>NC_140579.1:300555098-305716098 GCF_964204655.1 Triturus cristatus | reverse complement strand
AGCAACGCACTGACCCTGACAAGTCATTATAAGCGTACTTACCATTAACTTGTATATCATTCCATAGGAATCCATTGTGCGGTTTTCACCAGAAAAGTTTCTAAGTGTCCAATTTCGAAACTTACAAATATTCCTCTAAAATCAGCCGAACTATGAATTCAAATTTACTCACCTTTTATCAAGAGAGAACCCAGTGCTGCATCTTTTAGACCAGCACTGACTCTTAAAAGTAATTCTAAGCGTACTTACCAGTAACTTGTATTTCCTTCCATAGGAATCCATTGTGTGGTTTTCACCAGAAAAGTTTCTAAGTGTCCATTTTTGAAACGTACAATTATTCCTCTAAAACCAGCCCAACTTTGAATTCCGATTTATTCACCTGTTATCAAGAGAGAACCCAGTGCTGCATCTTTTAGACCAGCACTGACACTGAAAAGTAATTCCAAGCATACTTACCAGTAACTTGTATTTCCTTCCATAGGAATCCATTGTGTGGTTTTCACCAGAAAAGTTTCTAAGTGTCCAATTTCGAAACTTACAAATATTCCTCTAAAATCAGTTGAACTACAAATTCCGATGTACTCACCTGTTATCAAGAGAGAACCCAGGTCTGCATCTTTAAGCCCAGCACTGACCCTGAAAAGTAATTCTAAGCGTACTTACCAGTAACTTGTATATTCTTCCATAGGAATCCATTGTGTGGTTTTCACCAGAGAAGTTTCTAAGTGTCCATTTTTGAAACGTACAAATATTCCTCTAAAATCAGCCGAACTATGAATTCCGATTTACTCACCTGTTATCAAGAGAGAACCCAGTGCTGCATCTTTTAGACCAGCACTGACCCTGAAAAGTAATTCTAAGCCTACTTACCAGTAACTTGTATTTCCATCCATGGGAATCCATTGTGTGGTTTTCACCAGAAAAGTTTATGTGTCCAATTTTCAAATGTACAAATATTCCTCTAAAATCAGCTGAACTACGAATTTCGATTTACTCACCTGTTATCAGGAGAGAACCCAGGGCTGCATCTTTTAGCCCAGCACTGACCCTGAATAGCAATTCTAAGCGTACTTTCCAGTAACTTCTATTACCTTTGATAGGAATCCATTGTGTAGTTTTCACCAGAAAGTTTCTAAGTTTCCAATTTTGAAACGTACAAATATTCCTCTAAAATCAGTTGAACTACGAATTCCGATGTACTCACCTGTTATCAGGAGAGAACCCAGGGCTGCATCTTTAAGCAAAGCACTGACCCTGAAAAGTAATTATAAGCGTACTTACCAGTAACTTGTATATCATTCCATAGGAATCCATTGTGCGGTTTTCACCCAAAAAGTTTCTAAGTGTCCATTTTTGAAACGTACAAATATTCCTCTAAAATCAGCCGAACTATGAATTCAAATTTACTCACCTGTTATCAAGAGAGAACCCAGAGCTGCATCTTTTAGACCAGCACTGACTCTTAAAAGTAATTCTAAGCGTACTTACCAGTAACTTATATTTCCTTCCATAGGAATCCATTGTGTGGTTTTCACCAGAAAAGTTTCTAAGTGTCCATTTTTGAAACTTACAAATATTCCTCTAAAATCAGTTGAACTACGAATTCAGATTTACTCACCTGTTATCAGGAGAGAACCCAGGTCTGCATCTTTTAGCCCAGCACTGACCCTGAATAGTAATTCTAAGTGTACTTACCAGTAACTTGAATTTCCTTCCATAGGAATCCATTGTGTGGTTTTCACCAGAAAAGTTTCTAAGTTTCCAATTTCGAAACTTACAAATATTCCTCTAAAATCAGTTGAACTACAAATTCTGATGTACTCACCTGTTATCAGGAGAGAACCCAGGGCTGCATCTTTAAGCCCATCACTGACCCTGAAAAGTAATTCTAAGCGTACTTACCAGTAACTAGTATATCCTTCCATAGGAATCCATTGTGTGGTTTTCACCAGAAAAGTTTCTAAGTGTCCATTTTTGAAACGTACAAATATTCCTCTAAAATCAGCCGAACTATGAATTCCGATTTACTCACCTGTTATCAAGAGAGAACCCAGTGCTGCATCTTTTAGACCAGCACTGACTCTGAAAAGCAATTGTAAGCGTACTTACCAGTAACTTGCATTTCCTTCCATAGGAATCCATTGTTCTAAGTGTCCAATTTTGAAACGTACATATATTTCTCTAAAATCAGTTGAACTATGAATTCCAATTTACTCACCTGTTATCAAGAGGGAACCCAGTTCTGCATCTTTTACACCAGCAATGACTTTGAAAAGTAATTCTGAGCGTACTTATCAGTAACTTGTATTTCCTTCCTTAGGAATCCATTGTGTGGTTTTCACCAGAAAAGTTTCTAAGTGTCCAATTTTGAAACGTACAAATATTCCTCTAAAATCAGTTGAACTACGAATTCCGATTTACTCACCTGTTATCAGGAGAGAACCCAGGGCTGCATCTTTAAACCCAGCACTGACCCTGAAAAGTAATTCTAAGCGTACCTACCAGTAACTTGTATATCCTTCCCTAGGAATCCATTGTGCGGTTTTCACCAGAAACGTTTCTAAGTGTCCATTTTTGAAACGTACATATACTCCTCTAAAATCAGCCGAACTATGAATTCCGATTTACTCACCTGTTATCAAGAGAGAACCCAGTGCTGCCTCTTTTAGTCCAGCACTGACTCTAAAAAGTAATTCTAAGCGCACTTACCAGTAACTTGTATTTCCTTCCATAGGAATCCATTGTGTGGTTTTCACCAGAAAAGTTTATGTGTCCAATTTTGAAACGTACAAATATTCCTCTAAAATCAGCTGAAATACAAATTTCGATTTACTCACCTGTTACCAGGAGAGAACCCAGGACTGCATCTTTTAGCCCAGCACTGACCCTGAATAGCAATTCTAAGCGTACTTTCCAGTAACTTCTATTACCTTCGATAGGAATTCATTGTGTGGTTTTCACCAGAAAGTTTCTAAGTTTCCAATTTTGAAACGTACAAATATTCCTCTAAAATCAGTTGAACTACGAATTCCGATGTATTCACCTGTTATCAGGAGAGAACCCAGGACTGCATCTTTAAGCAAAGCACTAACCCTGAAAAGTAATTATAAGCGTACTTACCAGTAACTTGTATATCATTCCATAGGAATCCATTGTGCGGTTTTCACCAGAAAAGTTTCTAAGTGTCCATTTTTGAAACGTACAAATATTCCTCTAAAATCAGCCGAACTATGAATTCAAATTTACTCACCTGTTATCAAGAGAGAACCCAGTGCTGCATCTTTTAGACCAGCACTGACTCTTAAAAGTAATTCTAAGCGTACTTACCAGTAACTTGTATTTCCTTCCATAGGAATCCATTGTGTGGTTTTCACCAGAAAAGTTTCTAAGTGTCCATTTTTGAAACGTACAATTATTCCTCTAAAACCAGCCCAACTTTGAATTCCGATTTATTCACCTGTTATCAAGAGAGAACCCAGTGCTGCATCTTTTAGACCAGCACTGACACTGAAAAGTAATTCCAAGCATACTTACCAGTAACTTGTATTTCCTTCCATAGGAATCCATTGTATGGTTTTCACCAGAAAAGTTTCTAAGTGTCCAATTTCGAAACTTACAAATATTCCTCTAAAATCAGTTGAACTACAAATTCCGATGTACTCACCTGTTATCAAGAGAGAACCCAGGTCTGCATCTTTAAGCCCAGCACTGACCCTGAAAAGTAATTCTAAGCGTACTTACCAGTAACTTGTATATCCTTCCATAGGAATCCATTGTGTGGTTTTCACCAGAGAAGTTTCTAAGTGTCCATTTTTGAAACGTACAAATATTCCTCTAAAATCAGCCGAACTATGAATTCCGATTTACTCACCTGTTATCAAGAGAGAACCCAGTGCTGCATCTTTTAGACCAGCACTGACCCTGAAAAGTAATTCTAAGCCTACTTACCAGTAACTTGTATTTCCATCCATAGGAATCCATTGTGTGGTTTTCACCAGAAAAGTTTATGTGTCCAATTTTCAAATGTACAAATATTCCTCTAAAATCAGCTGAACTACGAATTTCGATTTACTCACCTGTTATCAGGAGAGAACCCAGTGCTGCATCTTTTAGCCCAGCACTGACCCTGAATAGCAATTCTAAGCGTACTTTCCAGTAACTTCTATTACCTTTGATAGGAATCCATTGTGTAGTTTTCACCAGAAAGTTTCTAAGTGTCCATTTTTGAAACGGACAAATATTCCTCTAAAATCAGCCGAACTATGAATTCCGATTTACTCACCTGTTATCAAGAGAGAACCCAGTGCTGCATCTTTTAGACCAGCACTGACTCTGAAAAGCAATTGTAAGCGTACTTACCAGTAACTTGCATTTCCTTCCATAGGAATCCATTGTTCTAAGTGTCCAATTTTGAAACGTACATATATTTCTCTAAAATCAGTTAAACTATGAATTCCAATTTACTCACCTGTTATCAAGAGGGAACCCAGTTCTGCATCTTTTACACCAGCAATGACTTTGAAAAGTAATTTTGAGCGTACTTATCAGTAACTTGTATTTCCTTCCTTAGGAATCCATTGTGTGGTTTTCACCAGAAAAGTTTCTAAGTGTCCAATTTTGAAACGTACAAATATTCCTCTAAAATCAGTTGAACTACGAATTCCGATTTACTCACCTGTTATCAGGAGAGAACCCAGGGCTGCATCTTTAAACCCAGCACTGACCCTGAAAAGTAATTCTAAGCGTACCTACCAGTAACTTGTATATCCTTCCCTAGGAATCCATTGTGCGGTTTTCACCAGAAAAGTTTCTAAGTGTCCATTTTGAAAACGTACATATACTCCTCTAAAATCAGCCGAACTATGAATTCCGATTTACTCACCAGTTATCAAGAGAGAACCCAGTGCTGCCTCTTTTAGTCCAGCACTGACTCTGAAAAGTAATTCTAAGCGCACTAACCAGTAACTTGTATTTCCTTCCATAGGAATCCATTGTGTGGTTTTCACCAGAAAAGTTTCTAAGTGTCCAATTTTGAAACGTACAAATATTCCTCTAAAATCAGCTGAACTACGAATTCTGATTTACTCACCTGTTATCAAGAGAGAACCCAGTGCTGCATTTTTTAGACCAGCACTGACCCTGAAAAGTAATTCTAAGCATACTTACTAATAACTTGTATTTGCTTCCATAGGAATCCATTGTGTGGTTTTCACCAGAAAAGTTTATGTGTCCAATTTTGAAACGTACAAATATTCCTCTAAAATCAGCTGAAATACGAATTTCAATTTACTCACCTGTTACCAGGAGAGAACCCAGGACTGCATCTTTTAGCCCAGCACTGACCCTGAATAGAAATTCTAAGCGTACTTTCCAGTAACTTCTATTACCTTCGATAGGAATCCATTGTGTGGTTTTCACCAGAAAGTTTCTAAGTTTCCAATTTTGAAACGTACAAATATTCCTCTAAAATCAGTTGAACTACGAATTCCGATGTATTCACCTGTTATCAGGAGAGAACCCAGGACTGCATCTTTAAGCAAAGCACTGACCCTGACAAGTAATTATAAGCGTACTTACCAGTAACTTGTATATCATTCCATAGGAATCCATTGTGCGGTTTTCACCAGAAAAGTTTCTAAGTGTCCATTTTTGAAACGTACAAATATTCCTCTAAAATCAGCCGAACTATGAATTCCGATTTACTCACCAGTTATCAAGAGAGAACCCAGTGCTGCCTCTTTTAGTCCAGCACTGACTCTGAAAAGTAATTCTAAGCGCACTAACCAGTAACTTGTATTTCCTTCCATAGGAATCCATTGTGTGGTTTTCACCAGAAAAGTTTCTAAGTGTCCAATTTTGAAACGTACAAATATTCCTCTAAAATCAGCTGAACTACGAATTCTGATTTACTCACCTGTTATCAAGAGAGAACCCAGTGCTGCATTTTTTAGACCAGCACTGACCCTGAAAAGTAATTCTAAGCATACTTACTAATAACTTGTATTTGCTTCCATAGGAATCCATTGTGTGGTTTTCACCAGAAAAGTTTATGTGTCCAATTTTGAAACGTACAAATATTCCTCTAAAATCAGCTGAAATACGAATTTCAATTTACTCACCTGTTACCAGGAGAGAACCCAGGACTGCATCTTTTAGCCCAGCACTGACCCTGAATAGAAATTCTAAGCGTACTTTCCAGTAACTTCTATTACCTTCGATAGGAATCCATTGTGTGGTTTTCACCAGAAAGTTTCTAAGTTTCCAATTTTGAAACGTACAAATATTCCTCTAAAATCAGTTGAACTACGAATTCCGATGTATTCACCTGTTATCAGGAGAGAACCCAGGACTGCATCTTTAAGCAAAGCACTGACCCTGACAAGTAATTATAAGCGTACTTACCAGTAACTTGTATATCATTCCATAGGAATCCATTGTGCGGTTTTCACCAGAAAAGTTTCTAAGTGTCCATTTTTGAAACGTACAAATATTCCTCTAAAATCAGCCGAACTATGAATTCAAATTTACTCACCTGTTATCAAGAGAGAACCCAGTGCTGCATCTTTTAGACCAGCACTGACTCTTAAAAAGTAATTCTAAGCGTACTTACCAGTAACTTGTATTTCCTTCCATAGGAATCTATTGTGTGGTTTTCACCAGAAAAGTTTCTAAGTGTCCATTTTTGAAACGTACAATTATTCCTCTAAAACCAGCCCAACTTTGAATTCCGATTTATTCACCTGTTATCAAGAGAGAACCCAGTGCTGCATCTTTTAGACCAGCACTGACACTGAAAAGTAATTCCAAGCATACTTACCAGTAACTTGTATTTCCTTCCATAGGAATCCATTGTGTGGTTTTCACCAGAAAAGTTTCTAAGTGTCCAATTTCGAAACTTACAAATATTCCTCTAAAATCAGTTGAACTACAAATTCCGATGTACTCACCTGTTATCAAGAGAGAACCCAGGTCTGCATCTTTAAGCCCAGCACTGACCCTGAAAAGTAATTCTAAGCGTACTTACCAGTAACTTGTATATCCTTCCATAGGAATCCATTGTGTGGTTTTCACCAGAGAAGTTTCTAAGTGTCCATTTTTGAAACGTACAAATATTCCTCTAAAATCAGCCGAACTATGAATTCCGATTTACTCACCTGTTATCAAGAGAGAACCCAGTGCTGCATCTTTTAGACCAGCACTGACCCTGAAAAGTAATTCTAAGCCTACTTACCATTAACTTGTATTTCCATCCATAGGAATCCATTGTGTGGTTTTCACCAGAAAAGTTTATGTGTCCAATTTTCAAATGTACAAATATTCCTCTAAAATCAGCTGAACTACGAATTTTGATTTACTCACCTGTTATCAGGAGAGAACCCAGGGCTGCATCTTTTAGCCCAGCACTGACCCTAAATAGCAATTCTAAGCGTACTTTCCAGTAACTTCTATTACCTTTGATAGGAATCCATTGTGTAGTTTTCACCAGAAAGTTTCTAAGTTTCCAATTTTGAAACGTACAAATATTCCTCTAAAATCAGTTGAACTACGAATTCCGATGTACTCACCTGTTATCAGGAGAGAACCCAGGGCTGCATCTTTAAGCAAAGCACTGACCCTGAAAAGTAATTATAAGCGTACTTACCAGTAACTTGTATATCATTCCATAGGAATCCATTGTGCGGTTTTCACCAAAAAAGTTTCTAAGTGTCCATTTTTGAAACGTACAAATATTCCTCTAAAATCAGCCGAACTATGAATTCAAATTTACTCACCTGTTATCAAGTGAGAACCCAGTGCTGCATCTTTTAGACCAGCACTGACTCTTAAAAGTAATTCTAAGCGTACTTACCAGTAACTTATATTTCCTTCCATAGGAATCCATTGTGTGGTTTTCACCAGAAAAGTTTCTAAGTGTCCATTTTTGAAACATACAAATATTCCTCTAAAATCAGTTGAACTACGAATTCAGATTTACTCACCTGTTATCAGGAGAGAACCCAGGTCTGCATCTTTTAGCCCAGCACTGACCCTGAATAGTAATTCTAAGTGTACTTACCAGTAACTTGAATTTCCTTCCATAGGAATCCATTGTGTGGTTTTCACCAGAAAAGTTTCTAAGTTTCCAATTTCGAAACTTACAAATATTCCTCTAAAATCAGTTGAACTACAAATTCTGATGTACTCACCTGTTATCAGGAGAGAACCCAGGGCTGCATCTTTAAGCCCATCACTGACCCTGAAAAGTAATTCTAAGCATACTTACCAGTAACTAGTATATCCTTCCATAGGAATCCATTGTGTGGTTTTCACCAGAAAAGTTTCTAAGTGTCCATTTTTGAAACGAACAAATATTCCTCTAAAATCAGCCGAACTATGAATTCCGATTTACTCACCTGTTATCAAGAGAGAACCCAGTGCTGCATCTTTTAGACCAGCACTGACTCTGAAAAGCAATTGTAAGCGTACTTACCAGTAACTTGCATTTCCTTCCATAGGAATCCATTGTTCTAAGTGTCCAATTTTGAAACGTACATATATTTCTCTAAAATTAGTTGAACTATGAATTCCAATTTACTCACCTGTTATCAAGAGGGAACCCAGTTCTGCATCTTTTACACCAGCAATGACTTTGAAAAGTAATTCTGAGCGTACTTATCAGTAACTTGTATTTCCTTCCTTAGGAATCCATTGTGTGGTTTTCACCAGAAAAGTTTCTAAGTGTCCAATTTTGAAACGTACAAATATTCCTCTAAAATCAGTTGAACTACGAATTCCGATTTACTCACCTGTTATCAGGAGAGAACCCAGGGCTGCATCTTTAAACCCAGCACTGACCCTGAAAAGTAATTCTAAGCGTACCTACCAGTAACTTGTATATCCTTCCCTAGGAATCCATTGTGCGGTTTTCACCAGAAAAGTTTCTAAGTGTCCATTTTTGAAACGTACATATACTCCTCTAAAATCAGCCGAACTATGAATTCCGATTTACTCACCTGTTATCAAGAGAGAACCCAGTGCTGCCTCTTTTAGTCCAGCACTGACTCTGAAAAGTAATTCTAAGCGCACTTACCAGTAACTTGTATTTCCTTCCATAGGAATCCATTGTGTGGTTTTCACCAGAAAAGTTTATGTGTCCAATTTTGAAACGTACAAATATTCCTCTAAAATCAGCTGAAATACGAATTTCGATTTACTCACCTGTTACCAGGAGAGAACCCAGGACTGCATCTTTTAGCCCAGCACTGACCCTGAATAGCAATTCTAAGCGTACTTTCCAGTAACTTCTATTACCTTCGATAGGAATCCATTGTGTGGTTTTCACCAGAAAGTTTCTAAGTTTCCAATTGTGAAACGTACAAATATTCCTCTAAAATCAGCCGAACTATGAATTCAAATTTACTCTCCTGTTATCAAGCGAGAACCCAGTGCTGCATCTTTTAGACCAGCACTGACTCTTAAAAGTAATTCTAAGCGTACTTACCAGTAACTTATATTTCCTTCCATAGGAATCCATTGTGTGGTTTTCACCAGAAAAGTTTCTAAGTGTCCATTTTTGAAACTTACAAATATTCCTCTAAAATCAGTTGAACTACGAATTCAGATTTACTCACCTGTTATCAGGAGAGAATCCAGGTCTGCATCTTTTAGCCCAGCACTGACCCTGAAAAGAAATTCTAAGCGTACTTACCAGTAACTTGTATTTCCTTCCATAGGAATCCATTGTGTGGTTTTCACCAGAAAAGTTTCTAAGTTTCCAACTTCAAAATTTACAAATATTCCTCTAAAATCAGTTGAACTACAAATTCCGATGTACTCACCTGTTATCAGGAGAGAACCCAGGGCTGCATTTTTAAGCCCAGCACTGACCCTGAAAAGTAATTCTAAGCATACTTACCAGTAACTAGTATATCCTTCCATAGGAATCCATTGTGTGGTTTTCACCAGAAAAGTTTCTAAGTGTCCATTTTTGAAACGTACAAATATTCCTCTAAAATCAGCTGAACTATGAATTCCGATTTACTCACCTGTTATCAAGAGAGAACCCAGTGCTGCATCTTTTAGCCCAGCACTCACCCTGAAAAGTAATTCTAAGCGTACTTACCAGTAACTTGTATGTCCTTCCATAGGAATCCATTGTGCGGTTTTCACCAGAAAAGTTTCTAAGTGTCCATTTTTGAAACGTACATATACTCCTCTAAAATAAGCCGAACTATGAATTCCAATTTACTCACCTGTTATCAAGAGGGAACCCAGTTCTGCATCTTTTACACCAGCAATGACTTTGAAAAGTAATTCTGAGCGTACTTATCAGTAACTTGTATTTCCTTCCATAGGAATCCATTGTTCCAAGTGTCCAATTTTGAAACGTACAAATATTTCTCTAAAATCAGTTGAACTACGAATTCCGATTTACTCACCTATTATCAGGAGAGAACCCAGGGCTGCATCTTTTAGCCCAGCACTCACCCTGAAAAGTAATTCTAAGCGTACTTACCAGTAACTTGTATGTCCTTCCATAGGAATCCATTGTGCGGTTTTCACCAGAAAAGTTTCTAAGTGTCCATTTTTGAAACGTACATATACTCCTCTAAAATAAGCCGAACTATGAATTCCAATTTACTCACCTGTTATCAAGAGGGAACCCAGTTCTACATCTTTTACACCAGCAATGACTTTGAAAAGTAATTCTGAGCATACTTATCAGTAACTTGTATTTCCTGAAATAGAAATCCATTGTGTGGTTTTCACCAGAAAAGTTTCTAAGTGTCCCTTTTTGAAACATACAAATATTCCTCTAAAACCAGCCGAACTACGAATTCCGATTTACTCACCTGTTATCAAGAGAGAACCCAGTGCTGCATCTTTCAGACCAGCACTGACTCTGAAAAGTAATTCTAAGCCTACTTACAAGTAACTTGTATTTCCTTCCTTAGGAATCCATGTGTGGTTTTCACCAGAAAAGTTTCTAAATGTCCAATTTTGAAACATACAAATATTCCTCTAAAATCAGTTGAACTACGAATTCCGATTTACTCACCTGTTATCAGGAGAGAACCCAGGGCTGCATCTTTAAACCCAGCACTGACCCTGAAAAGTAATTCTAAGCGTACCTACCAGTAACTTGTATATCCTTCCCTAGGAATCCATTGTGCGGTTTTCACCAGAAAAGTTTCTAAGTGTCCATTTTTGAAACGTACATATACTCCTCTAAAATCAGCCCAACTATGAATTCCAATTTACTCACCTGTTATCAAGAGAGAACCCAGTGCTGCCTCTTTTAGTCCAGCACTGACTCTGAAAAGTAATTCTAAGCGCACTTACCAGTAACTTGTATTTCCTTCCATAGGAATCCATTGTGTGGTTTTCACCAGAAAAGTTTCGAAGTGTCCAATTTTGAAACGTACAAATATTCCTCTAAAATCAGCTGAACTACGAATTCTGATTTACTCACCTGTTATCAAGAGAGAACCCAGTGCTGCATCTTTTAGACCAGCACTGACCCTGAAAAGTAATTCTAAGCATACTTACCAGTAACTTGTATTTCCTTCCATAGGAATCCATTGTGTGGTTTTCACCAGAAAAGTTTGTGTCCAATTTTGAAACGTACAAATATTCCTCTAAAATCAGCTAAAATACGAATTTCAATTTACTCACCTGTTACCAGGAGAGAACCCAGGGCTGCATCTTTTAGCCCAGCACTGACCCTGAATAGCAATTCTAAGCGTACTTTCCAGTAACTTCTATTACCTTCGATAGGAATCCATAGTGTGGTTTTCACCAGAAAGTTTCTAAGTTTCCAATTTTGAAACGTACAAATATTCCTCTAAAATCAGTTGAACTACGAATTCCGATGTATTCACCTGTTATCAGGAGAGAACCCAGGACTGCATCTTTAAGCACAGCACTGACCCTGAAAAGTAATTATAAGCGTACTTACCAGTAACTTGTATATCATTCCATAGGAATCCATTGTGCGGTTTTCACCAGAAAAGTTTCAAAGTGTCCATTTTTGAAATGTACAAATATTCCTCTAAAATCAGCCGAACTAGGAATTCAAATTTACTCACCTGTTATCAAGAGAGAACCCAGTGCTGCATCTTTTAGACCAGCACTGACTCTTAAAAGTAATTCTAAGCGTACTTACCAGTAACTTGTGTTTCCTTCCATAGGAATCCATTGTGTGGTTTTCACCAGAAAAGTTTCTAAGTGTTAATTTTTGAAACGTACAATTATTCCTCTAAAACCAGCCCAACTACGAATTCCGATTTATTCACCTGTTATCAAGAGAGAACCCAGTGCTGCATCTTTTAGACCAGTACTGACTCTGAAAAGTAATTCCAAGCGTACTTACCAGTAACTTGTATTTCCTTCCATAGGAATCCATTGTGTGGTTTTCACCAGAGAAGTTTCTAAGTGTCCAATTTTGAAACTTACAAATATTCCTCTAAAATCAGTTGAACTACAAATTCCGATGTATTCACCTGTTATCAAGAGAGAACCCAGGTCTGCATCTTTAAGCCCAGCACTGACCCTGAAAAGTAATTCTAAGCGTACTTACCAGTAACTTGTATATCCTTCCATAGGAATCCATTGTGTGGTTTTCACCAGAGAAGTTTCTAAGTGTCCATTTTTGAAACGTACAAATATTCCTCTAAAATCAGTCGAACTATGAATTCCGATTTACTCACCTGTTATCAAGAGAGAACCCAGTGCTGCATCTTTTAGACCAGCACTGACTCTGAAAAGCAATTTTAAGCGTACTTACCAGTAACTTGCTTTTCCTCCCGTAGGAATCCATTGTTCCTAGTGTCCAATTTTGAAACGTACAAATATTTCTCTAAAATCAGTTGAACAACGAATTCCGATTTACTCACCTATTATCAGGAGAGAACCCAGGGCTGCATCTTTTAGCCCAGCACACACCCTGAAAAGTAATTCTAAGCGTACTTACCAGTAACTTGTATATCCTTCCATAGGAATCCATTGTGCAGTTTTCACCAGAAAAGTTTCTAAGTGTCCATTTTTGAAATGAACATATACTCCTATAAAATCAGCCGAACTATGAATTCCGATTTACTCACCTATTATCAGGAGAGAACCCAGGGCTGCAACTTTTGGCCCAGCACTCACCCTGAAAAGTAATTCTAAGTGTACTTACCAGTAACATGTATTTCCTTCCATAGGAATCCATTGTGTGGTTTTCACCAGCAAAGTTTCTAAGTGTCCAATTTTGAAACGTACAAATATTCCTCTAAAATCAGCTGAACTACGAATTCTGATTTACTCACCTGTTATCAAGAGAGAACCCAGTGCTGCATCTTTTAGACCAGCACTGACCATGAAAAGTAATTCTAAGCATACTTACCAGTAACTTGTATTTCCTTCCATAGGAATCCATTGTGTGGTTTTCACCAGAAAAGTTTATGTGTCCAATTTTGAAACGTACAAATATTCCTCTAAAATCAGCTAAAATACGAATTTCGATTTACTCACCTGTTATCAGGAGAGAACCCAGGGCTGCATCTATTAGCCCAGCACTGACCCTGAATAGCAATTCTAAGCGTACTTTCCAGTAACTTCTATTACCTTCGATAGGAATCCATTGTGGGGTGAATGTATGACATTGTTCTGCATTCTGTCCATCTATTGTTGTTTTTGCATTTGTCACCCCGAGTGGGAAGGGTATGCTCAGACGTGAGTCCCTTGCTCTCCATGCCACTGGAATCAAGCTATCCTGGCTGACGAGGGCTGAAAGCCCGAAACCGGTCCTAGGATGCTTGTTTCCAGTCCAGGGAGGACCTGGCTTGGCAGTTCGGGCTGGACTGTTCCCATGGGGCACAGGGTCAAGACTGATTTGCATATGGCTGGGTTCAAACTGGAATGGCATGGTGAGCAAAAAAACGATGGATTTAGGCCCAGATCTCTGTACTGGGGTGAATGTATGACATTGTTCTGCATTCTGTCCATCTATTGTTGTTTTTGCATCTTTTACACCAGCACTGACTTTGAAAAGTAATTCTAAGCGTACTTATCAGTAACTTGTATTTCCTGCAATAGGAATCCATTGTGTGGTTTTCACCAGAAAAGTTTCTAAGTGTCCATTTTTGAAACTTAC
The DNA here is from genome assembly GCF_964204655.1 of Triturus cristatus. Lineage (NCBI taxonomy): Eukaryota > Metazoa > Chordata > Amphibia > Caudata > Salamandridae > Triturus > Triturus cristatus. The sequence continues at coordinate 305,701,982 of NC_140579.1, read as the reverse complement.
AAATATTCCTCTAAAATCAGTTGAACTACGAATTCAGATTTACTCACCTGTTATCAGGAGAGAACCCAGGTCTGCATCATTTAGCCCAGCACTGACCATGAAAAATAATTCTAAGCGTACGTACCAGTAACTTGTATTTCCTTCCATAGGAATCCATTGTTTGGTTTTCACCAGAAAAGTTTCTAGGTGTCCTTTTTTGAAACATACAAATATTCCTCTAAAACCAGCCCAACTACGAATTCCGATGTACTCACCTGTTATCAGGAGAGAACCCAGGGCTGCATCTTTAAGCAAAGCACTGACCCTGAAAAGTAATTATAAGCGTACTTACCAGTAACTTGTATATCATTCCATAGGAATCCATTGTGCGGTTTTCACCAGAAAAGTTTCTAAGTGTCCATTTTTGAAACGTACAAATTTTCCTCTAAAATCAGCCGAACTATGAATTCAAATTTACTCTCCTGTTATCAAGCGAGAACCCAGTGCTGCATCTTTTAGACCAGCACTGACTCTTAAAAGTAATTCTAAGCGTACTTACCAGTAACTTATATTTCCTTTCATAGGAATCCATTGTGTGGTTTTCACCAGAAAAGTTTCTAAGTGTCCATTTTTGAAACTTACAAATATTCCTCTAAAATCAGTTGAACTACGAATTCAGATTTACTCACCTGTTATCAGGAGAGAATCCAGGTCTGCATCTTTTAGCCCAGCACTGACCCTGAAAAGTAATTCTAAGCGTACTTACCAGTAACTTGTATTTCCTTCCATAGGAATCCATTGTGTGGTTTTCACCAGAAAAGTTTCTAAGTTTCCAACTTCAAAACTTACAAATATTCCTCTAAAATCAGTTGAACTACAAATTCCGATGTACTCACCTGTTATCAGGAGAGAACCCAGGGCTGCATCTTTAAGCCCAGCACTGACCCTGAAAAGTAATTCTAAGCATACTTACCAGTAACTAGTATATCCTTCCATAGGAATTCATTGTGTGGTTTTCACCAGAAAAGTTTCTAAGTGTCCATTTTTGAAACGTACAAATATTCCTCTAAAATCAGCTGAACTATGAATTCCGATTTACTCACCTGTTATCAAGAGAGAACCCAGTGCTGCATCTTTTAGCCCAGCACTCACCCTGAAAAGTAATTCTAAGCGTACTTACCAGTAACTTGTATGTCCTTCCATAGGAATCCATTGTGCGGTTTTCACCAGAAAAGTTTCTAAGTGTCCATTTTTGAAACGTACATATACTCCTCTAAAATAAGCCGAACTATGAATTCCAATTTACTCACCTGTTATCAAGAGGGAACCCAGTTCTGCATCTTTTACACCAGCAATGACTTTGAAAAGTAATTCTGAGCGTACTTATCAGTAACTTGTATTTCCTTCCATAGGAATCCATTGTTCCAAGTGTCCAATTTTGAAACGTACAAATATTTCTCTAAAATCAGTTGAACTACGAATTCCGATTTACTCACCTATTATCAGGAGAGAACCCAGGGCTGCATCTTTTAGCCCAGCACTCACCCTGAAAAGTAATTCTAAGCGTACTTACCAGTAACTTGTATGTCCTTCCATAGGAATCCATTGTGCGGTTTTCACCAGAAAAGTTTATAAGTGTCCATTTTTGAAACGTACATATACTCCTCTAAAATAAGCCGAACAATGAATTCCAATTTACTCACCTGTTATCAAGAGGGAACCCAGTTCTACATCTTTTACACCAGCAATGACTTTGAAAAGTAATTCTGAGCGTACTTATCAGTAACTTGTATTTCCTGAAATAGAAATCCATTGTGTGGTTTTCACCAGAAAAGTTTCTAAGTGTCCCTTTTTGAAACATACAAATATTCCTCTAAAACCAGCCGAACTACGAATTCCGATTTACTCACCTGTTATCAAGAGAGAACCCAGTGCTGCATCTTTCAGACCAGCACTGACTCTGAAAAGTAATTCTAAGCCTACTTACAAGTAACTTGTATTTCCTTCCTTAGGAATCCATGTGTGGTTTTCACCAGAAAAGTTTCTAAGTGTCCAATTTTGAAACATACAAATATTCCTCTAAAATCAGTTGAACTACGAATTCCGATTTACTCACCTGTTATCAGGAGAGAACCCAGGGCTGCATCTTTAAACCCAGCACTGACCCTGAAAAGTAATTCTAAGCGTACCTACCAGTAACTTGTATATCCTTCCCTAGGAATCCATTGTGCGGTTTTCACCAGAAAAGTTTCTAAGTGTCCATTTTTGAAACGTACATATACTCCTCTAAAATCAGCCCAACTATGAATTCCGATTTACTCACCTGTTATCAAGAGAGAACCCAGTGCTGCCTCTTTTAGTCCAGCACTGACTCTGAAAAGTAATTCTAAGCGCACTTACCAGTAACTTGTATTTCCTTCCATAGGAATCCATTGTGTGGTTTTCACCAGAAAAGTTTCGAAGTGTCCAATTTTGAAACGTACAAATATTCCTCTAAAATCAGCTAAAATACGAATTTCAATTTACTCACCTGTCCAGGAGAGAACCCAGGGCTGCATCTTTTAGCCCAGCACTGACCCTGAATAGCAATTCTAAGCGTACTTTCCAGTAACTTCTATTACCTTCGATAGGAATCCATAGTGTGGTTTTCACCAGAAAGTTTCTAAGTTTCCAATTTTGAAACGTACAAATATTCCTCTAAAATCAGTTGAACTACGAATTCCGATGTATTCACCTGTTATCAGGAGAGAACCCAGGACTGCATCTTTAAGCAAAGCACTGACCCTGAAAAGTAATTATAAGCGTACTTACCAGTAACTTGTATATCATTCCATAGGAATCCATTGTGCGGTTTTCACCAGAAAAGTTTCAAAGTGTCCATTTTTGAAATGTACAAATATTCCTCTAAAATCAGCCGAACTAGGAATTCAAATTTACTCACCTGTTATCAAGAGAGAACCCAGTGCTGCATCTTTTAGACCAGCACTGACTCTTAAAAGTAATTCTAAGCGTACTTACCAGTAACTTGTGTTTCCTTCCATAGGAATCCATTGTGTGGTTTTCACCAGAAAAGTTTCTAAGTGTCCATTTTTGAAATGTACAATTATTCCTCTAAAACCAGCCCAACTACGAATTCCGATTTATTCACCTGTTATCAAGAGAGAACCCAGTGCTGCATCTTTTAGACCAGCACTGACTCTGAAAAGTAATTCCAAGCGTACTTACCAGTAACTTGTATTTCCTTCCATAGGAATCCATTGTGTGGTTTTCACCAGAAAAGTTTCTAAGTGTCCAATTTCGAAACTTACAAATATTCCTCTAAAATCAGTTGAACTACAAATTCCGATGTATTCACCTGTTATCAAGAGAGAACCCAGGTCTGCATCTTTAAGCCCAGCACTGATCCTGAAAAGTAATTCTAAGCGTACTTACCAGTAACTTGTATATCCTTCCATAGGAATCCATTGTGTGGTTTTCACCAGAGAAGTTTCTAAGTGTCCATTTTTGAAACGTACAAATATTCCTCTAAAATCAGTCGAACTATGAATTCCGATTTACTCACCTGTTATCAAGAGAGAACCCAGTGCTGCATCTTTTAGACCAGCACTGACTCTGAAAAGCAATTTTAAGCGTACTTACCAGTAACTTGCTGTTCCTTCCGTAGGAATCCATTGTTCTAAGTGTCCAATTTTGAAACGTACAAATATTTCTCTAAAATCAGTTGAACAACGATTTCCGATTTACTCACCTATTATCAGGAGAGAACCCAGGGCTGCATCTTTTAGCCCAGCACACACCCTGAAAAGTAATTCTAAGCGTACTTACCAGTAACTTGTATATCCTTCCATAGGAATCCATTGTGCAGTTTTCACCAGAAAAATTTCTAAGTGTCCATTTTTGAAACGAACATATACTCCTCTAAAATCAGCCGAACTATGATTTCCAATTTACTCATCTGTTATCAAGAGAGAACCCAGTGCTGCATCTTTTACACCAGCACTGACTTTGAAAAGTAATTCTAAGCGTACTTATCAGTAACTTGTGTTTCCTGCAATAGGAATCCATTGTGTTGTTTTCACCAGAAAAGTTTCTAAGTGTCCATTTTTGAAACTTACAAATATTCCTCTAAAATCAGTTGAACTACGAATTCAGATTTACTCACCTGTTATCAGGAGAGTACCCAGGTCTGCATCATTTAGCCCAGCACTGACCATGAAAATTAATTCTAAGCGTACTTACCAGTAACTTGTATTTCCTTCCATAGGAATCCATTGTGTGGTTTTCACCAGAAAAGTTTCTAAGTGTCCCTTTTTGAAACATACAAATATTCCTCTAAAACCAGCCGAACTACGAATTCCGATTTACTCACCTGTTATCAAGAGAGAACCCAGTGCTGCATCTTTCAGACCAGCACTGACTCTGAAAAGTAATTCTAAGCCTACTTACAAGTAACTTGTATTTCCTTCCTTAAGGAATCCATTGTGTGGTTTTCACCAGAAAAGTTTCTAAGTGTCCAATTTTGAAACATACAAATATTCCTCTAATATCAGTTGAACTACGAATTCCGATTTACTCACCTGTTATCAGGAGAGAACCCAGTGCTGCCTCTTTTAGTCCAGCACTGACTCTGAAAAGTAATTCTAAGCGCACTTACCAGTAACTTGTATTTCCTTCCATAGGAATCCATTGTGTGGTTTTCACCAGAAAAGTTTCGAAGTGTCCAATTTTGAAACGTACAAATATTCCTCTAAAATCAGCTAAAATACGAATTTCAATTTACTCACCTGTTACCAGGAGAGAACCCAGGGCTGCATCTTTTAGCCCAGCACTGACCCTGAATAGCAATTCTAAGCGTACTTTCCAGTAACTTCTATTACCTTCGATAGGAATCCATAGTGTGGTTTTCACCAGAAAGTTTCTAAGTTTCCAATTTTGAAACGTACAAATATTCCTCTAAAATCAGTTGAACTACGAATTCCGATGTATTCACCTGTTATCAGGAGAGAACCCAGGACTGCATCTTTAAGCAAAGCACTGACCCTGAAAAGTAATTATAAGCGTACTTACCAGTAACTTGTATATCATTCCATAGGAATCCATTGTGCGGTTTTCACCAGAAAAGTTTCAAAGTGTCCATTTTTGAAATGTACAAATATTCCTCTAAAATCAGCCGAACTAGGAATTCAAATTTACTCCCCTGTTATCAAGAGAGAACCCAGTGCTGCATCTTTTAGACCAGCACTGACTCTTAAAAGTAATTCTAAGCGTACTTACCAGTAACTTGTGTTTCCTTCCATAGGAATCCATTGTGTGGTTTTCACCAGAAAAGTTTCTAAGTGTCCATTTTTGAAATGTACAATTATTCCTCTAAAACCAGCCCAACTACGAATTCCGATTTATTCACCTGTTATCAAGAGAGAACCCAGTGCTGCATCTTTTAGACCAGCACTGACTCTGAAAAGTAATTCCAAGCGTACTTACCAGTAACTTGTATTTCCTTCCATAGGAATCCATTGTGTGGTTTTCACCAGAAAAGTTTCTAAGTGTCCAATTTCGAAACTTACAAATATTCCTCTAAAATCAGTTGAACTACAAATTCCGATGTATTCACCTGTTATCAAGAGAGAACCCAGGTCTGCATCTTTAAGCCCAGCACTGATCCTGAAAAGTAATTCTAAGCGTACTTACCAGTAACTTGTATATCCTTCCATAGGAATCCATTGTGTGGTTTTCACCAGAGAAGTTTCTAAGTGTCCATTTTTGAAACGTACAAATATTCCTCTAAAATCAGTCGAACTATGAATTCCGATTTACTCACCTGTTATCAAGAGAGAACCCAGTGCTGCATCTTTTAGACCAGCACTGACTCTGAAAAGCAATTTTAAGCGTACTTACCAGTAACTTGCTGTTCCTTCCGTAGGAATCCATTGTTCTAAGTGTCCAATTTTGAAACGTACAAATATTTCTCTAAAATCAGTTGAACAACGAATTCCGATTTACTCACCTATTATCAGGAGAGAACCCAGGGCTGCATCTTTTAGCCCAGCACACACCCTGAAAAGTAATTCTAAGCGTACTTACCAGTAACTTGTATATCCTTCCATAGGAATCCATTGTGCAGTTTTCACCAGAAAAATTTCTAAGTGTCCATTTTTGAAACGAACATATACTCCTCTAAAATCAGCCGAACTATGATTTCCAATTTACTCATCTGTTATCAAGAGAGAACCCAGTGCTGCATCTTTTACACCAGCACTGACTTTGAAAAGTAATTCTAAGCGTACTTATCAGTAACTTGTGTTTCCTGCAATAGGAATCCATTGTGTTGTTTTCACCAGAAAAGTTTCTAAGTGTCCATTTTTGAAACTTACAAATATTCCTCTAAAATCAGTTGAACTACGAATTCAGATTTACTCACCTGTTATCAGGAGAGTACCCAGGTCTGCATCATTTAGCCCAGCACTGACCATGAAAATTAATTCTAAGCGTACTTACCAGTAACTTGTATTTCCTTCCATAGGAATCCATTGTGTGGTTTTCACCAGAAAAGTTTCTAAGTGTCCCTTTTTGAAACATACAAATATTCCTCTAAAACCAGCCGAACTACGAATTCCGATTTACTCACCTGTTATCAAGAGAGAACCCAGTGCTGCACCTTTCAGACCAGCACTGACTCTGAAAAGTAATTCTAAGCCTACTTACAAGTAACTTGTATTTCCTTCCTTAAGGAATCCATTGTGTGGTTTTCACCAGAAAAGTTTCTAAGTGTCCAATTTTGAAACATACAAATATTCCTCTAATATCAGTTGAACTACGAATTCCGATTTACTCACCTGTTATCAGGAGAGAACCCAGGGCTGCATCTTTAAACCCAGCACTGACCCTGAAAAGTAATTCTAAGCGTACCTACCAGTAACTTGTATATCCTTCCCTAGGAATCCATTGTGCGGTTTTCACCAGAAAAGTTTCTAAGTGTCCATGTTTGAAACGTACATATACTCCTCTAAAATCAGCCCAACTATGAATTCCGATTTACTCACCTGTTATCAAGAGAGAACCCAGTGCTGCCTCTTTTAGTCCAGCACTGACTCTGAAAAGTAATTCTAAGCGCACTTACCAGTAACTTGTATTTCCTTCCATAGGAATCCATTGTGTGGTTTTCACCAGAAAAGTTTCTAAGTGTCCAATTTTGAAACGTACAAATATTCCTCTAAAATCAGCTGAACTACGAATTCTGATTTACTCACCTGTTATCAAGAGAGAACCCAGTGCTGCATCTTTTAGACCAGCACTGACCCTGAAAAGTAATTCTAAGCATACTTACCAGTAACTTGTATTTCCTTCCATAGGAATCCATTGTGTGGTTTTCACCAGAAAAGTTTCTAAGTGTCCAATTTCGAAACTTACAAATATTCCTCTAAAATCAGTTGAACTACAAATTCCGATGTATTCACCTGTTATCAAGAGAGAACCCAGGTCTGCATCTTTAAGCCCAGCACTGACCCTGAAAAGTAATTATAAGCGTACTTACCAGTAACTTGTATATCATTCCATAGGAATCCATTGTGTGGTTTTCACCAGAAAAGTTTCTAAGTGTCCAATTTCGAAACTTACAAATATTCCTCTAAAATCAGTTGAACTACAAATTCCGATGTACTCACCTGTTATCAAGAGAGAACCCAGGTCTGCATCTTTAAGCCCAGCACTGATCCTGAAAAGTAATTCTAAGCGTACTTACCAGTAACTTGTATATCCTTCCATAGGAATCCATTGTGTGGTTTTCACCAGAGAAGTTTCTAAGTGTCCATTTTTGAAACGTACAAATATTCCTCTAAAATCAGCCGAACTATGAATTCCGATTTACTCACCTGTTATCAAGAGAGAACCCAGTGCTGCATCTTTTAGACCAGCACTGACTCTGAAAAGCAATTTTAAGCGTACTTACCAGTAACTTGCTTTTCCTTCCGTAGGAATCCATTGTTCTAAGTGTCCAATTTTGAAACGTACAAATATTTCTCTAAAATCAGTTGAACTACGAATTCCGATTTACTCACCTATTATCAGGAGAGAACCCAGGGCTGCATCTTTTAGCCCAGCACACACCCTGAAAATTAATTCTAAGCGTACTTACCAGTAACTTGTATATCCTTCCATAGGAATCCATTGTGCAGTTTTCACCAGAAAAGTTTCTAAGAGTCCATTTTTGAAACGAACATATACTCCTCTAAAATCAGCCGAACTATGATTTCCAATTTACTCATCTGTTATCAAGAGAGAACCCAGTGCTGCATCTTTTACACCAGCACTGACTTTGAAAAGTAATTCTAAGCGTACTTATCAGTAACTTGTGTTTCCTGCAATAGGAATCCATTGTGTGGTTTTCACCAGAAAAGTTTCTAAGTGTCCATTTTTGAAACTTACAAATATTCCTCTAAAATCAGTTGAACTACGAATTCAGATTTACTCACCTGTTATCAGGAGAGTACCCAGGTCTGCATCATTTAGCCCAGCACTGACCCTGAAAAGTAATTCTAAGCGTACTTACCAGTAACTTGTATTTCCTTCCATAGGAATCCATTGTGTGGTTTTCACCAGAAAAGTTTCTAGGTGTCCTTTTTTGAAACGTACAAATATTCCTCTAAAACCAGCCCAACTACGAATTCCGATGTACTCACCTGTTATCAGGAGAGAACCCAGGGCTGCATCTTTAAGCAAAGCACTGACCCTGAAAAGTAATTATAAGCGTACTTACCAGTAACTTGTATATCATTCCATAGGAATCCATTGTGCGGTTTTCACCAGAAAAGTTTCTAAGTGTCCATTTTTGAAACGTACAAATATTCCTCTAAAATCAGCCGAGCTATGAATTCAAATTTACTCTCCTGTTATCAGGAGAGAACCCATGTCTCCATCTTTTAGCCCAGCACTGACCCTGAAAAGTAATTCTAAGCGTACTTACCAGTAACTTGTATTTCCTTCCATAGGAATCCATTGTGTGGTTTTCACCAGAAAAGTTTCTAGGTGTCCTTTTTTGAAACGTACAAATATTCCTCTAAAACCAGCCCAACTACGAATTCCGATGTACTCACCTGTTATCAGGAGAGAACCCAGGGCTGCATCTTTTAGACCAGCACTGACTCTTAAAAGTAATTCTAAGCGTACTTACCAGTAACTTATATTTCCTTCCATAGGAATCCATTGTGTGGTTTTCACCAGAAAAGTTTCTAAGTGTCCATATTTGAAACTTACAAATATTCCTCTAAAATCAGTTGAACTACGAATTCAGATTTACTCACCTGTTATCCGGAGAGAACCCATGTCTGCATCTTTTAGCCCAGCACTGACCCTGAAAAGTAATTCTAAGCGTACTTACCAGTAACTTGTATTTCCTTCCATAGGAATCCATTGTGTGGTTTTCACCAGAAAAGTTTCTAAGTTTCCAACTTCAAAACTTACAAATATTCCTCTAAAATCAGTTGAACTACAAATTCCGATGTACTCACCTGTTATCAGGAGAGAACACAGGACTGCATCTTTAAGCAAAGCACTGACCCTGAAAAGTAATTATAAGCGTACTTACCAGTAACTTGTTTATCATTCCATAGGAATCCATTGTGCGGTTTTCACCAGAAAAGTTTCTAAGTGTCCATTTTTGAAACGTACAAATATTCCTCTAAAATCAGCCGAACTAGGAATTCAAATTTACTCACCTGTTATCAAGAGAGAACCCAGTGCTGCATCTTTTAGACCAGCACTGACTCTTAAAAGTAATTCTAAGCGTACTTACCAGTAACTTGTATTTCCTTCCATAGGAATCCATTGTGTGGTTTTCACCAGAAAAGTTTCTAAGTGTCCATTTTTGAAACGTACAATTATTCCTCTAAAACCAGCCCAACTACGAATTCCGATTTATTCACCTGTTATCAAGAGAGAACCCAGTGCTGCATCTTTTTGACCAGCACTGACTCTTAAAAGTAATTTCAAGCGTACTTACCAGTAACTTGTATTTCCTTCCATAGGAATCCATTGTGTGGTTTTCACCAGAAAAGTTTCTAAGTGTCCAATTTCGAAACTTACAAATATTCCTCTAAAATCAGTTGAACTACAAATTCCGATGTACTCACCTGTTATCAAGAGAGAACCCAGGTCTGCATCTTTAAGCCCAGCACTGACCCTGAAAAGTAATTCTAAGCGTACTTACCAGTAACTTGTATATCCTTCCATAGGAATCCATTGTGTGGTTTTCACCAGAGAAGTTTCTAAGTGTCCATTTTTGAAACGTACAAATATTCCTCTAAAATCAGCCGAACTATGAATTCCGATTTACTCACCTGTTATCAAGAGAGAACCCAGTGCTGCATCTTTTAGACCAGCACTGACTCTGAAAAGCAATTTTAAGCGTACTTACCAGTAACTTGCTTTTCCTTCCGTAGGAATCCATTGTTCTAAGTGTCCAATTTTGAAACGTACAAACATTTCTCTAAAATCAGTTGAACTACGAATTCTGATTTACTCACCTATTATCAGGAGAGAACCCAGGGCTGCATCTTTTAGCCCAGCACACACCCTGTAAAGTAATTCTAAGCGTACTTACCAGTAACTTGTATTTCCTTCCATAGGAATTCATTGTGTGGTTATCACCAGAAAAGTTTCTAAGTGTCCATTTTTGAAACGTACAAATATTCCTCTAAAATCAGCCGAACTATGAATTCCGATTTACTCACCTGTTATAAAGAGAGACCCCAGTGCTGCATCTTTTAGACCAGCACTGACTCTGAAAAGCAATTTTAAGCGTACTTACCAGTAACTTGCATTTCCTTCCATAGGAATCCATTGTTCTAAGTGTCCAATTTTGAAACGTACAAATATTCCTCTAAAATCAGTTGAACTACGAATTCCGATTTACTCACCTATTATCAGGAGAGAACCCAGGGCTGCAACTTTTGGCCCAGCACTCACCCTGAAAAGTAATTCTAAGTGTACTTACCAGTAACATGTATTTCCTTCCATAGGAATCCATTGTGTGGTTTTTACCAGCAAAGTTTCTAAGTGTCCAATTTTGAAACGTACAAATATTCCTCTAAAATCAGCTGAACTACGAATTCTGATTTACTCACCTGTTATCAAGAGAGAACCCAGTGCTGCATCTTTTAGACCAGCACTGACTCTGAAAAGCAATTTTAAGCGTACTTACCAGTAACTTGCATTTCCTTCCATAGGAATCCATTCTTCTAAGTGTCCAATTTTGAAACGTACAAATATTCCTCTAAAATCAGTTGAACTACGAATTCCGATTTACTCACCTATTATCAGGAGAGAACCCAGGGCTGCAACTTTTGGCCCAGCACTCACCCTGAAAAGTAATTCTAGGTGTACTTACCAGTAACATGTATTTCCTTCCATAGGAATCCATTGTGTGGTTTTTACCAGCAAAGTTTCTAAGTGTCCAATTTTGAAACGTACAAATATTCCTCTAAAATCAGCTGAACTACGAATTCTGATTTACTCACCTGTTATCAAGAGAGAACCCAGTGCTTCATCGTTTAGACCAGCACTGACCCTGAAAAGTAATTCTAAGCATATTTACCAGTAACTTGTATGTCCTTCCATAGGAATCCATTGTGTGGTTTTCACCAGAAAAGTTTATGTGTCCAATTTTGAAACATACAAATATTCCTCTAAAATCAGCTGAACTACGAATTTCGATTTACTCACCTGTTATCAGGAGAGAACCCAGGGCTGCATCTTTTAGCCCAGCACTGACCCTGAATAGCAATTCTAAGCGTACTTTCCAGTAACTTCTATTTCCTTCGATAGGAATCCATTGTGTGGTTTTCACCACAAAGTTTCTAAGTTTCCAATTTTGAAACGTACAATTATTCCTATAAAATCAGTTGAACTATGAATTCCGATGTACTCACCTGTCATCAGGAGGGAATCCAGGGCTGCATCTTTAAGCAAAGCACTGACCCTGAAAAGTAATTCTAAGCGTACTTACCAGTAACTTGTATTTCCTTCCATAGGAATCCATTGTGTGGTTTTCACCAGAAAAGTTTCTAAGTGTCCAATTTTGAAATGTACTAATATTCCTCTAAAATCAGCCGAAATACGTATTCCGATTTACTCACCTGTTATCAGGAGAGAACCCAGGGCTGCATCTTTTAGCCCAGCACTGACCCTGAATAGTAATAACTTCTATTTCCTTCCGTAGGAATCCATTGTGTGGTTTTCACCAGAAAGTTTCTAAGTTTCCAATTTGGAAAAGTACAAATATTCCTCTAAAATCAGTTGTACTACGAATTCCGATGTACTCACCTGTTATCAGGAGAGAACCCAGGGCTGCATCTTTAAGCCCAGCACTGACCCTGAAAAGTAATTCTAAGCGTACTTACCAGTAACTTGTATATCATTCCATGGGAATCCATTGTGTGATTTTCACCAGAAAAGTTTCTAAGTGTCCATTTTTGAAACGTACAAATATTCCTCTAAAATCAGCCGAACTATGAATTCCAATTTACTCACCTGTTATCAAGAGAGAACCCAGTGCTGCATCTTTTACACCAGCACTGACTCTGAAAAGTAATTCTAAGCGTACTTACCAGTAACTTGTATTTCCTTTCATAGGAATTCATTGTGTGGTTTTCACCAGAAACGTTTATGTGTCCAATTTTGAAACGTACAAATAGTCCTCTATAATCAGCTGAACTACGAATTTCGATTTACTCACCTGTTATCAGGAGAGAACCTAGGGCTGCATCTTTTAGCCCAGCACTGACCCTGAAAAGGAATTCTATGCGTACTTACCAGTAACTTGTATTTCCTTCCATAGGAATTCATTGTGTGGTTATCACCAGAAAAGTTTCTAAGTGTCCATTTTTGAAACGTAAAAATATTCCTCTAAAATCAGCCGAACTATGAATTCCGATTTACTCACCTGTTATAAAGAGAGACCCCAGTGCTGCATCTTTTAGACCAGCACTGACTCTGAAAAGCAATTTTAAGCGTACTTACCAGTAACTTTCATTTCCTTCCATAGGAATCCATTGTTCTAAGTGTCCAATTTTGAAACGTACAAATATTCCTCTAAAATCAGTTGAACTACGAATTCCGATTTACTCACCTATTATCAGGAGAGAACCCAGGGCTGCAACTTTTGGCCCAGCACTCACCCTGAAAAGTAATTCTAAGTGTACTTACCAGTAACATGTATTTCCTTCCATAGGAATCCATTGTGTGGTTTTTACCAGCAAAGTTTCTAAGTGTCCAATTTTGAAACGTACAAATATTCCTCTAAAATCAGCTGAACTACGAATTCTGATTTACTCACCTGTTATCAAGAGAGAACCCAGTGCTGCATCTTTTAGACCAGCACTGACTCTGAAAAGCAATTTTAAGCGTACTTACCAGTAACTTGCATTTCCTTCCATAGGAATCCATTCTTCTAAGTGTCCAATTTTGAAACGTACAAATATTCCTCTAAAATCAGTTGAACTACGAATTCCGATTTACTCACCTATTATCAGGAGAGAACCCAGGGCTGCAACTTTTGGCCCAGCACTCACCCTGAAAAGTAATTCTAGGTGTACTTACCAGTAACATGTATTTCCTTCCATAGGAATCCATTGTGTGGTTTTTACCAGCAAAGTTTCTAAGTGTCCAATTTTGAAACGTACAAATATTCCTCTAAAATCAGCTGAACTACGAATTCTGATTTACTCACCTGTTATCAAGAGAGAACCCAGTGCTTCATCGTTTAGACCAGCACTGACCCTGAAAAGTAATTCTAAGCATATTTACCAGTAACTTGTATTTCCTTCCATAGGAATCCATTGTGTGGTTTTCACCAGAAAAGTTTATGTGTCCAATTTTGAAACATACAAATATTCCTCTAAAATCAGCTGAACTACGAATTTCGATTTACTCACCTGTTATCAGGAGAGAACCCAGGGCTGCATCTTTTAGCCCAGCACTGACCCTGAATAGCAATTCTAAGCGTACTTTCCAGTAACTTCTATTTCCTTCGATAGGAATCCATTGTGTGGTTTTCACCACAAAGTTTCTAAGTTTCCAATTTTGAAACGTACAAATATTCCTATAAAATCAGTTGAACTATGAATTCCGATGTACTCACCTGTCATCAGGAGGGAATCCAGGGCTGCATCTTTAAGCAAAGCACTGACCCTGAAAAGTAATTATAAGAGTACTTACCAGTAACTTGTATATCATTCCATAGGAATCCATTGTGCGGTTTTCACCAGAAAAGTTTCTAAGTGTCCATTTTTGAAACGTACAAATATTCCTCTAAAATCAGCCGAACTATGAATTCAAATTTACTCACCTGTTATCAAGAGAGAACCCAGTGCTGCATCTTTTAGACCAGCACTGACCCTGAATATTAATTCTAAGCGTACTGACCAGTAACTTCTATTTCCTTCCAAAGGAATCCATTGTGTGGTTTTCACCAGAAAGTTTCTAAGTTTCCAATTTTGAAACGTTCAAATATTCCTCTAAAATCAGCCGAACTATGAATTCCGATTTACTCACCTGTTATAAAGAGAGACCCCAGTGCTGCATCTTTTACACCAGCACTGACTCTGAATAGCAATTTTAAGCGTACTTACCAGTAACTTGCATTTCCTTCCATAGGAATCCATTGTTCTAAGTGTCCAATTTTGAAACGTACAAATATTCCTCTAAAATCAGTTGAACTACGAATTCCGATTTACTCACCTATTATCAGGAGAGAACCCAGGGCTGCAACTTTTGGCCCAGCACTCACCCTGAAAAGTAATTCTAAGTGTACTTACCAGTAACATGTATTTCCTTCCATAGGAATCCATTGTGTGGTTTTTACCAGCAAAGTTTCTAAGTGTCCAATTTTGAAACGTACAAATATTCCTCTAAAATCAGCTGAACTACGAATTCTGATTTACTCACCTGTTATCAAGAGAGAACCCAGTGCTGCATCTTTTAGACCAGCACTGACTCTGAAAAGCAATTTTAAGCGTACTTACCAGTAACTTGCATTTCCTTCCATAGGAATCCATTCTTCTAAGTGTCCAATTTTGAAACGTACAAATATTCCTCTAAAATCAGTTGAACTACGAATTCCGATTTACTCACCTATTATCAGGAGAGAACCCAGGGCTGCAACTTTTGGCCCAGCACTCACCCTGAAAAGTAATTCTAAGTGTACTTACCAGTAACATGTATTTCCTTCCATAGGAATCCCTTGTGTGGTTTTTACCAGCAAAGTTTCTAAGTGTCCAATTTTGAAACGTACAAATATTCCTCTAAAATCAGCTGAACTACGAATTCTGATTTACTCACCTGTTATCAAGAGAGAACCCAGTGCTGCATCGTTTAGACCAGCACTGACCCTGAAAAGTAATTCTAAGCATATTTACCAGTAACTTGTATTTCCTTCGATAGGAATCCATTGTGTGGTTTTCACCAGAAAGTTTCTAAGTTTCCAATTTGGAAACGTAGAAATATTCCTCTAAAATCAGTTGAACTACGAATTCCGATGTACTCACCTGTTATCAGGAGAGAACCCAGGGCTGCATCTTTAAGCCCAGCACTGACCCTGAAAAGTAATTCTAAGCGTACTTACCAGTAACTTGTATATCATTCCATGGGAATCCATTGTGTGATTTTCACCAGAAAAGTTTCTAAGTGTCCATTTTTGAAACGTACAAATATTCCTCTAAAATCAGCCGAAGTATGAAGTCCAATTTACTCACCTGTTATCAAGAGAGACCCCAGTGCTGCATCTTTTAGACCAGCACTGACTCTGAAAAGCAATTTTAAGCGTACTTACCAGTAACTTGCATTTCCTTCCATAGGAATCCATTGTTCTAAGTGTCCAATTTTGAAACGTACAAATATTCCTCTAAAATCAGCTGAACTACGAATTTTGATTTACTCACCTGTTATCAGGAGAGAACCCAGGGCTGCATCGTTTAGACCAGCACTGACCCTGAAAAGTAATTCTAAGCATATTTACCAGTAACTTGTATTTCCTTCCATAGGACTCCATTGTGTGGTTTTCACCAGAAAAGTTTCTGTGTCCTATTTTGAAACGTACAAATATTCCTCTAAAATCAACTGAACTACGAATTTTGATTTACTCACCTGTTATCAGGAGAGAACCCAGGGCTGCATCTTTTAGCCCAGCACTGACCCTGAATAGTAATTCTAAGCGTACTGACCAGTAACTTCTATTTCCTTCCAAAGGAATCCATTATGTGGTTTTCACCAGAAAGTTTCTAAGTTTCCAATTTTGAAACGTACAATTATTCTTCTAAAATCAGCTGAACTGCGAAATCCGATTTACTCACCTGTTATCAAGAGAGAACCCAGTGCTGCATCTTTTAGACCAGCACTGACCCTAGAAAGTAATTCTAAGCGTACTTGCCAGTAACTTGTATTTCCTTCCATAGGAATCCATTGTGTGGTTTTCACCAGAAAAGTTTCTAAGTGTCCAATTTTGAAATGTACTAATATTCCTCTAAAATCAGCCGAAATACGTATTCCGATTTACTCACCTGTTATCAGGAGAGAACCCAGGGCTGCATCTTTTAGCCCAGCACTGACCCTGAATAGTAATAACTTCTATTTCCTTCCGTAGGAATCCATTGTGTGGTTTTCACCAGAAAGTTTCTAAGTTTCCAATTTGGAAAAGTACAAATATTCCTCTAAAATCAGTTGAACTACGAATTCCGATGTACTCACCTGTTATCAGGAGAGAACCCAGGGCTGCATCTTTAAGCCCAGCACTGACCCTGAAAAGTAATTCTAAGCGTACTTACCAGTAACTTGTATATCATTCCATGGGAATCCATTGTGTGATTTTCACCAGAAAAGTTTCTAAGTGTCCATTTTTTGAAACGTACAAATATTCCTCTAAAATTAGCCGAACTATGAATTCCAATTTACTCACCTGTTATCAAGAGAGAACCCAGTGCTGCATCTTTTACACCAGCACTGACTCTGAAAAGTAATTCTAAGCGTACTTACCAGTAACTTGTATTTCCTTTCATAGGAATTCATTGTGTGGTTTTCACCAGAAACGTTTATGTGTCCAATTTTGAAACGTACAAATAGTCCTCTATAATCAGCTGAACTACGAATTTCGATTTACTCACCTGTTATCAGGAGAGAACCTATGGCTGCATCTTTTAGCCCAGCACTGACCCTGAAAAGTAATTCTAAGCGTACTTACCAGTAACTTGTATATCATTCCATGGGAATCCATTGTGTGATTTTCACCAGAAAAGTTTCTAAGTGTCCATTTTTGAAACGTACAAATATTCCTCTAAAATCAGCCGAAGTATGAAGTCCAATTTACTCACCTGTTATCAAGAGAGACCCCAGTGCTGCATCTTTTAGACCAGCACTGACTCTGAAAAGCAATTTTAAGCGTACTTACCAGTAACTTGCATTTCCTTCCATAGGAATCCATTGTTCTAAGTGTCCAATTTTGAAACGTACAAATATTCCTCTAAAATCAGCTGAACTACGAATTTTGATTTACTCACCTGTTATCAGGAGAGAACCCAGGGCTGCATCGTTTAGACCAGCACTGACCCTGAAAAGTAATTCTAAGCATATTTACCAGTAACTTGTATTTCCTTCCATAGGACTCCATTGTGTGGTTTTCACCAGAAAAGTTTCTGTGTCCTATTTTGAAACGTACAAATATTCCTCTAAAATCAACTGAACTACGAATTTTGATTTACTCACCTGTTATCAGGAGAGAACCCAGGGCTGCATCTTTTAGCCCAGCACTGACCCTGAATAGTAATTCTAAGCGTACTGACCAGTAACTTCTATTTCCTTCCAAAGGAATCCATTATGTGGTTTTCACCAGAAAGTTTCTAAGTTTCCAATTTTGAAACGTACAATTATTCTTCTAAAATCAGCTGAACTGCGAAATCCGATTTACTCACCTGTTATCAAGAGAGAACCCAGTGCTGCATCTTTTAGACCAGCACTGACCCTAGAAAGTAATTCTAAGCGTACTTGCCAGTAACTTGTATTTCCTTCCATAGGAATCCATTGTGTGGTTTTCACCAGAAAAGTTTCTAAGTGTCCAATTTTGAAATGTACTAATATTCCTCTAAAATCAGCCGAAATACGTATTCCGATTTACTCACCTGTTATCAGGAGAGAACCCAGGGCTGCATCTTTTAGCCCAGCACTGACCCTGAATAGTAATAACTTCTATTTCCTTCCGTAGGAATCCATTCTGTGGTTTTCACCAGAAAGTTTCTAAGTTTCCAATTTGGAAAAGTACAAATATTCCTCTAAAATCAGTTGAACTACGAATTCCGATGTACTCACCTGTTATCAGGAGAGAACCCAGGGCTGCATCTTTAAGCCCAGCACTGACCCTGAAAAGTAATTCTAAGCGTACTTACCAGTAACTTGTATATCATTCCATGGGAATCCATTGTGTGATTTTCACCAGAAAAGTTTCTAAGTGTCCATTTTTTGAAACGTACAAATATTCCTCTAAAATTAGCCGAACTATGAATTCCAATTTACTCACCTGTTATCAAGAGAGAACCCAGTGCTGCATCTTTTACACCAGCACTGACTCTGAAAAGTAATTCTAAGCGTACTTACCAGTAACTTGTATTTCCTTTCATAGGAATTCATTGTGTGGTTTTCACCAGAAACGTTTATGTGTCCAATTTTGAAACGTACAAATAGTCCTCTATAATCAGCTGAACTACGAATTTCGATTTACTCACCTGTTATCAGGAGAGAACCTATGGCTGCATCTTTTAGCCCAGCACTGACCCTGAAAAGTAATTCTATGCGTACTTACCAGTAACTTGTATTTCCTTCCATAGGAATTCATTGTGTGGTTATCACCAGAAAAGTTTCTAAGTGTCCATTTTTGAAACGTACAAATATTCCTCTAAAATCAGCCGAACTATGAATTCCGATTTACTCACCTGTTATAAAGAGAGACCCCAGTGCTGCATCTTTTAGACCAGCACTGACTGTGAAAAGCAATTTTAAGCGTACTTACCCGTAACTTGCATTTCCTTCCATAGGAATCCATTGTTCTAAGTGTCCAATTTTGAAACGTACAAATATTCCTCTAAAATCAGTTGAACTACAAATTCCGATTTACTCACCTATTATCAGGAGAGAACCCAGGGCTGCAACTTTTGGCCCAGCACTCACCCTGAAAAGTAATTCTAAGTGTACTTACCAGTAACATGTATTTCCTTCCATAGGAATCCATTGTGTGGTTTTTACCAGCAAAGTTTCTAAGTGTCCAATTTTGAAACGTACAAATATTCCTCTAAAATCAGCTGAACTACGAATTCTGATTTACTCACCTGTTATCAAGAGAGAACCCAGTGCTGCATCTTTTAGACCAGCACTGACTCTGAAAAGCAATTTTAAGCGTACTTACCAGTAACTTGCATTTCCTTCCATAGGAATCCATTGTTCTAAGTGTCCAATTTTGAAACGTACAAATATTCCTCTAAAATCAGTTGAACTACGAATTCCGATTTACTCACCTATTATCAGGAGAGAACCCAGGGCTGCAACTTTTGGCCCAGCAATCACCCTGAAAAGTAATTCTAAGTGTACTTACCAGTAACATGTATTTCCTTCCATAGGAATCCATTGTGTGGTTTTTACCAGCAAAGTTTCTAAATGTCCAATTTTGAAACGTACAAATATTCCTCTAAAATCAGCTGAACTACGAATTCTGATTTACTCACCTGTTATCAAGAGAGAACCCAGTGCTGCATCGTTTAGACCAGCACTGACCCTGAAAAGTAATTCTAAGCATATTTACCAGTAACTTGTATTTCCTTCCATAGGAATCCATTGTGTGGTTTTCACCAGAAAAGTTTATGTGTCCAATTTTGAAACATACAAATATTCCTCTAAAATCAGCTGAACTACGAATTTCGATTTACTCACCTATTATCAGGAGGGACCCCAGGGCTGCATCTTTTAGCCCAGCACTGACCCTGAATAGCAATTCTAAGCGTACTTTCCAGTAACTTCTATTTCCTTCGATAGGAATCCATTGTGTGGTTTTCACCAGAAAGTTTCTAAGTTTCCAATTTTGAAACGTACAAATATTCCTATAAAATCAGTTGAACTATGAATTCCGATGTACTCACCTGTCATCAGGAGAGAACCCAGGGCTGCATCTTTAAGCAAAGCACTGACCCTGAAAAGTAATTATAAGCGTACTTACCAGTAACTTGTATATCATTCCATAGGAATCCATTGTGCGGTTTTCACCAGAAAAGTTTCTAAGTGTCCATTTTTGAAACGTACAAATATTCCTCTAAAATCAGCCGAACTATGAATTCAAATTTACTCACCTGTTATCAAGAGAGAATCCAGTGCTGCATCTTTTAGACCAGCACTGACCCTGAATAGTAATTCTAAGCGTACTGACCAGTAACTTCTATTTCCTTCCAAAGGAATCCATTGTGTGGTTTTCACCAGAAAGTTTCTAAGTTTCCAATTTTGAAACGTACAAATATTCCTCTGAAATCAGCTGAACTACGAATTTCGATTTACTCACCTGTTATCAGGAGAGAACCCAGGGCTGCATCTTTTAGCCCAGCACTGACCCTGAAAAGTAATTCTAAGCGTACTTACCAGTAACTTCTATTTCCTTCCAAAGGAATCCATTGTGTGGTTTTCACCAGAAAGTTTCTAAGTTTCCAATTTTGAAACGTACAAATATTCCTCTAAAATCAGTTGAACTACGAATTCTGATTTACTCACCTGTTATCAGGAGAGAACCCAGGGCTGCATCTTTTAGCCCAGCACTGACCCTGAATAGTAATTCTAAGCGTACTTACCAGTAACTTGTATTTCCTTCCATAGGAATCCATTGTGTGGTTTTCACCAGAAAAGTTTCTAAGTGTCCCTTTTTGAAACGTACAAATATTCCTCTAAAACCAGCCGAACTACGAATTCTGATTTACTCACCTGTTGTCAAGAGAGAACCCAGTGCTGCATCTTTTAGTCCAGCACTGACTCTGAAAAGTAATTCAAAGCGCACTTAGAAGTAACTTGTATTTCCTTCCTTAGGAATCCATTGTGTGGTTTTCACCAGAAAAGTTTCTAAGTGTCCAATTTTGAAACGTACAAATATTCCTCTAAAATCAGTTGAACTACGAATTCCGATTTACTCACCTGTTATCAGGAGAGAACCCCGGGCTGCATCTTTTAGCCCAGCACTGACCCTGAAAAGTAATTCTAAGCGTACTTACCAGTAACTTGTATTTCCTTCCATAGGAAATCATTGTGTGGTTTTCACCATAAAAGTTTCTAAGTGTCAATTTTTGAAATGTACAAATATTCCTCTATAATCTGCCGAACTACGAATTCCGATTTACTCACCTGTTATAAAGAGAGAACCCAGTGCTGCATCTTTTAGACCATATCTGACTCTGAAAAGTAATTCTAAGCGTACTTATCAGTAACTTGTATTTCCTTCCACAGGAATCCATTGTGCGGTTTTCACCAGAAAAGTTTCAAAGTGTCCATTTTTGAAACGTACATATACTCCTCTAAAATCAGCCGAACTATGAATTCTGATTTACTCACCTGTTATCAAGAGAGAACCCAGTGCTGCCTCTTTTAGTCCAGCACTAACTCTGAAAAGTAATTCTAAGCGTACTTACCAGTAACTTTTTTTGCTTCCATAGGAATCCATTGTGTGGTTTTCACCAGAAAGTTTCTAAGTTTCCAATTTTGAAACGTACAAATATTCTTCTAAAATCAGCCGAAATACGTATTCCGATTTACTCACCTGTTATCAGGAGAGAACCCAGGGCTGCATCTTTTAGCCCAGCACTGACCCTGAATAGTAATAACTTCTATTTCCTTCCGTAGGAATCCATTGTGTGGTTTTCACCAGAAAGTTTCTAAGTTTCCAATTTGGAAACGTACAAATATTCCTCTAAAATCAGTTGAACTACTAATTCCGATGTACTCACCTGTTATCAGGAGAGAACCCAGGGCTGCATCTTTAAGCCCAGCACTGACCCTGAAAAGTAATTCTAAGCATACTTACCAGTAACTTGTATATCATTCCATGGGAATCCATTGTGTGATTTTCACCAGAAAAGTTTCTAAGTGTCCATTTTTGAAATGTACAAATATTCCTCTAAAATAAGCCGAACTATGAATTACAATTTACTCACCTGTTATCAAGAGAGAACCCAGTGATGCATCTTTTACACCAGCACTGACTCTGAAAAGTAATTCTAAGCGTACTCACCAATAACTTGTATTTCCTTCCATAGGAATTCATTGTGTGGTTTTCACCAGAAACGTTTATGTGTCCAATTTTGAAACGTACAAATAGTCCTCTATAATCAGCTGAACTACGAATTTCGATTTACTCACCTGTTATCAGGAGAGAACCCAGGGCTTCATCTTTTAGCCCAGCACTGACCCTGAAAAGTAATTCTATGCGTACTTTCCAGTAACTTGTATTTCCTTCCATAGGAATTCATTGTGTGGTATTCACCAGAAAAGATTCTAAGTGTCCATTTTTGAAACGTACAAATATTCCTCTAAAACCAGCCGAACTACGAAGTCCGATTTACTCACCTGTTATCAAGAGAGAACCAAGTGCTGCATCTTTTAGCCCAGCACTGACTTTGAAAAGTAATTCTAAGCGTACTTACCAGTAACTTGTATTTCCTTCCATGGGAATCCATTGTGTGGTTATCACCAGAAAAGTTTCTAAGTGTCCATTTTTGAAACGTACAAATATTCCTCTAAAATCAGCCGAACTATGAATTCCGATTTACTCACCTGTTATAAAGAGAGACCCCAGTGCTGCATATTTTAGACCAGCACTGACTTTGAAAAGCAATTTTAAACGTACTTACCAGTAACTTGCATTTCCTTCCATAGGAATCCATTGTTCTAAGTGTCTAATTTTGAAACGTACAAATATTCCTCTAAAATCAGTTGAACTACGAATTCCGATTTACTCACCTATTATCAGGAGAGAACCCAGGGCTGCAACTTTTGGCCCAGCACTCACCCTGAAAAGTAATTCTAAGTGTACTTACCAGTAACATGTATTTCCTTCCATAGGAATCCATTGTGTGGTTTTCACCAGCAAAGTTTCTAAGTGTCCAATTTTGAAACGTACAAATATTCCTCTAAAATCAGCTGAACTATGAATTCTGATTTACTCACCTGTTATCAAGAGAGAACCCAGTGCTGCATCGTTTAGACCAGCACTGACCCAGAAAAGTAATTCTAAGCATATTTACCAGTAACTTGTATTTCCTTCCATAGGAATCCATTGTGTGGTTTTCACCAGAAAAGTTTCTGTGTCCTATTTTGAAACGTACAAATATTCCTCTAAAATCAACTGAACTACGAATTTCGATTTACTCACCTGTTATCAGGAGAGAACCCAGGGCTGCATCTTTTAGCCCAGCACTGACCCTGAATAGTAATTCTAAGCGTTCCGACCAGTAACTTCTATTTCCTTCCAAAGGAATCCATTGTGTGGTTTTCACCAGAAAGTTTCGAAGTTTCCAATTTTGAAACGTACAAATATTCCTCTAAAATCAGTTGAACTACGAATTCTGATTTACTCACCTGTTATCAGGAGAGAACCCAGGGCTGCATCTTTTAGCCCAGCACTGACCCTGAATAGTAATTCTAAGCGTACTTACCAGTAACTTGTATTTCCTTCCATAGGAATCCATTGTGTGGTTTTCACCAGAAAAGTTTCTAAGTGTCCCTTTTTGAAAAGTACAAATATTCCGCTAAAACCAGCCGAACTACGAATTCCAATTTACCCACCTGTTGTCAAGAGAGAACCCAGTGCTGCATCTTTTAGTCCAGCACTGACTCTGAAAAGTAATTCAAAGCGCACTTACAAGTAACTTGTATATACTTCCTTAGGAATCCATTGTGTGGTTTTCACCAGAAAAGTTTCTAAGTGTCCAATTTGGAAACGTACAAGTATTCCTCTAACATCAGTTGAACTACGAATTCCGATTTACTCACCTGTTATCAGGAGAGAACCCAGGGCTGCATCTTTTAGCCCAGCACTGACCCTGAATAGTAATTCTAAGCGTACTTACCAGTAACTTGTATGTCCTTCCATAGGAATCCATTGTGTGGTTTTCACCAGAAAAGTTTCTAAGTGTCCCTTTTTGAAACGTACAAATATTCCTCTAAAACCAGCCGATCTATGAATTCCGATTTACTCACCTGTTGTCAAGAGAGAACCCAGTGCTGCATCTTTTATACCAGCACTGACTCTGAAAAGTAATTCTAAGCGCATTACCAGTAACTTATATTTCCTTCCATAGGAATCCATTGTGTGGTTTTCACCAGAAAAGTTTCTAAGTGTCCAATTTTGAAACATACAAATATTCCTCTGAAATCAGCTGAACTACGAATTTCGATTTACTCACCTGTTATCAGGAGAGAACCCAGGGCTGCATCTTTTAGCCCAGCACTGACCCTGAAAAGTAATTCTAAGCGTACTTACCAGTAACTTCTATTTCCTTCCAAAGGAATCCATTGTGTGGTTTTCACCAGAAAGTTTCTAAGTTTCCAATTTTGAAACGAACAAATATTCCTCTAAAATCAGTTGAACTACGAATTCTGATTTACTCACCTGTTATCAGGAGAGAACCCAGGGCTGCATCTTTTAGCCCAGCACTGACCCTGAATAGTAATTCTAAGCGTACTTACCAGTAACTTGTATTTCCTTCCATAGGAATCCATTGTGTGGTTTTCACAAGAAAAGTTTCTAAGTGTCCCTTTTTGAAACGTACAAATATTCCTCTAAAACCAGCCGATCTATGAATTCCGATTTACTCACCTGTTGTCAAGAGAGAACCCAGTGCTGCATCTTTTATACCAGCATTGACCCTGAATAGTAATTCTAAGCGCATTACCAGTAACTTCTATTTCCTTCCAAAGGAATCCATTGTGTGGTTTTCACCAGAAAGTTTCTAAGTTTCCAATTTTGAAACGAACAAATATTCCTCTAAAATCAGTTGAACTACGAATTCTGATTTACTCACCTGTTATCAGGAGAGAACCCAGGGCTGCATCTTTTAGCCCAGCACTGACCCTGAATAGTAATTCTAAGCGCATTACCAGTAACTTATATTTCCTTCCATAGGAATCCATTGTGTGGTTTTCACCAGAAAAGTTTCTAAGTGTCCAATTTTGAAACGTACAAATATTCCTCTAAAATCAGTTGAACTACGAATTCCGATTTACTCACCTGTTATCAGGAGAGAACCCAGGGCTGCATCTTTTAGCCCAGCACTGACCCTGAAAAGTAATTCTAAGCGTACTTACCTGTAACTTGTATTTTCTTCCATAGTAATCCATTTTGTGGTTTTCACCAGAAAAGTTTTTAAGTGTCCATTTTTGAAATGTAAAAATATTTCTCTAAAATCTGCCGAACTACGAATTCCGATTTACTCACCTGGTATCAAGAGAGAACCCAGTGCTGCATCTTTTAGACCATATCTGACTCTGAAAAGTAATTATAAGTCTACTTATCAGTAACTTGTATTTCCTTCCATAGGAATCCATTGTGTGGTTTTCACCAGAAAAGTTTCTAAGTGTCCAATTTTGAAACGTACAAATATTCCTCTGAAATCAGCTAAACTACGAATTTCGATTTACTCACCTGTTATCAGGAGAGAACCCAGGGCTGCATCTTTTAGCCCAGCACTGACCCTGAAAAGTAATTCTAAGCGTACTTACCAGTAACTTCTATTTCCTTCCAAAGGAATCCATTGTGTGGTTTTCACCAGAAAGTTTCTAAGTTTCCAATTTTGAAACGAACAAATATTCCTCTAAAATCAGTTGAACTACGAATTCTGATTTACTCACCAGTTATCAGGAGAGAACCCAGGGCTGCATCTTTTAGCCCAGCACTGACCCTATATAGTAATTCCAAGCGTACTTACCAGTAACTTGTATTTCCTTTCATAGGAATCCATTGTGTGGTTTTCACCAGAAAAGTTTCTAAGTGTCCCTTTTTGAAACGTACAAATATTCCTCTAAAACCAGCCGAACTACGAATTCCGATTTACTCACCTGTTGTCAAGAGAGAACCCAGTGCTGCATCTTTTAGTCCAGCACTGACTCTGAAAAGTAATTCAAAGCGCACTTACAAGTAACTTGTATTTCCTTCCTTAGGAATCCATTGTGTGGTTTTCACCAGAAAAGTTTCTAAGTGTCCAATTTTGAAACGTACAAATATTCCTCTAAAATCAGTTGAACTACGAATTCCGATTTACTCACCTGTTATCAGGAGAGAACCCCGGGCTGCATCTTTTAGCCCAGCACTGACCCTGAAAAGTAATTCTAAGCGTACTTACCAGTAACTTGTATTTCCTTCCATAGGAAATCATTGTGTGGTTTTCACCAGAAAAGTTTCTAAGTGTCCATTTTTGAAATGTACAAATATTTCTCTAAAATCTGCCGAACTACGAATTCCGATTTACTCATCTGTTATCAAGAGAGAACCCAGTGCTGCATCTTTTAGACCATATCTGACTCTGAAAAGTAATTCTAAGTCTACTTACCAGTAACTTGTATTTCCTTCCATAGGAATCCATTGTGTGGTTTTTACCAGAAAAGTTTCTAAGTGTCTAATTTTGAAACGTACAAATATTCCTCTGAAATCAGCTGAACTACAAATTTCGATTTACTCACCTGTTATCAGGAGAAAACCCAGGGCTGCATCTTTTAGCCCAGCACTGACCCTGAAAAGTAATTCTAAGCGTACTTACCAGTAACTTGTATTTCCTTCCATAGGAATCCATTGTGTGGTTTTCACCAACAAAGTTTCTAAGTGTCCAATTTTGAAACGTACAAATATTCCTCTAAAATCAGCTGAACTACGAATTCTGATTTACTCACCTCTTTTCAAGAGAGAACCCAGTGCTGCATCTTTTAGACCAGCACTGACCCTGAAAAGTAATTCTAAGCATACTTACAAGTAACTTGTATTTCCTTCCGTAGGAATCCATTGTGTGGTTTTCACCAGAAAAGTTTATGTGTCCAATTTTGAAACGTACAAATATTCCTCTAAAATCAGCTGAACTACGAATTTCGATTTACTCACCTGTTATCAGGAGAGAACCCAGGGCTGCATCTTTTAGCCCAGCACTGACCCTGAATAGCAATTCTAAGCGTACTTTCCAGTAACTTCTATTTCCTTCGATAGGAATCCATTGTGTGGTTTTCACCAGAAAGTTTCTAAGTTTCCAATTATGAAACGTACAAATATTCCTCTAAAATCAGTTGAACTACGAATTCCGATGTACTCACCTGTTATCAGGAGAGAACCCAGGGCTGCATCTTTAAGCAAAGCACTGACCCTGAAAAGTAATTATAAGCATACTTACCAGTAACTTGTATATCATTCCATAGGAATCCGTTGTGCGGTTTTCACCAGAAAAGTTTCTAAGTGTCCATTTTTGAAACGTACAAATATTCCTCAAAAATCAGCCAAACTATGAATTCAAATTTACTCACCTGTTATCAAGAGAGAACCCAGTGCTGCATCTTTTAGACCAGCACTGACTCTTAAAAGTAATTATAAGCGTACTTACCAGTAACTTGTATTTCCTTCCATGGGAATCCATTGTGTGGTTTTCACCAGAAAAGTTTCTAAGTGTCCAATTTTGAAACGTACAAATATTCCTCAAAGATCAGCTGAACTACGAATTTCGATTTACTCACCTGTTATCAGGAGAGAACCCAGGGCTGCATCTTTTAGCCCAGCACTGAACCTGAATAGTAATTCTAAGCGTACTGACCAGTAACTTCTATTTCCTTCCAAAGGAATCCATTGTGTGGTTTTCACCAGAAAGTTTCTAAGTTTCCAATTTTAAAACGTACAAATATTCCTCTAAAATCAGTTGAACTACGAATTCTGATTTACTCACCTGTTATCAGGAGAGAACCCAGGGCTGCATCTTTTAGCCCAGCACTGACCCTGAATAGTAATTCTAAGCGTACTTACCAGTAACTTGTATTTCCTTCCATAGGAATCCATTGTGTGGTTTTCACCAGAAAAGTTTCTAAGTGTCCCTTTTTGAAACGTACAAATATTCCTCTAAAACCAGCCGAACTACGAATTCCGATTTACTCACCTGTTGTCAAGAGAGAACCCAGTGCTGCATCTTTTAGTCCAGCACTGACTCTGAAAAGTAATTCAAAGCGCACTTACAAGTAACTTGTATTTCCTTTCTTAGGAATCCATTGTGTGGTTTTCACCAGAAAAGTTTCTAAGTGTCCAATTTTGAAACGTACAAATATTCCTCTAAAATCAGTTGAACTACGAATTCCGATTTACTCACCTGTTATCAGGAGAGAACCCCGGGCTGCATCTTTTAGCCCAGCACTGACCCTGAAAAGTAATTCTAAGCGTACTTACCAGTAACTTGTATTTCCTTCCATAGGAAATCATTGTGTGGTTTTCACCAGAAAAGTTTCTAAGTGTCCATTTTTGAAATGTACAAATATTTCTCTAAAATCTGCCGAACTACGAATTCCGATTTACTCATCTGTTATCAAGAGAGAACCCAGTGCTGCATCTTTTAGACCATATCTGACTCTGAAAAGTAATTCTAAGTCTACTTACCAGTAACTTGTATTTCCTTCCATAGGAATCCATTGTGTGGTTTTTACCAGAAAAGTTTCTAAGTGTCTAATTTTGAAACGTACAAATATTCCTCTGAAATCAGCTGAACTACAAATTTCGATTTACTCACCTGTTATCAGGAGAAAACCCAGGGCTGCATCTTTTAGCCCAGCACTGACCCTGAAAAGTAATTCTAAGCGTACTTACCAGTAACTTGTATTTCCTTCCATAGGAATCCATTGTGTGGTTTTCACCAACAAAGTTTCTAAGTGTCCAATTTTGAAACGTACAAATATTCCTCTAAAATCAGCTGAACTACGAATTCTGATTTACTCACCTCTTTTCAAGAGAGAACCCAGTGCTGCATCTTTTAGACCAGCACTGACCCTGAAAAGTAATTCTAAGCATACTTA
This sequence comes from Triturus cristatus, assembly GCF_964204655.1. Classification (NCBI taxonomy): domain Eukaryota; kingdom Metazoa; phylum Chordata; class Amphibia; order Caudata; family Salamandridae; genus Triturus; species Triturus cristatus. Next base: position 305,672,924 of record NC_140579.1, on the reverse strand, counting down.
CAAGTAACTTGTATTTCCTTCCGTAGGAATCCATAGTGTGGTTTTCACCAGAAAAGTTTATGTGTCCAATTTTGAAACGTACAAATATTCCTCTAAAATCAGCTGAACTACGAATTTCGATTTACTCACCTGTTATCAGGAGAGAACCCAGGGCTGCATCTTTTAGCCCAGCACTGACCCTGAATAGCAATTCTAAGCGTACTTTCCAGTAACTTCTATTTCCTTCGATAGGAATCCATTGTGTGGTTTTCACCAGAAAGTTTCTAAGTTTCCAATTATGAAACGTACAAATATTCCTCTAAAATCAGTTGAACTACGAATTCCGATGTACTCACCTGTTATCAGGAGAGAACCCAGGGCTGCATCTTTAAGCAAAGCACTGACCCTGAAAAGTAATTATAAGCGTACTTACCAGTAACTTGTATATCATTCCATAGGAATCCGTTGTGCGGTTTTCACCAGAAAAGTTTCTAAGTGTCCATTTTTGAAACGTACAAATATTCCTCAAAAATCAGCCAAACTATGAATTCAAATTTACTCACCTGTTATCAAGAGAGAACCCAGTGCTGCATCTTTTAGACCAGCACTGACTCTTAAAAGTAATTATAAGCGTACTTACCAGTAACTTGTATTTCCTTCCATGGGAATCCATTGTGTGGTTTTCACCAGAAAAGTTTCTAAGTGTCCAATTTTGAAACGTACAAATATTCCTCAAAGATCAGCTGAACTACGAATTTCGATTTACTCACCTGTTATCAGGAGAGAACCCAGGGCTGCATCTTTTAGCCCAGCACTGAACCTGAATAGTAATTCTAAGCGTACTGACCAGTAACTTCTATTTCCTTCCAAAGGAATCCATTGTGTGGTTTTCACCAGAAAGTTTCTAAGTTTCCAATTTTAAAACGTACAAATATTCCTCTAAAATCAGTTGAACTACGAATTCTGATTTACTCACCTGTTATCAGGAGAGAACCCAGGGCTGCATCTTTTAGCCCAGCACTGACCCTGAATAGTAATTCTAAGCGTACTTACCAGTAACTTGTATTTCCTTCCATAGGAATCCATTGTGTGGTTTTCACCAGAAAAGTTTCTAAGTGTCCCTTTTTGAAACGTACAAATATTCCTCTAAAACCAGCCGAACTACGAATTCCGATTTACTCACCTGTTGTCAAGAGAGAACCCAGTGCTGCATCTTTTATACCAGCACTGACTCTGAAAAGTAATTCTAAGCGTACTTACCAGTAACTTGTATTTCTTTCCATAGGAATCCATTGAGTGGTTTTCAACAGAAAAGTTTCTAAGTGTTCATTTTTGAAATGTACAAATATTTTTCTAAAATCTGCCGAACTACGAATTCCGATTTACTCACCTGTTATCAAGAGAGAACCCAGTGCTGCATCTTTTAGACCATATCTGACTCTGAAAAGTAATTCTAAGTGTACTTATTAGTAACTTGTATTTCCTTCCATAGGAATCCATTGTGTGGTTTTCACCAGAAAAGTTTCTAAGTGTCCAATTTTGAAACTTACACATATTCCTCTAAAATCAGTTGAACTACGAATTCCGATGTACTCACCTGTTATCAGGAGAGAACCCAGGGCTGCATCTTTAAGCAAAGCACGGACCCTAAAAAGTCATTATAAGCGTACTTACCAGTAACTTGTATATCATTCCATAGGAATCCATTGTGCGGTTTTCACCAGAAAAGTTTCTAAGTGTCCATTTTTGAAACCTACAAATATTCCTCTAAAATCAGCCGAACTATGAATTCAAATTTACTCACCTGTTATCAGGAGAGAACCCAGGGCTGCATCTTTTAGCCCAGCACTGACCCTGAATAGTAATTCTAAGCGTACTTACCAGTAACATGTATTTCCTTCCATAGGAATCCATTGTGTGGTTTTCGCCAGAAAAGTTTCTAAGTGTCCAATTTTGAAACGTACAAATATTCCTCTAAAATCAGCTGAACTACGAATTCCGATTTACTCTCCTGTTATCAGGAGAGTACCCAGTGCTGCATCTTTTAGACCAGCACTGACTCTGAAAAGTATTTCTAAGCATGCTTACCAGTAACTTGTATTTCCTTTCATAGGAATCCATTGTGTGGTTTTCACCAGAAAAGTTTTGTTTCCTATTTTGAAACGTACAAATATTCCTCTAAAATCAGCTGAACTACGAATTTCGATTTACTCACCTGTTATAAGGAGAGAACCCAGGGCTGCATCTTTTAGCCCAGCACTGACCCTGAATAGTAATTCTAAGCGTACTGACCAGTAACTTCTATTTCCTTCCATAGGAATCCATTGTGTGGTTTTCACCAGCAAAGTTTCTAAGTGTCCAATTTTGAAACGTACAAATATTCCTCTAAAATCAGCTGAACTATGAATTCTGATTTACTCACCTGTTATCAAGAGAGAACCCAGTGCTGCATCGTTTAGACCAGCACTGACCCTGAAAAGTAATTCTAAGCATATTTACCAGTAACTTGTATTTCCTTCCATAGGAATCCATTGTGTGGTTTTCACCAGAAAAGTTTCTGTGTCCTATTTTGAAACGTACAAATATTCCTCTAAAATCAACTGAACTACGAATTTCGATTTACTCACCTGTTATCAGGAGAGAACCCAGGGCTGCATCTTTTAGCCCAGCACTGACCCTGTCAGCCATGCACTGCTCTTGGATAGGCTGGCCGGGTTCGGGATAGGGGGACAGGCTCTTAAATGGCTCACAGCCTTTCTAACAGGAAGGACGCAGAGGATCCAGTTGGCAGACCAGGTCTCAGAGGTGGGCAGGTTAGTTTGCGGGGTTCCGCAGGGGTCAGCGCTTTCGCCACTCCTATTTAACCTCTACTTGCAACCACTGGTAGAGTCGCTGGCAAAGATGAAGTGCAAAGTATTTAACTATGCTGACGATACTCAGCTACTGCTGAGCATCGACAACACTTCATCAGCACAATCAGTGGCTAAAGACATCCTACGTTTCACAGTGAACTGGATGTCATCTAATCTGCTGAAAATCAATCCGGATAAAACGGAAGTCCTGGTCGTTTCAACTGCTGTGTCCCCTTGGAGCGATCTATACTGGCCCCAAGAGCTAGGCCCTGCCCCAAAATCATGCCCCAATGTCAAGAGTCTTGGGATGAAAATCGACCAAGATCTCTCAATGGCTAATCAAGTTTCTGCTGTAGTCGGCTGCTGCACTAACTTAATCAGGCAACTACGCAAACTCGCCCCCCTGCTCTCGAGGAATATGCTGCAAACTATTGTGTCAGCCACAATAGTGTCTAGAATCGACTATGGAAATGCGCTGTACCTCGGCCTTCCGAAGTATTCCATTAGCCGTCTCCAGGTCATTCTAAACGACGCAGCACGCCTGGTCTTTGGAGTTCCAAGGAGGACCCATGCCTCCCCCCTGCTCCATCGATTACACTGGCTGCCCATGCTGCAGAGAGTGGAGTTCAAGAGCATGTGTATCTGCCACAAAGCATTACACGGACAGGCGCCAGCCTATATAAAAGAAAGGCTCGAGCTCCACGAACCTAAACGCATCCTGCGATCATCGGGTTCCTTCTTACTGTCTCAACCACGCTTTAAGCTAACAACCAAAGGAGGCAGATCGTTCTCAGTGCAGGCCCCTATCAACTGGAATAAGCTGCCCGAGGCACTTCGTAGAGAGCCCAATCTTCTCCGCTTTCGGAAGTCTTTGAAGACTCTACTCTTCAAGAATGCGTTCCCACTCCAATAATGAACTGCTAGACCTGCCACCTATCTATCTCTCCCATCTTTTGTTCTGTACTTGGTCAGTAGCGCTTTGAGACCTGTCGGTGAGTTGGCGCGATACAAAACCCAGATACAAATACAAATACAAATACAATAGTAATTCTAAGCGTTCCGACCAGTAACTTCTATTTCCTTCCAAAGGAATCCATTGTGTGGTTTTCACCAGAAAGTTTCGAAGTTTCCAATTTTGAAACGTACAAATATTCCTCTAAAATCAGTTGAACTGCGAATTCTGATTTACTCACCTGTTATCAGGAGAGAACCCAGGGCTGCATCTTTTAGCCCAGCACTGACCCTGAATAGTAATTCTAAGCGTACTTACCAGTAACTTGTATTTCCTTCCATAGGAATCCATTGTGTGGTTTTCACCAGAAAAGTTTCTAAGTCTCCCTTTTTGAAAAGTACAAATATTCCGCTAAAACCAGCCGAACTACGAATTCCAATTTACCCACCTGTTGTCAAGAGAGAACCCAGTGCTGCATCTTTTAGTCCAGCACTGACTCTGAAAAGTAATTCAAAGCGCACTTACAAGTAACTTGTATATACTTCCTTAGGAATCCATTGTGTGGTTTTCACCAGAAAAGTTTCTAAGTGTCCAATTTTGAAACGTACAAGTATTCCTCTAACATCAGTTGAACTACGAATTCCGATTTACTCACCTGTTATCAGGAGAGAACCCAGGGCTGCATCTTTTAGCCCAGCACTGACCCTGAATAGTAATTCTAAGCGTACTTACCAGTAACTTGTATGTCCTTCCATAGGAATCCATTGTGTGGTTTTCACCAGAAAAGTTTCTAAGTGTCCCTTTTTGAAACGTACAAATATTCCTCTAAAACCAGCCGATCTATGAATTCCGATTTACTCACCTGTTGTCAAGAGAGAACCCAGTGCTGCATCTTTTATACCAGCACTGACTCTGAAAAGTAATTCTAAGCGCATTACCAGTAACTTATATTTCCTTCCATAGGAATCCATTGTGTGGTTTTCACCAGAAAAGTTTCTAAGTGTCCAATTTTGAAACATACAAATATTCCTCTGAAATCAGCTGAACTACGAATTTCGATTTACTCACCTGTTATCAGGAGAGAACCCAGGGCTGCATCTTTTAGCCCAGCACTGACCCTGAAAAGTAATTCTAAGCGTACTTACCAGTAACTTCTATTTCCTTCCAAAGGAATCCATTGTGTGGTTTTCACCAGAAAGTTTCTAAGTTTCCAATTTTGAAACGAACAAATATTCCTCTAAAATCAGTTGAACTACGAATTCTGATTTACTCACCTGTTATCAGGAGAGAACCCAGGGCTGCATCTTTTAGCCCAGCACTGACCCTGAATAGTAATTCTAAGCGTACTTACCAGTAACTTGTATTTCCTTTCATAGGAATCCATTGTGTGGTTTTCACAAGAAAAGTTTCTAAGTGTCCCTTTTTGAAACGTACAAATATTCCTCTAAAACCAGCCGGTCTATGAATTCCGATTTACTCACCTGTTGTCAAGAGAGAACCCAGTGCTGCATCTTTTATACCAGCACTGACTCTGAAAAGTAATTCTAAGCGCATTACCAGTAACTTATATTTCCTTCCATAGGAATCCATTGTGTGGTTTTCACCAGAAAAGTTTCTAAGTGTCCAATTTTGAAACGTACAAATATTCCTCTAAAATCAGTTGAACTACGAATTCCGATTTACTCACCTGTTATCAGGAGAGAACCCAGGGCTGCATCTTTTAGCCCAGCACTGACCCTGAAAAGTAATTCTAAGCGTACTTACCTGTAACTTGTATTTTCTTCCATAGGAATCCATTTTGTGGTTTTCACCAGAAAAGTTTTTAAGTGTCCATTTTTGAAATGTAAAAATATTTCTCTAAAATCTGCCGAACTACGAATTCCGATTTACTCACCTGGTATCAAGAGAGAACCCAGTGCTGCATCTTTTAGACCATATCTGACTCTGAAAAGTAATTATAAGTCTACTTATCAGTAACTTGTATTTCCTTCCATAGGAATCCATTGTGTGGTTTTCACCAGAAAAGTTTCTAAGTGTCCAATTTTGAAACGTACAAATATTCCTCTGAAATCAGCTAAACTACGAATTTCGATTTACTCACCTGTTATCAGGAGAGAACCCAGGGCTGCATCTTTTAGCCCAGCACTGACCCTGAAAAGTAATTCTAAGCGTACTTACCAGTAACTTCTATTTCCTTCCAAAGGAATCCATTGTGTGGTTTTCACCAGAAAGTTTCTAAGTTTCCAATTTTGAAACGAACAAATATTCCTCTAAAATCAGTTGAACTACGAATTCTGATTTACTCACCAGTTATCAGGAGAGAACCCAGGGCTACATCTTTTAGCCCAGCACTGACCCTATATAGTAATTCTAAGCGTACTTACCAGTAACTTGTATTTCCTTTCATAGGACTCCATTGTGTGGTTTTCACCAGAAAAGTTTCTAAGTGTCCCTTTTTGAAACGTACAAATATTCCTCTAAAACCAGCCGAACTACGAATTCCGATTTACTCACCTGTTGTCAAGAGAGAACCCAGTGCTGCATCTTTTAGTCCAGCACTGACTCTGAAAAGTAATTCTAAGCGTACTTACAAGTAACTTGTATTTCCTTCCTTAGGAATCCATTGTGTGGTTTTCACCAGAAAAGTTTCTAAGTGTCCAATTTTGAAACGTACAAATATTCCTCTAAAATCAGTTGAACTACGAATTCCGATTTACTCACCTGTTATCAGGAGAGAACCCCGGGCTGCATCTTTTAGCCCAGCACTGACCCTGAAAAGTAATTCTAAGCGTACTTACCAGTAACTTGTATTTCCTTCCATAGGAAATCATTGTGTGGTTTTCACCAGAAAAGTTTCTAAGTGTCCATTTTTGAAATGTACAAATATTTCTCTAAAATCTGCCGAACTACGAATTCCGATTTACTCATCTGTTATCAAGAGAGAACCCAGTGCTGCATCTTTTAGACCATATCTGACTCTGAAAAGTAATTCTAAGTCTACTTACCAGTAACTTGTATTTCCTTCCATAGGAATCCATTGTGTGGTTTTTACCAGAAAAGTTTCTAAGTGTCTAATTTTGAAACGTACAAATATTCCTCTGAAATCAGCTGAACTACAAATTTCGATTTACTCACCTGTTATCAGGAGAAAACCCAGGGCTGCATCTTTTAGCCCAGCACTGACCCTGAAAAGTAATTCTAAGCGTACTTACCAGTAACTTGTATTTCCTTCCATAGGAATCCATTGTGTGGTTTTCACCAACAAAGTTTCTAAGTGTCCAATTTTGAAACGTACAAATATTCCTCTAAAATCAGTTGAACTACGAATTCCGATGTACTCACCTGTTATCAGGAGAGAACCCAGGGCTGCATCTTTAAGCAAAGCACTGACCCTGAAAAGTAATTATAAGCGTACTTACCAGTAACTTGTATATCATTCCATAGGAATCCGTTGTGCGGTTTTCACCAGAAAAGTTTCTAAGTGTCCATTTTTGAAACGTACAAATATTCCTCAAAAATCAGCCAAACTATGAATTCAAATTTACTCACCTGTTATCAAGAGAGAACCCAGTGCTGCATCTTTTAGACCAGCACTGACTCTTAAAAGTAATTATAAGCGTACTTACCAGTAACTTGTATTTCCTTCCATGGGAATCCATTGTGTGGTTTTCACCAGAAAAGTTTCTAAGTGTCCAATTTTGAAACGTACAAATATTCCTCAAAGATCAGCTGAACTACGAATTTCGATTTACTCACCTGTTATCAGGAGAGAACCCAGGGCTGCATCATTTAGCCCAGCACTGACCCTGAATAGTAATTCTAAGCGTACTTACCAGTAACTTGTATTTCCTTCCATAGGAATCCATTGTGTGGTTTTCACCAGAAAAGTTTCTAAGTGTCCCTTTTTGAAACGTACAAATATTCCTCTAAAACCAGCTGAACTACGAATTCCGATTTACTCACCTGTTGTCAAGAGAGAACCCAGTGCTGCATCTTTTATACCAGCACTGACTCTGAAAAGTAATTCTAAGCGTACTTACCAGTAACTTGTATTTCTTTCCATAGGAATCCATTGAGTGGTTTTCAACAGAAAAGTTTCTAAGTGTTCATTTTTGAAATGTACAAATATTTTTCTAAAATCTGCCGAACTACGAATTCCGATTTACTCACCTGTTATCAAGAGAGAACCCAGTGCTGCATCTTTTAGACCATATCTGACTCTGAAAAGTAATTCTAAGTGTACTTATTAGTAACTTGTATTTCCTTCCATAGGAATCCATTGTGTGGTTTTCACCAGAAAAGTTTCTAAGTGTCCAATTTTGAAACTTACACATATTCCTCTAAAATCAGTTGAACTACGAATTCCGATGTACTCACCTGTTATCAGGAGAGAACCCAGGGCTGCATCTTTAAGCAAAGCACGGACCCTGAAAAGTAATTATAAGCGTACTTACCAGTAACTTGTATATCATTCCATAGGAATCCATTGTGCGGTTTTCACCAGAAAAGTTTCTAAGTGTCCATTTTTGAAACCTACAAATATTCCTCTAAAATCAGCCGAACTATGAATTCAAATTTACTCACCTGTTATCAGGAGAGAACCCAGGGCTGCATCTTTTAGCCCAGCACTGACCCTGAATAGTAATTCTAAGCGTACTTACCAGTAACATGTATTTCCTTCCATAGGAATCCATTGTGTGGTTTTCGCCAGAAAAGTTTCTAAGTGTCCAATTTTGAAACGTACAAATATTCCTCTAAAATCAGCTGAACTACGAATTCCGATTTACTCTCCTGTTATCAGGAGAGTACCCAGTGCTGCATCTTTTAGACCAGCACTGACTCTGAAAAGTATTTCTAAGCATGCTTACCAGTAACTTGTATTTCCTTTCATAGGAATCCATTGTGTGGTTTTCACCAGAAAAGTTTTGTTTCCTATTTTGAAACGTACAAATATTCCTCTAAAATCCGCTGAACTACGAATTTCGATTTACTCACCTGTTATAAGGAGAGAACCCAGGGCTGCATCTTTTAGCCCAGCACTGACCCTGAATAGTAATTCTAAGCGTACTGACCAGTAACTTCTATTTCCTTCCAAAGGAATCCATTGTGTGGTTTTCACCAGAAAAGTTTCTAAGTGTCCCTTTTTGAAACGTACAAATATTCCTCTAAAACCAGCCGAACTACGAATTCCGATTTACTCACCTGTTATCAGGAGAGAACCCAGGGCTGCATCTTTTAGCCCAGCACTGACCCTGAATAGTAATTCTAAGCGTACTTACCAGTAACATGTATTTCCTTCCATAGGAATCCATTGTGTGGTTTTCACCAGAAAAGTTTCTAAGTGTCCAATTTTGAAACGTACAAATATTCTTCTAAAATCAGCTGAACTACGAATTCCGATTTACTCTCCTGTTATCAGGAGAGTACCCAGTGCTGCATCTTTTAGACCAGCACTGACTCTGAAAAGTACTTCTAAGCATGCTTACCAGTAACTTGTATTTCCTTCCATAGGAATCCATTGTGTGGTTTTCACCAGAATAGTTTATGTGTCCTTTTTTGAAACGTACAAATATTCCTCTAAAATCAGCTGAACTACGAATTTCGATTTACTCACCTGTCATCAGGAGAGAACCCAGGGCTGCATCTTTTAGCCCAGCACTGACCCTGAATAGTAATTCTAAGCGTACTGACCAGTAACTTCTATTTCCTTCCAAATGAATCCATTGTGTGGTTTTCACCAGAAAAGTTTCTAAGTGTCCCTTTTTGAAACGTACAAATATTCCTCTAAAACCAGCCGAACTACGAATTCCGATTTACTCACCTGTTGTCAAGAGATAACCCAGTGCTACATCTTTTATACCAGCACTGACTCTGAAAAGTAATTCTAAGCGTACTTACAAGTAACTTGTATTTCCTTCCATAGGAATCCATTGTGTGGTTTTCACCAGAAAAGTTTATGTGTCCAATTTTGAAACGTACAAATATTCCTCTAAAATCAGCTGAACTACGAATTTCGATTTACTCACCTGTTATCAGGAGAGAACCCAGGGCTGCATCTTTTAGCCCAGCACTGACCCTGAATAGCAATTCTAAGCGTACTTTCCAGTAACTTCTATTTCCTTCGATAGGAATCCATTGTGTGGTTTTCACCAGAAAGTTTCTAAGTTTCCAATTTTGAAACGTACAAATATTCCTCTAAAATCAGTTGAACTACGAATTCCGATGTACTCACCTGTTATCAGGAGAGAACCCAGGGCTGCATCTTTAAGCAAAGCACTGACCCTGAAAACTAATTATAAGCGTACTTACCAGTAACTTGTATTTCCTTCCATAGGAATCCATTGTGTGGTTTTCACCAGAAAGGTTTCTCAGTGTCCAATTTTGAAACTTACAAATATTCCTCTAAAATCAGTTGAACTACGAATTCAGATTTACTCACCTGTTATCAGGAGAGAACCCAGGTCTGCATCTTTTAGCCCAGCACTGACCCTGAAAAGTAATTCTAAGCGTACTTACCAGTAACTTGTATTTCCTTCCATAGGAATCCATTGTGTGGTTTTCACCAGAAAAGTTTCTAGGTGTCCTTTTTTGAAACGTACAAATATTCCTCTAAAATCAGTTGAACTACGAATTCAGATTTACTCACCTGTTATCAGGAGAGAACCCAGGTCTGCATCTTTTAGCCCAGCACTGACCCTGAAAAGTAATTCTAAGCGTACTTACCAGTAACTCGTATTTCCTTCCATAGGAATCCATTGTGTGGTTTTCACCAGAAAAGTTTCTAAGTGTCCTTTTTTGAAACGTACAAATATTCCTCCAAAACCAGCCCAACTACGAATTCCGATTTACTCACCTGTTATCTAGAGAGAACCCAGGGCTGCATCATTAAGCCCAGCACTGACCCTGAAAAGTAATTCTAAGCGTACTTACCAGTAACTTGTATATCCTTCCATAGGAATCAATTGTGGGGTTTTCACCAGAAAAGTTTCTAAGTGTCCATTTTTGAAACGTACAAATATTCCTCTAAAATCAGCCGAACTATGAATTCCGATTCACTCACCTGTTATCAAGAGAGAACCCAGTGCTGCATCTTTTAGACCAGCACTGACTCTGAAAAGCAATTTTAAGCGCACTTACCAGTAACTTGCATTTCCTTGCATAGGAATCTATTGTTCTAAGTGTCCAATTTTGAAACGTACAAATATTTCTCTAAAATCAGTTGAACTACGAATTCCGATTTACTCACCTATTATCAGGAGAGAACCCAGGGCTGCATCTTTTAGCCCAGCATTCACCCTGAAAAGTAATTCTAAGTGTACTTACCAGTAACATGTATTTCCTTCCATAGGAATCCATTGTGTGGTTTTCACCAGAAAAGTTTCTAAGTGTCCAATTTTGAAACGTACAAATATTCCTCTAAAATCAGCTGAACTACGAATTTTGATTTACTCACCTGTTATCAGGAGAAAACCCAGGGCTGCATCTTTTAGCCCAGCACTGACCCTGAATAGTAATTCTAAGCGTACTGACCAGTAACTTTTATTTCCTTCCAAAGGAATCCATTGTGTGGTTTTCACCAGAAAGTTTCTAAGTTTCCAATTTTGAAACGTACAAATATTCCTCTAAAATCAGTTGAACTACGAATTCTGATTTACTCACCTGTTATCAGGAGAGAACCCAGGGTTGCATCTTTTAGCCCAGCACTGACCCTGAATAGTAATTCTAAGCGTACTTACCAGTAACTTGTATTTCCTTCCATAGGAATCCATTGTGTGGTTTTCACCAGAAAAGTTTCTAAGTGTCCCTTTTTGAAACGTACAAATATTCCTCTAAAACCAGCCGAACTACGAATTCCAATTTACTCACCTGTTGGCAAGAGAGAACCCAGTGCTGCATCTTTTATACCAGCACTGACTCTGAAAAGTAATTCTAAGCGTACTTACAAGTAACTTGTATTTCCTTCCTTAGGAATCCATTGTGTGGTTTTCACCAGAAAAGTTTCTAAGTGTCCAATTTTGAAACGTACAAATATTCCTCTAAAATCAGTTGAACTACGAATTCCGATTTACTCACCTGTTATCAGGAGAGAACCCAGGGCTGCATCTTTTAGCCCAGCACTGACCCTGAATAGTAATTCTAAGCGTACTGACCAGAAACTTCTATTTCCTTCCAAAGGAATCCATTGTGTGGTTTTCACCAGAAAGTTTCTAAGTTCCCAATTTTGAAACGTACAAATATTCCTCTAAAATCAGTTGAACTACGAATTCTGATTTACTCACCTGTTATTATGAGAGAACCCAGGGCTGCATCTTTTAGCCCAGCACTGACCCTGAATAGTAATTCTAAGCATACTTACCAGTAACTTATATTTCCTTCCATAGGAATTCATTGTTTGGTTTTCACCAGAAAAGTTTCTAAGTGTTCATTTTTGAAATGTACAAATATTTCTCTAAAATCTGCCAAACTACGAATTCCGATTTACTCACCTGTTATCAAGAGAGAACCCAGTTCTGCATCTTTTAGATCATATCTGACTCTGAAAAGTAATTCTAAGTGTACTTATCAGTAACTTGTATTTCCTTCCATAGGAATCCATTGTGTGGTTTTCACCAGAAAAGTTTCTAAGTGTCCAATTTTGAAACATACAAATATTCCTCTAAAATCAGTTGAACTACGAATTCCAATTTACTCACCTGTTATCAGGAGAGAACCCAGGGCTGCATCTTTTAGCCCAGCACAGACCCTGAAAAGTAGTTCTAAGCATACTTACCAGTAACTTGTATTTTCTTCCATAGGAATCCATTGTGTGGTTTTCACCAGAAAAGGTTCTAAATTCACAATATAAAAATATTCCTAAAAAATCATCTGTATAACTGAAACATATTCTTTCAACTGTTTACAGGAGATTGGCTAGTGCTGGATCCAGGATCCACCACTGAGTAGGAAAAAGTAACGATAACACTACTTACCTGCTAAGTGAATTTTCTTCTATAGGATAACATTGGTGATTCTATGTGACTTTTAAAATACAAAAATATTCCTTAAAAATCACTACTGTAACCAAAAGGTTTTTACTCAACTGTTTATAGGAGATGTCCAAGGACTGAATCTAGGATCCAGTCCTGTGGTTAGAAAAGTAATCCAGAAAGTAACTAATTGCATTTGACTAGAAATTATCATTGAGCTCAATGTTGCATTGTGTTTGAAATTGTGTTGCCCTTTGCAACAACTGTAACTACTGTACTTAAAAGTCTATTGCCTATTTGCAAAGTATTTAAACTAAAATAATTCATTCTGAGAAAGTATATTTTGTATTGTAATGTATAATGTAATTAAAAAAATAAAATATCTAATAATAACCAGTTTACAAAATGTAGTAAATCAGTATCAAAATAATCAGTATAACAATTAATACATTACAAATTGTCATTTACAAAACCTTTGAAATTCACTGAAAAAACCATAGGTTTCAGGCCTGATATAGTTAGGCATTAGCATTTAAAAAACCTTTGAAATTCACAGAAAAAACCATAGGTTTCAGGCCTAATATAGTTAGGAATTAGCATTTAAAAAACCTTTGAACTTCACTGAAAAAACCATAGGTTTCAGGCCTGATATAGTTAGGAATAAGCATTTAAAAAAACCTTAGAAATTCACTGAAAAAACAATAGGTTTTAGGGGTGTTATAGCTAGTTGGACATTTCACTCGAACAAAACCATTGAAATTCCTCTGATATAGTTAGTTGTACTAACTACATCTCGCGCGCCCGCAATCCACTGCTGATGATTTCACATATTACATCATTCATGACATGGTCAGTGACATCACTGATGATATCTCAAATGACATCACTGATGACATCATCCAGTGAATGTGGTTTGGTTCGTTATTTAAATATGTATTATATATCTAGCAATTCGCATTGAACAATGAGTGGATATATAAATATAAATATCTGGATGGAGGATTTAGTAGCAGTGTGATTGACTGTTTACTTCACTAATTTATAGTGTCTCACTAAATATATTGGATAGTGACTAAACTGTGTGAATATCTGTATCATCATGTGATCAAGTCCCCAAGGAGGAATGAAACACGTTATGGCTGCCGTTTGTCTGTGAAATTCTGTGAATAAATCAAACGGGTATTGAATAAGAATCCTGTGGTCCGTGCTCTTTCTACTCTGCTTGTGGGAACTACGAGATAGAAGAGTGCTATATATATATAAAAACACAAAGTCCTATATAAAGCATGTTTATATTTTACAGAAACACACAGTCACTGGATGATGTCATCAGTGATGTCCTTGGAGATGTCATTATTGATGTTAACTTTAAATGTGTTTTATAGATATATATAGGCAAGGTGTTTTGGTGTGTGTATTACTGAATAGGTGAGTAAATGGGTGTGTGTTTGCTTGTTTGCATGAGTAACTAGGTGTGTGAGTAACTTTATGGATGACTGGTGGTGTGTGAGTGTATGTATAGGTGTATGAGTGCTTATGATAGTTCTATATTGATGAGTGACTGCATGTATGACTGGTTGGATGGGTGAATAAGTGGATTTGTGTGTTGACCTAGCAATTAGTCAATGGGTATGTAGTAACTGGTACTGGTGTGTCTATAGTTTAGAAAATGGTAGTCTGTATTTTACGAGTGGGTGTATCAAAAGTTATATTAGGGTGTAAAGTGGTGCGTCAGATTGTCACATGGATGATGTCATCAGTGATGGCATTTGAGATGTCAACAGTGATGTCATCAGTGATGTCACTGACCATGTCATGAGTGATGTAACATGTGATGTCATCAGCAATGCATTGAGGGCGCGCGAGTTATAGTTAGTGAACTAACTACAACGGACACATTTCTCTGGTTTTGTACGAGTGAAATGTCCAAATAACTATAACGTCCCTGAAATCTATGTTTTTTTCAGTGAATTTCTAAGGTTTTTTAAATGCTAATTTCTAATGATAACGTCCTTGAAACCTATGGTTTTTTTCAGTGAATATATATATATATATATATATATATAACTGCTTTTAATTTTGCGACTATTCTTCCTGTTACAAGTAGCTACATTTATATAGGGGGGAGAGAACAAAAAGACCACAAGATACACATGTACATCAGACCAGGTAAAAATTGCTGCTTTTATGTACATATGGGTGTATCTATAGTGGGATTTATGCCTTCTTCTACATCTTTGCTACAGCTTAACTGTCATGCGAATATATGCTTGTTTGAGTTATTTTGAGTTGTTTGCTAAAAGAAAACAATAGCAGCTGGCATGACTCACAGGTCGGGAGACGGGCACGGGGTCGTGCGGGATAAGGGGCTTTGTGCGGGGAAGGGGATAAATAATAAAAAAATGTAAAAAGATTAACTTTCCTTTCTGCCGTGCCAGGTCCGGCATCTTCACTTCTCCTGCTCTCCTGCCTCCGACAGGAACAGGAAGCAGGCAGCCTCCCTCCCCTCCCCTAAGCCAATCACAACACTCCAGTGGAGCATTGTGATTGGTCGGGACGCCACCCAGTGGAGCGCTGTGATTGGTCGGGATGCCACCCAGCAACGGGCTGTAGGGGACAGCATGTTCTCCATGTAGGCTGCAATGCAGCCTGCATGGAGAATTGCAGAGTGCGCATGACTGGTTTGGGTGGCCCAAGAGGGCTGACCAAACTCTGCCCTGCCCCAGCAGCTCCGACCATGTGCCCGCAATACGCAAAGAAACATAACATGGTAATAACCAAAAGTTATTACCATTTTATGTTTTGGCTTTCTCGCAGGCGAGAAAGCAGTGGGACAACATTCCTCCGCTCCAGTGGAGGAGCTGCCCCTGGCTATACCCTTTAACCTTTGTCCCATTCTTTCTTTTTCAGACCCATCCCAAACCTTTCTCACTACCATGAACTCCCAAACATCCTTTTCAATCTTCCTACTCCTTTTTATCCAAGTCTCCCAACTAACCGGCACACATCTCTGCTACTCTTAAAAACAACACTCACCTTCCCTTTGTCTAATACATTTCCATTGTTCTATCCCTACACAAAACACTACTAGATACACAAGAACTCTAGAGCACAAGCCTACCACATCTATACCACAAGGAAAAAAGAAAGCACGTATTACCAATCTACTAACTATTTAACTCTAATCATAGGTTCTGGAGTAGCATACCACTCACTGCAAAGCGCTTCAAAACCTCGTCAGGGATAGTAGGCACTCTAGAAATACAATTTAGAATTATAAATATAGTAGTTGATAACAGAGGACAATGCCCGTGGCACTATATGTGTATATCTGCTCATGTAAAAATCTTTTATCTCGGCTAAGGTAATGAAAAATATTCAAACAGGCATGTGACAAACCCGCTATTAGTTGCGAAATAAAGTAAAGACAAGTGCTGGGAATGCCGATCTTGGTTATTCTAATATTCTAATAGTAAAAACAACATTTTGTTTTCACTCAATTATGGTAATTGAGAAAATGAGCTGCACTTAGCCTCAAGAGAAACAAAACCACAAAAACACTCTAACTTTTTTTACTAAGTTAGATGATATCACTTAATGCCTAGAGTATGGAAAAATGTATACTTTGGTAAAAATAACTTGCGGTGCATTGGTGGGCAGGCCAATTACATTGGAAACCATAGATGTGAAATCAAATCAAACAAAATCCAGATGCTTCAATAAGCCTTGTAACCTCTCGCCCCCACTTGCATATTACTTTAAATGGAAGAGGAAGTAATGATCAACCAGCCAGCCATACCCACACAACCAGCTCTTCTACCTCGCTGATTGATTACATCTACGTTTCTTCCCATTTTTCACCCGGATAACTAACGTTCCAGTCTCGTACTCTCCAATTAGCGACTACACTTTCCTTTTGTGCTCTTTTCGCAGAGAGACCTTGAAATTACCACAATTGCAAGTAGTTGGTATAGAAGCTGGCACCTGTGGGCTCCAAAGAATAAAACTGGTCCACAAATCCAGGCCTGGATGATGTGGCAGAATTGAGAAAAGAGCTGGAAAGTGAAGCTTCCACAAAACTAACTTCCACTGCAAGCTGGCAAATTCTGCTGTCTAGAGTATCAGTTAAGTTGGCAAATAAACCCCGAACAATGGGCAGCACCTGTCCCCAAAATGAAACCAATAACCCTGCATTAAGGACTTTGGAATGCGATCCAGACAGACTTTTGAGGTTGGTTCATAAAGGGTTCGCCATGGTTAGTGCGCTAACGGAGGTCAAGAAGGAACGGAAGGCATGCAGGCAAAAAGCCTGGGAAATAGCCCTTGCCAATGAAGAGCAGGCATGGGTGGAATTGTATGGGGCACAAAAACAAAAATCCCAACAAAGTTCAGGTCCCATGTCAAGAGAAAATCAAACCAAAATATCGGGAAGAAGTTTCCTTCTGTATCAGTCGAGCAGTGGAACCATTACATCTACAACCTGTACAACCCAGTTAAGATAGTAGGCCCCCTCGAGACGTCTTTTGAAGAATTCTCGGAGAGCTCTGGTTCAGCTCAAAGTATACCATCCTGGCCAGATGTTATGACTACGGCTTCAATTAAGCGCTCCTTAGCCTCTTTCAGAGCTGCTGGAGCCCCCGGCCGAATGGCATCTCTACAAGGATTTTTAAAGACGCTGTAATAGCTTGGGCCAATCTTCTAGAACCACTTTTTAAAAACTGCTCAATGGAAAACATCATCCCAGACAGCTAGAGAGGTGCCATACTCACCCCAATACACTACAAGGGACACTGTGATAATCCAGCCAACTTCTGACTCATTTCCCACATGGATGTGGATGGCAAATGTTTCGCAAAAATATTAAACAATGAGCTAGAACAGTGGTCCCGCACTGAGGCCCTTGTTGTTATTACCCAAACAAGCTTCAGGTGCAGGCACGGAACCAAAGACAACCTAATGATTGTCTCCTCGCACATTAAAACTGTGAACTCCATCAACTCTCCACCATTATATGTAGCCTAAATTGATTTTTTTTAAACTGCCTTTGATAGAGTGGACAGAGGGAGACTGTGGAATACGATGTCAACTTGGGGTATACCTGAAGGACTTTTAAGTGCCATCAAAAGCTTATACTCAGATACATGGGTAAAAGTAATAGTAACATCTAACAGAGTTACTACACACAGAATTAAAACCACAACCGAAGTCAAGCAAGGATGCATCCTGGCGCCATGGCTGTTTATCTCTACCTGGCTGACATCAACAAAGCATTAGTAGCCACAAATGCAGAGGTTTGCTGGGCACCACTTACATCGTCTCCAGTTTGCGGACAACACTTTATTTTTTGATCATACAGCTGTGGGATTGCAGCGTTCGTAGATGGCTTCAGCATGTTACCGTGTAGAGAACAAACTCGAAATCCATGAAAGCAATAACAAATATTGGCCTGGGGACAGAGAAACAAGTGACCAGATGAAAATATTTGGGTATCTATTTCAACTCCCATGGCTCACACATCAAACACTTAGAGCACCTCAAAGTGTCTGCTTTGTCAATGATAGTGAACTTAAAAATATTAGCCTTATATTTAAATGGGCCTGATCTTACTGGCTTATGTAATGTAATTAACGCCAAATTTATGCCCACTCTTACGTATGATACCTTGATTTTTAATGCCCATATCTCAGGCTGGCTGGGCAAAATTGAGGTGTTACAGATTACTTTTTAAATCTTCCCAATGCTGCTCCATCCTCGCAGATACACCTGGAATTCGGGCTTTGTAAACAGGCATTAATCTCAAAAACCTGATTTCTGGGATACTACGGAAAGCTGAGTACGGCAGACCCAGAGTCATTAAAGGGAATGATTCGCCAAGGCATCCTCATAAAACTCTACCATGGGAACGCAATTTGAGTGATGGAATCAATCAATCAATCAGGGAATTGTAAGCGCGCTACTCACCCGTGAGGGTCTCAAAGCGCTGGGGGCGAGGGGGGTATGCAATCCAGTTCAGCTGAATAGCCAGGTCTTGAGAGTCTTTAGAGAGGTGTTGGAATCCCTGGAGACGTTGTTTACTCCACTTCCCAACTTATCACCAAAGCTTTCAGCAAAATTATTGCTAAAATCAGCAAGGTCACATTCAAGGGCCACAGATATCCAAGAATTGTCCCGAAAGTCTCATGCCAAACTATGTGACGCGTTATATCAAGAGCCAGGAGAGCCACGTGCTTAGCCTCTCACTTGAAAATATTAGTGAAGAAAGAGCTAATGCGACTGAGATGCGGGTTCACTGCATTAGAAGCCTACAAATTGAAAAAGACTAGATGGGGCTCTCAACCAGCAGTGTTGGTTATGTAACTTTCCAAAGGAAAGCCAAGCACACATGATATGTGCTAACCGCCCACCAGAACAACAACGACACCAACTCCACCAACCTGATTGACAACCTCGCCAACCTTGGACTCAGACAACTCACCACAACACCGACCCACTCCGCCGGCCACACGCTGGACCCCATCTGCTCCAAAAGCCCCCATGTCTCCTTCAACCACACCACCGAGCTCCAATGGACCAACCATCGCTGCATCCACTTCACCTTCCGTAAACCACTGAAGCAACTGGCAAAATTAAATAATTGCACGTTTTCAGTATCTACAAATCTTTTTTTCAGTCCCAGTTAATGCGTTAACGGCTTGCTTTCATAGTAATGAAGAATGTGACATCTAAATCACTACTGATACTGCTCTCGCAGTAGTGGAATCAAAGTGGCAGTAATCAAAGCGCAATTCAACTATAATCCAACTGGCTCAGGTTGATTAGGATAGAGTTGTTAATAGAGAAGTTTGGCAGACAGCAAGTTCTAATGTCTTCTAACAATGTATTCAAGCTTGCCTTCTGTAAAATGAATGTATGCTATATCCCAAAACACCACTTTAGATGAAGAGAGGACACAGATATCCAAACTTAAGGACATCTTTTCTGGTTCTTGGCTAAGGGATGAAGAGGGCATGGTCATAGAACTAGACAAGCAGGTTATTCTGCACAAAGTTCACACTGTCAATGAGACCAATGGGATTGCAGCAATCTTGCTCAGTACAGAGTCTCGGTGTCAAGCAAAGGCATGTGATGGAGCTAAACACTTTCACAGGTGTGTTTGCTTATGAAGAGACAGGTGCCAAATGGAAGCGTGCTTCAAATGAGGATCTTACTGCTGCATCATTCTCTTTCACCACATTGCTGCTTTAGGGCAGGCCAAAAGGGTATTCTCTGCTGCCAGGATCACAGGTGTTAGACCGTGCAGCCTTAGGGTGGTCTTCTCAAAACCTATTGCCTGCTTGCCTCATAGGCTTGCTGATTCCTTTTTGTTGGCCTTAGAACTCTGAGCACTTTACCACTGCTAACCAGTGCTCAAGTGCATATACTCTCTTCCTTAAACATGGTTCGATTGATGTATCCACAATTGGCACATTTGATTAAACTGTAAACCCCTAATACAGTGCACTACATGTGCTCGGGCCTGTAAATGTAATGCTACTAATGAGAATACAGCAATGCATGTGCCACCACTAAAGTAGCCCTCAACCATGTCTCAGCGCTACCACTACAGAGCCTGTGTGTGCAGTTTATACTGCCATGTCGACTTCGAATTTAAAACCCCTTGCCAAGCCATACACTCCCCTTTTTATTACAAATATGTCAGCCATAAGGTAGACCCTAGGTAGCCAATAGGGCAGGGTTGTGTAATCAAAAGGTAGGACATGTGCTTTTAAGTTTTACAAGTCCTGGTAGGACATAGAACACAAAAGAGCTCTTTTCCTGATCCACAGCTTCTATCGCGGTCTCGACTTCAAGACTATGATTGAAGACAGCAGTAAGGCCACGGCCGAAGAAGCAAAGTATCTAACGATTCACACAGATAGGATCAAGACCTGAGGATTAAAATGGCCTGTATCTGGTCTGGTTGGAAATTGCGGCATATTAGAGGAGACTCATAATTGTATTCATTAGCTGTGGATAAGAAAAAGAGCTCTTTTGTGTTCTGCGTCCTGAGAAAAACCCTAAAAGAAACTTGCCAGAGTTCGAAACATGTAAAAAAAACATTTTCAGCTAAACAAGAGTTCTGATTATGTAATATTGCTGTTGCTCATGTGTAATTAAGTTAGAATATTCTGAAAAGGTTATTTATGAGCTCTGTAGGGTTACTGTTTGACTATTGCCCTTGTTAACAAACAAGTAAAACATCCTTTGAAAGGTGGTTATTAGGGGCCTCTTTGAACTAAAGTATCTTTATTTGTACAGACCCTGAGCAAATAAATATTTCTCTGTATAATGAAATTATATGTGATGTGAAAACTGTTTGTGTAATACATTCAATGTTGTATATCTTGTAGTTGGTATGTCCTTGTGTATTGTTATGTTTAGGATTTGATGTAATTAGAAAAATTAATAATTCCCGTTTTCTTCCCCAAAAATAAGTTTGGAAAAAAAAAATCCGTAGAAAAACTGTGTATTAAAAAAATTCGTTTTGAATAAATTCAAGTGATCATATCAATTAAGGTGCGTGATCTCGATATGTCAGTGGTTGGATGAATGAACATCAGTATTGGCATTTGTTTGATGATTTAGACGTTTATAAAGTTAGACATTTTCCTTCTCTTAGCTATTTGGTGTTTGCTGCCTGTCTTTTATTACTGGCTGGGCAGGGTGACAGTTCACTTTGGATATTCCCTCTAGACAGCCATACACAAAGGAAGGCTGGATGTGACTTCATGCATCTTCCTGGAAGTAAGGGAGGGAGGAGCTGGGCACAGCCTTACACTTACACCTGATTAGGTTAGGTCCTGTCCACAGCAACGGGCTGCATGCCCCCCTGTAGTGAGTCTGGAGCTAGGACAGGAAAAAAGGAGCTCTGGGTGCTTCAAAGACACTTCTTTGAAGTCACCCCAACTTCAAAGGCACAACTGGATATAGGTACTGGATCTTGACCCTACCAAGAGAGTACACTTCAGGCCCTGAAACCAACTTGACACAAAGAAGAACTGCTTTGCTAAAGACTGGCACTCTGCTGGACTGCTGCTCTGGAAGACTGCTGCCTTGCTGTGCTGCGCTGCTCCCTGCTGCTATCTTTGACCTGCCCTTTATCACTTGACCCAGAGCGATTCCCAGGGCTAGTGGACTAGCCTCCTGTTCTTGGAAGACTGAGGGGAATCAGAAGTCTTCCATCCTGCTCCTGTGCATGGTTCATTGGAAGTGGACCTAGGTGCTTGCTCCCGTGGAACCGACACATCCTCTGCTGCGAGACCAGAACTGACACATCCCTGCTGCTGTTGGAACAGAACCAGCACATCGCACTCGGAATTAGTGCATCGCCATTGGAACCGCTGCATCCAAACGCCCGCATTGCCGCCACTGCTGAAGGGCAATCAACCCATCCCTTCAACTGTGAGGCGAAACCCAGTGAATCGGCTTCAGAACCAACACATCTCGGAACCGGCACTTCGTCTTCGGAACTGGGGCATCACCATTGGTGCATAGAGACAACCCATGCATCTCCTTGACTGTGGGATAGACACCAACGCATCACTCGGCTGCACCCCATATCTCGATGTTTGCGACCAGGATTAAGGTACTTTTTCTCAGCGGGCCTGCGTGGGTCCTGTATCCAGCCTGCGCTCCATCGTTGTAGGCCTGAACTCTTGACTTTGTCCCAGTCCGGTACAACCGATTAACTATTTAGGTGCTTACTGCTTCTAACTGCTATTGTTGCATTTAATCTTAAAAAAGTCAAATCTTGACTTCTATGCATTGGATTTTTGTCATTTTTGTCATTTTGGTCTTGATTTATTTATAAAATCATAATCTATTCTTCTAAACTGGTGTGAACTATTTTTGTGGTGTTTTCATTATGTTACTGTTTGATGTGTTGGACAAATACTTTACACATTGCCTCTTAAATTAAGCCTGACTGCTCTGTGCCAAGCTACCAGAGGGTGAGCACAGGTTAATTTATGGTGTGTATCTGACTTACCCTGACTAGAATTGTGCTTCCTGCTTTGGAGGGTGAATATCTCTGCCAACTAGAAACCCAATTTCTAAGAACAGGTCTGGATTATTTTCCATCCAGTCACAGAAGTGCTAATAGATGATGAAGAGCTTATCCAGTGTTCCGGAAAAAATCCATGAACTCCAGTACTCTTCAGGTTTTAACTGATGTATACCGAAGCAAACTCATGTGCAGGAAATTGCATTATCCTAAGGTTTTTAAGCCCTCATAAACAGATTGTGATTCACTCAGGATGTCCACAGACCTGTTTAAGCAACAGACAATTTTCTAGACCTTGTATTTGGCTAATATCTCCCCCAGCCCACCATTGCTACCCCAATAAAATGCTCAGACAGGTCTCTGATCACATTATAAATATCTAGCCCATAGGCTACCCATAAAATGTCTCTGCATAGTCAAATGACATAACTCATAAGTCAGAAATTAAAGTCAGTAAGCAGAAAAAATAAGACCATTACCTATCCTTTCCTACCCATTCTGCTTGATTGAACCAAGAATGCAAGTGAGATTCTACACTAGTTTTGGTACAAAAACAAAGAGACCTTATACATGCTGTCTCCAATGAAAAGAAGAAAGCTTGTCTCAGTGTCATAGTCTGTGGCCTGTACTTACATCCTTGAGCTGGCCTTGCACAGAGGTGGCTTACTCTGAACTACCTGAATGGTTGCCACCATTTGCAATTCTCAGTATCAGTAATGTCGGGGAAGAGGGAAAATTCGGCTTGTTATAAGTTGGATTCTGAGGTTCCACTTAGAAATTAGTAATTACTGGGGGATTCAATAATTCCAGGTCTGATTCCCCCAATAAGTTCTCATGTTCCCTGTACTTTCACAAAGAAGTCTCTGCTGTTTTCATCAACGAAATGTAAGGGTGAAAGTAATGGGTTCTGTGGTCTTCCTGTAGCTCTCATAACTCCAATGGGGCTGGTATTTAGAAGCCAATCAATGAGGGCCTTAAAGTGTAAGTTCTTCATTGTTCACAGCATCTTTGCTAGGCAATCAACATACAAAGTACCTGCAGCAGAGACTTCTTTGCCAGAGTTTTGAAACTTTGCCGATTTTGTTATCCTTGGATATCAAAGTAAGATTTAATTTGAGGCAGAGAAGTATTCTAGAACAGAACTTGCATTTAAGAATTCAAACTTTGCAATTGAATACTATTTTAAAGAGTCATCCCTTGAAGATTATGAACTTTTACATATACACCTCGCTGTTTCCACAAAAGGAGCAGAAAGGATCCTCATCTCTGCACACATTTAGACAACCTCTCTTTTGATATACTTTTAGTTTTATGGGATCGACTTATATGGGAAGTGATTTCATGTGGTAATGTGAACTCCAACATTCGAAGGTGCATGTTTTATGGTATAGTTTATGACCCTGTCGCAATGAATATCCTTTCTATCACAGAATGTTTTCAGATAACCGAAGGTATTTGACAATAATGTGAAACATATAATCATTTCTACATGCTACATAGATTACAATTGTGTTTCTGCTCCAGAACGACAGTTTCACCAGGCCATACAGAGTTGGATTAAAGAGATTGTCAAAAGGTATACCCATACAATAATAGGTATTAGGTACTATTAGGTGAAAAAATCACCAAGCTCTTCCTCTGATTCTGATTCTGCAAAGACCATACCACGCTCTGTGATGGAGCAGAGAGAAGATATCCACTGTTTCTGTTTCTCTCTCTTAGTAAATTCCTTTTTAGACAACATACTGTTCAGTGCATGGTTGGTGTTGGGTTCAGAGAATAGTCGAAGCACATATCAGTCTCGTTAGATCAGGATTGAAAGGTTAGTGCATTCTGACCTTGAGGCAGGGCCAAGGTCAAGGCCTGAGGGATTCCCAAGAACTTCACCAACAAAACAAAAAGAGATAGCGAGCTTGAACACAAGTATTTAAAGTCCAATTCGGCTGAAGTAAAGGAAAATATAAGGCTCATCATCACATCTACAAAAAGATTTTTTGCTAATGCAGTTACCTCAAATCACATATCAATGAAACCCAGAAATCCACCAAAGGGTTATTAAAGACTTACAAAGACCTAACTGCTCCTCAAAGAAATATATTACCCGTGAAACCACCCCAAGACTTATGTAACCACAGTAGTGACTTTTTTACTAAATAATTTGCAAGCATGAGGTAAAAAATATAACGGGAGTGTTATTCAAAGGAAAGTGATACATATGCTACTAAACATCCCAGAACGTAAGAAAATAAACAATATAATCTGATGTCAGCCTTTGATGTCAAGATAACTCCTAAACTTTGGCCATTGGGCTCCAGATCAGACTTGCTTCCACCATTTCTGGTAATAGATAATGTCACTGCGCTATCAGAAGATATCTCCCAGGATATTAATAATCCTTACAGAGGGTGATACAGCCTGACTGTCTGACAAAATCCATTGAAACAAACACAATTCAGAGAACCCTGTCTGGATTGTAATTTTCTATCCAGCGTACCCATTTCTACCTTTCCCTTGCTTGCTTAAATAGAACAGTCCATAGTCACATCCTAACTTTAAGTATATGTAGAATGCACAGTCAGGTTGTACACCCAAACATAGCATAGAAACATTGGCACTTGATGTTGGAGAGCAACTGCTGGAAGCTCGAGACAAAGTCAAAGTGCTATACTAATCCTCTTAGATGTATCTGCAACTTCAAACCATACAGCACTGGCTTCTTCTTCCCACATGTAAAAAGAATATGGAATGAGCTGCAATGCTCTCAAATACACTTCTTCCTAACAGACAACAGTTAATCTAACTCAATCATTTTGTATCTGACAATTGTCTATGGTCTTTGGATGTCCTCATTGCTTAGCCCCATTGTTACTCCTTTCAACACTTACATCCGCCCTTTGGCACAATTGATTGCGACCCATTAGCTACACTATCAGATGTACATGGAAGATACCCAAATCATCGTGAATATTCATGAGGAGGTCACTGACACTAAAAATATTGCACCAAGACGTGGGTGCCCCAAAATGGCGTCTGCTTAAACATCAATACGACAGTCAGGCCACTAATTGGTAAGATGGGCCGCCTATCCCTAGGCCCCCCCTCTCTACCCCCCAATCACCAGTGAAAATTGTATTCTGTAACTATTTTCTCTCATGCTTAGCCATTAAATCAGAGTTGCAGTACCATTTAATTTATAAGATATAACTCATTTTGGCTTTTTTTTTAAATCCCTTTGGTGAGGATTATCTTCTATCTGACCAGATCACAGTCAGCAGCAGATACATTCCATGCTAGCATTCTTCAGATGTGACCCAGGATAGCTTATGGAACACAGGGTAGCCATATGTGCATGCTTAGGCAAATGCACGGAAGAGGAGTGCACTCTGGGGGAAGGACCCAGGAATTTAGCGCCCTGTGCTGGGTTTGTTAATAGTTTGCTGCAACGTTGAACTGGCCTTTGCCTTCCCACAAGTGGGGACTGTTAGTTTTTTCCATTTTTGCGGTTCCCCTTTGGTTCGTTCCATACGACTCTTTCAGTTGCTTTATTCCTCAAATGTGCAACGCATTAGGAGACTTCGGATTCAATCAGGCTCAGCTCCATCGACTTTCTAGGAACCTTTTCTTAGGTAGGGAGGCTCATTCATTCCTCACATTATACTTGTGGTAACTGTTCATCGTGCTATGCTTTTCACATTGGGTCTTTTCTTGCATTTGTTGCACAGATTTGCAATGCGCCCGATGCCTACTGATTATTTTTAGTCCATTATGCTTGATAGGGTAGCCACTCATATACTCAAACCGTGGGCACCAGTCTTTCCATTGTTTTCTGCTCAACTTTGGATG
This sequence comes from Triturus cristatus, assembly GCF_964204655.1. Lineage (NCBI taxonomy): Eukaryota > Metazoa > Chordata > Amphibia > Caudata > Salamandridae > Triturus > Triturus cristatus. The sequence goes on along the minus strand of NC_140579.1, from coordinate 305,646,290 downwards.
CCTCCCTCTCTGTGGTCCAACGACATCTCCAGGACGAGGGTTTGGGAGAGACCCGTGTTTGTGCTCCAGCGTGGAGTGCAAAATCCCTCCCTCTATCACAGACCAAAGATCTCACATACACACATTATCCATACATTCGCTGGTGGGGCCCATAATAACACCAACATTCACTCACCATTAATCCGTGTGGGAGGCGATTATCTTCCAAACGCTGGTATGAGAAGGAAGTACCACTTTTACCCTAATGAGTGTCAAATCTACACCACCTTCTGTTGCTCATTAGGCCCTATATTCCATCTTTGGTATTTCTCCCATAATTTTGGTGGTGGATCTGCTAGTTGCTGTTTAAATGATGATCTAATTCTCTTTTCCCTTCGCATTAATACATTTTCATAAATAAACAAACCAACTCAATTTTGTAATGAATCAAATCAATTCTTTAACTAATTAATGCAAGTAAATTAATTAGTTGTTCAAGTAGCTGACCATCATATTTACCTATTCTGGCTAATTATTGTCTTCTAAGTCAAATCCAGTAGTCTCGTCAATCTATGCCCGTCAAATTTGAAAGTTCAGTTCATCAGGAAATTGGGCATCCGATCAGTCTGTCAAAGATTCAGGGAAACAGCTGTCCTGCAGTGTCACCGTCCTCTCCGTCAGCATAACATCAGGAAATTGGAAAAACAACTTTTTTACCTCTCTATTCTACCATAATTTATAGTAACATCAATGTTAAAAGTATCAAAGTTTGGGCATTCGAGTTCACTGATTGGACAATCAGGGATCATCCTTTTGATTTCTTACGAAAGTGTCTTTTGGGTTATGAACCTTGTCAGTTCCGGTTCACACAATAGTCTTTGTTCAAAATATTTGGCTGATGTCCCAGACTGTCCTTGGAGGGTACATGTTCATCTGGGGTCAGGTCCAGGCCACAGTTGCTAGCAGTGACTCATGCGCACTTCACCCAGAACCTTGAGCAATGGAGCCGGTTTCATCAGATACAGAAGTCAGCCATTTTGTGGCCACTCGAAATGGTCAACTTAAGCAAAGAAACACAAAAACGTAATTAATACATAGAAATGGCTAATTAAATGTTATTCCCTCGCTAATACCCATATGTGTGTGTATTTATCTAGCAAAAGCATCACTCAGTGCGGTTTATACTTACTGAATAAAGCACAAATCACAATTACATCACAAAAGCGACATATATCATGCAATATTCTAATTGTCTATCATTAATATGCGTACAGAATTTAGTTCATGTATTAATTAGGCCATGCAGGTGCAAATCCCACGTATAATTCATGTATTAGTAAGGTTGTTAAGTATTTTCCACATCACTCCAAACCATTAGTTCGATTATAATTAATTAATTAATCTAATTAGTAAAACAACATGCAAAATGGGGTGGGTATACAACATTTTTGTATTACCCGCTCCAGCAATCCCCCCTTTGGTGATTTTATCACCATACCACGCCAAAATTTTGTTCTGTCTTACGGAATCTTTAGAATGTTTTCTTGCTCTTAATCATAATTCAGTTTCACCCAATTCTTCTCTTTTTGCTGTTTTATACATACTCTCCTTCCATTCTTCTAATGTTATCTCTTCCAAATCTCTATCTTGATCCTTGTCCATTCTTTTTAATTTTTCTCTTTTTATACTTTTCTTATTTTTCTTATTTTTACAGCACATACAACCTAATCTAATCACTAATAATATGAAAATTACACCTGTTAATGGAAACAATATTTTACCTATAAAAGTACTACCTATTTTTACTAAGACATTTTTAATAGCAGCTATTTTCTTTCCAATCTTTTCCCAAACACCTTCAACCTCCAGTGGTGCAATTTCATCATGCAATTCAGTAATATTCTTAATATAAATTTTCAGATCTTTGCTTTCGTCAGGAATGTAAGTACAACAATGTTGAACCTTAAGCATTCCACAGACTCCACCCTCTTTTGCCAATAATATATCAAGGGCAAGTCGATTTTGCATTACCATAGCACGCATGGCAACCATTTCAGTGTTTACCAATAAAAATCCTCCAGCGGTGCTTGTTGACAACCGATCCACTACTGTTTATAATTTTCTAATTTTGTTTGCATTCAGAGTTATTCCCACTGCTGGTATCAATGCCTCAAAAATATCACCTACAATTTCTGCCCAAGATTCTCTCTTACTCCTCGCTAAATGATTACTTAAACTATGTACACCATCTTCTCCTCTATCCATATGAAAAGTTTTCGTAAAGACCAGGCCTACGTAACATGTGCCATACCAATGGTCTGGCAAACGATAATATGCCCTGTTCCCACAAATAAAATATGATCCAGGAAAGACTGGATTTTTACCACCTTTAAATCCCCATCCACCCATGATTTGATATGTATCATGGCACTCGCTATTTCCTAGAAAATAATTATCATACACTGTTTGATTCCTTCAAATGCAAAATTTCCCTTTATGAGGCCAATCTAAAGCTATAGTTGGACTAGCTTCTCCCTTCAAATGTTTTTCTTTTTCGATATCCCAGACTGTTTTCTCTACTTTCCCTTCTGCTGCCTTTCTTTGCCTTTTCAATCTCCTTTCTTCAACCATGTCTAAGAATGTCTTTTCCTCCTTCTTCAAACTGCAAGTCAAATTGTTTCTAAAAATATACTCTAATGTTAGTTCTTTAGTTTCTAAGAAAAATTCACCTAATACCCTAGCAGGTTTTACTTTGTTTAATTTATTATAAGAAGGCACTTGCGCAAAAATTTTATCTACATCTGAAAAATAATATTCTAATTTCCCTGTCTGATAAAATAAATTAGCTATTACACTACATGTTATTCCATACGTTGCTGGAAGGTGATGATAAGTCACTCCTTCAGAAACAGATGCAGGTAACTGCATACATACGTAGCAATCCCGTACATCCATTGTCTTTACATATTCATACAATAATTTTGAAAACACATTATTAGAAAAATCTGTTATTGACCTGTCTTTATGCAAATAATTATTATCTATTCTAGTTGGAACTACCTTTGGAATTTTCCCTATATTAGTTTTGTTTTCACTATGTCTTTCTAATGTATCTATAGTGACCTTAAAAGAAATGACAAGAGCAAGGATGCTCCATAAGAGCATTAATAATCCTGTACAACAACAACACATTTTACACCATCTTTTCATGAATGTACATCTACCTTTGCTACTATCTATGTTAGCCATCTTTGTTGAAATGGACCGTGTCTTTTGACTTAGCCTCTTTCACTTCACAACTAGTTTTCTAACCTAAGGTTCTAACACCTATTTGGTTCTACCAGTCTCTATCTTTTGATTCAATATCTTCTTCTCTTCATCAATAGTTTTCTTGATTTATTCAGTTTGGCATCTCATCATTCTTCACTTTCCTCTCGTCATCCAAATACAGATTTTCCTGAACTTCCGTTTCTTCTTCTCCAATGTCGGACAAGAGAACTCTCAGGATTTCCGATTCTACTTCGTCCTCAACCACTTTCAGTACAGCCTCCTCTGGATTTCCTTGACTATCTGCCTCTTCTCCTTTTTCAGGCAGAGCCACGTACGGCCATTTGGTGACTTATACTTCTGGTTAGGTTTCCTTGTTCTTTTACCCTCTTTATCTTCAGTTATTTCGTCTTCTTTTGATTTTTCTTGACTTGTCACTTCATTCACCTGTTCAGCTCTCGGTGAATTCACTTGTGTCAGTCGATATCTCAGTTTCCTTATTTTATTGGGCCAAACATCAACTCTCGCAACTCTTTTTACTTTACTCCCTTTGTCATTCTTTTCATTCCTCCAAGCTCTCTTTCTTAGAATTCGACCTTCAGGTATTTCATTTTCACTCTGTTCAGACTCTGTCTCAACTTGCTTTGTCTTTTCAACGACTTCTTCTTCCACCACTTGCTTCGCTTTCCCCACTTCTGTCCCTCCTCGGATGTCTGACACGCAATCTTCCTGCTGGCTACTTGTCCCTTCACCTAACTAGATGTTGCAGTTCCCTACACCTCCTCGGGGGTCTTCCGCAGAAATCTGTCCCTCTCTCTCTGTACCTGTCCCTTGTTCACTTAAATTTGTTATTTCAGGTGGAATTTCTCTCAGTCTCTCGTCTGGTACTTCCTTTTCATAAATTTCTCTTATTATATCTTCAGAACTCTTTCCTTTTTTCTTTCTGTGTTCTTTTTTAGAACCCTGCGCTTCTTGCTCGTTTCCAGAATCGCTGGATTCAGAAATCTGCAATCTTCTTCTCAGAGAGCTACTTCTGGGGACCAAAGCTGGACTTGGTTCTGTTTCCCGCCTTTCAGAGTTTTGTCGTGTCTTTGACCCTTCGTCATCTGACTCAGTACTTGATGCTGATTCATCAAAATATTCATTTCCTGTTCTGTCCACCGGATTCGGAATTCTCAAGGTATGACTTGCATGGATCCAGTTTTTCAGTCCAGCACACTTCACAGCCGTTGTCGTGGTCAGAATGACTTGTCGTGGTTTTCCCCACCTTGGAACCAAACAATTTCTTCTTCTGTGGACCTTTATCCTTACCCAGTCACCTGGGCTCAGATCATGGGCTGGCTTCTTTTCAAGTGTGGTGGCATCTGCTCAAATCTGATGAAACACAGAATGAACTGCATCAGCCAAGCCTTTACAGTATTCCAACACCATGTCATCAGTTATAGTCATCAGCTTGTTGACTGGTATAAACACATGCCTCATAGCACGTCCCATGATTATTTCATGAGGACTCATTCCTGTAGTTCTGTCTGGAAATGACCTAATTGTCATGAGAACCAGAGGCAAGACATCAGGCCATTTCATACCTGTGACCAAACACATTTTCCCTATTCTATTTTTGATAGTACCATTCATCTGTTCAACCACACCGCCTCTGGTCGGTAGGCACAATGTAGTTTTTGTTGTACATTCAATGCTTCACAAATTAATTCTACAATCTCATAATGGAAATGTCCTCCTCGGTCTGATTCAATTGTCACTGGGAACCCGAACCTAGGGATGAACTCTCTCAGCAGTAGCTTGGCTACTGTCAACCCATCATTTCTTCTTGTTGGGAATGCTTCCACCCACCTAGAGAATAGGCAGACCACAACCAAAACATACCTCAGTCTGTTACAGGGAGGCATCTCAATGAAATCTACTTGCATTCTGGTGAAAGGCCCTCCTTCTCGACCTATCGTTCCCAGACTCACTACTGTCTTCCTTCCAGGATTGTATTGCTGACATATTAAGCACCTTTGACAAAGACTTTCTGCTACAAGTCTGAATTTTGCATTGTACCAGGTCTGCTTAAATGACCCGATCATGGCATCTCTCCCATAACTGGTCTTCCATCTCGATAGACTAACACATGATCCTTTTCCCTTGGGGCACATCCTGCTTTTACCCACTGTCTCATTTCCTCATCTCCTGCCTCTTCTTGCAACTGCCTTACCTCTTCCCAAGTCCCTACAATGTTAGTAAACATCAATGAGCAAGAAGACATTTCTCTTTCCTTAGCCCGATTGACCGAATTCTGATTTCGTGCACAATACTGTGCCATGTCATTGGTGTACCTGATCCCGGTGGCGATATAATCACCACCTTGACCATGAGCCGCACATTTTACAACAGCCAATTGTCTAGGCAGCTGTATCGCCTCAAGCAACTTTTCAACCACTTCTGCATTCTTAATAGGAGTTCCACTCGAGGTCAGGAAACCTCTTTGTAGCCATAATTGGCCAAAGTCATGGACCACTCCAAAGCCATACTGGCTGTCAGTTATCACAGTCGCTCTCACACTCTTCCCAATCTTGCATGCTCTAATGACAACTCTCGGTTTTTTGCTTCATTTTACGTCTCCCTCTGATCTAGTCAGCGCCAGGATGCCTGCAATGGTGACAGTGCGCTTTAAAAATGCTTAAAATAAATAAATAAATAAATAGTCAAAGCTACAAGTTCTGCTACTTGGGCTGATTTCACTCCTTTCAGATATGATGCTTCTATTACTGCTGCGACTGTGCATACTGCAAACGCTGCACTCAGCACTCCTTCATCTGTTCTCAAACATGACCCATCAACAAACATCACAAAATCACTTTCTGGCAAAGGTACATCTTTTATATCTGGTCGTGGTTTTGTACAAAAATCAAGTACATCCAAACAATCATGATCTACTTCATCCCTTACTTCCACAATCTCAGCATCAGGCAACAAAGTTGCAGGATTCACATTCAAACATCTTGCAAGGCTCACATTAGTTGCACCCAATTTGACCTTCTCATATTTAGTCACCCGACTGTGTGTCATATACTGAGTACGACTCTTTGTCAACAGAATCGCTACATCATGAGGTACAAACACTTTCAATGGATATCCCATCACAATTCCTTCACTCTGCTCCAAACTACGACATGTTGCAGCCACCACTTTCAAACATCCAGGTAAAGCTACAGCTACTGGATCAAGCATCGATGAAAAATATGCAATTGGTCTTCTCAGTTTTCCATGCTTCTGGATCAACACAGAAAGTGCACATCCATTTCTCTCACTGCAATACAACTCGATACCTAATGCAGGTGCTTCACACAAACCATCTCTCAATTTTCTGAATGCTGCCAATTCCTTTTTATTCAATTCAATGGGATCTTTCACATCACTTCTCGTTAATCGCACCAAAGGTTTTGCGATCAAGGAAAAGTTGCTTATCCACTGACGACAGTATCCAATCATTCCCAAAAACATTCTCACTTCTCTTTGAGTCATGGGAGCTCTCATTTCTTTTATTATTCTGATTCTGTCTATGGTTATTTTCCTTAGTCCTTTCTCAATGTTACGTCCCAAATACTGCACTTCCTTCTTGCAAAACTGTAGTTTCACTGGTGACATTTTAAGTCCTCCATCTGCCAAATGATTGAGCAAGGCTATCGTGTCTACCTCACAAGCTTAACGTGTTTTTGACGCCACCAAAAGGTCGTCAATGTATTGGTCTAAAACAGAGCTTTCAGGCATTTCTAGACTCTCCAGAGACTTCTTTAATAGCTGATTGAATATTGAGGGGCTTTCTGTATACCCCTGTGGGATTCGGCACCATGCCAAAATACGCTCACCAAAACGAAATGCAAAAATTAGCTGACTGTCGTGGTGCAATGGGATAGAAAAGAAAGCATGACACAGATCAATTACTATATATCATTCTGCATCATGGGGAATCTTATATAAAATCACTGATGGATTTGGTACAATGGGACAACATGATACCACAATTTTATTCACCTTTCTCAGATCTTGCACTATCCTGAATTTCCCATTAGGCTTTTTCAGTCCCATTATCGGTGAATTACATGGACTACTCATTATTTCTCTTAAAATTCCTTGCCTGATCATTTTCTCTATTACAGGAGTTACACCTTCAATTATTTCAGGTGTCAGTTTGTATTGCGGAACATTTAGATATGTTACTCCTTCCTTTTTGGTTATTTTGATTGGATCTACACTTCTCATTAGCCCTACATCTTCTCCAGTGAAATCCCAAGCTTTTACAGATTGTCTCAATCCTTTAGGTAATTCATCAGGGTTGAATACAGCATATGTTTCGGTATCTTCATTTTCTCTATTAGCTATGGTCATCTTGTACAATACATCATCATCTGGTGTTTCAAAAGCTATTCCATCCGGAGTACAGAATATAGTGCAATTAATTTTCCATAACAAGTCCCTACCTAATAAATTTACAGGACTGGTGTCACACACCACTGAGCGGTGCATTTCTGAAAATTTCCCTATGCTAACTTTCACTGGGTCTGTAAGATATGTTTTAATCTGTCTGTTGGACACACCAACTACTTGGATCGTTTCATCCGAGAGAGGAAGATTATTAACATCATGCTGATCTAACAGTTGATCGAGTAGCATCAGTATCCACTAGGAAAGTAATATTTTCATAATTAACCTTCCCATCAACAAAAGGTCCTGTCTGGTCTACTTCTAGAGTTATGCCAAGTACGCACTCTCCTTCCTCCCTTCGGCACCGTCAATAGCTCTCTTCGGAGTCACTCTCATTGCGTTGCAGCCAATACTGCGAGACAGCGCTAACGCGTGGCGGCTTATTTACCTGTTCTTCATTGTAGAATCCCGATTCACTACTATACTTCTGTGTGTTTCTGCTCTGTGGAAAAGGCGGTTTTGGCACCTGATTCTGTGGGGAACAACTTGCTGCTGTTGCTGCAGTTGTCCACTCACCTCATGCTGCACCTGTGGGTTCAATGATGGATTTTCATTATTAGTACTCGGGGGAAACTTACACTCGGATTTCCAATGCCATATCCTGCCGCAATGATGACACGGAAATTTCTTTTTAGCTTCTTCAATATTCCCTTTATACTTCCCATTATTAAATTTCGGCTTTGATCCTGCTTGTTCCACTAACTGTGCTTCTTGTCTCTCTGCTAACTTTACCTGTGCCCACATTGCCTTCTCTTTTAGCTTCCGCTGTTTTGCTTCAATTTCATCACTGAAGTATTTAGCATGTCTAAATACTTCATCTATTTTCTTGTTCTGCCAATCTACTGTATGCTGTTTAATCATCTCACCAATTTCTGGACCTAAACCATATACAAATCTGTACACAAAATGACTCAAATCCTTTTCACTCAGATTCTCATCTCCGCTAAACTGCTTAAAAGCTAGTATTAGCCTCTCGTAATATGCATGTACTGACTCTTTACTTTCCTGGTGTGTTCGATCAATTTTTACCCAATCTGTTTCTTTAGGGGGCACTTTATTTTTCAGAAATACCATAAACTGCTCATATTTCTTCATTACTTCGGGGTCTGGAGCTCCTGTTTTAGGATCCCTAGGATATTCCTGGGTTGGCCAATTAATCATTAATTTGCACTCTGTCCATAGATCGGCTGGTACAATTATGTCAAACAGACTATTCAAATCAATCCATAATACTTTAGACAATTTCACAAATCTGTCTACCTGCCTGTACCACTCGACGGGCTTTTCACGTAGTCGAGGGAAATCATTCGTAAAAGACAAAATATCCTGTCTTGTCCATGGGACATGTACATATCCTCCTCCTGGAATCTCTCTCATAGGGCATTCTGTCACTACCTTCTCCTTTTCTCTTACAGGAAAGGTCTTATCCGAGGCATCATCGCGTTTTCTATACCACCTGCTTCTCCATTTATCCACGTCTCCCCATTTTCTCAACAAAATGATTATGTCCTTAATTTGACCTATTCGTCCTGTGGTGTTCATATTCTCAATGTCCTTTTCAGTGAAATCTACTCGATATGGTTTCTGTAAGGCTTTTACCTTTTCAATATCAATGCCCATCTCATTTGCTACTTCTTCTAACCATTCATGTAAGTTTTTTGCTCTCCAGGTCACACTCTTGAACAAAAATAATAATTCTTCATCCTGATAGGTTTTCAATTTTTCCTACTATTAATACTTCCAATACCATTCGTAACTTGGCCACATCAATTGATTGGGATTCTTTGTCTTTCCTCTGCAAGCTCCTTAACCATTCACTTAACTCTTCTGTCGATGGTCCTACTGGTTTTTCTATACTTCCGTGTTCAAAATCTTTTTGTGTTTCTGACACTGTCTCTATCATTGTCATACGTCTTTCTGCACAATTCTGATCTATAAATGGATTATTTGTAAAATTTGGTTCCATTACACTCATAGTCTGCCAACATGGATTCTCATTCTGACTCACTCTCGGTTGTTCTACGGGTTTAATACTTCTGTAAGGGACTGTTAAACAAAGCTCACTGTCCTTCTGTTTGTCAAAAATAGGCATTACTGGACCTATCGTTACTGGAACAGTTACCGCTTCTAGATTCTTAGTCAATTCTCTTATTTTCTCAGTTAATTCCAGGGTCATTTTCGCTAATTCTACAGACTTTTCTCCATCTGTTTTTTCTTCCGACCTCTTTTCTACTTCCCTAGTAGCACTGTTTTTACTCAAACTTAGGGATTCTGGTTCCAATTTTATAATTCGCATCGTTTCTCTCATTGGGGCACTTGGAGTTAATATTTCTGGTTCTGGTCGATACGGTGGTGGATTTTTATAGAACATATCATCAAGAACATCATTCTCGGACTCATTCACTCCATACCCTCTGGACTCCACATTATGCCTCTTTTCTACACACTTTCGTTGTTCATTCTCTCCAATAGTTCTTACAGGGAACACACCCTCAGTCATACTCACATCCCGTCATCTTTTCATTCGATCATTATGCGTTTCATGTCCGTATGGTCTTCCAAACAGGTAGCTATACCCTCTACCATTTCTTTGTCTCTCTCGTTCATGCATTTCGTCTTCCCATTCCGTCAAAGCCTCAAACTGCGTCGGTCTAGGTCTTGGTTCTAAATTCATCATTTTTTCTCTCAAGTTTCTCAAAACAGCCAAATTAAATGAACCATGCTCTGGAAAAGCTAATACTTCGTCTTTCTTCATATATCTAACCCAGTTATCTAACCAAATACAAGTATGATACCCATATTTTTCAATCATAAAAGATGCAGGGGTTTCCGGTGGAGGAAGTAACTGTCCTTCCCTAGTTTTAACTGGTTTGTCCTTCTTAAACCACTTCTTCATTCTTCCCAGCCATGTTTTTCTCTCTTTTTCTGGTGGATCATAATACATTTTCTTGTCTTTCGCGTATCACTAGTCTCTCTTTACGTTTGTGCCGCTAGTCTATCCAATCACAGCGCGACTCACTCTAACGCACCAATTCAGAGCGTCTACGTCACTGTCACAATCCTCAAATCCCAGCGCAACTTACACTAACGCACCAATAAAGAGCGTCCACGTCACCCTGTATTTCTCCACTCCTAGCACGGCGTACACTAACGCACCAATCCGGAGCGTTTCACAGTTCTGACCGACTGTCCAATCCCAGCGCGGTTGTTCTGACGGCAGCTCCTGCTCCTGCTCCTGCTTCTGTCTACCCCTCCTTTACAAATCTGCTCAGTAAGTTTTTGTTTCAAGTTCTACACTTCTGTTAGTAACAACATAGAAACATCTCCATTGTCCGCTTCGCTAACCAAAGAACAGCAAAAAGACCTTTCTCACGAGAATTCCGTCTTTCCCGAGAACAGCGCTTACCTCTGACCTACTACGGAATCATTACTTCTGTTGATAAAGTAGCACATCCCTCTACTTCACCCTTCTAACAAGCATTAGCTAATTGTTTCTCTAGTATTTAAGACACGTAGTTGGAGACCCAATGCTCCTGAGAAATAAACCCAGAGTTTTGCAATTAACCCGAATGCCTTTACATTCACGCTCGTTCATACAAGAAAATGTAGTACATTCACACAGAATCCTGTTTTTCCCGAGAACAGCGAACAGTCTGTTCTACTACAGAATTATGACATACGTTAACAAAGCAGCGCTTACCTCTCCTTTGTCCTTCTAACAAGCTCAGAGAGTACCTATTACCGTTCCAGTGATAAACGTTATCGGAATGCCAGTTGGATCCCTGGTACCTAAGACCAGAACTTCACAGGTAACCTTCGCTTTCATACACTCTTCACTCACACTATAAATGTCTCTGATGGCAACACACGACAATGCCACCAAATCAAACCCAGACAATGCGTAGTGCAACTTCAATTGTCACACGTTTTCCCTGTGTACCTACAGGGCAACAACAATTCCGTCTTTCCCGAGAGCAGCGCTTACCTCTGCCCTACTACGGAACCGTTACAAACTTCCGACTTCCTACACCCCAGAAGCCGTACCAACAACATTAAACTCGACGCAACTCAACATAGAGTGTTAGTACATAAATCAATACCAATCAATAATCAATAAGCTATATACAAGCAATAATCATCAAACCAAAACAATAACAAACCCTCATTCTGCTACCAGAAAAACTGCTCCAGCGTGGAGTGCAAAATCTCTCCCTCTATCACAGACCACAAGATCTCACATACACACATTATCCATACATTCGCTGGTGGGGCCCATAACACCAACATTCACTCACCATTAATCCGTGTGGGAGGCGATTATCTTCCAGACACTGGTATGAGAAGGAAGTACCACTTTTACCCTAATGAGTGTCAAATCTACACCACCTTCTGTTGCTCATTAGGCCCTATATTCCATCTTTGATATTCCTCCCATAATTTTGGCGGTGGATCTGCTAGTTGCTGTTTAAATGATTATCTAATTCTCTTTTCCCTTCGCATTAATACATTTTCATTAATAAACAAACCAACTCAATTTTGTAATGAATCAAATCAATTCTTTATCTAACTAATGCAAGTAAATTCATTAGTTATTCAAGTAGCTGACCATCATATTGACCTATTCTGGCTAATTATCGTCTTCTAAGTCAAATCCAGTAGTCTCGTCAATCTATGCCTGTCAAATTTGAACGTTCAGTTCATCAGGAAATTGGGCACCCGATCAGTCTGTCAAAGATTCAGGGAAACAGCTGTCCTGCAGTGTCACCGTCCTCTCCGTCAGCATAACATCAGGAAATTGGAAAAACAACTTTTTTACCTCTCTATTCTACCATAATTTATAGTAAAATCAATGTTAAAAGTATCAAAGTTTGGGCATTCGAGTTCACTGATTGGACAATCAGGGATCATCCTTTTGGTTTCTCACAAAAGTGTCTTTTGGGTTATGACCCTTGTCAGTTCCGGTTCACACAACAGTCTTTGTTCAAAATATTTGGCTGATGTCCCAAACTATCCTTGGAGGGAACATGTTCATCTGGGGTCAGACCCAGGCCACAGTTGCTAGCAGTGACGCATGCGCACTTCACCCAGAACCTTGAGCAATGGAGCCGGTTTCATCAGATACAGAAGTCAGCCATTTTGTGACCACTCAAAATGGTCAACTTAAGCAAAGAAACACAAAAACTTAATTAATACATAGAAATGGCTAATTAAATGTTATTCCCTCGCTAATACCCATATGTGTGTGTAATTATCTAGCAAAAGCATCACTCAGTGCGGTTTATACTTACTGAATAAAGCACAAATCACAATTACATCACAAAAGCGACATATATCATGCAATATTCTAATTGTCTATCATTAATATACGGACAGAATTTAGTTCATGTATTAATTAGGCCATATAGGTGCAAATCCCACGTATAATTCATGTATTAATAAGGTTGGTAAGTATTTTCTACATCACTCCAAACCATTAGTTCGATTATAATTAATTAATTAATCTAATTAGTAAAATAACATGCAAAATGGGGTGGGTATACAACATTTTTGTATTACCCGCTCCAGCATTTGCAAGTGAGGTCTCAAAAACCTGTGAAGTCCTTCTGCACTACTGTACCTCCCGTGGATCCAGGGGCTCAAGCGCCTGCGCGAGGAGGGTCTTGGACAAAGGCATCGGAATAGCCAGAAAAATTAAATACCCCCAACTTTGAACAATATCTCAAATGTCAGCGAGTGAATAAGGCGAGTGAGCCTGGTAGTTGCTCTTTTGGCTTGTTCCGCCCAATGAAATTATGAATTGCCCTCCAACCTACTTTCAGTATTTTTCCTTCTTTCACTCCCTCTCTAATTTGTTATTGCTGTCTTTTTCTATCTCTCTTTCTGTCCTAACCCCAATCCTTTTCTGTTTTCGGGCCATATTATCAAGAACGGCGATAACATTATCGCCACTTTAGCGGCAGGAAACTGCAGCTAAAAGGCGCTAAGGAGCTTGATAATATACCCTAGAGAATTCCAATAGAAGCCCAGGTTCTGGTATGAAGGACATCAAACCTGGGCTTCTATTGGAATTCTCAAGGGCATATTATCAAGCCCCTTATCGCCCTTATCGCCTTATCGCCGTTCTTGATAATATGGCCCTTTGTGTCCATTGATGCATCCATCAACCGTTCCTTCTCTCCATTTATCCATACATCCTTCGCTTCTTCCTTAGATCATTCATTATTTCTTCTCTCATCACTCCATTCTCCTGTCCATCCACCAGTCCTTCCATCAGTCCATCTCTTCTGCAATGTATCCATTGTCTCTTATCTGCCTCTATCCACTCTTCTTTCATCCATCCTTCTCTCCAGCCATCATCCACCCACCATTTACTTATCCATCTCTCACCCTCCTCTCCTTACTACCTTTTCTGCACCCATCACCCTCTCCACCCCCTCACGTTCTTCCTTCCCTTTTTTGATTTTTATTTTATAAAGTTTTACATAGCGCGAACCAGATCCCGAGGGATATCAGAGCGCTTCACAAAAGGAAGAAAGGGAGAGTACTATTCCAGTAACGATATCAAGTAAAAATGCCAACCAGTTGTAGTCACAAAAAATCACATACAAGTGATACACAACGAGAAGAGAGGGAGACTACAGCTCCAGTAACGATATCAGATAAGAATACCAAACAATTAAAGTCACAATATTCACAGACAGGTGGTACACAGCGAGTAATGAAATAAACAGGTCAATAACAGGCTGCTACAGGGGGCAAGCCTTACATCCGGAGGGGCAGAGAGCAGAACCACAGGATGGTAAAAAGGATGTAGAGTCAATCAACACCTATTGTAGGATTAATCGTTGCGCGCGAATGCACATCGCCCAAATTAAGGTAAGAATTTGTTCATTAGGAATCTTTTGGCTTCAAGTTTGAAAGCAGTTATTGATGATATTCTGTGCAAATCCGGTGGAAGAGAGTTCCAGATCTTTGGTGCAGCACCTGAAAAGGATCGACGACAAATACTCTTTTTATTCATGATACGTGGTTTCAGGAGGAAGTTTTTAGCGCTTCTTGAAGCTCTCTCGCCACATGATAATTCAAGCTTTTGTGCTAGGTACCTGGGTGTGTTGTCGTGCAAGGCTTTGTGCGCTAGAACGATAATCTTTAACTGGATCTGGGATTCATAGGGCAACCATTTAAGAGACTTTAAGACTAGGGAGATGTCCTTCCAGCCATCCATCCTGCCATCAATCCACCCTTCTCTCAACCCTCCCTCTCTCCCTTTCTTGCATGCTCTCTTGTTCAACTTACAGTAAAGCTTCTGGTTGGAAACTAGCACTCTCCATTAAAAGTCAAAGGAGGCAGAAATAAAAATGTAGATGTTTTCTGTTAAACAACTGCCAATGGCAACCCGGTTCATGATGCCCCAGCTCGAAGGGCTCCTAGCCATGGTGGAAGGTGGGGTAAGGCAATGACTATGTAAACGAAGGCAATGGAAATACATTTGCAAATGCAATGCAAAAGTGTGGCTGTTACAAGAAAGAATATCATTTTTGTAGTGATCCCTCCACTTTTGCCAGTCTGATTTATTGGCTTTACGGCTCGTCATTCTGCTTTCTCGCCACAGAATGTCCTGTGCACTGTTTTCAGGTAATTATCTTATTTAAGATTCCTCTAAAGTCGTGATAGATGGTGCAGGGAATGCACCAGTGGTGTGACAGTTATATATCATATGTGGGCTGTAGTGTATATTTACACCACCCACATACATGGCATAAATATATAGCACCAGGGATCACAATTATACTCTCAATGAACTGCAGTTTAAACGCAGTCTTGTAAAACATGGCAAGGAAAAGTACTTGAGTCATGTAGAAAAAAGATTTTGATATATTATTAAGTCATGCCTAAAATGTGCCTTGCAAGCCCACATGACTAGGTCTTTAAGATACGTAATGTTGCATACTACAGTAAGAAGTTGGGTTTTTATGTGACTGGGTTTTAAAGACCTGGTCAAGCAGCAACCACAATTCTTGTCAGGGTAAGGCATAAGCAAACACCAAATTAATCTGTGCTCAACCCTCTGGTTGCTTGGCAGAGAGCAGGCAGGCTTAACATAGACACAATTTGTAAAGTATGTGTGCAACACTTCAAACAGTAACACAGTAAGAACACTCAACAAAAGGAGCCAACAACGGAATTTGAACGATAGAGTAGAATTTAATTATTAAATCAACACCATAGTGACAAAAATCCAATCAGTAGAACAGTAATGATGACTTTTTAAACAATAAACTGCAATAAAGTGCCTAAAAACATAAGACGTTGGTCCCGTAATCACTACACCACTGGATTCAAGCTAGCCTGGCTGATGAAGGGTGATGCCCTGAAACCGGTCCCAGGATGCTTGAATCCAGTCCAGGAAGGACCTGGCTTGACAGTTCGGGCTGGACTGTTCCCACAAGGAACAGGGTCAAGACTAATTTGCATATGGCTGGGTCCAAACTGGGGTGGTGTGATGAGCAGAAGAAAGATGGATTAAACCCAGATCCTTGTGACTGGTGGTGAATGCTTGCATTGTCCAGCATTCCATCCATCAATTGTTTCTTTTGCGTATGTCGCCCTAAGGGGGAAGGGTGTGCCCAGACATCGGTCTCGTGCTCACTACACGACTGGATTCAAGCTAGCTTGGCTGATGAAGGGTGATGCCCTGAAACCAGTCCCAGGATGCTTGATTCCAGTCCAGGAAGGACCTGGCTTGGCAGTTCGGGCTGGAATGTTCCAACAAGGAACAGGGTCATGACCGATTTGCATATGGCTAGGTCTAAACTGGGGTGGTGTGTTGAGCAAAAGAATGATGGATAACACCCAGATCTTTGTGACTGGGGGTGAAAGCTTGTATTGTCCAGCATTCCATCCATCAATTGTTTCTTTTGCATATGTCGTCCTAAGTGTGAATGGTATGCCCAGCTCTGGGTCCCGTGCTCACTACACCACTGGGAGCAAACTAGCCTGGCTGATGAAGTGTGATGCCCTGAAACCGGTCCCAGGATGCTTGATTCCAGTCCAGGGAGCTCCTGACTTGGCAGTTCGGGCTGTTCCCATAAGGAACAGGGTCAAGACTGATTTGCATATGGCTGGGTCTAAACTGGGGCCGTGTGCTGAGCAAAGGAATGATGGATTAAACCCAGATCCTTGTGACTGGGGGTGAATGCTTGCATTGTCCAGCGTTCAGTTTGCCTTAAGTGGGAAGAGTATGCCCAGACGTGGGTCCCGTGCTCACTACACCACTGGATTCAAGCTAGCCTGGCTGATGAAGGGTGATGCCCTGAAACCGGTCCCAGGATGCTTGATTCCGGTCCAAGGAGGACCTGGCTTGGCAGTTCAGGCTGGACTGTTCCCACAAGGAACAGGGTCAAGACTGATTTGCATATGGCTGGGTCCAAACTGGGGTGGTGTGGTGAGCAAAAGAATGATGGATTAAACCCAGATCCTTGTTACTGGGGGTGAATGCTTGTATTGTTCAGCATTC
This sequence comes from Triturus cristatus, assembly GCF_964204655.1. Taxonomy (NCBI): domain Eukaryota; kingdom Metazoa; phylum Chordata; class Amphibia; order Caudata; family Salamandridae; genus Triturus; species Triturus cristatus. The sequence goes on along the minus strand of NC_140579.1, from coordinate 305,629,042 downwards.
CGTCCATCATTTGTTTCTTTTGCATATGTCGCCCTAAGTGGGAAAACTATGCCCAGAAGTGGGTCTCGTGCTCACTACACCACTGGAATCAAGCTAGCCTGGCTGATGAAGGGTGATGCCTTGAAACCGGTCCCAGGATGCTTGATTCCGGTCCAGTGAAGTACTGGGAATTTAAAGCCCAGCGGTGCAGGGGAAGACACCCTAAGACTTCGGGTTCTTCCTGTTTCAGACCTACAGAAACACAGAGTCTTCTAGGTGAAGTCAAAGATCGATTTATTGGCTGCAGACCAATTACAGGTGTCCGAGAAGTACAGCACAATGTATGTTCTCAGGAGACTGCTCAAAATTACAGAAACGGGCTTCTCCTTAAATACAAAATATCATGCTTCAGGCACACATTCCTCGTTTTACGATATGGTCATTCACATGTATTCATTACAAACGAAAAGGCAGAGTCATGATGACCATCCCACATTCCAGTTAAGCCTGAAGTACAATTATTTACCCAGCGAGGCTCAGATCCCACATCAGATATCAACAGGCCCCAATAAACACGGGCATCTCCTGTTTGTAAAACAAGCCATAAAGCAGGAAGAGTCAGGTGTGAAAGAGATTAGCCGGAGGCTTGTGTTCATGAAGAGGCTTTATGGTGTGTCAAACCCTGATGCTAATCACAGGTGGCCGTAGGACGGGGAGCTCGTGGGACTGGACTGACCTGGGGCGGCGGAGCCAAGCTGCACAGGTCACAGAGAAGTCAAATAAAAAGCACATGTGTTCTAAAGGCCCGTATTTGTTCGTAATGTGTAGCCTATGTGAGGGCAACCATAAGATGGCCACCGCTCCAAGATGGAACCCACGAAGTCAATGTGTAACATCGTATACATAGTGCATTTATCAATGAAATGTTATGCAAAGCACTTGTACATACCGCATTGGCCATTCGCGGTTCGCTAATACCGGAATAGACAGGGGTAGGGCACTGCCTCCTACGCGGTCCCAAATTTCAAAGTACCACAGACCCTCCTTTTGCCCTTACATAGGCAATAACTATACTCATTTCAATCCGAGTACAGGTCTATATTCATGAAGTCATGGAGATGTTGCTGTAGCATCATCCTATTACTTAGCTCGTCCCTCGATACAGGTTTCCTTACACATAATGTAGCACAGAGGCCACATATCGCAGGAGCGCACTGCATACACAGACAGAACAGGAAAAGAATGGCTAAGATCATTCCAATGACCATCAGAATCTTCCAACCCCAGGCAGATATCAGTTCCCAGAACCACCCCACCAGTGACCAATCTCCTTTATCCACGTGTATGGATTCAGATATTTTATGCAGTTTGGAGATGGCCTGATAAACTGTTGGAGCATTATCTGGTATGAAAATGCAACAGCTAGATTGGATAACCTTACATACCCCACCGCGGTCTGCAAGTATGACTTCTAGAACCATACGGTTCTGCAAAGTCATGAGGCGATCCGCTTGGAGCTCAGCTGTCAAATTACCAAGGGCACCAGCCGTAACATTAACAGTGGATTCAACCACACGAGTCAGTTGTCTCAGGTTCCTACTATTGACCATAGGTCCCCAAAACGGCAGGAAACCCAGAAAGAAGTCTCCCGCTTCCTGACCGGCAGAATCCTCCTTACTAATCACGCCTCTTACAACTCTGGTCTTGTGATAATCAGAGGCAGCAGTAAATGTCGGCGGTAGCAAATTTGCAATATAACATGTGCCCGAGAAATCAGGGGGCAACCATGTATATGCTCGGTCATTACAGACAAAATATGTACCCTTGGCAGCCAAAAACGCAGGGGAAAACTGTGATGGAAAAGTGTATGTTTCAGTACAGTCACTTTTCCCCAGTTGAGCTCTTGGATTCTGACCATTACCTTGTAAACAGAACCGACCTATGTGGGGTACGACCCAAATGAAATTTTCCGCTGCCTTTCACCCAGACTAATGCTATACCCCGTCGCGTTCCACCCTACATAAGCTCGCAATTCATCCTTGGGAATAGATGAGTATGCGTCGATATCTCTGCTCATATCGGCGACTCCTTTCATTAACCCCTTGCATGCCCGCCCCTTTCCCCGCCCAGTGCCGCGCTTTTTATTAGCGGGCGGAGTTCATGACGAGCTGGACTCGTCATGGGCACAGCGCCACCGCAGCCCATGACGAGTCCAGCTCGTCATGGGCACTGAAGGGGTTAAGGCTTTATTATTTGTGCTAGGTCTGATGGAACGCGGTTGTCGCGGGGAGTAGGCATCTAATGCAAAAAGAAACATGGTCTGGAATGCCCACGATGATCCATTGTAACTAAACGGCAGCACTAGATAAGGAATACTCTTATTAATGGTATGTGGCATTAACCCACACACCCAGCAATTGGTTGTATTCATGACTAGTTGGTGCTGGTGCAGGAGCTGAATAAACGAGTTGTTTACAAACTCTGATCGTCTAGCTTGTTCGTGTTCAGGCAGAGGGTGAAAGGAGTGTAAGGAGGCAGTAGGAGGAGGTATAGGCTGTTCAGTGGGTGCAAAGGGCACTTGAGAGGAGAAGAATACAAATCCTAAAGTAAACACCATCATACTACATAGTATAAACAGACATAAAAATACAAAACGTTTGCTCTTCATTATTCTACATATTTTCATTTTAAAGTTCATTTCCTCAGCGAGTCTCTCCATCTTGAAAAACTCCATCCTCTAATCGTGCCGCTCGCGGCGGGTGAGTATCTTCTGCTAAGGAGTACGCCTGTCAGTCCAGGGAATGCCCTAGACCAACCAGAACCGTTGACCTAACGTCTTCGGCCTGTACCCCAAAGTCTTGGCACCGCGACCCTGCGGCTGAACCCGGATGGTGGTTCGAAAAATCAAAATCAAAAAGTTCTTCAGATGGGAGAGCTATGATATCAAAAATAGTAAGGGAAGGGAATTTTTATTTGTCCATAGGCCTTGGTCTCAGGTTGTAGCGGTTTCTGCCAGACACCGTCTGGTCTTGAAACAAGAGTTCAGGCTCTGTGGTGTCCAATCGAATTGACGGTGGCACAGCTTCTTGCAAAATATCGTCACTCTCTTGTTCTGAAGTTGTGCCTCTTACGCGTGCATAACTAAATGGTACAAAACGAGGTACAGTGTCTGTTTCAGAATCAGCGATACCCTCCTGGACCCACTGGTCATATGGTAGAGGCAAAGGGATCCGCTTGCAGTGGGCGCCGTGAATCCAATTCTTTTTCCCTTTCACTCGAACCGCTGATCTTGTTGACAGAAGTACGAGGTGAGGGCTGATCCAACGGGGCTCGTTGTTGCTCTTCCGCTGGAAGTTCTTCACGAGAACCCACGTGCCAGGATCGATAGGGTGTCCGGGAGCTTCAGAGGCCTGGGGGAGAGTATCGTGCACCTGTTGGTGTAAAAAACGCAATTTAGCCGCCAATTCATACAGATAGTCAAGCAGTACTGGATGTTCGATTTCGCTGAATTTTGTCGGTCTTGGCACACCCCATACATTGGCCGGGCGGCCAAAAATCACCTCATATGGACTAAGTCCCACTCGTGAATGCACAGTCATTCTGGTGGATAGGAGTGCTAAAGGCAGAGCGTCAGGCCATTTAAGACCGGAGCTCGCCTGGATTTTGGCCAGCTTGAGCTTTAGAGTGCCATTGTAGCACTCTACTAATCCAGCTGATTGGGGGTGATTTGCAGCATGAAATTTCTGCTTTATACCTAATCCCTCACACACATTCTTCATCACTCGACCCACAAATTCACTCCCATTATCACTCCACACCATTCTTGGCATTCCAAACCTGGGGAAAAATTCTTTCACAAGGGCTTTGGCTGTGGATAGAGCAGTGTTGTCTTTTAGGGGATATGCTTCTATCCATTTTGAAAAAGCGCAAACAACAACCAATACATATTTCAAGTTGTTGCACCTTTCCATGTGGATAAAATCTAGCTGCAAAACCTCAAATGGATATGATGGAGGCGCAAAATAACCAGCTGGAGTTGGGGTTCCCCTACCAGGGTTGTATTTCAAACATACCATACAATTCTTGACCACATTCTCTGCACACTTGGGAATTCCAGCATTCTGCCATACTGGAGTTAACAACTTACAGATTCCTTTCATACTGATATGTGCCATTCCATGTGCCATAGTAACCACTGGAAGCACATATGCATCAGGTAGCAACCATCGCCGATGTTCTGACAAATCAACCCAACAACCATTCTCATCCAATTTACCCGTACTTTCTCTCCACTTGCTCAACTCTTTCTCTGTGGCTTCAGCTTGAAGGGACTTCACACTCTCTATCGTGTCTTCACACATTCCAGCATCACCAACCCATCTTGCAGGGCCTGCAACATACATTCGAGTCTTCACATCTTTTGCCGTTTCTTTCGCGATTTCGTCAGCAAATGCATTACCACGACCAACATCATCAGTGACTTTCTTGTGCGCACTGCATTTCATAATCGCAACTTGTAACGGTAGGGTCATTGACTCAAGGAGATCATTCACCAACTTGCCATTCTGAATTTTAGCTCCATGCGAAGTCAGGAACCCACGTTCCTTCCACAGTCGCCCAAAACTATGGGCCACACCAAAGGCGTACTGGCTGTCAGTATATATGTTCACTTTCATTTCTTCAGACAACACGCATGCTCTTGTAAGGGCAATTAATTCTGCTGCTTGAGCCGAATTATGTGGCACACGTGCAGTTTCAACAATCGTATGCAAAGTCGTGATAGCATATGCAGCAGTCGTATCACCATTCGGAAGCTTAAAGCACGAACCATCCACCCATAAGGTACCATCACACTCAGTCAGGGGAGTATCTTTAAGATCCACTCTCCCTTTCGTCTCTTCTTCTGTTCTGAACAGACAATCATGTTGCTCAATCTCATCTAGGTCTGCTGGAATCGGCAATATTGTAGCTGGATTCAACGTGTTGCATCTCTTTATGTGTATATGGTTTGCCAACAGTGTCAATTCATACCCTGACAATCGAGCACTAGTTAAGTGCTGTGTCTTGGTCCTGTTTAACAACGTGTCCACAGCATGTGGAACCATTACAATCAATGTATTATCCATTACTAGTCCAGCAGACTGTCGAATAGACATAGCTGCTGCGGCTGTGGCTCTTAAACAACTTGGCAATGCCCTCGCTACCGGGTCCAAGGTTGACGAAAAATATGCGCATGGACGCGGTCTGTCGCCAAAAGGCTGTGTTAACACTGATAATACGCAACCGTCCTTTTCATAAACATACAATGTAAAAGGCTTACTGTAGTCAGGGGTACCCAACACAGGAGCTGAACATAATGCATTACGCAATTCCCAAAAACTTTTCTGACACTCTTCAGACCATGGGATAGGATTCGGTGTATTTTTACATGTTAATGCTAACAAAGGTTTTGCCAGCAAAGAAAAATTTGGTATCCAGTGCCTACAGTATGAAGTAATGCCCAAGAAAGCATGCACTTCTCTCTGTGTTCTTGGCACACTCAATTGTGCATTGGCTTGAATTCTCTCTGGGGTCAGTTTCCTTCCCTCCTTCGACAAGAGATGACCTAAGTAGGTCACTTCTTGTCGACAATATTGCAATTCGGAGAGAGATACTTTATGATGAGAGGCAGACAAATGACGCAACAAGGACAATGTAGCTTCTTTGCAAATCTTTTCAGTATCCGCGGCGATTAGCAAATCGTCAACGTACTGAATGAGGACAGCGCCACTCGGTAAAACAAGTGCATCAAGCTGCGCTTTTAAAGCTTGACTGTATATTGATGGACTTTCACAGTAGCCCTGTGGAGCGCGTTAAAAGCGGAAGCTTCGACCTCCTAAACTGAAGCCAAAAATGTCCCTGCTCTCCTCTGCAATTGGGATGCTAAAGAAAGCATTCTTTAAATCTATCACTGAGAACCATGCAGCGGAGGCTGGAATCATAGTTAACAAGGCAGTTATATCAGGGACAACTGGAAACTGTGGCACAACAATCTTATTTACCTCTCTAAGATCAATCACAAATCTGTAAACAGGTGGCTGTGAAGGGTCCGTTCATTTTAAAACAGGACTATTGCAAACGTTGCCTCTTGTCTCTTCAATTACACCCTTTTTAATCAAATCACTGACAATTGCTAACAACGCTTTCTGACCTTCTTTGGAGATCTTGTACTGGGGAATACGTGGCAATCTGACAATGGCTTTTAAAGTGACCACATATGGCGGTATTTCCAAGAGACCCACATCATTGGGACCAGTAGCCCAAAGGACATCCGGAAGGGATGACAATTCAGGTGGCATTGTATTCTTTGACAAATACATCGGGGAAATCACTTCCTTACCCAATGTAAGTTGTACTCCTGAGGGAGAACAATATAGTGTTGCATTCAATCTTGTTAACAAATCCAACTCTAGCAGATTTTCACCACAACCTGTCGTTAGGATGAGGGGTGCTTTTAACTCACAAGGTCCAACAGAAAGTGGCATAGGACTAGAAATCGGGTTCCTAACTGGGGCGCCAGAAAAACCTACTGAAACGTTCATTTCGCCAGACAAAGGCGTGCCAGGGAGTTTTGAATGCATAATTGAACTCTTTGCAGCACCAGTGTCCAGCAGAAAGGGCTCTGTTACAACCGCTGTAGTCACTTTAACATACGGTCCACTCTGATCCACTGGTACTGAAACAACTTCCTCTCTCTGTCTATGGCTCTCCTAGTAATCATTACCTTCCACATTGTCGTCTTCTGCATAATAATCATTATTATAGTACTGAGCTGTATTACCAGTCGTGTTGGCTTGCTGATCAAAGCTATTTATCGTATTTTGAGGCGGAAGAGGACGCGCGTTCTGGGGAACATTTCCACGCCCTCTACCTCTAGGAGCTTGCTGACCACCTCTACCTCTTGCGCCATATGCATTACCAGTACGCTGCATTAATTTAGGACAGCTATACTTGAAATGACCTTCCTCTCTGCAATATGAACATTGATTGGGACCTAGAGGGATATGTGGTTGATAATACCCATTCATTTGCTGGTTATTCTGAAACTGTTGGGGTTGCTGATAGATACCTTGGGTTTGCCTATAATTATTCCGTCCTCCACGTGGCGGGTAAGCCTGCTGTAAAAGGACCTTCGTTTTCAGTTCTTTCGTTTTCTTGTCTGTTCTATCTTTCTCGTCTTTATCTCTATTTTCGTAATACTGTGCAGTAGCCAGTATTTGCGCTGAAGAGGAAACCGCCCAAGAACTTTCTGAATCTTTTAATTTCTTACACAACTCAGGAAGTAGATTCTGCACAAATTTATCCACAAATAACCGTTGGCCACCTTCAGTACTCATGTCTTGACTACTGTGGTCGATAAACGTTTCTTCAAACCTTGTAAAGAAATCGGACACTGTCTCATCTTTCTTCTGCTTACATGCGGATAGTTTATCCCAATTCACGCGCATTGCGGGCATTATAGTTTTCATGTAGGTAATAATTCTACCAGGGAGTTCTGCTACGAGGGGCTCAGGTTTTGCACCACCAACTTGTCTAGTGTCTGCGGCAACGATATTAGCCCATGTGCCCCCTAGTTCTGCAGCATGATCCGTATTACGAATGGATCCCCATAATGGCTGTGGAACAACATTCCCAAACAACATATCTATATCAGCCAGATTCATGACACACGATTCTGCAGTTTGTGATAACTCCTTATAATATCCTGCAGGGTTTTTACAGGGATCTGGCAATGTCTGCTTAAGCGCTAACACCTCAGAACGCTTCCATGGGACATGTACCCAAACACGCTGAAAATGTGCTGGAGCAGCAGCAATACCTCGAGTGGCATCAGCCGCAACGGCTTCCTTCCATACCGGAGGGACTTCTCTCATTGGGTATTGTCGCACTTTTCCCTTTTTCCCCACAGGGAATTCCTGTTCGAACAATGATTATTGACAATCATCATTCCTGAAGGACAATAAAGTCGCAACTGCTTTATCTACATCGGGACCCACAATTGTACCTGTTCCAAAATCAAACCGCACTCAACACAACTCCTGCGGGTTTGGGTTTGAACCATGATCCTCCAATTCCTCACAGAGGAATTCACACATTTTGTCAAAGACATACCTCTGTTTTGGGGCATCCCATTGGTGGAAAACGTTAACAACTGATTCCACATTATAGAGTGAAGGGAGACCAATCCACCTACGCGCCAGATGATCTAACACCTCCTTCTCTTCAGGACCAGGCAGCTGACTACGCAATTGCTTACGTTGTAAACCAGAGGTCATACTGAATGACCCAAAGAGAGGCGACATTAAACTAGTAACTACATTAGCTAGTCGTTGTCGTGCTGATGGAGAGGTTGAGGCGAAAACGGGGGGAAAGTCAGAGGGAAGAAAAGCGGATGCAGATACAGGTACCTGGGTAGTGTAAGGAAGAGTGCCAGGGGAGGCAGCTGATGTACTAGGCAAAGTCGCAGGAAGCGCAGGGGCAACAGGTAACAAAACTGGCGGCCCTTGAGAGGGCTGCACTGCAGGGATAGGAGCCAGCTGAGGAGGAGCTGGCAGTTGTGGGAAGGCTTGCGGCATATTTACTGGAGGCTGCACATTTACGAGCTGTGGAGGCGCTGTGGCATTTTGCGCATACGGGGGTGGCGAACTTAGCAAATGGGACATTAGGGAATCCTTTTTTATCTCTTTTGTCTCATCTTGTGGTAGGGGTGACAAAACTGGGTAACATTTATCGATCCCTAGTTTGCGCTGTCTATGTAACTGTTCATTCATTTGTTCCTCCTCATTATCTTCATTATATGCAATGGGGCCCACGCCATGTTTTACATAAAGCTCATAAGTTGGAGTTCCAATTGGAGGAACCGGACACGAATCCTCTAATTGGGAATCCCTTCTACAACCCAAACAAAACAAATTTCCAAATATTCTAGAACCAGGCATCTTCGCTCACTAGTCTAGTTTCAAACTTCAAAGGATTATCGAATACGATAGTCTCGTGAATACACGAGGCCTCTGCCTTTGGCACTTGCAAGCTCCAAATCAAAACGATCCCGAAGAATACCAAAAATCCCGAAGGGTACTAAACAAACTGGGAGACGCTCCACTTATACTTAACTGAATATCGATGATCGATGGCGTCACCAGAAGACTCTCTCGATTGTTTCGCTCTACCAAAATCGTCAAGGGTCCACAACAGGGCGATTAATCAGGGCAGCAGTCCTTCGTAGCCGTCGGGATGCGGAGAACCTCGCAGAAAAGACTTTCGGACCACGTCGACATGCAGGGGTCGATGAAGTGGCGGCCTTCCTCCGGAATTTCCACACGAAGCTCCTCACGAACCTCTGGCTTGGACTAGTCCGCTGAAATCGCCCCGAGTTGGGCGCCAACTGAAGTACTGGGAATTTAAAGCCCAGCGGTGCAGGGGAAGACACCCTAAGACTTCGGGTTCTTCCTGTTTCAGACCTACAGAAACACAGAGTCTTCTAGGTAAAGTCAAAGATCGATTTATTGGCTGCAGACCAATTACAGGTGTCCGAGAAGTACAGCACAATGTATGTTCTCAGGAGACTGCTCAAAATTACAGAAACGGGCTTCTCCTTATAAACAAAATATCATGCTTCAGGCACACATTCCTCGTTTTACGATATGGTCATTCACATGTATTCATTACAAACGAAAAGGCAGAGTCATGATGACCATCCCACATTCCAGTTAAGCCTGAAGTACAATTATTTACCCAGCGAGGCTCAGATCCCACAACAGATATCAACAGGCCCCAATAAACACAGGCATCTCCTGTTTGTAAAACAAGCCATAAAGCAGGAAGAGTCAGGTGTGAAAGAGATTAGCCGGAGGCTTGTGTTCATGAAGAGGCTTTATGGTGTGTCAAACCCTGATGCTAATCACAGGTGGCCGTAGGACGGGGAGCTCGTGGGACCGGACTGACCTGGGGCGGCGGAGCCAAGCTCCACAGGTCACAGAGAAGTCAAATAAAAAGCACATGTGTTCTAAAGGCCCGTATTTGTTCGTAATGTGTAGCCTATGTGAGGGCAACCATAAGATGGCCACCGCTCCAAGATGGAACCCACGAAGTCAATGTGTAACATCGTATACATAGTGCATTTATCAATGAAATGTTATGCAAAGCACTTGTACATACCGCATTGGCCATTCGCGGTTCGCTAATACCGGAATAAACAGGGGTAGGGCCCTGCCTCCTACGCGGTCCCAAATTTCAAAGTACCACACCAGGGAGAACCTGGCTTGGCAGTATGGACTGGACTGTTACCACCAGGAACAGGGTCAAGACTGATTTACATATGGCTGGGTCCAAACTGGGATGGTGTGGTGAGCAAAGGAATGATGGATTAAACCCAGATCTTTGTGACTGGGGGTGAATGCTTGCATTGTCCAGCGTTCCATTTGCCCCAAGTGGGAAGGGTATGCCCAGACATAGGTTCCATGCTCACTACACCACTGGATTCAAGCTAGCCTGGCTGATGAAGGATGATGCCCTGAAACTGTCCCAGGATGCTTGATTCCGGTCCAGGAAGGACCTGGCTTTGCAGTTCAGGCTGGAATGTTCCCACAAGGAACAGGTTCAATACTGATTTGCATATGGCTGGGTCCAAATTGGGGTGGTCTGAGGAGCAAAAGAGGGATGGATTAAACCAAGATCCTTCTTACTGGGAGTGAATGTTTGCATTGTCCAGCATTCCCCCCATCAATTGTTTCATTTGCATATGTTGCCCTAAGTGGGAAGGGTATGCCCAGACGTGGGTCCCGTGCTCACTACACCACTGGATTCAAGCTAGCCTGGCTGATGAAGGATGATGCCCTGAAACCGGTCCCAGGATGCTTGATTCCGGTCCAGGAAGGACCTGGCTTGGCAGTTCGGGCTGGAATGTTCCCACAAGGAACAGGGTCAAGACTGATTTGCATATGGCTGGGTCCAAACTGGGGTGTTGTGGTGAGCAAAAGAATGATGGATTAAACCCAGATCATTGTGACTGGGGGTGAATGCTTGTATTGTCCAGCATTCCGTCCATCAATTGTTTCTTTTGCATATGCCACCCTAAGTGGGAAAGGTATGCCCAGAAGTGGGTCCCGTGCTCACTACACCACTGGAATCAAGCTAGCATGGCTGATGAAGGGTGATGACCTGAAACCGGTCCCAGGATGATTGATTCCGGTCCAGGGAGAACCTGGCTTGGCAGTTCGCGCTGGACTGCTCCCAAAAGGAACAGGGTCAAGGCTGATTTACATATGGCTGGGTCCAAACTGGGATTGTGTGGTGAGCAAAGGAATGATGGATTTAACCCAGATCCTTGTGACTGGGGGTGAATGCTTGCATTGTCCAGCGTTCCGTTTGCCCTAAGTGGGAAGGGTATGCCCAGACGTGGGTCCCGTGCTCACTACACCACTGGATTCAAGCTAGCCTGGCTGATGAAGGGTGATGCCCTGAAACTGGTCCCAGGATGCTTGATTCCGGTCCAGGGAGGATATGGCTTGGCAGCTTGGGCAGGACTGTCCCACATGGAATAGGGTCAAGACTGATTTGCATATGGCTGGGTCCAAACTGGGGTGAAGTGGTGAGCAAAAGAATGATGAATTAATCCCAGATCCTTCTGACTGGGGATGAGTGCTTGCATTGTCCAGCATTCCGTCCATCAATTGTTTCTTTTGCATAGGTCATCCTAAGTGGGAAGGGTATGCCCAGCTCTGGGTCCCGTGCTCACTACACCACTGGAATCAAGCTAGCCTGGCTGATGAAGGGTAATGCCATGAAACCGGTCCCAGGATACTTGATTCCGGTCCAGGAAGGACCTGGCTTGGCAGTTCGGGCTGGAATGTTCCCACAAGGAACAGGGTCAAGACTGATTGGCATATGGCTGGGTCCAAACTGGGGTGTTGTGGTGAGCAAAAGAACGATGGATTAAACCCAGATCATTGTGACTGGGGGTGAATGCTTGTATTGTCCAGCATTCCGTCCATCAAGTGTTTCTTTTGCATATGTCGCCCTAAGTGGGAAAGGTATGCCCAGAAGTGGGTCCCGCGATCACTACACCACTGGAAGCAAACTAGCCTGGCTGATGAAGGGTGATGCCCTGAAACCGGTCCCAGGAGGCTTGATTCCGGTCCAGGGAGGACCTGGCTTGGCAGTCCGGGCTGGACTGTTCCCACAAGGAACAGGGTCAAGACTGTTTTGCATATGGCTGGGTCCAAACTGGGGCCGTGTGCTGAGCAAAGGAATGATGGATTAAACACAGATCCTTGTGACTGGGGGTGAATGCTTGCATTGTCCAGCGTTCAGTTTGCCCTATGTGGGAAGGGTATGGCCAGACGTGAGTCCCGTGCTCACTACACCACTGGATTCAAGCTAGCCTGGCTGTTGAAGGGTGATGCCTTGAAACCGGTCCCAGGATGCTTGATTCCGGTCCAGGGAGAACCTGGCTTGGCAGTATGGGCTGGACTGTTACCACCAGGAACAGGGTCAAGACTGATTTACATATGGCTGGGTCCAAACTGGGATGGTGTGGTGAGCAAAGGAATGATGGATTAAACCCAGATCTTTGTGACTGGGGGTGAATGCTTGCATTGTCCAGCGTTCCATTTGCCCCAAGTGGGAAGGGTATGCCCAGACATAGGTCCCATGCTCACTACACCACTGGATTCAAAATAGCCTGGCTGATGAAGGATGATGCCCTGAAACTGTCCCAGGATGCTTGATTCCGGTCCAGGAAGGACCTGGCTTTGCAGATCAGGCAGGAATGTTCCCACAAGGAACAGGTTCAATACTGATTTGCATATGGCTGGGTCCAAATTGGGGTGGTCTGAGGAGCAAAAGAGGGATGGATTAAACCCAGATCCTTCTTACTGGGAGTGAATGCTTGCATTGTCCAGCATTCCCCCCATCAATTGTTTCATTTGCATATGTTGCCCTAAGTGGGAAGGGTATGCCCAGATGTGGGTCCCTTGCTCACTACACCACTGGATTCAAGCTAGCCTGGCTGATGAAGGATGATGCCCTGAAACCGGTCCCAGAATGCTTGATTCCGGTCCAGGGAGAACCTGGCTTGGCAGTCCGGGCTGGACTGCTCCCACAAGGAACAGGGTCAAGAATGATTTACATATGGCTGGGTCCAAACTGGGGTGTTGTGGTGAGCAAAAGAACGATGGATTAAACCCAGATCATTGTGACTGGGGGTGAATGCTTGTATTGTCCAGCATTCCGTCCATCAATTGTTTCTTTTGCATATGCCGCCCTAAGTGGGAAAGGTATGCCCAGAAGTGGGTCCCGTGCTCACTGCACCACTGGAATCAAGCTAGCATGGCTGATGAAGGGTGATGAACTGAAACCGGTCCCAGGATGCTTGATTCCGGTCCAGGGAGAACCTGGCTTGGCAGTCCGGGCTGGACTGCTCCCACAAGGAACAGGGTCAAGACTGATTTACATATGGCTGGGTCCAAACTGGGATTGTGTGGTGAGCAAAGGAATGATGGATTTAACCCAGATCCTTGTGACTGGGGGTGAATGCTTGCATTGTCTAGCGTTCCGTTTGCCCTAAGTGGCAAGGGTATGCCCAGACGTGGGTCCCGTGCTCACTACACCACTGGAATCAAGCTAGCATGGCTGATGAAGGGTGATGAACTGAAACCGGTCCCAGGATGCTTGATTCCGGTCCAGGGAGAACCTGGCTTGGCAGTCCGGGCTGGACTGCTCCCACAAGGAACAGGGTCAAGACTGATTTACATATGGCTGGGTCCAAACTGGGATTGTGTGGTGAGCAAAGGAATGATGGATTTAACCCAGATCTTTGTGACTGGGGGTGAATGCTTGCATTGTCCAGCGTTCCATTTGCCCCAAGTGGGAAGGGTATGCCCAGACATAGGTCCCATGCTCACTACACCACTGGATTCAAAATAGCCTGGCTGATGAAGGATGATGCCCTGAAACTGTCCCAGGATGCTTGATTCCGGTCCAGGAAGGACCTGGCTTTGCAGATCAGGCAGGAATGTTCCCACAAGGAACAGGTTCAATACTGATTTGCATATGGCTGGGTCCAAATTGGGGTGGTCTGAGGAGCAAAAGAGGGATGGATTAAACCCAGATCCTTCTTACTGGGAGTGAATGCTGGCATTGTCCAGCATTCCCCCCATCAATTGTTTCATTTGCATATGTTGCCCTAAGTGGGAAGGGTATGCCCAGACGTGGGTCCCTTGCTCACTACACCACTGGATTCAAGCTAGCCTGGCTGATGAAGGATGATGCCCTGAAACCGGTCCCAGAATGCTTGATTCCGGTCCAGGGAGAACCTGGCTTGGCAGTCCGGGCTGGACTGCTCCCACAAGGAACAGGGTCAAGACTGATTTACATATGGCTGGGTCCAAACTGGGGTGTTGTGGTGAGCAAAAGAACGATGGATTAAACCCAGATCATTGTGACTGGGGGTGAATGCTTGTATTGTCCAGCATTCCGTCCATCAATTGTTTCTTTTGCATATGCCGCCCTAAGTGGGAAAGGTATGCCCAGAAGTGGGTCCCGTGCTCACTGCACCACTGGAATCAAGCTAGCATGGCTGATGAAGGGTGATGAACTGAAACCGGTCCCAGGATGCTTGATTCCGGTCCAGGGAGAACCTGGCTTGGCAGTCCGGGCTGGACTGCTCCCACAAGGAACAGGGTCAAGACTGATTTACATATGGCTGGGTCCAAACTGGGATTGTGTGGTGAGCAAAGGAATGATGGATTTAACCCAGATCCTTGTGACTGGGGGTGAATGCTTGCATTGTCTAGCGTTCCGTTTGCCCTAAGTGGGAAGGGTATGCCCAGACGTGGGTCCCGTGCTCACTACACCACTGGAATCAAGCTAGCATGGCTGATGAAGGGTGATGAACTGAAACCGGTCCCAGGATGCTTGATTCCGGTCCAGGGAGAACCTGGCTTGGCAGTCCGGGCTGGACTGCTCCCACAAGGCACAGGGTCAAGACTGATTTACATATGGCTGGGTCCAAACTGGGATTGTGTGGTGAGCAAAGGAATGATGGATTTAACCCAGATCCTTGTGACTGGGGGTGAATGCTTGCATTGTCTAGCGTTCCGTTTGCCCTAAGTGGGAAGGGAATGCCCAGACGTGGGTCCCGTGCTCACTACACCACTGGATTCAAGCTAGCCTGGCTGATGAAGGGTGATGCCCTGAAACTGGTCCCAGGATGCTTGATTCCGGTCCAGGGAGGACATGGCTTGGCAGCTTGGGCTGGACTGTCCAACATGGAATAGGGTCAAGACTGATTTGCATATGGCTGGGTCCAAACTGGGGTGGTGTGGTGAGCAAAAGAATGATGAATTAATCCCAGATCCTTCTGACTGGGGATGAGGGCTTGCATTGTCCAGCATTCCGTCCATCAATTGTTTCTTTTGCATAGGTCATCCTAAGTGGGAAGGGTATGCCCAGCTCTGGGTCCTGTGCTCACTACACCACTGGAATCAAGCTAGCCTGGCTGATGAAGGGTAATGCCATGAAACCGGTCCCAGGATGCTTGATTCCGGTCCAGGAAGGACCTGGCTTGGCAGTTCGGGCTAAAATGTTCCCACAAGGAACAGGGTCAAGACTGATTTGCATATGGCTGGGTCCAAACTGGGGTGGTGTGGTGAGCAAGAGAATGATGGATTAAACGCAGATCCTTGTGAATGGGGGTGAATGCTTGTATTGTCCAGCATTCCGTCCATCAAGTGTTTCTTTTGCATATGTCGCCCTAAGTGGGAAAGGTATGCCCAGAAGTGGTCCCGTGCTCACTACATCACTGGAAGCAAGCTAGCCTGGCTGAATGGGGTGATGCCCTGAAACCAGTCCCAGGATGCTTGATTCCGGTCCAGGGAGGACCTGGCTTGGCAGGTCGGGCTGGACTGTTCCCACAAGGAACAGGGTCAAGACTGATTTACATATGGCTGGGTCCAAACTGGGATGGTGTGGTGAGCAAAGGAATGATGGATTAATCCCAGATCCTTCTGACTGGGGATGAATGCTTGCATTGTCCAGCATTCCGTCCATCAATTGTTTCTTTTGCATAGGTCATCCTAAGTGGGAAGGGTATGCCCAGCTCTGGGTCCTGTGCTCACTACACCACTGGAATCAAGCTAGCCTGGCTGATGAAGGGTAATGCCATGAAACCGGTCCCAGGATGCTTGATTCCGGTCCAGGAAGGACCTGGCTTGGCAGTTCGGGCTAAAATGTTCCCACAAGGAACAGGGTCAAGACTGATTTGCATATGGCTGGGTCCAAACTGGGGTGGTGTGGTGAGCAAGAGAATGATGGATTAAACCCAGATCATTGTGACTGGGGGTGAATGCTTGTATTGTCCAGCATTCCGTCCATCAATTGTTTCTTTTGCATATGCCGCCCTTAGTGGGAAAGGTATGCCCAGAAGTGGGTCCCGTGCTCACTACACCACTGGAATCAAGCTAGCATGGCTGATGAAGGGTGATGACCTGAAACCGGTCCCAGGATGCTTGATTCCGGTCCAGGGAGAACCTGGCTTGGCAGTTCGCGCTGGACTGCTCCCAAAAGGAACAGGGTCAAGGCTGATTTACATATGGCTGGGTCCAAACTGGGATTGTGTGGTGAGCAAAGGAATGATGGATTTAACCCGGATCCTTGTGACTGGGGGTGAATGCTTGCATTGTCCAGCGTTCCGTTTGCCCTAAGTGGGAAGGGTATGCCCAGACGTGGGTCCCGTGCTCACTACACCACTGGATTCAAGCTAGCCTGGCTGATGAAGGGTGATGCCCTGAAACTGGTCCCAGGATGCTTGATTCCGGTCCAGGGAGGATATGGCTTGGCAGCTTGGGCAGGACTGTCCCACATGGAATAGGGTCAAGACTGATTTGCATATGTCTGGGTCCAAACTGGGGTGGTGTGGTGAGCAAAAGAATGATGAATTAATCCCAGATCCTTCTGACTGGGGATGAGTGCTTGCATTGTCCAGCATTCCGTCCATCAATTGTTTCTTTTGCATAGGTCATCCTAAGTGGGAAGGGTATGCCCAGCTCTGGGTCCCGTGCTCACTACACCACTGGAATCAAGCTAGCCTGGCTGATGAAGGGTAATGCCATGAAACCGGTCCCAGGATACTTGATTCCGGTCCAGGAAGGACCTGGCTTGGCAGTTCGGGCTGGAATGTTCCCACAAGGAACAGGGTCAAGACTGATTTGCATATGGCTGGGTCCAAACTGGGGTGTTGTGGTGAGCAAAAGAACGATGGATTAAACCCAGATCATTGTGACTGGGGGTGAATGCTTGTATTGTCCAGCATTCCGTCCATCAAGTGTTTCTTTTGCATATGTCGCCCTAAGTGGGAAAGGTATGCCCAGAAGTGGGTCCCGCGATCACTACACCACTGGAAGCAAACTAGCCTGGCTGATGAAGGGTGATGCCCTGAAACCGGTCCCAGGAGGCTTGATTCCGGTCCAGGGAGGACCTGGCTTGGCAGTCCGGGCTGGACTGTTCCCACAAGGAACAGGGTCAAGACTGTTTTGCATATGGCTGGGTCCAAACTGGGGCCGTGTGCTGAGCAAAGGAATGATGGATTAAACACAGATCCTTGTGACTGGGGGTGAATGCTTGCATTGTCCAGTGTTCAGTTTGCCCTATGTGGGAAGGGTATGGCCAGACGTGAGTCCCGTGCTCACTACACCACTGGATTCAAGCTAGCCTGGCTGTTGAAGGGTGATGCCTTGAAACCGGTCCCAGGATGCTTGATTCCGGTCCAGGGAGAACCTGGCTTGGCAGTATGGGCTGGACTGTTACCACCAGGAACAGGGTCAAGACTGATTTACATATGGCTGGGTCCAAACTGGGATGGTGTGGTGAGCAAAGGAATGATGGATTAAACCCAGATCTTTGTGACTGGGGGTGAATGCTTGCATTGTCCAGCGTTCCATTTGCCCCAAGTGGGAAGGGTATGCCCAGACATAGGTCCCATGCTCACTACACCACTGGATTCAAAATAGCCTGGCTGATGAAGGATGATGCCCTGAAACTGTCCCAGGATGCTTGATTCCGGTCCAGGAAGGACCTGGCTTTGCAGACCAGGCAGGAATGTTCCCACAAGGAACAGGTTCAATACTGATTTGCATATGGCTGGGTCCAAATTGGGGTGGTCTGAGGAGCAAAAGAGGGATGGATTAAACCCAGATCCTTCTTACTGGGAGTGAATGCTTGCATTGTCCAGCATTCCCCCCATCAATTGTTTCATTTGCATATGTTGCCCTAAGTGGGAAGGGTATGCCCAGACGTGGGTCACTTGCTCACTACACCACTGGATTCAAGCTAGCCTGGCTGATGAAGGATGATGCCCTGAAACCGGTCCCAGAATGCTTGATTCCGGTCCAGGGAGAACCTGGCTTGGCAGTCCGGGCTGGACTGCTCCCACAAGGAACAGGGTCAAGACTGATTTACATATGGCTGGGTCCAAACTGGGGTGTTGTGGTGAGCAAAAGAACGATGGATTAAACCCAGATCATTGTGACTGGGGGTGAATGCTTGTATTGTCCAGCATTCCGTCCATCAATTGTTTCTTTTGCATATGCCGCCCTAAGTGGGAAAGGTATGCCCAGAAGTGGGTCCCGTGCTCACTGCACCACTGGAATCAAGCTAGCATGGCTGATGAAGGGTGATGAACTGAAACCGGTCCCAGGATGCTTGATTCCGGTCCAGGGAGAACCTGGCTTGGCAGTCCGGGCTGGACTGCTCCCACAAGGAACAGGGTCAAGACTGATTTACATATGGCTGGGTCCAAACTGGGATTGTGTGGTGAGCAAAGGAATGATGGATTTAACCCAGATCCTTGTGACTGGGGGTGAATGCTTGCATTGTCTAGCGTTCCGTTTGCCCTAAGTGGCAAGGGTCTGCCCAGACGTGGGTCCCGTGCTCACTACACCACTGGAATCAAGCTAGCATGGCTGATGAAGGGTGATGAACTGAAACCGGTCCCAGGATGCTTGATTCCGGTCCAGGGAGAACCTGGCTTGGCAGTCCGGGCTGGACTGCTCCCACAAGGAACAGGGTCAAGACTGATTTACATATGGCTGGGTCCAAACTGGGATTGTGTGGTGAGCAAAGGAATGATGGATTTAACCCAGATCTTTGTGACTGGGGGTGAATGCTTGCATTGTCCAGCGTTCCATTTGCCCCAAGTGGGAAGGGTATGCCCAGACATAGGTCCCATGCTCACTACACCACTGGATTCAAAATAGCCTGGCTGATGAAGGATGATGCCCTGAAACTGTCCCAGGATGCTTGATTCCGGTCCAGGAAGGACCTGGCTTTGCAGATCAGGCAGGAATGTTCCCACAAGGAACAGGTTCAATACTGATTTGCATATGGCTGGGTCCAAATTGGGGTGGTCTGAGGAGCAAAAGAGGGATGGATTAAACCCAGATCCTTCTTACTGGGAGTGAATGCTTGCATTGTCCAGCATTCCCCCCATCAATTGTTTCATTTGCATATGTTGCCCTAAGTGGGAAGGGTATGCCCAGACGTGGGTCCCTTGCTCACTACACCACTGGATTCAAGCTAGCCTGGCTGATGAAGGATGATGCCCTGAAACCGGTCCCAGAATGCTTGATTCCGGTCCAGGGAGAACCTGGCTTGGCAGTCCGGGCTGGACTGCTCCCACAAGGAACAGGGTCAGGACTGATTTACATATGGCTGGGTCCAAACTGGGGTGTTGTGGTGAGCAAAAGAACGATGGATTAAACCCAGATCATTGTGACTGGGGGTGAATGCTTGTATTGTCCAGCATTCCGTCCATCAATTGTTTCTTTTGCATATGCCGCCCTAAGTGGGAAAGGTATGCCCAGAAGTGGGTCCCGTGCTCACTGCACCACTGGAATCAAGCTAGCATGGCTGATGAAGGGTGATGAACTGAAACCGGTCCCAGGATGCTTGATTCCGGTCCAGGGAGAACCTGGCTTGGCAGTCCGGGCTGGACTGCTCCCACAAGGAACAGGGTCAAGACTGATTTACATATGGCTGGGTCCAAACTGGGATTGTGTGGTGAGCAAAGGAATGATGGATTTAACCCAGATCCTTGTGACTGGGGGTGAATGCTTGCATTGTCTAGCGTTCCGTTTGCCCTAAGTGGGAAGGGTATGCCCAGACGTGGGTCCCGTGCTCACTACACCACTGGAATCAAGCTAGCATGGCTGATGAAGGGTGATGAACTGAAACCGGTCCCAGGATGCTTGATTCCGGTCCAGGGAGAACCTGGCTTGGCAGTCCGGGCTGGACTGCTCCCACAAGGAACAGGGTCAAGACTGATTTACATATGGCTGGGTCCAAACTGGGTTTGTGTGGTGAGCAAAGGAATGATGGATTTAACCCAGATCCTTGTGACTGGGGGTGAATGCTTGCATTGTCTAGCGTTCCGTTTGCCCTAAGTGGGAAGGGAATGCCCAGACGTGGGTCCCGTGCTCACTACACCACTGGATTCAAGCTAGCCTGGCTGATGAAGGGTGATGCCCTGAAACTGGTCCCAGGATGCTTGATTCCGGTCCAGGGAGGACATGGCTTGGCAGCTTGGGCTGGACTGTCCAACATGGAATAGGGTCAAGACTGATTTGCATATGGCTGGGTCCAAACTGGGGTGGTGTGGTGAGCAAAAGAATGATGAATTAATCCCAGATCCTTCTGACTGGGGATGAGTGCTTGCATTGTCCAGCATTCCGTCCATCAATTGTTTCTTTTGCATAGGTCATCCTAAGTGGGAAGGGTATGCCCAGCTCTGGGTCCTGTGCTCACTACACCACTGGAATCAAGCTAGCCTGGCTGATGAAGGGTAATGCCATGAAACCGGTCCCAGGATGCTTGATTCCTGTCCAGGAAGGACCTGGCTTGGCAGTTCGGGCTAAAATGTTCCCACAAGGAACAGGGTCAAGACTGATTTGCATATGGCTGGGTCCAAACTGGGGTGGTGTGGTGAGCAAGAGAATGATGGATTAAACGCAGATCCTTGTGAATGGGGGTGAATGCTTGTATTGTCCAGCATTCCGTCCATCAAGTGTTTCTTTTGCATATGTCGCCCTAAGTGGGAAAGGTATGCCCAGAAGTGGTCCCGTGCTCACTACATCACTGGAAGCAAGCTAGCCTGGCTGAATGGGGTGATGCCCTGAAACCAGTCCCAGGATGCTTGATTCCGGTCCAGGGAGGACCTGGCTTGGCAGGTCGGGCTGGACTGTTCCCACAAGGAACTGGGTCAAGACTGATTTACATATGGCTGGGTCCAAACTGGGATGGTGTGGTGAGCAAAGGAATTATGGATTAATCCCAGATCCTTCTGACTGGGGATGAGTGCTTGCATTGTCCAGCATTCCGTCCATCAATTGTTTCTTTTGCATAGGTCATCCTAAGTGGGAAGGGTATGCCCAGCTCTGGGTCCTGTGCTCACTACACCACTGGAATCAAGCTAGCCTGGCTGATGAAGGGTAATGCCATGAAACCGGTCCCAGGATGCTTGATTCCGGTCCAGGAAGGACCTGGCTTGGCAGTTCGGGCTAAAATGTTCCCACAAGGAACAGGGTCAAGACTGATTTGCATATGGCTGGGTCCAAACTGGGGTGGTGTGGTGAGCAAGAGAATGATGGATTAAACGCAGATCCTTGTGAATGGGGGTGAATGCTTGTATTGTCCAGCATTCCGTCCATCAAGTGTTTCTTTTGCATATGTCGCCCTAAGTGGGAAAGGTATGCCCAGAAGTGGTCCCGTGCTCACTACATCACTGGAAGCAAGCTAGCCTGGCTGAATGGGGTGATGCCCTGAAACCAGTCCCAGGATGCTTGATTCCGGTCCAGGGAGGACCTGGCTTGGCAGGTCGGGCTGGACTGTTCCCACAAGGAACAGGGTCAAGTCTGATTTGCATATGGCTGGGTCCAAACTGGGGCCGTGTGCTGAGCAAAGGAATGATGGATTAAACACAGATCCTTGTGACTGGGGGTGAATGCTTGCATTGTCCAGCGTTCAGTTTGCCCTATGTGGGAAGGGTATAGCCAGACATGAGTCCCGTGCTCACTACACCACTGGATTCAAGCTAGCCTGGCTGTTGAAGGGTGGTGCCCTGAAACCGGTCCGAGGATGCTTGATTCCGTTCCAGGGAGGACCTGGCTTGGCAGTTCGGGCTGGACTGTTCCCACAAGGAACAGGGTCAAGACTAATTTGCATATAGCTGGGTCCAAACTGGGGTGGTGTGGTGAACAAAAAAATGATGGATTAAACCCAGATCCTTGTGACTGGGGTGAATGCTTGCATTGTCCAACATTCCGTCCATCAATTGTTTGTTTTGCATATGTCACCCTAAGTGGGAAGGGTATGCCCAGACGTGGGTTCCGTGCTCACTACACCACTGGATTCAAGCTAGCCTAGCTGATAATGGGTGATGCCCTGAAACCGGTCCCAGGATGCTTGATTTCGGTCCAGGGAGGACCTGGCTTGGCAGTTCGGGCTGGACTGTTCCCACAAGGAACAGGGTCAAGACTGATTTGGATATGGCTGGGTCCAAAATGGGGTGGTGTGGTGAGCAAAATAATGATGGATTAAACGCAGATCCTTGTGAATGGGGGTGAATGCTTGTATTGTCCAGCATTCCGTCCATCAATTGTTTCTTTTGCATATGCGGCCCTAAGTGGGAAAGGTATGCCCAGAAGTGGGTCCCGTGATCACTACACCACTGGAAGCAAACTAGCCTTGCTGATGAAGGGTGATGCCCTGAAACCGGTCCCAGGAGGCTTGATTCCGGTCCAGGGAGGACCTGGCTTGGCAGTTCGGGCTGGACTGTTCCCACAAGGAACAGGGTCAAGACTGTTTTGCATATGGCTGGGTCCAAACTGGGGCCGTGTGCTAAGCAAAGGAATAATGGATTAAACACAGATCCTTGTGACTGGGGGTGAATGCTTGCATTGTCCAGCGTTCAGTTTGCCCTATGTGGGAAGGGTATGGCCAGACGTGAGTCCCGTGCTCACTAAACCACTGGATTCAAGCTAGCCTGGCTGTTGAAGGGTGAAGCCCTGAAACCGGTCCCAGGATGCTTGATTCCGGCCCAGGGAGAACCTGGCTTGGCAGTATGGGCTGGTCTGGTACCACCAGGAACAGGGTCAAGACTGATTTACACATGGCTGGGTCCAAACTGGGATTGTGTGGTGGGCAAAGGAATGATGGATTAAACCCAGATCTTTGTGACTGGGGGTGAATGCTTGCATTGTCCAGCGTTCCATTTGCCCCAAGTGGGAAGGGTATGCCCAGACATAGGTCCCATGCTCACTACACCACTGGATTCAAGCTAGCCTGGCTGATGAAGGGTGATGCCATGAAACCGGTCCCAGGATGCTTGATTCCGGTCCAGGAAGGACCTGGCTTGGCAGTTCGGGCTAAAATGTTCCCACAAGGAACAGGGTCAAGACTGATTTGCATATGGCTGGGTCCAAACTGGGGTGGTGTGGTGAGCAAGAGAATGATGGATTAAACGCAGATCCTTGTGAATGGGGGTGAATGCTTGTATTGTCCAGCATTCCGTCCATCAAGTGTTTCTTTTGCATGTGTCGCCCTAAGTGGGAAAGGTATGCCCAGAAGTGGGTCCCGTGCTCACTACACCACTGGAAGCAAGCTAGCCTGGCTGAATGGGGTGATGCCCTGAAACCAGTCCCAAGATGCTTGTTTCCGGTCCAGGGAGGACCTGGCTTGGCAGTTCGGGCTGGACTGTTCCCACAAGGAACAGGGTCAAGACTGATTTGCATATGGCTGGGTCCAAACTGGGGCCGTGTGCTGAGCAAAGGAATGATGGATTAAACACAGATCCTTGTGACTGGGGGTGAATGCTTGCATTGTCCATCGTTCAGTTTGCCCTATGTGGGAAGGGTATAGCCAGACATGAGTCCCGTGCTCACTACACCACTGGATTCAAGCTAGCCTGGCTGTTGAAGGGTGGTACCCTGAAACCGGTCCGAGGATGCTTGATTCCGTTCCAAGGAGGACCTGGCTTGGCAGTTCAGGCTGGACTGTTCCCACAAGGAACAGGGTCAAGACTAATTTGCATATGGCTGGGTCCAAACTGGGGTGGTGTGGTGAACAAAAAAATGATGGATTAAACCCAGATCCTTGTGACTGGGGTGAATGCTTGCGTTGTCCAACATTTCGTCCATCAATTGTTTCTTTTGCATATGTCACCCTAAGTGGGAAGGGTATGCCCAGACGTGGGTTCCGTGATCACTACACCACTGGATTCAAGCTAGCCTAGCTGATAATGGGTGATGCCCTGAAACCGGTCCCAGGATGCTTGATTCCGGTCCAGGGAGGACATGGCTTGGCAGCTTGGGCTGGACTGTCCAACATGGAATAGGGTCAAGACTGATTTGCATATGGCTGGGTCCAAACTGGGGTGGTGTGGTGAGCAAAAGAATGATGAATTAATCCCAGATCCTTCTGACTGGGGATGAGTGCTTGCATTGTCCAGCATTCCGTCCATCAATTGTTTCTTTTGCATAGGTCATCCTAAGTGGGAAGGGTATGCCCAGCTCTGGGTCCCGTGCTCACTACACCACTGGAATCAAGCTAGCCTGGCTGATGAAGGGTAATGCCATGAAACCGGTCCCAGGATGCTTGATTCCGGTCCAGGAAGGACCTGGCTTGGCAGTTCGGGCTAAAATGTTCCCACAAGGAACAGGGTCAAGACTGATTCGCATATGGCTGGGTCCAAACTGGGGTGGTGTGGTGAGCAAGAGAATGATGGATTAAACGCAGATCCTTGTGAATGGGGGTGAATGCTTATATTGTCCAGCATTCCGTCCATCAAGTGTTTCTTTTGCATATGTCGCCCTAAGTGGGAAAGGTATGCCCAGAAGTGGTCCCGTGCTCACTACATCACTGGAAGCAAGCTAGCCTGGCTGAATGGGGTGATGCCCTGAAACCAGTCCCAGGATGCTTGATTCCGGTCCAGGGAGGACCTGGCTTGGCAGGTCGGGCTGGACTGTTCCCACAAGGAACAGGGTCAAGACTGATTTGCATATGGCTGGGTCCAAACTGGGGCCGTGTGCTGAGCAAAGGAATGATGGATTAAACACAGATCCTTGTGACTGGGGGTGAATGCTTGCATTGTCCAGCGTTCAGTTTGCCCTATGTGGGAAGGGTATAGCCAGACATGAGTCCCGTGCTCACTACACCACTGGATTCAAGCTAGCCTGGCTGTTGAAGGGTGGTGCCCTGAAACCGGTCCGAGGATGCTTGATTCCGTTCCAGGGAGGACCTGGCTTGGCAGTTCGGGCTGGACTGTTCCCACAAGGAACAGGGTCAAGACTAATTTGCATATGGCTGGGTCCAAACTGGGGTGGTGTGGTGAACAAAAAAATGATGGATTAAACCCAGATCCTTGTGACTGGGGTGAATGCTTGCGTTGTCCAACATTTCGCCCATCAATTGTTTCTTTTGCATATGTCACCCTAAGTGGGAAGGGTATGCCCAGACGTGGGTTACGTGATCACTACACCACTGGATTCAAGCTAGCCTAGCTGATAATGGGTGATGCCCTGAAACCGGTCCCAGGATGCTTGATTTCGGTTCAGGGAGGACCTGGCTTGGCAGTTCGGGCTGGACTGTTCCCACAAGGAACAGGGTCAAGACTGATTTGCATATGGCTGGGTCCAAAATGGGGTGGTGTGGTGAGCAAAAGAATGATGGATTAAAAGCAGATCCTTGTGAATGGGGGTGAATGCTTGTATTGTCCAGCATTCCGTCCATCAATTGTTTCTTTTGCATATGCCGCCCTAAGTGGGAAAGGTATGCCCAGAAGTGGGTCCCGTGATCACTACACCACTGGAAGCAAACTAGCCTGGCTGATGAAGGGTGATGCCCTGAAACCGGTTCCAGGAGGCTTGATTCCGGTCCAGGGAGGACCTGGCTTGGCAGTCCGGGCTGGACTGTTCCCACAAGGAACAGGGTCAAGACTGTTTTGCATATGGCTGGGTCCAAACTGGGGCCGTGTGCTGAGCAAAGGAATGATGGATTAAACACAGATCCTTGTGACTGGGGGTGAATGCTTGCATTGTCCAGCGTTCAGTTTGCCCTATGTGGGAAGGGTATGGCCAGACGTGAGTCCCGTGCTCACTACACCACTGGATTCAAGCTAGCCTGGCTGTTGAAGGGTGATGCCTTGAAACCGGTCCCAGGATGCTTGATTCCGGTCCAGGGAGAACCTGGCTTGGCAGTATGGGCTGGACTGTTACCACCAGGAACAGGGTCAAGACTGATTTACATATGGCTGGGTCCAAACTGGGATGGTGTGGTGAGCAAAGGAATGATGGATTAAACCCAGATCTTTGTGACTGGGGGTGAATGCTTGCATTGTCCAGCGTTCCATTTGCCCCAAGTGGGAAGGGTATGCCCAGACATAGGTCCCATGCTCACTACACCACTGGATTCAAAATAGCCTGGCTGATGAAGGATGATGCCCTGAAACTGTCCCAGGATGCTTGATTCCGGTCCAGGAAGGACCTGGCTTTGCAGATCAGGCAGGAATGTTCCCACAAGGAACAGGTTCAATACTGATTTGCATATGGCTGGGTCCAAATTGGGGTGGTCTGAGGAGCAAAAGAGGGATGGATTAAACCCAGATCCTTCTTACTGGGAGTGAATGCTTGCATTGTCCAGCATTCCCCCCATCAATTGTTTCATTTGCATATGTTGCCCTAAGTGGGAAGGGTATGCCCAGACGTGGGTCCCTTGCTCACTACACCACTGGATTCAAGCTAGCCTGGCTGATGAAGGATGATGCCCTGAAACCGGTCTGAGGATGCTTGATTCCGGTCCAGGGAGAACCTGGCTTGGCAGTCCGGGCTGGACTGCTTCCACAAGGAACAGGGTCAAGACTGATTTACATATGGCTGGGTCCAAACTGGGGTGTTGTGGTGAGCAAAAGAACGATGGATTAAACCCAGATCATTGTGACTGGGGGTGAATGCTTGTATTGTCCAGCATTCCGTCCATCAATTGTTTCTTTTGCATATGCCGCCCTAAGTGGGAAAGGTATGCCCAGAAGTGGGTCCCGTGCTCACTGCACCACTGGAATCAAGCTAGCATGGCTGATGAAGGGTGATGAACTGAAACCGGTCCCAGGATGCTTGATTCCGGTCCAGGGAGAACCTGGCTTGGCAGTCCGGGCTGGACTGCTCCCACAAGGAACAGGGTCAAGACTGATTTACATATGGCTGGGTCCAAACTGGGATTGTGTGGTGAGCAAAGGAATGATGGATTTAACCCAGATCCTTGTGACTCGGGGTGAATGCTTGCATTGTCTAGCGTTCCGTTTGCCCTAAGTGGGAAGGGTATGCCCAGACGTGGGTCCCGTGCTCACTACACCACTGGATTCAAGCTAGCCTGGCTGATGAAGGGTGATGCCCTGAAACTGGTCCCAGGATGCTTGATTCTGGTCCAGGGAGGACATGGCTTGGCAGCTTGGGCTGGACTGTCCAACATGGAATAGGGTCAAGACTGATTTGCATATGGCTGGGTCCAAACTGGGGTGGTGTGGTGAGCAAAAGAATGATGAATTAATCCCAGATCCTTCTAACTGGGGATGAGTGCTTGCATTGTCCAGCATTCCGTCCATCAATTGTTTCTTTTGCATAGGTCATCCAAAGTGGGAAGGGTATGCCCAGCTCTGGGTCCCGTGCTCACTACACCACTGGAATCAAGCTAGCCTGGCTGATGAAGGGTAATGCCATGAAACCGGTCCCAGGATGCTTGATTCCGGTCCAGGAAGGACCTGGCTTGGCAGTTCGGGCTAAAATGTTCCCACAAGGAACAGGGTCAAGACTGATTTGCATATGGCTGGGTCCAAACTGGGGTGGTGTGGTGAGCAAGAGAATTATGGATTAAACGCAGATCCTTGTGAATGGGGGTGAATGCTTGTATTGTCCAGCATTCCGTCCATCAAGTGTTTCTTTTGCATATGTCGCCCTAAGTGGGAAAGGTATGCCCAGAAGTGGTCCCGTGCTCACTACATCACTGGAAGCAAGCTAGCCTGGCTGAATGGGGTGATGCCCTGAAACCAGTCCCAGGATGCTTGATTCCGGTCCAGGGAGGACCTGGCTTGGCAGGTCGGGCTGGACTGTTCCCACAAGGAACAGGGTCAAGACTGATTTGCATATGGCTGGGTCCAAACTGGGGCTGTGTGCTGAGCAAAGGAATGATGGATTAAACACAGATCCTTGTGACTGGGGGTGAATGCTTGCATTGTCCAGCGTTCAGTTTGCCCTATGTGGGAAGGGTATAGCCAGACATGAGTCCCGTGCTCACTACACCACTGGATTCAAGCTAGCCTGGCTGTTGAAGGGTGGTGCCCTGAAACCGGTCCGAGGATGCTTGATTCCGTTCCAGGGAGGACCTGGCTTGGCAGTTCGGGCTGGACTGTTCCCACAAGGAACATGGTCAAGACTAATTTGCATATGGCTGGGTCCAAACTGGGGTGGTGTGGTGAACAAAAAAATGATGGATTAAACCCAGATCCTTGTGACTGGGGTGAATGCTTGCATTGTCCAACATTCCGTCCATCAATTGTTTGTTTTGCATATGTCACCCTAAGTGGGAAGGGTATGCCCAGACGTGGGTTCCGTGCTCACTACACCACTGGATTCAAGCTAGCCTAGCTGATAATGGGTGATGCCCTGAAACCGGTCCCAGGATGCTTGATTTCGGTCCAGGGAGGACCTGGCTTGGCAGTTCGGGCTGGACTGTTCCCACAAGGTACAGGGTCAAGACTGATTTGCATATGGCTGGGTCCAAAATGGGGTGGTGTGGTGAGCAAAAGAATGATGGATTAAACGCAGATCCTTGTGAATGGGGGTGAATGCTTGTATTGTCCAGCATTCCGTCCATCAATTGTTTCTTTTGCATATGCCGCCCTAAGTGGGAAAGGTATGCCCAGAAGTGGGTCCCGTGATCACTACACCACGGGAAGCAAACTAGCCTAGCTGATGAAGGGTGATGCCCTGAAACCGGTCCCAGGAGGCTTGATTCCGGTCCAGGGAGGACCTGGCTTGGCAGTTCGGGCTGGACTGTTCCCACAAGGAACAGGGTCAAGACTGTTTTGCATATGGCTGGGTCCAAACTGGGGCCATGTGCTAAGCTAAGGAATGATGGATTAAACACAGATCCTTGTGACTGGGGGTGAATGCTTGCATTGTCCAGCGTTCAGTTTGCCCTATGTGGGAAGGGTATGGCCAGACGTGAGTCCCGTGCTCACTAAACCACTGGATTCAAGCTAGCCTGGCTGTTGAAGGGTGATGCCCTGAAACTGGTCCCAGGATGCTTGATTCCGGTCCAGGGAGAACCTGGCTTGGCAGTATGGGCTGGTCGGGTACCACTAGGAACAGGGTCAAGACTGATTTACACATGGCTGGGTCCAAACTGGGATGGTGTGGTGGGTAAAGGAATGATGGATTAAACCCAGATCTTTGTGACTGGGGGTGAATGCTTGCATTGTCCAGCGTTCCATTTGCCCCAAGTGGGAAGGATATGCCCAGACATAGGTCCCATGCTCACTACACCACTGGATTCAAAAAAGCCTGGCTGATGAAGGATGATGCCCTGAAACTGTCCCAGGATGCTTGATTCCGGTCCAGGAAGGACCTGGCTTTGCAGATCAGGCTGGAATATTCCCACAAGGAACAGGTTCAATACTGATTTGCATATGGCTGGGTCCAAATTGGGGTGGTCTGAGGAGCAAAAGAGGGATGGATTAAACCCAGATCCTTCTTACTGGGAGTGAATGCTTGCATTGTCCAGCATTCCCCCCATCAATTGTTTCATTTGCATATGTTGCCCTAAGTGGGAAGGGTATGCCCAGACGTGGGTCCCTTGCTCACTACACCACTGGATTCAAGCTAGCCTGGCTGATGAAGGATGATGCCCTGAAACCGGTACCAGGATGCTTGATTCCGGTCCAGGAAGGACCTGGCTTGGCAGTTCGGGCTGGAATGTTCCCACAAGGAACAGGGTCAAGACTGATTTGCATATGGCTGGGTCCAAACTGGGGTGTTGTGGTGAGCAAAAGAACGATGGATTAAACCCAGATCATTGTGACTGGGGGTGAATGCTTGTATTGTCCAGCATTCCGTCCATCAATTGTTTCTTTTGCATATGCCGCCCTAAGTGGGAAAGGTATGCCCAGAAGTGGGTCCCGTGCTCACTGCACCACTGGAAGCAAGCTAGCATGGCTGATGAAGGGTGATGAACTGAAACCGGTCCCAGGATGCTTGATTCCGGTCCAGGGAGAACCTGGCTTGGCAGTCCTAGCTGGACTGCTCCCACAAGGAACAGGGTCAAGACTGATTTACATATGGCTGGGTCCAAACTGGGATTGTGTGGTGAGCAAAGGAATGATGGATTTAACCCAGATCCTTGTGACTGGGTGTGAATGCTTGCATTGTCTAGCGTTCCGTTTGCCCTAAGTGGGAAGGGTATGCCCAGACGTGGGTCCCGTGCTCACTACACCACTGGATTCAAGCTAGCCTGGCTGATGAAGGGTGATGCCCTGAAACTGGTCCCAGGATGCTTGATTCCGGTCCAGGGAGGACATGGCTTGGCAGCTTGGGCTGGACTGTCCAACATGGAATAGGGTCAAGACTGATTTGCATATGGCTGGGTCCAAACTGGGGTGGTGTGTTGAGCAAAAGAATGATGAATTAATCCCAGATCCTTCTGACTGGGGATGAGTGCTTGCATTGTCCAGCATTCCGTCCATCAATTGTTTCTTTTGCATAGGTCATCCTAAGTGGGAAGGGTATGCCCAGCTCTGGGTCTCGTGCTCACTACACCACTGGAATCAAGCTAGCCTGGCTGATGAAGGGTAATGCCATGAAACCGGTCCCAGGATGCTTGATTCCGGTCCAGGAAGGACCTGGCTTGGCAGTTCGGGCTAAAATGTTCCCACAAGGAACAGGGTCAAGACTGATTTGCATATGGCTGGGTCCAAACTGGGGTGGTGTGGTGAGCAAGAGAATGATGGATTAAACGCAGATCCTTGTGAATGGGGGTGAATGCTTATATTGTCCAGCATTCCGTCCATCAAGTGTTTCTTTTGCATATGTCGCCCTAAGTGGGAAGGGTATGCCCAGACGTTGGTTCCGTGCTCACTACACCACTGGATTCAAGCTAGCCTAGCTGATAATGGGTGATGGTCTGAAACCGGTCCCAGGATGCTTGATTTCGGCCCAGGGAGGACCTGGCTTGGCAGTTCGGGCTGGACTGTTCCCACAAGGAACAGGGTCAAAACTGATTTGCATATGGCTGGGTCCAAAATGGGGTGGTGTGGTGAGCAAAAGAATGATGGATTAAACGCAGATCCTTGTGAATGGGGGTGAATGCTTGTATTGTCCAGCATTCCGTCCATCAATTGTTTCTTTTGCATATGCCGCCCTAAGTGGGAAAGGTATGCCCAGAAGTGGGTCCCGTGATCAGTACACCACTGGAAGCAAACTAGCCTAGCTGATGAAGGGTGATGCCCTGAAACCGGTCCCAGGAGGCTGGATTCCGGTCCAGGGAGGACCTGGCTTGGCAGTTCGGGCTGGACTGTTCCCACAAGGAACAGGGTCAAGACTGTTTTGCATATGGCTGGGTCCAAACTGGGGCCGTGTGCTAAGCAAAGGAATGATGGATTAAACACAGATCCTTGTGACTGGGGGTGAATGCTTGCATTGTCCAGCGTTCAGTTTGCCCTATGTGGGAAGGGTATGGCCAGACGTGAGTCCCGTGCTCACTAAACCACTGGATTCAAGCTAGCCTGGCTGTTGAAAGGTGATGCCCTGAAACCGGTCCCAGGATGCTTGATTCCGGTCCAGGGAGAACCTGGCTTGGCAGTATGGGCTGGTCTGGTACCACCAGGAACAGGGTCAAGACTGATTTACAGATGGCTGGGTCCAAACTGGGATGGTGTGGTGGGCAAAGGAATGATGGATTAAACCCAGATCTTTGTGACTGGGGGTGAATGCTTGCATTGTCCAGCGTTCCATTTGCCCCAAGTGGGAAGGGTATGCCCAGACATAGGTCCCATGCTCACTACACCACTGGATTCAAGCTAGCCTGGCTGATGAAGGGTGATGCCATGAAACCGGTCCCAGGATGCTTGATTCCGGTCCAGGAAGGACCTGGCTTGGCAGTTCGGGCTAAAATGTTCCCACAAGGAACAGGGTCAAGACTGATTTGCATATGGCTGTGTCCAAACTGGGGTGGTGTGGTGAGCAAGAGAATGATGGATTAAACGCAGATCCTTGTGAATGGGGGTGAATGCTTGTATTGTCCAGCATTCCGTCCATCAAGTGTTTCTTTTGCATATGTCGCCCTAAGTGGGAAAGGTATGCCCAGAAGTGGGTCCCGTGCTCACTACACCACTGGAAGCAAGCTAGCCTGGCTGAATGGGGTGATGCCCTGAAACCAGTCCCAGGATGCTTGTTTCCGGTCCAGGGAGGACCTGGCTTGGCAGTTCGGGCTGGACTGTTCCCACAAGGAACAGGGTCAAGACTGATTTGCATATGGCTGGGTCCAAACTGGGGCCGTGTGCTGAGCAAAGGAATGATGGATTAAACACAGATCCTTGTGACTGGGGGTGAATGCTTGCATTGTCCAGCGTTCAGTTTGCCCTATGTGGGAAGGGTATAGCCAGACATGAGTCCCGTGCTCACTACACCACTGGATTCAAGCTAGCCTGGCTGTTGAAGGTTGGTGCCCTGAAACCGGTCCGAGGATGCTTGATTCCGTTCCAGGGAGGACCTGGCTTGGCAGTTCGGGCTGGACTGTTCCCACAAGGAACATGGTCAAGACTAATTTGCATATGGCTGGGTCCAAACTGGGGTTGTGTGGTGAACAAAAAAATGATGGATTAAACCCAGATCCTTGTGACTGGGGTGAATGCTTGCATTGTCCAACATTCCGTCCATCAATTGTTTGTTTTGCATATGTCACCCTAAGTGGGAAGGGTATGCCCAGACGTGGGTTCCGTGCTCACTACACCACTGGATTCAAGCTAGCCTAGCTGATAATGGGTGATGCCCTGAAACCGGTCCCAGGATGCTTGATTTCGGTCCAGGGAGGACCTGGCTTGGCCGTTCGGGCTGGACTGTTCCCACAAGGAACAGGGTCAAGACTGATTTGCATATGGCTGGGTCCAAACTGGGGTGGTGTGGTGAACAAAAAAATGATGGATTAAACCCAGATCCTTGTGACTGGGGTGAATGCTTGCGTTGTCCAACCTTTCGTCCATCAATTGTTTCTTTTGCATATGTCACCCTAAGTGGGAAGGGTATGCCCAGACGTGGGTTCCGTGATCACTACACCACTGGATTCAAGCTAGCCTAGCTGATAATGGGTGATGCCCTGAAACCGGTCCCAGGATGCTTGATTTCGGTTCAGGGAGGACCTGGCTTGGCAGTTCGGGCTGGACTGTTCCCACAAGGAACAGGGTCAAGACTGATTTGCATATGGCTGGGTCCAAAATGGGGTGGTGTGGTGAGCAAAAGAATGATGGATTAAACGCAGATCCTTGTGAATGGGGGTGAATGCTTGTATTGTCCAGCATTCCGTCCATCAATTGTTTCTTTTGCATATGCCGCCCTAAGTGGGAAAGGTATGCCCAGAAGTGGGTCCCGTGATCACTACACCACTGGAAGCAAACTAGCCTGGCTGATGAAGGGTGATGCCCTGAAACCGGTCCCAGGAGGCTTGATTCCGGTCCAGGGAGGACCTGGCTTGGCAGTCCGGGCTGGACTGTTCCCACAAGGAACAGGGTCAAGACTGTTTTGCATATGGCTGGGTCCAAACTGGGGCCGTGTGCTGAGCAAAGGAATGATGGATTAAACACAGATCCTTGTGACTGGGGATGAATGCTTGCATTGTCCAGCGTTCAGTTTGCCCTATGTGGGAAGGGTATGGCCAGACGTGAGTCCCGTGCTCACTACACCACTGGATTCAAGCTAGCCTGGCTGTTGAAGGGTGATGCCTTGAAACCGGTCCCAGGATGATTGATTCCGGTCCAGGGAGAACCTGGCTTGGCAGTATGGGCTGGACTGTTACCACCAGGAACAGGGTCAAGACTGATTTACATATGGCTGGGTCCAAACTGGGATGGTGTGGTGAGCAAAGGAATGATGGATTAAACCCAGATCTTTGTGACTGGGGGTTAATGCTTGCATTGTCCAGCGTTCCATTTGCCCCAAGTGGGAAGGGTATGCCCAGACATAGGTCCCATGCTCACTACACCACTGGATTCAAAATAGCCTGGCTGATGAAGGATGATGCCCTGAAACTGTCCCAGGATGCTTGATTCCGGTCCAGGAAGGACCTGGCTTTGCAGATCAGGCTGGAATGTTCCAACAAGGAACAGGTTCAATACTGATTTGCATATGGCTGGGTCCAAATTGGGGTGGTCTGAGGAGCAAAAGAGGGATGGATTAAACCCAGATCCTTCTTACTGGGAGTGAATGCGTGCATTGTCCAGCATTCCCCCCATCAATTGTTTCATTTGCATATGTTGCCCTAAGTGGGAAGGGTATGCCCAGACGTGGGTCCCTTGCTCACTACACCACTGGATTCAAGCTAGCCTGGCTGATGAAGGGTGATGAACTGAAACCGGTCCCAGGATGCTTGATTCCGGTCCAGGGAGAACCTGGCTTGGCAGTCCTAGCTGGACTGCTCCCACAAGGAACAGGGTCAAGACTGATTTACATATGGCTGGGTCCAAACTGGGATTGTGTGGTGAGCAAAGGAATGATGGATTTAACCCAGATCCTTGTGACTGGGGGTGAATGCTTGCATTGTCTAGCGTTCCGTTTGCCCTAAGTGGGAAGGGTATGCCCAGACGTGGGTCCCGTGCTCACTACACCACTGGATTCAAGCTAGCCTGGCTGATGAAGGGTGATGCCCTGAAACTAGTCCCAGGATGCTTGATTCCGGTCCAGGGAGGACATGGCTTGGCAGCTTGGGCTGGACTCTCCAACATGGAATAGGGTCAAGACTGATTTGCATATGGCTGGGTCCAAACTGGGGTGGTGTGGTGAGCAAAAGAATGATGAATTAATCCCAGATCCTTCTGACTGGGGATGAGTGCTTGCATTGTCCAGCATTCCGTCCATCAATTGTTTCTTTTGCATAGGTCATCCTAAGTGGGAAGGGTATGCCCAGCTCTGGGTCCCGTGCTCACTACACCACTGGAATCAAGCTAGCCTGGCCGATGAAGGGTAATGCCATGAAACCGGTCCCAGGATGCTTGATTCCGGTCCAGGAAGGACCTGGCTTGGCAGTTCGGGCTAAAATGTTCCCACAAGGAACAGGGTCAAGACTGATTTGCATATGGCTGGGTCCAAACTGGGTTGGTGTGGTGAGCAAGAGAATGATGGATTAAACGCAGATCCTTGTGAATGGGGTGAATGCTTATATTCTCCAGCATTCCGTCCATCAAGTGTTTCTTTTGCATATGTCGCCCTAAGTGGGAAAGGTATGCCCAGAAGTGGTCCCGTGCTCACTACATCACTGGAAGCAAGCTAGCCTGGCTGAATGGGGTGATGCCCTGAAACCAGTCCCAGGATGCTTGATTCCGGTCCAGGGAGGACCTGGCTTGGCAGGTCGGGCTGGACTGTTCCCACAAGGAACAGGGTCAAGACTGATTTGCATATGGCTGGGTCCAAACTGGGGCCGTGTGCTGAGCAAAGGAATGATGGATTAAACACAGATCCTTGTGACTGGGGGTGAATGCTTGCATTGTCCAGCGTTCAGTTTGCCCTATGTGGGAAGGGTATAGCCAGACATGAGTCCCGTGCTCACTACACCACTGGATTCAAGCTAGCCTGGCTGTTGAAGGGTGGTGCCCTGAAACCGGTCCGAGGATGCTTGATTCCGTTCCAGGGAGGACCTGGCTTGGCAGTCTCGGGCTGGACTGTTCCCACAAGGAACAGGGTCAAGACTAATTTGCATATGGCTGGGTCCAATCTGGGGTGGTGTGGTGAACAAAAAAATGATGGATTAAACCCAGATCCTTGTGACTGGGGTGAATGCTTGCATTGTCCAACATTCCGTCCATCAATTGTTTGTTTTGCATATGTCACCCTAAGTGGGAAGGGTATGCCCAGACGTGGGTTCCGTGCTCACTACACCACTGGATTCAAGCTACCCTAGCTGATAATGGGTGATGCCCTGAAACCGGTCCCAGGATGCTTGATTTCGGTCCAGGGAGGACCTGGCTTGGCAGTTCGGGCTGGACTGTTCCCACAAGGAACAGGGTCAAGATTGATTTGCATATGGCTGGGTCCAAAATGGGGTGGTGTGGTGAGCAAAAGAATGATGGATTAAACGCAGATCCTTGTGAATGGGGGTGAATGCTTGTATTGTCCAGCATTCCGTCCATCAATTGTTTCTTTTGCATATGCCGCCCTAAGTGGGAAAGGTATGCCCAGAAGTGGGTCCCGTGATCACTACACCACTGGAAGCAAACTAGCCTGGCTGATGAAGGGTCATGCCCTGAAACCGGTCCCAGGAGGCTTGATTCCGGTCCAGGGAGGACCTGGCTTGGCAGTTCGGGCTGGACTGTTCCCAAAAGGAACAGGGTCAAGACTGTTTTGCATATGGCTGGGTCCAAACTGGGGCCGTGTGCTGAGCAAAGGAATGATAGATTAAACACAGATCCTTGTGACTGGGGGTGAATGCTTGCATTGTCCAGCGTTCAGTTTGCCCTATGTGGGAAGGGTATGGCCAGACGTGAGTCCCGTGCTCACTACACCACTGGATTCAAGCTAGCCTGGCTGTTGAAGGGTGATGCCCTGAAACCGGTCCCAGGATGCTTGATTCCGGTCCAGGTAGAACCTGGCTTGGCAGTATGGGCTGGTCTGGTACCACCAGGAACAGGGTCAAGACTGATTTACATATGGCTGGGTCCAAACTGGGATGGTGTGGTGGGCAAAGGAATGATGGATTAAACCCAGATCTTTGTGACTGGGGGTGAATGCTTGCATTGACCAGCGTTCCATTTGCCCCAAGTGGGAAGGATATGCCCAGACATAGGTCCCATGCTCACTACACCACTGGATTCAAGCTAGCCTGGCTGATGACGGATGATGCCCTGAAACTGTCCCAGGATGCTTGATTCCGGTCCAGGAAGGACCTGGCTTTGCAGTTCAGGCTGGAATGTTCCCACAAGGAACAGGTTCAATACTGATTTGCATATGGCTGGGTCCAAATTGGGGTGGTCTGAGGAGCAAAAGAGGGATGGATTAAACCCAGATCCTTCTTACTGGGAGTGAATGCTTGCATTGTCCAGCATTCCCCCCATCAATTCTTTCATTTGCATATGTTGCCCTAAATGGGAAGGGTATGCCCAGACGTGGGTCCCGTGCTCACTACACCACTGGATTCAAGCTAGCCTGGCTGATGAAGGATGATGCCCTGAAACCGGTCCCAGGATGCTTGATTCCGGTCCAGGAAGGACCTGGCTTGGCAGTTCGGGCTGGAATGTTCCCACAAGGAACAGGGTCAAGACTGATTTGCATATGGCTGGGTCCAAACTGGGGTGTTGTGGTGAGCAAAAGAATGATGGATTAAACCCAGATCATTGTGACTGGGGGTGAATGCTTGTATTGTCCAGCATTCCGTCCATCAATTGTTTCTTTTGCATATGCCGCCCTAAGTGGGAAAGGTATGCCCAGAAGTGGGTCCCGTGCTCACTACACCACTGGAATCAAGCTAGCATGGCTGATGAAGGGTGATGAACTGAAACCGGTCCCAGGATGCTTGATTCCGGTCCAGGGAGAACCTGGCTTGGCAGTCCTGGCTGGACTGCTCCCACAAGGAACAGGGTCAAGACTGATTTGCATATGGCTGGGTCCAAACTGGGGCCGTGTGCTGAGCAAAGGAATGATGGATTAAACACAGATCCTTGTGACTGGGGGTGAAGTCTTGCATTGTCCAGCGTTCAGTTTGCCCTATGTGGGAAGGGTATAGCCAGACATGAGTCCCGTGCTCACTACACCACTGGATTCAAGCTAGCCTGGCTGTTGAAGGGTGGTGCCCTGAAACCGGTCCGAGGATGCTTGATTCCGTTCCAGGGAGGACCTGGCTTGGCAGTTCGGGCTGGACTGTTCCCACAAGGTTAAAAACTGTCAAATTTCCCTCATGGATTTACTCAAAAGTCTCCAACTACAGGTTAAGGATCAATATATATTGAACCAAAGATAAGGAATCCATAAGACTAAACACAACAAAGATAGAATGTATTGTTATTTTATTCAATTTAAAAATTGTTGTATATCTCAAATTGGATTACAATGATTTGTCCACAATTATCAAAATACAATGGGGTAAAGCATCTTCAAAAACAACAATCATATGTAAAAAATAACTCTCAATAACAGGTGAAATCAATAATTGCACATAATTAAATCAAAAACATTTTTTAAAACATTCAATGTGGGAATCAAAAATGCATTGCATACATATAAAATTGATATAAAAACACAAATATAATTTTGTCCTCTTGTCGACGCGTTTCGGTGTGAGATATGATTTGTAACACCTTCTTCAGGACCAATGAATTAAAAACAGCTCTCTCTATCAAGTTTAAACAATCTATAAAAAGAGAATATATATAATTATAATACATACATGTACTCGTGGTGTTCAACCCTATCTTTGGTTCGACATACTTGATTGGATGACTGAAATTTTTAAGAAAGTTTTCTAGAATAATGCAAGGTCTGTTATAAATAAAAGGTGCAGAAAGCTGCACCAGAAACTGTCCCAGCCTCACGATTCTAGGACCTACATAAGGCCTATCTTCTTGTTGCCCATCAATCTGTTCAATCACTCAGGTATAGTATTATTTATTTTAATTGAGGACCTCCTGAGAATCATTACATTATGTTAGAGGCATACATTAAATAAATCCTCCCCAGCCGCAATTATTTTCTAAAATATATTGCTATTTAATTCTGTTGTTTGCTGTAATTGGGCCATAGTGAATTTTAGGCATATACTCACATAGGGATAGGACCATTTAATCGCAGTGCTTAGGTGACCAGAGTAGCGTGTTGGCTCAGTACATCACACTCCAATCTAGTTTAAAAAATATATATATATGGAGATTATGCCAAGGTACATTTTTTCAATTATGTCTCTTTAGCTCTTATTTTCATAGGTATATACTTACAAAGAAATAGGACTCTAAATCGCAGTCCTTAAATGACCAGAGTGGCGTAATTGACTTGGTACATCGTACTCCAATCTAATTTGAAGTAACATGGAGATTATTTTTCAGTTATATCTATTTCTCCATTAACTTCATAGTTATTTATTCTGAAGAGATTGTTGTATCAATTAGTTTAGAGTTAGTGGGTACTACTCACCCTAGTTCAGCGGGTATCTCTTCTAAAACCGCTCG
This sequence comes from Triturus cristatus, assembly GCF_964204655.1. Classification (NCBI taxonomy): domain Eukaryota; kingdom Metazoa; phylum Chordata; class Amphibia; order Caudata; family Salamandridae; genus Triturus; species Triturus cristatus. The sequence goes on along the minus strand of NC_140579.1, from coordinate 305,589,570 downwards.
TCAGCGTTATAGGTAGCTTTTCATGTTCAGGCTCGGTTAATTCTATTTAGGCATAAACCAGATATGGACTTAATTAGTATCCAAATGGATGGTACACCCTAATAGCTAATGTTTCTATTGCGCAATGATTTGGCTTACCATAGATTCAGCAACGGTATATTCATTACTTTCTTGTCTTTGGGTACGCTGAATAACCGGTCATTCCGCTAAGCACCAAGGTGTCTGTGCATGTGACCCTCGTGTTTCGTTTTGGCGGGACCGATTTCTAGAAATTTAAGGAAAAGATCGCACTAGTTTATACGATGCTAGAGATTGGTCTATGTCGACTAATGGGGCCATTATGGATATTATTGTGAGTTAAGTATTCACGCCATATAAGTTATCTAGTGATTAAACTCTATATATCACTGGAACTAAACCGCTAGACATTTAAATAAGCGCAGTGCTCACTCATAGGGAGTGCATAGTGCCACGACTGACACTATCCATGCGCTATGTGTCTTAACGTGATGCTACGTCACAAATTATTCCTGTTAACAAACAGACGGTTTAACCGCTTGTTACACTAAATTTGGTGGTACCACCTCTAAACTTATCAATCATGGACCTCAGATTCTTACCTTTCAAGGAGCGTAACGTCACCTCGTATCGGTATCTCTGGTCTGGCTCACCTACTTAGTCTTTGTTGTCCTTCTTTTTATACGTATCTGCGTTTCCGGCAATTACTTGATTACGTGTATACGTATAGTGGGGCCATATTGGTAGTTCCTAGTAGTTTTTTTTCTTCTTATTTTTTCGCGATTGGTTCTAGGTTTGCGCAAGCTTTATAAAAACAAAGGAACCACCACAAATTGGTCAAACTAAAGTTTTGACGTCCGCCATTTCGGCATTCGTTTGTTTACGTGTTTTACGTGCCGTGCAGCCATCTTGGTAGTTCCTTGCTCTATTTCTTGCGATAAAAGACACATTGGATAACTTTATTGAATCTAAGCCGCCGCGTCTGTTTCGGCATTCGTTTATTTACATGTTTACGTGCCGTGCAGCCATCTTGGTAGTTCCTTGCTCTATTTCTTGCGATAAAAGACACATTGGAAAACTTTATTGAATCCAAGCCGCCGCGTCTATTGGGTCTTAACTGTATCTCTTATAAAAAACCTCGCAGTGGATATCGATTTTTAAAAAAAAACGTTTTATGTGTATCAATATTATTAATTTTTTCTGTATTTACTTTGCCTTAAATCTAAGGGAGTGCTTTAATAACAGCTGCATATTTTACCTTCTTATTAATGGCAATGAAGTATTATACATCCTGCTAACATTAGCATTCGTGATCGCGTTTACTGCAAACTAGGAGGACTCATGGGCCATATTTTCCATGTAAATAGAGTGAGTTAGAAATGAATTTGTAGTACCATATAAGGGACACAAAAATACAGGGCTAAGCAAAAAATAAAAAGCCCTTTAAGAACGATAACAACAATTAATGTTGTGAATGATATGATTCAGTTACCTGACGATTCTTTCCCACTCTTCTCTATTGTTGAGGCCCTGGTAGTAAGTCTTAAATTTAGACATGAAAAATTGTTCTCTTTGTTTTCTTCTTTTATCCGTATCACCGCCTCTCGCTGAAATTTTTATTTTTTCAAGAATGAACCATTTGAGATCATCTTCCTTATGTTTCATTTCTTGCCAATGATCAACCAACGGGGCATTCTTTTTGCCATTTTTCAAGGCTGACCTATGCTCTGTAAGGCGAGACCGCATCTCCCTGCTTGTCTCACCTACGTATCCCTTTTGACAGGGACAGATTAGAAGGTATACCACATTTTTGGTTCGGCAGTTGACCATTTCGTTTATCCAATGAGATATGTTAGTTAGTACAATCTTCTGTTCTTTAACAATGGTCTTACAGTGTGTGCATGAACTACACGGAAAATTGCCTTTTAGCTTCGTTCCATCATGGATACTGGTTTGTATACTCATTTTAGGTTCACTGAAGGTTCTTACTAGCTCGTTTCGAATAGTTTTATTCCTTCTGTAGGAAAATATGGGTTTACTGAGTGGACACTGGCCTGGTTTATTCAGTAGATACCAATTTTTATTTATCAAATTTTTAAGTTTATTGCTCAAGCCATTAAAATTAGTCACCATGACAATTTCTTGTAGGGCTTTTTGGGGCTTACCATTGGGTTCAAAGATGCTGTCCCTATTATAGTATTTCGCTCTTTTGTGCGCTTCTTTAATGAGTCGCTTGGGATATCCTCGTTGTAGGAGTTTTTGTTGCAAGACCAGTGCATGATGTTCGAAATCTTTATTTTCACTGCAATTTCGTCTAATCCTTAAGAACTGACTAAAAGGAATACTGTCCTTCTGGCACTTGGGATGATGACTCGTGTGATGTAATAATGTATTCCTATCTGATGGTTTAGTGTAGAGTTCAACTTTTAGTTTATCATCCTTTACTTTTATGGTAATGTCCAGAAAATCTACTGATTCTTTACTTCTACTTCCCGTGAATTTCAAATTGGCATCACCACAATTGAGCCAATCTAAAAAAGAAACCAGTTCTACCTCATCTCCTTGCCAGATAAAGAACACATCATCTATAAATCTAGACCACTGCTTGATGTTTTCAAAATAAGGAGTGACTTCATTATAGATGTGGCGGTCCTCAAATTTTCCCACATAAAGGCATGCCAGGCTGGGAGCACATGTGGCTCCCATACTGGTGCCTTTGATTTGGCAATAGTATGTGTTAATGAATAGAAAGATGTTGTTCATAAGAATGAATTCTATGCATTCCACAATGAACACTTCCAAGGGTGAGAGATCTCTTCCTTCTTCACTAAGTATCTCTTTTATCATCTCTACTGTATCGTGTTGGGGTATGTTGGTGTATAGGGACTCAATGTCCAAACATACCAACCATTCAGTCTCTGGATTAAAACTAAGTCCCTGTTCCCACAAGGAACAGGGTCAAGACTAATTTGCATATGGCTGGGTCCAAACTGGGGTGGTGTGGTGAACAAAAAAATGATGGATTAAACCCAGATCCTTGTGATTGGGGTGAATGCTTGCATTGTCCAACATTCCGTCCATCAATTGTTTGTTTTGCATATGTCACCCTAAGTGGGAAGGGTATGCCCAGACGTGGGTTCCGTGCTCACTACACCACTGGATTCAAGCTAGCCTAGCTGATAATGGGTGATGCCCTGAAACCGGTCCCAGGATGCTTGATTTCGGTCCAGGGAGGACCTGGCTTGGCAGTTCGGGCTGGACTGTTCCCACAAGGAACAGGGTCAAGACTGATTTGCATATGGCTGGGTCCAAAATGGGGTGGTGTGGTGAGCAAAAGAATGATGGATTAAACGCAGATCCTTGTGAATGGGGGTGAATGCTTGTATTGTCCAGCATTCCGTCCATCAATTGTTTCTTTTGCATATGCCGCCCTAAGTGGGAAAGGTATGCCCAGAAGTGGGTCCCGTGATCACTACACCACTGGAAGCAAATTAGCCTGGCTGATGAAGGGTGATGCCCTGAAACCGGTCCCAGGAGGCTTGATTCCGGTCCAGGGAGGGCCTGGCTTGGCAGTTCGGGCTGGACTGTTCCCACAAGGAACAGGGTCAAGACTGTTTTGCATATGGCTGGGTCCAAACTGGAGCCGTGTGCTGAGCAAAGGAATGATGGATTAAACACATATCCTTGTGACTGGGGTGAATGCTTGCATTGTCCAGCGTTCAGTTTGCCCTATGTGGGAAGGGTATGGCCAGACGTGAGTCCCGTGCTCACTACACCACTGGATTCAAGCTAGCCTGGCTGTTGAAGGGTGATGCCCTGAAACCGGTCCCAGGATGCTTGATTTCGGTCCAGGGAGAACCTGGCTTGGCAGTATGGGCTGGTCTGTTACCACCAGGAACAGGGTCAAGACTGATTTACATATGGCTGGGTCCAAACTGGGATGGTGTGGTGAGCAAAGGAATGATGGATTAAACCCAGATCTTTGTGACTGGGGGTGAATGCTTGCATTGTCCAGCGTTCCATTTGCCCCAAGTGGGAAGGGTATGCCCAGACATAGGTCCCATGCTCACTACACCACTGGATTCAAGCTAGCCTGGCTGATGAAGGATGATGCCCTGAAACTGTCCCAGGATGCTTGATTCCGGTCCAGGAAGGACCTGGCTTTGCAGTTCAGGCTGGAATGTTCCCACAAGGAACAGGTTCAATACTGATTTGCATATGGCTGGGTCCAAATTGGGGTGGTCTGAGGAGCAAAAGAGGGATGGATTAAACCCAGATCCTTCTTACTGGGAGTGAATGCTTGCATTGTCCAGCATTCCCCCCATCAATTGTTTCATTTGCATATGTTGCCCTAAGTGGGAAGGGTATGCCCAGACGTGGGTCCCGTGCTCACTACACCACTGGATTCAAGATAGCCTGGCTGATGAAGGATGATGCCCTGAAACCGGTCCCAGGATGCTTGATTCTGGTCCAGGAAGGACCTGGCTTGGCAGTTCGGGCTGGAATGTTCCCACAAGGAACAGGGTCAAGACTGATTTGCATATGGCTGGGTCCAAACTGGGGTGTTGTTGTGAGCAAAAGAATGATGGATTAAACCCAGATCATTGTGACTCGGGGTGAATGCTTGTATTGTCCAGTATTCCGTCCATCAATTGTTTCTCTTGCATATGCCGCCCTAAGTGGGAAAGGTATGCCCAGAAGTGGGTCCCGTGCTCACTGCACCACTGGAATCAAGCTAGCATGGCTGATGAAGGGTGATGACCTGAAACCGGTCCCAGGATGCTTGATTCCGGTCCAGGGAGAACCTGGCTTGGCAGTTCGAGCTGGACTGCTCCCACAAGGAACAGGTTCAAGACTGATTTACATATGGCTGGGTCCAAACTGGGATTGTGTGGTGAGCAAAGGAATGATGGATTTAACCCAGATCCTTGTGACTGGGGGTGAATGCTTGCATTGTCCAGCGTTCCGTTTGCCCTAAGTGGGAAGGGTATGCCCAGACGTGGGTCCTGTGCTCACTACACCACTGGATTCAAGCTAGCCTGGCTGATGAAGGGTGATGCCCTGAAACTGGTCCCAGGATGCTTGATTCCGGTCTTGGGAGGACATGGCTTGGCAGCTTGGGCTGGACTGTCCAACATGGAATAGGGTCAAGACTGATTTGCATATGGCTGGGTCCAAACTGGGGTGGTGTGGTGAGCAAAAGAATGATGAATTAATCCCAGATCCTTCTGACTGGGGAAGAGTGCTTGCATTGTCCAGCATTCCGTCCATCAATTGTTTCTTTTGCATAGGTCATCCTAAGTGGGAAGGGTATGCCCAGCTCTGGGTCCCGTGCTCACTACACCACTGGAATCAAGCTAGCCTGGCTGATGAAGGGTAATGCCATGAAACCGGTCCCAGGATGCTTGATTCCGGTCCAGGAAGGACCTGGCTTGGCAGTTCGGGCTAAAATGTTCCCACAAGGAACAGGGTCAAGACTGATTTGCATATGGCTGGGTCCAAACTGGGGTGATGTGGTGAGCAAGAGAATGATGGATTAAACGCAGATCCTTGTGAATGGGGGTGAATGCTTGTATTGTCCAGCATTCCGTCCATCAAGTGTTTCTTTTGCATATGTCGCCCTAAGTGGGAAAGGTATGCCCAGAAGTGGGTCCCGTGCTCACTACACCACTGGAAGCAAGCTAGCCTGGCTGAATTGGGAGATGCCCTGAAACCAGTCCCAGGATGCTTGATTCCGGTCCAGGGAGGACCTGGCTTGGCAGTTCGGGCTGGACTGTTCCCACAAGGAACAGGGTCAAGACTGATTTGCATATGGCTGGGTCCAAACTGGGGCCGTGTGCTGAGCAAAGGAATGATGGATTAAACCGAGATCCTTTTGACTGGGGTGAATGCTTGCATTGTCCAATATTCCGTCCATCAATTGTTTCTTTTGCATATGTCTCCCTAAGTGGGAAGGGTATGCCCAGACGTGGGTTCCGTGCTCACTACACCACTGGATTCAAGCTAGCCTAGCTGATAATGGGTGATGCCCTGAAACCGGTCCCAGGATGCTTGATTTCGGTCCAGGGAGGACCTGGCTGGGCAGTTCGGGCTGGACTGTTCCCACAAGGAACAGGGTCAAGACTGATTTGCATATGGCTGGGTATAAAATGGGGTGGTGTGGTGAGCAAAAGAATGATGGATTAAACGCAGATCCTTGTGAATGGGGGTGAATGCTTGTATTGTCCAGCATTCCGTCCATCAATTGTTTCTTTTGCATATGCCGCCCTACGTGGGAAAGGTATGCCCAGAAGTGGGTCCCATGCTCACTACACCACTGGAAGCAAACTAGCCTGGCTGATGAAGGGTGATGCCCTGAAACTGGTCCCAGGAGGCTTGATTCCGGTCCAGGGAGGACCTGGCTTGGCAGTTCGGGCTGGACTGTTCCCACAAGGAACAGGGTCAAGACTGTTTTGCATATGGCTGGGTCCAAACTGGGGCCGTGTGCTGAGCAAAGGAATGATTGATTAAACACAGATCCTTGTGACTGGGGGTGAATGCTTGCATTGTACAGCGTTCAGTTTGCCCTATGTGGGAAGGGTATGGCCAGACGTGAGTCCCGTGCTCACTACACCACTGGATTCAAGCTAGCCTTCTCTTGAAGGGTGATGCCCTGAAACCGGTCCCAGGATGCTTGATTCCGTTCCAGGGAGGACCTGGCTTGGCAGTTCGGACTGGACTGTTCCCACAAGGAACAGGGTCCAGATTAATTTGCATATGGCTGGGTCCAAACTGGGGTGGTGTGGTGAACAAAAAAATAATGGATTAAACCCAGATCCTTGTGACTGGGGTGAATGCTTGCATTGTCCAACATTCCGCCCATCAATTGTTTCTTTTGCATATGTCACCCTAAGTGGGAAGGGTATGCCCAGACGTGGGTTCCGTGCTCACTACACCACTGGATTCAAGCTAGCCTGGCTGATAAAGGGTGATGCTCTGAAACCGGTCCCAGGATGCTTGATTTCGGTCCAGGGAGGACCTGGCTTGGTAGTTCGGGCTGGACTGTTCCCACAAGGAACAGGGTCTAGACTAATTTGCATTTGGCTGGGTCCAAACTGGGGTGGTGTGGTGAACAAAAGAATGATGGATTAAACCCATATCCTTGTGACCTGGGGGTCAATGCTTGCATTGTCCAGCATTCCGTCCATCAATTGTTTCTTTTGCATAAAAACATAAAGCGCCAACCGCGGCTATCTGGTCATGCTGGACAACACCAAAAGTCAAAAGTTAAAGTCCCGCTGAATGTTTACCTTCTCAAGTTTTATGCCAAGAGTCCTCTTTGCGTGGAAGAAAGTCACTGGGAGCAAGGAGAGTGTAGCTGGTGGTGTTCATCGTGGTGCGAAGAGCAGGCGAGGTGTCATGGACAATCGGGCTGATACCTCACATTGGTGAACCTCTGCGGTGATTGATGCTTGCTTGGCAAAGAGAGTGGCTGGTGGAGGCTCACTGTGATTTTGGTGTGAGCTGCAGGGTTCCAGTGCAAATGGGCCCATTTGAGCCACACCAAGGGTCCAGGAACTGAGAGGCACCTCTTGGGGGTAAGGAACTTGCTGAAGATGGGTCACACCTAAGCTCCCATTGTGTGTGACTGTCTAGGAGGAATACACAAAGTCCACCTGCCAACTACACACAGTCATGTGACCAGAGACAAACTGCAGGCATCAAATGGCTAAGGCAAGAAAATGCCAATTTTCTATAAGTTCAGGAGATGACATGCAGTAATTAGAAGCTGACAGGCTACCAAAGAGATACAAATATTTGCATCCCTTTGTTACTGAGATGAATCGGGAGACCAAAAGAAAAGTCAAATTCAACTTTTGGCTGAAGGAGGAATCCATTCAAGGAATTCCCCCCTTACATTCAGGGAGAAGACTGCCTTTGCATCAGGTTCATTGTGGGGTTTTTTTTGTCTGAAACCCACCGCCATTTTGAGAGTTTTTCAGTAACACAAAAAATAATGCCAAGCAGATGATTTTCGTTCAATGAAAGTTACATTTCAGCCAAAGGCTGTGATTATGTTCTTTGTTCTCCATTGCAAATCACCTTTTGGGTGTTTTATATTTTGTTCTTTGGGTGTGCTTCCAGTCAGATTGGGGAAATCTAAATTTGTCCAATACCTTTGTCAATGTACAACTGTGCCATTGGGTTATATGTGCCTTCAATGGCAATTTGTTGAAGGTTAATTCCAGTAATCGGTTGCCTAGGTGAGCATGGGTATGCAAATATGATAGTAATCACAGGACTGTATCTCAGATTAGTTATGATGAAGAAGGTTTTAAAAGATGGACCTGATGATGCGGAATTGAGCTGTGGGAAGCCTGCAGAGGGACTCATATCATCCGGTGCAGCTGAAGGAGTGAACTGGATAAAATTAACCCTAAGTGGCAACTGGCACGCTGACTGGCAGCCGTATGCGAGTGAGGAGGAAGACGGTGGCTGGGAAGACCTGAACGAGTGCCAAAGGATGAGCAGTGATGAAATCTGCCACCCAAAGTCAGAGGGAAGGAGATCAGGAATGACTCTGCATACACTCCTACTCCTTTTTATGCGTGAAATACACTGGGTAATAACTGTTGCACAATTGCCTTCAGTTTTAATATATGAATTAACAACTTTGAAAGTAAAGAAATATATTAGATTCATTAGAAAAGTAGATTGTACCTATTATTGGACTTTGTCCCATGTACACGCAAAACAATGACAAATTATTGAAGATAAATAACAAGTGAGACTGTTGTCTGAGACCGAGTCAGGGAGTGCACAGGAGAACCTGCAAGTTTCTACCAGCTCTTTCTCTACAATATTATGGTGCTGCATGCCAGGGCGTATGTCGCTGCATGCCGGGGTATTGGTGCTGCATGCTAGAGCATATGGTGCTGCATGCCAGGGTATTGGCACTGCATGTCAAGGCATATGGTGCTGCATGCAGGGGTACTGGTGCTGCTTTCCGGGGAATATGGCGCTGCATACCGGGGCATATGCCGCAGCATGCCGAGGCACTCTTGCGTCCATGCAAAAATTACAAATATAGAAGACAATTAATTGGAAAACAAAAAACATATGGTAGGGAAGGGTAAGTTGAAGGGGCGTCACACTGAAACAGGCGTAATCGTCACCTCCTGGTCACTTTGCTAGGTGTGATGATGACTCTCCACAGGCTTTTTGAGGCAATGTCCATCGAGACAAATCCAGCGCCTGGATTTTTACAATTACCCCTTTCTCGACCGGCCAAAATCTTATTAAATGAAATCACATAAAGGCTTCATATATGTGACAGATAAGAAAGGAGGAAGAAATGGTCCCCGAGAGGCCATGTAGGCCACATCAACTAAATATGCAAATACTTGCCCCTTCTATTTACTGTCACTAGACAAAACTGCAAACCGTTTACACAGCATGGCACGTACTCTACATTGACCCCGGTGTCCAAGTCTGCTCTGAGAAACAACAAGGATTTCATTCCACCCCCATGGAGGCACTCAGAAAAAACATTTACATGATTAAATATGCCTATTCTAGAAAGGTGGCAGAAACTGGATTCACAATGAGTTTAGAATCATTGACTGTTCCTGGTTGGTTGGTTTGTTTGTATGACAGTGTCGAGTACTTTATTTTTTAGGGATTATTTTGACTGCAAAAAAAAAGATTTAAAATGAGCATAAAATGACATCATTCAAATTATTTAATAGCAAGTATTACATTGGAACAAGTGTCTTGTTGTAAAACTACCAAACACCCGCCAGTGCTGTAGGGCATTTTTAGGTTGAGCCTAGCGGCAGCGTGCATACACTGCTCTCTCTGCGAGACTGCTGTAGTAGAGTATGGGAGAGAAGACGCGCCCATATTTTTCATTGGATGTGTCATTGTCTTTCGTAAATACTGCCTTTGGATTCGTTAATAGGCTAGTTAGTCCCTCCTTAGTAGGACTTCTCTTCATTTGTAACCTTACTTCAGGGCCGACATGCGCTGCTTCAGCTGAAACTGCTTGTGTTTTTTTAAGCAGCAGGGCCGCGCCCGTAACACGGGCGCCTGCTATCAATCACAATAACCTGGCATTATCTTGTGTGTCTTTCAACCCCCCAAGTAAAATGGATTTAGAAATGATTAGAGAATTAAGTCATGTGAATTCCAAGTAGCACATAATTGTGTGCTAATGGGCTGAAGCTGATAACAACACATTTGTGTTACATGTCATCTGCACTAAAGCCACCTGACGGGTTGTTTTCAAAAGCCTGTATTATTAACAACAACACTACCACCACCACCAACACCACCACAATACCACCACCATCACCATTACCACCACCACCAACATCCCCAATACCACCACCAATACCACCATCTCCACCACCACCAATACCACCACCACCAATACCACCAACACAACCAATACCAATACCACCACCACCAATACCACCACCACCAATACCACCACCACCAATACCACCACCACCAATAATACCACCACCATTGCCACCAACACCATCACCAATACCATCACACCAATACCACCACCACCAATACCACCACCACCAATTTCACCACCACCAATACTACCACCACCACCAATGCCCACACCACCATCAAGACCAATACCAGTGCCAATACTAGTACCACCAATACCAATACCACCAATGCCACCACCACCAATACCACCACCACCATTACCACCACCACCAATACCACCACACCAATACCACTACCAATATAACCACCAATACCACCACCAATACCTCCGTCACCACCAATACTACCACCACCAATACCAGCACCACCACCAATACCACCACCATCAATACCACCACCACCACCACCAATCCAATACCACCATCACCAATACCACCACCAATACCAATGCCACAACCACCAATACCACCACCACCCATACCACCTCCAATACCACCACTACCACCACCACCACCAATACCACCAATACCACCACCAATACCACCATCAATACCACCACCAACACTAATACCCCCACCACCAATACCACCACCAAAACCACCAATATCACCACCACCAATACCACCACCAATACCACCACCACAAATACCACCACCAACACCAATACCACCACCACCACCACCAAAAAATGTCAATAACACCACCAATACCAATACCACCACCAATACCACCAATACCACCATCACCAATACCACCAATACCACCACCAATACCACCACCACAAATACCACCACCACCAATACAACCACCACCACCAATGCCAATACCACCACCAGCAATACCAATACCAGCACCAATACCACCAATGCCACCACCACCAATACCACCACCAATATCAATTGCCACCGCCACCAATACCACCACCGTCACCACCAATACCACCACCATCACCACCAATACCACCACCACCAATACCAATACCACCACCGCAGCACCTCTCACTCACTAGTAATAGCAGGGGCATTGTACGAGGCCGGAGCTGCAGCCGAGTCCATCTCTCCCTCCCTCCATGCCTGCCATAAAGCACAGCCCTCCCTGCACCAAGAGGTGAAGCCAGGCCTCTACTACAGCTGGAGTGTATTCTATTAGGCCAAAGATAGCAATGACATTTCGCAATGCCACACTGCACACTCAAATCACGGAGAGGGCAGGAAATAGCCGTCCCTCCTGCTCTTCCTCATGAGCTGGGACAGTGTAATCACAGAGCGAAAGGTGTTGGGCCACTTTGTTAGTGTGTATAGCTTGGATCAATCATATGTAACTCTCACTTCAAACTTTGTGTCTGTGTAATAAACAACACTTACACATCTTCAATGCACTATTTATCACTACTTATAAGACGTCACAGGCTTGTTTCTTCCTCTGATATTTACAATCTAACAAGCAGTCGAGAAGGCCCTTTATTGCAATGAAATATGTCTTGCTTTTGCAAAAGATTAAGCTATTAGTATTGTAAATGACAATGCCTTTTATTTATGTTTTAAAACCCAAAACATAAATAAAAGGCATTGTCATTTATATTTCCAATAGCTCAAACGTGCGTGAATGCGAGACCTATTGCATTGAAAATGCTTGGTTTTTTTAATTGTCCAGCCAGGAAATCTTTTTCAGATTTATGCGATCTGACATGTAGGAGTTACACAGTTTCCCCTGGAAAGATTCAGAAAATAAAACCCATTCTAGTGGTACTTAACAATGGGAGCGAAAGAACAAATAGCATCACTAAGGGAAGAGTATTACCTTGAGGGGTTTTACTTGTCTCCGAACCAGTAGAGCGCCTGCTCCTAATAAACAGTCTGCACTTGCCAAGAGTTAGTTTGTGCACATGTCATCTGGCGGCACCAGAGGGAATTTGTTCAGTAAAATATGCTGAGTCGGTTAAACATTCGACCCTCACTTTCTCTGCATAGAAAGCGGTGTTGATAAAGGCAATGCAAAATGATTTATGGATCCCCCTAACATAAGTATATGCATGTGTGCCCCAGCCTGTGTCTGCTTATGCACATAGCTGTGTGTTTTGTGATGAGGATCAACTTAAATATAAATAACAATAAGGTCCAGCCATTCTTTTTATAGAAACTACCTGCAATCTATCTGCATCTTTTTTCCAGCTCTCCTCAAGGGCATCCTTGTCTTGTATAGTTCATTTTTCCTCCAAATCTGATAATTTCACCTGTCTCAAGCCTTTGGGGTCCTGATGTGTGCAGGGTGGATCTGAGGTGATGACCGAAGGGCTAAGCCTCAGATTCAGACTACCATTAACGAGACGCTTTATTTTCATACTGGTAACAGAAACTGTATGTACTAAATTATCACACATTTTGACTACTTATTTTGTAGCAGAGAAGGATGTTTTCCACTCTCTTTCTCTGTAGCTAGACCATTTCTTGCAGGTTGTCCATATGCAAGTTCTGTTCCAGTTGACCTTGCACAAGTCCTGTGGTGGCAGAGTTAAAAACATACAACACCCTAGTTTCTACATGCTTCCTAATCAAGGAATTGGAGCATTGTCTTTAATTCTATTCTAATTTTAAACTATTCAGGCTCCAACTGAGGAGGGGAAGGGGAGGGCAGAGATCCTCACAGATCCCAATGCAGGGAGAGGGTATAAAAGAACCTAGCACTTGGGACGAGTCGAGCAGTCTAACCTGCTTAGAGAGAGATGCTGAAAACCAGATTTCAGTTTTATGGTGCACAGCACTAGCATACTGGTATGGGGGGGTTTCATAGGACTCACCAAAAATTACAATATATATTTTAGATGAATACCTTAAGCTGTATGTCCAATAAATACAATATACATACAGAACACTAGTAATTGTGCAGAGATGGGTGATGAGCAATGCTTGGAGAGCGCTCAGCCTTATTTTATTTTTTTCAATGTTTATTATTATCATAACAATATTTTGTGTTCACATTATATATATATATATATTCACTGAAAAAAACATAGGTTTCAGGCACGTTATAGTTAGGAATTAGCATTTAAAATACCTTAGAAATTCACTGAAAAAACCATAGGTTTCAGGGGCGTTATAGTTAGCTGGACATTTGCCTCGTACAAAACCCTAGAAATTCCCCTGTTATAGTTAGTTCAGCTAACTATAACTCACGCCCCCGCAATGCACTGCTGATGACGTCACATATTACATCACTCATGACATGGTCAGTGACATCACTGATGACATCACTGATGACATCTCAAATGACATCTTTGTGATTGGTTAAGAAAAAGCAGTTTCAAAGTGGAGTACATATCATAGGATAAAATTTGCTCAGCTCAACCACACCTGCTGCTTGCATTTGGAAGGCACTGTTCGAACTTAAAACAATCGTGAACTTTTAACCTGCACGTGTCGTTAAATGTTCAAGAAAATGTTGCAAAAAAATATCGTTATGTTTTTAAAAAGTTATGAACTTTTAACCAGCACGTGTTGTAGAATGTTCTAGAAAGAGTGTTGATAGAATACGTTGCACTTCTGACTTCTATGTGTTGCTGAATATTAAAAAAACGGTTCATATGGAAAATTAAAAAGAAACCAACAGAGAAGTTTTGAAACCTAAAAGAATCAAGGAACTATTCTAATTTTTTCTTTATATGTATTTATGTGTGGAGCAACAAAATTATAGACACAACAGCACCAGGAAGAGGAAGAAGCAGGGAGTGGGGGGAGGGGGGAGATGGGCAGAATGGCACACATGCACAATTAAGTACAACACACATATAGACTAACAATGGCCAAAATGAAACACACCAACAAGGAGCACAAGTCACACAACCCGCCAACACCACACCACTGAACGAGCATAGAAGTGAAAACCACACTGCATTCATACAGGATGTGTACAAAGGCCAGTCGTTGGTATTGTGGGATGTCTGCGACCGTGGTCATCATGGATGAGATGCCCAGCATGTGGCACATGGTTGAGTTCACTGTGTGTTATGTTGCCAAACGGCTGCTCCTCCCTCCCAGGAGCCCCCACACTTTTGTACGGTGCGCTGTTGTATCTCGTGCACTCGTACGGCACACCATTGTAATGCCTATTTGCGCATGTCCTGCTACATTCCAACTACACCATCACAGTTCCGTTTGGAGGTGGTGCATGCCACTTTACAACATCGACTGCTGCGGCTCTTGTAGCAGGCCACACCAGAACACAGAGACACACTTACCGCACTTCCTGTACACGGACATGTCCGAGACACCCGTTCCCCTTGCCAGATAGGCACACCCCGGCACTGACCTGTGAACTCCAGACCAGCACATGCCAGTTGTGCATGCAGGAGGATGCGTGCGTAGCTACACATCCAGGCTCACTGCCAACGCTGAGGTGACAGCACACAGTGATGTTGCAGGGCTCGTGCCTATCATGCTAAGACAATGACCACAGGGACACACTTGTTAAGATGTGGGTTTGGGGGGCATTGCCGGTCATGGAGTTGTTGAGATGAGTCTTCTGGCCCTCATGGGTATCCCTGTATCATGCTCATTGACTCTATGGCACCTGTGGGTGTTCTGGTGTGGCTCTTGGCTGTGTTCCCTTTCATGGTGCAGGTAGTTGTCCTGCTTAACACCAGCAGAAAGCAGGTGTAAAATCCCTGGTGCTAACATGTCTTATCACCAGAATTAGTTTTGCATTGCAATTGGTGTGAAAGTTGTGATGTGATTTTTTTCGTGTGCAGAACAATATACGAACTGAGCAGTGTATCTCGACAAGATCCGGCACCTGACGCACTATTCCCAATCAGTATAAATACAATGAAATTTCTTAATAGATTTTGTGTGTACACTGTAAGTGCAGCCAATACCTCAGTGCAATTCAATACAGGATTTTAGTATTTAGATCGGAAAGGTGCACCTCGTGTCTTTTTGCACGGGAATGGCTAGTCTCCATTTCATTATCAGCACTTTAACGGAAGTAAAGTTGAGATAAATCTAACACACTATTCAGAAGTTGGTGAAAACTGCAGAAATCACCAGTATTCCAGCGATAAGTGCCCCAAAATTTAACACCATTGTGGACTCCATCAAATAACAGTAATAAGAACAAGAAAGAGTCACACAGCAGTTAAGAGAACAACCAAAAACATTATTAATTTTTTTTTCAAACTTTATTTTTTTTAATCATAAATATGTAAACGATAAACTATTTTCAAACTTTATTTTTTTAGTAACATATATATCAACGATAAACTAATAAACAAAATGTATCAAAAATAATACAAAACAAAAAGGCGGAACACACCTGTTGGGACCATGGATGTCGACGACAGACCTGGAAAATCAGAAAGATTGTTAAAAAAAAACAACATGCTATTCTCAACAAAATACCACAAGAAACAAATCACAGATATATAAATTGCATACAGCTAACAAAATTTTATAAGTTTAACTTACAAAAACTGTAAATGTTGCCCCTTTAAAATATTTACCGAATCTGAGGAATTTTTTTTGCAGAAGGCACCACGCCCACAACGTTTTTCTTGAGTGGTGAGGAAATTTTTTACTTTTCCCAAGGAGCAAACCTTGGTCACGTGCAAGATTTGCAAAAGAGTTCTGTCATGAGGGGATCCTAACAAGAAATACTCGTACGGCACGGCAAGTATAATGAAACACCTAAGGACCCTTCATCCGAACAATCTTGCACGAGAAGAGTGCAAACAGATGAGAAACACTCCTATTCTGTATCTGTAAAAAAGAATCACAAATAAATGTATATTAATATCTTTCAAAATTATACTATTCCATTACTGTACAAACACATTTTATATAAATACTGACTAAGAAACTATGTCCCTGAACCACAAGTGTGACGATGGTTAAAACACTACATGCATAGTGCATACTACTTTGAAGCAGTTCATGCCCTAAAGCCTACCTCACTAAAACTCTACATGCTAACTGACTAAATGATTACAGTACTATAAGAAGACACACTGGGTGAGTGACAGGGTGTTTGCTAGAAGAGTATGAATACTATCTAGGGAATTGAAGGTGTGAAACACCACTGTGTAGGTGATTAGAGGACTGCATCCATACTGCATAGGCATTTAAAGCAGTCCATGTGCTAAGGCCTGGCTCACTTCATGTCTACTTGGGTACTGACTGAATGATTAGAGTACAGCAAGAAGAGTGCCTAGGTGAATTTATAAGTGCTCGGCTTTTCGCACAGGGAATGGATTAGTACGTGGTACTGAATGGGTCACTAGAGGAGTGCAAAGGCAGATACAAGATGTTTGCTGGACTGTATGGATACTGACTAGGAAATTGAAAGTGTGAAAGACAAGTGTCTAGGTGGTTAGAAGACTGCATGCATAGTGGATAGGGGTTTGAAGCAGTCCATGTGCTAAGGACTGGCTCAGTGCATGAATACTTAGGCACTGACTGAATGATTAGAGTACTGCAAGGAGAGTGCCTGGGTGAATTTATTAGGGTTTGGCGCAGTGAATGGATTAGTACATGATGCTTAATAAGGTCACTAGAGGAGTGCAAGGGGAGTGCCAGGGTGTTTCCTGGAAGTGTATGGATACTGACTAGGGAATTGAAGGTGCAAAAGACAAGTGTATAGTATGTTAGAACACTACATGCATACTGCATAGACTATTTGGTACTTAGAAACTGACTAAATAATCAGACTACTTCTAGGACAGTGCTTAGGTAAAACTTTTAAATTTTCAGTTCTGCCACAGTGAACAGAATAGTACATGGTACTGCACCTTAGTGTCAAACCCTGACTCATTTTGTCAATGCATAAGCAAAGACTAGCTTCTAATGCTACTAAAACTTGACAACATGACAGGTTTTAAAAGAGTTATCTGCTAAAACATACACAATGTTACCAAATGCTTCTCTCACAGTGGTTGCCAAATGCACACAAACTCACAGTGTGATTCTAGACAACAACCACTATACCTAGGAGTTTACCAAAAAACATTCACTACTGTGGAAGTGGTAAGGGAACTGCACACAATCTTCATATTTCAGGACTGCACTTTTGTGTCAAAGCCTGACTCATTTAAGCAAAGCCTAAGCAAAGACTGGCTTCTAATGCTACTAAAACTTGACAACATGACCGGTTTTAAAACAGTTATCTGTCAGCAAATACACGATGTTACCAAATGCTTCTCTCACAATCCTTAGCCAAATGCACACAGACTCACAGTGTGATTTTAGACAATCAACACTATCCTAGGAGTTTACCAAAACTCATTCACTATTCTAGAAGAGTTAATGGTACTGAACACAATCTACATATTTAAGTACAGCACATCAGTGTCAAAGCATGACTGATTTAATCAACGCATAAGCAAAGACTGGATTCTAATGCTACTAAAACTTCACAACATGACAGGTTTTAAAAAAGTTATCTGTCAGCAAATACATGATGTCACCAAATGCTTCTCTCACACTGATCCCAAATACACACTAACTCACACTATGATTCTAGACAAGCACCACTATCCCTAGGAGGTTACCAAAACTCATTCACTACAGTGCACTACACTGCACAAAATCTACATATTTCAGTACTGCACTTTTCTGTCAAAGCCTGACTCATTTAATCAAATCATAAGCCATAACTGTCTGCTGATGCTACTAAAACTTCACAACATGACAGGTTAAAACAGTTATCTGTCAGCAAATGCATAATGTTACCAAATGATTCTCTCACAGTGGTTCCCAAATGCACACAGACTCACTGTGTGATTCTAGACAAACAACACTATCCCTTGCACTATACCAAAACACATTTCTTCATCTAGAAGTAGTACTACATTTTAGTATAGAAACATAACATAACTCATTTCACAAAATCATGAACAATGACTGGTTTCTAATTCTACCAAAATATAAAAACAGCACAGTTATCTGTCTGCAAACACATGAAAAACACAAACGCTTATCACAGAATGGTTTCTACATGCACACACACTGTCAATAAGATTGTAGAGAAAAAAAGAACTCCCTACACATTAGCAGGAGAAATACATTAGTCTGATTAAAATCAAAATAGTCTACATACATCCCCTCACAATTAAATAACTCATCTTTCAAGTTCTTTTGTAGATTAAGAAGTATATCAGTCACTCACCATATTTTCTTTTACAGAATCTCTGCACCGTGCACCTCTCAGCAAAAACAAAGAATTTAAAAGTTTCTCTTTCATTTTCCACACATATACATGTAAACATTAAATCACAATCCTTCACACATAAACTCAAAAGCAAACACCCATTTCTATTGGTTAAACATTTCAACCCTTTCTAACTGAAAGACATTTCAACCCTTCCCCCAATCTGCCTTCTGCCTGTTACCACAGAAACAGGTCATGGAACACTGCACTAAGCACACAGGTCAGAAGTTCAGCACACAATGTTCCTACACAAGAGAGGAAGTGTGCTTCACTTTTCAACATATCAGCTAATCATATATAATGTTCCTTACAACCTGTTTTTGTTAACCAATAAGAATCATACCTTTAAAAAACAGAAATATACACCCTACCTTTCAGTGTACAAAGTAGTCATACAATCAATGATTTCTTGTCTTTTTTAAAAAAAAATCCGTGGATCCGCGTACCCAACGCGATAGGATGCGCGCACTGTGTGCGCATTTTGACGTGTTTTTTTTTTTAAAAGGGGACCCAGGGGGTCCTTCTGGGACCCCCTAAGCACCTCTAGAGGGTCAGAGTATTCCCACTCTGCCCCCTTTATATCTTTTACACACTTATTCCCCTTGCTTCTTCAGCCTCGCTTCTACCGAGGCAGAAAATGGCCACCAACAGTTCCTGGTTTCGAATGTAGAGAGACACTCGACAGCCAATTAGCATTCAGCGTGCGATCGGGAGGGTGCACGCTCGGTTTGGGGAGGGTGCACGTACGGTGCACGTACGGTCCGCGGATCCACCGCGGCCATAGATATTTATGTAATTTTAACTCTAATTTTCTCAGGAACTACTGAACGGATTCACACCATTTATGCAAAAGGCACGAGTCTGAACTGAGGACTACCTCTTTGCCAAATTTGGTGTCATTCCGTTCAGCGGTTTGGGCTGTAGCTGCGACAACAGATCCTATGGGAAATTGCATGGGGAAAACGCGTTTTGGGCCCCCCCCTTTTTCTCGGCCCCCGCTTGATGAATCACCACAAAACTTTAAGGGTAGGAGCCGAGTGGGGCTGGCCAAAAGTTTGGAAAATTTCGCGAGGGTTCGTCAACCGGCGCCAGACTTATCGGGAATAGAATGTTGCGGATTTCCTATGGAAAATAGGTCCTAACTATAACTACCTACTGGCGACCGCCAAGGGGGCAGAGTGGAAATCCTCTGACCCTCTAGAGGTGCTTAGGGGGTCCCAGAAGGACCCCCTGGGGCCCCCTTTTTTTTTTTTAAACAGCAAAATGCGCGTAAGATGCGCGCACCCTAATGTGTTGGGTGCACGGATTCTCTCGCGTTGGGTGCGCGGATCCAAGGAAAAAAAATATGAAATTTTTGGGAGATAAAGATCAAGCTTAAGTGTTTTGTTCTTGAGTGGCTCTAAAAAGAGCCGTTGTGTTCATTGAGAGTTTTTGGTACTTATAAGTAAGTACCTATACAGAGTCTAAAGTTGTTGAGGAAGACTCTGTTTCCTTCATCAGTAAAGTATACTCCATCTCTCCTATACATCTCTTGCATATGAAAGCGCAGATTGTTATTGTAAATGGACCCCATTCTATAGTCTCGGAGAAAAGCAGAAACAGATTTATTCACATCTTTCCTAGCTTTCTCAATTTGTGGACAGAAATGATCGGACCAGTTCCATTTCTGCCTTTGGCATATGTTAGAATACACAAAGAATACACAAAGGCAGTTTTGGGGAAAAGTGAAATCAGTTCTGCAAAGGTGTCCTTCATAAGGATTTCCAGACCTACCCCAGTCAAAGTACCTAGGACACGGCCACCACAGTGCACTATTATGAGGTCAGGGTGTTGGATATGTATGAAGGATTTCACCAATGGCATCAATTGGTGCCACTGTAACCCTCTCTGTCCAATCCATTTAATGTCTTCATTTGGAAAACCTAGGTCTTTGTGTATGCCTTTGTATTCTGCATACCTTTGCCACCAGAAAAGATAGCTGTGTCCCACAATCCACACTCTAAGCATCTTGAAAGGAGGTCTGGATGCACTCAGATGGTCTCTGTAAATGAAATGGCAGTTTGGAAAGTAAGATGTTTCTAAAATGGTGGCTAAGATGCAGTTTTGAAAAAAGACAAGAAATCATTGGTTGTTTGACAACCTTCTACACTGAAAGGTAGAGTGTATATTTCTGTTTTTTAAACACATGATTCTTATTGGTTAACAAAAACTGATTGTAAGGAACATTATATATGATAAGCTGATATGTTGAAAAGTCAAGCACACTTGCTGTCTTGATTAGCAACATTGTGTGCTGAACTTGTGACATGTGTGCTCAGTACAGTGTTCCATGATCTGTTTCTATGGTAACGGGCAGAAGGCAGATTGGGGGAAGGGTTCAAATGTATGTCATTTGGAAAGGGTTGAAATGTTTAACCAATAGAAAAGTGTGTTTGCTTTTGAATTTATGTGGGAAGGAATGTGATTTGATGTTTACATGTATATGTGTGGGAAATGAGAGGGAAACTTTGCCATTTTTTGGTTCTGCTGAGAGGTGCACAGTGCAGAGATTCTGTATAAGAAAATCTGGTGTGTGACTGATATCTGGTGTGTGACTGATATACTTCTTAATCTACAAAACAAATTGAAAGGTGAGTTATTTAATTGTAATGGGATGTATGTAGACTATTTTGATTTTAATCAGCCTAATGTATTTATCCTGCTAAAGTGTAGGGAGTACTTTTTTCTCTACAATCCTATTGACAGTGTGTGCATGTAGAAACCATTCTGTGATAAGCATTTGCGTTTTTCATATGTTTGCAGACAGATAACTGTGCTGTTTTTATATTTTGGTAGAATTAGAAACCAGTCATTGTTTATGAATTTGTGAAATGAGTTATGTTTCTACACTAAAATGTAGTACTCATTCTAGATGAAGAAATGTGTTTTGGTATAGTGCAAGGGATAGTGTTGTTTGTCTAGAATCACACAGTGAGTCTGTGTGCATTTCAGAACCACTGTGAGAGAAGCATTTGGTAACATCGTGTATTTGCTGACAGATAACTGTTTTGAAACCTGTCATGTTGTCAAGTTTGAGGAGCATTAGAAGCCAGTCTTTGCTTATGCATTGATAAAATGAGTCACGCTTTGACACTAATGTGCTGTACTTTAATATGTAGATTGTGTATAGTCTCCTTACCCCTTGCACAGTAGTGAATGAGTTTTGGTAAGCTGCTAGGGATAGTGTTGCTTGTCTAGAATCACACTGTGAGTCTGTGTGCATTTGGGAACCCCTGTGAGAGAAGTATTTGGTAACATCGTTTATTTTCTGACAGATAACTCTTTTAAAACCTGTCATGTTGTCAAGTTTTAGTAGCATTAGAAGCTAGTCTTTGCTTATGCGTTGATTAAATGAGTTAGGCTTTGACACAAAAGTGCAGTCCTGAAATATGTAGATTGTGCACAGTTCCCTTACCACTTCCACAGTAGTGAATGAGATTTGGTAAACTCCTACGGATAGTGGTTGTTGTCTAGAATCACACTGTGAGTCTGTGTGCATTTGGGAACCACTGTGAGAGAAGCATTTGGTAACATTGTGTATTTGCTGACAGATAACTGTTTTAAAACCTGTCATGTTGTCAAATTTTAGTAGCATTAGAAGCCAGTCTTTGCTTATGCATTGATAAAATGAGTCATGCTTTGACACTAATGTGCTGTACTTTAATATGTAGATTGTGTGTAGTCTCCTTACCCCTTGCACAGTAGTGAATGAGTTTTGGTAAGCTTCTAGGGATAGTGTTGCTTGTCTAGAATCACACTGTGAGTCTGTGTGCATTTGGGAACCACTGTGAGAGAAGCATTTGATAACATCGTGTATTTGCTGAGAGATAACTGTTTTAAAACCTGTCTTGTTGTCAAGTTTTAGTAGCATTAGAAGGCAGTTTTTGCTTATGGTTTGATTAAATGAGTCAGGCTTTGACACAAAAGTGCAGTCCTGAAATATGTAGATTGTGTGCAGTTCCCTTACCACTTCCACTGTAGTGAATGAGTTTTGGTAAACTCCTAGGGATAGTGGTGCGTGTCTAGAATCACACTGTGAGTCTGTGTGCATTTGGGAACCACAGTGAGAGAAGCATTTGGTAACATTGTGTATTTGCTGACAGATAACTCTTTTAAAACCTGTCATGTTGTCAAGTTTTAGTAGCATTAGAAGCCAGTTTTTGCTTATGCTTTGATTAAATGAGTTAGGCTTTGACAGAAAAGTGCAGTCCTGAAATATGTAGATTGTGTGCAGTTCCCTTACCACTTCCACAGCAGTGAATGAGTTTTGGTAAACTCAGAGGGATAGTGGTTGTTGTCTAGAATCACACTGTGAGTCTGTGTGCATTTGGGAACCACTGTGAGAGAAGCATTTGGTAACATCATGTATTTGCTGACAGATAACTGTTTTAAAACCTGTCATGTTGTCAAGTTTTAGTAGTATTAGAAGCCAGTCTTTGCTTATGCATTGATAAAATGAGTCACGCTTTGACACTAATGTGCTGTACTTTAATATGTAGATTGTGTGTAGTCTCCTTACCCCTTGCACAGTAGTGAATGAGTTTTGGTAAGCTGCTAGGGATAGTGTTGCTTGTCTAGAATCACACTGTGAGTCTGTGTGCATTTGGGAACCACAGTGAGAGAAGCATTTGGTAACATTGTGTATTTGCTGACAGATAACTCTTTTAAAACCTGTCATGTTGTCAAGTTTTAGTAGCATTAGAAGCCAGTTTTTGCTTATGCTTTGATTAAATGAGTTAGGCTTTGACAGAAAAGTGCAGTCCTGAAATATGTAGATTGTGTGCAGTTCCCTTACCACTTCCACAGCAGTGAATGAGTTTTGGTAAACTCAGAGGGATAGTGGTTGTTGTCTAGAATCACACTGTGAGTCTGTGTGCATTTGGGAACCACTGTGAGAGAAGCATTTGGTAACATCATGTATTTGCTGACAGATAACTGTTTTAAAACCTGTCATGTTGTCAAGTTTTAGTAGTATTAGAAGCCAGTCTTTGCTTATGCATTGGTAAAATGAGTCATGATTTGAGACTAATGTGCTTTACTTTAATATGTAGATTGTGTGTAGTCTCCTTTCCCCTTGCACAGTAGTGAATGAGTTTTGGTCAGTTGCTAGGGATAGTGTTGCTTGTCTAGAATCACACTGTGAGTCTGTGTGCATTTGGGAACCACTGTGAGAGAAGTATTTGGTAACATCGTTTATTTTCTGACAGATAACTCTTTTAAAACCTGTCATGTTGTCAAGTTTTAGTAGCATTAGAAGCCAGTCTTTGCTTATGCGTTGATTAAATGAGTTAGGCTTTGACACAAAAGTGCAGTCCTGAAATATGTAGATTGTGTGCAGTTCCCTTACCACTTCCACAGTAGTGAATGAGTTTTGGTAAACTCCTACGGATAGTGGTTGTTGTCTAGAATCACACTGTGAGTCTGTGTGCATTTGGGAACCACTGTGAGAGAAGCATTTAGTAACATTGTGTATTTGCTGACAGATAACTGTTTTAAAACCTGTCATGTTGTCAAGTTTTAGTAGCATTAGAAGCCAGTCTTTGCTTATGCATTGATAAAATGAGTCATGCTTTGACACTAATGTGCTGTACTTTAATATGTAGATTGTGTGTAGTCTCCTCACCCCTTGCACAGTAGTGAATGAGTTTTGGTAAGCTGCTAGGGATAGTGTTGCTTGTCTAGAATCACACTGTAAGTCTGTGTGCATTTGGGAACCACTGTGAGAGAAGCATTTGATAACATTGTGTATTTGCTGAGAGATAACTGTTTTAAAACCTGTCTTGTTGTCAAGTTTTTTTAGCATTAGAAGGCAGTTTTTGCTTATGATTTGAATAAATGAGTCAGGCTTTGACACAAAAGTGCAGTCCTGAAATATGTAGATTGTGTGCAGTTCCCTTACCACTTCCACTGTAGTGAATGAGTTTTGGTAAACTACTAGGGATAGTGGTGCGTGTCTAGAATAACACTGTGAGTCTGTGTGCGTTTGGGAACCACTGTGAGAGAAGCATTTGGTAACATTGTATATTTGCTGACAGATAACTCTTTTAAAACCTGTCATGTTGTCAAGTTTTAGTAGCATTAGAAGCCAGTTTTTGCTTATGCTTTGATTAAATGAGTTAGGCATTGACACAAAAGTGCAGTCCTGAAATATGCAGATTGTGTGCAGTTCCCTTACCACTTCCACAGTAGTGAATGAGTTTTGGTAAACTCAGAGGGATAGGGGTTGTTGTCTAGAATCACACTGTGAGTCTGTGTGCATTTGGGAACCACTGTGAGAGAAGCATTTGGTAACATCGTGTATTTGCTGACAGATAACTGTTTTAAAACCTGTCATGTTGTCAAGTTTTAGAAGCATTAGAAGCCAGTCTCTGCTTATGCATTGATAAAATGAGTCAGGCTTTGACACTAAAGTGCAGTACTTAAATATGTAGATTGTGTGCAGTACCCTTACCTCTTCTAGACTAGTGAATGAGTTTTGGTAAACTCCTAGGATAGTGTTGCTTGTCTAAAATCACACTGTGAGTCTGTGTGCATTTGGGTAAGGATTGTGAGAGAAGCATTTGGTAACATTGTGTATTTGCTGACAGATAACTGTTTTAAAACCGGTCATGTTGTCAAGTTTTAGTAGCATTAGAAGCTAGTCTTTGCTTATGCATTGATAAAATGAGTCAGGGTTTGACACTAAGGTGCAGTACCATGTACTATTCTCTTCACTGCGCCAGAACTGAAAATTTAAAAGTTTTACCTAAGCACTGTCCTAGCAGTAGTCTGATTATTTAGTCAGTTTCCAAGTACTCATGTTGTGAACCATACATTACCACATAGACTGCTTCAAATGTCTATGCAGTATGCATACAGTCTTCTAACATACTATACACTTGTCTTTCACACCTTCAATTCCCTAGTCAGTATCCATACAGTCCAGCAAACATCCTGTCACTCCCTTTGCATTCCTCTAGTGAACCATTCAGTACCAAGTACTAATCCATTCACTGTGCCAAAAGCCAACCACTTATAAATTCACCCAGGCACTCCCCTTGCTGTACTGTAATCATTCAGTCAGTACCCAAGTACTCATGCAGTGAGCCAGGCCTTAGCACATGGACTGCTTCAAACGACTATCCACTATGTATGCAGTCCTCTTAACCACCTACACAGTTGTCTTTCACACCTTCAATTCCCCAGTCAGTATTCATACAGTTCTAGCAAACACCCTGTTACTCACCCAGTGTGTCTCCTTATAGTACTGTAATCATTCAGTCAGTTAGCATGTAGTCTTTTAGTGAGGTAGGCTTCAGGGCATGAACTGCTTCAAAGTAGTATGCACTATGCATGTAGTGTTTTAACCATCGTCACACTTGTGGTTCAGGGCTATAGTTTCTTAGTCAGTTTTTATATAAAATGTGTTTGTACAGTAATGGAATAGTATAAAGTCGAAAGTTATTAATATACATTTATTTGTGATTCTTTTTTACAGATACTGTTTTTCAACGTTAAAATAGAGAAATCATGGCAGAAAAAAAAAGAAAAAGAAAAGAAACTCAGAAAGGCGCAGGAGCAGGAGTGTTTCTCATCCTTTGCACTCTTCTCGTGCAAGATTGTTCGGATGAAGGGTCCTTAGATGCTTCATCATACTTGCCGTGCCGCACGAGTATTTCTTGTTAGGATCCCCTCGCGACAGCACTCTTTTGCAAATCTTGCACGTGACCAAGGTGGCATTGGTCTTTGTTTGCCCCTCGGGAAAAGTAAAAAATGTCCACAGCACTGAAGAAAAACGTTGTGGGCGTGGTGCCTCCTCAAAAAATTAATCCTTAGATTCGGTGAATATTTTTAAGTGACAACATTTACAGTTTTTAAGTTAAACGTATAAAATTTTGTTAGCCATAAGCATGTTATATATGTGTGATTTGTATCTTGTGGTATTTTACTGAGAATAACATGTTGGTTTTTTTTAACAATCTTTCTGATTGTTTTTTTTTGCCCGCTGTTAAGTGATGAGTAAGATTGAAATCACTATTTCTAGTGAAATTCAATATATTCTGAGAACAGCAAAAAAGGCAAACAAATTACTTTGTGGAAATGATGCTGTGTTGTAAAAAATGTATTATTACATGTTATAAATTTTTTTTCTTTTCTTTCACAGATCCAAATTTTAAAATAATCTATTTATATGAATTTAGATTGCAATGAAAATCTAAAAAAAATGTATACCATTTTTTATTCCTATTATTGTGAAGGTAAGCTTAACTAAGTCTCAATATGCAGACTGAGGAGGTCTGCAAGAAGCTACAAAGTTGAAACACGTTTCTAAAAACACTCTGTTTATACCTATGTAGTTTTGAAATCTGACCATAATCAGATATCATGTCGCCTGCAAAAAAAGAGATTTGAGGGGTTCATAATATTTCCCATTGTACCTATTGAAGGACCGCAATCATTTCAAACATTCTTCTTTGAACATCTTTGCAGACAAAACTCTGTGCTTACCTTCTATCATTCGCAAGGAATTTTAAAACCGGAAATATGTCACTTTTTGTAACATAGTTATTGCGCAAGACACTCTTTCATATTTACAAAGAGAGGAAAAGGCACTCTGTGCACTTTTTATACTCCATGTAAATACAACCTCATTATGCACACCACTTTGCGTTGAAAGGGTGTTCTATAAGTGTTGTTGTGCATGATTGCACTGAATACTCATAGAACAAGACACATGTCTAGATTTATCAGAAATCATGAATCTCGATATGTGTGTAAATGCTGCACCATTCTAAAATTGGTGTCGGAAAGCACAACAAGGAGAATTGTTTTCATTTCTCCACATTTTTATATCTTCAATGCATGCTGACATGTTCAGCATACATTGAAGGAGAAAAATGCATTTTCTCATTGTTTTTGTGCAGGAAGGTGTGTCTTCCTGCAGAAAAAAACAGCATATGACACAGATATCCTTGCACTATGATGCAAGGGTGCCTGTGTCACCACAAGGCTGCAGTTTAAGCAGCCGTGCAGAGAGAAGCATAGATTTGCAACATATTTATGTACATATGTTGCATCCCTGTGCTTCGGAAGTACTACAGCACTTTGCAGTTAAAGAGGTTACTGTGTGATGCTGCAGCACTTCCTCATAGTTCTGCACTTATACATTCACCATACGCTACTAATGCATTCATTCAGTCAATTACGTACTACACATACATTCATCTAAACTTTCACACACTAACAAAGAAATTTAGCTTTTTTTTTAAACCAGGAAAGTTAGTTCTTAAAAGAACTTTTTTTTTCTTCTTCTTTTATATTTTTGTTTTGGTTTCTCTAACAATTTTGTGATTTTTGGGGTTTTTCTGGGAAAAAAAACAGGAGGAACCAGACAATGAACTTCAGGGAACAAAAAAAAACCAAAAAAAAACCTAGCAATTGTGACTTTCTTGCCGGCGGCAGATCAGATCGATCGACTGCTCACCGTAGCACAAAGTTGCATTGCACTTTTAAAAATTGAAATTGAGGACGGATGTCCAAATTTTGGGCTGATGGATGCACTCTTGAAGTGCTCGGCTGCGATGAGGTGGAAGGCGCAGGAGCAGGAGTGTCTCTCATCCGTCGGCATTCTTCTCGTGCAAGATTGTTCGGATGAAGGGTTCTCAGGTGCTTCATCATACTTGCCGTGCCGCACGAGTATTTCTTGTTAGGATCCCCTCGCGACAGCACTCTTTTGCAAATCTTGCACGTGACCAAGGTGGCATTGGTCTTCGTTTGCCCCTCGGGAAAAGTAAAAAATTTCCACAGCACAGATGAAAAACGTGGTGTGCGTGGTGTCTCCTCCAAAAATAAATCCTCAGATGTATGAGGAGATGGAGGTGATGCCTGCTGCCCTGAAGCCATTTTTGGTTGAAAAAAGTTAGAGCTAAGTGAAATCTTAGTCCCAAAAATCTTCTTCTCTGCAAAGAATGATTGAATTGAGTGGGGTCTTACAATAGTTAGAACAGGAAGTGTAATGAACCAATCAAATCTTTTTTTCCAGGTCACATGGGATCCGCACACCCTGCGCTTACGCATCACGCACCCAGCGCGCATCCGCGAAACTGAATAAAAAAAAAATATAGGATTAGATGTAAAAATATATTACTTTTAAGACTAGTTTAGAGTTTGTCTTCAATTAATATTCACATGAAATACATATATATGTTTTTTAAAATGTTAAATATTTCACGGGATCCGTGCACCTACCGCGTCATAGACGCAGATGACGCATCGCGAAAGCGCGTAAACATCGCGTTACGTACATCGAATGTGTCGCGTATAGGCTGGGAGTCGCGTACCGGTCGCATTGCGATCGCACACTAAACACGTACCCAACACATACCATGCACGGATGCTATTGCGTAGGGTTTGAGAACGGTGCGCATAGGGTGCGCGGATCCAAAAAACATGGGAAAAAATATAAAATAAAGTTTTGAACATATAGTTAAAAAAATATTTTTAAAAATATACAAAAATATGTTTGGAAAACCCAATAAAAACAAATAATATTTTTTAATTGTTAAAAGAATTAATTGAAAAAATAAGTTTAAAAAATGGTGATAAAAAAGAATTTCAAAAAAACATAATTAATGAAATTGACACACTGAATTTGAAAAATATAGAAATCCAATGAAAATCATTAAACATGATATCTTTAGAGATAAGTTATAGATATGAATTAGCATTTAAAAAACCTTTGAAATTCACTGAAAAAACCATAGGTTACATGCACGTTATAGTTAGGAATTGGCATTTAAAAAACCTTAGAAATTCACCAAAAAAACCATAGGTTTCAGGGGTGTTATAGTTAGCTGGACATTTCCCTCGTACAAAACCCTAGAAATTCCCCTGTTATAGTTAGTTCAGCTAACTATAACTCACGCCCCCGCAATGCACTGCTGATGACGTCACATATTACATCACTCATGACATGGTCAGTGACATCACTGATGACATCACTGATGACATCTCAAATGACATCACTGATGACAACACTGATGATGTCATCCATATGATAAATTAGTGCATCTTCTCACACCCTAATATAACCTTTGATACACCGACTCAACATTTCAGACGGCCATTTTGAAAACCATAGATACCTCAATACCAATGACTACATACCCACTCATTGACTCTTAGGTCTACATACACCTCCACTCACTCACCTGTACAGTCACTCATACTTACAGTCACTCAGTACAGGACAATCATATGCATTTATACACCTATATAGACACTCACACACCACCAATCATCCATGGAGGTACAGACACACCTAGTCAGTCATGCAAATAATTAATTACAGTCCATTTTACTCACCTATACAGTTAAACACACTCAAGTTCACTTACTCATAAAAATACTAACAAATTCTGACGCTCTTATACAATTACTGATACAAGCACACACTCATCCATACAGCCACTCCCAAAATCACACACTCTCACATATAAATAGTTATATACTCTTACACACATATACACTGTGTTTCACATATGTAGTTACTGACACATGTACAACTGAGATATACATTCAATCACTATCTCACTAACACACCCTTATATACAGTCACCCACCCATACAGTCCATCACAGATGCACTCTTAAAACCATGCACCCACTGAATCACCCACTCACACAGCAATGCACAGAGTCACACACACCCTACCCACACACACACTCAGGCACCCATACAGATACTCAGACAACCAATCAATAACCCATATAGACACTCATATAGCTATTCACAAAACCATGCAGCCACTTATACACCAACACACAGACACATACAGACATTCACACAGTTTAGTCACTAGTCCGCAGTAAGATACATTTAATGACTCACTTATAGAGTCAGTTACGCACCTAGAAAATCATCCATTCACACACTTGTACACCCACTCATTCTTCCACCGGCCTTTCACCATAAATATATAAAATATCTTTAAACTTTACAGAAACACACAGTCACTGGATGACGTCATCAGTGATGTCATTTGAGATGTCAACAGTGATGTCATGAGTGATGTCACTGACCATATCATGAGTGATGTAATATGTGACATCATCAGCAGTGCATTGCGGGGGCGCGAGTTATAGTTAGCTGAACTAACTATAACAGGGGAATTTCTAGGGTTTTCTACGAGGGAAATGTCCAGCTAACTATAACACCCCTGAAACCTATGGTTTTTTCAGTGAATTTCTAAGGTTTTTTAAATGCCAATTCCTAACTATAACGCCCCTGAAACCTTTGGTTTTTTCAGTGAATTTCAAAGGTTTTTTAAATGCCAATTTCTAACTATAACGTGCATGTTAGATCTGGGGGTCTCTAGTTGGCAGGGTAGGTACCACTGTCCAAGTAGGGACCCTTGCTTCTAGTCAGGGAAAGGGGGATACACTGTTAAGATAACCCCTGCTCACCCTCTAGGTAGCTTGGCCTGAGCAGTCTAGGCTATCAAAGGCAATGTGTAAAGTATTTGTACCAACACTCACAGTAACACAGTGAAAACACCACAGATTTACTCCACACCAGTTTTAGAAAAATAAGGTATCTTTACTAAAAACTTCACAAGACCAAATACTACAGACAAACCAACATATAATTCAAAAGGTTACTTTAAAGATAGTTCAAGAGTTTGCAGAAAGTACTCCAGGATGTAAAAGTCAGTGTCTTGCACAATGCGACTCTCAATGCACAAAATGCGACACTTTCGTGCCCAACAGTACCTGTAGTTGCGATAAGGTTCCCAAAAGCTATAACAAGGAAGCTTGCAAAGGCGATGCGATACTCCTGAGATCCTGGGGAGGCTTTGCAGCAGCCCTGCTTCACGCAGCAGAGGTGGATGCGCCGGCTCCGATCTGTAAGGGAAGGATGCGATGACTCTGGCTTTCGTTGCGTAGGTTTCTTAGGGGCAAGCTTCACGCACAGGTTCGATGCGACACTCTTCGATGTGGTGTGATGCGTGGCGCAGCGTTGCCTTCCGGCGCCGCAACTCTCGATGCGCCACGGAACGGGACTCTGCGTCGACGCACCCGATGTCTGGAGACTTTTCACGCACCGGCAGTGGTGCGGCTCGCAAACTGGTTCTGCGACAACCCTCGCAATGGCAGGAATCTTCACGCTTCGGGACGATGCTCGACGCACTCGGCGATGCGGGGACCCTGCGTGCTGCGATGGTGCCGCGATGAAATTTTCCACGCACTCTTGTTCTTGCGACACGCAATCGGATGATGCGTTGGGTACCAGTTACTCTTTTCACACTTCTGCTTCCCAGCTCCCAAAACACAGCAAAACGACTTCCTGAGGCCCCAAGACTGGGCAAGCACTCCAAGGCAGGTCAGAACTCCTTCAGCAGAGTTCCAGGGGAGCTGGTGGTGAAGTCCTTTTGTTCCTGGGACTTCTTAACAGGGAGCCAGCTCTGCTCAGGCCCTTGGAGATCAGAATCAAAAGAAGGGGACACAGCAAAGTCCTTCCCCTCTCCTTGGCAGCAAAGCAAAACAGCAAGCAGGCAGTCTTCTCCTCTTCAGTCCTTTTCAGCTTTCTCCTTGGCAGAGGTTTCTTCTTAGTTCCAAAGTGATCTAAAGTTTTAGGTGTCTGGGGTCCTCTTCTTATACCCCTCCAAGTCTTTGTCTCTCTTTGTTCCAGTGGGGGGATTCCCCTGCTCAAACCGGTTCCTGGGTGTGCTCTGCTCTGGAGCACCTGGTTCCTTTCAGAGTGATGGGCAGGGTCGTTAGACGCTCAGCAGGAGGTGGAGCCTTCTTTGTGCTGGCAGAGGCAGAGTCCTCAGCCTGGCCAGCAGGGGGTGGAGCCAGCATTGTGTTTGTCAGGGGCAGCCCTATTCAAACCCAGGGACTACTCCTCCCACCCATCTAAAGCAGATCTCCCTATTCACCCTGCTGCTGACTCATCCAGGCTCCTGGAGCCACCTAGCCCATCACATGACACCAGTCAGCCAACCAGCACACAGGCACACAGGAAGGTTAAACAGGAGAATAGCTACTTTCTAAAAAGTGCTATTCTCACACAGTGAATTTAAAAACCATCTTGCTAAAAAGATGTATAATTAAATTCTGAACACAGAGATACCAAACTTGGATTTTCTATCTTGCCCTTATGGGAAGATAGGCATGTAAACAGCCTTCCCCATTCTATCCTATGGGCAAGATAGCCTCTCAGCAGTGAAAAACGAAAATGGCTGTAATTCACTACCAGGGCATGTTACACACCTCAGTACATGCCCTACCTTTCAGATACACTGCACCCAGCCCAGGGGGGTACCTAGGGCCACCATAGGGATGCCTGACATGTACAGAAAGGGAAGGATAAGGCCTGGTCAGTGGGTGCACTGGCCAGGTCGACATGGCAGTCCTGGACTGCACATAGGCACTGCAAGCAGGCCTAAGACATCATTTTAGCGCTACTCCTGTGGGTGGCACAATCAGTGCTGCAGCCCACTAGTAGCATTTGAATCACCAGCCCTGGCACACTCAGGGCACTTTACTAGGGGCTAACAGGTGAAACAAATATACCAATCATGGATAACCAATTTACCAAGGGAGCACTTGCACTTTGACAATGATCAGCAGTGGCAAAGTGCCCAAAGCATCTAAACCAGCAAAAACGAAATCCAGCATAGCATCAAAAATACAGGAGGTAGAGGCAAAAAGTCAGGGGTAACCACGCCAAAGATGCCAGGTCTAACAGTGCATGAAACCTATGGTTTTTTCAGTGAATATATATATATGTGAATATCACATATTACTTTCTTCTACTTTATCAAATACCAATATTTGAATGTGATCTAATTCCGGATTTCAGGGCAGGGCTCTGCTACATCGCCAGCAGATATAAGAGATTCGCTTACAGGTTTTTCAGACTCCTAGCAACCCTTCTTCACAAGGGTATATTATAACTAAGTGGAAGGGTTGAGAGACACCTGCCAGTTTTCATTTTGTCTGAAATGAAAAAAGTTACCTTTAGGGTCAGGAAATCTACACTAGTGACCCAACACTGATCAGGATAACAGGACATCCCCAACTCGCATATCAACTGTGCAAGATGAGGCCTTAGGGCTAGGGTGTAGACCTGGAAGCGGGGGAACCAGTTTCGAGTCTCGCCAAGGACGCTCAACATCCTGTGATTCTGGCCAAATCGCTGTATTTCCCCGTTCATAACAAAAAAAAAATGTGTCGTCTGTAACGCAACTGGTGCTCATGTAAAGCCCTCTGATACCTTCGGTTCTAGTTTGCGCTATATAAACCCCCCTCCTCCCAAACAAAACTGTCATGCTTCCATTGTGTATGTAAACTGTGACATCTTTATTATTATCATCTGTAGCCTATGGGTATTATGGGTGAAAACATAAAAATCTTCTTGACCCCTTTAAAAATAAGCATTTGCAATGCAATCGGTCTCGCCTTTGGAACCTTATAAGTATTTAGTGAAACAGTACTTTATTGTGGGAACAGCAACATTAACTCTTGTACAGTGCACTAGGCAGTAAAAGTGTACAGTACCACAGCCTGTCACTAGGGGTACATTGGGATCTCTTGTGGCCTGTCTCTGGTAGTTCTCACTTCCCTGCTTCTCTGCCAGACACAGTAAGAGCAACTGGGACCGCCTTCACCTGACCCTGCTCCACTGTCCAATCTCACTGCCCACCACTGTAACCACCACATGGGACCCCCAACCTGCCTCTATTTCTGCTCGCCATTACTGTCCTATCTCACTGCTAGTCACTGTCCACTTGGCAATGCTATCTACAGTAAGTACCACCAGAGACCCTTATCCTGCCCATACTTTCTGTCACTCACTGCCCACTGCCAGCTACTGTCACCCTTAACCTGCCCCTGCTCTCACTGACAGCCCAGTCGCACTGCCAGCTACTGCCACCCTTAACCTGCCCCTGCTCTCCCTGACTGCCCTGTCCCACTTCCAGCTTATGTAGGTAAACCCGGAGCTAATAGGACCAAATGAACCATCTACCCACCAGCCATAGGCATCGTGAGTTAAGGAGGCTATGCCATCAGGAGCACCATTTCTTATCCAAACTGCATTCTGGGGGTTGTAGTTGGAGTGCATTTGAAGATAACAATAAGGCTAACAGCTGAAAAAATGCCATGCAATGAAAAAGTGCATGACAAGAACATGGTGTTCCTAATCACATAATGTCATTGCCACCTAGTCCGGTGCTCCTAGGCGTAGGCACGTCCAGAGATGTTCCAGGGAGAGAAGCAGGGTATCGACACAGACAGACCAGGGACACATGAAACAAATATATGCAGCCAGGTCTGTAAAGAAGTACTAGCAGCGAGCCAAGAAGGGGATCCCAGAAAACCGAGTAAATACTTAAACTGTAAACGGAAGAGAGAAAAACAAATCAGGGAGAACCCTAGAGTCATTGCTGTAATAGGAAATATAGAATTGCAAGTACTCCGTACCGGACGGTACCTGCCATATAAAGCACTCCCTAGTGTACAAATACACAAGAAAGAGCTCAGGGCAGTAGGGGGTCATTAGCGGGTGAAAGGGTAGTCTGGTGAAAGACTGGCACTTGCCAGGAGTTTTACCAGTGACCTACTGAAGACCCGGTGGGGGGAGAAGGCTGTTCTAGACTAGGCTTGAGACGACTTCTGCCTGGGCACAGGCACCCCGGACAGAGGCAGGACAATGCGAGCAGTAACTTTCGATATAGGGGTCCTCTCCGCTACGTCCTCCTCGGCTCCACGAGTGTCTCAAACAAGCACTGATGCATGGATGTCCCTTTCCAGCATCTATACACCCCTGCTCACCAACGCCACAACTTAATAGCGCAATGATGAGCTATTTAGCCGCAGTTTCGTTTTTCTGTAAAGGTTTGCACTGCTTATGGATAAGCCGAACATTGCCTAAATAATGACCGAGCAAAATAAATTCCGAGCCAAGACTTTAAATACATAAAAGGGGCAGAGATGTGGTACCCGCACGCATCTAATAGCTACAGAAACGACTTGGCAGACAAGAGGAACTTGGGTGCCCGACCCTTGCCAGAACAGCCCTGCCACTGTGAAGGACTATGATTTCGAGGTGCGGGTTTGTTTTAATGAGGACAGAGACCAGGTTAATGAATCGATACAGTGAAGGAAAAGGGTCGGGTGAACTAAGAGACAATAAGCCATGACCTAAATTAAACATGAAAATAGATTAAACGAAAAACTGCATAAAGGCAGAAGGTACAATGTGACGTATTAAGGACAAAGCTTCCACATGTTAAAGAAATACACTTTTTTGAATTTTGAAGAGATTTTATTATATTTTACATGATGTTTCTAGTTTGATTTATATAGCAAACATGTTCAGGGCTTGGCTCGTGCACAGGCTTTAAGAGCCGAGCCAGACCCTTGGCTCAGCTCTCCCACCTCCAGAACAAAGTGGATATTGTTGTTTACCATTGCCATCCAGGACCTAACCAGTATATCACTCCAACTGAATATCCAAGTTAGCCCCTGTGTACTCTCCAAGGATAGTAATAGCAAACTGCTTAATTGCAAATTTCACTTGTCAAGTGTTTTATACCTGTTAGCCCAGGATTGCTTTATGAGCTGTTACATTATTGCTTTTGGACCAGGATAGCAGTGCTATATGAACTGTTAAATATACTGTTGCATACTGATTTTGGTTATTTGTCAAGTAACATTTATGAAATTTTACTTTTGCGATGTTTAAACCATTAGGCAGTGCCCCCTCATGTGGATTTCCTAGATGGCTTAGGCCACATTCATTTACAGCCAGTCACCTTTTTCATCTCACTTGAAGAAATGTCTAGTCTCACAACAGTCTTTATGGTGTAGCAATCCCTATGATCACACTCTATACCTAGCACACAGTCTCTCCATCCCTGAAATGCCCTTCACTGCTGCAAAGGGCTACCATGCATGACTGGGAAAGGATGCACATGCAGAACTACAGAGAGAAAAGACAGTGATGAAGATGGAGGCAATGACAGGTGAAATATGCAGGTGGAGGATTTCAGAAAGATAGGGGAGAAAAAGGGTTGTTAAGAGAGAAAAGCTGAAGAGGAAAGTGGTATGAGGAATATAAAGGAGTGATTGAGACACCCAGAGGATAACTCTCCCCTTCCACTGACCTTAGTAATGATTAATTTGCAGTCTCACACTTTCAGAACATTTTCAATTCTGATGATTCCCAAACAAATGATTGATGTTACTCATGTAAGTGCTGCAGCTAACTATGATTGGCTAAGTCAATAGGTCTGGCTTGTTTTATACATTTTGTATAGGTCTGGGTGCAATAACAGAAAGCTCACGGAAAGGCATTCGAATATTGGTCAGGTGGCACGCTGTGTGAAAAACCGGATTTTAGCTTACATGTTTTAAGCAAAACCCTTCAGTACATACGTCTCTCCTCAGGGAAAACAAATTCTAGTTAAATGTCAATGGCAATGCTCACTTTTAGAAACTCCCACTTGTTTCATCCCACTTGGTCTCACTAAATGTATTTGTCTAATTAAATGTGTTTAGCTGTCAGATGAGGTTTATTCACCCGTACTGATCCGTTGTCTCATATATCACCAATTACCTGATATGGGACAAAATACTTTGTAATCGTAGTACATAAAACAATGTAAATAAAATATATGTAAACAATAGGGGCTCCTTTGTCAAAGTTTCCACCAAATGTTATACTTAAGAACATAGCTGCCAAGGTTTCAGATTGCTATGTGTGACATTTTTATAATTTCAATGCAATTATGTGTGACATTTCAACCACTATGAGTGACATTTCTCGCCAAGCAAAATCAAGCAATAATGACGAGGGAAATTTATAAACATTACAAATGACACACATTCGAGCAACATGAAACTCTAAGAAAAGCTTAAAACTACTCCAAATCACAGAAATGAAAGGGCACTAATCCAGTGTCATTGTAAACTGATTGTAGTTTTTGGGTGAATATGCAGTGCGTCATTGGTACAGTCAAATGCTTTCAACAGGGACATTTAACCTCTCCTCTATGCGAAATCACTGTGGTAGCGTTAATTTTATAATAAATACTTCTGTCTCTAGTAAAGTCAGAACAATACACTGGTGCACCTAGGTGGGGAAAAATAAATAATGCAGCTGCTGATGTCCTTGAGAAGTGTCTATGTCTGTTACACTCACTGGCTCAGCCAGTAGCGAAGTTAATCTGTCCGCAGTCACGACGATTGTGAGGAACTCTGAATGCAAATCTAGTCACGGTGGCACAGATCTGCCAATGTGAGAAGCGCCTGCCCTAAACACCGCCAGCTCAGGCTCTCCCGGACTCAGTGCAGAGTTCTAGAATTGCCAGGCATGTCGACAGCAACCATTAGTGAGGGCCCGGGCTGGGGCACAGGCTGATGGAGGAAATAAGAATCGGAAATACAGTACCTACTAGTACTACACTAACCTAGTCACATAGCTCAAAACTGTAACAGCAATCTATACTTGGCAGCTGCGGAGAAGTGTTTAAAAAGATGTAATTGATCGTTACAGTTTAGTTAAAACATTACCTGCTCTCTCAGGCACTTAATATTTATTCATGATCGTCACTGGGCAACAGAGCACGGCTGCGGCCCGGTAGGCTTGGTTCCATGCATGATATATAGGGCTCCTGGTTTTATGGTATTTATTTTTTTGCCATTTCCGTCTGTATTTATCCATATTTATTTTTTGGGCTTTTTTTCTGTATTTATCCATATTTATTTTTGACACTAGCAAAAGGCGACGCTACAGCTAGTATTTTTCCACATTTATTTACATTGACAAGGCACAC
Source organism: Triturus cristatus (assembly GCF_964204655.1). NCBI lineage: Eukaryota > Metazoa > Chordata > Amphibia > Caudata > Salamandridae > Triturus > Triturus cristatus. Next base: position 305,551,052 of record NC_140579.1, on the reverse strand, counting down.
CTGCGCCCAGTTGTTATTGTTCAACACAATACAATCAGCTGAAAACTTTGCCATTGTATTACAAGCACATGTTCAAGCTCCTAGAGTCAGAGTGCTCGGAGGACCAAATCAGCAGTTTCCCTTTGCAACCTGCCACCAGTCGTGTAGCACTTTTCATGACGTGTGTAATTATTGGTATACAAAGCAGGATCGATGACATAGGACAAGTTGTGACCCACTGTTATATGTGCTTCCTAGGAGCTCCTATACTTTAGTTTTAAAACGATCTTCAGTACAACACTGAGACGGATGTCATGTAATAGCTACAATGTACAATGTTCCAAAACAATAAAGACAAAATAGGCCACCGGTGTCTGTAAAAAGTTATATGTTCCCTATCCCGGTCAGAGAAAAGCAACCAGCAGTAATTGTTCGCCACCCACTGCACACCAGGAGTACATGCCGATCTCGCACCTCATTCTGTCCAGCTAATATTTTGTGAACTTCCCTCTACACACCCTGCTTCGCCTCCCACCCCCTGCAGCTAAAAACCTCAATTTCGAAATAGTGCACTCTGGTCACAAGGCATGCAGCACGTAGAGGGTATCTGCACTAGCCCCATCCAGCTGTAGTTTCTCCCTTAACACCAGTCAGGAATGATATCACGACACCTGCACCAGAGATAGCGCCCAAAACCTGAGTTTCAAGGTGGCGCAGAGAAGTGTGATTCAGGCGTGAAGGATCGCTCACCTCTCCACTTAAAGTGAGGTTTGCACTACAAAAGGCCATTCCCCCTCCCTCGCTCCGCGCTATTCAAATAATAAAACATTAATGAGCACCCTCCCTTTCACTTACACTAGCTTTGAAGTGGCTGGGGTGGGGGCTGTTATGCCCTCACTGACACATGGATCCGACCACGATTAGGTGAAAGAAACTAATTAGGAAATGTCAGCAGGGGTTTGGGGGGCAGGCAGAGGTCATCCAAAGATCTACATCAGGCAGAGGGGCGTGGCAACCCTGAGCTGGAGCATGGCTGCACAGCACAAATTTCTAAATCAGTTTCGGTAGTATTTTACCGGTTCTGTTTATAAATACAGACAAAGGAAAAATAGTTTCCCGTCTGTATTTATACGTAAAAATCCGTTTAAACGGAAAACCGGGAGCCTTAATGATATATTACTGCCACCGATGTGCCATCAGTCATGCTGCAACCAGTGAGCACAGCAGCTTGCTGCACCCACTCTCACTGCGGGTGACCCTGACTCGTGAGCCACCCTCTCTGGCCCTGTCTTTGGCTGACTGGTGCAGGTGGGATCCGATACCACATTGGAACCATGAGCCATGTTTGCCGCAGACGGTCGGCGGTGCGTGTCAGCAGCTTTCAGCCTGGCTTGCCCTGCATTAACAACGGTGAAAATCAGCCGCAGCAGAGAATAGGTTTAAAAAAATAAGTTGCGGAATAAACATGCGTAGAAACACAGAGGAGCAGTGCAGGGGTGTGTATACAAGCTTTCTAAGCTTCGCTCCAGTACCAACCGACTTCCACTGAGCAGCGCATATGTATTTAAAGCCCCAGCAAATGCCACAAGTTACTCGAACCCAAGGCCCTTTGCAGCTGAGCTCAGGCATTAGTGATCTCTAGTAGAATCTGAACAAACACATCGACTATAAAAGAGCACGTTCGTGCGTGCACTTGCTGGGGGTATCACTAGAAATATCTTCTGCGGTGCTAGGTGGCTGGCAGCAGCTGTCGAGAAATTTGTCAGAAAACAATGCACACCTTTGATAGCTCCCAGAAAGCACTTGCGAAGTGGTTGTCTGCAGTGCTCCAGTGACGTAGGTCACAGACACAGCATGCGCGCGCAGCTCACAGGCACAGCTGTGGCTAGCCAAGGAAACAAAAGAGGAACTTGAGGTTTCTATGAATCGAGCGGTGGATAAGGCCTTACGGGAACCTCGGGTGAATCGTGGTAGAACAGTTCCCAGGAACCAAACAAGCATTGGCAATGCAATGGGACTCGTATTTACGCGAGACCTATTGCATCGAAAACGGGAGTGTGGCGGTCACAAGCACGACTGGGAGTGCGCGGGAGGGGTGGGGGGGCTCTAAGAAGTCACGGACTGCTGGAGGTGGGGTCGCGAGGGGCTGGAAGAAAGTAGTCTGTGCAGTGAAGGGGCCAGTAGCTGTGGAAGGATACAAATGACTCACATGGCTGTCATGGGGAGGGACTAACAAGCTCAAAACCAATTGGAAGGCAGCATTTATAACCTAAGCCAATGAAGAAGATGGGCCGGAGAGTAGGCGGCGCTTCCACAAAGCTTTCACACTATAGTGTATACTGCATGCCTCGCAAAGCGATGGCAGCGCTTTCGCGCTGCAACGCTAGACGAGACCTAAAAAAAACGTTCATCGGGCATTGTAAGAATGAATGACCCCCTGCTTGAAAGCATTACTCTTCAGTGAACCATTGAGAACGAGTTGTGTTCTGGATGCTGGCTCGCGTATCTTTGTGTTCTTTCTGAAACAGCAGCTCTCAGACCGAAACACTTATGTTCACAATGATATTTGTTTGTTTCATCCCAATGGATCAGTAACAGAACCCATTGTTCCTCATTATTTCCTTGGATCACGTGTAGCATCCCTTTGGTATAAAGGGGTTTATGCTGCAATGTTTTCTAAAGCCTGGTCTTTATGAACAGCAATGAGGAAATCAATTTTGCCCACCAAAATTATTGGAGCTTGTCCAAAGAAATACTGGATGCAGAGCACACAGTAAAGCCTATAGGACTGCCCTAAGGGTGCAATGAAATGCGTTTAATAAACCATCATTAGCTGACTTCAACTGTGTAACTGAGCCTGATGTTTTAGAAAGCATGCTAAATTGTATGTAATGTTTGAAAAAATGCTGGAGGATAGATTACATGTAATAATTGTGTAACTCATGTTGCCTTCTGTGCTACCAGAGCTGTACAGTAATCAGCTGCAGATGTTAACTGGGTGTCTTGTGAAAAAAGGAAACTTTGAGATGTTGTTAGTCTTTCCCAAATAAAGCAACATAGTTGCTTCTTGTGTCTGTGGTAGTAATTCATAACCGCAACACTCACTTTGCCTGTTCACAGTGACCATATAACTACTACCTGCTTTAAAAAGATTTTACAAAATCAATTAATCATGGCCCCTGTTTCAAAAGTGTATTTACTTTAGAATAGATTCTTTTGGTGAAAAATCAAAGAGCAAATATTTTCTGGAACTGTTGAGTTCCACTCTGTGTGTATAAAAATGTGTTTCAATAATATTGAAGTTCATATTGGGCTGCTGCATTAAATATTGGCCATTAAATAAGATTACTGGAATTTCCATCATATCTCTCCAAAGAGAACAAAACTGTGATAGTTTTACGGCAACAGTATATCGCCTCCCATTTTACAGCACGATACTACAACTTGTACCATGTGTCTGCTTCTTGTCTCCTTGTTTCTATTGGTAATTCCTTTTAAGAAACAGCGGCAAGTATTAGACTTGTACTAACAACACTAATAAATGTGCCATTAGTAATTGCCTACCTATAGTGCACTCACATTTTTGGGGGAAGTGACCTCATCACACTCCACCCTGACGAAAGCTCAGGCCACTTTCTAGTCCACTATAGAGTGCTGAAACATGTTGGTGTCTAGTCTAGGGTCTTAGGAACATCACATCCTAAATACCCTTCTATAGTGTTTTTAGCTTCCCTCCCACTCCACCAATAAAGGATACTTTAGGAGTGGGTGAGGAATTTTATCTTTAAAGTTACGCCCCCATACACCTTTTTATATGTGCTCCCTGAAACACGGTTGAGCCCACCCCGACGTTTAGGAGTTAGGGTGAGCCCGATGATGAAGCATGTCACTATTATAGTGAGTGAGGGCTATATTGAGAAAAAGATTTTTTTCCCTTCCCACCCACCCACAATGAAGGGTTGGTTATAGATTGGACATAGGAACTCTCCGTGTCAGTTTCACTGAGGAGAGAACCACCATATAATAAATCAAATCCCTCCCTTGTTCCCTTTAGTTTTTGACAAAAAACGCTCTCTGTGTTTTTTCAAAAGGGACACGTATTTACTTGTGGATATACATAATAGGGAGGATGTGTCCCTTCCTTCCTCTGTTGTGAGGACCTCTCTACCCTTCCAGGGCCCTTGCGGGTCCCTAACTGTGTAATATAGATTTTTGGAGTTTGCCATATAAAATCTATAGCGCTTCTGGTAAGGATGGCAGTCGAGTAAGTCGCTCTGTTCAGAGCTCTGTACTCGGGAAGTCTCACCAAGCACGTGGCTTGGTGGGTCCCGGTGGGTTATTCTGAAGCTGGCTTGAAGCCTATAGGAGGATCTAGGTAGAGCTGGTGAAACCCATAGGCGGCAAGGCTGTCTGCAGGAGCTCAAAAGCGGAAACAATATGGCGGCAATTCTAGATGGTGAGCAGCGCAGTGGGACGCCTGAGGTTCAACACAGAGACAAAATACCAGCAGGGGTGCAATGTCCTGCATGCATACATGCATAACTCCAAAGCTTCTTCAATATACTGAAGCCCAATATTGGACCCTTGCTGGATAGTGCTGGAACCTGTGTTCCTGGTTCAAGCAGTGAAATGCGCTAAATGTGGGGGACCCACTAATGACTCATACCCTGAGAAGGCTGCCTTACTGGAAAGGGGTCTTGAGTCCCACATTCTAACAAGGTAACGAGAAGGCCAGACAAATGGGTCAATTTCTGTGGGCATAACTTTATGAATCTTAAGCTAGAGGATAACGTAAAGTCAAGGGATACTCAAGCTCATGTCGTGAGCACATAAGCACCAACAAGTTAGTCCCATCCCAGGAATTTTTCAAGAAACAATAAACAGTGGTCACTGTATCCAGAAAAATCCCAGGTGACTTGGCGCAGCTTACAAAAGGAGACTTGAAAGCCTGCCTCTCAGAAATGAAAGCAATACTGGAAAAAACATCCAAAGGTGGTCTACTCAACTTGCGCACAGACATCCGGAAAGACATTAAAAACAATATTCAACTCATGAGCCAATTCCTAGATCAAGCAGAATCATTCATACAGAAGATGAGAGATACAAAACAAGCCCTTACAAAAATTATTTGCCACCTGGGATCACAGAAGAGCTGGCTAATGGAAAACAGGTCTTAATGTGAAACTATGTACATTTGCAACCTGAAGGAAGGGACAAAAGGAGAAGAGTTGATAAAATGTGTAGTAGAACTGTTCAGAGTCACCTTACAGGAGGAAGTAAAAAAAGTACACAGAGTTGTTCGCAAAGCCGTTGATAACAAATACAAAATATAAGGCATAGTGTCAGGCTTTCTAGCTAGCATAAAAGAGTTCATCAAGAGGCAAATATGCTGCCGCTGGCCAATACAAGACAGACTACAGTTTCTGTGAAAATATCTGACAAAAGGATCAAAAACCTAGAAGAAGGCAATGCTATCCTGGGCCTGAACAAAGAGAGTGATGACGGTGAACATTAAATGGTCTGAAATCAGACACATCTAAGACTCAAAGGCAAAGCAATGATGTCTAAAGTGGCAGACCACTTCCTGCAAGATAAAACTACAATGAAAGGCTGAGAGACATGTAGAGGACTCTGGATTGGGAGGACATCATTATCGAAAAGGGAAAACAGGAATTATTAATTAAGTCTATAAACTTCAGTTCAGAAGAAAAAGGATGACATTTCAGGCTTTCTGAACAGACTCCATAACCATCCATACTCCCAGACTGGAAAGCAAAACTAGACAAGTCTATCTCCACAGAAGTGGTCCTACATTCAATTACATCTATTCAACCAAACAAAGCTCAAGGCCTGTATGGTTTCATCGGGTCTTTCTATAGAGAAATGATGCTCCGTTTGCTCAGTTTCTTGGTGCAACTGCTTATCTCTTTCTGTGTGACATGGGATAATACACCCATCCTGAAGAAAGCGGAGGTAGTGATGATCCCACAATAAAGAAAACCATTGGAAGACCACAAACTTATAAGCCAATAGTCCTTCCGAACATGGACATTAAGATCTTTACAAAAGTACTGGCATAAGCAAAGTCTTACCCGCCACGTGCTTTCGCTAAAGAAAGATGGGGAGATAATGTGAGGAAAGTAGAGCATGTGACTGAGTAATGCAAAAAGAGGGAGGTCACAGCTCTCCTGATGTCTTAAGACATGGGGAACGCATTTGAAAGGATGAGCTGGGAGTCCCTTTAGCCAGTATTAGACAAAATAGGTCTGGGTCCGAACATAAAACAGTGTATTCTGTTTCACTATGTTAAACCAGAGGACAGTGTCATAGCATGCTTCTGAAAAATTCACAGTGCATAGGGGAACCTACAAACCTGCCTCCTGTCACCTGTATTTCTTATTCTTGCGACTGAACCCCTGGCAAGGCTCATAAGAGATTGCCTTAATGAGTATCATGGAATGCCTGAGAAATGTTGAGAATTCATCACACTTTAAAATTATTAATCACAGATACTAAACATATCAATCCCAAAAGAAAAAGATGATACAACTGAGGATTCTCAGCCCAATGCAATGGGCTGAAACCTCCATCAGATATTTGGAAGTGTATGTTACAAGGGCTGTGGAAACATGGACTAATGCTAACTGGTCTTTTCTTAAAACTCAGATATTAACACCTCTACATAAATGGAAAGGCCAATACATCTCTTTGATGGGGAAAATCAATATTGTGAAAAATTAATATTGTATCTCACTTGTGCCAGGCGTTCCCCACAATTAATAGTGCTGTCAGAAAGTAAAGCCTTACAACAGAAAGTGATCACATTTGGGGGTGGGAGAGAACAAGCTAGATTAAGTAAAAAAATACGGATGGCCTATTTGATCAAGAGAGGATTGGCGCGCCTGAACATTTTCTATTACTAAATTGCTGCACAATTTAGAATCCTGGTGGAATGGTTGGTCGAGAAATCAGAAATGAGGTGGCTCTTCATAAACAGGGCAGTGGGGGGGTCATCCCTAAGGAAGCTTTGGTTTTCTCAAGACCTAAATTACTGTACATATAAGCAGATACTAGTTCAGAACTATTGCTCTGGGATCAAGATTCCCTTACACATGGCCTTTCGCCTCTTTTGGCCCCATACACACTGATCCATCTCAGACTGGCCTTTACACCAAAGTTTTATGGGGCAAGGTTTAAGAATTGGCAACAAGGGAGGTGCCTTATGATAACAGCCATGCTTGATAAGGGACATATTAAATCATTCAGTCAATGCCAAAGGGAATTCCCATTGAAGAAAACAGAATGCAGTATAACCAGACAAGACACTGGGTAATGCATCCCAACATTTAAATAACAGCTGCTAGGTCTTTAACCCCATTTGAGAAGCTATCAGCGACTTATGAAACTTCCATGGCTCTGATAGCGAAACTATATCAGCTTTTGGGAGAGTTGTGTCACAAGGACAAATGGTCCTACCAAGATCGATGCAAAACTAAATTGGAAAATGAATTTAGTGAAAATGAATGGTCCCAAAATTAGTTGAATTTCCACAAGGGATTCAAGAGTGCCCAACATTGGATGAATATAAACTGACTATGAGATAGTACTTAACCCCCAGTAGACTGAATAATACATTTCTGGGAACTTCATTTGTGTGATGGCGGTGTAATACTGAGATGGCCACTATCCCTCATATATGGCAGGAACGCAATGAGATTAAACCCTTCTGGAAGGGAATACTTAGCCATAGATATGTCATTATAGGGGAAGACACACAAGAAGACCCAGCAGTGGTGTTATTAGACATGAAAGGCGAACAGCCCAGGTTGGGGAGTGACACATTATTATATTTCTGGTTATAGAAATTCATGTCACAATCTAAATGCTATTTTTGGGACTTAGAAATATGGAAAGTTAGTTAAAAGTTGAGGTGAATCGTCCCGGGTAGAAAAAGAGAAATCCTCCCTTTCAAGGTAAGGAAACAGTACCCTTTAAGTATAAGACATAAGACAGAACCAGTATAACTACTAATTGTAAAACTCAAAATGTTTGTAGTTATCCATATTCAGATAGGATCATTATCATATAGGGAAATGTGGGTAGGACTGACAGGAGATTTGTGATTTTGTTTCTAACCTTTTTTTTAAATAAAGATCCTGGTGAGACAATCTCTTTGAGGTTGAGATGAAATTTATCATGCACTGAGAGTTTCTGTTGGTCCCAGGATCTTGTATTCTAATTCCTCCCAATAAACACTGTGTTGCAGTGGGATCGCTTTCAGGATATGAGGACATCATGGATTATACCCCTATTGGTCTGCAGAGGAAACTAAATGCTCTAGCAACTTACAGGAAGCAGAACCAGCTCCACATTAATCTGGATTTTGGTCTTTGGGAAAACATTAAAGAGTTTTAACCGACACTTACACACATGGGAGGTGGAGCAAGTCAACCAATATACATTTTTGGGCTTCACCTTCAGGAGGAATTTGAATTGGGGTATGCATTGGGATGGCATTAAGCAGAAGGCCCTATTGCATGCCAGTTGTCTATCCAGATTTAATAGTAGATTTGGGGGGCTTTCCCATATTCCATTACGAAGGGCTTACGAAGGGAAGATACTTCCGCTGGGTCGTATGGAGGAGAGGTTTTTTCCCTTTGCCAGTTACCAGACCCAGGATTGAGAAATTACATATTAAGGGTCAGGGTGGGATGTAACCCAATTTATTCATCCCACTCATACTGGACCAGGGTTCAGAATATTGGTGGTCACTGCCCCTGTCCCCTGAAAGTGAAATGCTCCCTTCTGCATATACTTATGGACTGTGTTGTTTATATTGCAAATCGAATTAAGTTTTTAAGACCTCTGTTTTTTCAATATAATGTTTTCCATATGGGGAAAGCTGAGGAGATATTTTCAGAAATGTGCTATTTAGATGTGGCAGTTGGAATTGCTTGGTTTTTACGGTCTGTTAAACCGAACTTTAATTATTAACTGTAGTGGGTATGGGGTGTTGGGTAGTAAGAGGGGGCCCTTTTAATGATTTAAATTGTCAATTGACTTTTTAGAATTTGTTATTTCCAATTGTCTAAATAAACTTGTTTTTCTACCTACCTGTTAATTCCTCCCAATAAACACTGTGTTGCAGTGGGATTGCTTTCAGGATACCAGGACACACACTCCTTGTAGACGTATTATATGAGCTTTGCTTGCCTAGCTGTACTGTATTGGACATGGTCCTACATAATCTGGCAAATATTGTCCATGCACCATTTGGATGAGAAACACTACAATTGTAATCCATATCGCAAATGTGATTAATGTTAGGATGATACAAACATAAATCCATTGGGCCTTGGGTACATAACTGACCATGTCCTATCCTTTTCACCAATTTAGGCTTTAGGATTTGACTTTGAGATAACTTAAATCTGTATGACTGAAGGTTTGTGATCTGTACCTTGGCCATGCTAAGAAAGATGTTCTTCATTCAAATAGTTATGAGTTTGAGCATGTTGGGTTTTTTGTGCATTCATGATATAATTTTTGTTTCCTACTGCATATCCAAAAATTCCAATGCAGATATTGCTGTTGTTGATGTTTGCGTGATAACATTAAAATATGTAGCCTGCTCTCTTTCACTTGTTGAGTTGCGGAAAGTGATTTCTGGCTGTGAAGCTGTCTGTGGTTTTTGTGGCACTGCACTGGATGACCATGAAGAATTGGCCACATAATATGGCTTGAATGAGTCTATTGACAAAATTACAGATAGTTTTCCTTCCATAGCTATGACTGGTGCAGGTGTCCTGTAGTCAGTCAGGTTCAAACTCTTCCTACTCATCCAATTGTGGTACACTTAGGTCACCTGCCCTTGGTAACCAGCCAACAGCAGCAGACATGGAAGGGGCAGCAGCCTGCACTTCAGATAGAAGTTGTAGGGATTGCTATAAAATTCATTAACAGATCAAGGTGTGATTGATGTTGAGGATTTTCAACCCTCTCCCCCGGAATGCTTTGCATACATGACAAATAATCTTTCATAAGGTATACTGTTATGCAAAACATGTTATGGGAATTTATTTAATGCTCTCTTTGCACTATATATACATTATTTCACCAGGATGTACCATTACTTAGGACCCTCATAACAAAGTTTTGTTTAAGCATACTATTTGTTTTCTCTATCACTGAGTGGACCACTATGTTTAACACAAAGTATGCAGAATGCTTGAGCTGCGTTTATTAGAGGCATTTGAGATGATGTGTAATAGTTGAGGGTTTATTAAAGAAGAAGATTTTACATTGTCATACACATTGCTTGGCTGCCTTGGCCATTCGCCTTTTCACTGGCACAGTATTGGCCACCTCTTTCCTGTGTTTTTTTAGCACTTTCAAGGCGATGTATTGGTGCAAACCTCAATTTCTCACTGCAGCCTGATAATACAATAAAATATTTAGAGAAATGTTCATTTGTTAACACATTTGCTCAACGTTTTGTTGCATTTCTCTAATGAACAAGCATACATTTCAGAATGCTAATGAAGGGAATGTTGCCCTGACTGATTGCAAACCTGCAATACCAGATATTAATGGGTTTTCCTGGGGAAAGTACTCTGCACAATCGATTATGTAATATTAGCACAGATAATTAAGTTGTTGCAGAATCACTACTTATGGCACACTGTTCATTTGATAACAAATATCACACTCACAAATATATGGAAAGTATAAAAACTATAGGCAGACCTTCATTGGCAAACAGGAGGCAAACCTCCATTGCCTTGATTGGCTGGCCAGTAGAAAATAATGAACATGACTTTTTAGCATTTCTTTTCTAAAACCATGGTAAGTCCATTCAGTCTACCTCATGCAGGGATTTACCCCTGCCAACACTGATCCCCACCTGTGTGTCAAAAGACAATGAACTGGGTACATGATATCTGGGGAATCTGGAGAGCAAGTGAAATGCCATTTTAGGGTAACTATGTAGTAGGCCTCAGTGGAATTTGAGTTTATAAAGACAATTCTGACATTCAGCAGAATTCTGCAAATGGGCGGAAATAGGCACGTTGCGCTGGTTGCATTGTGATTTACCACAAGGAGCTCATTCTGTACTGAAAAGCAGCACGAGCAGCACCACACAGAATGCCAGAGACCACAATTTCTCTAATTGATTTTGCTGCCACTTGAGTAGGTTTTCTACTCGAGCACCAGCTTTCTGATCACGAACAGTCGCAACCTCACGCATTGGAGAAATCTCGCCAGGTGCCCTACTAGCAACTGAAAATCACACAAAGAAACACCAAATCTTTCTTGTGCTCTCTAACTTAGGGTTGCCACTCGGACATGCGGCAGTTGGCGGAATTTGATCAGAACTCTGCATTACAAATGCAACACGGAGTGGCCAAGACTGTGCTAACTCTCCCGGCGCCCACCCATACTGTGTACCTTAACCTTCTAAGAGGAAACAATGTGTGCTTGCCCAGCCACGGTCCATGCAGTTCACAACAGTGGGGAGGTGGTGCTGCTTGGGGGGATTTCAAGGGACTATGCAGAGGGAAAAGGATTTATTTATTTAATTTTTCCTCTGCATCGTCCCTCGAAATCCTCCCCTCACGCGGCCCCCCACCCCACCACTGTTACCTGCATGGACGGCGGTTGGCTTTGCCCCAGCAAAGAGGAAGAGGCAGTTTGGCTCTTTTGCACCTAAGAAGAAATTCAGACAGTTTCTGGGTCCTTGATGTGGCACAAATGTATGGGACTTTGCTTCATAAAAGAACCAGAAACTGTTTGGATTTTTTGCTTGTGTCTAAGAAAAATTCTAAACAGAACAATCTCTGGCTCCTATTTAATTCCCTGCCACACAGCTCCTTCCTCTTACAATGTTTCTTGTGAACCGAGAGCATTCTGAGACAAAGTAGCAATGTGAGTTGAACTAGGAAGAGGAGACTGAAACAATCCAAGTCCCCCTCCTTCCAATGCCTTCCTCCTGGGTCATTGATTCTTTTAGGGTGAAATGGTGGTAGGAGAGATGTGGGACGAGCTCGTCTACTCCTTCTACCCTACCTCCCACCCTTTCCTTTCCTTCACCAGGTACAGTTGTATCTGTTCAATCGACTGTTCCTAGTGAAGGAAAGGAAGGGGTGGTATCCTTTCCCATGTCTAGCAGTGTTCTGAGGAAGTCTAGGTGAAGGACCAGGGTGAGCTTTGTAGTGTTCATCAGCCTGTGGCTGGGGGCACCCTAAGACACTCACAGTTCCTCTCTGAAAAAATGAGCAAAGGGTTCTAGAACCGACCCATTTACTTTGGTAGTAGTTCCTATTAGCGACTTCAATGGACCTGATAGCAAAACTATATCAGCTTTTGGTAGAGGTTTGTCACAAGGACAAATGGTCCAACCAAGCTCAATGGGAAACAGAATTGGAAAATGAATTCTGTGAAAGAGAATGGTCCCAAAATTTTCTGAACTTCCACAAAGGTTTCAAGAGGGCCCAACATTGGCTGAATATAAGTTAACAAAGTTGTTTCCTCCTGCATATTCCTTCTTTAAAAACTTAGCGACTTATATTTTCCTTTTGTTTGCCAGCAACCTTATGCGCACATCTACCTTGATTGGTTCCATATTAGTCCACTGCAATGCCTTTTACGTAGGTGTCCAAGCTACCCTTCTTCATCAACTTCGAATGATTCAAAATCATGCAGCACATCTTTTCAACTCTGCTTCCAAGTACAATAACACCAAACCCTTTCTCGAATCTCTTCACTAGCTTCCTATCCAAATCAGTCCCTTTCAAGGTTATCTGCCTCCTTCACCAATCCATCTACGGCAATGCTCAAGACTTTCTTTCTAAATACTTAACCACATATAGCCCTAAACAATATCTCGGGTTAGCCAATTACTGTCTTCTCCATGTGCAAGAACTGGTGGATGCTTCTTCTTAATTCTGGCCTCCAAATTGTGGAGTTCTCTTCCTTCAGCTCTCCAGAAATTTCTCCCCATTTTTACTTTTGTAAACAGCTGAAAGCCCACCTTTTTTAGCATTGCTTAGGCATGAATTTCCTGACAGTATGATATTTCAGCATCAAGAGACTGTTGGGTTCTAGCGCGCTCCAATAAATCTCTTTAACACATAACATAACCTATCACGATGCAACATCATGGAGGAAAGATGCCTTCACGACACACACAATTAAAATCTATAAACTGTTCTTTGGGTAGCTGTAACCCACTTTCAAATCACACAATGCCCTGGAATAATAACGCAGAAGGAGGAAGTAGAAGTGGAACTGTTCACATATGCTGGAAGGCGTAGGTGTAGAGTATTGGATTTGTAGAGCAGATGATTTCCCAGGGATATAAAATCAAGGGCTAAGGATTGGCATGTCATACGAGGAAAGAGAATCGCCCATGTGTAAAGTCATTTATTTCACTGGATTAATGGAGTTGTCCTTAATATTTGTTTTAAGAGATGTTAGGCTAAAAAAAGGGGTGTGGATGGAAGTCTCTTTTGCAATCTTGTAGAATAGAAATGGAAGACTTCTGAGACAGAAGATAGTTTATTCCCTGTTAAATGTAAAACTCAGAGACACAATGAACACATTTTAGAGATCATTTGAGATGAATCACACTTTGATGCTAACTCTTCCTTATGTAATGATACCTTTTTATAACATTTCAGGATATGAACTGTGATACTGTTTTTAATAAAATTGTCATTAAATAGAAATAAAAGTGTCCTTTTATTGATTTTCGCTCAGGTCACACCTACCATTTTTCCATCGCCATCCTAAAATACCTACACACAAGCAAATAAATACTTTAAATGTATGTGTTTGCATCTGTGGAAACATGTTTGGCATGTAAAGGGGAGGGGGAGGGGTGCGTGTGGGTCTATGTGTGGGTGTTATTTTATTACTTATTGACTTCTTTCCATGCATAATGAAGCAATGTAAAAGCCCTTGCAAACTTTAGATTGTATACACTCAAATTATGTAAGCCAATGAACATCTTATAAATTAATTTTTGTCCCGCTTGCTCATTTTCCTTTAGTAGTGGCTGAAATCCCTGCAACACTACTATCTGATATTGGGTAGTGTTGCATACAACATGTTTGAGTAAGTCAAATAGAAGCCTTGGTTTTAGGATTTTGTGCTTCCACCCAATATATACATTGTTAAAGAGGGGATCAAATGTAACTATCAATGAGGTAATGTACTCATCCATTCTTGATATATGTTGTTGCCTAGATGCACAGAGAGAAACGCTGAAGCCGGCTTGCATGATACTTTTTGCCAGCCAGCTTAACCAGATACCCCTTTTAACAACACAATTCTCTGTTTCAACATCTATTAGAACACAGTGTGATGTTGGGAGCATCTAATTATTTCAGAAGCAGTTTAATACCTTCCGGTAAATTGTGATTTTCAGTATAAATAAAGATGTTAACAAAAATGCTGTTGGGAGAAACAAACGGGAATGGAGTTCAGCCAGGGGTCTTTGAAGGAACAGTTGTTTTATTCCATGGAAGTGGAGAGAAGACACCAAATCTGGTGTCCAGGTGCAGCATTTTTTGTGAGAAGAAGAGACTAGAAACTTAATTCATCCACCAGAAACCTGCAGGTGCTGGAGTGGAGTGGAAGAATTGTATACCTCCTCCATTTTATCATTTAGAATAAAAATGAATAACTGAGTAATATTAATAGTATTAATGGTTTTCTGTGTGTTTAATTAATCAACATTACTAATTAGAAAATACACGTGGGAATCGCATTTGCATGGCCTGATTGATACATAAACCAATTTCGTACGCATACTAATGTCAGATATTTAGAATTTGCATGTTATATGCTGCTTTTGTGATGTGATTTGTGAATCATGCTTTAAAATTGTGAGTATAAACTGCAATGCGTGTTGCTTTTGCTAGATAAATACACACACATAGAGGGTTTAGTGAGGGAATAACATTTTGATAGTCATTTCCATGTATTAATTACGTTTTATGTTTCTTTGCTTAAGTTGACCTTTCTGGAGTGGCCACAAAATGGCTGCCATCCCTATTTTTGACGCACAGACAAGACACAGAAGTCACTGAGTGAAGTGCGCCTGCGCTAAAAGATGAGCAACAATAACCTCGTCCTGACCCCAGGCAGACTGTACTCGTGAAGGACATCCTGGGAGAAGTGCCAAGCCTCAAACAAAGGACTTTCTTAAACTATGAACTGTTATAATTGATGACACTAGGGACACAACCCCGCATGGGAATCAACATGCCCTGAATGGACTAGAAACTGTTGCTATTTTATTAATACATTGAGAGCTGCATCTAATGCAACATCTAATGCATGGGAATCAGGAAGAATGATCCTGGTTTAACCAATCAAATTTGTTCTAAAACATGTATTGAAACATTTGTTGTCAAAATGTTACTATAAAAGTAGACTAGAGAGAGTAGGACTTTGCCTTCCATTGCGAGCACACCTTCACTTTACTAGACTGCCCGACGTTATGCTGACGGAGAGGACGGTGACACTGCTAGACAGCTGCTTACCAGAGACTCTGATTGACTGATCAGATGCCCAATTAACTTACGAACTGATTCTTTGATTTATGGGCATAGAGACGAAAGATCTGAATTTGACATAGAGGACGCCATTTAGCCAGATTAGGTAAATATGCGAGCCAAACATATTGAATGCTATATGATTTCCTTATGCTTTAATTAGATAAACATATTATTTCATTTAAAGAACTGTGTCGGGTTATTATTTGAAGTATTTCAATGTATATTGTTTAGAAGAATTAAGTGTTGCTATTCCCAGCAACTGGCTGATCCATGGCCAATAGTACGGGAGGAACTGCTAGGTTATAATGTATTGAGATCCTGGTGAGGTAGGGAGGTATAGGTAAACTTGTTCTTACTCAACAGGTGATTGGTGCAATCTTTCTCCCATTTCCAGCGCATGGAAGAGAGAAAGGACTCCCCTTACTTGAGGACCATTGATCTGAGAGTAGAATGAATGATTGGTGTTATGGGCCCCATCAGTGAATGAGTGAATGAAATTTGGTCTGGTTTGTAGCGAGGGGATTTGTGGTATTCAGCGCTGGAGCACAGGCACTTAGTTCACATTTGCTGGCAGGAATAATTCTCGTCCTTTCACTAAATAGAGGCTGAGCCCACAGTCAAAGGTGGATGCCAAGGTTGACTACGATTTCAAACAGCAGATATAATATAGAGGCCTCTGAAATGTTTCCACTGAGCCTACTAATTGTAGATGAGAAAAAGAATTGCATCTCCTTTTTAACCCCTGGGAATTTTCCTCCTACTCAGTGAAGCTTTGCATGAATTTTAAGATAAGAAATCTGTGTGAATAATTATTGACATTGGCATCCCACTCTGACCACCAAAGCTCAATATTAACGGATGTAGGAGTATCGTCTCACTGACATTTCCTCTCCTTGCTGTATTACATTTCAAAAGAGTATGTCTTAATCCAAAGGTTGTTCATGCAGATATGACGACTTTTAAACAACCGTGCGTCTTGATGACCACATTTCCCAGGAATACTTGGTGAGAGCATCTGTGTTTCCCTTGTATTCAAACGGTCTTTATTTGAGTTGAACTGGGATGTGACGATTAGGATGCTTCAGGAAAAGGATATGAGAAAATTCTGGAGATTGATCCAGAGGGGATGTGGTATTGCTGCCCCTCCTGCAAGATGTATGGTGTCAGAAGCAGATTGGGTACCCTTCTTGACCAATATTTATCAGCCAAGTGGGATAGTGATGAAGAAGGACTGGCCAACTGTGGGTATGGAAGCCTTGGAGTCATTATCTATTCAATCAATAGATAAGTTGATAACTTCTATAAAACTAACAAAGGCAGTGGGACCAGAAGACCTGCCAGCAATTATAGTTAGGCCAAATCACTTGTGGTGGGCTGGATTCTTTTCCAAAGTTTTTATCTACATAACTAAGACCGGGATAATTTCTCTGAGTTGGAAGGGGGCAATAATTAAACCTATACATAAAAAAAGGTGCTAAGGAAGACACAGGGAATTACCGGTTAATAAGTCTGTTGGATGTAGGTGCAAAGCTGGACTCCAAAGTAATACTAAGGGCTTAACCACTTGTAATGCAATGGTCCCTATGCATTGTCTCTATGGGGCCTAGCTGTTAGCCGTTAGTACGGAGGGAAGTTGGGACAGGTGTGAAAACAAACGTCTGAAAAAACTGTTGGCCCTCCCTAAAGGTGCAATGTCCCAGACAATAAAATTAGAAGCAAAATTGCAAGCCTGGAATTTCCTAGTTTATAAATCAACACTGCGTTTTTGTGATAAATTATTGGTCCAAAATACTCAGAAGATATCAGCCGTAATAGAGAGAGGTGAATGACAGTGGGCAAGGAAGGTAAATAAAAGATTGGAAGACATTGCAGGAACCTTAAAACTAGAATTAAAAATAACTGAAGCCCCAATCTCGAAAGCAGAATTAAAATCAGCCTGTAAAAAAGAATCTAGATTGGCAAACTTGAAATATGTAACGAACAAACCCTCTGCAAAATATATGTTAGATTCATGGGAAAATATGAATGTATTCCCGTATTTATCGGCTTTACTAGATGCCCGGTTAGATGCCCGGTTCCGATTACTACTATTAAAGTTCCGGACAGGATTAAATGTGCGTTATGTAAGAGCTGAGAAGTTTGAAGCCCTTTTACATTAGGAGAATAACTGTACATGTGGACTGCCGTATCATAACCATAACGTGCATGTTTTAATTGATTGTCATCATTTTTATAGGCCACGCTGCTTGGTTTTAAAGCCTCTTTTTAAAAAATATAATATCAATTGTCAGAATACTGCGCTAGAACTTCTCTTAAGGATGGAATTTTTTTATGTGACTTTTTCACTGGAAAAGTTTCTTAAAAAATGTTTGGATTAGTGTTTTATACTGTAATTAGTTGGGGTTTCGGAGCTTTTAGTGCATTATGATGAATTGGTATTTATATGGTGTAATTATATAAAAAAATGTATTGCTTTTAAGGACTGTATGTTTTAAAGACAGTGCCTAAACATTAATAAAAAATGAACTGAACCTCGTATTGAAGAGTTGGAATAATTCATTTTCGATTTACACTGCTCTCCTAGAAAGAACAAGTATAATTTGGTGAGGAATTATGCAATATTGTGTATTTTCCATGCTCATGTATTCTGGAGACATCTTGAGACAAGGCAAATTTATTGAGGGTTGTCTAAAGGTAACTATAAAATTGAACCTGAAGAAAAAATAAACTCGCTGTGTTTATATCTCAATAAGGTACTTAGATAGTTAAAACACACACCCGTGGATCTACTGGGGGTTGGCTGGGGTAACTCTTCTAAATAATGATACTATTAAAGAAAGCCATCTCTGCTGTCAGAGGATATGTAGCTCCTGCAGTGCCCAGCGATTTACTGAATGACAGTGCCTAGGCTTGGAGTCGATTTTTAGAAAAGTATATATCCAATTCATTGGCGATGAATAAATTAGTTTCTGGAGGATATGTTGAAGCGTATCATGAATGTGCTAACATAGCTCTAGCTTTCTGCTTCTTTCCGTCCCATTAATTGGTATTTTATTCAGAGTTATATAAGAACTCGACACAATACTGTGACATGAGTGTCTGATAAAATCCTGTTAGAAAATCAAAATTCAAAAGAAACATGTATATGTGACTGAACTAATCACGTCTATTGAACCTTCAAAAAGAACATGATGCAAAATATATGTTCACTTGGATATTTCCCAAAGTTAGCAAGGCGGAGACAGGAAAAATGACTTTTTCCAACATGATATATATAGCTTGTTCAACAAAGAAAGGCCAATACTTCCATTAATGGCACTGGTATTTCCCACATTGCGAGAGAAACTAAGAATTACACCGCAATACAGCTTTCGATCTTTAAATATATCATTGATAAGGTAAATAGAATAACCGGGGTATTCACTCACTGAACACTCGTTATGGCAATATTTTGAGTAAAAGTGTGCAACCTTACTATGAGGCAGAAAGCTCATTCCAAGTACTGTACACATAGCCATAATGCCCCATGGCTTTACCAAGAGGAAGATGTGGAGTGTGTTAGGCATACCAAGGTACTGGAGCCTTATGGGCAACCTTACCAGCCTGTTCTTCTACCACTGGCCAGTAATGGCACTCATACCGGACAGCGAGTATTTTGTGTGAGCTTTTTGATACACGATTCTTAGTTAGAATTCAATATTTGATGCTGATCCCTACTCTCATAAGCGCCATGTACTTCTCCTAACTACTATAACCATAGTTTAGATTGCTTTCGATTTTTAACTGACACCATTTCCTGAATAGGCAACCTTTAAGCAGAATCCTCAAAATTGACTGCTGGCCACTAAAATGGTAGCTCTGATGGGTTGTCATCTTGGCAATGACATGAATCCTCCTTTTCGCTCCCTGAGGTTAATTTTTGGTGGTTTGAAACACTGCCATGTCATTGGTAGTAACTCTGGCCCGCGTGCTCGATGACACTGTCCTCTTGCACCTCCTACCACAACCTCCTAATAGTGGAGCATGAGGATTTCTTCATTGCTGATCCTATATCTCCCCTAATCCTGGCCCTTGTGCCCATGAAAGGCATCTATTTTTGGGATTGCTAAGAACTTGTGGTGCTGGCGCTGCCCTTTGCCGCTGCTACTCTTCCGTATGGGGTTCCCTGGACTAGTCAGTAGCATGGATGTTGACCAGGCCTGCAAGTTGGGGCATCTGCTTCTATACACAAGACTTTTCTGTTCTCTCTGGTTATGGAGCTACATGGCCCAGTGTTGAAGCCCCTCTTGAAGCTGGAGTTGGCGACTTCACCACTCCCAGGCTCTTGAGTGTTGGCTTTAGAGACTAAAAAGAGATGTGATCATGATTGTATTGATCTAGGGATGTAAGATTGATCCCAGTCAGGGATCTGGGGGTTGAGCTGAAATCAAGAAAGATGATGTAATGGCTCACTTGAGACCTGAAGAGATGAGCAAGAAAGTGCTGCACTTGTTCTGGACAGTGGAATGAATATGGCAGATGGGTCAGGCACCAAACCGGCAAAGCTTGATTTTTTTAGGTTTTTGAAGCTTGATAATTCTGTTATTGTGATGTGAAGCTCAGCTCTCGTGTCCTTCTGGACTTTTGTGCCTGTTTGCCTCATCTGCTGGGAGGACCCCGTTTCACTCTGCCAATAAGCTTTTATCAATATTTCATAGCAGATTTCCTCATCTTAAGTGCTTTCCAAGGTTATCCCCATCCTAGTTTATACTGTTGCCCCGGAGTTATCTCCTCATGCCAGGTTCCACTGGAGTCATTTCTGTGGTGGGTGCACCTGTCTGAGGACCATAGTTGCTTTTCTGTTCCTGGTGGGATTTGATTGCCATGGCCCCCATGTGGGCCAGCATGTAGATTCCAGCAGTTTTTCAAAACAAATAAGCACCCCAGGGCTTATATTAACTATTCATGTAAGTGGAGCATAGGAACATCTTTGAACATATCAGTGGAGGGTATGCAGCCATGGGGGTGATCAGTTTGTGGGGCAGCCTGGAGGGGTGATTTCAGATTGGGAGCAGTGAGAGTGGATTGTGGCACTTCTCAGCTGGGTAAATGGCAACAGTGCTGAATCCTGAATTTCCACGCCCTCTTACTGAAAAATGTGACTGCATGGGAGGTATAAGGCATGGGGTAGGGTGTAGGCGAACTCATTTGTCTGATGTATGGTGTGCAGATGCCCTTGTTTTTTGGAGAGACTTGTACTACTTTTTGATTGGTGCTAGGAACAAGAATTCTGAAGGACATCACTGGGCAGAATGATGGAGAGATGTGGTTTTAGTGAGGTGGCTCTAGTGCACACTCAAGAGAGCAAGGATGGAACCACGCAGTGCTAGATGAGATGTTGCTGAATTCAAAGGTGCCGAGTCTATTTAATGAAGGCAGCAACCACTATACTGTAAACACAAAAAGCAGAAAAAAAGTGTAGAAAGTTAACCACTGCTCCAAAGGCTTCAGATGGATCTCCCCCACAGAAAAGTCCTGAAAACGTGTGGCCAAACTCTGAATTTGACTGTAAACATTTACAAATATACGGTCTAAAAAAGAAAAAAAAATTCAGGGACCCTCATAATATATCCCATAATATTTCATGGTGTTCAACATCAGGACTGATTATCTGCAGGGAAGTTGAGGGATTCCCCCTAAGTCAAATTTAGTGGCGACTGGTGAACTTTTAATCTGGTCAGATGTAAATGGTGGACTTTCATTTTACGAAATGAGCCCAACTTCACAATACGAATGAAGTTTTGAAGTTTCTGCTTCCCCTACCAGAAACAAACTACCTAAACAGTGCATTTTCCACCACAATTTTCGAATAAATAGGCTATAAAGTCATGGATTTTATGGGAAATTCTAAGGTGTCATCATGAAACATTCTAATACTATCATGTGTGCCAAACAAGTATGATACCTTCCACTGTGGTGGGTAGGTCTCACCACAGGAAACCGGTTAAAAAATAGAGGCAAAAGAGTGCAATTTTCATTACATTTAAATAAAAGTAAAAAAATTGGCACAACTTCCTCATTAGGAAAATCTTCGTCCTGTGTCACGTGACTGATAGGTACATTGTTGACATCGCTAAGTCAGCATGAGCCCAGCAACCATGATGCTGCTTTTGTGCGCGTTACTACATGCCTTTATTTTTCGCAAGACTCTGTTTATGCCTTTCACATGACAACCGTCTGCTTGGTTCGTTCGCTGCCTGCCAGAGTTTAGTCTGAACACTGTGAGCAAGGTCGATAATGCCCCTTGTTATTCTGTTCTGGTCAGTCCCTAGCACCTAGACAAAACATGCTAATACAGCTGCTGCTGGAAACTCATGCTTTGATATTATAGAGATGCATGTTTAGGTAACAAGCACTTGGAGAGGGAGCTTTCCAGGGAGAAGAACTTTGCGGTTCCTATAATGTACATATACCATCTAGGCATTAAGGTATGGGGTCTGCTTACAAAGTCCAGAGATCTTCTATTATATAATAAAGCTGAGGGTGGTTAGGCCTTATGGTCCTTTAGCCACTGTCTTTATATGATGACCTCTCCCTTTATGATATATGGCCTTGCTGCAATGCTAACTGTGTTAGGTTTGTGCATTTTGCTGCTGGTTGTAGCTCATATACTGCGTTTTAGAGCAAAACATTTTAAACTATATTTGTGTTTTGGTCAGTTCTTACTGTGGACAGGTACAAGAGTGTGAGCAAAAAGGTGTGTCTTGTTACTGCGATTCCTGGGAGATCCGGGCGTGTTGTGTTCTGGGGTGTCTAATCATTTGCTTCTTCATGAGTGTGTAGAAGAGCGAGTGAGACACTATAGCTAGTCAGTCCGGGGTTTGTGGGCACTAAGGTGGTGGGAAGGCTTAGCCCCTATACACCGAGTTCCCATATTCCTGTGCTTAGTTCTGTGTATGTGCTGAATCCCTGCAACACATGTTTGTGTGTGGTGAGCGGCCGCTTGAACTTGTTTCGGATTTCCAGCAGATTTCCACCTGGTGGGGACTATGGGAAACCCAGTGGCATAGCAAGGCTGCCCAGGGCCTCACTGCAAACAAATAAAAACAACCATTGGCAAAGCTAATAGGTTTCGCCTCTGCGAAATCTATTGGTTTTGTTAATGTTTTCTCAATATGTTACACAGCAGAACCAGCTGCTGTGCAGCATGTTTTGAAGTTTAAAAAACTAGGAGTGTGACGCGGCCAATGCTGTCCACATTATAGCTCTTTCTTTAAAAAAAAACTTTAAGCTATGCTATACAGCAGACAGCGCTGCTGTGCAACTTCTTAAAAACATTGATAAAACCAACAGATTTTGCAGAGGCAAAACCTATTGGCGTTGCCAATGCTTGTTATTGGATCCGATCATTGAGATGAAGAAGGAAGTTTGGAAGCAATTTTTAGTTATTTTTAAGTTTTCCAAGATGATTTTTTGTGTCCCTGCTATTTTTTATCAGGAATAGAAAAGAGTAATTTTTTTTTTTTTTTTTGCAGTTTTACTTTTCAGCGAACCTGACTGACGGTATTGGAGCACTTTACATGAGCACCAGTTACAATACACAAGAGGACACATTCTTTTTTGTTAGGCACGGGGAGACTAAGTGATTTGCCTAGAATCACAGGATGTTGCGCAACGCTGAGACTCAAACATGGCTTTGGAGCTCTAAGGAGCTCCAAAGCCGGCAGCTCTGGTTATAACGCCACATTCAGTTAATGAAGAGTTATCCCCATTCTGATATTCTTTGTCACAGCCCCTAAGAGAATAGACTTCGGTTTTAGGAAAGATGTAAAAGTCTGTTTTCAGATTCTACCTGAATCACAAAATCGAAAAAACAGAACTGTTCTGCATGGTGAAAACAAAAGGTTTGCTGGTGAGTGTAAAGTCGGGCCTCAGGCCCACATTATGCTAATGAGAGAGAGACAGACACCAGGGTCTATGGTACAGTAACTGGCCACGAGCACGTGCACCCGGGCCTTTTTATTGGCGGGGCCACGTCACTCGTGACACCCGTGATGGATGGGTGTCGGGTGCAGTGTGTCCAGCCCTCAAGGGAGTGGCTGGAAGTGCAACTTCCTGCGGGACACTAGAACGTGTCTCGCAGGACACTACATTCCTCCCCAACTTTATTGAAGGACAAAACAAGGAGTCAAGTCCAACCTGTGGGGAAAAACACAGTTGATGAAATACCACAGGGTCCATCAGCTTCTCGAGTCAGGTGGCAGGACGACATCAGACGAGGGCTGGTGACCTTGGCTTGCAGCAGAACCTTCTCCGCGGGCACTCGTAATTTAACCTGAGGGACTCAGGGCACGACCGCTGGCTTGGAGACGTCCGCTGCATACCGTCCGTTCGCTGACCATGAAGTGTCTTGCATGGCTTCCTCTTGGCTGACGTCGGTGATGGTCTGTGGTGAGATCTAACAGTTCTTTTGGTGGGCTGCGTCATGACCATGGATGGAGTCTAACGTGAGAGTTCACAGAGGTGTTGCTGGACCGTTTGAGCCCTGTGGAACCACGTGGCTGTGACCGGTACCCTGTTGGTGGGGCAATGTCTCTTCTTGCTCTCCCGCCTGGGGAGGCCCGTCATCGGGGTTGCTGCGGGACTATAGGAAGGCTGCACCGGAGCCGCTGCTTGGGTGCCATCTGGTGGCAGCTGCAGGACCGCCGAGGAGCCGTTGCTTGGTCGCACGCACAACCCTCACGGGTGGATGATTATTGGTCAAGACTTGCACTCGCTGCCGCGGTTCCGGTGTAGGCCCAGTTCACAGGTGGTTGCTGGTTCCCTTTAGTCGGCTTGGGTGGCAACGGTTTCGGACTCCAGTCCATCGGTACTCGGGAAGTGGTGTTTGACGCATGTGCTGATGACTGGTGTGGTGATGGCTACCAGCTATGTGGTGATCGGAATGACAGGTGTTGGTGACTTGCTGGGAGAGTTTGGATGTTAGGATGGACCTGGGCAGCCACGTGCCTCCGCCTTGCTGATGTTGAGTGTCCATGGCGGCTTAACACGTGGAGTGTGTTGACCCTCTCTTGCCTGGCTTTGGTGCCACTGCCGACTCCATCTTGAGGCGGTGTGAGGACAGACACTCAGGGCAGATCTTCACCCATGGCCTCTGCGGACAGGAGCAGGGATGCCACTTGACTTGGACAGCTGACGCTTGGGGAGTGGCCGTTCACCTGAAGACGCGTTGTGGAGAGACGCGGTTTGCGACTGCTGCGGCTTACGTTCGGTTCTCTTGTGAGGCTGTGTCCAGGGACGGTTGTCCGCCTTGGTGGCTGTCAAATATCGCTCTCACAATGCACGCTGCCGCTTATCACACGCCACCTTGCCAAAGCAATTTGTCTCCTATTCCAAACCTGTTTTGTTACTTGTTATGGCTCGGATTCAATTGCAATTTCATTCAGAGAAGTAGAAGCAAGGGCGGCTCCTTCAGAAGAATCGCCCCACAAGCTGAAAAATAAAACGGTAATAAAGTTTATTTATTAGTGTTTTATTTCTCATCAAACTGTCTTGAACTAAGTGTCAAGACAGGGTGGGGCCAGAGCTGCAGAGTGGCAGCAGGGAGCTACGTGCTGTCAAATGCACATATCTCTTTGGCCAGCAGGCTTGGGGGGGACAGCATGACATGCACATTTTAAAGTTCTCTAACTTAGCTGTCTTAGACAGCTGGGTTAGAGAAAGTGCAGGCCTCCAGTGCTCTTAGGAGTGCATGGAGAGCATGCTGTAGCCAATCCTGGCGTTGCTTTCATGCTGTGAAAGCAGCGCCAGGATTGGGTAGTGCAGTTTCCTGCACTGGAAGTTTCCTGGAAGAAACCCAAGGGAGGAGGATGTTGTGCTGCCAGAAGGTAAGTGAATATATTTTTATTTTTTTGTGCCCCCATACCTCTCCCCAACTGACCACCCTAGGTCCAAGCCAGCCGCCACTGGGTAGAAGAAAGCTGGGTGCGAGACCGATCAGGGTTAATGCACCTGTAGCAGGGATAAGGCAAACGTAAGTTTAACATTTTAAATTATTTCGACAAAATGTCCCTGTGTCACGGCGAGACTCCCGCTTTTCTAGTATGCATTTTTGCCATTTAACCAAATGGCCTTTCTGACTCCAGGTTTGAAATCTACCTGGACAAAGACACTGTTAGAACTGTCAGCTCCTGTTTCTACGGAAAACAGCATTGTTTGCTGTGCTTAAGGACCAGATTCAGATAAACCTACGAGGGTGTGTAAAGCAAAGAAATCCTTTTAAACGTCTTTGTGTAATGAGGTCTAAATTCTTTCTAACCCCAGTAGAAGAGATTATTTAATAAAAACGCCAGTGAGTATAATTAGGTAAACAGCTTGTGAGAACTGGTCTAAAAAGTGCAACCTTACTTTACTAAACAAAAGAAGCTGTGTGTCGCAGAATGAAGCCAAATTCACACTTAGAAATTGGCAAATCCTCTTTGGTTTTCAAGATGTCCATAGGACCTAGTCTATTAAGCATTTTGAAGGTGATAGTAGGTAGTGTGTGTATAATATATGTATACAAATGCAGCCGAATTTGGTAATTATGAACAATGCAAGTGTCATACAAAAACAAGATGGCCATCGCTGCTTTGGAACGCTTAATGGGAATGTATTATAATTGTGCATTCCAAAGGAGTGCCAGCCATCTTATATGCTGATCTCAAGGGAAGAGAATGTGCCATAAGGGCTAGAGTGGCCGATCTTGAAGCTAGGAGACTGGGTTTGAGTCTTGGTGGGAGGCTCAATGTCCTGTGATTCTAGGCAAAACACTTAGGGCCTTATGTAGGTGGCCTGGCATTTACCACTTCATAAATACCGAATCATACCGATTCGGTATTTATGAAGTGGTAAATGCTATGTAGGTATTCATTCGGTAAAAATTACCGAATCAATGGGAAGGTATGCCTCATTACCGAATCGGTAAATACCGATTCGGTAATGGGGGGAGCACAATCAAGGGTGGCAGGGTGTCACATTGACACCCTGTTGCACCCCTGATTCCTGCATGTGTGCACATGTGGCACACATACATGCCCTAAGGGCATGTATGTCTGCCACATTGCACACTTCTAAGCGCTTGAAAATGCATTTACAGAGCCATTCTTCATTTACCACCAACTATTAGTTGGTGGTAAATACCGACTCCACACGACACCCACACACTCCCCCTACATATCATTACAGGATTCGGTATTTACCGAATCGGTAAAATTACCGATTCGGTAAAATTACCGATTCGGTAATTTTACCGATTCGGTAAATTACCGAATCCTGTAATGTGCCCCCTACATTGCAAAAGCCTAAATACCAGTCGGTAACGGTATAATTACCGAAAATCGGCCGTTACCGACCGGTATTGGGCTACCTACATGAGGCCCTTAGTCTCTTTGTATAAAGTGCTCTGATACCTTGGGGCCGATTTTGCACTATATATACTAGATTTTTTTTTTTTAAAGAACGAACAGCGGGAGAGGGCGTGGTAATCAAACACAAGGGAGAGCATTAAACAGTGGGAAGTGGAAAGACAGAACATATACACTCGTATGAAGTGCAGGTTTTAAATTAAAAATAATGTAAAAAGTATTCCAAAAGAATGGCTAGATATCGCAAAAAGCCGAGCTACGCAAATAACATGCAATCAGAGGAAAGTTCAAAGGGAGTACTTGGTCCAACCACCACTGATAAGAAAACACAAAAACATAAGGAGGAACAGAACAGGAAATAGCATGTTACAACCAACAACTCAAGGAAAAGAGAGTGATGAGCATACAGACAAATGGAAAGTAAGGGCAGGCTGTAAGCCCCTTTTAAGATTTTTTCATTACAGGAGATTTCACCAGACAAAACCTAACAATGCCCACCCTGCTGTTGATTATTCAGTAAGAGAAAGACCTAATAATTATGGGTGCAATGAGTCCCTCATGCCCTTGTGCCAATACACCTATTCAAAGGCATGTGAGTTTCTGTGTTGAAGGAGGGATTTCAAAGGCAGGGGGTATATTATGGGATTCACGTTTATCTACAATTCTAAAGAAATACATTTATAACTAATATTCATAATATGCCAATTTCCTTATCAAAGCAAATGAAACAAAGAAGGACCAATAGTAAATCAGGCAAGCTTGTGCGGGCCTGGCTGGCTATATGGGACACAGGGAAAAACTTGAAAGTCTGTGGACCACTGGGCTGCTTTCTTGGTGGAACGATGGAAACAGTTGTATGTCTGGGGTAGGCATAATACATATTCAGGGTTGATTTTTGCTGCCAGGATAGTAATGCTGAGACCAACACACCCCATCCACTGGAGAGAGGAAAAATGTGCTCGCTCTTGAAAGGGCTGGGCCCATAAGGTCTGGACCTAATCTAGTAATCTAGAATCACAATCCAATGGCTCTTTTAACAGCATGTAAGCGTAGAGGGGAGAAAAACGTTATTAATGCCAATCAACTCCACAGGAACTTTTTGGGACACATTGTAACCACAGACAACTACATAAGGTTAGTTAATTTATTACAAAGCTACAAATAACTGGACATAAAGACACCTCAAAACAAGAGTGTAAAAAGACATCAGAATTAGCATAAAGTCAACTCTGAATCATCAAGGTGAGGTGATGCAACATGCACAAAACAATTCACTCAAGAAATAGGATGCAGAGAATCAGAAACCATGAGTCCCTGCATCAAGGGTTGATGAAAATAAAACATCAATCTAACCCTACATTAGTGCTAATATGACATCTCTACTTTAGCATCTTCATGAAAAGGAATAAAAGGCGTCATCGTGTGGAGTCCTTCTAAGCAGTCTCTATACCATCAATAGGTTCAATAGCATAAAGCTATTGAGACAGAGATCATTCTGAGATGCTCTCTCTCCAAAGGAAAAAGGAGAAGTGGGCACTTTCCCTGCTTTCAACGTCCCATTATTACAGGTATCCTTCCCAAGATTCCTTGCGCATCATCCGCTCTGGATATCATCCTAAGGGTAGGTTTTCATGGGACCGTGGTGTTCTTCTTCTCACCATTTCTGTCCTTGGTTCCCAAGCCTTCTCCTGTGCGAAGGACAACGGCCTTCCCTAATCGATTCAGAGCGAACGATGTAACTTTTTCCCTTGTTGCCTAACTAGTAAAACAAAAACATTATTCTAGATAACAAGAGCGCTTCTTTCACCTGCAATACAAAACATGGAAAAGCACAAATCCCACAGCACACTTAAAATTCAGCTATTAATTCTAAAGCAAGAGCTTCCAGGGAGAAATTCATTTTAGGCTTACAAAATTCAGCTAACATAAGAAAATGGCATGCAAGCTTTACGAAATTGCTTATGAAACCAAGGCACGTTCAGTTAATACATTTACCAGGGAGGGTCAGTGAGGAATTTGCACTTAAATAAAGTCTTTAGCAAAGGTAAGTAACATGTTCTTCTGATAGAGACTTCTAACTTCAGATTCCTCATCTTGTGAATAGACACCAAAGCAGCACACCTCCCCCAGTGGTGAGTCTGTGAAAGGGCCTAGAACAGGAAATGCTGCAGAACAGTACAGCATGGACCCAGCAACACAGGCAGTAATGTTTGGTGAATGTGTGGAGGGAAGCCCACGTAGCAGCCTGGCAAATGTCCATGACTGGCAGCCCACACACCAAACACAGTGGAAGCAGCTGTGATCTGGTGGAATGAGCACACTAGTCTTCTGGGAATGCTTTCTGGGTAACCCATTTCAGACTTAAATGCATAAAAGAATCCATCTGGAGATGGTCATCCTTTGTACTGTGTTGTCTTTCTGAGCACCAGAGAAACTGACAAAAATTGTTCATCCTGTTCACAATCTCTGGTCCGATCAATGATGAAGTTGGGGGCCCTTGCTGCACATTTGATGAGAAGCCAGAGGAGTGAATCCAGGCGTGGTGCCTGAGCTCCAAGCTCATTCTGACTGCCCTATCTAAGCAGTCTGTTGTGTCCTTACTTGCTGGAACAGATGGTGTATTTCGAAGCAACTTGGCTGTTGAGTATAAAATGTTGCAAGATCTGTCTTAAATCCTACAGAAGAGCTGACAAGATATCTGCCTCTCTGTCCCACAAGGTGTACAAATATAATTCTAGGAGACATGAGGTGTTAACAAACTGCAATACAAGGCTGGCCCGGGAAAAGACGTGTTTTGGAAAAGTTTCTTTTTGATTTCCCATCTGGTGGAGTTGTAGTGAGT
Organism: Triturus cristatus; assembly: GCF_964204655.1. NCBI lineage: Eukaryota > Metazoa > Chordata > Amphibia > Caudata > Salamandridae > Triturus > Triturus cristatus. The sequence goes on along the minus strand of NC_140579.1, from coordinate 305,521,284 downwards.
TCTGGAAACTGGATGATGTCTGTAACACCAAGCTCTCTGGAGTGGGATGTTGGAATAGAAAATCTGCCCCCCTGGAGCAGGCCTGTGTCGCTTTGCCACCTTTCTGTTAACTAATGGCCAAGATCCTGATTTCGCCCAGGTTCCCACAAGTACAGCTACTAAGGTCTCATTGAAAGGAAGCACAGGTTCCTGGGTGGTAGCTGCAGGGTTAGAAACCTGTCAACAGATTAGCCTTCACCCCCTGTATTGGTAGGTTGAGGTCGAGAACTTCAGCAGCCCTCCTAATGACTGTTGCAAAGGAGCCAGACTATTCAGTGGCCTTTGGTTTACATAAGTTTAAGTGAATGTCAGGGGAGGTGACCCACACACTATCCATCTTGCAGGTCCTCAAAAACATTGTCATAATCATAGCATACATCCTCTTGATCATACTGATCACAAAACTAATGCTCAGGATCAAAAAAAGTAAAGTAACGCAGTGGAGACCATGGGGAAGGAGCTTCTGAGTCTGATAACACTATTGGATGCAGGTCCAGCATCGGTGATATCGGTGACCACGTGGAGGCTCTCTAGCTTCTATCATCCGTCTCGGTGCTGGGGACAATACCATGCTTGAGGGCGGGTCTGACCTCAGGTGGAGGTCAAGTGGCACGTTTGGTGTTGCGACAGATCCGTTGACGGGCCTCAGACTGGCTGTCCGATCAAATCCTTGGGGCCAGAAGGCATTCCTCAAGTATCCAGTTGGGTAGCAAAGATGACTGCCACGGTCTCCTTTAGTCGAAGCATATCATTTCCTCTGGCTGTCTGCTGAGAGGGAAGGTGGTCAATTGGAAGCTCCTGTGGAATCCGCTCCTTGGAGCAGCTCGTGGCCTAAAGATACCCGGGGTGTCACATGACTCTGAGTAATCAGAGTAGTGGGACAACGGAGAAGTGTGCTGTGATTTCTTGTGTTTTTTGACTCACCTGAACTCCTGGATCTGGATTTGGAGATGTCTCGGGATTGGTCCTGGGAGTGGGATCGCAACGGCATTCTCAACCACGTCCGGGACCGATTACGTGACTTCTTCTTGAGTTTGGTGACTGGGAGGTTGACAATGGCCCTGCTGATGAGGAGCTTGGCAGGATGATCTTAAATGGCCTTGGTTTAATTTAGCACCACACAAGCATTATTTTGTGTCATACAAGGCACCGAGGCACCACAGACAGACATCTGACTCTGACAGTTGCAACATAGATTAAAGTTTTTAATTTAGGGGTCCATATTTGGACACTGTGAATAGTGTGGGGGACAAAACATGTTTTCCTGAGGGAAGGTTCAATTAAGATACAGCACTGCTAGCTCCCGATCCACGTCAGAAGGCCCAGAAAGGAAGAAAAACTGATGTTAGCAGCTCCTTTAATGTCTGCCTTTCTATCAAAGTTTTCAACCATAGACAAAGCTCATTGCCTTCCACTCTGAAATAGAGAGGGACAAAGTCTTTGCCATTTCTACAGCAAAGTCTTTAAGCATAGGATTAGCACAGTGCTATCCATGCATAGCTGTAAAATAAGAAAACCCTATTAACGCTCCAGGCACAGTACTGCAGCTTTTTTGCATACATGCAGCACTCTATGCATTAAAGGGTATTGCTTTGACTTCTACTGGGTGCTCCCTTGTGGCAGGACAGAGATAAACCTCTCTGAAGAGCTATAATGATATTGAAACGTGTCAGGAGTTGCTTTTTTTCATTGCAGGCTCACTTGTTATTTTACCAGTCTAAAGCTGTGATACTGTGCCTGGAGTCTGGTGCCTTAGTAAATTCACAACGTGAGGAATCTTCAGTTAGAAGTCTATATCAGGAGACCTCTTAACACATAGGGTTGCCAGACAACCAGTATTTTACCGGTTATTTCTATTCCAAGAAAGGTAAAACATTTTTAAAAACAGTATTTGTTCCCCTTTGAGATTTAAACTTTCCCCAAGAAATACAAAACAAACCCATCAAAAGTATTGTAGAACTGTATAAACTGTCACATAGTGTAAAATGCACCTTTGCATCCAAAATGCACTTGAGGATGCAGTTTGGGCTCAGTAAATAGTGCTAAATACAACGGAACACATACAGCAGCAGCCAGTATCCACTCGCACTCGCTAAGTTGGTTGTTCCTGTTCTCTTGTGATAGGATTTGTTTGCCAAATTACTCATAATTTCGTGTCATCGCATAATTTTCATCAAATGAGTAACACAAGATTACTGAAATTACTATTATTAAATTTGAATTACTCAGATTACTCCAGCCTATTTAAAATTTAACCAAGGCCTAGATATAATGCACTTGCAATACAGTGGACAGGATATATCTCATGTTTGTGATGGAGTACCCCATCTGCCAAACTCTAAATCAGGCCCTTAGTCGTCATACTAGCACACTGAATTTGTTATGTCCTATGTGCACTCTATAGAGAATATAAGCCTTTTTTTGTTACTTTTCCCCCAGCACTGGCAACACCAACAGGGCAGGGTTTAATGTGATAGTCAGCATGTGTGCATGCAATGCATGTAAGAAACATTTGTGATTGCCTCTGTTTTAATGCACTGTCATAATATAACCAAACATATTGGCTTTGCCAGAGCTTGTTTTGTCTTGGTGCTATTCTAATGTTTGCACTAAGTAGCACAATGAGACACATAGGATAACAGTTGTTATGATATTTGTCCTTAAAACAGTATACATCCCTTGTGATTTACATTTGATTCATTTAAAAAAATACATAGTTTGACTTCCAAAAAATAACTAGGAATTGTAGCTTCTTTGATTTTTCAGATGTTATTCTAAATTTTTAGCCATTTACACACAGTCATTTCGTTACTCTATATCTCAACTTAATATGGTGCAAAAATGTACTTAAATCAACTACTGCGGAATTTACAGCTGGTAAGTTCAAAAACCACAAACAACAAATATCGGCAAACCCAATAGGTTTCGTCTATGTGAGATCTACTGGATTTCTCAATGTGTGTTTTTTTTAACATGTTTCACTGCAGCACAAGTAAAAAACTGCTGTGCAACATGTAAGAAAAATAAATTACAAAGCCAATAGGTCTTGCGTAGGCAAAACCTATTGGTTATGCCAATGCTTGTTTTATAAAATATGGACTCGACCGTAAGGTATTGGAGCACTTTACATGAGCACCAGTTTCATTACAAGTGGTCACGTTTTTTCAGGCTCAGGGAGATTAAGTGATTTGCCAAGAATCACAGGATGTTGAGCCGACACCAAGACTCAAATCTGGTTTCCCAGATCCAAATTCGTCAGCTCGAGCAGTAAGGACACATCCTTTCCTACACTCTGCTCTAGCATTTACTTCATTACCAGCAACGACTGAGGTATGTATGTACACCAACCAAACATATTAAAGGTTTACTTTATCTTTGCAGTGCTGTCATGAACTAAACCTAGCGACGTTTCTAGGCATGAATTTCAAAGACTATGCAGAAGGCAGTGGAAAAGTCATATATGGGTTGAAATTCAATGCATATGTTTATAGCTATTTTTTTAAGTAGTAGGTTATAGCTCTTCCTTCCGAGTTTGCTCTGGCATTCTAATAGTTTCCCTTTCTCTGATAGTTTGTCACCTAATGAAGGTTTAGCAGGCTCCAAATGCCCCACCCCTGGTGCTCTATCACTGGCTACTTGATAGGAGCAGGGGGTTAAACAGCGCCTTGTAACATGGTATTGAAGCCTACAATGAGTGTGTTTACTATCATCTGGTGGGCGGTGATGCTGCTGGAAACGGAACATGGATGCAGTTCGAGTATGACACCACCACACCCCAAGACTCGCTTAAGACACACTAAAGCATAGGAGGCCACACCTTTCCCCAGGGAACTTCACATAATGTAAACCCCTGCCTTTGTTTACTGTTTCTCAGCTGTGCTTCCCTGCAGGTGCTCTCTCCAGAATGGAAGAGCAGGAAGAAACCTTTTTTGGAAGGAAGTGGTGGAATCCGAAGAGCGACTACAGGAGGAAGGTCCTTCTCCTACCTGGCCGCCAAGACCTGGAACTCCCTCCCTCCCGACCTGCGCCTGACCCAAGACCACCTCTCCTTCAGGAAGAAGCTGAAGACCTGGCTGTTCGAGCAGTAGCGGCACCCCCCCCTTCCCCCCCCCCCCCAGCGCCTTGAGACCCTACGGGTATGTAGCGCGCTCTATAAGTGTCATTGATTGATTGATTGATTGATTGAAGGTTATACACTATCACTGACTGCCACAGCCACCCAAATAGCTTGATTATTAAGAAGTAAACACCTTCCTAGGCAATAGGAACATGCTGTATCCACTCTGCAGGTGTTTTTATGCTCGGCTTTCAAGATATCACCCAATCGTCACTTATATGATGCACCAAGACCCTTGGGAGTAAATTTCTGGTACACCAAAATGTTTAACTTGTCACAATATTTAATTGGTTTAATCCATTCAAGCATCTGCAAGGCATCCTGGACAAGACTAGGGCTACCAGGCAGCACTTGTGGCACCAATTTGCCATGTAAGTGAGAATGTCTGATGTAATAAGACCAGAGCTGAGTGCAGATTTATAATGCAGAGCTTTATCCAGTCACGTCCGGTCTCATGGCGTGGAGGCGAACCATTACCCAACTTGGAAACACAAACCTTAAATAACTTGCCCTTATTTCTTAACTGTACACCGGCAAAATAGATTTTTTAATGTTAGAATAACATATTTGCTCCAAAATGAGGCAGTTTTCTGCTTAATTTAACTATCACCATGTAGTTTTGTTATTTGTTTAACATGGCAACAGTGTTAAAGCTGTTACATGTGAGACCACAGACACATTGTCAGTGAAATTGCTCTCCCTCGCAGCTCCACCATTAAGTGAGGCCTTCCCCCAAGGTCCTACACTCTCGAGTGATGGTGTTCGAGGCCCTCCTCCACCCGCTGGTTTCACCTGCGCCTCATCCCTGGTGGTCCATTGGTCCTCTTGCTCTGCTTTTTCTCTCCTTTTTCCCTCATTTTTTCCCTCACTTTCATCTCCCCCTTCACTCTCCTTCTGGGTCTTTCCTCTGTTTTTCACTCGTTTCTTACCCTCATCTCAATCTCCCCCTTTCACTCTCCTGTGTCCTCTGTGTCTTTCCTCCACTCATTCTTGCACTTTTTATGTCGTTTTTCCCTCATTTCAACCTCCCACTTCACTCTCCTTCTGAGTCTTTCCTTCGTTTTTCACTCGTTTTTTACCCTCATCTCAATCTCCCCTTTCACTCTCCTGTGTCCTCTGTGTCTTTCCTCCGCTCTTTCTTGCACTTTTCCTGCCTTATTTGCACTTTTCTTTCTCTTTTTGCCTTTTTCCTTCTGCCTTTTTCAGCCCGTTTTTCCCTGCTCCTACTGCCCCTGCGCCCCCCCCCCAGCACGACCAGTCCGACCGGCCCAGTCCAGCTCCCCTCCCCGCTCCCGCCTCCCAGCTGTCCAGCCCTCCCCGACCCCTACTTAATGGCGGCTGTTGCGGGGAGAGGCGAGCAAGACCACTGACTCATTGTCAGTGAAATTGCTCTCCCTCCCTCGCAGCTTCACCATTAAGTGAGGCAAGCCCGTGCACTCTCACGTATTGGTGTTCGAGGCCCTCCTCCACCCGCAAGTTTCACCTGCGCCTCATCCCTGGTGATCCAGTGAACCTCTGTCTCCATTCTTTTGCTCCGCTTTTCTCTCCTTTTTCACTTGTTTTTTCCTTCACTTTTATCTCCCCCCCGTCACTATCCTTCTGGGTCTTTCCTCCATCTTCTCCCCGCTCCCGCCTTCCAGCTGTCCAGCTCTCCCCGACTCCTACTTAATGGCGGCCAAAGGCAAGCTCGTCTGCACCCATCTGCGACCTGACTGCGACCAGCGCCAGGAACCCTGGATCTCTGCACCGCCAACGCTAAGACCCAGCGGCACTCCACGCTCTCAACCCAGGCCGCAACAACAACTGCAAGCTAGCATCACCAGCCGACATCCACGGACCCTTCAGCTGTAACTGCTGCTGGCGCACCTGCAGCACCGCCTAGACCACTGACCCAGCGCAATCCGCCCACAAGAACACAACCGAACCGAAGACCCAGCAATGCATCCTCCCCAATGTCCGATCCCTCCACAAACACGCCACTGAAATCTGGGACCTCCTCGACAGTACTATCCCGGACGTAGCATTCTTTACCAAAACCTGGACCAACACCACCTCAGGACCGGACATCGCCATTGCCATTCCCCAAGGATACAAGATCTCCAGGAAGGACCGCCCCACCCGCCCGGGAGAAGGAATCGCCATCGTCCACAATTCCACCCTCTGCCTGAGCACACTCCCCGACGAGACCACACCTTCACTTCAAGATACTGGCCAGCCCTACCTCCACCCTCCGAAGAACCCTCATCTACCGACCCCCTGGACCCCGCGGACTTTTCGCCAACTCCATCACGGACATCATCTCCCCGCATGCCATCGCATCCACCAACTACACCCTACTGGGAGACCTCAACTTCCACCTCAACAACCAACTGGACCCCAGCATGACATCCCTCCTGGACAACCTCCACAACATTGGACTCCTCCAGATCGTGACCGAAATCATGCACTCAGCAGGACACACGCTCGACTCCCTCTTCACAACAGGAAACTCCATCACCTTCAGCCACACCACCAAAATCCCATGGACTGACCATCGATGCATCCACTTACCTTCAGAACACCCACCATCCACAGACACCAGCACGAAGAAACTGGACCAGAATCACCGACGGCCAGCTAACCTCATCACTCAGCAACTCCAGCCCAACCATCGTGGAAAACGACGACGCCAACACCGCAGCCCGAACCATACACAGATGGATCTCCGACAGCGCCAACACCATAGCCCCCCTCATGAAAAACAACAGCCACGCCAAGAAAGCTAGATGGTTTACCACCGAACTTCGAGAGTCCAGACGCACTTGCCGCCTCCTCGAAAAAGCCTGGAGGAACACCAAATCCACAGAAGCCCACAATAACTTCAGAGCCGCCTACAACGCCCACCACCACCTCATCAGAAAAACGATTAAAAAAGCGATTGAAGACAGAATCTCCACTCATGCACACAACAGCAAAGAACTCTTCAACATCATCAAGGAGTTCGCCCAACCCACCAGCGAGTCCACCGACATCCCTCCCTCCCAAGACCTCTGCGACAAACTCAGCACCTTTTTCCACCACAAAATCAAGAACATCTACGACAACTTCGACGAAGACAACCAACACACTGAAACCTCACCAACCACCCCCGACACGCTGAAGCCAGCGATTGACAACTGAACAGCCCCCACCACCGAAGACACACTGAAGACGATGAAGTCAATCCACTCCGGGGCCCCCATGGACCCCTGCCCCCACCACATTTTCAACAGAGCCGCCGACACCATCACACCCATGCTCTGCCACACCATCAACCGCTCCCTGGCAACCGCCTCATTCCCTGACGACTGGAAACACGCTGAGATCAACCCCCTCCTGAAGAAACCCTCAGCAGACCCCACCAACCTCAAAAACTACAGACCCATCTCCCTGCTCCCGTTCCCAGCGAAAGTCATTGAGAAAGCCATCAGCAGCCATCTCGCCACATTCATCGAAGAGCACAACATCCTCGACTCCTCTCAATCCAGCTTCAGAAAAAACTACAGTACGGAAACCGCCCTCCTCGCCGCAACAGACGACATCCATACCTTACTGAACAAAGGAGAAACAGCAGCCCTCGTCCTCCTCGACCTCTCAGTGGCTTTCGTCACAGTCTCTTAACGCACCCTAATGCGCAGACTCCGTGACGCAGGGATCCAAGACAAGGCCCTCGACTGGATCCGCTCCTTCCTCTCCGGCAGAACGCAGCCTGTCAGACTCCCCCCTTTCCTCTCGGACCCTACACCTACCACCTGCAGAGTGCCCCAGGTGTCCTCCCTCAGCCCTACACTCTTCAACATCTACATGGCTCCACTCGCCCCCATCGTCAGAACCTACGGACTCAACATTGTGTCATACGCAGACGACACCCAACTCATCCTCTCCCTGTCCAACGAACCCAACATCGCCAGACACAACTTTCGAGAAGGCATGGAAGCCGTCGCCAAATGGATGAAAAACAGCTTCCTACAACTAAACACCAACAAAACGGAAGTACTCATCATGGGCCCAAACCCAGATGCCTGGAACGACACCTGGTGGCCCCCTGCCCTCGGAAGCCCACCCACCCCCACGGACCATGCACGTAACCTGGGAATCATCCTGGACTCAGAGCTCAAAATGGTCCACCAGATCAAATCTGTCTCATCCTCCTGCTTTCACACCATCCGCCTCCTACATAAGACCTTCAAATGGATCCCCCTCGAACACAGAAAGACCGTCACTCACGCTCTGGTCACCAGCAGGCTCGACTACGGCAACGCACTCTATGCCGGAATAAACAAAAACCTCACCCGCAAGCTACAGAACATCCAAAATGCCGCCGCAAGACTGGTCCTCAACCTGCCAAGACACTGCCACATCTCCCATCACCTGTGCACACTCCAATGTCTCCCCATCGAAGCTAGAGTCACCTTCAAGATGCTAACCCACGCTCACAAGGCCCTCCACGACACCGGACTAGCATACCTGAATAGCCAACTCAAATTCCACGAACACCAAAGGACCCTACGATCAGCCCAGCTCTCCTACGCTGTGGTCCCCCGCACCAGAAAGACCAGATCGGGAGGCCGCTCCTTCTCCTTCCGTGCAGCCAGAGCCTAGAACGACCTTCCGCTCCACCTCAGACAGATAACATCGCTCCCCATCTTCGCAAGAAACCTCACAACCTGGCTCTTCAACAGACCCACTCCTTGATGGACTGGAATCTGCGAACCCCCCCACACACTCCCCAGCACCTTGAGATCCTTACGGGTGGGTAGTTGTGCTTAACAAACACCTGATTTGAATTTTAATTTGATGTGTGAAAAGATTAACAATGTTCCACTGCTACGAGGTAGGGAGCAGCAACAGCAGGAAGAGAACTGGGCTGAAGGGGAATAGACTACAGAGACTTGCACTGAAAAAAGAGTATATGAAGGAGCCTGCATCCAGTGAAAGGAGACTAGCAGCAAACAGGAAGGTGTACTTGGTCCATGCTCCATGGCAGGGGCACACAGGAAGCCCCAGGAAAAGGCAAAGGTGAGGAGGAGGCTCTGACTAGTAAGAAACAGGGAGGCAAGAGTGACATTGGAACCAACCCGTGTTAAGTATTGGGTGGGCTCTTTGCCTGTTTTAAACTTGTTTTTTGTTGTTTACAAGAGATTTCACAAGCACAGCGCAAGCACTGTACAGGCGAAACCTAAAAAAGGTTCCGAAAGTATGACCCCAGATGTGGTACCTACTCTATGCTTAATGATGTCCTATGTCTTTTGCTATGCCCCTCACAAACTTCAGGCAGAGACTAACAGAAGACGATGAGAAGTTTCCTGCACCAGACTGAGGTAGAAAAGGAGGCAACCAGTTGCAAATGTACAGTGGGAGCTGGCAGGGAATGGAGTGGCGGGGAATGGGTTTGAAAAACAATCCACTTACCTGTAAAATGACCGCCATCTCTTCGTCGCGTTGCCGCTCTTCTTTGGTCAGGACTAGGAAGCACCCAGGATCCCAATAGTCAATCACAATGCTGCAATGCAGCATTGTGATCGGTGTGAGTGTCCCGTGGTTCATCACTCAGACTGGGACCGGGAGCCAGTGCATGTTCCTCGCCAGCCCGAGGTGGCTGGCCAAGCAGTCATGCACACTTGAAGTGTGCAAACCACTCCTTCCCCTGTGACCCCAGCCCCGCCCCACTATGCCCTAACCCAGCCCTGTAGCAAAGAAAAGTAAAATAATAATGAAGTTATTATCATTTTCTTTCTCTTTTTTTCTACTCTGCGAGCATTGTGGCGATGCTCCTCCGCCTGAGCAAAGGAGCTGCCCCTGCAAATGTATGGATCCAATTGCCATCTGCCACAAGCCAAGTCTATCTCACACCCCACTCTCCCAAAACTGATATACATTTGACTGATACAAGGAACAGTAAGGGGCAGGGATCCTCATTCTTCATGAGCAACAGTGAGGCCCCACAAAGGATACTTTAGGGAAGACCTGGGGGGTGCCTTATACGCATTAAAGGAAAGTTTAGGTGTAGCACATTTTTTTTTTTGCCACTTCTAAATAGCAGTTTAAACTGCACTACAGGCTGCAGTGGCAGGCCTGAGACATGTTTTAAAAGGCAACAATAGTGGGTGGCATAATGAGGGTTCTAGGCCCACTAGTATCATTTATTTACCGGCCCTTGGTCCATATAGTACCATCTACTAGGGACTTACAAGTAAATTAAATGGACCAATTAGATGAAAGTCAATTGTACCAAGTTTTAGGGAGTGGACACAAGCACTTTGCCATTGGTTACCAGAGAAAAAGTACACAAAGTCCTAATGTCAACAAAAATGGGTGCACCAATGGAAGGCAGCAATCTAGAAGAGACCCTGCAAAAAGGGCCAGGCACAAACAACCACAACTACAGTGAGGGATTTATTAGAATAGCAAGATTGTACGGCTCTTATAATACTCCTTTCCAGTAGTTCTGGACCAAAACCATATTAACTAATTATATTAAGGGTGTTCCCCGTTTACCCTCGTGAAAGCATTAAGAGCATAGTGAAATCCATAGTGAATGGTCTGTGGCTGTGAGAGGGGTATATCATGCAAAGGTAAATTAAATACAAATTAACTGTTAGGCCATTATATTTATGGTTTACAAATCATGCATTCGGGACCCCATAGGATTTCAATTTAATTCATTTAATTCAGGTAATATCATGCTTGACTAATCATGATATATTGTTACATCTTATAAAATGTCAAGAGCCTAGCATCATAGGTTAGCAAGATCTCTTTAGGTATTACTTAACTCAATGGACGTTTGCATATCCTCTTGGAATCCGTATTATGTTCATAACATTGTGGTTTTAAATCTGGAACAGTTGCAACCAGTCAATTACATTGATAAAAAAGGTCTGTGAAAAGGCGATTTAACTTTATTTAAGAGAATAGGATTTGGAAAAAGTATCAATTAAAATCATATCATGCTCAATTAATATCAGGTTCCCCAAAGAATAAAGGCCTCAACATTATTTGCAGATAAACCTGACCCCTGAAATCCACGGATGTTTAAAGACTTGGGCTAGTCTTGGAATTTGTGATTCAATATTAATATGTTGGGTGACTATTATTATTATTATTATTATTATTATGTGTTCTTATATAGCGCTCAACTTACCCTTGGGCATCTTGGCGCTTGCATTGGGAACCCGTCCTGGTTTTTCCCTGTGAGATAACCCGTACTGGGCATCCCCAAGGTGAAAGCCAGGCATCCCGCCGCGGGGGGGCCGTTGTGGAGATTAAGCAAGCTATTGCCCAGAGTTGCAGTGTGGGACCCATGATTAGAATAGGCACTGAGGCGAGAATATCCAGTCCGCGGAATTTATAGCCCGACACCCTGCCGCGACGGGAATCGAACCCTGGTCCCGGACCAGTGCTCTGCATCGAGGTCTGCCGCTACACCTAAACCTTCCTTTTTATATATATAAGTCACCCCCTCCAGATAGGCCCTAAAGGCTCACAGGACAGGGTGCATTTTATTTAGAAGGTAGGACACGTAGGTGTAAGGTTTACATCTCCTGGTAGTGAAAAACTCCAATTATTTTTCTTTTTCACTATTGGAACGCCTATCTCTCCCATAGACCAACATTGGGTTGCCGTATTACATTTAATATGTGCTAAATTTTGCTTGGGAGCAGGTAGAAATCTCATGTTTAGACTCAAATGAATTGTAATTTAAAATTCTCTTCAATGGTAACGTCAGATTTTAAGTCACAATTCTGAAACTGACACTTTTAGAGACCTAGCATTTTTGTGTCTTAATCATTTGTGCCTCTGCCAGTGTCCAGGGTAACATGCCTGTGAATGACTCAGCTCTTGGACTTTGTGTATTCCTCCCAGACAGTGAGACAATAGGTGAGTAGGTGTGGGCAGGATGGGCCATCCTGCCAGGATGGCTAGGAACACAGCTGTTCCATGGACATACAAAGGACACCAGCCTTTTGTCACCCCAGACAGACTTACTTTCTGGAGCCTTGGCAGGGGAGGGAGGAAATTTCCAGAACCAGGAGTGGGAGTAGTGTAACGAACGCCACCACTTAAAGGCTGGCACCAGGTATACATATTTCACCCTTAGGACACCTCTGCAGGACACTCCTAGACCTGTGGACATTGTAGAAGAAAGACTGCCTTGCTCCCCAAAACACAGCCCTACTGCTACCAGAAGGCTGCACTGCTGCTTGAGGACTGCCTTGACCCCGGAGGGTTTCCCTACTGCTTAAGGACTGCCCTGCTGATTGAGAAGTAAAACTGGACCTGCTTCCCTTCATCCGAGGCCAACTTGAGTGACTCCAAGGTTCAGTTGGCTGACTTCCTGTCTGAGCCACAGGGACACAACAAGTTCCAGAGGCCTCCCTGCAACTTCCAGCTCACCTACTGTTCTGGACCTGCCTGGACTGGCAACTGAAGCTGCTGAGCCCTGCTGGCCTGCACTGGAGTTAATTCCTGATCCCAAGGGGTGCCTCCCATGTCCCGAAAGACAACAAAACAGGTTCAGAAAATAGGAGGGTGAAGGCAATAAGTCTGGGGATGACCCAGTAGAAAGGTCGCAGTCCAACAGTCTCACTCTTTAACGCATCCTGTATTGCAGTAACAAGTATGCCTAGTGTTTGCCCCCAGGTTAACTCTTCACTACAACTTGCAATCGAGCTACTAGTCTTCTTAGCAGGGTGCATTATCTGGGCGTCTCTAGGAATTTAGACATTTCTGGGATCAACAACAACATGGGCTGTCTTCACTTGGTGCATTGGCCTTCTCTCAGCTGGTGCTCTAGATCTCTATAGCAAAGCAAGCCAAATTAGTCTAAAATGAAGAAAACTGGTAGATATCAGGTACCCAGTTTCATAGAATGATAGGGATCATCTTCATTGGCATTTCCATGGGATTCCTACATATGTGAGCAGAAAGTGTATCATTTTTTTTTGGGTTGAGCAACTACCACTTCAAGGAATAATATTAATGCTTGTCAGGGTAAAACCTTCAAGTCACTGAAATAGGTTGAGCTCAACCCCTTGGTAGCAATGGCACGGAGCAGGCAGCATTAACTGAGGGCAATGTTTAAAGTATTTAGGCAGTACCAAAATAGTATAAAAAGTCAAAATGACAAACAATAATTATCTGAAAAATAGAGTAAAATTCAATAAAGAAAATGACACCAAAATGAAAACAAATCCAATAAAGGAAACAGAAGAGGTGATTTTTTAAAGTGTTAAGTACAAATAGCACCAAGAAAATGTAAAGTCCCAATGATAGTCAGGTGAGGTGCAGTTTCAGGATGACTGAGATAGAGCCCTGGTCAGACACTCCAAGTGGGTTGGTTCCAGTGAAAGTCTGGAAGTTAGAAAGTTTAAAAACGTTTCTAAGTCCCACTGGTCTGGAGGAAACGCTTTCAAAGGTTTACAGACTTCCTTATGGTGGCCAAACAATCACAGGAGTACACTTTTAAAGCCTCCCAGGATCTCAGGGGAGTCACTAGAGACTCCTAGGATGTCAGATAAAAGACAACAGCAGGGTCCAGTCCAGGTCCAGCTGCCACTTGTCAGCTGGGTACTTCCAGGAAAATGAAGCTTGTTGTCTTCCCGTAGTGACACAGGAGGTCAGCCACCTAGCCTTTGGAGTCCACTTCTTTGTCTTGGTACAAGAGGAAGCAAGTCATCTCAGGTCACAGAAAGCACTCCCTAACCAATGGGGTAAATGTTTCTGGGGCCAGCCCTACCCACATTTTCAGTAGTTACTGTTGGCCCTATTGTTAACAGGCCCAAGATGCCATGTGTCAGGGCATATCTGAGATGGCAAAAGCCTTCGGTCACACTAAACTTGTGCTGTGAGGGCTGATGGTGTATGTAGATTTATGATAGGGAAATCACTAGTGTCCTCCCACATCAAACACTAAAATCCAGTTTGAAGCAGGCATTGTACCCATAACAAATCCAGAGACAGATTTCTGGTAGGACAAAAGCAGGGTCCTTCAGCAACCAGATAGGAGATGAATATGAATTATTTTAGCATCCTGCTCTCTCCCTTTCAAGTGTGCCCCGAGTGTTACATGTGGCTCAACAGACCTGTTATGCGGGATTTGACATTGTGGTGTCACAGAATGCCCACAGCCCCTGTTTTTAATCTATGATCTGGTTTTCTCTTTAGGACACCTGGGCCTACCACAGTGAAAATAGCTTTTAGGGCCTGTCATTGTAGGGACATGGTAACATTAATGTACTGTGTATCCCACTTTTATATGCCATGAGCCCTACCTTGTGGGCTACAAGGCTTACAAAGCAGTGACTTACTAATATTTAACCCCTTCCCCGCTCATGAGGTTTTGCGTGAGCTCATCCTTACTGCTAATGCTGTTTCATCAAGAGGTCGCCACTGTGATCCAAAGGAAGCCAGGCCTGGCTGCACATACAGCTATGACTGAGTCAGGGATGGCTGCTTATGTATCTATTAAAGGAGGGTTTTTTGGATTGCTTAGAACACAGCTCCCCCACTGACCAATTCGCATACATCTTTCCACAAAATTCAATGTGTCCATGTAGGTTTGTTACTGGAAAGATTAGTCAGAGAGTTGGGTTTTGTAAGGCAAGCCTTAAAATTGCATTTCCTGATCAAACCTCTATCGGTAGTACAGGCAAGATTCTATTGGACGATATGGTAAATAACAACATTTGCCCCTCTCTCTTTGCGAAAAGACTAGGCTTGTGACTCAACCTTGTTCCTTGATTAATGCGCGCATTTAATTAATTTATTTATTTTATTTTATTTAATGCGTTTTTATATAGCGCGGACTTTACCCGAAGGTGTCAGAGCGCTTCACAATAGCAGCAGTAATGATACATAAGGAGCAAAAATACAAGTGAGCATGTTACAAAATCAAACGGTATGTTACATGAGGCAATAGTGACAATTGTGCAAGTATCAAGGGCAAATAAAATACAAGAGGTAGCAAACGATACGTTACAAACGGAAAAAGTGATGTGTGCAGGTTACAAGAGCATACAAAGTACACGTAGAGGTAAAAAGAAAAAAAAATTGCAATAAATGGCCGACACTCAGAACACTAAAACAGAAGTTACGTTACATGAGGCAGTGGTGGCCGTAGTGCATGTATCAAAAGCAAACAAAATACAAGAGGTAGCATACGATACGTTACAAAAGGAGAAAGTGACATGTGTGCATGTTACAAAAGCGATCAAAATACAAGTAAAAGTATAATACTGCAATATATGGCAGACACTCAAAACACAAAACACACTGGGAAGGCAGTTCTATAGGCATGGAGAACAGAATTTCCTATAATGGAAGGACTTCCTTCAGAAAATATAGGGCGTGAATTAAATTTGGAAGTGTCTTTGAAGGAGGAGAGATTTGAGGTCAGTTTTGAAGGCCTGGGAAGAGGTGGTGGTCCGGAGCTGAGGCGGAAGTGAGTTCCAAATTCTCACCGCGTTGCCTGAAAAGGATTGGGCCATCGATCTTTCCTTCTTGAAAGTGGGAGGTTCAAGCAATAAATTTTCTGCATTCCGTGATGGTCTGGTGCCACCAGAGAGTTTCAGTTTATCCGCCAGGTAGCGAGGGGAGGATGAGTGCAAGGCTTTGTGGGTGATACAGGCAGTCTTGTAGATAGATCTTGCCTCTATGGGAAGCCAACGGAGGGTGGATAAAATGGGTGTGATGTGGTCGCTTCTTTTGGCCCCATGTATGAAGCGAGCTGCTGAAGAACAGACTTCAGGGGGGACAGGTGGGATTTGGGGAGGCCAGTAAGAAGAGAATTGCAGTAGTCCAATCTGGAGAGAACCAGCGATTGGACCAGGGTTTTAAGGTCGTGCTCCGGGAAGAAGCGACGAATCCCCCAAAGAAGGCGCAGTTGGTATCGAGCAGACTTTGCAATGGAATCAATGTGGGAGAGTAGATTGAGTTTTTTGTCGAGTATGACGCCAAGGGATTTTGCACTCTCGACAATGATGGGTTTATTGTTCAGTAGATTAATCTGCTCCATCCATGATTGCACTGGGGGAGTAGAAAGTGAGGAGGAGAGGAGGAGGAATTCAGTTTTGGAGGGATTCAGGACCAGTTGATGAGTTAACATCCAGTTTTGAATGGAGTCGAGAGTAGAGCTTAGGAGGGAGAGATCGTGAGTGGAGGCCACCTTAAGGTAGATTTGAGTGTCGTCCACATATAGATGATAGTGGATCCCAGATTTACTCAGGAGATTTCCCAACGGTTCTAAGTAGAGATTGAACAGTTTGGGTGCAAGTATAGAGCCTTGAGGGACACCTTGACCGACCGCTAAAGGAGATGAAAGACTGTTCGCTATTTTGATCATTTGGGATCTATCAGAGAGGAAGGAGGCAAACCATTTGAGCACAGTGCCCTCCATGCCCATTCTCTGTTGCAGAGTGTTAAGGAGAGTATTGTGATTGACAGTGTCAAAGGCTGCAGAAAGGTCAAGAAGAATTAGAAGACAAGACTCCCCTGAATCGAGTACCCGCAGTGCGTCATCAATCACTAGCAGCAGGGCTGTTTCAGTGCTGCAGTTTTGAATGATGCCGGACTGGAAGTTGTCCAGACGATCATTGTCCTTGATATGGCGAGAGAGTTGTTTCGCTACACATTTTTCTGTGATTTTCGCAAGAAAGGGTAGGTTGGTGATGGGACGGTAGTTGTTAGGGTCGTTCGCATCAGCGGTGGGTTTTTTAAGCAGAGGGGTGACCTGCCCAGTTTTGAAGGAAACAGGAAGGGAGCCTTGACTGAGGGAGAGGTTGACCAGAGTTGTCCAATAGGAGAGAGAATGGGTATAGAAGTCAATGGCAATGGCACTAGGGATGGGGTCAAGAGAATGGTTAGAGGGCTTTGTATCGAGGATGCATTTAAGGAGGGCATCATCAGAGATGGGGTCAAAGTTTTGCCAAATGGTTAAGGATTTGCGCTCCTCTGTAGGGGTAGGATGAATGGCCTGATCTACAAGTGATTTCACCTTTTCATCAAAGAATATAGCGAATTGTGGAATCCTTCAATTTGGAGGTTGGGGGAGAGCTGTTTGGGTTCTTGATGAGGTCGAATAGTTTTTTGGGTCTATTTTTGGCTGAGTCAAGGAGGGATTTGAAGTGCGACGCTTTTCCAAGGAAGATGTGCTTGTGGTACTTGGATCTTGCTGAACGAAGCGTGGCCAGATTTTCGGTGGAGGGCGCTTGTCTCCATTGTTTCTCAAGGACTCTTAGGTACTTCCTTTCTTCATAGAGGGATTTGTTGAACCAACTTGCTGAGGGAGTGGGCCTTTTCTTTTTGCTTTGGAGAGGTGCAACATTATTGATTTCGACTGCAAGGACTGTGAGGCATTGGGAGGTGAGTTCGTTAACATCTAGGTCCGGGTCTAGCCTTGGAAGTGATAGCAAAGCAGAATCACAGAGGGTACTGAGGTCAATATTTTTAGTGTCACGGAACCAGGAAGTAGCCCTCTTAGGCTGGCCGAGAGTTATAGAGTGTGATAGCTGAAGAGAGAATGGGATGAGGAGGTGGTCAGACCAGTCTACATGAATAGGGGTAGCGATGGTCAGCAAGCCTGCTTTAGAAATGACAACGTCCGGGGTTGAGCCCTTAGAGTGTGTTGTTTCAGTGCAGTGTTGGATAAGATCGTTTGCAGAGAGGAAGGTGGCCAGTAAGTTCGCATAGGTGTCTTGAGGCGAGCCCCAGTGGACATTGAAGTCACCCACAAAGATCTGATTGTCACTTTGCGAGTATTGGTCGCTGATGCAGTCCGTGAGTTCCTCCATAAACGAAAGGCTGCTTCCAGGCGGGTGGTAGATAACATGGAATCTGAGAGGTGAGCGGTGGTGCAATTGAAGCTCAAGAGATAGGCATTCAAAAGTGTGGAAGGAGCTGTTGGGAAGAGCCTTAAGTTGAAGGGAGTTTCTAAAGATGACTGCAACACCTCCCCCAACTTTGTCAATTCTGTTATTTTTAAGTATAGAATAACCTGTGGGTACAAGGAGATCAAACATAGAGTGAGAGGTATCGTTGAACCAGGTCTCAGTGAGGAAGAGCATGTCAATATTGTGCAAGTTGATGGTATCGGAGATTTCAAGTTTGTGTTTTATTGCAGATCTGCAGTTGTGGAGCATACAGCGCAGCTCTGTCGCGACTGTTTTGGTGATGGGAGCACTTGGGCTATGAGGGGTGATGGGGATATTGTACCTGTATGAGGGTGCTCTGGAGGGTTTAGGTGGACGAGTGGTTCTGACAGAGGAGATGGTCGGAATGGTGTAGATAGCAGGGTTACTGGGAAGTGAAAGTGGAAGAAGGGAGGCATTCGAGTGCTTCTGAGAATTTGCAGCTGACAGGCTATGCTTAGCTATTATGGGGTGTGGGGGTGAGGTGCATCTCGTGGGAGGGCGAGTGTTTTCCAAAGGAATTGAGGTGTATGGTAAAGTTGAGATCTTGGAGCTTAAAGCTAAAATGGCAGCTTCAAGTTGGGAGATGGAGGTGATTAGAGAGCCTAGCTTATTTTCCAGTGAGAGTAAGGCAGAGCACGGCATGTTGGGTGACTCGATGGAGACAGGAGGAGGTGCACTTGGCGGTTGAAGGCAGGGAGAGGTGGGGGAGCGGGAGGGGAGTAGGGGTATAGGGTTCAGAGCTGGGGAAGGGTGTTGGATGAGAGCAGGAGTTGGTGCACCAGGGGTGGAAGGGGAGTTGTCTTTCTTAGCGTTGCAAGACGGATAGGAATTAAGGACAAAATTAGGGGGCGATAGAAGAGGAGCGGGGCGGTGGGGCGGAGGGAGAGGGGAGGGGTGTGGGGAGTCATAGGGATGAAGGAGGTTTGGGAGGAAGAGAGGGAAGGGAGTTGGAGAGGTCCTGGCAGCTAGGTGAGGTGGTGGCTGTGAGGGTGCGGGTATCTGGCAGAGTGGGGAGGGTTGGGAGATAGGGAAGTTGAAGAAAGGAAGTGGATCTGCTTGGCCCGAGAGAGGGAAAGGATTACCAGGGGGGGAAGGGGGGTAGCACAGCGTTGCTGGAGGAGTGTGGGGAAGGGGAGAAAATGAATGTATTTGTGGGGAAATTGGGGTACATAGTGAGGGGAGGGGGAGGTAAAGCAGAGAGGAGGAGGAAATAAGGGGAACGAAAGGAAAGTTAACTAGGGGAGAAGGCTGGCGGCGAGGTGGTCTAAGGAGGGGGTGGCAGGAAGGGATAGGGGGGAGGAGATGAGAATGGAGTGCCGGGATGGTGCAGAATGGACGAGGAGCGTGTTAGCTAGAGGTAAGGCTGAAGTGAAGGGGGGGGTGGGGGGCATACTGTGAGGGGAGAAGAGTGGGAGGGGAGGGCAGAGGGTCGACCTGTGTCTCCCAAGGGTGCAGCCTATTAGAGAGTGGGGGAGACAGGGGAGGAGATAGGGAGTAATTGGTGGAGCTAGATGAAGAGTCAAGGGATAACCCGGTCGCAGGGGGGGGGATAAGGGAAGGGAAGAGGTGGTCAAAGAGAGAGAGACAGGTTTTTTTGGCTTGGATCATGACCGTACCATTGTTATAGAGTCAAATAGTGAGGGAGCCATTGAAACACGCAGAGGGGGAAATTTTTAGTTGTTTCCCATGAGGGATAGAGGAGGAGGATGTGACGTTAAGGGAATTGTACAAACTGGTGGACCAAGAGGGGATGTCGTACGTGAAAGGTCATCGATATGTCGTAGGAAGGTCATCGATATTACAGACTACATAGCTCAACTACAAGTTGACTGCTTATTTGTTACTGAAAGCTGGCTCACTCTTCCCCGCTGATTGCCTTACAAGTCTCTTTCAAAGCCTGGGGCTGTCCTCCTTCAGCAAGGGCACTGCCTCTCTACAGGCGGTGCATTGTCCACTGAGCAGCCATCATCAGGAATTTCTGGTCCAGTGAGGTGAGTATCGATAGTTGAGGTACTGCTGGTGCTCAATTGCACTGATCGTGGTGGGTGGATCTTGCTGGGTCTGTTTTTTCGGGCTGAGAAAAAATCTCATCACCCAAACTAGAAGCCCAGCCCAAATCACAGAGCTAATGGTAAGGCATTGATCAATGTATTTCACAGTGGGGAAGGTTTGGCATACTATTCTATTCCATATTGCACTTATTTGGCGCATGGCTACCCATAGGCGTCCCAGCGCTGTCAGTGCAGCAAAACCGAATAGAAGAGGGCTAGAGCGATCTGGTGTGGTAAAGCCAAGTCTTTAGGAGTTTTCTAAATGGAAGTTCCATTTTGGCCATGAGGCATAGCATCACCCTGGGTGCTTGTGTTCATTGGTTGAGCCCAGAAGATTCAGTCACAATCCTTTCTTTGCCTCACACTAATATTAATTTGCAGAAAAACTCACAGAATATGTTATTGGCCTTGCAGAAGTGCTCCACCTTCATGGGCGCTCCAGCTTTTTTAGTAAGCCACACCCGGGACTCTCAGACCTCACCGTCTGACCTGTGGGTCGTCCCCCAGTTGCGATGGCATTTTCAGTTCAACTCTTTAGCTGACTGCCACAGCTCCTTCGTTGTTCCCCTTTTCTAGGGCCCCTCCTAAGCAGTTGGTCAGCTTCTTCCTTCTTTCAAGGTAGAGCCTAAGGCAGCTTCACCTGGCAGGAACTAAAAATTCCAAGGTTTCTAATCCCCATCCTGGTACAGGGGAGTTGGTGGTCAATACCCCACACTTGCAACAACCACAAGGGGAAGAATCTCTAAATAGAGCAGGCAGTCGTCCATCAACGTGGAACAGGTCATAGCTTCTACCTCTCCTAGTGTACTGGAGGACGTTCTCCCAGGGTCTAAATGAACTCTCAAATTTTTACTGATGCAGATTTCCAGCCGGATCATCAGTGGCTATTTACCGAGATTGGCGGGGGGATTGGGAGGGTTGTAAATGAAAAACAACCAACAAAAAAAACCACTTACTTTCAGGCCGGCCACTCGGCTGGTTGCTGCATCTGGGTCTGCTCGCCGCCTCCTCTACTTCTAGCTCCTAGAACCAGGAACAGGAAGCACTCAGGCACCTGACTCCCCTAGCAAATCACACCGCTGAAATGCAGCGCTGTGATTTCTCTGCGCGCTGTGGATCAGCACTCAGGCAGGGAATGGGAGCCTGGGGCATGCTCTGCATCCAGGCTGTAATGCAGCCTGGGTGCAGAACATGCAAAGTGCGCATGACAAATTAGCTGGCCAGAGAGAGTCGGTCAAAGCATCATTGCGCACCTTGGAATGGGCAAACCACTTCTACCCTGCCCTGCTCTGGCAGTCCAGCCCTGCCCCGCACCGCACCAGGAAAGGAAAACTAAAATTATAATAAAACTTATTATCATTTTAGTTGTCTTGAACTACTGCTCACAGAGCAGTGGGTTTACGCTCCTCCGCTTTAGCAGAGGAGCCACCAGTGCAGATCATCACACATTGTTGTAGGCCTTCCTCATAAAAAATAATTAAGTAATTTATTTTGCGCAAGGCAACCAAGTTCATTAATTGCATGTATGATAATTAGTAAAATTAATATTATAAAGCACACTGCTACCCCAAAAAGCGAAGGACACCGCAGTGTTTGCAAAAGGTATGGTTTGAAAATGGAGAGACTGAATTAACCAAGGAGAGGAACCAGGAGAGAATCCCAGTGTTCAGCAGCAAGAAAAGAGAAAGGCTGGCCTCCAGAACTCATACATGGGAAAACAATATAATCTCTTAACTACTGATGCGTGCTCCTCTTGGTTTGTTCAGAATCTCCAATGCAGTACAAATCCTTAATGCCTTTGTATCAGTTCAAAAATACACTCAGTAGATGTAGTAATATATTCTCGATCCATTTACATTCTAGCAAGGGTGAATCGGAGTCTCCTTTTTACTTTCACATGGTAACCCTAACATAAACAAGCATTTGCAATGCAATCGGTCTCGCCTTTGGGAACCTATATGTATTTAGCTATGCAGCACATTAGCCTGGGTGCTAAACATCTACTGTTCTTTATAATGGAGGGAGAGTAAGCACCAAACTGCATGACACGCCAGGTATGGGAACACATTGAGAGGAAAATTGCCTTTCAGCGGGAAATGGTATAGTCCAAAGCTCTGTTTTAATATAAAATCAGGGCCTTCAGTAGCCATATCACTGAAAATACAAGATTTGAAAAAAATGTTTTTGTCTACGGGTGCTCGTGGAAAACAATTTCTATGGACTGGAATCTAGAGCATGCTAAAGTGATTCTGGTATTTTACTGACCTCTGCTGGTCTTTTTCTATCAAGACAAATAGAGGCAGTTGAACATAAAAAAAGAGACCTTAGGCGGAAGCAGACAAGTCCTAGGGCTGATCTCCAGAGCCCACATAGTACATACACATATAAGTATATATTTAGTGTATACTAAAGTATATACAAGAGGTCTCGAATGCTCAACATAAACACACAAATGGGAAAGAAGGAGGATGAGAAAGACTTAAGTATTGTCACAAAGGGAGACAGCAGGAACCAGCAAGAGGAATAAACGAGCCAAGTGTGTCAGGTACTGGATTAAAGAGGCCTGGGGTGGCTTCAATTCTAGAGAGCCCTGTTATTCGGCCCGCCGACATTTATTAATAAGGCTTCCGAGCAGAGCTTTGGGCACCGGTACTCATTA
This sequence comes from Triturus cristatus, assembly GCF_964204655.1. Classification (NCBI taxonomy): domain Eukaryota; kingdom Metazoa; phylum Chordata; class Amphibia; order Caudata; family Salamandridae; genus Triturus; species Triturus cristatus. The sequence continues at coordinate 305,498,490 of NC_140579.1, read as the reverse complement.
TTTGACAATTTAAGCACTAACGAATCTGAAAAATACTTTTCCTTCAACGATGCACACAGCATTCATCCCACTGTGGTGCAGTGCTTTCTATTCACATTCCACTCGCAGGCTCCCGCACCCCGCGTGTGGAAGTGCTTCGGGCTCGTGCTCTGACCAACTTGCTCCTTTAATGGACTGTAATGGAAGTGAAGTTCCTTGTGCGCTGCAGGACTCTGGGGTTTACTGCTCCGGTGTCCCGGTGGGAGAAACACTGAGCAGCTGCAGCACGAGGCAGGAAACACGGAAATTACCCGAGAGCATAGCTGTCAAGGTTTTAGATTGCTATATGTGACATTTTCATAATTTCTGTGTAATTATGAGTGCCATTAGAACCACTATGAGTAACACTTTTCTCGCCAGCAAATCAACCAATAAAAGATGAGGGAAACATAAATATCAGAAATCTGACCCATTTGAGCAACGAGAAACACTAAGATCTTAAAACTGCTGCAAATTCATGAGGTAGCTGAGTCATAATTACAACGAAATTATCAAAATATCATACATAGCAATCTGAAACCTTGGCAGATATGAAAGAGGGCGAGCATCACTTCACATGACTTAGCATTGAAGACCATGCCCATACTTCTGTTCTTGACACAAAGTCTTGTTTCATAAAAGTGATAGGAAGTATATGTTTTATTCTATTGCTATTTTATTGCTTCTCTTGTACAATGCTGATCATATAATAAACTTGTGAATTGTGGTTGGCATAATGTATTGACTAATAAGAATAAAAAGGCAGAAGCAATGTCAATTAGACAAAAAGAAAAGAAAAGGAGCATCGTAAAACAAGGAGAATAAAACAAATCACTTTTACCAGGTGGTGTTTGTTGTCCAAGACGAGGCCATGCAAAAAATTAATGTGATGGGAAAAGGTTTTTCACTTGGAGTGGGGTGAACTAAGTCGGTAAAGCTGTCACTGCAGGGGCCACCTTATTCATAAGCGAATGCTGTAAGCAGGAAAGTAAGACTTCTGGAGTAACTACTAATATTAGCCTCAAATGTCACCACTAGGAAAAACAAAAAGCGGACAGCTAGAAAGTAGGTCACATGGCTCCGCTAAGAATTAACACTAAAAGGAGCAAGGACTTGCGTTTATACTGCAGAACCACCTAACAGGGTGTGAGAGGCCCTAACATAGAGCACAGTTGCCTCGGGCCTATAGCGTACATTAATTAGAGTCAGCTGACTCGCGGACTCCGGCTGGCACAGTTAGCAGTGTCATGACAGCATGGTGCTGGGCAAGCATCAGGAGAGGCTGGGAGATACACACAGCGGTCACAGCAGGCTGTATTATTTCAAAATGTAACACCACTGAAGTGAGCAGTCCACGGGTCAGGCGCACTCAGCTACACAATTCACTTACTTGAACGAGTCAATAAACTAAGAGAACTGCATGTACTCTGTAGCAAAGAGAAACCTTTTAAGTAATTTTTAAAACATACTTACTGCATATTTGCTATGCCGTGGGTTTTAGAACAAGCTGCGCACGGTTCACCCTGCAGCAGAGCCTCTCTTCCTCCTGCAGAATACATCTTCTTGCCCGCGCTGTGACCTGGGAAATGTCTGGGAGCCCCAAGAGATTGTCACATACAGGAGACTGGTCGAGCCAGGAGAGGCAGGGGACACGTTTGTAATCAGCAAGGAATGTTCGAGCACTTAAATCTCTGATTTTTTTTAATTAAATCCCGGATGTTTATTTTCCAGTGTAAAAAACACTTAAGCCGCTCTTTTTAATGAATGGAGAAACCTTTCCTCTTGAAGCAATATCGTGATCGGAACAGGAGGACAATACTCCCTGAGGCGCACAATTGAAAATGTCTGAAATCAGTTCTTAAGTGTGTTGGAGTGCTGAATTTTACTTAGCCCACATGTATGGAAATAGAGAATATTCATTTTCTGCAGCGTACATTGAAATGATGGTTCTGAGATGGACAGTTTGATTATCTTGAAAATAAATTGCTGCGAAGTCATTTTGTTTGGAGCTCTGCTGCCCTCTAGTGGGCTATGTCAGCATTGACATTGGTGCGGCTAATAAGGGAAAGCCGGAGAGCATATATTTTCTTTTGTCTAATTGCTAAACCGCAGATATTGTCTCATCTACAGGGTAGGTTATATAATGTTGTGACCCTAAAGCACTGCGTGAAACAGATTAGAGTAATACCAACAACCATTGGCAATGCAATAGGACTCGCATTTACGCGAGACCTAATGCATTGCTAATAGCAATGCGTGTGGGTGACGAGGCACGTGGGGGGGGCGGCGGAAAGAAGGCATCGAACTGCGGGAGGGGGGCCCAGGAAGAAAGTAGTCTGTGCTGTGAAGGGGCCAGTAGCCGGGGAAGGACACAAATGACTGACATGGCTGTTATGGGAGGGACTAACAAGCTTAAAACTAATCAGAAGGCAGCATTTAGAACCTAAGCCAATTAAGAAGATGGGCTGGAGAGTGGGCGGAGCTTCCACAAAGCTTCCACACTATAGTGTTTACTGCATGCCGTACAAAGCGATGGCAGCGCATTCGTGCTGCAACGCTAGGCGAGACCTAAAAAGCATCTAACGCACAAAATACTTTTTGAATGTTGTGCTGATCCAGAGTTATATATTCTTAGGGGAGCCAAGATATAAGGTGTTCCACTGGATGCATTTCAAAGACATCAATGGACTAGGCCATGGGAATAGCGATGCATAACTTGGCACAACATTCAAAAATTAATTTGCACGTTAAGTTAGTTGATGACAGTTGGGCAAGGACATCCCTGCAGGTTCACCCCTAAACATTTGGCCTTCTCCCCGGTTTTTCTAAATTTGTTTTTGTTGGCTTTAGGACTCTTTGCACTTTACCACTGGTAACCAGTGCCAAGTGCTTATGTTCACTCCCAAAAACATGGTAAAAGTGGCTTAGACCTGATTGCCGTATTTAATTTTCTTATTTGTCCCTAATAATGTCGTATAGTGGGTTGATAAATTAAATGCTACTAGTGGGCCTGCAGCACTTATTGTAATACCTACTTAAGTAGCCTTTTTAAACAAGCCTCAGGCCTGCCATTGCAGCATGTGCACAGTTCTGAACTGGCAATTCAACGTCTTTCGCCAAGCCTAAAACTCCCTTTTTAATATACATAAGTCACCCATATGGTAGGCCCTTAACAGCCCATAGGGCAGAGTGCATTGTATTAAAAAATGTTGGCAGTTTTACATGTCCTGGTGGGGAACAACTCCTAAATGTAATTCTCACTACTGTGAGGCCTACCTCTCTCATAGGATTACATTGGGTTACCTTATTACATTTGATACGTGATAACATTTGTTTTGGAGCAGGTAGAAATTTCATGTTTGCTGTCTAGGGAATTGTAATTTAAAATCCTCTTTAATCACTAAAAATAGGATTTTAAGTCACAACTCTGAAAATGCCACTTTTATAAAGTTGGCATTTTCTTGTCCAAACCATTTGGTGCCTGCATCCTGTTGTCTGGATCACATAATTAGGTGTAAGTGGCCTTTGTTTATTCCTCCCAGACAGTCACTCAGTAGGGGAATTGGGTGTTGGTAAGAGGGGCCATCCACAGCAGGATGGGGGGTGCAAAGCTGTGAACAGTCCTACTTGCACTTCAAAGACACTGTCTCAGCTCATACACAAAGAACTTTACACTAGCTTATTGTGACTGCAAACAGACTGGGACCAGGGCAGGGAGGCAGGAAATTCTAGACACGTCTGTGGGGGGAAAACTCCAGGAGTTTCTTTCACTTTAAAGGTGACATCAGGTATAGAAATAAGACCCTCAGACCCACTCTTCAGTTCACTTCTGTACTTGTGAAAGGCCTCTCAGAGGGCAGCACTGATGCCTGTGTCCTGCAGCTTACTTCAGAGGACTGTCCTGGTGCACCAAGAGGACTGCCCTGCTGTCTGAAACCTGTCCTGTGCCTTCAGAAGACTGTTCTGCAGCTTGAGACTTGATTTTCTGCTTGGACCCAAGACTTCCAGAGTGACTACAATTGCTAGTTGATTGCCCTTCTGATCAGAGCCTCAGGGACAGAAAAGGCTCCAACTATCTTAATCCCACACCTGGACCCAGCCTGAGTGGGTCCTGACCCTGCAAGTGGTGCCCATCTAGCCCTTGACCATTGGAAGTGGTGCTACAGGTGCCAAGATAACCCAAATTACAACACCGGGGACTTAAAAAATGTTCTGCAAAAAGTGCTCTCAGAACAGAGAGGAGTATGGGACCTATCTCCTTATCGATCCGCCCAAGATGCCTCACCGGTCGGCCTGGCTTCACAATAGCTCCTTCTACGTTTTTCTCTGCAGCAGCAAATCCTATTCAGCGGCTCCTAACAGAAGGAGTATACGACTTTGTACAGCCCTCGTCGGCTAAGGTCTGCAGCTTTTTGACTTCTGAAAAAGAAACAATTTCAAAATGTAAAAAACTCACCATGACTTTGTCAGTGGCTCCCTCCCAATGTGATACTGTTGTTTATTTTAATAAAGGAAAAATGAGGTTTGAGTCCAATTGTAATATTGAGATTTTGCTCTCTAATGTTGAATATTACAGTTTTATAGTCAATTACTATTTTTTAAATCAAATTTTTATATAAGTATTGCCATATTCACCTGGCAATGTTTCAAGCAATGTGTGAGCTATGTCTCTTATAACAAGTGTAAATGTTAATTCCATTTATTGGTAGGCAAAAAAATTGATTTTCTTTTAAGAAGTTTGTGTATTCCTTTTGAATAGTGCTCGTACTATTGTTAATAATATGTTCACCATCTTGAATGTGGCAGATTGGTCCATTCGGTGAATAAGGATTCAGAAGCAAGCATCATGCTCAACTTTAAATTAACCAACAAAGAAGAATCTAAATGGTAAATAAATTGATTTTCCCGATTCTCCCTAGAACTCAAAAGTAAATATCAGACTATGAGTATGGTGTATGATAATTTACTGTTCAACTCACGGCTAATAGAATATAGTATGCAGTAAAACCAAAGTAATATACTGAATACTGTATGTTGCTAATAATTAAGTATAATTTTTAATGTGTAAATGGTTTAATTTTATGCCACTTGTCAAAATAAATTGTACTGCATTTACCTAAGGTGGCTTTTTTACAGAGATCACTAAGATGAAGATATAAGGGCCATATTTACAAGGGGATTGCGCCACTGGAACATCACTATTATTGACATTCCGGTGGCGCAATACCCTGCACCATATTTACAAAGTTACGTTCAGCCACTTTTTGTGGCTAAACGCCGCTTTGTAATTTTGCCACCCTTTCACGCAATCTGCGTGAAAGGGGTGTGAAATGGGTGTTGCTGTGAGCGTTCCACCACAACACTCAATGCTTTTTTACGCTGCCCCAAATTTACAAGGATCTGTAAATCTGAGGCAGCGCCAAAAACGAACGCCATGCAATAGGAAGGAGAAATGCTTTTATTTATCCTCATTTTTGCTTTTTCCATGTGTTCTGCATTCTGCAGTGTACATAGAAAGAGAAAAATGCCATTAATGATTGTTTATGTGAAGGACGGTGTCTCTGCCTGCACATAAACAATCATTCCCTGAAATGCAGGCATCCTTACACTTTGGGGCAAGGGAGTCTGTGTTGGCTCTAGGCAGCTGTTTTTAGCGCTAGCACTAGGGAAAACAGGGGTGTTTGGTGGAGCGTGGCACTGCAAAATTTACCGCGGCTCCCCGCTCCATCATTCCCATGTAAATATGCCCATAATTTGAGATCCTGTTAATGTCAAACACGAGGCATAGTTAGATTAAGGCCACCTGCCTGCCAATGATAATCATTCGTGGTGCATACATACAGAACAGTGTTGCACCGTTACCATGCACTTTACAGTAGTAAACGAGGGATGATTAAAGTCTTCTAAATAGACTTTCAACTAACATTAAGATTCGGTGTTTGGTATTAATTAAGACTGTTGGGCTTAATACAAAGACACTGTAGTATGAAAATAACAGCATTCTATGACACGATGTACTGTATTTTTTAATACATTTCGTAATACTGTTTTATTAGCATGTGGATTTAAGACGGGACCAAGTGGTATGTTAACAACCCCTCAAAACATGTCTTTTGATAAATGGATAAAAATCAATTATACTAGAATGTTAACTCTGAAAGTGCTTAACTAATACCCAGGGGTGAATTCCTGTGAGACTAAGTAAATATGTAGTCCGGCTATGCCATGCACGCTCACTCAGTAAAGGAGTGTGGCATTCCCATAGTGCAGCTGTCGCATCCTATTACAGGGATCTATTTACTCCAAGCAGCAGAGGTGTGAGGGACAGAAAAATATCACTCTGGGATCTAAATGAGAAAATATTACGTTAAATCGTGTAACCTACAATAGTTAAGTATTGGGCATTTTTTTCTGCATTTGTCATTCAATCCAAAATTTATATAAATAAAGCAGTTTAATCCAGCATGTTTTATTTATTTATTTTGCGTGGCTGTGTTGCACTCATGCCGTCATGCACTGCTTCAGAATCTTAATGGAGTCAGAGAAGAGAGTGGGACGACGAAGATGGTGCAGCAATCATAGTAGAAAAAAAGGCATTGGCAAAGACAAAAGGTTTTGGCTTTAAATGTCTCACCAATCAGACAATACTTACTGACACCGGCATGAAGTATAGCAAACATCGCTCTTTATGCTTTGAAGTGGACCACACATTGCAGCGCTACATTGGCAGCCATCTTGAAAATATAGAAAACAATGTTTTCGAAATATTTCAGACAGCCAGCACGTTGTTGTCTATACTTGCAGAAAGATTTGTAACTGATATTGGCTTTGCTAATGTCATTGGAATGCAAAAGCATTCTCCAATGGTAAGGCCAACAGCGGCGGCCAGCAAAGATCAGGCAGGAGGGAAGGGATGTTAAAAAAGCCAAGTCCAAAAGGGACACTGAGGTGCCTGGAAAGCTACAGTTGAGCTGGGGAGGGGGGTCCAACACAGAGAGCAAAGACCAAGAGAAAGGTGGGGAAAGTGAAGGGGAAAACGGCACATGTGGGAGAGAGCAGGAGAACACATGCCAAGGGATGCCCAAAGTAGCTCCAAAGAATGCAATCAGCATCAGCAGTGGATAGATATAGGTCATGAATCAGAGCAATATGACACCAGGAAGCTAATGGGTGGGACAAACACATGAATAGGGACAACTCAAAAAGCCATACACTTGTGAGTAAGGGACTCACAAAAGCCTTCTGTATGGCCGTAGCTGAGCCTTAAAGACTGATGGGAGTGTGTTAAATTGTTTAGTGAGGTAGAAACTCTTAATGCAGGGTTGAGTGAAGGTCGGCTCTTTTCTTGAATGCTCTTGTAGGCAATGGCCCGTAAATAAAAAAATAAAGCTGGATAGGGTTGAATAAGAATAGAGCAATGTTGGAGTCAAACTGGATTTCTAGATTCTACCCAAGATTGACACCCAAGGTCATCAGTAATTGGAATGTTGAATGGGCTGATAAAGGGGTAATTGAGCAAGCTTTATTGTTGTTTATATCATGTTTCACCCAACCCTGAGCTGCTTGAAAGCGAGCAGGAGATAATCTGGAATCACTCCTCTTGCCTCCCTAGATGACACTCCCATTTATGTGTCATTAGTGTGCATTATTTGGTCAGGAGACCAAATGCGGCATCTACTGTGGTAGAAGCTGATGATAAATACACAGAAGAAACATCTACTTCTACAGCTGCAGGTGACAGGCAAATGTACCAGATGTGGCTGATCAAGCAAAACAACCTCAGCATATCTCAGGCTGACCATTGTGCATCAAGAACCAACAAAAATATGACAATATAGTAATCTTACAGAAAGTTGAGGAATATAGCAGAGCAGCTTACACAAATGTAAATAAACAGGTAGATCTGCATCAGGAGCTTTAGGAATAGCAAACACAGTAGTAACTGAGTGGTGCTGTGGGCTCTTGCAAGACCCAAAATACTGTTCTCACCTGCTGAACACTGCTGATCACAAACGCAGTGACGGCTGGATCATTGAGGACCTCAATGCCTGACCTGACTGTTCTGGACCACTTCCACATGGTCCTCCGGTTTGCCACTTCTTTAGACACATCATCAATAAATGATCATGCTTTGCCATGGATCTCATGACTGTCTAAATATCAGTAAGTGAACCATCTTTGACTGGGGTCACATTCCATATCACACAAGAAATCTATTCGAAAAAGGGTAAATATTTTTTTTAATCAAAGCTACTTAAATTGAGCATTTTTTCTATGCATTGAGAAGGACTGCCTCTGAAACAAACATCCAATATACCCAAATTATAATACCGCCTTTTGTTACATTTGAACGGAAGGTCTGCATTCATCATTTTTAATCTTTGTGAGAAATACATTTTAAAATCAAATTTCAGCTTTCATACCATATTAGAATTGCACCTTAGAATACATTTAAACCTTTGCAGAAATAGATTTGCATAGGAAAAGTAACACTTAGGGGAAATAAATAATGAGAGGAAAGATTGTAGTAGGATATCTTATTTAATGTAATTCTGTAACTAGGAGCAAACCATTTCTCTCTTGACTCTTGCTCACTAATAGACTTATTTAGAACAGCTTTGCCTGACAACAACATTCTACTAAAAAATGTGCTGACTTCAAGATTATGTCCCTTTACTTCATCCCACCATATTAGATCATCCTACTTTAATAATGAGCTTTACTGTGAAATCTTAAAGAATAGACTGTTTGTGAGAAGTTGGCCTGGCATATGCTGGTCACTAGTTATAGTGGCCACCTTTCACCAGTCAATTCGACTCTTATGGTAGATGGGTTTAAGACAACCTTTTAAAGAAAGCTATCCTAGTGGTATCTGTGGAGAGCAGCCTTCAGGCTAAATCTCAGAGGAATGCAAAGCAGCTTGTTTTACCTTATAATCTCTTGAATTACCAAATGAAAGGACACCACACAGGTATATATATCAAATATATATGTATGTATTTCTAGACACACTCTACTAATCTCTTTATGAGATTAGAAGTCAGGAACACATTCAAATATCAACGTTTCACAATAAGTTAAGCACAAATATGGCTGGCGCCCTAGGGGCGTACCAGACCATATACTAAAAAAGAAGAGGTTTAGGAAAGTCGACTTGCAAGGGGACATGGCCTAGGGCCTGTAGAATCACTGGGGCTTCACTAATCCACCCAAGGCAGGTAAGTAAAAGACCCACGGGAGACGCGTGCAGTGTGAGAACACAGCCGCGGGTTCCCTATTGATTACAATGGAGAAAGTCGCGGTTGGATTTTTAAAGTTTTAGGGTACTTCGAGGAAGTCTACAAGCAAGCCACTTATAAGGTAAGTAATTCGAGGGCCAACACACACTAGGGCACTGGAGTGCATGAGTTACCTCACCCAGGGAAGCCGGGTGCATAGGTGTCTTATGGTGTCGGGTCGCGTCGCTGTTTTCTATGGAAGCCAAAGAAGATTTGCTGCTTGCGAAGACTGAAGAAGTGTCCGGTGGAATCCAAGGCTGGATTCAAGATGAAGAAGACCTGAAAGCAGAAGGGACAGTGTTCACAGTCACTTGCCAGTGACTCGGGGCCAGGAAGATGGATGCCCACGGATGTCGGGTGATTTCAGGTGCTTGTGGGTGGTTTGACTCTTTGCTCACGAGGCCCAGGTGAAATTGACGATGACCAGCAGCTGGATTTTAAGTGCTCCATGACGTTTGCAGCTGACTGTGGTGTCGGCAACTGGATTGGAGCCAACAAGCTTTGGCAACAGCAAGTCTTGTGAAAAGTGAATAAAGTCAATGGTGCAGACCAGCAAGGTCTGAGGGACTCACTCAGCAAGGGTGAGTGAGGGCAAGCCTGGAGCAACTAGGGGAGCCCTTTGGTTTGATAAGAAAGTCTTCAGGGCACCCACAAGCCAATGGACAAGGGATCGCAAAGACGCCTCATGATGAAATACTTTACAGGAGCCCACGGTCACTAGGATGGGGTAGGCCTCTGATTTTCGGTGCACAACCTGCTGGAGGCTTGGGCCACAAATGATCTGAAGCACAAGTTCATACAATGTCATGAAGGGGTTGCACTCGACAATAGTGCACGGTACCCAGGTATTACAGTTCCTCGTCACTAGTGGGGTCCACTCGCCTCAGCTCTGCTGAGGACTCACAATGACTGTCGAGAAGTCAGGAAATCCACTTCTGGGGCTGCAGGGACTTCGGACTCCGGCGGGAAAGTTTGCGACCGTTGATTCAAGTTTTTGGTGCCTGCCAAGCAGGGGAGTCACTCCTTAACTCCAAGGGAGATTCTTCCGTCTTCCAAAGGTAGTGGAATGTCGAAGGACCAGGATTCTTCTTGTAAAGCATCGTCCAGGGTTATCTAACTTGCAATGGCAAGTGTACCTATCTTATAGTAAAAGAAAGGGAGGGATTAGCTCTATGACCACTCCTCTAGGAGGGTCAGGGGGTGGGTGGTTACACCCATTTCCCTTTGTCCAGTTTTGCACCAGAGCAGGGGCTGGTAGCCCCTGAACCGGTTTGAGCTGGCATATGCACAGAGGAGCCTACTGCTCCCCCAGTGCAGGACTTCAAAGCACTCTTAGAGTGCACCCACCCAGCTCCAATACACTAAATCCTGTTTGGAAGGTGGTGACACCTCCCTGTGACAGGATGCCTATTGTTGGGCCTCCTCCACTGCGAGTTTCAGTCAGCAGCAGGAGGGGAGCCCAGTGTCTGTGCTGGTGGCATCCATTTTGTGATGCCAGGGCTCTTTCAGATTTCTACCGTGTTTCCACAGTGGGTACATGTCGTCCCCTCTAGAAGGGTGGGATCATACTCCCACACCAGTTACTGGTGTGGGGGTATGATTCCAAGTTGTTTGACACCAAACATGATAGGTTTTGATGCAGTCTTTCCAAAGGTATCATTTACTGGTAGGTTATAATGCACTTAAGAGTATATGGTTTAACTGCATCCACAAACAGCCACAGGGAATAGACCCTGCCAGCTGCAGAGGGGCCCTGCTCAGGCAGAGGCACCCCCTCATATTGTAAACCAAGCACCCTGCCCTCAGGATTGATATGGCCTGCCTTAGGGGTTTATATGTGTGACCCTATACCTCAGTGAGGAGTGCTAACACTACCTCACCCAGGCTGCAGTAGCAGGCCTGTGGTATCAGATTTAGTCTGCTTCCCAGGGGTGGCATAATACATGCTTCAGCCCCTGGTAGGCCTGTGAAGTACCTATGCTCATGGTACCTAAGGTACCACATACTAGGGGCTCATAAGGTACCACAGAATCCAATCACTAGTGCATCTAATATGCACACCAGTCATTTAAGGGAGTAAACAGATAGGCTGGGGTCCTGGATAGCAGGATCCCAGCCAGACTAGTCAAAACCATTCAAACATGAGGAAAAAAGTGGGGGCAACCATGCAGTCAGATTCCACCTTCCTACACTGTTAGAATAAAGAATAACTTAGATATATTTTATGTATGCCTAACGAGAACATCGTCGATAGATTTGTTTCATTGTAATTGAGAAGCCCTTTGTTTTCATAACAGGACATTGAAGGCGGCTAATTGCTTAGGTAAGAAGGTTCTCATAAGAACTTTCCTCTATGTTACCATTATTGCAACCTTAGATTTACTATGTACCAGCGTGAATGTTTACAGTGGAAAACAGAAGTAGAAAAAGCGGATGCTGACGACACCATCAAATGAGCAGTTTCCATTGGCTGAAAGCATCACACATCTACCAGTTTTAGTTACATTATTGTGTATTTATACTATAATTGAGTATTCAAGAGTTTTAACATATTGCATCTTTTTCCGTCCCTTTTCCTTTTACAGATACCTCTTTTTGTCTCTATTTCCTAGATCTCTGCTGCTGAAAGCTACTGCTGACGGTGACTTTATCCTCCTTTGTCCTGACTATTCTTGATCAATGCTACTGCATGATAATTTCCTCTATCACTGATTTATTTTAACGGTTGCTACTGCAGCTGTAGGAAACTCAGCTGAGTTTCCAGAACAGCATTTTATAGTTAGTTCAAGACTTTAACAATGCTCTGAAAATATTGCTCTTTTCTAAAAGAAACTCCTCATGGGTTCTCTATTTGCGTAGGTTAGAATCCTTTTAGCTAGTTTAGTGACAACGTTCCTTTATGTAACACTCTGTTTGATTTATATTGTCACTACTCAACCTTTTCTAAATATTTCTGTAAATTTGAACTAACTGAAATAAAGATGATCAAACCATACTAATTCCTAAATGATAAATAAAGGCTTTAGAAACTTCTTCAACTTCTTATAATTTTTCGACAATACATGACCTGTTGTTGTCCTAGCTTCATTCGTAAACACAGTGGCAACGGTCCATCCAAACTGTTAAGCGCCACAGTTTTTCAAGAGTCCAAGCTGTATGTTGGGGCATCTAATTTTAAACCCGATTTTTGCCAATCCTTAGGTGTACAACAATACCAACAATAGTTTACTGGCAGGCATTATTATCATCTTATTCTAAAAGTGCATCAGGCCTTGTCTGTCTAAAACCTGACCCCTTTACAAAACTGGGATTTGGCACCCTCATCGTCTCACCTGTGTGCATCAGTATTTGCTCTAAAAACAGATTCTCAATGCAAGCAGTGAGCAATGCGTGGACATCAAAGAGACTGGAGTACCCCCCTTCCTATGAAAGCGGCTGGATGTGTCTGTTCTCTCCTCCAGTGTGAGTCTGATCTGCCCTAATCCGCTCTACTGTGCTCTGACGTACCCTCGAGAATGTGCCTCATTGGTGAGAGTGCAGCAGATTTCAGACATTGGCAATACCTCCCAAAGAGGGATATAGTGTGCAACCTCTCACGTTTATGGCTGATCAATGAAGATTCACCCTGAGTAGTTGAGCTGAAAGAGTGGAGGTGGAGGTGAAGGAAGGGGGCTGAGAGCATGGTAATTCCAGAAGGGCCTGACAACCAATGATAAAAAAAGCGTAAAAGTAGAGAGGCAGTTAAAAGAGTCATTGGCCAGTTGAAGCCTGAGTGAACCATGAACAATATCATTAGAACTGCATTTAATCCACACAGCCCTGTTCAATCAAGGGTTGATTAGAGATATTTACTTGGAACCTCCCTAAGGCTCTTTAAGGCTTACTGGTGCCTCAGTGAACAGAAGCACTCTAAGCATAAGTAGTTTTAAGCTCTTTTAGGTGTGTTTTTAGGACTTTTTAAGATTAAGAAAAGGGACTTGTTCTCTGGGCGTGTGATTTCGGAGGCATTAAAGCTTGAAAAGATCTAACACTAAAGAAAGGACAGATATCTGGCCTAGTTCAAAAAAGTTCAGAAAAAGTATTAAGTGGTCTGGGGCTTATTTACAAGCCCCTTGTGCCACTTTTGCGTCATTTTGAAAAAGTGCTGTACGGGTGGTGCAAGAGGCTTGTAAATAAGCCCCTCTATGTTTTACCTGGAGATACAGTGTCCTGTGCACTTCTGTATTTTTAATTACACTTTCTTTGGATTTTCTCCAGAGCAATGTGGGTCCGTTTTGATTTGCTGTGGTTGGAGTCGTGGAGGGGTATGGCTTTGATTTATACAGTTTGTCACTCCTCCTGAAGTCGACTGACTGACACCCATATTTCCACTATCACCTGTTTCCCCATGGGGTTAAAATCTTCACATGCTGATGCAGGAGGTTGAACAGTTGAGTGAACTGTGTTTACTTGGAAGTGCAGTGTACTACACACTATTGCCCTTTATTCAAGTTTTTTCCAAAGCATGTGGCACCATTTTATCGCTCACATTTGTCATTGATGATGGGGATCGTTTTTATACTTGATGTTAAATTTGGGGGATTTTCAATGTTGCCAACTCTAAAAGGCGATAAAGGAAGGACGAAAATGATGTCCTTAAATAGGGAACATGGTCTTTCTCTTCTCCGTTTCCATATTAATAAGAGTTTTTACCATGTGCCAAGAAAAATCGTGTGAAAGGCAAATCTACATTGGTTTCAGGAAAAAGTTGTGCAGAATGGGAATCGATGAAACACCTTTGGCCAGTTCAAGAAAGTTTTGGACCAATTAGAAGCTCCTACTCTGTCTTTCTTCTCAGATGCTTCCAGCCTTATATTTACAATGAAGATGACAAATTACTAAAAACATCATAGAGGCCGGCTGAAAAGCTGCGCTGTGTGAAGGGATTGTAGCTTTAAGCAACAAAAGGTGTTTACAGCTGCTGGATGACCCTTACACTTGAATCCCTGGAGAAACATTCCCCTCTATCAAATAATGTTTTATTTCAGTTTACATACTGCATCTACACGTTGTTGAACATCTTGAGAATAACCAATTAATAATGAAGTCTGTTGTGTCTTACCAGACGTAGCTGAGAAGTGTATTCAGTATTTCTTTATTGACTCCAAGTTGCAGGCAGGGCCGGACTGGCTACCGGGCGTTTTGGTGTGCTGCTAAACTGGGGGCTGATTTCACTGTGGTGGGGGCTGATTTTGTTGATGGGGACCTGTGTGTGCTTCTAAATAAACAAAGCGAAACAAATGGTTTTGAGCACACGCAGGTCCCCATCAATGAAATCAGCCCCCAGCTTGGCAGCACACCAAAACGCCCGGTAGCCAGTCCGGCCCTGGTTGCAGGTAAGTAAAAATATACATCAGAGTTTAAGCCAGGTAAACGCATTGTGCCAGCCCCACCAGCAGCAGCCTGCCTGCTGCTCAGCCCATCTCCAACTGTCACCACTCATCCACAGAGGCATCCAAGCATTCCATTCATCACAGTCACACCAACATTCCAATACCAACTCTCACTCTAGCTGAGCAGCCAGGAGGCAGCTAGGCTGGGAAGCATACATAAATACAATCAGGATATAACATTATCACCCTCCTTTTAAATGAAAAATAACAATGAGATAAAACATGGGAGTAACTATAAACCGAAATGTAAACAAGCAGAGGAAAGGTCCAAGATTCAGGGAAGCAAACTAAAATACAACTACCCACGAGTCTGAACACAAATGAATCAAAAAGGAAAGGTTAACATATTGACAAGCAATAATGAACCCATCCTCCCCAACAAAACATTTCAGAGAAATGTAAGAGAAAGGGTATACCCACCCTTAGACAAACACCCACGACCAAAACTGTAGGGAGAAAACAAACGTAAGGGACAAAACCCAAAAGACCAACCCTGTGTGAGGGTGTGAAACTGTAGGAGGATATAACAAAGTGCCTCTAGCCTTTCACCTAAATTGCTTTTGGTTAAAGACAATAAATGAGAAATAAATCAAGATATCAATTTCTATAAAATCTTGTTCATTATTTTAATAGAATGACAAAAATAATTCAAGTTACGCTAAAATAAAACATGAAAATATTCAACCAAGCTGAATCGTGTAGCAATGAATCAAATACTTTAAAGACATTGGCATTTGTGCACTTGCATTTAAAAAACACACATATACAATCAAAGGGGGTTACCTGAAAATAAAAAATACAAGAAGATTGCTTGCACAATGATGAAAGAAAAAGCTAGGCTATAATCCTATTTCAATCCTGATTATTCTGCCTTGGTACAAAGAGTTAAAAAATTAATCCAATTAGGCATGAAAAAGCACAAAGCTGATCAAAAAACGATCATATGATCACACTATATCAGCTTTTTGTTTTGTTTTAATCCATATTGATATGAAAGTGCACTAACATTTTCAAAGGAGAAAAAAAAACAGAAGTGAAAAATGATGGTTCTTCGGTAATGAAAAAATTCAAAAGCCTCAGCCTTTATTGAAGATTTATGAATTTTCTCCAGATGTCAATACATTGGTGAGTAAAGCTATAAGTCTCTCAAAGAAGGATCATGCTGAAACCACAGGTAAATAAGGTGTCAGTGGAGATGTCAAAGACAAAGTTGAGGCATTTTTAAAAACATCATCAATTGAACCTGATGCAGCGGAGGCGGTGGTGGGGCATATAATATCCCACACAAACTTTCACAATATCCAAGGAAGCGTAAATACTATTATGACGGCTCATGAGCCATTATCATCTTTGTTAGCAATATCAAAGGTCCTCCAATGGATCTTTGGTACACGCCAAAAGGGACTAAGTAGAGAAATCAGAGAACTATTTCTTCATGAGGACCTGTAATGAAGAAACAGCTATTCATAGATTACACAACAAATTCATCAACATTATAGCAAATGATACCCTAAAATAAATCATGACACATGAAATAATGACAGACACTATTCTTTCTAAGTACCCTTTAGTATCATTTCAGAAAATATGAATGGTCATATACAAATACAAATCATAAGTAAACATTGCTCATAGTACCACAGGCAAAATATCAGTTATCGCAAGTACAGAATCTCGGAACTGAGAAATAAGGGAGGAAGAGTAGGAACACAAGGATACATCAAGGGAATCACAGTACTGTTACCTCACGGTAATTTTAGAGAATACTAATGAACAGCGTGCAATTAGTCTAGAAAACTCTCTCCACGGCCATAGGAGAATAGTGTGGGCAGCATCACCAGCCAATGATGTGCAAAGTCTCTAGGGAAAAGTTCTCTGCAGTCAGAATTGCCAGTCAGTTCAGGAATTAGCACAGCACAGCATACAGCATACCACGGATGCAGGACAGGTCACCAGAATGTGAACGAGCCGAAGATCATTTTCCCACCAGCATTTTTATATTGATTTTGCAACTTTGTTACTCTAAGTTGAAAATTTTCCTAAACCCTACAAGCCATTCTCATTGGTCGGTAAGTAGGAAAGGAAAACATCTCCTAATGATGACTCTACAATTTCTTTAAGCAGTCTTTGTCTAAAATTGTATAACTTCCTAGAGAGGAAGAAGAAAACTACAATTACATATATTGTAACTACATAGCAACAGTTTCCTTCTAAATCCTCACCTAGACAGGAAAGAGTCATACTATTCTCCACTCTCTAAGGATGTAAATGTCATTCTTCACAAGGACATTATGAAACAACGTAAAAAAAACAAAACAAAGGAGCACGTAAGCACATCCCCTAACCAATACATTTGCTAAGGCCCACACGTTTTTAGCAAGGAAAGACAGCAAGAAAATAAAAATAATTTCTCCATTTCTAAACCTGCACTACTTTCATGAAGAATAAAAGAGCTTTTTTGTGTTTGTGCTTGAATATTCCTGCAGTTCAGGAAACATAAGAACATTAATATTAGACACACAAATTAATAATTCAGAACCCTATAAAGAAATCTTCCATTCTACCAGTGTTATCCTGACTCTTAAAAATACGTGCATCTTTGCACATTTTCTGTCGTACCTTTCAAATCTTCACATTTTAGTAATTTCGGTTTTCACACACAGTAATTTGTTAAAACACACACATGGGTAAATTTTCCCAAGAAGATTTTATTAACAAAAATCTTGCTCCATCAATCCCTCATTTGATGATATCCCAAACCATTGTTGCAGCACAGAATGTCAAACTCCCCCCTTCGGCACAGACCAACTACCTCGGCATCCAATTCACTCACATACATTCATTGGTGGGGCCCATAACACCAATATACTTACACTCAGTTGACCTGTTTTCTGAGGGAAAATACGTTTCTCAACGCTGACATGAGAGGAACACCTTTACTTTACACTAAACACATTGACATTAAACCTAAGATATCCCTCCCATACGGAAATAGATCATTTAGGTAAATTGGTAATTGATGATTAACTCGTCTACCTTTTCTCTATTACTTTTCTCTTAATATTCTTCTTCAAATAATCCACACAATACATTTGTCAAATAATCAATTATTCTTTATCTAAGAAATATTGAAAGAAATGTTAGAAATCATCATTAGCATTTCAGAGCATCATATTTACCTATTCTGGCTAAAGTCGTCCTCTAAGTCAGTCAGTCAAAGAGAATTTATTCAGCAAAGTTGGGCCGCAATTCAGTCTCTCATAGATTCAGGATAACAGCTGTCCAGCGGTGTCACCGTTCTCTCCATCAGCATAACGTCAGGAAATCGAGTTCGTCAAAGTAGAGCGGGCCGGTCGTAGCGTTACTACCCTAGTTCCCTACCTACTTTTATAATGAAAATAATAACAAAATGTATCAAGATCGGGGTTTAGAGAGTCCTCATTGGTCACGTTTAACGTCTCGTTCAGCCATCTTGTATAGGCCGAAATGGTCCACTTAAGCAAAAGAAACACAAAAACATAATTAAAAGATAGAAATGACTTATAACATGTTATCCCCTTACTAATACCCATATGTGTGTGTAATTATCTAGCAGAAGCAACACTCAGAGCGGTTTATACTTACTGAATAAAGCACAAATCACAAATACATCACTGAAAGCAACATAAAACATATAATATTCTAATTTTCTACTATTAATATGCGTACACAAGTTAATTCACAATTAATATAGCCATGCAAAGTGCAATTCCCACGTGTAAATCTTCTGTTAATATAGTTGGTGAGTTATCACTTCAAACAAATTAATAATATTACAATTAATTGATTATTCGGATTAATATAAACATGCAGAATGGGGGGATACAAAATTTTGTACCACCCGCTCCAACAATCCCCCCATTGGTGATTATATCACCACACTAATATAAAATTTTGTATTCTTTTTACGGAAATTTCGAATTGATTTCTTGTTTCATTCATATTTCAGTTTCCCCTCTTTCTTCTCTTTTCGCTGTTTTATACATGCTATCCTTTAACTCTTCCGGTTCTATTTCTTCAAATTATCTTTCTTGTTTCTTATCCCTTCTCCTTAAGTTTTCTCTTTTTATTCTTTTCTGATTTCTATTCTTTCTACAACAAATACAACCTAGTCTAATTATTAGTACTAAGAAATCACACAAAATAATGGAAATAATATCTTACCTATATATGTACTAACTAGTTTTACTACAAAGTCTTTAATAGCTGATATTTTCTTACCAATCTTCTCCCAGACACCTTCAACCTCCAGTGGTACAATTTCGTCATGCAATTCTGTAATGTTTTTAATATAAATTTTCAAATCTTTACTTTCGTCAGGAATGTAAGTACAACAATGTTGAACTTTCAGCATTCCACAGACTCCACCCTCTTTTGCCAATAAAATATCAAGGGCAAGTCGATTTTGCATTACCATAGCACGCATGGCAACCATTTCAGTATTTACCAATAAGAATCCTCCAGCGGTGCTTGTTGACAAGCGATCCACTACTGTTGAAAGTTTTCTAATTTCGTTCGCATTCAGAGATATTCCCACTGCGGGTATCAGTGATCCAAAAATGTCACCCACAATTTCAGTCCAAGATTCTCTCTTACTACGTGCTAAATGACTACCTAAACTATGTACACCATCTTCTCCTCTATCCATGTGAAAAATCTTTGGAAAAACCAGACCAACATAACATGTGCCATACCAATGATCTGGCAAACGATAATATGCCCTGTTCTCACAAATGAAAGACAGTCCTGGAAAGACTGGATCTCTTCCACCTTTAAATCCCCATCCTCCCATGATTCGGTATGTATCATGGCACTCACTATTCCCTAGAAAATAATTGTCATACGCCGTCTGATTCCTTCTTAGACACAATTTCCCTTTCTGAGGCCAATCTAAAGCCATAGTTGGACTTGATTCTCCTCTTAAATGTTTCTCCGTTTCTACATCCCAAACCGTTTTCTCCACTTTCCCTTCTGGAACCTTCCTTTGCATTTTCAATCTCCTTTCTTCAACCATATCCAAAAATGTCTTCTCTTTCTTTAAACTGCAAGTCAAGTTATTTCTAAATATATATTCTAAGGTTAGTTCATTTGTCTCTAAGAAAAATTCACCTAATACCTTTGCAGGTTTTACCTTGTTTTGTTTGTTAATTGCTGGTACTTGTGAAAATATTATTATTATTATTATTATGGAATTTTGTAAAGCGCATGGTTACACACCCCGGCGTGTCCCCGCGCTGAGAGGAGAGATAGAGGCGAATCAAGCAAGGGGTCATATCAGTGCGGAGCGATAGAGGTGAGTTTTTAGTGCTTTACGAAATTTAGTCTCTGAGGGTTCGAGGCGCAGCTCTATCGGGAGTAAATTCCAGTTTTTGGCCGCAAGAAACCTGAAAGATCTCCCTCCCATTCGAGCTTTTCGAATTTTGGGGATGACGACTAGTCCAGTGCCCGAGGATCTGAGCAGCCGCTCCGATCTATAGGGGGTAATAAGATTACAGAGGGGTGTAGGCGCCCTGCTCATAATGATGCGATGGCACAAGCAGAGTGCCTTGAAGATAATCCTCTCCCTGACGGGCAGCCAGTGGAGGGACTTCAAGGCAGCTTTAGATGGCGTTCTTCTAGGAAGCCTCAGTACCAATCGAGCTGTGGCGTTTTGAAGAACCTGGAGACGATTAAGGCATTTTGCTGTCACGCCCAGATACAGAAGATTGGAATAATCGAGTCTAGATGTAACCAAGGCATGAACAAGGGTCTGCCTAGCACTGACTGGAGGTAGATCGAGAGTTTTCCTTAGACTTTTAAGCATGCCAAAGCAAGTTCCAACCACCCGATTAATCTGGGCAGTAAAAGAGAGATCAGTATCACACAACACTCCCAGATTTTTTGCCTGCTGACAGGGCACAGGGGTGGGTCCCAGGCAGTCTGGCCACCATGCCGATGACCACACATTCGGTGCACCTCCCACCACGAGCACTTCAGTTTTAGACGCATTCAGCTTCAGGCAGTTATTAGACATCCAGGACGCAAGCTCCTGCATGCAGGCACTGAAGCTGGATGCTGCAACATCAGGTGCTCGTGACAGCGAGATGACTAGCTGTGTATCATCGGCGTATGACACTAGTTGGAGGTCGTGGCTTTCCACAATGGTGGCAACAGGGGAGACATAAAGGTTAAACAGGGTTGGGCTCAGGGCAGAGCCCTGGGGAACCCCTTGATTAAGAGGGAACATACAAGAGTATTCTTCTCCCTGTCTAACCTGAAAGCTCCTGTCAGTGAGAAAAGATTGAATCCACCTGAGTGCTGAGCCTGTGACTCCTCCTTTATTAAGACACTGTAGCAAGATGAAATGTGCTACAGTGTCGAAGGCTGCACTAAGGTCCAATAAAATGAGGGCCATAGTATGCCCCTCATCAACCCCTTTCCTAATGGTCTCAGTGGCCAAGAGTAGCGCAAACTCCGTAGAGTGGTGGGCCCGGAAACCAAACTGAGTAGTATGAAGCAAGTTGGCTTTCTTCACAAAGGCCATAAGTTGAAGATTAGCTACCTTTTCTGCCACTTTAGCCATATAGGGGAGGAGTGAGATGGGTCGGAGATTATCCATCCTGTCCCAACTGAGGTTGGGTTTCTTTTGAAGCGGAAGTACCACAGCCTGTTTCCAGCTTTGAGGTACGCTACTGGAACTAAAAGAGAGATCCAAAACATCTCTAATATAAGGTTCAAGAGTCTCAATACTCTCTGCCAAAAGCTTAGGAGATGCAGGGTCTCGTGGGGATCCTGACGTAATCGAACGGCAGATCCGCTGGAGCTCGTTCGAGGAAGGAACAAGGAAGTTAGTCAAGCTGTTCGTACCTATATCGACTGATTTGCTCTCATTGAAAGCTGTTCCCTTTTTCTTCCCTCCCGAGAAAGTGGAGTAGATGGTATCCACTTTATCCGAAAAGAAGGCAGAGATGCGATTGCAGGAATCTTCTGAGACCAGGGACGGGTCAGCCGAAGCACTACAAACGGCGATTTCCTTATAGATATTAAAAAGCTCCTTGGTAGAATTATTAGCTTCATCTATCCTACCGGAAAAATACTTAGTTTTGGCACGCCTGATTTGGGTATGGTATTCTCTGCGTTTATCTATATATCTTAGTTTTGGTTGATCGAGATAGGCCAGTCTCCACTGTCTTTCAAGTTGTTTACATTCTGCTTTCATTGAGCGTAGTTCTTTACTGTACCAAGGGGCGGATGTCTGATGCCTGCTATGCGGATTTTTATGGCAAAGAGGGGCAGTGTCATCCAGAGCCTTGTTTATGCGAGCTTCTAATCTCTCAGATGCAGATGTCGCATCCTCACCTCCTGGTTTGCCGCCTATGGTCAGAGCAATATCAAACTTAGATTTAGAAAAAGCAGTCCATTTGCGACTCATAAATTTAGAGTTGGTCCTCTTATGGCTATTGCTAAGAGGGATGATTAATGTGAACAGCACAAGAAAGTGGTCAGACCAGGAAACAGGAACGGGGGCCTTAATTTCAATATCTTCCCAATTCGCAAAGATAGGATCCAATAAGTGTCCCTTTTGATGGGTGGGGGCTTTGGATTTAATCTCTAATTGGAGGGAATGTAGTTGCTGACAGAGATCAGTTGCTCCTTTGTCCAATAGGTCATCCCAATGGATGTTAAGATCGCCTAGGAGCATAAATTTATCTCTGCGTAGAGCGGTCTCAGTTAGGCCATCAATAAGGCTGTTAGAGAAATGAGTAAAAGGACCCGGGGCACGATAGATCAAAAAGCCCTTCAGTGTGTTTCCCTCATTGACCTTAATGGAGAAGGCACCCGTCTCACTATCAGCAATTGCAATATAGTATCTACATCTGAGAAATAATACTCTAATTTACCTGTTTGATAAAATAAACTAGCTATTACACTACATGGTATTCCATATGTTACAGGAAGGTGATGATAAGTCACTCCTTCTGATACAGATGCAGGTAATTGCATACAAACGTAGCAATCCCTTACGTCCATTGTTTTTACATATTCATACAACAACTTTGAAAACACATTGTTAGAAAAATCTGTTATTGACCTGTCTTTATGCAAATAGTTTGTATCTATTCTAGTTGGAACTACCTTTTGAACTTTCCCTATATTAGTTATGTTATCACTATGTCCTTCTAATGTATCTACAGTAACTTTAAATGAAATTAATAGAGCAAGAATACTCCAAAGAAGCATTAATAATCAGGGGTGGGCGACAATTTCCGTTCCGCTCCCGGAAATTGCGACAATTCGACATTTACGCGTTCTGACCGGAACGCAGAAATGCCGAATTGTCGCAATTTCCAGGAGGGAACGGAAATTGTTGCCTGGCCAACCACAACAGGAAGCACTTACAGATATTAATAAAGCAGGGGCCCGAGTGGAAGCTCAAATTCAGTAACGCTTCAATCAGCACAAAACATTCGGGAGCTAGGTCGAGGCTGGGCAGGTGTGCTTTTCCCCCAGGTCGTTGTCACTTACCCGATCCGTGATGGAGCTCTGTGCATCCATGACTCTCGACTCGAGCGCAATCCCCGCGTAGTCTCCAGGATGTTCAGTCTCCTCATCTGCTGCTCTGCTCGGTCTCTGGCCCATAAACAGAAGGCATGTGAACTGCATGGAAGCCCCGCCCCACACACCAGCGGTGGGCAACGTCTTCTGCCCTTTCCCCCACTGATAGACAGCTGACTCGAGGGACCCCAGGAACGTCGGCGCCGTGTCAACGTTACAGACACACATGGTCACTGTAACGGCAGCGGCAGGCCGGAAGCACCAATTTCCGCGATCACGGAAATATCGCGTGATCGCGGAAATTGCGTGCATTCTCGCGAGAATTGGCGGAAGTGCCTTCCGCCAATTCCGCCCACCCCTAATAATAATCCTGTACAACAACAACACATTTTGCACCATCTTCTAAGAAAAGTACATCTACTTTTACTACTTTCTATGTTTGCCATCTTTCTAAAATGAGCCGTGTCTTTTGACTTAGCCTCTTGTATTTCACAACTAGTTTCTAACCCTAGGCTTCTAAGCACCTACGTGGTTCTACCAGTTTTTGTCTTTTCCAGTATTTTATTGTTTTTCCATCAGTAATTTTCTTGTCTCATTCAGTTTGGCATCTCATCATCTTTCACCTTCCCTTCGTTTTCAACATACAGGTTGTCCTGAACATCCGCTTCTTCTCCAATATCGGACAAGATAACTCTCAGGATTTCCGATTCTTCATCTTCCTCAACCACTTCCGGTACAACCACCTCTGGATTTCCTTGGCTATCTGCCTCTTCCTTTACTTCAGGCAGGGCCACATATGTCCATTCCGGTCTTCTGGTTAGGCTTTCTTGTTCTTTTGTTTTCTTTGACTACTGTCTGTTCTTCTTCTTTCAATTTTTCCTGACTCGTTACTTCATTCACCTATTCAGCTCTTGGCGAATTTACACATGTCAGCCGATATCTCAATCTCTTTATTTTGTTTGGCCACACCTCGTCTTTGGCCGCTCTTTTCAATTTACTCCCTTTATCATTCTCTTCAGTTCTCCAAGCTCTCTTTCTCAGGACTCGGCCTTCTGGTATCTCATCTTCGCCTTCTTCAGATTCTGTTTCAACTTGCTTTTTACCTTCAACAAGTTCTTTTTCCACCTCTTTTGTTTTCCCTACTTCTGTCCCTCCTCGAATCTCCATCACACAATATTCCTGCTCACTACTTGTCCCTGCTTCTAACTGGATGTTGGAGTTCCCTACACCTCCTCGGGGGTCTTCCGCAATAATCTTTCCCTCTCTCTCTGTATCTGGCACCTGTCCATCTAAAGGTGTTGTTTCAGGTGGAATTTTTCTCAATCTTTCATCTGGTACTTCCTTCTCACAGATTTCTTTTATTGTCTCTCCACTGTTATTTTCTTTTTTCTTCCTTTGTTCTTTCTTGGATGAATGGGCTCTTTGTTCTGTCTCTGAGTCTGAACTGGATTCAGAAATCTGCAATCTTTTCCTTAGGGAGTTACTTCTGGGGACCCAAGTTAACCTTGGATCTGTCTCCCCCCTTTCAGAGTTTTCTTTATCTTTTGTCTCTCCGTCATCTGACTCAGTACTGGATTCTGACTCTTCAAAATACTCTTTCTCTTTACAATCCACTGGATTTGGAATTCTCAAAGTATGACTTGCATGGATCCAGTTCTTCAATCCAGCACACTTCACAGCTGTTGTCGTAGTCAAGATGACTTGCCTTGGTTTTCCCCTCCTGGGAACCAAACAGTTTCTTCTTCTGTGTACTTTTATCCTTACCCAGTCCCCTGGGCTCAGATCATGAGCTGGCTTCTTTTCAAGAGTAGTGGCATCCGCTCCAACCTGATGAAACACATAATGGACTGCGTCAGCCAGGCTTTTACAATATTCCAATACCATGTCATCAGTTATTGTCATCAGCTTGTTGACTGGTATAAATACATGTCTCATTGCGCGTCCCATGAGGATTTCATGAGGACTCAAACCAGTAGTTCTGTCTGGTATTGATCTAATAGTCATGAGTACTAGAGGCAAGACATCGGGCCATTTCATACCTATGGCTAAACACATTTTCCCTATTCTGTTTTTGATAGTACCATTCATTTGTTCTACTACACCAGAAGCCTCTGGTCGGTAGGCACAATGCAGTTTTTGTCGTACATTCAATGCTTCACAAATCAATTTTATGATCTCATTATGAAAATGTCCTCCTCTGTCTGATTCAATTGTTATTGGAAACCCAAACCTAGGTATAAATTCCCTCAACAATAATTTTGCCACCGTCATTCCATCATTTCTTCTTGTTGGGAACGCTTCTACCCACCTGGAGAATAGGCATACCATTACCAAAACATACCTCAACCTGTTACAAGGAGGCATCTCAATGAAATCTACTTGCATTCTGGTGAAAGGTCCTCCTTCACGGCCTATTGTTCCTAGACTCGCCACTGTTTTTCTTCCTGGATTGTACTGCTGACAAATTAGACATCTTTGACAAATACTTTCTGCCACAAGCCTAAACTTGGCATTATACCAAGAATGTTTAAAAGACCTAATCATGGCGTCTCTCCCTATGTGTCCCTGTCCATGATACATCTGTGCCATGGCAGACATCATGCTATCAGGCATAACTGGTCTTCCATCTCTATAGACCCACACATGATCTTTCTCTCTTGGTGCACATTCTGCTTTTACCCACTGTTTTACTTCTTCCTCTCCTGCTTCTTCCTGCAATTGTCTTACCTCATCCCATGTTCCCACAGTGTTAGTAAACATTGGGAAACAAGAAACCAATTCCTTTTCCTTTGCCCGATTGATTGAATTCTGATTTTGTGCACAATACTGTGCCATGTTATTGG
Source organism: Triturus cristatus (assembly GCF_964204655.1). NCBI lineage: Eukaryota > Metazoa > Chordata > Amphibia > Caudata > Salamandridae > Triturus > Triturus cristatus. Next base: position 305,472,345 of record NC_140579.1, on the reverse strand, counting down.
CAAATTTGTTTCCAGTGGCAATATAATCACCACTGCGACTATGAGCAGCACATTTTACCACAGCCAATTGCCTGGGCAGCTGTATTGCTTCAAGGAACCTTTCAACTACTTCAGCATTCTTAATGGGAGTCCCACTTGAGGTCAGGAAACCTCTTTGCAGCCAAATTTGGCCGAAATCATGGACCACCCCGTAGCCATACTGGCTATCAGTTATCACAGTCACTCTCACACTTTTCCCAATCTTACATGCTCTGGTCAGGGCGATACGTTCAACTACTTGGGCCGACCTTACTCGTTTCAAATAGGATGCTTCCATCACTGCTGCAACTGTACATACTGCATATGCTGCACTTAGCACTCCATCATCTGTTCTCAAACAAGATCCATCAACAAACATGACATAGTCACTTTCTGGTAAAGGGTCATCTTTTATGTCAGGCCTTGGTTTTGTACAAAAATCAAGTACATCCAAACAATCATGATCTGCTTCATCTCTTACCTCCACATGCTCTACATCAGGCAACAATGTTGAAGGATTCACATTCACGCATCTCACAAGACTCACGTTTGTTGCGCCCAAAATGACCTTTTCATACTTAGTCAGTGGGCTGTGCGTCATATACTGAGTACAACTCCTTGTTAAAAGAATCGCCACATCATGAGGCACAAACACTTTCACAGGATATCCCATCACAATTCCTTCGCTCTGTTCCAAACTTCGACATGTAGCAGCTACTGCTTTCAGACACCCAGGAAGGGCTACAGCTACTGGGTCCAACATAGATGAAAAATATGCAATTGGTTTCCTCAGTTTTCCATGCTTCTGTACTAGAACAGAGAGTGCACATCCATTTCTCTCACTGCAATACAATTTGAACTCCTTATCATAGTCAAGCATACCTAATGCTGGCGCTTCACACAATCCTTCTCTCAACTTCTTAAACGCTGCCAACTCCTCTTTGTTCAGGTCAATCGGATCTCTCACATCACTTCTTGTCAGACGTACCAAAGGTTTTGCAATCAAGGAAAAATTTCCTATCCATTGACGACAATACCCAACCATTCCCAGAAACATTCTCACTTCTCTTTTGGTCATTGGTGGACTCAATCTTTTTATGATCCTGATCCTATCTATAGAGTTTTTCCTGTGTCCTTTCTCAATGCTGTGTCCCAAATATTGGACTTCTCTTTTACAAAATTGTAATTTTGATGGTGACACTTTTAGTCCTCCATCTGCCAAATGATTTAACAAAGCTACCGTGTCTACCTCACAAGCTTCCCGAGTTTTCGATGCCACAAGTAGGTCATCGATATACTGGACCAGTACTGAATTTTCAGGCATTTCTAGACTCTCCAAAGACTTGTCAATAGCTGATTGAATATTGAGGGGCTTTCTGTATACCCCTGTGGAATTCGGCACCACGCCAAAATACGCTCACCGAAACGAAATGCAAACATTTGCTAACTGTCATGGTGCAATGGGATGGAAAAGAAGGCAAGGCACAAATCAATCACTGTGTACCATTCTGCGTCATGAGGGATCTGATATAAAATCACAGACGGATTCGGTACAATGGGACAACATGGTACAACAATTTTGTTTATCTTTCTCAGATCTTGCACTATTCTGAACTTCCCACTAGGCCTTTTTTAGTCCCATTATCGGTGAATTACATGGGCTACTCATTATTTCTCTCAAAACTCCTTGTTTTATCATTTTCTCAATCACAGGAGTAATTCCTTCAATTATTTCTGGAGTCAATTTATATTGTGGAACATTTGGATAACTTACTCCTTCTTTTACAGTTATCTTTACTGGATCTATATTCCTCATTAATCCTACATCTTCTCCTGTGAAGTCCCAAACTTCTGCTTTTACTGATTGTTTCAATTCTTTTGGTAGTTTGTCAGGGTTGAATACAGCATATGTTCCTGTAACCTCTTTCTCTCTGTTAGCCAATGTCATTTTATACAGCACATAATCATCTGGTGTTTCAAAGGCTATTCCATCTGGAGTACAAAATATAGTGCAATTCATCTTGCACAATAAATACCTACCTAACAAGTTCAAAGGACTAGTGTCACACACTACGTATCTGTGCATTTCAGAAAATTTCCCTATACTAACTTTCACTGGTTCCATAAGATAAGTTTTAATCTGTCTGTTGGAGACCCCAACTACGTGGATCGTTTCATCTGAGAGAGGAAGATTCTTAACATCAGCTGATCTAACAGTTGATAGAGTAGCATCAGTATCAACTAGGAAAGTTATATTTACATTCTTAACTTTTTCATCTACAAATGGGCCTGTCTGGTCTACTTCTAGAGTTGCGCCAAGTATGCACTCTTCTTCCTCCCTTCGGCACCGTCAATAACCCTCTTCTGAAACGCTTTCATCGCGTTGCAGCCAATACTGCGAAGCAGCGCTAGTGCGTTGCGGCTTATTAACTGTTCTTCGTTGTAGAATCCATTCTCCTTACTATACTTCTGGAAATTTTTGTTCTGTGGAAAAGGTAGTTTTGGCACCTGATTCTGTTGTGTTACACCCTGCTGTTGTCATTGCTGTTGACCACTCACCTCATTCTGCACCTGTGGATTCAAGGATGAATTTTCATCATTAGTACTTGGTGGATTCTTACACTCGGATTTCCAATGCCCTATCCTACCGCAATTATGACACGGAAATTTCTTTTTAGCTTCCTCAATATTCGCTTTATTTTTCCCAGGATTAAATCTTTGTTTTGACCCAGCTTGTTCCACTAATTGTGCTTCCTGTCTCTCTGTTACTTTTACCTGTGCCCACATTGCCTTCTCTTTTAGATTTCACTGTTTTGCTTCAATTTCATCACTGAAATATTTAGCATGTCTCAATACTTCGTCTATTTTCTTGTTTTGCCAATCTACCGTATGCTGTTTGATCATTTCACTAATTTCTGGATGAAGACCATATACAAACCTGTATACGAAATGACTCAAATCCTTGTCACTCAAGTTTTCATCTCCACTGAATTGTTTAAAGGCTAAAATTAACCTCTCATAATAGGCATGTACTGATTCTTTGCTTTCTTGATGTGTTCTGTCAATTTTCACCCAATCTGTCTCTTTGGGGGTACTTTGTTCTTCAAGAATGCCATAACCTGTTCGTATTTCTTCATTACCTCAGGGTCTGGAGCTCCTGTCTTTGGATCCCTTGGGTATTCCTGTGTCGGTCAATCTATTACTATTTTGCATTCTGTCCATAGATCTGCTGGTACAATTATATCAAACAGGCTATTCAAATCAATCCACAGTACTTTGGATAATTTCACAAATCTGTCTACCTGTCTATACCACTCGATGGGCTTTTGACGTAATCGAGGGAAGTCATTCGTAAATGACAGAATATCCTGTCTAGTCCATGGGACATGCACATATCCTCCTCCTGGAATCTCTCTCCTAGGATATTCTGTCACAACCTTCTCTTTTTCTCTCATAGGATAGGCTGAAAACGTTTTGTCTGAAACTTCGTCTCGCTTACGATACCATCTGCTTTTCCATTTGTCCACATCACCCCATTTTCTCAACAAAATAATTATATCCTTAATCTGACCTGTTTGTCCTGTGGTATTCATGTTTTCAATGTCTTTTTCAGTGAAATCTACTCGATAGGGTTTCTGTAAGGCTTTTACCTTTTCAATATCAATACCCATCTCATTTGCCACTTCTTCTAATCTTTCATGAAGATTTTTCGCTCTCCATGTTACACTTTTGCACAGAAATAACAACTCCTCATCTTGGTAAGTTTTTAACTTCTCTGTTGGGATAGTTCCTACTATTAATTCTTCCAGTACCATTCGTAATTTAGCTACATCTATTGACTGGGATTCCTTGTCTTTCTTTTGCAAGCTTCTCAACCATTCACTCAACTCCTCTGTAGACGGTCCTACTGGCTTTTCTACATTTCCTTGTCCAAAATATTTTTGAGTTTCTGACATTGTCTCTATCATTGTCATACGTTTCTCTGCACAGTTCTGACCTACAAACGGATTATTTGAAAAACTCGGTTCAATCATACTCATAGTCTGTCTCCATGGATTCTCACTCTGACTCATTCTTGGTTGTTCAACCAGCTTATTACTTTGATAAGGAACTGTCAAACAATGTTCGCTGTCTTTCTGTTTGTCAAAAATAGGCATTACTGGACCTATCGTTACTGGTACAGTTACCGCTTCCAGATTCTTAGTCAATTCTCTTATTTTCTCCGTTAATTCTAGGGTTGATTTGGCTAATTCTGCAGAATTTTCTCCATCCAATTTTCCTCCAGACTTTTTCTACCTCTCTAATAGGATTGTTTCTTCCCAAATCTTGGAACTCTGGTTTCGATTTTATGATTCATACTGTTTCTTTCATTGGGGCACTTGGAGTTAATATTTCTGGTTCTGGTCTTTGTGGTGGTGGATTCTTATAGAACATATCATCAAGAACATCATCCTCGGACTCATTCACTCCATACCCTTTCGTCTCCACATTATGCCTCTTTTCTACACACTTTCGTCCTTCATTCTCTCCTGTACTTCTTACGGGAAACAAACCCTCAGTCATACTCGCATTCCGCCACCTTCTCATTCGATCATCATGCGTCTCATGTCCGTATGATCTGCCAAACAAGTACCTATATCCTCTACCATTTCTCTGCCTTTCTCAGTCATGCATTTCGTCTTCCCACTCCCTCAAAGCCTCAAATTGAGTCAGTCTAGGTCCTAAATTCATCATTTTCTCTCTCAAATTTCTCAAAACGGCCAAATTAAATGAACCATGCTCTGGAAAAGCCAATACTCCGTCCTTCTCTGTATACTCAACCCAGTTATCTAACCAAATACCGGTGTGATATCCATATTTCGCAATCATTAAGGATGCAGGGGTTTTCGGTGGAGGAAGTAACTGTCCTTCCCTAGTTTTGATCGGTTTGTCCTTCTTAAACCAGTTCTTAATTTTACCAACCCATGACTTTTTCTCTTTTTCTGGTGGATTGTAATACATTTTCCTTTCTTTTTATGTCTCACTAGTTTCTCCCTACAACTGTACCGCTACTCTGTCCAATCGCAGCGCGACTCACACTAACGCACCAATTCGGAGCGTCTACGTCACTGTCACAATCCTCAAATCCCAGCGCAACTCACACTAACGCACCAATAGGGAGCGTTTTACGTCACTCTGTATTTCTCCAATCCTAGCGTGGCGCACACTATCTTTTTTTTTTTTTTTTTAATTTTTATTTGTTGACAGGCTGACAAGTAAAACATACATTAATACATGTATTGACGGACATATGTATATGATCAAACACAGATAAAAATAGAAAGACAAAGTATAAATTCTCTGATAGATTATAACATTCTTTCAACACAAGACCGAAATAAATAGCCCTGGAAACGAGTTTATAAAAGGAAAAAAAAGGAAAAAAAGAAAAAGGTCGTTGTTAAGCGCAATTGAAGCTCGATATTTGATTGTACTAAACAGATGGAGAGAGCCACATTATTCCACAAAGGTTCCCCAATTCTTTTCATATTTGCTCAAGGAGCCACATTATTCCCCTAAGGTTCGCTAATGCTAGCTCCATCGAGTGTATCTCCATTACAAGTGCCCACCAATCCCAGACCGTAGGTGGTTCGCAGCAGGTCCAGGCTCTGGCCAGAGTTAATTTGGCACAAGACATAAGTATAGTAACCAGGGCAGCCTGTGGGAAAGAGATAGGATAGATATCTAACAAAACCGAAGCAGCAGTAAATGTGGGTAGCTGGATCAGCTTAATTTTCAGAACCTTCTGAATGTCCCCCCAAAAGGCCTTAAGGCTAGGGCAAGAAAACAACATATGTACCAGGTCGACTGCCTCGGCGGAGCATTTGGGGCATTTCGTGCGATCGCTGTAGGAGTTGTTAGAGGACCATTTAGAGATTCTTTCGGGCGTATAGTATAGCATGCAGCTTGTTCTAAATTGTTGTAGCCTTAAACTGGATGATCGTATACGCTTGTTGATATTTGACAGGGAACACTCTATCTCTCTTGATGTTATATTTAAGCCTAATAACCTACCCCACTTATCAGCAAGTTTAAGGCAGTCGTTTGATTTAAGACCGTTTAAGAGACTGTAAGTATTACTTATTACTGATTTGTTTTTTAAAGAGTATAGACAGGTCCATATGTCACTATCTGAAACCTCCAGAACCTGTTTTTTGTTGATCAGATAGTCGTGCATCTGTATATGTTTGTACCTCATTGTTTTGGGTAGATCGTATAACAATTTAAGAGTGTTAAAATCTAAAAACCCTTGTGTACCATATAAATCCCCTAAGACACTGATGCCTAACCTAGACCAACTATGAGCGTTGTTATCGTTGAAGATTCCCGGAAGGCCCGGATTGCCCCACAGCTGCAGCTTTGAGTGGAAGAAGGTAGTTTTGCAGAAAGTTAATAAATTGCCCCAGATCTTTATTAGGTCTTTTGCGGTCTTAAATTTGACTCTTTTGAAGTAATTAGGGTCATTTGCTCGTAGCAAGAACATATTTGAATCATGTTTTAACATGAAAGAGTGAAAGAAAAGTGCCCCCCCTCTGTTAAGTAAAGAGCGGAAGCGCATAACAAAAGCAGACCAAAAATACAGCTTAAAATCAGGAAAATTGAGCCCTCCCACATTCGTGTTGTTTTTCAAAAAAATTCAGCGACCTTCTCGCTTTTTTGTAGCCCCAGATAAATCTTCTGAGTGCTCCATCTAGTTGCTTAAAAAAAATATTATTTAGAGCCAGTGGGATAGAACGAAATTGGTACACAAATTTAGGCAGTACCTTCATCTTAATTAGATTAATTCTGCCAATTAGATTCAAAGGCAGTTTATGCCACTTTTTTAATAGTAGAATAGTAGATTTAGTTAATTCATTGTAATTTATGTTATTAATTTCCTGTAGTTTGGCCGTTAATTTGACCCCTAAATATGTAGCAACTTTACAAATCTCAGGAACCGCCACGGCTGGGGTATAATTAGCTATGATTTGCGTCTTTTGTAGATTAAGTTTATACCCAGACACATTCCCGAATTTACCTGCCTCTAAGACAATACCTTGTAGTGCCTCCACAATATCTTGTGAGTAGACCGCAATGTCACCAGCATATGCTGTTATTTTGAGCACCTGTGAACCGAACCTAAAAGGTGCAATCTGGGTTTGGGACTGAAGAGCAAACAAAAAAGGTTCCAATGAAAGGGCAAATAAGAGGGGTGATAGGGGGCATCCATGACGGGTGCCACGTAAAATTAAAACTTCTGAAGAGGTCAGGCCCCCGTAGCTGATACAGGCCGTTGGATTATCATACAAAGCCTGAATACCCCGCAGAAATTGCCCCCCAAACCCCATTTTAGACAGGACGCACCAGAGATAGTCCCACCCCACTCGGTCAAAAGCCTTCTCGGCGTCTAACAAGATCATGCGGAGTGGGGTGGACTCTACCTCTGCTACATCAAATGCCGTAATAGCCATGTTTACATGCGTTGTAGTGTCTCTCCCAGTTATAAATCCATGTTGCTGTGGGTTAATAATTTGAGGAAGGATAGGGGACAATCTTAATGCTGAAATTTTTGCAAATATTTTTGCGTCAGTATTTATCAATGATATGGGTCGGTATGAACCTCTCTCCTCCTTCGGCTTGTCTTTCTTCAGAAAAAAGACTATTTTCGCCCTGTTCCATGATTTAGGAGCTTTTCTATTTAGCCCAACAGATAGCAATACCTTCAATAACAGAGATTCCAATTCTGCTAAACACGCTTTATATATCTCCAAAGGTATTGTATCCTCCCCCGTCGCTTTTCCTGCGGGTAGTAAGGCTATGGCCTGATGTAATTCTGTCATGATAATATTGTCAGAATGTGAGTCCATTCCTGAGATATTCTGTAAGTCTATTAAATGCTCATCAACATAGTCCCGAATTGTATCTAGATTAGGTGAGCTTTCTGGGGTATATAATGTTCTATAGAAATCTGCAAATTGTTCTAGTATGTCTGGTGGCTGATTATACATTTTATTGCCGTCCCCCCGGATACTTGTAATCAAAGTACATGCTCTGTCCTCAGCAACTTTATAGGCCAAAATTTTACCAATTTTATCCCCCCCCTCATATTGTGCTATTTTAAGTTTATGAATGCTAGTACTCCTCTTCTGAATAAACGTAGTCTTTGCTTCATTTTTTAATAGTCCAAGTTTAAGGCCGATTTCGGTAGTCGTTAATGAGTTTAATCGGAGTGCTGAGGCCAGTATTTCTTCTTGGGTGGTTATTTTTTAAATGAACAGGGCGTTGCGCTTTCTACTTTCCAAATTTTGTCTAATCACGTAGGCCTGAGTAAAACCCCTAATACTTGCTTTGCAAGCGTCCCAAACCGTGCAGCATGCGGCTGAATCCATGTTGATGTCTATGAATTCAATAAGGTGCGATTTAAGTTGCATCATATAGTGTGAGTCTGAAACTAAATATCTTGGAAAGGAGAATGGTCTAGGAAAAGTCCTAGTGTGTGCTATGGTAAATAACAGTATTATTGCGTTATGATCCGAAGAGATTCGGGGGCATAAAACCATGGAGCTGACCTTTAATAGGTTATCGCTTATTAATGCCATATCCAGTCTTGAACAAAGTTTATGAGGCGCTGAGTAATATGTGTATCCCGGTATTTTTGGATATAAATGCCGCCATGCGTCTTTGATATTATGGATACGGCATAGGTCAGAAATAGACGACCTGGTTTTGCGCATCCTTTGGAAGCTACCAGGCCTAGTTGTGTCTATGTTATAATCCATAATACAATTGAAGTCCCCCATAATGATAAGTTCTCCCTCCCAATCCAAAAGTTTAATATTCAGCTGGTCAAAGAGCAACGGTTCGTCTGTATTAGAGCCATACACCACACATAGAACAAATTTATGGTTCTCAAGGCTAATCTGAGCAACCGCCCATCTGCCATCCTTATCGCAAGAGGTCTGTAATATTTCAATCCTAAATCATTTATCCTTGAGAATGGCCACCCCCCTGATGGAGTACCCGAGGGTAGAGCATACCACAATATCATATCCCAGTTGATTAAGTAGTTTCTTATCCTTCCCAGCGATATGTGTCTCAGAGAGAAGAGCAATATGAGGGTTATGTAGTTTTAGTTCTTCTGTAATCAGAAATCTCTTGTTTTTGCTATTTAGCCTCGCTACGTTCCAAGCTAGGCACTTTATTTCATACATTTGTAAGTGATAAAAAACCTTAAACCCATCTCCAGATATCCTGATATGTTTCCTGTTTCTTTACGTGTAGACCAAACAAATAAAACTAATATGTCCTCACCACAGTCTTCCCCATCAGCCTGAAAACAATTTTTACTAGATTTTCCTCCCCCCCAACCCTCCCTCCCTTCACCCCCCTGGCTTTCACCCCAGAGCCACCCTTCATTAATGGCTGCCGCTGGAAAGGCAGCGCACGTAGCAAGTCACCTAAGAGGCATCATTCCTCCCTCTTCTTTAAGAAAACATTAAGACAAAAAAAACAAAACTTAATAGACGCTTTTCGTAACCATAATAAACGAGAAGACCCCCATAATCAACCAATGTTTCTAAGTGGAAGGCCCGGCAAACACATGCCATTTATGAATTATATTTACACATTTTAATTAGAACTAAATCTTCAGGTTAATTTTGAGTCTAGCTCTTGCCTGCATTAATACTAGAGATATACGCTTCAGCTTCTTTTGCGTCATTAAAGAAATGGGTACGTCCGTTTTTGATGACCTTGAGACGGGCGGGTTCCTGAAGAAACGCCTGTCCGCCACTGGATTTAATAGGGTCAATCAATTTACGGAGCATCCAGCGTCTGTCCATTGTTTCCTTACTTAGATCAGAGCGAGCAAAAATTGAAAACTCACCTATAACTATAGGGGCGTTAGGACGTGCTCTCTGCCAAACTGCTTGGCGCAGTAAAAAGTTACCGAAAAAAATTAGGAAGGGGCGTGGAAACTGATTTTCCCTATTTCTCAGAACCAATGGTAGGCGATGAGCACGCTGAATTTGTGAGTCCCAGTCCCAATCTGCAAGGTCTGGGAAAGCTTTCTGAAGCAACCCCACTAAGTAAGCCCTCGAATCAGAGGCCTCAGACCCTTCTGGTATCCCAAAGAGTCTCAAATTGGATCGTCTCTGTGGGTTTTCCAGATCTTCGACCTTTAGTTGGAGCGCTGACAGCTGGGTATCATGTTTGTCAAATGCAGCTGTCGTTTTTGTGCCTGTTTCCTCGATCTCGACCACCCGTTGTTGAAGTCCGACAATATCCTGCGAGATCCCCCCCAGTTTAGTAGTAAGCTCTTGCAGAGAAAATTGTACTTTGCTTTTGTTCTCCCTCAGTTGAAGATAACGCTCCTGAGCTTCAACCCGTTGGTCACTCAGGATCTGGAGTATGGTATCTAATGAAGAGAGGTCAGTCGCTTCTTGCCCTGATCCATTTTTAACAGTACGTTGGTGTTGACCCATAGCTGGATTAGCCAGAGGAGATATCATTGCAAAAGAAAGGCTCCCAGTAGAGGGGAGGAAGGCATTGCTCGTCGATGAAAAAGTTGTGATTGCATTAGATTGTAAATTTTCACCTGCCCGTACTAGGGGATCGCCCACATGTTCTTGAGTCAGGAGCTGTTCTTAATCAATTGGCCCGTCCGGTGACAGGTTAAGTGGGGCAGTTAGGGCATTATTTTCCAGTATAGTGGGACTGCCGGCAGGATGAAACGTTTCTATAGTAGGCAGAACCTCTGTAGGTTCTGTGGATTCTATAGGGCTTGCCCCTGACAATCTCAGCGTCATATTTTTAACCAAGCCTTTTGCTTCAATCCATTTTCTTAAAGGACTTTTGTCCAGATAAATCTTCTTTGAATTTTGATTGTTGTTTATGATAGGCCGATTTGATAGAGCAACAGCCTTGCCTCCTCTTTTGGCCCTGGACTTGCTTTTGAGTTTGCGTCCTCTTACTGCACGAGATTTTGCCTTGCTATCTGTATGATAGTACTTCTCTCCCCTCTCCCCCACCTCATCCTCTGTCCCGGTCTCTACATCATAATCCTCAAAGGAATCTGGCTCAATAGGTTCAGTAAGCTCAGTATGCTCCGTATGTTCGGTATGTTCAGTGGACTCAGTGAGCGCCACGAACCCCCCTGCTATCTCTCCTTTCCCGGAGATATGAGCCGCTACTTAAAATGTCCCAGTATCTCGCAACATATATTGAGAGCCTCTAATAGATTTGGCGATAGATATTGAATCCAAAGTGACGGTGCTCACCCCTGCGGCCGAAATCTGTACAGCCGTGTTTAAGCTGAAACACGGAGTTTCGGCAGCTTCAGCCGTTGTGGTAATAATTGGCTCTTCAACCCGTGTCTGTTCCGTTGAGGGGCCAGTAAGTATCCCTTCAGGCTCCACGAGAGGAGTGTTACAGCTAGATGAATTTAATTGTTTAAGCACCTGTACATCGCATGTTTTTGTATTATCCAAGAGTACCCCCTTAGAAGCGGGAGTAGTTTTTAGAAGGATAGCTTCTAAGGCATCAGAAACACAGTCTGCTTCACCCCCTGCCGGCCCCCCCCTTCTTGCCGAAGGTTTAACCGCCGTCTTGGCAACATTTCTACCAGAATTCTTTATATGCGAGCCCGCAAGTAAAATAGGTGGTCTCAATACCTGTTTGCTGGTATTTCCTCTTTCCTGCTGCAATGGCCCGGCTGACGGTAATGGTACTGACAGTATTTCGAAATCCGTCTGCTCCCCTTCCATAGCAAGACGTCCGTCATTCAGTAGTGCGGGAGTTCCAGCAGCTCCGGTAACCAGAACGATTGGGGGAAGCACAGCTGCCACTGCCGCTCGGACAGCTACAGCCAGAGGGGCCGGAGGGGCCGCTGCTCCCGTTGTTTGCTTGCTATTCCGCGTTGTTCGTGGCGGATTTTTTGGAGACATTCTCCTTAGCCCCCAGGTATGAGAGACAGCACGGAGATTAAGGCTAAGCCAGCCGAGTCCCGAGCTCTCAAGCAGACCTCGAATCGTCCGCCGAAAAAGCCAAACAGTGTCCGAGAGCCTTAGCATCAGTGAGAGCTACCACCGCCGCTGCCACTCCCAGATTCAAAAGAGCTCCAAAGCCGGTTCGATTTCTTTTTTCTCCTCAAAAAAGCCCCGCTGTCTTCCTGAGTATGAGCGTTACATACGATTTACAGCTTCTCAGATCGCAGACATTTCGCCAGAGGAGGGAGAGAAAGGAACCTCCAGGTGAGCTACTCGGCACAGATCCTCACTCCGCCATCTTGGATCCTCTTAATTCTTAATTGGCGCACACTATCGTACCAATCCGGAGCGTTTTGCAGTTCTGATCGACTGTCCAATCCCAGCGCGGTCATTCTGACGTCAGCAGCCACTGCGGCAGCTCCTGCTCCTGTCTACCCCTCCTTTACAAATCTGCTCAGTAGGTTTTGTTTCAATTTCTACAATTCTGTTAGTAACAACATAAAAACGTCTCCATAGTCCGCTTCGCTAACCAAAGAATAGCAATAGACCTTTCTCACAAGAATTACGTCTTTCCTGAGAGCAGCGCTTACCTCTGCCCTACTACGGAATTGTTACTTCCGTTGATAAAGTAGCGCATCCCTCTACTTCACCCTTCTAACAAGGATTATCTAACTGTTTCTCTAGTATTTAAGACACATAGTTGGAGACCCAATGCTCCTGAGAAATAAACCCAGTGTTTCGCAATTAACCCAAATGCTATTTCGTTCGCGCACTTTCACACTAGAAAATGTAGTACAATCACGCAGAATCCTGTCTTTCCCGAGAACAGCGAACAGTCTGTTCTACTACAGAATTATAACACACGTTAACAAAGCAGTGCTTCCCTCTACTTTGTCCTTCTAGCAGGCTCAGAGAATCCCTATTACCTTTCCAGTGATAAGCATTATCGGAATGCCAGTTGGATCCCTGGTACCTAAGACCAGAATTTCACAGGTAACCTTCGCTATCATACACACTTCTTTCGCACAGAAAATGTCTCTAATGGCAACACACAGCGATGTCACCGAATCGAACCCAGACAATGCGTTGTGCAACTTCAATCGTTACACGTTTTCCCTGTGTACCTACAGGGCAACAACAATTCCGTCTTTCCCGAGAACAGCGCTTACCTCTGCTCTACTACGGAACCGTTACAAACTTCCGACTTCCTACATCCCAGAAGTCATGCAAACAACATAAAACTCAACACGACTCAACATAGAGTGTTAGTACATAAATCTATATCAATAACCAATAATCAATAAGCTATTTACAAGCAATAATCACCAAACCAAAACAATAAAACCATCGTCTTGCTACCAGAAAATTGCTGCAGCGCAGAACGTCAAATTCCCCCCTTCAGCACAGACCAACTACCTCGGCATCCAATTCACTCACATACATTCATTGGTGGGGCCCATAACACCAATATACTTACACTCGGTTGACCTGTTTTCTGAGGGAAAATACGTTTCTCAACGCTGACATGAGAGGAATACCTTTACTTTACCCTAAACACATTGACATTAAACCTATGATATCCCTCCCATACGGAGATAGATCATTTAGTTGAATTGGTAATTGATGATTAACTTGTCTACCTTTGCTCTATTACTTTTCTCTTAATCTTCTTCAAATAATCGACACAACACATTTGTCAATTAATCAATTATTCTTTATCTAAGAAATATTGAAAGAAATGTTAGAAATCATCATTAGCATTTCAGAGCATCATATTTACCTATTCTGGCTAAAGTCATCCTCTAAGTCAGTCAGTCAAAGAGAATTTATTCAGCAAAGATAGGCCGCAATTCAGTCTCTCATAGATTCAGGATAACAGCTGTCTAGCAGTGTCACCGTCCTCTCCGTCAGCATAACGTCAGGAAATCCAGTTTGTCAAAGAAGAGCGGGCCGGTCGTAGCGTTACTACCCTAATTCCCTACCTACTTTTATAATGAAAATAATAACAAAATGTATCAAGATCGGGGTTTAGAGAGTCCTCATTGGGCAACTTTGACTTGCGGGGTACAGTTCTCAGGGTGTCGGATAATGAAGTCATCCAACTTGCTTGTTCCGGCTTTTAAATCAAGCATTGTCCTTTCTTTTGGATGGGTTCCCGGAACGACCTTGGAGGGTACATGTTTCCCCGGGGTCAGGTCCAGGCCCCTGTTGCTGGTGGTGATGCATGCGCACTTCACCCAGAACCTCGTGTTGTCAGGGCAGTCATGTTTAAAGTCTCGTTCAGCCATCTTGTATAGGCCGAAATGGTCAACTTAAGCAAAAGAAACACAAAAACGTAATTAAAAGATAGAAATGACTAATAAAATGTTATCCCCTTACTAATACCCATATGTGTGTGTATTTATCTAGCAGAAGCAACACTCAGAGCGGTTTATACTTACTGAATAAAGCACAAATCACAAATACATCACTGAAAGCAACATATAACATATAATATTCTCATTTTCTACTATTAATATGCATACACAAGTTAATTCACAATTAATATAGCCATGCAAAGTGCAATTCCCACGTGTAATTCTTCTGTTAATATAGTTGGTGAGTTATCACTTCAAACAAATTACTAATATTACAATTAATTGATTATTCGGATTAATATAAACATGCAGAATGGGGGGTATACAACATTTTGTACTACCCGCTCCAGCACCATCACACCAACCCATATCAGATTACTATCTGATGATGAACAATCAGAATGCAGTAGTTCTCATCTGTTTCAGCCTTACACCCGCTATGTCCTTCCAGGCATCACAATAAATTCCCCTTTGATCTTCCATTTCTATTTCTTCTCTTTTCCTTTTTCATGCTCGTTGTTTTCCCTCAGTAGGCTTACTCTGCGACATTTATAAAGCAGTATTATCATTAGTACGCTTATAGCAATAACAATTATTGGTGTTAATATTCTCCCTAATAAGCTGTCAGAAAACTTAGACAACCAGTTACCTATGGAAGAAATAATCTTACCACTTTTCTCCCATGCACCATCAGCCTTCAGTTTTGACAAATCACCATGCAAATGAGTAATGTTGCTAATATATCCCTCTCAATCCTTACTCTTATCAGGGATATAAGTGCAACACTGTTGAATCTTTAGCGTACTACAGACTCCGCCTTCTTTTGCCAATAATATGTGTAAGGCAAGTATATTTTGTAAAACCATGGTCCTCATAGCAACCATTTCAGTACCAACCATCAAAAACCCTCTAGTGGTATCCGTTGATAAACGATCAACCACTGTAGACAATTTTTGAATTTTCTGTGAATTTAGAATAACCCCAACTGAAGGTATCAATGCACCAAATATATCCACAATTATATCAGTAGCACTCAAACCCCTTCTACTCTGAGTTAGTTGCTTTTTATTGGTTCCTTAATTTATCATTTATGTGGTAAATATTTGAAAAGACAATTCCCATATAACAGCATCCATACCAATGTGGTGGCAACCTATAGTAGGCATTTTTACCACAAATGAAATACACCCCAGGGTAATCAGGATCTGTACCACCCTTTAATCCCCAACCACCAGTAACTAAGAAAGTTTTTTCACATTCACTGGAACCAACAAAGTGATTACTATAATCTGTTTCTGCTTTAGTATGCAAAGTTTTCCCCTATGAGGCCAAACTAGAGATATTGTGGCATAAAGAGGAGTCCTCCTGAGGCTTGAGCCGGGAGTGACGTAGGTGGGGTCAGACAGATTGGATCTTCTCGCAATATAACGGTTAGAACTGCTACTATCACTGTCCATATCTGAATATATTTTCGTTCTACATTTGCCTATGTTGCACGTACATTGCGTATATTTGCACAAATTGTGAGGGGGCATTTTTTAAGAATCAATTTTACTGTTTTAAAGTGGGAGCTCAAGGTACACATTGTTTTTATTAAAACTGTGGCATTATTTTGGGTTTTAAAAATACTCGGCACCAAAGTACCCTTACCTGCTCCTCGCTCTTGGGAGGTTGACGCATTTGCGTCGTAGGGCTTCCAGGCAGGGGGCAGACATCTTGGGAGGGTAAGGTTAGCGGACTAGGCCTCATGCCCCGGACATCACTAAAGGGGGCACTGGCGCGTGCGTGCAGCGGACGCGCGCTGAATGCATGCCAAAAGCCAGCCCGCCTGCGACCGTCCGCGCTGGTTCCGTGCGCAGCGCCAGCCCCCCTGGTCGAACCATGAGAGATAGGGACACTAGCTATTACTCTAGTGAATGCCTAAAACGCCTTAATCCTGGTGTTTCAGAGCGAAAATGTCATAAATTCTGTATACATCCTCAGGAGATAGAGCTCTGTCTAGGCTGTAACTCTTGGTTGCCAGAACTTCTGATAAAACCTATAAAGACCACATGGGCACAGAATTTAATAACCCTAGCTGATGGTTCTCATTCCGCTCGGAAACTTGCCCTATTAAATGCTAGATCATTGGTCAAATGCGCTTCCCTTATCGAAGATGAAGGGATTTTGGTCGCATTCATAACAGAATCCTGGACGGATGATGCTACTGGACCTGACCTGGTCAAAGCAACACTTCTCAACTACCAATGCTATACATTAAATAGATGCCACAAAAAAGGGGGAGGTCTGGCCATTATTTATCATAACTCAATTTCGGCTTCTTTCACCCCTATATTGATAGAAGAATGTGAAGTCCTAGAGTTTTGTCTCAATCTATCACATCACTGCTCCTTCAGAGGCTCTCTCATCTATAGGCCCCCGGGTCCCAGAGGATGCTTCCTTACCCAAGTTGGTAATATAATTGAAAGAGGTATTAGCCTTGACTCCTATACCATCCTAGGAGACTTCAATTACCATCTAGAATCCTCTTCGACTGAATCAATTCAGCTAATAGAGCTAATGAAAAGTGCCAAAGTAGAACAATTTGTGAGTGAGGCAACTCACAAAGCAGGCCACACATTAGATGGTATTTTTTCGAACAATCCGAACCTAACCGTGCTAAACACTCTACCTCTGGCATGGTCAGACCACTCAGCAGTTATTAGTGAATTTAACCTGCCCGCCCATAGGGCCCCAAAATCATGGAGAAAAAAAAAGTTCAGTAATCAGAGCCTGGAATAAGATAAAGTCAAAAGAAATACAACAACACCTTACCTCAACACTACCATCGGTGCCAAGAAATTTAGATGAGGCTACCAATATTTATATAAATTGGTTTACAGCTGCAGGAAATAATTTGGCACCTTTGAAACCTCTTCGCCTAAATAGACAACAGCCTTCGGCCCCCTGGTATTCTTCTGAACTTAGAGACCAGAAACTGGTGTGTAAGTACTTGGAAAGAAAATGGAGGGCGGGCTATAAGGAAAAGGACAAATCAATTTATAAAGCTAGCCTGTCAACATATAAACACTTACTGCAGAAAACAAAACAAAACTATTTTACAGACAAATTTAACACAGCTAAAAACTCCTCCAAAGAGATTTTTTAAAATAGTAAAAACCCTAGCCCACCCGCGTGCCCCATCAATTCAGGCCAGTCAAGAACTGTGTAACAAAATAGCCAAAAAACTCTTTGAAAAGGTAAATATTTTTGTCTCATTTTCTAACTCCGTTAAGGAAAATACTCAGAGCTTAGCCTCTTCCCAATTTGATTCCATGGCTAATAGTCCTCTCTTACAGAATGTTGTCCCTCTAACAGAATCCGATACATCTAAGCTAATGCTGAAGATAAAATCAGGTTCCCCCTATGACCCATGTCCAAGTAGGGTTTTCTTATTAGCAGTAGAACCTAGCTCAAAAATATTGACCCCCATTTTTAACAACATGTATTTAGATGGATACTTCCCAAAAGGCTGGAAACATGAGTCTATCTTGCCACTTTAAAAAAAACCCAGTTTAGATGTCAATGATCCAAACAATTTTAGACCCATATCAAGAATTCCATTTCCAGCAAAGGTCATAGAGAGGAATATTAATGCCCAACTAAACAAATTCCTTCAAGACCATCAAGTCCTGGACCCTACACAGTTTGGATTTAGAGGGGGTCACAGTACCGAAACTGCGTTGCTAAAATCCACTGGAGAGATCAGGAACATCTTGGACCAGGGAGGGAATGCCGCCCTGATCATGTTAGATCTTTCAGCGGCATTCGATACCATTCATCACGGTATATTGATGAAACCCCTCATGGAGATAGGAGTTAAGGGTTCGGCTTGGAATCTCCTCCAATCCTTTCTTACCGATAGAGTACAAACTGTAACATTGGAGGAGTTCCAGGCAGAATCATTTTCACTGCCTTGTGGAGTTCCCCAGGGATCTTCACTGAGCCCGACTCTTTTTAACGTATATGTTTCCTCTTTGGCACCACTTGTGGAATTATTTGGGTTCACTCTAACCTCCTATGCTGATGATACCCAAATAGTGGTCAACCTGCTCCCAGGAAACTCCATGCATACACCGCCAAAACTACAAAACTGTATGTCCGCTGGATGGCAAAAAACTGCCTAAAGCTTAACTCCAACAAAACAGAGGTTATTCTTTTTGGCAATAACCCTAACTTATGGTCTCCAGGCTGCTGGCCGACAGATCTTGGCCAACTCCCTACTCCGGTAGGGAAAGTAAAAAATCTCGGAGTATGGCTGGATGACAAACAGAGTGGCAGGGATCAAGTGAATAAAGTTGTCTCCACAACTACCTATATCCTCAAATCTTGTAAAAAAATTATGCCACTACTCCCAAAAGAAGTACAGCAAACTGTTATCACTGCTCTCATTCTGCCAAGATTGGACTATTGTAATAGTCTATATTTGAGGATACATGAAGGATCCCTAAATAAATTACAGATTCTGCAGAATGCGGCCGCCAGACTGCTCACAGGCACACCTAGGACTGGATCTATTTCTATCCAAATCAAGGCCCTTCACTGGCTGCCAGTGAGGCAACATATTCAATTTAAAGCTCTGACACTGGTCTTCAGGGCCCTTCATGGAATAGGACCTAATTTCTTAATACAACAACTCCATTGGTATTCTTCTACCAGAACCCTACGATCCTCGGACGCCAAATTGGCTATAGTTCCTAGGGTAAAAAAGGCCAATTGGGGTGGTAGAGGCTTTACGGCCTATGCAGCTAAAGCCTGGAATGCTCTTCCTCTATCTTTGAGAAGTATGACTGATCTCCTCCCGTTTCGAAAGTCATTAAAAACATTTCTTTTCAAATATTGATCGTTCTTATTTTTAATCTTTTACTCACCAGTCTCCCCGCAGGTCTTCTCTAAGCGCCAGGACACCTTTTTGGTAACAGTTGCGCTCTATAAATGCCAATAACATAACATAACATTGTTAGACCTGGCACCTTGGCGTGAGTCTCCCTTCCTCTTTTTGTCGCTGTGCCTCATGTGTTTTTATGGTGTTGGCCGCTCAGCGCGCTGTGCCACTGCCAACCAGTGTCGCGGTGCGAGTGCTCCCTATGTAAATTGTATATGTTGGTTGGATTCCATGATTGGATTGTTTGATTTACTGTCAGACCCCAGTAAAGTGTGCCAGGGGCGCCAGGGCATGTAAATGCGAACACCGCTGGTGGGCTTGCAGCACTGGTTGTGCCACCCACAGGAGCGGCCGGTAAAATATGTCTGAGGTCTGCCACCGCAGAACCTGCGTGCAGTCTGGTACTGACATGCTGACCGGCAAGTGCCCACACTTGCCAGTCCCTAAAGCCTTCCCTTAGCTGCATGTTAGTCACCCCTCTGGTAGGCCCACGGGCAGGGTGCGTTGTAAGCCTAAGGTAGGACAAGCCCGGATGCGTGGCATGTCCTAGTAGTGAATTACCGCCATCTTGTTGTTCACTACTGCAAGGCTACCCTGTTCTCATAGGCCAGTATGGGCGGCCTGGATTATTACACCCTATGATCCTAACCGACCCAGGGAACATGGTAGAAGATCGAGTTTAGTATGCCTGAACTCGGAATAATAAGGTACATCTTTTCGCAAGGTTTATTTTAATATTCCGGGTTTGCAAATGCCGCTTTTAGAAAGTCGGCCTTTGCTTGCCTAAACATTTCAGCCGCCTCTGCGTGATGTGTATCTGATGTCTGGCTGGTGTGAGTGACAGGGCTGGGGGAACCCAGATGGGCAGGGCCAGGTAGCCTTGTATGAATAGGACGATCGACAGGTAGATGGGTGGGAGGAGTGCTCCTAGGTTCTGAATAGGACAGTGCTCCGCTACCTCGATGCCGGCTCCACCCCCTGTGGAGCGTCTGATGACTCTGCCCTGCACTCTGAAAGAAGAAGCCTGCATCACGTAAACAAAGTGCTCAGAAACCGGACTGAACTAGGCAAGGGCCCCCCTGGCCTGGGAGAACAAAAGATTTGTGGTATAAATGGAGGAGCCCTGCTCCTAAGAAACTAGATCCGCTTTTGACCAAGAAGAATCTCTGCCTGAGGAGGAGGCACCGGGAAAGCTGTAGGAGGAAGACTGTCCCTATCCTGGGGGATTGGCCTGCAGTGGTGACCTTGCTGCCAAAGGAGAGAAGAGAAACTGTTGCTGAAAACTTTACTTTACTTTTACTTTCAAGACTTGTGCTTTTCCAAAACGATCTCCAAGGGCTTGGAACTGAGCTTGCCCCCTGAACTGAGCCCAGTACCATTGGGCTCTACCTGATCTTCACTCGCCTGCTGCTGGACTGTGGTGTCCTTTCCCTCGCCGGAGCTGTGACCCTCGTGCCCAGTCCCTCCCTGAGCCGTGACCAGGACTGCTTAGCCGCCCCCGCCTTGGGAAGAGCCTCGCTCGATCGGAGCCGCTCCCCCTACGCTGTGCAGGGCTGCCCCGTCACCTCGCTCGTGGAGGCTCGCTGTGCACCTTCACCCTCCCGCCGGAATCGGCGTGTGAGCATCTCCAAGCCTCGGACGGCCCGGACGCATCTGCGTGCCCGGCTGCCCCGCTTTGTTCACCCGCCACCTACAACACCCCGCTCTTGTCGTGAGCCTGAGGATCAGACACCCTCGTGAAGTGTGGGAGCCCCGGACGCCGCCTCGCTCTTCTGTCGAAGAGCCGCTGAAATCCCGCACCCGCCTTTGCGTCAAGAAACAAGGTACTGTACTTACGAACTCGACCGCGAGCTCGCATCGGATCCAGGGTCCGCAACGTTCTTATTTCCCTGTCATCTGCTGTGTGCTTCCGGGGCGCTGCCTCAGCACAAAGTACGCTGAGGCCTACAGTTACCTTGTGCCCGCCTAAAGAACTTTACGTAAAACAAAGAGAACTTTACCGTATTTCCAAGAATTGTGGCCCCATCAGTTCAACGTTACTGGGCCTTGTATTTGAATCTGCTGAATCTACATAAAAGCTTATTTTTATATACTTCCTGATTGGTGTCCATTTGTGGTGCATGCAAGGGGTTTACTGTATGTGTAATTGCATTTGCTTAACCGTGTACGCCTGAGACTTAGCCTAGACTGCTCGCGCCACGCACCTAGAGGGTGAGCAGGGGTTATTCTGGGGAGTCATCCTTCGCCCTGACAAGAAGTAAAGGGTCCCTGCTTGTTGTGGGTTCACACCTGCGTCAACCAGAGCCCCCTCATTTCTAACATTGGTGGCAGCGGTGGGGATTTACGGATTTGCATTTGTGGTTTGCGTATAGTGAATCACTGATCACCACGTAGTGAGAGCAGACCAGTAACACAGCCACAAGGCTAGCATTTGTTTTTGTTTTGCCAAGAGTCTCCGTTGTTAGAGCCATGCCTGGTTCACTTTCCGCCGGAAGGGCGGCTTCCATAATCTCTGGATTTGAAGACGTAGATTGGGAAGAAGACGCGCTTCTGAATCGTACCAATGAAGACTTGAAAGGTCTTTGCTCCAAGTTCAGGATTGCCCAAACTGGATTGAAAAACAAGACCCAATTCGTGAAGGCGCTGAGGGCCTGGTATGAGTCAAAGGCACCAGAGAATCAGGTGGAAGTGGTTCCACCAGAAAGTGTCCATGAGTTTGGCAGAGGCCTGTCGCCAGAAGAATTGGCAGACAGGGCAGCAACCCGGGCACACGAGGTGGAGATGGCAAAACTTCATGGGCAGATGGATATGGAAAAACAAAGACTAGCCATGGAAGAAAAGAAACTACAATTAGAGCATGACATGAAGCTGAGGGAGCTGGAGCTGAAAGCAAAAAGTTTGGAGCTTAATCCCTCTGGTGGCAGCACACCGCCAGTACCGGCGGAACCAAGAGTTTATATTCCCAAGGATGTGGTGAAGGAGTTCTTCAAGAATGACGACATCGGGCAGTGGTTCAGAGCCTACGAGGTAGCCATGTCTTCCCACCGGGTCCCTGAGAAAGATTGGGGAGCGGGGTTGTGGGGACGGTTCCTGAGTGAAGGGCGGGACACACTGTTAGATTTACCTGCTGATGTTCATAATTCTTATGCCCATATGAAGGAAGCATTGATGGCTAGGTATGGGTTGACCCCTGAGTTATATAGACAGAGGTTCAGGGGTTGCACTAAGATTCCCAATAGTACGTATGTGGAGTATGTGACTTTCTTTTGCAGAGCGCTGGATGGTTGGGTAAAGGGTAGTAAGGTGAAAGATTATCAAGGGCTTCTTGATTTAATGGCATGGGAGCACTTGTCCAGTAATTGTTTTCCTGAGCTACGCCAGCACCTGATCGATAGTAGGCTGACTAACCCTAGGAAGCTTGCTGAGGAGGCGGACCGCTGGGTCAGTACCAGGGTCCACAAGGGTACCGTGGGAGATTCCGCCAAAGGTGGGCAGGGTCCCCAGCAGAAGAGTGGGGGGGACAGGGGTAAACAGAAGCAGTTCCAAAAAGGGCCCCAAAATAGTCCCCAAGGGAACCAAGGGAAGGGTTCTCAGCCTCCCCCACCCCAGAAACTGACCGGGGCCCCGACAGGTCCTCCTGTTCAAAAGGGGCCCGTAAGATGTTACAGGTGTAACAATTTGGGGCATTTTGCCTCTGATGTAAAGTGTCCATTGTTTGGTAAACCAGCACCCACTGGTGCTCCATCCCGGCAGGTGACTAGTGTAGCCTTGGGGGAGGAGAGGGATGTCCAAGGTGGGTGGGGTCCCGCAGAGATGTCCCTGGTCTCGCTAGGAGACCGTGAAGTGGTCCCTCCAACCCAGCTGCCTGAGAACACTAAGAAGTACAGGCAGTGGGTGACCATAAATGGCCATAGAGTGGAAGCTCTTAGGGATACAGGAGCCAGGGTGACAGCTGTCAGGTGTCACCTGGTGTCTCAGGAGCAGGTGGTCCCCAATGCATTCTATCCCGTTGTTGCCGCTGACAACACAGAGAGACACTGCAAGGTGGCTCAGGTTCCCTTTGAGTGGGGGGGGTCTCTGGTACTCTTCAGGTAGCTGTGAGGCCCGCCATGCCTGTAGACTGTTTGTTAGGGAACGATTTGGAGAGCTCACCTTGGGCTAAGGTGGAGTGGAGTGCTCACCTGGAGATGTTGGGTATGCCGGATTGGGCGTGTGTCACCACACGGTCCATGGCAGCCAGTAGAGGTACTCAAGAGGTCCTGGAGCCTGAGAGGGAGGCCCAGGAACCGGCCTCAGAGAGAAGGAGCAAGGGGCGCGGGAAGCCGGCCCCTGAAGTTCCCACGGTCCAGGAGGGAGCAGACCTTGAGGGGGATGCCCTGGAGCCTACAGGGGAGCAGATAGCTGAACTGGGAGACCTGCCGGAGCTGACCCATTGGCAGCAGGAAGGGGGTCCCACCAGGGAGGACTTTTGCAAGGCACAGAAGGAGTGCCCTTCTCTCGTGGGTATGCGGCAGCAGGCTGCAGACCAGGCCGCAGGTGATCAGTCAGGATCACATTTCGTTTACTGGGAGAACGACCTCCTATATACAGAGCCTAAGGTTGCTGAGCCTGGGTCAGCCCGTGCGCTGGTGGTACCCCAGGACTTCAGAGCCTTCCTACTGGGGCTGGCTCACGATGTGCCATTGGCAGGGCATTTGGGGCAGGACAAGACCTTTGAAAGGCTTGTCACCCACTTTTATTGGCCTCAAATGCGCAGGAGTTCAGATACTCACTGCAGGACATGCCAGACTTGCCAGGCCAGTGGAAAGAGTGGAAGGAAGCAGAAGGCTCCACTCCAGCCATTCCCTGTGGTCGGTACCCCATTCCAGCGAGTGGGGATTGACATTGTAGGGCCACTGGACCCCAGGACAGCGATGGGCAATAGGTTCATCCTGGTCCTGGTGGACCATGCCACCCGGTACCCGGAAGCCATTCCTCTAAGGACAGTGACGGCCCCCGTGGTGGGACGGGCACTGATGGGAATTTTCTCCCGAGTGGGATTCCCTCTAGAAGTGGTGTCTGACCGAGGTACCAATTTCATGTCCAAGTACATGAAATCTCTTTGGCAAGAGTGTGGTGTAACCTACAAGTTCACCACCCCTTACCACCCCCAAGGAAACGGGTTGGTTGAGAGATTCAAGCGAACCCTCAAAGGCATGATAATGGGCCTAGAAGGAGCCATGAGGCGTAAGTGGGACGTCCTCTTACCATGCCTTCTCTTTGCTTACCGTGAGGTGCCACAGAAGTCTCTGGGGTTCAGTCCCTTTGAGCTTCTGTATGGCCACCCAGTCAGAGGACCTCTAAGTCTGGTCAAAGAAGGGAGCAATCTCCCAGGAAGCCTCCCCAGAATGTATATAGTTACATGCTGGCCTTCAGGAATCAGACTAGGCGATTCAGGCAACTTGCTGAGGCAAATCTGGAAGCCAGCCAGGAGGAGATGAAGCGGTGGTACGACCAGAATGCCACTCTGGTAGAGCTTCAGCCTGGACAGAAAGTATGGGTCTTGGCCCCCGTGGAGCCGTGTGCGCTCCAGGATAAGTGGACCGGTCCCTTTGAGGTGGTGGAGCGCAAGAGTCCTGTTACCTACGTGGTGGACCTGAAGTCTCCTAGGAACCCCTTAAGGGTCCTACATGTCAACCGCCTCAAGCCCCACTTGGAGAGGTCCCAAGTGGGCATGCTCTTGGCAACAGATGCTGGAATGGAAGAGGAGACAGAACCTCTTCCTGACCTCCTGTCAGCCAAGGAGCAAGATGGGTCAGTGGATGGTGTCATCCTCTCTTCCACCCTGACCCCTGAGCAACAGAATGATTGTCGCCAGTTGCTGGGACAGTTTTCTGACCTGTTTTCCCTGGTCCCTGGTGTCACTGATTGGTGCGTCCATGATGTGGACACTGGGGATAGTCCACCTGTGCGGCACAAGGCCTACAGGGTGACTGACAGGGTGAGGACATGCATCAAGGAGGAGGTC
Organism: Triturus cristatus; assembly: GCF_964204655.1. NCBI lineage: Eukaryota > Metazoa > Chordata > Amphibia > Caudata > Salamandridae > Triturus > Triturus cristatus. The sequence continues at coordinate 305,447,034 of NC_140579.1, read as the reverse complement.
TCCAAGATGTTTGCACTCGGGGTAATTGAGCCTTCTAGCAGTCCTTGGGCCAGCCCCGTGGTCTTGGTCCCAAAGGCTGCAGCGCCGGGAGCCACACCCGAACTCCGGTTCTGTGTGGACTACAGAGGACTCAATTCGGTCACTAGGACAGACGCCCACCCCATCCCCAGAGCTGATGAGCTCATCGATCGGCTAGGGGCTGCCAACTACCTCAGGACGTTTGATTTAACGTCTGGGTATTGGCAGATCGCCTTGACCGAGGGGGCCAAAGAGAGGTCAGCATTTTCCACCCCAGATGGGCACTACCAGTTCCGGGTTATGCCATTTGGGATGAAGAATGCCCCTGCCACCTTCCAGAGATTGGTCAACCAGGTGTTGGCTGGGCTGGATTCGTTCAGTGCAGCCTACCTGGATGACATCGCAGTGTTCAGCTCCACTTGGGAGGAACACTTGCGTCACCTCTGGGAAGTGTTGATGGCGCTGCGCAAGGCAGGCCTCACGATCAAGGCGAGTAAGTGCCAGATCGGGCAGGGTTCCGTGGTGTACTTGGGACACCAAGTTGGGAGTGGCCAGGTGGCACCCCTTCAGCCCAAGATAGAAACCATCCTGAATTGGGAGGCGCCCAAAACCCAGACGGAGGTGAGAGCCTTCCTAGGTCTCACCGGGTACTACAGGAGGTTTGTCAAGGGGTATGGCAACATGGTTGCCCCCTTGACAGCGCTGACTTCGAAGAAGCAGCCCAGGAAAGTGATTTGGACTGACACCTGTCAGAAAGCTTTTGAGGCCTTGAAAACTGCTATGTGCACGGCGCCCGTGCTCTTGGCTCCCAACTTCTCCAAAGAGTTTATCGTTCAGACAGACGCTTCAGAGCATGGTGTGGGGGCTGTTCTTTCACAGATTAATGAGGAGGGCCTAGATCAACCCGTAGCCTTTCTTAGCAGGAGGTTACTTCCACGGGAACAAAGGTGGAGTGCTATTGAGCGTGAGGCATTTGCTGTGGTCTGGGCGCTGAAGAAGCTAAGACCCTACTTGTTTGGGTCTCACTTCCGGGTTCAGACGGACCACAGGCCCCTCAGATGGTTGATGCATATGAGGGGTGAGAATCCAAAGCTGTTGAGGTGGTCCATTTCCCTACAGGGTATGGATTTCACGGTGGAACATCGCCCTGGTACAGATCACGCCAATGCTGACGGTCTGTCCAGATTTTTCCGCCTTAGTGATGAGGAACTCCCTGGGGTAGGGTAGTTCTCCCCACTTTTCAGCTGGAGGGGACACGTGTTAGACCTGGCACCTTGGCGTGAGTCTCCCTTCCTCTTTTTGTCGCTGTGCCTCATGTGTTTTTATGGTATTGGCCGCTCAGCGCGCTGTGCCACTGCCAACCAGTGTCGCGGTGCGAGTGCTCCCTATGTAAATTGTATATGTTGGTTGGATTCCATGATTGGATTGTTTGATTTACTGTCAGACCCCAGTAAAGTGCGCCAGGGGCGCCAGGGCATGTAAATGCGAACACCGCTGGTGGGCTTGCAGCACTGGTTGTGCCACCCACAGGAGCGGCCGGTAAAATATGTCTGAGGTCTGCCACCGCAGAACCTGCGTGCAGTCTGTTACTGACATGCTGACCGGCAAGTGCCCACACTTGCCAGTCCCTAAAACCTTCCCTTAGCTGCATGTTAGTCACCCCTCTGGTAGGCCCACGGGCAGGGTGCGTTGTAAGCCTAAGGTAGGACAAGCCCGGATGCGTGGCATGTCCTAGTAGTGAATTACCGCCATCTTGTTGTTCACTACTGCAAGGCTACCCTGTTCTCATAGGCCAGTATGGGCGGCCTGGATTATTACACCCTATGATCCTAACCGACCCAGGGAACATGGTAGAAGATCGAGTTTAGTATGCCTGAACTCGGAATAATAAGGTACATCTTTTCGCAAGGTTTATTTTAATATTCCGGGTTTGCAAATGCCGCTTTTAGAAAGTCGGCCTTTGCTTGCCTAAACATTTCAGCCGCCTCTGCGTGATGTGTATCTGATGTCTGGCTGGTGTGAGTGACAGGGCTGGGGGAACCCAGATGGGCAGGGCCAGGTAGCCTGGTATGAATAGGACGATCGACAGGTAGATGGGTGGGAGGAGTGCTCCTAGGTTCTGAATAGGACAGTGCTCCGCTACCTCGATGCCGGCTCCACCCCCTGTGGAGCGTCTGATGACTCTGCCCTGCACTCTGAAAGAAGAAGCCTGCATCACGTAAACAAAGTGCTCAGAAACCGGACTGAACTAGGCAAGGGCCCCCCTGGCCTGGGAGAACAAAAGATTTGTGGTATAAATGGAGGAGCCCTGCTCCTAAGAAACTAGATCCGCTTTTGACCAAGAAGAATCTCTGCCTGAGGAGGAGGCACCGGGAAAGCTGTAGGAGGAAGACTGTCCCTATCCTGGGGGATTGGCCTGCAGTGGTGACCTTGCTGCCAAAGGAGAGAAGAGAAACTGTTGCTGAAAACTTTACTTTACTTTTACTTTCAAGACTTGTGCTTTTCCAAAACGATCTCCAAGGGCTTGGAACTGAGCTTGCCCCCTGAACTGAGCCCCAGTACCATTGGGCTCTACCTGATCTTCACTCGCCTGCTGCTGGACTGTGGTGTCCTTTCCCTCGCCGGAGCTGTGACCCTCGTGCCCAGTCCCTCCCTGAGCCGTGACCAGGACTGCTTAGCCGCCCCCGCCTTGGGAAGAGCCTCGCTCGATCGGAGCCGCTCCCCCTACGCTGTGCAGGGCTGCCCCGTCACCTCGCTCGTGGAGGCTCGCTGTGCACCTTCACCCTCCCGCCGGAATCGGCGTGTGAGCATCTCCAAGCCTCGGACGGCCCGGACGCATCTGCGTGCCCGGCTGCCCCGCTTTGTTCACCCGCCACCTACAACACCCCGCTCTTGTCGTGAGCCTGAGGATCAGACACCCTCGTGAAGTGTGGGAGCCCCGGACGCCGCCTCGCTCTTCTGTCGAAGAGCCGCTGAAATCCCGCACCCGCCTTTGCGTCAAGAAACAAGGTACTGTACTTACGAACTCGACCGCGAGCTCGCATCGGATCCAGGGTCCGCAACGTTCTTATTTCCCTGTCATCTGCTGTGTGCTTCCGGGGCGCTGCCTCAGCACAAAGTACGCTGAGGCCTACAGTTACCTTGTGCCCGCCTAAAGAACTTTACGTAAAACAAAGAGAACTTTACCGTATTTCCAAGAATTGTGGCCCCATCAGTTCAACGTTACTGGGCCTTGTATTTGAATCTGCTGAATCTACATAAAAGCTTATTTTTATATACTTCCTGATTGGTGTCCATTTGTGGTGCATGCAAGGGGTTTACTGTATGTGTAATTGCATTTGCTTAACCGTGTACGCCTGAGACTTAGCCTAGACTGCTCGCGCCACGCACCTAGAGGGTGAGCAGGGGTTATTCTGGGGAGTCATCCTTCGCCCTGACAAGAAGTAAAGGGTCCCTGCTTGTTGTGGGTTCACACCTGCGTCAACCAGAGCCCCCTCATTTCTAACAAACATAAATCTCAGTCTTCTGATAATTTCCTTCCTTATGTGCCCATGGAGGCTCTATACTCTTCTGTTCAGCAGCCCTGCGTTTAAACTCTCTACGTCTATCTTCTACAGAATTTATTTAATCTATCCCTATATTGTGTAATCTACATGTTAAATTATGCCTATGTGCATATACTGTATCTATGGTTTTAATAGTGTGAAAACAACTCTCCCAAATATTCTGCATCCTTAGCAATATATACTATATTCATATTCTTTCCAATAGGAATTTCTGAAAATTCTAAGTCATAATTTGAATAGAAATACTGGAATACCCCTTTAGCATAAAACAAACTAGTTAATACACTACACAATATTCCATATGTTAGTGGTAAATAGTGATATGTTACACCCTCAGACACAGACGTAGGTAACTGCATGGGCACATAACAATCCTTCGGATCCATTGTGTCTACATACTCATAAAGCAATTTCGTAAAAACATTTAACGAATAGTCAATAATAGATTTATCCAAATGTAAGGCACTACCAGTTATTTCTTTCATATTAGTCTCTGATTCTTCTTTCAGATCACTTTTAGTAACCAAAGTCACATACTAATTATTAGTAGTAGTAGTATTTACTACATTAATAAACATAAAGGTGCCGATTCCGATCCTGGAAAAACCGGGTACGAACCGTTGGTCGGAGGGTTTTCTCCGTCCGACTCGTACCCGGTAAAATAACCCTACAAACTTGCAAGTACGATTCGTACGGAAACACTATTTCCGTACGAGTCGGAAAAAACACCGACCGACTGTAAAAACACATACCAATGTGATCCGGGACAGCGCCGACGTGACGTCGGGACGCATGCAGGCTGCATTTCACGAACCAGGAAGTACGAATCGTACCAACACCAGTCCGGACGGCAATATTTTTACGGCACCCAAAAAGTGCCGGAAAAGCGAAGTGCGGCGCGATGCGAGCGGAATTGGGGGCCCGGTACGCGCCGAACCCCCCCCAGACCCCGCGGATGTACGTGCCATACCCCCACCCGTGTATGTACGAGACGTAACCCCACCCGTGTATGTACGAGACGTACCCCCACCCGTGTATGTACAAAACATACCCCCACCCATGTATGTACGATTCGTACGGGGAAAATTTTTCCAGGATCGGAATCGGCACCATAGTGTGGTATCACAAAGGTTAAAAACGACCATACAGACATTGTTAATAAAACACAGAAGGCACAAACATGGAAACATTTCTGCCTACACATTTCCTAATTCTGTTTACCAGTCTCAGTTCTAATCATCTTCAAAGTTCATGTAAAAAGAAAAAAATTGTTAAAAGGTCTCTAAAAACTTCACTACAAATAATTAGTAAATTTACTATGCTATTTTTAGTTTGTGTACTCCACTCCAAAGACTTGAGCCTTGAGCTCTTGAGCTCTTGAGCTTTTTTTTCAAATACACAGCTTTTAAAACTTCTGGAAAGTCATCACATAAATCTCCACGCACTTTTTGAACACCCTCTCAAATTAGCAGTTCCATTATGGCGGCTTAAAAGAGTTGTCTTTCTTTTCACAAAAACTAATTTTTCCCAATCATTGTTGTAAATACTTTCACTTGCACCTATAACCACATAAGTCCATTCTGGTGCTGAGTATTTCTTGTTTGCTACTTTTACTCTTTTTGTTCTTCGTACTTCATTCTCTTCTTCTACTTCACTTTGTTCTGATTGACTCAATACTTCAAGTATTGTTTCAGAAACTTTGCTATTGACAGTGTATTCCAGCTTTTTTACTCCTTTTGGCCACTTGTCTCCCTTGTTTGCCCTCTTTCCATTTTCATTTTCAACTGTAGTTTCTGAACTCTCTTTAGATGAGTTCCTCTTTCATTTGTCTTTGACAACTGCAGGAGCTGAAAGAATCACTCTGTTCTCACATTGACAGCGACAGTGTTATCTTCACTGGCCCCAGTAACTTGTGCCCACTCTACTCTAACTTCAACCTGCAGTTTCTTCTTTTTCAAGTGGACTTGGGACTTTTCTCATATGATTTGCGTGAATCCAATCTGGCAGACCGCCACACTTGACAGCTGTTGTAGTCACTAGTATGATCTGGAAGGGCCATGCCAGCGAGGTTCTAAAGAGGAGTTTATGACATGTTTCTTCACCACAACCCAGTCTCCCGGAGTTAAATCCTGTCCTTGTTCAGTTGTTGTTGCAACTTCTCCAACCTTTTGAGACACAGAACATACCACAACAGACAATCATTTACAATAATCCAGTACCAAGTCATCAGTAATGTTCATTAGTTGATTTGCTGGAACTGTTGGCTGTCTCAATAGCCCTGCCCATAATGATTTTGTGAGGGGACAATCCAGTTTTCTTGTCTGGGATACTTCTTAAGCTCATTAAAACTAATGGCAATGCATCAGGCCATTTTAGTGTTGTGGAAGCACAAACCTTTGCCAACCTTGATTTTATTGTGCCATTGACCTGTTCAACTACAGCTGAAGCCTCAGGTCTATAAGCACAGTGCAAATTTTGCTCAATCTGTAATGCTGCACAAAGCATCTGCATTAGTTCATTATTAAAATGTATCTCTCTATCCGATTCCAGCGAGACTGGAAAACCAAATCTAGGAATAATCTCTCTAAGAAGCAATTTAGCAACTGTTGGACTCTCCTTTCGTCTTGTTGGACATGCTTCCGCCGAACAAGAAAACAAACAGACAACCACAAGGACATATTTTAATCCATTGAAAGGGGGCTTCTCAATATAATCCAACTGCATTTTGGTAAATGGACCAGCTGCTTTCCTAATTCATCCCATGCTAACCACTGTTTTCCCTCTGGGTTTTGCTGCTGACAAATTGTGCATCTCTGACAGAGACTCTCTGCAATCACTCTGAACTTGGGATTAAACCATGTCTGTTGAAACAATCTAATCATTACATCTCTTCCAATATGTGTTGTCCCTTGATGAACTCTAGCCATCTGAGAAAGAAGACTGTCTGGCATTACTAGTCTCCCATCAGTGTACACCTAGACTTCATCATCTGATCTGAGAGTGCACCCCAATTTAATCCACCCTTCTTTTTCAGAGTCACTTGCCTCTTCTTGTAAATCTCTTACATCATCCCAAGTCTCAACAGATGTGAACAATCATTTGCATTCTGTTTGTTCAATCTGCTCATTTACTGATAGTTCCACATTAATCGAGTATGCATACATAGCACAGAATTTAGCAATTTCATCCGCGTATCAGTTGCCCAGTGTGATGTACTCACAACCAGATCTATGTGCAGTGCACCTCACCCCCCCCAATTTGTGCTGGCAACTGTAATTCCATCAGCAAATCTTTTACACTCTCTCCGTTTCTGATCGGTGGACCCGAAGAGGTCAAAAATCCATGTTGGGACCACAACTGCCCAAAGTCATGTACGACACCGAAGCCGTATTGGCTATCCATAAAAATTGTAATCCTCAATTGTCTTGACAAGATACAAGCTCGGATGAGCGCTTTTTGTTTAACCACTTGTGCAGAGCTCACTCTTTTCATCCGCGATGCTTGAATGACATTTGGTACTGTGCAAATTGCATAAACAGCTCTCAAACAACCCTCTGAATCTCTCAAACATGAACCATCCACAAACAGAACACCATCAGATTCAGGTAGATGTGTATCCTTGATATCAGGCTTTGGTTTTGTGCACAACTCTGTCACATCCAGGAAATCATGATCTACTTTATCAAAAACTTCCTCACAGTCTGAAGTTGGCAATAATGTGGCTGGATTCAGGCTAGTACATCGTGTTATTGTCACATTTTCAGCACCCAGACTCACTTGCTCATATTTTGTTAAACGGCTATTCTTTAAATGTTGTGTCTGAGTGCGCGTCAACACAATCTCAACTGAATGCGGAACAAACTGTCTCAATGGATGACCCATAACAGTCAACATTGTTCAAGACTCACACAAGTAGCAGCAACTGTTTTCAAACATCCTGGTAATGCTGCAGCGACGGGATCCAAAGTAGCAGAAAAATATGCCACTGGTCTACATGCGGTTCCGTGTGTTTGCGTTAGAACTGAGAATGCACAACCCTTCAGACAACACGCATGCTCTTGTAAGGGCAATTAATTCTGCTGCTTGAGCCGAATTATGTGGCACACGTGCAGTTTCAACAATCGTATGCAAAGTCGTGATAGCATATGCAGCAGTCGTATCACCATTCGGAAGCTTAAAGCACGAACCATCCACCCATAAGGTACCATCACACTCAGTCAGGGGAGTATCTTTAAGATCCACTCTCCCTTTCGTCTCTTCTTCTGTTCTGAACAGACAATCATGTTGCTCAATCGCATCTAGGTCTGCTGTAATCGGCAATAATGTAGCTGGATTCAACGTGTTGCATCTCTTTATGTGTATATGGTTTGCCAACAGTGTCAATTCATACCCTGACAATCGAGCACTAGTTAAGTGCTGTGTCTTGGTCCTGTTTAACAACTTGTCCACAGCATGTGGAACCATTACAATCAATGTATTATCCATTACTAGTCCAGCAGACTGTCGAATAGACATAGCTGCTGCGGCTGTGGCTCTTAAACAACTTGGCAATGCCCTCGCTACCGGGTCCAAGGTTGACGAAAAATATGCGCATCGACGCGGTCTGTCGCCAAAAGGCTGTGTTAACACTGATAATGCGCAACCGTCCTTTTCATAAACATACAATGTAAAAGGCTTACTGTAGTCAGGGGTACCCAACACAGGAGCTGAACATAATGCATTACGCAATTCCCAAAAACTTTTCTGACACTCTTCAGACCATGGGATAGGATTCGGTGTATTTTTACATGTTAATGCTAACAAAGGTTTTGCCAGCAAAGAAAAATTTGGTATCCAGTGCCTACAGTATGAAGTAATGCCCAAGAAAGCACGCACTTCTCTCTGTGTTCTTGGCACACTCAATTGTGCAATGGCTTGAATTCTCTCTGGGGTCAGTTTCCTTCCCTCCTTCGACAAGAGATGACCTAAGTAGGTCACTTCTTGTCGACAATATTGCAATTCGGAGAGAGATACTTTATGATGAGAGGCAGACAAATGACGCAACAAGGAAAATGTAGCTTCTTTGCAAATCTTTTCAGTATCCGCGGCGATTAGCAAATTGTCAACGTACTGAATGAGGACAGCGCCACTCGGTAAAACAAGTGCATCAAGCTGCGCTTTTAAAGCTTGACTGTATATTGATGGACTTTCACAGTAGCCCTGTGGAGCGCGTTTAAAGCGGAAGCTTCGACCTCCTAAACTGAAGCCAAAAATGTCCCTGCTCTCCTCTGCAATTGGGATGCTAAAGAAAGCATTCTTTAAATCTATCACTGAGAACCATGCAGCGGAGGCTGGAATCATAGTTAACAAGGCAGTTATATCAGGGACAACTGGAAACTGTGGCACAACAATTTTATTTACCTCTGTAATATCAATCACAAATCTGTAAACAGGTGGCTGTGAAGGGTCCGTTCATTTTAAAACAGGACTATTGCAAACGTTGCCTCTTGTCTCTTCAATTACACCCTTTTAAATCAAATCACTGACAATTGCTAACAATGCTTTCGGCCTTCATTGGAGATCTTGTACTGGGGAATACGTGGCAATCTGACATTGGCTTTTAAAGTGAGCACATATGGCCGTATTTCCAAGAGACCCACATCATTGGGACCAGTAGCCCAAAGGACATCCGGAAGGGATGACAATTCAGGTGGCATTGTATTCTTTGACAAATACATCAGGGAAATCACTTCCTTACCCAATGTAAGTTGTACTCCTGAGGGAGAACAATATAGTGTTGCATGCAATCTTGTTAACAAATCCAACTCTAGCAGATTTTCACCACAACCTGTCGTTAGGATGAGGGGTGCTTTTACTCAAGGTCCAACAGAAAGTGGCATAGGACTAGAAATCGGGTTCCTAACTGGGGCGCCAGAAAAACCTACTGAGACATTCATTTCGCCAGACAAAGGCGCGCCAGGGAGTTTCGAATGCATAATTGAACTCTTTGCAGCACCAGTGTCCAGCAGAAAGGGCTCTGTTACACCCGCTGTAGTCACTTTAACATACGGTCCACTCTGATCCACTGGTACTGAAACAACTCCCTCTCTCTGTCTATGGCTCTCCTAGTAATCATTACCTTCCACATTGTCGTCTTCTGCATAATAATCATTATTATAGTACTGAGCTGTATTACCAGTCGCGTTGGCTTGCTGATCAAAGCTATTTATCGTATTTTGAGGCGGAAGAGGACGCGCGTTCTGGGGAACATTTCCACGCCCTCTACCTCTAGGAGCTTGCTGACCACCTCTACCTCTTGCGCCATATGCATTACTAGTACGCTGCATTAATTTAGGACAGCTATACTTGAAATGACCTTCCTCTCTGCAATATGAACATTGATTGGGACCTAGAGGGATACGTGGTTGATAATACCCATTCATTTGCTGGTTATTCTGAAACTGTTGGGGTTGCTGATAGATACCTTGGGTTTGCCTATAATTATTCTGTCCTCCACGTGGCGGGTAAGTCTGCTGTAAAAGGACCTTCGTTTTCAGTTCTTTCGTTTTCTTGTCTGTTCTATCTTTCTCATCTTTATCTCTATTTTCGTAATACTGTGCAGTAGCCAGTATTTGCGCTGAAGAGGAAACCGCCCAAGAACTTTCTGAATCTTTTAATTTCTTACACAACTCGGGAAGTAGATTCTGCACAAATTTATCCACAAATAACCGTTGGCCACCTTCAGTACTCATGTCTTGACCACTGTGGTCGATAAACGTTTCTTCAAACCTTGTAAAGAAATCGGACACTGTCTCATCTTTCTTCTGCTTACATGCGGATAGTTTATCCCAATTCACGCGCATTGCGGGCATTATAGTTTTCATGTAGGTAATAATTCTACCAGGGAGTTCTGCTACGAGGGGCTCAGGTTTTGCACCACCAACTTGTCTAGTGTCTGCGGCAACGATATTAGCCCATGTGCCCCCTAGTTCTGCAGTATGATCCGTATTACGAATTGATCCCCATAAAGGCTGTGGAACAACATTCCCAAACAACATTTCTATATCAGCCAGATTCATGACACACGATTCTGCAGTTTGTGATAACTCCTTATAATATCCTGCAGGGTTTTTACGGGGGTCAGGCAATGTCTGCTTAAGCGCTAACACCTCAGAATGCTTCCATGGGACATGTACCCAAACACGCTGAAAATGTGCTGGAGCAGCAGCAATACCTCGAGCAGCATCAGCCGCAACGGCTTCCTTCCATACCGGAGGGACTTCTCTCATAGGGTATTGTCGCACTTTTCCCTTTTTCCCCACAGGGAATTCCTGTTCGAACAATGATTGTTGACAATCATCATTCCTGAAGGACAATAAAGTCGCAACTGCTTTATCTACATCGGGACCCACAATTGTACCTGTTCCAAAATCAAACCGCCCTCAACACAACTCCTGCGGGTTTGGGTTTTAACCATGATCCTCCAATTCCTCACAGAGGAATTCACACATTTTGTCAAAGACATACCTCTGTTTTGGGGCATCCCATTGGTGGAAAACGTTAACAACTGATTCCACATTATAGAGTGAAGGGAGACCAATCCACCTACGCGCCAGATGATCTAACACCTCCTTCTCTTCAGGACCAGGCAGCTGACTACGCAATTGCTTACGTTGTAAACCAGGGGTCATACTGAATGACCCAAAGAGAGGCGACATTAAACTAGTAACTACATTAGCTAGTCGTTGTCGTGCTGATGGAGAAGTTGAGGCGAAAACGGGGGGAAAGACAGAGGGAAGAAAAGCGGATGCAGATACAGGTACCTGGGTAGTGTAAGGAAGAGCGCCAGGGGAGGCAGCTGATGTACTAGGCAAAGTCGCAGGAAGCGCAGGGGCAACAGGTAACAAAACTGGCGACCCTTGAGAGGGCTGCACTGCAGGGATAGGAGCCAGCTGAGGAGGAGCTGGCGGTTGTGGGAAGGCTTGCGGCATATTTACTGGAGGCTGCACATTTACGAGCTGTGGAGGCGCTGTGGCATTTTGCGCATACGGGGGTGGCGAACTTAGCAAATGGGACATTAGGGAATCCTTTTCTATCTCTTTTGTCTCATCTTGTGGTAGGGGTGACAAAAATGGGTAACATTTATCGATCCCTAGTTTGCGCTGTCTATGTAACTGTTCATTCATTTGTTCCTCCTCATTATCTTTAAATTGCACAGCTGCTTGCATCATTGACATACCTTTTTCTCTCTTATTCCTTTTCGCTAGCTCAATTTCCTTCTGTTTGGCTTCCTTTCACCATAGGCGGAAAGAATCAAACATCGCCGCCGGGCTTTCTTTTTAAACAATTTAACTTCCAAATTATCTAAGATATCTGTATCGAAACTACCATTTTGGGGCCATTTTAAAACACCGTCCTTTCTGGTGTATCGGATCCATACTTCATTATATGCAATGGGGCCCACGCCATGTTTTACATAAAGCTCATAAGTTGGAGTTCCAATTGGAGGAACCGGACACGAATCCTCTAATTGGGAATCCCTTCTACAACCCAAACAAAACAAATTTCCAAATATACTGGAACCAGGCATCTTCGCTCACTAGTCTAGTTTCAAACTTCAAAGGATTATCGAATACGATAGTCTCGTGAATACACAAGGCCTCTGCCTTTGGCACTTGCAAGCTCCAAATCAAAACGATCCCGAAGGATACCAAAAATCCCGAAGGGTACTAAACAAACTGGGAGACGCTCCACTTATACTTAACTGAATATCGATGATCGATGGCGTCACCAGAAGACTCTCTCGATTGTTTCGCTCTACCAAAATCGTCAAGGGTCCAAAACAGGGCGATTAATCAGGGCAGCAGTCCTTCGTAGCCGTCGGGACGCAGAGAACCTCGCAGAAAAGACTTTCGGACCACGTCGACATGCAGGGGTCGATGAAGTGGCGGCCTTCCTCCGGAATTTCCACACGAAGCTCCTCACGAACCTCTGGCTTGGACTGGTACCGCTGAAATCGCCCCGAGTTGGGCGCCAACTGAAGTACTGGGAATTTAAAGCCCAGCGGTGCAGGGGAACACACCCTAAGACTTCGGGTTTTTCCTGTTTCAGACCTACAGAAACACAAAGTCTTCTAGGTGAAGTCAAAGATCGATTTATTGGCTGCAGACCAATTACAGGTGTCCGAGAAGTACAGCACAATGTATGTTCTCAGGAGACTGCTCAAAATTACAGAAACAGGCTTCTCCTTAAATACAAAATATCATGCTTCAGGCACACATTCCTCGTTTTACGATATGGTCATTCACATGTATTCATTACAAACAAAAAGGCAGAGTCATGATGACCATCCCACATTCCAGTTAAGCCTGAAGTACAATTATTTACCCAGCGAGGCTCAGATCCCACATCAGATATCAACAGGCCCCAATAAACACAGGCATCTCCTGTTTGTAAAACAAGCCATAAAGCAGGAAGAGTCAGGTGTGAAAGAGATTAGCCGGAGGCTTGTGTTCATGAAGAGGCTTTATGGTGTGTCAAACCCTGATGCTAATCACAGGTGGCCGTAGGACGGGGAGCTCGTGGGACCGGACTGACCTGGGGCGGCGGAGCCAAGCTGCACAGGTCACAGAGAAGTCAAATAAAAAGCACATGTGTTCTAAAGGCCCGTATTTGTTCGTAATGTGTAGCCTATGTGAGGGCAACCATAAGATGGCCACCGCTCCAAGATGGAACCCACGAAGTCAATGTGTAACATCGTATACATAGTGCATTTATCAATGAAATGTTATGCAAAGCACTTGTACATACCGCATTGGCCATTCGCGGTTCGCTAATACCGGAATAGACAGGGGTAGAGCCCTGCCTCCTACGCGGTCCCAAATTTCAAAGTACCACACCAGGGAGAACCTGGCTTGGCAGTATGGGCTGGACTGTTACCACCAGGAACAGGGTCAAGACTGATTTACATATGGCTGGGTCCAAACTGGGATGGTGTGGTGGGCAAAGGAATGATGGATTAAACCCAGATCTTTGTGACTGGGGGTGAATGCTTGCATTGTCCAGCGTTCCATTTGCCCCATGTGGGAAGGGTATGCCCAGACATAGGTCCCATGCTCACTACACCACTGGATTCAAGCTAGCCTGGCTGATGAAGGATGATGCCCTGAAACTGTCCCAGGATGCTTGATTCCGGTCCAGGAAGGACCTGGCTTTGCAGTTCAGGATTGAATGTTCCCACAAGGAACAGGTTTAATACTGATTTGCATATGGATGGGTCCAAATTGGGGTGGTCTGAGGAGTAAAAGAGGGATGGATTAAACCCAGATCCTTCTTACTGGGAGTGAATGCTTGCATTGTCCAGCATTCCCCCCATCAATTGTTTCATTTGCATATGTTGCCCTAAGTGGGAAGGGTATGCCCAGACGTGGGTCCCATGCTCACTACACCACTGGATTCAAGCTAGCCTGGCTGATGATGGATGATGCCCTGAAACCGGTCCCAGGATGCTTGATTCCGGTCCAGGAAGGACCTGGCTTGGCAGTTCGGGCTGGAATGTTCCCACAAGGAACAGGGTCAAGACTGATTTGCATATGGCTGGGTCCAAACTGGGGTGTTGTGGTGAGCAAAAGAATGATGGATTAAACCCAGATCATTGTGACTGGGGGTGAATGCTTGTATTGTCCAGCATTCCGTCCATCAATTGTTTCTTTTGCATATGCCGCCCTAAGTGGGAAAGGTATGCCCAGAAGTGGGTCCCGTGCTCACTGCACCACTGGAATCAAGCTAGCATGGCTGATGAAGGGTGATGACCTGAAACCGGTCCCAGGATGCTTGATTCCGGTCCAGGGAGAACCTGGCTTGGCAGTTCGGGCTGGACTGCTCCCACAAGGAACAGGGTCAAGACTGATTTACATATGGCTGGGTCCAAACTGGGATTGTGTGGTGAGCAAAGGAATGATGGATTTAACCCAGATCCTTGTGACTGGGGATGAATGCTTGCATTGTCCAGCGTTCCGTTTGCCCTAAGTGTGAAGGGTATGCCCAGACGTGGGTCCCGTGCTCACTACACCACTGGATTCAAGCTAGCCTGGCTGATGAAGGGTGATGCCCTGAAACTGGTCCCAGGATGCTTGATTCCGGTCCAGGGAGGACATGGCTTGGCAGCTTGGGCTGGACTGTCCAACATGGAATAGGGTCAAGACTGATTTGCATATGGCTGGGTCCAAACTGGGGTGGTGTGGTGAGCAAAAGAATGATGAATTAATCCCAGATCCTTCTGACTGGGGATGAGTGCTTGCATTGTCCAGCATTCCGTCCATCAATTGTTTCTTTTGCATAGGTCATCGTAAGTGGGAAGGGTATGCCCAGCTCTGGGTCCCGTGCTCACTACACCACTGGAATCAAGCTAGCCTGGCTGATGAAGGGTAATGCCATGAAACCGGTCCCAGGATGCTTGCTTCCGGTCCAGGAAGGACCTGGCTTGGCAGTTCGGGCTAAAATGTTCCCACAAGGAACAGGGTCAAGACTGATTTGCATATGGCTGGGTCCAAACTGGGGTGGTGTGGTGAGCAAGAGAATGATGGATTAAATGCAGATCCTTGTGAATGGGGGTGAATGCTTATATTGTCCAGCATTCCGTCCATCAAGTGTTTCTTTTGCATATGTCGCCCTAAGTGGGAAAGGTATGCCCAGAAGTGGGTCCCGTGCTCACTACATCACTGGAAGCAAGCTAACCTGGCTGAATGGGGTGATGCCCTGAAACCAGTCCCAGGATGCTTGATTCCGGTCCAGGGAGGACCTGGCTTGGCAGTTCGGGCTGGACTGTTCCCACAAGGAACAGGGTCAAGACTGATTTGCATATGGCTGGGTCCAAACTGGGGCCGTGTGCTGAGCAAAGGAATGATGGATTAAACACAGATCCTTGTGACTGGGTGTGAATGCTTGCATTGTCCAGCGTTCAGTTTGCCCTATGTGGCAAGGGTATAGCCAGACATGAGTCCCGTGCTCACTACACCACTGGATTCAAGCTAGCTTGGCTGTTGAAGGGTGGTGCACTGAAACCGGTCCGAGGATGCTTGATTCCGTTCCAGGGAGGACCTGGCTTGGCAGTTCGGGCTGGACTGTTCCCACAAGGAACAGGGTCAAGACTAATTTGCATATGGCTGGGTCCAAACTGGGGTGGTGTGGTGAACAAAAAAATGAAGGATTAAACCCAGATCCTTGTGATTGGGGTGAATGCTTGCATTGTCCAACATTCCGTCCATCAATTGTTTCTTTTGCATATGTCACCCTAAGTGGGAAGGGTAAGCCCAGACGTGGGTTCCGTGCTCACTACACCACTGGATTCAAGCTAGCCTGGCTGATAAAGGGTGATGCTCTGAACCCGGTTCCAGGATGCTTGATTTCGGTCCAGGGAGGACCTGGCTTGGCAGTTCGGGCTGGACTGTTCCCACAAGGAACAGGGTCAAGACTGATTTGCATATGGCTGGGTCCAAAATGGGGTGGTGTGGTGAGCAAAAGAATGATGGATTAAATGCAGATCCTCGTGAATGGGGGTGAATGCTTGTATTGTCCAGCATTCCGTCCTTCAATTGTTTCTTTTGCATATGCCGCCCTAAGTGGGAAAGGTATGCCCAGAAGTGGGTCCCGTGATCACTACACCACTGGAAGCAAATTCGCCTGGCTGATGAAGGGTGATGCCCTGAAACCGGTCCCAGGAGGCTTGATTCTGGTCCAGGGAGGACCTGGCTTGGCAGTTCGGGCTGGACTGTTCCCACAAGGAACAGGGTCAAGACTGTTTTGCATATGGCTGGGTCCAAACTGGAGCCGTGTGCTGAGCAAAGGAATGATGGATTAAACACAGATCCTTGTGACTGGGGGTGAATGCTTGCATTGTCCAGCGTTCAGTTTGCCCTATGTGGGAAGGGTATGGCCAGACGTGAGTCCCGTGCTCACTACACCACTGGATTCAAGCTAGCCTGGCTGTTGAAGGGTGATGCCCTGAAACCAGTCCCAGGATGCTTGATTCCGGTCCAGGGAGAACCTGGCTTGGCAGTATGGGCTGGTCTGTTACCACCAGGAACAGGGTCAAGACTGATTTACATATGGCTGGGTCCAAACTGGGATGGTGTGGTGAGCAAAGGAATGATGGATTAAACCCAGATCTTTGTGACTGGGGGTGAATGCTTGCATTGTCCAGCGTTCCATTTGCCGCAAGTGGGAAGGGTATGCCCAGACATAGGTCCCATGCTCACTACACCACTGGATTCAAGCTAGCCTGGCTGATGAAGGATGGTGCCCTGAAACTGTCCCAGGATGCTTGATTCCGGTCCAGGAAGGACCTGGCTTTGCAGTTCAGGCTGGAATGTTCCCACAAGGAACAGGTTCAATACTGATTTGCATATGGCTGGGTCCAAATTGGGGTGGTCTGAGGAGCAAAAGAGGGATGGATTAAACCCAGATCCTTCTTACTGGGAGTGAATGCTTGCATTGTCCAGCATTCCCCCAATCAATTGTTTCGTTTGCATATGTTGCCCTAAGTGGGAAGGGTATGCCCAGACGTGGGTCCCGTGCTCACTACACCACTGTATTCAAGCTAGCCTGGCTGATGAAGGATGATGCCCTGAAACCGGTCCCAGGATGCTTGATTCCGGTCCAGGAAGGACCTGGCTTGGCAGTTCGGGCTGGAATGTTCCCACAAGGAACAGGGTCAAGACTGATTTGCATATGGCTGAGTCCAAACTTGGGTGTTGTGGTGAGCAAAAGAATGATGGATTAAACCCAGATCATTGTGACTGGGGGTGAATGCTTGTATTGTCCAGCATTCCGTCCATCAATTGTTTCTTTTGCATATGCCGCCCTAAGTGGGAAAGGTATGCCCAGAAGTGGGTCCCGTGCTCAATGCACCACTGGAATCAAGCTAGCATGGCTGATGAAGGGTGATGACCTGAAACCGGTCCCAGGATGCTTGATTCCGGTCCAGGGAGAACCTGGCTTGGCAGTTCGAGCTGGACTGCTCCCACAAGGAACAGGGTCAAGACTGATTTACATATGGCTGGGTCCAAACTGGGATTGTGTGGTGAGCAAAGGAATGATGGATTTAACCCAGATCCTTGTGACTGGGGGTGAATGCTTGCATTGTCCAGAGTTCCGTTTGCCCTAAGTGGGAAGGGTATGCCCAGACGTGGGTCCCGTGCTCACTACACCACTGGATTCAAGCTAGCCTGGCTGATGAAGGGTGATGCCCTGAAACTGGTCCCAGGATGCTTGATTCCGGTCATGGGAGGACATGGCTTGGCAGCTTGGGCTGGACTGTCCAACATGGAATAGGGTCAAGACTGATTTGCATATGGCTGGGTCCAAACTGGGGTGGTGTGGTGAGCAAAAGAATGATGAATTAATCCCAGATCCTTCTGACTGGGGATGAGTGCTTGCATTGTTCAGCATTCCGTCCATCAATTGTTTCTTTTGCATGTGCTGCCCTAAGTGGGAAAGGTATGCCCAGAAGTGGGTCCCGTGCTCACTACACCACTGGAAGCAAGCTAGCCTGGCTGAATGGGGTGATGCCCTGAAACCAGTCCCAGGATGCTTGATTCCGGTCCAGGGAGGACCTGGCTTGGCAGTTCGGGCTGGACTGTTCCCACAAGGAACAGGGTGAAGACTGATTTGCATATGGCTGGGTCCAAACTGGGGCCGTGTGCTGAGCAAAAGAATGATGGATTAAACACAGATCCTTGTGACTGGGGGTGAATGCTTGCATTGTCCAGCGTTCAGTTTGCCCTATGTGGGAAGGGTATAGCCAGACATGAGTACCGTGCTCACTACACCACTGGATTCAAGCTAGCCTGGCTGTTGAAGGGTGGTGCCCTGAAACCGGTCCGAGGATGCTTGATTCCGTTCCAGGGAGGACCTGGCTTGGCAGTTCGGGCTGGACTGTTCCCACAAGGAACAGGGTCAAGACTAATTTGCATATGGCTGGGTCCAAACTGGGGTGGTGTGGTGAACAAAAAAATGATGGATTAAACCCAGATCCTTTTGACTGGGATGAATGCTTGCATTGTCCAACATTCCGTCCATCAATTGTTTCTTTTGCATATGCCGCCCTACGTGGGAAAGGTATGCCCAGAAGTGGGTCCCGTGCTCACTACACCACTGGAAGCAAACTAGCCTGGCTGACGAAGGCTGATGCCCTGAAACCGGTCCCATGAGGCTTGATTCCGGTCCAGGGAGGACCTGGCTTGGCAGTTCGGGCTGGACTGTTCCCACAAGGAACAGGGTCAAGATTGTTTTGCATATGGCTGGGTCCAAACTGGGGCCGTGTGCTGAGCAAAGGAATGATGGATTAAACACAGATCCTTGTGACTGGGGGTGAATGCTTGCATTGTCCAGCGTTCAGTTTGCCCTATGTGGGAAGGGTATGGCCAGACGTGAGTCCCGTGCTCACTACACCACTGGATTCAAGCTAGCCTGGCTGTTGAAGGGTGATGCCCTGAAACCGGTCCCAGGATGCTTGATTCCGTTCCAGGGAGGACCTGGCTTGGCAGTTCGGACTGGAATGATCCCACAAGGAACAGGGTCAAGATTAATTTGCATATGGCTGGGTCCAAACTGGGGTGGTGTGGTGAACAAAAAAATAATGGATTAAACCCAGATCCTTGTGACTGGGGTGAATGCATGCATTGTCCAACATTCCGTCCATCAATTGTTTCTTTTGCATATGTCACCCTAAGTGGGAAGGGTATGCCCAGACATAGGTCCCATGCTCACTACACCACTGGATTCAAGCTAGCCTGGCTGATGAAGGATGGTGCCCTGAAACTGTCCCAGGATGCTTGATTCCGGTCCAGGAAGGACCTGGCTTTGCAGTTCAGGCTGGAATGTTCCCACAAGGAACAGGTTCAATACTGATTTGCATATGGCTGGGTCCAAATTGGGGTGGTCTGAGGAGCAAAAGAGGGATGGATTAAACCCAGATCCTTCTTACTGGGAGTGAATGCTTGCATTGTCCAGCATTCCCCCAATCAATTGTTTCGTTTGCATATCTTGCCCTAAGTGGGAAGGGTATGCCCAGACGTGGGTCCCGTGCTCACTACACCACTGTATTCAAGCTAGCCTGGCTGATGAAGGATGATGCCCTGAAACCGGTCCCAGGATGCTTGATTCCGGTCCAGGAAGGACCTGGCTTGGCAGTTCGGGCTGGAATGTTCCCACAAGGAACAGGGTCAAGACTGATTTGCATATGGCTGAGTCCAAACTTGGGTGTTGTGGTGAGCAAAAGAATGATGGATTAAACCCAGATCATTGTGACTGGGGGTGAATGCTTGCATTGTCCAGAGTTCCGTTTGCCCTAAGTGGGAAAGGTATGCCCAGAAGTGGGTCCCGTGCTCACTACACCACTGGAAGCAAGCTAGCCTGGCTGAATGGGGTGATGCCCTGAAACCAGTCCCAGGATGCTTGATTCCGGTCCAGGGAGGACCTGGCTTGGCAGTTCGGGCTGGACTGTTCCCACAAGGAACAGGGTGAAGACTGATTTGCATATGGCTGGGTCCAAACTGGGGCCGTGTGCTGAGCAAAAGAATGATGGATTAAACACAGATCCTTGTGACTGGGGGTGAATGCTTGCATTGTCCAGCGTTCAGTTTGCCCTATGTGGGAAGGGTATAGCCAGACATGAGTACCGTGCTCACTACACCACTGGATTCAAGCTAGCCTGGCTGTTGAAGGGTGGTGCCCTGAAACCGGTCCGAGGATGCTTGATTCCGTTCCAGGGAGGACCTGGCTTGGCAGTTCGGGCTGGACTGTTCCCACAAGGAACAGGGTCAAGACTAATTTGCATATGGCTGGGTCCAAACTGGGGTGGTGTGGTGAACAAAAAAATGATGGATTAAACCCAGATCCTTTTGACTGGGATGAATGCTTGCATTGTCCAACATTCCGTCCATCAATTGTTTCTTTTGCATATGTCACCCTAAGTGGGAAGGGTATGCCCAGGTGTGGGTTCCGTGCTCACTACACCACTGGATTCAAGATAGCCTAGCTGATAATGGGTGATGCCCTGAAACCGGTCCCAGGATGCTTGATTTCGGTCCAGGGAGGACCTGGCTGGGCAGTTCGGGCTGGACTGTTCCCACAAGGAACAGGGTCAAGACTGATTTGCATATGGCTGGGTCCAAAATGGGGTGGTGTGGTGAGCAAAAGAATGATGGATTAAACGCAGATCCTTGTGAATGGGGGTGAATGCTTGTATTGTCCAGCATTCCGTCCATCAATTGTTTCTTTTGCATATGCCGCCCTACGTGGGAAAGGTATGCCCAGAAGTGGGTCCCGTGCTCACTACACCACTGGAAGCAAACTAGCCTGGCTGACGAAGGCTGATGCCCTGAAACCGGTCCCATGAGGCTTGATTCCGGTCCAGGGAGGACCTGGCTTGGCAGTTCGGGCTGGACTGTTTCCACAAGGAACAGGGTCAAGATTGTTTTGCATATGGCTGGGTCCAAACTGGGGCCGTGTGCTGAGCAAAGGAATGATGGATTAAACACAGATCCTTGTGACTGGGGGTGAATGCTTGCATTGTCCAGCGTTCAGTTTGCCCTATGTGGGAAGGGTATGGCCAGACGTGAGTCCCGTGCTCACTACACCACTGGATTCAAGCTAGCCTGGCTGTTGAAGGGTGATGCCCTGAAACCGGTCCCAGGATGCTTGATTCCGTTCCAGGGAGGACCTGGCTTGGCAGTTCGGACTGGAATGATCCCACAAGGAACAGGGTCAAGATTAATCTGCATATGGCTGGGTCCAAACTGGGGTGGTGTGGTGAACAAAAAAATAATGGATTAAACCCAGATCCTTGTGACTGGGGTGAATGCATGCATTGTCCAACATTCCGTCCATCAATTGTTTCTTTTGCATATGTCACCCTAAGTGGGAAGGGTATGCCCAGACGTGGGTTCCGTGCTCACTACACCACTGGATTCAAGCTAGCCTGGCTGATAAAGGGTGATGCTCTGAAACCGGTCCCAGGATGCTTGATTTCGGTCCAGGGAGGACCTGGCTTGGTAGTTCGGGCTGGACTGTTCCCACAAGGAACAGGGTCAAGACTAATTTGCATTTGGCTGGGTCCAAAATGGGGTGGTGTGGTGAGCAAAAGAATGATGGATTAAACACAGATCCTTGTGAATGGGGGTGACTGCTTGTATTGTCCAGCATTCCGTCCATCAATTGTTTCTTTTGCATATGCTGCCCTAAGTGGGAAAGGTATGCCCAGAAGTGGGTCCCGTGCTCACTACACCACTGGAAGCAAACTAGCCTGGCTGATGAAGGGTGATGCCCTGAAACCGGTCCCAGGAGGCTTGATTCCGGTCCAGGGAGGACCTGGCTTGGCAGTTCGGACTGGACTGTTCCCACAAGGAACAGGGTCAAGATTGTTTTGCATATGGCTGGGTCCAAACTGGGTCGTGTGCTGAGCAAAGGAATGATGGATTAAACACAGATCCTTGTGACTGGGGGTGAATGCTTGCATTGTCCAGCGTTCAGTTTGCCCTATGTGGGAAGGGTATGGCCAGACGTGAGTCCCGTGCTCACTACACCACTGGATTCAAGCTAGCCTGGCTGTTGAAGGGTGATGCCCTGAAACCGGTCCCAGAATGCTTGATTCCGTTCCAGGGAGGACCTGGCTTGGCAGTTCAGACTGGACTGTTCCCACAAGGAACAGGGTCCAGATTAATTTGCATATGGCTGGGTCCAAACTGGGGTGGTGTGGTGAACAAAAAAATAATGGATTAAACCCAGATCCTTGTGACTGGGGTGAATGCTTGCATTGTCCAACATTCCGTCCATCAATTGTTTCTTTTGCATATGTCACCCTAAGTGGGAAGGGTATGCCCAGACGTGGGTTCCGTGCTCACTACACCACTGGATTCAAGCTAGCCTGGCTGATAAAGGGTGATGCTCTGAAACCGGTCCCAGGATGCTTGATTTCGGTCCAGGGAGGACCTGGCTTGGTAGTTCGGGCTGGACTGTTCCCACAAGGAACAGGGTCAAGACTAATTTGCATTTGGCTGGGTCCAAACTGGGGCCGTGTGGTGAACAAAAGAATGATGGATGAAACCCATATCCTTGTGACCTGGGGGTCGATGCTTGCATTGTCCAGCATTCCGTCCATCAATTGTTTCTTTTGCATAAAAACATAAAGCGCCAACCGCGGCTATCTGGTCATGCTGGACAACACCAAAAGTCAAAAGTTAAAGTCCCGCTGAATGTTTACCTTCTCAAGTTTTATGCCAAGAGTCCTCTTTGCTTGGAAGAAAGTCACTGGGAGCAAGGAGAGTGTAGCTGGTGGTGTTCATCGTGGTGCGAAGAGCAGGCGAGGTGTCATGGACAAGCGGGCTGATACCTCACATTGGTGAACCTCTGCGGTTATTGATGCTTGCTTGGCAAAGAGAGTGGCTAGTGGAGGCTCACTGTGATTTTGGTGTGAGCTGCAGGGTTCCAGTGCAAATGGGCCCATTTGAGCCACACCAAGGGTCCAGGAACTGAGAGGCACCTCTTGGGGGTAAGGAACTTGCTGAAGATGGGTCACACCTAAGCTCCCATTGTGTGTGACTGTCTAGGAGGAATACACAAAGTCCACCTGCCAACTACAAACAGTCATGTGACCAGAGACAAACTGCAGGCACCAAATGGCTAAGGCAAGAAAATGCCAATTTTCTATAAGTTTAGGAGATGACATGCAGTAATTAGAAGCTGGCAGGCTACCATCAGAGATAAAAATATTTGCATCCCTTTGTTACTGAGATGAATTGGGAGACTAAAAGAAAAGTCAAATTCAACTTTTGGCTGAAGGAGGAATCCATTCAAGGAATTCCCCCCTTACATTCAGGGAGAAGACTGCCTTTGCATCAGGTTCATTGTGGGTTTTTTTTTGTCTGAAACCCACCGCCATTTTGAGAGTTTTTCAGTAACACAAAAAATAATGCCAAGCAGATGATTTTCGTTCAATGAAAGTTACATTTCAGCCAAAGGCTGTGTGTATGTTCTTTGTTCTCCATTGCAAATCACCTTTTGGGTGTTTTATATTTTGTTCTTTGGGTGTGCTTCCAGTCAGATTGGGGAAATCTAAATTTGTCCGATACCTTTGTCAATGTACAACTGTGCCATTGGGTTATATGTGCCTTCAATGGCAATTTGTTGAAGGTTAATTCCAGTAATCGGTTGCCTAGGTGAGCATGGGTATGCAAATATGATAGTAATCACAGGACTGTATCTCAGATTAGTTATGATGAAGAAGGTTTTAAAAGATGGACCTGATGATGCGAAATTGAGCTGTGGGAAGCCTGCAGAGGGACTCATGCCATCCGGTGCAGCTGAAGGAGTGAACTGGATAAAATTAACCCTAAGTGGCAACTGGCACGCTGACTGGCAGCCGTATGCGAGTGAGGAGGAAGACGGTGGCTGGGAAGACCTGAATGAGTGCCAAAGGATGAGCAGTGATGAAATCTGCCACCCAAAGTCAGAGGGAAGGAGATCAGGAATGACTCTGCATACACTCCTACTCCTTTTTATGCGTGAAATACACTGGGTAATAACTGTTGCACAATTGCCTTCAGTTTTAATATATGAATTAACAACTTTGAAAGTAAAGAAATATATTAGATTCATTAGAAAAGTAGATTGTACCTATTATTGGACTTTGTCCCATGTACACGCAAAACAATGACAAATTATTGAAGATAAATAACAAGTGAGACTGTTGTCTGAGACCGAGTCAGGGAGTGCACAGGAGAACCTGCAAGTTTCTACCAGCTCTTTCTCTACAATATTATGGTGCTGCATGCCAGGGCGTATGTCGCTGCATGCCGGGGTATTGGTGCTGCATGCTAGAGCATATGGTGCTGCATGCCAGGGTATTGGCACTGCATGTCAAGGCATATGGTGCTGCATGCAGGGGTATTGGTGCTGCTTTCCGGGGAATATGGCGCTGCATACCGGGGCATATGCCGCAGCATGCCGGGGCACTCTTGCGTCCATGTAAAAATTACAAATATAGAAGACAATTCATTAGAAAACAAAAAACATATGGTAGGGGAGGGTAAGTTGAAGGGGCGTCACACTGAAACAGGCGTAATCGTCACCTCCTGGTCACTTTGCTAGGTGTGATGATGACTCTCCACAGGCTTTTTGAGGCAATGTCCATCGAGACAAATCCAGCGCCTGGATTTTTACAATTACCCCTTTCTCGAACGGCCAAAATCGTATTAAATTAAATCACATAAAGGCTTCATATATGTGACAGATAAGAAAGGAGGAAGAAATGGTCCCCGAGAGGCCATGTAGGCCACATCAACCAAATATGCAAATACTTGCCCCTTCTATTTACTGTCACTAGCAAAAACTGCAAACCGTTTACACAGCATGGCACGTACTCTACATTGACCCCGGTGTCCAAGTCTGCTCTGAGAAACAACAAGGATTTCATTCCACCCCCATGGAGGCACTCAGAAAAAACATTTACATGATTAAATATGCCTATTCTAGAAAGGTGGCAGAAACTGGATTCACAATGAGTTTAGAATCATTGACTGTTCCTGGTTGGTTGGTTGGTTTGTTTGTATGACAGTGTTGAGTACTTTATTTTTTAGGGATTATTTGGACTGCAAAAAAAAAGAGTTAAAATGAGCATAAAATGACATCATTCAAATTATTTAATAGCAAGTATTACATTGGAACAAGTGTCTTGTTGTAAAACTACCAAACACCCGCCAGTGCTGTAGGGCATTTTTAGGTTGAGCCTAGCGGCAGCGTGCATACACTGCTCTCTCTGCGAGACTGCTGTAGTAGAGTATAGGAGAGAAGACGCGCCCATATTTTTCATTGGATGTGTCATTGTCTTTCGTAAATACTGCCTTTGGATTCATTAATAGGCTAGTTAGTCCCTCCTTAGTAGGACTTCTCTTCAGGGCCGACATGCGCTGCTTCAGCTGAAACCGCTTGTGTTTTTTTAAGCAGCAGGGCCGCGCCCGTAACACGGGCGCCTGCTTTCAATCACAATAACCTGGCATTATCTTGTGTGTGTTTCAACCCCCCAAGTAAAATGGATTTAGAAATGATTAGAGAATTAAGTCATGTGAATTCCAAGTAGCACATAATTGTGTGCTAATGGGCTGAAGCTGATAACAACACATTTGTGTTACATGTCATCTGCACTAAAGCCACCTGACGGGTTGTTTTCAAAAGCCTGTATTATTAACAACAACACTACCACAATACCACCACCATTACCATTACCACCACCACCAACATCCCCAATACCACCACCAATACCACCACCACCAATACCACCACCACCAATACCACCAACACAACCAATACCAATACCACCACCACCAATACCACCACCACCAATACCACCACCACCAATACCACCACCACCAATACCACCACCAATAATACCACCACCATTGCCACCAACACCACCACCAATACCATCACACCAATACCACCACCACCAATACCACCACCACCAATTTCACCACCACCAATACCACCACCACCACCAATGCCCACACCACCATCAAGACCAATACCAGTGCCAATACTAGTACCACAACCACCAATACCACCAATGCCACCACCACCAATACCACCACCACCATTACCACCACCACCAATACCACCACACCAATACCACCACCAATATAACCACCAATACCACCACCAATACCATTACCACCAATACCACCGTCACCACCAATACTACCACCACCAATACCAGCACCACCACCACCACCAATCCAATACCACCATCACCAATACCACCACCAATACCAATACCACAACCACCAATACCACCACCACCCATACCACCTCCAATACCACCACTACCACCACCACCACCAATACCACCAATACCACCACCAATACCACCATCAATACCACCACCAACACCAATACCACCACCACCAATACCACCACCAAAACCACCAATATCACCACCACCAATACCACCACCACAAATACCACCACCAACACCAATACCACCACCACCACCACCAAAAAATGCCAATAACACCACCAATACCAATACCACCACCAATACCACCATCACCAATACCACCACCAATACCACCACCACAAATACCACCACCACCAATACAACCACCACCACCAATGCCAATACCACCACCAGCAATACCAATACCAGCACCAATACCACCAATGCCACCACCACCAATACCACCACCAATATCAATTGCCACCACCACCAATACCACCACCATCACCACCAATACCACCACCATCACCACCAATACCACCACCACCAATACCAATACCACCACCGCAGCACCTCTCACTCACTAGTAATAGCAGGGGCACTGTACGAGGCTGGAGCTGCAGCCGAGTCCATCTCTCCCTCCCTCCATGCCTGCCATAAAACACAGCCCTCCCTGCACCAAGAGGTGAAGCCAGGCCTCTACTACAGCTGGAGTGTATTCTATTAGGCCAAAGATAGCAATGACATTTCGCAATGCCACACTGCACACTCAAATCACGGAGAGGGCAGGAAATAGCCGTCCCTCCTGCTCTTCCTCATGAGCTGGGACAGTGTAATCACAGAGCGAAAGGTGTTGGGCCACTTTGTTAGTGTGTATAGCTTGGATCAATCATATGTAACTCTCACTTCAAACTTTGTGTCTGTGTAATATACAACACTTACACATCTTCTTCAATGCACTATTTATCACTACTTATAAGACGTCACAGGCGTGTTTCTTCCTCTGATATTTACAATCTAACAAGCAGTCGAGAAGGCCCTTTATTGCAATGAAATATGTCTTGCTTTTGCAAAAGATTAAGCTATTAGTATTGTAAATGACAATGCCTTTTATTTATGTTTTAAAACCTAAAACATAAATAAAAGGCATTGTCATTTATATTTCCAATAGCTCAAACGTGCGTGAATGCGAGACCTATTGCATTGCAAATGCTTGTTTATTTTAATTGTCCAGCCAGGAAATCTTTTTCAGATTTATGCGATCTGACATGTAGGAGTTACACAGTTTCCCCTGGAAAGATTCAGAAAATAAAACCCATTCTAGTGGTACTTAACAATGCGAGTGGAAGAACAAAGAGCATCACTAAGGGAAGAGTATTACCTTGAGGGGTTTTACTTGTCTCCGAACCAGTAGAGCTCCTGCTCCGAACAAACAGTCTGGCACTTGCCAAGAGTTAGTTTGTGCACATGTCATCTGGCGGCACCAGAGGGAATTTGTTCAGTAAAATATGCTGAGTCGGTTAAACATTCGACCCTCACTTTCTCTGCATAGAAAGCGGTGTCGATAAAGGCAATGCAAAAGGATTTATGGATCCCCCTAACATAAGTATATGCATGTGTGCCCCAGCCTGTGTCTGCTTATGCACATAGCTGTGTGTTTTGTGATGAGGATCAACTTAAATATAAATAACAATAAGGCCCAGCCATTCTTTTTATAGAAACTACCTGCAATCTATCTGCATCTTTTTTCCAGCTCTCCTCAAGGGCATCCTTGTCTTGTATAGTTCATTTTTCCTCCAAATCTGATAATTTCACCTGTCTCAAGCCTTTGGGGTCCTGATGTGTGCAGGGTGGATCTGAGGTGATGACCGAAGGGCTAAGCCTCAGATTCAGACTACCATTAACGAGACGCTTTATTTTCATACTGGTAACAGAAACTGTATGTACTAAATTATCACACATTTTGACTACTTATTTTGTAGCAGAGAAGGATGTTTTCCACTCTCTTTCTCTGTAGCTAGACCGTTTCTTGCAGGTTGTCCATATGCAAGTTCTGTTCCAGTTGACCTTGCACAAGTCCTGTGGTGGCAGAGTTAAAAACATACAACACACTAGTTTCTACATGCTTCCTAATCAAGGAATTGGAGCATTGTCTTTAATTCTATTCTAATTTTAAACTATTCAGGCTCCAACTGAGGAGGGGAAGGGGAGGGCAGAGAGCCTCACAGATCCCAATGCAGGGAGAGGGTATAAAAGAACCTAGCACTTGGGACAAGTCGAGCAGTCTAACCTGCTTAGAGAGAGATGCTGAAAACCAGATTTCAGTTTTATGGTGCACAGCACTAGCATACTGGTATGGGGGGGCTTCATAGGACTCACCAAAAATTACAATATATATTTTAGATGAATACCTTAAGCTGTATGTCCAATAAATACAATATAGATACAGAACACCAGTAATTGTGCAGAGATGGGTGATGAGCAATGCTTGGAGAGCGCTCAGCCTTATTTTATTTTTTTCAATGTTTATTATTATCATAACAATATTTTGTGTTCACATTATATATATATATATATTCACTGAAAAAAACATAGGTTTCAGGCACGTTATAGTTAGGAATTAGCATTTAAAAAACCTTAGAAATTCACTGAAAAAACCATAGGTTTCAGGGGCGTTATAGTTAGCTGGACATTTGCCTCGTACAAAACCCTAGAAATTCCCCTGTTATAGTTAGTTCAGCTAACTATAACTCACGCCCCCGCAATGCACTGCTGATGACGTCACATATTACATCACTCATGACATGGTCAGTGACATCACTGATGACATCACTGATGACATCTCAAATGACATCTTTGTGATTGGTTAAGAAAAAGCAGTTTCAACGTGGAGTACATATGATAGGATAAAATTTGCTCAGCTCAACCACACCTGCTACTTGCATTTGGAAGGCACTGTTCGAACTTAAAACAATCGTGAACTTTTAACCTGCACGTGTTGTTAAATGTTCAAGAAAATGTTGCAAAAAAATATCGTTAAGTTTTAAAAAATTGATGAACTTTTAACCAGCACGTGTTGTAGAATGTTCTAGACTTCTATGTGTTGTTGAATATTAAAAAAACGGTTCATATGGAAAATTAAAAAGAAACCAACAGAGAAGTTTTGAAACCTAAAAGAATCAAGGAACTATTCTAATTTTTTCTTTATATGTATTTATGTGTGGAGCAACAAAATTATAGACACAACAGCACCAGGAAGAGGAAGAAGCAGGGAGTGGGGGGAGGGGGGAGATGGGCAGAATGGCACACATGCACAATTAAGTACAACACACATATAGACTAACAATGGCCAAAATGAAACACACCAACAAGGAGCACAAGTCACACAACCCGCCAACACCACACCACTGAACGAGCATAGAAGTGAAAACCACGCTGCATTCATACAGGATGTGTACAAAGGCCAGTCGTTGGTATTGTGGGATTTCTGCGACCGTGGTCATCATGGATGAGATGCCCAGCATGTGGCACATGGTTGAGTTCACTGTGTGTTATGTTGCCAAACGGCTGCTCCTCCCTCCCACGAGCCCCCATACTTTTGTACGGTGCGCTGTTGTATCTCGTGCACTCGTACGGCACACCATTGTAATGCCTATTTGCGCATGTCCTGCTACATTCCAACTACACCATCACAGTGCCGTTTGGAGGTGGTGCATGCCACTTTACAACATCGACTGCTGCGGCTCTTGTAGCAGGCCACACCAGAACACAGAGACACACTTACCGCACTTCCTGTACACGGACATGTCCGAGACACCCGTTCCCCTTGCCAGATAGGCACACCCCGGCACTGACCTGTGAACTCCAGACCAGCACATGCCAGTTGTGCATGCAGGAGGATGCGTGCGTAGCTACACTTCCAGGCTCACTGCCAACGCTGAGGTGACAGCACACAGTGATGTTGCAGGGCTCGTGCCTATCATGCTAAGACAATGACCACAGGGACACACTTGTTAAGATGTGGGTTTGGGGGGCATTGCCGGTCCTGGAGTTGTTGAGATGAGTCTTCTGGCCCTCATGGGTATCCCTGTATCATGCTCATTGACTCTATGGCACCTGTGGGTGTTCTGGTGTGGCTCTTGGCTGTGTTCCCTTTCATGGTGCAGGTAGTTGTCCTGCTTAACACCAGCAGAAAGCAGGTGTAAAATCCCTGGTGCTAACGTGTCTTATCACCAGAATTAGTTTCGCATTGCAATTGGTGTGAAAGTTGTGATGTGATTTTTTTCGTGTGCAGAACAATATACGAACTGAGCAGTGTATCTCGTCAAGATCCGGCACCTGACGCACTATTCCCAATCAGTATAAATACAATGAGATTTCTTAATAGATTTTGTGTGTACACTGTAAGTGCAGCCAATACCTCAGTGCAATTCAATACAGGATTTTAGTATTTAGAATAAATCGGAAAGGTGCACCTCGTGTCTTTTTGCACGGGAACGGCTAGTCTCCATTTCATTATCAGCACTTTAACGGAAGTAAAGTTGAGATAAATCTAACACACTATTCAGAAGTTGGTGCAAACTGCAGAAATCACCAGTATTCCAGTGATAAGTGCCCCAAAATTTAACACCATGGTGGACTCCATCAAATAACATTAATAAGAACAAGAAAGAGTCACACAGCAGTTAAGAGAACAACCAAAAACGTTATTAATTTTTTTTTCAAACTTTATTTTTTATAATCATAAATATGTAAACGATAAACTATTTTCAAACTTTATTTTTTTATTAACATATATATCAACGATAAACTAATAAACAAAATGTATCAAAAATAATACAAAACAAAAAGGCGGAACACACCTGTGGGGACCATGGATGTCGACGACAGACCTGGAAAATCAGAAAGATTGTTAAAAAAAAACCAACATGCTATTCTCAACAAAATACCACAAGAAACAAATCACAGATATATAAAATGCATACAGCTAACAAAATTTTATAAGTTTAACTTACAAAAACTGTAAATTTTGCCGCTTTAAAATATTTACCTAATCTGAGGATTTTTTTTTGCAGAAGGCACCACGCCCACAACGTTTTTCTTGAGTGGTGAGGAAATTTTTTACTTTTCCCAAGGAGCAAACAAAGACCAATGCCACCTTGGTCACGTGCAAGATTTGCAAAAGAGTTCTGTCATGAGGGGATCCTAACAAGAAATACTCGTACGGCACGGCAAGTATAGTGAAACACCTAAGGACCCTTCATCCGAACAATCTTGCACGAGAAGAGTGCAAACAGATGAGAAACACTCCTATTCTGTATCTGTAAAAAAGAATCACAAATAAATGTATATTAATATCTTTCAAAATTATACTATTCCATTACTGTACAAACACATTTTATATAAATACTGACTAAGAAACTATGTCCCTGAACCACAAGTGTGACGATGGTTAAAACACTACATGCATAGTGCATACTACTTTGAAGCAGTTCATGCCCTAAAGCCTACCTCACAAAAACTCTACATGCTAACTGACTAAATGATTACAGTACTATAAGAAGACACACTGGGTGAGTGACAGGGTGTTTGCTAGAAGAGTATGAATACTAACTAGGGAATTGAAGGTGTGAAACACAACTGTGTAGGTGATTAGAGGACTGCATCCATACTGCATAGGCATTTAAAGCAGTCCATGTGCTAAGGCCTGGCTCACTGCATGTCTACTTGGGTACTGATTAGAGTACAGCAAGGAGAGTGCCTAGGTGAATTTATAAGTGCTCGGCTTTTCGCACAGGGAATGGATTAGTACTTGGTACTGAATGGGTCACTAGAGGAGTGCAAAGGCAGATACAAGATGTTTGCTGGACTGTATGGATACTGACTAGGAAATTGAAAGTGTGAAAGACAAGTGTCTAGCTGGTTAGAAGACTGCATGCATAGTGGATAGGGGTTTGAAGCAGTCCATGTGCTAAGGACTGGCTCAGTGCATGAATACTTAGGCACTGACTGAATGATTAGAGTACTGCAAGGAGAGTGCCTGGGTGAATTTATTAGGGTTTGGCGCAGTGAATGGATTAGTACATGATGCTTAATAAGGTCACTAGAGGAGTGCAAGGTGAGTGCCAGGGTGTTTCCTGGAAGTGTATGGATACTGACTAGGGAATTGAAGGTGCAAAAGACAAGTGTATAGTATGTTAGAACACTACATGCATACTGCATAGACTATTTGGTACTTAGAAACTGACTAAATAATCAGACTACTTCTAGGACAGTGCTTAGGTAATACTTTTAAATTTTCAGTTCTGCCACAGTGAACAGAATAGTACATGGTACTGCACCTTAGTGTCAACCCCTGACTCATTTTGTCAATGCATAAGCAAAGACTAGCTTCTAATGCTACTAAAACTTGACAACATGACAGGTTTTAAAAGAGTTATCTGCTAAAAAATACACAATGTTACCAAATGCTTCTCTCACAGTGGTTGCCAAATGCATACAAACTCACAGTGTGATTCTAGACAACAACCACTATACCTAGGAGTTTACCAAAAATCATTCACTACTGTGGAAGTGACAAGGAAACTGCACACAATCTTCATATTTCAGGACTGCACTTTTGTGTCAAAGCCTGACTCATTTAAGCAAAGCCTAAGCAAAGACTGGCTTCTAATGCTACTAAAACTTGACAACATGACCGGTTTTAAAACAGTTATCTGTCAGCAAATACACGATGTTACCAAATGCTTCTCTCACAATCCTTACCCAAATGCACACAGACTCACAGTGTGATTTTAGACAATCAACACTATCCTAGGAGTTTACCAAAACTTATTCACTAGTCTAGAAGAGTTAATGGTACTGAACACAATCTACATATTTAAGTACAGCACATCAGTGTCAAAGCATGACTGATTTAATCAACGCAAAAGCAAAGACTGGATTCTAATGCTACTAAAACTTCACAACATGACAGGTTTTAAAAAAGTTATCTGTCAGCAAATACATGATGTCACCAAATGCTTCTCTCACACTGATCCCAAATACACACTAACTCACACTGTGATTCTAGACAAGCACCACTATCCCTAGGAGGTTACAAAAACTCATTCACTACAGTGCAAGTGGTAAGGGAACTGCACAAAATCTACATATTTCAGTACTGCACTTTTCTGTCAAAGCCTGACTCATTTAATCAAATCATAAGCCATAACTGTCTGCTAATGCTACTAAAACTTCACAACATGACAGGTTAAAACAGTTATCTGTCAGCAAATGCACAATGTTACCAAATGCTTCTCTCACAGTGGTTCCCAAATGCACACAGACTCACTGTGTGATTCTAGACAAACAACACTATCCCTTGCACTATACCAAAACACATTTCTTCATCTAGAAGTAGTACTACATTTTAGTATAGAAACATAACATAACTCATTTCACAAAATCATGAACAATGACTGGTTTCTAATTCTACCAAAATATAAAAACAGCACAGTTATCTGTCTGCAAACACATGAAAAAGACAAACGCTTATCACAGAATGGTTTCTACATGCACACACACTGTCAATAAGATTGTAGAGAAAAAAAGTACTCCCTACACATTAGCAGGAGAAATACATTAGTCTGATTAAAATCAAAATAGTCTACATACATCCCCTCACAATTAAATAACTCATCTTTCAAGTTCTTTTGTAGATTAAGAAGTATATCAGTCACTCACCATATTTTCTTTTACAGAATCTCTGCACTGTGCACCTCTCAGCAAAAACAAAGAATGGAAAAGTTTCTCTTTCATTTTCCACACATATACATGTAAACATCAAATCACAATCCTTCACACATAAACTCAAAAGCAAACACACATTTCTATTGGTTAAACATTTCAACCCTTTCTAACTGAAAGACATTTCAACCCTTCCCCCAATCTGCCTTCTGCCTGTTACCATAGAAACAGGTCATGGAACACTGCACTAAGCACACAGGTCAGAAGTTCAGCACACAATGTTCCTACACAAGAGAGGAAGTGTGCTTCACTTTTCAACATATCAGCTAATCATATATAATGTTCCTTACAATCTGTTTTTGTTAACCAATAAGAATCATACCTTTAAAAAACAGAAATATACACCCTACCTTTCAGTGTACAAAGTAGTCATACAATCAATGATTTCTTGTCTTTTTTTTAAAAAAATCCGTGGATCCGCGTATCCAATGCGATAGGATGCGCGCACTGTGCGCGCATTTTGACGTGTTTTTTTTTAAAAAGGGGACCCAGGGGGTCCTTCTGGGACCCCCTAAGCACCTCTAGAGGGTCAGAGTATTCCCACTCTGCCCCCTTTATATCTTTTACACACTTATTCCCCTTGCTTCTTCAGCCTCGCTTCTACCGAGGCAGAAAATGGCCACCAACAGTTCCTGGTTTCGAATGTAGAGAGACACTCGACAGCCAATTAGCATTCAGCGTGCGATCGGGAGGGTGCACGCTCGGTTTGTGGAGGGTGCACGTACGGTGCGTGTACGGTCCGAGGATCCTCCGCGGCCATAGATATTTATGTACTTTTAACTCTAATTTTCTCAGGAACTAGTGAACGGATTCACACCATTTATGCAAAAGGCACGAGTCTGAACTGAGGACTACCTCTTTGCCAAATTTGGTGTCATTCCGTTCAGCGGTTTGGGCTGTAGCTGCGACAACAGATCCCATGGGAAATTGCATGGGGAAAACGCGTTTTGGGACCCCCCTTTTTTCTCGGCCCCCACTTGATGAATCACCACAAAACTTTCAGGGAAGGAGCGGAGTGGGGCTGGCCAAAAGTTTGGAAAATTTCGCGAGGGTTCGTCAACCGGCGCCAGTCTTATCGGGAATAGAATGTTGCGGATTTCCTATGGAAAATAGGTCCTAACTATAACTACCTACTGGCGACCGCCAAGGGGGCAGAGTGGAAATCCTCTGACCCTCTAGAGGTGCTTAGGGGTCCCAGAGGGACCCCCTGGGGCCCCCTTTTTTTTTTTAAACAGCGAAATGCGCGTAGGGTGCGCGCACCCTAATGCGTTGGGTGCACGGATTCTCTCGCGTTGGGTGCGCGGATCCAAGGAAAAAAAATATGAAATTTTTGGGAGATAAAGATCAAGCTTAAGTGTTTTGTTCTTGAGTGGCTCTAAAAAGAGCCGTTGTGTTGAGAGTTTTTGGTACTTATAAGTAAGTACCTATACAGAGTCTAAAGTTGTTGAGGAAGACTCTGTTTCCTTCATCAGTAAAGTATACTCCATCTCTCCTATACATCTCTTGCATATGAAAGCACAGATTGTTATTGTAAATGGACCCCATTCTATAGTCTCGGAGAAAAGCAGAAACAGATTTATTCACATCTTTCCTAGCTTTCTCAATTTGTGGACAAAAATGATCGGACCAGTTCCATTTCTGCCTTTGGCATATGTTAGAATACACAAAGAATACACAAAGGCAGTTTTGGGGAAAAGTGAAATCAGTTCTGCAAAGGTGTCCTTCATAAGGATTTCCAGACCTACCCCAGTCAAAGTACCTAGGACATTGCCACCACAGTGCACTATTATGAGGTCAGGGTGTTGGATATGTATGAAGGATTTCACCAATGGCATCAATTGGTGCCACTGTAACCCTCTCTGTCCAATCCATTTAATGTCTTCATTTGGCAAACCTAGGTCTTTGTGTATGCCTTTGTATTCTGCATACCTTTGCCACCAGAAAAGATAGCTGTGTCCCACAATCCACACTCTAAGCATCTTGAAAGGAGGTCTGGATGCACTCAGATGGTCTCTGTAAATGAAATGGCAGTTTGGAAAGTAAGATGTTTCTAAAATGGTGGCTAAGA
The DNA here is from genome assembly GCF_964204655.1 of Triturus cristatus. Classification (NCBI taxonomy): domain Eukaryota; kingdom Metazoa; phylum Chordata; class Amphibia; order Caudata; family Salamandridae; genus Triturus; species Triturus cristatus. The sequence goes on along the minus strand of NC_140579.1, from coordinate 305,410,847 downwards.
TGCAGTTTTGAAAAAAGACAAGAAATCATTGGTTGTTTGACAACCTTCTACACTGAAAGGTAGAGTGTATATTTCTGTTTTTTAAACACATGATTCTTATTGGTTAACAAAAACTGATTGTAAGGAACATTATATATGATATCAGGCTGGCTTTAGGAGGAAAGTCTCCACCATTGATCAGATTTTTAGATTAAAGTGCATTCATTGGAAAACTGTTTTAATAGAAGGTGGCACTTTGTATACTATTTTCGTTGACTTACGTGCTGCATTTGATTTAGTCCCCCGGGACAAACTTTGGGGCGTTCTGGATGAAATGGGGGTTCCCAACGATATATCAGTCATTCTAAAAAGACTCCACTCGGGGAATTATGCAAGGGTGAGGTTTGGAAGGGGGGGCACCCTGACTGACCGATTCCCCGTTGACAGGGGGGTCAGACAGGGCTGTGTGCTGGCGCCGACTCTGTTCTGCCTATTTGTCAACGGGGTGATCAGTCATTTAAATGCGCTGGAAAACATTGATGCTCCTAGACTCGGAGGCACAGGGGTACCTGCTATTCTTTTTGCGGATGACACCCTGTTGCTCTCAAAGTCTCCAATGGGCATCCAGCGGATCCTTGATGGATTCGCAAATTTCTGTTCGATCCGGGGGTTGGAGATCAATGCTTCGAAGACCAAGTACATGATCTTCAACCCCCCCAAGAAATTACGTCCCAACCCCACACTAGGACCCATCAGGCTGGTAAGGGTCTCCAAATTTGAATACCTTGGGATAACATTAAATGAGTCTATGACTTGGGACTCACATTGCACTAAGGCTAGACTCAAACTAACCCAAATGACAGGTGGTCTGGCAAGGATGTCCCGTGGTTTGACATATCAGCCACTTTCTTCTCGGCTACAGATCTACAGGATGCAAGCTAAAGGGGCAGTGAGTTATGGTGCTGAACTATGGGGGCATTCTGCCACTCATACTCTACAGGTCACTGAGAACAATTTTATCAGGCAACTAGCAGGGCTCCCGTCTAGCACCCCTCTTTTACCACTGAGATTGGACTTAGGCCTAAGACCGATTTTGGAAGAATTAAGTTTGAAACCGCTATTGTATTGGCAGAGACTATGGTCGGTACCAGAATTGTCTAATTTCAGAGCCGAGCTCCAGGAAATAATGAAACTGAGCAATCCTGTACGGTTTCCTTGGCTCAGACATGTCAAGCAATTATGTGAGTCATTGGGCAGGCAAAATCTATGGTCCGACCCAGAAAATATCTGCCCCAGAATTTCACGAAAGTCTCTCTCAAAAGTTTTTTATGAATATCAACTGCGCACTAACACAACCAATGCAGAGGAGAGATCTTTGACGGGCAAATTCTTGGGGGTAAAAGATTTATATATGCAGGAGGATGTTCTTGACAATATTGCCCCCCCAATTTCCAGGAAACTTTTTCTACAGTGGCGGAATGGCACCCTTCCTCTCAAAGCGCACACTGCACGATGGACAAATGTTGAGAGCTCACTCCAATGCCCAGCGTGCGACTATTGGAGGGAATGCGACTTACACATAATATTCTTCTGTCCAGCATACAGGAAAGCAAGAAATTACTGGATTGTTCCAATATTGAGGAACCTGGGTTTTAGGCACTATCATCCTGCCTATAGGATCTTGAAAAGTGATCTGTCTGCCCCAATTGTTTTTGCACTGGCAAAATGTTTAACTTCAATGTGGCGCAGACGCACCCAGTGTATTAAGTTATTGAACGAATGATGGTTTTACAAATTGCTGAATTATCTGTAAATTTTATCTTCCAATGATATGAATTTCTTTTAATGTTGTAATTCTTTTATGGTCCAAGTGACCGAAATAAAGAACAATTGAATTGATATATGATAAGCTGATATGTTGAAAAGTCAAGCACACTTGCTGTCTTGATTAGCAACATTGTGTGCTGAACTTGTGACCTGTGTGCTCAGTACAGTGTTCCATGATCTGTTTCTATGGTAACGGGCAGAAGGCAGATTGGGGAAGGGTTCAAATTTATGTAATTCGGAAAGGGTTGAAATGTTTAACCAATAGAAAAGTGTGTTTGCTTTTGAATTTATGTGGGAAGGAATGTGATTTGATGTTTACATGTATATGTGTGGGAAATGAGAGGGAAACTTTGCCATTTTTTGGTTCTGCTGAGAGGTGCACAGTGCAGAGATTCTGTATAAGAAAATCTGGTGTGTGACTGATATCTGGTGTGTGACTGATATACTTCTTAATCTACAAAATAAATTGAAAGGTGAGTTATTTAATTGTAAGGGGATGTATGTAGACTATTTTGATTTTAATCAGCCTAATGTATTTATCCTGCTAAAGTGTAGGGAGTACTTTTTTTCTCTACAATCTTATTGACAGTGTGTGCATGTAGAAACCATTCTGTGATAAGCATTTGCGTTTTTCATGTGTTTGCAGACAGATAACTGTGCTGTTTTTATATTTTGGTAGAATTAGAAACCAGTCATTGTTTATGAATTTGTGAAATGAGTTATGTTTCTACACTAAAATGTAGTACTCCTTCTAGATGAAGAAATGTGTTTTGGTATAGTGCAAGGGATAGTGTTGTTTGTCTAGAATCACACAGTGAGTCTGTGTGCATTTCAGAACCACTGTGAGAGAAGCATTTGGTAACATCGTGTATTTTCTGACAGATAACTGTTTTGAAACCTGTCATGTTGTCAAGTTTTAGGAGCATTAGAAGCCAGTCTTTGCTCATGCATTGATAAAATGAGTCACGCTTTGACACTAATGTGCTGTACTTTAATATGTAGATTGTGTATAGTCTCCTTATCCCTTGCACAGTAGTGAATGAGTGTTGATAAGCTGCTAGGGATAGTGTTGCTTGTCTAGAATCACGCTGTGAGTCTGTGTGCATTTGGGAACCACTGTGAGAGAAGTATTTGGTAACATCGTTTATTTTCTGACAGATAACTCTTTTAAAACCTGTCATGTTGTCAAGTTTTAGTAGCATTAGAAGCTAGTCTTTGCTTATGCGTTGATTAAATGAGTTAGGCTTTGACACAAAAGTGCAGTCCTGAAATATGTAGATTGTGTGCAGTTCCCTTACCACTTCCACAGTAGTGAATGAGTTTTGGTAAACTGCTACGGATAGTGGTTGTTGTCTAGAATCACACTGTGAGTCTGTGTGCATTTGGGAACCACTGTGAGAGAAGCATTTGGTAACATCATGTATTTGCTGACAGATAACTGTTTTAAAACCTGTCATGTTGTCAAATTTTAGTAGCATTAGAAGCCAGTCTTTGCTTATGCATTGATAAAATGAGTCATGCTTTGACACTAATGTGCTGTACTTTAATATGTAGATTGTGTGTAGTCTCCTTACCCCTTGCACAGTAGTGAATGAGTTTTGGTAAGCTGCTAGGGATAGTGTTGCTTGTCTAGAATCACACTGTGAGTCTGTGTGCATTTGGGAACCACTGTGAGAGAAGCATTTGATAACATCGTGTATTTGCTGAGAGATAACTGTTTTAAAACCTGTCTTGTTGTCAAGTTTTAGTAGCATTAGAAGGCAGTTTTTGCTTATGGTTTGATTAAATGAGTCAGGCTTTGACACAAAAGTGCAGTCCTGAAATATGTAGATTGTGTGCAGTTCCCTTACCACTTCCACTGTAGTGAATGAGTTTTGGTAAACTCCTAGGGATAGTGGTGCGTGTCTAGAATCACACTGTGAGTCTGTGTGCATTTGGGAACCACAGTGAGAGAAGCATTTGGTAACATTGTGTATTTGCTGACAGATAACTCGTTTAAAACCTGTCATGTTGTCAAGTTTTAGTAGCATTAGAAGCCAGTTTTTGCTTATGCTTTGATTAAATGAGTTAGGCTTTGACAGAAAAGTGCAGTCTTGAAATATGTAGATTGTGTGCAGTTCCCTTACCACTTCCACAGTAGTGAATGAGTTTTGGTAAACTCAGAGATATAGTGGTTGTTGTCTAGAATCACACTGTGAGTCTGTGTGCATTTGGGAACCACTGTGAGAGAAGCATTTGGTAACATCATGTATTTGCTGACAGATAACTGTTTTAAAACCTGTCATGTTGTCAAGTTTTAGTAGTATTAGAAGCCAGTCTTTGCTTATGCATTGGTAAAATGAGTCATGCTTTGAGACTAATGTGCTTTACTTTAATATGTAGATTGTGTGTAGTCTCCTTACCCCTTGCACAGTAGTGAATGAGTTTTGGTAAGTTGCTAGGGATAGTGTTGCTTGTCTAGAATCACACTGTGAGTCTGTGTGCATTTGGGAACCACTGTGAGAGAAGTATTTGGTAACATTGTTTATTTTCTGACAGATAACTCTTTTAAAACCTGTCATGTTGTCAAGTTTTAGTAGCATTAGAAGCCAGTCTTTGCTTATGTGTTGATTAAATGAGTTAGGCTTTGACACAAAAGTGCAGTCCTGAATTATGTAGATTGTGTGCAGTTCCCTTACCACTTCCACAGTAGTGAATGAGTTTTGGTAAACTCCTACGGATAGTGGTTGTTGTCTAGAATCACACTGTGAGTCTGTGTGCATTTGGGAACCACTGTGAGAGAAGCATTTAGTAACATTGTGTATTTGCTGACAGATAACTGTTTTAAAACCTGTCATGTTGTCAAGTTTTAGTAGCATTAGAAGCCAGTCTTTGCTTATGCATTGATAAAATGAGTCATGCTTTGACACTAATGTGCTGTACTTTAATATGTAGATTGTGTGTAGTCTCTTCACCCCTTGCACAGTAGTGAATGAGTTTTGGTAAGCTGCTAGGGATAGTGTTGCTTGTCTAGAATCACACTGTGAGTCTGTGTGCATTTGGGAACCACTGTGAGAGAAGCATTTGATAACATTGTGTATTTGCTGAGATAACTGTTTTAAAACCTGTCTTGTTGTCAAGTTTTAGTAGCATTAGAAGGCAGTTTTTGCTTATGGTTTGAATAAATGAGTCAGGCTTTGACACAAAAGTGCAGTCCTGAAATATGTAGATTGTGTGCAGTTCCCTTACCACTTCCACTGTAGTGAATGAGTTTTGGTAAACTCCTAGGGATAGTGGTGCGTGTCTAGAATCACACTGTGAGTCTGTGTGCATTTGGGAACCACAGTGAGAGAAGCATTTGGTAACATTGTGTATTTGCTGACAGATAACTCTTTTAAAACCTGTCATGTTGTCAAGTTTTAGTAGCATTAGAAGCCAGTTTTTGCTTATGCTTTGATTAAATGAGTTAGGCTTTGACACAAAAGTGCAGTCCTGAAATATGCAGATTGTGTGCAGTTCCCTTACCACTTCCACAGTAGTGAATGAGTTTTGGTAAACTCAGAGGGATAGTGGTTGTTGTCTAGAATCACACTGTGAGTCTGTGTGCATTTGGGAACCACTGTGAAAGAAGCTTTTGGTAACATCGTGTATTTGCTGACAGATAACTGTTTTAAAACCTGTCATGTTGTCAAGTTTTAGTAGCATTAGAAGCCAGTCTCTGCTTATGCATTGATAAAATGAGTCAGGCTTTGACACTAAAGTGCAGTACTTAAATATGTAGATTGTGTGCAGTACCCTTACCTCTTCTAGACTAGTGAATGAGTTTTGGTAAACTCCTAGGATAGTGTTGCTTGTCTAAAATCACACTGTGAGTCTGTGTGCATTTGGGTAAGGATTGTGAGAGAAGCATTTGGTAACATTGTGTATTTGCTGACAGATAACTGTTTTAAAACCGGTCATGTTGTCAAGTTTTAGTAGCATTAGAAGCTAGTCTTTGCTTATGCATTGATAAAATGAGTCAGGGTTTGACACTAAGGTGCAGTACCATGTACTATTCTCTTCACTGCGCCAGAACTGAAAATTTAAAAGTTTTACCTAAGCACTGTCCTAGCAGTAGTCTAATTATTTAGTCAGTTTCCAAGTACTCATGTTGTGAACCATACATTACCACATAGACTGCTTCAAATGTCTATGCAGTATGCATGCAGTCTTCTAACATACTATACACTTGTCTTTCACACCTTCAATTCCCTATCCATACAGTCCAGCAAACATCCTGTCACTCCCTTTGCATTCCTCTAGTGACCCATTCAGTACCACGTACTAATCCATTCACTGTGCCAAAAGCCAACCACTTATAAATTCACCCAGGCACTCTCCTTGCTGTACTGTAATCATTCAGTCAGTACCCAAGTACTCATGCAGTGAGCCAGGCCTTAGCACATGGACTGCTTCAAACGACTATCCACTATGTATGCAGTCCTCTTAACCACCAACACAGTTGTCTTTCACACCTTCAATTCCCCAGTCAGTATTCATACCCTTTAGCAAACACCCTGTTACTCACCCAGTGTGTCTCCTTATAGTACTGTAATCATTCAGTCAGTTAGCATGTAGTCTTTTAGTGAGGTAGGCTTCAGGGCATGAACTGCTTCAAAGTAGTATGCACTATGCATGTAGTGTTTTAACCATCGTCACACTTGTGGTTCAGGGCTATAGTTTCTTAGTCAGTTTTTATATAAAATGTGTTTGTACAGTAATGGAATAGTATAAAGTTGAAAGTTATTAATATACATTTATTTGTGATTCTTTTTTACAGATACTGTTTTTCAACGTTAAAATAGAGAAATCATGGCAGAAATAAAAAGAAACTCAGAAAGGCGCAGGAGCAGCAGTGTTTCTCATCCTTTGCACTCTTCTCGTGCAAGATTGTTCGGATGAAGGGTCCTTAGGTGCTTCATCATACTTGCCGTGCCGCACGAGTATTTCTTGTTAGGATCCCCTCGCGACAGCACTCTTTTGCAAATCTTGCACGTGACCAAGGTGGCATTGGTCTTTGTTTGCCGCTCGGGAAAAGTAAAAAATGTCCACACCACTGAAGAAAAACGTTGTGGGCGTGGTGCCTCCTCAAAAAATTAATCCTTAGATTCGGTGAATATTTTTAAGCGACAACATTTACAGTTTTTAAGTTAAACGTATAACATTTTGTTAGCCATAAGCATTTTATATATGTGTGATTTGTATCTTGTGGTATTTTACTGAGAATAACATGTTGGGTTTTTTTAACAATCTTTCTGATTGTTTTTTTTTTGCCCGCTGTTAAGTGATGAGTAAGATTGAAATCACTATTTCTAGTGAAATTCAATATATTCTGAGAACAGCAAAAAAGGCAAACAAATTACTTTGTGGAAATTATGCTGTGTTGTAAAAAATGTATTATTACATGTTATAAATTTTTTTTCTTTTCTTTCACAGATCCAAATTTTAAAATAATCTATTTATATGAATTTAGATTGCAATGAAAATCTAAAAAAAATGTATACCATTTTTTATTCCTATTATTGTGGAGGTAAGCTTAACTAAGTCTCAATATGCAGACTGAGGAGGTCTGCAAGAAGCTACAAAGTTGAAACACGTTTCTAAAAACACTCTGTTTATACCTATGTAGTTTTGAAATCTGACCATACTCAGATATCATGTGACCTGCAAAAAAAGAGATTTGAGGGGTTCATAATATTTCCCATTGTACCTATTGAAGGACCGCAATCATTTCAAACATTCTTCTTTGAACATCTTTGCAGACAAAACTCTGTGCTTACCTTCTATCATTCGCAAGGAATTTTAAAACCGGAAATATGTCACTTTTTGTAATATAGTTATTGCGCAAGACACCCTTTCATATTTACAAAGAGAGGAAAAGGCACTTTGTGCACTTTTTATACTCCATGTAAATACAACCTCATTATGCACACCACTTTGCGTTGAAAGGGTGTTCTATAAGTGTTGTTGTGCATGATTGCACTGAATACTCATAGAACAAGACACATGTCTAGATTTATCAGAAATCATGAATCTCGATATGTGTGTGAATGCTGCACCATTCTAAAATTGGTGTAGGAAAGCACAACAAGGAGAATTGTTTTCATTTCTCCACATTTTTATATCTTAAATGCATGCTGAAATATTCAGCATACATTGAAGGAGAAAAATGCATTTTCTCATTGTTTTTGTGCAGGAAGGTGTGTCTTCCTGCAGAAACAAACAGCATATGACACAGATATCCTTGCACTATGATGCAAGGGTGCCTGTGTCACCACAAGGCTGCAGTTTAAGCAGCCGTGCAGAGAGAAGCATAGATTTGCAACATATTTATGTACATATGTTGCATCCCTGTGCTTCGGAAGTACTACAGCACTTTGCAGTTAAAGAGGTTACTGTGTGATGCTGCAGCACTTCCTCATAGTTCTGCACTTATACATTCACCATACGCTACTAATGCATTCATTCAGTCAATTACGTACTACACATACATTCATCTAAACTTTCACACACTAACAAAGAAATTTAGCTTTTTTTTTAAACCAGGAAAGTTAGTTCTTAAAAGAACTTTTTTTTTCTTCTTTCTTCTTTTATATTTTGGTTTTGGTTTTTCTAACAATTTTGTGATTTTTGGGGTTTTTCTGGGAAAAAAAACAGGAGGAACCAGACAATGAACTTCAGGGAACAAAAAAAACCAAAAAAAAAACCTCGCAATTGTGACTTTCTTGCCGGCGGCAGATCAGATCGATCGACTGCTCACCGTAGCACAAAGTTGCATTGCACTTTTAAAAATTGAAATTGAGGACGGATGTCCAAATTTTGGGCTGATGGATGCACTCTTGAAGTGCTCGGCTGCGATGAGGTGGAAGACGCAGGAGCAGGAGTGTCTCTCATCCGTCGGCATTCTTCTCGTGCAAGATTGTTCGGCTGAAGGGTCCTCAGGTGCTTCATCATACTTGCCGTGCCGCACGAGTATTTCTTGTTAGGATCCCCTCGCGACAGCACTCTTTTGCAAATCTTGCACGTGACCAAGGTGGCATTGGTCTTCGTTTGCCCCTCGGGAAAAGTAAAAAATTTCCACAGCACAGATGAAAAACGTGGTGTGCGTGGTGTCTCCTCCAAAAATACATCCTCAGATGTATGAGGAGATGGAGGTGATGCCTGCTGCCCTGAAGCCATTTTTGGTTGAAAAAAGTTAGAGCTAAGTGAAATCTTAGTCCCAAAAATCTTCTTCTCTGCAAAGAGATGCTCCTCCGAAGAAGGTGAAAGAAGAATGATTGAATTGAGTGGGGTCTTTCAATAGTTAGAACAGGAAGTGTAATGAACCAATCAAATCTTTTTTTCCAAGTCACATGGGATCCGCGCACCCTGCGCTTACGCATCACGCACCCAGCGCGCATCCGCGAAATTGAATTAAAAAAAAATATAGGATTAGATGTAAAAATATATTACTTTTAAGACTAGTTTAGAGTTTGTCTTCAATTAATATTCACATGAAATACATATATATGTTTTTTAAAATGTTAAATATTTCACGGGATCCGTGCACCTACCGCATCATAGACGCAGATGACGCATCGCGAAAGCGCGTAAACATCGCGTTACGTACATCGAACGTGTCGCGTATAGGCTGGGAGTCGCGTACCGGTCGCATTGCGATCGTGCACTAAACACGTACCCAACACATACCATGCACGGATGCTATTGCGTAGGGTTCGAGAACGGTGCGCATAGGGTGCGTGGATCCAAAAAACATGGGAAAAAAATATAAAATAAAGTTTTGAACATATAATTAAAAAAATATTTTTAAAAATATAAAAAAATATGTTTGGAAAACCCAATAAAAACTAATAATATTTTTTAATTGTTAAAAGAATTAATTGAAAAAATAAGTTTAAAAAATGGTGATAAAAAAGAATTTCAAAAAAACATAATTAATGAAATTGACACACTGAATTTGAAAAATATAGAAATCCAATGAAAATCATTAAACATGATATCTTTAGAGATAAGTTATAGATATGAATTAGAATTTAAAAAACCTTTGAAATTCACTGAAAAAACCATAGGTTTCATGCACGTTATAGTTCGGAATTGGCATTTAAAAAACCTTAGAAATTCACCAAAAAAACCATAGGTTTCAGGGGTGTTATAGTTAGCTGGACATTTCCCTCGTACAAAACCCTAGAAATTCCCCTGTTATAGTTAGTTCAGCTAACTATAACTCGCGCCCCCGCAATGCACTGCTGATGACGTCACATATTACATCACTCATGACATGGTCAGTGACATCACTGATGACATCACTGATGACATCTCAAATGACATCACTGATGACAACACTGATGATGTCATCCATGTGATAAATTAGTGCATCTTCTCACACCCTAATATAACCTTTGATACACCGACTCAACATTTCAGACGGCCATTTTGAAAACCATAGATACCTCAATACCAATAACTACATACCCACTCATTGACTCTTAGGTCTACATACACCTCCACTCACTCACCTGTACAGTCACTCATACTTACAGTCACTTAGTACAGGACAATCATATGCATTTATACACCTATATAGACACTCACACACCACCAATCATCCATGGAGGTACAGACACACCTAGTCATTCATGCAAATAATTAATTACAGTCCAATTTACTCACCTATACAGTTAAACACACTCAAGTTCACTTACTCATAAAAATACTAACAAATTCTGACGCTCTTATACAATTACTGATACAAGCACACACTCATCCATACAGCCACTCTCAAAATCACACACTCTCACATATAAATAGTTATATACTCTTACACACATATACACTGTGTTTCACATATGTAGTTACTGACACATGTACAACTGAGATATACATTCAATCACTAACTCACTAACACACCCTTACATACAGTCACCCACCCATACAGTCCATCACAGATGCACTCTTAAAACCATGCACCCACTGAATCACCCACTCACACAGCTATGCACAGAGTCACACACACCCTACCCACACACACACTCAGGCACCCATACAGATACTCAGACAACCAATCAATAACCCATATAGACACTCATATAGCTATTCACAAAACCATGCAGCCACTTATACACCAACACACAGACACGTACAGACATTCACACAGTTTAGTCACTAGTCCGCAGTAAGATACATGTAATGACTCACTTATAGAGTCAGTTACGCACCTAGAAAATCATCCATTCACACACTTGTACACCCACTCATTCTTCCACCGGCCTTTCACCATAAATATATAAAATATCTTTAAACTTTACAGAAACACACAGTCACTGGATGACGTCATCAGTGATGTCATCAGTGATGTCATTTGAGATGTCATCAGTGATGTCATGAGTGATGTCACTGACCATGTCATGAGTGATGTAATATGTGACATCATCAGCAGTGCATTGCGGGGGTGCGAGTTATAGTTAGCTGAACTAACTATAACAGGGGAATTTCTAGGGTTTTGTACGAGGGAAATGTCCAGCTAACTATAACACCCCTGAAACCTATGGTTTTTTCAGTGAATTTCTAAGGTTTTTTAAATGCCAATTCCTAACTATAACGCCCCTGAAACCTTTGGTTTTTTCAGTGAATTTCAAAGGTTTTTTAAATGCCAATTTCTAACTATAACGTGCATGAAACCTATGTTTTTTTCAGTGAATATATATATATATGTGAATATCACATATTACTTTCTTCTACTTTATCAAATACCAATATTTGAATGTGATCTAATTCCGGATTTCAGGGCAGGGCTCTGCTACATCGCCAGAAGATATAAGAGATTCGCTTACAGGTTTTTCAGACTCCTAGCAACCCTTCTTCACAAGGGTATATTATAACTAAGTGGAAGGGTTAAGAGACACCTGCCAGTTTACATTTTGTCTGAAATGAAAAAAGTTACCTTTAGGGTCAGGAAATCTACACTAGTGACCCAACACTGATCAGGATAACAGGACATCCCCAACTCGCACATCAACTGTGCAAGATGAGGCCTTAGGGCTAGGGTGTAGACCTGGAAGCGGGGGAACCAGTTTCGAGTCTCGCCAAGGACGCTCAACATCCTGTGATTCTGGGCAAATCGCTGTATTTCCCCGTTCATAACAAAAAAAAAATGTGTCGTCTGTAACGCAACTGGTGCTCATGTAAAGCCCTCTGATACCTTCGGTTCTAGTTCGCGCTATATAAACCCCCCTCCTCCCAAACAAAACTGTCATGCTTCCATTGTGTATGTAAACTGTGACATCTTTATTATTATCATCTGTAGCCTATGGGTATTATGGGTGAAAACATAAAAATCTTCTTGACCCCTTTAAAAACAAGCATTTGCAATGCAATCGGTCTCGCCTTTGGAACCTTATAAGTATTTAGTGAAACAGCACTTTATTGTGGGAACAGCAACATTAACTCTTGTACAGTGCACTAGGCAGTAAAAGTGTACAGTACCACAGCATGTCACTAGGGGTACATTGGGATCTCTTGTGGCCTGTCTCTGGTAGTTCTCACTTCCCTGCTTCTCTGCCAGACACAGTAAGAGCAACTGGGATCGCCTTCACCTGACCCTGCTCCACTGTCCAATCTCACTGCCCACCACTGTAACCACCACATGGGACCCCCAACCTGCCTCTATTTCTGCTCGCCATTACTGTCCTATCTCACTGCTAGTCACTGTCCACTTGGCAATGCTATCTACAGTAAGTACCACCAGAGACCCTTATCCTGCCCATACTTTCTGTCACTCACTGCCCACTGCCAGCTACTGTCACCCTTAACTTGCCCCTGCTCTCACTGACAGCCCAGTCGCACTGCCAGCTACTGCCACCCTTAACCTGCCCCTGCTCTCCCTGACTGCCCTCTCCCACTTCCAGCTTATGTAGGTAAACCCGTTTATGATGCAAAAGAGGGAGCTAATAGGACCAAATGAACCATCTACCCACCAGCCATAGGCATCGTGAGTTAAGGAGGCTATGCCATCAGGAGCACCATTTCTTATCCAAACTGCATTCTGGGGGTTGTAGTTGGAGTGCATTTGAAGATAACAATAAGGCTAACAGCTGAAAAAATGCCATGCAATGAAAGAGTGCATGACAAGAACATGGTGTTCCTAATGACATAATGTCATTGCCACCTAGTCCGGTGCTCCTAGGCGTAGGCACGTCCAGAGATGTTCCAGGGAGAGAAGCAGGGTATCGACACAGACAGACCAGGGACACATGAAACAAATATATGCAGCCAGGTCTGTAAAGAAGTACTAGCAGCGAGCCAAGAAGGGGATCCCAGAAAACCGAGTAAATACTTAAACTGTAAACGGAAGAGAGAAAAACAAATCAGGGAGAACCCTAGAGTCATTGCTGTAATAGGAAATATAGAATTGCAAGTACTCCGTACCGGACGGTACCTGCCATATAAAGCACTCCCTAGTGTACAAATACACAGGAAAGAGCTCAGGGCAGTAGGGGGTCATTAGCGGGTGAAAGGGTAGTCTGGTGAAAGACTGGCACTTGCCAGGAGTTTTACCAGTGACCTACTGAAGACCCGGTGGGGGGAGAAGGCTGTTCTAGACTAGGCTTGAGACGACTTCTGCCTGGGCACAGGCACCCCGGACAGAGGCAGGACAATGCGAGCAGTAACTTTCGATATAGGGGTCCTCTCCGCTACGTCCTCCTCGGCTCCACGAGTGTCTCAAACAAGCACTGATGCATGGATGTCCCTTTCCAGCATCTATACACCCCTGCTCACCAACGCCACAACTTAATAGCGCAATGATGAGCTATTTAGCCGCAGTTTCGTTTTTCTGTAAAGGTTTGCACTGCTTATGGATAAGCCGAAGCTTGCCTAAATAATGACCGAGCAAAATAAATTCCGAGCCAAGACTTTAAATACATAAAAGGGGCAGAGATGTGGTACCTGCACGCATCTAATAGCTACAGAAACGACTTGGCAGACAAGAGGAACTTGGGTGCCCGACCCTTGCCAGAACAGCCCTGCCACTGTGAAGGACTTTGATTTCGAGGTGCGGGTTTGTTTTAATGAGGAGAGAGACCAGGTTAATGAATCGATACAGTGAAGGAAAAGGGTTGGGTAGACTAAGAGACAATAAGCCATGACCTAAATTAAACATGAAAATAGATTAAACGAAAAACTGCATAAAGGCAGAAGGTACAATGTGATGTATTAAGGACAAAGCTTCCACATGTTAAAGAAATACACTTTTTTGAATTTTGAAGAGATTTTATTATATTTTACATGATGTTTCTAGTTTGATTTATATAGCAAACATGTTCAGGGCTTGGCTCGTGCACAGGCTTTAAGAGCCGAGCCAGACCCTTGGCTCAGCTCTCCCACCTCCAGAACAAAGTGGATATTGTTGTTTACCATTGCCATACAGGACCTAACCAGTATATCACTCCAACTGAATATCCAAGTTAGCCCCTGTGTACTCTCCAAGGATAGTAATAGCAAACTGCTTAATTGCAAATTTCACTTGTCAAGTGTTTTATACCTGTTAGCCCAGGATTGCTTTATGAGCTGTTACATTATTGCTTTTGGACCAGGATAGCAGTGCTATATGAACTGTTAAATATACTGTTGCATACTGATTTTGGTTATTTGTCAAGTAACATTTATGAAATTTTACTTTTGCGATGTTTAAACCATTAGGCAGTGCCCCCTCATGTGGATTTCCTAGATGGCTTAGGCCACATTCATTTACAGCCAGTCACCTTTTTCATCTCACTTGAAGAAATGTCTAGTCTCACAACAGTCTTTATGGTGTAGCAATCCCTATGATCACACTCTATACCTAGCACACAGTCTCTCCATCCCTGAAATGCCCTTCACTGCTGCAAAGGGCTACCATGCATGACTGGGAAAGGATGCACATGCAGAACCACAGAGAGAAAAGACAGTGATGAAGATGGAGGCAATGACAGGTGAAATATGCAGGTGGAGGATTTCAGAAAGATAGGGGAGAAAAAGGGTTGTTAAGAGAGAAAAGCTGAAGAGGAAAGTGGTATGAGGAATATAAAGGAGTGATTGAGACACCCAGAGGATAACTCTCCCCTTCCACTGACCTTAGTAATGATTAATTTGCAGTCTCACACTTTCAGAACATTTTCAATTCTGATGATTCCCAAACAAATGATTGATGTTACTCATGTAAGTGCTGCAGCTAACTATGATTGGCTAAGTCAATAGGTCTGGCTTGTTTTATACATTTTGTATAGGTCTGGGTGCAATAACAGAAAGCTCACGGAAAGGCATTCGAATATTGGTCAGGTGGCACGCTGTGTGAAAAACCGGATTTTAGCTTACATGTTTTAAGCAAAACCCTTCAGTACATACGTCTCTCCTCAGGGAAAACAAATTCTAGTTAAATGTCAATGGCAATGCTCACTTTTAGAAACTCCCACTTGTTTCATCCCACTTGGTCTCACTAAATGTATTTGTCTAATTAAATGTGTTTAGCTGTCAGATGAGGTTTATTCACCCGTACTGATCCGTTGTCTCATATATCACCAATTACCTGATACGGGACAAAATACTTTGTAATCGTAGTATATAAAACAATGTAAATAAAATATATGTAAACAATGGGGGCGCCTTTGTCAAAGTTTCCACCAAATGTTATACTTAAGAACATAGCTGCCAAGGTTTCAGATTGCTATGTGTGACATTTTTATAATTTCAGTGCAATTATGTGTGACATTTCAACCACTATGAGTGACATTTCTCGCCAAGCAAAATCAAGCAATAATGACGAGGGAAATTTATAAACATTACAAATGACACACATTCGAGCAACATGAAACTCTAAGAAAAGCTTAAAACTACTCCAAATCACAGAAATGAAAGGGCACTAATCCAGTGTCATTGTAAACTGATTGTAGTTTTTGGGTGAATATGCAGTGCGTCATTGGTACAGTCAAATGCTTTCAACAGGGACATTTAACCTCTCCTCTATGCGAAATCACTGTGGTAGCGTTAATTTTATAATAAATACTTCTGTCTCTAGTAAAGTCAGAACAATACACTGGTGCACCTAGGTGGGGAAAAATAAATAATGCAGCTGCTGATGTCCTTGAGAAGTGTCTATGTCTGTTACACTCACTGGCTCAGCCAGTAGCGAAGTTAATCTGTCCGCAGTCACGACGATTGTGAGGAACTCTGAATGCAAATCTAGTCACGGTGGCACAGATCTGCCAATGTGAGAAGCGCCTGCCCTAAACACCGCCAGCTCAGGCTCTCCCGGACTCAGTGCAGAGTTCTAGAATTGCCAGGCATGTCGACAGCAACCATTAGTGAGGGCCCGGGCTGGGGCACAGGCTGATGGAGGAAATAAGAATCGGAAATACAGTACCTACTAGTACTACACTAACCTAGTCACATAGCTCAAAACTGTAACAGCAATCTATACATGGCAGCTGCGGAGAAGTGTTTAAAAAGATGTAATTGATCATTACAGTTTAGTTAAAACATTACCTGCTCTCTCAGGCACTTAATATTTATTCATGATCGTCACTGGGCAGCAGAGCACGGCTGCGGCCCGGTAGGCTTGGTTCCATGCATGATATATTACTGCCACCGATGTGCCATCAGTCATGCTGCAACCAGTGAGCACAGCAGCTTGCTGCACCCACTCTCACTGCGGGTGACCCTGACTCGTGAGCCACCCTCTCTGGCCCTGTCTTTGGCTGACTGGTGCAGGTGGGATCCGATACCACATTGGAACCATGAGCCATGTTTGCCGCAGACGGTCGGCGGTGCGTGTCAGCAGCTTTCAGCCTGGCTTGCCCTGCATTAACAACGGTGAAAATCAGCCGCAGCAGAGAATAGGTTTAAAAAAATAAGTTACGGAATAAAAATGCGTAGAAACACAGAGGAGCAGTGCAGGGGTGTGTATACAAGCTTTCTAAGCTTCGCTCCAGTACCAACCGACTTCCACTGAGCAGCGCATATGTATTTAAAGCCCCAGCAAATGCCACAAGTTACTCGAACCCAAGGCCCTTTGCATCTGAGCTCAGGCATTAGTGATCTCTAGTAGAATCTGAACAAACACATCGACTATAAAAGAGCACGTTCGTGCGTGCACTTGCTGGGGGTATCACTAGAAATATCTTCTGCGGTGCTAGGTGGCTGGCAGCAGCTGTCGAGAAATTTGTCAGAAAACAATGCACACCTTTGATAGCTCCCAGGAAGCACTTGCGAAGTGGTTGTCTGCAGTGCTCCAGTGACGTAGGTCACAGACACAGCATGCGCGCGCAGCTCACAGGCACAGCTGTGGCTAGCCAAGGAAACAAAAGAGGAACTTGAGGTTTCTATGAATCGAGCGGTGGATA
Organism: Triturus cristatus; assembly: GCF_964204655.1. Lineage (NCBI taxonomy): Eukaryota > Metazoa > Chordata > Amphibia > Caudata > Salamandridae > Triturus > Triturus cristatus. Next base: position 305,393,649 of record NC_140579.1, on the reverse strand, counting down.
AGGCCTTACGGGAACCTCGGGTGAATCGTGGTAGAACAGTTCCCAGGAACCAAACAAGCATTGGCAATGCAATGGGACTCGTATTTACGCGAGACCTATTGCATCGAAAACGGGAGTGTGGCGGTCACAAGCACGACTGGGAGTGCGCGGGAGGGGTGGGGGGGCTCTAAGAAGTCACGGACTGCTGGAGGTGGGGTCGCGAGGGGCTGGAAGAAAGTAGTCTGTGCAGTGAAGGGGCCAGTAGCTGTGGAAGGATACAAATGACTGACATGGCTGTCATGGGGAGGGACTAACAAGCTCAAAACCAATTGGAAGGCAGCATTTATAAGTTAAGCCAATGAAGAAGATGGGCCGGAGAGTAGGCGGCGCTTCCACAAAGCTTTCACACTCTAGTGTATACTGCATGCCTCGCAAAGCGATGGGTTTGCTTTCTCGCTGCAACGCTAGATGAGACCTAAAAAAAACGTTCATCGGGCATTGTAAGAATGAATGACCCCCTGCTTGAAAGCATTACTCTTCAGTGAACCATTGAGAACGAGTTGTGTTCTGGATGCTGGCTCGCGTATCTTTGTGTTCTTTCTGAAACAGCAGCTCTCAGCCCGAAACACTTATGTTCACAATGATATTTGTTTGTTTCATCCCAATGGATCAGTAACAGAACCCATTGTTCCTCATTATTTCCTTGGATCACGTGTAGCACCCCTTTGGTATAAAGGGGTTTATGCCGCAATGTTTTCTAAAGCCAGGTCTTTATGAACAGCAATGAGGAAAACAATTTTGCCCACCAAAATTATTGGAGCTTGTCCAAAGAAATACTGGATGCAGAGCACACAGTAAAGCCTATAGGACTACCCTAAGGGTGCAATGAAATGCGTTTAATAAACCATCACTAGCCGACTTCAACTGTGTAACTGAGCCTGATGTTTTAGAAAGCATGCTAAATTGTATCTAATGTTTGAACAAATGCTTGTGTCTGTGGTAGTAATTCATAACCGCAACACTCACTTTGCCTGTTCACAGTGACCATATAACTACTACCTGCTTTAACAAGATTTTACAAAATGAATTAATCATGGCCCCTGTTTCAAAAGTGTATTTACTTTAGAATAGATTCTTTTGGTGAAAAATCAAAGAACAAATATTTTCTGGAACTGTTGAGTTCCACTCTGTGTGTATAAAAATTTGTTTCAATAATATTGAAGTTCATATTGGGCTGCTGCATTAAATATTGGCCATTGAATAATGTAGATTATTGGAATTTCCATTATATCTCTCCAAAGAGAACAAAACTGTGATAGTTTTACGGCAACAGTATATCGCCTCCCATTTTACAGCACGATACTACAACTTGTACCATGTGTCTGCTTCTTGTCTCCTTGTTTCTATTGGTAATTCCTTTTAAGAAACAGCGGCAAGTATTAGACTTGTACTAACAACACTAATAAATGTGCCATTAGTAATTGCCTACCTATAGTGCACTCACATTTTTGGGGGAAGTGACCTCATCACACTCCACCCTGACGAAAGCTCAGGCCACTTTCTAGTCCACTATAGAGTGCTGAAACATGTTGGTGTCTAGTCTAGGGTCTTAGGAACATCACATCCTAAATACCCTTCTATAGTGTTTTTAGCTTCCCTCCCACTCCACCAATAAAGGATACTTTAGGAGTGGGTGAGGAATTTTATCTTTAAAGTTACGCCCCATACACCTTTTTATATGTGCTCCCTGAAACACGGTTGAGCCCACCCCGACGTTTAGGAGTTAGGGTGAGCCCGATGATGAAGCATGTCACTATTATAGTGAGTGAGGGCTATATTGAGAAAAAGATTTTTTTCCCTTCCCACCCACCCACAATGAAGGGTTGGTTATAGATTGGACATAGGAACTCTCCGTGTCAGTTTCACTGAGGAGAGAACCACCATATAATAAGTCAAATCCCTCCCTTGTTCCCTTTAGTTTTTGACAAAAAACGCTCTCTGTGTTTTTTCAAAAGGGACACGTATTTACTTGTGGATATACATAATAGGGAGGATGTGTCCCTTCCTTCCTCTGTTGTGAGGACCTCTCTACCCTTCCAGGGCCCTTGCGGGTCCCTAACTGTGTAATATAGATTTTTGGAGTTTGCCATATAAAATCTATAGCGCTTCTGGTAAGGATGGCAGTCGAGTAAGTCGCTCTGTTCAGAGCTCTGTACTCGGGAAGTCTCACCAAGCACATGGCTTGGTGGGTCCCGGTGGGTTATTCTGAAGCTGGCTTGAAGCCTATAGGAGGATCTAGATAGAGCTGGTGAAACCCATAGGCGGCAAGGCTGTCTGCAGGAGCTCAAAAGCGGAAACAATATGGCGGCAATTCTAGATGGTGAGCAGCGCAGTGGGACGCCTGAGGTTCAACACAGAGACAAAATACCAGCAGGGGTGCAATGTCCTGCATGCATACATGCATAACTCCAAAGCTTCTTCAATATACTGAAGCCCAATATTGGACCCTTGCTGGATAGTGCTGGAACCTGTGTTCCTGGTTCAAGCAGTGAAATGCGCTAAATGTGGGGGACCCACTAATGACTCATACCCTGAGAAGGCTGCTTTACTGGAAAGGGGTCTTGAGTCCCACATTCTAACAAGGTAACGAGAAGGCCAGACAAATGGGTCAATTTCTGTGGGCATAACTTTATGAATCTTAAGCTAGAGGATAACGTAAAGTCAAGGGATACTCAAGCTCATGTCGTGAGCACATAAGCACCAACAAGTTAGTCCCATCCCAGGATGTTTTCAAGAAACAATAAACAGTGGTCACTGTATCCAGAAAAATCCCAGGTGACTTGGCGCAGCTTACAAAAGGAGACTTGAAAGCCTGCCTCTCAGAAATGAAAGCCATACTGGAAAAAACATCCAAAGGTGGTCTACTCAACTTGCGCACAGACATCCGGAAAGACATTAAAAACAATATTCAACTCATGAGCCAATTCCTAGATCAAGCAGAATCATTCATACAGAAGATGAGAGATACAAAACAAGCCCTTACAAAAATTATTTGCCACCTGGGATCACAGAAGAGCTGGCTAATGGAAAACAGGTCTTAATGTGAAACTATGTACATTTGCAACCTGAAGGAAGGGACAAAAGGACAAGAGTTGATAAAATGTGTAGTAGAACTGTTCAGAGTCACCTTACAGGAGGAAGTAGAAAAAGTACACAGAGTTGATCGCAAAGCCGTTGATAACAAATACAAAATATAAGGCATAGTGTCAGGCTTTCTAGCTAGCATAAAAGAGTTCATCAAGAGGCAAATATGCTGCCGCTGGCTAATACAAGACAGACTACAGTTTCTGTGAAAATATCTGACAAAAGGATCAAAAACCTAGAAGAAGGCAATGCTATCCTGGGCCTGAACAAAGAGAGTGATGACGGTGAACATTAAATGGTCTGAAATCAGACACATCTAAGACTCAAAGGCAAAGCAATGATGTCTAAAGTGGCAGACCACTTCCTGCAAGATAAAACTACAATGAAAGGCTGAGAGACATGTAGAGGACTCTGGATTGGGAGGACATCATTATCGAAAAGGGAAAACAGGAATTATTAATTAAGTCTACAAACTTCAGTTCAGAAGAAAAAGGATGACATTTCAGGCTTTCTGAACAGACTCCATAACCATCCATACTCCCAGACTGGAAAGCAAAACTAGACAAGTCTATCTCCACAGAAGTGGTCCTACATTCAATTACATCTATTCAATCAAACAAAGCTCAAGGCCTGTATGGTCTCATCGGGTCTTTCTATAGAGAAATGATGCTCCGTTTGCTCAGTTTCTTGGTGCAACTGCTTATCTCTTTCTGTGTGACATGGGATAATACACCCATCCTGAAGAAAGCGGAGGTAGTGATGATCCCACAATAAAGAAAACCATTGGAAGACCACAAACTTACAAGCCAATAGTCCTTCCAAACATGGACATTAAGATCTTTACAAAAGTACTGGCATAAGCAAAGTCTTACCCGCCACGTGCTTTCGCTAAAGGAAGACGGGGAGATAATGTGAGGAAAGTAGACCATGTGACTGAGTAATGCAAAAAGAGGGAGGTCACAGCTCTCCTGATGTCTTAAGACATGGGGAACGCATTTGAAAGGATGAGCTGGGAGTCCCTTTAGCCAGTATTAGACAAAATAGTTCTGGGTCCGAACATAAAACAGTGTATTCTGTTTCACTATGTTAAACCAGAGGACAGTGTCATAGCATGCTTCTGAAAAATTCACAGTGCATAGGGGAACCTACAAACCTGCCTCCTGTCACCTGTATTTCTTATTCTTGCGACTGAACCCCTGGCAAGGCTCATAAGAGATTGCCTTAATGAGTATCATGGAATGCCTGAGAAATGTTGAGAATTCATGACACTTTAAAATGATTAATCACAGATACTAAACATATCAATCCCAAAAGAAAAAGAAGATACAACTGAGGATTCTCAGCCCAATGCAATGGGCTGAAACCTCCATCAGATATTTGGAAGTGTATGTTACAAGGGCTGTGGAAACATGGACTAATGCTAACTGGTCTTTTCTTAAAACTCAGATATTAACACCTCTACATAAATGGAAAGGCCAATACATCTCTTTGATGGGGAAAATCAATATTGTGAAAAATTAATATTGTATCTCACTTGCTATACTTGTGCCAGGCGTTCCCCACAATTAATAGTGCTGTCAGAAAGTAAAGCCTTACAACAGAAAGTGATCACATTTGGGGGTGGGGGAGAACAAGCTAGATTAAGTAACAAAATACGGATGGCCTATTTGATCAAGAGAGGATTGGCGCGCCTGAACATTTTCTTTTACTAAATTGCTGCACAATTTCGAATCCTGGTTGAATGGTTGGTCGAGAAATCAGAAATGAGGTGGCTCTTCATAAACAGGGCAGTGGGGGGGTCATCCCTATGGAAGCTTTGGTTTTCTCAAGACCTAAATTACTGTACATATAAGCAGATACTAGGTCAGACCTATTGCTCTGGGATCAAGATTCCCTTACACATGGCCTTTCGCCTCTTTTGGCCCCATACACACTGATCCATCTCAGACTGGCCTTTACACCAAAGTTTGATGGGGCAAGGTTTAAGAATTGGCAACAAGGGAGGTGCCTTATGATAACAGCCATGCTTGATAAGGGACGTATTAAATCATTCAGTCAATGCCAAAGGGAATTCCCATTGAAGAAAACAGAATGCAGTATAACCAGACAAGACACTGGGTAATGCATCCCAACATTTAAATAACAGCTGCTAGGTCTTTAACCCCATTTGAGAAGCTATCAGCGACTTATGAAACTTCCATGGCTCTGATAGCGAAACTATATCAGCTTTTGGTAGAGGTGTGTCACAAGGACAAATGGTCCTACCAAGATCGATGCAAAACTGAATTGGAAAATGAATTTAGTGAAAATGAATGGTCCCAAAATTAGTTGAATTTCCACAAGGGATTCAAGAGTGCCCAACATTGGATGAATATAAACTGACTATGAGATAGTACTTAACCCCCAGTAGACTGAATAATACATTTCTGGGAACTTCATTTGTGTGATGGCGGTGTAATACTGAGATGGCCACTATCGCTCATACATGGCAGGAACGCAATGAGATTAAACCCTTCTGGAAGGAAATACTTAGCCATAGATATGTCATTATAGGGGAAGACACACAAGAAGACCCAGCAGTGGTGTTATTAGACATGAAAGGCGAACAGCCCAGGTTGGGGAGTGACACATTATTATATTTCTGGTTATAGAAATTCATGTCAGAATCTAAATGCTATTTTTGGGACTTAGAAATATGGAAAGTTAGTTAAAAGTTGAGGTGAATCGTCCCGGGTAGAAAAAGAGAAATCCTCCCTTTCAAGGTAAGGAAACAGTACCCTTTAAGTATAAGACATAAGACAGAACCAGTATAACTACTAACTGTAAAACTCAAAATGTTTGTAGTTATCCATATTCAGATAGGATCATTATCATATAGGGAAATGTGGGTAGGACTGACAGGAGATTTGTGATTTTGTTTCTAACCTTTTATTTAAATAAAGATCCTGGTGAGACAATTTCTTTGAGGTTGAGATGAAATTTATCATGCACTGAGAGTTTCTGTTAGTCCCAGGATCTTGAATTCTAATTCCTCCCAATAAACACTGTGTTGCAGTGGGATCGCTTTCAGGATATGAGGACATCATGGATTATACCCCTATTGGTCTGCAGAGGAAACTAAATGCTCTAGCAACTTACAGCAAGCAGAACCAGCTCCACATTAATCTGGATTTTGGTCTTTGGGAAAACATTAAAGAGTTTTAACCGACACTTACACACATGGGAGGTGGAGCAAGTCAACCAATATACATTTTTGGGCTTCACCTTCAGGAGGAATTTGAATTGGGGTATGCATTGGGATGGCATTAAGCAGAAGGCCCTATTGCATGCCAGTTGTCTATCCAGATTTAATAGTAGATTTGGGGGGCTTTCCCATATTCCATTACGAAGGGCTTACGAAGGGAAGATACTTCCGCTGGGTCGTATGGAGGAGAGGTTTTTTCCCTTTGCCAGTTACCAGACCCAGGATTGAGAAATTACATATTAAGGGTCAGGGTGGGATGTAACCCAATTTATTCATCCCACTCATACTGGACCAGGGTTCAGAATATTGGTGGTCACTGCCCCTGTCCCCTGAAAGTGAAATGCTCCCTTCTGCATATACTTATGGACTGTGTTGTTTATATTGCAAATCGAATTAAGTTTTTAAGACCTCTGTTTTTTCAATATAATGTTTTCCATATGGGGAAAGCTGAGGAGATATTTTCAGAAATGTGCTATTTAGATGTGGCAGTTGGAATTGCTTGGTTTTTACGGTCTGTTAAACCGAACTTTAATTATTAACTGTAGTGGGTATGGGGTGTTGGGTAGTAAGAGGGGGCCCTTTTAATGATTTAAATTGTCAATTGACTTTTTAGAATTTTTTATTTCCAATTGTCTAAATAAACTTGTTTTTCTACCTACCTGTTAATTCCTCCCAATAAACACTGTGTTGCAGTGGGATTGCTTTCAGGATACCAGGACACACACTCCTTGTAGACGTATTATATGAGCTTTGCTTGCCTAGCTGTACTGTATTGGACATGGTCCTACATAATCTGGCAAATATTGTCCATGCACCATTTGGATGAGAAACACTACAATTGTAATCCATATCGCAAATGTGATTAATGTTAGGATGATACAAACATAAATCCATTGGGCCTTGGGTACATAACTGACCATGTCCTATCCTTTTCACCAATTTAGGCTTTAGGATTTGACTTTGAGATAACTTAAATCTGTATGACTGAAGGTTTGTGATCTGTACCTTGGCCATGCTAAGAAAGATGTTCTTCATTCAAATAGTTATGAGTTTGAGCATGTTGGGTTTTTTGTGCATTCATGATATAATTTTTGTTTCCTACTGCATATCCAAAAATTCCAATGCAGATATTGCTGTTGTTGATGTTTGCGTGATAACATTAAAATATGTAGCCTGCTCTCTTTCACTTGTTGAGTTGCGGAAAGTGATTTCTGGCTGTGAAGCTGTCTGTGGTTTTTGTGGCACTGCACTGGATGACCATGAAGAATTGGCCACATAATATGGCTTGAATGAGTCTATTGACAAAATTACAGATAGTTTTCCTTCCATAGCTATGACTGGTGCAGGTGTCCTGTAGTCAGTCAGGTTCAAACTCTTCCTACTCATCCAATTGTGGTACACTTAGGTCACCAGCCCTTGGTAACCAGCCAACAGCAGCAGACATGGAAGGGGCAGCAGCCTGCACTTCAGATAGAAGTTGTAGGGATTGCTATAAAATTCATTAACAGATCAAGGTGTGATTGATGTTGAGGATTTTCAACCCTCTCCCCCGGAATGCTTTGCATACATGACAAATAATCTTTCATAAGGTATACTGTTATGCAAAACATGTTATGGGAATTTATTTAATGCTCTCTTTGCACTATATATACATTATTTCACCAGGATGTACCATTACTTAGGACCCTCATAACAAAGTTTTGTTTAAGCATACTATTTGTTTTCTCTATCACTGAGTGGACCACTATGTTTAACACAAAGTATGCAGAATGCTTGAGCTGCGTTTATTAGAGGCATTTGAGATGATGTGTAATAGTTGAGGGTTTATTAAAGAAGAAGATTTTACATTGTCATACACATTGCTTGGCTGCCTTGGCCATTCGCCTTTTCACTGGCACAGTATTGGCCACCTCTTTCCTGTGTTTTTTTAGCACTTTCAAGGCGATGTATTGGTGCAAACCTCAATTTCTCACTGCAGCCTGATAATACAATAAAATATTTAGAGAAATGTTCATTTGTTAACACATTTGCTCAACGTTTTGTTGCATTTCTCAAATGAACAAGCATACATTTCAGAATGCTAATGAAGGGAATGTTGCCCTGACTGATTGCAAACCTGCAATACCAGATATTAATGGGTTTTCCTGGGGAAAGTACTCTGCACAATCGATTATGTAATATTAGCACAGATAATTAAGTTGTTGCAGAATCACTACTTATGGCACACTGTTCATTTGATAACAAATATCACACTCACAAATATATGGAAAGTATAAAAACTATAGGCAGACCTTCATTGGCAAACAGGAGGCAAACCTTCATTGCCTTGATTGGCTGGCCAGTAGAAAATACTGAACATGACTTTTAGCATTTCTTTTCTAAAACCATGGTAACTCCATTCAGTCTACCTCATGCAGGGATTTACCCCTGCCAACACTGATCCCCACCTGTGTGTCAAAAGACAATGAACTGGGTACATGATATCTGGGGAATCTGGAGAGCAAGTGAAATGCCATTTTAGGGTAACTATGTAGTAGGCCTCAGTGGAATTTGAGTTTATAAAAACAATTCTGACATTCAGCAGAATTCTGCAAATGGGCGGAAATAGGCACGTTGCGCTGGTTGCATTGTGATTTACCACAAGGAGCTCATTCTGTACTGAAAAGCAGCACGAGCAGCACCACACAGAATGCCAGAGACCACAATTTCTCTAATTGATTTTGCTGCCACTTGAGTAGGTTTTCTACTCGAGCACCAGCTTTCTGATCACGAACAGTCGCAACCTCACGCATTGGAGATATCTCGCCAGGTGCCCTACTAGCAACTGAAAATCACGCAAAGAAACGCCAAATCTTTCTTGTGCTCTCTAACTTAGGGTTGCCACTCGGACATGCGGCAGTTGGCGGAATTTGATCAGAACTCTGCATTACAAATGCAACACGGAGTGGCCAAGACTGTGCTAACTCTCCCGGCGCCCACCCATACTGTGTACCTTAACCTTCTAAGAGGAAACAATGTGTGCTTGCCCAGCCACGGTCCATGCAGTTCACTACAGTGGGGAGGTGGTGCTGCTTGGGGGGATTTCAAGGGACTATGCAGAGGGAAAATGATTTATTTATTTAATTTTTCCTCTGCATCGTCCCTCGAAATCCTCCCCTCACGCGGCCCCCCACCCCACCACTGTTACCTGCATGGACGGCGGTTGGCTTTGCCCCAGCAAAGAGTAAGAGGCAGTTTGGCTCTTTTGCACCTAAGAAGAAATTCAGACAGTTTCTGGGTCCTTGATGTGGCACAAATGTATGGGACTTTGCTTCATAAAAGAACCAGAAACTGTTTGGATTTTTTGCTTGTGTCTAAGAAAAATTCTAAACAGAACAATCTGTGGCTCCTATTTAATTCCCTGCCACACAGCTCCTTCCTCTTACAATGTTTCTTGTGAACCGAGAGCATTATGAGACAAAGTAGCAATGTGAGTTGAACTAGGAAGAGGAGACTGAAACAATCCAAGTCCCCCTCCTTCCAATGCCTTCCTCCTGGGTCATTGATTCTTTTAGGGTGAAATGGTGGTAGGAGAGATGTGGGAGGAGCTCGTCTACTCCTTCTACCCTACCTCCCACCCTTTCCTTTCCTTCACCAGGTACAGTTGTATCTGTTCAATCGACTGTTCCTAGTGAAGGAAAGGAAGGGGTGGTATCCTTTCCCATGTCTAGCAGTGTTCTGAGGAAGTCTAGGTGAAGGACCAGGGTGAGCTTTGTAGTGTTCATCAGCCTGTGGCTGGGGGCACCCTAAGACACTCACAGTTCCTCTCTGACAAAATGAGCAAAGGGTTCTAGAACCGACCCATTTACTTTGGTAGTAGTTCCTATTAGCGACTTCAATGGACCTGATAGCAAAACTATATCAGCTTTTGGTAGAGGTTTGTCACAAGGAAAAATGGTCCAACCAAGCTCAATGGGTAACAGAATTGGAAAATGAATTCTGTGAAAGAGAATGGTCCCAAAATTTTCTGAACTTCCACAAAGGTTTCAAGAGGGCCCAACATTGGCTGAATATAAGTTAACAAAGTTGTTTCCTCCTGCATGTTCCTTCTTTAAAAACTTAGCGACTTATATTTTCCTTTTGTTTGCCAGCAACCTTATGCGCACATCTACCTTGATTGGTTCCATATTAGTCCACTGCAATGCCTTTTACGTAGGTGTCCAAGCTACCCTTCTTCATCAACTTCGAATGATTCAAAATCATGCAGCACATCTTTTCAACTCTGCTTCCAAGTACAATAACACCAAACCCTTTCTCAAATCTCTTCACTAGCTTCCTATCCAAATCAGTCCCTTTCAAGGTTATCTGCCTCCTTCACCAATCCATCTACGGCAATGCTCAAGACTTTCTTTCTAAATACTTAACCACATATAGCCCTAAGCAATATCTCGGGTTAGCCAATTACTGTCTTCTCCATGTGCAAGAACTGGTGGATGCTTCTTCTTAATTCTGGCCTCCAAATTGTGGAGTTCTCTTCCTTCAGCTCTCCAGAAATTTCTCCCCATTTTTACTTTTGTAAACAGCTGAAAGCCCACCTTTTTTTAGCATTGCTTAGGCATGAATTTCCTGACAGTATGATATTTCAGCATCAAGAGACTGTTGGGTTCTAGCGCGCTCCAATAAATCTCTTTAACACATAACATAACCTATCACGATGCAACATCATAGAGGAAAGATGCCTTCACGACACACACAATTAAAATCTATAAACTGTTCTTTGGGTAGCTGTAACCCACTTTCAAATCACACAATGCCCTGGAATAATAACGCAGAAGGAGGAAGTAGAAGTGGAACTGTTCACATATGCTGGAAGGCGTAGGTGTAGAGTATAGGATTTGTAGAGCAGATGATTTCCCAGGGATATAAAATCAAGGGCTAAGGATTTGCATGTCATACGAGGAAAGAGAATCGCCCATGTGTAAAGTCATTTATTTCAGTGGATTAATGGAGTTGTCCTTAATATTTGTTTTAAGAGATGTTAGGCTAAAAAAAGGGGTGTGGATGGAAGTCTCTTTTGCAATCTTGTAGAATAGAAATGGAAGACTTCTGAGACAGAAGATAGTTTATTCCCTGTTAAATGTAAAACTCAGAGACACAATGAACAAATTTTAGAGATCATTTGAGATGAATCACACTTTGATGCTAACTCTTCCTTATGTAATGATACCTTTTTTATAACATTTCAGGATATGAACTGTGATACTGTTTTTAATAAAATTGTCATTAAATAGAAATAAAAGTGTCCTTTTATTGATTTTCGCTCAGGTCACACCTACCATTTTTCCATCGCCATCCTAAAATACCTACACACAAGCAAATAAATACTTTAAATGTATGTGTTTGCATCTGTGGAAACATGTTTGGCATGTAAAGGGGGAGGGTGAGGGGTGCGTGTGGGTCTATGTGTGGGTGTTATTTTATTACTTATTGACTTCTTTCCATGCATAATGAAGCAATGTAAAAGCCCTTGCAAACTTTAGATTGTATACACTCAAATTATGTAAGCCAATGAACATCTTATAAATTAATTTTTGTCCCGCTTGCTCATTTTCCTTTAGTAGTGGCTGAAATCCCTGCAACACTACTATCTGATATCGGGTAGTGTTGCATACAACATGTTTGAGTAAGTCAAATAGAAGCCTTGGTTTTAGGATTTTGTGCTTCCACCCAATATATACATTGTTAAAGAGGGGATCAAATGTAACTATCAATGAGGTAATGTACTCATCCATTCTTGATATATTTTGTTGCCTAGATGCACAGAGAGAAACGCTGAAGCCGGCTTGCATGATACTTTTTGCCAGCCAGCTTAACCAGATACCCCTTTTAACAACACAATTCTCTGTTTCAACATCTATTAGAACACAGTGTGATGTTGGGAGCATCTAATTATTTCAGAAGCAGTTTAATACCTTCCGGTAAATTGTGATTTTCAGTATAAATAAAGATGTTAACAAAAATGCTGTTGGGAGAAACAAACAGGTATGGAGTTCAGCCAGGGGTCTTTGAAGGAACAGTTGTTTTATTCCATGGAAGTGGAGAGAAGACACCAAATCTGGTGTCCAGGTGCAGCATTTTTTGTGAGAAGAAGAGACTAGAAACTTAATTCATCCACCAGAAACCTGCAGGTGCTGGAGTGAGGTTTTCCCTAAGAATTGTATACCTCCTCCATTTTATCATTTAGAATAAAAATGAATAACTGAGTAATATTAATAGTATTAATGGTTTGCTGTGTGTTTAATTAATCAACATTACTAATTAGAAAATACACGTGGGAATCGCATTTGCATGGCCTGATTGATACATAAACCAATTTCGTACGCATACTAATGTCAGATATTTAGAATTTGCATGTTATATGTTGCTTTTGTGATGTGATTTGTGAATCATGCTTTAAAATTGTGAGTATAAACTGCAATGCGTGTTGCTTTTGCTAGATAAATACACACACATAGAGGGTTTAGTGAGGGAATAAAATTTTGATAGTCATTTCCATGTATTAATTACGTTTTATGTTTCTTTGCTTAAGTTGACCTTTCTGGAGTGGCCACAAAATGGCTGCCATCCCTATTTTTGACGCACAGACAAGACACAGAAGTCACTGAGTGAAGTGCGCCTGCGCTAAAAGATGAGCAACAATAACCTCGTCCTGACCCCAGGCAGACTGTACTCGTGAAGGACATCCTGGGAGAAGTGCCAAGCCTCAAACAAAGGACTTTCTTAAACTATGAACTGTTATAATTGATGACACTAAGGACACAACCCCGCATGGGAATCAACATGCCCTGAATGGACTAGAAACTGTTGCTATTTTATTAATACATTGAGAGCTGCATCTAATGCAACATCTAATGCATGGGAATCAGGAAGAATGATCCTGGTTTAACCAATCAAATTTGTTCTAAAACATGTATTGAAACATTTGTTGTCAAAATGTTACTATAAAAGTAGACTAGAGAGAGTAGGACATTGCCTTCCATTGCGAGCACACCTTCACTTTACTAGACTGCCCGACGTTATGCTGACGGAGAGGACGGTGACACTGCTGGACAGCTGCTTACCAGAGACTCTGATGGACTGATCAGATGCCCAATTAACTTACGAACTGATTCTTTGATTTATGGGCATAGAGACGAAAGATCTGAATTTGACATAGAGGACGCCATTTAGCCAGATTAGGTAAATATGCGAGCCAAACATATTGAATGCTATATGATTTCCTTATGCTTTAATTAGATAAACATATTATTTCATGTAAAGAACTGTGTCGGGTTATTATTTGAAGTATTTCAATGTATATTGTTTAGAAGAATTAAGTGTTGCTATTCCCAGCAACTGGCTGATCCATGGCCAATTGTATGGGAGGAACTGCTAGGTTATAATGTATTGAGATCCTGGTGAGGTAGGGAGGTATAGGTAAACTTGTTCTTACTCAACAGGTGATTGGTGCAATCTTCCTCCCATTTCCAGCGCATGGAAGAGAGAAAGGACTCCCCTTACTCGAGGACCATTGATCTGAGAGTAGAATGAATGATTAGTGTTATGGGCCCCATCAGTGAATGAGTGAATGAAATTTGGTCTGGTTTGTAGCGAGGGGATTTGTGGTATTCAGCGCTGGAGCACAGGCACTTAGTTCACATTTGCTGGCAGGAATAATCCTCGTCCTTTCACTAAATAGAGGCTGAGCCCACAGTCAAAGGTGGATGCCAAGGTTGACTACGATTTCAAACAGCAGATATAATATAGAGGCCTCTGAAATGTTTCCACTGAGCCTACTAATTGTAGATGAGAAAAAGAATTGTATCTCCTTTTTAACCCCTGGGAATTTTCCTCCTACTCAGTGAAGCTTTGCATGAATTTTAAGATAAGAAATCTGTGTGAATAATTATTGACATTGGCATCCCACTCTGACCACCAAAGCTCAATATTAACGGATGTAGGAGTATCGTCTCACTGACATTTCCTCTCCTTGCTGTATTACATTTCAAAAGAGTATGTCTTAATCCAAAGGTTGTTCATGCAGATATGACGACTTTTAAACAACCGTGCATCTTGATGACCACATTTCCCAGGAATACTTGGTGAGAGCATCTGTGTTTCCCTTGTATTCAAGCGGTCTTTATTTGAGTTGAACTGGGATGTGACGATTAGGATGCTTCAGGAAAAGGATATGAGAAAATTCTGGAGATTGATCCAGAAGGGATGTGGTATTGCTGCCCCTCCAGCAAGATGTATGGTGTCAGAAGCAGATTGGGTACCCTTCTTGACCAATATTTATAAGCCAAGTGGGATAGTGATGAAGAAGGACTGGCCAACTGTGGGTATGGAAGCCTTGGAGTCATTATCTATTCAATCAATAGATAAGTTGATAACTTCTATAAAACTAACAAAGGCAGTGGGACCAGAAGACCTGCCAGCAATTATAGTTAGGCCAAATCACTTGTGGTGGGCTGGATTCTTTTCCAAAGTTTTTATCTACATATCTAAGACCGGGATAATTTCTCTGAGTTGGAAGGGGGCAATAATTAAACCTATACATAAAAAAAGGTGCTAAGGAAGACACAGGGAATTACCGGTTAATAAGTCTGTTGGATGTAGGTGCAAAGCTGGACTCCAAAGTAATACTAAGGGCTTAACCACTTGTAATGCAATGGTCCCCTCGCATTGTCTCTATGGGGCCTAGCTGTTAGCCGTTAGTACGGAGGGAAGTTGGGACAGGTGTGAAAACAAACGTCTGAAAAAACTGTTGGCCCTCCCTAAAGGTGCAATGTCCCAGGCAATAAAATTAGAAGCAAAATTGCAAGCCTGGAATTTCCTAGTTTATAAATCAACACTGCGTTTTTGTGATAAATTATTGGTCCAAAATACTCAGAAGATATCAGCCGTAATAGAAAGAGGTGAATGACAGTGGGCAAGGAAGGTAAAGAAAAGATTGGAAGACATTGCAGGAACCTTAAAACTAGAATTAAAAATAACTGAAGCCCCAATCTCGAAAGCAGAATTAAAATCAGCCTGTAAAAAAGAATCTAGATTGGCAAACTTGAAATATGTAACGAACAAACCCTCTGCAAAATATATGTTAGATTCATGGGAAAATATGAATGTATTCCCGTATTTATCGGCTTTACTAGATGCCCGGTTAGATGCCCGGTTCCGATTACTACTATTAAAGTTCCGGACAGGATTAAATGTGCGTTATATAAGAGCTGAGAAGTTTGAAGCCCTTTTACATTAGGAGAATAACTGCACATGTGGACTGCCGTATCATAACCATAACGTGCATGTTTTAATTGATTGTCATCATTTTTATAGGCCACGCTGCTTGGTTTTAAAGCCTCTTTTAAAAAAATATAATATCAATTGTCAGAATACTGCGCTAGAACTTCTCTTAAGGATGGAATTTTTTTATGTGACTTTTTCACTGGAAAAGTTTCTTAAAAAATGTTTGGATTAGTGTTTTATACTGTAATTAGTTGGGGTTTCGGAGCTTTTAGTGCATTATGATGAATTGGTATTTATATGGTGTAATTATATAAAAAATGTATTGCTTTTAAGGACTGTATGTTTTAAAGACAGTGCCTAAACATTAATAAAAAATGAACTGAACCTCGTATTGAAGAGTTGGAATAATTCATTTTCGATTTACACTGCTCTCCTAGAAAGAACAAGTATAATTTGGTGAGGAATTATGCAATATTGTGTATTTTCCATGCTCATGTATTCTGGAGACATCTTGAGACAAGGCAAATTTATTGAGGGTTGTCTAAAGGTAACTATAAAATTGAACCTGAAGAAAAAATAAACTCGCTGTGTTTATATCTCAATAAGGTACTTAGATAGTTAAAACACACACCCGTGGATCTATTGGGGGTTGGCTGGGGTAACTCTTCTAAATAATGATACTATTGAAGAAAGCCATCTCTGCTGTCAGAGGATATGTAGCTCCTGCAGTGCCCAGCGATTTACTGAATGACAGTGCCTAGGCTTGGAGTCGATTTTTAGAAAAGTATATATCCAATTCATTGGCGATGAATGAATTAGTTTCTGGAGGATATGTTGAAGCGTATCATGAATGTGCTAACATAGCTCTAGCTTTCTGCTTCTTTCCGTCCCATTAATTGGTATTTTATTCAGAGTTATATAAGAACTCGACACAATACTGTGACATGAGTGTCTGATAAAATCCTGTTAGAAAATCAAAATTCAAAAGAAACATGTATATGTGACTGAACTAATCACGTCTATTGAACCTTCAAAAAGAACATGATACAAAATATATGTTCACTTGGATATTTCCCAAAGTTAGCAAGGCGGAGACAGGAAAAATGACTTTTTCCAACATGATATATATAGCTTGTTCAACAAAGAAGGGCCAATACTTCCATTAATGGCACTGGTATTTCCCACATTGCGAGAGAAACTAAGAATTACACCGCAATACAGCTTTCGATCTTTAAATATATCATTGATAAGGTAAATAGAATAACCGGGGTATTCTTTCACTGAACACTCGTTATGGCAATATTTTGAGTAAAAGTGTGCAACCTTACTATGAGGCAGAAAGCTCATTCCAAGTACTGTACACATAGCCATAATGCCCCATGGCTTTACCAAGAGGAAGATGTGGAGTGTGTTAGGCATACCAAGGTACTGGAGCCTTATGGGCAACCTTACCAGCCTGTTCTTCTACCACTGGCCAGTAATGGCACTCATACCGGACAGCGAGTATTTTGTGTGAGCTTTTTGATACACGATTCTTAGTTAGAATTCAATATTTGATGCTGATCCCTACTCTCATAAGCGCCATGTACTTCTCCTAACTACTATAACCATAGTTTAGATTGCTTTCGATTTTTAACTGACACCATTTCCTGAATAGGCAACCTTTAAGCAGAATCCTCAAAATTGACTGCTGGCCACTAAAATGGTAGCTCTGATGGGTTGTCATCTTGGCAATGACATGAATCCTCCTTTTCGCTCCCTGAGGTTAATTTTTGGTGGTTTGAAACACTGCCATGTCATTGGTAGTAACTCTGGCCCGCGTGCTCGATGACACTGTCCTCTTGCACCTCCTACCACAACCTCCTAATAGTGGAGCATGAGGATTTCTTCATTGCTGATCCTATATCTCCCCTAATCCTGGCCCTTGTGCCCATGAAAGGCATCTATTTTTGGGATTGCTAAGAACTTGTGGTGCTGGCGCTGCCCTTTGCCGCTGCTACTCTTCCGTATGGGGTTCCCTGGACTAGTCAGTAGCATGGATGTTGACCAGGCCTGCAAGTTGGGGCATCTGCTTCTATACACAAGACTTTTCTGTTCTCTCTGGTTATGGAGCTACATGGCCCAGTGTTGAAGCCCCTCTTGAAGCTGGAGTTGGCGACTTCACCACTCCCAGGCTCTTGAGTGTTGGCTGTAGAGACTAAAAAGAGTTGTGATCATGATTGTATTGATCTAGGGATGTAAGATTGATCCCAGTCAGGGATCTGGGGGTTGAGCTGAAATCAAGAAAGATGATGTAATGGCTCACTTGAGACCTGAAGAGATGAGCAAGAAAGTGCTGCACTTGTTCTGGACAGTGGAATGAATATGGCAGATGGGTCAGGCACCAAACCGGCAAAGCTTGATTTTTTTAGGTTTTTGAAGCTTGATAATTCTGTTATTGTGATGTGAAGCTCAGCTCTCGTGTCCTTCTGGACTTATGTGCCTGTTTGCCTCATCTGCTGGGAGGACCCCGTTTCACTCTGCCAATAAGCTTTTATCAATATTTCATAGCAGATTTCCTCATCTTAAGTGCTTTCCAAGGTTATCCCCATCCTAGTTTATACTGTTGCCCCGGAGTTATCTCCTCATGCCAGGTTCCACTGGAGTCATTTCTGTGGTGGGTGCACCTGTCTGAGGACCATAGTTGCTTTTCTGTTCCTGGTGGGATTTGGTTGCCATGGCCCCCATGTGGGCCAGCATGTAGATTCCAGCAGTTTTTCAAAACAAATAAGCACCCCAGGGCTTATATTAACTATTCATGTAAGTGGAGCATAGGAACATCTTTGAACATATCAGTGGAGGGTATGTAGCCATGGGGGTGATCAGTTTGTGGGGCAGCCTGGAGGGGTGATTTCAGATTGGGAGCAGTGAGAGTGGATTGTGGCACTTCTCAGCTGGGTAAATGGCAACAGTGCTGAATCCTGAATTTCCACGCCCTCTTACTGAAAAATGTGACTGCATGGGAGGTATAAGGCATGGGGTAGGGTGTAGGCGAACTCATTTGTCTGATGTATGGTGTGCAGATGCCCTTGTTTTTTGGAGAGACTTGTACTACTTTTTGATTGGTGCTAGGAACAAGAATTCTGAAGGACATCACTGGGCAGAATGATGGAGAGATGTGGGTTTAGTGAGGTGGCTCTAGTGTACACTCAAGAGAGCAAGGATGGAACCACGCAGTGCTAGATGAGATGTTGCTGAATTCAAAGGTGCCGAGTCTATTTAATGAAGGCAGCAACCACTATACTGTAAACACAAAAAGCAGAAAAAAAGTGTAGAAAGTGAACCACTGCTCCAAAGGCTTCAGATGGATCTCCCCCACAGAAAAGTCCTGAAAACGTGTGGCCAAACTCTGAATTTGACTGTAAACATTTACAAATATACGGTCTAAAAAAGAAAAAAAAAATCAGGGACCCTCATAATATATCCCATAATATTTCATGGTGTTCAAAATCAGGACTGATTATCTGCAGGGAAGTTGAGGGATTCCCCCTAAGTCAAATTTAGTGGCGACTGGTGAACTTTTAATCTGGTCAGATGTAAATGGTGGACTTTCATTTTACGAAATGAGCCCAACTTCACAATACAAATGAAGTTTTGAAGTTTCTGCTTCCCCTACCAGAAACAAACTACCTAAACAGTGCATTTTCCACCACAATTTTCGAATAAATAGGCTATAAAGTCATGGATTTTACGGGAAATTCTAAGGTGTCATCATGAAACATTCTAATACTATCATGTGTGCCAAACAAGTATGATACCTTCCACTGTGGTGGGTAGGTCTCACCACCGGAAACCGGTTAAAAAATAGAGGCAAAAGAGTGCAATTTTCATTACATTTAAATAAAAGTAAAAAAATTGGCACAACTTCCTCATTAGGAAAATCTTCGTCCTGTGTCACGTGACCGATAGGTACATTGTTAACATCGCTAAGTCAGCATGAGCCCAGCAACCATGATGCTGCTTTTGTGCGCGTTACTACATGCCTTTATTTTTCGCAAGACTCTGTTTATGCCTTTCACATGACAACCGTCTGCTTGGTTCGTTCGCTGCCTGTTCCTGGAGTTTAGTCTGAACACTGTGAGCAAGGTCGATAATGCCCCTTGTTATTCTGTTCTGGTCAGTCCCTAGCACCTAGACAAAACATGCTAATACAGCTGCTGCTGGAAACTCATGCTTTGATATTATAGAGATGCATGTTTAGGTAACAAGCACTTGGAGAGGGAGCTTTCCAGGGAGAAGAACTTTGCGGTTCCTTAATGTACATATACCATCTAGGCATTAAGGTATGGGGTCTGCTTACAAAGTCCAGAGATCATCTATTATATAATAAAGCTGAGGGTGGTTAGGCCTTATGGTCCTTTAGCCACTGTCTTTATATGATGACCTCTCCCTTTATGATATATGGCCTTGCTGCAATGCTAACTGTGTTATGTTTGTGCATTTTGCTGCTGGTTGTAGCTCATATACTGCGTTTTAGAGCACAATAGTTAAAATAAACATTTTAAACTATATTTGTGTTTTGGTCAGTTCTTACTGTGGACAGGTACAAGAGTGTGAGCAAAAAGGTGTGTCTTGTTACTGCTATTCCTGGGAGATCCGGGAGTGTTGTGTTCTGGGGTGTCTAATCATTTGCTTCTTCATGAGTGTGTAGAAGAGCGAGTGAGACACTATAGCTAGTCAGTCCGGGGTTTGAGGGCACTAAGGTGGTGGGAAGGCTTAGCCCCTATACACCGAGTTCCCATATTCCTGTGCTTAGTTCTGTGTATGTGCTAAATCCCTGCAACACATGTTTGTGTGTGGTGAGCGGCCGCTTGAACTTGTTTCGGATTTCCAGCAGATTTCCACCTGGTGGGGACTATGGGAAACCCAGTGGCATAGCAAGGCTGCCCAGGGCCTCACTGCAAACAAATAAAAACAACCATTGGCAAAGCTAATAGGTTTCGCCTCTGCGAAATCTATTGGTTTTGTTAATGTTTTCTCAATGTGTTACACAGCAGAACCAGCTGCTGTGCAGCATGTTTTGAAGTTTAAAAAAATAGGAGTGTGACGCGGCCAATGCTGTCCACATTATAGCTCTTTCTTTAAAAAAAAACTTTAAGCCATGCTATACAGCAGACAGCGCTGCTGTGCAACTTCTTAAAAACATTGATAAAACCAACCGATTTTGCAGAGGCAAAACCTATTGGCGTTGCCAATGCTTGTTATTGGATCCGATCATTGAGATGAAGAAGGAAGTTTGGAAGCAATTTTTAGTTATTTTTAAGTTTTCCAAGATGATTTTTTGTGTCCCTGCTATTTTTTATCAGGAATAGAAAAGAGTAATTATTATTTTTTTTTTTTTGTAGTTTTACTTTTCAGCGAACCTGACTGACGGTATTGGAGCACTTTACATGAGCACCAGTTACAATACACAAGAGGACACATTCTTTTTTGTTAGGCACGGGGAGACTAAGTGATTTGCCTAGAATCACAGGATGTTGCGCAACGCTGAGACTCAAACATGGCTTTGGAGCTCTAAGTAGCTCCAAAGCCGGCAGCTCTGGTCATAACGCCACATTCAGTTAATGAAGCGTTATCCCCATTCTGATATTCTTTGTCACAGCCCCTAAGAGAATAGACTTCGGTTTTAGGAAAGATGTAAAAGTCTGTTTTCAGATTCTACCTGAATCACAAAATCGAAAAAACAGAACTGTTCTGCATGGTGAAAACAAAAGGTTTGCTGGTGAGTGTAAAGTCGGGCCCACATTATGCTAATGAGAGAGACACGGACACCAGGGTCTATGGTACAGTAACTGGCCACGAGCACGTGCACCCGGGCCTTTTTATTGGCGGGGCCACGTCACTCGTGACACCCGTGAGGGATGGGTGTCGGGTGCAGTGTGTCCAGCCCTCAAGGGAGTGGCTGGAAGTGCAACTTCCTGCGGGACACTAGAACGTGTCTCGCAGGACACTACATTCCTCCCCAACTTTATTGAAGGACAAAACAAGGAGTCAAGTCCAACCTGTGGGGAAAAACACAGTTGATGAAATACCACAGGGTCCATCAGCTTCTCGAGTCAGGTGGCAGGACGACATCAGACGAGGGCTGGTGACCTTGGCTTGCAGCAGAACCTTCTCCGCGGGCACTCGTAATTTAACCTGAGGGACTCAGGGCACGACCGCTGGCTTGGAGATGTCCGCTGCATACCGTCCGTTCGCTGACCATGAAGTGTCTTGCATGGCTTCCTCTTGGCTGACGTCGGTGATGGTCTGTGGTGAGATCTAACAGTTCTTTTGGTGGGCTGCGTCATGACCATGGATGGAGTCTAACGTGAGAGTTCACAGAGGTGTTGCTGGACCGACTGTCCCTGTGGAACCACGTGGCTGTTACCGGTACCCTGTTGGTGGGGCAATGTCTCTTCTCGTTCTCCCGCCTGGGGAGGCCCGTCATCGGGGTTGCTGCGGGACTATAGGAAGGCTGCACCGGAGCCGCTGCTTGGGTGCCATCTGGTGGCAGCTGCAGGACCGCCGAGGAGCCGTTGCTTGGTCGCACGCACAACCCTCACGGGTGGATGATTGTTGGTCAAGACTTGCACTCGCTGCCGCGGTTCCGGTGTAGGCCCAGTTCACAGGTGGTTGCTGGTTCCCTTTAGTCGGCTTGGGTGGCAACGGTTTCGGACTCCAGTCCATCGGTACTCGGGAAGTGGTGTTTGACGCATGTGCTGATGACTGGCGTGGTGATGGCTACCAGCTATGTGGTGATCGGAATGACAGGTGTTGGTGACTTGCTGGGAGAGTTCGGATGTTAGGATGGACCTGGGCAGCCACGTGCCTCCGCCTTGCTGATGTTGAGTGTCCATGGCGGCTTAACACGTGGAGTGTGTTGACCCTCTCTTGCCTGGCTTTGGTGCCACTGCCGACTCCATCTTGAGGCGGTGTGAGGACAGACACTCAGGGCAGATCTACACCCATGGCCTCTGCGGACAGGAGCAGGGATGCCACTTGACTTGGACAGCCGACGCTTGGGGAGTGGCCGTTCACCTGAAGACGCGTTGTGGAGAGACGCGGTTTGCGACTGCTGCGGCTTACGTTCGGTTCTCTTGTGAGGCTGTGTCCAGGGACGGTTGTCCGCCTTGGTGGCTGTCAAATATCGCTCTCACAATGCACGCTGCTGCTTATCACACGCCACCTTGCCAAAGCAATTTGTCTCCTATTCCAAACCTGTTTTGTTACTTGTTATGGCTCGGATTCAATTGCAATTTCATTCAGAGAAGTAGAAGCAAGGGCGGCTCCTTCATTTGCGTGGAGAAGAATCGCCCCACAAGCTGAAAAATAAAACGGTAATAAAGTTTATTTATTAGTGTTTTATTTCTCATCAAACTGTCTTGAACTAAGTGTCAAGACAGGGTGGGGCCAGAGCTGCAGAGTGGCAGCAGGGAGCTACGTGCTATCAAATGCACATATCTCTTTGGCCAGCAGGCTTGGGGGGGACAGCATGACATGCACATTTTAAAGTTCTCTAACTTAGCTGTCTTAGACAGCTGGGTTAGAGAAAGTGCAGGCCTCCAGTGCTCTTAGGAGTGCATGGAGAGCATGCTGTAGCCAATCCTGGCGTTGCTTTCATGCTGTGAAAGCAGCGCCAGGATTGGGTAGTGCAGTTTCCTGCACTGGAAGTTTCCTGGAAGAAACCCAAGGGAGGAGGATGTTGTGCTGCCAGAAGGTAAGTGAATATATTTTTATTTTTTTGTGCCCCCATACCTCTCCCCAACTGACCACCCTAGGTCCAAGCCAGCCGCCACTGGGTAGAAGAAAGCTGGGTGCGAGACCGCTCAGGGTTAATGCACCTGTAGCAGGGATAAGGCAAACGTAAGTTTAACATTTCAAATTATTTCGACAAAATGTCCCTGTGCCACGGCGAGACTCCCGCTTTTCTAGTATGCATTTTTGCCATTTAACCAAATGGCCTTTCTGACTCCAGGTTTGAAATCTACCTGGACAAAGACACTGTTAGAACTGTCAGCTCCTGTTTCTACGGAAAACAGCATTGTTTGCTGTGTTTAAGGACCAGATTCAGATAAACCTACGAGGGTGTGTAAAGCAAAGAAATCCTTTTAAACGTCTTTGTGTAATGAGGTCTAAATTCTTTCTAACCCCAGTAGAAGAGATTATTTAATAAAAACGCCAGTGAGTATAATTAGGTAAACAGCTTGTGAGAACTGGTCTAAAAAGTGCAACCTTACTTTACTAAACAAAACAAGCTGTGTGTCGCAGAATGAAGCCAAATTCACACTTAGAAATTGGCAAATCCTCTTTGGTTTTCAAGATGTCCATAGGACCTAGTCTATTAAGCATTTTGAAGGTGATAGTAGGTAGTGTGTGTATAATATATGTATACAAATGCAGCCGAATTTGGTAATTATGAACAATGCAAGTGTCATACAAAAACAAGATGGCCATCGCTGCTTTGGAACGCTTAATGGGAATGTATTATAATTGTGCATTCCAAAGGAGTGCCAGCCATCTTATATGCTGATCTCAAGGGAAGAGAATGTGCCATAAGGGCTAGAATGGCCGATCTTGAAGCTAGGAAACTGGGTTTGAGTCTTGGTGGGAGGCTCAATGTCCTGTGATTCTAGGCAAAACACTTAGTCTCTTTGTATAAAGTGCTCTGATACCTTGGGGCCAATTTTGCACTATATATACTAGATTTTTTTTTTTTTAAAGAACGAACAGCGGGAGAGGGCGTGGTAATCAAACACAAGGGAGAGCATTAAACAGTGGGAAGTGGAAAGACAGAACATATACACTCGTATGAAGTGCAGGTTTTAAATTAAAAATAATGTAAAAAGTATTCCAAAAGAATGGCTAGATATCGCAAAAAGCCGAGCTACGCAAATAACATGCAGTCAGAGGAAAGTTCAAAGGGAGTACTTGGTCCAACCTCCACTGATAAGAAAACACAAAAACATAAGGAGGAACATAACAGGAAATAGCATGTTACAACCAACAACTCAAGGAAAAGAGAGTGATGAGCATACAGACAAATGGAAAGTAAGGGCAGGCTGTAAGCCCCTTTTAAGATTTTTTCATTACAGGAGATTTCACCAGACAAAACCTAACAATGCCCACCCTGCTGTTGATTATTCAGTAAGAGAAAGACCTAATAATTATGGGTGCAATGAGTCCCTCGTGCCCTTGTGCCAATACACCTATTCAAAGGCATGTGAGTTTCTGTGTTGAAGGAGGGATTTCAAAGGCAGGGGGTATATTATGGGATTCACGTTTATCTACAATTCTAAAGAAATACATTTATAACTAATATTCATAATATGCCAATTTCCTTATCAAAGCAAATGAAACAAAGAAGGACCAATAGTAAATCAGGCAAGCTTGTGCGGGCCTGGCTGGCTATATGGGACACAGGGAAAAATTTGAAAGTCTGTGGACCACTGGGCTGCTTTCTTGGTGGAACGATGGAAACAGTTGTATGTCTGGGGTAGGCATAATACATATTCAGGGTTGATTTTTGCTGCCAGGATAGTAATGCTGAGACCAACACACCCCATCCACTGGAGAGAGGAAAAATGTGCTCGCTCTTGAAAGGGCTGGGCCCATAAGGTCTGGACCTAATCTAGAATCACAATCCAATGGCTCTTTTAACAGCATGTAAGCGTAGAGGGGAGAAAAACTTTATTAATGTCAATCAACTCCACAGGAACTTTTTGGGACACATAGTAACCACAGACAACTACATAAGGTTAGTTAATTTATTACAAAGCTACAAATAACTGGACATAAAGACACCTCAAAACAAGAGTGTAAAAATACATCAGAATTAGCATAAAGTCAACTCTGTGAATCAAGGTGAGGTGATGCAACATGCACAAAACAATTCACTCAAGAAATAGAATGCAGAGAATCAGAAACCATGAGTCCCTGCATCAAGGGTTGATGAAAATAAAACATCAATCTAACCCTACATTAGTGCTAATATGACATCTCTACTTAAGCATCTTCATGAAAAGGAATAAAAGGCGTCATCATGTGGGGTCTTTCTAAGCAGTCTCTATACCATCAATAGGTTCAATAGCATAAAGCTATTGAGACAGAGATCATTCTGAGATGCTCTCTCTCCAAAGGAAAAAGGAGAAGTGGGCACTTTCCCTGCTTTCAACGTCCCATTATTACAGGTATCCTTCCCAAGATTCCTTGCGCATCATCCGCTCTGGATATCATCGTAAGGGTAGGTTTTCATGGGACCGTGGTGTTCTTCTTCTCACCATTTCTGTCCTTGGTTCCCAAGCCTTCTCCTGTGCGAAGGACAACGGCCTTCCCTAATCGATTCAGAGCGAACGATGTAACTTTTTCCCTTCTTGCCTAACTAGTAAAACAAAAACATTATTCTAGATAACAAGAGCGCTTCTTTCACCTGCAATACAAAACATGGAAAAGCACAAATCCCACAGCACACTTAAAATTCAGCTATTAATTCTAAAGCAAGAGCTTCCAGGGAGAAATTCATTTTAGGCTTACAAAATTCAGCTAACATAAGAAAATGGCATGCGAGCTTTACGAAATTGCATATGAAACCAAGGCACGTTCAGTTAATACCTTTACCAGGGAGGGTCAGTGAGGAATATGCACTTAAATAAAGTCTTTAGCAAAGGTAAGTAACTTGTTCTTCTGATAGAGACTTCTAACTTCAGATTCCTCATCTTGTGAATAGACACCAAAGCAGCACACCTCCCCCAGTGGTGAGTCTGTGAAAGGGCCTAGAACAGGAAATGCTGCAGAACAGTACAGCATGGACCCAGCAACACAGGCAGTAATGTTTGGTGAATGTGTGGAGGGAAGCCCACGTAGCAGCCTGGCAAATGTCCATGACTGGCACCCCACACACCAAACACAGTGGAAGCAGCTGTGCTCTGGTGGAATGAGCACACTAGTCTTCTGGGAATGCTTTCTGGGTAACCCATTTCAGACTTAAATGCATAAAAGAATCCATCTGGAGATGGTCATCCTTTGTACTGTGTTGTCTTTCTGAGCACCTGAGAAACTGACAAAAAGTTGTTCATCCTGTTCACAATCTCTGGTCCGATCAATGTTGAAGTTGGGGGCCCTTGCTGCACATTTGATGAGAAGCCAGAGGAGTGAATCCAGGCGTGGTGCCTGAGCTCCAAGCTCATTCTGACTGCCCTATCTAAGCAGTCTGTTGTGTCCTTACTTGCTGGAACAGATGGTGTATTTCGAAGCAACTTGGCTGTTGAGTATAAAATGTTGCAAGATCTGTCTTAAATCCTACAGAAGAGCTGACAAGATATCTGCCTCTCTGTCCCACAAGGTGTACAAATATAATTCTAGGAGACATGAGGTGTTAACAAACTGCAATACAAGGCTGGCCCGGGAAAAGACGTGTTTTGGAAAAGTTTCTTTTTGATTTCCCATCTGGTGGAGTTGTAGTGAGTTCTGGAAACTGGATGATGTCTGTAACACCAAGCTCTCTGGAGTGGGATGTTGGAATAGAAAATCTGCCCCCCTGGAGCAGGCCTGTGTCGCTTTGCCACCTTTCTGTTAACTAATGGCCAAGATCCTGGTTTCGCCCAGGTTCCCACAAGTACAGCTACTAAGGTCTCATTGAAAGGAAGCACAGGTTCCTGGGTGGTAGCTGCAGGGTTAGAAACCTGTCAACAGATTAGCCTTCACCCCCTGTATTGGTAGGTTGAGGTCGAGAACTTCAGCAGCCCTCCTAATGACTGTTGCAAAGGATCCAGACTATTCAGTGGCCTTTGGTTTACATAAGTTTAAGTGAATGTCAGGGGAGGTGACCCACACACTATCCATCTTGCAGGTCCTCAAAAACATTGTCATAATCATAGCATACATCCTCTTGATCATACTGATCACAAAACTAATGCTCAGGATCAAAAAAAGTAAAGTAACGCAGTGGAGACCATGGGGAAGGAGCTTCTGAGTCTGATAACACTATTGGATGCAGGTCCAGCATCGGTGATATCGGTGACCACGTGGAGGCTCTCTAGCTTCTATCATCCGTCTCGGTGCTGGGGACAGTACCATGCTTGAGGGCGGGTCTGACCTCAGTTGGAGGTCAAGTGGCACGTTTGGTGTTGCGACAGATCCGTTGACGGGCCTCAGACTGGCTGTCCGATCAAATCCTTGGGGCCAGAAGGCATTCCACAAGTATCCAGTTGGGTAGCAAAGATGACTGCCACGGTCTCCTTTAGTCGACGCATATCATTTCCTCTGGCTGTCTGCTGAGAGGGAAGGTGGTCAATTGGAAGCTCCTGTGGAATCCGCTAGTGGGACAACGGAGAAGTGTGCTGTGATTTCTTGTGTTTTTTGACTCACCTGAACTCCTGGATCTGGATTTGGAGATGTCTCGGGATTGGTCCTGGGAGTGGGATCGCAACGGCATTCTCAACTACGTCCGGGACCGATTACGTGACTTCTTCTTGAGTTTGGTGACTGGGAGGTTGACTATGGCCTTGCTGATGGGGAGCTTGGCAGGATGATCTTAAATGGCCTTGGTTTAATTTAGCACCACACAAGCATTATTTTGTGTCATACAAGGCACCGAGGCACCACAGACAGACATCTGTCTCTGACAGTTGCAACATAGATTAAAGTTTTTAATTTAGGGGTCCATATTTGGACACTGTGAATAGTGTGGGGGACAAAACATGTTTTCCTGAGGGAAGGTTCAATTAAGATACAGCACTGCTAGCTCCCGATCCACGTCAGAAGGCCCAGAAAGGAAGAAAAACTGATGTTAGCAGCTCCTTTAATGTCTGCCTTTCTATCAAAGTTTTCAACCATAGACTAAGCTCATTGCCTTCCACTCTGAAATAGAGAGGGACAAAGTCTTTGCCATTTCTACAGCAAAGTCTTTAAGCATAGGATTAGCACAGTGCTATCCATGCATAGCTGTAAAATAAGAAAACCCTATTAACGCTCCAGGCACAGTACTACAGCTTTTTTGCATACATGCAGCACTCTATGCATTAAAGGGTATTGCTTTGACTTCTACTGGGTGCTCCCTTGTGGCAGGACAGAGATAAACCTCTCTGAAGAGCTATAATGATATTGAAACGTGTCAGGAGTTGCTTTTTTTCATTGCAGGCTCACTTGTTATTTTACCAGTCTAAAGCTGTGATACTGTGCCTGGAGTCTGGTGCCTTAGTAAGTTCACAACGTGAGGAATCTTCAGTTAGAAGTCTATATCAGGAGACCTC
Source organism: Triturus cristatus (assembly GCF_964204655.1). NCBI lineage: Eukaryota > Metazoa > Chordata > Amphibia > Caudata > Salamandridae > Triturus > Triturus cristatus. The sequence continues at coordinate 305,364,753 of NC_140579.1, read as the reverse complement.
TTAACACATAGGGTTGCCAGACAACCAGTATTTTACCGGTTATTTCTATTCCAAGAAAGGTAAAACATTTTTAAAAACAGTATTTGTTCCCCTTTGAGATTTAAACTTTCCCCAAGAAATACAAAACAAACCCATCAAAAGTATTGTAGAACTGTATAAACTGTCACATAGTGTAAAATGCACCTTTGCATCCAAAATGCACTTGAGGATGCAGTTTGGGCTCAGTAAATAGTGCTAAATACAACGGAACACGTACAGCAGCAGCCAGTATCCACTCGCACTCGCTAAGTTGGTTGTTCCTGTTCTCTTGTGATAGGATTTGTTTTCCAAATTACTCATAATTTCGTGTCATCGCATAATTTTCATCAAATGAGTAACACAAGATTACTGAAATTACTATTATTAAATTTGAATTACTCAGATTACTCCAGCCTATTTAAAATTTAACCAAGGCCTAGATATAATGCACTTGCAATACAGTGGACAGGATATATCTCATGTTTGTGATGGAGTACCCCATCTGCCAAACTCTAAATCAGGCCCTTAGTCGTCATACTGTCACACTGAATTTGTTATGTCCTATGTGCACTCTATAGAGAATATAAGCCTTTTTTTGTTACTTTTCCCCCAGCACTGGCAACACCAACAGGGCAGGGTTTAATGTGATAGTCAACATGTGTGCATGCAATGCATGTAAGAAACATTTGTGATTGCCTCTGTTTTAATGCACTGTCATAATATAACCAAACATATTGGCTTTGCCAGAGCTTGTTTTGTCTTGGTGCTATTCTAATGTTTGCACTAAGTAGCACAATGAGACACATAGGATAACAGTTGTTATGATATTTGTCCTTAAAACAGTATATATCCCTTGTGATTTACATTTGATTCATTTAAAAAAATACATAGTTTGACTTCCAAAAAATAACTAGGAATTGTAGCTTCTTTGATTTTTCAGATGTTATTCTAAATTTTTAGCCATTTACACACAGTCATTTCGTTACTCTCTATCTCAACTTAATATGGTGCAAAAATGTACTTAAATCAACTACTGCGGAATTTACAGCTGGTAAATTCAAAAACCACAAACAACAAATATCGGCAAACCCAATAGGTTTCGTCTATGCGAGATCTACTGGATTTCTCAATGTGTGTTTTTTTAACATGTTTCACTGCAGCACAAGTAAAGAACTGCTGTGCAACATGTAAGAAAAATAAATTACAAAGCCAATAGGTCTTGCGTAGGCAAAACCTATTGGTTATGCCAATGCTTGTTTTATAAAATATGGACTCGACCGTAAGGTATTGGAGCACTTTACATGAGCACCAGTTTCATTACAAGTGGTCACGTTTTTTCAGGCTCAGGGAGTTCAAGTGATTTGCCAAGAATCACAGGATGTTGAGCCGACACCAAGACTCAAATCTGGTTTCCCAGATCCAAATTCGTCAGCTCGAGCAGTAAGGACACATCCTTTCCTACACTCTGCTCTAGCATTTACTTCATTACCAGCAACGACTGAGGTATGTATGTACACCAACCAAACATATTAAAGGTTTACTTTATCTTTGCAGTGCTGTCATGAACTAAACCTAGTGACGTTTCTAGGCATGAACTTCAAAGACTATGCAGAAGGCAGTGGAAAAGTCATATATGGGTTGAAATTCAATGCATATGTTTAAAGCTATTTTTTTAAGTAGTAGGTTATAGCTCTTCCTTCCGAGTTTGCTCTGGCATTCTAATAGTTTCCCTTTCTCTGATAGTTTGTCACCTAATGAAGGTTTAGCAGGCTCCAAATGCCCCACCCCTGGTGCTCTATCACTGGCTACTTGATAGGAGCAGGGGGTTAAACAGCGCCTTGTAACATGGTATTGAAGCCTACAATGAGTGTGTTTACTATCATCTGGTGGGCGGTGATGCTGCTGGAAACAGAACATGGATGCAGTTCGAGTATGACACCACCACACCCCAAGACTCGCTTAAGACACACTAAAGCATAGGAGGCCACACCTTTCCCCAGGGAACTTCACATAATGTAAACCCCTGCCTTTGTTTACTGTTTCTCAGCTGTGCTTCCCTGCAGGTGCTCTCTCCAGAATGGAAGAGCAGGAAGAAACCTTTTTTGGAAGGAAGTGGTGGAAGGTTATACACTATCACTGACTGCCACAGCCACCCAAATAGCTTGATTATTAAGAAGTAAACACCTTCCTAGGCAATAGGAACATGCTGTATCCACTCTGCAGGTGTTTTTATGCTCGGCTTTCACCCAATCGTCACTTATATGATGCACCAAGACCCTTGGGAGTAAATTTCTGGTACTCAGACACGTCACCAAAATGTTTAACTTGTCACAATATTTAATTGGTTTAATCCATTCAAGCATTTGCAAGGCATCCTGGACAAGACTAGGGCTACCAGGCAGCACTTGTGGCACCAATTTGCCATGTAAGTGAGAATGTCTGATGTAATAAGACCAGAGCTGAGTGCAGATTTATAATGCAGAGCTTTAGCCAGTCACGTCCGGTCTCATGGTGTGGAGGCGAATCATTACCCAACTTGGAAACACAAACCTTAAATAACTTGCCCTTATTTCTTAACTGTACACCGGCAAAATAGATTTTTTAATGTTAGAATAACATATTTGCTCCAAAATGAGGCAGTTTGCTGCTTAATTTAACTATCACCATGTAGTTTTGTTATTTGTTTAACATGGCAACAGTGTTAAAGCTGTTACATGCGAGACCACTGACTCATTGTGAGTGAAATTGCTCTCCCTCCCTCGCAGCTTCACCATTAAGTGAGGCAAGCCCCTGCACTCTCACGTATTGGTGTTCGAGGCACTCCTCCACTCGCAAGTTTCACCTGTGCCTCATCCCTGGTGATCCAGTGAACCTCTGTCTCCATTCTTTTGCTCCGCTTTTCTCTCCTTTTTCACTCGTTTTTTCCCTCACTTTTATCTCCCCCCCGTCACTATCCTTCTGGGTCTTTCCTCCATCTTCTCCCCGCTCCCGCCTTCCAGCTGTCCAGCTCTCCCCGACCCCTACTTAATGGCGGCCAAAGGCAAGCTCGTCTGCACCCATCTGCGACCCGACTGCGACCAGCGCCAGGAACCCTGGATCTCTGCACCGCCAACGCTAAGACCCAGCGGCACTCCACGCTCTCAACCCAGGCCGCAACAACAACTGCAAGCTAGCATCACCAGCCGACATCCACGGACCCTTCAGCTGTAACTGCTGCTGGCGCACCTGCAGCACCACCTAGACCACTGACCCAGCGCAATCCGCCCGCAAGAACACAACCGAACCGAAGACCCAGCAATGCATCCTCCCCAATGTCCGATCCCTCCACAAACACGCCACTGAAATCTGGGACCTCCTCGACAGTACTATCCCGGACGTAGCATTCTTTACCAAAACCTGGACTAACACCACCTCGGGTCCGGACATCGCCATTGCCATTCCCCAAGGATACAAGATCTCCAGGAAGGACCGCCCCACCACGCCCGGGAGACGGAATCGCCATCGTCCACAAATCCACCCTCTGCCTGAGCATACTCCCCGACGAGACCACACCTTCACTTCAAGATACCTCCACCCTCCGAAGAACCCTCCTCTACCGACCCCCTGGACCCCACGGACTTTTCGCCAACTCCATCACGGACATCATCTCCCCGCATGCCATCACATCCACCAACTACACCCTACTGGGAGACCTCAACTTCCACCTCAACAACCAACTGGACCCCAGCATGACATCCCTCCTGGACAACCTCCACAACATTGGACTCCTCCAGATCATGACCGAAATCATGCACTCAGCAGGACACACGCTCGACTCCCTCTTCACAACAGGAAACTCCATCACCTTCAGCCACACCACCAAAGTCCCATGGACTGACCATCGATGCATCCACTTACCTTCAGAACACCCACCATCCACAGATACCAGCACGAAGAAACTGGACCAGAATCACCGACGACCAGCTAACCTCATCACTCAGCCACTCCACCCCAACCATCGTGGAAAACGACAACGCCAACACCGCAGCCCGAACCATGCACAGATGGATCTCCGACAGTGCCAACACCATAGCCCCCCTCATGAAAAACAACAGCCACGCCAAGAAAGCTAGATGGTTTACCACCGAACTTCGAGAGTCCAGACGCACTTGCCGCCTCCTCGAAAAAGCCTGGAGGAACACCAAATCCACAGAAGCCCACAATAACTTCAGAGCCGCCTACAACGCCCACCACCACCTCATCAGAAAAACGATGAAAAAAGCGATTGAAGACAGAATCTCCACTCATGCACACAACAGCAAAGAACTCTTCAACATCATCAAGGAGTTCGCCCAACCCACCAGCGAGTCCACCGACATCCCTCCCTCCAAGACCTCTGCGACAAACTCAGCACCCTTTTCCACCACAAAATCAAGAGCATCTACGACAACTTCGACGAAGACAACCAACACACTGAAACCTCACCAACCACCCCCGACACGCTGAAGCCAGCGATTGACAACTGAACAGCCCCCACCACCGAAGACACACTGAAGACGATGAAGTCAATCCACTCCAGGGCCCCCATGTACCCCTGCCCCCACCACATTTTTAACAGAGCGGCCGACACCATCACACCCATGCTCTGCCACACCATCAAATGCTCCCTGGCAACCGCCTCATTCCCTGACGACTGGAAACACGCTGAGATCAACCCCCTCCTGAAGAAACCCTCAGCAGATCCCACCAACCTCAAAAACTACAGACCCATCTCCCTGCTCCCGTTCCCAGCGAAAGTCATTGAGAAAGCCATCAGCAGCCATCTCGCCACATTCATCGAAGAGCACAACATCCTCGACTCCTCTCAATCCGGCTTCAGAAAAAACTACAGTACGGAAACCGCCCTCCTCGCCGCAACAGACGACATCCATACCTTACTGAACAAAGGAGAAACAGCAGCCCTCGTCCTCCTCGACCTCTCAGTGGCTTTCGTCACAGTCTCTTAACGCACCCTAATACGCAGACTCCGTGACGCAGGGATCCAAGACAAGGCCCTCGACTGGATCCGCTCCTTCCTCTCCGGCAGAACGCAGCCTGTCAGACTCCCCCCTTTCCTCTCGGACCCTACACCTACCACCTGCAGAGTGCCCCAGGGGTCCTCCCTCAGCCCTACACTCTTCAACATCTACATGGCTCCACTCGCCCCCATCGTCAGAACCTACGGACTCAACATTGTGTCATACGCAGACGACACCCAACTCATCCTCTCCCTATCCAACGAACCCAACATCGCCAGACACAACTTTCGAGAAGGCATGGAAGCCGTCGCCAAATGGATGAAAAACAGCTTCCTACAACTAAACACCAACAAAACGGAAGTACTCATCATGGGCCCAAACCCAGATGCCTGGAACGACACCTGATGGCCCCCTGCCCTCGGAAGCCCACCCACCCCCACGGACCATGCACGTAACCTGGAAATCATCTTGGACTCAGAGCTCAAAATGGTCCACCAGATCAAATCTGTCTCGTCCTCCTGCTTTCACACCATCCGCCTCCTACATAAGACCTTCAAATGGATCCCCCTCGAACACAGAAAGACCGTCACTCACGCTCTGGTCACCAGCAGGCTCGACTACGGCAACGCACTCTATGCCGGAATAAACAAAAACCTCACCCGCAAGCTACAGAACATCCAAAATGCCGCCGCAAGACTGGTCCTCAACCTGCCAAGACACTGCCACATCTCCCATCACCTGTGCACACTCCACTGTCTCCCCATCGAAGCTAGAGTCACCTTCAAGATGCTAACCCACGCTCACAAGGCCCTCCACGACACCGGACTAGCATACCTGAATAGCCAACTCAAATTCCACGCACACCAAAGGACCCCACGATCAGCCCAGCTCTCCTACGCTGTGGTCCGCGCACCAGAAAGACCAGATCGGGAGGCCGCTCCTTCTCCTTCCGTGCAGCCAGAGCCTAGAACGACCTTCCGCTCCACCTCAGACAGATAACATCGCTTCCCATCTTCGCAAGAAACCTCACAACCTGGCTCTTCAACAGACCCACTCCTTGATAGACTGGAATCTGCGAACCCCCCCCACACTCCCCAGCACCTTGAGATCCTTACGGGTGGGTATTTGTGCTGAACAAACACCTGATTTGAATTTTAATTTGATGTGTGAAAAGATTAACAATGTTCCACTGCTACGAGGTAGGGAGCAGCAACAGCAGGAAGAGAGCTGGGCTGAAGGGGAATAGACTACAGAGACTTGCACTGAAAAAAGAGTATATGAAGGAGCCTGCATCCAGTGAAAGGAGACTAGCAGCAAACAGGAAGGTGTACTTGGTCCATGCTCCATGGCAGGGGCACACAGGAAGCCCCAGGAAAAGGCAAAGGTGAGGAGGAGGCTCTGACTAGTAAGAAACAGGGAGGCAAGAGTGACATTGGAACCAACCCGTGTTAAGTATTGGGTGGGCTCTTTGCCTGTTTTAAACTTGTTTTTTGTTGTTTACAAGAGATTTCACAAGCACAGCGCAAGCACTGTACAGGCGAAACCTAAAAAAGGTTCCGAAAGTATGACCCCAGATGTGGTACCTACTCTATGCTTAATGATGTCCTATGTCTTTTGCTATGCCCCTCACAAACTTCAGGCAGAGACTAACAGAAGACGATGAGAAGTTTCCTGCACCAGACTGAGGTAGAAAAGGAGGCAACCAGTTGCAAATGTACAGTGGGAGCTGGCAGGGAATGGAGTGGCGGGGAATGGGTTTGAAAAACAATCCACTTACCTGTAAAATGACCGCCATCTCTTCGTCGCGTTGCCGCTCTCCTTTGGTCAGGACTAGGAAGCACCCAGGATCCCAATAGTCAATCACAATGCTGCAATGCAGCATTGTGATTGGTCTGAGTGTCCCGTGGTTCATCACTCAGACTGGGACCTGGAGCCAGTGCATGTTCCTCGCCAGCCCGAGGCGGCTGGCCAAGCAGTCATGCACACTTGAAGTGTGCAAACCACTCCTTCCCCTGTGACCCCAGCCCCGCCCCACTATGCCCTAACCCAGCCCTGTGGCAAAGAAAAGTAAAATAATAATGAAGTTATTATCATTTTCTTTCTCTTTTTTTCTACTCTGCGAGCATTGTGGCGATGCTCCTCCGCCTGAGCAAAGGAGCTGCCCCTGCAAATGTATGGAGCCAATTGCCATCTGCCACAAGCCAAGTCTATCTCACACCCCACTCTCCCAAAACTGATATACATTTGACTGATACAAGGAACAGTAAGGGGCAGGGATCCTCATTCTTCATGAGCAACAGTGAGGCCCCACAAAGGATACTTTAGGGACGACCTGGGGGGTGCCTTATACGCATTAAAGGAAAGTTTAGGTGTAGCACATTTTTTTTTTGCCACTTCTAAATAGCAGTTTAAACTGCACTACAGGCTGCAGTGGCAGGCCTGAGACATGTTTTAAAAGGCAACAATAGTGGGTGGCATAATGAGGGTTCTAGGCCCACTAGTATCATTTATTTACCGGCCCTTGGTCCATATAGTACCATCTACTAGGGACTTACAAGTAAATTAAATGGACCAATTAGATGAAAGTCAATTGTACCAAGTTTTAGGGAGTGGACACAAGCACTTTGCCATTGGTTACCAGAGAAAAAGTACACAAAGTCCTAATGTCAACAAAAATGGGTGCACCAATGGAAGGCAGCAATCTAGAAGAGACCCTGCAAAAAGGGCCAGGCACAAACAACCACAACTACAGTGAGGGATTTATTAGAATAGCAAGATTGTACGGCTCTTATAATACTCCTTTCCAGTAGTTCTGGACCAAAACCATATTAACTAATTATATTAAGGGTGTTCCCCGTTTACCCTCGTGAAAGCATTAAGAGCATAGTGAAATCCATAGTGAATGGTCTGTGGCTGTGAGAGGGGTATATCATGCAAAGGTAAATTAAATACAAATTAACTGTTAGGCCATTATTTTTATGGTTTGCAAATCATGCATTCGGGACCCCATAGGATTTCAATTTAATTCAGGTAATATCATGCTTGACTAATCATGATATATTGTTACATCTTATAAAATGTCAAGAGCCTAGCATCATAGGTTAGCAAGATCTCTTTAGGTATTACTTAACTCAATGGACGTTTGCATATCCTCTTGGAATCCGTATTATGTTCATAACATTGTGGTTTTAAATCTGGAACAGTTGCAACCAGTCAATTACATTGATAAAAAAGGTCTGTGAAAAGGCGATTTAACTTTATTTAAGAGAATAGGATTTGGAAAAAGTATCAATTAAAATCATATCATGCTCAATTAATATCAGGTTCCCCAAAGAATAAAGGCCTCAACATTATTTGCAGATAAACCTGACCCCTGAAATCCACGGATGTTTAAAGACTTGGGCTAGCCTTGGAATTTGTGATTCAATATTAATATGTTGGGTGACTATTATGAATATATATTTGCTGAAAGGAGATCTCTGTTGAACGCTTTATGTTTAGCTTTTCATGCTTGAACGTTATGATGATCACAGATGTATGCCTTTGATAAAGATGTTATGTAATTTGTGGCAAAAGTGATGAAGAATAGTTGCTTGGTAAAACAGTCTTGGAAGAACATAAGTGTTGGACCTGGCCCTTTTTGCAGGGTCTCCTCTAGATTGCTGCCTTCCATTGCTGAACCCATTTTCGTTGGCATTAGGACTTTGTGCACTTTTTCTCTGGCAACCAATGACAAAGTGCTTGTGCCCACTACCAAAAACAAAGTACAATTGACTTTTACCTAGTTGGTCCATTTAACTTACTTGTAAGTCTCTAGTAGATGGTACTACATGTACCCAGGGTTTGTAAATAAATGCTACCAGTGGGCCTGGAACACTCATTGTGCCACCCACTAAAGTAGCCTTTTAAAACATGTCTCAGGCCTACCACTGCAGCCTGTAGGGCAGTTTTAAACTGTTATTTAGACATGGCAAAAAACCTTTTGCTACACCTAAACCTTCCTTTTTATATATATAAGTCACCCCCTCCAGATAGGCCCTAAAGGCTCACAGGACAGGGTGCATTGTATTTAGAAGGTAGAACACGTAGGTGTAAGGTTTACATCTCCTGGTAGTGAAAAACTCCAATTATTTTTCTTTTTCGCTATTGGAACGCCTATCTCTCCCATAGACCAACATTGGGTTGCCGTATTACATTTAATATGTGCTAAATTTTGCTTGGGAGCAGGTAGAAATCTCATGTTTAGACTCAAATGAATTGTAATTTAAAATTCTCTTCAATGGTAACGTCAGATTTTAAGTCACAATTCTGAAACTGACACTTTTAGAGACCTAGCATTTTTGTGTCTTAATCATTTGTGCCTCTGCCAGTGTCCAGGGTAACATGCCTGTGAATGACTCAGCTCTTGGACTTTGTGTATTCCTCCCAGACAGTGAGACAATAGGTGAGTAGGTGTGGGCAGGATGGGCCATCCTGCCAGGATGGCTAGGAACACAGCTGTTCCATGGACATACAAAGGACACCAGCCTTTTGTCACCCCAGACAGACTTACTTTCTGGAGCCTTGACAGGGGAGGGAGGAAATTTCCAGAACCAGGAGTGGGAGTAGTATAACGAACGCCACCACTTCAAAGGCTGGCACCAGGTATACATATTTGACCCTTAGGACACCTCTGCAGGACACTCCTAGACCTGTGGACATTGTAGAAGAAAGACTGCCTTGCTCCCCAAAACACAGCCCTACTGCTACCAGAAGGCTGCACTGCTGCTTGAGGACTGCCTTGACCCCGGAGGGTTTCATACTGCTTAAGGACTGCCCTGCTGGTTGAGAAGTAAAACTGGACCTGCTTCCCTTCATCCGAGGCCAACTTGAGTGACTCCAAGGTTCAGTTGGCTGACTTCCTGTCTGAGCCACAGGGACACAACAAGTTCTAGAGGCCTCCCTGCAACTTCCAGCTCACCTACTGTTCTGGACCTGCCTGGACTGGCAACTGAAGCTGCTGAGCCCTGCTGGCCTGCACTGGAGTTAATTCCTGATCCCAAGGGGTGCCTCCCATGTCCCGAAAGACAACAAAACAGGTTCAGAAAATAGGAGGGTGAAGGCAATAAGTCTGGGGATGACCCAGTAGAAAGGTCGCAGTCCAACAGTCTCACTCTTTAACTCATCCTGTATTGCAGTAACAAGTATGCCTAGTGTTTGCCCCCAGGTTAACTCTTCACTACAACTTGCAATCGAGCTACTAGTCTTCTTAGCAGGGTGCATTATCTGGGCGTCTCTAGGAATTTAGACATTTCTGGGATCAACAACAACATGGGCTGTCTTCACTTGGTGCATTGGCCTTCTCTCAGCTGGTGCTCTAGATCTCTATAGCAAAGCAAGCCAAATTAGTCTAAAATGAAGAAAACTGGTAGATATCAGGTACCCAGTTTCATAGAATGATAGGGATCATCTTCATTGGCATTTCCATGGGATTCCTACATATGTGAGCAGAAAGTGTATCATTTTTTTTTGGGTTGAGCAACTACCACTTCAAGGAATATTATTAATGCTTGTCAGGGTAAAACCTTCAAGTCACTGAAATAGGTTGAGCTCAACCCCTTGGTAGCAATGGCACGGAGCAGGCAGCATTAACTGAGGGCAATGTTTAAAGTATTTAGGCAGTACCAAAATAGTATTAATAGTCAAAATGACAAACAATAATTATCTGAAAAATAGAGTAAAATTCAATAAAGAAAATGACACCAAAATGAAAACAAATCCAATAAAGGAAACAGAAGAGGTGATTTTTTAAAGTGTTAAGTACAAATAGCACCAAGAAAATGTAAAGTCCCAATGATAGTCAGGTGAGGTGCAGATTCAGGATGACTGAGATAGAGCCCTGGTCAGACACTCCAAGTGGGTTGGTTCCAGTGAAAGTCTGGAAGTTAGAACGTTTAAAAACGTTTCTAAGTCTCACTGGTCTGGAGGAAACGCTTTCAAAGGTTTACAGACTTCCTTATGGTGGCCAAACAATCACAGGAGTACACTTTTAAAGCCTCCCAGGATCTCAGGGGAGTCACTAGAGACTCCTAGGATGTCAGATAAAAGACAACAGCAGGGTCCAGTCCAGGTCCAGCTGCCACTTGTCAGCTGGGTACTTCCAGGAAAATGAAGCTTGTTGTCTTCCCGTAGTGACACAGGAGGTCAGCCACCTAGCCTTTGGAGTCCACTTCTTTGTCTTGGTACAAGAGGAAGCAAGTCATCTCAGGTCACAGAAAGCACTCCCTAACCAATGGGGTAAATGTTTCTGGGGCCAGCCCTACCCACATTTTCAGTAGTTACTGTTGGCCCTATTGTTAACAGGCCCAAGATGCCATGTGTCAGGGCATATCTGAGATGGCAAAAGCCTTCGGTCACACTAAACTTGTGCTGTGAGGGCTGATGGTGTATGTAGATTTATGATAGGGAAATCACTAGTGTCCTCCCACATCAAACACTAAAATCCAGTTTGAAGCAGGCATTGTACCCATAACAAATCCAGAGACAGATTTCTGGTAGGACAAAAGCAGGGTCCTTCAGCAACCAGATAGGAGATGAATATGAATTATTTTAGCATCCTGCTCTCTCCCTTTCAAGTGTGCCCCGAGTGTTACATGTGGCTCAACAGACCTGTTATGCGGGATTTGACATTGTGGTGTCACAGAATGCCCACAGCCCCTGTTTTTAATCTATGATCTGGTTTTCTCTTTAGGACACCTGGGCCTACCACAGTGAAAATAGCTTTTAGGGCCTGTCATTGTAGGGACATGGTAACATTAATGTACTGTGTATCCCACTTTTATATGCCATGAGCCCTACCTTGTGGGCTACAAGGCTTACAAAGCAGTGACTTACTAATATTTAACCCCTTCCCCGCTCATGACGGAACTACTCCGTCATGAGCCACGGTTGCGCTGTGCTCATGACGGAGTGGTTCCGTCATGCTGCGGCCGTTGGCGGCCGCTCCCCCCACGCGGCGCTAATTCCCCACCTGTGCGGGCGATTAGCGCAGTGGGCGGAGACGTGACGGAACCATTCCGTCATGAGCACAGCTCAACCGTGGCTCGTGACGGAGTCGTTCCGTCACGAGCACAGCGCCACCGCACCTGCCCCCAAACCCCCCCCAGCGCCGCTGCGGAATTCCTGCCACGGCGAAGGGGTTAAAAAGGAAGGTTTTTACCTGTCAAAAAGGGGTATTTTAGCAGGTCACACTGCAGGACGCCAAATGTTGCATATCTAAACAAACTTTTTTTAAAGGGTCAGTAAACCATCTTACAAGAATACAGGTAAAAAAGTGTGTGGACTTGGCCTATATATTACCTACCACCAGGCTCAAGGTTCCTAAATAGTGGGCACTAGCCTTCCTAAACTATCAAAGGGAGTGGACTATGTTTTTACACTCAGCACAAAAAAACATTGTAACACTGGGTAAATCTAGAACATCAGAACCATCACCAGTGGATTATAGAAATTGAGTCCACTGGGTGAAAGCATACAAGTCATTCAGAAAAGCAAATGTGACTAGGGTGGCACAGCTGTCCACAGATGACTAAGACTTCAATACATTGCGTTTAAAATTTGCCAAAACATTATCAGTGTAATTTCTAGCCAAATGACTTTCAATTTCAGAGGTGTGAAACCTCAGCATTCTGGAGAATTTCATGTCACTTCAAAAAAGACATTCTCACAGACGTATTTTATCAGGCCCCCTTTAATATACAGAAGGAGCAGAAAAATTGCCTTTTCTTCTGGTACCGCTTGTCGTGTAGTTCCTAAGAACCCCCCCAGGACCTGCGCGTTTTGGATGACCTAAACTAAGGGCTTGGTGTCTAAACCGACTCTGGACACCCCACATGTTATGTCAGCCATTAGACCAGCTAGCTCTACAGTGCCACTACCACCCCCGTATCTTACAGTGGTGTAGACAGTTTCTGGCAACCACAGAACATGACAACACTGATTCCTCAGGGATCGTGGAAAACAGTAGAGTACTTTTCGTTCAGTCACTCGTGCTTGCTTCTTCTCAGGAAATACACAAGATGGCAATTGGGACGTTTTCAATAAGTATTTATTGGTCCATCCACAGTCTTGTGAAAAAACATATTTGCTGCGACAATCAGGAGACAGAAGCCTATGAAAGTAGTTGCAAGTGCTAATATGGTAAACAGTAGATACATTTCTACCATAGTGCTAAAAACATGTGCATATATAGTTCAGATAAAACAGTAGCAATTGCATACACCTAAAATGCATGCCCTACGTACTTTGCCGAAATGTACCTAGCCTAGATATGTAGGTGTAGCATGTATATGTGCATATGTGTATGTAGCCAAGAACCCCCTAGAGAAGCTCCAACCCCCTCACCTGATGGTAGAGAACGTAGGACCTCGTCTCTGCTCCGAGGATGACACCCCGCAAGGGATGTCAGACCGCTGTATGTTGAAGATTCAGCATGCAGGACCTCGTCTCATCGTGGATGGAATTCTCTAATTTGTAGGGGGAAATGAGGGTCCTATATACCTGAGTGGACACTGCAGGGTTTCTTCTAGAAGCAATATGTTTTTAAAACAATCATAAATGCTTTGAAAACAATCCTAAATGTTTTGAAAAGAATCATCGATGTTTTTCCAAACAAATGTGATCATGTACAGCTGGCTGTTGGCCAAGGATGAAAAAAAAGGTGGTGACCCTTATACAGAATAATGATGCTGTGCCTGGGGACATATTGATGTGCGTCTGATACAGGGATTCTGATAGAATCCTTAGAGCCTGGTGTCGAAGAGACAGGAGCAAGCCACTATGTAAAAGGTCTCCTTGTTTGAAATCATTATTGTCGTGTGGCTAGGATAATGTGTGAAAATAGGGGTATACATGACAGGACTAGCCTGAAGGACATGACACACTAACAAGCCTCAAATCCTACCAACTTAAAAGTGGTTTACCATAACTGAGTCGAAAGTCCAAACTAGCCTCTAAAACAAGACCTGATGGCATTAGAAGAACTGGCAGAAGGTAGTCTGCTGAAATATGTAGGGTCAGAAAAATGCCACACAAAGGTCATCGGAAGCCTCAGAAATGGCACTGTGCTAAGGAAGAGGGATGAGTTTAACGGTCAAGTTGTCCTTTTGCCTAGTGCTTCGAAGATCCGTGCAAAGCTCTGGAGGGCCACAAACAATCTATCCACTACTTAAAACCCTACAAATGTGGGATTGGTTTCGCCCTATAGAAAAGGAAAGAACAAGAAAGTTTTAAAGTGTGAGTATCAAAATATTTCCGCACAGTAGCAGTATAAACATCTGGCGTTGATGTGGTCAGATCTAGAATGCAAATTATATTCAAAAAGAGACTTCAGAGAAGGTACATAAAGTAGAGCTGGGTTAATGTGAGAGGGGCATGCAGGAATGGTCCAGTAGCACCACACTGTAACAGCTGCAAAAACAATTTGTCGCCCTCGACACAAAGCAGTGCCATTCCAAATAGTTGTGAATATGAGAGCATTGGACCAAAAAGCGCACTCTTGAACTGAAACCAATTATGATGTTCATTATCCACATGTATTTCATGATGATTTATTCGGCTGCTTAGCTCGTAAACAACGTATTGATATTATGAAATGTGTCTTTTGCTTTTTGTGTGTCCTTGGTGCCTGATGGATACAATAGTGTTGTGAAATATACCCAACCACGACCACTATTTGCAACATTAACTCTTAACATATGCGTGTTAGTTGCAATACCCATGACTGGCTTTGTGAAACATGGATGTTGGCTTTATGATGCTCTGGCGTGCAAGATAGAGTACACTGCGACAAAGAGATGTTCTTGATGACAACTGAATAGTTTGTTGAGTAAACGTTTTGGTATCAGTTTACTGCGGGGATCGCGAGGCCAGCGCTCTGCATCCAGCATGTCACCTTAATGTCATATCCAGAAACAAAATATTAACAAATGATATATATATATAATAGGCTTTGTCACTTCGGAAAATAGGTTTTGCGTGAGCTCATCCTTACTGCTAATGCTGTTTCATCAAGAGGTCGCCACTGTGATCCAAAGGAAGCCAGGCCTGGCTGCACATACAGCTATGACTGAGTCAGGGATGGCTGCTTATGTATCTATTAAAGGAGGGTTTTTTGGATTGCTTAGAACACAGCTTCCCCACTGACCAATTCGCATACATCTTTCCACAAAATTCAATGTGTCCATGTAGGTTTGTTACTGGAAAGATTAGTCAGAGAGTTGGGTTTTGTAAGGCAAGCCTTAAAATTGCGTTTCCTGATCAAACCTCTATCGGTAGTACAGGCAAGATTCTATTGGACGATATGGTAAATAACAACATTTGCCCCTCTCTCTTTGCGAAAAGACTAGGCTTGTGACTCAGCCTTGTTCCTTGATTAATGCGCGCATTTAATTTATTTATTTATTTTATTTTATTTAATGCGTTTTTATATAGCGCGGACTTTACCCGAAGGTGCCAGAGCGCTTCACAATAGCAGCAGTAATGATACATAAGGAGCAAAAATACAAGTGAGCATGTTACAAAATCAAACGGTACGTTACATGAGGCAATAGTGACAATTGTGCAAGTATCAAGGGCAAATAAAATACAAGAGGTAGCAAACGATACGTTACAAACGGAAAAAGTGATGTGTGCAGGTTACAAGAGCATACAAAGTACACGTCGAGGTAAAAAGAAAAAAAATTTGCAATAAATGGCCGACACTCAGAACACTAAAACAGAAGTTACGTTACATGAGGCAGTGGTGGCCGTAGTGCATGTATCAAAAGCAAACAAAATACAAGAGGTAGCATACGATACGTTACAAAAGGAGAAAGTGACATGTGTGCATGTTACAAAAGCGATCAAAATACAAGTAAAAGTATAATACTGCAATATATGGCAGACACTCAAAACACAAAACACACTGGAAAGGCACTTCTATAGGCATGGAGAACAGAATTTCCTATAATGGAAGGACTTCCTTCAGAAAATATAGGGCGTGAATTAAATTTGGAAGTGTCTTTGAAGGAGGAGAGATTTGAGGTCAGTTTTGAAGGCCTGGGAAGAGGTGGTGGTCCGGAGCTGAGGCGGTAGTGAGTTCCAAATTCTCACCGCGTTGCCTGAAAAGGATTGGGCCATTGATCTTTCCTTCTTGAAAGTGGGAGGTTCAAGCAATACATTTTCTGCATTCCGTGATGGTCTGGAGCCACCAGAGAGTTTCAGTTTATCCGCCAGGTAGCGAGGGGAGGATGAGTGCAAGGCTTTGTGGGTGATACAGGCAGTCTTGTAGATAGATCTTGCCTCTATGGGAAGCCAACGGAGGGTGGATAAAATGGGTGTGATGTGGTCGCTTCTTTTGGCCCCATGTATGAAGTGAGCTGCTGAATGGAGAACAGACTTCAGGGGGGACAGGTGGGATTTGGGGAGGCCAGTAAGAAGAGAATTGCAGTAGTCCAATCTGGAGAGAACCAGCGATTGGACCAGGGTTTTACGGTCGTGCTCCGGGAAGAAGCGACAAATCCCCCAAAGAAGGCGCAGTTGGTATCGAGCAGACTTTGCAATGGAATCGATGTGGGAGAGTAGATTGAGTTTTTTGTCGAGTATGACGCCAAGGGATTTTGCGCTCTCGACAATGATGGGTTTATTGTTCAGTAGATTAATCTGATCCATCCATGATTGCACTGGGGGAGGAGAAAGTGAGGAGGAGAGGAGGAGGAATTCAGTTTTGGAGGGATTCAGGACCAGTTGATGAGTTAACATCCAGTTTTGAATGGGGTCGAGAGTAGAGCTTAGGAGGGAGAGATCGTGAGTGGAGGCCACCTTAAGGTAGATTTGAGTGTCTTCCGCACATAGATGATAGTGGATCCCAGATTTACTCAGGAGATTTCCCAACGGTTCTAAGTAGAGATTGAACAGTTTGGGTGCAAGTATAGAGCCTTGAGGGACACCTTGACCGACCGCTAAAGGAGATGAAAGACTGTTCGCTATTTTGATCATTTGGGATCTATCAGAGAGGAAGGAGGCAAACCATTTGAGCACAGTGCCCTCCATGCCCATTCTCTGTTGCAGAGTGTTAAGGAGAGTATTGTGATTGACAGTGTCAAAGGCTGCAGAAAGGTCAAGAAGAATTAGAAGACAAGACTCCCCTGAATCGAGTATCCGCAGTGCGTCATCAATCACTAGCAGCAGGGCTGTTTCAGTGCTGCAGTTTTGAATGAAGCCGGACTGGAAGTTGTCCAGAAGATCATTGTCCTTGATATGGCGAGAGAGTTGTTTCGCTACACATTTTTCTGTGATTTTCGCAAGAAAGGGTAGGTTGGTGATGGGATGGTAGTTGTTAGGGTCGTTCGCATCAGCGGTGGGTTTTTTAAGCAGAGGGGTGACCTGCCCAGTTTTGAAGGAAACCGGAAGGGAGCCTTGACTGAGGGAGAGGTTGACCAGAGTGGTCCAATAGGAGAGAGAATGGGTATAGAAGTCAATGGCAATGACACTAGGGATGGGGTCAAGAGAATGGTTAGAGGGCTTTGTATCGAGGATGCATTTAAGGAGGGCATCATCAGAGATGGGGTCAAAGTTTTGCCAAATGGTTAAGGATTTGCGCTCCTCTGTAGGGGTAGGATGAATGGCCTGATCTACAAGTGATTTCACCTTTTCATCAAAGAATATAGCGAATTCCGCTGCTTTCTTTGTGGAATCCTTCAATTTGGAGGTTGGGGGAGAGCTGTTTGGGTTCTTGATGAGGTCGAATAGTTTTTTGGGTCTATTTTTGGCTGAGTCAAGGAGGGATTTGAAGTGCGACGCTTTTCCAAGGAAGATGTGCTTGTGGTACTTGGATCTTGCTGAATGAAGCGTGGCCAGATTTTCGGTGGAGGGCGCTTGTCTCCATTGTTTCTCAAGGACTCTTAGGTACTTCCTTTCTTCATAGAGGGATTTGTTGAACCAAGGTGCTGAGGGAGTGGGCCTTTTCTTTTTGCTTTGGAGAGGAGCGACATTATTGATTTCGACTGCAAGGACTGTGAGGCATTGGGAGGTGAGTTCGTTAACATCTAGGTCCGGGTCTAGCCTTGGAAGTGATAGCAAAGCAGAATCACAGAGGGTACTGAGGTCAATATTTTTAGTGTCATGGAACCAGGAAGTAGTCCTCTTAGGCTGGCCGAGAGTTATAGAGTGTGATAGCTGAAGAGAGAATGGGATGAGGAGGTGGTCAGACCAGTCTACATGAATAGGGGTAGCGATGGTCAGCAAGCCTGCTTTAGAAAGGACAAGGTCCAGGGTTGAGCCCTTAGAGTGTGTTGTTTCAGTGCAGTGTTGGATAAGATCGTTTGCAGAGAGGAAGGTGGCCAGTAAGTTCGCATAGGTGTCTTGAGGCGAGCCCCAGTGGACATTGAAGTCACCCACAAAGATCTGATTGTCACTTTGCGAGTATTGGTCGCTGATGCAGTCCGTGAGTTCCTCCATAAACGAAGGGCTGCTTCCAGGCGGGTGGTAGATAACATGGAATCTGAGAGGTGAGCGGTGGTGCAATTGAAGCTCAAGAGATAGGCATTCAAAAGTGTGGAAGGAGCTGTTGGGAAGAGCCTTAAGTTGAAGGGAGTTTCTAAAGATGACTGCAACACCTCCCCCAACTTTGTCAATTCTGTTATTTTTAAGCATAGAATAACCTGTGGGTACAAGGAGATCAAACATAGAGTGAGAGGTATCGTTGAACCAGGTCTCAGTGAGGAAGAGCATGTCAATATTGTGCAAGTTGATGGTATCAGTGATTTCAAGTTTGTGTTTTATTGCAGATCTGCAGTTGTGGAGCATACAGCGCAGCTCTGTCGCGACTGTTTTGGTGATGGGGGCACTTGGGCTATGAGAGGTGATGGGGATATTGTACCTGTATGAGGGTGCTCTGGAGGGTTTAGGTGGACGAGTGAGTCTGACAGAGGAGATGGTCGGAATGGTGTAGATAGCAGGGTTACTGGGAAGTGAAAGTGGAAGAAGGGAGGCATTCGAGTGCTTCAGAGAATTTGCAGATGACAGGCTATGCTTAGCTATTATGGGGTGTGGGGGCGAGGTGCATCTCGTGGGAGGGCGAGTGTTTTCCAAAGGAATTGAGGTGTATGGTAAAGTTGAGATCTTGGAGCTTAAAGCTAAAATGGTAGCTTCAAGATGGGAGATGGAGGTGATTAGAGAGCCTAGCTTATTTTCCAGTGAGAGTAAGGCAGAGCACGGCATGTTGGTTGACTCGATGGACACAGGAGGAGGTGCACTTGGTGGTTGAAGGCAGGGAGAGGTGGGGGAGCGGGAGGGGAGTAGGGGTATAGGGTTCAGAGGTGGGGAAGGGTGTTGGATGAGAGCAGGAGTTGGTGCACCAGGGGTGGAAGGGGAGTTGTCTTTCTTAGCGTTGCAAGACGGATAGGAATTAAGGACAAAATTAGGGGGCGATAGAAGAGGAGCGGGGCGGTGGGGCGGAGGGAGAGGGGAGGGGTGTGGGGAGTCATAGGGATGAAGGAGGTTTGGGAGGAAGAGAGGGAAGGGGGTTGGAGAGGTCCTGGCAGCTAGGTGAGGTGGTGGCTGTGAGGGTGCGGGTATCTGGCAGAGTGGGGAGATTTGGGAGATAGGGAAGTTGAAGAAAGGAAGTGGATCTGCTCAGCCCGAGAGAGGGAAAGGATTACCAGGGGGGGAAGGGGGGTAGCACAGCGTTGCTGGAGGAGTGTGGGGAAGGGGAGAAAATGAATGTATTTGTGGGGAAATTGGGGTACATAGTGAGGGGAGGGGGAGGTAAAGCAGAGAGGAGGAGGGAATAAGGGGAACAAAAGGAAAGTTAACTAGGGGAGAAGGCTGGAGGAGAGGTGGTCTAAGGAGGGGGGTGGCAGGAAGGGATAGGGGGGAGGAGATGAGAATGGAGTGCCGGGATGGTGCAGACTGGACGAGGAGAGTGTTAGCTAGAGGTAAGGCTGAAGTGAAGGGGGGGTGGGGGGCATACTGTGAGGGGAGAAGAGTGGGAGGGGAGGGCAGAGGGTTGACCTGTGTCTCCCAAGGGTGCAGCCTATTAGAGAGTGGGGGAGACAGGGGAGGAGATAGGGAGTAATTGGTGGAGCTAGATGAAGAGTCAAGGGGTAACCCGGTCGCAGGGGGGGGGATAAGGGAAGGGAAGAGGTGGTCAAAGAGAGAGAGACAGGTTTCTTTGGCTTGGATCATGACCGTACCATTGTTATAGAGTCAAATAGTGAGGGAGCCATTGAAACACGCAGAGGGGGAAATTTTTAGTTGTTTCCCATGAGGGATAGAGGAGGAGGATGTGACGTTAAGGGAATTGTAAAAACTGGTGGACCAAGAGGGGATGTCGTACGTGAAAAGTCATCGATATGTCGTAGGAAGGTCATCGATATTACAGACTACATAGCTCAACTACAAGTTGACTGCTTATTTGTTACTGAAAGCTGGCTCACTCTTCCCCGCTGATTGCCTTACAAGTCTCTTTCAAAGCCTGGGGCTGTCCTCCTTCAGCAAGGGCACTGCCTCTCTACAGGCGGTGCATTGTCCACTGAGCAGCCATCATCAGGAATTCCTGGTCCAGTGAGGTGAGTATCGATAGTCGAGGTACTGCTGGTGCTCAATTGCACTGATCGTGGTGGGTGGATCTTGCTGGGTCTGTTTTTTCGGGCTGAGAAAAAATCTCACCACCCAAACTAGAAGCCCAGCCCAAATCACAGAGCTAATGGTAAGGCATTGATCAATGTATTTCACAGTGGGGAAGGTTTGGCATACTATTCTATTCCATATTGCACTTATATGGCGCATGGCTACCCATAGGCGTCCCAGCGCTGTCAGTGCAGCAAAACCGAATAGAAGAGGGCTAGAGCGATCTGGTGTGGTAAAGCCAAGTCTTTAGGAGTTTTCTAAATGGAAGTTCCATTTTGGCCATGAGGCATAGCATCACCCTGGGTGCTTGTGTTCATTGGTTGAGCCCAGAAGATTCAGTCACAATCCTTTCTTTGCCTCACACTAATATTCATTTGCAGAAAAACTCACAGAATATGTTATTGGCCTTGCAGAAGTGCTCCACCTTCATGGGCGCTCCAGCTTTTTTAGTAAGCCACACCCGGGACTCTCAGACCTCACCGTCTGACCTGTGGGTCGTCCCCGAGTTGCGATGGCATTTTCAGTTCAACTCTTTAGCTGACTGCCACAGCTCCTTCGTTGTTCCCCTTTTCTAGGGCCCCTCCTAAGCAGTTGGTCAGCTTCTTCCTTCTTTCAAGGTAGAGCCTAAGGCAGCTTCACCTGGCAGGAACTAAAAATTCCCAGGTTTCTAATCCCCATCCTGGTACAGGGGAGTTGGTGGTCAATACCCCACACTTGCAACAACCACAAGGGGAAGAATCTCTAAATAGAGCAGGCAGTCGTCCATCAACGTGGAACAGGTCATAGCTTCTACCTCTCCTAGTGTACTGGAGGACGTTCTCCCAGGGTCTAAATGAACTCTCAAATTTTTACTGATGCAGATTTCCAGCCGGATCATCAGTGGCTATTTACCGAGATTGGCGGGGGGATTGGGAGGGTTGTAAATGAAAAACAACCAACAAAAAAACCCACTTACTTTCAGGCCGGCCACTCGGCTGGTTGCTGCATCTGGGTCTGCTCGCCGCCTCCTCTGCTTCTAGCTCCTAGAACCAGGAACAGGAAGCACTCAGGCACCTGACTCCCCTAGCAAATCACACCGCTGAAATGCAGCGCTGTGATTTCTCTGCGCGCTGTGGATCAGCACTCAGGCAGGGAATGGGAGCCTGGGGCATGCTCTGCATCCAGGCTGTAATGCAGCCTGGGTGCAGAACATGCAAAGTGCGCATGACAAATTAGCTGGCCAGAGAGAGTCGGTCAAAGCATCATTGCGCACCTTGGAATGGGCAAACCACTTCTACCCTGCCCTGCTCTGGCAGTCCAGCCCTGCCCCGCACCACACCAGGAAAGGAAAACTAAAATTATAATAACACTTATTATCATTTTAGTTGTCTTGAACTACTGCTCACAGAGCAATGGGTCGACGCTCCTCCGCCTTAGCAGAGGAGCCACCAGTGCAGATCATCACACATTGTTGTAGGCCTTCCTCATAAAAAATAATTAAGTAATTTATTTTGCGCAAGGCAACCAAGTTCATTAATTGCATGTATGATAATTAGTAAAATTAATATTATAAAGCGCACTGCTACCCCAAAAAGCGAAGGACACCGCAGTGTTTGCAAAAGGTATGGTTTGAAAATGGAGAGACTGAATTAACCAAGGAGAGGAACCAGGAGAGAATCCCAGTGTTCAGCAGCAAGAAAAGAGAAAGGCTGGCCTCCAGAACTCATACATGGGAAAACAATATAATCTCTTAACTACTGATGCGTGCTCCTCTTGGTTTGTTCAAAATCTCCAATGCAGTACAAATCCTCAATGCATTTGTATCAGTTCAAAAATACACTCAGTAGATGTAGTAATATATTCTCGATCCATTTACATTCTAGCAAGGGTGAATCGGAGTCTCCTTTTTACTTTCACATGGTAAACCTAACATAAACAAGCATTTGCAATGCAATCGGTCTCGCCTTTGGGAACCTATATGTATTTAGCTATGCAGCACATTAGCCTGGGTGCTAAACATCTACTGTTCTTTATAATGGAGGGAGAGTAAGCACCAAACTGCATGACACGCCAGGTATGGGAACACATTGAGAGGAAAATTGCCTTTCAGCGGGAAATGGTATAGTTCAAAGCTCTGTTTTAATATAAAATCAGGGCCTTCGGTAGCCATATCACTGAAAATACAAGATTTGAAAAAAATGTTTTTGTCTACGGGTGCTCGTGGAAAACAATTTCTATGGACTGGAATCTAGAGCATGCTAAAGTGATTCTGGTATTTTACTGACCTCTGCTGGTCTTTTTCTATCAAGACAAATAGAGGCAGTTGAACATAAAAAAAGAGACCTTAGGCGGAAGCAGACAAGTCCTAGGGCTGATCTCCAGAGCCCACATAGTACATACACATATAAGTATATATTTAGTGTATACTAAAGTATATACAAGAGGTCTCGAATGCTCAACCTAAACACACAAATGGGAAAGAAGGAGGATGAGAAAGACTTAAGTATTGTCACAAAGGGAGACAGCAGGAACCAGCAAGAGGAATAAACGAGCCAAGTGTGTCAGGTACTGGATTAAAGAGGCCTGGGGTGGCTTCAATTCTAGAGAGCCCTGTTATTCGGCCCGCCGACATTTATTAATAAGGCTTCCGAGCAGAGCTTTGGGCACCGGTACTCATTATTTGACAATTTAAGCACTAACGAATCTGAAAAATACTTTTCCTTCAACGATGCACACAGCATTCATCCCACTGTGGCGCAGTGCTTTCTATTCACATTCCACTCGCAGGCTCCCGCACCCCGCGTGTGGAAGTGCTTCGGGCTCGTGCTCTGACCAACTTGCTCCTTTAATGGACTGTAATGGAAGTGAAGTTCCTTGTGCGCTGCAGGACTCGGGGTTTACTGCTCCGGTGTCCCGGTGGGAGAAACACTGAGCAGCTGCAGCACGAGGCAGGAAACACGGAAATTACCCGAGAGCATAGCTGTCAAGGTTTTAGATTGCTATGTGTGACATTTTCATAATTTCTGTGTAATTATGAGTGCCATTAGAACCACTATGAGTGACACTTTTCTCGCCAGCAAATCAACCAATAAAAGATGAGGGAAACATAAATATCAGAAATCTTACCCATTTGAGCAACGAGAAACACTAAGATCTTAAAACTGCTGCAAATTCATGAGGTAGCTGAGTCATAATTACAACGAAATTATCAAAATATCATACATAGCAATCTGAAACCTTGGCAGATATGAAAGAGGGCGAGCATCACTTCACATGACTTAGCATTGAAGACCATGCCCATACTTCTGTTCTTGACACAAAGTCTTGTTTCATAAAAGTGATAGGAAGTATATGTTTTATTCTATTGCTATTTTATTGCTTCTCTTGTACAATGCTGATCATATAATAAACTTGTGAATTTTGGTTGGCATAATGTATTGACTAATAAGAATAAAAAGGCAGAAGCAATGTCAATTAGACAAAAAGAAAAGAAAAGGAGCATCGTAAAACAAGGAGAATAAAACAAATCACTTTTACCAGGTGGTGTTTGTTGTCCAAGACGAGGCTATGCAAAAAATTAATGTGATGGGAAAAGGTTTTTCACTTGGAGTGGGGTGAACTAAGTCGGTAAAGCTGTCACTGCAGGGGCCACGTTATTCATAAGCGAATGCTGTAAGCAGGAAAGTAAGACTTCTGGAGTAACTACTAATATTAGCCTCAAATGTCACCACTAGGAAAAACAAAAAGCGGACAGCTAGAAAGTAGGTCACATGGCTCCGCTAAGAATTAACACTAAAAGGAGCAAGGACTTGCGTTTATACTGCAGAACCACCTAACAGGGTGAGAGGCCCTAACACAGAGCCCAGTTGCCTCGGGCCTATAGCGTACATTAATTAGAGTCAGCTGACTCGCGGACTCCGGCTGGCACAGTTAGCAGTGTCATGACAGCATGGTGCTGGGCAAGCATCAGGAGAGGCTGAGAGATACACACAGCGGTCACAGCAGGCTGTATTATTTCAAAATGTAACACCAGTGAAGTGAGCAGTCCACGTGTCAGGCGCACTCAGCTACACAATTCACTTACTTGAACGAGTCAATAAACTAAGAGAACTGCATGTACTCTGTAGCAAAGAGAAACCTTTTAAGTAATTTTTAAAACATACTTACTGCATATTTGCTATGCCGTGGGTTTTAGAACAAGCTGCACACGGTTCACCCTGCAGCAGAGCCTCTCTTCCTCCTGCAGAATACATCTTCTTTGCCGCGCTGTGACCTGGGAAATGTCTGGGAGCCCCAAGAGATTGTCACATACAGGAGACTGGTCGAGCCAGGAGAGGCAGGGGACACGTTTGTAATCAGCAAGGAATGTTCGAGCACTTAAATCTCGGATTTTTTTTTATTAAATCCCGGATGTTTATTTTCCAGTGTAAAAAACACTTAAGCCGCTCTTTTTAATGAATGGAGAAACCTCTCCTCTTGAAGCAATATCGTGATCGGAACAGGAGGACAATACTCCCTGAGGCGCACAATTGAAAATGTCTGAAATCAGTTCTTAAGTGTGTTGGAGTGCTGAATTTTACTTAGCCCACATGTATGGAAATAGAGAATTTTCATTTTCTGCAGCGTACATTGAAATGATGGTTCTGAGATGGACAGTTTGATTGTCTTGAAAATAAATTGCTGCGAAGTCATTTTGTTTGGAGCTCTGCTGCCCTCTAGTGGGCTATGTCAGCACTGACATTGGTGCGGCTAATAAGGGAAAGCCGGAGAGAATATATTTTCTTTTGTCTAATTGCTAAACCGCAGATATTGTCTCATCTACAGGGTAGGTTATATAATGTTGTGACCCTAAAGCACTGCGTGAAACAGATTAGAGTAATACCAACAACCATTGGCAATGCAATAGGACTCGCATTTACGCGAGACCTAATGCATTGCTAATAGCAATGCGTGTGGGTGACGAGGCACGTGGGGGGGTGGCGGAAAGAAGGCATCGAACTGCGGGAGGGGGGCCCAGGAAGAAAGTAGTCTGTGCTGTGAAGGGGCCAGTAGCCGTGGAAGGACACAAATGACTGACATGGCTGTTATGGGAGGGACTAACAAGCTTAAAACCAATCAGAAGGCAGGATTTAGAACCTAAGCCAATTTAGAAGATGGGCTGGAGAGTGGGCGGAGCTTCCACAAAGCTTCCACACTATAGTGTTTACTGCATGCCGTACAAAGCGATGGCAGCGCATTCGTGCTGCAACGCTAGGCGAGACCTAAAAAGCATCTAACGCACAAAATACTTTTTGAATGTTGTGCTGATCCAGAGTTATATATTCTTAGGGGAGCCAAGATATAAGGTGTTCCACTGGATGCATTTCAGAAACATCAATGGACTAGGCCATGGGAATAGCGATGCATAACTTGGCACAACATTCAAAAATTAATTTGCACGTTAAGTTAGTTGATGACAGTTGGGCAAGGACATCCCTGCAGGTTCACCCCTAAACATTTGGCCTTCTCCCCGGTTTTTCTAAATTTGTTTTTGTTGGCTTTAGGACTCTTTGCACTTTACCACTGGTAACCAGTGCCAAGTGCTTATGTTCACTCCCTAAAACATGGTAAAAGTGGCTTAGACCTGATTGCCGTATTTAATTTTCTTATTTGTCCCTAATAATGTCGTATAGTGGGTTGATAAATTAAATGCTACTAGTGGGCCTGCAGCACTTATTGTAATACCTACTTAAGTAGCCTTTTTAAACAAGCCTCAGGCCTGCCATTGCAGCATGTGCACAGTTTTGAACTGGCAATTCAATGTCTTTTGCCAAGCCTAAAACTCCCTTTTTAATATACATAAGTCACCCATATGGTAGGCCCTTAACAGCCCATAGGGCAGAGTGCATTGTATTAAAAAATGTTGTCAGTTTTACATGTCCTGGTGGGGAACAACTCCTAAATGTAATTCTCACTACTGTGAGGCCTACCTCTCTCATAGGATTACATTGGGTTACCTTATTACATTTGATACGTGATAATATTTGTTTTGGAGCAGGTAGAAATTTCATGTTTGCTGTCTAGGGAATTGTAATTTAAAATCCTCTTTAATCACTAAAAATAGGATTTTAAGTCACAACTCTGAAAATGCCACTTTTATAAAGTTGGCATTTTCTTGTCCAAACCATTTGGTGCCTGCATCCTGTTTTCTGGATCACATAATTAGGTGTAAGTGGCCTTTGTTTATTCCTCCCAGACAGTCACTCGGTAGGGGAATTGGGTGTTGGTAAGAGGGGCCATCCACAGCAGGATGGGGGGGCAAAGCTGTGAACAGTCCTACTTGCACTTCAAAGACACTGTCTCAGCTCATACACAAAGAACTTTACACTAGCCTATTGTGCCTGCAAACAGACTGGGACCAGGGCAGGGAGGCAGGAAATTCTAGACACGTCTGTGGGGGGAAAACTCCAGGAGTTTCTTTTACTTTAAAGGTGACATCAGGTATAGAAATAAGACCCTCAGACCCACTCTTCAGTTCACTTCTGTACTTGTGAAAGGCCTCTCAGAGGGCAGCACTGATGCCTGTGTCCTGCAGCTTACTTCAGAGGACTGCCCTGGTGCACCAAGAGGACTGCCCTGCTGCCTGAAACCTGTCCTGTGCCTTCAGAAGACTGTTCTGCAGCTTGAGACTTGATTTTCTGCTTGGACCCAAGACTTCCAGAGTGACTACAATTGCTAGTTGATTGCCCTTCTGATCAGAGCCTCAGGGACAGAAAAGGCTCCAACTATCTTAATCCCACACCTGGACCCAGCCTGAGTGGGTCCTGACCCTGCAAGTGGTGCCCATCTAGCCCTTGACCATTGGAACTGGTGCTACAGGTGCCAAGATAACCCAAATTACAACACCGGGGACTTAAAAAATGTTCTGCCAAAAATTGCTCTCAGAACAGAGAGGAGTATGGGACCTATCTCCTTATCGATCCGCCCAAGATGCCTCACCGGTCAGCCTGGCTTCACAATAGCTCCTTCTACGTTTTTCTCTGCAGCAGCAAATCCTATTCAGCGGCTCCTAACAGAAGGGGTATACGACTTTGTACAGCCCTCGTCGGCTAAGGTCTGCAGCTTTTTGACTTCTGAAAAAGAAACAATTTCAAAATGTAAAAAACTCACCATGACTTTGTCAGTGGCTCCCTGCCAATGTGATACTGTTGTTTATTTTAATAAAGGAAAAATGAGGTTTGAGTCCAATTGTAATATTGAGACTTTGCTCTCTGAACTTGAATATTACAGTTTTATAGTCAATTACTATTTTTTAAATCAAATTTTTATATAAGTATTGCCATATTCACCTGGCAATGTTTCAAGCAATGTGTAAGCTATGTCTCTTATAACAAGTGTAAATGTTAATTCCATTTATTGGTAGGCAAAAAAATTGATTTTCTTTTAAGAAGTTTGTGTATTCCTTTTGAATAGTGCTCGTACTATTGTTAATAATATGTTCACCATCTTGAATGTGGCAGATTGGTCCATTCGGTGAATAAGGATTCAGAAGCAAGCATCATGCTCAACTTTAAATTAACCAACAAAGAAGAATCTAAATGGTAAATAAATTGATTCTCCCGATTCTCCCTAGAACTCAAAAGTAAATATCAGACTATGAGTATGGTGTATGATAATTTACTGTTCAACTCACGGCTAATAGAATATAGTATGCAGTAAAACCAAAGTAATATACTGAATACTGTATGTTGCTAATAATTAAGTATAATTTTTAATGTGTAAATGGTTTAATTTTATGCCACTTGTAAATTGTACTGCATTTACCTAAGGTGGCTTTTTTACAGAGATCACTAAGATGAAGATATAAGGGCCATATTTACAAGGGGATTGCGCCACTGGAACATCACTATTATTGACATTCCGGTGGCGCAATACCCTGCACCATATTTACAAAGTTACGTTCAGCCACTTTTTGTGGCTAAACGCCGCTTTGTAATTTTGCCACCCTTTCACGCAATCTGCGTGAAAGGGGTGTGAAATGGGTGTTGCTGTGAGCGTTCCACCACAACACTCAATGCTTTTTTACGCTGCCCCAAATTTACAAGGATCTGTAAATCTGAGGCAGCGCCAAAAACGAACGCCATGCAATAGGAAGGAGAAATGCTTTTATTTATCCTCATTTTTGCTTTTTCCATGTGTTCTGCATTCTGCAGTGTACATAGAAAGAGAAAAATGCCATTAATGATTGTTTATGTGAAGGACGGTGTCTCTGCCTGCACATAAACAATCATTCCCTGAAATGCAGGCATCCTTACACTTTGGGGCAAGGGAGTCTGTGTTGGCTCTAGGCAGCTGTTTTTAGCGCTAGCACTAGGGAAAACAGGGGTGTTTGGTGGAGCGTGGCACTGCAAAATTTACCGCGGCTCCCCGCTCCATCATTCCCATGTAAATATGCCCATAATTTGAGATCCTGTTAATGTCAAACACGAGGCATAGTTAGATTAAGGCCACCTGCCTGCCAATGATAATCATTCGTGGTGCATACATACAGAACAGTGTTGCACCGTTACCATGCACTTTACAGTAGTAAACGAGGGATGATTAAAGTCTTCTAAATAGACTTTCAACTAACATTAAGATTCGGTGTTTGGTATTAATTAAGACTGTTGGGCTTAATACAAAGACACTGTAGTATGAAAATAACAGCATTCTATGACACGATGTACTGTATTTTTTAATACATTTCGTAATACTGTTTTATTAGCATGTGGATTTAAGACGGGACCAAGTGGTATGTTAACAACCCCTCAAAACATGTCTTTTGATAAATGGATAAAAATCAATTATACTAGAATGTTAACTCTGAAAGTGCTTAACTAATACCCAGGGGTGAATTCCTGTGAGACTAAGTAAATATGTAGTCCGGCTATGCCATGCACGCTCACTCAGTAAAGGAGTGTGGCATTCCCATAGTGCAGCTGTCGCATCCTATTACAGGGATCTATTTACTCCAAGCAGCAGAGGTGTGAGGGACAGAAAAATATCACTCTGGGATCTAAATGAGAAAATATTACGTTAAATCGTGTAACCTACAATAGTTAAGTATTGGGCATTTTTTTCTGCATTTGTCATTCAATCCAAAATTTATATAAATAAAGCAGTTTAATCCAGCATGTTTTATTTATTTATTTTGCGTGGCTGTGTTGCACTCATGCCGTCATGCACTGCTTCAGAATCTTAATGGAGTCAGAGAAGAGAGTGGGACGACGAAGATGGTGCAGCAATCATAGTAGAAAAAAAGGCATTGGCAAAGACAAAAGGTTTTGGCTTTAAATGTCTCACCAATCAGACAATACTTACTGACACCGGCATGAAGTATAGCAAACATCGCTCTTTATGCTTTGAAGTGGACCACACATTGCAGCGCTACATTGGCAGCCATCTTGAAAATATAGAAAACAATGTTTTCGAAATATTTCAGACAGCCAGCACGTTGTTGTCTATACTTGCAGAAAGATTTGTAACTGATATTGGCTTTGCTAATGTCATTGGAATGCAAAAGCATTCTCCAATGGTAAGGCCAACAGCGGCGGCCAGCAAAGATCAGGCAGGAGGGAAGGGATGTTAAAAAAGCCAAGTCCAAAAGGGACACTGAGGTGCCTGGAAAGCTACAGTTGAGCTGGGGAGGGGGGTCCAACACAGAGAGCAAAGACCAAGAGAAAGGTGGGGAAAGTGAAGGGGAAAACGGCACATGTGGGAGAGAGCAGGAGAACACATGCCAAGGGATGCCCAAAGTAGCTCCAAAGAATGCAATCAGCATCAGCAGTGGATAGATATAGGTCATGAATCAGAGCAATATGACACCAGGAAGCTAATGGGTGGGACAAACACATGAATAGGGACAACTCAAAAAGCCATACACTTGTGAGTAAGGGACTCACAAAAGCCTTCTGTATGGCCGTAGCTGAGCCTTAAAGACTGATGGGAGTGTGTTAAATTGTTTAGTGAGGTAGAAACTCTTAATGCAGGGTTGAGTGAAGGTCGGCTCTTTTCTTGAATGCTCTTGTAGGCAATGGCCCGTAAATAAAAAAATAAAGCTGGATAGGGTTGAATAAGAATAGAGCAATGTTGGAGTCAAACTGGATTTCTAGATTCTACCCAAGATTGACACCCAAGGTCATCAGTAATTGGAATGTTGAATGGGCTGATAAAGGGGTAATTGAGCAAGCTTTATTGTTGTTTATATCATGTTTCACCCAACCCTGAGCTGCTTGAAAGCGAGCAGGAGATAATCTGGAATCACTCCTCTTGCCTCCCTAGATGACACTCCCATTTATGTGTCATTAGTGCGCATTATTTGGTCAGGAGACCAAATGCGGCATCTACTGTGGTAGAAGCTGATGATAAATACACAGAAGAAACATCTACTTCTACAGCTGCAGGTGACAGGCAAATGTACCAGATGTGGCTGATCAAGCAAAACAACCTCAGCATATCTCAGGCTGACCATTGTGCATCAAGAACCAACAAAAATATGACAATATAGTAATCTTACAGAAAGTTGAGGAATATAGCAGAGCAGCTTACACAAATGTAAAAAAACAGGTAGATCTGCATCAGGAGCTTTAGGAATAGCAAACACAGTAGTAACTGAGTGGTGCTGTGGGCTCTTGCAAGACCCAAAATACTGTTCTCACCCGCTGAACACTGCTGATCACAAACGCAGTGACGGCTGGATCATTGAGGACCTCAATGCCTGACCTGACTGTTCTGGACCACTTCCACATGGTCCTCCGGTTTGCCACTTCTTTAGACACATCATCAATAAATGATCATGCTTTGCCATGGATCTCATGACTGTCTAAATATCAGTAAGTGAACCATCTTTGACTGGGGTCACATTCCATATCACACAAGAAATCTATTCGAAAAAGGGTAAATATTTTTTTTAATCAAAGCTACTTCAATTGAGCATATCTTCTATGCATTGAGAAGGACTGCCTCTGAAACAAACATCCAATATACCCAAATTATAATACCGCCTTTTGTTACATTTGAACGGAAGGTCTGCATTCATCATTTTTAATCTTTGTGAGAAATACATTTTAAAATCAAATTTCAGCTTTCATACCATATTAGAATTGCACCTTAGAATACATTTAAACCTTTGCAGAAATAGATTTGCATAGGAAAAGTAACACTTAGGGGAAATAAATAATGAGAGGAAAGATTGTAGTAGGATATCTTATTTAATGTAATTCTGTAACTAGGAGCAAACCATTTCTCTCTTGACTCTTGCTCACTAATAGACTTATTTAGAACAGCTTTGCCTGACAACAACATTCTACTAAAAAATGTGCTGACTTCAAGATTATGTCCCTTTACTTCATCCCACCATATTAGATCATCCTACCTTAATAATGAGCTTTACTGTGAAATCTTAAAGAATAGACTGTTTGTGAGAAGTTGGCCTGGCATATGCTGGTCACTAGTTATAGTGGCCACCTTTCACCAGTCAATTCGACTCTTATGGTAGATAGGATTAAGACAACCTTTTAAAGAAAGCTATCCTAGTGGTATCTGTGGAGAGCAGCCTTCAGGCTAAATCTCAGAGGAATGCAAAGCAGCTTGTTTTACCATATAATCTCTTGAATTACCAAATGAAAGGACACCACACAGGTATATATATCAAATATATATGTATTTATTTCTAGACACACTCTACTAATCTCTTTATGAGATTAGAAGTCAGGAACACATTCAAATATCAACGTTTCACAATAAGTTAAGCACAAATATGGCTGGGCCCTAGGGGCGTACCAGACCATATACTAAAAAAGAAGAGGTTTAGGAAAGTCGACTTGCAAGGGGACATGGCCTAGGGCCTGTAGAATCACTGGGGCTTCACTAATCCACCCAAGGCAGGTAAGTAAAAGACCCACGGGAGACGCGTGCAGTGTGAGAACACAGCCGCGGGTTCCCTATTGATTACAATAGAGAAAGTCGCGGTTGGATTTTTAAAGTTTTAGGGTACTTCGAGGAAGTCTACAAGCAAGCCACTTATAAGGTAAGTAATTCGAGGGCCAACACACACTAGGGCACTGGAGTGCATGAGTTACCTCACCCAGGGAAGCCGGGTGCATAGGTGTCTTATGGTGTCGGGTCGCGTCGCTGTTTTCTATGGAAGCCAAAGAAGATTTGCTGCTTGCGAAGACTGAAGAAGTGTCCAGTGGAATCCAAAGCTGGATTCAAGATGAAGAAGACCTGAAAGCAGAAGGGACAGTGTTCACAGTCACTTGCCAGTGACTCGGGGCCAGGAAGATGGATGCCCACGGATGTCGGGTGATTTCAGATGCTTGTGGGTGGTTTGACTCTTTGCTCACGAGGCCCAGGTGAAATTGACGATGACCAGCAGCTGGATTTTAAGTGTTCCATGACGTTTGCAGCTAACTGTGGTGTCGGCAACTGGATTGGAGCCAACAAGCTTTGGCAACAGCAAGTCTTGTGAAAAGTGAATAAAGTCAATGGTGCAGACCAGCAAGGTCTGAGGGACTCACTCAGCAAGGGTGAGTGAGGGCAAGCCTGGAGCAACTAGGGGAGCCCTTTGGTTTGATAAGAAAGTCTTCAGGGGACCCACAAGCCAATGGACAAGGGATCACAAAGACGCCTCATGATGAAATATGTTAAAATGACGTAAATGTGCGCAGACAGGGTCTTGTATAAACGATTGATGATTTATTCTTCAAGACAGATCACTTGTTACAAGTTACAAGAAGATGTTCTGTTCCTTATTAATGCCCCACCAGGAGCAGCGTCCTCCCTGCTCAGCCCCTTCTCACCAACTGATCCACACTAGAATCCAAACCACCCTCAACATTCTATCAGACCTCATCAAAGGCTGAGCAGGCAGGCAGAGAACCAGAGTAGGGAGAGTGCATTGAGAATAAGCACATTACAACACATCTCCCCCCTTATAATAATTGATAACAATCAAAATGTGTTATGGTGATACAACACACACTCAGCATAGGAGGATGCATTAATAACAACTAATTAAACATCACCCCCCCAGCTATAATGATCATATACAATAAAATGCATGAAGATAATATCACACACATTTAGTAGAAAAGAAGGATGCAACCAAAACATTAAACACCATCCTTCCCCCTGATAATGATCATAAAAAAAAACATTGCAAGGCTAACTACAACACAACACTACCCCCACAACGTACCCACTGTGCCTCATACTAAGGCCCAAGACTGCGGCAGAACAGGGATCTACAACCCAAAACTGCACCAACTATGGCAAGACAGATCTACCACTAAGACAGATCTAAGACAAAAACTAAGCAAGACCAGACTTACTTTAAGACTCAAGCCAAACTAGGGCATTTCCTAACCCCAACACTCACGCAAACTCCACGGGTATTCATAACCCAAGACAATTTGCAAGGCAACTATAACCTCAAAACAACCTCGCAATAAACTATGGGTATCCATAACCCATGACAATTTAGGGTAACCTTTAACCCTACGCAAATACAGGGTAACGCTAAACCCCAAACACCCAAAAAAAAAAAAAAAAAAAAAATCTTATGGGTAACTATGACAGACAATTTAGGGTATCCCTTAACCCAAAACAAAAACGGGGTAACGTTAAACCCAAAACACCCAAAAATATCTTATGGTCAACTAATCACTGACAATTCAGGGTAACATGAAACCCCAAAACACACTCAAAATATACTGGCCAAACCACCATAAATGAACTCAAAATACACCCATAAATATTTCATGGGTAACTAAAGACTAAAAACATTATGGGTATATTAGAACCCAAGAAGAACTGGCCACAATAAAACACAGTTTCATAGGCATGGGAAGCAATCACAGCAATAAAAAAAAACGAAGTGCAATAGTAAATTATTACAAGAGTGACCAGTGAGCGACTTCTCACCCGAGGGCCACCTCTGTCCCACACTGCCTCAGATAAACAGATGCTTGCTACAGTTAAAAGTCCACTCCTTGGTAAGCAAAGACGAACAGAAAATTTCACTGTGTCACTGTTTGCTCGATAAAGCCTTGAAACCAGTTCCTCCACTAACTTTTCCTTATTGCGGCACCATTGTACAGCGTAGTCCCCCAACTCCATCTGGTTTTGTTCACCCTTTATTCCGGCAACCAAAACACACAAAAAAAAACATGGTTAGCAAAACGTGAAAGACGTGGTTGGAAGTACGAATGCAATGCATGCTTGAAACCGCAAAATCCTAAAATGGCGGCACGGTGATTGACGTCGGCCCCGGATGGCTCCCAGCACATGAAAGCTTGAAAAGCGTCTCCACACAGTACAGTGGTAACCAGGGCAACGTCCGGTGAGCTCCCACGTTGAACTACGTAACGCCGTAGGATGACAACAACGGTGAGGTTGCTAAGGAAACATCCGCGTTGTCAATTCGCGTCCCGCTATGACGCGCATCGAAGAGAAACTTGCAGGAAGGCTCAGCGCGTGGAAACCCACATTCAAAAAGAACCACGCGCTTCCCACAGAATGCCGGTAAGCGTTTAAACCTCATGCAGAGACTGGCAACAAATACAATCGTTACCGCCGCCATCTTAAATCGTTAATGTACTCCCAAAACTGCTCCGCACCAATGCTCCATGCGAGCACAAAGTTCAAGCAAACACTCCTTGGGGCTCGATTTATGCCCCCGACAAAAGAGTGTCAGTAGCTAAGCTCACATTAAAGTTAGTCTGTCTCTCCACGCTTGATAGAGATCGCACCCAACACCACAACAGTCCTCTTTGGTGCACAAAAGATCCTTCCAGGATACAAAAACACACGGTGCTAGTGTAAAATCCCCACAGCTTCTTTCTATAGGGCAAATTCCAAAAACCCCAGAAGAGGAGCAGGCTTTAACATCAAAAATCAGCAGGCCCAGGCTAGAGCTGACCGTTCCAGATAGTCAGAAATGTCCTTTGGGGAAAACACACACCCAAGTCCATCATCTGGCACGTCCACGATAGGGCTGACCGATCTTTTGGTCACTGGTGGGGCTTGTGGAGTGCAAGATTACTTCTTTTCCCTTTAATGCGCTTCTTCAGTTACAAATCCATCCAAGGTAGGCTCTTAAGTTTCACCAGTCCAAAATACACGCAGGATCCCATCCTCGTCGCCAGTGTTAAAATGACGTAAATGTGCGCAGACAGGGTCTTGTATAAACGATTGATGATTTATTCTTCAAGACAGATCACTTGTTACAAGTTACAAGAAGATGTTCTGTTCCTTATTAATGCCCCACCAGGAGCAGCGTCCTCCCTGCTCAGCCCCTTCTCACCAACTGATCCACACTAGAATCCAAACCACCCTCAACATTCTATCAGACCTCATCAAAGGCTGAGCAGGCAGGCAGAGAACCAGAGTAGGGAGAGTGCATTGAGAATAAGCACATTACAACAAAATACTTTACAGGAGCCCACGGTCACTAGGATGGGGTAGGCCTCTGATTTTCGGTGCACAACCTGCTGGAGGCTTGGGCCACAAATGATCTGAAGCACAAGTTCATACAATGTCATGAAGGGGTTGCACTCGACAATAGTGCACTGTACCCAGGTATTCCAGTTCCTCGTCACTAGTGGGGTCCACTCGCCTCAGCTCTGCTGAGGACTCACAATGACTGTCGAGAAGTCAGGAAATCCACTTCTGGGGCTGCAGGGACTTCGGACTCCGGCGGGAGCGGGAAAGTTTGCGACCGTTGATTCAAGTTTTTGGTGCCTGCCAAGCAGGGGAGTCACTCCTTAACTCCAAGGGAGATTCTTCCGTCTTCCAAAGGTAGTGGAATGTCGAAGGACCAGGATTCTTCTTGTAAAGCATCGTCCAGGGTTATCTAACTTGCAATGGCAAGTGTACCTATCTTATAGTAAAAGAAAGGGAGGGACTAGCTCTATGACCACTCCTCTAGGAGGGTCAGGGGGGTGGGTGGTTACACCCATTTCCCTTTGTCCAGTTTCGCACCAGAGCAGGGGCTGGTAGCCCCTGAACCGGTTTGAGCTGGCATATGCACAGAGGAGCCTACTGCTCCCCAGTGCAGGACTTCAAAGCACTCTTAGAGTGCACCCACCCAGCTCCAATACACTAAATCCTGTTTGGAAGGTGGTGACACCTCCCTGTGACAGGATGCCTATTGTTGGGCCTCCTCCACTGCGAGTTTCAGTCAGCAGCAGGAGGGGAGCCCAGTGTCTGTGCTGGTGGCATCCATTTTGTGATGCCAGGGCTCTTTCAGATTTCTACCGTGTTTCCACAGTGGGTACATGTCGTCCCCTCTAGAAGGGTGGGATCATACTCCCACACCAGTTACTGGTGTGGGGGTATGATTCCAAGTTGTTTGACACCAAACATGATAGGTTTTGATGCAGTCTTTCCAAAGGTATCATTTACTGGTAGGTTATAATGCACTTAAGAGTATATGGTTTAACTGCATCCACAAACAGCCACAGGGAATAGACCCTGCCAGCTGCAGAGGGGCCCTGCTCAGGCAGTGGCACCCCCTCACATTGTAAACCAAGCACCCTGCCCTCAGGATTGATATGGCCTGCCTTAGGGGTTTATATGTGTGTGTATGGTGAGATATAGGACCCTATACCTCAGTGAGGAGTGCTAACACTACCTCACCCAGGCTGCAGTAGCAGGCCTGTGGTATCAGATTTAGTCTGCTTCCCAGGGGTGGCATAATACATGCTTCAGCCCCTGGTAGGCCTGTGAAGTACCTATGCTCATGGTACCTAAGGTACCATATACTAGGGGCTCACAAGGTACCACAGAATCCAATCACTAGTGCATCTAATATGCACACCAGTCATTTAAGGGAGTAAGCAGATAGGCTGGGGTCCTGGATAGCAGGATCCCAGCCAGACTAGTCAAAACCATTCAAACATGAGGAAAAAAGTGGGGGCAACCATGCAGTCAGATTCCACCTTCCTACACTGTTAGAATAAAGAATAACTTAGATATATTTTATGTATGCCTAACGAGAACATCGTTGATAGATTTGTTTCATTGTAATTGAGAAGCCCTTTGTTTTCATAACAGGACATTGAAGGCGGCTAATAGCTTAGGTAAGAAGGTTCTCATAAGAACTTTCCTCTATGTTACCATTATTGCAACCTTAGATTTACTATGTACCAGCGTGAATGTTTACAGTGGAAAACAGAAGTAGAAAAAGCGGATGCTGACGACACCATCAAATGAGCAGTTTCCATTGGCTGAAAGCATCACACACCTACCAGTTTTAGTTACATTATTGTGTATTTATACTATAATTGAGTATTCAAGAGTTTTAACATATTGCATCCTTTTCCGTCCCTTTTCCTTTTACAGATACCTCTTTTTGTCTCTATTTCCTAGATCTCTGCTGCTGAAAAATACTGCTGACGGTGACTTTATCCTCCTTTGTCCTGACTATTCTTGATCAATGCTACTGCATGATAATTTCCTCTATCACTGATTTATTTTAACGGTTGCTACTGCAGCTGTAGGAAACTCAGCTGAGTTTCCAGAACAGCATTTTATAGTTAGTTCAAGACTTTAACAATGCTCAGAAAATATTGCTCTTTTCTAAAAGAAACTCGTCATGGGTTCTCTATTTGCGTAGGTTAGAATCCTTTTAGCTAGTTTAGTGACAACGTTCCTTTATGTAACACTCTGTTTGATTTATATTGTCACTACTCAACCTTTTCTAAATATTTCTGTAAATTTGAACTAACTGAAATAAAGATGATCAAACCATACTAATTCCTAAATGATAAATAAAGGCTTTAGAAACTTCTTCAACTTCTTATAATTTTTCGACAATACATGACCTGTTGTTGTCCTAGCTTCATTCGTAAACACAGTGGCAACGGTCCATCCAAACTGTTAAGCGCCACAGCTTTTCGAGAGTCCAAGCTGTATGTTGGGGCATCTAATGTTAAACCCGATTTTTGCCAATCCTTAGGTGTACAACAATACCAACAATAGTTTACTGGCAGGCATTATTATCATCTTATTCTAAAAGTGCATCAGGCCTTGTCTGTCTAAAACCTGACCCCTTTACAAAACTGGGATTTGGCACCCTCATCGTCTCACCTGTGTGCATCAGTATTTGCTCTAAAAACAGATTCTCAATGCAAGCAGTGAGCAATGCGTGGACATCAAAGAGACTGGAGTACCCCCCTTCCTATGAAAGCGGCTGGATGTGTCTGTTCTCTCCTCCAGTGTGAGTCTGATCTGCCCTAATCCGCTCTACTGTGCTCTGACGTACCCTCGAGAATGTGCCTCATTGGTGAGAGTGCAGCAGATTTCAGACATTGGCAATACCTCCCAAAGAGGGATATAGTGTGCAACCTCTCACGTTTATGGCTGATCAATGAAGATTCACCCTGAGTAGTTGAGCTGAAAGAGTGGAGGTGGAGGTGAAGGAAGGGGGCTGAGAGCATGGTAATTCCAGAAGTGCCTGACAACCAATGATAAAAAAAGCGTAAAAGTAGAGAGGCAGTTAAAAGAGTCATTGGCCAGTTGAAGCCTGAGTGAACCATGAACAATATCATTAGAACTGCATTTAATCCACACAGCCCTGTTCAATCAAGGGTTGATTAGAGATATTTACTTGGAACCTCCCTAAGGCTCTTTAAGGCTTACTGGTGCCTCAGTGAACAGAAGCACTCTAAGCATAAGTAGTTTTAAGCTCTTTTAGGTGTGTTTTTAGGACTTTTTAAGATTAAGAAAAGGGACTTGTTCTCTGGGCGTGCGATTTCGGAGGCATTAAAGCTTGAAAAGATCTAACACTAAAGAAAGGACAGATATCTGGCCTAGTTCAAAAAAGTTCAGAAAAAGTATTAAGTGGTCTGGGGTTTATTTACAAGCCCCTTGTGCCACTTTGCGTCATTTTGAAAAAGTGCTGTACGGGTGGTGCAAGAGGCTTGTAAATAAGCCCCTCTATGTTTTACCTGGAGATACAGTGTCCTGTGCACTTCTGTATTTTTAATTACACTTTCTTTGGATTTTCTCCAGAGCAATGTGGGTCCGTTTTGATTTGCTGTGGTTGGAGTCGTGGAGGGGTATGGCTTTGATTTATACAGTTTGTCACTCCTCCTGAAGTCGACTGACTGACACCCATTTTTCCACTATGACCTGTTTCCCCATGGGGTTAAAATCTTCACATGCTGATGCAGGAGGTTGAACAGTTGAGTGAACTGTGTTTACTTGGAAGTGCAGTGTACTACACACTATTGCCCTTTATTCAAGTTTTTTCCAAAGCATGTGGCACCATTTTATCGCTCACATTTGTCATTCATGATGGGGATCGTTTTTATACTTGATGTTAAATTTGGGAGATTTTCAATGTTGCCAACTCTAAAAGGCGATAAAGGAAGGACGAAAATGATGTCCTTAAATAGGGAACATGGTCTTTCTCTTCTCCGTTTCCATATTAATAAGAGTTTTTACCATGTGCCAAGAAAAATCGTGTGAAAGGCAAATCTACATTGGTTTCAGGAAAAAGTTGTGCAGAATTGGAATCGATGAAACACCTTTGGCCAGTTCAAGAAAGTTTTGGACCAATTAGAAGCTCCTACTCTGTCTTTCTTCTCAGATGCTTCCAGCCTTATATTTACAATGAAGATGACAAATTACTAAAAACATCATAGAGGCCGGCTGAAAAGCTGCGCTGTGTGAAGGGATTGTAGCTTTAAGCAACAAAAGGTGTTTACAGCTGCTGGATGACCCTTAGACTTGAATCCCTGGAGAAACATTCCCCTCTATCAAATAATGTTTTATTTCAGTTTACATACTGCATCTACACGTTGTTGAACATCTTGAGAATAACCAATTAATAATGAAGTCTGTTGTGTCTTACCAGACGTAGCTGAGAAGTGTATTCAGTATTTCTTTATTGACTCCAAGTTGCAGGCAGGGCCGGACTGGCTACCGGGCGTTTTGGTGTGCTGCTAAACTGGGGGCTGATTTCACTGCGGTGGGGGCTGATTTTGTTGATGGGGACCTGTGTGTGCTTCTAAATAAACAAAGCGAAACAAATGGTTTTGAGCACACGCAGGTCCCCATCAATGAAATCAGCCCCCAGCTTGGCAGCACACCAAAACGCCCGGTAGCCAGTCCGGCCCTGGTTGCAGGTAAGTAAAAATATACATCAGAGTTTAAGCCAGGTAAACGCATTGTGCCAGCCCCACCAGCAGCAGCCTGCCTGCTGCTCAGCCCATCTCCAACTGTCACCACTCATCCACAGAGGCATCCAAGCATTCCATTCATCACAGTCACACCAACATTCCAATACCAACTCTCACTCTAGCTGAGCAGCCAGGAGGCAGCTAGGCTGGGAAGCATACATAAATACAATCAGGATATAACATTATCACCCTCCTTTTAAATGAAAAATAACAATGAGATAAAACATGGGAGTAACTATAAATCGAAATGTAAACAAGCAGAGGAAAGGTCCAAGATTCAGGGAAGCAAACTAAAATACAACTACCCACGAGTCTGAACACAAATGAATCAAAAAGGAAAGGTTAACATATTGACAAGCAATAATGAACCCATCCTCCCCAACAAAACATTTCAGAGAAATGTAAGAGAAAGGGTATACCCACCCTTAGACAAACACCCACGACCAAAACTGTAGGGAGAAAACAAACGTAAGGGACAAAACCCAAAAGACCAACCCTGTGTGAGGGTGTGAAACTGTAGGAGGATATAACAAAGTGCCTCTAGCCTTTCACCTAAATTGCTTTTGGTTAAAGACAATAAATGAGAAATAAATCAAGATATCAATTTCTATAAAATCTTGTTCATTATTTTAATAGAATGACAAAAATAATTCAAGTTACGCTAAAATAAAACATGAAAATATTCAACCAAGCTGAATCGTGTAGCAATGAATCAAATACTTTAAAGACATTGGCATTTGCGCACTTGCATTTAAAAAACACACATATACAATCAAAGGGGGTTACCTGAAAATAAAAAATACAAGAAGATTGCTTGCACAATGATGAAAGAAAAAGCTAGGCTATAATCCTATTTCAATCTTGATTATTCTGCCTTGGTACAAAGAGTTAAAAAATTAATCCAATTAGGCATGAAAAAGCACAAAGCTGATCAAAAAACGATCATATGATCACACTATATCAGCTTTTTGTTTTGTTTTAATCCATATTGATATGAAAGCGCACTAACATTTTCAAAGGAGAAAAAAAAACAGAAGTGAAAAATGATGGTTCTTCGGTAATGAAAAAATTCAAAAGCCTCAGCCTTTATTGAAGATTTATGAATTTTCTCCAGATGTCAATACATTGGTGAGTAAAGCTATAAGTCTCTCAAAGAAGGATCATGCTGAAACCACAGGTAAAATAAGGTGTCAGTGGAGATGTCAAAGACAAAGTTGAGGCATTTTTAAAAACATCATCAATTGAACCTGATGCAGCGGATGCGGTGGTGGGGCATATAATATCCCACACAAACTTTCACAATATCCAAGGAAGCGTAAATACTATTATGACGGCTCATGAGCCATTATCATCTTTGTTAGCAATATCAAAGGTCCTCCAATGGATCTTTGGTACACGCCAAAAGGGACTAAGTAGAGAAATCAGAGAACTATTCCTTCATGAGGACCTGTAATGAAGAAACAGCTATTCATAGATTACACAACAAATTCATCAACATTATAGCAAATGATACCCTAAAATAAATCATGACACATGAAATAATGACAGACACTATTCTTTCTAAGTACCCTTTAGTATCATTTCAGAAAATATGAATGGTCATACACAAATACAAATCATAAGTAAACATTGCTCATAGTATCACAGGCAAAATATCAGTTATCGCAAGTACAGAATCTCGGAACTGAGAAATAAGGGAGGAAGAGAAGGAACACAAGGATACATCAAGGGAATCACAGTACTGTTACCTCACGGTAATTTTAGAGAATACTAATGAACAGCGTGCAATTAGTCTAGAAAACTCTCTCCACGGCCATAGGAGAATAGTGTGGGCAGCATCACCAGCCAATGATGTGCAAAGTCTCTAGGGAAAAGTCCTCTCCAGTCAGAATTGCCAGTCAGTTCAGGAATTAGCACAGCACAGCATACAGCATACCACGGATGCAGGACAGGTCACCAGAATGTGAACGAGCCGAAGATCATTTTCCCACCAGCATTTTTATATTGATTTTGCAACTTTGTTACTCTAAGTTGAAAATGTTCCTAAACCCTACAAGCCATTCTCATTGGTCGGTAAGTAGGAAAGGAAAACATCTCCTAATGATGACTCTACAATTTCTTTAAGCAGTCTTTGTCTAAAATTGTATAACTTCCTAGAGAGGAAGAAGAAAACTACAATTGCATATATTGTAACTACATAGCAACAGTTTCCTTCTAAATCCTCACCTAGACAGGAAAGAGTCATACTATTCTCCACTCTCTAAGGATGTAAATGTCATTCTTCACAAGGACATTATGAAACAACGTAAAAAAAACAAAACAAAGGAGCACGTAAGCACATCCCCTAACCAATACATTTGCTAAGGCCCACACGTTTTTAGCAAGGAAAGACAGCAAGAAAATAAAAATAATTTCTCCATTTCTAAACCTGCACTACTTTCATGAAGAATAAAAGAGCTTTTTTGTGTTTGTGCTTGAATATTCCTGCAGTTCAGGAAACATAAGAACATTAATATTAGACACACAAATTAATAATTCAGAACCCTATAAAGAAATCTTCCATTCTTCCAGTGTTATCCTGACTCTTAAAAATACGTGCATCTTTGCACATTTTCTGTCGTACCTTTCAAATCTTCACATTTTAGTAATTTCGGTTTTCACACACAGTAATTTGTTAAAACACACACATGGGTAAATTTTCCCAAGAAGATTTTATTAACAAAAATCTTGCTCCATCAATCCCTCATTTGATGATATCCCAAACCATTGTTGCAGCACAGAACGTCAAACTCCCCCCTTCGGCACAGACCAACTACCTCGGCATCCAATTCACTCACATACATTCATTGGTGGGGCCCATAACACCAATAAACTTACACTCAGTTGACCTGTTTTCTGAGGGAAAATACGTTTCTCAACGCTGACATGAGAGGAATACCTTTACTTTACCCTAAACACATAGACATTAAACCTAAGACATCCCTCCCATACGGAGATAGATCATTTAGGTAAATTGGTAATTGATGATTAACTCGTCTACCTTTTCTCTATTACTTTTCTCTTAATCATCTTCTTCAAATAATCCACACAATACATTTGTCAATTAATCAATTATTCTTTATCTAAGAAATGTTAGAAATCATCATTAGCATTTCAGAGCATCATATTTACCTATTCTGGCTAAAGTCGTCCTCTAAGTCAGTCAGTCAAAGAGAATTTATTCAGCAAAGTTGGGCCGCAATTCAGTCTCTCATAGATTCAGGATAACAGCTGTCCAGCAGTGTCACCGTCCTCTCCATCAGCATAACGTCAGGAAATCGAGTTCGTCAAAGTAGAGCGGGCCAGTCGTAGCGTTACTACCCTAGTTCCCTACCTACTTTTATAATGAAAATAATAACAAAATGTATCAAGATCGGGGTTTAGAGAGTCCTCATTGGTCACGTTTAACGTCTCGTTCAGCCATCTTGTATAGGCCGAAATGGTCAACTTAAGCAAAAGAAACACAAAAACATAATTAAAAGATAGAAATGACTTATAACATGTTATCCCCTTACTAATACCCATATGTGTGTGTAATTATCTAGCAGAAGCAACACTCAGAGCGGTTTATACTTACTGAATAAAGCACAAATCACAAATACATCACTGAAAGCAACATATAACATATAATATTCTAATTTTCTACTATTAATATGCGTACACAAGTTAATTCACAATTAATATAGCCATGCAAAGTGCAATTC
Source organism: Triturus cristatus (assembly GCF_964204655.1). Lineage (NCBI taxonomy): Eukaryota > Metazoa > Chordata > Amphibia > Caudata > Salamandridae > Triturus > Triturus cristatus. Next base: position 305,320,164 of record NC_140579.1, on the reverse strand, counting down.
CCACGAGTAATTCTTCTGTTAATATAGTTGGTGAGTTATCACTTCAAACAAATTAATAATATTACAATTAATTGATTATTCGGATTAATATAAACATGCAGAATGGGGGGATACAAAATTTTGTACCACCCGCTCCAACAATCCCCCCATTGGTGATTATATCACCACACTAATATAAAATTTTGTATTCTTTTTACGGAAATTTCGAATTGATTTCTTGTTTCATTCATATTTCAGTTTCCCCTGTTTCTTCTCTTTTCGCCGTTTTATACATGCTATCCTTTAACTCTTCCGGTTCTATTTCTTCAAATTCTCTTTCTTGTTTCTTATCCCTTCTCCTTAAGTTTTCTCTTTTTATTCTTTTCTGATTTCTATTCTTTCTACAACAAATACAACCTAGTCTAATTATTAGTACTAAGGAAATCACACAAAATAATGAAAATAATATCTTACCTATATATGTACTAACTAGTTTTACTACAAAGTCTTTAATAGCTGATATTTTCTTACCAATCTTCTCCCAGACACCTTCAACCTCCAGTGGTACAATTTCGTCATGCAATTCTGTAATGTTTTTAATATAAATTTTCAAATCTTTACTTTCGTCAGGAATGTAAGTACAACAATGTTGAACTTTCAGCATTCCACAGACTCCACCCTCTTTTGCCAATAAAATATCAAGGGCAAGTCGATTTTGCATTATCATAGCACGCATGGCAACCATTTCAATATTTACCAATAAGAATCCTCCAGCGGTGCTTGTTGACAAGCGATCCACTACTGTTGAAAGTTTTCTAATTTCGTTCGCATTCAGAGATATTCCCACTGCGGGTATCAGTGCTCCAAAAATGTCACCCACAATTTCAGTCCAAGATTCTCTCTTACTACGTGCTAAATGACTACCTAAACTATGTACACCATCTTCTCCTCTATCCATGTGAAAAATCTTTGGAAAAACCAGGCCAACATAACATGTGCCATACCAATGATCTGGCAAACGATAATATGCCCTGTTCCCACAAATGAAAGACAGTCCTGGAAAGACTGGATCTCTTCCACCTTTAAATCCCCATCCTCCCATGATTCGGTATGTATCATGGCACTCACTATTCCCTAGAAAATAATTGTCATACGCCGTCTGATTCCTTCTTATACACAATTTCCCTTTCTGAGGCCAATCTAAAGCCATAGTTGGACTTGATTCTCCTCTTAAATGTTTCTCCGTTTCTACATCCCAAACCGTTTTCTCCACTTTCCCTTCTGGAACCTTCCTTTGCATTTTCAATCTCCTTTCTTCAACCATATCCAAAAATGTCTTCTCTTTCTTTAAACTGCAAGTCAAGTTATTTCTAAATATATATTCTAAGGTTAGTTCATTTGTCTCTAAGAAAAATTCACCTAATACCTTTGCAGGTTTTACCTTGTTTTGTTTGTTAATTGCTGGTACTTGTGAAAATATTATTATTATTATTATTATGGAATTTTGTAAAGCGCATGGTTACACACCCCGGCGTGTCCCCGCGCTGAGAGGAGAGATAGAGGCGAATCAAGCAAGGGGTCATATCAGTGCGGAGCGATAGAGGTGAGTTTTTAGTGCTTTACGAAATTTAGTCTCTGAGGGTTCGAGGCGCAGCTCTATCGGGAGTAAATTCCAGTTTTTGGCCGCAAGAAACCTGAAAGATCTCCCTCCCATTCGAGCTTTTCGAATTTTGGGGATGACGACTAGTCCAGTGCCCGAGGATCTGAGCAGCCGCTCCGATCTATAGGGGCTAATAAGATTACAGAGGGGAGTAGGCGCCCTGCTCATAATGATGCGATGGCACAAGCAGAGTGCCTTGAAGATAATCCTCTCCCTGACGGGCAGTCAGTGGAGGGACTTCAAGGCAGCTTTAGATGGCGTTCTTCTAGGAAGCCTCAGTACCAATCGAGCTGTGGTGTTTTGAAGAACCTGGAGACGATTTAGGCATTTTGCTGTCACGCCCAGATACAGAAGATTGGAATAATCGAGTCTAGATGTAACCAAGGCATGAACAAGGGTCTGCCTAGCACTGACTGGAAGTAGATCGAGAGTCTTCCTTAGACTTTTAAGCATGCCAAAGCAAGTTCCAACCACCCGATTAATCTGGGCAGTAAAAGAGAGATCAGTATCACACAACACTCCCAGATTTTTTGCCTGCTGACAAGGCACAGGGGTGGGTCCCAGGCAGTCTGGCCACCATGCCGATGACCACACATTCGGTGCACCTCCCACCACGAGCACTTCAGTTTTAGACCCATTCAGCTTCAGGCAGTTATTAGACATCCAGGATGCAAGCTCCTGCATGCAGGCACTGAAGCTGGATGTTGCAACATCAGGTGCTCGTGACAGCGAGATGACTAGCTGTGTATCATCGGCGTATGACACTAGTTGGAGGTCGTGGCTTTCCACAATGGTGGCAACAGGGGAGACATAAAGGTTAAACAGGGTTGGGCTCAGGGCAGAGCCCTGGGGAACCCCTTGATTAAGAGGGAACATACGAGAGTAGTGTTCTCCCTGTCTAACCTGAAAGCTCCTGTCAGTGAGAAAAGATTGAATCCACCTGAGTGCTGAGCCTGTGACTCCTCCTTTATTAAGACACTGTAGCAAGATGAAATGTGCTACAGTGTCGAAGGCTGCACTAAGGTCCAATAAAATGAGGGCCATAGTATGCCCCTCATCAACCCCTTTCCTTATGGTCTCAGTGGCCAAGAGTAGCGCAAACTCCGTAGAGTGGTGGGCCCGGAAACCAAACTGAGTAGTATGAAGCAAGTTGGCTTTCTCCACAAAGGCCAGAAGTTGAAGATTAGCTACCTTTTCTGCCACTTTAGCCATATAGGGGAGGAGTGAGATGGGTCGGAGATTATCCATCCTGTCCCAACTGAGGTTGGGTTTCTTTTGGAGCGGAAGTACTACAGCCTGTTTCCAGCTTTGAGGTACGCTACTGGAACTAAAAGAGAGATCCAAAACATCTCTAATATAAGGTTCAAGAGTCTCAATACTCTCTGCCAAAAGCTTAGGAGATGCAGGGTCTCGTGGGGATCCTGACGTAATCGAACGGCAGATCCGCTGGAGCTCGTTCGAGGAAGGAACAAGGAAGTTAGTCAAGCTGTTCGTACCTATATCAAATGATTTGCTCTCATTGAAAGCTGTTCCCTTTTTCTTCCCTCCCGAGAAAGTGGAGTAGATGGTATCCACTTTATCCGAAAAGAAGGCAGCGATGCGATTGCAGGAATCTTCTGAGACCAGGGACGGGTCAGCCGAAGCACTACAAACGGCGATTTCCTTATAGATTTTAAAAAGCTCCTTGGTAGAATTATTAGCTTCATCTATCCTACCGGAAAAATACTTAGTTTTGGCACGCCTGATTTGGGTATGGTATTCTCTGCGTTTATCTATATATCTTAGTTTTGGTTGATCGAGATAGGCCAGTCTCCACTGTCTTTCAAGTTGTTTACATTCTGCTTTCATTGAGCGTAGTTCTTTACTGTACCAAGGGGCGGATTTCTGATGCCTGCTATGCGGATTTTTATGGCAAAGAGGGGCAGTGTCATCCAGAGCCTTGTTTATGCGAGCTTCTAATCTCTCAGAAGCAGATGTCGCATCCTCACCTCCTGGTTTGCCGCCTATGGTCAGAGCAATATCAAACTTAGATTTAGAAAAAGCAGTCCATTTGCGACTCATAAATTTAGAGTTGGTCCTCTTATGGCTATTGCTAAGAGGGATGATTAATGTGAACAGCACAAGAAAGTGGTCAGACCAGGAAACAGGAACGGGGGCCTTAATTTCAATATCTTCCCAATTCGCAAAGATAGGATCCAATAAGTGTCCCTTTTGATGGGTGGGGGCTTTGGATTTAATCTCTAATTGGAGGGAATGTAGTTGCTGACAGAGATCAGTTGCTCCTTTGTCCAATAGGTCATCCCAATGGATGTTAAGATCGCCTAGGAGCATAAATTTATCTCTGCGTAGAGCGGTCTCAGTTAGGCCATCAATAAGGCTGTTAGAGAAATGAGTAAAAGGACCCGGGGCACGATAGATCAAAAAGCCCTTCAGTGTGTTTCCCTCATTGACCTTAATGGAGAAGGCACCCGTCTCACTATCAGCAATTGCAATATAGTATCTACATCTGAGAAATAATACTCTAATTTACCTGTTTGATAAAATAACTATCTATTACACTACATGGTATTCCATATGTTACAGGAAGGTGATGATAAGTCACTCCTTCTGATACAGATGCAGGTAATTGCATACAAACGTAGCAATCCCTTACGTCCATTGTTTTTACATATTCATACAACAACTTTGAAAACACATTGTTAGAAAAATCTGTTATTGACCTGTCTTTATGCAAATAGTTTTTATCTATTCTAGTTGGAACTACCTTTTGAACTTTCCCTATATTAGTTATGTTATCACTATGTCCTTCTAATGTATCTACAGTAACTTTAAATGAAATTAATAGAGCAAGAATACTCCAAAGAAGCATTAATAATCAGGGGTGGGCGACAATTTCCGTTCCGCTCCCGGAAATTGCGACAATTCGACATTTACGCGTTCTGACCAGAACGCGGAAATGCCGAATTGTCGCAATTTCCAGGAGGGAACGGAAATTGTTGCCTGGCCAACCACAACAGGAAGCACTTACAGATATAAATAAAGCAGGGGCCCGAGTGGAAGCTCAAATTCAGTAACGCTTCAATCAGCACAAAACATTCGGGAGCTAGGTCGAGGCTGGGCAGGTGTGCTTTTCCCCCAGGTCGTCGTCACTTACCCGATCCGTGATGGAGCTCTGTGCATCCATGACTCTCGACTTGAGCGCAATCTCCGCGTAGTCTCCAGGAGGTTCAGTCTCCTCATCTGCTGCTCTGCTCGGTCTCTGGCCCATAAACAGAAGGCATGTGAACTGCATGGAAGCCCCGCCCCACACACCAGCGGTGGGCAATGTCTTCTGCCCTTTCCCCCACTGATGGACAGCTGACTCGAGGGACCCCAGGTACGTCGGCGCCGTGTCAACGTTACAGACACACATGGTCACTGTAACGGCAGCGGCAGGCCGGAAGCACCAATTTCCGCGATCACGGAAATATTGCGTGATCGCGGAAATTGCGTGCATTCTCGCGAGAATTGGCGGAAGTGCCTTCCGCCAATTCCGCCCACCCCTAATAATAATCCTGTACAACAACAACACATTTTGCACCATCTTCTAAGAAAAGTACATCTACTTTTACTACTTTCTATGTTTGCCATCTTTCTAAAATGAGCCGTGTCTTTTGACTTAGCCTCTTCTATTTCACAACTAGTTTCTAACCCTAGGCTTCTAAGCACCTACGTGGTTCTACCAGTTTTTGTCTTTTCCAGTATTTTATTGTTTTTCCATCAGTAATTTTCTTGTCTCATTCAGTTTGGCATCTCATCATCTTTCACCTTCCCTTCGTTTTCAACATACAGGTTGTCCTGAACATCCGCTTCTTCTCCAATATCGGACAAGATAACTCTCAGGATTTCCGATTCTTCGTCTTCCTCAACCACTTCCGGTACAACCACCTCTGGATTTCCTTGCCTATCTGCCTCTTCCTTTACTTCAGGCAGGGCCACATATGTCCATTCCGGTCTTCTGGTTAGGCTTTCTTGTTCTTTTGTTTTCTTTGACCACTGTCTGTTCTTCTTCTTTCAATTTTTCCTGACTCGTTACTTCATTCACCTATTCAGCTCTTGGCGAATTTACACATGTCAGGCGATATCTCAATCTCTTTATTTTGTTTGGCCACACCTCGTCTTTGGCCGCTCTTTTCAATTTACTCCCTTTATCATTCTCTTCAGTTCTCCAAGCTCTCTTTCTCAGGACTCGGCCTTCTGGTATCTCATCTTCGCCTTCTTCAGATTCTGTTTCAACTTGCTTTTTACCTTCAACGAGTTCTTTTTCCACCTCTTTTGTTTTCCCTACTTCTGTCCCTCCTCGAATCTCCATCACACAATATTCCTGCTCACTACTTGTCCCTGCTTCTAACTGGATGTTGGAGTTCCCTACACCTCCTCGGGGGTCTTCCGCAATAATCTTTCCCTCTCTCTCTGTATCTGGCACCTGTCCATCTAAAGGTGTTGTTTCAGGTGGAATTTTTCTCAATCTTTCATCTGGTACTTCCTTCTCACAGATTTCTTTTATTGTCTCTCCACTGTTATTTTCTTTTTTCTTCCTTTGTTCTTTCTTGGATGAATGGGCTCTTTGTTCTGTCTCTGAGTCTGAACTGGATTCAGAAATCTGCAATCTTTTCCTTAGGGAGTTACTTCTGGGGACCCAAGTTAACCTTGGATCTGTCTCCCCCCTTTCAGAGTTTTCTTTATCTTTTGTCTCTCCGTCATCTGACTCAGTACTGGATTCTGACTCATCAAAATACTCTTTCTCTTTACAATCCACTGGATTTGGAATTCTCAAAGTATGACTTGCATGGATCCAGTTCTTCAATCCAGCACACTTCACAGCTGTTGTCGTAGTCAAGATGACTTGCCTTGGTTTTCCCCTCCTGGGAACCAAACAGTTTCTTCTTCTGTGTACTTTTATCCTTACTCAGTCCCCTGGGCTCAGATCATGAGCTGGATTCTTTTCAAGAGTAGTGGCATCCGCTCCAACCTGATGAAACACAGAATGGACTGCGTCAGCCAGGCTTTTACAGTATTCCAATACCATGTCATCAGTTATTGTCATCAGCTTGTTGACTGGTATAAATACATGTCTCATTGCGCGTCCCATGAGGATTTCATGAGGATTCAAACCAGTAGTTCTGTCTGGTATTGATCTAATAGTCATGAGTACTAGAGGCAAGAATCGGGCCATTTCATACCTATGGCTAAACACATTTTCCCTATTCTGTTTTTGATAGTACCATTCATTTGTTCTACTACACCAGAAGCTTCTGGTCGGTAGGCACAATGCAGTTTTTGTCGTACATTCAATGCTTCACAAATCAATTTTATGATCTCATTATGAAAATGTCCTCCTCTGTCTGATTCAATTGTTATTGGAAACCCAAACCTAGGTATAAATTCACTCAACAATAATTTTGCCACCGTCATTCCATCATTTCTTCTTGTTGGGAACGCTTTTACCCACCTGGAGAATAGGCATACCATTACCAAAACATACCTCAACCTGTTACAAGGAGGCAACTCAATAAAATCTACTTGCATTCTGGTGAAAGGTCCTCCTTCACGGCCTATTGTTCCTAGACTCACCACTGTTTTTCTTCCTGGATTGTACTGCTGACAAATTAGACATCTTTGACAAATACTTTCTGCCACAAGCCTAAACTTGGCATTATACCAAGTCTGTTTAAAAGACCTAATCATGGCGTCTCTCCCTATGTGTCCCTGTCCATGATACATCTGTGCCATGGCAGACATCATGCTATCAGGCATAACTGGTCTTCCATCTCTATAGACCCACACATGATCTTTCTCTCTTGGTGCACATTCTGCTTTTACCCACTGTTTTACTTCTTCCTCTCCTGCTTCTTCCTGCAATTGTCTTACCTCATCCCATGTTCCCACAGTGTTAGTAAACATTGGGAAACAAGAAACCAATTCCTTTTCCTTTGCCCGATTGATTGAATTCTGATTTCGTGCACAATACTGTGCCATGTTATTGGCAAATTTGTTTCCAGTGGTAATATAATCACCACATGCGACTATGAGCAGCACATTTTACCACAGCCAATTGCCTGGGAAGCTGTATTGCTTCAAGGAACCTTCCAACTACTTCAGCATTCTTAATGGGAGTCCCACTTGAGGTCAGGAAACCTCTTTGGAGCCAAATTTGGCCGAAATCATGGACCACCCCGTAGCCATACTGGCTATCAGTTATCACAGTCACTCTCACACTTTTCCCAATCTTACATGCTCTGGTCAGGGCGATACGTTCAACTACTTGGGCCGACCTTACTCGTTTCAAATAGGATGCTTCCATCACTGCTGCAACTGTACATAATGCATATGCTGCACTTAGCACTCCATCATCTGTTCTCAAACAAGATCCATCAACAAACATGACATAGTCACTTTCTGGTAAAGGGTCATCTTTTATGTCAGGCCTTGGTTTTGTACAAAAATCAAGTACATCCAAACAATCATGATCTGCTTCATCTCTTACCTCCACATGCTCTACATAAGGCAACAATGTTGAAGGATTCACATTCACGCATCTCACAAGACTCACGTTTGTTGCGCCCAAAATGACCTTTTCATACTTAGTCAGTGGGCTGTGCGTCATATACTGAGTACAACTCCTTGTTAAAAGAATCGCCACATCATGAGGCACAAACACTTTCACAGGATATCCCATCACAATTCCTTCGCTCTGTTCCAAACTTCGACATGTAGCAGCTACTGCTTTCAGACACCCAGGAAGGGCTACAGCTACTAGGTCCAACATAGATGAAAAATATGCAATTGGTTTCCTCAGTTTTCCATGCTTCTGTACTAGAACAGAGAGTGCACATCCATTTCTCTCACTGCAATACAATTTGAACTCCTTATCATAGTCAAGCATACCTAATGCTGGCGCTTCACACAATCCTTCTCTCAACTTCTTAAACGCTGCCAACTCCTCTTTGTTCAGGTCAATCGGATCTCTCACATCATTTCTTGTCAGACGTACCAAAGGTTTTGCAATCAAGGAAAAATTTCCTATCCATTGACGACAATACCCAACCATTCCCAGAAACATTCTCACTTCTCTTTTGGTCATTGGTGGACTCAATCTTTTTATGATCCTGATCCTATCTGTAGTTATTTTCCTGTGTCCTTTCTCAATGCTGTGTCCCAAATATTGGACTTCTCTTTTACGAAATTGTAATTTTGATGGTGACACTTTTAGTCCTCCATCTGCCAAATGATTTAACAAAGCTACCGTGTCTTCCTCACAAGCTTCCCGAGTTTTCGATGCCACAAGTATGTCATCGATATACTGGACCAGTACTGAATTTTCAGGCATTTCTAGACTCTCCAAAGACTTTGTCAATAGCTGATTGAATATTGAGGGGCTTTCTGTATACCCCTGTGGAATTCGGCACCACGCCAAAAAACGCTCGCCGAAACGAAATGCAAAAATTTGCTAACTGTCATGGTGCAATGGGATGGAAAAGAAGGCAAGGCACAAATCAATCACTGTGTACCATTCTGCGTCTTGAGGGATCTGATATAAAATCACAGACGGATTTGGTACAATGGGACAACATGGTACAACAATTTTGTTTATCTTTCTCAGATCTTGCACTATTCTGAACTTCCCACTAGGCCTTTTTTAGTCCCATTATCGGTGAATTACATGGGCTACTCATTATTTCTCTCAAAACTCCTTGTTTTATCATTTTCTCAATCACAGGAGTAATTCCTTCAATTATTTCTGGAGTCAATTTATATTGTGGAACATTTGGATAACTTACTCCTTCTTTTACAGTTATCTTTACTGGATCTATATTCCTCATTAATCCTACATCTTCTCCTGTGAAGTCCCAAACTTCTGCTTTTACTGATTGTTTCAATTCTTTTGGTAGTTCGTCAGGGTTGAATACAGCATATGTTCCTGTAACCTCTTTCTCTCTGTTAGCCAATGTCATTTTATACAGCACATAATCAGCTGGTGTTTCAAAGGCTATTCCATCTGGAGTACAAAATATAGTGCAATTCATCTTGCACAATAAATCCCTACCTAACAAGTTCACAGGACTAGTGTCACACACTACGTATCTGTGCATTTCAGAAAATTTCCCTATACTAACTTTCACTGGTTCCGTAAGATAAGTTTTAATCTGTCTGTTGGAGACCCCAACTACTTGGATCGTTTCATCCGAGAGAGGAAGATTCTTAACATCAGCTGATCTAACAGTTGATAGAGTAGCATCAGTATCAACTAGGAAAGTTATATTTACATTCTTAACTTTTTCATCTACAAATGGGCCTGTCTGGTCTACTTCTAGAGTTGCGCCAAGTATGCACTCTTCTTCCTCCCTTCGGCACCGTCAATAAACCTCTTCTGAAACGCTTTCATCGCGTTGCAGCCAATACTGCGAAGCAGCGCTAGCGCGTTGCGGCTTATTTACCTGTTCTTCGTTGTAGAATCCATTCTCCTTACTATACTTCTGGAAATTTTTGTTCTGTGGAAAAGGTGGTTTTGGCACCTGATTCTGTTGTGTTACACCCTGCTGTTGTCATTGCTGTTGACCACTCACCTCATTCTGCACCTGTGGATTCAAGGATGAATTTTCATCATTAGTACTTGGTGGATTCTTACACTCGGATTTCCAATGCCCTATCCTACCGCAATTATGACACGGAAATTTCTTTTTAGCTTCCTCAATATTCCCTTTATTTTTCCCAGGATTAAATCTTTGTTTTGACCCAGCTTGTTCCACTAATTGTGCTTCCTGTCTCTCTGCTACTTTTACCTGTGCCCACATTGCCTTCTCTTTTAGATTTCACTGTTTTGCTTCAATTTCATCACTGAAATATTTAGCATGTCTCAATACTTCGTCTATTTTCTTGTTTTGCCAATCTACCGTATGCTGTTTGATCATTTCACTAATTTCTGGACGAAGACCATATACAAACCTGTATACGAAATGACTCAAATCCTTGTCACTCAAGTTTTCATCTCCACTGAATTGTTTAAAGGCTAAAATTAACCTCTCATAATAGGCATGTACTGATTCTTTGCTTTCTTGATGTCTTCTGTCAATTTTCACCCAATCTGTCTCTTTAGGGGGTACTTTGTTCTTCAAGAATGCCATAACCTGTTCGTATTTCTTCATTACCTCAGGGTCTGGAGCTCCTGTCTTTGGATCCCTTGGGTATTCCTGTGTCGGTCAATCTATTACTATTTTGCATTCTGTCCATAGATCTGCTGGTACAATTATATCAAACAGGCTATTCAAATCAATCCACAGTACTTTGGATAATTTCACAAATCTGTCTACCTGTCTATACCACTCGATGGGCTTTTGACGCAATCGAGGGAAGTCATTCGTAAATGACAGAATATCCTGTCTAGTCCATGGGACATGCACATATCCTCCTCCTGGAATCTCTCTCATAGGATATTCTGTCACAACCTTCTTTTTCTCTCATAGGATAGGCTGACAACGTTTTGTCTGAAACTTCGTCTCGCTTACGATACCATCTGCTTTTCCATTTGTCCACATCACCCCATTTTCTCAACAAAATAATTATATCCTTAATCTGACCTGTTCGTCCTGTGGTATTCATGTTTTCAATGTCTTTTTCAGTGAAATCTACTCGATAGGGTTTCTGTAAGGCTTTTACCTTTTCAATATCAATACCCATCTCATTTGCCACTTCTTCTAATCTTTCATGAAGATTTTTCGCTCTCCATGTTACACTTTTGCACAGAAATAACAACTCCTCATCTTGGTAAGTTTTTAACTTCTCTGTTGGGATAGTTCCTACTATTAATTCTTCCAGTACCATTCGTAATTTAGCTACATCTATTGACTGGGATTCCTTGTCTTTCTTTTGCAAGCTTCTCAACCATTCACTCAACTCCTCTGTAGACGGTCCTACTGGCTTTTCTACATTTCCTTGTCCAAAATATTTTTGAGTTTCTGACATTGTCTCTATCATTGTCATACGTTTCTCTGCACAGTTCTGACCTACAAACGGATTATTTGAAAAACTCGGTTCAATCATACTCATAGTCTGTCTCCATGGATTCTCACTCTGACTCATTCTTGGTTGTTCAACCAGCTTATTACTTTTATAAGGAACTGTAAAACAACGTTCGCTGTCTTTCTGTTTGTCAAAAATAGGCATTACTGGACCTATCGTTACTGGTACAGTTACCGCTTCCAGATTCTTAGTCAATTCTCTTATTTTCTACGTTAATTCTAGGGTTGATTTGGCTAATTCTGCAGAATTTTCTCCATCCAATTTTCCTCCAGACTTTTTCTACCTCTCAAATAGGATTGTTTCTTCCCAAATCTTGGAACTCTGGTTCCGATTTTATGATTCATACTGTTTCTTTCATTGGGGCACTTGGAGTTAATATTTCTGGTTCCGGTCTTTATGGTGGTGGATTCTTATAGAACATATCATCAAGAACATCATCCTCGGACTCATTCACTCCATACCCTTTCGTCTCCACATTATGCCTCTTTTCTACACACTTCGTCCTTCATTCTCTCCTGTACTTCTTACGGGAAACAAACCCTCAGTCATACTCGCATTCCGCCACCTTCTCATTCGATCATCATGCGTCTCATGTCCGTATGATCTACCAAACAAGTACCTATATCCTCTACCATTTCTCTGCCTTTCTCAGTCATGCATTTCGTCTTCCCACTCCGTCAAAGCTTCAAATTGAGTCAGTCTAGGTCCTAAATTCATCATTTTCTCTCTCAAATTTCTCAAAACTGCCAAATTAAATGAACCATGCTCTGGAAAAGCCAATACTCCGTCCTTCTCTGTATACTCAACCCAGTTATCTAACCAAATACCGGTGTGATATCCATATTTCGCAATCATTAAGGATGCAGGGGTTTTCGGTGGAGGAAGTAACTGTCCTTCCCTAGTTTAGATCGGTTTGTCCTTCTTAAACCACTTCTTAATTTTACCAACCCATGACTTTTTCTCTTTTTCTGGTGGATTGTAATACATTTTCCTTTCTTTTTATGTCTCACTAGTTTCTCCCTACAACTGTACCGCTACTCTGTCCAATCGCAGCGCGACTCACACTAACGCACCAATCCGGAGCGTCTACGTCACTGTCACAATCCTCAAATCCCAGCGCAACTCACACTAACGCACCAATAGGGAGCGTTTTACGTCACTCTGTATTTCTCCAATCCTAGCGTGGCGCACACTATCTTTTTTTTATTTTTTTTTATTTTTATTTGTTGACAGGCTGACAAGTAAAACATACATTAATACATGTATTGACGGACATATGTATATGATCAAACACAGATAAAAATAGAAAGACAAAGTATAAATTCTCTGATAGATTATAACATTCTTTCAACACAAGACCGAAATAAATAGCCCTGGAAACGAGTTTATAAAAGGAAAAAAAAGGAAAAAAAAGGAAAAAAAGAAAAAGGTCGTTGTTAAGCGCATTTGAAGCTCTATATTTGATTGTACTAAACAGATGGAGAGAGCCACATTATTCCACAAAGGTTCCCCAATTCTTTTCATATTTGCTCAAGGAGCGTATTCCCCTAAGGTTCGCTAATGCTAGCTCCATCGAGTGTATCTCCATTACAAGTGCCCACCAATCCCAGACCGTAGGTGGTTCGCAGCAGGTCCAGGCTCTGGCCAGAGTTAATTTGGCACAAGACATAAGTATAGTAACCAGGGCAGCCTGTGGGAAAGAGATAGGATAGATATCTCACAAAACCAAAGCAGCAGTAAATGTGGGTAGCTGGATCAGCTTAATTTTCAGAACCTTCTGAATGTCCCTCCAAAAGGCCTTAAGGCTAGGGCAAGAAAACAACATATGTACCAGGTCGGCTGCCTCGGCGGAGCATTTGGGGCATTTCGTGCGATCGCTGTAGGAGTTGTTAGAGGACCATTTAGAGATTCTTTCGGGCGTATAGTATAGCATGCAGCTTGTTCTAAATTGTTGTAGCCTTAAACTGGATGATCGTATACGCTTGTTGATATTTGACAGGGAACACTCTATCTCTCTTGATGTTATATTTAAGCCTAATAACCTACCCCACTTATCAGCAAGTTTAAGGCAGTCGTTTGATTTAAGACCGTTTAAGAGACTGTAAGTCTTACTTATTACTGATTTGTTTTTTAAAGAGTATAGACAGGTCCATATGTCACTATCTGATACCTCCAGAACCTGTTTTTTGTTGATCAGATAGTCGTGCATCTGTAGATGTTTGTACCTCATAGTTTCGGGTAGATCGTATAACAATTTAAGAGTGTTAAAATCTAAAAACCCTTGTGTACCATATAAATCCCCTAAGACACTGATGCCTAACCTAGACCAACTATGAGCGTTGTTATCGTTGAAGATTCCCGGAAGGCCCGGATTGCCCCACAGCTGCAGCTTTGAGTGGAAGAAGGTAGTTTTGCAGAAAGTTAATAAATTGCCCCAGATCTTTATTAGGTCTTTTGCGGTCTTAAATTTGACTCTTTTGAAGTAATTAGGGTCATTTGCTCATAGCAAGAACATATTTGAATCATGTTTTAACATGAAAGAGTGAAAGAAAAGTGCCCCCCCTCTGTTAAGTAAAGAGCGGAAGCGCATAACAAAAGCAGACCAAAAATACAGCTTAAAATCAGGAAAATTGAGCCCTCCCACATTCGTGTTGTTTTTCAAAAAAATTCAGCGACCTTCTCGCTTTTTTGTAGCCCCAGATAAATCTGCTGAGTGCTCCATCTAGTTGCTTAAAAAAAATATTATTTAGAGCCAGTGGGATAGAACGAAATTGGTACACAAATTTAGGCAGTACCTTCATCTTAATTAGATTAATTCTGCCAATTAGATTCAAAGGCAGTTTATGCCACTTTTTTAATAGTAGAATAGTAGATTTAGTTAATTCATTGTAATTTATGTTATTAATTTCCTGTAGTTTGGCCGTTAATTTGACCCCTAAATATGTAGCAACTTTACAAATCTCAGGAACCACCACGGCTGGGGTATAATTAGCTATGATTTGCGTCTTTTGTAGATTAAGTTTATACCCAGACACATTCCCGAATTTACCTGCCTCTAAGACAATACCTTGTAGTGCCTCCACAATATCTTGTGAGTAGACCGCAATGTCGTCAGCATATGCTGTTATTTTTAGCACCTGTGAACCGAACCTAAAAGGTGCAATCTGGGTTTGGGACTGAAGAGCAAACAAAAAAGGTTCCAATGAAAGGGCAAATAAGAGGGGTGATAGGGGGCATCCATGACGGGTGCCACGTAAAATTAAAACTTCTGAAGAGGTCAGGCCCCCATAGCTGATACAGGCCGTTGGATTATCATACAAAGCCTGTATACCCCGCAGAAATTGCCCCCCAAACCCCATTTTAGACAGGACGCACCAGAGATAGTCCCACCCCACTCGGTCAAAAGCCTTCTCGGCGTCTAACAAGATCATGCGGAGTGGGGTGGACTCTACCTCTGCTACATCAAATGCCGTAATAGCCATGTTTACATGCGTTGTAGTGTCTCTCCCAGTTATAAATCTGTGTTGCTGTGGGTTAATAATTTGAGGAAGGATAGGGGACAATCTTAATGCTGAAATTTTTGCAAATATTTTTGCGTCGGTATTTATCAATGATATGGGTCGGTATGAACCTCTCTCCTCCTTCGGCTTGTCTTTCTTCAGAAAAAAGACTATTTTCGCCCTGTTCCATGATTTAGGAGCTTTTCTATTTAGCCCAACAGATAGCAATACCTTCAATAACAGAGATTCCAATTCCGCTAAACACGCTTTATATATCTCCAAAGGTATTGTATCCTCCCCCGTCGCTTTTCCTGCGGGTAGTAAGGCTATGGCCTGATGTAATTCTGCCATGATAATATTGTCAGACAGTGAGTCCATTCCTGAGATATTCTGTAAGTCTATTAAATGCTCATCAACATAGTCCCGAATTGTATCTAGATTAGGTGAGCTTTCTGGGGTATATAATGTTCTATAGAAATCTGCAAATTGTTCTAGTATGTCTGGTGGCTGATTATACATTTTATTGCCGTCCCCCCGGATACTTGTAATCAAAGTACATGCTCTGTCCTCAGCAACTTTATAGGCCAAAATTTTACCAATTTTATCCCCCCCTCATATTGTGCTATTTTAAGTTTATGAATGCTAGTACTCCTCTTCTGAATAAACGTAGTCTTTGCTTCATTTTTTAATAGGCCAAGTTTAAGGCCGATTTCGGTAGTCGTTAATGAGTTTAATCGGAGTGCTGAGGCCAGTATTTCTTCTTGGGTGGTTATTTTTTAAATCAACAGGGCGTTGCGCTTTCTACTTTCCAAATTTTGTCTAATCACGTAGGCCTGAGTAAAACCCCTAATACTTGCTTTGCAAGCGTCCCAAACCGTGCAGCATGCGGCTGAATCCATGTTGATGTCTATGAATTCAATAAGGTGCGATTTAAGTTGCATCATATAGTTTGAGTCTGAAACTAAATATCTTGGAAAGGAGAATGGTCTAGGAAAAGTCCTAGTGTGTGCTATGGTAAATAACAGTATTATTGCGTTATGATCCAAAGAGATTCGGGGGCATAAAACCATGGAGCTGACCTTTAATAGGTTATCGCTTATTAATGCCATATCCAGTCTTGAACAAAGTTTATGAGGCGCTGAGTAATATGTGTATCCCGGTATTTTTGGATATAAATGCCGCCATGCGTCTTTGATATCATGGTTACGGCATAGGTCAGAAATAGACGACCTGGTTTTGCGCATCCTTTGGAAGCTACCAGGCCTAGTTGTGTCTATTTTATAATCCATAATACAATTGAAGTCCCCCATAATGATAAGTTCTCCCTCCCAATCCAAAAGTTTAATATTCAGCTGGTCAAAGAGCAACGGTTCGTCTGTATTAGAGCCATACACCACACATAGAACAAATTTATAGTTCTCAAGGCTAATCTGAGCAACCGCCCATCTGCCATCCTTATCGCAAGAGGTCTGTAATATTTCAATCCTAAATCGTTTATCCTTGAGAATGGCCACCCCCCTGATGGAGTACCCGAGGGTAGAGCATACCACAATATCATATCCCAGTTGATTAAGTAGTTTCTTATCCTTCCCAGCGATATGTGTCTCAGAGAGAAGAGCAATATGAGGGTTATGTAGTTTTAGTTCTTCTGTAATCAGAAATCTCTTGTTTTTGCTATTTAGCCTCGCTACGTTCCAAGATAGGCACTTTATTTCATACATTTGTAAGTGATAAAAAACCTTAAACCCATCTCCAGATATCCTGATATGTTTCCTGTTTCTTTACGTGTAGACCAAACAAATAAAACTAATATGTCCTCACCACAGTCTTCCCCATCAGCCTGAAAACAATTTTTACTAGATTTTCCTCCCCCCAACCCTCCCTCCCTTCACCCCCCTGGCTTTCACCCCAGAGCCACCCTTCATTAATGGCTGCCGCTGGAAAGGCAGCGCACGTAGCAAGTCACCTAAGAGGCATCATTCCTCCCTCTTCTTTAAGAAAACATTAAGACAAAAAAAACAAAACTTAATAGACGCTTTTCGTAACCATAATAAACGAGAAGACCCCCATAATCAACCAATGTTTCTAAGTGGAAGGCCCGGCAAACACATGCCATTTATGAATTGTATTTACACATTTTAATTAGAACTAAATCTTCAGGTTAATTTTGAGTCTAGCTCTTGCCTGCATTAATACTAGAGATATACGCTTCAGCTTCTTTTGCGTCATTAAAGAAATGGGTACGTCCGTTTTTGATGACCTTGAGACGGGCGGGTTCCTGAAGAAACGCCTGTCCGCCACTGGATTTAATAGGGTCAATCAATTTACGGAGCATCCAGCGTCTGTCCATTGTTTCCTTACTTAGATCAGAGCAAGCAAAAATTGAAAACTCGCCTATAACTATAGGGGCGTTAGGACGTGCTCTCTGCCAAACTGCTTGGCGCAGTAAAAAGTTACCAAAAAAAATTAGGAAGGGGAGTGGAAACTGATTTTCCCTATTTCTCAGAACCAATGGTAGGCGATGAGCACGCTGAATTTGTGAGTCCCAGTCCCAATCTGCAAGGTCTGGGAAAGCTTTCTGAAGCAACCCCACTAAGTAAGCCCTCGAATCAGAGGCCTCAGACCCTTCTGGTATCCCAAAGAGTCTCAAATTGGATCGTCTCTGTCGGTTTTCCAGATCTTCGACCTTTAGTTGGAGCGCTGACAGCTGGGTATCATGTTTGTCAAATGCAGCAGTCGTTTTTGTGCCTGTTTCCTCGATCTCGACCACCCGTTGTTGAAGTCCGACAATATCCTGCGAGATCCCCCCCAGTTTAGTAGTAAGCTCTTGCAGAGAAAATTGTACTTTGCTTTTGTCCTCCCTCAGTTGAAGATAACGCTCCTGAGCTTCAACCCGTTGGTCACTCAGGATCTGGAGTATGGTATCTAATGAAGAGAGGTCAGTCGCTTCTTGCCCTGATCCATTTTTAACAGTACGTTGGTGTTGACCCATAGCTGGATTAGCCAGAGGAGATATCATTGCAAAAGAAAGGCTCCCAGTAGAGGGGAGGAAGGCATTGCTCGTCGATGAAAAAGTTGTGATTGCAGTAGATTGTAAATTTTCACCTGCCCGTACTAGGGGATCGCCCACATGTTCTTGAGTCAGGAGCTGTTCTTAATCAATTGGCCCGTCCGGTGACAGGTTAAGTGGGGCAGTTAGGGCATTAGTTTCCAGTATAGTGGGACTGCCGGCAGGATGAAGCGTTTCTATAGTAGGCAGAAACTCTGTAGGTTCTGTGGATTCTATAGGGCTTGCCCCTGACAATCTCAGCGTCATATTTTTAACCAAGCCTTTTGCTTCAATCCATTTTCTTAAAGGACTTTTGTCCAGATAAATCTTCTTTGAATTTTGATTGTTGTTTATGATAGGCCGATTTGATAGAGCAACAGCCTTGCCTCCTCTTTTGGCCCTGGACTTGCTTTTGAGTTTGCGTCCTCTTCCTGCACAAGATTTTGCCTTGCTATCTGTATGATAGTACTTCTCTCCCCTCTCCCCCACCTCATCCTCTGTCCCGGTCTCTACATCATAATCCTCAAAGGAATCTGGCTCAATAGGTTCAGTAAGCTCAGTATGCTCCGTATGTTCGGTATGTTCAGTGGACTCAGTGAGCGCCACGAACCCCCCTGCTATCTCTCCTTTCCCGGAGATATGAGCCGCTACTTCAAATGTCCCAGTATCTCGCAACATATATTGAGAGCCTCTAATAGATTTGGCGATAGATATTGAATCCAAAGTGGCGGTGCTCACCCCTGCGGCCGAAATCTGTACAGACGTGTTTAAGCTGAAACACGGAGTTTCGGCAGCTTCAGCCGTTGTGGTAATAATTGGCTCTTCGACCCGTGTCTGTTCCGTTGAGGGGCCAGTAAGTATCCCTTCAGGCTCCACGAGAGGAGTGTTACAGCTAGATGAATTTAATTGTTTAAGCACCTGTACATCGCATGTTTTTGTATTATCCAAGAGTACCCCCTTAGAAGCGGGAGTTTTTAGAAGGATAGCTTCTAAGGCATCAGAAACACAGTCTGCTTCACCCCCTGCCGGCCCCCCCTTCTTGCCGAAGGTTTAACCGCCGTCTTGGCAACATTTCTACCAGAATTCTTTATATGCGAGCCCGCAAGTAAAATAGGTGGTCTCAATACCTGTTTGCTGGTATTTCCTCTTTCCTGCTGCAATGGCCCGGCTGACGGTAATGGAACTGACAGTATTTCGAAATCCGTCTGCTCCCCTTCCATAGCAAGACGTCCGTCATTCATTAGTGCGGGAGTTCCAGCAGCTCCGGTAACCAGAAAGATTGGGGGAAGCACAGCTGCCACCGCCGCTCGGACAGCTACAGCCGGAGGGGCCGGAGGGGCCGCTGCTCCCGTTGTTTGCTTGCTATTCCGCGTTGTTCGTGGCAGATTTTTTGGAGACATTCTCCTTAGCCCCCAGGTATGAGAGACAGCACGGAGATTAAGGCTAAGCCAGCCGAGTCCCGAGCTCTCAAGCAGACCTCGAATCGTCCGCCGAAAAAGTCAAACAGTGTCCGAGAGCCTTAGCATCAGTGAGAGCTACCACCGCCGCTGCCACTCCCAGATTCAAAAGAGCTCCAAAGCCGGTTCGATTTCTTTTTTCTCCTCGAAAAAGCCCCGCTGTCTTCCTGAGTATGAGCGTTACATACGATTTACAGCTTCTCAGATCGCAGACATTTCACCAGAGGAGGGAGAGAAAGGAACCTCCAGGTGAGCTACTCGGCACAGATCCTCACTCCGCCATCTTGGATCCTCTGAATTCTTAATTGGCGCACACTATCGTACCAATCCGGAGCGTTTTGCAGTTCTGACCGACTGTCCAATCCCAGCGTGGTCATTCTGACGTCAGCAGCCACTGCGGCAGCTCCTGCTCCTGTCTACCCCTCCTTTACAAATCTGCTCAGTAGGTTTTGTTTCAATTTCTACAATTCTGTTAGTAACAACATAAAAACGTCTCCATAGTCCGCTTCGCTAACCAAAGAATAGCAATAGACCTTTCTCACAAGAATTACGTCTTTCCTGAGAGCAGCGCTTACCTCTGCCCTACTACGGAATTGTTACTTCCGTTGATAAAGTAGCGCATCCCTCTACTTCACCCTTCTAACAAGGATTATCTAACTGCTTCTCTAGTATTTAAGACACATAGTTGGAGACCCAATGCTCCTGAGAAATAAACCCAGTGTTTCGCAATTAACCCAAATGCTATTTCGTTCGCGCACTTTCACACTAGAAAATGTAGTACAATCACGCAGAATCCTGTCTTTCCCGAGAACAGCGAACAGTCTGTTCTACTACAGAATTATAACACACGTTAACAAAGCAGTGCTTCCCTCTACTTTGTCCTTCTAGCAGGCTCAGAGAATCCCTATTACCTTTCCAGTGATAAGCGTTATCGGAATGCCAGTTGGATCCCTGGTACCTAAGACCAGAATTTCACAGGTAACCTTCGCTATCATACACACTTCTTTCGCACAGAAAATGTCTCTAATGGCAACACACGGCGATGTCACCGAATCGAACCCAGACAATGCGTTGTGCAACTTCAATCGTTACACGTTTTCCCTGTGTACCTACAGGGCAACAACAATTCCGTCTTTCCCGAGAACAGCGCTTACCTCTGCTCTACTATGGAACCGTTACAAACTTCCGACTTCCTACATCCCAGAAGTCATGCAAACAACATAAAACTCAACACGACTCAACATAGAGTGTTAGTACATAAATCTATATCAATAACCAATAATCAATCAGCTATTTACAAGCAATAATCACCAAACCAAAACAATAAAACCATCGTCTTGCTACCAGAAAATTGCTGCAGCGCAGAACGTCAAATTCCCCCCTTCGGCACAGACCAACTACCTCGGCATCCAATTCACTCACATACACTCATTGGTGGGGCCCATAACACCAATATACTTACACTTGGTTGACCTGTTTTCTGAGGGAAAATACGTTTCTCAACGCTGACATGAGAGGAATACCTTTACTTTACCCTAAACACATTGACATTAAACCGATGATATCCCTCCCATACGGAGATAGATCATTTAGTTGAATTGGTAATTGATGATTAACTTGTCTACCTTTGCTCTATTACTTTTCTCTTAATCTTCTTCAAATAATCGACACAACACATTTGTCAATTAATCAATTATTCTTTATCTAAGAAATATTGAAAGAAATGTTAGAAATCATCATTAGCATTTCAGAGCATCATATTTACCTATTCTGGCTAAAGTCATCCTCTAAGTCAGTCAGTCAAAGAGAATTTATTCAGCAAAGTTAGGCCGCAATTCAGTCTCTCATAGATTCAGGATAACAGCTGTCTAGCAGTGTCACCGTCCTCTCCATCAGCATAACGTCAGGAAATCCAGTTTGTCAAAGAAGAGCGGGCCGGTCGTAGCGTTACTACCCTAATTCCCTACCTACTTTTATAATGAAAATAATAACAAAATGTATCAAGATCGGGGTTTAGAGAGTCCTCATTGGGCAACTTTGACTTGCGGGGTACAGTTCTCAGGGTGTCGGATAATGAAGTCATCCAACTTGCTTGTTCCGGCTTTTAAATCAAGCATTGTCCTTTCTTTTGGATGGGTTCCCGGAACGACCTTGGAGGGTACATGTTTCCCCGGGGTCAGGTCCAGGCCACTGTTGCTGGTGGTGATGCATGCGCACTTCACCCAGAACCTCGTGTTGTCAGGGCAGTCACGTTTAACGTCTCGTTCAGCCATCTTGTATAGGCCGAAATGGTCAACTTAAGCAAAAGAAACACAAAAACGTAATTAAAAGATAGAAATGACTAATAAAATGTTATCCCCTTACTAATACCCATATGTGTGTGTATTTATCTAGCAGAAGCAACACTCAGAGCGGTTTATACTTACTGAATAAAGCACAAATCACAAATACATCACTGAAAGCAACATATAACATATAATATGATAATTTGATTTTAAAAAATTTTGTGTCACTGAATAACTTGCTGATTTTATAAGCTCTTACTCACCTAGGCTTCACGGGACTCGCTCCTAAAAGCACACCGCACAGCTGCCCTGCGCTGTCAGCGGACTCACGAAAACTACCTCGGCGCCATTGCCGGCGTGCTGACAGGCCACGCCCCCTTGTAGGCCACGCCCCCCTTCCTCCCTTCCCATAAGGGATGTGTCAGTACCGTACGCGCAGCGGACGGGCGCAGCGGGCGCGCCGTTTGAGCGCCGAAGGCGCGCCAAAGGCAAGCCCATCTTCGCCCGTCCTCGCCAAGTCATCGCCTCTCGCCAGTCCCCCTGGCCTTTCTCCGTCACCACCCCTCCACTACGATAAAGAGCAACTACTTGCCTGGAACCCTGGACGGTCCTGCGCTAACATTACAGGTAGGCCTGGTCGCACTTGCTTACAATGTCAAACCTGCGATTTTACTACCGCTAACCCCCATTCTATTCGACAGCTACTAGAACCTGATAACACCACCTCCATCACGATCCTTCACCTCAACGTGAGGTCGCTAGCCAAACACCACCTTGAGGTCAATACCCTCATTCTGGAAGAAAACCCTGACATCCTCTTCCTCTGTGAAACATGGTTACGGGATGGCACCTCTACCATTCCCAACCTTACGTTACCAGACGACTATCTTATGTCGACCATTAATAGAGATGGAAGAGGAGGCGGTATCGCTATAATCTATAAGAAAATGTTTTCTTGCTCATTCGCCAAGGAAGAAATGCCAGACTGTGAAAGCGCCCATTTTAAAATCACCATAAATCCCAATTTCACTGTGTCGGGTCTCTACATCTATCGCCCGCCTGGCCCCGCTTCAAAATTTATTGAGGCTCTCCTTGAGACAACAACCTCTTTAATCACAAAAAATTCAAACTTTACGATTCTAGGAGATCTCAATCTTCACTTTGACATGCTAAACGACGCTACGATCAAAAACCTCTTCGCGGATCTCTCCGCACTGCAACTTTATTCTGTTATTTCCACTCCAACGCACCTAGCTGGCCACATCCTAGACCCAGTTTTCTCAAACTTGGAAAAACTTACTTCAGAGTCACCCTTACCGATGGTATGGACTGATCACTTCCTCATTTAATTGGCCATTCTGGTCAATAAAAGCAGGCACAATACCGCCTCGACCCGTCGTCTAAAAAGACCATGGCACAAATTGTCTCGCAATGACCTCCACACCACCCTAGGGGAATTCCACCATGACACCAATTCGGACATCAACGCCAACTACAGTGCGTTTCATGAGTGGATCACGGGAGGGCTAGATATCCTCATTCCAGCAAAATGGTCAAAAGGACGTAACTCTCCATCCAACCCCTGGTACAACGATACCATCAAAACCTTACGCAAAGATTGCAAAAGGGCGGAACGCCTTTGGCGAAGGGAATATAACATGGAAGAAAAATCAAACTACCTACTTCTACAAAAGACGTACCACAAAGCCATCCGTGCTGCGCGGACTGCTTTCTATGCTGACAAAATCAAATCTAGTCCCACCCCTGCTAAAGAAGTCTTTAAACTCGTGCAAGAACTTCAGAGCAGCAAATCTCCCCTCCTTAATATCTCCTCCACGCAACAATGCGAAGATCTTGCTAGGTTCTTTGTCGACAAGGTACAGAAAATCTATACTCTTTTCCTCAGCACTCCCCTAGCCCTACCAGCAGCCCTTCTCCTCCCCCCAACTACTCTACCCTGACTTACATCCCGGAAATCTCCAGTGATAACCTCATCAAACTATGCAAAAAAGTCAAATCTGGTTCCCCGGCTGACCCCATGCGCCCGGCTCAATTCTTAGAGTCACTCAACTTCTTCCTACCGGCACTTACCTCTAATCTGAACCTCTCCTTCACTTCAGCGTGTGTACCATCTGCCTGGAAGCAAGCGTGGGTTTCACCCATCATCAAGAAACCCACCCTAGACCCATCAAAACCGGAGAATTTTCGACCGATCTCCCTGCTCCCATGGCTGTCTAAACTCGCTGAAGCGCATGTGAACAGTACTCTATCCCAGCACATGGTCAAAAACATAATTCTGGACCCATCTCAAAACGGGTTCAGACCAGGCCATAGTACTGAGTCTGCTCTCCTGGCCACCACAGAGCACCTCCGAACGATTTTAGACGCCTGTCAAATTGCTGCGCTGATTCTTCTGGACCTCAGCGCGGCCTTTGACACGATATCCCATGACATCCTTCTCAATCGTTTGGAGACTTTTGGAGTGTCTGGCCATGCTTTGGATTGGTTCCGATCATTTCTCGAAAACAGATCCTTTCGAGTCTCTGCCCCTCCCTTCTTATCCAAACCCCATCCCATTGCACAGGGAGTTCCGCAGGGCTCTGCGTTGAGTCCATCCCTTTTTAATCTCTATGTCCAGCCTCTGGCGGCAGTGGCCAAAGAGTGGGGCCTGACATTAGTGTCATATGCCGACGACACACAGCTGGCCATCGCTCTTTCAGAAGGTCCTTCTAACTCTTCCTCTAGCTTCAAAAACGGCCTCTCCTCGGTTGCCCAATGGATGACAATGAACTGTCTACAACTCAACGCTGGTAAAACAGAGGTGCTACTCCTTGGCAAAAACACCAGCCTCTGGAATGAGCACTGGTGGCCGTCCTCCCTAGGCACCATCCCCTCTCCCAAATCCCTAGTGAAAAATTTAGGCGTTTGGATGGATGCCTCACTCAACTTTCAGGCCCACACCAAAAAAGTTGCTGGCACCTGTATTGGCCTGCTGACATACTAGGCTTTTTCGATGCCAAAACTCGCCAACTTATTATTCAAGCCACCATCCTCTCGCGTCTTGACTACGCCAATGTACTCCTTCTTGGTGCCAACAAAAGTGAGGTAGCACGACTCCAACGCGTGCAAAACTCTGCGGCTAAAACTCTGGTCGGCCTCCCCCGCAGGTGCTCAGCCAGAGCTACCATCAAAAAACTACACTGGCTACCCGTTGATTCCAGAATCAAATTCAAGACCCTCATCATGACCTTCAAAATCCTCAAACTCGATACCCCCCCTCTGCTACGACCACTTCTCACTCCCTATGCGCCGTCACGGAACCTAAGATCTTCTAACCAAAACCTTCTATGCGTCCCGCGCATAAAACTTTGCCGCATGGGCGGCTTTCAGGTTTCTTGGAGCCAAACTTTGGAATGAGCTGCCGCAACACATCCGCACCATAGAAAGCCTACCAGCGTTCCGGAAAGCAGTAAAAACTTATCTATTCCCTCTCCCGTAATGTCCCTTCATCCCTTTTCCGCTCAGGCCAGGATCTTGGTTCTTAGCGCCGGGACGCCTCATTGCTGGGGCAGCTGTTTGTGCTCTACCAAAACTATAGAATAGAATAGAATAGAATAGAATATTCTAATTTTCTACTATTAATATGCGTACACAAGTTAATTCACAATTAATATAGCCATGCAAAGTGCAATTCCCACATGTAATTCTTCTGTTAATATAGTTGGTGAGTTATCACTTCAAACAAATTACTAATATTACAATTAATTGATTATTCGGATTAATATAAACATGCAGAATGGGGGGTATACAACATTTTGTACTACCCGCTCCAGCACCATCACACCAACCCATATCAGATTACTATCTGATGATGAACAATCAGAATGCAGTAGTTCTCATCTGTTTCAGCCTTACACCCGCTATGTCCTTCCAGGCATCACAATAAATTCCCCTTTGATCTTCCATTTCTATTTCTTCTCTTTTCCTTTTTCATGCTCGTTGTTTTCCCTCAGTAGGCTTACTCTGCGACATTTATAAAGCAGTATTATCATTAGTACGCTTATAGCAATAACAATTATTGGTGTTAATATTCTCCCTAATAAGCTGTCAGAAAACTTAGACAACCAGTTACCTATGGAAGAAATAATCTTACCACTTTTCTCCCATGCACCATCAGCCTTCAGTTTTGACAAATCATCATGCAAATGAGTAATGTTGCTAATATATCCCTCCAAATCCTTACTCTTATCAGGGATATAAGTGCAACACTGTTGAATCTTTAGCGTACTACAGACTCCGCCTTCTTTTGCCAATAATATGTGTAAGGCAAGTATATTTTGTAAAACCATGGTCCTCATAGCAACCATTTCAGTATCAACCATCAAAAACCCTCTAGTGGTATCCGTTGTTAAACGATCAACCACTGTAGACAATTTTTGAATTTTCTGTGAATTTAGAATAACCCCAACTGAAGGTATCAATGCACCAAATATATCCCCAATTATATCAGTAGCACTCAAACCCCTTCTACTCTGAGTTAGTTGCTTTTTATTGGTTCCTTAATTTATCATTTATGTGGTAAATATTTGAAAAGACAATTCCCATATAACAGCATCCATACCAATGTGGTGGCAACCTATAGTAGGCATTTTTACCACAAATGAAATACACCCCAGGGTAATCAGGATCTGTACCGCCCTTTAATCCCCAACCACCAGTAACTAAGAAAGTTTTTTCACATTCACTGGAACCAACAAAGTGATTACTATAATCTGTTTCTGCTTTAGTATGCAAAGTTTTCCCCTATGAGGCCAAACTAGAGATATTGTGGCATAAAGAGGAGTCCTCCTGAGGCTTGAGCCGGGAGTGACGTAGGTGGGGTCAGACAGATTGGATCTTCTCGCAACATAACGGTTAGAACTGCTACTATCACTGTCCATATCTGAATATATTTTCGTTCTACATTTGCCTATGTTGCACGTACATTGCGTATATTTGCACAAATTGTGAGGGGGCGTTTTTTAAGAATCAATTTTACTGTTTTAAAGTGGGAGCTCAAGGTACACATTGTTTTTATTAAAACTGTGGCATTATTTTGGGTTTTAAAAATACTCGGCACCAAAGTACCCTTACCTGCTCCTCGCTCTTGGGAGGTTGACGCATTTGCGTCGTAGGGCTTCCAGGCAGGGGGCAGACATCTTGGGAGGGTAAGGTTAGCGGACTAGGCCTCATGCCCCGGACATCACTAAAGGGGGCACTGGCGCATGCGTGCAGCGGACGCGCGCTGAATGCACGCCAAAAGCCAGCCCGCCTGCGACCGTCCGCGCTGGTTCCGTGCGCAGCGCCAGCCCCCCTGGTCGAACCATGAGAGATAGGGACACTAGCTATTACTCTAGTGAATGCCTAAAATTCCTTAATCCTGGTTTTTCAGAGCGAAAATGTCATAAATTCTGTATACATCCTCAGGAGATAGAGCTCTGTCTAGGCTGTAACTCTTGGTTGCCAGAACTTCTGATAAAACCTATAAAGACCACATGGGCACAGAATTTAAGAACCCTAGCTGATGGTTCTCATTCCGCTCGGAAACTTGCCCTATTAAATGCTAGATCATTGGTCAAATGCGCTTCCCTTATCGAAGATGAAGGGATTTTGGTCGCATTCATAACAGAATCCTGGACGGATGATGCTTCTGGACCTGACCTGGACAAAGCAACACTTCTCAACTACCAATGCTATACATTAAATAGATGCCACAAAAAAGGAGGAGGTCTGGCCATTATTTATCATAACTCAATTTCGGCTTCTTTCACACCTATATTGTTAGAAGAATGTGAAGTCCTAGAGTTTTGTCTCAATCTATCACATCACTGCTCGTTCAGAGGCTCTCTCATCTATAGGACCCCGGGTCCCAGAGGATGCTTCCTTACCCAAGTTGGTAATATAATTGAAAGAGGTATTAGCCTTGACTCCTATACCATCCTAGGAGACTTCAATTACCATCTAGAATCCTCTTCGACTGAATCAATTCAGCTAATAGAGCTAATGAAAAGTGCCAAAGTAGAACAATTTGTGAGTGAGGCAACTCACAAAGCAGGCCACACATTAGATGGTATTTTTTCGAACAATCCGAACCTAACCGTGCTAAACACTCTACCTCTGGCATGGTCAGACCACTCAGCAGTTATTAGTGAATTTAACCTGCCCGCTCATGGGGCCCCAAAATCATGGAAAAAAACAAGTTCAGTGATCAGAGCCTGGAATAAGATAAAGTCAAAAGAAATACAACAACACCTTACCTCAACACTACCATCGGTGCCAAGAAATTTAGATGAGGCTACCAATATTTATATAAATTGGTTTACAGCTGCAGGAAATAATTTGGCACCTTTGAAACCTCTTCGCCTAAATAGACAACAGCCTTCGGCCCCCTGGTATTCTTCTGAACTTAGAGACCAGAAACTGGTGTGTAAGTACTTGGAAAGAAAATGGAGGGCGGGCTATAAGGAAAAGGACAAATCAATTTATAAAGCTAGCCTGTCAACATATAAACACTTACTGCAGAAAACAAAACAAAACTATTTTACAGACAAATTTAACACAGCTAAAAACTCCTCCAAAGAGATTTTTTCAAATAGTAAAAACCCTAGCCCACCCGCGTGCCCCATCAATTCAGGCCAGTCAAGAACTGTGTAACAAAATAGCCAAAAAACTCTTTGAAAAGGTAAATATTTTTGTCTCATTTTCTAACTCCGTTAAGGAAAATACTCAGAGCTTAGCCTCTTCCCAATTTGATTCCATGGCTAATAGTCCTCTCTTACAGAATGTTGTCCCTCTAACAGAATCCGATACATCTAAGCTAATGCTGAAGATAAAATCAGGTTCCCCCTATGACCCATGTCCAAGTAGGGTTTTCTTATTAGCAGTAGAACCTAGCTCAAAAATATTGACCCCCATTTTTAACAACATGTATTTAGATGGATACTTCCCAAAAGGCTGGAAACATGCGTCTATCTTGCCACTTTAAAAAAAACCCAGTTTAGATGTCAATGATCCAAACAATTTTAGACCCATATCAAGAATTCCATTTCCAGCAAAGGTCATAGAGAGGAATATTAATGCCCAACTAAACAAATTACTTCAAGACCATCAAGTCCTGGACCCTACACAGTTTGGATTTAGAGGGGGTCACAGTACCGAAACTGCGTTGCTAAAATCCACTGGAGAGATCAGGAACATCTTGGACCAGGGAGGGAATGCCGCCCTGATCATGTTAGATCTTTCAGCGGCATTCGATACCATTCATCACGGTATATTGATGAAACGCCTCATGGAGATAGGAGTTAAGGGTTCGGCTTGGAATCTCCTCCAATCCTTTCTTACCGATAGAGTACAAACTGTAACATTGGAGGAGTTCCAGGCAGAATCATTTTCACTGCCTTGTGGAGTTCCCCAGGGATCTTCACTGAGCCCGACTCTTTTTAACGTATATGTTTCCTCTTTGGCACCACTTGTGGAATTATTTGGGTTCACTCTAACCTCCTATGCTGATGATACCCAAATAGTGGTCAACCTGCTCCCAGGAAACTCCATGCATACACCGCCAAAACTACAAAACTGTATGTCCGCTGGATGGCAAAAAACTGCCTAAAGCTTAACTCCAACAAAACAGAGGTTATTCTTTTTGGCAATAACCCTAACTTATGGTCTCCAGGCTGCTGGCCGACAGATCTTGGCCAACTCCCTACTCCGGTAGGGAAAGTAAAAAATCTCGGAGTATGGCTGGATGACAAACTGAGTGGCAGGGATCAAGTGAATAAAGTTGTCTCCACCACTACCTATATCCTCAAATCTTGTAAAAAAATTATGCCACTACTCCCAAAAGAAGTACAGCAAACTGTTATCACTGCTCTCATTCTGCCAAGATTGGACTATTGTAATAGTCTATATTTGAGGATACATGAAGGATCCCTAAATAAATTACAGATTCTGCAGAATGCGGCCGCCAGACTGCTCACAGGCACACCTAGGACTAGATCTATTTCTATCCAAATCAAGGCCCTTCACTGGCTGCCAGTGAGGCAACATATTCAATTTAAAGCTCTGACACTGGCCTTCAGGGCCCTTCATGGAATAGGACCTAAATTCTTAATACAACAACTCCATTGGTATTCTCCTACCAGAACCCTACGATCCTCGGACGCCAAATTGGCTATAGTTCCTAGGGTAAAAAAGGCCAATTGGGGTGGTAGAGGCTTTACGGCCTATGCAGCTAAAGCCTGGAATGCTCTTCCTCTATCTTTGAGAAGTATGACTGATCTCCTCCCATTTCGAAAGTCATTAAAAACATTTCTTTTCAAATATTGATCGTTCTTATTTTTAATCTTTTACTCACCAGTCTCCCCGCAGGTCTTTTCTAAGCGCCAGGACACCTTTTTGGTAACAGTTGCGCTCTATAAATGCCAATAACATAACATAACATAAATCTCAGTCTTCTGATAATTTCCTTCCTTATGTGCCCATGGAGGCTCTATACTCTTCTGTTCAGCAGCCCTGCGTTTAAACTCTCTACGTCTATCTTCTACAGAATTTATTTAATCTATCCCTATATTGTGTAATCTACATGTTAAATTATGCCTATGTGCATATACTGTATCTATCGTTTTAATAGTGTGAAAACAACTCTCCCAAATATTCTGCATCCTTAGCAATATATACTATATTCATATTCTTTCCAATAGGAATTTCTGAAAATGCTAAGTCATAATTTGAATAGAAATACTGGAATACCCCTTTAGCATAAAACAAACTAGTTAATACACTACACAATATTCCATATGTTAGTGGGAAATAGTGATATGTTACACCCTCAGACACAGACGTAGGTAACTGCATGGGCACATAACAATCCTTCGGATCTATTGTGTCTACATACTCATAAAGCAATTTCGTAAAAACATTTAGCGAATAGTCATTAATAGATTTATCAAAATGTAAGGCACTACCAGTTATTTCTTTCATATTAGTCTCTGATTCTTCTTTCAGATCACTTTTAGTAACCAAAGTCACATACTCATTATTAGTAGTAGTAGTATTTACTACATTAATAAACATAAAGGTGCCGATTCCGATCCTGGAAAAACCGGGTACGAACCGTCGGTCGGAGGGTTTTCTCCGTCCGACTCGTACCCGGTAAAATAACCCTACAAACTTGCAAGTACGATTCGTACGGAAACACCATTTCCGTACGAGTCGGAAAAAACACCGACCGACTGTAAAAACACATACCAATGTGATCCGGGACAGCGCCGACGTGACGACGGGACGCATGCAGGCTGCATTTCACGAACCAGGAAGTACGAATCGTACCAACACCAGTCCGGACGGCAATATTTTTACGGCACCCAAAAAGTGCCGGAAAAGCGAAGTACGGCGCGATGCGAGCGGAATTGGGGGCCCGGTACGCGCCGAACCCCCCCCAGACCCCGCGGATGTACGTGCCATACCCCCACCCGTGTATGTACGAGACGTAACCCCACCCGTGTATGTACGAGACGTACCCCCACCCGTGTATGTACGAGTCGTACCCCCACCCGTGTACCCCCACCCGTGTATGTACGAGACGTACCCCCACCTGTGTATGTACGAGACATACCCCCACCCGTGTATGTACGATTCGTACAGGGAACATTTTTCCAGGATCGGAATCGGCACCATAGTGTGGTATCACAAAGGTTAAAAACAACCATACAGACATTGTTAATAAAACACAGAAGGCACAAACATGAAAACATTTCTGCCTACACATTTCCTAATTCTGTTTACCTTTCTCAGTTCTAATCATCTTCAAAGTTCATGTAAAAAGAAACAAATTGTCAAAAGGTCTCTAAAAACTTCACTACAAATAATTAGTAAATTTACTATGCTATTTTTAGTTTGTGTACTCCACTCCAAAGACTTGAGCCTTGAGCTCTTGAGCTCTTGAGCTTTTTTTTCAAATACACAGCATTTAAAACTTCTGGAAAGTTATCACATAAATCTCCACGCACTTTTTGAACACCCTCTCAAATTAGCAGTTCCATTATGGCGGCTTAAAAGAGTTGTCTTTCTTTTCACAGAATTTCAAAACTAATTTTTCCCAATCATTGTTGTAAATACTTTCACTTGCACCTATAACCATATAAGTCCATTCTGGTGCTGAGTATTTCTTGTTTGCTACTTTTACTCTTTTTGTTCTTCGTACTTCATTCTCTTCTTCTACTTCACTTTGTTCTGATTGACTCAATACTTCAAGTATTGTTTCAGAAACTTTGCTATTGACAGTGTATTCC
Source organism: Triturus cristatus (assembly GCF_964204655.1). Taxonomy (NCBI): domain Eukaryota; kingdom Metazoa; phylum Chordata; class Amphibia; order Caudata; family Salamandridae; genus Triturus; species Triturus cristatus. The sequence goes on along the minus strand of NC_140579.1, from coordinate 305,287,847 downwards.
AGCTTTTTTACTCCTTTTGGCCACTTGTCTCCCTTGTTTGCCCTCTTTCCATTTTCATTTTCAACTGTAGTTTCTGAACTCTCTTTAGATGAGTTCCTCTTTCATTTGTCTTTGACAACTGCAGGAGCTGAAAGAATCACTCTGTTCTCACCATTGACAGCGACAGTGTTATCTTCACTGGCCCCAGTAACTTGTGCCCACTCTACTCTAACTTCAACCTGCAGTTTCTTCTTTTTCAAGTGGACTTGGGACTTTTCTCGTATGACTTGCGTGAATCCAATCCGGCAGACCGCCACACTTGACAGCTGTTGTAGTCACTAGTATGATCTGGAAGGGCCATGCCAGCGAGGTTCTAAAGAGGAGTTTATGACATGTTTCTTCACCACAACCCAGTCTCCCGGACTTAAATCCTGTCCTTGTTCAGTTGTTGTTGCAACTTCTCCAACCTAGTGAGACACAGAACATACCACAACAGCCAATCATTTACAATAATCCAGTACCAAGTCATCAGTAATGTTCATTAGTTGATTTGCTGGAACTGTTGGCTGTCTCAATAGCCCTGCCCATAATGATTTTGTGAGGGGACAATCCAGTTTTCTTGTCTGGGATACTTCTTAAGCTCATTAAAACTAATGGCAATGCATCAGGCCATTTTAGTGTTGTGGAAGCACAAACCTTTGCCAACCTTGACTTTATTGTGCCATTGACCTGTTCAACTACAGCTGAAGCCTCAGGTCTATAAGCACAGTGCAAATTTTGCTCAATCTGTAATGCTGCACAAAGCATCTGCATTAGTTCATTATTAAAATGTATCTCTCTATCTGATTCCAGCGAGACTGGAAAACCAAATCTAGGAATAATCTCTCTAAGAAGCAATTTAGCAACTGTTGGACTGTCCTTTCGTCTTGTTGGACATGCTTCCACCCAACAAGAAAACAAACAGACAACCACAAGGACATATTTTAATCCATTGAAAGGGGGCTTCTCAATATAATCCAACTGCATTTTGGTAAATGGACCAGCTGCTTTCCCAATTCATCCCATGCTAACCACTGTTTTCCCTCTGGGTTTTGCTGCTGACAAATTGTGCATCTCTGACAGAGACTCTCTGCAATCACTCTGAACTTGGGATTAAACCATGTCTGTTGAAACAATCTAATCATTACATCTCTTCCAATATGTGTTGTCCCTTGATGAACTCTAGCCATCTGAGAAAGAAGACTGTCTGCCATTACTAGTCTCCCATCAGTGTACACCTAGACTTCATCATCTGATCTGAGAGTGCACCCCAATTTAATCCACCCTTCTTTTTCAGAGTCACTTGCCTCTTCTTGTAAATCTCTTACATCATCCCAAGTCTCAACAGATGTGAACAATCATTTGCATTCTGTTTGTTCAATCTGCTCATTTACTGATAGTTCCACATTAATCGAGTATGCATACATAGCACAGAATTTAGCAATTTCATCCGCGTATCAGTTGCCCAGTGTGATGTACTCACAACCAGATCTATGTGCAGTGCACCTCACCCCCCCAATTTGTGCTGGCAACTGTAATTCCATCAGCAAATCTTTTACACTCTCTCCGTTTCTGATCGGTGGACCCGAAGAGGTCAAAAATCCATGTTGGGACCACAACTGCCCAAAGTCATGTACGACACCGAAGCCGTATTGGCTATCCATAAAAATTGTAATCCTCAATTGTCTTGACAAGATACAAGCTCGGATGAGCGCTTTTAGTTTAACCACTTGTGTAGAGCTCACTCTTTTCATCCGCGATGCTTCAATGACATTTGGTACTGTGCAAATTGCATAAACAGCTCTCAAACAACCCTCTGAATCTCTCAAACATGAACCATCCACAAACAGAACACCATCAGATTCAGGTAGATGTGTATCCTTGATATCAGGCTTTGGTTTTGTGCACAACTCTGTCACATCCAGGAAATCATGATCTACTTTATCAAAAACTTCCTCACAGTCTGGAGTTGGCAATAATGTGGCTGGATTCAGGCTAGTACATCGTGTTATTGTCACATTTTCAGCACCCAGACTCACTTGCTCATATTTTGTTAAACGGCTATTCTTTAAATGTTGTGTCTGAGTGCGCGTCAACACAATCTCAACTGAATGCGGAACAAACTGTATCAATGGATGACCCATAACAGTCAACATTGTTCAAGACTCACACAAGTAGCAGCAACTGTTTTCAAACATCCTGGTAATGCTGCAGCGACGGGATACAAAGTAGCAGAAAAATATGCCACTGGTCTACGTGCGGTTCCGTTTGTTTGCGTTAGAACTGAGAATGCACAACCCTTCAGACAACACGCATTATCTTGTAAGGGCAATTAATTCTGCTGCTTGAGCCGAATTATGTGGCACACGTGCAGTTGCAACAATCGTATGCAAAGTCATGATAGCATATGCAGCAGTCGTATCACCATTCGGAAGCTTAAAGCACGAACCATCCACCCATAAGGTACCATCACACTCAGTCAGGGGAGAATCTTTAAGATCCACTCTCCCTTTCGTCTCTTCTTCTGTTCTGAACAGACAATCATGTTGCTCAATCTCATCTAGGTCTGCTGGAATCGGCAATAATGTAGCTGGATTCAACGTGTTGCATCTCTTTATGTGTATATGGTTTGCCAACAGTGTCAATTCATACCCTGACAATCGAGCACAAGTTAAGTGCTGTGTCTTGGTCCTGTTTAACAACTTGTCCACAGCATGTGGAACCATTACAATCAATGTATTATCCATTACTAGTCCAGCAGACTGTCGAATAGACATAGCTGCTGCGGCTGTGGCTCTTAAACAACTTGGCAATGCCCTCGCTACCGGGTCCAAGGTTGACGAAAAATATGCGCATGGACGCGGTCTGTCGCCAAAAGGCTGTGTTAACACTGATAATGCGCAACCGTCCTTTTCATAAACATACAATGTAAAAGGCTTACTGTAGTCAGGGGTACCCAACACAGGAGCTGAACATAATGCATTACGCAATTCCCAAAAACTTTTCTGACACTCTTCAGACCATGGGATAGGATTCGGTGTATTTTTACATGTTAATGCTAACAAAGGTTTTGCCAGCAAAGAAAAATTTGGTATCCAGTGCCTACAGTATGAAGTAATGCCCAAGAAAGCACGCACTTCTCACTGTGTTCTCGGCACACTCAATTGTGCAATGGCTTGAATTCTCTCTGGGGTCAGTTTCCTTCCCTCCTTCGACAAGAGATGACCTAAGTAGGTCACTTCTTGTCGACAATATTGCAATTCGGAGAGAGATACTTTATGATGAGAGGCAGACAAATGACGCAACAAGGAAAATGTAGCTTCTTTGCAAATCTTTTCAGTATCCGCGGCGATTAGCAAATCGTCAACGTACTGAATGAGGACAGCGCCACTCAGTAAAACAAGTGCATCAAGCTGCGCTTTTAAAGCTTGACTGTATATTGATGGACTTTCACAGCAGCCCTGTGGAGCGCGTTTAAAGCGGAAGCTTCGACCTCCTAAACTGAAGCCAAAAATGTCCCTTCTCTCCTCTGCAATTGGGATGCTAAAGAAAGCATTCTTTAAATCTATCACTGAGAACCATGCAGCGGAGGCTGGAATCATAGTTAACAAGGCAGTTATATCAGGGATAACTGGAAACTGTGGCACAACAATCTTATTTACCTCTCTAAGATCAATCACAAATCTGTAAACAGGTGGCTGTGAAGGGTCCGTTCATTTCAAAACAGGACTATTGCAAACGTTGCCTCTTGTCTCTTCAATTACACCCTTTTTAATCAAATCACTGACAATTGCTAACAATGCTTTCTGGCCTTCATTGGAGATCTTGTACTGGGGAATACGTGGCAATCTGACATTGGCTTTTAAAGTGACCACATATGGCGGTATTTCCAAGAGACCCACATCATTGGGACCAGTAGCCCAAAGGACATCCGGAAGGGATGACAATTCAGGTGGCATTGTATTCTTTGACAAATACATCGGGGAAATCACTTCCTTACCCAATGTAAGTTGTACTCCTGAGGGAGAACAATATAGTGTTGCATGCAATCTTGTTAACAAATCCAACCCTAGCAGATTTTCACCACAACCTGTCGTTAGGATGAGGGGTGCTTTTAACTCACAAGGTCCAACAGAAAGTGGCATAGGACTAGAAATCGGGTTCCTAACTGGGGCGCCAGAAAAACCTACTGAAACGTTAATTTCGCCAGACAAAGGCGCGCCAGGGAGTTTTGAATGCATAATTGAACTCTTTGCAGCACCAGTGTCCAGCAGAAAGGGCTCTGTTACACCCGCTGTAGTCACTTTAACATACGGTCCACTCCGATCCACTGGTACTGAAACAACTCCCTCTCTCTGTCTATGGCTCTCCTAGTAATCATTACCTTCCACATTGTCGTCTTCTGCATAATAATCATTATTATAGTACTGAGCTGTATTACCAGTCGCGTTGGCTTGCTGATCAAAGCTATTTATCGTATTTTGAGGTGGAAGAGGACGCGCGTTCTGGGGAACATTTCCACGGCCTCTACCTCTAGGAGCTTGCTGACCACCTCTACCTCTTGCGTCATATGCATTACTAGTACGCTGCATTAATTTAGGACAGCTATACTTGAAATGACCTTCCTCTCTGCAATATGAACATTGATTGGGACCTAGAGGGATACGTGGTTGATAATACCCATTCATTTGCTGGTTATTCTGAAACTGTTGGGGTCGCTGATAGATACCTTGGGTTTGCCTATAATTATTCTGTCCTCCACGTGGCGGGTAAGCCTGCTGTAAAAGGACCTTCGTTTTCAGTTCTTTCGTTTTCTTGTCTGTTCTATCTTTCTCGTCTTTATCTCTATTTTCGTAATACTGTGCAGTAGCCAGTATTTGCGCTGAAGAGGAAACCGCCCAAGAACTTTCTGAATCTTTTAATTTCTTACACAACTCGGGAAGTAGATTCTGCACAAATTTATCCACAAATAACCATTGGCCACCTTCAGTACTCATGTCTTGACCACTGTGGTCGATAAACGTTTCTTCAAACCTTGCAAAGAAATCGGACACTGTCTCATCTTTCTTCTGTTTACATGCGGATAGTTTATCCCAATTCACGCGCATTGCGGGCATTATAGTTTTCATGTAGGTAATAATTCTACCAGGGAGTTCTGCTACAAGGGGCTCAGGTTTTGCACCACCAACTTGTCTAGTGTCTGCGGCAACGATATTAGCCCATGTGCCCCCTAGTTCTGCAGTATGATCCGTATTACGAATGGATCCCCATAAAGGCTGTGGAACAACATTCCCAAACAACATATCTATATCAGCCAGATTCATGACACACGATTCTGCAGTTTGTGATAACTCCTTATAATATTCTGCAGGGTTTTTACGGGGGTCAGGCAATGTCTGCTTAAGCGCTAACACCTCAGAACGCTTCCATGGGACATGTACCCAAACACGCTGAAAATGTGCTGGAGCAGCAGCAATACCTAGAGCGGCATCAGCCGCAACGGCTTCCTTCCATACCGGGGGGACTTCTCTCATTGGGTATTGTCGCACTTTTCCCTTTTTCCCCACAGGGAATTCCTGTTCGAACAATGATTGTTGACAATCATCATTCCTGAAGGACAATAAAGTCGCAACTGCTTTATCTACATCGGGACCCACAATTGTACCTGTTCCAAAATCAAACCGCACTCAACACAACTCCTGCGGGTTTGGGTTTGAACCATGATCCTCCAATTCCTCACAGAGGAATTCACAAATTTTGTCAAAGACATACCTCTGTTTTGGGGCATCCCATTGGTGGAAAACGTTAACAACTGATTCCACATTGTAGAGTGAAGGGAGACCAATCCACCTACGCGCCAGATGATCTAACACCTCCTTCTCTTCAGGACCAGGCAGCTGACTACGCAATTGCTTACGTTGTAAACCAGGGGTCATACTGAATGACCCAAAGAGAGGCGACATTAAACTAGTAACTACATTAGCTAGTCATTGTCGTGCTGATGGAGAAGTTGAGGCGAAAACGGGGGGAAAGACAGAGGGAAGAAAAGCGGATGCAGATACAGGTACCTGGGTAGTGTAAGGAAGAGCGCCAGGGGAGGCAGCTGATGTACTAGGCAAAGTCGCAGGAAGCGCAGGGGCAACAGGTAACAAAACTGGCGGCCCTTGAGAGGGCTGCACTGCAGGGATAGGAGCCAGCTGAGGAGGAGCTGGCGGTTGTGGGAAGGCTTGCGGCATATTTACTGGAGGCTGCACATTTACGAGCTGTGGAGGCGCTGTGGCATTTTGCGCATACGGGGGTGGCGAACTTAGCAAATGGGACATTAGGGAATCCTTTTCTATCTCTTTTGTCTCATCTTGTGGTAGGGGTGACAAAAATGGGTAACATTTATCGATCCCTAGTTTGCGCTGTCTATGTAACTGTTCATTCATTTTTTCCTCCTCATTATCTTTAAATTGCACAGCTGCTTGCATCATTGACATACCTTTTTCTCTCTTATTCCTTTTCGCTAGCTCAATTTCCTTCTGTTTGGCTTCCTTTCGCCATAGGCGGAAAGAATCAAACATCGCCGGCCGGGCTTTCTTTTTAAACAATTTAACTTCCAAATTATCTAAGATATCTGTATCGAAACTACCATTTTGGGGCCATTTTAAAACACCGTCCTTTCTGGTGTATCGGATCCATACTTCATTATATGCAATGGGGCCCACGCCATGTTTTACATAAAGCTCATAAGTTGGAGTTCCAATTGGAGGAACCGGACATGAATCCTCTAATTGGGAATCCCTTCTACAACCCAAACAAAACAAATTTCCAAATATACTAGAACCAGGCATCTTCGCTCACTAGTCTAGTTTCAAACTTCAAAGGATTATCGAATACGATAGTCTCGTGAATACACGAGGCCTCTGCCTTTGGCACTTGCAAGCTCCAAATCAAAACGATCCCGAAGGATACCAAAAATCCCGAAGGGTACTAAACAAACTGGGAGACGCTCCACTTATACTTAACTGAATATCGATGATCGATGGCGTCACCAGAAGACTCTCTCGATTGTTTCACTCTACCAAAATCGTCAAGGGTCCAAAACAGGGCGATTAATCAGGGCAGCAGTCCTTCGTAGCCGTCGGGACGCAGAGAACCTCGCAGAAAAGACTTTCGGACCACGTCGACATGCAGGGGTCGATGAAGTGGCGGCCTTCCTCCGGAATTTCCACACGAAGCTCCTCACGAACCTCTGGCTTGGACTGGTACCGCTGAAATCGCCCCGAGTTGGGCGCCAACTGAAGTACTGGGAATTTAAAGCCCAGCGGTGCAGGGGAACACACCCTAAGACTTCGGGTTCTTCCTGTTTCAGACCTACAGAAACACAAAGTCTTCTAGGTGAAGTCAAAGATCGATTTATTGGCTGCAGACCAATTACAGGTGTCCGAGAAGCACAGCACAATGTATGTTCTCAGGAGACTGCTCAAAATTACAGAAACGGGCTTCTCCTTAAATACAAAATATCATGCTTCAGGCACACATTCCTCGTTTTACGATATGGTCATTCACATGTATTCATTACAAACGAAAAGGCAGAGTCATGATGACCATCCCACATTCCAGTTAAGCCTGAAGTACAATTATTTACCCAGCGAGGCTCAGATCCAACATCAGATATCAACAGGCCCCAATAAACACAGGCATATCCTGTTTGTAAAACAAGCCATAAAGCAGGAAGAGTCAGGTGTGAAAGAGATTAGCCGGAGGCTTGTGTTCATGAAGAGGCTTTATGGTGTGTCAAACCCTGATGCTAATCACAGGTGGTCGTAGGACGGGGAGCTCGTGGGACCGGATTGACCTGGGGCGGCGGAGCCAAGCTGCACAGGTCACAGAGAAGTCAAATAAAAAGCACATGTGTTCTAAAGGCCCGTATTTGTTCGTAATGTGTAGCCTATGTGAGGGCAACCATAAGATGGCCACCGCTCCAAGATGGAACCCACGAAGTCAATGTGTAACATCGTATACATAGTGCATTTATCAATGAAATGTTATGCAAAGCACTTGTACATACCGCATTGGCCATTCGCGGTTCGCTAATACCGGAAGAGACAGGGGTAGGGCCCTGCCTCCTACGCGGTCCCAAATTTCAAAGTACCACACCAGGGAGAACCTGGCTTGGCAGTATGGGCTGGACTGTTACCACCAGGAACAGGGTCAAGACTGATTTACATATGGCTGGGTCCAAACTGGGATGGTGTGGTGGGCAAAGGAATGATGGATTAAACCCAGATCTTTGTGACTGGGGGTGAATGCTTGCATTGTCCAGCGTTCCATTTGCCCCATGTGGGAAGGGTATGCCCAGACATAGGTCCCATGCTCACTACACCACTGGATTCAAGCTAGCCTGGCTGATGAAGGATGATGCCCTGAAACTGTCCCAGGATGCTTGATTCCGGTCCAGGAAGGACCTGGCTTTGCAGTTCAGGCTGGAATGTTCCCACAAGGAACAGGTTTAATACTGATTTGCATATGGCTGGGTCCAAATTGGGGTGGTCTGAGGAGCAAAAGAGGGATGGATTAAACCCAGATCCTTCTTACTGGGAGTGAATGCTTGCATTGTCCAGCATTCCCCCCATCAATTGTTTCATTTGCATATGTTGCCCTAAGTGGGAAGGGTATGCCCAGACGTGGGTCCCGTGCTCACTACACCACTGGATTCAAGCTAGCCTGGCTGATGAAGGATGATGCCCTGAAACCGGTCCCAGGATGCTTGATTCCGCTCCAGGAAGGACCTGGCTTGGCAGTTCGGGCTGGAATGTTGCCACAAGGAACAGGGTCAAGACTGATTTGCATATGGCTGGGTCCAAACTGGGGTGTTGTGGTGAGCAAAAGAATGATGGATTAAACCCAGATCATTGTGACTGGGGGTGAATACTTGTATTGTCCAGCATTCCGTCCATCAATTGTTTCTTTTGCATATGCCACCCTAAGTGGGAAAGGTATGCCCAGAAGTGGGTCCCGTGCTCACTGCACCACTGGAATCAAGCTAGCATGGCTGATGAAGGGTGATGACCTGAAACCGGTCCCAGGATGCTTGATTCCGGTCCAGGGAGAACCTGGCTTGGCAGTTCGGGCTGGACTGCTCCCACAAGGAACAGGGTCAAGACTGATTTACATATGGCTGGGTCCAAACTGGGATTGTGTGGTGAGCAAAGGAATGATGGATTTAACCCAGATCCTTGTGACTGGGGGTGAATGCTTGCATTGTCCAGCGTTCCGTTTGCCCTAAGTGGGAAGGGTATGCCCAGACGTGGGTCCCGTGCTCACTACACCACTGGATTCAAGCTAGCCTGGCTGATGAAGGGTGATGCCCTGAAACTGGTCCCAGGATGCTTGATTCCGGTCCAGGGAGGACATGGCTTGGCAGCTTGGGCTGGACTGTCCAACATGGAATAGGGTCAAGACTGATTTACATATGGCTGGGTCCAAACTGGGGTGGTGTGGTGAGCAAAAGAATGATGAATTAATCCCAGATCCTTCTGACTGGGGATGAGTGCTTGCATTGTCCAGTATTCCGTCCATCAATTGTTTCTTTTGCATAGGTCATCGTAAGTGGGAAGGGTATGCCCAGCTCTGGGTCCCGTGCTCACTACACCACTGGAATCAAGCTAGCCTGGCTGATGAAGGGTAATGCCATGAAACCGGTCCCAGGATGCTTGATTCCGGTCCAGGAAGGACCTGGCTTGGCAGTTCGGGCTAAAATGTTCTTACAAGGAACAGGGTCAAGACTGATTTGCATATGGCTGGGTCCAAACTGGGGTGGTGTGGTGAGCAAGAGAATGATGGATTAAACGCATATCCTTGTGAATGGGGGTGAATGCTTATATTGTCCAGCATTCCGTCCATCAAGTGTTTCTTTTGCATATGTCGCCCTAAGTGGGAAAGGTATGCCCAGAAGTGGGTCCCGTTCTCACTACATCACTGGAAGCAAGCTAGCCTGGCTGAATGGGGTGATGCCCTGAAACCAGTCCTAGGATGCTTGATTCCGGTCCAGGGAGGACCTGGCTTGGCAGTTCGGGCTGGACTGTTCCCACAAGGAACAGGGTCAAGACTGATTTGCATATGGCTGGGTCCAAACTGGGGCCGTGTGCTGAGCAAAGGAATGATGGATTAAACACAGATCCTTGTGACTGGGGGTGAATGCTTGCATTGTCCAGCGTTCAGTTTGCCCTATGTGGGAAGGGTATAGCCAGACATGAGTCCCGTGCTCACTACACCACTGGATTCAAGCTAGCCTGGCTGTTGAAGGGTGGTGCCCTGAAACCGGTCCGAGGATGCTTGATTCCGTTCCAGGGAGGACCTGGCTTGGCAGTTCGGGCTGGACTGTTCCCACAAGGAACAGGGTCAAGACTAATTTGCATATGGCTGGGTCCAAACTGGGGTGGTGTGGTGAACAAAAAAATGAAGGATTAAACCCAGATCCTTGTGATTGGGGTGAATGCTTGCATTGTCCAACATTCCGTCCATCAATTGTTTCTTTTGCATATGTCACCCTAAGTGGGAAGGGTATGCCCAGACGTGGGTTCCGTGCTCACTACACCACTGGATTCAAGCTAGCCTGGCTGATAAAGGGTGATGCTCTGAAACCGCTTCCAGGATGCTTGATTTCGGTCCAGGGAGGACCTGGCTTGGCAGTTCGGGCTGGACTGTTCCCACAAGGAACAGGGTCAAGACTGATTTGCATATGGCTGGGTCCAAAATGGGGTGGTGTGGTGAGCAACAGAATGATGGATTAAACGCAGATCCTTGTGAATGGGGGTGAATGCTTGTATTGTCCAGCATTCCGTCCATCAATTGTTTCTTTTGCATATGCCGCCCTAAGTGGGAAAGGTATGCCCAGAAGTGGGTCCCGTGATCACTACACCACTGGAAGCAAATTAGCCTGGCTGATGAAGGGTGATGCCCTGAAACCGGTCCCAGGAGGCTTGATTCCGGTCCAGGGAGGACCTGGCTTGGCAGTTCGGGCTGGACTGTTCCCACAAGGAACAGGGTCAAGACTGTTTTGCATATGGCTGGGTCCAAACTGGAGCCGTGTGCTGAGCAAAGGAATGATGGATTAAACACAGATCCTTGTGACTGGGGGTGAATGCTTGCATTGTCCAGCGTTCAGTTTGCCCTATGTGGGAAGGGTATGGCCAGACGTGAGTCCCGTGCTCACTACACCACTGGATTCAAGCTAGCCTGGCTGTTGAAGGATGATGCCCTGAAACTGTCCCAGGATGCTTGATTCCGGTCCAGGAAGGACCTGGCTTGGCAGTTCGGACTGTTCCCACAAGGAACAGGGTCAAGATTAATTTGCATATGGCTGGGTCCAAACTGGGGTGGTGTGGTGAACAAAAAAATAATGGATTAAACCCAGATCCTTGTGACTGGGGTGAATGCTTGCATTGTCCAACATTCCGTCCATCAATTGTTTCTTTTGCATATGTCACCCTAAGTGGGAAGGGTATGCCCAGACGTGGGTTCCGTGCTCACTACACCACTGGATTCAAGCTAGCCTAGCTGATAATGGGTGATGCCCTGGAACCGGTCCCAGGATGCTTGATTTCGGTCCAGGGAGGACCTGGCTGGGCAGTTCGGGCTGGACTGTTCCCACAAGGAACAGGGTCAAGACTGATTTGCATATGGCTGGATCCAAAATGGGGTGGTGTGGTGAGCAAAAGAATGATGGATTAAACGCAGATCCTTGTGAATGGGGGTGAATGCTTGTATTGTCCAGCATTTCATCCATCAATTGTTTCTTTTGCATATGCCGCCCTACGTGGGAAAGGTATGCCCAGAAGTGGGTCCCGTGCTCACTACACCACTGGAAGCAAACTAGCCTGGCTGATGAAGGGTGATGCCCTGAAACCGGTCCCAGGAGGCTTGATTCCGGTCCAGGGAGGACCTGGCTTGGCAGTTCGGGCTGGACTGTTCCCACAAGGGACAGGGTCAAGACTGTTTTGCATATGGCTGGGTCCAAACTGGGATGGTGTGGTGAGCAAAGGAATGATGGATTAAACCCAGATCTTTGTGACTGGGGGTGAATGCTTGCATTGTCCAGCGTTCCATTTGCCGCAAGTGGGAAGGGTATGCCCAGACATAGGTCCCATGCTCACTACACCACTGGATTCAAGCTAGCCTGGCTGATGAAGGATGATGCCCTGAAACTGTCCCAGGATGCTTGATTCCGGTCCAGGAAGGACCTAGCTTTGCAGTTCAGGCTGGAATGTTCCCACAAGGAACAGGTTCAATACTGATTTGCATATGGCTGGGTCCAAATTGGGGTGGTCTGAGGAGCAAAAGAGGGATGGATTAAACCCAGATCCTTCTTACTGGGAGTGAATGCTTGCATTGTCCAGCATTCCCCCCATCAATTGTTTCGTTTGCATATGTTGCCCTAAGTGGGAAGGGTATGCCCAGACGTGGGTCCCGTGCTCACTACACCACTGGATTCAAGCTAGCCCGGCTGATGAAGGATGATGCCCTGAAACCGGTCCCAGGATGCTTGATTCCGGTCCAGGAAGGACCTGGCTTGGCAGTTCGGGCTGGAATGTTCCCACAAGGAACAGGGTCAAGACTGATTTGCATATGGCTGGGTCCAAACTGGGGTGTTGTGGTGAGCAAAAGAATGATGGATTAAACCCAGATCATTGTGACTGGGGGTGAATGCTTGTAATGTCCAGCATTCCGTCCATCAATTGTTTCTTTTGCATATGCCGCCCTAAGTGGGAAAGGTATGCCCAGAAGTGGGTCCCGTGCTCACTGCACCACTGGAATCAAGCTAGCATGGCTGATGAAGGGTGATGACCTGAAACCGGTCCCAGGATGCTTGATTCCGGTCCAGGGAGAACCTGGCTTGGCAGTTCGAGCTGGACTGCTCCCACAAGGAACAGGGTCAAGACTGATTTACATATGGCTGGGTCCAAACTGGGATTGTGTGGTGAGCAAAGGAAGGATGGATTTAACCCAGATCCTTGTGACTGGGGGTGAATGCTTGCATTGTCCAGAGTTCCGTTTGCCCTAAGTGGGAAGGGTATGCCCAGACGTGGGTCCCGTGCTCACTACACCACTGGATTCAAGCTAGCCTGGCTGATGAAGGGTGATGCCCTGAAACTGGTCCCAGGATGCTTGATTCCGGTCATGGGAGGACATGGCTTGGCAGCTTGGGCTGGACTGTCCAACATGGAATAGGGTCAAGACTGATTTGCATATGGCTGGTTCCAAACTGGGGTGGTGTGGTGAGCAAAGAATGATGAATTAATCCCAGTTCCTTCTGACTGGGGATGAGTGCTTGCATTGTTCAGCATTCCGTCCATCAATTGTTTCTTTTGCATATGCCGCCCTAAGTGGGAAAGGTATGCCCAGAAGTGGGTCCCGTGCTCACTACACCACTGGAAGCAAGCTAGCCTGGCTGAATGGGGTGATGCCCTGAAACCAGTCCCAGGATGCTTGATTCCGGTCCAGGGAGGACCTGGCTTGGCAGTTCGGGCTGGACTGTTCCCACAAGGAACAGGGTCAAGACTGATTTGCATATGGCTGGGTCCAAACTGGGGCCGTGTGCTGAGCAAAAGAATGATGGATTAAACACAGATCCTTGTGACTGGGGGTGAATGCTTGCATTGTCCAGCGTTCAGTTTGCCCTATGTGGGAAGGGTATAGCCAGACATGAGTACCGTGCTCACTACACCACTGGATTCAAGCTAGCCTGGCTGTTGAAGGGTGGTGCCCTGAAACCGGTCCGAGGATGCTTGATTCCGTTCCAGGGAGGACCTGGCTTGGCAGTTCGGGCTGGACTGTTCCCACAAGGAACAGGGTCAAGACTAATTTGCATATGGCTGGGTCCAAACTGGGGTGGTGTGGTGAACAAAAAAATGATGGATTAAACCCAGAACCTTTTGACTGGGGTGAATACTTGCATTGTCCAACATTCCGTCCATCAATTGTTACTTTTGCATATGTCTCCCTAAGTGGGAAGGGTATGCCCAGACGTGGGTTCCGTGCTCACTACACCACTGGATTCAAGCTAGCCTGGCTGAATGGGGTGATGCCCTGAAACCAGTCCCAGGATGCTTGATTCCGGTCCAGGGAGGACCTGACTTGGCAGTTCGGGCTGGACTGTTCCCACAAGGAACAGGGTCAAGACTGATTTGCATATGGCTGGGTCCAATCTGGGGCCGTGTGCTGAGCAAAAGAATGATGGATTAAACACAGATCCTTGTGACTGGGGGTGAATGCTTGCATTGTCCAGCGTTCAGTTTGCCCTATGTGGGAAGGGTATAGCCAGACATGAGTACCGTGCTCACTACACCACTGGATTCAAGCTAGCCTGGCTGTTGAAGGGTGGTGCCCTGAAACCGGTCCGAGGATGCTTGATTCCGTTCCAGGGAGGACCTGGCTGGGCAGTTCGGGCTGGACTGTTCCCACAAGGAACAGGGTCAAGACTGATTTGCATATGGCTGGGTCCAAAATGGGGTGGTGTGGTGAGCAAAAGAATGATGGATTAAACGCAGATCCTTGTGAATGGGGGTGAATGCTTGTATTGTCCAGCATTCCGTCCATCAATTGTTTCTTTTGCATATGCCGCCCTACATGGGAAAGGTATGCCCAGAAGTGGGTCCCGTGCTCACTACACCACTGGAAGCAAACTAGCCTGGCTGATGAAGGGTGATGCCCTGAAACCGGTCCCAGGAGGCTTGATTCCGGTCCAGGGAGGACCTGGCTTGGCAGTTCGGGCTGGACTGTTCCCACAAGGAACAGGGTCAAGACTGTTGTGCATATGGCTGGGTCCAAACTGGGGCCTTGTGCTGAGCAAAGGAATGATGGATTAAACACAGATCCTTGTGACTGGGGGTGAATGCTTGCATTGTCCAGCGTTCAGTTTGCCCTATGTGGGAAGGGTATGGCCAGACATGAGTCCCGTGCTCACTACACCACTGGATTCAAGCTAGCCTGGCTGTTGAAGGGTGATGCCCTGAAACCGGTCCCAGGATGCTTGATTCCATTCCAGGGAGGACCTGGCTTGGCAGTTCGGACTGTTCCCACAAGGAACAGGGTCAAGATTAATTTGCATATGGCTGGGTCCAAACTGGGGTGGTGTGGTGAACAAAAAAATAATGGATTAAACCCAGATCCTTGTGACTGGGGTGAATGCTTGCATTGTCCAACATTCCGTCCATCAATTGTTTCTTTTGCATATGTCACCCTAAGTGGGAAGGGTATGCCCAGACGTGGGTTCTGTGCTCACTACACCACTGGATTCAAGCTAGCCTAGCTGATAATGGGTGATGCCCTGGAACCGGTCCCAGGATGCTTGATTTCGGTCCAGGGAGGACCTGGCTGGGCAGTTCGGGCTGGACTGTTCCCACAAGGAACAGGGTCAAGACTGATTTGCATATGGCTGGATCCAAAATGGGGTCGTGTGGTGAGCAAAAGAATGATGGATTAAACGCAGATCCTTGTGAATGGAGGTGAATGCTTGTATTGTCCAGCATTTCGTCCATCAATTGTTTCTTTTGCATATGCCGCCCTACGTGGGAAAGGTATGCCCAGAAGTGGGTCCCGTGCTCACTACACCACTGGAAGCAAACTAGCCTGGCTGATGAAGGGTGATGCCCTGAAACCGGTCCCAGGAGGCTTGATTCCGGTCCAGGGAGGACCTGGCTTGGCAGTTCGGGCTGGACTGTTCCCACAAGGAACAGGGTCAAGACTGTTTTGCATATGGCTGGGTCCAAACTGGGTCGTGTGCTGAGCAAAGGAATGATGGATTAAACACAGATCCTTGTGACTGGGGGTGAATGCTTGCATTGTCCAGCGTTCAGTTTGCCTTATGTGGGAAGGGTATGGCCAGACGTGAGTCCCGTGCTCACTACACCACTGGATTCAAGCTAGCCTGGCTGTTGAAGGGTGATGCCCTGAAACCGGTCCCAGAATGCTTGATTCCGTTCCAGGGAGGACCTGGCTTGGCAGTTCAGACTGGACTGTTCCCACAAGGAACAGGGTCCAGATTAATTTGCATATGGCTGGGTCCAAACTGGGGTGGTGTGGTGAACAAAAAAATAATGGATTAAACCCAGATCCTTGTGACTTGGGTGAATGCTTGCATTGTCCAACATTCCGTCCATCAATTGTTTCTTTTGCATATGTCACCCTAAGTGGGAAGGGTATGCCCAGACGTGGGTTCCGTGCTCACTACACCACTGGATTCAAGCTAGCCTGGCTGATAAAGGGTGATGCTCTGAAACCGGTCCCAGGATGCTTGATTTCGGTCCAGGGAGGACCTGGCTTGGTAGTTCGGGCTGGACTGTTCCCACAAGGAACAGGGTCAAGACTAATTTGCATTTGGCTGGGTCCAAACTGGGGCTGTGTGGTGAACAAAAGAATGATGGATTAAACCCATATCCTTGTGACCTGGGGGTCAATGCTTGCATTGTCCAGCATTCCGTCCATCAATTGTTTCTTTTGCATGAAAACATAAAGCGCCAACCGCGGCTATCTGGTCATGCTGGATAACACCAAAAGTCAAAAGTTAAAGTCCCGCTGAATGTTTACCTTCTCAAGTTTTATGCCAAGAGTCCTCTTTGCGTGGAAGAAAGTCACTGGGAGCAAGGAGAGTGTAGCTGGTGGTGTTCATCGTGGTGCGAAGAGCAGGCGAGGTGTCATGGACAAGCGGGCTGATACCTCACATTGGTGAACCTCTGCGGTGATTGATGCTTGCTTGGCAAAGAGAGTGGCTGGTGGAGGCTCACCTTGATTTTGGTGTGAGCTGCAGGGTTCCAGTGCAAATGGGCCCATTTGAGCCACACCAAGGGTCCAGGAACTGAGAGGCACCTCTTGGGGGTAAGGAACTTGCTGAAGATGGGTCACACCTAAGCTCCCATTGTGTGTGACTGTCTAGGAGGAATACACAAAGTCCACCTGACAACTACACACAGTCATGTGACCAGAGACAAACTGCAGGCACCAAATGGCTAAGGCAAGAAAATGCCAATTTTCTATAGGTTCAGGAGATGACATGCAGTAATTAGAAGCTGGCAGGCTACCATAAGAGATAAAAATATTTGCATCCCTTTGTTACTGAGATGAATTGGGAGACCAAAAGAAAAGTCAAATTCAACTTTTGGCTGAAGGAGGAATGCATTCAAGGAATTCCCCCCTTACATTCAGGGAGAAGACTGCCTTTGCATCAGGTTCATTGTGGGTTTTTTTTTGTCTGAAACCCACCGCCATTTTGAGAGTGTTTCAGTAACACAAAAAATGATGCCAAGCAGATGATTTTCGTTCAATGAAAGTTACATTTCAGCCAAAGGCTGTGTGTATGTTCTTTGTTCTCCATTGCAAATCACCTTTTGGGTGTTTTATATTTTGTTCTTTGGGTGTGCTTCCAGTCAGATTGGGGAAATCTAAATTTGTCCAATACCTTTGTCAATGTACAACTGTGCCATTGGGTTATATGTGCCTTCAATGGCAATTTGTTGAAGGTTAATTCCAGTAATCGGTTGCCCAGGTGAGCATGGGTATGCAAATATGATAGTAATCACAGGACTGTATCTCAGATTAGTTATGATGAAGAAGGTTTTAAAAGATGGACCTGATGATGCGAAATTGAGCTGTGGGAAGCCTGCAGAGGGACTCATGCCATCCGGTGCAGCTGAAGGAGTGAACTGGATAAAATTAACCCTAAGTGGTAACTGGCACGCTGACTGGCAGCCGTATGCGAGTGAGGAGGAAGACGGTGGCTGGGAAGACCTGAATGAGTGCCAAAGGATGAGCAGTGATGAAATCTGCCACCCAAAGTCAGAGGGAAGGAGATCAGGAATGACTCTGCATACACTCCTACTCCTTTTTATGCGTGAAATACACTAGGTAATAACTGTTGCACAATTGCCTTCAGTTTTAATATATAAATTAACAACTTTGAAAGTAAAGAAATATATTAGATTCATTAGAAAAGTAGATTGTACCTATTATTGGACTTTGTCCCATGTACACGCAAAACAATGACAAATTATTGAAGATAAATAACAAGTGAGACTGTTGTCTGAGACCGAGTCAGGGAGTGCACAGGAGAACCTGCAAGTTTCTACCAGCTCTTTCTCTACAATATTATGGTGCTGCATGCCAGGGCGTATGCCGCTGCATGCCGGGGTATTGGTGCTGCATGCTAGAGCATATGGTGCTGCATGCCAGGGTATTGGCACTGCATGTCAAGGCATATGGTGCTGCATGCAGGGGTATTGGTGCTGCTTTCCGGGGAATATGGCGCTGCATACCGGGGCATATGCCGCAGCATGCCGGGGCACTCTTGCGTCCATGCAAAAATTACAAATATAGAAGACAATTCATTGGAAAACAAAAAACATATGGTAGGGGAGGGTAAGTTGAAGGGGCGTCACACTGAAACAGGCGTAATCGTCACCTCCTGGTCACTTTGCTAGGTGTGATGATGACTCTCCACAGGCTTTTTGAGGCAAAGTCCATCGAGACAAATCCAGCGCCTGGATTTTTACAATTACCCCTTTCTCGACCGGCCAAAATCTTATTAAATTAAATCACATAAAGGCTTCATATATGTGACAGATAAGAAAGGAGGAAGAAATGGTCCCCGAGAGGCCATGTAGGCCACATCAACTAAATATGCAAATACTTGCCCCTTCTATTTACTGTCACTAGCAAAAACTGCAAACCGTTTACACAGCATGGCACATACTCTACATTGACCCCGGTGTCCAAGTCTGCTCTGAGAAACAACAAGGATTTCATTCCACCCCCCATGGAGGCACTCAGAAAAATTTTTTACATGATTAAATATGCCTATTCTAGAAAGGTGGCAGAAACTGGATTCACAATGAGTTTAGAATCATTGACTGTTCCTGGTTGGTTGGTTTGTTTGTATGACAGTGTCGAGTACTTTATTTTTTAGGGATTATTTTGACTGCAAAAAAAAAGAGTTAAAATGAGCATAAAATGACATCATTCAAATTATTTAATAGCAAGTATTACATTGGAACAAGTGTCTTGTTGTAAAACTACCAAACACCCGCCAGTGCTGTAGGGCATTTTTAGGTTGAGCCTAGCGGCAGCGTGCATACACTGCTCTCTCTGCGAGACTGCTGTAGTAGAGTATGGGAGAGAAGACGCGCCCATATTTTTCATTAGATGTGTCATTGTCTTTCGTAAATACTGCCTTTGGATTCGTTAATAGGCTAGTTAGTCCCTCCTTAGTAGGACTTCTCTTCATTTGTAACCTTACTTCAGGGCCGACATGCGCTGCTTCTGCTGAAACCGCTTGTGTTTTTTTAAGCAGCAGGGCCGCGCCCGTAACACGGGCGCCTGCTTTCAATCACAATAACCTGGCATTATCTTGTGTGTGTTTCAACCCCCCAAGTAAAATGGATTTAGAAATGATTAGAGAATTAAGTCATGTGAATTCCAAGTAGCACATAATTGTGTGCTAATGAGCTGAAGCTGATAACAACACATTTGTGTTACATGTCATCTGCACTAAAGCCACCTGACGGGTTGTTTTCAAAAGCCTGTATTATTAACACCACCACCAATACCACCACAATACCACCACCATCACCATTACCACCACCACCAACATCCCCAATACCACCACCAATACCACCATCTCCACCACCACCAATACCACCACCACCAATACCACCAACACAACCAATACCAATACCACCACCACCAATACCACCACCACCAATACCACCACCACCAATACCACCACCACCAATAATACCACCACCATTGCCACCAACACCACCACCAATACCATCACACCAATACCACCATCACCAATACCACCACCACCAATTTCACCACCACCAATACCACCACCACCACCAATGCCCACACCACCATCAAGACCAATACCAGTGCCAATACTAGTACCACCACCACCAATACCACCAATGCCACCACCACCAATACCACCACCACCATTACCACCACCACCAATACCACCACACCAATACCACCACCAATATAATCACCAATACCACCACCAATACCCTCACCACCAATACCACCGTCACCACCAATACTACCACCACCAATACCAGCACCACCACCAATACCACCACCATCAATACCACCACCACCACCACCAATCCAATACCACCATCACCAATACCACCACCAATACCAATACCACAACCACCAATACCACCACCACCCATACCACCTCCAATACCACCACTACCACCACCACCACCAATACCACCAATACCACCACCAATACCACCATCAATACCACCACCAACACCAATACCACCACCACCAATACCACCACCAAAACCACCAATATCACCACCACCAATACCACCACCAATACCACCACCACAAATACCACCACCAACACCAATACCACCACCACCACCACCAAAAAATGCCAATAACACCACCAATACCAATACCACCACCAATACCACCAATACCACCATCACCAATACCACCACCAATACCACCACCACAAATACCACCACCACCAATACAACCACCACCACCAATGCCAATACCACCACCAGCAATACCAATACCAGCACCAATACCACCAATGCCACCACCACCAATACCACCACCAATATCAATTGCCACCACCACCAATACCACCACCATCACCACCAATACCACCACCAATACCACCACCATCACCACCAATACCACCACCACCAATACCAATACCACCACCGCAGTACCTCTCACTCACTAGTAATAGCAGGGGCACTGTACGAGGCTGGAGCTGCAGCCGAGTCCATCTCTCCCTCCCTCCATGCCTGCCATAAAACACAGCCCTCCCTGCACCAAGAGGTGAAGCCAGGCCTCTACTACAGCTGGAGTGTATTCTATTAGGCCAAAGATAGCAATGACATTTCGCAATGCCACACTGCACACTCAAATCACGGAGAGGGCAGGAAATAGCCGTCCCTCCTGCTCTTCCTCATGAGCTGGGACAGTGTAATCACAGAGCGAAAGGTGTTGGGCCACTTTGTTAGTGTGTATAGCTTGGATCAATCATATGTAACTCTCATTTCAAACTTTGTGTCTGTGTAATATACAACACTTACACATCTTCTTCAATGCACTATTTATCACTACTTATAAGACGTCACAGGCTTGTTTCTTCCTCTGATATTTACAATCTAACAAGCAGTCGAGAAGGCCCTTTATTGCAATGAAATATGTCTTGCATTTGCAAAAGATTAAGCTATTAGTATTGTAAATGACAATGCCTTTTATTTATGTTTTAAAACCTAAAACATAAATAAAAGGCATTGTCATTTATATTTCCAATAGCTCAAACGTGCGTGAATGCGAGACCTATTGCATTGCAAATGCTTGTTTTTTTTAATTGTCCAGCCAGGAAATCTTTTTCAGATTTATGCGATCTGACATGTAGGAGTTACACAGTTTCCCCTGGAAAGATTCAGAAAATAAAACCCATTCTAGTGGTACTTAACAATGCGAGTGGAAGAACAAAGAGCATCACTAAGGGAAGAGTATTACCTTGAGGGGTTTTACTTGTCTCCGAACCAGTAGAGCGCCTGCTCCGAACATACAGTCTGGCACTTGCCAAGAGTTAGTTTGTGCACATGTCATCTGGCGGCACCAGAGGGAATTTGTTCAGTAAAATATGCTGAGTCGGTTAAACATTCGACCCTCACTTTCTCTGCATAGAAAGCGGTGTCGATAAAGGCAATGCAAAATGATTTATGGATCCCCCTAACATAAGTATATGCATGTGTGCCCCAGCCTGTGTCTGCTTATGCACATAGCTGTGTGTTTTGTGATGAGGATCAACTTAAATATAAATAACAATAAGGCCCAGCCATTCTTTTTATAGAAACTACCTGCAATCTATCTGCATCTTTTTTCCAGCTCTCCTCAAGGGCATCCTTGTCTTGTATAGTTCATTTTTCCTCCAAATCTGATAATTTCACCTGTCTCAAGCCTTTGGGGTCCTGATGTGTGCAGGGTGGATCTGAGGTGATGACCGAAGGGCTAAGCCTCAGATTCAGACTACCATTAACGAGACGCTTTATTTTCATACTGGTAACAGAAACTGTATGTACTAAATTATCACACATTTTGACTACTTATTTTGTAGCAGAGAAGGATGTTTTCCACTCTCTTTCTCTGTAGCTAGACCGTTTCTTGCAGGTTGTCCATATGCAAGTTCTGTTCCAGTTGACCTTGCACAAGTCCTGTGGTGGCAGAGTTAAAAACATACAACACACTAGTTTCTACATGCTTCCTAATCAAGGAATTGGAGCATTGTCTTTAATTCTATTCTAATTTTAAACTAATCAGGCTCCAACTGAGGAGGGGAAGGGGAGGGCAGAGAGCCTCACAGATCCCAATGCAGGGAGAGGGTATAAAAGAACCTAGCACTTGGGACAAGTCGAGCAGTCTAACCTGCTTAGAGAGAGATGCTGAAAACCAGATTTCAGTTTTATGGTGCACAGCACTAGCATACTGGTATGGGGGGGCTTCATAGGACTCACCAAAAATTACAATATATATTTTAGATGAATACCTTAAGCTGTATGTCCAATAAATACAATATAGATACAGAACACTAGTAATTGTGCAGAGATGGGTGATGAGCAATGCTTGGAGAGCGCTCAGCCTTATTTTATTTTTTTCAATGTTTATTATTATCATAACAATATTTTGTGTTCACATTATATATATATATATATATATATTCACTGAAAAAAACATAGGTTTCAGGCATGTTATAGTTAGGAATTAGCATTTAAAAAACCTTAGAAATTCACTGAAAAAACCATAGGTTTCAGGGGCGTTATAGTTAGCTGGACATTTGCCTCGTACAAAACCCTAGAAATTCCCCTGTTATAGTTAGTTCAGCTAACTATAACTCACGCCCCCGCAATGCACTGCTGATGACGTCACATATTACATCACTCATGACATGGTCAGTGACATCACTGATGACATCACTGATGACATCTCAAATGACATCTTTGTGATTGGTTAAGAAAAAGCAGTTTCAACGTGGAGTACATATCATAGGATAAAATTTGCTCAGCTCAACCACACCTGCTACTTGCATTTGCAAGGCACTGTTCGAACTTAAAACAATCGTGAACTTTTAACCTGCACGTGTCGTTAAATGTTCAAAAAAAATGTTGCAAAAAAATATCGTTAAGTTTTAAAATATTGATGAACTTTTAACCAGCACGTGTTGTAGAATGTTCTAGACTTCTATGTGTTGTTGAATATTAAAAAAACGGTTCATATGGAAAATTAAAAAGAAATCAACAGAGAAGTTTTGAAACCTAAAAGAATCAAGGAACTATTCTAATTTTTTCTTTATATGTATTTATGTGTGGAGCAACAAAATTATAGACACAACAGCACCAGGAAGAGGAAGAAGCAGGGAGTGGGGGGAGGGGGGAGATGGGCAGAATGGCACACATGCACAATTAAGTACAACACACATATAGACTAACAATGGCCAAAATGAAACACACCAACAAGGAGCACAAGTCACACAACCCGCCAACACCACACCACTGAACAAACATAGAAGTGAAAACCACGCTGCATTCATACAGGATGTGTACAAAGGCCAGTCGTTGGTATTGTGGGATGTCTGCGACCGTGGTCATCATGGATGAGATGCCCAGCATGTGGCACATGGTTGAGTTCACTGTGTGTTATGTTGCCAAACGGCTGCTCCTCCCTCCCACGAGCCCCCACACTTTTGTACGGTGCGCTGTTGTATCTCGTGCACTCGTACGGCACACCATTGTAATGCCTATTTGCGCATGTCCTGCTACATTCCAACTACACCATCACAGTGCCGTTTGGAGGTGGTGCATGCCACTTTACAACATCGACTGCTGCGGCTCTTGTAGCAGGCCACACCAGAACACAGAGACACACTTACCGCACTTCCTGTACACGGACATGTCCGAGACACCCGTTCCCCTTGTCAGATAGGCACACCCCGGCACTGACCTGTGAACTCCAGACCAGCACATGCCAGTTGTGCATGCAGGAGGATGCGTGCGTAGCTACACGTCCAGACTCACTGCCAACGCTGAGGTGACAGCACACAGTGATGTTGCAGGGCTCGTGCCTATCATGCTAAGACAATGACCACAGGGACACACTTGTTAAGATGTGGGTTTGGAAGGCATTGCCGGTCCTGGAGTTGTTGAGATGAGTCTTCTAGCCCTCATGGGTATCCCTGTATCATGCTCATTGACTCTATGGCACCTGTGGGTGTTCTGGTGTGGCTCTTGGCTGTGTTCCCTTTCATGGTGCAGGTAGTTGTCCTGCTTAACACCAGCAGAAAGCAGGTGTAAAATCCCTGGTGCTAATGTGTCTTATCACCAGAATTAGTTTCGCATTGCAATTGGTGTGAAAGTTGTGATGTGATTTTTTTCGTGTGCAGAACAATATACGAACTGAGCAGTGTATCTCGTCAAGATCCGGCACCTGATGCACTATTCCCAATCAGTATAAATACAATGAGATTTCTTAATAGATTTTGTGTGTACACTGTAAGTGCAGCCAATACCTCAGTGCAATTCAATACAGGATTTTAGTATTTAGAATAAATCGGAACGGTGCACCTCGTGTCTTTTTGCACGGGAACGGCTAGTCTCCATTTCATTATCAGCACTTTAACGGAAGTAAAGTTGAGATAAATCTAACACACTATTCAGAAGTTGGTGCAAACTGCAGAAATCACCAGTATTCCAGCGATAAGTGCCCCAAAATGTAACACCATGGTGGACTCCATCAAATAACAGTAATAAGAACAAGAAAGAGTCACACAGCAGTTAAGAGAACAACCAAAAACGTTATTAATTTTTTTTTCAAACTTTATTTTTTATAATCATAAATATGTAAACGATAAACTATTTTCAAACTTTATTTTTTTATTAACATATATATCAACGATAAACTAATAAACAAAATGTATCAAAAATAATACAAAACAAAAAGGCGGAACACACCTGTGGGGACCATGGATGTCGACGACAGACCTGGAAAATCAGAAAGATTGTTAAAAAAAAAACAACATGCTATTCTCAACAAAATACCACAAGAAACAAATCACAGATATATAAAATGCATACAGCTAACAAAATTTTATAAGTTTAACTTACAAAAACTGTAAATGTTGCCGCTTTAAAATATTTACCGAATATTGTATATAATGAGGATTTTTTTTTGCAGAAGGCACCACGCCCACAACGTTTTTCTTGAGTGGTGAGGAAATTTTTTACTTTTCCCAAGGAGCAAACAAAGACCAATGCCACCTTGGTCACGTGCAAGATTTGCAAAAGAGTTCTGTCATGAGGGGATCCTAACAAGAAATACTCGTACGGCACGGCAAGTATAATGAAACACCTAAGGACCCTTCATCCGAACAATCTTGCACGAGAAGAGTGCAAACAGATGAGAAACACTCCTATTCTGTATCTGTAAAAAAGAATCACAAATAAATGTATATTAATATCTTTCAAAATTATACTATTCCATTACTGTACAAAAACATTTTATATAAATACTGACTAAGAAACTATGTCCCTGAACCACAAGTGTGACGATGGTTAAAACACTACATGCATAGTGCATACTACTTTGAAGCAGTTCATGCCCTAAAGCCTACCTCACTAAAACTCTACATGCTAACTGACTAAATGATTACAGTACTATAGGAAGACACACTGGGTGAGTGACAGGGTGTTTGCTAGAAGAGTATGAATACTAACTAGGGAATTGAAGGTGTGAAACACAACTGTGTAGGTGATTAGAGGACTGCATCCATACTGCATAGGCATTTAAAGCAGTCCATGTGCTAAGGCCTGGCTCACTGCATGTCTACTTGGGTACTGACTGAATGATTAGAGTACAGCAAGGAGAGTGCCTAGGTGAATTTATAAGTGCTCGGCTTTTCGCACAGGGAATGGATTAGTACTTGGTACTGAATGGGTCACTAGAGGAGTGCAAAGGCAGATACAAGATGTTTGCTGGACTGTATGGATACTGACTAGGAAATTGAAAGTGTGAAAGACAAGTGTCTAGGTGGTTAGAAGACTGCATGCATAGTGGATAGGGGTTTGAAGCAGTCCATGTGCTAAGGACTGGCTCAGTGCATGAATACTTAGGCACTGACTGAATGAATGACTGACTGAATGATTAGAGTACTGCAAGGAGAGTGCCTGGGTGAATTTATTAGGGTTTGGCGCAGTGAATGGATTAGTACATGATACTTAATAAGGTCACTAGAGGAGTGCAAGGGGAGTGCCAGGGTGTTTCCTGGAAGTGTATGGATACTGACTAGGGAATTGAAGGTGCAAAAGACAAGTGTATAGTATGTTAGAACACTACATGCATACTGCATAGACTATTTGGTACTTAGAAACTGACTAAATAATCAGACTACTTCTAGGACAGTGCTTAGGTAAAACTTTTAAATTTTCAGTTCTGCCACAGTGAACAGAATAGTACATGGTACTGCACCTTAGTGTCAAACCCTGACTCATTTTGTCAATGCATAAGCAAAGACTAGCTTCTAATGCTACTAAAACTTGACAACATGACAGGTTGTAAAAGAGTTATCTGCTAAAAAATACACAATGTTACCAAATGCTTCTCTCACAGTGGTTGCCAAATGCATACAAACTCACAGTGTGATTCTAGACAACAACCACTATACCTAGGAGTTTACCAAAAATCATTCACTACTGTGGAAGTGGTAAGGGAACTGCACACAATCTTCATATTTCAGGACTGCACTTTTGTGTCAAAGCCTGACTCATTTAAGCAAAGCCTAAGCAAAGACTGGCTTCTAATGCTACTAAAACTTGACAACATGACCGGTTTTAAAACAGTTATCTGTCAGCAAATACACGATGTTACCAAATGCTTCTCTCACAATCCTTACCCAAATGCACACAGACTCACAGTGTGATTTTAGACAATCAACACTATCCTAGGAGTTTACCAAAACTCATTCACTAGTCTAGAAGAGTTAATGGTACTGAACACAATCTACATATTTAAGTACAGCACATCAGTGTCAAAGCATGACTGATTTAATCAACGCATAAGCAAAGACTGGATTCTAATGCTACTAAAACTTCACAACATGACAGGTTTTAAAAAAGTTATCTGTCAGCAAATACATGATGTCACCAAATGCTTCTCTCACACTGATCCCAAATACACACTAACTCACACTGTGATTCTAGACAAGCACCACTATCCCTAGGAGGTTACCAAAACTCATTCACTACAGTGCAAGTGGTAAGGGAACTGCACAAAATCTACATATTTCAGTACTGCACTTTTCTGTCAAAGCCTGACTCATTTAATCAAATCATAAGCCATAACTGTCTGCTAATGCTACTAAAACTTCACAACATGACAGGTTAAAACAGTTATCTGGCAGCAAATGCACAATGTTACCAAATGCTTCTCTCACAGTGGTTCCCAAATGCACACAGACTCACTGTGTGATTCTAGACAAACAACACTATCCCTTGCACTATACCAAAACACATTTCTTCATCTAGAAGTAGTACTACATTTTAGTATAGAAACATAACATAACTCATTTCACAAAAAAATGAAAGTTTTGTGGTGATTCATCAAGTGGGGGCCGAGAAAAAAGGGGGGTCCCAAAACGCGTTTTCCCCATGCAATTTCCCATGGGATCTGTTGTCGCAGCTACAGCCCAAACCGCTGAACGGAATGACACCAAATTTGGCAAAGAGGTAGTCCTCAGTTCAGACTCGTGCCTTTTGCATAAATGGTGTGAATCCGTTCAGTAGTTCCTGAGAAAATTAGAGTTAAAAGTACATAAATATCTATGGCCGCGGAGGATCCGCGGACCGTACACGCACCCTACGTGAACCCTCCCCAAACCGAGCGTGCACCCTCCCGATCGCACGCTGAATGCTAATTGGCTGTCGAGTGTCTCTCTACATTCGAAACCAGGAACTGTTGGTGGCCATTTTCTGCCTCGGTAGAAGCGAGGCTGAAGAAGCAAGGGGAATAAGTGTGTAAAAGATATAAAGGGGGCAGAGTGGGAATACTCTGACCCTCTAGAGGTGCTAAGGGGGTCCCAGAAGGACCCCCTGGGTCCCCTTTTTTAAAAAAAACACGTCAAAATGCGCGCACAGTGCGCGCATCCTATCGCATTGGATACGCGGATCCACGGATTTTTTTTTAAAAAAGACAAGAAATCATTGATTGTATGACTACTTTGTACACTGAAAGGTAGGGTGTATATTTCTGTTTTTTTAAGGTATGATTCTTATTGGTTAACAAAAACAGATTGTAAGGAACATTATATATGATTAGCTGATATGTTGAAAAGTGAAGCACACTTCCTCTCTTGTGTACGAACATTGTGTGCTGAACTTCTGACCTGTGTGCTTAGTGCAGTGTTCCATGACCTGTTTCTATGGTAACAGGCAGAAGGCAGATTGGGGGAAGGGTTGAAATGTCTTTCAGTTAGAAAGGGTTGAAATGTTTAACCAATAGAAATGTTTGTTTGCTTTTGAGTTTATGTGTGAAGGATTGTGATTTGATGTTTACATGTATATGTGTGGAAAATGAAAGAGAAACTTTTCCATTCTTTGTTTTTGCTGAGAGGTGCACAGTGCAGATATTCTGTAAAAGAAAATATGGTGAGTGACTGATATACTTCTTAATCTACAAAAGAACTTGAAAGATGAGTTATTTAATTGTGAGGGGATGTATGTAGACTATTTTGATTTTAATCAGACTAATGTATTTCTCCTGCTAATGTGTAGGGAGTACTTTTTTTCTCTACAATCTTATTGACAGTGTGTGTGCATGTAGAAACCATTCTGTGATAAGCATTTGTGTTTTTCATGTGTTTGCAGACAGATAACTGTGCTGTTTTTATATTTTGGTAGAATTAGAAACCAGTCATTGTTTATGAATTTGTGAAATGAGTTATGTTTCTACACTAAAATGTAGTACTCCTTCTAGATGAAGAAATGTGTTTTGGTATAGTGCAAGGGATAGTGTTGTTTGCCTAGAATCACACAGTGAGTCTGTGTGCATTTCAGAACCACTGTGAGAGAAGCATTTGGTAACATCGTGTATTTGCTGACAGATAACTGTTTTGAAACCTGTCATGTTGTCAAGATTAAGGAGCATTAGAAGCCAGTCTTTGCTTATGCATTGATAAAATGAATCACGCTTTGACACTAATGTGCTGAACTTTAAGATGTAGATTGTGTATAGTCTCCTTACCCCTTGCACAGTAGTGAATGAGTTTTGGTAAGCTGCTAGGGATAGTGTTGCTTGTCTAGAATCACACTGTGAGTCTGTGTGCATTTGGGAACCACTGTGAGAGAAGTATTTGGTAACATCGTTTATTTTCTGACAGATAACTCTTTTAAAACCTGTCATGTTGTCAAGTTTTAGTAGCATTAGAAGCTAGTCTTTGTTTATGCGTTGATTAAATGAGTTAGGCTTTGACACAAAAGTGCAGTCCTGAAATATGTAGATTGTGTGCAGTTCCCTTACCACTTCCACAGTAGTGAATGAGTTTTGGTAAACTGCTACGGATAGTGGTTGTTGTCTAGAATCACACTGTGAGTCTGTGTGCATTTGGGAACCACTGTGAGAGAAGCATTTGGTAACATTGTGTATTTGCTGACAGATAACTGTTTTAAAACCTGTCATGTTGTCAAATTTTAGTAGCATTAGAAGCCAGTCTTTGCTTATGCATTGATAAAATGAGTCATGCTTTGACACTAATGTGCTGTACTTTAATATGTAGATTGTGTGTAGTCTCCTTACCCCTTGCACAGTAGTGAATGAGTTTTGGTAAGCTGCTAGGGATAGTGTTGCTTGTCTAGAATCACACTGTGAGTCTGTGTGCATTTGGGAACCACTGTGAGAGAAGCATTTGATAACATCGTGTATTTGCTGAGAGATAACTGTTTTAAAACCTGTCTTGTTGTCAAGTTTTAGTAGCATTAGAAGGCAGTTTTTGCTTATGGTTTGATTAAATGAGTCAGGCTTTGACACAAAAGTGCAGTCCTGAAATATGTAGATTGTGTGCAGTTCCCTTACCACTTCCACTGTAGTGAATGAGTTTTGGTAAACTCCTAGGGATAGTGGTGCGTGTCTAGAATCACACTGTGAGTCTGTGTGCATTTGGGAACCATAGTGAGAGAAGCATTTGGTAACATTGTGTATTTGCTGACAGATAACTCTTTTAAAACCTGTCATGTTGTCAAGTTTTAGTAGCATTAGAAGCCAGTTTTTGCTTATGCTTTGATTAAATGAGTTAGGCTTTGACAGAAAAGTGCAGTCTTGAAATATGTAGATTGTGTGCAGTTCCCTTACCACTTCCACAGTAGTGAATGAGTTTTGGTAAACTCAGAGATATAGTGGTTGTTGTCTAGAATCACACTGTGAGTCTGTGTGCATTTGGGAACCACTGTGAGAGAAGCATTTGGTAACATCATGTATTTGCTGACAGATAACTGTTTTAAAACCTGTCATGTTGTCAAGTTTTAGTAGTATTAGAAGCCAGTCTTTGCTTATGCATTGGTAAAATGAGTCATGCTTTGAGACTAATGTGCTTTACTTTAATATGTAGATTGTGTGTAGTCTCCTTACCCCTTGCACAGTAGTGAATGAGTTTTGGTAAGTTGCTAGGGATAGTGTTTCTTGTCTAGAATCACACTGTGAGTCTGTGTGCATTTGGGAACCACTGTGAGAGAAGTATTTGGTAACATCGTTTATTTTCTGACAGATAACTCTTTTAAAACCTGTCATGTTGTCAAGTTTTAGTAGCATTAGAAGCCAGTCTTTGCTAATGTGTTGATTAAATGAGTTAGGCTTTGACACAAAAGTGCAGTCCTGAAATATGTAGATTGTGTGCAGTTCCCTTACCACTTCCACAGTAGTGAATGAGTTTTGGTAAACTCCTACGGATAGTGGTTGTTGTCTAGAATCACACTGTGAGTCTGTGTGCATTTGGGAACCACTGTGAGAGAAGCATTTAGTAACATTGTGTATTTGCTGACAGATAACTGTTTTAAAACCTGTCATGTTGTCAAGTTTTAGTAGCATTAGAAGCCAGTCTTTGCTTATGCATTGATAAAATGAGTCATGCTTTGACACTAATGTGCTGTACTTTAATATGTAGATTGTGTGTAGTCTCTTCACCCCTTGCACAGTAGTGAATGAGTTTTGGTAAGCTGCTAGGGATAGTGTTGCTTGTCTAGAATCACACTGTGAGTCTGTGTGCATTTGGGAACCACTGTGAGAGAAGCATTTGATAACATTGTGTATTTGCTGAGAGATAACTGTTTTAAAACCTGTCTTGTTGTCAAGTTTTAGTAGCATTAGAAGGCAGTTTTTGCTTATGGTTTGAATAAATGAGTCAGGCTTTGACACAAAAGTGCAGTCCTGAAATATGTAGATTGTGTGCAGTCCCCTTACCACTTCCACTGTAGTGAATGAGTTTTGGTAAACTCCTAAGGATAGTGGTGCGTGTCTAGAATCACACTGTGAGTCTGTGTGCATTTGGGAACCACTGTGAGAGAAGCATTTGGTAACATTGTATATTTGCTGACAGATAACTCTTTTAAAACCTGTCATGTTGTCAAGTTTTAGTAGCATTAGAAGCCAGTTTTTGATTATGCTTTGATTAAATGAGTTAGGCTTTGACACAAAAGTGCAGTCCTGAAATATGCAGATTGTGTGCAGTTCCCTTACCACTTCCACAGTAGTGAATGAGTTTTGGTAAACTCAGAGGGATAGTGGTTGTTGTCTAGAATCACACTGTGAGTCTGTGTGCATTTGGGAACCACTGTGAGAGAAGCTTTTGGTAACATCGTGTATTTGCTGACAGATAACTGTTTTAAAACCTGTCATGTTGTCAAGTTTTAGTAGCATTAGAAGCCAGTCTCTGCTTATGGTTTGATTAAATGAGTCAGGCTTTGACACAAAAGTGCAGTCCTGAAATATGTAGATTGTGTGCAGTTCCCTTACCACTTCCACTGTAGTGAATGAGTTTTGGTAAACTCCTAGGGATAGTGGTGCGTGTCTAGAATCACACTGTGAGTCTGTGTGCATTTGGGAACCATAGTGAGAGGAGCATTTGGTAACATTGTGTATTTGCTGACAGATAACTCTTTTAAAACCTGTCATGTTGTCAAGTTTTAGTAGCATTAGAAGCCAGTTTTTGCTTATGCTTTGATTAAATGAGTTAGGCTTTGACAGAAAAGTGCAGTCTTGAAATATGTAGATTGTGTGCAGTTCCCTTACCACTTCCACAGTAGTGAATGAGTTTTGGTAAACTCAGAGATATAGTGGTTGTTGTCTAGAATCACACTGTGAGTCTGTGTGCATTTTCGAACCACTGTGAGAGAAGCATTTGGTAACATCATGTATTTGCTGACAGATAACTGTTTTAAAACCTGTCATGTTGTCAAGTTTTAGTAGTATTAGAAGCCAGTCTTTGCTTATGCATTGGTAAAATGAGTCATGCTTTGAGACTAATGTGCTTTACTTTAATATGTAGATTGTGTGTAGTCTCCTTACCCCTTGCACAGTAGTGAATGAGTTTTGGTAAGTTGCTAGGGATAGTGTTTCTTGTCTAGAATCACACTGTGAGTCTGTGTGCATTTGGGAACCACTGTGAGAGAAGTATTTGGTAACATCGTTTATTTTCTGACAGATAACTCTTTTAAAACCTGTCATGTTGTCAAGTTTTAGTAGCATTAGAAGCCAGTCTTTGCTAATGTGTTGATTAAATGAGTTAGGCTTTGACACAACAGTGCAGTCCTGAAATATGTAGATTGTGTGCAGTTCCCTTACCACTTCCACAGTAGTGAATGAGTTTTGGTAAACTCCTACGGATAGTGGTTGTTGTCTAGAATCACACTGTGAGTCTGTGTGCATTTGGGAACCACTGTGAGAGAAGCATTTAGTAACATTGTGTATTTGCTGACAGATAACTGTTTTAAAACCTGTCATGTTGTCAAGTTTTAGTAGCATTAGAAGCCAGTCTTTGCTTATGCATTGATAAAATGAGTCATGCTTTGACACTAATGTGCTGTACTTTAATATGTAGATTGTGTGTAGTCTCTTCACCCCTTGCACAGTAGTGAATGAGTTTTGGTAAGCTGCTAGGGATAGTGTTGCTTGTCTAGAATCACACTGTGAGTCTGTGTGCATTTGGGAACCACTGTGAGAGAAGCATTTGATAACATTGTGTATTTGCTGAGAGATAACTGTTTTAAAACCTGTCTTGTTGTCAAGTTTTAGTAGCATTAGAAGGCAGTTTTTGCTTATGGTTTGAATAAATGAGTCAGGCTTTGACACAAAAGTGCAGTCCTGAAATATGTAGATTGTGTGCAGTCCCCTTACCACTTCCACTGTAGTGAATGAGTTTTGGTAAACTCCTAGGGATAGTGGTGCGTGTCTAGAATCACACTGTGAGTCTGTGTGCATTTGGGAACCACTGTGAGAGAAGCATTTGGTAACATTGTATATTTGCTGACAGATAACTCTTTTAAAACCTGTCATGTTGTCAAGTTTTAGTAGCATTAGAAGCCAGTTTTTGCTTATGCTTTGATTAAATGAGTTAGGCTTTGACACAAAAGTGCAGTCCTGAAATATGCAGATTGTGTGCAGTTCCCTTACCACTTCCACAGTAGTGAATGAGTTTTGGTAAACTCAGAGGGATAGTGGTTGTTGTCTAGAATCACACTGTGAGTCTGTGTGCATTTGGGAACCACTGTGAGAGAAGCTTTTGGTAACATCGTGTATTTGCTGACAGATAACTGTTTTAAAACCTGTCATGTTGTCAAGTTTTAGTAGCATTAGAAGCCAGTCTCTGCTTATGCATTGATAAAATGAGTCAGGCTTTGACACTTAAGTGCAGTACTTAAATATGTAGATTGTGTGCAGTACCCTTACCTCTTCTAGACTAGTGAATGAGTGTTGGTAAACTCCTAGGATAGTGTTGCTTGTCTAAAATCACACTGTGAGTCTGTGTGCATTTGGGAACCACTGTGAGAGAAGCATTTAGTAACATTGTGTATCTGCTGACAGATAACTGTTTTAAAACCTGTCATGTTGTCAAGTTTTAGTAGCATTAGAAGCCAGTCTTTGCTAATGCATTGATAAAATGAGTCATGCTTTGACACTAATGTGCTGTACTTTAATATGTAGATTGTGTGTAGTCTCCTTACCCCTTGCACAGTAGTGAATGAGTTTTGGTAAGCTGCTAGGGATAATGTTGCTTGTCTAGAATCACACTGTGAGTCTGTGTGCATTTGGGAACCACTGTGAGAGAAGCATTTGATAACATCGTGTATTTGCTGAGAGATAACTGTTTTAAAACCTGTCTTGTTGTCAAGTTTTAGTAGCATTAGAAGGCAGTTTTTGCTTATGGTTTGATTAAATGAGTCAGGCTTTGACACAAAAGTGCAGTCCTGAAATATGTAGATTGTGTGCAGTTCCCTTACCACTTCCACTGTAGTGAATGAGTTTTGGTAAACTCCTAGGGATAGTGGTGCGTGTCTAGAATCACACTGTGAGTCTGTGTGCATTTGGGAACCATAGTGAGAGAAGCATTTGGTAACATTGTGTATTTGCTGACAGATAACTCTTTTAAAACCTGTCATGTTGTCAAGTTTTAGTAGCATTAGAAGCCAGTTTTTGCTTATGCTTTGATTAAATGAGTTAGGCTTTGACAGAAAAGTGCAGTCTTGAAATATGTAGATTGTGTGCAGTTCCCTTACCACTTCCACAGTAGTGAATGAGTTTTGGTAAACTCAGAGATATAGTGGTTGTTGTCTAGAATCACACTGTGAGTCTGTGTGCATTTGGGAACCACTGTGAGAGAAGCATTTGGTAACATCATGTATTTGCTGACAGATAACTGTTTTAAAACCTGTCATGTTGTCAAGTTTTAGTAGTATTAGAAGCCAGTCTTTGCTTATGCATTGGTAAAATGAGTCATGCTTTGAGACTAATGTGCTTTACTTTAATATGTAGATTGTGTGTAGTCTCCTTACCCCTTGCACAGTAGTGAATGAGTTTTGGTAAGTTGCTAGGGATAGTGTTTCTTGTCTAGAATCACACTGTGAGTCTGTGTGCATTTGGGAACCACTGTGAGAGAAGTATTTGGTAACATCGTTTATTTTCTGACAGATAACTCTTTTAAAACCTGTCATGTTGTCAAGTTTTAGTAGCATTAGAAGCCAGTCTTTGCTAATGTGTTGATTAAATGAGTTAGGCTTTGACACAAAAGTGCAGTCCTGAAATATGTAGATTGTGTGCAGTTCCCTTACCACTTCCACAGTAGTGAATGAGTTTTGGTAAACTCCTACGGATAGTGGTTGTTGTCTAGAATCACACTGTGAGTCTGTGTGCATTTGGGAACCACTGTGAGAGAAGCATTTAGTAACATTGTGTATTTGCTGACAGATAACTGTTTTAAAACCTGTCATGTTGTCAAGTTTTAGTAGCATTAGAAGCCAGTCTTTGCTTATGCATTGATAAAATGAGTCATGCTTTGACACTAATGTGCTGTACTTTAATATGTAGATTGTGTGTAGTCTCTTCACCCCTTGCACAGTAGTGAATGAGTTTTGGTAAGCTGCTAGGGATAGTGTTGCTTGTCTAGAATCACACTGTGAGTCTGTGTGCATTTGGGAACCACTGTGAGAGAAGCATTTGATAACATTGTGTATTTGCTGAGAGATAACTGTTTTAAAACCTGTCTTGTTGTCAAGTTTTAGTAGCATTAGAAGGCAGTTTTTGCTTATGGTTTGAATAAATGAGTCAGGCTTTGACACAAAAGTGCAGTCCTGAAATATGTAGATTGTGTGCAGTCCCCTTACCACTTCCACTGTAGTGAATGAGTTTTGGTAAACTCCTAGGGATAGTGGTGCGTGTCTAGAATCACACTGTGAGTCTGTGTGCATTTGGGAACCACTGTGAGAGAAGCATTTGGTAACATTGTATATTTGCTGACAGATAACTCTTTAAAAACCTGTCATGTTGTCAAGTTTTAGTAGCATTAGAAGCCAGTTTTTGCTTATGCTTTGATTAAATGAGTTAGGCTTTGACACAAAAGTGCAGTCCTGAAATATGCAGATTGTGTGCAGTTCCCTTACCACTTCCACAGTAGTGAATGAGTTTTGGTAAACTCAGAGGGATAGTGGTTGTTGTCTAGAATCACACTGTGAGTCTGTGTGCATTTGGGAACCACTGTGAGAGAAGCTTTTGGTAACATCGTGTATTTGCTGACAGATAACTGTTTTAAAACCTGTCATGTTGTCAAGTTTTAGTAGCATTAGAAGCCAGTCTCTGCTTATGCATTGATAAAATGAGTCAGGCTTTGACACTTAAGTGCAGTACTTAAATATGTAGATTGTGTGCAGTACCCTTACCTCTTCTAGACTAGTGAATGAGTGTTGGTAAACTCCTAGGATAGTGTTGCTTGTCTAAAATCACACTGTGAGTCTGTGTGCATTTGGGAACCACTGTGAGAGAAGCATTTAGTAACATTGTGTATTTGCTGACAGATAACTGTTTTAAAACCTGTCATGTTGTCAAGTTTTAGTAGCATTAGAAGCCAGTCTTTGCTAATGCATTGATAAAATGAGTCATGCTTTGACACTAATGTGCTGTACTTTAATATGTAGATTGTGTGTAGTCTCCTTACCCCTTGCACAGTAGTGAATGAGTTTTGGTAAGCTGCTAGGGATAGTGTTGCTTGTCTAGAATCACACTGTGAGTCTGTGTGCATTTGGGAACCACTGTGAGAGAAGCATTTGATAACATTGTGTATTTGCTGAGAGATAACTGTTTTAAAACCTGTCTTGTTGTCAAGTTTTAGTAGCATTAGAAGGCAGTTTTTGCTTATGGTTTGAATAAATGAGTCAGGCTTTGACACAAAAGTGCAGTCCTGAAATATGTAGATTGTGTGCAGTCCCCTTACCACTTCCACTGTAGTGAATGAGTTTTGGTAAACTCCTAGGGATAGTGGTGCGTGTCTAGAATCACACTGTGAGTCTGTGTGCATTTGGGAACCACTGTGAGAGAAGCATTTGGTAACATTGTATATTTGCTGACAGATAACTCTTTTAAAACCTGTCATGTTGTCAAGTTTTAGTAGCATTAGAAGCCAGTTTTTGCTTATGCTTTGATTAAATGAGTTAGGCTTTGACACAAAAGTGCAGTCCTGAAATATGCAGATTGTGTGCAGTTCCCTTACCACTTCCACAGTAGTGAATGAGTTTTGGTAAACTCAGAGGGATAGTGGTTGTTGTCTAGAATCACACTGTGAGTCTGTGTGCATTTGGGAACCACTGTGAGAGAAGCTTTTGGTAACATCGTGTATTTGCTGACAGATAACTGTTTTAAAACCTGTCATGTTGTCAAGTTTTAGTAGCATTAGAAGCCAGTCTCTGCTTATGCATTGATAAAATGAGTCAGGCTTTGACACTAAAGTGCAGTACTTAAATATGTAGATTGTGTGCAGTACCCTTACCTCTTCTAGACTAGTGAATGAGTTTTGGTAAACTCCTAGGATAGTGTTGCTTGTCTAAAATCACACTGTGAGTCTGTGTGCATTTGGGTAAGGATTGTGAGAGAAGCATTTGGTAACATTGTGTATTTGCTGACAGATAACTGTTTTAAAACCGGTCATGTTGTCAAGTTTTAGTAGCATTAGAAGCTAGTCTTTGCTTATGCATTGATAAAATGAGTCAGGGTTTGACACTAAGGTGCAGTACCATGTACTATTCTCTTCACTGCGCCAGAACTGAAAATTTAAAAGTTTTACCTAAGCACTGTCCTAGCAGTAGTCTAATTATTTAGTCAGTTTCCAAGTACTCATGTTGTGAACCA
This sequence comes from Triturus cristatus, assembly GCF_964204655.1. Lineage (NCBI taxonomy): Eukaryota > Metazoa > Chordata > Amphibia > Caudata > Salamandridae > Triturus > Triturus cristatus. The sequence goes on along the minus strand of NC_140579.1, from coordinate 305,249,879 downwards.
TACATTACCACATAGACTGCTTCAAATGTCTATGCAGTATGCATGCAGTCTTCTAACATACTATACACTTGTCTTTCACACCTTCAATTCCCTAGTCAGTATCCATACAGTCCAGCAAACATCCTGTCACTCCCTTTGCATTCCTCTAGTGACCCATTCAGTACCACGTACTAATCCATTCACTGTGCCAAAAGCCAACCACTTATAAATTCACCCAGGCACTCTCCTTGCTGTACTGTAATCATTCAGTCAGTACCCAAGTACTCATGCAGTGAGCCAGGCCTTAGCACATGGACTGCTTCAAACGACTATCCACTATGTATGCAGTCCTCTTAACCACCTACACAGTTGTCTTTCACACCTTCAATTCCCCAGTCAGTATTCATACACTTCTAGCAAACACCCTGTTACTCACCCAGTGTGTCTCCTTATAGTACTGTAATCATTCAGTCAGTTAGCATGTAGTCTTTTAGTGAGGTAGGCTTCAGGGCATGAACTGCTTCAAAGTAGTATGCACTATGCATGTAGTGTTTTAACCATCGTCACACTTGTGGTTCAGGGCTATAGTTTCTTAGTCAGTTTTTATATAAAATGTGTTTGTACAGTAATGGAATAGTATAAAGTTGAAAGTTATTAATATACATTTATTTGTGATTCTTTTTTACAGATACTGTTTTTCAACGTTAAAATAGAGAAATCATGGCAGAAAAAAAAAGAAAAAGAAAAGAAACTAAGAAAGGCGCAGGAGCAGGAGTGTTTCTCATCCTTTGCACTCTTCTCGTGCAAGATTGTTCGGATGAAGGGTCCTTAGGTGCTTCATCATACTTGCCGTGCCGCACGAGTATTTCTTGTTAGGATCCCCTCGCGACAGCACTCTTTTGCAAATCTTGCACGTGACCAAGGTGGCATTGGTCTTTGTTTGCCCCTCGGGAAAAGTAAAAAATGTCCACACCACTGAAGAAAAACGTTGTGGGCGTGGTGCCTCCTCAAAAAATTAATCCTTAGATTCGGTGAATATTTTTAAGCGACAACATTTACAGTTTTTAAGTTAAACGTATAAAATTTTGTTAGCCATAAGCATTTTATATATGTGTGATTTGTATCTTGTGGTATTTTACTGAGAATAACATGTTGGTTTTTTTTAACAATCTTTCTGATTGTTTTTTTTTGCCCGCTGTTAAGTGATGAGTAAGATTGAAATCACTATTTCTAGTGAAATTCAATATATTCTGAGAACAGCAAAAAAGGCAAACAAATTACTTTGTGGAAATTATGCTGTGTTGTAAAAAATGTATTATTACATGTTATAATTTTTTTTTCTTTTCTTTCACAGATCCAAATTTTAAAATAATCTATTTATATGAATTTAGATTGCAATAAAAATCTAAAAAAAATGTATACCATTTTTTATTTCTATTATTGTGAAGGTAAGCTTAACTAAGTCTCAATATGCAGACTGAGGAGTTCTGCAAGAAGCTACAAAGTTGAAACACGTTTCTAAAAACACTCTGTTTATACCTATGTAGTTTTGAAATCTGACCATAATCAGATATCATGTGACCTGCAAAAAAAGAGATTTGAGGGGTTCATAATATTTCCCATTGTACCTATTGAAGGACCTCAATCATTTCAAACATTCTTCTTTGAACATCTTTGCAGACAAAACTCTGTGCTTACCTTCTATCATTCGCAAGGATTTTTAAAACCGGAAATATGTCACTTTTTGTAACATAGTTATTGCGCAAGACACTCTTTCATATTTACAAAGAGAGGAAAAGGCACTCTGTGCACTTTTTATACTCCATGTAAATACAACCTCATTATGCACACCACTTTGCGTTGAAAGGGTGTTCTATAAGTGTTGTTGTGCATGATTGCACTGAATACTCATAGAACAAGACACATGTCTAGATTTATCAGAAATCATGAATCTCGATATGTGTGTGAATGCTGCACCATTCTAAAATTGTTGTAGGAAAGCACAACAAGGAGAATTGTTTTCATTTCTCCACATTTTTGTATCTTCAATGCATGCTGAAATGTTCAGCATACATTGAAGGAGATAAATGCATTTTCTCATTGTTTTTGTGCAGGAAGGTGTGTCTTCCTGCAGAAAAAAACCAGCATATGACACAAATATCCTTGCACTATGATGCAAGGGTGCCTGTGTCACCACAAGGCTGCAGTTTAAGCAGCCGTGCAGAGAGAAGCATAGATTTGCAACATATTTATGTACATATGTTGCATCCCTGTGCTTCGGAAGTACTACAGCACTTTGCAGTTAAAGAGGTTACTGTGTGATGCTGCAGCACTTCCTCATAGTTCTGCACTTATACATTCACCATACGCTACTAATGCATTCATTCAGTCAATTACGTACTACACATACATTCATCTAAACTTTCACACACTAACAAAGAAATGTAGCTTTTTTTTTTAAACCAGGAAAGTTAGTTCTTAAAAGAACTTTTTTTTTCTTCTTTCTTCTTTTATATTTTTGTTTTGGTTTTTCTAACAATTTTGTGATTTTTGGGGTTTTTCTGGGAAAAAAAACAGGAGGAACCAGACAATGAACTTCAGGGAACAAAAAAAAAACCTAGCAATTGTGACTTTCTTGCCGGCGGCAGATCAGATCGATCGACTGCTCACCGTAGCACAAAGTTGCATTGCACTTTTAAAAATTGAAATTGAGGACGGATGTCCAAATTTTGGGCTGATGGATGCACTCTTGAAGTGCTCGGCTGCGATGAGGTGGAAGGCGCAGGAGCAGGAGTGTCTCTCATCCGTCGGCATTCTTCTCGTGCAAGATTGTTCGGCTGAAGGGTCCTCAGGTGCTTCATCATACTTGCCGTGCCACACGAGTATTTCTTGTTAGGATCCGCTCGCGACAGCACTCTTTTGCAAATCTTGCACGTGACCAAGGTGGCATTGGTCTTCGTTTGCCCCTCGGGAAAAGTAAAAAATTTCCACAGCACAGATGAAAAACGTGGTGTGCGTGGTGTCTCCTCCAAAAATTCATCCTCAGATGTATGAGGAGATGGAGGTGATGCCTGCTGCCCTGAAGCAATTTTTGGTTGAAAAAAGTTAGAGCTAAGTGAAATCTTAGTCCCAAAAATCTTCTTCTCTGCAAAGAGATGCTCCTCCGAAGAAGGTGAAAGAAGAATGATTGAATTGAGTGGGGTCTTTCAATAGTTAGAACAGGAAGTGTAATGAACCAATCAAATCTTTTTTTCCAAGTCACATGGGATCCGCACACCCTGCGCTTACGCATCATGCACCCAGCGCGCATCCGCGAAATTGAATTAAAAAAAAATATAGGATTAGATGTAAAAATATATTACTTTTAAGACTAGTTTAGAGTTTGTCTTCAATTAATATTCACATGAAATACATATATATGTTTTTTAAAATGTTAAATATTTCACGGGATCCGTGCACCTACCGTGTCATAGACGCAGATGACGCATCGCGAAAGCGCGTAAACATCGCGTTACGTACATCGAACGTGTCGCGTATAGGCTGGGAGTCGCGTACCGGTCGCATTGCGATCGCGCACTAAACACGTACCCAACACATACCATGCACGGATGCTATTGCGTAGGGTTCGAGAACGGTGCGCATAGGGTGCGCGGATCCAAAAAACATGGGAAAAAAATATAAAATAAAGTTTTGAACATATAGTTAAAAAAAATTTTTTAAAAATATAAAAAAATATGTTTGGAAAACCCAATAAAAACAAATAATATTTTTTAATTGTTAAAAGAATTAATTGAAAAAATAAGTTTAAAAAATGGTGATAAAAAAGAATTTCAAAAAAACATAATTAATGAAATTGACACACTGAATTTGAAAAATATAGAAATCCAATGAAAATCATTAAACATGATATCTTTAGAGATAAGTTATAGATATGAATTAGCATTTAAAAAACCTTTAAAATTCACTGAAAAAACCATAGGTTTCATGCACGTTATAGTTAGGAATTGGCATTTAAAAAACCTTAGAAATTCACCAAAAAAACCATAGGTTTCAGGGGTGTTATAGTTAGCTGGACATTTCCCTCGTACAAAACCCTAGAAATTCCCCTGTTATAGTTAGTTCAGCTAACTATAACTCGCGCCCCCGCAATGCACTGCTGATGACGTCACATATTACATCACTCATGACATGGTCAGTGACATCACTGATGACATCACTGATGACATCTCAAATGACATCACTGATGACAACACTGATGATGTCATCCATGTGATAAATTAGTGCATCTTCTCTCACCCTAATATAACCTTTGATACACCGACTCAACATTTCAGACGGCCATTTTGAAAACCATAGATACCTCAATACCAATAACTACATACCCACTCATTGACTCTTAGGTCTACATACACCTCCACTCACTCACCTGTACAGTCACTCATACTTACAGTCACTCAGTACAGGACAATCATATGCATTTATACACCTATATAGACACTCACACACCACCAATCATCCATGGAGGTACAGACACACCTAGTCAGTCATGCAAATAATCAATTACAGTCCAATTTACTCACCTATACAGTTAAACACACTCAAGTTCACTTACTCATAAAAATACTAGCAAATGCTGACGCTCTTATACAATTACTGATACAAGCACACACTCATCCATACAGCCACTCCCAAAATCACACACTCTCACATATGAATAGTTATATACTCTTACACACATATACACTGTGTTTCACATATGTAGTTACTGACACATGTACAACTGAGATATACATTCAATCACTAACTCACTAACACACCCTTACATACAGTCACCCACCCATACAGTCCATCACAGATGCACTCTTAAAACCATGCACCCACTGAATCACCCACTCACACAGCTATGCACAGAGTCACACACACCCTACCCACACACACACTCAGGCACCCATACAGATACTCAGACAACCAATCAATAACCCATATAGACACTCATATAGCTATTCACAAAACCATGCAGCCACTTATACACCAACACACAGACACGTACAGACATTCACACAGTTTAGTCACTAGTCCGCTGTAAGATACATTTAATGACTCACTTATAGAGTCAGTTACGCACCTAGAAAATCATCCATTCACACACTTGTACACCCACTCATTCTTCCACCGGCCTTTCACCATAAATATATAAAATATCTTTAAACTTTACAGAAACACACAGTCACTGGATGACGTCATCAGTGATGTCATTTGAGATGTCATCAGTGATGTCATGAGTGATGTCACTGACCATGTCATGAGTGATGTAATATGTGACATCATCAGCAGTGCATTGCGGGGGTGCGAGTTATAGTTAGCTGAACTAACTATAACAGGGGAATTTCTAGGGTTTTGTACGAGGGAAATGTCCAGCTAACTATAACACCCCTGAAACCTATGGTTTTTTCAGTGAATTTCTAAGGTTTTTTAAATGCCAATTCCTAACTATAACGCCCCTGAAACCTTTGGTTTTTTCAGTGAATTTCAAAGGTTTTTTAAATGCCAATTTCTAACTATAACGTGCATGAAACCTATGGTTTTTTCAGTGAATATATATATGTGAATATCACATATTACTTTCTTCTACTTTATCAAATACCAATATTTGAATGTGATCTAATTCCGGATTTCAGGGCAGGGCTCTGCTACATCGCCAGCAGATATAAGAGATTCGCTTACAGGTTTTTCAGACTCCTAGCAACCCTTCTTCACAAGGGTATATTATAACTAAGTGGAAGGGTTAAGAGACACCTGCCAGTTTTCATTTTGTCTGAAATGAAAAAAGTTACCTTTAGGGTCAGGAAATCTACACTAGTGACCCAACACTGATCAGGATAACAGGACATTCCCAACTCGCACATCAACTGTGCAAGATGAGGCCTTAGGGCTAGGGTGTAGACCTGGAAGCGGGGGAACCAGTTTCGAGTCTCGCCAAGGATGCTCAACATCCTGTGATTCTGGGCAAATCGCTGTATTTCCCCGTTCATAACAAAAAAAAAATGTGTCGTCTGTAACGCAACTGGTGCTCATGTAAAGCCCTCTGATACCTTCGGTTCTAGTTCGCGCTATATAAACCCCCCTCCTCCCAAACAAAACTGTCATGCTTCCATTGTGTATGTAAACTGTGACATCTTTATTATTATCATCTGTAGCCTATGGGTATTATGGGTGAAAACATAAAAATCTTCTTGACTCCTTTAAAAACAAGCATTTGCAATGCAATCGGTCTCACCTTTGGAACCTTATAAGTATTTAGTGAAACAGCACTTTATTGTGGGAACAGCAACATTAACTCTTGTACAGTGCACTAGGCAGTAAAAGTGTACAGTACCACAGCCTGTCACTAGGGGTACATTGGGATCTCTTGTGGCCTGTCTCTGGTAGTTCTCACTTCCCTGCTTCTCTGCCAGACACAGTAAGAGCAACTGGGACCGCCTTCACCTGACCCTGCTCCACTGTCCAATCTCACTGCCCACCACTGTAACCACCACATGGGACCCCCAACCTGCCTCTATTTCTGCTCGCCATTACTGTCCTATCTCACTGCTAGTCACTGTCCACTTGGCAATGCTATCTACAGTAAGTACCACCAGAGACCCTTATCCTGCCCATACTTTCTGTCACTCACTGCCCACTGCCAGCTACTGTCACCCTTAACCTGCCCCTGCTCTCACTGACAGCCCAGTCGCACTGCCAGCTACTGCCACCCTTAACCTGCCCCTGCTCTCCCTGACTGCCCTCTCCCACTTCCAGCTTTTGTAGGTAAACCCGTTTATGATGCAAAAGAGGGAGCTAATAGGACCAAATGAACCATCTACCCACCAGCCATAGGCATCGTGAGTTAAGGAGGCTATGCCATCAGGAGCACCATTTCTTATCCAAACTGCATTCTGGGGGTTGTAGTTGGAGTGCATTTGAAGATAACAATAAGGCTAACAGCTGAAAAAATGCCATGCAATGAAAGAGTGCATGACAAGAACATGGTGTTCCTAATGACATAATGTCATTGCCACCTAGTCCGGTGCTCCTAGGCGTAGGCACGTCCAGAGATGTTCCAGGGAGAGAAGCAGGGTATCGACACAGACAGACCAGGGACACATGAAACAAATATATGCAGCCAGGTCTGTAAAGAAGTACTAGCAGCGAGCCAAGAAGGGGATCCCAGAAAACCGAGTAAATACTTAAACTGTAAACGGAAGAGAGAAAGTCAAATCAGGGAGAACCCTAGAGTCATTGCTGTAATAGGAAATATAGAATTGCAAGTACTCCGTACCGGACGGTACCTGCCATATAAAGCACTCCCTAGTGTACAAATACACAAGAAAGAGCTCAGGGCAGTAGGGGGTCATTAGCGGGTGAAAGGGTAGTCTGGTGAAAGACTGGCACTTGCCAGGAGTTTTACCAGTGACCTACTGAAGACCCGGTGGGGGGAGAAGGCTGTTCTAGACTAGGCTTGAGACGACTTCTGCCTGGGCACAGGCACCCCGGACAGAGGCAGGACAATGCGAGCAGTAACTTTCGATATAGGGGTCCTCTCCGCTACGTCCTCCTCGGCTCCACGAGTGTCTCAAACAAGCACTGATGCATGGATGTCCCTTTCCAGCATCTATACACCCCTGCTCACCAACGCCACAACTTAATAGCGCAATGATGAGCTATTTAGCCGCAGTTTCATTTTTCTGTAAAGGTTTGCACTGCTTATGGATAAGCCGAACATTGCCTAAATAATGACCGAGCAAAATAAATTCCGAGCCAAGACTTTAAATACATAAAAGGGGCAGAGATGTGGTACCTGCACGCATCTAATAGCTACAGAAACGACTTGGCAGACAAGAGGAACTTGGGTGCCCGACCCTTGCCAGAACAGCCCTGCCACTGTGAAGGACTTTGATTTCGAGGTGCGGGTTTGTTTTAATGAGGAGAGAGACCAGGTTAATGAATCGATACAGTGAAGGAAAAGGGTCGGGTGAACTAAGCGACAATAAGCCATGACCTAAATTAAACATGAAAATAGATTAAACGAAAAACTGCATAAAGGCAGAAGGTACAATGTGACGTATTAAGGACAAAGCTTCCACATGTTAAAGAAATACACTTTTTTGAATTTTGAAGAGATTTTATTATATTTTACATGATGTTTCTAGTTTGATTTATATAGCAAACATGTTCAGGGCTTGGCTCGTGCACAGGCTTTAAGAGCCGAGCCAGACCCTTGGCTCAGCTCTCCCACCTCCAGAACAAAGTGGATATTGTTGTTTACCATTGCCATCCAGGACCTAACCAGTATATCACTCCAACTGAATATCCAAGTTAGCCCCTGTGTACTCTCCAAGGATAGTAATAGCAAACTGCTTAATTGCAAATTTCACTTGTCAAGTGTTTTATACCTTTTAGCCCAGGATTGCTTTATGAGCTGTTACATTATTGCTTTTGGACCAGGATAGCAGTGCTATATGAACTGTTAAATATACTGTTGCATACTGATTTTGGTTATTTGTCAAGTAAAATTTATGAAATTTTACTTTTGCGATGTTTAAACCATTAGGCAGTGCCCCCTCATGTGGATTTCCTAGATGGCGTAGGCCACATTCATTTACAGCCAGTCACCTTTTTCATCTCACTTGAAGAAATGTCTAGTCTCACAACAGTCTTTATGGTGTAGCAATCCCTATGATCACACTCTATACCTAGCACACAGTCTCTCCATCCCTGAAATGCCCTTCACTGCTGCAAAGGGCTACCATGCATGACTGGGAAAGGATGCACATGCAGAACTACAGAGAGAAAAGACAGTGATGAAGATGGAGGCAATGACAGGTGAAATATGCAGGTGGAGGATTTCAGAAAGATAGGGGAGAAAAAGGGTTGTTAAGAGAGAAAAGCTGAAGAGGAAAGTGGTATGAGGAATATAAAGGAGTGATTGAGACACCCAGAGGATAACTCTCCCCTTCCACTGACCTTAGTAATGATTAATTTGCAGTCTCACACTTTCAGAACATTTTCAATTCTGATGATTCCCAAACAAATGATTGATGTTACTCATGTAAGTGCTGCAGCTAACTATGATTGGCTAAGTCAATAGGTCTGGCTTGTTTTAGACATTTTGTATAGGTCTGGGTGCAATAACAGAAAGCTCACGGAAAGGCATTCGAATATTGGTCAGGTGGCACGCTGTGTGAAAAACCGGATTTTAGCTTACATGTTTTAAGCAAAACCCTTCAGTACATACGTCTCTCCTCAGGGAAAACAAATTCTAGTTAAATGTCAATGGCAATGCTCACTTTTAGAAACTCCCACTTGTTTCATCCCACTTGGTCTCACTAAATGTATTTGTCTAATTAAATGTGTTTAGCTGTCAGATGAGGTTTATTCACCCGTACTGATCCGTTGTCTCATATATCACCAATTACCTGATACGGGACAAAATACTTTGTAATCGTAGTATATAAAACAATGTAAATAAAATATATGTAAACAATGGGGGCGCCTTTGTCAAAGTTTCCACCAAATGTTATACTTAAGAACATAGCTGCCAAGGTTTCAGATTGCTATGTGGGACATTTTTATAATTTCAGTGCAATTATGTGTGACATTTCAACCACTATGAGTGACATTTCTCGCCAAGCAAAATCAAGCAATAATGACGAGGGAAATTTATAAACATTACAAATGACACACATTCGAGCAACATGAAACTCTAAGAAAAGCTTAAAACTACTCCAAATCACAGAAATGAAAGGGCACTAATCCAGTGTCATTGTAAACTGATTGTAGTTTTTGGGTGAATATGCAGTGCGTCATTGGTACAGTCAAATGCTTTCAACAGGGACATTTAACCTCTCCTCTATGCGAAATCACTGTGGTAGCGTTAATTTTATAATAAATACTTCTGTCTCTAGTAAAGTCAGAACAATACACTGGTGCACCTAGGTGGGGAAAAATAAATAATGCAGCTGCTGATGTCCTTGAGAAGTGTCTATGTCTGTTACACTCACTGGCTCAGCCAGTAGCGAAGTTAATCTGTCCGCAGTCACGACGATTGTGAGGAACTCTGAATGCAAATCTAGTCACGGTGGCACAGATCTGCCAATGTGAGAAGCGCCTGCCCTAAACACCGCCAGCTCAGGCTCTCCCGGACTCAGTGCAGAGTTCTAGAATTGCCAGGCATGTCGACAGCAACCATTAGTGAGGGCCCGGGCTGGGGCACAGGCTGATGGAGGAAATAAGAATCGGAAATACAGTACCTACTAGTACTACACTAACCTAGTCACATAGCTCAAAACTGTAACAGCAATCTATACTTGGCAGCTGCGGAGAAGTGTTTAAAAAGATGTAATTGATCATTACAGTTTAGTTAAAACATTACCTGCTCTCTCAGGCACTTAATATTTATTCATGGTCGTCACTGGGCAGCAGAGCACGGCTGCGGCCCGGTAGGCTTGGTTCCATGCATGATATATTACTGCCACCGATGTGCCATCAGTCATGCTGCAACCAGTGAGCACAGCAGCTTGCTGCACCCACTCTCACTGCGGGTGACCCTGACTCGTGAGCCACCCTCTCTGGCCCTGTCTTTGGCTGACTGGTGCAGGTGGGATCCGATACCACATTGGAACCATGAGCCATGTTTGCCGCAGACGGTCGGCGGTGCGTGTCAGCAGCTTTCAGCCTGGCTTGCCCTGCATTAACAACGGTGAAAATCAGCCGCAGCAGAGAATAGGTTTAAAAAAATAAGTTACGGAATAAAAATGCGTAGAAACACAGAGGAGCAGTGCAGGGGTGTGTATACAAGCTTTCTAAGCTTCGCTCCAGTACCAACCGACTTCCACTGAGCAGCGCATATGTATTTAAAGCCCCAGCAAATGCCACAAGTTACTCGAACCCAAGGCCCTTTGCATCTGAGCTCAGGCATTAGTGATCTCTAGTAGAATCTGAACAAACACATCGACTATAAAAGAGCACGTTCGTGCGTGCACTTGCTGGGGGTATCACTAGAAATATCTTCTGCGGTGCTAGGTGGCTGGCAGCAGCTGTCGAGAAATTTGTCAGAAAACAATGCACACCTTTGATAGCTCCCAGGAAGCACTTGCGAAGTGGTTGTCTGCAGTGCTCCAGTGACGTAGGTCACAGACACAGCATGCGCGCGCAGCTCACAGGCACAGCTGTGGCTAGCCAAGGAAACAAAAGAGGAACTTGAGGTTTCTATGAATCGAGCGGTGGATAAGGCCTTACGGGAACCTCGGGTGAATCGTGGTAGAACAGTTCCCAGGAACCAAACAAGCATTGGCAATGCAATGGGACTCGTATTTACGCGAGACCTATTGCATCGAAAACGGGAGTGTGGCGGTCACAAGCACGACTGGGAGTGCGCGGGAGGGGTGGGGGGGCTCTAAGAAGTCACGGACTGCTGGAGGTGGGGTCGCGAGGGGCTGGAAGAAAGTAGTCTGTGCAGTGAAGGGGCCAGTAGCTGTGGAAGGATACAAATGACTGACATGGCTGTCATGGGGAGGGACTAACAAGCTCAAAACCAATTGGAAGGCAGCATTTATAACCTAAGCCAATGAAGAAGATGGGCCGGAGAGTAGGCGACGCTTCCACAAAGCTTTCACACTCTAGTGTATACTGCATGCCTCGCAAAGCGATGGCAGCGCTTTCTCGCTGCAACGCTAGATGAGACCTAAAAAAAACGTTCATCGGGCATTGTAAGAATGAATGACCCCCTGCTTGAAAGCATTACTCTTCAGTGAACCATTGAGAACGAGTTGTGTTCTGGATGCTGGCTCGCGTATCTTTGTGTTCTTTCTGAAACAGCAGCTCTCAGCCCGAAACACTTATGTTCACAATGATATTTGTTTGTTTTTTCCCAATGGGTCAGTAACAGAACCCATTGTTCCTCATTATTTCCTTGGATCACGTGTAGCATCCCTTTGGTATAAAGGGGTTTATGCTGCAATGTTTTCTAAAGCCAGGTCTTTATGAACAGCAATGAGGAAAACAATTTTGCCCACCAAAATTATTGGAGCTTGTCCAAAGAAATACTGGATGCAGAGCACACAGTAAAGCCTATAGGACTGCCCTAAGGGTGCAATTAAATGCGTTTAATAAACCATCACTAGCCGACTTCAACTGTGTAACTGAGCCTGATGTTTTAGAAAGCATGCTAAATTGTATCTAATGTTTGAACAAATGCTGGAGGATAGATTACATGTAATAATTGTGTAACTCATGTTGCCTTCTGTGCTACCAGAGCTGTACAGTAATCAGCTGCAGATGTTAACTGGGTGTCTTGTGAAAAAAGGAAACTTTGAGATGTTGTTAGTCTTTCCCAAATAAAGCAACATAGTTGCTTCTTGTGTCTGTGGTAGTAATTCATAACCGCAACACTCACTTTGCCTGTTCACAGTGACCATATAACTACTACCTGCTTTAACAAGATTTTACAAAATGAATTAATCATGGCCCCTGTTTCAAAAGTGTATTTACTTTAGAATAGATTCTTTTGGTGAAAAATCAAAGAGCAAATATTTTCTGGAACTGTTGAGTTCCACTCTGTGTGTATAAACATTTGTTTCAATAATATTGAAGTTCATATTGGGCTGCTGCATTAAATATTGGCCATTGAATAATGTAGATTATTGGAATTTCCATTATATCTCTCCAAAGAGAACAAAACTGTGATAGTTTTACGGCAACAGTATATCGCCTCCCATTTTACAGCACGATACTACAACTTGTACCATGTGTCTGCTTCTTGTCTCCTTGTTTCTATTGGTAATTCCTTTTAAGAAACAGCGGCAAGTATTAGACTTGTACTAACAACACTAATAAATGTGCCATTAGTAATTGCCTACCTATAGTGCACTCACATTTTTGGGGGAAGTGACCTCATCACACTCCACCCTGACGATAGCTCAGGCCACTTTCTAGTCCACTATAGAGTGCTGAAACATGTTGGTGTCTAGTCTAGGGTCTTAGGAACATCACATCCTAAATACCCTTCTATAGTGTTTTTAGCTTCCCTCCCACTCCACCAATAAAGGATACTTTAGGAGTGGGTGAGGAATTTTATCTTTAAAGTTACGCCCCATACACCTTTTTATATGTGCTCCCTGAAACACGGTTGAGCCCACCCCGACGTTTAGGAGTTAGGGTGAGCCCGATGATGAAGCATGTCACTATTATAGTGAGTGAGGGCTATATTGAGAAAAAGATTTTTTTCCCTTCCCACCCACCCACAATGAAGGGTTGGTTATAGATTGGACATAGGAACTCTCCGTGTCAGTTTCACTGAGGAGAGAACCACCATATAATAAATCAAATCCCTCCCTTGTTCCCTTTAGTTTTTGACAAAAAACGCTCTCTGTGTTTTTTCAAAAGGGACACGTATTTACTTGTGGATATACATAATAGGGAGGATGTGTCCCTTCCTTCCTCTGTTGTGAGGACCTCTCTACCCTTCCAGGGCCCTTGCGGGTCCCTAACTGTGTAATATAGATTTTTGGAGTTTGCCATATAAAATCTATAGCGCTTCTGGTAAGGATGGCAGTCGAGTAAGTCGCTCTGTTCAGAGCTCTGTACTCGGGAAGTCTCACCAAGCACGTGGCTTGGTGGGTCCCGGTGGGTTATTCTGAAGCTGGCTTGAAGCCTATAGGAGGATCTAGGTAGAGCTGGTGAAACCCATAGGCGGCAAGGCTGTCTGCAGGAGCTCAAAAGCGGAAACAATATGGCGGCAATTCTAGATGGTGAGCAGCGCAGTGGGACGCCTGAGGTTCAACACAGAGACAAAATACCAGCAGGGGTGCAATGTCCTGCATGCATACATGCATAACTCCAAAGCTTCTTCAATATACTGAAGCCCAATATTGGACCCTTGCTGGATAGTGCTGGAACCTGTGTTCCTGGTTCAAGCAGTGAAATGCGCTAAATGTGGGGGACCCACTAATGACTCATACCCTGAGAAGGCTGCCTTACTGGAAAGAGGTCTTGAGTCCCACATTCTAACAAGGTAACGAGAAGGCCAGACAAATGGGTCAATTTCTGTGGGCATAACTTTATGAATCTTAAGCTAGAGGATAACGTAAAGTCAAGGGATACTCAAGCTCATGTCGTGAGCACATAAGCACCAACAAGTTAGTCCCATCCCAGGATGTTTTCAAGAAACAATAAACAGTGGTCACTGTATCCAGAAAAATCCCAGGTGACTTGGCGCAGCTTACAAAAGGAGACTTGAAAGCCTGCCTCTCAGAAATTAAAGCCATACTGGAAAAAACATCCAAAGGTGGTCTACTCAACTTGCGCACAGACATCCGGAAAGACATTAAAAACAATATTCAACTCATGAGCCAATTCCTAGATCAAGCAGAATCATTCATACAGAAGATGAGAGATACAAAAAAAGCCCTTACAAAAATTATTTGCCACCTGGGATCACAGAAGAGCTGGCTAATGGAAAACAGGTCTTAATGTGAAACTATGTACATTTGCAACCTGAAGGAAGGGACAAAAGGACAAGAGTTGATAAAATGTGTAGTAGAACTGTTCAGAGTCACCTTACAGGAGGAAGTAGAAAAAGTACACAGAGTTGATCGCAAAGCCGTTGATAACAAATACAAAATATAAGGCATAGTGTCAGGCTTTCTAGCTAGCATAAAAGAGTTCATCAAGAGGCAAATATGCTGCCGCTGGCTAATACAAGACAGACTACAGTTTCTGTGAAAATATCTGACAAAAGGATCAAAAACCTAGAAGAAGGCAATGCTATCCTGGGCCTGAACAAAGAGAGTGATGACGGTGAACATTAAATGGTCTGAAATCAGACACATCTAAGACTCAAAGGCAAAGCAATGATGTCTAAAGTGGCAGACCACTTCCTGCAAGATAAAACTACAAGGAAAGGCTGAGAGACATGTAGAGGACACTGGATTGGGAGGACATCATTATCGAAAAGGGAAAACAGGAATTATTAATTAAGTCTACAAACTTCAGTTCAGAAGAAAAAGGATGACATTTCAGGCTTTCTGAACAGACTCCATAACCATCCATACTCCCAGACTGGAAAGCAAAACTAGACAAGTCTATCTCCACAGAAGTGGTCCTACATTCAATTACATCTATTCAACCAAACAAAGCTCAAGGCCTGTATGGTCTCATCGGGTCTTTCTATAGAGAAATGATGCTCCGTTTGCTCAGTTTCTTGGTGCAACTGCTTATCTCTTTCTGTGTGACATGGGATAATACACCCATCCTGAAGAAAGCGGAGGTAGTGATGATCCCACAATAAAGAAAACCATTGGAAGACCACAAACTTATAAGCCAATAGTCCTTCCGAACATGGACATTAAGATCTTTACAAAAGTACTGGCATAAGCAAAGTCTTACCCGCCACGTGCTTTCGCTAAAGGAAGACGGGGAGATAATGTGAGGAAAGTAGACCATGTGACTGAGTAATGCAAAAAGAGGGAGGTCACAGCTCTCCTGATGTCTTAAGACATGGGGAACGCATTTGAAAGGATGAGCTGGGAGTCCCTTTAGCCAGTATTAGACAAAATAGGTCTGGGTCCGAACATAAAACAGTGTATTCTGTTTCACTATGTTAAACCAGAGGACAGTGTCATAGCATGCTTCTGAAAAATTCACAGTGCATAGGGGAACCTACAAACCTGCCTCCTGTCACCTGTATTTCTTATTCTTGCGACTGAACCCCTGGCAAGGCTCATAAGAGATTGCCTTAATGAGTATCATGGAATGCCTGAGAAATGTTGAGAATTCATGACACTTTAAAATGATTAATCACAGATACTAAACATATCAATCCCAAAAGAAAAAGAAGATACAACTGAGGATTCTCAGCCCAATGCAATGGGCTGAAACCTCCATCAGATATTTGGAAGTGTATGTTACAAGGGCTGTGGAAACATGGACTAATGCTAACTGGTCTTTTCTTAAAACTCAGATATTAACACCTCTACATAAATGGAAAGGCCAATACATCTCTTTGATGGGGAAAATCAATATTGTGAAAAATTAATATTGTATCTCACTTGCCATACTTGTGCCAGGCGTTCCCCACAATTAATAGTGCTGTCAGAAAGTAAAGCCTTACAACAGAAAGTGATCACATTTGGGGGTGGGGGAGAAGAAGCTAGATTAAGTAACAAAATACGGATGGCCTATTTGATCAAGAGAGGATTGGCGCGCCTGAACATTTTCTTTTACTAAATTGCTGCACAATTTAGAATCCTGGTTGAATGGTTGGTCGAGAAATCAGAAATGAGGTGGCTCTTCATAAACAGGGCAGTGGGGGGGTCATCCCTATGGAAGCTTTGGTTTTCTCAAGACCTAAATTACTGTACATATAAGCAGATACTAGGTCAGACCTATTGCTCTGGGATCAAGATTCCCTTACACATGGCCTTTCGCCTCTTTTGGCCCCATACACACTGATCCATCTCAGACTGGCCTTTACACCAAAGTTTGATGGGGCAAGGTTTAAGAATTGGCAACAAGGGAGGTGCCTTATGATAACAGCCATGCTTGATAAGGGACACATTAAATCATTCAGTCAATGCCAAAGGGAATTCCCATTGAAGAAAACAGAATGCAGTATAACCAGACAAGACACTGGGTAATGCATCCCAACATTTAAATAACAGCTGCTAGGTCTTTAACCCCATTTGAGAAGCTATCAGCGACTTATGAAACTTCCATGGCTCTGATAGCGAAACTATATCAGCTTTTGGTAGAGGTGTGTCACAAGGACAAATGGTCCTACCAAGATCGATGCAAAACTAAATTGGAAAATGAATTTAGTGAAAATGAATGGTCCCAAAATTAGTTGAATTTCCACAAGGGATTCAAGAGTGCCCAACATTGGATGAATATAAACTGACTATGAGATAGTACTTAACCCCCAGTAGACTGAATAATACATTTCTGGGAACTTCATTTGTGTGATGGCGGTGTAATACTGAGATGGCCACTATCGCTCATACATGGCAGGAACGCAATGAGATTAAACCCTTCTGGAAGGAAATACTTAGCCATAGATATGTCATTATAGGGGAAGACACACAAGAAGACCCAGCAGTGGTGTTATTAGACATGAAAGGCGAACAGCCCAGGTTGGGGAGTGACACATTATTATATTTCTGGTTATAGAAATTCATGTCAGAATCTAAATGCTATTTTTGGGACTTAGAAATATGGAAAGTTAGTTAAAAGTTGAGGTGAATCGTCCCGGCTAGAAAAAGAGAAATCCTCCCTTTCAAGGTAAAGAAACAGTACCCTTTAAGTATAAGACATAAGACAGAACCAGTATAACTACTAATTGTAAAACTCAAAATGTTTGTAGTTATCCATATTCAGATAGGATCATTATCATATAGGGAAATGTGGGTAGGACTGACAGGAGATTTGTGATTTTGTTTCTAACCTTTTTTTTAAATAAAGATCCTGGTGAGACAATCTCTTTGAGGTTGAGATGAAATTTATCATGCACTGAGAGTTTCTGTTGGTCCCAGGATCTTGTATTCTAATTCCTCCCAATAAACACTGTGTTGCAGTGGGATCGCTTTCAGGATATGAGGACATCATGGATTATACCCCTATTGGTCTGCAGAGGAAACTAAATGCTCTAGCAACTTACAGCAAGCAGAACCAGCTCCACATTAATCTGGATTTTGGTCTTTGGGAAAACATTAAAGAGTTTTACCCGACACTTACACACATGGGAGGTGGAGCAAGTCGACCAATATAAATTTTTGGGCTTCACCTTCAGGAGGAATTTGAATTGGGGTATGCATTGGGATGGCATTAAGCAGAAGGCCCTATTGCATGCCAGTTGTCTATCCAGATTTAATAGTAGATTTGGGGGGCTTTCCCATATTACATTACGAAGGGCTTACGAAGGGAAGATACTTCCGCTGGGTCGTATGGAGGAGAAGTTTTTTCCCTTTGCCAGTTACCAGACCCAGGATTGAGAAATTACATATTAAGAGTCAGGGTGGGATGTAACCCAATTTATTCATCCCACTCATACTGGACCAGGGTTCAGAATATTAGTGGTCTCTGCCCCTGTCCCCTGAAAGTTAAATGCTCCCTTCTGCATATACTTATGGACTGTGTTGTTTATATTGCAAATCAAATTAAGTTTTTAAGACCTCTGTTTTTTAAATATAATGTTTTCCATATGGGGAAAGCTGAGGAGCTATTTTCAGAAATGTGCTATTTAGATGTGGCAGTTGGAATTGCTTGGTTTTTACGGTCTGTTAAACCGAACTTTAATTATTAACTGTAGTGGGTATGGGGTGTTGGGTAGTAAGAGGGGGCCCTTTTAATGATTTAAATTGTCAATTGACTTTTTAGAATTTGTTATTTCCAATTGTCTAAATAAACTTGTTTTTCTACCTACCTGTTAATTCCTCCCAATAAACACTGTGTTGCAGTGGGATTGCTTTCAGGATACCAGGACACACACTCCTTGTAGACGTATTATATGAGCTTTGCTTGCCTAGCTGTACTGTATTGGACATGGTCCTACATAATCTGGCAAATATTGTCCATGCACCATTTGGATGAGAAACACTACCATTGTAATCCATATCGCAAATGTGATTAATGTTAGGATGATACAAACATAAATCCATTGGGCCTTGGGTACATAACTGACCATGTCCTATCCTTTTCACCAATTTAGGCTTTAGGATTTGACTTTGAGCTAACTTAAATCTGTATGACTGAAGGTTTGTGATCTGTACCTTGGCCATGCTTAGAAAGATGTTCCTCATTCAAATAGTTATGAGTTTGAGCATGTTGGGTTTTTTGTGCATTCATGATATAATTTTTGTTTCCTACTGCATATCCAAAAATTCCAATGCAGATATTGCTGTTGTTGATGTTTGCGTGATAACATTAAAATATGTAGCCTGCTCTCTTTAACTTGTTGAGTTGCGGAAAGTGATTTCTGGCTGTGAAGCTGTCTGTGGTTTTTGTGGCACTGCACTGGATGACCATGAAGAATTGGCCACATAATATGGCTTGAATGAGTCTATTGACAAAATTACAGATAGTTTTCCTTCCATAGCTATGACTGGTGCAGGTGTCCTGTAGTCAGTCAGGTTCAAACTCTTCCTACTCATCCAATTGTGGTACACTTAGGTCACCTGCCCTTGGTAACCAGCCAACAGCAGCAGACATGGAAGGGGCAGCAGCCTGCACTTCAGATAGAAGTTGTAGGGATTGCTATAAAATTCATTAACAGATCAAGGTGTGATTGATGTTGAGGATTTTCAACCCTCTCCCCCGGAATGCTTTGCATACATGACAAATAATCTTTCATAAGGTATACTGTTATGCAAAACATGTTATGGGAATTTATTTAATGCTCTCTTTGCACTATATATACATTATTTCACCAGGATGTACCATTACTTAGGACCCTCATAACAAAGTTTTGTTTAAGCATACTATTTGTTTTCTCTATCACTGAGTGGACCACTATGTTTAACACAAAGTATGCAGAATGCTTGAGCTGCGTTTATTAGAGGCATTTGAGATGATGTGTAATAGTTGAGGGTTTATTAAAGAAGAAGATTTTACATTGTCATACACATTGCTTGGCTGCCTTGGCCATTCACCTTTTCACTGGCACAGTATTGGCCACCTCTTTCCTGTGTTTTTTTAGCACTTTCAAGGCGATGTATTGGTGCAAACCTCAATTTCTCACTGCAGCCTGATAATACAATAAAATATTTAGAGAAATGTTCATTTGTTAACACATTTGCTCAACGTTTTGTTGCATTTCTCAAATGAACAAGCATACATTTCAGAATGCTAATGAAGGGAATGTTGCCCTGACTGATTGCAAACCTGCAATACCAGATATTAATGGGTTTTCCTGGGGAAAGTACTCTGCACAATCGATTATGTAATATTAGCACAGATAATTAAGTTGTTGCAGAATCACTGCTTATGGCACACTGTTCATTTGATAACAAATATCACACTCACAAATATATGGAAAGTATAAAAACTATAGGCAGACATTCATTGGCAAACAGGAGGCAAACCTCCATTGCCTTGATTGGCTGGCCAGTAGAAAATAATGAACATGACTTTTTAGCATTTCTTTTCTAAAACCATGGTAAGTCCATTCAGTCTACCTCATGCAGGGATTTACCCCTGCCAACACTGATCCCCACCTGTGTGTCAAAAGACAATGAACTGGGTACATGATATCTGGGGAATCTGGAGAGCAAGTGAAATGCCATTTTAGGGTAACTATGTAGTAGGCCTCAGTGGAATTTGAGTTTATAAAGACAATTCTGACATTCAGCAGAATTCTGCAAATGGGCGGAAATAGGCACGTTGCGCTGGTTGCATTGTGATTTACCACAAGGAGCTCATTCTGTACTGAAAAGCAGCACGAGCAGCACCACACAGAATGCCAGAGACCACAATTTCTCTAATTGATTTTGCTGCCACTTGAGTAGGTTTTGTACTCGAGCACCAGCTTTCTGATCACGAACAGTCGCAACCTCACGCATTGGAGAAATCTCGCCAGGTGCCCTACTAGCAACTGAAAATCACGCAAAGAAACGCCAAATCTTTCTTGTGCTCTCTAACTTAGGGTTGCCACTCGGACATGCGGCAGTTGGCGGAATTTGATCAGAACTCTGCATTACAAATGCAACACGGAGTGGCCAAGACTGTGCTAACTCTCCCGGCGCCCACCCATACTGTGTACCTTAACCTTCTAAGAGGAAACAATGTGTGCTTGCCCAGCCACGGTCCATGCAGTTCACAACAGTGGGGAGGTGGTGCTGCTTGGGGGAATTTTAAGGGACTATGCAGAGGGAAAATTATTTATTTATTTAATTTTTCCTCTGCATCGTCCCTCGAAATCCTCCCCTCACGCGGCCCCCCACCCCACCACTGTTACCTGCATGGATGGCGGTTGGCTTTGCCCCAGCAAAGAGTAAGAGGCAGTTTGGCTCTTTTGCACCTAAGAAGAAATTCAGACAGTTTCTGGGTCCTTGATGTGGCACAAATGTATGGGACTTTGCTTCATAAAAGAACCAGAAACTGTTTGGATTTTTTGCTTGTGTCTAAGAAAAATTCTAAACAGAACAATCTCTGGCTCCTATTTAATTCCCTGCCACACAGCTCCTTCCTCTTACAATGTTTCTTGTGAACCGAGAGCATTCTGAGACAAAGTAGCAATGTGAGTTGAACTAGGAAGAGGAGACTGAAACAATCCAAGTCCCCCTCCTTCCAATGCCTTCCTCCTGGGTCATTGATTCTTTTAGGGTGAAATGGTGGTAGGAGAGATGTGGGACGAGCTCGTCTACTCCTTCTACCCTACCTCCCACCCTTTCCTTTCCTTCACCAGGTACAGTTGTATCTGTTCAATCGACTGTTCCTAGTGAAGGAAAGGAAGGGGTGGTATCCTTTCCCATGTCTAGCAGTGTTCTGAGGAAGTCTAGGTGAAGGACCAGGGTGAGCTTTGTAGTGTTCATCAGCCTGTGGCTGGGGGCACCCTAAGACACTCACAGTTCCTCTCTGACAAAATGAGCAAAGGGTTCTAGAACCGACCCATTTACTTTGGTAGTAGTTCCTATTAGCGACTTCAATGGACCTGATAGCAAAACTATATCAGCTTTTGGTAGAGGTTTGTCACAAGGACAAATGGTCCAACCAAGCTCAATGGGTAACAGAATTGGAAAATGAATTCTGTGAAAGAGAATGGTCCCAAAATTTTCTGAACTTCCACAAAGGTTTCAAGAGGGCCCAACATTGGCTGAATATAAGTTAACAAAGTTGTTTCCTCCTGCATATTCCTTCTTTAAAAACTTAGCGACTTATATTTTCCTTTTGTTTGCCAGCAACCTTATGCGCACATCTACCTTGATTGGTTCCATATTAGTCCACTGCAATGCCTTTTACGTAGGTGTCCAAGCTACCCTTCTTCATCAACTTCGAATGATTCAAAATCATGCAGCACATCTTTTCAACTCTGCTTCCAAGTACAATAACACCAAACCCTTTCTCAAATCTCTTCACTAGCTTCCTATCCAAATCAGTCCCTTTCAAGGTTATCTGTCTCCTTCACCAATCCATCTACGGCAATGCTCAAGACTTTCTTTCTAAATACTTAACCACATATAGCCCTAAGCAATATCTCGGGTTAGCCAATTACTGTCTTCTCCATGTGCAAGAACTGGTGGATGCTTCTTCTTAATTCTGGCCTCCAAATTGTGGAGTTCTCTTCCTTCAGCTCTCCAGAAATTTCTCCCCATTTTTACTTTTGTAAACAGCTGAAAGCCCACCTTTTTTTAGCATTGCTTAGGCATGAATTTCCTGACAGTATGATATTTCAGCATCAAGAGACTGTTGGGTTCTAGCGCGCTCCAATAAATCTCTTTAACACATAACATAACCTATCACGATGCAACATCATGGAGGAAAGATGCCTTCACGACACACGCAATTAAAATCTATAAACTGTTCTTTGGGTAGCTGTAACCCACTTTCAAATCACACACTGCCCTGGAATAATAACGCAGAAGGAGGAAGTAGAAGAGGAACTGTTCACATATGCTGGAAGGCGTAGGTGTAGAGTATAGGATTTGTAGAGCAGATGATTTCCCAGGGATATAAAATCAAGGGCTAAGGATTGGCATGTCATACGAGGAAAGAGAATCGCCCATGTGTAAAGTCATTTATTTCAGTGGATTAATGGAGTTGTCCTTAATATTTGTTTTAAGAGATGTTAGGCTAAAAAAAGAGGTGTGGATGAAAGTCTCTTTTGCAATCTTGTAGAATAGAAATGGAAGACTTCTGAGACAGAAGATAGTTTATTCCCTGTTAAATGTAAAACTCAGAGACACAATGAACAAATTTTAGAGATCATTTGAGATGAATCACACTTTGATGCTAACTCTTCCTTATGTAATGATACCTTTTTTATAACATTTCAGGATATGAACTGTGATACTGTTTTTAATAAAATTGTCATTAAATAGAAATAAAAGTGTCCTTTTATTGATTTTCGCTCAGGTCACACCTACCATTTTTCCATCGCCATCCTAAAATACCTACACACAAGCAAATAAATACTTTAAATGTATGTGTTTGCATCTGTGGAAACATGTTTGGCATGTAAAGGGGGAGGGGGAGGGGTGCGTGTGGGTCTATGTGTGGGTGTTATTTTATTACTTATTGACTTCTTTCCAAGCATAATGAAGCAATGTAAAAGCCCTTGCAAACTTTAGATTGTATACACTCAAATTATGTAAGCCAATGAACATCTCATAAATTAATTTTTGTCCCGCTTGCTCATTTTCCTTTAGTAGTGGCTGACATCCCTGCAACACTACTATCTGATATCGGGTAGTGTTGCATACAACATGTTTGAGTAAGTCAAATAGAAGCCTTGGTTTTAGGATTTTGTGCTTCCACCCAATATATACATTGTTAAAGAGGGGATCAAATGTAACTATCAATGAGGTAATGTACTCATCCATTCTTGATATATTTTGTTGCCTAGATGCACAGAGAGAAACGCTGAAGCCGGCTTGCATGATACTTTTTGCCAGCCAGCTTAACCAGATACCCCTTTTAACAACACAATTCTCTGTTTCAACATCTATTAGAACACAGTGTGATGTTGGGAGCATCTAATTATTTCAGAAGCAGTTTAATACCTTCAGGTAAATTGTGATTTTCAGTATAAATAAAGATGTTAACAAAAATGCTGTTGGGAGAAACAAACGGGAATGGAGTTCAGCCAGGGGTCTTTGAAGGAACAGTTGTTTTATTCCATGGAAGTGGAGAGAAGACACCAAATCTGGTGTCCAGGTGCAGCATTTTTTGTGAGAAGAAGAGACTAGAAACTTAATTCATCCACCAGAAACCTGCAGGTGCTGGAGGGAGGTTTTCCCTAAGAATTGTATACCTCCTCCATGTTATCATTTAGAATAAAAATGAATAACTGAGTAATATTAATAGTATTAATGGTTTGCTGTGTGTTTAATTAATCAACATTACTAATTAGAAAATACACGTGGGAATCGCATTTACATGGCCTGGTTGATACATAAACTAATTTCGTACGCATACTAATGTCAGATATTTAGAATTTGCATGTTATATGTTGCTTTTGTGATGTGATTTGTGAATCATGCTTTAAAATTGTGAGTATACACTGCAATGTGTGTTGCTTTTGCTAGATAAATACACACACATAGAGGGTTTAGTGAGGGAATAACATTTTGATAGTCATTTCCATGTATTAATTACGTTTTATGTTTCTTTGCTTAAGTTGACCTTTCTGGAGTGGCCACAAAATGGCTGCCATCCCTATTTTTGACGCACAGACAAGACACAGAAGTCACTGAGTGAAGTGCGCCTGTGCTAAAAGATGAGCAACAATAACCTCGTCCTGACCCCAGGCAGACTGTACTCATGAAGGACATCCTGGGAGAAGTGCCAAGCCTCAAACAAAGGACTTTCTTAAACTATGAACTGTTATAATTGATGACACTAAGGACACAACCCCGCATGGGAATCAACATGCCCTGAATGGACTAGAAACTGTTGCTATTTTATTAATACATTGAGAGCTGCATCTAATGCAACATCTAATGCATGGGAATCAGGAAGAATGATCCTGGTTTAACCAATCAAATTTGTTCTAAAACATGTATTGAAACATTTGTTGTCAAAATGTTACTATAAAAGTAGACTAGAGAGAGTAGGACATTGCCTTCCATTGCGAGCACACCTTCACTTTACTAGACTGCCCGACGTTATGCTGACGGAGAGGACGGTGACACTGCTGGACAGCTGCTTACCAGAGACTCTGATGGACTGATCAGATGCCCAATTAACTTACGAACTGATTCTTTGATTTATGGGCATAGAGACGAAAGATCTGAATTTGACATAGAGGACGCCATTTAGCCAGATTAGGTAAATAAGCAAGCCAAACATATTGAGTGCTATATGATTTCCTTATGCTTTAATTAGATAAACATATTATTTCATTTAAAGAACTGTGTCGGGTTATTATTTGAAGTATTTCAATGTATATTGTTTAGAAGAATTAAGTGTTGCTATTCCCAGCAACTGGCTGATCCATGGCCAATTGTATGGGAGGAACTGCTAGGTTATAATGTATTGAGATCCTGGTGAGGTAGGGAGGTGTAGGTAAACTTGTTCTTACTCAACAGGTGATTGGTGCAATCTTCCTCCCATTTCCAGCGCATGGAAGAGAGAAAGGACTCCCCTTACTCGAGGACCATTGATCTGAGAGTAGAATGAATGATTGGTGTTATGGGCCCCATCAGTGAATGAGTGAATGAAATTTGGTCTGGTTTGTAGCGAGGGGATTTGTGGGATTCAGTGCTGGAGCACAGGCACTTAGTTCACATTTGCTGGCAGGAATAATCCTCGTCCTTTCACTAAATAGAGGCTGAGCCCACAGTCAAAGGTGGATGCCAAGGTTGACTACGATTTCAAACAGCAGATATAATATAGAGGCCTCTGAAATGTTTCCACTGAGCCTACTAATTGTAGATGAGAAAAATAATTGCATCTCCTTTTTAACCCCTGGGAATTTTCCTCCTACTCAGTGAAGCTTTGCATGAATTTTAAGATAAGAAATCTGTGTGAATAATTGTTGACATTGGCATCCCACTCTGACCACCAAAGCTCAATATTAACGGATGTAGGAGTATCGTCTCACTGACATTTCCTCTCCTTGCTGTATTACATTTCAAAAGAGTATGTCTTAATCCAAAGGTTGTTCATGCAGATATGACGACTTTTAAACAACCGTGCGTCTTGATAATCACATTTCCCAGGAATACTTGGTGAGAGCATCTGTGTTTCCCTTGTATTCAAGCGGGCTTTATTTGAGTTGAACTGGGATGTGACGATTAGGATGCTTCAGGAAAAGGATATGAGAACATTCTGGAGATTGATCCAGAAGGGATGTGGTATTGCTGCCCCTCCTGCAAGATGTATGGTGTCAGAAGCAGATTGGGTACCCTTCTTGACCAATATTTATAAGCCAAGTGGGATAGTGATGAAGAAGGACTGGCCAACTGTGGGTATGGAAGCCTTGGAGTCATTATCTATTCAATCAATAGATAAGTTGATAACTTCTATAAAACTAACAAAGGCAGTGGGACCAGAAGACCTGCCAGCAATTATAGTTAGGCCAAATCACTTGTGGTGGGCTGGATTCTTTTCCAAAGTTTTTATCTACATATCTAAGACCGGGATAATTTCTCTGAGTTGGAAGGGGGCAATAATTAAACCTATACATAAAAAAAGGTGCTAAGGAAGACACAGGTAATTACCGGTTAATAAGTCTGTTGGATGTAGGTGCAAAGCTGGACTCCAAAGTAATACTAAGGGCTTAACCACTTGTAATGCAATGGTCCCCACGCATTGTCTCTATGGGGCCTAGCTGTTAGCCGTTAGTACGGAGGGAAGTTGGGACAGGTGTGAAAACAAACGTCTGAAAAAACTGTTGGCCTCCCTAAAGGTGCAATGTCCCAGGCAATAAAATTAGAAGCAAAATTGCAAGCCTGGAATTTCCTAGTTTATAAATCAACACTGCGTTTTTGTGATAAATTATTGGTCCAAAATACTCAGAAGATATCAGCCGTAATAGAAAGAGGTGAATGACAGTGGGCAAGGAAGGTAAAGAAAAGATTGGAAGACATTGCAGGAACCTTAAAACTAGAATTAAAAATAACTGAAGCCCCAATCTCGAAAGCAGAATTAAAATCAGCCTGTAAAAAAGAATCTAGATTGGCAAACTTGAAATATGTAACAAACAAACCCTCTGCAAAATATATGTTAGATTCATGGGAAAATATGAATGTATTCCCGTATTTATCGGCTTTACTATATGCCCGGTTAGATGCCCGGTTCCGATTACTACTATTAAAGTTCCGGACAGGATTAAATGTGCGTTGTATAAGAGCTGAGAAGTTTGAAGCCCTTTTACATTAGGAGAATAACTGCACATGTGGACTGCCGTATCATAACCATAACGTGCATGTTTTAATTGATTGTCATCATTTTTATAGGCCACGCTGCTTGGTTTTAAAGCCTCTTTTTAAAACATATAATATCAATTGTCAGAATACTGCGCTAGAACTTCTCTTAAGGATGGAATTTTTTTATGTGACTTTTTCACTGGAAAAGTTTCTTAAAAAATGTTTGGATTAGTGTTTTATACTGTAATTAGTTGGGGTTTCGGAGCTTTTAGTGCATTATGATGAATTGGTATTTACATGGTGTAATTATATAACAAAATGTATTGCTTTTAAGGACTGTATGTTTTAAAGACAGTGCCTAAACATTAATAAAAAATGAACTGAACCTCGTAGTGAAGAGTTGGAATAATTCATTTTCGATTTACACTGCTCTCCTAGAAAGAACAAGTATAATTTGGTGAGGAATTATGCAATATTGTGTATTTTCCATGCTCATGTATTCTGGAGACATCTTGAGACAAGGCAAATTTATTGAGGGTTGTCTAAAGGTAACTATAAAATTGAACCTGAAGAAAAAATAAACTCGCTGTGTTTATATCTCAATAAGGTACTTAGATAGTTAAAACACACACCCGTGGATCTACTGGGGGTTGGCTGGGGTAACTCTTCTAAATAATGATACTATTAAAGAAAGCCATCTCTGCTGTCAGAGGATATGTAGCTCCTGCAGTGCCCAGCGATTTACTGAATGACAGTGCCTAGGCTTGGAGTCGATTTTTAGAAAAGTATATATCCAATTCATTGGCGATGAATGAATTAGTTTCTGGAGGATATGTTGAAGCGTATCATGAATGTGCTAACATAGCTCTAGCTTTCTGCTTCTTTCCGTCCCATTAATTGGTATTTTATTCAGAGTTATATAAGAACTCGACACAATACTGTGACATGAGTGTCTGATAAAATCCTGTTAGAAAATCAAAATTCAAAAGAAACATGTATATGTGACTGAACTAATCACGTCTATTGAACCTTCAAAAAGAACATGATACAAAATATATGTTCACTTGGATATTTCCCAAAGTTAGCAAGGCGGAGACAGGAAAAATGACTTTTTCCAACATGATATATATAGCTTGTTCAACAAAGAAGGGCCAATACTTCCATTAATGGCACTGGTATTTCCCACATTGCGAGAGAAACTAAGAATTACACCGCAATACAGCTTTCGATCTTTAAATATATCATTGATAAGGTAAATAGAATAACCGGGGTATTCTTTCACTGAACACTCGTTATGGCAATATTTTGAGTAAAAGTGTGCAACCTTACTATGAGGCAGAAAGCTCATTCCAAGTACTGTACACATAGCCATAATGCCCCATGGCTTTACCAAGAGGAAGATGTGGAGTGTGTTAGGCATACCAAGGTACTGGAGCCTTATGGGCAACCTTACCAGCCTGTTCTTCTACCACTGGCCAGTAATGGCACTCATACCGGACAGCGAGTATTTTGTGTGAGCTTTTTGATACACGATTCTTAGTTAGAATTCAATATTTGATGCTGATCCCTACTCTCATAAGCGCCATGTACTTCTCCTAACTACTATAACCATAGTTTAGATTGCTTTCGATTTTTAACTGACACCATTTCCTGAATAGGCAACCTTTAAGCAGAATCCTCAAAATTGACTGCTGGCCACTAAAATGGTAGCTCTGATGGGTTGTCATCTTGGCAATGACATGAATCCTCCTTTTCGCTCCCTGAGGTTAATTTTTGGTGGTTTGAAACACTGCCATGTCATTGGTAGTAACTCTGGCCCGCGTGCTCGATGACACTGTCCTCTTGCACCTCCTACCACAACCTCCTAATAGTGGAGCATGAGGATTTCTTCATTGCTGATCCTATATCTCCCCTAATCCTGGCCCTTGTGCCCATGAAAGGCATCTATTTTTGGGATTGCTAAGAACTTGTGGTGCTGGCGCTGCCCTTTGCCGCTGCTACTCTTCCATATGGGGTTCCCTGGACTAGTCAGTAGCATGGATGTTGACCAGGCCTGCAAGTTGGGGCATCTGCTTCTATACACAAGACTTTTCTGTTCTCTCTGGTTATGGAGCTACATGGCCCAGTGTTGAAGCCCCTCTTGAAGCTGGAGTTGGCGACTTCACCACTCCCAGGCTCTTGAGTGTTGGCTTTAGAGACTAAAAAGAGTTGTGATCATGATTGTATTGATCTAGGGATGTAAGATTGATCCCAGTCAGGGATCTGGGGGTTGAGCTGAAATCAAGAAAGATGATGTAATGGCTCACTTGAGACCTGAAGAGATGAGCAAGAAAGTGCTGCACTTGTTCTGGACAGTGGAATGAATATGGCAGATGGGTCAGGCACCAAACCGGCAAAGCTTGATTTTTTTAGGTTTTTGAAGCTTGATAATTCTGTTATTGTGATGTGAAGCACAGCTCTCGTGTCCTTCTGGACTTTTGTGCCTGTTTGCCTCATCTGCTGGGAGGACCCCGTTTCACTCTGCCAATAAGCTTTTATCAATATTTCATAGCAGATTTCCTCATCTTAAGTGCTTTCCAAGGTTATCCCCATCCTAGTTTATACTGTTGCCCCGGAGTTATCTCCTCATGCCAGGTTCCACTGGAGTCATTTCTGTGGTGGGTGCACCTGTCTGAGGACCATAGTTGCTTTTCTGTTCCTGGTGGGATTTGATTGCCATGGCCCTCATGTGGGCCAGCATGTAGATTCCAGCAGTTTTTCAAAACAAATAAGCACCCCAGGGCTTATATTAACTATTCATGTAAGTGGAGCATAGGAACATCTTTGAACATATCAGTGGAGGGTATGCAGCCATGGGGGTGATCAGTTTGTGGGGCAGCCTGGAGGGGTGATTTCAGATTGGGAGCAGTGAGAGTGGATTGTGGCACTTCTCAGCTGGGTAAATGGCAACAGTGCTGAATCCTGAATGTCCACGCCCTCTTACTGAAAAATGTGACTGCATGGGAGGTATAAGGCATGGGGTAGGGTGTAGGCGAACTCATTTGTCTGATGTATGGTGTGCAGATGCCCTTGTTTCTTGGAGAGACTTGTACTACTTTTTGATTGGTGCTAGGAACAAGAATTCTGAAGGACATCACTGGGCAGAATGATGGAGAGATGTGGGTTTAGTGAGGTGGCTCTAGTGCACACTCAAGAGAGCAAGGATGGAACCACGCAGTGCTAGATGAGATGTTGCTGAATTCAAAGGTGCCGAGTCTATTTAATGAAGGCAGCAACCACTATACTGTAAACACAAAAAGCAGAAAAAAAGTGTAGAAAGTGAACCACTGCTCCAAAGGCTTCAGACGGATCTCCCCCACAGAAAAGTCCTGAAAACGTGTGGCCAAACTCTGAATTTGACTGTAAACATTTACAAATATACGGTCTAAAAAAGAAAAAAAAAATCAGGGACCCTCATAATATATCCCATAATATTTCATGGTGTTCAACATCAGGACTGATTATCTGCAGGGAAGTTGAGGGATTCCCCCTAAGTCAAATTTAGTGGCGACTGGTGAACTTTTAATCTGGTCAGATGTAAATGGTGGACTTTCATTTTACGAAATGAGCCCAACTTCACAATACAAATGAAGTTTTGAAGTTTCTGCTTCCCCTACCAGAAACAAACTACCTAAACAGTGCATTTTCCACCACAATTTTCGAATAAATAGGCTATAAAGTCATGGATTTTACGGGAAATTCTAAGGTGTCATCATGAAACATTCTAATACTATCATGTGTGCCAAACAAGTATGATACCTTCCACTGTGGTGGGTAGGTCTCACCACCGGAAACCGGTTAAAAAATAGAGGCAAAAGAGTGCAATTTTCATTACATTTAAATAAAAGTAAAAAAATTGGCACAACTTCCTCATTAGGAAAATCTTCGTCCTGTGTCACGTGACCGATAGGTACATTGTTGACATCGCTAAGTCAGCATGAGCCCAGCAACCATGATGCTGCTTTTGTGCGCGTTACTACATGCCTTTATTTTTCGCAAGACTCTGTTTATGCCTTTCACATGACAACCGTCTGCTTGGTTCGTTCGCTGCCTGTTCCTGGAGTTTAGTCTGAACACTGTGAGCAAGGTCGATAATGCCCCTTGTTATTCTGTTCTGGTCAGTCCCTAGCACCTAGACAAAACATGCTAATACAGCTGCTGCTGGAAACTCATGCTTTGATATTATAGAGATGCATGTTTAGGTAACAAGCACTTGGAGAGGGAGCTTTCCAGGGAGAAGAACTTTGCGGTTCCTTAATGTACATATACCATCTAGGCATTAAGGTATGGGGTCTGCTTACAAAGTCCAGAGATCTTCTATTATATAATAAAGCTGAGGGTGGTTAGGCCTTATGGTCCTTTAGCCACTGTCTTTATATGATGACCTCTCCCTTTATGATATATGGCCTTGCTGCAATGCTAACTGTGTTATGTTTGTGCATTTTGCTGCTGGTTGTAGCTCATATACTGCGTTTTAGAGCACAATAGTTAAAATAAACATTTTAAACTATATTTGTGTTTTGGTCAGTTCTTACTGTGGACAGGTACAAGAGTGTGAGCAAAAAGGTGTGTCTTGTTACTGCGATTCCTGGGAGATCCGGGCGTGTTGTGTTCTGGGGTGTCTAATCATTTGCTTCTTCATGAGTGTGTAGAAGAGCGAGTGAGACACTATAGCTAGTCAGTCCGGGGTTTGTGGGCACTAAGGTGGTGGGAAGGCTTAGCCCCTATACACCGAGTTCCCATATTCCTGTGCTTAGTTCTGTGTATGTGCTGAATCCCTGCAACACATGTTTGTGTGTGGTGAGCGGCCGCTTGAACTTGTTTCGGATTTCCA
Source organism: Triturus cristatus (assembly GCF_964204655.1). Classification (NCBI taxonomy): domain Eukaryota; kingdom Metazoa; phylum Chordata; class Amphibia; order Caudata; family Salamandridae; genus Triturus; species Triturus cristatus. The sequence continues at coordinate 305,217,971 of NC_140579.1, read as the reverse complement.
GCAGATTTCCACCTGGTGGGGACTATGGGAAACCCAGTGGCATAGCAAGGCTGCCCAGGGCCTCACTGCAAACAAATAAAAACAACCATTGGCAAAGCTAATAGGTTTCGCCTCTGCGAAATCTATTGGTTTTGTTAATGTTTTCTCAATATGTTACACAGCAGAACCAGCTGCTGTGCAGCATGTTTTGAAGTTTAAAAAAATAGGAGTGTGACGCGGCCAATGCTGTCCACATTATAGCTCTTTCTTTAAAAAAAAAACTTTAAGCCATGCTATACAGCAGACAGCGCTGCTGTGCAACTTCTTAAAAACATTGATAAAACCAACAGATTTTGCAGAGGCAAAACCTATTGGCGTTGCCAATGCTTGTTATTGGATCCGATCATTGAGATGAAGAAGGAAGTTTGGAAGCAATTTTTAGTTATTTTTAAGTTTTCCAAGATGAGTTTTTGTGTCCCTGCTATTTTTTATCAGGAATAGAAAAGAGTTTTTTTTTTTTTTTTTTTTGCAGTTTTACTTTTCAGCGAACCTGACTGACGGTATTGGAGCACTTTACATGAGCACCAGTTACAATACACAAGACGACACATTCTTTTTTGTTAGGCACGGGGAGACTAAGTGATTTGCCTAGAATCACAGGATGTTGCGCAACGCTGAGACTCAAACATGGCTTTGGAGCTCTAAGGAGCTCCAAAGCCGGCAGCTCTGGTCATAACGCCACATTCAGTTAATGAAGCGTTATCCCCATTCTGATATTCTTTGTCACAGCCCCTAAGAGAATAGACTTCGGTTTTAGGAAAGATGTAAAAGTCTGTTTTCAGATTCTACCTGAATCACAAAATCGAAAAAACAGAACTGTTCTGCATGGTGAAAACAAAAGGTTTGCTGGTGAGTGTAAAGTCGGGCCTCAGGCCCACATTATGCTAATGAGAGAGAGACGGACACCAGGGTCTATGGTACAGTAACTGGCCACGAGCACGTGCACCCGGGCCTTTTTATTGGCGGGGCCACGTCACTCGTGACACCCGTGATGGATGGGTGTCGGGTGCAGTGTGTCCAGCCCTCAAGGGAGTGGCTGGAAGTGCAACTTCCTGCGGGACACTAGAACGTGTCTCGCAGGACACTACATTCCTCCCCAACTTTATTGAAGGACAAAACAAGGAGTCAAGTCCAACCTGTGGGGAAAAACACAGTTGATGAAATACCACAGGGTCCATCAGCTTCTCGAGTCAGGTGGCAGGACGACATCAGACGATGGCTGGTGACCTTGGCTTGTAGCAGAACCTTCTCCGCGGGCACTCGTAATTTAACCTGAGGGACTCAGGGCACGACCGCTGGCTTGGAGACGTCCGCTGCATACCGTCCGTTCGCTGACCATGAAGTGTCTTGCATGGCTTCCTCTTGGCTGACGTCGGTGATGGTCTGTGGTGAGATCTAACAGTTCTTTTGGTGGGCTGCGTCATGACCATGGATGGAGTCTAACGTGAGAGTTCACAGAGGTGTTGCTGGACCGACTGTCCCTGTGGAACCACGTGGCTGTGACCGGTACCCTGTTGGTGGGGCAATGTCTCTTCTCGCTCTCCCGCCTGGGGAGGCCCATCATCGGGGTTGCTGCGGGACTATAGGAAGGCTGCACCGGAGCCGCTGCTTGGGTGCCATCTGGTGGCAGCTGCAGGACCGCCGAGGAGCCGTTGCATGGTCGCACGCACAACCCTCACGGGTGGATGATTATTGGTCAAGACTTGCACTCGCTGCCGCGGTTCCGGTGTAGGCCCAGTTCACAGGTGGTTGCTGGTTCCCTTTAGTCGGCTTGGGTGGCAACGGTTTCGGACTCCAGTCCATCGGTACTCGGGAAGTGGTGTTTGACGCATGTGCTGATGACTGGCGTGGTGATGGCTACCAGCTATGTGGTGATCGGAATGACAGGTGTTGGTGACTTGCTGGGAGAGTTCGGATGTTAGGATGGACCTGGGCAGCCACGTGCCTCCGCCTTGCTGATGTTGAGTGTCCATGGCGGCTTAACACGTGGAGTGTGTTGACCCTCTCTTGCCTGGCTTTGGTGCCACTGCCGACTCCATCTTGAGGCGGTGTGAGGACAGACACTCAGGGCAGATCTTCACCCATGGCCTCTGCGGACAGGAGCAGGGATGCCACTTGACTTGGACAGCCGACGCTTGGGGAGTGGCCGTTCACCTGAAGACGCGTTGTGGAGAGACGCGGTTTGCGACTGCTGCGGCTTACGTTCGGTTCTCTTGTGAGGCTGTGTCCAGGGACGGTTGTCCGCCTTGGTGGCTGTCAAATATCGCTCTCACAATGCACGCTGCCGCTTATCACACGCCACCTTGCCAAAGCAATTTGTCTCCTATTCCAAACCTGTTTTGTTACTTGTTATGGCTCGGATTCAATTGCAATTTCATTCAGAGAAGTAGAAGCAAGGGCGGCTCCTTCATTTGCGTGGAGAAGAATCGCCCCACAAGCTGAAAAATAAAACGGTAATAAAGGTTTTATTAGTGTTTTATTTCTCATCAAACTGTCTTGAACTAAGTGTCAAGACAGGGTGGGGCCAGAGCTGCAGAGTGGCAGCAGGGAGCTACGTGCTATCAAATGCACATATCTCTTTGGCCAGCAGGCTTGGAGGGGACAGCATGACATGCACATTTTAAAGTTCTCTAACTTAGCTGTCTTAGACAGCTGGGTTAGAGAAAGTGCAGGCCTCCAGTGCTCTTAGGAGTGCATGGAGAGCATGCTGTAGCCAATCCTGGCGTTGCTTTCATGCTGTGAAAGCAGCGCCATGATTGGGTAGTGCAGTTTCCTGCACTGGAAGTTTCCTGGAAGAAACCCAAGGGAGGAGGATGTTGTGCTGCCAGAAGGTAAGTGAATATATTTTTATTTTTTTGTGCCCCCATACCTCTCCCCAACTGACCACCCTAGGTCCAAGCCAGCCGCCACTGGGTAGAAGAAAGCTGGGTGCGAGACCGCTCAGGGTTAATGCACCTGTAGCAGGGATAAGGCAAACGTAAGTTTAACATTTCAAATTATTTCGACAAAATGTCCCTGTGTCACGGCGAGACTCCCGCTTTTCTAGTATGCATTTTTGCCATTTAACCAAATGGCCTTTCTGACTCCAGGTTTGAAATCTACCTGGACAAAGACACTGTTAGAACTGTCAGCTCCTGTTTCTACGGAAAACAGCATTGTTTGCTGTGCTTAAGGACCAGATTCAGATAAACCTACGAGGGTGTGTAAAGCAAAGAAATCCTTTTAAACGTCTTTGTGTAATGAGGTCTAAATTCTTTCTAACCCCAGTAGAAGAGATTATTTAATAAAAACGCCAGTGAGTATAATTAGGTAAACAGCTTGTGAGAACTGATCTAAAAAGTGCAACCTTACTTTACTAAACAAAACAAGCTGTGTGTCGCAGAATGAAGCCAAATTCACACTTAGAAATTGGCAAATCCTCTTTGGTTTTCAAGATGTCCATAGGACCTAGTCTATTAAGCATTTTGAAGGTGATAGTAGGTAGTGTGTGTATAATATATGTATACAAATGCAGCCGAATTTGGTAATTATGAACAATGCAAGTGTCATACAAAAACAAGATGGCCATCGCTGCTTTGGAACGCTTAATGGGAATGTATTATAATTGTGCATTCCAAAGGAGTGCCAGCCATCTTATATGCTGATCTCAAGGGAAGAGAATGTGCCATAAGGGCTAGAGTGGCCGATCTTCAAGCTAGGAAACTGGGTTTGAGTCTTGGTGGGAGGCTCAATGTCCTGTGATTCTAGGCAAAACACTTAGTCTCTTTGTATAAAGTGCTCTGATACCTTGGGGCCAATTTTGCACTATATATACTAGATTTTTTTTTTTTAAAGAACGAACAGCGGGAGAGGGCGTGGTAATCAAACACAAGGGAGAGCATTAAACAGTGGGAAGTGGAAAGACAGAACATATACACTCGTATGAAGTGCAGGTTTTAAATTAAAAATAATGTAAAAAGTATTCCAAAAGAATGGCTAGCTATCGCAAAAAGCCGAGCTACGCAAATAACATGCAGTCAGAGGAAAGTTCAAAGGGAGTACTTGGTCCAACCTCCACTGATAAGAAAACACAAAAACATAAGGAGGAACATAACAGGAAATAGCATGTTACAACCAACAACTCAAGGAAAAGAGAGTGATGAGCATACAGACAAATGGAAAGTAAGGGCAGGCTGTAAGCCCCTTTTAAGATTTTTTCATTACAGGAGATTTCACCAGACAAAACCTAACAATGCCCACCCTGCTGTTGATTATTCAGTAAGAGAAAGACCTAATAATTATGGGTGCAATGAGTCCCTCATGCCCTTGTGCCAATACACCTATTCAAAGGCATGTGAGTTTCTGTGTTGAAGGAGGGATTTCAAAGGCAGGGGGTATATTATGGGATTCACGTTTATCTACAATTCTAAAGAAATACATTTATAACTAATATTCATAATATGCCAATTTCCTTATCAAAGCAAATGAAACAAAGAAGGACCAATAGTAAATCAGGCAAGCTTGTGCGGGCCTGGCTGGCTATATGGGACACAGGGAAAAACTTGAAAGTCTGTGGACCACTGGGCTGCATTCTTGGTGGAACGATGGAAACAGTTGTATGTCTGGGGTAGGCATAATACATATTCAGGGTTGATTTTTGCTGCCAGGATAGTAATGCTGAGACCAACACACCCCATCCACTGGAGAGAGGAAAAATGTGCTCGCTCTTGAAAGGGCTGGGCCCATAAGGTCTGGACCTAATCTAGAATCACAATCCAATGGCTCTTTTAACAGCATGTAAGCGTAGAGGGGAGAAAAACTTTATTAATGCCAATCAACTCCACAGGAACTTTTTAGGACACATAGTAACCACAGACAACTACATAAGGTTAGTTAATTTATTACAAAGCTACAAATAACTGGACATAAAGACACCTCAAAACAAGAGTGTAAAAATACACCAGAATTAGCATAAAGTCAACTCTGTGAATCAAGGTGAGGTGATGCAACATGCACAAAACAATTCACTCAAGAAATAGAATGCAGAGAATCAGAAACCATGAGTCCCTGCATCAAGGGTTGATGAAAATAAAACATCAATCTAACCCTACATTAGTGCTAATATGACATCTCTACTTAAGCATCTTCATGAAAAGGAATAAAAGGCGTCATCGTGTGGAGTCTTTCTAAGCAGTCTCTATACCATCAATAGGTTCAATAGCATAAAGCTATTGAGACAGAGATCATTCTGAGATGCTCTCTCTCCAAAGGAAAAAGGAGAAGTGGGCACTTTCCCTGCTTTCAACGTCCCATTATTACAGGTATCCTTCCCAAGATTCCTTGCGCATCATCCGCTCTGGATATCATCCTAAGAGTAGGTTTTCATGGGACCGTGGTGTTCTTCTTCTCACCATTTCTGTCCTTGGTTCCCAAGCCTTCTCCTGTGCGAAGGACAACGGCCTTCCCTAATCGATTCAGAGCGAACGATGTAACTTTTTCCCTTCTTGCCTAACTAGTAAAACAAAAACATTATTCTAGATAACAAGAGCGCTTCTTTCACCTGCAATACAAAACATGGAAAAGCACAAATCCCACAGCACACTTAAAATTCAGCTATTAATTCTAAAGCAAGAGCTTCCAGGGAGAAATTCATTTTAGGCTTACAAAATTCAGCTAACATAAGAAAATGGCATGCGAGCTTTACGAAATTGCATATGAAACCAAGGCACGTTCAGTTAATACATTTACCAGGGAGGGTCAGTGAGGAATTTGCACTTAAATAAAGTCTTTAGCAAAGGTAAGTAACTTGTTCTTCTGATAGAGACTTCTAACTTCAGATTCCTCATCTTGTGAATAGACACCAAAGCAGCACACCTCCCCCAGTGGTGAGTCTGTGAAAGGGCCTAGAACAGGAAATGCTGCAGAACAGTACAGCATGGACCCAGCAACACAGGCAGTAATGTTTGGTGAATGTGTGGAGGGAAGCCCACGTAGCAGCCTGGCAAATGTCCATGACTGGCAGCCCACACACCAAACACAGTGGAAGCAGCTGTGCTCTGGTGGAATGAGCACACTAGTCTTCTGGGAATGCTTTCTGGGTAACCCATTTCAGACTTAAATGCATAAAAGAATCCATCTGGAGATGGTCATCCTTTGTACTGTGTTGTCTTTCTGAGCACCAGAGAAACTGACAAAAAGTTGTTCATCCTGTTCACAATCTCTGGTCCGATCAATGTTGAAGTTGGGAGCCCTTGCTGCACATTTGATGAGAAGCCAGAGGAGTGAATCCAGGCGTGGTGCCTGAGCTCCAAGCTCATTCTGACTGCCCTATCTAAGCAGTCTGTTGTGTCCTTACTTGCTGGAACAGATGGTGTATTTCGAAGCAACTTGGCTGTTGAGTATAAAATGTTGCAAGATCTGTCTTAAATCCTAGAGAAGAGCTGACAAGATATCTGCCTCTCTGTCCCACAAGGTGTACAAATATAATTCTAGGAGACATGAGGTGTTAACAAACTGCAATACAAGGCTGGCCCGGGAAAAGACGTGTTTTGGAAAAGTTTCTTTTTGATTTCCCATCTGGTGGAGTTGTAGTGAGTTCTGGAAACTGGATGATGTCTGTAACACCAAGCTCTCTGGAGTGGGATGTTGGAATAGAAAATCTGCCCCCCTGGAGCAGGCCTGTGTCGCTTTGCCACGTTTCTGTTAACTAATGGCCAAGATCCTGGTTTCGCCCAGGTTCCCACAAGTACAGCTACTAAGGTCTCATTGAAAGGAAGCACAGGTTCCTGGGTGGTAGCGGCAGGGTTAGAAACCTGTCAACAGATTAGCCTTCACCCCCTGTATTGGTAGGTTGAGGTCGAGAACTTCAGCAGCCCTCCTAATGACTGTTGCAAAGGAGCCAGACTATTCAGTGGCCTTTGGTTTACATAAGTTTAAGTGAGTGTCAGGGGAGGTGACCCACACACTATCCATCTTGCAGGTCCTCAAAAACATTGTCATAATCATAGCATACATCCTCTTGATCATACTGATCACAAAACTAATGCTCAGGATCAAAAAAAGTAAAGTAACGCAGTGGAGACCATGGGGAAGGAGCTTCTGAGTCTGATAACACTATTGGATGCAGGTCCAGCATCGGTGATATCGGTGACCACGTGGAGGCTCTCTAGCTTCTATCATCCGTCTCGGTGCTGGGGACAGTACCATGCTTGAGGGCGGGTCTGACCTCAGGTGGAGGTCAAGTGGCACGTTTGGTCTTGCGACAGATCCGTTGACGGGCCTCAGACTGGCTGTCCGATCAAATCCTTGGGGCCAGAAGGCATTCCTCAAGTATCCAGTTGGGTAGCAAAGATGACTGCCACGGTCTCCTTTAGTCGAAGCATATCATTTCCTCTGGCTGTCTGCTGAGAGGGAAGGTGGTCAATTGGAAGCTCCTGTGGAATCCGCTAGTGGGACAACGGAGAAGTGTGCTGTGATTTCTTGTGTTTTTTGACTCACCTGAACTCCTGGATCTGGATTTGGAGATGTCTCGGAATTGGTCCTGGGAGTGGGATCGCAACGGCATTCTCAACTACGTCCAGGACCGATTACGTGACTTCTTCTTGAGTTTGGTGACTGAGAGGTTGACAATGGCCTTGCTGATGGGGAGCTTGGCAGGATGATCTTAAATGGCCTTGGTTTAATTTAGCACCACACAAGCATTATTTTGTGTCATACAAGGCACCGAGGCACCACAGACAGACATCTGTCTCTGACAGTTGCAACATAGATTAAAGTTTTTAATTTAGGGGTCCATATTTGGACACTGTGAATAGTGTGGGGGACAAAACATGTTTTCCTGAGGGAAGGTTCAATTAAGATACAGCACTGCTAGCTCCCGATCCACGTCAGAAGGCCCAGAAAGGAAGAAAAACTGATGTTAGCAGCTCCTTTAATGTCTGCCTTTCTATCAAAGTTTTCAACCATAGACTAAGCTCATTGCCTTCCACTCTGAAATAGAGAGGGACAAAGTCTTTGCCATTTCTACAGCAAAGTCTTTAAGCATAGGATTAGCACAGTGCTATCCATGCATAGCTGTAAAATAAGAAAAGCCTATTAACGCTCCAGGCACAGTACTACAGCTTTTTTGCATACATGCAGCACTCTATGCATTAAAGGGTATTGCTTTGACTTCTACTGGGTGCTCCCTTGTGGCAGGACAGAGATAAACCTCTCTGAAGAGCTATAATGATATTGAAACGTGTCAGGAGTTGCTTTTTTTCATTGCAGGCTCACTTGTTATTTTACCAGTCTAAAGCTGTGATACTGTGCCTGGAGTCTGGTGCCTTAGTAAGTTCACAACGTGAGGAATCTTCAGTTAGAAGTCTATATCAGGAGACCTCTTAACATATAGGGTTGCCAAACAACCAGTATTTTACCGGTTATTTCTATTCCAAGAAAGGTAAAACATTTTTAAAAACAGTATTTGTTCCCCTTTGAGATTTAAACTTTCCCCACGAAATACAAAACAAACCCATCAAAAGTATTGTAGAACTGTATAAACTGTCACATAGTGTAAAATGCACCTTTGCATCCAAAATGCACTTGGGGATGCAGTTTGGGCTCAGTAAATAGTGCTAAATACAACGGAACACGTACAGCAGCAGCCAGTATCCACTCGCACTCGCTAAGTTGGTTGTTCCTGTTCTCTTGTGATAGGATTTGTTTTCCAAATTACTCATAATTTCGTGTCATCGCATAATTTTCATCAAATGAGTAACACAAGATTACTGAAATTACTATTATTAAATTTGAATTACTCAGATTACTCCAGCCTATTTAAAATTTAACCAAGGCCTAGATATAATGCACTTGCAATACAGTGGATAGGATATATCTCATGTTTGTGATGGAGTACCCCATCTGCCAAACTCTAAATCAGGCCCTTAGTCGTCATACTGTCACACTGAATTTGTTATGTCCTATGTGCACTCTATAGAGAATATAAGCCTTTTTTTGTTACTTTTCCCCCAGCACTGGCAACACCAACAGGGCAGGGTTTAATGTGATAGTCAACATGTGTGCATGCAATGCATGTAAGAAACATTTGTGATTGCCTCTGTTTTAATGCACTGTCATAATATAACCAAACATATTGGCTTTGCCAGAGCTTGTTTTGTCTTGGTGCTATTCTAATGTTTGCACTAAGTAGCACAATGAGACACATAGGATAACAGTTGTTATGATATTTGTCCTTAAAACAGTATATATCCCTTGTGATTTACATTTGATTCATTTAAAAAAATACATAGTTTGACTTCCAAAAAATAACTAGGAATTGTAGCTTCTTTGATTTTTCAGATGTTATTCTAAATTTTTAGCCATTTACACACAGTCATTTCGTTACTCTATATCTCAACTTAATATGGTGCAAAAATGTACTTAAATCAACTACTGCGGAATTTACAGCTGGTAAATTCAAAAACCACAAACAACAAATATCGGCAAACCCAATAGGTTTCGTCTATGCGAGATCTACTGGATTTCTCAATGTGTGTTTTTTTAACATGTTTCACTGCAGCACAAGTAAAGAACTGCTGTGCAACATGTAAGAAAAATAAATTACAAAGCCAATAGGTCTTGCGTAGGCAAAACCTATTGGTTATGCCAATGCTTGTTTTATAAAATATGGACTCGACCGTAAGGTATTGGAGCACTTTACATGAGCACCAGTTTCATTACAAGTGGTCACGTTTTTTCAGGCTCAGGGAGATTAAGTGATTTGCCAAGAATCACAGGATGTTGAGCCGACACCAAGACTCAAATCTGGTTTCCCAGATCCAAATTCGTCAGCTCGAGCAGTAAGGACACATCCTTTCCTACACTCTGCTCTAGCATTTACTTCATTACCAGCAACGACTGAGGTATGTATGTACACCAACCAAACATATTAAAGGTTTACTTTATCTTTGCAGTGCTGTCATGAACTAAACCTAGTGACGTTTCTAGGCATGAACTTCAAAGACTATGTATGCAGAAGGCAGTGGAAAAGTCATATATGGGTTGAAATTCAATGCATATGTTTAAAGCTATTTTTTTAAGTAGTAGGTTATAGCTCTTCCTTCCGAGTTTGCTCTGGCATTCTAATAGTTTCCCTTTCTTTGATAGTTTGTCACCTAATGAAGGTTTAGCAGGCTCCAAATGCCCCACCCCTGGTGCTCTATCACTGGCTACTTGATAGGAGCAGGGGGTTAAACAGCGCCTTGTAACATGGTATTGAAGCCTACAATGAGTGTGTTTACTATCATCTGGTGGGCGGTGATGCTGCTGGAAACAGAACATGGATGCAGTTCGAGTATGACACCACCACACCCCAAGACTCGCTTAAGACACACTAAAGCATAGGAGGCCACACCTTTCCCCAGGGAACTTCACATAATGTAAACCCCTGCCTTTGTTTACTGTTTCTCAGCTGTGCTTCCCTGCAGGTGCTCTCTCCAGAATGGAAGAGCAGGAAGAAACCTTTTTTGGAAGGAAGTGGTGGAAGGTTATACACTATCACTGACTGCCACAGCCACCCAAATAGCTTGATTATTAAGAAGTAAACACCTTCCTAGGCAATAGGAACATGCTGTATCCACTCTGCAGGTGTTTTTATGCTCGGCTTTCACCCAATCGTCACTTATATGATGCACCAAGACCCTTGGGAGTAAATTTCTGGTACACCAAAATGTTTAACTTGTCACAATATTTAATTGGTTTAATCCATTCAAGCATCTGCAAGGCATCCTGGACAAGACTAGGGCTACCAGGCAGCACTTGTGGCACCAATTTGCCATGTAAGTGAGAATGTCTGATGTAATAAGACCAGAGCTGAGTGCAGATTTATAATGCAGAGCTTTATCTAGTCACGTCCGGTCTCATGGCGTGGAGGCGAACCATTACCCAACTTGGAAACACAAACCTTAAATAACTTGCCCTTATTTCTTAACTGTACACCGGCAAAATAGATTTTTTAATGTTAGAATAACATATTTGCTCCAAAATGAGGCAGTTTGCTGCTTAATTTAACTATCACCATGTAGTTTTGTTATTTGTTTAACATGGCAACAGTGTTAAAGCTGTTACATGTGAGACCACTGACTCATTGTCAGTGAAATTGCTCTCCCTCCCTCGCAGCTTCACCATTAAGTGAGGCAAGCCCCTGCACTCTCACGTATTGGTGTTCGAGGCCCTCCTCCACTCGCAAGTTTCACCTGCGCCTCATCCCTGGTGATCCAGTGAACCTCTGTCTCCATTCTTTTGCTCCGCTTTTCTCTCCTTTTTCACTCGTTTTTTCCCTCACTTTTATCTCCCCCCCGTCACTATCCTTCTGGGTCTTTCCTCCATCTTCTCCCCGCTCCCGCCTTCCAGCTGTCCAGCTCTCCCCGACCCCTACTTAATGGCGGCCAAAGGCAAGCTCGTCTGCACCCATCTGCAACCCGACTGCGACCAGCGCCAGGAACCCTGGATCTCTGCACCGCCAACGCTAAGACCCAGCGGCACTCCACGCTCTCAACCCAGGCCGCAACAACAACTGCAAGCTAGCATCACCAGCCGACATCCACGGACCCTTCAGCTGTAACTGCTGCTGGCGCACCTGCAGCACCACCTAGACCACTGACCCAGCGCAATCCGCCCGCAAGAACACAACCGAACCGAAGACCCAGCAATGCATCCTCCCCAATGTCCGATCCCTCCACAAACACGCCACTGAAATCTGGGACCTCCTCGACAGTACTATCCCGGACGTAGCATTCTTTACCAAAACTTGGACTAACACCACCTCGGGACCGGACATCGTCATTGCCATTCCCCAAGGATACAAGATCTCCAGGAAGGACCGCCCCACCCGCCCGGGAGAAGGAATCGCCATCGTCCACAAATCCACCCTCTGCCTGAGCACACTCCCCGACGAGACCACACCTTCACTTCAAGATACCTCCACCCTCCGAAGAACCCTCCGATACCGACCCCCTGGACCCCACGGACTTTTCGCCAACTCCATCACGGACATCATCTCCCCGCATGCCATCACATCCACCAACTACACCCTACTGGAAGACCTCAACTTCCACCTCAACAAACCAACTGGACCCCAGCATGACATCCCTCCTGGACAACCTCCACAACATTGGACTCCTCCAGATCATGACCGAAATCATGCACTCAGCAGGACACATGCTCGACTCCCTCTTCACAACAGGAAACTCCATCACCTTCAGCCACACCACCAAAGTCCCATGGACTGACCATCGATGCATCCACTTACCTTCAGAACACCCACCATCCACAGACACCAGCACGAAGAAACTGGACCAGAATCACCGACGACCAGCTAACCTCATCACTCAGCCACTCCACCCCAACCATCGTGGAAAACGACGACGCCAACACCGCAGCCCGAACCATGCACAGATGGATCTCCGACAGTGCCAACACCATAGCCCCCCTCATGAAAAACAACAGCCACGCCAAGAAAGCTAGATGGTTTACCACCGAACTTCGAGAGTCCAGACGCACTTGCCGCCTCCTCGAAAAAGCCTGGAGGAACACCAAATCCACAGAAGCCCACAATAACTTCAGAGCCGCCTACAACGCCCACCACCACCTCATCAGAAAAACGATGACAAAAGCGATTGAAGACAGAATCTCCACTCATGCACACAACAGCAAAGAACTCTTCGACATCATCAAGGAGTTCGCCCAACCCACCAGCGAGTCCACCGACATCCCTCCCTCCCAAGACCTCTGCGACAAACTCAGCACCTTTTTCCACCACAAAATCAAGAGCATCTACGACAACTTCGACGAAGACAACCAACACACTGAAACCTCACCAACCACCCCCGACACGCTGAAGCCAGCGATTGACAACTGAACAGCCCCCACCACCGAAGACACACTGAAGACGATGAAGTCAATCCACTCCGGGGCCCCCATGGACCCCTGCCCCCACCACATTTTTAACAGAGCCGCCGACACCATCACACCCATGCTCTGCCACACCATCAAACGCTCCCTGGCAACCGCCTCATTCCCTGACGACTGGAAACACGCTGAGATCAACCCCCTCCTGAAGAAACCCTCAGCAGATCCCACCAACCTCAAAAACTACAGACCCATCTCCCTGCTCCCGTTCCCAGCGAAAGTCATTGAGAAAGCCATCAGCAGCCATCTCGCCACATTCATCGAAGAGCACAACATCCTCGACTCCTCTCAATCCGGCTTCAGAAAAAACTACAGTACGGAAACCGCCCTCCTCGCCGCAACAGACGACATCCATACCTTACTGAACAAAGGAGAAACAGCAGCCCTCGTCCTCCTCGACCTCTCAGTGGCTTTCGTCACAGTCTCTTAACGCACCCTAATGCGCAGACTCCGTGACGCAGGGATCCAAGACAAGGCCCTCGACTGGATCCGCTCCTTCCTCTCCGGCAGAACGCAGCCTGTCAGACTCCCCCCTTTCCTCTCGGACCCTACACCTACCACCTGCAGAGTGCCCCAGGGGTCCTCCCTCAGCCCTACACTCTTCAACATCTACATGGCTCCACTCGCCCCCATCGTCAGAACCTACGGACTCAACATTGTGTCATACACAGACGACACCCAACTCATCCTCTCCCTGTCCAACGAACCCAACATCGCCAGACACAACTTTCGAGAAGGCATGGAAGCCGTCGCCAAATGGATGAAAAACAGCTTCCTACAACTAAACACCAACAAAACGGAAGTACTCATCATGGGCCCAAACCCAGATGCCTGGAACGACACCTGGTGACCCCTGCCCTCGGAAGCCCACCCACCCCCACGGACCATGCACGTAACCTGGGAATCATCCTGGACTCAGAGCTCAAAATGGTCCACCAGATCAAATTTGTCTCGTCCTCCTGCTTTCACACCATCCGCCTCCTACATAAGACCTTCAAATGGATCCCCCTCGAACACAGAAAGACCGTCACTCACACTCTGGTCACCAGCAGGCTCGACTACGGCAACGCACTCTATGCCGTAATAAACAAAAACCTCACCCGCAAGCTGCAGAACATCCAAAATGCCGCCGCAAGACTGGTCCTCAACCTGCCAAGACACTGCCACATCTCCCATCACCTGTGCACACTCCACTGTCTCCCCATCGAAGCTAGAGTCACCTTCAAGATGCTAACCCACGCTCACAAGGCCCTCCACGACACCGGACTAGCATACCTGAATAGCCAACTCAAATTCCACGCACACCAAAGGACCCTACGATCAGCCCAGCTCTCCTACGCTGTGGTCCCCGCACCAGAAAGACCAGATCGGGAGGCCGCTCCTTCTCCTTCCGTGCAGCCAGAGCCTAGAACGACCTTCCGCTCCACCTCAGACAGATAACATCGCTCCCCATCTTCGCAAGAAACCTCACAACCTGGCTCTTCAACAGACCCACTCCTTGATGGACTGGAATCTGCGAACCCCCCCCACACTCCCCAGCACCTTGAGATCCTTACGGGTGGGTAGTTATGCTTAACAAACACCTGATTTGAATTTTAATTTGATGTGTGAAAAGATTAACAATGTTCCACTGCTACGAGGTAGGGAGCAGCAACAGCAGGAAGAGAGCTGGGCTGAAGGGGAATAGACTACAGAGACTTGCACTGAAAAAAGAGTATATGAAGGAGCCTGAATCCAGTGAAAGGAGACTAGCAGCAAACAGGAAGGTGTACTTGGTCCATGCTCCATGGCAGGGGCACACAGGAAGCCCCAGGAAAAGGCAAAGGTGAGGAGGAGGCTCTGACTAGTAAGAAACAGGGAGGCAAGAGTGACATTGGAACCAACCCGTGTTAAGTATTGGGTGGGCTCTTTGCCTGTTTTAAACTTGTTTTTTGTTGTTTACAAGAGATTTCACAAGCACAGCGCAAGCACTGTACAGGCGAAACCTAAAAAAGGTTCCGAAAGTATGACCCCAGATGTGGTACCTACTCTATGCTTAATGATGTCCTATGTCTTTTGCTATGCCCCTCTCAAACTTCAGGCAGAGACTAACAGAAGACGATGAGAAGTTTCCTACACCAGACTGAGGTAGAAAAGGAGGCAACCAGTTGCAAATGTACAGTGGGAGCTGGCAGGGAATGGAGTGGCGGGGAATGGGTTTGAAAAACAATCCACTTACCTGTAAAATGACCGCCATCTCTTCGTCGCGTTGCCGCTCTCCTTTGGTCAGGACTAGGAAGCACCCAGGATCCCAATAGTCAATCACAATGCTGCAATGCAGCATTGTGATTGGTCTGAGTGTCCCGTGGTTCATCACTCAGACTGGGACCTGGAGCCAGTGCATGTTCCTCGCCAGCCCGAGGCGGCTGGCCAAGCAGTCATGCACACTTGAAGTGTGCAAACCACTCCTTCCCCTGTGACCCCAGCCCCGCCCCACTATGCCCTAACCCAGCCCTGTAGCAAAGAAAAGTAAAATAATAATGAAGTCATTATCATTTTCTTTCTCTTTTTTTCTACTCTGCGAGCATTGTGGCGATGCTCCTCCGCCTGAGCAAAGGAGCTGCCCCTGCAAATGTATGGAGCCAATTGCCATCTGCCACAAGCCAAGTCTATCTCACACCCCACTCTCCCAAAACTGATATACATTTGACTGATACAAGGAACAGTAAGGGGCAGGGATCCTCATTCTTCATGAGCAACAGTGAGGCCCCACAAAGGATACTTTAGGGACGACCTGGGGGGTGCCTTATACGCATTAAAGGAAAGTTTAGGTGTAGCACATTTTTTTTTTTGCCACTTCTAAATAGCAGTTTAAACTGCACTACAGGCTGCAGTGGCAGGCCTGAGACATGTTTTAAAAGGCAACAATAGTGGGTGGCATAATGAGGGTTCTAGGCCCACTAGTATCATTTATTTACCGGCCCTTGGTCCATATAGTACCATCTACTAGGGACTTACAAGTAAATTAAATGGACCAATTAGATGAAAGTCAATTGTACCAAGTTTTAGGGAGTGGACACAAGCACTTTGCCATTGGTTACCAGAGAAAAAGTACACAAAGTCCTAATGTCAACAAAAATGGGTGCACCAATGGAAGGCAGCAATCTAGAAGAGACCCTGCAAAAAGGGCCAGGCACAAACAACCACAACTACAGTGAGGGATTTATTAGAATAGCAAGATTGTACGGCTCTTATAATACTCCTTTCCAGTAGTTCTGGACCAAAACCATATTAACTAATTATATTAAGGGTGTTCCCCGTTTACCCTCGTGAAAGCATTAAGAGCATAGTGAAATCCATAGTGAATGGTCTGTGGCTGTGAGAGGGGTATATCATGCAAAGGTAAATTAAATACAAATTAACTGTTAGGCCATTATTTTTATGGTTTGCAAATCATGCATTCGGGACCCCATAGGATTTCAATTTAATTCAGGTAATATCATGCTTGACTAATCATGATATATTGTTACATCTTATAAAATGTCAAGAGCCTAGCATCATAGGTTAGCAAGATCTCTTTAGGTATTACTTAACTCAATGGACGTTTGCATATCCTCTTGGAATCCGTATTATGTTCATAACATTGTGGTTTTAAATCTGGAACAGTTGCAACCAGTCAATTACATTGATAAAAAAGGTCTGTGAAAAGGCGATTTAACTTTATTTAAGAGAATAGGATTTGGAAAAAGTATCAATTAAAATCATATCATGCTCAATTAATATCAGGTTCCCCAAAGAATAAAGGCCTCAACATTATTTGCAGATAAACCTGACCCCTGAAATCCACGGATGTTTAAAGACTTGGGCTAGCCTTGGAATTTGTGATTCAATATTAATATGTTGGGTGACTATTATGAATATATATTTGCTGAAAGGAGATCTCTGTTGAACGCTTTATGTTTAGCTTTTCATGCTTGAACGTTATGATGATCACAGATGTATGCCTTTGATAAAGATGTTATGTAATTTGTGGCAAAAGTGATGAAGAATAGTTGCTTGGTAAAACAGTCTTGGAAGAACATAAGTGTTGGACCTGGCCCTTTTTGCAGGGTCTCCTCTAGATTGCTGCCTTCCATTGCTGAACCCATTTTCGTTGGCATTAGGACTTTGTGCACTTTTTCTCTGGCAACCAATGACAAAGTGCTTGTGCCCACTACCAAAAACAAAGTACAATTGACTTTTACCTAGTTGGTCCATTTAACTTACTTGTAAGTCTCTAGTAGATGGTACTACATGTACCCAGGGTTTGTAAATAAATGCTACCAGTGGGCCTGGAACACTCATTGTGCCACCCACTAAAGTAGCCTTTTAAAACATGTCTCAGGCCTACCACTGCAGCCTGTAGGGCAGTTTTAAACTGTTATTTAGACATGCAAAAAACCTTTTGCTACACCTAAACCTTCCTTTTTATATATATAAGTCACCCCCTCCAGATAGGCCCTAAAGGCTCACAGGACAGGGTGCATTGTATTTAGAAGGTAGGACACGTAGGTGTAAGGTTTACATCTCCTGGTAGTGAAAAACTCCAATTATTTTTCTTTTTCACTATTGGAACGCCTATCTCTCCCATAGACCAACATTGGGTTGCCGTATTACATTTAATATGTGCTAAATTTTGCTTGGGAGCAGGTAGAAATCTCATGTTTAGACTCAAATGAATTGTAATTTAAAATTCTCTTCAATGGTAACGTCAGATTTTAAGTCACAATTCTGAAACTGACACTTTTAGAGACCTAGCATTTTTGTGTCTTAATCATTTGTGCCTCTGCCAGTGTTCAGGGTAACATGCCTGTGAATGACTCAGCTCTTGGACTTTGTGTATTCCTCCCAGACAGTGAGACAATAGGTGAGTAGGTGTGGGCAGGATGGGCCATCCTGCCAGGATGGCTAGGAACACAGCTGTTCCATGGACATACAAAGGACACCAGCCTTTTGTCACCCCAGACAGACTTACTTTCTGGAGCCTTGACAGGGGAGGGAGGAAATTTCCAGAACCAGGAGTGGGAGTAGTATAACGAACGCCACCACTTCAAAGGCTGGCACCAGGTATACATATTTGACCCTTAGGACACCTCTGCAGGACACTCCTAGACCTGTGGACATTGTAGAAGAAAGACTGCCTTGCTCCCCAAAACACAGCCCTACTGCTACCAGAAGGCTGCACTGCTGCTTGAGGACTGCCTTGACCCCGGAGGGTTTCCCTACTGCTTAAGGACTGCCCTGCTGATTGAGAAGTAAAACTGGACCTGCTTCCCTTCATCCGAGGCCAACTTGAGTGACTCCAAGGTTCAGTTGGCTGACTTCCTGTCTGAGCCACAGGGACACAACAAGTTCTAGAGGCCTCCCTGCAACTTCCAGCTCACCTACTGTTCTGGACCTGCCTGGACTGGCAACTGAAGCTGCTGAGCCCTGCTGGCCTGCACTGGAGTTAATTCCTGATCCCAAGGGGTGCCTCCCATGTCCCGAAAGACAACAAAACAGGTTCAGAAAATAGGAGGGTGAAGGCAATAAGTCTGGGGATGACCCAGTAGAAAGGTCGCAGTCCAACAGTCTCACTCTTTAACTCATCCTGTATTGCAGTAACAAGTATGCCTAGTGTTTGCCCCCAGGTTAACTCTTCACTACAACTTGCAATCGAGCTACTAGTCTTCTTAGCAGGGTGCATTATCTGGGCGTCTCTAGGAATTTAGACATTTCTGGGATCAACAACAACATGGGCTGTCTTCACTTGGTGCATTGGCCTTCTCTCAGCTGGTGCTCTAGATCTCTATAGCAAAGCAAGCCAAATTAGTCTAAAATGAAGAAAACTGGTAGATATCAGGTACCCAGTTTCATAGAATGATAGGGATCATCTTCATTGGCATTTCCATGGGATTCCTACATATGTGAGCAGAAAGTGTATCATTTTTTTTTGGGTTGAGCAACTACCACTTCAAGGAATAATATTAATGCTTGTCAGGGTAAAACCTTCAAGTCACTGAAATAGGTTGAGCTCAACCCCTTGGTAGCAATGGCACGGAGCAGGCAGCATTAACTGAGGGCAATGTTTAAAGTATTTAGGCAGTACCAAAATAGTATTAATAGTCAAAATGACAAACAATAATTATCTGAAAAATAGAGTAAAATTCAATAAAGAAAATGACACCAAAATGAAAACAAATCCAATAAAGGAAACAGAAGAGGTGATTTTTTAAAGTGTTAAGTACAAATAGCACCAAGAAAATGTAAAGTCCCAATGATAGTCAGGTGAGGTGCAGATTCAGGATGACTGAGATAGAGCCCTGGTCAGACACTCCAAGTGGGTTGGTTCCAGTGAAAGTCTGGAAGTTAAAAAGTTTAAAAACGTTTCTAAGTCTCACTGGTCTGGAGGAAACGCTTTCAAAGGTTTACAGACTTCCTTATGGTGGCCAAACAATCACAGGAGTACACTTTTAAAGCCTCCCAGGATCTCAGGGGAGTCACTAGAGACTCCTAGGATGTCAGATAAAAGACAACAGCAGGGTCCAGTCCAGGTCCAGCTGCCACTTGTCAGCTGGGTACTTCCAGGAAAATGAAGCTTGTTGTCTTCCCGTAGTGACACAGGAGGTCAGCCACCTAGCCTTTGGAGTCCACTTCTTTGTCTTGGTACAAGAGGAAGCAAGTCATCTCAGGTCACAGAAAGCACTCCCTAACCAATGGGGTAAATGTTTCTGGGGCCAGCCCTACCCACATTTTCAGTAGTTACTGTTGGCCCTATTGTTAACAGGCCCAAGATGCCATGTGTCAGGGCATATCTGAGATGGCAAAAGCCTTCGGTCACACTAAACTTGTGCTGTGAGGGCTGATGGTGTATGTAGATTTATGATAGGGAAATCACTAGTGTCCTCCCACATCAAACACTAAAATCCAGTTTGAAGCAGGCATTGTACCCATAACAAATCCAGAGACAGATTTCTGGTAGGACAAAAGCAGGGTCCTTCAGCAACCAGATAGGAGATGAATATGAATTATTTTAGCATCCTGCTCTCTCCCTTTCAAGTGTGCCCCGAGTGTTACATGTGGCTCAACAGACCTGTTATGCGGGATTTGACATTGTGGTGTCACAGAATGCCCACAGCCCCTGTTTTTAATCTATGATCTGGTTTTCTCTTTAGGACACCTGGGCCTACCACAGTGAAAATAGCTTTTAGGGCCTGTCATTGTAGGGACATGGTAACATTAATGTACTGTGTATCCCACTTTTATATGCCATGAGCCCTACCTTGTGGGCTACAAGGCTTACAAAGCAGTGACTTACTAATATTTAACCCCTTCCCCGCTCATGACGGAACTACTCCGTCATGAGCCACGGTTGCGCTGTGCTCATGACGGAGTGGTTCCGTCATGCTGCGGCCGTTGGCGGCCGCTCCCCCCACGCGGCGCTAATTCCCCACCTGTGCGGGCGATTAGCGCAGTGGGCGGAGACGTGACGGAACCACTCCGTCATGAGCACAGCTCAACCGTGGCTCGTGACGGAGTCGTTCCGTCACGAGCACAGCGCCACCGCACCTGCCCCCAAACCCCCCCCCAGCGCCGCTGCGGAATTCCTGCCACGGCGAAGGGGTTAAAAAGGAAGGTTTTTACCTGTCAAAAAGGGGTATTTTAGCAGGTCACACTGCAGGACGCCAAATGTTGCATATCTAAACAAACTTTTTTTAAAGGGTCAGTAAACCATCTTACAAGAATACAGGTAAAAAAGTGTGTGGACTTGGCCTATATATTACCTACCACCAGGCTCAAGGTTCCTAAATAGTGGGCACTAGCCTTCCTAAACTATCAAAGGGAGTGGACTATGTTTTTACACTCAGCACAAAAAAACATTGTAACACTGGATAAATCTAGAACATCAGAACCATCACCAGTGGATTATAGAAATTGAGTCCACTGGGTGAAAGCATACAAGTCATTCAGAAAAGCAAATGTGACTAGGGTGGCACAGCTGTCCACAGATGACTAAGACTTCAATACATTGCGTTTAAAATTTGCCAAAACATTATCAGTGTAATTTCTAGCCAAATGACTTTCAATTTCAGAGGTGTGAAACCTCAGCATTCTGGAGAATTTCATGTCACTTCAAAAAAGACATTCTCACAGACGTATTTTATCAGGCCCCCTTTAATATACAGAAGGAGCAGAAAAATTGCCTTTTCTTCTGGTACCGCTTGTCGTGTAGTTCCCAAGAACCCCCCCAGGACCTGCGCGTTTTGGATGACCTAAACTAAGGGCTTGGTGTCTAAACCGACTCTGGACACCCCACATGTTATGTCAGCCATTAGACCAGCTAGCTCTACAGTGCCACTACCACCCCCGTATCTTACAGTGGTGTAGGCAGTTTCTGGCAACCACAGAACATGACAACACTGATTCCTCAGGGATCGTGGAAAACAGTAGAGTACTTTTCGTTCAGTCACTCGTGCTTGCTTCTTCTCAGGAAATACACAGGATGGCAATTGGGACGTTTTCAATAAGTATTTATTGGTCCATCCACAGTCTTGTGAAAAAACATATTTGCTGCGACAATCAGGAGACAGAAGCCTATGAAAGTAGTTGCAAGTGCTAATATGGTAAACAGTAGATACATTTCTACCATAGTGCTAAAAACATGTGCATATATAGTTCAGATAAAACAGTAGCAATTGCATACACCTAAAATGCATGCCCTACGTACTTTGCCGAAATGTACCTAGCCTAGATATGTAGGTGTAGCATGTATATGTGCATATGTGTATGTAGCCAAGAACCCCCTAGAGAAGCTCCAACCCCCTCACCTGATGGTAGAGAACGTAGGACCTCGTCTCTGCTCCGAGGATGACACCCCGCAAGGGATGTCAGACCGCTGTATGTTGAAGATTCAGCATGCAGGACCTCGTCTCATCGTGGATGGAATTCTCTAATTTGTAGGGGGAAATGAGGGTCCTATATACCTGAGTGGACACTGCAGGGTTTCTTCTAGAAGCAATATGTTTTTAAAACAATCATAAATGCTTTGAAAACAATCCTAAATGTTTTGAAAAGAATCATCGATGTTTTTCCAAACAAATGTGATCATGTACAGCTGGCTGTTGGCCAAGGATGAAAAAAAAGGTGGTGACCCTTATACAGAATAATGATGCTGTGCCTGGGGACATATTGATGTGCGTCTGATACAGGGATTCTGATAGAATCCTTAGAGCCTGGTGTCGAAGAGACAGGAGCAAGCCACTATGTAAAAGGTCTCCTTGTTTGAAATCATTATTGTCGTGTGGCTAGGATAATGTATGAAAATAGGGGTATACATGACAGGACTAGCCTGAAGGACATGACACACTAACAAGCCTCAAATCCTACCAACTTAAAAGTGGTTTACCATAACTGAGTCGAAAGTCCAAACTAGCCTCTAAAACAAGACCTGATGGCATTAGAAGAACTGGCAGAAGGTAGTCTGCTGAAATATGTAGGGTCAGAAAAATGCCACACAAAGGTCATCGGAAGCCTCAGAAATGGCACTGTGCTAAGGAAGAGGGATGAGTTTAACGGTCAAGTTGTCCTTTTGCCTAGTGCTTCGAAGATCCGTGCAAAGCTCTGGAGGGCCACAAACAATCTATCCACTACTTAAAACCCTACAAATGTGGGATTGGTTTCGCCCTATAGAAAAGGAAAGAACAAGAAAGTTTTAAAGTGTGAGTATCAAAATATTTCCGCACAGTAGCAGTATAAACATCTGGCGTTGATGTGGTCAGATCTAGAATGCAAATTATATTCAAAAAGAGACTTCAGAGAAGGTACATAAAGTAGAGCTGGGTTAATGTGAGAGGGGCATGCAGGAATGGTCCAGTAGCACCACACTGTAACAGCTGCAAAAACAATTTGTCGCCCTCGACACAAAGCAGTGCCATTCCAAATAGTTGTGAATATGAGAGCATTGGACCAAAAAGCGCACTCTTGAACTGAAACCAATTATGATGTTCATTATCCACATGTATTTCATGATGATTTATTCGGCTGCTTAGCTCGTAAACAACGTATTGATATTATGAAATGTGTCTTTTGCTTTTTGTGTGTCCTTGGTGCCTGATGGATACAATAGTGTTGTGAAATATACCCAACCACGACCACTATTTGCAACATTAACTCTTAACATATGCGTGTTAGTTGCAATACCCATGACTGGCTTTGTGAAACATGGATGTTGGCTTTATGATGCTCTGGCGTGCAAGCCAGAGTACACTGCGACAAAGAGATGTTCTTGATGACAACTGAATAGTTTGTTGAGTAAACGTTTTGGTATCAGTTTACTGCGGGGATCGCGAGGCCAGCGCTCTGCATCCAGCATGTCACCTTAATGTCATATCCAGAAACAAAATATTAACAAATGATATATATATATAATAGGCTTTGTCACTTCGGAAAATAGGTTTTGCGTGAGCTCATCCTTACTGCTAATGCTGTTTCATCAAGAGGTCGCCACTGTGATCCAAAGGAAGCCAGGCCTGGCTGCACATACAGCTATGACTGAGTCAGGGATGGCTGCTTATGTATCTATTAAAGGAGGGTTTTTTGGATTGCTTAGAACACAGCTCCCCCACTGACCAATTCGCATACATCTTTCCACAAAATTCAATGTGTCCATGTAGGTTTGTTACTGGAAAGATTAGTCAGAGAGTTGGGTTTTGTAAGGCAAGCCTTAAAATTGCATTTCCTGATCAAACCTCTATCGGTAGTACAGGCAAGATTCTATTGGACGATATGGTAAATAACAACATGTGCCCCTCTCTCTTTGCGAAAAGACTAGGCTTGTGACTCAGCCTTGTTCCTTGATTAATGCGCGCATTTAATTTATTTATTTATTTTATTTTATTTAATGCGTTTTTATATAGCGCGGACTTTACCCGAAGGTGTCAGAGCGCTTCACAATAGCAGCAGTAATGATACATAAGGAGCAAAAATACAAGTGAGCATGTTACAAAATCAAACGGTACGTTACATGAGGCAATAGTGACAATTGTGCAAGTATCAAGGGCAAATAAAATACAAGAGGTAGCAAACGATACGTTACAAACGGAAAAAGTGATGTGTGCAGGTTACAAGAGCATACAAAGTACACGTAGAGGTAAAAAGAAAAAAAAATTGCAATAAATGGCCGACACTCAGAACACTAAAACAGAAGTTACGTTACATGAGGCAGTGGTCGCCGTAGTGCATGTATCAAAAGCAAACAAAATACAAGAGGTAGCATACGATACGTTACAAAAGGAGAAAGTGACATGTGTGCATGTTACAAAAGCGATCAAAATACAAGTAAAGTATAATACTGCAGACACTCAAAACACAAAACACACTGGCAAGGCACTTCTATAGGCATGGAGAACAGAATTTCCTATAATGGAAGGACTTCCTTCAGAAAATATAGGGCGTGAATTAAATTTGGAAGTGTCTTTGAAGGAGGAGAGATTTGAGGTCAGTTTTGAAGGCCTGGGAAGAGGTGGTGGTCCGGAGCTGAGGCGGAAGTGAGTTCCAAATTCTCACCGCGTTGCCTGAAAAGGATTGGGCCATCGATCTTTCCTTCTTCAAAGTGGGAGGTACAAGCAATACATTTTCTGCATTCCGTGATGGTCTGGAGCCACCAGAGAGTTTCAGTTTATCCGCCAGGTAGCGAGGGGAGGATGAGTGCAAGGCTTTGTGGGTGATACAGGCAGTCTTGTAGATAGATCTTGCCTCTATGGGAAGCCAACGGAGGGTGGATAAAATGGGTGTGATGTGGTCGCTTCTTTTGGCCCCATGTATGAAGTGAGCTGCTGAATGGAGAACAGACTTCAGGGGGGACAGGTGGGATTTGGGGAGGCCAGTAAGAAGAGAATTGCAGTAGTCCAATCTGGAGAGAACCAGCGATTGAACCAGGGTTTTAAGGTCGTGCTCCGGGAAGAAGCGACGAATCCCCCAAAGAAGGCGCAGTTGGTATCGAGCAGACTTTGCAATGGAATCGATGTGGGAGAGTAGATTGAGTTTTTTGTCGAGTATGACGCCAAGGGATTTTGCGCTCTCGACAATGATGGGTTTATTGTTCAGTAGATTAATCTGATCCATCCATGATTGCACTGGGGGAGGAGAAAGTGAGGAGGAGAGGAGGAGGAATTCAGTTTTGGAGGGATTCAGGACAAGTTGATGAGTTAACATCCAGTTTTGAATGGGGTCGAGAGTAGAGCTTAGGAGGGAGAGATCGTGAGTGGAGGCCACCTTAAGGTAGATTTGAGTGTCGTCCGCACATAGATGATAGTGGATCCCAGATTTACTCAGGAGATTTCCCAACGGTTCTAAGTAGAGATTGAACAGTTTGGGTGCAAGTATAGAGCCTTGAGGGACACCTTGACCGACCGCTAAAGGAGATGAAAGACTGTTCGCTATTTTGATCATTTGGGATCTATCAGAGAGGAAGGAGGCAAACCATTTGAGCACAGTGCCCTCCATGCCCATTCTCTGTTGCAGAGTGTTAAGGAGAGTATTGTGATTGACAGTGTCAAAGGCTGCAGAAAGGTCAAGAAGAATTAGAAGACAAGACTCCCCTGAATCGAGTATCCGCAGTGCGTCATCAATCACTAGCAGCAGGGCTGTTTCAGTGCTGCAGTTTTGAATGAAGCCGGACTGGAAGTTGTCCAGAAGATCATTGTCCTTGATATGGCGAGAGAGTTGTTTCGCTACACATTTTTCTGTGATTTTTGCAAGAAAGGGTAGGTTGGTGATGGTATGGTAGTTGTTAGGGTCGTTCGCATCAGCGGTGGGTTTTTTAAGCAGAGGGGTGACCTGCCCAGTTTTGAAGGAAACAGGAAGGGAGCCTTGACTGAGGGATAGGTTGACCAGAGTGGTCCAATAGGAGAGAGAATGGGTATAGAAGTCAATGGCAATGGCACTAGGGATGGGGTCAAGAGAATGGTTAGAGGGCTTTGTATCGAGGATGCATTTAAGGAGGGCATCATCAGAGATGGGGTCAAAGTTTTGCCAAATGGTTAAGGATTTGCGCTCCTCTGTAGGGGTAGGATGAATGGCCTGATCTACAAGTGATTTCACCTTTTCATCAAAGAATATAGCGAATTCCGCTGCTTTCTTTGTGGAATCCTTCAATTTGGAGGTTGGGGGAGAGCTGTTTGGGTTCTTGATGAAGTCGAATAGTTTTTTGGGTCTATTTTTGGCTGAGTCAAGGAGGGATTTGAAGTGCGACGCTTTTCCAAGGAAGATGTGCTTGTGGTACTTGGATCTTGCTGAATGAAGCGTGGCCAGATTTTCGGTGGAGGGCGCTTGTCTCCATTGTTTCTCAAGGACTCTTAGGTACTTCCTTTCTTCATAGAGGGATTTGTTGAACCAAGGTGCTGAGGGAGTGGGCCTTTTCTTTTTGCTTTGGAGAGGAGCGACATTATTGATTTCGACTGCAAGGACTGTGAGGCATTGGGAGGTGAGTTCGTTAACATCTAGGTCCGGGTCTAGCCTTGGAAGTGATAGCAAAGCAGAATCACAGAGGGTACTGAGGTCAATATTTTTAGTGTCACGGAACCAGGAAGTAGCCCTCTTAGGCTGGCTGAGAGTTAGAGTGTGATAGCTGAAGAGAGAATGGGATGAGGAGGTGGTCAGACCAGTCTACATGAATAGGGGTAGCGATGGTCAGCAAGCCTGCTTTAGAAATGACAAGGTCCAGGGTTGAGCCCTTAGAGTGTGTTGTTTCAGTGCAGTGTTGGATAAGATCGTTTCCAGAGAGGAAGGTGGCCAGTAAGTTCGCATAGGTGTCTTGAGGCGAGCCCCAGTGGACATTGAAGTCACCCACAAAGATCTGATTGTCACTTTGCGAGTATTGGTCGCTGATGCAGTCCGTGAGTTCCTCCATAAACGAAGGGCTGCTTCCAGGCGGGTGGTAGATAACATGGAATCTGAGAGGTGAGCGGTGGTGCAATTGAAGCTCAAGAGATAGGCATTCAAAAGTGTGGAAGGAGCTGTTGGGAAGAGCCTTAAGTTGAAGGGAGTTTCTAAAGATGACTGCAACACCTCCCCCAACTTTGTCAATTCTGTTATTTTTAAGTATAGAATAACCTGTGGGTACAAGGAGATCAAACATAGAGTGAGAGGTATCGTTGAACCAGGTCTCAGTGAGGAAGAGCATGTCAATATTGTGCAAGTTGATGGTATCGGAGATTTCAAGTTTGTGTTTTATTGCAGATCTGCAGTTGTGGAGCATACAGCGCAGCTCTGTCGCGACTGTTTTGGTGATGGGGCACTTGGGCTATGAGAGGTGATGGGGATATTGTACCTGTATGAGGGTGCTCTGGAGGGTTTAGGTGGACGAGTGGTTCTGACAGAGGAGATGGTCGGAATGGTGTAGATAGCAGGGTTACTGGGAAGTGAAAGTGGAAGAAGGGAGGCATTTGAGTGCTTCTGAGAATTTGCAGATGACAGGCTATGCTTAGCTATTATGGGGTGTGGGGGCGAGGTGCATCTCGTGGGAGGGCGAGTGTTTTCCAAAGGAATTGAGGTGTATGGTAAAGTTGAGATCTTGGAGCTTAAAGCTAAAATGGTAGCTTCAAGTTGGGAGATGGAGGTGATTAGAGAGCCTAGCTTATTTTCCAGTGAGAGTAAGGCAGAGCACGGCATGTTGGGTGACTCGATGGACACAGGAGGAGGTGCACTTGGCGGTTGAAGGCAGGGAGAGGTGGGGGAGCGGGAGGGGAGTAGGGGTATAGGGTTCAGAGGTGGGGAAGGGTGTTGGATGAGAGCAGGAGTTGGTGCACCAGGGGTGGAAGGGGAGTTGTCTTTCTTAGCGTTGCAAGACGGATAGGAATTAAGGACAAAATTAGGGGGCGATAGAAGAGGAGCGGGCGGTGGGGCGGAGGGAGAGGGGAGGGGTGTGGGGAGTCATAGGGATGAAGGAGGTTTGGGAGGAAGAGAGGGAAGGGGGTTGGAGAGGTCCTGGCAGCTAGGTGAGGTGGTGGCTGTGAGGGTGCGGGTATCTGGCAGAGTGGGGAGGTTTGGGAGATAGGGAAGTTGAAGAAAGGAAGTGGATCTGCTCAGCCCGAGAGAGGGAAAGGATTACCAGGGGGGGAAGGGGGGTAGCACAGCGTTGCTGGAGGAGTGTGGGGAAGGGGAGAAAATGAATGTATTTGTGGGGAAATTGGGGTACATAGTGATGGGAGGGGGAGGTAAAGCAGTGAGGAGGAGGGAATAAGGGGAACAAAAGGAAAGTTAACTAGGGGAGAAGGCTGGAGGAGAGGTGGTCTAAGGAGGGGGGTGGCAGGAAGGGATAGGGGGGAGGAGATGAGAATGGAGTGCCGGGATGGTGCAGAATGGACGAGGAGCGTGTTAGCTAGAGGTAAGGCTGAAGTGAAGGGGGGGTGGGGGGCATACTGTGAGGGGAGAAGAGTGGGAGGGGAGGGCAGAGGGTCGACCTGTGTCTCCCAAGGGTGCAGCCTATTAGAGAGTGGGGGAGACAGGGGAGGAGATAGGGAGTAATTGGTGGAGCTAGATGAAGAGTCAAGGGATAACCCGGTCGCAGGGGGGGGGATAAGGGAAGGGAAGAGGTGGTCAAAGAGAGAGAGACAGGTTTCTTTGGCTTGGATCATGACTGTACCATTGTTATAGAGTCAAATAGTGAGGGAGCCATTGAAACACGCAGAGGGGGACATTTTTAGTTGTTTCCCATGAGGGATAGAGGAGGAGGATGTGACGTTAAGGGAATTGTAAAAACTGGTGGACCAAGAGGGGATGTCGTACGTGAAAGGTCATCGATATGTCGTAGGAAGGTCATCGATATTACAGACTACATAGCTCAACTACAAGTTGACTGCTTATTTGTTACTGAAAGCTGGCTCACTCTTCCCCGCTGATTGCCTTACAAGTCTCTTTCAAAGCCTGGGGCTGTCCTCCTTCAGCAAGGGCACTGCCTCTCTACAGGCGGTGCATTGTCCACTGAGCAGCCATCATCAGGAATTCCTGGTCCAGTGAGGTGAGTATCGATAGTCGAGGTACTGCTGGTGCTCAATTGCACTGATCGTGGTGGGTGGATCTTGCTGGGTCTGTTTTTTCGGGCTGAGAAAAAATCTCACCACCCAAACTAGAAGCCCAGCCCAAATCACAGAGCTAATGGTAAGGCATTGATCAATGTATTTCACAGTGGGGAAGGTTTGGCATACTATTCTATTCCATATTGCACTTATATGGCGCATGGCTACCCATAGGCGTCCCAGCGCTGTCAGTGCAGCAAAACCGAATAGAAGAGGGCTAGAGCGATCTGGTGTGGTAAAGCCAAGTCTTTAGGAGTTTTCTAAATGGAAGTTCCATTTTGGCCATGAGGCATAGCATCACCCTGGGTGCTTGTGTTCATTGGTTGAGCCCAGAAGATTCAGTCACAATCCTTTCTTTGCCTCACACTAATATTCATTTGCAGAAAAACTCACAGAATATGTTATTGGCCTTGCAGAAGTGCTCCACCTTCATGGGCGCTCCAGCTTTTTTAGTAAGCCACACCCGGGACTCTCAGACCTCACCGTCTGACCTGTGGGTCGTCCCCCAGTTGCGATGGCATTTTCAGTTCAACTCTTTAGCTGACTGCCACAGCTCCTTCGTTGTTCCCCTTTTCTAGGGCCCCTCCTAAGCAGTTGGTCAGCTTCTTCCTTCTTTCAAGGTAGAGCCTAAGGCAGCTTCACCTGGCAGGAACTAAAAATTCCAAGGTTTCTAATCCCCATCCTGGTACAGGGGAGTTGGTGGTCAATACCCCACACTTGCAACAACCACAAGGGGAAGAATCTCTAAATAGAGCAGGCAGTCGTCCATCAACGTGGAACAGGTCATAGCTTCTACCTCTCCTAGTGTACTGGAGGACGTTCTCCCAGGGTCTAAATGAACTCTCAAATTTTTACTGATGCAGATTTCCAGCCGGATCATCAGTGGCTATTTACCGAGATTGGCGGGGGGATTGGGAGGGTTGTAAATGAAAAACAACCAACAAAAAAAACCACTTACTTTCAGGCCGGCCACTCGGCTGGTTGCTGCATCTGGGTCTGCTCGCCGCCTCCTCTGCTTCTAGCTCCTAGAACCAGGAACAGGAAGCACTCAGGCACCTGACTCCCCTAGCAAATCACACCGCTGAAATGCAGTGCTGTGATTTCTCTGCGCGCTGTGGATCAGCACTCAGGCAGGGAATGGGAGCCTGGGGCATGCTCTGCATCCAGGCTGTAATGCAGCCTGGGTGCAGAACATGCAAAGTGCGCATGACAAATTAGCTGGCCAGAGAGAGTCGGTCAAAGCATCATTGCGCACCTTGGAATGGGCAAACCACTTCTACCCTGCCCTGCTCTGGCAGTCCAGCCCTGCCCCGCACCGCACCAGGAAAGGAAAACTAAAATTATAATAACACTTATTATCATTTTAGTTGTCTTGAACTACTGCTCACAGAGCAGTGGGTCGACGCTCCTCCGCCTTAGCAGAGGAGCCACCAGTGCAGATCATCACACATTGTTGTAGGCCTTCCTCATAAAAAATAATTAAGTAATTTATTTTGCGCAAGGCAACCAAGTTCATTAATTGCATGTATGATAATTAGTAAAATTAATATTATAAAGCACACTGCTACCCCAAAAAGCGAAGGACACCGCAGTGTTTGCAAAAGGTATGGTTTGAAAATGGAGAGACTGAATTAACCAAGGAGAGGAACCAGGAGAGAATCCCAGTGTTCAGCAGCAAGAAAAGAGAAAGGCTGGCCTCCAGAACTCATACATGGGAAAACAATATAATCTCTTAACTACTGATGCGTGCTCCTCTTGGTTTGTTCAAAATCTCCAATGCAGTACAAATCCTCAATGCCTTTGTATCAGTTCAAAAATACACTCAGTAGATGTAGTAATATATTCTCGATCCATTTACATTCTAGCAAGGGTGAATCGGAGTCTCCTTTTTACTTTCACATGGTAAACCTAACATAAACAAGCATTTGCAATGCAATCGGTCTCGCCTTTGGGAACCTATATGTATTTAGCTATGCAGCACATTAGCCTGGGTGCTAAACATCTACTGTTCTTTATAATGGAGGGAGACTAAGCACCAAACTGCATGACACGCCAGGTATGGGAACACATTGAGAGGAAAATTGCCTTTCAGCGGGAAATGGTATAGTCCAAAGCTCTGTTTTAATATAAAATCAGGGCCTTCGGTAGCCATATCACTGAAAATACAAGATTTGAAAAAAATGTTTTTGTCTACGGGTGCTCGTGGAAAACAATTTCTATGGACTGGAATCTAGAGCATGCTAAAGTGATTCTGGTATTTTACTGACCTCTGCTGGTCTTTTTCTATCAAGACAAATAGAGGCAGTTGAACATAAAAAAAGAGACCTTAGGCGGAAGCAGACAAGTCCTAGGGCTGATCTCCAGAGCCCACATAGTACATACACATATAAGTATATATTTAGTGTATACTAAAGTATATACAAGAGGTCTCGAATGCTCAACCTAAACACACAAATGGGAAAGAAGGAGGATGAGAAAGACTTAAGTATTGTCACAAAGGGAGACAGCAGGAACCAGCAAGAGGAATAAACGAGCCAAGTGTGTCAGGTACTGGATTAAAGAGGCCTGGGGTGGCTTCAATTCTAGAGAGCCCTGTTATTCGGCCCGCCGACATTTATTAATAAGGCTTCCGAGCAGAGCTTTGGGCACCGGTACTCAATATTTGACAATTTAAGCACTAACGAATCTGAAAAATACTTTTCCTTCAACGATGCACACAGCATTCATCCCACTGTGGCGCAGTGCTTTCTATTCACATTCCACTCGCAGGCTCCCGCACCCCGCGTGTGGAAGTGCTTCGGGCTCGTGCTCTGACCAACTTGCTCCTTTAATGGACTGTAATGGAAGTGAAGTTCCTTGTGCGCTGCAGGACTCGGGGTTTACTGCTCCGGTGTCCCGGTGGGAGAAACACTGAGCAGCTGCAGCACGAGGCAGGAAACACGGAAATTACCCGAGAGCATAGCTGTCAAGGTTTTAGATTGCTATGTGTGACATTTTCATAATTTCTGTGTAATTATGAGTGCCATTAGAACCACTATGAGTGACACTTTTCTCGCCAGCAAATCAACCAATAAAAGATGAGGGAAACATAAATATCAGAAATCTTACCCATTTGAGCAACGAGAAACACTAAGATCTTAAAACTGCTGCAAATTCATGAGGTAGCTGAGTCATAATTAGAAAGAAATTATCAAAATATCATACATAGCAATCTGAAACCTTGGCAGATATGAAAGAGGGCGAGCATCACTTCACATGACTTAGCATTGAAGATCATGCCCATACTTCTGTTCTTGACACAAAGTCTTGTTTCATAAAAGTGATAGGAAGTATATGTTTTATTCTATTGCTATTTTATTGCTTCTCTTGTACAATGCTGATCATATAATAAACTTGTGAATTTTGGTTGGCATAATGTATTGACTAATAAGAATAAAAAGGCAGAAGCAATGTCAATTAGACAAAAAGAAAAGAAAAGGAGCATCGTAAAACAAGGAGAATAAAACAAATCACTTTTACCAGGTGGTGTTTGTTGTCCAAGACGAGGCTATGCAAAAAATTAATGTGATGGGAAAAGGTTTTTCACTTGGAGTGGGGTGAACTAAGTCGGTAAAGCTGTCACTGCAGGGGCCACCTTATTCATAAGCGAATGCTGTAAGCAGGAAAGTAAGACTTCTGGAGTAACTACTAATATTAGCCTCAAATGTCACCACTAGGAAAAACAAAAAGCGGACAGCTAGAAAGTAGGTCACATGGCTCCGCTAAGAATTAACACTAAAAGGAGCAAGGACTTGCGTTTATACTGCAGAACCACCTAACAGGGTGTGAGAGGCCCTAACACAGAGCCCAGTTGCCTCGGGCCTATAGCGTACATTAATTAGAGTCAGCTGACTCGCGGACTCCGGCTGGCACAGTTAGCAGTGTCATGACAGCATGGTGCTGGGCAAGCATCAGGAGAGGCTGAGAGATACACACAGCGGTCACAGCAGGCTGTATTATTTCAAAATGTAACACCAGTGAAGTGAGCAGTCCACGGGTCAGGCGCACTCAGCTACACAAGTTATATATTCTTAGGGGAGCCAAGATATAAGGTGTTCCACTGGATGCATTTCAGAAACATCAATGGACTAGGCCATGGGAATAGTGATGCATAACTTGGCACAACATTCAAAAATTAATTTGCACGTTAAGTTAGTTGATGACAGTTGGGCAAGGACATCCCTGCAGGTTCACCCCTAAACATTTGGCCTTCTCCCCGGTTTTTCTAAATTTGTTTTTGTTGGCTTTAGGACTCTTTGCACTTTACCACTGGTAACCAGTGCCAAGTGCTTATGTTCACTCCCTAAAACATGGTAAAAGTGGCTTAGACCTGATTGCCGTATTTAATTTTCTTATTTGTCCCTAATAATGTCGTATAGTGGGTTGATAAATTAAATGCTACTAGTGGGCCTGCAGCACTTATTGTAATACCTACTTAAGTAGCCTTTTTAAACAAGCCTCAGGCCTGCCATTGCAGCATGTGCACAGTTTTGAACTGGCAATTCAACGTCTTTCGCCAAGCCTAAAACTCCCTTTTTAATATACATAAGTCACCCATATGGTAGGCCCTTAACAGCCCATAGGGCAGAGTGCATTGTATTAAAAAATGTTGGCAGTTTTACATGTCCTGGTGGG
Organism: Triturus cristatus; assembly: GCF_964204655.1. NCBI lineage: Eukaryota > Metazoa > Chordata > Amphibia > Caudata > Salamandridae > Triturus > Triturus cristatus. Next base: position 305,184,258 of record NC_140579.1, on the reverse strand, counting down.
GAACAACTCCTAAATGTAATTCTCACTACTGTGAGGCCTACCTCTCTCATAGGATTACATTGGGTTACCTTATTACATTTGATACGTGATATCATTTGTATTGGAGCAGGTAGAAATTTCATGCTTGCTGTCTAGGGAATTGTAATTTAAAATCCTTTTTAATCACTAAAAATAGGATTTTAAGTCACAACTCTGAAAATGCCACTTTTATAAAGTTGGCATTTTCTTGTCCAAACCATTTGGTGCCTGCATCCTGTTGTCTGGATCACATAATTAGGTGTAAGTGGCCTTTGTTTATTCCTCCCAGACAGTCACTCGGTAGGAATTGGGTGTTGGTAAGAGGGGCCATCCACAGCAGGATGGGGGGGGGGCAAAGCTGTGAACAGTCCTACTTGCACTTCAAAGACACTGTCTCAGCTCATACACAAAGAACTTTACACTAGCCTATTGTGACTGCAAACAGACTGGGACCAGGGCAGGGAGGCAGGAAATTCTAGACACGTCTGTGGGGGGAAAACTCCAGGAGTTTCTTTCACTTTAAAGGTGACATCAGGTATAGAAATAAGACCCTCAGACCCACTCTTCAGTTCACTTCTGTACTTGTGAAAGGCCTCTCAGAGGGCAGCACTGATGCCTGTGTCCTGCAGCTTACTTCAATGGACTGCCCTGGTGCACCAAGAGGACTGCCCTGCTGTCTGAAACCTGTCCTGTGCCTTCAGAAGACTGTTCTGATGCTTGAGACTTGATTTTCTGCTTGGACCCAAGACTTCCAGAGTGACTACAATTGCTAGTTGATTGCCCTTCTGATCAGAGCCTCAGGGACAGAAAAGGCTCCAACTATCTTAATCCCACACCTGGACCCAGCCTGAGTGGGTCCTGACCCTGCAAGTGGTGCCCATCTAGCCCTTGACCATTGGAAGTGGTGCTACAGGTGCCAAGATAACCCAAATTACAACACCGGGGACTTAAAAAATGTTCTGCCAAAAAGTGCTCTCACAACAGAGAGGAGTATGGGACCTATCTCCTTATCGATCTGCCCAAGATGCCTCACCGGTCGGCCTGGCTTCACAATAGCTCCTTCTACGTTTTTCTCTGCAGCAGCAAATCCTATTCAGCGGCTCCTAACAGAAGGGGTATACGACTTTGTACAGCCCTCGTCGGCTAAGGTCTGCAGCTTTTTGACTTCTGAAAAAGAAACAATTTCAAAATGTAAAAAACTCACCATGACTTTGTCAGTGGCTCCCTGCCAATGTGATACTGATGTTTATTTTAATAAAGGAAAAATGAGGTTTGAGTCCAATTGTAATATTGAGACTTTGCTCTCTGAACTTGAATATTACAGTTTTATAGTCAATTACTATTTTTTAAATCAAATTTTTATATAAGTATTGCCATATTCACCTGGCAATGTTTCAAGCAATGTGTAAGCTATGTCTCTTATAACAAGTGTAAATGTTAATTCCATTTATTGGTAGGCAAAAAAATTGATTTTCTTTTAAGAAGTTTGTGTATTCCTTTTGAATAGTGCTCGTACTATTGTTAATAATATGTTCACCATCTTGAATGTGGCAGTTTGGTCCATTCGGTGAATAAGGATTCAGAAGCAAGCATCATGCTCAACTTTAAATTAACCAACAAAGAAGAATCTAAATGGTAAATAAATTGATTTTCCCGATTCTCCCTAGAACTCAAAAGTAAATATCAGACTATGAGTATGGTGTATGATAATTTACTGTTCAACTCACGGCTAATAGAATATAGTATGCAGTAAAACCAAAGTAATATACTGAATACTGTATGTTGCTAATAATTAAGTATAATTTTTAATGTGTAAATGGTTTAATTTTATGCCACTTGTAAATTGTACTGCATTTACCTAAGGTGGCTTTTTTACAGAGATCACTAAGATGAAGATATAAGGGCCATATTTACAAGGGGATTGCGCCACTGGAACATCACTATTATTGACATTCCGGTGGCGCAATACCCTGCACCATATTTACAAAGTTACGTTCAGCCACTTTTTGTGGCTAAACGCCGCTTTGTAATTTTGCCACCCTTTCACGCAATCTGCGTGAAAGGGGTGTGAAATGGGTGTTGCTGTGAGCGTTCCACCACAACACTCAATGCTTTTTTACGCTGCCCCAAATTTACAAGGATCTGTAAATCTGAGGCAGCGCCAAAAACGAACGCCATGCAATAGGAAGGAGAAATGCTTTTATTTATCCTCATTTTTGCTTTTTCCATGTGTTCTGCACATGGTCCGTGACTGGCTACCCTCCCCTCCCAGCTTTCCACACCACCTTGAAGGATAGACATAAGCAAATTATCTTTGGAAGGCGGGGGGTCAAGGACCCCCCGGCCGTATTTATTATATAAAACAATAAAATGATGAATATTAACATAACATCGATTATGTAAGAATAAGCAAAATTCATGACATTAGATTTACAATATTGTAGACAAAGATTGAAGGCTAACCTTAACAAACGTCTAATACAGCGTGTATCCTATCCGAATCTAACATCCTGCCTGAATTTTGCATTCTAACATTTCTGTCCGGACGGCAAGGTCGCTAACCGGTGTCAAGTCCTACTAACCACGCCCTTACCCACAGGTGCGCATGCGCGACAGGGGACCGCCTACCCCGTCGGCATCGTGAACTTCATTTAACCAACAAGGAGGGCCCTTACACTCTGCGTCATATGCTGACGTCATGGTGTATGTGTGGGGTGGCTACTTGCCTAAGGAAAGCGTGACTCCCTCCCCCGCATTTTTAGCAGCTAGCGGATATTCCTGCCCCTGAAGTTCTAGGAGGGACCAGTGGCCCCTCCCCCTGGGCCGCCCCCTCCGTGGATGGTGACGCCCCCCTTAGGACCTTAAATTGCTGCTCACCGATCATGACCTTACCGCCACAGGCCAGCATTGTTTACCGACGATCTGGCCCCCCCACAAATCCTGCCTAAAGGTCATCCCTACCTCAGAGAGCCCCTCAACCAAGCTAAGAGATTATCACACCATAGTCTATTCCCTGCCTCCGTCAAATGGACCCCATCCTGTAAGTACAAATCCTCCCCCCAAATAGTCCCATGTGGGATGGTCTGTAAGTGCGTGGTTCGGAAAAGTTTTTCTACCTTGGTATTGATCCTCTTTACCGAGTGATTCAATGCCCTGACCGAATCACCCCCACGCCACTGCAGCCGCGGTATCAGCTGGGACCAGACTACAGTGCAGTCAGGGCATACCCTCCTTACCCAACCCGCTGCTGAAATGATCTCTTCTAGGAGGACCCTCCTACCCAGTCTAGCAAGGTCATTCTCCCCCAGATGAAGAATCACCACCGTTGGTGGGGCTGTATGACGGGCGACTAACTCCGCAAAGAATCCCCTAAACTGACTGAGGCAGAGACCCCCCCTTCCAAAGAAGGAGATGGACCAACCTTCCTGTTCTAGCTCCTTACTACCCTTGCCTGCAAAAAAGACATTTCTAGCACGATTGACATAAGAATGACCAACAATCCAAACCCTGCCTGACCGCGTCCTGTGTTCTTGCCTGTGCACACCACGATGAGTCGCCGATGAATCCTGATGATGACCCGAAGCCAGCTCTCCGCCTGCGTCACAGAGCGAAGGAACTGCAACCAGAAAAGAACAACCCAATGTCAGTAATACCCTAGGTACTTTACAACATGTGTACCCGCACATACCGTTTGTAGCAATTGGAATTGGGTGACCATCTTCCAATTTTTCTAACACTGTTGACATGCAGACCCCTTGTGATTGCCTCAGTGGCTGCACCTATCCTAAAGGAGTGTGTGCCAAATTCCTTCGGGTCCAGGCCCACCCTGGCAATCGTCAACTCCAGGACTCTTCTGAACTGGTATTTAGTTAACGGGGTGCCGTCCGCGTGTAATAAAAGCGGCCCACCCCACAGTGCACCCCGCTGCTTGATGAAGGTCTCCACGTGGTGTACCGGGCAGCAAGGATTGGCCCTTGCCCTGTGCAATACCACAGTCTCACCCCGCGACTCCTGATCAGTTTTTGATCTCAAAATCGTCACCCACAATGTGTCTCCCTGTATTGTTGTGTTCAGGAATTGGATACCCCCCTGACTATCTGCCTTAGAGGCAGCCACCAACTCGCTCAGCCTCAATGCCCCATAAGAGGCAAATGTAAACGCTGCCTTAAACAATTGTATCTCCCAGCCCGAGCTACAGACATCCTGCAATGCAGGCAGTAATGCAGACAGCCTCTCCAAGCCTATTGGTTTCCTAGTGTCAGCCGTGCTGCCCTGTAAGCGGTGCCAACCCCTCAGACCCTTCCGCACCGCAAAGCTGTTAGTCGGGTCTTTTACCCCCTTTGCTTGCGCGTAGAAGGAGACAGCTGCCCTATGCCTGTTAGCTGTGGCCACTGAGCGACCCTCCTAATGCAGTCTACCCAGGTAATCTGTAAAGCTATTTTCTAAAGCCCATTTGGATTCCCAGTCACGCCCCAAAAAAGTGCAATAAGAACCAAACGCCCCTTCATATACTGTCCTTGTCTTGGGGGCTAAGCTAGCAGCCACGAGGTCCGGTAATTTAGGGCACCAATCTGCCAGAGTGCTGACAGGAAGTGAGTCGGTGTAGGCTCTGCTGATGGAAGATGTTCCCTGAATACCTGCATTTTTTGGCGAGAGAGTGCATCAGCTGCATTATTAAGGACACCCGGTACATGTTTGGCCCTAAATATCACATTCAATAGCAAGCATCTCAACACAATTTCCTTCAAGAGGCGGAGTATGAACTTACAGCGTGCCGCCTGCTGATTGATGCACTCCACCACCGTCATGTTGTCCGACCAGAATATTACTGATTTGTTACGCAGAAGATCTGGCCAGACCATTAATGCAACCCAAATAGGGAAGAGCTCCAGAAAACCAATGTTGGTTGTCAACTCACTGTGCACCCATTCGTCCGGCCACCTGCGGGTGACCCACTTGTTACCCAGGATGGCACCAAACCCAACACTCCCAGCAGCGTCAGTCCATAAACCTAACTCTGCTGAAGTAGTGGGGGGGCCGGACCACACAACCCTGCCGTTGAAGTCCTCCAGGAATGCCATCCATATCTGCATGTCCTGGCGTACCTCAAGCGACAGTCTAGTGTGATGGTGTTTTTTCTCGCAGGCCCTTCATAGCCTGCGCAATGGAGCGAGAAAAGGGGCGAGCCATTGGTATCACCTTCAAGGTGAAATTCAACTGTCCCACTGTCTCCTGGAGCTGTTGTAACGAGACCTTTTCTTTGGCCAGACACGCGCGTAGTGCCGCCTTGAATTTCAACACCTTCTCCTTTGGGAGCCTGAAACAACCGTCCACTGAGTCTATTTCAATACCAAGAAACTCTAAGCAAGTAGCAGGCCCCACTGTCTTTCCCAGCGCCAACGGGACCCCAAAAGCCCGCATGAGCGCACAAAATTCCTGCAATGCCCGTGCACAATTCTGGGACCCAGCCGCGCCCAGGAAGAGAAAGTCATCCCGGTAATGCATGACCAGCTGATGCCCGGTCGCCTGCCTCATCACCCATTCTAAGAAAGAGCTGAACGTCTCGAAATAAGCACACGAGATCGAACAACCCATGGGCATGCATTTGTCCATGTAATACTTCCCATCAAACGTGAACCCCAACAGGTGCTGATCCCCTTGATGCACAGGGAGAAGGCGAAATGCAGACTCTATGTCAGACTTGGCCATCAATGCCCCTGGACCCAGGCGCCTAAGCAACACCACTGCTTGGTCAAAAGAGGCATATTTTACACTGCAGACATTCTCATCTAACGCATCGTTCAATGATGCCCCCTTTGGGGCCGAGAGATTATGAATGAGCCTAAATTCGCCTTTCTCTTTTTTAGGGACCACACCAAGTGGGGAACATACAAAGTTGGGCACTGGCACCCCGTCAAAAGGGCCTGCTAACCTACCCAGGCGTAATTCTTTTCCAATTTTCGCTGCCACCACCCCTGGGTTATGCTTTACAGACAGTTGGTTCCTGCACTCAGTCCTGCTCGTGTACCCTCCTGCCGGTATCCAAAAACCCCAAGAAAATCCCTCTTGAAGTAATTTTGCAGCTGCGTGATCAGGGTATCTGTTCAGCCAGGGAATCATTGCCATGACATCAATTGGAGTGTGTGATATTAAACCCTCTAGTCTATTCAGGTTTCCTTCTCCCCCTGGCTCCCTGATTGCCACCCTTAAATCTGCAGGAGGTCTCGGGGTGTGAGGGGTGGCCACACAAGGAACAGGCGTGTTTAAACTTACATGTGCCCACTGCCCTAGTGCAGGACCGTTTGTTGAAATCCCAACAGACGCCCTTTTTCTCCCCCCAACTCTTGCCCTTTCCTGGTACCTCACTCCCTTGTGCCTGCCGAAAGGGCAATTGCGGTTTGGCCGGGTATATTTTTTGTGAACCGGTTGCCCCCATCGCTGCTGCCCCCCCAGATATCTGGCTGTACCATGACAATGAATCCACCATATCCCATGCCAGTGAGGGATTACATTCCTTAGCTTTCCTAAATGAAATGTCATACTCCTTCCACCCATTCCCCACCTGTGTCTCGCTCCACATGGCAATCCTGCTCTGATAGCAAGCCATTTCAGCTTGCAAATTGGGCGACCTCTCAGATGTAATGGCACTAAAAACTGAAAAGGCCCTCATCCAATTAACAAATGTCTCCTCTACTCTGAACTTCACCAACTCTGTTCTCCATTCACTCGGCAACATCCATTCTTTTTGCGACTTGGCATATTCAAGTTCCCTATTATCGATCAGCAAGGAGAAAATGTTGACATATTTGCCCGCCCAGATCATTTCTTTGACAGCCTGAGCCACATGTTGCCCCAAATTCTCCTTCCTTGAGGGCATAGCACCATCTTTAAGTAAAGGCAAAGCCACCTCCTTACCACTGTCACTGCCTTGCGACGTCGCCCCATCCTTCCTTGCCGTCTGCCCGCTGGCGGAACCTGTTGAAGGAGTAATCGGTGCCAATGGTGCCCCTTCCCCCGCCCTGGCCACCTTAATCATCTCAACCAGTTTCAATGCTTCTGCTGAATGATCCTGAGATGTTGGCAATACCCCCCCCAACTGTAACCAAGGCAACACAGCGGCTATCTGGGATGCCAGTTCCACTGGGACAGCATTATTCGGGGGGATTGGGACCCCGACGGGGGCAATGCTCACAGGGGTGGCAGGGGGAATGACCCCGCTCGGGGCGACTGGCACTGCTGGAATAAGAGGAGCTGGCCCCACAGGAGCCAATGGGGGCATACTGGGAGCATCCTTAGGCTCTCCCCCTGGCAAACCCTCCCCCTCAGCTTTATTCTTGGGCGTTGCGCGTGCATTTTTCCTTGACTTGCCCCTCTTAGGAGGGGTGACAAAATCCCCTCTAGGCTGTGGCGGGTTGACTCTCCTTTTTGGCCTGCCTTGTAGACCTGGAGGCCCGTCCAGCCTCTGATTAATCTCTGCCACATTCCTACCCAACTCATCCACTTTACCCAAGCGCCTATCCATCGCCGTCATCCTGCGCATCATAGCCTGCATCATTAGCTCCATGCGGGAACTCCTATTAACTCGCGCCCCCGGCATATTCCCACAAAGTAAAGCAAACTAATCCTAGCCAAACACCCGCGATTGTACCTTTTTAGATGGAGGATGTGAAGATGGCCGTAAGCACCATGCGACTGTGACCGCCAAACACACTAAGCTAGTCTTAGCGTGTGGGCGAGCGCCAACCCCTTTTAGGAAGGTCTCAAGCCCCGCGGCCCCCCAGAAGCAATGAAATGCAGGCCCGCCTCACTCCCCTTACCACCGATGACCTGCGCGTCCTCGGCCCGTTGCTGTGCTCTGCGCCCGTGATCTGCTGCCCGCCACCGGAAAGGAACACCCAAGTCAAGCTTCCTACGAGCAAACAAATGTTAATAGCCTGGACAACACTTTGTGAAATCAATCCCAGTGCCTGATTACACTTGCTGCGACCAAAACAAAAACCCCTGACCAGACCCACAATTTACACAAATCTCATTAAATTATTTTAAATAAAAAGAGACTGTTAAAAACAAGCCCTTTCTATTTGGTCTCCCCTCCAGTAACTGCCCTGCTGACTCTGGACCCCTGGAATAAATGGTAAATAAAGGTGACTTTGCAACCCCACAGTCGCTGTTACCAATTCCCAATTGCCCAGCAGCGTAGAAAACGAGATCGAAGGAGGCGCAACACAAGGCAACAAAGGAGCTGTTAAATTTTTTACCCCACAATCACTGTTGAAATATGCGGAAACAAGGCAAAACGCTTTTTAAATGTGCACCTATCCTGCATACATGTGCACTGCTACTATTGCCGCCTCAAAGCCTGCTCCTCACCCGAGTGCGCTCCGTAAACAGCCCCCCCGCGATCTGCAAGGCAAGGCGCCACGCCCCTGAACCAGCGCTGCTGTTCAAACCATGTAATCCGGGCAGGGGAAACGAGAGCGGCGCCGCGCAGCCTCCGGGTGCCGGCAATGGAGAAAATTCACACCACGCGCTGACCCCGGAAGCCACACGCCACACCGCCCACGCTCCCCCACCGTACCTTCTCAAAGTAAAACACCACCTGCTCTTCGACACCGACGTGAGCAAACCGCAACCCCTCCTGTGGCCCCCACCACGTGTCCGGCAGCAGCGCGTCCGGCTGGTAAAGGCGAAGAAGAAAGCGCCTCGAAAACACCAAACTCGGTCCCGATGACCGCACCGATACACGACCGTCCACGGCGCCTGCACAAAGAAGGAAAAAGAGAGAAAATTAGCAAGCCCCAAGCGTGGGGCAGACGAGAGGCGCGGGGGACAAGCCAAGGGCAAGAGGGTGTCCAGCTCGCCCTCCGCGCCTTAAGTAGCGAATTTACTCGCCGTTCTCAGGGTCCGCCCCCCGGCCGTTCCGCCCCCCTGCCCCGGAAGCTGAACAGCTGCTTCCGGGTCACGGGGGAGGCATCAACCAATCGGTGTTGAGGGCGCGCCGCGCGCGTCATCGCCCCGCGACACACCCCCAACACCCAAAGGCCGGGGGAGGGGGGGGCGCCGCACTGCCATGAGGGCGTGAGGGCCGAGTGGCCCCCACTTTACATTCTGCAGTGTACATAGAAAGAGAAAAATGCCATTAATGATTGTTTATGTGAAGGACGGTGTCTCTGCCTGCACATAAACAATCATTCCCTGAAATGCAGGCATCCTTACACTTTGGGGCAAGGGAGTCTGTGTTGGCTCTAGGCAGCTGTTTTTAGCGCTAGCACTAGGGAAAACAGGGGTGTTTGGTGGAGCGTGGCACTGCAAAATTTACCGCGGCTCCCCGCTCCATCATTCCCATGTAAATATGCCCATAATTTGAGATCCTGTTAATGTCAAACACGAGGCATAGTTAGATTAAGGCCACCTGCCTGCCAATGATAATCATTCGTGGTGCATACATACAGAACAGTGTTGCACCGTTACCATGCACTTTACAGTAGTAAACGAGGGATGATTAAAGTCTTCTAAATAGACTTTCAACTAACATTAAGATTCGGTGTTTGGTATTAATTAAGACTGTTGGGCTTAATACAAAGACACTGTAGTATGAAAATAACAGCATTCTATGACACGATGTACTGTATTTTTTAATACATTTCGTAATACTGTTTTATTAGCATGTGGATTTAAGACGGGACCAAGTGGTATGTTAACAACCCCTCAAAACATGTCTTTTGATAAATGGATAAAAATCAATTATACTAGAATGTTAACTCTGAAAGTGCTTAACTAATACCCAGGGGTGAATTCCTGTGAGACTAAGTAAATATGTAGTCCGGCTATGCCATGCACGCTCACTCAGTAAAGGAGTGTGGCATTCCCATAGTGCAGCTGTCGCATCCTATTACAGGGATCTATTTACTCCAAGCAGCAGAGGTGTGAGGGACAGAAAAATATCACTCTGGGATCTAAATGAGAAAATATTACGTTAAATCGTGTAACCTACAATAGTTAAGTATTGGGCATTTTTTTCTGCATTTGTCATTCAATCCAAAATTTATATAAATAAAGCAGTTTAATCCAGCATGTTTTATTTATTTATTTTGCGTGGCTGTGTTGCACTCATGCCGTCATGGACTGCTTCAGAATCTTAATGGAGTCAGAGAAGAGAGTGGGACGACGAAGATGGTGCAGCAATCATAGTAGAAAAAAAGGCATTGGCAAAGACAAAAGGTTTTGGCTTTAAATGTCTCACCAATCAGACAATACTTACTGACACCGGCATGAAGTATAGCAAACATCGCTCTTTATGCTTTGAAGTGGACCACACATTGCAGCGCTACATTGGCAGCCATCTTGAAAATATAGAAAACAATGTTTTCGAAATATTTCAGACAGCCAGCACGTTGTTGTCTATACTTGCAGAAAGATTTGTAACTGATATTGGCTTTGCTAATGTCATTGGAATGCAAAAGCATTCTCCAATGGTAAGGCCAACAGCGGCGGCCAGCAAAGATCAGGCAGGAGGGAAGGGATGTTAAAAAAGCCAAGTCCAAAAGGGACACTGAGGTGCCTGGAATGCTACAGTTGAGCTGGGGAGGGGGGTCCAACACAGAGAGCAAAGACCAAGAGAAAGGTGGGGAAAGTGAAGGGGAAAACGGCACATGTGGGAGAGAGCAGGAGAACACATGCCAAGGGATGCCCAAAGTAGCTCCAAAGAATGCAATCAGCATCAGCAGTGGATAGATATAGGTCATGAATCAGAGCAATATGACACCAGGAAGCTAATGGGTGGGACAAACACATGAATAGGGACAACTCAAAAAGCCATACACTTGTGAGTAAGGGACTCACAAAAGCCTTCTGTATGGCCGTAGCTGAGCCTTAAAGACTGATGGGAGTGTGTTAAATTGTTTAGTGAGGTAGAAACTCTTAATGCAGGGTTGAGTGAAGGTCGGCTCTTTTCTTGAATGCTCTTGTAGGCAATGGCCCGTAAATAAAAAAATAAAGCTGGATAGGGTTGAATAAGAATAGAGCAATGTTGGAGTCAAACTGGATTTCTAGATTCTACCCAAGATTGACACCCAAGGTCATCAGTAATTGGAATGTTGAATGGGCTGATAAAGGGGTAATTGAGCAAGCTTTATTGTTGTTTATATCATGTTTCACCCAACCCTGAGCTGCTTGAAAGCGAGCAGGAGATAATCTGGAATCACTCCTCTTGCCTCCCTAGATGACACTCCCATTTATGTGTCATTAGTGTGCATTATTTGGTCAGGAGACCAAATGCGGCATCTACTGTGGTAGAAGCTGATGATAAATACACAGAAGAAACATCTACTTCTACAGCTGCAGGTGACAGGCAAATGTACCAGATGTGGCTGATCAAGCAAAACAACCTCAGCATATCTCAGGCTGACCATTGTGCATCAAGAACCAACAAAAATATGACAATATAGTAATCTTACAGAAAGTTGAGGAATATAGCAGAGCAGCTTACACAAATGTAAAAAAACAGGTAGATCTGCATCAGGAGCTTTAGGAATAGCAAACACAGTAGTAACTGAGTGGTGCTGTGGGCTCTTGCAAGACCCAAAATACTGTTCTCACCCGCTGAACACTGCTGATCACAAACGCAGTGACGGCTGGATCATTGAGGACCTCAATGCCTGACCTGACTGTTCTGGACCACTTCCACATGGTCCTCCGGTTTGCCACTTCTTTAGACACATCATCAATAAATGATCATGCTTTGCCATGGATCTCATGACTGTCTAAATATCAGTAAGTGAACCATCTTTGACTGGGGTCACATTCCATATCACACAAGAAATCTATTCGAAAAAGGGTAAATATTTTTTTTAATCAAAGCTACTTCAATTGAGCATATCTTCTATGCATTGAGAAGGACTGCCTCTGAAACAAACATCCAATATACCCAAATTATAATACCGCCTTTTGTTACATTTGAACGGAAGGTCTGCATTCATCATTTTTAATCTTTGTGAGAAATACATTTTAAAATCAAATTTCAGCTTTCATACCATATTAGAATTGCACCTTAGAATACATTTAAACCTTTGCAGAAATAGATTTGCATAGGAAAAGTAACACTTAGGGGAAATAAATAATGAGAGGAAAGATTGTAGTAGGATATCTTATTTAATGTAATTCTGTAACTAGAAGCAAACCATTTCTCTCTTGACTCTTGCTCACTAATAGACTTATTTAGAACAGCTTTGCCTGACAACAACATTCTACTAAAAAATGTGCTGACTTAAAGATTAGACTTAATAATGAGCTTTACTGTGAAATCTTAAAGAATAGACTGTTTGTGAGATGTTGGCCTGGCATATGCTGGTCACTAGTTATAGTGGCCACCTTTCACCAGTCAATTCGACTCTTATGGTAGATGGGTTTAAGACAACCTTTTAAAGAAAGTTATCCTAGTGGTATCTGTGGAGAGCAGCCTTCAGGCTAAATCTCAGAGGAATGTAAAGCAGCTTGTTTTACCTTATAATCTCTTGAATTACCAAATGAAAGGACACCACACAGGTATATATATCAAATATATATGTATTTATTTCTAGACACACTCTACTAATCTCTTTATGAGATTAGAAGTCAGGAACACATTCAAATATCAACGTTACACAATAAGTTAAGCACAAATATGGCTGGGGCCCTAGGGGCGTACCAGACCATATACTAAAAAAGAAGAGGTTTAGGAAAGTTGACTTGCAAGGGGACATGGCCTAGGGCTTGTAGAATTACTGGGGCTTCACTAATCCACCCAAGGCAGGTAAGTAAAAGACCCACGGGAGACGCGTGCAGTGTGAGAACACAGCCGCGGGTTCCCTATTGATTACAATGGAGAAAGTCACGGTTGGATTTTTAAAGTTTTAGGGTACTTCGAGGAAGTCTACAAGCAAGCCACTTATAAGGTAAGTAATTCGAGGGCCAACACACACTAGGGCACTGGAGTGCATGAGTTACCTCACCCAGGGAAGCCGGGTGCATAGGTGTCTTATGGTGTCGGGTCGCGTCGCAGTTTTCTATGGAAGCCAAAGAAGATTTGCTGCTTGCGAAGACTGAAGAAGTGTCCGGTGGAATCCAAGGCTGGATTCAAGATGAAGAAGACCTGAAAGCAGAAGGGACAGTGTTCACAGTCACTTGCCAGTGACTCGGGGCCAGGAAGATGGATGCCCACGGATGTCGGGTGATTTCAGGTGCTTGTTGGTGGTTTGACTCTTTGCTCACGAGGCCCAGGTGGAATTGACGATGACCAGCAGCTGGATTTTAAGTGTTCCATGAAGTTTGCAGCTGACTGTGGTGTCGGCAACTGGATTGGAGCCAACAAGTTTTGGCAACAGCAAGTCTTGTGAAAAGTGAATAAAGTCAATGGTGCAGACCAGCAAGGTCTGAGGGACTCACTCAGCAAGGGTGAGTGAGGGCAAGCCTGGAGCAACTAGGGGAGCCCTTTGGTTTGATAAGAAAGTCTTCAGGGGACCCACAAGCCAATGGACAAGGGATCGCAAAGACGCCTCATGATGAAATACTTTACAGGAGCCCACGGTCACTAGGATGGGGTAGGCCTCTGATTTTCGGTGCACAACCTGCTGGAGGCTTGGGCCACAAATGATCTGAAGCACAAGTTCATACAATGTCATGAAGGGGTTGCACTCGACAATAGTGCACGGTACCCAGGTATTCCAGTTCCTCGTCACTAGTGGGGTCCACTCGCCTCAGCTCTGCTGAGGACTCACAATGACTGTCGAGAAGTCAGGAAATCCACTTCTGGGGCTGCAGGGACTTCGGACTCCGGCGGGAGCGGGAAAGTTTGCGACCGTTGATTCAAGTTTTTGGTGCCTGCCAAGCAGGGAAGTCACTCCTTAACTCCAAGGGAGATTCTTCCGTCTTCCAAAGGTAGTGGAATGTCGAAGGACCAGGATTCTTCTTGTAAAGCATCGTCCAGGGTTATCTAACTTGCAATGGCAAGTGTACCTATCTTATAGTAAAAGAAAGGTAGGGACTAGCTCTATGACCACTCCTCTAGGAGGGTCAGGGGGGTGGGTGGTTACACCCATTTCCCTTTGTCCAGTTTCGCACCAGAGCAGGGGCTGGTAGCCCCTGAACCGGTTTGAGCTGGCATATGCACAGAGGAGCCTACTGCTGCCCCAGTGCAGGACTTCAAAGCACTCTTAGAGTGCACCCACCCAGCTCCAATACACTAAATCCTGTTTGGAAGGTGGTGACACCTCCCTGTGACAGGATGCCTATTGTTGGGCCTCCTCCACTGCGAGTTTCAGTCAGCAGCAGGAGGGGAGCCCAGTGTCTGTGCTGGTGGCATCCATTTTGTGATGCCAGGGCTCTTTCAGATTTCTACCGTGTTTCCACAGTGGGTACATGTCGTCCCCTCTAGAAGGGTGGGATCATACTCCCACACCAGTTACTGGTATGGGGGTATGATTCCAAGTTGTTTGACACCAAACATGATAGGTTTTGATGCAGTCTTTCCAAAGGTATCATTTACCGGTAGGTTATAATGCACTTAAGAGTATATGGTTTAACTGCATCCACAAACAGCCACAGGGAATAGACCCTGCCAGCTGCAGAGGGGCCCTGCTCAGGCAGAGGCACCCCCTCACATTGTAAACCAAGCACCCTGCCCTCAGGATTGATATGGCCTGCCTCAGTGGTTTATATGTGTGTGTATGGTGAGATATAGGACCCTATACCTCAGTGAGGAGTGCTAACACTACCTCACCCAGGCGGCAGTAGCAGGCCTGTGGTATCAGATTTAGTCTGCTTCCCAGGGGTGGCATAATACATGCTTCAGCCCCTGGTAGGCCTGTGAAGTACCTATGCTCATGGTACCTAAGGTACCATATACTAGGGGCTCACAAGGTACCACAGAATCCAATCACTAGTGCATCTAATATGCACACCAGTCATTTAAGGGAGTAAACAGATAGGCTGGGGTCCTGGATAGCAGGATCCCAGCCAGACTAGTCAAAACCATTCAAACATGAGGAAAAAAGTGGGGGCAACCATGCAGTCAGATTCCACCTTCCTACACTGTTAGAATAAAGAATAACTTAGATATATTTTATGTATGCCTAACGAGAACATCGTTGATAGATTTGTTTCATTGTAATTGAGAAGCCCTTTGTTTTCATAACAGGACATTGAAGGCGGCTAATAGCTTAGGTAAGAAGGTTCTCATAAGAACTTTCCTCTATGTTACCATTATTGCAACCTTAGATTTACTATGTACCAGCGTGAATGTTTACAGTGGAAAACAGAAGTAGAAAAAGCGGATGCTGATGACACCATCAAATGAGCAGTTTCCATTGGCTGAAAGCATCACACACCTACCAGTTTTAGTTACATTATTGTGAATTTATACTATAATTGAGTATTCAAGAGTTTTAACATATTGCATCGTTTTCCGTCCCTTTTCCTTTTACAGATACCTCTTTTTGTCTCTATTTCCTAGATCTCTGCTGCTGAAAGCTACTGCTGACGGTGACTTTATCCTCCTTTGTCCTGACTATTCTTGATCAATGCTACTGCATGATAATTTCCTCTATCACTGATTTATTTTAACGGTTGCTACTGCAGCTGTAGGAAACTCAGCTGAGTTTCCAGAACAGCATTTTATAGTTAGTTCAAGACTTTAACAATGCTCTGAAAATATTGCTCTTTTCTAAAAGAAACTCCTCATGGGTTCTCTATTTGCGTAGGTTAGAATCCTTTTAGCTAGTTTAGTGACAACGTTCCTTTATGTAACACTCTGTTTGATTTATATTGTCACTACTCAACCTTTTCTAAATATTTCTGTAAATTTGAACTAACTGAAATAAAGATGATCAAACCATACTAATTCCTAAATGATAAATAAAGGCTTTAGAAACTTCTTCAACTTCTTATAATTTTTCGACAATACATGACCTGTTGTTGTCCTAGCTTTATTCGTAAACACAGTGGCAACGGTCCATCCAAACTGTTAAGCGCCACAGCTTTTCGAGAGCCCAAGCTGTATGTTGGGGCATCTAATTTTAAACCCGATTTTTGCCAATCCTTAGGTGTACAACAATACCAACAATAGTTTACTGGCAGGCATTATTATCATCTTATTCTAAAAGTGCATCAGGCCTTGTCTGTCTAAAACCTGACCCCTTTACAAAACTGGGATTTGGCACCCTCATCGTCTCACCTGTGTGCATCAGTATTTGCTCTAAAAACAGATTCTCAATGCAAGCAGTGAGCAATGCGTGGACATCAAAGAGACTGGAGTACCCCCCTTCCTATGAAAGCGGCTGGATGTGTCTGTTCTCTCCTCCAGTGTGAGTCTGATCTGCCCTAATCCGCTCTACTGTGCTCTGACGTACCCTCGAGAATGTGCCTCATTGGTGAGAGTGCAGCAGATTTCAGACATTGGCAATACCTCCCAAAGAGGGATATAGTGTGCAACCTCTCACGTTTATGGCTGATCAATGAAGATTCACCCTGAGTAGTTGAGCTGAAAGAGTGGAGGTGGAGGTGAAGGAAGGGGGCTGAGAGCATGGTAATTCCAGAAGTGCCTGACAACCAATGATAAAAAAAGCGTAAAAGTAGAGAGGCAGTTAAAAGAGTCATTGGCCAGTTGAAGCCTGAGTGAACCATGAACAATATCATTAGAACTGCATTTAATCCACACAGCCCTGTTCAATCAAGGGTTGATTAGAGATATTTACTTGGAACCTCCCTAAGGCTCTTTAAGGCTTACTGGTGCCTCAGTGAACAGAAGCACTCTAAGCATAAGTAGTTTTAAGCTCTTTTAGGTGTGTTTTTAGGACTTTTTAAGATTAAGAAAAGGGACTTGTTCTCTGGGCGTGTGATTTCGGAGGCATTAAAGCTTGAAAAGATCTAACACTAAAGAAAGGACAGATATCTGGCCTAGTTCAAAAAAGTTCAGAAAAAGTATTAAGTGGTCTGGGGCTTATTTACAAGCCCCTTGTGCCACTTTTGCGTCATTTTGAAAAAGTGCTGTACGGGTGGTGCAAGAGGCTTGTAAATAAGCCCCTCTATGTTTTACCTGGAGATACAGTGTCCTGTGCACTTCTGTATTTTTTATTACACTTTCTTTGGATTTTCTCCAGAGCAATGTGGGTCCGTTTTGATTTGCTGTGGTTGGAGTCGTGGAGGGGTATGGCTTTGATTTATACAGTTTGTCACTCCTCCTGAAGTCGACTGACTGACACCCATTTTTCCACTATGACCTGTTTCCCCATGGGGTTAAAATCTTCACATGCTGATGCAGGAGGTTGAACAGTTGAGTGAACTGTGTTTACTTGGAAGTGCAGTGTACTACACACTATTGCCCTTTATTCAAGTTTTTTCCAAAGCATGTGGCACCATTTTATCGCTCACATTTGTCATTGATGATGGGGATCGTTTTTATACTTGATGTTAAATTTGGGGGATTTTCAATGTTGCCAACTCTAAAAGGCGATAAAGGAAGGACGAAAATGATGTCCTTAAATAGGGAACATGTTCTTTCTCTTCTCTGTTTCCATATCAATAAGAGTTTTTACCATGTGCCAAGAAAAATCGTGTGAAAGGCAAATCTACATTGGTTTCAGGAAAAAGCTGTGCAGAATGGGAATCGATGAAACACCTTTGGCCAGTTCAAGAAAGTTTTGGACCAATTAGAAGCTCCTACTCTGTCTTTCTTCTCAGATGCTTCCAGCCTTATATTTACAATGAAGATGACAAATTACTAAAAACATCATAGAGGGCTGAAAAGCTGCGCTGTGTGAAGGGATTGTAGCTTTAAGCAACAAAAGGTGTTTACAGCTGCTGGATGACCCTTAGACTTAAATCCCTGGAGAAACATTCCCCTCTATCAAATAATGTTTTATTTCAGTTTACATACTGCATCTACACGTTGTTGAACATCTTGAGAATAAACAATTAATAGTGAAGTCTGTTGTGTCTTACCAGACGTAGCTGAGAAGTGTATTCAGTATTTCTTTATTGACTCCAAGTTGCAGGCAGGGCCGGACTGGCTACCGGGCATTTTGGTGTGCTGCTAAACTGGGGGCTGATTTCACTGTGGTGGGGGCTGATTTTGTTGATGGGGACCTGTGTGTGCTTCTAAATAAACAAAGCGAAACAAATGGTTTTGAGCACACGCAGGTCCCCATCAATGAAATCAGCCCCCAGCTTGGCAGCACACCAAAACGCCCGGTAGCCAGTCCGGCCCTGGTTGCAGGTAAGTAAAAATATACATCAGAGTTTAAGCCAGGTAAACCCATTGTGCCAGCCCCACCAGCAGCAGCCTGCCTGCTGCTCAGCCCATCTCCAACTGTCACCACTCATCCACAGAGGCATCCAAGCATTCCATTCATCACAGTCACACCAACATTCCAATACCAACTCTCACTCTAGCTGAGCAGCCAGGAGGCAGCTAGGCTGGGAAGCATACATAAATACAATCAGGATATAACATTATCACCCTCCTTTTAAATGAAAAATAACAATGAGATAAAACATGGGAGTAACTATAAATCGAAATGTAAACAAGCAGAGGAAAGGTCCAAGATTCAGGGAAGCAAACTAAAATACAACTACCCACGAGTCTGAACACAAATGAATCAAAAAGGAAAGGTTAACATATTGACAAGCAATAATGAACCCATCCTCCCCAACAAAACATTTCAGAGAAATGTAAGAGAAAGGGTATACCCACCCTTAGACAAACACCCACGACCAAAACTGTAGGGAGAAAACAAACGTAAGGGACAAAACCCAAAAGACCAACCCTGTGTGAGGGTGTGAAACTGTAGGAGGATATAACAAAGTGCCTCTAGCCTTTCACCTAAATTGCTTTTGGTTAAAGACAATAAATGAGAAATAAATCAAGATATCAATTTCTATAAAATCTTGTTCATTATTTTAATAGAATGACAAAAATAATTCAAGTTACGCTAAAATAAAACATGAAAATATTCAACCAAGCTGAATCGTGTAGCAATGAATCAAATACTTTAAAGACATTGGCATTTGTGCACTTGCATTTAAAAAACACACATATACAATCAAAGGGGGTCACCTGAAAATAAAAAATACAAGAAGATTGCTTGCACAATGATGTAAGAAAAAGCTAGGCTATAATCCTATTTCAATCTTGATTATTCTGCCTTGGTACAAAGAGTTAAAAAATTAATCCAATTAGGCATGAAAAAGCACAAAGCTGATCAAAAAACGATCATATGATCACACTATATCAGCTTTTTGTTTTGTTTTAATCCATATTGATATGAAAGCGCACTAACATTTTCAAAGGAGAAAAAAAACAGAAGTGAAAAATGATGGTTCTTCGGTAATGAAAAAATTCAAAAGCCTCAGCCTTTATTGAAGATTTATGAATTTTCTCCAGATGTCAATACATTGGTGAGTAAAGCTATAAGTCTCTCAAAGAAGGATCATGCTGAAACCACAGGTAAATAAGGTGTCAGTGGAGATGTCAAAGACAAAGTTGAGGCATTTTTAAAAACATCATCAATTGAACCTGATGCAGCGGATGCGGTGGTGGGGCATATAATATCCCACACAAACTTTCACAATATCCAAGGAAGCGTAAATACTATTATGACGGCTCATGAGCCATTATCATCTTTGTTAGCAATATCAAAGGTCCTCCAATGGATCTTTGGTACACGCCAAAAGGGACTAAGTAGAGAAATCAGAGAACTATTCCTTCATGAGGACCTGTAATGAAGAAACAGCTATTCATAGATTACACAACAAATTCATCAACATTATAGCAAATGATACCCTAAAATAAATCATGACACATGAAATAATGACAGACACTATTCTTTCTAAGTACCCTTTAGTATCATTTCAGATAATATGAATGGTCATACACAAATACAAATCATAAGTAAACATTGCTCATAGTATCACAGGCAAAATATCAGTTATCGCAAGTACAGAATCTCGGAACTCATCAAACTCAGGTGAGAAATAAGGGAGGAAGAGAAGGAACACAAGGATACATCAAGGGAATCACAGTACTGTTACCTCACGGTAATTTTAGAGAATACTAATGAACAGCGTGCAATTAGTCTAGAAAACTCTCTCCACGGCCATAGGAGAATAGTGTGGGCAGCATCACCAGCCAATGATGTGCAAAGTCTCTAGGGAAAAGTCCTCTCCAGTCAGAATTGCCAGTCAGTTCAGGAATTAGCACAGCACAGCATACAGCATACCACGGATGCAGGACAGGTCACCAGAATGTGAACGAGCCGAAGATCATTTTCCCACCAGCATTTTTATATTGATTTTTCAACTTTGTTACTCTAAGTTGAAAATTTTCCTAAACCCTACAAGCCATTCTCATTGGTTGGTAAGTAGGAAAGGAAAACATCTCCTAATGATGACTCTACAATTTCTCTAAGCAGTCTTTGTCTAAAATTGTATAACTTCCTAGAGAGGAAGAAGAAAACTACAATTACATATATTGTAACTACATAGCAACAGTTTCCTTCTAAATCCTCACCTAGACAGGAAAGAGTCATACTATTCTCCACTCTCTAAGGATGTAAATGTCATTCTTCACAAGGACATTATGAAACAACGTAAAAAAAAACAAACAAAGGAGCACGGAAGCACATCCCCTAACCAATACATTTGCTAAGGCCCACACGTTTTTAGCAAGGAAAGACAGCAAGAAAAGAAAAATAATTTCTCCATTTCTAAACCTGCACTACTTTCATGAAGAATAAAAGAGCTTTTTTGTGTTTGTGCTTGAATATTCCTGCAGTTCAGGAAACATAAGAACATTAATATTAGACACACAAATTAATAATTCAGAACCCTATAAAGAAATCTTCCATTCTACCAGTGTTATCCTGACTCTTAAAAATACATGAATCTTTGCACATTTTCTGTCGTACCTTTCAAATCTTCACATTTTAGTAATTTCGGTTTTCACACACAGTAATTTATTAAAACACACACATGGGTACATTTTCCCAAGAAGATTTTATTAACAAAAATCTTGCTCCATCAATCCCTCATTTGATGATATCCCAAACCATTGTTGCAGCACAGAACGTCAAACTCCCCCCTTCGGCACAGACCAACTACCTCGGCATCCAATTCACTCACATACATTCATTGGTGGGGCCCATAACACCAATATACTTACACTCAGTTGACCTGTTTTCTGAGGGAAAATACGTTTCTCAACGCTGACATGAGAGGAATACCTTTACTTTACCCTAAACACATTGACATTAAACCTAAGATATCCCTCCCATATGGAGATAGATCATTTAGGTAAATTGGTAATTGATGATTAACTCGTCTACCTTTTCTCTATTACTTTTCTCTTAATCTTCTTCTTCAAATAATCCACACAATACATTTGTCAATTAATCAATTATTCTTTATCTAAGAAATATTGAAAGAAATGTTAGAAATCATCATTAGCATTTCAGAGCATCATATTTACCTATTCTGGCTAAAGTCGTCCTCTAAGTCAGTCAGTCAAAGAGAATTTATTCAGCAAAGTTGGGCCGCAATTCAGTCTCTCATAGATTCAGGATAACAGCTGTCCAGCAGTGTCACCGTCCTCTCCATCAGCATAACGTCAGGAAATCGAGTTAGTCAAAGTAGAGCGGGCCGGTCGTAGCGTTACTACCCTAGTTCCCTACCTACTTTTATAATGAAAATAATAACAAAATGTATCAAGATCGGGGTTTAGAGAGTCCTCATTGGTCAAGTTTAACGTCTCGTTCAGCCATCTTGTATAGGCCGAAATGGTCAACTTAAGCAAAAGAAACACAAAAACATAATTAAAAGATAGAAATGACTTATAACATGTTATCCCCTTACTAATACCCATATGTGTGTGTAATTATCTAGCAGAAGCAACACTCAGAGCGGTTTATACTTACTGAATAAAGCACAAATCACAAATACATCACTGAAAGCAACATATAACATATAATATTCTAAATTTCTACTATTAATATGCGTACACAAGTTAATTCACAATTAATATAGCCATGCAAAGTGCAATTCCCACGAGTAATTCTTCTGTTAATATAGTTGGTGAGTTATCACTTCAAACAAATTAATAATATTACAATTAATTGATTATTCGGATTAATATAAACATGCAGAATGGGGGGATACAAAATGTTGTTCCACCCGCTCCAACAATCCCCCCCATTGGTGATTATATCACCACACTAACATAACATTTTGTATTCTTTTTACGGAAATTTCGAATTGATTTCTTGTTTCATTCATATTTCAGTTTCCCCTGTTTCTTCTCTTTTCGATGTTTTATACATGCTATCCTTTAACTCTTCCGGTTCTATTTCTTCAAATTCTCTTTCTTGTTTCTTATCCCTTCTCCTTAAGTTTTCTCTTTTTATTCTTTTCTGATTTCTATTCTTTCTACAACAAATACAACCTAGTCTAATTATTAGTACTAAGGAAATCACACAAAATAATGGAAATAATATCTTACCTATAAATGTACTAACTAGTTTTACTACAAAGTCTTTAATAGCTGATATTTTCTTACCAATCTTCTCCCAGACACCTTCAACCTCCAGTGGTACAATTTCGTCATGCAATTCTGTAATGTTTTTAATATACATTTTCAAATCTTTACTTTCGTCAGGAATGTAAGTACAACAATGTTGAACTTTCAGCATTCCACTGACTCCACCCTCTTTTGCCAATAAAATATCAAGGGCAAGTCGATTTTGCATTACCATAGCACGCATGGCAACCATTTCAGTATTTACCAATAAGAATCCTCTAGCGGTGCTTGTTGACAAGCGATCCACTACTGTTGAAAGTTTTCTAATTTCGTTCGCATTCAGAGATATTCCCACTGTGGGTATCAGTGCTCCAAAAATGTCACCCACAATTTCAGTCCAAGATTCTCTCTTACTACGTGCTAAATGACTACCTAAACTATGTACACCATCTTCTCCTCTATCCATGTGAAAAATCTTTGGAAAAACCAGGCCAACATAACATGTGCCATACCAATGATCTGGCAAACGATAATATGCCCTGTTCCCACAAATGAAAGACAGTCCTGGAAAGACTGGATCTCTTCCACCTTTAAATCCCCATCCTCCCATGATTCGGTATGTATCATGGCACTCACTATTCCCTAGAAAATAATTGTCATACGCCGTCTGATTCCTTCTTATACACAATTTCCCTTTCTGAGGCCAATCTAAAGCCATAGTTGGACTTGATTCTCCTCTTAAATGTTTCTCCGTTTCTACATCCCAAACCGTTTTCTCCACTTTCCCTTCTGGAACCTTCCTTTGCATTTTCAATCTCCTTTCTTCAACCATATCCAAAAATGTCTTCTCTTTCTTTAAACTGCAAGTCAAGTTATTTCTAAATATATATTCTAAGGTTAGTTCATTTGTCTCTAAGAAAAATTCACCTAATACCTTTGCAGGTTTTACCTTGTTTTGTTTGTTAATTGCTGGTATTTGTGAAAATATAGTATCTACATCTGAGAAATAATACTCTAATTTACCTGTTTGATAAAATAAACTAGCTATTACACTACATGTTATTCCATATGTTACAGGAAGGTGATGATAAGTCACTCCTTCTGATACAGATGCAGGTAATTGCATACAAACGTAGCAATCCCTTACGTCCATTGTTTTTACATATTCATACAACAACTTTGAAAACACATTGTTAGAAAAATCTTTTATTGACCTGTCTTTATGCAAATAGTTTTTATCTATTCTAGTTGGAACTACCTTTTGAACTTTCCCTATATTAGTTATGTTATCACTATGTCCTTCTAATGTATCTACAGTAACTTTAAATGAACTTAATAGAGCAAGAATACTCCAAAGAAGCATTAATAATCAGGGGTGGGCGACAATTTCCGTTCCGCTCCCGGAAATTGCGACAATTCGACATTTCCGCGTTCTGACCGGAACGCGGAAATGCCGAATTGTCGCAATTTCCAGGAGGGAACGGAAATTGTTGCCTGGCCAACCACAACAGGAAGCACTTACAGATATAAAGAAAGCAGGGGCCCGAGTGGAAGCTCAAATTCAGTAACACTTTAATCAGCACAAAACATTCGGGAGCTAGGTCGAGGCTGGGCAGGTGTGCTCTTCCCCCAGGTCGTCGTCACTTACCCGATCCGTGATGGAGCTTTGTGCATCCATGACTCTCGACTCGAGCGCAATCCCCGCGTAGTCTCCAGGAGGTTCAGTCTCCTCATCTGCTGCTCTGCTCGGTCTCTGGCCCATAAACAGAAGGCATGTGAACTGCATGGAAGCCCCGCCCCACACACCAGCGGTGGGCAACGTCTTCCGCCCTTTCCCCCACTGATGGACAGCTGACTCGAGGGACCCCAGGAACGTCGGCGCCGTGTCAACGTTACAGACACACATGGTCACTGTAACGGCAGCGGCAGGCCGGAAGCACCAATTTCCGCGATCACGGAAATATCGCGTGATCGCGGAAATTGCGTGCATTCTCGCGAGAATTGGCGGAAGTGCCTTCCGCCAATTCCGCCCACCCCTAATAATAATCCTGTACAACAACAACACATTTTGCACCATCTTCTAAGAAAAGTACATCTACTTTTACTACTTTCTATGTTTGCCATCTTTCTAAAATGAGCCGTGTCTTTTGACTTAGCCTCTTCTATTTCACAACTAGTTTCTAACCCTAGGCTTCTAAGTACCTACGTGGTTCTACCAGTTTTTGTCTTTTCCAGTATTTTTGTTTTTCCATCAGTAATTTTCTTGTCTCATTCAGTTTGGCATCTCATCATCTTTCACCTTCCCTTCGTTTTCAACATACAGGTTGTCCTGAACAGCCGCATCTTCTCCAATATCGGACAAGATAACTCTCAGGATTTCCGATTCTTCGTCTTCCTCAACCACTTCCGGTACAACCACCTCTGGATTTCCTTGGCTATCTGCCTCTTCCTTTACTTCAGGCAGGGCCACATATGTCCATTCCGGTCTTCTGGTTAGGCTTTCTTGTTCTTTTGTTTTCTTTGACTACTGTCTGTTCTTCTTCTTTCAATTTTTCCTGACTCGTTACTTCATTCACCTATTGAGCTCTTGGCGAATTTACACATGTCAGCTGATATCTCAATCTCTTTATTTTGTTTGGCCACACCTCGTCTTTGGCCGCTCTTTTCAATTTACTCCCTTTATCATTCTCTTCAGTTCTCCAAGCTCTCTTTCTCAGGACTCGGCCTTCTGGTATCTCATCTTCGCTTTCTTCAGATTCTGTTTCAACTTGCTTTTTACCTTCAACGAGTTCTTTTTCCACCTCTTTTGTTTTCCCTACTTCTGTCCCTCCTCGAATCTCCATCACACAATATTCCTGCTCACTACTTGTCCCTGCTTCTAACTGGATGTTGGAGTTCCCTACACCTCCTCGGGTGTCTTCCGCAATAATCTTTCCCTCTCTCTCTGTATCTGGCACCTGTCCATCTAAAGGTGTTGTTTCAGGTGGAATTTCTCTCAATCTTTCATCTGGTACTTCCTTCTCACAGATTTCTTTTATTGTCTCTCCACTGTTATTTTCTTTGTTCTTCCTTTGTTCTTTCTTGGATGAATGGGCTCTTTGTTCTGTCTCTGAGTCTGAACTGGATTCAGAAATCTGCAATCTTTTTCTTAGGGAGTTACTTCTGGGGACCCAAGTTAACCTTGGATCTGTCTCCCTCCTTTCAGAGTTTTCTTTATCTTTTGTCTCTCCGTCATCTGACTCAGTACTGGATTCTGACTCATCAAAATACTCTTTCTCTTTACAATCCACTGGATTTGGAATTCTCAAAGTATGACTTGCATTGATCCAGTTCTTCAATCCAGCACACTTCACAGCTGTTGTCGTAGTCAAGATGACTTGCCTTGGTTTTCCCCTCCTGGGAACCAAACAGTTTCTTCTTCTGTGTACTTTTATCCTTACCCAGTCCCCTGGGCTCAGATCATGAGCTGGATTCTTTTCAAGAGTAGTGGCATCC
Organism: Triturus cristatus; assembly: GCF_964204655.1. Classification (NCBI taxonomy): domain Eukaryota; kingdom Metazoa; phylum Chordata; class Amphibia; order Caudata; family Salamandridae; genus Triturus; species Triturus cristatus. The sequence goes on along the minus strand of NC_140579.1, from coordinate 305,158,205 downwards.
GCTCCAACCTGATGAAACACAGAATGGACTGCGTCAGCCAGGCTTTTACAGTATTCCAATACCATGTCATCAGTTATTGTCATCAGCTTGTTGACTGGTATAAATACATGTCTCATTGCGCGTCCCATGAGGATTTCATGAGGACTCAAACCAGTAGTTCTGTCTGGTATTGATCTAATAGTCATGAGTACTAGAGGCAAGACATCGGGCCATTTCATACCTATGGCTAAACACATTTTCCCTATTCTGTTTTTGATAGTACCATTCATTTGTTCTACTACACCAGAAGCTTCTGGTCGGTAGGCACAATGCAGTTTTTGTCGTACATTCAATGCTTCACAAATCAATTTTATGATCTCATTATGAAAATGTCCTCCTCTGTCTGATTCAATTGTTATTGGAAACCCAAACCTAGGTATAAATTCACTCAACAATAATTTTGCCACCGTCATTCCATCATTTCTTCTTGTTGGGAACGCTTTTACCCACCTGGAGAATAGGCATACCATTACCAAAACATACCTCAACCTGTTACAAGGAGGCAACTCAATAAAATCTACTTGCATTCTGGTGAAAGGTCCTCCTTCACGGCCTATTGTTCCTAGACTCACCACTGTTTTTCTTCCTGGATTGTACTGCTGACAAATTAGACATCTTTGACAAATACTTTCTGCCACAAGCCTAAACTTGGCATTATACCAAGTCTGTTTAAAAGACCTAATCATGGCATCTCTCTCTATGTGTCCCTGTCCATGATACATCTGTGCCATGGCAGACATCATGCTATCAGGCATAACTGGTCTTCCATCTCTATAGACCCACACATGATCTTTCTCTCTTGGTGCACATTCTGCTTTTACCCACTGTTTTACTTCTTCCTCTCCTGCTTCTTCCTGCAATTGTCTTACCTCATCCCATGTTCCCACAGTGTTAGTAAACATTGGGAAACAAGAAACCAATTCCTTTTCCTTTGCCCGATTGATTGAATTCTGATTTCGTGCACAATACTGTGCCATGTTATTGGCAAATTTGTTTCCAGTGGTAATATAATCACCACATGCGACTATGAGCAGCACATTTTACCACAGCCAATTGCCTGGAAAGCTGTATTGCTTCAAGGAACCTTCCAACTACTTCAGCATTCTTAATGGGAGTCCCACTTGAGGTCAGGAAACCTCTTTAGAGCCAAATTTGGCCGAAATCATGGACCACCCCGTAGCCATACTGGCTATCAGTTATCACAGCCACTCTCACACTTTTCCCAATCTTACATGCTCTGGTCAGGGCGATACGTTCAACTACTTGGGCCGACCTTACTCGTTTCAAATAGGATGCTTCCATCACTGCTGCAACTGTACATACTGCATATGCTGCACTTAGCACTCCATCATCTGTTCTCAAACAAGATCCATCAACAAACATGACATAGTCACTTTCTGGTAAAGGGTCATCTTTTATGTCAGGCCTTGGTTTTGTACAAAAATCAAGTACATCCAAACAATCATGATCTGCTTCATCTCTTACCTCCACATGCTCTACATAAGGCAACAATGTTGAAGGATTCACATTCACGCATCTCACAAGACTCACGTTTGTTGCGCCCAAAATGACCTTTTCATACTTAGTCAGTGGGCTGTGCGTCATATACTGAGTACAACTCCTTGTTAAAAGAATCGCCACATCATGAGGCACAAACACTTTCACAGGATATCCCATCACAATTCCTTCGCTCTGTTCCAAACTTCGACATGTAGCAGCTACTGCTTTCAGACACCCAGGAAGGGCTACAGCTACTAGGTCCAACATAGATGAAAAATATGCAATTGGTTTCCTCAGTTTTCCATGCTTCTGTACTAGAACAGAGAGTGCACATCCATTTCTCTCACTGCAATACAATTTGAACTCCTTATCATAGTCAAGCATACCTAATGCTGGCGCTTCACACAATCCTTCTCTCAACTTCTTAAACGCTGCCAACTCCTCTTTGTTCAGGTCAATCGGATCTCTCACATCATTTCTTGTCAGACGTACCAAAGGTTTTGCAATCAAGGAAAAATTTCCTATCCATTGACGACAATACCCAACCATTCCCAGAAACATTCTCACTTCTCTTTTGGTCATTGGTGGACTCAATCTTTTTATGATCCTGATCCTATCTGTAGTTATTTTCCTGTGTCCTTTCTCAATGCTGTGTCCCAAATATTGGACTTCTCTTTTACGAAATTGTAATTTTGATGGTGACACTTTTAGTCCTCCATCTGCCAAATGATTTAACAAAGCTACCGTGTCTTCCTCACAAGCTTCCCGAGTTTTCGATGCCACAAGTATGTCATCGATATACTGGACCAGTACTGAATTTTCAGGCATTTCTAGACTCTCCAAAGACTTTGTCAATAGCTGATTGAATATTGAGGGGCTTTCTGTATACCCCTGTGGAATTCGGCACCACGCCAAAAAACGCTCGCCGAAACGAAATGCAAAAATTTGCTAACTGTCATGGTGCAATGGGATGGAAAAGAAGGCAAGGCACAAATCAATCACTGTGTACCATTCTGCGTCTTGAGGGATCTGATATAAAATCACAGACGGTTTTGGTACAATGGGACAACATGGTACAACAATTTTGTTTATCTTTCTCAGATCTTGCACTATTCTGAACTTCCCACTAGGCCTTTTTTAGTCCCATTATCGGTGAATTACATGGGCTACTCATTATTTCTCTCAAAACTCCTTGTTTTATCATTTTCTCAATCACAGGAGTAATTCCTTCAATTATTTCTGGAGTCAATTTATATTGTGGAACATTTGGATAACTTACTCCTTCTTTTACAGTTATCTTTACTGGATCTATATTCCTCATTAATCCTACATCTTCTCCTGTGAAGTCCCAAACTTCTGCTTTTACTGATTGTTTCAATTCTTTTGGTAGTTCATCAGGGTTGAATACAGCATATGTTCCTGTAACCTCTTTCTCTCTGTTAGCCAATGTCATTTTATACAGCACATAATCATCTGGTGTTTCAAAGGCTATTCCATCTGGAGTACAAAATATAGTGCAATTCATCTTGCACAATAAATCCCTACCTAACAAGTTCACAGGACTAGTGTCACACACTACGTATCTGTGCATTTCAGAAAATTTCCCTATACTAACTTTCACTGGTTCCGTAAGATAAGTTTTAATCTGTCTGTTGGAGACCCCAACTACTTGGATCGTTTCATCCGAGAGAGGAAGATTCTTAACATCAGCTGATCTAACAGTTGATAGAGTAGCATCAGTATCAACTAGGAAAGTTATATTTACATTCTTAACTTTTTCATCTACAAATGGGCCTGTCTGGTCTACTTCTAGAGTTGCGCCAAGTATGCACTCTTCTTCCTCCCTTCGGCACCGTCAATAAACCTCTTCTGAAACGCTTTCATCGCGTTGCAGCCAATACTGCGAAGCAGCGCTAGCGCGTTGCGGCTTATTTACCTGTTCTTCGTTGTAGAATCCATTCTCCTTACTATACTTCTGGAAATTTTTGTTCTGTGGAAAAGGTGGTTTTGGCACCTGATTCTGTTGTGTTACACCCTGCTGTTGTCATTGCTGTTGACCACTCACCTCATTCTGCACCTGTGGATTCAAGGATGAATTTTCATCATTAGTACTTGGTGGATTCTTACACTCGGATTTCCAATGCCCTATCCTTCCGCAATTATGGCACGGAAATTTCTTTTTAGCTTCCTCAATATTCCCTTTATTTTTCCCAGGATTAAATCTTTGTTTTGACCCAGCTTGTTCCACTAATTGTGCTTCCTGTCTCTCTGCTACTTTTACCTGTGCCCACATTGCCTTCTCTTTTAGATTTCACTGTTTTGCTTCAATTTCATCACTGAAATATTTAGCATGTCTCAATACTTCGTCTATTTTCTTGTTTTGCCAATCTACCGTATGCTGTTTGATCATTTCACTAATTTCTGGACGAAGACCATATACAAACCTGTATACGAAATGACTCAAATCCTTGTCACTCAAGTTTTCATCTCCACTGAATTTTTTAAAGGCTAAAATTAACCTCTCATAATAGGCATGTACTGATTCTTTGCTTTCTTGATGTGTTCTGTCAATTTTCACCCAATCTGTCTCTTTAGGGGGTACTTTGTTCTTCAAGAATGCCATAACCTGTTCGTATTTCTTCATTACCTCAGGGTCTGGAGCTCCTGTCTTTGGATCCCTTGGGTATTCCTGTGTCGGTCAATCTATTACTATTTTGCATTCTGTCCATAGATCTGCTGGTACAATTATATCAAACAGGCTGTTCAAATCAATCCACAGTACTTTGGATAATTTCACAAATCTGTCTACCTGTCTATACCACTCGATGGGCTTTTGACGCAATCGAGGGAAGTCATTCGTAAATCACAGAATATCCTGTCTAGTCCATGGGACATGCACATATCCTCCTCCTGGAATCTCTCTCATAGGATATTCTGTCACAACCTTCTCTTTTTCTCTCATAGGATAGGCTGAAAACGTTTTGTCTGAAACTTCGTCTCGCTTACGATACCATCTGCTTTTCCATTTGTCCACATCACCCCATTTTCTCAACAAAATAATTATATCCTTAATCTGACCTGTTCGTCCTGTGGTATTCATGTTTTCAATGTCTTTTTCAGTGAAATCTACTCGATAGGGTTTCTGTAAGGCTTTTACCTTTTCAATATCAATACCCATCTCATTTGCTACTTCTTCTCTCTCCATGTTACACTTTTGCACAGAAATAACAACTCCTCATCTTGGTAAGTTTTTAACTTCTCTGTTGGGATAGTTCCTACTATTAATTCTTCCAGTACCATTCGTAATTTAGCTACATCTATTGACTGGGATTCCTTGTCTTTCTTTTGCAAGCTTCTCAACCATTCACTCAACTCCTCTGTAGACGGTCCTACTGGCTTTTCTACATTTCCTTGTCCAAAATATTTTTGAGTTTCTGACATTGTCTCTATCATTGTCCTACGTTTCTCTGCACAGTTCTGACCTACAAACGGATTATTTGAAAAACTCGGTTCAATCATACTCATAGTCTGTCTCCATGGATTCTCACTCTGACTCATTCTTGGTTGTTCAACCAGCTTATTACTTTTATAAGGAACTGTCAAACAATGTTCGCTGTCTTTCTGTTTGTCAAAAATAGGCATTACTGGACCTATCGTTACTGGTACAGTTACCGCTTCCAGATTCTTAGTCAATTCTCTTATTTTCTCCTTTAATTCTAGGGTTGATTTGACTAATTCTGAGGATTTTCTCCATCCAATTTTCCTCCAGACTTTTTCTACCTCTCTAATAGGATTGTTTCTTCCCAAATCTTGGAACTCTGGTTCCGATTTTATGATTCATACTGTTTCTTTCATTGGGGCACTTGGAGTTAATATTTCTGGTTCTGGTCTTTATGGTGGTGGATTCTTATAGAACATATCATCAAGAACATCATCCTCAGACTCATTCACTCCATACCCTTTTGTCTCCACATTATGCCTCTTTTCTACACACTTTCGTCCTTCATTCTCTCCTGTACTTCTTACGGGAAACAAACCCTCAGTCATACTCGCATTCCGCCACCTTCTCATTCGATCATCATGCGTCTCATGTCCGTATGATCTGCCAAACAAGTACCTATATCCTCTACCATTTCTCTGCCTTTCTCAGTCATGCATTTGTCTTCCCACTCCGTCAAAGCCTCAAATTGAGTCAGTCTAGGTTCTAAATTCATCATTTTCTCTCTCAAATTTCTCAAAACGGCCAAATTAAATGAACCATGCTCTGGAAAAGCCAATACTCCGTCCTTCTCTGTATACTCAACCCAGTTATCTAACCAAATACCGGTGTGATATCCATATTTCGCAATCATTAAGGATGCAGGGGTTTTCGGTGGAGGAAGTAACTGTCCTTCCCTATTTTGATCGGTTTGTCCTTCTTAAACCACTTCTTAATTTTACCAACCCATGACTTTTTCTCTTTTTCTGGTGGATTGTAATACATTTTCCTTTCTTTTTATGTCCCACTAGTTTCTCCCTACAACTGTACCGCTACTCTGTCCAATCGCAGCGCGACTCACACTAACGCACCAATCCGGAGCGTCTACGTCACTGTCACAATCCTCAAATCCCAGCGCAACTCACACTAGCGCACCAATAGGGAGCGTTTTACGTCACTCTGTATTTCTCCAATCCTAGCGTGGCGCACACTATCTTTTTTTTTATTTTTTTTTATTTTTATTTGTTGACAGGCTGACAAGTAAAACATACATTAATACATGTATTGAAGGACATATGTATATGATCAAACACAGATAAAAATAGAAAGACAAAGTATAAATTCTCTGATAGATTATAACATTCTTTCAACACAAGACCGAAATAAATAGCCCTGGAAACGAGTTTATAAAAGGAAAAAAAAGGAAAAAAAGAAAAAGGTCGTTGTTAAGCGCATTTGAAGCTCTATATTTGATTGTACTAAACAGATGGAGAGAGCCACATTATTCCACAAAGGTTCCCCAATTCTTTTCATATTTGCTCAAGGAGCGTATTCCCCTAAGGTTCGCTAATGCTAGCTCCATCGAGTGTATCTCCATTACAAGTGCCCACCAATCCCAGACCGTAGGTGGTTCACAGCAGGTCCAGGCTCTGGCCAGAGTTAATTTGGCACAAGACATAAGTATAGTAACCAGGGCAGCCTGTGGGAAATAGATAGGATAGATATCTAACAAAACCGAAGCAGCAGTAAATGTGGGTAGCTGGATCAGCTTAATTTTCAGAACCTTCTGAATGTCCCCCCAAAAGGCCATAAGGCTAGGGCAAGAAAACAACATATGTACCAGGTCGGCTGCCTCGGCGGAGCATTTGGGGCATTTTGTGCGATCGCTGTAGGAGTTGTTAGAGGACCATTTAGAGATTCTTTCGGGCGTATAGTATAGCATGCAGCTTGTTCTAAATTGTTGCAGCCTTAAACTGGATGATCGTATACGCTTGTTGATATTTGACAGGGAACACTCTATCTCTCTTGATGTTATATTTAAGCCTAATAACCTACCCCACTTATCAGCAAGTTTAAGGCAGTCGTTTGATTTAAGACCGTTTAAGAGACTGTAAGTATTAGTTATTACTGATTTGTTTTTTAAAGAGTATAGACAGGTCCATATGTCACTCTCTGAAACCTCCAGAACCTGTTTTTTGTTGATCAGATAGTCGTGCATCTGTAGATGTTTGTACCTCATAGTTTCGGGTAGATCGTAAAACAATTTAAGAGTGTTAAAATCTAAAAACCCTTGTGTACCATATAAATACCCTAAGACACTGATGCCTAACCTAGACCAACTATGAGCGTTGTTATCGTTGAAGATTCCCGGAAGGCCCGATTGCCCCACAGCTGCAGCTTTGAGTGGAAGAAGGTAGTTTTGCAGAAAGTTAATAAATTGCCCCAGATCTTTATTAGGTCTTTTGCGGTCTTAAATTTGACTCTTTTGAAGTAATTAGGGTCATTTGCTCGTAGCAAGAACATATTTGAATCATGTTTTAACATGAAAGAGTGAAAGAAAAGTGCCCCCCCCTCTGTTAAGTAAAGAGCGGAAGCGCATAACAAAAGCAGACCAAAAATACAGCTTAAAATCAGGAAAATTGAGCCCTCCCACATTCGTGTTGTTTTTCAAAAGATTCAGCGACCTTCTCGCTTTTTTGTAGCCCCAGATAAATCTGCTGAGTGCTCCATCTAGTTGCTTAAAAAAAATATTATTTAGAGCCAGTGGGATAGAACGAAATTGGTACACAAATTTAGGCAGTACCTTCATCTTAATTAGATTAATTCTGCCAATTAGATTCAAAGGCAGTTTATGCCACTTTTTTAATAGTAGAATAGTAGATTTAGTTAATTCATTGTAATTTATGTTATTAATTTCCTGTAGTTTGGCCGTTAATTTGACCCCTAAATATGTAGCAACTTTACAAATCTCAGGAACCGCCACGGCTGGGGTATAATTAGTTATGATTTGCGTCTTTTGTAGATTAAGTTTATACCCAGACACATTCCCGAATTTACCTGCCTCTAAGACAATACCTTGTAGTGCCTCCACAATATCTTGTGAGTAGACCGCAATGTTGTCAGCATATGCTGTTATTTTTAGCACCTGTGAACCGAACCTAAAAGGTGCAATCTGGGTTTGGGACTGAAGAGCAAACAAAAAAGGTTCCAATGAAAGGGCAAATAAGAGGGGTGATAGGGGGCATCCATGACGGGTGCCACGTAAAATTAAAACTTCTGAAGAGGTCAGGCCCCCGTAGCTGATACAGGCCGTTGGATTATCATACAAAGCCTGTATACCCCGCAGAAATTGCCCCCCAAACCCCATTTTAGACAGGACGCACCAGAGATAGTCCCACCCCACTCGGTCAAAAGCCTTCTCGGCGTCTAACAAGATCATGCGGAGTGGGGTGGACTCTACCTCTGCTACATCAAATGCCGTAATAGCCATGTTTACATGCGTTGTAGTGTCTCTCCCAGTTATAAATCCGTGTTGCTGTGGGTTAATAATTTGAGGAAGGATAGGGGACAATCTTAATGCTGAAATTTTTGCAAATATTTTTGCGTTGGTATTTATCAATGATATGGGTCGGTATGAACATCTCTCCTCCTTCGGCTTGTCTTTCTTCAGAAAAAAGACTATTTTCGCCCTGTTCCATGATTTAGGAGCTTTTCTATTTAGCCCAACAGATAGCAATACCTTCAATAACAGAGATTCCAATTCTGCTAAACACGCTTTATATATCTCCAAAGGTATTGTATCCTCCCCCGTCGCTTTTCCTGCGGGTAGTAAGGCTATGGCCTGATGTAATTCTGCCATGGTAATATTGTCAGACAGTGAGTCCATTCCTGAGATATTCTGTAAGTCTATTAAAAGCTCATCAACATAGTCCTGAATTGTATCTAGATTAGGTGAGCTTTCTGGGGTATATAATGTTCTATAGAAATCTGCAAATTGTTCTAGTATGTCTGGTGGCTGATTATAAATTTTAATGCCGTCCCCCCGGATACTTGTAATCAAAGTACATGCTCTGTCCTCAGCAACTTTATAGGCCAAAATTTTACCAATTTTATCCCCCCCCCCCTCATATTGTGCTATTTTAAGTTTATGAATGCTAGTACTCCTCTTCTGAATAAACTTAGTCTTTGCTTCATTTTTTAATAGGCCAAGTTTAAGGCCGATTTCGGTAGCCATTAATGAGTTTAATCGGAGTGCTGAGGCCAGTATTTCTTCTTGGGTGGTTATTTTTTAAATCAACAGGGCGTTGCGCTTTCTACTTTCCAAATTTTGTCTAATCACGTAGGCCTGAGTAAAACCCCTAATACTTGCTTTGCAAGCGTCCCAAACCGTGCAGCATGCGGCTGAATTCATGTTGATGTCTATTGTTAGAACCGGTGGTCTCTAGTTGGCAGAGGTATACACTTCTGACAAATAGGGACCAACCAACTCTAGTCAGGGCAAGGGGATTACACACTCAGATAACCCCTGCTACCCCCTTGGTAGCTTGGCAGAGCAGACAGGCTTATCTCAGAGGCAGTGTGTTAAGCATTTATGACCACATACAGTAATAAAGTGAATACACTACAGATGGACACGACACAGAAGTTATTATAAAAATAGGATTTTTATATAAGGCTTAGCACAAGACCAAATAACGACAAAAATATACCACAGTCTTAATAAATACTCTTTGGAAGGAAAAATAATAGTTCAAGTAAGGTTTCTTCTTGGCAAATAGTTCTTTAGCAACAAAATTAAGTGTTCTTCTGAAACACAGTTCTTTGGCAACAATGTAACCCCCACAGGAGTCACACGACGTCGAGTCTACAGGATTCCCAAGGTTCGGCGTCGACCGCGAGGAGCGCTACGTCGAGCCTGGAGTTGCAACAGACCCCACAAGTACAGTACCTTGAGAAATGAAGAAAAACGATGATCCACGGCGTCGAGATGTCGGCGTCGAGGTCGGCGTCGATCGTGCCTTGGAGTCGGGTCGATCTGCAGCGGCGTCGAGGGATGTCGGGCCGGAGCAGCGCTCACGGCGTCGAGAAGGGCGTCGAGTCGATGCGATCAGCAGCGGTGTCGGGACGGGGTCGCTTGGAGGTGGAGCCGATACTCACTCCTCACTGGCGTCGATACCGGCGTCGAGACGGGGTCACTTGGAGCCGGGGCCGATACCCACTGCTCACTGGCGTTGCTGCTGGCGTCGATCGGGCCCGGCGGCCGGCGTCGAAGGCTCGGGACACTGGAGCCGTTACTCACAATGTCGAGCTGGATTCGGCGGCGTCGGCGGCGTCGAGACTGCAGATTTTCCCTTGTGTACTGGAAACAACACTTTCCAGCAATTCAGCAATTCAGTAGATGGTGAATTCCTTTGGCCCTGTGACTTCAACAGGAGACTGGCACTCTTCCAGCCCTTGGAGATTTCCTAGCAAGTGTTCAGAGAGTACACACCAAGTTCCTCTCTCCTTGTTCCTTGGCAAAAATAAAGAAGCAGCTTTCAGGTTCCTCCACAGCAAAACAGCACTCTGGCAGAAAGGGGAGGCAAGTCCTTAGATCAGCAGGCTTCTTGTCCTTGGTACAGGTTTCCTTGTCAGAAGTGATCTGAGTCTTTGGTTCAGGGGACCTTCTCTTATACCCCTTTTCTCCTTTGTTCCCTTTGTCCAAGCAGGGAAATTCCCCCCATCTCAGGTTCGTTGTGGGTGTTGCCAGGCAGAGGCACCTGGCCTATTCACTGAGCAGGGCAGAGTCCTCAGCCGCCCAGCAGGAGGCGGAGCCAGTATTGTCACTGGCAGGAGCAGGGCTATCAGTCGCCCAGCAGGAGGTGGAGCCAGTATTGTGTCAGGCAGGGCAGGCTACTCTTCCCTCACTCTATGTGTAAATGCCTCATTCACCCCACACTGACTCATTCAGACCTCTGGAGCCACCCAGCCCCTGACACACACACCAAACCAGCAGAGACCGGTGGATAGTTGGACAAGAAAATAGCCACTTTCTAAAAGGGCTATTTTCAAACATAGAATTTAAAAACCATCCATCCTAAAGGGTGTGTTATTAAATTCTGAGTTCAGGGATACTAAACTCGACTTGCTACCATGCTCACTGAGTCAGATAGACTATAATGGAGTTAATAATCAGTCTGCCCAGTCTGGCCTATTGGAGGCAGGTAGCCCTTCAATAGTGAAAAAGGAAAATGGCTGTAATTCACTATCAGGTCATGCCACACACATCAGGGCATGACCTACCTTTTACCAACAATGCACCCTGCCCTAGGGCCTACCATAGAGGTGTCTGAAATGTGGCAAAGTGAAGGTTTAGAGACTGGCAAGTAGGTTTCCTTGCCAAGTCGACATGGCAGTCAGGGACTGCACGCAGGCTCTGCGGTGGCAGGCCTGAGACCCATTATACAAACTGCTTCTGTGGGTGGCACAACCAGTGCTGCAAGCCCACCAGCAGCAGTTAACTTACATGCCCTTGGCACCCGCAGTGCACTAGACTAGGGACTGAACAGTAAGTCAACCAAGCCAATCATGGTAACACCAATCAATGTAACAATTTGACATAGGGAGCACTTGCACTGTGGCACTGATCAGCAGTGGCACAGTGCCCAAAGCAGTAAACCAGCAAAAACATCGTAAACAGAGGAGGCAAACAGAAAAAAAATGGAGGAGAGACTCATGCCAATGATGCCAGGTCTAACATCTATGAATTCAATAAGGTGCGATTTAAGTTGCATCATATAGTATGAGTCTGAAACTAAATATCTTGGAAAGGAGAATGGTCTAGGAAAAGTCCTAGTGTGTGCTATGGTAAATAACAGTATTATTGCGTTATGATCCGAAGAGATTCGGGGGCATAAAACCATGGAGCTGACCTTTAATAGGTTATCGCTTATTAATGCCATATCCAGTCTTGAACAAAGTTTATGAGGCGCTGAGTAATATGTGTATCCCGGTATTTTTGGATATAAATGCCGCCATGCGTCTTTGATATTATGGATACGGCATAGGTCAGAAATAGACAACCTGGTTTTGCGCATCCTTTGGAAGCTACCAGGCCTAGTTGTGTCTATGTTATAATCCATAATACAATTGAAGTCCCCCATAATGATAAGTTCTCCCTCCCAATCCAAAAGTTTAATATTCAGCTGGTCAAAGAGCAACGGTCCGTCTGTATTACAGCCACACACCACACATAGAACAAATTTATGGTTCTCAAGGCTAATCTGAGCAACCGTCCATCTGCCATCCTTATCGCAAGAGGTCTGTAATATTTCAATCCTAAATCGTTTATCCTTGAGAATGGCCACCCCCCTGATGGAGTACCCGAGGGTAGAGCATACCACAATATCATATCCCAGTTGATTAAGTAGTTTCTTATCCTTCCCAGCGATATGTGTCTCAGAGAGAAGAGCAATATGAGGGTTATGTAGTTTTAGTTCTTCTGTAATCAGAAAGCTCTTGTTTTTGCTATTTAGCCTCGCTACGTTCCAAGCTAGGCACATTATTTCATACATTTGTAAGTGATAAAAAACCTTAAACCCATCTCCAGATATCCTGATATGTTTCCTGTTTCTTTACGTGTAGACCAAACAAATAAAACTAATATGTCCTCACCACAGTCTTCCCCATCAGCCTGAAAACAATTTTTACTAGATTTTCCTCCCCCCAACCCTCCCTCCCTTCCCCCCCCTGGCTTTCACCCCAGAGCCACCCTTCATTAACGGCTGCCGCTGGAAAGGCAGCGCACGTAGCAAGTCACCTGAGAGGCATCATTCCTCCCTCCTCTTTAAGAAAACATTAAGACAAAAAAAAAAACTTAATAGACGCTTTTCGTAACCATAATAAACTAGAAGACCCCCATAATCAACCAATGTTTCTAAGTGGAAGGCCCGGCAAACACATGCCTTTATGAATTATATTTACACATTTTAATTAGAACTAAATCTTCAGGTTAATTTTGAGTCTAGCTCTTGCCTGCATTAATACTAGAGATATACGCTTCAGCTTCTTTTGCGTCATTAAAGAAATGGGTACGTCCGTTTTTGATGACCTTGAGACGGGCGGTTTCCTGAAGAAACGCCTGTCCGCCACTGGATTTAATAGGGTCAATCAATTTACGGAGCATCCAGCGTCTGTCCATTGTTTCCTTACTTAGATCAGAGCAAGCAAAAATTGAAAACTCGCCTATAACTATAGGGGCGTTAGGACGTGCTCTCTGCCAAACTGCTTGGCGCAGTAAAAAGTTACCAAAAAAAATTAGGAAGGGGCGTGGAAACTGATTTTCCCTATTTCTCAGAACCAATGGTAGGCGATGAGCACGCTGAATTTGTGAGTCCCAGTCCCAATCTGCAAGGTCTGGGAAAGCTTTCTGAAGTAACCCCACTAAGTAAGCCCTCGAATCAGAGGCCTCAGACCCTTCTGGTATCCCAAAGAGTCTCAAATTGGATCGTCTCTGTCGGTTTTCCAGATCTTCGACCTTTAGTTGGAGCGCTGACAGCTGGTTATCATGTTTGTCAACTGCAGCTGTCATTTTTGTGCCTGTTTCCTCGATCTCGACCACCCGTTGTTGAAGTCCGACAATATCCTGCGAGATCCCCCCCAGTTTAGTAGTAAGCTCTTGCAGAGAAAATTGTACTTTGCTATTGTCCTCCCTCAGTTGAAGATAACGCTCCTGAGCTTCAACCCGTTGGTCACTCAGGATCTGGAGTATGGTATCTAATGAAGAGAGGTCAGTCGCTTCTTGCCCTGATCCATTTTTAACATTACGTTGGTGTTGACCCATAGCTGGATTAGCCAGAGGAGATATCATTGCAAAAGAAAGGCTCCCAGTAGAGGGGAGGAAGGCATTGCTCGTCGATGAAAAAGTTGTGATTGCATTAGATTGTAAATTTTCACCTGCCCGTACTAGGGGATCGACCACATGTTCTTGAGTCAGGAGCTGTTCTTGATCAATTGGCCCTTCCGGTGACAGGTTAAGTGGGGCAGTTAGGGCATTATTTTCCAGTATAGTGGGACTGCCGGTAGGATGAAGCGTTTCTATAGTAGGCAGAAACTCTGTAGGTTCTGTGGATTCTATAGGGCTTGCCCCTGACAATCTCAGCGTCATATTTTTAACCAAGCCTTTTGCTTCAATCCATTTTCTTAAAGGACTTTTGTCCAGATAAATCTTCTTTGAATTTTGATTGTTGTTTATGATAGGCCGATTTGATAGAGCAACAGCCTTGCCTCCTCTTTTGGCCCTGGACTTGCTTTTGAGTTTGCGTCCTCTTCCTGCACGAGATTTTGCCTTGCTATCTGTATGATAGTACTTCTCTCCCCTCTCCCCCACCTCATCCTCTGTCCCAGTCTCTACATCATAATCCTCAAAGGAATCTGGCTCAATAGGTTCAGTAAGCTCAGTATGCTCCGTATGTTCGGTATGTTCAGTGGACTCAGTGAGCGCCACGAACCCCCCTGCTATCTCTCCTTTCCCGGAGATATGAGCCGCTACTTCAAATGTCCCAGTATCTCGCAACATATATTGAGAGCCTCTAATAGATTTGGCGATAGATATTGAATCCAAAGTGGCGGTGCTCACCCCTGCGGCCGAAATCTGTACAGCCGTGTTTAAGCTGAAACACGGAGTTTCGGCAGCTTCAGCCGTTGTGGTAATAATTGGCTCTTCGACCCGTGTCTGTTCCGTTGAGGGGCCAGTAAGTATCCCTTCAGGCTCCACGAGAGGAGTGTTACAGCTAGATGAATTTAATTGTTTAAGCACCTGTACATCGCATGTTTTTGTATTATCCAAGAGTACCCCCTTAGAAGCGGGAGTAGTTTTTAGAAGGATAGCTTCTAAGGCATCAGAAACACAGTCTGCTTCACCCCCTGCCGCCCCCCCCCTTCTTGCCGAAGGTTTAACCGCCGTCTTGGCAACATTTCTACCAGAATTCTTTATATGCGAGCCCGCAAGTAAAATAGGTGGTCTCAATACCTGTTTGCTGGTATTTCCTCTTTCCTGCTGCAATGGCCCGGCTGACGGTAATGGTACTGACAGTATTTCGAAATCCGTCTGCTCCCCTTCCATAGCAAGACGTCCGTCGTTCATTAGTGCGGGAGTTCCAGCAGCTCCGGTAACCAGAACGATTGGGGGAAGCACAGCTGCCACTGCCGCTCGGACAGCTACAGCCGGAGGGGCCGCTGCTCCCGTTGTTTGCTTGCTATTCGGCGTTGTTCGTGGCGGATTTTTGGGAGACATTCTCCTTAGCCCCCAGGTATGAGAGACAGCACGGAGATTAAGGCTAAGCCAGCCGAGTCCCGAGCTCTCAAGCAGACCTCGAATCGTCCGCCGAAAAAGCCAAACAGTGTCCGAGAGCCTTAGCATCAGTGAGAGCTACCACCGCCGCTGCCACTCCCAGATTCAAAAGAGCTCCAAAGCCGGTTCGATTTCTTTTTTCTCCTCGAAAAAGCCCCGCTGTCTTCCTGAGTATGAGCGTTACATACGATTTACAGCTTCTCAGATCGCAGACATTTCGCCAGAGGAGGGAGAGAAAGGAACCT
The DNA here is from genome assembly GCF_964204655.1 of Triturus cristatus. Classification (NCBI taxonomy): domain Eukaryota; kingdom Metazoa; phylum Chordata; class Amphibia; order Caudata; family Salamandridae; genus Triturus; species Triturus cristatus. The sequence continues at coordinate 305,142,613 of NC_140579.1, read as the reverse complement.
CCAGGTGAGCTACTCGGCACAGATCCTCACTCCGCCATCTTGGATCCTCTGAATTCTTAATTGGCGCACACTATCGTACCAATCCGGAGCGTTTTGCAGTTCTGACCGACTGTCCAATCCCAGCGTGGTCATTCTGACGTCAGCAGCCACTGCGGCAGCTCCTGCTCCTGTCTACCCCTCCTTTACAAATCTGCTCAGTAGGTTTTGTTTCAATTTCTACAATTCTGTTAGTAACAACATAAAAACGTCTCCATAGTCCGCTTCGCTAACCAAAGAATAGCAATAGACCTTTCTCACAAGAATTATGTCTTTCCTGAGAGCAGCGCTTACCTCTGCCCTACTACGGAATTGTTACTTCCGTTGATAAAGTAGCGCATCCCTCTACTTCACCCTTCTAACAAGGATTATCTAACTGTTTCTCTAGTATTTAAGACACATAGTTGGAGACCCAATGCTCCTGAGAAATAAACCCAGTGTTTCGCAATTAACCCAAATGCTATTTCGTTCGCGCACTTTCACACTAGAAAATGTAGTACAATCACGCAGAATCCTGTCTTTCCCGAGAACAGCGAACAGTCTGTTCTACTACAGAATTATAACACACGTTAACAAAGCAGTGCTTCCCTCTACTTTGTCCTTCTAGCAGGCTCAGAGAATCCCTATTACCTTTCCAGTGATAAGCGTTATAGGAATGCCAGTTGGATCCCTGGTACCTAAGACCAGAATTTCACAGGTAACCTTCGCTATCATACACACTTCTTTCGCACAGAAAATGTCTCTAATGGCAACACACGGCGATGTCACCGAATCGAACCCAGACAATGCGTTGTGCAACTTCAATCGTTACACGTTTTCCCTGTGTACCTACAGGGCAACAACAATTCCGTCTTTCCCGAGAACAACGCTTACCTCTGCTCTACTACGGAACCGTTACAAACTTCTGACTTCCTACATCCCAGAAGTCATGCAAACAACATAAAACTCAACACGACTCAACATAGAGTGTTAGTACATACATCTATATCAATAACCAATAATCAATCAGCTATTTACAAGCAATAATCACCAAACGAAAACAATAAAACCATCGTCTTGCTACCAGAAAATTGCTGCAGCGCAGAACGTCAAATTCCCCCCTTCGGCACAGACCAACTACCTCGGCATCCAATTCACTCACATACATTCATTGGTGGGGCCCATAACACCAATATATTTACACTCGGTTGACCTGTTTTCTGAGGGAAAATACGTTTCTCAACGCTGACATGAGAGGAATACCTTTACTTTACCCTAAACACATTGACATTAAACCTATGATATCCCTCCCATACGGAGATAGATCATTTAGTTGAATTGGTAATTGATGATTAACTTGTCTACCTTTGCTCTATTACTTTTCTCTTAATCTTCTTCTTCAAATAATCGACACAACACATTTGTCAATTAATCAATTATTCTTTATCTAAGAAATATTGAAAGAAATGTTAGAAATCATCATTAGCATTTCAGAGCATCATATTTACCTATTCTGGCTAAAGTCATCCTCTAAGTCAGTCAGTCAAAGAGAATTTATTCAGCAAAGTTAGGCCGCAATTCAGTCTCTCATAGATTCAGGATAACAGCTGTCTAGCAGTGTCACCGTCCTCTCCGTCAGCATAACGTCAGGAAATCCAGTTCGTCAAAGAAGAGCAGGCCGGTCGTAGCGTTACTACCCTAATTCCCTACCTACTTTTATAATGAAAATAATAACAAAATGTATCAAGATCGGGGTTTAGAGAGTCCTCAATGGGCAACTTTGACTTGCGGGTTACAGTTCTCAGGGTGTCGGATAATGAAGTCATCCAACTTGCTTGTTCCGGCTTTTAAATCAAGCATTGTCCTTTCTTTTGGATGGGTTCCCGGAACGACCTTGGAGGGTACATGTTCCCCCGGGGTCAGGTCCAGGCCACTGTTGTTGGTGGTGATGCATGCGCACTTCACCCAGAACCTCGTGTTGTCAGGGCAGTCACGTTTAACATCTCGTTCAGCCATCTTGTATAGGCCGAAATGGTCAACTTAAGCAAAAGAAACACAAAAACGTAATTAAAAGATAGAAATGACTAATAAAATGTTATCCCCTTACTAATACCCATATGTGTGTGTATTTATCTAGCAGAAGCAACACTCAGAGCGGTTTATACTTACTGAATAAAGCACAAATCACAAATACATCACTGAAAGCAACATATAACATATAATATTCTAATTTTCTACTATTAATATGCGTACACAAGTTAATTCACAATTAATATAGCCATGCAAAGTGCAATTCCCACGTGTAATTCTTCTGTTAATATAGTTGGTGAGTTATCACTTCAAACAAATTACTAATATTACAATTAATTGATTATTCGGATTAATATAAACATGCAGAATGGGGGGTATACAAAATTTTGTACTACCCGCTCCAGCACCATCACACCAACCCATATCAGATTACTATCTGATGATGAACAATCAGAATGCAGTAGTTCTCATCTGTTTCAGCCTTACACCCTCTATGTCCTTCCAGGCATCACAATAAATTCCCCTTTGATCTTCCATTTCTATTTCTTCTCTTTTCCTTTTTCATGCTCGTTGTTTTCCCTCAGTAGGCTTACTCTGCGACATTTATAAAGCAGTATTATCATTAGAACGCTTATAGCAATAACAATTATTGGTGTTAATATTCTCCCTAATAAGCTGTCAGAAAACTTAGACAACCAGTTACCTATGGAAGAAATAATCTTACCACTTTTCTCCCATGCACCATCAGCCTTCAGTTTTGACAAATCATCATGCAAATGAGTAATGTTGCTAATATATCCCTCCAAATCCTTACTCTTATCAGGGATATAAGTGCAACACTGTTGAATCTTTAGCGTACTACAGACTCCGCCTTCTTTTGCCAATAATATGTCTAAGGCAAGTATATTTTGTAAAACCATGGTCCTCATAGCAACCATTTCAGTATCAACCATCAAAAACCCTCTAGTGGTATCCGTTGATAAACGATCAACCACTGTAGACAATTTTTGAATTTTCTGTGAATTTAAAATAACCCCAACTGAAGGTATCAATGCACCAAATATATCCCCAATTATTTCAGTAGCACTCAAACCCCTTCTACTCTGAGTTAGTTGCTTTTTATTGGTTCCTTAATTTATCATTTACGTGGTAAATATTTGAAAAGACAATTCCCATATAACAGCATCCATACCAATGTGGTGGCAACCTATAGTAGGCATTTTTACCACAAATGAAATACACCCCAGGGTAATCAGGATCTGTACCACCCTTTAATCCCCAACCACCAGTAATTAAGAACGTTTTTTCACATTCACTGGAACCAACAAAGTGATTACTATAATCTGTTTCTGCTTTAGTATGCAAAGTTTTCCCCTATGAGGCCAAACTAGAGATATTGTGGCATAAAGAGGAGTCCTCCTGAGGCTTGAGCCGGGAGTGACGTAGGTGGGGTCAGACAGATTGGATCTTCTCGCAACATAACGGTTAGAACTGCTACTATCACTGTCCATATCTGAATATATTTTCGTTCTACATTTGCCTATGTTGCACGTACATTGCGTATATGTGCACAAATTGTGAGGGGGCGTTTTTTAAGAATCAATTTTACTGTTTTAAAGTGGGAGCTCAAGGTACACATTGTTTTTTATTAAAACTGTGGCATTATTTTGGGTTTTAAAAATACTCGGCACCAAAGTACCCTTACCTGCTCCTCGCTCTTGGGAGGTTGATGCATTTGCGTCGTAGGGCTTCCAGGCAGGGGGCAGACATCTTGGGAGGGTAAGGTTAGTGGACTAGGCCTCATGCCCCGGACATCACTAAAGGGGGCACTGGCGCGTGCGTGCAGCGGACGCGCGCTGAATGCACGCCAAAAGCCAGCCCGCCTGCGACCGTCCGCGCTGGTTCTGTGCGCAGCGCCAGCCCCCCTGGTCGAACCATGAGAGATAGGGACACTAGCTATTACTCTAGTGAATGCCTAAAACGCCTTAATCCTGGTTTTTCAGATCGAAAAAGTCATAAATTCTGTATACATCCTCAGGAGATAGAGCTCTGTCTAGGCTGTAACTCTTGGTTGCCAGAACTTCTGATAAAACCTATAAAGACCACATGGGCACAGAATTTAATAACCCTAGCTGATGGTTCTCATTCCGCTCGGAAACTTGCCCTATTAAATGCTGGATCATTGGTCAAATGCGCTTCCCTTATCGAAGATGAAGGGATTTTGGTCGCATTCATAACAGAATCCTGGACGGATGATGCTTCTGGACCTGACCTGGTCAAAGCAACACCTCTCAACTACCAATGCTATACATTAAATAGATGCCACAAAAAAGGAGGAGGTCTGGCCATTATTTATCATAACTCAATTTCGGCTTCTTTCACCCCTATATTGATAGAAGAATGTGAAGTCCTAGAGTTTTGTCTCAATCTATCACATCACTGCTCGTTCAGAGGCTCTCTCATCTATAGGCCCCCGGGTCCCAGAAGATGCTTCCTTACCCAAGTTGGTAATATAATTGAAAGAGGTATTAGCCTTGACTCCTATACCATCCTAGGACACTTCAATTACCATCTAGAATCCTCTTCGACTGAATCAATTCAGCTAATAGAGCTAATGAAAATTGCCAAAGTAGAACAATTTGTGAGTGAGGCAACTCACAAAGCAGGCCACACATTAGATGGTATTTTTTCGAACAATCCGAACCTAACCATGCTAAACACTCTACCTCTGGCATGGTCAGACCACTCAGCAGTTATTAGTGAATTTAACCTGCCCGCCCATGGGGCCCCAAAATCATGGAAAAAAACAAGTTCAGTAATCAGAGCCTGGAATAAGATAAAGTCAAAAGAAATACAACAACACCTTACCTCAACACTACCATCGGTGCCAAGAAATTTAGATGAGGCTACCAATATTTATATAAATTGGTTTACAGCTGCAGGAAATAATTTGGCACCTTTGAAACCTCTTCGCCTAAATAGACAACAGCCTTCGGCCCCCTGGTATTCTTCTGAACTTAGAGACCAGAAACTGGTGTGTAAGCACTTGGAAAGAAAATGGAGGGCGGGCTATAAGGAAAAGGACAAATCAATTTATAAAGCTAGCCTGTCAACATATAAACACTTACTGCAAAAAACAAAACAAAACTATTTTACAGACAAAATTAACACAGCTAAAAACTCCTCCAAAGAGATTTTTTAAAATAGTAAAAACCCTAGCCCACCTGCGTGCCCCATCAATTCAGGCCAGTCAAGAACTGTGTAACAAAATAGCCAAAAAACTCTTTGAAAAGGTAAAATATTTTTGTCTCATTTTCTAACTCCGTTAAGGAAAATACTCAGAGCTTAGCCTCTTCCCAATTTGATTCCATGGCTAATAGTCCTCTCTTACAGAATGTTGTCCCTCTAACAGAATCCGATACATCTAAGCTAATGCTGAAGATAAAATCAGGTTCCCCCTATGACCCATGTCCAAGTAGGGTTTTCTTATTAGCAGTAGAACCTAGCTCAAAAATATTGACCCCCATTTTTAACAACATGTATTTAGATGGATACTTCCCAAAAGGCTGGAAACATGCGTCTATCTTGCCACTTTTAAAAAAACCCAGTTTAGATGTCAATGATCCAAACAATTTTAGACCCATATCAAGAATTCCATTTTCAGCAAGGTCATAGAGAGGAATATTAATGCCCAACTAAACAAATTCCTTCAAGACCATCAAGTCCTGGACCCTACACAGTTTGGATTTAGAGGGGGTCACAGTACCGAAACAGCGTTGCTAAAATCCACTGGAGAGATCAGGAACATCTTGGACCAGGGAGGGAATGCCGCCCTGATCATGTTAGATCTTTCAGCGGCATTCGATACCATTCATCACGGTATATTGATGAAACGCCTCATGGAGATAGGAGTTAAGGGTTCGGCTTGGAATCTCCTCCAATCCTTTCTTACCGATAGAGTACAAACTGTAACATTGGAGGAGTTCCAGGCAGAATCATTTTCACTGCCTTGTGGAGTTCCCCAGGGATCTTCACTGAGCCCGACTCTTTTTAACGTATATGTTTCCTGTTTGGCACCACTTGTGGAATTATTTGGGTTCACTCTAACCTCCTGTGCTGATGATACCCAAATAGTGGTCAACCTGCTCCCAGGAAACTCCATGCATACACCGCCAAAACTAAAAAACTGTATGTCTGCTGGATGGCAAAAAACTGCCTAAAGCTTAACTCCAACAAAACAGAGGTTATTCTTTTTGGCAATAACCCTAACTTATGGTCTCCAGGCTGCTGGCTGACAGATCTTGGCCAACTCCCTACTCCGGTAGGGAAAGTAAAAAATCTCGGAGTATGGCTGGATGACAAACTGAGTGGCAGGGATCAAGTGAATAAAGTTGTCTCCACCACTACCTATATCCTCAAATCTTGTAATAAAATTATGCCACTACTCCCAAAAGAAGTACAGCAAACTGTTATCACTGCTCTCATTCTGCCAAGATTGGACTATTGTAATAGTCTATATTTGAGGATACATGAAGGATCCCTAAATAAATTACAGATTCTGCAGAATGCGGCCGCCAGACTGCTCACAGGCACACCTAGGACTGGATCTATTTCTATCCAAATCAAGGCCCTTCACTGGCTGCCAGTGAGGCAACATATTCAATTTAAAGCTCTGACACTGGCCTTCAGGGCCCTTCATGGAATAGGACCTAAATTCTTAATACAACAACTCCATTGGTATTCTCCTACCAGAACCCTACGATCCTCGGACGCCAAATTGGCTATAGTTCCTAGGGTAAAAAAGGCCAATTGGGGTGGTAGAGGCTTTACGGCCTATGCAGCTAAAGCCTGGAATGCTCTTCCTCTATCTTTGAGAAGTATGACTGATCTCCTCCCATTTCGAAAGTCATTAAAAACATTTCTTTTCAAATATTGATTGTTCTTATTTTTCATCTTTTACTCACCAGTCTCCCCGCAGGTCTTCTCTAAGCGCCAGGACACCTTTTTGGTAACAGTTGCGCTCTATAAATGCCAATAACATAACATAACATAAATCTCAGTCTTCTGATAATTTCCTTCCTTATGTGCCCATGGAGGCTCTATACTCTTCTGTTCAGCAGCCCTGCGTTTAAACTCTCTACGTCTATCTTCTACAGAATTTATGTAATTTATCCCTATATTGTGTAATCTACATGTTAAATTATGCCTATGTGCATATACTGTATCTATCGTTTTAATAGTGTGAAAACAACTCTCCCAAATATTCTGCATCCTTAGCAATATATACTATATGCATATTCTTTCCAATAGGAATTTCTGAAAATGCTAAGTCATAATTTGAATAGAAATACTGGAATACCCCTTTAGCATAAAACAAACTAGTTAATACACTACACAATATTCCATATGTTAGTGGTAAATGGTGATATGTTACACCCTCAGACACAGACGTAGGTAACTGCATGGGCACATAACAATCCTTCGGATCCATTGTGTCTACATACTCATAAAGCAATTTCGTAAAAACATTTAACGAATAGTCATTAATAGATTTATCCAAATGTAAGGCACTACCAGTTATTTCTTTCATATTAGTCTCTGATTCTTCTTTCAGATCACTTTTAGTAACCAAAGTCACATACTCATTATTAGTAGTAGTAGTATTTACTACATTAATAAACATAAAGGTGCCGATTCCGATCCTGGAAAAACCGGGTACGAACCGTCGGTCGGAGGGTTTTCTCCGTCTGACTCGTACCCGGTAAAATAACCCTACAAACTTACAAGTACGATTCGTACGGAAACACCATTTCCGTACGAGTCGGAAAAAACACCGACCGACTGTAAAAACACATACCAATGTGATCCGGGACAGCGCCGACGTGACGTCGGGACGCATGCAGGCTGCATTTCACGAACCAGGAAGTACGAATCGTACCAACACCAGTCCGGACGGCAATATTTTTACAGAGAAAAGAACAAGGGGACCCGTTCTGGTAGCCTAGGGACCTCGGGTAATAACTTATTTTAAAGAACAAAGGTCCTTGGCATAAGAGGAGATAGTTTAAATGTTTCAACATAGACTACAATGAGCACTATGGAGGTTCTTCCAATGTCCAGCCGGACAGAGGAATATTTATTCAAGTAAGATAACAGGATGGACAAAATACAAGGCACAACAGAGATGGCGAACGGCACATCTCCAACAAACAACGCACTCATTTTGTCACAATGGTTGAATAGTGGCGTGATAGCCGAACGGAAAAGCAGATCCTTGCTTCCTCTACAAGCTCCAGCCCTCCTGAACGCTTGGGACTACGATCAAGCATCCAGACGCCCTCGTGGGGCTTTCGCTTACTGCCGACGAGCTCCAGGCACCCATTGAGCTGCTCCTGGCACCCACCGAGCTTTCCCAGGTCCACTCCGAGCTGCTTCCCAGGCTCCTTGACACTATCTATCAGGCAACAGTTCATTTTCTAGTCCTGATGATGATCCCATAGTATTGAGAGCTAGGGATCGAAACGTCGACCTTTGTAGCAAACACCACTATTCAACCATTGTGACAAAATGAGTGCGTTGTTTGTTGGTTTGAGCTTACACAGTATTATTATGTAAATGTAAGCCGCCTTTTGCTCTTCCCCCCTTTTTTGCCTGCTGTTTCCTTCTTGTGTCTATACTCCCTATACCTTCTTTTCAAACGCTCGGTACAGGACTGTGCCGTTCGCCATCTCTGTTGTGCCTTGTATTTTGTCCATCCTGTTATCTTACTTGAATAAATATTCCTCTGTCCGGCTGGACATTGGAAGAACCTCCATAGTGCTCATTGTAGTCTATGTTGAAACATTTAAACTATCTCCTCTTATGCCAAGGACCTTTGTTCTTTAAAATAAGGCAATATTTTTACGGCACCCAAAAAGTGCTGGAAAAGCGAAGTACGGCGCGATGCGAGCGGAATTGGGGGCCCGGTACGTGCCGAACCACCCCCAGACCCCGCGGATGTACGTGCCATACCCCCACCTGTGTATGTACGAGACGTAACCCCACCCGTGTATGTACGAGACGTACCCCCACCCGTGTATGTACGAGTCGTACCCCCACCCGTGTACCCCCACCCGTGTATGTACGAGACGTACCCCCACCTGTGTATGTACGAGACATACCCCCACCCGTGTATGTACGAGACGTACCCCCACCCGTGTATGTATGAGTCGTACCCCCACCCGTGTAGTGTATGTACGAGTCGTACCCCCACCCATGTATGTACGAGACATACCCCCACCCATGTAGGTACGAGACGTACTCCCACCCGTGTATGTACGAGACGTACCCCCATCCATGTATGTACGGTGCGGACCCCCAGCACGTAGCGCTGGGGGTCCGCACCGTATATACACGGGTGGGGGTACGTCTCGTACATACACGGGTGGGGGTACGACTCATAAATACATGGGGGGGGGTACGTCTCGTACATACATGGGTGGGGGTACGTCTCGTACATACACGGGTGGGGGTACGTCTCGTACATACACGGGTGGGGGTACGTCTCGTACATATACGGGTGGGGGTACGTCTCGTACATACACGGGTGGGGGTACGACTCATAAATACATGGGTGGGGGTACGTCTCGTACATACATGGGTGGGGGTACATCTCGTACATACACGGGTGGGGGTACGTCTCGTACATACACGGGTGGGGGTATGTCTCGTACATATATGGGTGGGGGTATGACTCGTACATACACGGGTGGGGGTACGTCTCGTACATACACTGGTGGGGGTACGACTCGTACATACACTACATGGGTGGGGGTACGTCTCGTACGTATGCGGGCACATGTCTCCATGGTTGGTATTGAAGTTCGCTCCGGACGGTCTTTTTTCCATACGGGTGTACATTCGGACAGACCGGACAGATCGTACTTGCGCGCTCTGACTTAATTTTTCTGATTCGTACGGATAATCGTCCGGGGACGTGTCGGACACTTTTTCCGACCCGAGGACGTGTGGGGGAATTTTCCCAATGCGATTCGTATGGACTTTTTCCAATACGAATCGTACTTGCCAGTTTGTACGGTACTTGTACGATTCGTACGGAAAAAAATCCGGATACGATTCGTACGGGGAAAATTTTTCCAGGATCGGAATTGGCACCATAGTGTGGTATCACAAAGGTTAAAAACAACCATACAGACATTGTTAATAAAACACAGAAGGCACAAACATGGAAACATGTCTGCCTACACATTTCCTAATTCTGTTTACCAGTCTCAGTTCTAATCATCTTCAAAGTTCATGTAAAAAGAAAAAAATTGTCAAAAGGTCTCTAAAAACTTCACTACAAATAATTAGTAAATTTACTATGCTATTTTTAGTTTGTGTACTCCACTCCAAAGACTTGAGCCTTGAGCTCTTGAGCTCTTGAGCTTTTTTTTCAAATACACAGCTTTTAAAACTTCTGGAAAGTTATCACATATATCTCCACGCACTTTTTGAACACCCTCTCAAATTAGCAGTTCCATTATGGCGGCTTAAAAGAGTTGTCTTTCTTTTCACAGAATTTCAAAACTAATTTTTCCCAATCATTGTTGTAAATACTTTCACTTGCACCTATAACCACATAAGTCCATTCTGGTGCTGAGTATTTCTTGTTTGCTACTTTTACTCTTTTTGTTCTTCGTACTTCATTCTCTTCTTCTACTTCACTTTGTTCTGATTGACTCAATACTTCAAGTATTGTTTCAGAAACTTTGCTATTGACAGTGTATTCCAGCTTTTTTACTCCTTTTGGCCACTTGTCTCCCTTGTTTGCCCTCTTTCCATTTTCATTTTCAACTGTAGTTTCTGAACTCTCTTTAGATGAGTTCCTCTTTCATTTGTCTTTGACAACTGCAGGAGCTGAAAGAATCACTCTGTTCTCACATTGACAGCGACAGTGTTATCTTCACTGGCCCCAGTAACTTGTGCCCACTCTACCCTAACTTCAACCTGCTCTGGAACATTTCCTTGTTCCCGTCTCTCTTTTTCAGCAGTTTCTTCTTTTTCAAGTGGACTTGGGACTTTTCTCGTGTGACTTGCGTGAATCCAATCCGGCAGACCGCCACACTTGACAGCTGTTGTAGTCACTAGTATGATCTGGAAGGGCCATGCCAGCGAGGTTCTAAAGAGGAGTTTATGACATGTTTCTTCACCACAACCCAGTCTCCCGGACTTAAATCCTGTCCTTGTTCAGTTGTTGTTGCAACTTCTCCAACCTTGTGAGACACAGAACATACCACAACAGCCAATCATTTACAATAATCCAGTACCAAGTCATCAGTAATGTTCATTAGTTGATTTGCTGGAACTGTTAGCTGTCTCAATAGCCCTGCCCATAATGATTTTGTGAGGGGATAATCCAGTTTTCTTGTCTGGGATACTTCTTAAGCTCATTAAAACTAATGGCAATGCATCAGGCCATTTTAGTGTTGTGGAAGCACAAACCTTTGCCAACCTTGATTTTATTGTGCCATTGACCTGTTCAACTACAGCTGAAGCCTCAGGTCTATAAGCACAGTGCAAATTTTGCTTAATCTGTAATGCTGCACAAAGCATCTGCATTAGTTCATTATTAAAATGTATCTCTCTATCTGATTCCAGCGAGACTGGAAAACCAAATCTAGGAATAATCTCTCTAAGAAGCAATTTAGCAACTGTTGGACTGTCCTTTCGTCTTGTTGGACATGCTTCCACCCAACAAGAAAACAAACAGACAACCACAAGGACATATTTTAATCCATTGAAAGGGGGCTTCTCAATATAATCCAACTGCATTTTGATAAATGGACCAGCTGCTTTCCCAATTCATCCCATGCTAACCACTGTTTTCCCTCTGGGTTTTGCTGCTGACAAATTGTGCATCTCTGACAGAGACTCTCTGCAATCACTCTGAACTTGGGATTAAACCATGTCTGTTGAAACAATCTAATCATCACATCTCTTCCAATATGTGTTGTCCGATGATGAACTCTAGCCATCTGAGAAAGAAGACTGTCTGGCATTACTAGTCTCCCATCAGTGTACACCTAGACTTCATCATCTGATCTGAGAGTGCACCCCAATTTAATCCACCCTTCTTTTTCAGAGTCACTTGCCTCTTCTTGTAAATCTCTTACATCATCCCAAGTCTCAACAGATGTGAACAATCATTTGCATTCTGTTTGTTCAATCTGCTCATTTACTGATAGTTCCACATTAATCGAGTATGCATACATAGCACAGAATTTAGCAATTTCATCCGCGTATCAGTTGCCCAGTGTGATGTACTCACAACCAGATCTATGTGCAGTGCACCTCACCCCCCCCAATTTGTGCTGGCAACTGTAATTCCATCAGCAAATCTTTTACACTCTCTCCGTTTCTGATCGGTGGACCCGAAGAGGTCAAAAATCCATGTTGGGACCACAACTGCCCAAAGTCATGTACGACACCGAAGCCGTATTGGCTATCCATAAAAATTGTAATCCTCAATTGTCTTGACAAGATACAAGCTCGGATGAGCGCTTTTAGTTTAACCACTTGTGTAGAGCTCACTCTTTTCATCCGCGATGCTTCAATGACATTTGGTACTGTGCAAATTGCATAAACAGCTCTCAAACAACCCTCTGAATCTCTCAAACATGAACCATCCACAAACAGAACACCATCAGATTCAGGTAGATGTGCATCCTTGATATCAGGCTTTGGTTTTGTGCACAACTCTGTCACATCCAGGAAATCATGATCTACTTTATCAAAAACTTCCTCACAGTCTGGAGTTGGCAATAATGTGGCTGGATTCAGGCTAGTACATCGTGTTATTGTCACATTTTCAGCACCCAGAATCACTTGCTCATATTTTGTTAAACGGCTATTCTTTAAATGTTGTGTCTGAGTGCGCGTCAACACAATCTCAACTGAATGCGGAACAAACTGTCTCAATGGATGACCCATAACAGTCAACATTGCTCAAGACTCACACAAGTAGCAGCAACTGTTTTCAAACATCCTGGTAATGCTGCAGCGATGGGATCCAAAGTAGCAGAAAAATATGCCACTGGTCTACGTGCGGTTCCGTGTGTTTGCGTTAGAACTGAGAGTGCACAACCCTCACGCTCATTGCAAAACAATGCAAATTCTTTTTCGAAGTATGGCATCCCTAATTCTGGTGCTCGACATAAACTGTCTTACAACTCTAGGAACGTCTTTATACATTCCTCATCAAGATGTATTGGATCTCTCACATCTTTGTGTGGTAGTCTCTGAAGTAGTTTTGCGATCAGTGAAAAATTCATAATCCAGTGTCTGCAGTGAATCACTGACAGAATATCGAAGGTCAAAATATCGACCTACGGAAATATCGATGCAAGAATATCGAAGTCAAGAATATCAACATCCTATCTACATTATGGTAAGTACAAAAAATAGGAAAAAAATATCAATGTCAAAAATATTGTTGTTAAAAATCTCGTTTTTTATTTAAGTAAAAAAGATAATGTAAAATAAAGTAAATAATACATATAATTAAAATTAACATAGTTAAAAAATATTTCAAAATCATAATAAATTATAAGTAATATATACATTAGGTAAACATAAATTAAACATACACATATAATATATATATATATATATATATGTATATATATATATATATATAAATATATCTCTCTATATATATATTATCTACTGGCGGTCGCCAGTAGATAGTTATAGTTAGGACCCTGTTTCCATAGGAAATCCGCAACATTCTATTTGGAATAACTTTGGCGCCGGTTGATGAATCCTCGCAAAATTTTCAAAATAGGTGGGGCGCTACGCTACGCTCCTACCCTGAAAGTCTCGGGGGGATTCGTCAAGCGGGGGCTGAGAAAAAAGGGGGGTCCCAAAACGCTTTTTTCCCATGCATTTTTCCATAGGACCTTTAGACACAGCTACAGCCCGAACGGCTGAACAGAGTTACTTGAAATTTGGCAGAGAGGTAGTCCTCAGGTCAAGGAAGTGCCTTTTGTAGGTCTGGTGTAAATCTGTTCAGTAGTTCCTGAGAAAATAGCATTTAAATCAATATATATATGTGGGCGGAGCCTAACCACACATCTCATCCTGAGATCTGATTGGCTGTCAGCACTTCATCCAAGAAGTGTTGGCAGCCATCTTGGGACCAATATACATGATAGCACCTCATTAAAAAGCATTGCAGTTAATAGAAGATTTTAAGACTTTAGTTACATTATAAATCATTTGTTGATGGTACCATACTCATTTTAGGAATTGTGGTATGTTCTAAGGTGATTTCACCATGTGAAAAAGCCTTCTGCTGGGATATCATGATTGAGAGAAAAATATTTTCTCATGCTTTTACCACAGAGGTTTGGAAGGTGATCTATAAGCTAAACTGAGAGCTTATTTTCTGTAAATTCACATTATCTTTCTCAGTCATGTGAGAATGAAGTCTGACATTCTCAGTAAAACATGTACATCCAACAAGGGCAGAGACTGTCAGTTGATTCCTTTGTGTTCTACTGCAGCTTTCCAGAGTGTTCCAAAGAACTACTAGAGCGCTAACCGTCCTACTTATGATAAATGTATGGCACACCTGAAGCAATCTTGCTTGGATTAAAGTGGTAACTCTTAAAACATTTAATTTAAAAAGGAACAAAATGAGGGGGTTCATTTTTCCATAAAAAGTATGATTAGTGCTGCAGAAAGAAAAATTAGGGCACATTTTGAGTGACTTCTCAAATCCTGACATGCAGACTGAAACATGCACTTTCAATACCAGCAGCAGTTTTCCCTGGTGAGCAGTAGCTTTACTACAGTGATCTAATGAGCAAAAAGCGTGCTAACATACTGATTTTATGGCAAATGTGTGACACATTTGAATGCCTTCTTGATGGAATCAAAGTAAAAAACTGAAAGTATTTCCTACTGAGGAGACTGCAGTAAATGAGGAAATTAGGAAACTTCATAACAAATAAGTCTCCCAAGATGGCCACCAGAGACAAAAGAGCCCAAATGTAGCCCAAATATCACCCAGATGTAGCCCAAGTATAGCCCAATGACAGAATGTCCAAGAATGTTCTTAAAAACAACTAGAGCACTTACTGTCTTCATTATGACAAAAGAATGGCACACCTGAAGCCATCTTGATTGGAATAAACTGGTAACACTTAAAACATTTAATTTAAAAAGGAACACAATGAGGGGGTTCATTTTGCCATAGAAATTATGATTAATGCTGAAGAAAGAAAATGAGGGCACATTTTGAGTGACTTCTCAAATCCTCTTCTATTTCATTAAAAAATTCTGACATGCAGACTGAAACATGCACTTTTAATACCAGGAGCAGACTTCCATGGTGCAGTAGTTTTACTACAGTGATCTAATGAGCAACTAGAGTGCTAACATTCAGAATTCATGGCAAATGTGTGACATATCTGAATACCTTCATGATGGAATCAAAGTAAAAAACTGAAAGCATTTCCGACTGAGGAGACTGCAGTACATGAGGAAATTAGGAAACTTCATAACAAATAAATCTCCCAAGATGGCCACCGGAGACAAAAGAGCCCAAATGTAGCCCAAAATCACCCAGATATAGCCCAAATATAGCCCAATGACAGAAGTGTGCAAAACACTTATTATTTTGTGTTTTTGCAGTGTTATATAGTGCAGACTTGTCAGGTATTGGAGTGCTTTACATGAGCATTGGTTACATCACACAAGAACAAATTCATTTTGGTTGTAGACATGGGGAGACTAAGTGATTTGACCAGAATCACAGAATGTCGAGCTGAAGCAGAAACTTCAACCTGGTTCCCCAGTTGCAAAGTCTGCAGTTCTGGAAGTAACACCACATCCTCTCCCCTAAGTGCAACATTTAATCAAGTTGTCAACTAGATAAAAAAACATAAAGATAACAAATAATTTAAAAGTGCTTTGTCGCTATTTGAAAACTCAGAAAATATGTCCTTATTTTAGTCTTTTAGAGCACTAACCATAATTTTGATGCCAATAAGACCCTCTCATATATGTAATTTCTAAAGGAATGCTCTAGGTATTACACTTTTGATTACATCAAGATGATGTCAGGCGTTCCACACTTTTGTAATAAATATAGAATGTTAGCAATCTAGTTGTTCATTAGGATACTGTTGAGAGGCAGAGGCCAGGGGCACGGACTCTGAAAATTGAAGGCAGGTAGGAGGGTGCAAAGGCAACAATTTAACCACACTGAGCAGGCAGGAAGGGCCGTGGAAGCACAACAGACTATGGAGGGCAGTGGAAAGGGGGGCAGGGGCAACAAACCAACAATACAGGACTTGCAAGAGAGGCTGTTGGAGGGAAGATCTATTACGGGTCAAGGAAGCTAGGGGCGGTCCCCAGAGCCCCGGGAGCCACCACAGAACTGAGCAGGAGAGTGAGTCAGGGACAAAAGGGGCACCTTAATTTGAGCCGGGGTGCCTAGGAACGCTTGCTCCAAAAATGAAGAAAACAGACATATGAGACATGGAATTGGAGGCAGAATACAATGGCAGTTTAATGAGAAGATGCAACTTCAAAGAAACCGCAGAATAGAGACATAAAGTACAAAATACAGAATCCAGATAATCATACAGCTGTCATGATATTCTCTGTATCTCAATTAATGGACTGACAGAGAGAGAGAGAAAACACATCTATAAATGCATCATGAGAAACAAGTTACACCAAGGAAAATGTTACCTAGGGACACTCACATTTACTCTTAGAGCAAGCATTCCTGCAATTACAATACAACATCTTTTAAATGCAAAAGTAAAGAGAACAATGGTTAAACATAACATGACATTTCATATAGGTAAAATAGAATAAGATACTTCAAGCAAAGCAGAGCAAGACATTTTAAGCAAAGGAAGACAGCTCCCAGTTCTTGGGGAAAACCTGCACAGCCTGTTAACCTACATACAGACGGCGAGGTTGCCCGTCGATATCTGTGGGTGCTCCCTTTTTATATCATTTTGTGGGCTCCTTTGCACGCTACATCTACCTA
Source organism: Triturus cristatus (assembly GCF_964204655.1). Lineage (NCBI taxonomy): Eukaryota > Metazoa > Chordata > Amphibia > Caudata > Salamandridae > Triturus > Triturus cristatus. The sequence continues at coordinate 305,125,518 of NC_140579.1, read as the reverse complement.
CGTATGCTACCCAAAAGCTTTGTCTGCAGATTTTACCAGACATTTCGTCATTTACCCACTTAATGCTGACAATGGACTGGGTGAAAAGGTCAGTCTCTCAGGCCAATCGCTTATCGTAAGTTCCATAGAGCAAGCAGAAAATAATGGGTATTGTACAGGAATTCAATATATTCATGTATAAAATCTCCTCAGTTCTCCTAACTTGACGCTCTGCGGTTGCCACTTCCTTAAAAGCGGGAAACCTGCCCAGGAAGCAAGTACCAGTCCAGGATGCAGCCTACTGTATGTCGACAGCTTCAGGGGGATGTTGAACTTTGATACCGAGCACGGAGCACTCGGGTAGGGTGGGGGCTACTAGTTTGGAGCAGAAGGCCTCGCAGACCTGCCTTCAGACTGCTATACACTAAAATTGCAGAGCTATGGTCAATTTAACAAAGAGGCCTACATATTGAACAGAAGGGCCTACACAGGGGTTTTATGCTGGCTGAGTGGTAAGGATGTCTCAGGATAATTATATAGCAACACAGGACCCGCTGGTCAATTTAATACGGCCTACAAATGCGGCTGGCAGGGCAAGGACAAGGGTCTCATACTTCAGGTGTGGACAGAACGGGCCAGGGGCCCCCTGTGATACAAAATCTACCCTCCTTCAAGGCTGTGGCAATGTAATAGACCATTGTGGGCAGAAGGAAGAGGCAATGGTAGTACAACCATACATGCCAACAGACCCGATTCAGCCAGGAAACGTCCAATGTTTTTAAGCTCAAATGGGCTTTATTTGATCTGTCTCCTGTCTACAATATCCTCTTTTTCAATGTAACTCAAAGGGGAAAATCAATACCCCAGTTTTTTTTCAAAATCTCCCTCTTACCAAGTTCAAAATGTTCGCAAGTATGGTACATTGGATCATGGAAGGAAATGGGATAGGGACATGGACTTGGATAACAGAGGACAGGAGAGACATGGAGAGGTGCACCAAACTGACCCTGCAGGGCAGGCATCAGGGTTTGCAGCAGCACAATACACCACACAGGGCATGCAGTACGGGAGTGCAGCACAACAATCCATAGAAAGCAAGAGGGAGGGGACAGGACCATGCACATGGACAACAGAGAACAGAGGGGCAAGAGGCAATGGTAGCTAGCTGACCATAATGGACAGACAGGAGAGAAGGCTGCAGCATAACAGACCATAAAGGGCAGGAGGGACGGATCAGGGGCATTACAATGGAACAGACAAGCCAGGAGGGAGGGAGTAGGGGTCTGCACATGTAAACAGAGGGCTGGGGGCAAGGGGGCAGGGCAGGAGCAGCAAGATAGCCATGGAGGTCAGGCAGGATGGGCACTAGAAGCAAGACACAACATGAAGAGCAACAGTGAGACTGTGATGGCATACACACAGACCATGGAGGGAAGGTGGGAGGGGGTCAGGGGCAGCTAACTGACCACACAGGGAAGGTGGGAGGGGCCATGGCAGCACAGAAGACCATGCATGGCAAGTGGGAGGGTTAGTGGCAGCACAATGGCTATGATGGGCAAGAAGGAGGGTGCAGGGGCATGCACAAAGGACGATGGAGGATAGAAGGGAGGGTCAGGACCTGTGCACAGACAAGAAAGTTCAGGGGAAGGGGCCTCACAACAGACCACACGGGGCAGGCAGGAGGAGCAGTTGCAGCACAACAGACCAGGGAGGGCAGAAGGGTGTGGCAGTACAATGGACCATGTAGGACAGGAGGAAGAGGATAGAGGCATGGCATGTGGACAGGCAGGGTGGAGGTGGCAGGGACAGGTTACAGTCATCTGACAATGCTAGGCAGGTGGGAGGGGAGTGGCAGCTCAACAGAACACTCAGAGTAGATAGGAGTGGCAGGTCCATGGGACATGGTGGGCAAAAAGGATGGAGCAGGGGCATGCACAAAGACATCGGAGGGCAGGGGGAAGGAGAATAGGGGCAGCAAGCTAAGCACAGAGTTTAAGCAGGAGGTCAATGATGGGGCATAGAATTGGGCAATGGAAGGCAGGAGGAGTAGACTGGTACATCATACTAAATTGAGGGCAGTGGCAGCACATCAGACCATGCATGGCAGGAGGGAGGAGGCTAGTCCATGGATTCACACAACAGAGGATAGGGAGGAGAGGGATGGGGCAGCAAGCTAACTGTTCAGAGAAGGCGGGTATTAGAAACTTTATTGTTTTTAAAACATTTTGTCTGTGCAAACTACTTAAAATATGAACAAGTATGCAGCATAATCTCACTTTTATTCAGGAAGAAGAAGACGTTAGTGACTGTGACTCCGGGCTCACTTGGCAAAAACACCCCCTGACCCTCCACCCCCTATCGCAAAATGTAATGCCCGTGAAAAGGGTAGGTGAACACAGTGTTATATAGAACATAGTCCTGAGAGCACGATTGAAAATGAAAACTAGATATAGTGTATGGTATAAACTATGCACCAAAAAGTGTGATATAAGATGAACCAGGCGTGAAATATAATATGCAATACATTGTGCGCAATGACAGATTCATTGGAGAGCGCGAGATAGCACAGGCACTAGCGCGTGCTATGCGATATGCGCCTTGGAGTGTAATATGCACAGGGCAGTGTTGTGTAACCTAACTAGTCTCTAAAGTTGTAATATAAAATATGTGCTGGGGAGTGTAACGTTGCATATGCACTGTGACAAAGATATGGATCCCAAATTGTAATATGTATGGCATAGCACTGTGCGTTATAACATAGGCATCGAGGAAGGCACGTTAGATGGGGCAATATAACCCGTGCGAAGACAAGTGTGGCATGACATTTTCACGGGGTGGTGTTACAGTGCACATGGGCTAGAGAGTGTCATAGCATATGCACTAGCTAGTGGAATACAATACAGAGGTGTGTGGCACTCGGCAGGCAATGGTGGGTGTAACACAGCATTGGGCTCTGTCAGGAGCGCGCTGTGACTCGCAAGTGATGTTCGTCCCCTTTCCAGAGAGTAAAATAAAAAGTATTACACATCCGGCAGTGGATGTGTGTTTTATTAACTGTGAGGGGGGTTTCTTGCATAGTTTTGGTCGAATTTTTGTCGAATCCCCTTTGAATGGCTTGGTGTGCATGTTTATTAAATGTGCCCGTCAATAGCTACCCATGTTTGTATAAATAAACGACAAGGGTGTCTACCGGGATTAGGCACGGTAGAGCATCAGACATGTCAGAGCTTCACTAGTGGTGTAAATACATTCCACGTGGATTAATTGCATGCATAGTCGCCTTTTAATGAATATCACGCAAATCGTCATGGTGATAGGTACGTACAGTTTGTTCAGCATGTCCTAGGTGTGTCTATAAATATATATTTTTTTAAAATAATAAAAAACAGTGGCCGGCCCTGGGGATTGGGGTCAAAAAAATATAATTAGGAGACAGGCCCTGGGGGATGGGGTCATCAGGGCCAATAAATTAGAATAAGAAGGGGAACCACACAGCCCCCCTTCTTAAAAAAATAAAATAAATAAAAGACTGGCATCGTGCCGGAGGCCATGCCCCCTCCATGCAGCACTCTGCAAACGCGCCCCCAACAGGCATCTCCAGTATGCGCCAGGGAGCTGCGCTGCAGACAGGTGTTCTGAGGCCAAGCCCCTTTTTACACCTCTCTGCAACGCAGCTCTGTGGCGCTTACTGGAGGTTCCTAGTGGTCTAGTGTGACCCTAGGGACCCTTAGGATTCAAGGGGACTTAATCTCTCAATTTAGAACAGCCACAGGGCGCGTTTACACAGTGGTGAAGGGAGGGGACGGGGCCTGAGGTGACGTGTGCAAACACGCACCATGGCACGTTTTAAATTGGGGATATAATTTCCCTTCAATACTGAGGGCCCCTGGGGGCTATCTAGCCCACCAAGTGCTTCCAGTAAGCGCCACTGAGCTGCATTGCAGAGAGGTGGTCCAGGCCGTGCCACTTTTTACACCTCTCTGCAACGCAGCTCTGTGGCACTTACTGGAGGTACCTAGTGGGCTAGTTGGACCCTAGGGACCCTCAGGACTCAAATGAACTTAATCTCCCAACTAAAAACGGACACAGGGCGTGTTTACACAATGGTGAAAGGAGGGGACGGGGCCTGAGTTAACATGTGCAAAAACGCCCTGTGGCCTGTTTTAAGAGGTAGTTTTAATCCCCATGCCCTATTATATACTAGGGGCTTATAGAGGAGGTAAGGCTAATCACAGGGGTACCCCAACGCATAGTGTTCCCTAGTGTATGTAGGTGTTTTCACTGTATTCTAAGTGTCTTTTAACATAGCACTGGCTCTAGGACTGGTTAGTCAGACTCAGTTACCACCAGTATCCGTCTGAAAAAGTTGAGGGCACAGGATGATTTTGCAACAAGGCTTCTTTCTGCTCTTCTTTTTGTTCTTTCTGCACGTTATCCTTCTTCCTGCACTTATCTATTTGAGGACTTCTGTTGCTTCTTTCTGCACTTCTTTTGTTTCTTTCTGTGCATTTTTTCTTCTTTCTTCACATGTCCTATCTCTGTAGGCATAGTTAGAAATTAGCATTTAAAAAACCTTTGAAATTAACAGAAAAAACCATAGGTTTCAGGCACGTTATAGTTAGGAATTAGCATTTAAAAAACCTCAGAAATTCACTGAAAAAACCATAGGTTTCAGGGGTGTTATAGTTAGCTGGACTTTTCACTTGTACAAAACCATTGAAATTCCCCCGTTATAGTTAGTTCAGCTAACTATAACTCGCGCGCCCGCAATGCACTGCTGATGACGTCACATATTACATCACTCATGACATGGTCAGTGACATCACTCATGACATCACTGATGACATCTCAAATGACATCACTGATGACATCACTGATGACATCATCCTTGTGATAGAGTGGCAGACCTCCTCTCACCCTAATATAACCTTTGATACACACATTCAAAAATAGAGACTAAAATTTTCAAAACAATGGACATACCAATACCAGTTACAACAACCTCTTCAGTAATTCTAAGATCCACATACACATCCACTCATTCACCAACAGTCCAATACAGTCACTCATACATTTACTCACTCATCATATGTACTCATACACCTATACATCCTGTTACACAATGCCACTCATCCATAGAGTTACTCACACACATAGTCACTCATGCTAATAAAGAATCAAACATACATTTACTTGCATATACAGTTATACACACACCACCACACTTACTTCTACAGAAACTTACACATACTTAGTCTTTTAAACAATCACTTATAGAAACACATACTTATTCATACAGGAACTCTTTCAATCTCTCACTCTCACATATACTCACATATATACACCAATAGTCACATATACTAGTTTAAAACATATGTAGTTACTCATAAAGACACTATTGAGACAGTCATTCACTCACTAACACACCCATACACACACTCATCCACCCATACAGTCCTGCACACATACTGTGTTCAACACATACAAACAGTGAGTCACTCATTCATGCACCTATGCACTACGTAATACCCCCACGAACCATGCAAACACTCAGACTGATACTCAAAAAACCAACTAATAACCTATATAGACACCCATGTAGCTACTCACCAACCCATGCAGCCACTTATACACAAAGTGAGAGACTGATACAGATATTTACATATTTAAACATTACTCACTAAGCCATGTATTCACTATGATACACTTAATCAGTCAGTTACACAATCAATTTTTCAAAAACAAATCATCCATTTAGACACTTATATACCCATTTATTCTTCCATCGACCTTGAGATATACATATATAAAACATATTTAATTTTCAGAATAACACACATTCACTGGATGATGTCATCAGTGATGTCATCAGTGATGTCATTTGAGATGTCATCAGTGATGTCATGAGTGATGTCACTGACCATGTCATGAGTGATGTAATATGTGACTTCATCAGCAGTGCATTGCGGGCGCGCGAGTTATAGTTAGCTGAACTAACTATAACGGGGGAATTTCAATGGTTTTGTACAAGTGAAAAGTCCAGCTAACTATAACACCCCTGAAACCTATGGTTTTTTCAGTGAATATATATATATATATATTACCTACTGGCGGTCGCCAGTAGGTAGTTATAGTTAGGACCACGTTTCCATAGGAAATCCGCAACATTCTATTTTGAATAACTTTGGCGCCGGTCGACGAATCCTCGCGTATTTTTCAAAATAGGTGGGGCGCTACGCTCCGCTCCTACCCTGAAAGTCTCGGGTGGATTCGTCAAGCGGGGGCTGAGATAAAAGGGGGGTCCCAAAACGCGTTTTTCCCATGCATTTTTCCATAGGACCTTTAGACAGGGCTACAGCCCGAACGGCTGAACAGAATGACTTGAAATTTGGCAGAGAGGTAGTCCCTAGGTCAAGGAAGTGCCTTTTGTAGGTTTGGTGTAAATCTGTTCAGTAGAATCTGAGAAAATAGCCTTTTAATCAATATATATATCTGTGGCAGCTTACCGTGCGCTCACGGTGCACTTACCGTACGCGTATGGTGGCGTGCGCGAGCACGATTCTGATTGGCTGTTAGATCTTAGTAAACATTCGAATCGGTCGAAACCAGGAAGCGGCGGCCGCCATTTCGTGTGTTTCACTCAGAAAAAAAAGAGGGATATCTTGAAAAGGGGGCAAGGTGGAGAGTTACAGACCCCCTAACATTTGTAAGGGGGTCAAAGAAGGACAGAAAAGTTCAAAGAAAACATGTATTATTTTTTTTTAAAAATCGCGGGGTACGCGTACGGTAAGCTTACGGTAAGCTTACCGTGCGCGTACGGTAGAAAAAAAAAATAAAAAGAGAAATAAAATTCAGATTTAAGTGTTTAGATATTAGGGAGCTCTAAAAAGAGCCGTTGTGTTTATGAAGTGATTTTTTAGTGGTACCTACAAGTAAGTACCGATGCAGAGTCTAAGGTTCAAGAGGAAGACTCTGTTCCCTTCATCATTGAAGTGCACACCATCTCCTCTATAAATGTCTTGCATGTCGTAACGCAAGTTGTTGTGGTAAATGGAACCCATACCATAGTCACAGAGGAAAGCAGAAACAGATTTGTTGACGTGCTTTCTTGCTTTGTCAATCTGCGGACAGAAATGATTGGACCAGTTCCATTTTTGCCTTTGGCATATGTTAGAAAACACAAAGGCAGTTTTAGGGAAAAGTGAAAACAGTTGTGCAAAGGTGTCCTTCATAAGCATTTCCAGACCTACCCCAGTCAAAGTGCCTAGGTCATTGCCACCACAGTGCACTATTATGAGGTCAGGGTGTTGGATTTGCATGAAGGATTTCACCAATGGCATCAATTGGTGCCACTTTAACCCTCTCTGACCAATCCATTTAATGTCTACATTTGGCAAAGCAAGGTCTCTCACCATACCTGTTTTATCTGCAAACTTTTCACTCCAGAAAACATAGCTGTGCCCTACAATCCACACTGTGAACATCTTCCAAGGAGATCTGGATGCACTCAGGAGGTGTAATTCAGTAGAATGGGAAAATGAAATGAAAGACAGTTTGGAAATGGAGGAATACATATTTTTTTCATAAAAAAAAGAACTGATTGGCTGTTTCATACCATTCTAGAATAAAAACTAGGCTGCATGTGTAAATTAATAGAAGCATGTTTTGTATTGGTACAGAAAAATGTGTTACCAAAGAACAGTACTTTGGATTTGCTGTTAGGTTTGAAAAGTCAAGCACTCTTGCTCTGTGGAATTGAAACATTGTTTGGCGAACTTCTGACCTAACTCCACACAGCAGTGTTCCATGAGCTGTTGCTATGGTAGCAGGCAGAAGTCAAGTTGGGGGAAGGGTACTAGGCAGAAGTCAAGTTGGGGGAAGGGTACTTTTGGAAAAGGGTTGGTTTTCAACCAATAGAAAGAGAATAGGAGAGAGGTGTAAAGAAAAGAGATCCTGGCTCTGATAATCTGCTGTTTGAGTGCCACATTTCTTTCACAGCTAACTAATTTTAAAGGTGAGTTTAGAGTTTGAGAGGGGATGTATATGGTAAATTAAGAAATGAATAATAGAAATGGAATTCCTTTTGTTGAAGTTGTGTTTATCATTTTCTGTTTTGGGAGAAATTTAAATGTGAGGAACATGTAAAATAATATGGACTATGTTTTCACGATAAATTAAGGTGTACTGGTATAAAAAAAGAATAGTTTAAGGATTTGAGGTTGGACTCAGTAATGCAAATACATTCAGCATCACTAAGGCTGGTTGCCCTTGCTGGAATGTAGGCAGTCACCCAGGTTACACATGGTGGTGGTCTGAAAAAGCAGTTTGGACATGTGCTTTTAAAAAAATCTGAAAAGTGGATTCATAATGTGTCAGTCTGTAAAAGTGATTATCACTTGTCAAAAAAAAGAGCAGTAAGTGTGCTTTCAAATTGGCAAAGAAATTTCGTTTTGTGACTAATGTGAAAACATGACTCTGTGTGCAAAGAGGAATTATAGGCAGAGATTTATTGCGTATTGCTCTGGTGATTTCACAGTTGCATTAGATGGAAAGGGGGAGCCATTTTTTGGTGCAGAAGCAGACTCTTAGCACACACCCAGCTGCTTACCATGTTGAATCATGCACAGTATTTACAAGCGAGTGGGGTTTGAGGTTTCAGTCAGTAATGCAAATACATTCAGCATCACTAAGGCTGGTTGCCCTTGCTGGAATGTAGGCAGTCACCCAGGTTACACATGGTGGTGGTCTGAAAAAGCAGTTTGGACATGTGCTTTTAAAAAAATCTGAAAAGTGGATTCATAATGTGTCAGTCTGTAAAAGTGATTATCACTTGTCAAAAAAAAGAGCAGTAAGTGTGCTTTCAAATTGGCAAAGAAATTTCGTTTTGTGACTAATGTGAAAACATGACTCTGTGTGCAAAGAGGAATTATAGGCAGAGATTTATTGCGTGTTGCTCTGGTGATTTCACAGTTGCATTAGATGGAAAGGGGGAGCCATTTTTTGGTGCAGAAGCAGACTCTTAGCACACACCCAGCTGCTTACCATGTTGAATCATGCACAGTATTTACAAGCGAGTGGGGTTTGAGGTTTCAGTCAGTAATGCAAATACATTCAGCATCACTAAGGCTGGTTGCCCTTGCTGGAATGTAGGCAGTCACCCAGGTTACACATGGTGGTGGTCTGAAAAAGCAGTTTGGACATGTGCTTTTAAAAAAATCTGAAAAGTGGATTCATAATGTGTCAGTCTGTAAAAGTGATTATCACTTGTCAAAAAAAGAGCAGTAAGTGTTCTTTCAAATTGGCAAAGAAATTTCGTTTTGTGACTAATGTGAAAACATGACTCTGTGTGCAAAGAGGAATTATAGGCAGAGATTTATTGCGTGTTGCTCTGGTGATTTCACAGTTGCATTAGATGGAAAGGGGGAGCCATTTTTTGGTGCAGAAGCAGACTCTTAGCACACACCCAGCTGCTTACCATGTGGAATCATGCACAGTATTTACAAGCGAGTGGGGTTTGAGGTTTCAGTCAGTAATGCAAATACATTCAGCATCACTAAGGCTGGTTGCCCTTGCTGGAATGTAGGCAGTCACCCAGGTTACACATGGTGGTGGTCTGAAAAAGCAGTTTGGACATGTGCTTTTAAAAAAATCTGAAAAGTGGATTCATAATGTGTCAGTCTGTAAAAGTGATACAATTACATTTTAATTATAAATTAAATTGTTGGGTGGGACAGGTAAGTGAGAAATTAGAAGGTCTCTTTCTTCCACTTTATCTCAAAAAGATTTTTAAAAATTAGTTATTAATTTCTCAAGGATCTTGAGACGTGGTAATTGATTTTTAGTGTTTTTTTAATAAAAAAAAAAAAATACGCTTACCGTGCGCGTACGGTAAAAAATAAAAAAAAAAAGTTTCAAAGAAAAAATAAAAAAAAGTTGAGAGGTAAGGTTGGCTCTTATAAGAGCCGTTGGGTTCATACAGGGATGGAGGAAAGAAAGAATGGGAGTATTATGAGCGTCTACAAACATGCTGGTCTATCTTATTGTTAATAAGGGTAAGACTGATCTCCCCAAAAACAATAAGACCACCACATCTTGTACGCCTCATTTCAACCCTCCCAAATCGAGGGTTGGTGTCCACAGGAAAAGAAGAAGGTGATGCTCCAACATCAGAGGAAGGGCTCAGCTGAGCTGCCGATGATGTACTCGGCTGAGCATCTGAGGCTGGGCTCTGGTGACTTACTGAAGAGTTTTCTCCAGTATATCGAGCAAAGGTCCTTGGGTGTCTGTCCTGGAGGTGTCTCTTCATAGAGTGATTTCCAAAGGAATATTTCTTCCTTGGATTTCCTCTTGATAAAACACGACCACAAAGTATGCAAGTGACCAATTGAGCATTCACCTTTTTCTCCCCCTCTGGAAAAGTGAAATACTCCCATACAAAAGAAGTCTTTTGTTTCCTCCTTCTCTGGATCATGGTGGTGCTGCTAGCCTCACTCTCAGAAGAGGTCTGCTGTTCTGCCATTGTATCCCAATGTCAATCCAGCTCCTGCTCCTAGAGAATCACAAGCAGAAATGAGGGGAATGGGTGTGGTGTGGGAAGAATCTGGAACTGAAAGTAGTTTCAACCAATGAAAAGTGTTCTCTCAAGCAGTAATGAGGGGAATGGGTGTGGTGTGGGAAGTTTCTGGAAGTGAAAGTAATTTCAACCAATAAAAAGTGTTCTTTGTAAGTCACATGACCTGCCGTGCGCGCACGTGACCCTTACGGTGCGCTTACGAAGCGCGTACGTCACACTCGCGCATGCGCATTACACGCCCCTGCGTAACCGCGACGTTGCTTCCGGGTGTACGCGTACGTCACGCACGTATTGCGTATCGCGCATGCGCATTACACGCCCCTGCGTAACCGCGACGTTGCTTCCGGGTGTACGCGTACGTCACGCACGTATTGCGTATCGCGCATGCGCATTACACACCCCTGCGTACCCGCGACGTTGCTTCCGGGTGTACGCGTACGTCACGCACGTATCACGTACGCGCACCGTACTTATGACGTACGAAGCGCGTACCGTCAGCTTACCGTACGGAAAAAAATGCATAAAAAAAAAAAAACCTTTCCATAATGCAGGATATAGTACATATATTATTTTATACAAAGGCTTACAAAAAATGACAAAAAAAAATTTGCATTTAAAAATCCGTACAAATTCACTGAAAAAAACATGGGTTTCACACACGTTATAGTTAGAAATTAGCATTTTAAAAACCTTGCAAATTCACTGAAAAAACAATAGGTTTCAAACATGTTATAGTTAGGGATTAGCATTTAAAAAACCTTACAAATTCACTGAAAAAACCATAGGTTTCACACACGTTATAGTTAGGAATTAGCATTTAAAAAACCTTAGAAATTCAATGAAAAAACCAAAGGTTTCACACATGTAATAGTTAGCTGGACATTTCACTCGTAAAAAACCAATGAAATTTCCCCGTTATAGTTAGTTCAGCTAACTATAACTCGCGCGCCCGCAATGCACTACTGATGACGTCACATATTACATCACCCATGACATGGTCACTGACATCACTCATGACATCACTGATGACATCTCAAATGACATCACTGATGACATCACTGATGACATCATCCTTGTGAAAGAGTAGCAGACCTCTTCTTCCCCTAATATAACCTTTAATACACACATTCAAAAATAGAAACTAAAATGTACAAAATAATGAACATATCAATATCAGTTACAACAACCTATTCAGTAATTCGAAGAACCACATACACATCCACTCATTCACCAACAGTCCTCTACAGTCACTCATACATGTACAAACTCATCATATGTATTCATACACCTATACATCCTGTTACACAACGCCACTCATCCATAGAGTTACTCACACACATAGTTACTCATGCTAATAAAGAATCAAACATCCATTTACTTGCATATACAGTTATACACACACCACCACACCTACTTCTACAGAAACTTACACATACTTAGTCTTTTAAACAATCACTTATAGAAACACATACTTATTCATACAGGAACTCTTTCAATCTCTCACTCTCACATATACTCACTTATATACACCAATAGTCACATATACTAGTTAAAAACATATGTAGTTACTCATGGAGACACTATTGAGACAGTCATTCACTCACTAACACACCCATGCACACACTCATCCACCCATACAGTCCTGCACACATGCTGTCTTCAACACATACAAACAGTGAGTCACTCATTCATGCACCTATGCACTACGTAATACCCCCCACCGAACCATACAGACACTCAGACACTCATACTGACAAAAAACCAACTAATAACCTACATAGACACTCATGTAGCTACTCACCAACCCATGCAGCCACTTATACACAAAGTAAGAAACTGATACAGATATTTTCATATTTAAAGATTACTCAGTAAGCCATTTATTCACTATGATACACTTAATCAGTCAGTTACACTAAAAATACCAATTTATTCTTCCATTGACCTTGAGATATACATAAATATAAAACATATTTAATTTTCAGAAAAACACACAATCACAAGGATGATGTCATCAGTGATGTCATCAGTGATGTCATTTGAGATGTCATCAGTGATGTCATGAGTGATGTCAGTGACCATGTCATGAGTGATGTAATATGTGACGTCATCAGTAGTGCATTGCGGGCGCGCGAGTTATAGTTAGCTGAACTAACTATAACGGGGAAATTTCATTGGTTTTTTACGAGTGAAATGTCCAGCTAACTATTACATGTGTGAAACCTTTGGTTTTTTCATTGAATTTCTAAGGTTTTTTAAATGCTAATTCCTAACTATAACGTGTGTGAAACCTATGGTTTTTTCAGTGAATATATATATATATATATATACTTATTAATATTTTTTAATAATTATTTTAATAACTTGCCCCAAATTGTTAAAACATATCTTATAAATTATAAATACATCTATACACATAAAACAATAATATAAATAAAAATTAAATAAATACATATAACAAATGTAAAAATATTTTTTATCTTTTTTAAATTAATTGAATACTACATTAACTAAAATAATGCAAAAAATATTAGAAATATTAAAATTACTATTCCAACTCCAAACAGTGCAACAGTAGGGAGAGTGTTGGATAGAGTATGGGTAACAATCAGTATTCCCACTACAGTAATTGCAACAGTATGGAAAGTGTTGGATAGTGTAACGATAAAAATTACTATTCCAACTCCAAACAGTGGAACAGTAGGGAAAGTGTAGGGGTAAAAATTACTATTCCCACTCCAGTGAGTGCAACAGTAGGGAAAGGGTTGGATAGCGTAAGGATAAAATTATTATTTCCCACTCCAGGGCCTGCAACAGTAGGGAAAGTGTTGGATAGCGTAAGGTTTAACATTTCTATTCCCATTCCAGTTAGTGCAACAGTAGGGAAAGTATTGGATAGAGGAGGGGATAAAATTACTATTCCAACTCCAAACAGTGCAACAGTAGGGAAAATGTTGGATAGTGTAGGGGTAAAAATTACTTTTCCCACCCTAGCGAGTGCAACAGTAGGGAAAGTGTTGGATAGCGTAGGGGTAAAAATTACTATTCCCACTCCAGTGAGTGCAATAGTAGGGAAAGTGTTGGATAGTGTAGAGGTTAAAATTACTATTCCCACTCCAGTGAATGCAACAGTAGGGAAAGTGTTGGATAGCGTAGGGGTAAAAATTACTATTCCCACTCCAGTGAGTGCAATAGTAGGGGAAGTGTTGGATAGCGTAGAGGTTAAAATTACTATTCCCTCTCCAGTGAATGCAACAGTAGGGAAAGTGTTGGATAGCGGAGGGGTAAAAATTACTATTCCCACTCCAGTGAGTGCAACAGTAGGGAAAGTGTTGGATAGCATAGGGGTTAAAATTACTATTCCAACACCAGTGAGTGTAACAGTGTGGAAAATGTAGGAAAGCGTAGGGGTTAAATTAACATACTTAATAATTAGATATTTTTTAAAATAAATAACATATTAATAATTAATTAACAAAAAATTATAATAAAGACCAATAAAATTAAATTAATACTTACTTAAAGAACATTAAATTACTTCCCACCCTATTCCCCCATAAACACACAACCCGCTACACATAAAAAATAACACAATTAATTTAATGATCAATTAATCAATTAATAAAAATTAATTACTAAAGAAAAATTGACTAACAAAAAATTTATAATCAATACCAATTAAGAAAAATTAATAAGGACTTAATTAAAATAAATTACTTCCTACCCTAGTCCCCTATAAACCCACAACCCACTACACATAAAACATAACAAAATTAATGTAATTATCAATTAATAAATTAATAAAAATTAATTACCAATTCATAATAAGGGGTCGATTCCGATCCTGGATTTTTTTTTCCCGTACGACTCGTATCCGTATTTTTTTACGTACGAATCATACAAGTCCCGTACACACGGCGAAGTACGATTCTACGTGAAAAATACATATGAATCGCCTCGGCAAAAGTCTACGAGATGTCCCCGGACAGTTTTACATACAAATCATAAAACTGAAGTCCGAGCGCGCAAGTATGATCCGTACTGCCTGTCCGAAAACACAAGTGCATGGAAAAGGCTCCGTACGGAGCAAACTTTGTACGAGCCCTACCCCGAGTACACTTGTGCCCGGGGTTCGAGTCGTACGGCCCCCCAGCCTCCCACCCCTCCCGCGTACATCCACACTGTAACCCCCACCCCCCCGTATGTACGGCCGAACCCCCCACCCTCCCCGTATGTACGGACTGTACCCCCCACCCCCCGTATGTACGGACCGTACCCCCGTATGTATGGACCGTACCCCCCACCCCCGTATGTACGGACCGTACCCCCCACCCCCTGTATCTACGGCCCGTACCCCCCACCCCCCGTTTGTACGCCCCGTACCCCCCACCCCCCGTATGTTCTCACTGTACCCCAGGCATACCCCCCACCCGCATATGTCTGCACCATACCCCAGGAGTACCCCCACCCACGTATGTCCGCACCGTACCCCAGGCGTACCCCCACCCAAGTATGTCCGCACCGTACCCCAGGCGTACCCCCCACCCGCGTATGTCCACACCGTGCCCCAGGCGTACCCCAATCCTCGCGTATGTACGGTCCGTACATACGCAAGGATTGGGGTACGGGTTGTACATACGGGGGTAGGGGGTACGGGTCGTACATATGGGTGTGGGGGGTACGGGCCATACATACGGGGTGGGGGATACGGGCCGTACATATGCAATGTTGGGGTACGCACCGTAAATGATGACACGTACGATGTGGGTGATGGCGTGTACGTCGCGTAGCGGGCCCCCTTCTCCTCATGCATCGCAGCGTACTTAGCTTTTCCGGCACTTTTTGGCTCCCATAAAAATATTGTCGTGCGGAGTGCTGTAGGTACGAATCGTACTTGCTGGTCCGTAAAACACTGCCTGACTCCGTGCGGACATCGCGTACGCGCTGTCCAGGATCGGAATTGTATGTATTTTTTAGCCGTACGGTGTTTTTTATGATTCGTACGGAAATGGTATTTCTGTACGAATCGTACTTGTTGGTTTGTACGGTGGAATTCCCGGGTACGAGTCGTACGGAGAAAATGCTCCGTACGACCATTTGTACCCGGGTTTTACAGGATCGGAATCGGCACCTAAATGTACAATAAATTAATCAACAATAACAATAAATTAATAATAATGATACATTAATTATAATTAACATAATTATAAATTAATAATAATTAATTACCAATTAATAATTAATGAACAATAAATTAATAATCAATAACAATAAACAAAAACACATTAATTAATTATTGTAATTACATTTCCCACCCTATTCCCCTATAAACCCACAACCCACTCTGATACTAAAACGCAAAATTTACTTTAAAAAAACATTACTAATTTCTAAACATTTAATACATATATTTAAAAATAATAAAAATACATTACAAAATGTTTTAAACATACATATAAAATACATACTAAAATACATAACACTAACAACAATATTTTTGCTAACGATATTACTTACTTTGATATTACTTACTTCGATATAAAAAAAACGATGTTACTTACCTTATGGTCGATTTTCTGGTCACAAATATACTTGACATCGATATTCTGGCCCTACGGTATTAAAAAATCAATATTAGTGTAGGTCGATATAAAAAAATCAATATTTTGACTGCGCACCGTCTGCAGTAACCAACAATTCCCCAAAACATTCAAACCTCCTTCTGTGTTTTTGGTGGATTCATTGGCATTTATTCGATCCTGTGAAACTTTGCGAATTCCCTTTTCAATGATGTGTCCAAGATAAAGCACTTACAAAATTGTAATTTTGTCGGTGACACTTTTTGACCACCAACTGCTAAATTATTCAGTAACTGTTACCATAAGGGTAGACCCAATTACTGTCCCTGGGACCTGGGTATATAGCGGTACAATATGGGAGTGGTCCCAGTACACAATTATTTAAAATGAGCACAACATTTAACGCAATCAAAAACCATATCAGACAAAGGCAATAAATGTAGTTCACTGTTATTTAATCACAATTAACACAGAATGGAATCAAAGAAACATTTGGATGAATGAGTGCCCCAAGTGGAAAAGGGAGGGTGTGAGAGAAGGTTCAAGTGAAAGTGATTGTTGTGCAAGTGGACAGGTATAGGAAAAGAGTAAAGTGCAGATCTCGTGATCCTCATCAAAGATCAATAAACGGCTTTACTTGAAGCCACAAAAAACAAAACAATATTATGAGATTACAAAGCCATGCAAGTACAATTCGTACGGAAACACCATTTCCGTACGAATCGTAAAAAACACGACCTACGAAAATATACATACCAATGTGATCCGGGAATGCTCCGACGTGACGTCGGGACGCATGCAGGCTGCGGTTCACGAACCAGGAAGTACGATCCGCACCGACGTCCCCCCGCATGGATTATATTTTCCGGCTGCCAAAAACTGCCGGGAAACCAGGAAGACGCGCACAAGGAGCACCTGTACGCGACGGACAGCCATGGACCCGAACCTACGTGTCATCCCAGCCCTCATAGCAGTCCACCTGCTCTACAGGCACCGACGCAGATGCCGCAGAAGGTCAGAATAACACCCAGGGGCAAAGGGGGGGCAGGGGCAGGACACATAACCCCCACACAAGTCACAAATCACACATGCCCTGGACATACCTGACCTGCAGGACCTGGTCACCTCGAGGGGGTGGGGGCGTGTCCAGCAACGCAAGCGTCCGCCACAACAGAAGTGGATGTTGACGCGAACCGGCAACACAACAATAACGGTACGTACCGTACCCACGCCTTAAGAGCGTGGGTACGGGCCGTACCACGCCCACCACTACGTCACCCCGACAATGGCAGTACGGCCCGTACCCACGTTCGAATGGCCTGGGTACGGGCCGTACCAGCATTGTTGGGGTGATGTGGGGGTACGCGTGGTACGACCCGTACCCACGCTCTGAAGGGCTGGGGACGGTGCGTACCCCTACGGCACCCCATTGGGGGTCTGCACCGTACCCAGGCCCTCAGAGCGTTGGTACGGGTCGTACCACGCGTACCCCCACATCACCCCAACAATGCTGGTACAGCCCGTACCCAAACCATTCAAACGTGGGTACGGGCCGTACCGCCATTGTCGGGCTGACGTAGTGGTGGGCGTGGTACGGCCCGTACCCACGCTCGTAAGGCCTGGGGACGGTACATACCCAGGCCTGCAAACCGTGGGTACAGGAATGTACAGAGCTTACCCCCATCCGTGTATGAATGGAGCGTACCCCCAACCCACCAGTGTATGTACGGAGCGTACCCGCACCCGTGTATGAATGGAGCGTACCCCCACCCGTGTATGAATGGAGCGTACCCCCACCCCACCAGTGTATGTACGGACCGTACCCCCACCCCACCAGTGTATTTAAGGAGCATACCCACACCCATGTATGAATGGAGCGTACCCCCACCCGTGTATGAATGGAGCGTACCCCCACCCCACCAGTGGATGTACGGACTGTACCCCCACCCCACCAGTGTATGTACGGAGCGTACCCACACCCGAGTATTAATGGAGCGTACCCCCACCCGTGTATGCATGCAGCGTACCAACTCCCCACCCGTGTATGTACGGACCGTACCCCCACCCCACCAGTGTATGTACGGAGCGTACCCACAGCCGTGTATGAATGGAGCGTACCCACACCCGTGTATGAATGGAGCGTACCCACACCCTTGTATGTCCCGACCGTACATGCCCAGACATAGGAGGGGTATGTGCCTATCACTCCCAGCAGTGCCCAGACACAGGAGGGGTGTGTGCAGAGTCCTCCCAGCAGTGCCCAGACACAGGAGGGGTGTGTGCCTATCACTCCCAGCAGTGCCCAGACACAGGAGGGGTGGGTGCAGAGTCCTCCCAGCAGTGCCCAGACACAGGAGGGGTGTGTGCAGAGTCCTCCCAGCAGTGCCCAGGCACAGGAGGGGTGTGTGCCTATCACTCCCAGCAGTGCCCAGACACAGGAGGGGTGTGTGCAGAGTCCTCCCAGCAGTGCCCAGACACAGGAGGGGTGTGTGCCTATCACTCCCAGCAGTGCCCAGACACAGGAGGGGTGTGTGCAAAGTCCTCCCAGCAGTGCCCAGACACAGGAGGGGTGTGTGCCTATCACTCCCAGCAGTGCCCAGACACAGGAGGGGTGGGTGCGTGCAGAGTCCTCCCAGCAGTGCCCAGACACAGGAGGGGTGTGTGCAGAGTCCTCCCAGCAGTGCCCAGACACAGGAGGGGTGTCTGCCTATCACTCCCAGCAGTGCCCAGACATAGGTGGGTTGGGTGCAGAGTCCTCCCAGCAGTGCCCAGACACAGGAGGGGTGTGTGCCTATCACTCCCAGCAGTGCCCAGACACAGGAGGGGTGTGTGCAGAGTCCTCCCAGCAGTGCCCAGACACAGGAGGGGTGTGTGCCTATCACTCCCAGCAGTGCCCAGACACAGGAGTGGTGTGTGCCTATCACTCCCGCAGTGCCCAGACATAGGAGGGGTGGGTGCAGAGTCCTCCCAGCAGTGCCCAGACACAGGAGGGGTGTGTGCAGAGTCCTCCCAGCAGTGCCCAGACACAGGAGGGGTGTGTGCCTATCACTCTCAGCAGTGCCCAGACATAGATGGGGTGGGTGCAGAGTCCTCCCAGCAGTGCCTATACATAGGAGGGGTGTGTGCAGAGTCCTCCCAGCAGTGCCCAGACACAGGAGGGGTGTGTGCAGAGTCCTCCCAGCAGTGCCCAGACACAGGAGGGGTGTGTGCCTCTCACGCCCAGCAGTGCCCAGACATAGGAGGGGTGGGTGCAGAGTCCTCCCAGCAGTGCCCAGACACAGGAGGGGTGTGTGCAGAGTCCTCCCAGCAGTACCCAGACACAGGAGGGGTGTGTGCCAATATCTCCCAGCAGTGCCCAGACATAGGAGGGGAGGGTGCAGATCCTCCCAGCAGTGCCCAGACACAGGAGGGGTGTGTGCCTATCACTCCCAGCAGTGCCCAGACATAGGAGGGGTGGGTGCCTATCACTCCCAGCAGTGCCCAGACATAGGAGGGGTGGGTGCAGAGTCCTCCCAGCAGTGCCCAGACATAGGAGGGGTGGGTGCAGAGTCCCCCCAGCTGTGCCCATGGAAAGAAAGGGGTTGAGTACACACAGATACAATGCCCACAATTGTCAGTCAGGTGCTCAAAGACCCAGCAGAACACGAAACACCTGTGTGCGAGGCTGGGAGTACACACATGCATACTGCGGAAAAGGGAACATGTACACATGAAGTCCTGTCAATATACTCCAGTCACAAGTACAGTAACCCCCAAGGATGACACAAATGATGCAGGTGGAGACCTTGGCCAGCATGCATGGCCAAAGTTGAAGGGGTCCGTCACACACCCAGCAAATGTAGACACAGCACTGCACAAATGTCTTCACAACACCCTGCAGGGAAGATGTCAGGGTCCACAGAGGAAGGTACACACCTTGGGACAATGTCACCATGCAGAACAGCTAACATGAGCAAAGTTTGATAGCAAATACCGTGTGATGGCACACAGATAACAGGGTCCACCCCACGAACAGCACACTACAACATATCCCAGACACCTAACACATTATCGCCACCCCAAATCATGGAGCAGCACCACCAACAGCAATGCCAGAAAAGCAGTAGTGGGCCAAGGAAAATAAAATAGCTTTATTCAGCAATGTTGTAAAATGAATTGTACGAAGAGTTCAAAATGCACAAGTCCCATAGGGCAGTCCATAGTTCCAATCCAGGTGGGGGACACATTGGGATGCGTGTCCCCTAGCTTGCCTGCACAGTTCAGACTACCTTGTCATCCACAGGGGGGGGGCATCATGTGGGGGGGAAGGACCAGGCACCGCAGGGACAGGAGGGGCAAGGGTAGGTGTTGTGGGTGCAGGGACGGACGACTCCAACACAGGGGGTGGGGCAGCGCCAAAGGTGGATTCGAGCACAGCGCTGCATACTACTGCCAGGTCGCCCAGCGTCTCCCCTGCACCCGAAGGAACCACAGGCCCCAAGGAGGGGGGGGTCGCAGGGATGGGTCGCAGCGCTACCCGGGGAGGGTGTGGACAGGGGGGGGGGGGAATCAAGCACCCTGACCGGGGACTCCTTTGACCGCTTGCGGGGTGGTGTCACTGTGGGACTCAGGGACAGAGCGGCCATGAAGGAGTCTTTGGTGGAATCCTGGCTAGGAGAGCTGAGGGGAGTGGATTTGGAGGGTGGTGGTCGTGAGGAATGTGGACTCCCACTCTGGCTGCGTGTCTTCCGTTTCCGCCCCGACCCAGTGGGTGTGCCTACTTCACCCTCTGTGTGCGTGCCAGGAGGTGTGCGCTTTGCCTTCCCTGGTGCTGTGGTGCCTGTGTCTGGTGGTGTGCGTGCATGGCTACGTCTGGGTGTGCTGTGGACAGGCATGGGAGTGGGAAGTGTGGATGCTGCAGGGGTAGGGGGGGGACGTAGCGCTGCAGGAGACCCAATGCTGCAGTCAGTGTCGAGTCTATGGACCTCAGCAAGTTGCGTTGGTCAGACTGCGCAGCTGAAATGCCCTCCATGTATGCCTCCATCTGGTTGATCACTTGGCTGTGGCCATGGAGGACATTAAGCATCGCAGTCTGACCAACCTGCATCTGCCGCAGGATGTCCACAGACTCGGCATTGGTGGCAGCAGTGGAGACAGGGGCAGGGGGTGCGGTGCCTGGCAAGAAGGAGACACGTGGTGACCTAGCACGGCGGGAAGGGACACAAGCAAGTGGGAGGCCGGTGAGTGGAATGGAGGGGGCGGGTAGCGATGGAGTGCTGGTGTCAGCTGTGGGAGCAGCCTCCGCCCCCTCGGAGTGCTCAGCCTCAGACCCGTCTGCGTCATAGTCGGTGGTGGTTTGACTGGACAGGTCCTCCGCTGCACTCCCGTCGGCCTCCGTGCCACTCGATGTGCCAGACAACTCTGCACTGCTGGCACTGGTGCTCGCTCCCTCCTCACGGTCCGTGCCAGTGTCTCCCTCGTAGTCCCCTGACGATGCTGTGGGCAAGGTGAAGAGACAGGAGAAATCAGACACCTGTATACATATGTCACATGAGTCAACTCTACATAGGTCACAGTGCACAGCCTGAAACGCTACAAGAGTAACATCTACAATACAAGGTACATATGTAGTCCCTGCAACACACAGTTTATTGACCCACCATGCCACTGTTAAAATATGGAGAGCACGACACAATAGCAAATAACTTGATATCAAATTGTACAGAGGAGCCAGGCTCTGGGGACAATCTAGCACAGCATCAGCGACACACAGTGTAACCAAGAAAAAGGATGAGCAGGAACCATGTCTAGCAACGCTTGGGACATGCTGCAAAGGTTATACTGAAAACCATGTCCAACATGACTGGGGCACTGCACCTTGAGTGTTTGGCCACACAAACATCACACACTGGCCAGACCGAGCAAGGAGACTTCAGGTTTGGACATGTAGGCCTTGCCCGCACCAACCCCCCCCTACCTGAGACAATGTGATTGAGACAGAGGAAGTACTTACACCTCTTAGTCTGGGATGAAAACACATGGCCTGCAATTAATCCTGATCGCACACAAACTACCCCTGGTGCGCCTGTCCACACATATCACTGACAAACAACCATCATCAGATAGTTGTACCAAGACACATAGGCACTGGCCCCTGTGAGTATGCACCAGCTAATTTAGGTCACCCTGTACAGTGGACACATGTAGCACAGTATACGTGAATTCTAATGAGGCCATGGTACTATGACACAGGGCCCAAACTATGCTGAAGACACAGAGAATGTCCACATTGTCTGATGACACACATGATACCTAGGAAAAGGTGCCCCAGGGGACTGTAGTGGCCACACTACTCCATGGCCCTGGATGGATATGACTGGAACACAAGCCACCATCCCTGCACTATGCACATCTCACACTCAAGCACATCATGTCAGAGGGCACAACATTCGACATGCAGGCAGTAAGGCAGTACACATGAAACACATACTCCCATGTCGGGACTCAGCATCAGTGCCAACTAACATGGACCCCACAATGACTGAACTGGCCAGGGCACAGGCAACGTGCAAAAACCTGTTACACACCACCCAGAGACATGATGCTGCAAGCATTGGGCACTTGGAGTTACTGCCAGCCTAGATGACCTTGTGCAAGAGTGACTACACACAGACCAGGGAACACATGGCAAGGAGGGGAAGGGAGGAAGAACAGCACCGCTTTACTTTGGGGAATAGGATATGCACTGCACATTGAAACCCTGGCAGTGTATCCATGCAACTGCGCACTTCCAAAAGCTGGTGACACACAACAAACACACATGTACCTACCCCCTTCCTGCCGCTGCTTCTCCGCTAGGCGCCTATCCAAGTCAGGGAAGACCACCGCCAGCACACGCTTATGGATGTGGGTCAGACGGCGGCGCCCACGGTTTTTGTGGCTCTCAGGTGAGTCCCCCAGCAGGACCCGTGTGATCCTCCGCGTCCAGCACCGGATGTCCTGCCAGCGTTTCCTCACCTGGGCTAGGCACCGCTTCCGACCATCCGTCCTCCTCACGGCACTGACGGCTTGCTTCCAGATCTCCCCCTTGGCACAGACGCCTACCTGTGAGGATGCAAATGTGACAATACATCAATCCACCTTATCAATGATACAGAGACACACATATTACAAATCATGCATGTTTGAACTGGCCACAGTATGCAGCCAACTCATTGCACCTTTGTCATAGTGACATCATCCTCCTGGGAATGGCCAAATGCAGTAGGTGCCATTGAAAGCACACAGGTGGCATGAGGGGTGCAACACAATCAACAATGCAGGCTCACACTGTGCATCCCAAGCTACAACAGGAATCTGAACAGTACCCCTAAGCAGACACATGCCCCAGCCCACTTACGCCACCTCAGCAGAGTACACAGACACACACAGGCACTGAACAATCACCTGGCATTGGCAACTGCCGCTACAAACCTCACTCTGCACATGTGCCACTAGACTGGGGGTGTCACAGATGTGGGGCTGTCTCAGCACGGCAGACATCCAGCACAGCTCCCTGCTCACATCAGATGGCCAGGGTGTATCCATCCCACATGCAGCTGGGGTGCAACACTCCACATATGCACACACCCACATGACAGGGGACTCACACACACACACCAATGTCCAGGGGACGACCACATCATTTGGACACTCTCACCACAGGTACACTGAACAGACACACATCTGTGGGTCCTGGCACCTGTCACCTTGGGGGGAGCACAGACTCACATCAGGACTGTAGGAACAACATTTCCAGGAGGATTAGGCAGTCCGAAAGCGGCATGCACCATGCAGCGATCGTCACAGTAAGCACCATGCTAGTGCGTTGTGCACACAGGAACTACAGCATGCTCTGCATGGGAGACATGAGCCCTTCCCCCCCCCTGGGAACCACTATGAAGAACCCTGCATGTCTGTCACACCTGGACACAATGCCAGAAGTCACAGTAAAAATGAGGGGCACAGTTTAAGCTAGTGGGGTCTGCACTCACCTGCTCCCCTGGTCGACCATACAGCATGGTGTACTGTGGGAGGATCACATCCAGCAACGCCATATTCTCCTCCATGGTGAATGGCTGGGCCCTCTCCACAGACCTGGACATGGTGCCATAGGAATGACAAGCAGCAGCAGTGTTGTGTAATGAAGGGATGTGCAGGCAAGTGCTCTCTCAAGGGACCTGGCTGCCTTATATCTTCCTTGCTGGCCTGTTTCATTTACAGGAGTACAGAGTGATTGGCTCAGTCACATTTGCATCCTACGTGTCCTCCAATCAATTTAAAACTACCCCAGTGACAGGCTATGCATGGTTTTAAAATTGAGCATGATGTAATGTCAACAACCACATTGCAACAAAGTAAATTGTCTCCAACCGACTTCTGCTGGCCACATGATGCAAAATTCAAACCTGAAACTCGGTCTCCATGACAACCAGCATGCATTTAGGCCCCTATACTTGTCCCTCATGTGTCCCCTATGGCAATCCTATGTCACAACACAGGTACGGTGCGTCCCACAGCCCTGGGGCACCCCAAATGCATTGCAACGGACCGTACACGTGTGTGTACGGTCCCTATCACTATGGTGGTGCTGGCGTACGTGTACACCATAGTAGTCCGGACCGTACACACGTGTGTACGGTCCCTATCACTATGGGGGTGCTCGCGTACGTGTACGCCATAGTAGTCCGGACCGTACACCCGCGTGTACGGTCCCTATCACTATGGGGGTGCTGGCGTACGTGTACGCCATAGTAGTCCGGACCGTACACACGCGTGTACGGTCCCTATCACTATGGGGGTGCTAGCGTATGCGTACGCCATAGTGATACGGACCGTACACCCGTGTTGAAGTACTGGGTTTTTCAGGAACCAGCGGTGCCAGGGAACACACCCTAAGACTTCGAGTTCTTCCTGTTTCAGACTACAGAAACACAGAGTCTTCTTGGTGAAGTCAAAGATCGTATTTATTGGCTGCAACCAGTAACAGGTATCCTAGAAGTACAACACGGTGTATATTCTCAGGAGACTGCTCAAACTTACAAAGCCAGCCTTCTCTTTTATACAAAATATTATGCTTTAGGCAAACATTCCTTATTTTACAGTTGACCATTCACATATTTTCACTACAAAGAAAAAGCAGAGTCATGACGACAAGTCCATATTTCAGTTTGTCCAGCCCTCAATCAATTACCGGGCAAGGCTCAGTACCTTCATCAGATATCGACGGACCCCCAATAAAAACGGGCACCTCCTCCTCGTAAAGCAAGTCATAAAGTAAGAAACAGGGACAGGTGTGTGTGGGATTAGGCATGGCTTGTGAGTGATGAAAGGTTTTACGATATGTTGTGCTTTGATACTAATCTCATTCGGCCACTGGGAAAGGAACTGGCCGAACAGGTTTGGCTTCAGGCAGTGGAGTCAGCTTGCCCAGGTCACAGAGGAGTCAGCAAAGGTGTATGTGTCCTTCAGACTCGATTTTGGCCTAGTCATTGGCCTATGTGAGGGCAATCACAAAATGGCTGTCGTTCAATGGAAACCGAGGGATCAGAATGGAAACTATGATTTCAGGGTGATTTCTTCACCCGAATATGGCGAAAATGCTTGTGCATAGTATCCTAATCATTTGCGGTCTGCTGATACCAAAATCGTCATGATACGACGATGTTTAGAACACGGTTCCAGAATTTAAAGTACCACAGACCCTCCTTTTGCCCTTACATAGGCAATAACCTACACTCACGTTAATCTGAGTCTAGGTCTGAGTCCAGGTCTATGTTCATAAAGTCGTTGAGATGTTGCTGTAGCATCATCCTATTACTTAGCTCGGCCCTGGATACAGGTTTCCTTACACACGATGTAGCACAGAGGCCACATATTGCAGGAGCACAATGTACACACAGACAGAACAGGAAAAGAATGGCTAAGATCATCCCAATGACAATCAGAATCTTCCATCCCCAGGCGGATATCAGTTCCCAGAACCACCCCATCAATGACCAATCTCCTTTATCCACGTGAATAGATTCAGAGATCTTATGCAGTTTGGAAATGGCCTGGTAAACTGTTGGAGCGTTATCTGGAATGAAAACACAACAACTTGATTGGATCACTGTACACACCCCACTTCGGTCTGCAAGTATGACGTCTAATGCGACCCTGTTCTGAAGAGTCATAAGGCGATCCGACTGGAGCTCAGCTGTCAAATTACTAAGGGCACCAGCGGTTTCATCTACCGTGGATTCAACCACCCTTGTCAATTGCCTTATGTTCCTGCTGTTAACCATAGGCCCCCAAAACGGCAGAAAACCCTTTACGAAATCTCCAAGTTCTTGTCCTGCAGTGTCTTCTTTACTGATGACACCTCTAACTATCCTTGTCTTGTGGTAATCTGCCGCGGCCGTGTAGGTGGGAGGCAACAGGAATGAAACAAAACATGTGCCTGAGAAGTCAGGGGGCAACCATGTATAGGCTCTATTATGGCAGATGAA
Source organism: Triturus cristatus (assembly GCF_964204655.1). Classification (NCBI taxonomy): domain Eukaryota; kingdom Metazoa; phylum Chordata; class Amphibia; order Caudata; family Salamandridae; genus Triturus; species Triturus cristatus. The sequence goes on along the minus strand of NC_140579.1, from coordinate 305,098,879 downwards.
ATAGGTACCCTTAGCTGCTAAGAACGAAGGGGAAGTCTGAGACGCAAAAACATATGTTTCAGTGCAGATACTTTTCCCTAACTGAGCTCTGGGATTCTTGCCATTACCTTGCAGACATAGGTGACCCTGATGGGGTACAATCCAAATCGGGGAGGATCTCTTTGCTCGCTGGTTCTCACTCAGAGTAACTCCATATCCTGTTATGTTCCATCCAATATATGCTAGTGTCTCATCTCTCGGGATCGTCTCATAGGAAATATCTTCCCTAATTATATCTACTATACCCTTAACTAGAGCACTATTCTTAACATTATCTTTCATAGAACGTAGGGGGTTGGCTTCATGAGCGTATATGAATATCGTTCTATATGCCCACACAGAACCATTACGGCTGAAAGGCAGGACCAGATAAGGGATACCTTTATCAGTAGTATGAGGCATAAGACCACACACCCAACAGTTAGTTGTGTTAACTACTAATTGGTGTTGGTGTAGAAGCTGAATGAATGAATTATTGACAAATTCTAATCTTCTAGCAGACTCGAGTTCAGGCAGGGGGTGAAAAGAATGCGAGGGAACAGTAGAAGGAGGTATGGGCTGTGTAGTGGGTGCGAATGTCACTTGAAAAGAGAATAAAACATATCCTATTAAAAACGTCATTACACTAAGCAGCATGAAAATACATAATATCAAAAATCGTTTCTTTGTCATCATTATACACATTCTGGCTTTAAAGTTCATCTGTTTGGCAGGTCTCTCATTCTCGAAAAACTCCATCGTCTCTATTTGCTGCTCGTGGTGGTAGGGTGTTCTATGCTAAGGAATGCTTCTGTCAGTCCAGGGCAACTTCCTTAGACCAACCAGAACTGTCGACCTAACGTCTTCAGCTGCACTCCAAAGACTTGGGCAACCACGACCCTACAGCTGAACCCGGATGGCGGTTCGAAAAAACAAAAATAAGGAAGTTTCTTAGATGAGAGAGCTGCACTTTCAAAAATTGCAAAGAAAAATAATTTTTATTTGTCCATAGTTCTCGGCCTCAGATTGTAGCGGCTTTTTCCAGGTACTGTCTGGTTCTGGAACAAGAGTTCAGGCTCTGTAGTGTTCAATCGAATTGACGGTGGCACAGCTTCTTGCAAAATATTGTCACTTTCTTGTTCAGAAAGTGTTACTTTTACACGTGCATCGCTAAAAGGCAGGAAATGAGGCACAGTCTCAGTCTCAGAGTCGGCGATCCCCTCCTGGACCCACCGGTCGTACGGTAGAGGCAAAGGGACTCTCTTGCAGTCTACGCCGTGGATCCAGTTCTTTTTCCCTTCCACTCGAACAGCTGATCTTGTTGAAAGAAGGACGAGATGGGGGCCGGTCCAGCGGGGCTGATCATTGCTTGTCCGTTGGAAGTTTTTGACCAGCACCCATGATCCAGGATCGATAAGATGTCCTGGAGCTTCAGAGACCTGAGGTAGAGTATCGTGAACCTGTTGGTGTAAAACACGCAATTTAGCCGTCAATTCATACAGATAATCAAGAAGTACCAGGTGTTCTATCTCACTGAATTTTGTCGGTCTTGGCACTCCCCATATGTTGGCCGGGCGGCCGAACACAATTTCATAGGGACTAAGTCCCACTCGCGAATGTACAGTCATTCTTGTCGATAGGAGTGCTAAGGGCAGAGCATCAGGCCATTTAAGACCAGTGCTCGCTTGTATTTTTGCCAACTTCAATTTCAACGTGCCATTATAGCACTCTACTAGTCCAGCCGATTGGGGGTGATTTGCAGCGTGAAATTTTTGCTGGATACCTAGCCCCTCACATACTTTCTTCATCACTCGACCCACAAATTCACTCCCATTATCACTCCAGACCATTCTCGGCATTCCAAACCTAGGGAAGAATTCTTTGGCAAGGGCTTTAGCTGTGGATAAGGCAGTGTTGTCTTTTAAGGGATATGCTTCTACCCATCTTGAAAAGGCACAAACAACAACGAGTACGTATTTCAAATTGTTGCACCTTTCCATGTGGATGAAATCTAGCTGCAAAACCTCAACGGATACGTTGGAGGCGCAAAATGACCAGCTGGAGTTGGGGTTCCCCTACCAGGATTGTACTTCAGACACACCATGCAATTCTTGACCACATTCTCTGCACATTTAGGAATTCCAGCATTTTGCCATACTGGAGCCAACAAATCCCTTTGACACTGATATGGGCCATTCCATGAGCCATTGTCGCCACTGCAAGCACATACGCATCGGGTAACAACCATCGCTGATGTTCTGACAAGTCAACCCAACAACCATTTTCATCCAATTTACCCGTACTTTCTCTCCACACACTCAACTCTTTCTCTGAAGCTTCAGCTTGAAGAGACTTCACACTCTCTATCGTATCTTCACACATTCCAACATCACCAACCCATCTTGCAGGGCCTGCAACATACATTCGATTCATCACATCTTTTGCTGTTTCTTTTGCGATTTTGTCAGCAAATGCATTACCACGACCAACATCATCAGTAACCTTCTTGTGTGCACTGCATTTCACAATCGCAACTTGTAATGGCAAGGTCAGTGACTCAAGAAGCTCATTCACCAACTGACCATGCTGAATCTTAGCACCATGCGAAGTCAGGAACCCACGCTCTTTCCACAATCGTCCAAAACTATGAGCTACACCAAACGCATACTGGCTGTCGGTATATATGGTCACTTTCATTCCTTTCGATAACACACACGCTCTCGTAAGTGCAATCAACTCTGCTGCTTGAGCTGAATTATGTGGTATACGTGCAGCTTCAACAATCGTATGCAAAGTCGTGACAGCATATGCTGCAGTCGTATCACCATTTGGAAGTTTGAAGCATGAACCATCCACCCATAAGGTACCATCACACTTCACAAGAGGAGTATCTTTAAGATCTACTCTCCCTTTCGTTTCTTCTTCTGTCCTGAGAAAACAATCATGCTGTTCAACATCATCTGTCTCTACTGAAGTCGGCAATAACGTGGCTAGATTCAACGTATTGCATCTCTTTATGTGCACATGACTCGCTAACAGTGTCAACTCGTAACCTGACAATCGAGCACTAGTTAAGTGCTGTGTCTTGGTCCTGTTTAACAACGTGTCCACTGCATGTGGAACCATCACAATCAACATATTATTCATCACTAACCCAGCAGACTATCGAATAGAAACAGCTGCTGCCGCTGTGGCTCTCAAGCAACTCGGCAATGCTTTAGCTACCGGATCCAAAGTTGATGAAAAATACGCGCATGGACGCTGCTTGTCTCCAAAAGACTGTGTCAGCACTGACAATGCACAACCCTCTTTCTCATGGACATAGAGTGTAAAGGGCTTACTGTAGTCGGGGGTACCCAACACAGGAGCCGAACATAATGAATCGCGCAATTCGGAAAAACTTTTCTGACAATCTTCAGACCATGGAACGGGATTCGGTGTATCTTTACAGGTCAAAGCTACCAAAGGTTTGGCCAGCAAAGAAAAATTCGGTATCCACTGTCTGCAGTATGATGTAATGCCTAAGAAAGCACGTACTTCTCTCTGTGTCCTTGGCACACTCAATTTTGCAATTGCCTGAATTCTTTCTGGGGTCAGTTTCCTTCCCTCCTTCAAAAAGAGATGACCTAAGTAGGTCACTTTTTGTCGACAATATTGCAGTTTAGAAAGAGACACTTTGTGATGTAAATCAGACAAATGACGCAACAACGACAAGGTGGCTTCTTTACAAATTTCCTCAGTATCTGCAGTGATTAGCAAATCATCGACGTATTGAATAAGGGTAGCGCCATCAGGTAAAACAATTGCATCAAGCTGTGTTTTTAAAGCCTGACTATATATTGACGGACTTTCGCAGTAGCCTTGAGGAGCACGTTTGAAGCGGAAGCTTCGGCCTCCTAGACTGAAACCAAAAATATCCCTGCTCTCTTTGGCAATCGGGATGCTGAAGAAAGCATTCTTCAAGTCAATCACCGAGAACCAGGTGGCGGAAGCTGGAATCATAGTCAATAGGGCAGTGATATCAGGAACAACTGGAAACTGTGGCACAACTATTTTATTGACCTCTCTAAGATCAATCACGAACCTGTAAACAGGTGGCTGAGAAGGGTCAGTACGTTTCAAAACAGGCAGAACAGGACTATTACAAACGTTGCCTCTTGTCTCTTCAATTACATCTTTTTTAATCAAATCATAAATGATCGCTAGCAACGCTTTTTCACCTTCACTAGAGATCTTGTATTGGGGAATGCGTGGCAATTTAACATTGGCTTTCAATGTCACAACATATGGCGGTATTTCCAAAAGACCCACATCATTAGGACCAGTAGCCCAAAGAATATCAGGAAGAAACGACAATTCTGTCGGAAGTTTATCCTTCGACAAATACATTGGAGAGATCACTTTCCTACCCAGTGTAAGTTGTACTCCCGAAGGAGAACAATATAATGTTGCGTACAATCTTTTCAACAAATCCAATCCTAACAAGTTTTCACCACAACCTGTCGTCAGAATAAGGGGTGCGTCCAATTCACAAGGTCCAACAGAAAGGGACATAGGACTAGAAATCGGGTTCCTAACCGGGGCGCCAGAAAAACCTACTGAAACATTCATCTTGCCAGACAAAGGTGCGCCAGGGAGTTTTGAGTGCATAATAGAACTCTTTGTAGCACCAGTATCCAACAGAAAAGGCTCTGACACACCTGATGTAATCACCTTAACATATGGCCCACTCTGATCTACTGGAACTGAAACAACTCCCTCTCTTTGTCTATGGCTGTCCTAGCAATCATTACCTTCCATATTCTCATCTTCTGCATAATAGTCGTCAGCATAGTACTGAGCCGTCCTACCAGACGCGTTATTTTGCTGGTCAAAACTATTCATTGAATTCTGAGGCGGAAGGGAACGCGCGTTCTGGGGGACACTTCCACGTCCTCTACCTCTAGGAGCTTGTTGAACACCTCGACCTCTTGCGCCAGAAGCACCATTCGTACGCTGTAACAAAATAGGACAACTATACTTGAAATGACCCTCTTCTTTACAATATGAACACTGATTGGGACCTACAGGAACACGTGTTGAGAATACTCGAACCTTTGCGAGTTTCTCTGAAACTGTTGAGGTTGCTGATAGTTACTCTGACCACCACGTGGCGGATACGCCTGTTGTAAAAGAACCTTCGTCTTTAATTCTTTAGTTTTCTTTTCTGCTCTATCCTTCTCATCTTTATCCCTATTTTCGTAGTACTGTGCAGTAGCCAATATTTGTGCTGAAGAGGAAACGGCCCAAGAACTCTCTGAATCTTTCAATTTCTTACACAGCTCGGGAAGCAAATTGTGCACAAACTTGTCAACGAACAACCGTTGACCACCTTCTGTACTCATATCTTGACCACTGTGGTCGATAAACGTTTCCTCAAACCTGGTGAAGAAATCAGACACTGTCTCATCTTTCTTCTGCTTACACGCAGACAATTTATCCCAATTCACACGCATCGCAGGCATTAAAGTCTTCATGTAGGTAATGATCCTAGCAGGAAGTTCTGCTACCAAAGGCTCAGGCTTGGCACCACCAACTTGTCTATCATTTGCAGTACTAATATTAGCCCATGTGTCACCTAACTCTTGCGCGTGATCTGCATGGCGAATCAATCCCCACAAAGGCTGTGGAACAACATTCCCAAATAACATGTCTATGTCGGCTAAATTCATAATGCATGAGTCTGCAGTCTGTGATAATTCCTTATACTACCCTGCAGGGTTTTTACGGGAGTCAGGCAAAGTCTGCTTAAGGGCTAAAACTTCAGCTCGCTTCCAAGGAACATGTACCCAAACACGCTGAAAATGAGCTGGAGCAGCAACAATGTTATTAACGGCATCAGCCGCAACGGCCTCCTATAATACCGGAGGGACTTCTCTCATTGGGTACTGTCTCACTTTTTTCCTAACTGAGGAGTCAGGCTCAAACAGTGATTGGGAAGGATCCTTATTCCTAAAGGACAACAACGTTGTGACTGCTTTCTCAACATCAGAACCCACAATCGTGCCCATTGAAAACTCAAACCGTACACGGCACAATTCAGGCGGATTTGTTTCCAAATCATTATCCTCCAATTCCTCACAAAGGAAAGCACACATTTTCTCAAAACGTATCTTTGTTTCGGTGCTTCCCACTGACGGAAGACATCCATAACAAACTCTTCATCATATTTAAAAGGGAAAGTAACCCATTTACGCGCCATATGGTCAAACGCTTCTCTCTCTCGAGAATCAGGCAGTTGACTACGCGACTGATTACGCTCCGAACCAGGGGTCAAACCAGATGACCCGAAGAGAGGAAATATAAGGCTAGAAACAGTATCAGTCATTCTCTGTCGGATAGAAGGAGAAGTTGACAAAAGAACAGGAGGAAAAACAGAGGGAGGCAAGGCAGACGCAGATGCAGACACAGAGGCAGTATCAGGAAAAACACTAGAAGAGGCAGTCGATGTAGTAGACAAAGTCGTAGGATGTACAGATGAAGCAGGTAGCAAAGTCGGCGGCCCTTGAGGGGGCTGCGCCATAGGAGTAGGAGCCAACTGAAGAGGAGCTGGCGGCTGTGGAAGAACCTGAGGCACAATAACCGGAGGTTGCACAACTAAAGGTTGCGGAGGTGCTGTAGCACTCTGCGCATAAGGGGGTGGCGAACTCAACAAGTGTGACATTAAAGGATCTTTCTCAATTTCTTTTGCTGCATCTTGCTGAAGAAGCGGTAAAACTGGATGACATCTATCGATCACCATTTTACGTTGCCTGTGCAACTGCTCACTCATCTGTTCTTCATTATCTTTAAACTGCATAGCAGCTTGCATTATCGAGATACCCTTTTCTCTCTTATTTCTCTTTGCTAATTTAATTTCCTTCTGTTTGGCTTCCTTACGCCATAGGCGGAAAGAGTCAAACATCGCCGGCCGGGCTTTCTTCTTAAAAAGTTTAACCTCCAGATTATCCAGAATCTCTGTGTCAAAACTACCATATTGGGGCCATTTTAAAGCACCATCTTTCCTGGTGTATCGGATCCATACTTCATTAAATGTGATGGGGCCTACGCCATGTTTCACATATAGTTCATAGGTTGGAGTTCCAATCGGAGGAACCGGACACGAGTCCTCCAATCGGGAATCCCTATTACAACTAAGACAAAACAAATTTCCAAGTCTGCTAAGACCAGGCTGCTTCGCTCTCTAGTCTAGCTTCAAACTTCAAAGGATTATCGAATACGATAGTCTCGTGAATACACGAGTCCCTCGGCTTTGGTACTTGCAAGTTCCAAATCAAATATCCCAAGGGGATACCAAACTAAGAACCAAACTAAGGACTGGGAGACGCTCCACTTATACTTAACTGAGGTATCGATGACGTCACCAGAAGACTCGTCTATCGTTTCGCTCTACCAAACATCAAGGGTCCAAAACAGGGTGATAGTCAGGGCAGCAGTCCTTCGTAGCCGTCGGGAAGCGGGGAACCTCGCAGCAAAGACTTTCGGACCACATCGACATGCAGGGGTCAATGAAGTGGCGGCCTTCCTCCAGAATTTTCACACGAAGCTCCTCACGAACCTCTGGCTTGGACCGGTACCGCTGAAATCGCCCAACGTTGGGCGCCAACTGAAGTACTGGGTTTTTCAGGACCCAGCGGTGCCTGGGAACACACCCTAAGACTTCGAGTTCTTCCTGTTTCAGACTACAGAAACACAGAGTCTTCTTGGTGAAGTCAAAGATCGTATTTATTGGCTGCAACCAGTAACAGGTATCCTAGAAGTACAACACGGTGTATATTCTCAGGTGACTGCTCAAACTTACAAAGCCAACCTTCTCTTTTATACAAAATATTATGCTTTAGGCAAACATTCCTTATTTTAAAGTTGACCATTCACATATTTTCACTACAAAGAAAAAGCATGACGACAAGCCCATATTTCAGTTTGTCCAGCCCTCAATCAATTACCGGGCAAGGCTCAGTACCTTCATCAGATATCGACGGACCCCCAATAAAAACGGGCACCTCCTCCTCGTAAAGCAAGTCATAAAGTAAGAAACAGGGACAGGTGTGTGTGGGATTAGGCATGGCTTGTGAGTGATGAAAGGTTTTACGATATGTTGTGCTTTGATACTAATCTCATTCGGCCACTGGGAAAGGAACTGGCCGAACAGGTTTGGCTTCAGGCAGTGGAGTCAGCTTGCCCAGGTCACAGAGGAGTCAGCAAAGGTGTATGTGTCCTTCAGACTCGATTTTGGCCTAGTCATTGGCCTATGTGAGGGCAATCACAAAATGGCTGTCGTTCAATGGAAACCGAGGGATCAGAACGGAAACTATGATTTCAGGGTGATTTCTTCACCCGAATATGGCGAAAATGCTTGTGCATAGTATCCTAATCATCTGCGGTCTGCTGATACCAAAATCGTCATGATACAACGATGTTTAGAACACGGGTCCAGAATTTAAAGTACCACAGTGTGTACGGTCCGGACTACTATGGCGTACACGTACGCCAGCACCACCATAGTGATAGGGACCGTACACGCGTGTGTACGGTCCCTATCACTATGGCGTACGCATACGCCAGCACCACCATAGTGATAGGGACCGTACACGCGTGTGTACGGTCCGTATCACTATGGCGTACACATACGCCAGCACCACCATAGTGATAGGGACCCCACACATGCCCTCGGAGCGTATGTACGGTGGGATTCACACCTGACAGTGGTGACAGGCGGCACACAGGAATGAATTGAGCTGTCATACATGGCCAGGGCTGGACATCAAGGCATCGTCTGTGCAGTACTACATGTGTCGGGCACAGGTGGGTCAGGCTGTGATGTGGCACCATACTCCTGAGGTGTGAAGCTAATTACAGTATGATGGGCTGTGTACACATGTCACGTGTGATGGTGCCCTATGTGCCACACATCCCCTTAACTCCTTTGACATGTGTGCATGTCGTACTGACTTGGTGGGCCATGCGTCACTGGCATGGCACAGTCACCGACACCCGCAAATGTACCCTGATGCCAGGTGCATGGAATTTTACCCCTGACAAGTGAATGCCCGCGTTGCACGCTGTAGCTATGTCATGTGTGTGTCATGTCTTCCCATAGGTTTGCTGTAGGTGTTTGGTCAAATGCATCTGCTGTTGCTGCAACCAACATGTGTCTGTGTGTAGATGGGCATGGCACACTGTTACGCACACCAGCACACATGTGTAATCCAACGTAAGGTGTGTATGTATGCATCGACACGGAGTTTCAAAACAAGGACATATCTGCATACTCTCTATGTATGTGTGATCAGTCTTGACATGCAATCCTTCATGGCAAGGTGTGTGGTCTGTCCTTTTTCTATGACACGTCACCTGTGCCTCTAGTGTTCCACAACCTGTCTGTACAATAATCATCCTTCTTCTGCACATATTTGGATGTCTGTAACTCCTGTAATGCGTCTGCCTGCTCACTTACACTGGCCCACAGCTAGTTTCATGGCATGACATAATGTGGTTGAGAATCAACGTTTGTAGCTGGCTCTTGGTAGGAGTGTCACATGCCTGGCATACGTGTCCAGGGCACATTGCACAGACCTGACTCTGTATGTAGCATATGTGTATTGCCTGTTGAGCATGTGCTCTGTACATTGACATTGGTGGCGTACTGTACTCACTCTTCGTTGTCCCTTCTAATTCACTGCAGGGCTCCGCCTCTCCTTTGACCAATTCTGGACTTGGCTGACATGCGGCAAAATGACTGTATATGCCGCTACCGCTTCCCCCAATGTTTGATTGTGGACTTGACGACACGGCTGGCAGCACACCTCCAACCGCTACACAGGTATCCTGGTGCACTGACACCCAAGATGAAGGTGATGGCAGCCCTACATTTCTTGGCCACGGGTACCTTTCAACATACCATTGCCCATGTCAGTGGGATGTCCCAAACCATGTTCAGCCGTATTCTGCATTTTTTAGAGGCCATGTTGGAGCACCTTGATGAGTTCATTAAATTCCCAACTCCTGAGCAGTTGACAGCTGTCAAGCGTGAGTTCTATGCCCTGGGAGGGATGCCCCATGTCATTGGGTTCATAGATGGAACACATGTGGCTTTGTACCACCACAGGCACAGGAGGTAGCCTTCCGTAACCGCAAGCATTACCACTCCATTAATGCCCTTGCGGTGTGTCTTGCCAACATGGTAATTTCACATGTCTGTGCTCGTTTTCCAGGATCAGCACATGATGCGTACATCATGAGGCATAGCAGGGTGCCTGAAATGATGCTGCAGCTGCGCAACAAACGTGCATGTATTGTTGGTGGGTATACTCTGGCAGTCCTGTATTTAACGTCATCTTCCTGTCTTACTGCTCCTCCTGACCCACTCTTGTCCATGATGTTTCCATGTAGGGGACGCTGGCTATCCCAACATGCCATGGCTGATCACGCCTCTCCGCAACCCCAGCACGGCTGCCGATCACCGCTACAACAACGCCCATGGGTGGACCAGGCGAGTGATAGAGAGGACGTTTGGCCTCCTGAAGAGCCGATTCCGTTGCTTCCACAAGACCGGTGGCGCACTCCCATATGCACCGGTGAAGGTCTGCAAGATCTTCCTCATGTACTGCATGCTGCACAACATGGCAGTGGAGAAAGCTGTGCCACTCATCCTGGATCCAGATGAGCAGGACCATCCACCCATGGAGGATGAAGGGCTTGGGCACGAGGCAAGTGATGTGGAGGAGGAGGAGGCGGTAGAGGACATGCGGAGTCGGCTCATACGTGACTTCTTTGCTTAGTGGTGAGTTCCAGTGTCTGAGTGTGCACGCATTGGGCTGTGTGTGGCATGTGTTGCAATGTGTGTGTCCATCTGCTTGTCTTCCAAGTGAGTCAGAGGTGTGTTTGGATATGTCACTCGAGTGATGGTGCAATAGAAGAATGTTTTTCCAGAGTCATCATTGTCACCTAGCATGTTGACAACCTAATACGTGTCGAGTACATGCACATGCATGCGGATGTACTTCTTTTGGCTGACTTCTGGTGTGTCTCCCATCCACAGGTACTTGCGCATGCTGTCTGCTGGTGGCATTGTTGTGCTCCTGCTATTCCTCATGAACACAGCAACATGTGCTGAATCAGCGTTACGTGCACGGACAAGTTTGAAAATCTCCTTCGGGTAAGGGATGCAGCACGGCTTTTTGGGAGTGGTATTTGTTTTGAATGTGTGTGCACTGCTCTTGTTCATGTTTGGTTACTTTGCATACATGTAAAATCACCATGGGGCACATGACCTGGAGCAGAATTCACCTGAATTGATGGTCAGACTTGGTGACAGTTATCTGTAATGGGATTGTGATGGAGCCATCAATGTGTGTAACACTGGCCTCGGAAACATACGGGTTGCACCGGGTTGACATGGTGTATGAATTCCCCATTAGGGGCTCAATGGTGTATAACAGGCTCTCCGTGAGCAGCAGGGGGTGTTTAGCTGTAACCCGTCACTTGTGTGCCAGTGCCATGGATTTCCAGCATCTGTGGCGGTAAGGGGGTGCCAGTGTTGGTCCCACGTGTTCATACACATGACCTGTGTATGTGTTGACAGAGTTGCATTAGCATTCCGACACACGAGTAATAAAGGTGTCCCTCTGCCTCCAAGGTGCCTCATCTCTGTCAATGGTGGTCTGTTGCCACTGTGCATGCGGCATGTCTGGCATTGTTCTCAGAGATGGTGCATATGAGTCTATGTGTAGAGTAGCAAGATGCAAGCTGTTTGTCAGGGATTAGATTCTGTATTGTGCATGATGTCCATGGCTGTGTAGGTATTGTTAAAACAAACAAATGAAGGACGGAATGCTGACAATACAGACATTCTCCCCCAGTCAAGAGATCTGGGTTAAATCCATCGTTCTTTTGCCCACTACGCCACCCCAGTTCAGACATGGCCATATGCAAATCAGTCTTGACCCTGTGCCTCATGGGAACAGTCCAGCCCGAACTGCCAAGCCATATCTTCCCTGGACCGGAATCAAGCATCCTAGGACCGGTTTCTGGCTATCAGCCGTCATCAGACAGGATAGCTTGACTCCAGTGGCGTAGTGAGCACGGGTCCCACGTCTGGGAATACCCATCCCACTTAGGGCGAAAGCGTTACAACAAACAAATGATGGACGGAATGCTGACAATGCAGACATTCTCCCCCAGTCAAGAGATCTGGGTTAAATCCATCGTTCTTTTGCCCACTACGCCACCCCAGTTCAGACATGGCCATATGCAAATCAGTCTTGACCCTGTGCCTCATGGGAACATTCCAGCCCGAACTGCCAAGCCATGTCTTCCCTGGACCGGAATCAAGCATCCTAGGACCGGTTTCTGGCTATCAGCCGTCATCAGCCAGGATAGCTTGACTCCAGTGGCGTAGTGAGCACGGGTCCCACGTCTGGGAAAACCCATCCCACTTAGGGCGAAAAGCGTTACAACAAACAAATGATGGACGGAATGCTGACAATGCAGTCATTCTCCCCCAGTCAAGAGATCTGGGTTAAATCCATCGTTCTTTTGCCCACTACGCCACCCCAGTTCAGACATGGCCATATGCTCATCAGTCTTGACCCTGTGCCTCATGGGAACAGTCCAGCCCGAACTGCAAAGCCATGTCTTCCCTGGACCGGAATCAAGCATCCTTTTTTTTTTTTTATTTTTTTTTTTTTTTTAGAATTTTCAAAAATCAGCATTAATGATGAAACAATTTCATATTGTTAACATTGGTTACATTACCCATAGATACAGAAACAAAAACTTATACATAAGAGGAAGGCGTTCAAATGACATTTACATACAGTAAGAATCCAAAAGAAGAAAAAAAAAAAAAATGAATCGTACCCAGTTCATGATTGGGGCCCATAGTGCAAGTCCGAATTTCTTTTTTTCCCTGCCTTTAAGTTTGTACAGAGCAGTTTCTAACTTATACAAGGATAATAGTTTGGTCATCCACATACTAAAGGACGGTGAGTCAGGACTTAGCCATTGGGAAGTAATACATAAACGGAGGATAGCCATACATAAAAACAAAAATCCCTTCTCAGGGGTTGTTCGAATTCTGACATTTGCTCCGAACTCACAACCAAACAGCACTAGTTGAGGTGACAGATTAACTGAAATGTCTAAACCTATATTCAAAAAGCTTTGTATCTCCTTGAGCCACGGAGAGAGAACTGGGCACTCATATGGCATATACACCAAGTCGGCAGCCCTCAGGGTACATCTGGGACAGGAGATCCCTCGGTTTGTCCCCCATTTGGCTATCTTCGCTGGAGAGTAATATAAATCAAAAATGGCCATATAATATTGACTCTTATGTCTGCCTGAAAAAATTAACCGATCAGCTAAATTGAATGAGGCTTGTAGGTCGACCCCTACTATCCCCAACCTCATCTCCCAGCGGTGCTCATATACAGCAAGATCATCTTGCTGACTTGCAATCACTATTTTAGCGAGTTGAGAAATCTTACATCTCCCTTTTATGCATTCTAGTATTACATTCTTCTCTAAATTAATCTGTCCTCTTAACTCAAGGTTATCTAAAAAGCTGCGTACTTGGAGATATTTAAAAAAGTCTGTACGTAACAGCCCAAATTTCTCTTGAAGTTCTACAAATGGGATTAATTGTTTCTCTCTGAAAAGATCACCAATGGTTCTAACCCCCTGAGCACTCCATCTCCGCATTGTAGAGTCACAAAAAATTAAAGGAAGTTTACCTGGTATTCCCAGGGGCATATATCGGTTATATTCCTTTAAAATAAAGAATTTGCGAATTCTAGACCAAACTACAGCAGCAGCAGCTAAAGTCTTAAAACGTGTCCTTTTGTAATAACTGGGCTCAAAAAACTTAAAGAACATATAGTTGGCTTCTGGGCCTAAAATGAGTTCATAAATGGACGGACATATAGCTGGGTCCTTATAGGACTGAGCACCGAAAAACAGTATTCCCATATATTGGAGCATGGCCACCCAGTAATAATATTGAAATTGAGGGATATTTAATCCCCCCCTCTCCTTTGATAAGCTTAGTTTTTTTAGGGTTCTCCTTGTTCTCTTGTACCCCCATAAAAAACGGGAGCACATTCTTTCGACTTTTATAAAAATTAGATTAGGAACTAGAAGTGGAATCGTGCGGAATAAATAGAGAAGTTTCGGGAAGACTACCATCTTGATAACATTACACCTGCCATATAATGATAAATGCAAGTAGTCAAGATTCTCTGGCATTTTATTTGTTGAGATTAAGATAGGTTCAAAATTTAGATTAACTATGGACTGTACATTAACCGCAATTTTTACCCCCAAATAAATAGCCTCTGTAACTGTGTTGACCCCGGGTAGGACGTCAGAGCCAGTAAAAAGGACTTGAGTTTTATGTAAATTCAACTTATAGCCGTACACGGCAACGAATTCTGATGTCAGGCATTCGATACGCCTCATTGCATTGGGAACATCCAATGTCACTACGGCCACATCGTCCGCGTAGGCTAAAATTTTTATAGATTCACTCACAGGCTGTATTGGGATAATCTCTAGATCATGCTCAATCTTAATCAGCAAGGGCTCAATATAGAGAGCAAATAAAAGAGGAGAGCAAGGACACCCCTAACGAGTGCCCCTGTATATCTTAAGCTCACCTGAGTGATTGCCTGAAATACGGATTTTGGCAACTGGGCACGTATACATGGCCTGTACGGCCTTAATGAAGGAAGATGGAAAGCCTTTCCAATGCAGAACTGCCCATAAAAATTCCCAGGAGACCCTGTCGAATGCTTTCTCAGCATCCAACAGGGCCACCCCTATTGGAACTTCGGAGGCCTGGGACCAGTCCAGAAGAGATATTATTCGCCGAACATGATCCGTAGTACCTCTACCTGCCACAAACCCGTGCTGACGTAACGAGACTAGTGGTGCAATGATCTTTCCAAGTCTTCTAGCAAGTATTTTAGAGAAGATCTTGCTGTCTGAATTAATTAATTTGATAGGGCGATGTGAGGCTGGCTCCACCTCGTCCTTGCCTTTCTTTTTAAAAACAATTATAGTTGTTTTAGCCCATGAGTCGGGCACTGTACCCATGAATGCCTGCTGGAATAAAGATAATAACACGTCCTGTAACTCAGCCTGGAAGGAAACATAAAATTCCAAAGGGATCATATCAGGCCCCATTGCTTTACCCCTTGGTAGAGATACCATTGCTTGAATAATTTCCTCCCAGGTTATAGAGGTAGACAGGCTTTCACTCTGAGCCGGGTCCAGACCTACCGTACTGATTTCACCCAAGTACCCCCGCGGGTCAGAAGTTTCCCCACTTTTGTAAAGTTTTTCGTAAAAAAGTTTAAATACCTCCAAAATGCCGGACACTTAATTTTGCAGAAACCCATCTATATCCTTAATTTTATCGATTTTGCTTTGTGACTGCTTTTGCCTTATTCTATTTGCCAGTTTTCTCCCCACCTGCTCCCTGTATTCAAAACATTCCCTTCGGAATGTCTGATATTTAGCAGCCGTTTCTTCCGCGTGCTGATTATAGATTAAAGATCTCTGTTTAACAATGTTACTTTGTATTACAGAAACATCCATCCGATCTTTAATCTTCTGGGCTAGCTCTCGTTCCAATGCACTTAACTCTGACATAGCTTGTTCATTTTTTTGTCTTATAGCATTACGTTTCCTTATTGCGTATCTAAGGGTTTCCCCCCTTACGCCAGCCTTGAAAGTGTCCCAGACCATTGTATCTGAAGCAGAGCCATTATTAATTGCAAAAAAATTTGGAAGCCAAAGTTTGATGCAGTCACGATACTCCTCATCTACTAATAGCTTCCTATCAAAAGTCCATTTATATCTTATAAATTGCCCTGCAGTGATCTGGAATTTTAACACGAGAGGGTTGTGGTCTGAAATTAATCTTGGTAATAGCGTAATAGTGGCATCTGCCAAAATAGAAGGAGAGGCAAATATATAATCAAGACGGAATAATTTATTGTGGGGAGCAGAGTAAAAAGTGCTGCCCTGTTGAAATTTATTAAGTTGATTCCAAGCATCATGTAGGCCTTGTTTCCTTGCTAGGTTACTTAAGGATCTGAAAACTTTTGGTTTCCGACCCACATAGTCTATCCCTGAATTTATGTTGGCTGTATCGGCTAGGTGTATGTTAAAATCCCCACACAGTATGATAGGATGGGGCCATAGAGCTAATTCCAAATTGAGGGAGTCGTATAGTTCAGGATCGTCTATATTAGGACCATAGATAGTACATATGGTTATAACCTCCCCTATACCAAACCCTGCCTCAATAATAGCCCACCTACCGTTTCTATTCTCTTTATACATCTTACAAGAAACAACGCCTGGTTTACAAAGAATTGCTACACTCCTCGTATTAGTAGACTGCTTAGAGCATGTGATTAAATCAAACCCCATCTTTTTAAGCCATACCCTATTGGCCCAAGCAATATGTGTCTCTTGAAGACAGACAATATCCCATGAAAAACCCCTAGCTAATTGTGAAAAAACCAGCCTCTTTTTAAAATCGTTCAGGCCACATATATTTAACGTACATAACTGTATTTTTCTCATTGAATAATAATTTTTTTAAATTAGACAGTAAATTTGTCATACCTACATCAAACATGGACCAAACTACATCCCCAATGATAATATTTTTTGGCCTGGAATCTAGTCTCGGGCATTTAGTAACAAAAAAAAGCAAAAAGATCAATGCTGATTTTTCTTTCCACCCCCCTTCACCACCCACCACGAATCCCCCAGCCACCACCCCTACCCCCCCCCCAACCCCCTCTCACCCTTCCCATGAAGCATAGGGACGCTAGTCCCGAAAGATGGTGATTGATCTGCCACTCCTTCCCCCCCCCCCGTAACTCTTATCCGTATCTAAACATAACTAGTCCGTGCCTAGCCTACCTTATCCCATCCAGACTAAAAAACAGAAAAAAGGAACCATTCTATATTATTATTAACAACCAGGTTCGATTTCGCTAAAGAGAGAACTTTCTCTACTTTTTTTTTTTTAATAAGAGGTTATTGAAACAAACGGGTAACCTTAGTTGGAACCCATACAATATAATCACCGAACCTCAGGATTTAGAAAAACAGAACAAAACAAAAATCCCCCTGGACATCTATAACTTATGCAAAAATTCTTTGGCAGTAGCCTCTTCAGTAAATACAGATGTCCGTCCTTTTAAAATGATTTTGAGTCTTGCAGGATTTTGCAGGAAGACTTGCGCTCCTTTTTTCTGAAATTTCGGAATCAGCTGTCAAAATCTCCATCTGAGATCCACCGTTGATTGACAAAAGTCAGGTCTCACAAAGAATTCACAGCCCATAGCATGGGCTTTCTTATTACAACGGGCCAAATCAAAAAGGGCCTCTCGGGCAAGAAAATGATTTAGAGAGATTAAAATTGCTCGGGGGAAGGAGGTTTCTTGAGCTGCTGTTTTCTTCTGAAAAAAAGGGAATCGGTGAGCCCTTTGAACTTCTGCTTTCCAATCCCAGCTGCTAATATCCGGAAAGGCCTCAGACAGTAGTTCCACTACGAATTTTCGAGGGTCAGTCCCTTCCTTTCCCTCCGGTACCCCAAGAATTCTAAGATTGTTACGTCTTAGCCTGTTTTCCATATCGGTTAACTTCCATAAATATTCATCTTTGTGAGCATTCAGTGAAATTATTTCTTTTCTCTGAGAGACTACTTCATCCTCCAGCGTTGATATCCGTGTTTCGGCTTCCCCTATTCCTATTGCAGAGTCAGCGCATGATTTGGCAACCCTACGCAATGAGTTCTGCAGCTTTTTTAACGCAGTCTGTGTACGAAGGTTCTCTGCTTGCGCCTCCACTCTTTGTGCCATGATAACATCATAAATAGTGTTAAGCGTAATTTCCTGATGCTCTCGATTAGAGGTGCCCGAGGCTGCGGTTGAATGATGTACCATATGGGGTTGAGTATTGACTAAAGGGTTTGGGGAGTCTTGAAGATTACCATTTGTACAGTCATCAGACCCATGTAAACTTCCAGTATCGGATAGTCGTCCTTGCACTTCAGCCGTAGATAATTGACACAGCTTAGCCGTCAAATCGGCATCATCTTCCCCCCTGAGCAGCCCTCACAAAGCCAGTCTTCAACCAAGCTTTCCGTGGACGAACGATCAGACAACGAAAAAAAATCGTCTTCTACGGAGGCTTTATCTTGCGCCTCTATGCTGCCACCCTCTGAATTGGCGCCTAGTCTTAATACATGGCCCCCCGAAAGTTGCCCCAGTGTTTCAGTCTTTTTCTGACCATCCAATATATTCTTACCTCCGGGGGTCATAGGGTTGACTTTGGGAGCCGCTTCAGTCTGTACAGCTCTCATCGGCAAGCTCGACGTTCCTAAAGGGACTTCAACTCCCATAATACCATTCTCCTGTATTCCGGCGTCGGAAACAGCACTCTGACATTGTGACTCTGCTGCCGATGCCGTTTCCTCCATAGCGAGTAGCGGAACAAGCAGCTGTGGGGTGAAAACGGGTAACGCTGATTTTTCCATATCCTTACCGGGTAGTTTATTGCCTTTGGTTTTAAGGAAAAGGGCAGGAACTTTAGGCTTGGCGCCCTTGGAGGAAAAGGAGTGTTCCTCACTGTTCGTGGCGCTGGACGTGGCCCCCTCCTGTAATCCTGCCTGTAGTCCTGCCGATGTCTTCTGGACCGTGGCGTCTGAGCGCGTTCTCGCCGGCGGAAGAGTTGATTTGGAGCGTGGCGCCCGATGCTGGTTCTTGGGCGGCATGGTATCAAAAAGTCGTACCTGCAGCTTCAGAAAAGTAAATACACACTTTCCAATCCGACGGAAGCACAAGCAGTAACTAAGCGGTATGTTACAACAAACAAATGATGGACGGAATGCTGACAATGCAGACATTCTCCCCCAGTCAAGAGATCTGGGTTAAATCCATCGTTCTTTTGCCCACTACGCCACCCCAGTTCAGAAATGGCCATATGCAAATCAGTCTTGACCCTGTGCCTCATGGGAACAGTCCAGCCCGAACTGCCAAGCCATGGAGAGGTGTGGCTCACTGGTTAGAGGCGGCAGAGCCGCAAGCAGAGAATCGGCCAGGGACCAGGGTTCAATTCCCGACGCGGCAGGGTCGTGGACCAGGGTCAAAACGGACTCGATAATTCTCGCCTCGGTACCTACTCTAACCAGGAACACACTCGGCAACTCTGGGCATTAGCTTGCCTCATCTCCACAACGGCCCCCCACATTCGCCGGGGATGCCTGGTTTCACCTTGGAGATACCCAGGAGGGACCATCTCACAGGGATAGTCAGGACGGGTTCCCCAGCGGTCTACAGCGCCACGACGCCTCAGGGCAGCAGTGCGCTTTACAAGACACATACATTTACATTTACATGTCTTCCCTGGACCGGAATCAAGCATCCTAGGACCGTTTTCTGGCTATCAGCCGTCATCAGCCAGGATAGCTTGACTCCAGTGGCATAGTGAGCACGGGTCCCACGTCTGGGAATACCCATCCCACTGAGGGCGAAAAGCGTTACAACAAACAAATGATGGACGGAATGCTGACAATGCAGACATTCTCCCCCAGTCAAGAGATCTGGGTTAAATCCATCGTTCTTTTGCCCACTACGCCACCCCAGTTCAGACATGGCCATATGCAAATCAGTCTTGACCCTGTGCCTCATGGGAACAGTCCAGCCCGAACTGCCAAGCCATGTCTTCCCTGGACCGGAATCAAGCATCCTAGGACCGGTTTCTGCCTATCAGCCATCATCAGCCAGGATAGCTTGACTCCAGTGGCGTAGTGAGGACGGGTCCCACGTCTGGGAATACCCATCCCACTTAGGGCGAAAAGCGTTACAACAAACAAATGATGGACGGAATGCTGACAATGCAGACATTCTCCCCCAGTCAAGAGATCTGGGTTAAATCCATCGTTCTTTTGCCCACTACGCCACCCCAGTTCAGACATGGCCATATGCAAATCAGTCTTGACCCTGTGCCTCATGGGAACAGTCCAGCCCGAACTGCCAAGCCATGTCTTCCCCGGACCGGAATCAAGCATCCTAGGACCGGTTTCTGGCTATCAGCCGTCATCAGCCAGGATAGCTTGACTGCAGTGGCGTAGTGAGCACGGGTCCCACGTCTGGGAGCACCCATCCCACTTAGGGCGAAAAGCGTTACAACAAACAAATGATGGACGAAATGCTGACAATGCAGACATTCTCCCCCAGTCAAGACTCAAGAGATCTGGGTTAAATCCATCGTTCTTTTGCCCACTACGCCACCCCAGTTCAGACATGGCCATATGCAAATCAGTCTTGACCCTGTGCCTCATGGGAACAGTCCAGCCCGAACTGCCAAGCCATGTCTTCCCTGGACCGGAATCAAGCATCCTAGGACCGGTTTCTGCCTATCAGCCATCATCAGCCAGGATAGCTTGACTCCAGTGGCGTAGTGAGGACGGGTCCCACGTGGCCATATGCAAATCAGTCTTGACCCTGTGCCTCATGGGAACAGTCCAGCCCGAACTGCCAAGCCATGTCTTCCCTGGACCGGAATCAAGCATCCTAGGACCGGTTTCTGGCTATCAGCCGTCATCAGCCAGGATAGCTTGACTCCAGTGGCGTAATGAGCACGGGTCCCACGTCTGGGAATACCCATCCCACTTAGGGCGAAAAGCGTTACAACAAACAAATGATGGACGGAATGCTGACAATGCAGACATTCTCCCCCAGTCAAGAGATCTGGGTTAAATCCATCGTTCTTTTGCCCACTACGCCACCCCAGTTCAGACATGGCCATATGCATATCAGTCTTGACCCTGTGCCTCATGGGAACAGTCCAGCCCGAACTGCCAAGCCATGTCTTCCCTGGACCGGAATCAAGCATCCTAGGACCGATTTCTGGCTATCAGCCGTCATCAGCCAGGATAGCTTGACTCCAGTGGCGTAGTGAGCACGGGTCCCACGTCTGGGAATACCCATCCCACTTAGGGCGAAAAGCGTTACAACAAACAAATGATGGACGGAATGCTGACAATGCAGACATTCTCCCCCAGTCAAGAGATCTGGGTTAAATCCATCGTTCTTTTACCCACTACGCCACCCCAGTTCAGACATGGCCATATGCAAATCAGTCTTGACCCTGTGCCTCATGGGAACAGTCCAGCCCGAACTGACAAGCCATGTCTTCCCTGGACCGGAATCAAGCATCCTAGGACTGGTTTCTGGCTATCAGCCATCATCAGCCAGGATAGCTTGACTCCAGTGGCGTAGTGAGCACGGGTCCCACGTCTGGGAATACCCATCCCACTTAGGGCGAAAAGCGTTACAACAAACAAATGATGGACGGAATGCTGACAATGCAGACATTCTCCCCCAGTCAAGAGATCTGGGTTAAATCCATCGTTCTTTTGCCCACTACGCCACCCCAGTTCAGACATGGCCATATGCATATCAGTCTTGACCCTGTGCCTCATGGGAACAGTCCAGCCCGAACTGCCAAGCCATGTCTTCCCTGGACCGGAATCAAGCATCCTAGGACCGATTTCTGGCTATCAGCCGTCATCAGCCAGGATAGCTTGACTCCAGTGGCGTAGTGAGCACGGGTCCCACGTCTGGGAATACCCATCCCACTTAGGGCGAAAAGCGTTACAACAAACAAATGATGGACGGAATGCTGACAATGCAGACATTCTCCCCCAGTCAAGAGATCTGGGTTAAATCCATCGTTCTTTTACCCACTACGCCACCCCAGTTCAGACATGGCCATATGCAAATCAGTCTTGACCCTGTGCCTCATGGGAACAGTCCAGCCCGAACTGCCAAGCCATGTCTTCCCTGGACCGGAATCAAGCATCCTAGGACTGGTTTCTGGCTATCAGCCGTCATCAGCCAGGATAGCTTGACTCCAGTGGCGTAGTGAGCACGGGTCCCACGTCTGGGAATACCCATCCCACTTAGGGCGAAAAGCGTTACAACAAACAAATGATGGACGGAATGCTGACAATGCAGACATTCTCCCCCAGTCAAGAGATCTGGGTTAAATCCATCGTTCTTTTGCCCACTACGCCACCCCAGTTCAGACATGGCCATATGCTCATCAGTCTTGACCCTGTGCCTCATGGGAACAGTCCAGCCCGAACTGCCAAGCCATGTCTTCCCTGGACCGGAATCAAGCATCCTAGGACCGGTTTCTGGCTATCAGCCGTCATCAGCCAGGATAGCTTGACTCCAGTGGCGTAGTGAGCACGGGTCCCACGTCTGGGAATACCCATCCCACTTAGGGCGAAAAGCGTTACAACAAACAAATGATGGACGGAATGCTGACAATGCAGACATTCTCCCCCAGTCAAGAGATCTGGGTTAAATCCATCGTTCTTTTGCCCACTATGCCACCCCAGTTCAGAAATGGCCATATGCAAATCAGTCTTGACCCTGTGCCTCATGGGAACAGTCCAGCCCGAACTGCCAAGCCATGTCTTCCCTGGACCGGAATCGAGCATCCTTTTTTTTTTTTTTTTTTTTTTTTCATTTTTAGAATTTTCAAAAATCAGCATTAACGATGAAACAATTTCATATTGTTAACATTTGTTACATTACCCATAGATACAGAAAAAAAAAACTTATACATAAGAGGAAGGCGTTCAAATGACATTTACATACAGTAAGAATCCAAAAGAAGAAAAAAAAAAAAATGAATCATATCCAGTTCATGATTGGGGCCCATAGTGCAAGTCCGAATTTCTTTTTTTCCCTGCCTTTAAGTTTGTACAGAGCAGTTTCTAACTTATACAAGGATAATAGTTTGGTCATCCACATACTAAAGGACGGTGAGTCAGGACTTAGCCATTGGGAAGTAATACATAAACGGAGGATAGCCATACATAAAAACAAAAATCCCTTCTCAGGGGTTGGTCGAATTCTGACATTTGCTCCGAACTCACAACCAAACAGCACTAGTTGAGGTGACAGATTAACTGAAATGTCTAAACTTATATTCAAAAAGCTTTGTATCTCCTTGAGCCACGGAGAGAGAACTGGGCACTCATATAGCATATGCACCAAGTCGGCAGCCCTCAGGGTACATCTGGGACAGGAGATCCCTCGGTTTGTCCCCCATTTGGCTATCTTCGCTGGAGAGTAATATAAATCAAAAATGGCCATATAATATTGACTCTTATGTCTGCCTGAAAAAATTAACCGATCAGCTAAATTGAATGAGGCTTGTAGGTCGACCCCTACTATCCCCAACCTCATCTCCCAGCGGTGCTCCTATACAGCAAGATCATCTTGCTGACTTGCAATCACTATTTTAGCGAGTTGAGAAATCTTACATCTCCCTTTTATGCATTCTAGTATTACATTCTTCTCTAAATTAATCTGTCCTCTTAACTCAAGGTTATCTAAAAAGCTGCGTACTTGGAGATATTTAAAAAAGTCTGTACGTAACAGCCCAAATTTCTCTTGAAGTTCTACAAATGGGATTAATTGTTTCTCTCTGAAAAGATCACCAATGGTTCTAACCCCCTAAGCACTCCATCTCCGCATTGTAGAGTCACAAAAAATTAAAGGAAGTTTACCTGGTATTCCCAGGGGCATATATCGGTTATATTCCTTTAAAATAAAGAATTTGCGAATTCTAGACCAAACTACAGCAGCAGCAGCTAAAGTCTTAAAACGTGTCCTTTTGTAATAACTGAGCTCAAAAAACTTAAAGAACATATAGTTGGCTTCTGGGCCTAAAATGAGTTCATAAATGGACGGACATATAGCTGGGTCCTTATAGGACTGAGCACCGAAAAACAGTATTCCCATATATTGGAGCATGGCCACCCAGTAATAATATTGAAATTGAGGGATATTTAATCCCCCCCTCTCCTTTGATAAGCTTAGTTTTTTTAGGGTTCTCCTTGTTCTCTTGTACCCCCATAAAAAACGGGAGCACATTCTTTCGACTTTTATAAAAATTAGATTAGGAACTAGAAGTGGAATCGTGCGGAATAAATAGAGAAGTTTCGGGAAGACTACCATCTTGATAACATTACACCTGCCATATAATGATAAATGCAAGTAGTCAAGATTCTCTGGCATTTTATTTGTTGAGATTAAGATAGGTTCAAAATTTAGATTAACTATGGACTGTACATTAACCGCAATTTTTACCCCCAAATAAATAGCCTCTGTAACTGTGTTGACCCCGGGTAGGACGTCAGAGCCAGTAAAAAGGACTTGAGTTTTATGTAAATTCTACTTATAGCCGGACACGGCACCGAATTCTGATGTCAGGCATTCGATACGCCTCATTGCATTGGGAACATCCAATGTCACTACGGCCACATCGTCCGCGTAGGCTAAAATTTTTATAGATTCACTCACAGGCTGTATTGGGATAATCTCTAGATCATGCTCAATCTTAATCAGCAAGGGCTCAATATAGAGAGCAAATAAAAGAGGAGAGCAAGGACACCCCTGACTAGTGCCCCTGTATATCTTAAGCTCCCCTGAGTGATTGCCTGAAATACGGATTGTGGCAACTGGGCACGTATACATGGCCTGTACGGCCTTAATGAAGGAAGATGGAAAGCCTTTCCAATGCAGAACTGCCCATAAAAATTCCCAGGAGACCCTGTCGAATGCTTTCTCAGCATCCAACAGGGCCACCCCTATTGGAACTTCGGAGGCCTGGGACCAGTCCAGAAGAGATATTATTCGCCGAACATGATCCGTAGTACCTCTACCTGCCACAAACCCGTGCTGACGTAACGAGACTAGTGGTGCAATGATCTTTCCAAGTCTTCTAGCAAGTATTTTAGAGAAGATCTTGCTGTCTGAATTAATTAATGTGATAGGGCGATATGAGGCTGGCTCCGCCTCGTCCTTGCCTTTCTTTTTAAAAACAATTATAGTTGTTTTAGCCCATGAGTCGGGCACTGTACCCATGAATGCCTGCTGGAATAAAGATAATAACACGTCCTGTAACTCAGCCTGGAAGGAAACATAAAATTCCAAAGGGATCATATCAGGCCCCATTGCTTTACCCCTTGGTAGAGATACCATTGCTTGAATAATTTCCTCCCAGGTTATAGAGGTAGACAGGCTTTCACTCTGAGCCGGGTCCAGACCTACTGTACTGATTTCACCCAAGTACCCCCGCGGGTCAGAAGTTTCCCCACTTTCGTAAAGTTTTTCGTAAAAAAGTTTAAATACCTCCAAAATACCGGACTCCGAATTTTGCAGAAACCCATCTATATCCTTAATTTTATTGATTTTGCTTTGTGACTGCTTTTGCCTTATTCTATTTGCCAGTACTCTTCCCACCTGCTCCCCGTATTCAAAACATTCCCTTCGGAATGTCTGATATTTAGCAGCCGTTTCTTCCGCGTGCTGATTATAGATTAAAGATCTCTGTTTAACAATGTTACTTTGTATTACAGAAACATCCATCCGATCTTTAATCTTCTGGGCTAGCTCTCGTTCCAATGCACTTAACTCTGACATAGCTTGTTCATTTTTTTGTCTTATAGCATTACGTTTCCTTATTGCGTATCTAAGGGTTTCCCCCCTTACGCCAGCCTTGAAAGTGTCCCAGACCATTGTATCTGAAGCAGAGCCATTATTAATTGCAAAAAAATTTGGAAGCCAAAGTTTGATGCAGTCACGATACTCCTCATCTACTCATAGCTTCCTATCAAAAGTCCATTTATATCTTATAAATTGCCCTGCAGTGATCTGGAATTTTAACACAAGAGGGTTGTGGTCTGAAATTAATCTTGGT
Organism: Triturus cristatus; assembly: GCF_964204655.1. NCBI lineage: Eukaryota > Metazoa > Chordata > Amphibia > Caudata > Salamandridae > Triturus > Triturus cristatus. The sequence continues at coordinate 305,073,013 of NC_140579.1, read as the reverse complement.
AATAGCGTAATAGTGGCATCTGCCAAAATAGAAGGAGAGGCAAATATATAATCAAGACGGAATAATTTATTGTGGGGAGCAGAGTAAAAAGTGCTGCCCTGTTGAAATTTATTAAGTTGATTCCAAGCATCATGTAGGCCTTGTTTCCTTGCTAGGTTACTTAAGGATCTGAAAACTTTTGGTTTCCGACCCATATAGTCTATCCCTGAATTTATGTTGGCTGTATCGGCTAGGTGTATGTTAAAATCCCCACACAGTATGATAGGATGGGGCCATAGAGCTAATTCCAAATTGAGGGAGTCGTATAGTTCAGGATCGTCTATATTAGGACCATAGATAGTACATATGGTTATAACCTCCCCTATACCAAACCCTGCCTCAATAATAGCCCACCTACCGTTTCTATTCTCTTTATACATCTTACAAGAAACAACGCCTGGTTTACAAAGAATTGCTACACTCCTCGTATTAGTAGACTGCTTAGAGCATGTGATTAAATCAAACCCCATCTTTTTAAGCCATACCCTATTGGCCCAAGCAATATGTGTCTCTTGAAGACAGACAATATCCCATGAAAAACCCCTAGCTAATTGTGAAAAAACCAGCCTCTTTTTAAAATCGTTCAGGCCACATATATTTAACGTACATAACTGTATTTTTCTCATTGAATAATAATTTTTTTAAATTAGACAGTAAATTTGTCATACCTACATCAAACATGGACCAAACTACATCCCCAATGATAATATTTTTTGGCCTGGAATCTAGTCTCGGGCATTTAGTAACAAAAAAAAGCAAAAAGATCAATGCTGATTTTTCTTTCCACCCCCCTTCACCACCCACCACGAATCCCCCAGCCCCCACCCCTACCCCCCCAACCCCCCCTCACCCTTCCCATGAAGCATAGGGACGCTAGTCCCGAAAGATGGTGATTGATCTGCCACTCCTTTCCCCCCCCCGGAACTCTTATCCGTATCTAAACATAACTAGTCCGTGCCTAGCCTACCTTATCCCATCCAGACTAAAAAACAGAAAAAAGGAAACATTCTATATTATTATTAACAACCAGGTTCGATTTCGCTAAAGAGAGAACTTTCTCTACTTTTTTTTTTTTTTTTTTTTTTAATAAGGGGTTATTGAAACAAACGGGTAACCTTAGTTGGAACCCATACAATGTAATCACCGAACCTCAGGATTTAGAAAAACAGAACAAAACAAAAATCCCCCTGGACATCTATAACTTATGCAAAAATTCTTTGGCAGTAGCCTCTTCAGTAAATACAGATGTCCGTCCTTTTAAAATGATTTTGAGTCTTGCAGGATTTTGCAGGAAGACTTGCGCTCCTTTTTCCTGAAATTTCGGAATCAGCTGTCAAAATCTCCATCTGAGATCCACCGTTGATTGACAAAAGTCAGGTCTCACAAAGAATTCACAGCCCATAGCATGGGCTTTCTTATTAGGACGGGCCAAATCAAAAAGGGCCTCTCGGGCAAGAAAATGATTTAGAGAGATTAAAATTGTTCGGGGGAAGGAGGTTTCTTGAGCTGCTGTTTTCTTCTGAAAAAATGGGAATCGGTGAGCCCTTTGAACTTCTGCTTTCCAATCCCAGCTGCTAATATCCGGAAAGGCCTCAGACAGTAGTTCCACTACGAATTTTCGAGGGTCAGTCCCTTCCTTTCCCTCCGGTACCCCAAGAATTCTAAGATTGTTACGTCTTAGCCTGTTTTCCATATCGGTTAACTTCCTTAAATATTCATCTTTGTGAGCATTCAGTGAAATTATTTCTTTTCTCTGAGAGACTACTTCATCCTCCAGTGTTGATATCCGTGTTTCGGCTTCCCCTATTCTTATTGCAGAGTCAGCGCATGATTTGGCAACCCTACGCAATGAGTTCTGCAGCTTTTTTAACGCAGTCTATGTACGAAGGTTCTCTGCTTGCAACTCCGCTCTTTGTGCCATGATAACATCATAAATAGTGTTAAGCGTAATTTCCTGATGCTCTCGATTAGAGGTGCCCGAGGCTGCGGTTGAATGATGTACCATATGGGGTTGAGTATTGACTAAAGGGTTTGGGGAGTCTTGAAGATTACCATTTGTACAGTCATCAGACCCATGTAAACTTCCAGTATCGGATAGTCGTCCTTGCACTTCAGCCGTAGATAATTGACACAGCTTAGCCGTCAAATCGGCATCATCTTCCCCCCCTGAGCAGCCCTCACCAAGCCAGTCTTCAACCAAGCTTTCCGTGGAGGAACGATCAGACAACGAAAAAAAATCGTGTCCTACGGAGGCTTTATCTTGCGCCTCTACGCTGCCACCCTCTGAATTGGCGCCTAGTCTTAATACATGGCCCCCCGAAAGTTGCCCCAGTGTTTCAGTCTTTTCTGACCATCCAATATATTCTTACCTCCGGGGGTCATAGGGTTGACTTTGGGAGCCGCTTCAGTCTGTACAGCTCTCATCGGCAAGCTCGACGTTTGCAAATGGACTTCAACTCCCATAATACCATTCTCCTGTATTCCTGCGTCGGAAACAGCACTCTGACATTGTGACTCTGCTGCCGATGCCGTTTCCTCCATAGCGAGTAGCGGAACAAGCAGCTGTGGGGTGAAAACGGGTAACGCTGATTTTTCCATATCCTTACCGGGTAGTTTATTGCCTTTGGTTTTAAGGAAAAGGGCAGGAACTTTAGGCTTGGCGCCCTTGGAGGAAAAGGAGTGTTCCTCACTGTTCGTGGCGCTGGACGTGGCCCCCTCCTGTAATCCTGCCTGTAGTCCTGCCGATGTCTTCTGGACCGTAGCGTCTGAGCGCGTTCTCGCCGGCAGAAGAGTTGATTTGGAGCGTGGCGCCCGATGCTGGTTCTTGGGCGGCATGGTATCAAAAAGTCGTACCTGCAGCTTCAGAAAAGTAAATACACACTTTCCAATCCGACGGAAGCACAAGCAGTAAATAAGCGGTATGTTACAACAAACAAATGATGGACGGAATGCTGACAATGCAGACATTCTCCCCCAGTCAAGGGATCTGGGTTAAATCCATCGTTCTTTTGCCCACTACGCCACCCCAGTTCAGACATGGCCATATGCAAATCAGTCTTGACCCTGTGCCTCATGGGAACAGTCCAGCCCGAACTGCCAAGCCATGTCTTCCCTGGACCGGAATCAAGCATCCTAGGACCGTTTTCTGGCTATCAGCCGTCATCAGCCAGGATAGCTTGACTCCAGTGGCGTAATGAGCACGGGTCCCACGTCTGGGAATACCCATCCCACTGAGGGCGAAAAGCGTTACAACAAACAAATGATGGACGGAATGCTGACAATGCAGACATTCTCCCCCAGTCAAGAGATCTGGGTTAAATCCATCGTTCTTTTGCCCACTACGCCACCCCAGTTCAGACATGGCCATATGCAAATCAGTCGCGACCCTGTGCCTCATGGGAACAGTCCAGCCCGAACTGCCAAGCCATGTCTTCCCTGGACCGGAATCAAGCATCCTAGGACCGTTTTTTGGCTATCAGCCGTCATCAGCCAGGATAGCTTGACTCCAGTGGCGTAGTGAGCACGGGTCCCACGTCTGGGAATACCCATTCCACTGAGGGCGAAAAGCGTTACAACAAACAAATGATGGACGGAATGCTGACAATGCAGACATTCTCCCCCAGTCAAGAGATCTGGGTTAAATACATCGTTCTTTTGCCCACTACGCCACCCCAGTTCAGACATGGCCATATGCAAATCAGTCTTGACCCTGTGCCTCATGGGAACAGTCCAGCCCGAACTGCCAAGCCATGTCTTCTCTGGACCGGAATCAAGCATCCTAGGACTGGTTTCTGGCTATCAGCCGTCATCAGCCAGGATAGCTTGACTCCAGTGGCGTAGTGAGCACGGGTCCCACGTCTGGGAATACCCATCCCACTTAAGGCGAAAAGCGTTACAACAAACAAATGATGGACGGAATGCTGACAATGCAGACATTCTCCCCCAGTCAAGAGATCTGGGTTAAATCCATCGTTCTTTTGCCCACTACGCCACCCCAGTTCAGACATGGCCATATGCAAATCAGTCGCGACCCTGTGCCTCATGGGAACAGTCCAGCCCGAACTGCCAAGCCATGTCTTCCCTGGACCGGAATCAAGCATCCTAGGACCGTTTTCTGGCTATCAGCCGTCATCAGCCAGGATAGCTTGACTCCAGTGGCGTAGTGAGCACGGGTCCCACGTCTGGGAATACCCATCCCACTGAGGGCGAAAAGCGTTACAACAAACAAATGATGGACGGAATGCTGACAATGCAGACATTCTCCCCCAGTCAAGAGATCTGGGTTAAATCCATCGTTCTTTTGCCCACTACGCCACCCCAGTTCAGACATGGCCATATGCAAATCAGTCTTGACCCTGTGCCTCATGGGAACAGTCCAGCCCGAACTGCCAAGCCATGTCTTCTCTGGACCGGAATCAAGCATCCTAGGACCGGTTTCTGGCTATCAGCCGTCATCAGCCAGGATACCTTGACTCCAGTGGCGTAGTGAGCACGGGTCCCACGTCTGGGAATACCCATCCCACTTAGGGCGAAAAGCGTTACAACAAACAAATGATGGACGGAATGCTGACAATGCAGTCATTCTCCCCCAGTCAAGAGATCTGGGTTAAATCCATCGTTCTTTTGCCCACTACGCCACCCCAGTTCAGACATGGCCATATGCAAATCAGTCTTGACCCTGTGCCTCATGGGAACAGTCCAGCCCGAACTGCCAAGCCATGTCTTCTCTGGACCGGAATCAAGCATCCTAGGACCGGTTTCTGGCTATCAGCCGTCATCAGCCAGGATAGCTTGACTCCAGTGGCGTAGTGAGCACGGGTCCCACGTCTGGGAATACCCATCCCACTTAAGGCGAAAAGCGTTACAACAAACAAATGATGGACGGAATGCTGACAATGCAGTCATTCTCCCCCAGTCAAGAGATCTGGGTTAAATCCATCGTTCTTTTGCCCACTACGCCACCCCAGTTCAGACATGGCCATATGCAAATCAGTCTTGACCCTGTGCCTCATGGGAACAGTCCAGCCCGAACTGCCAAGCCATGTCTTCCCTGGACCGGAATCAAGCATCCTAGGACCGGTTTCTGGCTATCAGCCGTCATCAGCCAGGATAGCTTGACTCCAGTGGCGTAGTGAGCACGGGTCCCACGTCTGGGAATACCCATCCCACTTAGGGCGAAAAGCGTTACAACAAACAAATGATGGACGGAATGCTGACAATGCAGTCATTCTCCCCCAGTCAAGAGATCTGGGTTAAATCCATCGTTCTTTTGCCCACTACGCCACCCCAGTTCAGACATGGCCATATGCAAATCAGTCTTGACCCTGTGCCTCATGGGAACAGTCCAGCCCGAACTGCCAAGCCATGTGTTCCCTGGACCGGAATCAAGCATCCTAGGACCGGTTTCTGGCTATCAGCCGTCATCAGCCAGGATAGCTTGACTCCAGTGGCATAGTGAGGACGGGTCCCACGTCTGGGAATACCCATCCCACTTAGGGCGAAAAGCGTTACAACAAACAAATGATGGACGGAATGCTGACAATGCAGACATTCTCCCCCAGTCAAGAGATCTGGGTTAAATCCATCGTTCTTTTGCCCACTACGCCACCCCAGTTCAGACATGGCCATATGCAAATCAGTCTTGACCCTGTGCCTCATGGGAACAGTCCAGCCCGAACTGCCAAGCCATGTCTTCCCTGGACCGGAATCAAGCATCCTAGGACCGGTTTCTGGCTATCAGCCGTCATCAGCCAGGATAGCTTGACTCCAGTGGCGTAGTGAGCACGGGTTCCATGTCTGGGAATACCCATCCCACTTAGGGCGAAAAGCGTTACAACAAACAAATGATGGACGGAATGCTGACAATGCAGACATTCTCCCCCAGTCAAGAGATCTGGGTTAAATCCATCGTTCTTTTGCCCACTACGCCACCCCAGTTCAGACATGGCCATATGCAAATCAGTCTTGACCCTGTGCCTCATGGGAACAGTCCAGCCCGAACTGCCAAGCCATTTCTTCCCTGGACCGGAATCAAGCATCCTAGGACCGGTTTCTGGCTATCAGCCATCATCAGCCAGGATAGCTTGACTCCAGTGGCGTAGTGAGCACGGGTCCCACGTCTGGGAATACCCATCCCACTTAGGGCGAAAAGCGTTACAACAAACAAATGATGGACGGAATGCTGACAATGCAGACATTCTCCCCCAGTCAAGAGATCTGGGTTAAATCCATTGTTCTTTTGCCCACTACGCCACCCCAGTTCAGACATGGCCATATGCAAATCAGTCTTGACCCTGTGCCTCATGGGAACAGTCCAGCCCGAGCTGCCAAGCCATGTCTTCCCTGGACCGGAATCAAGCATCCTTTTTTTTTTTTTTTTTTTTTTTTTTTTTTTGAATTTTCAAAAATCAGCATTATTGATGAAACAATTTCATATTGTTAACATTTGTTACATTACCCATAGATACAGAAAAAAAAACTTATACATAAGAGGAAGGCGTTCAAATGACATTTACATAGTAAGAATCCAAAAGAAGAAAAAATAAAATAAATTAATCATACCCAGTTTATGATTGGGGCCCATAGTGCAAGTCCGAATTTCTTTTGTTCCCTGCCTTTAAGTTTGTACAGAGCAGTTTCTAACTTATACAAGGATAATAGTTTGGTCATCCACATACTAAAGGACGGTGAGTCAGGACTTAGCCATTGGGAAGTAATACATAAATGGAGGATAGACATACATAAAAACAAAAATCCCTTCACAGGGGTTGGTTGAATTCTGACATTTGCTCCGAACTCACAACCAAACAGCACTAGTTGAGGTGACAGATTAACTGAAATGTCTAAACCTATATTCAAAAAGCTTTGTATCTCCTTGAGCCACGGAGAGAGAACTGGGCACTCATATAGCATATGCACCAAGTCGGCAGCCCTCAGGGTACATCTGGGACAGGAGATCCCTCGGTTTGTCCCCCATTTGGCTATCTTCGCTGGAGAGTAATATAAGTCAAAAATGGCCATATAATATTGACTCTTATTTCTGCCTGAAAAAATTAACCGATCAGCTAAATTGAATGAGGCTTGTAGGTCGACCCCTACTATCCCCAACCTCATCTCCCAGCGGTGCTCATATACAGCAAGATCATCTTGCTGACTTGCAATCACTATTTTAGCGAGTTGAGAAATCTTACATCTCCCTTTTATGCATTCTAGTATTACATTCTTCTCTAAATTAATCTGTCCTCTTAACTCAAGGTTATCTAAAAAGCTGCGTACTTGGAGATATTTAAAAAAGTCTGGACGTAACAGCCCAAATTTCTCTTGAAGTTCTACAAATGGGATTAATTGTTTCTCTCTGAAAAGATCACCAATGGTTCTAACCTCCTGAGCACTCCATCTCCGCATTGTAGAGTCACAAAAAATTAAAGGAAGTTTACCTGGTATTCCCAGGGGCATATATCGGTTATATTCCTTTAAAATAAAGAATTTGCGAATTCTAGACCAAACTACAGCAGCAGCAGCTAAAGTCTTAAAACGTGTCCATTTGTAATAACTGGGCTCAAAAAACTTAAAGAACATATAGTTGGCTTCTGGGCCTAAAATGAGTTCATAAATGGACGGACATATAGCTGGGTCCTTATAGGACTGAGCACCGAAAAACAGTATTCCCATATATTGGAGCATGGCCACCCAGTAATAATATTGAAATTGAGGGATATTTAATCCCCCCCTCTCCTTTGATAAGCTTAGTTTTTTTAGGGTTCTCCTTGTTCTCTTGTACCCCCATAAAAAACAGGAGCACATTCTTTCGACTTTTATAAAAATTAGATTAGGAACTAGAAGTGGAATCGTGCGGAATAAATAGAGAAGTTTCGGGAAGACTACCATCTTGATAACATTACACCTGCCATATAATGATAAATGCAAGTAGTCAAGATTCTCTGGCATTTTATTTGTTGAGATTAAGATAGCTTCAAAATTTAGATTAACTATAGACTGTACATTAACCGCAATTTTTACCCCCAAATAAATAGCCTCTGTAACTGTGTTGACCCCGGGTAGGACGTCAGAGCCAGTAAAAAGGACTTGAGTTTTATGTAAATTCAACTTATAGCCGGACACGGCACCGAATTCTGATGTCAGGCATTCGATACGCCTCATTGCATTGGGAACATCCAATGTCACTACGGCCACATCGTCCGCGTAGGCTAAAATTTTTATAGATTCACTCACAGGCTGTATTGGGATAATCTCTAGATCATGCTCAATCTTAATCAGCAAGGGCTCAATATAGAGAGCAAATAAAAGAGGAGAGCAAGGACACCCCTGACGAGTGCCCCTGTATATCTTAAGCTCCCCTGAGTGATGGCCTGAAATACGGATTGTGGCAACTGGGCACGTATACATGGCCTGTACGGCCTTAATGAAGGAAGATGAAAGCCTTTCCAATGCAGAACTGCCCATAAAAATTCCCAGGAGACCCTGTCGAATGCTTTCTCAGCATCCAACAGGGCCACCCCTATTGGAACTTCGGAGGCCTGGGACCAGTCCAGAAGAGATATTATTCGCCGAACATGATCCGTAGTACCTCTACCTGCCACAAACCCGTGCTGACGTAACGAGACTAGTGGTGCAATGATCTTTCCAAGTCTTCTAGCAAGTATTTTAGAGAAGATTTTGCTGTCTGAATTAATTAATGTGATAGGGCGATATGAGGCTGGCTCCGCCTAGTCCTTGCCTTTCTTTTTAAAAACAATTATAGTTGTTTTAGCCCATGAGTCGGGCACTGTACCCATGAATGCCTGCTGGAATAAAGATAATAACACGTCCTGTAACTCAGCCTGGAAGGAAACATAAAATTTCAAAGGGATCATATCAGGCCCCATTGCTTTACCCCTTGGTAGAGATACCATTGCTTGAATAATTTCCTCCCAGGTTATAGAGGTAGACAGGCTTTCACACTGAGCCGGGTCCAGACCTACCGTACTGATTTCACCCAAGTACCCCCGCGGGTCAGAAGTTTCCCCACTTTCGTAAAGTTTTTCGTAAAAAAGTTTAAATACCTCCAAAATGCCGGACTCCGAATTTTGCAGAAACCCATCTATATCCTTAATTTTATCGATTTTGCTTTGTGACTGCTTTTGCCTTATTCTATTTGCCAGTACTCTCCCCACCTGCTCCCCGTATTCAAAACATTCCCTTCGGAATGTCTGATATTTAGCAGCCGTTTCTTCCGCGTGCTGATTATAGATTAAAGATCTCTGTTTAACAATGTTACTTTGTATTACAGAAACATCCATCCGATCTTTAATCTTCTGGGCTAGCTCTCGTTCCAATGCACTTAACTCTGACATAGCTTGTTCATTTTTTTGTCTTATAGCATTACGTTTCCTTATTGCGTATCTAAGGGTATCCCCCCTTACGCCAGCCTTGAAAGTGTCCCAGACCATTGTATCTGAAGCAGAGCCATTATTAACTGCAAAAAAATTTGGAAGCCAAAGTTTGATGCAGTCACCATACTCCTCATCTACTAATAGCTTCCTATCAAAAGTCCATTTATATCTTATAAATTGCCCTGCAGTGATCTGGAATATTAACACGAGAGGGTTGTGGTCTGAAATTAATCTTGGTAATAGCGTAATAGTGGCATCTGCCAAAATAGAAGGAGAGGCAAATATATAATCAAGACGGAATAATTTATTGTGGGGAGCAGAGTAAAAAGTGCTGCCCTGTTGAAATTTATTAAGTTGATTCCAAGCATCATGTAGGCCTTGTTTCCTTGCTAGGTTACTTAAGGATCTGAAAACTTTTGGTTTCCGACCCATATAGTCTATCCCTGAATTTATGTTGGCTGTATCGGCTAGGTGTATGTTAAAATCCCCACACAGTATGATAGGATGGGGCCATAGAGCTAATTCCAAATTGAGGGAGTCGTATAGTTCAGGATCGTCTATATTAGGACCATAGATAGTACATATGGTTATAACCTCCCCTATACCAAACCCTGCCTCAATAATAGCCCACCTACTGTTTCTATCCTCTTTATACTTCTTACAAGAAACAACGCCTGGTTTACAAAGAATTGCTACACCCCTCGTATTAGTAGACTGCTTAGAGCATGTGATTAAATCAAACCCCATCTTTTTAAGCCATACCCTATTGGCCCAAGCAATATGTGTCTCTTGAAGACAGACAATATCCCATGAAAAACCCCTAGCTAATTGTGAAAAAACCAGCCTCTTTTTAAAATCATTCAGGCCACATATATTTAAAGTACATAACTGTATTTTTCTCATTGAATAATATTTTTTTAAATTAGACAGTAAATTTGTCATACCTACATCAAACATGGACCAAACTACATCCCCAATGATAATATTTTTTGGCCTGGAATCTAGTCTCGGGCATTTAGTAACACAAAAAAGCAAAAATATCAATGCTGATTTTTCTTTCCACCCCCTTCACCACCCACCACAAATCCCCCAGCCCCCACCCCTACCCCCCCCAACCCCCCCTCACCCTTCCCATGAAGCATAGGGACGCTAGTCCCGAAAGATGGTGATTGATCTGCCACTCCTTTCCCCCCCCGGAACTCTTATCCGTATCTAAACATAACTAGTCCGTGCCTAGCCTACCTTATCCCATCCAGACTAAAAAACAGAAAAAAGGAAACATTCTATATTATTATTAACAACCAGGTTCGAGTTCGCTAAAGAGAGAACTTTCTCTACTTTTTTTTTTTTAATAAGGTGTTATTGAAACAAACGGGTAACCTTAGTTGGAACCCATACAATGTAATCACCGAACCTCAGGATTTAGAAAAACAGAACAAAACTAAATTCCCCCTGGACATCTATAACTTATGCAAAACTTCTTTGGCAGTAGCCTCTTCAGTAAATACAGATGTCCGTCCTTTTAAAATGATTTTGAGTCTTGCAGGATTTTGCAGGAAGACTTGCGCTCCTTTTTCCTGAAATTTCGGAATCAGCTGTCAAAATCTCCATCTGAGATCCACCGTTGATTGACAAAAGTCAGGTCTCACAAAGAATTCACAGCCCATAGCATGGGCTTTCTTATTAGGACGGGCCAAATCAAAAAGGGCCTCTCGGGCAAGAAAATGATTTAGAGAGATTAAAATTGCTCGGGGGAAGGAGGTTTCTTGAGCTGCTGTTTTCTTCTGAAAAAAAGGGAATCGGTGAGCCCTTTGAACTTCTGCTTTCCAATCCCAGCTGCTAATATCCGGAAAGGCCTCAGACAGTAGTTCCACTACGAATTTTCGAGGGTCAGTCCCTTCCTTTCCCTCCGGTACCCCAAGAATTCTAAGATTGTTACGTCTTAGCCTGTTTTCCATATCGGTTAACTTCCATAAATATTCATCTTTGTGAGCATTCAGTGAAATTATTTCTTTTCTCTGAGAGACTACTTCATCCTCCAGCGTTGATATCCGTGTTTCGGCTTCCCCTATTCTTATTGCAGAGTCAGCGCATGATTTGGCAACCCTACGCAATGAGTTCTGCAGCTTTTTTAACGCAGTCTGTGTACGAAGGTTCTCTGCTTGCGCCTCCGCTCTTTGTGCCATGATAACATCATAAATAGTGTTAAGCGTAATTTCCTGATGCTCTCAATTAGAGGTGCCTGAGGCTGCGGCTGAATGATGTACCATATGGGGTTGAGTATTGACTAAAGGGTTTGGGGAGTCTTGAAGATTACCATTTGTACAGTCATCAGACCCATGTAAACTTCCAGTATCGGATAGTCGTCCTTGCACTTCAGCCGTAGATAATTGACACAGCTTAGCCGTCAAATCGGCATCATCTTCCCCCCTGAGCAGCCCTCACCAAGCCAGTCTTCAACCAAGCTTTCCGTGGAGGAACGATCAGACAACGAAAAAAAAATCGTCTCCTACGGAGGCTTTATCTTGCGCCTCTATGCTGCCACCCTCTGAATTGGCGCCTAGTCTTAAAACATGGCCCCCCGAAAGTTGCCCCAGTGTTTCAGTCTTTTTCTGACCATCCAATATATTCTTACCTCCGGGGGTCATAGGGTTGACTTTGGGAGCCGCTTCAGTCTGTTCAGCTCTCATCGGCAAGCTCGACGTTCGCAAAGGGACTTCAACTCCCATAATACCATTCTCCTGTATTCTGGCGTCGGAAACAGCACTCTGACATTGTGACTCTGCTGCCGATGCCGTTTCCTCCATAGCGAGTAGCGGAACAAGCAGCTGTGGGGTGAAAACGGGTAACGCTGATTTTTCCATATCCTTACCGGGTAGTTTATTGCCTTTGGTTTTAAGGAAAAGGGCAGGAACTTTAGGCTTGGCGCCCTTGGAGGAAAAGGAGTGTTCCTCACTGTTCGTGGCGCTGGACGTGGCCCCCTCCTGTAATCCTGCCTGTAGTCCTGCTGATGTCTTCTGGACCGTAGCGTCTGAGCGCGTTCTCGCCGGCAGAAAAGTTGATTTGGAGCGTGGCGCCCGATGCTGGTTCTTGGGCGGCATGGTATCAAAAAGTCGTACCTGCAGCTTCAGAAAAGTAAATACACACTTTCCAATCCGACGGGAGCACAAGCAGTAAATAAGCGGTATGTTACAACAAACAAATGATGGACGGAATGCTGACAATGCAGACATTCTTCCCCAGTCAAGAGATCTGGGTTAAATCCATCGTTCTTTTGCCCACTACGCCACCCCAGTTCAGACATGGCCATATGCAAATCAGTCTTGACCCTGTGCCTCATGGGAACAGTCCAGCCCGAACTGCCAAGCCATGTCTTCCCTGGACCGGAATCAAGCATCCTAGGACCGGTTTCTGGCTATCAGCCGTCATCAGCCAGGATAGCTTGACTCCAGTGGCGTAGTGAGCACTGGTCCCACGTCTGGGAATACCCATCCCACTTAGGGCGAAAAGCGTTACAACAAACAAATGTTGGACGGAATGCTGACAATGCAGACATTCTCCCCCAGTCAAGAGATCAGGGTTAAATCCATCGTTCTATTGACCACTACGCCACCCCAGTTCAGACATGGCCATATGCAAATCAGTCTTGACCCTGTGCCTCATGGGAACAGTCCAGCCCGAACTGCCAAGCCATGTCTTCCCTGGACCGGAATCAAGCATCCTAGGACCGGTTTCTGGCTATCAGCCGTCATCAGCCAGGATAGCTTGACTCCAGTGGCGTAGTGAGCACGGGTCCCATGTCTGGGAATACCCATCCCACTAATGGCGAAAAGCGTTACAACAAACAAATGATGGACGGAATGCTGACAATGCAGACATTCTCCCCCAGTCAAGAGATCTGGGTTAAATCCATCGTTCTTTTGCCCACTACGCCACCCCAGTTCAGACATGGCCATATGCAAATCAGTCTTGACCCTGTGCCTCATGGGAACAGTCCAGCCCGAACTGCCAAGCCATGTCTTCCCTGGACCGGAATCAAGCATCCTAGGACCGGTTTCTGGCTATCAGCCGTCATCAGCCAGGATAGCTTGACTCCAGTGGCGTAGTGAGCACGGGTCCCACGTCTGGGAATACCCATCCCACTTAGGGCGAAAAGTGTTACAACAAACAAATGTTGGACGGAATGCTGACAATGCAGACATTCTCCCCCAGTCAAGAGATCTGGGTTAAATCCATCGTTCTTTTGCCCACTACGCCACCCCAGTTCAGACATGGCCATATGCAAATCAGTCTTGACCCTGTGCCTCATGGGAACAGTCCAGCCCGAACTGCCAAGCCATGTCTTCCCTGGACCGGAATCAAGCATCCTAGGACCGGTTTCTGGCTATCAGCCGTCATCAGCCAGGATAGCTTGACTCCAGTGGCGTAGTGAGCACGAGTCCCACCATTCTCCACATCCACCTGACTCAAGCATGCAGGACATGGTTCTGCCACGTGTCTACACATACCTGGGACTCCCACCCCAGGACACTCCACATGATCCCTGACCTCTGCGCATGACTTTTGCTCTTCTACATAGGTCTGTAGGCACAGTTGTGCGGGCACCCCCTCAGCTGGTTGGGCCCATCACGGGTGAGTATGGTGCTCCATGTCTGTCTTGGATGGTACGTTGTGACCCATGTGTGTCCTGTGCCAGACTCAGACCCCAGGGTATGGAGGTTTGGAGTTAATTCAGAAATCAGGCATGGTTTGACTTTACAACACACACATGTAGTGGAATAATGCAAAATGACGGCATCATCTTGTGATTGTGATGAATTTTATTAGTGCTGGGGTACGTGTTTAGGGGGTGACAAGAGGTGCTTGGTGGGAGTGTAGAATCCAAAGTTCACAGGGGGAGTTGGTGTCCTTGCCATTGACAGTCATCAGAGTCTGTGCCACAGTCTTTGTCAACATTGGTCATACAGTGACCAGCAAGGCTATGTGGCAGAGAATGTCCTTTGCTGCTGTGCTGCTGTTGGGCCAGAGGGCCAGGTGCCAGGCCAGGTGACCTGGGAGATGGTGATGTTCCGCTGACTCTCACGGTCTTTTTCGTGGATGACCCGTGGATGCAAGGGACGCTCCGTCAGATGAATCCTCCTCCTCCTCCCTCCCTGTGTCTGGTGCTGCTCTACGCCTGGTGGCACAGGGAGGGTTTGCCAGGCTTTGGGCGATCTGACGGAGGGATTGGCTCACGTCCCTGTGCACCGCCAAGAGCTCTGCAAGTCTTGCCTCCATCCTGGCATGATGCTCAACCTGCAGGGCCTTCATCTCATTGAGGGTCCCCACTACCTGGGCGATGCCTCTGGAGTCACGCCGGTATGCGTCCAGGATGGTTCTGACGTGTGCCATAGCTGGGTCCTGAGCCAACTGGGCAGGTTCGCGCCTCCGCCGTCCTCCACTCCCACCACCCCTGCCCACTTGCGCCTGGCCTGCCGTTGTGGGCACATCGGGTCTCCGGGACCCCTGAGGGATGGCATTTGCGGTGTCGCCTGCCTCCTCCTGGGTGCCCGGAGAACCTTGTCCCTCGTGGACAGACTGGCTGTGTTGTTGTGTGCGGGCAGGGCTCCTGGGTGTCTCCTGGGATGTGGCAGGAATGGGGGTGGTGGTTGGCACAGTTGTACCTGACGCAGGTGCTGCAGGTGGTTGGACACCAGAGGGGCCAGGTTGGTCTGGGTCATCCACGGAGTGGTGAGAGTCGTCGCTGCCGGTGGTGTCCTCTTCACGCAGAGCCTGGTCCTGTGAGTCTTCCCCCCCAGTGTTGGGGGGAGATTGATGACGTTGACCTGTGTGTGAGAGAGACAGTGTTAATTGTGTTACATGCGACATCCATGTTTCATTCTTTTTTGATTTGGCACAGTTGCTCTGGGTGGTTGGATTTGGCTAGCATTCCTCACACATTGCACTTGTGCATGGGTATGTCCCTTGGCCACAGCTTTCGACACTTTACCTATGTGTGACACAATCTTAGTTGATGCATCTTTTGGGAACGCAGTCAGCAGTGTAGTGAGCGGGCGTAGCAAGCCATGCAGAGCCGCCTTACGTGTTGCAGTGTACGTGGCCAAATGGTGTTTATTCCGTGCTATTTGAGAATGCAGGTAGGTAACTTAACAATTTGTGACAGGGTTCTGACGAACACAGTGGGTAGGTATACTGGGTGTAAGGTTCTGTTTGTGCCTGCAGCACGGATGTACTCGTGCACAGATGACCTAGTGTTTATCAAAGGTTGAAGGGGGGGTTAAGGTACTGCCAAACCTTGTCTACATGCACACAGTCCACCTGCTGACGAGCGGACATGGCCACACCACCCAAGGGTGATTTGGTCTCCCTCTGTCTCCCTTTCTCTCTCCCTCTGTCAGCCTCCTCCCACTGTCCGTCTCCCTCTATCTCCCTTTCTCCCTCCCTCTGTCAGCCTCCTCCCTCTGTCCGTCTCCCTTTCTCCCTCCCTCTATTAGCCTCCTCCCTCTGTCCGTCTCCCTTTCTCCCTCCCTCTGTCAGCCTCCTCCCTCTGTTCATCTCCCTTTCTCCCTCCCTCTATCAGCCTCCTCCCTCTGTCCGGCTCCCTTTCTCCCTCCCTCTGTCAGCCTCCTCCCTCTGTCCATCTCCCTTTCTCCCTCCCTCTATCAGCCTCCTCCCTCTGTCCGTCTCCCTTTCTCCCTCCCTCTGTCAGCCTCCTCCCTCTGTCCGTCTCCCTCTATCTCCCTTTCTCCCTCCCTCTGTCAGCCTCCTCCCTCTGTCCGTCTCCATTTCTCCCTCCCTCTATCAGCCTCCTCCCTCGGTCCGTCTCCCTTTCTCCCTCCCTCTGTCAGCCTCCTCCCTCTGTCCATCTCCCTTTCTCCCTCCCTCTATCAGCCTTCTCCCTCTGTCCGTCTCCCTTTCTCCCTCCCTCTATCAGCCTCCTCCCTCCTCCCTCTGTCCGTCTCCCTTTCTCCCTCCCTCTGTCAGCCTCCTCCCTCTGTCCGTCTCCCTCTGTCTCCCCTTCTCCCTCCCTCTGTCAGCCTCCTCCCTCCTCTGTCTGTCTCCCTGTGTCCACCTCTGTCTGTGTCCCTCTCTCTGCCCCTCTCCCTCCCTCTGTGTGTCACCCTCTGTCACCTCAGCCCAGCTTCCTGGGCACACACCGTTTGCAGGTCTTGCAAAGGCCATTGGCTTGTTCATGTGGGTTTGTTTCTTCTCTGCGGGCACCCATTGGGCGGAGTGTCTGAGTCTGCGCTGCTGCTGTGGCGGTGTGTGCTGACACTGTTTCAGTGTGCTGCGTCTTCATTGGCTGCTGTTATGTGCAAATTGTGCCTTCATACCCATGTCGTCCTGCAACGCGGCCACCATTAGCAGGCAAAACAGTACTGTGTGGGGACACACTGTTGGTATGGCTGTGCCCTAAGTCATATGGGCTGAGGGCATTGTTGTGTGCTTCAGAGTTGCTCTATGTTAGTTTTGAGGCCCACCCTCCCGGCATCGGGGCCATCCTGTCTTGTGTTAGTGTTTTGTGTGGCCTGTGACTTGGCATGACCTTGCTTGGGGCATGGGGCATGGAGGCGCTAGTGGCATGTGTGTGTTTTTGGAGTGTGGTTGTGTCCGGTGCTGGCTTTGGGGGGGTTGCGTGCATGATTGGTATTTGGGTTGTATATGGTGTTCCCCCCATGTGAGGTGAGTTGTTTGTGTACTCACCAGGCTCTCAGACTCCTTCTAGTCTGTCTACTACCAACGGCGGCAGCGTGGCCATCACCTTCTCCTCCCAGGGATGGTAGTGTACCGGTCTGCGGGGCGGCCCTCCTCCAGTGATGTTGGCCTGGTTGTGCTCGTCCGTCATTTTGCGGCGGTCTGTCTTCCACAGATCGTACCACCTGGCTTGGCACTCATGCCTGGTCCTTCTGGTGGCCCCAACAGCATTCACAGAATTGACTATCCTCTCCCACATGGCAGTTTTTTCTGATATGCTGGTCCGTCTGACCAATGTTCCAAAGAGCTGTGGCTCGACTCTGATGATTTAGTCGACAAGGGACTCCAGCTCGACCTTTGTGAACTTTGGATTCTTGTTGGTGGGCATGGTGTGGGGTGTGGGTGTGGATGGTTGTGGGGGTGTGGGTGTGGATGGTTGTGGGTGTATGGGTGTGTGAATGTGATGAGGGTGTGTTTGTGATGGTGGTTGCGTGAAGGAGTGCAAGTGTAAGGTGTATTGATGGTTGAAGTATGGTGCAGTGCGTTGTCTGTGGGGTCTGGCAGCAGTGGATCTGTTGCAAAGGATCATGGTTTGTGTGTGTTGGGCCTTTTTATTGGTCCATTTGTGGGTGTGGCTGTGTTTGAACTTTGGGTGGGTGTGTTATAAGGAGTGGTAGTGGTTTGGGCCTCTGTTTATCTGTTTGTCAGTTGCAGGTCAGTGTATAGGGTGTATTTGGCACTGTTGGATATGTTTTGTGGTGTTGTGTGCCTCAGATTGACTGTCCTTGTGTTTTTTTGGTTAGTCCTGGTTCAGTAGGAGTGTTTTTAGCCTCTGTACGGTGCGTACATGGGCCATGTTGTTGTACAGTGCTGTCCTTTGCTATGGCTTAGTACGACTCGTACATGCCCGATGTTGGGTGAGGGTGCTGGTGTGTGGGCCTGGGGTAGGGTGCGTACGAACACGGGCAGGGTGTTGGCCCGCACCGTCCATCGGTGGTGGTGTTTCGCACCGTACATACAGGGGAGGCTGGGTGTAGGGTCCGTACATACATGGGTGGGGAGTTGGTACGCTCCATGCATACACGGGTGGGGGTACAGTCCGTACATACACTGGTGGGGTGGGGGTATGGTCTGTACATACACTGGTGGGGTGGGGGTACGGTCCATACATACACGGGTGGGGGTGCGGTCTGTACATACACTGGTGGGGTGGGGGTACGGTCCGTACATACACAAGTGGGGGTACGGTCCGTACATACACTGGTGGGGTGGGGGTACGGTCCATACATACACGGGTGGGGAGTTGGTACGCTGCATGCATACACGGGTGGGGGTACGGTCCGTACATGCACTGGTGGGGTGGGGGTACGGTCCGTACATACACTGGTGGGGTGAGGGTACGGTCCGTACATACACGGGTGGGGAGTTGGTACGCTGCATGCATACACGGGTGGGGGTACGGTCCGTACATACACTGGTGGGGTGGGGGTACGGTCCGTACATACACGGGTGGGGAGTTGGTACGCTGCATGCATACATGGGTGGGGGTATGGTCCGTACATACACTGGTGGGGTGGGGGTACGGTCCGTACATACACGGGTGGGGAGTTGGTACGCTGCATGCAAACACGGGTGGGGGTACGGTCCGTACATACACTGGTGGGGTGGGGGTACGGTCCGTACATACCTTGGTGGGGTGGGGGTACGGTCCGTACATACACGGGTGGGGAGTTGGTACGCTGCATGCATACACGGGTGGGGGTACGGTCCGTACATACACTGGTGGGGTGGGGGTACGGTCCGTACATACACGGCTGGGGTGGGGGTACGGTCCATACATACACTGGTGGGGTGGGGGTACGGTCCGTACATACACAGCTGGGGTGGGGGTACGGTCCGTACATACACTGGTGGGGTGGGGGTATGGTCCATACATACACGGGTGGGGGTACGGTCCATACATACATGGCTGGGGTGGGGGTACGGTCCGTACATACATGGGTGGGGTGTGGGTACGGTCCGTACATACACGGGTGGGGAGTTGGTACGCTCCATGCATACATGGGTGGGGGTACGCTCCATGCATACACTGGTGGGGGTTCGGCGCGTACATCCGCGGCCAGGGGGCATTTTGCGCGTACATGCGGGGTCTGTGGTGGGGTGTTCGGCGCGTATGCGGGCACGTGTCTCCATGGTTGCTATGGGCGTTCGGTCCGTACGGTGTTTTTTCCATACATGTGTGAAATCGAAAGGACGGGAGTGATCCTACTTGCGTGGTCAGACTTCATTTTTCTGATTCGTATGGTAAATCGTCCGGGGATGTGTCGGACACAATTTCCGACCCGAGGACGTGTGGGGAACTTTTCCGGATGTGATTCGTATGGAGTTTTTCCCATGCGAATCGTACTTGGCAGTTTGTACGCTACCTGTACGATTCGGACGGAAAAAAGTCCAGATTCAATTCGGACGGGGGAAATTTTTCCAGGATACGAATCGGCACCTAAATGTTGTTGAATCATAGCCCTTATTTCTGGTCTCAAACCATAGACAAAACGATATACAAAGTGTCCCATATCCTATTCAGTGAAATTTTCTATACATCTAAACTGTTTGAACACTTGAAGAAGCCTTTCATAATATGCATGCACTGATTCTTTCAGTCAGTTCTTGAGTCGTTTTATCAATCTTCACCTAATCTGTTTCTTTTGGAGAAATCTTCCCTTTCAGGTATGTAATTATCTGATTGTATTTTTTCATAACCTCATCAGAAGGTGCTCCTGTTTTGGGATCTCTTGGGTAGTCTTTATTCAGCAAATCTACAGCAATTTTACACTCAATCCACAAATCAGCTAGAACCACTATATCAAAAAGACTCTCTAAACCAACCCTCAAAACTTTCGATACTTTCACAAATCTTTCAACCTGTCTGTACCATTCAACAGGCTTTTCTCTCAATCTCGGGAAGTCATTCGTAATTGACAAAATGTCCTGTCTTGACCATGGAACGTGGACATAACCACCTCCATGTACTTCTCTCATTGGATAAGCCCCAACAGCATCATTTGATTCTGTCTTCTTTCCGGGCTCTCTCAAAGGGTATGACGGAGAAGCTACATTTGCTTTGGTATTTTCATCCTTTTTGTTTCTAGTCCATCTTCCTTTCCACTTATCCAATTCACACCAACGCTTAAGTGTGCTAATCAACTTTTTAATTTGCAATCATATCCCTGAAACATTTAAGTTTTCCAAATCCCCTGTCTGTAAAATCGAATCGATTTGTATTTTGTAATGCTTTTGACCTCTCAATGTCCGCTCCATACATCTGTGCAGTTTCAACAGATGTCTCATGTTTTGCTCTTCGAATAATAGTCTTACATAGAAATAACGCATCATCCTGAAATTTTCTCAATATCTCTGGACTAATTGTACCTATAATCATTTCTTCTAGTACTCCTTTTAATTTAGTCACATCAACACAATCTTCTTTACTCTGACCTCTACAACCAGGAGTTAACAGTACCTCTTCTCCACATTTTCTTGCGAGCATCCCACTTTGCTTCTGAGTATCTGCTCACTGTATTTTTATACCTATTCTGATGCTTGTCTCTTTCTCGCTTGTATGCTTCATACTCCAATTCTTCTAAAGCCTCAGACTGCATTGGTCTTGGGTTTGGATTCAACCCATTCATCCGAAACCTCAGGTTTTCTAAAATCCTTGTATTAAAACTACAATTTTCAGGAAAAGCTAATTCACCTTCATCATTTGTATATTTCACCCAGTTCTCTAACCATGCACACGTATGATAACCCCTTTCTAACGCCATAAATGCTGCTGGCATACCTTAAGGAGCTATTGGAATCCCTTATCTAATTGGAATTGGTTGATCTTTACTAAACAATGTCTTTAACAACTTTATTATCTTCATTTTCTCTGCTGACAGTAAATAAAATATTATTAATGACTAATCTACGTAAAATCCTAACAACACTCTCTTCCGTATTATGTTTACAACTTCCAATCAGGATTATTTTTGCTGTCCAAACCAGTGTGACTCACACCAACTAACCAGTACCAGCGCGGCACCTTTGTGACGTTGCTCACCAATTGTCCAATGCCAGTGCGGTTTTCTGTTACGTCAATATCACTCTTTCTACTGACCCTCCCTTTCCAAAATCAGCATCAATGTCTTTAAGGTCTATTTAACATACAAAAACAAACTACATAAACACAAATTGTCTGCTCCACTAAAAAAAAATCAAAAGTATATTCATGCACTTCAAAAAGAAAACCATACACTCCAACAATAAACCATGATCAGCGTGTTTATTCTTCTCTTACAAGCGGAAGATTTTCGGGACTTCCCCAGTTGTGCTTACTGAAGTGACCCATATAAACCCCCACTATTTCTTTCAACAAAGTTCCCTTTACAATACTTTCAGTTTGACGACCACCTAGTATTGTATTACCAGCAGACAATGTACATAAACCTTAGTGTACGCAAACACTAAGAACAGCCCTTATGGGTATATCCCGGGATCTCATGCCTCGACGGACCTGTTCAACAAATCTCATGTGACAAAACTAACTCAACATATATTTGAACCGTCAATTCCGTCTAGTCAGTAAAAAATCCTTTTTCCCCACATAGGGGTCTATTAGGATGGTGGGCGGTGGCACCACCGCAGTGCCTGCGGTGGCGGAAAATTCCTTTTTCCGCACGCCAGCAGCGGGCCTCACGCCCGCCATATTAGTATGGCCAAACACAGCCCATTTCCCATCCGCCATCAAAGTTAGCCCGCCACCGCTTCAGTGGGAGCCAATGGAGACTCACTGCCGTGCGTAATGACGTCCCGTCCGCTGTACAAATCAGGATGCCCCAAAGCGGAGAAACCGCCCAACCAGAGACAGCGGAAGCTCGACAGAGGAGCGCAACACCTGATTCCTGATCCCGACCGCAATGGATCCAGCTCTTCACGTCTTTCTGGTGCTGTACCTCACCACCAGCAACTCATGGACCATCGCAGATGCCGCCGCAGGTACGCAAAAACACAACCACAGCACACAACTCATGGGCTGATACAGGGTCCCTGGCCACACCAGACACCCTGGTGGGGACAGGAACACATCCACATGTGTACCCACACATGTCCTACCTGCCACCATGTCACCCCTCCACAGCCAGGTCACACATTTCCGCAATCTCCAAGTAATGTCCCGGTCACATCACCGCAGCAGTGAAGACAAGGGAAACATGCGCACAATGTAGAAGGCAGGGCCAGCGACAGGCATGGGCAGGGCATAAAGTACACAGGGCCACACCTCTACACTCCACACACTGCCCCCCCAACATGAAGGGACATGCCATGGCCCCCCGTGCACCCCATGCCCAACAACAAGCTAGGTGAATCCACACCCTGCACCACACAACAAACAACTAGGGAAACAGCCACAGCAGGAGTGGCTGCAGAGCAACAAACAGCACAGAAGCACAGGTCCAGGGCAACCCACACACCACAACAACACATTCATGGCAAGAAAGCTGAGTACAAGCACAAAATGAACACACACACATACAATGTACAAACATCCTACTGGACACACAGCCCGCCAAATCACACAGACATACTCCACACTGACACACAGCCACATACACAGACCACATGCCACCAGCAATAGAGAGCAACATGTAGGAAAGCCAAAGTGAGGTGCACACAAATGGAAGGCCAAGGAGATAACCAACAAGCATATGTACATCACATGCAAGACAAGGAACAGAGAACAACACCCTCACCCCATCAAAGCACACATGGCTGGCACAGTAAGTGAAGTCAAACCACAGTCACCTCAGTGCAACAACTCGGAGACAGCGAGGCAACCCATGTATAGGCACAGGGATGAAAGGAAGACCCTGAAGTCAAACTGTGAACAGCCACACATATGTACACAACAACTTCACAGGAGTATGCCAGCAGCACAACACACAGGGCAAATGGACACACTCCATGACTGTCAAACACAAGTAGGAATCTTCACACATACCCCCTCACACCTGCAGCACACAACCCCATTGTCAGACACACAGAAGGGTGTCAATAATGTTCAGTCAATACACAGACAAACAATCACACTCCCTGGGGGTATCCACAAACATCACACACACACAGGGATGGCAGAACCAATATCTGCACAAAAACAACAGCCAAACACATAACTCAACAGAAACACACACAGAACCACAACAAGACCACACATGACCTGTGCAGCAAAACTGTGGAAAGGCAATGGGAGCACAGACAGAACAGGACAGACAAGAAGTGCACCATCACAGAACAACACAGCCACATCAAACACACAACAGATGCACTTGACAATAAATCACATAGCAAACACAGCAGGACATCAGGGGATGCACATCAGGCTAGGACAAGGCAACATACACCTAGAGCACTGCATGCACAACAAGCAGTGTGTGCACACATAACATAACAGTCCCACACAGCCATGAGTGACACACCATGAACACCCACAACAACAATCCTAACAGCACACTGACAACATCACACTCAGGAATTCAAGCAGTACCCCAGCATACACACATACACCTAACACAACATCCAAAGATGCACAAGTCTGGGACACAAAAGTAGAAACAACTTGACCAAAGAACTAGGCAGCACAAACAGTTGAACTGCACGTGAGCAACCATGACTGCTGAACAGTACAAGAACAACACAGATAACCAATTGGGGAAATGTCCTGAGTGACACATTGCTCCTGGCCAAAGATCTGCACCTCAAAGTACAGTGTCATAAATGAAGTGATGGGGAGGCACACACACAGGCAACCCAAGGGGACAGCTGACATCAAAGTGAAGTGGTATGCACTTCAGTAGTGGACATAGCAGGAGTGTACCATCCACAAATAGAGGGAGTGCAGACTCACAATGTCAAGGCATCTGAAGCACAGATAGGGGATGGTATGACACCGCATACCACATGCCACACTGGAGGCAATAAAGCACATGTGACAGCAATGCATGAGAACCTCAAACCCACAATGTCAGTGTGGTTGAGCAAGTATGCACAGTGAGTACAAACAGTATCAAGATACATGGCTGTTCAACAAACACAACCCTAACTTGCCAGTCACACACTCTGCATACTCACAATTGGCAAAAGCAACAAGTAGGAGTCAGCCAGAACTGCAAGGACACACCAACACACTGCACAGTGCACAACATACAAAACAAGCATGTGCACACAATCACAATCACTGGCCTGAACAATCACACAAACAGGCACTCTACTCCTGGGTGACACGTGTGTAGTTGACATTGCATGGGCACACACAAATCAACACTCACAACAAACTCACCCCTTCACACTGCTCACTTCTTGACCACCCAATGGAACACATTGAAAGTAACCCATGGGACTAGGATGACTGCCAATCACAACATGACCATACACCTACACTGCTGGGCACACAGAAAGTATGAACACACATACATGATGACCCTGGCCAGCCTGCCTGCAATCTTGTGGAAAGAATCCCACTCTGCGCTGGCAGTGCCCCCAAACCTGACATGTGTACAATATAGCCCACATGAACAAACAATGAAAATGATAACGGCATACCATCTAAAAACAACATCATTGCACCCACAAGTATCACAGTCAGGAACAACTGAAGTCCCTGTCACCCCCGTACAATATTTAACAAGTCAAACAAGCCATTGGCAATGTTGAAGTGGCACACAGGGCATGTGGCACAGTAAACCATATACAAACAGGAAAAACTTTATTCAGTAAGGACACTGACAAAACAGACAACAGGAGCAACTGTCTTTATTCACAAATTGCACATATAGGCACCAACATAAGAGAAGAGCAAGGCACAAAATGCAGAGCTTGTCCATGAGAATCTGCACAGGCAAAGGGGCAAACAGCAAGGCCAGTGGCCAGCCCAAGGTGCAGATGAGGCACATGAGAAGCTGCACAGGGAATAGTTCAACACAGCAAGGAGCAACAAGGCCAGTGGTCAAAATGAAGTGCAGAGTGAGTCCATGAGAAGCTGCACAGGCAAGGGGCAAACATCAGGGCCAGTGGCCAGTCCAAGGTGCAGAAGAGGCACATGAGAAGCTGCACAGGCAGGGGGCACACAGCAGTAAACGACAAGGTCAGTGGGCAGGAGAAAGTGCAGACTGAGTCCATGAGAAGCAGCACAGTCAAGGGGCACACAGCAGTGAACGACAAGGCCAGTGGGCAGGACAAAGTGCAGACTGAGTCCATGAGAAGCTGCACAGGCAAGGGGCCCACAGCAGTGAACGACAAGGCGAGTGGGCAGGACAAAGTGCAGACTGAGTCCATGAGAAGCTGCACAGGCAGGAGGCACACAGCAGTAAACGACAAGGCCAGTGGGCAGGACAAAGTGCAGAGTGAGTCCATGAGAAGCTGCACAGGGAATGTGTGCCACTGTACCCTGCCATGGTCAGCAACACAGTCTGGAGTGTAATGATGGGCAGTACAGGCCCTGCTGTGGGAGAGACCGGTGTGTGAGGGTGACTAACATTCAGACTTGGCTGTCAGTCGGACTGCGAGCTGGCTGCTTGTCGGGCACAGTTGGAGCACTTGACTGGGGAGAGAGAAGCCCAGCTGAGGTAGAGCTATCAGTGGCTTGGCAAGCCGGAGGGCTGCTTGAACCAGGTGGTGTATTGGCACGTCGAGGTGGAGTCATGCAGACGTGAGACACAGTGTGGGTGGGAGATTGTGGAGGGGTACCTTTCCACTTCTTGGGGATTCTAAATGGCTTGCCTCACTTGGGATCAATGGTAAGTGGTGTGGACACAACAGGCACACTCAACACCAAGGCTGCATCAGGTGCAGACACTGGCCCTACCTCTGGGGATGTGCTGGATCCAGCGGTACGCTTCGCATGGCCTTGCCTTTGCCCCTCCATCCCCTGTCTACCAGGTGTTCCCCCTACAGTGCCCTCCTTTCCCTGCTTCACTGGGCTTGGAATGGGAGTCGAGGTAGTGGGTGAATCTGCCTTGGGGCCCTTCTTATGTGTACCCTTGGCAGGCACCACCTTCTCAGTGGGCACGGAAATTGTCTGCTTGTCTTTGCAAGATGCTTTTGGGACAGGAGAGTCCTTGGCTGGGGATGCCTCTGAGGCATGTGACCCTGAGGTCTGCTTCTTAGCTTTTTGGACCCTGGTGTCGCCTGACGGGCTTTTGTCTTTGGGCTCTGGGGTGGCTTTGGTTTTCTGTGGGGATGGTGTCTGCGCCCTGGAACGCTTGGGCTGCTGCCGTGTGATCTGTGTGCTGTATGGTGACCTTGAGGTCTGTGGAGCATGGTCACTATTGTCAGACGTGACCACTGGCATGGGGGTGGACAAAGGGACTGGAGCTGGACTACGAGATTGGGCCAGTTGAAGGGCTGCTGTCACTGCAGAGGACAAAGACTGGACAGTCCGGTGCAGCCCACTCACGTCTAAATGTATGCCCTCCATGAAAGCAACCACCTGAGCCAATTTTTTGTCATGATCTATAAATACATTGAGGTGAGCTGTCTGGCCTACACACAGCTGGTGTAAAAGGTCCACAGACTCAGCATTGATGGCAGCCGGGGGGACAGGGGCAGGGGCAGTGGTGCCTGGACACTCTTCCCCTCTTAGTGGTGCAAACACGGGCAGCACCAGAGGAAGTGGCTGGGAGGGTGGGCACTGTTCGCTGTGTGGTGGAAGATGATGCAGAGTCCACGTTCCCTGTGCCCACCAAAATGGATGCGTCACCGCTGGCATCACATGATGTTAAACTTTGTGACTCTGGCTGTGATTCCTTCAGCAGACTCCTGTACCCCTCCAAGACGCTGGTCACATCTGTGTCACTGGGCTCCTGTGCAGCTGTTGTGCTTGTTTCCCCACCACTGGTGTCCATCCCCTGTCCCTCCGTGACCATGGGAGATGCTGCATGAGAGTGAGAGATGTAGGGTCAGATCAGTGGCAGCAACAGAACAAACATATGCAAGCAAAGCAACACTGAAGATGACGAAATCTACATGTTGCACCCCACCCTGTGCAATAACATTGTGCTAACACACTTTTGTTACTCAAACAGTGCTTGTAAACAAGAAAACAAGGCATAAGTGAGCCATGTGATGACCACACAGCGCAACATCCTGCATGTGGCTCCGTTCAAACAGTAACACAAATAGCTCAGACCTGAAGCCCATGACCCAGAATGTTATTGAAATGCCCAGTACTCGAATTCCCTTAGGAAGTACAGGTAGGACAAATGCATGACAGCTGCAACCAGCACAGAGGCCACTTACAAGCCACAGCATCACACTAACAACATGACATAGCCCAGTGCTGGCACAGGCTGTGTACACATGCAGCCACACACAGCCAAAGTCACCCTTCCCAGATTACTCACCCCTACTTTGCTGCTGTTGCTCCTTCAATCGTGCATCCAGCTCAGGCTGTGTCACGGCCAAGAGGCGGCACATTAGTGGTGTCATGCTGTGCCGTGCCAAACTGCCAGTGCGAGGGAGCAGCCCCAGTGTCATCTCCGCAATGTTCTTGTGGCAGTGGGTGCGTCGTCGGTTTGAGACACCCAGAGCCCGCACCTTGCTCGCAATGGCCCTCCACACGGCCTTACGCTGGTGTACTTTGAGCTGCAGGCATGGGAGACAAGAGGGGGAAAACATCAGTGACACAGTGTTATGTAACAAAATCACTCAGGACAGTAGCATGAAACACATTCATCCCAAATCCACAGATATCTCTTGCAGAGACAGGAATGCATCTCACATGGTACATCTGCATGTGAGAAGTACACGTAAATGCATGCAGGTGTGAGGGGGGACACAGTACCTGCACATCTCATATACAAGCAGGATGCCAGCACAGAAAGCCATGTGTAGTCTGCCCACATCTACTGTCCATTTCTAGGTAGAGCAAGACATAAATCACATATCAAAATGTGTATGGGGGAGACTCACTGTGGCCAACACTGTGCAGGCCTCAACGACTTGCCCTGTGAATAGCTCAATGTGTCATGGATGTCACATTGAGGGACATGATCTCACAAACCCACACCCTTCTCACAGGGCCTGTCATGTGCAATCTACAGGGTTGACATGGCTTGTTGATGGAGAGTCCTGCAAAAACACACATATAACACTCTGTACATTCAGTGATGTGTCCTTGTCAGATTGGGCGGTGACTGTGCAGGCCAGGTGGGCTCACACTGAGTTGGACAACAGGGACCCACACAGCAATTCACACAAGCAATCACTGTCCTGACTCCAGCATCACCGACTTGCTGCGTCACTGTATGGCTCACAAGACAACACATGTCCCTCCAATCTTGATGTGCAGGCAGGGAAACGTGTGGAGTAGGGTACACCCCCCTTCACCCTAGGAAACAGCATGTTAGGCAGTGCATGACACAACCCCACACTCTCAGGCACATACTGCATCAGACCAACTACATGTGTGCCCCCCTGCACTCTCACCCCCACTGTTGAAGACTTACCACGACATTAGGGCCACCATATAGCCTTGGGTACTGTGTGAGCACCTCATCCACCAGGACCTCCAGCTACTCCCTTGTGAAGGGACTGGCACAGATCTTCTCAGTCCTTGCCATCACTGTGGACATGAGACAGCAGTAACGGCAGTGGGTGGTGAGGGCTCTCAGGCAGCAGTCCCTGGAGGCAACAGCAGGTAAGGGCTTTCAGGCAGCAGTCCCTGGAGGCAGCAGCAGGTGAGGGGTCTCAGGCAGCAGTCCCTGGAGGCACCAGCAGGTGAGGGCTCTCAGGCAGCAGTCCCTGGAGGCAGCAGCAGGTGAGGGGTCTCAGGCAGCAGTCCCTGGAGGCAGCAGCAGGTGAGGGGTATCAGGCAGCAGGCTCTGTGAGCAGTGGAAATGTGGGGTTCTCTCCCACACATATATAGCCTCCTGGTGTCGTTTCAGTGGTTCTAAGCTGCTGCAATTGGTGTTCCAGGTCAGCCTTTTTCAAATGCATCCAATGACCGGCTCCGCCGTGGCGGATCACGCCTACCGCGGTTTACAAAATTGCATCATGCTAC
Organism: Triturus cristatus; assembly: GCF_964204655.1. Classification (NCBI taxonomy): domain Eukaryota; kingdom Metazoa; phylum Chordata; class Amphibia; order Caudata; family Salamandridae; genus Triturus; species Triturus cristatus. The sequence goes on along the minus strand of NC_140579.1, from coordinate 305,043,793 downwards.
CGCGATTGCAGATCCCATTGGCTGTAAGGGCATGGTCCATGGTGGTGACACACCGCAGGGGCCATGCGGGTGCTACCGCAGTGGTGCATCTTTCAATTGCATCCAATGACGGGCTCCGCGGTGGCGGATCATGCCTCCCGCGATTTTCAAAATTGCATCATGCTACCGAGATTGCGGATCCCATTGGCTGTAAGGGTATGGTCCATGGCGGTGACACACCGCAGGGGCCAGGTGGTAGCTACCGCGAGTTGGGTGCCATACAGTGACATGGGTGACCAGGATTTGGGTGGCGAAGCATGCCAACTGCCATTTCACCATGTGTAGATGCCTATCACTACCGCAATTGTGTCCCGGGCATTGGCGGTGACACACCGCAGGGGCCAGACAGTAGCTACCACGAGCTGGGTGCCATACAGTGACATGGGTGACCGGCATTTGGGTGGCGGAGCATGCCAACCACCATTTCACCATGTGTAGATGCCTATCACTACTGTGATTGTGTCCCGAGCATTGGCAGTGACACACCGCAGGGGCCAGGCAGTAGCTACTGCAAGTTGGGTGACATACAGTGAAATGGGTGTCCGGGAGTTGGGTGGCGGAGCATGCCAACTGCCATTTCACCATATGTAGACACCTATCACTACCGCGATTGTGTCCCGGGCATTGGCAGTGAACCACCGCAGGGGCCAGGTGGTAGCTACCGCGAGTTGGGTGCCATACAGTGACATGGGTGACCGGGATTTGGGTGGCGGATGACTGTGACAGCACCAATGGACACATCATGCTGTGTCAATGGCCATCTGGCAGTCATCCACAATGCACAGTGGCCACATGGATGATGGCACGTCACTGTGCACACAATGCCAATGTGCCATGTACCCCACTGCTGACTACACATGCCATGTTTGTGTATATGATTTCTTATATTGGCATGTACTGCCTCACGTGTTATTTGTGATATTGATGGGCCTGTATACAGGACAGTATTGTTCTGGACTCCCCAATGTGTACACATGTCATGTGTAAAAGTGCAGGGGAAATCACTGCAATGTTTTTCAAGATGAAGATTGTCCATATGTGCCTGTTCGCTTATGTTTGACCATGCACACACTCATCATGTACGCTCAGCCTGTGGTCATTGTGTTGTTGATGCGTGCCAGGTTCGACTAACACCTGAAGGTGTGTCAGGTGCAGCAGCTAGGTGTGAGACAGTGGTGTTGCATTTTTACACAAATGCTGGATAATATACTCCCAGGCGTGCCCATGGTGAATGAGGCCATATCCCTATATGCATTCTCATATGGCGAGGATGATTCAGAGGTACTTGCTGTGTGTCAGTTGAGAGGTGTACTATTAGTGTAGCTGAAGGAGTCCCTTCATGTCAGCTGGACTGTAACACAATTTTGATGACAGTCATTGTTGGCGTTGTGTCCGCCAAAACGTGAGATGGTGTGCCCATCTCATGATGTATTGTATTGACATGTGTCCACTTTCATCTCAACTAGGAGGAGACCAAATCTGCATCGTCCCTTCACAGTGCAGGCAGACATGGAGAATGTGGAGATTATCCGGAAATTCCATCTGGATAGAGCCACCCTACAGACCCTTTGTGCTCAGTTGGAGCCCCATCTGCAGCCTCGCCGAACATATCCAACAGCTTTCACCCCCACGTCTAAGGTGATGGCGGCCCTCCATTTTTTTGCCACTGGATCATTCCAGCACACGGTGTCCAGCGCAGGTGGGATGTCACAACCTATGTTCAGCATGGTGCTGCATGATGTTCTGTCTGCTATGATGATCTACAAGGACACATATATCCATTTCCCCAGGGGGCAGGAATTGGCTGCTGTGAAGGGAGACTTTTATCCACTTGGACACATCCCCCGTGTTGTTGGTGCCATTGATTGCACCCATGTTGGGCTTGTACCACCGCAGGCACGTGAGCACATCTACAGGAATCGGAAACATTTCCACTCCATAAATGTGCAGGTGGTGTGCCAGGCAGATATGATCATCTTGCATGTGTGTGCCAAATTTCCAGGCTCGGCCCATGACTCATACATCCTGCGGAACAGCATTGTACCCCAACTGATGGCTAATGTGCTTCCCGAGCTTGCATGGATTGTGGCTGTGTGGGCCTAGTCAAATAGCGTGCTGTGTGTGTAACATGCTGTCCTCTGACCCAGCAACATTGCAATGTGTATCTGTGTTTGTCACACATAGGTGACTCTGCATATCCCATCCTTCCTTGGTTGCTGAGCCCACTGCGGAATCCCAGGACACCAGCTGATGTCCGCTACAATGATGCCCATGTGAGGACATGTCGTGTGGTGGAGCGTTACTTTGGTCTGCTGAAGTCACGTTTCCTCTGCCTGGACAAGACCGGAGGTGCACTGATGTACTCACACGGGAAGGTGTGTCAGATTGTGGTGGCATGCTGCATGCTCCACACCTAGCCATTCGCAAGGAGATCCCCCTGATCCAGGATGATGATGATCAGCAAAGGCCCCCTCCTCCAAACCAACCCGTGTCCAGTGATGAGGACAGTGGAGAGGAGGAAGGTGTTGACCTGCGTCAAGAGCTCATCACCCGCTACTTCACTTGAAAGTAAGTGACAATGTACAACGGATCCATTGTCTGATGGTGTTGCAGTTGTTGTAAAGGTGTATGTGGGCTTTGTGACTGCAGCCGGTAGTTGACTCAGTGGTGGCTGACAATGTTTCTGGAACAGGGTAGTTTTGTACATAGACAGGATGTGTATGTTGGCACTTGTTGCCCATTGTGATGTGTGCATGTTGGATTATCTTGATGGTAGGTGTTGTGTGATGTATGTGATGCCACACCCTGTTGTGTTTTCCTAGGTGCCCTCAACCTTTCCTTGCCTACATACATTCCATACTCCTGGTACATTGTAATAATGTTGAAGACTGTACATCCTGGAATAAAGACGGAGCAGACACAACATGTGTGTAAGGATTTTTTATTTACAATGGTGACATGTGAGGGAGGGTGAACATTTACATTGAGGTGATTAGTGGAGTAGTGAGTTGACAGTTGTGGTAAATGAGTAGTCACAACATTGATGTGGTGACCCAGTCCAACAGACAGATGCCATTCACAAGGCAGTGTGGGAAAGGACAGTCCAGAAGGTCAATGCAGGGGTGAAGAGGGTTGCCATCATGGCTGGCTCTGTGACTGGCGTTTTGCAGGTGCTTTGCCTCCAGTTACTCCCAGAGTTTTCTTAGGATGGCCCCTTTTGCTTTGCAGGGGGGGCCCTGCTGTAGGGCCAGTGGGGCCTGAGGACTCACCCCTCTCTGTGTCCGCAGGGGAGGATGGTGAACTGTCATCCAGCAGCCCTTACTGGCTACTTACCTGTTATGTTTTCACATTTGTCTTTGACTTGAAACATCTGTGTGTGTGTGTGTGGTGGAAGCTTGCATCCTGCTCAGGGGTGTGACAAGCAATCATGATATGTCTACCTACCTGTTAGTTTGTTTGTAGTGATACAATGGCAGACACATGCATCTGTGTGAGAGGGGATGCTCTACATCAGGGAAGATGTCTGCCTACCTGTTAGTTTGTTTGTAGCGAGCCAATGGCTTGGAACTGCTTCTGGGCGTGGAGTGCTCCATCCTGCTTGTGTTGGGACAGGGCTGCCTGGTGGGAGTTGTAGTGCAGGCCCCCCCACAAAGACCTCCCTCTGAAGATGGCTACCTACCTGTTAGAGGACGGTCAACAATGCAATGGCTGCACCATGCTTTTGGGTGGGGGTGGTGCTCCATCATGCTCAGGTGTGGGACAGGGTGCATAGTGGGAGTAGTAGTGAAGGACTCCCACACCCAAACGGTACTACCTTGGTAACTAGCTAACTACCTGTTAGTTTGTTTGTAGTGATAGCATGGCTGCCACATGCATCTGGGTGGGAGGGAGTGTTCCATCTTGATGAGCTGGGTGACAAGGGTCCATGGTGTGAGTTGTTCTGTAGGCCTCCCACCCCCAAACACCCTTCCCAGGGATGAGGTCTACCTCCCTGTTAGGTGAGTGTGAACCATTCAATGCCTGGCAAATGCCTCTGGGTGGGGGTGAGTGCTCCATCCTGCTCAGGGGTGGGACAGGGCGCATTGTGGGAGTACAGTCTTCCCACCCACAAACACCCCTCCCTTTTAAGATGGCTACCTACCTGTTATTTTGTTTGTAGTGGGACAATGGCTTCCAAATGCTTCTGGGTGGTGAGGAGTGCTTCATCCTGCTCTGGGGTGGGACAGGGGGCATGGTGGGAGTTGTGGTTCAGGCCTCCCAACCCCACACAGCCTCCATGGCAAGTTGGCTACCTACATGTTAGTCTGTTTGTAGTGGGACAATGGCTTCCAACTGCTTCTGGGTGTGGAGTGCTCCATCCTGCTCAGGTGTGTGCCTGGGGGCCTGGTGGTAGTATTTCTGCAGTCTACCCACCCACATACACCCCTTCCTGTGAAGATGGCTACCTACCTGTTAGTTTGTTTGTAGTGGGACAATGACTTCCTAATGCTTCTGGGTGGTGTGGAGTGCTACATGCTGCTCTGGGGTGGGACAGGGGTCATGGTGGGAGCTGTGGTGAAGGCCTCCCAACCCCACACAGCCTCCATGGCAAGATGGCTACCTACCTTCTACTTTGTTTTTAGTGGGACAATGGCTTCCAACTGATTCTGGGTGTGGAGTGCTCCATCCTTCTCAGGTGTGTGCCTGGGGGCCTGGTGGTAGTATTGCTGCAGTCTTCCCACCCACAAACACCCCTCCCTGTTTAGATGGCTACCTACCTTTTAGTTAGTTTGTACTGGGACAATGGCTTCAAAATGCTTCTGGGTGTGGAGTGCTCCATCTTGCTGAGCTGTGGGACAAGGGGGCCTGGTGGGAGTTGTTGTGCTGGCTGCCTGTGCACATGACCCCATAGTAATGTTGCTAGCTACGCTTGGGGTGGATGGAAATGAGTGAATGTTGGATCTGTGGGACATGTGTTGGAGAGTGTGTGGTGCATATGAGTGCACTTGGGCCTAGGTGGTGTAGCTTTGTAGTTGTGCAAGACAGTACATAGCAGTGTGGTGGTAGTCATTTGTTTGTACATACCAGCCTCCACTCCCCTGGCTACTCCTGCGAGACTCTCTGGGTGCAGTATAGCAAGCACCTTCTCTTCCCACACATTGAATGGTTTTGGTGGGATGGGAGGGCCATCGCCAGTCCTCTGAGCCAGCTCACGGTTCTTGCCCCTCTTCTGTTTGGCAACCCTCTTCAGGTCATACCACCGCTTCATGATTTCATTTTTTGAGTGTGGGGTGGTCCCTACTGCATTGACTTTATCAACTATCCTTGCCCACATTTGTGCTCTTGTGGCTAATGGTGTCTGTTGGACTAGGTCACCAAACAGTTGTGGTTCCACTCTGACTATCTCATCTACCATAACCTTCAACTCACTCTCTGTGAATGTTGGCATTTTATGTGTTGCCATGGTGTTTGATTTGTTAAGGGGTTATGGGTGCAGGGGTGTGAGTGGTGGGGGTGGGGGTGATGTGTATTGTGTGTAATGTGCAGGGGGTCAGAGGTGCAGGTGTGGAAGTGGAAGTGGAAGTGGTGGTGGTGCTGTGTGTGGTGTGAGTAGTGATGGTGTATTGCTTTGCCTATCCTTTGTTGTCAGGGTTAGTGGCCTTCAGTCTTGGAATGTTGCAAAGGATTGTGGTATGGGAAGGGGCTGGTTTTATACTCAGCTATGTGTGTGTGTCCAAATGGGGTATTGCTGTCAGGTGTGTTGTGTGGGTTGTCCTGGGATTTGTATTTTTGTGTTTGCCATGTGGTTGTGTCATTGGGGTGTGTTCTGTGTTTTTGGGTGCATGGCTAGTTTGCTGTGTGCACTTTGTGGCCTTGTTGTGGGATTTTTCTCTCGTCTGCCATATTTGTCACAGAGTGTCCACAGCGGTGGCTGTGCTGCAGCTCTTCTGCCGGCTCTCCCATTCATCACTGTTTGCAAACGCAGCAGTCAGAAACTGCGAAACATACGGCAGGGGCATCGGGGTTATCCTAATTTAAAGTGCGGTGTCTCCGCTGTCCTGGCGGCGGTTTGATTGTTTTCCACCGCAAATGCGACCGCCGCAGACGGGTTTTAGCCATCGCCACCCTCTATGGGCATTTTTTCTTGGCCTTGTTCCGCCGCGGTCGGTGTTTTTTAGCGGTTGCTCCTAATTTGGACGCCGGTTTTTCCACGGTGCTGGTGGGCGGTTGATTTCCGATCCCATGGCGGTCGGGGTGGTTTTCCGCCTGTCACCCTAATAGGCCCCCTAGTATTTTAGTCTGAACTAACCATCCAATGCAACTACCAAAAACTGATTCAGGCGGAAGTGATGGGGAGGAGGGCGGCATATAATATCTCACACCAACCTTTACAATATCTAAGGAAGCGTAAATACTATTATGACGGGCCCATGAGTCATTATCATCTTTGTTTGCAATATCAAAGGTCCTACAATGGATCTTTGGTAGAGCTAAAAGGGAATAAGTTCACAAATCAGAGAACTATTCCTTCATGAGGACCTGAAATGAAGAAACAGCTATTCATAGATTACAGAACAAATTCATCAACATTATAGCAAATGATATCCTAAAATAAATCATGACACAGGAAATAATGACAGACACTATTCTTTCAAAGTACCCTTTGGTATTATTTCAGAAAATATTAATAGTCATACACAAATACGGATCATAAGTAAACATTGCTCATAGTATCACAGACAAAATATCACAGTTATCACAAGTAGAGAATCTCGGAAATCATCAAACTCAGGTGAAAAATAAGGGAGGAAGAGAAGGAAAACAAGGATACATCAAGGGAATCACAGTACAATTACCTCTGGGTAATTTTGGAGAATACTAATGAACAGCGTGCAATTAGTCTCGAAAACTCTCTCCATGGCCGTAGGAGAATAGTGCGGGCAGCATCACCAACAGGTGATGTGCAAAGTCTCTAGGGAAAAGTTCTCCGCAGTAGGAATTGCCAGTCAGTTCAGGAATCAGCAGAGCACAGCATACAGCATGCCACGGAGGCAGGACAGGTCACCAGAAAGTGAACGAGCCAAAGATCATTTTCCCACCAGCATTTTTATACCGATTTTGCAACTTTGTTACTCTAAGTTAAAAAATGTCCTAAACCCTACAAGCCATTCCCATTGGTCAGTAACTAGGGAAGGCAAACATCTCCTGATGATGACTTTACAATTTCTCTAAGAAGTCTTTGTCTAAAATGTATAACTTCCTAGAGAGGAAGAAGAAAACTACAATTGCATATTTTGTAACTACATAACAACAGTTTCATTCTAAATCCTCGCCCCAACAGGAAAGCGTCATACTATTCTCTGCTCTCTAAGGATGTAAATGTTATTCTTTACAAGGACATTTGGAAACAACGTTAAAAAAAAGGCCTACATGTTTTAGCAAGGAAAAGCAAAGAGAAAAGAAAAATCATTTCTACATTTCTAAACCTACACTACTTTGTACATTTTCGGTCGTACCTTCCAAATCTTCACATTTTAGTAATTTCGGTTTTCACACACATTAGTAATTTCTTAAAACACACACATGGGTAGATTTTCCCGAGCGGATTTTATTAACAAAAATCTTGCTCCATCAAGCCTGAAAACTCTGTAACTCTCAGTGGTCTTACTGAGGCAGACATAGGTAGTGATTCTGGTCATTAGTGCGCTGGAACATCATTTTGTACATATCTTCTCTACTGATTGGCAACTGCGTTACAATACAGTATGCTTGATGTACTCTGGTAGATTATAATATTTTCCAAATGTCAAGAAACATTACTGGTGTTTGTTCAACATAAAAATATATATTACTGATGGTTGTTCCAATGGAATATTTCGTTAAACTGTCTTATAGGATATCACGCACTAGAAAGCAGATCTCACTTGAGGAGCTTCATATTTGTGAAATGACAGATTCTAGTTCTTTTCCTATGAAGTAGAATGCCATTGCTGCAAAGTATTGGTAGCCAATTTGATAGATGTCATTTTCATCTATGTTGGCATTCATGCTGAGCTGGCTTTATTTCTCCAATAGGTAAAGAATAAGAAGTGCACTACAAGTTATCAGAAGCGTAGCTGAGATTCAAACAGATTTGAAAATTAAGTGCTGGAAAGGGAAGGAATGAGTCTAAAAATAGTATTAAAGCCAGTCAAAAGACCAGAGCCGATGGTTTCGAAAGCATGGACTAAATATATTGTACTACAGGTATAAAATATGATGTGTAATATGCCAGCATGTGTTGGAAACTGAGTCTGCAGGAGTTGCTGAATTCCAAATGCAAATCTGGCTGTTTGCAGGGTAAATGGGTCTGCTGCAGAGAAAAAGATTTCTCTTTCTGTGTCAAAATCAGAACAAGCTTATTTCTTTATCAGAACCCAAATTAAGCATGTCTACCTTTGACCAAGGAATGCTTTAAAACAGTTTCCTTGGTGAAGGATTGCATGCAAACCACAGCATTTCACTGTCTTTTGAACAGTTAATACCCAAAGGAAGCCTGGGGTCAACCCACATCAAGATAATTTGCTGTAACTAGAAATAAACCCTTTGCTAAGAATGTATGATAAGAAAGAACGAGGCAGAGTGCTGCAAGTAACTTAGAATCTAATTTAAAGAATTTACAATGGCTATGGACAGCCGTGGGGGAATACCCAAGCAGGAGCTGCATACGTTGTGGGTCTTCTGGCACAGAAAATGGAGTGCTTGATGTCTGTTCTACTGATAAAATAATGTATAGTGACTCCTTTATGGAGTTCCTTATCTGTCTTGAGGTCAAACTATCGGGGAGAAAAACAGCTGACTCATTTATGAGCTGCAATGGTACTTTTTTCATTTTCAGGGTTGGTAATGCCCAATTTGATTGTGTGATTACCTGTATCTGAGCCTGTCCCTGTTGTAGGAGATTCAAATCTTTTTTTAAATGATTGAGTGCTGGAGAAATAATGCTCGAAATTGTGCAAATATGTTTTGGAAGTGTTTGAAAACCATTTTCAATAATAATAGATGTGCTTTGCATTATTTCTTTCTCAGTTTCTGTAATTATTTCTGCTGATTTTTCTTTCAGAATATGCTTGCATCTCTTTAATGGCAGAATATCTAAAGTTAGATCAAAATAATTTATTTTTCACACAATGCAGTCGCAATCTAAAATGGGACAGGCATATCTGGCATAATTTTCCTACCCTGGAAGTTGTCACATACGTGGGGAATATATGCAGTATCTCGGATCTGGTCTGTTTGCTGATAGCAGCTTTTGACAGAAACCTGTGAATAAGTACATCAGTATCTATTGGTCACAATACTATTCCATCTGAATCAGGCATTGTGAAGTTGTATGTACCATTCTGTACCATTTCTGTTGAATAATTACCATTAAAGCTTGCCCTCCATTGAAAACCTGCAAAAAGTGACAAATATTTTTTTGCAATTAATGGTGCCTTTAAATCTTTAAAAGATGCAAATCTCATTCCTGTGGTTTGCTATATTGTCTTATTCAGAAATATAATTTCTCTGGAAATCATGCATGCTCTAAACGGGATATCCCTGTCCTTTATTTGCCAAAATCTAGTTCCCCATACACTTTTTTCATTAATATCTCTTTCAAATATGCATGACCATGTTCTGTGAATGACTGAATTAACTGTGTTGAATAAATACAACTGTGATTCATGGTCAAGATCTTTTTCAGCTTTTCTGGTTCCTGAGAATAATAAAATGCAGATTGAGTAGGCACCTGGACACCAGATTGAGTAGGCACCTGGGCACCTAGCATCCCACTTGCCTTTGCCCTCCAGCTCCTGCTTTTTCCAGACTGACCCAGTGACACCGCAGCTGCCCAGGTTTTCTCGCGGAGGTTTTCCTGACTGGGTTTTCCTATGCACTGTTCTGCTCGCCAACAGAAGCCTCGCCCACCCCAGGACCTGCTTAATGCAGGCTGCAGCACATCTGAGCAGCGTATGGATTCAGCCGGCGTGCCACTGGGCTGCCAAAGGCACGCTAAAGACTAGCCCATCTGTCCCTGTATGCACCTGGACCACACCCATCGCCATGACCCCTGGCCCTCCCATTCCCTGAAGATACACCATCGCCGAGCTCTACACCATAGACCCCAGACCCCTCAACAAACACTGCCACTGTGTCGACCCACGCTCCACGGCAGGACCTTTGACCTGCACCTGCTACAGCGTGGAACATCAAATTCCCCCTTCGCCACAGACCAACCACTCCAACATCAAATTCACTCATATACATTCAGTGGTGGGGTCCATAACACCAGTACTTACCCTCAGTTGATCTGCTTTACTAGCTTCCAAACGCTGACATGAAAGGAATACCTTTACCTTACCCTAAACACATTGACTTCAAACCTAAGATACCCCTCTCATAAGGAGATGGATCATTTAGTTGTTTGTAGGTTTAGTTTCACAATCATTTATCTAGTCTTTAAATCCCACTAAATTCTCTTCTTAAGATAATCGACACAACACATTTGTCAATTAATCAAATATTCTTTATCTAAGAAATATTGCAAGAAACGTTAGAAATCATCATCAGCATTTCAGAGCATCATATTTACCTATTCTGGCTAAAGTCGTCCTCTAAGTCAGTAAGTCAAGAAGAATTTTATTCAGCAAAGTTAGGCCGCAATTCAGTCTCTCAAAGATTCAGGATAACAGCTGTCCAGCAGTGTCACCGTCCTCTCCGTCAGCATAACGTCAGGAAATCGAGTTCGTCAAAGAAGAGCGTGAACGATAGCAATTTGTCCAATTCCCTACCTACTTTTATAATGAAAATAATGTCAAAAAGTATCAAGATCGGGGTTTAGGAAGTCCTGATTGGTCGACTTAGGGTCGTGAGATGCAGTTCTCAGGGTGTCAAACGATGAACTCATCGTACTTGCATTGTCTTTGACATTGACTAGGTTCCCGGAGCATCTTAGAAAGTTACATGATCTCCCGGGTTTAGGTCCAAACCATTGCTGCTGGCAGTGACGCCTGCGCACTTCACCCAGAACCTCGTGTTGTCGGGGCAGTCACGTTTAACGTCTCGTTCAGCCATCTTGTTTAGGCCGAAATGGTCAACTTAAGCAAAAGAAACACAAAAACGTAATTTAAACATAGAAATGGCTAATAAAATGTTATCCCCTTGCTAATACCCATATGTGTGTATATTTATCTAGCAGAAGCAACACTTAGAGCGGTTTATACTTACGAAATAAAGCACAAATCACAAATACATCACCAAAGCAACATATAACATGCAATCTTCTAATTTTCTACTATTAATATGCGTACTCAAATTAGTTTACAATTAGTATAGACATGCAAGGTGCAATTCCCACGTGTAATTCTTTTGTTAATCTAATTGGTGAGTTATCACTTCAAACGGATTAATAATATTACAATTAATAGATTATTCGAATAATATAAACATGCAGAATGGGGGGGTATACAAAATGTTGTACTACCCGCTCCAGCAATCCCCCCTTTGGTGATTATATCACCACACTAATCAAAAATTTTGTATCCCTTTTACGGAAATTTAAATTGATTTCTTGTTTCGTTCATATTTCAGTTTCCCCTGTTTCTTCTCTTTTTGCTGTTGTGTACATGCTATCCTTTAACTCTTCTAGTTCTATTTCTTCAAATTCTCTTTCTTGTTATTCCTTCTCCTTAAGTTTTCTCTTTTTATTCTTTTCTGGTTCTTATTCTTTCTACAACAAATAAAACCTAGTCTAATTATTAATACTAAAGTAATTACACATGTTAATGGAAATAATATCTTACCTATAAATGTACTACCTAATTTTACTACAAAGTCCTTAATAGCTGATATTTTCTTACCAATCTTCTCCCAGACACCTTCAACCTCCAGTGGTACAATTTCATCATGCAATTCTGTAATATTCTTAATATAAATTTTCCAATCTCTACTTTCGTCAGGAATGTAAGTACAACAATGTTGAACTTTCAGCATTCCACAGACTCCACCCTCTTTTGCCAATAAAATATCAAGGGCAAGTCGATTTTGCATTACCATAGCACGCATGGCAACCATTTCAGTATTCATCAATAAGAATCCTCCAGCGGTGCTTGTTGACAAGCGATCCACTACTGTTGAAAGTTTTCTAATTTTATTTGCATTCAGAGATATTCCCACTGCAGATATCAGTGCTCCAAAAATGTCACCCACAATTTCAGTCCAAGATTCTCTCTTGCTACGTGCTAAATAACTACCTAGACTATGTACACCATCTTCTCCTCTATCCATGTGGAAAATCTTTGGAAAAACCAGGCCAACATAACGTGCCATACCAATGGTCTGGCAAATGATAATATGCCCTGTTCCCACAAATGAAATGCAGTCCTGGAAAGACTGGATCTCTTCCACCTTTAAATCCCCATCCTCCCATGATTCGGTATGTATCATGGCACTCACTATTCCCTAGAAAATAATTGTCATACGCCGTCTGATTCCTTCTTATACACAATTTCCCTTTCTGAGGCCAATCTAAAGCCATAGTTGGACTCCGTTTCTACATCCCAAACTGTTTTCTCCACTTTCCCTTCTGAAGCCTTTCTTTGCATTTTCAATCTCCTTTCTTCAACCATATCCCAAAAATCTTCTCTTCTTTCTTGAAACTGCAAGTCAAGTTATTTCTAAATATATAATGTAAGGTTAGTTCTTTAGTCTCTAAGAAAGATTCACCTAATACCTTTGCAGGTTTTACCTTGTTTAGTTTGTTAATTGCTGGTACTTGTGAAAATATAGTATCTACATCTGAAAAATAACACTCTAATTTACCTGTTTGATAAAATAAACTAGCTATTACACTACATGTTATTCCATATGTTGCAGGAAGGTGATGATAAGTCACTCCTTCAGATACAGATGCAGGTAATTGCATACATATGTAGCAATCCCTTACTTCCATTGTTTTTACATATTCATACAACAATTTTGAAAACACATTATTAGAAAAATCTGTTATTGACCTATCTTTATGTAAATATTTTTATCTATTCTAGTTGGAACTACCTTTTGAACTTTCCCTATATTAGTTATTTTATCACTATGTCCTTCTAATGTATCTACAGTAACTTTAAATGAAATTAGTAGAGCAAGAATACTCCAAAGAAGCATTAATAATCCTGTACAACAACAACACATTTTGCACCATCTTCTAAGGAAGTTACATCTACTTTTGCTACTTTCTATGTTTGCCATCTTTTCTAAAATGAGCCGTGTCTTTTGACTTAGCCTCATCTACTTCACAACTAGTTTTTAACCCAAGGCTTCTAAGCACCTGCGTGGTTCTACCAGTTTTTGTCTTTTTCAGTATTTTTATTAGTTTTCCATCAGTAACTTCCTTGTCTCATTCAGTTTGGCATCTCATCATCTCATCATCTTTCACTTTTCTTTCATTTTCAGCATACAGGTTGTCCTGATCATCCGCTTCTTCTCCAATATCGGACAAGATAACTCTCAGGATTTCAGATTCTTCGTCTTCCTCAACCACTTCCGGTACAACCACCTCTGGATTTCCTTGGCTATCCGCCTCTTCTTTCACTTCAGGCAGGGCCACATATGTCCATTCTGGTGATGTATACTTCTGGTTAGGTTTTCTTGTTCGTTTGTTTTCTTTGACTACTGTTTGTTCTTCTTCTTTCGATTTTTCCTGACTTGTTACTTCATTCACCTGTTCAGCTCTTGGCGAATTTACACGTGTCAGTCGATATCTCAGTCTCTTTATTTTGTTTGGCCACACCTCGTCTTTTGCCGCTCTTTTCAATTTACTCCCTTTATCATTCTTTTCAGTTCTCCAAGCTCTCTTTCTCAGAACTCGGCCTTCTGGTATTTCATCTTCGCTTTCCTCAGACTCTGTTTCAACTTGCTTTTTTCCTTCAACGAGTTCTTTTTCCACCTCTTCTTTTGTTCTCCCTACTTCTGTCCCTCCTTGAATCTCCGTCACGCAATCTTCCTGCTGACTACTTGTCCCTGCTTCTAACTGGATGTTGGAGTTCCCTACACCTCCTCGGGGGTCTTCCGCAATAATCTTTCCCTCTCTCTCTGTATCTGGCACCTGTCCATCTAAAGGTGTTGTTTCATGTGGAATTTCTATTAATCTTTCATCTGGCACATCCTTCTCATGGATTTCCTTTATTGTCTCTCCACCATCCTTTTCTTTGTTCTTTCCTTGTTCTTTCTTGGAAGAGTGTGCTCTTTTTTCTGTCTCTCAGTCTGAACTGGTATCAGAAATCTGTAACCTTTTCCTCAGGGAATTATTTCGGGGGACCAAAGTTAACCTTGGCTCTGTCTCCCCCGTTTCAGGGTTTTTTCTTTCTTTGTCTTTTGGCTCTCCGTCGTCTGACTCAGTACTGGATTCTGATTCATCAAAGTATACTCCTTTTCTCTACAGTCAACTGGATTTGGAATTCTCAAAGTATGACTTGCATGGATCCAGTTCTTCAATCCAGCACACTTCACAGCTGTTGTTGTAGTCAAGATGACTTGCCTTGGTTTTTCCCACCTGGGAACCAAACAGTTTCTTCTTCTGTGTATTTTTATCCTTACCTAGTCCCCTGGGCTTAGATCATGAGCTGGCTTCTTTTCAAGAGTGGTGGCATCCGCTCCAACCTGATGAAACAAAGGGTGAACTGCGTCAGCCAGGCTTTTACAGTATTCCAATACCATGTCATCAGTTATTGTCATCAGCTTGTTGACTGGTATAAATACATGTCTCATGGCGCGTCCCATGAGGATCTCATGTGGACTCCAACCAGTAGGTCAGTCTGGTATTGATCTAATAGTCATGAGTACTAGAGGCAAGACATTGGGCCATTTCATACCTGTGGCTAAACACATTTTCCCTATTCTATTTGATAGTACCATTCATTTGTTCGTACATTCAATGCTTCACAAATCAGTTTTATAATTTCATTATGAAAATGTCCGCCTCTGTCTGATTCAATTGTTACTGGGAGCCCAAACCTAGGTATAAATTCCCTCAACAATAATTTTGCCACTGTCATTCCATCATTTCTTCTTGTTGGGAACGCCTCTACCCACCTGGAGAATAGGCATACCATCACCGAAACATACCTCAACCTGTTACAAGGAGGCATTTCAATGAAGTCTACTTGCATTCTGGTGAAAAGCCCTCCCTCTCGACCTATTGTTTCTAGACTCACCACTGTCTTTCTCCCTGGATTGTATTGCTGACAAATTAGACATCTTTGACAAATACTTTCCGCCACAAGCCTGAACTTGGCATTATACCAAGTTTGTTTAAAAGACCTAATCATGGCGTCTCTCCCTATATGTCCCTGTCTATGATACATCAGTGCCATGGCAGATATCATGCTATCAGGCATAACTGGTCTTCCATCTCGATAGACCCACACATGATCTTTTTCTCTTGGTGCACATCCTGCTTTTACCCACTGTTTTACTTCTTCCTCTCCTGCTTCTTCCTGCAATTGTCTTACTTCATCCCATGTTCCCACGGTGTTAGTAAACATTGGGAAACAAGAAATCAACTCTTTTTCCTTTGCCCGATTGATTGAATTCTGAATTCGTGCACAATATTGCGCCATATCATTGGCAAATTTGTTTCCAGTGGCAATATAATCACCACTGCGACTATGAGCAGCACATTTTACCACAGCCAATTGCCTAGGCAGCTGTATTGCCTCAAGCAACTTTCCAACCACTTCAGCATTCCTAATGGGTGTTCCACTTGAGGTTAGGAAACCTCTTTGCAGCCAAATTTGGCCAAAATCATGGACCACCCCGTAGCCATACTGGCTATCAGTTATCACAGTCACTCTCACACTTTTCCCAATCTTACATGCTCTGGTCAGGGCAACCAGTTCAGCTACTTGGGCCGACCATACTCCTTTCAAATAGGATGCTTCCATCACTGCTGCAACTGTACATACTGCATATGCTGCACTCAGCACTCCATCATCTCTTCTCAAACAAGATCCATCAACAAACATGACATAATCACTTTCTGGCAAAGGTTCATCTTTTATGTCAGGTCTTGGTTTTGTACAAAAATCAAGTACATCCAAACAATCATGATCTGCTTCATCTCTTACCTCCACATGGTCCACATCAGGCAACAATGTTGAAGGATTTACATTCACACATCTTACAAGACTCACGTTTGTTGCACCCAAAATTACCTTTTCATACTTAGTCGGCTGTGTGTCATATACTGAGTACGACTCCTTGTTAAAAGAATCGCCACATCATGAGGCACAAACACTTTCACAGGATATACCATCACAATTCCTTCACTCTGTTCCAAACTTCGACATGTAGCAGCTACTGCTTTCAGACACCCAGGAAGGGATACAGCTACTGGGTCCAACATGGATGAAAAATATGCAATTGGTTTCCTCAGTTTTCCATGCTTCTGTACTAGAACAGAGAGCGCACTGTCACCCTAATAGGCCCCCTAGTATTTTAGTCTGAACTAACCATCCAATGCAACTACCAAAAACTGATTCAGGCGGAAGTGATGGGGAGGAGGGCGGCATATAATATCTCACACCAACCTTTACAATATCTAAGGAAGCGTAAATACTATTATGACGGGCCCATGAGTCATTATCATCTTTGTTTGCAATATCAAAGGTCCTACAATGGATCTTTGGTAGAGCTAAAAGGGACTAAGTTCACAAATCAGAGAACTATTCCTTCATGAGGACCTGAAATGAAGAAACAGCTATTCATAGATTACACAACAAATTCATCAACATTATAGCAAATGATATCCTAAAATAAATCATGACACAGGAAATAATGACAGACACTATTCTTTCAAAGTACCCTTTGGTATTATTTCAGAAAATATTAATAGTCATACACAAATACGGATCATAAGTAAACATTGCTCATAGTATCACAGACAAAATATCACAGTTATCACAAGTAGAGAATCTCGGAAATCATCAAACTCAGGTGAAAAATAAGGGAGGAAGAGAAGGAAAACAAGGATACATCAAGGGAATCACAGTACAATTACCTCTGGGTAATTTTGGAGAATACTAATGAACAGCGTGCAATTAGTCTCGAAAACTCTCTCCATGGCCGTAGGAGAATAGTGTGGGCAGCATCACCAACAGGTGATGTGCAAAGTCTCTAGGGAAAAGTTCTCCGCAGTAGGAATTGCCAGTCAGTTCAGGAATCAGCAGAGCACAGCATACAGCATGCCACGGAGGCAGGACAGGTCACCAGAAAGTGAACGAGCCAAAGATCATTTTCCCACCAGCATTTTTATACCGATTTCGCAACTTTGTTACTCTAAGTTAAAAAATGTCCTAAACCCTACAAGCCATTCCCATTGGTCAGTAACTAGGGAAGGCAAACATCTCCTGATGATGACTTTACAATTTCTCTAAGAAGTCTTTGTCTAAAATGTATAACTTCCTAGAGAGGAAGAAGAAAACTACAATTGCATATTTTGTAACTACATAACAACAGTTTCATTCTAAATCCTCGCCCCAACAGGAAAGCGTCATACTATTCTCTGCTCTCTAAGGATGTAAATGTTATTCTTTACAAGGACATTTGGAAACAACGTTAAAAAAAAAGGCCTACATGTTTTAGCAAGGAAAAGCAAAGAGAAAAGAAAAATCATTTCTACATTTCTAAACCTACACTACTTTGTACATTTTCGGTCGTACCTTCCAAATCTTCACATTTTAGTAATTTCGGTTTTCACACACATTAGTAATTTCTTAAAACACACACATGGGTAGATTTTCCCGAGCGGATTTTATTAACAAAAATCTTGCTCCATCAAGCCTGAAAACTCTGTAACTCTCAGTGGTCTTACTGAGGCAGACATAGGTAGTGATTCTGGTCATTAGTGCGCTGGAACATCATTTTGTACATATCTTCTCTACTGATTGGCAACTGCGTTACAATACAGTATGCTTGATGTACTCTGGTAGATTATAATATTTTCCAAATGTCAAGAAACATTACTGGTGTTTGTTCAACATAAAAATATATATTACTGATGGTTGTTCCAATGGAATATTTCGTTAAACTGTCTTATAGGATATCACGCACTAGAAAGCAGATCTCACTTGAGGAGCTTCATATTTGTGAAATGACAGATTCTAGTTCTTTTCCTATGAAGTAGAATGCCATTGCTGCAAAGTATTGGTAGCCAATTTGATAGATGTCATTTTCATCTATGTTGGCATTCATGCTGAGCTGGCTTTATTTCTCCAATAGGTAAAGAATAAGAAGTGCACTACAAGTTATCAGAAGCGTAGCTGAGATTCAAACAGATTTGAAAATTAAGTGCTGGAAAGGGAAGGAATGAGTCTAAAAATAGTATTAAAGCCAGTCAAAAGACCAGATCCGATGGTTTCGAAAGCATGGACTAAATATATTGTAATACAGGTATAAAATATGATGTGTAATATGCCAGCATGTGTTGGAAACTGAGTCTGCATTAGTTGCTGAATTCCAAATGCAAATCTGGCTGTTTGCAGGGTAAATGGGTCTGCTGCAGAGAAAAAGATTTCTCTTTCTGTGTCAAAATCAGAACAAGCTTATTTCTTTATCAGAACCCAAATTAAGCATGTCTACCTTTGACCAAGGAATGCTTTAAAACAGTTTCCTTGGTGAAGGATTGCATGCAAACCACAGCATTTCACTGTCTTTTGAACAGTTAATACCCAAAGGAAGCCTGGGGTCAACCCACATCAAGATAATTTGCTGTAACTAGAAATAAACCCTTTGCTAAGAATGTATGATAAGAAAGAACGAGGCAGAGTGCTGCAAGTAACTTAGAATCTAATTTAAAGAATTTACAATGGCTATGGACAGCCGTGGGGGAATACCCAAGCAGGAGCTGCATACGTTGTGGGTCTTCTGGCACAGAAAATGGAGTGCTTGATGTCTGTTCTACTGATAAAATAATGTATAGTGACTCCTTTATGGAGTTCCTTATGTGTCTTGAGGTCAAACTATCGGGGAGAAAAACAGCTGACTCATTTATGAGCTGCAATGGTACTTTATTCATTTTCAGGGTTGGTAATGCCCAATTTGATTGTGTGATTACCTGTATCTGAGCCTGTCCCTGTTGTAGGAGATTCAAATCTTTTTTTAAATGATTGAGTGCTGGAGAAATAATGCTCGAAATTGTGCAAATATGTTTTGGAAGTGTTTGAAAACCATTTTCAATAATAATAGATGTGCTTTGCATTATTTCTTTCTCAGTTTCTGTAATTATTTCTGCTGATTTTTCTTTCAGAATATGCTTGCATCTCTTTAATGGCAGAATATCTAAAGTTAGATCAAAATTATTTATTTTTCACACAATGCAGTCGCAATCTAAAATGGGACAGGCATATCTGGCATAATTTTCCTACCCTGGAAGTTGTCACATACGTGGGGAATATATGCAGTATCTCGGATCTGGTCTGTTTGCTGATAGCAGCTTTTGACAGAAACCTGTGAATAAGTACATCAGTATCTATTGGTCACAATACTATTCCATCTGAACCAGGCATTGTAAAGTTGTATGTACCATTCTGTACCATTTCTGTTTAATAATTACCATTAATGCTTGCCCTCCATTGAAAACCTGCAAAAAGTGACAAATATTTTTTTGCAATTAATGGTGCCTTTAAATCTTTAAAAGATGCAAATCTCATGCCTGTGGTTTGCTATATTGTCTTATTCAGAAATATAATTTCTCTGGAAATCATGCATGCTCTAAACGGGATATCCCTGTCATTTATTTGCCAAAATCTAGTTCCCCATACACTTTTTTCATTAATATCTCTTTCAAATATGCATGACCATGTTCTGTGAATGACTGAATTAACTGTGTTGAATAAATACAACTGTGATTCATGGTCAAGATCTTTTTCAGCTTTTCTGGTTCCTGAGAATAATAAAATGCAGATTGAGTAGGCACCTGGACACCAGATTGAGTAGGCACCTGGGCACCTAGCATCCCACTTGCCTTTGCCCTCCAGCTCCTGCTTTTTCCAGACTGACCCAGTGACACCGCAGCTGCCCAGGTTTTCTCGCGGAGGTTTTCCTGACTGGGTTTTCCTATGCACTGTTCTGCTCGCCAACAGAAGCCTCGCCCACCCCAGGACCTGCTTAATGCAGGCTGCAGCACATCTGAGCAGCGTATGGATTCAGCCGGCGTGCCACTGGGCTGCCAAAGGCACGCTAAAGACTAGCCCATCTGTCCCTGTATGCACCTGGACCCCACCCATCGCCATGACCCCTGGCCCTCCCATTCCCTGAAGATACACCATCGCCGAGCTCTACACCATAGACCCCAGACCCCTCAACAAACACTGCCACTGTGTCGACCCACGCTCCACGGAAGGACCTTTGACCTGCACCTGCTACAGCGTGGAACATCAAATTCCCCCTTCGTCACAGACCAACCACTCCAACATCAAATTCACTCATATACATTCAGTGGTGGGGTCCATAACACCAGTACTTACACTCAGTTGATCTGCTTTACTAGCTTCCAAACGCTGACATGAAAGGAATACCTTTACCTTACCCTAAACACATTGACTTCAAACCTAAGATACCCCTCTCATAAGGAGATGGATCATTTAGTTGTTTGTAGGTTTAGTTTCACAATCATTTATCTAGTCTTTAAATCCCACTAAATTCTCTTCTTAAGATAATCGACACAACACATTTGTCAATTAATCAAATATTCTTTATCTAAGAAATATTGCAAGAAACGTTAGAAATCATCATCAGCATTTCAGAGCATCATATTTACCTATTCTGGCTAAAGTCGTCCTCTAAGTCAGTAAGTCAAGAAGAATTTTATTCAGCAAAGTTAGGCCGCAATTCAGTCTCTCAAAGATTCAGGATAACAGCTGTCCAGCAGTGTCACCGTCCTCTCCGTCAGCATAACGTCAGGAAATCGAGTTCGTCAAAGAAGAGCGTGAACGATAGCAATTTGTCCAATTCCCTACCTACTTTTATAATGAAAATAATGTCAAAAAGTATCAAGATCGGGGTTTAGGAAGTCCTGATTGGTCGACTTAGGGTCGTGAGATGCAGTTCTCAGGGTGTCAAACGAAGAACTCATCGTACTTGCATTGTCTTTGACATTGACTAGGTTCCCGGAGCATCCTAGAAAGTTACATGATCTCCCGGGGTTAGGTCCAGACCATTGCTGCTGGCAGTGACGCCTGCGCACTTCACCCAGAACCTCGTGTTGTCGGGGCAGTCACGTTTAACGTCTCGTTCAGCCATCTTGTTTAGGCCGAAATGGTCAACTTAAGCAAAAGAAACACAAAAACGTAATTTAAACATAGAAATGGCTAATAAAATGTTATCCCCTTGCTAATACCCATATGTGTGTATATTTATCTAGCAGAAGCAACACTTAGAGCGGTTTATACTTACGAAATAAAGCACAAATCACAAATACATCACCAAAGCAACATATAACATGCAATCTTCTAATTTTCTACTATTAATATGCGTACTCAAATTAGTTTACAATTAGTATAGACATGCAAGGTGCAATTCCCACGTGTAATTCTTTTGTTAATCTAATTGGTGAGTTATCACTTCAAACGGATTAATAATATTACAATTAATAGATTATTCGAATTAATATAAACATGCAGAATGGGGGGGTATACAAAATGTTGTACTACCCGCTCCAGCAATCCCCCCTTTGGTGTCTTATATCACCACACTAATCAAAAAATTTGTATCCCTTTTACGGAAATTTAAATTGATTTCTTGTTTCGTTCATATTTCAGTTTCCCCTGTTTCTTCTCTTTTTGCTGTTGTGTACATGCTATCCTTTAACTCTTCTAGTTCTATTTCTTCAAATTCTCTTTCTTGTTATTCCTTCTCCTTAAGTTTTCTCTTTTTATTCTTTTCTGGTTCTTATTCTTTCTACAACAAATAAAACCTAGTCTAATTATTAATACTAAAGTAATTACACATGTTAATGGAAATAATATCTTACCTATAAATGTACTACCTAATTTTACTACAAAGTCCTTAATAGCTGATATTTTCTTACCAATCTTCTCCCAGACACCTTCAACCTCCAGTGGTACAATTTCATCATGCAATTCTGTAATATTCTTAATATAAATTTTCCAATCTCTACTTTCATCAGGAATGTAAGTACAACAATGTTGAACTTTCAGCATTCCACAGACTCCACCCTCTTTTGCCAATAAAATATCAAGGGCAAGTCGATTTTGCATTACCATAGCACGCATGGCAACCATTTCAGTATTCATCAATAAGAATCCTCCAGCGGTGCTTGTTGACAAGCGATCCACTACTGTTGAAAGTTTTCTAATTTTATTTGCATTCAGAGATATTCCCACTGCAGGTATCAGTGCTCCAAAAATGTCACCCACAATTTCAGTCCAAGATTCTCTCTTGCTACGTGCTAAATAACTACCTAGACTATGTACACCATCTTCTCCTCTATCCATGTGGAAAATCTTTGGAAAAACCAGGCCAACATAACGTGCCATACCAATGGTCTGGCAAATGATAATATGCCCTGTTCCCACAAATGAAATGCAGTCCTGGAAAGACTGGATCTCTTCCACCTTTAAATCCCCATCCTCCCATGATTCGGTATGTATCATGGCACTCACTATTCCCTAGAAAATAATTGTCATACGCCGTCTGATTCCTTCTTATACACAATTTCCCTTTCTGAGGCCAATCTAAAGCCATAGTTGGACTCCGTTTCTACATCCCAAACTGTTTTCTCCACTTTCCCTTCTGAAGCCTTTCTTTGCATTTTCAATCTCCTTTCTTCAACCATATCCCAAAAATCTTCTCTTCTTTCTTTAAACTGCAAGTCAAGTTATTTCTAAATATATAATGTAAGGTTAGTTCTTTAGTCTCTAAGAAAGATTCACCTAATACCTTTGCAGGTTTTACCTTGTTTAGTTTGTTAATTGCTGGTACTTGTGAAAATATAGTATCTACATCTGAAAAATAACACTCTAATTTACCTGTTTGATAAAATAAACTAGCTATTACACTACATGTTATTCCATATGTTGCAGGAAGGTGATGATAAGTCACTCCTTCAGATACAGATGCAGGTAATTGCATACATATGTAGCAATCCCTTACTTCCATTGTTTTTACATATTCATACAACAATTTTGAAAACACATTATTAGAAAAATCTGTTATTGACCTATCTTTATGTAAATATTTTTATCTATTCTAGTTGGAACTACCTTTTGAACTTTCCCTATATTAGTTATTTTATCACTATGTCCTTCTAATGTATCTACAGTAACTTTAAATGAAATTAGTAGAGCAAGAATACTCCAAAGAAGCATTAATAATCCTGTACAACAACAACACATTTTGCACCATCTTCTAAGGAAGTTACATCTACTTTTGCTACTTTCTATGTTTGCCATCTTTTCTAAAATGAGCCGTGTCTTTTGACTTAGCCTCATCTACTTCACAACTAGTTTTTAACCCAAGGCTTCTAAGCACCTGCGTGGTTCTACCAGTTTTTGTCTTTTTCAGTATTTTTAATATTTTTCCATCAGTAACTTCCTTGTCTCATTCAGTTTGGCATCTCATCAACTCATCATCTTTCACTTTTCTTTCATTTTCAGCATACAGGTTGTCCTGATCATCCGCTTCTTCTCCAATATCGGACAAGATAACTCTCAGGATTTCAGATTCTTCGTCTTCCTCAACCACTTCCGGTACAACCACCTCTGGATTTCCTTGGCTATCCGCCTCTTCTTTCACTTCAGGCAGGGCCACATATGTCCATTCTGGTGATGTATACTTCTGGTTAGGTTTTCTTGTTCGTTTGTTTTCTTTGACTACTGTTTGTTCTTCTTCTTTCGATTTTTCCTGACTTGTTACTTCATTCACCTGTTCAGCTCTTGGCGAATTTACACATGTCAGTCGATATCTCAGTCTCTTTATTTTGTTTGGCCACACCTCGTCTTTTGCCGCTCTTTTCAATTTACTCCCTTTATCATTCTTTTCAGTTCTCCAAGCTCTCTTTCTCAGAACTCGGCCTTCTGGTATTTCATCTTCGCTTTCCTCAGACTCTGTTTCAACTTGCTTTTTTCCTTCAACGAGTTCTTTTTCCACCTCTTCTTTTGTTCTCCCTACTTCTGTCCCTCCTCGAATCTCCGTCACGCAATCTTCCTGCTGACTACTTGTCCCTGCTTCTAACTGGATGTTGGAGTTCCCTACACCTCCTCGGGGGTCTTCCTCAATAATCTTTCCCTCTCTCTCTGTATCTGGCACCTGTCCATCTAAAGGTGTTGTTTCATGTGGAATTTCTATTAATCTTTCATCTGGCACATCCTTCTCATGGATTTCCTTTATTGTCTCTCCACCATCCTTTTCTTTGTTCTTTCCTTGTTCTTTCTTGGAAGAGTGTGCTCTTTGTTCTGTCTCTCAGTCTGAAAGGTATCAGAAATCTGTAACCTTTTCCTCAGGGAATTATTTCGGGGGACCAAAGTTAACCTTGGCTCTGTCTCCCCCGTTTCAGGGTTTTTTCTTTCTTTGTCTTTTGGCTCTCCGTCGTCTGACTCAGTACTGGATTCTGATTCATCAAAGTATACTCCTTTTCTCTACAGTCAACTGGATTTGGAATTCTCAAAGTATGACTTGCATGGATCCAGTTCTTCAATCCAGCACACTTCACAGCTGTTGTTGTAGTCAAGATGACTTGCCTTGGTTTTTCCCACCTGGGAACCAAACAGTTTCTTCTTCTGTGTATTTTTATCCTTACCTAGTCCCCTGGGCTTAGATCATGAGCTGGCTTCTTTTCAAGAGTGGTGGCATCCGCTCCAACCTGATGAAACAAAGAGTGAACTGCGTCAGCCAGGCTTTTACAGTATTCCAATACCATGTCATCAGTTATTGTCATCAGCTTGTTGACTGGTATAAATACATGTCTCATGGCGCGTCCCATGAGGATCTCATGTGGACTCCAACCAGTAGGTCAGTCTG
Source organism: Triturus cristatus (assembly GCF_964204655.1). Classification (NCBI taxonomy): domain Eukaryota; kingdom Metazoa; phylum Chordata; class Amphibia; order Caudata; family Salamandridae; genus Triturus; species Triturus cristatus. The sequence goes on along the minus strand of NC_140579.1, from coordinate 305,018,722 downwards.
GTATTGATTTAATAGTCATGAGTACTAGAGGCAAGACATCGGGCCATTTCATACCTGTGGCTAAACACATTTTCCCTATTCTATTTGATAGTACCATTCATTTGTTCGTACATTCAATGCTTCACAAATCAGTTTTATAATTTCATTATGAAAATGTCCGCCTCTGTCTGATTCAATTGTTACTGGGAGCCCAAACCTAGGTATAAATTCCCTCAACAATAATTTTGCCACTGTCATTCCATCATTTCTTCTTGTTGGGAACGCCTCTACCCACCTGGAGAATAGGCATACCATCACCGAAACATACCTCAACCTGTTACAAGGAGGCATTTCAATGAAGTCTACTTGCATTCTGGTGAAAAGCCCTCCCTCTCGACCTATTGTTTCTAGACTCACCACTGTCTTTCTCCCTGGATTGTATTGCTGACAAATTAGACATCTTTGACAAATACTTTCCGCCACAAGCCTGAACTTGGCATTATACCAAGTTTGTTTAAAAGACCTAATCATGGCGTCTCTCCCTATATGTCCCTGTCCATGATACATCAGTGCCATGGCAGACATCATGCTATCAGGCATAACTGGTCTTCCATCTCGATAGACCCACACATGATCTTTTTCTCTTGGTGCACATCCTGCTTTTACCCACTGTTTTACTTCTTCCTCTCCTGCTTCTTCCTGCAATTGTCTTACTTCATCCCATGTTCCCACGGTGTTAGTAAACATTGGGAAACAAGAAATCAACTCTTTTTCCTTTGCCCGATTGATTGAATTCTGAATTCGTGCACAATATTGCGCCATATCATTGGCAAATTTGTTTCCAGTGGCAATATAATCACCACTGCGACTATGAGCAGCACATTTTACCACAGCCAATTGCCTAGGCAGCTGTATTGCCTCAAGCAACTTTCCAACCACTTCAGAATTCCTAATGGGTGTTCCACTTGAGGTTAGGAAACCTCTTTGCAGCCAAATTTGGCCAAAATCATGGACCACCCCGTAGCCATACTGGCTATCAGTTATCACAGTCACTCTCACACTTTTCCCAATCTTACATGCTCTGGTCAGGGCAACAAGTTCAGCTACTTGGGCCGACCATACTCCTTTCAAATAGGATGCTTCCATCACTGCTGCAACTGTACATACTGCATATGCTGCACTCAGCACTCCATCATCTCTTCTCAAACAAGATCCATCAACAAACATGACATAATCACTTTCTGGCAAAGGTTCATCTTTTATGTCAGGTCTTGGTTTTGTACAAAAATCAAGTACATCCAAACAATCATGATCTGCTTCATCTCTTACCTCCACATGGTCCACATCAGGCAACAATGTTGAAGGATTTACATTCACACATCTTACAAGACTCACGTTTTTTGCACCCAAAATTACCTTTTCATACTTAGTCGGCTGTGTGTCATATACTGAGTACGACTCCTTGTTAAAAGAGTCGCCACATCATGAGGCACAAACACTTTCACAGGATATACCATCACAATTCCTTCACTCTGTTCCAAACTTCGACATGTAGCAGCTACTGCTTTCAGACACCCAGGAAGGGCTACAGCTACTGGGTCCAACATGGATGAAAAATATGCAATTGGTTTCCTCAGTTTTCCATGCTTCTGTACTAGAACAGAGAGCGCACATCCATTTCTCTCACTGCAATACATCTCGAACTCCTTATCATAGTCAGGCATACCTAATGCAGGCGCTTCACACAATCCTTCTCTCAACTTCTTGAATGCTGCCAACTCCTCTGTGTTCAAATCAATTGGATCTCTCACATCACTTCTTGTCAATCGTACCAAAGGTTTTGCAATCAATGAAAAGTTTCCTATCCACTGACAACAATATCCAACCATTCCCAGAAACATTCTCACTTCTCTTTGGGTCATTGGTGGACTCATTCTTTTTATGATCCTGATTCTGTCTATGGTTATTTTCCTGTGTCCTTTCTCAATGCTGTGTCCTAAATATTGGACTTCTTTCTTACAAAATTGTAATTTTGATGGTGACACTTTTAATCCTCCATCTGCCAAATGATTCAGCAAAGCTACCGTGTCTACTTCACAAGCTTCACGAGTTTTCGATGCCACAAGTAGGTCGTCGATATACTGGACTAATACTGAATTTTCAGGCATTTCTAAACTCTCCAAAGACTTTTTCAATAGCTGATTAAATATTGAGGGGCTTTCCGTATACCCCTGTGGAATTCAGCAACACGCCAAAATACGCTCGCCGAAACGAAATGCAAAAATTTGCTGTCTGTCATGATGCAATGGGATGGAAAAGAAAGCATGGCACAAATCAATCACTGTGTACCATTCTGCGTCATGAGGGATCTGATATAAAATCACAGATGGATTCGGTACAATGGGACAACATGGTACAACAATTTTGTTTATCTTTCTCAGATCTTGCACTATCCTGAACTTCCCATTATTGGTGAATTACATGGGCCACTCATTATTTCTTTCAAAATTCCTTGTTTTATCATTTTCTCAATCACAGGAGTAACTCCTTCGATTATTTCAGGTGTCAATTTATATTGTGGGGCATTTGGGTAACATACTCCTTCTTTTACAGTTATTTTTACTGGATCTACATTCCTCATCAATCCTACGTCTTCTCCTGTAAAGTCCCAAACTTCTGCTTTTACTGATTGTTTTCATTCTTTTGGTAATTCGTCAGGGTTAAATACCGCAAGTGTTCCTGTAACCTCTTTCTCTCTGTTTGCCATTGTCATTTTATACAACACATCATCATCTGGTGTTTCAAAGACTATTCCATCTGGAGTACAAAATATGGTGCAGTTCATCTTGCACAATAAATCTCTACCTAACAAGTTCACAGGACTGGTGTCGCACACTAAAAATCTGTGCATTTCAGAAAATTTCCCTATACTAACTTTCACCCATTCTGTAAGGTAAATTTTAATCTGTCTGTTGGACACACCAACTACTTGGATCGTTTCATCCGAGAGAGAGGAAGATTCTTGACATCAGCTGATCTAACTGTTGATCGAGTAGCACCAGTATCAACTAGGAAAGTAATATTTTCATTATTAACTTTTCCATCTACAAATGAGCCTGTCTGGTCTACTTCTAGAGTTGCGCCAAGTACACACTCTTCTTCCTCCCTTCGGCACCGTCAATAACCCTCTTCTGAATCGCTTTCATCGCGTTGCAGCCAATACTGCAAAGCAGCGCTAGCGCGTTGCGGCTTATTTACCTGTTCTTTGTTGTAGAATCCATTCTCCTTACTATACTTCTGGCAATTTTTGTTCTGTGGAAAAGGTGGTTTTGGCACCTGGTTCTGTTGTGTTACACCCTGCTGTTGTCGTTGCTGTTGACCACTCACCTCATTCTGCACCTGTGGATTCAAGGATGAATTTTCATCGTTAGTACTTGGTGGATTCTTACACTCGGATTTCCAATGCCCTATCCTACCGCAATTATGACACGGAAATTTCTCCTTAGCTTCCTCAATATTTCCTTTATTTTTCCCAGGATTAAATCTCTGTTTTGACCCAGCTTGTTCTGCTATTTGTGCTTCCTGTCTCTCTGCTACTTTTACTTGTGCCCACATAGCCTTCTCTTTTAGTTTTCGCTGTTTTGCTTCAATTTCATCACTGAAATATTTAGCATGCCTCAATACTTTGTCTATTTTCTTATTTTGCCAATCTACCGTATGCTGTTTTATCATTTCACTAATTTCTGGACGAAGACCATATACAAACCTGTATACGAAATGACTCAAATCCTTGTCACTCAAATTTTCATCTCCACTGAATTGTTTAAAGGCTAAAAGTAACCTCTCATAATAGGCATGTACTGATTCTTTGCTTTCCTGATGTGTTCTGTCAATTTTCACCCTATCTGTCTCTTTAGGGGGTACTTTGTTTTTCAAAAATGCCATAACCTGTTCATATTTCTTCATTACCTCGGGGTCTGGAACTCCTGTCTTTGGATCCCTTGGGTATTCCTGTGTCGACAAATCTATTACTATTTTGCATTCTGTCCATAGATATGCTGGTACTATTCTGTCAAACAAGCTATTCAGATCAATCCACAATACTTTGGATAGTTTCACGAATCTGTCCACCTGTCTATACCACTCGACGGGTTTTTCACGCAGTCGAGGGAATTCATTTGTATATGACAAAATATCCTGTCTAGTCCATGGAACATGTACATATCCTCCTCCTGGAATCTCTCTCATAGGGCATTCTGTCACAACCTTCTCTTTTTCTCTCACAGGATAAGCTGAAAACGTTTTGTCTGAAACTTCGTCTCGCTTACGATACCATCTGCTCTTCCATTTGTCCACATCTCTCCATTTTCTCAACAAAATAATTATCTCTTTAATCTGACCTATTCGTCCTGTGGTATTCATGTTTTCAATGTCTTTTTCGGTGAAATCTACTCGATAGGGTTTCTGTAGGGCTTTTGCCTTTTCCATATCAATTCCCATTTCATTTGCCACTTCTTCTAATCGTTCATGAAGACTCTTCGCTCTCCATGTTACGCTTTTGCACAAAAATAACAACTCCTCATCTTGGTACGTTTTTAACTTCTCTGTCGGGATAGTTCCTACTATTAATTCTTCCAGTACCATTCGTAATTTTGCCACATCTATTGACTGAGATTCCTTTTCTTTCTTTTGCAAGCTTCTCAACCATTCACTCAACTCCTCGGTAGACGGTCCTACCGTCTTCTCTACATTTCCTTGTCCAAAATCTTTTTGAGTTTCTGACATTGTCTCTATCATGGTCATACGTTTTTCTGCACAGTTTTGACCTACAAACGGGTTATTTGAAAAATTCGGTTCAATCATACTCATAGTCTGTCTCCATGGATTCTCACTCTGACACATTCTTGGTTGTTCAACCGGTTTATTACTTTTATAAGGGACTGTCAAACAATGTTCACTGTCTTTCTGCTTGTCAAAAATAGGCATTACTGGACCTATTGTTACTGGTACAGTTACCGCTTCCAAATTCTTATTCAATTCTCTTATTTTCTCGGTTAATTCTAGGGTTGTTTTTGCTAATTCTGGTGAATTTTCTTCATCCAATTTTCCTCCAGACTTCTTTTCTACCTCTCTAATGGAATTGTTTCTTCCCAAATCTTGGAACTCTGGTTCCGATTTTATGATTCGTACTGTTTCTTTCCTTGGCGCACTTGGGGTTAATATTGCTGGTTCTGGTCGGTATGGTGGTGGATTCTTGTAAAACATATCATCAAGAACATCATCCTCTGACTCATTCATTCCATACCCTCTCGATTCTACATTATGCCTCTTTTCTACACACTTTCGTCCTTCATTTTCTCCTGCAGTTCTTACGGGAAACAAACCCTCAGTCATACTCGCATTCTGCAATCTTCTCATTCGATCATCATGCGTCTCATGTCCGTATTATCTGCTAAACAGGTACCTATATCCTCTACCATTTCTCTGTCTTTCTCGGTCATGCATTTTGTCTTCCCACTCCGTCACAGCCTCAAATTGTGTCAGTCTAGGTCTCGGTTCTAAATTCATCATTTTCTCTCTCAAATTTCTCAAAACAGCCAAATTAAATGAACCATGCTCTGGAAAAGCCTACACTCCGTCCTTTTCTGTATATTTTACCCAGTTATCTAACCAAATACAGGTGTGATATCCATATTTCGCAACCATGAAGGATGCAGGGGTTTTCAGTGAAGGAAGTAACTGTCCTTCCCTAGTTATGATCGGTTTGTCCTTCTTAAACCACTTCTTAATTCTACCAAACCAAGACTTTTTCTCTTTTTCTGGTGGATCGTAATACATTTTCCTTTCTTTCGTGTCTCACTAGTCTCCTTTACAATTGTACCGCTATTCTGTCCAATCACAACGCGACACACACTAACGCACCAATCCGGAGCGTCTACGTCACTGTCACAATCCTCAAATCCCAGCGCGACTCACACTAATGCAACAATAGGGAGCGTTTACGTCACCCTGTATTTCTCCACTCCTAACGCGGCGCACACTAACTCACCAATCCGGAGCGTTTTATGTTTCTGACCGTCTGTCCAATCCCAGCGCGGTCGTTCTGACATCAGCAGCCACTGCGGCAGCTTCTGCTCCTGTCTACCCCTCCTTTACAAATCTGCTCGGTAAGTTTTTGTTTCAATTTCTACAATTCTGTTAGTAACAACATAAAAACATCACCATTGTCCGCTTCTCTAACCAAGGAATAGTAATAGACCTTTCTCACAAGAATTCCGTCTTTCCCGAGAGCAGCGCTTACCTCTGCTACAGAATCGTTCCTTCCGTTGATAAAGTAGCACATCCCTCTACTTCACCCTTCTAACAAGCATTAGCTAACCGTTTCTCCAGAATTAAGACACATAGTTGAAGACCCAATGCTCCTGAGAATTAAAACTAGAGTTTCACAATTAACCTGAATGCCTTTTCATTCACGCACTTTCACACAAAAAAAAGTAGTACATTCACACAGAATCCTGTCTTTCCCGAGAACAGCGAACAGTCTGTTCTACTACAGAATTATGACATACGTTAACAAAGTAGCGCTTACCTCTCCTTTGTCCTTCTAACAAGCTCAGAGAGTACCTATTACCTTTCCAGTGATAAGCGTTCTCGGAATGCCAGTTGGATCCCTGGTACCTAAGACCAGAATTTCACAGGTAACCTTCACTATCATACACACTTTTCTCACACAGAAAATGTCTCTAATGGCAACACACTGCGATGTTACTGAATCAAACCCAGACAATGCGTCGTGCAACTTCAATCATTACACGTTTCTCCTGTGTACCTACAGGATAACAACAATTCCGTCTTTCCCGAGTACAGCGCTTACCTCTGCTCTATTACGGAACCGTTACAAACTTCCGACTTCCTACATCCCAGAAGCCATGCAAACAACATAAAACTCAACACAACTCACCATAGAGTGTTAGTACATAAACCAATATCAATAACCAATAATCAATAAGCTATTTACAAGCAATAATCACCAAACCAAAACAATAAAAACCATCATCTTGCTACCAGAAAAACTGCTGCAGCGTGGAACATCAAATTCCCCCTTCGTCACAGACCAACCACTCCAACATCAAATTCACTCATATACATCCAGTGGTGGGGCCCATAACACCAGTACTTACACTCAGTTGATCTGTTTTCCAAGGGAAATAAGCTTCCAAATGCTGACATGAAAGGAATACCTTTACCTTACCCTAAACACATTGACTTCAAACCTAAGATATCCCTCTCATAAGGAGATGGATCATTTAGTTGTTTGTAGGTTTAGTTTCACAATCATTTATCTAGTCTTTAAATCCCACTAAATTCTCTTCTTAAGATAATCGACACAACACATTTGTCAATTAATCAAATATTCTTTATCTAAGAAATATTGCAAGAAACGTTAGAAATCATCATCAGCATTTCAGAGCATCATATTTACCTATTCTGGCTAAAGTCGTCCTCTAAGTCAGTCAGTCAAGAAGAATTTTATTCAGCAAAGTTAGGCCGCAATTCAGTCTCTCAAAGATTCAGGATAACAGCTGTCCAGCAGTGTCACCGTCGTCTCCGTCAGCATAACGTCAGGAAATCGAGTTCGTCAAAGAAGAGCGTGAACGATAGCAATTTGTCCAATTCCCTACCTACTTTTATAATGAAAAAAATGTCAACAAGTATCAAGATCGGGGTTTAGGAAGTCCTGATTAGTCGACTTGGGGTCGTGAGATGCAGTTCTCAGGGTGTCAAACGATGAACTCATCGTACTTGCTGGTTCCGGTTTTTAAATCAAGCATTGTCTTTGACAATGGCTAGGTTCCCGGAGCGTCCTTGAATGGTACATGTTCTCCCGGGGTCAGGTCCAGGCCACTGCTGCTGGCGGTGATGCCTGCGTACTTCACCCAGAACCTTGTGTTGTTAGGGCAGTCACATTTAACGTCTCGTTCAGCCATCTTGTTTAGGCCGAAATGGTCAACTTAAGCAAAAGAAACACAAAAACGTAATTAAAACATAGAAATGGCTAGTAAAATGTTATCCCCTTGCTAATACCCATATGTGTGTATATTTATCTAGCAGAAGCAACACTTAGAGCGGTTTATACTTACGAAATAAAGCACAAATCACAAATACATCACCAAAGCAACATATAACATGCAATCTTCTAATTTTCTACTATTAATATGCGTACTCAAATTAGTATAGCCATGAAAGGTGTAATTCCCACGTGTAATTCTTTTGTTAATCTAATTGGTGAGTTACCACTTCAAACGGATTAATAATATTACAATTAATAGATTATTCGAATTAATATAAACATGCAGAATGGGGGGAATACAACATTTTGTACTACCCGCTCCAGCACACCCACTGCCACTTCACTTGCCAATGCAAACCACACCAGCTCACTGGCCAGCCTACCCCAAACACACCACAGACCCTACCTGAACAAAAACACCAATTAAGAATGTGCACTTCTCAACACACGCTCACTAGGCAATCATTTCATTGAATAATGGGACCTCATCATCACCCTCACATCCGACATATTCTTCCTCACTGAGACCTGGCTCAACCCCACATCCTTCCCAGACATTGCCACAGTGATCCCCGATGGATATAAAATCACTCACCAGGACTGCACCAACAAGCCGGGAGGAGGAACAGCCATAATCCACAAAGAGACCATACAGTGTACCACCACCACTGACAACACCACCACCCCCATGGAACATCTGAACTTCAAGCTCCACACAGACAATAAGACAACCATCCAAAGCACCCTCACATACCGACCCCCAGGTCCGCACTCTAGCTTGCCCAACACCATCGCAGACTTCATTGCGCCCAAGCCTTAGGCTCCAAGGACTACATCTTCCTCAGTGACCAAAATTTACACATCGACAACCCCAATGACAAAAACATTGCCCACCTCCTCGACGGTATGAGCAGCCTTGGATTTACCCAGATCAACTACGACCCTACACACACTGCAGGGCACATGCTGGACCCAATTTTCTCCTCCACCAACTGCATCAAATACAGCCATGTCACATGGACCGATCACTCCATCGTCCACATCAGCATCTCCAGGCCCCGCAACACCCCACCCCCCCAAGATGACCAATGCCCCCCACCGAAGGTGGAAAAAAATCTCAAAGACTAGATGGGCAAACGCCCTCAACATTTCCAACCCTGCCACTGCCACCAGACTCGCACAGAGTAAAAAACCTCAATGCCTAGATCACCAATTGTGCAAACAGCATCGTTCCAATCAAGAGAAAATCCTCTAAAAAAGGCCAGTTGGTACACCAAAACTCAGAACAGGGAAACTAGACAGCAAACAGTTGGCGAGGAGATGGCGCACCAGCAAGGACACATCCGATAAGCCTCCCTTCAAGACCTCCCTCAAACTCTACCACAGCCTGCTGAAGGCAACAAAGAAGACAGCCATTGCAGCACACATTGAAACCAGCACCAACAACACCAAGGAACTTTTCAACATCGTTAAGGAATTCTCCAACCCCGCTGCCAGCGAAAAGAACATCGCGCTCTCACAGGATCTGTTCAACAACCTCACCCACTTCTTCCATGACAAGATAGCAAACCATGTTCAGAAACTTTGAACCCCAACCCACAACTCTGGAATTCCTCGACAAATATGCCACCAACTGACACAAAACACACACTAAACACCTGGAATATCCTTTCCACCCAGGACACCACCTTCACCATGGAATCCATCTACTCTGGCCCCCACAGACCCATGCCCGCACCACATCTTCAGCCTCGGAAACCAAAGAATCAGCCAGGAAATCAACACCCTACTTAACACCTCAATCACCACCGCAACATTTCCCAGCACGTGGGAACATGCCAAAGCCAGACTACTCAAAAAATCCTCTGCTGACCCCAGTGAACTCAAAAATTACTGGACAATCTCCCTGCTCCCATTCCCAGCGAAGGTACTGGAAAAGATCATCAACAATCAACTCATGACACACCTAGAGCAGTCCCAGCTACTTGACATCTGCCGATTGGGCTTCCACAGCAATCACAGCACTGAAAATGCACTGATCACAGCCACCAACAATGTTCAAACCCTCCTTGAACAAGGAGAAACAGCAACTTTGATCCACCTTCAACTCTTGGCAGTAATTGACACCGTATCCCACCACACACTGATTGAAAGACTCCACCAAATCGGCACCCAAAGGGGATGCACTCAGATGGATCACCTCCCTCCTCACAAGAAGTACCGAGAGGCTCCACCTCCCACCTTTCACCTCTGAACCTAAGGAGATCACCTGCGGTGTCCCTCAGGGCTCATCCCGAGCCCCATGCTCTTCAACGCTTATATGACCCTACTGGCCAACATCATCAGATCCCACGTTCTCAATATAATTTCCTAGGCAGACGACACCCAACTCTTCACTTACCGACGACCCCACCACCACCAGAACCAACTTCCACAGATGCATGACAAACGTTGCTAACTGGATGAAGAACAACTGCCCACAGCTGAACATAGACAAGATGGAAGTACTGATCTTTGCCAACAGCAGCAACACATGGAACGACTCCTGATGGTCATCAGACCTAGGACCAACACCCACTCCTTCCAACCATGCCAGAAACCTAGGAATCATAATTGATAACAAGGTCACCAAGAAACCACAGATCAATGACGCCTCTTCCGCATGCTTCCTCACTCTGCACATGCTACATGAGAAATCTTCAACTGACTACCCCTACATACGAGACGCACCATGACACAGGCCCTAACCACCAGCCGACTGGACTATGGCAATGCCTCTACATAGGAATCACCGCACACCTTCTAAAGATACTTCAACCCATTCAGATTGCCGCAACCAGACTCCCCCTCTACCTTCCCAGATGAACCCACATCACACTCCACCTAAGGAAACTCTGCTGACTCCCCGTAGAAAAGAGATGCCAATTCAAGCTGCTGATCCACGCACATATGGCTCTACACAACCAAGGACCTGCCTACATTAACCACCACATGAACTTACACCAACCATCTAGAAGACTACGCTCCACCTCCCTTTCTCTTGCCCCTAACCCAAGTAGAAGTGAAGGACACTCCTTCTCCCACATCGCAACAAAGACCTTGAACAGCCTCCCCATGCACACCTGGATCATCACCTCACTTCCAGAATTCCGAATGGTCCTCAAAACCTGACTGTTGGTATAAGCCACTGGGACCTGAAAGAGCCTTAATAACCAATCGTGGGATTATCCATGCTTTATAAATCCTGACTGATTGATTGATCAGATTTGTCATTGCTATTAAATAGGGAAATCTAGTTTGACAACTTTTAAGACTATTTACAGGCAGGTCTGGCAATCTTCCCACTGTCAATTCAAGCATATGAACTCAAACTATTCTATAATTTTTTTAAAGTGTCAGAAATTGGTTTCCTGATTGATTGGGGTGTGAGCTCTGGTCAATCAGTAAACCCAATCCTAATCAGGGTAAAGCATCACCAATACCTAAATGGCACAGAGAAGTCAGGCTGAAATTGAACACAATGTGTAAAGTATTTGTGAAACCCTTCAAATTGTAAACACTGTGAAAACACCACACAAAAATATCCCACCCCAGTTTAAAAACAAAATATTTGAATAAATAAAACAAGACTGAAATTTAAAAAATCCAATAAGTAGAACCTGGGTTATGAATTTTTAAAACCTAATTTAAAATAACGCTTAGAAGCAGTAAGCTCCTAGTGGGAATATCTAGTCGGGCTGGACGGGACAAAGCAAAAAGTTCAGGCTGCCCATGATGGAGCGTGGGCCGGCTACAGGGACCAGGGTTGGCCTGCTGAACCAAAGCAACTTCATCCTGGTTGTGTCAACGGCGAGAATGTGTGGTGCAAACGAGGTGATGTGCCGTGCCATTCCACGCAGCAGCGACGATGCGCTGGTCCTGATCCACGCAGCAGCGATGCATCAGCTGCGATGATTGGGGTGCTGTAATGTGGAGATTTGTCATCGAGGATGCCATCAACAGAGATGCGAGATGCGCCAGGAAGAGCATCGCATACTATTGGTTCCAAAGGCGATGCATCGGGTACGATCCATGCAGTAGCGATGATGTGTCGGTGTCGGTGTCAATCCATGCAGCAGGGCCGATGGGTAGGTTCTGATCTATGCAACAGAGGCGATGTGCCGAGTGCAGCAGGTCACCACAGCAAAGTAAGAGTTCAGCAAAGTAGCAGTCCTTTCAGCAGCACAGCAGTCCTTCTACCTGACAGAGTATCCACAGGTCCAGAGGTGTCCTGAAAGGGTGTTGTCTGAGATCCAGTACTGATACCTAGTAGTACCTTTGAAGTGGGGAGACTTCAAAGAGATGCCTTTGAAGTGCTTAGATGCTCTCCCCTCCTTCCCTAGCTTCAGACTCGGTATGGGCTATACAGTCCTTTGTGTGGGGACAGGACACAGCCTATTCAGGTGTAAATGAGGCTGTGCACAGCTCCTTACTCCCATCCTGTCAGGATGGCCCATCAAGGCACACCTAAGCTCCCATTGTGTGCGGCTGTCCGGGGGTAATGCACAAAGTCCAGCTGTCACCCACCTCAGACATGTGATCAGAGACAGACAGCAGGCACCAAATGGCTAAAGCAAGAAACCACCATCTCTGTAAAAGTTTCAGAACTGCAATTTAAACTTGGACTTCACCATAAGTGAGGATTTAAAATTGTGATTCTAGAGACACCAAACTTGAAGGGACCATCACTGCCCATTTGGAAATTACTTTTATAAAATGTAATAAGGAAACTCCAATGTTATCCTGTAGGAGAAACAGGGCTTGCAGTAGTGAAAAACAAATTTAAGAGTTTTTCACTACCAGGACAGGTAAACCTTAAAAGGTTCATGTTCAACTTTTCAGATACATTACACACTGCCCTCTGGGCTGTATAGGGCCTACCCTAGCAGTGACTTATATGTATTAAAAAGGAAGGTGCGGGCCTGGCGAGAAGTTTAACTTGCCAGGTTGACATGGCAGTTTAAACTGCACACACAGACTCTGCAATGGCTGGCATGAGATATTTTTACAGGGTTACTTAAGTGGGCGGCACAACCAGTGCTGCAGGCCCACTAGTAGCATTTAATATGCATACCCTGGGCCCATGTAGTGCACTTGTGTAAACTGAATGGGGGCTGCGCAGACATCCCGAGCCCTAAGGACCACCACCTCCCCAGGGCTCACTTACAGATGCGGTGGGGCCAAACGTAACTCCCCCCACGCCTTGGGAACCACCACCTCCCCGGGGCAAGGTTTTTAATTAAAGAGGGGGGCCACGTGTCCCCTTCCTGGGACATTTTTGGCCCCGGGGACCACCACCTCCCAGGGGCAACCTGTTAAAGTGAATGGAGGGGGATCGTGCAGCCCCCCCTCCTGGATCCAATAATGGCACTGGGAACATCCACCCCCCAGGGTTACCTCCTACTATGTCTGAGGGTGCCCACCCCTGGTACATGACTGTTTGCTGTGGATTGGCGGGAGCTTTCCCACCAAGCCACAGCAAATGCTCCGCTTTCACCAAGCAAGAGCACTCGCTTGCTGGAAACGGAGCATTTGCTTTGACACAAAAGGGAGGTGCATGTTTAGCAGCTCCCTGTGTGTCAAAGCAATGCCGACTGCCTCAGGAGGCAGGGAGCTGGCAGGGACCATGAGGGCATTCAGCATCCCCCCACTGTCCCCAATGGAGATGCTGGGCCCTGGGGTACTGGGCCCTGGGGCCCATGGAGGGGGTCACGTGGCCACCCTCCCCTTTAAAAATATAAAAAGAGAAACGCCAGGGCCCAGGGTATGGGGTCCCAGAGGCTGAAATCGGCCAGGATATGGGCCCCCCTCCCCTTTGACAAATATATTTTTTTTAAAGGCTGGGCCCAAGGAGATGGGCTCCCTGGGGCAGAATTTAGCCACAGGAGCGGGCTGTGCAGCCCCCCTTCCCTAAACAAAGAAAATAAATAGAAAAAAGGCTGGTCCCTGGGGCGGAAATCATCTTGGGAGGGTGGGGCACAGGCCTCCTTCTGCCTTCCAAGCAGGACTGGCCCCAGGGGATGGAGTCCTCAAGACCCGAAATTGGCCCCGCGAATGCTGGCCACGCGGCCCCCCTTCCTTAATAAAACCAATAAATGTAAAAAAAGAGACAGCCCTGCATGTTGCCTGAGGCCCCGGCCCCTTTCACCACCTTTCTGCATACGCGCCTCCTGGCACATTACTGGTTGGGGGATGAAGTCCCCTTGCTTTCTGAGGGTCCTTGGGTTACCTCCAGTAAATCCCACATAGTGGGATTTCTGAAAGGTAATCAGAGGCCCGCCCCCTTTTTCCACCACTCTGCAAAAGCACCTCCTGGTGCACTACTGTTTAGGGAATGAAGTCCCCTAAGCTGCTGAGGGTCCTTAGGGGCCCACAAGCCATCCTGTTACCTCCAGTAAGTCCCAAACAGCAGGATTGCTGACAGGTGGTCAGAGGCCACTCTCCCTTCCTCCACCACTCTGCAATCATGCCTCCTGGTGCACTTCTGGTTGGGGATGAAATCCCCTTAGCTGCTGAGCAACCTTAGAAATTCACTTGAAAAACCAAAGGTTACAGGAACGTTATAGTTATGAAATAAAATTTTAAAAAACCTTAGAAATTAACTGAATGAACCAAAGGTTACAGGGAAATTATAGTTACGGTCAGATTGCACTCGTACAAAACCATAAAAATTCAGTAGTTATAGTTACCTGAGCTAACTATAACTTATGCCCTCGCAATGCACTGCTTATCATCTCACATATTGCATTACTCTGACCCTTTATCTTTAACTCGGTGACCATGTAGAACCCTATTTTTTCATTCAAATTTATTTTGAAACCTTTGTACCTTTGGTACTATATATTTGTTGTCTATTTAATATTAAAGGGCATTATGGGAAATTGAGTTTTCTATACCACAGGTATTATAAGGCATTGTACCATATCACTTGTTTTTTTGTTTTTTTAATTTATTTGCTTAAAATAATGCATTCTATCACTGAAAGATTGTTCTGTACATTGTTGATATTTATGTGTTAAACTAAAATTAGAGAATCAACTTGTCTACATGGAGAATGTTGATGAAATCTGAATGAGCATATTTTTTCTATCTTGTTTATTTGTCGTCCCACTGACGCTGTATTTAGCTGCCGAATGAACTGTTGTGGTCATGTGACCAAGACTCTTGTGAGTCAAAACGCATTATCCTATCTTTCATCAACAGCCAAGAAATGACATTTTCATTATTTTGAAACAGTTCCAGAGTGGCTTGTTCTTCTCCTGCAACATTTTGGGAAGTGTGTGTAAGAGTGTGTGTAAGAGTGTGTCTGTGTGTGTGTAAGAGTGTTTGTGTGTGTGTGTGTATATGTACATGTATATATATATATATATGTAAATATATATATTACCTACTGGCAGTCGCCAGTAGGTAGTTATAGTTAGGACCTATTTTCCATAGGAAATCCGCAACATTTTATTTGGAATAACCTTTGTGCCGATTGACGAATCTTCGCAAAAGTTTCCAAACTTTTGGCCAGCTCCGGGGCGCTCCTATCCTGAAAATTTCACGGTGTTTCGTCACGAGGGAGCCGAGAAAAAAGGGGGGTCCCAAAACGCGCTTTCCCCATTCATTATCCCATAGGACCTGTTGACGCAGCTACAGCCCGAACTGCGGAATGGAATTACACCAAATTTGGCAAAGAGGTAGTCTACAGTTCAGACTCGTGCCTTTTGCTTAAATGGTGTAAATCCGTTCAGTAGTTCCTGAGAAAATTAGAGTTAAAAAGATAGATATATCTGGGCGGAGCCTAACCACACATCTCATCGTGAGATCTGATTGGCTGTCAGTACTTCATCCAAGAAGTGTTGGCAGCCATCTTGGGACCAATATACATGATAGCACCTCATTAAAAAGCATTGCAGTTAATAGAAGGTTTTAAGACTATATTTACATTATAAATCATATGTTGATGGTACCATACTCATTTTAGGAATTGTGGTCTGTTCTAAGGTGATTTTACCATGTCAAAAAGCCTTCTGCTGTGATATCATGAATCATGTTTGAGAGAAAACTATTTTCTCATGCTTTTCCCACAGAGGTTTGGAAGGTGATCTATAAGCTAAACTGAGAGCATATTTTCTGTAAATTCACATTATCTTTCTCAGTCATGTGAGAATGAAGTCTGACATTCTCAGTAAAACATGTACATCCAACAAGGGCAGAGACTGTCAGTTGATTCCTTTGTGTTCTATTGCAGCTTCCCAGAGTATTCTAAAGAACAACTAGAGCGCTAACAGTCCTACTTATGACAAACGTATTGCACACCTGAAGCCATCTTGATTGGAATAAAGTGGTAACTCTTAAAACATTTAATTTAAAAAGGAACAAAATGAGGGGGTTCATTTTGCCATAGAAAGTATGATTAGTGCTGCAGAAAGAAAAATTAGGGCACATTTTGAGTGACTTCTCAAATCCTCTTCTATTTCTTCTAAAATTCTGAAATGCAGACTGAAACATGCACTTTGAATACCAGCAGCAGACTTCCCTGGTGAGCAGTAGCTTTACTACAGTGATCTAATGAGCAACTAGAGTGCTAACATTCAGAATTTATGGCAAATGTGTGACACATCTGAATGTCTTCTTGATGGAACCAAAGTAAAAAACTGAAAGTATTTCCTACTGAGGAGACTGCAGTAAATGAGGAAATTAGGAAACTTCATAACAAATAAAAGATGGCCACCAGAGACAAAAGAGCCCAAATGTAGCCCAAATATCACCCAGCTGTAGCCCAATTAAAACCCAATGACAGAATGTCCCAGAGTGTTCTAAAGAACAACTAGAGCGCTAACAGTCTTACTTATGACAAAAGTATGGCACACCTGAAGCCATCTTGATTGGAATAAACTGGTAACACTTAAAACATTTAATTTGAAAAGGAACACAATGAGGGGGTTCATTTTGCCATAGAAATTATGATTAGTGCTGAAGAAAGAAAAATTAGGGCACATTTTGAGTGACTTCTCAAATCCTCTTCTATTTCATTAAAAAATTCTGATATGCAGACTGAAACATGTACTTTTAATACCAGCAGCAGACTTCCATGGTGAGCAGTAGCTTTACTACAGTGATCTAATGAGCAACTAGAATGCTAACATTCAGAATTTATGGGAAATGTGTGACATATCTGAATACCTTCTTGATGGAATCAAAATAAAAAAAACTGAAAGCATTTCCTACTGAGGAGACTGCAGTAAATGAGAAAATTAGGAAACTTCATAACAAATACATCTCCCAAGATGGCCACCAGAGACAAAAGAGCCCAAATGCAGCACAAATATCACCCAGATGTAGCCCACATGTAGCCCAATGACAGAAGTGTGCAAAACAATTATTTTTTGTGTATTTGCAGTTTTATATAGTGCAGACTTGTCAGGTATTGAAGTGCTTTACTTGAGCATTGATTACATCACACAAGATCAAATTCATTTTGGTTGTAGACATGGGGAGATTAAGTGATTTGACCAGAATCACAGAATGTTGTGCTGAAGCAGAAACTCCAACCTGGTTCCCCAGTTGCAAAGTCTGTAGCTCTGGAAGTAACACCACATCCTCTCCCGTAAGTGCAACATTTAATCAAGTGTTCAACTGGATAAAAAAACATAAAGATTACAAATAATTTAAAAGTTCTTTGTCGCTATTTGAAAACTCAGAAAATATGCCCTCGTTTTAGTTTTTTAGAGCACTAACCATAATTGTGATGCAAATAAGACCCTAAAGGAAATGCTCTAGGTATTACAGTTTTGATTACATCAACATGACGTCAGCTGTTCCACACTTTTGTAATAAATATAGAATGTTAGCAATCTAGTTGTTCATTGGGATACTGTTGAGAGGCAGAGGCCAGGGGCACGGACTCTGAAAATTGAAGGCAGGTAGGAGAGTGCAGAGGCAACAATTTGAACACACTGGGCAGGCAGGAAGGGCAGTGGCAGCACAATAGACTATGGAGGGCAGTGGAAAGGGGGGCAGGGGCAACAAACCAACAATACAGGACTGGCAAGAGAGGCTGTGGCAATATAATAGACCATTGTGGGCAGAAGGAAGAGGCAGTGGTAGTACAACCATACATGCCAACAAACCCGTTTCAGCCAGGAAACGTCCAATGTTTTTAAGCTCAAATGGGCTTTATTTGATCTGTCTTCTGTCTACAATCTCCTCTTTTTCAATGTAACTCAAAGGGGAAAATCAATAACCCAGGTTTTTTTTCAAAATCTCCCTCTTACCAAGTTCAAAATGTTCGCAAGTATGGTACATTGGATCATGGTAGGCAGGAGGAATTGGGGTAGGGACATGGACTCGGATAACAGAGGACAAGAGGGACATGGAGAGGTGCACCAAACTGACCCCACAGGGCAGGCATCAGAGTTTGCAGCAGCACAATACACCACACAGGGCATGCGGGACGGGAGTGCAGCACAACAATCCATAGAAAGCAATATGGAGGGGACTGGACCATGCACATGGACAACAGAGAACAGAGGGGAAAGAGGCAATGGTAGCTAGCTGACCATAATGGACAGACAGGAGAGAAAGCTGTAGCATAACAGACCATAAAGGGCAGGAGGGATGGATCAGGGGCATTACAATGGAACAGACAAGCCAGGAGGGAGGGAATAGTGGTCTGCACATGGACACAGAGGGCTGGGGGCAAGGGAGCAGGGCAGGAGCAGCAAGATGACCATGGAGGTCAGGCAGGATGGGCACTAGAAACAAGACACACCATGGAGAGCAACAGTGAGACTATGATGGCATACACACAGACCATGGAGGGAAGGTGGGAGGGGTCAGGGGCAGCTAGCTGACCACACAGGGAAGGTGGGAGGGGCCATGGCAGCACAGAGGACCATGCATGGCAAGCGGGAGGGTTAGTGGCAGCACAATGGCTATGATGGGCAAGAAGGAGGGTGCAGAGGTATGCACAAAGGACCATGGAGGATAGAAGGGAGGGTCAGGACCTGGGCACAGACAAGAGAGTTCAGGGGAATCGGCCTCACACAGACCGCGCGGGGCAGGCAGGAGGAGCAGTTGCAGCACAACAGACCAGGGAGGGCAGAAGGGTGTGGCAGTAAAATGGACCATGGAGGACAGGAGGAAGGGGATAGGGGCATGGTATGTGGAAAGGCACGGTAGAGGTGGCAGGGACAGGTTACAGTCATCTGACAATGCTAGGCAGGTGGGAGGGGAGTGGCAGCTCAACAGAACACTCAGAGTAGATAGGAGTGGCAGGTCCATGGAACATGGTGGGCAAAAATGATGGAGCAGGGGCATGCACAAAGACATCGGAGAACAGGGGGAAGGAGAATAGGGGCAGCAAGCTAAGCACAGAGGCTAAGCAGGAGGTCAATGATGGGCCAAAGAATTTGGGAATGGAGGGCAGGAGGAGTGGACTGGTACATCATGCTAAATGGAGGGCTGTGGCAGCACATCAGACCATGTATGGCAGGAGGGAGGAGGCTAATCCATGGATTCAGACAACAGAGGATAGGGAGGAGGTGGATGGGGCAGCAAGCTAACTGTTCAGAGAAGGTGGGTATTAGGAACTTTATTGTTTTTAAAATGTGTGTCTGTGCGAACTACTTAAAATATGAACAAGTATGCAGCATAATCTCACTTTTATTCAGGAAGAAGAGGACGTTTGTGACTGTGACTCCGGGCTCACTTGGCAGAAACACCCCCTGACCCTCCACCCTCCATCACAAAATGTAATGCCCGTGAAAAGGGTAGGTGGACGCAGTGTTATATAGAACATAGTCCTGAGAGCACGATTGAAAATGAAAACTAGATATAGTATATGGTATAAACTATGCACCAAAAAGTGTGATATAAGATGAACCGGGCGTGAAATATAATATGCAATACATTGTGCGCAATGACAGATTCATTGGAGAGCTCAAGATAGCACAGGCACTAGCTCGTGCTATGCGATATGCGCCTTGGAGTGTAATATGCACAGGGCAGTGTTGTGTAACCTAACTAGTCTCTAAAGTTGTAGTATAAAATATGTGCTGGGGAGTGTAACGTTGCATATGCACTATGACAAAGATATGGATCCCAGATTGTAATATGTATGGCATAGCGCTGTGGGTTATAACATAGGAATCGAGCAAAGGCACGTTAGATGGGGGCAATATAACCTGTGCGAAGGCAAGTGTGGCATGACATATTCACGGGGGGTGTTACAGTGCACATGGGCTAGAGAGTGTCATAGCATACGCACTAGCTGGTGGAATACAACACAGAGGTGTGTGGCACTCGGCGGGCACTGGTGGGTGTAACACAGCATTGGGCTCAGCCAGGAGCACTCTGCGACTCTCAAGTGAGGTTTGTCTCCTTTCCAGATAGTAAAATAAAAAGTATTACACATCCGGCGGTAGATGTGTGTTTTATTAACTGTGAGGGGGGTTTCTTGCATAGTTTGGTCGAATTTTTGTCGAATCCCCTTTGAATGGCTTGGTGTGCGTGTGTATTAAATGTGCCCGTCAATAGCTACCCATATTTGTATAAATAAACAACACGGGTGTCTACATGGAGAGGACCCACCGGTGGGGGCATCGGAATTAGGCACGGTAGGGCGTCAGACACGTCAGAGCTTCACTAGCGGTGTCAATACATTCCACGTGGATGCATTGTATGCATAGTCGCCTTTTAATTAATATCACACAAATCGTCATGGTGATAGGTACATACGGTTTGTCCAACATGTCCTAGGTGTTTCTATAAATATATATTTTTTAAAAATAATAAAAAAACAAAGGCCGGCCCCGGGGGATGGGGTCCCTGGGGCCATAAGTGGCCTGAGAAGGGGGGCAACGCAGCCCCCCTCCTAAAGTATTTTTTTTTTAAAAAGGCCATGACCCGTTTTGGGGATTCCCGGGGCCGATTAAGGCCTTGGGAGGGGGGCCTCACGGCCCCCTTCCAAATTTATTTTTTTCAACAAAAAAAATTAGGGTGCAGGCCCTGGGGGATGGGGTCCCCAGGGCCAAAAAATTAGAAAAAGAAGGGGGGCCACACGGCTCTCCTTCTTCAAAAAATAAAATAAATAAAAGACCGGCATCGCGCCGGAGGCCACGCCCCCTCCTTGCAGCACTCTGCAAACGCGCCCCCTGGCCAGTTGTAAGTTGGGGAATTAATTCCCCTTCAATACTGAGGGTCCCTGAGGGCCAACTAGCCCAACAGGTATCTCCAGTATGCGCCAGGGAGCAGCGTTGCAGACAGGTGTTCTGAGGCCACGCCCCTTTTTACACCTCTATGCAACGCAGCTCTGTGGCGCTTACTGGAGGTACCTAGTGGGCTAGTTTGACCCTCGTGACCCTTAGGATTCAAGGGGACTTAATCTCTCAACTTAGAACAGCCACAGGGCGCGTTTACACAGTGATGAAGGGAGGGGACGGGGCCTGAGGTGACGTGTGCAAACATGCCCTGTGGCGCGTTTTAAGTTGGGGAAATAATTCCCTTTCAATCCTGAGGGACCCTGGGGGCCAACTAGCCCACCAGGTGCTCTCAGTAAGCGCCACTGCTCTGCGTTGCAGAGAGGTGGTGCAGGCTGTGCCCCTTTTTACAACGCTCTGCAATGGCGCTTACTGGACGTTCCTAGTGGGCTATTTTGCCCCTAGGAACCCTCAGGATTCAAGGGGACTTAATCTCCCAACTTAAAAACGGCCACAGGGCGTGTTTACACAGTGGGGAAGGGAGGGGACGGGGCCTGAGGTGACGTGTGCAAACACGCCCTATGGCGCGTTTTAAGTTGGGGAAATAATTCCCCTTCAATCCTGAGGGCCCCTGTGGTCTAACTAGCCCACCAGGTGCTTCCAGTAAGCGCCACTGAGCTGCGTTGCAGAGAGGTGGTCCAGGTAGTGCCACTTTTTACACCTCTCTGCAACGCAGCTCTGTGGTGCTTACTGGAGGTACCTAGTGGGCTAGTTGGACCCTAGGGACCCTCAGGATTCAAATGAACTTAATCTCCCAACTAAAAACGGCCACAGGGTGTGTTTACACAGTGGTGAAGGGAGGGGACGGGGCCTGAGTTAATGTATGCAAACAAGCCATGTGGCGCGTTTTAAGTTGGGGAAATAATTCCCCTTCAATCCTGAGGGACCCTGGGGGCCAATTAGCCCACCAGGTGCTTCCAGTAAGCGCCACTGCGCTGCGTTGCAGAGAGGTGGTCTAGGCCTTGCCCCTTTTTACATCTCTCTGCAAAGCACCTCTGTGGCGCTTACAGGAGGAACCTAGTGGTCTAGTTGGACCCTAGGGACCCTCAGGATTCAAGGGGACTTAATCTCCCAACTTAAAATGGCCACAGGGCGTGTTTACACAGTGGGGAAGGGAGGGGACGGGGCCTGAGGTGACGTGTGCAAACACGCCCTGTGGCGCGTTTTAAGAGGTAGTTTTAATCCCCTGCCCTATTATATACTAGGGGCTTACAGAGGAGGTCATGCTAATCACAGAGGGACCCCAACGCATAGTGTTACCTAGTGTATGTAGGTGTTTTCTCTGTATTCTGAGTGTCTTTTAACAAAGGTTATATTAGGGGGAGAGGAGGTCTGCCACTCTATCACAAGGTTGATGTCATCAGTGATGTCATCAGTGATGTCATTTGAGATGTCATCAGTGATTTCATGAGTGATGTCACTGACCATGTCATGAGTGATGTAATATGTAACGTCATCAGCAGTGCATGGCGGGCGCGCGAGTTATAGTTAGCTGAACTAACTATAACTGGAGAATTTCAATGGTTTTGTACGAGTGAAAAGTCCAGCTAACTATAACGCCCCGGAAACCTATGGTTTTTTCAGTGAATATATATATATATATATATATATATATATTATCTACTGGCGGTCGCCAGTAGATAGTTATAGTTAGGACCTATTTTCCATAGGAAATCCGCAACATTTTATTGCCAATAAGTCTGGTGCTGGTTGATGAATCCTCGCGAAATTTTCCAACCTTTTGGCCAGCTCCGCTCCGCTCCTACCCTGAAAGTTTCGTGGTGATTCGTAAAGTGGGGACCGAGAGAAAAGGGGGGTCCCAAAACGCGTGTTCCCCATGCAATTTCCCATAGGATCTGTTGTTGCAGCTACAGCCCGAACCGCTGAATGGAATGACATCAAATTTGGCAAAGAGGTAGTCCTCAGTTCAGACTCATGCCTTTTGCATAAATGGTGTGAATCTGTTCATTAGTTCCTGACAAAATTAGGGTAAAAAAGTTAGTGATATCTATGGCCGGGGAGGATCTGCGGACTCTACCCGCACCATAAGCGCACCCTCCCCGAATCGAGCGCACACCCTCCCGATCACGAGCTGAATGCTAATTGGCTGTCGAGTGTCTGTCTACATTCAAAACTAGGAACTGTTGGTGGCCATTTTCTGCCTCGGTAGAAGCGAGGCTGATGAAGCAAGGGGAATAAGTGTGTAAACATATAATGGGGGCAGAGTGGAAATACTCTGACCCTTTAGAGGTGCTTAGGGGTCCCAGAAAGACCCCTAAGGGTGCGCGCATCCTTTTGCGTTTGGTGCACGGATCCTCTCGCGTTGGGTGCGCGGATCCAAGCTAATTTTTTGGGAAAAAAGACAAGAAATCATTGGTTGTATGACAATTTTCTACACTGAAAGGTAGGGTGTATATTTCTGTTTTTTAAAGGCATGATTCTTATTGGTTAACAAAAACTGATTGTAAGGAACATTATATATGATAAGCTGATATGTTGAAAAGTCAAGCACACTTGCTGTCTTGTTTAGCAACATTGTGTGCTGAATTTGTGACCTGTGTGCTCAGTGCAGTGTTCCATGACCTGTTTCTATGGTAACAGGCAGAAGGCAGATTGGGGGGAAGGGTTGAAATGTATTTCATTTGGAAAGGGTTGAAATGTTTAACCAATAGAAATATGTGTTTGCTTTTGAATTTATGAGTGAAGGATTGTGATTTGATGTTTACATGTATATGTGTGGAAAATGAAAGGGAAACTTTGCCATTCTTTGTTTTTGCTGAGAGGTGCACAGTGCAGAGATTCTGTAAAAGAAAATCTGGTATGTGACTGATATCTGGTGTGTGACTGATATACTTCTTAATCTACAAAACAACTTGAAAGGTGAGTTATTTAATTGTGAGGGGATGTATGTAGACTATTTTGATTTAATCAGACTAATGTATTTCTCCTGCTAAAGTGTAGGGAGTACTTTTTTTCTCTACAATCTTATTGACAGTGTGTGTGCATGTAGAAACCATTCTGTGATAAGCATTTGTGTTTTTCATGTGTTTGCAGACAGATAACTGTGCTGTTTTTATATTTTGGTAGAATTAGAAACCAGTCATTGTTTATGAATTTGTGAAATGAGTTATGTTTCTATACTAAAATGTAGTACTCCTTCTAGATGAAGAAATGTGTTTTGGTATAGTGCAAGGGATAGTGTTGTTTGTCTAGAATCACACAGTGAGTATGTGTGCATTTGGGAACCACTGTGAGAGAAGCATTTGGTAACATCGTGTATTTGCTGACAGATAACTGTTTTAAAACCTGTCATGTTGTCAAGTATTAGTAGCATTAGAAGCCAGTCTTTGCTTATGCATTGATGAAATAAGTCATGCTTTGACACTAATGTGCTGTACTTTAATATGTAGATTGTGTGTAGTCTCCGTACCCCTTGCACAGTAGTGAATAAGTTTCTGTAAGCTGCTAGGGATAGTGTTGCTTGTCTAGAATCACACTGTGAGTCTGTGTGCATTTGGGAACCACTGTGAGAGAAGTATTTGGTAACATCGTGTATTTGCTGACAGATAACTGTTTTAAAACCTGTCTTGTTGTCAAGTTTTAGTAGCATTGGAAGGCAGTTTTTGCTTATGCTTTGATTAAATGAATCAGGCTTTGCCACAAAAGTGCAGTCCTGAAATATGTAGATTGTGTGCAGTTCCCTTACCACTTCCACTGAAGTGAATGAGTTTTGGTAAACTCCTAGGGATAGTGGTGCTTGTCTAGAATCACACTGTGAGTCTGTGTGTATTTGGGAACCACTGTGAGAGAAGTATTTGGTAACATCGTGTATTTGCTGACAGATAACTGTTTTAAAACCTGTCATGTTGTCAAGTTTTAGTAGCATTAGAAGCCAGTCTTTGCTTATGCATTGATAAAATAAGTCATGTTTTGACACTAATGTGCTGTACTTTAATATGTAGATTGTGTGCAGTTCCCTTACCACTTCCACTGTAGTGAATGAGTTTTGGTAAACTCCTAGGTATAGTGGTGCCTGTCTAGAATCACACTGTGAGTCTGTGTGCATTTAGGAACCACTGTGCGAGAAGCATTTGGTAACATCGTGTATTTTCTGACAGATAACTTTTTTAAAACCTGTCATGTTGTCAAGTTTTAGTAGCATTAGAAGCCAGTCTTTGCTTTTGCGTTGATTAAAGGATTCATGCTTTGACACTAATGTGCTGTACTTTAATATGTAGATTGTGTGTAGTCTCCTTACCCCTTGCACGGTTGTGAATGAGTTTTGGTAAGCTGCTAGAGATAGTGTTGCTTGTCTAGAATCCCACTGTGAGTCTGTGTGTATTTGGGAACCACTGTGAGAGAAGTATTTGGTAACATCGTGTATTTGCTGACAGATAACTGTTTTAAAACCTGTCATGTTGTCAAGTTTTAGTAGCATTAGAAGCCAGTCTTTGCTTATGCATTGATAAAATAAGTCATGTTTTGACACTAATGTGCTGTACTTTAATATGTAGATTGTGTGCAGTTCCCTTACCACTTCCACTGTAGTGAATGAGTTTTGGTAAACTCCTAGGTATAGTGGTGCCTGTCTAGAATCACACTGTGAGTCTGTGTGCATTTAGGAACCACTGTGCGAGAAGCATTTGGTAACATCGTGTATTTTCTGACAGATAACTTTTTTAAAACCTGTCATGTTGTCAAGTTTTAGTTGCATTAGAAGCCAGTCTTTGCTTATGCGTTGATTAAATGAGTCATGCTTTGACACTAATGTGCTGTACTTAAATATGTAGATTGTGTGCAGTACCCTTACCTCTTCTAGACTAGTGAATGAGTATTGGTAAACTCCTAGGGTAGTGTTGCTTGTCTAAAAACACACTGTGAGTCTGTGTATTTGGGTAAGGATTGTGATAGAAGCATTTGGTAACATCGTGTATTTGCTGACAGATAACTGTTTTAAAACTGGTCATGTTGTCAAGTTTTAGTAGCTTTAGAAGCCAGTCTTTGCTTATGCATTAATAAAATGAGTCATGCTTTGACACTAATGTGCTGTACTTAAATATGTAGATTGTGTGCAGTACCCTCACCTCTTCTAGACTAGTGAATGTGTTTTGGTAAACTCCTAGGATAGTGTTGTTTGTCTAAAATCACACTGTGAGTCTGTGTACATTTGGGTAAGGATTGTGATAGAAGCATTTGGTAACATTGTGTATTTGCTGACAGATAACTGTTTTAAAACCGGTCATGTTGTCAAGTTTTAGTAGCTTTAGAAGCTATTCTTTGCTTATGCATTGATAAAATGAGTCAGGGTTTGACACTAAAGTGCAGTACCATGTACTATTCTCTTCACTGTGCCAGAACTGAAAATTTAAAAGTTTTACCCAGGCACTGTCCTAGCAGTAGTCTGATGATTTAGTCAGTTTCCAAGTACTCATGTAGTGAACCATACATTACCACATAGACTGCTTCAAATGTCTATGCAGTATGCATGCAGTCTTCTAACATACTATACACTTGTCTTTCACATCTTCAATTCCCTAGTCAGTATCCATACAGTCCAGCAAACATCCTGTCACTCCCTTTGCACTCCTCTAGTGACCCATTCAGTACCAAGTACTAATCCATTCACTGTGTCAAAAACCAACCACTTATAAATTCACCCAGGCACTCTCTTTGCTGTACTCTAATCAATCCATCAGTTCCCAAGTACTCATGCAGTGAGCTAGGCCATAGCACATAGACTGCTTCAAATGCCTATTCACTATGCATGCAGGCCTCTAACCACCTACACAGTAGTCTTTCACACCTTCAATTCCCCAGTCAGTATTCATACACTTCTAGCAAACACCCTGTTACTCACCCAGTGTGTCTCCTTATAGTACTGTAATCATTCAGTCAGTTAGCATGTAGTCTTTTAGTGAGGTAGGCTTTAGGGCATGAACTGCTTCAAAGTAGTATGCACTATGCATGTAGTGTTTTAACAACCGTCACACTTGTGGTTCAGGGCTATAGTTTCTTAGTCAGTTTTTATATAAAATGCGTTTGTACAGTAATGGAATAGTATAAATTTGAAAGTTATTAATATACATTTATTTGTGATTCTTTTTTACAGATACTGTTTTTCAGCGTAAAAATAGAGAAATCATGCCAGAAAAAAAAAGAAAAAGAAAAGAAACTCAGAAAGGCACAGGAGCAGGAGTGTTTTTCATCCGTTTGCACTCTTCTCATGCAAGATTGTTTGGATGAAGGGTCCTTAGGTGTTTCATCATACTTGCCGTGCCGTACGAGTATTTCTTGTTAGGATCCCCTCGCAACAGAACTCTTTTGCAAATCTTGCACGTGACCAAGGTGGCATTGATCTTTGTTTGCCCCTCGGGAAAAGTAAAAACTGTCCACACCACTGAAAAAAAACGTTGTGGGCGTGGAGCCTCCTCCAAAAATTCATCCTTAGATTCGGTGAATATTTTAAAGCGACAACATTTACAGTTTTTGTAAGTTAAACTTATAAAATTTTGTTAGCCATAAGCACTTTATATATCTGTGATTTGTATCTTGTGGTATTTTGCTGAGAATAGCATGTTGTTGTTTTTTTAACAAACTTTCTGATTGTTGTTTTTTTTAGCCCGCTGTTAAGTGATGAGTACGATTGAAATCACTATTTTTAGTGAAATTCAATATATTCTGAGAACAGCAAAAAAGGCAAACAAATTACTTTGAGGAAATTATGCTGTGTTGTAAAAAATTTATTATTACATGTTATAATTTTTTTTTCCTTTTCTTTCACAGATCCAAATTTTAAAATAAGCAATTTATATGAATTTAGATTGCAATGAAAATCTGAAAAAAATGTATACCATTTTTTATTGCTATTTCTTTGAAGGTAAGTTTAACAAGTCTCAATTTGCTGAATGAGGAGGTCTGCAAGAAGCTACAAAGTTGAAACACTCTGTTTATACCTATGTAGTTTTGAAATCTGACCATAATCAGATATCATGTGACCTGCAAAAAAAGAGATTTGAGGGGTTCATAATATTTCCCATTGTAGCTATTGAAGGATTGCAATCATTTCAATCATTCTTCTTTGAACATCTTTGCAGACAAAACTCTGTGCTTACCTTCTATCATTCGCAAGGAATTTTAAAACTGGAAATATGTAACATAGTTATTGCGCAAGACACTCTTTCATATTTACAAAGAGAGGAAAAGGCACTCTGAGCACTTTTTATACTCCATGTAAATACAACCTCATTATGGACACCAGTTTGCGTTGAAAGGGTGTTCTATAAGTGTTGTTTTGCATGATTGCACTGAATACTCATAGAAGAAGACACATGTCTAGATTTGTCAGAAATCATAAATCTCGATATGTGTGTGAATGCTGCACCATTCTAAAATTGGTGTAGGAAAGCACAACAAGGAGAATTGTTTTCATTTCTCCACATTTTTATATCTTCATTGCATGCTACAATGCTCAGCATACATTGAAGGAGAAAAATGCCTTTACTGATTGTTTTTGTGCAGGAAGGTGTGTCTTCCTGCACAAAAACAAACATCACATTACACAGATATCCTTGCACTATGGTGCAAGGGTGCCTGTGTCACCACATGGCTGCAGTTTAAGCAGCCGTGCAGAGAGAAGCATAGATTTGCAACATATGTATGTACATATGTTGCATCCCTGTGCTTCGGAAGTACTACAGCACACTGCAGTTAAAGAGGTTACTGTGTGATGCTGCAGCACTTCCTCATAGTTCTGCACTTATACATTCACCATACGCTACTAATGCATTCATTCAGTCAATTACGTACTACACATACATTCATCTAAACTTTCACACACTAACAAAGAAATGTAGCTCTTTTTTTAAACCAGGAAAGTTAGTTCTTACAAGAACATTTTTTTTTCTTCTTTCTTCTTTTATATTTTTTGGGGGGCTTTCTTAACAATTTTTATTATGTTTTGGTTTTTCTGCAAAAAAAAACCAAAAAACAAAACAGGAGGAACCAAACAATGAACTTCAGGGAACAATAAAAAAAATTAAAAAAAATTGCAAATGTGGCCTTCTTGCCGGCGGCAGATCAGATCGATTGACTGCTCACCGTAGCACAAAGTCGCATTGCACTTAGTGCAGAGCACTTTTAAAAATTCAAATTGAGGACGGATGTCCAAATTTTGGGCTGATGGATGCACTCTTGAAGTGCTCGGCTGCGATGAGGTGGAAGGCGCTGGAGCAGGAGTGTCTCTCATCCGTCGGCATTCTTCTCGTGCAAGATTGTTTGGATGAAGGGTCCTTAGGTGCTTCATCATACTAGCCGTGCCGCACGAGTATTTCTTGTTAGGATCCCCTCGCGACAGCACTCTTTTGCAAAACTTGCATGTGACCAAGGTGGCATTGGTCTTATTCTGTCCCTCAGGAAAAGTAAAAAATTTCCACACCACTGAAGAAAAACGTTCTTTGCGTGGTGCCTCCTTTAAAAATTAATCCTCAGATATATGAGGAGATGCAGGTGATGCCTTCTGCCCTGAAGCCATTTTTAGTAGAAAAAAGTTAGAGCTAAATGTAAACTTAGTCTAAAAAAATCTTCTTCTCTGCAAAGAGATTCTCCTCCAAAGAAGGCCAAAGAAGAATGATTGAATTGGGTGGGGTCTTTTAATAGTTACAAGAGGAAGTGTAATGAACCAATCAAATCTCTTTTTTCGCAGGTCGCATGGGATCCGCGCACCCTGCGCATAGGCAGCACGCACCCAGCGCGCATCCGCGAAATTGAATTCAAAAAAATTCTATGATTAGATGTAAAAATATATTAGTTTAACGACTAGTTTAGAGTTTGTCTTCAAATAATATTCACATGAAATACATATATATATATGTTTTTTTAAATGTTAAATATTTCGCGGGATCCGCGCACCTACCGCGTCATAGATGCAGATGACGCATCGCGGAAGCGCGTAAACGTTGCGTTACGTACACCGAACGTGTCACGTATAGGCTGGGAGTCGCGTACCTGTCGCATTGCGATCGCGCACTAAACACGTACCCAATGCATACCATGCGCGGATGCTATCGCGTAGGGGTCGAGAACGGTGCGCATAGGGTCCGCGGATCCAAAAACATGGGAAAAAAATATATAAAATAAAGTTTTGAACATATAGTTAAATAAATATTATAAAATATAAAAAAATATGTTTGAAAAACCCAATAAAAACAAATAATATTTTTTAATTTTTAAAAGTATTAATTAAAAAAATAAATTTCAAAAATGGTGATAAAAAAGAATTTCAAAAAAACATAATTAATGAAATTGACACACTGAATTTGAAAAATATAGAAATCCAATGAAAATCATTAAACATGATATCTTTAGAGATAAGTTATAGATAGGAATTAGCATTTAAAAAACCTTTGAAATTCACTGAAAAAACCACAGGTTTCATGCACGTTATAGTTAGGAATTGGCATTTAAAAAACCTTAGAAATTCACCAAAAAAACCATAGGTTTCAGGGGTGTTATAGTTAGCTGGACATTTCCCTCGTACAAAACCCTAGAAATTCCCCTGTTATAGTTAGTTCAGCTAACTATAACTCGCGCCCCCGCAATGCACTGCTGATGACGTCACATATTACATCACTCATGACATGGTCAGTGACATCACTGATGACATCACTGATGACATCTCAAATGACATCACTGATGACAACACTGATGATGTCATCCATGTGATAAATTAGTGCATCTTCTCACACCCTAATATAACCTTTGATACACCGACTCAACATTTCAGACGGCCATTTTGAAAACCATAGATACCTCAATACCAATAACTACATACCCACTCATTGACTCTTAGGTCTACATACACCTCCACTCACTCACCTGTACAGTCACTCATACTTACAGTCACTCAGTACAGGACAATCATATGCATTTAAACACCTATATAGACACTCACACACCACCAATCATCCATGGAGGTACAGACACACCTAGTCAGTCATGCAAATAATTAATCACAGTCCAATTTACTCACCTATACAGTTAAACACACTCAAGTTCACTTACTCATAAAAATACTAACAAATTCTGACGCTCTTATACAATTACTGATACAAGCGCACACTCATCCATACAGCCACTCCCAAAATCACACACTCTCACATATGAATAGTTATATACTCTTACACACATATACACTGTGTTTCACATATGTAGTTACTGACACATGTACAACTGAGATATACATTCAATCACTAACTCACTAACACACCCTTACATACAGTCACCCAACCATACAGTTCATCACAGATGCACTCTTAAAACCATGCACCCACTGAATCACCCACTCACACATCTATGCACAGGGTCACACACACCCTACCCACACAAACACTCAGGCACCCATACAGATACTCAGACAACCAATCAATAACCCATATAGACACTCATATAGCTATTCACAAAACCATGCAGCCACTTATTCACCAACACACAGACACATACAGACATTCACACAGTTTAGTCACTAGTCTGCAGTAAGATACATTTAATGACTCACTTATAGTCAGTTACGCACCTAGAAAATCACCCATTCACACACTTATACACCCACTCATTCTTCCATAGGCCTTTCACTATAAATATATAAAACATATTTAAACTTTTCAGAAAAACACACATTCACTGGATGAAGTCATCGGTGATGTCATCAGTGATGTCATTTGAGATGTCATCAGTGATGTCACTGACCATGTCATGAGTGTAGGAGAGTAGGGTCTGCAATCCTATGATCACCCAGATTTTTTGCTTTTGCTTCATTGGTTTACGACTTTCCCTGGCTGTGGGCCTGCCAATCAGACCCACAGCCTAGCTGTTCTCTCTCCAGATTAACACACATGTACATTAGGTGCATCCACTAATTGGAACTGGGCCGCCTTATCAGTCCCTGTATCAGCATACCACAGGTATCCAGGGCATCGGCGTACCCAGGGCCTACCAGGGGCTGCAGCATGTATTATGCCACCCCTGGATGGCCACCCCAAATCTGACACAACTGGCTGCACGACAGCTGGGGCAAGGTGGTGTAATCACCCGTTGCTGTAGGTGTAGTATTCCTATACCTAACCCTAAAATGGACGCATGGATTCCTATCAGTCACTCCTATGGCAGGCCTTATCAATCCTGAAGGCAGAGTGCTGGGAATCATGTGAGATGGTGCTCTGGCGCGAGCTGAGCCCGTCGACGGCTTGCGGAACCAAGTCCTAATAGCTGTTCCATGGTGACGCGTGCCACCGACCTTAAAATGCATTATAATCCTTGCGGTTATTTGCTAACTATGGCATCGCATCACCCACACATGTCGAGTAAGGTGTCATACGAATTGGAATACGAACCCCTCGCCAACTCTGGCAACGGGGTTAGCATTCCACCCTTCTAGAGGGACACGACATGGAAGTAACCTTGAACCCCGGTTAAAGTTGACTCAAGCCTCAGCATCACAAAATGGATGCTGCCACCAGACACAAGTCTGACCTCCTGCTGCTGGGAGACCTTCCAGCGAGGGGAGCTTGGACAAAGGGTTTCCTGTCGAGGGCGGTGTTAGCACCATCCCAGACAGGGTTTGTGTATCCCAGGTAGGCAGGGCTGAAAGGAAGGTGATTGCAAGTGGCACCCCGGTGCTCACTGTGCATAGCCCGGCTCAAACCAGTTCGGGGGCACCCCAGCCCCTGAGCTGGGGCGAAGCCGGACAAAGGATAGGGGTGTAACCACCCCCCTCCTGGTCCCACCCATAGGTAGGACCTAGTCACGGGCCAGCCCCTTTTCCTAGTATAAAGGTAGGAGCGAGTCCCCTTCCCAAATTGAATAATTCTGAATCTTGAACTACTTTCCACGAAAGGAACTCTTGACTTTTTCTGAAGACTCTCCCTTGTGGCTAAGGAGTAGCCACCCTGCACCAGCAGGCACCACCTAAGCGCTTGCGGTTTGCTGTACGTCTCTCCTACGGATCAAGACTGCCCAGCTCGACGAGACCCGGATTCCCCGCCATCTCTGACCTCTACCTACATCGTCAGCCCAGCTGAGATTCGTAGGTGTGACGAGACCTGCGGGACCGGCCAACTTCAGAACCTGCACGACGCTTATCTAGCACAACCACCGAGGGACCCTCGAGTGAGTGCACCTAGGGTTTGAGAAGCCCTAACCCTGAGCAGCTCCAGCACCGAAGTCTGCCTCCCCCGCATCCACGAGATCTGCGTGGGGGCCCTTCTGCTCCTTGCTGCTCACCGCGTTGTCCGGCCACTCGCCGTCGGCTAGTGGCCCTCTTCACGACGCACCACGACAGTTTTTCATCACTGGTCTGGTTGCTCCAGACTGGTCCTTGCTCCCCTTCAACAGAGGAGTACCTCGGACCCTCCTGGTCCACTCCAGACGCCATCTTGACTCCACCGCGTGGGCTTGCCTCTGCTAAGACCTGCTGCCCCACTCCTGGGCCCAGCATCATCGACAGCAGGCACCTTCGTGGGACAGCTCGCCCTCCATCCTGGTCGCCGCCACGCCTCCTGGTCCGAGGAACAGCCGAGTCCGACGTCACCCACTCACCTGGTCGAGGTGACTTCATCCGGTACCTTCCTGGTGCCCACACGATCGCTGGCTAGCGGTTGAGAACTGAGTCCCCTCTGCTTTCAGGTTTCCTTCCTCACCGATCCAGGCTTGGATCTCGCTGAACATCGACACTGGTCGCCTGCCAGCAACTTCTTCTTTCAGGCTCCCGAGACTACAACGAGGACTCCCGACATCTTGCTGAACCCCACGCAGCCGCAGCCTCTGGGCTAGGTAACTCGAGCATTTTGGTGCTCCATCATAGGTTCACTCTACAAGTGTCCAGCTCCTTTTCCGTTTAGTCCAACTGATCGGATCCCTCCGGAATCAGTAACTTTAGACTCTCTAACCTCTCCCATTCCACTTGCAGTGTAAATGGTTTCATGCCCTTCAGGCATTTGTGTAAATTGTGCAACTAGGAGTATTTTCCCAAGAGTTTTGTATTGTGCTTAGCTCCCTGACTCATAAAGAGCCAGGGTAGTCTTGTTATAAATAAATATCCTTTATTTTCATAACAACTTGTGTGGTGTCCTTTCACTTGGTGTTCAAGGGGTATATGTGATGGTAAACAGCTGGCTTAACACGCCCTCTAGAGTTTAGCCTGAATACTGCTCTTGTCCACGCTACTAGGATAGCTGGTCTACAAGGTTGACTTACAACCAATCATCAATAAGGGTCGTTTGGAATGATACACAGTGATCACTAGAATAGTGAGCACTACATATCAGGCCAACTTCTCACAATGAGTGATGTAATATGTGACGTCATCAGCAGTGCATTGCGGGGGCACGAGTTATAGTTAGCTGAACTAACTATAACAGAGAAATTTCTAGGGTTTTGTACGAGGGAAATGTCCAGCTAACTATAACACCCCTGAAACCCATGGTTTATTAGTGAATTTCTAAGGTTTTTTAAATGCCAATTCCTAACTATAACATTAATGAAACCTATGTTTTTTTCAGTGAATATATATATATATATATACATATATATATATTACCTACTGGCGGTCGCCAGTAGGTAGTTATAGTTAGGACCACGTTTCCATAGGAAAACCTCAACATTCTATTTTGAATAACTTTGGCGCCGGTCGACGAATCCTCGCGAATTTCTCAAAATAGGTGGGGCGCTACGCTCCGCTCCTACCCTGAAAGTCTCGGGGGGATCCGTCAAGCGGGGGCTGAGATAAAAGGGGGGTCCCAAAACGCGTTTTTCCCATGCATTTTTCCATAGGACCTTTAGAACGACCTACAGCCCGAACGGCTGAACAGAATTACTAGAAATTTGGCAGAGAGGTAGTCCCTAGGTCAAGGAAGTGCCTTTTGTAGGTTTGGTGTAAATCAGTTCAGTAGATTCTGAGAAAATAGCCTTTAAATCAATATATATATCTGAGCCAGCTTACGGTACGCTTACCGTACGCTTACGGTAAGCGTACGGTGGCGTGCGCGAGCGCGATTCTGATTGGCTCTTAGATCTTAGTAAACATTCGAATCGGCCGAAACCAGGAAGCGGCGGCCGCCATTTTGTGTATTTCACTCTGAAAAAAAAGAGTGAAAACAAAGAAAGGGGGCAATGAGGAGAGTTACAGACCCCCTAACAATTGTAAGGGGGTCAAAGAAGGACAGAAAAGTACAAAAAAAACATTTATTGATTTTAAAAAAAATCACAGGGTACGCGTACGGTAAGCTCACGGTAAGCGTACGGTAAAAAAAATAAAAATAAATAAATGAAAATCAGATTTAAGAGTTTAGAAATTAGGGAGCTCTAAAAAGAGCTGTTGTGTTTATGGAGTCATTTTTTTAGTGGTACCTACAAGTAAGTACCGATGCAGAGTCTAAGGTTCAAGAGGAAGACTCTGTTCCCTTCATCATTGAAGTGCACACCATCTCCTCTATAAATGTCTTGCATGTCGTAACGCAAGTTGTTGTGGTAAATGGCACCCATACCATAGTCACGGAGGAAAGCAGAAACAGATTTGTTGACGTGCTTTCTTGCTTTGTCAATCTGTGGACAGAAATGATTGGACCAGTTCCATTTTTGCCTTTGGCATATGTTGGAAAACACAAAGGCAGTTTTAGGGAAAAGTGTAAACAGTTGTGCAAAGGTGTCCTTCATAAGCATTTCCAGACCTACCCCAGTCAAAGTGCCTAGGTCATTGCCACCACAGTGCACTATTATGAGGTCAGGGTGTTGGATTTGCATGAAGGATTTCACCAATGGCATCAATTGGTGCCACTTTAACCCTCTCTGACCAATCCATTTAATGTCTACATTTGGCAAAGCAAGGTCTCTCACCATATCTGTTTTCTCTGCAA
Organism: Triturus cristatus; assembly: GCF_964204655.1. Classification (NCBI taxonomy): domain Eukaryota; kingdom Metazoa; phylum Chordata; class Amphibia; order Caudata; family Salamandridae; genus Triturus; species Triturus cristatus. Next base: position 304,982,480 of record NC_140579.1, on the reverse strand, counting down.
ACTTTTCACTCCAGAAGACATAGCTGTGCCCTACAATCCACACTGTGAACATCTTCAAAGGAGAACTGGATGCACTCAGGAGGTGTCTTTCAGTAGAATGGCAATATGAAAAGAAAGACAGTTTGGAAATGGAGGCATACATATTTTTTACAAAACAAAAAGAACTGATTGGCTGTTTCATACCATTCTAGAAAAAAAACTAGGCTGTATGTGAAAATTAATAGAAGCATGTTTTGTATTGGTACAAAAAAATGTGTAACCAAAGAACAGTACTATGGATTTGCAGTTAGGATTGAAAAGTCAAGCACTCTTGCTCTGTGGAATTGAAACATTGTGTGTCGAACTTCTGACCTAACTGCACACAGCAGTGTTCCATGAGCTGTTGCTATTGTAGCAGGCAGAAGTCAAGTTGGGGGAAGGGTACTAGGCAGAAGTCAAGTTGGGGGCAGGGTACTTTTGGAAAAGGGTTGGTTTTCAACCAATAGAAATGTGTCATTACATTTGAAAAAAAGGGGGAAGCACTGAGATTTGAAACTTACATGTATATGTGTGGAAAAATAGAGGGAAAGTTTGCCATTATCTGGTTCTGCTGAGAGGAGAGAGGTGTAGAGAACAGAGATCCTGGCTCTGATAATCTGCTGTTTGAGTGACACATTTCTTTCACAACTAACTAAATTTAAAGGTGAGTTTACAGTTTGAGAGGGGATGTATGTGGTAACTTAAGAAATGAATAATAGAAATGGGAATTGTTTTTGTTGTAGTTACACATGGTGGATTCATAATGTGTCAGTCTGTAAAAGAGATTTTCACTTGGCCCGAAAAAAAAAGAGCAGTAAGTGTGCTTTCAAATTGGCAAAGAAATTTCGTTTTGGGACTAATGTGAAAACATGACTCTGTGTCCATAGAAGAATTATAGGCAGAAATTTATTGCGTCTTGCTCTGGTGATTTCACAGTTGCAGTAGATGGAAAAGAGGAGCGAATTTTTGGGGGAAGAAGCAGAGGCTTAGCACACACCCATGTGCTTGCCATGTATAGTCATGCACAGTAATTAGAAGCGAGTGGGGTTTTCAGGTTTAAGTCTGTAATGCAAATACATTCAGCATCACTAAGGCTGGTTGCCCCTGCTGGAGTGTAGGCAGTCACAGAGAATACACACGGTGGTGGTCTGAAAAAAAAACAGCTTGGACATGTGCATTTAAATAAATTTAAAAAAAAGGTTTCAGAATGTGTCAGTCTGTAAAAGTGATTTCAAAGTGTAAAAAGAGATTTTCACTTGGCCCAAAAAAAAAAGAGCAGTAAGTGTGCTTTCAAATTGGCAAATAAATTTCGTTTTGGCACTAATGTGAAAACATGACTCTGTGTGCATAGAAGAATTATAGGCAGGAATTTATTGCGTCTTGCTCTGGTGATTTCACAGTTGCAGTAGATGGAAAAGAGGAGCGAATTTTTGGGGGAAGAAGCAGAGGCTTAGCACACACCCATGTGCTTGCCATGTATAGTCATGCACAGTAATTAGAAGCGAGTGGGGTTTTCAGGTTTAAGTCTGTAATGCAAATACATTCAGCATCACTAAGGCTGGTTGCCCCTGCTGGAGTGTAGGCAGTCACAGAGAATACACACGGTGGTGGTCTGAAAAAAAAACAGCTTGGACATGTGCATTTAAATAAATTTAAAAAAAAGGTTTCAGAATGTGTCAGTCTGTAAAAGTGATTTCAAAGTGTAAAAAGAGATTTTTACTTGGCCCAAAAAAAAAAGAGCAGTAAGTGTGCTTTCAAATTGGCAAAGAAATTTCGTTTTGGCACTAATGTGAAAACATGACTCTGTGTGCATAGAAGAATTATAGGCAGAAATTTATTGCGTCTTGCTCTGGTGATTTCACAGTTGCAGTAGATGGAAAAGAGGAGCGAATTTTTGGGGGAAGAAGCAGAGGCTTAGCACACACCCATGTGCTTGCCATGTATAGTCATGCACAGTAATTAGAAGCGAGTGGGGTTTTCAGGTTTAAGTCTGTAATGCAAATACATTCAGCATCACTAAGGCTGGTTGCCCCTGCTGGAGTGTAGGCAGTCACAGAGAATACACACGGTGGTGGTCTGAAAAAAAAACAGCTTGGACATGTGCATTTAAATAAATTTAAAAAAAAGGTTTCAGAATGTGTCAGTCTGTAAAAGTGATTTCAAAGTGTAAAAAGAGATTTTTACTTGGCCCAAAAAAAAAAGAGCAGTAAGTGTGCTTTCAAATTGGCAAAGAAATTTCGTTTTGGCACTAATGTGAAAACATGACTCTGTGTGCATAGAAGAATTATAGGCAGAAATTTATTGCGTCTTGCTCTGGTGATTTCACAGTTGCAGTAGATGGAAAAGAGGAGCGAATTTTTGGGGGAAGAAGCAGAGGCTTAGCACACACCCATGTGCTTGCCATGTATAGTCATGCACAGTAATTAGAAGCGAGTGGGGTTTTCAGGTTTAAGTCTGTAATGCAAATACATTCAGCATCACTAAGGCTGGTTGCCCCTGCTGGAGTGTAGGCAGTCACAGAGAATACACACGGTGGTGGTCTGAAAAAAAAACAGCTTGGACATGTGCATTTAAATAAATTTAAAAAAAAGGTTTCAGAATGTGTCAGTCTGTAAAAGTGATTTCAAAGTGTAAAAAGAGATTTTTACTTGGCCCAAAAAAAAAAGAGCAGTAAGTGTGCTTTCAAATTGGCAAAGAAATTTCGTTTTGGCACTAATGTGAAAACATGACTCTGTGTCCATAGAAGAATTATAGGCAGAAATTTATTGCGTCTTGCTCTGGTGATTTCACAGTTGCAGTAGATGGAAAAGAGGAGCGAATTTTTGGGGGAAGAAGCAGAGGGTTAGCACACACCCATGTGCTTGCCATGTATAGTCATGCACAGTAATTAGAAGCGAGTGGGGTTTTCAGGTTTAAGTCTGTAATGCAAATACATTCAGCATCACTAAGGCTGGTTGCCCCTGCTGGAGTGTAGGCAGTCACAGAGAATACACACGGTGGTGGTCTGAAAAAAAAACAGCTTGGACATGTGCATTTAAATAAATTTAAAAAAAAGGTTTCAGAATGTGTCAGTCTGTAAAAGTGATTTCAAAGTGTAAAAAGAGATTTTCACTTGGCCCAAAAAAAAAAGAGCAGTAAGTGTGCTTTCAAATTGGCAAAGAAATTTCGTTTTGGCACTAATGTGAAAACATGACTCTGTGTGCATAGAAGAATTATAGGCAGAAATTTATTGCGTCTTGCTCTGGTGATTTCACAGTTGCAGTAGATGGAAAAGAGGAGCGAATTTTTGGGGGAAGAAGCAGAGGCTTAGCACACACCCATGTGCTTGCCATGTATAGTCATGCACAGTAATTAGAAGCGAGTGGGGTTTTCAGGTTTAAGTCTGTAATGCAAATACATTCAGCATCACTAAGGCTGGTTGCCCCTGCTGGAGTGTAGGCAGTCACAGAGAATACACACGGTGGTGGTCTGAAAAAAAAACAGCTTGGACATGTGCATTTAAATAAATTTAAAAAAAAGGTTTCAGAATGTGTCAGTCTGTAAAAGTGATTTCAAAGTGTAAAAAGAGATTTTTACTTGGCCCAAAAAAAAAAGAGCAGTAAGTGTGCTTTCAAATTGGCAAAGAAATTTCGTTTTGGCACTAATGTGAAAACATGACTCTGTGTCCATAGAAGAATTATAGGCAGAAATTTATTGCGTCTTGCTCTGGTGATTTCACAGTTGCAGTAGATGGAAAAGAGGAGCGAATTTTTGGGGGAAGAAGCAGAGGGTTAGCACACACCCATGTGCTTGCCATGTATAGTCATGCACAGTAATTAGAAGCGAGTGGGGTTTTCAGGTTTAAGTCTGTAATGCAAATACATTCAGCATCACTAAGGCTGGTTGCCCCTGCTGGAGTGTAGGCAGTCACAGAGAATACACACGGTGGTGGTCTGAAAAAAAAACAGCTTGGACATGTGCATTTAAATAAATTTAAAAAAAAGGTTTCAGAATGTGTCAGTCTGTAAAAGTGATTTCAAAGTGTAAAAAGAGATTTTCACTTGGCCCAAAAAAAAAAGAGCAGTAAGTGTGCTTTCAAATTGGCAAAGAAATTTCGTTTTGGCACTAATGTGAAAACATGACTCTGTGTCCATAGAAGAATTATAGGCAGAAATTTATTGCGTCTTGCTCTGGTGATTTCACAGTTGCAGTAGATGGAAAAGAGGAGCGAATTTTTGGGGGAAGAAGCAGAGGCTTAGCACACACCCATGTGCTTGCCATGTATAGTCATGCACAGTAATTAGAAGCGAGTGGGGTTTTCAGGTTTAAGTCTGTAATGCAAATACATTCAGCATCACTAAGGCTGGTTGCTCCTGCTGGAGTGTAGGCAGTCACAGAGAATACACACGGTGGTGGTCTGAAAAAAAAACAGCTTGGACATGTGCATTTAAATAAATTTAAAAAAAAGGTTTCAGAATGTGTCAGTCTGTAAAAGTGATTTCAAAGTGTAAAAAGAGATTTTCACTTGGCCCGAAAAAAAAAGTGCAGTAAGTGTGCTTTCAAATTGGCAAAGAAATTTCGTTTTGGCACTAATGTGATAACATGACTCTGTGTGCATAGAAGAATTATAGGCAGAAATTTATTGCGTCTTGCTCTGGTGATTTCACAGTTGCAGTAGATGGAAAAGAGGAGCGAATTTTTGGGGGAAGAAGCAGAGGCTTAGCACACACCCATGTGCTTGCCATGTATAGTCATGCACAGTAATTAGAAGCGAGTGGGGTTTTCAGGTTTAAGTCTGTAATGCAAATACATTCAGCATCACTAAGGCTGGTTGCCCCTGCTGGAGTGTAGGCAGTCACAGAGAATACACACGGTGGTGGTCTGAAAAAAAAACAGCTTGGACATGTGCATTTAAATAAATTTTAAAAAAAGAGCAGTTTGTGTGCATTCAAAATGGCAAAGAAATTTCGTTTTGTGACTATTGTGAAAAGAAATGTAGTAATATATTTAAATACAATAAAGGATTTTTTTTTTAGTTTTTTTCAGGTATTGCTGAAGAACAGTGAACAAAATTTAAGATGCCTACAAAATCTCGAGTTCAAAAAACGCTAAAAAAAAAACTATATTTGAGGACAACTGGAGGACCAAAGTTAGTAGAAGATGCTGATGTTGGGAAAAAGAAAAAATCTTCTGGTAAGCAAAAAAAACAATTCCTAAACAAAATATTGAAAACAAACAAAAATGTACAAAATGTCTGTTCTCGGAAAAATGTAACAAAACCTACAGAACAGCAAAAAATTGAGGATTTAGTTAATGCAAATATACCTTCTGCAATTGAAAAGTTTAACATAAACAGAAAAACAGCATTTAAAGAGATACGTAGAAAAATGTTTCAGAGAAGAGTTATGTCCAATTTGATAAAGGATATAAAGAAATATAAGCAAAAGGCTAAATATTATAAGAGAAAAAAAGAAATTGAAGCCATTGCAGCAAAAGCATTAGAATTAAAAAGGAAACTATTCATATTAATTTTGAATAGGATGCGTACATTAGATAAAATGGATAATGTACTGAAATCACAAAGCAAAAGCAAAAGAGTAGTGAACAGAACAAACTTTTGTAAAGTGTTTTTAGGAAAATGGATGCATAGTTCAAGTAGTGAACCTTTTTTTAATGAAGAAAGCTATTTTCAAAGTAATAGTTTGCTGCATGCAGTTGACACCAGAGGTCGTTCATACGAAGTAAAAAATGGTTGCATAATGGAGAAGGAGATAATGGTTCCAAGAGATGAGGTACAAGTGATGGCAGATGAGGCAATGGGGAGACGTCCTAAAGCCCCAGTGTACACTTGGAATTGTAGTAGTATTTGCACTGTGCGTCAGGAATCTATTGACAGATTTCGAGAGTTTCTAAGAGAATATAGTAAAAAAAGTGTAAAACAAAAGATTAAGGTGCTTCAAAGTCTGGATCCATGCAGAGTGAGAGAGAATACTGGTTTGCAGGGTCATTCTCTTGCTTGTCTATCTAGAAAAGTGTGCAATAGTGTTTTCCATCATTTTAGGATGCTGGCTGTTCATCATACTGAAATGAGAAAGTTTGTGAGACGGTTGTATTTTGCCAAAAGTCCAGCAATAAAGTTAAATGAATTGAATAGGGCTCTGTTCCGAGGAACGGTATCAGATGTAGAGAAGGTTGTTGATGAAATTCAGTTTTGTTACTTTGGTCCTGAACAAAACAGTGCAGAGAAGGACACAGTAAATGAGGCAGAAGTGGAAGAGAATGTAGAACCCTCTGTAAGTAACACATTTAATGATCACATAACAAAATTTGCAATAGTCTCTAATGAAAGACCAAATGTTACTTGTATTTGTTGCCGCAGAACTCATTATAGAAAACAAACTAGGAATGTTGATCTCTACAGAAAGAGTGAAAATGAAGATAATTATAAGTGGATGGATTTTGCCACATATATATTTCTTGAAAATTGTTTTGAATTGGGTGAAGATCAGCGTATTTGTAAATACTGCTACAACAAGTTAGAGGAAAATAGAATGCCGACCAGAGCTGTACATAATAATTTAGAATTGGATGCTATTCCTGCTGAACTTTCTGAATTAAATACATATGAGTCTATACTCATTCAATGTGTTCATCCGTTCCAGACCATAGTACGTATGGAGCCCAAAACTGGTAAATTACCTCCTTCAGATTTACTGAGAGGTTTAAAAGGTAGAGTGGTGTATTTGCCCTTGGATTTGAAAAAAAATATGGAAACTATTGATGCAGATACTTTGGAAACTGAACCATTAATTATTCTGGTTAATGGTGTCCCTACAAAGAATAAGAAGATTTGGCAGGAGCTGGTAGATGTGCGGAAAGTACAAAGAGCAAATTTGTATTTGAAAAAAAATAACAAATGGTATGAATCAATTTATATAGAAGAAGAAGAAGAAGAAGAAGATTTACAAGGAGACACAGAAACACCAACTGGACAAATTGAAAAAGTGGACAAGTCAAAGGAAGAAGAAATTTATGAACATTTTAGCATACATCCTCTCCATTCGAAAGAAGTTATGGGAGACAATATTGATCTCTTTCAGATGAAGAAAGCAAAAGGAAATCCCGTGAGTGTATGGGAGGAGAGCTTGGAAGCTCGATGTTTTCCCCAGCTGTTTCCTAAAGGAAAAGGAGGACGATACGATGAACGTCCGGAACAGATTCCAGCTTCTGAGTATCGGACTACAAGACTATATGCTGAAGATCCCAGATTTCGACAAAGTATCCCTTATTTGTTCCATCTTTTATTTGAAAGCGACTTGTCTGCACTGTCTTATGCAGTAAATCACATTTTAAAAAGTGGAGTACATTTACAAAATGTGTCTGCTAAGGATTTTATGGAGAAAGTGCAGCACCGAGATGATCATTTGGAAACACAACTGATCAATCTGATGGCTTGTCAGCGTGGGACAAATGAATATTGGTACCGACGCCATGGTGAACTAAAATGCATGTTACGCAACTTAGGAACACCAACATGGTTCCTTACCCTAAGCTGCGCCGAGTACGCTTGGGATGATTTACTGGATTTTCTACGAGAGGCCAATTCAAACATCGAAAACATCGAATACAAGACAGCAGGAGAACTGTGCTCATTGGATCCGGTTAATGTTTGCAGATATTTCAATCATAGATTTGAGGCTATGATGTCCTTCATCTGCAATAAAAAAAATCCACCCCTTGGAGAAGTAGTGGATTTCTTTTGGAGAAAAGAGTACCAGGCAAGAGGTGCTCCTCATATTCATATGCTGCTGTGGATCAAGGATGCCCCAAAGTTTGGAACAGATACTGATGAAGCAGTGTTATCTTACATTGAAGAATATGCAACATGTGCTATACCTAAAAACACAGAAGAGAACAAGTTAAAGGAGCAAGTTCTACGTTTCCAAAGTCATCGGTGTGGAAAATACTGTCGACGGAAATACAAGAGCAAAGAAAAATACTACACTAAATGTCGATTTGGATTTCCTAGACCTGTTCTTACAAATGGAAGAGTCAACAGTTTTATGTCAGCTGTGAGACATACTATCACAAGAAAATCACCTAAGAATACCTACAACCTTAAAAGAAAAGAAGAATCAAAAAATATAAATGACTACAACCCAGTCATTTTATCCATGTGGAACGCTAACATGGATATACAGTATGTTGCTGACAATTCCATTGCTGTTGCTCGATATGTAACGTCTTACATTACGAAATCAGAAAAAACAGAATTGAAGGAAATGTGGGAAGAGATTTCTCACGAGAAGACTGTCAGTAAGAAGCTGTACAGTTTTAGTTTGAAGATGTTATCGCATCGAGAAATTGGATCCTACGAATGTTCAGATAGGTTATCTTCTGCAAGTCTCTACTCGAAGTCAAGAAGAATAATTTGGGCAAGTTTAGGCCTTGCAGCAATGAGAAATCGGGTACTGAAATCTGTTGGAGAAATTGAATATTTGGCTGAGAATGACCCAGAAAGTACAGACATATTGAAAACAAACATGTTGGACACATATTATCCCAAGAGAAGTCATCATCTGGAGAACATGTGTCTCTATGAAGTGCTGCAGAACTACATTTATTCACGGAAAGCTGCAGAAGACATCAACAGTGGAAAATATAAAGTTGTTGGTGAAGAAGGATCTTTGGTGAAGCAAACCAAAGGAAGTTTGATAAATCACCGGAAGCTGAGTTGCGACACTACCGACAAGAAAGAATTTTACTACTTGGCTCTTTTACAGTTGTTTAAACCATGGCGTACAGAGGATGAACTACTGGGAGAATTCCAGAGCTATGAAGATTCTTTTAATGCTTGCAAAGACAGCATACAATGCAGTACATTCTCAACTTATCTGCAAATGTTAAATGAAGAAATTGAACAGGAAACTACAATTGCAGCAGAAATAGCTAGAGACAGTTCTCAGGACAGCCAAAGTTCAGGAACATACAGTCAAGATCCCCTAGGACAACCAATCGTTGAAAATGAAGCATCAATAGCCATGAATGAAGTGGAAACGGCTATGAATCAAGCTCAAGAAGAATTTATAGACTTAGAAAATTTGGAAAGACAACTGAATCAAGAGCAGCAACAAATTTATGAAGAGATCAAAAACAAAATTGATCACGGATTTCTACATATCAAAAAAGAGTGCTCATGCACATCATTTCATCCAATCAGGATGTATGTAAGTGGACAAGCTGGCACTGGAAAAAGTTTCCTAATTAAAGTCATCAGAAGCTACCTAAAGCAAAAAACGGATTCTACTTTGTCTTGTGTGGTTACTGCTCCAACTGGGTTAGCAGCATATAACATAAAAGGAATCACCTTACATCGTTTGCTAATGTTACCAGTGGAGCATGAGAACAAAATACAATTCAACAAGCTAACTGGAGAAGCATCCTTAGAAGTGTCAAGAGTATTGAAGAAGATGCAAGTTCTCATTATTGATGAGGTGAGCATGGTATCAAACTTAATGCTTGCCTTTGTGCATTTAAGAATGCAGCAAATTTTGAAGACAGACTATGACGTGTTATTTGGTGGAAAACACGTCATAGTTTTTGGGGATCTTTTGCAACTTACTCCAGTTAAAGGACAACCAGTGTTTAATACTGTGACACATGAAGACACGAAGAAGTCATTGGGAAGCATTGGAAATACAAATATTTGGTCCTTCTTTGAGTACAAGGAACTTACAACTAATATGAGGCAAGCAAACGATGAAGAATATGGAAGTATTCTGAAAGATATCAGAATTGGACTACTCACAGAAGTTGGCAAAAAAGCATTACAGAGTCGGCTGCTACATAACTTATTTCCAAAGGAAGAAATAGTTGCAGAGAAAATATACAAGAATATTGCAGAAAACAAAAGTGTCATCTGCTTAATGCCAACTCTACGTGAATGCTCAATATTTAATGAGGAGCTTTTGAAATTGGAAAATGAAGACATCATGAAATTGGAAGCAGTGGACAAAATTGAGGATGGAAGAATTACTGTCACAGTAACAGGCAAACTGAAAAATAAATTGGACTCACTAGAGAAGAATATCTCCAAAACAGCAGGATTAGAAAAAAATCTATATGTTTGCATGAACTGTAGAGTGTTTTTAAGGAGAAATTTGGATGTTGAAAAAGGCTTAGTGAATGGAGCGATGGGAAGAGTTGTGGGTTTTATTAATTATCAGAAAAAAGATGGAATTGAATGATTAAAAATAAAATTTGATCAGATAGAGGAAGTTAAAGACATTTGTCGTTGTTCAGTTCGTTTCATGCTTGTGAAAGACTTATATGTACGTAGGAAGCAGTTTCCGTTTTCACTAGCATATGCTGTAACTATCCACAAGTCTCAAGGATTGACTGTAGATTGTGCATTTGTGAACATTGGTTCAACTGTGTTCAAAGAAGGTATGGCATATGTAGCTTTGTCACGAGTCAAAACATTATCAGGTTTATTCATGATTGACTTTGATGATTCAAAAGTTAGTGCTGATACAAACTGTGTAAAGGAGTATAATAGATTAAGAAGAACCTATGCTCCTCATTTAGGTCAGTATCCTGTGTTGGAGAAACGTGTAGTTTCTCGTAAAAGGAGAAATGAGAATATCTGTAATGAAGATGTAGAGAAGAGGAAAAAAAAGAGGAGTGATGTAATTGCAAGCAAAAAGAATAAGGAAAATGAAGAACAGGTTGTAGGATGTCATTTTGAAAATAGCTCTGGTGTCAACTGCTACGCTAATGTAGTGCTGAATGTTGTATTTTATCTGGAAAGTTTGCAAGAGCAGATAATAGTAAATCAGGGAAAAAGATTCTGTTCAGAGCTCAGTCTCCTTTTTCAAAAGCTGAGTAAAGATAAAACTCAAATAGAAAGTGCTACTGACATTAGAAAACTATCAGATGTATGTTCAGGACGAACACAGTTTTCTCAAAATGTACAGCAAGACGCACAGGAATTCTTGTTGTTTTTTCTTCAGGTAGTGGAAGAAGAAGGAGTTCCCATTGACATTTTTTTTGGTCTCTCTTATAAATGGGAACATAGTTGTGAAAATTGTTATAATATATGTGGCTCTATTGTTGATAATGAAAGGTTTATTTATTTGACATTGCCAGAGAGTAAAACAGTCACTTTTGCAAAATTAGTTAAAGATGCTAATCATAGCATGAAATGTGGTGAGTGTAATTCTGACATGTTTTCAACATTAATTTTAAGGGAATACGGACAGTATGTAATTTTAATGATGCAACGATGTAGAGCTGATGGTTCAAAATTGGATACTTTAATAAAGAAGTTTACAGGACAGCAATTATCAATTTCAGGAAAAACTTTTGTAACTGTTGCAATAATTTTCCATGATGGACCTACTGTTACTTCTGGACATTACACAGTTTATCTTAAATGTGAAAAAGGCTGGACACTGTGTAATGATTCCCAATTGATTTTCAAACAACGTTTGCCTTTTGATTTAGCAAATTCCTATCTAATCTTTCTGAAACCTAAATTTTAGAGAGCCTTGGCAAGATGTGGACAAAATAATTTTACCATTTTACTGGATTACCATTGCAATTTTGTAGAAAAAATATTTTTTAAAATTATCATTTGGCCTAAAGGAAAGATAACCAATTGTAATGTGGACTTTTTAAATTTTTAATGCAATTTTGAAAAACCAATAATTTAGAGATAATCGGTAACTTCTGCACATTTTAAATTTTGGAATGCTATTGGACTGCCATTGGAAATTTTTACAAAAATGATTTAAAAAATTACTATTTGGCCATGTGGAAAAGTAAGCAATTCTATTGTGGACTAAATAAATTATTCAAAAAATTTTTGTGAACCAAAATGTTACAGAGAATCGGTGAGATCTGGACAGATTAAACTTTAGAATTTTAATGGTTTTCCCTTGGAAATTTATTCCAGGGAAAAAAAAAAAATACAATTTGGCCTAAAGGAAATAAAATCAGATGTATTTTGGAGTTATTTGAGATATAATATTGTGATTATACTCCTGAAACAAAAATATCAGACGGTATTTTAAAGAAAAAAGTATTGTTTTTAGATGATATTTTTTTAGAATAATATGCATTTCTGTAATGATAAGTTTAAGTGAGAAGAGATTCTGGGCTTTTTTAATACAATCTTTGAGATTGTTATTTTTTTTTGCCCGCTGTAAAATGATGAATGCAATTGCTTTCACAATTTATAGTGAAATGCAATATATTCTGAAAACAGCAAAAATAAGGCAAAAATATTTTTTGGTAAAAAATGTAAATATGTGTACTGTATTATAAAATGGTTTAAAGATATTAATACTTTTTTCTTTTTTTTCAGATCGATATAGAAAATTTTCGTAAACTACAACCATTTTAAAAACTATTTTTTAAAAAAACAAATGAATAAATATTTTTTTCAGTGAGTATGGTAAGTCAATAGTAATAATTGTAGTCTCTCAAGGACCTTGTAATGTGAAAAATGATTTTTAGTGTTTTTTTTAAAAAATAAAAAAAAAGGTACGCTTACCGTACGCGTACGGTAAAAAAAAAAAAAAAAGTTTTTTAAAAAAAATGTAAAAAAAAGATGAAAGATAAGGTTGGCTCTTAAAAGAACCGTTGTGTTCATGCAGGGACAGAGGAAAGGAACCATGGGAAAATCATTCAAAGCTACAAATGTGCTGATCTATTTTGTTATTCACTAGGGAAACACTGGTCTCCCTATAACAAATTAGAGCTTTACAAAATGTGCAATGAATATCAACCTTCCGAAATCGAGGGTTCATTTCCAGAGGGCCAGCAAAAGGAGATTCTCCCCCCACAGATGAAGGGCTCACCTGAGCTGCAGAAGAAGGAGTAAGCTCTGCAGGTGATGGTCCAGGCTGAGCTGCTGTGGATGTACTGGCTCGTCTTTCTGAAGAGTTACCTCCAAAAAGTTGAGCATGTGTCCTTTTGTGTACATCCTTGAGGTGCCTCATCATGGTGTGATTCCCAAAGGAATACTTCCTGTCAGGATTACCTCTAGAAAGTACACGCTGACACAGCTTGCAAGTAACTAAGGGTGCATTCACCTTTTGCTGGCCTTCTGGAAAAGTAAAATAATCCCAAACATAAGAAGGTTTTACTTTCCTCGCTCTCTGCCTCAAGACAGTGCTGCTGGTGCTAGCCTCACTCTCAGAAGAGCTCTGCTGTTCTGCCATCGTATCCCAAAGACAAACCAGCTCCTTCTCCCAAGGGATCACAAGCAGAAATGAGGGGAATGGGTGTGGTGTAGGAGAGTTCTAGAACTGAAAGTAGTTTCAACCAATCAAAAGTTGTGTTTCAAGATCACATGACCTACCGTACGCTTACGGTACGCTTACGGTACGCTTACGGCAAAAAGTACGCGTGCGCGTAAAAAAGACACGCGCTTGCGCGCATGCGCATAACAGTCATTTCCCGGCACTTCCGCGTAACGTGCGCGTGTTGCGTAAGCGCGCACGCGTCCCACGCGCAGTACGCGCGCTACGCAAAGTACGTAACTATACGCAAGCTGCGTAGATAGATTACGGGCGTTGCGTAAACCGTACGCTTACCGTGAGCTTACGGTACGCGTACTATAAAAAAAAAAAAAAAAAAAATCTGGAAATAAATTTTACTTGTTTATTTTAAAAAATTTATATAAAATAAATATTTAATGATTTTAAAAAATTAAGCATAGTCTTTATAAAAGATAAAAAATTAAATTAAAAATATGTTTGAAAAAAATGAAGAAAAAAAAAAAAAATAGCATTTAAAAAACCTTGCAAATTCACTGAAAAAAACATGGGTTTCACACACGTTATAGTTAGGAATTAGCATTTAAAAAACCTTAGAAATTCACTGAAAAAACCATAGGTTTCACACACGTTATAGTTAGGAATTAGCATTTAAAAAACCTTAGAAATTCAGTGAAAAAACCATAGGTTTCACACACGTTATAGTTAGGAATTAGCATTTAAAAAACCTTAGAAATTCAGTGAAAAAACCATAGGTTTCACACAAGTTATAGTTAGCTGGACATTTTACTCGTAAAAAACCAATGAAATTGCCCCGTTATAGTTAGTTCAGCTAACTATAACTCGCGCGCCCGCAATGCACTGCTGATGACGTCACATATTACATCACTCATGACATGGTCAGTGACATCACTCATGACATCACTGATGACATCTCAAATGACATCACTGATGACATCACTGATGACATCATCCTTGTGATAGAGTGGCAGACCTCCTCTCACCTTAATATAAGCTTTGATACACACATTCAAAAATAGAGACTAAAAATTTCAAAACAATGGACATACCAATACCAGTTACAACAACCTCTTCAGTAATTCTAAGATCCACATACACATCCACTCATTCACCAACAGTCCTATACAGTCACTCATACATGTACTCACTCATCATATGTACTCATACATCTATACATCCTGTTACACAATGCCACTCATCCATAGAGTTACTCACACACATAGTCACTCATGCTAATAAAGAATAAAACATACATTTACTTGCATATACAGTAATACACACACCACCATACTTACTTCTACGGAAACTTACACATACTTAGTCTTTTAAACAATCACTTATAGAAACACATACTTATTCATACAGGAACTCTTTCAATCTCTCCCTCTCATATATACTCACATATATACACCAATACTCACATATACTAGTTTAAAACATATGTAGTTACTCCTGAAGACACTATTGAGACAGTCATTCACTCACTAACACACCCATACACACACTCATCCACCCATACAGTCCTGCACACATGCTGTCTTCAACACATACAAACAGTGAGTCACTCATTCATGCATCTATGCACTACGTAATACCCCCCACCGTACCATACAGACACTCAGACTGATACTCAAAAAAACAACTAATAACCTATATAGACACCCATGTAGCTACTCACCAACCCATGCAGCCACTTATACACAAAGTGAGAGATACACTTAATCAGTCAGTTACACAATCAATTTTTCAAAAACAAATCATCCATTTAGACACTTATATACCCATTTATTCTTCCATCGACCTTGAGATATACATATATAAAACATATTTAATTTTCAGAATAACACACATTCACTGGATGATGTCATCAGTGATGTCATTTGAGATGTCATCAGTGATGTCATGAGTGATGTCACTGACCATGTCATGAGTGATGTAATATGTGACGTCATCAGCAGTGCATTGCGGGCGCGCGAGTTATAGTTAGCTGAACTAACTATAACGGGGCAATTTCATTGGTTTTTTACGAGTAAAATGTCCAGCTAACTATAACATGTGTGAAACCTATGGTTTTTTCACTGAATTTCTAAGGTTTTTTAAATGCTAATTCCTAACTATAACGTGTGTGAAACCTATGGTTTTTTCACTGAATATATATATGTATATATATTCACTGAAAAAACCAAAGGTTTCACACACGTTATAGTTAGGAATTAGCATTTAAAAAACCTTGCAAATTCACTGAAAAAACCATAGGTTTCACACATGTTATAGTTAGCTGGACATTTCAATCGTGAAAAACCAATGAAATTCCCCCGTTATAGTTAGTTCAGCTAACTATAACTCGCGCCCCCGCAATGCACTGCTGATGATGTCACATATTACATCACTCATGACATGGTCAGTGACATCACTCATGACATCACTGATGACATCTCAAATGACATCACTGATGACATCATCCAGTGAATGTGTATTTTTCTGAAAATTAAATATGTTTTATATATGTATATCTCAAGGACGATGGAAGAATAAATGGGTATATAAGTGTCTAAATGGATGATTTGTTTTTGAAAAATTGATTGTATAACTGACTGATTAAGTGTATCTTAGTGAATACATGGCTTAGTGAGTAATGTTTAAATATGTAAATATCTTTATCAGTCTCTCACTTTGTGTATAAGTGGCTGCATGGGTTGGTGGGTAGCTACATGGGTGTTTATATAGGTTATTAGTTGTTTTTTTTAGTATCAGTGTGAGTGTGTGTATGGTTTGGTGGGGGGTATTACATACTGCATAGGTACATGAATGAGTGACTCACTGTTTGTATGTGTTGAAGACAGCATGTCTGCAGGACTGTATGGGTGGATGAGTGTGTGCATGGGTGTGTTAGTGAGTGAATGACTGTCTCAATAGTGTCTCTATGAGTAACTACATATGTTGTAAACTAGTATATGTGACTATTGGTGTATATAACTGAGTATATGTGAGAGTGAGAGATTGAAAGAGTTCCTGTATGAATAAATATGTGTTTCTATAAGTGATTGTTTAAAAGACGAAGTATGTGTAAGTTCCCGTAGAAGTAAGTGTGGTGGTGTGTGTATAAATGTATATGTAAGTAAATGTATGTTTCTTTCTTTATTTTCATGAGTGACTATGTGTGTCAGTAACTCTGTGGATGTGAGGCATTGTGTAACAGGATGTATAGGTGTATGAGTACATATGATGAGTGAGTACATGCATGAGTGACTGTACAGGACTGTTGGTGAATGAGTGGATGTGTATGTGGATCTTAGAATTACTCAAGAGGTTGTTGTAACTGGTATTGGTATGTCCATTTTTTTTGAAAATTTTTGTCTATTTTTGAATGTGTGTATCAAAGGTTATATCAGGGGGAGAGGAGGTCTGCCACTCTGTCACAAGGATGATGTCATCAGTGATGTCATTTGAGATGTCATCAGTGATGTCATGAGTGATGTCACTGACCATGTCATGAGTGATGTAATATGTGACGTCATCAGCAGTGCATTGCGGGGGCGCGAGTTATAGTTAGCTGAACTAACTATAACGGGGGAATTTCATTGGTTTTTCACGAGTGAAATGTCCAGCTAACTATAACATGTGTGAAACCTATGTTTTTTCAGTGAATTTGCAAGCTTTTTTAAATGCTAATTCCTAACTATAACGTGTGTGAAACCTTTGGTTTTTTCAGTGAATTTGTACGATTTTTTAAATGCTAATTTTTGAAAAATTAAATTAAATATTTTTTTTTTATAATATAAATAAAAATCCTATGTATTGATTTATATATTATCTGTATTCTTTTTTTTTTTCTTTTTTTTTAATTTGAATTAGGATAAAGTTGAACAGTTTATTTAATTTTTGCAATTTATTTTTTCCATTTTTTTTTTTTTTAATATAAATTTTTTGGGTGCGCGCTCTGAGCGCGCTCCTTGTACGTTTTCGTAAGTTTTTTATGAATGCCGTCGTACGTAATTTATGTACGCATACATACGTTCTAGTGCGCGCTGGGAGCGCGCACCCAGTACGTATGCGTACGTACGTACGCATGCTTGTGTGCGTCATAGGCGCTCCACGCGGTTCACTTCCGCATACGCTTAAATTACGCGCAATAACGTTCGCGTATACGCGTGTTCAACGTATGCGCGTTACGTGCGCGCATATGACGTATGTACATGCGCTCCTACGCGTTTGCGCATGCGTAATTGCACGGTGCGCGCTCTGAGCTTGCTCAGTGCGCGCACCTCGGATTATATGCATAATAAAACAACACTTCTTAGTGGTTATCATTACTTTCAGTTTCTGATTGTTTCAACACCACACCCAATCCCCTCATGGCTAGTCATGTGATCAAGATTCATCACTTTTGATTGGTTTGAAGTACTTTCAGTTCCAGATTCTTCCCAAACCACACCTACTCCCCTCATTATTAGTTCTGATTCCTTTGGAGAAGGAGCTATTCTGTTGTTGAGAGACAATGGCTGAACAGCAACCATCTTCAGACAGTGACCAGGACACTCTTGAGAGGCAGAGGAGCAGGAACCAGAAAGACAGCTTTATATGGCAGTTTTTCACTTTTCCAGAGGGACAAAAAAAGGTAAATGCACCTAAAGTTACATGTGTACTTTGTCAAAAAGTCTTGTCACGTGGGAATCCTAACAAGAAGTATTCTTTTAGCATTCACACTATGTTGAGGCATGTTGACAAAATGCATCCAGTGACTTTTCGTCGAGCATCTGGAGCAAACCCTCCACCTGCTCAACCGACGACATCTGCAGCAGCTCAGCCGAGCACATCTTCGGCAGCTCAGGCGAGCACTTCAGCTGCAGTGGTGCCTTTGCCTTCTTCTTCACCTCGTTTTGGACCACCTTGTTTTGCGAGGTTGTCCACACGTTGCACTGATTGTGGTAAACTTGTTTCTGTGTGTGAGACCAGACTTGATCTCATTCAGAGAAAATTTGATGCCCATGAGTGCAATAGGCCATAGATGTTTTTTCTTTTTTTTCGTTTTTCTCTTCCTGTTTCCCTCCATTAACTCAAGGGCTCTTTTAAGAGCCACTTAAAAACTAAATCCCAAAAATGTTTGGGGGGGATTTATTTAATTTTTTGTTTTTTGGGGTGCGCGCACCCTGCGCGCACCCAAGTTTTTTTTTTTTTTTTTTTTTTTTAATTTAATGTAAAAAAAGAGGTGAAGAAATGGAAGCATGAAAAGGGAGATTTGAGAAATACAAATATTTTTCACTTATTTAAAAAAAAAAAAAATTTGGGGGTAAAACATTTTTTTAAGTATTTTGCAAGGGAACAGAATTTATTTTTTCTTTTTTTCTTTCCAGTTCTGCAAAAAAAGAAAAAAAGTATTAATATTCAATCATACATTACAAAAAGCATTGCATGTTTTTACATATTTTACAAAGCAATTTTTTGCCCTTTTTTTGCTGTTTTCAGAATTTTTTAATTTTCACTTAAAATAGTGAAAACAATTGTATTCATCATTTAACAGCGGGCAAAAAAAAAACAATCTGAAAGATTGTTTAAAAAAAGCCCTAAAACTTTCCTCACTAAAATATACCTTGTTACAAATATTACATATATATTACAAGTACTTTTCTAGATGAATAAAATTTTTCTAGACAAACCGTCTTTAAACCTTGTCGCAAAAGCACACATGCCAAAATAATTTCTGTCAAAGGAGTCCACAATTGTTTTTATTACTTTTCCTTTAGGCCAAATAGTAATTTTAAAATCCTTTTTAAGTGATATCTTCAATTATAATCCTTTAAAAATACGAAAAAGGCTTTGTTCAGATGCAGTTTTTACTTTTCAAAATTTAGTTTTCAGAAAAATTAAATAAGAATTGGGTAAATCATAAGGCAAATGTTGCTTGAAAATCAATTGGGAATCATTACACAGTGTCCAGCCTTTTTCACATTTAAGATAAACTGTATAATGCCCAGAAGTTACAGTAGGTCCTTCATGAAAAATTATTGCAACTGTAACAAAAGTTTTTCCAGAAATTGATAATTGCTGTCCTGTAAACTTCTTTATTAAAGTTTCCAATTTTGAACCATCAGCTCTACAACGTTGCATCATTAAAATTACATACTGACCATATTTCTGTAAAAATAATGTGGAAAACATGTCTGATTTACATTCAGAACATTCCATGTTGTGATTGGCATCTTTAACTAATTTTCTAAAAGTCACTGATTTACTTTGTGGTAATGGTAAAAATATGAACCTTTCTGAATCAACATTACTACTACATGTGTTCATACAGTTTTCACAGCAATGTTCCCATTTGTAAGAGACACCAAATAAGTTTTCTACTTCTACTCCTTCATCTTCTAGTACACTCAAAATATATATTAAGAATTCCTGTGCATCTTGCTGGACATTTTCTTTAAACTGTGTAGAACCACAACATACATCTAAAAGATTTCTAACATCAGAAGCACTTTCTATTTCAGTTTTATCAGTACTCAGCTTCTCAAAAAGGAGACTCAGCAGAGAACACAATTGTTTTCCATGATTTACTATTATCTGTTCTAGCAACTTTTCAAGATAAAATACAACATTCAGCACTACATTTGCATAGCAGTTGACACCAGAGCTATTTTCAAAATGGCAACCAACAACCTCTTCAACACTGTTCTTTTTCTTTTTCCTTGCTATCACATCACTGTCCTTTTTTTTTTTGTTCTGTTCATCCACATTACAGATATTCTCAAATCTCCTTTTCCGACAAACAACATGTTTTTCAATCACAGGATACTGACCTAAATGAGGAGCATAGGTTCTTCTTAATCTATTATACTCCTTTACACAGTTTGTATCAGCACTAACTTTTGAGTCATCAAAGTCTATCATAAATAAACCAGATAATGTTTTCACTCGTGACAAAGCAACATATGCCATACCTTCTTTGAACACAGTAGAACCAATGTTTACAAAAGCACTATCTACAGTCAATCCTTGAGACTTGTGAATAGTTACAGCATATGCTAGAGAAAACGGAAATTGTTTCCTACGCACATATAAGTCTTTCACAAGCATGAAACGAACTGAACAACGACAAATGTCTTTAACTTCTTCTATCTGATCAAATTTTATTTTTAAACATTCAATTCCTTCTTTTTTCTGATAATTAATAAAACCCACAACTCTTTCCATAGCTCCATTCACTAAACCTTTTTCTACATCCAAATTTCTCCTTAAAATCACTCGACAATTCATGCAAACATGCAGATTTTTTTCTAATCCAGCTGTTTTGGAAATGTTCTTCTCTAGTGAATCCAATTTATTTTTCAGTTTGCCTGTTAATGTAAAAGTAATTCTTTCATGCTGAATTTTGTCCTCTGCTTCCATTTTCTTAATCTCTTCCTTTTCCAATTTCAAAAGTTCCTCATTGAATATTGAGCACTCACGTAGTGTTGGCATTAAGAAGATTACAGTATTTTTTTCTGCAATGTTCTGGTATATTTTCTCTGCAACTATTTCTTCATTTGGAAATAAATTATGTAGCAACCGACTCTGTAATGCTTTTTTGCCAACTTCTGTGAGTAGTCCAATTCTGATATCTTTCCGAATATTTGCATAATCTTCGTCGTTTGCTTGTCTCATATTGGTAGTGAGTTCTTTGTACTCAAAGAACGACCAAATATTCGCATTACCAATGCTTCCTAATGACTTCTTCGTGTCTTCATGTGTCACAGTATTAAACACTGGTTGTCCTTTAACTGGAGTGAGCTGTAAAAGATCTCCAAAAACTATGACGTGTTTACCTCCAAATAACACGTCATAGTCTGTCTTAAGAATTTGTTGCATTCTTAAATGCACAAAGGCAAGCATTAAATTTGAAACCATGCTCACCTCATCAATAATGAGAACTTGCATCTTCTTCAACACTCTTGAAACTTCGAGGCATGCTTCTCCAGTTAGCTTGTGGTATTCTATTTTGTTCTCATGCTCCAATGGTAACATTAGCAAGCGATGTAAGGTAATTCCTTTTATGTTATAAGCTGCTAACCCAGTTGGAGCAGTTACCACACAAGACAAATTTGAAGCTGTTTTTTGCTGTAGGTAGCTTCTGATGACTTTTATTAAGAAACTTTTACCAGTTCCAGCTTGTCCACTCACATACATCCTGATTGGTTCAAATGATGTGCATGAGCACTCTTTCTTTTCATGTAGTAATCCATGATCAATTTTTTTGGTGACTTCTTCATAAATTTCTTTTTGTTCTTCATTCAGTTGTTGTTCCAGATTTAGTCGATCGAATCTTCCTGTGCTTGATTCATAGCCGTTTCTACTTCAGTCATGGCTACTGCAGCTTCATTTTCTATGATTGGTTGTCCTAGGGGATCTTGACTAAGTGTTCCTGAACTTTGGCTGTCTTGAGAAGTGGCTCTAGCTACTTCAGCTGCAATTTTTGCTTCCTGTTCATTTTCTTCATTTAAAATTTGGACATAAGTTGTGAAAGTACTGCATTCTATGCTGTCTTTGCTAGCATTAAAAGAATCTTCATAGCTTTGAAATTCTCCCAGTAGTTCGTCCTCTGAACGCCATGGTTTAAACAGCTGTAAAAGAGCCAAGTAGTAAAATTCCTTTTTCTCAGTAGTTTCGCAACTGAGCTTCCTGTGATTTATCAAACTTCCTTTTGTTTGCTTCACCAAACATCCTTCCTCACCAATGACTTTATATTTTCCATTGTTGATGTCTTCTGTGGCTTTCTGTGAAAAAATGTAGTTCTGCAGCACTTCATAGAGACACATGTTCTCAAGATGATGACTTCTCTTTGGGTAATATGTGTCCAACATGTTTGATTTCAAAATATCTGTACTTTCTGGGTCATTCTCGGCCAAATATTCAATTTCTCCAACAGATTTCAGTACCCGATTTCTCATTCCTGCAAGGCCTAAGCTTACCCAAATTATTCTTCTGGTTTCGAGTAAAGACTTGCAGATGATAACCTATTCGAGCATTCGTAGGATCCAATTTCTCGATGCGATAACATCTTTAAACTGAAACTGTACAGCTTCTTACTGACAGTCTTCTCGTGAGAAATCTCTTCCCACATTTCCTTCAATTCTGTTTTCTCAGATTTAGTGATGTAAGATGTCACATACCGAGCAACAGCAATAGAATTGTCTGCCACATACTGAATATCCATGTTAGCATTCCACATGGATAAAATGACTGGGTTGAAGTCATTTATAAATTTAGACTCTTCTTTTCTTTTTAGGTT
The DNA here is from genome assembly GCF_964204655.1 of Triturus cristatus. Classification (NCBI taxonomy): domain Eukaryota; kingdom Metazoa; phylum Chordata; class Amphibia; order Caudata; family Salamandridae; genus Triturus; species Triturus cristatus. The sequence goes on along the minus strand of NC_140579.1, from coordinate 304,959,914 downwards.
GTAGGTATTTTTGGGAGATGTTCTGGTTATAGTATGTCGCACAGCTGACATAAAACTGTTGACTCTTCCTTTTGAAAGAACAGGTCTAGGAAATCCAAATTGACACTTTGTGTAGAATTTATCTTTGGTCTTGTACTTCCGTCGACAGTATTTTCCACACCGATGACTTTGGAAAACGTAAAACTTGTTCTTTTAACTTTTTCTCTTCTGTGCTTTTAGGTATAGCACATTTTGCATATTCTTCAATGAAAGATAACACTGCTTCATCAGTATCTGTTCCAAACTTTGGGGCATCCTTGATCCACAACAGCATATGAATATGAGGAGCACCTCTTGCCTGGTACTCTTTTCTCCAAAAGAAATCCACTACTTCTCCAAGAGGTGGATTTTTTTTTATTGCAGATGAAGGACATCATAGCCTCAAATCTATGATTGAAATATCTGCAAACATTAACTGGATCCAATGAGCACAGTTCTCCTGCTGTCTTGTATTCAATGTTTTTAATGTTTGAATTTGCATCTCGTAGAAAATCCAGTAAATCATCCCAAGCGTACTCGGCACAGCTTAGGGTTAGAAACCATGTAGGAGTTCCTAAATCCCATAACATGCATTTTAATTCACCATGGCGTCGGTACCAATATTCATTTGTCCCACGCTGACAAGCCATCAGATTGATCAGTTGTGTTTCCAAATGATCATCTCGGTGCTGCACTTTCTCCATAAAATCCTTAGCAGACACATTTTGTAAATGTACTCCACTTTTTAAAATGTGATTTACTGCATAAGATAATGCAGACAAGTCGCTTTCAAATAAAAGATGGAACAAATAAGGAATACTTTGACGAAATCTTGGATCTTTTGCATATAATCTTGTAGTCCGATACTCAGAAGCAGGAATCTGTTCTGGGCGTTCATCGCATCGTCCACCTTTTCCTGTAGGAAACAGCTGAGGAAAACATCGAGCTTCCAAGCTCTTCTCCCATACACTCACGGGAGTTCCTTTTGCTTTCTTCATCTGAAACAGATCAATAGTGTCTCCCATAACTTCTTTTGAATGAAGAGGATGTATGCTAAAATGTTCATAAATTTCTTCTTCCTTTGACTTGTCCACTTTTTCAATTTGACCAGTTGGTGTTTCTGTGTCTTCTTGTAAATCTTCTTCTTCTTCATCTATATAAATTGATTCATACCATTTATTATTTTTTTTCAAATACAAATTTGCTCTTTGTACTTTTCGTACATCCACCAGCTCCTGCCAAATCTTCTTATTCTTTGTAGGTACACCATTAACCAGAATTACTAATGGTTCAGTTTCCAAAGTATCTGCATCAATAGTTTCCATATTTTTTTTCAAATCCAAGGGCAAATACACCACTCTTCCTTTTAAACCTCTCAGTAAATCTGAAGGAGGTAATTTACCAGTTTTGGGCTCCATACGTACTATGGTCTGGAACGGATGAACACATTGAATGAGTATAGACTCATATGTATTTAAATCAGAAAGTTCGGCAGGAATAGCATCCAATTCTAAATTATTATGTACAGCTCTGGTCAGCACTCTATTTTCTTCTAACTTGTTATAACAGTATTTACAAATACGCTGATCTTCACCCAATTCAAAACAATTTTCAAGAAATAGATATGTTGCAAAATCCTTCCACTTATAATTATCTTCATTTTCACTTTTTTTATACAGATCAACATTCCTTGTTTGAATTTTATAATGACTTCTGCGGCAACAAATAGAAGTAATATTTGGTCTTTCATTAGAGGTGATAGTAAATTTTGTCATTTCATCCTCAAAATCTTTTGTAATAATGAGTTCTACATTCTGTTCCCCATTTTCCTCATTTACTGTGTCCTTTTCTGCACTTTCTTGTTCTGGACCAAAGTAACAAAACTGAATCTCATCAGTAACCTTCACTACATCTGATACAGATCCACGGAACAGAGCATTATTCAACTCATTCAACTTTACTGCTGGACTTTTAGCAAAATACAATGTTCTCACAAACTTTCTCATTTCAGTATGATGAACAGCCAGCATCCTAAAATGATGAAAAACACTTTTACACACTTTTCTAGATAGACAAGCCAGAGAATGTCCCTGCAAACCAGTATTTTCTCTCACTCTGCATGGATCTAGTGTTTGAAGCACCTTCATCTTTTGTTTTACACTCTTTTTACTATATTCTCTGAGAAAGTCACGTAATTTATCAATAGATTCCTGACGCACAGTACAAATACTACTACAGTTCCAAGTGTACACTGGGGCTTTTGGACGTCTCCCCATAGCCTCAGCAGCCATTACTTCTTCCTCATTTCTTGGGACCATTTTCTCTTTTTCCATCACACAACCATCCTTAACTTCATATGCTCTACCATTGGTGTCAACTGCATGCAACAAACTATTACTTTGAAGATAACTCTCTTCATTAAAAAATGGTTCAGTACTTGAACTGTGTTTCCATTCTCCCAAGAACACTTTACAAAAGTTACTTTTTTTCACTTCTCTTTTCCTTTTGCTTTGTGACTTCATTGCATTCAGTAGTTTATCTAATCTACGCATCCTATTCAAAATTAGAATAAAAAGTTTTCTTTTTATTTCCAAAGCCTTACTTACAATATTTTCTATAAAAAAAATGTTCTTAATAAATTTTGTTTTTTTCTTACATTTTTTCACATCCTTTAGCAAATTTAACATCACTCTTCTCTGAAACATTTTTTGACGAATGTTTTTAAAATCTAATTTTCGTGTTAAATCAGTTTGACATACTTCTGATTGTACATTAGCTTTTTTTTTGCTGTTGACTGTGTTGTTGCTTTGTACATAAAACACTGTTTGTTTTACAGTTATTTTTGCCATTTTTTTGTTTTTGGAAAATCTTTTTTAAGAAATCTCTGCTCTGCTTACCAGTAGACTTTTTCTTTTTGCCATCACCAGCTTCTCCTCCTATTTTTTTTTTTCCCAGTTTTGTCCAGATATACTTGTTGTTGCTTTTCTTTCCTCTTTCTTGTCCTTAAAGGCATTTTTTTTACTGTTGCTCAGCAATACCTGCAAGGAACTTAAAAAAAAAATCCTTTTTGTAATTATAATTCATTAAAATATTTTTTTTTACTTTTCATTAATTTCAAATGTTTTTCCATTTGCCTCTTGTTGGACCTAGATTACCCAAGCCCACATATGGTAGCCTGGCACAGTAGTGGTCTACAGCTCAAGGCGTTGGCTAAGTACTTACAAGTCTTACCCACAGTAACACAGTGATGAACCACTAAAATAAAGACACAACACCTCTGTTTGGAAAAATACCGTTACCTTTTATAAAAATAATATACTTTCTTGTTCTTGTTTAGAATAAAAGCCGTGTATAATTAATTTATACAGTTCTCATAGATTTCAAATCACATTCAATACTTTTCCCGGTCAATATATGAGATTCAAAGGTACATTACATTTGTGATAAGTGGCTGTCTATGGTACAATACACTACTCCACTATGAGGTTACAGATAGGAGATTGCACTCTACAGTTTCAATATGTTATTTAACCACTCTTAAGCAGGTACATTACCCCTCAGCTCTTAGCCTTCTTCTCAACTCAACAGACCTCTACCACAGGGGTGGATCTTCTCAGCATAAACCCCCAGCCATGTGGCTAAAAGAAGACAAAGCAGAATCAACAAGGTTCCCCCCTGGTCAATTCACAGGCTGCACCTTACTGGTGGAGGTTCTACTTCCTCAATTAATAACAGGCTATAAGGGTTTTTACTAGTGAGCCTTGTAATTTTCCCTGCACACCGCTCTCCCCCTCTTATCTAGTTAGGAGATAGATTTTAAGTGGTCTGGGCAGTTCTGTAACTCAGTTCCTCGTATATAGTTCTGGCGGCTTTCAAGTCAATTGCCTTGTTTTGAAATCCCCCGCTTTGATGTCTTTAGACACCCGATGCTTCCGCCTCCCGCTCCCTCTCTACCCGGCTTACTTTTAGGCTCTGGTCAATGCAGCTGGTGTTGCCCGGGTCACGCGGTGCCAGGGAAGTCTTCCCGCAGATGTCGAGGCGTGTCAGAGAAGCCTACCTCAGACCGAGGCGCTTCACAGAGGTGACCGATGCGGCGCTTCTGCCTCTTCGATGTTACCGCTGGCTGGGGCTTTGCCTTGACGCACCTCCGATGACGCGACCGGCCTCTCCTGACTCCGCCTAGTGCCCGCCTCTTTCGACGCGCTGGGTCCTTCTTGCCGGTTCCGGCTCTGCGCACCTCGTCCGATGCGACGGCGTTCCTCACCACCTCGCAGGCGATCAGCTGGGCTCTGCTTCGCTTCCCGCCTCTTCCGGCGCCTCAACGGAGCTCTTCAAATGACGAGGCAAGACAGATGGGCTCTCCCTCTTCCGATGCCCTCACGTCAGGAAATGCTCTCGGCGGCAGCGTCGCTTCCAGGTAGGGACGACAGCTGGTTCTGCCGCTTTCACCCACAGGGGAGGGTGTTGAACTGGGGCGCTGCAGTCACGCGTATCTTTGTCTGTTACCCCCTGAATCTAGGGTCAGTTAGCTTGGGCTGGGTCTCAATTGTACTCTATACCCACGACCTTCAGGATGGGTCGAACAGATCCCTGGTAGCCACACTTCAGGGATGTCAGTCCTTAACAGACTCGTCGCAGAGTCTCTGATAACTTGAAGATGATTGCTGAAACAGTGGGGTTTGGTCAGCCAAGGTGGGGGCACTTCCCAGTAAAGCGACAGCCGGCCCCGCAGGTCGATCTTGTCACAACTAGTGCACAATCCTCCTCCTCCAGTCGCCTCTCTCCACACTGGTCATTCCAAGAAATGCACAAAATGGCTGCTGGTCACTGGCCTTTTATAGGGTGGCCTGGGACCTGCAGAAGTCACTGGTTGCTTCTAGAAAATTCCCTATGTTAGCCTATGGCCTGTTTTCCAGTAGTGTCCGTTATGGCAGTTGGTGGCCACCATTTTAGGTTTCTGGATGTCCCTAGATTTTCAAGGGGCCTGACTAGGCCTCACAGGTTATGAGGGAAAAATGGCGTCATCGCCAAGGAGCACCTAGCCCCCTGACAGCATTGAAAACTCCTGATGGACACATGTAAAAATAAAAATAGAAACCCTGGGAGGCTAAGGGGGACAACAAAAAAATAAATCATGGTGGTTAGAGTCTTCCCAGAAGCAGACAGGTCTAACACGCGTCCCCCCCAGCTGAAAGTGGGGAGAACTACCCAACCCCTTGGGAGTCCTCATCACTAAGGCGGAAATACCTGGATAGACCGTCTGCGTTGGCATGGTCCGCCCCAGGTCGGTGTTCCACCCTGAAGTCCATTCCCTGTAGGGAGATGGACCACCTTAGCAACTTGGGATTCTCCCCCTTCATTTGCATCAGCCAACGAAGGGGGCGATGGTCAGTCTGAACTAGGAAGTGCGAACCAAACAGGTATGGTCGCAGCTTCTTCAGAGCCCAAACCACCGCAAAGGCTTCTCGCTCAATTGTACTCCACCTCCTTTCCCTGGGGAGTAGTCTCCTGGACAGGAAGACCACGGGTTGATCCAGGCCCTCATCATTTAGCTGCGATAACACTGCCCCAATGCCATGTTCTGACGCATCTGTTTGGACAATGAATTCTCTAGCAAAATCAGGGGCCTTGAGAATGGGAGCGGAACACAATGCTTGTTTCAAGGTCATGAAGGCTCGCTGGCAAGCCTCCGTCCAGACTACCCGTCGGGGTTGCTTCTGGGAAGAAAGCTCCGTGAGGGGGGCCACGATAGTGCCATACCCCTTCACGAAGCGACGGTAGTATCCAGTGAGGCCCAGGAAGGCTCGGACCTCTGTTTGAGTCTTGGGGGGCTCCCAGGCGATGATAGCCTCAATCTTTGCCTGGAGGGGCTGCACCGTCCCTCTGCCCACCAAGTGACCTAAGTACATCACCAACCCCTGTCCGATCTGACACTTGCTGGCCTTGATTGTCAATCCAGCCTGTTGCAGGGCATGCAGAACAGCTTGCAGATGCTGCAAATGGTCCTCCCAGCTGCTACTGAAGACAGCAATGTCGTCCAGGTATGCAGCAGAAAAAGCTTCCATTCCAGAAAGGACCCTGTTCACCAACCGCTGAAAAGTGGCAGGGGCATTCTTGAGCCCAAAGGGCATCACCCGAAATTGGTAGTGTCCCTCAGGTGTAGAGAAGGCTGACCTTTCCTTCGCCTCCTCGGTAAGGGAAATCTGCCAGTACCCTGAAGTTAGGTCAAAGGTACTTAAGTATTGAGCAGCTCCCAGCCGGTCAATCAGCTCATCCGCCCGTGGGATAGGATGTGCATCAGTTTTGGTCACTGAGTTCAAGCCTCGGTAGTCCACACAGAATCTCAATTCAGGTGTGGTGCCTGGTGGGGCAGCTTTTGGTACCAAAACCACCGGGCTAGACCAAGGGCTTCCAGAAGGTTCAATCACTCCCAGCTCCAGCATCTTGGCGACTTCACTCTTGATGCTGGCCTTTACCTTGTCCGACAGCCGGTAGATTTTAGACTTCACAGGTGGGCTGTCTCCTGTGTCCACGTCATGGGTACACAGGTGGGTCCTACCCGGGACAAGGGAGAACAGAGAAGAAAATTGCTCCAGGATCTGGCGGCAATCACTCCGCTGTTCAGGAGTTAGGGATGGCGAGAGAATAACTCCCTCCACCGACCCATCCTTTTCTTGGGACGAGAGAAGATCAGGGAGAGGTTCACTTTCTTCTTCCTCTGCTCCATCGGTTACCATCATTAAGACAACCTCGGGCCTCTCATGATGTGGCTTGAGGCGATTGGCATGCAGCACCCTGTGGGGCTGCCTCGGGGTCTTAAGATCCACCAAATAGGTGGACTTCCCCTTTTTCTCCAAAACCTCAAAGGGGCCTGTCCAACGGTCCTGGAGGGCGTTTAGCTCTCCAGGTTCCATCACCCACACTTTCTGTCCAGGCTCCAGTTCCACTGAGTGAGCGTTGTGGTCATACCACTCTTTCATAACTGCTTGGCTGGCCTCCAAGTTGTCTGAAGCTTGCTTCCACAACTTAGCCATTTGGCTCCGGAAGGCCAGCATGTAACTCACCACGTCCTGGGGAAGCTTCCTGGGAGTCTGTTCCCATCCGTCTTTCACCAGGCTGAGAGGTCCCCGTACAGGGTGCCCGTACAAAAGTTCGAAGGGGCTGAAGCCCACTCCCTTCTGTGGCACCTCCCTGTAGGAAAACAAGAGACAGGGTAGGAGGACGTCCCATTTCCTCCGCAGGCTCTCAGGTAGACTCCGTATCATACCTTTCAAGGTTTTGTTAAACCTTTCCACAAGACCATTGGTTTGTGGATGATAAGGAGTGGTGAACCGATAGGTAACGCCGCACTCCTTCCACATAGCCCGCATGTATGCTGAAAGGAAGTTAGTCCCCCTGTCGGACACAACCTCCTTGGGGAAACCCACTCGGGTGAAGATCCCCATCAGGGCCCTTGCCACTGCAGGTGCAGTGATGGTCCTCAGAGGTATTGCCTCTGGGTACCGTGTGGCATGATCCACCAATACCAGTATGAACCGGTGACCAGCTGAAGTTGGTGGATCCAATGGCCCTACAATGTCGATGCCCACCCTCTCAAAGGGGGTGCTAACGACTGGTAGTGGTTCCAGGGGAGCTTTAAGCTTCACTCCTGTTTTCCCACTAGCTTGGCAGGACACACACGTCCGACAATATGTATCAGACGCCACTTTCATTCGAGGCCAGTAGAAGTGGGGGACAAGCCGGGCAAAGGTCTTGTCCTGTCCTAGGTGTCCTGCCAATGGTATCTCATGAGCCAGTTCCAAAAGAAAGGCTCTAAAGCATTGAGGGACCACCAAGGCCCTGGATGATCCATGTCCAGGTGCCTTGGGCTCACTGTAGAGGAGTCCATCCTACCAGTAAATCTGGTAGCTCCCTGCAATGTTTCCTGCTGCCTGGGCTTTGGCCTGTTGCCGCAGCCCCTCGAGAGTAGGACACTCTTTCTGAGCTTTGCAGAACTCTTCCCTGGAAGGACCTCCCTCCACATGCCATTCAGTAGGGATGGGTAGGTTTTCCAGGGAAGCAACATTCTCCCCTGTGGACTCCAGATCCACCTCCTCAGGTGGCCCGTCTGTCTCACGAGGTGGAGATGTCGAGGCAGGGTCCTCCGGCCTCCCGTCCTTCTCCTCTCTGGCAGCTGGCTGGGCCATTGTTCCAGGCTCCAGCGTAAGCAAACTTCCCCTTCGGGCAGTCGCTGACCTTGTGCTGACACAAGTCCAGTCGGGGGGTCCCAGCATCGCAGAGTGAGTCTGGTACTCCACCCCCCTCCAAGCATTGTGCTCCATATCATTCCCCAACAGGCAGTCAACAGGCACGGCAGGGCTTACGGCAACTCGAAGTGGACCTGCAACCCCTCCCCACTCAAAGGGAATCTCAGCCACAGGGTAGTGGCCCAATCTGCCGTCAGCCATTACGGCGGGATGGAGTACATCTGGGATGACCTGCTCTGGAGACACCAGCTGACTCCTTACCATAGTCATGCTGGCTCCTGTGTCTCTCAGAGCCTCCCCTCTACGGCCATTGATGGTGACCCACTGCTCATACTTAATGGTATTAGAGGGCAGCTGGGTCTTGGGAACCATCTCCTTATCTCCCAGGGACACTAAAGTGACACCCGCCCGCTCCCCTCCATTAACCAAAGGCATCTCCTCCCCGAGCACTACACTAGTGATTCCCGGGGCTTTTCCTCCAGTGGGAGGGGGTGGTCTTTTTGGGCATCTCACATCTCCTTTATAGTGTCCCACACCACCACACTCAAAGCAATGAACAACCCTTGGCTGCTGGCTTTGGCCAGGGGTAGGGTTGCGAGGGGGGTTACTCTTGGGGATGAATCCTCTGCCCCTTCCTTGCGAAGTATTTTGTGGCCCTTTTGAGAACTCCCTCTTAGTTTCCCCTCCCTCTTTCTTCTGGGGGGCGCCCTGTCCTTGCTTCTGGGAATTCCCTCCAGTCCCCTTAGTCGACACCCGGGTACTAACCCAGATGTCCGCCTCCTCAGCAAGCTTCCTGGGGCTGGTCAGCTTGCTGTCCACCAAATGCTGTCTTAGTTCGGGAAGACACTTCTCGAGTAGGTGTTCCTTGAGTATGAGGTCATATAGTCCCTCATAGTCCCCTACTTCGCTGCCTCTTACCCAACCCTCCAGGGCCTTCCTGGAGTAGTCCAAGAAATCTACCCAGTTTTGTGTGCCCAGCTTGTAGCTGCCCCGGAACTTTTGTCTATATTTCTCAGGGGTCAACCCAAACTTCTTGAGCAGCGCTGATCTCATAGCCGGATAGTAGGTCTGTTCACTCTGGTCAAGGGCCAACAAAGTATCCCTGCCAGTGGGGGGCATGTATTTGTATAACCCACCTCCCCAGTGGACTTCCAGAATCCCATGGGCCCTCAGCGAAACCTCGTAGGCGGCTAGCCATTTAGCAATGTCGTCACTGGGTACATAACAAGCCATAATGTCTTTTGGTAGGTACGGTCTAGGTTCTCCGGTGTTGGTTTGGTTATCGCTGCCACCATTCTCTGGTTTGGGGGTACGTAAAGTCAGGGCTTGCAAATCCATCTCTTTAATGGTCCGCTCATGCTCCAACTTCTTTTCCTCCCTCACCATGTCCATCCTGGCTAGTTCTATTCTCATCCTCCTCTCCTCCCTCCTGTCTTCTAACTCGGCGTCGGTCAGGCCCCTCTCTGACACACTACTGCCCACTCTAGAAGGTGTTCTAGGACCTGTTACAAGGTTCTCCCCTCCCGCCTGGTACAGTGTTGTGGTCTCCAGGACAGTGTCCTTGTCACTCTCTTCAGGATCTACCTCCTCCCCGGAATGAGCCTCTACCCATGCCCGAATACTGGTCAGCAGCTCAACTTTCCTGGCGCCTTTCTTGAAAAACACCCCCTGCTGCTGACACCATTCCTTCAATTGAGGCACAGTATAATTGTCTAGCTCTTCCACATTTATCTCCATTTTTATTCGAAGTATAAAATGCTACACAGGAGAAATCCACAGAGTGACCTGAGGTCAACCTCCACCCACCGCCAGAAGTCAATTTCGAAAAACCAAAAATGTAAATTAGGAGGGCCGCAGGGAGAAAACTCCAGGTGGGGTCTCGTGGTTGGCACTGCGTTACTAATAAGTAAGTGTAAGTACAAATCCGCTATCCCACCGCTGAAACACCAATTATGTTGGACCTAGATTACCCAAGCCCACATATGGTAGCCTGGCACAGTAGTGGTCTACAGCTCAAGGCGTTGGCTAAGTACTTACAAGTCTTACCCACAGTAACACAGTGATGAACCACTAAAATAAAGACACAACACCTCTGTTTGGAAAAATACCGTTACCTTTTATAAAAATAATATACTTTCTTGTTCTTGTTTAGAATAAAAGCCGTGTATAATTAATTTATACAGTTCTCATAGATTTCAAATCACATTCAATACTTTTCCCGGTCAATATATGAGATTCAAAGGTACATTACATTTGTGATAAGTGGCTGTCTATGGTACAATACACTACTCCACTATGAGGTTACAGATAGGAGATTGCACTCTACAGTTTCAATATGTTATTTAACCACTCTTAAGCAGGTACATTACCCCTCAGCTCTTAGCCTTCTTCTCAACTCAACAGACCTCTACCACAGGGGTGGATCTTCTCAGCATAAACCCCCAGCCATGTGGCTAAAAGAAGACAAAGCAGAATCAACAAGGTTCCCCCCTGGTCAATTCACAGGCTGCACCTTACTGGTGGAGGTTCTACTTCCTCAATTAATAACAGGCTATAAGGGTTTTTACTAGTGAGCCTTGTAATTTTCCCTGCACACCGCTCTCCCCCTCTTATCTAGTTAGGAGATAGATTTTAAGTGGTCTGGGCAGTTCTGTAACTCAGTTCCTCGTATATAGTTCTGGCGGCTTTCAAGTCAATTGCCTTGTTTTGAAATCCCCCGCTTTGATGTCTTTAGACACCCGATGCTTCCGCCTCCCGCTCCCTCTCTACCCGGCTTACTTTTAGGCTCTGGTCAATGCAGCTGGTGTTGCCCGGGTCACGCGGTGCCAGGGAAGTCTTCCCGCAGATGTCGAGGCGTGTCAGAGAAGCCTACCTCAGACCGAGGCGCTTCACAGAGGTGACCGATGCGGCGCTTCTGCCTCTTCGATGTTACCGCTGGCTGGGGCTTTGCCTTGACGCACCTCCGATGACGCGACCGGCCTCTCCTGACTCCGCCTAGCGCCCGCCTCTTTCGACGCGCTGGGTCCTTCTTGCCGGTTCCGGCTCTGCGCACCTCGTCCGATGCGACGGCGTTCCTCACCACCTCGCAGGCGATCAGCTGGGCTCTGCTTCGCTTCCCGCCTCTTCCGGCGCCTCAACGGAGCTCTTCAAATGACGAGGCAAGACAGATGGGCTCTCCCTCTTCCGATGCCCTCACGTCAGGAAATGCTCTCGGCGGCAGCGTCGCTTCCAGGTAGGGACGACAGCTGGTTCTGCCGCTTTCACCCACAGGGGAGGGTGTTGAACTGGGGCGCTGCAGTCACGCGTATCTTTGTCTGTTACCCCCTGAATCTAGGGTCAGTTAGCTTGGGCTGGGTCTCAATTGTACTCTATACCCACGACCTTCAGGATGGGTCGAACAGATCCCTGGTAGCCACACTTCAGGGATGTCAGTCCTTAACAGACTCGTCGCAGAGTCTCTGATAACTTGAAGATGATTGCTGAAACAGTGGGGTTTGGTCAGCCAAGGTGGGGGCACTTCCCAGTAAAGCGACAGCCGGCCCCGCAGGTCGATCTTGTCACAACTAGTGCACAATCCTCCTCCTCCAGTCGCCTCTCTCCACACTGGTCATTCCAAGAAATGCACAAAATGGCTGCTGGTCACTGGCCTTTTATAGGGTGGCCTGGGACCTGCAGAAGTCACTGGTTGCTTCTAGAAAATTCCCTATGTTAGCCTATGGCCTGTTTTCCAGTAGTGTCCGTTATGGCAGTTGGTGGCCACCATTTTAGGTTTCTGGATGTCCCTAGATTTTCAAGGGGCCTGACTAGGCCTCACAGGTTATGAGGGAAAAATGGCGTCATCGCCAAGGAGCACCTAGCCCCCTGACAGCATTGAAAACTCCTGATGGACACATGTAAAAATAAAAATAGAAACCCTGGGAGGCTAAGGGGGACAACAAAAAAATAAATCATGGTGGTTAGAGTCTTCCCAGAAGCAGACAGGTCTAACACCTCTCATTTGTGATTTACTAATTAGTGCACAGTGCTAACCACCACAGTTGAAAAAAAACAAGCTGCCCCTTTCCTGCAAGTGCATGTTTTACAGAACAACTGCAACACAAATTATATCTGTGGCCACAATTCCTGTGCGCACACAGCCTCATGTTGTGCTTCTAACCAGAAAACAGAATTTGATTTGCAAATTCAAAGCACATTTACTACTCTGGTAGATCAAGTGATAATTGCTGTTACAGCCTTACACATTTTCCTTGTAGATCACAGAGGCAGAAAAGAGCACATTTCCTAACAGCTTCCTTACCATAAGTATCTGCAACCTGGGTGAGTGTTTAGAGTAGAGCAAAGAAAATGAGGCCTTGGTGACGTTGAATGTGTTTGCATTACACACAGACCTGAGTAGTACGCATGGGAGTGTTGGAGAAGCTGCTGCGTGTGTCCCAAGAGTGTGTTTCTGCAGACTATGTATTGTCAGCTGCAAGAGACATGAGCAAGGAGATTTCCAGAACTGCATGAAGACTGCAGGGATGTACGTAACAGTGCATGTGTGCTAAGGGATAATTTGTGTAAACACAACAGGCTGCCCCTTTCCTGGGACTGCAATTCTTACTGAACAACAACTTCACAAACTAAATCTCTGCCCACAATTCCTGTGCGCACACAGACTCATGCTATGTTTTTTGGAACAAAACAGTGTCCCTGAATAGTACTAAATTACTGTTACAGCCTGACACATTTCCCTTCTCATTTACAGAAGCAGAAAACAGCACATGTCCTAACAGCTCCTTAAGACCATGACCATGTGTTACAGGGTGAGTGATTAGACTAGATCAATTTAAATGAGGCCTTGGTGACGTTGAATGTGTTTGCATTACACAGTGCTATCTGAAACAGCACACAGAGCTGAGTACTACACATGAGAGTGTTGGAGAAGCTGCTGCGTGTGTGCCAAGAGTGTGTTTCTGAAGACTGTGTATTGTCTGGTGCAAGACAGATGAGCAAAGAGACTTCCAGAACTGCATGAAGACTGCAGGGATATATGTAACAGTGCATGTATGATAAGGGATAATTTGTGTAAACACAACAGGCTGCCCCTTTCCTGGGACTGCATTTCTTACTGAACAACATCTTCACAAATTAAATCTCTGCTCACAATTCCTGTGCGCACACAGACTCATGCCATCATTTTACGCACATAACACAGGCTGCCCCTTTCCTGGGACTGCATTACTTACTGAACAACAACTTCATAAATTAAATCTCTGCCCACAATTCCTGTGCGCACACAGACTCATGCCATCATTTTAGACACATAACACAGGCTGCCCCTTTCCTGGGACTGCAATTCTTACTGAACAACAACTTCATAAATTAAATCTCTGCCCACAATTCCTGTGTGCACACAGAGTCATGCCATCATTTTAGGCACATAACACAGGCTGCCCCTTTCCTGGGACTGCATTTCTTACTGAACAACATCTTCACAAATTAATTCTCTGCCCACAATTCCTGTGCGCACACAGACTCATGCTATGTTTTTTGGCACAAAACAGTGTCCCTGAATAGTACCAAATTACTGTTACTGCCTGACACATTTCCCATATCATTTACAGAAGCAGAAAACAGCACATGTCCTAACAGCTCCTTAACACCATGACCATGTGTTACAGGGTGAGTGATTAGACTAGATCAATTTAAATGAGGCCTTGGTGACGTTGAATGTGTTTGCATTACACATTGCTATCTGAAACAGCACACAGAGCTGAGTACTACACATGAGAGTGTTGGAGAAGCTGCTGCGTGTGTGCCAAGAGTGTGTTTCTGAAGACTGTGTATTGTCTGGTGCAAGACAGATGAGCAAAGAGACTTCCAGAACTGCATGAAGACTGCAGGGATGTATGTAACAGTGCATGTGTGCTAAGGGATAATTTGTGTAAACACAACAGGCTGCCCCTTTCCTGGGACTGCATTTCTTACTGAACAACATCTTCACAAATTAAATCTCTGCCCACAATTCCTGTGCGCACACAGACTCATGCCATCATTTTACGCACATAACACAGGCTGCCCCTTTCCTGGGACTGCATTTCTTACTGAACAACAACTTCATAAATTAAATCTCTGCCCACAATTCCTGTGCGCACACAGACTCATGCCATAATTTTAGACACATAACACAGGATGCCCCTTTCCTGGGACTGCAATTCTTACTGAACAACAACTTCATAAATTAAATCTCTGCCCACAATTCCTGTGTGCACACAGAGTCATGCCATCATTTTAGGCACATAACACAGGCTGTCCCTTTCCTGGGACTGCATTTCTTACTGAACAACATCTTCACAAATTAAATCTCTGCCCACAATTCCTGTGCGCACACAGACTCATGCTATGTTTTTTGGAACAAAACAGTGTCCCTGAATAGTACCAAATTACTGTTACTGCCTGACACATTTCCCATATAATTTACAGAAGCAGAAAACAGCACATGTCCTAACAGCTCCTTAACACCATGACCATGTGTTACAGGGTGAGTGATTAGACTAGATCAATTTAAATGAGGCCTTGGTGACGTTGAATGTGTTTGCATTACACATTGCTATCTGAAACAGCACACAGAGCTGAGTACTACACATGAGAGTGTTGGAGAAGCTGCTGCATGTGTGCCAAGAGTGTGTTTCTGAAGACTGTGTATTGTCTGGTGCAAGACAGATGAGCAAAGAGACTTCCAGAACTGCATGAAGACTGCAGGGATGTATGTAACAGTGCATGTGTGCTAAGGGATAATTTGTGTAAACACAACAGGCTGCCCCTTTCCTGGGACTGCATTTCTTACTGAACAACATCTTCACAAATTAAATCTCTGCCCACAATTCCTGTGCGCACACAGACTCATGCCATCATTTTACGCACATAACACAGGCTGCCCCTTTCCTGGGACTGCATTTCTTACTGAACAACAACTTCATAAATTAAATCTCTGCCCACAATTCCTGTGCGCACACAGACTCATGCCATAATTTTAGACACATGACACAGGCTGCCCCTTTCCTGGGACTGCAATTCTTACTGAACAACAACTTCATAAATTAAATCTCTGCCCACAATTCCTGTGTGCACACAGAGTCATGCCATCATTTTAGGCACATAACACAGACTGCCCCTTTCCTGGGACTGCATTTCTTACTGAACAACATCTTCACAAATTAAATCTCTGCCCACAATTCCTGTGCACACACAGACTCATGCTATGTTTTTTGGAACAAAACAGTGTCCCTGAATAGTACCAAATTACTGTTACTGCCTGACACATTTCCCATATCATTTACAGAAGCAGAAAACAGCACATGTCCTAACAGCTCCTTAACACCATGACCATGTGTTACAGGGTGAGTGATTAGACTAGATCAATTTAAATGAGGCCTTGGTGACGTTGAATGTGTTTGCATTACACATTGCTATCTGAAACAGCACACAGAGCTGAGTACTACACATGAGAGTGTTGGAGAAGCTGCTGCGTGTGTGCCAAGAGTGTGTTTCTGAAGACTGTGTATTGTCTGGTGCAAGACAGATGAGCAAAGAGACTTCCAGAACTGCATGAAGACTGCAGGGATGTATGTAACAGTGCATGTGTGCTAAGGGATAATTTGTGTAAACACAACAGGCTGCCCCTTTCCTGGGACTGCATTTCTTACTGAACAACATCTTCACAAATTAAATCTCTGCCCACAATTCCTGTGCGCACACAGACTCATGCCATCATTTTACGCACATAACACAGGCTGCCCCTTTCCTGGGACTGCATTTCTTACTGAACAACATCTTCACAAATTAAATCTCTGCCCACAATTCCTGTGCGCACACATACTCATGCTATGTTTTTTGGAACAAAACAGTGTCCCTGAATAGTACTAAATTACTGTTACAGCCTGACACATTTCCCTTACCATTTACAGAAGCAGAAAACAGCACATGTCCTAACAGCTCCTTAAGACCATGACCATGTGTTACAGGGTGAGTTATTAGACTAGATCAATTTAAATGAGGCCTTGGTGACGTTGAATGTGTTTGCATTACACAGTGCTATCTGAAACAGCACACAGAGCTGAGTACTACACATGAGAGTGTTGGAGAAGCTGCTGCGTGTGTGCCAAGAGTGTGTTTCTGAAGACTGTGTATTGTCTGGTGCAAGACAGATGAGCAAAGAGACTTCCAGAACTGCATGAAGACTGCAGGGTTATATGTAACAGTGCATGTATGCTAAGGGATAATTTGTGTAAACACAACAGGCTGCCCCTTTCCTGGGACTGCATTTCTTACTGAACAACATCTTCACAAATTAAATCTCTGCTCACAATTCCTGTGCGCACACAGACTCATGCCATCATTTTACGCACATAACACAGGCTGCCCCTTTCCTGGGACTGCATTTCTTACTGAACAACAACTTCATAAATTAAATCTCTGCCCAGAATTCCTGTGCGCACACAGACTCATGCCATCATTTTAGACACATAACACAGGCTGCCCCTTTCCTGGGACTGCAATTCTTACTGAACAACAACTTCATAAATTAAATCTCTGCCCACAATTCCTGTGTGCATACAGAGTCATGCTATCATTTTAGGCACATAACACAGGCTGCCCCTTTCCTGGGACTGCATTTCTTACTGAACAACATCTTCACAAATTAAATCTCTGCCCACAATTCCTGTGCGCACACATACTCATGCAATGTTTTTTGGAACAAAACAGTGTCCCTGAATAGTTTTAAATTACTGTTACAGCCTGACACATTTCCCTTCTCATTTACAGAAGCAGAAAACAGCACATGTCCTAACAGCTCCTTAAGACCATGACCATGTGTTACAGGGTGAGTGATTAGACTAGATCAATTTAAATGAGGCCTTAGTGACGTTGAATGTGTTTGCATTACACAGTGCTATCTGAAACAGCACACAGAGCTGAGTACTACACATGAGAGTGTTGGAGAAGCTGCTGCGTGTGTGCCAAGAGTGTGTTTCTGAAGACTGTGTATTGTCTGGTGCAAGACAGATGAGCAAAGAGACTTCCAGAACTGCATGAAGACTGCAGGGTTATATGTAACAGTGCATGTATGCTAAGGGATAATTTGTGTAAACACAACAGGCTGCCCCTTTCCTGGGACTGCATTTCTTACTGAACAACATCTTCACAAATTAAATCTCTGCTCACAATTCCTGTGCGCACACAGACTCATGCCATCATTTTACGCACATAACACAGGCTGCCCCTTTCCTGGGACTGCATTTCTTACTGAACAACAACTTCATAAATTAAATCTCTGCCCAGAATTCCTGTGCGCACACAGACTCATGCCATCATTTTAGACACATAACACAGGCTGCCCCTTTCCTGGGACTGCAATTCTTACTGAACAACAACTTCATAAATTAAATCTCTGCCCACAATTCCTGTGTGCACACAGAGTCATGCCATCATTTTAGGCACATAACACAGGCTGCCCATTTCCTGGGACTGCATTTCTTACTGAACAACATCTTCACAAATTAAATCTCTGCCCACAATTCCTGTGCGCACACAGACTCATGCTATGTTTTTTGGAACAAAACAGTGTCCCTGAATAGTACCAAATTACTGTTACTGCCTGACACATTTCCCATATCATTTACAGAAGCAGAAAACAGCACATGTCCTAACAGCTCCTTAACACCATGACCATGTGTTACAGGGTGAGTGATTAGACTAGATCAATTTAAATGAGGCCTTGGTGACGTTGAATGTGTTTGCATTACACATTGCTATCTGAAACAGCACACAGAGCTGAGTACTACACATGAGAGTGTTGGAGAAGCTGCTGCGTGTGTGCCAAGAGTGTGTTTCTGAAGACTGTGTATTGTCTGGTGCAAGACAGATGAGCAAAGAGACTTCCAGAACTGCATGAAGACTGCAGGGATGTATGTAACAGTGCATGTGTGCTAAGGGATAATTTGTGTAAACACAACAGGCTGCCCCTTTCCTGGGACTGCATTTCTTACTGAACAACATCTTCACAAATTAAATATCTGCCCACAATTCCTGTGCGCACACAGACTCATGCCATCATTTTACGCACATAACACAGGCTGCCCCTTTCCTGGGACTGCATTTCTTACTGAACAACAACTTCATAAATTAAATCTCTGCCCACAATTCCTGTGCGCACACAGACTCATGCCATCATTTTAGACACATAACACAAGCTGCCCCTTTCCTGGGACTGCAATTCTTACTGAACAACAACTTCATAAATTAAATCTCTGCCCACAATTCCTGTGTGCACACAGAGTCATGCCATCATTTTAGGCACATAACACAGGCTGCCCCTTTCCTGGGACTGCATTTCTTACTGAACAACATCTTCACAAATTAAATCTCTGCCCACAATTCCTGTGCGCACACAGACTCATGCTATGTTTTTTGGAACAAAATAGTGTCCCTGAATAGTACCAAATTACTGTTACTGCCTGACACATTTCCCATATCATTTACAGAAGCAGAAAACAGCACATGTCCTAACAGCTCCTTAACACCATGACCATGTGTTACAGGGTGAGTGATTAGACTAGATCAATTTAAATGAGGCCTTGGTGACGTTGAATGTGTTTGAATTACACATTGCTATCTGAAACAGCACACAGAGCTGAGTACTACACATGAGAGTGTTGGAGAAGCTGCTGCGTGTGTGCCAAGAGTGTGTTTCTGAAGACTGTGTATTGTCTGGTGCAAGACAGATGAGCAAAGAGACTTCCAGAACTGCATGAAGACTGCAGGGATGTATGTAACAGTGCATGTGTGCTAAGGGATAATTTGTGTAAACACAACAGGCTGCCCCTTTCCTGGGACTACATTTCTTACTGAACAACATCTTCACAAATTAAATCTCTGCCCACAATTCCTGTGCGCACACAGACTCATGCCATCATTTTATGCACATAACACAGGCTGCCCCTTTCCTGGGACTGCATTTCTTACTGAACAACATCTTCACAAATTAAATCTCTGCCCACAATTCCTGTGTGCACACAGATTCATGCCATGATTTTAGGCACATAACACAGGCTGCCCCTTTCCTGGGACTGCATTTCTTACTGAACAACAACTTCACAAACTAAATCTCTGCCCACAATTCCTGTGCGCACACAGACTCATGCTATGTTTTTTGGAACAAAACAATGTCCCTGAATAGTACCAAATTACTGTTACTGCCTGACACATTTCTCATATCATTTACAGAAGCAGAAAACAGCACATGTCCTAACAGCTCCTTAACACCATGACCATGTGTTACAGGGTGAGTGATTAGACTAGATCAATTTAAATGAGGCCTTGGTGACGTTGAATGTGTTTGCATTACACAGTGCTATCTGAAACAGCACACAGAGCTGAGTACTACACATGAGAGTGTTGGAGAAGCTGCTGCGTGTGTGCCAAGAGTGTGTTTCTGAAGACTGTGTATTGTCTGGTGCAAGACAGATGAGCAAAGAGACTTCCAGAACTGCATGAAGACTGCAGAGATATATGTAACAGTGCATGTGTGCTAAGGGTTATTTTCAGTTTTGAACATATGGCATCTACATGTGCCTTTGCTATTTTGAAAGGGAAATCTACCCTGTTGGTTTCAAATTTTTTAGCTTTTTCCTCGAATTTGCGATTAAGTGATTTCTGCTGAGTGCTAACCACCACATTTGAAGAAAACAAGCTGTCCCTTTCCTGCAAGTGCATGTTTTACAAAACAACTGCAACACAAAATACATCTCTGGCCACAATTCCTATATGCACACAGACTCATGCTGTGTTGGTAGGCACAAAGCACAGGCTGCCCCTTTCCTGGGTCATCAATTCTTACAGAACTAATGCTTTTTTCAAATGTGCTGCCATTTTCCTCTCTTTTCTTTCAAAGTGATTTCTGCTAAATCCTAACCATCACAATTAAAAAGAAGCTGTCCTTTTCTTTCAACTGCAAGTCTTACTTTTCAACAGCAACACAAATTAAATCTCTGTCAACAATTCTTCTCTGCACACAGACTCATGGTTTGATGGTAGGCACAAAATAGTATTCCTCATTGTTACCAGTACACATTAACTTATGGTGAAAACATACTCCATAATATTTTACATATTCAAGACAGTTAAATATCTCCCAAAACAGAAAATGTAAATCACAACTTTAAACAAATAATCACAATTCTTTTTTTTATATCTAAATTAACCACAAACACCCCCTCTCAAACTCATAACTCACCTTTAAAATTAGTTATTTGGGAAAGAAATGTGGCAGTCACACAGCAGTTTATCAGACCAGAATCTCTGAGCTGAACACCTCTCTCCTCTCAGCAGAACCAGTTAATGGCACAGTTTCCCTCTCTTTTTTCACACATATACATGTTAATTACAAATCTCAGTGCTTCCCACTTTTTTTCAAACGAAATCACACATTTCTATTGGTTGAAAACTTCAACCCCTTTCCAAATGTACCCTTCCCCCAACTTGACTTCTGCCTGCTACCATAGCAACATAGCATAGGACTTTTCAAACCTAACAGCAAATCCAAACTAATGATCTTTGCTCACACATTTTTCTGAACCAATACAAAACATGCTTTTTAAAATTTAAACATACAGCCTAGTTTTTAGTGTAGAATGGTTTGAAACAGCCAATGAGTTATTTTTATAAAAAAAAGTATATGTGTGCCCCCATTTTTCAACTGTCTTTCATTTCTTTTTGCCTTTCTACTGAAAGACACCTCCTGAGTGCATCCAGATCTCCTTTGAAGATGTTCACAGTGTGGATTGTAGGTCACAGCTATGTCTTCTGGAGTGAACAATTTACAGAAAAAAGAGGTATGGTGAGAGACCTTGCTTTGCCAAATGTAGACATTAAATGGATTGGTCAGAGAGGGTTAAAGTGGCACCAATTAATGCCTTTGGTGAAAACCTTTCTACATCTACCACAGCCTAACCTTATTATTGTGCACTGTGGTGGTAATGACCTAGGCACTTTAACTGGGGTAGGTCTGGAAATGCTTATTAAGGACACCTTTGTGCAATTGATGTCGCTTTTTCCACAAACTGCCTTCGTATATTCTAACATATGCCAAAGGCAAAAGTGGAACTGGTCCAACCAATTTTGTCTGCAGATTGACAAAGCAAGGAAGCACGTCAACAAATCTATTTCTGCTTTCCTCAGAGACTATGGTATGGGTTCTATATACCACAACAACTTGCGTTACAACATGCAAGACATTTATAGAGGAGATGGTGTACACTTCACTGATGAAGGCAACAGAGTCTTCCTCTTGAACTTTAGACTCTGCATCGGTACTTACTTGTAGGTACCAAAAAACAAACAATAAACACAAGGGCTCTTTTTAGAGCCACCTTATATCTAAACACCTAAATGCGATTTTTTATAATTTTTTTTAAAAAGTTTTTTTTCCGGTGCGCGCTGGGTGCGCGCACTCGGCGATATTTTTTTTTCAAAATATAAATCTTTTTTTTTGCCCTACAAGGTCCTACTGTGACCCCCTTACAATGCCTAGTGGGTCAATATCTCCCCACTCTGCCCCCTTTTCAAGTTCTCCCCCTTTGTTTATCACCCCCTCTTTATGCGAGAGACAAAATGGCGGCCGCCGCTTCCTGATTTCCACCGATTCGAATGTTTACTGACATCTAACAACCAATCAGAAGTGCGCTCGCGCACGGCAAGGTGCGCGCACAGTACTTGCTCAGTGCGCGCACGGTACGCGCATACAGATATATATATTGATTTAAATGCTAATTTCTCAGGAAATACTGAACAGATTTACACCAAACCTGCAAAAGGCACTTCATGGACCTTATGGCTACCTCTCTGCCAAATTTCACATAATTCTGTTCAGCCGTTCGGGCTGTAGCTGCGACTAAAGTCCCTATGGAAAAATGCATGGGGAAAACGCGTTTTGGGACCCCCCTTTTTTCTCGGCCCCCGCTTGACGAATCACCCCGAGAATTTCAGGATAGGAGCTGAGCGGGGCGCCCCATTAGTTTTGAAAATTTCGCAAGGATTCGTCAACCGGCGCCAAAGTTATTCAAAATAGAATTTTGAGATTTCCTATGGAAACACGGTCCTAACTATAAATACCTACTGGCGACCGCCAGTAGGTAATATATATATATGCAACTCCAGTCTCCATTCGACACAGAAACAGGGGACCGAACTAAATTTCACTCAATCTTCGTTTATTTTCATACAGTGGTTACACGTTTCGCCTAGCACAGCAGGCTTGCTCACACAATAAACGTCATTCTTCCTTCAACCATTTAAAATGCAAGGCTCTGAGTCACATGGTATGCTGCTCCTATAGCCATAGAAGACAGACTCGATATAACCAATATATAGCAGATTTTGCCATATATAGTGTTAAAAGTCTCATCGGTTCAGAACATGATTCAATGTCTCATGCCTAAGAAATGTTCATAAATTGTCTCTGTGATTAACGGTCACTCCTTTTCCACGATGAGTTTCTTCACTCTTGCAGTCAACTCGTTTACAATTTTTCAGGGCTTGTGCCTACATAATTCAACAGTTAAAATGTCACTGTGATACTTGTTGCACACCATTAAAACCCAGTTGACCATCCAGTCTACATCAAAAGTTCAAACATACGGAGATTTAAAATGAGGAGTTCAAAATAATAAACACTTTCAAGTATGGCAATATATCGAAATTCAATATCAAAACCAGGCAGGCAGAATTATATTAGCTTCAATGATTACCCTTTCTTAGGCCCATAATTACTCAATTGATTATAGAGGATCAAGCTACACTAATGGCTAAAGTGCAAGTGCTTGCAACAAAATCTATCTATTGTCCCTATTCAGTGTACCCTTCCCATAGTAGTAGCAATACAGATACAGTGTTTCGAATGACATAAAGTGCAAGTGCTTTTACAGTACTAGTTATTAAAGTGCAAATGCCACAGTAGAATCTTCTCACAAATAAGTACAGTACATAAACATAAACTGCAAGTGCTATGTCACCAATCTCAATTTGCGCACTGTTTTTCTTAGGTAAGTACTATTTATTGTCGTGAGAGATGCTCAAATAAAGTGCAAGTGCATTATTTCTTCTTTAATTTCAATCTTTTCTCCGATCAAACTGAGACTCATATAAAGCCTGATCACCTTGAAAAATTCTTGCTTTCCAGAGCAACATTCTTTCTATTCTAAGTGCCATGCCCTGATATCCAAATTAGAAAACCACTCCATACTTCATGCAATTGACAATTAAAAAATTCATCCTACCAATTAATTGCACACTCAATACTGCTTTGCCGATTTGGTTTTACATGAGAGCCCTGCTGACTAAAACCCAGCCTTATTCATGAATACTATTAATGTCCTAAATGTATTTATAAATCCTCATCTCCATTTAATCCTGACAGGATTTTTGTATTAAACAACAATATATACTGCGATTCCAGTTGTCACAGCTTCCGCTAATTTTTCCTCCTCTTCTCATTTTTGTCACCTGGCCAATTGCAAAAAAAGGTCAATTCATTCACATTGCCCTTGTGAACCTCATTCATATGTCATGCCACAGGATAACTCTTGTCATTGTTCTTTACAGCCAGTAGGTGCTGAAGTATGTGTACATGCACCATATGGATAGTGCTGCCTACATACAATTTGGGGCAAGTCCACTGTAAAATGTAAACCACATATTCGCTTCTGCAGTTCAAAAAGCTCCTGATCTTCCATGGACTTACCATTAGTAGAGACATTACTTGATTTTCATTTTGGGCAATTTTACATGCCTTACATTTTAGGCATTTGTAAAAACCAGGGTTGGTTGAAAACCAACCCGCAGATTTCACCATCTCTGGACTACTGCCCACCAAGTCCTGCCTCATAGATATTGTCCTTTTGAATGTAACCTGTGGTCTACGTCTCACTACAGTACTCAAAATGGGATCACTTATCACTAGATACCAGTGCCTACTCACACAGTCTCTCACCCTAGTGTGGTAGGCACTGTATCCAGTGATCAACCTTATTTCTTCGTTAGCCTGTTTGTTGTCACCCAAATTGGAGACTTTTGGTCTGAGAAACTAATCTATTTCTATTCTAGTGACTTCTTCAATGCCTGGTCCAAAATTGGCTTATTATATCCTCTTGCTGTAAATCTTTTAGTTAAGCTATTCTGAGCTTCCTTCAAAACCTGTCCCTCGCTACAATTTCTCTTCATTTTCAAATGCTCGGCATAAGGGATGCTCATTTTCAATTTGATTGGGTGGAAACTTTGTGCGCGCAATATCGAATTGTCCACCATTGACTTTCTGAATATGCGTGTATGCAAGTTGTTATCCTTTATGTAGATTTCCTAATCTAGGAAAGAGACCTTGGACCTGCTGATGGTATCTGTGAATTTAAGATTGAGTAAAATATCATTAAATTGCAGGATAAAATTCTGATCTGATTCCTCTGTCCCTTCCCAGACCACGAAAAGGTCATCAATAAACCTTTTCAGCACAATCAAATTCTCCTTCCATTCCTTAGCAAATTTTTCTTTTAGCACCTGCTCCTCCCACCAGTCCAAATACAGATTTGCATAGCTGGGGGCTATATACTTACATATTTTCATTGAACAAACCATTCATTTTTTTATACATAACTACACAAGCATTAGTAATTCAAACGTTTTATTTCTAACGTACAGTTATCATTTCTGCCTCAATCAAAATGTACTACAACTCGCACACCTCCGTACGCAGTCTTGTCAACTCACTAGCCACACTGCATTAACTAAAACATGCACCTTTCCCATGCACTGCTTATACCCTTCCATTTTATATCACTTAAAAGAATGTTAAATCATATCATTCATAACAGGAATCACAACATCTCAAATGATATAATTTATTAGAACAGTGTGTATGTTGATGTACAGAGCAGCGGCGTCCCGTAGAGTGAAGTGGAGTGGAGAATCATAGACTGGAGTGTTGTAAATTGAAGTTCTGTGTCATAGAGTGGAGTGGCGTGTCGCAGAGTAGAATGGAGTGGCATGTCATAGACTGTCAGTCAGTGGAGTGGTGTATCGTCGAGTCTCTTTTGTCACAATTTTATTTTTATCTATATAGGTACCACGGTACTTCCTAAATAGTTTCTTAGAGCGTACAAAATAACCTTTATCTCATGAAGAAACCTACAACACAGCCAAAGTGTGGTCTAAACAATATGACTGCCTTTTTATTCGGTTTGAGGTTTCATTAACCATTAATATTGTGTTTTGTCATTTTAGTCATTGCTATGTACTGCAGTGATCCATGAAATTCCACAGGATACTGTAGCCCAATTAACCACTAAGTTGTTGTCCCTTCCTAATTATAAACTACTGAACTAATTTTTATCAAATTAGAAAAAAGACATTTTCCGCACCTTAATCTATATTCCTGACAAACGCCCTAAACGTCCATAGAGCGATTTTCTCTGTTTAAAAGGTCTATGGAAAATAGATTGGTGGAAAACAACAAGTTGCTTACCTTCGGGTAACACTTTTTCTGGTGAATACAGTATCTGCCTGTGGATTCCTCACCTTTTGAATTTACGTCATGGGCAGCATTCCACAGAAACGTTTCTCCTCGGCTCTACCACGTTGACATCACCATGGAATAGCTCTGTACGCGACTCCACGTGATGTCATCGGAGCCATAAAAAGACCTAGTTGGCGTGCTGATGTCAGTTACTCCCATTTTTTCTGTGCCTTCGAGGCGAAACGGGTGAACCAGCAACCTTCTCACATGTATACTCAATACAACCAAACATGGAAAATCTACATCATAGATATTTCCTAATTCCAATTAATCTCATGATTCAAGCAATAAATCACATAAAAAATTAATTAGTTAATTTTCGGTATAAGAAGACAGGCAACGGGGAGGCGGATAGGTCAGTGAAGAATCCACAGGCAGATATTGTATTTACCAGAAAAAGTGTCACAGAAGGAACGTAACTTGTTTTTCTGATGGATCCATCTGCCTGTGGATTCCTCCTCACCTTCTGAATTTAATCCCAAGCAGTCCTGCTACCGGAGGAGGGTCCCTGTCTGCCTATACCAAAACATCCTGCAACACAGAACGAGCAAAATCGCTGTCCCTCATCACTTCCAAATCCAAGTAATAGTGCTTTGCAAAAGTGTGGAGGGATGCCCAAGTTGCCGCTTTGCAGACGTATACCACAGGAACACCTCTAGCCATAGCCGAAAAAGATTTAGCTCTGGTAGAATCAGCACAAATACCTTCATGAGGCATCTTCTTGGCCAAGGTGTGGCGGATATTAATGCACAGGATTATCCACCTTTGCAGCATTCTTTTGTGGACAGCCTGGCCTTTCATCTTGCCCATGTATTCTATGAAGAGTTCTGTCCAAGTGGCAGCTCAACTCCCTCTTGTGTTCTAGGGGATTAAGGGCCGGATGTACGACCATTGGAAATTGTGACTCGCAATTTGTGCTCGATTGCAAGTCGCAAATTGTGAGTCGCAATTTCCAATGTACAACAGCATCTGAGACACTGTTTGCGATTCTCAATGGGGTCGCAAATTGCATGCCTCATGAATATTAATGAGGCACTCCCAATTTGCGACCTCGTTGAGAATAGCAGGCCCTCCCAGGTACGGTGGCCTGCTGGGCTGAGCAGACCTTCATGTCTGGGACTGCTTTTAAATAGAGCAGTTTTAAAAAAAAAATGCAGCCTGTTTTCCTTAAAGGAAAAAGGGATGTATTTAAAAAAAAAAAGAAAAGTTTTCATTTAATTTTTTAAGGACAGGTAGTGGTCCCTGGGCCCACTGCCTTCCCTTAAACAATATTTTCCCCTGCATTTGCGAAGGGGAAGGGGTTCCTAGGGGACCCCTTCCCCTTTGCAAATGCAGGGGAAAATATTGAAGAGGGCGGTAAATTGCGAGTTCATACATAGGGCTGCGAGTCGCAATTAGGAAGGGACACCCTTGGAACGCCCCTTCCTAACTGCGAGTCACTAAACACTATTTTGCGACTCGCAAAATAGTGTTAGTACATGGCCCACAGGGATTTTGCATGCGCAAACTGGTCGCAAACCCGTTTGCGCATGCAAAATCCCGTCGTACATCTGGCCATAGTCTCTCCTCCTCCTTGGAAGGGTGAGGGGGAGGATAGAAAGTAGGTAAGTTAATGCACTGCCTCAAATGGAATGGAGTAACCATCTTAGGCAGGAGCTCAGCTCTGGTCCTAAGAACCATCTTATCCGCATGGAAAGATGTATAAGGAGGCTTGGAATTAAGAGCCTGCAATTCACTCACTGTCCTAGCTTATGTGATTGCCATTAAAAATGTAGTCTTAAATAAAAGAAACCTTAAAGGGCAGCTATGTAAAGGTTCAAAGGGCGAACCCATCAAAAACGTCAGAACGAAATTCAAATCCCACTGAGACATAACAAAGCGAATGGGAGGAAACCTATTAGTGAGACCCTTAAGGAATCTCAGGAGATTTAAACAAAGAGGGCTGATCTGGAAAACAAAGAAAATCCAACAAGGCAGGTAAGCAGCCTTTAACAGTTGCCACTGAGCAACCCTGCTGCATTAGGAACAGAGAAAAACTCAGAACATCAGATAGATGGTCCTTCAAGGGATCAATTGATTTCTCCCCACATCATATCACAAATGTAGCCCACCTAACAGCATCGACAGATTTGGTGGAGTGTCTTCTGGCCGATAAAATAACATCGATCACATCCGGCGAGAGAGAGAAAGAACTCAGATTGCTCCGCTCATTCTCCAGGCATGAAGGTGCCGGCTCTGGAGGTGGGGGTGTAGAACCTGTGATTGCGAGAGGAGATCTGACCTGAAAAAGAGTCTGTACAGAAGGTGCAATGCGAGGTAAAGGAGGCCTGTGTACCACACCCTACGCAGCCAATCCGAGGCAAACAATATGACTTGGGCCCGGCCTTGGCGAATCTTCCTCAGAATTCGAGGAATCAAGGGTATGGGAGGAAACATGTAAAGAAGTTGAGAGCCCCAATCCAACTGAAACGCGCCCCCCAACAACCCTGCATCGGACACTGGAGACTGCAGAATGACGGTTAGTGCGCATTCTCATGAGTGGCAAACAGGTCCATCTGAGGAAACACCCACATCCTGAAAATATGAAGTACCACCTCCGGATGGAGACACCACTCGTGATTGGACGAATTCTGCTGACTGAAACTATCCGCATGCACATTCAGCTCTCCTGCCAGATGATTTGTGAACACGCAAATCTGATGGTCCTGACCCCAGGTGCAGAGACTCAGAGCATCTCTGCATATAAGATATGGCCCTACACCTCCCTGTTTGTTGAAGTACCACATCGCGGTAGTGTTGTCTGTTAAGACTTGAACAGACTGACTGCAAAGGGAAGGAATGAAGGCCTTGAGAGCCAAACGTATCGCCCGCAATTCCAAAAGATTGATGTGAAACAATCTTTCCTCTGGAGACCAACAACCTTTGACCTCCACATCCGGAGAAGGAGTGTAAAATGGCTTCCCTTGAGACAGGTAGCCTGGAACACTCCACCATTGCATATCCGCTGCAGCGTCTCTGTAGATTCTGAACAACTCCTCAAGATTTCCGTTGTGTTGAAACCACTGCCTGCGGAGGCACCACTGGAGGGCCCTCATAAGCCAGCATGCATGGTTGACCAACTGAATGTAGGAAGCAAGCAGAACGAGCAGGCACAAGACCTTCAGGACTGGAACAGACGCTCCATTCTAAAAAAGTGGATTCATAGCCTGGAGTCCTCTGTGGAGGTGGGAAGGCACAACTTACAGGAGTGTCCAGTACTGCCCCTATGAACAGGTTGAACTGAAAGGGCACCAGGTGAGATTTGGGGACATTTATCAACAAACTCAAGCTGAACAACAGCTGTGTTGTTACCGGCAAATGATGCAGCACTATCTCTGGTGACTTTGCTTTGAGCAGCCGGTCATGCAGATAGGGAAGCACAGGAAACCCAGACCTTCTGAAATGTACTGCCACCACCGCCATCAGCTTTGTGAAGACTCGAGGTGCGGAAGTAAGGCCGAAGCTGAAGGACTGCAAACTGGTAATGTTGAGACCCCATGTAAAACGGAGCTACTTCAGATGTAACTTCAGAATGTTAAAATATTCACCCTGTAAATCGATCGACACCATCCAGTCTTTCTTCTGCAGCGCGAGAAGAACATGTGCAAGGGCAACATTTTGAACTTCCCCTGCTTGAAGTAAAAATTCCAAACCCTTCAGTCGAGAATCGGTCATAAACGACCATCCTTTTTGGGAATCAGGAAGTACCAGAAGTAGCACACCCGACCCCTTTCCTGCTCTGAAAATATCTCGATTGCACCCTTTTGCAGTACTTTCTGCTGGAGAAGCAGAAGATGCTCTTCCGAGCAAAAGCCCTGACAGGGAGGTCAAGGAGGGGGAAACTCCTGCAAGGGTAGGGCATGCCCATTTTCTACGATGCTTAAACCTAGAGGTCTGTGTAGGAGAGTAGGATCTGCTTCACATGTTTACCCCCACTTTTTGCTGGTGTTTCACTGTTTTTCGACTTTAGTCTGACTGGGACCCTGCTATTGAGGGCCCCAGTCTAGCTGCTTCCTCTCTAAGTTGATTGCATGTACTTTAGGTACCCCACAGATTGGATCCTGAGGTACCCTTGTGAGTCCCTAGTATATGGAATACTATGTACCCATGGCATAGGTACCCCAGAGGCCTACCAGGGGCTGAAGCATGTATTATGCCACCCCTGGAAAGCCATGCAAAATGACACCACAGGTCTGCTACTGCAGCCTGGGTAAGGTGGTGCATGCACCCCTTACTGAGGTATAGGTTCACTATACCTCACCTATCACTGCACATAGTAACAGTCACCCCTATGCAGGCCTTATCAATCCTGAAGACAGGGTGCTTGGTTATATGTGAGAGGGTGCCCAGGCATGAGCTGAGCCCCTCTGCAGCCTTCGGAATCTCTTCTCTGGGGTTGTCAGTGGTGCAGCCTGACCATATACTCTTAAGTGCATTATATCTTAAACGTTTAGTGCTAACTTTGGACTGGCTGCACGGAAACATGTCGTTTTTGGTGTCAAACACCTTATAATCATACCCCCACATCAGTTCTTGATGTGAGGATATGATCCCACCCTTCTAGAGGGAGAGACTTGACAGTACTGGTATACCCGGTAGAAATCTAATAGAGCCCAGGCATCACAAAATGGATGCTGCAGCCACAGACACGGGTCTGGTCTCCTGCTGCTGACCGAAACTCCGGCAGGGGAGGCCTGGACAATAGGTTTCCTGTCACAGGGAGGTGGAACCACCTCCCAGACAGGCTTATGTGTGTTAGGGCTGGGTGGGAGCACTCTCTGAGTGCTTTGAAGTCCTGTACTGGGGGAAAATTTGGTGTCCCTGTGCATAGTCCAGCTCAAACCGGTTGAGGGGCTTCCAGCCCCTGCTCTGGCACGAAACTGGACAAAGGAAATGGGTGTAGCCACCCCTCTTTCCAAACCCTCCAATAGGTGGGTCCCCAGAGCTAGTCCAACCCCTTCCTTAGGTATAAGTAAGGAACCCTTGTAACCAGAATTTTAGATATCCCTGGACGAAACTCAGAAGCTGAATCCTTTAACTTCGATGCCCTACTAAAGACTAGAGGACTGAAGAAATCTCCCTTAGGGTCAAGGAGTGACTCCCCTGCTTGGCAGGCACCAACAAAGCATTTTGCCAGTCTGTATCTCCGAAGCTCCCACCGGATTCCGAAGCATTTGCAGCCCAGAAAGAGAATTTCCAGGCATCTCAGAGGCCGACCCGAGTTCCCAGCAAAGCTGAGACCCGCAGCCCTTGTGAGTAGCATGAAACCGGAACTCCTGGTCAGCATGCACTTTTGCAGGTGCATTGACTTCTCAACGTCTCTTGAAGTCATGCTTGGAGTTACTGGTAGCCCCCACCTCGAGCAGAAGATCCACCGAAGATTGTGAGCCTAGCCACCCCGAGTAACCCATGGGCTGCCGTTTTGTGTTTTCTCTCGACGTCCCTTCACAATCCCTGGTCCGTCGACTGGTGGGTCCCTGAGGGGGTAACTTTGAATTTCCTTGGGCTTCCCTGGTTGCTTTAGACATGCCCTGACTCACAACCAAGTGCTGAGTCCCCCAGACCTTGCTGGTCTGCACCAAAGCATCTTTCTCCTTTCTGCGTGGGTTGCTGTTCCCAAGGCTTGTTGAGTCCAATTCGGGCACCGACTCTGCAGCACTCGACATCCTTCAAGGGACAGCTGGAATGCAGCTCCTGGTCAACCTCGATGCCTCCTGGTCCTCGTGCCTGAAGAGTCAAGCTTCACCTTCTTCACCTGAAATCACCCAACATTGGTGGGCCTCCGCCTATCGCCTTCCTGGTCACTGGCAAATGACCCAAACTCTGTCCCCTCTGCTTTCAGGTTCCTCTCGACTTCGATCCAGGCTTGGATCTCTTCGGACACTTCGCATCTTCCCGGCAGCAGCACTTCTTTGCCAGGTCCCATTGAAATCGACGACACGACCCAACACCATTTGACACCTATGCACCCAGCTTCCCTGGGTAAGGTAACACAAGTACTCCAGTGCTCCTGTGTGTGTTGGCCCTAGAACTTCCTAAGTCCCAAAGGGTTTGGTCCTGACTCAATTCTAAGTGTCCCTAATCTTTAAAAATCTAACTGCGACTTTGCCCTTAGAAGCTAATGGGAGCTCGCAGGTGTGTTCACACACTGTACACGGCCCCCGTGGATCCCCTGTGTCACTACCTTGGGTGGTTCCTTGGGGTCCCAGCGATTCTACAGGCTCTAGGCCTTGTGTCTAGTTAGGTCGTGGTTCTTATACCACTATTTTAGTATATGGTTTGGCTTGCCCCTAGGGCCTGACGTGCATTTGTACTATTTTACTGTTCTATTTGAAGTGTAACTTATGTGTTTTGACCTATAGCCTCATAAAGAGTCTAGGAGGGTGTGTTTAGAAATAAATACATATATTTTCTATATATACCTGGTGTGGTTATCTTTCATTTAGGCACTCAAGAGATTATAGACTGGTAAAACAAGCTGCTTTACATTCCTTCAAGACTTAGCCTGAAGGCTGCTCTCCATAGCTATCACTAGGATAGCTTTCAATAAAGGTTGTCTTTAACCAATAACCAATAAGGGGTTGTTTGGACTGGTACAGGGTGCCCACTATAATTAGTGGACAGCCTATACCAGGCCAACTTCTCACAGTCTGCTGTGACAGACCTCCAATGAGGTAGAAAATAGGCCACCGTTCTTCCCATGGGACAAGCATGCTCTAAGATGGCGGAGCTAGAGATGCTTCCCTGCAGAAGACGAGGAGGTGGAGAAATAAGAGACTTTTTGTCGGGCAGAACCCCGCAGACAACCTCTACCCCTTCCCCTGTAGGACCTGTACAGAGGATTTGTCTGCTGCTGTGGTTGCTGTCTGCCTTGAAAGGACAAGTTCTTCGCAAAGCCTGAAACCTGCGAACTGACTATAGTCCCTGGGCTTGGTCTGAAGCCCTACGGACCTTGCTATTGCCTTGCTATCTTTAAAGCACTGCAGCACAGAATCTGCCCTAGCTCCGAACAAGCAGGACCCATCAAAAGACAAGTCCAGTAGCCTGAACATCGGGCAAAAAGCCTGAACCCGTAACCAGGCATGCCTTCTCGTTGCCACAGATGACCTCATTGCTCTGGCAACATAGTCCACCGTGTCCAGCCCAAATTGGATTACTTGATGGGCAGCAGCCTGAGCATCCATCAGCAGTTCAGAACAATGCCCTTGGACCTCCGTAGGCTTTTTTTGGAACAACCTCCCTAGCTGTATCCATGAGGGTGTGAATATAATGTCCCAAGGGACATGTGGCATTAGTAAATTTCAAGGCCATACTCCCTAACGAAAAAAGATTTTGGCCAACAGCTCCATTCGTTTTGATACCCTATCAGCAGGCATGGTTGGAAAAGACTCTGCTTTTTACGAGGCACTCACCTGCGCTCCAGATTGTTTCACCTTGATGAAGATGTGAACAATGAGACGACAGGTCCCCAATCCCTCTAGAAACTAGCAGCGTGACACCAAGATATAACTTAGGTTCAATCCGGTAGTCTCAGGAGGGAAAAGGGGTTTTGATGACAAGAGAAGAGAAACAAGAAGATTCCAGCGGTCTCCTTTTAGGGGGACCAGGGCTTCTGTGGGCTTGAGTATTCACAGGATACAATAAACAGAAATGTAACTGGACAGTGGCTTGAGATTTCTACTAGACTCCTAAGTACAAAACACAGAAGATAAACAATGTGTATATCTGTGAGGCAGTATCTTCTTACATTTATCATAAACTTGTAACCAAAAGTCTCAAATAATTCTTACCTACAGATTACGTAGGTTTCAACAGAATTGTGGGTTGATCTAACAATCTACTTGTCGATTTATGCAATCTGCAATAAACAATACAATCATTAACATACTTTCAAATAAGTTTAACAATCATGATAGCATTTAGTTATGTTCATCAGCATAGGTACCTGAATCCTTATATGCCCAGCTTTGAATCAGATGACTTGAGTCCACAGAAGTTCAAATGCTGCAAAAACAGCCTTCTGCCATAAAGGAACAAAATACTGCATACAAAATAATAGTAGTCAAAACCACATCTGTGCTGTATTGATTCTTAAGGCTAACTTTGCTTTGCAATAACAATCTTCACACTTTTAAAAAGACACAACCTTCCATTTTACTCTTTGTTTTATAAATTTCAATAGTTTCTGAGTACTACGGTAAAACTCGCCGTAACACTCGAGATGAAGTGTGTTCCTTCTGTCCAAGAAATATAGTTCTAATAATATGCGCAGTTCAAAGAGCAATGTTCCAAGTTCTAAAGCAAACGTTCCAAGTTCTAATGTAAGCAGACTCACCGTGGGATAGTTGTCTTCCAAAAAATACCTTAAAGCATGTTTTCTCTGTGCGCATCTTTTTTAGGGAACATGACACGGAAGACGACGTAGGACCGGAGACTCAGCCCAGAACCATGAAGCCAGGAAATTGCTGATGCAAGGCTATCAAGGAGGAGATGCCGATCGGAAATGCTGGAGCCAGGTAAGTTTGTCGAAGCAACGAGGTCAAGCCCTGAATATTGAAGGGGAGCAGTTTAAATAGACTCCTAAGCAGGTGCTGGGTGTGGTCCTGGGTGTGGCCCAACTGTAATGTAATGTAATGTAAAAAATTCTTATAGAGCGCAACTTACACCGGACGGTTTCTTGGCGCTAAGCACTTACTTGAGAAGAGGCAGAAAAAGAAAGAAGAGTGCTTATGTATAAATAAAGTGAAAGAGATGGGTTTTGAGAAGGGACCTAAAGTGAGGGTGAGAAGGAGAAAGTCTGATATCCAACGGGAGTGAAATCCAGAAGGAGGGAGCTAGAAAGGAGAATCTGAGGCCACCGTGTTTTTTGCGTCTAAACCTAGGCGTCTGGAGGAGCGCGTGATGAGAGGAGCGATGGTGCCTAGAGGGAACATAGGGATGCAAGAGAGAAGAAATAAAAGAAGGACCAATACCGGCCAAAGATTTATGAATCAGACAGCCAAGTTTAAACTTGCAACTGGTTTCAGGCCCAGGGTTTGTGGCAAACCAGGTGTGGCTTCCAACTGTCTTTCAGGCCCAGGGATTGCTGGGTGTGGTCCTGGGTGTGGCCCAACTGTCTTTCAGGCCCAGGGTTTGCACAGAATAACTACACATTATTCTATTACTTAGCCACAGTTAAAGAACATGACATAATACATGAAGATAATTTACAGTAAACACATATATGAACAGGATGGCATTCCATGAGTTGTGATGGAAGAAATCTATACATTAACAGGATGCCTTATACAAGATAGCAGTGTTATATTACCATTAAATCTGTTTCTGCTGATATGTGTTGAAATCAAGGCGGACAGGGAAGGAGACATGCATGGGAAAATGCACCTGTAACACTGCTGAGGACTTAGAAGAGCTAGAAGCTTGGACCACTAGGCTTTCCAGTGAAGGATGGGAGGATATAAAAGCCGGATTCCCAGGAGCTACCTTGTACCTTTTAGCCACTGTCCTGGAAACTTCAGGGAGGACATTGGCTTCTGCCAATGTCCTCTAATATAGGTCTCCATGAAAGCCTTATTGACGGGCAGCAATGGTTCTGATGCAGAAGTCGATGAATGGAGGACCTCTGTGGGAATATTCAATTTCAATTCAGTTGTGGGAAGCAGCAACTGTAAAAGGTCCGCAGCTTTTCGAATAAGGAGGTGGCAAGCCCTTAGGTGACGCCAATTCCCACTTAGGGGAGGTATCCAGACCACTAGCCTCTTGTAATCCCTCAAACTCTGTGTCAAGGTCCACGCTCTCCTTCTTCAGTGCCTTCATGCTCCTCTTGATATTTCTTTTCTTCCAACAGCCTCCTAGCCTCTCTCCAAGATCTCATTTTCGGTATCAGTGTTTAAACTGGAATGGCATGGTGAGCAAAAAAACGATGGATTTAGGCCCGGATCTTTGTACTGAGGTGAATGTATGACATTGTTCTGCATTCTGTCCATCAATTGTTCTTTTTATGTTTGGTAGAGATGGCAATGGTTAAAATCTAACGATAAGTTATGTTAAGCCACTGGATAATATTGATGCCCTCTAAATAGAGCCTATATAGGTGGTAGATTGTGTGTGTTGGAGTGCCTGACAGACACACAAGTTGAACAGGGTAAATGATGTAAAAAAACAATAAATGTTTATGTTTCATTACCTCATACAAGAAAGAGTGAGCACACCTGTGAGGGTTCAAATGTATGATGCAGGCAAAACATGAACCAAGCATTGCAATCAGGGTCACTAGGGAGAACTGATACCTAGAGGCCTCTATGATGACCTTAATATTTACTTCTTTATACTCAAACAGGAAGGTTTTGTTCCTTGATTTAGAACTTGAGATTGTCAATGGCAAAATCAGAACAAAAAAGTACAACAGACCGCAATAAATTACTGTTGGAAAATGGCCCTCCCTGAAGGGTCCCCCAAACATTTTGCTTTCCTCCTCCTCTTTCTCTGACCTTCTTCCTGTTGCCTTTAAGACTCTTGCCACTTTACCACTGCTGACCAGTGCCAAGGTGCATGTGCTCTCTCCTTTAAACATGGTATAATTGGTTTACACCTGTTTTGCATGTTTGATTTTCTTGTGAGGCCCTTGTAAAGTGGTATAGCATATAAAGAGGGCCTGCAAATTAAATGCTACTAGTAGGCCCATAGCACTGATTGTACCACCCACAGAAGTAGCCTTTCAAACATGTCTCAGGCATGCCACCGCAGGGCCTGTGTCTGCAATTTACTGCCACTTCGACTTGGGATTTAAAATGGCTTGCCAAGCTTGAAGCTCCCCTTTCATTATAAATAAGGCACCCCTTAGATAGGTCCTAGGTAGCCCTAATGGCAGGGTGCTATGTAAATAAAAGGTAACATGAACTGTGATGTCTTGCATGTCCTGGTAGTGGCAAACAGCCTTTTTCATTTTTCACTACTGTGAGGCCTACTCCTCCTATAGGTTAATATTGGGAATTCCTTAATACACCTTTAAGCTGTAATTTCTGATCAGACAAGAGTGGCTTTTTCATGATTCATATGTTTGGAATGGTAATGACAAATCCTCCTCACTGGTAAAGTTGGATCTAGGATTACTATTCTAGAAATTCCACTTTTAGAAAGTAGACCTTTCTCTGTGTTATAACTCTGTGTGCTTTGCAGCCTGTCTCCAATACACATTTGGGCTGGGTGACAGCTACACTTTGTGCATTCCTTCCAAACAGCCACAACACAGGAAGGATAGGTGTGTCTGAGTACCCATCTACATACATCTGCATCCTGATGCCTCGATTGGGCAGAATGGAAGGGAGGGGCTAACACTTCACTTGAATAGACAGTGTCCTGCCCCCACACAAAACACTAATTAGCCCCCACAGATAGCTTGGCAGAAAGGACTGGGTTGAAAGGTATACTTGTGCACTTCAGAGAGCTGCTTTAAAGTCACCCTCACATCAGAGGTACTTTTGGCTATAAATACTGGGTCTCTGATCCCCTAAAATCAGACAGTACTGTACTCATAGCTGAAGCTCCGAAGAACTGCTTTGCTGCTTAAAGGACTCAATTGCACTGCTAATCTGGAGGGCCTGCTTTTCTGTTTGTTGCCCTGCTGCATGCTGCTCTCTGACTCTGCTGAAGGAAAGCTGGGCTCTGCCTTCACTCCAAAGTGATCTCCACGTGTTGGCTTGTCCCCTGTTGTTGAAGTCTTAGGGCCACCAAAGACTTCCTTCAACTCTGCTGACTACAACAGAATTGATGTGATATCAACTTATGTGACCAGGAAGCATCAGACCTGTTACAGAAATGAATGGAAAAGAAATAACTTGTCAGGGTCATAAAACAAGCAAGGAAACAAGTGAGGAAAAACTACTGGGAGGCACTGCTAGAATAAAATAAAAAAACACAACAGGATCTGCTCATGTGTCACCAACTTCAACCCAATATCTAATGACCCTAAGAAACTAATTAACAAAAATTCTTAGTACAAAAAACATTGTTTGCACTTAGAAGAAGGAAGAACTTCAGCTACCTTTTAGTCCATACTAGGCCGAACCTCAATAGATCAGAAGAATAATCCCAACATGCTGGGGCCTTTCCCCAATTAGGGCATCTGCCACCAATGTTATGTTTATTGCATGAGCACTCAAACAAAATAAATTGATCTGGGACTACAATATATATGGCAAATACAAAAACATACCACCTGTAACGCTGTTAACATGATTTATATGATAATTTGCCCATGCCAACTTCACTACATTTATATGACAACTCGAAAAACAAGGATTAGAATAAGCAAACTCAGACGTACCATTCATTGCTTGAGATCAACCCCTAAACTCAATACTCACTACCAGGAAAAAGACCATACCCTGAACAAGTTGAAATGGGTAATATAAAATACACTGGCTGATGGCCCCAATGTAAAATAGAGGCTGTTTGAAAAAGAACAATGTTGTCTTTTTAAGCTAAAACAGACATCAAGTGGATTGAATGATAACATATATTGTTCGTTGCGCAGGAAAAAAAACCTAGCTTTTGGTATGAGAAATGGCATCATAGAGGCCTCTAGCTATCAATTCTCACTAGTAATCTTGAAATATAAAAGTGGCTTCATGTCATTTTTAGTAGTAGTGAATTAAAATAGGTATAGTGCTATTCATTGTCAATTAACTTTACTGATGGAACATGCTACCCTAGTTAAAAATGGTTCTTATACAGGATGCAATGGTCCTAATAAGACTAATCAGTGTGTAATCTTGAATTACGCATCTTGACCATATTCAAGATTAGACACTGATTAGTCTTATTAGGACAGTAGTGAGTTCCGTCAATAAAATGAATTGACACGGAACGGAACCATACCATTTTTAATTCACTACTACTAAAAAACTTTTCCACACTACA
The DNA here is from genome assembly GCF_964204655.1 of Triturus cristatus. Lineage (NCBI taxonomy): Eukaryota > Metazoa > Chordata > Amphibia > Caudata > Salamandridae > Triturus > Triturus cristatus. Next base: position 304,921,085 of record NC_140579.1, on the reverse strand, counting down.
AAATGTACCATCCTCTCACCCCCACTTCATCATACGGCATATACAAAAAGACCTCCGGCAAAGAGCCCCCTCGTGGGTGCCCATCGGGCATTGGAGCACCAGCCCAACAAGGAGCTTGCCCACTGATGAAGCCTGAAACCTTTTGGGGTATGTGAGGGAACTTGCTCCTACTTCGAGCACTCCCCCCACCTTCTGGAACACTAGTATCACTTTCTTCACCCTCCCTCTTCTGTCTTTATAGGAACAGCACAAATGCAATTTTTTGATACAAGCAGAGAAAGGTGTCAGCATAGCAGAACCTCTGTAGATGTTATCTAAAGGAAAAGAATATTGTGTAGCATGAAGCTACACAAAAGAATTGTCGCAAAGAGGTCTCAGAGTCTAAAGGGAATCTAAATAAAACTAAAGTGTGATTCTCAATTATACCTACAACAAAACCTTTGAGAATCCCATGTCACATGTCTCATTATTTTCCATCTTCAAACACTAAAAATTGGCAACTATACTCGAGATTTCTTTCCTTTAGTCCACGCATTAGAATTTCCTTGGATTCCTCCCATCTCCCTATTCCGCATGAACAATATTCCTCCCTTTGTTTATTAAATCTTCAATCAATCAATCAACCAGCTGGTACCCCCCAGAACTCAGGACCACCAAGTGCAACTGCCACCAACTGGAGAAGATATGGCACACCACTAAGCACACCGCTGACAGAACAGCTCACAAAACAAACATCTGCAAATATCACTGGCAAATCAAGGGAACCAAGAAAGTAGCCATCTTCGCCCGCACCAACTCTGTGGCCAACCACGCAAAGGAACTCTTCAAAATAGTTGTTAGAAATGGGATTTCTGGTTGGCTAGGGCTTGCGCCAAAGCCAGGCAGAAACCACCACTCTAAGTCAGGGCTGAGGAGTTACACGCCAACGATAACCCATGCTCACCCCCTTGGTAGCTTGGCACGAGCAGTCAGGCTTATCCCGGAGGCATTGTGTAAAGCGTTTGCGCGCGCACCCAGCAACAACACCCAAGGCCCACCACAAAAGAAACTCCACACAAGGTTATATATAAAATAGCCTTTGTATTATACCAAAACACATTAGATAATATTCACACAATTTACACTGTGCCAACTGGCACTGGGCAGAATTTACAGGGGACTATTTACACCAGACAGGGCCAATGGACCACCGTCAGAATCATCACAAATCACCAATTGTAAATGTAGAACCAATAATAAATGTAGCGCACAACCAGTAACCACTGGTAAAAGGTAAGTACACCCTACACAATCCTAAACACCTTAGGCATATATCATGCAGGGAACCATGAACTCGCTAGCATATCCTATACGAGGAAAAAAATCTCCAAAGCATAGACAAATTTAGAAATAGGAATAAGCATAAAGGCAAGGCACATTGCGCAAAAGTACACATGTAGAAATAACCATGTACCCTAGGTGAGGGCACAACACAGAAAAACTGTCCCCAGTCCAACTGGCCTCTCACAGGGGCTGAAATGCCCAAGGTCCAGCAAAGGACAAGGGCGTAAATGATCCGGCCTAAACGTGGCAGCTGCCCACTACTTGCTGGGCAGCTGTGCGGGCAGGAATGTCAAAAAGGAGGCTTGGGCTCTCAATGGCCCTTTAAACAAATATGACCCACGTTGGAGCCACCCGGGGCTCTGAAACAAATATTGCGCAGTGATGGAGCCACCTAGGCTCTGTGAATCGCTCAGCGTGCCTGCCGAGGGAGCCACACGGGCTCTAAAAATAGGTTATGCCGTAGGGAGCACACTGGCTCCTGAAAGAATTATGCGCCAAACTGGGGTAGCACTGTCTACTTTAAGTAACCCTGCCCCCGATAGAACCATGGACAGGCTCCAAAAATAACCAATAGGGCCTCGGGTTGATGTGACCCGCAACAGCGGGGTCGCTCAGGCACGTCTCGGTCGTTGGAGCAGCCCTCTGTCAGGAGGGGCTACTCGGGAGGGAGGCACCGGAGTTGGGCCTCAATTTAGCTTCCCCCCAGATGGCTTCACTTACTGGCTCTTCCTGGCGGGGACTCCTCTTCACCCGGTCACTCTTCTGGGACCGGGACTTTACGGATGAACTGGCGAGGCTCCAGGCAGTGTCGTGGGGAGGCGGGGTGGGCTCCCGCCCTCCCCACCTGCAGCCACGCTTCTCAGCCTCTTCTTGGGTCCGGAGCGCGGGGTGGGCTCCCGTGTGCTTCCGTCTCGTTGGCGATCACAGGAGCGCGGGGTAGGCTCCCGTCCGCTTCCTGGTAAAGCCCCGCTCACGTCCTCACACAGGTTGCCTGGCTTCCTGTCTGCCGGGCTGCGGCGGTGATCTGCTCTTCTTTCTTCACCGAAGCGCGGGGTGGGCTCCCGCCTTCATTTTAAAGTTAAATATGATGAAATGAGCGGGGTGGGCACCCGCCAACGAGCACCGCAATGCGGGGTGGGCACCCGGTTTCGAGGAAGCACAACTGGGGGAATCCCTACGTCGGGATTCCCTCGACAAGGTTCGCCTGCTCAACGCTGCAGGTAGCCACGGGACGCGCTTCTTCGTCGGCGGGCCAAGAGCCAAGCGCTCTAGTAAAATATATGCAAAAGCGCTCCCAGGGTGCTGGAGGCAAAAGTCCAGGAAAAGTCTTTCAGGAGGCAGGGGGCAAGGGCTGGGCCCAGGGGCCAGCTCACAGGGTCCTCCAGGCAGGGAGGCAGTCCCCAGTGGCGGTCTCTCCTGGCGCCTAGCAGCTGCAGCAGGCCCCCCCTCCAGTTAGGATCAGAAGAAGAACTCTTTACATGGGGTCACAGCCCCTTTTTATATACACATTTCCTTTGTTCCCAAGGTACAGGGAAGGGGCGAACCAGATGCAACTGGTTCCTGAGCACTTTGTTTTGCTCAGCCCCTCTCCCTATTCATAGGACAGGCTAGGGGCATCAGTCGCACCACAGGGGGCGGAGCCAGCATTGTGTAGGGAAAGCCCAGCCCTATTCAGGTCCCAGGTGTACTCCTCCCACCCATCTGGATGTAAATCTCCCTATTCACCACTGGGGCAGACCCATCCTGACTCCTGGAGCCAGGCACACCAGCCGATCACAAGCCAGACAGTCACATTTATTACACAGACATGCCAGCGTCTAGAAGTGGAACTTCTACACTAGACACAGTAACGCCGCACACATCATCGCGCAGCATTCAATCTCACGAGTTCGCACATACCAAACTCGACCCTGCACTCCCCACGCATCAGGAACTACCAGGGACACACACATTCCCCATGCATTCCTATGGGAGGGCAGGCCAGTCTAACTAAATGTAACACAGAGCGCACGCACTTTACACTGGGACACAGTGTTAAAGTGCCTAGAGGCCTAAAACAACTAACATCAGGTCACATTAAAAGGCAAAAAGTTTTAGGGGTGAACCTGCCAGAAGGGCCAAGTCCAACACAACCCCCTTCCAGCCAAAACGCAGGGGAGACCAATCACCACCGTGATGGTCTTCCCTGCTTCGGGCGATAAAACACGGACGCAGGTCCACCACGGTAGGAACACTCTCCGGTTTTATGCCACTCTGAACTCACATGGTTCCCTCTGTAAAAGCTTGGCAGACCAATGCGGCTACCCCACTGGTACTCCTCAGCTGTCCGCAGCCAGGACCAGGCCCTAGGCCATCCAGATGCCACTGGTCCTTGCCTATCCACAGAGTGGGGGGTAGTAACCCCTGGCACATAATTCTCCACTCTACTCCTCATCACGGCAGTTCTAAACTGCCACTGATCCTCCAGCCTAGGGCCTGTATCCTCAAGCTGACCAACAGTCCCGGGCGAGGCTCTCCTCCCCTACCTCTTCTTCTAGGGTTCCGTCCTCTCTTCCTCTGAGAGGCGACATCGTAACACAATTCACCCACCAGCTCAGGACCTTTCCCTGGGAACTGGTCTCCCAACCTATGGTTTAACCCCTCAGGTTGCACCGGGGTCAGAGGCGAGGACTCCCTCCCTCTGAACCCCCTTCAAGAGTCCGGCACCCTACCAACTGGAGTGGTGCCCCTAGCAGCTACATCGGTCAGAACACTGCTTACAGTCGTCCTTCCCTCCAGGTCAGGCTGATCCTGAACCTGGCCTCCCAACCATGGGTCTAAACCCTTTGGCTGAGTACTTGCCTGGCACTCCAGGACTTCTGGGAACTTACACACCATCCCGATGAGGGTAACATATGCCTCATATGTTGCATGACAGTCTGCCTGGCGCAGATCTCCTGTCCCCTGTCCACCTGACAGTGCGCGAAGATCCCCCAGGACAGACGTGTGGGCACCATGGTCACCTCTAGGAGACTCAGCCCTCCCGGCCGGTCCCTGACCCACTGGCTCCTCCACTGGGGAACACAGCCCCATGCCACCCCTCTCGCTGGACTTCTGTACCCTCCCTACTGGAGCGGCACTGCCAGACACCAGAACCACTGGAGCTCTACTTACAGATGCCCCAGGTTCTCCATACACTAGGTGATCCTCCTCAAATAGACTAACAGGACAGCCTAGGCCCCCAACCTGGTGTTCCCTGAAGAAACCATCCAGGTTCTGAGACTAGGTTTCGGGCACCTGGGGACACTCAGTCACCCACTCACTCCTACTCCACTGAGACAGGACGTGAGCCCCTACACCCCTCTCACTACTCTGGGACCTAGCTGGGCTACTCTGAACCTCTTCCCCAATACAGGACGGGAAGATACCTGAGCCACTACTTTTGGAATCGCTTTCCCCTGCCTCCTCAGCCCTTCGGGCACTTTCCCAGCGGTCCGCTTTTATTGCAAGGTCCCAAGGACAAAAGGAGTTATACCTCAACAGGTATTGGCGCAACCCAAGATAACAACTACTGAGCATCTGCTCTTTGATAACCATATTGACCGCTCCATCCAAATCCTGCTCCGGGTTAACCCCAAGCCACTCCATCAGTGCATCATGACAATCATCCACAAAATACCCCCACGACTGGTGAGACAGCTGCTTCTTACTGTCCCTGAACTTCAACCTGTACTCCTCCTCTCGGGAACAAGGTACCATACTCGGGGAACTGGACGTCCTGCACTGGACTCTATATCGCTGCCACCACTGGACTCTACCCTCCCTGGGGAATCCAGACAACTACAACTGCGCTCAGGGGACAACTTACCCTCCAGAGCTAGTTTCTCTCTGGCAAAGGCCCTCTCTGCCTCTGCCATCCTCTCCTGCGCTAGGACCCTCTCGGTCTCCAGCTTGGCAAGCTCTATCCTGAGCTTCTCCATGGCCAGCTGATGCTCCCTCTCTTCCCTCCTATCTACCCACTCCTCTGGGGACAGGAAAAGGGAGGGGGCGCTGCCCCTGGCACTGGACCCAGCAAGGGACTCCCTACCCATGGGGTCTTCACTATCTACTGACGTCCCTGTCCTGTCACTTCCTTTCTCCTCTTCTGACTCCTCAGGGCTCCCTTCAGACCCACCACCCTCTTGGCGTGTGGCCCGGGCCCTCTCCTCCTCACTGCGCTCACGTTCCCATTCATCCTTTTGCCATTGGATCAGGTTCTCCCTAAGTTTTGACTGGGAGTCTGACACACTCACTGCTATGCCTCTATCCTCACAAACCTCAACCAACTCCCCCATACTGTATCTAATCAGACCACAGAAATTAAAAGCAGACTCCATTTTGGCAGGACGCTCAGGGACACGTGCAACACAAGGGACCTAGGTGTCTGAGCTGAAGCAAGAGTACACAATTCAAAAATGACACTTTTTAGGAGAAGAATTTAAAATAAACCTCAGCACAATAATCCCCAAACACGTGATTATCTAAAATGCAGAGCTTTGTAGTGCAGCCAGTCGTCGCTGTGGTACTGTGCAAACACAAGTCCTAATCCCACCGCTGATCACCAATGATAGAAATTGGATTTCTGGTTGGCTAGGGCTTGCGCCAAAGCCAGGCAGAAACCACCACTCTAAGTCAGGGCTGGGGAGTTACACGCCAACGATAACCCCTGCTCACCCCCTTGGTAGCTTGGCACGAGCAGTCAGGCTTATCCCGGAGGCAATGTGTAAAGCGTTTGCGCGCGCACCCAGCAACAACACCCAAGGCCCACCACAAAAGAAACTCCACACAAGGTTATATATAAAAATAGCCTTTGTATTATACCAAAACACATTAGATAATATTCAAACAATTTACACTGTGCCAACTGGCACTGGGCAGAATTTACAGGGGACCATTTACACCAGACAGGGCCAATGGACCACCGTCAGAATCATCACAAATCAGCAATTGTAAATGTAGAACCAATAATAAATGTAGCGCACAACCAGCAACCACTGGTAAAAGGTAAGTACACCCTACGCAATCCTAAACACCTTAGGCATATATAACGCAGGGAACCATGAACTCGCTAGCATAACCTATACTAGGAAAACAATCTCCTAAGCATAGACACATTTAGAAATAGGAATAAGCATAAAGGCAAGGCACATTGCGCAAAAGTACACATGTAGAAATAACCATGTACCCTAGGTGAGGGCACAACACAGAAAAACTGTCCCCAGGCCGACTGGCCTCTCACAGGGGCTGAAATGCCCAAGGTCCAGAATGTCTGGTCTGGCTGCGCCTGCAGCAAAGAACAAGGACGTAAATGATCCGGCCTAAATGTGGCAGCTGCCCACTACTTGCTGGGCAGCTGTGCGGGCAGGAATGTCAAAAAGGAGGCCTGGGCTCTCAATGGCCCTTTAAACAAATATTACCCACGTTGGAGCCACCCGGGGCTCTGAAAAAAATATTGCGCAGTGATGGAGCCACCTAGGCTCTGTGAATCGCTCAGCGTGCCTGCCGAGGGAGCCACACGGGCTCTAGAAATAAGTTATGCCGTAGGGAGCACACTGGCTCCTGAAAGAATTATGCGCAAAACTGGGGTAGCACTGTCTACTTTAAGTAACCCTGCCCCTGATAGAACCATGGACAGGCTCCAAACATAACCAATAGGGCCTCGGGTTGGGGCGACCCGCAACAGCGGGGTCGCTCAGGCACGTCTCGGTCGTTGGAGCAGCCCTCTGTCAGGCGGGGCTGCTCGGGAGGGAGGCACCGGAGTGGGGCCTCGATTTAGCTTTCCCCCAGCCGGCTTCACTTACCGGCTCTTCCTGGCGGGGACTCCTCTTCACCCGGTCCCTCCTCTGGGACCAGGACTTCACGGATGAACTGGCGAGGCTCCAGGCAGTGTCGTGGGGAGGCGGGGTGGGCTCCCGCCCTCCACACCCGCAGCCACGCTTCTCAGCCTCTTCTCGGGTCCGGAGCACGGGGTGGGCTCCCGTGTGCTTCCGTCTCGTCGGCGATCACAGGAGCGCGGGGTAGGCTCCCGTCCGCTTCCTGGTAAAGCCACGCTCATGTCCTCACACAGGTTGCCTGGCTTCCTGTCCACCGGGCTGTGGCGGTGATCCTCTCTTCTTTTTTCACCGAAGAACGGGGTGGGCTCCCGCCTTCGTTTTAAAGTTAAATATGATGAAATGAGCGGGGTGAGCACCGCAATGCGGGGTGGGCACCTGCTTTCGAGGAAGCACAACCAGGGGAATCCCTACGTCGGGATTCCCTCGACAAGGTTCGCCTGCTCAGCGCTGCAGGTAGCCACGGGACGCGCTTCTTCGTCGGTGGGCCAAGAGCCAAGCGCTCTAGTAAAATATATGCAAAAGCGCTCCCAGGGTGCCGGAGGCAAAAGACAAGGAAAAGTCTTCCAGGAGGCAGGGGGGCATGGCTGGGCCCAGGGGCCAGCTCACAGGGCCCTCCATGCAGGGAGGCAGTCCCCAGTGGCGGTCTCTCCTGGCGCCCAGCAGCAGCAGCAGGCCCCCCCCCTCCAGTTAGGATCAGAAGAAGAACTCTTTACATGGGGTCACAGACCCTTTTTATATACACATTTCCTTTGTTCCCAAGGTACAGGGAAGGGGCGAACCAGATGCAACTGGTTCCTGAGCACTTTGTTTTGCTCAGCCCCTCTCCCTATTCACAGGACAGGCTAGAGACATCAGTTGCACCACAGGGGGCGGAGCCAGCATTGTGTGGGGAAAGCCCAGCCCTATTCAGGTCCCAGGTGTACTCCTCCCACCCATCTGGATGTAAATATCCCTATTCACCACTGGGGCAGACCCATCCTGACTCCTGGAGCCAGGCACACCAGCCAATCACAAGCCAGACAGTCACTTCACATTTATTACACAGATATGCCAGCGTCTAGAAGTGGCACTTCTACACTAGACACAGTAACGCCACATACATCATCGCACAGCATTCAATCTCACGAGTTCGCACATGCCAAACTCGACCCTGCACTCCCCACGCATCAGGAACTACCAGGGACACACACATTCCCCATGCATTCCTATGGGAGGGCCGGCCAGTCTCACTAAATGTAACACAGAGCGCACGCACTTTACACTGGGACTCAGTTTTAAAGTGCCTAGAGGCCTAAAACAACTAACATCAGGACACATTAAAAGGCAAAAAGTGTTAGGGGTGAACCTGCCAGAAGGGCCAAGTCCAACAATAGTCAAACAATTCTCCAACTCAACAGCCATAGAGAACAGTATCCACACCTCCCAAGAACTCTGAAACACGCTCTCAGACTACTTCCACAGCAAAATCACCAATATCTACAACTATTTCAACCTCCAACCCACCACCCTCAACTCCAACCAACCAGTGAACATCTGCCAAACCATTACCACCTGGTCTCCGCTCACAACCCTGACCACCTCAGCCATCATGTCTTCCATCCACTCTGGGGCGCCCATGACCCCTGCCCCACCACTTCTACCACCTCGCAACGAACCCAATCAGCACGCAACTCACGAGCATCCTTAACACCTCCATCTCCACAGCAACCTTCCCAGACAGATGAAAACACACAGACATCAGACCCCTCCTAAAGAAAGCCTGCTCCGACCCAAGTGATCTAAAAAAAATATCGGCCAATCTTTCTGCTCCTCTACCCGGCCAAAGTACTCAAGAAAGCCATCAACCAGCAGCTCACTGAATTCCTGGAACAAAACCACCTACTGGATGCTTTACAATCAGGATATGGTGCCAACACCAGCACTTAGACTGCTCTAATTGCTGCCACAGATAATATCAGAACATTCCTCGACCACGGAGAAACTGTGGCCCTGATCCTGCTCGACCTCTCAACAGCATTCAACACTGTCTCCCACTGCACTCTGATCAACAGACTCTACAACATAGGCATACAGAAAAACGCATTCAAGTGGATCGCCTCTTTCCTTACAGGACGCACACTGAGCATCTGACTGTTTCCCTTCACCTCCGACCCAAGACCTCATATGAGGCGTACCACAAGGACCATCCCTCAGTCCAACCCTGTTGAACATCTACATGACCCCCCCCTCACAGACGTCGTCAGGTCCCACGGACTCAGCATAATCTCCTATGCAGATGACACTCACCTGGTCCTCTCGCTCACGAGAACCCCTCCAATGCCAAAACCAATTTCTGCAACGTCAGTACCAACATAGCCAAATGGATGAGAGGCAATTGCCTCAAACTCAACTCTGACAAAACTGAAGTACTGATCTTCGGTAAGAACTCTGCATGGGACCACAGCTGGTGGCCTGCAGAACACAGACTGACACCCACACTGACCGACCATGCCCACAACCTTGGCATCATCCTCGAAAGCCAACTGACAATGAAACAATAAGTCAATGCAGTCACCTCCTCCTGCTTCCACACACTTTGCATGCCCCACAGAATCTTCAGATGAATCCCAACCAACACCAGAAAGACCGTCACTGAGGCCATCGTCACCAGCCACCTCAACTACGGCAACGCCCTCTATGCTGGCATCTCCACCCAGCTCCTCTGAAGACTCCAAACCATACAGAATGCCACAGCCAGACTCATCCTGGACCTTCCCAAATGAACCCACATCACCCCCCACCTGAGAGACATTGGTGGCTGCCCGTTCAGAAGAGATGCAAGTTCAAGGTCCTCGTATACTCCTACCAAGCCCTCCACGACCTAGGACCTACCTACACCAACCATCGACTGAACTTCCACCAACCCTCTAGACTCATGTGCTCCTCCTCACTTGCCCTACTCCCACACCCCCGCATCCATTGCAGAAGTGGCCGCTCCTTCTCCTACATTACTGCCAAGACCTGGAACAAACTTCCCCTCTAGCTCCGTACAGCCCCCTCACTGGCAGACTTCAGAAAGAGACTCAAGACCTGGCTCTTCAACAGAGACACAGCGCCCAAATACCCCTATGGGTGAATGTGTTGCTTTTTACTAATGCTGTTTGATTGAGTGACTCTTGCTGGGAGAGGGTCAATGCACCTTGAAATAGAATCTTTCTTGCTCCTAAGAACAGCACAGTTTTGCTGCTTTAGACAAATCAATAGCCACAGACTGTGATAACATTTTGTGAGATATTTATATTGAGAGGACATATGTCGGACCACTCAACCTCTCATTCCCCATGTGTATAGTGGTCAATGTTTAGCTACAACCACTGAGGTATCTTTAATTATACCTTAGTGTAAAACATGCAGTGTAGGATTTTTAATTGCATGAGTCTGAATCCCATCTTAATTGCTAACACTCTCGCATGTCTGCATAATATGTTCTAGTCCCTGTCGTCAAGTGTACATACATCTCATTCCTACATACATTTTAGTGATACTAGTTCTCCCTTTATGATATCTATATATGTTCTGTATAGTTTGATGTAGAGTGTCTTTGGAAGGGGGCTGCAATAACTCTGCATTCTTGTGGCGATTCTTCCTGTATGTTGTATAGATGAGGTGCATATTTTCAAAGGGCTTGTCTAGACTGTGTATATTTGTAAAGTTGGGTATTCACCAGATTAAACTTCAGCTGAATTTTTTTTAAAGTCTTTTCTGCCTTCCATTCCCCTAATATATCCTATTATATGAATGTTGTTGGACCTGTCCCTTTCTGCAGGGTCACCCTAGGTTTTTACCTTCCTCTGCCATTTGCTGAACCCATTATTGTTGCCATTTGAGGCATACGAGGTGCCTTTTACTGCTTTTCACTGCTTTTAAACTTCATTTTACTTTGCACTTGAGCTTTTGGGGCTCGAGGGGATTTTTAAATGTGGTAGGTGGGGTGGTCTCTTGCTGCTGCTTACCGATAGAGTCAGTGGTTTCTTCCTCCTCCCCGGTCCACTGCAGCATCTGCATGCTGTTTGAGTGGAGGGAGGGGTAACTAGTTTCACTCTTTCTGGCCTCCCTGTAATAGACGCCATCTTTGGAGGGCGGCTGTATAGTTGTTTTCTATACCACATCTTTCCAGGATAAAACCGGACAATGGCGCAGACGCACAGCTGATAGTAGCTGCTAACGAGGCACTCGAGGCATACAAGGTGCCTTTTGCTGCTTTAAACTTCAATTTACTTTGCACTTGAACTATTGGGGCTCGAGGGGATTTTTAAATGTGACAGGTGTGAGGATCTCTTGCTGCCGCTTACCGGTAAAGTCAGTGGTTTCTTCCTCCTCACCCGGTCCACCGCAGCACCTGCATGCTGTTTGAGTGGAGGGAGGGGTGCCTAGTTTCATTCCTTCCGGCCTCCCTGTAATAGATGCCATCTTTGGGAAGTAGGCGGTATTTTTGTTTTCTATATCATGTCCTTCCGTGATACAACCGGACAATGGCGCTGACACGCAGTGGATGTGTGCCGCTGGCGCGTCGAAGTCAAGCCCGTCTGTACCCAACTGTGCCCAGTCCGTGCCCAGTGCTGGTCCCCCTGGTGGTTTTTCCATCCAACCCCATATGTTTCACAGAACTCAACCCAGGTAGGACATACAACTGTCCAGTGCTATCCCCTGTGGACAGTGATAACTGAGAACCCTTTCCAGAATGTAATAGTAGCCTACTTGATTTGAAATTAAACCATCCGATCACCAGATGAGAAGGGTGTCTCTAACATAAAACAGCTACGGTGAGCACGTATTAACGCGCAATCCCTGGTGAAGCACGCCATTGAATTCAAAGACTTTTTAAAGGCACAGCTCTTAGATTTGGCATTCATCGCCAAATCCTGGGCTGATGCAGCGGCCGGGCCTGAGCTAGCCATAGCGGTTCCCTCAGGCTATCTCATTTATAGACTTGATGGGGTAGGAAAAAAAGGAGCCGGCATTTCCATAATGTACCACCAGCCCTTTACAGGCTCTTTCACGGAACTTACGAGCTTGAAAGAACTATAGGCTCTGGCATTCAAACTACAACTTACCAAGCATTATTCTTTCAATGGAATACATTTGTATCCTCCCCCAGGGCCCTGCTCTGCTTTTTTTCAGTTCTTTTCGCAGTTTTTAGATTTAGAAATTGATTCCCCTGTGTTCATGATTTTAGGTGATGTTAACCTGCACTTAGAAAATCCTGACAACATGGATGCCGTATATCTCATCTGTTGCTTTGTCTAGAACTAGAGCAGCGGGTCAAAGAACCAACACATCAAGCAGGTTACCGACTTGATGGCATTTTCTCTGACTGCCCTTACCTGTCAACATCAGCAGCCCTACCCTTGCTATAGTCTGATCATCGGGCAGTTATGTTTAACATCAAATTAGCCCCCCTCATCGCAACGTACAACAAACTCCGACCAGTAAGGCTCTCCTGTAAATGGCATACGATAAGGGAGACAGAGCAAGATGCCACTCTATCTCAATCATGGCCCTCCATAATGATAGATCCCGACAAAGGGGCTAGCTCATACCAGGTATAGCTGGACAAAGCCATAGAGAAAATAGTCCCAGCTAAATCTAACTGGAGGAACAGGGACACTCCTTCTGAACCCTGGTTTGCAGAGAATCTAAGACTTCATATACAAACATGTCACAAGCAAGAAATAAAATGGCGGCGCCACTTTGAGAACTCAGAAAAAGAGAAACACAAACTCATTCTAGCCATGTATAAAGACTCGATCATTAAAGAAAGATCCAAATATTTAACCCGGAGAAAAGAAGCGGCGAAAAAATCTTCAAAACAACTTTTTGCCACTGTCAAACAGTTATCCAAACCTTCAGAAAAGGTGAATCAGGGCATTTATGAAACCTTCTGTAATTCTTTGGCTACCTTCTTTCAAGAGAAGGTTAATTCTGTCTTTAATCTTTTTTCCTCCAACTCCCCTGACCCACTGATTAATCAAAACGGTTACAATCTAAGGGTAATGAATATAAGTTCCCTTTAAACGCCTTCTGTGAACTTTCCCAGGAGCAAAGCAAAACTATTCCTTTGCAAACAAAGTCTGGATCCCCTGTGGATCCTTGCCCACCTAAAATCACTCATCTAGCAGCGGACACAATATCAGGCTACCTAACGGAGATTTTTAATGTAATGATTAAGTCAGGACAATTCCCAAGTGTCTGGAAGACAGCATCCATCCTTCCTCTACTTAAAAAAACAAATTTAGATCCTACAAATCAATCAATCAATCAAAGGCAATTTATAAAGCGCATGGCTACCTCCAACGAGGTGTTCCGGCACTCGTAAAGCCGACCAGAGAGATATAGGCTCACGCAGCTATTCTCCTTGCTTGAAGAGTCAGGTTTTTAATGCCTTTATAAACTTCTGCTCTGAATTCAGTATACGTAGATGATATGGCAGCACATTCCAAAGTATGGTGGTCCTAACAGTGAAGGACCTGCCTCCCCTGTCTTACTTTAGCAAAGCAAGGGACCTTAAGGAGATGCTGATGATTAGATCTTAAGGTCTGCTCCTGCCAGTACAGGCGCAGACTGAGGTAGCTGGGGCCCTTGCCCTGGATGGCAGAAAAGGCGATAGTAAGGGCCTTGAATCTTGATACTCCTGGCTAGTGGGAGCCAGTGGAGCTGTTTATGGTGGGGGGAGGTGTGCTTGCACATAGGGACCTTGCAGATGAGACTTGCCGCCCCATTCTGCACTATCAGAAGCCTGTGGATGAGGTAGCCCAGCTGTCCCAGGTAGAGACATTTGGCATAATGGTATCGGGAGGTAACCAAAGCATGAACCGTGATCCTGCAGCTCTCGTCAGGCAGGAAGCCTAGAAATTTCCTGATGGTTCTTATTTTTCCTAAGCAAGCTGCCGATATTTGCCAGATTTGTAGTGTGAGGGCAAGGTCCTTCTTCCATCTGACTCCAAGGTTTTTAACCTAGCCCTTCGGGAAATGTGGAGAACCCATCTGCCCCGGCCACTAATGGCATGGTGGGGAGGTGATGCTTTATTCAAAATTAAGACCTCCTTCTTATCGCAATCAAGTTTCTAGCAATTTTCGTTTATCCAGCCCGCTAAATATTTCTTTGTTATATGTGCCTACCTATGTGATAGGTCCAATTTCCAGTAGGTTAATGGAACCTGGAGTGTATCGTAACGCCTTTATTTTTGTAATAATAGGATTGCTTTTGTGAATTATTTGGATTGGTTTGTTTATTATGTCATGTGAATTTATGTTGTATACATGTGTTTATTTATGTTGTTTTTGTGTGATTGTTTTCACCCCTGATGAAGTTCCCTCGTAACATGGAACGAAAAGCATTGGCTGGATTTTAACTTGTATATTACTTGCGATTAATAAAGAAGATGATGCAATATCCAGATTGAACATGGACTTCTTTCCTGGTGCACCTTCCTATTGGTAGAAAGGTTTCTGATCTGGCTTTCGGTGGCACCTAACAGCAGAAAGTGCCGGAAGAATCATGCATGGGATACCGACTTTGATGCAACTGGGGTTTGAGGTGCAGCAGTAACTGTCTGCCGCTGTAGTTCCATTTTGATGGTGACCTGATTACCGGGCACCATGGCTGGAAGAAAGTATGAGGAGGAAGAGGACGGCCCCATTGCATTTGTCAACAAAGAAAACCTTATGTCCGCCCAGTTTCCCACTCTTATTTCTGTTCAAAAACTCTGATTCACCAGTAGCTCTAGCCACTTAGTCCAGTCCTTTACAGGTTGTCTTCTTGAGAAGCCTTTAAAAAATTAGCACCAACAAAATGCCCTACCGGATATTTTTTATAGAACATACTGTCTGTATCTGAATTGCAGTGATGTGTATGGTGTATGTATTGTCTGCTTTGCTACAGAAAAAAATAAATAGGAGGGAGGCATATATAGCATCTAAAAAATGTATAATTTTCAACCTCCAGTGCCGGGGCCAGCGGAGATTGCGGCGCCATCCAGGGAGCAGATGCAGCTGCAGCTGCAAGGGGTGTGCCAGCGGCAGTGGTGGGTGGTGGTAAGTCATATTGCTTGCTTATTGACAATTTATATATTCACTGAAAGGGTGTATACCACGGTTGAGACTTGTGAACAGTTGAAGGCACCCCTCGTTACTTAGCATATACAGCGGGGTTTGAGTAACTAATGGCCTCTTCTATATTCAACTCAGCAGAGAAATTTTCATGAAGAATCAGACCTTGATGGGTTGATCGAAAAGGGAATAAAGGATGGAAGGAGGAAGGACGGGTGAAATGTAATATGACTGGCAAAGAAGGATGCGTGGGTGGAAGGGATGCATATAGGTGGCTGATAGGATGCATGGGTGGGTGAAGGATGGATGAAAGGTGAAAGGATGCATGCCAAGATGGATGAAAGGATATGGGTGAAAAGAAACCGCCGGGGGGTTTAATGGGTCAAAGCAAGGACACATGGGTGGTTAAATGGCAAATGTATGTTGGTGAAAGGTTTGTTGAGAACGAGAGCCATGTTTGGATGGATGGATGGTATTCATAGTTGAAGACTGGATGAAGAGAATGTAAAACTTAAACGGTGACTGAGTAGCAAAGCCAAGGGTGAAGAACATAAAAATACAGAAGAACAATGAAATGACAAATGAAAAAATTCCTGGGAAGAAGAGTAAACAAGGATTTTTTTTTATCAAGGTTTTTAATTCAAAGGTTTGAGGTTGTATTTCAGACTACTCTCTTGACTCGCAGTAGTTTCCAAGCCCAAAATATTTTATGCACCCACCCATCAGCATCAATCGCCTCTCTCCGAGTCCCTACCCATGGCATTCCATCAGTGACATCCATGGGGGGCCTATCGGCTGCATGGTTACAAACAGTAGTGCCTCACGTAATATATATCATTCATATATTAGTAACTATTCACCTGCCTTGTTGTAGTCAGGGTGAAATTGATGCACTAAACAGAGCATGGCCATGATGGGAAAAGAGAGAATTGTCTAGTACAGTAGCAAAGTAACGTGACACAAGTATGTCTATCTAGGGCGCAAGCTGAGCTGGCATGCCTACATTAGTTTAGCTAAACAAGAGAGGAAAGAATAATACTTGTATACTCCATAGTGCTTAATGCATGAACCACTAATCACATCAAAATTGAATTGGCTGAGGAATCGAGGATGCCAGCAAATGTTATGTACTGCTAGTGCTACTGTGTCACTATATTATTTTATGTGTTACTGTTTTGCTGAGAGTATTGGTTACAAATTACCTTGTGTCTTTCTTAGTATAGCTACTCCTGCCAATCCATCATCCTCACAACCCAACAGGCAGGATGTAGCAGCCAGGACTCGGCAAAGGAAACTGGAGGCCATCAGGGCCAAATACCAACGGCTGGTGGTCGAGGAGGAGGCAGAAGAAGCTGCAGCCTCCAACGCCCCGGGCCCCAGCCAGGCCCCAGTGCCTGCAGTAGTACAGCGCTGTATCCAGGTAGCCGCCCACCACCATTCAACCGCTGCTGCCCTCCCCTATAGACACTATAGAGCCTTTAGGCGCAAAATACTCCAGAGGATGGCACACCTTGAACCCAGATAGAGGGGCATTTTGAACGTTTAAAGAGGAAGCTCCTAGCCCACCACTAGGCCTCCCCAACAAGTCCCACCCACCATGCAAAAAATATAATATTGCCAGTGTGGGCTATACCTAGAGCTGAAGAAGATCCTTGCCCTGCCATGAGTTAGTGTTGCTTTCATCACATCCACCCCACCAAGTGTGTGATCAATTAATGGTGTTAAATTTAATTTAGCCACATCTCAATAAATCACACAGCCCAGGGGAAGGGGATTAGGGGTTCGATGATTGGATGGGAAGGGGAATTTGAGGGAAAGGTTTGACAAAGACAAACACTACACAAGGACAACATTCATCTTCGCAGCTGACCATCATAAATCTGGTATGGGAGGAAAAGGAAATGTATGCATGAGGATGAGTAGTATTAGTACAGGTAAACCAAATCGAATTGTCTGTCTGCCCCCTGAGACACCCAAGTTATATTATGTTCTGTTGTACCAAGCTTTGAAAGATAACAAATACAATTAAAATATCTGTAGGAGTCAAGTAAACAAACATAAACAACACACACAGTTCTAATGATTAAAGAGAAAAAATGATACTGAATTTCCAAATTTGGAGTTGCATCTGCATTTCTCGAGGACTGTCCATCAATCTTGGGTGCCTGGCAGATGCGATTCGGTATGTTAAGTGTGAGTATGTTATATTGTTTCTCCACTATGACGCAGGGTAAAAGGCTGTAGATTGAAAAACAAAAATGATATTGAAGAATCAAGGAGACAAGTTAAACTGCATAAGGAGTGAAATGAGAAAACTCAGAGGCAGCATGGCTAAATGTCTGTTTCCAGAAGTTACCTTCAACAACATGCCCCCCACCTAACCACCACTTAGCTTCGAATTTGAATCAGACAGCACTGAGCAGACACACACCCATCAACATAGCATTTCCCTAATCAAGTAAAAAAATCAACGCATCGCTGTCAATCACCACTGACCACCACTACACAGACTTGTGTAGGTCTGTTGTTCATCTTTAGGCCACTTCAAAGTCATCATCCAAATCGGTTGGTTTCAGTGAATTTGAAAACTTCCTTTTCTTCTGGGGGCAGTTCTCGAAGTAGTCACACCCAAGCCCTGAGCCATTCCATCATCTCTGATCCTCCTGAATCTGACTCCGAGTATGGTGTTCAACTACGTATCAACTGTGTCCCAAGTCATGACTCAAAATGAAATAGATTGGCCTGTAGTAGTACAATTTTGTTGTTGAACAACAAGGGAAATATTGAGTCACTTTTTGTGTAGACTAGATTTGTGTTTGCAAGCTTTGCACTATGTAAAGGACCGGTCGGGTCTGACTCTTTGAGGAGTGTATAGCAGAAAACAATAAAACAAAGCAGTGTGGACTGTGGAGTGGACCCGATGAAGGAATCTCACTATCTCTCAAAAGGGAATGAAAAAAATAACCTTCAGGGGAAAATTATTGATCAGACATCAGTAGGCCACCAACATTGTGAATCATCACTAGCACATTAAGAGTAACAAACACCCAGTCTCACACTGCCTGCCACCACTGAATCATCTCTTCTCAACACACATGATGATGACAGATCACAACAAGTTGACATCACAACAAACAACAATCACTCAGCATGCAGTGCATTCCAGCATTTACCTGTTCTTCAGGTGTGCTCACTGTGATCGATTTGTGGTGGTCTATTGCAGAATGCAGATCCATTTGTTCATGGAGCAGAGAATTGCCAGTGTAAATCGAATTATAATGTCGCATGTGGGGCAGTCCTCTAGGGTGGAAAAGGATAGATAGTCATGGCCCAGGTTGGAGGCAGGCTCACATTTGCTTGTATTCTCTGTCCAATGCCTGGCTTGAGAGAAATGGGTTTTGGGGTGAGTCAGGACTTCTTTTAATGCACACACTTGCAACTCCAATCTGGCAATAAAATGTGCAACAACGGGATAACTTGGCCCATGGTACTGTCCTCTTTGCTGACTTCCCGTGTAAACACCTCAAAAGGAAGCAGCATCTCTGTCAGGCATTTAACTAGGCCCCATTGGTCCATCAACTCTTTGCATGCCTGTTAGAAATCGGATTCTTGATCGGCTAGGGCGTGTGCCAAAGTCGGGCAAAAACCACCACTCTTGTCAGGATAAGGGAGTTACACTCCTAAAAGTAACCCCTGCTCACCCCCTTGGTAGCTTGGCAGGAGCAGGCAGGCTTATCTTAGAGGGTGTGTGTAAAGCATTTTCACATAACCAACAGTAATACAGTGTACGCACTACAAAAGGACAATACACCAGTTTAGAAAAATATCCAATATTTTTATATATTTAAGACAAGACAAGACCAAAACCAAAAACAATCCACAATATAGTACTTAAAAATCTTCGGTTATCAAATTACACTTGAAAAATAGTTCATTGATGTTGATAGCTCCGTCCGGGGCTATCAAGGCATTGTGATTAAACAAATACAAACAGTTCTGGCTGACCACAGCTTCTCCAGCTCTTTTTCTTAGCTGTCTTCTTGGTCCAAAAGATTCTAAAGTTCAGGGGTCTGGTCCCCAATATTTATATCCCAAAATACTTTTATCTCTTAGGCAGAGAGTCTCTGTGCCCAACCAGAACCAGTTCTGCCTTCTCTGGAGGTGGAGACGGCATTGTCAGAGGCAGACCAGGCCCTTTGAGGTGCGAGGAAATCTCCTCCCCCTTCCCCAATTGCAGCCCAGGTCTATTCAGCCCTTTCCTGACCCACTTACACTATCTGGAGCCACTCCTGCTCCCCAGCCTTTTGTCATCCAAAACCCAGAAAGGCAATCCACATTCCAGCAGAGGCACACGGGATGACTGAGCAAGAAAATACCCACTTTCTTAAAGTGGTATTTTCAAACACAGAATGTAAAAATCACCTTCACTAAAATATGCATCTTTAGATTCTGAGTTCAGGCATACTAAACTTTATTTTCCTACCTAGTTCCCAGGGCCAGTTATGTTTATAAGATGTTATATACAAACTTCCCATCCTGTCCTATGGGGAACAGGTAGCCTTGCAATAATGAAAAA
Organism: Triturus cristatus; assembly: GCF_964204655.1. Lineage (NCBI taxonomy): Eukaryota > Metazoa > Chordata > Amphibia > Caudata > Salamandridae > Triturus > Triturus cristatus. The sequence continues at coordinate 304,901,246 of NC_140579.1, read as the reverse complement.
CGAAATTGGCAGTAATTCACTATCAGGACATGCCACACACACCAGGGCATGTCCTACCTTTCACATACACTGCACCCTGCCCACAGGGGTACCTTGGGCCTACCTTAGGGGTGGCTGACATGTAAGAAAAGAGAAGTTTAGGGCCTGGCAAGTGTGTACACTTGCCAAGTCGACATGGCAGTACCAGACTGCACACATGCTCTGCAATGGCAGGCCAGAGTCACGTTTAAGGGCTGTTTAGGTGGGTGGCACAATCCAGTGGTGCATTCCACCAACAGCATTTGATCTGCAGGCCCTGGCACCCGCAGTGCACTTTACTAGGGACTGACACATAAATCAAATAGGCCATACCAATCCATAACACATTGTACCACAGGAGCACTTGCACTTTACCACTGATCAGCAGTGAGAAAAGTGCGCAGAAACACTAAGCCAGCACAAACAGAGTCAAAACCGGGAGGTCAGATAGCAAAAACTCAGGGGAAACGCGCCAAAAGATGCCAAGTCTAACACATGTCCCCTCTAGCTGAAAGTAGGGAGAACTATCCACCCTCTTGGGAGTTCCCTTCACTAAGGCAGAAGAACCTGGACAGACCATCTGCATTGGCGTGTTCTGTGCCAGGGCGGCGTTCCACTGTAAAGTCCATTCCCTGTAGGGAGACGGGCCACCTCAGCAGTTTTGGATTCTCACCCTTCATTTGCATGAACCATCTGAGGGGCCTGTGGTCTGTCTGAACCCAGAAGTGAGTCCCAAACAGGTAGGGCCTCAGCTTCTTCAGTGCCCAGACCACAGCGAAAGCTTCCCTTTCTATGGCACTCCACCTCTGTTCCCGGGGGTGTAGTCTCCTGCTAAGGATAATCACAGGTTGGTCTAGGCCCTCTTCATTCCATTGTGAGAGCACCTCTCCCACACCATGCTCTGAAGCATCAGTCTGCATGACAAATTCCTTTAAGAAGTCAGGTGCCTTGAGCACGGGTGCCGTGCACATGGCGGCCTTCAAGGTACCTTCTGGCGGGACTCAGGCCTCTGTAGGCGCTCCACCACCTCAAACGGCCCAGTCCACTTATCCTGCAAGGCACAAGGTTCCACTGGGGCCATGACCCAGACTTTTTGACCAGGTTGAAATTCGACCAGAGTGGCATTCTGGTCATACCACTTCTTCGTGGCTTGCTTCCAGGTTCGCCTGAGCGAGTCTCCTGAAGTGGGCCATTTGGTTTCTGAAGGCCAGCATGTAACTAAACACGTCCTGGGGAGTTTTCCTGGGAGCTGCCTCCCAGCCTTCCTTCACCAAACTCAAAGGCCCTCTCACAGGGTGCCCATACAGAAGCTCAAAGGGACTGAACCCAAGAGATTTTTGTGGCACCTCCCTGTATGCAAAGAAAAGGCACGGCAAGAGGATGTCCCACTTACGCCTCATGGGTTCTGTTAGACCCTTACTCATGCCCTTCAAGGTCTGGTTGAATATCTCCACCGGACCGTTACCTTGTGGGTGGTAGGGGGTGGTGAACTTGTAGGTTACACCACACTCCTTCCACAGGGATGTCATATACTTGGATATGAAATTGGTCCCTCTGTCTGAAACCACCTTTCTGGGGAACCCCACTCAGGAAAAGATCCCCATTACCACCCAGCCCATCACTGGTGCCATCGTTGTCCTGAGAGGGATGGCCTCCGGGTACCAGGTGGCATGGTCCACCAAGACCAGGATGCACCTGTTGCCCATGGCTGTCTTGGGGTCCAGTGGCCCCACAATGTCCATCCCTACCCTTTCAAAGGGCGTACCAACCACTGGAAAAGGCTGGAGAGGAGCTTTGACCTTCCTCTCACTCTTACCACTTGCCTGGCAAGTTGGGCAAGACCTGCAATGTCCATCTGACTGCCTTCGCATTTGAGGCCAGAAGAAGTGGGTGACAAGCCTGCCAAAGGTCTTGTCCTGCCCCAAATGTTCTGCTAAAGACACATCATGAGCCCGACCCAGTAGGAAGGTCCTGAAGCGCTGGGGTACCACCAGCACACGGGCTGACCCATGTTCAGGGACCTTAGGCTCGCTGTACAGGAGATTATTCTCCCAGTAGATCCAATGTGATCCGGACTGATCACCAGCTGTCTGGGTGGTTGCCTTCCGCCGCAGACCCTCCAGAGAAGGGCACTTATTCTGCTCCTTGCAGAATTCTTTCCTGGTGGGTCTGCCATCTTGCTGCCAATGGGTCAGCTCAGAGATATCCCCCAGTTCAGATACTTGTTCCCCTGTAGGCACCGGGGCGTCCCCCTCGAGGTCTGCCTCCTCCCGGTCCATGGGAATATCAGGGGCTGGTTTCCCGCACCCTTTTCCCTTTCTCTTTGCAGGGACTTGGGCCACTGTTTCAGGCTCCAAGTCCGTTTGATCACCCTCTCTGGCCGCCATTGACGGAGTGGTCGTGCATGCCCGTCTGGCAACCCAAGCATCTCCAAGTGGGACCTGAGCTCAACATCCTTCCATAAGGACTGCTCCAGGTCGTTACCGAGCAGACAATCTACAGGCATGGAAGGGCTCACAGCCACCCTAAAGGGACCTGAGACCCCCCACACTCAAAGGGAACCTGCACTACCAGACACTGGCGCTCTGAATTGTCCACAGCAATTACTTGGTGGAATGCCCCGGGGACTACCTGCTTCTCCGAGACCAGGTGACACCGGACTGAGGTCACACTGGCTCCAGTATCTTTGAGAGCCTCTACCCTTTTCCCATTGATGGTCACCCAGGTGCTGTATTTCTTTGTGTTAGGGCGCATCTGGTTTCCTGGGACCATCTCACTATCCCCGAGTGAGACGAGGGTAATTTCTGCGGGATCCCCACCCTCCTGTGGGTACTCTTCCTCCCCAAGCGCTACACTAGCCAACACCTTATACTGCCCACCGGTGGGGGACTGTGTCCCCTTAGGGCACTTGGGGTCCCCCTTCAGGTGGCCCACCTGGTCACATGAAAAACACTTGCGGGGCCAGTCACAGCAGGCTTTCCTGAAGAGACACCTTGCTTCTTATCTCCGGGGTGATGGGGACCTTTAACCTGGGTGTTAGTTTGGGGCCCTTTAGAGAACTCCTGTGCTTTATCCTTGTCCCCCCCACTTTTCTGCTGGGGACCATGCCCACCTTTGGCTGAGTCTTCCCCGAACACTTTCTTGTGGACCCGGGTACTCACCCAGCGGTCCGCTTCCATAGCAAGCTTCCTAGGGTCAGTCAGCTTAATATCAACTAGGTGCTGGCGCAGATCTGCAAAACATAGACTAGACAAGTGCTCCCATGCAATCAAATTGTAGAGCCCCTGATAATCTGTCACATTACTGCCCTTCACCCAGCCATCCAATGACCTGCAGAACGAATCTACACATTCCAACCAAGTGTTGGCATCAGACTTTTTACTGGACCTAAACTGATCCCTGTATTTCTCAGGAGTGAGTCCATACCTGGTGAGGAGGGTGTCCTTCATGTCAGCAGAGGTGAGATACTGCCCCTTACCCAAAGCTATGAGGGTATCCCTAGCTTCTTCCAGAAAGATTGGCCACAACCCTGCTCCCCAGTGCCTTTTATGCAACCCCATTTATATGAAAAGACGCCTCGTACCCTTGAAACCACCTTTGTATGTCATCCCCCTTCTGGTACTCTTTACCTACATTCTTGGGAATGTGCACAATCCTATCTGCCTGTACTGAAGAGTTGCTGCCACCATCCGTGCTGGATTTGCTTTTCAATTACAGCTTCTATAGCCCACGCTCAGGGTCTAGTTCCATCCTTTGTGAGCCTGTCAAGCTCTATCTCGTGCCTCCTAGCTTCCCTTCTATCCTCCAGTTCCTCTGGGGACAAACCACTGCTATCTGGCCTGGAGGGACCCCCCCTCCCAAAAGCCCATCACCCTAGGAATAGGCTCCTCTGCCTCCCCACTGAGAATACCAGACTGCTCGCTGGCATGTCTGGCTGCTACCCAGGACTTTTAGGTTTTTGCAAATCGCTTTCAACTTCTTCACGTTGTAGGATTCCAACCTCAAAGGCAAATTCCATGGATGCAACAGATGATGCTCTTGATTCAGGCATGATGAAGGAGCAAGTTCAAGCTGGCAAGGTCAAAAATAGGCCAAACACGAAAGTATGTGGTACTTAATGGTCTGCGATATGGTAGTAGTGCACACCAATCACTGTAAGTCAAGTGCAAACGCACGTCCTATCCCATCGCTACCACCAATGTTAGACATGGAATTCTTGATCGGCTAGGGCTTGTACCAAAGTCGGGCAAAAACCACGACTCTAGTCAGGAAAGGGAGTTACACTCCTAAAAGTAACTCCTGCTCACCCCCTTGGTAGATTGGCATGAGCAGTCAGGCTTATCTTAGAGGCAGTGTGTAAAGCACTTGCACATAACCAACAGTAATACAGTGTATGCACTACAAAAGGACACCACACCAGTTTAGAAAAATATCCAATATTTTTATATATTTAAGACAAGACCAAAAACGATAGAAATCCACAATATAGTACTTAAAAATCTTCGGTTATCAAATTATGCTTGAAAAATAGATCCTTGATGTCGATAGCTCCGTCCGGGGCTATCACAGTGTTGTGAGCAAACAAATCCAAACAGTTCTGAGTGACCGAAGCGTTGCGGGCCAGCTGCGGTGTCGGGAAGACCCACAAACAGTTCCTTTTAGAAATGCAGGTTGTCGGCAACCTCTCATTGAGCTTCCGAAAGCACGGCATCTGCAGGCGTCGGTTCCAGAGGTTGGTGCAGGAGTTGTCAGGGCCCTTGAAGTCACACGTGTTGCAGATCGAACTCCTCTCTGGTGAAGTCAGGAGCGCTGGCATCCGCAGGCGTTGAGTGCTGCGGTGCGAAGTGCAGCGGTGCGGCGTGCGGTGCCCTCAGTTAGCGGTGCGAGCAGCGTCTCGGTGGCGGCGTCGGATGACATCGTCTGTGAGACCAGGGTCACTGTGCGCAGTGAATGAGGTGCTCGTCGCGGTGCTAGCAGGTCACGGTGCAAGCAGCAGCGTTATTGTTGCTGAAGCGCTGTCGTCGGCTGACGAACTGGAGTCGATGGCGCCGGCGTCGGTCGGGCAAGGCTGCGGTGCAGGATGAGGGCAGTGCATCATGTAACTTTACAAGCGGTGCCCTCGAACCACTGTGCAAGCAGCGGCGTCGATTTCGGCATAGAGCTTCGTCATCTGGGAGGCCATGGCGTCATCGTGAAGAGAGGCGGTGCGGGGTGCAGTGTCCACAGGTCGCGGTGCGAGCAGCGGCTCAGTGGCGGCATCAGCATGTGCCATCTGTGAGACCAGGGTCATGGTGCGGCATTGTGGCAGTGCCCTCTGTGGTGCCTTCAGGACACGGAGTCAGCAGCAGCGTCGTAGACGGCGTCGGGTTGATTTTTCTTCTGTTGCAGCACAGAACACACAGTCCCCAGTGCTGACGGCAGAAGAGCTTGAAGTCTTTGCTGTTCCTGAGACTTCTTGAACAGGGTGCAAGCTCTACCTCAAGCCCTTGGAGAAACTCACAAAGGAGATTGTAGAAAGTTCAGTCCACTCCTTTCGCTGCCCTAGACAGAAGCAGCCACTGCAGGCCAACACAGCAAAGCACACAGCAATGTGGTAGTTCCTCCTCACAGCTTCTCCAGCTCTTCTTCTTGGCAGTCTTCTTGGTCCAAAAGAGTTCCAAAGTTCAGGGGTCTGGGGCCCAATATTTATAGCCCAAAATCCTTTGATCTCTTAGGCAGAGAGTGTCTGTGCCCAGCCAGAACCAGTTCTGCCTTCTCTGGTATGACTTTCTGGCAGGAGGTGGAGATGGCATTGTCAGAGGCAGACCAGGCCCTTTGAGGTGTGAGGACATCTCCTCCCCCTTCCCCAATTGCAGCCCAGGTCTATTCAGCCCTTTCCTGACCCACCTAGACTATCTGGAGTCACTCCTGCTTCCCAGCCTTCTGTCATCCAAAGCCCAGACAGGCAATCCACATTCAAGCAGAGGCACACGGGACGACTGAGCAAGAAAATACCTACTTTCTAAAAGTGGTATTTTCAAACTCAGAATGTAAAAAGTTCAGGCATACTAAACTTTATTTTCCTACCTACTTCCCAGGACCAGTTATGTTTATAAGATGTTATAAACAAACTTCCCATTCTGTCCTATGGGGAACAGTGGCCTTGCAATAGTGAAAAACGAGATTGGCAGTAATTCACTATCAGGACATGCCACACACACCAGGGCATGTCCTACCTTTCACATACACTGCACCCTGCCCACAGGGGTACTGTGGTAAATAATTTAATTACCGGGACTTAATTTGATACAGAAACATAATAAAAATAGCTCAATAAATAAGAGGCAGAATCCGTGGTATTAGAGGTTCGGAATGGGCTTTATTCCAATGGACGATTCGAATCGGTTGCTCCAAGTTCCATCACCACGAAGGTTCAGGAAGTGAAGTACATACATTATTGATAATTAATCACTTTTATACAATAGGCATTACAGTGAAGCAAACGCAAGAGGCGTAACAATTGATAGTGTAGATAAAACATACATACGTAGCAAAAGTAGGTGTAACTGGGTGTGACTAAAGAACGTCATCAGGTGTGATGTCATAATAGGGTGGTTCCATGAAAGAATTTCGCAATGTCAGCAGAAATACTTGGCAGAAATGCGCGCGCAGCAGCATGACGTGTAATTGACGTGCAGCTAGGGGGTGAAGGGGACTTGACATTTAGCTCTACATGTGGCGACAGATGTCTGGAGGGTCAAGTCAACCTAATCCCAAATCATATCTAACATCCTATGTTTAAAGAACTATGTTATCCAAAAGAGAGGTCTCTTAGAGTAGAATCTTATTCTATACTGACTATACTGACTGTTAGTGCGTGTACAAGCGTCTAAGTGTCTACACTAGATGCGAGGGCAGAAGTCTTTCATAATAATAAGGCTATGAATTACTTGCATAAAGACAGAGAAGCCGGGCCTTTGCTCGGTAGCTGGAAGAATGTTTACTTAAACTACTAGACAGGAATGCATTGGGCAGGGAGCGGAGCAGATAATTTCGAAGGTGAAATACAGTTTCTTGGCAGGCAACAGGCTGATGTCAGGCATCGTGAGCCGCGCAGGGAATGAGACAAAGTTCATGGTCACAGATGCAGGCTCAGACTGGAGCTTCGGAGGCAGAAAGCAAGAAAAGCTTGATGACAGAATCAGGGCCTACTTGCCTGGACTGTAAAATGGCATAAGTGAACCATATAAAGCCGGTGGCCTTTCATACTTAGGAATGGAATATCCAGCCTATTCATGGCGGATCTGAAAGAGGACATGTTGACGGTGGACGCACATGAGTTTGCGTCTTCATAACTGGAACTGGAGGGAACATACATGTACTTGTGATTTATACATGAAACCGTTGGGGTCCAAGATAGGGGACATAACTGATCAGAAAAATCCATATTTCCACATTCCCTCCTTGTCCCCTACTTGCCCGTCAAGAGATATCAATCTTCATCAATCCATTGATCTGTTCATATAGCATCATTTGTTCTTCTTTTTTCTTCTGGGACGAACGAAATCTTGGTGATGGAATACACGATGTGGCACACAGACCACAAATCGCTGGTCCACATTGTAGGCATAGACAGCAACTGAATAGTATGAGGAAGCCAATACCTAGGAAGGATAGGACCTTCCATCCAAAGGTAGATAATACACTCCAAAACCAACCGGACCAGGTCCAGGTGCCTGGATTCTGGTGTATCTGGCTTACAATCTTATGAAGGCGAGTTATGGCTTTATATACAGATGGCGAATTTTCTGGTATGAAAATGCAACAACTTGATCCGATGACCCTACAAGCTCCGCCCCTATCGGCCAGGATGACGTCAAGGACAAGACGATTTTGAAGCACAACAATCCGCATAGCAGACTGTTCTTCTGTTAAATTGCCTAAGGCGGAAATAGTTTCGTTCACTACTGCTTCAAGGGTTCTAGTTAATCTACGTATCAACTTACTATTAGTAACGGTACCTATATAGGGAAAGAGACCTTTATTGAAATCTGTGTATTTTTCCCATGCTGTTTCAGTGTAATCGACTATTGGGAGATCTCTCCTTTCTCTATTGTGTACTAAATGAGTATTTCTGTGATAATCGGGAGGAGCTAGGAAAACAGGTGGCAAAAGGAATCCAATGTAGCAGGTACCATCCCAATCTAGAGGCAAACGTACATATGCCGTCTGACCACATATAAAATAGGAATGGCGGGAAGCTCTAAATGTCGACTTGCCTTGATCACTGAATTCTATTACAGTGGTGCATCTACTATGGCCCATATGTATGGAACCATTCTTTCTTACACATAATTCACCTTTTACTGGAAATACTGACATGGCGGGCAAAATTGGAGTAGCTTCGGATTCGATATTTATGATCATAAGATTAGGCGTAAAATTACCTAATCCATAAACTTCATTTTCTAGATCAGTTCCTGCTCTCTTGGGAAGTCCCTCCTTGTTAGGGTAGCAGACTTTAAGTAAAACTAAGTTCAAATTTCCCCATACCCAGTTATCTTGATAAACTGCAGAATTCGAATCTAGGGAATTAATTAAACTAAACCATGCTCCACAGGAGCCGTTGTGTGTGAATGGGTATGGAAAAAGAGGTAGAATTCCTTTATAATTCTGATAGGGAGGGAGTCGGCCACATATCCAACAATTTGTAGCATTGCTAACCTGATGGGAATGATGTAACATACTAATAAACGTATTATTGCGCAGCGCAAATCTATAAGACAACTCAAGCGGAGGTAATTCACTAAAAGAATGTTCAGCAGTAACATTATAAACATGTCTAGAAATAGGGTAATATATGTGCAACAATATACTTGCAGTAATTATTAAAAGACTTAAGAAAAACAAAATTAATAACGTCACTGTGCAATGACTATGCAGTGATTTACAGTACGCATGTCGTTTCAGCATTTTTCGGGTGTTTTCTCTATTCAGGTCTAAGGGATACATGTCAGAGACAAATTCAACCGCTTCACCTTGGAGAGGACTTAAACAATCAAATTGCCTGACTGGTTAGACCGGAGTTTTAGTTTATATTGTTCGTGACTACTTGATTCAACCAAAGGAAGTTTTGAGTCAATGGGTGAAGACACACGAGGTGTGGTATTTACATCCGATGGTAGTCCATGAAATTTTTTGATATGGCTTGAATGTACCCAGCCTTTCCTGCCTTCGATCTTCACGGCTGTCCTTGTGGTGAGCAAGACCAGTTGCGGCGACCTCCACCTAGGATCCAGCTGAGTCTTTCGATCAAAGTTCCTCACCAAGACCAGGTCCCCCGGAACTACGTCATGGGGTTTCACCTCAGTGTTGTCAGGAAAAGCTGCAGCTACCTGTGAACGACAAGATTGTAGTGCAGACATCAAGGAAGCCAAATAATCTGTCAGCATATTACAGTCAATATCAGTTATTTTACGTGGTATAGGCGTCCCCCACATATTTGGTGGTCTGCCAAAGATCACCTCATACGGGGATAGCCCTGTTCGAGAGTGTGCTACCATTCTCATGTAAAAGAGTGCAACTGGTAACGCTACTACCCAGTCGACACCTTTCTCTCTGCATATTTTGGACAATCTGATTTTCAGGGTCTGATTATGTCTTTCCACGAGACCTGCTGCCTCGGGGTGTCGGACACAGTGGAATTTCCACTGATAACCTAACAAAAGTGAAACGTGTTTCATTAGTTCGGATGAGAACGGCTGGCCGTTATCTGAGTAGACAACACGTGGTAAACCGTATCGTGGGAAGAATTCTCGAACTAACTGTTTGGCAGTAGTCGGGGCAGTGTAATCTGAAACCGGGTATGCCTCTGTCCAACGGGAAAGAGCACAGACAACTACGAGAACATATTTGAATCCTCTACATCGTTTTATCTGGATATAATCCATCTGGAGGATTTCAAAAGGGTGATCAGGAGGCTGAAATCCACCCTGTTCTACGGGAATGCTTTTTCCTGGGTTGAACTGACAACAGATCATACAGGTACGAACTTTTTGTTTGGCTGCTGCTCGTAAATGTTTGTTGAACCAAATGTGTTGAATGCTGTCTAGCATAGCTTTTTCTCCTAGATGCGCTGGACTATGTATAGTGTTAATTATAACTTGGACCATTGAATCAGGAAGGAACCACACAGATTTTTCCTTCGTCATCCATCCTTGGTCCGTTTGAATCCCTCCTAACTCAGTCCATTTCTTTATTTCGTCTGGAGTAGCATGTGTCTGTATGTCAATTACATCAAGAGTGGGATCCTTAACCGTCATACAATGTGTTGGCGTCGGGACTATTGTCTTTGTCATGTCGGATGTTTGAGTTTGAGCAGTCTGTTTAGCTGTTCTGTCAGCTAGATCATTGCCTTGAGAAATGATATCAGTAACTTTCGTATGAGCTTTACATTTCATAATTGATATTGCAGTGGGTAGATGTATTGCATCTAATAAGGCATGAATGAGGGGTCCGTGCTGAATGTGGGCACCGTGAGAAGTTAAATAACCTCTCTCTCGCCACAGCACGCCGAAGTCATGTACAACTCCGAATGCATAACGTGAATCAGTGTATATGTTGACTCTTTTATTTGTGGCTTGAATACAGGCTTGTGTCAGAGCGACGAGCTCTGCTGCTTGAGCGGACAAGGTATTTATGCAGTTTGTTTCAATGATTTCAGTGTCTGTTGTGACTGCGTAAGCGGCCACTAACTCTCCTGTACTTGTTCTCATACATGAACCATCTACATACAACGTTAAGTCTGGGTCTGACAATGGGACGTCTGTCAAGTCTTGTCTGGGTTTCGTTGTGATTGTAATAACATCAATACAATCATGAGCTAGTGGGTCTGTTCCGATTACGGGTAAAAGTGTGGCAGGATTCAATGTGTTACAACATCTGATTTCTATATGTGGCTGAAACAATGTTAATTCATACCCTGTAAGTCGCGCTATAGTCAAATGTTGTGTTTGCGTTCGATTCACAAGAACCTCTACTGCATGTGGTACTTGAACTGTTAATGGATGTCCTAACACTATGGCATCGCTTTGTCTGATTGCTAAAGCTGTTGCTGCCACTGATTTCAGGCATGCAGGCAAAGCCTGAGCTACGGGATCTAATGTACTAGAAAAATAAGCACATGGTTTGTGGGATCCTGCCTGTTCCTGTGTGAGTACTGACAAGGCAGTACCTTCGCGTTCTGTAACAAAGAGTGTAAACTGTTTATTGTAACATGGTGTTGCTAAAACCGGTGCTTGGCATAAGGCTTTCTTTAGGCTTTCAAAAGCTTGTGCATGTTCCTGAGTCCAAGGGAGAACAGTCGATGTGGCTGCCTCCTGTGTTGTCAATTGAATGAGTGGTTTTGCTAGAAATGCATACTGAGGGATCCACTGCCTACAATATGAAGTGAGGCCTATAAAAGCCCGCACCTCCTTTTGTGTCTTGGGTATTGGCATGTTAGCTATTAACTGAATGCGGTCGGGTGTAAGCTGCCTTCCCTCCTTGGACAGCGAGTGTCCAAGATAAACAACTCGCTGGACACAGAATTGCAGCTTAGAAGGGGACACCTTGTGCCCTTTTTCGGCTAGAAATTGTAAAACTGTCAGTGATGCTTTCTCACATTCAGGTTCGCTTCTAGCGGTGATCAGCAGATCATCGACATATTGAAGCAGGGCAGTGTTTACTGGCATGTGGATACTGTCGAGTTCTCGTTTCAGTGCTTGGCTATAGATGCTGGGGCTTTCTGTAAATCCTTGAGGTGCGCGTGTGAATTTAAAGCTACGTCCATTTAAATTAAATCCGAACAAGTATTGGCTTTCCGGATCTATTGGGACGCTGAAAAAGGCATTCTTGAGATCAATTACAGTAAAGAATGTTGCTTCAGAATCAATAGCTGTCAGTAATGACGAGATATCTGGGACCACAGGGAATTGTGGCACAATGCATTTGTTCAATTCGCGCAGATCAATAACCAATCGATATACTGGCGGGCCTTTGGATCTGTTCGTTTAAGAATCGGAATTATCGGGGAATTACATACATTGGAGTCTGTTTCCACAACCACTCCTTGGGCAATGAGCTCGTCAATGATTTGTAGTAAAGCCACAACAGCATCTGGTGGTAACTTGTATTGTCGCATTCGTGGTAATACCACTCCTGCCCTTAGTGTAACTCGATATGGTGTAATATTCATGCAACCAACATCAGTAGGGCCTTGTGCCCATAAATGTGTAGGTAAAGTCTGTAGTCGGGGATCCATGTCTCGAGACACATAGTGACCTTTGAAATCACGTAAAAACAATCTTACTCCTTCCGGAGAACAACATATTATAGCTCCTAGAGCTTTCAGTGTTTTTATACCTAACAAGTTTTCTGGACATGATTTAGTAAGCAATAAATCTGTAGTTCTGGTCAAAGGTCCTATCGTAAGTGGAAGAGGCTGTGATACTTCATTAACAATAGGTTTTCCTGAAAAACCAAGGGAAATATTCTGTGAGCCTGAGAGGGGTGCCCCTGGAACTTCACTGTGTTTTATTGTTGTTCGACTTGCCCCTGTATCAAGTAAAAATTTTCTATCTTGGCCTAATAATTCACTATGTACATAAGGTCCTTCTTGGTCTACAGGGACCTCGATAAGGGGTAAGTCAACTTCCCTCTCTAGGCTGGTTCATGCATATCGTTGATAATCAGGATAGTCATACTGTGCGGTCTGGTACAGCTGTCGTGTCGTGGTTTGTGTGGCAGCAACCGGCAGCGCTGGTGCAGCTGGCACAAACTGTATAGACTGTTGTGGAGCTGGCATGGACTGTGCATGCTGCGGGGCTCCTTGTTCATTCTGATCCTGTCTAGGTGGCCGTGGTCTTTCCTGTGTTTTACCTGTGGCGATATTACGCTTCAGGACTGGGCAATCGTGTATGTAATGTCCTGGCTGTTTACAATAGTTGCATGTCCCTTTTACAGGTCCTGCTGACTCACCGGAATGTATCGTACCCTTTTTATGTCCTTCAGCTGGAACTGTCTGAGAGACTAGCATTTTCATTTTCGTGTCTTTCATGCGTTTCTGTTCATGTTCTTGTTCCTCTCTAATTCTATTGTAATGGTACTGTAACATTTGTAACATTTGTGATGGGGTATTACCTTGCCAGGTACTCTCGAATTTTAATACTCTATTCTTCACTTGGGGCAAGGAATTTTCAACTAATTTTGTCACAAACAGATGTGGGTATGATTCGCTACTTGCTTTTATGCCACTATTTATACCAAAACATTTTTCAAATCGGGCATAGAAATCACTAGTGTCTTCATCTTGCTTTTGTTTACAGGCTGAGATTGCACCCCAGTCTTCCTTTTTCGTAGTTAATAAACGTGGCAGTACCTGTACTAGTAAACCTGGTAGTGCTTTAGTTTTGTCCCCAAGCCCCGAACCTGGACCTCGGGCCTTTTCTTCATTTTCTAATGCTGCCCAGTCTATCTTTTGGTCTCCCACCTCCCACTCTTTTTCCTTGAGTTTTTCATAAATGCCAGCAGGCATTAATACCTTTAATATTGTCATAATGTCGGGATAGGTATACTCTCCCATGAGTAACATGTCTTTAATTTCTCGGTGGAAACCCGCTGGGTCTTTGTCATGACTGGGTACCACTTTCTTCATTTCTAACAATTCTATTTTCGATATGGGCGTATATACAAATACACGTTTAAACTGATTGTCCTCGCCCTTTATTGGGTGTACTTCTCGTAATTGATTCTGTCTGTCCATGTAATACATCGGTCTTTCCTTGATGGGCAGTGAGACATGTTCTGGGCATACAAAAAGAATGTACTGCTTTCTCGATTCTAGTATTTCTTTAATTAGCTTAGTACCTGAACCTCTCCATCTATTCGTGAGTAATTCAGTCAATATATCAGGTAACGGACCAGGATCGGAATGTTGACTTTGATAAAGTATAAGAAGTTGTTGAATCATATAAATCCCAGCTAAACGCTGTTCATCTGGGGTGAGGTTCAAAAATGTGTGTGCTACTGTATTATCACCATATTTTCCGGGACTGTCAACCCAATGAACGGCTGACCTGGCTAATTCTTGTTCATCCATAGAATCGAGTAAATGATAACCCCTTCGTTCTCGCAGTAATTTGTCAGCGGCTTGGAACGAATGCTCGGGGGACCTCATATTTATTATAGGTGTTTGGAAATTCCTGTTATTATCTGGACATATCGGACGTATCGGGTCAGTAAAACATCTAGTACTATTACAAGATCTTCCTCTACCTACATAGGCTATGGTTTCTGACTGTCCTGTGGACAGTCCTGATCCTTCCTCCTCCTCGTTTTGTTCAAACTGGTCTACCGCTAATCTCTCTTCGTGTAGGCGTTCTATTTCTTTACGGATCTTTCTGCACATGGCTATTATACATTTTTGCCTATCATGTCTCCCTTCTGATATATTCTGGCTCCATCTGGTAAGAGTTTCCATTGTTTCCGGGTCTACCCCCGGTCGGTCTTGATTTCTGATCACACAATTTATGAGGAAACATAACAGTTCCCCCTGTATCTCCACTTTCTGGTATTCCATAGCTCTGTTAATACATTCAGAATCTCGCCCTGTTTGGACAAAATGATATATATTATCTAGATGCATAGTCATTCCTGGTAGCTTCCCTAAATACACCGCGGCTCGTCTGATACGTAATAATGCCATGATCATTTCGTCCTCTTTGCCGGGCACAGGGTCATATCTACAATCTATAAGAAGTTCCTTAAGCGTGCGGGCATTTATGAGTTTGGGGGTACGTGGATGTGCTGACTCTTGAAAGGTAAGTTTATTTACTCTGGGTGGCGTAGAAAAAATGTTGGTAGCACCTCTGGTAGCCCCGTCTGGGGTATCGGGCGTGAAAGGATTCGTTGAACGCGATACAGCAACTATAGGTGTGGGCACAGCTGTAGAAGCAGCTGTAGGAACAGATGTGGAAACAGATGTGCTTGCCGGAACTGGTGTCAGGATTTGTTGTTGTAGAGATACAGATACAGGATCTTGGCGTTGAACCTCCCCGGCCGACGGTCTATGTGGGGCGGGGTTAGCATACTCGGGAGCTGCTTCATCTAAATATGAGGAAAGGAAAACATCTTCTGCTGTTCTAGGATGCCCTTTAGGATGCATTTTTATTGGGAACAATGGGGGTGGCAAGTCTTTTGGTATCTCCGGAGTAGCCTTGGGTAATCCCTCGGCCAGAAGGGGATACATACCATTCATAAGGGCATTTCTTTGTCTGTCTATTTGTTCTGATGTCACTCGTGTACCTTCTTTAATTAATAGATTTTCTCGGACTTTATTTGAATTTTCCTTACTCTTCTCTTCCTGTCTACGTGCTTTTTCTGTACGTCTATACGATTCTTTACGCCATAATTCAATGGCATCTTTCTGTGATTGTCTAGCTTTCTTTTTCCATAATTCTTCCTCTACTTTCACGATGCAATCTGCATCCCAGGTCCCAGCTGCGGGCCACCTCTGACTTTCTGGTAATTCCTTAGTGTAGTCTACCCATAGATCAAGAAATAATATGGCGTCTAGGCCATGTTTATGATACATGAAGTACCCTGGAGTGTCCCTAGGAGGAATGGGAACAGCTTCTTCGAGTACCCCTTTTCTAGTTGTGATCTGTCTTAGTTTCGAAAAGAGCGGCATACTGAGAACTGATCTGATACTTGATTTTGAACAAACTTAATACAATAAACACGATAATGAACAGTCATTCACACCACAATATGCAGAACGTATTAAAAAACATTTAACATTTAACATTTAACTGAGCAACGATGATGATGACGGTCTAAGGAAACTTAATCACTAAACATAATACTCGGCATTAACTGAATTATTCTGAATTTATATACTTGATATACTAGATATACTGCTAAACAGTACAGATACACTGCTAAAACAGTGCAGACCGGATTTGTGTACCCAAACCCGTCTTGACCGGCACAACCTATGTGCACGTCAGAACGCCTCCCCAGTAATGGTACTCACCGGGTAGCTCGGAACGGAAGGCCTCGGAACGGAACTGAACTGAACTGGACCGGACTGGACTCGACAACTTCGGACACTTCTGAGCTTCGGAAACCTGGTGGGCCTCTGTATACCTCGGATCTTGCTCTCTCAGCTAGGCTCTGGTCGGGATACTTCGCACTTCTCACCGCCTCGTCTGGGTGTTGATCGCAGCCTCAGTCGCCCCCGCTTAACCGGAGGGAGATACAGGAAATCCTGCTGGTACGCGTTGTTGTCCGTCCAGCTGTGGCAGGAGACCGGGCCTGCAACGCACCGCCGGCGCGTGAGATGAGAAAGTGTCCCTGTTCGGGCGCCATTCATGTGGTAAATAATTTAATTACCGGGACTTAATTTGATACAGAAACATAATAAAAATAGCTCAATAAATAAGAGGCAGAATCCGTGGTATTAGAGGTTCGGAATGGGCTTTATTCCAATGGACGATTCGAATCGGTTGCTCCAAGTTCCATCACCACGAAGGTTCAGGAAGTGAAGTACATACATTATTGATAATTAATCACTTTTATACAATAGGCATTACAGTGAAGCAAACGCAAGAGGCGTAACAATTGATAGTGTAGATAAAACATACATACGTAGCAAAAGTAGGTGTAACTGGGTGTGACTAAAGAACGTCATCAGGTGTGATGTCATAATAGGGTGGTTCCATGAAAGAATTTCGCAATGTCAGCAGAAATACTTGGCAGAAATGCGCGCGCAGCAGCATGACGTGTAATTGACGTGCAGCTAGGGGGTGAAGGGGACTTGACATTTAGCTCTACATGTGGCGACAGATGTCTGGAGGGTCAAGTCAACCTAATCCCAAATCATATCTAACATCCTATGTTTAAAGAACTATGTTATCCAAAAGAGAGGTCTCTTAGAGTAGAATCTTATTCTATACTGACTATACTGACTGTTAGTGCGTGTACAAGCGTCTAAGTGTCTACACTAGATGCGAGGGCAGAAGTCTTCCATAATAATAAGGCTATGAATTACTTGCATAAAGACAGAGAAGCCGGGCCTTTGCTCGGTAGCTGGAAGAATGTTTACTTAAACTACTAGACAGGAATGCATTGGGCAGGGAGCGGAGCAGATAATTTCGAAGGTGAAATACAGTTTCTTGGCAGGCAACAGGCTGATGTCAGGCATCGTGAGCCGCGCAGGGAATGAGACAAAGTTCATGGTCACAGATGCAGGCTCAGACTGGAGCTTCGGAGGCAGAAAGCAAGAAAAGCTTGATGACAGAATCAGGGCCTACTTGCCTGGACTGTAAAATGGCATAAGTGAACCATATAAAGCCGGTGGCCTTTCATACTTAGGAATGGAATATCCAGCCTATTCATGGCGGATCTGAAAGAGGACATGTTGACGGTGGACGCACATGAGTTTGCGTCTTCATAACTGGAACTGGAGGGAACATACATGTACTTGTGATTTATACATGAAACCGTTGGGGTCCAAGATAGGGGACATAACTGATCAGAAAAATCCATATTTCCACAGTACCTTGGGCCTACCTTAGGGGTAGCTGACATGTAAGAAAAGGGAAGGTTAGGGCCTGACAAGTGGGTGCACTTGCCAAGTCGACATGGCACACCAGACTTCGCACTAGCTCTGCAATGGCAGGCTAGAGTCACATTTACAGGTTGTTTGGGTGGGTGGCACAATCCAGTGCTGCAGCCCACCAATAGCATTTGATCTACAGGCCCTGGCACCTGCAGTGCACTTTACTAGGGACTGACACATAAATCAAATAGCCCAATCATGGAAACACCAATCTAAAACACATTGTACCACAGGAGCACTAGCACTTTACCACTGATCAGCAGTGAGAAAAGTGTGCAGAAACACTAAGCCAGCACAAACAGAGTCACATTTACGGGCTGTTTGGGTGGGTGGCACAATCCAGTGCTGCAGCCCACCAATAGCATTTGATCTACAGGCCCTGGCACCCGCAGTGCACTTTACTAGAGACTGACACATAAATCAAATAGGCCAATCATGGAAACACCAATCCATAACAAGTTGTACCACAGGAGCACTTGCACTTTACCACTGATCAGCAGTGAGAAAAGTGCGCAGAAACACTAAGCCAGCACAAACAGAGTCAAACCCGGGAGGTCAGAAAGAAAAACCTCAGGGGAAACACGCCAAAAGATGCCAAGTCTAACAATGCCATATTCATTGATAGGTCTGTACTGCTCAAAAACGTGTTCAGGCATTTAATAATTGGAGTTTCAGCATGTTGGCACCTCCTGTATGAGTACTTGAACTGGCATTCTACATTCACGCTGAATGACCCTCAGCTGTTTCCAGTCTTTAAATGAATGGCTGAAGTGAGTGCAGATTCTTCTGCAGATGAAAAGTAAGTTGCTTACTTGGTCTTCTTTTTTGAGAAAGTCCTGTACAATGATGTTGATGCAGTGCGCCAAAAAACAGGACCCTGATATAACCACCGTCTGCCATGGCTTTAACTATATTACTGCCATTGTCCGTGGCAACAAATCCAATCTTAAACCCTCTTGGTTGCAGCAATTCAAATGCCATGTTGTTAAAGTTTTCCAAGATGTTTGCAGCTGTCTGGGAGTTCTCCATGGTGAACATCGTTACTGTTGCATGCTTCGGAGTAGCATTACAAATCTCAGTAGTATCAACACCTGCAGATATTTTTTCTCTAGCCCCCACAAAAGAGATCCAGTGTGGAGTGATGCACATGTAATCAACTGGTCCACATGTCTGTTGTAAGGTGGATACTCTGAACAGCACTCTGCTGCAAAGCTTAGCCAAGCAATTCAAGCACATCGTGACATAGCGCTGGAACAGCAACTCTAGCAAAATAGGACTGGCTGCGAACCTTCCATTTCGGGGAGATGGTTGCCATAAATTCAAGGAAACCCACCCATTCCACACAAGAAGAAGTAAAGAGGCCCAGCGCTAACATTTTAGCCAGCTGCGCATTGAACAAACGTGCTGTTGGGTGGTTGCGTTCAAACTGCCAATCCACCCTAAACATGGTAGGAATAGTACCCTCAATGTTTTTCCTTCCTGATGCCACTGATGCAGGTGTCTTCTTGAGAGCAGGCAGTGGTAGGCTCAATGTGCTTTTCAGCGGGACAGCCACTGTCCTCAGATGCCTTGGTGTCTCATCCTGAGTCGTGTGATATTGTGATGTTGCTGATGTGGTCGATGCTGCTGCACTGCTGGGGAAAGGGCTGCTTTGCGTAAGGAAAATGTCTTCCTCTTCATCACCTTCCCCCGTGATCGGATACGGATTCTCTGCTCAGCCAGCTTTGACCCCCTTCACCAACAACTTCTTGGAGTTTTTTGGCCCCTAAGGTGAGCCTCCCAACAGATCGCATGGTGCTTTCTCAAACGGGTTGTTTGGCCACTGGTACCATATTTTGTCCCAAGCTTACCGTGACTAACATTTGCGCCACAAACGGAGTATATGGCAATGTTCGCCTCCTTCTAGCTAACCGCAAAGAAGTCCTAAACCGGGGAGCTCAACTTTCTGATGCTGGTACCACTGCCAATGTTGGATGAACTGGTGGTAGGTGAGCGTTTTGACATTTGACTCGCTGCAGTACCTACTACTACTGAGGTGGCTGTGGATGTAGGATGCTGCCAGGACTTTGCAAATATGGCAGTTGGCAGTGGTTGGATCTGTGGTGCCACTGCCACATATCCCGGGGAAGTTGAGATGGGGTAACCTTGGTCTCCACTGGGGCTGGGCTAACATCCATGATGACTGGCTCGTCATTATCCTCCTCTTTTACATCTGCCTCCATAACTTGAAGGCTATCTGGAACCTTCTTTTTCCCTAGCCTCATCTGAGTCATCTTGTAGAGTGTCTCACTCTCAGACTGAGGTGGGACCCAAGTGGTGTCTAGTGTGAGAAGTTGGCCTGGTATATGCTGTCCACTAGTTATAGTGGGCACACTGTACCAGTCCAAACAACCTCTTATTGGTTATAGGTTAAAAACAACCTTTATTGAAAGCTATCCTAGTGGTAGCTATGGAGAGCAGCCTTCAGGCTAAGTCTTGAAGGAATGTAAAGCAGCTTGTTTTACCAGTCTATAATCTCTTGAGTGCCTAAATGAAAGACAACCACACCAGGTATATATATAAACTATATGTATTTATTACTAAACACACCCTCCTAGTCTCTTTATGAGACTAGAGGTAAACACACATAAGTTACACTTCAAATATGACAAATACACGTCAGGCCCTAGGGGCTAGCCAAACCATATACTAAAATAGTGGTATAAGAACCACGACTTAACTAGACACAAGGCCTAGAGCCTGTAGAATCACTGGGACCCCAAGGAACCACCCAAGGGATTGACACAGGGGGCCCACGGAGGCCGTGTGCAGTGTGTGAACACTGCCGCGAGCTCCTGTTAGCTTCTATGGGGAAAGTCGCGGTTAGATTTTTAAAGATTAGGGACACTTAGAATCGAACTAGGACCAAACCCTTTGGGACTTAGGAAGTTCTATGGCCAACACCCACGGGAGTACCGGAGTACTCGTGTTACCTCACCCAGGGAAGCCGGGTGCATAGGTGTCAAATGCTGTCGGGTCACGTCGTCGATTTCAATGGGACCTAGCAAAGAAGTGCTGCTGCAGGGAAGATGCGAAGTGTTCGAAGAGATCCAAGCCTGGATCGAAGATGAGAAGAATCTGAAAGCAGAGTGGACAGAGTATGGGTCACTTGCCCCTGACCAGGAAGGTGATAGGCGGATGCCCACCGATGTCGGGTGATTTCAGGTGAAGAAGGTGAAGCTTGACTCTTCAGCCACGAGGACCAGGAGGTGTCGAGGACAACCAGGAGCTGGATTGGAGCTGTCCCATGAAGGATGTCGAGTGCTGCAGTGTCGGTGCCCAGATTGGACACAACAAGCCTTGGCAACCGCAACCCATGCTGAAAGAAGAAAGATGCTTCGGTGCAGACCAGCAAGGTCTGAGGGACTCACCACTTGTTAGGGAGTCAGGGTACGTCTGGAGCAACCAGAGATGCCCAAGGAAATTCAAAGTTATCCCCTCAGGGACCCACCAGCAGACAGACCAGGGATCGCAAAGGGATCTCAAGAGAAAACACAAAATGGCGGCAAACGGGTCACTCTGGGAGACTAGGCCAACAATCCTCTGTGGATCTTTTGCTAGAGGTTGGGGCTACAAGTAAGCCCAAGCACGACTTCAAGAGACATTGAGAAGTCAATGCACTTGCAAAAGTGCATGGTGACCAGGAGTTCCAGTTCCACACTACTCACGAGGGCTGCCAGTCTCAGCTTTTCTGGGGACTTTGGTCGGCCTCTGAGATATCTAGAAATGCTCTTCCTGGGCTGCAAATACTTCGGAGTCTGCCGGGGGCTTCGGAAATGCAGACCCGCAAAATGCTTTGTTGGTGCCTGCCAAGCAGGGGAGTCACTCCTTGACCCCAAGGGAGATTTCTTCAGTCCTCTAGTCTTTAGTAGAGCATCGAAGGTCCAGGATTCAGCTTCAGAGTTTCATCCAGGGATATCTAAAGTTCTGGTTACAGAGGTTCCTTACTTTTACCTAAGGAAGGGGTTGGACTAGCTCTAGGGACCCTCCTATGGAAGGGTTTGGAAAGAGGGGTGGCTACACCCATATCCTTTGTCCAGTTTCACACCAGAGCAGGGGCTAGAAGCTACTGAACCAGTTTGAGCTGGACTATGCACAGGGACACCAAATGTGCCCCCAGTGCAGGACTTCAAAGCACTCTGAGAGTGCTCCCACCCAGCCCCAATACACATAAGCCTGTCTGGAAGGTGGTTACACCTCCCTGTGACAGGAAATCTATTGTCCAGGCCGCCCCTGCCAGAGTTTCTGTCAACAGCAGGAGGCCAGACCCGTGTCTGTGGCTGCAGCATCCATTTTGTGATGCCAGGGCTCTGTTAGATTTCTACCAGGTATACCAGTACTGCCATGTCTCTCCCTCTAGAAGGGTGGGATCATATCCTCACATCAAGAACTGATGTGGGGGTATGATTCCAGGGTGATTGACACCAAACACGGAATGTTTCCGTGCAGCCAGTCCAAAGTTATCATTAACCGTTTAAGATATAATGCACTTAAGAGTATATGGTCAGGCTGCACCACTGACAACCCCGGAGAAGAGATTCCGAAGGATGCAGAGGGGCTCAGCTCATGCCTGGGCACCCTCTGACATATAACCAAGCATCCTGCCTTCAGGATTGATAAGGCCTGCCATAGGGGTGACTGATAGGTTACTATGTGCAGTGATAGGTGAGGTATAGTGAACCTATACCTCAGTAAGGGGTGCATGCACCACCTTACCCAGGCTGCAGTAGCAGACCTGTGGTGGCTTTTTGGGTGGCTTTCCAGGGGTGGCATAATACATGCTTCGGTCCCTGGTAGGCCTCTGGGGTACCTAAGCCCTGAGTACATAGTAAACCACATACTAGGGACTCACAAGGGTACCTCAGGATCCAATCTGTGGTGCATCTAAAGTACATGCAATCAATTTAGAGAGGAAGCAGCTAGGCTGGGGCCCTGAATAGCAGGGTCCCAGCCAGACTAAAGTCGAAAAACAGTGAAACACCAGCAAAAAGTGGGGGTAAACATGTGTAGCAGATCCTACTCTCCTACATCTAGATCATCAGGGGGCTGGAAGAAGAAGATGATGCACCACTAACTCTTTTTTTTCTAGCTGGAGATCTGGAAGACAATGGATCTTCTAGAGCAGATTGCTCTACTTCCTCAGCATGAAGCTCAATCTCTTGAACTGCTCCTACTTCGGGAGGAACTACTATTGGCAGTTGTGGCTGTTGTTCTTGTTGTTGTCCACTTCTCTGAGTTTCCTGCAATGATTCCGTACTACTTTGTGAAAGAGATAAGTCAATTTCAACATCACTGCTCGTTGACATTGACGTGATTAGACTCGCTGCCTCTGTGACAGACATGGGCTTGGGCCTAGATTGGGGTGGGTCCTCTACTTTGGGGGTACTGCTCCCAGCATGCTCCCCAGAGGCAGGTGCGGCAGGCACAGTTTTTTGTTTTCCAACAAACATCTGGGGAGACATACCAGTGGTGGGGGTGGTAAGCTCCTTCTACTCACTGGCCACTTTCTTGGTAGCAGTTTCAGCACCTTTCTTTATGGCCATCTTGAAGCTGTCAGTTGGCAGTGGCACTTAGCTTCACAAGTTAAAGAGATGTCTGTGATGTGTGGGTCCCTCATGTGTCACGCTGTGCACAGGCCTTCTTACTGGCAGTACTGTGGGTGATGCTATTTCTTGTCTTGTGCACCTAAAAGAAAAGAAACAAAAAGGACAGCAGTGAAAGTGGCATTTTTGCTGTTCAATTAGTAGTACAAACAAACACAACATCATTTAGTGTGGTCACTGGTTACTCCCTATTATAAATAATTAACAATACAATGTGTATCTATTCGTAAAACGGAAAACCACACCTACATAAACTTTCATGATGACTGACTGTACATTCAGGAAGGATAAGAGAGAGCAACATACAGATGAAACTGTTTGTTTTATGTTCGTCATGTGACTTCACTCAGGTGTGTGGTGACACTCAGGGAGGTGCAGCTGACAAATGACAATGCAAGGAATAATCCCAGACAATGAATGCTGTTCTGCACCTATAGCAGACATGGGGTTGATTGATGCCAGATACAGTGGAAATGGTATGAACAAAAAAAAAACCTTTAATAATACATGGAAAAATGAACATTAAAAAAGTATACATATGTGAAGTTATCCTCAAAGATATAATAATAAGTTATTAAACTGGTATCTCATTGCTCAATCATCCATGCAGCCTATAGCAAAGTGCCAAATTTTTTTGGACGCACAAAATGGCTGCCAGCCAGTACCACATTGTCATCAACAACAACACTGAGCAGGAAGGCATTCATTGAGAACAAAGAGAAAACATGTAGGCCTATATGGAAAGCCCACTGGCTGCCCACCCTACACCAAAAATGGTCATGCATCAACCACATGATCACAACAAGAGAACACATACAGGCCTATGGAGAAAGCACACTGGGTGGCTAGTGGTAAGCACAAAATGGCTGCCAGCCACATGGTCATGGTCACAACAACAACCAGAAAGATGGCATGGCCACACCAAAGAAGACAAGCAGGCCTATGTCAAAAGCACACTGGCTAGATACACAAAATGTCCGCCATCCACATGGTCACAGGCTCACAACAAGAAGCGGGAGGCCTAGAAAACAAAGAACGCATGCAGGCCATGCAGGGCCGGACTGGGAACCGAAACTGGCCCTGGCACACTGCTCGGGCCGGCCCCCCTTGGGGGCAGGGGGGATGCAGCTGAGCTTTGCTAGGGCCTGTTTCGGCTGATTTTGTGACAAGGGGCAAATATTGTTGTCCCCTGGTAACAAAAGCGGTCCCTAGAGGCCCAAAACCGGCCCCCACCCTAGCGGCCCACCTGGGAAATGCCCGGTGCCCGCTATGGCCAGTCCGGCCCTGGGCCTATGGCAAAAGCATACTGGCTGCCTACACAAAATGGCCACCAGCCACATGGTCACAACAACAACAACCAGCAAAAAGGCATGGCCATAACAAAGAACACATGCAGGCCTATGTCAAAAATGCACTGGCTGGATACACAAAATGACCGCCACCCATATGGTCACAACAAGAAGCAGGAGGCCTAGAACAAAGAACGCATGCAAGCCTATTGAAAAAGCACACTGGCTGCCTACACAAAATGGCTGCCAGCCAAATGGTCATACTCACAACAAGAAGAAGGAGGCCTAATGCACGCAGGACTATGGGAAAAGCACACTGGCTGCCTACACAAAATGGCTGTCAGCCACATGGTCACAAGAAGCTGGAGGCCTAGAACCAAGAACACATGCAGGCCTATGACAAAAGCACACTGGCTGCCTACACAAAATGGCCGCAAGCCACATGGTCACTCACTAGTCACAACAAGAGGCAGGAGGCCTCTAAAACAAACAGCACATGCAGGCCTAGGGACAGTCCACTGACTATAAAAAATTGACCCTATCCAGTGGCCACATGGCATCTGGAACAAAGGCTAATGGTGGCCTTTGACAAACACACACACACACAGGCCAGAAAAAGTAGGCATGGTAAAACAGTGAAAACAGCATTAATTCAGCAATGCCAATAACAAAAAGTAACAGGGCTAAAACAAATGTTTACAATAACACACATCCTTCAAAGGCATTACCCCACCTAGTCCTATACACCGTTTGTATGAAAAAACATGAAATACCACAAAGAAAACACATTTTGGATTGCAATCCAAATCCATCCATGGCCTAAATGCTGTAGACATCAGAGAAACAGTTGTTTCATGCACTTATGACTAGCACTGGGCCTACTGGCTGGAAGGCCAATTAGCAGACCAAGCCACATAGTGAATTAAATCAATATTGCAAATGCATTAAAAAAAATGGAGAAAATGTAGTAAACTGTGAAACATGTTTCCTTTACAAAAGAAGAAAAATAGAATGCAAACAAATCAGTGATCACTAGGCCCCTCTGAAATAAAAGGCCAGCCACCATAATATTTTTTTTAAATCCATTAAAAGTACAAGTACATCCAGGTGCATGGACCCAATCAAACAAACACCAGTTTTTCAACTTACTTGTGAAATCTCAAATACAAAAAGTCCTTAAATTTAATGGGATATGCAGCAGACACAAAGAGTGATCCTCCCAGCTCCAAATCCGAATGAGAAGTGACCAGGAGATGGGAAAAGAACTGGGAGGAGCCTGCTGAACAGAAACAGGAAGTTGGAGACTCTGGGGCACTTTATTTTTTAAAAGACTCTGCACACAATAAAAACACCACCAAATGTCAATTTCAGGAGGTTTTTAACTCCAAATCGTCAGTTCGGAAAGATTTCGATGCTTCTTGAGGAGGGAATCTTCCCCAGATTGCAGTGGCGGTAGATCCTACGCTTTCGGGATCACGTACAGCAGAAAACCTCAGCTGGAAGTTGCTGGCATGACCGAATGATATGTTGGCGATCCCAAAATCTCGCAGGAGCAGACAGCCCACTTCCAAATGTTGTGGCACCCGGGATGGGGCCCTGAAAATCTCCTGGGCGAGCGTGAGTGTACGGCAAGTTGCTCCTGTGCGTGTGAAATTACATTTAGATCACGCGGACCAAAAAAAAATCAGCTCCATTGCAGAGTTCAACGGTATCTCCGCGTTCTACACAGAACATGGAGTTGGCGAATTACGCAAACTCCACGAACGGAGAGGTGTTTTACACGCGGGCTTACCATTAAATACAACAGTAAAATTGGGTACCGCTTCCAAGCGGATGCAGGTGCTCCCCCTGACGATTTGCTTCCTGAGACATTTATGCAAAAGAATCTCAGAGACGTGTATAAATCGGTTAAAGGCTTTCCAATATGAATATAGAGAGATTAGAGCAGAAGAAATACCCTAAGACTGTATTACATGGTTTGAAGATATAATTAACAAAGCTGTAGCATGCTTAAAGATTGAGCTGAAGGCATTTAATAAGAAATTAGGCAGAAATATGTCAGAGAAACAAACAAGGAACATCTGGTTTGATGATGAATGTATTAATTTAAAAAGGCATATAAGGAAACTAGAAAGATATACAAGGTTCTCATGGAATTATGTGGTAAAAATATCTTTACATTTCTAAGAAAAGAGCTCAAATGATTGATAGTAAGCAAGAAATAGGCTCACTATGAAAAAAGCTGGAAAATAATGCTAGAAACAATACAAATGAGTAACACAATAAAATTCTGGGAATTGGTACAATATGGCCTAGGGAAGAATGTTGTGAAGCTGAAATGCTTGGTAGGAGAGGAAGCATGGGTTGAATACCTGCAGGAAATTTTAAATAAAGATCTCTTAAATACTCAGTGAATGGCCAATTTTTATATTAATGAGGAAATAAAGGGGTAGTTTTCATTAGGGATAATTAAGAAGACAATGCAGGCACTAAAGCTTACAAGAGCATCTGGCCCTGACAATCAGCAGATAGTAATAAAAAACCAAATATAGATTAGTGGTGCAGCCATTTCCATCCTCCGTTACAAAAACCTTTATCAACGCAAAGCTATCCAGATAGCTGGAAGGGTACAGTATTAAACCCATGTATAAAAAAGCATTTGCAATGCAATAGGTCTCGCATTTTAGAAACTTTGACCTATTGGTGTTGTAAATGCCAATGCCTTTTATTATTGCAGGTTTTTAAACACATAAATAAAATGCATTGTCATTTACAATGCCAATAGCTCAAAATCTCGCAATTGTGAGACCTATTGCATTGCAAATGCTTGTTTTATCTATAGCACCTGGTGGAGAACTTATATCAGTAACTTGTTCCTAAATAAAATAGCTATACTTGCACACTTCCTGTGTCTCCTTACCAGTGTGCAACTTCTAAATGTAACAGAGCCCCCTCATGGAGGATGGACAAGGGCATATGGTAGACAGCACTGCTTTCTAAGCCGCTATATACTGGTCGCCCTTCTTCACCTGAGTGAATGTCATGCTGTGGGTCAGTGTGAGTTGTTATAAGTGTATTGCGCTACAATGTACTTTCAAATTGTTTCTCTTCTTCGAAAATTAATACAGATATATTTTACAAAAAATATTGAACCTTCGTTTATCGTCACATTATACTGATCCATTGTAGGCATTTGTGGTTAGCTGTTAAGAGTCAAACATGTACAGATGATGTGGGTGGGGGAATGTGGAGGGGCGATGGAAGGGCCAGTAGACTGAAAATGCAATTAAAAACATGTACAGTCTCTCTTCACCAGCACAGTCAATTAGAGCAGTGGGATAGAACCAGTCCCTTATATTTTAGGAGAGCTCTAGCATTTTCTTGAGCATGGAAATTCACACCTCCAGTCAGTCCTCATTGAAGAGTGCTGGCAGGGCAGAATGGTGAATTGCTCTTCCACTGCACATGTGACAGGAGAGTTGTGCTTTTGAAATGTATTATCAATATTAAAACTGCACGCGTATGAAGGCACGACCTCTCCCACTAAACACACATACACACCTACCTAACTGACAGCAAATGCAGAACTTATGTAGTCACAGAGAAGACGAGAACGCAGTTTGTCAGGCTGAGCAGTAAAGAAGTAAAAGGGCCAGTCATCATGGGAGGTAACAAAAAGTGAGACAAGGCGATACAAAGGAGGGACTAACAAGCCTATGTACGAATCAGAAGCCAGCATTTACGAAGGACAATGACACAAGTGAATGAAAAATATGGGCGGAGAGTGGGCAGGGCCTCCAGTGCATACCCTAATACAGCATGCCTCATAGAGCGAGCAGGGCATGCGCGCTGCCACTAGGCTCGACCTAAAAATGTTTTATGGGTTTCCCTAACAAAGTAGGTGCCGGTATAACTTAGCGTTTTTGTAAAACCAGGTCCACATTATGTCATCATGGAACTGAAATGTTTCTGGAGCCACTATGAGGGGGATGTTTCTGTTTTCTGAAAAGAACTCACCCACATATCTGTATGACACATGGTTCGTCATGGAGTCCTCAATGCAGTAATATGAAACTGGGTAGCTCTACCTCACTCTTGGGGGAAGTGCTTTGATCTATATTCTAGATGTGGAACCCGAAACAGTTTAAATATCCCGAAATGTGCAACTGAATAACTTTATTTTTATTACTAATGAGAAACTCTGGGCAGGTTAAAAGCCACAAAAGCGGGGACAGAAATGGACTGGCAATGGTTCCTTCGTCAACAGGTCAACATGTTTCAGCTGTTGCCTTAGCCATAAACAGTCTTACTGTTTTCATGAGGACCATTGTGGTCCCATTTTTTCTTTTCTGAATTTAGACATACCACCTTTTGAGTTGCCCAATCTTCCTGCAGAATACACCATCCTTCATTCCACATTACCATTCATGTCACCTAACACTTGGTACTTTCATTAGGTGGGAACTCCCTAGTATTTTAGTGAAGAATGAGTTTTCCTGAAGATTATGGACATGCCGCCCACGTGTCACATATTTGTCAAAAGGAGTGCTTGAACGTGCACCTACTAAGGTCCTGTAACTCCTGAATGTTCATTTGGGAGTGAATAGTAGGAGGGTACTTCTTGGCAAATGCATTGCAGATCTTGAGATAAAGGATAATCCTGTGTGAAATGGTGTGGTTGGTCACCGCTTTGTCCTTCGTAGCTACAATAAAACACAGGTAGCTAATCATCCACTCGGTCCTAACTAATATGGTCAATGAAATAAGACACTGCACATCTGGGGTCCACTAGGGTGAAAGTGGAGGGAAGAAAAATGGAAGAGTAACAGTCTGAGGTAAATCAGACAAACATATGATGTTAGATGGAGCCACCAGCCAGCCCATAACAATATCTGCCTCCATAGCCTACTGTGCAAGGGATAGTGCAAACCGGAGGAGGTCAGACAGCTAAGATTTAAAGGGGCTGATACCGTCTGACTGGACACTGTCAACATTGGACGAACTTAGCCCAGTGACCTCCATAGATGAATTTAGTGACATGCTTCCTGGTCTGTAAGACAAAATGACTCTCACTGCTGTCGCTCAAGCACCACATGTTTGTAATTGGGATACAGGACCTGGCCATCCGGCTACAAGAGCAGGAACACCCAGCACGGGAGAAGAAGGCTTGGTTAAATGTAGAGCGTGGAATCCACAACAAAGGTTGAATCCAGAAAGGTTCTGAGAAGACATGTAATCTAGTCACCCACTCTTGGTGAGATATTTTATAGGTGAGACAGCAATTAAGAGACCCAGATCTGTCTTTGTAGGACAAAAAAAAACAACCTGTAACTGACATCGGCGGGTGTCTAATATTCTCCAGTGTCCACATGTCCAGAGGCAGAGTTAAGGGTGGAGCTGCTTCATACCACCTGGCACCACCAGAATGCCATAGCCTTAGAAAAGATTTTCAGACCAAACTGAAGCTTGGGAGATAATTCATAAGGTGAGAAATCTGTGTGAAGTCTATCAATCATAATGGATAAAATGGGAAATTTTGCAACATGAGCAGTAGCCATGCAGCTTTTTAAAAATGGAGGAGCAATCAAGATTTGCACTTTGAGCGAAATACCACAATGTTTTTCAAGGCACAGGTTTTATCTAATTCTACTACGCCAAAGGAGGCCAAAACTTTGAGTAGGGGTTCATACCCTAAGTCACTCTCATTCTCCCAAAGGTTGCCAACGGTGGACGGGCAACATTCAGGGGAGTACTAGTCAAGTCATGACTAAAATTCCAGCCAGATTGGCACGCTGCACTCTCGCGCGACAAAGTGTGGCTCAATGGTTAGAGCGGCAGACCCTGATGCAGAAGTCTGGCCCGGGACCAGGGTTCAATTCCCGCCTCGGCGGGTCTTGGGCTCAATTTCCTTGGACCTGATTATTCTCGCCTCGGTGCCTATCCTAATCATGGGTCCCACTCTGCAACTCTGGGCAATAGCTTGCTTATTCTCCACAATGGCCCCAACAACGCTAGGATGCCTGGCCTCACCTTGGGGGTGCCCAGGAGTGGTCACTTCACATGGAAAGGCCAGGAAGGGCTCCTCAGCGGTATTCGTACAAGCGCCGAGACGCCTCCGGGTAGTCGTGCGCTATACAAGTACCTCTACATCTACATACATTTACAAGAAGGTATCCTCCCTCCCTTCTAGAACTTTCTGACAAATTATTAGTAAAGAATGTCATTTCAGGGTAAAAAAGAGACAATGTGGTGAATAGTGACATGCCATGCTTCCATTTATCTGGCTAGGACTACAGCAAGGCATGAAGATTTTGTAGATCTCATTTTGTTCAGTCTTAACACAGCTCATTTCAAATCTGTAAGCCTTGTAAAAACATTTTATTTAATGACTCTTTTTCATATAACTCCTCCATGATGTAACTTTAATTCTGAGCTCCTTTGCTTGGTCCCTTTGCACTCTCTATCCTTGCCCCCGAGTTAACTCTGCTTTCTCCTTCTAACTGAGGCCATCAGCCCAGGCAATGGTAGTCCAATATATGTTATTTCCTGTCCTAGGTAACTCTCGAGTCAGTCTTTTGAATGCTGTCACCATCTAGCTAAGTGTGTGGACTGCTTTTCCGGACACTGCAATCCACGTCTGCCATGGGAGAAAGAAGGTTTTGCCCACCCTGCTTATCAAACTCCGGCTTTCGGACCCTGTACAAGCTTTTGATGGAAAAGAAATAAAATCAAACTTCCTCCACTACTACAGTGATGGCTGCAATGTTTTGGGCAAGGTGATCAGATCTTGCGGCCCCTTATCCCCAAAAAGATTATCACCTGCAATCTGCTAATATTGACATCTCCTGGTTGAAGGCCACACTGATCCTTGCCACCTAGTAACTCTACACACCAATACCTTCGACTAGCTGTTGCAACTGCCCTTCTTCCTGCACCGCTGCTCCTGGCTTCTGATGCTGAGTAGTGGGGGCGGGGAGAGAGGGGTGTCATGTGAGTATAGGACGTAGCAAAACTGGAATGCAGTAGGAAAGTGAAAGGTGTGTATGGCACGCGTTTAAATAATAAACACTATTAAAAGCTGATCTCGCTCTTCTTCCTGCACTGCTGCTCCTGTCTTCTGAAGCTGAGTAGTGAGGGCACGGAGAGGAGGGGGTCATGCGAGTCCAGGACAGAGCAATGCTGTAAGGCATACAGGGCTCGTCTATGTGAAAGTAAAAGCGCAGAAATGGATGTTTGTAAAGTAGTTTGTGGCCAGCCAGGCATAAGAAAACAAGCTTGTGACACCCATTTTACATATTACCTGCGGTCTGCACGCGGCTCTACAATGAGAGTGAAAGCGTGCATGGAGCACTGAATGTTTCAGAAAAGCATGTGATGCCTGTAGTACGAGAAAATCATTAAATAAGGAGGGGCTAACAAGCCAATGTACGTATCAGAAGTCAGCATTTACAAAGGGAATGATGCAAGCAAATTAAAAATATGGGCGGAGAGTGGGGGGGCCTTCCAGTGCATACCATAATTCAGCATGCCTCGCAGAGCAAGCTGTGTATGCACACTGTCGCTAGGGTCGACCTAAAAAGGTAAGCCATAGGCAAATAAACTTGCTGAAGGTGAGTGGGAAAGTCTTCTCCAAGATCCTCTTGGGGATATTGATACAACGGACAGAAACAAACTTGATAATCCCTACAGACCAAGGTGGTGGTTTTAAGGGGGTTGAGGGGGGGTCACCCGACAGCAGATTACTGCTTTAATCTATGGGTTCTAGCCAAAACATTGATGGACCAATGCAAAGGGTTATACTGTTGCTTTGTGGACTTTTGCTCTGCATTCGATACTGTTGATCGGGCCTTGTTATGGGAAGCTTAAAAAATTATGATATCCCACACAGCCTGCTCTTGATCCTACAGGAATTGCACAGAGATAATTGGGCTCAAGTGGAGTTAGATGTTGATGTGCTTTGGCATCCATACTGTTCTCTATATTTCTGGTGGATTTACCAAAGATCTTAGGCCTACCCAACAACCTTAGTCCCTAAAATGAATGGCGTACATGTAAGCTGTGTTCTCTATGCAGTCTATCTAGTGATCATGGTTTTGACAGATTTTGGCCTGCAGAGGAAGTAAGATGCCTTTGGGATTACTGTAATAAGAAAAACCTAATAATAAATTTGGAGAAAACTAAAGTGCTTCCATTCGGGAATGAGAAGATAAAACTCAACTAGACTCTAAATGATGCCAAACTCGAGGTAGCTAGTAGGTATAAATATTTGGGGTTGTGGTTTGTGAAGAACCTGTCCTGGAAAGAACAAATTGAATCCCCGCAGACAAAAGCCCTTTCTTCGGTAGGGGGATTTACAAAATGTGATAAAATGTATGGAGGTCCGTCCTCAAGGCCAGTACTGGCAGCGTATTAGGGAATAATATGGCCTCAATTCCAATATGGTGTGGAGGTACTTTGTATTAGTGGGAAAACAAACTGGGATCCTAAAGAAGGTAGGTGCCTAAAAGGATTACTCTCGCAACCACTTTCTACCATAATCCAGGATATTAGGGTAGAAGCTGGTCTAACCACATGGAGCTACTTAGTCTTTGTGGAGATGTTAAAATCCTGGATGAGAATAGACAGCAATGTGTGCCTAAAATATCAACACTTTGTAAAAAGGAAATTATGAACAGTGAATTGAATTGGACAAGATCCGCCAGGGAAACGATTCATGATCTAGAAATTAGCAATGGGGTATGGCAGATCTAACACAAGTTAATAAAGTCGAGTACTGAAGGGTGACAAAACAGATGGCAAAGAAGATAAACTGATATATTTAAGGAGTAAGAAATCTGTATCCCTTCTGATGGACTTGTGGCTAGAGGAGGAAACATTCCCCGATCTAGAACACCTACCAAATGCATGTTTAAGAAGATGCCTCTTGAAACGTAGATGTGGAGTCAATCAGGTTTTAGCCTCTCAATCACAAAGCTCCCTTTTAGATAAAGATACAATTTGCAAATGCAGTCTTAAAATGAAATTGGATTTAGCACACATTTTAGTGGGTTGTCTGTGGTTTTAGCACATCAGAAGATTTTATGACAGTCAATTTTGCAAAAGTAGGGTATTAGATAAAGGGGGCAAGCAGTTAATTTATTAATGGATATGCATTTTTATTTTAGGTAAACTTTTCTTTGAGGTGATTTTTATTATCTGTGAATAAGTTTTATCAAAGACTTGAGTATTTTATTGTAACAAAGGTTAGGGATATATTTTATATTATTTGTTGTGGATTTCGTTTGATTTTAGCCCGAAATGTTTGTACTTTTGAAAAACTGATGTAATTAGTTTTACTGTGCAAATTATTAAAAAAAGACTACGGTCTAAATAATTTTTGACTGACTGTTGTAAGGCCTGTTTCTTCCATAGACTAACATTGGATTGCCTTATTACACTTAATAAGTCAGAATGGGAGAAGATACAGATATACTGTTTATAGTCAAATGAATTGTAATTTAACATCCTCTTTAATAGTAAAGTGGGATTTTAGATTAGAATTTTGAAAATGCCACTTTTAGAAAGTTTACTTTTTTCTGCACCAAAGTTTCTGAGGACCTTCCAGGAGTTGTCCAGCTGCCTGTGCCTATTAATGGTTCCCCCATCAAGAATGTGCATTTGGCCCAGATAGTGAACAATGGGACCTGGGTGTATCTGGGAGTGGTTCATCCAAGCAGGATGGCTGGGGAGGAGCTGTACCCTGCACCAATTACATTTGAAAGGAACTTGCCCACAGCACACACAAAGAAAATCAGACACCAGCTCTACCCTTGCCTTTGTCCCCCTTGACTGCTTTAGAGCCAAGACCAGTGGAAGGGTAAGAACCTAACTGAACCAGTTTTGGGGGTAGGCCAGGGAGTTCTCCCACATAAAGGATGGCACATGGTATAAAAATACTGTTCTGTTCTAATTGCCCCAGACAATGACTCCTGAACAGGAAGTGATTACAAAAGAACATCATTACCTCCTAAAGTTCCTGTGAACATCTTCCCAAATCAAGTTGGCAGTCACACCCACTGCCTCCTGTGTACTTTTTAGGTCTCGCATACGCAGCGCGCATGCGCTGCATAGAAAAAAGACCTTTAGCCATCGATTCCCTTTTTCAGGCAAAAAAATGCTTTGAATGGCAACGCGTGCACGTTTGGCGATTCCCTTGCGGGAGGGAGCTGCGCCATCGGTTAGCAATTATCGAGCTCGCTCCCACAAGGGAAACACTGCGCGTCCCTGCTCTCGGCTGCACTCCCCCCACTTGTGAGCACGAGGCGCGCGCGCTTGTTTCTCGCAGGGACGAACCATGTGTCTGTTTTAGTGTGATTGCATTTTTATTTCCCACCGGCTCTTGAAACGGAATTTTAGACTAATGTATTTTCCATTTTCTTTCCCCCATGAAACGGTCGTTCTTATCTCTCTGCATACGGAGTGCAGTGGAGCTGCAGAATAAACACCGCCGCAGTGACGTCACATGCACATGGAAGCTCTTGCGCTTCCCCTCGCCTTCCTGCGCAGGTTGTAAAAAGCAATGTGACAAATCGATATTTATGCACGGGGTATGACAGGCTTCAACAGCCTGCCTGGACACAGCTTGGAACAAGGCTCCTGCAGCTCCTTTGATTGTGTGCAGGGGGCACCTATGCCCTGCCCTGCTCAGCCACAAGCCTATGAAACAGCTAGATTGATTGAAAATTAAAGGGTGTAGTGGAGACGGAGTTCCAGGTACATACATTGCTATGTTAGCATAAGCATCTTAGATTTAAAAATCCATCTTGCCACTTTTTCTGCTTTTGCACACAACACTGCAGGTAGCTGTTATTATAAGAAAAATGCTCGCTTGCTTTTCCTTCACATGAGAACGGTCTGTTGTTCATATTCCTAGACGTGCACCGCAACCTTGGTCTGAACACTGTGTGCAGAAGCCGTCAGGGCCAAATAACAATGTATGCTTTTGAATTCATGTTGATCGGCCCACGCTCTAGCCATAACACGCACACAGCTGCGAATATCTGAAACTCAAGTGCCTTTAATATTGCAGTTTGCATGCATGATTCAGACACTTTTGAGAAGATCTTTTCCAGACACAGAGCAGAGATGATCCTGTGATGTGATTCACCTAAGCTGATCTTTACGGTATGGGGTTCCCCATTCAAACCTAGAGACCTTCTAATAGTTTAATAATACTAGCTTTCTTATGAAGGGAGGGTGACTATAATACACTATCATTTATAACATGATTTCTCCCTTCATTTTATATGGTATTGTAACAATGCTGATGGTTTTATTTTTAATCATTTGTCTGCTTATGTTAGCCAAAGTACTGCATCTTAGGGCACATAGTTAAAAATAAACATTTTAAACTATATTGTGTCTCCGATTACTCTTGTTGTGGACTGATATGAGAATAATAATGAAAATGTGTTTGTAATTCCCACCATTCCTGAGAGTACTCTAAGTCGCTTGTTCTGGGTTGTCTAATCATTGGTAGCTTCGAGACGATACGGAGAACGAATGAGACACTGATGCTAGTCGGATAAGGGTTCTGGGTACTGAGGTGAGTTTTTTGGTACAACACAATTCACTGAGGTCCTGGTTTCCTGCGCATAGTTCTGTGCATGAGCAGAATCCCTGCAACATGGCACACCTAACATTTGGTCTTATGATTTGAGACGCCTTAGTAATGCGTATATTAGGTCCACAACGCCCTCACTCTAGTTTCCGGATAACGGGAGTGGCGGCTTTTAACCTACCTAATAGTGAATATATAGGTTCTTTCAAGCTTGTCAATTAAAAAGGTTTTTACTTTATACCCTTTTTGTGTTACTGGTTATATAGATTGTCTTTCTTCCCTGTGTCCTTATGGCTGAGGTCGCTATTGCGGCACATAGCCGCGTGCCTCTCCGGCGTCATTTCACGCAGTTCGGGGTGCCTGACGACGGGATGTCTATTATATTTGTAGTGAGTGCTGATGCATCATATCCCTATGAGTTGTTTAACTCTTAGGTAACCTTGCCAGCGGTGAGTGCGGACGATAATACGTTTCACTCTTACACTCCTGCGGCAGTCCCAGCGGATTATACTCCATATTGGATGCAGGAGATTCCTGTTTCAGCTTGGCATCATCGTATTTTGTTTAATGGCGCCCTCCCCCACACGGTTACACCGCTTCGAATGGGCCCTTTGTCCATTCCAGGGGCCACTTGGCCGGTGTTGGCCGGATTTACACCTCAAACTCGTTATTTACGTGCTACGGTGGATGAGTTACGTCAACTCCATAGAGCCCTGATTCCTGTTCATCAGGCTTTGGTACAATATGTTTCACGCAATTTGCAGCCAGGGGCTCCTGTTGTTGCGGGGCAACCAGCTGGCCCGGCCGGGATTGTTATTAGTCCCGTCATGGTTCATTCGGTAATGGACAAGCGCTCCCAAAATAAGTACGATTTGCCTTATTGGCTTGCTGAGAAATTTGACCAGCTTGAAGCAGTATTTCCGAACTCTACTCCTGTGGAGAAGCACAGGATACTCACCATCAGTTTGCAGAAAGACTTCGTCCCAGAAGTGGCCGACTGGGGTAAGGTTTTTGCAGCGGTCTACTCGACGTGCTTCGGCACCCCGTCTATGGCCCTCCGTGATCAAACGTGTTAAAGATCGACACAGTCTGGAGGCGGCTGTCGAGTTGGGAATGAGGCTTGTCGGCATGTTCGTCGTGGTTGCCACTCTCATCCTTGGTAACCTCAAGGGAGATGCGGTCCACTTTCAAGTTTCGAATGGTCTAGCCCTCGTAGACGACGTTGATAAACCCCGAGAGTTACCCAAAATTATTGCGGAGGCATATAGGACAATCGGCTGCAGTAGTTCAGGAGTTAAGCCTTCTGTTCAGACCACAGTTGTGCAACAGCAAACTAAGATGGGTTCGTCTTTCAAAGACGATCGTCCAGCTTTTCCTAAACAAAATTGGAGAGCTAAGAAACAAGGTAAGCAGCAACAGATACAGGGGTCTCGTCCAGCGTCGCCTGTACTGCCGACTGGTGAGCGCACATATGACTTGCGAAATCGCACTAGGATTATGTCTCCTGATAGATTTCAGGTTACTGAACAACGTTCTCCTCATTCTTCACAGGAAACATCGGTCTCACAGTCCGGTGGAGGAGAACGTGACAAAGGTCGGGGTGCCCAAAAAGGACGTGAGCAACCCCGTCTGCCTAACGGGAAAGGCAAGCAGGACGAGTTTGCACGTCAACGTCCCCCGTTTCAGAAGAAGAAAGTTGCTGCACTAACAGCGAGGTATGCCACAGATAGTGAGAACGCAGCTTCGGAACCTGACATGGGCACTAACGCTACTCGACAGCGCAGCGGAGGTTACAGTAGTGCGGCAAGCACTGCGTCCCTATCTGGAGACGACAGCAACTGACACGTTCATTACTGTAGAAACTGCGGATACTAGAGTGTCTCCCCCTGACAGACTATATGACATAGTCCTTTTAATAGAAGGTGACATACAACGTACCATAAGAGGGATTTTTGGGGAGAATCTGACCTCTACATATGACATTCTATTGGCAGAGGTGACCTGGCCCCCAGCTTTCGTTTTGGCCTCTACTAGAGGGGAGGAGGTAATCCTCCCATCCTTCGCGCACACAGTGCCGAAGGCTCAGGCTCAGAACTTTGCGGAAGAAAGGGCTCAGGT
Organism: Triturus cristatus; assembly: GCF_964204655.1. Classification (NCBI taxonomy): domain Eukaryota; kingdom Metazoa; phylum Chordata; class Amphibia; order Caudata; family Salamandridae; genus Triturus; species Triturus cristatus. The sequence goes on along the minus strand of NC_140579.1, from coordinate 304,862,942 downwards.
GCTTGCTCCAGCTTTGTACTGTACTCAGGTTGGGTGGGATAAATTGTCACCAAGCCACGAGATCCCTTTACGGTCTATGCCCCAGCCACAACCCCAATATCCCATGCGCCGTGCAGCTAGATCTCACATCGCAGACATCCTTGAACAATTGGAATATCAAGGTGTTATTGAAATATGTCTGTCACCAATGAATAATCTTCTATTCACTGTAACTAAACCTAATGGGTCGTACCGCCTAGTTTTGGATTACCGGCATTTGAACTCTCATTGTTGGACCTGTGCTGTACAGAATACCCACAGTTCTGCCCTCGTTGACAGTCTCGTGAGAAAGAGGTTTAAGACCACACTTGACATATCCAATGGCTTTTATAGCCATAATCTGTCCTCTATCAGTAGTCAATGAACAGCCTTTACTTCTGGCGGCAAACAAAAACAGTTTAAGCGATTGGCCATGGGCTATAAAAATAGTCCAGGCGTCTTTGCCGCACGTGTAGTCCCTCTGTTAGAGAGCATTGACCCTGATGTGTACTCGTATGTTGATGATATCTATCTCACAGACGACGAATTATGGCCGCATCTGTGTCGCGTTGACCGCATCATTGCAAAGTCACACATTGCAGAGTATACAGTGTTGTTTTTGGGCTATGAACTCAACAATGAAGGTCGAGGATTAGCCCGTCACTTCCTGGAGAAGTGCACATGTTTGCGTGCTCCGACAACACTGAGAAAATTACATTCTTTGCTGGGTTTTCTAAATTTTAGGCGTACTTACATTCCCGATAATGCCCAGCGTATCAAGCCACTATATGCCTTGGTACAACCTACTTTTTCCAAATCATGCTGGCTGCCAGAGCATTCAGCTATCTTGCAATCTTTGCAGGCTGATCTTCTTGCTTCAAAGTACTTACTTACACATGATAACCACACTAAATTGGTGATAAGAATTGTGCCTGGTGCAGTGGGTTTCACATACCTAACATTCAAGGAGGGCTCTAGAGGCAGTGACGAAAGCCAGTGTATCTAATTCTAAAGCTTTGCATCCACGTTGGATACAATGGGCCACTTTCTTGACATCGCCACATGTCACCTACATCTTTGATGCCTCATTGCAGACTCAGGAGTATTTGCAGTATGAATTGGTTCATCCAGCCCCTCTGTCTTTGCGCCCGCTTGAGGATTACCATTGTGTCATTTACACTGACGGGTCGGCGCAACCGCCGACGGAATCAAAGCATGCATATTCAGTGGCCTGCGCAATTGTGGCTGGTACTTTCGTGAATGGTGAATTCAAGTCTGATGTCGTGCATACGCAGTCATTGGGTGATTGTACCGCCCAGTTGGCAGAGCTACGTGCTCTGGTGCTTGCACTGGAGTTTGCTGGTCCTCGAGTTACAACTCTTATAGTGAGTGACTCATTTTACTGTGTTCAGTCTTTTAACGACAATTTATTCTTTTGGTCTCAAAATGAATATCGTGATTCCAAGGGTAGCACAATCAAGCATAAAATGCTTTGGGTTCGAGTAGCAGAACTTAAACAGAATCTGCCTCCCGTGAGTGTAATTCATACTCTTGGGCACCAGCGAGTTGGTGTCCACGCTGTCGGAAACAGCTTAGCTGATGAGGCAGTGAAAACAACAGTGGCAACATATTTAGTAGCAGCAGTTACAAGATCCAAAAGTAAGATTGATGATGACATCTTGGCAGCTATTGCTGCAACCGAGAAGGGAAGTAATTACCCGAGAGGTTTCCCTTCTAAATACTCTTATCATTTAAGTCGTGATAAAGATCCTTATGTGAGAATTAACGACGTTGGTGACTGATTGATTCCCAACGCGGACTGCAGACTTTCCTTGATAACTGCGCATGCCGGCGTTTCAGCGACTGTTACTCTCTTACAACAACGTTACTGGTGGCTCGGGTTGTATAAACAGCCTAGAGCTTATGTTCTTAATTGTGACATATGCCAGCAGATTAAACCTTCGACTGCTGCACGCCCACCACAAACACAGTTGTACATATCTAATAAACCACTTGGGTGTGTTTATTTAGATCACTAAGGACCTTTCTCCTCTGATACTGCGTACAAATACATCTTAGTTGCAGGGGATTCGTGCACACGTTTTCTTTGGGTATGGCCACAACGGAGTGCTGATGCTCGAACTGTCATAAGGGATTTGTGTGTCTTTGTGGGAATTTTCGCATGTGGTACCCTTCATTCTGACCAAGGTCCTGCATTCGCCTCTAAGGCGTACAAAGAAGCCATGAGATCTTTGGGGGTCCAAGTCAAGTTTTCGTCTCCATACCGGCCTGAGGGCAATAGTGTTGTGGAGCGAATGAACCGTGACTTAAAGCAATCCCTGACAGCTAGGGTTTTAGGCACTGGCAGGAACTGGTTAGCCCATCTGTATAACGTTCAACGTGCACTTAATAATCTCCATAGAAGGTCTCTGGGTGGGCGGACCCCATACGAAATGCTCTTTGGCATAAAGATGTTTGTTCCGGACCTTGATGGTCTAGACATGGCGGCGACGGCCGCACCCTTTGACGTAGATGATCACTGTGCTGTATTACAGAATCTACAAGAGACCAGAGACGGTCTTGCAAAGGAACACTTGCCCTCCACGACTGATGCTGCGCTTCAGATTCCGGTAGTCGGCTGGCTACCTCGAGTTGGTGACCTGGTCCGTGAGAAGGTGGAGAACAAGAAGGAGTTCGGCCCCTCTTATCGTGCTCCAGTACCAGTGCTTGGCGTGCAGGGTACAAGAACAGTCATTTTACCTCCACTTCCTGGTCGCAAGGATAACAGGTACATCTCCATTGACAATGTCAAACTACAGCGAGTGGCCGATTCTTCTTAGTATGACTCCAGCGGTCTCTTGTCCAGCGATGCTGAGAAATTCTGTTTTGGCTCCGGCGTCTACCACCAGGCCTGACATTGCCATTGAGATGCATACAGTTACTAATCCTTTGTTGCCACCACCGGCTGGTGGTCCACCTAAGGATACTGAGATATAATTACCCCACAGATGTGTCGTTGCCTGGTTTACAATCAACTGCATTTGACCAGTCCCGTTTTTTATTTGACACTAACTCTATGACTTCCAATCCCCCATCGAAAATTTCTATTTTTGCTGCTTGGTTTAAAAGAAATTTTTTAATTCCCCCCTGGACTTACATTTGGCTGCTGCTCATAAGTATTTTTTTGTTTATGTCCATTGGATTTGTGGTGGTATTTTTTCAGCTTGTAAATGGACACTATCTCACCAAAAGATCTGCAATTAGATTAACTGATGGAACTTTGGCCCCCCACTCCTCATCGCACATCATGAAAAGGGACCAGACTTTTGTGAATATTACTCCCTGGCCTGTGTTGGATGGGATTGTGTGGGATGCTGTTAAATTTCAAATTCATGGCCCCACAGAGGTGATTAATGTCCCCAATGTACTTTGTGTTTCTATGGGGGATGTTGTGAAACAAAACATCCAGTCTGATGATTGGGACGTCCAGGCCATAGAGGCACTTTTTTCTGATTTGAAATATTTCTGATTTGTATTTAGACACGGCTAACTATGGGGAGTTGTTTTGCTACCAACACTATGGCAATCATTTCCTGCATAAGGCGAATACATTTAGAAATGTTATCAATTACACACAATGGGAGCATTGCCCTGCGCCCATTGAAGGCAGCTCTAAAACTTTAGTGAACACATTTACATATTTTACTGATTTCAGTGTATCTGAACCTGAAGCATTTTATTTTAAAATGGCTGCGGAGCCGGCTTCTAAGGTTAGAATGACCCACACTAAATTATTATATTCCAAATCCTTTATGGATGATTTGGCTATAGGGGGCTATGAGCTGTGGAAAGATACCATGATCTTAAATCACTTTGGGGTTCTAAAAGGTGGCAGGTACAAGGTACAGAGGCTCTGCATCGTGCTTGCCTTATACCAAACCACATTTTGTTTTTGAATTCTACCATTTTTCAAACCACCTGCTTTGTATTGGCGACTTCTAAAAAGATTAATTCCCTCTCTATTCCTGATCTGGGTGCTTATCCACAATGGAATAATCACACAGATCTGTCCCTTGATGCGTTGCAGTCATATATTACTAATACATCCTTCAACATTTCTGAATTAGATCCTGAGGGATGGTTGATATGGCAGAAGAGCTCAGATTCCTGTTAACAACATCGTTTTCTGGGTCTATACCCTGGATATTCACAGGTTAGAGTGGACCCCTGCTTTGAATCTTCCCATTCGGTTACTACCTATTCTGTGGGGAAGTTATGTCAGAACTGGCTGCAACATTCCACCTTGGCATCTGTTAAACTTAATTTATTAAAATTTCATGTCAATGTAGATTTGAATGATTTTGTTAAGGGTCCTGTGGGTGGCAGGTCCAAAAGATGGGTGTATGCTATTTACAGCGAAGTTTGTAAATTGTCTCAAATTGAAGCTGCTTCCAGATTAAGAGCTATTGATCAAGCAAATTTGGAAAAAGTGCAAGCTGTCATCGATAATAGCATTAACACCCTTTCTTCTAGAATTTACACATTAGATAATATTGTTTCATCTGTTGTGGATATTGTACAGGATGATATGTCTGTTTTATACTATGGTCAAAATCAATTGCGTTCTATAATGAAGTTTGCATGGACTTTGCAAACATTGAAAGCTGGGAAGGTTCCCTGGGACTACATGAATGCATCATCTTTATTCCTGCCGTTTAATCTGACTGCAAAACAACAGTTCGTGTCCATGAAAGATGCAACATACTCATTACTGCATATTGAAAAGTTGTAACCTTTACCTTTCTCTGTGGCTGAATTGAACTCGGCTGTGTGGCTTATCCACGGTTTGATCACCTTGCCGTTTCCATTGTTTAAGTTCAGTTTGTGTATGAAACATTATGCCCTAAGCAGATATGAACCATTGGGTACTGCTTTCCTGCATGAAGTTTGGCCACTCCCATTTACATACAGGTGCATGAGAGAGGGTAAAGAAGTGTATTTGAAAGGGGAGGAATGCACTTCCACACCTGATCACTCAGTAGTCTGTAGGCATATCCAGTTGCATGGCGCATGCAATGTTCAGGCACCGAATTTAGCTTGCGTTTTAAAGGGAAATCCTGTGCCAGCTATTACGCCCACTTTTACATAATTAGCTAATGGTAGTTATTTGCTTTTAAATAAGGAGGCATGCTGCGGGTTGCTAATAGGAATCCCATACATTGTAACTGTCTCACAACACGTAGTATGCTGTAAAAATGTCCTTTTCCCGCCCCCGCATGGGAGACTGGATGAATCCATCTCGCCATCCATCCCAACCTTGAAAGCAGAGTTCAACAAGATGAGCAGAATAAGGGCTCAATTGTCTCAAAAAGAAGTCGCACTGACTTCCTCCCGTGAAACATTCGTCCTTCATGTAGCTAACAACGCACCGAGGTGCATGCGCTTTTAAATACTGATCGCCCCCTTCATTTCGGTGCTCTGATTCATACTATATTCAATGCCTTGTTAACAACTGGCTTAGTGCATTTTTTCAAAGTCGTGGGCTCCGGCCTCGTGACCTCCTTCCAGACAATCTTTGGTGTGATACCGGCATTTTTTCATTCTATTTTTTCCAGCGTTTTTGGCGGGGTCCCGTTGATTCTCGCCCTCGCGGCTGGTGTGCTCCTGTTGGTCTGCTTGCTGCGCAATGGCTGCACAATTTGTGTCACAAGACAGCCTACCCCGGCTGCTCCGACTTCGTAACCGGATGCTTGAATATTATGGAACATTACCGGTTCTCCTACTTTACTTGTGTGCAACCTGTTTTTCATTGCCTACATTGTCCTTTCGAATGGGCTCTGGATTTGTGCCTGTCGAACTCGGTGTCTCCTGCCCCGGATTATGATCAACTGATGAGTCCCTTAGTGGCTCATGAGTTGGACTGTTCTGGTATCGGGATTATGGCCTGTGGAGCGGCACATGGAGTCCTAGGGTATTGGGATATCTATATGGCAGCGTATGACTTCTTGGTGAGAAGTTATCTTGAAGAACACGCAAGTTGTCCTCTGATTGTGCTAGAGGCTTCAGTTGTCGAAGAACATGTATGTTCATTTACTTTGTTAGACTGGATGGCGGAATCTTTTACAGAACATTATAATGACTTCCTCTTGGAGGCTGTCGCTACTTATTGTGCTTACACGTTGATGGATTAACTTGGACGTTGTCCATTTTCCATTAGTCAAACTACAAATTTGTGTGTTTGTTCCTTTTTTTTTTTTAACTCCATAACTAGGCTCTGCCGAGCCTTTGTGAGATGTTACATTTTTTTTTCCCTTTTTTCTCTTTCTTTATCATTTTTTAAGCTGGTTTTTCGAACTTTCACTACCATTTATATGGATGAACAATACATGCGCTTGGTTCTGTCTCTGTCGAACTTGAACTCTGCGTTCCTAAATTGTATCCCTATTTGTTCGTGGTCCGATTAAGGGAGGGTGTAGTGGAGACGTAGTTCCAGGTACCTACATTGCTATGTTAGCATAAGCGTCTTAGATTTAAAACGCCATCTTGCCACTTTTGCTGCTTTTGCACACGACACTGCAGGTAGCTGTTATTATAAGAAAAATGCTTGCTTGCTTTTCCTTCACATGAGAACGGTCTGTTGTTCATATCCCTAGACGTGCACCCCGACCTTGGTCTGAACACTGTGTGCAGAAGCCGTCAGGGCCAAATAACAATGTATGCTTTTGAATTCATGTTGATCGGCCCACGCTCTAGCCATAACACACACACACAAACTCAAGTGCCTTTAATATTGCAGTTTGCATGCATGATTCAGACACTTTGGAGAAGACCTTTTCCAGACAAAGAGCAGAGCTGATCCTGTGATGTGATACACCTAAGCTGATCTTAACGGTATGGGGTTCCCCATTCAAACCTAGAGACCTTCTAATAGTTTAATAATACTAGCTTTCTTATGATGGGAGGGTGACTATAATACACTATCATTTATAACATGATTTCTCCCTTCATTTTATATGGTATTGTAACAATGCTGATGGTTTTATTTTTAATCATTTGTATGCTTATGTTAGCCAAAGTACTGCATCTTAGGGCACGTAGTTAAAAATAAACATTTTAAACTTAATTGTGTCTCTGATTACTCTTGTTGTGGTCTGATATGAGAATAATAATGAAAAGGTGTTTCTAATTCCCACCATTCCTGAGAGTACTCTAAGTCGCTTGTTCTGGGTTGTCTAATCATTGGTAGCTTCAAGATGATACGGAGAACGAATGAGACACTGATGCTAGTCGGATAGGTGTTCTGGATACTGAGGTGAGTTTTTTGGTACACCACAATTCACTGAGGTCCTGGTTTCCTGTGCATAGTTCTGTGCATGAGCAGAATCCCTGCAACAAGGGACAGTCACCAAATAGGGCAGGGCCCCCGTGGCTTTACACCGTACCGATGCCTGATCAAGTCCCTTGCTTTGAAGAGTAAAGGGTTGCTATCTGCTTCAAACTGGTACTGAAGGATGTTCAAACATCTCGAATTCCCTGTACATTACAACAGTTTCAAAGGGCAGTTTTTTAAAAGCCCAAATGATAACAGCAAACAGTGGCCAGATTCATAAAATGTTTTATGTATGGGTATATTTTGTAAATCCAAAGTGAGACTGGAGACTTCACTCTTTGTAATTCCAAACGTAATCTTTTTTTTTATTTCACTTAGATTTTTCTATTTGTTATTTTGTATTAATCTTAGTTTAAGTCTATACAAATAATGTTCCTTTGCTTCGGAATGGATATGTTCGCAAAAAATGTGTTCATAACTTAATCACCTTTGGAGAGGAAGAGGAGCGTCTATCAATGCAAGTTATTTTAGTAGTTGGGTGAAGGACATACAGCCCTGCCTCCATGTAATAACATTCGCCTCTTCCACACAATCAGAAAACAAGCATTGGCATAGCCAATAGGTCTCACATTTAGGGACCTTATAAGTGTTTAGCCATGCAACAGTTGATGTTGTTGCACCAAGGATATTGTGCTGGATAACTAAACAGTTATAAGGGACCAAAGGCAAGACCTATTGGCTATACCAATGCTTGTTTTCTATTTTCATGGCCAAGGTAGTCAGCTTGCATGAAGGACACCACTACCGCAGTGCATGGGCACCTACACCAACTTTCCACCGGCCTCGATTGCCACTATTGCCACAGCGCTCAGGAATTGGAACTATGCCAGAAGTTAATGCCCCAACCTGGTGAGTTCAATCTGTCCTTGAAACCCTGGCACATACTAGGATTCAGATGTATACTGCATCTGTGCACAGTTCAGCAGTATTCCAGAGCATGTTGCAATATGCAGATAGATACAATGCATTCTTGGGAATGCACAAGTGCCAAGTGACCAACCATGAGCCACTTCATTTAAAAAACTGTGACTTTCTCAAAATGCCACACAACAGATTGAGAAACTTGGTACCTGTACTTAAGAGTACAACCAGCAAGACAAACAGAGGTGTACGTGCAGGGGATGGACTCATCTTCACAAAAGGTTTTAGTCAATCGTGGACCTAGTGGGGAAAGGACTAAATATTAAGCCTGGGCAAAGCACTATGCTACGCTCGCGTAGTTTGCGAAGTTCGCGCTACTTCGCACTACGCGAACTGCACGTAGCAGAGTGCGAAAACGCGTAGCATAGTGTTGCGTAGTGCTGCGGTCATTTTTTGCTTGCTCGCGGTCCTCAACGTCAAGTTGGCGACCGCGAGCAAGCAAAATGACATCCCGGCGAGACTGTTTCCTTGTTCGCGATCAGCAACATCAAGTTGGCGATCGCGAGCATGGAAAATAAACCTCCCGGCGAGATTCCCAACGCAAGGAGGTCAGGTTTCTCATTGCGAGTGGTCGCGTATGCTCGCGACCGCTCGCGATGAGAAACTTCCAGTTCGCGTAAAGAAAGCTGCCGCTCGAGTAAAAATCTACTCGAGCAGCAGAAAACTACAGCTCGCACTGTGCAAGATGCAATTTTCAATGATTGCACAGTGCCGGTTGCTTGTCCGCACTGTGCAATTATTGAAAACGACATCTGGCACAGTGCGAACAAGGTACTACGCAGTTAGCGAAGTGCTACACGTAGCTCGCGTAGTGCGAACTGCACTTCGCGAACTACGCCCAGGGTTACTAAATATGCATGCAGATTTGTTCTGTCTCTTATCTATATCTTATTTATGTAATCAAGCAAATTTTGCGAAAAACATGGAGGACATACTTCTTCATCATACTATTGCAATATTATATTTCTTCATTAGCATAAATCACAGTGCACAGTGCTTTCATTATGAGTTTACATAGGCAACGTGATACAACCTGAAATGACAACCAATAACTTGAGATAAAGCTGTGCCCTGAAGATAAGTTCACTTAGTTCGAGCTGGTATAAATTTGCGGGTGGTATCAGGAGGACTCTCATAAATCAGAGATGTTGGTGACATTTACTAAGCCATAAGGAAGACGTCAGCAGTTGGATTAGTTCCTTTCCTGTTTTCATTTGCATGACTCCAGGAGCTGATTCAATTTTTGGCTCATTAATAAAGATCTCAGCTGTGCATTTCAGCGACCACACCAAGGATGTGGTTCGAGGATACCGAGCCATAAGAATTGCTGGTTCAAGAGAAGATCTGCCAACGGTACAAACACAGAGGCACTCAGCTTGAGTAACAGTAGCAGGTAAGGTTAGCATTAGTCTTCTTGCTATTTCCCCTGATGAAGGGAGATAACCTGATGCTGTTTTCTCTTAACATATCGGGAGAGTGTGCCAAGGTAGGACTGGATGGAGGGACACAGAGAAAGCCCTGGTAGCCTGATGAGTGTTTGTGTTGGATGGTAGAGCTGAAGGAGACTCATCAATGAAGGATAAATGATGGCCATTTTAGAATGGGATTGAAACCTTATGAACCCTGTACCTGGTGAGAACCTGAACCAGCAGAGTGATTCATCTGGTTGTCCCACAGCTTTTTTGATGATGGTTGGTATCCAGTGCCCTTCATGCCCATGGGCATTAAAAAACAATGCGTTCAGAATCTGCGACACGACCACCTGAGGTTAACAAACACATGACCTGCTTCACCACCATGCAGCATCCAGTACTCAGCTGTGCCCACATGTGTAATTTCATGAATCCAGGCATTCATTTAAGCTTAGAAGAGAAGCTTTCTTTTTAAGATGGCTTTCTCATTCAGAAAATGGTCTGTTTCTGTTGCCACTGCTTCTGGCCGGTAGCGTCACTGAGAAGAATGGTGCTCTTGGCTAATGCAAGATGTTATTGACACTGTCTCAACACAATGACTAAAGGGGTTAAAGAACATCTCACTTTATATGCATTATGCATAAAAGGGATTAGTTTAACCTGTCCTAAAAATCTAGCTCTTATGGCAAAAAAATACTTTTGACTTGTAAGCCTCTCTGTCAAAATAATTACTCGACTATCATTACCTTCGTTTTTGGTGCCACACCTAAGCCTACAAATGGTACAGTTGGTTTTGGTACCTTTTTCCGACTGACTCACGGCTACTTATATGTGATAATGCCACCATTTTCCAGTGGTATTTTTGCCTGCGATGAGGCATTTTAGCAGTTGGCAATACAGCTCTGGCGAAACACCACAGGAGAGACATACATTTTCGTTTTCTGTAATGGACAGTATTGCTCTGCCACAAGTTAATATCAATAAACGCTGGTAGTAATAATACCACCCTGGCAGTTATGAGTCCAATGTAGTCAAGTTGTTAAACAAAACATTTCCAAAACATTATACAGAGGTTACAAGCAGTACCATAAGGATAACTACCTCTCAAAGGCTCTTCTACTAAATTTTTGTTAATAGTTCTTCCATTGTGTGTGACTCAATCTGTGCAGTTTGTTCAGACTAGTGCACTCAAGAATGTGGTTAGAGTAAAATGTGAACACCAAAGAGGCCCAGGGATAAGGTGAGTATTAAAACTGAAAACAGTCTACCGTAATTTAAATAAATAAATGGTTCTACTCACCACATGGCTCACTTAAGGACATTTACTGAGACACAAGCAGAAGCTGTAAGTTGGCTAACTTTCCCTGGGGGTAGTTACTTTTTCGATACAAATGCATCTGTGATTGCTAAACATCTCTGACAGCCCTTTTTACCGACAAAGTGACCTTTACAGCAGACTTGAAATTATGTTGTAATCTGTACTTAGATTGGAATTTTAGAAGCTAAATTGTTACGTCTTTTTAACACACAATTTCTGCTTGTGCCTTAATGATGAGATGAACATTATTTAGTGTGTGATGCAGGAATCGTGTGGTATACACATTTTTGAATCCATACATGCTAATAAGGAAAACATTTAACACAGCCACGAAATGAACACATATATCTGCAAACGGTTAGAATACTCCACTCTGTCCCTTCATTCCAATGACTTGCCTCTCTTTCAACACTCCGCATAATTAGGTTGGTGAAAATGCTTTCTTTAGTTTCTCGCGCCCTTGATCAAAGGCCTGCTGGGAAAGTCAAGGCCAGCCTCAGCCACAAAGACTTGTGAATAGCATGCCACCTTCAGCAAGAGCCGCAGGACAAACTCCAGAGGGCCCTGTTTTGAGAAAATATTTGGTGCCCTTTGAAGTAAATGAATCATGAAGGCTTTTCAAAATAAGAAGTTGAATCTGTTTATGTACGTCGCCCCATTCATGCGGAAAAAAACACACAATGCGTGTGCACTGCTAATTCGTACGGAAGATCAAATGTGTCTCCCACGCAGACAGGCGCGGGCTTCACCATCTGGGCCCTTAAAGGGCACGTTGGCTTTTCCTCGCCCTAGGCCGTTGTTCTTCTTCTGCACCACTGAGTGTAATTCTTAAAAATACAGTATGCTTTTTGCTTTAATAAACATCATGGAAAGTTTAGAGTTGACAGAATTTCCGTTTAGTCTGTTGGAGGCCTTGAAAGTAAAATAAAAAGGTGGTTGAGCGTTCTTCCTACAGAATTTATGGGAAGGTAATGTATATACAAGGAATGAAAAGGCAAAGTCGTCAGTAAGGGTCACTAGTTTTAGATTTTGCTTGCACACTGCCCACAGGAGCATTACTTGAGGTTTTATGCGGGGAGATTACCACATGGAGTAATTGATACTCCTGTGCCTGGGAACCGGGGATCACGGAAAAGTCAAGAGACCAGCTAGATTTAAAACCCTTACCACGTTCATGCTCTTTTGGAGAGGTGCAGTGACACGAGCAATGTGTTGCAAGCAGTAATGTGGAAACAGGCAAGGAAATATTGAAAGTCATAATTGTGCACCAGAAAACGCAGATTATCCAACAAAATTTGACAAGTCAAGCACTAATTGCCCACTATGCCAGAGGTGTTTACCAGCTTCAGCTGCTTAGGAGTCTTGATCCATCATTAACTTAATTGGGGATCACTGATGACTGCAAAAAAATTTAATATTTTAGGTGTGGCCACAAGCATTCATGGTGGTAGCTTGATATTGGCCTGCTGACAGGCACTTGAGACATAGGTTGTTGCAGTTTTGGTTTACGGTGCTACCGTTTGGAACAAACTATAGCAGTAGATTCTTCAATTAAGGAATTTCACATCTTATGATACTATTCGTTTAGAATGTTGGCTTAAATCTTGGTATGGGGCTGCACTTGGGTTGGTTGATAGCCAGGGCATCTCTGCTTACTTTAGCACTCTAGGAGAGGAGCAGCATAGAGGCCATGGAACTAAAGGTGAAACTGCTTTATAAGTTGTTTGAGGTGTGGGACTGGACCAATCTCACAGACGTGTACTTTGAATTTGTTGTGAGGTCTGGCCTCACATCTAGTCCTTTTCGTGCTGACTTGTCATACTTGTCCAAGAAGACCTCTTTTGCTAACTATGCACAGTTCGTTTATACAGAGTGTCTCTATTAGATAGCTACTGTCATATTTGTCCTGGAGTTTGCTTCTTATGTAAAATGGTCTTTTACGCTGTTTGGCTTAGGCATGCTCCACATTTTAGAGACGAGTGCTGCATAGCCCCAAATTGAAAAGTAAATCTGACTTTGTCACTTGTGTTGTACCGCTGTAGAATCTGTCCAGCCTATAGTCCTTGAATGCAGCTCCGTCTAGCATGAGAAACTATATAAATACTTTGATTACTTGTTCCGGCACTCCAGTCTTTTCCTCCCTCAAATCTCTCAAGATATCATATGCATTTTACTGTAAAACAATCAGAACCTATATATGATATGCCACCAACTGGAACACAAAAAGCCCATTTGAGTCACAGTTTGCTAAATATCTCTTGATGAACCTCATATGCTTGCCCGTAATGGCACACTCCTGGGTGATTTTAACATCAACTGGGATATCAACAATAACAAACTTTAAATCCCTTGAAAACCTCCTTCAAGTTCATGATCTTCACCAACACTTCTTACGTCTGACACACTGAAAGGTTGCATACTAAACACTTAATTGTCAACCCAGCTCTTATTAAATGCTCATTGTTGGAAGCCGGAGTCCCCGTCCCGCAACACTGTCACTAAATGCGAGACCCAGGACTCCCCACTCAAAGTTAGGCCAAGTAAGGACAACGTTTGAGATAGCCCTGCTCACCCCCTTAGTAACTTGGCACGAGCAGCCAGGCCTATCTCCAAGGCACGAGTGTACAGTATCTGCAACCACACCCGCAGCATCCCACTGGTGACACCACAAATGGACTCCACACGAGTTTGATAAAACGAGTAAAAACTTTATATAAAAAGATATACGATCAGACCACACGATACAAAAGCTAACATATAATAAAGGGTAATATTCGTTCCGGCTGGCTGGTAGGTTTAAATCCCAACCACCGCTTTCAAAATGGTATGCTGGTCGTAATGCTAGAATCACACACGTTGCAATGGACAAACAATAATGCACTGCGTAATGATACACCCCGGTACCTTGCAACGGGAGAAATAATGTAATGCGTATCGCTACAATCATGTACTGCGCAATGCAGGAATAATGCAATGCGTCACACCCCAATCACGTACTTTGCAATGAAAAAATAATGCAATGTGCGCCGCTACAATCATGTACTTTGCAATTAAGGAATAATGCAATGCGTAGCTACAATCATGTACTTTGCAATGAAGAAATGATGCAATGCGGGCCGCTGCAATCCTGTACTTTCCAGTGGAGAAATAATGCAATGCGTAGTGCTACAATCATGTACTTCATTATGCAGAAATAATGTCAGGCATCATAAGACAGTCCTGCAGTTCGTTAGCAGAAATATTGGCAAAGTGTATTATGACAATCAGCCTCTTCGATAACAGTTGCCCCCCACACGTATCAACGATGACATAAAGTGCAGCTTCTCCCTCTGGCCCCAGAACTGCCGCTCCGTTGGTCAGTACGGGCCCCAATCTGAGCCAAAGCAAAGGCTCACGTCACCAGAAGGACTGCGAGGCCGAGAGAGTGTCCCTCCGAGCCCGCATCCCGCCCAGGTAGTGATCCACGTTACCGTGGCACGACCCCACTCTCCTCCTTCAGCAAACTGGGCCTTCCGTGCAGAACTATCTCAATGGGCCTCAGCGGCTCGGCCTGGCATTTCAGCTCCTCCGGGGCTGCCAGTGCGGGCTGCGACTGTTAAGAAGGTCTCAGGTGGCTGCAGGGCACACGTACCCCACGCCTCTGAGATTACATTACTCCGGGTGCACGTTCACCACAGCACCCTCCGCGTCTCCTCTGGCACAAAGCCACACACATAACGCTGATGGGACTTTATGTCGACTCCGAGTGTACGTTCACCAGGCACTCCTTCCTGTGGTCTCAGTTGGCACCAAGACACGCACACCGCGCTGCAGAGACTCACTTTCTTGAGGTGCACACGATGATCTGCCAATCACCTCCACAGTCCCAGGTTGCACCAAAGCATGCACACTGCTTCACTGAGACTTACTCCAACTCCGGTGCCCCGATATCCAGATGCTCTTCACCAACGCCTTCGGCTGCACCAAGACACGCTTACTGTGTTCGAGCCTCACTTCTCCTCCGGTGCACTCGATGACCAGGTGCTGTTCACCAGCGCCTTCGTGCACCCAGACATGCACTCTGCACGTCCGAGACTCACTCCACTTCCGATGCACACATTGACCAGGTGCTCTTCACCAACGCCTCCTTTACACCACAACATGCACCTTGCGCGTGCGAGATTCCCTTCACCTCCAATGCACACGCCGACCAGGCGCTCCTCACCAGCACCTGCGGTGCACCACGACACGCAGTCTCAGCGTCCGAGTCTCACTTCACCTCTGATGCACGCGCCAACCAGGTGCTCTTCACCAATGCCTCCTGTGCACCACGACACACACCCAGCGCGCCCGAGTCTCACTGCTACTCTGTGTGTCCAAGATCACAGGGTACACCTTCCGAGGGTCTCAAGCTACCACAACACACGCATTCGCCGCGTCGCTTGAAACGTCTCCAGAAACCTTTATGTTCCTGTGTTTCCAAATAGGGCGCCAGCTCACCTCGGGCCCTTGGGGTTACAAGACACAGCACAAAGCACAGTCTTCTTCAAGCAGGGGGACTCAGCGCACACAGCACAGTCCCAACAGCCTCTTCCTTGGTTAAAACAGCAAACTGCAGACCAGCCCCAGATCACGAAGCAAGGGTTAGTCCTTCCCAGCAGTTTCTTCAGTTGTTCCTTCCTTAGCAGAGGTTCCTCTTGACCACGAAATGGGTCTAAGCCTTTTCAGTCTCACCACGAAATGGGTCTAAGCCTTTTCAGTCTCAATCCATTTCTATTCCAACGTTCAGGGGCCTCAGCTCTCATAGTTATACCCCAAAATGTCTTTGAAGTTTGTTGTGCTCAGGGGTCCTTGACCCCTGCCTAAATCAGTTCTGGGTGTCTCCCTCCCAGTGTTATCTTTCTCCCTTTGATACTGGGGTCTGGATCCTTAATCACTCAGCAGGAGATGGGTCAATTGGTTTATGGCAGCAGCCCAGGTCTTTTCACCTCCTGGGCTTCTCCTCCCCCTACTCTCCAGATGCAGGTCAGCCTGGTGCCATCTCAACCCCTCCCTGGGTCAAGGCCTCTCCCAGCTTCTCTCACCTCTCAGATCCAGACAGTCAATCCACATTCAGCAGAGACATGCAGTAATGCTTAAAGCACAAAACTCAGCCACTTTCTAAAAGAGTGGTTTCTGAACACACAGTGACAAAACCACTTTCATAGAAAAATGTGTTATGACACAGTGAGTTCATACATACTAAACTTCACCTCTCCATTTTAAACTTATAGGAAACTAGGCTAACAAACACAATACCCAGCCTCCATCATTCTGTCCAATGGGCAGGATGGCCTTTCACTTGTGAAAAACGAAATGGAGTGTTTTTCACTGTCAGGACATAGCACACACCTCAGTATATGTCCTGCTACCCGGGACCTACAGCAGGGGTGCCCACTGTGTACGCAAAAGGGAAAGTAAGGCCTGACGAGTGGTTGCACTTGTCAGGAGAACATGCTAATTTAGCAAACTGCACGCAGGCCCTACACTGCAGGCCTGAGTTCCCTTCTCCACACACCTTTGCATTACTAGCCCTGGCACACACAGTGCACATCACTAGGGACTTTACTAGTCAGGCAAACATGCCGATCATGGCCAACCAATTACCATTACACTTTACACAGGGACCACTTGTACTTTGACACTGATCAGCAGTGGCAAAGTACCCAGATCATCTAAATTGCCAACTCTATGTCAGGAAAACGGCCTAGGGGGAAAGCAAAACGTTATGGGAACTTTAGCCAAAAAGGCCAAGTCCTACACTCATCACTACTAGAAACAGACTGGTCTGACCAGTTCCAAATACTGTCCTAATATACACCCCTCATAGTCTTACAACAGTCAGTTCTCCCATACAGAAGGTATGGAAATGATAACTCAAGGTAATGACAAGGTGATGGAAGAGAAAGTCCCAACTAAATTGTCACCTTATACACCTATAAATAATGTTATTTCCTTGTTCATCAACTACTATGAAATCATTACTTCAACATTTCACTTACTTGCTCCAGATAAACTAAAATACCCTCGAAGGTGTACCAGTCAACCACGGCTCACAGACGAATTGTACAATAGAAGAGAAATTCAAAATATTGAAAATGCCTGGCAAATAACCAACGATTCTTAACAATCGAAAATCCTTTGGGAGAAAATAAGATTCTGCAATTATAGAAGTAAAATAAAAATGTCTGCAAGAATATATAGATCAGTCCCCCAAGCCAACACTATTTCAATTCAAGCACTGCTCTTGCACCTAACTCAGCACATCTGTGGATAAATGCTATGAGTTTCTAGCCTACTTCAATGACAAGATGGGCAACATGAGAGACTCTTAATCACCCTATCCGGCTAGCCAGCAACAACTCACTCCCAAACATATATGCATTGAAATCACTTTGAATCAATTGATCTGAAAAACTCAACATGATTATTTAAAACCTTAAGGCTGCATATTTTCATCAAAACACATTACCAGCAATTATTGTGTTATGTTATGCTATGTTATGTGTATTTGTAAAGTGCACTACCACCCACCAGAGTATCCTGGCATTGAGCAGGTATGTGTGCCTAGCTCTGCCTATGGCAGGTTAGTTAATTAAAAAGTCAGGTCTTCAGCTTCTTGCGTAGTTCAATAAGAGAGGAGGAAGCACTCACGTGGAGGGGGAAGTTGTTCCACACCTTAGGAGAGATGTAAGAGAATGCTCACCCTCCTGATCTGGTACCCTGTATGTGTGGGATATGTGAGAGTAGGACTCCAGCGCAGCAGAGGTATCTGGGTAGTTGGTGGAAGGAGATGCAACTGTTCAGGTAGGTGGGACCTGAGTTGTGTAGTGTTTTGAATGTGTGTGTGAGGAGTTTGAATTGAGCACGTTTGTATTTCAGGAGCCAGTATAGTTCCCTGAGGTATTGTGTTAAGTGAGGTCTGTGTTTGTGGGAGGTT
The DNA here is from genome assembly GCF_964204655.1 of Triturus cristatus. Lineage (NCBI taxonomy): Eukaryota > Metazoa > Chordata > Amphibia > Caudata > Salamandridae > Triturus > Triturus cristatus. Next base: position 304,844,925 of record NC_140579.1, on the reverse strand, counting down.
GAGCATGAGGCTGACTACCAAATTCTGGACGGTCCTTAGTCGTCTAGTGAGTTGTTTGGTGATCCCAGCATAGAAGGTGTTGCCATAGTCGAACTTGCTGGTAACTAGGATGTGAGTGCCCGTTTTTCTAGAATTGCTCAGAAGCCATTTGAAGATCTTCCTCAGCATCTTCACAGTGTGGAAGCAGGATGCCATGACAGTGCAGACGTTGGCGGTCCAGTTTACTGTTGATGATTATTCTGAAGTTCCTGTCGTGGGTTCTGTAAGTGGAACTGAGTTTGGTCGGCCACCAATTTGAGTCCCATGGTGAGTTGTTTTTGCTGAAGATCCCTACTTCTGTCTTGTTGATGTTGAGCTTGAGATAGTATGTTTTAATCCAATTAGTGACTTGGTGATGCAGGCGGTGAACTTGTTTCTTGAGCTGGGGGTCTTGTACGGGAGGGAGAGTATGAGCTGCATGCCATCTGCGTAGGAAAGGATGTTGATGTTGTGTGTGCAGATAATGTTGGCCAGAGCGATTATGTATCCATTGAAGATGGTGGGCTGAGCAATGAACCTTGAGGAACTCCACAGATGAGTTTGCAGGCTTCCGAGGTGTAAGGTAAAAAGCGGACAGCTTATATTTGTCCTTTAAGAAAGAGCACGTCCAGCATAGAGCGGGTCATTGGAAGCCAATCTTGGGAAGGCACCAGATGAGGATGGGGTGTGAGACCATGTCAAATTCTGCAGAGAGCTCTAGGAGTATGAGGACTGCAATGTCTCCTCTGTCAATGATTAAGCGTATGTCGTCTGTGGCAGTGAGGGGTGCTGTTTCTGTACTGTAGTTGGGACGGAATCTGGACTGCATGGCTTCAAGGAACTGGTAGTTGCTGAGGTTGTTGGTGAGGGGGTCTGTTTGTTAGTTTTTCTAAGACCTTTGCCAGGTATGGAAGGAGGTAGGTGGGTTTGCAGTTGGAAAGCGTGGCTGGGTCAGCAGATGGTTTCTTTAGCATGGGCATGATGGTGGCATGTTTCCAGGTGTCCAGGAAGGTGGCTGAGTCAATGGATGCATTGAGGATGGGTGTTAATGCTTCCCTGATCAGTAGGCGTTCTTTGATGAAGGTGTGGTGGGGTGAAGGTCAGATGGAGGCCCTAAGTGGATGGTCTTCATGGTGCAGTGATTTTGACGGTGGTGATGGCAGGCAAGTAGGTCTTGTGACGGCATAATGTTTCTGGAGGCAGCAGGAGGTGCTGGTAAAACTTTGATGATGGTGAAGATTTCCTTGCTGCTGTTCATGCTAGCATCCATGCCATCTGCAAGAGCTGTACGGTTGGTGTTAAGTATCTGCTAAAGGTAGCATCTTAGGGCTGATTTGAAGATTTCTTTATTTGCGGGATCTTTCCTTTTTCTACATTTGTGCTCCAGTAGCTTACAGTGGGGTTTCGTCAGCCTGAGTTCTCTGTGTACCAGTTGGCCTGTGGTTGGGCACTTGCCTTTGGGTTGAACTTGAGGGGAGCCAAAGTGTTGGTGCACGCAGTGATCCAGCTTTTAAGGTTCTTTATAGCTTTCAGCAAGTTGTTGGTGTGCTTGGGTGGGTGCTTTAAGAGGGCGGAAGCACACTCCTTTTCTAAACTGCTTTTCCAGCTGCAGTGAGTGGTTCTGGTGGTGGTAGGTCTGTGATGGTGCGGGATAGGTATGCTGAAACTGATGAAGGCATGGTCTGTCCAGGTCATAGATACTGACTAGACAACTGTGATGTTGGTGAATGAGGAGAAAATCGGAGCCAATAAATATCTGGCAGTGTGGGTGGGTTTGGTAATGTGCTGGGTGAGGCCAAGGTTTCTGAGGTTTCTAGCAGTGTCATAGAGTTTGGGTTGGTGCAGTCTTCTAGGTGAAAGTTAAGGCCACTGAGGAGGATGAAGGGTGCAGAGAAGTGTGTGAATTTGCTGGCAAAATGTGTGTGGGGTCTTGGTGGGCTGTGTACTAGGATTCTGTACAGTGAGAATTTGGCTGTGATGTGTATCTTGAACGTGAGGTATTCCATGTAGCTGGTGGCAGTGTCCGTGTAGCTGATGGTATTTTTTAATATGACGGTGACTCCACATCTGGGCTTGTGCTGACAGTCTTGCCTAATTTGTAGCAATGTCCAGTGCCGAGGTTGGGTTTAGCCATGTTTCCGTGAGATTGAGCAGGTCCAGAGTGTGGTCAAGCAGTGGGTCATCCAAGAAATCACCAACTTTAATGAGGAATGGTGTGAACTAATCAATACTTCTCTTTCCCAAGGAATTGTCCCTGAATCACTAAAACATGGTAAAATCACACCTATCCCAAAGAAACTTAACCTGTTCCAAATCTACTTTCAAAGTAAACACCCATAATCAACCTTCCATAGCTAGGCAAAGACATTGGGAAATGTTCATATATACAGTTACCACACACTTTAAATATGAGAACACTCCGATTTGTGTTTCCATATGTACTGTAGAATTATGATAACAAGTTTGAAAATCCTAGATGATGTTTATAAGGTGGTAAATGGAGGGGATACATGTCTCCTGGTATTGTTAGGTTTTATGGTAGCATTTGACACAGCTAACCTTGAACACCATTTGTCAACACTGCATGGGAATCTAGGGAATAGTGGTGAATTAGTTGACGTCCATTCTATCAGAGTGATCCCAAATGTCAAATGCTTGTTGCCACTCTTCCACATCCACATTAGTGTCCTGTGGGGTGCCTCAGTGTTTCCATATGTACGTCGAGCCAATGGGATCTTAGGACCAGTACGCTGATGGCACACAGATATACCTGAAAACCTGTTTGATTCAGGATATCATCACTCTGCAACTGCAACAAGAGCTCATTAAGCCACAAATGTAGATGGCAAATCGATATCTGCTACTCAAACCAACTAAGACATAACTTATATACTTCTCACCTAAATCCAATAGCATCTTTCACTTGGAACTACTTGAGGAACTAACGTCTACATATGTGCTACCTGATCTCTCCCACATGTGACCTCCAACGTTTTCTTACGCTTGATCTGACCCTCGTCATGCCACCTAACATAAATAAAGGCTGAAAAGTGGCAAACTTCCATCTAAAGGCTCTAAAGAAAACGAAACCTTTTCTAACATATGACCAGCTCAGCTCTGTGGTGTCTGCAATGATTGTATATAGAATTGACTTTGGAAATGCAATTCTAGCAGGCATACCACAACTCACACGCAATCCACTGAAAGCCTCCTTCCATGCTAGCAAAGCTAGTCTTCTGGTCAAAAAATATGATCGGAAATCACACATCCTTACTGGTTTACATTGGCATGCTATCGAGGCACTCTCCAAGTTAAAACTGAAATGTCTCACACAAAAGGCTCTATGTGTCAACACACCATCTTACAAAGCAGGCATACACTCCTACTAGAAAGCCCCTGATTCAGAACATCTCATTCCCTGCACCATCATTTTGAGAGGCTGCAGCTACATTATGGAACTTTACTCCACAGGACTTCAGACTCAACTCAAGACTTATGTGTTTTCGGTTAACAGTTAAAGACACACATCTTTATATCACATCCCCCCAATTTGTAACCCACTAAATCTTGCCCCTCCTTCTTCGTGGCACTGGGACACTGATTGCACCAAATGTTTATGTTTCCTCTAATGGTACTCGAAATATTTTGCTCGATCGTACAGCACTCATATGCTCTTGAATAACAGGTGCTTGATTGTTGACTTCTTGGTAAGCTTTTGTATGATAGTATTCAACTTGTCATGTTGTTGCATCAGGCTGAGGAAGGGAGCAGCTAGTAAACAGCACATATGCCTATGATATTGTATTTGTTTACATGAAGATTTCTGTTTGTGTGGCATTTGTTGCATGTGCTGGAGCGGGTAGTACAAAATTTTGTGTATCCCCCCCATTCTGCATGTTTATATCATTCTGAATAATTAACTAATAGTAATCTTATTAATGGTTTGCAGTGAAAGACTTATCAATCATATTAACAAAAGAATTACACGTGGGAATTGCATTTTGCATGGCTAAACTAATTGTAAACTAACACATGTACGCATACTAATAGTAGAAAATTTGAATATTGCATGATAAATGTTGCTTTGGTGATGTGATTGTAAATTGTGCTTTATTAAGTGAGTATAAACGCTTTGAGTGTTGCTTTCTGCTAGATAATTACTTCACATAAGGGTATTAGCAAGGGATTAACATTTTATTAGCCATTTCTATGTTTTAATTACGTTTTTGTGTTTCTTTTGCTTAAGTTACTCATTTCGGCCTAGTTAAAATGGCTGAACGAAGCGTTGAACGTGACTGCTCCTGACAACACGAGGTCCTGGGTGAAGTGCGCATGCGTTACTTCCAGCAGCAGTGGCCTGGTCCTGACCCTAGGAGTTGAAGCCCTAGTCAAGGTTGCTCCCGGAACTACACCAACAACAAGACAATAGACAATTTGAAAACCGGAACCAGCAAGTGCGATGATTTCATTATGCAGACTCTATGAGAACTTTACCCCTCGACCCCAATTCGACCAATCAGAACTTTCTGAAACCCCAATCTTGATACTTTTTGACATTATTTTCATTATAAAAGTAGGTAGGGAATTGAACTAATTGCTAATGCTCTTTTTTGACGAACTCGATTTCCTGACGTTATGCTGACGGAGATGACGGTGACAGTGCTGGACAGCTGTTATCCTGAATCTTTGAGAGACTGATTTGCGGCCTAACTTTGATGAAATAAAGATTTTTCTTCGAACTGACTGTCTTAGAGGACGACTTTTAGCCAGATTAGGTAAATATGATGTTCTACAAATGCTGATGATAATTTCTAACTATTTTGCAATATTTCTTAGATAAATGATATTTGATAAATTGACAAATGTGTTGTGTCGGTTATGTAAAGAAGAGAATTTAATTTAGTGTGTAAAGTGTAGATAAATGATTGTATCACTAAACCTATGAAAACAACTAAATGAGTCATTGCCTTATGAGGGGAATATTTTAGGATTGGAGTCAACGTATTTAGAGTGAGGTGAAGATATTCCTTTCATGTCAGCGTTTGGAAACTTATTCCTCTAGGCAAGCAGATCAACGGAGTGTGAGTATTGGTGTTATGGGCCCCACCAATGAATGTATTTGAGTGAATTTGCTGTTGAGGTAATTGGTCTGTGTCGAAGGGGGAATTTGATGTTCCACGCTGCAACAGTTTTTTCTGGTAGCAGAGTTATGGTTTTTATTGTTTTGGTTTGGTGATTATTGCTTGTAAATAGCTTATTGATTATTGGTTATTGATATTGGTTTATGTGCTAACACTCTATGTTGAGTTGCGTCGAGTTTCATGTTGTTTGCACGGCTTCTGGGATGTAGGAAGTCGGAAGTTTGTAACGGTTCCGTAGTAGAGCAGAGGTAAGCGCTGCTCTCGGGAAAGACGGAATTGTTGTTGCCCTGTAGGTACACAGGGAAAACGTGTAATGATTGAAGTTGCATGACGCGTTGTCTGGGTTCGATTCGGTGACATCGTCGTGTGTTGACATTGGAGACATTTTCTGTGTGAGAGAAGTGTGTATGATAGCGAAGGTTACCAGTGAAATCTTGGTCTTTAGTACCAGGGATCCAAATGGCATTCCGATAACCCTTATCACTGGAAAGGTAGTAGGTACTCTCTGAGCTTGCGAGAAGGACAAAGTAGAGGGAAGCGCTGCTTTGTTAATGTATGGCATAATTCTGTAGTAGGACAGACTGTTCGCTGTTCTTGGGAAAGACAGGATTCTGTGTGAATGTACTACATTTTCTGGAGCGAAAGTGCGTGAATGTAAAGGCATTCGAGTTAATTGTGAAACTCTAGTTTTATTTCTCAGGAGCATTGGATCTCCAACTATGTGTCTTAATTCTGGAGAAACGGTTAGCTAATGCTTGTTAGAAGGGTAAGGTAGAGGGATGTGCTACTTTATCAACAGAAGTAACGATTACGTAGTAGGGCAGAGGTAAGCGCTGCTCTCGGGAAAGACAGAATTCTCGTGAGAAAGGTCTAGTGCTTTTCCTTGGTTAGCGAAGCGGAAAATGGTGGTGTTTTTATGTTGTTACTAACTGAATTGTAAAATTGAAACAAAAACTTACCGAGCGGATTTTGTGAAAGAGGGGTAGACAGGAGCAGGAGCTGCCGCAGCGGCTGCTGACGTCAGAACGACCGCGCTGGGATTGGACAGTCGGTCAGAAACGTAAAACACTCCGGACTGGTGCGTTAGTGTGCGCTGCGCTAGGAGTGGAGAAATACAGGGTGACGTAAACGCTCCCTATTGGTGCGTTAGTGAGAGTCGCGCTGGGATTGAAGAAATGAAAAAGTGGCATAAACGCTCCGGATTGGTGCGTTAGTATGAGTCTCGCTACGATTGGACAGAATAGCGGTACAGTTGTAAGGAGAGACTAGTGATACACGGAAAGACTGGAAAATGTATTGCGATCCACCAGAAAAGGAGAAAAAGTCTTGGTTTGGTAGAATTAAGAAGTGGTTTAAGAAGGACAAACTGATTGTAACTAGGGAAGGACAGTTACTTCCTCCACCGAAAACCCCTGCATCCTTTATGGTTGCGAAATACGGATATCACACTTGTATTTGGTTAGATAATTGGGTCAAATATACCGAAAAGGACGGAGTGTTGGCTTTTCCAGAACATGGTTCATTTAATTTGGCTGTTTTGAGAAATTTGAGAGAGAAAATGATGAATTTAGAACCAAGACCTAGACCGACACAATTTGAGGCATTGACGGAGTGGGAAGACGAGATGCATGACAGAGAAAGACAGAGAAATGGTAGAGGATATAGGTACCTGTTTGGCAGATCCTACGGACATGAGAAACATGATAATCGAATGAGAAGGTGGCGGAATGCGAGTATGACTGAGGGTTTGTTTCCTGTAAGAACTGCAGGAGAGGATGAAGGACGAAAGTGTGTAGAAAAGAGGCATAATGTGGAATCGAGAGGGTATGGAGTGAATGAATTAGAGGATGATGTTCTTGATGATATGTTCTATAATATCCCCCCTCCATATCGACCAGAACCAGAAATATTGACCCCAAGTGCCCCAATGAAAGAAACAGTATGAATCATAAAATCGGAACCAGAGTTCCAAGATTTGGGAAGAAACAATTCCATTAGCGAGGCAGAAAGAAGTCCGGAGGAAAATTAGATGGATAAAATTCAGCAGAACTAGCGAAAACAACCCTAGAATTAACTGAGAAAATAAGAGAATTGACTAAGAATCTAGAAGCGGTAACCGTTCCAGGAACGATAGGTCCAGTAATGCCTATTTTTGATAAACAGAAAGATAGCGAACATTGTTTGACTGTCCCTTATAAAGGTAGTAAACCAGCTGAACAACCAAGAATGAGTCAGAGTGAGAATCCATGGAGACAGACTATGACTATGATTGAACCGAATTTTTCAAACAACCCGTTTTTAGGTCAGAACTGTGCAGAAAAGCGTATGACAATAGTGGAGTCAATGTCAGAAACACAAAAGGATTTTGGACAAGGAAATGTAGAAAAGCCAGTAGGACCATTTACAGAGGAATTTAGTGAATGGTTGAGAAACTTGCAAAAGAAAGACAAAGATTCCCAGTCAATAGATGTGGCCAAATTACGAATGGTACTGGAAGAATTAATAGTAGGAACTATCCCGACAGAAAAGTTAAAGATTTACCAAGATGAGGAGTTGTTATTTTTGTGTAAAAGCGTAACATGGAGAGCAAAACGTCTTCATGCAAGATTAGAAGAAGTGGCAAATGAAATGGGTATTGATATTGAAAAGGTAAAATCACTACAGAAACCCTATCGAGTAGATTTCACTGAAAAAGACATTGAAAACATGAATACCACAGGACGAATAGGTCAGATTAAAGAGATAATTATTTTATTGAGAAAATGGGGAGATGTGGACAAATGGAAAAGCAGTTGGTATCGTAAACGAGATCAAGTTTCAGATAAAACTTTCTCAGCTTACCCTGTCAGAGAAAAAGAGAAGGTTGTGACAGAATGCCCTATGAGAGAGATTCCAGGAGGAGGATATGTACATGTCCCATGGACTAGATAGGATATTTTGTCATTTACGAATGACTTCCCTCGACTGCATGAAAAACCCGTCGAGTGGTATAGACAGGTGGACAGATTTGTAAAATTGTCTAAAGTATTGTGGATTGATCTGAATAGCCTGTTTGACATAATAGTACCAGCAGATCTATGGACAGAGTGCAAAATCGTAATAGATTGGCCAAAACAGGAATACCCAAGGGATCCAAAAACAGGAGCTCCAGACCCCGAGGTAATGAAGAAATATGAACAGGTTATGGCATTTTTGAAAAACAAGGTACCCCCCAAAGAGACAGATTGGGTGAAGATTGACAGAACACATCAGGAAAGCAAAGAGTCAGTACATGCCTATTATGAGAGGTTAATTTTAGCCTTTAAACAATTCAGTGGAGATGAAAATCTAAGTGACAAGGATTTGAGTCATTTCGTATACAGATTAATATATGGTCTTCGTCCAGAAATTAGTGAAATGATAAAACAGCATATGGTAGATTGGCAAAATAAGAAAATAGATGAAGTATTGAGACATGCTAAATATTTCAGTGATGAAATTGAAGCAAAACAGCGAAAACTGAAAGAAAAGGCTGTGTGGGCACAAGTAAAGGTAGCAGAGAGACAGGAAGCTCAATTAGCAGAACAAGCTGGGTCAAGACAAAAATGTAATCCTGGGAAAAATAAAGGGAATATCGAGGAAGCTAAAAAGAAATTTCCGTGTCATAATTGCGGTAGGATAGGGCATTGGAAATCCAAGTGTAAATTTCCTCCAAGTACTAACGATGAAAATGCATCATTGAATCCAGAGGTGCAGAATGAGGTGAGTGGTCAACAGCAATGACAACAGCAGGTTGTAACACAACAGAATCAGGTGCCAAAACCACCTTTTCACAGAACAAAAATTGCCAGAAGTATAGTAAGGAGAATGGATTCTACAACGAAGAACAGGTAAATAAGTCGCAATGCGCTAGCGCTGCTTCGCAGTATTGGCTGCAACGTGATGAAAGCGATTCGGAAGAGGATTATTGACGGTGCCGAAGGAAGGAAGAAGAGTGCGTACTTGGCGCAACTCTAGAAGTAGACCAGACAGGCCCATTTGTAGATGGAAAAGTTGATAATGAAAATATTACTTTCCTAGTTGATTCTGGTGCTACTCGATCAACTGTTAGATTAGCTGATGTCAAGAATCTTCTTCACTCGGATGAAACGATCCAAGTAGTTGGTGTAGCCAAAAGACAGATTAAAACTTAACTTATAGAACCAGTGAAAGTTAGTATAGGGAAATGTTCTGAAATGCACCGGATCGTAGTATGCGACACCAGTCCTGTGAACTTGCTAGGTAGAGATTTATTGTGCAAGATGAACTGCACCATATTTTGTACTCCAGATGGAATAGCCTTTGAAACACCAGATGATGATGTGCTGTATAAAATGACAATGGCAAACAGAGAGAAAGAGGTTACAGGAACCTACGCTGTATTTAACCCTGACGAATTACCAAAAGAATTAAAACAATCTGTAAAAGCAGAAGTTTGGGATCTCACTGGAGAAGATGTAGGATTGATGAGAAATGTAGATCCAGTAAAAATAACTGTAAAAGAAGGAGCAAGTTACCCAAATGTCCCACAATATAAATTGACACCTGAAATAATCAAAGGAGTTACTCCTGTGATTGAGATAATGATAAAACAAGGAATTTTGAGAGAAATAATGAGTAGCCCATGTAATTCACCAATAATGGGACTGAAAAAACCTAGTGGGAAGTTCAGGATAGTGCAAGATCTGAGAAAGATAAACAAAATTGTTGTACCATGTTGTCCCATTGTACCGAATCCATCTGTGATTTTATATCAGATCCCTCATGATGCAGAATGGTATACAGTGATTGATCTGTGCCATGCTTTCTTTTCTATCCCATTGCACCATGACAGTCAGCAAACTTTTGGATTTCGTTTCGGTGAGCGTATTTTGGCATGGTGCCGAATTCCACAGGGGTATACCGAAAGCCCCTCAATATTTAATCAGCTATTGAAGAAGTCTTTGGAAAGTCTAGAGATGCCTGAAAACTCAGTACTAGTCCAATATAGCGATGACCTGCTTGTGGCATTGAAAACTCGTGAAGCTTGTGAGGTAGACACAGTAGCCTTGCTGAATCATTTGGCAGACAGAGGACTAAAAGTGTCCCCATCAAAACTACAGTTTTGTAAGAAAGAAGTCCAATATTTGGGACATAGCATTGAGAAAGGACACCGGAAAATAACCATAGACAGAATCAGGATCATAAAAAGAATGAGTCCACCAATGACCCAAAGAGAAGTGAGAATGTTTCTGGGAATGGTTAGATATTGTCGTCAGTGGATAAGCAATTTTTCATTGATTGCAAAACCTTTGGTACGATTGACAAGAAGTGATGTGAGCGATCCAATTGATTTGAACAAAGAGGAGTTGCCAGCATTCAAAAGATTGAGAGAAGGATTGTGTGAAGCACCTGCATTAGGTATTCCTGACTATGACAAGGAGTTCGAGTTGTATTGCAGTGAGAGAAATGGATGTGTACTCTCTGTTCTAGTACAGAAGCATGAAAAACTGAGGAAACCAATTGCGTATTTTTCATCCATGTTCGACCCAGTAGCTGTAGCCCTTCCTGGGTGTCTGAAAGCAGTAGCTGCTACATGTCGAAGTTTGGAACAGAGTGAGGGAATTGTGATGGGATATCCTGTGAAAGTGTTTGTACCTCATGATGTGGCGATTCTTTTAACAAGGAGTCGTACTCAGTATATGACGCATATCCGACTGACTAAGTATGAAAAGGTCATATTGGGTGCAACAAATGTGAGTCTTGTGAGATGTGTGAATGTGAATCCTTCAACGCTGTTGCCAGACGCAGAGAATGTGGAAGTAAGAGATGAAGCAGATCATGACTGTTTGGATGTACTTGTTGTGGAACCAACTGCCTGTGGAGCTGCGACTCCAACCGGGCTATGCCCTCTTCAGAAAAATGCTCAAATTCCGCCTGTTCCAGGCACAACCTTAGCTCATTTCCCTGCTATTTTCACACACCACAGCGCCAAGACACCTTCGGGTATACGAGCGCTTTATAAGCCTTTTATAAGCCTTTTTTTATACTTTATTTCTGTACAAAACCGAGACCTGACATAAAAGATGAACCCTTACCAGAAAGTGATTATGTCATGTTTGTTGATGGATCTTGTATGAAGACAGATGATGGAGTGCTGAGTGCAGCATATGTGGTATGTACAGTTGCAGCAGTGATGGAAGTATCCTATTTGAAAGGAGTAAGATCGGCCCAAGTAGCTGAACTCGTTGCCCTGACCAGAGCATGTAAGATTGGGAAAAGTGTGAGAGTGGCTGTGATAACTGATAGCCAGTACGGCTATGGGGTAGTCCACGACTTTGGCCAAATATGGCTGTAGAGAGGTTTCCTAACCTCAAATGGAACTCCCATTAAGAATGCTGAAGTGGTTGGAAAGTTGCTTGAGGCGATACAGCTGCCTAGGCAATTGGCTGTGGAAAAATGTGCTGCCCAGAGTCGCAGTGGTGATTACATTGCCACTGGTAATAAATTCGCAAACGATATGGCGCAATATTGTGCACGAAATCAGAATTCAATCAATCGGGCAAAGGAAAAGGAATTGATTTCTTGTTTCCCAATGTTTACTAACACTGTGGGAACACGGGAAGAGGTAAGACAATTGCAGGAAGAAGCAGGAGAGGAAGAAGTAAAACAGTGGGTAAAAGCAGGATGTGCACCAAGAGAGAAGGATCATGTGTGGGTCTATCGAGATGGAAGACCAGTTATGCCTGATAGCATGATGTCTGCCATGGCACGGATGTATCATGGACAGGGACATATAGGGAGAGACGCCATGATTAGGTCCTGTAAACAAACTTGGTATAATGCAAAATTCAGACTTGTAGCAGAAAGTCTTTGTCAGAGATGTTTACTTTGTCAGTAATACAAGCCAGGAAGAAAGACAGTAGTGAGTCTAGGAACAATAGGTCGAGAAGGAGGGCCTTTTACCAGAATGCAAGTGGATTTCATTGAGATGCCTCCTTGTAACAGGTTGAGGTATGTTTTGATTATGGTATGTCTATTTTCCAGGTGAGTAAAGGCGTTCCCAACAAGAAGAAATGATGGAATGACAATGGCAAAATTACTGTTGAGGGAATTTATCCCTACATTTGGGTTCCCAGTAACAATTGAGTCAGACAGAGGAGGACATTTTCATAATGAGATCATAAAACTGATTTGTGAAGCATTGAATGTATGACAAAAACTACATTGTGCCTACCGACCAGAGGCTTCTGGTGTAGTAGAACAGATGAATGGTACTATAAAAAACAGAATAGGGAAAATGTGTTTAGCCACAGGTATGAAATGGCCTGATGTCTTGCCTCTGGTACTCATGACTATTAGATCAATTCCAGACAGAACTACTGGTTTGAGTCCGCATGAAATCATCATGGGACGTGCCATGCCCCATGTGTTTATACCAGTCAACAAGCTGATGACTATAACTGATGACATGGTGTTGGAATACTGTAAAAGCCTGGCTGATGCAGTTCATTCTGTGTTTCATCAGATTGGAGCGGATGCCACCACTCTTGAAAAGAAGCCAGCTCATGATCTAAGCCCAGGGGACTGGGTAAGGCTAAAAGTCCACAGAAGAAGAAACTGTTTGGTTCCCAGGTGGGGAAAACCAAGACAATTCATCTTGACCACAACAACAGCTGTGAAGTGTGCTGGATTAAAAAACTGGATCCATGCAAGTCACACTTTGAGAATTCCAAATCCAGTCGACAGCAAAGAGAAGGAGTATTTTGACGAATCAGAATCCATTACTGAGTCGGATGACGGAGAGCCGAAAGACCAAGAAAACTCTGAAAGGGGGGAAACAGAGCCGAGTTTAACTTTGGTCCCCAGAAGTGACTCCCTGGGGAGAAGGTTACAGATTTCTGATACCAGTTCAGACTCAGAGGCAGAACAAAGAGCACACTCTTCCAAGAAAGAACAAGGGAAGAATAAAGAAAAGGACAGTGGAGAGACAAGAAAAGAAATCCATGAGAAGGAAGTGCCAGATGAAAGATTGAGAGAAATTCCACCTGAAACAACACCATTAGATGGACAGGTGCCAGAGACAGAGAGAAAGGGAAAGATTATTGCGGAAGACCCCCGAGGAGGTGTAGGGAACTCCAACATCCAGTTAGAAGCAGGGACAAGTAGCCAGCAGAAAGATTGCGTGTCGGAGATTCGAGGAGGGATAGAAGTAGGGGAAACAAAAGAAGTGGTGGAAAAATAAACTGTTGAGAGTAAAAGGCTAGTTGAAACAGAGTCAGAGGAAAGCGAAGATGAAATACCAGAAGGCCGAGTTCTGAGAAAGAGAGCTTGGAGAACTGAAAAGAATGATAAGGGGAGTAAATTGAAAAGAGCGGCAAAAGACGAGGTGTGGCCGAATAAAATAAAAAGACTGAGATATCGACTGACACGTGTAAATTCGCCAAGGGCTGAACAGGTGAATGAAGTGACGAGTCAGGGGAAATCGAAAGGAGAAGAAACAACAGTGGCTAAAGAAAGCAAAAGAACAAGGAAACCTAACCAGAAGTATAAATCACCGGAATGGACATATGTGGCCCTGCCTGAAGTTAAAGAAGAGGCGGATAGCCAAGGAAATCCAGAGGTGGTTGTACCGGAAGTGATTGAGGAAGACGAAGAATCGGAAATCCTGAGAGTTATCTTGTCCGATATTGGAGAAGAAGCGGATGTTCAGGACAACCTTTATGCTGAAAATGAAGGGAAAGTGAAAGATGATGAGATGCCAAACTGAATGAGACAAGAAAATTACTGATGGAAAGACAATAAAATACTGAAAAAGACAAAAACTGGTAGAACCACGTAGGTGCTTAGAGCCTTGGGTTAGAAACTAGTTGTGAAGTAGAAGAAGCTAAGTCAAAAGACACGGTTCATTTTAGTTAAGATGGCAAACATAGAAAGTAGCAAAAGTAGATGTACCTTCTTTAGAAGATGGTGCAAAATGTGTTGTTGTTGTACAGGATTATTAATGCTTCTTTGGAGTATTCTTGCTCTACTAATTTCATTTAAAGTTACTATAGATACATAAGAAGGACATAGTGATAACATAACTAACATAGGGAAGATTAAAAAGGTAGTTCCGACTAGAATAGATAGAAATTATTTGCATAAAGACAGGTCTATAATAGATTTTTCTAACAATGTGTTTTCAAAATTATTGTATGAATATGTAAAAACAATGGACGTAAGGGATTGCTATGTGTGCATGCAGTTACCTGCATCTGTATCTGAAGGAGTGACTTATCATCACCTTCCAGTAACATATGGAATAACATGTAGTGTAATAGCTAGTTTATTTTATCAAACAGGTAAATAAGAGTATTATTTTTCAGATGTAGATACTATATTTTCACAAGTACCGGCAATTAACAAACTAAACAAAGTAAAGCCTGCAAAGGTATTAGGTGAATTTTTCCTAAAGACTAAAGAACTAACATTATATTATATATTCAGAAATAACTTGACTTGTAGTTTAAAGAAAGAGGAGAAGACATTTTTAGATATGGTTGAAGAGAGGAGATTGAATATGCAAAGAAAGGCTTCAGAAGTGAAAGTGGAGAAAACAGTTTGGGATGTTGAAATGGAAAAACACTTGAAAGGGGAAACGAGTCCAAATATGGCTCTAGATTGGCCTCAGAAAGGGAAATTGTGTATAAGAAGGAATCAAACGGCGTATGACAGTTATTTTCTAGGGAATAGTGAGTGCCATGATACATACCGAATCATGGGAGGATGGGGATTTAAAGGTGGAAGAGATCCAGTCTTTTCAGGACTGTATTTCATTTGTGGGAGCAGGGCATATTATCATTTGCCAGACCATTGGTATGGCACATGTTTTGTTGGCCTGGTTTTTCCATAGATTTTTCATATGGATAGAGGAGAAGATGGTGTACATAGCTTAGGTAGTTATTTAGCACGTAGTAAGAGAGAATCTTGGACTGAAATTGTGGGTGACATTTTTGGAGCACTGATACCCGCAGTGGGAATATCTCTGGATGCAAACAAAATTAGAAGACTTTCAACAGTAGTGGATCGCTTGTCAACAAGCACCGCTGGAGGATTCTTATTGGTAAATACTGAAATGGTTGCCATGCGTGCTATGGTAATCCAAATCGACTTGCCCTTGATATTTGATTGGCAAAAGAGGGTGGAGTCTGTGGAATGCTGAAAGTTCAACATTGTTGTACTTACATTCCTGACGAAAGTAGAGATTCGAAAATTTATATTAAGAATATTACAGAATTGCATGATGAAATTGTACCACTGGAGGTTGAAGGTGTCTGGGAGAAGATTGGTAAGAAAATATCAGCTATTAAAGACTTTGTAGTAAAATTAGTTAGTACATTTATAGGTAAGATATTATTTCCATTAACATGTGTAATTTTCTTAGTATTAATAATTAGACTAGGATGTATTTGTCGTAGAAAATATAAAAACCAGAAAAAAATAAAAAGAGAAAACTTAAGGAGAAGGGATAAGAAACAAGAAAGAGAATTTGAAGAAATAGAACTAGAAGAGATCAAGGAAAGTATGTATAAAACAGCAAAAAAGAGAAGAAACAGGGGAAACTGAAATATGAATGAAACAAGTAATCAATTTAAAATTCCGTAGAAGGGATACAAAATTTTTGGTTGGTGTGGTGATAAAATTACCAAAGGGGGTATTGCTGGAGCGGGTAGTACAACATTTTGTATACCCCCCCCCATTCTGCATGTTTATATCAATCTGAATAATTAACTAATAGTAATGTTATTAATGGTTTGCACTGAAAGAGTTATCAATCATATTAACAAAAGAATTACACGTGGGAATTGCATTTTGCATGGCTAAACTAATTGTAAACTAACACATGTGCGCATACTAATAGTAGAAAATTAGAATATTGCATGATAAATGTTGCTTTGGTGATGTGATTGTAAATTGTGCTTTATTAAGTGAGTATAAACGCTTTGAGTGTTGCTTTCTGCTAGATAATTACTTACACATAAGGGTATTAGCAAGGGATTAACATTTTATTAGCCATTTCTATGTTTTAATTACGTTTTTGTGTTTCTTTTGCTTAAGTTACCCATTTCGGCCTAGTTAAAATGGCTGAACGAGACGTTGAACGTGACTGCTCCTGACAGCACGAGGTTCTGAGTGAAGTGTACCGCTGCGTTACTTCCAGCAGCAGTGGCCTGGTCCTGACCCTAGGAGTTGAAGCCCTAGTCAAGGTTGCTCCCGGAACTACACCAACAACAAGACAATAGACAATTTGAAAACCGGAAACAGCAAGTGCGATGACTTCATTATGCAGACTCTATGAGAACTTTACCCCTCGACCCCAAGTCGACCAATCAGAACTTTCTGAAACCCCAATCTTGATACTTTGACTTTATTTTCATTATAAAAGTAGGAATTGAACTAATTGCTAACGCTCTTCTTTGACGAACTCGATTTCCTGACGTTATGCTGACGGAGAGGACGGTGACACTGCTGGACAGCTGTTATCCTGAATCTTTGAGAGACTGATTTGCGGCCTAACTTTGATAAAATAAAGATTTTTTTTCGAACTGACTGACTTAGAGGACGACTTTTAGCCAGATTAGGTAAATATGATGTTCTGTAAATGCTGATGATAATTTCTAACTATTTTGCAATGTTTCTTAGATAAATGATATTTGATAAATTGACAAATGTGTTGTGTCGGTTATTTAAAGAAGAGAATTAAGTTTAGTGTGTAAAGTGTAGATAAATGATTGTGTCACTAAACCTATAAAAACAACTAAATGATTAATTGCCTTATGAGGGGAATATTTTAGGATTGGAGTCAACGTATTTAGAGTGAGGTGAAGATATTCCTTTCATGTCAGCGTTTGGAAACTTATTTCTCTAGGGAAGCAGATCAATGGAGTGTGAGTATTGGTGTTATGGGCCCCACCAATGAATGTATTTGAGTGAATTTGCTGTTGAGGTAATTGGTCTGTGGCGAAGGGGGAATTTGATGTTCCACGCTGCAACACATGTGTAAAGTTTCTATGGTTTCGAAAGCTAAACTTCAGCATTGTTCCTCTGTCCCTGTAGAGATAGTGATGGAACTGTTCCTAATTCTGCCAGCCAATTGTGATTCTAAATCAAAAAGGCATTTGGACATTTCATTTATGCTTCTTCAGCCTGTGTATGTTTGTCCTTCATTCTGTTTTTGGTCCATTGCAGAACTGCTCTCTGGAGTTCCCCGCATGAGATGACGGGTGTGAGAGACAAGGAGGAAAATTATAACCATGCCCATATATTCCTGGACTGTCCTCCTGACTTGTACAAGGTTAATAACAACAGTAGGCACTCGCTAGAAATCGATTAAATGCCCTTTGTAAAGTCGACTAATATGCACTTTTCTGCAAGAAGCAAGTGTATAAGCACACATTTTAAATACATTAATTGCTATGTAAAGGTTCCCTAATGCTGGAAAATTGATTTTGTAATGGGTACAGGATTGCAGGATTATTCATTTTTTGGGAAAACACAATTTCAGATATAATAAAAAGAGGAATATGGCAGGAAATGCGAATAGCCCATAAAAAGCGAGCGCTCACAGCTAAACGTTACATTAAAATAGTTGTCTGTGTCAAAACGTCAATGTAATCCTTCACAAATCCAAAAGCTATAAATCGACGGCCCGTGGCCATTCATTGGAGATTCTTGGATGGAATACGTAGGATTGCGTGGCATGGAATGTTCCATTTGCTGCCCGTAGGGTGGTAGGGACTCAGACATCAATGAGATCATCCTACTGTACATAAGCACACTCAAAAAGGTAAAGACTTCACCGGCAGTCTATAAATATCAGACATTCCTCTCCGTCTGCTTGATAGTTTTATAAATAAAATCTTATGTAATATTTTAGGACATGTCTCAGACAAAGCAAACATCTATTGTTCCTTCGCTGCTGCCTCTTCGTTGTGAGGTTCCGCATTTGTGCAAGAATTGTTCGTAGGTCAGCATTCACACATGCTAATTCATTGGGTGCTAATAACAATTGTTGAGAACAATGTGGTGACAAATCACAAAGCAATAATCCAAAAAGCCTAAATTAGGTTTACACATATGTGTAAATTATGCATACACGTGGTTTGTGGCATTCTGGGTATAGTGCTCTCACTCGTGCAATGGAGATGGGGTCAAGCACCCTTATAAACTGCGCGGTTCCCTCGCCACCCCACAAAGGCAACAGACTCAACTTCATGGGCTAGGACGTAGCAAATTTACTCCACATGAAACAAAGTGGTATAAACCACTGTAAACAAATGACATTACACAATAGAATATATTGCGAAATACACAGCAAACCTGAACACAGCATTGCACATATCCTATTTACATCCCCATTTGGGGGCAAAATAGTAGAGAAAGACCAGGTGATAAACTTTCACATCAAACATTTCAGACATCTCCAGAGACCGCATAACACATTGGTCCCTGTCGGGCATCCCATGACTCTTGGTCTTGCCCCACATAATCTCTGGGGTACCCGAGGTAGGGCTAGAAGAGTATGGCCACCAGCAGGTCAGCCCTCCTTCCAACCAGCCTCCCCCCTGAACAGCTTCTCCCGAAGGAGGCGGCCAACTGGGCAACTTAGTGCCCTCAAGCATTAGTGTCATTACATACGATGATGGGCACCCATGTAGATATGTTGGGGTGGGTGGGTGGCAAACATTCAGTCCGTCTCCCGCAGCACATCAGGAGACAGAGGTGGGGTCACTGGGGGGTAGCCCACTTTTAAAGGGCTCTACTCTGCCCCCTTCCCTCTGTCGCATAACTCATGACCACTTCCGGTAATGACCCACTTCTTTTGTCCCCCACCACTCCACGGTGGAGCGACTAATGACGCCCACCTGCAAATGGTCGATGGGCTCTTGGCCATTCACTCTTTTTCCTTTGAAACTCAGACATATGTGCACGCGCAATGGATGTACACCTGCTTTTCTAGTCCAACAAATGTGTGCGATAGGCATGCATCGGTTTATGAATACTGCAGAATTCCAGATTTGGTTTTGCTTTTTTCTCTAACCATCATTACTCACATGCCCCTCCTCACAGCTGCTGAAGCCGGATTGTCTGGTGCATTTGCCAATACTTTCTGCATTACTTACAAGTGATTAATTTAGTTGTAGATTAGGAGGATAAGCATATGACGTGCATATCGAAAGGTCTGTGAATGCATGAGCTGTTACAGCTTTGTAGTTGGTAACCAAATGTGTCCTTCAGGTCACTGCCCCCACCTCTGATATTGTCCTTGGTGCATCCATTTTTTAAACCTTGTCTGGATTTACATGTGCTTTAGGTAGGCAAACCTTGCTATGCATGTGTATATAACACTTATGTGCGTGACTTACACATCTGGTTCTATTTAGTCATTTGTATTTTACCCATATTTTAATCCAGTTTTTAAAACTGTTTAAGGGCAACTTTCACAATCAAAAAAGTGCATGCCTAATGCCAGATATGTCTATGTTGCACATGCCTACACATCTTCACAGAATGTGGAACTTTTGCAAAGTATGATCGGCATATTAATTTGTGAGTTGTACTAAGATGAGTAAAAGTAGTCCTTCACACAGGAGGGTGAACACCCACACAGAGGTAACTTTGTGGGTATTTGTGAATATTTGTAAGGGTTTTCCCATACTCATCTGCACTTTTAAAATTACTACTGAAAGGCAGGCACATCAAAAGAAGAAGGCAAGAGGGTCATCATTCTTAAGCCCTGTGCTTTATAGGGTCTCACACCGTCGATTCAACATCTATTTACTGCAACAGCCGAATTCTGTTCTATTTAATAATGCCGAGGTATCTAACACGTTTAAAACCAAACATTTTTGCCAAATGCTATGAGGTTGCTGAATCGGGCACTATAAAACGTCTGACATGAAAGCTGAATTATCAAAGTTTAAGTCTTGTAAAAAGTGTAAGTGCATCTGTACTCTTCATTTTCACAAGGTGGGTGTCGGAAATGAGTGCATTATTTATTTTAGGTTTTTGGTAAATGCTAATGTAAAAAACACCCAGAGGAAGAGTAGGACTTAGCTGAGATTCCCCAATGAGTAGATGGGGATACAGCACCTGAGGAAGAGAAAAACAGAATTAAAATGGAACTAGGACAAAAGGGAATAGAAATAGAAAAAGGGCTTGTGTTGTTCTTGTAGTGTTGTGAGACTATGTGCATTGTCACCCTTGCGGTATTGTACAGACTCAACAAGGAATTGCTTAACTTGCTGGGAGGTGTTAAGGTGTGGTTATTAATGGTTATGATGTAATGAGAGTACAATGTGTGATTTTATGCTGAGGAATAAAGATGCACAATCCAGAGCTCTGTGTGTGGTGTGTTAATTTGCATGCTTCCGGGCTAGGGAGGATGCTGCACCTGGCGACAAGTAGGGGATCTGTGCCCCTAAGAAATTAGCTGTTCTCCCTAAGAGTTTGCAACGCTACAGCAAACTGCTCCTGCAAGCCACATGCACCCAGGTCCATGAGAAGCAGTTCAGCATTGGAATGTGTTGGGTCGAGGCCCTGCTCCAGCCCATATATGACCCTCAAATAAGTTGAAGACCCTGCTGAAGAGTGCCTTCAAAAAGCCCACCAGAAACTCAACTGGCAAGGACAAAAGAAGAGAGACTGCGCCACATCATAACACAGAGCCATTACCAATACAAAGTGAAACACTGAAGGCAGTTATAACCAGGTACGATGCAAAAAACCTAAACGCAACGCTGATCAAGTGTGAGAGATGGAACTGTCACCCACAGTCAAGAAAGAAGATGACAGCAAACACAACTAGGTTCAAGAAATAGAAAACTCACTCACTCTCAAGGAAGAAGAAAGTGCCACACAACCTCTAAGCGGCACAAGGCCAGTGCTTGCTGAAGGTGCAGATTCATGTGCACAGCAAAAGACCTTATAAGTATTTGGCCATGCATCACATTATCCTGAGTGCTACAACATCTACTGTTACTTCACGTGGCACTGGTGAACGGCCACACACACCCAAGAATGGGCTTCCATGCTGTTTAATGAACATATGATAAAGTCTCTTAAAAATTAAAAAAAGTGTAATTATTTAACAAAGATGCTTTGACACTAATATGCACGTTATAGCACTGCTTTCAGAAGTACTAATTTAATGTCTTTTTTTTATACAAGTAGCAGTCTGAACTTATACACCTGGAAGTGCTTTTACACGCAATAATGAAGAAAAAAAGAGTTTTAGTGAAATAAGATATAACATAGGCATATTAAACAATTACATATTAAATACTCAAACCCCTAAAGCATTAAAAAGTAAACAATCACTTTGATTAAACTTTTTAAAAAAATCTACAAATAAAATGCCTCAAAAATCTATAAAAACTGCATTAAATGGGGAAATACTGTTGATACTGTATTTTAAACTGTAAAGGTAATTTGAAGATGTACACAAGCAAATTAGGAGTTATTCCTTTCACTGCAAAACACAAGCATTGGAAATGCAATAGGGTTCCCATTTGGTTGAGTTATAGCTATTGGCCTTGTAAAAGACAATGTCTTTTACCCATGTGTTATGGAGTGGACGTATTTTGTGTGTAGTGGAATTATGTGGGTTGGATTGGAATTACTGGGTTGTGGAGTTGTATGGTGTGTAATTGTGTGGTGTGGAGTGCGTTTGTGTAGTGGAACTATGTGGAATGGTGTACTGTGGAATTATGTGGATAGTAATTATGTGGTATTGATTGTACTGAAATTATGTGGAGTGGGATTGTGTGTTATGAGTGTAATTAGATGGAATGGTATTTTGTGTTGTGGAGTGGGATATAGTGGAGTTTAATTATATGGTATACTGTCAAATTTTGTGGCATGATTTGGAATTCTGTGGTGTGGATTGGATTATGCAGTGTGTTGTGTAATTGTGTTGTTGAGTTGAATTATGTGGTTAGGTGTTGAATTATGTGGTTTGAATTGGAATTGTGTGGAGTTGCAGTGTGTGTCATGTAACTGTGTGGATAATTAACACTAACTTGTCAAAAGCAGCACACCACAGAAGCAACCACGTTCAACAATCATGCAAGATGACCTACGCCAAAACAGCAAGTATTGGAGAAGACATGCACATGAAAGCACACATACAGCTGATATAACTCCACTACCATAACCCTAGCGCATTGATCCTCACTTTATTGGTGTATGAATACCGTTGCATGCAGCAACCCTCAGTCCAGACAGTGTAGTGCTGCAAAACACATTGCAGACAGTTCACAGACAGTGCAGCAATGCCACATAGGCCGTTTCATTCGAAGCAAAGTGTGACCTGTGGGAGCGTTGTTGTTCTCTCTTAACCTATGCATGCCACTGGTGCATGGTATACACCACAGGCCCGCAGTGTATGCCTCCATCAGGTACACTAGCTAGTCACGCTTCAAAACAAACCCATACTGTCTAACCCTCTGCAACACCTTTTACACATCCTTTTTTTTGCAGTTATATACTGTAGGAGTTTATTGTTTACAGAGATTTCCATGTGACAGTGACTTAAATTAGCTTACAGTTGTAAACATGCCATCCCAGAAGTGAATACACTGGTAGAGAGGAGGAGAGATTACCATCTCTTTAGTTCATGGGGCCTCTACTGCCCAAGACTGCAAGTCTTGAGAAGTTCATTAGAGACAGGCTAACAATAACATTTGACCAGCACGTGTCCTGGAATCTGCTCTGGAAGGGTTTGCATTTAAACGTTGGAGATGGGCGCATGTTTAGCAACAAAAC
This sequence comes from Triturus cristatus, assembly GCF_964204655.1. NCBI lineage: Eukaryota > Metazoa > Chordata > Amphibia > Caudata > Salamandridae > Triturus > Triturus cristatus. The sequence continues at coordinate 304,821,961 of NC_140579.1, read as the reverse complement.
TAGTACAATGTTACAACAAGCAAGCTGGCAGTATCCTAACTGCTAAAGCAACTCCGTGACTGCACTTTTCGAGCAAGGTGTACTGGAAAGAACTGCATTTTATTGGCAACTTGACTGGTCTAAAAAATAACATAAAAACAAATTAAAGTGAAACCCATTGCATTGAATCTTAAAGTGGGGTACCCTGGTGAGCCAGAGGAGGGGATGCCAGGTCAGCACATGCTTCTGCTACTTACCTCTCATAGGCACTGCTGCCATCGCACAGAGCTCCAGCCATAGCCACAAAGAGAGCAGGCTGGCATGGCGCCAATCAATCGGGGGTACTCTGCTCCAGCTTTTTTCCACAGAGTTGCACCGACCCGTGGAGAACTGCCTGTAAGCAGCCATCCGATCTGCTCCCGAGGGCAGAAGGAGATGCGGTGCTCAGTGCTCACCTGTCCATTCAGTCAGCATTACGGGGATTACAATGGGGAATCCCGCTGATTCCGATACACTATACGGAGCCGCGGTGCAGCACTATGCTGTCTTTAGCAACAGAATCCCTAGTCCTCATCAGCAGTTCACTAGCCCTCAGTGCAAGGAACTAGGAACACTGGAAAACTGCAGCTGATGAGAGGCAGCTACTCTTTAAACAAGCATGGACGGTAGAGTGGAGAGGGGTGTGGGGCAGCAAAACAGTTAAAATAAAACAAATAATCCTAAGCGCAAGCAGAGGAGAAGCGATGACAGGCAGCAGCAAAAAGAAACAAGAACGAACCCAGGTATGACACGGGTCAGTACTCTGGTTTTTATTGATCTGTTAAATGACTGGGAGTCCCAGTCATTTAACAGATCAATAAAACCAGTCTGGGAGCTTTGAAGAGATGACTACATGTGGGTGTAGGTCATACAGTTTTGGAGGTTTTACCATTGCATCTGGGACATCATAATGGGATAAACGAGACAAGTCCAAGACTGCAACAAAAAACACACACAACACTGGAGAGGATGAGCTGAAATACTTGTGCGTTCTGGGGCCTTAACACAGGAAGTTTTAGAAATAATTTTGTTGAGGATGCGTTGGAATTAAGTAATCTCGGACGATTGGTGGTGCAAACTTTACCTGTTTAAACCACTTTACTATTGTTCTCTTCCCGTGCCAGTTTACCCACCTCTAACAACCCTTCAGCTAACTTTGAAGCTGGGAAACCAGGTTCGAGCTTGGCTGGAGGCTCTACAACATCCTGTGACTTTGGGTAAATCACTTAATCTTCTGGTGCCTAAAAAAAACAAGCGAAAGTGAAAGCGGCCATGATACAGAACAGATGCCCTGCGCGCCGCTGCTCGCTCCCGCAAGCTTCAGGCCACCACAAGCACAAGTGAAGGTCTGGAGTGATTGTAAGAGGCCCTCTCCTAGATCAGCGCATGCACGCTGCACTAGGCGAGCCCTAAAAAGTGCTAAGTACGAATCCACTGTGTTTCTGAAACCACCACTGCCATTCAACACTTCCAAGAAGCAGAATATTGGCACCAGATGGAATGCATGGATCAAGACATTCAATGACTGTCTAGAAACCCTAGAAGTAGATTGTAAGAAAATCATGAAATAAAGAACCTTGACAGTGACAGAGTGAAAGAAGTGCTGAAGAAAATCTCGCAGATTGATGCAATATCGTACCGTCAGTCAAAGAAGCATTGGGAACCAAGTTCAATCCGATTCCAAATGTTGACTAAAAAAGGTACATTTTCATTCAAGGTAGACACGAAGCTGGTGAAACAATGGATGAGTTTGTTGAGAGACTTCATGTGCATATCAAACACTGCAGGTTTTGTGAATGTAATGATGAAGAAGCCATACATCTTATAGTTATTGATGAATGTCTTTCAGACTTGTTCAGAAGAAGCATGTTGAAAAACACGCTCAGTTTAGAGAAAGTACTATTGACTGCAAGGGCTGATGAAAGAGCAGATCAACAAGCTGCTGATATGGAAGCTGAAACAGCAAGAATTGAATGACCATTGGTCATAAAAAGAGAGTACAAGCATAGGGTAGATACAGGAAAGTTGACACCTCCAAAGAAGAAAAAGCTGTGTTCCGATGTGGGTTTTCATTTCCCAATGAAGGCAAATGTCCACCCACAGGACAAACGTGCAAATGCTGCGGTACAGAAAACCACTTCATAACGGTTTTCAAAGTGAAAGAGAAACTAACTACGTCACAGCGAGAAGATAAAATAGATGCCATAAGGTTCCAGAAGCATTCTCTCCCGGCCCACAAAGCCAAAAAGCGATATCAGTGATGACAAGTAGAAACCAGACAAAGTTGATCATCGTCAAGTTCATTCTACAAAGGCTTGTCAACGTCATTATCGAGTGTCAGTGAAGAAGATGGGTATGCGATGATGGTGTCGACAAAAGAACGGCATGCACATGTAGGTCTGGCTGCTTTCAAAGAGGAACAAAAGATAAAAATCGAACCAGCATACAAAAGAACATAAGTCATTTGGACGCTGACCCAAGATTACAATAAAGGTCAAAGGTTACCCCATAACCTTCATTATAGAAAGTGGTGTGTCGAACTGTTAAAGTACTTGTCTCCTGTGCCACACCTCAACCCGTCCAATACAAAAGTCTGTATATGGCCTGCTTCTAAACCGTTGAACAGTCAAGGGTCATTCACAGTGACCATGTGCCATAAAGTAGTGTCAGTGCAAGTGACAATTCAAGTTCTTCGAGTAACATTGTCTAGTGCATGTTTATTCAGTTTTTTCACTGCCGCTTACATGGGACTGAGATCCCTCAACTACAAACTGCATACTCAATCTGAAATCGTGAATCAGTTCCCGTTGTTGTTTCATAGCCTAGGAACACTCAAGACGGAAGTGCAACTTTATATTACTGAGGTCATTTGCCCTGTTGTCCAGCAGCAACGCAGAGTCACTTTTCACTTGCAAGAAGCCAAAGAGAAAGACCTAGAAATGCAGTTGAAGCATGACATCATTGAATGCTCCAGCGGTCCGACACCCTGCGTTTCGTCCATAGTGGTGGTGCCAATAAAGGACAGTGAAGGCGCAGTGTGCATCTGTGTTGATATGCGCCAGGCCAACAAGGCACTTGAGAGAGAAAGACATCCTGGTCCACACATAGCAGCATGATCATGCAACTGAATGGTGCCAGTCTTCTCCCGTCTTGACCTGAACAAGGGATAGCATCAACTCGAGTTGGAAGAGAACTGCAGGTACATCACTACTTTTTCAACTCATGTTGGTTTGTTCAGATACAAAGGTTGAGTTTTGGAGTGTCGTCAGCTGCAGAAATATTTCAGGATGTTATATGTCGAATAATTCAACCTGTCAAGTATGCTTTTGATTACAGGGATGGAAAACCTAACACCTACTAATCAGATTAGAGAAGAAAGTGTACTATTCCAAAGTAATTTCCTCAGTGGACTCTGACCAAAAACTATCTTTAAAATTGTGAAATCCTTCACGCATCCTAAAGCACTCGAACGAGAAATACCTCCCTCACAGCCTCTCTGTAATCAAATAGCAGACTTCGTGGAACAGAAAATTCAAAATTTTCATGCTGACTTTAAGGAAATACCTCCCCACACCACCAACCCTACATATAAAACTCAGAATAAAGCACACTACCTACATTCATTCTAAAGGATTAACATGGAACAATCCTGCCAAACCATCCTCTCCTGCAAATCAGGATCCCCATTTGACCCCTGCCCACCAAAAATCCTTCACGCCATTGTGGACACGGTAAACCCATTCATAAATAGATTAGTCAATGCATCACTTTCACGAGCAGAGGCACCCTCAGAATGGAAAATCACGGCAGTCAAGCCCCTTCAGAAAAAACGGTTGGCGGCTCCTACCAACCTTCCTAACCTCTGGCCCATTTCCCTACTACCATGTCTCAGTAAAATTACCGAAAGAATAGTCAATAATCCACCTACGACAGTTTAAGAAACCACAAACACCCTATCTCCAGCTCAATCAGGCTTTAGGCCATTACACTCCACAGAATCATCTCTTTTACATACCGCGGAAAGCCTTAAATCCACATTGGACAAAGGGAAAAATGAAGTTCTGATTTTGTTACATCTATCAGCTGCATTGGATACCATCTCCCATGAGATCTTGCTACATCGCCTCAATGTGTGTGCCACTTCCCATATGGCTTTGGCCTAGCTCAAGTCATTTTTGACAGGCCGTCAGCAAGTAACCGTGCTCGGACCGTATCAGTCAGCCATGAAACCTCTCCATATAGGTGTCTTGCAGGGATCTATATTGAGTCCAGTACTGTTCAACATCTATATGGCCCCACTTATATCATCATTCAACATCAATACCACATCTTATGCAGACGACACTCAGCTGATCCTAACATTGGATAAACAATCTACCAATGCTGAATTAAACTTCCAACATTGTCTCACAGAGGTCTTCCACTGGATGAAGCAGAATCACTGGAAGTGCAATTCGGAAAAGACTGAAATTATGCCCTTAGGCAAAACCAACACTTTTACCCCAGTCACTGGTGGCCACTTAATACCCTCCGCCACCTAACACGGTGGAGGTAGCAAACAATCTTGGGGTAAAATGTTATTCCTCCCTATCTTTTTGTCCACAAGCTCTATCAGTGGCAGGGAAGTGTTTTCAATTGATTAAATCCCTGAATTTTTTTTTTGACCTTCTCCCAGCCACCGCAAGATAGACTTTTACAGCAGCTCTAATAACTTTTAGTCTTGACTACTGCAATAGCCTCTATGCAGGCACCAATAAAACTATCCTAAAAAAACGTCCGACCGTTCTACACGAAGCAGCCCATATGGCACTCAGGTTGCCCTGATGCTCCTCTGCATCTGCAGCTTTCAGAATGTTGCATTGGGTACCTATACACAAAAGAGTGCTATTTAAGATACTTGTCATCACCTTTAGAGCTTTCAGGGACACTGGATCCTTTTACCTAAGATCTAGATTCTTGCCCTATATCACTGCACGTACTCTTAGAACTACTTCAGCCAATCTCTTAAAACCTGCATCTTTCAAACTTAAAACTAGAGGAGGTAGATCAGTAACTGTCCTAGGGGCAAAAGCATGGAATTCACTCCCCAGTCAACTTCGTCTCATCCAATCTGAAGCTTCCTTCAGGAAATCCCTAAAAACTTGGATTTTCGGAGCCACTTCTCACTCATTTAATTTCTTCTGGTCTCCCCAGGCAACTCGGACTATCCTGTACCTTTCTTTCTCCTATGTCTGCACAACGCCAAGATGCTCCTTTGGAGTGATAGTCGCGCTTTAGAAATTCCGTATACAATACAATACAATGCTGGTGTTTGGGGCAATGCAAAAGGAGCACAAAAAGGTTCTTACACAAGTGTGTCAATTACTTGCTGATGCAGGTCTAACTCTGAATGCAGAAAAGTGTGAGTTTCAAGAGACGAAACTCAAATTCTTTGGACACATTTTCTGACGGGGGAATGACTCCTAGCCCTAGTAAAGTGAAAGCACTCTCAGCTACTTGCCTCCCACAAGATCTCACATGGCTGCAATCCTTCTTAGGCATGGCCAGTTATTGTTTAAGGTACATTTGTTCATTTGTTACTGTGACTGCCTCATTCGTAGACTTGACAAAATGATATGTCCCTTTCAAGTGGTCTGCTGAATGTGGTCAAAGCTACACAATTATAAAATATGCAATTGAAAATGCAACTGAGATGGCTTATTTTCACTCCATGTTACATACAGAGGTGACAGTTGATGCAAGCCTGGTGGGGCTGAGAGCAATCCTCAACATAATGGTCATCCAAATGCTCAGAGACGCATTGTGGCCTATGTGAGTTGAAGCCAGTCTGTTCTCAGCTGGAGAAGGAGAGTCTGACTGTAGAGTGGGAACATTTTCATATCTTTCTATATGGAAAACATTTCACTATCATAACAGACCACCAAGCGCTGCTCCCTATTTATTGAAACTCAAAAACCAAGATGTCTCCTTGCTTAAGAGGTGGGAGTTGTGACTGCAAGAGTATGACCATGGAATTGTACACATGTCAGGAAAAGAGCAGTACCCTGCTAATTTATTTTCACAAGTACTGATAGAGCGGCACAGTTCAACATCCAAGAAGGCTGAGGAGTACATTAACTTCATTGTGTGCTCCAGAATGCCAGCATTCCTATCCACTGAATAGATTGATGCTGCTACAATCGCTGATCAGAACATGCTTATCCTCAAAGAAATCCTTTCAACATGATCATGGAAGAAGCATGGTCAACCTTTTGATGATGAAGCTGAAATTCAAAAAATTCAAAAATGTACAGGATGAACTGTCAATTACCAAGGAAGGTGTTGTATTGAGAGGCTCAAGAATCGCCATTCCATAGAGATTAAGATAACAGGTAATTGAAATATCTCATGAAGAACATTGTGATATTGTAGCTACCAAAAGAGCCCTAGGAGACCGAGTGTGGTTCCTGCGCCTAGATGAGCGTGTTGAGAGGGAATTAAAAGAGTTTAAACTCTGCAACTGCCTTTGCCCCAAAGTGACCCAGCACTCATTGATAATGTCAGACCTTTTTGCACACGCATGGGAAAGGGTTGAAGTTGATTTATTTGGGCCTTTAGAAAAAGGACCTCATCTCATGATAGTCATCGATGAGTATTCACGTTTTCCTTTAGCAGAGGAGTTATTATCAGCAACCCATGACATGGTCATAGAGCAGCTGGATAACATCTTTGCAGCATGGGGTATCAGGGCCATTCTCAAATCTGACAATGGTCCGCTGTTCAATAGGAAAGAATTCAAAGTATTCCTGGTCAGATTAAGTATCAAACATCAAAAGAGCACACCACTGTGGCCCGAGAAAACGGCGTTGTGGAACGACTCATGGGTACCCTCAAAGAGGTAATTCAATGACCATTGATGGTGAGGATTGAGTTAAGCCAATCCCTGTGGCAAGCCCTCTGGGCTTATCATTCAACGTCTCACTCTACAACTGCTGAAAAACCCACGTCTTGCTACTTGTGACAGCCATCGGAACCTAACTGCCACTATGGGTAGTAGACTGATCAAAGAATGCTGATAAGGTTCGTGTCACAGACACTTCTCAGAAGTGCCAGATGAAAACATATGCCAATTGTCATCCACAAGCTCAGGAAACCGCCTTCGATGAAGATGACTGGGTCCTGGTCAAGCAAAAACGAAAGCAGAAAACAGACACTCTGGGCCAAGGGCATTTAGTGATGAAGCCTCGTCTCCGAAAGTCCATCACATGGGACTTGTTACACTTGAAAGCACCTACCTCGACTGTCATCAGCTCCTGAAATCATGAATGAGGCAACCCCCCTGACAGTCTAGATCAAGCATTGGAACCTGTGCCATCTGGGCACAATCAGAGTGCATCTCAAATATCTCATACCACTCGATCTAGCCGACAAGTGTGAGCACCTCAACACCTTATTGAAGAGATGTGATGTGACTAATGTTTGTACTTTTTATTTAACAAATGGGGAGATGTAGTGTTGTGAGACTATGTGCCCTTGGACCCTTGTGGTTCTGGGTTGGACTCAACAAGGAATTGCGTAACTTGCTGGGAGGTGTTAGGGTGTGGTTATTAATGGTTATGATGTAATGAGAGTGCAGTGTGTGTTTGTATGGTGAAGAATAAAGACATACGGAGCAAAACTCCATATATGGCTTATTCATTTGCATGCTACCATGCTGGGGAGGATACTACAGTCCCTACATGAGGAAACGAGGGGAATGGACCAAGCAGAAGGACAGAGAGGGAGGAGGAGTGTGGCTAAGTGGAGAAAAGGATGCCGAGATTGACCCAAGGCATAAAGCAGAAAGAAGACAGCAGGAAGAAGACGGCACCTGGAGACAACTGCGAAATGTGAAATTATCAGTGCCAACGCGTGAGGCTGACCCATATGCCAAAGCCCCTCCACGAGAAGAACCCCTCCAAGGGGTGAGCGGGTAAGGGGTTGGAGAGCGCGGTGTGGGAAATCCATAGCTGGTGAGATTGGAATAAGACATTTAAAAGCTTCTCCAGAAAAACAAGAAAAAGAATATGTAGGAAGGTGGAATCTGACTAATGGTTGCCCCCAACTTTTTGCCTGGTATTTGAGTGGTTTTTGACTAGTCTGGCTGGGATCCTGCTATCCAGGACCCCAGCCTATCTGCTTTCTCCATAAAACTGATGTGAAGTACCCTAGGTACAAACCAATTGGATGCTGAGGATGCCCTGACCGTCCCTTGTAGATGGTACCCTAGGTACCCAGGGCATGGGTCCTTCAGTAGGCCTACCAGGGCTGCAGCACTTATTGTGCCACCCTGGGACAGCCATACAAACTGACACCACCAGACCACTACTGTAGTCTGGGTAAGGTGGTGCTAGCACCCCTTACAGGGATATAGGTACCCTATATCCCACCCCATTACAACACATATACTCTCATTGGTCACCCCTATGGCAGGCCTTGGTAATCCTACAAGGCAGGGTGCTGAGGTATGTGTGAGGGGGACCCCTACGTGAGTAGGACCTCCCTACAACCTTCGTAAAATCATTGCTGGGTTGTTTGTAGTGTAGCCATACCAAATACTCTTAACCGCATTATAAGTCTATTGCGATAATGCGATAACTTGAGAATGGCTACACAGAACCATATCATGTTTGGTGTCAAACATGTAGGAATCATACCCCCAGTCCAGCCATGGGCATGAGGGTACGATTCCCCCCTGCTAGAGGGGCGATATGGGAAAAGCGGTAGAATTTGGACACCAATTTAAAAGTGCACAAGTAACACAAAATGGCTACTGCCCGCCACGTACACGACCCTGGCTGGCTGTTGCTGGGGAAAAACCCCAGCCTCGCCAGCGGGACAATAGGGCTCCTGTGGCAGGGAGGTGCTAGCATCTCCCCAGACAGGATAATGTGGATTGGAACAGGGTGGGTGCACCAAATGTCCTTTCAGAGTTGCACGTAGGCAGCTGCAGAAGCCTCATTCTGCATACACCGCTTGGAACCGGTTCAGGGGCATCCTGCCCCTCGCCCAGGTGGGAAACACACAAAGGGGAGAGGGTGTAGCCACCCTTTCCCCGCCTCACCTCCCATTGGTGGGCACTACTCTGGACACTCCCCTAATCTTGGGGATAAAGGTGAATAACGTGGCCTCAGAGCCTCAGATTAATCTTGAACTTTACAGTCTTGACCTTCGACTTGCTGCTGCCCAGCAATCTCCCTTGGGATAAAGGAGTTATCCCCCTGCTTGGCAGGCACCTGAAACACTGCAAGTGACCCGGTTGGAACTTCGCTGCTCTCATGAACTTCGACGACTTCTAGAAACCTTGAGGTGGGTGTCCAGCGCATCCCAGAGGCCAGTGAGTGTGCTCAACGAGTTTGGGCACCATGGACCGTGTGGGTGCCGAGATCCCCAATACCCCAGGACACCGGCCACCTCTTGCGTAGCACACGACCCAGACCAGTGGGGAAGTTATGCTTTGGCCCGTTTTCGAGCCAACCACGCTACAACAATTGTGCCGAAGACCAGCACCCTAGCCCCCTCCGTTGGCCCGTGGGTGCCCTTTTACGCACTCCAATTTGCTGCCTCCCGCATTCCCTTGTCTCTCGACTTGTGGGCCCTAGCGGAGGTGTATTTCAAGAAACAAGAGTTCCCCTGGTTGCTCCAGGCCTGCTCTACAGTCTCGCCAAAGGAGACCTCTCCCAGACCTCGTGGGTCTGCACTGTAGCCGATTTGTTTATCCTTCGTGGGTTGCGGTTGCCAAGGCTTAGTGGATCCAATTCAGACACTTACACTGCAGCGCCCCTCATCCAACGTGGGACAGTCGCCCTACCGAAGCTGGCCTTCCTTGAAGCCTCCCGGAGCCTGTGGCTGCAGATCCAAGCTATACCACTTTCCACCTGAAGCACCCGACATCGAAGGGCTCTTTGCTTTGAGCCTCCTGGTCACTTTGCCGTGACCCAGACTCTGTCCCCTCTGCTTTCAGGTTCTTCTCTACAATCTTCACATCTTTCATCTTCACGGCATCATCGACGCTTTTGGCTAGCAGAACTTTTGACTATTTTCCCATTGAAAATCAGCCCGCGACCCGACAGCAGAAACGACCTATGCACCCGGCTTTCCTGGGGCAGGTAACAGTGGTACCTCGGTACTCTCGTGGTAGTGGGCTCTTCAAAAGCTTAAGTATAAAGTTCTAACTTTGTACTCCTGCTAGAAGTATTTTTAAACTGTTTATTTCCAACCGCGACATTCTCCATAGGCTGTAATAGAGATCCCGATAGCAGCTACTTGCACTGCACGCGCCTCCCGTGGGTCCCTTTCCTCATAACCTGGGGTGGATTCTTAAGGGGCCAGCGATCCTGAATGCCATAGGCATTGCCTGTAGAATTGTCGTGGTACTTATACCACTTTTTTAGTATATGGTTTGGTCCCCCCCTGGGACCCAATGTTATTAGTGCTATTTATTGTGTCTATCAATGCTTGTTTGATATTGTAACTTTGCCACAGCTTCATAAAGAGACTGTGGGATTCTGTCTAGAATAAATACATATGTTTTATATATATACCTGTGTGGGCTACTCTTTCATTTGGTTATTCAAGAAGTTATTATGGTAAAACAATAAGCTTAACACTCCTTCAAGACTTAGCCTGAAGGCTGCTCTCCACAGCTACCACTAGGATAGCTTTCTTTAAAGGTTGTCTTAAACCTATCATCAATAAGAGTCGAATTGTACTGGTGCAAGGTGTCCCTATAACAAGGCGACAGCATATGCCAGGCCAACTTCTCACATTGGTCTGCAGCGGTTGGATTCAAGCTTGCCATTGTTTTACCAGATAACAAATTGAATTTCTAAAGTGAAAGCCACTTGGTACCAACGGTACATATAAATTCAAGCTTAGAATGCAATATGTTCTACTGAACTTAGGAGTTGTGTGTAGAGGGTTTAGCACACCTTGACTACAACTCAAGAAAGGGTTCAGTAGGCCACACTTAGTGTAGGTAGATACACCACTATCACTACACTAGAAATGTCTTTAGGTTCAGGTGCCCATAAGGCTCTGGAAGGACCCCAAATGGTCCCAGTCGACAACTATGATCATCTCTCCTTTGCTGATCTCAGGGAGATGTGCACCTTTAGGAAACTTAAGACAAACTAAGGTGCCAATACCCAACGTCTCAGGGGAATCCTGCTCATAGCAGACTTTAAGCAGACTTTAGGGTCTGATGGGGTAGACAGGTAGGTTGGGCACCCTTCAGAAGAGGACCCTCCTAGAGAGGACTCTGATGAGGACCAGGAAGAGGATGAAGATCCTGACCTGTAAGAACCAGACCACTCACAACATGGAGGTGATGGCCCAAGAGGCACTCCCCCCATCTCTAAAGGGAGAGTGGTGGATCCACGAAGGAACAGATCCCCCTCAGTGGGGTCCAACTATTCTAGGAGATCCAAAAGGACCTCTGCCTCTCCTCAGAGGAGAGAATCCTCCCAAGAGAGGAAATGCAGATTGCTCCAGTTTGAGCAGGCAAAGCTACAACTAAGGAGAGAGCAGTTAGCATTGGACAGGGAGTCCCTGGAGCTTCAGAAAGCTTCAAGAAAGTGGGGTCTAGAGACCCCTGGTGGCAGTAATGAAACCCCTAGAGTTAGAGAGAAAGTCCCTGACAATAGGAACCTCCACAAGATTGTGCCCCCCTATAAGACAGGAGATGATATCCACAAATGGATCTCTGCTCTTGAGAGGGCCTGTAAAGTACAGAGGGTCCCAGTAGAGCAGTGGGCAGCAATGCTGTGGCTCTCCTTTGCAGACAAAGGTAGAGACAAGCTCCTCTCTGTAAGAGAAGAGGATGCTGATGATTATTATATCTTGAGAGATGCTTTAATAGATGGGTTTGGCCTAACCACTGATCAATACAGACTTAAGTTCAGAGACACCCAAAAAGCACAAGATCAAGATTGGGTAGACTTTGTGGATTGTGCTACCAAGGCATTGGAAGGTTGGTTAAATGGCAGTAAAGTAAATAATTATCAAGGATTGCATAATCTCATCATGAGGGAGCAGGTTCTTAATAATTGTCAAAACCAACTCTTACACCAGCACCTGGTGGACTGTGATCTGACCTCTCCCCAAGAATTGGGAAAGAAGGCAGACAAATGGGTCAGAACCAGGATCAGTCCCAAGAACCAAGGTGGTGACCAGAAGAAAGATTCTACCAAACCCAAAGAGAAAGGTGGGGATAATAAAACAGAAAAGTCCCCTGAAGGGCCCCAAAAACCCAGTGCTGGGAGTGGGTCCCAAAATCCTTCCTCTTCTAACAAGAAACCATATTGCCATGTGTGTAAGCAACCTGGCCACTGGAAAACTGACTCCAGCTGTCCAAAGAATGACAATAAAGATAATGTTCCTCCCATTGCAGCTCCAACACCTCCTGTTGCTACTAGTAGTAATCCCCCAGGTGGTGGGAGTGCACCCAAAAACTTAGTTGGGTTTTCTTGGGGAACTCAGGTGGACTCTGGCCTAACCAGGTCCCCTACACAAGCAACTCTAGTCGGTGATGGTGGCATGGGGTTTGCCAACTTTACCATGAGTCCCAGTATCCTGGGCAGGTACAGACAAGAGCCCATGATCAATGGTCAGAAGGCTGTGGCTTACAAGGACACAGGGGCTAGTGTCACCATGGTGACCAAGAGACTAGTGCCCCTAGAACAGCTTTTACCTGGGTTTAGCTACCAGGTGACCAACGTTGATGGAGTTAGGACAGACCATCCCATGGCAGTAGTAAATCTCAGCTGGGGAGGGGTCACTGGCCCAAAGAGAGTGGCAGTGTCCCCAACCTTGCCTGTAGATTGTCTACTGGGGAATGATCTGGAAATCTCAGCCTGGGCTGAGGTAGATCACAAGGCCCATTTGAAAATGGTAGGAATCCCTTAGAGAGTGGATGAGGCCCTGAGGGCCTCACCTCCACCCCAGGAGAAAATAAAGGGAGTGAAGCCTGAAACTATGGATCACTCCACACAAACAGAGAGCATAGGGGGTGAGGAACAGCCTTTCCCCCACCAGACTAAAGGTAAGGGTCAAGTTTCTCAGGGAACTGATCCTGCCCCTTGTGAAGTAACTGCCCCAGAAGTGGACAGGCCTGGCCTGGCCACCTCTCTGATGGCAGGGGATCCTTCCAAGGTGGTACCCAGTCTGGAGCAGGTATCCTGCCCCTCTCTACCCTGCCTCAGTCAGCCCAGGGCTGCAGAGGTCAGGGAGGTCAGTGGACCCTTACTGGGCCCCTGTCCAGAGGAACCCCCTCATCAGCAGATTAGGGACACCCAGCAGAGTAGCTTCAGCCAGGTGAATATTCCTCTACAAACTGAGGGATCCCTCTTACCCCTAGGTATAGGTACCCCTCAAATGGATGATGTTGAGCACAGGGAAACCTGGGGCATAGTTGCCCCAAACCTTCCAGTGCCCTCCACTATTCCAACCAAAGGGATCCAACCCCCAGCTGTAGGCAGCCAGAGGTTGACCCTTAGGGCCAGATATGACACAGTCATGGGCAGAAAGGCTTCCATGGTGACCAGTGCCCTGAGGAGGTTGAGACCAACCCAAATAGGGCCTCACTTCCAGACTCAGACACCCCACCAGCCCACCTCTGTACCAAAAACCAATACAGGTAATTCCCCTAGACTTTGGAGAAACTCTAGAACCCCTTGGGGTAGGATTTCCCAAGTGGACCATGAGACAGGGGGCAACCATGCTAGTGCACGTTCTTCCTTATATGGCCACTCAGGAAATAAAGGCTTATCTGGACAAGGTTAGTCTTATCTCCTTTCGTTTGGGGGGGGGGGGTTATGTAGGAAGGTGGAATCTGACTAATGGTTGCCCCCAACTTTTTGCCTGGTATTTGAGTGGTTTTTGACTAGTCTGGCTGGGATCCTGCTATCCAGGACCCCAGCCTATCTGCTTTCTCCATAAAACTGATGTGAAGTACCCTAGGTACAAACCAATTGGATGCTGAGGATGCGCTGACAGTCCCTTGTAGATGGTACCCTAGGTACCCAGGGCATGGGTCCCTCAGTAGGCCTACCAGGGCTGCAGCACTTATTGTGCCACCCTGGGACAGCCATACAAACTGACACCACCAGACCACTACTGTAGTCTGGGTAAGGTGGTGCTAGCACCCCTTACAGGGATATAGGTACCCTATATCCCACCCCATTACAACACATATACTCTCATTGGTCACCCCTATGGCAGGCCTTGGTAATCCTACAAGGCAGGGTGCTGAGGTATGTGTGAGGGGGGAACCCTACATGAGTAGGACCTCCCTACAACCTTCGTAAAATCATTACTGGGTTGTTTGTAGTGTAGCCATACCATATACTCTTAACCGCATTATAAGTCTATCGCGATAACGCGATAACTTGAGAATGGCTACACAGAACCATATCGTGTTTGGTGTCAAACATGTAGGAATTATACCCCCAGTCCAGCCATGGGCATGAGGGTACGATTCCCCCCTGCTAGAGGGGCAATATGGGAAAAGCGGTAGAATTTGGACACCAATTTAAAAGTTCACAAGTAACACAAAATGGCTACTGCCCGCCACCTACACGACCCTGGCTGGCTGTTGCTGAGGAAAACCCCAGCCTCGCCAGCTGGACAATAGGGCTCCTGTGGCAGGGAGGTGCTAGCATCTCCCCAGACAGGATAATGTGGATTGGAACAGGGTGGGTGAACCAAATGTCCTTTCAGAGTTGCACGTAGGCAGCTGCAGAAGCCTCATTCTGCATACACCGCTTGGAACCGGTTCAGGGGCATCCTGCCCGGGGCCCAGGCGGGAAACACACAAAGGGGAGAGGGTGTAGCCACCCTTTCCCCGCCTCACCTCCCATTGGTGGGCACTACTCTGGACACTCCCCTAATCTTGGGGATAAAGGTGAATAACGTGGCCCCAGAGCCTCAGATTAATCTTGAACTTTACAGTCTTGACCTTCGACTTGCTGCTGCCCAGCTGATGGAAGAAATCTCCCTTGGGATAAAGGAGTTATCCCCCTGCTTGGCAGGCACCTGAAACACTGCAAGTGACCCAGTTGGAACTTCGCTGCTCTCACGAACTTCAACGACTTCCAAAAACCTTGAGGTGGGTTTCCAGCACATCCCAGAGGCCAGTGAGTGTGCTCAACGAGTTTGGGCACCATGGACCACGTGGGTGCCGAGATCCCCAATACCCCAGGACACCAGCCACCTCTTGCGTAGCACACAACCCTGACCAGTGGGAAAGTTGTGCTTTGGCCCGTTTTTGAGCCAACCACTCTTCAGCAATTGTGCCAAAGACCAGCACCCTAGCCCCCTCCGGTGGCCCGTGGGTGCCCTTTTACGCACTCCAATTTGCCACCTCCCGCGGTCCCTTGTCTCTCAACTTGTGGGCCCTAGCGGAGGTCTATTTCAAGAAACAAGAGTTTCTCTGGTTGCTCCAGGCCTGCTCTACAGTCTCTCCAAAGTAGACCTCTCCCAGACCTCGTGGGTCTGCACTGTAGCCGATTCGTTTATCCTTCGTGGGTTGCAGTTGCCAAGGCTTAGTGGATCCAATCCGGACACTAACACCGCAGCGCCCCTCACCTGACGTGGGACAGTCACCCTCCCGAAGCTGGCCTTCCTTGAAGCCTCCCGGAGCCCGTGGCTGCAGATCCAAGCTACACCACTTTCCACCTGAAGCACCCGACATCGAAGGGCTCTTTGCTTTGAGCCTCCTAGTCACTTTGCCGTGACCCAGACTTTGTCCCCTCTGCTTTCAGGTTCTTCTCTACAATCTTCACATCTTTGATCTTCACGGCATCATCGACGCTTTTGGCTAGCAGAACTTTTGACTATTTTCCCATTGAAAATCAGCCCGCGACCCGACAGCAGAAACCACCTATGCACCCGGCTTCCCTGGGGCAGGTAACAGTGGTACCTCAGTACTCTCGTGGTGGTGGGCTCTTCAAAAGCTTAAGTCTAAAGTTTTAACTTTGTACTCCTGCTAGAAGTATTTTTAAACTGTTTATTTCCAACCGTGACATTCTCCATAGGCTGTAATAGAGATCCCGATAGCAGCTACTTGCACTGCACGCGCCTCCCGTGGGTCCCCTTCCTCATAACCTGGGGTGGATTTTTAAGGGGCCAGCGATCCTGAATGCCCTAGGCATTGCCTGTAGAATTGTCGTAGTTCTTATACCACTTTTTTAGTATATGGTTTGGTCCCCCCCTGGGGCCCAATTTTATTAGTGCTATTTATTGTGTCTATCAATGCTTGTTTGATATTGTAACTTTGCCACAGCTTCATAAAGAGACTGTGGGATTCTGTCTAGAATAAATACATATATTTTATATATATATATACCTGTGTGGGCTACTCTTTCATTTGGTTATTCAAGAGGTTATTATGGTAAAACAATAAGCTTAACACTCCTTCAAGACTTAGCCTGAAGGCTGCTCTCCACAGCTACCACTAAGATAGCTTTCTTTAAAGGTTGTCTTAAACCTATCATCAATAAGAGTCGAATTGGACTGGTGCAAGTTGTCCCTATAACAAGGAGACAGCATATGCCAGGCCAACTTCTCACAGAATAGAAGTGTGAGAATGCAGAAGATTACGTAATACACTAAGTGACAGTGGTTAAAGGGTCAAGATAGATAGAAAGGAAGAAAGATGAGACGAAGAACCATATCATCTTTTTTCCTCTTTCACAGGGTTTTTTATAGGAGCTGGTCAATTTACTGCTGTTGAAAAGGTTATTACATGATTGTGAAATCTGTACGAAAAATTAGGAACAGGGCACTCTTGTAACCACTCACAAATACATCCTACGGTGACTCTTATACCAAAAAGGAAGGAAAGGAGAGGAATAAGCAGAACCTCAGTAGAAAGAAACAGCATAAAATAAGTAGCCAGAATGATTGACTACAGCATATCTAAACACCACACCTTGCTTACCTGTGCTTCTCCTGGTTCTCTCGAGGGACTCCAGACTGGAACACCTCCACCTTGTAGAAGAAATTAACAGAGGAAGAAGAGAGTAGAAAAAGAAGTGCCAGTACAATGACTATCTAAACTTGAAAAAGTAAACAGAGAGTTTATATCTCTAAATAATCCATTAAAATTGTGCTTTATTTTGTTCTGAAATTTCATGGGAACATTCCTGAAAAAAAGCCCAATAAAGGAATTACAACGATACTCAGTGCAACCTAGTGATTATATCACAATCCCCACCTACAGCTACACACCTCTATCAGTACATCTCAGCGCACACACAAAGGCAAAGCGATACAAGTTATGCACTGAAGAACAAGTTACTTACCTTCCGTAATGTGTTATATGGCAGAGACTCCATCTAGCCACAGATTCCTCACCTTAGAATAATCCCAAGGCATTAGACCGGATTCAGAGGTCTTTTGAGAAGTACCCTGTTAGAACTGGGGGTCTCTAGTTGGCTGAGGTAGGTACCTTAGTCCAGATAGCGACCCTTGCTTCTAAGTCAGGGAAAGGAAGGACACCTTCTCAGATAGCCCCTGCTCACCCCCTCGGTAGCTTGGCACGAGCAGCCAGGCTTATCTTCAAGGCAAATGTGTAAAGTACTTGCAACCACGCTCTCAGTAACCCAATGGTAACACCACAAATGGACTCCAAACGAGTTTCCTGAAAAACAATTATATGTTTATATAAAAAGAGATACAATGAGACCACACAATAAAAATCCAACACATGCGTATTTGTAAAATTTGGCCTGGCCGGTTATTAGGCCAGCCACCCCTTGTAGGTTCTTGCAGTATTAATGAGTAATTCTAGATGATCCAATGCAGTCGTAATGCAATGCTATGCAGTTCATAATGCAAGAATCAGGCAGTTTGTAATGTGAAAATAATGCAGTTTATTATGCAACAATCAGGCAGTTCGTAATGCCAAAATAATGCAATTCGTAATGCAACAATCAGGCAGTTCGTAATGCAAAAATAATGCAATGCGTAATGCAACAATCAGGCAGTTCGTTATGCAAAAATAATGCAATGCATAATGCAACAATCAGGCAGTTCCTAATGCAAAAATAATGCATTGGTAATGCAACAATAATGTACCCCGGCACCGATCACGGTGCTCTGGACGGTCTCTATGCCACTTTTTCTGACTCGCGGTCAGCTTCTGCCAAAATATGCCCCCAACATGGGTATGGTGGAAAACAAAATGCAGCTCCACACTCTGCCCCCGGAACTGCCGCTCCTCAGCAAGTACGGGCTGCGATACAAGCTTGAGCGGAGGCTCGCGCTGCGAGAATGGGAAAGGCTGAGAGTGGTGCAGTTCAGAACACAAAATCTCCTCCTGCTTCCACAGACGGAAATGATTCCTCAGTCACACACACATGCACACATCATACGCTGGTGGGGCCCATAACACCAACATTCATTCTCATCAATCTATCCATGCCTACAGAGAAGAGATCTTCAATTTATTCCGAACTACAGTTCTATTTTCTTTAGATGGAGGAAAACCGCATCTATTTAATTTTACCCTAACAATTCCTCCATCCGGAGGTCAATTGGATCATTTAGTTGATCTAGTGATTTGATGACAAACACTTCAATTCTTATACTAATAAAAGAAACATTTCAAGAAATAACCACCCGACACAGTTCTTCAAACAATAATTTTTCTTTATCTAATTAAATTGCAGGTTAAAATCCTAACAAATTCAATAGTATCTTGTGTCATAATTACCTTTTCTGGCTAATTGTCGTTCTCTAAGTCAGAATCGGGTCCTCAGAAATTCATCAAAGAGTCTACTGTCCCGTCCTCTGCTGTCAGCGTAGTGAATAGCATCGATCAGGGTGCGTCTCAAGCTCGTTGGGTGGTAACCTAATTTCCCTCTCTGGACTACTAATATTTATACTAAAATTTACATATAATAGAAACATTTCATATTTTCTAGGCTTTTCATTGGCTGAATTCAGCCCCGTCCCAAGATTTTAAGAAACAAATTAAAAGTTCTCATACGGATGATGTATTAAACTAGGCGTATGGGAAAATCGTTCCCAGGTCAGGAAAGTATCAGTCTATTGTGAAAAGGTGGCTCTTGGTTCCTAGTTTGCAACATTTTCTTCCGTGTTCAGGGACATTGGCATCCCGCCCAGAGTAGTCTTCATGGACCTGGTTCAGGGGTTCAAGGAGAGGTTGCTACGTAGTCAGTGCAGATGCCTTCCTCTGCTGTCGATTGGATGAAGTCATGTACTTTAGTGTGGATTCAGTTGGCGGCCATCTTTTAGCAGGCCAAAATAGTCAACTTAAGGTAAAAGAAACACAAACGTAATTAATACATAGAAATGAATAAAACAATGATATTCCCTTACTAATACCCTTATGTGTATGCATTTATCTAGCCATATGCGACATTTAAAGCCGTTAATGCTGGTTTATTTAAGCGCAAAAACACATTAACATTGCCTAAACAAAACATATAAATTTAATATGTGTACAACTTCGTTTCACTTATTATTTTTAGCCATGCAAATGCATTCCCACGTATATTCTCTTGGTTAATAAGGTTGATTAGTTCAATTACCACACATTATTATTCATTAGAATTAGTTCTTTAGTTGGTTTAGTAAAACTTATGTAAATGGATTGGGTATACCAAATATTTTATTTTACCCGCTCCAGCAATCCCCCCTTTGGTGATTTTATCACCACCAAAACAACCCACAAATTTCAATTTGGTTTTTCCCTTTGCAGAAATTTGAAATGTCTTTTTGCTTTAATTAAAATTCTGTTTCCCTTTCATCTTCTCTCTGGGTTCTATCATACATATTCTCCTTCCACTCTTCCATTTCTATTTCATTGAGATCTTTTTCTTTTTTCTTTTCTCTCTTTTTGTAAATTTCTCTATTAACCTTCTTTTTATTTCTTCTATATCTACAACATATACATCCTAATCTAAGTAATAATAATACGAAAATCACACAGGTTAATGGAAATAATATTTTCCCTATTATAGTACTACCTAATTTACCTAGGAAAGCTTTTATAGCAGCCATCTTATTACTAATTCTAGTCCAGATACTTTCAACCTCCAGTGGTTTTATTTCGTCATGCAATTCTGTAATATTTTTGATATAGACTTTTAGATCTCTGCTTTCGTCAGGAATATAAGTGCAACAATGTTGAACTTTCAGCATTCCACAGACTCCACCCTCTTTTGCCAATAGAATATCGAGGGCAAGTCGATTTTGCATAATCATAGCACGCATGGCAACTAATTCAGTATTTACCAATAGAAATCCTCCAGCTGTGCTTGTTGACGATCCACAATGATGGACAGCTTCTGAATATTATTTGCATTCAAAGATATTCCCACTGCTGATATCAAGGCTCCAAAAATATCACCTACAATTTCTAACCAGGTTTCTCTTCTGCTACGCATTAGTAGGTTATTTGGTCCACTATTTTCTACTCTATCCATGTGAAAGATTTTTGGAAAGACCAGGCCTACATAACATGTGCCATACCAATTGTCAGGCAGCCTATAATAAGCCTTATTCCCACAAATATAATACAATCCAGGAAAAACTGGGTCTTCTCCACCTCTAAATCCCCATCCGGATGCAATGAAGTATGTATCATGACACTCACTTGTCCCTATGTATATGTAATCATACTGGGATCTTTCTCTCATGATGCATAATTTGCCTTTCTGTGGTGAATCTATAGCTATTGTTGGTCTAGCATCACCTTGCGTTTCCTTGTTCCCATCTATTGCCTAAATGTTTTCCCCTTCTTTATGTCCTTCTGCATTCTTGTTTATCTTCAATCTTCTCTCCTCAACCATATCCAAGAATGTTTTCTCTTCTGGTTTCACACTACAAGTTAAATTGTTCTTAAAAATATACTCTAAGGTTAGTCCTTTAGTCTCTATAAAAATTACTCCTAATGTATTAGCTTCTTTTGCTGGATTTAATTCTTTATTCATGGGCAATCGTCCAAGAATATTATCTATTTTAGACAAATTATACTCTAATTTTCCTACTTGATAAAATATACTAGTTAAGACGCTACATGTTATTCCATAAGTTGCTGGGAGGTGATGATAAGTCACCCCTTCTGAAACAGATGCAGGTAATTGCATGCAGACGTAGCAATCCCTTACTTCCATTGTTTTAACATATTCATATGACAATTTTGAAAACACATTACTAGAGAAATCATTTATTGACCTATCTTGATGCACATGTTCTGTGCTTGTTCTAACCGGTATTATTTTTTGTGAGTTCTTCACTATATTAGTCATATTATCAGTATGTCCTGCTAATGTATCTAAAGTTACTTTGAAAGAGATCAAAAGAGCGAGTACACTCCAAAGAAGCATTAATAGTCCTGTACAACAGCAACATGTCTTGCACCATCTTCTCATGAAGGTACATCTACTCTTCGTATCATCTATGTTAGCCATCTTGTTAGATTTAACCGTGTCTTTTGACTTAGCCTCTTCTACTCCGCCCCTTATAGCCTTTAACAGCTAAACTTATCAAGTTGTCCAAAATTTTGCAATTTTCTTATTGAATCCTGTGTATTCCTACAAGGATCGTCTGAATTTTCTCAGCTTGGTCTTTCGTCGTTTTTTACTTCTTTCTCGTCATCCACATGTAGGATTTCCTGATCTTCCGCTTCTTCTCCAATGTCGGATAAGATAACTCTCAGGATTTCCCCAGTTTCTTCTTCTTTTATCAGTTTCAGCCAAGTCTCCTCTGGATTTCCTTGACTATCTGCCTCTTCTCCTTGTTCAGGCAGTGCCACATACATCCATTCAGGTGACTTATATTTCTGATTTGGCTTTCTTGCTCGTTTGTTTGCTTCTGATACTTCTGTTTCTCCCTCTTTCTCTGGGCGCTGACTAGTTACTTCATTCACCTGTTCAGCTTCCGAGGGTTTAGCTCGTATCAATCTGTATCTCAGTTTCTTAATTTTATTTAGCCAAATATCTCCTTTGGCGTTCCTTCTTGGTTTGCCGTCTTTGCCGTTTCTTTCCTCGATCCAAGTTCTCTTTCTCAGAACTCGACCTTCTGGTATCTCTGTTTCACTGTCTTCAGATTCTGTTTCATTTGATTTTTCTTTTTCAGAAGTTTCTTTTTCCACCTTTTGGATTGGTCCTACTTCTGTCCCTCCTCGGGTCTCTGGCACGCAATCTTCTTGCTGACTAATTGTCCCTTCACCTATCTGGGTGTTGCAGTTCCCTACACCTCCTCGGGGATCTTCCGCAATCTGTCCCTCTCTTTCTACAACTGTCCCTTCTTCTTCTTCTTCCAATATTTTCTCAGGTGGAATTTCTTCTACTCTCTCATTTGGTGTAAATGTTACTTCTGACTGAATGTTCTTTTCTTTTCTTCTTTCTGTGTTCACCGCTGGCGTTTTGCTTATCTCCAGAATCTGAAGTATCTGAAATCTGCAATCTTTTCCTCAGAATTTCCTCTCTGGGGGTCTGAACTAGTCTTGGCTCATTCTCCCCCCTTTCAGGATTTACTTTTGTTTTTATGTTCTCATTGCTTGACTCATCACTTGATTCTGATTCGTCAAAGTATTCTTTTCCAATGCTGTCTGCTGGATTTGGAACTCTCAGAGTGTGACTAGCATGTATCCAGTTTTTCAGTCCTGCACACTTCACAGCAGTTGTGGTGGTCAAGATGACCTGTCTTGGCCTTCCCCACCTTGGAACCAGGCAATTTCTTCTTCTGTGTACTTTTATCCTTACCCAGTCCCCGGGGCTTAAATCATGGGCTGGTTTCTTTTTAAGAGTGGTGGCATCCGCTCCAACCTGGTGAAACACAGAATGAACTGCGTCAGCCAGGCCTTTACAGTAATCCAAAATCATGTCATCAGTTATAGTCATCAGCTTGTTGACTGGCACAAACACATGTCTCATGGCACGCCCCATGATGATCTCGTGTGGACTCAAACCTGTGGTTCTATCTGGAGTAGACCTAATGGTCATCAAAACCAGAGGCAAGACATCAGGCCATTTCAAACCTGTGGCCAAACACATTTTTACAATTCTATTTTTGATGGTACCATTCATTTGCTCAACCACACCAGAAGCCTCTGGTCGGTAGGCGCTATGCAGTTTCTGTTGTACACCCAATGCTTCACAAATTAGTTTCATGATCTCATTGTAGAAATGTCCTCCTCTATCTGATTCAATGGTTATTGGGAACCCGCACCTTGGGATGAATTCCCTCAACAATAGCTTGGCCACTGTGATTCCATCATTTCTTCTGGACGGGTATGCCTCCACCCACCTAGAGAACAGACAAACTACCACCAAAACATACCTCAGTTTGTTATAAGGGGGCATTTCAATGAAATCTACTTGCATTCTGGTAAAAGGTCCTCCCTCTTGACCTATGGTACCCAGACTCACCACTGTTTTTCTTCCAGGATTGTACTGCTGACATGTTAAACATCTCTGACAGAGACTCTCTGCAATCAGCCTGAATTTTGGATTATACCAGGTCTGTTTGAAGGCCCTTATCATGGCATCCCTTCCCAGATGTCCTTGGCCATGATACATCCGTGCCATGGTTGACATCATGCTATCAGGCATTACTGGTCTTCCATCCCGATAGACCCACACATGATCCTTTTCCCTGGGTGCACATCCTGCTTTTACCCACTGTCTCATTTTCTCATCTACTGCTTCATCCTGCAATTGCCTCACTTCATCCCATGTTCCCACAACGTTAGTAAACATTATGGAGCAAAAAGACATTTCCTTTTCCTTAGACCGATTAATCGAATATTTGTTTCGGGCACAATACTGTGCCATGTCATTGGCAAACCGGTTTCCGGTAGTGATGTAATCACTACCTTGTCCATGAGCAGCACATTTTACCACAGCCAACTCTTTGGGCATTTGTATTGCCTCAAGCAATTTTCCAACCACTTCTGCATTCCTTATGGGAGTTCCACTTGAGGTCAGGAAACCTCTTTGCAGCCATAATTGGCCGAAATCGTGGACAACTCCGAAGCCATACTGGCTATCAGTCATCACGGTCACTGTCGCATTCCTCCCAATTTTGCATGCCTTGGTTAATGCCACTATTTCTGCTACTTGAGTGGATCTAACTCCTTTCAAGGGCGATGCCTCTATAACTGCTGAAACTGTACATACTGCATAGGCTGCACTCAACACTCCTTCTTCCGTTCTCAAACAGGATCCATCCACAAAAAACACATGATCACTCTCTGGCAGTGGTAGATCTCTTATATCAGGATGAGGTTTTGTGCAGTAATCAAGTACATCCAGACAATCATGATCAGCTTCTTCTCTTATCTCCACTCTCTCTGCATCAGGCAAAAGTGTGGCTGGATTCACATTCACACATCTTTCCAGACTCACATTGTTTGCACCTAGAATGACTTTTTCATACTTAGTCAGCCGACTATGTGACATGAACTGTGTTTGACTCCTTGTTAAAAGGATCGCCACACTATGGGGTACAAACACTCTTACTGGATACCCCATCACAATTCCCTCACTCTGCTCTAGACTTCGGCATGTAGCCACTAGAACTTTCAGACATCCTGGCAGACCTATTGCCATTGGATCTAGCATTGACGAAAAATAGGCTATTGGCCTTCTTTGTCTTCCATGTTTCTGTATCAACACTGAAAGTGCACACCCATTTCGCTCACTACAGTATAGCTCAAACTCCTTTTCATAGTCTGGCATACCTAGTGCAGGGGCTTCACAAAGACTGTTTTTCAGCTGTTTGAATGCTGCCAATTCTTCTTTGTTCAGTTCAAGGGGGTCTTTCACCTCACTTTTTGTCAATTTTACCAATGGTTTGGCAATCAGAGAGAAATTACTTATCCACCGACGACAGTAACCAACCATTCCTAGGAACATTCTTACTTCTCTTTGGGTCATTGGAGCTCTCATTCTTCTAATGATTCGGATTCTGTCTATGGTTACTTTTCTTAGGCCTTTCTCAATATTATGACCCAAGTATGTCACTTCCTTTTTACAGTACTGCAATTTTGTTGGAGATACCTTAAGTCCTCCATCTGCCAAATGATTTAGCAAAGCTATGGTGTCTGTTTCACAAGCCTCACGTGTCTTTAACGCCACTAGTAAATCGTCAATATACTGGACTAAAACTGAATTCTCGGGCATGGTAAGACTTTCCAGAGATTTCTTTAACAGCTGATTGAAAATGGAAGGGCTCTCTGTGTACCCCTGTGGGATTCGGCACCATGCCAAAATACGAAATGCAAAAAGTGGCTGGCTGTCATGATGCAACGGAATGGAAAAGAAAGCATGACACAAATCAATTACTGTGTACCATTCTGCATCATGTGGGATCTAATATAAAATCACTGAGGGATTTGGAACAATTGGACAACAGGGAACAACAATCTTGTAAACCTTTCTCAAATCTTGCACAATCCTGAATTTCCCACTTGGCTTTTTCAGTCCCATGATAGGCGAATTACATGGACTGCTCATTATTTCCCTCAGTACTCCTTGCTGAATCATCTTCTCAATCAAAGGGGTTACCCCGGCTATTATTTCTGGGGTTAGTCTGTATTGTGGGATGTTGGGGTAAACAGCTCCCTCTTTTACAGCGATTCTCACTGGGTCTACATTTCTCATCAGGCCTACATCTTCCCCAGTGAAGTCCCAAACCGCTGCTTTCACTGTCTGCTTCAATTCCGGGGGCAATTCATCTGGATTGAATACTGCATAGGTTCCAGCAACCTCACACTCTCGATTAGCTATGGTCATTTAATACAGGACATCCTCGTCTGGTGTTTCAAAAGCTATTCCGTCTGGTGTACAGAATATGGTGCAATTCATTTTGCACAACAAATCCCTCCCTAATAGATTCACGGGACTGGTGTCACACACCACGAATCTATGCATGTCTGAAAATTTCCCTATTCTGACCTTTACAGGATCAGTAAGGTATGTTTTAATCTGGGTGTTTGACACACCAACTACTTGGATTGTTTCATCCGAAAGAGGAAGATTTTTCACATCTGCTGATCTGACAGTGGATCGTGTAGCTCCAGTGTCTACTAAGAAAGTAATGTTTTCATCATTAACTTTCCCATCTACGAATGGTCCTGTCTGATCTATTTCTAGAGATGCGCCAAGTACGCACTCTGCTTCCTCTTTTCGGCACCGTCAATTGATTTCTTCTGGCTCACTTTCATCATTGTGCATCCAATATTGTGACACAGTGCTCGCGCGTTGCGGTTTGTTTACCTGTTCTTCATTGTAGAATCCCGTTTCCTTGCTATATCTTTGTGTACTCCGGCTCTGTGGTAATGGTGGTTTTGGCACCTGATTCTGCAGACCAACAGCCTTCTGCTGTTGCGGCGATGGGCCACTCCCCTCACACTGCACCTGTGGATTTAATGACGGATTTTCATCATTAGCAAGAGGTGGATTTTTACACTCGGATTTTCAATGCCCTAACCTGCCACAGTTGTGACAGGGAAACTTCTTCTTGGCTTCCTCAATGTTACCCTTTCCCTTTCCTGGACCAAACTTTGATTTTATGCCTGGATTATTTGCTTGTTCTATTAGCTGAGCTTCCTGTCTCTCTGCAACTTTTACTTGAGCCCACATTGCCTTCTCTTTTAGTTTCCGCTGTTTTGCCTCAATTTCATCCCTAAAGTATTTAGCATGTCTCAGGATCTCATCTATTTTCTTGCTCTGCCAGTCCACGGTGTGCTGCTTGATCATATCCCCAATCTCAGGACGCAGACCATACACAAATCTGTACAAAAAATGTCTCAAGTCCTTTTCTCCCAGACTGTCATCCCCACTAAACTGTTTGAAAGCCAGAATTAGCCTCTCATAGTATGCGTGGACTGACTCTTTCGCTTCCTGATGTGTTTGATCTATTTTAACCCAATCGGTTTCTTTTGGAGGTACTTTGTTCTTCAAGAAAGCCATGACCTGTTCATACTTCTTCATGACCTCCGGGTCTGGGGCTCCGGTTTTGGGATCTCTCGGGTATTCTTTAGTAGGCCAGTCTATGACTATCTTACATTCTGCCCACAAGTCTGCTGGCACTATTATATCAGACTATTCAAATCAATCCACAGTACTTTGGATAATTTCACAAATCTGTCTACCTGTCTGTACCACTCGACTGGCTTTTCCCGTAATCTAGGGAAGTCATTTGTAAATGACAAAATGTCCTGTCTGGTCCATGGGACATGCACATATCCTCCTCCTGGAATCTCTCTCATAGGCAACTCCATTACCACTTTTTCTTTTTCTCTCACGGGAAATGCTGGAAATGTTCTGTCCGAGGTGTCATCCCGCTTCCTATACCACCTGCTCTTCCATTTGTCCACATCTCCCCATTTCCTCAATACTATGATTATGTCCCTAATCTGCCCTATTCTTCCTGCAGCATTCAGATTCTCAATGTCTTTTTCTGTAAAATCCGCTCGATATGGCTTCTGTAAAGCTTTTACCTTGTCAATTCCCATTTCACTGGCTATCTCTGCTAGTCTGTCATGTAAATTTTTTGCTCTCCAAGTGATGCTTTCACAGAGGAACAGTAGTTCCTCATCTTGGTAGTTTTTCAGCTTTTCTGTGGGAATTGTCCCTACTATTAATTCTTCTAACACCATCCTTAATTTTGCAACATCAATGGTATGTGATTCTTTTTCTTTATCCTGCAAACCTTTTAGCCAGTCATTCAAATCTTCAGTAGTTATGCTCACTGACTTCTCTGCATTCCCTGGTTCTGTCAGTCTCTGTGGTTCTAACATTGATCCCTCTACCCTTCGGTTTCTCACAGCAGTATCGGAACAATAAAATGGATTCTTTGACACAGGTAGTTCATTTTTACCCATAGCATGTCCCCAGGAACTTTCTTTCGTTTTCATCAGGGGCTGTTCTGCCTGTCTTTGGTTCACATACGGAACTGTTAGCCCATGCTCACTGTTTTTCTGCTTCTCAAAAATGGGCATAACAGGACCTATGGTCACAAGGACTGTAACTGCTTCTAGATTTTTTGTTAGTTCCCTTATTTTCTCGGTCAATTCTAAGGTGGTTTCCGCTAGTTCTTTAGAATTTTCGTTCTCGACCCTATTTCCCTTCTCTTTAAGTGAATTTCTTCTTTTTACTTCTGTGGTCATAACTTCTGTTTTAATGATTCTCAGAGTCTCCCTTACTGGGGTTCCTGTGGTTGGCGTTTCTGGTTCCTGTCTGTATGGAGGCGGGCTCTTGTAAAACATATCATCTAAAACATCATCATCCGTGTCACTAGCCCCATAACTCCGGGTTTCTACATGATTTCTCTTTTCTAGACATTTTCTTCCTCCACTTTCTCCTTCCATTCTAAGAGGAAACAATCCTTCTGTCATACTGGCATCTCGCCACCTTCTCATTCTATCACTATGAGTTTCTCGATCATTTGGCCGTCCGAACATGTACCGGTATCGATTGCCATTTCTCTGTTTTTCTCGCTCATGCATCTCATCTTCCCTTTCCGTTAATGCCTCAAACTGGGTAGGCCTAGGTCACGGATCTAAGCTCATTATCCTCTCCCGTAAATTCCTCAATATTGCCAAATTAAAGGACCCATCCTCTGGAAATGCTAGAACTCCGTCTTCCTTTGTATACTTTGCCCAATTGTCTAACCAGATACAAGTATGGTACCCATATTTCGCAACCATGAAGGATGCGGGGGTCTTTGCCGGAGGGAGTAACTGTCCTTCCCTAGTCACAATTTTCTTGTCCTTTACAAATAAATGTTTCAATTTACTGAACACAGACTTTTTCTTTCTCTCGGGTGAATGATAATACATTTTCCTGTCTTTATGTGAACACTTTAGTCTTTTCTACCTCCTTACGATCTCTAATCCAATAGTAGTGCGACTCTTACTCACGCACCAATCTTGGCGCGTCTACGTCACTGCCACTACCTCCAATCCTTGCGCGACTCACACTAACACACCAATCCTGGAGCGTCTACGTCGTGGTCGCAACTTCCAATCCCTACGCGACTCACACTAATGCACCAATCCTGGAGCGTCTACGTCACTGACTAGCTGTCCAATCCCAGCGCGGTCCTTCTGACGTCTACAGTCGCTGCAGCGGCTTCTACTCCTAACTCCTGTCCTCAGTCTACCCCTCCTTTACAAAACTACTCAGTAGACTTTGTTTCAATTTTACAGTACTAGTTAGTTACAACGTACAAACATCTCCATTGTCTGCTCCGCTAACCACAGAATAGCAAAAGACCTTTCCCACGAGAATCCTGTTTTCCCGAGAGCAGCGCTTATCTCTGCCCTACTACAGAATTATTACGTCCGTTGGCAAAGTAGCGCATCCCTCTACTTCACCCTTCTACCACGCATTAATTAACTGTTCTCTCCGGAATTAAAACACCTAGTTGGAAACGTAATGCTCCTGAGAAATAAAACCAGAGTTCCGCAATTAATTCAAATGCTATTTCATTCACGTACTTTCACACAAAGAAGTACTGTTCATTCACAGACAATCCTGCTTTCCCGAGAACAGCGAACAGTCTGTCCTACTACAGAATGATAACATACGTTAACAAAGCAGCGCTCACCTCTACTTTGTCCTTCTAACAAGCTCAGAGAACACCTGCTACCTTTTCAGTAAAAAGCGTTATCGTCATACCTATTGGTTTCCTGGTACTTTAGACCGAAATTTCACAAATAACTCTTTGCTATCATATACACTTCTCTCACACAGAAATTGTCCCTAATGGCAACATACAGCGATGTCACTGAATTGAACCCAGACAATGCGACGCGCAACTTCAATTGTAACACGTTTTTCCCCGTGTACCTACGGGCAACCACAATCCCGTCTTTCCCGAGAACAGCGCTTACCTCTGTCCTACTACGGAATTGTCACTGACTTCTTACATCCCAGAAGCCATACAGACTACATAGAACTCAATACGACTTCAACATATAGTGTTAATACATACATCAATACCAATCAATAATCAATAAGCTATATATACATGCCAAATCATCAAACTAAAACAATAAAAACCATCTCTAGCTACCAAGAATACTGGTAGCTATATATATATATACACAACTCATCAAACCTAGACAATAAAAACCATCATCTTGCTACCAAGAATACTGGTGCAGTTCAGAACACAAAATTTCCTCCTGCTTCCACGGACGGAAATGATTCCTCAGTCACACACACATACACACATCATATGCTGGTGGGGCCCATAACACCAACATTCATTCTCATCAATCTATCCGTGCCTACAGAGAAGAGATCTTCAATTTATTCCGAACTACAGTTCTATTTTCTTTAGATGGAGGAAAACCGCATCTATTTAATTTTACCATAACAATTCCTCCATCCGGAAGGTCAATTGGATCATTTAGTTGATCTAGTGATTTGATGACAAACACTTCAATTCTTATACTAATAAAAGAAACATTTCAATAAATAACCACCCGACACAGTTCTTCAAACAATAATTTGTCTTTATCTAATTAAATTGCAGGTTAAAATCCTAACAAATTCAATAGTATCTTGTGTCAAAATTACCTATTCTGGCTAATTGTGGTTCTCTAAGTCAGAATCGGGTCCTCAGAAATTCATCAAAGAGTCTACCGTCCCGTCCTCTGCTGTCAGAGTAGTGAATAGCATCGATCAGGGTGTGTCTCAAGCTCGTTGGGTGGTAACCTAATTTCCCTCTCTGGACTACTAATATTTATACTAAAATTTACATATAATAGAAACATTTCATATTTTCTAGGCTTTTCATTGGCTGAATTCAGCCCCGTTCCAAGATTTTAAGAAACAAATTAAAAGTTCTCATATGGATGATGTATTAAACTAGGCATATGGGAAAATCGTTCCCAGGTCAGGAAAGTATCAGTCTATTGTGAAAAGGTGGCTCTTGGTTCCTAGTTTGCAACATTTTCTTCCGTGTTCAGGGACATTGGCATCCCGCCCAGAGTAGTCTTCATGGACCTGGTTCAGGGGTTCAAGGAGAGGTTGCTACATAGTCAGTGCAGACGCCTTCCTCTGCTGTCGATTGCATGAAGTCATGTACTTTAGTGTGGATTCAGTTGGCGGCCATCTTTTAGCAGGCCAAAATAGTCAACTTAAGGTAAAAGAAACACAAACGTAATTAATACATAGAAATGAATAAAACAATGATTTTCCCTTACTAATACCCTTATGTGTATGCATTTATCTAGCCATATGCGACATTTAAAGCCGTTAATGCTGGTTTATTTAAGCGCAAAAACACATTAACATTGCCTAAACAAAACATATAAATGTAATATGTGTACAACTTCGTTTCACTTATTATTTTTAGCCATGCAAATGCATTCCCACGTATATTCTCTTGGTTAATAAGGTTGATTAGTTCAATTACCACACATTATTATTAATTAGAATTAGTTCTTTAGTTGGTTTAGTAAAACTTATGTAAATGGATTGGGTATACCAAATATTTTATTTTACCCGCTCCAGCAAGAGCGTTTCACTCGGAGCCCGCACCCCACCTCAGGCGGCGACACACACACCCTCGCTGAGCATTACCTGGGGGGTGCGACCTCACTCTCCTCTCCTCCCCCCGTGACTTGGGCCTTCAATGTGACTTAGTTGACTTTGGACAGTGGAACTCGGGCCCCCCCCCTTGGCGGGGATGGTTCGAGGTCCCTCCTTGGCAAAGGCAGGCTCGGGCTGGCAGCACGGCTCCTCTGGGGATACCGGTCCGGGCCGATGGCAATGACGAAGGTCTCAGGTTGCAACAGGGCACACACACACAGCGTTGCTAAGACTCACTTGAGCTCCGGGTGTGCAAGGTCACAGGGCAATCCTCACGAAGGTCTCAGGCTGCATGAAGCACACGCACACAACAACGCTGAGACTCACTTGGATTCCGGGTGCACACGATTACAGGACAATACTCACGAAGGTCACAGGCTGCACAAAGCACACGCACACAGAGTCGCTGGGACTCACTTGGACTCCGGGTATGCACGGTCACAGGGCAATCCTCACAAAGGTCTCAGGCTGCACAAAGCACACACACATAGCATCGCTGAGACTCACTTGGGTTCCGGGTGCGCCGATCACAGGACGATCCTCACGAAGGTCTCAGGCTGCACAAAGTACACGCACGCTGTGTCTCTGAGACTCACTTGGACTCCCGGTGCCAACAATCTCAGGGCAATTCTTACGAGGGTCTCAGGCTGCAAAAAGCACACGCACACAGCGTGCTGAGACATACCTGGAAACTTTTGTGTTCCTGAGTTTCCACAACAGGGAGCCAGCTCTCCTCGGGCCCTTGGGGATAAGTTACTTCAGGACACAGCACACAGCAAAGTCCTTTCAAGCAAGGGGACAAAGTCCCTTAACCCTCTCTTTGGTTAAATCAGCAAACAGCAGGCTAGCCCAAGAACACACAGCAAGGGTCAGTCCTTTTCTGCAGTCTCTTCATCTGTTTCTACCTAGGCAGAGGTTCCTCTTGACCACGAAGAAGTTTCAATCCTTTGCTGTCTTGAACAGTTCCATACCAACCTTCAGGGGTCTCAGCTCTCATAGTTATACCCCTAAATTTATTTGAAGTCTTTGTGTTCAGGGGGCACTGACCCCTGTCCAAACCAGTTCTGGGTGTCTCCCTGCCAGTGACACCTTCTTCCTTTGAGAGTGGGGGTCTGGATCCTTAATCACTCAGCAGGAGATGGAGCCATTGTTTTATGGCAGCAGCCCAGGCCTCTTCACCTCCATGGGCTACTCCTCCCCCCCTGCACTCCAGATGCAGGTCAGCTTGTTGCTGTCTCACCTACTCCCCTGGGTCAAGACATTCCCCAGAGCCTATCACATTCAAATCCAGACAGTCAATCTACAACCAGGCAGAGACACACAGAAATGTTAGAGCAAAAAACCCAGCCACTTGTAAAAGAGTGGTTTCTAAACACACAATGCAAAAACCACCTTCACAAAAAGATGTGTTATTAAATTGTGAGTTCAGGCACACTAAACTTCACCTCTCCATCTTAAACCTATGGGAAGATAGGCTGGAAACATATTACACAGCCTTCCCCAGTCTGTCCTATGGGCAAGATGGCCTTTCAACAGTGAAAAAAGAAATGGAGAGTATTTCACTGTTGGGATATGGTGCACACCTCAGTACATGTCCTACCTTTCACATACACTGCACCCTGCCCAGGGTGGTACCTTGGACATATCATAGGCGTGTCTGATGTGCACAGAAAGCGAAGGGTAATGCCTGGCAAGTGGATGCACTTGTCAGGACAACAAGGCAGTTTAACAAACTGAGTGCAGGCACTGCAGTGGCAAGCCTGAGTTCTCTCTTTAGGGCTACTTGTGTGAGTGGCACAATTAGTGCTGCAGGCCCACTAGTAGCATTTGCATTAACAGCCCTGGCACACATAGTGCACTTTACTAGAGACTTTACTAGTAAGGCAAACATACCAATCATGGACAACCAATTACCATTACACTTTACCTAGGGAGCACTTGCACTTTGACACTGATCAGTAGTGGCAAAGTGCCAAAAGCATCTAAGTTGGCAACACCATGTCAGAAAAAAGGTCTAGGGGGAAGGCAAAAAGTTTAGGGAACTTTATCCAAAAAGGGCCAAGTCCAACATAACCCTGCACGCCTGTCTGTGGCATTATTCGGATGAGTCGGCCGCGCCGGAACTGATGTGCACGGTACCTATATAGGTGCCACCCCGGCATGCTGACATCAGTTACTTTCGTTACTTTTCCACACCAGGAGCGTGCAGCCACAATGAGAACTGACCACTGATGTGGAAAAAAAATAGGACCCTCAAAAGGGTGTCCCTTTCACTGCAACTGGATTGCAGAGTGGGGAGGATGGATGGGTTGGTAAGAAATCTGCTAGATAAGGTGTTATGTGAAGGTAAGTAACTTGTTCATTTGATATTACCCCTCACTTCCACTGTCTACATTGGCTGCCGGTAAAGAGAAGAGTGGAGTTCAAAGCTATGGTCATGGCACATAGAGCAGTTAGAGGGACTGGTCCACAATACCTGAAGCGGAGACTTCAGAAATATAGCCAATCCAGAGCACTCAGATCCAATGCTCAGAATCTTTTGGTGACTCCCCGTTTTGCAAAGGCCAGGATCGGTGGCCGGGCCTTCTCGGTGAAAACCGCTACCTTATGGAATTCCATGCCTGATCACCTGAGAGAAACCATGTTCAGGAAAGCCTTAAAAACATGGCTTTTCGGCCTGCCTTAGAGCCTACGGTCCACCCCGGTCTTCTCCCCCTCAGGATGGATGCACTGCTAGCACCGGGACACTTCCGTTGGAGGTAGTCGTGCGCTCTACAAGCTCCAATAATAATAATAATATTAGAGACTTCTAGCCCCAAATTCCTTATCTTAGAAGACATACCCAAGTAATGCCTCCCCGGGGGCAGGTCTGCAAAGCCAATTTGAAATCAAAAAGTCCTGTAGGACCGAATGGGTGAAGTACCCATTGCAACGGACCCGACTGCCCAGACATTAAAGTTGTTAAATTTGTGCAAGATGCCTACATTGCTGCCTGACAGATGTCCAGGACAGGGACTCAAGCAGTGGTTGCAGCCTTAGCTTTGGTGAAATGTACATGCAAACCGTCAGGGGAATGCTTCTTGGCCAATGTGCAGCAGATCTTGATGCAGAGCACTATCCATCTTGAGATGGTCAGTTTCTGCATGGTCTTCCCGTTCTTCACTCCCAAGTACTCCATGAAGAGTTGATCATCTACATGGAACTGTTTTGTGCGGTGTTGCAAAGTCATCCTGCGCTCTGTGCACCCCCAACTTTTTTGCTGACTGGTACTGGTGGTAACAGACTCTGACTGACCCTGGGCTCTGCCTAACCAGGCCCAGGGCCAGAGTTATGATGAAAGAAACACTTACATACACTAGGGTACAATATGGGTTAGGGTACCCCTATGATTGGCAGGACCTTCCCGATAAGGCCCTAGTACATAATATGGCAGGAGGATTGAAACTACCTTTAAGTCTCTAGTATATGATAGGGCATGGTAGTTTAGAGGCCAGCAGCCCTTTCTGCACTCGCATGTGTGCACTTCTGAAGCCTGCGGGCAGTTTAAAAGCAGCCCTGTGTTGCAGGACTGCTTTTAAAGTTCAAATTGTGTTTTGTGTTTGAGGCATTTAAAAATTGATAAAGTACAATGTTTAAGCATATTAGGTACCCCTGGGGTCTCCCCTAGGTGCCCCAGGGGTGGGGTTGGTCAGGTATTTATATGATAGACCCTTATAAAATGAGTTTTATATGCCCTGGCTTAAGTGAAATTGCATATTTCACTCCACACATTGTGATAAAGTGCTTCACAAAATTGACTTTTGTGCTAGGAGCACTGTGGAGTGAGGATCTGCAATATATGTTTACATATTCCGAACCCCTAAAGTCTCCCCTAGGTTTCCCAGGGGTGTGGGGTCCTCAGTGGCGTAGCTGGGGGGGGGTGGGGGCGGTCTGACCCAGGCGGCACAATTTCGGGGGCGGCCGCGTGGCACTGGTGGCCCGTTGCGGTTGCGGCGGCCTTTATAATTTATTTGGGGGCACTGTGTACCCAAATATATTATAAAGGCTGCCGCAACGGGCCACCAGTGCCGCGCGCGCGGCCCAGTTTGAAAGTGCTCCCTGAGCGCGCTGACCTGCTCAGCTGTTATTATAACTGCTGCTAGTGCGCCAGCGGCAGTCACAGTGATTACCTCTTGGTCCGTCTCAACCTCCAGGGCCGTCATTCCCGTCAATCAATCTTGTAGCGCGCGAGCGCTACCAATGACGGCCCTGGGCAACATTTAAAAAAGGATTTATTTTGGCCAGCCCTGCACTCGCTCTGAGAACGACGTAGCAGTGAAGTGACACGCGCTTCACAGCTACGCGCTCTCGCGCTCATTCTGGTCTGGGGCAGTCAGTGGCAGTGCTGCTCTCTGGGCGATTTGCTGGCTCTGGAGACTGCTGAATAAGTGAACCGTGAACGAAGTTCGAACCAACCACCCCTGCCTGCCATAGAGACCCTGGAGCAAGTCTCAAGTGAGGTAAGAGGAGAGTTTTCAGAGGGGCTATTTAGTGAGTGGCAGAGTGGCAGCATAGCTGCCAACAGGGCTTTAAGTGGGATGAAAAAAGTGGGGGGGTCTCTCAAAGG
This sequence comes from Triturus cristatus, assembly GCF_964204655.1. NCBI lineage: Eukaryota > Metazoa > Chordata > Amphibia > Caudata > Salamandridae > Triturus > Triturus cristatus. The sequence continues at coordinate 304,785,736 of NC_140579.1, read as the reverse complement.
GGGGTGGCCGATTTACTAAAGGGTGTGGCTTTAAAACACTTACGCTAAAAATCTGTTTAGCATAGTGTGCCACCTGACTTGTATTTTGCTGTTTCTGTCATTGCATCCAGATATGTGATACAACAATTAACATCATACCTACAACCAGGCCCGGTTCTAGAGCGTGGCCCACCCAAGGCCATTGTGAACTGGAAAATGAGCGTTTTTCATCCTAATGTCTCACAGTGGCTTGAAGCCCCATTGTGCCCTGCGACGTTGTTTTATTTAATTATTAACCATTGACATGCTCTAGTTTCAGGCCTGGGGACAGGTGTGAAATCAGCAGGGATAGTAGCTGCTATGATGTGCAAATGAACCGCACAGACATCCTGAACACTTTCACTCACACACACTAAAGAGGCTGCAGGCTCCCATCCAAAGCTACCTAGGAGTTGCAAAAAGTGATATGAAAGAAACGCTTTGCAAAGGATTTCCTTTTCCCCAAAAAATTTGTGAAAATGTGTTTATAATTAGCATATAGATTTACTCAGGTGTTTTTTTTTTATTTCATCCTACTCTGAGGCCATTACTAACTTGCAGTATTACATAAAAAATAAATTAATGGGAAAAGTAAAACTAAAATATGTTTTATCTTTCCATTGACTAAATGAAAAAACATTCTACTCATCATTAATTCACACCACAATAATTTGTATGTCGATTGTTACAAGTGATAGAATGATTCCTTGAGCAGGGACCTATGCGCAGGGGCACTGGAATTATGTGATTGTGCAGGCGTAGCATTTTTCTCATAGCTATGGATTTGCCGCATTTGCCACATAATCCATTATCTTCTGCATAATCTGCAGATTTTTAAAGAGGTTGTTTTTAGCTCAAATGGTTCAAAAGTTATAAAATTGAATTGACATGTGGTGGCGCTGAGTGGAAGGTTCTTTCCTAAGGTTGACTGGTCACCTTCTGATTGCTTATTGCTATATTCAGGTGTTAAACTGGTCCCAATGAAGTGCAATCTATGCCTAGTGTTAGCAAGCGTAAAAATATCAAAATAATGAACTAATACTATCACATAATGTGCCGCATTATGCTGCATAGTTTGCTTTTTCTTGGTGCACAATTTAGTCAACACTGCTGCATAATTTGACCCATGCTTCAGCCTGAATTTTCCGCATCTACATTTAAAGTTCTGACAAGCAAAGTCCTTCCCCTTTCCCAAAGTTAGAAGGGCAACAGAGAAAGCGAAGTCAGTAGCTCTTTGGGTGGTAGTTATTGTCTTAAAAATGTCAAAAGAGGACAGATGCCAACACCTAAAATATCGAATCTCTGAAATACTTACTGGAACCCATTCGTCTTCATGGCCCACCCATGCTTCTTTATGGCCTACTCAAAGAAAAAATCCTAGAGCCGGGCCTGCCTACAACAAGTCAGGACTATTGGCTTTGTCAATGGTTATTAGTTGCATATGATAAATAAGCTGCAACTATGGCTTGTTACATATAATATTGAAAAAGCTTCCACTTAAAGCCCTGGTGACAATACCACAATTTTGCTGCTCTTGCGTTTCAAAAAGAGAAGGGAAATCCAGAGAGAAAATGACTCTTTAAAGGATTTCCCTTCCCCCACAACGCTCATCTGGCATGACGTCATGCCGTAACTTCTCCACTAGTGAGAAGTGAGCAGTGTGAGCAGCGCACATCGATGTGCTTGCTGTCTCGAAATGGGTCTCTATCGGGCTGTTTGTCGCCCTGGCACTTTTTTCCGGACTGCAAAAACGGACCGCCTGTGCCAGGGCTCTAAACTCCTGACATCTTCTTCATTTGTTGCCTTTCTGTAGCAGGCTCTCGTGGCCCCTTGTGTGCTTGTTTGGTAATTTAATGCCCGCCAGTCAGCTATTATGATCACACACATTTGTTTTTATTAAGTATATCATGAGTGCATTTAAGCCCATTGTGAGATTTAACAAATTAGAGGTTGCTTTGGGGTTGTGCTAAAAAAGGGGTGCAATCCCAATGCAAAATCAGGGCCTCAACTAATTTAATTTTTTTTTTAAACCCTGCCACAAAGAAATTGGCAACAAGAAGAAGCATGTTAGTAGATCTTTTAATCTTAATTGGTTACAAAGTCTGCATTTTCTAATATTTTTGTAGGGTTAAGGCATCTGCTGCAGAGGTGCCCAGTAACTATCGGAATAATAAATGGTGAGATAACCCTGGAGGTTAAAGTATTTCTTGGAGAAATTTCTGTTTTGTGTAGTCCCAGATTTGACTAAAAGTAGTATAGAAGGTTAATGTGCCAGCAAAGCACGTCATGTAATATGCAGATGACAGATTTTTTTTTAATGTAGCTAGGTAAGGTTACTGCTTTGAACATAGATCCTTTTGTTACTTGCATTTCATAAATAGTAAGCCTTTTAATATAGCACAGCGAGCTATGTAGGATATGTTACTGCTACAACTTTTAACCCTCACTGACTCATGCAACACATCTTGTACACTGATTTACACGCTTGCATGACTTATTTTCAATCTGTATGTTATGTAAATCGCTCTGACACCCTGCATTGGGATGTGTAGCGTTATAAAAAAAAGTAAAATAGTGCTATTTAAATTGTGTGTAAATACTGGGACCGACCAACACATCTGAGATACTTACAGTTCATGCACTTACATAAAGGGGCCTAACAAAGTCAAAAGTCATGTATGTGCATGTAACTTGCATGATCGAGGTAACTATTAGCGGCGATACTCTTTCAAGTGCTCGCCGTCCTTTTTCGTCAGCACCCCAGGGGGGGCGGCAATCTGAGGGATAGCCCCGGGTGCCACAAGCTCTAGCTATGCCTCTTGGGGTCCTAAAGAGATAGGCAGGGTCCTAATAAAAGATGTTTTATGAGCCCTGGTGTTTGAAAAATGGCCCAAGTCATAGATTAACATGTCAAGACGTTATTAACTAATAATTCCCGCTAGGAGAATCATAAAAATGCCATTCAAAGACTTCCTAGAATAGTATTGATAAATCCAACATTGTGGCATTGTTGAATTTCTCCTAAAGTGTACAGAGGAGACGTTATAAGACTTTCTTGTCTGTCAGCCAAAATTCAGCCTTCAAGTGATCTGTCCTGATTGGTCAGAGTTAAGAAGATTAGCCAGGCTTCTTTGATGAGGTGATACATAGCCCCTGGGGTTAGCCCGATCTTCTGGAAGGGGAGGGTTCTGCTACATAGGAATGCCAGAGCAGGGGGAGGGGTCATAAACAATATTATTCAATGGAAGGAGAAGACAGGCCGAAGACCCAAGTTTCATTTACACCTCTCCTCTTTGAACCCAGCCAGATGGTGGGATTAAGGAAGGAATTAGCAGATGAAAGGGGGAGAGACTATGAACATTAACCATCCTGGGGGTGTGTTTAGCCAGATCTTCTCTCTCTGCTGGAAAATCAGACATGAAGAATTTTGGAGAAATGGTGCTCTCTGGGAGAAATTAGTGACACACTTTGGAGGATATGGTCATACCCTGGGGGGTTGCCCTACCCCTCATTGGACAGCAGTGCCCTCCTGCTTGACCCAGAGCACTTGAAATAATCATCTGAGAGGGGCAGAGCCTCCCATATCTGCTGTTTGAAACTTAAGAGAGAAGAAGGGTCCAGGCTGAGGAGTTTTATTGGCACCAACCAAGCCCTGCACTCTGAAGATTGTACCTGCTGCACAACCTGAACTACAGCCCTACTCCCTGCAAGCTACAGGTTAACAGAGCTCACCTGGAACATCACCACCAAGACTCCTCAGCCTGGAGTACTATTAGTGAATTTGTAAGGGTTTTGTCCAAGTGGATTGTGGGAACTGAAGTCCCAAACTTTCAAGGACCATCTTGGATGATCCAGACCCTTAAAGTAAGTTTTGGCCATGTTGGGATCCTTTGGGGAACTTCAGGAAGAAGTTACAGATGTTTGGAGCAGCTTTGGAAAGAAGCTCCATAAGTGGACTGACTCGACCTGGCCAGCCAAGCCGGCTACCCTCAACCGCCGTCCAGGTTTTTCCCGCTGAAAAGCTCTGGAGGTCCGACTTCCAGAGTTTGACCAGAAGTAAGCTAAAACCCAAGCCAGCGAACCCTCACTGAATCCAGCCTGGTGAAGACCATCAAGGGACCCTGCAAGAAAAAGCTCCGTAAAAGTCCAAACGTAGAAAACTTGACCGGGACCAACTGCAAGAGCCAAGCAGTCCACATTCAATTGCGAGCCGGCCTAGATCCCTGGTTCATCCTGTGGGAAAGCTCCAGGGGACAGACTTCCATAGGTTTGACCGGGAGCATGTCGCAAGGCAAGCTGGCAAACCCTCACCAAATCCAGACTGGCTGAGAGCTCAGAGGGACTCCATGAAGAAAAGCTTCAGAAAAGTTTCTAAGTCAAAACGTAAAAACTTTGACCGAGAACTACCGCGAGGGGTAGCTGCACAGGGCTCCATCGCGGTATGCCTGAAATTTTGACTTTGACCCAGTCTAGTGTGACCAGATGTCCCACTAGGTGCTATAAGTTTCTATGCGCTATATAGTGCTAAATATTTAAAAATTCATCTCACTGGTTCCCTACATTAGATTTTCTTCATTTTGATGTAATTTTAAAGATACAAATATTTCCTATTTTTATAAATTGGTGTTGGATTTTTATTGTGAGCTCTGTCTTAATTATTTACTGAATTGGTGTTTTTAAATGCTTTACATACCTGTCTTTGAAGTTAAGCCTGCTTGCTCGCAGCCAAGTTACCAAGGGTTGAGCATGGGAATAATTTTCTGAGACTTATACTGAGCCCTATATTGTGTTAGTGGCCTAAATGCCAGTGCAGATATATATTTGCTACTATTAATAACCCACTTTTCAACATGCGGTCAAGGTAGAATGATATTTCTGTTTTTGGGTCCAGACTGTGAAGTCTCTCCCCCTTTTTGGAGGGGTGAGACAGAGCAAAAATTGTAGGCAGGTTGATGTTCTGGCCTACATGGAAGGAAGTTGCAACCTTCAGAAGGAAGGAGGCACTTGTTTGGAAGACTAGCACGTCCAGGTAGAAAGTGGTATAAGGAGGGTGTGCAGAGAGTGCCTGCAATTTACTGACCCTCCTGGAAGATGTTATGGCCACCAGAAAGCCAGTTTTTATGGTCAATAGCCTAAGAGGGTTACTATGCAGAGGCTCAAAGGGTGCACACATCAAGCAGGTGAGAACAAGTTTCAGACCCCCTGGGGCATGATGAAGGGTCTGAGGACAAACATGTCATTTAAGTCTTTATGAAACCTAGCCACTAAAGGTGCCTTAAATAATGAAGATATGAGACCTACCTTGCGTCCTCAGAGCTACAGGACCTGCTCAACTCTTACCCTACTTGGTCCAACCCTAACAGGAGCCCGCCGAGACAAATACAGTCCATCCTTTCTAACCCAAATAGAGGACCGCCTATCAAATCCCGCTTCCACTCCGATTCTCGACATCCTAGTACCTCCCACTCATGATATTATTAGGTTAGACAGAGCTGGGAAACTGGGCGGGGGCTTAGCCTGTATTCATAGAAACACACTTTCGATCTCTCCCATTGAGTCCTTTGCGCCCTCCTCCTGTGAATATCTCTGTCTCAACATCTCAAGTAAGAACCTACCGGTCTGCAAACTTCACACTTTCTACCACCCCCCTGGAGACAATCTCCCCTTCATTGAGGAATTATTTGAAATAATTTCTAGCAATGTAGACTCAGCAGTGCCCCAAATCTTCCTCAGTGACTTTAATCTGCACTGGGCAAACTCTATAGACCCTGCAGTTTCAAGCCTTAAAGCCTTTCTAAGTGATCAGGATCTGACCCAGCATTGTGACCAACCAACCCATATTAAAGGAAAAATTTTTGACCTCATTATTTCGAATGGGCAGACCGTCTCATTGGATTCTTTTACCCCATGTGACTGGTCTGACCACCACTACATCCTTTTTTTTTATCAACAAGGAGGTACAGTTGTGGAGGGCCCAACCAACAAAATCAAAGATTTGGAAAAGGGACCTCAGACTAGTAAATCCTGTTGAGCTAGCCGCCCGCTGTACATCGTTCCTCTCCTCTCATGCGGACCTGACAGAGGTGCAGTTACTCACTGACTTCTATAATGTGACTTTCTCCAACATCATGAATGACATTGCTCCACTCAAACACAAAAATGCCTCAACTAAAATATCCATACCATGGTTTAATGAAAACCTAAACACGGAACGTCGCATCCTTAGGGCAGTTGAACGCTCCTGGAGATCGAATCCCTCCTCGCACCAACTTAAACTCCTAAGAGACGCTAGGAGCCTTTACTACAAACAAATCAGGAACGCCAAGTCTAACTATTTTAGACACCTATTAGATCAAGTGGCAAACCGCCCCAAGAAACTTTTCGAATTGGTCAAACAGCAATCAATTGTAGGTCCTAACCTATCGGAACTTGGTAGCAGTCCACCCTCATGTGACGATCTTGCCTCTTTCTTCACTGAGAAATCTAAACTCATATCATCTGACCTCGCTGCTAAGAATTCTAGACTCCTCTCCTCCAGGGCAGCCTCTCCACCTGTCCTCTTTGAAAATCTCAACTCTACCCCAGAACAATGAGGCCTGGGACACCTTTACCCCGCTCAGTGAACAAGACATCAAAAAGATTCTCCTGAATATCAACCCTTCCAATCACTTCAGTGACCCGTTACCCCCATCCATTTTCAAGGAAATCAAGAATGCACTCATCCCCACCTGGACAAGGATTGTAAACGCGTCTCTGTCACAAGGCACAATCCCTGATTGCTTAAAAGCCACCCAAGTATCCCCTATACTAAAAAAACCTAACACGGATAGGATAGACCTCAATAATTTCCGACCTATCTCCAACATACCCACCCTTGCGAAACTCCTTGAAAAATGCGTTCAGTTCCAACTCTGTGCTCACATTGAGAACTACCAGCTCTTGGACCAACATCAATCTGGCTTTCGGAAGGGGCATAGCACTGAATCGGCCCTCATTCATGTGATGGATGACATTCTAAAGATTCTCGATCAAAACGAATCCTGCCTCCTGATCCTCCTTGACCTTTCCTCTGCTTTTGACACGGTCAACCATGACAACCTCTTAGTCATCCTGGGTTTTGGTGATCAGGTGCTACAGTGGTTTTCGTCCTTCCTCCATCACAGATCGCAAAGAGTCAAGGCAAATCACTCTTCCTCCAAGCCTTCGCCTGTTCTCATGGGGGTTCCCCAAGGATCTGCTTTATCTCCTATCCTCTTCAACCTTTTCTTGGAACCATTAGCTAACGCACTGAACTCCATGGATATTCATTTCCACATGTATGCCGACGACACGCAACTCTACCTGAAAATCTCATCCCTGGAAAACCTAATATCACTCAACACCATCCTAACGTTTATTTGTATTTATGTATTTATAAAGCGCAGCATTCGTCTCAAGGGACATCACGGCGCTGGAGAACAAAGCACTAACCAGAAATGTGAGGGGAGAGAGGAGCAACTCTGAAACAGATTAATAGATTAGGAAAAGATATGTTTTTAATTTTTTCTTGAACATTGAGTGTTCTTCAGTCAAACGTAGTTGCAAATGAAGTACATTCCAATTTGTAGCCGCTACTTTAGAGAAAGATCTATCACCCATCCTGACCTTGGATGTGCGTTTGACTGAGGCCAATGCCAGATGGCGAGATCGCAAATTACACAAAGGAGCATGGAATTTTAATATTCCATGCAGAATTTGAGGGGCAGTTTTATATAAAGTTTTATGTGCAAAACACAAGAGCTTAAAATTGGCTCTTTGACGTACAGGTAGCCAGTGTAGTTCCTTCATGCAAAGAGAGGCAGAACTGTACTACTTGCAGCCTAGTAAACAAAAAATCATCCATACAAATATATAGCGTGTTACCGTAATCCAAGTTGCTCATCAGTAATGCCTGGGTCACAGTTTTCCTATAGTTCAAGGGAATACAAGGAAAAAGCCTTCTGAGAAGTTTTAGTATAGCAAAGCTTTTTCCACATAGCGACCGAACCTAGTTCTGCATGGACAGGGCATTATCAAAAATAATGCCCAATTTCTTGGCGGCCTGCCTAGGTTCTGGAGCAGTTCCCAAAGCCTGGGGCCACTAGCTGTTATCCCAAATTGTCTGGGCTCCTCCAAAGAGTAGAATCTCTGATTTTCCGGCATTAAGTTTTAGACAATGTCCAGACATCCAGTTTGCTATTTCAGTAGGGCAATTGATAAGGTTGTCCTTAGAGCTCCCTTTTTGCAGCTTATCCGACAGAGGGATTATCAATTGAGTGTCGTCTGCATAGGAGCATAGATCGAAGCCCCATTTCTTACTGATATTTGCCAGGGAAGATACGTATAAATGAAAAAGGGTAGGGCTCAGGGTACCACCCTGTGGTACTCCATAGTCAATGTTCTTGGCTGTAGAGGAGTAAGATCCCATCTGAATTATCTGCGTTTTATGTTTAAGAAATGACGCGAACCACTCTAACACATTTCGACATATTCCTTTTTCGTGTAAAATTCGCAATAATTTGTCATGAGATACGGTGTCAAACGCTGCTGTAAGATCCAAAAGGATCAGTGCCACCTTTTTTCCCTGATCAACTAAAGATCTGATATTATCTGATACAGCTAGCAAAGTGGTCTCAGTACTGTTATTAGCCCTGAATCCAGTTTGTGAGGGGTCAAGTAAATTATTGGATTCAATAAAGGCCGTAAGTTGTCTATTGACCAGTTTCTCCAAGACCTTTGATAAGTATGGTAATTGCGAAATCGGTCTGTAATTGGCTGGGTCTTAAATTTCGAGACCGGGCTTTTTTAAAAGTGGAAAGACAACTGTCTTTTTCCAAATGTCTGGAAAAGCAGCATCTTCTAATGTTTGGTTGAGGACATTAGTAACGTAAGGACAGAGTGTTAGAACCAGCCGTGAGAAAATAAAATGTTGGCAGGGGTCCAATGGTGAGCCTGCCTTAATTTCAATCATGACTTTGGCCACTTGCTCCTCAGAGAAAGGGGTCAGCCTATCGAGATGGCTGTCGGCTGCAGGATGAGGAGCTAGTTTTCCCCAATCCGTAGAGTCATCCAAATCTAAAGATGCAAAAGTAGCATAAATTTTTGTCACTTTGTTTATGAAATAATTATTGAGGAGTTCACAATTCTCAGGGGAAGGTGCCATAGCTTGTGAAAGCAGAGAAGGCTTGCGGAGTTCGCGAATTATTTTATAAAGTTCTTTAGATGAGCCTCCGGTTTCTTCAATTCTTTTAGATTAATACTCAATTTTGGCCTTTTTTAGAGCTCCATAGTAAGTTTTTTGTTTGGCTATATAGATAAGTCTATCTCTACTGGATTTTGAAAGTCTTCATTTATGTTCTTTAGATCTACAGTCTCTTCTCATAAATTTTAAGTTCGAAGTATACAATTTTTCGGATTTTTTTGTAGCTGGTGTCCGAGTCTTTCTAGGAGCACACCGGTCAAGTGCTTCTTCAATAGCAGACTGAAGCTGTGTAGCCGTTGTATTTGTGGAGATTTGTTGGTGAGGTTTTGAAGTACTAGAGAAAGAGGCATTAAATGATTCCTCCGTAATTTGATTCCAGGCCCTAGACCTTAATTGACCCGACATCTCAGCTTTTAAGGTATATTTAATTAAGCCAAAAGAAAAGGAGATTAGAGAATGATCCGTCCATGTTAAGGATTTAATTTCCTGGATACTTAGTAATTCTATGTTAGAGAATAAAAGATCAAGTGTATGGCCGGCCACATGGGTTGGTTTAGAAATCATTTGAGACAATTGCAGTATAGCCATATCATTGTTAAGATGTTCAACACCTGGATTTGTAGGTCCTTCGTAATGAAGATTAAAATCACCTATGACTAGAAACTCGTTATACTGCAAACAGGGAGGGAGTAGTTGTGAAAGTAGATTAGCACTAAAATCAGGCTGATACCCTTGCGGGTTATAAATGACCGCCCCTCCGAATGATTTAAGGTCACTGGCGGACACTGAGAATGCTAGAATCTCATGTGTACCGGCTTTGGTGACCGAAATGTCAATACAAGTGAGGTGGTCTTTATACACGATTGCAATCCCCCCTCCTCTCTTGCCACCCTTCCTGTTAAGTTGTAGAATTTTATATCCAGATGGTAGGGCGGTGACAATGTCAGGAGTATTATTAGCATCCAGCCAGGTCTCAGTAATGAAAACTATGTCTGGGCTTAGATCATCCAATATATCCCAAATTTCAATGCTGTGTTTGGGAAGCGATCTAGCATTGAAGTAGATACAGTTAAGATCAATCCTATTGTGTTTGAGTGTACAGGGTGCCTGTGGGTGGGTAGGTTGCTGCTTGCAGCTATCCCATTTACAGTGCTTGCAAGAAAAAGGACCTTCAAACTTTCCAGGAGATGCTCTAATACATGCCTTATCAGGGCTGAAAGAGTGTCCTATATCTGCAAGCATATTAGAAGCATAAATGAAAGGCTTAGGGTTATTGGTCACAATTTGGGCAGTATTTGTGGGCCCTGGGCCCGTTCGGGCGCGGACGGGTGCGGACGGGTGCAGACGGGCTTGCCTTAGGCGCGCCTTTGGCGCGCCAGCGGCGCGCCTGCTGCGTGCGTCCGCTGCGCGTCCGTCCCTGCATTCGTTTTAAGCTTGCCCCCACCGGAAGTCACGGGCACCTAGAACGCTAACCTTCCTCTGCCTAAATGGCGCTCAGGCTACGGAATTATCGAAGCAGGTAATGGCCAAAACTACTCTGCTAACGGATAGATCGTTCGTTTTTTAGAATTTCTCAATCAGCAATGGCAAATGTGCAAAAACAGCAGTAAAAATATCGGAATGCAACTTTTTTTAAAACTATTATCATCGGATTGTACACATTGTGGCATTAAAATAGATTTAGCAGCAATAAGAATAAAGAAAGTGCAAGTCTAGCAATTAAAATAAATACGGCGTTGTAAAAGAATCTCTGTGTTCCCCACACACCCTTAATTAGGTTTTGCTGCGTGTCCGTCCCTGCATTCGTTTTAAGCTTGCCCCCACCGGAAGTCACGGGCAACTAGAACGCTAACCTTCCTCTGCCAAAATGGCGCTCAGGCTACGGAATTATCGAAGCAGGTAATGGCCAAAACTACTCTGGTAACGGATAGATCGTTCGTTTTTTAGAATTTCTCAATCAGCAATGGCAAATGTGCAAAAACAGCAGTAAAAATATCAGAATGCAACTTTTTTTTAAACTATTATCATCGGATTGTACACATTGTGGCATTAAAATAGAATTAGCATCAATAAGAAGAAAGAAAGTGCAAGTCTAGCAATTAAAATAAATACGGCGTTGTAAAAGAATCTTGGTGTTCCCCACACACCCTTAATTAGGTTTTGCTGTGCGTCCGTCCCTGCATTCATTTTAAGCTTGCCCCCACCAGAAGTCACGGGCAACTAGAACGCTAACCTTCCTCTGCCAAAATGGCGCTCAGGCTACGTAATTATCGAAGCAGGTAATGGTCAAAACTACTCTGGTAACGGATAGATCGTTCGTTTTTTAGAATTTCTCAATCAGCAATGGCAAATGTGCAAAAACAGCAGTAAAAATATCAGAATGCAACTTTTTAAAAACTATTATCATCAGATTGTACACATTGTGGCATTAAAATAGATTTAGCAGCAATAAGAAGAAAGAAAGTGCAAGTCTAGCAATTAAAATAAATACGGCGTTGTAAAAGAATCTCTGCGTTCCCCACACACCCTTAATGAGGTTTACTCAAAATTGGCTAACTGAGAACCATCTCCTGCTCAACACCTCAAAAACAGAATTCTTGCTCGTCTCCCCTCTGAATTATACCCCCAATCTTGACCTCTGGATGACTCACCTCACTGCGTTCAACTGCACTCCGCTCATCGTAAACTCTGCCAAATCTCTAGGAGTCACCTGAATATGAAAAATCATATCAGCAACACATGTAAAGGAGCAAACCACTTGATAAAGACACTCAGAAACATCAAACCTTTCCGTCCACTTAAGGATTTCAAGCAGGTGGTTCAAGCGCTTGTCCTACCGAGGTTAGATTATGGCAGTGCTACCCTCTGTGGCCTGCCCAAATACACTCTGGCTCCGCTAAGGGCCTCACTGAATGCTGCTGCTAGATTGGTTACAGGCACCAAACGCAATGAGCGCATATCGCCAGTCCTAAAAACTCTAAATTGGCTCCTCTATGAAGCACGAATCCAGCTAAAAATTGCCACTATGACGCACAAAGCTATACACTTCAAGACGCCCAGGTATCTGGGGCAAAAACTTGAACTATCTTGTGGTGTAAGAGCCTCCAGAAGCGCTACTACCTTACTCTTGAAACCACCTATCCTTAACAAAAAAAGAACCTCTAACAGAGCCTTCTCTGGCGCGGCTCCAATGATATGGAACTCTCTTCATCCAGGAATACGCAGAATCACCAGAACAACGGTGTTCAAACTGGAAGTCAAAAGATTCCTGTTGAATAAACTCCTTCAGTAATTGGACTAACCCCTTGGCCCGTTGACATTGTTCCTACTTCCTTGTCGTTACACTGTACTGTGTTTAACATATCTTCCATGTTAAGTTTCGTGCACTTTATGATTCTTTTGTGTATTTTACTTGTGATTATTACTTTATTAGCCTTCCAGTTCTAGTGTGATTGTTAAGCGCTCTGATATCCCTTGGGATCTTGTTCGCGCTATATAAAACTTTATAAATAAATAAATAAATAAATGAGGATTGGTCCAGCAACCACAACAATGCTGAAATGTCTGCAAGATAACCTTTAGCTGAGCCCAGAGCAGATCCCTGCTGGGCCAACAATAGAGCTAACAATAGAATCTTGGATAGAGGTGTAGAAAGGCAGTTGAACGTTCTGTGAATCACACCATAGTGGCATATGTATGAAGCCCAATTCTCGTTCGCAAACGGGCCGATTCTCAGAATCGGCCCGTTTGCGAACGGGAAAAGGCCTTTTGGGATGTATCATCCCAAAATGCCATCGCAAAATAGGGAATCTCAAAATTTGCAATTCCCTATTTTGCGATTGCATTTAAGGAATCGCAAATTGCGATTTCTTAAATGCGATGTAGAAAGCACCTAAGTTGTGCGAGTTTGGAAAAAGAAATCGCAAATTAGTACTAACTTACAGTTGGTGGTAATTTGCGAATTCTTTGAAAAAATCACTTTTTTGCTTTTTTCAAAGTGCCATGTGGCACATATACATGCCCTTAGAGCATGTATGTGTGCCACATGTGCACACATGCACGTTTCAGGGGTGCAACAGGGTGTCCTTTTGGAACCCTGGCACCCTTGAAATTGCGTGCGCAATTTGCGCACGCAATTCCCATTCATTTCTATGGGCCTCTTGCCCCATAGTTATGAATGGGAAGGGATTCCTTAATTGCGAGTTGCAATTTGCGAGTCGCAATTAAGGAATGATAAGGAATCGCAATTATTATTGCGATTGCTACCTACATAGCAGTTTGCGAGTCCTTAATAGCGATTCGCAAAAAATCGCAATTAAGGACTTGCAAATCTGTCTTTTCATACATATGCCCCCATGTCACAAACTTATCCCAATGGTAGGTGTATACTAGGCCTGGGTGTGAAATTCCGCTCGGCTCGGAGAGTTTGCGTAGTTTTTCCCACTCAGCACAGTATGCAGAGTTAAGAAAAACCCTACTCTGCTCCGAGTAGCAGAGTTTTTCCCTTGCTCATGCTCGCCAACATTAAGTCGGCAAGCACCAGCTGGGAAAATCTTACTCCAGATCCCCGCCCGGTGAGATTTCTCAACGCGGGCGGTCGCAGATGGCCACTGCTGCTCGTGTTGAGAAACCTTCCTTAGTGTTTAGGAAGCTTCGATGATGCAGTTCATGCTGATTTTCCAGCTTAGGACAAACACCAGGGGCTAAAAATCAGCATGAATGGCGCAACCTAACGCACTCCACTACTTGCGTAGCGCGGCAGAGTTTTTTGGTCACTTTGTGGAGTTCTGCAACACCTGGCTTTTAGAATAACATTACAGACTTTAGGAGGGAGGTCAACTGTTGCCGCTCAATCTCCACACATGAAATTGAAGGGTGCACAAGTTCAAGTGGAGAACCCTCCCCTGTTGCTGAGACAGATGATCCTATAGAAGAGGCAGCCTAATCAGAGGACCGATGGTCATGCTCAGCAACTTGGGATACCAGACTCCCTGTGCCCAATGCAATGCCACAAGAATAACTTGAACCTGGTCATTCCGGATCTTCTTGAGAATTATCCGCAGGAGTGGAAGTAGTGAAAAGGCATACAGGAGGCCGGACCTTCACTCGAGACGAAAAGAGTCTCAGAGTGAGAGTCGTCTTTGAAACTCCAGCACCCAAAACTGCTGACATTGCTCATTCTCTGCAGTGGTGAACAGATCTAACTAAGGCTCTCCCCACTGCTGCATGAGTCCTTGCACCACATCTGGATGGAGGTGCCATTCGTAATCCGCTAGGCATCTTCAGCTGAGTTTGTCTGCCTTGGTGGTCAGAGAGTCAGCCAGGTGTTCAAGTGAAGTGCCCTGGCATTTCAGCCCTGCCCAGAGATGCAAAGTCTCTTGACAAAGGGTCCACGATCCTACCCTGCTCTGTTTGTTGCAGTACCGCATGGCAGTTGTATTGTTTGTGAACCCCTGATCTAAGGAAGAAAGGCTTTCATTGCCAAGCGAATCGCCCCAAATTCTAACAGGTTGATGTGAAGCTTGAACACTGCCGAAGTCCAGAATCCTCTTATCTCCACCTCCCCAAGAAGGCCGGAAACTACAGCCACTGAGACCTCAGGCCCCATTTCAGAGCCTGCATATGCCATTAGGCATGGGTAACAAGCAAGATACAGAAGGGCATGAGACCCAACAACCTCAGTGTGGGTCTCACCAAAATCGAGTATAGAGGCTGAAACATTGGTATCATAGCCTGAGTATCCTGGACTCGCAGCTCAGGAGGATAGGACATAAACTATGCTGTGTCCAGAGCAGCTCCAATTAAGGGAGCGTCTGACTGGGAGTCCAGTGTGACTTTTGAACATTGATAGTGAACCCTAGCAAGTGCAGAAGGTTTTCCATAGTGTGGAGGTGGGAGATGACTGCCCAGCCCTGCCAAGTACCACGCATCAGGCATGATACTAACGCATTTTAATGTGGTGGTCCACATCACCGCATTAAAATGCATTGTCACACATTTTTAGCTTCCAGAGTCCAAGGTGGTGTCAGCCTGTCTATTACAATATGGTTGTTATAATCTGTTTCGTTAACATGCAGCTACCGCACCATTTTCTATTTCAGGATGGTTGCGACGTCATTGTCTTTCAATTTAGGTTGCCGATTGAGGCAACTCTAGTTGTGCATGCTACTGCATAGCTGTTAGCTGACGTCATAGGTGGGTCCCAATGGCTGCTACTGAGACAGCCAGCACGAGCGTGCGCACTCTGCGCAGTTTTGATATTAAGTTAGCTGCTGGTGGCAATGAAGGCTGCGCAGCTCTCACGGTGCACCTGGAGCCCAGGAGAACACCAGCCCTCAGGATCATTTTGTCGAGTCATGCCTTGGTCACAAAAAGGCCCCGAAGCCTGTTGGCCATGGTAGCTGGGAGGGTATGGATGCAGGAGGAGAGCCCTTTGGTGGCTACAAAAGAGAAGGAAAGCAGACTGGCAGTGACGCGGGCCGTAAACAAACCAAGGACCTGGCCATAGTTCTGCTGTCCTTAAAGCGCTCTAGCATTGATTCCATCTTCTCTCCAAACAGACAAGAGCCATCAAAGGGCATGTTTATAAGTGAGGCTTAGACATTACCTGAAAAAACTGTTGTATTCAGCCAGGCGTGGTGCTGCAGGGCCACCAATGATGAAATCGCTCTATCCAGCGAGTCGATTGAGTTGAGTCCACATCTTATGGTGAACTTTGCTGCGTCTCTCCTATCAGCAATAGCTTGGGATAGTATAGCTCGGGACTCCTCTTAGACCATAGGCAGCACTTGCGCAACCAAATTCCAGATCGTATGAGAATGTTCTCTTCCACCAGTACAAGGCTGGTGGAAAAAAACATTTGCTTGCAAAAGGTATCCAGCATCTTGGATTCCTTAGCCAGTGGAGTGGTAGAGAACTTGCTAGGGTTGATCCTAGAGATGGAGGCTTGCACCACCAAGCTTTCCATGGAGGGGTGGTGGATAAGGAAACTGGGGACCCCAGGAGCGGGGCGATGGCAGCAGACAATTGTCCTATGCATATGAGCCCTTGTGTAGGGCTTGGACCAGGCCCGGAGTAGGACTTCGAAAAGGCTTTATTAAAGAGAGTAAAGGTTTTGAGGGGGTGACTCCCAGCAGATGCACCTTTGTCAAGAAGGTCATCTTGACTGCCACTGTGCATAACTAAAGGTCCAAGACCTCAGCCACACTACATACCACCATAGCAAAAGAGGCCTCCTCCTCCCCAGGCATGGTAAGAGGATTGACCAAGTCAATCTTAGGCGTGATGTCTAACCCCCAGCCTCCCCCATTTCCTCATACCAGTTGTCCTCATTCTCATCTAAGGGATGCTGGTAACCATAAGGGTAGTCAGACCCATCTCATTTGTCTCCCTCTACAGGCCTTTTCTAAGTAAAAGGCACTGGCTCAGATTCTGATAGCATGGCCCGATCCGCATCAGAAGACGCCCATTTGATCTCCGAATCGGAGTCAGGAATCACGATGGGGATGATGCCTCCGCTGAAGCAGGCGGTGAGGAAGGTCTTGTTTTTCCTGGCGGTTCTGCTCTTTTTTTTTCACTGAGTTTTATAGCGCAAACTTGACTCGAGGGTATTGGGTATCAGAGCGCTTAACATAGCAGCAGTTGCGTTACATGAGGACACATTCATTTTTTTGTTAGGCACAGGAAGATTAAGTGAGCTGCCCAAAATCACAGGATGTTCAGCGTCATTGCCAAGACTTGAAACCGGTTCCCCATATTCAAGGTCGACCACCCTAGCCGTTAGGCCAACTCCTCTCTGCTCTGCATCCAACAAGGAATCCGTGGGGCCCGACTGCTGCAGAGGAGGGCGAACCCACCGGTCACAATCCAGAAGGGGCCCCTCTCAAATGCTTGGGGCCCAAAGATGCTCCAGAGAGGCCAAGCTGCTCCTTGGGATCTTGAAGGTCACAGGGTCATCTGACATCACGTGGTGAAGGGCTTGAGGGATCGCTACCTCAGTGCCTTCAGGTGCATGGCCTTGCAGAGGTCTTTAGAATCGTGGTCACACTCCAAGCACTACAAGCATACCAAATGGTGGAGTCCATCACAAACATCTGTCTGTGACAGGCACTACATGGTTTGAAACCAACTGTTTTCTTAGGTGACATCCTCACACCAGGAGAGAAGAACTCTCAAAAAGTGCCACCATAAAGTCAGGAAAAAGCCAGTCACAAAACAACTGAGGGTAACTGTGACCGGGTCAGCACTAACTGGCGTGGAAAAGAAAGAACTGACCAGGGAGGTGCCTATTTAGATTCCGTGCACATCACTTTCAGCTCCGACGACAGAGACGTGGAGCCAAACTACACCACCTACTAGCACACAGGTGTATTGCTTAAAATAAACTTCCAGATCCAGTTTGACACCTGGTGATTCTTTTAAGATAAGAAATCTGTGACTAGAAGTCTATCATATGAATGATGATGAACTCCACAGTATTGCTTTCTTTAAAAGATAATGGTTATGTCCTGGTGCAAGGAGCGACTGTGTATAGGCCCTGCACAGTCTGTCACTCCTAAAGTCTGAACTAGAACAGTCTGTTTCAGGTTACTTTAAGTCAGTCACCAGAATGGCAAAGGAAGATATGTATCTTCAACTTGTGTCGAAACTTCAGCAAGTTGGACTCAAGTCTGAGGTGAGTTGAAAGGGAATCCACAATGAGAAACCTTGAGGGTGAAGAGAATTCAGACTAAAGATTTTGAAGCTGGTTTTGTTGTTAGTCAGGAGAGTTGTGGTGGTAGGCCACAGGTGCCTTGAATGTTTGTAAGGTTTAGAGACTTGCCTTGTTGGTAAAGTCTGAAGCCTTTCAGTCACTTATATAAAAGACGTGAGGTCTTGAACTGTACTTTCCTTTTGTATAGAGACAGTCTATTGTATAGAGATTTGCAGTAGTGTAGTCTATATAAGACAACACCATACAATAATTTGATCTTATAGATGAGTTGCAGCAGTGGAGAATTCATCTGAGTAGTGGCAATTGATAGGATGCATATTTAGAGATTGCATTCATGTAAGTGATTAAAGATAAGTTAGTATCAAACAGCACTCTAAAATTTGTACTTCATGTACTTATTGTGGGGGGAGGAAGAGGAATGAGTCAGCTCAGAACATTGGGAGACACTATTAGTACCCTAGGTGCAGGAGTAGCATCTCAATGTTTAGACTGTTAAAGCACAACATATTGCACTCTGTACATTCAAGGGTACTGATTCACAAAGTTAAACTTAGACATTTGGTCTAAACTTAGACCAAACGTCTAAGTTTATGACTTTGGGAAATCACAAAGGGCATTTACAAGTACTATCTTTACGGTGGAGTGTGGACATAAAGATAGTACTTGTAAATGCCCTTTGTGAATTCCCAAGACCAGGACTCACTCCAGCAGCAGGGCTCAGGCAGGCCCAGTTGCAGCAGGCCAGCTTGGCAGATTCAGAAAGGCCTCTGAAGCTTGTTGTGTCCTTGAAGCTCACACAGGAGGTCAACAAACTGACCCTCGGAGTCACTCTGGGTACCGTGGGATGAAGGCAAGCAGGTCCAGTCTGCCTTCTCAGACAGCAAGGTGGTCCTTCACTCAGCAGGGCAATCCTCCGGCAGCAGGGCAATGCTCCTTCTGTAACTTCCACAGGTCCAAATAGTGTGCTGACTAGTGTCTCTTTATGTCCAATATTTACACCTAGTGCCAATCTTTGTGTGGGGGGACTCCTTGTCCTACCCCCGCATCTGGTTCTGGAAAGATTTTCTTCTTTAAAGGCTCCAAAAAAGCAAGGGCCTGTGTCAGGTTCTTTTGTATGTGCAGGAGGCAAAGCCCTGTGAATTGTAAGTGGGGCTGGGTACAGTCCCTCCCCAGTCATTCTACCAGGATGACCCATCATAGCCCAAGCCCCCTTTGAGTTACTGTCTGGAATCAATACACAAATCCCAGCAG
Source organism: Triturus cristatus (assembly GCF_964204655.1). NCBI lineage: Eukaryota > Metazoa > Chordata > Amphibia > Caudata > Salamandridae > Triturus > Triturus cristatus. Next base: position 304,766,534 of record NC_140579.1, on the reverse strand, counting down.
CAGAGCCATTCACCGTCATGTGACCCAGGACACTGGAAGAAGGCTCAAGGGTTGAGAAAAGAAAATGGCAGCATTCTACAAGTGGCACTTAAAATCCGATAACCTTTCAGGAGGACTTTAAAATACAATTCATTTGAGTGTAGACAGCATATATCTATCTGCTCCCAATCTAAATGTAGCACTTATTAAATGAAATAAGGAAATCCCGTAATAGTCAATGTGAGAGGGAGGCAGAATTAGGCCTGGGCGGTGAGTTCCATTCCGCTCGCGGAAATTGCAGAATTTGTTTCATTTTGCGTTCCGCCGAGAACGCGGAGTTGCGGAATTTTTTGCTTGTTCGCCCTTTCAAGATGCGTGTTCGCAAGATATTTCCCCCCGAGCATGCAAACAGCGTTTGCGAACAGGAAAAAAGCATCGTGAACGGGTGGAACAAGCAATTCTGTGTGTTTGCGTAATGTCTGACTGCTCGCGGAGATAGTTTACCTTTTCGTAGAGCTTTGCGTAGCGCAACTACGCAAATTCTGCCCACCCATAGGCAGAATAACAACTTTAGGAGTTTTTCACCACCAGGACATGTAAAACTTAAGAACACTTGTCCTACTTTTCAAATACAATGCACCCTGCCAGATGAGCCTTTAGGGCCTACATTAGGGGTGGCTTTTAAGAATTAAAAAGAAAAGTTAGGCCTGGCAAAAGGTTTATTTTGCCAGGTTATTATGGCAATTTAAAGCTGCACTACAGGCTGCAGTGGCTGGCTAGAAACATGTTTTAAAAGGCTATTTTATTGGATGGCATGATGAATGCTGTAGGCCTACTAGCAGCATTTAACTTACAGGCCCTGGGTACAGGTAGTACCATTTAATAGGGACTTACAAGTAAATTAAATGTGACAATTAGGTATAGGCCAATTTTTCCATGTTTGAAGAAGAGAGCACAAGCAATTTAGCTCTGGTTAGCAGTTGTAGAGTGCATAGAGCCTAATGGCAACAAAAACAAATTAAGCAAAACAGAAGGGCTCAAATCAAAATGTTTGGGGGAATAACACAGCAAGGGTGTCAGGTCTAACAGCCTATCAGTGTCTTTGTTCTGAATATGAGTTGAAGAGCAGAGTGAAAGGGTACTTTAAGTGGTGTAAGTCAGGTCATATGGAGGCCTGAAAATAAAGTGTTGCTATATTAAATTCTTGATATGATCATTTGGCTTGAACTAGGTTCTTTACATCAGACCTGGTAATGAAACATCTGATGTGGTGTTGCCTTGACCTTGACGTACAGGTTAAGTGGACATTCCTGATATGCTAGCAAAAGCAGTCGCATGGCATGAATATAAGTGACTACGATTCTTGGTTATTAATTAGGGCATTGTAAGCATATGTAAGTCTCCATCATGCATATACATAAGTCACACGCTTTGGTATTTACTGCATGCAGTATGAATGGAGCTGTCTGTGAAATATCACTTTATACGTTCAGGAAGTGTTGGATCTAGATCTGAAGCTGGTGCTCCGTTTTACCACCGCAGTTTATTTTGTCCCAGCATGCAATTAATAGCAATTGTCAGAAAAGGTGATAGTGTCATCCTTGGGGTACATCAAGCATTACATTTGTAAAAAAACTCACACACAAAAACATCCCCCCAAAAAAAGCAGGACTGTTACTGTATAGTAATGTAATCTATGTATATATATATATTACCTACTGGCGGTCGCCAGTAGGTAGTTATAGTTAGGACCCTGTTTCCATAGGAAATCCGCAACATTCTATTTGGAATAACTTTGGCGCCGGTCGACGAATCCTCGCGAAATTTTCAAAATAGGTGGGGCGCTACGCTCCGCTCCTACCCTGAAAGTCTCGGGGGGATTCGTCAAGCAGGGGCCGAGAAAAAAGGGGGGTCCCAAAACGCGTTTTCCCCATGCATTTTTCCATAGGACCTTTAGACACAGCTACAGCCCGAACGGCTGAACAGAATTACTTGAAATTTGGCAGAGAGGTAGCCATAAGGTCAAGGAAGTGCCTTTTGCAGGTCTGGTGTAAATCTGTTCAGTATTTCCTGAGAAAATAGCATTTAAAAGCATATATATATGTGGGCGGAGCCTAACCACACATCTCATCCTGAGATCTGATTGGCTGTCAGCACTTCATCCAAGAAGTGTTGGCAGCCATCTTGGGACCAATATACATGATAGCACCTCATTAAAAAGCATTGCAGTTAATAGAAGGTTTTAAGACTTTAGTTACATTATAAATCATTTGTTGATGGTACCATACTCATTTTAGGAATTGTGGTATGTTCTAAGGTGATTTCACCATGTGAAAAAGCCTTCTGCTGGGATATCATGATTGAGAGAAAAATATTTTCTCATGCTTTTACCACAGAGGTTTGGAAGGTGATCTATAGGCTAAACTGAGAGCTTATTTTCTGTAAATTCACATTATCTTTCTCAGTCATGTGAGAATGAAGTCTGACATTCTCAGTAAAACATGTACATCCAACAAGGGCAGAGACTGTCAGTTGATTCCTTTGTGTTCTACTGCAGCTTCCCAGAGTGTTCCAAAGAACTACTAGAGCGCTAACAGTCCTACTTATGATAAACGTATGGCACACCTGAAGCCATCTTGCTTGGATTAAAGTGGTAACTCTTAAAACATTTGATTTAAAAAGGAACAAAATGAGGGGGTTCATTTTTCCATAAAAAGTATGATTAGTGCTGCAGAAAGAAAAATTAGGGCACATTTTGAGTGACTTCTCAAATCCTCTTCTATTTCATTAAAAAATTCTGACATGCAGACTGAAACATGCACTTTCAATACCAGCAGCAGTTTTCCCTGGTGAGCAGTAGCTTTACTACAGTGATCTAATGAGCAAAAAGAGTGCTAACATTCTGAATTTATGGCAAATGTGTGACACATCTGAATGCCTTCTTGATGGAATCAAAGTAAAAAACTGAAAGTATTTCCTACTGAGGAGACTGCAGTAAATGAGGAAATTAGGAAACTTCATAACAAATAAGTCTCCCAAGATGGCCACCAGAGACAAAAGAGCCCAAATGTAGCCCAAATATCACCCAGATGTAGCCCAAGTATAGCCCAATGACAGAATGTCCCAGAATGTTCTTAAAAACAACTAGAGCGCTTACTGTCTTCATTATGACAAAAGTATGGCACACCTGAAGCCATCTTGATTGGAATAAACTGGTAACACTTAAAACATTTAATTTAAAATGGAACACAATGAGGAGGTTCATTTTGCCATAGAAATTATGATTAATGCTGAAGAAAGAAAATGAGGGCACATTTTGAGTGACTTCTCAAATCCTCTTCTATTTCATTAAAAAATTCTGACATGCAGACTGAAACATGCACTTTTAATACCCTGAGCAGACTTCCATGGTGCAGTAGTTTTACTACAGTGATCTAATGAGCAACTAGAGTGCTAACATTCAGAATTTATGGCAAATGTGTGACATATCTGAATACCTTCATGATGGAATCAAAGTAAAAAACTGAAAGCATTTCCTACTGAGGAGACTGCAGTACATGAGGAAATTAGGAAACTTCATAACAAATAAATCTCCCAAGATGGCCACCGGAGACAAAAGAGCCCAAATGTAGCCCAAAATCACCCAGATGTAGCCCAAATATAGCCCAATGACAGAAGTGTGCAAAACACTTATTATTTTGTGTTTTTGCAGTGTTATATAGTGCAGACTTGTCAGGTATTGGAGTGCTTTACATGAGCATTGGTTACATCACACAAGAACAAATTCATTTTGGTTGTAGACATGGGGAGACTAAGTGATTTGACCAGAATCACAGAATGTCGAGCTGAAGCAGAAACTGCAACCTGGTTCCCCAGTTGCAAAGTCTGCAGTTCTGGAAGTAACACCACATCCTCTCCCCTAAGTGCAACATTTAATCAAGTGGTCAACTGGATAAAAAAACATAAAGATAACAAATAATTTAAAAGTGCTTTGTCGCTATTTGAAAACTCAGAAAATATGTCCTTATTTTAGTCTTTTAGAGCACTAACCATAATTTTGATGCCAATAAGACCCTCTCATATATGTAATTTCTAAAGGAAATGCTCTAGGTATTACAGTTTTGATTACATCAAGATGATGTCAGGCGTTCCACACTTTTGTAATAAATATAGAATGTTAGCAATCTAGTTGTTCATTAGGATACTGTTGAGAGGCAGAGGCCAGGGGCACGGACTCTGAAAATTGAAGGCAGGTAGGAGGGTGCAAAGGCAACAATTTAACCACACTGAGCAGGCAGGAAGGGCCATGGAAGCACAACAGACTATGGAGGGCAGTGGAAAGGGGGGCAGGGGCAACAAACCAACAATACAGGACTTGCAAGAGAGGCTGTTGGAGGGAAGATCTATTACGGGTCAAGGAAGCTAGGGGCTGTCCCCAGATCCCCGGGAGCCACCACAGAACTGAGCAGGAGAGTGAGTCAGGGACAAAAGGGGCACCTTAATTTGAGCCGGGGTGCCTAGGAACGCTTGCTCCAAAAATGAAGAAAACAGACATATGAGACATGGAATTGGAGGCAGAATACAATGGCAGTTTAATGAGAAGATGCAACTTCAAAGAAACCGCAGAATAGAGACATAAAGTACAAAATACAGAATCCAGATAATCATACAGCTGTCATAATATTCTCTGTATCTCAATTAATGTACTGACAGAGAGAGAGAGAAAACACATCTATAAATGCATCATGAGAAACAAGTTACACCAAGGAAAATGTTACCTAGGAACACTCACGTTTACTCTTAGAGCAAGCATTCCTGCAATTACAATACAAAATCTTTTAAATGCAAAAGTAAAGAGAACAATGGTTAAACATAACATGACATTTCATATAGGTAAAATAGAATAAGATACTTCAAGCAAAGCAGAGCAAGACATTTTAAGCAAAGGAAGACAAGAGCTCCCAGCTCTTGGGGAAAACCTGCACTGCCTGTTAACCTACATACAGACGGCGAGGTAGTCCGTCGATATCTGTGGGTGCTCCCTTTTTATATCATTTTGTGGGCTCCTTTGCACGCTACATCTACCTACGTATGCTACCCAAAAGCTTCGTCTGCAGATTTTACCAGACATTTCGTCATTTACCCACTTAATGCTGACAATGGACTGGGTGAAAAGGTCAGTCTCTCAGGCCAATCGCTTATCGTAAGTTCCATAGAGCAAGCAGAAAATAATGGGTATTGTACGGGAATTCAATATATTTATGTATAAAATCTCCTCAGTTCTCCTAACTTGACGCTCTGCGGTTGCCACTTCCTTAAAAGCGGGAAACCTGCCCAGGAAGCAAGTACCAGTCCAGGATGCAGCCTACTGTATGTCGACAGCTTCAGGGGGATGTTGAACTTTGATACCGAGCACGGAGCACTCGGGTAGGGTGGGGGCTACTAGTTTGGATCAGAAGGCCTCGCAGACCTGCCTTCAGACTGCTATACACTAAAATTGCAGAGCTATGGTCAATTTAACAAAGAGGCCTACATATTGAACAGAAGGGCCTACACAGGGGTTTTATGCTGGCTGAGTGGTAAGGATGTCTCAGGATAATTATATAGCAACACAGGACCCGCTGGTCAATTTAATACGGCCTACAAATGCAGCTGGCAGGGCAAGGACAAGGGTCTCATACTTCAGGTGTGGACAGAACGGGCCAGGGGCCCCCTGTGATACAAAATCTACCCTCCTTCAAGGCTGTGGCAATGTAATAGACCATTGTGGGCAGAAGGAAGAGGCAATGGTAGTACAACCATACATGCCAACAGACCCGATTCAGCCAGGAAACGTCCAATGTTTTTAAGCTCAAATGGGCTTTATTTGATCTGTCTCCTGTCTACAATATCCTCTTTTTCAATGTAACTCAAAGGGGAAAATCAATACCCCAGTTTTTTTTCAAAATCTCCCTCTTACCAAGTTCAAAATGTTCGCAAGTATGGTACATTGGATCATGGAAGGAAATGGGATAGGGACATGGACTTGGATAACAGAGGACAGGAGGGACATGGAGAGGTGCACCAAACTGACCCTGCAGGGCAGGCATCAGGGTTTGCAGCAGCACAATACACCACACAGGGCATGCAGGACGGGAGTGCAGCACAACAATCCATAGAAAGCAAGAGGGAGGGGACAGGACCATGCACATGGACAACAGAGAACAGAGGGGCAAGAGGCAATGGTAGCTAGCTGACCATAATGGACAGACAGGAGAGAAAGCTGCAGCATAACAGACCATAAAGGGCAGGAGGGACGGATCAGGGGCATTACAATGGAACAGACAAGCCAGGAGGGAGGGAGTAGGGCTGGGGGCAAGGGGGCAGGGCAGGAGCAGCCAGATAGCCATGGAGGTCAGGCAGGATGGGCACTAGAAGCAAGACACACCATGAAGAGCAACAGTGAGACTGTGATGGCATACACACAGACCATGGAGGGAAGGTGGGAGGGGGTCAGGGGCAGCTAACTGACCACAAAGGGAAGGTGGGAGGGGCCATGGCAGCACAGAAGACCATGCATGGCAAGTGGGAGGGTTAGTGGCAGCACAATGGCTATGATGGGCAAGAAGGAGGGTGGAGGGGCATGCACAAAGGACGATGGAGGATAGAAGGGAGGGTCAGGACCTGTGCACAGACAAGAAAGTTCAGGGGAAGGGACCTCACAACAGACCACACGGGGCAGGCAGGAGGAGCAGTTGCAGCACAACAGACCAGGGAGGGCAGAAGGGTGTGGCAGTACAATGGACCATGTAGGACAGGAGGAAGAGGATAGGGGCATGGCATGTGGACAGGCAGGGTGGAGGTGGCAGGGACAGGTTACAGTCATCTGACAATGCTAGGCAGGTGGGAGGGGAGTGGCAGCTCAACAGAGCACTCAGAGTAGATAGGAGTGGCAGGTCCATGGGACATGGTGGGCAAAAAGGATGGAGCAGGGGCATGCACAAAGACATCGGAGGGCAGGGGGAAGGAGAATAGGGGCAGCAAGCTAAGCACAGAGTTTAAGCAGGAGGTCAATGATGGGGCATAGAATTGGGCAATGGAGGGCAGGAGGAGTGGACTGGTACATCATACTAAATTGAGGGCAGTGGCAGCACATCAGACCATGCATGGCAGGAGGGAGGAGGCTAGTCCATGGATTCACACAACAGAGGATAGGGAGGAAGGGGATGGGGCAGCAAGCTAACTGTTCAGAGAAGGCGGGTATTAGGAACTTTATTGTTTTTAAAACATTGTGTCTGTGCGAACTACTTAAAATATGAACAAGTATGCAGCATAATCTCACTTTTATTCAGGAAGAAGAGGACGTTTGTGACTGTAACTCCGGGCTCACTTGGCAGAAACACCCCCTGACCCTCCACCCCCTATCGCAAAATGTAATGCCCATGAAAAGGGTAGGTGAACACAGTGTTATATAGAACATAGTCCTGAGAGCACGATTGAAAATGAAAACTAGATATAGTGTATGGTATAAACTATGCACCAAAAAGTGTGATATAAGATGAACCGGGCGTGAAATATAATATGTAATACATTGTGCGCAATGACAGATTCATTGGAGAGCGCGAGATAGCACAGGCACTAGCGCGTGCTATGCGATATGCGCCTTGGAGTGTAATATGCACAGGGCAGTGTTGTGTAACCTAACTAGTCTCTAAAGTTGTAATATAAAATATGTGCTGGGGAGTGTAACGTTGCATATGCACTGTGACAAAGATATGGATCCCAGATTGTAATATGTATGGCATAGCACTGTGCGTTATAACATAGGCATCGAGAAAGGCACGTTAGATGGGGCAATATAACCCCTGCGAAGACAAGTGTGGCATGACATATTCACGGGATGGTGTTACAGTGCACATGGGCTAGGGAGTGTCATAGCATATGCACTAGCTAGTGGAATACAACACAGAGGTGTGTGGCACTCGGCAGGCAATGGTGGGTGTAACACAGCATTGGGCTCTGTCAGGAGCACGCTGTGACTCTCAAGTGATGTTCGTCCCCTTTCCAGAGAGTAAAATAAAAAGTATTACACATCCGGCAGTGGATGTGTGTTTTATTAACCGTGAGGGGGGTTTCTTGCATAGTTTTGGTCGAATTTTTGTCGAATCCCCTTTGAATGGCTTGGTGTGCATGTGTATTAAATGTGCCCGTCAATAGCTACCCATGTTTGTATAAATAAACGACAAGGGTGTCTACCAGGATTAGGCACGGTAGGGCATCAGACATGTCAGAGCTTCACTAGTGGTGTAAATACATTCCACGTGGATTCATTGCATGCATAGTCGCCTTTTAATGAATATCACGCAAATCGTCATGGTGATAGGTACGTACGGTTTGTCCAGCATGTCCTAGGTGTGTCTATGAATATATATTTTTTAAAAATAATAAAAAACAGTGGCCGGCCCTGGGGATTGGGGTCAAAAAAATATAATTAGGAGACTGGCCCTGGGGGATGGGGTCATCAGGGCCAATAAATTAGAATAAGAAGGGGAACCAAACAGCCCCCCTTCTTAAAAAACTAAAATAAATAAAAGACTGGCATCGTGCCGGAGGCCATGCCCCCTCCGTGCAGCACTCTGCAAACGCGCCCCCAACAGGCATCTCCAGTATGCGCCAGGGAGCTGCGCTGCAGCCAGGTGTTCTGAGGCCAAGCCCCTTTTTACACCTCTCTGCAACGCAGCTCTGTGGCGCTTACTGGAGGTACCTAGTGGTCTAGTTTGACCCTAGGGACCCTTAGGATTCAAGGGGACTTAATCTCTCAACTTAGAACAGCCACAGGGCGCGTTTACACAGTGGTGAAGGGAGGGGACGGGGCCTGAGGTGACGTGTGCAAACACGCACTATGGCACGTTTTAAATTGGGGATATAATTTCCCTTCAATACTGAGGGCCCCTGGGGGCTAACTAGCCCACCAAGTGCTTCCAGTAAGCGCCACTGAGCTGCATTGCAGAGAGGTGGTCCAGGCCGTGCCACTTTTTACACCTCTCTGCAACGCAGCTCTGTGGCACTTACTGGAGGTACCTAGTGGGCTAGTTGGACCCTAGGGACCCTCAGGATTCAAATGAACTTAATCTCCCAACTAAAAATGGACACAGGGCGTGTTTACACAGTGGTGAATGGAGGGGACGGGGCCTGAGTTAACGTGTGCAAAAACGCCCTGTGGCCTGTTTTAAGAGGTAGTTTTAATCCCCATGCCCTATTATATACTAGGGGCTTACAGAGGAGGTCATGCTAATCACAGGGGGACCCCAACGCATAATGTTCCCTAGTGTATGTAGGTGTTTTCACTGTATTCTAAGTGTCTTTTAACATAGCACTGGCTCTAGGACTGGTTAGTCAGACTCAGTTACCACCAGTATCCGTCTGAAAAAGTTGAGGGTACAGGATGATTTTGCAACAAGGCTTCTTTCTGCTCTTCTTTTTGTTCTTTCTGCACGTTATCCTTCTTCCTGCACTTATCTTCGTATTTGAGGACTTCTGTTGCTTCTTTCTGCACTTCTTTTGTTTCTTTCTGTGCATTTTTTCTTCTTTCTTCACATGTCCTATCTCTGTAGGCATAGTTAGAAATTAGCATTTAAAAAACCTTTGAAATTCACAGAAAAAACCATAGGTTTCAGGCACGTTATAGTTAGGAATTAGCATTTAAAAAACCTCAGAAATTCACTGAAAAAACCATAGGTTTCAGGGGTGTTATAGTTAGCTGGACTTTTCACTTGTACAAAACCATTGAAATTCCCCCGTTATAGTTAGTTCAGCTAACTATAACTCGCGCGCCCGCAATGCACTGCTGATGACGTCACATATTACATCACTCATGACATGGTCAGTGACATCACTCATGACATCACTGATGACATCTCAAATGACATCACTGATGACATCATCCTTCTGATAGAGTGGCAGACCTCCTCTCACCCTAATATAACCTTTGATACACACATTCAAAAATAGAGACTAAAATTTTCAAAACAATGGACATACCAATACCAGTTACAACAACCTCTTCAGTAATTCTAAGATCCACATACACATACACTCATTCACCAACAGTCCTATACAGTCACTCATACATGTACTCACTCATCATATGTACTCATACACCTATACATCCTGTTACACAATGCCACTCATCCATAGAGTTACTCACACACATAGTCACTCATGCTAATAAAGAATCAAACATACATTTACTTGCATATACAGTTATACACACACCACCATACTTACTTCTACGGAAACTTACACATACTTAGTCTTTTAAACAATCACTTATAGAAACACATACTTATTCATACAGGAACTCTTTCAATCTCTCACTCTCACATATACTCACATATATACACCAATAGTCACATATACTAGTTTAAAACATATGTAGTTACTCATAAAGACACTATTGAGACAGTCATTCACTCACGAACACACCCATACACACACTCATCCACCCATACAGTCCTGCTCACATGCTGTGTTCAACCCATACAAACAGTGAGTCACTCATTCATGCACCTATGCACTACGTAATACCCCCCACCGAACCATGCAGACACTCAGACTGATACTCAAAAAACCAACTAATAACCTATATAGACACCCATGTAGCTACTCACCAACCCATGCAGCCACTTATACACAAAGTGAGAGACTGATACAGATATTTACATATTTAAACATTACTCACTAAGCCATGTATTCACTATGATACACTTAATCAGTCAGTTACACAATCAATTTTTCAAAAACAAATCATCCATTTAGACACTTATATACCCATTTATTCTTCCATCGACCTTGAGATATACATATATAAAACATATTTAATTTTCAGAAAAACACACATTCACTGGATGATGTCATCAGTGATGTCATCAGTGATGTCATTTGAGATGTCATCAGTGATGTCATGAGTGATGTCACTGACCATGTCATGAGTGATGTAATATGTGACGTCATCAGCAGTGCATTGCGGGCGCGCGAGTTATAGTTAGCTGAACTAACTATAACGGGGGAATTTCAATGGTTTTGTACAAGTGAAAAGTCCAGCTAACTATAACACCCCTGAAACCTATGGTTTTTTCAGTGAATTTCTGAGGTTTTTTAAATGCTAATTCCTAACTATAACGTGCCTGAAACCTATGGTTTTTTCTGTGAATATATATATATATATATATATATATATATATATATATATATATATTCAGTGAAAAAACCATAGGTTTCACACACGTTATAGTTAGGAATTAGCATTTAAAAAACCTTAGAAATTCAGTGAAAAAACCATAGGTTTCACACATGTTATAGTTAGCTGGACATTTTACTCGTAAAAAACCAATGAAATTGCCCCGTTATAGTTAGTTCAGCTAACTATAACTCGCGCGCCCGCAATGCACTGCTGATGACGTCACATATTACATCACTCATGACATGGTCAGTGACATCACTCATGACATCTCTGATGACATCTCAAATGACATCACTGATGACATCACTGATGACATCATCCAGTGAATGTGTGTTATTCTGAAAATTAAATATGTTTTATATATGTATATCTCAAGGTCGATGGAAGAATAAATGGGTATATAAGTGTCTAAATGGATGATTTGTTTTTGAAAAATTGATTGTGTAACTGACTGATTAAGTGTATCATAGTGAATACATGGCTTAGTGAGTAATGTTTAAATATGTAAATATCTGTATCAGTCTCTCACTTTGTGTATAATTGGCTGCATGGGTTGGTGAGTAGCTACATGGGTGTCTATATAGGTTATTAGTTGGTTTTTTGAGTATCAGTCTGAGTGTCTGCATGGTTCGGTGGGGGGTATTACGTAGTGCATAGGTGCATGAATGAGTGACTCACTGTTTGTATGTGTTGAACACAGTATGTGTGCAGGACTGTATGGGTGGATGAGTGTGTGTATGGGTGTGTTCGTGAGTGAATGACTGTCTCAATAGTGTCTTTATGAGTAACTACATATGTTTTAAACTAGTATATGTGACTATTGGTGTATATATGTGAGTATATGTGAGAGTGAGAGATTGAAAGAGTTCCTGTATGAATAAGTATGTGTTTCTATAAGTGATTGTTTAAAAGACTAAGTATGTGTACGTTTCTGTAGAAGTAAGTGTGGTGGTGTGTGTATAACTGTATATGCAAGTAAATGTATGTTTGATTCTTTATTAGCATGAGTGACTATGTGTGTGAGTAACTCTATGGATGAGTGGCATTGTGTAACAGGATGTATAGGTGTATGAGTACATATGATGAGTGAGTACATGTATGAGTGACTGAATTGGACTGTTGGTGAATGAGTGGATGTGTATGTGGATCTTAGAATTACTGAAAAGGTTGTTTTAACTGGTATTGGTATGTCCATTTTTTTGAATATTGTAGTTTCTATTTTTGAATGTGTGTGTCAAAGGTTATATTAGGGGAAGAGGAGGTCTGCCACTCTATCACAAGGATGATGTCATCAGTGATGTCATCAGTGATGTCATTTGAGATGTCATCAGTGATGTCATGAGTGATGTCACTGACCATGTCATGAGTGATGTAATATGTGACGTCATCAGCAGTGCATTGCGGGCGCGCGAGTTATAGTTAGCTGAACTAACTATAACGGGGCAATTTCATTGGTTTTTTACGAGTAAAATGTCCAGCTAACTATAACATGTGTGAAACCTATGGTTTTTTCACTGAATTTCTAAGGTTTTTTAAATGCTAATTCCTAACTATAACGTGTGTGAAACCTATGGTTTTTTCACTGAATTTCAAAGGTTTTTTAAATGCTAATTCCTAACTATAACGTGTGTGAAACCCATGGTTTTTTCAGTGAATTTGCAAGGTTTTTTAAATGCTAATTTTTTTTTTATTCTTCAATTTTTTCAAACATATTTTTAATTTAATTTACTTACCTTTTATAAAGACTATGCTTTAATTTTTAAAATCCTTAAATATTTTTTTTTAATATATTTTTTAAAATAAACATGTAAAATTTATTTCCAGTTCTTTTGTTTTTTTTTTAATTTTTTTTTGGTACGCGTACCGTAAGCTCACGGTAAGCGTACGGTTTACGCAACGTCCGTAATCTATCTACGCTGCTTGCGTATAGTTACGCACTTTGCGTAGCCGCGCGTACTGCGCGTGGGACGCGTGCGCGCTTACGCCACACGCGCACGTTACGCGGAAGTGCCGGGGAGTGACTGTTATGCGCATGCGCGCAAGCGCGTGTCTTTTTTACGCGCACGCGTACTTTTTGCCGTAAGCGTACCGTAAGCGTACCGTAAGCGTACGGTAGGTCATGTGATCTTGAAACACAACTTTTGATTGGTTGAAACTACTTTCAGTTCTAGAACTCTCCTACACCACACCCATTCCCCTCATTTCTGCTTGTGATCCCTTGGGAGAAGGAGCTGGTTTGTCTTTGGGATACGATGGCAGAACAGCAGAGCTCTTCTGAGAGTGAGGCTAGCACTAGCAGCACTGTCTTGAGGCAGAGATCGAGGAAACAAAAGCCTTCTTATGTTTGGGATTATTTTACTTTTCCAGAAGGCCAGCAAAAGGTGAATGCACCCTTAGTTACTTGCAAGCTGTGTCAGCGTGTACTTTCTAGAGGTAATCCTAACAGGAAGTATTCCTTTGGGAATCACACCATGAAGAGACACCTCCAGGATGTACACAGAAGGACACATGGTCATCTTTTTGGAGGTAACTCTTCAGAAAGACGAGCCAGTACATCCACAGCAGCTCAGCCTGGACCATCACCTGCAGGGCTTACTCCTTCTTCTGCAGGTCAGGTGAGCCCTTCATCTGTGGGGGGAGAATCTCCTTTTGCTGGCCCTCTGGAAATGAACCCTCGATTTCGGAAGGTTGATATTCATTGCACATTTTGTAAAGATCTAATTTGCCATAGGGAGACCAGTGTTTCCCTAGTGAACAACAAAATAGATCAGCACATTTGTCGCTTTGAATAATTTTCCCATGCTTCCTTTCCTCTGTCCCTGCATGAACACAACGGTTCTTTTAAGAGCCAACCTTATCTTTCATCTTTTTTTTACATATGTTTTTAAAAACTTTTTTTTATTTTTTTTTACCGTACGCGTACGGTGCGCGTACTTTTTTTTATTTTTTAAAAAAAACACTAAAAATCATTTATCACATTACATTGTCCTTGAGAGACTACAATTATTATTATTGACTTACCATACTCACTGAAAAAATATTTATTCATTTCTTTTTTTAAAAAATAGTTTTAAAAATGTTTGTAGTTTTCGAAAATTTTCTATATCTATCTGGAAAAAAAGAAAAAAGTATTAATATTTTTTAAACATTTTATAATACAGTACACATATTTACATTTTTTACCAAAAAATCTTTTTGCCTTATTTTTGCTGTTTTCAGAATATATTGCATTTCACTATAAATTGTGAAAGCAATTGCATTCATCATTTTACAGCGGGCAAAAAAAAATACCAATCACAAAGATTGTATTAAAAAAGCCCTGATTCTTTTTTTAATTAAACTTAACATTATAGAAATGCATAATATTGTAAAAAAATATCATCTAATACCAATACTTATTTCTTTAAAATACCGTCTGATATGTTTGTTTCAGAACTATAATCACAATATTAGATCTCAAATAACTCCAAAATACATCTGATTTCATTTCCTTTAGGCCAAATAGTAATTTTAATTTTTTTTTTGGAATAAATTTCCAACGGAAATCCAATAAAATTCTAAAGTTTAATTTGTCCAGATCTCACCGATTCTCTGTAACATTTTGGTTCACGAAAATTTTTTGAATAATTTATTTAGTCCACAATAGAATTGGTTACTTTTCCACATGGCCAAATAGTAATTTTTTAAATCATTTTTGAAAAAATTTCCAATGGCAGTCCAATAACATTCCAAAATTTAAAATGTGCAGAAGTTACCGATAATCTCTAAATTATTGGTTTTTCAAAATTGCATTAAAAATTAAAAAAGTCCACATTACAATTGGTTATCTTTCCATTAGGCCAAATGATAATTTTAAAAATCTTTTTTTTACAAAATTGCAATGGTAATCCAGTAAAATGGTAAAATTATTTTGTCCAGATCTTGCCAAGTCTCTCTAAAATTTAGGTTTCAGGAAGATTAGATAGGAATTTGCTAAATCAAAAGGCAAACGTTGTTTGAAAATCAATTGGGAATCATTACACAGTGTCCAGCCTTTTTCACATTTTAGATAAACTGTGTAATGTCCAGAAGTAACAGTAGGTCCATCATGGAAAATTATTGCAACAGTTACAAAAGTGTTTCCTGAAATTGATAATTGCTGTCCTGTAAACTTCTTTATTAAAGTATCCAATTTTGAACCATCAGCTCTACATCGTTGCATCATTAAAATTACATACTGTCCGTATTCCTTTAAAATTAATGTTGAAAACATGTCAGAATTACACTCACCACATTTCATGCTATGATTAGCATCTTTAACTAATTTTGCAAAAGTGACTGTTTTACTCTCTGGCAATGTCAAATAAATAAACCTTTCATTATCAACAATAGAGCCACATATATTATAACAATTATCACAACTATGTTCCCATTTATAAGAGAGACCAAAAAAAATGTCAATGGGAACTCCTTCTTCTTCCACTACCTGAAGAAAATACATCAAAAATTCATGTGCATCTTGCTGTTCATTTTGAGAAAACTGTGTTCGTCCTGAACATACATCTAAAAGTTTTCTAATGTCAGTAGCACTTACTATTTGAGTTTTATCTTTACTCAGCTTTTGAAAAAGGAGACTCAGCTCTGAACAGAATCTTTTTCCCTGATTTACTATTATCTGCTCTTGCAAACTTTCCAGATAAAATGCAACATTCAGCACTACATTTGCGTAGCAGTTGACACCAGAGCTATTTTCAAAATGACATCCTACAACCTGTTCTTCATTTTCCTTTTTCTTTTTGCTTGCAATTACATCACTCCTCTTTTTTTTCCTCTTCTCTACATCTTCACTACAGATATTCTCATTTTTTCTTTTACGAGAAACTACACGTTTCTCCAACACAGGATACTGACCTAAATGAGGAGCATAGCTTCTTCTTAATCTATTATACTCCTTTACACAATTTGTATCAGCACTAACTTTTGATTCTTCAAAGTCTATCATGAATAAACCTGATAATGTTTTGACTCGTGACAAAGCAACATATGCCATACCTTCTTTGAACACAGTTGAACCAATGTTCACAAATGCACAATCTACAGTCAATCCTTGAGACTTGTGAATAGTTACAGCATATGCTAGAGAAAACGGAAACTGCTTCCTACGTACATATAAGTCTTTCACAAGCATAAAACGAACTGTACAACGACAAATATCTTTAACTTCATCTATCTGATCAAATTTTATTTTTAAACATTCAATTCCTTCTTTTTTCTGATAATTAATAAAACCCACAACTCTTCCCATCGCTCCATTAACTAAACCTTTCTCAACATCCAAATTTCTCCTTAAAAACACTCTACAGTTCATGCAAACATATAGATTTTTTTCTAATCCAGCTGTTTTGGAGATGTTCTTCTCTAGTGAGTCCAATTTATTTTTCAGTTTGCCTGTTACTGTGACAGTAATTCTTCCATCCTCAATTTTGTCCACTGCTTCCAATTTCCTGATCTCTTCCTTTTCCAATTTCAAAAGCTCCTCATTGAATATTGAGCATTCACGTAGAGTAGGCATTAAGCAGATGACACTTTTGTTTTCTGCAATGTTCTTGTATATCTTCTCTGCAACTATTTCTTCCTTTGGAAATAAATTATGTAGCAGCCGAGTCTGTAATGCTTTTTTGCCAGCTTCTGTGAGTAGTCCTATCCTGATATCTTTCAGAATACTTCCATATTCTTCATCGTTTGCTTGCCTCATATTAGTTGTAAGTTCCTTGTACTCAAAGAAGGACCAAATATTTGTATTACCGATACTTCCCAATGACTTCTTCGTGTCTTCATGTGTCACAGTATTAAACACTGGTTGTCCTTTAACTGGAGTAAGTTGCAAAAGATCTCCAAAAACTATGACGTGTTTTCCACCAAATAACACGTCATAGTCTGTCTTCAAAATTTGCTGCATTCTTAAATGCACAAAGGCAAGCATTAAGTTTGATACCATGCTCACCTCATCAATAATGAGAACTTGCATCTTCTTCAATACTCGTGAAACTTCCAAGGATGCTTCTCCAGTTAGCTTGTTGAATTGTATTTTGTTCTCATGCTCCACTGGTAACATTAGCAAACGATGTAAGGTGATTCCTTTTATGTTATATGCTGCTAACCCAGTTGGAGCAGTAACCACACAAGACAAAGTAGAATCCGTTTTTTGCTTTAGATAGCTTCTGATGACTTTAATTAGGAAACTTTTTCCAGTGCCAGCTTGTCCGCTTACATACATCCTGATTGGATGAAATGATGTGCATGAGCACTCTTTTTTTACATGTAGAAATCCGTGATCAATTTTGTTTTTGATCTCTTCATAAATTTGTTGCTGCTCTTGATTCAGTTGTCTTTCCAAATTTTCTAAGTCTATAAATTCTTCTTGAGCTTGATTCATAGCTGTTTCCACTTCATTCATGGCTATTGATGCTTCATTTTCAACGATTGGTTGTCCTAGGGGATCTTGACTGTGTGTTCCTGAACTTTGGCTGTCCTGAGAACTGTCTCTAGCTATTTCTGCTGCAATTGTAGTTTCCTGTTCAATTTCTTCATTTAACATTTGCAGATAAGTTGTGAATGTATTGCATTGTATGCTGTCTTTGCAAGCATTAAATGAATCCTCATAGCTTTGAAATTCTCCCAGTAGTTCATCCTCTGTACGCCATGGTTTAAACAACTGTAAAAGAGCCAAGTAGTAAAATTCTTTCTTGTCGGTAGTGTCGCAACTCAGCTTCCGATGATTTATCAAACTTCCTTTGCTTTGCTTCACCAGACATCCTTCTTCACCAACAACTTTATATTTTCCATTATTAATGTCTTCTGCAGCTTTCCGTGAATAAATGTAGTTCTGCAACACTTCATAGAGACACATGTTCTCCAGATGATGACTTCTCTTGGGATAATATGTGTCCAACATGTTTGTTTTCAATATATCTGTACTTTCTGGGTCATTCTCGGCCAAATATTCAATTTCTCCAACAGATTTCAGTACCCGATTTCTCATTGCTGCAAGGCCTAAACTTGCCCAAATTATTCTTCTTGACTTCGAGTAGAGACTTGCAGAAGATAACCTATCTGAACATTCGTAGGATCCAATTTCTCGATGCGATAACATTTTCAAACTGAAACTGTACAGCTTCTTACTGACAGTTTTCTCGTGAGAAATCTCTTCCCACATTTCCTTCAATTCTGTTTTTTCTGATTTCGTAATGTAAGACGTTACATATCGTGCAACAGCAATGGAATTGTCAGCTACAAACTGTATATCCATGTTAGCGTTCCACATGGATAAAATGACTGGGTTGTAGTCATTTATATTTTTTGATTCTTCTTTTCTTTTAAGGTTGTAGGTATTCTTAGGTGATTTTCTTGTGATAGTATGTCTCACAGCTGACATAAAACTGTTTACTCTTCCATTTGAAAGAACAGGTCTAGGAAATCCAAATCGACATTTAGTGTAGTATTTTTCTTTGCTCTTGTATTTCCGTCGACAGTATTTTCCACACCGATGACTTTGGAAACGTAAAACTTGCTCCTTTAACTTGTTCTCTTCTGTGCTTTTTGGTATACCACATGTTGCATATTCTTCAATGTAAGATAACACTGCTTCATCAGTATCTGTTCCAAACTTTGGGGCATCCTTGATCCACAACAGCATATGAATATGAGGAGCACCTCTTGCCTGGTACTCTTTTCTCCAAAAGAAATCCACTACTTCTCCAAGGGGTGGATTTTTTTTATTGCAGATGAAGGACATCATAGCCTCAAATCTATGATTGAAATATCTGCAAACATTAACCGGATCCAATGAGCACAGTTCTCCTGCTGTCTTGTATTCGATGTTTTTAATGTTTGAATTGGCCTCTCGTAGAAAATCCAGTAAATCTTCCCAAGCGTACTCGGCACAGCTTAGGGTAAGGAACCATGTTGGTGTTCCTAAATTGCGTAACATGCATTTTAGTTCACCATGGCGTCGGTACCAATATTCATTTGTCCCACGCTGACAAGCCATCAGATTGATCAGTTGTGTTTCCAAATGATCATCTCGGTGCTGCACTTTCTCCATAAAATCCTTAGCAGACACATTTTGTAAATGTACTCCACTTTTTAAAATGTGATTTACTGCATAAGACAGTGCAGACAAGTCGCTTTCAAATAAAAGATGAAACAAATAAGGAATACTTTGTCGAAATCTGGGATCTTCAGCATATAGTCTTGTAGTCCGATACTCTGAAGCTGGAATCTGTTCTGGACGTTCATCGTATCGTCCTCCTTTTCCCGTAGGAAACAGCTGGGGAAAACATCGAGCTTCCAAGCTCTCCTCCCATACACTCACGGGAGTTCCTTTTGCTTTCTTCATCTGAAAGAGATCAATATTGTCTCCCATAACTTCTTTCGAATGAAGAGGATGTATGCTAAAATGTTCATAAATTTCTTCTTCCTTTGTCTTGTCCACTTTTTCAATTTGTCCAGTTGGTGTTTCTGTGTCTTCTTGAAAATCTTCGTCTTCTTCTTCTTCTTCTAT
The DNA here is from genome assembly GCF_964204655.1 of Triturus cristatus. Classification (NCBI taxonomy): domain Eukaryota; kingdom Metazoa; phylum Chordata; class Amphibia; order Caudata; family Salamandridae; genus Triturus; species Triturus cristatus. The sequence goes on along the minus strand of NC_140579.1, from coordinate 304,746,792 downwards.
ATAAATTGATTCATACCATTTGTTATTTTTTTTCAAATACAAATTTGCTCTTTGTACTTTCCGCACATCTACCAGCTCCTGCCAAATCTTCTTATTCTTTGTAGGTACACCATTAACCAGAATAATTAATGGTTCAGTTTCCAAAGTATCCGCATCAATAGTTTCCATATTTTTTTTCAAATCCAAGGGCAAATACACCACTCTACCTTTTAAACCTCTCAGTAAATCTGAAGGAGGTAATTTACCAGTTTTGGGCTCCATACGTACTATGGTCTGGAACGGATGAACACATTGAATGAGTATAGACTCATATGTATTTAATTCAGAAAGTTCAGCAGGAATAGCATCCAATTCTAAATTATTATGTACAGCTCTGGTCGGCATTCTATTTTCCTCTAACTTGTTGTAACAGTATTTACAAATACGCTGATCTTCACCCAATTCAAAACAATTTTCAAGAAATATATATGTGGCAAAATCCATCCACTTATAATTATCTTCATTTTCACTCTTTCTGTAGAGATCAACATTCCTAGTTTGTTTTCTATAATGAGTTCTGCGGCAACAAATACAAGTAACATTTGGTCTTTCATTAGAGACTATTGCAAATTTTGTTATGTGATCATTAAATGTCTTACTTACAGAAGGTTCTACATTCTCTTCCACTTCTTCCTCATTTACTGTGTCCTTCTCTGCACTGTTTTGTTCAGGACCAAAGTAACAAAACTGAATTTCATCAACAACCTTCTCTACATCTGATACCGTTCCTCGGAACAGAGCCCTATTCAATTCATTTAACTTTATTGCTGGACTTTTGGCAAAATACAACCGTCTCACAAACTTTCTCATTTCAGTATGATGAACAGCCAGCATCCTAAAATGATGGAAAACACTATTGCACACTTTTCTAGATAGACAAGCCAGAGAATGACCCTGCAAACCAGTATTCTCTCTCACTCTGCATGGATCCAGACTTTGAAGCACCTTAATCTTCTGTTTTACACTTTTTTTACTATATTCTCTTAGAAACTCTCGAAATCTGTCAATAGATTCCTGACGCACAGTGCAAATACTACTACAATTCCAAGTGTACACTGGGGCTTTAGGACGTCTCCCCATTGCCTCATCTGCCATCACTTGTACCTCATCTCTTGGAACCATTATCTCCTTCTCCATTATGCAACCATTTTTTACTTCGTATGAACGACCTCTGGTGTCAACTGCATGCAGCAAACTATTACTTTGAAAATAGCTCTCTTCATTAAAAAAAGGTTCACTACTTGAACTATGCATCCACTTTCCTAAAAACACTTTACAAAAGTTTGTTCTGTTCACTACTCTTTTGCTTTTGCTTTGTGATTTCAGTACATTAACCATTTTATCTAATGTACGCATCCTATTCAAAATTAATATGAATAGTTTCCTTTTTAATTCTAATGCTTTTGCTGCAATGGCTTCAATTTCTTTTTTTCTCTTGTAATATTTTGCCTTTTGCTTATATTTCTTCACATCCTTTATCAAATTGGACATAACTCTTCTCTGAAACATTTTTCTACGTATCTCTTTAAACGCTGTTTTTCTGTTTATGTAAAACTTTTCAGTTGCAGAAGGTATATTTGCATTAACTAAATTCTCAATTTTTTGCTGTTCTCTTCGTTTTGTTACATTCTTCCCTGGACAGACATTTTGTACATTTTTCTTTGTTTTGAATATTTTTTTAAGAAATTCTTTTTTCTGCTTACCAGAAGATTTTTTCTTTTTCCCAACATGAGCATCTTCTACTAACTTTGGTCCTCCAGTTGTCTTCAAATATAGTTTTTTTTTTAGCGTTTTTTGAACTCTGGATTTTGTAGGCATCTTAAATTTTGTTCACTGCTCTTCAGCAATACCTGAAAAAAACTAAAAAAAAATTCCTTTATTGTATTTAAATATATTACTACATTTCTTTTCACAATAGTCACAAAACAAAATTTCTTTGCCAATTTGAATGCACACAAACTGCTCTTTTTTTTGGGCAAGTGAAAATCTCTTTTACAAACTGTCACATTATGAAACCACTTTTCAGATTTTTTAAAAAGCCCATGTCCAGAGTGCTACACTCCAGCAAGGGCAACCAGCCTTAGTGAAGCTCAATGTATTTGCATTACAGACTGAAACCTGAAAACCCCACTCGCTTCTAAATACTGTGCATGACTATACACGGCAAGCACATGGGTGTGTGCTAAGACTCTGCTTCTTCCCCCAAAAATTCACTCCCCCTTTCCATCTAATGCAACTGTGAAATCACCAGCGCAAGACGCAATAAATCTCTGCCTATAATTCCTCTATGCACACAGAGTCATGTTTTCACATTAGTCCCAAAACGAAATTTCTTTGCCATTTTTAAAGCACACTTACTGCTCTTTTTTTTTTCGGGGCAAGTGAAAATCACTTTTACAGACTGACACATTATGAAACCTTTTTTTTTAATTTATTTAATTGCACTTGTCCAAGCTGTTTTTTTCAGACCACCACCATGTGTATTCGCGGTGACTGCCTACACTCCAGCAAGGGCAACCAGCCTTAGTGATGCTGAATGTATTTGCATTACAGACTTAAACCTGAAAACCCCACTCACTTGTAAATACTGTGCATGACTATACATGGCAAGCACATGGGTGTGTGCTAAGACTCTGCTTCTTCCCCCAAAAATTCGCTCCCCCTTTCCATCTAATGCAACTGTGAAATCACCAGAGCAAGACGCAATAAATCTCTGCCTATAATTCCTCTATACACACAGAGTCATTTTTTCACATTAGTCCCAAAACGAAATTTCTTTGCCATTTTGAAAGCACACTTACTGCTCTTTTTTTTTCGGGCCAAGTGAAAATCACTTTTTACAATTGGAAATCACTTTTACAGACTGACACATTATAAAACCACTTTTTTTGATTTATTTAAATGCACATGTCCAAGCTGTTTTTTCAGACCACCACCATGTGTATTCTCTGTGACTGCCTACACTCCAGCAAGGGCAACCAGCCTTAGTGATGCTGAATGTATTTGCATTACAGACTTAAACCTGAAAACCCCACTCGCTTCTAAATACTGTGCATGACTATACATGGCAAGCACATGGGTGTGTGCTAAGACTCTGCTTCTTCCCCCAAAAATTCGCTCCCCCTTTCCATCTAATGCAACTGTGAAATCACCAGAGCAAGACGCAATAAATCTCTGCCTATAATTCCTCTATGCACACAGAGTCATGTTTTCACATTAGTCCCAAAACGAAATTTCTTTGCCATTTTGAAAGCACACTTACTGCTCTTTTTTTTTCGGGCCAAGTGAAAATCACTTTTTACAATTGGAAATCACTTTTACAGACTGACACATTATGAAACCACTTTTTTTGATTTATTTAAATGCACATGTCCAAGCTGTTTTTTCAGACCACCACCATGTGTATTCTCTGTGACTGCCTACACTCCAGCAAGGGCAACCAGCCTTAGTGATGCTGAATGTATTTGCATTACAGACTTAAACCTGAAAACCCCACTCGCTTCTAAATACTGTGCATGACTATACATGGCAAGCACATGGGTGTGTGCTAAGACTCTGCTTCTTCCCCCAAAAATTCGCTCCCCCTTTCCATCTAATGCAACTGTGAAATCACCAGAGCAAGACGCAATAAATCTCTGCCTATAATTCCTCTATGCACACAGAGTCATGTTTTCACATTAGTCCCAAAACGAAATTTCTTTGCCATTTTTAAAGCACACTTACTGCTCTTTTTTTTTTCGGGGCAAGTGAAAATCACTTTTACAGACTGACACATTATGAAACCTTTTTTTTTAATTTATTTAATTGCACATGTCCAAGCTGTTTTTTCAGACCACCACCATGTGTATTCTCTGTGACTGCCTACACTCCAGCAAGGGCAACCAGCCTTAGTGATGCTGAATGTATTTGCATTACAGACTTAAACCTGAAAACCCCACTCGCTTCTAAATACTGTGCATGACTATACATGGCAAGCACATGGGTGTGTGCTAAGACTCTGCTTCTTCCCCCAAAAATTCGCCCCCCTTTCCATCTAATGCAACTGTGAAATCACCAGAGCAAGACGCAATAAATCTCTGCCTATAATTCCTCTATGCACACAGAGTCATGTTTTCACATTAGTCCCAAAACGAAATTTCTTTGCCATTTTGAAAGCACACTTACTGCTCTTTTTTTTTCGGGCCAAGTGAAAATCACTTTTTACAATTGGAAATCACTTTTACAGACTGACACATTATGAAACCACTTTTTTTGATTTATTTAAATGCACATGTCCAAGCTGTTTTTTCAGACCACCACCATGTGTATTCTCTGTGACTGCCTACACTCCAGCAAGGGCAACCAGCCTTAGTGATGCTGAATGTATTTGCATTACAGACTTAAACCTGAAAACCCCACTCGCTTCTAAATACTGTGCGTGACTATACATGGCAAGCACATGAGTGTGTGCTAAGACTCTGCTTCTTCCCCCAAAAATTCGCTCCCCCTTTCCATCTAATGCAACTGTGAAATCACCAGAGCAAGACGCAATAAATCTCTGCCTATAATTCCTCTATGCACACAGAGTCATGTTTTCACATTAGTCCCTAAACGAAATTTCTTTGCCATTTTTAAAGCACACTTACTGCTCTTTTTTTTTTCGGGGCAAGTGAAAATCACTTTTACAGACTGACACATTATGAAACCTTTTTTTTTAATTTATTTAATTGCACTTGTCCAAGCTGTTTTTTTCAGACCACCACCATGTGTTTTCTCTGTGACTGCCTACACTCCAGCAAGGGCAACCAGCCTTAGTGATGCTGAATGTATTTGCATTACAGACTTAAACCTGAAAACCCCACTCGCTTCTAAATACTGTGCATGACTATACATGGCAAGCACATGGGTGTGTGCTAAGACTCTGCTTCTTCCCCAAAAAATTCGCTCCCCCTTTCCATCTAATGCAACTGTGAAATCACCAGAGCAAGACGCAATAAATCTCTGCCTATAATTCCTCTATGCACACAGAGTCATGTTTTCACATTAGTCCCAAAACGAAATTTCTTTGCCATTTTGAAAGCACACTTACTGCTCTTTTTTTTTCGGGCCAAGTGAAAATCACTTTTTACAATTGGAAATCACTTTTACAGACTGACACATTATAAAACCACTTTTTTTGATTTATTTAAATGCACATGTCCAAGCTGTTTTTTCAGACCACCACCATGTGTATTCTCTGTGACTGCCTACAGTCCAGCAAGGGCAACCAGCCTTAGTGATGCTGAATGTATTTGCATTACAGACTTAAACCTGAAAACCCCACTCGCTTCTAAATACTGTGCATGACTATACATGGCAAGCACATGGGTGTGTGCTAAGACTCTGCTTCTTCCCCCAAAAATTCGCTCCCCCTTTCCATCTAATGCAACTGTGAAATCACCAGAGCAAGACGCAATAAATCTCTGCCTATAATTCTTCTATGCACACAGAGTCATGTTTTCACATTAGTCCCAAAACGAAATTTCTTTGCCAATTTGAAAGCACACTTACTGCTCTTTTTTTTTTCGGGGCAAGTGTAAATCACTTTTACAGACTGACACATTATGAAACCACCATGTGTAACTACAACAAAAACAATTCCCATTTCTATTATTCATTTCTTAAGTTACCACATACATCCCCTCTCAAACTGTAAACTCACCTTTAAAATTAGTTAGTTGTGAAAGAAATGTGACACTCAAACAGCAGATTATCAGAGCCAGGATCTCTGTTGTGTTCACCTCTCTCCTCTCAGCAGAACCAGATAATGGCAAACTTTCCCTCTATTTTTCCACACATATACATGTAAGTTTCAAATCTCAGTGCTTCCCCCTTTTTTTCAAATGTAATCACACATTTCTATTGGTTGAAAACCAACCCTTTTCCAAAAGTACCCTTCCCCCAACTTGACTTCTGCCTAGTACCCTTCCCCCAACTTGACTTCTGCCTGCTACCATAGCAACAGCTCATGGAACACTGCTGTGTAGAGTTAGGTCAGAAGTTCGACACACAATGTTTCAATTCCACAGAGCAAGAGTGCTTGACTTTTCAAACCTTACAGCAAATCCATAGTACTGTTCTTTGGTTACACATTTTTTTGTACCAATACAAAACATGCTTCTATTAATTTACACATACAGCCTAGTTTTTATTCTAGAATGGTATGAAACAGCCAATCAGTTCTTTTTGTTTTGAAAAAAATATGTATGCCTCCATTTCCAAACTGTCTTTCTTTTCATATTGCCATTCTACTGAAAGACACCTCCTGAGTGCATCCAGTTCTCCTTTGAAGATGTTCACAGTGTGGATTGTAGGGCACAGCTATGTCTTCTGGAGTGAAAAGTTTGCAGAGAAAACAGGTATGATGAGAGACCTTGCTTTGCCAAATGTAGACATTAAATGGATTGGTCAGAGAGGGTTAAAGTGGCACCAATTGATGCCATTGGTGAAATCCTTCATTCAAATCCAACACCCTGACCTCATAATAGTGCACTGTGGTGGCAATGACCTAGGCACTTTGACTGGGGTAGGTCTGGAAATGCTTATGAAGGACACCTTTGCACAACTGTTTACACTTTTCCCTAAAACTGCCTTTGTGTTTTCGAACATATGCCAAAGGCAAAAATGGAACTGGTCCTATCATTTCTGTCCGCAGATTGACAAAGCAAGAAAGCACGTCAACAAATCTGTTTCTGCTTTCCTCCGTGACTATGGTATGGGTGCCATTTACCACAACAACTTGCGTTATGACATGCAAGACATTTATAGAGGAGATGGTGTGCACTTCAATGATGAAGGGAACAGAGTCTTCCTCTTGAACCTTAGACTCTGCATCGGTACTTACTTGTAGGTACCACTTAAAAAATGACTTCATAAACACAACAGCTCTTTTTAGAGCTCCCTAATTTCTAAACTCTTAAATCTGCTTTTCATTTATTTATTTTTATTTTTTTTACCGTACGCTTACCGTAAGCTTACGGTACGCGTACCCCGTGATTTTTTTTAAAATCAATAAATGTTTTTTTTGTACTTTTCTGTCCTTCTTTGACCCCCTTACAAATGTTAGGGGGTCTGTAACTCTCCTCATTGCCCCCTTTCCTTGTTTTCTCTGTTTTTTTTCTGAGTGAAACACACAAAATGGCGGCCGCCGCTTCCTGGTTTCGGCCGATTCGAATGTTTACTAAGATCTATGGGCCAATCAGAATCTCCTTCGCGCACGCCATGTTTCTTCCGTACGCTTACCGTAAGCTTACCGTACGCGTACCCCGTGATTTTTTTTAAAAATCAATAAATGTTTGTTTTGTACTTTACAGTCCTTCTTTGACCCCCTCACAAATGTAAGGGGGTCTGTAACTCTCCTCATTGCCCCCTTTTCTTGTTTTCACTCTTTTTTTTTCAGAGTGAAACACAGAAAATGGCGGCACCGCTTCCTGGTTTCGGCCGATTCGAATGTTTACTAAGATCTAAGAGCCAATCAGAATCGCGCTCGCGCACGCCACCGTACGCTTACCGTAAGCGTACGGTAAGCGTACCGTAAGCGGGCTCAGATATATATATTGATTTAAAGGCTATTTTCTCAGAATCTACTGAACAGATTTACACCAAACCTACAAAAGGCACTTCCTTGACCTAGGGACTACCTCTCTGCCAAATTTTGAGTAATTCTGTTCAGCCGTTCGGGCTGTAGCTCGTTCTAAAGGTCCTATGGAAAAATGCATGGGAAAAACGCGTTTTGGGACCCCCCTTTTATCTCAGCCCCCGCTTGACGGATCCCCCCGAGACTTTCAGGGTAGAAGCGGAGCGTAGCGCCCCACCTATTTTGAGAAATTCGCGAGGATTCGTCGACCGGCGCCAAAGTTATTCAAAATAGAATGTTGAGGTTTTCCTATGGAAACGTGGTCCTAACTATAACTACCTACTGGCGACCGCCAGTAGGTAATATATATATATATATATATATATATGTGTTTATTTCGGGAACTAGCCCATACAACAAGTCATACAACAAAACCAAATCAATAAAACACAGATAAAATACATAAGTCCTAAAACAATTGGCTAAAATGCTTCCACAAACAAAGGTTGTCTACACAGTATTACATTATGTTACAATCAAACAACTAGGATCACATGTGTGATGGTGCATGGGGCAAATAATTCATGAAGTTTATCTATAAAAAGCTGTGCACATAAAATTCACTTAATGTTATTTCATGCTAACATGCACCATGCCACATAAGATCAAGAAAGGGTTAAACCAGTAGTTACAAAAGAAAAGAGAACATTTAGGTAAACAACAATTAATTCAGAAACTATATTGAAATTCCCAATGCTTTTCATAATAACCAAACTGCATGGAAGTAGCTACCAAGACCAAGAGGAGTTGCTGTCCGACTGAAAAATGGGGTAAGCCACTTTGAAATGACTCAGACCCAAGACAATACAAATTGTCTTGATCCCGGTCTGCCTTGGTCTTGCAAACGAGGGGCAAATAAAATAATAGATGTTCTATGTCCTCAGCGCTGGGACGCCCCGTTGCTGGGGTAGCCATGCGCGCTACAAATCAGACTAATAATAATAATAATAATAATAATACTTGGGTGCACAATGTAGAGATTTAGTTAGATTTGGTTTCCACTTACAGGTAAACTTATTAACCTGCAGTGTGCCCTGAATTCTATAAACATAGAGCGGGCCTGAGGTGAAAAGTACAAAAAGAACTATTGATGCACAGAATGCAGAACAATGTCATACATTCACCCCAGTACAGAGATCTGGGCCTAAATCCATCATTTTTTTAACACCATGCTATTCCAGTTTGGACCCAGCCATATGCAAATCAGTCTTGACCCTGTGCCCAATGGGAACAGTCCAGCCCGAACTGCCAGGCCAGGTCCTCCCTGGACTGGAAACAAGCATCCTAGGACCGGTTTTGGGGTTTCATCCCTCTTCAGCCAGGATAGCTTGATTCCAGTGGCATGGAGAGCACGGGACTCACGTCTGAGCATACCCGTCCCACTCGGGGTGAAAAATGTAAAAAGAACTATTGAGGGACAGAATGCAGAACAATGTCATACATTCACCCCAGTACAGAGATCTGGGCCTAAATCCATCGTTTTTTTGCTCACCATGCCGTTCCAGTTTGGACCCAGCCATATGCAAATCAGTCTTGACCCTGTGTCCAATGGGAACAGTCCAGCCTGAACTGCCAGGCCAGGTCCTCCCTGGACTGGAAACAAGCATCCTAGGACCGGTTTCGGGGTTTCACCCCTCTTCAGCCAGGATAGCTTGTTTTCAGTGGCATGGAGAGCACGGGACTCACGTCTGAGTATACCCGTCCCACTCGGGGTGACAAATGCAAACAGAACTATTGATGGACAGAGTGCAGAACAATGTCATACATTTACCCCAGTACAGAGATCTGGGCCTAAATCCATCGTTTTTTTTGCTCACCATGCCATTCCAGTTTGGATCCAGCCATATGCAAATCAGTCTTGACCCTGTGCCCAATGGGAACAGTCCAGCCCGAACTGCCAGGCCAGGTCCTCCCTGGACTGGAAACAAGCATCCTAGGACCGGTTTCGGGGTTTCACCCCTCTCCAGCCAGGATAGCTTGATTCCAGTGGCATGGAGAGCAAGGGACTCACGTCTGAGCATACCCTTCTCACTCCGGGTAACAAATGCAAAAAGAACTATTGATGGACAGAATGCAGAACAATGTCATACATTCACCCCAGTACAGAGATCTGGGCCTAAATCCATCGTCTTTTTGCTCACCATGCCATTCCAGTTTGGACCCAGCCATATGCAAATCAATCTTGACCCTGTGCCCAATGGGAACAGTCCAGGCCGAACTGCCAGGCCAGGTCCTCCCTGGACTGGAAACAAGCATCCTAGGACCGGTTTCGGAGTTTCATCCCTCTTCAGCCAGGATAGCTTGATTCCAGTGGCATGGAGGTGAAAAGTATACAATCATAACAACGAAAGACGGGGTCCAGCTAATAAGGGTTGCAGCAGGTTCCTAGTGGGTGCCTGGCATCGAGGGCGGTGTGCCTACTTGCCACCACCCCCCTCCTGAGACCCATGATGTGATTAGTTGTCACGCCACATATTTATTTTTGGATCTTCCAAATAGGAGGACTTCATGGGTAACAGTGAGTCACTGAACCAATTTTTACCTTTTTTACCCTTTGACCTCTGGTTAGGGTAGACCTTAGCGTGCCCAGACTGCCGAGGTCCACACTTCGGTCCTGAAGAATGCCTGGCTATTAACACCATATAGGCAGAAACATGTTGACCATGCACAGTGGGATGTAGCTGATCAATTTACCCAGCACACACATCCCTCGTTCTGTTTTTATTCATGTCAGATTGGCCACCTAATAAAAAGCATTTTTTTGGATGCAATCTAGACAGTTTTAATCCACTACACTTAGCACTTTCACCAATCACACAAACAAAACCCGCTCCACAGTATTCCTGGCGTTGAAGCACACCAAGTGGACATTCGGTCTTGCTGGTTGGGCCCGATGATGAAGCATGTCACCAACTAGGTTGGTGAGTGAGAGCTTTTTAAGGAATCCAGTTTGATTCGTCATGCTTGCTCTTCATTAGGATAAGGCACACTCTTTCGTCGTTAGGATTATATGAGTCAGGGGACTAAGAGTGCGCCAAAGATTCCCTTTCTCTCTTGTTGTTAATTTGTGATAAATATACATCCGTGTATGGTTCCATGGAAGGTACAGGTTTAATAGATAAAAACTCATAGACCAATCCTCATGGTTTGGCATTGCGATTATATGAATTGGTCTCGTTTTTCCAAAATGCCGCTTTAACAACAGTTTTAGTGTTGTTATTTATCAGTGGGTGGTTGCTCCAATACATGATCAAACCTAGGCCACTAATATTTAATTTGATGTATGAGAGCAATGGGATAAGATTACATTTACCTGAATTCAATACTTCTTCCACAATTTTGCCCAGAGGAGGAGCGGTTTTAAAATAGCTAAATCACCAATCCTTTTGAGCCCCGTATCAAAAAATAAAGGAACGACTGAGGTACTCTTGGGAAACTAAATAAAGATCTTAAGAAACTGTTTCCTTTGAATAAACCACCAGTATTTCCCACCCCTTCTATAGCCAGTGAGACAGATTTAGGAGTATTGGCTTTATGCCTCGTAGCAACTGCAGATGTAAGATGAAGTAATGACATTCCGCATTTTTGGATATGCGACTTCCAATTGCATAATTTGTCTATCCTAACTCCTAAATAATCAAAATTGTCTACCATTTGCAGCAAAGTTGTCCCAATCATTTGAAATCCTCCTCTGCATGATCTGTGAGATTTGAATACCATGATCTTAGCCTTAGAGGTGTTCACCTAAAGACCACAAAGATCGCAGGAGTTGATAAATTTACTGAGCAGATTTCGTAGCCCAACCAGAGTACGGTATAACAACAAAGTGTTGCCTGTGAATAACAATACTGGGACAGGACAACCCCCCAATCTGGGGGAATCATGGACACATGTGTTTAAATAATTACCATCATTTATGTAAAGCGAAAACAAAATTAAGGCGAGCACACAACTCTTGTGCACTGCACGGTCTATGGGTATTCGATTGGTAAATTCGCCCCTCACCTTACTTGGGTGAAGTTTTTCTTGTGGAGTCAAATGAGGACATCCAGCAATTGAGGTTTAATTCCTATTAAAGCAAGAGTGGACCACAGTTGCTGTCTAGGGACTAAGTCAAATGATACCCTCAGGCCCATGAAGACCATGTTACATTGTGCACATTTTTTATCCGTTGTAATATTCCCCCGGGGGGGGGGGAGGGGGGGCAGCTTTGGATGGTAGATCTTCAATACTAAAGTTTATGTATTCTTGTGTAGAGAATTTTTCCAATGCCCAGGTCCCCAGCAATAATACTGAATGAAATTGATTAATGAAGGTTCCCCACTCCTGATCTATAAGTTACCCACCTAGGCCTGTTATATTCCATGTTAGCAATGAAAAAGGGATCGAGCATGCATTCTCGGTTTGATGGCAACCTTGAAATAAAGTGCCTCTGTGTGTCAGAATGAAGTTTTGCAAGGTAACATCAGGTGGTGCTGCATATACAATCGAGCCAGTTGGAGTGCAAGGCTGCAGGGATGAATCAGTAAAACCGTGGACAAAAAAATGCAGACATGAGGCTAGATAAAACTGCACTGGCGGTGCGATTCACCAATTATAGGTATTGGTTGGTTAATCATGACATGTAAGGTGCGAGACCATGGGGATAAATCACAAGACTTTCACAATATTACATCACCAGAAGATATTGTTTTGTTAATAAGCATGTTCTTTGCTAGGCAGCAAACAAAAGTGTTTAATGGTCAATAGAGGAAAAAGTGCATTGTGCAAGAGAAGCATTTTCTTCCAGAATTATACAGCTGTTGCTTTGATGCATGCATAAAAGAATACAACTATAAATTAAGCTCTCCAAGGATAGAAGGCGGCATTCGCATTGATTTCTAACCTAAGTGAAGTAAATTAAACACAAGAAGATGATGGACGGAGTGCTGAAACTTTTCAGACACACCCCCAGTCACAGATCTGGGTTGAGTCCATCATCGTTCTTTAGCTTACTTTGCCACCCCAGTTCAGACACAGCTATATGCAAATCAGTCTTGACCCTGGGCCTCATGGGAACAGTCCAGCCCAAACTGCCAAGCCATGTCTTTCCTGGTCCGGAAACAAGCATACTGGGGCCGGTTTTGGGCTGACAGCCCTTATCAGCCAAGCTAGCTTGAATCCAGTAGCAAAGTGAGCAAGGGACCCACGTCTGGGCATAACCTGCCAACTTAGGGCGAACAAAGCAAACACAAGGAGATGATGGACGGAGCGCTGAAACTTTTCAGACACTCACCTCCAGTCACAGATCTGGGTTGAATCTATCATTGTTCTTAAGCTCACTTCGCCACCCCAGTTCAGACAAAGCTATATGCAAATCAGTCTTGACCCTTGTGCCTCATGGGAACAGTCCAGCCCGAACTGCCAAGCCATGTCTTCCCTGGACCAGAAACAAGCATCCTGGGACCGGTTTCGGGCTAAAAGCCCTCATCAGCCAGGCTAGCTTGAATCCAGTGGCAAAGTGAGCAGAGGGCCCACATCTGGGCATACACGGCCAATTTGTTTCTTTTGCATATGTCGCCCTAAGTGGGATGGGTGTGCCCAGATGTGGGTCCCATGCTCACTACACATCCGGATTCAAGCTAGCCTGGCTGATGAAGGGTGATGCCCTGAAGCTGGTCCCAGAATGCTTGTTTCCGGTCCAGGGAGGACCTGGCTTGGCAGTTCGGGCTGGACTGTTCCCACAATGAAGAGGGTCAAGCCTGATTTGTATGTGGCTGGGTCCAAACTGGGGTGGTGTATTGAGCAAAAGAATGATGGATTAAACCCAGATCCTTGTGACTGGGAGTGAATGTTTGCATTGTCCAGCATTCCGTCCATCAATTGTTTCTTTTGCAGAAGTAAATTAAACAAGCATTTGCAATGCAATTGTTCTGGCATTTGTTAAAGTTAGAGCTATTGGCTTTGTAAATAACAATGTTTTTTGCTTATTTTTTGTGGAGCCATCTTGTAATAACAATAGCATGTGACAAAATGGCAAAAGCATTTGCACTGCAATAGGTCTAACATTTTAAGCTATTGGCATTTTAAATGACAATGCCTATTATTTATCTGTTTTGATAATGAACACATAAATAAAAGGCATTGTCATGTACAATGCCAATAGGTCAAACTCTTGTAAGTGCGAAACCTATTTCCTTTCAAAGAAGCGGCCGCCATTGTCCTGGGTTGCTTGGAAATTGTAAGCGCGCATGTCGCGCTGAATGTTGCAGGAAAGCATGTCGTGCGTGCAGTAGGAGAAACTCATTAAAGAAAATAGTGTTTACTGACTAAAAAAGATATACCGTGTAACAGATGTAAAAGGGCCAGTCCAAAGGGCCAGTCCTCATGGGATGTTACAAATAAATACAAGGCGGTACTAAGGAAAGACTAACAAGCCTATTAACGAATCAGAAGCCAACGTTTAAGAAAGGGCAGTGACACAAGCCAATGACAAATATGGGCCAAGAGTGGGCGAAGCTTCACGTCCATACTCGAATACAACATGCCTCAGAGCAGCGCGTGTGCTGCCCAGGCTCGACCTAAAAATGATACAATATAGAAGAAAGGCAGTGTTAGAGCACAGAACTTAAGCACAAAGAGAGGCAGTATCTCTTGATTATTTCACTTGACTCGTTTTGGCTCTGCTGATTCACAGCAGGTAATGTCAACATAAATTATAGAGCACTCAAATGTATTCCCGTTTTTCTTTCCACATTCATCTTTTATATGTACTCTTTGTAACTGTCATAATAAGTCTTACCTACTTTTACTACGTTTCAGTCCTTTGTCAACTACACAAATGACATAAACCATGTGTCCTCCACTCTCCATACAATCATTTGCACAGTCAATAGGTCTGACGTTTCATATGAAGTTCTGCTTACTCGACTGATGTGTGGTTTAGCAGATTGGTAAGTGCGAGAATGAATCCAAGGGTGGATGAGTAGATGACTGAATGGATGGCCGAGTTCACAGACAGCTGCATGGAGCAATAAGTGTGTAAACAGATGAGTAAAGGAATCTGCATGAATGAATGTTTGAGTATTCCTATACAAACATGATTGAACATATGGGAAGAGAGTTGACTGGATAAATAGGGGAATTGATAGACTAATGAGTGGTGAATCAGTGAATACATTGATGGCTGAGGGCAAAGTGTAGGTGGGGTCAAGGTCACATTGGTAGCAGAAAGTTGCTGTCCCATCCCACAAATAATGCTCACTCAGTCATCTTTGCACTCACTCATCCCTCTATCTAGAACAGTGGTTCTTAAGTTGTTGTGTGGGGACACTTGGAGGTCCACGAAGCCTACATAGGGAATCCGTGACTGCTTAGAATTTGAAAGATTATTAACATCTCAATAAACTGTACATAAAGGAACAAAATGTAAAATTGAACATTTTAAAATGGTCTGTAAATGTTAGGAATTTGAAATTGGGGGCTAAAAATGAAGTTAGTATCTGCAGACTGATTCTTGGGAGCAGTGCAAATGTATCAAATAGTATATAGTATGGATGAGTGACCTCAGTTGAATTTAGAAAAGCTCCAACATTCCCATTAAAACTAAAAATGTTATTTATCTTTACTTTTTGAATTAAATGCAATATTTCATATTTCGTTTATTTGTATGATGAATGCTTATTTCTGTTTTTTTTGTGTATTGTTTTGTGGCTCAAATCATCAACAATGCTTGGGCTGGGTCTTTGGCTTCCACTAATGAGTCAGTGGGTATCCCCAGATTCCAATAATGATTAAGTGGGGGTCCACATAAGTAAAACGATTAAGAACCACTGGTCTAGAAGAATCGGAAATGGCTGCAATGTATGTTGCATCCTTTCTTCAATAGTGGAAAAGAAAACAACTCTATCCTAAAATTGATCGTTTATATAGCGCATAACACTATGGATGGGTGAAAAGGAACCTTTGCCAGAAAAGTCAGAGTTCTGCTTTAGCGAAGCAAACGAACTTTCTTACTCCACCGATGTGAAGCTTCTCTGCCCACAGTCCATGCAATACCAGTCTCAAAATGTCAGGCGCTGCATGGGATGAAGTTTACGTAACTGCCTGCAAAAGACCATAAAAACACTGCTGCAAGATATATACCTGAATTGTTGGTTGGCATTGAGCAACAGGTGTTAATAACTAACCAACCGAATGGCACCAATTTAGTCAGCTTCAATAGAATAAATGGTTGAGGTAAAAAATAAGAGGTTTAAAAAAGTGCAATCAGGTTACTGTTAAGTCAGAAAACTAGACCGCTGACCAGAACGAGGGTGGGACTTCTGTTACGATGCACTTCTGGGCGAATGCGCCTGACAACAACTTGCAGTCGCATTTGCTCCTGCTTCGAGAGCTCTTTCACCGGACCTGACGTCTTGTACTTTTATTGTTTTTTTCCTTTCCAAGTTCCCTTATGTATCCTTTCCCTGCTTCCCCAGGTCCTCTGTGTTTTGTACTCTATGTCAGAAGATTGAACTTCTGCTATTACACTTTGCTTTGGCACCCTGGGGAGCATTACCAGTATTAAGGTCGGTGCCTGCTCTTACCTGTATAGGTTTTTGGTAAACATGCTAGTTTGTGGGGCTGATGTCTGCTCTGAAATTATACCTTTAAAAAATGTTTGCTTATTGACCTTTATACCTTCAGAGAATACATTCAGATCACTCCTTCCAAGAGCAAGTGCAGGGTCCCTCCTCCAGCTACTGTCATTTCAGTCCAGGTTTTGCCATCACTAACCTGCAACACCAATCATTCCTGTGTTTTCTGTCTCTTTTCACATTTTCCCTCCCTTCTCTTGTAAGGTGTTATGTTATTTGATACCTCCAGGGAGTCGGGGACACCTAAGACTTTGAGCGGATTGACGTCTTCAGCCTAAGCTTGAAAGAATATCTTTTTGCTGTGCTACGTTGCATTTTTTGTTTTTTTTTATTTTGGACTGGGACAGCTAGTGTCATTAAACCCCTGGGCAATCTGGGCCTGCCAAACATTACGGAAACTTAAATTGAAACATAACCCTTTTTGGCCATTTCAATTATAGTATTAACACTGTGTAAGTAATTTGTCATTGTTCCTTATAAACTCTAGGTCAAGCCGAATAGTGTTATAGCCGAATGTAAGTTATACCTTCACTTACAATTAAAAAGGGGTAACATTAACTTCCGTTCTATGTTCATAGAGAGAATGCAGCCAAATCAAATGCTTTATCACTACACCAGTTCAAAAAACTATTTTTCTAAAACTCGGGCTAGGAGGGAGATAGAAATTCATTGCTACAGTAGAAAACTAACTGAAGAACGTAAATATTATTATTCAGCAATGTTTTTACTTTAGAAGAGTGTTAGAAGTGTGTCTTTTCTCACTACAGGTTGTTTTGGTAGCCTTATGCCTCTTCCTGTAGCTGAGACTACAGTGGTTCACCAGTTAATTGACCTCATTCATACATACTCCCCTTCCTGGAGACATGTTCAATTGCAAATTATGAAATCTTTTCGTAAACAAAAGCCTTCCTACTGTCATTTTCCTTCTGTTTTGACAGCCATGTTTCAAGTTCCTAAGGCTTGGCTTTTTTGATGGGGGAGATCTCATAGATTAGGAGTGAAAACTCCCAGAGAACGGGCATGTCTCTGCTTTGATTCTACAAGGTCTAGTGGCGGTTCCACCGCTATGGTGAAGGAGCATCGCCCCACTGCTTTTGAGCAGTGCAAAGTAAAGGAAATATAAGAACATAAAATAACTTTGAGTTATTTTATGTTTTCTTTGCTCGGGGCGGCCCTACTCTCAGAGCAGGGCAAGGGTGGAGTGGTTTGCTCATTCCTAATTGTGCAATGACTTTTTAGTCGGCCCTCCCGGGCCGCCCAAAACAGTCATGTGCACATTCCCTGTTCTCCATGCAGCCTGCATTACAGCCTGCATGGAGAACATGCCCAGGCCCCCATTCCCTGGTTGAGCGTCGAACCAGGACGCTCAAAACCAATCATTGCAGCATTGTGATTGGTCAGGGGAGCCTGGGTGTTTACCAATCACAATGCTGCATTGCAGCGTTGTGATTGGTCAGGGGAGCTTGACAGTTTTTCCTGTCTTCCTGTTCCTCGAGTCCAACAAGGAGAGTAGGAGCAGGGTTGTAGAACCCGACAGCAAGGTAAGTGTATATTTTTTGGTTTCTTTTTTATTTTGCATTGTGCAACCCTGTGCCCCCCCACTCCTTTCCACACGTCCTCCCCTGCCCCGCCATCTGCGAGTCATGCCGGCTGCCACTGAGAGGGTCTTGAGGCGGTTGCCTCTAAATAGAGTTAAGAGAGGGAAGGAACCACAAGCTTAGTACTACTATTTCCTGCATGTTTTCTCTGAAAAACTGAAAGCAGTCTTGGTGCTGAAAAAGAGAGCGAGAGAATATGTGTGTCAATGTGGACATGATTCAATTAAGGGAATTGGCTAATGACTGCTACCAACATTTTCCAGGCAGAGAGCTAAATGGGATTTAGATGGATGATGATGACCTACGTGGAACAATTGCCTCTCCTCACACCTGCATATAAAGCAGTGGTAGTGGACGCAGCTATAAATTCTAGATGTTATTATTGTAACAGCCTCTGTTGTAGTCTACCTTCATTCTAATTGCAGCAGCTGCAGTGAGGGTAGAACAGATTGATTCGGGAGATTATTGGCCTCTGAAGAAGGCATCACATCTTACAGACAAAATGGCTCCTGCATTGACTTGATGTGGATGCCGCATCTACATCAAAATACAAGCCATCATGGTTAAATGCATCCAGAAGGCATCTTCACAGTTTCTTCACAGGTGTAATGTTAGGAGCCTGAACCAGTGGCTTATCTAGATCTCCCACCTATTTAAAACTTCAGCTTAGGGGTGTGGGAGCAATCTCTGTCATGGACGCCGATTCACCAATATGTCAGGGGTAGCAGAAGTACCCTTAGACCTTATTGTCATCAAAGCAAATGACATCATATGACACGTGACCCAGAATTTTCCCAGAAAGTAATGTCCCTTGACCTTAAACCAGATAATATTCTGATAATTGACATGACTGAATTTATGTTATAACTGTATCATTAATATATAAATACAACGCAAATGTCTCTTTTGGATACACCTTTAAGAAGGTGCTACCATAATCTTTGAAAGTGGCGGAGTATACAATACTTGCCCTAAACTGTACTGACTAAGGTGAATGTACCAGAACTCTTTTGAATGGGTTCATGTGTAAGGGGTTCTCTCCACAAATGGGTAAAATAACGTATTGTAAAGCAAACGTTTGACATACATCGGCTAAAAAAGCCATAGGCAATGAAAGGGCACTCATTAAATATAATATAAGACCTTTCATGGTGTACCAAGCCAATTAAATATGCCATTCCATAGCACTTGACCCACTTTTTTTCAAAATGTGCCACAGATGCCTCCACATGCCAAAAACAACCTACATTGTGGCATGGTCAGCATCTTGCCATGGGTGCCACTATATGCCCTGGGTGCTCCCCTATGACAAAAAAGTGTATATAATATGCTAGTCCCAGAAGTTTGCTTTTAATGTTGTCCATGCACCGTGGGTCAACCATACGTCACCCATGCAAGCTGATGCACATGCTCTCAGTTTCGAGGCTCGTGCTGTGGAAATGCTTGTCCCTAGACATTAAGAATATTTCTCACTCTCCACATTAAAGAAAGCACTGGAAATTCACTTATTTCGAGCAAGTTGTAAGACCCATGCCAAAAGAACGATTGGCATTAGCATGTCATTACAAACATACTCAGCCATGCATTCAAAAACATGCCTGTGCTACAGACAGATGTTTAACATCCTTTATGCTCCTCCACACATACTTCTGAAATATGTTTGCCTTCCACAGAAACTAGCACAACCTACATGCTATGCAGTCTCCTTGGTACATACATTGCTACACCCAGAGTGCTGCATCAGCATTAAAAGACAAGCAGACGATAATGAAAGTAAGAGGTGTGGGCACTGGCAAGCTCTGAACCTTATTACTGATATGTATCTTGGCCCAGCATTACCAATATTGCATGCTGCGGATTAGCGTTTCTAGCAACTTTCGACAAGTAATAGCACTTAATGACACAGTTTAGGGATGGCCATATGTGATATTATTGATGCCATCAGAAAATCATGTCACAAGTTCTGCAATTGATAAATTCATTGATTTAATTAATATTGTCTCTGAAGGTGTCATTTATGAAATCTTCTCTGAGATTTAGGATTAGATCACAAGAAGGGTGTTTTGGGCTAATGTGTGATTGTGAAGGAACCAAAACACTGTCCGTCGTTATTTTAGGATAATTTGGATAGCTATAACATTATATTAACATTTTTTTTAATGAGTTGACTTTCTTTTCATCAATTATAGCAATTACCATAAACATTCACATTAAATTATGCATTACACTACATTTGTTATACAATTACAAATATTTTAAATAAATATATTATTTTAAATGAATGATAAAAACACAATATAAACAAGAATAATCATTACTAAATTTTAAAAAGTGTAAAGAAAATATTCCAAATGTATTCAACCATTGTAAATATTTTTGGAAAATAGGTACCAAAATGTAGTATACTAAAACACAAAAGGAAAATTAAAAAATAACTTAAAAAACAAAAGAAAAATAGACAGATAATAAAATAAATGCAAAAATATAAGCTTTATATTAAAAATGCTCTAAAAATATATTAAAAAGTCAGAATTAAGTAACTTAGACCCGACCTAGAAATCATTTAATAAAACAAACTTAAAATAGTAATTCAAATACTCTATTCTAACTACAATCCTACACACATTAGGGAAATGTATACATTTTGAGGTAAGGTACCCAGAACTCATTTTATATCCTTCTTGAAGAGTAAGAGTTGTCTTGTGAGTCTCATCCTTACTGACAGGTCATCCCAGGGAGAACAGACCAGATCTAGGATGGCCAGGCAACCCGCACTCTTCTTGTTTCTTGGTGGCATCAGCAGTTTTTGTGGTTCAATCTATAGGACATATCTGCAATATGTTTTTCAGATATGGGGGTGACATACCAGGGACAATATTGCAAGGCAAGACTAAAATTTGTTGTTCAGATGTGTTGTAACCTCTATAGGAAGCCAAGTCATCCTTTCAAGACTAGAAATATGTAGACTTTTCAGCAAATTAATCAACGCCCTCAAATCTGAATTCTGTAAGATTTGCTGTGGTAGCGTTCAAGCTTGCTTCCCCTCTCATTAGTACCAGTTTAATACCAAATTAAAGCAATAAGCAACAGGAAGGTGACCAGCCAACCTATGCAAAAGGCCTTCCACTGCACGGCAACAGGTGCCTCTGCGTTGTTCATAACTTTTGAACCATTTGAGCTAGAGACAAAAAGTTGGGGGGATAAAATCTGTAGATTTTGCAGCAGATGATGGAGTATGTGGCAAATGTGGCAAGTCTACAATTATGCGAAAATCGTGGCACAGTTGCATAATTCCAGTGGCTCTGCCTTTAACTGTTGTCATTATCTGCAAAGGAAGCATCCTGATTTGCTGTCCATCTCCCAAAACGTCTACGGTAGACACTGATTCCAAATATGATCCCATTTACACTCATCCTTGTTTCTCAGGAAGTAAATTAACTTCACAAATATCCAAGGGAAAGCTTCCAGAGACCCAACACTTCGACTTTTGCATAACAGGAGCCAAGCATGTAAACAGTCATGAATTTGGAAGACTCCATCGACAAAGGTTTTTAATTGACTGGAATGTAACATGTAAGGGGTAACGACACCCTCTACCTATGGACATATTTTCTCCTTCATATGTAATTGACTGGAATGTAACATGTAAGGGGTAACTACACCCTCTACCTATGGACATATTTTCTCCTTCATATGTAATCTAGGTTTTACTTTTAACTGCCTTCAATGATCTCCTATTTAGTTATTCGGAACTATTGGTCTCGCTTTCCAAGCGACGGCTCTAGAATATAAACTTACAAAAGGCTTTAATGTCTTCTGTGTAGCTAAAAACCTTTATTGAATGAGTATGCTCCAATGGCGAAGCATAATGTTCGCATGATCAGTTACGTAAAACCAGATTTTCTAAAGAAATATATTGCACACAAAATGTAACTGGACTGTAAACCACAGAAATATGTAGTCCACAAGAATTATTATGACAGGAACAGTAAAGCTGGCGAGGAAGCCATAAATCGTGAAACTTTCATGGCAAATCGTGCTGAGGAAAAACTGCGCGCAGCTGCTGAGCAAGAGGACTCATCTGTGCATTTTGAACAGAGATCACACACATCGGCTCGGATAAAGAACATTTTTTCTATACTTTGATTTAAAATAAAAGTAAAAAAATCAATGGAGGCGAGTGCACGGCTTGAAAATGTTCCACCTATTTGGCAAACAAACCTCCCTGGGGCTAGTACTAATCAGTGCTTAATTTGTGCCGGTGCTTTCCGGTGCTTAGCACCGGCACTTATTTTTCAGGGCCGGGTCTACACCATGCGTCTGCACTTTATATGTCATTGTGGCAAAGTCAGTAATATAATTACCTCACTTACTGACTCATTGCTGCAGGCAGTGTTGTTCGTCGCCCGAGTCTCCCACAGTCATGAAGAGTAGCTGTGAGAGACAGTAATAAAATTAAAAAATTAATTCCCGCTATATGCGATCTTGCCTTAGGTGGTGCGGCGGCCCTTAGCTCAGTGTTGCCGGTGGGCAGGACACTGATTGGGCTGGATTTGGTTCAGCGGGGGTCGGGGCTGTGCGTGCTGCGTCATGCGTGATGACCTTTCTTTCCCAACATCACCATCTGCAAGCACAACCGGTTCGGTAAGTCGGCCATCACCAAATCAATCCACAGTAAGTCTTTCGGCATGTGGGAGTTCTTCCAGTGCACGGGCCACAAAATGGCGGACATGCTGCTCCACTGCCAGTACCGCAATGACGACTGCGGCGTTGTCAACTTCACCACTCACCACTGTGAGTAATCATTTAGCGCAGGAAAACTAGAGGGTGTATCAATTGTGTCATGAAGAGATTCAAAATGTGACGCAGTGCTTGTTAAACTACATTATCATTGTTCTTGTGTTTATTATTACCATCATTGCTAGCTCCATTAGATTCCTCACGTGCGATTATATGGTGTGTCTTATCATTGGAGGCTGTGTACGTCTGAGGGTAGAAAAGAATTTCAGTTTCGGTATTGTTTACTTATTTACAGCCACTGTAAAATATGTTCGCCGGGCTGGTGTCCTTATCTCAGATATGTATTAAACTATTAAGGCTACTCTTTCAGGTTTTCTTTCTTTCGAGGTCAACAAAAGGAATGGCCCAAACTTAAATTGTAGCAACGCCTGAATTTACTACTCTACGGAATGGCAAAGTCTGCTGCATCTGCGAGTGCTGTATACAGTCACAAGTTAGTGACCAGACTAACTTTGGCAACACTAGAGAGACTATAATAAAACATGTGTCTCTTTATCTATAAACACGCACACACCTAAATGGCATGCAAAATGTGTGAGTCTGTTTTATGATCACACGGAAGCCTTTCATCAGCGGTAGAGTGTGCAGCTTCCGAAGATCCCTGAGTTTCAAAGTGTGCGCTGGTAGGTACATTT
The DNA here is from genome assembly GCF_964204655.1 of Triturus cristatus. Taxonomy (NCBI): domain Eukaryota; kingdom Metazoa; phylum Chordata; class Amphibia; order Caudata; family Salamandridae; genus Triturus; species Triturus cristatus. The sequence continues at coordinate 304,723,448 of NC_140579.1, read as the reverse complement.
TTGCAGAAAGAGTTCAGCTGATATGGTATGTGGAGCTGTGGCGTAATGAAACTTGCGGGGGCCTGCAAAGTACATGGAGGGTGCCCCCCATGGAGCCCGCAGGCCCCCTCACCCTGCACCGCAGGGGCTTATGTTACACCACTGATTTTGGACCAGGTGCACGGAGATGTAGGCAGGGGCGGCTCTAGGCTCATGGTGGCCCTGTGCAGGGAGCGCAGGTAGGGGGCCCCGGAAGAGGGGGTCCGGGCGGGGCGGAGCTCAGGAAGGTGTTTTAATAAAACGTCCAGAAAAGGCGTTAGATGACCAGTAACATGGTAACAGAAAAACGACGTTTACTTTTTGAGTGCTCATCACTTGGATACTTTGTTTTAGAATCTGGGTCTCTGGAGGGACCCCTTTCAACAAGAAAAACACGTTGCGCGTCCGTAAGAGAGTTCGGCCACAAATTAGGATCCCTCCAATCACATAAATCATATTCAGAACACGGGTCTGTAACATGGTCTTGCTCTTTGGCTTCCTTTTCAATACCAGCATCATCCGTCTGTAAACTCTGAACCTCCTTCAGAATGCCAGATGTTGATTGACCGATGAATGATGTTTCAGTTTCTCTGTCTGAGGGTCTTTTGTAATAATCCTCATCCTGAGTTGGTAATTGCTGCATGTTTGTATCAATTTCAGAGTCACCTTGTTCATTTTCATTGGTCTGCTCATGAGTATCATTCTGCTCATGGATATCATAATTTTTTTGTTCTTCTTTATGGTCATCAGCGCCTGTTTTACCTAGTGCATCAGCAGTACTCTGGCCAGAGGATTCTCCATCTTTAGGTTTCCCTTGGGTGATAAAGTTCAGGATTGCTCCTTCCTGTGACACTACGAAAGCCTGCTGAGCCACCTTTCTCTTTCGTTTCGAATAACCAGATTTGTGTACTCGAATTCTCTTCATTTTGCTTGCAATGCAGCGGGCGAGGCTAGCAGTGGGTAGGGAAAAAAAGAAGACAATCAGCAGTGGCGGTTGCTGAAAGATTTTGATGTGTAATTTTTATTTTCTTGCAAAAACAACAGTTGATGGACAGAATGCAGAACAATGTCATACATTCACCACAGTACAGAGATCTGGGCCTAAATCCATCGTTTTTTTGCTCACCACACCACCCCAGTTCAGACATGGCCATATGCAAATCAGCCTTGACCCTGTGCCTCATGGGAACAGTCCAGCCCGAACTGCCAAGCCATGTCTTCCCTGGACTACACAATGAAGGACCAGCATACCTTAATGAACGAGTGAATTTCCACCAACCTACCAGGAAAATATGTTCCAGAACCATCTCCCTAGCAGCCACCCAATGCAGCCGCTGATAAAACAGTGGAGGCCGCTACTCCTCCCACCTGGCAGTGAAGACCTGAAAACCCTCCCCCTGCACCTCAGAGCCTCACCATCGCTCCAGCAGTTCAGGAAGGACCACAAGACCTCGCTGTTCAACCAACAAGCAGCATGATCCAGCAGCATGAATCCCACACCGCCTCGAGACCCTTATGTGTGAAGCAGCTGAGCTTTACAAACCCTGACTGATTGATAGTAATTACCCTTCCCACTACATGTATGACACATTATGAGGACTAGCCACATATGGAAGGTTTATTTGAAGAGTGTTATAAAACTATAGGGTAGATCATGTGACTTGGCATACAAGGTCTGTTTTATCAGTCCACTGAGAACAGTGGAGCCTGGAGAATAGTTCATGATCTATTTGGGAAGTGACATTAGCAGGAAGAGAGTAAGCTACCTTGAAATCATGGCACACAGAGACCTGTCTCAGTACGTCACTAACTGATCCTGAAGACAGCCTACAGGTAACCAAAGACTCGTCCACTTTACCACATTGTCAAAAGACAAAATACAATATATTTAATTAAGGTTTCTTGTATAGTGCCATATTCCAGCAACCAGTTCTGCTCGCTTTACAGAGCACCTATTAAACAAGGATTACTTACAGTGAGTCCTAAGGCTATGAAAAGGCACTAGAGGTTCACTGAAGCAAAATTAATGTGCAAGGAACATCCAGTCAGGAGACAACTTTCAAGCAGATGTACGAATCACTAGCACAGCGTACCAACGACCCCATGGGCCGTGGCATAAGCAAGGAAAATGGCCCCTTTGGCTGCTGCTCAGGAAGTAGAATATAGCAATTATCAGGGTTCAATGGGCCCCTGAGGGTTTTGGGTCTCAGTACCACTGTACTTGCTGAACCAATGTTAACTATGCCCCTAGTATGGACAGAGAAGGCTGCTTCACCAATTGCAAACTGAGGACTAGTTAAACTAGTTTTCTCTGCTAGTCACATGACAAGCACAGGAATGTAATTAAACAACTGATCAAGAAGCCAGTCTCCTACCAAGGTCTCTGCAAAAGGGCATTAGATTGAGTTAACATGGGTAGGCACTGCCATCCTATTCCAGGCGTCCATCCATAGGTGCTTGCATTTCATGTCTGCCTCAACACCATATAAACAGACATATCCAAATGCCAAGTACATTCGAACACTCAATGTTTTAAAAGATTTGTGCAGGCAGATCCACTCATTAGATCACAAGTATCAGCTTTATACTCTGTTTTCATGATTGTTGATAAGTAATTGTAATCATTTCAATGAATCCTTAACATTACGTCTAACACCTCGTACCCTGCTCTCCTCTTCCCCCCAATACGACCGTGCCTCCCAAGTTACACCTCCAAAAGTCACCATGCCTCCCCTCAGCCACAAGTAAACACCGCCCCTGCACTCCTGACTCACATTTCCCTCAACATACAGCGCCGATCTGTACCACTCCCTACCCCTGGCGCACAGTGACCACCTCTCCGACCCGCGCCCTCTCAGAGATGAATCGTGAGAGAGAGGCTCTCTCTCACAATTCATCATGCCCTCCCTTCCCATGACCACCAGAATACCTCCAGCTCGCCACCTCACATGGCTTACCTCCACCCAGACCCAAAGCACACACCCTCTACAATAACATCCTCACCCAACCTTCCCCATGCCCCCGGCTCCTCGCCCCCACGGGCTGGGATACATTCCTATGCCTGATCTGCCCTCCTCCCCAGGGCTCCCCACACCCTCGTCCAATGGCTCACCTTCCCTCTGGTTCACTCTGCAGTGGCACACGCTGACCTCCTCACTCCCCCTCCCCATGCCCTGACCCTCGGGCTGCTCACCTCGCAGCTGGCACCAAAGGTTGCACACTGGCATGCTATCCTCTGCAAGGCGGCCTTTCTTGCCCAGGGTCTCTAGGCGCGCCGGTGCATGGCCTCGGCCGGTCTCGGTGCTGCTCGCTGCACGCCGGGCACGGGTGCTGCCACCCCTCCTGCCGCCAGTGATGCATGGTGCTTCTGTAACCCCTTCGCTGCAGGACTCGCGGGCACTGCGCATGCGCGCGCATGCGAGCCTCCGGAGGTGCCAGATCTGGACTATTAAAACAAGCTCGATTCTCCTGGAAAAAAAGTTCTAAACAAGCACAAGACCTACCAGAAGAGCCCGAAACAAGGCCGACCCCACACAAAGACGAGACTGGGTTAGAAAGGAAAAGAGTATAAGAACAACCATTCAGCGTGCATCACATTCGATTTAGCACGCCTCAGTCATTCATGCGCCAAATCCCTGCCAGGGGCTGCCACGAATATGTATTGTATCCGATTCCTCGTGGTGGCCCCTGGGGTTTGGTGGCCCTGTGCAGGTGCACAGCTTGCACATGCCTAAGGCCGCCCCTGATGTAGGCGGCATCAGTCAGCCCTGGAAAGCATGTAATGTGAGGGTAGCCGCGGTGCCTATTTGAACACTGCATCCCCGCCATAGCATTTCTACTCTCAGTGCTACGTCATCAAAAGGCACCTTTATTCATAAAGGCCTGAACGATAATGCTACAAAGAAATTTTTATGAGGGACAAGCCAGTTAAGAACTAGCAGCTAACATCTGTGAGTTCATTTTTGCAAAAGCCAACTCAGCATTTCATCATTCTGAGAATGATACATTCGACAGTCAATTAGCCACAGTTATGAAAAAAGTCAGTACACGGGATTGTACAGACGGAGACATATTCTTTGTAAAGGAAATAGCTTTTTAAACGAGCGTCAAGCCTAAAACGCACAGACAATAAAATGGATTGAAGAAAACGCAGCATTTCAAGCTCTGAATTTATGACCTGAAACAGGTGGAATAAAGCTGGCGACCCTGCAGTACAGAAAATAATGAGAACTGTGTCATTCTCTGTGTGCAATGCTCTTCAACGGCAGTTTGGCAGAGGGAAGTGAGTGGGGTGTTCTGATTGTTACAGTGGTGGGTAGGACAGCATCAAGGTGTGCACTGACAATGTGCATTCTTAGAGGAAGTAACTTTGGTAATTTCGTAATTTGAGCACCCGTGCTTTTCATGAGCACCAGTTAAGGACATTTATGCATGAGGAGATGAAGTGATTTGCCCAGTAAGAGGATGTTGAGCCGACGTCGAGACTTGACCCGCCACTGCAAGCCAGCAGCTCTGACCATTATGACACATCCTCTCCTCGCTTTCATGGTTGTTCTATTTTAGGTGGCGGTAACATGAGAAATGGGCTGGTAGAAGCTTCCTCCAGACGAGAGCCCCAGCACTTATATTTTTACAAATTAACCACTGGTACTAATTGTCCAACACTTTGCCGCTGTGACAGACCATAGGAGGTATCACCAGAACAGATGACTTGCCCACGTATCAAAAGGGGCATCCGTTGCTTTTTTTATTTGCATTTTTTTATAGTGAGAGCCTGGCCAGGGACATCAGAACCCTTTACAACATATCTCCTTTCCTTTTCTTAGTATGTTATGAAATGCTCTTCAATTGCATACATGGCACAATTCAATAAATGTAATAAATGATGTTCCACACCCCGACCAGCGCTGCAAGCCCTATGCAAGAAAGATCAAATTCCAAATTATGGAACCAAATTAGTAGATATGGTGAGAGTAGCGCTACATTAAAATATAGAATAATACAAGTTTGCCTGCAGAATAATCCCATTAGCAGGAGTGCGAGGCACAGAATACAATATTGAATATGAAGGTGATGAAAGGAGTGGAATGCAGTGTGTCCTCCAAAACTGGTCTTCAGTAGGAAATTATATGCTGGAGTATCAGTACCAGAGCCACTATGGTGTTCATCATTAAGCATGACTCTCTACCTCTGAAATCTTTAATAAATTCGCATTCCAGTTTGAATATTGCTCAGTGTCAGAATGGGAATCTACACTAAAGAAGGAGAAATTGGTTGCATTACGGAACAATGAATGCCTTAACTATGCATGCCTTTACAACGCAATCGCTGCAACAACCCTACCAGTACAACGCAAGTCTTTACCAAGCATGTCTCTACTTCATACATAGGGATACATTGCACGTACCTTTACCACACATGCTATTATCACGCAAGCCTTTACCATGTATACCTATACAGCGCATATATTGTAAATACAGTAGAAATGTACTTTCCCCCAAAGGACTTTTTTTCCACTTCCTACAACAACAAAAATGTAAAAGGGACACTAAAATTAGAAGCAAGACTTCAATTCTCAACTTTGTCATTGAAATGTGGCCAAATGCACATTTCATTTAGATAAAAGGGTTTCCTGATATGTCGATTACAGAGGAGTCCTTCCAATATTTCTACGACACAATACATGTACTTCCCCTGTAAAATGGCTGACATTCTGAAAGTAGAATGCGATAAAACATTATTTTCAAACAAAGAAATTGTACGTTCTGTCACAATCTAAAACACGTTTCAATATGCTGCCTAACACATATTTTGGTTTGAAATAAGGAACACTACTCACTAAATGTATATAAACAGCCGCTCACCATTTTGTGATCAGTGGTACACTGACTTCCTTCCTGACCACGCACAGCATTAGGAGCAGAATACTGACAGTGACAGAAAGTTGGAAAGAGTGCCATCTAGCTACCAAAGTAGGTATACAATTATACAGTGCTCCCAATAACAATTGGACAATGGCAAATGCTAAATTTAGAAAGATTTTTTTACATATTTTACAGAATTTGAAAATCACTATGGGGAACTCGAATTCCATTACTGATCACAGACCACGAGAAGGTAAATCTTTTATAAATGTTTGCAATACTACTAATTTTAATACATTTTACACAATTTTAGCAATTGTAGCAAGTCAAAATTATGTCTCAGCAGAAAATTCGCTCAACAAAAAATGTGCTTTTTAAAAGAATACTGTAAGACACCCTACAACAGACCTCATGGCAACTGTTGTACACTGCCTAGAGGAACATTTCTAATGTATCTCTGACAGACAGGTTACCTCATGCCAGGTGTTGAACAGTGACTGACAGACAAATTGCTATTCTTACTCTTCTGGTTACTTACCTCTGGGCAAGTGGTGGGTAGTGACTGGGGGGCTCATTTACTAATCTAACTCTTCTGGGTTCTTACCTCAAGGCAGGAGCTAGCCAGTGACTGGGGAAAAATTACTGATCTAACTCTGCCGGGTTCTTAACTCAGGACAGGTGCTGAACAGTGACTGGAGGCAAAATTAGTATTCTACCTCAACCGGGTATTTACTTCAGGGCAGGTGCTGGACAATGACGGGGGACAAAATAAGTATTCTAACTCCGCCGGGTACTTATCTCAGGGCAAGTGCTGCACAGAGACCGGGGCAAATGTACTATTTTAACGCCACCGGGTACTTACCTCAGGGCAGGTGATGGACAGTGACTGGGGCAAAATTACTATTCTAATTCCGCTGGGAACTTACCTCAGGGCAGCTGCTGGACAGTGACTGGGGGACAAAATTTGTATTCTAACACTGCTGGGTACTTACCTCAAGGCAGGTGCTGGACAGTGAGTGCAGGATGAAATTACTATTCAAACTCCGCCTGGTAAATACCTCAGGGCAGGTGCTGGACAGTGAATGGGGGGAAAATTACTATTCTATCTCTGCTGTGTATTTACATCAGGGCAGGTGCTGTACAGTGAGTGACTGGGGTACAAAATAAGCATTTGAACTCCGCTGGGTACATACCTCAGGGTAGGTGCTGGACAGTGTCTGGGGCAAAATTACTATTCCAAAACCTCTGGGTACTTACCTCAGTGCAGGTGCTGGAAAGTATGTGAAGATGTACAGCACATCAAATTTACTAGCACACACCTCCAATGAGCCCCCGGGATACATTTTGAGGAAGGTTGCCCAAAACATACTTATGCATGTTCCTAATAACATGCGCACCATACCCAACCTCAGGAGATTGGCCCAGAGACATGAACGGACAAGTAATCTCTATTGAGTAACCCCTCCCCAAACCTATAAAGATATTCACGTCTCCCCTGAATGAACTGTGACTTTTTCTGAAGAACCTTTCCTCCTTCATGACAATGAAAATCCTCAAAAAAGAATATACATTTTTAGCACAGCTCATAACCCGGTTACCTTTCAGAATAGTCAAATTTGGATGATGGATGGGACATTTCAGTCAACACCCCATCCATTCACCCAAATTTACACTATTCACACCAATATAAATAACACAACTAATCCATTAGCGTACTCTCTGACAAGCAATCCTCAACTTACACTGAGTTTTTAAAAGTGATCAAATCCAAAACAATGTATAAAAGTCCTAGAAAAGGGATCAATGATTTTGAGTTAACAATTAATAATATAGTCACAAAATTGTACCCCGAAACCCAAATTCAAGGATGGTTCTTTCATTTTTCAGAGGCATAGTGGTAAAAAGCTAAAAAAACATCCTTAGTTGAGGATTACATGGCAAGCAGTAAAGTACAGTATGAGTTAAGAAAATTAACTGAGTTATGCTTTGTAACACCTAAAAATGTAGATGAGTTCTACACTTCGAATACTGAATCAGATGTTTTTTTACACAAAATGAAGACAAATTGGCTCCCTTACTAAATTACTTTGAAGATACATGGATTGTCCATCTAACAGGTTGAGTTGCAGGAAGAAGCAAAGGTTTCCCATTGAATAGTGGACCAGCTACACACCCTGTTTAGTTGGTGGTGCAAAGACTAACAATGCCACAGAGGGATGGCACAATTCCTTTAACAAATCAATTTTCAGATATCACCCAAACCTATATATTTTCTTCGAAATTTTGAAGAAGGAACAAAGTTTCCAAGAATGAGACTTGCCCTATCACTGTCAGATAGCCTAAATCCACATGTGTCCAAATAAAGTAAATAAATGTCCAAGAGACTTTTGGGTAAAGTGCAACAATTTTCATTGATGGTGGTTGCAGACAATCTAGACAATCTTGCATGCATATCACATTTCTAACCCATACTAACAACTATCTACATTACTTGCCAGTTTTAAAAGCACACTACAATTCAATTCATATTTTAGCAATTTTTTTATCTAAATTAAAGTAATTTTGGGGTTCATACCTGCAGCTGTCTTCTTTTTTCAACCATTGGTGACTTCTTAAAACCACTTGCACCTGTCACCAAGAGTCTCTTTTAGTCCAATATTCCATATCGGGAGATCAGCATTCAAAAACAAACCAAGTCCCAAAAAATATGGTTACTTCACTACAACCATCTTCGTAACAAAAAAAAACCTTCCAAAACCAAAGGTCTTCAAAAAATCCAAGAGTTATTGAAACCAGTCGCCATTAAAAAAAGAATCCTTCATTACAAAAAGAATTGTACAGTCACAACCACCTTGTCTCCTTCGGAAAGTCCACTTTTCCAAAAAGAAGAATATGGAAACCTAAAAAACAATTTCACACACCATTTTCCAAAGTAAAATAACTTTACAGATATTCAAAGTGTTAGTCCTCCAAACAAATATCTGGATGAATACAGTGTACGATTTCCCAACTCTCCCAAGCAGCCACCTGGTCTTCCGTTTCCAAATAAAGGTGTACACAATTCATAAAAAATCAGTTGCAAAAAAAAAATCAAAATGTTACTTTTTTTACAAAATAGGTTTAAAAAAGTGATATCCGTTTCTTTATCCACATTGTTAAACCTACTTTTGAAAGGAAGCAATCGCCCTGACATGGGCATGCAAACACAACCTGTATGGGAATTAAAATGTGACCAACAAAGACATTGGTTTTCCTACTAACTATAATCTAACCACCTCCCCCTCTATCCTTCTATAAGACCTAGCCTCCTATATACTTAAAGTTATAAGTAAAATTATTATTACCTGACCGCAGCTCTTCCTCGCTTCTGGAATTGACCGCAACACTCCACCAACTATGAAACCAACGCACAGCCACATACGTGACAGTAGAAAGAAATATAGGACAATTTTCTCCATTGAAACTAATGTAAAAGCATGGGAAACAACTTTCTATATTTTAAAAGAAAATCTTATTTATTCGCTTTCCGTGCATGAGGAGCTAGGGGTAAATTACATAGCGGACATAGCGGCAGTAAACCCCTCACCTGTTGGGTGAAAATCTGGACTAATAACGAGTTGGCCTTAAATCGACTAGTTGTATCAGATTGTTTATCAGTAGACCATGCACTAAACATCGCCTTGCTCTGCTATATTAAAAAGACATTTGCTGCTTAGGGTATGGCTAAGTTTTTTCTTAAGCCTGACTCAGTGAAGCCCTGGGACATGAGCATAGTGAAGGAAATATTTTTAAAACACACCACGGCCGTCCGTAAAAATACAGAGCTAACCAAACCAGTGGTGAGAGGTCATGCTCTCTTAAAATCAGTACAGGGCATGGAGAATTACCTATGCAGGTTGAGCAATGCCTCTGATAGATTTGTAATATCTCGTTTTAGATTTAACCAGCTTCACCATCTCTTAGCTCAGCTGGGCTGGTTTTGTTTTACATGATGAGATGAGAGTATGTGAGTGTTTGAGTGGGTGCATGAGAGTTATGCAGGTATGAGTGGGTGTATAACCATCACAACTGAAGGAGAGTAGGGTCTGCCTCTTATGTTGCCCCCACTTTTTTTTTCTGATGTTTACACTGGTTTCTGGCTATAGTCTGGCTGGGACCCTGCTAATCAGGGCCCCAGCCTCTCTGTTCTCTCTAAACAACTTGGAGTGCATATTAGGTGCACTAGTGATTGGATACTCTGGTACCTTATGAGCCCCTAGTATATGGTAACTTAGGTACCAAGGGCATAGGTACTTCACAGGCCTACCAGGGGCTGAAGCATGTATTATGCCACCCCTGGGAAGCAGACTAAATCTGACACCACAGGCCTGCGACTGCAGCCTGGGTGAGGTAGGGTTAGCACTCCTCACTGGTATATAGGTTCACTATATCTCTCCTTGCACACACATTTAAACCTATCAGTCACCCCTAAGGCAGGCCCTATCAATCCTGAGGGCCGGGTGCTTGATTTCCATGTGAGGGGGTGCCTCTGCCTAAGCATGGCCCCTCTGCAGCTCGCAGAGTCTATTCTCTGGAGCTGTTTGTGAATGCGGTCAAACCATATACTCTTAAGTGCATTATAACCTCGCGGTAAATGCTAACTCTGGGATGGCTACATAAAACATGTTGTGTTTCGTGTCAAACGCTTTGGAATCATACCCCACACCAGTAACTGGTGTGGGAGTATGATCCCACCCTTCTAGCGGGATAGACATGTACCTACTGTGAAAACACGGTAGAATCCTGAAGAGCCCTGGCATCACAAAATGGATGCCACCAGTCACAGACACTGAGCTGCCCTCCTGCTGATGACCGAAACTCGCAGTGGAGGAGGCCCAATAATGGGCATCCTGTCACAGGGAGGTGTGATCACCTCCCAAACATGATTTAGTGTATTGGGGCTGGGTGGGTGCACTCCTAGAGTGCTTTGAAGTCCTGCACTGGGCGAGCAGTAGGCTCCTCTGTGCATACACCAGTTCAAACCGGCTCAGGGGCTACCTGCCCCTGCTCTGGCACAAAACTGGACAAAGGGAAGTGGGTGTAGCCACCCACTCCCCTGACCCTCCCATAGGTGGGGTCATGGAGCTAGTCCCTCCCTTCCTTTCAGTATAAGTTAGGGAACCCTTGCCATTGCAAACTAGATGTCCCTGGACGATGCTCTGAAGAAGAATCCCGGACCTTCGATGTTCCACTACCTCTGGAAGACTGAAGAATCTCCCTTGGAGTCAAGGAGTGACTCCCCTGCTTGGCAGGCACCCAATCTTGCAACCAACGGTCGCAAACTTTCCCGCTCCCGCTGGAGTCCGAAGTCCCTGCAGCCCAGGAAGGGGATTTCCTGACTTCTTCAAGGTCATCGTGAGTCCCCAGTGACGCTGAGGCAAGTGGACCCCACGAGTGATGAGGAACCGCAATCTCTGGGTACCGGGCACTATTTTCGAGTGCAACCCCTTCTCAATGGTCTACGAACTTGTGCTTTGGGCCACGTGTGGTCCAAGCCTCCAGCAGGATTCCCTCCAAAGATCAGAGGCCTACCCCATCCTGAGTGACCGTGGGCTCCTGTTGAGTGAGTCCTCCCGAGGTGTCTTCGCAATCACTTGCCGGTTGGCTTGTGGGTCCCCTAAAGACATTTCTAAAGTTCCAAAGGGTTCTCCTGGTTGCTCCAGGCTTGCCCTGACTTACCCTTGCTGGGTGAGTCCCTCAGACCTTGCTGGTCTGCACCGCTGACTTTTTATACTTTCTACAAGACTTGCTGTTGCCAAGGCTTGTTGGCTCCTATCTGGTCGCCGTCACAGCAGTAAGCAGCAGACTTTATGGAACACGCCAAATCCAGCTCCTGGTTGTCGTCAACACCTCCTGGACCTCATGGCTGAAGAGTCAAGACACCTGTGGATCACCTGAAATCACCCGATGACTGTGGGCATCCATCTTCCTTGCCCCGGGTCACTGCCAAGTGATTTTGAACACTATCCCCTCTGCTTTCAGGCTTCCTTCTTCTGAATCCAGCCTTGGATTCCACAGGACACTTCTACTGTCTTCACAAGCAGCAAGTCTTCTTTGGCTCCCATTGAAAACAACGCCGCAACCCGACACCAAAAGACACCTATGCACCCGGCTTCCCTGGGTGAGGTAACTCCAGCACTACGGTGCTCCTGTGGGTGTTGGCTCTAGAAATACTTACCCTGTAAGTGACTTGCTTGCAGACTCTCCCAAAGTATCCTAAAACTCTAAATTTCCAATCGCAACTTGCTCCATTGAAGTCAATTGGGATCCACGGCTGTGTTCTTACACGGCATGCGTCTCCCGTGGGGGCTTTATATACCTGCCTTGGGTGGATTAGTGAGGCCCCCGCACTTCTGAAGGCCCTAGGCCTTGTCCCCTTGCAAGTCGTTATCTTTAAGTCTCTTTTTTAGTATATGGTCTGGTACGCCCCTAGGGCCCCAGCCATATGTGTGCTTAACTTGTTGTGAAATGTTGATTTGTGCATATGTCCTTGACTTCTTATCTCATAAAGAGATTAGCAGAGAGTTGTTATTAATAAATACATATATATGTTATATATATATACCTGTGTGGTGTCCTTTCTTTTAGTAATTCAAGAGATTATAAGGTGAAACAAGCGGGGGCGTGGCTTGGACGGCAGTGGAAATGGCCGCCTGATTTCGCCGCTCCGTCGGACCGGAGGAATACGCTGTCTTCCCTGAGCCCTGTGACCGATTAGGCGTGCACCGGATGGCGCTGATATCGCTCTGTAAGGTGTATGGAGTTCGGGGAGCCCCTTGCAGTTGACGGTGGAGGCTGGAAAATCGACTTTGGGGTGAGATCCGCTTCACGACGCGCTGCGAGGAGGACCAAAATGGCGCCGTCCTGAATGTCTCGTTTTGACGGTCCCGTGCGGCTGACAAGACGTCTCCTGACAGGTACATGGAGATCGGAGAAGCACGTCTGCTCACTCGCGCTGATGTCGAGGTGAGGCCAAGGTCCTTTCAGAGTCTTGGATGACCTGGTGAGCTGTCTGTTGGGGTACCGGCATGCCTGACTTCAAGATGGCGGTATGGCTGCACTAAACCTCGATCCAATCTCGGCCCTTCAGCTTCGCTTGCTCTCGAGCAGCCGGCCTGAGCCCAGCGCATGCCATGGGTCCGCTTGTGTCCCGGTTGGGGTCCTCTTACGCCGTTCCATCAGCCACTTGAACATGGCTCGGGCCCTGGTTTCTGTTAGCAGCCTTGACTCTCCTGCTTTCCCTATCTTTGTGCCCCTAGTGTGTGCTCCTCTGCTGAGATTTGCGGAGGGTGGGTGTTGCACGCCTAGCTCTGCCACACCAAGCACTGCGCTCTATTGGTGCGAACTGTAGAGGGAAGGATCTATACACCAAACCGGAGACAGGGTTGTTCCTTTCTCCAGATGCGTGGGTGCAGGCCGGCTTTTCCTACTCTACCTGGGTAAATTAACATTGTAATCGCCATGTTCACGGCTACCTGGTCCAATAGCCCTTCATATGATCATACTTTATGACCATGCATTGTCACTCTGATCTGCTGCCAGCTCTATAAGGGCCCTCTATGTGACTTTCTTTGCTCCCAACACGGCGCTCCCGAGAGTCCCTAGACGTTTTCATTACCCAGGCAGGCGACCACCTAGTTATCCATTTATATACCGCATCTCATTACCTCTAATATGGCGGACCGCGACTCTAAGTCGATGCACAAAAGGAATAAAGGTGAACCCTCACAGTCAGATTCGCCCATCAAAATGAAACCAGATATCAACAACACATTAGACTTAATTCTTAAAAAACTGGCCGATGTTCACGAGCTAGCCAAATCAACTAAACAAACTACAGACTCTATACAGTTGGAAATAACGGCCATTAGAGCAGATATGAACACGGTGAATAATAGACTCTCTGTAGCTGAACAGAGGATCAGTGACGTGGAGGACATCGCTGCCAAGTCACGCTCTGAGGTAAAATCCTTGCAGAAGGTGTCGTCTATGCTCCTGAGACAGTCGGCTGAGTTGGAAGACCGTAATCGGAGAGGCAACATTCGAATACTTGGTGTTCCGGAGGGGTCGGAGGAGGTTCTAGGTTCTTGCTTGGCCTTTCTTGAGGACTGGATCCCGAAATTTACTGGCATATCGTTTGACCACCCCTTTGAATTGGACAGAGCACACAGAATTCCATCATTTAAATCCTCTGCACGGCAGGGGGTTCGTCCAATTATCTGTAAGCCTCTGCGATATCGACAGGTTGAAGCAATACTTACCTATGCCCGGAAAAACCATCAACTCATCTGGAAGGGTCACAAAATTATTTTCACCCAAGATTTCTCGAAACCTACTGTTGATTTGCGTAAGGGTTTCCTTAATCTAAGGGACAAGCTGAAGAGCAAAGGTATTCTGTTTTCTTTTGTCGGCCCTACTAGATTTAAGATCACTGATGGGAGTAGACACCTCTTTTTCACCGACCCCAGAGATCTTGAGAATTATCTAGAGGGTCCTCCTGCTCAAGACATGGACTCGTCACAGATTTCTGCCAGTAAAAGAAAGTCCTCACCTGGTCCGACGTAATGAGGGCACTGTCTCCATCGTATCTCATAACATTGCTCCCTTTGGATGACCCGGAGGACCCGGGGTATTGCAACTAATCATAAGTAACTTGAGTCTGTGTACACGCCCTTTATGGGTTGAGATGGTATTTTGGTGGTTGATATCTGTTCCTATTTAGGCTTGCATTTCAGCCGAAGGTTAACTGTTAACTGTTCGTTAGATATTGGGAAGATCTGTATATGTCTTGTTTTTGAGCTTTCCTCCGGGGTGCGGGCGGACACTTCTGTCGTCGCACCTCCCACATGCTAAGTATTCCGGTTGGGGTGGGGAGGGAGGGGAAGGGGGGGGGACTGGGTTGAGAGCGCCCATGTTTTCAGTAACGTTTTCACTGATTTTATTGTTGATTCCTCGGCTGCTCTCCATATACTTTTCTTTCTCTTCTTTTCTTTCTTCTTTTTCTCCTTTTCCTTCACTCTTCTCCTTTCCAGGCTTCTTCTGCTCGTTAGACATGTCTGGTGCCCTGCATCCCATATACAATGTTCAGGATTTGAATGTCGGGATTCTAAATTGATTATGCTGCTGCAGATATGTGTTCTTGATGGCTGCCATATGAGTCCTACTATATGGTTTTATAACTATCCGCATTTGTTCCTGTGTCAAGTCCCATACTTAATGATTTCACCATTTGCAACCGACCCTGATGGCCACTGACAAACACTGTGCCCTATCGAGCGATCTGAAGATTGTGTCTCTAAATGTTAAGGGTCTTAATCACCCTGTGAAAAGGCGTAAAGTCTTAGAGTATTTGGCCAAGACAAAGAGTGACATTGTGTTGTTACAAGAGACAAAGCTCTCTGAGGATGACATTACCCTCCTTAAAGGTAACTGGTTTTCGCAAATGGCATGCTCTCCAGCTGATAAGAAGAAACGAGGTGTCATTACCTTGATTTCGAAATCTGCTAACATAACGCTAGAATCCTCTGCGCACGACAACGATGGTCGTTTTTTGATCACTCACTTGAGGAGAGGAGAGGATTTAATACATGTAGTCAATATTTATGGGCCTAACGCGGACGACCCCACCTTTTGGTCCAGCGTTTCAGACAGATTGGTCAGTATACCCCAGGATGATCTTATGGTAATGGCAGGAGATTTCAACCTGCCCCTGGACCCGATAATTGACAGGCAGTCTAACTGCCAGTATCATCCCACGAGCTCACATGCGATACTCACAACTATATGCTCTAAACTTAACCTTAAAGATCCATGGAGACTCCAACATCCAGACACAAGGGACTACACCTTCTACTCGGCCCCTCACAACTCGTACACTAGGATTGACTATATCCTTGTATCTGGGGCATACACCGGCCTCATAGAGGATACTGATATAGCCCCACGGCTGATCTCTGATCATTCTTGTATTTCGCTTAAATTAACGGGAAGCCACAAGACACAAACTCCTAAAAGATGGAGATTTAACAAGGATGTTTTGTCAGACCCCGCAGACAGAGAGAAGATTGCGGAGGCCATTACAGATTATCTTAGTCACAATGGGGTGAATGATACTAACATAAACAATCACTGGGATGCACTGAAGGCCACTATACGGGGACTAGTCATTGCAATAAAAACGAAAATAAATAAAAGCCTGAACCAAAGCCTACTCCTACTAGAACGAGAAATTAGAGATTTAGAAACTGCCCACATTGCGTCCTTTAACGATGCCACTCTATTGTTGTCTTTGACAAAGAAGAAATATGAGTACAATAAGATACTAAGTGAACGAGCAGGGGTGTGGATTAATAAATTTAAAGCTCTGAATCTATGTGAAGCCAATAAGGCTGGGAAACTCCTAGCTTCATATCTTAAACATAGACAAAACCAACATGTCATCTCTTCAATCAAAGACGCTAACAACCAAACTCACACAACACATAATGGCATTCTCAGCACTTTTAAACAATTCTATCAAGACCTGTATTCTAATAACCAGACTTTTGACAGTGAGAGATGCTCTGCTTTCCTCCGCGATCTCAATCTACCACAACTCTCAGAAGCGGACTCGGCCATGTTAGGTATGGAAATCAATAGCTCGGAGATAGAAAAGACGGTCAGATCCTTGAAGGAGAATAAAGCGCCAGGACCAGATGGCTTCACGGCGTCCTTCTATAAATCCTTTTTAGCTCAATTAGGCCCTACTATGAAACAGGTTTTTAATCACAGTGCCACCACAGGACGCACGCCTGACTCTATGTCCGAAGCTAACATTGTCGTTATCCCCAAGGATGGGAAAGACCCCGTATATCCAAAAAATTATAGACCTATTTCGCTTATAAATGTCGATTGTAAAATATATGCCAAAATTCTTGCGGTTAGGCTAAATTCGGTCCTTCATAAATTGATAAGCAACTCCCAGGTGGGGTTTCTCCGGAATCGTTTATCCAATGATAACACACGTCTGCTATGCCACGTATTGGAAAATGCGGCAACTAAAAGTGAACCCTCTGTTGCCATTACGTTAGACGCCGAGAAGGCCTTCGATAGAGTCTCCTGGGCGTTTTTGGAACGTTGCTTGCACTTCTCTAATTTAGGTGATGAGTTTATTAAAATGGTTATGTCACTATACCAAAAACCGACTGGCCGTATAGCTGTTAACGGGTCACTTTCGGAGGCCTTCCCCCTTTATCAGGGTACCAGACAGGGATGCCCCTTATCTCCATCACTTTTTCTCTTGGCATTGGAGCCTCTTCTTCAGGCCATTAAGTTCAACACTGATATTAAAGGAGTAGACATCAGTGGCGTACAAGTCAAATTGGCCGCCTACGCGGATGATATATTGATAGTCACTGAGTGCCCGGATTCCTCAATTACAGCCCTGATGGACACGATTGCATTATATTCTATACACTCCGGGTATAAACTCAATAGAGATAAATCGGAAGTTAAACCATTAAATGTGTTCTGCACTAGCGATATGCTAGGGGACTCTGGGTTGGCATGGCAGGCGGGCTACATTAAATATTTGGGGATTGAATTTGGGAACAACATCATGGACACCCTGTATCAAAATGAGAAGGTGCTTCTAGAGAAAATTAAGAAACTTTTGGATGCATGGTCCCCAAAATTTATCACGTGGTGGGGAAGAATTGAGACTGTCAAGATGATGGTTACCCCCTTAGTTAATTACCTCATATGCATGCTCCCACTTATGCTAACTGATTCCTTTCATCATAAATTAGACATCCTTTTAACGTCATTCCTTTGGCGCGGGAAAAAAGCCAGAATTAGCATCCGTAAACTGAGGCTCGATAAGAAACTGGGAGGCGTTAACCTGGCGGATATTCGCCTCTACCAATACGCCTTTTTGGCGAAACAAGGTCTACTTTGGGTTTCTCCCCCTGGTAATTATACACCAGTGTGGTTAGAAGTGGAGAAGGCCCTCCTCAATAACATACATCATCTGTCGACTCTCACTGCCAATCGTCTTGTCGCCTCCCATTCCAAGCCCATCTTTAAAAACACTAAATTAGCTCTCTTGAAAATAGATAGGACCCTGGAGGTCAGGATGAGGGGCTCCAACATGGAATCGCTTTGGCTAAACTCCAAGTTCCTCTACAATGGTAAACCACTATTCTTTGAATCCTGGTGCAAAAAGGGTATCTTTTTTCTCCATCAATTGGAAAACACTGCATTCCCATTGACATTCAGAGAAATTCAAACTAGATATCAATTAGCCGATATTGAATTTTATAATTTCCTGAAAGTGAGGGCTGCCATTGCGAAATCCAGACTGTCCTCTAGTTCCCCATCGTTGCCCGCATTTGTAACAAAACTCAATAGGCTTGGCCATCAGGTCTCCCAGATTTACAAACTGTTGCGCCCAAAATCCTCAAAGATTAATGCTAAGGTAGTCGATTACTGGAACTTCCTCTCGCCTAC
This sequence comes from Triturus cristatus, assembly GCF_964204655.1. Classification (NCBI taxonomy): domain Eukaryota; kingdom Metazoa; phylum Chordata; class Amphibia; order Caudata; family Salamandridae; genus Triturus; species Triturus cristatus. The sequence goes on along the minus strand of NC_140579.1, from coordinate 304,705,041 downwards.
TCAGTTGACTGTAGAGATGTGGCCCTCCTTATGGGGTTCAGTTTCACGCAACAAGATTTCCCCAGTTCTTTCTCAAACTAAATTCTGGTTATTGCACAAGGCTTTTTGGACACCAGCTAGGCTGTTTTCCGTGGGGATCCGGGAGGATGACATCTGCTGGAATTGTAACCAGGGCAGGGGAGATTTGGCTCACCTTATAATACACTGTACTGTAGTGAAGCCCTTCTGGGATAGGGTCCTTTCTTTTTTTAATACATTATTTAATTGTGTACTCCCCAGGAATTTGCAGACTGTGGTAACTGCTTTCTTACAGGAGGACTTGCAATCGGAAGATGACCGAGCTCTTCTTGACCTATTGTTGATTTCTGCAGTCAAAATGATACTCACCAATTGGAAAGACACTAGCAAGACCTCTTACAACGGCTGGATGAACTGGGTCATACACCTCAGGGGGGCAGACAACATCGTCTTGCAACACTCGCCTTGGAAATCCCCAACGAGGAGCATGTGGTCTACCCTGGACGACTACTTTGCTTCTCATAAACCGCCATGAACTCTTTATTTGGTTCGATATTTCCTATGGGGTCTTTACATTTTTGGAATTTGTGCTTGCTGGATGTTTACTGTATTATGCCATACTACGTAATGGGTTAGGGCACTGGACTGTCTCTTCTCTCTCTTCTCTTCCCTTTCTGGTTCTCCTTTCCTCCTTCCTTTTCTTTTCACTCTATCTTTTCCTTTCTTGAGCTGTTGACTAAGAGGTCAATTCATTGTCCAGATGTACACCTATCGCTAGTAATGCTTTATGCTCAGCTAAATACTTTGTCATGTATACTGTTGTACTCGACCTTGTTACCAGCTCTTGTTATGATTCTTCAGAAAATTAATAAAGATAATTTGAAATGGATAAGGTGAAACAAGCTGCTTTACATTCCTCTAAAAGCTACCACTAGGATAGCTTTCTTTAAAAGGTTGTCTTAAACCTACTACCATAAGAGTCGAATTGTACTGGTGCAAGGTGTCCACTTTAACTAGTGAACAGCATATACCAGGCCAACTTCTCATATTGGTGGGCAGCGAGTGGGATTACAGCTTGCCATTGCTTTACCAGAAAATCTATATTTGAATTACTAACTGAAAACCACTATAGGTACTCAAGGTACATATAAAGTCAAGCTTAGTATCAATAAGTTCTACTGAACTTAGAGCTGTGTGTCAAGGGATAGCACACCCTTTCTACAGCTCAAGCTAGGATCAGTAGGCCACAAACTAGTGTAAGAAGTACAACACTGCACAACACTAGAATGCCCTTAAGGGTTGGAACCAGTGGGTCCACCCAGCCTCAGTATAAGGACATGACGTTCTCTGACTTGAAAGCCATGTGTGTTGCAACACACCTGAGGATAGGACAGAGTCCCTCCACACTACACCTGATAGATCTGCTGACAACAGATGATCTTAGATTAGCTCTAGGAGCTAATGGGTCTGAATCAGGGGGTGGGTCAATTACAGTGTCTGGGTCAGATGATGAAAATCAGGATGACCTGGACTCTGTGGTTGAAGGGCCAGACCCACACGGGTCTGAGAAGGACAGAGGAATTCTCCCTAAGAGAACTGACAGAGTGGAGGAAAGGCCTAGGTCCCCTTCTAGGGAGTCTGACCACTCCTATCACTCTGGCAGAGAATCTGACTAGCACAGGAACTCCTACCTTCCTAGAAGGGAGACCTCCTCTGACAGAATGTACAAACTGCTGCAGTATGAGGAAGCACGATTTGCCCTCAAAACCAAGCAGTTGGCATTAGATAGAGAAGCTCCAGAGAGCTTCTAGAAGAGAGAGGTTAGAACCCCCTGGTGGCAGCAACAGTGTCCCTAGAGGTAGAGAATATATTCCAGACCATAGGAACCTGAGCAAGGTTGTTACTCCCTGCCACAGTGGGGATGATGTCCACAAGTGGATAACTGCTATGGAAAGGGCCTGTAGAGTACAACAGGTCCCCCAAAAGCAGTGGGCAGCAATCTTGTGGCTCTCCTTTTCAGATAAAGGCAGAGACAAGCTCCTCACTGTTAGAGAAGAGGATGCTGATGACTATGAAGTCCTGAAGAGTGCACTGATAGATGCGTTTGGCTTAACCACTGAACAGTATTCCCTTCGGGGAATTTTTGCATCTTAGACGTAACTGTACCAACATCTTGGATTTCGATACTAAATCTGTAGCAATGAAAATTAAATTCAAGAATAGAGGTTATCCCAAGAAGATTATTAGGGATTCATACAAGCGAGCCCGGTTCTTTGACCGACAGCATTTGCTCACTCCTAAGCAGGACAGAGTAGAGCCCACCTTAGTGTTCATTGCCCGTCATTCCATGCTCAATGACAGGATTAGACATGCAGTTTACTCCAGTTGGCAAATACTCAATGTGGATACATTGACTACAGACATCATACCTAAACCTATGTTTGCGTTCAGACGAAACAAAAATTTAAAAGATCACATAGTCAACTCACGCATGAATACTGATAGTGTTCCATTGTATCAAACCAGACTTACAGATGGTCAACCGGTGGTTGGCACATACAAATGCACGAGTTGCAAATCCTGTCCATCAGCAATAGAAGGCCCAACTTACCGATTTAACAATCAGACTCTTACGTCGACCAGCATGAGTAATTGCAAAACATCTAACGTAATATATCTGATAGTATGCCCATGTAGTCTTGGATATATAGGTGAAACCAGCAGACCCATAAATGTTAGACTTACGGAACACAGGTCCGCCATACGGACTAAAAAGACTGTAGCTCCAATGGTGACTCACTATTTGGAACATAATCATCAACCGGACGAGATGCGATGGTACATCATTGAAAAAATCATAAAGAAAGTAGGAGCTAATATGGATAGCATTAGAAAATTCAGGGAAGTGTACTGGATTTTCACTTTGGGCACGGCCACTAAGGGTTTGAATTTGTCCATTCCATGGGATCAAGCTATAAAGTAGTAGTATCATTACACAGCTAATTCATATGGCTTGTTCTGTTCAATTAGTTTGGATCCTTTGATTTGTAGAGACTAATACATGCATTCCATACCAATTAGACAGGGTTAACTTATGACATATAGTGTTTCATTTGTCTATTCGAGCATAAAGTTTGTTATGGATGGACATATTTACACATGGATTAGATCATTATGTTAATCTTCCTCCTACACGCAACATAGTGCCCCTAATTTCCATATATCTCTGTCTCTCATTCTCGAGGAACTCATCCTTTGGTTTCTTGTTAACACACGGTTTTGATCTGTTGTAATTATTCGGACGCATTCTTCACACGCACAGCGCCCCATTTTAAGATGGCCGTATCATCGGCGACCACTTATGCACGATACAGGCAATATACTTTTATATTTTGCCGCGTTAGTCACTTTGGAAAAAATCGTGATATTACCAGTCCCTCCCCGCTGTAGTAAAAAGTGAGGGTTGTTTATCAAAAAAAATTTTAATCAGAGGTACGCATCTTCATGTCACATGAGTTTTATCTCCCATTATCGTTTATGTCAGCCTCCGTACAAATTCACCATTCCAAGATGGCCGAATGATTAGGACCTCACATACCTGAATCTTTCACGCATGCGCTTGTTCTATACGTCATCGAAGCGAGCCAAACGGTTCACTCCACCATATATAAGTTCTCGTGTTGCGAGCGTTTACCTCCGTATGGCGATATAGAGAAACTAGCCACGTCGCATCTTTGCCTTACTCTGGTATGTATTAACAACTTAAACCGCAGATTAGACTAGTTAATTTTGGGAGGTCTTCTATCTCTGTGTATTATTAGTATCTAGCCACCTTTCCTTTAGATAATGGCGTATTAGATTCTATGTCAGTCAGGCATCAAGGGGGTTAAGTACAAACATTGTTGCGTATACTCACAATAGAAATTTGGCCCCACGTGTATTCCACCGTAAGGGGATTATATCATCCAGTAAACAAACAACCCAAAATAAATCGTTTTTTGCTACATTATGGATATATGATGTTTCATTGCACTTTTTCCCTACGTTAAAACATGAATCTGTTCCATTCACAGTCATACCGTGAATGCCCTTTGAAGTCCAGGATATCAATCTCCGGTAGCATTTATATTTGCACTGATTATTTCCACGAGAGAGGATACCTATACTACGATTAATGCCAGAGATGTGTAAGAGAGAAACATCCCATTCTTGGCATTTGTAAACTATCAAATTTTCAAATATTCACGACCGACACATTGGGTAAGTGTAATCATATAGGTAATGCACGTCAACAGTGATCTTTATTGAAATATTGTACCAGTCCCACAACAGATTATAGTACACGTTAATGAGGTTTTTTCCCCCATCTCTTCTAGGCATATCTTTTAGAAGATAAGAGTAGGGGCCATCCTATCTTACTTTTTCGTATCAAGACCATCAAGGGTTGTCTCAATATAGTATCATCGGGTAAGAGTTTGTAGCTATTCTTTCCCTCCCTCTTCTCCATTTTCATTGCTTTAGACTTGTGGGACCATAAACATTCTTATACATACATATGAGTTAATCAATATTGTATTCTGTTATCTTTTTCTTTTAAGATTAACTCTGACTGCCAGATGGCTTCTTGATCAATTATAGAGCTGCGAATCGAATTGTCAACTAATTAAACTATAGGTAGGAGACAATTTAAAAATTTTTTTCCACTTTTGTACCATCATCATCTCTTAGTTTTTTCTGTTCTTTTCTCTTTTATCCTTTTTCTGTGGTGTCATAGAGGATAATTGTTGTATCATTCGTCACTATTTGGTCTTTCCATATGTTCTAATTTTCATGACATTACTTGGGTGTGGGTTCCCAAACGGGTGCAGTGGTAGATATTGTTTTTAACATTAAATATGAGCTAAACGCCATTGAGTCTCCTGACTCATTTAACAAGTGTCAACAAAATTAGGTAACTTCAGAGTGAAAATAATACAGACCAGTATTGTTATATTTTGTTGTTGAATTGTTTTTCTATATATCGTATTAGATTTTTATAGATAAGTAAGGATAAAAAAATGTCTGTTTTTTTACAGCAATCACTGACACAGAATAATCTGAAGAAGGCTTTGCCGAAACGCGTCATTTCATATTTCTGTGATTTTACTCAGTGTTTTTATCTTGTTATAAAATTGTATATTCTTTGATTAATCTTATGTCATTGAGTGAATTATCAATCAACGGAATCACCTTTGCACATCTTAGCAATATATCCAATTGCTAATACTTGACTGTTTCATGTATTTGTTGCTTGTATCAAAATGATTGTCTTATATATGTAGTCTTTGCGAGTAAATTAAATATCCACCATGAATATCAAATTGGTTATGAAACTACAAAAATAAAAATGAAATATTAAAATAAAAATACTAAATTTCTAATTGTTTAAGTTACATTATTGTATTGAAAAAAATTATGGTTTGTTGTGTATCTCTGAAGTTGCCACGTTTTGTGTAACTTTATCTTTGCACTTTTCCTGGTGCAACCGTCACTCCTTACATACATTAACCACTGAACAGTACAGGTTGAAGTTCAGAGACACCCAGAAAGCACAGACTCAGAACTGGACTGACTTTGTAGATTGTGCAACCAAGGCTCTCGAGGGTTGGCTGGTTGGCAGTAGGGTTACTGATTTCAAGGGATTGTATAATCTAATGATGAGAGAACAGATCCTTAATAATTGCCAGAACCAGTTGTTGCATCAATACCTGGTGCACTCTGATCTGACCTCTCCCCAAGAATTGGGAAAGAAGGCAGACAAATGGGTCAGAACCAGGGTGAGGCAGAAAACCCAGAACCAAGGGGTGACACTAAGAAGCAGGATTATAAGGGCTCTGAGAAAGGTGGGGATAAGTCAAAAGACCAGAAGTCTTCACAAGGGCCCCAAAAATCTGCATCTAGTGGGGATTTACAGTCCAACAAGGGAAAAGGCCAAAAGAAGCCCTTGTGCAAATTCTGTAAACAGAAAGGGCACTGGACTTCTGATTGTAACAAATCCAAAGACCAAACCACCCCTACTCCTGCCCCTAAGGTACTCAGAATAAGGGTATAGTAGGGTGGACCCTGGGTTCTGAAGTGAACTCTGGCCTAATCAGAGTACCCACTCAGGCATTGCTGATTTGTGATGGAGACATTGATATGTCCTTCCTAGTGAGCCCCAGTAATCTGGGCAAATACAAACAGCAGCCTGTAATAAATGGCAAACAGGCTTTGGCATTCAGGGACACAGGTGCTAGTGTCACCATGGTGGCAGAGGATATCGTGGACCCTGCACAGATCATCCTGGGTGAAATGTACCAGGTTACCAAAGCAAGCAATGTCAGGACCAACCATAGTCTGGCAGTTGTGAATTTCTCCTGGGGAGGGGTAACTGGCATCAAGAAAGTAGTAGTCAGTGCAGACCTCCCTGTTGAATGTCTATTGGGCAATGATCTAGAGACTTCAGCCTGGTCTGAAGTAGAATTATGGACTCATGCTGAGATGTTGGGCATCCCTGCAGAGGTATTTGTTGTGACCAGGTCACAGGCCAAAATGCATAAAACGGAACCAGCTCTGGATCCTGAAACTATGGACCAGGTGCTTCCCAAGAAGAGGAGCAGTAGGGTTAAGGTAGTGCCTTCCCCTCTGTCTTGGATCACAGATTCACCTCTTGAGGGAGGAGAAGCAAATGCTGAAGAAGGAACTGCCCCAGAGGGACTTGAGCCTGATCAGGTTGAGTTTTTGGTGGCAGGGGGGCCTTCTAGGGAATTTCTGAGTAAGGAGCAACAGTGCAGCCCCTCTCTTGAACCCCTCAGACAGCAGGCTGCTTCTGAGGCTGCTGGGAAAGCTAGTGGGTCCCATAAAGGTTATTGGGATGAGGGACTCCTATATTCTGAGGGTAGAGATCCAACCCCTGGAGCCACCAGGAGGTTGGTAATACCTCAGAAGTTTAGGGGGTTCCTCTTGACCCTAGCACATGACATCCCTTTGGCAGGTCACTTGGGCCAAAACAAGACCTGGGACAGGCTTGTTCTACATTTTCATTGGCCACACATGTCAGAAGACACCAAGGAGTTTTGTCGCTCCTGTGTCACTTGCCAAGCCAGTGGCAAGTCAGGTGGCACATCAAAGGCCCCCCTGATTTTTAAACAATATTAAAGCTGCACCACATATCAAATTATAATCAGAGCAAATCAAATTGTTCAAGTCCGTATTGTGAGAATATAATGTTGCTTCTTTATTGATTCCTTATTAAAGCCCACAGCCAACGCGTTTCGTTCTGAAAACAGAACTTCTTCAGGGCTGCAATTTAAAAACACACATAAAAACACATATAGAAAACATATACATATTTCATACTGTAGCACATACATACATACAATTCTTAGTACAAACAGTATATACAACATATAACATAACCTATGCATATACACACCAATACATACTGTGTATATACATATCACAAGGTCATTCCTAATCATTGATCTTACATGGGGGATTTCACCTTCCCACATGTCTCAAATAAAGGGCAAGATGTCTCCAAGCGTCATGCCATATAGCATATATAAAATTCAGTAAGATAATATAATCTGACAAAAAACATAGTGAATAGTCTATACTAAACATGTGACTAAAATATATATAAGACTACACTGATAAGTGCCTATATTTATTTAGAGACTCTATAGGATATAATCCTAAAACTTCAAAGTCATTACAAATTGAGGCGTATATATGCCTATGCCCCAAGTGGACTTCTGACTACTAAACTGGACTGAAATTAGCCTCTCCTTGATCATTATTATAGAAACTGATGTATTGGCTGACATAGATATTTCAACTAATATTAAGCCAAATAGGTAAAAACAAAAGAGAAAGGGCCCAATACCACCACGTGAGAAAGGAGAGAAAAAAGGAGAGAAAAGTGAAATATATAAATAGTCTAATAGACACACCGATTGGAATATCAGCAAATGCATTAGCAGCTATATGGAAGTGTGATCGCAATTCGAAATATTCCTCAGAGATAATACTCAAGTATCTGCCTTTGGAGAAGATAAAAGAGGGAGATGTGTATATAACCCAACTCATACTCCAAATGGAGTCCAAATTAAATCCAGAATCAATATGACGTCCGGCCAAAAACAATGTGAAATAGCCTACCTCTATTATATACTTGCGTCGTTTGTTCAAACCACCTTGTCATATCAGATTAGTCTTTTTTAGTAATACCTGAAAGGCAGATATCAGAGAAGTGATATGAAAATCACAGCAGACAGTCCCAAATTGTAAATACCATGGCACATCCACCGGTCCTGCAAAGATCCAAGGACACACATCAGGGCCGCGTTTATAGAAACTCCTAACAATATTCAATGTAGCAAGAGAATTGCTTTCCACAGTTTTGTCAAAACGATAATTGAATAGCAAAAGAGATTATTCAACCATTTACAAATTGACCAATCTTAATGTGAAAATATTGTATACCCGGTACAAAATATGGGATGAGTCCATTGACCTCGTATTAATAAAATGAGTCCTGTCATAACTGTACGCAAGTATAACATCAGTATTAGCCCCAAAAATTATAAATTTGACGGGCTTTCAAAACACCCCCTCTTAGAGCATGATGAGAACACTCCTTATTATAAATATATTTCCTTCGGCTTTACCCAATACAGAAACAAGATCAAAGGTGTCCCAGTTCGGACCAAAGCAAACATTTAACATTTAACACGAACCCAAACGTACGGTAGCAGGGAAATCCACCCAATCTTACCTTAGAGTACGGTCCTTACTCCTAGTCCGAAACTCTGGTTCCCGCCCGTGGTTCAAAACCGGGGACGCCAAATCCTACCGTCTAAATAGACGTAAGGGTGCATCATGATTGTGCGCACATAGCGTAATGCGCGTCATAGTTGAGCTTCAATATTGTTTAAAAGTATGATTCACTCTAGGTTCTAAGGTGGTGCCTTTGGACAGAGTGCACTTTTGAGACTTGCACACGAATTAACTAAGTGACATAAACATTTTTGGTATAACTTTCAAAGTTGGTGCCCTTGTTAGTGAATTGGTCCACTGTCCATGTTTTGTTGTTTACAAAGGCCCCCCTGATACCACTACCTGTGGTGGGGGTACCCTTTGAAAGGGTAGGGATTGACATTGTTGTTCCCCTTGACCCTCCAACTGCTTCTGGGCACAGATTTATCCTGGTGGTAGTGGATCATGCCACCAGGTACCCAGAGACAATTCCCCTGAGGACCACCACAGCCCCTGTGGTGGCAAGAGCCCTCATTGGAGTTTTCTCCAGAGTGGGTTTCCCAAAGGAGGTCATCTCTGACAGAGGTACAAACTTCATGTCAGGATATCTGAAAGCAATGTGGAAGGAGTGTGGTGTAACTTATAAATTCACTACTCCCTATCACCCACAATGCAATGTTTTGGTTGAACGTTTCAACAAAACCCTAAAGGGAATGATTAAAGGACTCCCAGAAAAGCTTAGGCGAAAATGGGACCTTCTTCTTCCCTGCCTTCTGTTTGCATACAGAGAGGTTCCACAGAAGGGGGTTGGCTACAGCCCATGTGAACTTCGGTTTGGGCATCCTGTAAGAGGTCCATTATGTTTGGTGAAGGAGGGCTGGGAGTTACCTCTCAAACCCCCCAAACAGGATGTGATGGACTATGTACTTGGTCTCTGCTCCAGGATGGCCGAATACACGAAGAAGGCAACCAAACACCTGGAGGCCAGCCAAGAATTAAAAAAAAAGTGGCATGACCAAAAGGCTGTGCTGACTGTGTACCAGCCAGGACAGAAAGTGTGGGTGTTGGAGCCTGTGGCCCCAGCAGCTTTCCAAGACAAGTGGAGTGGCCCCCATACCATTGTTGAGCAAAAGGGAGATGTCACCTATCTGGTGAATCTTGGAACTCCCAGGAGCTCCCTGAGGGTGCTCCATGTCAAATGATTGAAACCATATGTTGACAGGGCTGACATGGGCTTGCTCATGGCAACTGATGAGGAACAGGAGGAGGAGAGTGACCCTCTCCCTGACCTGCTCTCACAGAACCCTGATGATGGGTCAGTAGATGGTGTTGCTTTGGCAAGCAGCCTCACTGACCATCAGCAAACTGAATGCAGACAAGTTCTGCAACAGTACAGACATATGTTTAGCCTGACCCCTAGTCAGACTACCTGGTGCACCCATGAGGTGGACACTGGGGACAGTCTGCCTGTCAAGAGTAAAATCTACAGGCAACCTGACCATGTCAGGGACTGTATCAGGACTGAAGTCCAGAAAATGTTGGAGTTAGGTGTGATTGAGCCTTCAGATAGCCCTTGGGCTAGTCCAGTAGTCCTAGTACCCAAACCTCATACCCAGGGTGGTAAGAAAGAAATGCGGTTTTGTGTAGACTACAGAGGCCTCAATGCAGTCTCCAGGACTGATGTCTATCCCATACCAAGGGCAGATGAGCTGATTGATACTTTGGCCTCAGCCAAGTATCTAAGTACATTTGACCTAACAGCTGGCTACTGGCAGATCAGGTTAGCTGATGATGCAAAAGCCAAAACAGCATTTTCGACCCCTAGTGGGCACTACCACTTTGTGGTGATGCCCTTTGGATTGAAAAATGCACCTGCCACTTTTCAGAGGTTGGTGAACAAAGTTCTGGCAGGGATGGAGACTTATTGCTCAGCTTATCTAGATGATATTGCTGTCTTTAGTTCCTCCTGGCAGGGTCACCTGGTCCACCTCAGAAATGTTTTGGAGGCCCTGCAGAAAGCAGGCCTCACTATCAAGGCCACTAAGTGCCAGATAGGGCAGAGTCAGGTTGTGTACCTGGGCCTTGTAGGTGGGGGCCAGGTTCAGCCTTTGCAGAGCAAAATCCAAACCATAATGGAATGGGTTGCTAAAACCACCAAGACACAGGTGAGAGCCTTTTTAGGCCTGACTGGGTATTATAGGAGGTTTGTAAAGGGATATGGATCTATAGTGACCCCCATGAATGATCTTACCTCAAAGAAAATGCCAAAAAAGGTTCAGTGGACAGCTAGCTGTCAGAAGGCATTTGAAGACCTAAAGCAGGCCATGTGCACTGCCCTCATCTTAGTCCAGACTACACCAACAAGTTCATTGTCCAAACAGATGCTTCTGAGCTGGGTGTGGGAGCTGTACTGTCTCAACTGAATGATAAAGGTCAAGACTAGCCTGTAGCTTTTATTAGCAGAAGGCTGACCCCTAGAGAGAAACGTTGGTCAGCTATAGAGAGGGAGGCCTTTGCTGTGGAGTGGGCCCTGAAGAAGCTGAGGCCATACTTGTTTGGCACTCACTTCATAGTTCAGACTGACCACAAGCCCCTCCTATGACTCAAACAGATGAAAGGTGAAAACCCAAAACTTTTAAGGTGGTCCATTTCCCTACAGGGGATGGACTATACAGTGGAACATAGACCTGGGACCCAACATGCCAATGCAGATGGACTCTCAAGGTATTTCCACTTAGAACACGAAGACTCAACTGGTCAAGATTAGTTTAGTGTCCCTGCGTTTGGGGTGGGTTGTGTAGGAGAGTAGGATCTGCATCTTATGTTGCCCTCACTTTTTTTCTGATGTTTACACTGGTTTCTGGCTATAGTCTGGCTGGGACCCTGCTAACCAGGGCCCCAGCCTCTCTGTTTTCTCTAAACAACTTGGAGTGCATATTAGGTGCACTAGTGATTGGTTACTGTGGTGCCTTATGAGACCCTAGTATATGGTACCTTAGGTACCAAGGGCATAGGTACTTCACAGGCCTACCAGGGACTGAAGCATGTATTATGCCACCCCTGGGAAGCAGATTCAATCTGGCACCACAGGCCTGCTACTGCAGCCTGGGTGAGGTAATGTTAGCACTCCTCACTGAGATATAGGTTCACTATATCTCTCCCTGCACACACATTTAAACCTATCAGTCACCCCTAAGGCAGGCCCTATCAATCCTGAGGGCAGGGTGCTGGGTTTGCATGTGAGGGGGTGCCTCTGCATGAGCAGGGCCCCTCTGAAGCTCGCAAAATCTATTCTCTGGGGCTGTTTGTGAATGCGGTCAAACCATATACTCTTAAGTGCATTATAACCTCACGGTAAATGTTAACTCTGGGATGGCTGCATCAAAACATATCGTGTTTGGTGTCAAATGCTTTGGAATCATACCCCCACACCAGTAACTGGTGTGGGAGTATGATCCCACCCTTCTAGCGGGATAGACATGTACCTACTGTGGAAACACGGTAGAATCCTGAAGAGCCCTGGCATCACAAAATGGATGCCACCAGTCACAGACACTGGGCTGCCCTCCTGCTGATGACCGAAACTTGCTGTGGAGGAGGCCCAACAATAGGCATCCTGTCACAGGGAGGTGTGGTCACCTCCCAGACAGGATTTAGTGTATTGGGGCTAGGTGGTTGTACTCCTAGAGTGCTTTGAAGTCCTGCACTGGGGGAGCAGTAGGCTCCTCTGTGCATACACCAGTTCAAACCGGCTCAGGGACTACCTGCCCCTGCTCTGGTGCGAAACTGGACAAAGGGAAGTGGGTGTAGCCACCCACTCCCCTGACCCTCCCATAGGTGGGATCATAGAGCTAGTCCCTCCCTTCCTTTCAGTATAAGTTAGGGAACCCTTGCCATTGCAAACTAGATATCCCTGGACGACGCTCTGAAGAAGAGTCCTAGACCTTCGACGTTCCACTACCTCTGGAAGACTGAAGAATCTCCCTTGGAGTCAAGGACTTGGCAGGCACCAAATCTTGCAATCAACGGTAGCAAACTTTCCTGCTCCCGCCGGAGTCCGAAGTCCCTGTCACCCAGGAAGAGGATTTCTTGACTTCTCCATGGCCATCATGAGTCCCCAGCAACGCTGAGGCAAGTGGACCCCACAAGTGACGAGGAACCGCAATCCCTGGGTACCGGGCACTATTTTCAAGTGCAACCCCTTCACGACATTCTACGAACTTGTGCTTTGGGCCACGTGTGGTCCAAGCCTACAGCAGGATTTCCTCCAAAGATCAGAGACCTACCCCGTCCCGAGTGTCCGTGGGCCCCTGTTGAGTGAATCCCCCTGAGGCGTCTTCGTGATCCCTTGCCGGTTGGCTTGTGGGTCCCCTGAAGACTTTTCTACAGTTCCAAAGGGCTCCCCTGGTTGCTCCAGGCCTGCCCTGACTTACCCTCACTGGGTGAGTCCCTCAGACCTTGCTGACTTTTTACACTTTCAACAAGACTTGCTGTTGCCAAGGCATGTTGGCTCCAATCTGGTCACCGACACTACAGTAGGCTGCAGACTTTATGGGAGACACTGAATCCAGCTCCAGTTCATCGTCTACACCTCCTGGACCTCGTGGCTGAAGAGTCAAGACACCCGTGGATCACCTGAAATCACCCGACGACTGTGGGCATCCATCTTCCTTGCCCCGGGTCACTGCCAAGTGACTTTGAACACTGTCCCCTCTGCTTTCAGGTCTTCCTTCTTCTGAATCCACTGGACACTTCTCCTGTCTTCACAAGCAGCAAGTCTTCTTTGGCTCCCACTGAAAACGACACTGCGACCCGACACCAAAAGGCACCTATGCACCCAGCTTCCCTGGGTGAAGTAACTCCAGCACTACAGTGCTCCTGTGGGTGTTGGCTCTAGAACTACTTACCCTGTAAGTGACTTGCTTGTAGACTCTCCCTAAGTATCCTAAAACTCTAAATTTCCAATTGCGACTTCCTCCATTGAAGTCTATTGGGATCCGCGGCTGTGTTCTTACACTGCATGTGTCTCCCGTGGGTCCTTTACTTACCTGCCCTGGGTGGATTAGTGAGGCCCAAGCACTTCTGAAGTCCCTAGGCCTTGTCCTCTTGCAAGTCGTTATCTTTAAGTCTCTTTTTTAGTATATGGTCTGGTACGCCCCTAGGGCCCCAGCCATATTTGTGCTTAACTTGTTGTGAAATGTTGATTTGTGCATATGTCCTTGTCTTCTAATCTCATAAAGAGATTAGCAGAGAGTTGTTAGTAGTAAATACATATATATTTTATATATATACCTGTGTGGTGTCCTTTCATTTAGCAATTCAAGAGATTATAAGGTGAAACAAGCTGCTTTACATTCCTCTAAAGACTTAGCCTGAAGGCTGCTCTCCACAGCTACCACTAGGATAGCTTTCTTTAAAAGGTTGTCTTAAACCTACTACCATAAGAGTCGAATTTTACTGGTGCAAGGTGTCAAATTTACCTAGCGAACAGCATATACCAGGCCAACTTCTCACAACAACCTATCCTAAAACCTAGGTTTTAATGTAATTTAAAAAACTTACATTTGTTTAATAAATATAACAACTTTGAAAACAGATCTATTAATGTATTAATTCTACATCATATACATGGCAGCTTACCCCGCCTAAATACTTACATAATATATGTATGATAAAGGCATTCATGGTAATTGTCCTGTCTTATGTGTGGTAAAGGCATGTGTTGTAAAGATATTTGTGATAATTGCATATGCGTTGTAAAGGCATGCATTGCAAAGACTTACCCATCGTCAAGACTTCGTGGTAAAGGCATTTCGTGGTTAAGACTTCATAAGAAAGGTTGTCTCCCGGATAATGTAAATATATGATCACTTTTTTAGTCCTAATCTGTAGGCTCACACCCATTAACAACCCAAAGCTACAGCACCACTTTGTGGAGACGTCATAAACTGCATATATAGCTGTTCAATAGAACTCAGGGTATCATCATCAATTCCCTTCGTAATCAAGAAGCCAAACAATGTTAGTTGTTGGTCAGCGGCTAAGGCATTGGATGGAGAGTGTTGAGCATGTGCGACATATGAGAGAAAAGGATACAGGCTACTCGAAGCATTAACAAAACCTGTGCAGTTAAGATATCATGGCTTTTATAAAGGAAAATACCAATATATACATATATAGTCACTAAGAAAAAAAAGGTTAGAGGGACGTTATAAATAGGCTAACATTGCACTCATACAAAACCATAGAAATTCAGCAGTTATAGTTAACAAAACTAATTATAACTGATGCCCGCAATGCACGGCATATGCCCTCGCATATTACAAATCTCTCATGGCATGGTGAGTGACATCACCGATGACACCTCAAATGACATCACTGGTGACATCATCCAGTGAGTGGAAATGATTCATAAACGTTTCTAAGAGTTAAAGATATTTATTAATGTACTGCATAAGATTAATTACTATTCTTTTTGTACTATTAATGAGTGATACTGTTTCTATTATATATCATCTCAGTGGCACTATGAATCTGTATCAGTGTGGGAGAGGGTTTCTGAGTGGCTGTATGGGTGTGTAAGTGTGTGTGAGAGTAGCTGCATGGGTGAATAAGTGAATGTGTAAGTAGCTGCATGGGTGAATGAGTGACTGTATGAGTGGCTGTATGGGTGAATGAGTGTGTGTGTGAGTGGCTGTATGGGTGGCTGAGTGGCTGTGTGAATGGCTCTATGGGTAAGTGACTGGGTATGTATGTGGATGTATGGGTAAGTGAGTGGCTGTTTGACTGTATATGGGTGTCTGAGTGGATGTTTTGAACAGTAAATATTTTTCAAAAACAAATCATCCATTTAGACACTTATATACCCATTTATTCTTCCATCGACCTTGAGATATACATATATAAAACATATATAATTTTCAGAAAAACACACATTCACTGGATGATGTCATCAGTGATGTCATCAGTGATGTCATTTGAGATGTCATCAGTGATGTCATGAGTGATGTCACTGACCATGTCATGAGTGATGTAATATGTGACGTCATCAGCAGTGCATGGCGGGCGCGCGAGTTATAGTTAGCTGAACTAACTATAACGGGGAAATTTCAATGGTTTTCTACAAGTGAAAAGTCCAGCTAACTATAACACCCCTGAAACCTATGGTTTTTTCAGTGAATTTCTGAGGTTTTTTAAATGCTAATTCCTAACTATAACGTGCCTGAAACCAATGTTTTTTTCTGTGAATTTCAAAGGTTTTTTAAATGCTAATTTTTAACTATGCCTACAGAGATAGGACATGTGAAGAAAGAAGAAAAAATGCACAGAAAGAAAAAAACAGAAGTGCAGAAAGAAGCAACAGAAGTCCTCAAAGACGAAGAAAAGTGCAGGAAGAAGGATAACGTGCAGAAAGAACAAAAAGAAGAGCAGAAAGAATCCTTGTTGCAAAATCATCCTGTACCATCAACTTTTTCAGACGGATACTGGCGGTAACTGAGTCTGACTAACCAGTCCTAGAGCCAGTGCTATGTTAAAAGACACTTAGAATACAGTGAAAACACCTACATACACTAGGGAACATTATGCGTTGGGGTCCCCCTGTGATTAGCATGACCTCCTCTGTAAGCCCCTAGTATATAACAGGGCAGGGGGATTAAAACTTCCTCTTAAAACGGGCCACAGGGCGTTTTTGCACACGTTAACTCAGGCCCTGTCCCCTCCCTTCACCACTGTGTAAATACGCCCTGTGTCCGTTTTTAGTTGGGAGATTAAGTTCATTTGAATCCTGAGGGTCCCTAGTGTCCAACTAGCCCACTAGGTACCTCCAGTAAGTGCCACAGAGCTGCGTTGCAGAGAGGTGTAAAAAGTGGAACCGCCTGGACCACCTCTCTGCAATGCAGCTCAGTGGCGCTTACTGGAAGCACTTGGTGGGCTAGTTAGCCCCCAGGGGCCCTCAGTATTGAAGGGAAATTATATCCCCAATTTAAAACGGCCCCGTCCCCTCCCTTCACCACTGTGTAAACGCGCCCTATGGTTGTTCTAAGTTGAGAGATTAAGTCCCCTTGAATCCTAAGGGTCCCTAGGGTCAAACTAGACCACTAGGTACCTCCAGTAAGCGCCACAGAGCTGCGTTGCAGAGAGGTGTAAAAAGGGGCTTGGCCTCAGAACACCTGTCTGCAGCGCAGCTCCCTGGCGCATACTGGAGATGCCTGTTGGGCTAGTTGGCCCTCAGGGACCATAGGTATTGAAGAGGAATTAATTCCCCAACTTACAACTCGCCAGGGGGCGCGTTTGCAGAGTGCTGCAAGGAGGGGGCATGGCCTCAGGCACGATGCCAGTCTTTTATTTATTTTAATTTTTTAAGAAGGGGGGCTGTGTGGTTCCCCTTCTTATTCCAATTTATTGGCCCTGATGACCCCATCCCCCAGGGCCTGTCTCCTAATTATATTTTTTTGACCCCAATCCCCAGGGCCGGCCACTGTTTTTAATATTTTTAAAAAGTATATATTTATAGACACACCTAGGACATGCTGGACAAACCGTACGTACCTATCACCATGACGATTTGCGTGATATTCATTAAAAGGCGACTATGCATACAATGAATCCACGTGGAATGTATTGACACCACTAGTGAAGCTCTGACATGTCTGATGCCCTACCGTGCCTAATCCCGGTAGACACCCTTGTCATTTTTTTATACAAAAATGGGTAGCTCTTGACAGGCACATTTAATACACATGCACAATAAGCCATTCAAAGGGTATTCGACAAAAATTCTACCAAAACTATGCAAGAAACCCCTCTCACGGTTAATAAAACACACATCCACTGCCGGATGTGTAATGCTTTTTATTTTACTCTCTGGAAAGGGGACGAACATCACTTGAGAGTCACAGCGTGCTCCTGGCAGAGCCTAATGCTGTGTTACACCCACCATTGCCTGCCGAGTGCCACACACCTCTGTGTTGTATTCCACCAGCTAGTGCATATGCTATGACACTCTCTAGCCCATGTGCACTGTAACACCACCCCGTGAATATGTCATGCCACACTTGTTTTCGCACGGTTATATTGCCCCATCTAACGTGCCTTCCTCGATGCCTATGGTATAACGCACAGTGCTATGTCATACATATTACAATCTGGGATACATATCTTTGTCACAGTGCATATGCAACGTTACACTCCCCAGCACATATTTTATATTACAACTTTAGAGACTAGTTAGGTTACACAACACTGCCCTGTGCATATTACACTCCAAGGCGCATATCGCATAGCACGCGCTAGTGCCTGTGCTATCTCGCGCTCTCCAATGAATCTGTCATTGCGCACAATGTATTGCATATTATATTTCACGCCCGGTTCATCTTATATCACACTTTTTGGTGCATAGTTTATACCATACACTATATCTAGTTTTCATTTTCAATCGTGCTCTCAGGACTATGTTCTATATAACACTGTGTTCACCTACCCTTTTCACGGGCATTACATTTTGCGATAGGGGGTGGAGGGTCAGGAGGTGTTTCTGCCAAGTGAGCCCGGAGTCACAGTCACAAACGTCCTCTTCTTCCTGAATAAAAGTGCGATTATGCTGCATACTTGTTCATATTTTAAGTAGTTCGCACAGACACACGTTTTAAAAACAATAAAGTTCCTAATACCCGCCTTCTCTGAACAGTTAGCTTGCTGCCCCATCCCCCTCCTCCCTATCCTCTGTTGTGTGAATCCATGGACTAGCCTCCTCCCTCCTGCCATGCATGGTCTGATGTGCTGCCACTGCCCTCAATTTAGTATGATGTACGAGTCCACTCCTCCTGCCCTCCATTGCCCAATTCTATGCCCCATCATTGACCTCCTGCTTAAACTCTGTGCTTAGCTTGCTGCCCCTATTGTCCTTCCCCCTGCCCTCCGATGTCTTTGTGCATGCCCCTGCTCCATCCTTTTTGCCCACCATGTTCCATGGACCTGCCACTCCTATCTACTCTGAGTGTTCTGTTGAGCTGCCACTTCCCTCCCACCTGCCTACCATTGTCAGATGACTGTAACCTGTCCCTGCCATCTCCACCCTGCCTGTCCACATGCCATGCCCCTATCCTCTTCCTCCTGTCCTACATGGTCCATTGTACTGCCACACCCTTCTGCCCTCCCTGGTCTGTTGTGCTGCAACTGCTCCTCTTGCCTGCCCTGTGCGGTCTGTTGTGAGGCCCCTTCCCCTGACCTTTCTTGTCTGTGCACAGGTCCTGACCCTCCCTTCTATCCTCCATCGTCCTTTGTGCATGCCCCTTCACCTTCCTTCTTGCCCATCATAGCCATTGTGCTGCCACTAACCCTCCCACTTGCCATGCATGGTATTCTGTGCTGCCATGGCCCCTCCCACCTTCCCTGTGTGGTCAGTTAGCTGCCCCGGACCCCCTCCCACCTTCCCTCCATGGTCTGTGTGCATACCATCACAGTCTCACTGTTGCTCTTCATGGTGTGTCTTGCTTCTGGT
Organism: Triturus cristatus; assembly: GCF_964204655.1. Lineage (NCBI taxonomy): Eukaryota > Metazoa > Chordata > Amphibia > Caudata > Salamandridae > Triturus > Triturus cristatus. Next base: position 304,685,744 of record NC_140579.1, on the reverse strand, counting down.
GCCCATCCTGCCTGACCTCCATGGCTATCTTGCTGCTCCTGCCCTGCCCCCTTGCCCCCAGCCCTCTGTTTACATGTGCAGACCCCTACTCCCTCCCTCCTGGCTTGTCTGTTCCATTGTAATGCCCCTGGTCCGTCCCTCCTGCCCTTATGGTCTGTTATGCTGCAGCTTTCTCTCCTGTCTGTCCATTATGGTCAGCTAGCTATCATTGTCTCTTGCCCCTCTGTTCTCTGTTGTCCATGTGCATGGTCCTGTCCCCTCCCTCTTGCTTTCTATGGATTGTTGTGCTGCACTCCCGTCCCGCATGCCCTGTGTGGTGTATTGTGCTGCTGCAAACCCTGATGCCTGCCCTGCAGGGTCAGTTTGGTGCACCTCTCCATGTCCCTCCTGTCCTCTGTTATCCAAGTCCATGTCCCTACCCCATTTCCTTCCATGATCCAATGTACCATACTTGCGAACATTTTGAACTTGGTAAGAGGGAGATTTTGAAAAAAAACTGGGGTATTGATTTTCCCCTTTGAGTTACATTGAAAAAGAGGAGATTGTTGACAGGAGACAGATCAAATAAAGCCCATTTGAGCTTAAAAACATTGGACGTTTCCTGGCTGAATCGGGTCTGTTTGCATGTATGGTTGTACTACCATTGCCTCTTCCTTCTGCCCACAATGGTCTATTACATTGCCACAGCCTCTCTTGCAAGTCCTGTATTGTTGGTGTGTTGCCCCTGCCCCCCTTTCCACTGCCCTCCATAGTCTGTAGTGCTGCCACAACCCTTCCTGCCTGCTCAGTGTGGTTAAATTGTTGCCTTTGCACCCTCCTACCTGCCTTCAATTGTCAGTGTCCGTGCCCCTGGCCTCTGCCTCTCAACAGTATCCTAATGAACAACTAGATTGCTAACATTCTATATTTATTACAAAAGTGTGGAACGCCTGACGTCATCTTGATGTAATCAAAACTGTAATACCTAGAGCCTTTCCTTTAGAAATTACATATATGAGAGGGTCTTATTGGCATCAAAAGTATGGTTAGTGCTCTAAAAGACTAAAATAAGGACATATTTTCTGAGTTTTCAAATAGCGACAAAGCACTTTTAAATTATTTGTTATCTTTATGTTTTTTTATCCAGTTGACCACTTGATTAAATGTTGCACTTAGGGGAGAGGATGTGGTGTTACTTCCAGAACTGCAGACTTTGCAACTGGGGAACCAGGTTGGAGTTTCTGCTTCAGCTCGACATTCTGTGGTTCTGGTCAAATCACTTAGTCTCCCCATGTCTACAACCAAAATGAATTTGTTCTTGTGTGATGTAACCAATGCTCATGTAAAGCACTCCAATACCTGACAAGTCTGCACTATATAACACTGCAAAAACACAAAATAATAAGTGTTTTGCACACTTCTGTCATTGGGCTACATTTGGGCTACATCTGGGTGATTTTGGGCTACATTTGGGCTCTTTTGTCTCCGGTGGCCATCTTGGGAGATTTATTTGTTATGAAGTTTCCTCATTTTCTCATGTACTGCAGTCTCCTCAGTAGGAAATGCTTTCAGTTTTTTACTTTGATTCCATCATGAAGATATGTCACACATTTGCCATAAGTTCTGAAAGTTAGCACTCTAGTTGCTCATTAGATCACTGTAGTAAAACTACTGTTCACCATGGAAGTCTGCTCCTGGTATTAAAACTGCATGTTTCAGTCTGCATGTCAGAATTTTTTAATGAAATAGAAGAGGATTTGAGAAGTCACTCAAAATGTGCCCTCATTTTCTTTCTTCAGCATTAATCATAATTTCTATGGCAAAATGAACCCCCTCATTGTGTTCCTTTTTAAATTAAATGTTTTATGTGTTACCAGTTTATTCCAATCGAGATGGCTTCAGGTGTGCCATACTTTTGTCATAATGAAGACAGTAAGCGCTCTAGTTGTTTTTAAGAACACTCTGGGACATTCTGTCATTGGGCTATACTTGGGCTACATCTGGGTGATATTTGGGCTACATTTGGGCTCTTTTGTCTCTGGTGGCCATCTTGGGAGACTTATTTGTTATGAAGTTTCCTAATTTCCTCATTTACTGCAGTCTCCTCAGTAGGAAATACTTTCAGTTTTTAACTTTGATTCCATCAAGAAGGCATTCAGATGTGTCACACATTTACCATAAATTCAGAATGTTAGCACTCTTTTTGCTCATTAGATCACTGTAGTAAAGCTACAGCTCACCAGGGAAAACTGCTGCTGGTATTGAAAGTGCATGTTTCAGTCTGCATGTCAGAATTTTTTAATGAAATAGAAGAGGATTTGAGAAGTTACTCAAAATGTGCCCTAATTTTTCTTTCTGCAGCACTAATCATACTTTTTATGGAAAAATGAACCCCCTCATTGTGTTCCTTTTTAAATTAAATGTTTTAAGAGTTACCACTTTAATCCAAGCAAGATGGCTTCAGGTGTGCCATACGTTTATCATAAGTAGGACTGTTAGCGCTCTAGTTGTTCTTTGGAACACTCTGGGAAGCTGCAGTAGAACACAAGGGAACGAACTGACAGTCTCTGCCCTTGTTGGATGCACATGTTTTACTGAGAATGTCAGACTTCATTCTCACATGACTGAGAAAGATAATGTGAATTTACAGAAGCTCTCAGTTTAGCTTATAGATCACCTTCCAAACCTCTGTGGGAAAAGCATGAGAAAATATTTTTCTCTCAATCATGATATCCCAGCAGAAGGCTTTTTCACATGGTGAAATCACCTTAGAACATACCACAATTCCTAAAATAAGTATGGTACCATCAACAAATGATTTATAATGTAACTAAAGTCTTATAACCTTCTAATAACTGCAATGCTTTTTTAATGAGGTGCTATCATGTAGATTGGTCCCAAGATGGCTGCCAACACTTCTTGGATGAAGTGCTGACAGCCAATCAGATCTCAGGATGAGATGTGTGGTTAGGCTCCGCCCACATATATATATGATTTTACTTTTGATTTTCTCAGGAACTACTGAACAGATTGACACCAGACCTGCAAAAGGTGTCAATATGGTGTCAATCTGTTCAGTAGTTCCTGAGAAAATCAAAAGTAAAATCACATACATATCTGGGCGGAGCCTAACCACTCATCTCATCCTGAGATCTGATTGGCTGTCAGCACTTCATCCAAGAAGTGTTGGCAGCCATCTTGGGACCAATATACATGATAGCACCTCATTAAAAAGCATTGCAGTTAATAGAAGGTTTTAAGACTTTAGTTACATTATAAATCATTTGTTGATGGTACCATACTCATTTTAGGAATTGTGGTATGTTCTAAGGTGATTTCACCATGTGAAAAAGCCTTCTGCTGGGATATCATGATTGAGAGAAAAATATTTTCTCATGCTTTTCCCACAGAGGTTTGGAAGGTGATCTATAAGCTAAACTGAGAGCTTCTGTAAATTCACATTATCTTTCTCAGTCATGTGAGAATGAAGTCTGACATTCTCAGTAAAACATGTACATCCAACATGGGCAGAGACTGTCACTTGATTCCCTTGTGTTCTACTGCAGCTTCCCAGAGTGTTCCAAAGAACAACTAGAGCGATACCAGTCCTACTTATGATAAACGTATGGCACACCTGAAGCTATCTTGATTGGATTTAAGTGGTAACTCTTAAAACATTTAATTTAAAAAGGAACAAAATGAGGGGGTTCATTTTTCCATAGAAAGTATGATTAGTGCTGCAGAAAGAAAAATTAGGGCACATTTTGAGTGACCTCTCAAATCCTCTTCTATTTCATTAAAAGATTCTGACATGCAGACTGAAACACGCACTTTCAATACCAGCAGCAGACTTCCCTGGTGAGCAGTAGCTTTACTACAGTGATCTAATGAGCAAAAAGAGTGCTAACATTCTGAATTTATGGCAAATGTGTGACACATCTGAATGCCTTCTTGATGGAATCAAAGTAAAAAACTGAAAGTATTTCCTACTGAGGAGACTGCAGTAAATGAGGAAATTAGGAAACTTCATAACAAATAAGTCTCCCAAGATGGCCACCAGAGACAAAAGAGCCCAAATGTAGCCCAAATATCACCCAGATGTAGCCCAAGTATAGCCCAATGACAGAATGTCCCAGAGTGTTCTTAAAAACAACTAGAGCGCTTACTGTCTTCATTATGACAAAAGTATGGCACACCTGAAGCCATCTTGATTGGAATAAACTGGTAACACAAAACATTTAATTTAAAAAGGAACACAATGAGGGGGTTCATTTTTCCATAGAAATTATGATTAATGCTGAAGAAAGAAAAATGAGGGCACATTTTGAGTGACTTCTCAAATCCTCTTCTATTTCATTAAAAAATTCTGACATGCAGACTGAAACATGCACTTTTAATACCAGGAGCAGACTTCCATGGTGAACAGTAGTTTTACTACAGTGATCTAATGAGCAACTAGAGTGCTAACATTCAGAATTTATGGCAAATGTGTGACATATCTGAATACTTTCATGATGGAATCGAAGTAAAAAACTGAAAGCATTTCCTACTGAGGAAACTGCAGTACATGAGGAAATTAGGAAACTTCATAACAAATAAATCTCCCAAGATGGCCACCAGAGACAAAAGAGCCCAAATGTAGCCCAAAATCACCCAGATGTAGCCCAAATATAGCCCAATGACAGAAGTGTGCAACACACTTATTATTTTGAGTTTATGCAGTTTTATATAGTGCAGACTTGTCAGGTATTGGAGTGCTTTACATGAGCATTGGTTACATCACACAAGAACAAATTCATTTTGGTTGTAGACATGGGGAGATTAAGTGATTTGACCAGAAAAACAGAATGTCGAGCTGAAGCAGAAACTCCAACCTGGTTCCCCAGTTGCAAAGTCTGCAGTTCTGGAAGTAACACCACATCCTCTCCCCTAAGTGCAACATTTAATCAAGTGGTCAATTGGATAAAAAACCATAAAGATACCAAATAATTTAAAAGTGCTTTGTCGCTATTTGAAAACTCAGAAAATATGTCCTTATTTTAGTCTTTTAGAGCACTAACCATAATTTTGATGCAAATAAGACCCTCTCATATATGTAATTTCTAAAGTAAATGCTATAGGTATTACAGTTTTGATTACATCAAGATGACGTCAGGCGTTCCACACTTTTGTAATAAATATAGAATGTTAGCAATCTAGTTGTTCATTAGGATACGGTTGAGAGTCAGAGGCCAGGGGCACGGACTCTGAAAATTGAAGACAGGTAGGAGGGTGCAAAGGCAACAATTTAACCACACTGAGCAGGCAGGAAGGGCCGTGGCAGCACAACAGACTATGGAGGGCAGTGGAAAGGGGGGCAGGGGCAACAAACCAACAATACAGGACTTGCAAGAGAGGCTGTGGCAATGTAATAGACCATTATGGGCAGAAGGAAGAGGCAATGGTAGTACAACCATACATGCCAACAGACCCGATTCAGCCAGGAAACGTCCAATGTTTTTAAGCTCAAATGGGCTTTATTTGATCTGTCTCCTGTCTACAATCTCCTCTTTTTCAATGTAACTCAAAGAGGAAAATCAATACCACAGTTTTTTTTCAAAATCTCCCTCTTACCAAGTTCAAAATGTTCGCAAGTATGGTACATTGGATCATGGAAGGAAATGGGGTAGGGACATGGACTTGGATAACAGAGGACAGGAGGGATATGGAGAGGTGCACCAAACTGACCCTGCAGGGCAGGCATCAGGGTTTGCAGCAGCACAATACACCACACAGGGCATGCGGGACGGGAGTGCAGCACAACAATCCAATGAAAGCAAGAGGGAGGGGACAGGACCATGCACATGGACAACAGACAACAGAGGGGCAAGAGGCAATGGTAGCTAGCTGACCATAATGGACAGACAGGAGAGAAAGCTGCAGCATAACAGCCCATAAAGGGCAGGAGGGACGGATCAGGGGCATTACAATGGAACAGACAAGCCAGGAGGGAGGGAGTAGGGGTCTGCACATGTAATCAGAGGGCTGGGGGTAAGGGGGCAGGGCAGGAGCAGAAAGATAACCATGGAGGTCAGGCAGGATAGGCACTAGAAGCAAGACACACCATGAAGAGCAAGAGTGAGACTGTGATGGCATACACACAGACCATGGAAGGAAGGTGGGAGGGGGTCAGGGGCAGCTAACTGACCACGCAGGGAAGGTGGGAGGGGCCATGGCAGCACAGAAGACCATGCATGGCAAGTGGGAGGGTTAGTGGCAGCACAATGGCTATGATGGGCAAGAAGGAGGGTGCAGGGGCATGCACAAAGGACGATGGAGGATAGAAGGGAGGGTCAGGACCTGTGCAAAGACAAGAAAGTTCAGGGGAAGGGACCTCACAACAGACCACATGGGGCAGGCAGGAGGAGCAGTTGCAGCACAACAGACCAGGGAGGGCAGAAGGATGTGGCAGTACAATGGACCATGTAGGACAGGAGGAAGAGGATAGGGGCATGGCATGTGGACAGGCAGGGTGGAGGTGGCAGGGACAGGTTACAGTCATCTGACAATGCTAGGCAGGTGCGAGGGGAGTGGCAGCTCAACAGAACACTCACAGTAGATAGGAGTGGCAGGTCCATGGAACATGGTGGGCAAAAAGGATGGAGCAGGGGCATGCACAAAGACATCGGAGGGCAGGGGGAAGGAGAATAGGGGCAGCAAGCTAAGCACAGAGTTTAGGCAGGAGGTCAATGATGGGGCATAGAATTGGGCAATGGAGGGCAGGAGGAATGGACTGATACATCATACTAAATTGAGGGCAGTGGCAGCACATCAGACCATGCATGGCAGAGGGAGGAGGGTAGTCCATGGATTCACACAACGGAGGATAGGGAGGAGGGGGATGGGGCAGCAAGCTAACTGTTCAGAGAAGGCGGGTATTAGGAACTTTATTGTTTTTAAAACGCGTGTCTGTGCGAACTACTTAAAATATGAACAAGTATGCAGCATAATCTCACTTTTATTCAGAAAGAAGAGGACGTTTGTGACTGTCACTCCGGGCTCACTTGGCAGAAACACCCCCTGACCCTCCACCCCCTATCGCAAAATGTAATGCCCGTGAAAAGGGTAGGTGCACACAGTGTTATATAGAACATAGTCCTGAGAGCACGATGAAAAATGAAAACTAGATATAGTGTATGGTATAAACTATGCACCAAAAAGTGTGATATAAGATGAACCAGGCGTGATATAATATGCAATACATTGTGCGCAGTGACAGATTCATTGGAGAGCGCGAGATAGCACAGGCACTAGCGCGTGCTATGCGATATGCGCCTTGGAGTGTAATATGCACAGGGCAGTGTTGTGTAACCTAACTAGTCTCAAAAGTTGTAATATAAAATATGCGCTGGGGAGTGTAACGTTGCATATGCACTGTGACAAAGATATGGATCCCAGATTGTAATATGTATGGCATAGCGCTGTGCGTTATAACATAGGCATCGAGGAAGGCACGTTAGATGGGGCAATATAACCCGTGCGAAGACAAGGGTGGCATGACATATTCACGGGGTTGTGTTACAGTGCACATGGGCTAGAGAGTGTCATAGAATATGCACTAGCTAGTGGAATACAACACAGAGGTGTGTGGCACTCGGCAGGCAATGGTGGGTGTAACACAGCATTGGGCTCTGGCAGGAGCGCGGTGTGACTCTCAAGTGATGTTCGTCCCCTTTCCAGAGACTAAAATAAAAAGTATTACACATCCGGCAGTGGATGTGTGTTTTATTAACCGTGAGGGGGGTTTCTTGCATAGTTTTGGTCGAATTTTTGTCGAATCCCCTTTGAATTGCTTGGTGTGCGTGTGTATTAAATGTGCCTGTCAATAGCTACCCATGTTTGTATAAAAAAACGACAAGGGTGTCTACCGGGATTAGGCACGGTAGGGCATCAGACATGTCAGAGCTTCACTAGTGGTGTAAATACATTCCACGTGGATTCATTGTATGCATAGTCACCTTTTAATGAATATCACGCAAATTATCATGGTGATAGGTACGTACGGTTTGTCCAGCATGTCCTATGTGTGTCTATAAATATATATTTTTTTAAAATAATAAAAAACAGTGGCCGGCCCTGGGGATTGGGGTCGCTGGGGCCGATTAAGGCCTTGGGAGGGGGGCCACGCGGCGCCCTTCCACATTTTTTTTCTCTAAAAAATATAATTAGGAGACAGGCCCTGGGGGATGGGGTCATCAGGGCCAATACATTAGAATAAGAAGGGGAACCACACAGCCCCCCTTCCTAAAAAAATTAAATAAATAAAAGACTGGCATCGTGCTGGAGGCCACGCTCCCTCCTTGCAGCACTCTGCAAACGCGCCCCCTGGCGAGTTGTAAGTTGGGGAATTAATTCCTCTTCAATACTGAGGCTCCCTGAGGGCCAACTAGCCCAACGGGCATCTCCAGTATGCGCCGGGGAGCTGTGCTGCAGACAGGTGTTCTGAGGCCAAGCCCCTTTTTACAACTCTCTGCAACTCCGCTCTGTGGCGCTTACTGGAGGTACCTAGTGGTCTAGTTTGACCCTATGGACCCTTAGGATTCAAGGGGACTTAATCTCTCAACTTAGAACAGCCACAGGGCGCGTTTACACAGTGGTGAAGGGAGGGGACGGGCCTGAGGTGCCCTGTGCAAACACGCACTATGGCACGTTTTAAATTGGGGATATAATTTCCCTTCAATCCTGAGGGCCCCTGGGGGCTATCTAGCCCACCAAGTGCTTCCATTAAGCGCCACTGAGCTGCATTGCAGAGAGGTGGTCGAGGCCGTGCCACTTTTTACACCTCTCTGCAACGCAGCTCTGTGGCACTTACTGGAGGTACCTAGTGGGCTAGTTGGACCCTAGGGACCCTCAGGATTCAAATGAGCTTAATCTCCCAACTAAAAACGGACACAGGGTGTGTTTACACAGTGGTGAAGGGAGGGGACGGGGCCTGAGTTAACGTGTGCAAAAACGCCCAGTGGCCCGTTTTAAGAGGTAGTTTTAATCCCACTGCCCTATTATATACTAGGGGCTGACAGAGGAGGTCATGCTAATCACAGGGGGACCCCAACGCATAATGTTCCCTAGTGTATGTAGGTGTTTTCACTGTATTCTAAGTGTCTTTTAACATAGCACTGGCTCTAGGACTGGTTAGTCAGACTCAGTTACCACCAGTATCCGTCTGAAAAAGTTGAGGGTACAGGATGATTTTGCAACAAGGCTTCTTTCTGCTCTTCTTTTTGTTCTTTCTGCACGTTATCCTTCTTCCTGCACTTTTCTTCGTCTTTGAGGACTTCTGTTGCTTCTTTCTGCACTTCTTTTTTTCTTTCTGTGCATTTTTTCTTCTTTCTTCACATGTCCTATCTCTGTAGGCATAGTTAGAAATTAGCATTTAAAAAACCTTTGAAATTCACAGAAAAAAACATAGGTTTCAGGGGCGTTATAGTTAGCTGGACTTTTCACTTGTACAAAACCATTGAAATTCCCCCGTTATAGTTAGTTCAGCTAACTACAACTCGCGCGCCCGCAATGCACTGCTGATGACGTCACATATTACATCACTCATGACATGGTCACTGACATCACTCATGACATCACTGATGACATCTCAAATGACATCACTGATGACATCACTGATGACATCATCCTTGTGATAGAGTGGCAGACCTCCTCTCACCCTAATATAACCTTTGATACACACATTCAAAAATAGAAACTAAAATGTTCAAAACAATGGACATACCAATACCAGTTACAACTACCTCTTCAGTAATTCTAAGATCCACATACACATCCACTCATTCACCAACAGTCCTATACAGTCACTCATACATGTACTCACTCATCATATGTACTCATACACCTATACATCCTGTTACACAATGCCACTCATCCATAGAGTTACTCACACACATAGTCACTCATGCTAATAAAGAATCAAACATACATTTACTTGCATATACAGTTATACACACACCACCACACTTACTTCTACGTAAACTTACACATACTTAGTCTTTTAAACAATCACTTATAGAAACACATACTTATTCATACAGGAACTCTTTCAATCTCTCACTCTCACATATAATCACTTATATACACCAATAGTCACATATACTAGTTTAAAACATATGTAGTTACTCATAAAGACACTATTGAGACAGTCATTCACTCACTAACACACCCATACACACACTCATCCACCCATACAGTCCTGCACAAATGTAATGAGTGATGTAATATGTGATGTCATCAGCAGTGCATTGCGGGCGCGCGAGTTATAGTTAGCTGAACTAACTATAACGGGGGAATTTCAATGGTTTTGTACAAGTGAAAAGTCCAGCTAACTATAACGCCCCTGAAACTTATGGTTTTTTCAGTGAATATATATATATATATATATATATTCACTGAAAAAACCATAGGTTTCACACATGTTATAGTTAGCTGGACATTTCACTCGTAAAAAAACAATGAAATTCCCCCGTTATAGTTAGGACATCACTCATGACATCACTGATGACATCTCAAATGACATCACTGTTGACATCACTGATGACATCATCCATTGAGTATGTGTTTCTTAACAATTTTAATATGTTTAATATATATAGGGAAAGACCTGTTGAAGAATGAGTGGGTGTACAAGTGTGTAAGTGGATGATTTTCTGTGGTGTGTAACTAACTCTATAAGTGAGTCATTAAATGTATCTTACTGCAGACTAGTGACTAAACTGTGTAAATGTCTGTATGTTTCTGTATGTTGGTGTATAAGTGGCTGCATGGTTTTGTGAATACCTATATGAGTGTCTATATGAGTTATTGATTGCTTGTCTCAGTATATGTATGGGTTCCTGAGTGTTTGTGTGGGTAGGGGCTGTGTGTGACTCTATGCATAGATGTGTGAGTGGGTGATTCTATGGGTGCATGGTTTTAAGAGTGCATCTGTGATGGACTGTATGGTTGAGTGAGTGTATGTATGGGTGTGTTAGGGATTGAATGTATATCTCAGTGGTACATTTGTGACTAACTACATATGTGAAAGGCAGTATCTATGCGTGTAAGAGTATATAAGTGGGTAGATGTGATAGTGTGTGATTGTGAGAGTGACTGTGTGGATGAGTGTGTATCAATGATTCTATAAGAGCATAAGAAGGTGGTACTATTTTTATGATTAAGTGAACTTGAGTGTGTATACCGCATAGGTGAGTAAATGGGAGTGTAATTATTTGCATGACTGACTAGGTGTGAGAGTACCTCTATGGATGATTGGTGGTGTGTGAGTGTCTATATAGGTGTATACATGCATATGATAGTCTTGTATGGAGTGATTGCAAGTATGAGTGACTGTACAGGTGAATGAGTGGAGGTGTATGTAGACCTAACAGTTAATAAGTGGGTATGTAGTTATTGGTATTGGAGTATGTATGGTTTTGAGAATGGAACTCTGAAATTTTGAGTCGGTGTATCAAAGGTTATATTAGGGTGTGAGAAGATGTGGTAATTTATCACATGGATGACGTCATCAGTGATGTCATTTGAGATGTCATCAGTGATGTCATGAGTGATGTCACTGACCATGTCATGAGTGATGTAATATGTGACGTCATCAGCAGTGGATTGCGGGCGCGCGAGTTATAGTTAGCTGAACTAACTATAACGGGGGAATTTCATTGGTTTTTTACGAGTGAAATGTCCAGCTAACTATAACATGTGTGAAACCTATGTTTTTTTCAGTGATATATATATATATATATATATTAGCATTTAAAAAACCTTAGAAATTCACTGAAAAAACCATAGGTTTCAGGGGCGTTATAGTTAGCTGGACTTTTCACTCGTACAAAACCATTGAAATTCCCCCGTTATAGTTAGTTCATCTAACTATAACTCGCGCACCCGCAATGCACTGCTGATGACGTCACATATTACATCACTCATGACATGGTCAGTGACATTACTCATGACATAACTGATGACATCTCAAATGACATCACTGATGACATCACTGATTACATCATCCAGTGAATGTGTGTTTTTCTGAAAATTGTTTTATATATGTATATCTCAAGGTCGATGGAAGAATAAATGGGTATATAAGTGTCTAAATGGATGATTTGTTTTTGAAAAATTGATTGTATAACTGACAGATTAAGTGTATCTTAGGGAATGCATGGCTTAGTGAGTAATGTTTAAATATGTAAATATCTGTATCAGTCTCTCACTTTATGTATAAGTGGCTTCATGGGTTGGTGAGTAGCTACATGAGTGTCTATATAGGTTATTAGTTGGTTTTTTGAGTATCAGTATGAGTGTCTGAGTGTCTGTATGGTTCGGTGGGGGGTATTACGTAGTGCATAGGTGCATGAATGAGTGACTCACTGTTTGTATGTGTTGAAGACTGTATGGGTGGATGAGTGTGTTCATGGGTGTGTTAGTGAGTGAATGACTGTCTCAATAGTGTCTTTATGAGTAACTACATATGTTTTAAACTAGTATATGTGACTATTGGTGTATATAAGTGAGTATATGTGAGAGTGAGAGATTGAAAGAGTTCCTGTATGAATAAGTATGTGTTTCTATAAGTGATTGTTTAAAAGACTAAGTATGTGTAAGTTTCTGTAGAAGTAAGTGTGGTGGTGTGTGTATAACTGTATATGCAAGTAAATGGATGTTTGATTCTTTATTAGCATGAGTGACTATGTGTGTGAGTAACTCTATGGATGAGTGGTGTTATGTAACAGGATGTATAGGTGTATGAGTACATATGATGAGTGAGTACATGTATGAGTGACTGTATAGGACTGTTGGTGAATGCGTGGATGTGTATATGGATCTTAGATTTACTGAATAGGTTGTTGTAACTGATATTGGTATGTCCATTGTTTTGAAACTTTTAGTTTCTATTTTTGAATGTGTGTATCAAAGGTTATATTAGGGGGAGAGGAGGTCTGCACGCTATCACAAGGATGATGTCATCAATGATGTCATTTGAGATGTCATCAGTGATGTCATGAGTGATGTCACTGATGAGTGATGTAATATGTGACGTCATCAGCAGTGCATTGCGGGCGCGCGAGTTATAGTTAGCTGAACTAACTATAACGGGGGAATTCAATGGTTTTGTACGAGTGAAAAGTCCAGCTAAATATAACGCCCCTGAAACCTATGGTTTTTTCAGTGAATTTCTAAGGTTTTTTAAATGCTAATTCCTAACTATAACGTACCTGAAACCTATGGTTTTTTCAGTGAATTATAAAGGTTTTTTAAATGATAATTTCAAACTATGCCTACAGAGATGGGACATGTGAAGAAAGAAGAAAAAACGCACAGAAAGAAAAAAAAGAAATGCAGAAATAAGCAACAGAAGTCCTCAAAGATGAAGAAAAGTGCAGGAAGAAGGATAACGTGCAGTAAGAACAAACAGAAGAGCAGAAAGAAGCCTTGTTGCAAAATAATACTGTACCCTCAACTTTTTCAGACGCATACTGGTGGTAACTGAGTCTGACTAACCAGTCCTAGAGCCAGTGCTATGTTAAAAGACACTCAGAATACAGTGAAAATGCCTACATACACTATGGAACACTATGCGTTGGGGTACCCCTGTGATCAGCATGACCTCCTCTGTAAGCCCCTGGTATATAATAGGGCAGGGGATTAAAACTACCTCTCAAAACGCACCACAGGACGTGTTTGCACACGTCACCTCAGGCCCCGTCCCCTCACTTCCTCACTGTGTAAACACGCCCTGTGGCCATTTTAAGTTGGGAGATTAAGTCCCCTTGAATCCTGAGGGTCCCTGGGGTCCAACTAGACCACTAGGTACCTCCAGTAAGCGCCACAGAGCTGCGTTGCAGAGAGATGTAAAAAGGGGCACGGCCTAGACCACCTCTCTGCAACGCAGCGCAGTGGCGCTTACTGGAAGCACCTGGTGGGCTAGTTGGCCCCCAGGGTCCCTCAGGATTGAAGGGGAATTATTTCCCCAACTTAAAATGCGCCACAGGGCTTGTTTGCACACGTTAACTCAGGCCCTGTACCCTCCCTTCACCACTGGGTAAACACGTCCTGTGGCCGTTTTTAGTTGGGAGATTAAGTTCATTTGAATCCTGAGGGTCCCTAGGGTCCAACTAGCCCACTTGGTACCTCCAGTAAGCACCACAGAGCTGCGTTGCAGAGAGGTGTAAAAAGTGGCACGGCCTGGACCACCTCTCTGCAACACAGCTCAGTGGCGCTTACTGGAAGCACCTGGTGGGCTAGTTAGTCCATAGGGGCCCTCAGGATTGAAGGGGAATTATTTCCCCAACTTAAAACGTGCCATAGGGCGTGTTTGCACACGTCACCTCAGGCCCCGTCCCCTCCCTTCCCCACTGTGTAAACACGCCCTGTGGCTGTTTTTTAAGTTGGGAGATTAAGTCCCCTTGAATCCTGAGGATCCCTAGGGTCCAACTAGCCCACTAGGTACCTCCAGTAAGCGCCACAGAGCTGCGTTGCAGAGAGGTGTAAAAAGTGGCACGGCCTGGACTACCTCTCTGCAACACAGCTCAGTGGCGCTTACTGGAAGAACCTGGTGGGCTAGTTAGTCCCCAGAGTCCTTCAGGATTGAATGGGAATTATTTCCCCAACTTAAAACGAGCCACAGGGCGTGTTTGCACACGTCACCTCAGGCCCAGTCCCCTCCCTTCACCACTGTGTAAATGCGCCCTGTGGCCATTCTAAGTTGAGAGATTAAGTCCCCTTGGATCCTAAGGGTCCCTAGGGTCAAACTAGCCCACTAGGTACCTCCAGTATGCACCACAGAGCTGCGTTGCATAGAGGTGTAAAAAGGGGTGTGGCCTCAGAACACCTGTCTGCAACGCAGCTCCCTGGCACATACTGGAGATACCTGTTGGGCTAGTTGGCCCTCAGGGACCTTCAGTATTGAAGGGGAATTCATTCCCCAACTTACAACTGGCCAGGGGGCGCGTTTGCAGAGTGCTGCAAGGAGGGGGCATGGCCTCCGGC
This sequence comes from Triturus cristatus, assembly GCF_964204655.1. NCBI lineage: Eukaryota > Metazoa > Chordata > Amphibia > Caudata > Salamandridae > Triturus > Triturus cristatus. The sequence goes on along the minus strand of NC_140579.1, from coordinate 304,670,741 downwards.
GCGATGCCGGTCTTTTATTTCATTTTTTTTAAAGAAGGAGGGCTGTGTGGCCCCCCTTCTTTTTCTAATTTACTGGCCCTGGGGACCCCATCCCCCAAGGCCTGCACCCTAATTTTTTTTGTCGAAAAAAATACATTTGGCCCTCCCAAATCCTTAATCGGCCCCGGGGATCCCAACCCTCGGGTCATGGCCTTTTTTTGTTTTTTAATTCTTTAGGAGGGGGCTGCGTTGCCCCCCTCCTCAGGCCACTTATGGCCCCGGGGACCCCATCCCCCGGGGCCGGCCTTTGTTTTTTATTATTTGAAAAAAATATATATTTAGAGAAACACCTAGGACATGCTGGACAAACCATATGTACTTATCACCATGACGATTTGCGTGATATTCATTAAAAGGCGACTATGCATAGAATGAATCCACATGGAATGTATTTACACCGCTAGTGAAGCTCTGACGTGTCTGACGCCCTACCGTGCCTAATCCCGGCACCCCCGCCGGTGGGTACTCTCCAAGTAGACACCCTTGTCGTTTATTTATACAAACATGGGTAGCTATTGACGGGCACATTTAATATACATGCACACCAAGCCATTCAAAGGGGACTCGACAAAAATTCGACCAAACTATGCAAGAAACCCCCCTCACGGTTAATAAAACACACATCCACCGCCGGATGTGTAATACTTTTTATTTTACTCTCTGGAAAGGAGACAAACCTCACTTGAGAGTCACAGCGTGCTCCTGGCTGATCCCAATGCGGTGTTACACCCATCAGTGCCCGCCGAGTGCCTCACACCTCTGTGTTGTATTCCACCAGCTAGTACGTATGCTATGACACTCTCTAGCCCATGTGCACTGTAACACCACCCCGTGAATATGTCATGCCACACTTGCCTTCGCACGGGTTATATTGCCCCATCTAACGTGCCTTCCTCGATGCCTATGTTATAATGCACAGCGCTATGCCATACATATTACAATCTGGGATCCATATCTTTGTCACAGTGTATATGCAACATTACACTCCCCAGCACATATTTTATATTACAACTTTAGAGACTAGTTAGGTTACACAGCACTGCCCTGTGCATATTACACTCCAAGGCGCATATCGCATAGCACGCACTAGTGCCTGTGCTATCTCGCGCTCTCCAATGAATCTGTCATTGCGCACAATGTATTGCATATTATATTTCACGCCCCGGTTCATCTTATATCACACTTTTGGTGCATAGTTTATACCATATACCATATCTAATTTTCATTTTCAATCGTGCTCTCAGGACTATGTTCTATATAACACTGCATCCACCTACCCTTTTCACTGGCATTACATTTTGCGATGGGGGGTGGAGGGTCAGGGGGTGTTTCTGCCAAGTGAGCCCGGAGTCACAGTCACAAACGTCCTCTTCTTCCTGAATAAAAGTGAGATTATGCTGCATACTTGTTCATATTTTAAGTAGTTCGCACAGACACACATTTTAAAAACAATAAAGTTCCTAATACCCACCTTCTATGAACAGTTAGCTTGCTGCCCCATCCACCTCCTCCCTATCCTCTGTTGTCTGAATCCATGGACTAGCCTCCTCCCTCCTGCCATGCATGGTTTGATGTGCTGCCACTGCCCTCCATTTAGCATGATGTACCAGTCCACTCCTCCTGCCCTCCATTGCCCAATTCTATGGCCCATCATTGACCTCCTGCTTAGCCTCTGTGCTTAGATTGCTGCCCCTATTCTCCTTCCCCCTGCCCTCCGATGTCTTTGTGCATTCCCCTGCTCCATCCTTTTTGCCCACCATGTTCCATGGACCTGCCACTCCTATCTACTCTGAGTGTTCTGTTGAGCTGCCACTCCCCTCCCACCTGCCTAGCATTGTCAGATGACTGTAACCTATCCCTGCCACCTCCACCCTGCCTGTCCACATGCCGTGACCCATTCCCCTTCCTCCTGTCCTCCATGGTCCATTTTACTGCCACACCCTTCTGCCCTCCCTGGTCTGTTGTGCTGCAACTGCTCCTCCTGCCTGCCCCGCGCGGTCTGTTGTGAGGCCCCTTCCCCTGAACTCTCTTGTCTGTGCCCAGGTCATGACCCTCCCTTCTATCCTCCATGGTCCTTTGTGCATGCCCCTGCACCCTCCTTCTTGCCCATCATAGCCATTGTACTGCCACTAACCCTCCCGCTTGCCATGCATGGTCTTCTGTGCTACCATGGCCCCTCCCACCTTCCCTGTGTGGTCAGCTAGCTGCCCCTGACCTCCTCCCACCTTCCCTCCATTGTCTGTGTGTATGGCATCATAGTCTCACTGTTGCTCTCCATGGTGTGTCTTGTTTCTAGTGCCCATCCTGCCTAACCTCCATGGTCATCTTGCTGCTCCTGCCCTGCCCCCTTGCCCCCAGCCCTCTGTTTCCATGTGCAGACCCCTATTCCCTCCCTCCTGGATGGTCTGTTCCATTGTAATGCCCCTGATCCGTCCCTCCTGCCCTTTATGGTCTGTTATGCTGCAACTTTCTCTTCTGTCTGTCCATTATGGTCAGCTAGCTACCATTGCCTCTTTCCCCTCTGTTCTCTGTTGTCCATGTGCATGGTCCTGTCCCCTCCCTATTGCTTTCTATGGATTGTTGTGCTGCACTCCCGTCCCGCATGCGCTGTTTGGTGTATTGTGCTGCTGCAAACCCTGATGCCTGCCCTGTAGGGTCAGTTTGGTGCACCACTCCATGTCCCTCCTGTCCTCTGTTATTCCAGTCCATGTCCCTACCCCAATTCCTCCTGCCTACCATGATCCAATGTACCATACTTGCGAACATTTTGAACATGGTAAGAGGGAGATTTTGAAAAAAAACTGGGGTATTGATTTTCCCCTTTGAGTTACATTGAAAAAGAGGAGATTGTAGACAGGAGACAGATCAAATAAAGCCCATTTGAGCTTAAAAACATTGGATGTTTCCTGGCTGAAACGGGTCTGTTGGCATGTATGGTTGCACTACCACTGCCTTTTCCTTCTGCCCACAATGGACTATTATATTGCCACAGCCTCTCTTGCCAGTCCTGTATTTTTGGTTTGTTGCCCCTGCCCCCATTTCCGCTGCCCTCCATAGTCTGTTGTGCTGCCACTGCCCTTCCAGCCTGCCCAGTGTGGTCAAATTGTTGCATCTGCACTTTCCTACCTGCCTTCAATTTTCAGAGTCCGTGCCCCTGGCCTCTGCCTCTCAACAGTATCCCAATGAACAACTAGATTGCTAACATTCTATATTTATTACAAAAGTGTGGAACGTCTGACGTCATCTTGATGTAATCAAAACTGTAATACCTAGAGTATTTCCTTTCGAAATTACATATATGAGAGGGTCTTATTTGCATCAAAATTATGGTTAGTGCTCTAAAAAACTAAAATGAGGACATATTTTCTGAGTTTTCAAATAGCGACAAAGAACTTTTAAATTATTTGTAATCTTTATGTTTTTTTATCCAGTTGACCACTTGATTAAATGTTGCACCTAGGGGAGAGGATGTGGTGTTACTTCCAGAGCTGCAGACTTTGCAACTGGGGAACCAGGTTGGAGTTTCTGCTTCAGCTCAACATTCTGTGATTCTGGTCAAATCACTTAATCTCCCCATGGCTACAACCAAAATGAATTTGATCTTGTGTGATGGAACCAATGCTCAAGTAAAGCACTCCAATACCTGACTAGTCTGCACTATATAAAACTGCAAATACACACAAAATAAGTGTTTTGCACACTTGTGTCATTGGGCTGTACTTGGGCTACATCTGGGTGATATTTGGGCTACATTTGGGCTCTTTTGTCTCTGGTGGCCATCTTGGGAGATTTATTTGTTATGAAGTTTCCTAATTTCCTTATTTACTGCAGTCTCCTCAGTGGGAATACTTTCAGTTTTTTATTTTGGTTCCATCAAGAAGGCATTCAGATGTGTCACGCATTTGCCATAAATTCTGAATGTTAGCCCTCTAGTTGCTCATTAGATCACTGTAGTAAAACTACTGCTCACCAGGGAAGTCTGCTGCTGGTATTCAAAGTGCATGTTTCAGTCCGCATGTCAGAATTTTTTTATGAAATAGAAGAGGATTTGAGAAGTCAAAATGTGCTCTAATTTTTCTTTCTGCAGAACTAATCATAATTTCTATGGCAAAATGAACCCCCTCATTTTTTTCCTTTGTAAATTAAATGTTTTAAGTGTTACCACTTTATTCCAATCAAGATGGCTTCAGGTGTGCCATACTTTTTTCATAAGTAAGACTGTTAGCGCTCCAGTTGTTCGTTAGAACACTCTGGGACATTCTGTCATTGGGCTATACTTGGGCTACATCTGGGTGATATTTGTGCTACATTTGGGCTCTTTTGTCTCTGGTGGCCATCTTGGGAGATTTATTTGTTATGAAGTTTCCTAATTTCCTCATATACTGCAGTCTCCTCAGTAGGAAATACTTTCAGTTTTTTAATTTGGTTCCATCAAGAAGGCATTTAGATGTGTCACACATTTGCCATAAATTCAGAATGTTAGCACTCTAGTTGCTCATTAAATCACTGAAGTAAAGCTACTGCTCACCAGGGAAGTCTGCTGCTGGTATTCAAAGTGCATGTTTCAGTCTGAATGTCAGAATTTTTTTATCAAATAGAAGAGGATTTGAGAAGTCAAAATGTGCCCTAATTTTTCTTTCTGCAGCACTAATCATAATTTCTATGGCAAAATGAACCCCCTCATTTTGTTCCTTTGTAAATTAAATGTTTTAGGTGTTACCACTTTATTCCAATCAAGATGGCTTCAGGTGTGCCATACTTTTGTCATAAGTAAGACTGTTAGCGCTCTAGTTGTTCGTTAGAACACTCTGGGACATTTTGGCTTTGGGCTATAATTGGGCTACATCTGGGTGATATTTGGGCTACATTTGGGCTCTTTTGACTCTGGTGGCCATTTTGGGAGACTTATTTGTTATGATGTTTCCTAATTTCCTCATTTACTACAGTCTCCTCTGTAGGAAATACTTTCAGTTTTTTACTTTGATTCCATCAAGAAGGCATTCAGATGTGTCACACATTTGCCATAAATTCAGAATGTTAGCACTGTAGTTGCTTATTAGATCACTGTAGTAAAGCTACTGCTCACCAGGGAAGTCTGCTGCTGGTATTGAAAGTGCATGTTTCAGTCTGCATGTCAGAATTTTTTTATGAAATAGAAGAGGACTTGAGAAGTCACTCAAAATGTGCCCTAATTTTTCTTTCTGCAGCACTGATCATACTTTCTATGGCAAAATGAACCCCCTCATTTTGTTCCTTTTTAAATGAAATGTTTTAAGAGTTACCACTTTATTCCAACCAAGATGGCTTCAGGTCTGCCATACGTTTGTCATAATTAGGACTGTTAGCGCTCTAGTTGTTCTTTAGAACACTCTGGGAAGCTAAAGTAGAACACAAAGGAATCAACTGACAGTCTCTGTCCTTGTTGGATGTACATGTTTTACTGAGAATGTCAGACTTCATTCTCACATGACTGAGAAAGATAATGTGAATTTACAGAAAATATTCTCTCAGTTTAGCTTATAGAAAACCTTCCAAACCTCTGTGGGAAAAGCATGAGAAAATAGTTTTCTCTCAAACATGATTCATGATATCACAGCAGAAGGCTTTTTCACATGGTAAAATCACCTTAGAACACACCACAATTCCTAAAATGATTATGGTACCATCAACAAATGATTTATAATGTAACTAAAGTCTTAAACCCCCCCCCCCCAGATATGCATCTGTGATGGACTGTATGGTTGGGTGAGTGTATGTATGGGTGTGTTAGAGATTGAATGTATATCTCAGTGGTACATGTGTGACTAACTACATATGTGAAAGGCAGTATATATGTGTGTAAGAGTATATAAGTGGGTATATGTGAGAGTGTGTGATTGTGAGAGTGGCTGTATGGATGAGTGTGTGCTTGTATCAATGATTCTATTAGAGCGTAAGAATGTGGTACTATTTTTATGAGTAAGTGAACTTGAGTGTGTTTAACTGTATAGGTGAGTAAATTGGACTGTGTTTAATTACTTGCACGACTGACTAGGTGTGTCAGTACCTCAATGGATGATTGGCGGTGTGTGAGTGTCTATATAGGTGTATAACTGCATATGATAGTCTTGTACGGCGTGACTGTAAGTATGAGTGACTGTACAGGTGAGTGAGTTGAGGTGTATGTAGACCTAAGAGTTAATGAGTGGGTATGTAGTTATTGGTATTGGAGTATCTATGATTTTCAAAATGGCCGTCTGAAATTTTGAGTCGGTGTATCAAAGGTTGTATTAGGGTGTGAGAAGATGCACTAATTTATCACATGGATGAAGTCATCAGTGATGTCATGAGTGATGTCATTTGAGATGTCATCAGTGATGTCATCAGTGATGTCACTGACCATGTCATGAGTGATGTAATATGTGACGTCATCAGCAGTGCATTGCGGGGGCGCGAGTTATAGTTAGCTGAATTAACTATAACAGGGGAATTTCTAGGGTTTTGTACGAGGGAAATGTCCAGCTAACTATAACGCCCCTGAAACCTTTGTTTTTTTCAGTGAATATATATATATATATATATATATATATATATATATATATATATATATATATATCACTGAAAAAACCATAGGTTTCAGGGGTGTTATAGTTAGCTGGACTTTTCACTTGTACAAAACCATTGAAATTCCCCCGTTATAGTTAGTTCAGCTAACTATAACTCGCGCGCCCGCAATGCACTGCTGATGACGTCACATATTACATCACTGGTCAGTGTTAGATCTGGGGGTCTCTAGTTGGCAGGGTAGGTACCACTGTCCAAGTAGGGACCCTTGCTTCTAGTCAGGGAAAGGGGGATACACTGTTAAGATAACCCCTGCTCACCCTCTAGGTAGCTTGGCCTGAGCAGTCTAGGCTATCAAAGGCCAAGCTACCTAGAGGGTGAGCAGGGGTTATCTTAACAGTGTATCCCCCTTTCCCTGACTAGAAGCAAGGATCCCTACTTGGACAGATCTAACATTGGTGGTCAGCGGTGAGGATTGAACTTGTATTTGTACTTGACCCACAGTAATTGGTGTACATCACTAGTTTAAGTGCAGACCAATACAACCACATACTATATTTTTGATTCTATTTTTGAGTAACTCTTCAAGAGCCTCATGTCTCAGGTGACAACAAGTGAGAGGGCAGAATTGGAGTTTTCCATTGCGGATTTATATTCATACAAGAGGAGCTCAAGCAATTCTGCAAAGACCTTGGTTGCCCTGTGAAAAGCGGAGCTAGAAAGGATGTTCTACAAAGAATCTTGAAGGCCTGGTGGGAGGCCCAAGAGGAAGGTGGTGCAAATGAAGAGGATGGTTTTGTTCCCCAAGATCTGCCCGTGGGCAGAGCAGTCTCAAGGGCTGGCAGCTCCCATTCCAGTAGGGGGCTCACTCCAGAGGAGTTGGAGGAGAATCAAAGAGTGAGAAACCATGAATTGGAAATAATGAAAATGAAAATGAAGCAATTGGAAGTAGAGAATGCGGTGGAGGAGAAGAAATTGCTTCTGGCTCATGAAGTGAGCATGAGAGAACTGGACATCAAGGCCAAGCAGGCGGAGTCTGGTTCCAATGGTGGCAGCGCACAGCCAGTGCCGGGGGGTAAAGTATATATCCCCAAAGATTTAGTACAGAATTACAATAGGAGAGAAGATATCTATGCCTGGTTTACATCGTATGAAATAGCATTGAGAATGAATGGTGTGCCTGAACAGCATTGGGGGGCGGGCCTGTGGAAACATTTTGAGGCTTCTGGGAGGAGTGCTCTAGAGCCCTTAGAATTAGCAGGTACCATGACCTATCCCAATATGAAGGAGGTCCTATGTCTCAGGTATGGACTTACTCCAGAGCAGTATAGACTGCAGTTTAGGAACTCCAAGAAGAAAGAGTCTGAGACTTGGATGGAGTGTGTGAATCTGTACTCACGGGCACTGGAAGGTTGGATGAAGGGCAGCAAGGTAACTGATTATAAGGGGTTGTTACATTTAATTAGTTGGGAGCACTTGAGTAGTCTATGTGTTCCAGAGCTGCGCCAGCATCTTTTAGACAGCAAGCTGACGGACCCCATTGAGCTTGCTAAGGAGGCGGACCGCTGGACCAGTACCAGGGTCCACAGAGGAATTGTGGGTACCATTGCCAAAGGTGGGCAGGGTCCCCAGCAGAAGAGTGGGGGGGACAAGGGTAACCAAAAGGAGTTCTCACAAGGGCTCCAAAACAGTTCCCAGGGTAACCAGTCCCAGCCCCCCAAGTCAAAACCCAAACCAACCTGGCCCCCAAGGGCAGGTCCGATAACAAGGGTCCCATTAGGTGTTATCACTGTCAGGAATTGGGTCACAAATCTCCTGTGTGTCCCAAGAAATCCTAGGCACCCTCTGGTGCTCCAACACCGGGTATAGCTAGTGTAGCTTTTGGTGGGGATTTAATTTCTAGCGATTTGGAGGGATTAGCAGTTATGTCCCTTGTCTCTTTAGGAGACACAGAGATGGTCCAGGAAACCCCTGTCCCTGATAACACTAAGAAGTACAGGCAGTGGGTGACCATCAATGGGAAGAGGGTGGAGGCTCTCAGGGACACTGGAGCCAGTGTGACCACGGTCAGGTGTCAGTGGGTCCCTGAGGAGCTGATCATTCCCGATGTACTTCACCCTGTAGTGTCAGCTGACAACTCTGTGCGCCTTTGCAAGGTAGCACATGTTCCCTTTGAGTGGGGGGGGGTCTTAGGTCCTCTCAGAGTTGTTGTGAGTCCATCCATGCCAATAGACTGTCTGCTAGGTAATGACCTGGAGAGTTCCCCATGGAAGGAGGTGGAACGCCAGGCTCATTTTGAGATGTTGGGTTTGCCTGAATGGGTCTGTGTGACCACCCGGTCCATGGCAGCCAGACAGGGTTGTGAAGCAGACCTGGAGCCTGAAACAGTGGCCCAGGTCCCTGCCAGAAAGAGGAAGGGCAAGGGGCGTGGTGCGTCCACCCCCACTGTTCCCACGGTCCAGGAAGGAGGAGAACCGGCGGGGGATGCCCTGGAGCCTACAGGGGAACAGGTAGCTGAGCTGGGAGACATACCTGAGCTGACCCATTGGCAGCAAGAGGGTGGTCCCTCCAGAGAGGAGTTCTGCCGAGCGCAGAAAGCATGCCCTGCTCTTGAAGGTCTGTGGCACCAGGCTGCAGACCAGGCAGCAGGTGCTGATCCGAAGAACTTCTTTCTCTACTGGGAGAATGACTTGTTGTACAGTGAGCCTAGGTTTGCTGAGCCCAGTGGATCACGTACCCTGCTGGTACCCGCAGGTTTAAGAGACTTCCTACTGGGTCTGGCTCACGACGTGCCTCTTGCAGGACATCTCGGGCAGGACAAGACCCGACAAAGGCTTGCCACCCACTTTTACTGGCCCGGGATGAAGACGGACGTCGCTTCCTTTTGTAAATCATGCCAGACTTGCCAGGCAAGTGGCAAGGCTGGAGGAAAATGCAAAGGCCCTCTCCAGCCTTTTCCGGTAGTGAGCACTCCTTTCGAGCGGGTGGGGATAGATATTGTGGGGCCACTGGACCCCAGGACAGCCATAGGCAACAGGTTCATCCTGGTCCTGGTGGATCATGCCACCCGGTACCCGGAGGCTATCCCTCTCAGGACAACCACAGCCCCGGTGGTGGGCCGTGCGTTGATGGGGATCTTTTCCCGTGTGGGTTTCCCCAAAGAGGTGGTATCTGACCGGGGTACCAACTTCATCTCCAGGTATATGAAGTCTCTGTGGGAGGAGTGTGGGGTAACTTATAAGTTCACCACTCCTTACCACCCCCAAGGAAATGGGTTGGTTGAAAGGTTCAACCGGACCCTGAAAGGCATGATCATGGGGCTGACAGAGCCCATGAGACGGAAGTGGGACGTCTTTTTGCCATGCCTATTATTTGCCTACAGGGAGGTACCACAAAAGTCTCTAGGGTTCAGTCCCTTTGAGCTTTTGTACGGGCACCCTGTTAGAGGACCTCTCAGTCTGGTGAAGGAGGGTTGGGAGAAATCCCCTGGGAAAACCCCCCAGGATGTGTTCAGCTATGTGCTGGCCATCCGCAACCAGACACAGCGCTTCCGGGCCCTCGCTCAGGCGAACCTGGAAGCCAGCCAGGATGAGATGAAGAGGTGGTATGACCAGCATACCACTCTGGTGGAATTTCAACCTGGGCAGATGGTGTGGGTGATGGCGCCAGTGGAGCCTTGCGCGCTCCAAGACAAGTGGACTGGGCCATACGAGGTGGTGGAGCGCAAGAGTGAAGTGACCTACCTGGTCAACTTGCGGTCTCCCAGGAACCCCATGAGGGTCCTACATGTGAACCGCCTCAAACCCCATTTTGAGAGGTCTGAAATCACAATGCTACTTGCTACAGATGCAGGGATGGAGGAGGATAGCGATCCTCTTCCTGACCTCCTGGAAGCTAAGGAGCAAGATGGGTCAGTGGATGGAGTGGTCCTCTCGCCCACCCTGACCCCAGAACAGCAGAGGGGCTGTCGCCATGTGCTGGGTCAGTTTGCATCTCTGTTCTCCCTGACCCCCGGTATCACCAACTGGTGTGTCCATGACGTGGACACGGGAGATAGCATGCCTGTGAAACAGAAGTTTTACCGGGTGGCTGACAAGGTCAGGGCCAGCATCAAGAAGGAGGTTTCTAAGATATTGGAACTAGGGGTGATTGAGCCCTCCAGCAGCCCCTGGGCTAGCCCAGTGGTACTTGTACATCACTTGAGAGTCACAGCGCGCTCCTGGCAGAGCCGAATGCTGTGTTACACCCACCATTGCCTGCCGAGTGCCACACACCTCTGTGTTGTATTCCACCAGCTAGTGCATATGCTATGACACTCTCTAGCCCATGTGCACTGTAACACCACCCCGTGAATATGTCATGCAACACTTGTTTTCGCACGGGTTATATTGCCCCATCTAACGTGCCTTCCTCGATGCCTATGTTATAACGCACAGTGCTATGCCATACATATTACAATCTGGGATCCATATCTTTGTCACAGTGCATATGCAACGTTACACTCCCCAGCACATATTTTATATTACAACTTTAGAGACTAGTTAGGTTACACAACACTGCCCTGTGCATATTACACTCCAAGGCGCACATCGCATAGCACGCGCTAGTGCCTATGCTATCTCGCGCTCTCCAATGAATCTGTCATTGCGCACAATGTATTGCATATTATATTTCACGCCCGGTTCATCTTATATCACACTTTTTGGTGCATAGTTTATACCATACACTATATCTAGTTTTCATTTTCAATCGTGCTCTCAGGACTATGTTCTATATAACACTGTGTTCACCTACCCTTTTCACGGACATTACATTTTACGATAGGGGTGGAGGGTCAGGGGGTGTTTCTGCCAAGTGAGCCCGGAGTCACAGTCACAAACGTCCTCTTCTTCCTGAATAAAAGTGAGATGATGCTGCATACTTGTTCATATTTTATGTAGTTCGCACAGACACACGTTTTAAAAACAATAAAGTTCCTAATACCCGCCTTCTCTGAACAGTTAGCTTGCTGCCCCATCGCCCTCCTCCCTATCCACTGTTGTGTGAATCCATGGACTAGCCTCCTCCATCCTGCCATGCATGGTCTGATGTGCTGCCACTGCCCTCAATTTAGTATGATGTACCAGTCCCCTCCTCCTGTCCTCCATTGCCCAATTCTATGCCCCATCATTGACCTCCTGCTTAAACTCTATGCTTAGCTTGCTGCCCCTATTCTCCTTCCCCCTGCCCTCCGATGTCTTTGTGCATGCCCCTGCTCCATCCTTTTTGCCCACCATGTTCCATGGACCTGCCACTCCTATCTACTCTGAGTGTTCTGTTGAGCTGCCACTCCCCTCCCACCTGCCTAGCATTGTCAGATGACTGTAACCTGTCCCTGCCACCTCCACCCTGCCTGTCCACATGCCATGCCCCTATCCTCTTCCTCCTGTCCTACATGGTCCATTGTACTGCCACACCCTTCTGCCCTCCCTGGTCTGTTGTGCTGCAACTGCTCCTCCTGCCTGCCCCGTGCGGTCTGTTGTGAGGCCCCTTCCCCTGAACTTTCTTGTCTGTGCACAGGTCCTGACCCTCCCTTCTATCCTCCATGTCCTTTGTGCATGCCCCTGCACCCTCCTTCTTGCCCATCATAGCCATTGTGCTGCCACTAACCCTCCCACTTGCCATGCATGGTCTTCTGTGCTGCCATGGCCCCTCCCACCTTCCCTGTGTGGTCAGTTAGCTGCCCCTGACCCCCTCCCACCTTCCCTCCATGGTCTGTGTGTATGCCATCACAGTCTCAGTGTTGCTCTTCATGGTGTGTCTTGCTTCTAGTGCCCATCCTGCCTGACCTCCATGGCTATCTTGCTGCTCCTGCCCTGCCCCCTTGCCCCCAGCCCTCTGTTTACATGTGCAGACCCCTACTCCCTCCCTCCTGGCTTGTCTGTTCCATTGTAATGCCCCTGATCCGTCCCTCCTGTGCTTTATGGTCTGTTATGCTGCAGATTTCTCTCCTGTCTGTCCATTATGGTCAGCTAGCTACCATTGCCTCTTGCCCCTCTGTTCTCTGTTGTCCATGTGCATGGTCCTGACCCCTCCCTCTTGATTTCTATGGATTGTTGTGCTGCACTCCCGTCCCGCATGCCCTGTGTGGTGTATTGTGCTGCTGCAAACCCTGATGCCTGCCCTGCAGGGTCAGTTTGGTGCACCTCTCCATGTCCCTCCTGTCCTCTGTTATCCAAGTCCATGTCCCTACTCCATTTCCTTCCATGATCCAATGTACCATACTTGCGAACATTTTGAACTTGGTAAGAGGGAGATTTTGAAAAAAAACTGGGGTATTGATTTTCCCCTTTGAGTTACATTGAAAAAGAAGAGATTGTAGACAGGAGACAGATCAAATAAAGCCCATTTGAGCTTAAAAACATTGGACGTTTCCTGGCTGAATCAGGTCTGTTGACATGTATGGTTGTACTACCATTGCCTCTTCCTTCTGCCCACAATGGTCTTTTACATTGCCACAGCCTCTCTTGCAAGTCCTGTATTGTTGGTTTGTTGCCCCTGCCCCCCTTTCCACTGCCCTCCATAGTCTGTTGTGCTGCCATGGCCCTTCCTGCCTGCTCAGTGTGGTTAAATTGTTGTCGTTGCACCCTCCTACCTGCCTTCAATTTTCAGAGTCCGTGCCCCTGGCCTCTGCCTCTCAACAGTATCCTAATGAACAACTAAATTGCTAACATTCTATATTTATTACAAAAGTGTGGAACGCCTGACGTCATCTTGATGTAATCAAAACTGTAATACCTAGAGCATTTCCTTTAGAAATTACATATATGAGAGGGTCTTATTGGCATCAAAATTATGGTTAGTGCTCTAAAAGACTAAAATAAGGACATATTTTCTGAGTTTTCAAATAGCGACAAAGCACTTTTAAATTATTTGTTATCTTTATGTTTTTTTATCCAGTTGACCACTTGATTAAATGTTGCACTTAGGAAGAGGATGTGGTGTTACTTCCAGAACTGCAGACTTTGCAACTGGGGAGCCAGGTTGGAGTTTCTGCTTCAGCTCGACATTCTGTGATTCTGGTCAAATCACTTAGTCTCCCCATGTCTACAACCAAAATGAATTTGTTCTTGTGTGATGTAACCAATGCTCGTGTAAAGCACTCCAATACCTGACAAGTCTGCACTATATAACACTGCAAAAACACAAAATAATAAGTGTTTTGCACACTTCTGTCATTGGGCTATATTTGGGCTACATCTGGGTGATTTTGGGCTACATTTGGGCTCTTTTGTCTCCGGTGGCCATCTTGGGAGATTTATTTGTTATGAAGTTTCCTATTTTCCTCATGTACTTCAGTCTCCTCAGTAGGAAATGCTTTCAGTTTTTTACTTTGATTCCATCATGAAGGTATTCAGATATGTCACACATTTGCCATAAATTCTGAAAGTTAGCACTCTAGTTGCTCATTAGATCACTGTAGTAAAACTACTGTTCACCATGGAAGTCTGCTCCTGGTATTAAAAGTGCATGTTTCAGTCTGCATGTCAGAATGTTTTAATGAAATAGAAGAGGATTTGAGAAGTCACTCAAAATGTGCCCTCATTTTCTTTCTTCAGCATTAATCATAATTTCTATGGCAAAATGAACCCCCTCATTGTGTTCCTTTTTAAATTAAATGTTTTAAGTGTTACCAGTTTATTCCAATCAAGATGGCTTCAGGTGTGCCATACGTTTGTCATAATGAAAACAGTAAGCGCTCTAATTGTTTTTAAGAACACTCTGGGCCAGTCTGTCATTGGGCTATACTTGGGCTACATCTGGGTGATATTATGGCTACATTTGGGCTCTTTTGTCTCTGGTGGCCATCTTGGGAGACTTATTTGTTATGAAGTTTCCTAATTTCCTCATTTACTGCAGTCTCCTCAGTAGGAAATACTTTCAGTTTTTTACTTTGATTCCATCAAGAAGGCATTCAGATGTGTCACACATTTGCCATAAATTCAGAATGTTAGCACTCTTTTTGCTCATTAGATCACTGTAGTAAAGCTACTGCTCACCAGGGAAAACTGCTGCTGGTATTGAAAGTGCATGTTTCAGTCTGCATGTCAGAATTTTTTAATGAAATAAAAGAGGATTTCAGAAGTCAAAATGTGCCCTAGTTTTTCTTTCTGCAGCACTAATCATACTTGTTATGGAAAAATGAACCCCCTCATTTTGTTCCTTTTTAAATTAAATGTTTTAAGAGTTACCACTTTAATCCAAGCAAGATGGCTTCAGGTGTACCATACGTTTATAGTAGGACTGTTAGCGCTCTAGTTGTTCTTTGGAACACTCTGGGAAGCTGCAGTAGAACACAAAGAAATCAACTGACAGTCTCTGCCCTTGTTGGATGTACATGTTTTACTGAGAATGTCAGACTTCATTCTCACATGACTGAGAAAGATAATGTGAATTTACAGAAAATATGCTCTCAGTTTAGCTTATAGATCACCTTCCAAACCTCTGTGGGAAAAGCATGAGAAAATATTTTTCTCTCAATCATGATATCCCAGCAGAAGGCTTTTTCACATGGTGAAATCACCTTAGAACATACCACAATTCCTAAAATGAGTATGGTACCATCAACAAATGATTTATAATGTAACTAAAGTCTTAAAACCTTCTATTAACTGCAATGCTTTTTAATGAGGTGCTATCATGTATATTGGTCCCAAGATGGCTGCCAACACTTCTTGGATGAAGTGCTGACAGCCAATCAAATCTCAGGATGAGATGTGTGGTTAGGCTCCGCCCACATATATATATGATTTTACTTTTGATTTTCTCAGGAACTACTCAACAGATTGACACCAGACCTGCAAAAGGCACTTCCCTGAGCTTAGGACTACCTCTCTGCCAAATTTCAAGTAATTCTGTTCAGCCGTTCGGGCTGTACCTTGGACTAAATGTCCCTATGGAAAATTGCATGGGGAAAACGTGTTTTGGGACCCCCCTTTTTTCTCAGCCCCTGCTTGACGAATCCCCCCGAGACTTTCAGGGTAGGAGCGGAGCGGAGCGGAGCGCCCCACCTATTTTGAAAATTTCGCGAGGATTCGTCAACCGGCGCCAAAGTTATTCCAAATAGAATGTTGCGGATTTCCTATGTTAACACGGTCCTAACTATAACTATCTACTGGCGACCGCCAGTAGATAATATATATATATATATATATATATATATTCACTGAAAAAACCATGGGTTTCACACACGTTATAGTTAGGAATTAGCATTTAAAAAACCTTAGAAATTCAGTGAAAAAACCATAGGTTTCACACATGTTATAGTTAGCTGGACATTTTACTCGTAAAAAACCAATGAAATTGCCCCGTTATAGTTAGTTCAGCTAACTATAACTCGCGCGCCCGCAATGCACTGCTGATGACGTCACATATTACATCACTCATGACATGGTCAGTGACATCACTCATGACATCACTGATGACATCTCAAATGACATCACTGATGACATCACTGATGACATCATCCAGTGAATGTGTGTTTTTCTGAAAATTAAATATGTTTTATATATGTGTATCTCAAGGTCGATGGAAGAATAAATGTGTATATAAGTGTCTAAATGGATGATTTGTTTTTGAAAAATTGATTGTGTTACTGACTGATTAAGTGTATCTCTCACTTTGTGTATAAGTGGCTGCATGGGTTGGTGAGTAGCTACATGGGTGTCTATATAGGTTATTAGTTGTTTTTTTGAGTATCAGTCTGAGTGTCTGTATGGTACGGTGGGGGGTATTACGTAGTGCATAGATGCATGAATGAGTGACTCACTGTTTGTATGTGTTGAAGACAGCATGTGTGCAGGACTGTATGTGTGGATGAGTGTGTGTATGGGTGTGTTATTGAGTGAATGACTGTCTCAATAGTGTCTTCAGGAGTAACTACATATGTTTTTAACTAGTATATGTGACTATTGGTGTATATATGTGAGTATATGTGAGAGGGAGAGATTGAAAGAGTTCCTGTATGAATAAGTATGTGTTTCTATAAGTGATTGTTTAAAAGACTAAGTATGTGTAAGTTTCCGTAGAAGTAAGTATGGTGGTGTGTGTATTACTGTATATGCAAGTAAATGTATGTTTTATTCTTTATTAGCATGAGTGACTATGTGTGTGAGTAACTCTATGGATGAGTGGCATTGTGTAACAGGATGTATAGATGTATGAGTACATATGATGAGTGAGTACATGTATGAGTGACTGTATAGGACTGTTGGTGAATGAGTGGATGTGTATGTGGATCTTAGAATTACTGAAGAGGTTGTTGTAACTGGTATTGGTATGTCCATTGTTTTGAAATTTTTAGTCTCTATTTTTGAATGTGTGTATCAAAGCTTATATTAAGGTGAGAGGAGGTCTGCCACTCTATCACAAGGATGATGTCATCAGTGATGTCATCAGTGATGTCATTTGAGATGTCATCAGTGATGTCATGAGTGATGTCACTGACCATGTCATGAGTGATGTAATATGTGACGTCATCAGCAGTGCATTGCGGGCGCGCGAGTTATAGTTAGCTGAACTAACTATAACGGGGCAATTTCATTGGTTTTTTACGAGTAAAATGTCCAGCTAACTATAACATGTGTGAAACCTATGGTTTTTTCACTGAATTTCTAAGGTTTTTTAAATGCTAATTCCTAACTATAACGTGTGTGAAACCCATGGTTTTTTCAGTGAATTTTCAAGGTTTTTTAAATGCTATTTCCTAACTATAACGTGTGTGAAACCCATGGTTTTTTCAGTGAATTTGCAAGGTTTTTTAAATGCTATTTTTTTCTTTTATTCTTCATTTTTTTCAAACATATTTTTAATTTAATTTTCTTATCTTTTATAAAGACTATGCTTAAATTTTTAAAATCCTTAAATATTTTTTTTATATATATTTTTTAAAATAAACATGTAAAATGTATTTCCAGATTTTTTTATTTTTTTTTTATTTTTTTTTTATAGTACGCGTACCGTAAGCTCACGGTAAGCGTACGGTTTACGCAACGTCCGTAATCTATCTACGCTGCTATAGCATAGTTACGTACTTTGCGTAGCCGCGCGTACTGCGCGTGGGACGCGTGCGCGCTTACGCAACACGCGCACGTTACGCGGAAGTGCCGGGAAATGACTATTATGCGCATGCGCGCAAGCGCGTGTCTTTTTTACGCGCACGCGTACTTTTTGCCGTAAGCGTACCGTAAGCGTACCGTAAGCGTACGGTAGGTCATGTGATCTTGAAACACAACTTTTGATTGGTTGAAACTACTTTCAGTTCTAGAACTCTCCTACACCACACCCATTCCCCTCATTTCTGCTTGTGATCCCTTGGGAGAAGGAGCTGGTTTGTCTTTGGGATACGATGGCAGAACAGCAGAGCTCTTCTGAGAGTGAGGCTAGCACCAGCAGCACTGTCTTGAGGCAGAGAGCGAGGAAAGTAAAGCCTTCTTACGTTTGGGAGTATTTTACTTTTCCAGAAGGCCAGCAAAAGGTGAATGCACCCTTAGTTACTTGCAAGCTGTGTAAGCGTGTACTTGCTAGAGGTAATCCTAACAGGAAGTATTCCTTTGGGAATCACACCATGAAGAGACACCTCCAGGAAGTACACAGAAGGACACATGGTCATCTTTTTGGAGGTAACTCTTCAGAAAGACGAGCCAGTACATCCACAGCAGCTCAGCCTGGACCATCATCTGCAGGGCAGACTCCTTCTTCTGCAGGTCAGGTGAGCCCTTCATCTGTGGGGGGAGAATCTCCTTTTGCTGGCCCTCTGGAAATCAACCCTCGATTTCGGAAGGTTGCTATTCATTGCACATTTTGTAAAGGTCTAATTTGTCATAGGGAGACCAGTGTTTCCCTAGTGAACAACAAAATAGATCAGCACATTTGTAGCTTTGAATGATTTTCCCATGCTTCCTTTCCTCTGTCCCTGCATGAACACAACGGTTCTTTTAAGAGCCAACCTTATCTTTCATCTTTTTTTTACATATGTTTTTTAAAACCTTTTTTTTTTTTTTTTACCGTACGCGTACGGTGCGCGTACCTTTTTTTTATTTTTTAAAAAAAACACTAAAAATCAATTATCACATTACAAGGTCCTTGAGAGACTACAATTATTATTATTGACTTACCATACTCACTCAAAAAAATATTTATTCATTTGTTATTTTAAAAAATAGTTTTAAAAATGGTTGTAGTTTTCGAAAATTTTCTATATCGATCTGAAAAAAAAGAAAAAAGAATTAATATTTTTTTAACAATTTATAATACAGTATACATATTTACATTTTTTTCAAAAAAATATTTTTGCCTTATTTTCACCAGAGCAAGACGCAATAAATCTCTGCCTATAATTCCTCTATGCACACAGAGTCATGTTTTCACATTAGTCCTAAAACGAAATTTCTTTGCCAATTTGAAAGCACACTTACTGCTCTTTTTTTTTTCGGGCCGAGTGAAAATCACTTTTACAGACTGACACATTATGAAACCTTTTTTAAAAATTTATTTAATTGCACATGTCCAAGCTGTTTTTTTTTCAGACCACCACCATGTGCATTCTCTGTGACTGCCTACACTCCACCAAGGGCAACCAGCCTTAGTGATGCTGAATGTATTTGCATTACAGACTTAAACCTGAAAACCCCACTGGCTTGTACATACTGTGCATGACTATACACGGCAAGGACATGGGTGTGTGCTAAGCCTCTGCTTCTTCCCCCAAAAATTCGCTCCCCCTTTCCATCTAATGCAACTGTGAAATCACCAGAGCAAGACGCAATAAATCTCTGTCTATAATTCTTCTATGCACACAGAGTCATGTTTTCACATTAGTGCCAAAACGAAATTTCTTTGCCAATTTCAAAGCACACTTACTGCTCTTTTATTTTTTCAGGGGCAAGTGAAAATCTCTTTTTACAATTTGAAATCACTTTTACAGACTGACACATTATGAAACCACTATTTTTGCTTTATTTAATTGCACGTGTCCAAGCTCTTTTTTTTTCAGACCACCACCATGTGCATTCTCTGTGACTGCCTACACTCCACCAAGGGCAACCAGCCTTAGTGATGCTGAATGTATTTGCATTACAGACTTAAACCTGAAAACCCCACTGGCTTGTACATACTGTGCATGACTATACACGGCAAGGACATGGGTGTGTGCTAAGCCTCTGCTTCTTCCCCCAAAAATTCGCTCCCCCTTTCCATCTAATGCAACTGTGAAATCACCAGAGCAAGACGCAATAAATCTCTGTCTATAATTCTTCTATGCACACAGAGTCATGTTTTCACATTAGTGCCAAAACGAAATTTCTTTGCCAATTTCAAAGCACACTTACTGCTCTTTTATTTTTTCAGGGGCAAGTGAAAATCTCTTTTTACAATTTGAAATCACTTTTACAGACTGACACATTATGAAACCACTATTTTTGCTTTATTTAATTGCACGTGTCCAAGCTCTTTTTTTTTCAGACCACCACCATGTGCATTCTCTGTGACTGCCTACACTCCACCAAGGGCAACCAGCCTTAGTGATGCTGAATGTATTTGCATTACAGACTTAAACCTGAAAACCCCACTGGCTTGTACATACTGTGCATGACTATACACGGCAAGGACATGGGTGTGTGCTAAGCCTCTGCTTCTTCCCCCAAAAATTCGCTCCCCCTTTCCATCTAATGCAACTGTGAAATCACCAGAGCAAGACGCAATAAATCTCTGTCTATAATTCTTCTATGCACACAAAGTCATGTTTTCACATTAGTGCCAAAACGAAATTTCTTTGCCAATTTCAAAGCACACTTACTGCTCTTTTATTTTTTCAGGGGCAAATGTAAATCACTTTTACACACTGACACATTATGAAACCACCATGTGTAACTACAACAAAAACAATTCCCATTTCTATTATTCATTTCTTAAGTTACCACATACATACCCTCTCAAACTGAAAACTCACCTTTAAAATTAGTTAGTTCTGAAAGAAATGTGACACTCAAACAGCAGATTATCAGAGCCAGGATCTCTGTTCTGTTCACCTGTCTCCTCTCAGCAGAACCAGATAATGGCAAACTTTCCCTCTATTTTTCCACACATATACATGTAAGTTTCAAATCTCAGTGCTTCCCCCTTTTTTTTAAATGTAATCACACATTTCTATTGGTTGAAAACCAACCCTTTTCCAAAAGTACCCTGCCCCCAACTTGACTTCTGCCTAGTACCCTTCCCCCAACTTGACTTCTGCCTGCTACCATAGCAACAGCTCATGGAACACTGCTGTGTTCAGTTAGGTCAGAAGTTCGACACACAATGTTTCAATTCCACAGAGCAAGAGTGCTTGACTTTTCAAACCTAACAGCAAATCCATAGTACTGTTCTTTGGTTACACATTTTTTTGTACCAATACAAAACATGCTTGTATTAATTTTCACATACAGCCTAGTTTTTTTTCTAGAATGGTATGAAACAGCCAATCAGTTCTTTTTGTTTTCTAAAAAATATGTATGCCTCCATTTCCAAACTGTCTTTCTTTTCATATTGCCATTCTACTGAAAGACACCTCCTGAGTGCATCCAGTTCTCCTTTGAAGATGTTCACAGTGTGGATTGTAGGGCACAGCTATGTCTTCTGGAGTGAAAAGTTTGCAGAGAAAACAGATATGGTGAGAGACCTTGCTTTGCCAAATGTAGACATTAAATGGATTGGTCAGAGAGGGTTAAAGTGGCACCAATTGATGCCATTGGTGAAATCCTTCATTCAAATCCAACACCCTGACCTCATAATAGTGCACTGTGGTGGCAATGACCTAGGCACTTTGACTGGGGTAGGTCTGGAAATGCTTATGAAGGACACCTTTGCACAACTGTTTACACTTTTCCCTAAAACTGCCTTTGTGTTTTCCAACATATGCCAAAGGCAAAAATGGAACTGGTCCAATCATTTCTGTCCACAGATTGACAAAGCAAGAAAGCACGTCAACAAATCTGTTTCTGCTTTCCTCCGTGACTATGGTATGGGTGCCATTTACCACAACAACTTGCGTTATGACATGCAAGACATTTATAGAGGAGATGGTGTGCACTTCAATGATGAAGGGAACAGAGTCTTCCTCTTGAACCTTAGACTCTGCATCGGTACTTACTTGTAGGTACCACTAAAAAAATGACTTCATAAACACAACAGCTCTTTTTAGAGCTCCCTAATATCTAAACTCTTAAATCTGCTTTTCATTTATTTATTTTTATTTTTTTTACCGTACGCTTACCGTAAGCTTACCGTACGCGTACCCCGTGTTTTTTTTTAAAATCAATAAATGTTTTTTTTGTACTTTTCTGTCCTTCTTTGACCCCCTTACAAATGTTAGGGGGTCTGTAACTCTCCTCATTGCCCCCTTTCCTTGTTTTCACTCTTTTTTTTCAGAGTGAAATACACAAAATGGCGGCCGCCGCTTCCTGGTTTCAGCCGATTCGAATGTTTACTAAGATCTAACAGCCAATCAGAATCGCGCTCGCGCACGCCGCCGTACGCTTACCGTAAGCGTACGGTAAGCGTACCGTAAGCGGGCTCAGATATATATATTGATTTAAAGGCTATTTTCTCAGAATCTACTGAACAGATTTACACCAAACCTACAAAAGGCACTTCCTTGACCTAGGGACTACCTCTCTGCCAAATTTTGAGTAATTCTGTTCAGCCGTTCGGGCTGTAGCTCGTTCTAAAGGTCCTATGGAAAAATGCATGGGAAAAACGCGTTTTGGGACCCCCCTTTTATCTCAGCCCCCGCTTGACGGATCCCCCCGAGACTTTCAGGGTAGGAGCGGAGCGTAGCGCCCCACCTATTTTGAGAAATTCGCGAGGATTCGTCGACCGGCGCCAAAGTTATTCAAAATAGAATGTTGAGGTTTTCCTATGGAAACGTGGTCCTAACTATAACTACCTACTGGCGACCGCCAGAGTAGGTAATATATATATATATATATATATATATATATATATATATATATATATATATATATCTCCAATTAACACTCCTATGTGCATTCACTCAGGGCGAGAGTCACGGACAACTTCATATGATGGTTTTGCCAATGCAGCGTTAATTTTTTTAGTTTCGGGTGCAGTCGATCATGATGCGTTTCTGCCAACGCAGTGGCCTTGATCACATGATCGCGTTACATGTAAGTGCAGGATTTATTGGATACCCTTATACCATGTGACACCAAGTCTTCAACTTATATAGACATGGAGAAAATACTATTATATCGGCTTGGATGGCTAGTAGAAACCCAAATGCTTAATATTGTTTGAGGTATTAATGCGTAGTAAAAAAATGAATGTAATGTTAAAAATCCAACATTAATTTAATTATTCACGAAACCATAGCGGAAACACCATTAAAAGCACAAACTGTAAAGCACACCAATGCTGTGATAATATGTGCTTAAACGGGTATAATGAAACATGTCTACACAAAGCCTCAAAAATATACACTCAGCTAAGAGCTACCAATTATTAAAGCATCCTTAAAGCCACAAATAAATAGATATCAATAAATTAGTACTAATTCTTAGTGCAAATACTGCTATGTAAACATGAGATTCATAAATAATTGTCACATTGATTATGAATAGCAAAAACTCATTAAAAGCATCATCAAAGTCTAAAGTACAGAACTGTTATTAAAGTGCAAAAGATTAGGGCAAATGTGCAAAAGTGCAATTACATGGAAAAAAGTGCAGATAAATATACATTTAGCAGTTGATGTGAATATCATAGTAAAGGTTCAATAAACAAATATCATAAAACCTATGACTCATATTTCTAATGTACCTGGGAGCCCCCAGGTACTACAAATGGTAGAGCAAGAGAAATCACCTAAATGTAGTAATTCATATGAAAAGAAACTTCAATGACACCAAACGATGATATTACCTTTCTCTGATAGAACTGAGTTGGGGCAACAGATCATAATGCAGAAAGATGAAAATGCACCCGGTAAAATTGTCAAGGCTATATACAATTATAAATATATATAAATAAATATAATTATAAATAATTGTACAGATCCTCACATAGATTTAAACCCTGTGGTTCTTTGGTATCGACTTCAATTATATATTGAGATTCTAGTTGTCTTAACGTTTTTTCTCGATTACCACCTCGTTTGTTGGGGGTACGCTGTCTATGACATAGTACTGAAGAACATTTAGGTTGTTATTGTGTTCTGTTTTGATGTGTCTTGCGACAGGATATGTGGGATCTGAATTGACTGTTGCGCGTAAGTGTTGTAAAATATGCGCATAAGCCTGTAGCTTTGTACTACCGACGTAGCGTAACCCACATTTACACTGCAGAACGTACACGGCATATTCGGTACGGCATGTGAAATGACCTTGAGTTTAACTGGAAAGTCAGAAAAGGTGGTGGAGTAGGAAGTAGTATTGACTCCAAATTTGCATGCATGACATGTGCTGCACCTGTAAAAGCCTTTTTTTGGTGATAGCCAACTGATCTTATTATCACATTCGGGGCTGGTTTCTGACTAGGTCATTGTGCATGGAGTATGCCTTGCGGTAAGTAAGGTTGGGTCTAGTAGGCAGTATTTGCTTGAGAGTAGCATCCATTAATACAATAGGCCATTGTGCATTGATAACTCTTTCAATGGCATTGGCCCGTTTACTGTAGGTGGTGATAAGCCTACACGATGCTACTTCTGTGATGTTAGGTGAAGAACTGTCTACTGAGGTTTAGTCACCGGAGGAATCTGTAGTTAAATCCTTATCATTCTGATTAAGCAAACCCTGTCTATCTTTGTTGTTTGCTTTTTTGATAGCAATATCTAGTTTGCTGGGATTATATCCTCTCTCTATAAACCTCTGTTTGGCAGCATTTTGATGCAATGCCAATGTTTCGTTGGTGCTGCAGGCTCTACGAATCCGCAAGAATTCACCGTACGGAATACTAGTAATGGTATGCCGTGGATGAAAACTTGTGGCGTGTAAAAGAGTATTATCAGCCGCCGGTTTTCTATAGAGACATGTTTCAATGTTGCCATTGTCAATATATACAGTGATGTCAAGAAAATTGGTGGTGTTAAGATCAATATGAGTAGTAAAATTAAAGTTCATGGAATTACAATTGATATTGTCTACAAATTTCTTCGCCTGTACCTGTGTTCCCTTCCAAATGATGAATACATCATCAATGTATCTCCACATTTGCACAACATGATTGTCCCAATCGGTCCTGTGTTGGACTAGTCGGACAAGCTCCTCCCACCAGCCTACGTGGAGACAGGCATAGCTGGGGGAGAAGCATGCCCCCATAGCCACACCCTGCAACTGTTGAAAGATGTTACCATCAAATATGAAAACATTGTTACAAAGACACCATCGAATCATCTTTAACAACATGATATTGTGCTGATACATTGACATGGGTCTCTTTTTCAAATAAAAGTCCACCGCATTTAATCTGTTCTCATGTTGAATGCTAGTGTACAGGGTGGTTATATCAAAGGTTAAAAATAAATATTCCTCAGACCACGGTTGTGCATTTAATTTGGAAAGGAAGTCACTGGAGTCACGTATATAAGTAGGAAGTTTGATGACATGCTCTTGTAAATAATAATCAACATAACTGGAAGTGCATTCACAGATGCTGTTTTTAGCGGAAATAATAGGTCTTCCTGGAATGGGGCTGATTCCTTTGTGAACTTTTGGGATGAAATAAATAGTTGGCGTCACAGGAAAATCATTATTTAGATAATTAAATTTATCCTTTGATAAAGGGCCCATCTCAGATCTTAAATTTGATGCTGCTTCCCCACTGCGTTCTGATTCTGTATCGCTGGGAATTGTGCTGGCATCGGATGTGGAGGCATACATATTATCGGTTGTGTCGGGGTTCACTGGTAGTTGTCTTGGCGCTGTAACCGTTGTTTTGTGTTTTTTAAGGAAATCGTATTTACGTGCAAAAGTGAACACCTGTCCTTGCTCGTAGTCGTTCTTATCACAAGCAAATTTATATTCCTTCCTGTTCTTGATCATATCTTCTTGTTTTTTGATTCGTTGCTTCATTTCTCTAATGCTTTTATCGATGGACTCCTTGTTGCTTGGATTGGTTAATTTATCTACTTCATTGTAAATGCGTGCAATTTCCATCATGTTTGTATCACAATCGATTCTGGCATATTTGATAAGTAGGTAACCGCATTGAAGCTTCTAAATTACTTTCCGCCCAGTCTTTGACGAGGAGCGGGTTCGGGCTCTCAAAACTGGGTGCTAGCATGATGTGAAGACCTCTCGGCACCCCGAAGATTCTTCGTACTTCGGCATTGTCGTTTCGGTGAACAGAGAACCACGAACCACCAGAAATGTAGGCATTCAATTTTATTAGTCCTCAAATGACACGTTTCGGGCATATATACACACATATATATATATATATATATATATACACACACACAGACCAAAAAATTATCCCTTCTGGAACCAAAATGGTTCCTGCAGGAAACAAAAAAAGAGTGCCCGTTATTGGCTGACCCACTCCTGTGGGTGGGAAAGTAAAGAGACCTTTTTCTTAATACAGCCCTCACTCAGTCTAGTAGTGACATTCTTCATCATCGAGTTCACCCCAACTCCTAAAGGTTGGGGTGGGCTCAACCTTGTTTCAGGGAGCACTTGTGAAAACTTGGTGTATGGGGGTGTAACTTTAAAGATAACATTCCTCACCCATTCCTAAAGTATCCTTTATTTGTGGAGTGGGAGGGAAGGTTAAAAACAGTTATAGGGCTAAAGGATGTGATGGTCCTATGACCCTAGAGCACCAACATGTTTCCGCCCTTATTAGTGGCCTGAATGAGGTCCTGGGCTTTCGCCAGGGTGGGATGCGGTGAAGTCACTTCCCCCGAAGACATGAGTGAAGGTGAGCATTCAACTTGCATGTATAAAAGTATAAGGGTATAGTTAGAACAAGTCTAGTACTTGCCGCTGTTTCCAAGAGGAATTACCCCACATTAACGGGGCATCTGCTCTGAATGGGGGCATGAGAGGGAGGCCTTGTAGTCACAGATTCATTAAAGGTCCTTCCCTGCTTGCAAACTACTATGTGCTCTGTTCCACTGCTCATCCAGGTGTGGATATGATAGGGAGGACGTATCCCTTCCACCCTCTTCAGTGAGGACCTCTCTACCCTCTTAGGGCCCCTATCTGGGATCCCTAACCCTGTGGATGTATATCTGTGGCTGTGGCGACTAGCGACTAGCCGTAATTTGATTTAATTATGTTGGCTGCTGAAGTTAAAGAAAGAGACGAGGCTGCATTCTCCATTTTTAATGACACCAATGTTTTCGTGAAGAAAACAGGAACAGTTGCGAGCAATCCTCAAATCTCGGATGTTACAGCACGATTAAGGCGCTTAGAAAAATTAAAGCGTAGTGAAGTATCTAAATGGTGGGAGTCAAAATTCCTCCAATGATATTTGGAGGTGAAACGGATACCACGAGGACTCTGCATCATGGTGGGACCCACATATGAAGACCCTAACCCCAATATGCTCTGCGAGTGGGCAGAGAACAATCAGGAGTCATCTCGCAGGATGCTGGCAATATTGGTAAAATATGCAGATATCGACCGACAGACAATTTTGGAAGAAATTGCCCAAATCATGGAGATGCTTGATAAAGAAACCAATCAAGAACCAATTGAGAAGTTCATGAATTAAATGAAAGAGCGCCTTAGAAAATTAGAAACAACGATTAGGGAAAGAAAGGCGCAAACGTTTTTACGGGACAAAAATTACTATGAACGCGGTCAAATTTACACCTTTGCTAAAAAGTTCAAAAATTTAAGAAGACAGAGAATGAACTCCAGAGGCCAAGTGAGAGCGGATGCGCAATCTGAACTGAGCTGTATCCAGAGCTCTGAGGTCGATACTGACCTGGAGGATGGGCAAAATCGACAAGGCGTCCCAGCAGCACCTTCTGTCATCGAAGAGTTTGGTTTTTTAGAGCAGGAGAGGAGATTCAATCTCCGCCCAAGACTATTAGTGATCCACAAAGGAACACAAAGAGGAAGAGGCAAAGGCAACAGAGGCGCAAAGTGTCCAAACAATGCCAACGCTACAAGCACGAAAAAGAACAAATAAGTATGGATACAGTAACAGAGAATGAAGCAACATTAATCAACCTGACTAACATCACATTATCGGACAAAGAAAAAATATCCTTAAACTGGGATTATCGTACTGCCCGACAGTGGAATTTGATTATGTGAAGACACGGGTGGACGTTTTCAAGTTTGTGAGAATATTAAAGTTAAAAAAACATTTTGCTTTGAATCAGCATCGAAGAACACTTGAACCAAGAAATACACCTATGATTGCTAGTCAATCAGGAAATCTGTCAGTTGCCAATATGGATCTTCTATTAGATTTTAGGCAAATGGAAAATTTAAGTGAGACAAGTCCACTTAGTTTAAATATGGACAATACAGTCGAATTGGCTTCACCCAGTCTCAGTGCAGATATTCAAATGTCTTCCAGCCAAGTGCTTGAAGTTGCTAGGGAGCAAGAAGTGGATATTAGTGGTAATGCACCTACGAATTTTAGACCAGCCTCCAGATTCTGACCAATGACCACCAGAGACTCAGTTGATGTATTCAATGAGTTAGTGATCAATGATTTGAAAAATTTGGAAAAATGCACAAGTGTTAAGCATAAAATTTTGTCACTGCATGAAAAAGAGTATTCGGCTTTGGTTACTAAATAGACATCGAATGGTAATTGCATTGTACGAATTCCTGACAAGGGTGGGAATGTCGTCCTGTGGGATAAGGCCAGCTATCTTAATGAAGCATCCAAGCAATTGAACAATCAGAGTAACTATGCTAAAATTACTGAAACAACTATGCATACTAGTTTTAGGATGTATAATGAACAACTACATGAATGGTACAATCACTGCCTGATTACACATGAAGAACTTTTATTTTTGAAAGTTGATAATCCTGTGGTACCAGTATTTTATCTAACACCGAAGGTTCATAAAAACCTTGAGATCCCGCCAGGACGTCCCATTATCACCGCCATTGGTGGAGCCATAGAAAACACCTCCAAGTTTATAGATTCATTTTTCTGCCCTTTGGTAAAAGCACTCCCTTCCTATATCCAGGATACAGGGGACTTTTTGAAGCGAACCTATGACCTTCCCTGGGAACAAGACCTGCTGCTGGTAACAATTGATGTCACTACTTTATATACCAGCATCAGGCATGCTGATGGTCTAAAGGTCATCAAGCATTTCCTGAGTACTCGACCAATCAAACCATTGTCTCTGCATATTTGAAAAGTAACTATTTCCTCTTCAATGATGAGCTGTTTCACCAAATCTGCGCGACGGCAATGGGCACCTGCTTCGCCCCCAGCTATGCCAATTTACATTTGGGCTGGTGGGAGGAGCAGGTGATCCGGGTCATCTATCAGGTAGAATGGGAGGAAAATGTGCTACATTGGAGTCATTTCATCGACGATCTTTTCGTCGTATGGAAAGGAACTGAGGAATCAGCAAAAAAGTTCATTAAAAAGTTGCAGGTTAATGACTTAAATCTGAAATTTACAAGCACTATCAGTAATACCTCTGTCAATTTTCTAGATTTAACTATCTATGTCAAAGACTCCAAGCTGCATACCATGCTTTATAGGAAACCAAGAGCAGGAAACACGTTACTACATGCAAATAGTTTCCATCCCTATAATTTGAAAAGAAGCATTCCATATGGAGAATGTCTGAGGACAATACGTAATTGTAGTGAACAGGCTTTCTTAGACAGTGAATTAAACTGCTTGAGGAGGCGTTTCAGAGCAAGAGGTTACACAGAGGATAATGTACAATCTACCATCTGTAAAGCAAAGAAAAGATCCAGAGAAGATATCCTCTTCAACAAAAGCCAGAGTAAAATCAAACTAGAAAAAGCCCAAGGGAATCAAGTTAGAATGATCACCTCCTTCAATCACCAACATGGGAAGGTGAGGAATATTCTTTCTAAACATTGGCACTTAATACGCAATGATCCGCTATTGGTTCAGAAAAGACTTGCAATAACTTTCAGAAGGGCACACTCCTTCAAACAAATGTTAGTCAGTAACATGGTATCTAAGAAACAACAAGTTAGCCATGCATCAACATGGCTAAAACGAAAAGAAGGTTTTATTAAATGTACCAAGTGTAAGGTCTGTGGGTATGGTAAAAACACTTTGTCATATGTACTGGGCCTTTCCAAAAGAGAGAAAAAGATCAAAGGGTATTTCTCCTGCAAAACTGATTAGGCAGTCTACGTCCTCCAGTGCCCTTGCGGCTCAAGGTACGTGGGCAGCACAATCCATCTTGTGCATAAACGGGTGCTACAGCACCTTAGGGCAATACGGAACGGGGACAGGGCTTACCCAGTGGCGCGCCACTTCGAGTCACATCATGAGAAAAATGTACAAGGTCTATCATACTTTGTAATTGACTGTATTCCACCAAATGTTAGAGGTGGAAACCGAGAAAAAAAGCTCGGAAAACTTGAGTCATGTTACATCTTGGAACTGAACACACATACCCCAGTAGGATTCAATATTGAAGAGGATTTGATTACACATTTATTAATCACCTTTATAGGTGTTTTATTGATCCTATTATGGAGGAATAGAAAGAAGCCTCTCCGAATCTGTTTTTAACCGTTTTGTTTTTCTTGTTTATTAATTTAGTCACAGGGTTTTAAGCACGTGAATTAGAAAACTGGTACTTATTGTAAAAAATTTGCAGTTGGCCCACTTGGGCGAGATAACATTTATTACAGCACTTATGATTGCACGAGCTCTGTGCATATTTGTGCAGAATATGTAAATAGACCCACTTGGGTTAGATTTGGATTTGGTCCCTTAAAGTTTTCCCGACATGCATTTACACGTGGTTCCCATTAACGCAACAATAGAGTTAAGGGAGAAATCTCAATACCGTTTCAATGTTAAACTTGCAATGTAAATACACCATATTTAGGTATTTATGTATATTTTTTACTTTCAGGCCGCAATATGTAGCAATAAAGTAGCGTGTTGAGAAGTATGCGGTTGATTTGCATCTTCCAGGATAAAATTAATTCGGGAAGCTGTTCTGGGGAAATTGTTATTTATATGCAAGGAACGCTTGCAATGCAAATGTGCACAATAAAATAATGTCAAAGATTTTTTGAGATGCAATGATGAGTGCGTTTTCTGACATGAAAGTATGTAAAAACTACCAGTATTTCTTTCAATACACTCTTTTGGTAGTCATGTCATGTGACATGTCAGGAGCACATTTATTTAAAATGGTTGAATTGGACTAGAAAAGTTGTTGGTGATCAAGCCTGCTGGACAGGCGAAATGCGTCCAACCAGCTGACTAAATAAATGAAATTTGGCCAGAACACGGTGTTCACCCTCTGTTTTGGAGCAGCGGCGGCTGTAACCTAAGCACGGAGGATATATATATATATATATATATATATATATTCACTGAAAAAACAATAGGTTTCACACATGTTATAGTTAGCTGGACATTTCACTCGTACAAAACCATTGAAATTCCCCCGTTATAGTTGGTTCAGCTAACTATAACTGGCGCGCCCGCAATCCACTGCTGATGACGTCATATATTACATCACTTATGACATGGTCAGTGACATCACTCATGACATCACTGATGACATCTCAAATGACATCACTGATGACATCACTGATGACATCATCCAGTAAATATGTGTCTTTCTGAAAAATAAATATTTTTTATATATGTATATCTAAAGGTTAATGGAAGAAAAATGGGTAAATAAGTGTCTAAATGGATGGGTTTTTTTGTAAAATTAATTGTATAACTGACTTATTAA
Source organism: Triturus cristatus (assembly GCF_964204655.1). NCBI lineage: Eukaryota > Metazoa > Chordata > Amphibia > Caudata > Salamandridae > Triturus > Triturus cristatus. The sequence continues at coordinate 304,639,225 of NC_140579.1, read as the reverse complement.
CAGTATCTTAGTGAATACAAGTATTAGTGAGTAATGTTTAAATATTTAAATATCTGTATCAGTGTCTCACTTTGTGGATAAGTGGCTGCATGGGTTGGTGAGTAGCTACATGACTGGGTATATGGGTTATTAGTTCGTTTTTAGAGTATCAGTATGAGTGTCTGTAATGTTCAGTGCGGGATGTTACTTAGCGTATGGACGCATGAATGAGTGACTCACTGTTTGTACGTATTTTGAAGACACTATGTGAGCAGGACAGTATGGGTGGATGAGTGTGTCTATGGGTGAGTAAGAGAGTGAATGACTGTCTCAATAGTGTCTTTATGAGTAAGTCCATATGTTTTGAACTAGTATATGTGAGTATTGATGTATATAAGTGAGGATATATGAGAGAGAGAGATTGGAAGAGATCCTGTATAAATAAGTATGTGTTTCTATAAGTGATTGTTTTAGAGAGTAAGTATGTGTACGTTTCTGTAGAAGTAAGTGTACTGGTGTGTGTATAGCTGTACATGCAAGTAAATGGATGTTTATTTGCATGTGTCAGTATGTGTGTGAGTAACTCTATGCATGAGTGTAGGTGTGTAACAGGATGTATAGGTGTATGAGTACATAAGAAGACTGAGTACATGTATGAGTGACTATATAGAAGTGTTGATGAATGAGTGGATGCGTATGTAGATTTTGGAATTACTGAATAGGTTGTTCTAACTGGTATTGGTATCTCTATAGTTTTCAAAACTTTAGTTTGTATTTTTCAATATGTGTATCAAAGTTTATATTAGGAAAAGAGGAGGTCTGCCACTCTTACACAAGGATGATGTCATCAGTGATGTCATTTGAGATGTCATCAGTGATGTCATGAGTGGTGCCACTGACCATGTCATGAGTGATGTAATATGTGACGTCATCAGCAGTGGATTGCGGGCGCGCGAGTTATAGTTAGCTGAACTAACTATAAAGGGGGAATTTCATTGGTTTTGTATGAGTGAAATGTCCAGCTAACTATAACATGTGTGAAACCTATGATTTTTTCAGGGAATTTGCAAGGTTTTTTAAATGCTAATTCCTAACTATAACGTGTGTGAAACCTATGGTTTTTTCAGCGAATTTGCAAGGTTTTTCAAATGCTATATCCTAACTGTAATGTATGTGAAACTTATGGTTTTTTCAGTGAATTTGCGAGATTTTTTAAATGCTAATTCCTAACTATAACGTGTGTGAAACCTATGGCTTTTTCAGTGAATTGGCAAGGTTTTTTAAATGCTAATTCCTAACTATAACGTGTGTGAAACCTATGGTTTTTACAGTGAATTTGCAAGGTTTTTTAAATGCTAATTCCTAACTATAACGTGTGTGAAACCTATGGTTTTTTTACTGAATTTGTAAGTTTTTTTAAATGCTAATTTATGTATGTATTATTATATTTTTTATATATTTATTTTACAATAAACTACCTATGTATATAGTTATAGATTGACTGTATCCTATAATATGGAATGGCTCAGCTCTTTTTTTTTTTGAATTTGGATAAAGTTGAACAGCATAGTTAATATCTTGTATAAACTTATAAACAGTTTAATTGTTTTTTTGTGGGTCCTTTTGAGACCCTGTGACAAGGCCTAGGGCGTTAGGAAGTGTCTTCCATTACTTGTTTTCACATTCTTAACTTTTTTCTTTGGCTATCTTCTGCCGCGGGGGTGCGCACACCGTGCGTGCACCGTCTTCGTGTGCGCATGCGTGCGTGCTCCGTGCGTGCTCCGAGTACGCATGCTAGCATGCTCCGTGTGCGTAAGCGTGCGTGCTCCGTGCGCGCACGGTGCGCGCACGGTGCGCGCACGGTGCGCGCACGGCAAGTCATGTGATTACGAAACAACACTTTTCATTGGTTCATAGTAGTTTCAGTTCCAGAATCTTCAAACACCACACCCACTCCCCTCATTATTTCTTCTTATTTTTTGGGAGAAGGAGCTGAACAGCAATGGCAGAACAGCAGACTTCTTCAGAGAGTGAGGAGGAGACCATTGTGGCAGCAAGGCAGAGGAAACAAAAGGACTCCTTCATCTGGAAATTCTTTACTTTTCCAGAGGGTCAGAAGAAGGTGAATGCCCCAAAAGTCACCTGCACTGTTTGTGGAGTTGTTTTGTCTCGAGGAGATCCTAAAAAAATACTCCTTCAGTATTTATACTATGTTGAGGCACTTTCAAACTGTGCATCCTGTGGCTTATGCACGTGAGTGTAGAACAGCCACAAGAGCCAACCCTCCAGATCCTCAGCCGAGCACATCATCTGTGGCCACAGAATCACCAGGTTCCAGACCTCTGGATATCCACCCTTTGTTCCAGAGGGTTCATATCTGGTGCAATGTGTGCAATGTTGTTCTCTGTTATGGTGAGAGCAGCATTAACCTGATAGAGAACAAAATCCAACAGCACAAATGCACCACCCCATAATTTTTTTTTTGTTCCTGGTGAACAGTTTTTCATTTTTTTTTTTTTTTTTTTTTTTTGCTGCTCCACCCCATATTTTTTTTTTTTTTTTTTTGGTTCCTGGTGAACAGTTTTTCATTTCTTTTTTTTTTTTTGCTGCTCGACAAAAAAAACAGTTCTTTTCAGAACTCACTTCACTTCTCCAAGAAGAGCTATATTCTTAATATACTGTGTTGTAATTTTATTGAATGAATGTGTAGTGTATACATGAATGATTGAAATGATTGAAATGACTGAGTGAAGAGGAGAAAACGACTGACAGAATGAGTGAGAAAAGGAAAGTATGATCAGTCATGAAAGGGAAGTGAAAGACTGACTGCAACAAAAGGACTAAAGGTAGAGGATACAGGTAAGAAGAGTGAATGAGTAAGGGAATGGCAGTGAGTAATGGAGAGTGAGGGAGGGGTGAGTGAGAAAAGGGGAGTAAGGGACGGAGATAGGAAAAGGGAGTAACAGATGAAGCGGATGAAGTACAGCAGGGTAAAGGGATTGAAAGTAAGAGAAGTGGAGTGATGGTGAGATAACAGGTATGAGGATTAGAAAAGTGGGTAAGGGAAAGTGAGAGATGGGGAGTGAGGGGATGGAGGGATTTAGGATACTGGAGTGAGAGAAAGGGAGACAGGATTTCAATGAGCAAAGCAGAGTGAGGGAGAGTGAAGGTAAGAATGCGAAAAGGTGAAGGGGTGTGAGATACAGACAGGAGGAAGTGAAGTAGGAGAATAGGAGTGACTATGAGAAAAGGATAGTGACAGTTAGGGAAGGTGAGGGAAGGAGAATGACAGAGAAGGTTAAAAAATTAACATAGATGGAAAATGAGTGATGGAAAGAGGAGGAGTGGTAGAAACAGAGGGGCAGATTTATAACAAACTAACGCAGCACGGTGCAGCAAGTAATTTTGCTGCGCCGTGCTGCGTTAGTTTCGAAGCACAGAGATGCGACATATTTACAAGAATATGTCGCATCTCTATGCTTCCCCTGCGCTGGCGCACAAACTGCAGCCATGCGCCGGCGCAGGCTCCCTTGCACCATGCTGCAAGGATGCCTGCGTGGTGGGGAGATTGTTCTTGTGCAGGAAGGGACACCTTCCTGCACAAAAACAATCACAAGAGGCTTTTTCCTCTTTCAATGAGTGCTGTAGCATGCAGCACGCACTGAAAGAGGAATAAACGAGGAGAAATGAAACCATTTCTCCTCATTGCGCCTCGCTACACCACCTCTAGGGTGGCATAGCATTCACACGTATCTCCAGAGTTACGATTTCTCGTAAATCTGGAGATGTGTCTAGTTCTATAGGTGTTGCGTGGGAACACCCACAACAACACCCTTGGAACGGCCCTTCAACGCACAGTGCTGCGTGAGAAGTGGCTGTATTTACAAGGAGAGGAAAAGTCACGCAGGGTGGCTTTTCCTTTCCTTGTAAATATGGAGGAGCCCCCTGCGCCACCAGTACGTCATGAAAAGTGACGTAGTGGTGGCGCAGGGGGCTTGTAAATCTGCCCCAGAGATGTTAAGGAAACTAAGGGTAAGTCAGACAAAGGGAGGGAGACAGAAACAGAGACAGAGAGCAAGGAACTGAGAAGGAGTAAGGCAGTTATAATGACTAAGACGTATGGAGAGAGGGAGAGAAACATGGTTGAAAAAATAGTGATGGAGGCAGTAAACCTAGGGGAGTAGTAGAGAAGGAGTGAGGGAGTTACGAAAGAGCAGTAAAGGAAGAAGAGAGAGGGAAGGGCAATGAGAAAAGCAGAGTGAGAAGAAGTGAAGAAAAGGGAGCATGAAAGTGAAGGGGTGAGAAATACAGATATTTTAAACTTACCTGACCAACAAAATAACTTAATTAGAAATAAATGTTTTTTTTTAATTACAAGAAAAATGGATTCAATTTCCTAAATTTTCTTTCTTGATCTGAAAAAAAAGAAAAAAAGTAGTAATATTTAACAATACATTTTAGAATACAGTACACATATTTTCATATTTAACAAAGTAATTTTTTGCCCTTTTTTTGCTGTTTTCAGAATATACTGAATTTCACTGAAAATAGTGATATCAATTGCATTCATCACTTAACAGCGGGCAAAAAAATTAACAATCTGAAAGATTGTTTAAAAAAGCCCTGAATCTATCCTCAGTAAAACATACCTTGATAGAAATGTAACATATACATTAAAAATATCTTCTAAGAACAATAACTATTTGCAATAAATAACGTCTGTAAATCTTGTTGCTTAAGCACATACACCAAAATAATATCGGTCAAAGAAGTCCACAATAGAAATATTTACCTTTCCATGAGGCCAAATGGTAATTTTTAAACCCTTTTTAGGTGAAATATCCAATGGTAGTCTTATAAAATCGAAATAATGGTTTCTTCAGATGGTGCAATTTGTATCTAAAATTTTGGTTTTAGAAAAATTAAGTAGGAATTTGGTAATTCTGCAGGCAAACGTTGCTTGAAAATCAATTGAGAATCATTACACAGTGTCCAGCCTTTTTCACATTTAAGATAAACTGTGTAATGACCAGAAGTTATAGAAGGTCCATCATGGAAAATTATTGCAACTGCAACAAAAGTTTTTCCAGATATTGATAATTGATGTCCTGTAAACTTCTTTATTAAAGTGTCCAATTTTGAACCATCAGCTCTACAACGTTGCATCATTAAAATTACATACTGTCCATATTTCTTTAAAAATAACGTTGAAAACATGTCTGATTTACATTTACAACATTCCATGTTGTGATTGGCATCTTTAACTAATTTACTAAAAGTCACTGATTTAGTCTCTGGTAATGTTAAATATATAAACCTTTCTGAATCAACATTAGAGCTGCATGTGTTGAAACAGTTTTCACAACTATGTTCCCATTTATAAGAGAGACCAAACATATTTTCTATTTCTACCCCTTCTTCTTCCAGTACCATAAGGATATACATCAAGAATTCCTGTGCATCTTGCTGGACATTTTGAGTAAACTGTGTACTTCCTGAACATACATCTAAAAGTTTTCTAACATCAGAAGCACTTTCTATTTTAGTTTTATCATTACTCAGCTTCTCACAAAGAAAACTCAGCAGAAAACAGAATCTTTTTTCATGATTTAGTATTATCTGCTCTTGCAAACTTTCAAGATAAAATACAACATTCAGCACTACATTAGCGTAGCAGTTGACACCAGAGCTATTTTCAAAATGACAACCAACAACCTCTTGAACACTGTCCTTTTTCTTTTTGCTTGCAATCACATCACTCTCCTTTTGTTTTCTCTTCTGTACATCCTCATTACAGATATTCTCAATTCTCCTTTTCCGAGAAACAACACGTTTTTCAAACACAGGATACTGACCTAAATGAGGAGCATAGCTTCTTCTTAATCTATTATACTCCTTTACACAATTTGCATCAGCACTAACTTTTGAGTCATCAAAGTCTATCATGAATAAACCAGATAATCTTTTCACTCGTGACAAAGCAACATTTGCCATACCTTCTTTGAACACAGTAGAACCAATGTTTACAAAAGCACTATCTACAGTTAATCCTTGAGATTTGTGAATAGTTACAGCATATGCTAGAGAAAACGGAAACTGCTTCCTACGTACATATAAGTCTTTTACAAGCAAAAAACGGACTGAACAACGACTAATGTCTTTAACCTCTTCAGTCTGATCACATTTTATTTTTAAAAATTCAATCCCATCTTTTTTCTGGTATTTCACAAAACCCACAACTTTACCCATAGCTCCATTCACTAATCCTTTTTCTACATCCAAATTTCTTCTTAAAAATACTCGACAGATCATACAAACATAAAGATTTTTTTCTAATCCAGCTGTTTTCGAAATGTTCTTCTCTAGAGAATCCAATTTATTTTTCAATTTGCCTGTTAATGTAGTAGTAATTCCTTCATGCTGAATTTTGTCCACTGCTTCCATTTTCTTAATCTCTTCCTTTTCCAATTTCAAAAGTTCCTCATTGAATATCGAGCATTCACGTAGTGTTGGCATTAAGCAGATTACAGTATTTTTTTCTGCAATGTTCTGGTATATTTTCTCTGCAACTATTTCTTCACTTGGAAATAAATTATGTAGCAACCGACTCTGTAATGCTTCTCTGCCAACTTCTGTGAGTAGTCCAATTCTGATATCTTTCAGAATACTTGCATAATCTTCATCGTTTGCTTGCCTCATATTGGTAGTGAGTTCTTTGTACTCAAAGAATGACCAAATATTCGCATTACCAATACTTCCCAATGACTTCTTCGTGTCTTCATGTGTCACAGTATTAAACACTGGTTGTCCTTTAACTGGAGTGAGCTGCAGAAGATCCCCAAAAACTATAACATGTTTTCCACCAAATAACATGTCATAGTCTCTCTTTAGAATTTGCTGCATTCTTAAATGCACAAAGGCAAGCATTAAGTTTTATACCATGCTTACCTCATCAATAATGAGAACTTGCATCTTCTTCAACACTCTTGAAACTTCGAAGCATGCTTCTCCTGTTAGCTTGTGATATTCTATTTTGTTCTCATGCTCCACTGGTAACATTAGCAAGCGATGTAAGGTAATTCCTTTTATGTTATATGCTGCTAACCCAGTTGGAGCAGTAACAACACAAGACAAAGTTGAATCTGTTTTTTGCTGTAGGTAGCTTCGGATGACTTTAATTAAGAAACTTTTTCCAGTTCCAGCTTGTCCACTCACATACATCCTGATTGGTTCAAATGATGTGCATGAGCACTCTTTCTTTTCATGTAGTAATCCATGATCAATTTTTTTTGTGACTTCTTCATAAATTTGTTTTTGTTCTTCATTCAGTTGCTGTTCCAAATTTGGTAAGTCTCTTAAATCTTCCTGAGCTTGATTCATAGCCGTTTCCACTTCAGTTATTGCTATTGCTGCTTCATTTTCTACGATTGGTTGTCCTAGGGGATCTTGACTGAGCGTTTCAGAACTTTGGCTGTCTTGAGAACTGTCTCTAGCTACTTCAGCTGCAATTGTTGCTTCTTGTTCAATTTCTTCATTTAACATTTGTACATAATTTGTGAAAGTACTGCATTCAATCGTATCTTTACATGCATTAAAGGAATCTTCATAGCTGTGAAAATCTCCAAGTAATTCATCCTCTGAACGCCATGATTTAAACAGCTGTCAAAGTGCTAAGTAGTAAAATTCCTTTTTGTCAGGAGTGTCGCAACTCAGCTTCCTGTGATTAATCAAACTTCCTTTTGTTTGCTTCACCAAACATCCTTCCTCACCAATGACTTTATATTTTCCATTGTTGATGTCTTCTGTGGCTTTCCGTGTAAAAATGTAGTTCTGCAGCACTTCATAGAGACACATGTTCTCAAGATGACGACTTCTTTTTGGGTAATATGTGTCCAACATGTTAGTTTTCAAAATGTCGCATTCCTGCAAGGCCTAAACTTACCCAAATTATTCTTCTGGATTTGGAGTACAGACTTGCGATAACATCTTTAAACTGAAACTGTATAGCTTCTTACTGACAGTCTTCGCGTGAGAAATCTCTTCCCACATTTCCTTCAATTCCGTTTTCTCAGATTTAGTGATGTAAGATGTGACATACCGAGCAACAGCAATAGAATTGTCAGCAACATACTGTATATCCATGTTAGCATTCCACATGGATAAAATGACTGGGTTGTAGTCATTTATATATTTTGACTCTTCTTTTCTTCTTAGGTTGTACGTATTTTTGGGAGATTTTTTTCTAATAGTATGTCGCACAGCTGACATAAAACTGTTGACTCTTCCTTTTGAAAGAACAGGTTGTGGAAATCCAAATTGACATTTTGTGTAGAATTTTTCTTTACTCTTATACTTTCGTCGACAGTATTTTCCACTCCGATGACTTTGGAAACGTAAAACTTGCTCTTTTAAGTTTTTCTCTTCTGTGCTTTTAGGTATAGCACATGTTGCATATTCTTCGATGAAACTTAAAACTGCATCATCAGAATCTGTTCCAAATTTTGGGGCATCCTTGATCCACAACACTATATGAATATGAGGAGCACCTCTTGCTTGGTACTCTTTTCTCCAAAAGAAATCCACAACTTCTCCAAGAGGTGGATTTTTTTTATTGCAGATGAAGGACATCATAGCCTCAAATCTATGATTGAAATATCTGCAAACATTAACCGGATCCAATGAGCACAATTCTCCTGCTGTCTTGTATTGGATGTTTTCAATATTTGAATTTGCCTCTCGAAGAAAATCCAGAAGATCATCCCAAGCGTACTCAGCAGAGCTTAGGGTGAGAAACCATGTAGGAGTTCCTAAATTCCGTAACATACATTTTAATTCTCCATGGCGTCGGTACCAATATTCATTTGTCCCACGCTGACAAGCCATTAGATTAATCAATTGAGATTCCAAATGATCATCTCGCTGTTGCACTTTGTTCATAAAATTCTTTGCAGACACATTATGTAGATGTACTCCAGTTTTCAAAATGTGATTTACTGCATAAGATAGTGTTGACAAGTCACTTTCAAATAAAAGATGGAACAAATAAGGAATACTTTGACGAAATCTTGGATCTTCTGCATATAATCTTGTAGTCCGATACTCAGAAGCAGGAATCTGTACTGGGCGTTCATCATTTCGTCCACCTTTTCCTGTAGGAAACAGCTGGGGAAAACATCGAGCTTCCAAGCTCTCCTCCCATACACTCACGGGAGTTCCTTTTGCTTTTTTCATCTGAAACAGATCAATAGTGTTTGCCATAACTTCTTTTGAATGAAGAGGATGTATGCTGAAATGTTCATAAATTTCTTCTTCTTTTGACTTATCCACTTTTTCAATTTGCCCAGCTGGTATTCCTGAGTCTGGTAGTAAAACTTCTTCATCTTCATCCATATAAATTGTTTCATACCATTTATTATTTCTTTTCAAATATAAATTTGCTCTTTGTACTTTTCGTACATCTACCAGCTCCTGCCAAATTTTCTTATTCTTTGTTGGTACTCCATTAACCAGAATAACTAATGGTTCAGTTTCCAATCTATCTGCATCAATTGTTTCCATATTTATTTTCAAATCCAATGGCAAATAGACAACTCTTCCTTTTAAACCTCTTTGTAAATCCGAAGGAGGTAATTTACCTGTTTTTGGCTCCATACGCACTATGGTCTGAAACGGATGGACACATAGAATGAGTATAGACTCATACGTATTTAAATCAGAAAGTTCTGCAGGAATATCAACCAATTCTAAATTATTATGTACAGCTCTGGTTTGCATTCTATTTTCTTCTAACTTGTTATAACAGTATTTACAAATACGCTGATCTTCACCCAAATCAAAACTATTTTCCAGAAATATATATGTTGCAAAATCCTTCCACTTATAATTATCTTCATTTTCACTTTTTTTATACAGATCAACATTTCTTGTTTGAATTTTGTAATGGCTTCTCCGGCAACAAATACAAGTAGTATTTGGTCTTTCATTAGAGATGATAGTAAATTTTGTCATTTGATCTTCAAATTTTTTGCTAACAGTGGGTTCTACATTCTCTTCCACATTTCTTCAATAACTGTGTCATTACCTGCACTTTCTTGTTCCGGACCAAAGTAACAAAACTGAATTTCATCAGTAACCTCTACATCTGATACAGATCCACGCAACAGAGCCCTATTCAACTCATTTAACTTTTGTGCTGGACTTTTAGCAAAATACAATCTTCTCACAAACTTTCTCATTTTGTATGATGAACTGCCAGCATCCTAAAATGGTGAAAAACACTTTGGCAAACTTTCCTAGAAAGACAAGCCAGAGAATGTCCTTGCAAACCAGTATTCTCTCTCACTCTACATGGATCTAGTCTTTGAAGCGCCTTAATCTTCTGTTTAACACTTTTTATACTATAGTCTCTTAGAAACTCACGTAATTTATCAAGAGATTCTTGTCGTGCAGTACAAATACTACTACAATTCCAAGTGTACACTGGGGCTTCAGGACGTCTCACCATAACCTCATCAGCTATCACTTCTTCCTCATTTCTTGGTACCATTTTCTCCTTTTCCATTACACAACCATCTTTCACTTCATAAGCACGACCTCTGGTGTCAACTGCATGCAGCAAACTATTACTTTGAAGATAACTCTCTTCATTAAAAAATGGTTCAGTACTTGAACTATGCATCCATTCTCCTAAAAACACTTTACAAAAGGTATTTCTTTTCACTACTCTTTTCGTTTTGCTTTGTGACTTCATTACATTGACCATTTTATCTAATGTACGGATCCTGTTCAAAATTAAAATGAATAGTTTTCTTTTCAAATCTAAAGCCTTAGCTACAAATGATTCAATATCTTTTTTTCGCTTATAAAATTTCGCTTTCTTCTTATATTTTTTCACATCCTTTAGCAAATTGGACATCACTCTTCTCTGAAACATTTTTCTACGAATGTCTTTAAATGCTGGTTTTTTTTTTAAGTCAATCTTTATTGCTTCTAATTGTACATTAGCATTTTGTAATTTCTCACTTTTGTCCTGTTGTTTTCTACTTGAAACCCTATTTGCAGTGGGGACATTTTTCAAATTTGTTCTTTTTTTGAAGATATTTTTAAAAAAATCCTTAGTTTGCTTACCAGAAGACTTTTTCTTTTTTCCAACATGAGGATCTTCAACTAATTTGGGTCCTCCAGTTGTCTTCAAATATAAATGTTTTTTCTGTTCTTTTCTCTTTCTTGATTTTATAGGCATCGTTAATTTATTTCACTGTTGGTCAGCAATACCTGAAAGAAACTAAAAAAAAAATACCTTTATGTAATTTAAATTTATTACTATATTTTTTTGGAGCTTTTCAAATCTTATAATACTATCTACCCCTTTCCTACAAGTGAAAAACACAATAAAACCAACACGAATTAAAGCTTCCCCTTTCCTACGAATGCAATTCTAAAAGAACCAGAGTAACACGAATTAAATCTCTGACAACAATTCCTGTGTGCGCACAGACTCATGGTGTGATTCTAGGCAGAAAACAAAATTTGATTTGCAATTTGAAAGCACACTTACTACTGTGGTAGCGCAAGTGATAATTACTCTAACAGTCTGACACATTTTCATTATAGTTTTCAGAAATAGAAAAGAGTACATGCCCAAACACCATTTTCAGACCATGAACATGTGCAACCTGAATGACATACTACACTCTAGCAAAGGAAATGAGCCTTGGTGATGTTCAATGTATTAGCGTTACTCACTGCTATCTGAAACACCACACAGCGCTGAATAGTAAGCATGACTGCATATGAGAAACAGCTTGCTCTCTGCTAAGAGTGTGCTTCTGGAGACTGTCTACTGTCAGGTGCAAGAGAGATCTGCATGGACGCTTGCACAACTGCATAAACACTGGAGACATGTATGTAACACTACATGTGTGGTAAGGGTTAATAGGACTTTTGAACATGTACAAACTACATGACCCATTGCAGGAGTGGAAGGACAATCTACCATGTTGATTTCAAATGTGTAAGCATTGCCCTCTCATTTGTGACATATTAATTTGGGCTGAATGCTATCCATCACAGTTCAAGAAAACAAGCTTCCCCTTTCCTACGAATGCAATTCTAAAAGAACCAGAGTAACACGAATTGAATCTCTGACATCAATTCCTGTGTGCGCACAGACTCATGGTGTGATTCTAGGCAGAAAACGAAATTTGATTTGCAATTTGAAAGCACACTTACTACTGTGGTAGAGCAAGTGATAATTACTCTAACAGTCTGACACATTTTCATTATAGTTTCCAGAAATAGAAAAGAGCACATGCCCAAACAGCTTTTTGAGACCATGAACATGTGCAACCTGAATGACGTACTACACTCTAGCAAAGGAAATGAGCCTTGGTGATGTTCAATGTATTAGCGTTACTCACTGCTATCTGAAACACCACACAGCGCTGAATAGTAAGCATGACTGCACATGAGAAACAGCTTGCTCTCTGCTAAGAGTGTGCTTCTGGAGACTGTCTACTGTCAGGTGCAAGAGAGATCTGCATGGACGCTTGCACAACTGCATAAACACTGGAGACATGTATGTAACACTACATGTGTGGTAAGGATTAATAGGACTTTTGAACATGTACAAACTACATGACCCATTGCAGGAGTGGAAGGAAAATCTACCATGTTGATTTCAAATGTGTTAACATTGCCCTCTCATTTGTGACATATTAATTTGGGCTGAATGCTAGCCATCACAGTTCAAGAAAACAAGCTTCCCCTTTCCTACGAATGCAATTCTAAAAGAACCAGAGTAACACGAATTGAATATCTGACAACAATTCCTGTGTGCGTACAGACTCATGGTGTGATTCTAGGCAGAAAACGAAATTTGATTTGCAATTTGAAAGCACACTTACTACTGTGGTAGAGCAAGTGATAATTACTCTAACAGTCTGACACATTTTCATTATAGTTTCCAGAAATAGATAAGAGCACATGCCCAAACAGCTTTTTTATGCTGAATACAAACCATCACAGTTCTAAAAAACAAGCTGCCCCTTTCCTACAAATGCCATTCTTACAGAACCAGACCAACACAAATTAAATCTCTGACAACAATTCCTTTGTGCACACAGACTCATGGTGTGATTCTAGGCAGAAAACAGTATTCCTGGGTGATACCAGTACACCTTAACTTCTAGAGAAGACATACTCCATAATATCTTACAAGTACAAGGCACTTAAATATCTTCCTTATCATAAAATATAAAACACAACTTTAAAAGTGGAAGGAAAATGTTCCATGTTAATTTCAAATGTGTTAGCATTTGCCTCTCATTTGTGAGAAAGTGATTTCTGCTGAATGCTAACCATCACAGTTCATGAAAACAAACTGCCCCTTTCCTGCGAGTGCAAGAGCAACACAAATTAAATCTCTGATAACAATTCCTGTGTGCACACTGTCTCATATTGTGATTCTAGGCATAAAACAGTATTCCTGGGTGATACCAGTATACCTTAACTTATGGTGAAGACATATTCAATAATATCTTACAAGTTCAAGACAGTTAAATATCTCCCAAAACACAAAATGTGAAATACATCCCCTCTAAAATTCATAACTCACCTTTAAAAGTAGTTAGTTCAGAAAGAAATGTGGCACTCAAACAGCAGATTATCAGAGCCAGAATCTCTGAGCTGTACACCTCTCTCCTCTCACCAGAACCAGTTAATGGCAATGTTTCCCTCTCTTTTTTCACACATATACATGTTAACTCCAAATCACAGTGCTTCCCACATTTTTTTCAAATGGAAACACACATATCTATTGGTTGGAAATTTCAACCCTTTCCAAATGATCCCTTCCCCCAACATGACTTCTGCCTGCTACCATAGCAACAGGTCATGGAACACTGGTGTGAGCAGGGAGGTCATAAGTTCAGCACACAATGTTTCTAATCCTTAGAGCAAGAGTGCTTGACTTTTCAAACCTAACAGCAAATCCAAAGTAATGTTCTGTGGGTACACATTTTTCTGAACCAATACAAAACATGCTTGTAAAAATCTAAACATACAGCCTAGTTTTAACTGTAAAATGGTTTGAATCAGCCAATCATTTTTTTTTTTAAGTATGTTAGCCTCCATTTTACAACTATCTTTCTTTTCATATTGCCATTCTACTGAAAGACACCTTCTGAGTGCATCCAGATCTCCTTGAAAGATGTTCACAGTGTGGATTGTAGGTCATAGCTATGTCTTCTGGAGTGAAAGGTTTGCAGAAAAAAGAGGTATTGTGAAAGACCTTGCTTTGCCAAATGTAGACATTAAATGGATTGGTCAGAGAGGGTTAAAGTGGCACCAATTAATGCCTTTGGTGAAAACCTTTCTACATCTCCCACAGCCTAACCTTATTATTGTGCACTGTGGTGGAAATGACCTAGGCACTTTAACTGGGGTAGGTCTGGAAATGCTTGTTAAGGACACCTTTGTGCAATTGATGTCACTTTTTCCACAAACTGCCTTTGTATATTCTAATATATGCCAAAGGCAAAAGTGGAACTGGTCCAACCAATTTTGTCCGCAGATTGACAAAGCAAGAAAGCACGTCAATAAGTCTGTTTCTGCTTTCCTCAGAGACTATGGTATGGGTTCTATATACCACAACAGCTTGCGTTACAACATGCAAGACATTTATAGAGGTGACGGTGTACATTTCAATGATGAAGGGAACAGAGTCTTCCTCTTGAACTTTAGACTCTGCATCGGTACTTACTTGTAGGTACCAAAAAAACACTTCATAAACACAACGGCTCTTTTTAGAGCCACCTAACATCTTAACATTTAATTTTGATTTTTAAATCTATTTTTTGTTTTGTTTTGTTTTTTACCGCCGTACGCGTACCGTACGCGCACAGTACGCGTACCCCGCGATTAAAAAAAAAAATAAAAATGTCTTTTCACACTTCTGGGTCCTTCTTGGACCCCCTGACAAAGGCTCGGGGGTCTGCAACTCTCTACCTGGCCCCCTTTTCACGTTCTTCACCTTTGTTTTTCTTTGCTAGACACACAAAATGGCGGCCGACACTTCCTGATTTCGACCGACTGGAATGTTTACTGTCATGTAACCACCAATCACAATTACGCTCACGCACGGCAGCGTGCGCGTACGGTACGCGTACGGTACACGTACGGTGCGCGGCTACAGATATGTATGTACTTTTAACTGCAATTTTCTCAGGAACTACTGAACAGATTGACTCCAGATATTCAAAAGGCACATCCCTGACCTGAGGACTTTCTCTTTGCCAAATTTCAAATAATTCTGTTCAGCCGTTCGGGCTGTACCTTGGACTAAAGGTCCCTATGGAAAAATGCATGGGGAAAATGTGTTTTGGGACCCCCCTTTTTTCTCGGCCCCCGCTTGACGAATCCCTCCGAGACTTTTAGGGTAGGAGCGAGGATTCGTCAACCTGCGCCAAAGTTATTCAAAATAGAATGTTGCAGATTTCCTATGGAAACACGGTCCTAACTATAACTATCCAGTAGATAATATATATATATATATATTATCTACTGGCGGTCGCCAGTAGATAGTTATAATTAGGACCTATTTTCCATAGGAAATCCGCAACATTCTATTCCCAATAAGTCTGGCGCCGATTGATGAATCCTCACAACATTTTCCAAACTTTTGCCCAGCTCCGCTCTGCTCCTACCCTGAAAGTTTTGTGGTGATTCGTAAAGCAGGGGCTGAGAAAAAAGGGGGTCCCTAAACGCGTTTTCCCCATGCAATTCCCCATAGGATCTGTTGTCGCAGCTACAGGAATGACACCAAATTTGGCAAAGAGGTAGTCCTCAGTTCAGAATCGTGCCTTTTGCATAAATGGTGTGAATCTGTTCATTAGTTCCTGAGAAAATTAGGGTAAAAAAGTTAGTGATATCTATGGCCGGGGAGGATCCGCTGACCCTACCCGCACCGTAAGCGCACCCTCCCCGAATCGAGTGCGCACCCTCCCGATCGCGTGCTGAATAAAGAATTGACTGTCGAGTGTCTGTCTACATTCGAAACCAGGAACTGTTGGCAGCCATTTTCTGCCTTGGTAGAAGCTAGGCTGAAGAAGCAAGGGGAATAAGTGTGTAAAACATATAAAGGGGGCAGAGTGGAAATACTCTGACCCTCTAGAGGTGCTTAGGGGGTCCCAGAAGGACCCCCTGGGGCCTCCTTTAAAAAAAAAAAACGGCGAAACGTGCGCAGGGTGCGCGCATCCTATCGCGTTTGGTGCACGGAAACTATCGCGTTGGGTGCGCGGATCCAAGGAAATGTTTTTTGAAAAAAGACAAGAAATCATTGGTTGTATGACAACTTTCTACACTGAAAGGTAGGGTGCATATTTCTGTTTTTTAAAGGCATGATTCTTATTGGTTAACAAAAACTGATTGTAAGGAACACTATATATGATAAGCTGATATGTTAAAAAGTCAAGCACACTTGCTGTCTTGTTTAGCAACATTGTGTGCTGAACTTGTGACCTGTGTGCTCAGTGCAGTGTTCCATGACCTGTTTCTATGGTAACAGACAGAAGGCAGATTGGGGGAAGGGTTGAAATGTATTTCATTTGGAAAGGGTTGAAATGTTTAACCAATAGAAATATGTGTTTGCTTTTGAATTTATGTGTGAAGGATTGTGATTTGATTTTTACATGTATATGTGTGGAAAATGAAAGGGAATCTTTGCCATTCTTTGTTTTTGCTGAGAGGTGCACAGTGCAGAGATTCTGTAAAAGAAAATCTGGTGTTTGACCGATATCTGGTGTGTGACTGATATACTTCTTAATCTACAAAACAACTTGAAAGGGGAGTTATTTAATTGTGAGGGGATGTATGTAGACTATTTTGATTTTAATCAGACTAATGTATTTCTCCTGCTAAAGTGTAGGGAGTACTTATTTTCTCTACAATCTTATTGACAGTGTGTGTGCATATAGAAACCATTCTGTGATAAGCATTTGTGTTTTTCATGTGTTTGCAGACAGATAACTGTGCTGTTTTTATATTTTGGTAGAATTAGAAACCAGTCATTGTTTATGAATTTGTGAAATGAGTTATGTTTCTATACTAAAATGTAGTACTCCTTCTAGATGAAGAAATGTGTTTTGGTATAGTGCAAGGGATAGTGTTTTTGTCTAAAATCACACAGTGTGTATGTGTGCATTTGGGAACCACTGTGAGAGAAGCATTTGGTAACATTGTGTATTTGCTGACAGATAACTGTTTTGAAACCTGTCATGTTGTCAAGTTTTAGTAGCATTAGAAGCCAGTCTTTGCTTATGCATTGATAAAATAAGTCATGCTTTGACACTAATGTGCTGTACTTTAAAATATAGATTGTGTGTAGTCTCCTTACCCCTTACACAGTAGTGAATGAGGTTTTGTAAGCTGCTAGGGATAGTGTTGCTTGTCTAGAATCACACTGTGAGTCTGTGTGCATTTGGGAACCACTGTGAGAGAAGTATTTGGTAACATCGTGTATTTGCTGACAGATAACTGTTTTAAAACCTGTCTTGTTGTCAAGTTTTAGTAGCATTAGAAGGCAGTTTTTGCTTATGCTTTGATTAAATGAGTCATGCTTTTACACTAATGTGCTGTACTTAAATATGTAGATTGTGTGCAGTACCCTTACCTCTTCTAGACTAGTGAATGTGTTTTGGTAAACTCCTAGGATAGTGTTGCTTGTTTAAAATCACACTGTGAGTCTGTGTGCATTTGGGTAAGGACTGTGATAGAAGCATTTGGTAACATTGTGTATTTGCTGACAGAGAACAAGAGACATGTCTAGATATGTGTGTGATTGCTGCACCATTCTAAAATTGGTGTAGGAAAGCACAACAAGGAGAATTGTTTTCATTTCTCCACATTTTTATATCTTCAATGCATGCTACAATGCTCAGCATACATTGAAAGAGAAAAATGCCTTTACTGATTGTTTTTGTGCAGGAAGGTGTGTCTTCCTGCACAAAAACAAAGGCTGCCTGTGTCACCACATGGCTGCAGTTTAAGCAGTTTAAGCAGCCGTGCAGAGAGAAGCATAGATTTGCAACATATTTATGTACATATGTTGCATCCCTGTGCTTCGGAAGTACTACAGCACACTGCAGTTAAATAGGTTACTGTGTGATGCTGTAGCACTTCCTCATAGTTCTGCACTTATGCATTCAACATACGCTACTAATGCATTCATTCAGTCAATTACATACTACACATACATTCATCTAAGCTTTCACACACTAACAAAGAAATTTAGCTCTTTTTTTAAACCAGGAAAGTTAGTTCTTACAAGAACTTTTTTGTTTCTTCTTTTTTTTGGGGGGGGGGAGTTTTCTGAACAATTTTTAATTCTTTTTGTTTTTTCTGCAAACAAACCCCAAAAAACAAAACAGGAGGAACCAAACAATGAACTTCAGGGAACAATAAAAAAAACAAAAAAAACGTAGCAAATGTGACTTTCTTGCCGGCGGCAGATCAGATCGATCGACTGCTCACCGTAGCACAAAGTCGCATTGCACTTAGTGCAGAGCACTATTAAAAATTGAAATAGAGGACGATGTCCAAATTTTGGGATGATGGATGCACTCTTGAAGTGCTCGGCTGTGATGAGGTGGAAGGCGCAGGAGCAGGAGTGTTTCTCATCCGTTTGCACTCTTCTCGTGCAAGATTGTTTGGATGAAGGGTCCTTAGGTGCTTCATCATACTAGCCATACGAGTATTTCATGTTAGGATCCCCTCGCGACAGCACTCTTTTGCAAATCTTGCATGTGACCAAGGTGGCATTGGTCTTATTCTGCCCCTCGGGAAAAGTAAAAAATTTCCACACCACTGAAGAAAAACGTTCTTTGCGTGGTGCCTCCTCCAAACATTCATCCTCAGATGTATGAGGAGATGCAGGTGATGCCTGCTGCCCTGAAGCCACTTTTAGTTGAAAAAAGTTTGAGCTAAGTGTAAACTTAGTCTAAAAAAATCTTCTTCTCTGCAAAGAGATGCTCCTCCAAAGAAGACCAAAGAAGAATGATTGAATTGGGTGTTGTCTTTCAATAGTTAGAAGAGGAAGTGTAATGAACCGATCAAATCTCTTTTTTTGCAGGTCACATGGGATCCGTGCACCCTGTGCATACGCAGCACGCACCCAACGCGCATCCGCGAAATTGAGTTAAAAAAAATTATACGATTATATGTAAAAATATATTTGTTTTAAGACTAGTTTAGAGTTTGTCTTCAATTAATATTCACATGAAATACATATATATATGTTTTTTTAAAAGTTAAATATTTGGCAGGATCCGCGCACCTACCGCGTCATAGACGCAGATGACGCATCACGAAAGCGTGTAAACGTCGCGTTACGTACATCGAACTTGTCCCATATAGCCTGGGAGTCGCGTACCTGTCGCATTGCGATCGCGCACTAAACACGTTCCCAACGCATACCAGGCGCGGATGCTAACGCATAGGGATTGAGAACGGTGCGCATAGGGTGCGCGGATCCAAAAACATGGAAAAAAATATATAAAA
Source organism: Triturus cristatus (assembly GCF_964204655.1). Classification (NCBI taxonomy): domain Eukaryota; kingdom Metazoa; phylum Chordata; class Amphibia; order Caudata; family Salamandridae; genus Triturus; species Triturus cristatus. The sequence continues at coordinate 304,619,692 of NC_140579.1, read as the reverse complement.
TAAAGTTTTGAACATATAGTTAAAGAAATATTTTTAAAAATATTAAAAAATATGCTTGAAAAACCCAATAAAAACAAATATTATTTTTAAATTTTTGAAAGAATTAATTAAAAAAATAAATAATGGTGATAAAAAAGAATTTCAAAAAAACATAATTAATGAAATTGACACACTGAGTTTGAAAAATATAGAAATCCAATGAAAATCATTAAACATGATATCTTTAGAGATAAGTTATAGATAGGAATTAGCATTTAAAAAACCTTTGAAATTCACTGAAAAAACCATAGGTTTTATGCACGGTAAAGTTAGGAATTGGCATTTAAAAAACCTTTGAAATTCACTGAAAAAAACAAAGGTTTCAGGGGCGTTATAGTTAGGAATTGGCATTTAAAAAACCTTAGAAATTCACTAAAAAAAACATAGGTTTCAGGGGCGTTATAGTTTGCTGGACATTTCCCTCGTACAAAACCCTAGAAATTCCCCTGTTATAGTTAGTTCAGCTAACTATAACTCGCGCGCCTGCAATGCACTGCTGATGACGTCACATATTACATCACTCATGACATGGTCAGTGACATCACTGATGACATCACTGATGACATCTCAAATGACATCACTGATGACTGATGACATCATCCACGTGATAAATTAGTGCATCTTCTCACACCCTAATATAACCTTTGATACACCGACTCAAAATTTCAGATGGGCATTCTCAGACCCATAGATACTCCAATACCAATAACTACATACCAACTCATTGACTCTTAGGTCTACATAAATCTCCACTCACTCACCTGTACAGTCACTCATACTTACAGTCACTCCGTACAAGACTATCATATGCATATGCATTTATACACCTATATAGACACTCACACACCGCCAATCATCCATTGAGGTACTGACACACCTAGTCAGTCATGCAAATAATTAAACACAGTCCAATTTACTCACCTACACAGTTAAACACACTCAAGTTCACTTACTCATAAAAATACTAACAAATTCTGATGCTCTTATATAAAATTACTAATACAAGCACACACTCATCCATACAGCCACTCCCGCAATCACACACTCTCACATATAGATAGTTATATACTCTTACACACATATACACTGTGTTTCATATATGTAGTTACTGACACATGTACAACTGAGATATACATTCAATCACTAACACACCCATACATACACTCAACCAACCATACAGTCCATCACAATTGCACTCTTAAAACCATGCACCCACTGAATTATCCTCTCACACATCTATGGACAGAGTCACACACACCTTACCCACACAAACACTCAGGCACCCATACAGATACTCAGACAACCAATCAATAACCCATATAGACACTCATATAGCGATTCACAAAACCATGCAGCCACTTATACACCAACACACAGACACATACAGACATTCACACAGTTTAGTCACTAGTCTGCAGTAAGATACATTTAATGACTCACTTATAGAGTCAGTTACGCACCTAGAAAATCGCCCATTCACACACTTATACACCCACTCATTCTTCCATAGGCCTTTCACTATAAATATATAAAACATATTTAAACTTTTCATAAAAACACACATTCACTGGATGATGTCTTCAGTGATGTAATCAGTGATGTCATTTCAGATGTCATCAGTGATGTCATCAGTGATGTCACTGACCATGTCATGAGTGATGTAATATGTGACGTCAGCAGCAGTGCATTGCGGGGGCACGAGTTATAGTTAGCTGAACTAACTACAACAGGGGAATTTCTAGGGTTTTGTACGAGGTAAATGTCCAGCTAACTATAACGCCCCTGAAACCTATGGTTTTTTTTGTGAATTTCTAAGGTTTTTTTAAATGCCAATTCCTAACTATAACGCCCCTGAAACCTTTGTTTTTTTCAGTGAATTTCAAAGGTTTTTTAAATGCCAATTCCTAACTATAATGTGCATGAAACCTATGGTTTTTTCAGTGAATATATATATATATATATATATATATATATATATATTCAGTGAAAAAACCATAGGTTTCACACATGTTATAGTTAGCTGGACATTTTACTCGTAAAAAACCAATGAAATTGCCCCGTTATAGTTAGTTCAGCTAACTATAACTCGCGCGCCCGCAATGCACTGCTGATGACGTCACATATTACATCACTCATGACATGGTCAGTGACATCACTCATGACATCACTGATGACATCTCAAATGACATCACTGATGACATCACTGATGACATCATCCAGTGAATGTGTGTTTTTCTGAAAATTAAATATGTTTTATATATGTATATCTCAAGGTCGATGGAAGAATAAATGGGTATATAAGTGTCTAAATGGATGATTTGTTTTTGAAAAATTGATTGTTTAACTGACTGATTAAGTGTATCTTAGTGAATACATGGCTTAGTGAGTAATGTTTAAATATGTATATATCTGTATCAGTCTCTCACTTTGTGTATAAGTGGCTGCATGGGTTGGTGAGTAGCTACATGGGTGACTATATAGGTTATTAGTTGGTTTTTTGAGTATCAGTCTGAGTGTCTGCATGGTTCGGTGGGGGGTATTACGTAGTGCATAGGTGCATGAATGAGTGACTCACTGTTTGTGTGTGTTGAAGACAGCATGTGTGCAGGACTGCATGGGTGGATGAGTGTGTGTATGGGTGTGTTAGTGAGTAAATGACTGTCTCAATAGTGTCTTTATGAGTAACTACATATGTTTAAAACTAGTATATGTGACTATTGGTGTATATATGTGAGTATATGCAAGGGTGAGAGATTGGAAGAGTTCCTGTATGAATAAGTATGTGTTTCTATAAGTGATTGTTTAAAAGACTAAGTATGTGTAAGTTTCCGTAGAAGTAAGTATGGTGGTGTGTGTATAACTGTTTATGCAAGTAAATGTATGTTTGATTCTTTATTAGCACGAGTGACTATGTGTGTGAGTAACTCTATGCATGAGTGGCATTGTGTAACAGGATGTATAGGTGTATGAGTACATATGATGAGTGAGTACATGTATGAGTGACTATATTGGACTGTTGGTGAATGAGTGGATGTGTATGTGGATCTTAGAATTACTGAAGAGGTTGTTGTAACTGGTATTGGTATGTCCATTGTTTTGAAAATTTTAGTCTCTATTTTTGAATGTGTGTGTCAAAGGTTATATTAGGGTGAGAGGAGGTCTACCACTCTATCACAAGGATGATGTCATCAGTGATGTCATCAGTGATGTCATTTGAGATGTCATCAGTGATGTCATGAGTGATGTCACTGACCATGTCATGAGTGATGTAATATGTGACGTCATCAGCAGTGCATTGCGGGCGCGCGAGTTATAGTTAGCTGAACTAACTATAACGGGGCAATTTCATTGGTTTTTTACGAGTAAAATGTCCAGCTAACTATAACATGTGTGAAACCTATGGTTTTTTCACTGAATTTCTAAGGTTTTTTAAATGCTAATTCCTAACTATAACGTGTGTGAAACCCATGGTTTTTTCAGTGAATTTGCAAGGTTTTTTAAATGCTAATTTTTTTTTTTTTTTTTTTTTTTAGTACGCGTACCGTAAGCTCACGGTAAGCGTACGGTTTACGCAACGTCCGTAATTTTCCTACGCTGCTTGCGTATAGTTACGCAATTTGCGTAGCCGCGCGTACTCCGCGTGGGACGCGTACGCGTGTACGCTACACGCGCACGTTACGCGGAAGTGCCGGGAGTGACTGTTATGCGCATGCGCACAAGCGCGTGTCTTTTTTACGCGCATGCGCACTTTTGCCGTAAGCGTACCGTAAGCGTACCATAAGCGTACGGTAGGTCATGTGATCATGAAACACAACTTTTGATTGGTTGAAACTACTTTCAGTTCTAGAACTCTCCTACACCACACCCATTCCCCTCATTTCTGCTTGTGATCCCTTGGGAGAAGGAGCTGGTTTGTCTTTGGGATACGATGGCAGAACAGCAGAGCTCTTCTGAGAGTGAGGCTAGCACTAGCAGCACTGTCTTGAGGCAGAGATCGAGGAAACAAAAGCCCTCTTATGTATGGGATTATTTTACTTTTCCTGAAGGCCAGCAAAAGGTAAATGCACCCTTAGTGACTTGTAAGCTGTGTAAGCGTGTACTTTCTAGAGGTAATCCTAACAGGAAGTATTCCTTTGGGAATCACACCATGAAGAGACACCTCCAGGATGTACACAGAAGGACACATGGTCATCTTTTTGGAGGTAACTCTTCAGAAAGACGAGCCAGTACATCCACAGTAGCTCAGCCTGAACCATCATCTGCAGGGCTGACTCCTTCTTCTGCAGGTCAGGTGAGCCCTTCATCTGTGGGGGGAGAATCTCCTTTTGCTGGCCCTCTGGAAATGAACCCACGATTTCGGAAGGTTGATATTCATTGCACATTTTGTAAAGATCTAATTTGCCATAGGGAGACCAGTGTTTCCCTAGTGAACAACAAAATAGATCAGCACATTTGTCGCTTTGAATAATTTTCCCATGCTTCCTTTCCTCTGTCCCTGCATGAACACAACGGTTCTTTTAAGAGCCAACCTTATCTTTCATCTTTTTTTTACATATGTTTTTAAAAAAAAAATTTTATATTTTTTTTACCGTACGCGTACGGTGCGCGTACTTTTTTTTTTTTTTTTTTTAAAAACACTAAAAATCATTTATCACATTACATTGTCCTTGAGAGACTACAATTATTATTATTGACTTACCATACTTACTGAAAAAATATTTATTCATTTGTTTTTTATAAAAATAGTTTTAAAAATGTTTGTAGTTTTCGAAAATTTTCTATATCTATCTGGAAAAAAAGAAAAAAGTATTAATATTTTTAAAACATTTTATAATACAGTACACATATTTACATTTTTCAGACCAGCACCATTTGTAACCTGGGTGACTGCCTACACTCCAGCAAGGGCAACCAGCCTTAGTGATGCTGAATGTATTTGCATTACTGACTGAAACCTCAAACCCCACTCGCTTGTGAATACTGTCCATGATTCCACATGGTAAGCAGCTAAGAGTCTGCTTCTGCACCAAAAAATGGCTCCCCCTTTCCATCTAATGCAACTGTGAAATCACCAGAGCAATACGCAATAAATCTCTGCCTATAATTCCTCTCTGCACACAGAGTCATGTTTTCACATTAGTCCCAAAACGAAATTTCTTTGCCAATTTGAAAGCACACTTACTGCTCTTTTTTTTTTCGGGGCAAGTGAAAATCACTTTTTACAAGTGAAAATCACTTTTACAGACTGACACATTATGAAACCACTTTTTTTCATTTTTTTAAATGCACATGTCCAAACTGTTTTTTCAGACCACCACCATGTGTATTCTCGGTGACTGCCTACACTCCAGCAAGGGCAACCAGCCTTAGTGATGCTGAATGTATTTGCATTACAGACTGAAACCTGAAAACCCCACTCGCTTGTAAATACTGTGCATGACTATACATGGCAAGCACATGGGTGTGTGCTAAGACTCTGCTACTTCCCCCAAAAATTCGCTCCCCCTTTCCATCTAATGCAACTGTGAAATCACCAGAGCAATACGCAATAAATCTCTGCCTATAATTCCTCTCTGCACACAGAGTCATGTTTTCACATTAGTCCCAAAACGAAATTTCTTTGCCAATTTGAAAGCACACTTACTGCTCTTTTTTTTTTCGGGGCAAGTGAAAATCACTTTTACAGACTGACACATTATGAAACCACCATGTGTAACTACAACAAAAACAATTTCCATTTCTATTATTCTTTTCTTAAGTTACCACATACATCCCCTCTCAAACTGTAAACTCACCTTTAAAATTAGTTAGTTGTGAAAGAAATGTGACACTCAAACAGCAGATTATCAGAGCCAGGATCTCTGTTGTGTTCACCTCTCTCCTCTCAGCAGAACCAGATAATGGCAAACTTTCCCTCTATTTTTCCACACATATACTTGTAAGTTTCAAATCTCAGTGCTTCCCCCTTTTTTTCAAATGAAATCACACATTTCTATTGGTTGAAAACCAACCCTTTTCCAAAAGTACCCTTCCCCCAACTTGACTTCTGCCTAGTACCCTTCCCCCAACTTGACTTCTGCCTGCTACCATAGCAACAGCTCATGGAACACTGCTGTGTTGAGTTAGGTCAGAAGTTCGCCAAACAATGTTTCAATTCCACAGAGCAAGAGTGCTTGACTTTTCAAACCTAACAGCAAATCCATAGTACTGTTCTTTGGTTACACATTTTTTTTTACCAATACAAAACATGCTTCTATTAATTTACACATACAGCCTAGTTTTTATTCTAGAATGGTATGAAACAGCCAATCAGTTCTTTTTGTTTTGAAAAAAATATGTATGCCTCCATTTCCAAACTGTCTTTCTTTTCATATTGCCATTCTACTGAAAGACACCTCCTGAGTGCATCCAGTTCTCCTTTGAAGATGTTCACAGTGTGGATTGTAGGGCACAGCTATGTCTTCTGGAGTGAAAAGTTTGCAGAGAAAACAGGTATGGTGAGAGACCTTGCTTTGCCAAATGTAGACATTAAATGGATTGGTCAGAGAGGGTTAAAGTGGCACCAATTGATGCCATTGGTGAAATCCTTCATTCAAATCCAACACCCTGACCTCATAATAGTGCACTGTGGTGGCAATGACCTAGGCACTTTGACTGGGGTAGGTCTGGAAATGCTTATGAAGGACACCTTTGCACAACTGTTTACACTTTTCCCTAAAACTGCCTTTGTGTTTTCCAACATATGCCAAAGGCAAAAATGGAACTGGTCCAATCATTTCTGTCCACAGATTGACAAAGCAAGAAAGCACGTCAACAAATCTGTTTCTGCTTTCCTCCGTGACTATGGTATGGGTGCCATTTTCCACAACAACTTGCGTTATGACATGCAAGACATTTATAGAGGAGATGGTGTGCACTTCAATGATGAAGGGAACAGAGTCTTCCTCTTGAACCTTAGACTCTGCATCGGTACTTACTTGTAGGTACCACTTAAAAAATGACTTCATAAACACAACAGCTCTTTTTAGAGCTCCCTAATATCTAAACTCTTAAATCTGCTTTTCATTTATTTATTATTTTTTTTTTTTTACCGTACGCTTACCGTAAGCTTACCGTACGCGTACCCCGTGATTTTTTTTAAAATCAATAAATGTTTTTTTTGTACTTTTCTGTCCTTCTTTGACCCCCTTACAAATGTTTGGGGGTCTGTAACTCTCCTCATTGCCCCCTTTCCTTGTTTTCACTCTTTTTTTTCAGAGTGAAATACACAAAATGGCGGCCGCCGCTTCCTGGTTTCGACCGATTCGAATGTTTACTAAGATCTAAGAGCCAATCAGAATCGCGCTCGCGCACGCCACCGTACGCTTACCGTAAGCGTACGGTAAGCGTACCGTAAGCGGGCTCAGATATATATATTGATTTAAAGGCTATTTTCTCAGAATCTACTGAACAGATTTACACCAAACCTACAAAAGGCACTTCCTTGACCTAGGGACTACCTCTCTGCCAAATTTTGAGTAATTCTGTTCAGCCGTTCGGGCTGTAGCTCGTTCTAAAGGTCCTATGGAAAAATGCATCGGAAAAACGCGTTTTGGGACCCCCCTTTTATCTCAGCCCCCGCTTGACGGATCCCCCCGAGACTTTCAGGGTAGGAGCGGAGCGTAGCGCCCCACCTATTTTGAGAAATTTGCGAGGATTCGTCAACCGGCGCCAAAGTTATTCAAAATAGAATGTTGAGGTTTTCCTATGGAAACGTGGTCCTAACTATAACTACCTACTGGCGACCGCCAGTAGGTAATATATATATATATATATATATATATATATATATATATATATATATATATTACCTACTGGCGGTCGCCAGTAGGTAGATATAGTTAGGACCCTGTTTCCATAGGAAATCCGCAACATTCTATTTGGAATAACTTTGGCGCCGGTCGACGAATCCTCGCGAAATTTTCAAAATAGGTGGGGCGCTACGCTCCGCTCCTACCCTGAAAGTCTCGGAGGGATTCGTCAAGCAGGGGCCGAGAAAAAAGGGGGGTCCCAAAACGCGTTTTCCCCATGCATTTTTCCATAGGACCTTTAGACACGGCTACAGCCCGAACGGCTGAACAGAATTACTTGAAATTTGGCAGAGAGGTAGCCATAAGGTCAAGGAAGTGCCTTTTGCAGGTCTGGTGTAAATCTGTTCAGTTTTTCCTGAGAAAATAGCATTTAAAAGCATATATATATGTGGGCGGAGCCTAACCACACATCTCATCCTGAGATCTGATTGGCTGTCAGCACTTCATCCAAGAAGTGTTGGCAGCCATCTTGGGACCAATATACATGATAGCACCTCATTAAAAAGCATTGCAGTTAATAGAAGGTTTTAAGACTTTAGTTACATTATAAATCATTTGTTGATGGTACCATACTCATTTTAGGAATTGTGGTATGTTCTAAGGTGATTTCACCATGTGAAAAAGCCTTCTGCTGGGATATCATGATTGAGAGAAAAATATTTTCTCATGCTTTTACCACAGAGGTTTGGAAGGTGATCTATAGGCTAAACTGAGAGCTTATTTTCTGTAAATTCACATTATCTTTCTCAGTCATGTGAGAATGAAGTCTGACATTCTCAGTAAAACATGTACATCCAACAAGGGCAGAGACTGTCAGTTGATTCCTTTGTGTTCTACTGCAGCTTCCCAGAGTGTTCCAAAGAACTACTAGAGCACTAACAGTCCTACTTATGATAAACGTATGGCACACCTGAAGCCATCTTGCTTGGATTAAAGTGGTAACTCTTAAAACATTTATTTTAAAAAGGAACAAAATGAGGGGGTTCATTTTTCCATAAAAAGTATGATTAGTGCTGCAGAAAGAAAAATTAGGGCACATTTTGAGTGACTTCTCAAATCCTCTTCTATTTCATTAAAAAATTCTGACATGCAGACTGAAACATGCACTTTCAATACCAGCAGCAGTTTTCCCTGGTGAGCAGTAGCTTTACTACAGTGATCTAATGAGCAAAAAGAGTGCTAACATTCTGAATTTATGGCAAATGTGTGACACATCTGAATGCCTTCTTGATGGAATCAAAGTAAAAAACTGAAAGTATTTCCTACTGAGGAGACTGCAGTAAATGAGGAAATTAGGAAACTTCATAACAAATAAGTCTCCCAAGATGGCCACCAGAGACAAAAGAGCCCAAATGTAGCCCAAATATCACCCAGATGTAGCCCAAGTATAGCCCAATGACAGAATGTCCCAGAATGTTCTTAAAAACAACTAGAGCGCTTACTGTCTTCATTATGACAAAAGTAAGGCACACCTGAAGCCATCTTGATTGGAATAAACTGGTAACACTTAAAACATTTAATTTAAAAAGAAACACAATGAGGAGGTTCATTTTGCCATAGAAATTATGATTAATGCTGAAGAAAGAAAATGAGGGCACATTTTGAGTGACTTCTCAAATCCTCTTCTATTTCATTAAAAAATTCTGACATGCAGACTGAAACATGCACTTTTAATACCAGGAGCAGACTTCCATGGTGCAGTAGTTTTACTACAGTGATCTAATGAGCAACTAGAGTGCTAACATTCAGAATTTATGGCAAATGTGTGACATATCTGAATACCTTCATGATGGAATCAAAGTAAAAAACTGAAAGCATTTCCTACTGAGGAGACTGCAGTACATGAGGAAATTAGGAAACTTCATAACAAATAAATCTCCCAAGATGGCCACCGGAGACAAAAGAGCCCAAATGTAGCCCAAAATCACCCAGATGTAGCCCAAATATAGCCCAATGACAGAAGTGTGCAAAACACTTATTATTTTGTGTTTTTGCAGTGTTATATAGTGCAGACTTGTCAGGTATTGGAGTGCTTTACATGAGCGTTGGTTACATCACACAAGAACAAATTCATTTTGGTTGTAGACATGGGGAGACTAAGTGATTTGACCAGAATCACAGAATGTCGAGCTGAAGCAGAAACTTCAACCTGGTTCCCCAGTTGCAAAGTCTGCAGTTCTGGAAGTAACACCACATCCTCTCCCCTAAGTGCAACATTTAATCAAGTGGTCAACTGGATAAAAAAACATAAAGATAACAAATAATTTAAAAGTGCTTTGTCGCTATTTGAAAACTCAGAAAATATGTCCTTATTTTAGTCTTTTAGAGCACTAACCATAATTTTGATGCCAATAAGACCCTCTCATATATGTAATTTCTAAAGGAAATGCTCTAGGTATTACAGTTTTGATTACATCAAGATGATGTCAGGCGTTCCACACTTTTGTAATAAATATAGAATGTTAGCAATCTAGTTGTTCATTAGGATACTGTTGAGAGGCAGAGGCCAGGGACACGGACTCTAAAAATTGAAGGCAGGTAGGAGGGTGCAAAGGCAACAATTTAACCACACTGAGCAGGCAGGAAGGGCCGTGGAAGCACAACAGACTATGGAGGGCAGTGGAAAGGGGGGCAGGGGCAACAAACCAACAATACAGGACTTGCAAGAGAGGCTGTTGGAGGGAAGATCTATTACGGGTCAAGGAAGCTAGGGGCGGTCCCCAGATCCCTGGGAGCCACCACAGAACTGAGCAGGAGAGTGAGTCAGGGACAAAAGGGGCACCTTAATTTGAGCCGGGGTGCCTAGGAACGCTTGCTCCAAAAATGAAGAAAACAGACATATGAGACATGGAATTGGAGGCAGAATACAATGGCAGTTTAATGAGAAGATGCAACTTCAAAGAAACCGCAGAATAGAGACATAAAGTACAAAATACAGAATCCAGATAATCATACAGCCGTCATAATATTCTCTGTATCTCAATTAATGTACTGACAGAGAGAGAGAGAAAACACATCTATAAATGCATCATGAGAAACAAGTTACACCAAGGAAAATGTTACCTAGGAACACTCACGTTTACTCTTAGAGCAAGCATTCCTGCAATTACAATACAAAATCTTTTAAATGCAAAAGTAAAGAGAACAATGGTTAAACATAACATGACATTTCATATAGGTAAAATAGAATAAGATACTTCAAGCAAAGCAGAGCAAGACATTTTAAGCAAAGGAAGACAAGAGCTCCCAGCTCTTGGGGAAAACCTGCACTGCCTGTTAACCTACATACAGACGGCGAGGTAGTCCGTCGATATCTGTGGGTGCTCCCTTTTTATATCATTTTGTGGGCTCCTTTGCACGCTACATCTACCTACGTATGCTACCCAAAAGCTTCGTCTGCAGATTTTACCAGACATTTCGTCATTTACCCACTTAATGCTGACAATGGACTGGGTGAAAAGGTCAGTCTCTCAGGCCAATCGCTTATCGTAAGTTCCATAGAGCAAGCAGAAAATAATGGGTATTGTACGGGAATTCAATATATTCATGTATAAAATCTCCTCAGTTCTCCTAACTTGACGCTCTGCGGTTGCCACTTCCTTAAAAGCGGGAAACCTGCCCAGGAAGCAAGTACCAGTCCAGGATGCAGCCTACTGTATGTCGACAGCTTCAGGGGGATGTTGAACTTTGATACCGAGCACGGAGCACTCGGGTAGGGTGGGGGCTACTAGTTTGGATCAGAAGGCCTCGCAGACCTGCCTTCAGACTGCTATACACTAAAATTGTAGAGCTATGGTCAATTTAACAAAGAGGCCTACATATTGAACAGAAGGGCCTACACAGGGGTTTTATGCTGGCTGAGTGGTAAGGATGTCTCAGGATAATTATATAGCAACACAGGACCCGCCGGTCAATTTAATACGGCCTACAAATGCAGCTGGCAGGGCAAGGACAAGGGTCTCATACTTCAGGTGTGGACAGAACGGGCCAGGGGCCCCCTGTGATACAAAATCTACCCTCCATCAAGGCTGTGGCAATGTAATAGACCATTGTGGGCAGAAGGAAGAGGCAATGGTAGTACAACCATACATACCAACAGACCCGATTCAGCCAGGAAACGTCCAATGTTTTTAAGCTCAAATGGGCTTTATTTGATCTGTCTCCTGTCTACAATATCCTCTTTTTCAATGTAACTCAAAGGGGAAAATCAATACCCCAGTTTTTTTTCAAAATCTCCCTCTTACCAAGTTCAAAATGTTCGCAAGTATGGTACATTGGATCATGGAAGGAAATGGGATAGGGACATCGACTTGGATAACAGAGGACAGGAGGGACATGGAGAGGTGCACCAAACTGACCCTGCAGGGCAGGCATCAGGGTTTGCAGCAGCACAATACACCACACAGGGCATGCAGGACGGGAGTGCAGCACAACAATCCATAGAAAGCAAGAGGGAGGGGACAGGACCATGCACATGGACAACAGAGAACAGAGGGGCAAGAGGCAATGGTAGCTAGCTGACCATAATGGACAGACAGGAGAGAAAGCTGCAGTATAACAGACCATAAAGGGCAGGAGGGACGGATCAGGGGCATTACAATGGAACAGGCAAGCCAGGAGGGAGGGAGTAGGGCTGGGGGCAAGGGGGCAGGGCAGGAGCAGCAAGATAGCCATGGAGGTCAGGCAGGATGGGCACTAGAAGCAAGACACACCATGAAGAGCAACAGTGAGACTGTGATGGCATACACACAGACCATGGAGGGAAGGTGGGAGGGGGTCAGGGGCAGCTAACTGACCACACAGGGAAGGTGGGAGGGGCCATGGCAGCACAGAAGACCATGCATGGCAAGTGGGAGGGTTAGTGGCAGCACAATGGCTATGATGGGCAAGAAGGAGGGTGGAGGGGCATGCACAAAGGACGATGGAGGATAGAAGGAAGGGTCAGGACCTGTGCACAGACAAGAAAGTTCAGGGAAAGGGACCTCACAACAGACCACACGGGGCAGGCAGGAGGAGCAGTTGCAGCACAACAGACCAGGGAGGGCAGAAGGGTGTGGCAGTACAATGGACCATGTAGGACAGGAGGAAGAGGATAGGGGCATGGCATGTGGACAGGCAGGGTGGAGGTGGCAGGGACAGGTTACAGTCATCTGACAATGCTAGGCAGGTGGGAGGGGAGTGGCAGCTCAACAGAACACTCAGAGTAGATAGGAGTGGCAGGTCCATGGGACATGGTGGGCAAAAAGGATGGAGCAGGGGCATGCACAAAGACATCGGAGGGCAGGGGGAAGGAGAATAGGGGCAGCAAGCTAAGCACAGAGTTTAAGCAGGAGGTCAATGATGGGGCATAGAATTGGGCAATGGAGGGCAGGAGGAGTGGACTGGTACATCATACTAAATTGAGGGCAGTGGCAGCACATCAGACCATGCATGGCAGGAGGGAGGAGGCTAGTCCATGGATTCACACAACAGAGGATAGGGAGGAAGGGGATGGGGCAGCAAGCTAACTGTTCAGAGAAGGCGGGTATTAGGAACTTTATTGTTTTTAAAACATTGTGTCTGTGCGAACTACTTAAAATATGAACAAGTATGCAGCATAATCTCACTTTTATTCAGGAAGAAGAGGACGTTTGTGACTGTGACTCCGGGCTCACTTGGCAGAAACACCCCCTGACCCTCCACCCCCTATCGCAAAATGTAATGCCCGTGAAAAGGGTAGGTGAACACAGTGTTATATAGAACATAGTCCTGAGAGCACGATTGAAAATGAAAACTAGATATAGTGTATGGTATAAACTATGCACCAAAAAGTGTGATATAAGATGAACCGGGCGTGAAATATAATATGCAATACATTGTGCGCAATGACAGATTCATGGGAGAGCGCGAGATAGCACAGGCACTAGCGCGTGCTATGCGATATGCGCCTTGGAGTGTAATATGCACAGGGCAGTGTTGTGTAACCTAACTAGTCTCTAAAGTTGTAATATAAAATATGTGCTGGGGAGTGTAACGTTGCATATGCACTGTGACAAAGATATGGATCCCAGATCCCTCCGTGCAGCACTCTGCAAACGCGCCCCCAACAGGCATCTCCAGTATGCACCAGGGAGCTGCGCTGCAGCCAGTTGTTCTGAGGCCAAGCCCCTTTTTACACCTCTCTGCAACGCAGCTCTGTGGCGCTTACTGGAGGTACCTAGTGGTCTAGTTTGACCCTAGGGACCCTTAGGATTCAGGGGGACTTAATCTCTCAACTTAGAACAGCCACAGGGCGCGTTTACACAGTGGTGAAGGGAGGGGACGGGGCCTGAGGTGACGTGTGCAAACACGCACTATGGCACGTTTTAAATTGGGGATATAATTTCCCTTCAATACTGAGGGCCCCTGGGGGCTAACTAGCCCACCAAGTGCTTCCAGTAAGCGCCACTGAGCTGCATTGCAGAGAGGTGGTCCAGGCCGTACCACTTTTTACACCTCTCTGCAACGCAGCTCTGTGGCACTTACTGGAGGTACCTAGTGGGCTAGTTGGACCCTAGGGACCCTCAGGATTCAAATGAACTTAATCTCCCAACTAAAAATGGACACAGGGCGTGTTTACACAGTGGTGAAGGGAGGGGACGGGGCCTTAGTTAACGTGTGCAAAAACGCCCTGTGGCCTGTTTTAAGAGGTAGTCTTAATCCCCATGCCCTATTATACACTAGGGGCTTACAGAGGAGGTCATGCTAATCACAGGGGGACCCCAACGCATAATGTTCCCTAGTGTATGTAGGTGTTTTCACTATATTCTAAGTGTCTTTTAACATAGCACTGGCTCTAGGACTGGTTAGTCAGACTCAGTTTCCACCAGTATCCGTCTGAAAAAGTTGAGGGTACAGGATGATTTTGCAACAAGGCTTCTTTCCGCTCTTCTTTTTGTTCTTTCTGCACGTTATCCTTCTTCCTGCACTTATCTTCGTATTTGAGGACTTCTGTTGCTTCTTTCTGCACTTCTTTTGTTTCTTTCTGTGCATTTTTTCTTCTTTCTTCACATGTCCTATCTCTGTAGGCATAGTTAGAAATTAGCATTTAAAAAACCTTTGAAATTCACAGAAAAAACCATAGGTTTCAGGCACGTTATAGTTAGGAATTAGCATTTAAAAAACCTCAGAAATTCACTGAAAAAACCATAGGTTTCAGGGGTGTTATAGTTAGCTGGACTTTTCACTTGTACAAAACCATTGAAATTCCCCCGTTATAGTTAGTTCAGCTAACTATAACTCGCGCGCCCGCAATGCACTGCTGATGACGTCACATATTACATCACTCATGACATGGTCAGTGACATCACTCATGACATCACTGATGACATCTCAAATGACATCACTGATGACATCATTGATGACATCATCCTTGTGATAGAGTGGCAGACCTTCTCTCACCCTAATATAACCTTTGATACACACATTCAAAAATAGAGACTAAAATTTTCAAAACAATGGACATACCAATACCAGTTACAACAACCTCTTCAGTAATTCTAAGATCCACATACACATCCACTCATTCACCAACAGTCCTATACAGTCACTCATACATGTACTCACTCATCATATGTACTCATACACCTATATATCCTGTTACACAATGCCACTCATCCATAGAGTTACTCACACACATAGTCACTCATGCTAATAAAGAATCAAACATACATTTACTTGCATATACAGTTATACACACACCACCATACTTACTTCTACGGAAACTTACACATACTTAGTCTTTTAAACAATCACTTATAGAAACACATACTTATTCATACAGGAACTCTTTCAATCTCTCACTCTCACATATACTCACATATATACACCAATAGTCACATATACTAGTTTAAAACATATGTAGTTACTCATAAAGACACTATTGAGACAGTCATTCACTCACTAACACACCCATACACACACTCATCCACCCATACAGTCCTGCACACATGCTGTGTTCAACACATACTAACAGTGAGTCACTCATTCATGCACCTATGCACTACGTAATACCCCCCACCGAACCATGCAGACACTCAGACTGATACTCAAAAAACCAACTAATAACCTATATAGACACCCATGTAGCTACTCACCAACCCATGCAGCCACTTATACACAAAGTGAGAGACTGATACTGATATTTACATATTTAAACATTACTCACTAAGCCATGTATTCACTATGATACACTTAATCAGTCAGTTACACAATCAATTTTTCAAAAACAAATCATCCATTTAGACACTTATATACCCATTTATTCTTCCATCGACCTTGAGATATACATATATAAAACATATTTAATTTTCAGAATAACACACATTCACTGGATGATGTCATCAGTGATGTCATCAGTGATGTCATTTGAGATGTCATCAGTGATGTCATGAGTGATGTCACTGACCATGTCATGAGTGATGTAATATGTGACGTCATCAGCAGTGCATTGCGGGCGCGCGAGTTATAGTTAGCTGAACTAACTATAACGGGGGAATTTCAATGGTTTTGTACAAGTGAAAAGTCCAGCTAACTATAACACCCCTGAAACCTATGGTTTTTTCAGTGAATTTCTGAGGTTTTTTAAATGCTAATTCCTAACTATAACGTGCCTGAAACCTATGGTTTTTTCTGTGAATATATATATAGATATATAGATATATATATATATATATATATTCACAGAAAAAACCATAGGTTTCAGGGACATAATAGTTAGAAATTGCCATTTAAAAAACCTTGGAAATTCACTGAAAAAAACACAGGTTTCAGGCACGTTATAGTTAGTTGGACATTTCACTCGTACAAAACCAGAGAAATGTGGCTGTTATAGTTAGTTGAGCTAACTATAACTCGTACCCCCGCAATGCACTGTTGATGACGTCACATTTTACATCATTCATGGCATGGTCAGTGACATCACTGATGACTTCACTGATGACATCATCCAGTGTCTGTGTGTTTCTGTAAAGTTTGAATATGTTTTATATATATAAATGCCAAGGTGTATTGAAGAAGTAGTGGGTGTATGAGTGTCTGAATGGATGATTTAGTAGATGCATGACTGACTGTATAAGTGAGTGATTAAACAGGTCTTACTGAATGCATGTGTTAGTGACTAAACTGTGTGAAAGGCTGTATCTAACTGTTAGTTGGTGTATAAGCGGCTGCATGGGTTGGTGAGTAGCTACATGAGTGTCTATATGGGTTATTGATTGGTTGTCTGAGTATCTGTATGGGTGCCTGAGTGTCTGTGTGGGTTGGTGGGTGGTGTGTGACTCTGTGCATAGATGTGTGAGTGGGTGATTCACTGGGCATATGGGTTAAAGACTGCATGTGTGAAGGGCTGTATGGGTGGGTGAGTGTGTGTATGGGTGTGTTGGTGAGAGAATGGATGTCTCAGTGGTACATGTGTGAGTAACTACATATGTGAAAGGCAGTATATGTGAGTGTTGGAGTATATAAATGACTATATGTGAGAGTGAGTGATTGTGAGAGTGGTTGTATGGGTGAGGGTGTGCTTGTATTTACTGTATGGATGAGTGGCGGTGTGTGAGTGTCTGTATAGGTGTATGAGTGCATATGATAGTGCTGTATTGATGAGTGACTGCATGTATGAGTGACTGTATGGGTGAATGAGTGGATGTGTGTGTAGACCTAGGAATCAGTGAGTGAGTATGTAGTAACTGGTATTGGTGTGTCTATGGTTTCGAAAATGGTAGTCTGTATTTTAGAGTGGGTATATCAAAGGTTATATTAGGGTATGAGGAGCTGTATCAGATTATCACGTGGATGATGTCATCAGTGATGTCATTGGAGATGTCATCAGTGATGTCACTGACCATGTCATGAATGATGTAATATGTGACATCATTAGCAGTGCATTGCAGGGGCGCGAGTTACAGTTAGCTCAACTAACTATAACTGCAACATTTCTCTGGTTTTGTACGAGTGAAATGTCCAACTAACTATAAAGTCCCTGAAACCTGTGGTTTTTTCAGTGAATTTCTAAGGGTTTTTAAATGCTAATTTCGAACTATAAAGTCCTTGAAACCTATGTTTTTTTCAGTGTATTTCAAAGTTTTTTAAATGATAATTTCTAATTATAACGTCCCTGAAACCTATGTTATTTCTTGGAATTTCTATGGGTTTTTTAAATGCTAATTCTTAACTACAACGCCCCTGAAACCAATGTTTTTTTCAGTGAATTTTAAAGGTTTTTTTAAAAGCTAATTTCTAACTATGCCTACAGAGGTAGGACATGTGCAGAAAGAGGAAGAAAAACACAGAAAGAAGCAAGAGAAATGCAAAAAGAGGCAACGGAAGTCTAACACGACGAAGAAAGGTGCAGGAAGAAGCAAGAGATATGCAGAAAGGATCAACAGAGGTGCAGAAAGAGGCCTTGTTGCAAAGTCATCCTGTGCCCCCAACTCTTTGTTGACTGGTACTGGTGGTAACTGACTCTGTCTAACCAGACCCTGAGCCAGTGCTATGCTGAAAGACACTTAGAATACAGTGAAAACACCTACATACACTAGAATACACTATGGGTTGGGGTACCCCTGTGATTGGCATGACCTTCCCTGTAAGGCCCTAGTACATAATAGAGCAGGGGGATTAAAACTACCTCTTAGTCCATATGATAGGGCATGGCAGTTTAGAGGCAGGATCCCTTTTCTGCACTTGCATGTGTGCACTGCTGAGCCTGAGGTCAGCTTAAAAGTAGCCCTGTGTGTGCAGAAAGAGGCAAGAGAAGTGCAGAAAGAAGCAAAAGAGGTGCCGAAAGAGGCAAGAGAGGTACAGAAACAAGCAAGAGAAGTGCAGAAAGAGGCAAGAGAATTGCTGAAAGAAGCAACAGAGGTGTAGAAAGAAGCACGAGAAGTGCAGAAAGAGGCAAGAAGAGGCAAGTGAGAGGCAGAAAGAAGCAAGAGCAGTACAGAAAGAACCAACAGAGGTGCAAAAAGAGGCAAGAGGGGTGCAGAAAGCGGTAGGAGAGGTGCACAAACAGGCAAGAGAGGTACAGATAGAGGCAGGAGGGTTGCAGAAAGAAGGAAGAGAAGTGCAGAAAGAGGCAAGAGAATTGCTGAAAGAAGCAACAGAGGTGTAGAAAGAAGCAAGAGAAGTGCAGAAAGAGGAAAGTGAGGTGCAGAAAGAAGCAAGAATAGTGCAGAAAGAACCAACAGACGTTCAGAAAGAGGCAAGAGGGATGCAGAAAGAGTTAGGGGAGGTGCAGAAAGAGGCAAGAGAGGTACAGAAAGAGGCAGGAGGGGTGCCAAAAGAAGTAAGAGAAGTGCAGAAAGAAGCAAGAGAATTGCTGAAAGAAGCAACAGAGGTGTACAAAGAAGCAAGAGATTGCAGAAAGAGGCAAGTGAGAGGCAGAAAGAAGCAAGAGCAGTATAGAAAGAACTCACAGAGGTGCAAAAAGAGGCAAGAGGGGTATGGAAAAAGGTAGGAGGGGTGCAGAAAGAGGCAAGAGAGGTACAGAGAGAGGCAGGAGGGGTGTAGAAAGAAGAAGCAAAGTGCAGAAAGAGGCAAGAGACAAGTAAGCATCAGACAAGATACGAGCGAGTGATTCTAGAACATGTTGCACTTTGGGGAATTGACAGTGGGGGAACTTTTAACTTGTTTTAAACTGTTCTTACATCGTTTTTAAAACTGAGATTGCACTGAGCATTTATATTAGTGCACTGTACCCTTAAGGCTTCACTTTGCCAAACCCCCGGTCCTCCTCGAAAAGCCAGTGTGTGGTGGGAGGTGGCTAGAGGAGTCAGGGCATAGATAGGAAGCTGAAGGGAAGGGCAGCTACTTAAATCAAATACAAATGCGAGTGCGCAGAGACAAGTACACATCGGACGAGATATGAGCGAGTGATTCTAGAGCACGTTGCACTTTGGGGAATTGACAGTGGGGGGAACTTTTAACTTGTTTTAAACTGTTCTTATATCGTTTTTAAAACTGACATTGCACTGAGCTTTTCTATTAGCGCACTGTACCCTTAACTCTTCATTTCGCCAAACCCCCGGTCCTCCTCGGAAAGCCGGTGTGTGGAGGGAGGTGGCTAGAGGAGGAGGGGCATAGATAGGAAGCTGAAGGGAAGGGCAGCTACTTAAATCAGATACAAACGCAAGCGTGCAGCGGATGCACGCAGCGGGCGTGCCGCTGGCGTGCCGAAGGCGCACCGAAGGCAAGACCGTCTGCGCCCGTCGGCACCTGTTCCGCAGTCAGCACTAGCCATGCTGCCGGCTACCCCATCGGAGCACAAATACATTGGACCAGGTCCTAACTAATGGAAGTTAATGATAAAGGGCGTAAGGCTCCGAAGCTATGTAAATTTTCTGGGTCTTTCAACGCCCATTTTAATTGTGCTACCTGTTCATTCTCGTTTAATCCAGGTCTTAATATTTCATCCAGTCCATGCCCCTCTCCCGCCAGACCTGTGGCTGAGTGAACGTGCCTTTCTCCAAACATCAAGGCGTGCTTGCTCAACTGTAGATCGCTACCTTGTTATTCGGGAGATGTTTGGCAATCCCTCACTACTTATGCATGGGACTTAATGTTTCTTACTGAAACGTGAGTAAAAGACTCCTCTAATCCCGACCTTAATCTGGCTATTCCCCTGACTATCGGTTTGTTGGGATTAATCATACCAGTTCCAAGGTGGGCGGTGGAATTGCGGTGATCTTACGCTCGGACTGGAAGATCTTCTCTAGGAAGCTCTCTAATATTGGCCCTTTAGAAGCCATGTATTTTAGCATTTCTGAAGCCTCGCATTCATTTCTGGCAGGTATTCTCTTATACAGACCTCCCAGTTCCCTCCCACAATCCCTCATGGATTTCTATACTATGGCTGCTGATCTATCACTTAAACACCCCCATTTCACTATTCTAGGTGATTTTAACCTGCATGTGGATGATACCTCCTGTCTCAAAGCAGGACTGTTCCTCGATATCAATTTGACCCAGCGGGTTAGCGGCCGCACTCATCTGGCTGGCCAAACGCAGAACCTATTGTTCACCAACCATCCTAATCTGACCAGTTCACTACCCATCTCTAACTTGGTCAGATCATTTTCTTATCCCATTTAGTCTGGCTACTACCCCTCGCTCTGACATTCCAGTTAAGGCCAGGGATTTTGGCAGGAAGTGGTGCAAAATTACCTGTTCATCGCTGGCCCCTGCACTCTCCCACGGTTTGTGGCAGTCAGAAGGGGATTTAGACACTGATGTTTCAAAATTTAATGGTTGGCTTTCCTCAGCTATAAACGCGATTTCCCCTATCCAACCGATAAATTCTTCCAGATTACAATCCTCAGCTCCTTGGTTCTCCTCCGCCTTGCGTGCTGAGAAGAGCCTCTGAAAAAACTTGAGAGGAACTGGAGACAATCCTATGATTCTGAGGCAAAAGCTACTTACAGAGCTGCCATTAAGAAATTCCATAAATTGAAACGTGCCATAATGAAAGAGTATTACATTGAAAAAGTCCGCTCCGCTGATAACTCCTCAAAAACACTGTTTAAAATAGTGAAAGAGTTTTCTAAACCAGCTGCATTATCTAGTTCGATCCTCCTAGCCAAGAACTCTGTGATGGTTTATCTAACTTTTTTCATGACAAAATCCTATACATTTTTTCTACGTTCAACCAGTCCGTGGATTCCCCAGTTCTCGACTCCAGGGTAACCAAGGTTGAGGCTTTCACTTCCTTTAAAACTGTCTCTATTGATACCTTTTCTCAAAAAATGTTGACATGCAAATCTGGCTCCCCTCTAGACCCCTGTCCGGCACAATTATTCAATGCACTTGCCCCTCTTATCATTTCTCCACTGAACTTGCTTTGGAACACCTCCTTACAAACTGGTCATATCCCCTTGTTTTGGAAACAGGCCATGCTAATCCCCATCCTAAAGAAACCTGAAGCCGACCCATCGGTGTTTAGCAATTACAGGCCCATTTCCTTTTACCTAAACCAGCCAAAATCCTAGAGAAAGTTGTGCAAGAACAACTCTCTAACTACATTGAGTCCGGGCAACTTCTCCATGATTCGCAGTCCGGTTTTAGATCTGGCTATAGTACCGAGACTGCACTTCTGGAGGTGTCAGAGACTATTCGCGAATGCGTGGACGCAGGCGAGGCAGCAATGTTAGTGCTCCTTGACCTGTCTGCGGCATTCGATACGGTCTCTCATGCTATACTGATTGAGAGACTGTATAGTCTTGGGATTCAGTGCACTCCTCTGGCTTGGATTAGATCTTTTTTAAGTGATCGTACCCAACAGGTCTAACTTCAACCTTTTTTCTCAGAAAATAAACCACTTAGTTGTGGTGTTCCCCAGTGCTCCACCCTGAGCCCACTGTTGTTTAATGTCTATGTTTCGCCGCTGGCTACAGTGGCAGAATCTTGTGGGGTCAGAGTGATCTCATACACTGATGACACACAATTAGTGTTTTCATTTAGAGATCACTCTGACGCCAGTTTTCAGACACTGTCTCAGCTGGATGTCACTCAACACTCTCAGGCTTAGCTCGTATAAAACCGAGGTGCTGTTTTTTGATCAAAAAAATCCCCCTCTAGCCCTTCTCTGGTTGGCCACCTGAATTGAATCCCCCTCCAGCACTGGTGTTTTCTGCCAGGAATCTGGGATTCTTATTTGATAATGAGTTATCTTGCAAGGCTCAAATAAATAAGGTCACATCTGCTTGTTTCGGTAAACTCCGCATGATCCGGAAAATTCTCCCTTTTCTTCCTGTGGATGCTCGCTGAACCATCATTCACGCCCTTATCTCATCACATCTGGATTACGCAAACAGCCTATAAGCCGGAGCACCAGCCTATCTGGTCAAACGTCTGCAGATCGTGCAGAATGTGGTGGCAAGAATGATCTGTAACATTCCATATCGTCACTCAATCTCTCCTCACTTAAAAATGTTGCACTGGCTGCCCGTGACCAGCCGCATTCAGATTAAATCTCTGGTCCTGGCATATAGAGCAATGCAGGGTCAGGGGACGGCCTATCTTAGAGCCAGACCGAAGCATGCTCAGTCGAACCGTTCTCTCAGATCAAATCATCTTTTTATCTTACGTACTCCACGATTTCGCTGCTCTAGAATGGGGGGCAGAGCATTCGCAGTTATCACGGCTCGATCCTGGAACAACTTGCCACTGTCCCTCCGTTTGACAGAATTGGAATGCTTATTTCGACGCAACTTAAAAACCTGGCTGTTTACCAACCCCTAGTTGCACAGAGACACTCTCAACTGCTTGCTGTTCGTAGTGCTGGGACACCCCAATTGAGGGTAACTGCACACTATATAAGTTTCTAACTAAATAAAGAGAATTTCTGAAAGAAAAAACAGAGGTGTAGAAAGTAGCAAGAGAAGTGCAGAAAGAAGCAACAGTGGTGCAGAAGGAGGCACAAGGCATGCAGAAAAAAGTAAGAGGAAAGCAGAAAGAAGCAACAGAGGTGGTGAAAGAGGTATGAAGGGTGCATAAAGAGGCAAGAGAAATGCAAAAAGAACCAAGAGAAGTACAGAAAGAAGCAACAGAGGTGCAGAAGGAGGCCCAAGGGGTGCAGAAAGAAGTAAGAGAAGTGCGGTAAAAGAAGCACCATAGGTGCTGAAAGAGGCATGAAGGGGGCATAAAGAGGCAAGAGAAGTGCAGAAAGAAATAACAGAGGTGCAGAAAGAGGCAAACGTGGTACAGAAAGAGGGGAGGGAGGTGAAAAGTGTGAGAAGTTGGCCTGATATATGCTGTCCATTAGTTATAGTGGGCACCTTGTATCAGTCCAAACAACCCCTTATTGGTTATAGGTTAAAGACAACCTTTATTGAAAGCTATCCTAGGGGTAGCTATGGAGAGCAGCCTTCAGGCTAAGTCTCGAAGGAATGTAAAGCAGCTTGTTTTACCAGTCTATAATCTCTTGAGTTCCTAAGTGAAAGATATCCACACCAGGTATATATGTAAAATATATGTATTTATTACTAAATACCCCCTCCTAGTCTCTTTATGAGACTAGAGATCAAAACACATGTTACACTTCAATAATCACAGTAAAATAGCACAAATACACGTCAGGCCCTAGGGGCGAGCCAAACCATATACTAAAATAGTGGTATAAGAACCACGACTTAACTAGACACAAGGCCTAGAGCCGGTAGAATCGCAGGGACCCCTAAGAACCACCCAAGGTAGTGACACAGGGGAGCCACTGGGGCCGTGTGCAGGGTGTGAACACAGCCGCGAGCTCCCGTTAGCTTCTATGGGGAAAATCGCGGTTAGATTTTTAAAGATTAGGGACACTTAGAAATGAGTCAGGACCAAACCCTGTTTGACTTAGGAAGCTCTAGGGCTAACACCCACGAGAGCACTGGAGTACTCGTGTTACCTCACCCAGGGAAGCCGGGTGCATAGGTGTCTTTTGGTGTCGGGTCACATCATCGATTTCAATGCAAGCTGGCGAAGAAGTGCTGCTGCCATGAAGATGCAAAGTGACCGAAGAGATCCAAGCCTGGATCAAAGATGAGAAGAACTTGAAAGCAGAGGGGACAGAGTCTGGGTCACTGGCCAGTGACCAGGAAGGCGATGGACAGATGCCCACCAATGTCAGGTGATTTCAGGTGAAGGAGGTGAAGCTTGACTCTTCAGACACGAGGACCAGGAGGCATCGAGGACAAACAGGAGCTGGATTCGAGTTGTTCCTCAAAGGATGTCGAGTGCTGCAGTGCAGTGTCGGGGACCGGATTGGACACAACAAGCCTTGGCAACAGCAGCCCACACAGAAACGAGAAAGATGCTTCGGTGCAGACCAGCAAGGTCTGAGGGAATCACCACTGGGTGGGGAGTAGGGGCACATCTGGAGCAACCAGGGAAGCCCAAGGAAATTCAAAGTTATCCCCTCAGGATCCCACCAGTCAATGGACCAGGGATCGCGAAGTGACCTTGAGACGAAACACAAAATGGCAGCCCACAGGTCACTCAGATTGACCAGGCTGACAATCTTCAGTGGATTCAGTGCTCGAGGTAGGGGCTACAAGTCAGCCAAAGCACGACTTCAAGAGACGTCAAGAAGTCAAAGCACTTGAAGAAATGCACAGTGACCAAGAGTTCCAGTTCCACGCTACTCACGAGTGCTGCAGGTCTCCGCTTTGCTGGGGACTCGGGTTGGCCACTGAGATGTTTGGAAATCCTCTTCCTGGGCTGCAAATACTTCGGAGTCCGGCAGGAGCTTCGGAAATGCAGACCGGCAAATTGCTTCATTGGTGCCTGCCAAGCAGGGGGGTCACTCCTTGACCCCAAGGGAGATTTCTTCATTCCTCTGGTCTTGAGCAAAGGTCGAGGATTCAGCTTCAGAGTTTCATCTAGGTTAATCTAAAGTTCTGGTTACAGAGGTTCCTTACTTGTACCTAAGGAAGGGGTTGGACTAGCTCTGGGGACCCATCTATGGGAGGGTTTGGAAAGAGGGGTGGCTAAACCCATTTCCTTTGTCCAGTTTCACACCAGAGCAGGGGCTGGTAGCCCCTGGACTGGTTTGAGCTGGACTATCCACAGGGACACCAAATGTGCCCCTAGTGCAGGACTTCAAAGCACTCAGAGAATGCTCCTACCCAGCCCAATACACATCAACCTGTCTGGGAGGTGGTTACACCTCCCTGTGACAGGAAACGTATTGTCCAGGCCTCCCCTGATGGAGTTTCGGTCAGCAGTAGGAGGCCAGACTTGTGTCTGTGGCTGCAGCATCCATTTTGTGATGCCAAGGCTCCATTAAGTTTTTACCGGGTATACCAGTGCTGTCATGTCTCTCCCTCTAGAAGGGTGGGATCATACTTCCACACCAATTACTGGTAAGGGGGTATAATTCCAAGGTGTTTGAAACCAAACATGACATGTTTCTGTGCAGCCAGCCCAAAGTTAGCATTTACCGTTTGGTTATAATGCACTTAAGAATATATGGTCAGGCTGCACTACAAGCAGCATCAGAGAAGGGTCTCCGAACGCTGCAGAGGGGCTCTGCTCATGCAGGGGCACCCTCTCATATAAGTACCAAGCACTCTGCCTTCAGGATTGATAAGGCCTGACATTGGAGTGACTTATAGGTTTATATGTGTGTATATATGAAGTGATAGAGGTAACCTATATCACAGTAAGGGGTGCATGCACCACCTTACCCAGGCTGCAGTAGCAGACCTGTGGAGTCATATTGGGTGGATTTCCAGGGGTGGCATAATACATGCTTCAGTCCCTGGTAGGCCTCTGGGGTACCTGTGCCCTGGGTACATAGTACACCATATACTAGGGACTTATACGGGCACCTCAGATCCAATCTGTAATGTACCTAAAGTACATGGAATCAATTTAGAGAGGAAGCAGCTAGGCTGGGGCACTGAACAGCAGGGTCCCAGCCAGACTAAAGTCTAAAAACAGTGAAACACCAGCAAAAAGCGGGAGTAAACATGTGAAGCAGATCCTACTCTCCTACAAAAAGCAACAGAGGTGCTGAAAGATGTAAGAAACAAGTGATCTGCAGAAAAAAAACAACAGAGGTGCTGAAAGAGGCAAGTGAGGTACAGAAAGGAGAAAGAGAGGTGCAGAAAAAAGAAAGAGAAGTGCAGAAAGAAGTAACAGAGGTGCTGAAAGAGGCGCGAAGGGTGCAGAAACAGCTAGAGAATTGCAGAAACAGATAACAGAGGTGCTCAAAGAGGCAAGAGGGATGCAGAAAGAGGCAAGAGCAGTGCAGAAAGAATCAAGAGAAGTGCAGAATGAAGCAACAGAGGTGCAGATGGAGGCACAAGGGATGCAAAAAGAAGTAAGAGAAGTACAGAAAAAAGCAACAGAGGTGCTGAAAGAAGCATGAAGGGTGCAGAAAGAGGCAAGCGAAGTGCAGAAAGAAGTAACTGGGATACAGAAAGCGGCAAGAGTGGTGCAGAAAGAGGAAAGAGATGTGTAGAAAGAGGCAAGAGAGTTTGCAGAAAGAGGGAAGAGGGGTGAAGAAAGAGGCAGGAGGGCTGCAGAAAGAAGCAACAGAGGTGCCAAAAGAGGCGAGAAAGGTGCAGAAAGAAGCAAGTGAAGTGCAGAAAAGGGCAACAGAGGTGCAGAATGACACATGAGAGGTGCAGAAACAAGCAAGAGAAGTGCAGAAAGATGCAAGAGAATTGCTGAAAGAAGCATCAAAAGTTAAGAAAGAAGCAAGAGAAGTACAGAAAGAGGCAAGTGAGGTGCAGAAAGAAGCAAGAGCAGTGCAGAAAGAACCAACAGAGGTGCAGAAAGAGGCAAGAGCAGTGCAGAAAGAACCTATAGAAGTGCAGAAAGAAGCAACAGAGGTGCAGATGGAGGCAAAAGGGGTGCAGAAAGAAGTAAGAGAAGGGCAGAAAGAGACAACAAAATTGCTGAAAGAAGCAACAGAGGTACAGAAAGAAGCAAGACAAGTGCAGAAAGAGGCAAGTGAGGTGCAGAAAGAATGAAGAGCTGTGCAGAAAGAACCAAAAGAGGTGCAAAAAGAGGCAAGAGGGATCAGAAAAAGGTAGGAAGGGTACAAAAAGAGGCAAGAGGGGTGCATAAAGAAAGAAGCGAAGTGCAGAAAGAAGTAACTGAGGTGCTGAAAGAGGCGCAAAAGGTGCAGAAAGAGCAAGAAAAGTGCAGAAAGAGCTAACAGGTACAGAAAGAGGCAAGAGAGGTGCAGAAACAGACAGGAAAGGTACAGAAAGAGGGAACAGGGGTGCAGGAAAAGGCAAGAGAGGTGCAGAAAAAGGCAAGAGAGGTGCAGAAAGAGAAATGAGGGGTGCAGAAAGAGGCAAGAGATCTGCAGAGAAAAGCAGCAGAGGTGCTGAAAGAGCCAAGTGAGGTGCAGGAAGGGGTAGGGGAGCTGCAGAAAAAAGCAACTGAGGTGCTGAAAGGATCAAGAGAGGTGCAGAAAGAGGCAATAGAAGTGCAGAAAGAAGCAACAGAGGTGCAGAAAGATGCAAGAGGGGTGCAGAAAGATGCAAGAGAAGTGCCGAAAGAGGCAACAGAGTTGCATAAAGAGGCAAGAGAGGTGCAGAAAGAGAAAAGAGGGGTACAGAAAGAGGCAAGAGATCTGTAGAAAAAAGCAACAGAGGTGCTGAAAAAGGCAAGTGAGGTGCAGAAAGAGGCAAGAGATCTGCAGAAAACAGCAACAGGGTTGCTGAAAGGGGCAAGTGAGGTGCAGAAAGAAGCAAGAGAGGTACGTAAAGAAGGAAGAGAAGTGCAGAAAGAAGTAACAGAGGTGCTGAAAGAGGCGCGAAGGGTGCAGAAAGAGCAAGAGAACTGCAGAAACAGCCAGGAAAGGTACAGAAAGAGGGCCCAGGGGTACAGAAAGAGGCAAGAGAGGTGCAGAAAGAGAAAAGAACGGTGCAGAAAGAGGCAAGAGATCTGCAGAAAAAAGCAACAGAGGTGCTGAAAGATGAAAGAAGCAAGTGAGGTGTAGAAAGAGGAAAGAGATCTGCAGTAAAAAGCAACAGAGGTGCATAAAAGAGACAAATGAGGTACATAAAGAAGCAAGAGAGGTGCAGAAAAAAGGGAAAGAAGTGCAGAAAGAAGTAACAGAGTTGCTGAAAGAGGCGTGAAGGGTGCAGAAAGAGCTAGAGAAGTACAGAACCAGGCAACAGAGGTGCTCAAAGAGGCAAGAGGGATGCAGAAAGAGGCAGGAGCAGTGCAGAAAGAACCAAGAGAAGTGCAGAAAGAAGCAACAGAGGTGCAGATGGAGGCACAAGGGGTGCAGAAAGAAGTAAGAGAAGTGCAGAAAGAAGCAACAGAGGTGCTGAAAGAGGCATGAATGGTGCATAAAGAGGCAAGAGGAGTGCAGAAAGAAATAACAGAGATACAGAAAGAGGCAAGAGTGGTGCAGAAAGAGGGAAGAGAGGTGTAGAAAGAGGCAAGAGAGTTGCTAAAAGAGGGAAGAGGGGTGCAGAAAGAGGCAGGAGGGCTGCAGAAAGAAGCAACAGATGTGCCAAAAGAGGCAAGAAAGGTGCAGAAACAAGCAAGAGAAGTGCAGAAAGAGGCAAGCGAATTGCTGGAAGAAGCAGCAGAGGTTTAGAAAGAAGCAAGAGAAGTACAGAAAGAGGCAAGTGAGGTACAGAAAGAAGCAAGAGCAGTGCAGAAAGAACCAACAGAGTTGCAAAAAGAGGTAAGCGGGGTGCTGAAAGAGGAAGGGGAGAGTGAGAAGTTGGCCTGATATATGCTGTCTGTAGGAGAGTAGGATCTGCACTTATGTTGCCCCCACTTTTTTTTCTGATGTTAACACTGGTTTCTGGCTATAGTCTGGCTGGGTCCCTGCTAATCAGGGCCCCAGTCTCTCTGTTCTCTGTAAACAACTTGGAGTGCATATTAGATGCACTAGTGATTGGATACTGTGGTGCCTTATGAGCCCCTAGTCTATGGTACCTTAGGTACCAAGGGCAAAGGTACTTTACAGGCCGACCAGGGGCTGAAGCATGTATTATGCCACCCCTGGGAATAAGACTAAATCTGACACCACAGGCCTGCTACTGCAGCCTGGGTGAGGTAGTGTTAGCACTCCTCACTGAGGTATAGGTTCCTATATCTCACCATACACACACATATAAACCTATCAGTCACCCCTAAGGCAGGCTCTATCAATCCTGAGCGCAGGGTGCTTGGTTTACAATGTGAGGGGGTGCCTCTGCCTGAGTAGGGCCCCTCTGCAGCTGGCAGGGTCTATTCCCTGTGGCTGTTTGTGGATGCGGTTAAACCATATACTCTTGAGTGCATTATAACCTCCCGGTAAATGCTAACTTTGGAATGACTGCATCAAAACATGTTGTGTTTGGTGTCAAACAACTTGGAATCATGTGGGAGTATGATCCCACCCTTCTAGAGGGGATGACACGTACCCACTGTGGAAACACGGTAGAAATCTGAAAGAGCCCTGGCATCACAAAATGGATGCCACCAGCACAGACACTGGGCTGCCCTCCTGCTGCTGACTGAAACGCGCAGTGGAGGAGGCCCAACAATAGGCATCCTGTCACAGGGAGGTATCACCACCTTCCAGACAGGATTTAGTGTATTGGAGCTGGGTGGGTGCACTCTTAGAGTGCTTTGAAGTCCTGCCCTGGGGGAGCAGTAGGCTCCTCTGTGCATATGCCAGCTCAAACCGGTTCAGGGGCTACCAGCCCCTGCTCTGGCACGAAACTGGACAAAGGGAAGTGGGTGTAATCACCCACCCCCCCTGACCCTCCTAGAGGAGTGGTCATAGAGCTAGTCCCTCCCTTGCTTTACAAGAAGAATCCTGGCCCTTCGACATTCCTCTACCTTGGAAGATGGAAGAATCTCCCTTGGAGTCAAGGAGTAACTCCCCTGCTTGGCAGGCACCAAAAACTTGAATCAATGGTCGCAAACTTTCCTGCTCCTGCCAGAGTCTGAAGTCCCTGCAGCCCCAGAAGCAGATTTCCTGACTTCTCGATGGCCATTGTGAGTCCGCAGCAGAGCTGAGGTGAGTGGACCCGACAAGTGACGAGGAACAGCAATACCTGGGTACCGTGCACTATTGTCAAGTGCAACCCCTTCGCGACGTTCTACGAACTTGTGCATTGCACCACATGTGGTCCAAGCCTCCAGCAGGATTTTCCTCGAAAATCAGAGGCCTACCTCATCCCGAGTGACCATGGGCTACTGTGAAGCAAATCCTCACAAGGCGTCTTTGCGATCCCTTGCTGGCTGGCTTGTGGGTCCTCTGAAGATTTCTTTATCAAACCAAGGGCTCCCCTGGTTGCTCCAGGCCTGCCCTAATTTACCTGTGCTGGATGTGTCCCTCAGACCTTGCTGGTCTGCACCACTGACTTTTCTTCAATTCCACAAGACTTGCTGTTGCCAAGGCTTGTTGGCTCCAATCCAGTTGGTGACACCTCAGTAAGCTGCAGACTTTGTGGGACACTCTGAATCCATCGTCAACACCTCCTGGTCCTCATGGTAGAAGAGTCAAAATACCCTAGATCACCTAAAATCACCCGACATCCGTGGGCATCCATCCTCCTGGCCCCGGGTCACTGGCAAGTGACTGTGAACACTGTCCCTTCTGCTTTCAGGTCATCTTCATCTTGAATCCTGCCTTAGATTCCACCGGACACTTCTTCAGTCTTCGCAAGCAGCAAATCTTCTTTGGCTTCCATAAAAAACAGCGACGCGACCCGACACCAAAAGACACCTATGCACCCGGCTTCCCTGGGTGAGGTAACTCGTGCACTCCGGTGCCCTAGTGTGTGTTGGCCCTCAATTTACTTACCTTGTAAGTGGCTTGCTTGTAGACTTCCTCGACGTACCCTAAAACTTTAAAAATCCAACCGCGACTTGCTCCATTGTAATCAATAGGGAACCCACGGCTGTGTTCTCACACTGCACGCGTCTCCCGTGGGTCTTTTACTTACCTGCCTTGGGTGGATTAGTGGAGCCCCAGCGATTCTACAGGCCCTAGGCCTTGTCCCCTTGCAAGTCGACTTTCCTAAACCTCCTTTTTTAGTATATGGTCTGGTACGCCCCTAGGGCCCCAGCCATATTTTTGCTTAACTTATTGTGAAACGTTGATATTTGAATGTGTTCCTGACTTCTAATCTCATAAAGAGATTAGTAGAGTGCGTCTAGAAATAAATACATATATATTTGATATATATACCTGTGTGGTGTCCTTTCATTTGGTAATTCAAGAGATTATAAGGTAAAACAAGCTGCTTTACATTCCTCTGAGACTTAGCCTGAAGGCTGCTCTCCACAGCTACCACTAGGATAGCTTTCTTTAAAAGGTTGTCTTAAACCTACCTACCATAAGAGTCGAATTGGACTGGTGCAAGGTAGCCACTATAACTAGTGACCAGCATATGCCAGACCAACCTCTTACACAGTCCACTAGTTATAGTGGGCACCTTGTATCAGTCCAAACAACCCCTTATTGGTTATAGGTTAAAGACAACCTTTATTGAAAGCTATCCTAGTGGTAGCTATGGAGAGCAGCCTTCAGCCTAAGTCTTGAAAGCAGCTTGTTTTACCAGTCTATAATCTCTTGAGTCACTAAATGAAAGATATCCACACCAGGTATATATATAAAATATATTTATTTATTACTAAACACACCCTCCTAGTCTCTTTATGAGACTAGAGGTCAAAACACATAAGTTACACTTCAATAATCAGAGTAAAATAGCACAAATACACGCAAGGCCCTAGGGGCGAGCCAAACCATATACTTAAATAGTGGTAAAAGAACCACAACTTAACTAGAGACAAGTCCTAGAGCCTGTAGAATCGCTGGGACCCCAAGGAACCACCCAAGGTAGTGATACAGGGCCGTGTGCAGTGTATGAACACAGCCGCGAGCTCCCGTTAGCTTCTATGGGGAAAGTCGCGGTTAGATTTTTAAAGATTAGGCACACTTGGAAAAGAGTCAGAACCAGACGCTTGGTAGCCCTATCTAGGGCATGGGATCTGCAGAGAAAAGCAACAGAGGTGCTGAAAGAGGCAAGTAAGGTGCAGAAAGAAACAAGGGAGGTACAGAAAGAGGCAACAGAAGTGAAGAAAGAAGCAACAGAGTTGCAGAAAGAGTCAAGAGGGGTGCAGAAAGAGGCAAGAGAAGTACAGAAAGAGGCAAGAGAGGTGCATAAAGAGGCAAGAGAGGTACAGAAAAAGGCACGAAATGTGCAGAAAGAGGGAACAGGGGTGCAGAAAGAGGCAAGAGAGGTGCAGAAAGAGAAAAGAGGGGTGCAGAAAGAGGCCAGAGGGATCAGAAAAAGGTAGGAAGGGTACAGAAAGAGGCAAGAGGGGTGCAGAAAGAAAGAAGAGAAGTGCAGAAAGAAGTAACATAGGTGCTGAAAGAGGCGCAAAAGGTGCAGAAAGAACAAGAGAAGTGCAGAAAGAGGTAACAGAGGTACAGAAAGAGAAAAGAAGGGTGCAGAAAGAGGTAAGAGGGATCAGAAAGAGAAAAGAGTGTTGCAGAAAGAGGCAAGAGATCTGTAGAAGAAAGCAAAAGAGGTGCTGAAGGAGGCAAGAGATCTGCAGAAAACAGCAACAGAGGTGCTGAAAGGGGCAAGTGCCGTGCAGAAAGAAGCAAGATAAGTGCAGAAAGAAGGAAGAGAAGTGCAGAAAAAAGTAACAGAGGTGCTGAAAGAGGCACAAATGGTGCCGAAAGAGCAAGAGAAGTGTAGAAACTGCCAGGAAAGGTGCAGAAAGAGGGAACAGGGGTGCAGAAATAGGCAAGAGAGGTGCAGAAAGAGAAAAGAGGGGTGCAGAAAGAGACAATGGATCTGCTGAAAAAAGCAACAGAGGTGCTGAAACAGGCAAGTGAGGTGTAGAAAGAGGCAAGAGATCTGCAGAAAAAAATCAACAAAGGTGCTGAAAGAGGCAAGTCAGCTGCAGAAAGAAGCAAGAGAGGTGCAGAAAGAGGCAACAGAAATGCAGAAATAAGCATCAGATGTGCAGAAAGAGGCAAGAGGGGTACAGAAAGAGGACAGAGAAGTGCAGAAAGAAGCAAAAGAGGTACGGAAGGAGGCACGAGGGATGCAGAAAGAGGCAAGAGCAGTTGAGAAAGAACCAAGAGAAGTGCAGAAAGAAGCAACAGAGGTGCGGAAGGAGGCACGAGGGGTGCAGAAAGAAGAAAGAGAAGTAGAGAAAGAAGCAACATAAGGGTGCAGACAAAAGCAGTAGAAATGCAGAAAGAAGCAACAGAGGTATAAAAAGAGGCAAGAGTTGTGCAGAAAGGGGGAAGAGAGGTGTAGAAAGAGGCAAGAGAGTTGCACAAAGAGGGAAGAGGGGTGCAGAAACAAGCAAGTGGGTTGCTGAAAGAAGCAACAGAGGTGTAGAAAGAAGCAAGAAAAGTATAGAAAGAGGCAAGTGAGATGCAAAAACAGGGAAGAAAGGTACAGAAAGAGGGAAGACGAGTGCAGATAGAGACAACAGGGTGCAGAAAGAAGCAAGACAGGTGCAGAAAGAAGCATGGAAAGTGGAGAATGAAGCAACAGGAGTGCAGAAAGAGGCAAGAGAAGTGCAGAAAGAAGCAACAGAGGTGCAGAAAGAGGCAAGAGAACTGCAGAAACAGGCAAGAGAGTTGCAGAAACTGGCACAAGAGGTACAGAAAGAGGGAACAGAGGTGCAGAAAGAAGCAAGACAGGTAGAGAAAGAAGCATGGAAAGTGCAGAATGAAGCAATAGGGGTTCAGAAAGAGTCAAGAGAAGTGCAGAAAGAAGCAACAGAGGTGCAGACTGAGGCAAGAGAATTGCAGAAACAGGCAAGAGAGTTGCAGAAACAGGCAAAAGAGGTACAGAAAGAGGGAACAGAGGTGCAGACAGAGGCATGAGAGTTGCGGAAACAGGTCAAAGGGGTGCAGAAAGAAAAAGAGGAGTGCAGGAATTTGGAAGAGAGGTGCAGAAAGAAGCAAGAGCAGTGTAAAAGAACCAACAGAGGTGCAAAAAGAGGCAAGTAAGGTGCAGAAAGAGGATAGAGAGTTGCAGAAACAGGCAAAAGGGGTGCAGAAAGAGGGATCAGGTGGGCACACTGAAGCAAGAGAGGTGCAGAAAGAGAGAAGTGGGGAGCAGAAAAAGGCAAGAGAGATGCGGAATTTTGGAACAAAGGTGCAGAAAGAAGCCAGAGAAGTGCAGAAAAACCAACAGAGGTGCGGAAAGAGGCAAGTGAGGTACAGAACAAAGCAAAAGAGGTGCAGTAAGAACCAACAGAGGTGGAAAAGAGTCAAGAGGGGTGCAGAAAGGGGTAGGAAGGGTGCATAAAGAGGAAGAGAACTGCAGAAAGAAGTAACAGAGGTGCTGAAAGAGGCAAGAAGGGTGCAGAAAGAGACAAGACAGGTGAAGAAAGAAGGAACAGAGGTACAGAAAGAGGCACAAGAGGTGCAGAAAGACGCAATTGAGGTGCAGAAAGGGGAAAAAGAGTTACAGAAAGAGGCAAGTGAAATGCAGAAGGAGGCAAGAGAACTGCAGAAAGAGGCAAGAGAGGTGCAGAAAGAGGCAAGTGAGGTGCAGAAAGAAGCAAGATAAGTGCAGAAAGAAGCAACAGAAGTACAGAAAGAGGGAAGAGGGGTGCAGAGAGAGAGGCAAGAGAGGGGCAGAAAGTAGTAAGACAGGTACAGTAAGAAACAAAAGTAGTGCAGAAAGAAGGAACAGAGGTGCAGAAAGAGGCAAAAAGGTGCAGGAATATATAAGAGTGGTAAAGAAAAAGGCAAGAGAGGTGCAGAAAGAGGGAAGAGGGGTGCAAAAAAGGCAAGAAGGATGCAGAACTTTGTAACAGAGGTGCAGGAAGAAGCCAGAGAAGTGCAGAAAAAACCAACAGTGGTGCAGAAAGAGCCAAGAGGGGTACAGAACGAGGCAATTGGAGTGCAGAACAAAGCAAAAGAGGTGCAGAAAGAACCAACAGAGGGGAAAAAAGAGCAAGAGGGGTGCAAAAAGGGGTAGGAGGGGTGCAGAAAGAGGAAGAGAACTGCAGAAAGAAGCAACAGAGGTGCTGAAAGAGGCACAAAGATTGCAGAAAGAGACAAGACAGGTGAAGAAAGAGGCAAGAGAGGTGCAGAAAGAGGCAAGAAAGTTACAGAAAGAGGCAAGTGAAGTGCAGAAGGAGGCAAGAGAACTGCAGAAAGAAGCAAGAGAGGTGCAGAAAGGGGCAAGTGAGGTGAAGAAAGAAGCAAGATAAGTGCAGAAAGAGGGAAGAGGGTGGAGGGAGAGGCAAGGGGGTGAAGACAGTAGTAAGACAGGTGCAGTAAGAAACAAAAGCAGTACAGAAAGAATGAACAGAAGTGCAGAAAGAGGCAAAAAGTGTGCAGAAAGACGTAAGACGGATACAGAAAAAGGCAAGAGAGGTGCAGAAAGAGGGAAGAAGGGTGCAGAAAAAGGCAAAAGGGCTACAGGAAGAAGTAAATGAGGTGCAGAAAGAGGCAAGAGAGGTGTAGAAAAAGGCAAGAGAGGTGCAGAAAGTAGAAGAGGTTTGCAGAAAGAGGCAGGAGTAGTGCAGAAAAAGAAAGAAATGTGCAGAAAGAAGCAGCAGAAATCAAGAAAGAGGCAAGAGAGGAGCAGAAGGAAGCAAGAGTTGCTTGAACACCATTAGTACCAATTTAACACCCACATTTAGCAATAAGTAACAGGTGACCATTGTAGGTTTGCGAAGGGCCTTCCACCACGCTGTAACACTTGTTGCTGCTTTTTTGGTTACGTTTGAGCCGTTTGAGCTAGAAACAAGGCTTTTTTTGTTCAAATCAGCAGATTAGGGAGAAGATGATAAGTTATGTGGAGAAAGGGGGGCATGGCCTCCGAAGACATTTTAGCAATCCCACTGTGTGGGTCTTACTGGAGGTAACAAGAGGGGTAGTTGGTCCCTTTGGGTGCCAACTACCCCTCCTATTACCTCCAGTAAGTCCCACACAGCAGGATTGGTAAGTTCTCATAGCATGCCACGCCCCCTTTACCCACTACTCTGCAAACGCGCTCCTTGGCGTGCCCCGGGATTGGGATTAAAGTCCCCTTCGCTGCTGTGGGTCCTTAGGGGCCAATTAGCCTACCTCTTACCTCTAGTAAGCCCCACACAGTGAGATTGCTGAGAGGTGGACACAGGCCATGCCCCCTTTCTCCCCCACTCTGCAAACGCACCTCCTGGTGCACTCTTGGTTGGGGGGTGAAGTCCCCTTTCCCCCTGAGGTTCCCTGGGGGCAAACTAGCCCTCCTGTTACCTCCAGTAAGACCCATATAGTTGGATTGCCCAAAGGCCAAGCCCCCTTTTTACACCACTCTGCAAACATGACTCCTGGCGCACTGCTGTTCGGGGGCTGAAGTCCACTTTAGTCCTGAGGTCCTCAGGACACAAGAGGAACTCCTTGTCCCACCAGCAATGCGCCAAGAGGTGTGTTTGCAGAGTGGTGTAAAAAGGGGCATGGCCTCGGACCACCTCTCAGCAATCCCACTTTGTGGGGCTTACTGGAGGTACCTGGTGGGCTAGTTGGCCCCTATCAACCCATACGATTCTAGGGGACTTCCTCCCCCAACCCAAAATGCACCAGGAGGTGTGTTTGCAGAGTGGTGCAGAGAGGAGGTGGGGCCTTCGGCGAGATGCCGGCTTCTGTTTTTTTTTCTTTTGTTAGAAGGGGGCTGTGTGGCACCCCTTCTCCTAACATTTTTTGGGCCCTGGGGAGCCCATCTACCAGGGCATGAGCATTTTTTTTATAAAAACAAAATGGGAAGGGAGCCGTGTGGCCCCCTCCCCTGGGCCACTTCTGTCTCCAGGGACTTCATCTCCTGGGGCCTGGCCTCGTTTTTAACAATTTTTGCCGGGAGGGTGGCCACGTGGTCCCCTTCCCCTGGGGCCAGCCTTCCATTTTTTTTAAAAATAAAAAATAAATTAAATGGGAGGGGGCCAGGAAGCCAACCTCCCAGGCCACTTCTGGCCTCGGGAACCCCATCCCCCGGCAGCGGCCCTCAAGTTGGGGATCTTCGGGGGAGCCCCAATGTCCCCTCGGTCCCTGCCAGCTCCCCACCTTCTGCGAGAGCCGGCATTGCTTTTGGGCAAGGGGAGCTGCTCACATGCAGTTCCCCTTGCCCAAAAGCAATTATGCTTTGCTTTGTTGAAGCGAGAGCAGGTTTCCTGCTCTCGCTTCAACGAAGCAAAACAGTGTTTGCTCCCGCCCTGCCATAGCAAACAGCAATGTCCCAACTCTTTAAAGCCCCAGGGAGGTGATGGTCCCCGGGGCCTGGGGGTCCGCAACGGACCGCCGCACTTCATTTATGTATGCCCCGTTGCAGTGTAGTTCCTATTTCCCTAATAGGCTCTGCGCATTGGAATAACGAACCCTATAGATTTGGCATAGGACTGAGGTCAGTATGCCCCTATTGAGTATTTTAAACTTAATTAATTTGTACCAGCTAACTCAGAGGCCACCAGAAACTCCATGTAAACAAGAAGGGATTAGTTTCTGGCAACCGCATAAACATGACAACTTTGTTTCCCTTTAGAATCGGAACACTCTCAGAATCGTGGAAACAACAGATAACAGTTTCACTCAGCTAATTGTGTATGCTTAGTTTCTTCAGAGTTACACAGAGAGAATAGACGGGCGTTTCAATAAAAGGATTTATTGAACAGTCTTGTTTCTCGTGTAAGAGATATGAGATGTTACAATCACAAGACAGTATGCGAGATATATTATGTACAGCGTAAGCAGTGGAAAGAAATAATACTGTGCTAGCATTATCTTTTATCTATGACACATATATTCATATACATAAATACCATTAGCTAAAAATGCGAGGACTCATAAGATGCTTCTCTAACTAGTTCTACCCCAGTGTACCTATCCTAAGTGTAGTACAAGGTAAGAAGCAGGTGATGTATTCTGTAGTATAGTATGCTAAGTTTAGTATGCCAAGAGTCCCTCTAGGTTCTAGTCAGATCCATACCTTGAGAATGAGAGAGGTGGGAATCTCTTTCCGGGTCTCGAGCTCTAACACCCCGCAAAGGGAGTCAGAACACTGGAAGCTGGATTCTCTGCGAGCAGGGATGACAGCGTCTCTTGTCAGTGCGTCAGGCCGGGACACGTGCTCCTTTAAAGTCGAGGTCTCCTCCCACTTATTTGGGCAAGGGAAGGTATATTTATACCTGGTAGGTGCCTTGGAATGTTAGCATTGACGTAAAGTCGAGCAGAGGAAGACATCAGGAACGAACCCTTAAGGAATAGCAGCTCATGCATAATAAATGAGTTCTTGGAGAAATCAATAATCCTGTGCTGGGGGAACTCCCAAGAACGTAAGGGTCTGGTTTCTAAGAACTCGTTGTGACGTTAGGGTGGACGGATGTAGGTGACCATGCCTGCATTTGGATAGCATGGCTAATGCCTAAATAAGGACTGGGATCTTATGCCTATATAAGGGCAATGCTAATTGTGCCTATATAAGGACCTGTATCATGAAAACCTATATACGGACACCTAAAGCGGAAAACAACACCCATTCCACTTTTGAATGAATGATAATACTAAATGCTAAACATAAAAATGCTAAACATTAAACTGAGTACCACATGTTGTTAAAAAATTTGTAAAAGCATACTAAAAGAAGTTTAAAAAAAACTGTAGCTAAACATGTAATGAAAAGGTACTGTATATTTTAAAGCAGTTTTTTCATTCTAAGCATATATCGGAAATAAATGCAATAGGAATGAATAGGAATATATACACATGACGAAATGGTTGACAAGTAGTCAAAAAATCAAAGCCATTTTATAACATGGTACTAAATGAAATTGTGGTAAATAAGGTGACAATGTGTACCTGGAAGTATTCAAAGAAGTCTGTTCTATTTGAATAGTTCTACTGTAATAAGATTGATTTGCCATGTATTTTCAAATTTAATAAAAAGTCAAATTTAGGAAGAGTTCCAAGTTCTGTTCTGTTCTGAAAATATGGAGGCCAAATTCATTGCTTTCCTGGTACACTGTGAGCCGAATCAAAGTCAGTGTATGGGTCTGGAGAAAACATGAAATCATTAGCTCTTGTAGACAAAAGATCATCTACCGATGTTGGTGACAGTTGGAACACATCGTTTAGAAGGTTAACTGCACAGATATGTGAAGCATCGCCTTCAGCATGGGATGCCGAAGCAATGTTTGCGTCCGTTGTTACCTGTGTGCCTGTTGATCCATCCCGTACCTCAGCAGCAGCAGGAAGCGTCTGTGAGATCTCAACAAATGCCATCTTCAGTATGGTTTGATGAGGTCGATTGACACAAATCTTTTCACCTTTTTTCCAGCAAGGGGCGGCAGAAGTACTGTTCTTGTTCCGTGGACAGCTAGGACAGGTACTGGTTGTCTGTAAGAAGGTCCAAATTCCTTCTTGTCCGCAATCTTCTCTCTGACTAAATCCCCAACCTTTGGGATCCAGACAGGCCTTGCTGGGACTGCCGGTTTTTCCCCATTGGTTGTTGGCTTCAGGAACACGTTGCTTTGTTTTGATCTTAGTTCATTTAGATCCTGTAAAACAGCCAAACGATCTTTGATATCAAAGGGTTTATTTTCCACCACTCTGCCTTTACATTCGAGATCAGGAACCTACATCCATGTCCCAAATAGGACCGCATATGGAGTGACCCCCCCAGAGAACTTCTTGGCAAATTATTTAATGAGCGTTGGACCTCATATAGATGTTTGACCCACCCACTGCTTTATGTCCCGGTTTTTCCTTTCCGCAACAGAATTTCCCTCAGGATGAAATGGAGAGGAGTACGGCAATGCTACGTCCAAACTGGCCATGGCTTCTTTGTAAGCCCGAGAGCTAAACGCAGTGCCCTGGTGAGAATGTAGTGTGCCAATTGCATATGTGGATAAATAGAACTGATATTTGAAATACTTATGCACATTCGCAATAGAAAAGGACCATCTAATGTCAGAGGGCAAGAAAACTCTCTACACAGTTTGCTCGGTATAGCATATCTTATTTTTTTTTAAAAACATTCTAATAATAGGTACACTTCTTTCAATCAAAAGTAGTACTGTTTGTGCATTGTGTCCCCAAGTGAAGAAATGGAACCAATAAGTGACTTTACAAAGTGAATTATTATGTACACGGTTTCCATCAGTTGTGAAAAACGACCATTCATATACAGTATTTTTTACAGCTTCTATCAATGGGGGTCTCCTCAGGACTATCGATGTAGGGACATCTGGATGATGATAGTGCAGCCTCTGTGACAGAGAAGTGTTACAGTGAAAGGTGAAGGTAAAAACTCACGTGAGGACCCGGCCGGGTTCTCCAAGTGAGGTCAGGACGGCACTTCAGGATGTTAGATGGCCGGTAGGCTCTTCTTGGTATTCAGCTATAGCGCTCTATTTGGCAGCGTGGTGCTGATTACAGTGATGGTGCACTGTAGGGTATTGTTGATCTTGTCTTCATAAATCAATTTCTTAGGCAGCAGCGTGTGTCAGCTGCAGTGACTACCGGCCATCTAACATCCTGAAGTGCCGTCCTGACCTCACTTTGAGAACCCGGCCGGGTCCTCACGTGAGTTTTTACCTTCACCTTTTACTGTAACATTTCACTGTCACAGAGGCTGCACTATCATCATCCAGATGTCCCTACATCGATAGTCCTGAGGAGACCCCCATTGATAGAAGGGCTCGAAACGCCGTTGACAAGTACAAAAGAACAGACCATTACCCAGCCCGTATCATTGTGTACTGAAGCTGTAAAAAATACTGTATATGAATGGTCGTTTTTCACAACTGATGGAAACCGTGTACAAAATAATTCACTTTGTATATTCACTTATTGGTTCCATTTCTTCACTTGGGGACACAATGCACAAACAGTACTACTTTTGATTGAAAGAAGTGTACCTATTATTAGTTTTTTTTAAATAAAATATGCTATACCGAGCAAACTGTGTAGAGAGTTTTCTTGCCCTCTGACATTAGATGGTCCTTTTCTATTGCGAATGTGCATACGTATTTCAAATATCAGTTCTATTTATCCACAGGAACCAATGTTTGCGTATATATAAATATTACCCTGGTTCTGTCGTGAGTAGGGTTCCCCTGTTACTCCCCTAGACCAATTGCATATGTGCCAATAAAGACTCGCAAATCTTTTATAACAGTTCGAGCGTCAGCCGAGCGCTGATGCCACATCCATAGGAACCTTTCGCACGAATCCACTGCAACCATTTTATATTTATAGTTACCGTCCCTTCACAAGGGACGGCAGTGGTTCAGGTAAACACAAGCTAATGGTTTGTCTGAAATCAACAGGGGTGTCTGCGCAGGACGTTTCACTGTGGAGACTTTCATCTGTTGGCATATTTCACATTCCAAAACATAATTTTTGGTCTGTTTCCTAATGCCAGGCCACCAATATCTTTGTTTTAGCAAAGATACTGTTGCAGAAACACCTGCATGGGCAGAGGCTATCCCTTCATGTGCAGCTAGGATCAGTCCTAATCTATGTTCCATATTTGGAATCACCCTATCCCCCACTCCAGTGATTCGAGGAAAAGGAACGTTGTTCCCATCAATTACATATGAGTACTTGAGTGGAAATTTCTTTGGTAACACTGCACCACTGCCTTTGCTTGAAGCATTGACAGCCAACAATATCTCACTGTCTATTCTCGTTTTTGAACGAGTGATCGCAGCTACGGAAGCCGTCTGAACAGCCCCCTTTGCGGCCTCATCAGCCAATTAATTCCCTGCAACGTGAACGCCATCACGTTGATATCTCAGCGTGTGTATCACGTGAGCTTTTGGTAGTTCGTTTCATAATTGAACTACTTGTTCCCAAAGCGTTTTATGCTTATGTGCCACCTTTTGCATCTTTGAATCCGTTTTGAAGCCAATTCTGTAAATATTCATTATATGACTTGACACAGTAAAAGGAATCGCACACTATAATTGTGGGGAATTCGCGATCTGTACTTTTAAGTGCCAGTTTGAATGCTTGTAGTTCAGCTCGCTCAGCTTTACAATCTCCTAAGGTTTGGGTTTTAGTGACAATTGTTCGGAAATTACCATCATGCATGCGACCTTTAACTATTGTGCACGCTGCACTATAAGCTTGCTTACTCCCTGTAGCGGGTTGTGCTGATCCGTCAGTATAAATTATAAATTCGTACTGATCGAGTGGCAGAATTTCAGTGGGCAGAGGACATTCA
Source organism: Triturus cristatus (assembly GCF_964204655.1). Taxonomy (NCBI): domain Eukaryota; kingdom Metazoa; phylum Chordata; class Amphibia; order Caudata; family Salamandridae; genus Triturus; species Triturus cristatus. Next base: position 304,577,151 of record NC_140579.1, on the reverse strand, counting down.
TGTTCATATTGCAGGAACGCTTGTGTTTTTAAATCAGGATCAAAAACATATTCAACATCTGTTGAAGCAAGAGAATTAACCCATTGTATCAATCTAAGATGTAAAGTTTTTGCATTTGGAATGCTTGCTTTTGTAACTGCCTCTAAGGCTGGTACTGCAGTCACAACAATAATGCGTTTCCCCTGGGCTAGAGCTCTTTCTTTTGCTACAGTGGTTTGAACTGCTGTCAGTATCTTTTCTGTTGAAGTGAAGCGCATTTCTGCTTGTGTATACAAATGTGATTTGTATGCTATTGGTACTTTTTCACCCTCATTAAATGTTAAATAGGTGAATCCGCATTGACCCAAAATTATTCGGATCACTAAATTGCGTTTATTTGTGCGTGTTTGTAAGTGATTTGTTGCTAACATGTTAGCTTGGAGTGAACACAGGATATCTGTGTGTTCCTGTGTGAAATGTTTTATTGAAAAATCAGGTTTGATTAATTTGTAGAGAGGTTTAACCCTTTCTGTGTAGTTTAGAATGTAAGTTCTTCCAACATTTAAGAAACCCAAGATGGATTGTAAGTTTTTCAGCGTTTTTGGAAGTTGGAGCAGCGCACACTTTTCTAAAAAGTTAGCTGCCAGGCTTTTGCCTTCACTTGAAAGCTCATATCCTAGGAAAAGGACATTGAGATGGGCAATTCTAGATTTTTTAAAGTTGAATTTATAGCCCTCAGAGGCAAAGCCCAGTATAATGGTATTCACCCTGTTCAAGTGACTATCTAGGTCATCGTCTGTCAGATAGATGTCATCAACGTATGACAATGCCTCGTTATCATAAATTTGTAGTAACTCTGTTACCCTTGCTGAGAATAACCCTGAGCTGTTTTTGAACCCTTGTGGGAGTCGACAAATTGTCCTTGAGTCCCCATTATTGAGAAAGCTGTTAAGTACCTGTTTTCAGGTGCTATGTTTTGACAAAAGAAACCATTGGAAATGTCCAATGTGGTTTTATATTTTTTACGCACAATGTTATTCATTACTGCTGTACTATGTGCATTTTGCACTGCAAATGTTTTGGAACAAGTGTTCCAGTGTCTGTAATCCAAAACTAGATGATATGTATTGTCTGGTTTGGATACAGGAAACAAAAGATTGTTCATTGAGGAGGTGCATGTTTCAATCACCCCTTGGTATTCAAGTTGATCTAAGATCTCCCTGACCTGTCTTTTAGCTTCTTTCTTTATTGGGTACTGCCTTTGTGACGTAGGTTGATTTTTTAGCTGTATTTTGTGGTGATGTGAATCCTCATCCCATCCTACATGATTTTTGTATAATGCTGGGGCCTGGGCTACTGCCCATTTCCTGGCATAAGTATATTTTAGGTGAATTGGAAAATGGTTGGAGAAGGCTGGCATAATGATATCCTCGCCATGTGGGCATCCCCTGACAAATGTTGGTGGCCAGTCCTGTTCTACTAGAAGTATATCATAACCCCTTGAAAGTTTCTCCCAAAAGAGTGCTTCCACTTTTCTTGGTATGTCTCCCTCCATTCGGAGTGTTATTTCATATAACTTTTGTGGAGTACTAACCCTATTGTCTGCAGTCTCTACTGTACTCATTCAAGTCCACTATCTCCAGAAGTTCCTTCAGGTTCTGGCGAGCTATTGTTACTTCTGCTGCACTGTCCAGCATTGTCTGAGCCCATTCTCCGTTCTTGAGCTGTGTTCTCAGTATTCTCGGCATGTTTGATCTTCAGACTTGCTACCTTCTTTTTGGTGAATTGAGGTTTTGATCCATTTTTCTGAACGTGTTGATCGTCTTTTGACTTCACACGTTCTTCTTTGTGATCTGACCATCCTCTTCTTTCTGATGTCTGTGGCGATATCTGAAAGGTACGAGAGGAACGTGTATCAGTATCTTGATACCTGTCAGGTTTTCTTAAAGTATCCCTATTCCTGAGGTTATACCTCCTTTCAGTGGGCTCCTTTTGAGGAGACCTTCCTCAGGATTGAGAACGTGTCTCTTTTGGATTTTGTTTATTAGTTTCCCACTTCTTTTTAGAAGATGTAGGATTTTGAATATTAGAGTCCTTCTCAGGACCTTCAGACAGTTTTGGCTTCAAAGGTTTTCCACCCAAACTGTCTCTGCCTAATTCTGCATAAGATTTTTCTATTATTCTGGGTAGTTCATGTCGATGTTCTGTTACATCAAATTCCCTTAAGCGTTGGCGGATCGCCACTGATGCTGCCTCCCCTTTAATATAAGATAATATTATTGTTGAGACCTGGTCGAAGTTTTTCAGTAATTTCATACCTAAATTCAGAGCAGGCTCTGCCCCGTATTCATTTTGAATTTGTTTCAGGAAATCTGGTATTACTGCATTTGACGGAACACCATGTGTTTTAGTATAGATGGCAGCAAAGACTATGCCCCAAGTGGTGCAGTCTTCCAGTTGTGGTGTGATCCCCATTGGCAAACAGATTGTTAGGATTCTGTGTTTCTCATAAGGGCTAGTATTTGGAAATACTGCTTCGATTTGAGTAATGTTTTGAGATATCCAGAATGGAATTTGTTCACGTTTTGTGGGCATTTTACCCATGACTGCATATAAAGTCTGTGGAGTAATTTTTAGTGTATACCCTTGTTGAGTGGTTTGATTTGGAATGGTTATTGGTGGTTGGACTGTGAAAGTCCGCATGACATATTGGACTAATTGTCTGTAAGTAAATTTTTATTAACTCTTGAAGTTGAGTAAGTAATTCTTCGTCTGACATTTCTTCGATGTCAGGATGAGGTGTGTAGCCTGCTAGAATCGGCCATGTTGCTCCTGGGCTACCTAGTGGACCGTGCCTGGTAATGTTTTTGTGATGTTTTAGGGCGCCTTTAAACCATAGATTATGCTCCTGGTTTGTGAGTGGAATTTCAATATCCTCGAAAGGAATATATTCCTCAGGGAATTCATCTTCTTTAAAGAAGTGAAATACTTTTGTTACTGGATTTGATTCTGGGAATACAATCCATGAATAGAATACCTCTGTCTGAAAGGCTTCGTGTGCCTCTATCACGAAAACTGCTCTACCACCTCTTGGTGTTAGGCCGTGTTTTATAAGTTTTAGAGTGATGGATCTCCTTAAGTTTGGAGGGATATTCATAACACCCTCATCGGTTTCATTTAAACCTGTAAAATTAAAAGCTATTACGACTGGGTCAGCCGTAGCTACACCGTTCTCGATGTTAGTATCCCCGTTCAGGGACATTGTTTTTGAAAAATGTAGAACAAGTTTCAAGGAAACAAAGATAAGGTGCACAATACTTTTGAACACTGTATCCTTCCACGTTGAACAAACCAAACAGCTAATATATAGGATTTTTGTCCTATTCAGCTTTGGTGGATACTTAACCCTACCCACTCCAGACGTCTTTTGGAGTGTGTGAGTAAGGATCTCTCTATGAGAAAAGCACAACTGAGTTACTCAGTATCTAGCATTAAATTAGTACCTTACCAAACGGGGGTCGCCATGTAGTGTAGTTCCTATTTCCTTAATAGGCTCTGCGCATTGGAATAATATACCCTATAAATTTGGAATAGGACTGAGGTCAGTATGCCCCTATCGAGTATATTAAACTTAATTAATTTGTACCAGCTAACTCAGAGGCCACTAGAAACTCCTTGCAAACAAGTAGGGATTAGTTTCTGGCAACCGCATAAACAGGACAACTTTGTTTCCCTTTAGAATCGGAACACCCTCAGAATCGTGGAAACAACAGATAACAGTTAATCGTGCATGCTTAGTTTCTTCAGAGTTACACAGAAAGAATAGACAGGCGTTTCCATAAAAGGATTTATTGAACAGTCTTGTTTCTTGTGTAAGAAATATGAGCTGTTACGATCACAAGACAGTATGCAAGATATATTATGTACAGCATAAGCAGTAGAAAGAAATAATACTGCGCTAGCATTATCTTTTAGCTATGACATATATATTCATATACATAAATAACATAAGCTAAAAATGCAAGTACTCATAAGATGCTTCTCTAACTAGTTCTACCCCAGTGTACCTAACCTAAGTGTAGGAAAAGGTAAGAAGTAGGTAATGTATTCTATAGTATGGTATGCTACGTTTAGTATGCCAAGTTTAGTATGCCAAGAGTCCCTCTAGGTTCTAGTCAGCTCCATACCTTGAGAATGAGAGAGGTGGGAATCTCTTTCCGGGTCTCGAGCTCTAACACAACGCGAAGGGAGTCAGAACACTGGAAGCTGGATTCTCTGCGTCTCTTGTCAGTGTGTCAGGCCGGGACACAGGCTCCTCTAAAGTCGAGGTCTCCTCCTACTTGCTTGGGTAAGGAAAGGTATATTTATACCCGGTAGGTGCCTTGGAATGTTAGCATTAATGTAAAGTAGGGCAATGGAAGACATCAGGAATGAACCCTTAAGGAATAGTGGTTCATGCATAATAAATGTGTTCTTGGAGAAATCAATAATCCTGTGCTAGGGGAATTCCCAAGAGCTTAAGGGTCGGGTTTCTAAGAACTCGTTGTGACGTTGGGGTTTATGGATGTAGGTGACCATGACTGTATTTGGATAGCATGGCTAATGCCTAAATAACGACTGGGATCTTATGCCTATATTAGGGCAATGGGAATTGTGCCTTTATAAGGACATGAATCATGAAAACCTACATACGGACACCTAAAGCGGAATACAACACCGGGGAGGTGTTGGTGCATGGGGCATGTGGGGGTGGCTCGAACCCCCCACACAAATTCTTTCTTAAAAACCAGAGCCCCGGGGAGGTGGTGGTCCCCGGGGCTGCGGGGGAGCCACATGCCCCCACATTTTGTTATCAAAGCCCCAGGTAGTTGGCAGTCCCCAGGGCAGCGTGGGGGGGGAGGCGTGCCGCCATGATTTTTTTATTATAAGTAAGCCCGGGGGGGGTCCCCGGAGCTGCAGTGTTGTTGTGTGTTCCCCGCACATTATAGATGAAGCCCCAGGGAGGTAGCGGGGTGGCAGTCCCTGAGGCTCGGGGGACAAGCGGGCCCCCGCTACATAATTGGGCTTTGCCCTCGGGACCTGGCCCACCCTGGGGCTTAAGGAATACAAAGCGCGGGAGCCCGCGCTTTGGTTTTAAAGAAAACTTTCGTCCGGATTCACGCACCCAGCGCCAATTTAGCTGATTTTTTTTTTTTAATGCTTTTTTGCCCTGGGGGTCCTTGGCAGGTCTATGGGGTTAGCGCATTTCTACCCTTCCCCCTTTTCTGTTTTTTCATCTTTTTTTCTACTGATGGCAGCCAACACTTCCTGGTTTGGAGTGTTGGTAGCCAATCAGAATGAAGCTTGTGCTCGGGAGGATTTGCCCAGATATCGATATATATATATTTTTTTATTTCTCAGGAACTACTGAACGGATTTACACCATTTTCAAAATAAGCATTGGCATAGCCAATAGGTCTCGCCTTTGGGACCTTATAAGTGTTTAGCAAGAGATATTTGATAATTAATTGTATGTGTGTGTGTGTGTGTGTGTGTTTGTGCTTGAGTGAGAGATAGAGATAGAGGAAGCGAGAGAGAGAAGCAGCGAAACATAGAGGGGAACAGATAGTGTGGGTTACAAAGAGAGTGACCACAGGAGGGATGAAAAGAAATAGAGGATGAGTGCCTGGGTGATGGCTAGACAGAGAAATAGAGACAGCAGAAGACTAGATACAGAGATAAAAAACAAGAGCAGCAAAGAGACAAGGGGAAATGCTGAGAGGAAGAGTGGAAAGAGATAAACGGAGGAGCAGAGAAAGAAGAAGAGAAAGGGTGACAGAGGAAGTGCAAAAGGTGGCTAAATTAATATATAGGAAAGGGGAAATGAGTAGAATATAGATGAAAACTAGTGCCCATAATTCGGCTAGAAGCCTCGTGGCCCTACAGACGCAACACAACCTTCCCATGGGCGCGTCACAATCCCACTGTGCTCCGCAAGTAAATGGATATAGTGTGAGGGGAGCATGATGTGCAGCAGAGAAATAACGTACCACCCCCGGTCCCATTGGACCCTTCAGCTGAACCGGTTTGCGCTGTGTGAAAGGAAATGGAACGAAAAGATGGAAGGGAAGCATGAAATAAATTAAAACATAGAAGAAAGAAAACAACTTATGTATGAGGAAGAATTAAGCTCTCATACTTATATCCTCGCTCACAAAATGGTGTGATCCTGGGCAGTTCGCCTTATCTCTCTGTTCCCCGGTTCCATTATTTGTTCAGTTTGACAGAAATAATAGCACATGAAACAATTTTCGTATTTAGTTCCAAGAACTTAAAGAACGTTTTTTTGAAAATACCAAAGAATAACCTTTAAATGCACGTGTTCATCCTAAGACTACCTACTTGAAAAGGTTTAAAGGCATGGTTTAAAGGCACTCTCTGGATGAAGAATTGCAGCGCTGCTCTAGAACTTTAATGCAGAAGCAATATTTAAGAAGCTGTCCACAAGACAGGAAGGTTGACTGAATAACTCATCAAATCGAAATGTCGCTTTCAACATATTTAACCCCTTCAGCGCGGCGCGGATTTCCGCGCCACGCTGAAGGTTCCGTGCGCGGGCGGGGCCATAACGGAGCGGTTCCATCATGCGCACAGCGCAACCGACGTGCATGACGGAACCGCTCCGTCATGCGCGTCGAAGGGGTTAAGAGATCTGACGAGGGTAGTGATGAGAGAAAGAGCCCGATTTAAAAAATCTAAAAACATAAAAGCCTCATAGGCCGTATATGGTACAATATTGGTGCCGTTGTCTTAGTGAGAGAAACTGTTGTACAGTGCACACTGGAGATATTTCCAAGGCACTTATCTGTATGTTGTTACACATTGGGTGCTCAAAACAGCTGCCGGGTTGAGAGCACAAGCGTCCTCTTTCTCAACATAAGCACCTTTACACAAAGGCACCACCAGCCTCTACTGTCGGGGTCTGAGCGAAGCTCTTAGTCCTACTGATTCACTGTCTAACCTCTCTGCTAAAATTAGCAAAGAGGGGACCAGTTTGTGGTGATTGCGGTGGTCAAAATGGTCACATTTCTGGTTCTTGTGAAGCTGGTGTAAATGCCACCGCCACTGGTTTCAGTGTGCAGGGTCAGACGCAGGAGGCACGGATGAGCATCAGAGCGCATGGACCGATGCAGGGTGCACGGATGAGCATCAGAACACAGGGTCAGACCACACAGGGTGCACAGATGAGCATCAGAGTGCAGGGTCAGGAGCAGGAGGTACGGATGGGAATCAGAGCACCGGTAAGCCGGGAACCGAACAGCAGACCTCTGTGGTAGGGGGAGGTACCGCCAGCACAGCTCCGGCTCGGCCCTGTGCAACTCACAGGCAGTGGCTTCCACGAGCACTGAACCTCCACTGACCCAGCAGCTTTCTTCCGGTCTGGCCTGAGAGGAGGCCAAGACTCCGAAAGCACGCACTCCGCCTCCGATCAATCAACACCCTCACCAGCAGAGAGGACGCACATCGTTGACGAGACGGCCAGTTTACATTGCAATTTGTCCCAGGTTATTAAACCCAAAACGTCCACTCGCTGTGAGCATAAGTACATCCCAGAGTCATTCCGAATGAAGAAAAGCATGACAGCATACGAGAGAGAAGCGCTTTGCGGAACAGTGTGTGAGGCAGCAGGCAGGACAAAAGCAATTATAGGCAAGTGCGGTGCGTGCACTGCAAGGAATGTGTGGTATGCACTGGCACATGGCCATGCTGCTGCTCGCTTCTGAGCTCCCTAGGCCAGGGCAGCGAGAGAAGGCAGGACATGCACCCGCCTTTGGCCAATTGCGTGCTGTCTTTCTTAGAAACACGCACGCAAAGGCCAAAAGCGAGTGAGGAAAAAGTCAAAGTTAAAAGTCCTTGCTAGAAGCCTCGCAGAGCAGGGCATGTGCGCTGACTCAGGCGAGACCTAAAAATAACACAGCCATGTTATCACGTAGGCCCGTGCATTCTTGTTACTCGTGAATACAAAATGACGTGGCAAGCCAAGTAAAAAAACATGGCAGGGCAATTTTTGTTGGAGAGATATATATATAGATATATATTTTTTTTACTCTTACTCTTTAGCCGTGCTGCACATCATTGGGAATGAAGTGCAACTTGCCTAAACATCATTGGAGAAGCCAATAGGTCTCAAAGACTAGACCTATCAACTTTGCCAATGCTTGTTTACAGGTGCGCAATGAAGCAACAATGTACTTCAACTCAATTGAAGAGAGAGCAGTGTCTCTGATCCACGTCTGCTCATCACGTTATATACCAGTTTTGATCCTACCCGGTAGTTTTTTTGTCAGTTTGCATAACTGTGGTTATTCCCCATTCTTGCAGGTAATTGAGATATGAGGCTTTGGTGAAATATTTAGAGCATATCTTAGCTGGCGCACTGCTGAGTCACAGAGATGAGTCACTCAATCGATCTTAGACACTTATGAATTACTAAACACCAGCTTGTTAAAGGAGAAAAGAGGTAAAACACCTTTTGTGTGCCTTAGTGGAATTTATTTCTCAAAAAAGCAAGAAAAGGACCAAGACTTATGCCGAAGTCTGTTGAGGAAAAGACGTATATTTCCTCAGGATTGTTTTTGTTGAGCAAGGTGAGGAACTAGACTAGATTAATTTTTGACGGAGTACGATTTATATATAGGAGAGAAATAATTCATTAACTATTCAGGTATAGATTTTCTAATGTTGTCTGAAGTGCTTCTTAGCTTAATTATCAAAAAGAAGTAACAATGGTAGTAGAGAAAGTATATATGTGAGTGATTATATATATATATATATATTACCTACTGGCAGTCGCCAGTAGGTAGTTGTAGTTAGGACCTATTTTCCATAGGAAATCCGCAACATTCTATTTGGAATAACGTTGGCGCCGATTGACGAATCTTCGCGAAATTTTTCAAACTTTTGGCCAGCTCTGGTCCGCTCCTATCCTGAAAATTTCACGGTGATTCGTCAAGCGGGGGCTGAGAAAAAAGGGGAGTCCCAAAACGCATTTTCCCATGGACCTGTTGACGCAGCAACAGCCCGAACTGCTGAACGGAATTACACCAAATTTGGCAAAGAGGTAGTCCTCAGTTCAGACTCATGCTTTTTTCTTAAATGGTGTAAATCCGTTCAGTAGTTCCTGAGAAAATTAGATTTAAAAAGATAGATATATCTGGGCGGAGCCTAACTACACATCTCATCGTGAGATCTGATTGGCTGTCAGCACTTCATCCAAGAAGTGTTGGCAGCCATCTTGGGACCAATACACATGATAGCACCTCATTAAAAAGCATTGCAGTTAATAGAAGGTTTTAAGACTTTAGTTACATTATAAATCATTTGTTGATGGTACCATACTCATTTTAGGAATTGTGGTGTGATCTAAGGTGATTTTACCATGTGAAAAAGCCTTCTGCTGTGATATTATGAATCATGTTTAAGAGAAAACTATTTTCTCATGCATTTCCCACTGAGATTTGGAAGGTGATCTATAAGCTAAACTGAGAGCATATTTTCTATACATTCACATTATCTTTCTCAGTCATGTGAGAATGAAGTCTGACATTCTCAGTAAAACATGTACATCCAACAAGGGCAGAGACTGTCAGTTGATTCCTTTGTGTTCTACTGCAGCTTCCCAGAGGTTTCTAAAGAACAACTAGAGCGCTAACAGTCCTACTTATGACAAACGTATTGCACACCTGAAGCCATCTTGATTGGAATAAAGTGGTAACTCTTAAAACATTGAGGGGGTTCATTTTGACATAGAAAGTATGATTAGTGCTGCAGAAAGAAAAATTAGGGCACATTTTGAGTGACTTCTCAAATCATCTTCTATTTCATTAAAACATTCTGACATGCAGACTGAAACATGCACTTTCAATACCAGAAGCAGACTTCCCTGGTGTGCAGTAGCTTTACTACAGTGATCTAATAAGCAACTAGAGTGCTAACATTCTAAATTTATGGCAAATGTGTGACACATCTGAATGCCTTCTTGATGGAATCAAAGTAAAAAACTGAAAGTATTTCCTACTGAGGAGACTGTAGTAAATGAGGAAATTAGGAAACTTCATAACAAATAAGTCTCCCAAAATGGACACCAGAGACAAAAGAGCCCAAATGTGGCACAAATATCACCCAGATGTAGCCCAAGTATAGCCCAATGACAGAATGTCCCACAGTGTTCTAACAAACAACTAGAGCGCTAACAGTCTTACTTATGACAAAAGTGTGGCACACCTGAAGCCATCTTGATTGGAATAATGTGGTAACACTTAAAACATTTAATTTACAAAGGAACACAATGATGGGGTACATTTAGCCATAGAAATTATGATTAGTGCTGCAGAAAGAAAAATTAGGGCACATTTTGACTTCTCAAATCCTCTTCTATTTCATAAAAAAATTCTGACATGCAGACTGAAACATGCACTTTGAATACCAGCAGCAGACTTCCCTGCTGAGCAATAGCTTTACTACAGTGATCTAATGAGCAACTAGAGTGCTAACATTCAGAATTTATTGCAAATGTGTGACACATCTGAATGCCTTCTTGATGGAACCAAAGTAAAAAACTGAAAGTATTTCCTACTGAGGAGACTGCAGTAAATGAGAAAATTAGGAAACTTCATAACAAATAAATCTCCCAAGATGGCCACCAGAGACAAAAGAGCCCAAATGTAGCCCAATTATCACCCAGATGTAGCCCAAGTATAGCCCAATGACAGAATGTCCCAGAGTGTTCTAACGAACAACTAGAGCGCTAACAATTTTACTTATGACAAAAGTATGGCACACCTGAAGCCATCTTGATTGGAATAAAGTGGTAACACTTAAAACATTTAATTTATAAAGGAACAAAATGAGGGGGTTCATTTTGCCGTAGAAATTATGATTAGTGCTGCAGAAAGAAAAATTAGGGCACATTTTGACTTCTCAAATCCTCTTATATTTCAAAATAAAATTCTGACATGCAGCCTGAAACATGCACTTTCGAATACCAGCTGCGGACTTCCTTGGTGAGCAGTAGCTTTACTACAGTGATCTAATGAGCAACTAGAGTGCTAACATTCAGAATTTATGGCAAATGTGTGACACATCTGAATGCCTTCTTGATGGAACCAAAGTAAAAAACTGAAAGTATTTCTTACTGAGGAGACTGCAGTAAATGAGGAAATTAGGAAACTTCATAACAAATAAATCTCCCAAAATAGCCACCAGAGACAAAAGAGCCCAAATGTAGCCCAAATATCACCCAGATGTAGCCCAAGTATTGCCCAATGACAGAATGTCCCAGAGTGTTCTTAAGAACAACTACAGCGCTTACTGTCTTACTTATGACAAAAGTATGGCACACCTGAAGCCATCTTGATTGGAATAAACTGGTAACACTTAAAACATTTAATTTAAAAAGAAACACAATGAGGGGGTTCAATTTGCCATAGAAATTATGATTAGTGCTGAAGAAAGAAATATTAGGGCACATTTTGAGTGACTTCTCAAATCCTCTTCTATTTCATTAAACAATTCTGATATGCAGACTGAAACATGCACTTGTAATACCAGCAGCAGACTTCCGTGGTGAGCAGTAGCTTTACTACAGTGATCTAATGAGCAACTAGAGTGCTAACATTCAGAATTTGTGGCAAATGTGTGACATATCTGAATACCTTCTTGATGGAATCAAAGTAAAAAATTGAAAGCATTTCCTACTGAGGAGACTGCAGTAAATGAGGAAATTAGGAAACTTCATAACAAATAAATCTCCCAAGATGGCCACCAGAGACAAAAGAGCCCAAATGCAGCACAAATATCACCCAGATGTAGCCCACATGTAGCCCAATGACAGAAGTGTGCAAAACACTTATTTTTTGTGTATTTGCAGTTTTATATAGTGCCGACTTGTCAGGTATTGGAGTGCTTTACATGATCATTGGTTACATCACACAAGATCAAATTCATTTTGGTTGTAGACATGGGGAGATTAAGTGCTTTGACCAGAATCACAGAATGTTGAGCTGAAGCAGAAACTCCAACCTGGTTCCGCAGTTGCAAAGTCTGCAGCTCTGGAAGTAACACCACATCCTCTCCCCTAAGTGCAACATTTAATCAAGTGGTCAACTGGATAAAAAACATAAGGATTACAAATATTTTAAAATTTCTTTGTCGCTATTTGAAAACTCAGAAAATATGTCCTCGTTTTAGTTTTTTAGAGCTCTAACCATAATTTTGATGCAAATAAGACCCTCTCATATATGTAATTTCTAAAGGAAATGCTCTAGGTATTACAGTTTTGATTACATCAAGATGACGTCAGGCGTGCCACACTTTTGTAATAAATATAGAATGTTAGCAATCTAGTTGTTTATTGGGATACTGTTGAGAGGCAGAGGCCAGGGGCAAAATTGAAGGCAGGTAGGAGAGTGCAGAGGCAACAATTTGACCACACTGGGCAGGCAGGAAGGGCAGTGGCAGCACAACAGACTATGGAAGGCAGTGGAAAGGGGGGCAGGGGCAACAAACCAACAATACAGGACTGGCAAGAGAGGCTGTGGCAATATAATAGACCATTGTGGGCAGAAGGAAGAGGCAGTGGTAGTACAACCATACATGCCAACAGACCCATTTCAGCCAGGAAACGTCCAAAGTTTTTAAGCTCAAATGGGCTTTATTTGATCTGTCTTCTGTCTACAATCTCCTCTTTTTCAATGTAACTCAAAGGGGAAAATCAATACCCCAGTTTTTTTTCAAAATCTCCCTCTTACCAAGTTCATAATGTTCGCAAGTATGGTACATTGGATCATAGTAGGCAGGAGGAATTTGGGTAGGGACATGGACTCGGATAACAGAGGACAGGAGGGACATGGAGAGGTGCACCAAACTGACCCTACAGGGCAGGCATCAGGATTTGCAGAAGCACAATACACCACACAGGGCATGCGGGACGTGAGTGCAGCACAATAATCCATAGAAAGCAATAGGGCGGGGACAGGACCATGCACATGGACAACAGAGAACAGAGGGGAAAGAGGCAGTGGTAGCTAGCTGACCATAATGGACAGACAGGAGAAAAAGCTGCAGCATAAAGGGCAGGCGGGACAGATCAGGGGCATTACAATGGAACAGACAAGCCAGGAGGGAGGGAATAGGGGTCTGCACATGGAAACAGACGGCTGGGGGAAAGGGGGCAGGGCAGGAGCAGCAAGATGACCATGGAGGTCAGGCAGGATGGGCACTAGAAACAAGACACACCATGGAGAGCAACAGTGAGACTATGATGGCATACACACAGACCATGGAGGGAAGGTGGGAGGGGGTCAGGGGCAGCTAGCTGACCGCACAGGGAAGGTGGGAGGGGCCATGGCAGCACAGAAGACCATGCATGGCAAGCGGGAGGGTTAGTGGCAGCACAATGGCTATGATGGGCATGAAGGAGGGTGCAGGGGCATGCACAAAGGACCATGGAGGATAGAAGGGAGGGTCAGGACCTGGGCACAGACAAGGGAGTTCAGGGAAAGGGGCCTCAAAACAGACCGTGTTGGGCAGGCAGGAGCAGCAGTTGCAGCACAACAGACCAGGGAGGGCAGAAGGGTGTGGCAGTAAAATGGACCATGGAGGACAGGAGGAAGGGGAAGGGGCATGGCATGTGGACAGGCAGGGTGGAGGTGGCAGGGACAGGTTGCAGTCATCTGACAATGCTAGGCAGGTGGGAGGGGAGTGGCAGCTCAACAGAAAACTCAGAGTAGATAAGAGTGGCAGGTCCATGGAACATGGTGGGCAAAAAGGATGGAGCAGGGGCATGCACAAAGACATCAGAGGGCAGGGGGAAGGAGAATAGGGGCAGAAAGCTAAGCACAGAGGCTAAGCAGGAGGTCAATGATGGGCCATATAATTGGGCAATGGAGGGCAGGAGGAGTGGACTGGTACATCATGCTAAATGGAGGGCAGTGGCAGCACATCAGACCATGCATGGCAGGAGGGAGGAGGCTAGTACATGGATTCAGACAACAGACGATAGGGAGGAGGTGGATGGGGCAGCAAGCTAACTGTTCAGAGAAGGTGGGTATTAGGAACATTATTGTTTTTAAAATGTGTGTCTGTTCGAACTACTTAAAATATGAACAAGTCTGCAGCATAATCTCACTTTTATTCAGGAAGAAGAGGGCGTTTGTGACTGTGACTCCGGGCTCACTTGGGAGAAACACCCCCTGACCCTCCACCCCCATCGCAAAATGTAATGCCCGTGAAAAAGGTAGGTGGACGCAGTGTTATATAGAAGATAGTCCTGAGAGCACGATTGAAAATGAAAACTAGATATAGTATATGGTATAAACTATGCACCAAAAAGTGTGATATAAGATGAACCGGGGTGTGAAATATAATATGCAATACATTGTGCGCAATGACAGATTCATTGGAGAGCGCGAGATAGCACAGGCACTAGCGCGTGCTATGCGATATGCGCCTTGGAGTGTAATATGCACAGGGCAGTGTTGTGTAACCTAACTAGTCTCTAAAGTTGTAATATCAAATATGTGCTGGGGAGTGTAACGTTGCATATGCACTGTGACAAAGATATGGATCCCAGATTGTAATATGTATGGCATAGCGCTGTGCGTTATAACATAGGCATCGAGGAAGGCACACTAGATGGGGCAATACAACCCGTGCGAAGACAAGTGTGGCATGACATATTCATGGGGTGGTGTTACAGTGCACATGGGCTAGAGAGTGTCATAGCATACGCACTTGCTGGTGGAATACAACACAGAGGTGTGTGGCACTCGGCGGGCACTGGTGGGTGTAACACAGCATTGGACTCAGCCAGCAGCATGCTGTGACTCTCAAGTGAGGTTTGTCTCCTTTCCAAAGAGTAAAATAAAAAGTATTACACATCCGGCAGTGGATGTGTGTTTTATTAACCGTGAGGGGGGTTTCTTGCATAGTTTAGTCGAATTTTTGTTGAATTCCTTGGTGTGCGTGTGTATTAAATGTGCCCGTCAATAGCTACCTATAAAATAAATAAATAAAATAAACGACAAGGGTGTCTACTTGGAGAGTACCCACCGGCGGGGGCGCCAGGATTAGGCACGGTAGGGCCTCAGACACGTCAGAGCTTCACTAGCGGTGTAACTAGATTCCACGTGGATTCCTTGTATGCATAGTCGCCTTTTAATGAATATCACGCAAATCGTCATAGTGATAGGTACATACGGTTTGACCAGCATGTCCTAGGGGTTTCTATAAATATATATTTTTTTAATTATAAAAAACAAAGGCCAGCCCTGGTGGATGGGGCCATATGTGGCCTCAGGAGGGGGACAACGCAGCCTCCCTCCTAAAGATTTTATTTTTTAAAAAAGGCTATGACCCGGGGGTTGGGGTCCCCGGGGCCGATTAAGGCCTTGGGAGGGGGCCAGGCAGCCCCCTTCCAAATTAATTTTTTTCAACAAAAAAAATTAGGGTGCAGTCCCTGGGGGATGGGGTCCCCAGGGCCAATAAATTAGAAAAAGAAGGGGGGCCACACAGCCCTCCTTCTTAAAAAAATAAAATAAATAAAAGACCGGCATCGCGCCGGAGGCTACGCCCCTCCTTGCAGCACTCTGCAAAAGCGCCCCCTGGCCAGTTGTAAGTTGGGGAATTAATTCCCCTTTAATACTGAGTGTCCCTGAGGGCCAAGTAGCCCAACAGGTATCTCCAGTATGCACCAGGGAGCTGCGTTGCAGACATGTGTTCTGAGGCCACACCCCTTTTTACACCTCTATCCAACGCAGCTCTGTGGCGCTTACTGGAGGTACCTAGTGGGCTAGTTTGACCCTAGGGAGCCTTAGGATTCAAAGGGACTTAATCTCTCAACTTAGAATGGCCACAGGGCGCGTTTTCACAGTGGTGAAGGAAGGGGACGGGGCCTGAGGTGACGGGTGCAAACACACCCAGTGGCGCGTTTTAAGAGGTAGTTTTAATCTCCCTGCCCTATTATATACTAGGGGCTTACAGAGGAGATCATGCTAATCACAGGGGGACCCCAACGCATAGTGTTCCCTAGTGTATGTAAGTGTTTTCACTGTATTCTGAGTGTCTTTTAACATAGCACTGGCTCTAGGACTGGTTAGCCAGACTCAGTTACCACCAGTATCCATCTGAAAAAGTTGAGGGTACAGGATGATTCTGCAACAAGGCTTCTTTCTGCTCTTCTGTTTGTTCTTTCTGCACGTTATCCTTCTTCCTGCACTTTTCTTCATCTTTGAGGACTTCTGTTGCTTCTTTCTGCATTTCTTTTTTTTCTTTCTGTGCGTTATTTCTTCTTTCTTCATATGTCCTATCTCTGTAGGCATAGTTAGAAATTAGCATTTAAAAAACCTTAGAAATTCACTGAAAAAAACATAGGTTTCAGGGGCGTTATAGTTAGCTGGACGTTTCACTCATACAAAACCATTGAAATTCCCCCGTTATAGTTAGTTCAGCTAACTATAACTCGCGCGCCCGCAATGCACTGCTGATGACGTCACATATTACATCACTCATGACATGGTCAGTGACATCACTCATGACATCACTGATGACATCTCAAATGACATCACTGATGACATCATCCTTGTGAAAGAGTGGCAGACCTCCTCTCCCCCTAATATAACCTTTGATACACACATTCAAAAATAGAAACTAACATTTTCAAAACAATGGACATACCAATACCAGTTACAACAACCTATTCAGTAATTCTAAGATCACATACACATCCACTCATTCACCAACAGTCCTATACAATCACTCATACATGTACTCACTCATCATATGTACTCATACACCTATACATCCTACACAACACCACTCATCCATAGAGTTACTCACACACATAGTCATTCATGTTAATAAAGAATCAAACATCCATTTACTTACATAAAGAGTTATACACACACCACCACACTTACTTCTACAGAAACTTACACATACTTAGTCTTTTAAACAATCATTTATAGAAACACATACAAATTCAGACAGGAACTCTTCCAATCTCTCACTCTCACATATACTCACTTATATACACCAATAGTCACATATACTAGTTTAAAACATATGTAGTTACTCATAAAGACACTATTGAGACAGTCATTCACTCACTAACACACCCATGCAACCACTCATCCACCCATACAGTCCTGCACACATGCTATCTTCAACACATACAAACAGTGAGTCACTCATTCATGCACCTATGCACTACGTAATACCCCCACCGAACCATATAGACACTGATACTCAAAAAACCAACTAATAACCTATATAGACACTCATGTAGCTACTCACCAACCCATGCAGCCACTTATACACAAAGTGAGAGACTGATACAGATATTTACATATTTAAACATTACTCAATAAGCCATGTATTCACTAAGATACACTTAATCAGTCAGTTACACAATCAATTTTTCAAAAACAAATCCTCCATTTAGACACTTATATACCCATTTATTCTTCCATCGACCTTGAGATATACATATATAAAACATATTTAATTTTCAGAAAAACACACATTCACTGTATGAATAAGTATGTGTTTCTATAAGTGTTTGTTTAAAAGACTAAGTATGTGTAAGTTTCTGTAGAAGTAAGTGTGGTGGTGTGTGTATAACTGTATATGCAAGTAAATGTATGTTTCTTTCTTTTTTTCATGAGTGACTATGTGTGTCAGTAACTCTGTGGATGAGTGGCATTGTGTAACAGGATGTATTGGTGTATGAGTACATATGATGTGTGAGTACACGAATGAGTGACTGTACAGGACTGTTGGTGAATGAGTGGATGTGTATGTGGTTCTTAGAATTATTGAAGAGGTTGTTGTAATTGGTATTGGTATGTCCATTTTTTTGAAAATTTCAGTCTCTATTTTTGAATGTGTGTATCAAAGGTTATATTAGGGTGAGAGGTGGTCTGCCACTCTATCACAAGGATGATGTCATCAGTGATGTCATCAGTGATGTCATTTGAGATGTCATCAGTGATGTCATGAGTGATGTCACTGACCATGTCATGAGTGATGTAATATGTGACGTGATCAGCAGTGCATTGCGGGCGCGCGAGTTATAGTTAGCTGAACTAACTATAACGGGAAAATTTCATTGGTTTTTTACGAGTGAAATGTCCAGCTAACTATAACATGTGTGAAACCTATGGTTTTTTCACTGAATTTGCAAGGTTTTTTAAATGCTAATTCCTAACTATAACATGTGTGAAACCTATGGTTTTTTCAGTGAATTTGCAAGGTTTTTTTAATGCTAATCCCTAACTATAACATGTGTGAAACCTATGGTTTTTTCAGTGAATTTGCAAGGTTTTTTAAATGCTAATTTCTAACTATAACATATGTGATTCCCATGGTTTTTTCAGTGAATTTGTATAGTTTTTTAAATGCTAATTCTTACCTATAACATATGTGATTCCCATATATTTTTTTTATTGATTCTGTATGATTTTTTTATAATAAATTCTTATCTTAAATGTGTTTTTTTTTTAAAAAAACAAGTTTTTTTTTAACTTTTTATTCTCTTAAAACACTATGTTTTTTTTTTTTAAAAATATGCAATATATCAAGTTTTCTCTTTTTTTTTTAAGATATATTAGTATAACAGAATTTTTTTTTTTTATTTTTTTTTATTACGCGTACGGTAAGCGTACGGTTTACGCAATGTTTGTAATTTATCTACTCTGTTTGCGTATAGTTACGCAATTTGCGTAGCCGCGCGTACTGTGCGTGGGATGCGTAGGCGTGTACGCTACACGCGCACGTTACGCGGAAGTGTTGTAGAGTGACTGTTTTGCGCATGCGCGCGAGCGCGTATCTTTTTTACACGCATGCGCACTTTTACCGTAAACGCACCGTAAGCGCACCATAAGCGTAACGTAAGCGTAACGTACGCGCACGGTGGGTCATGTGATCATGAAACACAACTTTTGATTGGTTGAAACTACTTTCAGTTCTTGAACTCTCCTACACCACACCCATTCCCCTCATTTCTGCTTGTGATCCCTTAGGAGAAGGAGCTGACTTGTCTTTGTGATACGATGGCAGAACAGCACTCTTCTGCTGAGAGTGAGGCTAGCAGCACCACCATCAGGCAGAGAAGGAGGAAACAGAAGGGCTCTTTCATATGGGAGTATTTTACTTTTCCTGAGGGTGAGAAAAAAGTCAATGCTGCCTTGGTGACTTGCAAGCTGTGCCAGCGTGTACTTTCGCGAGGTAATCCCAACAAGAAGTATTCCTTCGGGAATCACACTATGTTGAGACACCTTGAGGATGTACATCCCAGGACACATGCTAGACATACTAGGGGCAACCCTTCAGTAAGTCAACCAAGCACATCCACAGCAGCTCAGCCGAGTCCTTCTTCGGAAGCTCAGCAGAGCCCTTCATCTGTGGGGGCACATTCACCTTTTTCTGAACCTCTGGAAATTAACCCTCGGTTTGGTAGGGTTACTATGCGGTGTTCATTTTGCCATGATCTAATTGTTCATAGGGAGACCAGTGTTTCCCTCATTAACAACAGAATAGATCAGCACAAATGTCCAACCAGCTAATGTTCCCATACTTCCTTTCCTCTGTCCCTGCATGAACACAACGGCTCTTTTAAGAGCCAACCTTACCTCTCAACTTTTTTTTATTTTTTCTTTAAAACTTTTTTTTTTTTTTGTACCGTACGCGTACGGTAAGCGTATTTATTTATTTTATTTTTTTTAAAAACACTAAAAATCAATTACCACATCTCAAGATCCTTGAGGAATTAATAACTAAATACTAAAAATCTTTTTGAGATAAAGAGGAAGAAAAGGACCATCTAATTTCTCACTTACCTGACCCACCCAACAATTTAATTTTTAATTAAAATGTAATTGAAATTACTTGAAAAAATGGTTGGTTTTTTTTGAAAATTTTCTTTCACAATCTGAAAAAAAAGAAAAAAGTATTAATATTTAATAAATCAATATATTACACAGTACACGTATTTACATGTTTTTCCCCCAAAAAATGTTGCCTTTTTTTTGCTGTTTTCAGAATATATTGCATTTCACTATAAATTGTGAAAGCAATTGCATTCATCATTTAACAGCGGGCAAAAAAAAAATAACAATCTCAAAGATTGTATAAAAAAAGCCCAGAATCTCTTTTAACTTAAACATAACATTATAGAAATGCATAATATTCTAAAAAAAATATCAACTAATATCAAAACTTATTTCTTTAAAATACCGTCTGACATTTTTGTTTCAGAAGTATAATCACAAAAATATATCTCAAATAACTCAACAATACATCTGGTTCCATTTCCTTTAGGCCAAATAGTAATCCCAGGACACATGCTAGACATACCAGGGGCAACCCTTCAGTAAGTCAACCAAGCACATCCACAGCAGCTCAGCCGAGTCCTTCTTCGGAAGCTCAGCAGAGCCCTTCATCTGTGGGGGCACATTCACCTTTTTCTGAACCTCTGGAAATTAACCCTCGGTTTGGTAGGGTTACTATGCGGTGTTCATTTTGCCATGATCTAATTGTTCATAGGGAGACCAGTGTTTCCCTCATTAACAACAGAATAGATCAGCACAAATGTCCAACCAGCTAATGTTCCCATACTTCCTTTCCTCTGTCCCTGCATGAACACAACGGCTCTTTTAAGAGCCAACCTTACCTCTCAACTTTTTTTTATTTTTTCTTTAAAACTTTTTTTTTTTTTTGTACCGTACGCGTACGGTAAGCGTATTTATTTATTTTATTTTTTTTAAAAACACTAAAAATCAATTACCACATCTCAAGATCCTTGAGGAATTAATAACTAAATACTAAAAATCTTTTTGAGATAAAGAGGAAGAAAAGGACCATCTAATTTCTCACTTACCTGACCCACCCAACAATTTAATTTTTAATTAAAATGTAATTGAAATTACTTGAAAAAATGGTTGGTTTTTTTTGAAAATTTTCTTTCACAATCTGAAAAAAAAGAAAAAAGTATTAATATTTAATAAATCAATATATTACACAGTACACGTATTTACATGTTTTTCCCCCAAAAAATGTTGCCTTTTTTTTGCTGTTTTCAGAATATATTGCATTTCACTATAAATTGTGAAAGCAATTGCATTCATCATTTAACAGCGGGCAAAAAAAAAATAACAATCTCAAAGATTGTGTAAAAAAAGCCCAGAATCTCTTTTAACTTAAACATAACATTATAGAAATGCATAATATTCTAAAAAAAATATCAACTAATATCAAAACTTATTTCTTTAAAATACCGTCTGACATTTTTGTTTCAGAAGTATAATCACAAAAATATATCTCAAATAACTCAACAATACATCTGGTTCCATTTCCTTTAGGCCAAATAGTAATTTTAAAATTCTTTTTTGTTTAAATTTCCAATGGTAATCCAATAAAATTCTAAAGTTTAAATTGTACAGATCTCACCGATTCTCTGTAACATTTTGGTTTCCGAAAGATTAATTAATAATTAAATAAGTCCACAATACAATTGGTTACCTTTCCTCATGGCCAAATAGTAATTTTAAAAATCTTTTTTGAATAAATTTCCAATGGCAATCCAATAACATTCCAAAATTTAAATTGTGCAGATGTTACCGATTTTGTCTAAATTTTTGGTTTTCCAAAGTTTCATTAAAAATTTAAAAAGTCCACATTACAATTGGTTATCTTTCCATTAGGCCAAATGATAATTTGAAAAATCATTTTTTTTGAAAATTCCAATGGTAATCCAATAAAATTGTAAAATTGTTTTGTACACATCTTGCCAAGTCTCTCTAAAATTTAGGTTTCAGGAAGATTAGATAGGAATTTGCTAAATCAAAAGGCAAACGTTGCTTGAAAATCAATTGGGAATCATTACACAGTGTCCAGCCTTTTTCACATTTAAGATAAACTGTGTAATGTCCAGAAGTAACAGTAGGTCCTTCATGGAAAATTATTGCAACAGTTACAAAAGTTTTTCCTGAAATTGATAATTGCTGTCCTGTAAACTTCTTTATTAAAGTATCCAATTTTGAACCATCAGCTTTACATCGTTGCATCATTAAAATTACATATTGTCCATATTCCTTTAAAAGTAACGTTGAAAACATTTCAGATTGACACTCACTGCATTCCATGTTATGATTAGCATCTTTAACTAATTTAGCAAAAGTGACTGTTTTACTTTCTGGCAATGTTAAATAAATAAACCTTTCAGAATCAACATAAGAGCCACATGTATTATAACAGTTTTCACAACTATGTTCCCATTTATAAGAGAGACCAAATAAATTTTCAATGGGAACCCCTTCTTCTTCCAGTACCTGAAGAAAAAACATCAAGAATTCCTGTGCGTCTTGCTGTACATTTTGAGAAAACTGTGTTCGTCCTGAACATACATCTAAAAGTTTTCTAATTTCAGTAGCACTTTCTATTTGAGTTTTATCATTACTCAGCTTTTGAAAAAGGAGACTCAACTCAGAACAGAATCTTTTTCTCTGATTTACTATTATCTGCTCTTGCACACTTTCCAGATAAAATGCAACATTCAGCACTACATTAGCGTAGCAGTTGACACCAGAGCTATTTTCAAAATGACATCCTACAACCTCTTCTTCATTTTCCTTTTTCTTTTTGCTTGCAATTACATCACTCCTCTTTTATTTCCTCCTCTCTACATCTTCATTACAGATATTCTCATTTCTCCTTTTACGAGAAACTACACGTTTCTCCAACACAGGATACTGACCTAAATGAGGAGCATAGGTTCTTCTTAATCTATTATACTCCTTTACACAATTTGTATCAGCACTAACTTTTGAGTCATCAAAGTCTATCATGAATAAACCAGATAATGTTTTCACTCGTGACAAAGCTACATAAGCCATACCTTCTTTGAACACAGTTGAACCAATGTTCACAAAAGCACAATCTACAGTCAATCCTTGAGACTTGTGAATAGTTACAGCATATGCTAGCGAAAAAGGAAACTGCTTCCTACGTACATATAAGTCTTTCACAAGCATGAAACGAACTGAACAACGACAAATGTCTTTAACTTCTTCTATCTGATCAAATTTTATTTTTAAACATTCAATTCCATCTTTTTTCTGATAATTAATAAAACCCACAACTCTTCCCATAGCTCCATTAACTAAACCTTTTTCAACATCCAAATTTCTCCTTAAAAATACTCTACAGTTCATGCAAACATACAGATTTTTTTCTAATCCAGCTGTTTTGGAAATGTTCTTCTCTAGTGAATCCAATTTATTTTTCAGTGTGCCTGTTAATGTGATAGTAATTCTTCCATCCTCAATTTTGTCCACTGCTTCCAATTTCCTGATATCTTCCTTTTCCAATTTTAAAAGCTCCTCATTGAATATTGAGCATTCAAGTAGAGTTGGCATTAAGCAAATGACACTTTTCTTTTCTGCAATGTTCTTGTATATCTTCTCTGTAACTATTTCTTCCTTTGGAAATAAATTATGTAGCAGCCGACTATGTAATGCTTTTTTGCCAACTTCTGTGAGTAGTCCAATCCTGATATCTTTCAGAATACTTCCATATTCTTCATCATTTGCTTGCCTCATATTAGTAGTAAGTTCCTTGTACTCAAAGAAGGACCAAATATTTGCATTACCGATGCTTCCCAATGACTTCTTCGTGTCTTCATGTGTCACAGTATTAAACACTGGTTGTCCTTTAACTGGAGTAAGCTGTAGAAGATCCCCAAAAACTATGACATGTTTTCCACCAAATAACACGTCATAGTCTGTCCTTAGAATTTGCTGCATTCTTAAATGCACAAAGGCAAGCATTAAGTTTGATACCATGCTCACCTCATCAATAATGAGAACTTGCATCTTCTTCAATACTCTTGAAACTTCTAAGCATGCTTCTCCAGTTAGCTTGTTGTATTGTATTTTGTTCTCATGCTCCACTGGTAACATTAGCAAACGATGTAAAGTGATTCCTTTTATGTTATATGCTGCTAACCCAGTTGGAGCAGTAACCACACAAGACAAAGTAGAATCCGTTTTTTGCTGTAGGTAGCTTCTGATGACTTTTATAAGGAAACTTTTTCCAGTTCCAGCTTGTCCGCTTACATACATCCTGATTGGATGAAATGATGTGCATGAACACTCATTTTTTTCATGTAGAAATCCGTGATCAATTTTGTTTCTGATCTCTTCATAAATTTGTTGCTGCTCTTCGTTCAGTTGTCTTTCCAAATTTTGTAAGTCTATAAATTCTTCTTGAGCTTGATTCATAGCCGTTTCCACTTCATTCATGGCTATTGATGCTTCATTTTCAACGATTGGTTGTCCTAGGGGATCTTGACTGAGTGTTCCTGAACTTTGGCTGTCCTGAGAACTGTCTCTAGCTACTTCTGCTGCAATTGTAGTTTCCTGTTCAATTTCTTCATTTAACATTTGCAGATAAGTTGTGAATGTATTGCATTGTATGCTGTCTTTGCAAGCATTAAATGAATCTTCATAGCTTTGAAATTCTCCCAGTAGTTCATCCTCTGTACGCCAGGGTTTAAATAGCTGTAAAAGAGCCAAGTAGTAAAATTCCTTTTTGTCAGTAGTGTCGCAACTCAGCTTCCTGTGATTTATCAAACTTCCTTTTGTTTGCTTCACCAAACATCCTTCCTCACCAATGACTTTATATTTTCCATTGTTGATGTCTTCTGCGGCTTTCCGTGAATAAATGTAGTTCTGCAGCACTTCATAGAGACACATGTTCTCCAGATGTTGACTTCTCTTGGGATAATATGTGTCCAACATGTTTGATTTCAAAATATCTGTACTTTCTGGGTCATTCTCGGCCAAATATTCAATTTCTCCAACAGATTTCAGTACCCGATTTCTCATTGCTGCAAGGACTAAACTTGCCCAAATTATTCTTCTTGATTTCGAGTAGAGACTTGCAGAAGATAACCTATCTGAACATTCGTAGGATCCAATTTCTCGATACGATAACATCTTTAAACTGAAACTGTACAGCTTCTTACTGACAGTCTTCTCCTGAGAAATCTCTTCCCACATTTCTTTCAATTCAGTTTTTTCAGATTTAGTAATGTAAGACGTTACATATCGAGCAACAGCAATGGAATTGTCAGCTACATACTGTATATCCATGTTAGCATTCCACATGGATAAAATGACTGGGTTGTAGTCATTTATATTTTTTGATTCTTCTTTTCTTTTTAGGTTGTAGGTATTCTTAGGTGATTTTCTTGTGATAGTATGTCTCACAGATGACATAAAACTGTTTACTCTTCCATTTGAAAGAACAGGTCTAGGAAATCCAAATCGACATTTAGTGTAGTATTTTTCTTTGCTCTTGTATTTCCGTCGACAGTATTTTCCACACCGATGACTTTGGAAACGTAAAACTTGCTCCTTTAACTTTTTCTCTTCTGTGCTTTTTGGTATAGCACATGTTGCATATTCTTCAATGTAAGATAACACTGCTTCATCAGTATCTGTTCCAAACTTTGGGGCATCCTTGATCCACAACAGCATATGAATATGAGGAGCACCTCTTGCCTG
This sequence comes from Triturus cristatus, assembly GCF_964204655.1. Taxonomy (NCBI): domain Eukaryota; kingdom Metazoa; phylum Chordata; class Amphibia; order Caudata; family Salamandridae; genus Triturus; species Triturus cristatus. Next base: position 304,551,571 of record NC_140579.1, on the reverse strand, counting down.
GTACTCTTTTCTCCAAAAGAAATCCACTACTTCTCCAAGAGGTGGATTTTTTTTATTGCAGATGAAGGACATCATAGCCTCAAATCCATGATTGAAATATCTGCAAACATTAACCGGATCCAATGAGCACAGTTCTCCTGCTGTCTTGTATTCGATGTTTTTAATGTTTGAATTTGCCTCTCGTAGAAAATCCAGTAAATCATCCCAAGCGTACTCAGCACAGCTTAGGGTAACGAACCATGTTGGTGTTCCTAAATTCCGTAACATGCAGTTTCATTCACCATGGCGTCGGTACCAATATTCATTTGTCCCACGCTGACAAGCCATCAGATTGATCAGTTGTGTTTCCAAATGATCATCTCGGTGCTGCACTTTCTCCATAAAATCCTTAGCAGACACATTTTGTAAATGTACTCCACTTTTTAAAATGTGATTTACTGCATAAGACAGTGCAGACAAGTCGCTTTCAAATAAAAGATGGAACAAATAAGGAATACTTTGTCGAAATCTGGGATCTTCAGCATATAGTCTTGTAGTCCGATACTCAGAATCTGGAATCTGTTCTGGACGTTCATCGTATCGTCCTCCTTTTCCTGTAGGAAACAGCTGGGGAAAACATCGAGCTTCCAAGCTCTCCTCCCATACACTCACGGGAGTTCCTTTTGCTTTCTTCATCTGAAACAGATCAATATTGTCTCCCATAACTTCTTTTGAATGAAGAGGATGTATGCTAAAATGTTCATAAATTTCTTCTTCCTTTGACTTGTCCACTTTTTCAATTTGTCCAGTTGGTGTTTCTGTGTCTTCTTGTAAATCTTCTTCTTCTTCTTCTATATAAATTGATTCATACCATTTGTTATTCCTTTTCAAATACAAATTTGTTCTTTGTACTTTCCGTACATCTACCAGCTCCTGCCAAATCTTCTTATTCTTTGTAGGTACACCATTAACCAGAATAACTAATGGTTCAGTTTCCAAAGTATCCGCATCAATAGTTTCCATATTTTTTTTCAAATCCAAGGGCAAATACACCACTCTACCTTTTAAACCTCTCAGTAAATCTGAAGGAGGTAATTTACCAGTTTTAGGCTCCATACGTACTATGGTCTGGAACGGATGAACACATTGAATAAGTATAGACTCATATGTATTTAACTCAGAAAGTTCAGCAGGAATAGCATCCAATTCTAAATTATTATGTACAGCTCTGGTCGGCATTCTATTTTCCTCTAACTTGTTGTAACAGTATTTACAAATACGCTGATCTTCACCCAATTCAAAACAATTTTCTAGAAATATATATGTGGCAAAATCTTTCCACTTATAATTATCTTCATTTTCACTCTTTCTGTAGAGATCAACATTCCTAGTTTGTTTTCTATAATGAGTTCTGCGGCAACAAATACAAATAATATTTGGTCTTTCATTAGAGATTTTTTCAAATTTTGTCATGTGATCATTAAATGTCTTACTTACAGAGGGTTCTACGTTCTCTTCCACTTCTTCCTTATTTACTGTGTCCTTTTCTGCACTGTTTTGTTCAGGACCAAAGTAACAAAACTGAATTTCATCAACAACCTTCTCTACATCTGATACCGATCCACGGAACAGAGCCCTATTCAATTCATCTAACTTTATTGCTGGACTTTTAGCAAAATACAACCGTCTCACAAACTTTCTAATTTCAGTATGATGAACAGCCAGCATCCTAAAATGATGGAAAACACTATTACACACTTTTCTAGATAGACAAGCCAGAGAATGACCCTGCAAACCAGTATTCTCTCTCACTCTGCATGGATCTAGACTTTGAAGCACCTTAATCTTCTGTTTTACACTTTTTTTACTATATTCTCTTAGAAACTCACGAAATTTATCAATAGATTCCTGACGCACAGTGCAAATACTACTACAATTCCAAGTGTACACTGGGGCTTTAGGACGTCTCCCCATAGCCTCATCCGCCATCACTTGTACCTCATCTCTTGGAACCATTATCTCCTTCTCCATTATGCAACCATTTTTCACTTCATAAGCACGACCTCTGGTGTCAACTGCATGCAGCAAACTATTACTTTGAAAATAACTCTCTTCATTAAAAAAAGGTTCACTACTTGAACTATGCATCCACTTTCCTAAAAACACTTTACAAAAGTTTGTTCTGTTCACTACTCTTTTCCTTTTGCTTTGTGATTTCAGTACATTAACCATTTTATCTAATGTACGCATCCTATTCAAAATTAAAATGAATAGTTTCCTTTTTAAATCTAATGCCTTTGCTGCAATGGCTTCAATTTCTTTTTTTCTCTTGTAATATTTTGCCTTTTGCTTATATTTCTTCACATCCTTTATCAAATTGGACATAACTCTTCTCTGAAACATTTTTCTACGTATCTCTTTAAACGCTGTTTTTCTGTTTAAGTTAATCTTTGGTATTGCAGAAGGTATATTTGCATTAACTAAATTCTCAATTTTTTCCTGTTTTTTTCTATTGAAAACATTCTTTCCAGTACAGACATTTTGTTCATTTTTCCTTTTTTTGAAGATGTTCTTTAAAAAATCTTTTGTCTGCTTACCAGAAGATTTGTTCTTTTTCCCAACATGAGCATCTCCAACTAACTTAGGTCCTCCAGTTGTCTTCAAATATAGATTTTTTTTGTGGTCTTTTCTTAGTCTGGATTTTGTAGGCATCTTAAATTTTGTTCTCTGCTCTTCAGCAATACCTGAAAAAAACTAAAAAAAAAATCCTTTATTTTATTTAAATATATTACTACATTTTTTATGATCTTTTCAAATCTTAAAATACTATGTACCCCTTTCCTACAAGTGAAAATCACAATAACACCATCACAAATTAAATATCTAAAAACAATTCCTGTGTGCACACAGAGTCATGGTTTGAAATTAGGCAGAAAACAAAATTTCTTTGCCAATTGCAAAGCATACTTTCTACTACTTTTTTGGCAAGTGATAAGTACTTTTACAGTCTGACACATTTTGAATCCACTTTTCAGATTATGAAAACAGCACATGTCCAAACAGCTTTTTCAGACCAGCAACATGTGTAACCTGGGTGACTGACTACACTCCACCAAGGGCAACCAGCCTTAGTGATGCTGAATGTATTTGCATTACTGACTGAAACCTCAAACCCCACTCGGTTGTGAATACTGTGCATGATTCCACAGGATAACCAGCTGGCTGTGTGCTAAGAGTCTGCTACTACATACAAAAAATGGCTCCCCCTTTCCATCCAATGCAAATGTAAAATCACCAGAGCAATATGCAATAAATCTCTGCCTGTAATTCCTATTTACACACAGAGTCATGTTTTCACATTAGCCATAAAACGAAATTTCTTTGCCAATTTGAAAGCACACTTACTACTCTTTTTTTTGGCAAGTGATAAACACTTTTACAGACTGACACATTATGAATCCACTTTTCAGATTCTGATAAAAGCACATGTCCAAACTGCTTTTTCAGACCAGCACCATGTGTAACCTGGGTGACTGACTACACTCCAGCAAGGGCAACCAGCCTTAGTGATGCTGAATGTATTTGCGTTGCTGACTGAAACCTCAAACCCCACTCGGTTGTGAATACTGTGCATGATTCCACAGGATAACCAGATGGCTGTGTGCTAAGAGTCTGCTTCTGCATACAAAAAAATGGCTCCCCCTTTCCATCTAATACAAATGTAAAATCACCAGAGCAATACGCAATAAATCTCTGACTGTAATTCCTATTTACACACAGAGTCATGTTTCCACATTAGTCACAAAACGAAATTTCTTTGCCAATTTGAAAGCACACTTACTACTCTTTTTTTTGGCAAGTGATAAACACTTTTACAGACTGACACATTAAGAATCCACTTTTAAGATTCTGTTAAAAGCACATGTCCAAACTGCTTTTTCAGACCAGCACCATGTGTAACCTGGGTGACTGACTACACTCCAGCAAGGGCAACCAGCCTTAGTGATGCTGAATGTATTTGCATTACTGACTGAAACCTCAAACCCCACTCGGTTGTAAATACTATGCATGATTCCACAGGATAACCAGCTGGCTGTGTGCTAAGAGTCTGCTACTGCATACAAAAAAATGGCTCCCCCTTTCCATCCAATGCAAATGTAAAATCACCAGAGCAATACGCAATAAATCTCTGCCTGTAATTCCTATTTACACACAGAGTCATGTTTTCACATTAGTCACAAAACGAAATTTCTTTGCCAATTTGAAAGCACACTTACTACTCTTTTTTTTGGCAAGTGATAAACACTTTTACAGACTGACACATTATGAATCCACTTTTCAGATTCTGATAAAAGCACATGTCCAAACTGCTTTTTCAGACCAGCACCATGTGTAACCTGGGTGACTGACTACACTCCAGCAAGGGCAACCAGCCTTAGTGATGCTGAATGTATTTGCATTACTGACTGAAACCTCAAACCCCACTCGGTTGTGAATACTGTGCATGATTCCACAGGATAAGCAGCTGGCTGTGTGCTAAGAGTCTGCTTCTGCATACAAAAAAATGGCTCCCCCTTTACATCTAATGCAAATGTAAAATCACCAGAGCAATACGCAATAAATCTCTGCCTGTAATTCCTATTTACACACAGAGTCATGTTTTCATATTAGCCACAAAACGAAATTTCTTTGCCAATTTGAAAGCACACTTACTACTCTTTTTTTTGGCAAGTGATAAACACTTTTACAGACTGACACATTATGAATCCACTTTTCAGATTCTGATAAAAGCACATGTCCAAACTGCTTTTTCAGACCAGCACCATGTATAACCTGGGTGACTGACTACACTCCAGCAAGGGCAACCAGCCTTAGTGATGCTGAATGTATTTGCATTACTGACTGAAACCTCAAACCCCACTCGGTTGTGAATACTGTGCATGATTCCACAGGATAACCAGCTGGCTGTGTGCTAAGAGTCTGCTTCTGCATACAAAAAAATGGCTCCCCCTTTACATCTAATGCAAATGTAAAATCACCAGAGCAATACGCAATAAATCTCTGCCTGTAATTCCTATTTACACACAGAGTCATGTTTCCACATTAGTCACAAAACGAAATTTCTTTGCCAACTTGAAAGCACACTTACTACTCTTTTTTTTGGCAAGTGATAAACACTTTTACAGACTGACACATTATGAATCCACTTTTCAGATTCTGATAAAAGCACATGTCCAAACTGCTTTTTCAGACCAGCACCATGTGTAACCTGGGTGACTGACTACACTCCACCAAGGGCAACCAGCCTTAGTAATGCTGAATGTATTTGCATTACTGACTGAAACCTCAAACCCCACTCGGTTGTGAATACTGTGCATGATTTCACAGGATAACCAGCTGGCTGTGTGCTAAGAGTCTGCTTCTGCATACAAAAAAATGGCTCCCCCTTTCCATCTAATGCAAATGTAAAATCACCAGAGCAATACCAAACAGCTTTCTTAGACCAGCAACATGTGTAACCTGGGTGACTCACTACACTCCAGCAAGGGCAACCAGTCTCACTGATGCTGAATGTATTTGCATTACTGAGTGCAACCTCAAACCCTTAAAGTATTCCTTATTTTTACCAGTACACCTTAAATATTCGTGAAAACATAGTCCATATTATTTTACATGTTCCTCACATTTAAATTTCTCCCAAAACAGAAAATAATAAACACAACTTCAACAAAAGGAATTCCAATTCTATTATTCGTTTCTTAATTTACCATATACATCCCCTCTCAAACTCTAAACTCACCTTTAAAATTAGTTAGTTGTGAAAGAAATGTGGCACTCAAACAGCAGATTATCAGAGCCAGGATCTCTGTTCTCTACACCTCTCTCCTCTCAGCAGAACCAGATAATGGCAAAGTTTCCCTCTATTTTTCCACACATATACATGTAAGTTTCAAATCTCAGTGCTTCCCCCTTTTTTCAAATGTAATTACACATTTCTATTGGTTAAAAACCAACCCTTTTCCAAAAGTACCCTTCCCCCAACTTGACTTCTGCCTAGTACCCTTCCCCTAACTTGACTTCTGCCTGCTACCATAGCAACAGCTCATGGAACACTGCTGTGTAGAGTCAGGTCAGAAGTTCACCAAACAATGTTTCATTTCCAAAGAGCAGGAGTGCTTGACTTTTCAAACCGAACAGCAAATCCATAGTACTGTTCTTTGGTAACACATTTTTCTGTACCAATACAAAACATGCTTCTATAAATTTACACATACAGCCTAGTTTTTATTCTAGAATGGTATGAAACAGCCAATCAGTTTAAAAAAAAAAAAAAAAAATATGTTTGCCTCCATTTCCAAACTGTCTTTCATTTCTTTTTTCCATTCTACTGAATTACACCTCCTGAGTGCATCCAGTTCTCCTTTGAAGATGTTCACAGTGTGGATTGTAGGGCACAGCTATGTCTTCTGGAGTGAAAAGTATGCAGAGAAAACAGATATGGTGAGAGACCTTGCTTTGCCAAATGTAGACATTAAATGGATTGGTCAGAGAGGGTTAAAGTGGCACCAATTGATGCCATTGGTGAAATCCTTCATGCAAAACCAACACCTTGACCTCATAATAGTGCACTGTGGTGGCAATGACCTAGGCACTTTGACTGGGGTAGGTCTGGAAATGCTTATGAAGGAGACCTTTGCACAACTGTTTTCACTTTTCCCTAAAACTGCCTTTGTGTTTTCTAACATATGCCAAAGGCAAAAATGGAACTGGTCCAATCATTTCTGTCCACAGATTGACAAAGCAAGAAAACACGTCAACAAATCTGTTTCTGCTTTCCTCCGAGACTATGGTATGGGATCCATTTACCACAACAACTTGCGTTACGACATGCAAGACATTTATAGAGGAGATGGTGTGCACTTCAATGATGAAGGGAACAGAGTCTTCCTCTTGAACCATAGACTTTGCATCGGTACTTACTTGTAGGTACCACTAAAAAATCACTTCATAAACACAACGGCTCTTTTTAGAGCCCCCTAATATCTAAACACTTAAATCTGAATTTTATTTTTTTTTTTATTTTTTTTTTCTACCGTACGCGTACAGTAAGCTTACCGTAAGCTTACCGTACGCGTACCCCGCGATTTTTTTTTAAAATCAATAAATGTTTTTTTTGTACTTTTCTGTCCTTCTTTGACCCCCTTTCAAATGTTAGGGGGTCTGTAACTCTCCTCCTTGCCCCCTTTTCAAATTATCACCCTTTTTTTTCTGTGTGAAACACACAAAATGGCGGCCGCCGCTTCCTGGTTTCGACCGATTTGAATGTTTACTAAGATCTAACAGCCAATCAGAATCGCGCTCGCGCACGCCACCGTACGCGTACGGTAAGCGCACCGTAAGCGCACCGTAAGCTGTCACAGATATATATATTGATTTAAATGCTATTTTCTCAGAATCTACTGAACAGATTTACACCAAACCTACAAAAGGCACTTCCTTGACCTGAGGACTACCTCTCTGCCAAATTTCTAGTAATTCTGTTCAGCCGTTCGGGCTGTAGCTGTGTCTAAAGGTCCTATGGAAAAATGCATGGGAAAAACGCGTTTTGGGACCCCCTTTTATCTCAGCCCCCGCTTGACGAATCCCCCCGAGACTTTCAGGGTAGGAGCGGAGCGTAGCGCCCCACCTATTTTGAAAAATTTGTGAGGATTCGTTGACTGGCGCCAAAGTTATTCAAAATAGAATGTTGCGGATTTCCTATGGAAACGTGGTCCTAACTATAACTACCTACTGGCGACCGCCAGTAGGTAATATACACATACATATATATAAATGCATATGCATATATATGCATATATATATGTGCATATGTGTGCATGTATAGAGAGGTAGAGAGGTAGAGGTGTATAGGTAGAGGTGTAGAGGTAGAGAGGTAGAGGTAGAGAGGTAGTGAGTAGTAGAGAGAGCGGTAGAGAGCGATAGAGAGGTAGAGAGTAGAGAGCGAGTAATAGAGAGTAGAGAGTGAGTAGTAGAGAGTAGGAGTGAAAGTATCAGATAGTGAGTAGTAGAGAGTAGTAGAGTGAGTAGTAGAGAGTGAGTATTAGAGAGTGAGTATTAGAGAGTGAGTAGTAGAGAGTAGTAGAGAGTGAGTAGTAGAGTGAGTAGTAGAAAGTAGTAGAGAGAGAGTAGTAGAGAGTGAGTAGTAGAGAGTAGTAGAGAGTGAGTAGTAGAGAGTAGTAGAGCTAGAGTAGTAGAGAGTGAGTAGTAGAGAGTAGTAGAGAGTGAGTAGAAGAGAGTGAGTAGTAGAGAGAGAGTAGTAGAGAGTAGTGGAGTAGTAGAGAGTGAGTAGTAGAGAGTAGTAGTAGAGAGTAGTAGAGAGTAGTAGTGAGAGAGTAGTAGAGAGTGAGTGGTAGAAAGTGGTAGCGAGTGAGTAGTAAAGAGTGAGTAGTTTAATTTAAAAGGAACACAATGAGGAGGTTCATTTTGCCATAGAAATTATGATTAGTGCGGAAAAAAGAAAATTAGGGCACATTTTGAGTGACTTCTCAAATCCTCTTCTATTTCATTAAAAAATTCTGACATGCAGACTGAAACATGCACTTTCAATACCAGCAGCAGACTTCCCTGGTGAGCAGTAGCTTTATTACAGTGATCTAATAAATAAGCAACTAGAACATTTCGAATTTATGGCAAATGTGTGACACATCTGAATGCCTTCTTGATGGAATGAAAGTAAAAAACCTGAAAGTCTTTCCTACTGAGGAGACTGTTGTAAATAAGGAAATTAGGAAACTTCAAAACAAATAAGGCTCCCAAGATGGCCACCAGAGACAAAAGAGCCCAAATGTAGCACAAATATCACCGAGATGTAGCCCAATTATAGCCCAATGACAGAATGTCCCAGAGTGTTTTAAAGAACAACTAGAGCACTCACAATCTTACTTATGACAAAAGTATGGCACACCTGATGCCATCTTGATTGGAATAAAGTGGTAACACTTAAAACCTTTAATTTGCAAAGGAACAAAATGAGGGGGTTCATTTTACCATAGAAATTATGAGTAGTGCTGCAGAAAGAAAGATTAGGGCACATTCTGACTTCTCAAATCCTCTTCCATTCCATGAAAAAATTCTGACATGCAGACCGAAACATGCACTTTCAATACCAGCAGCAGACTTCGCTGGTGAGCAGTAGCTTTACTACAGTGATCTAATGAGCAACTAGAGTGCTACCATTCAGAATTTATGGAAAATGTGTGACACATCTGAATGCCTTCTTGATGGAATCAAAGTAAACAAGCATTGAAAATGCAATAGGTCTCGCCCTCGTTTAAGTTAAAGCAATTCTGTTTGTAATTAGGTGGCTTTTTAGCTTTGCTTGCATTAGAGTTTTTCAAGCTTTCATGTACATAAAATGCATATGTATGCATATATGTATATGTATATGTTTGCATGCATTTATATTTATATAGATATGCAGATTATATTTATATGTTTATATATGTATATATATATTATCTACTGGCGGTCGCCAGTAGATAGTTATTGTTACAACCTAGTTTCCATAGGAAATCTCAAAATCCTATTTTGAATAACTTTGGCGCCGGTTGACGAATCCTCGCGAAATTTTCAAAACTAATGGGGCGCTCCGTTCAGCTCCTACCCTGAAAGTCTTGGGGTGATTTGTCAAGCGGGGGCTGAGAAAAAGGGGGTGTTCCAAAACGTGTTTTCCCCATGCATTTTTCCATAGGACCTTTAGTCGCAGCTACAGCCCGAACGGCTGAACAGAATTACGTGAAATTTGGCAGAGAGGTAGCCATAAGGTCAAGGAAGTGCCTTTTGCAGGTCTGGTGTAAATCTGTTCAGTATATCCTGAGAAAATAGCATTTAAAAGCATATCAATATCTATACGCGCGCACCGTGCGCGCACTGTGCGCGCTCCCTGCCATGCGCGAGCGCAATTCTGATTGGTTGTTAGATGTCGGTAAACATTCGAATCGGTCGAAACCAGGATGTGTCGGCCGCCATTTTGTCTCTCGCAGTCTGAGGGGGTTAAAATAAAAGGTGGAGAACTTGAAAAGGGGGCAGAGTGGACAGTTCCTGACCCCCTAGCCTTGGTCAGGGGGTCACAGAAGGACCCCCAAGGGCGAAAAAAACCATTTTTTTTTTTTAAATCGCGAGGTGTGCGCACGTTGCACGCACGCCGGACCGTGGGTGCTCGAAGTGCACCGTGCGCGCACGATGCGCGCACGGTGAAAAACCTGAAACAAAAATAATAAATAAATACATAACTTAGCATTTAAAAACCGTACAAAGTCACTGAAAAAACCATAGGTTTCACACACGTTATAGTTACGAATTAGCATTTAAAAAACCTTGCAAATTCACTTAAAAAACCATAAGTTTCACACATGTTATAGTTAGCTGGACATTTCACTCGTAAAAAACCAATGAAATTCCCCCGTTATAGTTAGTGCAGGCAACTATAACTCAGGCGACCGCAATCCTCTGCTGATGACGTCAGATATTACATCACTGATGACATATGTGTCTTTATGAAAAATAAATATTTGTAATATATGTATAGCTAAAGATTAATGGAAGAAGACATGGGTAAATAAGTGTCTAAATACAGTGATGTAATATCTGACGTCATCAGCAGAGGATTGCGGTCGCGTGAGTTATAGTTGCCTGCACTAACTATAACGGGGGAATTTCATTGGTTTTTTACATGGTCAGTGACATAACTGATGACATCTCAAATGACATCACTGATGACATCACTGATGACATCATCCACTGAATGTGGTTTAGTTTGAAATTTAAATATGTATTATATATATACCAATCTGTATTGAAGATTGAGTGGATATATAACTGTCTGGATGGAGGATTTAGTAGCTGTCTGACTGTCTTTTTAAGTGAGTAATCAAAAGTGTCTCACCTAATACATGGATTAGTAACTAAACTATGTGAATGTGTGCAGCACTGTCGCTGTTGTTGTATAACATGCTGTCTCAGTTGGTCACTAACTACATGAGTGTGTATATTAGTTATTGATTAGTTGGGTGAGTATTTGTATGGGACACTGAGTTTGTATGTGGTTGGATGGGGTGTGTGTAACTCTGTGCATAGATGTGTGAATGGTTGATTGACTAGGTGTATGGGTTTAAGAGTGCATGTGGAAACAGTTGTTTGGGTGACTGAGTGTATTTATTTGTGTGTTGGTGAGCGAATATATGTTTTAGTTGTACATCTTCAACAAAGTAAAAAAATAAAAGGAATTGTATGTGAGAGTTGGTGTATATAAATAAGTTTGTGTAAGAGTCAGTGATTGTGAGAGTAAATATATGAATGAGTGTATAATTGTAATGGTGCTTTTTTAACATATTAACAATGAGTTACTATGTGTTTGAATAAATGAGGTGTCGTTGGATAATTGTGTAAGTGAGTAAATTTAAGTTCGATACATTTTTTTCATGAGTGAGTAGGATGACTGCATAACCGACTAAGATGACTGCTGATGTGTCAATGTCTATATATGTGTATAAGTGCATTTGATAGTGTTCTATTAATTAATGACTGCATGTATAGATGATTCTGTTGTTGAATGGGTAGTTGTGTGTGTAGACTTAGGAATCAGTGAGTGGGTATGTAGTAACTGGTATTGGTGTGTCAATGGTTTCAAATATCGTACTCTGTATTTTACAGTGAGTGATGAAAGGTTATACTAGTGTATGATGTGGTGTATCGGATTGTCAAGTGGATGATGTCATTTGAGATGTCATCAGTGATGTCATCAGTGATGTCACTGACCATGTCATGAATGATGCAATATGTGACATCATCAGCAGTGCATTGCGGGCGCGTGAGTTATAGTTAGCAGAACTAACTATAACGGAGGAATTTCTATGGTTTTGTACAAGTGAAATGGGCAGCTAACTATAACACCCCTGAAACCTTTGTTTTTTTCTGTGAATTTCTAAGGTTTTTTAAATGCTAATTTCTAACTATAACGTCTCTGAAACCTATGTTTTTTTTCAGTGAATTTCAAAGGTTTTTTAAATGCTAACTTTTAAGTGTGATAGTAGTTATATCTATTTTTTTGTACTGATTTTCTACAGTTTTTTAACTGTTTATTTATAAATATTTAATTCATTAAATAACACATATTTTTCTGAAAATTGCAAAAAAACATTTTTTAATTAAAACTGAAATATTGATTAATTTTCTTGTTTTCATTTTTTATTTTAATATATTTATATCATTTTCTTTAAAAAAAAATCCAATTTTTTTCGCAGTCGCGCACTCAAAGTGTACACATCACGGTGGGTGCGCGCATTCTAGCCGCCATTTTAGAAAAGTCATGAAGGATCCGCGTAGGGTGTGCGACGGCTGCGTGTTTTTCAGTCACATCATATACATTTAATATCACGTGATATGCGCCATTGGTATGCGACCAGTCTGCGACTCCTGCTGCCGCACATTCGCGACACATGCGCATTACGGTACGAGATGTTTGCGCGCTTGCGGGTCCCGCGTGACATCATGTACGTACTTGGGTGCGCGACTCCTGCAAAAAAATTTATGTTCCAAAATGATATGTATGTGTCTTTAATATACATATTAAGGCAAGAGATTATGTAAGATATTCATCAAAATAATATATTTGTACTAATAAGTCGGATGCGTGCGTCGTGAGTGAGGAAACCAGGTCAGCAGAGCTGCTGTAGAACCAGAGAACCAGGTCGGCAGAGCTGCTCCAGAGCCTGAGAACTAGGTCAGCAGAGCTGCTCTAGAGTCAGAGAACCAGGTCAGCAGAGCTGCTGTAGAGCCAGAGAAACCAGGTCAGCAGAGCTGCTTTAGAGGGAGAGAACCAGGTCAGCAGAGCTGCTTTAGAGCCAGAGAACCAGGCCAGCAGAGCTGCTTTAGAGCCAGAGAACCAGGTTAGCAGAGCTGCTTTAGAGCCTGAGAACCAGGTCAGCAGAGCTACTCTAGAGCCAGAGAACCAAATCAGCAGAGCTGCTTTAGAGCCATAGAACCAGGTCAGCAGAGCTGCTTTAGAGCCAGAGAACCAGGTCAGTAGAGCTGGTCTAGAGCCTAAGAACCAGGTCAACAGAGCTGCTCTAGAGCCAGAGAACCAGGTCAGCAGAGCTGCTGCAGAGCCAGAGAAACCAGGTCAGTAGAGCTGCTTTAGAGGGAGAGAACCAGGTCAGCAGAGCTTCTATAGAGCCAGAGAACCATGTCTGCAGAACTGCTTCAGAGCCATAGAAATGGGTCAACGGACCTGCTTTAGAGCCAGAGAACCAGGTCTGCAGAGCTGTTGTAGAGCCAGAGAACTAGATCAGCAGAGCTGCTCTGTAGCATAAGAACTATGTCAGCAGAGCTGCTCTAGAGCCAGAGAACCAGGTCAGCAGACCTGCTGTAGAGCCAGAGAACCAGGTCAGCAGAGCTGCTCTAGCTGACACTGACTGACTGACACTGACTGACTGACTGACACTGACTGACTGACACTGACTGACACTGATTGACACTGATTGACACTGACTGACACTGATTGACTGACACTGACTGACTACTCTCTACTACTCTACTACTGACTCTCTACTACTCTCTAAAACACTCTCTCTACTACTCACTCTGTACTACTCACTCTCTACTACTCTCTACTACTCACTCTCTACTACTCTACTACTCTCTACTACTCACTCTCTACTACTCACTCTCAACTACTCACTCTCTACTACTCTACTACTCTCTCTACTACTCACTCTCTACTACTCACTCTCTACTACTCACTCTCTACTACTCATGCTCTACTACTCTCTACTACTCACTCTCTACTACTCTCTACTATTTACTCTCTACTACTCACTCTACTACTCTCTACCACTCACTCTCTACTACTCTACTACTCACTCTCTACTACTCACTCGCTACTACTCTCTATTACTCACTCTCTACTACACTCTCTACTACTCTCTCTCTCTACTACTCTCTCTCTCTACTACTCTCTACTATTCACTCTACTACTCACGCTCTACTGCTCTCTACTACTCACTCTACTACTCTCTGCTGCTCTCTAGCACTCACTCTCAACTACTCTACTACTCTCTCTCTACTACTCACTCTCTACTACTATCTACCACTCTCTACTACTCACTCTCTGCTACTAACTCTACTACTCTCTACTACTCACTCTCTACTACTCTCTCTACTACTGACTCTCTACTATTCACTCTCTACTACTCACTCTCTACTACTCGCTCTCTACTACTCACTCTCCACTACTCACTCTCTACTACTCGCTCTCTACTACTCTCTACTACTCTCTACTACTCACTCTCTACTACTCTCTCTGCTACTCACTCTCTACTACTCACTCTCTACTACTCTACTACTCTCTACTACTCGCTCTACTACTCACTCTCTACTATTCTCTACTAATCACTCTACTACTCTCCCCTACTCTCTACCACTCACTCTCTACTACTCTACTACTCACTCTCTACTACTCTCTATCTACTACTCACCTCACTCTCTACTACTCAATCTACTACTCTCTACTACTCACTCTATACCACTCTCTACTACTCACTCTGTACTACTCACTCTCTACTACTCACTCTCTACTACTCTCTACTGCTTACTCTCCACTACTGATTCTCTACTACTCGCTCTGAACTACTCTCTACTACTCACTCTACTACTCACTCTACTACTCTACTACTCTCTCTACTTCACACTCTCTACTACTCACTCTATACTATTCACTCTCTTCTACACACTCTCTAATACTTGCTCTGCTACTCGTCCTCTAATACTCTCTAGTACTCACTCTAATACTCACTCGCTACTACTCTCTACTACTCACTCTCTACTACTCCACTTCTCTCTACTACTCACTCTCTACTACTCATGCTCTACTACTCTACTACTCTCTACTACTCTCTCTCTACTACTCACTCTCTACTACTCACTCTCTACTACTCTCTACTACTCACTCTCTACTACTCTCTACTACTCACTCTCTACTACTCTCTACTACCCACTCTCTACTACTCTCTCTACCAATCTCTACTACTCACTCTCTACTACTCTATACTACTCACTCTCTACTACTCTCTCTCTACTACTCTATACTACTCACTCTGCTACTCACTCTCTACTACTCACTACTACTCACTCTCTACTACTCACTCTCTACTACTCTCTACTACTCACTCTCTACTACTCTCTACTACTCACTCTCTAATACTCACTCTCTACTACTCACTCTCTACTACTCACTCTACTACTCTCTACTACTCAATCTCTGATACTTTCTCTACTACTCTCTACTACTCTCTACTACTCACTCTCTACTCTCTATTACTCGCTCTCTACTCTCTACCTCTCTACCGCTCTCTCTACTACTCTCTACCTCTCTACCTCTACCTCTCTACCTCTACACCTCTACCTCTACACCTCTACCTCTCTACCTCAATGTAGATGCACACATATGCACATATATATATATGCATATATTGCATATGCATTTATATATATGTATTTGTATATTACCTACTGGCGGTCGCCAGTAGGTAGTTATAGTTAGGACCGTGTTTCCATAGGAAATCTCAAAATTCTATTTTGAATAACTTTGGCGCCGGTTGACGAATCCTCGCGAAATTTTCAAAACTAATGGGGCGCTCCGCTCAGCTCCTACCCTGAAAGTTTCGGGGGGATTCGTCAAGCGGGGGCTGAGAAAAAAGGGGGGTCCCAAAACGCGTTTTCCCCATGCATTTTTCCATAGGGACTTTAGTCGCAGCTACAGCCCGAACGGCTGAACAGAATTATGTGAAATTTGACAGAGAGGTAGCCATGAAGTGCCTTTTGCAGGTTTGGTGTAAATCTGTTCAGTATTTCCTGAGAAATTAGCATTTAAATCAATATATATCTGTAAGCGCGCAGCGTGCGCGCACTGAGCAAGTCCTGTGCGCGCACCTTGCCGATCGCGAGCGCAATTCTGATTGGTTGTTAGATGTCAGTACACATTCAAATCGGTGGAAATCAGGAAGCGGCGGCCGCCATTTTGTCTCTCGCATAAAGAGGGGGTGATAAACAAAGGGGGAGAAATTGAAAAGGGGGCAGAGTGGGGAGATATTGACCCACTAGGCATTGTAAGGGGGTCACAGTAGGACCTTGTAGGGCAAAAAAAAAGATTTATATTTTGAAAAAAAATATCGGCGAGTGCGCGCACCAAGCGCGCACCCGAAAAAATTTTAAAAACAAAAAAACACAAAAATATTCGCAATTAAGTAAAAAGATATAAGGTGGCTCTAAAAAGAGCCCTTGTGTTTATTGTGTGTTTTTTGGTACCTACAAGTAAGTACCGATGCAGAGTCTAAAGTTCAAGAGGAAGACTCTGTTGCCTTCATCAGTGAAGTGTACACCATCTCCTCTATAAATGTCTTGCATGTTGTAACGCAAGTTGTTGTGGTATATAGAACCCATACCATAGTCTCTGAGGAAAGCAGAAATAGATTTGTTGATGTGCTTCCTTGCTTTGTCAATCTGCGGACAAAATTGGTTGGACCAGTTCCAAATTTGCCTTTGGCATATGTTAGAATATACAAAGGCAGTTTGTGGAAAAAGCGACATCAATTGCACAAAGGTGTCCTTAATAAGCATTTCCAGACCTACCCCAGTTAAAGTGCCTAGGTCATTACCACCACAGTGCACAATAATATGGTTAGGCTGTGGGAGATGTAGAAAGGTTTTCACCAAAGGCATTAATTGGTGCCACTTTAACCCTCTCTGACCAATCCATTTAATGTCTACATTTGGCAAAGCAAGGTCTCTCACCATATCTCTTTTTTCTGCAAATTTTTCACTCCAGAAGACATAGCTGTGACCTACAATCCACACTGTGAACATCTTCAAAGGAGATCTGGATGCACTCAGGAGGTGTCTTTCAGTAGAAAGGAAAAAATAAATGAAAGACAGTTGAAAAATGGGGGCACACATACTTTTTTTTATAAAAAGAACTCATTGGCTGCTTCAAACCATTCTACACTAAAAACTAGGCTGTATGTTTAAATTTTAAAAAGCATGTTTTGTATTGGTTCAGAAAAATGTGTGAACAAAGAACATTAGTTTGGATTTGCTGTTAGGTTTGAAAAGTCAAGCACTCTTGCTCTTTGGAAATGAAACATTGTCTGCTGAACTTCTGACCTCTCTGCTCACACCTGTGTTCCATGACCTGTTGCTATGGTAGCAGACAGAAGTCAAGTTGGGGGAAGGGTACATTTGGAAAGGGGTTGAAGTTTTCAACCAATAGAAATGTGTGATTTCATTTTAAAAAATGTGGGAAGCACTGAGATTTGAAATTAACATGTATATGTGTGAAAAAAGAGAGGGAAACTGTGCCATTAACTGGTTCTGCTGAGAGGAGAGATGTGTTCAGCTCAGAGATTCTGGTCTGATAAACTGCTGTGTGACTGCCACATTTCTTTCACAACTAACTAATTTTAAAGGTGAGTTATGAGTTTGAGAGGGGGTGTTTGTGGTTAATTTAGATATAAAAAAAAGAATTGTGATTATTTGTTTAAAGTTGTGATTTACATTTTCTGTTTTGGGAGATATTTAACTGTTTTGAATATGTAAAATATTATGGAGTATGTTATCACCATAAGCTAATGTGTACTGGTAACAATGAGGAATACTGTTTTGTGCCTACCATCAAACCATGAGTCTGTGTGCAGAGAAGAATTGTTGACAGAGATTTAATTTGTGTTGCTGTTGAAAAGTAAGACTTGCAGTTGAAAGAAAAGGACAGCTTCTTTTTAATTGTGATGGTTAGCATTTAGCAGAAATCACTTTGAAAGAAAAGAGAGGAAAATGGCAGCACATTTGAAAAAAGCATTAGTTCTGTAAGAATTGATAACCCAGGAAAGGGGCAGCCTGTGTTTTGTGCCTACCAACACAGCATGAGTCTGTGTGTATATAGGAATTGTTGTCTGAGATTTAATTTGTGAAGTTGTTGTTCAGTAAGAAATGCAGTCCTAGGAAAGGGGCAGCCTGTGTTATGTGCTTAAAATGATGGCATGAGTCTGTGTGCACAGAGGAATTGTGGGCAGAGATTTAATTTGTGAAGATGTTGTTCAGTAAGAAATGCAGTCCCAGGAAAGGGGCAGCCTGTTGTGTTTACACAAATTATCCCTTAGCACACATGCACTGTTACATACATCCCTGCAGTCTTCATGCAGTTCTGGAAGTCTCTTTGCTCATCTGTCTTGCACCAGACAATACACAGTCTTCAGAAACACACTCTTGGCACACACGCAGCAGCTTCTCCAACACTCTCATGTGTAGTACTCAGTTCTGTGTGCTGTTTCAGATAGCAATGTGTAATGCAAACACATTCAACGTCACCAAGGCCTCATTTAAATTGATCTAGTCTAATCACTCACCCTGTAACACATGGTCATGGTGTTAAGGAGCTGTTAGGACATGTGCTGTTTTCTGCTTCTGTAAATGATATGGGAAATGTGTGAGGCTGTAACAGTAATTTGGTACTATTCAGGGACACTGTTTTGTTCCAAAAAACATAGCATGAGTCTGTGTGCGCACAGGAATTGTTGTCTGAGATTTAATTTGTGAAGATGTTGTTCAGTAAGAAATGCAGTCCCAGGAAAGGGGCAGCCTGTGTTATGTGCCTAAAATGATGGCATGACTCTGTGTGCACACAGGAATTGTGGGCAGAGATTTAATTTGTGAAGATTTTGTTCAGTAAGAAATGCAGTCCCAGGAAAGGGGCAGCCTGTGTTATGTGCGTAAAATGATGGCATGAGTCTGTGTGCACACATGAATTGTGGGCAGAGATTTAATTTATGAATTTGTTGTTCAGTAAGAAATGCAGTCCTAGGAAAGGGGCAGCCTGTGTTCTGTGCTTAAAATGATGGCATGAGTCTGTGTGCGCACAGGAATTGTGGGCAGAGATTTAATTTGTGAAGATGTTGTTCAGTAAGAAATGCAGTCCCAGGAAAGGGGCAGCCTGTGTTATGTGCCTAAAATGATGGCATGACTCTGTGTGCACACGGGAATTGTGGCCAGAGATTTAATTTATGAAGTTGTTATTCAGTAAGAAATGCAGTCCCAGGAAAGGGGCAGCCTGTGTTATGTGCGTAAAATGATGGCATGAGTCTGTGTGCGCACAGGAATTGTGGGCAGAGATTTAATTTGTGAAGATGTTGTTCAGTAAGAAATGCAGTCCCAGGAAAGGGGCAGCCTGTTGTGTTTACACAAATTATCCCTTAGCACACATGCACTGTTACATACATCCCTGCAGTCTTCATGCAGTTCTGGAAGTCTCTTTGCTCATCTGTCTTGCACCAGACAATACACAGTCTTCAGAAACACACTCTTGGCACACACGCAGCAGCTTCTCCAACACTCTCATGTGTAGTACTCAGCTCTGTGTGCTGTTTCAGATAACACTGTGTAATGCAAACACATTCAACATCACCAAGGCCTCATTTAAATTGATCTAGTCTAATCACTCACCCTGTAACACATGGTCATGGTCTTAAGGAGCTGTTAGGACATGTGCTCTTTTTTGCTTCTGTAAATGATAAGGGAAATGTGTCAGGCTGTAACAGTAATTTGGCACTATTCAGGGACACTGTTTTGTTCCAAAAAACATAGCATGAGTCTGTGTGCGCACAGGAATTGTGGGCAGAGATTTAGTTTGTGAAGTTGTTGTTCAGTAAGAATTGCAGTCCCAGGAAAGGGGCAGCCTGTTGTGTTTACACAAATTATCCCTTAGCACACATGCACTGTTACGTACATCCCTGCAGTCTTCATGCAGTTCTGGAAATCTCCTTGCTCTTGTCTCTTGCAGCTGACAATACATACTCTGCAGAAACACACTCTTGGGACACACGCAGCAGCTTCTCCAACACTCCCATGCGTACTACTCAGGACTGTGTGTAATGCAAACACATTCAACGTCACCAAGGCCTCATTTTCTTTGCTCTACTCTAAACACTCACCCAGGTTGCAGATACTTATGGTATGAAGGAGCTGTTAGGAAATGTGCACTTTTCTGCCTCTGTGATCTACAAGGAAAATGTGTAAGGCTGTAACAGCAATTATCACTTGATCTACCAGAGTAGTAAATGTGCTTTGAATTTGCAAATCAAATTCTGTTTTCTGCTTAGAAGCACACAATGAGGCTGTGTGCGCACAGGAATTGTGGCCACAGATATAATTTGTGTTGCAGTTGTTCTGTTAAAAAATGCACTTGCAGGAAAGGGGCAGCTTGTTTTTTTTCAACTGTGGTAGTTAGCACTGTGCACAAATTAGTAAATCACAAATGAGAGACAAATGGAAAAACATTTGAAATAAATGAAAAGTAAAAAAAAATATTTTAATGAATTATAATTACAAAAAGGATTTTTTTTTAGTTCCTTGCAGGTATTGCTGAGCAACAGTGAAAAAAAAATGCCTTTAAGGACAAGAAAGAGGAAAGAAAAGCAACAACAAGTATATCTGGACAAAACTGGGAAAAAAAATAGCAGGAGAAGCTGATGATGGCAAAAAGAACAAGTCTACTGGTAAGCAGAGCAGAGATTTCTTAAAAAAGATTTTCAAAAAACAAAAAAATGGCAAAAATAACTGTAAAACAAAGAGAGTTTTATGTACAAAGCAACAACACAGTCAACAGCAAAAAAAAAAGCTATTGTACAATCAGAAGTATGTCAAACTGATTTAACACGAAAATTAGATTTTAAAAACATTCGTCGAAAAATGTTTCATAGAAGAGTGATGTTAAATTTGCTAAAGGATGTGAAAAAATATCAGAAAAAAACAAAATTTATTAAGAAATTTTTTTTATAGAAAATATTGTAAGTAAGGCTTTGGAAATAAAAAGAAAACTTTTTATTCTAATTTTGAATAGGATGCGTAGATTAGATAAATTAGCCAATGCAATGAAGTCACAAAGCAAAAGGAAAAGAGAAGTGAAAAAAAGTAACTTTTGTAAAGTGTTCTTGGGAGAATGGAAACACAGTTCAAGTACTGAACCATTTTTTAATGAAGAGAGTTATCTTCAAAGTAATAGTTTGTTGCATGCAGTTGACACCAATGGTAGAGCATATGAAGGTAAGGATGGTTGTGTGATGCACAAATAGAAAATGGTCCCAAGAAATGAGGAAGAAGTAATGGCTGCTGAGGCTATGGGGAGACGTCCAAAAGCCCCAGTGTACACTTGGAACTGTAGTAGTATTTGTACTGTGCGTCAGGAATCTATTGATAAATTACGTGACTTTTTAAGAGAATATAGTAAAAAGAGTGTAAAACAGAAGATGAAGGTGCTTCAAACACTAGATCCATGCAGAGTGAGAGAAAATACTGGTTTGCAGGGACATTCTCTGGCTTGTCTATCTAGAAAAGTGTGTAAAAGTGTTTTTCATCATTTTAGGATGCTGGCTGTTCATCATACTGAATTGAGAAAGTTTGTGAGAACATTGTATTTTGCTATAAGTCCAGCAGTAAAGTTGAATGAGTTGAATAATGCTCTGTTCCGTGGATCTGTATCAGATGTAGTGAAGGTTACTGATGAGATTCAGTTTTGTTACTTTGGTCCAGAACAAGAAAGTGCAGAAAAGGACACAGTAAATGAGGAAAATGAGGAACAGAATGTAGAACTCATTATTACTAAAAATTTTGAGGATGAAATGACAAAATTTACTATCACCTCTAATGAAAGACCAAATATTACTTCTATTTGTTGCCGCAGAAGTCATTATAAAATTCAAACAAGGAATGTTGATCTGTATAAAAAAAGTGAAAATGAAGATAATTATAAGTGGAAGGATTTTGCAACATATATATTTCTTGAAAATTGTTTTGAATTGGGTGAAGATCATCGTATTTGTAAATACTGTTATAACAAGTTAGAAGAAAATAGAATGCCGACCAGAGCTGTACATAATAATTTAGAATTGGATGCTATTCCTGCCGAACTTTCTGATTTAAATACATATGAGTCTATACTCATTCAATGTGTTCATCCGTTCCAGACCATAGTACGTATGGAGCCCAAAACTGGTAAATTACCTCCTTCAGATTTACTGAGAGGTTTAAAAGGAAGAGTGGTGTATTTGCCCTTGGATTTGAAAAAAAATATGGAAACTATTGATGCAGATACTTTGGAAACTGAACCATTAGTAATTCTGGTTAATGGTGTACCTACAAAGAATAAGAAGATTTGGCAGGAGCTGGTGGATGTACGAAAAGTACAAAGAGCAAATTTGTATTTGAAAAAAAATAATAAATGGTATGAATCAATTTATATAGATGAAGAAGAAGAAGATTTACAAGAAGACACAGAAACACCAACTGGTCAAATTGAAAAAGTGGACAAGTCAAAGGAAGAAGAAATTTATGAACATTTTAGCATACATCCTCTTCATTCAAAAGAAGTTATGGGAGACACTATTGATCTGTTTCAGATGAAGAAAGCAAAAGGAACTCCCGTGAGTGTATGGGAGAAGAGCTTGGAAGCTCGATGTTTTCCTCAGCTGTTTCCTACAGGAAAAGGTGGACGATACGATGAACGCCCAGAACAGATTCCTGCTTCTGAGTATCGGACTACAAGATTATATGCAAAAGATCCAAGATTTCGTCAAAGTATTCCTTATTTGTTCCATCTTTTATTTGAAAGCGACTTGTCTGCATTATCTTATGCAGTAAATCACATTTTAAAAAGTGGAGTACATTTACAAAATGTGTCTGCAAAGGATTTTATGGAGAAAGTGCAGCACCGAGATGATCATTTGGAAACACAACTGATCAATCTGATGGCTTGTCAGCGTGGGACAAATGAATATTGGTACCGACGCCATGGTGAATTAAAATGCATGTTACGGAATTTAGGAACTCCTACATGGTTTCTAACCCTAAGCTGTGCCGAGTACGCTTGGGATGATTTACTGGATTTTCTATGAGAGGCAAATTCAAACATTAAAAACATTGAATACAAGACAGCAGGAGAACTGTGCTCATTGGATCCAGTTAAAATTGCAGATATTTCAATCATAGATTTGAGGCTATGATGTCCTTCATCTGCAATAAAAAAAATCCACCTCTTGGAGAAGTAGTGGATTTCTTTTGGAGAAAAGAGTACCAGGCAAGAGTTGCTCCTCATATTCATATGCTGTTGTGTATCAAGGATGCCCCAAAGTTTGGAACAGATACTGATGAAGCAGTGTTATCTTTCATTGAAGAATATGCAACATGTGCTATACCTAAAAGCACAGAAGAGAAAAAGTTAAAAGAACAAGTTTTACGTTTCCAAAGTCATCGGTGTGGAAAATACTGTCGACGGAAGTACAAGACCAAAGATAAATTCTACACAAAGTGTCGATTTGGATTTCCTAGACCTGTTCTTTCAAAAGGAAGAGTCAACAGTTTTATGTCAGCTGTGCGACATACTATAACCAGAAAATCTACCAAAAATACCTACAACCTAAAAAGAAAAGAAGAGTCTAAATTTATAAATGACTTCAACCCAGTCATTTTATCCATGTGGAATGCTAACATGGATATTCAGTATGTGGCAGACAATTCTATTGCTGTTGCTCGGTATGTGACATCTTCCATCACTAAATCTGAGAAAACAGAATTGAAGGAAATGTGGGAAGAGATTTCTCACGAGAAGACTGTCAGTAAGAAGCTGTACAGTTTCAGTTTAAAGATGTTATCGCATCGAGAAATTGGATCCTACGAATGCTCAGATAGGTTATCATCTGCAAGTCTTTACTCGAAATCCATAAGAATAATTTGGGTAAGCTTAGGCATCAGTGATGTCATGAGTGATGTCACTGACCAGGTCATGAGTGATGTAATATGTGACGTCATCAGCAGTGCATTGCGGGGGCACGAGTTATAGTTAGCTGAACTAACTATAACGGGGGAATTTCATTGGTTTTTCACGAGTGAAATGTCCAGCTAACTATAACATGTGTGAAACCTATGGTTTTTTCAGTGAATTTGCAAGGTTTTTTAAATGCTAATTCCTAACTATAATGTGTGTGAAACCTTTGGTTTTTTCAGTGAATATATATATACATATATAAACATATAAATATAATCTGCATATCTATATAAATATAAATTCATGCAAACATATACATATATGCATACATATGCATGGTATGTACATGAAAGTTTGAAAAACTCTAATACAAGCAAAGCTAAAAAGCCACCTAATTACAAACAGAATTGCTTTAACTTAAACGAGGGCGAGACCTATTGCATTTTCAATGCTTGTTTACTTTGATTACATCAAAAAGGCATTCAGATATGTCACACATTTTCCATAAATTCTGAATGGTAGCACTCTAGTTGCTCATTAGATCACTGTAGTAAAGCTACTGCTCACCAGGGAAGTCTGCTGCTGGTATTGAATGTGCATGTCTCAGTCTGCATGTTAGAATTTTTTAATGAAATAGAAGAGGATTTGAGAAGTCACTCAAAATGTGCCCTAATTTTCCTTTTTCCGCACTAATCATAATTTCTATGGCAAAATGAACCTCCTCATTGTGTTCCTTTTAAATTAAACTACTCACTCTCTACTACTCACTCGCTACTACTTTCTACTACTCACTCTCTACTACTCACTCTCTACTACTCACTTTCTACTACTCTCTACTTCTCTACTACTCTCTACTACTACTCTCTACTACTCACTCTCTACTACTCACTCTCTACTACTCTCTACTACTCTCTACCACTCACTCTCTACTCTACTACTCACTCTCTACTACTCTCTACTACTCTCTCTCTACTACTCTCTCTCTACTACTCCCTCTCTACTACTCACTCTACTACTCTATACTACTCACTCTCTACCACTCACTCTCAACTACTCACTCTACTACTCTCTCTACTACTCACTCTCTGCTACTCTCTACTACTCACTCTACTACTCTCTACCACTCACTCTCTACTACTCTCTCTCTCTACTACTCACTCTCTGCCACTCACTCTCAACTACTCACTCTACTACTCTCTCTACTACTCACTCTCTACTACTCTCTACTACTCACTCTACTACTCTCTACCACTCACTCTCTACTACTCTCTCTCTCTACTATTCACTCTCTACTACTCACTCTACTACTCTCTACTACTCTCTCTGCTACTCACTCTCTACTACTCTCTACTACTCACTCTCTACTACTCACTCTACTACTCTCTACTACTCTCTCTGCTACTCACTCTCTACTACTCTCTACTACTCACTCTCTACTACTCACTCTCTACTACTCTACTACTCTCTCTACTACTCTCTCTACTACTCACTCTCTACTACTCACTCTCTACTACTCTCTACTACTCTCTCTCTACTACACACTCTCTACTACTTGCTCTCTACTACACACTCCACTACTCACTCTACTACTCACTCTCTACTACTCCCTACTACTCACTCTACTACTCACTCTCTACTACTCTCTACTACTCACTCTCTACTACTCCACTACTCTCTACTAATCACTCTCTACTACTCACTCTCTACTACTCTCTACTACTCACTCTCTACTACTCTCTCTCTACTACTCACTCTCTACTACTCACTCTCTACTACTAAATCTCTACTACTCTCTAGCTACTACTCTCTACTACTCTATACTACTCACTCTATACTACTCACTCTCTACTACTCTCTCTACTACTCTCTACTACTCACTCTACTACGCATTCTCTACTACTCATTCTCTACTACTCTCTCTCTGCTATTCAGTCTCCACTACTCACTCTCTACTACTCTCTACTACTCACTCTCTAATACTCACTCTCTACTACTCTCTACTACTCACTCTCTACTACTCTCTACTACTCACTCTACTACTCACTCTCTACTACTCTCTACTACTCTCTACTTCTCACTCTCTCCTACTCTCTACTACTCACTCTCTACTACTCACTCTACTACTCTCTCCTACTCACTCTCTGCTACTCTCTCTACTACTCTCTACTACTCTCTCTCTACTCTCTACTCTCTATTACTCATCCTCTACTCTCTACCTCTCTACCTTTCTCTACCTCTCTCTCTACTACTCTCTACCTCTACCTCTCTACCTCTCTACCTCTACCTCTCTACCTCTCTCTACACGCACACATATGCACATATATGCATATGCATTGATATATATGTATGTGTATATATATATATATATACATACATATATAAACATATATATAATCTGCATATCTATATAAATACAAATATAAATGCATGCATACATATACATATATGCATGTTTTGTACATGAAATTTTGAAAAACACTAATAAAAGCAAAGCTAAAAAGCCACCTAATTACAAACAGAATTGCTTTAACTTAAACGAGGGCGAGACCTATTGCATTTTCAATGCTTTTTTACTTTGGTTGCATCAAGAAGGCATTCAGATGTGACACATTTGCCATAAATTCTGAACGGTAGCACTCTAGTTCCTCATTAGATCACTGTAGTAAAGCTACTGCTCACCAGGGAAGTCTGCTGCTGGTATTCAAATTGTATGTTTCAGTCTGCATGTCAGAACTTTTTAATGAAATAGAAGAGGATTTGAGAAGTCAAAATGTGCCCTAAGTTTTCTTTCTGCAGCACTAATCATAATTTCTATGGCAAAATGAACCCCCTCATTTTGTTCCTTTGCAAATTAAATGTTTTAAATGTTACCACTTTATTCCAATCAAGATGGCTTCAGGTGTGCCATACCTTTGTCATAAGTAAGACTGTTAGCGCTCTAGTTGTTCTTTAAAACACTCTGGGATTTCTGTCATTGGGCTATACTTGGGCTATATCTCGGTGATATTTGTGCTACATTTGGGCTCTTTTGTCTCAGGTGGCCATCTTGGGAGACTTGTTATGAAGTTTCCTAATTTCCTCATTTACTGCAGTCTCCTCAGTAGGCATACTGTCGGTTTTTTACTTTGATTCAATGAAGAAAGCATTCAGATGTGTCACACATTTGCCATAAATTCAGAATGTTAGCACTCTAGTTGCTCATTAGATCACTGTTGTAAAGCTACTGCTCACCAGGGAAGTCTGCTGCTGGTATTGAAAGTGCATGTTTCAGTCTGCATGTCAGAATTCTTTAATGAAATAGAAGAGGATTTGAGAAGTCACTCAAAATGTGCCCTAATTTTCCTTTCTGCAGCACTAATCATACATTCTATGGCAAAATGAACCCTCTCATTGTGTTCCTTTTCAAATTAAATGTTTTTAATGTTACCACTTTAGTCCAATCAAGATGGCTTCAGGTGTGCCATACCTTTGTCATAAGTAAGACTGTTAGCGCTCTAGTTGTTCTTTGGAACACTCTGGGAAGCTGCAGTAGAACACAAAGGAATCAACTGACAGTCTCTGCCCTTGTTGGAGGTACATGTTTTACTGAGAATGTCAGACTTCATTCTCACATGACTGAGAAAGATATTGTGAATTTACAGAAAATATGCTCTCAGTTTAGCTTATAGATCACCTTCCAAACCTCTGTGTGAAAAGCATGTGAAAATAGTTTTCTCTCAAACATGATTCATGATATCCCAGCAGAAGGCTTTTTCACATGGTAATATCACCTTAGAACATACCACAATTGCTAAAATGAGTATGGTACCATCAACAAATGATTTATAATGTAACTAAAGTCTTAAAACCTTCTATTAACTGCGATGCTTTTTAATGAGGTGCTATCATGTATATTGGTCCCAAGATGGCTGCCAACACTTCTTGGATGAAGTGCTGACAGCCAATCGGATCTCACAATGAGATGTGTGGTTAGGCTCCGCCCAGATATATATATAATTTTACTTTTGATTTTCTCAGGAACTACTGAACGGATTTACACCATATATGCAAAAGGCACATGCCTGACCTGAGGACTACCTCTTTGCCAAATTTCAAGTAATTCTGTTCAGCCGTTCGGGCTGTACCTTCGACTAAAGGTCCTATGGGAAAATGCATGGGGAAAATGCGTTTTGGGACCCCCCTTTTCTCTCAGCCTCCGCTTGACGAATCACCCCGAGACTTTCAGGGTAGGAGCTGAGCGGAGCGCCCCATTAGTTTTGAAAATTTCACGAAGATAAGCCAACCGGCGCCAAAGTTATTCAAAATAGAATTTTCAGATTTCCTATGGGAACTTGGTCCTAACTATAACTATCTACTGGCGACCGCCAGTAGATAATACACATACATATATATAAATGCATATGCATATATATATATATGTGCATATGTGTGCATGTCCAGAGAGGTAGAGGTGTATAGGTAGAGGTGTAGAGGTAGAGGTGTAGAGGTAGAGAGGTAGAGGTAGAGAGGTAGTGAGTAGTAGAGAGAGAGTCAGAGAGAGGTAGAGAGGTAGAGAGGTAGAGAGTAGAGAGCGAGTAATAGAGAGTAGAGAGTGAGTAGTAGAGAGTAGTAGAGAAAGTATCAGATAGTGAGAAGTAGAGAGTAGTAGAGTGAGTAGTAGAGAGTGCGTAGTAGAGAGTGAGTATTAGAGAGTGAGTAGTAGAGAGTAGTAGAGAGTGAGTAGTAGAGTGAGTAGTAGAAAGTAGCAGAGAGTAGTAGAGAGTGAGTAGTAGAGAGTAGTAGAGAGTGAGTAGTAGAGAGTGAGAAGTAGAGAGTAGTAGAGAGTGAGTAGCAGAGAGAGAGTATTAGAGAATAGTAGAGAGTGAGTAGCAGAGTGAGTAGTAGAGAGAGAGTAGTAGAGAGTGAGTAGTAGAGAGTGAGTAGTAGAGAGTAGTAGAGCAAGAGTAGTAGAGAGTGAGTAGTAGAGAGTAGTAGAGAGTGAGTAGTAGAGAGTGAGTAGTAGAGAGTAGTGGAGTAGTAGAGAGAGAGTAGTAGAGAGTAGTAGAGATGTAGAGAGTGAGTAGTAGAGAGTAGTGGAGTAGTGGAGAGTAGTAGAGAGTGAGTAGTAGAGTGAGTACTAGAGAGTAGTAGAGAGCGAGTAGCAGAGAGCAAGTAGTACAGAGTGTGTAGTAGAGAGTGAGTAGTAGAGAGTAGTAGAGAGTGAGTAGTAGAGAGAGAGTAGTAGAGAGTGAGCAGTAGTGAGAGTAGTAGAGTAGTAGAGAGTGAGTAGTAGAGTGAGTAGTAGAGAGTAGTTGAAAGCGAGAAGTAGAGAATGAGTAGTGGAGAGTGAGCAGTAGAGAGTAGTAGAGAGTGAGTAGTAGAGAGTGAGTAGTAGAGAGTGAATAGTAAAGAGTGAGTAGTAGAGAGTAGTAGAGAGTGAGTAGTAGAGAGTAGTAGAGTGAGTAGTAGAGAGTGAGTAATAGAGAGAGAGTAGTAGAGAGAGAGAGTAGTAGAGTGAGTAGTAGAGAATAGTAGAGAGTGAGTAGTAGAGCGAGTCATAGAGAGTAGTAGAGTAGCAGAGAGTGAGTAGTAGAGAGAGAGTAGCAGAGAGAGTAGTAGAGAGTAGTAGAGAGTGAGTAGTAGAGAGTGAGTAGTGGAGAGTGAGTAGTAGAGAGCGAGTAGTAGAGAGTGAGTAGTAGAGAGTGAATAGTAGAGAGTGAGTAGTAGAGAGAGAGTAGTAGCGAGTGAGTAGTAGAGAGTAGTTGAGTGAGTAGTAGAGAGTAAGTAGTAGAGAGTAGTAGAGAGAGAGTAGTAGAGAGTGAGTAGTAGAGAGAGAGTAGTAGAGAGTGAGTGGTAGAGAGCAGCAGAGAGTAGTAGAGTGAGTGTTAGAAAGTAGTAGAGAGTGAGTAGTAGAGAGTGAATAGTAGAGAGTAGTAGTAGAAAGTAGTAGAGAGAGAGAGTAGTAGACAGTGTAGTAGAGAGTGAGTAATAGAGAGTAGTTGCGAGTGAGTAGTAGAGAGTAGTAGAGAGTGAGTAGTAGAGTAGTAGAGAGTGAGTGGTAGACAGTAGTAGAAAGTAGTAGAGTGAGTGGTAGAGAGTGAATAGTAGAGAGTAGTAGAGAGTGAGTA
Source organism: Triturus cristatus (assembly GCF_964204655.1). NCBI lineage: Eukaryota > Metazoa > Chordata > Amphibia > Caudata > Salamandridae > Triturus > Triturus cristatus. The sequence continues at coordinate 304,521,622 of NC_140579.1, read as the reverse complement.
GAAGAGAGAGTAGTAGTAGACAGTGAGTAGTAGAGAGTAGTAGAGCGTGAGTAGTAGAGAGTGAGTAGTAGAGAGTGAGTAGTAGAGAGTAGTAGTGAGTGAGTAGTAGAGAGTGAGTAGTAGAGTAGTAGAGAGTGAGTAGTTGAGAGAGAGTAGTTGAGAGTGAGTAGCAGAGAGTGAGTAGTAGAGAGTAGTAGAGTAGTAGAGAGTGAGTAGTAGACAGTAGTAGAGAGTGAGTAGTAGAGAGTGAGTAGTAGAGAGAGAGTAGTAGAGAGTAGTAGAGAGTCAGTAGAAGAGTAGTTGAGAGTAGTCAGTCAGTGTCAGTCAGTGTCAGTCAGTCAGTGTCAGTCAGTCAGTCAGTATCAGTCAATCAGTGTCAGTCAGTGTCAGTCAATCAGTGTCAGTCAGTCAGTGTCCGTCAATCAGTGTCAGTCAGTGTCAATCAGTGTCAGTCAGTCAGTCAGTGTCAGTCAGTCAGTGTCAGTCAATCAGTGTCAGTCAGTGTCAGTCAATCTGTGTCAGTCAGTGTCAATCAGTCAGTGTCAGTCAGTCAGTGTCAGTCAGTCAGTGTCAGCTAGAGCAGCTCTGCTGACCTGGTTCTCTGGCTCTAAAGCAGCTCTGCTGACCTGGTTCTCTGGCTCTAAAGCAGCTCTGCTGACCTGGTGCTATGGCTCTAAAGCAGCGCTGCTGATTTGGTTCTCTGGCTCTAGAGTAGCTCAGCTGACCTGGTTCTCTGGCTCTAAAGCAGCTCTGCTGGCCTGGTTCTCTGGCTCTAAAGCAGCTCTGCTGACCTGGTTCTCTCCCTCTAAAGCAGCTCTGCTGACCTGGTTTCTCTGGCTCTACAGCAGCTCTGCTGACCTGGTTCTCTGGCTCTAAAGCAGCTCTGCTGACCTAGTTCTTAGGCTCTAGAGCAGCTCTGCTGACCTGGTTCTCTGGCTCTACAGCAGCTCTGCTGACCTGGTTTTCTGCACTCACGATGCACGCACCCGACTTCGCGTAAATATATTTAAAAATAATATACGTTTATTATAAGAACAAATACATTATTTTGATGAATATCTTACATAATCTCTTGTCTTAATATATATATTAAAGACACATACATATCATTTTGGAAAATAATTTTTTTTGCAGGAGTCGCGCACCCAGCGCGCCCCAGCACGTATATGATGTCACCCGGGACACGCTACCGCGCAAACATATCGTACCGTAATGCGCATGTGTCGCAAATGCGCGGGAGCAGGAGTCGCAGACTGGTCGCATACCAATCGCGCATATCACGTGATATTAAATGTATATGATGTAACTGAAAAATACGCAGCCATCACACACCATACGCGGATCCTTCATGACTTTTCTAAAATGGCGGCTAGAATGCGCGCACCCACCGTGATGTGTATACTTTGAGTGCGCGACTCCGAAAAAAATTGGAATTTTATTTTTTAAAGAAAATAATATAAATATATTAAAATAAAAAATGAAAACAAGAAAATTAATCAATATTTCAGTTTTAATAAAAAAAAACTAATTTTGTATATATAATGTTATTTAATGAATAAAATATTTATAAATAAACAGTTAAAAAACTGTAGAAAATCCGTACAAAAAAATTGATATAACTACTTTCACACCTAAAAGTTCGCATTTAAAAAACATATGAAATTCACTGACAAAAAACATAGGTTTCAGAGACGTTATAGTTAGAAATTAGCATTTAAAAAACCTTAGAAATTCACAGAAAAAAACATAGGTTTCAGGGGTGTTATAGTTAGCTGCCCATTTCACTCATACAAAACCATAGAAATTCCTCCGTTATAGTTAGTTCTGCTAACTATAACTCACACGCCCGCAATGCACTGCTGATGATGTCACATATTGTATCATTCATGACATGGTCAGTGACATCACTGATGACATCTCAAATGACGTCACTGATGACATCATCCACTTGACAATCTGATACACCTCATCATACACTAGTAAAACCTTTCATCACTCACTGTAAAATACAGAGTACCATATTTGAAACCATTGACACACCAATACCAGTTACCACATACCCACTCACTGATTACTAAGTCTACACACACAACTACCCATTCAACAACAGAATAATCTATACATGCAGTCATTAATTAATAGAACACTATCAAATGCACTTATACACATATAAAGACATTGACCCATCAGCAGTCATCTTAGTCAGTTATGCAGTCATCCTACTCACTCATGAAAAAAATGTATCGCACTTAAATTTACTCAATTACACAATAATCCAACAACACCTCATTTATTCAAACACATAGTAACTCATCGTTAATATGTTAAAAAAGCACCATTACAATTATACACTCATTCATATAGTTACTCTCACAATCACTGACTCTTACACATACTTATTTATATACACCAACTCTCACATACAATGCCTTTTATTTTTTTACTTTGTTGAAGATGTACAACTAAAACATATATTCGCTCACCAACACACAAATAAATACACTCAGTCACCCAAACAACTGTTTCCACATGCACTCTTAAACCCATACACCTACTCAATCAACCATTCACACATCTATGCATAGAGTTACACACACCCCATCCAACGACACACAAACTCAGTGTCCCAAACAAATACTCACCCAACTAATCAATAATCAATATACACACTCATGTAGTTAGTGACCAACTGATGCAGCATGTTTTACAACAACAGAGACAGTGCTGCACAGATTCACATAGTTTAGTTACTAATCCATGTATTAAGTGAGACACTTTTAATTACTCACTTAAAAAGACAGTCAGACAGCAACTAAATCCTCCATCCAGACAGTTATATATCCACTCAATATTCAATACAGATTGGTATATATATAATACATATTTAAATTTCAAACTAAACCACATTCAGTGGATGATGTCATCAGTGATGTCATCAGTGATGTCATTTGAGATGTCATCAGTGATGTCATCAGTGATGTCACTGACCATGTCATGAATGATGCAATATGTGACATCATCAGCAGTGCATTGCGGGCGCGTGAGTTATAGTTAGCAGAACTAACTATAACAGAGGAATTTCTATGGTTTTGTATGAGTGAAATGGGCAGCTAACTATAACACCCCTGAAACCTACATTTTTTTTGTGAATATATATATATATATACACATATACACACACACACACACATATTTTTACCCCCGCTCTTTAGTCAATAGTTTCACTCAGTAGATGAACCACGGCAGAAAAACGAGCAGTAGAGTATTTAAGAGACAGATACATCAGGAAGGACCAGTAGTTATTTGAAGCAGGTTCTTATTTGCTATTTAAAATTTGTATCGAAAGGTTAATAAATACCATTACAATAAGAAAATGAGAAACAGCACAACATATATTCTACCTTCCCAATAATAATATTTAATAAAATTCTAAATCAGTCTAAGCAGTGTTTAGAGTCAATCTTCTTTCTAGATAGACCATGTGGAGTAGACATAGAAGAGAGCGTTCCTGGCAGACCCTGCCCATAGGAGTCAATCCATACTGAGATACTGTAAGTGATGGGTGATCAAAAACTCTGGGCTCATTATGATGGCTTGAGCCTGTTCTGAAGCTTGTACATGGGCAGGTCAGTTAAAAAAAAAATCAATCCTATCAGATGAAATTCTTTATATGTGACTGATTGGACTGAAACCATGTTCGGCTGTGGCGATTGATGTTGTTTTTCTCTACTTGGATTGTTACAAGGTCCAGAAACTTCAGTAATCTAGTCAGAAGCTGTATATCAGTTCCGTGTGCAGGCATTCGTTCAGAGCTCATTTGATGAATCCGATTCTTAGGCGAATACAAGAGGGATGAAAGAATATCTTTCTGAGATCTAAGAGAAGGGGGCAAAAGCAGATTATATGCATTAGTGATTCTTATCTACTGCCACATCCCCTACAGCAAGTACAGGCTTTGTTAAATTTCCAGGGTTGGATAGACTTGAGTGGTATTAGAAATTCGCATCTGATGAATTTAATGCATGATGAATGTTTCAAACTGAAGGTATGGTTGTTGAGTTGTTGATGTGAAAAATGGCAATAACTGTGCTCTTGGTAATTTAGCAAAGGCCTCCAAGTTGGTACTAAAGCAAACACTCCTGGTGGCTGCTTTGCCTGTTGTTTTAAAGATGGTATAGTCCGGTCCAGACTCCCACAGGTCCTTTAAGTGGAGATTATTTAAGATCTATCTGGCACAACCGGTTGGTTTGATGAATTTTGAGAAAGGCAACTAGTTCTTTCCATGTCGGGCATTTTATGGGTTCTTCGGGTGCACATCTTAGCCTGTGACAATAGTTCATGAAGTTGAGATCATTTAATGAAATTATATGCAGTAGGCCAAACTCAAGCCTCAGCTGGCTAATGGGCTTGGTTTTTGGCAGCCCGAACAGAGCCCTAATTGCTCCTAAATAAAGACTCTCTGGGCTCTAATGAAGTTGCGGAGCCCAGCTCAGAGAGCCATATGAGAGTGCTAGGACCACTTTAGCATTGAATATGTCCAAAACATAAGAGCCTTTAAGGCACTTTAGCTGTTCAGAGATGCACCAATTGGTTTTTCAGGAAAGAGCAGTGGCCACACAAGGCTCTGCGTTGGTGGTTGAATTTTAATTTGTCTAACCCAACACCTAAATAATGGTATGCGTCTGTTGTTGATATGGTCTGATTGTTGATACTTCAATAGTATCTGGCCTTGCTGGAACTGAAATTCACAATTTTTGTTTTTGCCAGATTTAGTTTTCACTCATTCTTGATGTTATAGTTATTGAGACCAGATAGGGCCATTTAAAGGCCTATTTGAGTTTGGTCAAGCAATTTTTTTTTTTAAATATATTTATTGCGTTTTTTTCATTTTGTCATTACATAAATTTCAAAAGTCAATGCACACTGCACAGTGAACAATATTAGCCATGTTTGCCATTGTTAGCATAGATCAGTACATTACTGACTTACGATTTCCATTATAGTTTACATTTACAGTGCATGGTTATTTGTGCATATATCAGGTACCATGGGCATCGATAGCATATACATACTGTCATCTCCAATCGAGGGTCGGATTATGCCTACCCAATGCGTCCCTATATAACTGCAGTCTGGATGCTAGTGTAGCGCGTGGTAAGAGCCATGTCTATGTATTGTTCTGCAAGGAATGCGAGTTCCGTGTCTTAACCGACCTCCGGCATTTAAGTATCATGGGGCTGGGGCGTGTCTTCTGCTACCTTGTGACATGTCAGGTACTAGCCCTCATTTGTTGGTTAAACGTTGTCTACAGTGTAGTATCAGAGCGTGTAAGGGTTTTGAGCATATCATCCCAGGTGTGCGCTATGGGATATTTTCGCAACCCTGCCGTTTCGCAACCCTGCCGTTTCTTCCCTGTGTAGGGTGGTGCTCTCTGCCTGTGCCCAGACTTCCAATGATTTCACCCAATGTGATGCTTACGGTGGGTCTGTGCACTTCCACCTCTTAGTTATCAGCCGTTTCGCTGTTATTAGGCCTAGGTCATGAAATCTGGAACCTACTTTGTTAGCTTTGGTGCGTTTGTAAAATCCCAGAATACAGACCTCCCATGTGGCTGGCACTTCGACATTGGTGCATTTCGCGAGGACATCTAATATCGTGCGCTAGTAGTGTAAAAGCAGGCGGCAAGACCCTAGCATATGTAATATGTCAGCACCTAGGAGACGACATCTCGGGCACTTAGAGGTGTTGATGTTAAAATACTTATTAATCTTATCTGGTGAAAGATACGCCCTATGTAGTATATAGGTCTGAATGAGCTTAAATCGCGAATTGCGTGGTATGTGTGTGGCACTTGCTTGAACACATTCCCATTCCTTATCAGTCCAGGGATGGCCCCTGTCCACAGTCCAATGCTCTCGAAGGCTCTGTAATGGTCGTAATATGTGGGTGAGTAGGGCTTGTACTAACCAATGTATCACATAGGACCCCTCCCCCATTACGTGTAAGTATTGCAACAGTTGATGTGTCGGTGGCTCATTAGTTATGTCTCCCCATGCTAGTGTCAATGTCCGTGTGATGGTTGCATACAGAAGGAACTGGCCCGCCGGTAAACCATTATCCTCCGTTAGTGTCGCAAAAGGTAACAGGGTACCTTCTGCATATAAGTCTCCTAGTGTCTCCACTCCTGCTTCGGACCAGGACACTAGTGCTGTATCATTTATAGAGTCTCTCCCTCTGGGTATCCCGACAATCGGTAGTACTGGGGCATAGGGGATCGTGTCTTTTGTAAGCTGAAGGCTTCTCTTGTAACATCTGTGAGCTAACTCAATGTGCAGCTGTGTTGGGCGGGGGATTTTCGCCAGTGGATGAAACAATCCATAGACTTGGTTTTGCGTCCATAGTGTTGTTTCGGTCGCTGTGTCTGCCAAGTTCTTACCTCTTAACCACTTTGTAACCCATTGTAGCTGCGCAGCAAAGTAATATAGTTCCAGGTGGGGAACTGCTAAGCCTCCATTCTCTCGTGGCGCATATAGTTTCTGCAGTGCTATCCTCTGCCGCCCTGTATTCCAAATTAGACTTCGGGTTAATCCCTCCAGTTCCTGAAACAGTCTTACTGGGACATATACGGGAAAGTTTGCGAAATAATACAATAGCCTTGGCAGTACTATCATTTTAGTTAAAGTGATGCGGCTCATTACATTAAGCGGCAGAGTCTTCCAGAACTGCATCTGTGCTCTTACTGAGGAAATGGCATGCATCAAGTTGCCCTCCAGTTTGAGTTTGGTCAAGCAATATGGTGTCATCAGCGTACTGTAGTAAGGACACATGCTGACCACTTGGTCTCACGGAGGAGTCCTCAGGTTGGTAAGAGATGGTAATAGGTCATCAGTGTAGACTTTGAAGGAAGATGGAGCCAATACACAGTCTTGCTTCAAGTCTCGTTTGAGAGGTAGCTATCAAATCAAGATTAAGGCTGATCCAATTCAAGATCTGCCATAGGATATACTATAATAGGGGCCGCTTAGATAAATTTGGTAGGGCGGAGTCCTCCAATTGTCTGCGCTGTAAAATAGACCCGGGGATCATGTATACACACGCTCTGGGAATGTCCTATTGTACACTCCTACTGGTTCACAATCTTAGAGGAACTTAAAAAGATACTGGGGGAAAAGAAACCAATGAATCCCAAGTTCATCCTGTTAGGAATACCCATAGAGGTGGATATCCAAGTCAAACTCCTTTTCTGTAACCTAGGCCTCGTAGTAGCTAAAAATACTGGGTCCCCAAAATCCCCTACCCTAAAGGAATGGAAAATGGGAATGGACCTTTACATGGGTGCTGAAAATGTACATACAAGGCAAGAGGGTCTCTGAAGAAGTTTTATAAGGTTTTGGGGTCCCTGGTTGAAATACTATGAGATAGATATGGGGAAGAGGTTGAACGGCCCTCATCATCACAAACCTTGTGAAGCATGAGAGCGAGTGGTGGAATATATGGTCCTCGTTGCTCCATAATGACCATGCCTATAAAAATGATTTATTGCACCATTGCCCTTTTGACCGAATATGCTTCCAATCCTATGTATTCATGGTTCTTGATGCATGGTTGAGCATCATGTATTGTTTGGAAGAAAATCTCAATAAAAAAAACTAAAAAAAAACGTGTTTGGCATCCTCACCAACTTTGGAGTGAATTAGTCAACCAAGTACACAATGAATTATACTTATTTAGCATTGTTTATGCATAACTAGACAACAAAGAACAGTTTATGTTAAAGCTACCTTCAATACTCCCCCGTGCATGTCACTTTCATACTGAACTTAATTTATCCCATCATCATAACATTCATTAGGCCAGGAGTGACTCACACAGCATATTTCTTCCATCTAAATGCCAATTCAAACAAGCCTAGTCCACGGCCTCGAACTGCAGGAGACTAAGTGTGATCGCTTTGCTCCAGGTGCCAAAAATATATTGTTTTGAGATAACATTTTTTAAAGCCGTCATACCCTTGACGAGGTACTGAAGCATAACTATCCTAGCACTTAAGAATACTCGGTCTCCAATGTTCGACTAGAATCTTTGCCAACTCAATAAGTATAGCTTGCTTACGGTGCATGTGCTCCTTGTAGTAATGGGTGTAAGTGGTGCGATATGTTTTGAGAGACAAACATAAAGCACATAGATAGACCCATGAGCAAACAGACAATACACCAATGCAAATATAAACACACAGAAAACACAGACTGCCAGTAAGGGCGGACCGCAGCTGAGGGAACACACAACTTCAGCTCTCCCCAAAACCTTTGACAAACACAAGATTACCATGTGACTCCATGAACCTTGCATGGGAATCATTCCAAGCCTTGTTTCATATGGACAGACTGCTTGGTCTGTCAGTCCTCCCTTGTACTGAGGTCTCTGTCCACAGCCTGCAGTGAAATTACACAGTAAATGAAGAGACCCCTCCATATAAGCTGACATGGGCTGATCAATGTAGATTCACTTCAAACCCTTAAGCGACCCCTTGTAAATTACAATGTATCAGCACAAAACCTTCAAGGGAAAATGGGTCCAACCACATCCTGAAGGTGGTACCCCCTCTTTTTCTGGACATGATCTATCAAATCCGTCCCATTCTACCAACAGAAATATTGTGTAAAAAACCATACAACACCTATGGAGGCAACCTATGGAACCAGATGTTACAGGCATTCCAAATCCAAACAAATAAATACATATTTAAGATACAGCTAAAACAGTGCTTTTTTGGAAAACTTTCAATCAGGAAAGCCAATTACTGAACATCCCATTTCTATGGACAAAGGACTGAGACCACTAAACTAACTTTTTCAAAACACCAGTACAAAACGATCACCAGTCAATAGCGCTGATATCATATACCCGAGCAATAACCCATCACCAGGTCACAAAATAGACAATTCACAAAATAAGTGGAGAGCAACAGGAGCGTATATGAATGTTTTCATACAACGATTTGCTAGTTTTAGCAGGATTCACTAAATTTACTCTGTGGAAGTACTTCGTAACACCAGCACCTTACTCCCTCTTTCAAAAAGCATTGGCATAGCCAATAGGTCTTGCTTTTGGGACCTTCTAAGTATTTAGTTATGCAGCACAATATCCTTGGTGCAACCACATCAACTGCTGCATGGCTAAACACTTATAAGGTCCCAAAGGCGAGACCTATTGGCTATGCCAATGCTTGGTGTAATTGTGTGTGTGGTTGTGTGTGGTTGTGTGTGTGTGTGTGTGTGGTTGTGTGGTTGTGTGTGTGTGTATGTGGGTGTGTGTATGTGGGTGTGTGGGTGTGGTTGTGTGTGTGTGGTTGTGTGTGTGTGTGGTTGTGTGTGTGGTTGTGTGTGTGTGTGGCTGTGTGTGAGTGGTTGTGTGTGTGGTTGTGTGTGGTTGTGTGTATGTGGGTGTGGGTGCGGTTGGGTGTGTGTGTGGTTGTGTGTATGTGTGGTTGTGTCTGTGTAGTTGTGCATGTGTGGTTGTGTGTGTGGTTGTGTGGGTGTGGTTGTGTGTGTGGTTGTGTGTGTGTGTGGTTGTGTGTGTAGTTGTGTGTGGTTGTGTGTGTGTGGTTGTGTGTGTGTGGTGTGTGTGGTTGTGTGTATAGTTGTGTGATTGTGTGTGTGGTTGTGTGGGTGGTTGTGTGTGTGGTTGTGTGTGTGGTTGTGTGTGGAGACTGCTAAGCCTCCATTCTCTCGTGGCGCATATAGTTTCTGCAGTGCTATCCTCTGCCGCCCTGTATTCCAAATTAGACTTCGGGTTAATCCCTCCAGTTCCTGAAACAGTCTTACTGGGACATATACGGGAAAGTTTGCGAAATAATACAATAGCCTTGGCAGTACTATCATTTTAGTTAAAGTGATGCGGCTCATTACATTAAGCGGCAGAGTCTTCCAGAACTGCATCTGTGCTCTTACTGAGGAAATGGCATGCATCAAGTTGCCCTCCAGTTTGAGTTTGGTCAAGCAATATGGTGTCATCAGCGTACTGTAGTAAGGACACATGCTGACCACTTGGTCTCACGGAGGAGTCCTCAGGTTGGTAAGAGATGGTAATAGGTCATCAGTGTAGACTTTGAAGGAAGATGGAGCCAATACACAGTCTTGCTTCAAGTCTCGTTTGAGAGGTAGCTATCAAATCAAGATTAAGGCTGATCCAATTCAAGATCTGCCATAGGATATACTATAATAGGGGCCGCTTAGATAAATTTGGTAGGGCGGAGTCCTCCAATTGTCTGCGCTGTAAAATAGACCCGGGGATCATGTATACACACGCTCTGGGAATGTCCTATTGTACACTCCTACTGGTTCACAATCTTAGAGGAACTTAAAAAGATACTGGGGGAAAAGAAACCAATGAATCCCAAGTTCATCCTGTTAGGAATACCCATAGAGGTGGATATCCAAGTCAAACTCCTTTTCTGTAACCTAGGCCTCGTAGTAGCTAAAAATACTGGGTCCCCAAAATCCCCTACCCTAAAGGAATGGAAAATGGGAATGGACCTTTACATGGGTGCTGAAAATGTACATACAAGGCAAGAGGGTCTCTGAAGAAGTTTTATAAGGTTTTGGGGTCCCTGGTTGAAATACTATGAGATAGATATGGGGAAGAGGTTGAACGGCCCTCATCATCACAAACCTTGTGAAGCATGAGAGCGAGTGGTGGAATATATGGTCCTCGTTGCTCCATAATGACCATGCCTATAAAAATGATTTATTGCACCATTGCCCTTTTGACCGAATATGCTTCCAATCCTATGTATTCATGGTTCTTGATGCATGGTTGAGCATCATGTATTGTTTGGAAGAAAATCTCAATAAAAAAAACTAAAAAAAAACGTGTTTGGCATCCTCACCAACTTTGGAGTGAATTAGTCAACCAAGTACACAATGAATTATACTTATTTAGCATTGTTTATGCATAACTAGACAACAAAGAACAGTTTATGTTAAAGCTACCTTCAATACTCCCCCGTGCATGTCACTTTCATACTGAACTTAATTTATCCCATCATCATAACATTCATTAGGCCAGGAGTGACTCACACAGCATATTTCTTCCATCTAAATGCCAATTCAAACAAGCCTAGTCCACGGCCTCGAACTGCAGGAGACTAAGTGTGATCGCTTTGCTCCAGGTGCCAAAAATATATTGTTTTGAGATAACATTTTTTAAAGCCGTCATACCCTTGACGAGGTACTGAAGCATAACTATCCTAGCACTTAAGAATACTCGGTCTCCAATGTTCGACTAGAATCTTTGCCAACTCAATAAGTATAGCTTGCTTACGGTGCATGTGCTCCTTGTAGTAATGGGTGTAAGTGGTGCGATATGTTTTGAGAGACAAACATAAAGCACATAGATAGACCCATGAGCAAACAGACAATACACCAATGCAAATATAAACACACAGAAAACACAGACTGCCAGTAAGGGCGGACCGCAGCTGAGGGAACACACAACTTCAGCTCTCCCCAAAACCTTTGACAAACACAAGATTACCATGTGACTCCATGAACCTTGCATGGGAATCATTCCAAGCCTTGTTTCATATGGACAGACTGCTTGGTCTGTCAGTCCTCCCTTGTACTGAGGTCTCTGTCCACAGCCTGCAGTGAAATTACACAGTAAATGAAGAGACCCCTCCATATAAGCTGACATGGGCTGATCAATGTAGATTCACTTCAAACCCTTAAGCGACCCCTTGTAAATTACAATGTATCAGCACAAAACCTTCAAGGGAAAATGGGTCCAACCACATCCTGAAGGTGGTACCCCCTCTTTTTCTGGACATGATCTATCAAATCCGTCCCATTCTACCAACAGAAATATTGTGTAAAAAACCATACAACACCTATGGAGGCAACCTATGGAACCAGATGTTACAGGCATTCCAAATCCAAACAAATAAATACATATTTAAGATACAGCTAAAACAGTGCTTTTTTGGAAAACTTTCAATCAGGAAAGCCAATTACTGAACATCCCATTTCTATGGACAAAGGACTGAGACCACTAAACTAACTTTTTCAAAACACCAGTACAAAACGATCACCAGTCAATAGCGCTGATATCATATACCCGAGCAATAACCCATCACCAGGTCACAAAATAGACAATTCACAAAATAAGTGGAGAGCAACAGGAGCGTATATGAATGTTTTCATACAACGATTTGCTAGTTTTAGCAGGATTCACTAAATTTACTCTGTGGAAGTACTTCGTAACACCAGCACCTTACTCCCTCTTTCAAAAAGCATTGGCATAGCCAATAGGTCTTGCTTTTGGGACCTTCTAAGTATTTAGTTATGCAGCACAATATCCTTGGTGCAACCACATCAACTGCTGCATGGCTAAACACTTATAAGGTCCCAAAGGCGAGACCTATTGGCTATGCCAATGCTTGGTGTAATTGTGTGTGTGGTTGTGTGTGGTTGTGTGTGTGTGTGTGTGTGGTTGTGTGGTTGTGTGTGTGTGTATGTGGGTGTGTGTATGTGGGTGTGTGGGTGTGGTTGTGTGTGTGTGGTTGTGTGTGTGTGTGGTTGTGTGTGTGGTTGTGTGTGTGTGTGGCTGTGTGTGAGTGGTTGTGTGTGTGGTTGTGTGTGGTTGTGTGTATGTGGGTGTGGGTGCGGTTGGGTGTGTGTGTGGTTGTGTGTATGTGTGGTTGTGTCTGTGTAGTTGTGCATGTGTGGTTGTGTGTGTGGTTGTGTGGGTGTGGTTGTGTGTGTGGTTGTGTGTGTGTGTGGTTGTGTGTGTAGTTGTGTGTGGTTGTGTGTGTGTGGTTGTGTGTGTGTGGTGTGTGTGGTTGTGTGTATAGTTGTGTGATTGTGTGTGTGGTTGTGTGGGTGGTTGTGTGTGTGGTTGTGTGTGTGGTTGTGTGTGGAGACTGCTAAGCCTCCATTCTCTCGTGGCGCATATAGTTTCTGCAGTGCTATCCTCTGCCGCCCTGTATTCCAAATTAGACTTCGGGTTAATCCCTCCAGTTCCTGAAACAGTCTTACTGGGACATATACGGGAAAGTTTGCGAAATAATACAATAGCCTTGGCAGTACTATCATTTTAGTTAAAGTGATGCGGCTCATTACATTAAGCGGCAGAGTCTTCCAGAACTGCATCTGTGCTCTTACTGAGGAAATGGCATGCATCAAGTTGCCCTCCAGTTTGAGTTTGGTCAAGCAATATGGTGTCATCAGCGTACTGTAGTAAGGACACATGCTGACCACTTGGTCTCACGGAGGAGTCCTCAGGTTGGTAAGAGATGGTAATAGGTCATCAGTGTAGACTTTGAAGGAAGATGGAGCCAATACACAGTCTTGCTTCAAGTCTCGTTTGAGAGGTAGCTATCAAATCAAGATTAAGGCTGATCCAATTCAAGATCTGCCATAGGATATACTATAATAGGGGCCGCTTAGATAAATTTGGTAGGGCGGAGTCCTCCAATTGTCTGCGCTGTAAAATAGACCCGGGGATCATGTATACACACGCTCTGGGAATGTCCTATTGTACACTCCTACTGGTTCACAATCTTAGAGGAACTTAAAAAGATACTGGGGGAAAAGAAACCAATGAATCCCAAGTTCATCCTGTTAGGAATACCCATAGAGGTGGATATCCAAGTCAAACTCCTTTTCTGTAACCTAGGCCTCGTAGTAGCTAAAAATACTGGGTCCCCAAAATCCCCTACCCTAAAGGAATGGAAAATGGGAATGGACCTTTACATGGGTGCTGAAAATGTACATACAAGGCAAGAGGGTCTCTGAAGAAGTTTTATAAGGTTTTGGGGTCCCTGGTTGAAATACTATGAGATAGATATGGGGAAGAGGTTGAACGGCCCTCATCATCACAAACCTTGTGAAGCATGAGAGCGAGTGGTGGAATATATGGTCCTCGTTGCTCCATAATGACCATGCCTATAAAAATGATTTATTGCACCATTGCCCTTTTGACCGAATATGCTTCCAATCCTATGTATTCATGGTTCTTGATGCATGGTTGAGCATCATGTATTGTTTGGAAGAAAATCTCAATAAAAAAAACTAAAAAAAAACGTGTTTGGCATCCTCACCAACTTTGGAGTGAATTAGTCAACCAAGTACACAATGAATTATACTTATTTAGCATTGTTTATGCATAACTAGACAACAAAGAACAGTTTATGTTAAAGCTACCTTCAATACTCCCCCGTGCATGTCACTTTCATACTGAACTTAATTTATCCCATCATCATAACATTCATTAGGCCAGGAGTGACTCACACAGCATATTTCTTCCATCTAAATGCCAATTCAAACAAGCCTAGTCCACGGCCTCGAACTGCAGGAGACTAAGTGTGATCGCTTTGCTCCAGGTGCCAAAAATATATTGTTTTGAGATAACATTTTTTAAAGCCGTCATACCCTTGACGAGGTACTGAAGCATAACTATCCTAGCACTTAAGAATACTCGGTCTCCAATGTTCGACTAGAATCTTTGCCAACTCAATAAGTATAGCTTGCTTACGGTGCATGTGCTCCTTGTAGTAATGGGTGTAAGTGGTGCGATATGTTTTGAGAGACAAACATAAAGCACATAGATAGACCCATGAGCAAACAGACAATACACCAATGCAAATATAAACACACAGAAAACACAGACTGCCAGTAAGGGCGGACCGCAGCTGAGGGAACACACAACTTCAGCTCTCCCCAAAACCTTTGACAAACACAAGATTACCATGTGACTCCATGAACCTTGCATGGGAATCATTCCAAGCCTTGTTTCATATGGACAGACTGCTTGGTCTGTCAGTCCTCCCTTGTACTGAGGTCTCTGTCCACAGCCTGCAGTGAAATTACACAGTAAATGAAGAGACCCCTCCATATAAGCTGACATGGGCTGATCAATGTAGATTCACTTCAAACCCTTAAGCGACCCCTTGTAAATTACAATGTATCAGCACAAAACCTTCAAGGGAAAATGGGTCCAACCACATCCTGAAGGTGGTACCCCCTCTTTTTCTGGACATGATCTATCAAATCCGTCCCATTCTACCAACAGAAATATTGTGTAAAAAACCATACAACACCTATGGAGGCAACCTATGGAACCAGATGTTACAGGCATTCCAAATCCAAACAAATAAATACATATTTAAGATACAGCTAAAACAGTGCTTTTTTGGAAAACTTTCAATCAGGAAAGCCAATTACTGAACATCCCATTTCTATGGACAAAGGACTGAGACCACTAAACTAACTTTTTCAAAACACCAGTACAAAACGATCACCAGTCAATAGCGCTGATATCATATACCCGAGCAATAACCCATCACCAGGTCACAAAATAGACAATTCACAAAATAAGTGGAGAGCAACAGGAGCGTATATGAATGTTTTCATACAACGATTTGCTAGTTTTAGCAGGATTCACTAAATTTACTCTGTGGAAGTACTTCGTAACACCAGCACCTTACTCCCTCTTTCAAAAAGCATTGGCATAGCCAATAGGTCTTGCTTTTGGGACCTTCTAAGTATTTAGTTATGCAGCACAATATCCTTGGTGCAACCACATCAACTGCTGCATGGCTAAACACTTATAAGGTCCCAAAGGCGAGACCTATTGGCTATGCCAATGCTTGGTGTAATTGTGTGTGTGGTTGTGTGTGGTTGTGTGTGTGTGTGTGTGTGGTTGTGTGGTTGTGTGTGTGTGTATGTGGGTGTGTGTATGTGGGTGTGTGGGTGTGGTTGTGTGTGTGTGGTTGTGTGTGTGTGTGGTTGTGTGTGTGGTTGTGTGTGTGTGTGGCTGTGTGTGAGTGGTTGTGTGTGTGGTTGTGTGTGGTTGTGTGTATGTGGGTGTGGGTGCGGTTGGGTGTGTGTGTGGTTGTGTGTATGTGTGGTTGTGTCTGTGTAGTTGTGCATGTGTGGTTGTGTGTGTGGTTGTGTGGGTGTGGTTGTGTGTGTGGTTGTGTGTGTGTGTGGTTGTGTGTGTAGTTGTGTGTGGTTGTGTGTGTGTGGTTGTGTGTGTGTGGTGTGTGTGGTTGTGTGTATAGTTGTGTGATTGTGTGTGTGGTTGTGTGGGTG
Organism: Triturus cristatus; assembly: GCF_964204655.1. NCBI lineage: Eukaryota > Metazoa > Chordata > Amphibia > Caudata > Salamandridae > Triturus > Triturus cristatus. The sequence continues at coordinate 304,505,531 of NC_140579.1, read as the reverse complement.
GTTGTGTGTGTGGTTGTGTGTGTGGTTGTGTGTGTGGTTGTGTGTGTGTGGTTGTGTGTGGTTGTGTGTGGTTGTATGTGTGGTTGTGTGTGTGATTGTGGTTGTGTGGGTGGTTGTGTGTGTGGTTGTGTATGTGTGGTTGTGTGTGTGTGGGTGGATGTGTGTGTGGTTGTGTGTGTGTGGTTGTGTGTGGTTGCGTGTGTAGTTTTGGTTGTGTGGGTGGTTGTGTGTGGTTGTGTGTGTGTGTGGTTGTGTGTGTGGTTGTGTGTGTGGTTGTGTGTGTGTGTGTGTGGTTGTGTGTGTGTGTGGTTGTGTGTGTGGTTGTGTGTGTGTGTGGTTGTGGTTGTGTGTGTGTGTGGTTGTGTGTGTGTGTAGTTGTGGTTGTGTGTGTGATTTTGGGTGTGGTTGTGGTTGTGTGTGTGTGTGTGGTTGTGGGTGTGGTTATGGGTGTAGTTGTGTGGGTGTGGTTGTTTGTGTGGTTGTGTGTGTGTGGTTGTGGTTGTGAGTGTGGTTGTGTGTGTGGTTGTGTGTGTGTGCGTGGTTGTGGGTGTTTGTGTGTGTGGTTGGATGTGGTTGTGTGCGGTTGTATGTGTGGTTGTGTGGGTGTGGTTGTGTGTGTGGTTGTGTGTGTGGGGGTTTGTGTGTGTGTATGTGGGTATGGTTGTGTGGTTGTACGTATGGTTGTGTGTGTGGTTGTGGTTGTGTGTGTGGTTGTGTGTGTGGTTGTGGTTGTGTGTGTGTGTGGTTGTGTGTGTGGTTGGGTGTGTAGTTGTGTGTTGTGTGTGTGGTTGGGTATGTTGTTGTGTGGTTGTGTATGTGGTTGTGATTGTGTATGTGTGTGTGGTTGTGTGTGTGTGTGTGGTTGTGTGTGTGTGGTTGTGTGTGTGGTTGTGTGTGTGGTTGTATGTGTGGTTGTATGTGTGGTTGTGGGTGTGTGGTTGTGTGTGTGTGTGTGTGCATGTGGTTGTGTGTGGTTGTGTGTGTGGTTGTGGTTGTGTGTGTGGTTATGTGTGTGGTTGTGGTTGTGTGTGTGACAGTGATACTAAAAGGATCTTAAAATAAAGGAACACAAACATCGAGTTTGTGGAAAGAGAAAGCACATTGTAAGTCAAACGGGCGCAGCAAAGCATTAACACAACAACAAAACAAACATATATATTATAGTTAGTGCAGGCAACTATAACTCACGCGACCGCAATCATATGCTGATGACGTCAGATATTACATCACTGTATTTAGATACTTATTTACCCATGTCTTCTTCCATTAATCTTTAGCTATACATATATTACAAATATTTATTTTTCATAAAGACACATATGTCATCAGTGATGTAATATCTGATGTCATCAGCATAGGATTGCGGTCGCGTGAGTTATAATTGCCTGCACTAACTATAACGGGGGAATTTCATTGGTTTTTTACGAGTGAAATGTCCAGCTAACTATAACATGTGTGAAACCCATGGTTTTTTAAGTGAATTTGCAAGGTTTTTTAAATGCTAATTCGTAATTATAACGTGTGTGAAACCTATGGTTTTTTCAGTGAATTTGTACGTTTTTTTAAATGCTAAGTTATGTATTTATTAATTTTTCTTTTTTTTCAGGTTTTTCACCGTGCGCGCAGATATTTATATGCTTTTAAATGCTATTTTCTCAGAAAATACTGAACAGATTTACACCAGAAACTTCCTTGACCTTATGGCTACCTCTCTGCCAAATTTCACGTAATTCTGTTCAGCCATTCCGGCTGTAGCTGCGACTAAAGGTCCTATGGAAAAATGCATGGGGAAAACGTGTTTTGGGACCCCCCTTTTTCTCGGCCCCCGCTTGACAAATCACCCCGAGACTTTCAGGGTAGAAGCTGAACGGAGCGCCCCATTTGTTTGGTAAATTTTGCGAGGATTCGTCAACCAGCGCCAAAGTTATTCAAAATAGAATTTTGAGATTTCCTATGGAAACTAGGTTGTAACTATAACTATCTACTGGCGACCGCCAGTAGATAAAATATATATATATATATATATATATATATTATCTACTGGCGGTCTCCAGTAGATAGTTATAGTTAGGACCTCTTTTCCATATGAAATCCGCAACATTCTATTTCCAATAAGTCTGGCGCCAGTTGACGAATCCTCGCGAAATTTTTCACACTTTTGGCCAGCTCCGCTCCGCTCCTACCCTGGAAGTTTTGTGGTGATTCGTCAAGCGGGGGCCGAGTAAAAAGGGGGGTCCCAAACTGCATTTTCCCCATGCAATTTCCCTTTGGATCTGTTGTCACAGCTACAGCCCGAACCGCTGAATGGAATGACACCAAATTTGGCAAAGAGGTAGTCCTCAGTTCAGACTCGTGCCTTTTGCAGAAATGGTGTGAATTTGTTCAGTAGTTCCTGAGAAAATTAGAGTTAAAAGTACATAAATATCTATGGCTGGGGAGGATCCGCGGACCCTACCCGCACCGTATGCGCACCCTCCCCGAACCGAGCATGCACCCTCCCAATCGCGTGCTGAATGCTAATTGGCTGTCGAGTGTCTCTCTACATTCGAAACCAGGAACTGTTGGTGGCCATTTTCTGCCTCGGTAGAAGCGAGGCTGAAGAAGCAAGGGGGAATACGTGTGTAAAACATATAAAGGGAGCAGAGTGGAAATAGTCTGACCCTCTAGAGGGGCTTAGGGGGTCCCAGAAGGACCCCCTGGGGCCTCCTTTAAAAAAAAAAAGAAACGGCGAAATGTGCGCAGGGTGCGCGCATCCTATCGCGTTTGGTGCACGGAAACTATCGCGTTGGGTGCGCGGATCCAAGGAAATGTTTTTTGAAAAAAGACAAGAAATTATTGGTTGTATGACAACTTTCTACACTGAAAGGTAGGGTGTATATTTCTGTTTTTTAAACGCATGATTCTTATTGGTTAACAAAAACAGATTGTAAGGAACATTATATATGATTAGCTGATATGTTGAAAAGTGAAGCACACTTCCTCTCTTGTATAGCAACATTGTGTGCTGAACTTCTGACCTGTGTGCTTAGTGCAGTGTTCCATGACCTGTTTCTATGGTAACAGGCAGAAGGCATATTGGGGGAAGGGTTGAAATGTATTTCAGTTGGAAAGGGTTGAAATGTTTAACCAATAGAAATGTGTGTTTGCTTTTGAGTTTATGTGTGAAGGATTGTGATTTGTTGTTTACATGTATATGTGTGGAAAATGAAAGGGAAACGTTTCCATTCTTTGTTTTTGCTGAGAGGTGCACAGTGCAGACATTCTGTAAAAGAAAATATGGTGAGTGACTGATATACTTCATAATCTACAAAAGAACTTGAAAGATGAGTTATTTAATTGTGAGGGGATGTATGTAGACTATTTTGATTTTAATCAGACTAATGTATTTCTCCTGCTAAAGTGAACGGAGTACTTTTTTTTCAATCCAATCTTATTGACAGTGTGTGTGCATGTAGAAACCATTCTGTGATAAGCATTTGTGTTTTTCATGTGTTTGCAGACAGATAACTGTGCTGTTTTTATATTTTGGCAGAATTAGAAACCAGTCATTGTTTATGAATTTGTGAAATGAGTTATGTTTTGTTTCTATACTAAAATGTAATACTTCTTCTAGATGAAGGAAAGTGTTTTGGTATAGTGCAAGGGATAGTGTTGTTTGTCTAGAATCACACAGTGAGTATGTATGCATTTGGGAACCACTGTGAGAGAAGCATTTGGGAACATTGTGTATTTGCTGACAGATAAATGTTTTAAAACCTGTCTTGTTGTCAAGTTTTAGTAGCATTAGAAGGCAGTTTTTGCTTATGCTTTGATTAAATGAGTCAGGCTTTGACACAAAAGTGCAGTCCTGAAATATGTAGATTGTGTGCAGTTCTCTTACCACTTGCACTGTAGTGAATGAGTTTTGGTAAACTACTAGGGATAGTGGTGCTTGTCTAGAATCACACTGTGAGTTAGTGTGTATTTGGGAACCACTGTGAGAGAAGTATTTGGTAACATCGTGTATTTGCTGACAGATAACTGTTTTAACCTGTCATGTTGTGAAGTTTTAGTAGCATTAGAAGACAGTTATGGCTTATGCTTTGATTAAATGAGTCACGCTTTGACAGAAAAGTGCAGTCCTGAAATATGTAGATTGTGTGCAGTTCCCTTACCATTTGTACTGTAGTGAATGAGTTTTGGTAAACTCCTAGGGATAGTGGTGCTTGTCTAGAATCACACTGTGAGTTAGTGTGTATTTGGGATCACTGTGAGAGAAGCATTTGGTAACATCATGTATTTGCTGACAGATAACTGTTTTAAGACCTGTCATGTTGTGAAGTTTTAGTAGCATTAGAATCCAGTCTTTGATTATGTGTTGATTAAATGAGTCTTGCTTTGACACTAATGTGCTGTACCTAAATATGTAGATTGTGCAGTACCATTAACTCTTCTAGACTAGTGAATGAGTTTTGGTAAACTCCTAGGATAGTGTTGCTTGTCTAAAATCACACTGTGAGTCTGTGTGCATTTGGGTAAGGATTGTGAGAGAAGCATTTGGTAACATCGTGTATTTGCTTACAGATAACTGTTTTAAAACCGGTCATGTTGTCAAGTTTTAGTAGCATTAGAAGCCAGTCTTTGCTTATGCTTTGATTAAATGAGTCAGGCTTTGACACAAAAGTGCAATCCTGAAATATGTAGATTGTGTGCAGTTCCCTTACCACTTCCACATTAGTTAATGAGTTTTTGTAAACTTCTAGGGATAGTGGTTGTTGTCTAGAATCACACATTGAGTCTGTGTGCATTTGGGAACCACTGTGAGAGAAGCATTTGGTAACATCATGTATTTGTTGACAGATAACTGTTTTAAAAACTGTCATGTTGTTAAGTTTTAGTAGCATTAGAAGCCAGTGTTTGCTTATGCTTTGATTAAATGAGTCAGGCTTTGACACAAAAGTGCAGTCCTGAAATATGTAGATTGTGTGCAGTTCCCTTACCACTTCCACAGTAGTGAATGATTTTTGGTAAACTCCTAGGTATAGTGGTTGTTGTCTAGAATCACACTGTGAGTCTGTGTGCATTTGGGAACCACTGTGAGAGAAGCATTTTGTAACATCGTGTATTTTTTAGCAGATAACTCTTTTAAAACCTGTCATGTTGTCAAGTTTTAGTAGCATTAGAAGCTAGTCTTTGCTTATGCATTGATAAAATGAGTCCGGGTTTGACACTAAGGTGCAGTACCATGTACTATTCTCTTCACTGTGGCAGAACTGAAAATTTAAAAGTTTTACCTAAGCACTGTCCTAGAAGTAGTCTGATGATTTAGTCAGTTTCTAAGTACCAAATAGACTGCTTCAAATGTCTATGCAGTATGCATGTAGTGTTCTAACATACTATACACTTGTCTTTTACACCTTCAATTCCCTAGTCAGTATCCGTACACTTCCAGTAAACACCCTGTCACTCTCATTGCAGTCCTCTTGTGACCCATTCAACACCATTTACTAATCCATTCACTGTGCCAGGACTTCTTCAAACCCCTATCCACTATACATGCAGTCCTCTAACCAACTACACATTTGTCTTTCACACCTTCAATTCCCCAGGCAGTATCCATACACTTCCAGGAAACACCTTGTCACTCCCCTTGCACTCCTCTAGTGACCTATTAAGCATCATGCACTAATCCATTCACTGCGCCAAAACCCAAACTCTAAAAAATTCACCCAGGCATTCTCCTTGCAGTACTCTAATCATTCAGCCAGTACCCAAGTACTCATCCAGGGACCCTGGCCTTAGCATATAGACTGCTTCAAACCCCTATCCACTATGCATGCAGTCCTCTAACCACCTACACAATTGTCTTTCACACCTTCAATTCCCTAGTCACTATCCATACACTTCCAGAAAACACCCTGTCACTCCCTTTGCAGTCCTCTAGTGACCCATTCAGCATCATGTACTAATCCATTCACTGTGCAAAAACTCAAACACTTATAAATTCACCAAGATACTATCTTTGCAGTACTCTAATCATTCAGTCAGTGCCTAAGTATTCATGCACTGAGCCAGGCCTTAGCACATGGACTGCTTGAAACCCCTATCCACCATGTATGCAGTCTTCTAACCACTTAGGGGCACATGCATCAACAATGCCATTTGCGATTCCTTATTAGCGAAAAATAAGGAATCGCTAATAAGGAATAGCAAAAGGCTATGCATGTAGGAATCGCTATTCAAATAGCGATTCCTTAACTTTCCTTAATTGCTACTAGCAAATTGCGAGTAGCAATTAAGGAATGCCATCCCAATCATTCCTATGGGCCTCCAGGCCCATAGGAATGAATTGGAGATTGCATGAGCAAATAGCGAGTACCAGTAGGTTCTCGCAAATTGCTCATGCAATTTCAAGGGTGCAAGGGTGTCAAAATGACACCCTATTGCACCCCTGAAATTGATATGTGCACATATGTTGCACACACACATGCTCTAAGGGCATGTGTGTGCGCAACATGAAACTTTGAAAAATGCACAAAAGTGCATTTTTCAAACTTTTAGCAAATTACCTTGCAGTTCATCTTCATGGTAATTTGCTCCACCTATTAGCGAATTCGCTAATTTTTTAAGTTTCATGCATCGCATTTAAGGAATCCCAAATTGAGATTCCTTAAATTAAGGAATCTCTATTTGGGATTCCTTAAATGCTATCGCTATTTAAGGAATCGCTATTTAAGGATTCCTTAAATAGCGATTTTTGCTTTTGGGTTGATGCATTGGGATTGGGTATTTTTAACTCAATACCGGGAGCTATTAGCGAATCGGTATTTTACCGACTGGATTTTGGCTTGATGCATGAGGCTGAATGACACTTGTCTTTCACACCTTCAATTCCCTAGTCAGTATCCATACACTTCCAGGAAACACCCTGTCACTCCCTTTGCAGTCCTCTAGTGACCCATTCAGTACCAAGTACTAATCCATTCCCTGTGCGAAAAGCCTACCACTTATAAATTCACCTAGGCACTCTCCTTGCTGTACTCTAATCATTCAGTCAGTACCCAAGTAGTCATGCAGTGAGCCAGGTCTTAGCACATGGACTGCTTTAAATGCATATGCAGTATGGATGCAGTCCTCTGATCACCTATACATTTGTGTTTCACACCTTCAATTCCCTAGTTAGTATTCATACACTTCTAGCAAACACCCTGTCACTCACCCAGTGTGTCTCCTTATAGTACTGTAATCATTTAGTCAGTTAGCATGTAGTGTATTAGTGAGGTAGGCTTTAGGGCATGAACTGCTTCAAAGTAGTATGCACTATGCATGTAGTGTTTTAACCATCGTCACACTTGTGGTTCAGGGCTATAGTTTCTTAGTCAGTATTTATATAAAATGTGTTTGTACAGTAATGGAATAGTATAAAATTGAAAGTTATTAATATACATTTATTTGTGATTCTTGTTTACAGATACAGAACAGGAGTGTTTCTCATCAGTTTGCACTCTTCTCGTGCAAGATTGTTTGGATGAAGGGTCCTTAGGTGTTTCATCATACTTGCTGTGCCTCACTAGTATTTTTTGTTAGGATCCCCTTGTAACAGAACTCTTTTGAAAATCTTGCGCGTGACAAAGGTGGCATTGGTCTTTGTTTGCCTCTCGAGAAAAGTAGAAAATTTCCACATCACTGAAGGAAAACGTTGTGGGCGTGGTTCATCCTCCAAAAATTCATCTTTAAATTCGGTGAATATTTTAAAGCAACACCATTTACAGTTTTTGTAAGTTAAAGTTAAAAAAGGTTGTTAGCTGTGTGCATTTTATATATCTGTGATTTGTATCTTGTTTTTTTTTTGAGAATAGCATGTTTTTTTTTTTTAACAATCTTTGAGATTGTGTTTTTGCCCGCTGTTAAGTGATGAGTATGATTGAAATCACTATTTTTAGTGAAATTTTAATATATTCTGAGAACAGCAAAAAAGGCAAAAAAAATGACTTTGTGGAAATTATGCTGTGTTGTAAAAAAATGTATTATTACATGTTATATTTTTTTTTCCTTTTCTTTCACAGATCCAAATTTTAAAATAAGCAATTTTTAAGAATCTAGATTGGAATGAAAATGTGAAAAAAATGTGTACCATTTTTTTTCCTATTACTGTGAAGGTAAGTTTAACTAAGTCTCAATATGCTGAATGAGGTGGTCTGCAAGAAGCTACAAAGTGGAAACATGTTTCTAAAAACACTCTGTTTATACCTATGTAGTTTTGAAATCTGACCATAATCAGATATCATGTGACCTGCAAAAAGAGAGATTTGAGGGGTTCATAATATTTCCTATTTTAGCTAATGAAGGACCGCAATTATTTCAATCATTCTTCTTTGAACATCTTTGCAGACAAAACTCTGTGCTTACATTTTATCATTAGCAAGGAATTTTAAAAACGGAAATATGTCACTTTTTGTAACATAGTTATTGTGTAAGATACCCTTTCATATTTACAAAGAGAGGTAAAGGCACTCTGTGCACTTTTTATACTCCATGTAAATACAACCTCATCATGCAGACCACTTTGTTTTGAAAGGGTGTTCTATAAGTGTTGTTGTGCATGATTGCACTGAATACTCACAGAACAAGACACATGTCTAGATTTATCATAAATCATAAATCTCGATATGTGTGTGAATGGTGCACCATTCTAAAATTGGTGTAGGAAAGCACAACAAGGAGAATTGTTTTCATTTCTCCACATTTTTATATCTTCAATGCATGCTGAAATGTTCAACATACATTGAAGGAGAAAATTGCATTTTCTCATTGTTTTTGTGCAGGAAGGTGTGTCTTCCTGCAGAAAAACTAACAGCACATGACACAAATATCCTTGCACTATGGTGCAAGGGTGCATGTGTCACCACATGGCTGCAGTTTAAGCAGCTGTGCAGACAGAAGCATAGATTTGCAACATATTTATGTACATATGTTGCATCCCTGTGCTTCGGAAGTACTACAGCACACTGCAGTTAAAGAGGTTACTGTGTGATGCTGCAGCACTTCCTCATACTTCTGCACTTATACATTCACCATACGCTACTAATGAATTCATTCAGTCTATTACGTACTACACATACATTCATCTAAACTAACACTAACAAAGAAATTTAGCTCTTTTTTTAAACCAGGAAACTTAGTTCTTACAAGAACATCTTTTTTTCTTCTTTCTTCTTTTATAATTTTTTTGGGTTTTCTGAACAATTTTTAATTTTTGGGGGGTTTTCTGCAAAAAAAAAAAGAACAAAAAACAAAACAGGAGAAACCAAACAATGAACTTCAGGGAACAATACATTTTTTAAAAAAAAACTAGCAAATGTGACTTTCTTGCCGGTGGCAGATCAGATCGATCGACTGCTCACCATAGCACAAAGTCTTATTGCACTTAGTGCAGAGCACTTTTAAATATTGAAATTGAGGACGGATGTCCAAGGTTTGGGCTGATGGATGCACTCTTGATGTGCTCGGCTGCGATGAGGTGGATGGCGCAGGAGCAGGAGTGTTTCCCCGTTTGCACTCTTGTCGTGCAAGATTGTTTGGATGAAGGCTCCTCAGGTGCTTCATCATATTTGCCGTGCCGCACAAGTATTTCTTGTTAGGATCCCCCCGTGACAGCACTCTTTTACAAATCTTGCACGTGACCAAGGTGGCATTGGTCTTATTCTGCCCCTCGGGAAAAGTAAAAAATTTCCACACCACTGAAGAAAAACGTTCTTTGGGTGGTGCCTCCGCCAAAAATTAATATTCAGAAGTATGAGGAGATGCAGGTAATGCCTGCTGCCCTGAAGCCATTTTTGGTTGAAAAAAGTTAGAGCTAAGTGTAAACTTAGTCTAAAAAATCTTCTTCTCTGCAAAGAGATGTTGCTCTAAAGAAGGTCAAAGAAGAATGATTGAAATGGGTGGGGTCTTTCAATAGTTAGAAGAGTAAGTGTAATGAACCAATCAAATCTCTTTTTTTTGCAGGTCACATGGGATCCGAGCACCCTGCGCTTACGCAGTACGCACCCAGCGCGCATCCGCGAAATTGAATTAAAAAAAAACTATAGGATTAGATGTAAAAATATATTAGTTTTAAGACTAGTTTAGAGTTTGTCTTCAATTAATATTCACATGAAATACATATATATATGTTTTTTTAATGTTAAATATTTTGCGGGATCTGCGCACCTACCGCGTCATAGACGCAGATGACGCATCGCGGAAGCGTGTAAACGTCGCGTTACGTACATCGTACGTGTCGCGTATACGCTGGGAGTCACGTACCAGTCGCATTGCCATCGCGCACTAAACACGTACCCAACGCATACCATGCGCGGATGCTATCACGTAGGGATCAGGAACAGTGCGCTTGGGGTGCGCGGATCCAAAAACATTGAAAAAAACTATATGAAATAAAGTTTTGCACATATAGTTAAAAAAATATTTTGAGAAATATAAAAAATATGTTTGAAAAACCCATTAAGTTCAAATAATATTTTTTAATTTTTAAAAGAATTAATTAAAACATTAAGTTTAAAAAATGGTGATTAAAAAGTATTTAAAAAAAATTTAATTAATGAAATTGACACACTGAATTCGAAAAATATACAAATCCAATCAAAATCATTAAACATGATATCTTTAGAGTAAGTTAAAGATAGGAATTAGTATTTAAAAAACCTTTGAAATTCACTGAAAAAACCATAGGTTTCATGCACGTTATAGTTAGGAATTGCCATTTAAAAAACCTTTGAAATTCACTGAAAAAACCAAAGGTTTCAGGGGCGTTATAGTTAGGAATTGGCATTTAAAAAACCTTAGAAATTCAATGAAAAAACCATAGGTTTCAGGGGTGTTATAGTTAGCTGGACATTTCCCTCGTACAAAAACCTAAAAATTCCCCTGTTATAGTTAGTTCAGCTAACTATAACTCGCGCCCCCGCAATGCACTGCTGATGACGTCACATATTACATCACTCATGACATGGTCAGTGACATCACTGATGACATCACTGATGACATCTCAAATGACATCACTGATGAACAGAATTACTTGAAATCTGGCAGAGAGGTAGTCCTCAGCTCAGGGAAGTGCCTTTTGCAGGTCTGGAGTCAATCTGTTCGGTAGTTCCTGAGAAAATCAAAAGTAAAATCATATATATATGTGGGCGGAGCCTAACCACACATCTCATCCTGAGATCTGATTGGCTGTCAGCACTTCATCCAAGAAGTGTTGGCAGCCATCTTGGAACCAATATACATGATAGCACCTCATTAAAAAGCATTGCAGTTAATAGAAGGTTTTAAGACTTTAGTTACATTATAAATCATTTGTTGATGGTACCATACTCATTTTAGGAATTGTGGTATGTTCTAAGGTGATTTCACCATGTGAAAAAGCCTTCTGCTGGGATATCATGATTGAGAGAAAAATATTTTCTCATGCTTTTCCCACAGAGGTTTGGAAGGTGATCTATAAGCTAAACTGAGAGCTTATTTTCTGTAAATTCACATTATCTTTCTCAGTCATGTGAGAATGAAGTCTGACATTCTCAGTAAAACATGTACATCCAACAAGGGCAGAGACTGTCAGTTGATTCCTTTGTGTTCTACTGCAGCTTCCTAGAGTGTTCCAAAGAACAACTAGAGCGCTAACAGTCCTACTTATGATAAACGTATGGCACACCTGAAGCCATCTTGCTTGGATTAAAGTGGTAACTCTTAAAACATTTAATTTAAAAAGGAACAAAATGAGGGGGTTATTTTTCCATAACAAGTATGATTAGTGCTGCAGAAAGAAAAACTAGGGCACATTTTGACTTCTGAAATCCTCTTTTATTTCATTAAAAAATTCTGACATGCAGACTGAAACATGCACTTTCAATACCAGCAGCAGTTTTCCCTGGTCAGCAGTAGCTTTACTACAGTGATCTAATGAGCAAAAAGAGTGCTAACATTCTGAATTTATGGCAAATGTGTGACACATCTGAATGCCTTCTTAATGGAATCAAAGTAAAAAGCTGAAAGTATTTCCTACTGAGGAGACTGCAGTAAATGAGGAAATTAGGAAACTTCATAACAAATAAGTCTCCCAAGAAGGCCACCAGAGACAAAAGAGCCCAAATATCACCCAGATGTAGCCCAAGTATAGTCCAATGACAGAATGTCCCAGAGTGTTCTTAAAAACAACTAGAGCGCTTACTGTCTTCATTATGACAAAAGTATGGCACACCTGAAGCCACCTTGATTGGAATAAACTGGTAACACTTAAAACATTTAATTTAAAAAGGAACACAATGAGGGGGTTCATTTTGCCATAGAAATTATGATTAATGCTGAAGAAAGAAAATGAGGGCACATTTTGAGTGACTTCTCAAATCCTCTTCTATTTCATTAAAAAATTCTGACATGCAGACTGAAACATGCACTTTTAATACAAGGAGCAGACTTCCATGGTGAACAGTAGTTTTACTACAGTGATCTAATGAGCAACTAGAGTGCTAACTTTCAGAATTTATGGCAAATGTGTGACACATCTGAATACCTTCATGATGGAATCAAAGTAAAAAACTGAAAGCATTTCCTACTGAGGAGACTGCAGTACATGAGGAAATTAGGAAACTTCATAACAAATAAATCTCCCAAGATGGCCACCGGAGACAAAAGAGCCCAAATGTAGCCCAAAATCACCCAGATGTAGCCCAAATATAGCCCAATGACAGAAGTGTGCAAAACACTTATTATTTTGTGTTTTTGCAGTGTTATATAGTGCACACTTGTCAGGTATTGGAGTGCTTTACATGAGCATTGGTTACATCACACAAGAACAAATTCATTTTGGTTGTAGACATGGGGAGACTAAGTGATTTGACCAGAATCACAGAATGTCGAGCTGAAGCAGAAACTCCAACCTGGTTCCCCAGTTGCAAAGTCTGCAGTTCTGGAAGTAACACCACATCCTCTCCCCTAAGTGCAACATTTAATCAAGTGGTCAACTGGATAAAAAAACATAAAGAAAACAAATAATTTAAAAGTGCTTTGTCGCTATTTGAAAACTCAGAAAATATGTTCTTATTTTAGTCTTTTAGAGCACTAACCATAATTTTGATGCCAATACGACCCTCTCATATATGTAATTTCTAAAGGAAATGCTCAAGGTATTACAGTTTTGATTACATCAAGATGACGTCAGGCGTTCCACACTTTTGTAATAAATATAGAATGTTAGCAATCTAGTTGTTCATTAGGATACTGTTGAGAGGCAGAGGCCAGGGGCACGGACTCTGAAAATTGAAGGCAGGTAGGAGGGTGCAAAGGCAACAATTTAACCACACTGAGCAGGCAGGAAGGGCCGTGGCAGCACAATGGACTATGGAGGGCAGTGGAAAGGGGGGCAGGGGCAACAAACCAACAATACAAGACTTGCAAGAGAGGCTGTGGCAATGTAATAGACCATTGTGGGCAGAAGGAAGAGGCAATGGCAGTACAACCATACATGCCAACAGACCCGATTCAGCCAGGAAACGTCCAATGTTTTTAAGCTCAAATGGGCTTTATTTGATCTGTCTCCTGTCTACAATCTCCTCTTTTTCAATGTAACTCAAAGGGGAAAATCAATACCCCAGTTTTTTTTCAAAATCTCCCTCTTACCAAGTTCAAAATGTTCGCAAGTATGGTACATTGGATCATGGAAGGAAATGGGGTAGGGACATGGACTTGGATAACAGAGGACAGGAGGGACATGGAGAGGTGCACCAAACTGACCCTGCAGGGCAGGCATCAGGGTTTGCAGCAGCACAATACACCACACAGGGCATGCGGACGGGAGTCCATAGAAAGCAAGAGGGAGGGGACAGGACCATGCACATGGACAACAGAGAACAGAGGGGCAAGAGGCAATGGTAGCTAGCTGACCATAATGGACAGACAGGAGAGAAAGCTGCAGCATAACAGTCCATAAAGGGCAGGAGGGACGGATCAGGGGCATTACAATGGAACAGACAAGCCAAGAAGGGAGAGAGTAGGGGTCTGCACATGTAAACAGAGGGCTGGGGGCAAGGGAGCAGTGCAGGAGCAGCAAGATAGCCATGGAGGTCAGGCAGGATGGGCACTAGAAGCAAGACACACCATGAAGAGCAACAGTGAGACTGTGATGGCATATACACAGACCATGGAGGGAAGGTGGGAGGGGGTCAGGGGCAGCTAACTGACCACACAGGGAAGGTGGGAGGGGCCATGGCAGCACAGAAGACCATGCATGGCAAGTGGGAGGGTTAGTGGCAGCACAATGGCTATGATGGGCAAGAAGGAGGGTGCAGGGGCATGCACAAAGGACGATGGAGGATAGAAGGGAGGGTCAGGACCTGTGCACAGACAAGAAAGTTCAGGGGAAGGGGCCTCACAACAGACCGCATGGGGCAGCCAGGAGGAGCAGTTGCAGCACAACAGACCAGGGAGGGCAGAAGGGTGTGGCAGTACAATGGACCATGTAGGACAGGAGGAAGAGGATAGGGGCATGGCATGTGGAGAGGAAGGGTGGAGGTGGCAGGGACAGGTTACAGTCATCTGACAATGCTAGGCAGGTGGGAGGGGAGTGGCAGCTCAACAGAACACTCAGAGTAGATAGGAGTGGCAGGTCCATGGAACATGGTGGGCAAAAAGGATGGAGCAGGGGCATGCACAAAGACATCGGAGGGCAGGGGGAAGGAGAATAGGGGCAGCAAGCTAAGCACAGAGTTTAAGCAGGAGGTCAATGATGGGGCATAGAATTGGGCAATGGAGGGCAGGAGGAGGGGACTGGTACATCATACTAAATTGAGGGCAGTGGCAGCACATCAGACCATGCATGGCAGGAGGGAGGAGGCTAGTCCATGGATTCACACAACAGAGGATAGGGAGGAGGGGGATGGGGCAGCAAGCTAACTGTTCAGAGAAGGCGGGTATTAGGAACTTTATTGTTTTTAAAACGTGTGTCTGTGCGAACTACTTAAAATATGAACAAGTATGCAGCATAATCTCACTTTTATTCAGGAAGAAGAGGACGTTTGTGACTGTGACTCCGGGCTCACTTGGCAGAAACACCCCCTGACCCTCCACCCCCTATCGCAAAATGTAATGCCCGTGAAAAGGGTGGGTGAACACAGTGTTATATAGAACATAGTCCTGAGAGCACGATTGAAAATGAAAACTAGATATAGTGTATGGTATAAACTATGCACCAAAAAGTGTGATATAAGATGAACTGGGCGTGAAATATAATATGCAATACATTGTGCGCAATGACAGATTCATTGGAGAGCGCGAGATAGCACAGGCACTAGCGCGTGCTATGCGATGTGCGCCTTGGAGTGTAATATGCACAGGGCAGTGTCGTGTAACCTAACTAGTCTCTAAAGTTGTAATATAAAATATGTGCTGGGGAGTGTAACGTTGCATATGCACTGTGATAAAGATATGGATCCCAGATTGTAATATGTATGGCATAGCACTGTGCTTTGTTGAATCCCCTTTGAATGGCTTGGTGTGCATGTGTATTAAATGTGCCCGTCAATAGCTACCCATGTTTGTATAAATAAACGACAAGGGTGTCTACCGGGATTAGGCACGGTAGGGCATCAGACATGTCAGAGCTTCACTAGTGGTGTAAATACATTCCACGTGGATTCATTGTATGCATAGTCGCCTTTTAATGAATATCACTCAAATCGTCATTGTGATAGGTACGTACGGTTTGTCCAGCATGTCCTAGGTGTGTCTATAAATATATATTTTTTAAAAATAATAAAAAACAGTGACCGGCCCTGGGGATTGGGGTAAAAAAATATAATTAGGAGACAGGCCCTGGGGGATGGGGTCATCAGGGCCAATAAATTAGAATAGGAAGGGGAACCACACAGCCCCCCTTCTTAAAAAATTAAAATAAATAAAAGACTGGCATCGTGCCGGAGGCCACGCCCCCTCCTTGCAGCACTCTGCAAACGCGCCCCCTGGCGAGTTGTAAGTTGGGGAATTAATTCCTCTTCAATACTGAGGGTCCCTGAGGGCCAACTAGCCCAACAAGCATCTCCAGTATGCGCCAGGGAGCTGCGCTGCAGACAGGTGTTCTGAGGCCAAGCCCCTTTTTACACCTCTCTGCAACGCAGCTCTGTGGCGCTTACTGGAGGTACCTAGTGGTCTAGTTTGACCCTAGGAACCCTTAGGATTCAAGGGGACTTATTCTCTCAATTTAGAACAGCCACAAGGCGCGTTTACACAGTGGTGAAGGGAGGGGACGGGGCCTGAGGTGACGTGTGCAAACACGCACTATGGCACGTTTTAAATTGGGGATATAATTTCCCTTCAATACTGAGGGCCCCTGGGGGCTAACTAGCCCACCAAGTGCTTCCAGTAAGCGCCACAGAGCTGCATTGCAGAGAGGTGGTCCAGGCTGTGCCACTTTTTACACCTCTCTGCAACGCAGCTCTGTGGCACTTACTGGAGGTACCTATTGGGCTAGTTGGACTCTAGGGACCCTAGGGACCCTCAGGATTCAAGTGAACTTAATCTCCAAACTAAAAACGGACACAGGGCGTGTTTACACAGTGGTGAAGGGAGGGGACGGGGCCTGAGTTAACGTGTGCAAAAATGCCCTGTGGCCTGTTTTAAGAGGTAGTTTTAATCCCCCTGCCCTATTATATACTAGGGGCTTACAGAGGAGGTCATGCTAATCACAGGGAGACCCCAACGCATAATGTTCCCTAGTGTATATAGGTGTTTTCGCTGTATTCTAAGTGTCTTTTAACATAGCACTGGCTCTAGGACTGGTTAGTCAGACTCAGTTACCACCAGTATCCGTCTGAAAAAGTTGAGGGTACAGGATGATTTTGCAACAAGGATTCTTTCTGCTCTTCTTTTTGTTCTTTCTGCACGTTATCCTTCTTCCTGCACTTTTCTTCGTCTTTGAGGACTTCTGTTGCTTCTTTCAGCACTTCTTTTTTTTCTTTCTGTGCATTTTTTCTTCTTTCTTCACATTTCCTATCTCTGTAGGCATAGTTAGAAATTAGCATTTAAAAAACCTTTGAAATTCACAGAAAAAACCATAGGTTTCAGGCACGTTATAGTTAGGAATTAGCATTTAAAAAACCTCAGAAATTCACTGAAAAAACCATAGGTTTCAGGGGTGTTATAGTTAGCTGGACTTTTCACTTGTAGAAAACCATTGAAATTCCCCCGTTATAGTTAGTTCAGCTAACTATAACTCGCGCGCCCGCAATGCACTGCTGATGACGTCACATATTACATCACTCAAGACATGGTCAGTGACATCACTCATGACATCACTGATGACATCTCAAATGACATCACTGATGACATCACTGATGACATCATCCTTGTGATAGAGTGGCAGACCTCCTCTCACCCTAATATAACCTATAATACACACATTCAAAAATAGAGACTAAAATTTTCAAAACAATGGACATACCAATACCAGTTACAATAACCTCTTCAGTAATTCTAAGCTCCACATACACATCCACTCATTCACCAACAGTCCTATACTGTCACTCATACATGTACTCACTCATCATATGTACTCATACACCTATACATCCTGTTACACAATGCCACTCATCCATAGAGTTATTCACACACATAGTCACTCATGCTAATAAAGAATCAAACATACATTTACTTGCATATACAGTTATACACTCACCACCACACTTACTTCTACGGAAACTTACACATACTTAGTCTTTTAAACAATCACTTATAGAAACACATACTTATTCATACAGGAACTCTTTCAATCTCTCACTCTCACATATACTCACTTATATACACCAATAGTCACATATACTAGTTTAAAACATATGTAGTTACTCATAAAGACACTATTGAGACAGTAATTCACTCACTAACACACCCATACACACACTCATCCACCCATAAAGTCCTGCACACATGCTGTCTTCAACACATACAAACAGTGAGTCACTCATTCATGCACCTATGCACTACGTAATACCCCCTACCGAACCATGCACACACTCAGACTGATACTCAAAAAAACAACTAATAACCTATATAGACACCCATGTAGCTACTCACCAACCCATGCAGCCACTTATACCCAAAGTGAGAGACTGATACAGATATTTACATATTTAAACATTACTCACTAAGCCATGTATTCACTATGATACACTTAATCAGTCAGTTACACAATCAATTTTTCAAAAACAAATCATCCATTTAGACACTTATATACCCATTTATTCTTCCATCGACCTTGAGATATACATATATAAAACATATTTAATTTTCAGAAAAACAGACATTCACTGGATGATGTAATCAGTGATGTCATCAGTGATGTCATTTGAGATGTCATGAGTGATGTCATGAGTGATGTCACTGACCATGTCATGAGTGATGTAATATGTGACGTCGTCAGCAGTGCATTGCGGGCGCGCGAGTTATAGTTAGCTGAACTAACTATAACGGGGGAATTTCAATGGTTTTGTACAAGTGAAAAGTCCAGCTAACTATAACACCCCTGAAACCTATGGTTTTTTCAGTGAATTTCTGAGGTTTTTTAAATGCTAATTCCTAACTATAACGTGCTTGAAACCTATGGTTTTTTCTGTGAATATATATATATATATATTCAATGAAAAAACCATAGGTTTCACACATGTTATAGTTAGCTGGACATTTCACTCGTGAAAAACCAATGAAATTCCCCCGTTATAGTTAGTTCAGCTAACTATAACTCGCGCACCCGCAATCCACTGCTGATGACGTCACATATTACATCACTCATGACATGGTCAGTGACATCACTCATGACATCACTGATGACATCTCAAATGACATCACTGATGACATCACTGATGACATCATCTAGTGTATGTGTGTTTTTCTTCAAATTAAATATGTTTTATATATGTATATCTCAAGGTCTATGGAAGAATAAATGGGTATATAAATGTCTAAATGGATGATTTTTTTATGAAAAAATAATTATGTGACTGATTCAGTGTATCATAGTGAATACATGGCTTTGTGAGTAATGTTTAAGTCTGTAAATATCTGTATCAGTCTCTCACTTTATGTATAGGTGGCTGCATGAGTTGGTGAGTAGCTACATGGGTGTCTATATAGGGTATTAGTTGGTTTTTTGAGTATCAGTCTGAGTGTCTGCATGGTTCGGTGGGGGGTATTACGTAGTGCATAGGTGCATGAATGAGTGACTCACTGTTTGTATGTGTTGAAGACAGCATGTGTGCAGGACTGTATGGGTGGATGAGTGTGTGTATGGGTGTGTTAGTGAGTGAATGACTGTGTCAATAGTGTCTCTATGAGTAACTTCATATGTTTTATAGTAGTATATGTGATTATTGGTGTTTTTAATTGAGTATATGTGAGAGTAAGAGATTGAAAGAGTTTCTGTATGAATAAGTATGTTTTTCTATAAGTGACTGTTTAAAAGACTAAGTATGTGTAAGTTTCCGTATAAGTAAGTGTGGTGGTGTGTGTATAACTGTATATGCATATAATTGTATGTTTTAATCTTTATTAGCATGAGTGACTATGTGTGTGAGTAACTCTATGGATGAGTGACATTATGTAACAGGCTGTATAGGTGTATGAGTACATATGATGAGTGAGTACATGTATGAGTGACTGTATAGGACTGTTGGTGAATGAGTGGATTTGTATGTGGATCTTTGAATTATTGAATTGGTTGTTGTAACTGGTATTGGTATGTCCATTATTTTGAACATTGTAGTTTCTAATTTTGAATGTGTGTATCAAAGGTTATATTAGGGTGAGAGGAGGTCTGCTACTCAATCACAAGGATGATGTCATCAGTGATGTCATCAGTGATGTCATTTGAGATGTCATCAGTGATGTCATGAGTGATGTCACTGACCATGTCATGAGTGATGTAATATGTGACGTCATCAGCAGTGGATTGCGGGTGCGCGAGTTATAGTTAGCTGAACTAACTATAACGGGGGAATTTCATTGGTTTTTCACGAGTGATATGTCCAGCTAACTATAACATGTGTGAAACCTATGGTTTTTTCATTGAATTTGCAAGGTTTTTTAAATGCTAATTCCTAACTATAACGTTTTTGAAACCTTTGGTTTTTTCAGTGAATTTGCAAGGTTTTTTAAATGCTAATTCCTAACTATAACGTTTTTGAAACCTTTGGTTTTTTCAGTGAATTTGTACGGTTTTTTATATGCTAATTTTTGTATTATTTAATTAATGATATTTATTTTTGTATTATTTAATTAATGATATTTATTTTTTAATAAAAATAAAATTCCTATATATTCATTTATATATTATCTGTATCTTTTTTTTTTTTTTTTTTTTTTTAAATTTCAATTAGGATAAAAAAAAATTTATTATTAATTTTTTTAATTATTTTTTGTCCACTTTTTTTTGTTGATATAATTTCTTGGGGTGCGCGCTCTGAGTGCCCTCCTAGTACTATTTCGTAAGTTTTTTATGAATTCCGTCGTACGTTATTTACGTACACAAATATACGTCATAGTGCGCGCTGGGAGCGCGCACCCAGTACGTATGTGTGCGTACGTACGTACGCATGCGTGCATGCGTCCTACGCGCTCTACGCGGTTTACTTCCACATACGCTAAAATTACGCGCAATAACGGTCGCGTATACGCGTGTTCAACGTATGCGCGCTAGGTACGCGCATATGACGTATGCACATGCGCTCTTACGCGTTCGCGAATACGTAATCACGAGGTGCGCGCTCGGAGCTTGCGCAGTGCGCGCACCTCGGGTTTATGCATAATAAAACAATATTTCTTATTGGTTATCATTACTTTCAGTTTCTAATTGTTTCAACACCACACCCAATCCCCTCATGGCAAGTCATGTGATCAAGAATCATCACTTTTGATTGGTTTTAAGTACTTTCAGTTCCAGATTCTTCCCAAACCACACCTACTCCCCTCATTATTAGTTCTGATTCCTTTGGAGAAGGAGCTATTCTGTTGTTGAGAGACAATGGCTGAACAGCAACCAACTTCAGACAGTGACCAGGACACTCTTGAGAGGCAGAGGAACAGGAAGCAGAAAGACAGCTTTATATGGCAGTTTTTCACTTTTCCAGAAGGTCTGAAAAAGGTAAATGCACCGAAAGTTACATGTGTACTTTGTAATAAAGTCTTATCTCGTGGGAATCCTAACAAGAAATATTCTTTTAGCATTCACACTATGTTGAGACATGTTAACAAAATGCATCCAGTAACTTTTCGTCGAGCTTCTGGAGAAAACCCTCCACCTGCTCAGCCGACGACATCAGCAGCAGCTCAGCCGAGCACATCTTCGGCAGCTCAGGGGAGCACTTCAGCTGCGATGGTGCCTTCACCTGTTTCTACACCTCTTGTTGGTCCACCTTGTTTGGCGAGGTTGTCTACACGGTGCACTGATTGCGGTTCTCTTATTTCTGTGGGGGAGACCAGTCTTGATCTCCTTCAGAGAAAATTTGATGCGCATCCGTGCACTAGGCCATAGATGTTTTTTCTTTTTTTGCGTTTTTCTCTTCCTGTTTCTCTCCATTAACTCAAGGGCTCTTTTAAGAGCCACTTATAAACTAAACCCCCCAAATTTTTTTTTGAGATATTTTTTTTTGAAGTTTTTTTGAGGTGCGCGCACCCTGCGCGCACCGAAGGTTTTTTAAAAATTAAAAAAAAAAAAAAAAAAAAAAATTAATATACAAAAAGAGGTGAAGAAATGGAACCACACAGAGTCATGCCATCATTTTGAGCACATAACACAGGCTGCCCCTTTCATGGGCTGCATTTCTTTCAGAACAACAACTTCACAAATTAAATCTCTGCCCACAATTCCTGTGCGCACACAGACTCATGCTATGTTTTTTTGAACAAAACAGTGTCCCTGAATAGTACCAAATTACTGTTACAGCCTGATACATTTCCCTTATTATTTACAGAACCAGAAAACAGCACATTTCCTAACAGCTCCTTAAGACCATGTCCATATTTACAGAGTGAGTGAATAAACAAGATCAATTTAAATGAGGCCTTGGTGACGTTGAATGTGTTTGCATTACACAGTGCTATCTGAAACAGCACACAGAGCTGTGTACTACACATGAGAGTGTCGGAGAAGCTGCTGCGTGTGTGCCAAGAGTGTGTTTCTGAACACTGTGGATTGTCTGGTGCTTGACAGATGAGCAAAGAGACTTCCAGAACTGCATGAAGACTGCAGGGATGTATGTAACAGTGCATGTGTGCTAAGGGATAATTTGTGTAAACACAACAGGCTGCCCCTTCCATGGGACTGCATTTCTTACTGAACAACATCTTCACAAATTAAATCTCTGCCCACAATTCCTGTGTGCACACAGAGTCATGCCATCATTTTAGGCACATAACACAGGCTGCCCCTTTCATGGGACTGCATTTCTTACTGAACAACATCTTCACAAATTAAATCTCTGCCCACAATTTCTGTGCGCACACAGACTCATGCTATGTTTTTTGGAACAAAACAGTGTCTCTGAATAGTACCAAATTACTGTTACAGTCTGATACATTTCCCTTATTATTTACAGAAGCAGAAAACAGCACATTTCCTAACAGCTCCTTAAGACCATGTCCATATGTTACAGAGTGAGTGATTAAACAAGATCAATTTAAATGAGGCCTTGGTGACGTTGAATGTGTTTGCATTACACAGTGCTATCTGAAACAGCACACAGAGCTGTGTACTACACATGAGAGTGTTGGAGAAGCTGCTGCTTGTGTGCCAAGAGTGCGTTTCTGAACACTGTGGATTGTCTGGTGCTTGACAGATGAGCAAAGAGACTTCCAGAACTGCATGAAGACTGCAGGGATGTATGTAACAGTGCATGTGTGCATGCTTTTTTCAAATGTGCTGCCATTTTCCTCTCTTTTTTTTCAAAGTGATTTCTGCTAAATGCTAACCATCACAATTAAAAAGAAGCTGTCCTTTTCTTTCAACTGCAAGTCTTACTTTTCAACAGCAACACAAAATTAATCTCTGCCCACAATTCTTCTCTGCACACAGACTCATGGTTTGATGGTAGTCACAAAACAGTATTCCTCATTGTTACCAGTACACATTATCTTATGTTGAAAACATACTCCATAATATTTTACATATTCAAAACAGTTAAATATCTTGCAAAACTGAAAATGTAAATCACAACTGTAAACAAATAATCATAATTTTTTTTATATATCAAAATTAACCACAAACACCCCCTCTCAAACTCATAACTCACCTTTAAAATTAGTTAGTTGTGAAAGAAATGTAGCAGTCACACAGCAGTTTATCAGACCAGAATCACTGAGCTCCACACCTCTCTCCTCTCAGCAGAACCAGTTAATGGCACAGTTTCCCTCTCTTTTTTCACACATATACATGTTAATTTTCAATCTCAGTACTTCCCACATTTTTTCAAATGAAATCACACATTTCTATTGGATGAAAACTTCAACCCCTTTCCAAATGTACCCTTCCCCCAACTTAACTTCTGCCTGCTACCATAGCAAAAGGTCATAGAACACAGGTGTGAGCAGAGAGGTCAGAAGTTCAACAGACAATGTTTCATTTCCAAAGAGCAAGAGTGCTTGACTTTTCAAACCTAACAGCAAATCCAAACTAATGTTCTTTTTTCACACTTTTTTCTGAACCAATGCAATACATGCTTTTTAAAATTTAAACATACAGCCTAGTTTTTAGTGTAGAATGGTTTGAAACAGCCAATGAGTTATTTTTATAAAAAAAGTATGTGTGCCTCCATTTCCAAACTGTCTTTCATTTATTTTTGCCATTCTACTGAAAGACACCTCCTGAGTGCATCCAGATCTCCTTTGAAGATGTTCACAGTGTGGATTGTAGGACACAGCTATGTCTTCTGGAGTGAAAAATTTGCAGAAAAAAGAGGTATGGTGAGAGACCTTGCTTTGCCAAATGTAGACATTAAATGGATTGGTCAGAGAGGGTTAAAGTGGCACCAATTAATGCCTTTGGTGAAAACCTTTCTACATCTCCCACAGCCTAACCTTATTATTGTGCACTGTGGTGGAAATGACCTAGGCACTTTAACTGGGGTAGGTCTGGAAATGCTTATTAAGGACACCTTTGTGCAATTGATGACGCTTTTTCCACAAACTGCCTTCGTATATTCTAACATATGCCAAAGGCAAAAGTGGAACTGGTCCAACCAATTTTGTCCGCAGATTGACAAAGCAAGGAAGCACGTCAACAAATCTATTTCTGCTTTCCTCAGAGACTATGGTATGGGTTCTATATACCACAACAACTTGCGTTACAACATGCAAGACATTTATAGAGGAGATGGTGTACACTTCACTGATGAAGGCAACAGAGTCTTCCTCTTGAACTTTAGACTCTGCATCGGTACTTACTTGTAGGTACCAAAAAACAAACAATAAACACAAGGGCTCTTTTTAGAGCCACCTTATATCTAAACACTTAAATGCGATTTTTTTTTGATTTTTTTAATAAAGTTTTTTTTCGGGTGCGCGCTGGGTGCGCGCACTCGGCGATATTTTTTAACAAAATATAAATCTTTTTTTTTGCCATACAAGGTCCTACTGTGACCCCCTTACAATGCCTACTGGGTTAATTTCTCCCCACTCTGACCCCTTTTCAAGTTCTCCCCCTTTGTTTATCACCCCCTCTTTATGCGATAGACAAAATGGCGGCCGCCGCTTCCTGATTTCCACCGATTCGAATGTTTACTAAGATCTAATAACCAATCAGAATTGCGCTCGCGCACGGCAAGGTGTGCGCACCCAGCGCGCACGCTGCGCGCTTACAGATATATATATTGATTTAAATACTATTTTCACAGGAAATACTGAACAGATTTACACCAGACCTGCAAAAGGCACTTCATGGACCTTATGGCTACCTCTCTGCCAAATTTCACATAATTCTGTTCAGCCGTTCGGGCTATAGCTGTGTCTAAAGGTCCTATGGAAAAATGCATGGGGAAAACGCGTTTTGGGACCCCCCTTTTTTCTCGGCCCCCACTTGCCGAATCACCCCGAGACTTTCAGGGTAGGAGCGGAGCGTAGAGCCCCACCTATTTTGAAAATGTTGCGAGGATTCGTGGACCGGCGCCAAAGTTATTCAAAATAGAATGTTGCGGATTTCCTATGGAAACGTGGTCCTAACTATAACTACCTACTGGCGACCGCCAGTAGGTAATATATATATATATATATTACCTACTGGCGGTCGCCAGTTGGTAGTTATAGTTAGGACCTATTATCCATAGGAAAATCGCAACATTCTATTTGGAATAACTTTGGCGCCAGTTGACGAACCTTCGCAAAATTTTCAAAACTGGTGGGGCGCTCCGTCCGCTCCTATCCTGAAAGTCTCTGGGTGATTCGTCAAGCGGGGGCCGAGAATAAAGGGGGGTCCCAAAACGTGTTTTCCCTATGCAATTTCCCATAGGAACCTTTAATCGCAGCTACAGCCTGAACTGCTGAACGGAATTATACCAAATTTGGCAGAAAGGTAGACCTTGGTTCAGAGTCGTGCCTTTTGGTGTAAATCCATTCAGTAGTTCCTGAGAAAATCAAAATCAAAATCACATATATATCTATGGCCGTGGTGGATCCGCGCACGCTAAGCGCACCCTGCCGAGCACGAGCTGTATGTTAATTGGCTGTCAACACTCCAAACCAGGAAGTGTTGGCAGCCATCTTGTGCCTCGGTAGAACCGAGGCTCAAGAAAACATTAAAACAAACGTGCGAAATGCAAAAAGGGGGCAGGGTAGAAACACCCTGACCCCCTAGGCCTGCTCAGGGGGTCCCACAAGGACCCCCAAGGCAAAAGAAAGCATTTAAAAAAAAAAAACTAATCAGCAAGATTTGTGCACCCAGAGCAAATTTCAGCCGAAATGTTTAAAAAAACGAAGCACGGGCTCCCGCACGCCCTAGGGACCGCCACCTCCCCGGGGTTCAAAATATTCAAATAGGGGGGTCTGTGATGGACCCCCATCCCCAGGGACTACCACCCCCCGGGGCTCTGTAAATTGTGGGGAGGGGGCTGTGAGGCCCCCCTCCTGGAGCCTTGTCGTGGCCCAGGGACCGCCAGCCCCCGGGGCCGGCTCCTGAAGTGTCCCGGGGTGCCCACCCCCGGTACACTGCTATTTGCTATGGCAAGGTGGGAGCCGTGTGGTAATGCGTGCGTTGTAATGGTATCGCGAAGTAAAAAAGTTGTTGCAACGGCTGTTTACCGATCAAAGCTGGCCCCTGTTCTTCAGTGAGTTGTTTATTTGATAAATTAGGAGTAAGGAATGTTTTTTTTTTTACCGAAAAGTGCATTCCCGGCTGTTGTATTGTGAAAGTGTCCGCGTAGCCTGGTTTCACTTCCGGTGAGAGAGTGGAAGAGTCTGATTGGATCTAAAGGGGTTCTGCTGTTGGACAGGGCCGGCACGGCACAGCATCAGAAAACACAGCTAATGGAAAGCGTTGTCCCCGAAGTGTGGAGCAGTGCCATGAGAGGTCAACGAGTGTGCGTCCCACCGCAGTATGACCATACCGCGTGACCCACGTGCCACCTCCAGTGTACGGAAGGCAGAAGTGGCATCCATCGCAGGTCCTCTTGAAGACCGTTGTAGCACTAATTCTACATTTTGGAACTAGGGGATTTTAACCTTGTTGTTCCTGCCAGATATAAAGAGAAGATCCTGTGTTATTCAGTGCCCTCGTTACTTTTTTTGTGGGTAGTGGTGCTTGTCACTTCGCTGCCCCGCCGGTGCACACGACTGGGCTCCCCATCTTGTGTTACATCTGCAGGGCCTCTGCCCTTGGATCACTGGTTTTGGTTTCTGGAGTGGCAACATAAACAGTTGCTCCCAAAGGACTAGCCTGAACACTTAGGTGAATATCCCCTGCGTCATCATTCCGCTGAAATTCTTTCCTAGCTCTCCCACGTCGACGACAATGTCACAATAGCACGGCTCCGCTCGGGACACTGTATGACATCATAGGAGCCATAAGAGGACCTCGTCGGCGTGCTGACGTCAGTTCCACCCATTTTTTCCGTGCCACCGAGGTAAATAGGTGGACCGACACATTTTCACATGTATACATAGTATACTAAATATATATATATATATGTATATATTACCTACTGGCGGTCGCCAGAAGGTAGTAATAGTTAGGACCTATTTTCCATAGGAAATCCGCAACATTCTATTCCCAATAAGTCTGGCGCCGGTTGACGAATCTTCGCAAAATTTTCCAAACTTTTGGCCAACTCCGGTCCGCTCCTATCCTGAAAGGTTCGTGGTGATTCGTCAAGCGGGGGCTGAGAAAAAAGGGGGGTCCCAAAACGCATTTTCCCCATGCAATTTCCCATAGGACCTGTTGACGCAGCTACAGCCCGATCTGCTGAACGGAATTACACCAAATTTGGCAGAAAGGTAGACCTTGGTTCAGAGTCATGCCTTTTGCTTAAATGGTGTAAATCCGTTCAGTAGTTCCTGAGAAAATCAAAAGTAAAATCACATATATATCTGGGCGGAGCCTAACCACACATCTCATCGTGAGATCTGATTGGCTGTCAGCACTTCATCCAAGAAGTGTTGGCAGCCATCTTGGGACCAATATACATGATAGCACCTCATTAAAAAGCATTGCAGTTAATAGAAGGTTTTAAGACTTTAGTTACATTATAAATCATTTGTTGATGGTACCATACTCATTTTAGGAATTGTGGTATGTTCTAAGGTGATTTTACCATGTGAAAAAGCCTTCTGCTGGGATATCATGAATCATGTTTGAGAGAAAACTATTTTCACATGCTTTTCCCACAGAGGTTTGGAAGGTGATCTATAAGCTAAACTGAGAGCATATTTTCTGTAAATTCACATTATCTTTCTCAGTCATGTGAGAATGAAGTCTGACATTCTCAGTAAAACATGTACATCCAACAAGGGCAGAGACTGTCAGTTGATTCCTTTGTGTTCTACTGCAGCTTCCCAGAGTGTTCCAAAGAACAACTAGAGCGCTAACACTCCTACTTATGATAAACTTATGGCACACCTGAAGCCATCTTGATTGGAATAAAGTGGTAACTCTTAAAACATTTAATTTAAAAAGGAAAAAAATGAGGGGGTTCATTTTGCCATAGAATGCATGATTAGGGCTGCAGAAAGAAAAATTAGGGCACATTTTGAGTGACTTCTCAAATCCTCTTCTATTTCATTAAAGAATTCTGACATGCAGACTGAAAATTGCCCTTTCAATACCAGCAGCAGACTTCCCTGGTGAGCAGTAGCTTTACTACAGTGATCTAATGAGCAACTAGAGTGCTAACATTCTGAATTTATGGCAAATGTGTGACACATCTGAATGCCTTCTTCATTGAATCAAAGCAAAAAAACTGACAGTATGCCTACTGAGGAGACTGTAGTAAATGAGGAAATTAGGAAACTTCATAACAAGTCTCCCAAGATGGCCACCAGAGACAAAAGAGCCCAAATGTAGCACAAATAGTGTTTTAAAGAACAACTAGAGCGCTAACAGTCTTACTTATGACAAAAGTATGGCACACCTGAAGCGATCTTGATTGGAATAAAGTGGTAACACTTAAAACATTTAATTTGCAAAGGAAAAAAATGAGGGGGTTCATTTTGCCATAGAAATTATGATTAGTGCTGCAGAAAGAAAAATTGGGGCACATTTTGACTTCTCAAATCCTCTTCTATTTCAATAAAAAGTTCTGACATGCAGACTGAAACATGCACTTTGAAGACCAGCAGCAGACTTCCCTGGTGAGCAGTAGCTTTACTACAGTGATCTAATGAGGAACTAGATTGCTACCATTCAGAATTTATGGCAAATGTGTCACATCTGAATGCCTTCTTGATAGAACCAAAGTAAACATGCATTGAAAATGCAATAGGTCTCGCCCTCGTTTAAGTTAAAGCAATTCTGTTTGTAATTAGGTGGCTTTTTAGCTTTGCTCTTATTAGTGTTTTTCAAAATTTCATGTACATACCATGCATATATGTATATGTATGCATACATTTATATTTGTATTTATATAGATATGCAGATTATATATATGTTTATATATGTATGTATATATATATACACACATACATATATATAAATGCATATGCATATATGTGCATATGTGTGCGTGTAGAGAGAGGTAGAGAGGTAGAGGTGTAGAGGTAGGGACGTAGAGGTAGAGAGGTAGAGGTAGAGAGGTAGAGAGTAGTAGAGAGAGAGGTAGAGAGAGGTGGAGAGGTAGAGAGTAGATGATGAGTAATAGAGAGTAGAGAGTAGAGAGAGAGTAGTAGAGAGTAGTAGAGAGTAGCAGAGAGTGAGTAGGAGAGAGTAGTAGAGTGAGTGGTAGAGAGTGAGTAGTAGAGAGTAGTAGAGAGTGAGTAGAGAGTAGTAGAGAGTAGTAAAGAGTGAGTAGTAGAGTGATTAGTAGAGAGTAGTAGAGAGTGAGTAGTAGAGAGTGAGTATTAGATAGTGAGTAGTAGAGAGTAGTAGAGAGTGAGTAGTGGAGACTGAGTAGCAGAGAGAGAGTAGTAGAGAATGAGTAGTAGAGAATGAGTAGTAGAGAATGAGTAGTAGAGAGTGAGTAGCAGAGAGTGAGTAGTAGAGAGTAGTAGAGAGTGAGTAGTAGAGAGTAGTAGAGAGTAGTGGAGAGAGAGTAGTAGAGAGTGAGTAGTAGAGAGTAGTAGAGTGAGTAGTAGAGAGTGAGTAGTAGAGTGAGAAGTAGAGAGTGAGTAGTAGAGTGAGTAGTAGAGTGAGTAGTAGAGAGCAAGTAGTAGAGAGTGTGTTGTAGAGAGAGAGTAGTAGAGAGAGTAGTAGAGAGTAGTAGAGAGTGAGTAGCAGAGAGAGTAGTAGAGAGTAGTAGAGTAGTAGAGAATGAGTAGTAGAGTGAGTAGTAGATAGTAGTAGAGAGCGAGTAGTAGAGAGTGAGTAGTGGAGAGTGAGTAGTAGAGTAGTAGAGAGTGAGTATAGAGAGAGAGTGGTAGAGAGTAATAGAGTGAGTAGTAGAGAGTGAGTAGTAGAGAGAGAGTAGTAGAGAGTAATAGAGAGTGAGTAGTAGAGAGAGTAGTAGAGAGTGAGTAGTTGAGATTGAGTAATAGAGAGTGAGTAGTAGAGAGTAGTAGAGAGTAGTAGAGAGTGAGTAGT
The DNA here is from genome assembly GCF_964204655.1 of Triturus cristatus. Classification (NCBI taxonomy): domain Eukaryota; kingdom Metazoa; phylum Chordata; class Amphibia; order Caudata; family Salamandridae; genus Triturus; species Triturus cristatus. The sequence goes on along the minus strand of NC_140579.1, from coordinate 304,475,305 downwards.
GGAGAGTAGTAGAGTGAGTAGTAGAGAGGGAGTAGTAGAGAGAGAGTAGTAGAGAGTAGTAGAGAGTGAGTAGTAGAGTAGTAGAGAGTGAGTGGTAGAGAGAAGTAGCGAGAAGTAGAGTGAGTAGTAGAGAGTAGTAGAGAGTGAGTAATACAGAGTGAGTAGTAGAGAGTAGTAGTAGAGAGTAGTAGAGAGTAGTAGAGAGAGAGTAGTAGAGAGTGAGCAGTAGAAAGTAGTAGCGAGTGAGTAGTAGAGAGTGAGTAGTTTAATTTAAAAGGAACACAATGAGGAGGTTCATTTTGCCATAGAAATTATGATTAGTGTGGAAAAAAGAAAATTATGGCACATTTTGAGTGATTTCTCAAATCCTCTTCTATTTCATTAAAAAATTCTGACATGCAGACTGAAACATGCACTTTCCATACCAGCAGCAGACTTCCCTGGTGAGCAGTAGCTTTACTACAGTGATCTAATAAGCAACTAGAGTGCTAACATTACGAATTTATAGCAAATGTGTGACACATCTGAATGCCTTCTTGATGGAATGAAAGTAAAAAACCTAAAAGTATTTCCTACTGAGGAGATTGTTGTAAATGTGGAAATTGGGAAACTTCAAAACAAATAAGTCTCCCAAGATGGCCACCTGAGACAAAAGAGCCCAAATGTAGCACAAATCTCACCGAGATGTAGCCCATGTATAGCCCAATGTCAGAATGTCCGAGAGTGTTTTAAAGAACAACTAGAGCGCTAACAGTCTTACTTGTGACAAAAGTATGGCACACCTGATGCCATCTTGATTGGAATAAAGTGGTAACACTTAAAACATTTAATTTGCAAAGGAACAAAATTAGGGGGTTCATTTTGCCATAGAAATTATGATTAGTGCTGCAGAAAGAAAGATTAGGGCACAGTTTGACTTCTCAAATCCTCTTCTATTTCATTAAAAAATTCTGACATGCAGACTGAAACATGCACTTTGAATACCAGCAGCAGACTTCCCTGGTGAGCAGTAGCTTTACTACAGTGATCTAATGAGCAACTAGAGTGCTATCATTCAGAATTGATGGAAAAAGTGTGACACATCTGAAGGCCTTCTTGATGGAATCAAAGTAAACAAGCATTGAAAATGCAATAGGTCTCGCCCTCGTTTAAGTTAAAGCAATTCTGTTTGTAATTAGGTGGCTTTTTAGCTTTGCTTTTTCAAACTTTCATCTACATACCATGCATATGTATGCATATATGTATATGTATATATTTGCATGCATTTATATTTATATAGATATGCATATTATATTTATATGTTTATATATGTATATATATACACATACATATATATAAATGCAGATATATATGTGTGCATGTACAGAGAGGTAGAGAGGTAGAGGTGTATAGGTAGAGGTGTAGAGGTAGAGAGGTAGAGGTAGAGAGGTAGAGAGTAGTAGAGAGAGAGGTAGAGAGTAGAGAGCGAGTAATAGAGAGTAGAGAGTGAGTAGTAGAGAGTAGTAGAGAAAGTATCAGAGAGTGAGTACTAGAGAGTAGTAGAGTGAGTAGTAGAGAGTAAGTAGTAGAGAGTAGTAGAGAGAGAGTAATAGAGAGTGAGTAGTAGAGAGTAGTAGAGAGCAAATAGTAGAGTGAGTAGTAGAGAGTAGTAGAGAGTAGTAGAGAGTGAGTAGTAGAAAGTAGTAGAGAGTGAGTAGTAGAGAGTAGAAGAGAGTGAGTAACAGAGAGAGTGTAGTAGAGAGTAGTAGAGAGTGAGTAGCAGAGTGAGTACTAGAGAGTAGTAGAGAGAAAGTAGTAGAGAGTAGTAGAGAGTGAGTAGTAGAGAGTAGTAGAGAGAGAGTAGTAGAGAGTGAGTAGTAGAGAGTAGTAGAGAGTGAGTAGTAGAGAGTGAGTAGTAGAGAGAGAGTAGTAGAGATTAGTAGAGAGTGAGTAGTAGAGAGTGAGTAGTAGAGAGTAGTGGAGTAGTAGAGAGTTAGTAGTAGAGAGTAGTAGAGAGTGAGTAGTAGAGTGAGTACTAGAGAGTAGTAGAGAGCAAGTAGTAGAGAGTGTGTAGTAGAGAGTGAGTAGTAGAGCGTCATAGAGAGTGAGTAGTAGAGAGAGAGTGAGAAGTAGAGAGAGTAGTAGAGTAGTAGAGAGTGAGTAGTAGAGTGAGTAGTAGAGAGAAGTAGAGTAGTAGAGAATGAGTAGTAGAGAGTGAGCAGTAGAGAGTAGTAGAGAGTAAGTAGTACAGAGTGAGTAGTACAGAGTGAGTAGTAGAGAGTAGTAGAGAGTGAGTAGTAGAGAGTAGTAGAGTGAGTAGTAGTGAGAGAGTAGTAGAGAGAGTAGTAGATAGTGAGTAGTAGAGTAGTAGAAAATGAGCGGTAGAGAGTAGGAGAGAGTAGTAGAGTGAGTAGTAGAGCAAGTAGTAGAGAGTAGTAGAGTAGTAGAGAGTGAGTAGTAGAGTGAGTAGCAGAGAGAGTAGTAGAGAGTGATTAGTAGAGAGTGAATAGTAGAGAGTTGTAGAGAGCGAGTAGTAGAGAGTGAGTAGTGGAGAGTGAGTAGTGGAGAGCGAGTAGTAGAGAGTGAGTAGTAGAGAGTGAATAGTAGAGAGTGAGTAGTAGAGAGAGTAGTAGAGAGTGAGTAGTAGAGAGTAGTAGAGTGAGTAGCAGAGAGTGAGTAGTAGAGAGTAGTAGAGAGAGAGTAGTAGAGAGTGAGTAGTAGAGAGAGAGTAGTAGAGAGAGTAGTAGAGTAGTAGGGAGTGAGTGGTAGAGAGCAGCAGAGAGTAGTAGAGTGAGTAGTAGAGAGTAGTAGAGAGTGAGTAGTAGAGAGTGAATAGTAGAGAGTAGTAGTAGAGAGTAGTAGAGAGAGAGAGTAGCAGAGAGTGTAGTAGAGAGTGAGTAGTAGAGAGAAGTAGCGAGTGAGTAGTAGAGAGTAGTAGAGAGTGAGTTGTAGAGTAGTAGAGAGTGAGTGGTAGAAAGTAGTAGAAAGTAGTAGAGTGAGTAGTAGAGAGTGAGTAGTAGAGAGTGAGTAGTAGAGAGAGTAGTAGTAGACAGTGAGTAGTAGAGAGTAGTAGAGCGTGAGTAGTTGAGAGTGAGTAGTAGAAAGTAGTAGAGAGAGAGTAGTAGAGAGTGAGTAGTAGAGAGTAGTAGAGAGTGAGTAGTAGAGAGTGAGTAGTAGAGAGAGAGTAGTAAAGAGTAGTAGAGTAGTAGAGAGTGAATAGTAGAGAGTGAGTAGTAGAGAGTAGTGGAGTAGTAGAGAGTGAGTAGTAGAGAGTAGTAGAGAGTGAGTAGCAGAGAGCAAGTAGTAGAGAGTTTGTAGTAGAGAGTGAGTAGTAGAGGGTAGTAGAGAGTGAGTAGTAGAGAGAGAGTGAGAAGTAGAGAGAGTAGTAGAGTAGTAGAGAGTGAGTAGTAGAGTGAGTAGTAGAGAGTAGTTGAGAGCGAGTAGTAGAGAAGGAGTAGTGGAGAGTGAGCAGTATAGAGTAGTAGAGAGTGAGTAGTACAGAGTGAGTAGTACAGAGTGAGTAGTAGAGAGTAGTAGAGAGTGAGTAGTAGAGAGTAGTAGAGTGAGTAGTAGAGAGTGAGTAGTAGAGAGAGAGTAGTAGATAGTGATTAGTAGAGTAGTAGAGAGTGAGTGGTAGAGAGTAGGAGAGAGTAGTAGAGTGAGTAGTAGAGCGAGAAGTAGAGAGTAGTAGAGTAGTAGAGAGTGAGTAGTAGAGAGTGAGTAGGAGAGTGAGTAGTAGAGAGTGAGTAGTAGAGAGTGAGTAGTAGAGAGTTGTAGAGAGCGAGTAGTAGAGAGTGAGTAGTAGAGAGCGAGTAGTAGAGAGTGAGTAGTAGAGAGTGAATAGTAGAGAGTGAGTGGTAGAGAGAGTAGTAGAGAGCGAGTAGTAGAGAGTAGTAGAGTGAGTAGTAGAGAGTGAGTAGTAGAGAGTAGTAGAGAGAGAGTAGTAGAGAGTGAGTAGTAGAGAGAGTAGTAGAGTAGTAGAGACTGAGTTATAGAGAGCAGCAGAGAGTAGTAGAGTGAGTAGTAGAGAGTGAGTAGTAGAGAGGGAATAGTAGAGAGTGGCAGTAGAGAGTAGTAGAGAGAGAGAGTAGTAGAGAGTGTAGTAGAGAGTGAGTAGTAGAGAGTAGTAGCAAGTGAGTAGTAGAGAGTAGTAGAGAGTGAGTAGTAGAGTAGTAGAGAGTGAGTGGCAGAAAGTAGTAGAAAGTAGTAGTGTGAGTAGTAGAGAGTGAGTAGTAGAGAGTGAATAGTAGAGAGTAGTAGAGAGTGAATAGTAGAGAGAGTAGTAGTAGACAGTGAGTAGTAGAGAGTAGTAGAGCATGAGTAGTAGAGAGTGAGTAGTAGAGAGTGAGTAGTAGAGAGTAGTAGTGAGTGAGTAGTAGAGAGTGAGTAGTAGAGTAGTAGAGAGTGAGTAGTTGAGAGTGAGTAGTAGAGAGAGAGTAGTAGAGAGTAGTAGAGAGTCAGTAGAAGAGTAGTAGAGAGTAGTCAGTCAGTGTCAGTCAGTGTCAGTCAGTGTCAGTCAGTGTCAGTCAGTCAGTGCCAGTCAGTCAGTCAGTGTCAGTCAATCAGTGTCAGTCAGTGTCAGTCAATCAGTGTCAGTCAGTGTCAATTAGTGTCAGTCAGTGTCAGTCAGTCACTCAGTGTCAGTCAGTCAGTGTCAGTCAATCAGTGTCAGTCAGTGTCAGTGTCAGTCAATCTGTGTCAGTCAGTGTCAATCAGTCAGTGTCAGTCAGTCAGTGTCAGTCAGTCAGTCAGTGTCAGCTAGAGCAGCTCTTCTGAGCTGGTTCTCTGGCTCTAAAGCAGCTCTGCTGACCTGGTTTTCTCTCTCTAAAGCAGCTCTGCTGACCTGGTTTCTCTGGCTCTACAGCAGGTCTGCTGACCTGGTTTCTCTGGCTCTACAGCAGGTCTGCTGACCTGGTTCTCTGGCTCTAGAGCAGCTCTGCTGACCTAGTTCTTATGCTACAGAGCAGCTCTGCTGATCTAGTTCGCTGGCTCTACAATAGCTCTGCTGACCTGGTTCGCTGGCTCTAAAGCAGCTCCGCTGACCCAGTTCTATGGTTCTGAAGCAGTTCTGCTGACATGGTTCTCTCCCTCTAAAGCAGCTCTACTGACCTGGTTTCTCTGGCTCTGCATCAGCTCTGCAGACCTGGTTCTCTGGCTCTAGAACAGCTATGTTGACCTGGTTCTTAGGCTCTAGAGCAGCTCTACTGACCTGGTTCTCTGGTTCTAAAGCAGCTCTGCTGACCTGGTTCTATGGCTCTAAAGCAGCTCTGCTGATTTGGTTCTCTGGCTCTAGAGTAGCTCTGCTGACCTGGTTCTCTGGCTCTCAAGCAGCTCTGCTAACCTGGTTCTCTGGCTCTAAAGCAGCTCTGCTGGCATGGTTCTCTGGCTCTAGAGCAGCTCTGCTGACCTAGGTCTTAGGCTCTAGAGCAGCTCTGCTGACCTGGTTCTCTGGCTCTACAGCAGCTCTGCTGACCTGGTTTTCTGAACTCATGATGCACGCACCCGACTTTGCGAAAATATATCTAAAAATAATATAAGTTTATTATAAGTACAAATATATTATTTTGATGAATGTCTTACATAATCTCTTGCCTTAATATGTATATTAAAGACACATACATATCATTTTGGAACATAATTTTTTTTTTGCGGGAGTCGCGCACCCAGCGCGCCGCAGCACGTATATGATGTCACGCGGGACCCGCAACCGCGCAAACATCTTGTACCATAATGCGCATGTGTCACGAATGCGCGGGAGCAGGAGTCGCAGACTGGGCGCATACCAATCGCGCATATCACGTGATATTAAATGTATATGATGTAACTGAAAAACACGCAGCCGTCGCACACCTTTCGCGGATCCTTCATGACTTTTCTAAAATGGCGGCTAGAATGTGCGCACCCACCGTGATCTGTACACCTTGAGTGCGCGACTCCGAAAAAAATTGGATTTTTTTTTTTAAAGAAAATAATATAAATATATTAAAATAAAAAATGAAAACAAGAAAATTAATCAATATTTCAGTTTTAATTAAAACATTTTTTTTGCAATTTTCAGAAAAATATATAATGTTATTTAATGAATATAATATTTATAAATAAACAGTTAAAAAACTGTAGAAAATCAGTACAAAAAATAGATATAATTACTATCACACTTAAAAGTTAGCATTTAAAAAACCTTTGAAATTCACTGAAAAAAAACATAGGTTTCAGAGACGTTATAGTTAGAAATTAGCATTTAAAAAACCTTAGAAATTCACAGAAGAAACCATAGGTTTCAGGGTTGTTATAGTTAGCTGCCCATTTCACTCATACAAAACCATAGAAATTACTCCGTTATAGTTAGTTCTGCTAACTATAACTCACGCGACCGCAATGCACTGCTGATGATGTCACATATTGTATCATTCATGACATGGTCAGTGACATCACTGATGACATCACTGATGACATCTCAAATGACATCACTGATTACATCATCCACTTGACAATCTGATACACCTCATCATACACTAGTATAACCTTTCGTCACTCACTATAAAATACAGAGTATCATCTTTGAAACCATTAACACTCCTATACCAGTTACTACATACCCACACACTGATTCCTAAGTCTACACACACAACTACCCATTCAACAACAGAATCATCTATACATGCAGTCATTAATTAATAAAACACTATCAAATGCACTTAAACACATATATAGACATTGACACATCAGCAGTCATCTTAGTCTGTTATGCAGTCATCCTACTCACTCATGAAAAAAATGTATCACACTTAAATTTGCTCACTTACACTATTATCCAACAACAGCTCATTTATTCAAACACATAGTAACTCATCGTTAATATGTTAAAAAACGCACCGTTACAATTATACACTCATTCATATAGTTACTCTTACAATCACTGACTCTTACACATACTTATTTATATACACCAACTCTCACATACAATGCCTTTTATTTTTTTACTTTGTTGAAGATGTACAACTAAAACATGTATTCGCTCACCAACACACAAATAAATCACTCAGTCACCCAAACAACTGTTTCCACATGCACTCTTAAACCCATACACCTAGTCAATCAACCATTCACACATCTATGCATAGAGTTACACACACCCCATCCAACCACACACAAACTCGGTGTCCCATACAAATACTCACCCAACTAATCAATAACTAATATACACACTCATGTAGTTAGTGACCAACTGATGCAGCATGTTATACAACAACAGAGACAGTGCTGCACACATTCACATAGTTTAGTTACTAATCCATGTATTAAGTGAGACACTTTTGATTACTCACTTAAAAAGACAGTCAGACAACTACTAAATCCTCCATCCAGACAGTTATATATCATCTCAATCTTCAATACAGATTGGTATATATATAATACATATTTAAATTTCAAACTAAACCACATTCAGTGGATGATGTCATCAGTAATGTCATCAGTGATGTCATTTGAGATGTCATCAGTGATGTCATCAGTGATGTCACTGACCATGTCATGAATGATGCAATATGTGACATCATCAGCAGTGCATTGCGGGGGCGTGAGTTATAGTTAGCAGAACTAACTAAAACGGAGGAATTTCTATGGTTTTGTATGAGTGAAATGGGCAGCTAACTATAACACCCCTGAAACCTATGGTTTTTTCTGTGAATATATATATATACAAATACATAACCAATAAACGCATAAAGAAATAGCAACAGATCAGGCATTTCTCACTATTAAAATATAAGCATGATTAAGACATATTAAATACATTCATGCCAAACAGTGAAAGCATCTTTTTGGTAGAAACAGGTAGACAACGGAGAGGCAGGTGGGACAGTGAGGCATCCACAGGCAGATACTGTATCCACCAGAAAAAGCATTACTGAAGGTAAGTAACTTCTTCTTCTGATGGATACTTCTGCCTGTGGATTCCTCAACTTTTGAATAGAATCCTCAAGCCGTGCCTCACCTGAAGGAGGGTATCCACCTGACTAGACCAACAAATCATGCAAAACAGATCGAGCAAAATGGCCATCCCTGCTAACCTCCGTATCCAATAATAATCGAATAATTTTTAGTCAAAATTATATTGAAAATAACACTTTAAAAATACTTTTATTAATAAATTTAGAAAAACACCTAAAGGAAAACTTTTATAAATAATGAATTTAAAGATATTCATACTTTACAAATTACACGAAGTCGCGACCCCAGCGCGACTTTTCAAAATGGCTACCGGAATGCGCACAGCCATCGTGTAGGGTGCACTAAGGGTGCGCGGCTTCTATATAATATAAAAAAAAATGAATGAATATAGTTTTCCTTACAAAAAATTATTCACATTTTATTAAAATATATATATATATTCACTGAAAAAACCATAGGTTTCAGGGCCGTTATAGTTAGCTGGACTTTTCACTCGTACAAAACCATTGAAATTCCCCCGTTATAGTTAGTTCAGCTAACTATAACTTGCGCGCCCGCAATGCACTGCTGATGACGTCACCTATTACATCACTCATGACATGGTCAGTGACATCACTCATGACATCACTGATGACATCTCAAATGACATCACTGATGACATCACTGATTACATCATCCAGTGAATGTGTGTTTTTCAGAAAATTACATATGTTTTATATATGTATATCTCAAGGTCGATGGAAGAATAAATGGGTATATAAGTGTCTAAATGGATGATCTGTTTTTATAACTAACTGATTAAGTGTATCTTAGTGAATACATGGCTTAGTGAGTAATGTTTAAATATGTAAATATCTGTATCAGTCTCTCACTTTGTGTATAAGTGGCTGCATGGGTTGGTGAGTAGCTATATGAGTGTCTATATAGGTTATTAGTTGGTTTTTTGAGTATCAGTATGAGTGTCTGAGTGTCTGTATGGTTAGGTGGGGGGTATTATGTAGTGCCTAGGTGCATGAATGAGGGACTAACTGTTTGTATGTGTTGAAGACAGCATGTGTGCAGGACTGTATGGGTAGATGAGTGTGTGCATGGGTGTGTTAGTGAGTGAATGACTGTCTCAATAGTGTCTTTATGAGTAACTACATATGTTTTAAACTAGTATATGTGACTATTGGTGTATATAAGTGAGTATATGTGAGAGTGAGAGATTGAAAGAGTTCCTGTATGAATAAGTATGTGTTTCTATAATTGATTGTTTAAAAGACTAAGTATGTGTAAGTTTCTGTAGAAGTAAGTGTGGTGGTGTGTGTATAACTGTATATGCAAGTAAATGGATGTTTGATTCTTTATTAACATGAGTGACTATGTGTGTGAGTAACTCTATGGATGAGTGGCGTTGTGTTAACGGATGTATAGGTGTATGAGTACATGTATGAGTGACTGTATAGGACTGTTGGTGAAAGAGTGGATGTGTATGTGGATCTTAGAATTACTGAATAGGTTGTTGTAACTGGTATTGGTATGTCCATTGTTTTGAAAGCTTTAGTCTCTATTTTTGAATGTGTGTATCAAAGGTTATATTAGGGTGAGAGGAGGTCTGCCACTCTATCACAAGGATGATGTCATCAGTGATGTCATCAGTGATGTCATTTGAGATGTCATCAGTGATGTCATGAGTGATGTCACTGACCATGTCATGAGTGATGTAATATGTGACGTCATCAGCAGTGCATTGCGGGCGCGCGAGTTATAGTTAGCTGAACTAACTATAACAGGGGAATTTCAATGGTTTTCTACAAGTGAAAAGTCCAGCAAACTATAACACCCCTGAAACCTATGGTTTTTTCAGTGAATTTCTGAGGTTTTTTAAATGCTAATTCCTAACTATAACGTGCCTGAAACCTATGTTTTTTTCTGTGAATTTCAAAGGTTTTTTAAATGCTAATTTCTAACTATGCCTACAGAGATAGGACATGTGAAGAAAGAAGAAAAAATGCACAGAAAGAAAAAAAAGAAGTGCAGAAAGAAGCAACAGAAGTCCTCAAAGACGAAGAAAAGTGCAGGAAGAAGGATAACGTGCAGAAAGAACAAAAAGAAGAGCAGAAAGAAGCCTTGTTGCAAAATCATCCTGTACCCTCAACTTTTTCAGACGGATACTGGTGGTAACTGAGTCTGACTAACCAGTCCTAGAGCCAGTGCTATGTTAAAAGAAACTTAGAATACAGTGAAAACACCTACATACACTAGGGAACATAATGCGTTGGGGTACCCCTGTGATTAGCATGACCTCCTCTGTAAGCCCCTAGTATATAATAGGGCAGAGGGATTAAAACTACCTCTTAAAACAGGCCACAGGGCGTTTTTGCACGTTAACTCAGGCCCCGTCCCCTCCCTTCACCACTGTGTAAACACGCCCTGTGTCTGTGAGGGTCCCTAGGGTCCAACTAGCCCACTAGGTACCTCCAGTAAGTGCCACAGAGCTGCGTTGCAGAGAGGTGTAAAAAGTGGCACGGCCTGGACCACCTCTCTGCAATGCAGCTCAGTGGCGCTTACTGGAAGCACTTGGTGGGCTAGTTAGCCCCCAGGGGCCCTCAGTATTGAAGGGAAATTATATCCCCAATTTAAAATGTGCCATAGTGCACACGTCACCTCAGGCCCCGTCCCCTCCCTTCACCACTGTGTAAACGTGCCCTGTGGCTGTTCTAAGTTGAGAGATTAAGTCCCCTTGAATCCTAAGGGTCCCTAGGGTCAAACTAGACCACTAGGTACCTCCAGTAAGTGCCACAGAGCTGCGTTGCACAGAGGTCTAAAAAGGAGCTTGGCCTCAGAACACTTGTCTGCAGCGCAGCTCCCTGGCGCATACTGGAGATGCCTGTTGGGCTAGTTGGCCCTCAGGGACCCTCAGTATTGAAGAGGAATTAATTCCCCAACTTACAACGCGCCAGGGGGCGCGTTTGCAGAGTGCTGCAAAGAGGGGGCGTGGCCTCCGGCACGATGCCAGTCTTTTATTTATTTTAATTTTTTAAGATGGGGGGCTGTGTGGTTCCCCTTCTTATTCTAATTTATTGGCCCTGATGACCCCATCCCCCAGGGCCTATCTCCTAATTATATTTTTTTGACCCCAATCACCAGGGCCGGCCACAGTTTTTTATTATTATAAAAAAATATATATTTATAGACACACCTAGGACATGCTGGACAAACCGTACGTACCTATCACCATGATAATTTGCGTTATATTCATTAAGAGGTGAGTATGCATACAATGAATCCCCGTGGAATGTATTTACACCACTAGTGAAGCTCTGACATGTCTGATGCCCTACCGTGCCTAATCCCGGTAGACACCCTTGTCGTTTATTTATACAAACATGGGTAGCTATTGACGGGCACATTTAATACATATGCACACCAAGCCATTTAAAGGGGATTCGACAAAAATTCGACCAAAACTATACAAGAAACCCCCCTCACGGTTAATAAAACACACATCCACTGCCGGATGTGTAATACTTTTTATTTTACTCTCTGGAAAGGGGACGAACATCACTTGAGAGTCACAGCGCGCTCCTGGCAGAGCCCAATGCTGTGTTACACCCACCATTGCCTGCTGAGTGCCACACACCTCTGTGTTGTATTCCACTAGCTAGTGCATATGCTATGACACTCTCTAGCCCATGTGCACTGTAACACCACCCCGTGAATATGTCATGCCACACTTGTCTTCGCACAGGTTATATTGCCCCATCTAACATGCCTTCCTCGATGCCTATGTTATAACGCACAGTGCTATGCCATACATATTACAATCTGGGATCCATATCTTTGTCACAGTGCATATGCAACGTTACACTCCCCAGCACATATTTTATATTACAACTTTAGAGACTAGTTAGGTTGCACAACACTGCCCTGTGCATATTACACTCCAAGGCGCATATCGCATAGCACGCGCTAGTGCCTGTGCTATCTCGCGCTCTCCAATGAATCTGTCATTGCACACAATGTATTGCATATTATATTTCACGCCCGGTTCATCTTATATCACACTTTTTGGTGCATAGTTTATACCATACACTATATCTAGTTTTCATTTTCAATCGTGCTCTCAGGACTATGTTCTATATAACACTGTGTTCACCTACCCTTTTCACGGGCATTACATTTTGCAATAGGGGGTGGAGGGTCAGGGGGTGTTTCTGCCAAGTGAGCCCGGAGTCACAGTCACAAACGTCCTCTTCTTCCTGAATAAAAGTGAGATTATGCTGCATACTTGTTCATATTTTAAGTAGTTCGCACAGACACACGTTTTAAAAACAATAAAGTTCCTAATACCCGCCTTCTCTGAACAGTTAGCTTGCTGCCCCATCCCCCTCCTCCCTATCCTCTGTTGTGTGAATCCATGGACTAGCCTCCTCCCTCCTGCCATGCATGGTCTGATGTACTGCCACTCCCCTCCCACCTGGCTAGCATTGTCAGATGACTGTAACCTGTCCCTGCCACCTCCACCCTGCCTGTCCACATGCCATGCCCCTATCCTCTTCCTCCTGTCCTACATGGTCCATTGTACTGCCACACCCTACTGCCCTCCCTGGTCTGTTGTGCTGCAACTGCATCTCCTGCCTGCCCCGTGCGGTCTGTTGTGAGGCCCCTTCCCCTGAACTTTCTTGTCTGTGCACAGGTCCTGACCCTCCCTTCTATCCTCCATCGTCATTTGTGCATGCCCCTGCACCCTCCTTCTTGCCCATCATAGCCATTGTGCTGCCACTAACCCTCCCACTTGCCATGCATGGTCTTCTGTGTTGCCATGGCCCCTCCCACCTTCCCTGTGTGGTCAGCTAGCTGCCCCTGACCCCCTCCCACCTTCCCTCCATGGTCTGTGTGTATGCCATCACAGTCTCACTGTTGCTCTTCATGGTGTGTCTTGCTTCTAGTGCCCATCCTGGCTGACCTCCATGGCTATCTTGCTGCTCCTGCCCTGCCCCCTTTCCCCCAGCCCTCTGTTTACATGTGCAGACCCCTACTCCCTCCCTCCTGGCTTGTCTGTTGCATTGTAATGCCCCTGATCCGTTCCTCCTGCCTTTTATGGTCTATTATGCTGCAGCTTTCTCTCCTGTCTGTCCATTATGGTCAGCTAGCTACCATTGCCTCTTGCCCCTCTGTTCTCTGTTGTCCATGTGCATGGTCCTGTCCCCTCCCTCTTGCTTTCTATGGATTGTTGTGCTGCACTCCCGTCCCGCATGCCCTGTGTGGTGTATTGTGCTGCTGCAAACCCTGATGCCTGCCCTGCAGGGTCAGTTTGGTGCACCTTACCATGTCCCTCCTGTCCTCTGTTATCCAAGTCCATGTCCCTACCCCATTTCCTTCCATGATCCAATGTACCATACTTGCGAACATTTTGAACTTGGTAAGAGGGAGATTTTGAAAAAAAACCTGGGGTATTGATTTTCCCCTTTGAGGTACATGAAAAAGAGGAGATTGTAGACAGGAGACAGATCAAATAAAGCCCATTTGAGCTTAAAAACATTGGACGTTTCCTGGCTGAATCGGGTCTGTTGGCATGTATGGTTGTACTACCATTGCCTCTTCCTTCTGCCCACAATGGTCTATTACATTGCCACAGCCTCTCTTGAAAAGTCCTGTATTGTTGGTTTGTTGACCCTGCCCCACTTTCCACTGCCCTCCATAGTCTGTTGTGCTGCCACTGCCCTTCCTGCCTGCTCAGTGTGGTTAAATTGTTGCCTTTGCACCCTCCTACCTGCCTTCAATTTTCAGAGTCCGTGCCCCTGGCCTCTGCCTCTCAACAGTATCCTAATGAACAACTAGATTGCTAACATTCTATATTTATTACAAAAGTTTGGAACGCCTGACGTCATCTTGATGTAATCAAAACTGTAATACTTAGAGCATTTCCTTTAGAAATTACATATATGAGAGGGTCTTATTGGCATTAAAATTATGGTTAGTGCTCTAAAAGACTAAAATAAGGACATATTTTCTGAGTTTTCAAATAGCGACAGAGCACTTTTAAATTATTTGTTATCTTTATGTTTTTTTATCCAGTTGACCACTTGATTAAATGTTGCACTTAGGGGAGAGGATGTGGTGTTACTTCCAGAACTGCAGACTTTGCAACTGGGGAACCAGGTTGGAGTTTCTGCTTCAGCTCGACATTCTGTGATTCTGGTCAAATCACTTAGTCTCCCCATGTCTACAACCAAAATGAATTTGTTCTTGTGTGATGTAACCAATGCTCATGTAAAGCACTCCAATACCTGACAAGTCTGCACTATATAACACTGCAAAAACACAAAATAATAAGTGTTTTGCACTCTTCTGTCATTGGGCTATATTTGGGCTACATCTGGGTGATTTTGGGCTACATTTGGGCTCTTTTGTCTCCGGTGGCCATCTTGGGAGATTTATTTGTTATGAAGTTTCCTAATTTCCTCATGTACTGCAGTCTCCTCAGAAGGAAATGCTTTCAGTTTTTTACTTTGATTCCATCATGAAGGTATTCAGATATGTCACACATGTGCCATAAATTCTGAATGTTAGCACTCTAGTTGCTCATTAGATCACTGTAGTAAAACTACTGTTCACCATGGAAGTCTGCTCATGGTATTAAAAGTGCATGTTTCAGTCTGCATGTCTGAATTTTTTAATGAAATAGAAGAGGATTTGAGAAGTCACTCAAAATGTGCCCTCATTTTCTTTCTTCAGCATTAATCATAATTTCTATGGTAAAATGAACCCCCTCATTGTGTTCCTTTTTAAATTAAATGTTTTAAGTGTTACCAGTTTATTCCAATCAAGATGGCTTCAGGTGTGCCATACTTTTGTCATAATGAAGACAGTAAGCGCTCTAGTTGTTTTTAAGAACACTCTGGGACATTCTGTCATTGGGCTATACTTGGGCTACATCTGGGTGATATTTGGGCTACATTTGGGCTCTTTTGTCTCTGGTGGCCATCTTGGGAGACTTATTTGTTATGAAGTTTCCTAATTTCCTCATTTACTGCAGTCTCCTCAGTAGGAAATACTTTCAGTTTTTTACTTTGATTCCATCAAGAAGGCATTCAGATGTGTCACACATTTGCCATAAATTCAGAATGTTAGCACTCTTTTTGCTCATTAGATCACTGTAGTAAAGCTACTGCTCACCAGGGAAAACTGCTGCTGGTATTGAAAGTGCATGTTTCAGTCTGCATGTCAGAATTTTTTAATGAAATAGAAGAGGATTTGAGAAGTCACTCAAAATGTGCCAATTTTTCTTTCTGCAGCACTAAGCATACTATTTATGGAAGAATGAACCCCCTCATTTTGTTCCTTTTTAAAATAAATGTTTTAAGAGTTACCACTTTAATCCTAACTATAACTATCTACTGGCGACCGCCAGTAGATAATATGTATATTATCTACTGGCGGTCGCCAGTAGATAGTTATAGTTACGACCGTGTTTCCATAGGAAATCGGAAAATTCTATTTTGAATTACGTTGGCGCCAGTTGACGAATCCTCGCGAAAATTTCTAAACTAATGGGGCGCTCCGCTCAGCTCCTACCCTGAAAGTCTCGTGGTGATTAGTCAAGCGGGGGCCGAGAAAAAAGGGGGGTCCCAAAACGCGTTTTCCCCATGCATTTTTCCATAGGACCATTAGTCGAAGGTACAGCCCGAACGGCTGAACAGAATTACTTGAAATTTGGCAGAGAAGTAGTCTTCAGGTCAGGGAAGTGCCTTTTGCAGGTCTGGTGTCAATCTGTTCATTAGTTCCTCAGAAAATAGCATTTAAAAGCATATACATATCTATAAGCGCGCACCCTAACGTGCGCGAGCGTAATTCTGATTGGTTGTTATATGTCTGTAAACATTCGAATCGGACGAATTTTGTCTGTCACACTGAAAAGGAAAGGTGGAGAACGTGAAAAGGGGGAAGGGTAGGGAGTTCCTGACCACCTAGCATTTGTCAGGGGGTCACAGTGGGACCCCGAAGGGCAAAAAAAAAGATTTTAATTTTTTTAAAAAATTCGCGAGGTGCGCGCACCGCACGCGCACGGCAAACATTTTTTTAAAAAAAATATTGAAAAAAAACATACGTGTTTGGATGTTGGTTGGCTCTAAAAAGAGCTGTTGTGTTTATTGAGTGTTTTTTTGGTACCTACAAGTAAGTACGGATGCAGAGTCTAAAGTTCAATAGGAAGACTCTGTTCCCTTCATCATTGAAATGTACACCGTCTCCTCTATAAATGCCTGGCATGTTGTAACGCAAGTTGTTGTGGTATATAGAACCCATACCATAGTCTCTGAGGAAAGCAGAAACAGACTTATTGACGTGCTTTCTTGCTTTGTCAATCTGCGGACAATGTTGGTAGGACCAGTTCCACTTTTGCCTTTGGCATATATTAGAATATACAAAGGCAGTTTGTGGAAAAAGTGACATCAATTGCACAAAGGTGTCCTTAATAAGCATTTCCAGACCTACCCCAGTTAAAGTGCCTAGGTCATTTCCACCACAGTGCACAATAATAAGGTTAGGCTGTGGTAGATGTAGAAAGGTTTTCACCAAAGGCATTAATTGGTGCTACTTTAACCCTCTCTGACCAATCCATTTAATGTCTACATTTGGCGAAGCAAGATCTTTCACAATACCTCTTTTTTCTGCAAACTTTTCACTCCAGAAGACATAGCTGTGACCTATAATCCACACTGTGAACATCTTACAAGGAGATCTGGATGCACCGAGAAGGTGTCTTTCAGTAGAATGGCAATATGAAAAGAAAGATAGTTGTAAAATGGAGGCTTACATACTTTTTTCAAAATAAAAATAAATCATTGGCTGTTTCAGACCATACAACACTAAAAACTAGGCTGTATGTTTAAATTTTTATAAACATGTTTTGTATTGGTTCAGAAAAATGTGTTCCCACAGAACATTAGTTTGGATTGAAAAGTCAAGCACTCTTGCTCTTTGGATTTGAAACATTGTGTGCTGAACTTCTGACCTCTCTGCTCACACCAGTGTTCCATGACCTGTTGCTATGGTAGCAGGCAGAAGTCATGTTGGGGGAAGGGATCATTTGGAAAAGGGTTGAAATTTGCAACCAATAGAAATGTGTGATTCTATTTGAAAAAATGTGGGAAACACTGTGATTTGAAGTTAAATGTATATGGGTGAAAAAAGAGAGGGAAACATTGCCATTTACTGGTTCTGCTAAGAGGTGTACAGTTCAGGGATTCTGGCTCTGATAATCTGCTGTGTGAGTGCCACATTTCTTTCTCAACTAACTACTTTTAAAGGTGAGTTATGAATTTGAGAGGGGATGTATATGGTGTAGTTGGATATAAATAATAGAAATGTGATTCTTCTTATAAAGTTGTATTTTACATTTTATTTTAAGTAAAATATTTAACTGCCTTGAACATGTCAGATATTATAGAGTATGTCTTCACCATAAGTTAAGGTGTACTGGTATCAACCAAAAAAACTGTTTTGTGCCTAGAATCACACCATGAGTCTGTGTGTACACAGGAATTTTTCACAGAGATTTAATTTGTGTTGCTGTTGCTCTGTTTGACTTGCACTAGCAGGAAAGGGGCACCTTGTTTTCAAGAACTGTGATGGTTAGCATTCAGCAGAAATCACTTTCTCACACATGAGAGGCAAATGCAAACACATTTGAAAATAGCATGGTACATTTTCCTACCACTTTAAAAGTTGTGTTTTACATTTTATGTTAAGGAAGATATTTAACTGCCTTGAACATGACAGATATTATGGAGTATGTCTTCACCATAAGTTAAGGTGTACTGGTCTCACCCAGGAATACTGTTTTGTGGCTAGAATCACACCATGAGTCTGTGTGCACACAGGAATTCTTCTCAGAGATTTAATTCATGTTGCTCTTGCTCTGTTAGACTTGCAGTTGCAGGAAAGGGGCAGGTTGTTTTCAAGAACTGTGATGGTTAGCATTCAGCAGAAATCACTTTCTCACAAATGAGAGGCAAATGCAAACACATTTGAAAATAGCATGGTACATTTTCCTACCACTTTAAAAGTTGTGTTTTACATTTTATGTAATGGAAGATATTTAACTGCCTTGAACATGTCAGATAATATGGAGTATGTCTTCACCATAAGTTAAGGTGTACTGGTATCAACCAAAAAAACTGTTTTGTGCCCAGACTCACACCATGAGTCTGTTTGTACACAGGAATTTTTCACAGAGATTTAATTTGTGTTGCTGTTGCTCTGTTTGACTTGCACTCGCGGGAAAGGGGCAGCTTGTTTTCAAGAACTGTGATGGTTAGCATTCAGCAGAAATCACTTTCTCAGAAATGAGAGGCTAATGCAAACACATTTGAAAATAGCATGGTACATTTTCCTACCACTTTAAAAGTTGTGTTTTACATTTTATGTTAAGGAAGATATTTAACTGCCTTGAACATGTCAAATAATATGGAGTATGTCTTCACCATAAGTTAAGGTGCAGTGGTATCAACCAAAAAAACAGTTTTGTGCGTAGAATCACACCATGAGTCTGTCTTTATACAGGAATTTTTCACAGAGATTTAATTTGTGTTACTGTTGCTCTGTTTGACTTGCACTAGCAGGAAAGGGGAAGCTTGTTTTCAAGAACTGTGATGGTTAGCATTGAGCAGAAATCACTTTCTCACAAATGAGAGGCAAATGCAAACACATTTGAAAATAGCATGGTACATTTTCCTACCACTTTAAAAGTTGTGTTTTACATTTTATATAATGGAAGATATTTAACTGCCTTGAACGTGTCAGATATTATGGAGTATGTCTTCACCATAAGTTAAGGTGCAGTGGTATCACCCAGAAATAATGTTTTGTGCCTAGAATCACACCATGAGTCTGTCTGTACACAGGAATTTTTCACAGAGATTTAATTCGTGTTGCTCTTGCTCTGTTTGACTTGCACTAGCAGGAAAGGGGCAGCTTGTTTTCAAGAACTGTGATGGTTAGCATTGAGCAGAAATCACTTTCTCACAAATGAGAGGCAAATGCAAACACATTTGAAAATAGCATGGTACATTTTCCTACCACTTTAAAAGTTGTGTTTTACATTTTATGTTAAGGAAGATATTTAACTGCCTTGAACATGTCAGATATTATGGAGTATGTCTTCACCATAAGTTAAGGTGTACTGGTATCAACCAGAAATACTGTTTTGTGCCTAGAATCACACCATGAGTCTGTCTGTACAGAGGAATTCTTCACAGAGATTTAATTTGTGTTGCTCTTGCTCTGTTTGACTTGCACTCGCGGGAAAGGGGCATCTTGTTTTCAGAAACTGTAATGGTTAGCATTCAGCAGAAATCACTTTCTCAGAAATGAGAGGCTAACTCAAACCCATTTGAAAATAGCATGGTACATTTTACTACCACTTTAAAAGTTGTATTTTACATTTTATGTTAAGGAAGATATTTAACTGCCTTGAACATGTCAAATAATATGGAGTATGTCTTCACCATAAGTTAAGGTGCAGTGGTATCAACCCAAAAAACTGTTTTGTGCGTAGAATCACACCATGAGTCTGTCTTTACACAGGAATTTTTCACAGAGATTTAATTTGTGTTACTGTTGCTCTGTTTGACTTGCACTTGCAGGAAAGGGGCAGCTTGTTTTCAAGAACTGTGATGGTTAGCATTGAGCAGAAATCACTTTCTCACAAATGAGAGGCAAATGCAAACACATTTGAAAATAGCATGGTACATTTTCCTACCACTTTAAAAGTTGTGTTTTACATTTTATGTAATGGAAGATATTTAACTGCCTTGAACATGTCAGATATTATGGAGTATGTCTTCACCATAAGTTAAGGTGCAGTGGTATCACCCAGAAATACTGTTTTGTGTCTAGAATCACACCATGAGTCTGTCTGTATAGAGGAATTTTTCACAGAGATTTAATTTGTGTTGCTCTTGCTCTGTTAAACTTGCAGTCGCAGGAAAGGGGCAGTTTGTTTTCAAGAACTGTGATGGTTAGCATTCAGCAGAAATCACTTTCTCAGAAATGAGAGGCAAATGCAAACACATTTGAACATAGCATGGTACATTTTCCTACCACTTTAAAAGTTGTGTTTTACATTTTATGTTAAGGAAGATATTTAAGAGCCTTGAACATGTCAGATAATATGGAGTATGTCTTCACCATAAGTTAAGGTGTACTGGTATCACCCAGGAATACTGTTTTGCGCCAATAATCACACCATGATTCTGTGTGCACACAGGAATTCTTCACAGAGATTTAATTTGTGTTGCTGTTGCTCTGTTTGACTTGCACTCGTGGGAAAGGGGCAGATTGTTTTCAAGAACTGTGATGGTTAGCATTCAGCAGAAATCACTTTGTCACAAATGAGAGGCAAATGCAAACACATTTGAAAATAGCATGGTACATTTTCCTACCACTTTAAAAGTTGTGTTTTACATTTTATGTAAAGGAAGATATTTAACTGCCTTGAAGATGTCAGATAATATGGAGTATGTCTTCACCATAAGTTAAGGTGCAGTGGTATCAACCCAAAAAACTGTTTTGTGCGTAGAATCACACCATGAGTCTGTCTTTACACAGGAATTTTTCACAGAGATTTAATTTGTGTTACTGTTGCTCTGTTTGACTTGCACTTGCAGGAAAGGGGCAGCTTGTTTTCAAGAACTGTGATGGTTAGCATTGAGCAGAAATCACTTTCTCACAAATGAGAGGCAAATGCAAACACATTTGAAAATAGCATGGTACATTTTCCTACCACTTTAAAAGTTGTGTTTTACATTTTATGTAATGGAAGATATTTAACTGCCTTGAACATGTCAGATATTATGGAGTATGTCTTCACCATAAGTTAAGGTGCAGTGGTATCACCCAGAAATACTGTTTTGTGTCTAGAATCACACCATGAGTCTGTCTGTATAGAGGAATTTTTCACAGAGATTTAATTTGTGTTGCTCTTGCTCTGTTAAACTTGCAGTCGCAGGAAAGGGGCAGTTTGTTTTCAAGAACTGTGATGGTTAGCATTCAGCAGAAATCACTTTCTCAGAAATGAGAGGCAAATGCAAACACATTTGAACATAGCATGGTACATTTTCCTACCACTTTAAAAGTTGTGTTTTACATTTTATGTTAAGGAAGATATTTAAGAGCCTTGAACATGTCAGATAATATGGAGTATGTCTTCACCATAAGTTAAGGTGTACTGGTATCACCCAGGAATACTGTTTTGCGCCAATAATCACACCATGATTCTGTGTGCACACAGGAATTCTTCACAGAGATTTAATTTGTGTTGCTGTTGCTCTGTTTGACTTGCACTCGTGGGAAAGGGGCAGATTGTTTTCAAGAACTGTGATGGTTAGCATTCAGCAGAAATCACTTTGTCACAAATGAGAGGCAAATGCAAACACATTTGAAAATAGCATGGTACATTTTCCTACCACTTTAAAAGTTGTGTTTTACATTTTATGTAAAGGAAGATATTTAACTGCCTTGAAGATGTCAGATAATATGGAGTATGTCTTCACCATAAGTTAAGGTGTACTGGTATCAACCAAAAAAACTGTTTTGTGCGTAGAATCACACCATGAGTCTGTCTTTACACAGGAATTTTTCACAGAGATTTAATTTGTGTTACTGTTGCTCTGTTTGACTTGCACTAGCAGGAAAGGGGAAGCTTGTTTTCAAGAACTGTGATGGTTAGCATTGAGCAGAAATCACTTTCTCACAAATGAGAGGCAAATGCAAACACATTTGAAAATAGCATGGTACATTTTCCTACCACTTTAAAAGTTGTGCTTTACATTTTATGTAATGGAAGATATTTAACTGCCTTGAACGTGTCAGATATTATGGAGTATGTCTTCACCATAAGTTAAGGTGCAGTGGTATCACCCAGAAATAATGTTTTGTGCCTAGAATCACACCATGAGTCTGTCTGTACACAGGAATTTTTCACAGAGATTTAATTCGTGTTGCTCTTGCTCTGTTTGACTTGCACTAGCAGGAAAGGGGCAGCTTGTTTTCAAGAACTGTGATGGTTAGCATTGAGCAGAAATCACTTTCTCACAAATGAGAGGCAAATGCAAACACATTTGAAAATAGCATGGTACATTTTCCTACCACTTTAAAAGTTGTGTTTTACATTTTATGTTAAGGAAGATATTTAACTGCCTTGAACATGTCAGATATTATGGAGTATGTCTTCACCATAAGTTAAGGTGTACTGGTATCAACCAGAAATACTGTTTTGTGCCTAGAATCACACCATGAGTCTGTCTGTACAGAGGAATTCTTCACAGAGATTTAATTTGTGTTGCTGTTGCTCTGTTTGACTTGCACTCGCGGGAAAGGGGCAGCTTGTTTTCAAGAACTGTGATGGTTAGCATTCAGCAGAAATCACTTTCTCAGAAATGAGAGGCTAATGCAAACACATTTGAAAATAGCATGGTACATTTTCCTACCACTTTAAAAGTTGTGTTTTACATTTTATGTAATGGAAGATATTTAACTGCCTTGAACATGTCAGATATTATGGAGTATGTCTTCACCATAAGTTAAGGTGCAGTGGTATCACCCAGAAATACTGTTTTGTGTCTAGAATCACACCATGTATAGAGGAATTTTTCACAGAGATTTAATTTGTGTTGCTCTTGCTCTGTTAAACTTGCAGTCGCAGGAAAGGGGCAGTTTGTTTTCAAGAACTGTGATGGTTAGCATTCAGCAGAAATCACTTTCTCAGAAATGAGAGGCAAATGCAAACACATTTGAAAATAGCATGGTACATTTTCCTACCACTTTAAAAGTTGTGTTTTACATTTTATGTTAAGGAAGATATTTAAGAGCCTTGAACATGTCAGATAATATGGAGTATGTCTTCACCATAAGTTAAGGTGTACTGGTATCACCCAGGAATACTGTTTTGTGCCAATAATCACACCATGATTCTGTGTGCACACAGGAATTCTTCACAGAGATTTAATTTGTGTTGCTGTTGCTCTGTTTGACTTGCACTCGTGGGAAAGGGGCAGCTTGTTTTCAAGAACTGTGATGGTTAGCATTCAGTAGAAATCACTTTCTCACAAATGAGAGGCAAATGCAAACACATTTGAAAATAGCATGGTACATTTTTCTACCACTTTAAAAGTTGTGTTTTACATTTTATGTAAAGGAAGATATTTAACTGCCTTGAACGTGTCAGATATTATGGAGTATGTCTTCACCATAAGTTAAGGTGCAGTGGTATCACCTAGAAATAATGTTTTGTGCGTAGAATCACACCATGAGTCTATCTGTACACAGGAATTTTTCACAGAGATTTAATTTGTGTTGCTCTTGCTCTGTTAGACTTGCACTCGAAGGAAAGGGGCAGCTTGTTTTCAAGAACTGTGATGGTTAGCATTCAGCAGAAATCACTTTGTCACAAATGAGAGGCAAATGCAAACACATTTGAAAATAGCATGGTACATTTTCCTACCACTTTAAAAGTTGTGTTTTACATTTTATGTAATGGAAGATATTTAACTGCCTTGAACATGTCAGATAATATGGAGTATGTCTTCACCATAAGTTAAGGTGTACTGGTATCACCCAGAAATACTGTTTTGTGCGTAGAGTCACACCATGAGTCTGTCTGTACACAGGAATTTTTCACAGAGATTTAATTGGTGTTGCTTTTGCTCTGTTAGACTTGCACTCGCAGGAAAGGGGCAGCTTGTTTTCAAGAACTGTGATGGTTAGCATTCAGCAGAAATCACTTTCTCACAAATGAGAGGCAAATGCTAACACATTTGAAATTAGCATGGTACATTTTGCTTCCACTCCCGCAATGGGTGAGGTAGATCCTACATGTTCAAAACTCCAATTAAACTTTACCACACATGTACTTTTACATACATCTCTGCAGTCTTCATGCAGTTGTGCAAGTGTCCATGCAGATCTGTGTTGCACCTGACAATACATGGTCTCCAGAAGCACGCCCTTAGCACACAGACAGGTGCTTCTCCTGCACTCTCATGCTTGCTATTCAGCTCTGTGTGGTATTTCAGATAGCAGTGTGTAATGCTAACACATTCAACGTCACCAAGGCTCATTTCCTTTGCTCTACTATAATCACTCACCCTGTAACACATGCTGATGGTCTCAAGTAGCTATTAGGACGTGTACTCTTTTCTGCCTCTTTAAATTATAAGGAAAATGTGTCAGGCTGCCATTGTAATTATGACTTACTCTTCCACAGTAGTAAATGTGCTTTGAAATTGCCAAACTAAAATCGTTTTTTGCCTAGAATCACACCATGAGTCTGTGTGCACTCAGGAATTGATGTTACAGATTTAATACGTGTTGCTCTTGTTCTGTCAGACTTGCAGTTGTAGGAAAGGGACAGGTCATGTGATAGGATTTGAAAAGCTCTGAAAAAAACGGTAATGTATTAAAATTACATAAAGGTATTTTTCTTTCAGGTATTGCTGAACAACAGTGAAATTAATTAAAGATGCCTATACAGTCAAGAAAGAGAAAAGAACAGCAACAACATCTATATTTGAAGAAAACTGGACCAAAAAAAATAGTTGAAGAACCTCATGTTGGAAAAATGAAAAAGACTTCTGGTAAGCAGACTAAGGATTTTTTTAAAAATATCTTCAAACAAAGAAAAAATTTTAAGAAAATATGCACTGCAAATAGTGTTTCAAGTACAAAAAAACAACAGAGTCGACAGAAAATACGAAAAGCCAGTGTTGAATCAGAAGTAAGAAAGAGTGACTTAACGAAAAATAGATTTTAAAAACATTCGTAGAAAAATGTTTCAGAGAAGAGTGATGTTAAATTTGCTAAAGGATGTGAAAAATATAAGAAGAAAACCAAATTTAATGAAAAAAAGAAATATATTGAAAAATTTGTTCCTAAGGCTTTGGAAATAAAACGAAAACTATTCATTTTAATTTTGAACAGGATGCGTAGATTAGAAAAATTAGTAAAAGCAATGAAGTCACAAAGCAAACGGAAAAGAGTAGTGAAAAAAATAGCCATTTTTTAATGAAGAGAGTTATCTTCAAAGTAATAGTTTGTTGCATGCAGTTGACACCAATGGTCAAGCTTATGAAGTTAAAGATGGATGTGTAATGGAAAAGGAGAAAATGGTTCCAAGAAATTAGGAAGAAGTGTTAGCTGATGAGGTTATGGGGAGATGTACTGAAGCCCCAGTGTACACTTGGAATTGTAGTAGTATTTGCACTGTGCGACAGGAATCTATTGATAAATTACGTGACTTCCTAAGAGAATATAGTAAAAAGAGTGTTAAACAGAAGATTAAGGTGCTTCAAAGACTAGACCCATGCAGAGTGAGAGAGAATACTGGTTTGCAAGGACATTCTCTTGCTTGTCTATCTAGGAAAGTTTGTCAAAGTGTTTTTCACCATTTTAGGATGCTGGCTGTTCATCATACTGAATTGAGAAAGTTTGTGAGAACATTGTATTTTGCTAAAAGTCCAGCACTAAAGTTAAATGAGTTGAATAGTGCTCTGTTCCGTGGATCTGTATCAGATGTAGTGAAGGTTACTGATGATATTCAGTTTTGTTACTTTGGTCCAGAGCAAGAAAGTGCAGGAAATGACACAGTTATTGAGGAAAATGTGGAAGAGAATGTAGAACTCACTGTTAGTAAAAATTTTGAAGATGAAATGACAAAATGTGCTATCATCTCTAATGAAAGACCAAATATTACTTGTATTTGTTGCCGGAGAAGCCATTACAAAATTCAAACAAGGAATGTTGATATGTATAAAAAAAGTGAAAATGAAGATAATTATAAGTGGAAGGATTTTGCAACATATATATTTCTGGAAAATTGTTTTGATTTGGGTGAAGATCAGCGTATTTGTAAATACTGTTATAACAAGTTAGAAGAAAATAGAATGCCAGCCAGAGCTGTACATAATAATTTAGAATTGGTTGATATTACTGCCGAACTTTCTGATTTAAATACGTATGAGTCTATACTCATTCAATGTGTGCATCCATTTCAGACCATAGTGCGTATGGAGCCAAAAACAGGTAAATTACCTCCTTCGGATTTACAAAGAGGTTTAAAAGGAAGAGTTGTCTATTTGCCATTGGATTTGAAAAAAAATATGGAAACAATTGATGCAGATAGATTGGAAACTGAACCATTAGTTATTCTGGTTAATGGAGAACCAACAAAGAATAAGAAAATTTGGCAGGAGCTGGTAGATGTACTAAAAGTACAAAGAGCAAATTTATATTTGAAAAGAAATAATAAATGGTATGAAACAATTTATATGGATAAAGATGAAGAAGTTTTACTAGCAGACTCAGGAATACCAGCTGGGCAAATTGAAAAAGTGGATAAGTCAAAAGAAGAAGAAATTTATGAACATTTCAGCATACATCCTCTTCATTCTAAAGAAGTTATGGTAAACACTATTGATCTGTTTCAGTTGAAAAAAGCACAAGGAAGTCCTGTGAGTGTATGGGAGGAGTGCTTGGAAGCTCGTTGTTTTCCCCAGCTGTTTCCTACAGGAAAAGGTGGACGATATGATGAACGTCCAGTACAGATTCCTGCTTCTGAGTATCGGACTACAAGATTATATGCAGAAGATCCAAGATTTCGTCAAAGTATTCCTTATTTGTTCCATCTTTTATTTGAAAGTGACTTGTCTGCACTATCTTATGCAGTAAATCACATTTTAAAAACTGGAGTACATCTACATAATGTGTCTGCAAAGGATTTTCTGAACAAATTGCAACAGGGAGATGATCATTTGCAATCTCAATTGATACATTTGATGGCTTGTCAGTGAGGAACTAATGAATATCGGTACCGACGCCATGGAGAATTGAAATGTATGTTACGGAATTTAGGAACTCCTACATGGTTCCTTACCCTAAGCTGTGTTGATTACGCTTGGGATGATTTACTGGATTTTCTTCGAGAGGCAAATTCAAATATTGAAAACATCCAATACAAGACAGCAGGAGAAATGTGCTCATTGGATCCGGTTAATGTTTGCAGATATTTCAATCATAGATTTGAGGCTATGATGTCCTTCATCTGCAATAAAAAAAATCCACCTCTTGGAGAAGTTGTGGATTTCTTTTGAAGAAAAGAGTACCAAGCAAGAGGTGCTCCTCATATTCATATGCTGTTGTGGATCAAGGATGTCCCAAAATCTGGAACAGATTCTGATGATGCAGTTTTATCATTCATTGAAGAATATGCAACATGTGCTATACCTAAAAGCACAGAAGAAAAAAACTTATATGAGCAAGTTTTACGTTTCCAAAGACATCGGTGTGGAAAATACTGTCGACGAAAGTACAAGAGTAAAGATAAATTCTACACAAAATGTCGATTTGGATTTCCACGACCTGTTCTTTCAAAAGGAAGAGTAAACAGTTTTATGTCAGCTGTGCGACATACTATTACAAGAAAATCGCCTAAGAATACCTACAACCTAAGAAGAAAAGAAGAGTCAAAATATATAAATGACTACAACCCAGTCATTTTATCCATGTGGAATGCTAACATGGATATACAGTATGTTGTTGACAATTCTATTGCTGTTGCTCGGTATGTCACATCTTACATCACTAAATCTGAGAAAACGGAATTAAAAGAAATGTGGGAAGAGATTCTCACGAGAAGACTGTCAGTAAAAAGCTATACAGTTTCAGTTTAAAGATGTTATCACATCGAGAAATTGGATCCTACGAATGCTCAGATAGATTATCATCGGCAAGTCTGTACTCCAAATCCAGAAGAATAATTTGGGTAAGTTTAGGCCTTGCAGGAATGAGAAATCGGATACTGAAATCTATTCGAGAAATTGAATATTTAGCAGAGTACGAACCTGAAAGTACAGACATTTTAAGAACAAACATGTTGGACACATTTTACCCACAAAGAAGTCATCATCTTGAGAACATGTGTCTATATGAAGTGCTGCAGAACTACATTTATAAACGGAATACCACAGAAGACATCAACAATGGAAAATATAAAGTCACTGGTGAGGAAGGGTGTTTGGTAAAACAAACAAAAGGAAGTTTGATTAATCACCGGAAGCTGAGTTGTGACACTACTGACAAAAACGAATTTTACAACTTGGCACTTTTACAGCTGTTTAAACCATGGCGTTCAGAGGACGAACTACTTGGAGATTTTCAGAGCTATGAAGATTCCTTTAATGCTTGCAAAGATAGCATAGAATGCAGTACTTTCTCAACTTATGTTCAAATGTTAAATGAAGAAATTGAACAAGAAGCAACAATTGCAGCTGAAGTAGCTAGAGACAGTTCTCATGACAGTCAAAGTTCTGGGACGTTCAGTCAAGATCCTCTAGGACAACCAATCGTAGAAAATGAAGCTGCAATAGCCATGACTGAAGTCGAAACAGCTACGAATCAAGCTCAGGAAGATTTAATAAACTTACCAAATATGGAACAACAACTGAATGATGAACAACAACAAATTTATGAGGAAGTCAGAAAAAAAATTGATCACTGATTACTACATGAAAATAAAGAGTGCTCATGCACATCGTTTGAACCAATCAGAATGTATGTGAGTGGACAAGCCAGAACTGGAAAAAGTTTCTTGATTAAAGTAATTAGAAGCTACCTACAGCAAAAAACAGATTCAACTTTGTCTTGTGTTGTTACTGCTCCAACTGGGTTAGCAGCATATAACATAAAAGGAATTACCCTCCATCATTTGCTAATGTTACCAGTAGAGCACGAAAACAAAATACAATACCACAAGCTAACAGGAGAAGCATGTTTTGAAGTTGCAAGAGTATTGAAAAAAATGAAAGTTCTCATCATTGATGAGGTAAGCATGGTATCAAACTTAATGCTTGCCTTTGTGCATTTAAGAATGCAGCAAATTCTAAAGACAAACTATGACGTGCTATTTGGAGGAAAACATGTTATAGTTGTTGGAGATCTTCTGCAGCTTACTCCAGTTAAAGGACAACCAGTTTTTCAAACCCTTACACATGAAGACACGAAAAAGCCATTAGGAAGTATAGGTAATGTGAATATTTGGACATACTTTGAGTATAAAGAACTCATTACCAATATGCGGCAAGCCAATGATGAGGATTATGCAAGTATTCTTAAAGAAATCAGAATTGGACTACTCACAGAACATGGCAGAAAAGCTTTACAGAGTCGATTGCTATGTAATGTGTTTCCAACAGAACAAATAGTTCCAGAGAAAATATACAAGAAAATTGCTGGAAAAAATACTGTAATCTGCTTAATGCCAACACTACATGAATGCTCTATATTCAATCAAGAACTTTTGAAATTGGAAAATGAAGCGATTGTCAAACTGGAAGCTGTGGATAAAATACAACATGAAGGAATAACTATTATATTGACAAACAAATTGACAAGAAAATTGGATTCTCTAGAGAAAAACATCTCGAAAACAGCCGGTTTAGGAAAGAATCTTTATGTATGTATGAACTGTCGAGTAATTTTAAGACGTAATTTGGATGTAGAGAAAGGTTTAGTGAACGGAGCTATGGGTAAAGTTGTGGGTTTTGTTAATTACCAGAAAAAAGTTGGAATTGAACTTTTAAAAATAAAATTTGATCAGATTGAAGAGGTTAAAGACATTTGTCATTGTTCAGTTCGTTTCTTGCTTGTGAAAGACTTATATGTACGTAGGAAGCAGTTTCCTTTTTCTCTAGCATTTGCAGTAACTATTCACAAATCTCAAGGATTAACTGTAGATAGTGCATTTGTAAACATTGGATCTACTGTGTTTAAAGAAGGTATGGCATATGTTGCTTTGTCACGCGTGAAAAAAATATCTGGTTTGCTCATGATAGACTTTGATGACTCAAAAGTAAGTGCTGATGCAAACTGTGTAAAGGAGTATAATAGATTAAGAAGAAGCTATGCTCCTCATTTAGGTCAGTATCCTGTGTTTGAAAAACGTGTTGTTTGTCGGAAAAGGAGAATTGAGAATATCTGTAATGAGGATGTACAGAAGAGAAAACAAAAGGAGAGTGATGTGATTCCAAGCAAAAAGAAAAAGGACAATGTTGAAGAGCTTGTTGGTTGTCATTTTGAAAATAGCTCTGGTGTCAACTGCTACGCTAATGTAGTGCTGAATGTTGTATTTTATCTTGAAAGTTTGCAAAAGCAGATAATACTAAATCATGGAAAATGATTCTGTTCTCTGCTGAGTCTCCTTTATGAGAAGCTGAGTAATGATAAAACTAAAATAGAAAGTGCTTCTGATGTTAGAAATCTTTTAGATGTATGTTTAGGATGTACACAGTTTACACAAAATGTCCAGCAAGATGCACAGGAATTCTTGATGTATATGCTTATGGTACTGGAAGATGAAGGGGTAGAAATAGAAAATATGTTTGGTCTCTTATAAATGGGAACATAGTTGTGAAAACTGTTTGAACACATGCAGCTCTAATGTTGATTCTGAAAGGTTCATATATTTAACATTACCAGAGAGTAAATCAGTGACTTTTAGTAAATTAGTTAAAGATGCCAATCACAACATTGAATGTTCTCAATGTAAATCAGACATGTTTTCAACGTTATTTTTAAATAAATATGGACAGTATGTAATTTTAATGATGCAACGTTGTAGAGCTGATGGTACAAAATTGGACACTTTAATAAAGAAGTTTACAGGACATCAATTATCAATATCTGGAAAAACTTTTGTTGCAGTTGCAATAATTTTTCATGATGGACCTCCTATAACTTCTGGTCATTACACAGTTTATCTTAAATGTGAAAAAGGATGGACACTGTGTAATGATTCTCAATTGATTTTCAAGCAACGTTTGCCTTATGATTTACCAAATTGTTACTTAATTTTCCTAAACCCAAAATTTTAGATACAAATTGCACCATCTGAACAAACCATTATTGCGATTGTATTGGATTACCATTGGATATTTCATCAAAAAAGAATTTAAGAATTACCATTTGGCCTCATGGAAAGGTAAAAATTTCTCTTATGGACTTCTTTGACAGATATTATTTTGGTGTATGTGCTTAAGCAACAAGATTTACAGATGATATTTATTGCAAAAAGTTATTGTTCTTATATGATATTTTTATTATATATGTTACATTTCTATAAAGGTATGTTTTACTGAGAAGAGATTCTGGGCTTTTTTTAAACAATCTTTCAGATTGTTAATTTTTTTGCCCGCTGTTAAGTGATGAATGCAATTGGTTTCACAATTTGCAGTGAAATTCAATATATTCTGTATTCTAAAATGTATTATTAAATATTAATACTTTTTTTCTTTTTTTTCAGATCGAGAAAGAAAATTTAGGAAAATTAATCCTTTTTTCTAGCAATTAAAAAAAACATTTATTTATAATTAATTTATTTTGTTGGTCAGGTAAGTTTGAAATATCTGTATTTCTCACCCCTTTACTTTCATGCTCCCTTTTTTTCCCTTTTCTTCACTCTGCTTTTCTCATTCCCCTTGTGGTCCCTCAAGGACCATGAAGGGTGAAAAAAACATTTTATTTTTTTTAAAAAACACAAGGGGTGCGCGCACCGTGCGCGCACGGCGGGAAAAAAATTTAAAAAAATGATTCAAAAAATAAAAAAAATTTAAGAGGTAAGGTGTCTCTAAAAAGAGCCGTTGTGTTAATACAGGGACAGAGGAAGGAAAGAATGGCAATATTATAAGGTGCCGCACTTGTGCTGCTGTATCTTATTATCTATTAGGGGAATACTGGACTCCCCAAAAGCAATAAGAGCATAGCAAGTATTGCACCTTATATGTACACTCTGAAACCGAGGGTAAATGTCCAGAGGAGCAGAAGAGGGTGACGCTCCCACCGCAGAGGAAGTGCTCAGCTGAGCTGCCGATGATGTACTCGGCTGACCTTCTGCAGATGTGCTCGGCTGAGCTGCTGGAGGGGTTGCTCTAGTGCTCGAGCAAAAGTCGCAGGATGTACATCCCTAATGTGCCTGAACATAGTGAAGATACTAAAAGAGTACTTCTTCTTAGGATCTCCTCTAGATAAGTCACGCCCACAAAGTTTGCAGGAGACTAATGGAGCATTGACTTTCTTCTGCCCCTCTGGAAATGTAAAATATTGCCAGACAAAAGAATCTTTCAGTTTCCTCTGTCTCTGTCTGATAAGGATCTCCTGCTCACTCCCAGGAGATGATTGCTGCTCTGCCATTGTATCACAAAAACAGTTCAGCTCCTTCTCCCAGGGAATCAGAAGAAATAATGAGGGGAATGGGTGTGGTGTTGGAAGTTTCTGGAAATGAAACTACTTTAAACCAATGAAAAGTGTTGTTTCTTGATCACATGACGTACCGTGCGCGCAGCGTATGCTTACGGTGCGGGCACGGTACAAGTACGCATGCGCGTACGTAAGACGTGCGCATGCGCGTAAGGAGCACGCGCAAACGACGCACACGCGCATGCGCATTAGGGAACGCGCGCGTGCGCGTATGGCGGTCCTGCGTAAGGAGTATGCGCGCATGCGCAAAAAGAAAATGCACGCATGTGCATACAGAGCCCGCGCGTACGCATCGCACACGAAGTACGCATGCGTACGTAAATCGCGTATGCATGCGCACACGGAGCACGTACGCATGCAAAGTACATGCGCGCACCGTACTTGTACCGTACCGTGCGCGCACGGTAAAATTCCATTAAAAAGAAAAAAACTATGTTTAGAGGTTTGTAGAAGATATTAACTATGCTGTTCAACTATATCTAAACATTTTTATAAAAAAGGTGAACCATTCCATATTGCAGGATACAGTAAATCTATAATTATATACATAGGTAGCATATTGTTAAAAAAATAAAAAAAAAAATAATAATAAATTCAAAAATTAGCATTTAAAAAACCTTTGAAATTCACTGAAAGAACCATAGGTTTCACACACGTTATAGTTAGGAATTAGCATTTAAAAAACCTTGCAAATTCACTGAAAAAACCATAGGTTTCACACATGTTATAGTTAGCTGGACATTTCGCTCGTAAAAAACCAATGAAATTCCCCTGTTATAGTTAGTTCAGCTAACTATAACTCGCGCGCCCGCAATCCACTGCTGATGACGTCACATATTACATCACTCATGACATGGTCAGTGACATCACTCATGACATCACTGATGACATCTCAAATGACATCACTGATGACATCACTGATGACATCATCCATGTGATATATTACCACATTTTCTCACACCCTATCATAACCTTTCAAACACTGACTGAAAATTTCAGACTTACATTCTCAAAACCATACGTACTCCAATACCAATAACTAGATACTCACTTATTAACGCTTATGTCTACATGCAAATCCACTCATTCACCTGTCTAGTCACTCATACTTACAGTCACTCCATACAAGACTACCATATGTATTTAGACACCTATATAGACACTCAGACACCGCCAATCATCCATTGCGGTACTAACACACCTACTCAGTCGTGTAAGTAATTAAACACAGTCAAATTTACTCACCTATACAGTTATACACAAACAAGTTCACTTAATCATAAAAAGAGTACCACATTCTTACGCTCTTATACAATCATTGATACAAGCACACACTCATCCATACAGTGACTCTCACAATCACACACTCTCACATGTACCCACTTATATACTCTTACCTGCACATATACTGCCTTTCACATATGTAGTTACTCACAAATGTACCACTGAGATATACATTCAATCCCTAACACACCCATACATACACTCACTCAACCATACAGTCCCTCACAGGTGCACTCTTAAAACCATGCACCCATAGAATCACCCACTCACACATCTATGCATAGAGTCACACACACCCTACCCGCACAAACAATCAGGAACCCATACAATCAATAACTTATATAGACACTTATACAGGTATTCACAAAACCATGCCGCCAATTATACACCAACATACAGACACAAACAAAAAATGTACACAGTTTAGTCACTAGTCTGCATTAAGATACATTTAATGACTCACTTATAGAGTCAGTTACGCACCACAGAAAATCATCCATTTACACACTTGTACACCCACTCATTCTTCAACAGGCCTTTCCCTATATATATTAAACATATTAAAATTCATCAGAAATACATACTCAATGGATGATGTCATCAGTGATGTCATCAGTGATGTCATTTGAGATGTCATCAGTGATGTCATGAGTGATGTCACTGACCATGTCATGAGTGATGTAATATGTGACTTCATCAGCAGTGGATTGCGGGCGCGCGAGTTATAGTTAGCTGAACTAACTATAATGGGGGAATTTCATTGGTTTTTTACGAGCGAAATATCCAGCTAACTATAAAATGTGTGAAACCTATGGTTTTTTCAGTGAATATATATATATATATGTATATATATAAAATAAAAAAACATAGGATTGAGGTACATTAGACTTACAAATTTTCATTTAAAAAGCCTTTGAAATTCACTGGAAAAACCATAGGTTTCAGGCACGTTATAGTTAGAAATTAGCATTTAAAAAAACATAGAAATTCACTGAAAAAAACATAGGTTTCAGGCACGTTATAGTTAGTTGGACATTTCACTCATACAAAACCATAGAAATTCCGGTGTTATAGTTAGTTCAGCTAACTATAACTCGTGCCCCCGCAATGCACTGCTGATGACGTCACATATTACATCATTCTTGAAATGGACAGTGACATCACTGATGACATCTCTGATGACATGTCAAATGACATCACTGATGACATCATCCAGTGACTGTGTGCTTCTGTAAAGTTTAAATTTTTTTTATATATATGCCAAGCTGTATTGAGGAATGAGTGGGTGGGTGTATACGTGTCTGTATGGAGGATTTAGTAGGTACATGACTAACTGTATAAGTGAGTGATTAAATGTGTCTTACTGAATGCATGGGTTAGTGTCTAAACTGTGTGAAAGTCTGTATTAGTCTGTCTGTTGTTGTGTAAGCTGCTGCATGGGTTGGTGAGTAGCTGCATGAGTGTCTATATGGGTTATTGCCATGGAGGCTGCATAGGTTGCAGGACTGGGGCTTGGAGCTTTCACCGGCACGTGTTGGGCCCTCTTTGACACACAACGGTGTCGGCAGGTGAGCATTGCGGATCTGGTGCACTAGGGCGGGCAGGCCTGGTCTGTGCATCAGCATCCTGGGGTGCAGCAGGTGCACAGGGTAGCAGGCCCACTGCTCAAGGCAGCGGCCTTGTGGCAGGCTGCGCAGTGTCGCACTGTCAGTGACGTTGTCCTTCCCAGGAGTGAACCACGCCCTGTGCAATGGGGTTTTTCAGCACACCCCTGTGCAGCCCTGGTGCACTCAGGGCCAACTCACTACGCTCACGGATACAGGGGTGGACACAGCATGCGACATTTCCACTATCTGTCCCATGGCCTGGGGTGACATTGTTGCGTCAACTGCTCACTACTCTCCAGTCACCAGCAGTTGTGGTCTGCATGGACATATCAGTGGTTTGCATAGCCATGTCTGTCCTGCACATCCACGCCTCACTTCTCATTGTGTTAAATTCCAACTCATGGGTCACTTGCATCCTCGCACATGGCTGCATTCCGCATCTCCACACGTTCAGCTGTTGTGTGGCTTTGGTGCCATGAAATGTCTGTATTGGGTGCAGGGGTAGCCCAGGATGACCATGGAGTGGTGTTGTCATGTCTGGTAGGTGGTCTTGTAGTTGGACATGTATGTGGTTTGGTCATGTGTGCATTCCCACAGTTGTGCATTGTGTGTTGCTGGCTTTGGTTTGGGGTGTGTGATGTGTGGATTTGGCACTTACCAACGAGCAGTCCCGTTCCCTATGTGATAATGACATTTGTAAAGTATGTGCCATCCTGGAAGCGCTGGTTGATGATGGACTGTCAGAAGATGAAGGAATCATGCACACTGCCTTGATAGTTGGCGACGACATTGGTGAAGAGTCCCCGGTGGTCCACTATTGCCTGCACATTGATGGAATGCTGATGCTTTCTGTTGCAGTAGTGGTGTGCAGTATCCGCAGGGGGCACACGTGGGACATGTGTGCAGTCGATTGCCCCCAACACGGCCAGGAATCCGGCTATGGCGTAGAAGCCTTGCTTTGTGTCCAGCTGTTCCTGCGCAGTGTTGGGGAAGTGAAGGTACTGGGGTATGAAGCTGAGGATGGCATCCAGGACAGGTGTGATGAACTTTGATAGGGCTGGCTGTGAGACCCCTCCGACTCTGGCAGTTGTTGGTTGGAAGGTTCCAGAGGCCAACAGTTGCAGCACAGCCAGCAGCTTTGCCTGCGGAGGGATGTTGGTTTTCCCCTGTGTTGGGACCGTTAGCCTGTGGGCGATGTGGGTCATGATGCAGAGGATGGTTGCCCTTTTGAGCCTGTAGTGGGCAAGGACTTACTTGGGCATTAGGTCTGTGAGAGTGGTGCGTTTTTGGTAGGTCTGCTGTCTTACTCTGCGCTGCCTCTGTGGTGGTCTGGGGGGGCGGGTCCAGGTCCTGAGGGTGGTGGCGGTCGGTATTTAGGCCCTGTTGGGGCTCCGAGCTGCATGATGAGTAGCTCCATGGTGTTGTTTGTTCTTCGGGTATGGCTGTGTGCGGGGCTCTGATACCTACTGCAGGTAGTCGTCCGTCTTTACACCTGCTTGAGGCAGGTGTTAAATACCTGCGGCTACCGCGGCTTATCGCCTGTTTTTGGTTTGCTTTGCAGATCTGGCAGTTCGTTGTGAAAGTGTTGTTGTGGTTTTTTGTGTGTTTTTGCATGGGAACGCCCACTCTGCATCTCATTAGGGTTAGTTGGTGGTGTCCACGTGGAGATACATTTTGGGGCAGTTATCGCGGGAATACTGGCGATGTCTGCAGTTTGCACAAGCTTGTGAATGAGGTGTTAGGTCTATCTCCACTTTTGATGCTTTAAGCTGGAGATAAATCGGAGATAAGTCCTTGTGAATACACCCCAGAGTGTTCTGATTGGCCCAGCAAACTTTTTCCCTTGGGTCATTTCGCTCCCACAGGAGTCTGATTCTCTTGACTGAGTGAAGGCTGGTGATAGTCTGCCAGCAAAATGAGAACAATTGTGCTGCCAGTTATTACAGGACTCGGGTCCCCTGTCCTAAAGTAATGTATATGTATGAAAGTGTAGGATATGGATACCTTGCCCTCCCCTCGCCCTGTAATCAGTAATTTTGGGCACAATCCTACAGGAATTCTGGCAGGATCACAACAAAATATTTCATAATAAATATATGGGGAGGGCAGCATCGGCTGGGCTCCCCTCCCTGAGCACATTTAGAGCCCCAGGCACACCATCCCCTAGGGCTGGGTATATTTAATTTAGGGGGGCATGCGGCTCCCCTCTCTAAGCCAATGATGGCCCCGGGACCCCATTTCCTGGGGTTGAAATGTAAAAAAAGGAGAGGAGGGCCCCATGACCCCCCTCCTTGAGCCTGAAATAGGCCCCAGGGGCTCCATCCCCCATGGCTGTAAAAATAAGATGGGGATGTACGCCCCCCCATAGATTGGTGTGGGGATGGGGTCCCCGGGTCCCATGAAGACTTGTGGAGGGGGGCCACGCAACCTCATCAATTTTCTATTGCTATGGCCCCAGGGGATGGCATCCCCGAGGACCCCTGTCCTTTTTTATTGTATTTGACCATTGGGAATGGGGTACTTGGGGCCTATTAATGCTCAGTGAGGGAGGCTGAATGCCCACTCCCCCTAGATTTTAGCCCTGTGGCATGGGGTCCCCTAGGGCCTAAAATGCTTGGGGAGGAGGGACCATGTGGCCCCTCACCTCAATTTATTTCAACTGGCCCCGGGGGATGGCATCCCCAGGGCCAATTAAGGCTTTAGAAGGAAGTCTGCATGCCCCCTCCCCTTAATATACATGTTTTGACCCAGGGGGATGGGGTCCCTGGGGCTCAAAGGCCAACCCTTTGCACGCACACCAAAGGGTGTGGGGGAGGGGGGTTGGCCACCTGCTGGGGGTTTTGCCACAGGGCCTGGTGGCATGCAAAGCCCTGTGGCCAACCCCTTGTTGCACCTGGCCAAAGGCTGACACCTTTACCCAACTGACCTCACACCACCACAATAACAAATCAGACTATTGTATTGATGAATTGGCTGGAAAATCATACTCTGCGCTACAACAGAAGGAGACAAATTTTATATTTTAACTAATCCCTAAATCAGTCATTTCATGGAGAAGGAGTCTGTTTGAAAGCACAACATTTTGAAGATCTTACAAAAAGAGAGCATGTTGTTCAAAAGATGATCTAATTAGTTATAAATGGAGTCATGAAAAGTGTGTAAGACTGGTCTAACGTGGCTTAAATGGCAAATGTACCATTTCCCCGAACACCGCCATAGCTGGCCAGGCATATCTAGAGTTGTCCACACAAACAGCATACATTTTCCCAAGTATGGCTCCCTTTATGGCAAGAGTCACTCCACTTAAAAAAAGAGCAGTTGTCACAACCCAGCCATGCTGTTAGACCCGTCAGCCTTAGTGTGGTCTTCCCCCATTTTACTCCTCCATTTTTCATGATCTCATTTGTATTGGCCTTAGCACTCTGTGCACTTTACCATTGATAACCATTTTTAAAGGCCGTGTGCTCCCACCCTAAAATACGGTAAATGTGACTTACACCTAATTGGCACATTTAATTTACTTCTAAGCTCCTAGTGAAGTGGTACTACCTTTAACCTGGGCCTGTAGATTAAATGGTACTAGTGGGCCTTCAAAACAACTTGTGCCACCCACATAAGTAGCCTGCCAAGCATGTTTCAGGCCTACCATTGCAGCTGGTGTGGGCAGTTTTAAACTGTCATTTTGACCTGGCAAAATAAACGTTTTACCAGCTCTAAACCTTCATTTTTAGTACATACCTGTCACCCCTGGGGCAGTCCCTCCACAACCCATACAGCAGGATGTAGTGTATTTAAAAGGTTGTGCATGTTTTTTACCTTTTACATGTCCTGGGAGTGAAAAACTACTGCAAGGCCTTCCTCTCTCATATGGTAACATTGAGTTACCTTATTAACTGTAATGTAAAGTGACAACTTTCAATTGGGAGCATGTAGGAATGTTGAGTTTGGCGTTTAAAGAATTGTAATTTAAAACCCTCTTTAATGGCAAAGCCGGATTTTGAGTCACAATTCTGAAAAGGCCACTTTTGGAAACTTTACATTTTCTTGTCCCAGCCATTTGGTGCTTGTAGCGTGTAGCCTGGGTCACATGGCTAGGTGTAGCTGACAGTTGGCCTGTGTGTATTGCTCTCAGACAGTGAGACAAAGGGGGTATAGGTGTTGGCAGGATGAGTTATTTCTGACTTGAGGGGGGGGGAGTAGCTGTCACCTTACACAATTACGCATCACAAAGCCTCTGGCTCAACACATTCACAAAGGATTTCACATTAGTCTTTTGTGCCCACAGAAATGCTGGGTTCAAGGTAGGGAGGCAGGAAATTCCAAACACCTAAGGAGGTGTAAAACTACAGAACCTTCTCCTACTTCAAACTGGCACCACATATACATATTGAACCCTCAGACACAACTCTTCAGTGCACCTTTGAACCTGTGGAAGACTCAGAAGGACTGCTGTGCTGCTTTACTGCAGGCAAACTGATACTCTGCCCCCACTGCTACTCAGCTGCCCTGCTGCCTGAGTGAGAAGGACCGGTACTGCATCTTGAGCCCAGAACCATAAGAGGAACTCCAAGGACTAATTGACTAGCCTCCTGATCAGAGCCTCAGGGACAGAAAAGGCTCCAACTACCTTGAACCAGCACTTGGACTCTGCCTGCTGTGAGTCTTGCCCCCCTAGTGATGTCACCCCAGACATCTACATTTATTCTTCCAGAGGGAGTATTTTCAATTCTGATTTTCATTTGCAACTTGTTAAACTTATCATTCTGATCAGTTTACTTCTTCTTGCTATCACTCATGCGTTGCTTTTTTGCATGGTACCAGCGTTTCAATCTGAACGCTTTGTAAATGGACGTCTGGAGTTTCAAGCTCTTCATCTGAACTGTCGCTCAGTTGAAACTGTCTCTTTACATTTCTCCTTGAATTTTCAACTTGATTTTTACTGGATTTTTAACCTTTTCTTCACCAGTTAAAAAGGAAACATCTCACCCCTCTGGGTACACGCTGCAAATTCTACTTGAATTATCACTCAACTTGTCACTTTGTTCATCAGTCTGTGCATCTTAATCATCCGCTTCTGTCTCTTATACTGTTTCAACTGCTCTAACTCTTATTGTATGAGCAGCGTGGATCCAATGAAGCACTCCAGCACACTTGACTGCACTATTGGTTTTAGGATAACTTGATGAGGGCCACTCCACTTTTTGTCCAAGCAGCCTTTGTGGCCATGTTTCTGAATGAGAATCAAATTCCCCGCATTCAAGTTGTGACAAGGTGATTCCCTGTAATCTTCTGTGACTGCATTCACCTGGTGAAAGACAGATTTTACCATATCAGCCAGACCTTTGCAATAATCTAAAACAATGTCATCAGTTATCGAAACTAATGCAGCTGAAAGTACATGTGCAAGTCACATTGCTCTACCCATGATGATCTTATGGGCAGACAAACCTGCATTTTTGTTTGGTGTACTTCCATGTTCATCAACACAAGAGGAAGTGCATCAGGCCACTTTATGCCTGTCGAGACACAGACATTTGCCAGTTTGTTTTTGAGGGTACTGTTAGTTCTCTCCATCACACAAGAAGATTGTACTCAATAACTGCAGTAGAATTTGTATTTGATCTCAAAAGCTGTAAAAATTATCTGAAGCACCTCCCTTTAAAAGTGAGCACCACAATCAGTTTTACAGAGGTCAGGAGACCAAATCATGGTATCAACTCCCTCAGCAACAACTTGGCTACTGTCAGGCTATATGGTCTTTTACTGGAAAATGCTTCCACTAATTTAAAGAACAAGGAGACTACTACCAAGATGTATTTAAGTCCATTACAAAGTGCAATCTCAATAAAGTCTGCCTGAAAGCTCGTAAATAGGATTTCTGATTTGTCAGGGATTTATTATAGTAACAGTCCTTTTACCTTGATTGTTTAGGTGACAAAGTAAACATCATTCACATACATCTTCTACAGCATGTTGAATTCCTGTGTTTTTTCATTTTTTTCCTAATGATCATGATTAAGCGATCCCTCCCTGCATGCTTTTGATTATGCAAATATTTACACATGGGTTGCAAAATTACATCAGGAGCATATTTCTGATCTCTATTCACATACAAATACTGATAATTCTTTTTGCAACCTCATTTTATCCATTTCATTTTTTCATTCTCTGGAGCATCCTCCTGCAGATCTCTTAGCTTGCTTAAGAAAGTCTGCAATTGATCAATTATGAAACAATTCACTTTATCTGAAAACTCTGTAAAATTATTATTAACAAAATTCTAATTTTCATTTTTTTGAACTACTGTCACTTCCTGTCAGGCACAATGCTTTGACATTTGGTGAGCATACCCATTTCTAAATATGACCAAATCCTTGACAGTCTTATTGGATTGACACTTTACACCTGTCACTTCTTTTGTTTTCTGAATTATGTCTAATAAGTCCAATATGTACATACTATTCTTAATAAGAGCAACTGAAGATGTCATGAATTCACTTTGCAATGAAAGCTGACCATAGTCATGCCCAACACCAAATCCATATTGGCTATCTATATAGATTGTCACATTTAAGTTCTCTGATAAGCATCAAGCTATTGTTAGAATAATCAATGTTGCTACGTGTGCTAATATCACATTTGGTAAAGAATATGCCTCCAATGTTTCTTAAACAGAGCATACTGCATAACCAGCTCTCAATCCTCCATATGGATCCCTCAGATAGAAACAATCAACAAACACTTGTAAATCTGAGTCCTCAAATTGCACTTCTATAATATCTGTTCTTGACTTTGTGCATAACCCAGTCAATCGTGCTCCAGTTGGTCATCCACAATATTTTCCCTGTCTTCATATTTACCTGAAAGCGAAAGCAGTGTTGCAGGATTCAGGATAAGCAAGTTACTTACCTTCGGTAATGCATTATCTGGTAGAGACTCTATCTAGCTGCAGATTCCTTACCTTTGAATTTCACAGGCGTCATGCGGGATTCGGAAACTTTTACGGAGCAATACCCCTTGCGTGCAACATTGGGTGGCTCCATTCGGCTCCGTGTGAAGTCGGCAGCATTGTAAGCGTCGGTTATGATGTAAGGGTGGACGTCAAATTCCGTTCCACTCACGGAATTTGTGATATTTTGCCATTTTCGCATTCCGCAGAGAGCGCAAAAATGCCAACATTTCT
Organism: Triturus cristatus; assembly: GCF_964204655.1. Taxonomy (NCBI): domain Eukaryota; kingdom Metazoa; phylum Chordata; class Amphibia; order Caudata; family Salamandridae; genus Triturus; species Triturus cristatus. The sequence goes on along the minus strand of NC_140579.1, from coordinate 304,433,008 downwards.
GCGATTTTCAGCGTTGCGAAGATTTTTTTCATGTTCGCGCTTTGAAAATGCGTTCTCGTGCATGTGATCGCCTTACCGGGATCCCCGTGTTTGCCGCAGAGTTTTCCAATCAGTTTGCGTGCTCCACGAGATGTTGATAGCCGGTCGCGCCATCCTGCGAGAGTTCGCGCTCACGCCATTCACCTCACCATCAGACACCGCGAAAATCTCAGATCGCGAACACGTAATTTTCCACCGCAAGAGAGAGTGTGAGGTCGCAAACACATCAATCTCCACCGCGGCAGATCGCGAACACGTCATTTTGGACGCGCCATCGACATCTGGCGGAAGTGTGGTGAAGCTCGCGATCGCGAACACGCCAATCTGGAGAAGAATATGAACTCTAGCACCATAAAACCTTCTGTAAACGATGATTTGGATGAAAAAAACTCTTCAGATTGACATTTGGCCGTCCTTTTCAGGTCTCGGCTAGCGAAGGCTGCGCTTGTGCAGTCTCACTTGCGAAATTTAATGTTGGTCAGCCATTGGAGAAGAGCTTTGTCTGTCGAAACAAGCCCTGTCTTTTTCGGATTCAGGGATGTGTTTTTTCGCTTCTTTCTCTTTTTTAAGCCTCGTCCCTTTTACACTGGTTGGCGTGTTTGTATTTTTTTTTTACAACGACTTTCTCGTGTTTATTCGTGTTTCTTGCTGGGATGTACAGAGCGATTTCCGAACCTCTAAGGTAAGCGATCTTTGTTTATTTACATTTCTTGTTTGCTAATTTATTTTTTTGGGTGTTTGTTTCTGAGGTCTACCCCGGTCAGGTAAGGCATCTTGTCTTTCTTTCTCATCTAATGTTTTTTTGTGTGTTTTGCCCGGTATGTATGCTGCTGGTTGCGTGTCTCAGGTAAGACATCTGGTCTATGTTTCTCATCGAATGCATTTTTCAGTTTGTTTTACAGGTCTACCCCGGCCTGTGTCGTCTCCGTGCAGTGTCGCGCAAGGAGTACTTTGCCCGGTATGTATGATGCTGTTTGCGGGTCTTACGTAGGCCATCTTGTCTTTCTTTCTCATCTAATTTTTGTTGTGTTTATTTTTCAGGTCTACCCCAGCCCGTGTCATCTTTGTGCAGCGTTGTGCAAGGAGTGCTTTGCCCGGTATGTATGCTGCTGGTTGCGTGTCTCAGGTAAGACATCTTGTCTATGTTTCTCATCTAATGCATTTTTCTGTTCTTTTACAGGTCTACCCCGGCCCGTGTCGTGTCCGTGCAGCGTTGTGCATGGAGTGCTTTGCCCGGCATGTATGATGCTGTTTGCGGGTGTTAGGTAAGCCATCTTGTCTTTCTTTCTAATGTAATTTTTTTGTGTTTATTTTTCAGGTCTACCCCGGCCCTTGTCGTATCCGTGCAGCGTCGTGCAAGGAGTGCTTTGCCCAGTATGTATGCTGCTGGTTGCGTGTCTCGGGTAAGCCATCTTGTCTTTCTTTCTCATGTAATGTTTTTGTGTGTTTCTTTTTCAGGTCTGACCCGGCCCGTGTCGTCTCCGTGCAGCGTCGTGCAAGGAGTGCTTTGCCCGGTATGTATGCTGGTGTTTGCGTGTCTCAGGTAAGCCATCTTGTCTATCTTTCTCATCTAATGCATTTTTCTGTTTGTTTTACAGGTCTACTCCAGCCCGTGTCGTCTCCGTGCAGCGTCGTGCAAGGAGTGCTTTGCCCGGTATGTATGATGCTGTTTGCGGGTCTTAGGTAAGCCATCTTGTCTATGTTTCTCATTTAATGCATTTTTCTGTTTCTTTTACAGGTCTACCCCGGCATGTGTCGTCTCCGTGCAGCGTCGTGCATGGAGTGCTTTGCCCGGTATGTATGATGCTGTTTGCGGGTCTTAGGTAAGCCATCTTGTCTATGTTTCTCATTTAATGCATTTTTCTCTTTCTTTTACAGGTCTACCCCGGCCCGTGTCGTCTCCGTGCAGTGTCGTGCATGGAGTGTTTTTCCCAGCATATATGATGCTGTTTGCGGGTCTTAGGTAAGCCATTTTGTCTTTATTTCTCATCTAATGTTTTTTTTTGTGTTTCTTTTTCAGGTCTACCCCGGCCCGTGTCGTCTCCGTGCAGCATCGCGCAAGGAGTGCTTTGCCTCGTATGTATGCTGCTGGTTGCGGGTCTCAGGTAGGCCATCTTGTCTATCTTTCTCATCTAATGCATTTTTCTGATTGTTTTATAGGTATACCCCGGCCCGTGTCGTCTCCGTGCAGCGTCGTGCAAGGAGTGCATTGCCCGGTATGTATGATGCTGTTTGCGGGTCTTAGGTAACCCATCTTGTCCTTCTTTCTCATCTAATGTTTTTTGTGTTTCTTTTTCAGGTGTGCCCCGGCCCGTGTTGTCTCCGTGCAGCGTCGCGCAAGGAGTGCTTTTCCCGGTATATATGCTGGTGGTTGCATGTCTCAGGTAAGCCATCTTGTCTATGTTTCTCATCTAATGCATTTTTTCTGTTTGTTTTACAGGTCTACCCCGGCCCGTGTCGTCTCCATGCAGCGTCGCGCAAGGAGTGCTTTGCCCGGTAAGTATGCTGCTGGTTGCGTGTCTCAGGTAAGACATCTTGTCTATGTTTCTCATCTAATGCATTTTTCTGTTCTGTTACAGGTCTACCCCGGCCCGTGTCGTGTCCGTGCAGCGTTGTGCATGGAGTGCTTTGCCCGACATGTATGATGCTGTTTGCGGGTGTTAGGTAAGCCATCTTGTCTTTCTTTCTCATGTAATGTTTTTTTGTGTTTATTTTTCAGGTCTACCCCGGCCCGTGTCGTCTCCGTGCAGTGTCGTGCAAGGAGTGCTTTGACCGGTATGTATGCTGCTGGTTGCGTGTCTCAGGTAAGCCATCTTGTCTTTTTTTCTCATGTAATATTTTTTTGTGTTTCTTTTTCAGGTCTGCCCCGGCCCGTGTTGTCTCCGTGCAGCGTCGTGCAAGGAGTACTTTGCCCGGTATGTATGCTGGTGGTTGCGTTTCTCAGGTAAACCATCTTGTCTATCTTTCTCATCTAATGCATGTTTCTGTTTGTTTTACAGGTCTACCCCAGCCCGTGTCGTCTCCGTGCAGCGTCGTGCAAGGAGTGCTTTGCCCGATATGTATGATGCTGTTTGTGGGTCTTAGGTAAGCCATCTTGTCTATGTTTCTCATTTAATGCATTTTTCTGTTTCTTTTACAGGTCTACCCCGGCACGTGTCGTCTCCGTGCAGCGTCGTGCATGGAGTGTTTTGCCCGGTATGTATGATGCTGTTTGCGGTTCTTAGGTAAGCCATCTTGTCTTTCTTTCTCATCTAATGTTTTTTTGTGTTTCTTTTACAGGTCTACCCCGGCTCGTGTCGTCTGCGTGCGGCGTGTCAAGGTAAGTTAGCGTGTTTTACAAGGGTGTGACGCAGCTACATTATGGAACTCTGTGATATTTGGATTATATGTATTAAGCTACTTTTGGGTTGATTTAAATTGCTTTATGTTACATTCTCACTGCAGTTTCTTTAAGGTAAGTCCGATAGGTATTGTTATATATAGTTAATAATTAATTCTTAGGATAATGTTTGTGTTTTATTCTATATTTTGTCCAGTTTTTACTTTACTTTTTTGTAATAGTAATTGAGTTTATTTATATATATAGGTAATGTTTTAGGGTGATGCTAATAGACGTTTTTTTGGATGAAAGTGCTGTTATTCCTATTTTGTGGGAAATTCCTCATTTGACTACGGCAGGGCGGGCCATGTTTTTCATTGAATCTGCGGGTGTCGGTATGTTCTGTTGGTTTCCAGAATGAACGGTAGGCGTGACGCAGATACATTATAGTAAGTGCAATCTTTCTGTCTAATGTTTATATGTATTTATTTTAAATACTACTGTTAACATTATGAATCTATTGTTTATGTATTTGGCCTTTTGTTAAATTACTGTCATTGCTTAATGTTGCTTTTGTTTCTTTGAATGTTTTCTGAATGTTAGCGGCGTGTCAAGGTAAGTTAGCCTGTTTTACTAGGGTGTGACGCAGCTACATTAAGGAACAGTGTGATATTTGGATTTTCTGTATTATGCAACTTTTTGGTTGACTGATATTGTTTTATGTTACATTCTCACTGCAGCTTCTTTAAGGTAAGTCCAATAGGTATTGTAATGTGTTTATTTTACAGTTAATATTTAATGTTTAAGATAATCTGTTTGTGTTTTCTTCTATAATTTGTCCAGCTTTTAGTTTGACTTTTTGAAACAGTAATTCAGTTTATTTCGATATATAGGTAATGTTGTAGGGTAATGCTAATAAACGTTGTTTTTGACGAAAGTGCTGTTATTCATATTTTGTGGGAAGTTCCTCATTTGACTACGGCAGGGCGGGGCACGTTTTTCATTGAATCTGCGGGTGTCGGTATGTTCTGTTGGTTTCCAGAATGAACGGTAGGCGTGACGCAGCTACATTATGGTAAGTGCAATCTTTGTCTAATGTTTCTATGTATTTAGTTTTAAAATTACTGTTAACATTATGAAACTATTGTTTATGTATTTGGCCTTTTGTTAAATTACTGTCTTTGGTTAATGTTGCTTTTGTTTCTTGGAATGCTTTCTGATTGTGTGTAGCGGCGTGTCAAGGTAAGTTAGCCTGTTTTACTAGGGTGTGACGCTGCTTCAGTATGGAACAGTGTGATATTTGGCTTTTCTGTATTATGATACTTTTTGGTTGATTGAAATTGCTTTATGTTACATTCTCACTGCAGCTTCTTTAAGGTAAGTCCAATAGATATTAATATGTATTTATTTTATAGTTAATAATTAATTCTTAGGATAATCTGCTTGTGTTTTATTCTCTATTTTGTCCAGTTTTTAGTTTGCTTTTTTGCAATAGTAATTGAGTTTATTTCGATATATAGGTATTGTAATGTGTTTATTTTACAGTTAATAATTAATGTTTAAGATAATCTGTTTGAGTTTTCTTCTATAATTTGTCCAGCTTTTAGTTTGACTTTTTAAAACAGTAATTCAGTTTATTTCGATATATAGGTAATGTTTTAGGGTAATGATAATAGACGCTGTTTTTGACGAAAGTGCTGTTATTCGTATTTTGTGGGAAGTTCCTCATTTGACTACGGCAGGGCGGGGCACGTTTTTCTTTGAATCTGCGAGTGTCGGTATGTTCTGTTGGTTTCCAGAATGAACGGTAGGGCGTGACGCAGCTACATTATGGTAAGTGCAATTTTTGTCTAATGTTTATACGTATTTACTTTAAGAATTACTGTTAACATTATGAATCTATTGTTTATGTATTTGTCCTTTCGTTAATTTACTATCATTGCTTAATGTTGCTTTTGTTACTTTGAATGTTTTCTGATTGTGTAGCGGCGTGTCAAGGTAAGTTCGCCTGTTTTACTAGGGTGTGACGCAGCTACATTAAGGAGCAGTGTGATATTTTGATTTTCTTTATTATGCTACTTTTTGGTTGATTGAAATTGCTTTAGGTTACATTCTCACTGCAGCTTCTTTAAGGTAACTCCAATAGGTATTGTTATGAATTTATTTTATAATTAATAATTATTTCTTAGAATAATCTGTTTGTGTTTTATTTTGTTTTTTGTTCAGTTTTTACTTAGCTTTTTTGTAATAGTAATTGAGTTTATTTATATTCACTGAAAAAACCATAGGTTCAGGCACGTTATAGTTAGGAATTAACATTTAAAAAACCTTAGAAATTCACTGAAAAAACCATAGGTTTCAGGGGCGTTATAGTTAGCTGGACTTTTCACTTGTACAAAACCATTGAAATTCCCCCGTTATAGTTAGTTCAGCTAACTATAACTCGCGCACCCGCAATGCACTGCTGATGACGTCACATATTACATCACTCATGACATGGTCAGTGACATCACTCATGACATCACCGATGACATCTCAAATGACATCACTAATGACATCACTGATGACATCATCTAGTGAATGTGTGTTTTTCTGAAAATTACATACGTTTTATATATGCATATCTCAAGGTCGATGGAAGAATAAATGGGTATATAAGCGTCTAAATAGATGATTTGTTTTTGAAAAATTGATTGTATACTGACTGATTAAGTGTATCTTAGTGAATACATGGCTTAGTGAGTAATGTTTAAATATGTAAAGATCTGTATCAGTCTCTCACTTTGTGTATAAGTTGCTGCATGGGTTGGTGAGTAGCTACATGAGTGTCTATATAGGTTATTAGTTGTTTTTTTGAGTATCAGTATGAGTGTCTGAGTGTCTGTATGGTTCGGTGTGGGGTATTACATAGTGCATAGTTGCATGAATGAGTGACTCACTGTTTGTATGTGTTGAAGACAGCATGTGTGCAGGACTGTATGGGTGGATGAGTGTGTGCATGGGTGTGTTAGTGAGAGAATGACTGTCTCAATAGTGTTTATGAGTAACTACATATGTTTTAAACTAGTATATGTGACTATTGGTGTATATAAGTGAGTATATGTGAGAGTGAGAGATTGAAAGAGTTCCTGTATGAATAAGTATGTGTTTCTATAAGTGATTCTTTAAAAGACTAAGTATGTGTAAGTTTCTGTAGAAGTAAGTGTGGTGGTGTGTGTATAACTGTATATGCAAGTAAATGGATGTTTGATTCTTTATTAGCATGAGTGACTATGTGTGTGAGTAACTCTATGGATGAGTGGCGTTGTGTAACAGGATGTATAGGTGTATGAGTACATATGATGAGTGAGTACATGTATGAGTGACTGTATAGGACTGTTGGTGAATGAGTGGATGTGTATGTGGATCTTAGAATTACTGAATAGGTTGTTGTAACTGATAATGGTATATCCATTGTTTTGAAAATTTTAGTTTCTATTTTTGAATGTGTGTATCAAAGGTTATATTAGGGGGAGAGGAGGTCTGCAACTCTTTCACAAGGATGATGTCATCAGTGATGTCATTTGAGATGTCATCAGTGATGTCATGAGTGATGTCACTGACCATGTCATGAGTGATGTAATATGTGACGTCATCAACAGTGCATTGCGGGCGCGCGAGTTATAGTTAGCTGAACTAACTATAACGGTGAAATTTCAATGGTTTTGTACGAGTGAAAAGTCCATATAACTATAACGCCCCTAAAACCTATGGTTTTTTCAGTGAATTTCAAAGGTTTTTTAAATGCTAATTTCTAACTATGCCTACAGAGATAGGACATGTGAAGAAAGAAGAAAAAAGACACAGAAAGAAAAAAAAGAAATGCAGAAAGAAGCAACAGAAGTCCTCAAAGACGCAGAAAAGTGCAGGAAGAAGGATAACGTGCAGAAAGAACAAACAGAAGAGCAGAAAGAAGCCTTGTTGCAAAATCATCCTGTACCCTCAACTTTTTCAGATGGATACTGGTGGTAACTGACTGACTAACCAGTCCTAGAGCCAGTGCTATGTTAAAAGACACTCAGAATACAGTGAAAACACCTACATACACTAGGGAACACTATGCGTTGGGGTCCCCCTGTGATCAGCATGACCTCCTCTGTAAGCCCCTAGTATATAATAGGGCAGGGGATTAAAACTACCTCTGAAAACGCGCCACAGGGCGTGTTTGCACACGTCACCTCAGGCCCCGTCCCTTCACTTCCCCACTGTGTAAACACGCCCTGTGGCCTTTTTTTTAAGTTGGGAGATTAAGTCCCCTTGAATCCTGAGGGTCCCTAGGTTCCATCTAGACCACTAGGTACCTCCAGTAAGCGCCACAGAGCTGCGTTGCAGAGAGATGTAAAAAGGGGCACGGCCTAGACCACCTCTCTGCAAAGCAGCGCAGTGGCGCTTACTGGAAGCACCTGGTGGGCTAGTTGGCCCCCAGGGTCCCTCAGGATTGAAGGGGAATTATTTCCCCAACTTAAAACGCGCCACAGGGCTTGTTTGCACACGTTAACTCAGGCCCCGTCCCCTCCCTTCACCACTGTATAAACACGCCCTGTGGCCGTTTTTAGTTGGGAGATTAAGTTCATTTGAATCCTGAGGGTCCCTAGGGTCCAACTAGCCCACTAGGTACCTCCAGTAAGCACCACAGAGCTGCGTTGCAGAGAGGTGTAAAAGGTGGCATGGCCTGGACCACCTCTCTGCAACGCAGCTCAGTGGCGCTTACTGGAAGCACCTGGTGGGCTAGTTAGCCCCCAGGGGCCCTCAGGATTGAAGGGGAATTATTTCCCTAACTTAAAACGCGCCATAGGGTGTGTTTGCACACGTCACCTCAGGCCTCGTCCCCTCCCTTTCCCACTGTGTAAACACGTCCTGTGGCCATTTTTTAAGTTGGGAGATTAAGTCCCCTTGAATCCTGAGGATCCCTAGGGGCAAAATAGCCCACTAGGTACGTCCAGTAAGCGCCATTGCAGAGAGGTGTAAAAAGGGGCACGGCCTGCACCACCTCTCTGCAACGCAGAGCAGTGGCGCTTACTGGAAGCACCTGGTGGGCTAGTTGGCCCCCAGTGTCCCTCAGGATTGAAAGGGAATTATTTCCCCAACTTCAAATGCGCAACAGGGCGTGATTGCACACGTCACCTCAGGCCCCGTCCCCTCCCTTCACTACTGTGTAAACACGCCCTGTGGCGTTCTAAGTTGAGAGATTAAGTCCCCTTGAATCCTAAGGGTCCCTAGGGTCAAACTAGCCCACTAGGTACCTCCAGTAAGCGCCACAGAGCTGCGTTGCATAGAGGTGTAAAAAGGGGCATGGCCTCAAAACACCTGTCTGCAATGCAGCTCCCTGGCGCATTCTGGAGATACCTGTTGGGCTAGTTGGCCCTCACGGACCCTCAGTATTGAAGGGGAATTAATTCCCCAACTTACAACTGGCCAGGGGGCGCGTTTGCAGAGTGCTGCAAGGAGAGGGCGTGGCCTCTGGCGCGATGCCGGTCTTTTATTTATTTTATTTTTTTAAAGAAGGAGGGCTGTGTTGCCCCCCTTCTTTTTCTAATTTACTGGCCCTGGGGACCCCATCCCCCAGGGCCTGCACCCTAATTTTTTTTTGTTGAAAAAAATAAATTTGGCCCTCCCAAGGCCTTAATCGGCCCCGAGGACCCCAACCCCCGGGTCATGGCCTTTTTTAAAAAAAACATTTTAGGAGGGGGCTGCATTGCCCCCCACCTCAGGCCACTTATGGCCCCGGGGACCCCATTCCCCGGGGCCGGCCTTTGTTTTTTTTTTTTTTTTTTTTTTTAATATACTTATAGAAACACCTAGGTCATGCTGGACAAACCGTATGTACCTATCACCATGACAATTTGCGTGATATTCATTAAAAGGCGACTATGCATAGAATGAATCCACATGGAATGTATTTACACCGCTAGTGAAGCTCTGACGTGTCTGACACCGTACTGTGCCTAATCCCGGCGCCCCCGCCGGTGGGTACTCTCCAAGTAGACACCCTTGTCGTTTATTTATACAAACATGGGTAGCTATTGACGGGCACATTTAATATACACGCACACCAAGCCATTCAAAGGGGATTCGACAAAAATTTGACCAAACCATGCAAGAAACCCCTGTCACGGTTAATAAAACACACATCCACCGCCGGATGTGTAATACTTTTTATTTAACTCTCTGGAAAGGAGACAAACCTCACTTGAGAGTCACAGCGTGCTCCTGGCTGAGCCCAATGCTGTGTTACACCCACCAGTGCCCGCCGAGTGCATCACACCTCTGTGTTTTATTCCACCAGCTAGTGCGTATGCTATGACACTCTCTGGCCCATGTGCACTGCAACACCACCCCATGAATATGTCATGCCACACTTGCCTTTGCACAGGTTATATTGCCCCATCTAACGTGCCTTCCTCGATGCCTATGTTATAACGCACAGCGCTATGCCATACATATTACAATCTGGGATCCATATCTTTGTCACAGTGCATGTGCAACGTTACACTCCCCAGCACATATTTTATATCACAACTTTAGATACTAGTTAGGTTACACAACACTGCCCTGTGCATAGTACACTCCAAGGCGCATATCGCATAGCACGCGCTAGTGCCTGTGCTATCTCGCGCTCTCCAATGAATCTGTCATTGCGCACAATGTATTTCATATTATATTTCACGTACCGGTTCATCTTATTTCACACTTTTTGGTGCATAGTTTATACCATATACTATATCTAGTTTTCATTTTCAATCGTGCTCTCAGGACTATGTTCTATACAACACTGCGTCCACCTACCCTTTTCACGGGCATTACATTTTGCAATGGGGGTGGAGGGTCAGGGGGTGTTTCTGCCAAGTGAGCCCGGAGTCACAGTCACAAACGTCCTCTTCTTCCTGAATAAAAGTGAGATTATGCTGCATACTTGTTCATATTTTAAGTAGTTCACACAGACACACATTTTAAAATCAATAAAGTTCCTAATACCCACCTTCTCTGAACAGTCAGCTTGCTGCCCCATCCACCTCCTCCCTATCCTCTGTTGTCTGAATCCATGGACTAGCTTCCTCCCTCCTGACATGCATGGTCTGATTTGCTGCCACTGCCCTCCATTTAGCATGATGTACCAGTCCAATCCTCCTGCCCTCCATTGCCCAATTCTATGGCCCATCATTGACCTCCTGCTTAGCCTCTGTGCTTAGCCTGCTGCCCCTATTCTCCTCCCACCTGCCCTCCGTTGTCTTTGTGCATGCCCCTGCTCCATCCTTTTTGCCCACCATGTTCCATGGACCTGCCACTCCAATCTACTCTGAGTGTTCTGTTGAGCTGCCATTCCCCTCCCACCTGCCTAGCATTGTCAGATGACTGTAACCTGTCCCTGCCACCTCCACCCTGCCTGTCCACATGCCATGCCCCTATCCCCTTCCTCCTGTCCTCCATGGTCCATTTTCCTGCCACACCCTTCTGCCCTCCCTGGTCTGTTGTGCTGCAACTGCTCCTCCTGCCTGCCCCACACGGTCTGTTGTGAGGCCCCTTACCCTGAACTTTCTTGTCTGTGCCCAGGTCCTGACCCTCCCTTCTATCCTCGATGGTCCTTTGTGCATGCCCCTGCACCCTCCTTCTTGCCCATCACAGCCATTGTGCTGCCACTAACCCTCCCGCTTGCCATGCATGGTCTTCTGTGCTGCCATGGCCCCGCCCACCTTCCCTGTGTGGTCAGCTAGCTGCCCCTGAACCCCTCCCACCTTCCCTCCATGGTCTGTGTGTATGCCATCATAGTCTCATTGTTGCTCTCCATGGTGTGTCTTGTTTCTAGTGCCCATCCTGCCTGACCTCCATGGTCATCTTGCTGCTCCTGCCCTGCCCCCTTGCCCCCAGCCCTCTGTTTCCATGTGCAGACCCCTATTCCCTCCCTCCTGGCTTGTCTGTTCCATTGTAATGCCCCTGATCCGTCCCTCCTGCCCTTTATGGTCTCTTATGCTGCAGCTTTCTCCCTTGTCTGTCCATTATGGTCAGCTAGCTACCATTGCCTCTTTGCCTCTTTCCCCTCTGTTCTCTGATGTCCATGTACATGGTCCTGTCCCCTCCCTATTGCTTTCTATGGATTGTTGTGTTGCACTCCCGTCCCGCATGCGCTGTGTGGTGTATTGTGCTGCTGCTAACCCTGATGCCTGCCCTGTAGGATCAGTTTGGTGTACCTCTCCATGTCCCTCCTGTCCTCTGTTATCCGAGTCCAAGTCCCTACCCCTATTCCTCCTGCCTACCATGATCCAATGTACCATACTTGCAAACATTTTGAACTTGGTAAGAAGGAGATTTTGAAAAAAAACTGGGGTATTGATTTTCCCCTTTGAGTTACATTGAAAAAGAGGAGATTGTAGACAGGAGATAGATCAAATAAAGCCCATTTGAGCTTAAAAACATTGGACGTTTCCTGGCTGAAACGGGTCTGTTGGCATGTATGGTTGTACTACCACTGCCTCTTCCGTCTGCCCACAATGGTCTATTATATTGCCACAGCCTCTTTTGCCAGTCCTGTATTGTTGGTTTGTTGCCCCTGCCCCCCTTTCCACTGCCCTCCATAGTCTGTAGTGCTGCCACTGCCCTTCCTGCCTGCCCAGTGTGGTCAAATTGTTGCCTCTGCACTCTCCTACCTGCCTTCAATTTTCAGAGTCAGTGCCCCTGGCCTCTGCCTCTCAACAGTATCCCAATGAACAACTAGATTGCTAACATTCTATCTTTATTACAAAAGTGTGGAACGCCTGACGTCATCTTGATGTAATCAAAACTGTAATACCTAGAGTATTTCCTTTAGAATTTACATATATGAGAGGGTCTTATTTGCATCAAAATTATGGTTAGTGCTCTAAAAAACTAAAATGAGGACATATTTTCTGAGTTTTCAAATAGCGACAAAGAACTTTTAAATTATTTGTAATCTTTATTTTTTTTATCCAGTTGACCACTTGATTAAATGTTGCACCTAGGGGAGAGGATGTGGTGTTACTTCCACAGCTGCAGACTTTGCAACTGGGGAACCAGGTTGGAGTTTCTGCTTCAGCTCAACATTCTGTGATTCTGGTCAAATCACTTAATCTCCCCATGTCTACAACCAAAATGAATTTGATCTTGTGTGATGTAACCAATGCTCTTGTAAAGCACTCCAATACCTGACAAGTCTGCACTATATAAAACTGCAAATACACAAAACATAAGTGTTTTGCACACTTCTGTCATTGGGCTACATGTGGGCTACATCTGGGTGATATTTATGCTGCATTTGGGCTCTTTTATCTCTGGTGGCCATTTTGGGAGACTTATTTGTTATGATGTTTCCTAATTTCCTCATTTACTACAGTCTCCTCAGTAGGAAATACTTTCAGTTGTTTACTTTGATTCCATCAAGAAGGCATTCAGATGTGTGACACATTTGCCATAAATTCCGAATGGTAGCACTCTAGTTGCTTATTAGATCACTGTAGTAAAGCTACTGCGCACCAGGGAAGTCTGCTGCTGGTATTGAAAGTGCATGTTTCAGTCTGCATGTCATAATTTTTTAATGATATAGAAGAGGATTTGAGAAGTCACTCAAAATGTGCCCTAATTTTTCTTTCTGCAGACCTAATCATACTTCCTCTGGCAAAATGAACCCCCTCATTTTGTTCCTTTTTAAATTAAATGTTTTAAGAGTTACCACTTTATTCCAACCAAGATGGCTTCAGGTGTGCCATACGTTTGTCATAAGTAGGACTGTTAGCGCTCTAGTTGTTCTTTAGAACACTCTGGAAAGCTGCAGTAGAACACAAAGGAATCAACTGACAGTCTCAGCCCTTGTTGGATGTACATGTTTTACTGAGAATGTCACACTTCATTCTCACATGACTGAGAAAGATAATGTGAATTTACAGAAAATATGCTCTCAGTTTAGCTTATAGATCACCTTCCAAACCTCTGTGGGAAAAGCATGAGAAAATAGTTTTCTCTCAAACATGATTCATGATATCACAGCAGAAGGCTTTTTCACATGGTAAAATCACCTTAGAACACACCACAATTCCTAAAATGAGTATGGTACCATCAACAAATAATTTATAATGTAACTAAAGTCTTAAAACCTTCTATTAACTGCAATGCTTTTTAATGAGGTGCTATCATGTATATTGGTCCCAAGATGGCTGCCAACACTTCTTGGATGAAGTGCTGACAGCCAATCAGATCTCACGATGAGATGTGTGGTTAGGCTCCGCCCAGATATATATGTGATTTTACTTTTTATTTTCTCAGGAACTACTGAACGGATTTACACCAATTAATCAAAAGGCACGAGTCTGAACTGAGGACTACCTCTTTGCCAAATATCGTGTAATTCCGTTCAGCACTTTGGGTTGTAGCTGCGTCAACAGGTCCTATGGGAAAATGCATGGGGAAAACGCGTTTTGGGACCCCCCTTTTTTCTCAACTCCCGCTTAACGAATCACCGTGAAATTTTCAGGATAGGAGCGGACCGGAGCTGGCCAAAAGTTTGGAAACTTTTGCGAAGATTCATCAATATACGCCAACGTTATTCTAAATAGAATGTTGCGGATTTCCTATGGAAAATAGGTCCTAACTATAACTACCTACTGGCGACTGCCAGTAGGTAATATATAGGTAATGTTTTAGGCTGATGCTAATAGACTTTTTTTGGATGAAAGTGCTGTTATTCGTATTTTGTGGGAAATTCCTCAATTGACTACGCCAGGGCGGGGCACGTTTTTCATTGAATCTGCGGGTGTCGGTATGTTCTGTTGGTTTCCAGAATGAACGTAGGCGTGATGCAGCTACATTATGGTAAGTGCAATCTTTCTGTCTAATGTTTATATATATTTATTTTAAATACTATTGTTAACATTATGAATCTATTGTTTATGTATTTGGTCTTTTGTTAAATTACTGTCATTGCTTAATGTTGCTTTTGTTTCTTTGAATTTTTTCTGATTGTGTAGTGGCGTGTCAAGGTAAGTTAGCCCGTTTTACTAGGGTGTGACGCAGCTACATTAAGGAACAGTGTGATATTTGGATTTTCTGTATTATGCAACTTTTTGGTTGATTGATAATGCTTTATGTTACATTCCCACTGCAGCTTCTTTAAGGTAAGTCCAATAGTTATTGTTATGTGTTTATTTTATAGTTAATAATTAATTCTTAGGATAATGTGTTTGTGTTTTCTTCTATATTTTATCCAGTTTTTAGTTTGCTTTTTTGTAATAGTCATTACATGTTTAAGGGTAATGCTAATAGCCGTTGTTTTTGACGAAGGTGCTGTCATTCGTACTTTGTGGGAAGTTCCTCATTTGACTACGGCAGGGCGGGGCACGTTTTTCATTGAATCGGCGGCCATCGCTATGTTCGGTAGAGTTGTGACGCTGCTACATTAAGGTAAGTGTGATATTTGTGTAATGCTGCTATGCATTTAGTGTAGGGATTTTGTTAACATTATGAATTTATTAGCTTTTCTGTATTATGCTACTTTTTGTCTGATTTAAATTGCTTTATGTTACATTCTCACTGCAGCTTCTTTAACCCCTTCAGCGCGGCGCGGATTTCCGCACCACGCTGAAGGTTCCGTGTGCGGGCGGGGCCATGACGGAACGGTTCCGTCATGCGCACAGCGCAAACCGACGTGCATGACGGAACCGTTCCGTCATGCGTGTCGAAGGGGTTAAGGTAAGTCCTCTCGGTATTTGTTATGTTTTTTTTTACAGTTAATATTTAATGTTTAAGATAATCTGTTTGTGTTTTCTTCTATATTTTGTCCAGCTTTTAGTTTGAAATAGTAATTGAGTTTATTTCGATATATAGGTAATGTTGTAGGGTAATGCTAATAGACGTTGTTCGTGACGAAAGTGCTGTTATTCGGATTTTGTGGGAAGTTCCTCATTTGACTACGGCAGGGCGGGGCACGTTTTTCATTGAATCTGCGGGTGTCGGTATGTTCTGTTGGTTTCCAGAATGAACGGTAGGCGTGACGCAGCTACATTATGGTAAGTGCAATCTTTGTCTAATGTTTATATGTATTTAGTTTTAAAATTACTGTTAACATTATGAAACTATTGTTTATGTATTTGGCCTTTTGTTAAATTACTGTCATTGCTTAATGTTGCTTTTGTTTCTTGGAATATTTTCTGATTGTGTGTAGCGGCGTGTCAAGGCTAGTTAGCCTGTTTTACTAGGGTATGACGCTGCTACATTATGGAACAGTGAGATATTTGGCTTTTCTGTATTATGCTACTTTTTGGTTGATTGAAATTGCTTTATGTTACATTCTCACTGCAGCTTCTTTAAGGTAAGTCCAATAGGTATTGTTATGTATTTATTTTATAGTTAATAATTAATTCTTAGGATAATCTGTTTTTGTTTTATTCTATATTTTGTCCAGTTGTTAGTTTGCTTTTTTGTAATAGTAATTGAGATTATTTCGATATATAGGTAATGTTTTAGGGTAATGATAATAGACGCTGTTTTTGACGAAAGTGCTGTTATTCGTATTTTTTGGGAAGTTCCTCATTTGACTACGGCAGCGCGGGGTGCGTTTTTCATTGAATCGGCGACCATCACTATGTTCGGTAGAGTTGTGTGACGTATCTACATTAAGGTAAGCGTGATATTTGTGTAATGTTTGTATGCATTTAGTGTAGGGATTTTGTTAACATTATGAAATGATTAGCTTTTCTGTATTATGCTACTCTTTGTTTGATCACAATTGCTTTGTGTTACATTCTCACTGTAGCTTCTTTAAGGTAAGTCCTCTTGGTATTTGTCATGCGTTTTTTTAGAGTTAATAATTGTTGTTTAGGATAATCTGTTAGTGTTTTCTTCTATATTTTGTCCTCTTTTTAGTTTGTTTTTTTGTAATAGTAATTGAGTTTATTTAGATATATTGGTAATGTTTTAGGATAATGCGAATAGACGTTTTTGGACGAAAGTGCTGTTATTCGTATTTTGTGGGAAGTTCCTCATTTGACTATGGCAGGGCGGGGCACGTTTTTCATTGAATCTGCGGCTGTCGGTATGTTCTGTTGGTTTCCAGAATGAACGGTAGGGCGTGACGCAGCTACATTATGGTAAGTGCAATCTTTGTCTTATGTTTATTCGCATTTACTTTAAGAATTACTGTTAACATTATGATTCTATTGTTTATGTATTTGGCCTTTTGTTAAAATGCTGTCATTGCTTAATGTTTTTGTTTCTTGGAATGTTTTCTGATTGTGTGTAGTGGCGTGTCAAGGCAAGTTAGCCTGTTTTACTAGGGTGTGACGCAGCTACATTATGGAACAGTGTGATATTTGGTTTTTCTGTATTATGCTACTTTATGGTTGATTGAAATTGCTTTATGTTACATTGTCACTGCAGCTTCTTTAAGGTAAGTCCTCTCGGTATTTGTTACGTGTTTTTTTTTAAAGTTAATAATTAATGTTTAGGAAAATGTTTTCGTGTTTTATTCTATATTTTGTCCAGTTATTAGTTTGCTTTTTTTTAATAGTAATTGGGTTTCTTTACATATATAGGTAATCTTTTAGGGTAATGCTAATCGACGTTGTTTTTCACGAAAGTGCTGTTGTTCTTATTTTGTGGGAAATTCCTCATTTGACTACGGTAGGGCGGGGCACGTTTTTCATTGAATCTGCAGCTGTCAGTATGTTCTGTTGCTTTCCAGAATGAACGGTAGGCGTGACGCAGGTACATTATGGTAAGTGCAATCTTTGTCTAATGTTTATATGTACTTAGTTTAAAAATTACTGTTAACATTATGAATCTATTGTTTATGTATTTGGCCTTTTGTTAAATTACTGTCATTGCTTAATGTTGTTTGAATGTTTTATGATCGTGTAGCGGTGTGTCAAGGTAAGTTAGCCTGTTTTACTAGTGTGTGATGCAGCTACATTAAGGAAATGTGTGATATTGGTGTAATGTTTATATGTATTTAGTTTCGGAATTTAGTTAACATTATGAAGAGATTGCCTTTTTTGATTTATGCTAATTTTTGTTTGATTGGAAATGCTTTATGTTATCTTTTCATGTTAATTTATTTCTTTTTTTCTTTTGCGGTCGAAAGGCAATTCGTTTTGAAAGGATCACTAGGAACCAATACATTACAACATATAGGCACACAGGTACAAGTGTACCGTGCAGCGTCGTGCATTGAGTGCGTTGCCCGGTATGTATGCTGCTGGTTGCGTGTCTCAGGTAAGCCATCTTGTTTATGTTTCTCATCTAATGCATTTTTCTGTTTGTTTTACAGGTCTACCCCAGCCCGTGTCGTCTCTGTGCAGCGTCGTGCATGGAGTGCTTTGGCCGGTATGTATGAAGCTGGTTGCGGGTCTTAGGTAAGCCATCTTGTCTTTCTTTCTAATCTAATGCTTTTTTGTGTTTCTTTTTCAGGTCTACCCCGGCCCGTGTCATCTTTGTGCAACGTCGTGCATGGAGTGCATTGCCTGGCATGTATGCTGCTGGTTGCGTGTCTCCGGTAAGCCATCTTGTCTATCTTTCTCATCTAATGCTTTTTTCTGTTTGTTTTACAGGTCTACTCCGGCCCGTGTCGTCTAATGCATTTTTCTGTTTGTTTTTCAATTAATGTTAACATTATGAATCTATTGTTTAAGTATTTGGCCTTTTGTTAAATTACTGTCATTTTTTAATGTTGTTTTTGTTTCTTGGAATGTATTCTGATTGTGTGTAGCGGCGTGTCAAGGTAAGTTCCAGGTCTACCCCGGCCCGTGTCGTCTCCGTGCAGCGTCGCGCAAGGAGGGCTTTGCCCGGTATGTATGATGCTGTTTGCGGGTCTTAGGTAAGCCATTTTGTCTTTCTTTCTCATCTAATGTTTTTTTGAGTTTCTTATTCAGGTCTACCCCGGCCCGAGTCGTCTCCATGCAGTGTCGTGCATGGAGTGCTTTGCCCAGTATGTATGATGCTGTTTGCGGGTCTTAGGTAAGCCATCTTGTCTTTCTTTCTCATCTAATGTTTTTTTGTGTTTCTTTTTCAGGTCTACCCCTGCCCGTGTCGTGTCCGTGCAGCATTGTGCATGGATGCATTGCCCGGTATGTAGGCTGCTGGTTACGTGTCTCTGGTAAGACATCTTGTTTATGTTTCTTATGTAATGCATTTTTAGGTTTCTTTTACATGTCTACCCTGGCCCATGTCATCTCCGTGCAGTGTTGTGCATGGAGTGCTTTGCCCGGTATGTATGCTGCTGGTTGCGTGTCTCAGGTAAGCCATCTTGTCTATCTTTCTCATGTAAAGCATTTTTCTGTTTCTTTTACAGGTTTTTTGTTGAATTTGGTGATTCTAATTTTTTGTTTCTTTTCAAGGTGGTATGTCGCCGGTGTTGGTATATTGAAGACTGATTTCGATATAGGTTAGTACAGCGTCAACAATCACCTAAAGGTAAGACTAATTATGTCTTTTCTCAACTTGCTTGTATTTAAAATGCATGCTTTTTTTTACTTTATAACACACTTGCGTTTCATTTCCTTAAAACACGACTTTGTAGCAAAGGCAGACAACTTGGAGCCACATTGCTTTTCACTGCACCACTATGTGTTACATGCATGCTTTCACATTCACTTCTCACGTAATTCGCTCATCCTCACTAACAATTAAATACACTCCCGTCTAGACATCCCTTTCAACTTTACAAGGAAGCCCCGCACCCAAACAATAACATACCACTAGACAACAACATCTTACATACATGCTGTTCTTAAACACCAAGTGTTGCCCTCTTTTGTTATTCATTTAAAGTAACTGCCCTTTTTTATCTCTTTTACAGTACTTAAACTAGAAGAGCAACCATTCTAAACATTTCTCGGAAGAACGGCATCTGGTATACATCGAGAGCTGACCTATATCTGTTGCAAAAACACGGTAAGTAAATTATTACATTGCAATGGGAATACGCTTTCGCATTACCGTCTTCAAATTTATGTTAACGTTTTTTTGGGCTTTGCTTTCCATATTTGCAACTATTTTATAAGTTCAGTTTTATTAACAGATTTATCGTGTAGTTGGCCTTAAACTTAATACTTTACAATGCTGTTTTGCTTGTCAGTTATAGAAGCGCGTTTAGTATCTTATTGACCTTTCTTTTCATACTCGTGACTATTTTAGAACACTAGCAATTAACCTACATATGTTGCACATATTTTAAAAAACAATATCACTTTAAATGCATACATGGTCTTTGCGGTCTTGCTTTCAACACTTTTGCCATTTACATGCAACTATTTGATACATTCTCTTTTATTAACAGATTTATCGTGTAGTTGTCCTTAAAGTTAATACTTTAAAATTTAGTTTTGCTGGTTAGTTATAGGAGCGCGTTTATTATCTTGTTGGTCTTTCTTTTCATACTTGCGACTATTTTAGAACACTATCGATTAACCTACATATGTTGCACAAACTTTTTTACAAAATATCACTCGAAACGCATACATAATCTTTGCGGTTTTGCTTTCACCACTATTACCATTTACATTAATCTAACAGTTAGCTTTATATTTGATACTTAGTAAAGCTACCTCTGCATGCGTATAGTTTTGCTTCACTTGCTTTCAATACTTGCAACTGTTTCCATTGCTCGAACAATTATCCTCTGTTACAGAATTTTTCACTGACACAATGTAACACTTCTAACGTTTATTGTCTTGCCACTGTTATTTTAGAATGTTGCAACAATTTCCATTGCAGTATTAAAGTATGTTTTAGAATGCTAATCGTTCTCCCATCTACCATTTAGAAATAATCTCATGTTCGGTTTGCAGCAGAAATTAGATTACATCTGTGATTCCTATGTGTACTCTCTTAGCGTGTGCTTTACAAACAATAGACTTTACTTTCTAGACTCGCTTTTTTGCTGCGCAACTTTTAATGTTTTTGATACATTGCTTTTAGTCCTGCTTTGTACTGCAATATATTTACCAACTCCTTTTCTAGCCTCTTTACAGAGATTTTCTTGCTACATCATGTTTATTTTTATTTTTAACTTGACAATCATATACACGTTATTTACATTAAGGCACTTAGCTGCATTTTGATACGAAAACAAGTGTGGGTGAAGGGGGGGTTGTTATTCTTATAATATTTCTGGAATTTGAATGTATTATGTTTGTTCTAGTCTTTACGTTGACTTTGCCATCATGCGCTTAGGAAACTAGATACACGCTTCTAAATAAATTGTATATTTTCTTATTGTGCGCTTTACAAACATTAGACTTTAGCTTCTAGTCTCGCTATTTAGCTGCGCAAATAAAATAATTTTTTTGAGACATTGCTTTTTTCATCACGCTTTGCAGCACAATACATTTTAAAACTATAGACACATGCTTCCAGCCTTGAAAGTTAAATGCGCGAATTGTAAATTTTTTACTGCATTTACTTTAACATTGCACTTTGTAGCATATTACATATAGGGGCACCTTATCGCGCCTCCTTAAGAAACTTTTCTTTGCACAATGTACAGCAGCCCGTGGAGGGAGTTGCGGTGAGGCTGAAAGGCGAGGCGAAGAAGGGCCAGGGTAGGGGTTCTCAAAAACAGAATATGGATAATTATAGCTAAGTAAACTATGTAGTTAATAAAACAAATTCAGTAGCGCGCGCTGCATCGCATTTTACAATGCAGTGCGCGTGACAAAATTCGTAACATTTATAAAAGTGTTTACTTACCTCCAATTATCCATATTATGTTTTTTTCGAACCACTTACCTTGCCTCTCTTCCGCACCGCTTTTCAGCCACACCGCAACTCCCTCCACAGGCCGCTGCTGCATTACACTTAGTTTTACATCCAAATATACAGTCAAACACACGCTATTAAAAGCAGGTTAAACATTAAAGTTTCATTAGCTAGCAAAATTATTTTAAACACTTTAAAATACACAAGTGCTGCAGTGTGTGCTCAATAAACTGTCTCATCTTAGCTTTTGGCAGCACAACACCGAAATAGGTGAAAGGTGCTTTAGTCTTTCTATTATGAAAAACGTTGCATGTCATCTTTTAAAATTAAGCTAATTTGTGCATCACATGCTACTAAGAAACACAAGATATAGGCTTTTAGGTGCACTTTGCAGCTTCGCATTTCACATCAAGATTTTATTTGCATTTAAAAATAAATTTACACATTCACATAACAGTCCGTTTACTAGCATAGTTATTTTAAATCTGTCACTGCTTTTTAAACGTGTTTGTTTTCGTGTTCTTAATAAAACACGTGCAGATACATTCAAGTAGCACATAAAAACAATTCTGTAAAATATTGTCATATACATCTCTTGCAACTTAACAAGGACATTAAGGTAACCACTACCATCAGTTTTACGAGCAGCCTACATAATAAGTGTATTGTTTTTTTCGACTTAAACCTTGGACTAACAATCTTTATTTTGCACTGTCATTTACTTACACAGGAAAACAAAGCAGTCCAGCCATTTCTTAAAGCAGCACCATCTACTATACATCTGTACAGTTGGTCTACTTTCGTTACTAGGACACGGTAAGTTATTTAGCATATCACAATGCACCCAAAACTTTATTTTTTATGTTACCACATCTTACTCTACTAGACACACTCTACTACTCTCTGATATACACTAAACAAAACACTATCTACTATACATCCTGTACTACACACACTGTATTACACACTATACCACACAATTCTGCTATACACTCTCTACCACATACTCTTTAGCACACACTCTTTACTATGCACACTCTTTACTACGCACACTCTTTATTATGCACACTCTTTACTAATCACACTTTACCACACACTCTCTACCACACTCTACCACACACTCTCTACCACACACTCTATACCACACACTCTATACCACACACTCTCTTCTACACTCTCTCTACAACACTCTCTCTACAAAACTCTCTCTATTACACTGTATACTAATCACTACTACTTCCTCTCTATTACATACTTTACTAATATTTACTATTTACTACTACAAGCTCTATATTACACCCTTCTTAGTGCACACTCCCTATTACACACTTCTTAGTGCACACTCTCTATTACACACTTCTTAGTGCACACTCTCTATTACACACTCTCTATTACACACTCTCTACCAAACACTCTCTACCACACTTTCTACCATATACTCTTAACACACACTCCTCCTACCACACACTCTCTGCCACACACTCTCTGCCACACACTCTCTGCCACACACTCTCTACCACACACTCTCTACCACACACTCACTAGCACACACTCACTAGCACACACACTTTCTACAACACACTCTGCAACACACTCTCTACAACACACTCTCTACAACACACACTCTATCCAACACGCTCTCTGCCACACGCTCTCTGCCACACGCTCTCTGCCACACGCTCTCTAACACCCTCTACCAAGCTCTCTACCACACTCTCTCTACCACGCTCTCTACCACAATCTCTCTATTACATTGTCTAATACTCACTACTACTCCCTCTCTATTACACACATTACTAATATTTACTCTTTACTACTACTCACTCACACTTCTTAAACTACACTCTATTACACACATTTAACTACACATTCTAAAATACTCACTCTCTACAACACACTCTCTACAACACACTCTCTACAACACACACTCTCTACAACACACAATCTCTACAACACACACTCTCTACCACACACACTTTCTACCACACTCTCTACCACACTCTCTCTACCACACTCTCTCTACCACACTCTCTCTCTACCACACTCTCTCTACCACACTCTCTCTCTACCACACTCTCTACCCCCAACCTCGCTACTACACACTCTCTGCAACACACTCTCTACCGCAAACTTTAATACACACTCTCTACCACACACTCTCTACCACACACTCTCTACCATCCACTCTCTACAACACACACTTTCTACAACACACTCTCTACAACACACTCTCTACCACACACTCTCTACCACACACTCTCTACCACACACACTCTTCTATACTCTCTCTACAACACTCTCTCTACAACACACTCTCTATTACACTGTATACTAATCACTACTACCTCCTCTCTATTACACAATTTAATAATATTTACTATTTAATACTACGAGCTCTATATTACACACTTCTTAGTACACACTCTCTATTACATACTCTCTACCAAACACTCTCTACCACACTTTCTACCGCATACTCTTAACACACACTCCTCCTACCACACACTCTCTACCATACACTCTCTATCACACACTCTCGACCACACACTCTCGGCCACACACTCTCGGCCACACACTCTCGGCCACACACTCTCGGCCACACGCTCTTGGCCACACGCTCTTGGCCACACGCTCTCTGCCACACGCTCTCTAACACCCTCTACCATGCTCTCTACCACACTCTACTATACTCTCTAGCACACTCTCTCTATTACATTGTCTAATACTCACTACTACTCCCTCTCTATTACACACATTACTAATATTTACTCTTTACTACTACTCACTCTATATTACACACTTCTTAAACTACACTCTATTACACACATTCAACTACACATTCTAAAATACTCACTCTCTACAACACACTCTTTATCACACACTCTCTTTTTACATACTCCATAACACACACTCTATAACACACACTCTCTATTACATACATTTAAATACACACCCCATAGTACTTTCCAGACAACCTACTACATGCACCATCGTCAACACTTACAACTCAAATAACCTCTCTACTCACTTTATTACACTCACTACTATGCTTTACAATGTAATCTATACTACATACACTGCTCCTACTACTCTCTTTACTACTTCATATATATACTACACACTGTCTATTCTTCACTCGCCTCTCTCTTTTATCCTTAGTTTTTTACACTTTCCTGTTATAAGTTGGCAATAGCTGATGATGAAAAACAGAGTATGCAAGTGAAAACCAAAATGCATACTCCCCTGGTGTTAGTTATGTGAGGCATTGGCAACATTTCTCAGCACTTTTCAAACTTGCTATTTCTCTTTGTTCACACTACTATTACACTGTTTTACTCTACTAAACACACTCTACTACTCTTTAATGAACCATCTGCTATACATTCTCTGTTATGCACCCTCTACTACACACTCTTCTACACTGTCTTTATTACACACTCTCTAACAAACTCTCACTACACACTTTCTATCACACACTCTCTATCACACACTCTCTATCACACACTCTCTACAACACACACTCTCTACAACACACACTCTCTACAACACACAATCTCTACCACACACACTCTACAACAAACAATCTCTACCACACACACTCTCTACCACACACACTCTCTACCACACTCTCTACAACACTCTCTGCCACACTTTCTACCCCCAACCTCTCTACTACACACTCTGCAACACACTCTCTATTACACACACTCTCCAACCCACACACTCTTTAACACACACTCTCAAACATGCTCTCTAACACACACTCTCTACCACACACTCTCTACTGCCCACTCTCTACAACACACAGTCTCTGCCACACACTCTCTGCCACACACACTCTGCCACACACACTCTGCCATACACACTCTCTACCACACACACTCTCTACCACATACTCGCTACCATACAATCTCTACCACACACTCTCTACCACACACTCTCTACCACACACTCTCTACCACACACTCTCTACCACACACTCTCTACCACACACACTCTCTACCTTACTTTTTTACACTTTCCTGTTATAAGTCGACAATAGCTGATGATGAAAAATTGAGTATGGAAGTGAAAAGCAAAATTCATACTCCCATGAGGTTACTTACGTGAGGCACTGCCAACATTTCTCAGCACTTTTCTAACTTGCTATTTCTCTTTGTTCACACTACTATTACACTGTATTACTCTACTAAACACAAACTACTACACTTTCATTAACATTCTGCTATACATTCTCTGTTATGCACCCTCTACTACACATGCTCTTCTACACACTCTTTATCACATACTCTTTATCACACACTCTGCATTACACACTCTCTACCACACTCTCTACAACACACACTCTCTACAACACACTCTGCCACACACTCTCTACAACAAACACTCTCTACCACACACACTCTCTACCACACTCTCTACTACACACTCTCTACCGCACTCTCTACCCCAACCTCTCTACTACACACTCTGCAACACACTCTCTATCACACACACTCTCTAACCCATACACTCTTTAACACACACTCATTAACACACACTCTCTAACACGCTCTCTAACACATGCTCTCTACCACACACTCTCTACTGCCCACTCTCTACAACACACACTCTCTGCCACACACTCTCTGCCACACACTCTCTGCCACACACTCTCTGTCACACACTCTCTGCCACACACTCTCCGCCACACACTCTCTGCCACACACTCTCTACCACACACTCTCTGCCACACACTCTTTGCCACATACTCTCTACCACACACACACTCTACCACACACACTCTCTACCACACATACTCTCTACCATACTCTGTACCACAGTTTCTACCCCACACTATACTATACACTCTTCAACACATTCTCTACCACACACTCTCTACCGCACACTTTAATACACACTCTCTGTCACACGCTCTCTGCCACACACTCTCTGCCACATGCAATCAGAAAACATTCAAAGAAACAAAAGCAACATTTAGCATTGACAGGAATTTAACAAAAGGGCAAATACATAAACAATAGATTCATAATGTTAACAGCAATTTTTTTAATACATACATATAAACATTAGACAAAGATTGCACTTACCATAATGTAGCTGCGTCACACCCTACCGTTCATTCTGGAAACCAACAGAACATACCAACACCCGCAAATTCAATGAAAAACGTGCCCTGCCCTGCCATAGTCAAATGAGGAACTTCCCACAAATACAAATAACAGCACTTTCGTCAAAAAACGTCTATTAGCATTACCCTAAAACATTACCTATATATCTAAATAAACTCAGTTACTATAACAAAAAAGCAAACTAAAAACTGGACAAAATATAGAAAAAAACACAAACAGATTATCCTAAGAATTAATTATTAACTATAAGATAAATACATAACAATACCTATTGGACTTACCTTAAACAAGCTGCAGTGAGAATGTAACATAAAGCAATTTCAATCAACCAAAAAGTTGCATAATACAGGAAAACCAAATATCACACTGTTCCTTAATGTAGCTGCGTCACACCCTAGTAAAACAGGCTAACTTACCTTGACACGCCACTACACAATCAGAAAACATTCAAAAAAACAAAAACAACATTAAGCAATGACAGTAATTTAACAAAAGGGCAAATACATAAACAATAGATTCATAATGTTAACAGTAATTTTTAAACTAAATACATATAAACATTAGACAAAGACTTTAGACATATTCTCTAACACACGCTCTCTAACACACGCTCTCTAACACACGCTCTCTAAAACACACTCTCTAACACACGCTCTCTAGCACACGCTCTCTAGCACACGCTCTCTAAGACACGCTCTCTAAGACAAGCTCTCTAAGGCACGCTCTCTAAGGCACGTTCTCTACCGCACACTCTCTGCCACACACTCTTTACCACACATTCTCTTTTTACATACTCTATAACACACACTCTCTACTACACACATTTTAATGCACACCCCCTACTACATGCACCCTAGTCAAGACTTAAAACTCAAGTAACATCTCTACTCACATTATTACCCTCACTACTATGCTTTACCACTTACTCTATACTACATACACTGCTCCTACTACTCTGTCTACTACTTCATATATACTACACACTGTCTATTCTTCACTTTCCTCTCTCTTTTATCCTTATATTTTTACACTTTCCTTTTTTAAGTTGGCAATAGCTGATGATGAAAAAGTGAGTATGGAAGTGAAAAGCAAAATTCATACTCCCATGGGGTTACTTACGTGAGGCACTGCCAACATTTCTCAGCACTTTACTAACTTGCTATTTCTCTTTGTTCACACTACTATTACACTGTATTACTCTACTAAACACACTCTACTACTGTTTCATAAGATTTCTGCTATACATTCTCTGTTATGCATCCTCTACTACACATGCTCTTCTACACACTCTGTATCACACACTCTGTATCACACACTCTGTATCACACACTCTGTATCACACACTCTCTACCACACACTCGCTAACACCCTCTACCATGCTCTCTACCACACTCTCGCTACTATACTCTCTCTAGCATACTCTCTCTATTACATTGTCTAATACTCACTACTACCCCCTCTCTATTACACACATTACTAATATTTACTCTTTACTACTACTCACTCTATATTACACACTTCTTAAACTACACTCTATTACACACATTTAACTACACATTCTAAAATACTCACTCTCTACAACACACTCTTTACCACACACTCTCTTTTTACATACTCAATAACACACTCTCTATTACATACATTTAAATGCACACTCCATACTACTTTCCAGACAACCTACTACATGCACCATCGTCAACACTTACAACTCAAATAACCTCTCTACTCACTTTATTACACTCACTACTATGCTTTACAACTTAATCTATATTACATACACTGCTCCTACTACTCTCTTTACTACTTCATATATATACTACACACTGTCTATTCTTCACTCTCCTCTCTCTTTTATCCTTCATTTTTTACTCTTCCCTGTTATAAGTTGGCAATAGCTGATGATGAAAAAGTGAGTATGGAAGTGAAAAACAAAATTCATACTCCCATGGGGTTACTTACGTGAGCCACTGCCAACATTTCTCAGCACTTTTCTATCTTGCTATTTCTCTTTGTTCACACTACTATTACACGGTATTACTCTACTAAACACACTCTACTAATCTGTCATAAACATTATGCTACACATTCTCTGTTATGCACCCTCTACTACACACACTCT
Organism: Triturus cristatus; assembly: GCF_964204655.1. Taxonomy (NCBI): domain Eukaryota; kingdom Metazoa; phylum Chordata; class Amphibia; order Caudata; family Salamandridae; genus Triturus; species Triturus cristatus. The sequence goes on along the minus strand of NC_140579.1, from coordinate 304,404,663 downwards.
TCTACACACTATTTATTACACACTCTCTAACAAACTCTTACTACCCACTTTCTATCACACACTTGCTATCACACACTTTCTATCACACACTTTCTATCACACACTTTCTATCACACACTTTCTATCACACACTCTCTATAACACACTCTCTATCACACACTCTCTACCGCACACTCTCTACCGCCCACTCTCTACTGCCCACTCTCTACAACACACAGTCTCTGCCACACACTCTCTGCCACACACTCTCTGCCACACACTCTCTGCCACACACTCTCTGCCACACACTCTCTGCCACACACACTCTCTACCACACACACTCTCTACCACACACACTCTCTACCTTGCTTTTTTACACTTTCCTTTTATAAGTCGACAATAGCTGATGATGAAAAAGTGAGTATGGAAGTAAAAAGCAAAATTCATACTCCCATGGGATTACTTACGTGAGGCACTGCCAACATTTCTCAGCACTTTTCTAACTTGCTATTTCTCTTTGTTCACACTACTATTACACTGTATTACTCTACTAAACACACTTTCCTACTCTTTCATAAACATTCTGCTATATATTCTCTGTTATGCACCCTCTACTACACATGCTCTTCTACACACTCTGTATCACATACTCTTCATCACACACTCTGTATCACACACTCTCTACAAAACTCTCTACCACACACTCTCTACCACACTCTCTACAACACACACTCTCTACAATACACTCTGCCACACACTCTCTACAACACACACTCTCTACAACACACACTCTCTACCACACACTCTCTCTACCACACTCTCTCTACCACACTCTCTCTACCACACTCTCTACCCCAACCTCTCTACTACACACTCTGCAACACACTCTCTATCACACACACTCTCTAACCCACACACTCTTTAACACACACTCATTAACACACACTCTTTAACACACACTCATTAACACACACTCTCTAACACGCTCTCTAACACATGCTCTCTACCACACACACTCTACTGCCCACTCTCTACAACACACACTCTTTACCACACTCTCTACCCAAACCTCTCTACTATACACTCTGCAACACACTCTCTATCACACACACTCTCTAACCCACACACTCTTTAACACACACTCATTAACACACACTCTTTAACACACACTCATTAACACACACTCTCTAACACGCTCTCTAACACATGCTCTCTACCACACACTCTCTACTGCCCACTCTCTACAACACAAACTCTCTGCCACACTCTGCCACACTCTGCGACACACTCTTGGCCACACACTCTCTGCCACACACTCTCTGCCACACACTCTCTGCCACACACTCTCTGCCACACACTCTCTACAAAATACTCTCTACCACACACACTCTCTACCACACATACTCTCTACCATATTCTTTACCACAGTTTCTACCCCACACTCTCTACTATACACTCTTCAACACATTCTCTACCACACACTCTCTACCGCAAACTTTAATACACACTCTCTGTCACATGCTCTCTGCCACACGCAATCAGAAAACATTCAAAGAAACAAAAGCAACATTTAGCATTGACAGGAATTTAACAAAAGGGCAAATACATAAACAATAGATTCATAATGTTAACAGCATTCTCTGTTATGCACCCTCTACTACACATGCTCTTCTACACACTCTTTAATACATACTCTTTATCACACACTCTGCATCACACACTCTCTACCACACTCTCTACAACACACACTCTCTACAACACACTCTGCCACACACTCTCTACAACACACACTCTCTACCACACACGCTCTCTACCACACTCTCTACCACACACTCTCTACCGCACTCTCTACCCCAGCCTCTCTACTACACACTCTCTATCACACACACTCTCTAACCCACACACTCTTTAACACACACTCATTAACACACACTCTCTAACACGCTCTCTAACACATGCTCTCTACCACACACTCTCTACTGCCCACTCTCTACAACACACACTCTCTGTCACACACTCTCTGCCACACACTCTCTACCACACACTTTCTGCCACACACTCTCTGCCACACACTCTCTACCACACACTTTCTGCCACACACTCTCTGCCACACACTCTCTACCACACACACACTCTACCACACACACTCTCTACCACACATACTCTCTACCACACACTCTCTCTACCACACTCTCTCTACCACACTCTCTCTACCACACTCTCTACCCCAACCTCTCTACTACACACTCTGCAACACACTCTCTATCACACACACTCTCTAACCCACACTCATTAACACAAACTCTTTAACACACACTCATTAACACACACTCTCTAACATGCTCTCTAACACATGCTCTCTACCACACACACTCTACTGCCCACTCTCTACAACACACACTCTCTACCACACTCTCTACCCCAACCTCTCTACTACATACTCTGCAACACACTCTCTATCACACACACTCTCTAACCCACACACTCTTTAACACACACTCATTAACACACACTCTTTAACACAGACTCATTAACACACACTCTCTAACACGCTCTCTAACGCATGCTCTCTACCACACATTCTCTACTGCCCACTCCCTACAACACACACTCTCTGCCACACTCTGCCACACTCTGCGACAAAGTCTTGGCCACACACTCTCTGCCACACACTCTCTGCCACACACTCTCTGCCACACACTCTCTGCCACACACTCTCTACAAAATACTCTCTACCACACACACTCTCTACCACACATACTCTCTACCATATTCTTTACCACAGTTTCTACCCCACACTCTCTACTATACACTCTTCAACACATTCTCTACCACACACTCTCTACCGCACACTTTAATACACACTCTCTGTCACATGCTCTCTGCCACACGCTCTCTGCCACACGCAATCAGAAAACATTCAAAGAAACAAAAGCAACATTTAGCATTGACAGGAATTTAACAAAAGGGCAAATACATAAACAATAGATTCATAATCTTAACAGCAATTATTTTAATACATACATATAAACATTAGACAAAGATTGCACTCACCATAATGTAGCTGCGTCACACCCTACCGTTCATTCTGGAAACCAACAGAACATACCAACACCCGCAGATTCAATGAAAAACGTGCCCCGCCCTGCCATAGTCAAATGAGGAACTTCCCACAAAATACAAATAACAGCACTTTCATCATGAAACGTCTATTTGCATTACCCTAAAACATTACCTATATATCTAAATAAACTCAATTACTATAACAAAAAAGTAAACTAAAAACTGGACAAAATATAGAATAAAACACAAACAGATTATCCTAAGAATTAATTATTAACTATAAGATAAATACATAACAATACCTATTGGACTTACCTTAAACAAGCTGCAGTGAGAATGTAACATAAAGCAATTTCAATCAACCAAAAAGTTGCATAATACAGAAAAACCAAATATCACACTGTTCCTTAATGTAGCTGCGTCACACCCTAGTAAAACAGGCTAACTTACCTTGACACGCCACTACACAATCAGAAAACATTCAAAAACACGACATTAAGCAATGACAGTAATTTAACAAAAGGGCAAATACATAATCAATAGATTCATAATGTTAACAGTAATTTCTAAACTAAATACGTATAAACATTAGACAAAGACTTTAGATATGCTCTCTAACACACGCTCTCTAAAACACGCTCTCTAAGACACGCTCTCTAAGACACGCTCTCTAAGACACGCTCTCTAAGACACGCTCTCTAAGGCACGCTCTCTAAGGCACGCTCTCTAAGGCATGCTCTCTAAGGCACGCTCTCTACCGCACGCTCTCTACCACACACTCTTTACCACACACTCTCTTTTTACATACTCTATAACACACACTCTCTACTACACACATTTAAATGCACACCCCCTACTACATGCACCCTAACAAGACTTAAAACTCAAGTAACATCTCTACTCACTTTATTACCCTCACTACTTACTCTATACTACATACACTGCTCCTACTACTTTCTCTACTACTTCATATATACTACACACTGTCTATTCTTCACTTTCCTCTATCTTTTATCCGTATTTTTTTACACTTTCCTGTTATAAGTTGGCAATAGCTGATGATGAAAAAGTGAGTATGGAAGTGAAAAGCAAAATTCATACTCCCATGGGGTTACTTACGTGAGGCACTGCCAACATTTCTCAGCACTTTACTAACTTGCTATTTCTCTTTGTTCACACTACTATTACACTGTATTACTCTACTAAACACACTCTACTACTCTTTCATAAAAATTCTGCTATACATTCTCTGTTATGCATCCTCTACTACACATGCTCGTCTACACACTCTGTATCACACACTCTGTATCACACACTCTGTATCACACACTCTCTACAAAACTCTCTACCACATACTCTCTACCACACACTCTCTATCACACACTCTCTATCACACACTCTCTATCACACACTCTCTACCACACACTCTCTACCACACTCTACCACAAGTCTCTACCACACGCTCTCTACGACACGCTCTCTACCACACGCTCTCTACAACACGCTCTCTACCACACGCTCTTTACCAAACGCTTTCTACCACACGCTCTCTACCACACGCTCTCTAACACCCTCTACCATGCTCTCTACCACACTCTCTCTACTATACTCTCTCTAGCATACTCTCTCTATTACATTGTCTAATACTTCTACTACTCCCTCTCTATTACACACATTACTAATATTTACTCTTTACTACTACTCACTCTATATTACACACTTCTTAAACTACACTCTATTACACACATTTAACTACACATTCTAAACTACTCACTCTCTACAACACACTCTTTACCACACACTCTCTTTTTACATACTCTATAACACACACTCTATAACACACACTCTCTATTACATATATTTAAATGCACCCCCATACTACTTTCCAGACAACCTACTACATGCACCATAGTCAACACTTACAACTCAAATAACCTCTCTATTCACTTTATTACACTCACTACTATGCTTTACAACTTAATCTATACTACATACACTGCTCCTACTACTCTCTTTACTACTTCATATATATACTACACACTGTCTATTCTTCACTCTCCTCTCTCTTTATCCTTATTTTTTACACTTTCCTGTTATAAGTTGGCAATAGCTGATGATGAAAAAGTGAGTATGGAAGCGAAAAGCAAAATTCATACACCCATGAGGTTACTTACGTGAAGCACTGCCAACATTTCTCAGCACTTTTCTAACTTGCTATTTCTCTTTGTTCACACTACTATTACACTGTATTACTCTACTAAACACACTCTACTACACTTTCATTAACATTCTGCTATACATTCTCTGTTATGCACCCTCTACTACACATGCTCTTCTACACACTCTTTATCACATACTCTTTATCACACACTCTGCATCACACACTCTCTACCACACTCTCTACAACACACACTCTCTACAACACACTCTGCCACTCACTCTCTACAACACACACTCTCTACCACACACACTCTCTCCCACACTCTCTACCACACACTCTCTACCGCACTCTCTACCCCAACCTCTCTACTACAAACTCTGCAACACACTCTCTATCACACACACTCTCTAACCCACACACTCTTTAACACACACTCATTAACACACACTCTCTAACACGCTCTCTAACACATGCTCTCTACCACACACTCTCTACTGCCCATTCTCTACAACACACACTCTCTGCCACACACTCTCTGCCACACACTCTCTGCCACACACTCTCTGCCACACACTCTCTGCCACACACTCTCTGCCACACACTCTCTGCCACACACACACTCTACCACACACACTCTCTACCACACATACTCTCTACCATACTCTGTACCACAGTTTCTACCCCACACTATACTATACACTCTTCAACACATTCTCTACCACACACTCTCTACCGCACACTTTAATACACACTCTCTGTCACACACTCTCTGCCACACACTCTCTGCCACATGCAATCAGAAAACATTCAAAGAAACAAAAGCAACATTTAGTATTGACAGGAATTTAACAAAAGGGCAAATACATAAACAATAGATTCATAATGTTGACTGCAATTTTTTTAATACATACATATAAACATTAGACAAAGATTGCACTTACCATAATGTAGCTGCGTCACACCCTAACGTTCATTCTGGAAACCAACAGAACATACCAACACCCGCAAGTTCAATGAAAAACGTGCCCCGCCCTGCCATAGTCAAATGAGGAACTTCCCACAAATACAAATAACAGCACTTTTGTCAAAATACGTCTATTAGCATTACCCTAAAACATTATCTATATATCTAAATCAACTCAATTACTATAACAAAAAAGCAAACTAAAAACTGGACAAAATATAGAATAAAACACAAACAGATTATCCTAAGAATTAATTATTAACTATAAGATAAATACATAACAATACCTATTGGACTTACCTTAAACAAGCTGCAGTGAGAATGTAACATAAAGCAATTTCAATCAACCAAAAAGTTGCATAATACAGAAAAACCAACTATCACACTGTTCCTTAATGTAGCTGCGTCACACCCTAGTAAAACAGGCTAACTTACCTTGACACGCCACTACACAATCAGAAAACATTCAAAAAAACAAAAACAACATTAAGCAATGACAGTAATTTAACAAAAGGGCAAATACATAAACAATAGATTCATAATGTTAACAGTAATTTTTAAACTAAATACATATAAACATTAGACAAAGACTTTAGACATATTCTCTAACACACGCTCTCTAAAACATGCTCTCTAACACACGCTCTCTAAAACATGCTCTCTAACACACGCTCTCTAGCACACGCTCTCTAACATACGCTCTCTAAGACACGCTCTCTAAGACAAGCTCTCTAAGGCACGCTCTCTAAGGCACGCTCTCTAAGGCACGTTCTCTACCGCACGCTCTCTGCCACACACTCTTTACCACACATTCTCTTTTTACATACTCTATAACACACTCTCTACTACACACATTTAAATGCACACCCCCTACTACATGCACCCTAGTCAAGACTTAAAACTCAAGTAACATCTCTACTCACATTATTACCCTCACTACTATGCTTTACTACTTACTCTATACTACATACACTGCTCCTACTACTCTCTCTACTACTTCATATATACTACACATTGTCAATTCTTCACTTTCCTCTCTCTTTTATCCTTAAATTTTTACACTTTCCTTTTTTAAGTTGGCAATAGCTGATGATGAAAAAGTGAGTATGGAAGTGAAAAGCAAAATTCATACTCCCATGGGGTTACTTACGTGAGGCACTGCCAACATTTCTCAGCACTTTACTAACTTGCTATTTCTCTTTTTTCACACTACTATTACACTGTATTACTGTACTAAACACACTCTACTACTGTTTCATAAGAATTCTGCTATACATTCTCTGTTATGCATCCTCTACTACACATGCTCTTCTACACACTCTGTATCACACACTCTGTATCACACACTCTCTACCACACACTCTCTACCACACACTCGCTAACACCCTCTACCATGCTCTCTACCACACTCTCGCTACTATAATCTCTCTAGCATACTCTCTCGATTACATTGTCTAATACTCACTACTACCCCCTCTCTATTACACACATTACTAATATTTACTCTTTACTACTACTCACTCTATATTACACACTTCTTAAACTACTCTCTATTACACACATTTAACTACACATTCTAAAATACTCACTCTCTACAACACACTCTTTACCACACACTCTCTTTTTACATACTCTATAACACACTTTCTATTACATACATTTAAATGCACACTCCATACTACTTTCCAGACAACCTACTACATGCACCATCGTCAACACTTACAACTCAAATAACCTCTCTACTCACCTCATTACACTCACTACTATGCTTTACAACTTAATCTATATTACATACACTGCTCCTACTACTCTCTTTACTACTTCATATATATACTACACACTGTCTATTCTTCACTCTCCTCTCTCTTTTATCCTTAATTTGTACTCTTCCCTGTTATAAGTTGGCAATAGCTGATGATGAAAAAGTGAGTATGGAAGTGAAAAACAAAATTAATACTCCCATGGGGTTACTTACGTGAGCCACTGCCAACATTTCTCAGCACTTTTCTAACTTGCTATTTCTCTTTGTTCACACTACTATTACACGGTATTACTCTACTAAACACACTCTACTAATCTGTCATAAACATTATGCTATACATTCTCTGATATGCACCCTCTACTACACACACTCTTCTACACACTATTTATTACACACTCTCTAACAATCTCTTACTACACACTTTCTATCACACACTTGCTATCACACACTTTCTATCACACACTTTCTATCACACACTTTCTATCACACACTTTCTATCACACACTCTCTATCACACACTCTCTATCACACGCTCTCTACCGCACACTCTCTACCGCACACTCTCTACCGCCCACTCTCTACTGCCCACTCTCTACAACACACAGTCTCTGCCACACACTCTCTGCCACACACTCTCTGCCACACACTCTCTGCCACACACTCTCTGCCATACACTCTCTACCACACACACTCTCTACCTTGCTTTTTTACACTTTCCTTTTATAAGTCGACAATAGCTGATGATGAAAAAGTGAGTATGGAAGTAAAAAGCAAAATTCATACTCCCATGGGATTACTTACGTGAGGCACTGCCAACATTTCTCAGCACGTTTCTAACTTGCTATTTCTCTTTGTTCACACTACTATTACACTGTATTACTCTACTAAACACACTCTCCTACTCTTTCATAAACATTCTGCTATACATTCTCTGTTATGCACCCTCTACTACACATGCTCTTCTACACACTCTTTATCACATACTCTTCATCACACACTCTGTATCACACACTCTCTACAAACTCTCTACCACACACTCTCTACCACACTCTCTACAACACACACGCTCTACAATACACTCTGCCACACACTCTCTACAACACACACTCTCTACAACACACACTCTCTACCACACACTCTCTCTACCACACTCTCTCTACCACACTCTCTCTACCACACTCTCTACCCCAACCTCTCTACTACACACTCTGCAACACACTCTCTATCACACACACTCTCTAACCCACACACTCATTAACACACACTCATAAACACACACTCTTTAACACACACTCATTAACACACACTCTCTAACACGCTCTCTAACACATGCTCTCTACCACACACACTCTACTGCCCACTCTCTACAACACACACTCTCTACCACACTCTCTACCCCAACCTCTCTACTACACACTCTGCAACACACTCTCTATCACACATACTCTCTAACCCACACACTCTTTAACACACACTCATTAACACACACTCTCTAACACGCTCTCTAACACATGCTCTCTACCACACACTCTCTACTGCCCACTCTCTACAACACACACTCTCTGCCACACTCTGCCACACTCTGCGACACACTCTTGGCCACACACTCTCTGCCACACCCTCTCTGCCACACACTCTCTGCCACACACTCTCTACAAAATACTCTCTACCACACACACTCTCTACCACACATACTCTCTACCATATTCTTTACCACAGTTTCTACCCCACACTCTCTACTATACACTCTTCAACACATTCTCTACCACACACTCTCTACCGCACACTTTAATACACACTCTCTGTCACATGCTCTCTGCCACACGCTCTCTGCCACACGCAATCAGAAAACATTCAAAGAAACAAAAGCAACATTTAGCATTGACAGGAATTTAACAAAAGGGCAAATACATAAACAATAGATTCATAATCTTAACAGCAATTATTTTAATACATACATATAAACATTAGACAAAGATTGCACTTACCATAATGTAGCTGCGTCACACCCTACTGTTCATTCTGGAAACCAACAGAACATACCAACACCCGCAGATTCAATGAAAAACGTGCCCCGCCCTGCCATAGTCAAATGAGGAACTTCCCACAAAATACAAATAACAGCACTTTCATCAAAAAACGTCTATTAGCATTACCCTAAAACATTACCTATATATCTAAATAAACTCAATTACTATAACAAGAAAGCAAACTAAAAACTGGACAAAATATAGAATAAAACACAAACAGATTATCCTAAGAATTAATTATTAACTATAAGATAAATACATAACAATACCTATTGGACTTACCTTAAACAAGCTGCAGTGAGAATGTAACATATAGCAATTTCAATCAACCAAAAAGTTGCATAATACAGAAAAACCAAATATCACACTGTTCCTTAATGTAGCTGCGTCACACCCTAGTAAAACAGGCTAACTTACCTTGACACGCCACTACACAATCAGAAAACATTCAAAAACACGACATTAAGCAATGACAGTAATTTAACAAAAGGGCAAATACATAAACAATAGATTCATAATGTTAACAGTAATTTCTAAACTAAATACATATAAACATTAGACAAAGACTTTAGACATGCTCTCTAACACACGCTCTCTAAAACACGCTCTCTAAGACACGCTCTCTAAGACACGCTCTCTAAGACATGCTCTCTAAGGCACGCTCTCTACCGCACGCTCTCTACCACACACTCTTTACCACACACTCTCTTTTTACATACTCTATAACACACACTCTCTACTACACACATTTAAATGCACACCCCCTACTACATGCACCCTAGTCAAGACTTAAAACTCAAGTAACATCTCTACTCACTTTATTACCCTCACTACTATGCTTTACTACTTACTCTATACTACATACACTGCTCCTACTACTTTCTCTACTACTTCATATATACTACACACTGTCTATTCTTCACTTTCCTCTATCTTTTATCCTTATTTTTTTACACTTTCCTGTTATAAGTTGGCAATAGCTGATGATGAAAAAGTGAGTAAGGAAGGGAAAAGCAAAATTCATACTCCCATTGGGTTACTTACGTGAGGCACTGCCAACATTTCTCAGCACTTTACTAACTTGCTATTTCTCTTTGTTCACACTACTATTACACTGTATTACTCTACTAAACACACTCTACTACTCTTTCATAAAAATTCTGCTATACATTCTCTGTTATGCATCCTCTACTACACATTCTGTATCACACACTCTGTATCACACACTCTGTATCACACACTCTGTATCACACACTCTCTACAAAACTCTCTACCACATACTCTCTACCACACACTCTCTATCACACACTCTCTATCACACACTCTCTATCACACACTCTCTACCACACACTCTCTACCACACTCTACCACAACTCTCTACCACACACTCTCTATCACACGCTCTCTACCACATGCTCTCTACCACACGCTCTCTACCACACGCTTTCTACCACACGCTCTCTACCACACGCTCTCTAACACCCTCTACCATGCTCTCTACCACACTCTCTCTACTATACTCTCTCTAGCATACTCTCTCTATTACATTGTCTAATACTTCTACTACTCCCTCTCTATTACACACATTACTAATATTTACTCTTTACTACTACTCACTCTATATTACACACTTCTTAAACTACACTCTATTACACACATTTAACTACACATTCTAAAATACTCACTCTCTACAACACACTCTTTACCACACACTCTCTTTTTACATACTCTATAACACACACTCTATAACACACACTCTCTATTACATATATTTAAATGCACACCCCATACTACTTTCCAGACAACCTACTACATGCACCATAGTCAACACTTACAACTCAAATAACCTCTCTATTCACTTTATTACACCCACTACTATGCTTTACAACTTAATCCATACTACATACACTGCTCCTACTACTCTCTTTACTACTTCATATATATACTACACACTGTCTATTCTTCACTCTCCTCTCTCTTTATCCTTATTTTTTACACTTTCCTGTTATAAGTTGGCAGGAGCTGATGATGAAAAAGTGAGTATGGAAGCGAAAAGCAAAATTCATACTCCCATGAGGTTACTTACGTGAAGCACTGCCAACATTTTTAAGCACATTTCTAACTTGCTATTTCTCTTTGTTCACTCTACTATTACACTGTATTACTCTACTAAACACACTCTACTACTCTTTCATAAACATTCTGCTATACATTCTCTGTTATGCACCCTCTAACTACACATACTCTTCTACACACTCTTTATTACACACTCTGTAACAAACTCTCACTACACACTTTCTATCACACACTCTCTATCACACACTCTCTATCACACACTCTCTACCACACACTCTCTACCACACACTCTCTACCACACACTCTCTACCACACACTCACTATAACACACACTCTCCAACACACACTCTCTACAACACACAATCTCTACCACACTCTCTACAACACTCTCTACCACACTTTCTACCCCCAACCTCTCTACTACACACTCTGCAACACACTCTCTATTACACACACTCTCCAACCCACACACTCTTTAACTCACACTCATTAACACACACTCTTTAACACACACTCTCAAACACGTTCTCTACCACATGGTCTCTACCACACACGCGCTCTACCACACACGCTCTGTGCCACACATGCTCTGTGCCACACACGCTCTCTGCCACTCACGCTCTCTGCCACACGCTCTCTGACACACGCTCTCTGACACACGCTCTCTGACACACTTTTAAATATACACTCTCTACTACACACATTTAACTACACACTCTCAAATATACACTCTCTACTACACACTCACTACTGCAGTCTCTATTAAAATCTACTACATGCATTCTCATAAACACTTGCAACTCTATTCTGTTTGCTCACTATTATTCACTACTATACTTCACTAATTGCTGTATACTACACAAAAACTGCTCTTTCTACTCTCTCTACTAATTACTGTATACTACACACTATATACTATTCACTCTGCTCACTTGATTTTTTCTTTACTGTTTTACACTATTCTGCTATAAGTTGGCAATAGATGATGATGACAAAGTGAGCATGCAGGTGAGAATAAATCTGCAAACTCCCATGGTGTCACTTACATGAGGCACTGTCAACTTTTTTCACCACTTTTTACTTTGTATTTCTCTATGTTCACACCACTACTATACTTTATTACTCTGCTCGACACACTCGATTACTCTCTAATATACAATCTATTACACACTCTCTACTATGCATCCCCTACTACATACACTGTCCTACATACTCTATACCACACTCTACTGTACTCTCTCTAACACACTCTACAGATAACTGCAGCTACAAACTATTCTGCATACTACCATACTGTTACTCCTGTATTACTCTCTCACCATTTTTAACAACTTTTTTTCAATATGTCTTTGGAATTACTACACTCTACTAGACACTCTTTACTACTCTCTACTAAACAATGTTTAATACACGCTTATCCACATACACTATACTACATACTCTACTACACTATTCTCTACTACTAACTCAATAATACAACTACTCAATACTAAACACTTTCATTAACTTTCATTCCTTCTTAACATACAACAACTTTCTTTATACTAATCTGTAAATTCATCATTAATGCTTGTTTTCATTCTTCCCTAGGTTGCTAATTCTTTCTTAGAATATCACAAGTTTCTAATTCCTTATCAAAACATCATCAAGGTGAAAGTAGCTTACTATTTTGTTTATCTATCCACCTGTAACAAGAAAGAGCATTTCAAAAATATCAGTAGGGTGGATATATATATATTCACTGAAAAAAACCATAGGTTTCAGGCGCGTTATAGTTAGGAATTAGCACTTAAAAAACCTTAGAAATTCACTAAAAAAACCATAGGTTTCAGGGGCGTTATAGCTGGACTTTTCAATCGTACAAAACCATTGAAATTCCCCCGTTATAGTTAGTTCAGCTAACTATAACTCGCACGCCCGCAATGCACTGCTGATGACGTCACATATTACATCACTCATGACATGGTCAGTGACATCACTCATGACATCACTGATGACATCTCAAGTGACATCACTGATGACATCACTGATGACATCATCCAGTGAATGAGTGTTTTTCTGAAAATTACATATGTTTTATATATGTATATCTCAAGGTCGATAAAAGAATAAATCGGTATATAAGAGTCTAAATGGATGATTTGTTTTTGAAAAATTGATTGTATAACTGACTGATTAAGTTTATCTTAGTGAATACATGGCTTAGTGAGTAATGTTTAAATATGTAAATATCTGTATCAGTCTCTCACTTTGTGTATAAGTTGCTGCATGGGTTGGTGAGTAGCTACATAAGTGTCTATATAGGTTATTAGTTAGTTTTTTGAGTATCAGTATGAGTGTCTGAGTGTCTGTATGGTTCGGTGGGGGTATTACGTAGTGCATAGGTGCATGAATGAGTGACTCACTGTTTGTATGTGTTGAAGACAGCATGTGTGCAGGACTGTATGGGTGGATGAGTGTGTGCATGGGTGTGTTAGTGAGTGAATGACTCTCAATAGTGTCTTTATGAGAAAGTACATATGTTTTAAACTAGTATATGTGACTATTGGTGTATATAAGTGAGTATATGTGAGAGTGAGAGATTGAAAGAGTTCCTGTATGAATAAGTATGTGTTTCTATAAGTGATTGTTTAAAAGGCTAAGTATGTGTAAGTTTCTGTAGAAGTAAGTGTGGTGGTGTGTGTATAACTGTATATGCAAGTAAATGGATGTTTGATTCTTTATTAGCATGAGTGACGATGTGTGGGAGTAACTCTATGGATGAGTGGCGTTGTGTAACAGGATGTATAGGTGTATGAGTGCATATGATGAGTGAGTACATTTATGAGTGACTGTATAGGACTGTTGGTGAATGAGTGGATGTGTATGTGCATTTTAGAATTACTGAATAGGCTGTTGTAAATGGTATTGGTATGCCCATTGTTTTGAAAATTTTAGTTTCTATTTTTGAATGTGCGTACCAAAGATTATATTAGGGGGAGAGGAGGTCTGCCACTCTATCACAAGGATGATGTCATCAGTGATGTCATTTGGGATGTCATCAGTGATGTCATGAGTGATGTCACTGAGCATGTCATGAGTGATGTAATATGTGACGTCATCAGCAGTGCATTGCGGGCGCGCGAGTTATAGTTAGCTGAACTAACTATAACGGGGGAATTTCAATGGTTTAGTACGAGTGAAAAGACCAGCTAACTATAACGCCCCTGAAATCTATGGTTTTTTCAGTGAATTTCTAAGGTTTTTTAAATGCTAATTCCTAACTGTAACGTGCCTGAAACCTATGGTTTTTTCAGTGAATTTCAAAGGTTTTTTAAATGCTAATTTCTAACTATGCCTACAGAGATAGGACATGTGAAGAAAGAAGAAAAAACGCACAGAAAGAAAAAAAAATGCAGAAAGAAGGAACAGAAATTCTCAAAGACAAAGAAAAGTGCAGGAAGAAGGATAACGTACAGAAAGAACAAACAGAAGAGCAGAAAGAAGCCTTGTTGCAAAATCATCTTGTACCCTCCTTTTTTTCAGACGGATACTGGTGGTAACTGAGTCTGACTAACCAGTCCTAGAGCCAGTGCTATGTTAAAAGACACTCAGAATACAGTGACAACACCTACATACACTAGGGAACACTGTGCGTTGGGGTCCCCCTGTGATTAGCATGACCTCCTCTGTAAGCCCCTAGTATATAATAGGGCAGGGGATTAAAACTACCTCTTAAAACGCGCCACAGGGCGTTTTTGCACACGTCACCTCAGGCCCCGTCCCCTCCCTTCCCCACTGTGTAAACACGCCCTGTGGCCGTTTTAAGTTGGGAGATTAAGTCCCCTTGAATCCTGAGGGTCCCTAGGGTCCAACTAGACCATTAGGTACCTTCAGTAAGCGCCACAGAGCTGCGTTGCAGAGAGATGAAAAAAGGGGCACGGCCTAGACCACCTCTCTGCAACGCAGTGCAGTGGCACTTACTGGAAGCACCTGGTTGGCTAGTTGGCCTCCAGAGTCGCTCAGGATTGAAGGGGCATTATTTCCCAAACTTAAAACGCGCAATAGGGCGTGTTTCCACACATCACCTCAGGCCCCGTCCCCTCCCTTCCCCACTGTGTAAACATACCCTGTGGCCGTTTTTTAAGTTGGGAGATTAAGTCCCCTTGAATCCTGAGGTTCCCTAGGGGCAAAATAGCCCACTAGGTACGTCCAGTAAGCGCCATTGCAGAGAGGTGTAAAAAGGGTCACAGCCTGCACCACCTCTCTGCAACGCAGAGCAGTGGCGCTTACTGGAAGCACCTGGTGGGCTAGTTGGCCCCCAGGGTCCCTCAGGATTGAAAGGGAATTATTTCCCCAACTTAAAACGTGCCACAGGGCGTGTTTGCACATGTCACCTCAGGCCCGTCCCCTCCCTTCACCACTTTGTAAACGCGCCCTGTGGCCGTTCTAAGTTGAGAGATTAAGTCTCCTTGAATCCTAAGGGTCCCTAGGGTCAAACTAGCCCACTAGGTACCTCCAGTAAGAGCCACAGAGCTGCGTTGCATAGAGGTGTAAAAAGGGGCGTGGCCTCAGAACACCTGTCTGCAACGCAACTCCCTGGCGCATACTGGAGATACATGTTGGGCTAGTTGGCCCTCAGGGACCCTCAGTATTGAAGGGGAATTAAGTGCTGCAAGGAGGGGGCGTGGCCTCCGGCGTGATGCCCGTCTTTTATTTATTTTATTTTTTTAAGAAGGATGGCTGTGTGGCCCCCCTTCTTTTTCTAATTTATTGGCCCTGGGGACCCCATCCCCCAGGGCCTGCACCCTAATTTTTGTTGTTGAAAAAAATTAATTTGGCCCTCCCAAGGCCTTAATCAGCCCCGGGGACCCTAACCCCGGGTCATCTTTTTTTTTTTTTTAATTCTTTAGGAGGGGGGCTGCGTTGCCCCCTTCCTCAGGCCACTTATGGCCCCGGGGACCCCATCCCCCGGGGCCGGCCTTTGTTTTTTATTATTTAAAAAAAATATATATTTATAGAAACACCTAGGACATGCTGGACAAACCGTATGAATCTATCACCATGACGATTTGCGTGATCTTCATTAAAAGGTGAATATGCATACAATGACTCCACGTGGAATGTATTTACACCGCTAGTGAAGCTCTGACGTGTCTGACACCCTACCGTGCCTAATCCCGGCGCCCCCGCAGGTGGGTACTCTCCAAGTAGACACCCTTGTCGTTTATTTATACAAACATGGATAGCTATTGACGGGCACATTTAGTACACACGCACACCAAGCCGTTCAAAGGGGATTCGACAAAAATTCACCCAAACTATGCAAGAAACCCCCCTCACGGTTAATAAAACATACATCCACCGCCGGATGTGTAATACTTTTTATTTTACTCTCTGGAAAGTAGACGAACCTCACTTGAGAGTCACAGCGTGCTCTTGGCTGAGCCCAATGCTGTGTTACACCCACCAGTGCCCGCCGAGTGCCACACATATCTGTGTTGTATTCCACCAGCTAGTGCGTATGCTATGACACTCTCTAGCCCATGTGCACTGTAACACCATCCCGTGAATATGTCATGCCACACTTGCCTTCGCATGGGTTATATTGCCCCATCTAACGTGCCTTCCTCGATGCCTATGTTATAACGCATAGTGCTATGCCATACATATTACAATCTGGGATCCATATCTTTGTCACAGTACATATTGCCCCATCTAACGTGCCTTCGTCGATGCCTATGTTATAACGCACAGCGCTATGCCATACATATTACAATCTGGGATCCATATCTTTGTCACAGTGCATATGCAACGTTACACTCCCCAGCACATATTTTATATTACAACTTTAGAGACTAGTTAGGTTACACAACACTGCCCCGTGCATATTACACTCCAAGGCGCATATCGCATAGCACGCGCTAGTGATTGTGCTATCTCGCACTCTCAATGAATCTGTCATTGCGCACAATGTATTGCATATTATATTTCACGCCCGGTTCATCTTATATTACACTTTTTGGTGCATAGTTTATACCATATACTATATCTAGTTTTCATTTTCAATCGTGCTCTCAGGACTATGTTCTATATAACACTGCGTCCACCCACCCTTTTCACGGGCATTACATTTTGCGATGGGGGGTGGAGGGTCAGGGGTTGTTTCTGCCAAGTGAGCCCGGAGTCACAGTCACAAACGTCCTCTTCTTCCTGAATAAAAGTGAGATTTTGCTGCATACTTGTTCATATTTTAAGTAGTTTGCACAGACACACATTTTAAAAACAATAAAGTTCCTAACAGTTAGCTTGCTGCCCCCTCCACCTCCTCCCTATCCTCTGTTGTCTGAATCCATGGACTAGCCTCCTCCCTTCTGCCATGCATGGTCTGATGTGCTGCCACTGCCCTCCATTTAGCATGATGTACCAGTCCACTCCTCCTGCCCTCCATTGCCCAATTCTATGGCCCATCATTGACCTCCTGCTTAGCCTCTGTGCTTAGCTTGCTGCCCCTATTCTCCTTCCCCCTGCCCTCCGATGTCTTTGTGCATGCCCCTGCGCCATCCTTTTTGCCAACCATGTTCCATGGACCTGCCACTCCTATCTAATCTGAGTGTTCTGTTGAGCTGCCACTCCCCTCCCACCTGCCTCGCATTGTCAGATGACTGTAACCTGTCCCTCCCACCTCCACCCTGCCTGTCCACATGTCATGCCCCTATCCCCTTCCTCCTGTCCTCCATGGTCCATTTTACTGCCATACCCTTCTGCCCTCCCTGTTATGCTGCAACTGCTCCTCCTGCCTGCCCCGCACAGTCTGTTGTGAGGCCCCTTCTCCTGAACTCTCTTGTCTGTGCCCTGGTCCTGACCCTCCCTTCTATCCTCCATGGTCCTTTGTGCATGCCCCTTCATCATCCTTCTTGCCCATCATAGCCATTGTGCTGCCACTAACCCTCCTGCTTGCGATGCATGGTCTTCTGTGCTGCCATGGCCCCTCCCACCTCTCCTGTGTGGTCAGCTAGCGGCTGGTGACATTTGTAAATGGTTGGCATAAAATTTGCAGCAAAGCGCACCCTGGCTAGTGAGAATAGTGAACCCGAGTGACCTACGGGGGGGTTCTCCCCAGTGACATTTTTTTTAAAAGAGTGGGCAAATGGTGCATTTTCAAGCAATTTGGAGAAATCAAGTTTTAATAAAGAAATTGTGAAAGTGCAGTTATTACATTAATAAAGAGATGTCATATCAGCTTATTAAATATAACCACAGAGCTTCATAACAGACTTCAAGCCAACAATGATGAGTACCTCACAGACTTTTTTTTTATCAAACATAGCAGGTCACAAACTAGCAGCATTCAAGAAATGTTAAGATTAACATATTCAGTGCATGTATAATCATGTGTAGGTGCACCATTGTGTGTCTGTTCATCCTCGCACATATAAATATACGTAATTGTCTGTGTGTGAGACATTGTGGATTTTTTTCTTGTGTGCCTTTGCGCTTTCAGTTCTAGTGTGAACACACCTCTAAGAAGCATTCACCTTTCGTGCTAATGCTCTTAGCTTCTATCTTGTTGATAGATAGGTTTCTGAAGCTAAGAGCACTGGCACACAGTGTGTATATTCCCCCCCTTGATTTAAATTACAGGAATGTTCTGTATAATGTAAATTAAAAGTATTTCGCCAGCAACCAAAGAAGCAAAAACGTTATATGAAATGTTTTTCAAATTCTAATACTAATGAAAGTTCAGAATCCCAGATCATTCCTCCTAATAGTGAATGACCCTTCAAGGTGTGCCCAATCTCTTCATTTCTAAATGATGCTACTTTATGCGAAAGAACTGGACGATAAGGCTGTTGTCATGTACTTGAAATATACAATATTTGGGTACAATCCATATATTCATAAATGTGCACAGATCAATTTACTTACCAAAGGCACAAATATACATGTGTCTGCTGTGCTAAACATCCACCTTAAATATTGTCTCAATGTTTGCCTTTCAAACCTGCACTTTGAAGTGGCTGCCCTGGCCACAATATCAAAAACATATTTTCTTGCGAGGCAACAGAGAAAAAAACGTAATTCCGTATTTTGAGTTGCATAGTACAAAAGCAATCCAGTAAGATTAATTGGCCCGAAGAAGAATGCAGAAACTTCAACACCCAGACTGATATTGAATTCGGGCTGAATTATGTCATGCATTATGCTTTTTCAGAAACATTTCTATGCACCTCCGAGAAGCATACAGGATGCGTGCCTACAATAGAAATTTTTCTTAAACTAGGAACATTGGTACACATCCTGTATGCTTCTCGGAGGTGCTTGCCAGGCCAGCAGGTCCTAGTTTTGGAAACATAACATTCCTTGTAGATAGAAATGTTTCTGAAGAGGCCCTGCTGGCACGCACCTCTAATGCTTTCTAAAGATGCAGTGCTGGTGACGTGACTGCAGGGCAAAACGCTTCAGAAACATTGCTGTCTACTCTGCACTGTCTCAAACTAGTGTTTTATTAGCGGAAACGGAATACACCCGAAGGTTTTGGAGCATGGTGCTGGCTTTACACGAGCGCGCCAGACACATACATGCTTGTTTGGTAGGCATAGGGAGATGAAATGATTTAGCCAGAATCACAGGATGTTGAGGCGAAGACGCCGATACTCTAACCTGGTTCTCCTCAAGTGAACCAAGTTCGAGTCTCTGCGTCATCGGCTGAGGCTCAACACCCCCTCCAAAGTTGTTAGCGTTGCTCTGGCCATACGGCAGTGAGTAATGGCATGCTGCATCCTCTCCCTACCGGGACAGTCACTCACGATGCATGATTTTGGAATATAGTAAAAATCATGAACCGTGAGTGACCGTCCCTCAAGTTGATTTCATTGCGTAAATCTTACAGCGAGTCACACTCTCACAGACATGGATGTCTACAGTCTGACTCCGAAATCACTTGGGGTCTGGGGAGGGAAGACTCGGTGGGCTGGGGCTGGCTGCTGACACACACTATCTGCCTTGCCTAGTTTTTGTATCATGCGACTGTGATGATGACGACGCACAATACAACTAGGCAGCCTAGAACTAGAAGGCCAAGTCGAACACAGGCAGCAACACTGTCAGTCACCACCATTTCCAATCGGAGTCACGGTGTACTGTACTCACGGAGTCAGTCTCCGAAATTAATCCTGTCTGCGGGACGTACGACTCTATTCTCAGCCGTGATCGGAGAGATTATTCCAGGCTACATTAGTAGGTAGGCAGGTCGGACATTCATCCATCATTCACGTTGCAGCCAGGCTGCCAATAAAGAAGTAGAGACGCACTGTGCGCGCGCTGTACACTAAGTACCTTCTTCATATGGGAGCCCCGGTGCGCTTTTTACTTCGAGACACGCACACACTACAGTCGTGTGCTCGAGGTGGCTCCCATGCATGCGGTAACACTCACACCTAGTTGTCAGGTTTCCCCCATCCAAAACCAACATTATAAACCACCCACCTTATCCTGGAGTCCGGACCCGTACATCACCGCCGCATGTCCTCAAACATCCAGCCATCTGCTGTATGCTGTATGGTCTAACGTGGCGTCTCTCGGATAGCACCTCACGCTCGTTCCCGGCTAGCTGGCTCGCTTCTGCTCATTAGAAGAGCGGCATGGAACAACCCTCGCTCTTCTAATGAGCAGCCTAGTGCGCATGTTCGGGCCGGTCGCAAACATTTTTAAGCCACAATCAGACCATGCCCACTACTGCTAATTGCTTCCCCAGCCACCTGATACATTTGTAGATGCACTTGCTTGCACTGAACTCTGTCCTGCTGCGGCTGCCCTGCCCCCTTCTGAGCAGACTGCCTTCGGTGAGTGAGGGAGACTGAGAGAGTGATGGCAGCAACGACAGCTGCATGCACGCTTGAAACTCGACTCGTGCCTCAAATTAATTAGTGGGGCAATGCCCAAGCACCCTAATGGACGCACCTCGCCTGCCCCTGACCCCCTCCCACCTTCCCTCCGTGGTCTGTGTGTATGCCATCATAGTCTCATTGTTGCTCTCCATGCTGTGTCTTGTTTCTAGTGCCCATCCTGCCTGACCTCCATAGTCATCTTGCTGCTCCTGCCCTGCCACCTTGCCCCCAGCCCTCTGTTTCCATGTGCAGACCCCTATTCCCTCCCTCCTGGCTTGTCTGTTCCATTGTAATGCCCCTGATCCGTCCCTCCTGCCCTTTATCGTCTGTTATGCTGCAGCTTTCTCTTCTGTCTGTCCATTATGGTCAGCTAGCTATCATTGCCTCTTTCCCCTCTGTTCATGTGCATGGTCCTGTCAGCTCCCTATTGCTTTCTATGGATTGTTGTGCTGGACTCCCGTCCCACATGCCCTGTCTGGTGTATTGTGCTGCTGCAAACCCTGATGCCTGCCCTGTAGGGTCAGTTTGGTGCACCTCTCCATGTACCTCCTGTCCTCTGTTATCCGAGTCCATGTCCCTACCCCAATTCCTCCTGCCTACCATGATCCAATGTACCATACTTGCGAACATTTTGAACTTGGTAAGAGGGAGATTTTGAAAAAAAACTGGGGTATTGATTTTACCCTTTGAGTTACATTGAATAAGAGGAGATTGTAGACAGGAGACAGATCAAATAAAGCCCATTTGAGCTTAAAAACATTGGACGTTTCCTGGCTGAAACGGGTCTGTTGGCATGTATGGTTGTACTACCACTGCCTCTTCCTTCTGCCCACAATGGTCTATTATATTGCCATAGCCTCTCTTGCCAGTCCTGTATTGTTGGTTTGTTGCCCCTGCCCCCCTTTCCACTGCCCTCCATAGTCCGTTGTGCTGCCACTGCCCTTCCTGCCTGCCCAGTGTGGTCAAATTGTTGCCTCTGCACTCTCATACCTGCCTTCAATTTTCAGAGTCCGTGCCCCTGGCCTCTGCCTCTCAACAGTATCCCAATGAACAACCAGATTGCTAACATTCTATATTTATTACAAAAGTGTGGAACGCCTTATGTCATCTTGATGTAATCAAAACTGTAATACCTAGAGCATTTCCTTTAGAAATTACATATATGAGAGGGTCTTATTTGCATCAAAATCATGGTTAGTGCTCTAAAAAACTAAAATGAGGACATATTTTCAGAGTTTTCAAATAGCGAAAAGGACTTTTAAATTATTTGTAATCTTTATGTTTTTTTATCCAGACGACCACTTGATTAAATGTTGCACCTAGGGGAGAGGATGTGGTGTTACTTCCAGAGCTGCAGACTTTGCAACTGGGGAACCAGGTTGGAGTTTCTGCTTCAGCTCAACATTCTGTGATTCTGGTCAAATCACTTAATCTCCCCATGTCTACAACCAAAATGAATTTGATCTTGTGTGATGTAACCAATGCTCTTGTAAAGCACTCCAATACCTGACAAGTCTGCACTATATAAAACTGCAAATACACAAAAAATAAGGGTTTTGCACACTTCTGTCATTGGGCTACATGTGGGCTACATCTGGGTGATATTTGTGCTGCATTTGGGCTCTTTTGCCTCTGGTGGCCATCTTGGGAGATTTATTTGTTATGAAGTTTCCTAATTTCCTCATTTACTGCAGTCTCCTCAGTAAGAAATGCTTTCAGTTTTTAACTTTGATTCCATCAAGAAGGTATTGAGATATGTCACACATTTGCCATAAATTCTGAATGTTAGCACTCTAGTTGCTCATTAGATCACTGTAGTAAAGCTACTGCTCACCACGGAAGTCTGCTGCTGGTATTAAAAGTGCATGTTTCAGTCTGCATATCAGATGTTTTTATGAAATAGAAGAGGATTTGAGAAGTCACTCAAAATGTGCCCTAATTTTTCTTTCTTCAGCACTAATCATAATTTCTATGGCAAAATGAACCCCCTCATTGTGTTCCTTTTTAAATTAAATGTTTTAAGTGTTACCAGTTTATTCCAATCAAGATGGCTTCAGGTGTGCCATACTTTTGTCATAAGTAAGACAATAAGTGCTCTAGTTGTTCTTAAGAACACTCTGGGACCTTCTGTCATCGGGCTATACTTGGGCTACATCTGGGTGATATTTGGCCTACATTTGGGCTCTTTTCTCTCTGGTGGCCATTTTGGGAGATTTATTTGTTATGAAGTCTCCTAATTTCCTCATTTACTGCAGTCTCCTCAGTAGGAAATACTTTCAGTTTTTTATTTTTAGTTCCATCAAGAAGGCATTCAGATGTGTTACACATTTGCCATAAATTCAGAATGTTAGCACTCTAGTTGCTTATTAAATCACTGTAGTAAAGCTACTGCTCACCAGGGAAGTCTGCTGCTGGTATTGAAAGTGCATGTTTCGGTCTGCATGTCAGAATTGTTTTATGAAATAGAAGAGGATTTGAGAAGTCAAAATGTGCCCTAATTTTTCTTTCTGCAGCACTAATCAATTTCTATGGCAAAATGAACACCCTCATTTTGTTCCTTTCTAAATTAAATGTTGTAAGTGTTACCACTTTATCCCAATCAAGATGGCTTCAGGCGTGCCATACTTTTTTCATAAGTAAGACTGTTAGCGATCTAGTTGTTCGTTAGAACACTCTGGGACATTCTGTCATTGGGCTATACTTGGGCAACATCTGGGTGATATTTGGGCTACATTTGGGCTCTTTTGTCTCTGGTGGCCATTTTGGGAGACTTATTTGTTATGAAGTTTCCTAATTTCCTCATTTACTACAGTCTCCTCAGTAGGAAATACTTTTAGTTTTTTACTTTGATTCCATCAAGAAGGCATTCAGATGTGTCACACATTTGCCATAAATTTAGAATGTTAGCACTCTAGTTGCTTATTAGATCACTGTAGTAAAGCTACGGCTCACCAGGGAAGACTGCTGCTGGTATTGAAAGTGCATGTTTCAGTCTGCATGTCAGAATATTTTAATGAAATAGAAGAGGATTTGAGAAGTCACTCAAAATGTGCCCTAATTTTTCTTTCTGCAGCACTAATCATACTTTCTATGGCAAAATAAACACCCTCATGTTGTTTCTTTTTAAATTGAATGTTTTAAGAGTTACCACTTTATTCCAATCAAAATGGCTTCAGGTGTGCAATACGTTTGTCATAAGTAGGACTGTTAGCACTCTAGTTGTTCTTTAGAACACTCTGGGAAGCTGCAGTAGAACACAAAGGAATCAACTGACAGTCTCTGCCCTTGTTGGATGTATATGTTTTACTGAGAATGTCAGACTTCATTCTCACATGACTGAGAAAGATAATGTGAATTTACAGAACATATGCCTTCAGTTTAGCTTATAGATCACCTTCCAAACCTCTGTGGGAAAAGCATGAGAAAATAGTTTTCTCTCAAACATGATTCATGATATCACAGCAGAAGGCTTTTTCACATGGTAAAATCACCTTAGAACACACCACAATTCCTAAAATGAGTATGGTACCATCAACAAATGATTTATAATGTAACTAAAGTCTTAAAACCTTCTATTAACTGCAATGCTTTTTAATGAGGTGCAATCATGTATATTGGTCCCAAGATGGCTGCCAACACTTCTTGGATGAAGTACTGACAGCCAATTTGTATTTGTATTTGTATTTGTATTTGAATTTGTAGGGCGCGCAGCTACCCACAAGGGGTCTCCCGGCGCCGAAGGATTCAATGAAATACCCATCACAGATGTTAAAGAGAGAAGAGCCAGGTTTTAAGGTCTTTGCGGAATTTCATAAGAGATGGTTCCAGTTTCAAAGTGGTCGGAAGAGAATTCCACAGTCTGGGAGCGATGTAAGAAAAGGAACAGCCGCCCATTCTCGAGAGTTTGAAGCGGGGAATCACAAAATTGCCCTGTGTTGAAGATCTGAGGGCATGTGGTGGAAAATATGGTTGGACCAGGGCTTTGGGATAACCTGGGGCCCGCCCTTGCTTGATTTTGTGCAGAAAGCCGAGGGCCTTAAATTTAATCTGGTTTGAAATGTGGAACCAGTGAAGGTCTCTAAGAAAAGGAGAGATTGAAGATTTCCACGGGACCTTACAAAGGAGGCGAGCCGCGGAATTCTGAACCAGCTGAAGTCTCCGCTGGAGCTCCTGGGTGATGCCAAGGTAGAGCACATTGCCGTAGTCCAGGCGAGAGGTGACTAAAGCCTGGACCACCTGGCGTCTGGATCCTACTGGGAGCATCCACAAGATTTTACGCAGCCACCCCAGAATGGAAAAGCAGGTGGCTGCTACCTTAACCACCTGATGTCGCATGGAGAGTGAGTCATCCATAATGAATCCGAGATTGCGAACCTGAGTCGCTGGAACGGGCAATGGGCCCATTTCAGCCGGCCCATGAAAAGGGCCCCAGAGGTGCTTTTGCTTGCCCAGAATGAGCACCTCTGTTTTTTCTCCATTCAATTTCAGGAGATTCACTTGCATCCACTCTGCAACTCGACTAAGTCCTAGTTTAAGAGCGGAAGGGGAGTTGGCAGCGGCCGAAGAAAGAGAAAAGAGAATCTGAGTGTCATCGGCGTATGAGTAAAAGGAAAGACCAGAGTCTTCAACGATGGAGGCAAGGGGTCTCACGTAGATATTGAAAAGCAAAGGGCTAAGTGAAGACCCCTGCGGAACACCATGCGCAGATGAACGAACAGAGGAGAAAGAACCGGACGAGACCACCTGGAAGGTGCGATGGTCTAGGAAAGAGGCCAGCCAGTCAAGAGCGGGGCCGGACACCCCCGCAGATCTCAGTGCTCTCAGAAGGATAGAATGTGAGACCGTGTCGAAAGCGGCGCTTAAATCTAAAAGAATAAGCGCCGTGGTCTGGCCATGATCAAGAGGGATACGAATGTTCTCAGTAACCCCCAAAAGAGTTGTTTCAGTGAAAAACTGGGAGCTGAAAACTGACTGGAAAGGATGTAGAAAACCAGTGGTCTCCACGTGAGAGGTGAGATGTAAATTAATATGTCGCTCCAGGATCTTTGAGAACATGGGCAGCAAGGAAATAGGCCGGAAGTTGGTAAGCGTATTAGGATCTGCGCCGGGTTTTTTTAAAAGTGGCACTACCAAAGCCCTTTTCCAATCGTCCGGGACTATAGATTCCCGCAAAGAAGTATTAAGGAGCTCTTGAATAATTAGTAGAGCATCGGGGGAGAGTTGCCGAAGGACGCTCAAAGGAATAGGGTCCAGGGGAGAGCCTGAGTTGACTTTAGTAAGACAGGCATACAGTGAATTGGGATCGAGCAGAGGCCATTCGGAAATCAGTATGTCCTGGGATGGTGGGTTCGGTAAGGACCATATGAAGGAGTCAGACAAAGATATAGGGGAAGCAAGAGACAGAGTTTTAGAGATAGTTTCGACTTTAGATATAAAAAAGTCAGCAATTTCATTGCATTCTGCTTCCCCTAACGCAGGTGGAATGGGGACAGTGTTTGAGCCAGCTAATTTCTTGACCATAGAAAAGAGGGCTTTTGGACGATTTATGGCCTTTGCAATCGACTGCGAGACAAACAGAGCTTTTGCTTTTCGACAGGCTTGATGGTATTGCCTGAGTGCTACACGGTAGGTTGATTTGTCATTTGGTGCGCAGGATTTTTGCCATAGCCTCTCCAAGTGTTTACATTTGGATTTAGTGGCTTTTAAAGCATCTGTGAACCAAGGGGCGGGAGCAAGATGTGGGGTAGGTGGCCTAAGACGTGGTGGTAAGTGGTAGTCAATGTTGCATGTTAGCCAATACGATACTTCCTGAGCTAAAACAGTGCACCCGAGATTAATATCGGGGCAACTGGCCGCAAGGGAGGCGTTAAAGGCCGAAATGTTAAGCCTGGACCAGGCTCTAGGATAGTTTCTCGTGCCGGGAAGAAGCGGGCACCTATTGGGGTCAGCAGGCAAAGTAAAATAAATAGCATAATGGTCAGACCAGTCAAGGGGAAGGGCAGGGTAGGTGCAGTCGAGCGGAATGTTAGAAAGGACGGGGTCGAGTAGGTGACCAGCCTGATGGGTAGGACCTTTATTGCGAAGTATTAGATTGATAGCTTCGCAATCAGATAAAAAATGTGCAGCTTAGACCATTCTGTGGGTCCTCTAGATGGAGATTTAAGTCTCCCAAGATGGTAAAGTTGGCTGCCTTCATGACAAGGGGGGCTACGTAGTCCGCAAATGAGGTTAGCCACTGTGTGGGTTTATCAGGGGGACGATAAATAAGTAGGCCTGATAGTGTCAATCGAGGAGAGACAACTAACTTGAAGAGTGCGGCTTCACAGTTTGGTAAAGAGACGGCATACAGGGAGCAGGAATGCGTATCTTTAAAAATAATCGCTATGCCCCCCCCTTTACCGGTGGCTCTGTCTTGCCTGACTATTACGAAACCAATCAGATCTCACGATGAGATGTGTGGTTAGGCTCCGCCCAGATATATCTATCTTTTTAACTCTAATTTTCTCAGGAACTACTGAACGGATTTACACCATTTAAGCAAAAGGCACAAGTCTGAACTGAGGACTACCTTTTTGCCAAATTTGGTGTAATTACGTTCAGCAGTTCGGGCTGTAGCTTCGTCGACAGGTCCTATGGGAAAATGCATGGGGAAAATGCGTTTTGGGACCCCCTTTTTTTCTCGGCCCCCGCTTGACGAATCACCGTGAAATTTTCAGGAAAGGAGCGGACCGGAGCTGGCCAAAAGTTTGGAAAATTT
Organism: Triturus cristatus; assembly: GCF_964204655.1. Lineage (NCBI taxonomy): Eukaryota > Metazoa > Chordata > Amphibia > Caudata > Salamandridae > Triturus > Triturus cristatus. The sequence continues at coordinate 304,376,002 of NC_140579.1, read as the reverse complement.
TGCGAAGATTCGTTAATCGGCACCAATGTTATTCCAAATAGAATGTTGCGGATTTCCTATGGAAAATAGGTCCTAACTATAACTACCTACTGGCGACTGCCAGTAGGTAATATATATATATTTATACATATATATTCACTGAAAAAACCATAGGTTTCAGGCATGTTATAGTTAGGAATTAGCATTTAAAAAACCTTAGAAATTCACTGAAAAAACATAGGTTTCAGGGGCGTTATACTTAGCTGGACTTTTCACTCGTACAAAACCATTGAAATTCCCCCGTTATAGTTAGTTTAGCTAACTATAACTCGCGCGCCCGCAATGCACTGCTGATGACGTCACATATTACATCACTCATGACATGGTCAGTGACATCACTCATGACATCACTGATGACATCTCAAATGACATCACTGATGACATCACTGATGACATCATCCAGTGAATGTGTGTTTTTCTGAAAATTACATATGTTTTATATATGTATATCTCAAGGTCGATGGAAGAATAAATGGGTATATAAGTGTCTAAATGGATGATTTGTTTTTGAAAAATTGATTGTATAACTTTCTGATTAAGTGTATCTTAGTGAATACATGGCTTAGGGAGTAATGTTTAAATATGTAAATATCTGTATCAGTCTCTCACTTTGTGTATAAGTGGCTGCATGGGTTGGTGAGTAGCTACATGAGTGTCTATATAGGTTATTGGTTGGTTTTTTGAGTATCAGTATGAGTGTCTTTATGGTTCGGTGGGGGGTATTACATAGTGCATAGGTGCATGAATGAGTGACTCACTGTTTGTATGTGTTGAAGACAGCATGTGTGCAGGACTGCACGGGTGGATGAGTGTGTGCATGGGTGTGTTAGTGAGTGAATGACTGTCTCAATAGTGTCTTTATGAGTAACTACACATGTTTTAAACTAGTATATGTGACTATTGGTGTATATAAGTGAGTATATGTGAGAGTGAGAGATTGAAAGAGTTCCTGTATGAATAAGTATGTGTTTCTATAAGTGATTGTTTAAAAGACTAAGTATGTGTAAGTTTCTGTAGAAGTAAGTGTGATGGTGTGTGTATAACTGTAGATGCAAGTGAATGGTTGTTTGATTTTTTATTAGCATGAGTGACTATGTGTGTGAGTAACTCTATCGATGAGTGGCGTTGTGCAACAGGATATATAGGTGTATGAGTACATATGATGAGTGAGTACATGTATGAGTGACTGTATAGGACTGTTGGTGAATGAGTGGATATGTATGTGGATCTTAGAATTACTGAATAGGTTGTTGTAACTGATATTGGTATGTCCATTTTTTGAAAATTTTAGTTTCTATTTTTGAATGTGTGTATCAAAGGTTATATTAGGGGGAGAGGAGGTCTGCCACTCTATCACAAGGATGATGTCATCAGTGATGTCATTTGAGATGTCATGAGTGATGTCATGAGTGATGTCACTGACCATGTCATGACTGATGTAATATGTGACGTCATCAGCAGTGCATTGCGGGCGCGAGTGTTATAGTTAGCTGAACTAACTATAATGGGGGAATTTCAATGGTTTTGTACGAGTGAAAAGTCCAGCTAAGTAAACGACCCTGAAACCTATGTTTTTTCAGTGAATTTCTAAGGTTTTTTAAATGGTAATTCCTAACTGTAACGTGCCTGAAACCTATGTTTTTTTCAGTGAATTTCAAAGGTTTTTTAAATGCTAATTTCTAACTATGCCTACAGAGATAGGACATGTGAAGAAAGAAGAAAAAACGCACAGAAAGAAAAAAAGAAATGCAGAAAGAAGCAACAGAAGTCCTCAAAGATGAAGAAAAGTGCAGGAATAAGGATAATGTGCAGAAAGAACAAACAAAAGAGCAGAAAGAAGCCTTGTTGCAAAATCATCCTGTTCCCTCAACTTTTTCAGACAGATACTGGTGGTAACTGAGTCTGACTAACCAGTCCTAGAGCCAGTGCTATGTAAAAAGACACTCAGAATACAGTGAAAACATCTACATACACTAGGGAACACTATGCGTTGGGGTCCCCCTGTGATCAGCATGACCTCCTCTGTAAGCCCCTAGTATATAATAGGGCAGGGGATTAAAACTACCTCTTAAAATGCGCCACAGGGCGTGTTTGCACACGTCACCTCAGGCCCTGTCCCCTCACTTCCCCACTGTGTAAACACGCCCTGTGGCCATTTTAAGTTGGGAGATTAAGTCCCCTTGAATCCTGAGGGTCCCTAGGGTCCAACTAGACCACTAGGTACCTCCAGTAAGCGCCACAGAGCTGCGTTGCAGAGAGATGTAAAAAGGAGCACGGCCTAGACCACCTGTCTGCAACGCAGCGCAGTGGCGCTTACTGGAAGCACCTGGTGGGCTAGTTGGCCCCCAGGGTCCCTCGGGATTGAAGGGGAATTATTTCCCCAACTTAAAACTTGCCACAGGGCTTGTTTGCACATGTTAACTCAGGCCCCGTCCCCTCCCTTCACCACTGTGTAAACACGCCCTGTGGCCGTTTTTAGTTGGGAGATTACGTTCATTTGAATCCTGAGGGTCCCTGGGGTTCAACTAGCCCACTAGGTACCTCCAGTAAGCGCCACAGAGCTGCGTTGCAGAGAGGTGTAAAAAGTGGCACGGCCTGCACCACTTCTCTGCAACGCAGAGCAGTGGCGCTTACTGGAAGCACCTGGTGGGCTAGTTGGCCCCCAGGGTCCCTCAGGATTGAAAGGGAATTATTTTCCCAACTTAAAACGCGCCACAGGGCGTGTTTGCACACGTCACCTCAGGCCCCGTCCCCTCCATTCACCACTGTGTAAACGCGCCCTGTGGCCGTTCTGAGTTGAGAGATTAAGTCCCCTTGAATCCTAAGGGTCTCTAGGGTCAAAGTAGCCCACTAGGTACCTCCAGTAAGCGCCACAGAGCTGCGTTGCATAGAGGTGTAAAAAGGGGCGTGGCCTCAGAACACCTGTCTGCAACGCAGCTCCCTGGCACTACTGGAGATACCTGTTGGGCTAGTTGGCCCTAGGGACCCGAAGTATTGAAGGGGAATTAATTCCCCAACTTACAACTGGCCAGGGGGCGCGTTTGCAGAGTGCTGCAAGGAGGGGGCGTGGCCTCCGGCGCGATGCCGGTCTTTTATTTATTTTATTGTTTTTTAAGTAGGAGGGCTGTGTGGCCCCCCTTCTTTTTCTAATTTACTGGCCCTGGGGACCCCATCCCCCAGGGCCTGCACCCTCATTTTTTTTGTTGAAACAAATAAATTTGGCCCTCCCAAGGCCTTAATAGGCCCCGGGGACACCAACCCCCGGGTCATGCCCTTTTTAAAAAACAATTCTTTAGGTGGGGGCTGCTTTGCCTCCCTCCTCAGGCCACTTATGGCCCCGGGGAGCCCATCCCCCGGGGCCGGCCTTTGTTTTTTATTATTTAAAAAATATATATATTTGTAGAAACCGTATGTACCTATCACCATGACGATTTGCGTGATATTCATTAAAAGGCGACTATGCATAGAATGAATCCACATGGAATGCATTTACACCGCTAGTGAAGCACTGACATGTCTGACGCCCTACCGTGCCTAATCCTGGTGCCCCCACCAGTGGGTACTCTCCAAGTAGACACCCTTGTCGTTTATTTATACAAACATGGGTAGCTATTGACGGGCATATTTAATATACACGCACACCAAGCCATTCAAAGAGGATTCGACAAAAATTCGACCAAACTATCTAAGAAACCCCCCTCACGGTTAATAAAACACACATCCACCACCGGATATGTAATACTTTTTATTTTACTCTCTGGAAAGGAGACGAACCTCACTTGAGAGTCACAGCGTGCTCCTGGCTGAGCCCAATGCTGTGTTACACCCACCAGTGACTGCCGAGTGCCTCACACCTCTGTGTTGTATTCCACCAGCTAGTGTGTATGCTATGACACTCTCTAGCCCATGTGCACTGTAACACCACCCCGAGAATATGCCATGCAACATTTGCCTTCGCACGGGTTATATTGCCCCATCTAACGTGCCTTCCTCGATGCCTATGTTATAACGCACAGCGCTATGCCATACATATTACAATCTGGGATCCATACCTTTGTCACAGTGCATATGCAACGTTACACTCCCCAGCACATATTTTATATTACAACTTTAGAGACTAGTTAGGTTACACAACACTGCCCTGTGCATATTACACTCCAAGGCGCTTATCGCATAGCACGCGCTAGTGCCTGTGCTATCTCGCGCTCTCCAATGAATCTGTCACTGCGCACAATGTATTGCATATTATATGTCACGCCCCGGTTCATCTTATATCACACTTTTTGGTGCATAGTTTATACCATATACTATATCTAGTTTTCATTTTCAATCGTGCCCTCAGGACTATGTTCTATATAACACTGCGTCCACCTACCCTTTTCATGGGCATTACATTTTGCGATGGGGGGTGGAGGGTCAGGGGGTGTTTCTGCCAAGTGAGCCCGGAGTCACAGTCACAAAAGTCCTCTTCTTCCTGAATAAAAGTGAGATTATGCTGCATACTTGTTCATATTTTAAGTAGGTCGCACAGACACACATTTTATAAACAATAAAGTTCCTAACAGTTAGCTTGCTGCCCCCTCCACCTCCTCCCTATCCTCTGTTGTCTGAATCCATGGACTAGCCTCCTCCCTTCTGCCATGCATGGTCTGATGTGCTGCCACTGCCCTCCATTTAGCATGATGTACCAGTCCACTCCTCCTGCCCTCCATTGCCCAATTCTATGGCCCATCACTGACCTCCTGCTTAGCCTCTGTGCTTAGCTTGCTGCCCCTATTCTCCTTCCCCCTGCCCTCCGATGTCTTTGTGCATGCCCCTGCTCCATCCTTTTTGCCCACCATGTTCCATGGACCTGCCACTCCTATCTACTCTGAGTGTTCTGTTGAGCTGCCACTCCCCTCCCACCTGCCTAGCATTGTCAGATGACTGTAACCTGTCCCTGCCACCTCCACCCTACCTGTCCACATGCCATGCCCCTATCCCCTTCCTCCTGTCCTCCATGGTCCATTTTACTGCCACACCCTTCTGCCCTCCCTGATCTGTTGTGCTGCAACTGCTCCTCCTGCCTGCCCCACGCGGTCTGTTGTGAGTCCGCTTCCCTGAACTCTCTTGTCTGTGCCCAGGTCCTGACCCTCCATTCTATCCTCCATGGTCCTTTGTGCATGCCCCTGCACCCTCCTTCTTGCCCATCATAGCCATTGTGCTGCCACTAACCCTCCTGCTTGCCATGCATGGCCTTCTGTGCTGCCATTGCCCCTCCCACCTTACCTGTGGGGTCAGCTAGCTGCCCCTGACCCCCTCCCACCTTCCCTCCATGGTCTGTGTATGCCATCATAGTCTCATTGTTGCTCTCCATGGTGTGTCTTGTTTATAGTGCCCAACCTGCCTGACCTCCATGGTCATCTTGCTGCTCCTGCCCTGCCCCCTTGCCCCCAGCCCTCTGTTTCCATGTGCAAACCCCTTATTCCCTCCCTCCTGGCTTGTCTGTTCCATTGTATTGCCGCTGATCCGTCCCTCCTGCCCTTTATGGTCTGTTATGCTGCAGCTTTCTCTCCTGTCTGTCCATTATGGTCAGCTAGCTACCATTGCCTCTTTCCCCTCTGTTCTCTGTTGTCCATGTGCATGGTCCTGTCCCCTCCCTGTTGCTTTCTATGGATTGTTGTGCTGTACTCCCGTCCCGCATGTGCTGTGTGGTGTATTGTGCTGCTACAAACCCTGATGCCTGCCCTGTTGGGTCAGTTTGGTGCACCTCTCCATGCCCCTTCTGTCCTCTGTTATCCGAGTCCATGTCCCTACCCCAATTCCTCCTGCCTACCATGATCCAATGTACCATACTTGCAAACATTTTGAACTTGGTAAGAGGGAGATTTTGAATAAAAACTGGGGTATTGATTTTCCCCTTTGAGTTACATTGAAAAAGAGGAGATTGTAGACTGGAGACAGATCAAATAAAGCCCATTTGAGCTTAAAAACATTGGACGTTTCCTGGCTGAAATGGGTCTGTTGGCATGTATGGTTGTACTACCACTGCCTCTTCCTTCTGCCCACAATGGTCTATTATATTGCCACAGCCTCTCTTGCCAGTCCTGTATTGTTGGTTTGTTGCCCCTGCCCCCCTTTCCACTGCCCTCCATAGTCTGTTGTGCTGCCACTGCCCTTCCTGCCTGCCCAGTGTGGTCAAATTGTTGCATCTGCACTCTCCTACGTGCCTTCAATTTTCAGAGTCCGTGCCCCTGGCCTCTGCCTCTCAACAGTATCCCAATGAACAACTAGATTGCTAACATTCCATATTTATTACAAAAGTGTGGAACGCCTGACGTCATCTTGATGTAATCAAAACTGTAATACCTAGAGTATTTCCTTTAGAAATTATATATATGAGAGGGTCTTATTTGCATCAAAATTATGGTTAGTGCTCTAAAAAACTAAAATGAGGACATATTTTCTGAGTTTTCACATAGCGACAAAGAACTTTTAAATTATTTGTAATCTTTATGTTTTTTTATCCAGTTGACCACTTGATTAAATGTTGCACCTAGGGGAGAGGATGTGGTGTTACTTCCAGAGCTGCAGACTTTGCAACTGGGGAACCAGGTTGGAGTTTCTGCTTCAGCTCAACATTCTGTGATTCTGGTCAAATCACTTAATCTCCCCATGTCTACAACCAAAATGAATTTGATCGTGTGTGATGTAACCAATGCTCATGTAAAGCACTCCAATACCTGCAAATACACAAAACATAAGTGTTTTGCACACTTTTGTCATTGGGCTACATCTGGGTGATATTTGTGCTGCATTTGGGCTCTTTTGTCTCTGGTGGCCATCTTGGGAGATTTATTTGTTATGAAGTTTCCTAATTTCCTCATTTACTGCAGTTTCATCAGTAGGAAATGCTTTCAGTTTTTTACTTTGATTCTATCAAGAAGGTATTCAGATATGTCACACATTTGCCATGAATTCTGAATGTTAGCACTCTAGTTGCTCATTAGATCACTGTAGTAAAGCTACTGCTCACCACGGAAGTCTGCTGCTGGTATTAAAAGTGCATGTTTCAGTCTGCATATCAGAATTCTTTTAATGAAATAGAAGAGGATTTGAGAAGTCACTCAAAATGTGCCCTAATTTTTCTTTCTTCAGCACTAATCATAATTTCTATGTCAAAATGACCCCCTCATTGTGTTCCTTTTAAAATTAAATGCTTTAAGTGTTACCAGTTTATTCCAATCAAGATGGCTTCAGGTGTGCCATACTTTTGTCATAAGTAAGACAGTAAGCGCTCTAGTTGTTCTTAAGAACACTCTGGGACAATCTGTCATTGGGCTATACTTGGGCTACATCTGGGTGATATTTGGGCTACATTTGGGCTCTTTTGTCTCTGGTGGCCTTCTTGGGAGATTTATTTGTTCTGAAGTTTTCTAATTTCCTCATTTACTGCAGTCTCCTCAGTAGGAAATGCTTTCAGTTTTTTACTTTGATTCTATCAAGAAGGTATTCAGATATGTCACACATTTGCCATGAATTCTGAATGTTAGCTCTCTAGTTGCTCATTAGATCACTGTAGTAAAGCTACTGCTCACCACGGAAGTCTGCTGCTGGTATTAAAAGTGCATGTTTCAGTCTATATATCAGAATTCTTTTAATAAAATAGAAGAGGATTTGAGAAGTCACTCAAAATGTGCCCTAATTTTTCTTTCTGCAGCACTAATCATAATTTCTATGTCAAAATGAACCCCCTCATTTTGTTCCTTTGTAAATTAAATGTTTTAAGTGTTACCACTTTATTCCAATCAAGATGGCTTCAGGTGGGCCATACTGTTGTCATAAGTAAGACTGTTAGCGCTCTAGTTGTTCGTTATAACACTCTGGGACATTCTGTCATTGGACTATACTTGGGCTACATCTGGGTGATATCTGTGCTACATTTGGGCTCTTTTGTCTCTGGTGGCCATTTTGGGAGACTTATTTGCGATGAAGTTTCATAATTTCCTTATTTACTACAGTCTCCTCAGTGGGAATACTTTCAGTTTTTTATTTTGGTTCCATCAAGAAGACATTCAGATGTGTCACACATTTGCCATACATTCTGAATGTTAGCACTCTAGTTGCTCATTAGATCACTGTAGTAAAACTTCTGCTCACCAGGGAAGTCTGCTGCTGGTATTCAAAGTGCATATTTCAGTCTGCATGTCAGAATTTTTTTATGAAATAGAAGAGGATTTGAGAAGTCAAAATGTACCCTAATTTTTCTTTCTGCAGAACTAATCATAATTTCTATGGCAAAATGAGCCCCCTCATTTGGTCCTTTGTGAATTAAATGTTTTAAGTGTTCCCACTTTATTCCAATCAAGATGGCTTCAGGTGTACCATACTTTTGTCATAAGTAAGACAGTCAGCGCTCTAGCTGTTCGTTAGAACTCTCTGGGACATTCTGTCATTGGGCTATACTTGGGCTACATCTGGGTGATATTTGGGCTACATTTGGGCTCTTTTGTCTCTGGTGGCCATCTTGGGAGATTCATTTGTTATGAAGTTTCATAATTTCCTGCAGTCTCCTCAGTAGGAAATACTTTCAGTTTTTTACTTTGGTTCCATCAAGAAGGCATTCAGATGTCTCACACATTTGCCAGAAGTGTTGGCAGCCATCTTGTGACCAATATACATGAAAAAGCATTGCAGTTAATTGAAGGTTTTAAGACTTTAGTTACATTATAAATCATTTGTTGATGGTACCATACTCATTTTAGGAATTGTGGTGTGTTCTAAGGTGAATTTACTATGTGAAAAAGCCTTCTGCTGTGATTTCATGAATCATGTTTGAGATTAAACTATTTTGTCATGCTTTTCCCACAGAGGTTTGGAGGTAACTGTGAGCATATTTTCTGTAAATTCACATTATCTTTCTCAGTCATGTGAGAATTAAGTCTGACATTCTCAGTGAAACATGTACATCCAACAAGGGCAGAGACTGTCAGTTGATTCCTTTGTGTTCTACTGCAGCTTCCCAGAGTGTTCTAAAGAACAATTAGAGCGCTAACAGTCCTATTTATGACAAACGTATGGCACACCTGAAGCCATCTTGGTTGGAATAAAGTGGTAATTCTTAAAACATTTAATTTAAAAAGGAACAAAATGAGGGGGTTCATTTTGCCATAGAAAGTATGATTAGTGCTGCAGAAAGAAAAATAGGGCACATTTTGAGTGACTTCTCAAATCCTCTTCTATTTCATTAAAAAATTCTGACATGCAGACTGAAACATGCACTTTCAATACCAGCAGCAGACTTTCCTGGTGAGCAGTAGCTTTACTACAGTGATCTAATAAGCAACTAGAGTGCTAACATTCTGAACTTATGGCAAATTTGTGACACATCTGAATGCCTTCTTAATGGAATCAAAGTAAAAAACTGAAAGTATTTCCTAAAGAGGAGACTGTAGTAAATGAGGAAATTAGGAAACTTCATAACAAATAAATCTCCCAAGATGGCCACCTGACACAGAAGAGCCTAAATGCAGCACAAATATCACCCAGATGTAGCCCACATGTAGCCCAATGACAGACGTGTGCAAAACACTTATTTTTTGTGTATTTGCAGTTTTATATAGTGCAGACTTGTCAGGTATTGGAATGCTTTACATGAGCATTGGTTACATCACACAAGATCAAATTCATTTTGGGTGAAGACATGGGGAGATTAAGTGATTTGACCACAATCACAGAATGCTGAGCTGAAGCAGAAACTCCAACCTGGTTCCCCAGTTGCAAAGCCTGCAGCTCTGGAAGTAACACCACATCCTCTCGCCAAGGTGCAACATTTAATCAAGTGGTCAACTGGATAAAAAAACATAAAGATTACAAATAATTTAAAAGTTCTTTGTCGCTATTTGAAAACTCTGAAAATATGTCTTTATTTTAGTTTTTTAGAGCACTAACAATAATTTGGATGCAAATAAGACCCTCTCATATATGTAATTTCCAAAGGAAATACTCTAGGTATTACAGTTTTGATCACATCAAGATGAAGTCAGGCGTTCCATACTTTTGTAATAAATATAGAATGTTAGCAATCTAGTTGTTCATTGGGATACTGTTGAGAGGCAGAGGCCAGGGGCACGGACTCTGAAAATTGAAGGCAGGTAGGAGAGTGCAGAGGCAACAATTTGACCACACTGGGCAGGCAGGAAGGGCAGTGGCAGCACAACAGACTATGGAGGGCAGTGGAAAGGGGGGCAGGGGCAACAAACCAACAATACAGGACTGGCAAGAGAGGCTGTGGCAATATAATAGACCATTGTGGGCAGAAGGAAGAGGCAGTGGTAGTACAACCATACATGCCAACAGACCCATTTCAGCCAGGAAACGTCCAATGTTTTTAAGCTCAAATGGGCTTTATTTGATCTGTCTCCTGTCTACAATCTCCTCTTTTTCAATGTAACTCAAAGGGGTAAATCAATACCCCAGTTTTTTTTCAAAATCTCCCTCTTACCAAATTCAAAATGTTCGCAAGTATGGTACATTGAATCAAGGTAGGCAGGAGGAATTGGGGTAGGGACATGGACTCTGATAACAGAGGACAGGAGGGACATGGAGAGTTGCACCAAACTGACCCTACAGGGCAGGCATCAGGGTTTGCAGCAGCACAATACACCACACAGCGCATGCGGGACGGGAGTGCAGCACAACAATCCATAGAAAGCAATAGGGATGGGACAGGACCATGCACATGGACAACATAGAACAGATGGGAAAGAGGCAATGGTAGCTAGCTGACCATAATGGACAGACAGGAGAGAAAGCTGCAGCAGAACAGACCATAAAGGGCAGGAGAGACGGATCAGGGGCATTACAATGGAACAGACAAGCCAGGAGGGAGGGAATAGGGGGTCTGCACATGGAAACAGAGGGTTGGGGCAAGGTGGCAGGGCAGGAGCAGCAAGATGACCATGGAGGTCAGGCAGGATGGGCACTAGAAACAAGACACACCATGGAGAGCAACAATGAGACTATGGTGGCATACACACAGACCATGGAGGGAAGGTGGGAGGGGGTCAGGGGCAGCTAGCTGACCACACAGGGAAGGTGGGAGGGGTCATGGCAGCACAGAAGACCATGCATGGCAAGCGGGAGGGTTAGTGGCAGCACAATGGCTATGATGGGCAAGAAGGAGGGTGCAGTGGCATGCACAAAGGACCATGGAGGATAGAAGGGAGGGTCAGGACCTGGGCACAGACAAGAGAGTTCAGAGGAAGGGGCCTCACAACAGACCGCGCGGGGCAGGCAGGAGGAGCAGTTGCAGCACAACAGATCAGGGAGGGCAGCAGGGTGTGGCAGTAAAATGGACCATGGAGGACAGGAGGAAGGGGATAGGGGCATGGCATGTGGACAGGTAGGGTGGAGGTAGCAGGGACAGGTTACAGTCATCTGACAATGCTAGGCAGGTGGGAGGGGAGTGGCAGCTCAACAGAACACTCAGAGCAGATAGGAGTGGCAGGTCCATGGAACATAGTGGGCAAAAGGGATGGAGCAGGGGCATGCACAAAGACTTCAGAGGGCAGGGGGAAATAGAATAGGGGCAGCAAGCTAAGCACAGAGGCTAAGCAGGAGGTCAATGATGGGCCATAGAATTGGGCAATGGAGGGCAGGAGGAGTGGACTGGTACCTCATGCTAAATGGAGGGCAGTGGCAGCACATCAGACCATGCATGGCAGGAGGGAGGAGGATAGCCCATGGATTCAGACAGCAGAGGATAGGGAGGAGGTGGATGGGGCAGCAAGCTAACTGTTCAGAGAAGGTGGGTATTAGGAACTTTATTGTTTTTAAAATGTGTGTCTGTGCGAACTACTTAAAATATGAACAAGTATGCAGCATAATCTCACTTTTATTCAGGAAGAAGAGGACGTTTGTGACTGTGACTCCGGGCTCACTTGGCAGAAACGCCCCCTGACCCTCCACCCCATCGCAAAATGTAATGCCCGTGAAAAGGGTAGGCGGACGCAGTGTTATATAGAACATAGTCCTGAGAGCACGATTGAAAATGAGAACTAGATGTAGTATATGGTATAAACTATGCACCAAAAAGTGTGATATAAGATGAACCGGGGCGTGAAATATAATATGCAATACATTGTGCGCAATGACAGATTCATTGAGAGTGCGAGATAGCACAATCACTAGCGCGTGCTATGCGATATGCGCCTTGGAGTGTAATATGCACGGGGCAGTGTTGTGTAACCTAACTAGTCTCTAAAGTTGTAATATAAAATATGTGCTGGGGAGTGTAACGTTGCATATGCACTGTGACAAAGATATGGATCCCAGATTGTAATATGTATGGCATAGCGCTGTGCGTTATAACATAGGCATCGACGAAGGCACGTTAGATGGGGCAATATGTACTGTGACAAAGATATGGATCCCAGATTGTAATATGTATGGCATAGCACTATGCGTTATAACATAGGCATCGAGGAAGGCACGTTAGATGGGGCAATATAACCCATGCGAAGGCAAGTGTGGCATGACATATTCACGGGATGGTGTTACAGTGCACATGGGCTAGAGAGTGTCATAGCATACGCACTAGCTGGTGGAATACAACACAGATATGTGTGGCACTCGGCGGGCACTGGTGGGTGTAACACAGCATTGGGCTCAGCCAAGAGCACGCTGTGACTCTCAAGTGAGGTTCGTCTACTTTCCAGAGAGTAAAATAAAAAGTATTACACATCCGGCGGTGGATGTGTGTTTTATTAACCGTGAGGGGGGTTTCTTGCATAGTTTGGGTGAATTTTTGTCGAATCCCCTTTGAACGGCTTGGTGTGATTCACTGGAGAGCGCGAGATAGCACAGGCACTAGCGCGTGCTATGCGATATGCGCTTTGGAGTGTAATATGCACAGGGCAGTGTTGTGTAACATAACTAGTCTCTAAAGTTGTAATATAAAATATGTGCCGGGGAGTGTAACGTTGCATATGCACTGTGACAAAGATATGGATCGCAAATTGTAATATGTATGGCATAGCGCTGTGCGTTATAACATACACATCGAGGAAGGCACGTTAGATGGGGCAATATAACCCGTGCGAAGGCAAGTGTGGCATAACATTCACGGGGTGGTGTTACAGTGCACATGGGCTAGAGAGTGTCATAGCATACGCACTAGCTGGTGGAATACAACACAGAGGTGTGAGGCAATCGGCGGGCACTGGCTAGTGTAACACAGCATTGGTCTCAGCCAGGAGCACGCTGTGACTCTCAAGTGAGGTTTGTCTCCTTTCCAGAGAGTAAAATAAAAAGTATTACACATCCGGCGGTGGATGTGTTTTTTATTAACCGTGAGGGGGGTTTCTTGCATAGTTTGGTCGAATTTTTGTCGAATCCCCTTTGAATGGCTTGGTGTGCGTGTATACTAAATGTGCCCGTCAATAGCTACCCATGTTTGTATAAATAAACAACAAGGGTGTCTACTTGGAGAGTACCCACCGGCAGGGCCGCCGGGATTAGGCACGGTAGGGCGTCAGACACGTCAGAGCTTCACTAGCGGTATAAATACATTCCATGTGGATTCATTCTATGCATAGTCGCCTTTTAATGAATATCACGCAAATCGTCATGGTGATAGGTACATACGGTTTGTCCAGCATGTCCTAGGTGTTTCTTTAAATATATATATTTTTAAAATAATAAAAAACAAAGGCCGGCCCCGGGGGATGGGGTCCCCGGAGCCATAAGTGGCCTGAGGAGGGGGGCAACGCAGCCCCCTCCTAAAGAATTTAAATTAAAAAAAAGGCCATGACCCGGGGGTTGGGGTCCCCGGGGCCGATTAAGGACTTGGGAGGGCCAGTAAATTAGAAAAAGAAGGGGGACCACAAAGCCCTCCTTCTTAAAAAAATAAAATAAATAAAAGACCGGCGTCGCGCTGGAGGCCACGCCCCCTCCTTGCAGCACTCTGCAAACGCGCCCCCTGGCCAGTTGTAAGTTTGGGAATTAATTCCCCTTCAATAATGATGGTACCTGAGGGCGAACTAGCCCAACAGGTATCTCCAGTGTGCGCCAGGGAGCTACGTTGCAGACAGGTGTTCTGAGGCCACGCCCATTTTTACACCTCTATGCAACGCAGCTCTGTGGCGCTTACTGGAGGTACCTAGTGGGCTAGTTTGACCCTAGGGACCCTTAGGATTCAAGGGGACTTAATCTCTCAACTTAGAACAGCCACAGGGCGCGTTTACACAGTGGTGAAGGGAGGGGACGGGGCCTGAGGTGACGTGTTCAAACACGCCCTGTGGCGCGTTTTAAGTTGGGGAAATAATTCCCTTTCAATCCTGAGGGACCCTGGGGGCCAACTAGCCCACCAGGTGCTTCCAGTAAGTGCCACTGCTCTGCGTTGCAGAGAGGTGGTGCAGGCCGTGCCCCTTTTTACACCTCTCTGCAAAGGCGCTTACTGGACGTACCTAGTGGGCTATTTTGCCCCTAGGGATCCTCAGGATTCAAGGGGACTTAATCTCCCAACTTAAAAAACAGCCACAGGGCATGTTTACACAGTGGGGAAGGAAGGGGACGTGGCCTGAGGTGACGTGTGCAAACACGCCCTATGGCGCGTTTTAAGTTGGGGAAATAATTCCCCTTCAATCCTGAGGGCCCCTGGGGGCTAACTAGCCCACCAGGTGCTTCCAGTAAGCGCCACTGAGCTGCGTTGCAGAGAGGTGGTACAGGCCGTGCCACTTTTTACACCTCTCTGCAACGCAGCTCTGTGGCGCATACTGGAGGTACCTAGTGGGCTAGTTGGACCTAGGGACCCTCAGGATTCAAATTAACTTAATCTCCCAACTAAAAACGGCCACAGAATGTGTTTACACAGTGGTGAAGGGAGGGGACGGGGCCTGAGTTAACGTGTGCAAACAAGCCCTGTGGCGCGTTTTAAGTCATTTGAGATGTCATGAGTGATGTCATGAGTGATGTCACGAGTGATGTCACAAGTGATGTCACTGACCATGTCATAAGTGATGTAATATGTGACGTCATCAGCAGTGCATTGCGGGGGCGCGAGTTATAGTTAGCTGAACTAACTATAACAGGGGAATTTCTAGGGTTTTGTACGAGGGAAATGTCCAGCTAACTATAACACCCCTGAAACCTATGGTTTTTTCAGTTAATTTCTAAGGTTTTTTAAATGCCAATTCCTAAATATAACGCCCCTGAAACCTTTCGTCTTTAACAGTGAATTTCAAAGGTTTTTTAAATGCCAATTCCTAACTATAACGTGCATGAAACCTTTGGTTTTTTCAGTGAATTTCAAAGGTTAAATGCTAATTCCTATCTATAACTTATCTCTAAAGATATCATTTTTAATGATTTTGATTGGATTTTTATATTTTTCAAATTCAGTGTGTCAATTTCATTAATTATGTTTTTTTAAATACTTTTTTATCACCATTTTTTAAACTTATTTTTTCAATTAATTCTTTTAAAAATTAAACAATATTATTTGAATTTAATGGGTTTTTCAAACATTTTTTTATATTTTTCAAAATATTTTTTTAACTATATGTTCAAAACTTTATTTTACATATTTTTTTTCCATGTTTTTGGATCCGCGCACCCTTATGCGCACCGTTCTCGATCTCGACACATTAGCATCCGCGCATGGTACGAATTGGGTACGTGTTTAGTGCGTGATCGCAATGCGACTGGTATGCGACTCCCAGCCTATACGCTACATGTTCGATGTACGCAACGCAACGTTTACGCGCTTCCGCAATGCGTCATACGCGTATTTCAGGTGAATGTTAATTGAAGACAAACTCTAAACTAGTCTTAAAACTAATATATTTTTACATCTAATCCTATAATTTTTTTTAATTCAATTTCGCGGATGTGCGCTGGGTGCGTGCTGCGTAAGCGCAGGGTGCGCGGATCCCATGTGACCTGCAAAAAAAGAGATTTGATTGGTTCATTACACTTCCTGTTCTAACTATTGAAAGCACCACCCAATTCAATCATTCTTCTTTGACCTTCTTTGGAGGAGCATCTCTTTGCAGAGAAGAAGATTTTTTAGACTAAGTTTACACTTAGCTCTAACTTTTTTCACCAAAAAATGGCTTCAAGGCAGCAGGCATCACCTGCATCTCCTCAAACATCTGAGGATGAATTTTTGGAGGAGGCACCACCCAAAGAACGTTTTTCTTCAGTGGTGAGGAAATTTTTTACTTTTCCCGAGGGGCAGAATAAGACCAATGCCACCTTGGTCATATGCAAGATTTGCAAAAGAGTGCTGTCGTGAGGGGATCCTAACAAGAAATGCTCGTGCGGCACGGCTAGTATGATGAAGCACCTAAGGACCCTTCATCCAAACAATCTTGCACAAGAAGAGTGTAAATGGATGAGAAACACTCCTGCTCCTGCGCCTTCCACCTCATCGCAGCCGAGACCTTCAAGCGTGCATCCATCAGACCAAAACTTGGACAACCGTCCTCAATTTCAATTTTTAAAAGTGCTCTGCATTAAGTGCAATGTGACTTTGTGCTACGGTGAGCAGTCGATCGATCTGATCTGCCGCCGGCAAGAAAGTCCCATTTGCTAGTTTTTTGTTGTTTTTTTTTATTGTTCCCTGAAGTTCATTGTTTGGTTCCTCCTGTTTTGTTTTTGGGTTTTTTTCCAAAAAATCCATAAAAATCACAAAATTGTTAGAAAAAACAAAAAAAATATATAAAAGAAGAAAGAAGAAAAAAAAAGTTCTTGTAATAACTAACTATCCTGGTTTAAAAAAAGAGCTAAATTTCTTTGTTAGTGTGTGAAAGTTTAGATGATTGTATGTGTAGTATGTAATTGACTGAATGAATGCATTAGTAGCGTATGGTGAATGTATAAGTGCAGAACTATGAGGAAGTGCTGCAGCATCACACAGTAACCTCTTTAACTGCTGTGTGCTGTAGTACTTCCGAAGCACAGGGATGCAACATATGTACATAAATATGTTGCAAATCTATGCTTCTCTCTGCACGGCTGCTTAAACTGCAGCCATGTGGTGACACAGGCACCCCTGCACCATAGTGCAAGGATATCTGTGTCATGTGCTGTTTGTTTTACTCCAGGAAGACACACTTTCCTGCACAAAAACAATGAGAAAATGCATTTTCTTCCTTCAATGTATGCTGAACATTTTAGCATGCATTGAAGATATAAAAATGTGGAGAAATAAAAATAATTTTCCTTATTGTACTTTCCTACACCAATTTTAGAATGGTGCAGCATTCACATACATATCGAGATTAATGATTTCTGATAAATCTAGAGATATATCTTGTTCTATGAGTATTCAGTGCAATCATGCACAACAACACTTATAGAACACCCTTTCAATGCAAAGTGGTGTGTATGATGAGGTTGTATTTACATGGAGTAGAAAAAGTACACAGTGTGCCTTTTCCTCTCTTTGTAAATATAAAAGAGTGTCTTGCGCAATAACTCTGTTACAAAAAGTGACATATTTCCGGTTTTAAAATTCCTTGCGAATGATAGAAGGTAAGCACAGAGTTTTGTCTGCAAGGATGCTCAAAGAAGAATGATTGAAATGATTGTGGTCCTTCAATAGGTACAATGGGAAATATAATGAACCCCTCAAATTTCTTTTTTTGCAGGTCACATGATATCTGATTATGGTCAGATTTCAAAACTACATAGGTATAAACAGAGTGTTTTTAGAAACGTGTTTCAACTTTGTAGCTTCTTGCAGACCTCATCATTCTGCATATTGAGACTTAGTTGAACTTACCTTCACAATAATAGGAATAAAAAATGGTATACATTTTTTTCAGATTTTCATTGCAATCTAAATTCATATAAATTGCTTATTTTAAAATTTGGATCTGTGAAAGAAAAGAAAAAAAAATTATAACATGTAATAATAAATTTTTTACAACACAGCATAATTTCCACAAAGTAATTTGTTTGCCTTTTTTGCTGTTCTCAGAATATATTGAATTTCACTAGAAATAGTGATTTCAATCGTACTCATCACTTAACAGCGGGAAAAAAAAAAAATCAGAAAGATTGTTAAAAAAAAAACAACATACTATTCTCAGTAAAATACCAGAAAATATAAATCACACATATATGAAATGCTTACAGCTCACAAAATGTTAGAACTTTAACTTATAAAAACTGTAAATATTGCCTCATTAAAATAATCACCGAATGAATGACCACCAAAAAGTCCATAATTCAAAAATATACCTTTCCTTGAGGCCAAATGGTATTTTTGAACGCCTTCTTTATGTAAACTGTCCAATGGTAGTCCTATTAAATTATAATTATAAATTCATCAGAAAGTGAATTATCTTCCTAAAACTTTGGCTTTAAAAATATTAGGTAGGAATTTGGTAATTCACTAGGCAAACGTTGTTTGAAAACCAACTGGGCATCATTACAAAGTGTCCAGCCTTTGTCACATTTTAGATAGGCAGTGTAATGTCCAGATGTTGTGGAAGGACCATCATGGAAAATTATTACAATTGCTACAAAAGTCCTTCCTGATATTGATAGTTGTGCTGCTACAAATTTCTTTATTAAAGTATCCAATTTTCTTCCGTCAGCTGTACAACGTTGCATCATTAAAATTATGTATTTTTCATATTTTGTTAAGAATAATGTGGATAACATTTCTGATTTACATTGGCTACACTCCATGTTTTGAATTGCACCTTTAAGGAATTTATTGAAAGACACCGATTTACAGTCTGGTAATATTAAATACAGAAATCTCTCAGTGTCTACATTGGTGCTACATGTATACATGCAATTTTCACAATAATGTTCCCATTTGTAAGAAAGGCCAAAAATATTTTCTATTTCTACACCTTCATTTTGAAAAATGGTAAGCATATAAAAGTCCTGAGCATCTTGTTGGATATTTTGTGTAAATTGTGTAGAACCAGAACACACATCCAAAAGACTACGAACATCTGAAACAGATTGTATTTTACTTCTATCTGTTGTCAATTTTTCATAAACAGAATGCAACAGAGAACAAAATCTTTTTTGCCGATTCTGCATAATTTGTTCTTGCAAACCTTCAAGATAAAAAACAACATTGACCACTACATTAGCCTAACAGTTGACACCAGAACTATTTTCAAACTGATAACCAACAATCTCTCCAACAGTGTCCAATTTCTTTTTACCTGCAATCACAACATTATCTTGTTCTTTTCCCTTCTTGACACCTTCAGAACAGATATTCTCTAACCTTCTTTTTCGACCAAACACACGCTTTTCAAATACAGGATATTGACCTAAATTTGGAGCATACACCCTTCTTAACCTATTATACTCTTTTACACAGTTTGCATCTGCAGTAACCTTTGTCTCATCAAAATCAATCAAAAACAAACCAGATAATGTTCTGACTCGCGACCAAGCAACATATGCCATACCCTCTTTAAATACGGTAGATCCAATGTTCACCAATGCACTGTCTACATTTAATCCTTGAGATTTATGAATAGTCACTGCATATGCCAGAGAAAATGGAAATTATTTCCTACGGACATATAAATCTTTAACAAGCAAAAAACGAACTGAACAACGACCAATTTCTTTAACTTCATCAATCTGATCAAATTTAATTTTTAAAAATTCAATTCCTTCTTTTTTCTGATAATTCACAAAAATCACCACTTTGCCCATTGCACCATTAACTAAACCTTTCTCTACATCCAAATTACGCCTTAAAATTACCCGACAGTTTACACACACACATAGTGGTGCCGATTACGATCCGGTAAAAACCGGGTAAGAACCGTCGGTCGGAGCATTTTCTCCGTCCGACTCGTACCCGGTAGTAAAACTTTACAAACATGGAATTACGATTCGCACGGAAACACCATTTCCGTACGAATCGTAAAAAGCACCGACCAACAAAAATATACATATGAATGTGATCCGGGAATGCTGCGACGTGACGTCGGGACGCTGTCAGGCAGCGTTTCACGACCCAGGAAGTACGATTCGAACCGACAGCAGTCCGGACGGCAATATTTTCACGGCACCCAAAAAGTGCCGGAAAAGCGAAGTACGGCGCAAAACGACCAGAGTAGATGCACCGTACCCCCCCCAGCCCCCGTACGTTTGAGTCGACCCCCCCCAGCCCCCGTACGTTCGAGTCGACCCCCCCACCAGCCCCGGTACGTTTGAGTCGACCCCCCCCAGCCCCTGTACATTCGAGTCGTCCCCCCGTGTATGTACACCCGTGTATGTGTCGTACCCCCATGTATGTACACCTGTGTACGTGTCGAACCCCCCGTGTATGTACACCCGTGTACGTTCGAGTCGTACCCCCACCCGTGTATGTACGGTGCGTACCCCCAGCGCTGGGGGTATGCACCGTACATACACGGGTGGGGGTACGGCTCGAACGTACATGGGTGTACATACACGGGGGTTTGACACGTACACGGGTGTACATACACGAGGGGTACGACTCGAACGTACACGGGTGTACATACACGGGGGGGTTCGACACATACATGGGTGTACATACACGGGGGTCCAACACGTACACGGGTGTACATACACGGGGGGGTTCGACACATACACGGGTGTACATACACGGGGGGTTCGACACGTACACGGGTGTACGTACACGGGGGTTTGACACGTACACGGGTGTACATACACGGGGGTTCGACACGTACATGGGTGTACATACATGGGGGGGTTCGACACGTACACGGGTGTACATACACGGGGGGTTCGACACGTACACGGGTGCACATACACGGGGGGACGACTCGAACGTACGGGGGCTGGGGGGTCGACTCGAATGTACGGGGGCTGGGGGGGATTCGACTCGTACATAGGAGGTCTGGGGGGAGTGTTGGGTGAGTATGCGGGCACGTGTCTCCATGGTTGCTATGGGAGTTTGGTGCGGACGGTGTTTTTTCCATACGGTTGTAACATCGGACGCACGGGATGGATCGTAATTCCGCGGTCGGACTTCACTTTTCACACTTGTACGGTAAATCGTCCGAGGACGTGTCGGACACATTTTCCGACCCGAGGACGTGTGGGGAATAATTCCCAATGCGATTCGTATGGACTTTTTCCCATGCGAATCGTAATTGGCTGTTTGTACGGCACTTGTACGATTCGTACGGTAAAAAGACCGGATACGAGTCGTACGGGGAATTTTTTTACCGGATCGTAATCGGCACTATTGTCTTTTCTAAACCAGCAGTTTTAGATATTTTTTTTCCAAACAATCCAGTTTTGATCTCAACTTTCCCGTCAAAATAATAGTGATTCCTTCATGCAGTATTTTATCGATGGCTTCCATTTTTACAATTTCTTCATTTTCCAGTTTTAATAATTCTTTGTTGAATATTGAACACTTGCGCAGTGTTGGCATTAATTATCGATGGCTTCCATTTTTAGGAATTTCCACGTACACTTTTGCAGGAACTGCATTTTCATTTGGAAAGACATTGCAAAGTAATCGACTCTCCAAAGCTTCTTTCCCTTGTTTTGAAAGAATTCCAATTCTTATATCTTGAAGAATACTCATTCTTCTATTCAGCATCATTTGCCTGTCGCATATTTGTTGTCAGTTCTTTGTATTCAAAATTACTCCAAATGTTCACATTACCAACACTGCCAAGAGACTTTCTGGTATCTTCATGGGCAAGTGTTTTAAATACCGGTTGTCCTTTTACCGGAGTCAGTTGCAGTAGATCTCCAAAAACTATGACGTGTTTTCCTCCAAATAAGACGTCATACTCGGTTTTAAGAATTTGCTGCATTCTTAAATGCACAAAGGCAAGCAACAAGTTTGAGACCATGCTCACCTCATCAATAATGAGAAGTTTCATTTTCTTCAGCACTCTTGAAACTTCACAACAAGCTTCTCCAGATAGCTTGTGGTATTCCAATTTGTTCTCATGCTCTACTGGCAGCATTAGTAAATGATGTAAAGTAATTCCTTTAATGTTATGAGCTGCCAACCCAGTTGAAGCAGTGACAACACAAGACAAATGTGAATCAGTTGTTTTCTGCAGATAGCTTGTAATTAATTTAATTAAGAAATTTTTTCCTGTTCCAGCTTGACCACTCACATACATTTGGATAGGTTGAAATGATGTACATGAGCACCCTCTCTTTTCATGAAGTAATCCATGGTCAATCTGCTCTTTCACTTGCTGATATATTTGTTTCTGTTCAACATTTAGTTGCTCTTCCAAGTTTCCTAACTGTATTGCATCTTCTTGTGCTTGATACATCTCTGTTTCCACCTCATTCATTGCAATCGCTGCTTCATTTTCAACAATTGGTTGTCCTAGTGGATCTTGACTCAGTGCAGCAGAACTTTGACTGTCTTGAGAACTGTCTCTAGCAATCTCAGCTGCAATTATAGCTTCTTGATCAATTTCATCATTCAACATTTTGACATAATTTGCGAAAGCACTGCATTGTATGTTATCTTTACAAGCATTAAATGAATCTTCATAGCTGGGAAAATCTCCAAGTAATTCCAGTTCTGAACGCCATGGTTTGAACATTTGCAAAAGGGCTAAATAGTAAAATTCCCTTTTGTCAGCAGTGTCGCAACTCAGTTTCCTGTGATTAATTAAATTTCCTTTCCTTTGTTTCACCAGACATCCTTCGGAACCAATCACTCCATATTTTCCATCGTTGATGTTCTCTGTAGTATTCCGTTTAAAAGTGTAGTTTTGCAGCACTTCATAGAGACACATGTTCTCAAGATGATGACTTCTATTTGGATAGTATGTGTCCAACATATTCGTTTTCAAAATATCTGTACTTTCTGGGTCATTTTCTGCTAAATATTCAATTTCTTGAACAGATCTCAGTACCCGATTTCGCATTCCTGCAAGACCTAGACCCACCCAAATGATTCTTCTACTTTTGGAATATAGACTTGCAGACGATAACCGATCTGAACATTCATATGCTCCAATTTCATGATGCGATAACATCTTAAACAGAAACTGTATAATTTCTTACTTAGAGTCTTCTCGTGAGAAATCTCTTCCCACATTTCTTTCAATTCAGTCTTTTCTGATTTAGTAATGTAAGACGTTACATATCGAGCAACAGCAATGGAATTGTCCGCAACATACTGAATATCCATGTTAGCGTTCCACATGGATAAAATAACTGGAGTGTAGTCATTTATGTATTTTGATTCTTCGCTTCTTCCTAAGTTGTAGGTGTTTTTCGGAGACTTTCTTGTGATGGTATGTTGTATAGCTGACATAAAACTGTTCACTCTTCCTTTGGATAATACAGGATGTGGAAATCCAAAACGACATTTGGTATAGAACTTATCCTTTGACTTGTACTTTCGTCAACAGTATTTTCCACACCTGTGGCTTTGAAATCGTAAGACTTGTTTTAAGTTTTTGTCTTCTCTGCTATTTGGAAGAGCACATGTAGCATAATCTTCAATGAAAGACAAAACAGTTTCATCTGAATCTGTTCCAAATTTGGGGGCGTCCTTGACCCATAACAACATATGTATGTGAGGAGCACCTCTTGCTTGATACTCCTTTCTCCAAAAGAAATCCACAACTTCTCCAAGAGGAGGATTCTTTTTATTGCAGATGAAAGACATCATAGCTTCAAATCTATGATTGAAATATCTGCATACATTGACAGGATCCAAAGAGCACAATTCTCCAGGTGTCTTGTGTTCAATATTTTTTATATTGGAATTTGCCTCTCGAAGAAATTCAAGTAAATCATCCCAAGCATACTCAGCACAGCTTAGTGTAACGAACCATGTAGGAGTTCCCAAGTTCCGTAGCATACATTTCAGTTCTCCATGTCGACGGTACCAATATTCATTAGTCCCACGCATTCCATCAGATTAATCAACTCAGATTATAAATGACCATCTCTCTGATGCACTTTATCCATAAAATCCTTTGCAGTTACATTTTGAAGATGCATTCCAGTTTTTAAAATGTGATTTACTGCATATGAAAGTCCAGACAAGTCACTTTCAAACAGAAGATGAAACATATAAGGAGTACATTGTCGAAATCTTGGATCTTCTGCATATAATCTTGTTATCTGATATTCAGATGCAGGAATCGGCACAGGACGTTCATCATATCGTCCACCTTTTCCTGTTGGAAACAACTGCGGGAAACGACGAGCTTCCAAGCTCTCTTCCCATGAACTCATGCGACTTCCTGTTGCCGTTTTCATTTGAAACAACTCAATCGTATTCCCCATCACCTCTTTGGAATGAAGTGGATGTACACTGTAATGTTCATAGATCTCTTCACATCTGGACATGTCCACTTTTTCTGTTTGTCCGCTTAATGTTTCAGTATCTTCTGCTAAATCTATTCCTTCTTCTCCAACAAACACATTTCTATAGTACTCATTATTTTTTAACAGATACAATGACGCCTTTTGCACTTTTCTAACATCCACTATCTCTTGCCAGATTTTCTTATTCTTAGTAGGAACACCATTAACTAGAATGACTAGTGGCTCATTTTCTGCATGGTCTACACCAATAGTTTCAATATTTTTCCTTAAATCTAATGGAAAATACACAACTCTTCCTTTCAATCCTCTTTGCAACTCTGATGGAGGTAATTTACTTGTTTTGGGCTCCATACGAACAATAGACTGAAACGGGTGAACACATGGTATGAGAATAGACTCAAACGTATTTAAATATATCATCTCTCGAGGAATAGCAACCAACTCTAGATTATTATGAACAGCTCTAGCAGGCATTCTCATCTAATTTGTTATAACAATATTTGCAAATACGCTGCTCACATCCCACATCAAAACAATCCTCTACCAGCAAATAAGTTGCAAATTCCATCCACTTATCATTATCTTCTATTTCACTTTTTAAATACAGATTGACACCCCTAGTCTGATTTTTATAGTGACTTCGCCGACAACAAATACAAGAAACATTTGGTCTTTCACCTGAAATTACCTTAAACTTTGTGATTTCATCCTCAAATTTTTCTGTAATTACGGGTTGTACATTGTCTTCAACATTTGGTTCTACTACTGTGTCAGTTTCTTCACTCTCTTGCTGAGGACCAAAGTAACAAAACTCAAAATCATCACAGACCTGCTTCACATCTGATACTGACCTACGCAAAAGAGCACTGTTCAACTCACTTAACTTTAGTGCTGGACTTTTTGCATAAAACAACCTTCTCACTAACTTCCACATTTGAGTATGATGTACTGCCAGCATTCTGAAATGGTGAAAAACACTTTGACAAACTTTCCTAGAAAGACAAGCCAGAGAATGACCTTGCAAACCAGTATGTTTTCTAATTCTGCAAGGGTCTAGTCCTTGCAACAGCTTAATCTTTTGTTTTACACTTTTTTTAGTATAGGCTCGTAAAAAACTACATAATTTTTCAATAGATTCCTGTCGTACACTGCAAACACTACTACAATCTCAAGTGTACACAGGGTTTTTAGCACGTCTCCCTAAAACTTCATCAGCTATCACTTCTTCTGCATTTCTTTCAACCATTTTCTCTTTCTCAGTTGGACAACCGTCGCAAACCTCATAACCTCTACCACTGGTGTCAACTTTATACAATAATTTTTCGCTCAGTGAATAACTCTCTTCATTAAAAAAAGGCTCTGAACTGGAACTGTGTTTCCATTCTCCCAAAAAAAATCACAACATTTTTTTATTATTAATAACTCTTTTCCTCCTACTTTTGGCCTTCATTACATGTATTGGTTTATCTAGCGATCGAATTCTGTTTAACACTAAAATAAACAGTTTCCTTTTTACTTCAAAAGCCTTTACCACAATGTTTTCAATATGCTTCTTCTTTTTATAAAATAAAGCTCTCTTTTTATATTTCTTTACATCTTTCAGCAAATTATGCACTACTCTCTTGTAAAATATTTTTTTTGCGTAATTCCTTATACTGATTTTGCCTTCTTTTACCATACTTTATCTCCTTTGACTGACCATTTGCTTTTTTACTTTTCCTCTTATTTTGAATTTTTTTCTTACTTGAAGAATTCTCAGTAGTTCCAGCATTATCTACATTCTGTTTGTTCCTACAAACATTTTTAATAAATTGCTTTGTGATCTTACCAGAAGATTTTTTCCTTTTAGCCACATTATCTTGTACATTCAATACTTGTGGTTGATGTTTCTTCAAATTATCCTCCTGTCTCTGTTCTTTTCTTTTTCTTTTTTTTTCTGGCATGATTTCTCTATTTTAACGTTGAAAAACAGTATCTGTAAAAAAGAATCACAAATAAATGTATATTAATAACTTTCAAATTTATACTATTCCATTACTGTACAAACACATTTTATATCAAAACTGACTAAGAAACTATAGCCCTGAACCACAAGTGTGACGATGGTTAAAACACTACATGCATAGTGCATACTACTTTGAAGCAGTTCATGCCCTAAAGCCTACCTCACTAAAAGACTACATGCTAACTGACTGAATGATTACAGTACTATAAGGAGACATACTGGGTGAGTAACAGGGTGTTTGCTAGAAGTGTATGAATACTAACTGGGGAATTGAAGGTGTGAAAGACAACTGTGTAGGTGATTAGAGGACTGCATGCATACTGGATAGGCATTTGAAGCAGTCCATGTGCTAATGCCTGGCTCACTGCAAGAGTACTTGGGTACCGACTGAATGATTAGAGTACAGCAAGGAGAGTGCCTGAGTGAATTTATAAGTGGTTGGCTTTTGGCACAGTGAATGGATTAGTACTTGGTACTGAATGGGTCACTAAAGGAGTGCAAAGGGAGTGACAGGGTGTTTCCTGGAAGTGTATGGATACTGACTAGCGAATTGAAGGTGTGAAAGACAAGTATTAGAAGACTGCATGCATACTGCATAGACATTTGAAGCAGTCTATGTGGTAATGTATGGTTCACAACATAAGTACTTAGAAACTGACTAAATCATCAGACTACTCCTAGGACAGTGCCTGGGTAAAACTTTTAAATTTTCAGTTCTGGCACAGTGAAGAGAATAGTACATGGTACTGCACTTTAGTGTCAAACCCTGACTCATTTTATCAATGCATAAGCAAAGAATAGCTTCTAAAGCTACTAAAACTTGACAACATGACCGAATACACTATGTTACCAAATCCTTCTCTCACAGTGGTTCCCAAATGCACACAGACTCACAGTGTGATTCTAGACACGCACCACTATCCCTAGGAGTTTATCCAAACTCATTCACTACTGTGGAAGTGGTAAGGGAACTGCACACAATCTACATATTTCAGGACTGCACTTTTGTGTCAAAGCCGAACTCATTTAATCAACGCATAAGCAAAGACTGGCTTCTGATGCTACTAAAACTTGAAAACATGACAGATTTTAAAACAGTTATCTGTCAGCAAATACACAATGTTACCAAATGCTTCTCTCACAGTGGTTCCCAAATGCACACAGACTCACAGTGTGATTCTAGACAAGCACCACTATCCCTAGGAGTTTACCAAAACTCATTCACTACAGTAGAAGTGCCAAGGGAACTGCACACAATCTACACATTTCAGGACTGCACTTTTGTGTCAAGGCCTGACTCATTTAATCAAAGCATAAGCAAAAACTGCCGTCTAATGCTACTAAAACTTGACAACAAGACAGGTTTTAAAACAGTTATCTGTCAGCAAATACACGATGTTACCAAATGCTTCTCTCACAGTGGTTCCCAAATGCACACAGACTCACAGTGTGATTCTAGACAAGCAACACTATCCCTAGCAGCTTACCAAAACACATGCACTACTGTGCAAGGGGTAAGGAGACTACACACAATCTACATATTTCAGGACTGCACTTTTGTGTCAAACCCGGACTCATTTAATCAAAGCATAAGCAAACACTGCCTTCTAATGCTACTAAAACTTGACAAGACAGATTTTAAAACAGTTATCTGTCAGCAAATACACGATGTTACCAAATACTTCTCTCACAGTGGTTCCCAAATGCACACAGACTCACAGTGTGATTCTAGACAAGCAACACTATGCCTAGCAGCTTACCAAAACTCATTCACTACTGTGCAAGGGGTAAGGAGACTACACACAATCTACATATTAAAGTACAGCACATTAGTGTCAAAGCATGACACATTTTATCAATGCATAAACAAAGACTGGCTTCTAATGCTACTAAAACTTGACAACATGATAGGTTTTAAAACAGTTATCTGTCAGCAAATACACGATGTTACCAAATGCTTCTCTCACAGTGGTTCCCAAATGCACACAGACTCACAGTGTGATTCTAGACAAGCAACACTATCCCTTGCACTATACCAAAACACATTTCTTCATCTAGAAGGAGTACTACATTTTAGTGTAGAAACATAACTCATTTCACAAATTCATAAACAATGACTGGTTTCTAGTTCTACCAAAATATAAAAACAGCACAGTTATCTGTCTACAAACACATGAAAAACACAAATGCTTATCACAGAATGGTTTCTACATGCACACACTGTCAATAAAATTGTAGAGAAAAAAAGTACTCCCTACACTTTAGCAGGAGAAATACATTAGTCTGATTAAAATCAAAATAGTCTACATACATCCCCTCACAATTAAATAATTCACCTTTCAAGTAGTTATGTAGATTAAGAAGTATATCAGTCACACACCAGATATCAGTCACACACCAGATTTTCTTATACAGAATCTCTGCACTGTGCACCTGTCAGCAGAACCAAAGAATGGCAAAGTTTACATCTCATTTTTCACACATATACATGTAAACATCAAATCACGTTCCTTCCCACATAAATTCAAAAGCAAACATTCATTTCTATTGGTTAAACATTTCAACCCTTTCCAAATGACATAAATTTTAACCCTTCCCCCAATCTGCCTTCTGCCCGTTACCATAGAACCATAGTCATGGAACACTGTACTGAGCACACAGGTCACAAGTTCAGCACACAATGTTGCTAATCAAGACAGCAAGTGTGCTTGACTTTTCAACATATCAGCTTATCATATATAATGTTGCTTACAATCAGTTTTGTTAACCAATAAGAATCATGCGTTTAAAAAACAGAAATATACACCCTACCTTTCAGTGTAGAAGATTGTCAAACAACCAATGATTTCTTGTCTTTGTTCAAAATTGCATCTTAGCCACCATTTTAGAAACATCTTACTTTCCAAACTGCCATTTCATTTACAGAGATCATCTGAGTGCATCCAGACCTCCTTTCAAGATGGTTAGAGTGTGGATTGTGGGACACAGCTATATTTTCTGGAGCCAAAGGTATGCAGAAAACAAAGGCATTCACAAAGACCTAGGTTTGCCAAATGTAGAAATTAAATGGATTGGACAGAGAGGGTTAAAGTGGCACCAATTGATGCCATTGGTGAAATCCTTCATGCAAATCCAACACCCTGACCTCTTAAAAGTGCACTGTGGTGGCAATGGCCTAGGCACATTGACTGGGGTAGGTCTGGAAATGCTTATGAAGGACACCTTTGCAGAACTGATTTAACTTTTCCCCAAAACTGCCTTTGTGTATTCTAACATATGCCAAAGGCAGAAATGGAACTGGTCCGATCATTTTTGGGTAGGGTCCGCGGATCCTCCCCGGCCATAGATATATATATACTTTTAACTCTAATTTTCTCAGGAACTAGTGAACGGATTCACACCATTCATGCAAAAGGCACGAGTCTGAACTGAGGACTACCTCTTTGCCAAATTTGGTGTAATTCCGTTCAGCGGTTCGGGCTGTAGCTGCGACAACAGATCCTATGGGAAATTGCATGGGGAAAACGTGTTGTGGGACCCCCCTTTTTTCTCGTCCCCCACTTGACAAATCACCACAAACCTTTCAGGGTAGGAGCGGAGCGGAGCTGGCCAAAAGTTTGGAAAATTTCGCGAAGATTCGTCAACCGGCGCCAGACTTATTAGGAATAGAATGTTGCGGTTTTCCTATGGAAACTAGGTCCTAACTATAACTATCTACTGGCGACCGCCAGTAGATAATATACACATATACATATTGACTAGTCTTAACTGTTTATCTTGTAAATGTTAACTTTTTGAAAAATTCTCTCCCTTTATAAAGTACTTATACACCACACACTCTTTACAAGAGAATATCTAACACACACTCTCTACAACACAATCGCTACTACACACTTACTATTACACAATCTCTAATACACACTCTCTGATACACACTCTCTGATACACACTTTCTAACACACAGTCTCTAACACAGATACACTCTCTAAAACACTCTCTCTAACACACTGTATAGCACACACTCTTTAACACACTCTATACTACACACTCACTACTACACACTTACTAATACACACTGTGCTACACATTGTCAAGTACACACTCTCAACAACACACTCTTTAACACACACTCTCTACTACAAACTACTACACACTTAATATTACACACTCTACTGCACATTCTCTGCCACACACTCTCTGACACACTCTCTGACACACACTCTCTGACACACACTCTCTTCACTGCACACTCTCGACTGCACGCTCTCGACTGCACGCTCTCGACTGCATGCTCTCGACTGCACACTCTCGACTGCACACTCTAGACTGCACACTCTTGCCCGCACACTCTCGCCCGCACACTCTTGCCCGCACACTCTTGCCCGCACACTCTCTACCACACTATCTACCACACACTCTCTACCACACTGTCTACTACTCACTAGTACTCCTTCTCTATTACACACATTACTAATATTTAGTATTTCTAATACTCACTCTATAACACACTTTAAAATAAAAACTCTGCAACATACATTTAAATACACACTCTCAAATACACACTCTCTAGTACTCTCTACTACACATCCTCTACTGCAGTCTCTAATAAAATCTACTACATACATTGTAGTAAAAACTTACAACTCTACTAATATCTCAACTCACAATATTACTCACTACTATGCTTTACTACTTACTCTATACTACACATAACTGCTCCTACTACTATCACTACTACTTACTATATACTACACACTATCTACTTTAAACTCTAATCACTACTTTTCCTTTACTTTTTTTAAATTTTCAGTTATAAGTTGGCAATAGCTAATGATGAAAAGTGAACATGCAGGTAAGAACAAATCTGCAAACTCCTGTGGTGTTACTTACGTGAAGCACTGTCAACTTTTCCAACAACTTGTTACTTACTATTACTCTTTCTTCACAACACTAATACACTCGATTACTGTACTAGACACACTCTACTACTCTCTAATATACACTCGGCTACACAATATCTACTATGCATCCTCTAATACATACACAAATGTACAAACTCTCTACCACATGTTCTCTACCGCACTTGCAACAACACAATCTAAAACACACTCTCAAACACACACTGTATAACTCACACATTCTCTAACACACAAACTCTTTTAACACACACACTCTTTGCCACACACTCTTTACCACACATACTTTACCACACACACTTTACCACACACACAATCTACCACACACAATCTACCACACACAATCTACCACACACAATCTACCACACACTCTGTAACACACACTCTCTAAAACACTGTAACATACGCTCTATAACACAATCTCTAACACAACTCTTTAACACACACACTCTCAACAGCACACTCTTTACTGCACACTCTATACAAAACTCTCTCTACCACACACTATCTATATCACTTTCTACTACTCACTATTAATCCTTCTCTATTACACACATTACTACTATTTACTAATTTCTAGTACTCACTCTATACACACTCTCAAACACACTCTCTATAACTCACTCTTTACTACACACCCTTAACTATAGTCTCTATTAAAATCTAATACATGCATTATAATAAAAAATTACAAGTCTAAAAATATCTCTAATGACTATATTCATACCTATTAAATTTACTACTTACTCTATGCTACACAAAACCGTTCCTACTACTATCACTACTACTTACTATATACTACATACTGTGTACTATAAACTCTTCTCACTCCTTTTTGCTTTACTTTTTTTACACTTTTCGGTTATAAGTTGGCAATAGCTGATGATGAAAAAGTGAGCATGCAGGTGAGAACCAATCTGCAAACTCCCATGGTGTTACTTACGTGAGGCACTGTCAACTTTTTCCACCACATTTTACTTACTATTACTCTTTCTTCACAACACTAATAAAATATATTACTATACTAAATACACTCAACTACTCTCTAATATACACTCTGCTACAAAATAGCTAATAGGCATCATCTACTACACAGACTCTCTACCACACACTTTCTACTGCACACTCTCTACTGCACACTCTCTACCGCACACTCTCTACCGCACACTCTCTACCGCACACTCTCTAGCGTACACTCTCTCGCGCACACTCTCTCGCGCACACTCTCTCGCGCACACTCACCACTCCACACTTACTATTACAAAAGAACTATGCTACAAAACTCTACAAAAATTTTCTTTAACAAGTTCCGCAAAAAAATATTAAACAATACTGCTCCACTGCATACAATGTATAAAAAAACTAATACAAATATTTTTTTTATATATTTTACAGGAGGAAGCGACAAAAACGGTATTTATTGGAGGACAAGAAACTAAACTTAAATCTATAACAGTTAATGATGCAACTGACTCGGTTAAAATCACACTGTGGAGAGACGCGACGGACTTCCCGATAGAACTTGGAACATACATTAAAATAACTCACTTGACAGTGCACGAGTTTAATAACCAAAAAATATTAAATACAACTCGAAATACACAATTCCAAATAAGTACAAAATGCAATCCAATATTTATAGGTAAAATACATGCATACACTTAAAAAGACTTACTTAGACATCCAATAAACAACACATATTACATGCATCTGTTTACTCAAAAATACATCTCTCGCTCTCTCTTCTACATACATTTTACAATAGCAATCTAACTCTCACATACAAACTATATATCCCTTTAACTACATACATATGTATTACTCCCTAAAGCAGGCTCCCTCTATATCTCTAACTACATACATTTTTCATTAATAGCAATACTCCTATCTTCATCTTTATTCCCATGTATATACAAACATCTATATCACTATCTCCACCTAACTTTATATCTCACTATATCACAACACTCAATAATTCACAAACCATAACATGAACACTATCTACATAACTTACTAACACTGCTCAACTTTCATCACTCTTAAGTACTTCACTCACTGTACTTTCTTCCCTGTATATCACTCTGTTTATCTCTCACCCAATAACTCTCCCTACCTCTCACTCTACTTACACCTACCACTGTCTACAACACTTCAAATACTTCTAACTCTCAATATCTCTTTTAATACTTCCCTACAACTCCCTAAGTAACTACAAAATGCAATAAAATATTTATAGCTATATTACATGCATACTCTCCAAACACTTACACGTACTTACAATAAAAACATATACACCACATCCATCTGTGTACTCTCATAACATCTGTGTACTCTCCTAACAAACTACATTTCTCACTCTATCACTTTTACACACATTTTAATATATTGCTAACTAACTCTACCATACCATACTACCTGTCTCACTCAGTATATATACCTAAACTGCTAACACATGCAAAACTCCATATAACAAACTTTCTCTATAACACACTTTTTCATTCTAACTCCCACAAATTTTCTAAATAACAATTTCTTAAACATCCCATATCTCTATCTATACCTAACTATATATCTTCATATATCACAACAATAAACAATTCCCTCTACATACAATTGCCTCTCTCTCCTTAACTCAAAAACACTCCTCTACTTTACTCACACTATATAACTCCCTCTCTCTGCGTGTTCTAATTCTATATCACTGTGTGTCTCTCTTACACTCACTCTCACTACATCTATCTCTCTCAATGTCTTTCAAGTTCTATCCCTCAAACACTCTATATGCCTCCCTCCAACTCACTACTTCTACTGCACACCACCCCTCCACACTAAAAATAATAAGAACTTTCACTATATTACTCTCTTTCTGTCTTTATCATTATCTATCTATACACATACATTTATCTACCTCTCTATACTATCTGCAATTACCTTTAATATTTGTTTCTATTTCGGTCCATATCTATAACAATCACTTTTCTATTTATCACAAAAAGACATTAAAAGATGCCAATAACTAAATGTACATACAGTCTAAATGCCTTGATTAACACATTTTTTTGCCTTCCCAGATAATAGAACCACCGCAAAAAGAACTTACAATTACAATATATGGACTAGAGAATACAACTCAAGAGAAAAGTACTATAACAGTACAAATTGAAGACAACGATCATTTGAAATCAGTGGAAATAACCAATTCACTTCTAATGGATTACCTAAATATACCAGCGGACATTGAGGACTTTGCAGAGGCTCTCATGCCATACCTACCAAAAACATTGAATGTCATCTTTCAAAATGGATGCATAATAGAAATTATTGAAGAATCATACATTATACATTATGCAAGCATCATCAAAGTGCAAAATCCGACGAAAATGTAAAAAAAAATATTTAAAGCTTAAAGTTAATAAAAGGTGTTAAAAAAATGTGCTTATTGATTATTTACATGGAATAAATATATATTAGTATATACTTGCATGCATATATAATCAGCACTCTGCAAAGATATTAAGTATGCACATATATATGCACATATACATAACAATATGCAGCATATATGTACAAATATAAATACATATTTATAAATATGTATCACTATACTTTCAAAATAGTACTACTTAATGTACTCTTCTACTAATTATAATACTCACTCTACCATTTAAAGTCTACAACTCACTTTTTAATACTCACTCTTTCACTCTTAATGACTGTTAGTGACATGCTAGTACACAATATCTAATACTAATATACTCGCTCTAATAACAACGATACTACTTATTCTACAACACTATAAAAACACACTACTATCTCCTACACTACTAATAATACTAATGTTCAATGCACTCTCTACTACTCACTCGAATACTCACTGTACTACAAATATTAACACTACTAACACTCTACTACTCCACTACTTATTCATTACAAATGACTATGCTAATAACACTCTAGAAATAACACTTTACTACTCACTCCTTAATAATAACTCTCTAATCAAAATAACTAACTCCACTACGATACAACTCTATAATACTTACAAATCACTATACTACCCACACTATACTACTCTCTTCTCACTAACTACTACTATCAATAAATACTACTCACTAAAATAATTCTTACAACTAGAGGTGAAGTGCGTGCCACTTCTGCGTTGGCTCCCAAGATCAATGTGTATGTGTCTAGATCTATGTGTGTCTGTGTGGTTCTGTATGTCTGTGTGTGTGGCTCTCTGTGTGTGGCTGTGTGTGGATGTGGCTCTGTGTATGTATGGCTCTTTGTGTGTGGCTTTGTGTGTGTGGCTCTGTGTGTGTGTAGGTGGCTCTGTGTGTGTGTGGGAGGCTGTGTGTGTGTGTGTGTGTGTGTGTGTGTGTGTGTGTGTGTGTGTGTGCATGTGTGTGTGTGTGTGTGTGTGCCTCTGTGTGTGTGTGGCTCTGTGTGGGTAACTTTTTTTGTAGGTGCCTCTATGCGTGGGTGGCTCTGTCTCTGTGTGGGTAAATCTGTTTGTGTGAAGTTGGCTCTGTGTGGTTGGCTCTATTTGTGTGTGGGTTGCTCTATGTGAATAGCTCTGTGTAGGTGGCTCTGTGTGGGTGGCTCTGTGTGTGTGGGTGGCTTTGTGTGTGTGGCTCTGTGTGTGGGTGCAAATGCACTAGGTCTCACATTTGAGAGAGATTAAGCTATTGACATTGTAAATAACAATGCAGTTTCTTTCAATGTTTTAAAAACAAAAACATAAACAAAAATAATGTCATGAGCAATGCCAATAGCTCTAACTTTAACACTGCCAAGACCATTGCATTGTAAATGCTTGTTTGTGCAAGGAGTCCTTTTTGGGGGGAGAGGGAGGAAGTGCCACAGAGTCTCCAACTTTCTGTTCCTGTCCAGCAGGCTCCTCCCAGTGCTTTGTCCATCTCCTGTTCATTCTGCCTTTGGATTTGAGCTGGAAGGATCACTCTTTGTGTCTTCTGCATCATTATCATTGGATTTGAGGACTTTTGAATTTGATTTTTTACAAGTAAGTTGGTGTTGTGTCTGTTTGATTGCGGGCATTGCAGTTGCTGCAACTACAATTTTGGTACTTATCATTCCTTTTTTTTTAAATTGTTGGGGGTAGCCAGTAGGCCCAGAGCTAGTCATGGGTGGGTGCATGATGAAGCAACTGTTCCTTTGGTGTGTATTGAATGTTTTTCAAACATCATTTAGGGCATAGATGGCATTGGATTGAGTTAGGAAATGTGTTTTTTGGAGGGTATTTATGTTTTTGGGTGTGTGTTAAAGAAATGCCTTTGTTGTGTGTGCCTGGTGTGTTGGTGTGCACCCTGCAGACCTTGTTTTGCCCTGTGGAGTTTTGTTTTTGCATTTTATTGCATTAAAAAGGCAAAGCAGTGTGGTTTAGCATGCATCTTTTGCCTGGCTTCTTTTATAGGCCTTTTGTCAGTTCATTGTTTCCCAGGCCTCCTGCTTGTTGCTTGTGATTTGTGAGTGTCTATGTGGCTGGTGGCCTTTTCTGGTGGGAGTTATTAGTGTGCTGCTTTTGCCATATATAGGCATGCATGGTATTCCTTTGTGGCCTAGGCTTCTAGTTGTGGGCCTGGCCATGAGGCTGGCGCCCATTTTGAAGGCAGGCAGTGTTTTTTTTTAAACAGGCCTGCATTGTCGGTCTTCTGTTTCTTGTAGTTGGGTGGGCCTGGCCATGTGGCTGGTGGCCATTTTGAAGCCTAGGCCTGCAAGCTTGTGTGGCCTTGTCTGCCCACAGGCCTGCTTTCATCCAGTAGGCTCAGAGCAGGTAGCCACGGGTGCATTAA
The DNA here is from genome assembly GCF_964204655.1 of Triturus cristatus. Lineage (NCBI taxonomy): Eukaryota > Metazoa > Chordata > Amphibia > Caudata > Salamandridae > Triturus > Triturus cristatus. Next base: position 304,338,941 of record NC_140579.1, on the reverse strand, counting down.
ACAAGTATTTCTGTGTGGTCTGTTGAATTTAAACATCATTTAGGGCATGGATGGCATTGGAAAATGTATTTTTGGGGGGTATTTCTGTTTTTGGGTGTGTGTGAAGGAAATGCCTTTGTTGTGTGTGCCTGGTGTGTTGGTGTGCACACTGCAGACCTTGTTTTGCCCTGTGGATTTTCATTTTTGCATTTTATTGCATTAAAAAGGCAAAGCAGTGTGGTTTAGCATGCATCTTTTACCTGGCTTCTTTTATAGGCCTTTTGTCAGTTCATTGTTTCCCAGGCCTCCTGCTTGTTGCTTGTGATTTGTGGGTGTCCATGTGTCTGGTGGCCTTTTCTGGTGGGAGTTATTATTAGTGTGCTGCTTTTGCCATATAGGCCTGCATGGTTTTCCTATTGGCTTACTGCTTCCATCTATCCCCTTTGCCAGCAGCAGCTCCCTTCCATTACATTTGTATTTTGGTTGGTGTTCTTATTCTTTCCTATCCTTCCTGAGAGTGTAGTATGTACACTGTACACATTAAGTAGTATACCATAGCCCTTGTTGCCAAAGTCTCACCAATGACTACACTATATCTTTTATTTGTTTGTTTGTACTAGTAGTATTTGAACCACAACAATAAATGCAACATTTCACTGATGTTCTTCTCCTGGCTTATTTGCTTTTAGGTGCACAAAAAGACAGAGGAGGAGGTAACTATCAACATCATCCGTTGTACTGCCAGAGAGAAGTCTTGCTGCGCACCACATCACGTCCACGTGTGACCACAGACATCTCTGCAACTTGTGGTTCTGTGTCCTGTCTGACATCTGAAGAAGATGGCCCCAAAGAAAAGTACCAGGTCCTCCAGTACCAAGAAAGTTGCCAGTGAGAAGTAGAAGGAACAGAAAAAGCAAGAGGCACTAACCACGACTGGTATGCCAGCAAATATGTTTTTGGGACCAAAACTATTACGCCTGCACCAGCATTGTCCAGCAGGAACCAAGCTGGGAGCAGCACCTCCGCACCAGTGGGCCAACCCCACCAACCTAGGCCCAAACCCATGAGTGTAGCAGAGGTAGCCAGTCTACTAACGAGCAGCGATGTTGAAATGTCATTATCGCAAAGTAGTACACAATCAACGCAAGCGGAAACTCAGCAGATAAGTGTGCAGCAGCAGGCGCAGCTGCAAGAACAGCAACAGCCGCAAGAACAGCAGCAGCCGCAAGAACAGTAGCAGCCGCAAGAACAGCCGCAAGAACAGCAGCAGGCGCAAGAACAGCAGCCGCCACAAGAACAGCAGCCGCCACAAGAACAGCCACACCAACAGCCCACAATAGTAGTTGTTCTTCCTGAAGTAGGGAAATTTCAGGAAATCGACCTTCCTGCAGACAAAGTGGAGCAAACCACTGTTTCAGAAGATCCATTGTCTTCCAGACCCCCAGCAAGGAAAAGGAGGGTTAGTCCATCATCTTCTTCTTCAAGCCCTGCTTCTGATGATCTTGATGTCACTTGGAAGCCACCAGCTCAGTCTGAGAGTGATGCATGGCACAAGACAAGGCTAGTGAAAAGGAAGGTTCCAGAAAGCCTTAGAGTTATGGAGGTAAATGTACAAGAGGGGGATGATGATGATGATGACGAGTCAGTCATCACGGACATCACTCCCGGCCCAAAGGATATGGAGACCAACATTATTACCCTATCCAAAATGGCTGCAAGGGATGTAGCATGGATACCACCAACACAGGTAACACCAACACGACCTCCAGCTTCCATATTTTCATTTGCAAAGGAAAGGCAGGGACCTACATCCAGCTCAACCACCACCTTAGTAGGTAGTGGTAGAAGTCACAGTGTAGCTGCACAGAGTCACATTCCAAGCACACCCTCCAGTTCATCTGGTATTGAAAGTGGCACATCCAGCAGCACCAGAAAGTTCTCCTCCCCAGTTTGGAACTTCTTTTCGGTTAGCAGTAAGGAGGAGAACATTGCTATATGCTCAATTTGTCGACATGCTGTTATGCGGGGTAAGCTTGGTACAAACTATGGTACCGGAGGCCAAACAAGTCATCTCAAAATACACCACACTATTGTGTGTGAGGCTCACCTACTTCTCTTAGAACAAAGAAAAACGCAACCCATTGTTGTTGGGCATGAAGAATCAGGGGACGATATTATTGCCGTGGAAGGTAAACAAGAGGGAGACATTTCTAGCCCTGTCCCCACATCTTCCCCAGCAACATCTCAGTGGCACCGCAGTAAGAGTCAGAGTCAGGCTGAGACACCAAGGTGACCTAGTAGTACTGCAATGAAACAAACTGCGTCGTTGAGCCTAACTGGGTTAAAGAAAGCAACTGCACCACAAAGGAAAATAATCCAGCCTACCATTGACAGCATGCTTAGGTTCGAGGGGCAGTACCAACGCAACCACCCAACGGCACGGTTGTACAATGCGAAGCTGGCTAAATTGTTAGCGCTGGACCTTCTTCCTTTTTCATTTGTGGAAGGGGTGGGTTTCCTTGAATTTGTGTAAACCATCTGCCCTAAATAGAAGGTTCCCAGCTGGTCCTATTTTGCAAGAGTTGCTGTTCCAGCACTACATCATGATGTGCTGGAATTGGTTGGACAAGCTTTGCAGCAGAGTGCTGTTCACAATAGCCACCTAACAACAGACATGTGGCCCAGTTGTCAAGCCACTGATTACATGTGCATCACTGCACACTGGGTCTCATTGGTGGGTGTTAGAGATAAGCTATCTGAAGTAGGTGCTGTTGACGCAGCTGAGATTTTTAAAGCTACTCGGAAATATGCAAATGTATCCATGTTCGCCATGGAGAAATCTTATACTGCTGTAAACATATTTGAAGAGTTTCACAGCAAGGTTTTTGAATGGCTGCGCCCAAGAGGGATTAAGATTGGTTTTGTTTCCACAGATAATGGCAGTAATGTACTTAAGGCCATGGAGCTTGGTTCCTATTTCAGGGTTCCGTGTTTGGCGCACTGCATTAACAATATTGTTCAAGACTTTCTGAAAAAACAAGCCATAGTCAGCAACTTACTCACCACCTGCCAAAGAACATGCACTAATTTCAGCCATTCTTTTAAAGCTCGGAAGCAGCTGAGGATCATTCAACGTGACTATAGAATGCCAGTCAAAGCACTCATCCAGGAAGTGGCAGCACATTGGAACTCAACTTATTACATGCTTCACTGTCTGTTTGAGCAGTACAAGCCAATCAATGAATATGTCATGCGAAGAGGGGATGCTACTGTGAAAGGCATGACCCTTCAGATGGACCAATGGTGCCTAGTTAAATGCCTGACTGAGATGCTTCTTCCTTTCGAGGTCTTCACACGTGAAGTCACCAAGGAGGACTGTACTATGGGCCAAGCTATCCCATTGTTGCAAATGCTAGAGCATCAGCAGAAGGAGGTGTCTGAAGCATACAAAGGTGTAGAGGAAAAAAAAAGAAGCATATGAGTTGGTGGAGAGCTTAGCCCATCGCTTAGCTGACAATACAAGGGTGCACAATAAGATTTTGTCACAAAAACATTACATTTGTGCCACAATTCTGGATCCACGGACAAAATGGGCACTGAAGACATTAATTCCTTTTTCAGAAATGGATGTTGCCTGGTACAAAACTTGGACAGCTGAGTCAGCGACTAAGTTGGAAAATGAACGGCTGCTAATTAAAAGCCCGCTAGATAATCCCACAACAAGTACTGAAGCAGGGCATCCGGCGTCAAGTTCAACTTCGAAGCCTGAGGGCAGTGCGTTTGGTTCAGAACACTCACCAACACTATCGACAACAGCAAGAACTGGATCATTAGGCCCAGTAAAATCTTTACAGGATTGGTATTTACAGCAAGGCATTGGTAAATCCAGTGCTGATGCAACGAGAAAAGAGCCCGAAAAAAGTTTAGCACCCCTGAACATTGAGCGGATGCTCCAGGCCTATCTGGACGACCCAACAGAGGTGTATATTGATCAAAACCCATTGCGGTATTGGTATGGGAAAAGGGGCCGATGGCCACTGCTCAGCAGGCTGGCGATAAACTATCTGGCTTGAAATGTCACAAGTGTCTCTACTGAACGTGTTTTCAGTGCTGCTGGCTCCATTGTAACAGTGAGAAGGACCAGTCTCTCGCCCAAAAACGTGGAGAGGTTCACCATGATCAAAATGAATGAGCACTTTATACCACCGAATTACACAATACATGAATCAAGGGAGGAAGATGAGGACAGCAGCTCAGGTGACGGAAGTGGTGTGTTAGATGATGATTACCTACTTCTGGTTGAACCCCCAGAGTTTGAGGACGAGCTATACTTCCCTGGCAATTCGGCTTACACTTCTTACTGTCTTCCTCCATTATTTTCTTTTATTTGTCTGTTCTTCTTTCTGGCTAGAAACTTCGAATCACAACAAATCCATCACCACAGTCTTCTAATTGTTTTATTGCCATATGCAAGTTTCAGCTGTCTGCATTTCACAGTACACTCCTCCGAAACCTGCTCCTCCATCCTCCTGAATCTCCCTAAATCCATTGCCCTCAAGAAGACAGATGATGATTGGATGATGCAAAATAGAAGAAAAAAGAAAATCTTTCCTAGTCCGTCCAAAAGAAGTGGAACATGATTGATGATGACTACTATAGCTATCCTCCTTTCTGATCCGAGAGAGACTGCCCATTAACTGAAGATGAGAAGGAACAGGTAATGAATGATGCCATGCATTGGACACTGACTGAGTGATTTTGTTGTTGTTTGTTGTGCATGAAGTTACTTCATTGTGTACTTTATGTAAAAACCTACACACTAAAAGTAACTCAAGTCAGTTTTTCCCTTCTTGTATTTTTAATAACAAATTTGTACTTCTACTGCAGGCCGATACATTGCATTTTGAATATAGGAAGGGGAATCAATCTGTAAACTGCACACTGAGTAGGACAACACCATGATGATGGCGAGAGAGATGGCCCCTTCACTTAAGATGAGAAGGAACAGGTAATGAATTGCATGCATTGGGCACCGACTCTGAGTGATTGGTGTTTGTGTTTTTGTTGTTTGTTGTGCATGAAGGGAAGTCAAAGTGTACTAGTATTTACTCTACACACTAACAGTGACTCAAGTCAATATTTCCACTCTTGTTGTTTAATAACAAAATTGTACTTCTACTACAGGCCAATCCATTGCATTTTTGAATATGTAATCTGGACTCACTCGGTACACTGCAGACTGAGTTGAACAACACCATCATGATGACCACAGTGACATAGTATCTTCACAGTCACTCAGTACACAGATCGGAGATGATTGACGGAATAAGTCAGGGCGTTTCATGAGTGGCATTAAAGGTAAACAAGTAAACAACAACCACAGCAGACCTAAATGTCTGTGTAGCGGTGGTATGACTGTGGTGCATTGATTTAGTCACTTAAATTGTAAAATGCTATGTTGTTGGATATGTGCTTTGCCCTACTCTTTCAAAACATGTACGCTAAATGGAGGATGTGCAAAGGGTGCCGTCACCGTGGGCCTGCTCTGTCCTGTTGGTGTTGTAGGTTAATGCTGGAAACAGACTAGAGTAGAGATGATGCATCCATGCCGCCTCGGAAAGTGTTCCAGTTGCACTACACCATAACTTGTGCATTTTTTTCAACTTGGTTTCTCAATCTCTCTTTTGTTTTTGCATTTACAATTATAGGCCGGGCCTTACCCTGCGCTATACTTGGGAAAACAATGCACACTTACCTTACCAATGAATCTACATCTGCCAGGCAGGCAGTGGTGTCACCCAAGATTGATGGATGGAGCATCCATGGAAGGGAGGACCAAGAGGAATGCCGAGATTCAACTCCCCATTTGACCAGGATAACACAGTAACAGTATCAACTTTCATCATCTTTTAAAAAATTCGATTCATTTTTTTGTCTACAATCATTACAACAGTGTGTTCTTATCATTAGGTTTGCTCTCTGTTTATAATTCATCCCTACAGATATATAAAAATGTCCTTTGCTATCTGTACAAGAAAGCCCAGTAACACTGAAAACAAACTGTAGGTAATCCGGGTCTCCTTATCATCATCATGCATGCATTTCCTTTTTCTCCCTTAACATATTGATATGGATATGGGAGTCTACAATAATTTTGTCGTTTGTTGTTTGTCCATGCGTACTGTTTTTCTTTCTCAAACTTTTCCCCAAACCCCCCCTTCCCAACCATTCAACAAACCCTAACCCTCTTCCCCCGGGCTGTGTGACTTATTGAGGTATGACTAAATTAAATGTACACCAATAATTTATCACACACTTGCTGGGGCGGATGTGGCAAAAGCAACAGTACTTCAAATTCAAGGCAGGGCGGGGATCTTCTTCTGCTTGCCCACCGATGAGCAGTATATTTGTGAGGTAATTTTTTTTACCAAAGGAACCTAATACATCAGCATTAATTGCCGGCATTGATTGTATTAATGGATTTGTTGTCATCCTCCTACACAGCACTAACAGTTACGCTTGTGTCCAGTGTACTGTAGGCCTAGTCAAGTGACTCAACACAACTAGAGTTTATAACTCTGTGTACTACTAGGCTATCCCCACCACCATTATGTTTTGTTGTATGTTTGCATATTATTGTTTGGCAGTAAGTTCTGTACTGTACTTCATTCTACTACTCCTCGAAGAGTCTCTCTCAGGTTACTGACTGTCTCATTTTCTTTTTTTGCAAAGGCTGCTGCCAGTGTCTACTACTACTACTGCTACCACAACCATGGCATGTTAGGAAAGAAAACCATCATCACCATGCAGCCATCGCTGTGCCTAAGTTAAACATCAAGCAAAGGTAAGAGAAGTTTGGTGGAGGCATAATTAATAATGGACATGTTTTCATTAATTCAATTTCACACGCCCCTTTGAGTCCAGTTGCAGAGTGCCTAGAGTAGAAGAGACTGACAGTACTAGTAGGACAAGTCACTCAGTGAGGGGTGCCGCATCTATCTGTTTGTGTCTTACAAAGTCAGACAATTATTAAAATCAAACACTGGCTGTGAGCGGCCCTGCACCAGCAAGGAAAGAAGGATACAGTGTGATGTAAAACAGTAACCCCACCCAGAAAACGTTAACAACATCGTATATAAAGTAGAAATATATAATTTAATACCCTAACAAAAATAAACTATGTAAAAAAATCCTACAACACCTGACCCACCCCTCTCCCTAACTCCAACCAATGTCCGTACAGTAAAAGTCCAACAAAATGTCCAATTGTCCAATGAAAAGAGATCCCCACCCACCCAAAGAATAAATAAAAAAGGGGCAATGAACAGGGTCTTAAGTTCGGCGGGCTTGACTCTGGAGGACACGTACTTGCTCCTCTAGGCGGGCAACACGGCACTTCAATGCACGGCAGTTGCATCCACAGGGGGGGCAGAACTGATAGAGGGACAGCGGCGGGCAGCTGCCAGATGGTGGCACCGTATACTGGAGGGCAGTGGCTGGGGCCCGGGGCATTGGAGGAGGTTGCAGCTGCTGCCACCTCCTCCTCCTCCTCTTCCAGAACCACCAGCCAACGAAATTCACTCTGTATGGCCTCCAGCTTCCGGCGCCGGGCCTTGGCTGCCAACTCCTTCCTGTCAGGTTTCCCCTTGGAAGGAGTAGCTATATATCAAGAAGAAAAAACAAGACTATTGTAAAACATACTCTTAGCAAAGCAGTAAGACAAATTAATTCTACACATAGTGTCACGGTAGCACTAGCAAGCACAGTACATAACATTTGTGGTATGTATCTATCCTCCCACTTTCTTGCACTTTAACATTTGTGGGAGTTTCAGGCATTCAACCAACCATGCATCTGATTCCTATCAGCCACCTATACATGCATGCATTCCACGTATCCTTCTCTGCCAGTCATAAATATTAAATCTCACCCATCCTTCTTCCTTCCACTCTTCTTTCCCTTTTCATTCAACACATCCATCAAGGTAATCTGATCTGACTTTTAGTCTTCTCCATAAAACTTTCACAGCTGCGTTGAAATCAGATATAAGAGGCCATTGGTTACTCAACACTCCCGCCGCTAATGCTTTTACTAATGCTAAGTAAAGGGTGTCTTCAACCGTTCACAACAACTTCTTACTTAGTAAGTCTCAACTGTACAGTATTATACAGTACACCCTTGCAGTAATTGTAATGTCAATAAGTAAGGATTAGGAATCTAACTTACCACCGCCCGCCACTGCTTCTTGCTCACTCCCTGAAGCTCCTCCTGCAACTGCTGCATCCTCTCCTCTGCCAGCAGCCGCATCGCCTTCGCTGCTGGCCCCGGCACTGGTGGTTGGTAGTGCACCTTGAAAAAACATTACACATTTTTAGGTGTCATATACACCTCCCCCTAGTTTTCACTAGCAAGATTGAAAAATGAGTTAATAGTAATACATACATGCATGCAAGGTCAAACAAAACAAGCCACTTTGTTATGGAGTTCTGGTGTTAGTCCATATTGCTTATCCAAAATGCTACACTTTTTGGCACAACTGAGAAATGCTTGCAATATACTAACGCGCACCATTTTTCTCATAACAGATGGAAGATTCCCTTCTACGAACCAGAGCTTTGCAGCGCTTATGATGTAACCAGTACTAAGTTCTTCTAAGGTGAGGGGTCCACAGAATTCACTCAGAGATCTTCATTTATAATTTTATATAAACTATATTCCTACAAAGGGGATTGAATGGGATCCGTGAGGGGTTTAGTTGGTGAAGGAAGAATGGCGCTCAAACATGTCACACCAAAGGTCGAGTTGCAAAGTAAGTACGGTGCTGCAAGATCAGGGGAAACGAACCCTGGCAAAAAAAGAACCCCTGCGAGATTGGGGGTAGGAGACACCCACTAGGAAATGAGACAGGTTCTGCGCACACGTTTAAGGATGTAAATAAAGTTGTAAAACCATCAATTAGAATAAGTAGATACACAGTTGAGGTCAACACCAGAAATGTCTTTACAATGAAATTTAATAGTGCGTTTCTTCAAATGGTTTGAAAGGGGAAAGCAACCAGCCGACACGTGTTTCGTCAACGGGAAACAATCCGTGACTCTTCAGGGCTGGGAAGGACACAAGAAAACACAATAAAGAAACCAAATGGGACAAAGGAAAATTCATAGTGAGAACGACGAAAAGCACCCAAACGGTGAGGACCCTACAGGAATGGTGTAGAAGAGGTGTATTAAGGCATGGGCGAAAAAACATTTCCAAAAGCTAACATAGTCACTTCATGGTGGTGTTAAGTGGAATGCACATATATCAAGTGGTGCAGAGTGAGAAGAGGTGCGACACAATTATTGAGGGAGGCCAAATCATAATTGTAAGGCATAAGCCTGGTCGCAAGTGACAAGTCAAACCAAAAAGTGCCAAGTGGAGTCTATACGTAGAGTCGAACACGTAAAAACAAACACGCTGCCGAGGGTAAATAAATGCAGTTCCTTTCAACAGGGACAGGCTATGAATGCGCGTTTAAGAATGAGAAAAGGAGGGAGAGGAAGAGAGGAAACGAAACGTAGTAGAGATACAAAAATAAGCGTGCGTGAGTGACATCCTGAAGCGGATATGTAAGGAGAAAGTCCCATCAGTGTGAACAAGCAGTAAGAGAACTAAGAAATGTGTTGGTGGTACAGTAGAACAAGAAACACAAATGCGTAAAACGTCACACTGACAAAATGCGCTAATCCGCGAGAGAGTTTCGACTAGGTAAGTGAGGACAGTAAGTGCAAGAGCACGGGGAGCAAAGAAAGGAAAGAGCGTGAAAATCGGACACTCGGCGGGCGTGATTGGAGGAGGTAGGAAAGGAAATCTACCTGAGTAAGAGTGACCATGGCCGGGAGAGTAATCAGGAAAGCAAATGTGTTCCAACGGTGGTCTGATATAGTTAACGATGAGCGGAGACGCCAAGGTCAAAGGGAGCGGATGCTTCAGGGTAGGAGTCCATAATAGGACTGGACGACCGATGTGTCAGTCCAAGGGTCGATCTAAGGGCAAAACAGTGTAAATAAATAGCCAAAGATTGGAGTAGGGTGGGGGGACGTAGGGTACTGGAGCAAGGCTTACCGTTGTGTACGGTCGATGTGGGTCAGTTCATCTCGAGATCGGTAGCAGGAGGAGACGATCCCATAGGAAGTCATTAAATAGGGAAAGGAGAACGACTAGACCGGGCCAGGGAGAGAGGGCGGACCGGAAGTGAGGGAGTGTGGTCTTAGTGTGATCACAATGTAAACAGAGAGGAAGGTAAAGCTGAAGTTATCATGATTTCACATTTTTTTCTGCGTTCTATGGACTTGTAGTTGTGTAACTAAGTGTAACAATGTTTATAGTTTTAATCTTATGCATTTTGCTGTTGGTGCTGCATTATAGAACAACGTACAGAGCTTGTCAGTTGCAAATGAAACTTTTGAACTTACATAGACTCTGTGGTATTTGGTGTGGATGGACTTACACGAGTGAGCGAGCGAAAGGAAGGGTGTGCATGTGCATTGCTTCCACGACTGAGAGGTCGGGAGTGTTATGTTCTAGGTTGTCTACTCATTGGGTATCTTGGGGGGGTTGGGAGAGCTAATAGTAATGAAACACTACTATAACTAGTCAGACAGGGGATTGTGGTGGGTTCTGTTCTGATCGAGGTGTGAGGAAGGTCCAACCTCCCATCACCAACATCCTATTTTCTTGTGCAAAGTTCTGTATGTGCAAAATCCCTACAACAGTAGTAGTATGTCCTATCCTATCAAAATAGTAAAATCTGGTTGGACATTTTGTTGGTGGGCATTGTCGAAAAACATCAAGATTAATAAAGCCTCAAAGATTAAGAAGACTAGAAGGAGTACAAGAGGACAACCCAAAGGACTGGAGTCAATGGCTAGAGCTACTGGCGAATCTGAGTTTTATTTAAAACCTTTTAAATAAAAAGTGGCCAACTGGGCAAGCTTAGCTACAGACAGACTAATAGTAGTAGTACAGAGAGTCATAGCAGAGGCAGTTAGAGGCAGGGATAACAAAAATGTAGAAACAGATAGTCTAGATCGAAGGACAATTGATAAAAAATAGCATTAGGAAACGGAAACAATAGTTCGGAAAAAATATGGTGCAGTAAAAGTTAGTTAATAAGAATTATTAATATTAAAAACAGGAAGACTTACTGGGGCCAGCAGAAGAGCCCTCGTTCTGGTCCTCCTGTCCTTGGTGTTGTTGAACTGCTCCCGCCGACTCTGACCCCGTCTTCTTGCCCCTGGGTTCTGATCATGAAAGATATAAGAAAGAAAGAGACAAACATTGATTATTGGGGTGAAACAAATAAAATATTTTTAAAAGACTGTCAAAAAAACATTTATGTAAACAACAATTGCAATAAAATTGACCTATCTAGTCTGGTCGACAAGTAGTATCGGGGGATTCGCGGACCGACTAGTTATTATTTATCAACACTAATCCAATGTTCCATTCTGATTCCAGAATACTAACTATGCCTAAGTAGTACGTACCACCTGACCTAGCCCACCTATTCCAGGCGTGCCAATTGTACATTAAGTAAGCATTTCTACCTCTTTTAGTCCTCAAAAATGCATAAATGGAGGACACCTGCCTGCATTTTTGCATACACCAAATTGTTGGTTGGTTGATGCTGATGTTCTGCTAGTGCTAAGCCTATTACCACTCACTGAACAAACTACAAAAGTTTCTACTAAGGACTGGGGTAAGCACTAGCAGCACTCAGCAGCACGTGATGTAACAGAGGGGGCGTCAAGCAGACCACTAAAAAATTACAAACTCATAATAAGTAACTAAACCTAAGTATCAATCCACCCCTATCTCTTAGTGACAGGACAAAGGAAGGACTAGAGTTACTCTAGCATTACCTAACTTAAGTTTTCTAAAATAAACTCTTACTTAATCACGCAAAAAGAGCGCCAACGCAACGTTGCAAATAACAAGATTAGTAGCGCAGAGCACCTGTGTCATAACAATCACAGAAGACTTTTAAACTTAAATTACCTGTAATGTAAGCAGCAGCATTCTAGCTGGTCGGAAAAAATATATATTCACAATATATAACGCAGATCAGAAGAACAGACACAAAGTAGTAATAACCAGGGCGAAAAACTGCCCAGCGCACCTTTCCCTACCGCTGCCGACGCTCCCAGAGCCCGTACCTGGACCCAGGCCTGCCGCCTGCTGCCAGAGTTAAGAGGAAGTGGCGCTGAACAAAAAAAACCAGTGCGGCCAACTCCACCTCCCCAAATAATGCCCGTGCCTGCACCCCTTGTGGGCGTCGCCTTCCACATGTGTCCTGTGGCCCTTTGCCATGGTTCTGGGGTAGGTGGGGCGGAAAAGAAAAGATAAAGATTAAAAAAGTAAGTAAAAGAAATGAGAAAAGCAGGTAATAGCAAAAGAGTGAAAAAGTAGATAAAAAGCACACAAAAAGTAGACAAAAACAAAAAATATAGAATCAGGAAAATAGAGAGAGATAATAAATAAATAAGATCAAAAAAAAGTTTTCAGAAACAAAGGATTGAAAAGGTAGAGGGAGGATTGAAAAGCAGGCCCCAGAACCATAGCAATAGAGTGAAAAACAAGATGGCCGCGCCCATTGCGATCGCATGGGCAAGTTCGCAAGATATTTCCCCCCCGAGCACGCAAAAAGCATTGCGAACACGTAATACGTGTTCCCGAACAGGAAATACCTATCGTGAACAGGCGCGAGCATGCATTGCGCAACCCGGAACAGGAAATAGCATTTCGAGCAGGCGGGACAAGTGAAAACAAGATTGCCGCGCCCATTAGCGACCGCCTGGGCAAGTTGGCGACACATTTCCAACGCGATCACACAAAAAACATCTCGAACAGGCGAGACAAGCACTTCCGCATCTTCGCGATAGTTCCGCGTGTTCGCGGAGATTTTTGACGTTTTCGCGAAGATTTGCGTAACGCGATTATGCAAATTCCGCCCACCCCTATTATGATGTCTCAGTGCCTATATAGGCGCCACCGAGGCCCGCGGACATCAGTACTTTTATTTTTGTCAATGCCAGAAGCACAGAGCCATGAAGTAGCTGACGTAGTCATGTGAACAACTATGGCCTTGAAAACTGAAACAATCCTAGCCCTACAATATCAGTCCACAAAGCGGGGAGGCATGGGTGGGACTGTAAGGAATCTGCAGCTAGATAGAGTCTCTACCAGATAATGCGTTACCGAACGTAAGTAACTTGTTCATCTGATAGCGACTTCTAGCTGCAGATTCTTTACCTGTGAATTAGATACCCGGCGGTTGGTTGCGGACTCACATGCTCAACTAAAAAGTCTTGCAGGACTGAACGGGCAAAATGTCCATCCCTGAGAACTTGCCCATCAAGGCAGTAATGTTTTGGGAACGTGTGCAAGGATGCCCACGTCACTACCTGACCGATGTCTTGGACTGGAACACCCCGAGCCAAGGCCATAGTTGCAGCCTTCCCCCTGGTGAAATGGGCTTTTAATCCCTCAGGAAGCTGGTCCTTTGCCAAGGCATAACAAATGTTGATGCAGAGAATAACCCAGCGAGAGATGGTCATTTTCTGCACTGCCCTTCCCTTCTTTGCTCCCACGTACCCCACAAAGAGTTGTTCAACCACCAGGAACTCTTTTGTGCGGTCAAGGTAGGACGACAACGCTCTTTTTGGGTCCAGCCGATGGAGACGCTCCTCTTCTTTAGAGGGATGCGGGGGAGCAAAGAAGGTGGGCAAAGTGATAGACTGACCCAGATGGAATGTGGTCACCACCTTTGACAAAAAAAGATGCCAAGGTGCTCCTTGTCCGCAAAGGACATAAAATAAGGAGGCAAGCAAGAGGATGCCTGCAACTCACTCACCCTCTGGGCAGATGTAATCACCCCCAAGACGGCTCCTTTGATGGTAAACAGCCGGAGGGGACAATTGTGCAAAGTCTCAAAAGGAGCACACATCAGGTAGGTAAGGACCAAATTAAGGTCCCACTCTGGCATAACAAAGGGCGTAGGTGGAAGCAAGTGAACCAGCCCTTTCAGAAATCTATGTACAAGGAGAGATTTGAAGAGAGAGGGTTGGTCTGGCAGACAGAGCAAAAAGATGACCCTTGAGAGTTCCAAAGGCAGAGCCCTGCTGGGTAAGGGTTAGAATGAATAAAAGGACAGTAGAAAGAGGTGCAGAAAGAGGGTCAACTGACCTTTCTGTATAGTATGATGCAAATTTCTGCCAACGGCAGTCGTATACTGTCTTAGTGGAGGGACACCTGGCCCCCAGAATAACATTACAGACTTCAGGAGGAAGGTCAAAAGCTATAAACTGTCACCACTCAATCTCCAAACATAGAGGCGCAGAATTGACAGGTTCGGGAGGAGAATCCTCCCCTGCTGCTGTGACAGAAGATCCTGTTCGGAGGATTGATACTCACTCGCAGAAGCTCTGGATACCAGACTCTCCTCGCCCAGTCCGGAGCCACATGAATGATTTGGGTCCGGTTACTACTGATCTTCTTCAGAACCATGGGCAGAAGTGGTATGGGTGGAAAGGCATGCAGCAGGCCTGATTGCCATTTGCGATGAAAGGCATAGCGAGCGATAGCCGCCTTGGAAGCTCCAGCATGCAGAACCGCTGACACTGCCAGTTCTCTTCTGAGGTGAACAAATCTAACCAAGGTTCTCCCCACTGCTGAAAGAGACTGGAGACACCACTCGTGATCCACTAGGCATCAATAGCTGAGTTAGTCCACCCTGACATTCAGAGAAACTGCCAGGTGTTGAACCACCAGGGTTATGCCCTGCTGTTCCAGCCATGTCCAGCGATGCAGGGCCTCTCAACAAAGGGTCCACGACCCCACACTGCTCTGCTTGTTGCAATACCACATGGCAGTGGTGTTGTCTGTGAACACTTGCACCAACTTCCCCTTGACAGAGGGAAGGAATGCTTTCAATGCCAACCAAATCACCCGTAGCTCGAACAAATTTATGTGGAGTCCCGTCTTTGACAGTGTCCCCTGATCTCCATCCCAGAAGTGATGCATCTGTAATGACCATGATATCTGATTGGGGAAGGGAGAGGGGTCTGCCATTCACCCAATTGCGGTTCGTTAACCACCACTGCAGATCTTTCACAGTTCCCTCCGAGATCTGGACCAAGTCGGTGAGATTTCCCTGATGCTGTGCCCATCGGAACTACAAGTCCTAATGCAGAGACCGCATAAGCCATCTGGCATGTCTTACCAACAGGATGCAGGAGGTCATCAGACCCAACAACCTCAGAGTTAGTCTCACCAAAATCTAGAAAAGAGACTGAAATATCAGAAACATAGCGTGAATATCCTGGACTCGCTGCTCAGGAGGATAAGCCCGAAATGGCACTGTGTCCACAACAGCTCCGATGAAAGGGAGCGTCTGAGAAGGAGTCAGGTGAGACTTCAGCAAGTTTATAGAGAACCTGAGCGAATGCAGGAGGTTTGCCGTACTCTGAAGGTGGGAGACGACAGCCTGGGGTGAGGACGCCTTCAATAGCCAGTCATCAAGGTAGGGGAAGACTAACACCCCTAACCTGTGCAAATGAGCTGTGACCACTGCCATCACCTTTGTGAACACCCGAGGGGCACTGGTAAGGCCGAAAGGGCGCACAGTAAACTGAAAGTGCTTGCGGCCTCTCTTTTTTTTTTCTCATTGCGCAATAACTTAATGGAGCATGTTCAACAACAAGCTTACCACGTTAGGGGAGCCCTTGCACCACACTGTACCGACTTCGAAGTTTACCCGTCACACACAGATTAACTTAGCTTCACGTATGAGGGTGTCCTATTAGCCACCGGGCATCCCCTACGCAGCTTGCCCACTCCTTTCTTGCAGGGAGTCGAAAGCTGTGCCAACCTCTCCCATCTCTTTACTGCTGCAGCGCTTAATCATTGGACATCCATCGGTCCTAATTACAGCCCAATGTCTGTCCAGTACTGTTCCCACATATCTCAAAAATGTAAGCTCTTGCTTTGTGTGCCAGCCTATCTAGGGCATTTATCCTGAGCACAGAGTTCAACCATTCTTCCTGTGTAGGCACTGTTGGACTGACCCATTTAATACAAATCTCGCGCCTGGCCAGTAGTACTAAAAAAAAAGCAGATTTCTTTGCTTTTTAGTTAAACTAAGTCCTACCCTGTCTTCCGCATCCACTCCAAACATAACTAACTGGACGCTTACCTGGATTTCTTGACGGAATACTTCTGAGAGAATCCCAGAATTCCCAGAAGCTCTGTAGTCGGGCCACTGTCAAAACATATGGATGTCATCCGCTCCATCCTCGCCATATTTAGGACACCGCCTCACACCTCCGCTTCTCAATTTAGACATCTTCTTTGGCGTCCAGTATGCTCTATGCAGGGTGAATAGATAATTCTTTCTGAGTGGTGCAGATTTAATGACATAGCCACAAGTAGCCACAAATACTTGCCATAATAATGATACATTCAGTGACAGCAGTGCCTTCCCCCAGATCTCAGTGGGTAAGGTGAAGTCCTCCCGTCCTTCAGAAATAAGCATCCAATACCAGTGTGCTACCTCTTTCTTAAAAATTTCCCCCTGGAACTTAAACTCCAACTCCGGATTTCCTTCGCCCTTTGGCCGGGCTTGTCAATTGGTAGAATTTAAACTTAGACAAAGCCCCTTTGGTCAATACGGTTAAAAAGTCCAAGTCGACAATTGTGGACCCTGTTAATATCTGTCCCCATTCCACTATTCCTCCATCTCTTAACGGGGCAGATAACCCGTCCTTTAGACATTCCAGCGTTCCTGGTGAGTCCCAGATTGGAGCATGTTGACTATAATAGGGGATCTTCCACAGACGCCTTAACTGAACCCACAATCTGACTGCCGAGTCCAGAATTTTTAATGTTACGTTGTTAAAAAATTTTGTATGGCCAAATTTATACAGAAAGTGACTTCCTTCTGGGCCTGTCATAGCTTGCATATACCGTGGGTAAAAACGATAGTCCTTAAATAACACTCTAAAGTTTTTTAAGTGAAAAGCCCTACAATATTGGAACAGGTTCAGACTAGCTATGCCACCATGTTCTTTCTTCCTCCTTAGTTTCTTCGAGGAGATTCTAACCCCTCTCGAAGCCCAGATGAAACTACTGATATCTCCCTGCATTCTATTAACCCACTCCTTTTTAAATTCCAGGGGTATCGTGTTGAAAATATACATGAATTTGGATAATATCATCTTAACTAAATTGGAGCAACCCAACAATGACAAAGGGAGACCCCTCCATGCATTAAGGAGTTTTTTTGACTCTGTTTGAACTTTATTAAAATGTATTTGTGCAATCTTCTTGACCTCTCCCACAATCTGAATGCCCAAATACCTGATTTGTTGTTTTACCAGGGGGTCATTATACTGAGTATTCCAGCCTATGATCTCGGTCTTCTGCTGGTTTATTTGATAACCGGAAAGTTTGCCAAATTGTTCCATTATCTCTATTATTCTTGGGAGTGAACCAGTCACATAAGGTGCGACCTTCTTCACCAAAGCTAAAGAGGTGTATGTAGAGGTTTGTCCTTAAAGCATTGGCTAAGGGCTCTATGTATAAATTAAACAGCAGAGGAGAGAGAGGGCACCCCTGTCTGGTGCCCCTGCCAATGCTTATCTTGTCTGTGAGAGACCCATTAACTAACACACGCCACGATGAGGATTTGTATAGTGATATTACTGTTCTTACAAAATTGCTTCCCAGATTAAGGGCATCTAGTGCTTTATGTAGAAAACCCCAGCTGACCCTGTCGAATGCCTTGGCGTGTCAAAAGTAATTATCGTCAGACGGAGCTTTTTCTCCATCACCAGATCTATTGCCCCTATTAACTCGTGTGTATGCTCATGGATCTGCCCCCCTCTTATAAATCCTATCTGGTCCTCATGGATTAAACTCCCTGCCCTCTTTTCGAGTCTTATTGCCAACAGTTGAGTGAAGATCTTATAATCACTGTTTAGCATTGATATGGGTCTGTACAACTCACATCGCTTAGGATCGTTCCCAGGCTTTAAATATAATACATATGGTTGCCTCCTCCCAAGATTTTGGAGGTTCCTGGCCCCTTAAAAATATGTCATTAAATAAAGTAGTAAGCTCAGGCATGAGTTCCACCTTCAAGACTTTATACAACTCATTTGGCAGGGTGTCAGGACCTGCTGCCTTTGCTTTTTTTAGACCTTTTATCGCCTCAATAACTTCTACTTCCATTATCTTGGCATTTAGCTCTTTTCTATACTCTTCTGACAGGGTCTGCTTAGTCCATAATTTAAGGTAATCCTCTATAAGATCTTCGCTAACTCGAGTATTCTCCAAATATAAATCCTTAAAAAAACTGTGAAAGGCATTCCTAATAGCTGTCTCTTCTATGGTAGGGCGTACCTTATCCTCCTCCTGGATACGTATGATCTTATTGCGGCTTTGTTACGTCTTAGCTTTCCAGGCTAAAAGCTTGCCAGACCCCTCCCCTTATTGGTAATGAGCGAGTTTGCTTGCCTCCCATTTTTTTTTATCATCCCCCAAAATAACTTGACCTGGGACATCCAAAAGATATGAATATAGGGCCTGCATTGCCGTAGGGTCGTCTACGTTAGGACCGTAGTATCCTGCTATTGCCAATGACTTCTCATTCATTCGTATGTTTGCTACGGCCCATCTCCCCTTTATGTCCGTCTTAGATGACTCTATAGTCACTTTTGCTGACCTTTTAAAAAGAATAATCACCCCCTTAACACAACATGCCTGGTCAGTACATATGTAAGACTCCACCCAGCCATGACTTTTCAGAATGTCACCCATTCTGCCTTTAAGAGATGGGTCTCTTGAAGAATTAGTATATCACACTTTAGGCATCTCAAATATTCTAAAATTCTTTGCCTTCTGGCTCTGACCCGCAGACCATTCACATTCCAAGTGAGAATATTATCTCCCATGTTTTATGATATGGTTTTCTCTTTTTATCCATGTCTTGCGCAAGTCAGACTAACCTTTTTTTTGGTTTTTTTCCCAAATGCTCCCACACTCTTAGTGCACTTTATTTTACATGATTTGCTTACCCCCCTCTTCCCTCCCTTGCCCACCCAAGGAGAACCCTCCCCTTTTGGCGAGTCAGTCCCGCCGATTTGAGATCCCTGCTCTATAGGCATTTTTATACTTATGTGCCTTGATCTTGCTTATTAAAGAATCTACCTGTTTGGTCTCCCTCAAGTTAAGCATCTGATTATTCCACATAATTCTCAGCGATGCCGGGAATCGCATTTGGACTGAGGCTCCCAGGGATTTCAGCTCCTGCATATATTGGCCAAGCTCCCATTGTCGGTCCTGGGTCGCCTTTGATATATCTGATCTTATTCGAAAAGACCAATCATTCCTTTTATAGAATCCTGCTCTTATCGCCTCACCCAGTATTCTTTCCTTAAGTGTGTAAGTTCTCAAATTAATTAGGGTTCTTTCTATTCCTGCTTTTCCCAAACGGGTCTCTGTGTACCCTTTGGATGTCCTCGTAAAGAGCCTTAGTTTCGCTCCAGGGGAAGAATGCTTTCAATAGGTCAACCACAAACATTTTTGTATCTTCCCCCTTCTACACCCTCCGGGACATTTAGGAGTCTCAAGTTGTTACGTCTGGAATGATTTACCAAAGTCTCCATTTTTCCTCTTAACTCTATCTCATTTGCCTGTAGGACCCTTATCTCCTCTTGGTTAGCCTCCACACTCTTCCCCATTTCTTCCACGAAGCCTCCACTTTGCTGATTCTCTCCATAATGGTATTAATCTTGGTTTCTAGTACCGCGCAAACCCCCTGAATTCTGAGCTGATTATTCTCAGAAGTGGCAAAATTTGCTCTCATCTATGAGATCAGCATCTCAATTAAGCTGTGTTTTTAGCCCCATCTACCTCTTTAGATCTTATTACGTGAAGCCCTTCACCCACCCCAGTCTCCACTTCACTCACAGGGCTAGTATGTGCGTCTCCCCCTGTGGCTTTATCGAGTTCAAGCCTCTCAAATCTGTTAGTGCTAAGCGGGATACCTGTTGTGGGATCACCTTCCACCATTATACCTTGTCTAATTTCAGTGTGTTCAGTGTGGGGAAACATGGCGACCGGATAGGAACTCCTGATCTTTATAGGCAGTTTTTTCTGCTCAAGGTATAGGGTTGATGTGCTGACTTATGTGTATTCTTCTTCATTTTGGTCTCTCGATGCCTGTGATGCCCGTAGCAAGTCCCTTGGCCTAGATGAGATAATAGAGGAGCCGTTTCTCCCGGCGACTCAAAACGGTTTTCAGACCCGTGTTCAGGTATTGATGTCCAGCGTTCCTGTCACCTCGGCGTATTCCGGCATCGGAACCTCAGCGTTCAAGGCTAGCTCGGTGTAGGCCCAGGCAGGCTTAGTCCTGAGAGTAAGCAGGAAGGTGGCGGCTTGGGTTCCCTTCCGGGGGACAGTACACTCAGCCCCAGTAATAGGAGCAACGGCTGCAGAGAGAGCAACGCGGAAGTGCCAGCAGATCTCGCCACGGCACCAACAGTAAAAACTGCGACTAGGAGGGGGCGAACCCCGCGAACACAAGCAAATAGGGTAAGTGAGGTATCTAAGGGGTGTCCCCCAGGAATCTCCAATGCGTATAGGTAAGGGTCAGAAGAAGCGTAAAATTACTGATAACCCCATTGAACAGTTACTGGAGTCTCCTGTGAGTAGAGGAATAAGATACTGCCTGAGAAGCAGAAATCTGCCAGATAATCTCACAACACTCACAGAATACACCCAGAACTTAATCATCGCAGTAAATCAGAGTGGAAAGGAAAAAAACAAGGCGGTCTCTCCCCCACAAATCCTGGAGTCCATCACAACATCAGCTCGGGCGAGGGCAGTAGCTACAATAGTTATAATCACTCCCTCACTTCGATCAGATTTTAAAGTCACACAATCCATCCCAAAGGAGGTTACACTGCATAGGGCAGAACACACTGAACACGCTTGCGGCCTATCTTGAACTGCAGGTAACTTCTGTGGCCCGGCAGGATGGGAATATGAAAGTATGCATCCTGTAAGTCCAACGTTACCATCCTGTCTTCTTGGTCTAGGGCAGAGAAGACCTGAGCCAGAGTAAGCATTTTGAATTTCTCCTTTTTGAGGAAGAGATTGACGGTCAAAGATCTTAAATGGGCGGTAGCCCCTTGTTTTTCTTCGGAATCAGAAAGTAGCAGTAATAACAGCCACTGTCTACTTCTGAAACTGGGACCCTTTCTATAGCTCCTTTGGACAAGAGAACTGTAACTTCCTCCTGGAGCAACTTTAAATGATCCTCCGTCATCCGTTCCTGATTTGGCAGAATAGGAGGAGGGAAAGAAAGACAAGTTAGGGACTAGCCCTCCAGGACTATCTGCAAGACCCACTTAATGACAAACTCTCCCATCAACTGGAGTAGTGTGGTCCTGCAAAATCAGCCTAGGAGTGCTTGGAGGGTGCGGCTGCTGGGGGCAATGTGGTCGATGACTTCTGGCCTCCTTTTCGAGCACGGAATGCACCGCATTCTCGCACGGCTTGGGCAGCCTGTGCGGAAAGGTGGCTGGGATATGGTTGACACAGCTGGAAACCCCTTCCGTTGCCACCAAAGGTACAAAAGGAAGACTGGCCACGGGGGTGGAGGAGAACCCCAAGGATCTGGCCATAGCTCGAGAGTCCTTGAACCTGACCAGGGCCGAGTCTGCTTTTTCCCAAAAAGGTGGGTTCCGTCAAAGGGCATGTCCATCAAATTGGCTTGGACATCGCCCGAGAAGACAGTTGTACGAAGCCAGACGTGGTGCCTCAAGGCCACAGTCATTGAAATATATCTGCCCTGTGGATCGGTCATATGTAGGCCACACCGTATGGTGAATTTTGCTGCATCTCTCCCATCCTTAACAGCTTGGGAGAGTACAGCCGAGGCCTCCTCCGGGACTTGTGGCAGCACTTGCGCAACCGTCTCCCAAAGAGAAGGGGAGAAATGGCCCTATAAGCATGCGGTATTCACGGACCGCAATGCCAGGCAGGAAGAAGAAAACATTTTCTTCCCAAATGAATCTAGCCTCTTGGATTCCCTATTCGGAGGGGCAGAAGGGAACGTGACATAGAGGTCCACCTCCAAACTCTCTGGGGTGGGGTGTTGGCTGAGGAATTTTGGGTCACCCGGAGCTGGGCGATGGTGGAATGCAATCGTCTTATTCACAGGAGCCCCTGTGCTAGGTTGGGACCATGTTCCTAGAAGAATGTTTGTAAGTCCCTCATTGAAGGGTAACAGAGGTTCGGACATGGAAGTCCCAGGTTGAAGTACCTCACTCAGGAGATTATTCCTGACCTGCACCGAGGGCAGCTCCAGTCCAAGGACCTTGGCTGCCCTCTTAACCACAATGGCGTAGGATGTCCCTCCTCCATAGCCACTGTCAGCGGAGAGAGCATGCCACCATTTGGAGAAGTATCCAGTCCACTGGCCTCCCCAAGTTCCCCATTCCTGGATTTCAAAAGGGTTCCCAGGCCCCTCCCATCCCTCTTCTGAGCCTATCACATCTTCAAAGTGCTCAGGCGACAACATAGAACCTCTGGATTCTGTCGAAGTTGGAATCGGTGTCGATAGACGCCATTCCGGCTAAGTGTCGCCGGGGAGGAGGATCGGGCTTGCACCACCGACGGGCATTGGTGATACGGGCATTGGTGATGTTGCAGGCACCAACTTCAGACCTCCTCTTCTTCGATCGGGACCATGACCACTTCGGAGTCCCACTTGACGGTGTCAACTGCCGGGCCACAAGTAACTTCACCGCTCACTCCCTCAAGGTCTTCGGAGCCATGGCCCAGCAGTCCGAACACGACTTCATATCACACCACAGACATACACTATGGGGACCGGTGACCGACATCATGCAGGAACAATTCCCGCACGGCTTGAAACCTGTCTTCCTCGAAGACATCCCTCGCTCAAGAAGTCAGAATCCAAAAATATTCAACAAATGTAAAAAAAGAAAGCCTGCCAAAAAGTGGCAGAGGGGTAGCTCTTCCCAGATCGATGCTTAACTGGCACGGAAAGAAAAGAACTGACGTCCGCACCCCTGGGTGATGCCTATATAGGCATTGCGACGTCATAACCGATGCTTATGACGCCGACGACTTCACGAGGAGCCGAATGGAGCCACCCGATGCCGCGCTCAAGTGGTATTGCTCAGCAAACATTTTTGGGGGATCCAGCCTGACGCCTGAGAAATTCAAAGGTAAGGAATCTGCAGCTAGAAGTCTGCATGAATGAGGGCAACTTGACTGCACTCATTCTGCTCAATCTTAGCATGGCCTTTGATACGGTCTCACACAGTATTTTGATCTGTGTGAGATCGATGTCACAGGTAGTGCCCTGGATTGGTTTTCCTCCTTTTTACGTGATCATTCCAGGTCATCACTCCTCCATTCAACTCCGCAACGCACCATGCGTGCTGTGGAGTCCAGCAGGGGTCGGCATTGAGTCCGACCTTATTCAATGTCTACGTTCTTCCGCTGGCCTTGTTGGCCAACACTCGCAATATACAGTTGGTATCATATGTGTTCGGTACGCAACTGATTTTCTCTTGTACCAAAGACTCTAGCCAGGACATGATTACATTTCAGGAGGATCTGGTAGCCAGAGCGTGCTGGATGGAGGCGAACTGTCTTCAGCCTAATTCATCCAAAACTGAGATCCTCTGGCTTGGCAGAGATTCACACCAGTGGGGCAACAACTGGTGGCCGCCAGTGCTGGGTAATCCCCCTACGCCAAAAGTCGTGGTAAAAAGTCTTGGCATACGGTTGGATACTGTACTCTCATTGGAGGAGCATGCTAAGTCAGTGGCAGGGACTTGTTTCGGTATCATGTGCGGGCTTAACCCATCTTGGGTCTGTTCGACCCTCATATGCGCCGGCTGGTTGTGCAAGTCACAATCCTGGCTAGGCTGGATTACTGTAACAGCCTTCTGTTAGGGGGCTAACAAATCCGTGATCAATAGGCTCCAAAGCACCATGAATGCGGCAGCTCGTGTTTTATTCGCACTGCCTAAGTATAGCTCGGTCTCAGGGGTGCTGCTCTGACTCCACTGGCTCCCCGGGGAGCAAAGAATCAGGTTCAAAGCACTTTTTGTTATTCATAAAGTCTTGACTGGCTCCTGCCTGGCGATTCTCAGAAACCTGGGCCACCACTGGGTTCCCTCCCGTGCCCTGCGCTCTGCGGATTTACATCTGATGCGGGCGCCACGTTTCCGTAGAGCCAGAGCCAGAGGCCATTCTTTCAAGGTGTTAGCTCCTAACTCGATGCCTCTTGCTATAAGGAACATTCCCAATCTCTTAGGTGCCGATCACAATCCGGTAAAAACCGGGTACGAACCGTCGGACGGAGCATATTCTCCGTCCGACGCGTACCCGGTCGTCAAAATATACAAACATGGAATTACGATTCGCACGGGTACACCATTACCGTACGAATCGTAAAAAAGACCGACCGAACAAAAAACACCTACCAATGCGATCCGGGAAAGCGCCGACCTGACGTCGGGACGCACGCAGCCAGCCATTCACGACCCAGGAATCACGATTCGCACCGACGTCACCCCGCACGGTGAATATTTTGCGGCAGCCAAAATCTGCCGGGAAATCAGGACGACGCGAACAAGGACCACCAGTACGCGACGGACAGACGACGACGCGAACAAGGAGGACCAGTACGTGACGGACAGACATGGACCCGAACCTACGAGTCATCCCTGCCCTCATAGCAGTCCACCTCCTCTACAGGTTACGACGCAGACGCCGCAGAAGGTCAGAATAACTAAGGGAGGGGGGAAAGTGGGGTGGGGTGGGGGTGGCACTACCAGGGCAGGCCACAAAACAACCACATGAGTGACACACTACACATGGCCTGGACATACCTGACTCCCATGCCCTGGTCACCACGAGGGGGTGGGGGCGTGTCCTGATAATCCAGCGACCGCCACAACGGAAGTCCGTCACCACGCGAACCGGCAACACAACCAGACAGGTACGTCCCGTACCCACGCCTGAAGAGCGTGGGTACGAGTCGGACCACGCCCACACACGTCACCCCAACAATGGCGGGACGGATCGCACCCACGTGGCAAAGGCCTGGGTACGGGCCGCACAAACATCACATAGCGTGGGGACGGATATGTACGGACCCTACCCCCACCCCGTATGCAAGGAGCGTACCCCCCACCCCAACAGTGAAAGTACGACCCGTACCCCCACCCGCGTATGCAAGGAGCGTACCCCCCTGCCCAACAGTGTAAGTACGACCCGTACCCCCACCCACGAATGCATGGAGCGTACCCCCCATGCCAACAGTGTAAGTACGACTCGAACCCCCACCCACGAATGCAAGGAGCGTACCCCCCAGCCCAACAGTGTAAGTACGACCCGTACCCCCACCCACGAATGCAAGGAGCGTACCCCCCACCCCAACAGTGTAAGTACGACCCATACCCCCACCCGCGAATGCAAGGAGCGTACCCCCCTGCCCAACAGTGTAAGTACGACCCGTACCCACACCCGCGGACGTACGGAGCGTACCCCCAGCCCAACAGTGTAAGTACGACCCGTACCCCCACCCGCGGACGTACGGAGCGTACCCCCAGCCCAACAGTGTAAGTACGACCCGTACCCCCACCCGCGGACGTACGGAGCGTACCCCCAGCCCAACAGTGTAAGTACGACCCGTACCCCCACCCGCGAATGCAAGGAGCGTACCCCCCTGCCCAACAGTGTAAGTACGACCCGTACCCCCACCGACGAATGCAAGGAGCGTACCCCCCACCCCAACAGTGTAAGTACGACCCGTACCCCCACCCGCGAATGCAAGGAGCGTACCCCCCTGCCCAACAGTGTAAGTACGACCCGTACCCACACCCGCGGACGTACGGAGCGTACCCCCAGCCCAACAGTGTAAGTACGACCCGTACCCCCACCCGCGGACGTACGGAGCGTACCCCCAGCCCAACAGTGTAAGTACGACCCGTACCCCCACCCGCGGACATACGGAGCCTACCCCCAGCCCAACAGTGTAAGTACGACCCGTACCCCCACCCGCGAATGCAAGGAGCGTACCCCCCTGCCCAACAGTGTAAGTACGACCCGTACCCCCACCGGCGAATGCAAGGAGCGTACCCCCCTGCCCAACAGTGTAAGTACGACCCGTACCCACACCCGCGGACGTACGGAGCGTACCCCCACCACACCAGTGTCAGTAGACTCGTACCCTCACCTCTAATGCAGTGTGCGTAACCCCACCGTGTATGTGCCAAGCGCACATATCCAGAAATAGGAGGTGTGTGTGCAGAGTCCACCCAGCAGTGCCCTGAGACAGGAGTGGTGGGTGTGGAGTCCTCCCAGCAGTGCCCTGAGACAGGAGGGGTGGGTGCCCATCACTCCCAGCAGTGCCCAGAGACAGGAGGGGTGTGTGCAGAGTCCTCCCAGCAGTGCCCTGAGACAGGAGGGGTGGGTGCAGAGTCCTCCCAGCAGTGCCCTGAGACAGGAGGGGTAGGTGCCCATCACTCCCAGCAGTGCCCAGAGACAGGAGGGGTGTGTGCAGAGTCCTCCCAGCAGTGCCCAGAGACAGGAGGGGTGTGTGCAGAGTCCTCCCAGCAGTGCCCTGACACAGGAGGGGTGGGTGTGGAGTCCTCCCAGCAGTGCCCTGAGACAGGAGGGGTGGGTGTGGAGTCCTCCCAGCAGTGCCCTGACACAGGAGGGGTGGGTGCAGAGTCCTCCCAGCAGTGCCCTGACACAGGAGGGGTGGGTGCAGAGTCCTCCCAGCAGTGCCCTGACACAGGAGGGGTGGGTGCAGAGTCCTCCCAGCAGTGCCCTGACACAGGAGGGGTGGGTGCAGAGTCCTCCCAGCAGTGCCCAGACACAGGAGGGGTGGGTGCAGAGTCCTCCCAGCAGTGCCCAGACACAGGAGGGGTGGGTGTGGAGTCCTCCCAGCAGTGCCCTGAGACAGGAGGGGTCGGTGTGGAGTCCTCCCAGCAGTGCCCTGACACAGGAGGGGTGGGTGCAGAGTCCTCCCAGCAGTGCCCTGACACAGGAGGGGTGGGTGCAGAGTCCTCCCAGCAGTGCCCTGACACAGGAGGGGTGGGTGTGGAGTCCTCCCAGCAGTGCCCTGAGACAGGAGGGGTGGGTGTGGAGTCCTCCCAGCAGTGCCCTGACACAGGAGGGGTGGGTGCAGAGTCCTCCCAGCAGTGCCCTGACACAGGAGGGGTGGGTGCAGAGTCCTCCCAGCAGTGCCCTGACACAGGAGGGGTGGGTGCAGAGTCCTCCCAGCAGTGCCCTGACACAGGAGGGGTGGGTGCAGAGTCCTCCCAGCAGTGCCCTGACACAGGAGGGGTGGGTGTGGAGTCCTCCCAGCAGTGCCCTGAGACAGGAGGGGTGGGTGCAGAGTCCTCCCAGCAGTGCCCTGAGACTGGAGGGGTGTAACACATGTGTGTGAGGCCAGAATTATCCACATGCATACTGGCTACAAGGGAACATGTCCCCATGAACTCATGTCAACAGACTCCACACACAAGTACAGTGATCACCAAGGATGCCACGATTGTCGCAGGTGGAGACATGGCCCTGCATGCATGGCCAAAGTAGAAGGGCTCCGTCACACACACAGCTCATGTAGACACAGCTCTGCGCTAAACATTGGGAACACCCTGCAGGGAAGAAAGCTGGGTACACAGAGGAAGGAATACACCCTTGGACAAGTGCACCATGCAGTAACTGCCTACATGAACAAAGAAAGTTAGCCAACACCTTGTGATGGCACACAGATCACAGGGTCCCACCAATGAGCAGTACACTACTACATATCCCACACACCCAAACCCTTACACACCACCCAAAACCATGTAGCAGCCCCACCAACACCAATACCAGCATAGCAGTAGTGTGATAATGAAAACAAAATTAAGCTTTATTCTGCAGGAGCACAATGTCCGTGGATCGCAGGCAGTTCAATCTTCACAAAGCCCATAGGGCAGTCAATGATTCTCAGCTGGATGGGGGACACAGTGGGATGCGTGTCCCCTACCTTGCCTGCACAGTCAAATGGCATCGTCTTCCACACTGGTGAGGGCATCAGGGGGGGGGGGAGCAACAGGCACCGCAGGGACATCAGGGCAAAGGGGCGGCGTTGTGGGTGCAGGGATGGAGGAGTCCACCACAGGGGGTGGGTCAGTGCCAAAGGCGGAGGCCAGGATGGCACTACACACCTTTGCAAGGTCATCCAGGGAGTCCCCTGCACCCGAAGGGACCTCAGGCCCCAAGGAGGGGGGGGGGTCAGAGGGATGGGTCGCAGCGCCACCGGGGGAGGGTGGAGACAGGGGGGGAGACTCAACCACCCTGACCGGGGACCTCCGTGACCGCTTGCGTGGTGGTGTAACTGTGGGGCTCAGGGACAGAGCGGCCATGAAGGAGTCCTTGGGGGAGATGTGGCCAGGAGAGCTGAGGGGAGGGGATTTGGAGGGAGTGGACTGGGTGGAATGCGGACTCCCACTATGGCTGCGTGTCACACGTTTGCCCCCCGACCCAGTGGGTGTGCCTACCTCACCCTGTGTGTGCGTGTCAGGAGGAGTGCGGTGGACCTTCCCTGCTGGTGTGGTGCCCGTGTCCGTTGATGTGGGTGCATGCCGACGTCTGGGTGTACGTGTGACAGGCATGGGAGTGGGAAGTGTGGATGGGGCAGGGGTAGGTGGGGGGAGGTCGCGCTGCAGGAGACCCACTGCTGCAGTCAGTGTGGAGTCGATGGACCTCAGCAAGTTGCGTTGGTCAGCCTGCGATGAATGAATGCCCTCCAAGAAAGCCTCGATGTTGGTGAGGGTTTTGCCGTGGGCATGGAGGACATTAAGGATCGCAGCCTGACCAACCTGCAGTTGCCGCTGGATGTCCACAGACTCTGCATTGGCGGCAGCAGTGGAGACAGGGGCAGGGGGCGCGGTGCCTGGCAGGAAGGAGACATGCTGTGACCGGGCACGCTGGGAAGGGACACGAGCAAGTGGGAGGCGGCTGGTGGAAACTGAGGGGGCGGTGCGAGGTGTTGTTCCGCTGTCAGCTGCTGGTGCAGCCTCCGCCCACTCGGAGACATCGTCCCCGGACCTGTCAGCTTCGTAGTCTGATGTGCCAGTCGACAGGTCCTCGGCCACACTCTCCTCCGCCTCTGTCCCACTCGATGTGCCAGCCCCGATGTCACGGCTGGCACTGGTGCTCGGTCCCTCCGCCTGGTCTGTGTCCATGTCTCCCTCTGTGTCCCCCGACGATGCTGTGGGCAGGGTGGAGAGACAGAAATTATTCAGACACCTGTACACATCTGTCACATGAGTCCAATCTACATAGGTAACATTGCATGGCCTGAAAAGGAAGATCCCTAACATCTACTGAACAGGGTACCGATGTAGGGCATGCAACACACAGTTGGTTGAGCCACCATGCCACTGAAATACCATGGAGAGCATGAGACAATAGCGAAACACAGGAAAAGGAGTCTGACATAGCACCCAGGTCCTGGGGACAATCCAGCACTGCATCTGCACCACACAGCGTTTGCGAAAATACCGATGACCAGGGACCATATCCATGAACTTGAGACACATGCTGCATAGGTAATGCTGAAAACATGCACAACATGACTCGGTCACTGCACATTGCGTGTGTGTCCAGGCACATCACACACTGCCCAGACACAGCAAGTGGTAATCAGGATTTAACACATAGGCATTGCCCGCCCCAACAAGACCCTACACGAGGCAAATTGTGGAGACACAGGTGGCACCAACATCTCATGGTCTGGGTGATACACACAGGGGCAGGCAAAAAGCAAGATTGGACGCCAAACAGCCAAGGTGCGCCTGTACAAATAATGAGGTACCAGTGCCCATCCTCAGATGAGTATAACAAGACACACAGGCACTGGCAACTGTGAGTATGAAGAAGGACAATCAGGTCAGGCTGCACAGTGGACACCTGTACAAATTAGCACGTCTATATACATGGTGACAGGGGACAATGGCACAGAGCACAACTTACGCTGTAGACACTGACAGTGGCCACGTTCATGATGACACATACACCACTGAGGAAAAGGTGCCCCAGGGGACAGTAGTGGGCACGCAACTACATGCTACTGAATGGTAATGACAGCAACACACGTCACCATCCCTGCACTACGTGTATCGCACAGTCATGCACATCATGTCACAGGCCACTACATAGGACATGCGCGCTGTAAGGCATGACACATGAGAGACCAACTCCCATGTCTGGAGTCAGCATCAGTGCCAACTGACATGGAACCCACATGCAGTGAACTTGACAGTGCACAGGCAAGGTCCCACAACCTGTTACACACCACCCCCACACATGATGCTACAGACATTGTTCCCGTGGACAAAGCGCCAGCCTACATTACCCTGGGAAGGAGTGACTACACACAGACCAGGGAACACATTGCAAGGAGGGGAAGGGTGGCAGGGGCACAGCGCTATACTGGGCCAAACAGGATCTGCACAGCACCTTTAAACCCTGCCAGTGGATTCATGCTACTGTGCCCTTACAAATGCCGGTGACACACAACAAACACACATGTACCTACCCCCTTCCGGCTGCTGCATCGCCTGTAAGCGCCTCTCCAGGTCTGGAAAGACCACCGGCAGCACACGCCTGTGGAGGTGGCTCAGACGGCGGCGGCCGCGGTTCTTGTGGCTCTCAGGTGAGTCCCCCAGCAGGAGCCGTGCAATCCTCCGCGTCCAGCACCGGATATCCTGCCAGCGTTTCCTCACCTGGGCCAGGCGCCGCCTCCGACCATCCACACCCCTCACGGCACTGACGGCGGTCAGCCAGATCTGCTCCTTGGCAGTGGCGCCTACCTGTGAGGAGGAACAAGTGACACCACATCAATACACCAGCCACATGTCACAGAGAGACATATGGGTACAAATTAGCTGGTAACAACAAGGCATGTCATGCAGCCAACGCATTGCACCTTTGTCATAGGGACATCATCCCCTGGTGAGGGAAAAAGCAGTACGTGCCACAGTGGGTACACAGGTGGAATGATGGCAATGTCACAATCAATGATCTAGGCTCACACTGTGCATCACACCCACCCCTCCTGGCTCAGGGCACTGCTGTGAGGACTCCACACCCACCCCTCCTGTCTCAGGGCACTGCTGTGAGTGATAGGCCCCCACCCCTCCTGTCTCAGGGCACTGCTGGGAGACATCAGGCACCCCCCCCCCTGGGACCCCCCCGACAGTACATGGCATGTGTGTTACACCTGGACGCAATGGCAGAAGTCACAGTCACCACATAGGGACAGTCTGTGGCAGTGGCCTATGCACTCACCTGATAACCTGGTCGCCCATACAGCATGGAGTACTGTGGGAGGATCACATCCAGCAGAGCCATGTTCTCCTCCAGGGTGAATGGCTGTGTCCTCTCCACAGCCCTTGACATGGTTCCAGGGAATCAGTAGCAGCAGCTGGGTCGACGAATGCAAAGATGTGCAGGCAAGTGCTCCCTCATGGGACCTGGCTGCCTTATATGTGCCCTTCTGCCCAGTCTCATGCACAGGAGTACAGAGAGATTAGTCACTCACATTTGCATCCTATGTTTCCACCAATCCCTTCAAACCTAGCAGTCTGTGGGTTCTCTATCGGTTTCATTCTCCTGCATGATGTCAGCCCCACAAACACATTGCAACAAAGTAGACAAATCCCAACTGACTTCTGCTGTGCACCTTCCAGAACAATTTCCAATTTTGAACTTGGTCTCCATGACAACCAGCATGCATGTAGGCCTTAATACTTGTCCCCCATGTAATTTGGAGCATCACACACAGGTACGGTGCGTGTGGGGGCCCTAGGGCACCCCAAATGCATGGCAACGGCCCGTACATGCATGCCTACGCTCTCCATCACTTTTGGTCTGCACGCGTATGCGTACTCGTAGTGGTACGGACCGAACACTCGCATCTACGCTCACTATCACTACGGGTACGCATACGCGTGCAGACCCATAGTGATAGTGAGCGTAGATGCGAGTGTACGGTCCGTACCACTACGGGTACGCATACGCGTGCAGACCCATAGTGATAGTGAGCGTAGATGCGAGTGTACGGTCCGTACCACTACGGGTACGCATACGCGTGCAGACCCATAGTGATAGTGAGCGTAGATGCGAGTGTACGGTCCGTACCACTACGGGTACGCATACGCGTGCAGACCCATAGTGGTACGGACCGTACACTCGCATCTACGCTCACTATCACTATGGGTCTGCACGCGTATGCGTACCCGTAGTGGTACGGACCGTACACTCGCATCTACGCTCACTATCACTATGGGTCTGCACGCGTATGCGTACCCGTAGTGGTACGGACCGTACACTCGCATCTACGCTCACTATCACTATGGGTCTGCACGCGTATGCGTACCCGTAGTGGTACGGACCGTACACTCGCATCTACGCTCGCCATCACGATGGGTACACATACGGCAGCACTCCCACAGTGATTTGGGAACATGCACAGGCCCTCTCAGCAGCAGTACGGCGGATTTTACACATCACTGTGGTGATAGGCGACACACATGTCGGAATAGGGCGGACATACTTGTCCATGGATGGACATACTTGTCCAGGAATGGACACCAAGGCATCGTCTGTGCATTACCACATGTGTTGGGCACAGGTGTCACAGGCTGTGATGTGGAACATGCCTCCTGAGTGGAGAAGGCACCAGATGTATGATGAGATGTGTACATGTGTACTGTGTGAGGGTGCAATGTGTGCCAGGCATGCCCTTGACTCCTTTGACATGTGTGCATGTGGGACTGCGCACTTGGGGTGAGCGTCACTGGCATGGCACGGACACCAACACACGGAAGTGTCCCATGATGCCCGGTACAGGGGTCATGACACATGACTCATCACTACCCACAGTGCACAATGTGACTATGCCATATATGTGTCCGGGATTTACATCGGGTTGATGTTGTTGCACCCTCAAAAGCTGCAGCCGTTGCAGCAACCAACATGTGGCTGTGTGTAGATTGTCATTGCACACTGTTCCCAACACCATGCCACATGTGTTACCGGATGTGAGGTGCACATGTATGCAAGGGACACGGAGTAGCGTGACAAGGCCATGTCAGCAAACTCACAAGGAATGTGTGGGGAGTCATGACATGTGCACCTTCATGGCAAGGTGTGTGGGCTGGACTAGTGTAATGTCATGTGACCTGTGGCTCAAGTGTTCCGCTGCCAGTCTCTGCAATCAGCATCACACTTCTGCTGATGTGTGGGTGTATGTCACTCCTGTCTTGCGTCGGGCAGTGCACTTGCACTGGGACACAGCTATTCCCATGGCGTGGCATGGGGAGGTTCTCAATCACCGTGTGTAGCTGGGTCTTGGAAGGAGTGTCACCTTGCATCCATACGTGTCCTGGGCATGTAGCACATGCCTGACTCCCTATGTGGCATGTGTGTATTGGCAGATTTACATGTGCTCAGTAGACATGAGTTGTTCTCGTAGTGCACTCACTCTTCCTTGTCACTTCCAAATTACTGCAGAGCGCCTCCTGTTGCCCGAAGAATTCCAGACTTGGCCACCATGCAGGAGAATGACAGGATCCGGCTCTACCGCTTCACCCAACCGTTGATTCTGGAGCTGACGGCGAGACTGGCACCACACCTGCAACCGCAGCACAGGTATCCTACGGCACTGACACCCCAGCTGAAGGTAATGGCTGCCCTACATTTCCTTGCCACGGGTACCTTCCAATATACCATAGCTCATGTTGGTGGCATGTCCCAGAGCATGTTCAGCGGTGTGCTGCATGATTTCTTGGAGGCCATGTTGATTCACCTGGATGACTTCATCAAGTTCCCAACCCCTGAACAGATGACTGAGGTCAAGCGTGGTTTCTATGCCCTGGGAGGGATGCCCCATGTCATTGGGTCCATAGATGGGACACATGTAGGTTTGGTACCACCACACGCACGGGAGGTGGCGTACCGCAATCGGAAGCACTACCACTCCATCAATGCCCTTGTGGTGTGTCTGTCCAACATGGTGATTTCACATGTCTGTGCTCGTTTTCCAGGATCAGCACACGATGCCTACATCATGAGGCGTAGCGGGATGCCTGATATGATGATGCAGCTGCGCAACGAACGTGCATGTGTTGTTGGTGGGTACAGTCTGTCTGTCCTGTATTCTGTTTGGCCGAGCAGCACTACCGCTTCGCCAGTTCTAACGATATCCATGTGCTTTCCATTTAGGGGACGCTGGCTATCCCAACATGCCTTGGCTGCTGACACCTCTCCGCAACCCCATCACGCCGGCCCAGCTCCGCTACAACACCGCCCATGGCCGGACAAGGCGAGTGATAGAGAGGACGTTTGGCATGCTGAAGAGCCGATTCCGGTGCCTCCACAAGACCGGCGGCGCACTCCCATATGCCCCGGCGAAGGTCTGCAAGATCTTCATGGTCTGCTGCATGCTGCACAACATGGCAGTTGAAAGAGCTGTGCCCCTCATCCTGGATCAAGATGACGAGGACCATCCACCCGTGGAGGACGAAGGGCTTGGCAATGGGGCTAGTGATGTGGAGGATGTGGAGCCGCAAGAGGACATCCGGACTCGGCTCATACGCGACTTCTTTGCTTAGTGGTGAGTACCAGGGTCTGAGTGTGCACGCATTGGTCCCCGTGTGGCATGCGTTGTGATGTGTGTCTCCACCTGCATGTATGGCACGTGGGTCAGAGGTGTGTGTGGGTGTGTCACTGGAGTGATGGTGGCAGTGATGGTAGTATTTCCCCAGGCATAATTGTGACCTAGCATGTTGTCATACATACATGTGTCGAGTAAATGCACATGCAAGTGGCTGTGCTTCTTGTGGCTGACTTCTTGTGTGTCTCTCTTCCCCAGGTACCTGCGCATGCCGTTTGCTGGTTGCATTGTTGTGGCACTGCTATTCCTCATGGACATGGCATCGTGGGCTGACTCAGCGTTACAGGCACGGACACGTTTGGAAGTCTCCATGGGGTAAGGGATGCATCTGGGGTGTATTGGGTGTGGCAGTTGTTCACGATGTGTGCACACTGCCCCGGTCGGGGTTTGGGTCCTCTGCAGACATGTGGCATCCCCATGGGACACGACATGCAGCTGGGTACACCTGAATAGATGGGCTGCCTGGTTGTCAGTCATCAGTGATGGGATGGTGGATTGTGATGAAGGCATCAATGTGTGTGACACTGCCCTCGGACACATACGGTTAACATTGTCTTGACATGGCGTGGGACTTCCACATCAGCGGATGTATGGTGTATGGCAGGCTCTCCGTGAGCAGCTGTGGGTATTTAGCTATTATCCGACACTTGTGTGCCAGTTCCATGGCTATCACGCATTTGTGCTGCAGAAGGGGGGTGCCAGTGTTGGAGCCACATGTTACTCCACATGATGTGTTCATGTGTACTTCAAGTTGCCTCTGCAATCCCAAACACATGACTATTAAAGGTGTCCCTATGCCTCCAAGGTGCCTCTTCTCAGTCAATGCTGGTGTGTTGGCACGGTGCATCCTGCATGTCTGGCATGGTATTCCCTGATTGTGGCTATGTGTCAATGTGTCGAGTGGCAAGATGCAAGCTGTGTGTGTGTGCTGAGACTGTGTAATGGGCATGATGTCCATGACTGTGTGGGTATTGTGACATGTGCCATCCCCATGCATCCAACGTTGTCCATGACCCCATTCTCTGCATCCACCGGACTCAAGCTTGCAGGACATGGTTCTGCCACCTGTCTACACGTACCTGGGTGCCCCCCAGGACACGGGCCAGGATCCCTGACCTCTGCGCATGAGTGTTGCTGTACTCAATGTGTCTGTCAGCACGGTTGTTCGGCCACCCCCTCAGCTGGTTCTGACCATCACGGGTGTGTATGGTGCTCCATGTCTGTCTTGCCTAGAAAACTGTGACCCATGTGTCCTGTGCCAGACTCAGGCCCCAGGGTGTGGATGGTTGAAGTGAACAGATGACTCAGGCATGTTTAGACTGTACAAGACACATGTTAGGTAATAATGCTACCAGCAGGCATCTACTCTTAATAGTGTGATTTATTATTGGGGGGGGGGGGGGCCAAGTGAGGGCCTTTCCGGGATTAGGGAATCCAAAGTTCAGTAGGGGAGTTGGTGTCCTTGCCATTGGAAATCCTCAGAGTCCATGCCACAGTCTTTGTCAACATTGGTCAGCCAGTGACCAGCAGGGCCATGTGGCAGAGAATGTCTCTTGATGCTGTGATGCTGTTGCTCCAGTGGGCCAGGTGCCAGGCCAGGTGTCCTGGGAGATGGTGATGTAGCAGCCACCCTCACGGTCCTTTCCGTGGACGACCCGGCTTCCTGCGGGGAACCTCAGCAGCAGGCCGTGACGACGTCTGGGATGCTCCGTCGGATGTTTCCTCCTCCTCCTCATGATCCCTCCCTGTGGGTGGTGATGTTCTCCGCCTTCTGGCACAGGGAGGGTCGGCCATGGTGTCGGCCATCCGACGGAGTTCAGCGTGAATCCCCTGGGACGCCGTCACTTGCTGAGCCTGTCTGTCCTCCATCCTCCGTTGGTGTAGCTGTAGACAGGCTATTAGCTCCGCATGTTGCTGGGCCTGCTGGACCTTGATCCCCTCGAGGACGGACACAACCTGGGCCATGCCCGTGGTGTCCTGCCGGTATGAGTCCAGGATGTTACGGACATGGGAAAATACCGGATCCCCAGCCAACTGGTCAGGCTCGCGCCTCCGCCGCTCTCCACTCCCACCACCCCTGCCCACTTGCGTCTGGCCTGCACTTGTGGGCACATGGGGTCTCCGGGACCCCTGAGGGGTGGCATTGGCGTTGTCGCCTGCCTCCTCCTGGGTGCCCGGGACACCGTGTCCCTCCTGGCGAGCCTGGCTGCATTGTGGTGTTGGGGCAGGGATCCTGGGTGTCTCCTGGGATGTGGCAGGAGTGGGGATGGTGGTTGGCACGGTTGTACCTGACGCAGGTGCTGCAGGTGGTTGGACACCAGAGGGGCCAGGTCGGTCGGGGTCGTCCGCAGAGTGGTGAGAGTGGTCGCTGCCGGTGGGATCGGTCTCCTGCAGATCCGGGTCCTGTGAGTGTTCCCCCCCAGTGTTGGGGGGTGCAGCACGACGTTGACCTGTGTGTGAGAGAGACAATGTTAATTTTGATCCATGCAACATCCATGTTTCATCCGTTACAAAGTTGGCACATTTCCTCTTGGAATTAGGATCTGTCTTGCATTCCACTCACAGTGCACTTGTGCATGTGTGTGTCCCTTGGGCACCAATTTGGCCCCTTTAACTATGTGTGGCACAGTCTTACTTGCTGCGTCAAGTGTGACTGCAGTCAGCAGTGGAGTGTGCATGTGTGCCGAGCTATGCGTTTGCGCCTTCCTTGTAGCACTGTACATGTGCACATGGAGTGGATCCACACACTCATATGATGCAGGTGGCTGTCCTTGTGCTCGTGTACAGGTTGTAACATGGCCCTGCGTTTTGCCATGATGAAGAGGGGGGGTTCTGGCACTGGGCACCCTTGTCTACATGCACGCAGTCCACCTGCTGAAGAGCAGACATTCCCACACACCAAAGGACTGATTTGCTCTCCCTGTGTCTCCCTCCTTCTCTGTCCCCCTCTCCCTCCCTCTCTGTCCCCCTCTCCCTCCCTCTCTGTCCCCCTCTCCCTCCCTCCGTGTGTCAGCCTCCTCCCTCTGTCCGTCTCCCTCCCTCTCTGTCCCCCTCTCCCTCCCTCTCTGTCCCCCTCTCCCTCCCTCTCTGTCCCCCTCTCCCTCCCTCTGTGTCCCCCTCTCCCTCCCTCCGTGTGTCAGCCTCCTCCCTCTGTCCGTCTCCCTCCCTCTCAGTCCCCCTCTCCCTCCCTCTCTGTCCCCCTCTCCCTCCCTCTGTGTCCCCCTCTCCCTCCCTCCGTGTGTCAGCCTCCTCCCTCTGTCCCCCTCTCCCTCCCTCTCAGTCCCCCTCTCCCACCCTCTGTGTCCCCCTCTCCCTCCCTCCGTGTGTCAGCCTCCTCCCTCTGTCCGTCTCCCTCCCTCTCAGTCCCCCTCTCCCTCCCTCTCTGTCCCCCTCTCCCTCCCTCTGTGTCCCCCTCTCCCTCCCTCCGTGTGTCACCCTCTGTCACCTTGGCCCAGCTTCCTGGGCACACACTGTTAGCAGATCTTTGAGTGGCCCTTGGCCTGTTGATGTGAGTTTGTTTCTGATCTCCAGGCACCCATTTTGTCTGCTGTGTGTCTGTGCGCTGCTGCTGTGGTGGTGTGTGCTGCCACTCTTTCACACTGTTGGCTGTTCATTAGCTGCTGGCATGTGCAAAACAGTGCCTTCACCCCCATGTGTTGATGCAAGGCGTCCGCCATTTGCTGGCAAGTCATTCCTGTGTTGGGACACAGTGTTTGTCTGGCTGTGACCTAGGCCATATGGGCAGAGGGCATTGTTGTCTGCTTTGGAGTCGCACTATGTGATTCTTGGTGCCCAGCCTCCCGCCATCCGGGTTACCGTGTCATGTGTTGTTGTCTTCTGTGGCCTGTGACTTGACATTGTCCAGCTGGGTGCATGGGGCATGGTGGCAGCAGTGGCATGTGCCTGCTCATGGAGTGTGGTTGAGTAATGCGATGGCTTGTGGTGGTTGCGTGCCTGTTATTGATTTTGGTTGTGGTTGCAGTTCCCCCCATGTGAGGTGCGTTGTTTGTGTACTCACCCGGGTCTCGGAGTCCTTCTACTCCTTCAACTGCCTCCACCGGCAGTATGGCCATCACCCTCTCCTCCCAGGGATGGTACTGTACGGCTCTGCGGGAGGGCCCTCCTCCGGTGGCGTTGGCCTGGTCGTGTTCCTCCTGCCTCTTGGCTCTGACCCTCCTCCGCAGATCGTACCACCTGTTCTGGCAATCCTGCTTGGTCCTCCTGGTGTCCGCAACAGCATTCACAGCATCGACGATGGTCTGCCACATGGCTGTTTTGGCTGCCTGGCTGGTGCTTCTGACCAATGTTCCAAAGATCTGTGGCTCGACTCTGAGGATTTGATCAACAAGGACCTCCAACTCTCGGTGACTGAACTTTGGATTCTTGGTAGTGGGCATGGTGAGGGGTGTGGGTGGGGATGGTGTGGGTGTGGGGGGGGTGTGGATGTTGGGGGGGGTGTGGATGGTTGTGTGTGTGTGTGAATGTGATGAGAGGGTGTTTGTGAGGGTGGTCGTTTGAAGGTGTGCAAGTGTAAGGTGTGGTGTAGCTTGTAGTCTGGTTCTGTGGTGTCTGGCAGCAGTGAGTCTGTTGGAAAGGCTCATGGTTTGTGTGTGTGGGCCCTTTTTATTGGTCCATGGGTGGGTGTGGCAGTTTTTGAATTTTGGGTGGGTGTGTTATAAGGAGTGGTGGTGTATTGGGCCTCTGTTTGTTTTTGGCAGTTGCAGGTCAGTGATTGTGTTATTTAAGTGGTTGTTGGCCATGTTTAGTGGCTGTGTGCCTTTCGACTGGTGTATTCTTGTGTTGTTTTATTTTGTCCTGGTTGTGTACGTGCGTTTTGAGCGTGTGTACGGTGTGTACATGGGCCATTTGGTTGTACGATTTTGTCCTTGTGTGTGGCTTTGTAAGACTCGTACATGCGGTTGTGATGTTGGGGCATGGGGTGCGCTCCGTACTTAGGAGGTTGTGTTGGGGGTGCGCCAGGAACGTACTGGGGTGGGGGTACGACTGGAACGTACTTGGGTGTAGGTACACGGGGGGTACGACACGTACAGGGGTGGGGGGTGTACATTGACGGTGGTACGACACGTACTGGGGTGGGGGTACGACTGGAACGTACTGGGGTGTAGGTACACGGGGGGTACGACACGTGCAGGGGTGGGGGGTGTACATTGACGGTGGTACGACACGTACTGGGGTGGGGGTACGACTGGAACGTACTGGGGTGTAGGTACACGGGGGGTACGACACGTCCTGGGGTGGGGGTACGACTCGAACGTACTTGGGTGTAGGTACACGGGGGGTATGACACGTCCAGGGGTGGGGGTACGACTGGAACGTACTTGGGTGTAGGTACACGGGGGGGTACGACACGTCCTGGGGTGGGGGTACGACTCGAACGTACTCGGGTGTAGGTACACGGGGGGTACGACACGTACTGGGGTGGGGGGTGTACATTGACGGTGGTACGACACGTCCTGGGGTGGGGGTACGACTGGAACGTACTTGGGTGTAGGTACACGGGGGGGTACGACACGTCCTGGGGTGGGGGTACGACTCGAACGTACTGGGGTGGGGGTACACGGGGGTACGACACGTACAGGGGTGGGGGGGTGTACATTGACGGTGGTACGACACGTACTGGGGTGGGGGTACGACTGGAACGTACTGGGGTGTAGGTACACGGGGGGTACGACACGTACAGGGGTGGGGGGTGTACATTGACGGTGGTACGACACGTACTGGGGTGGGGGTACGACTGGAACGTACTGGGGTGTAGGTACACGGGGGGTATGACACGTACTGGGGTGGGGGTACGACTGGAATGTACTGGGGTGTACATAGACGGTGGTACGACACGTACAGGGGTGGGGGGATGTACATTGACGGTGGTACGACACGTCCTGGGGTGGGGGTACGACTGGAACGTACTTGGGTGTAGGTACACGGGGGGTACGACACGTCCAGGGGTGGGGGTACGACTGGAACGTACTGGGGTGGGGGTACACGGGGGTACGACACGTACAGGGGTGGGGGGGTGTACATTGACGGGGGTATGACACGTACTGGGGTGGGGGTTCGACTGGAACGTACTGGGGTGTACCTAGACGGGTGGGGGTATACATACACGGGGGGTACGTGTCGGACGTACGGGGGCTGGGGGGAGTGTTGGGCGCGTATGCGGGCACATGTCTCCATGGTTGCTATGGGTGTTCGGTGCGGACGGTGTTTTTTCCATACGGTTGTACGCTCGGACGCACGGGATGGATCGTGATTCCTCGGTCGGACTTGGCTTTTCACGTTTGTAAGGTAAATCGTCCGAGGACGTGTCGGACACATTTTCCGACCCGAGGACGTGTGGGGAATGATTCCCAGTGCGGTTCGTATGGACTTTTTACCATGCGAATCGTGATTGCCAGTTCGTACGGCACTTGTACGATTCGTACGGTAAAAAGACCCGATACGAGTCGCACGGGGGAATTTTTTACCGGATTGTGATCGGCACCCAAGTGTTCAGAAAGGCAGTAAAGACATGGTTATTTCAGTAGCTTAATCTTCTAATTTCTTCTCTGTCCCTGTTCCCAGGGCTGGGACGTCCCTTTGGCGCTTTACAAATCTAATAAAATAACATAAAATATCAGATATTACACCTTCTAAATGAAATGTTCTCTGCTCCATGTAGCACTTTTTCATAACAAATCAGCATACTTTTTGTAATGTACTGTGTTTTTCTCCTTGTTAAAAATTATTTCAACAGTGTTAAACATAAACAATTAGAGTATGCTCATTACCATTCATTCACTTTTTTAGACATCCTGGAAGACTTACAGCAATGCATTGAATACTCCCGAGAGATATGCAGTTGGGTGCATGAGTCCTCAATGCTAAGGTGTAAGTGTGGAGAGTGCACAACCATCTTTTTCATGGCAGAACAGGCAAAAGTTCCTGTTGTAATCCGGAATCCTGAGTCACATGACACAAACTCTCTTTTTTAGTTTCTTAGATGATTCAAGTCACTTTTCATCAAATGGTATTGAATCTTAAACATCATTACATGTTAGCCTTACTAAAGGTTTTGCAATTTGGGAACAATTTGGAATCCATTGATGACAGTAGCCAACAATTCCCCAAAACATCCAAAGCTCTCTCTAAGTGGTTGGGAGACTTAATTTCAGACCTGCAGAAATGTGTACTTTTGAAACATTTCGTAAACCTTTCTAAATATGGTGTCCAAGATAGATTTACTTCCTTCTCACAATTTAGCATTTTTGTTGGGGAGACATTTTGCCCATGTTCTGCTAAATGATTCAACAGAGCAATGGTATCAAGTTCACAGTCTTCTTTTATTTTAGATTTCAACAAAAGGTAATCTATGTATTGTCCTAGGACTAAATTACAAGGTAATTTTAAGCTTTCTAAATCCATTCTTAAGAATCTAAAAGAAAATTGAAGGTCTCTCTAAATAACCTTGTGGTATCCTACATCAAACAAGAACTTCATTCAAAAATTGAAATGCAAAGAGGAACTCTGAATTCTCATGAAATAGAATTGAAAAGAATGCTTGGCACACATCAATGACTGTGAACCATTCTGCCACAGCCAGAGTTTGAAACAGTATTACTGCTGGATATATTACTATTGGACAGCAAGGAAGCACTATTTTATTAATTTTTCAGTGGTCCTGCACACTTCTCCATTTCCCACTCGGTTTGTTAAATCCCATTATCAGAGAATTGCATGGGCTGCCAATAGCCTCTCAAAGGATTCCCTGCTCTATTATTTTCTCAATCACTGGTTTCATTCCCTCTTCAGCCTTTCCAGTAAGTTTGTATTGTCTAGTTTTTAGGAATATTGCATTTGGTTTCACCTTTATTTTCACTGGTTCTGCCATTTTAATCAATCCAATTTCCTTCACTGAAAAATCCCCGTGCTTCCTCGATGTCTGTAGGTCTTACATCTGGAGGAAGGTCTTTCTTTGTCAACACTGAGTACATCTCAATTCTGGAAATCTCTCCACTAATTTTGATCCACATCTTGTGTTTTTACTGCAACACCATTCCTTGTGCAGCAAATAACACAATTCATCTGGCAAAGAAGATCCCTTCAAAGCAAGTTCACTGGGGTTGATTCACATAGAATAAAACAATGTTTATTCCTCATTTGTCCTAACTTGGCTGGCACACCCACTGAAACTTTGGAAACAATTTGTTTATTACTGATCCCTACAATATAGGCATCTCTTCGCGAGAGGGGTTGGTTTGGTACTTTCACAGAACAAACTGTAGAACGGGTAGCCCCCATATGAGAAATGAAAGAGGATGGTCATTGACTTTTCTGTCAAGATAATGGCCACTTTGGTTAACCTCTAGAACTGCTCCAAGGTGCCCCCTCCCCTCTCAGGCACCATCATTACAAGCTGGTGCCCACCATTACATCCGCAACGATCATGGCATTCTGTTGATAATTTGCATTACATGGAATTGTATTTAGCATATTTTGCTG
Source organism: Triturus cristatus (assembly GCF_964204655.1). Classification (NCBI taxonomy): domain Eukaryota; kingdom Metazoa; phylum Chordata; class Amphibia; order Caudata; family Salamandridae; genus Triturus; species Triturus cristatus. The sequence continues at coordinate 304,295,635 of NC_140579.1, read as the reverse complement.
TATTCCCTGAGCTGGGGGTACTAGCATTCAAAACGTTTTCTGATTTTGCGTGTTCTGCATATTCGACATTACATTATTTCTCTGTACCTGCTGACTTTGCTGTATATTGTCTTACATTCCCTCAGGATTCTCTATATTACCTTTTCTAATGCTTAATCCACCCGTAAAAATGACAAGCGGTCGTCTTTTCCAAGATTTCAAACTTTCAAATGATCTCATTCACTCCGTCACCTTGCGCCACCTGACTTATCCGATTCATTGCATTTTTCTTGAACCCATTTGTCACCTTTCAAATTGCTTTGCTTGAGAAATCATCAGCTTCTTTCTGAGCATTTTCTGCTTCTTGTTTAGATAATCACTACTATTTTAGCCAATTTCAAAATCTGATCAGTACTTTTTATCGACCAACACAATTCACTCTGCTGAATAGGATTGGTAATCTTTGATTAGAGTCCATTCACGAAAGGCAGAAACAAAACCTACAACAGCATCTTTCTTTGGATTTCCACTCCGGTATGCTTTTTAAATATCTGCATCAACTTCTCATAATAAGAATGCACTGACTTTTTAGGTTCCAGTGTTGTCCTTCAAATCTTTTAGCAATTTATATCCGTTTCTGGAATTTGTTTATTCCAATACGCAATAACTACCATATATTATTCAGCCACATCTGGTGATGGTGCATAATAAGAACCATATCTAGGTCCTTCATGTGTCGGCCACACTGCGACCACCTTACGCTCCAACCGCAAATCACCAAGAAAAACAATTTCAAATAATGAAATCAAATCTGTCCACTGCGTTGGAGAAAGGTGTGTCAATTTATAAACCTCAATATACCACTTTGTAAAAGTAAACAAATCTACTCTTGTCCAAGGAACGAACATACACAAAATTCCCTCTATGTACCACTCTCAAAGAAAACTCTGTAACTATGCTTGTCCCCACCTCTGAATCACTTACTACACTTATTCTTAATTTTGCTACACTGTTCTTCATCTTTTTCTTGCGTTCCTTTTACCTTTTTTTCTTGATGTCACTTTAAATCTCCTCAATCCCATGTTTTCTCAATTACATCTTTAATATGGGGTCTCAATGTAATGAGACCCGTTTCCTTAATCTCATCATGTGTAAAATCCATTTTATGATGTTGTTTAACTTTCTTCATTCTACTTGGGTCAATATCTAAATCATCAGCAAATTGTTCTAAGTTATCATGTGCTTCATTGGTGCACTTGGCTGCTTTTTGATTGAATATCTCAGCTGCTCAGCATTATATGTCAATATTCTGTTTAAATCCAAATTACCCTGAAGCATTTTTCCTAACTGTATCTTAAGAATCCCACCACAAATGTCTTTGGGAGGTGGCTCTATCACTAGTGCAGAAACAGCATGCTCTGTCCCACTTATGTCAGAGCTCCTACCGTTAAACTTGGCACAAGTTCAGTAGGAGCTTGCACTCCCATCATATCTCCCCCTCCACAAACTCCAACAGTAGACTGAGTCCATTCTGCTGGTCTGTCTGTCTACAGAGGAAGACATGAAATCAACAATTTATTAAAGAATTTGTCATAATCATCTGCTGATTCTATATTCCTTTTTCCTCTTTTGATTTATCTGTTTTAAATTGTTTTATCTCTGTCACTATACCAGTAAATGTTTGAACGCTTTCCCTTTTTATCCATTCTCCATGCCTTCTCCTCTTCATCTATCTTGGCTTCTAACCAGCCCCTGAAGGACTTCTTACATGATTTGTTTATCTTTTCTTCTCTGTTGCCATGCAATCCCATTTATTGAGAGTTTTGAACTTCATAGTTCTATACAATGGTATCATATCATACATGGTTTGTCTCAAGAAGTCTAATTTCTCAAAATTAATGGTGTCCACCAAAGGAATTTGTAATTTCTCATTGTGTGCTGTATATTTGTTCGATTCAGGAATCCAAACACACTATTAATATCCAACCTCTTCCATAATTTCAAATGATAGTGTGCCTTCTTTTGGCATGTTCTGGTCATCCTTCAGCTTATCCTCTATTTTAGGTTCAGGTTTTGTCAATATTCTACCCATATTTACAATTACTTAAACTCAAAACAACTTAAAAAGTAAAAAAAAACTACAACCAAATTTTGAGAACAATAATCAATTGCAGTCGACCTAGAATCTGGGGAACAGGGTTTGAGTCTCAGCAACGACGCTCAACATCATGTGATTCTGGGAAAATCACTTAGGGGCATATGTATGAAACCAAAATTTAGTCGCAAACGCTGCGAATCGCAAAAAGACAGCGTTTGCGACTAAATTTTCGCAATTTCATATGTATGACACACATTCCTAGTGAAAATTAAGAAATCGCAAAATTAGTGATTTCTTAGGCTGTGAAAGTTAAAATTAGCGAATAATTTTGCGATTTCTCAAATAGCGTTTTTTTTAACTTAGCGAAAATCGCAATAAGGATATCGCAAAATAAGAATTCGCTAACAAATGTATGAAAAAGTCGCAAATTGCGATTTCACGAAATTCGCAAATTAAGAAATCGCAATTAACACCAATTGCATGCAGGTGGTAAACTGGTGCAAGGTACTTAAACCACCCCACAATGCGACAGACCCAACCACAATGGCAGCAATGTTTGTGATAGCCAGGAGGCTGCGTATTCGGGCTCTTGCATAGAGGAGAATGAGACAGGAACGTATATTCAGGCTGCGCATCACTCTGTTCCAGCACATTGAAGAGGACATCTATGACGAGTACAGACTGCACCCACAGACCATAATGGACCTGATTGAGGATCTGAAACCCTACTTGGAACACCCTACACGCAGGACACAAACAATTCCCACACATGTGCAGGTCCTGTGCTCCCTGCACCTCCTGGCGTCAGTGAGTTTTCAACGGGTAATAGCGGAGGTTGGTGGGGTGTCACAGAGTGCACTTTCGCGCTTCTTACATGCCTTTCTAGATGCTATGCTACAGAGGCTCTCACATCACATATACTTCCCCACCACCCAACAGGCATTACAGCAAACAAAACTGGACTTTTTTTCCAGATTGCACGTTTCCCCCACGTCATTGGCTGCATCGATGGGATCCATGTGGCCATTACACCCCCATCAGCAACTGAATATGTCTACAGAAACCGGAAATGCTACCATTCCCTCAATATACAGATAGTTTGCAACGCAAAGTATATCATCACTGACATTGTACCCAAATACCCCGGCAGTACACATGCATGACACTTTCATCTTTAGACACAGTGGAATACACAGACGTCTGAGTGCTGGAGAGTTTGGGGAGGGATACCTGCTAGGTAAATACATGGCACACATCAATACATCCACTACATCACTTGAGGTGGGGACATTGACTTACCTGTTGTGTCTATCCCTGCAGGTGACAGTGCCTATGCAGTGCGGGACTTCATCCTGACCCCATATCTGGATCCTGCAAATGCAAGTGAGAGGAGCTACAACAGGGCACACAGATCCACACGCAGCGTCATTGAGCGTACCTTTGGAATCCTGAAGAGCCGCTTCCGGTGCCTGCATAAAAGTGGAGGTGCACTGCAATACAGCCCTGAGACCTGCTGTAAAATCGTGGCAAGCTGTGCAATGCTACATAACATGGCAATGAGGAAAGGCACCACAATTGATGTGACCGATACAGACACATCGGATGACAATCACCCTGCTCCCCCTGTCAGACCTGCATCAGGAGTTGGGGCAACTGCTGGACGCCAGAGACGGACTGAGATCACACAAAATTGAAATGCAAAGAGGAACTCTGAATTCTCATGAAATAGAATTGAAAAGAATGCTTGGCACACATCAATGACTGTGAACCATTCTGCCACAGCCAGAGTTTGAAACAGTATTACTGCTGGATATATTACTATTGGACAGCAAGGAAGCACTATTTTATTAATTTTTCAGTGGTCCTGCACACTTCTCCATTTCCCACTCGGTTTGTTAAATCCCATTATCAGAGAATTGCATGGGCTGCCAATAGCCTCTCAAAGGATTCCCTGCTCTATTATTTTCTCAATCACTGGTTTCATTCCCTCTTCAGCCTTTCCAGTAAGTTTGTATTGTCTAGTTTTTAGGAATATTGCATTTGGTTTCACCTTTATTTTCACTGGTTCTGCCATTTTAATCAATCCAATTTCCTTCACTGAAAAATCCCCGTGCTTCCTCGATGTCTGTAGGTCTTACATCTGGAGGAAGGTCTTTCTTTGTCAACACTGAGTACATCTCAATTCTGGAAATCTCTCCACTAATTTTGATCCACATCTTGTGTTTTTACTGCAACACCATTCCTTGTGCAGCAAATAACACAATTCATCTGGCAAAGAAGATCCCTTCAAAGCAAGTTCACTGGGGTTGATTCACATAGAATAAAACAATGTTTATTCCTCATTTGTCCTAACTTGGCTGGCACACCCACTGAAACTTTGGAAACAATTTGTTTATTACTGATCCCTACAATATAGGCATCTCTTCGCGAGAGGGGTTGGTTTGGTACTTTCACAGAACAAACTGTAGAACGGGTAGCCCCCATATGAGAAATGAAAGAGGATGGTCATTGACTTTTCTGTCAAGATAATGGCCACTTTGGTTAACCTCTAGAACTGCTCCAAGGTGCCCCCTCCCCTCTCAGGCACCATCATTACAAGCTGGTGCCCACCATTACATCCGCAACGATCATGGCATTCTGTTGATAATTTGCATTACATGGAATTGTATTTAGCATATTTTGCTGTATTCCCTGAGCTGGGGGTACTAGCATTCAAAACGTTTTCTGATTTTGCGTGTTCTGCATATTCGACATTACATTATTTCTCTGTACCTGCTGACTTTGCTGTATATTGTCTTACATTCCCTCAGGATTCTCTATATTACCTTTTCTAATGCTTAATCCACCCGTAAAAATGACAAGCGGTCGTCTTTTCCAAGATTTCAAACTTTCAAATGATCTCATTCACTCCGTCACCTTGCGCCACCTGACTTATCCGATTCATTGCATTTTTCTTGAACCCATTTGTCACATTTCAAATTGCTTTGCTTGAGAAATCATCAGCTTCTTTCTGAGCATTTTCTGCTTCTTTTTTAGATAATCACTACTATTTTAGCCAATTTCAAAATCTGATCAGTACTTTTTATCGACCAACACAATTCACTCTGCTGAATAGGATTGGTAATCTTTGATTAGAGTCCATTCACGAAAGGCAGAAACAAAACCTACAACAGCATCTTTCTTTGGATTTCCACTCCGGTATGCTTTTTAAATATCTGCATCAACTTCTCATAATAAGAATGCACTGACTTTTTAGGTTCCAGTGTTGTCCTTCAAATCTTTTAGCAATTTATATCCGTTTCTGGAATTTGTTTATTCCAATACGCAATAACTACCATATATTATTCAGCCACATCTGGTGATGGTGCACAATAAGAACCATATCTAGGTCCTTCATGTGTCGGCCACACTGCGACCACCTTACTCTCCAACCACAAATCACTAAGAAAAACAATTTCAAATAATGAAATCAAATCTGTCCACTGCGTTGGAGAAAGGTGTGTCAATTTATAAACCTCAATATACCACTTTGCTGCATCGTCTCTCAATTGTCGAAAATCACATGTAAAAGTAAACAAATCTACTCTTGTCCAAGGAACGAACATACACAAAATTCCCTCTATGTACCACTCTCAAAGAAAACTCTGTAACTATGCTTGTCCCCACCTCTGAATCACTTACTACACTTATTCTTAATTTTGCTACACTGTTCTTCATCTTTTTCTTGCGTTCCTTTTACCTTTTTTTCTTGATGTCACTTCAAATCTCCTCAATCCCATGTTTTCTCAATTACATCTTTAATATGGGATCTCAATGTAATGAGACCCGTTTCCTTAATCTCATCATGTGTAAAATCCATTTTATGATGTTGTTTAACTTTCTTCATTCTACTTGGGTCAATATCTAAATCATCAGCAAATTGTTCTAAGTTATCATGTGCTTCATTGGTGCACTTGGCTGCTTTTTGATTGAATATCTCAGCTGCTCAGCATTATATGTCAATAATCTGTTTAAATCCAAATTACCCTGAAGCATTTTTCCTAACTGTATCTTAAGAATCCCACCACAAATGTCTTTGGGAGGTGGCTCTATCACTAGTGCAGAAACAGCATGCTCTGTCCCACTTATGTCAGAGCTCCTACCGTTAAACTTGGCACAAGTTCAGTAGGAGCTTGCACTCCCATCATATCTCCCCCTCCACAAAATCCAACAGTAGACTGAGTCCATTCTGCTGGTCTGTCTGTCTACAGAGGAAGACATGAAATCAACAATTTATTAAAGAATTTGTCATAATCATCTGCTGATTCTATATTCCTTTTTCCTCTTTTGATTTATCTGTATTAAATTGTTTTATCTCTGTCACTATACCAGAAAATGTTTGAACGCTTTCCCTTTTTATCCATTCTCCATGCCTTCTCCTCTTCATCTATCTTGGCTTCTAACCAGCCCCTGAAGGACTTCTTACATGATTTGTTTATCTTTTCTTCTCTGTTGCCATGCAATCCCATTTATTGAGAGTTTTGAACTTCATAGTTCTATACAATGGTATCATATCATACATGGTTTGTCTCAAGAAGTCTAATTTCTCAAAATTAATGGTGTCCACCAAAGGAATTTGTAATTTCTCATTGTGTGCTGCATATTTGTTCGATTCAGGAATCCAAACACACTATTAATATCCAACCTCTTCCATGATTTCAAATGATAGTGTGCCTTCTTTTGGCATGTTCTGGTCATCCTTCAGCTTATCCTCTATTTTAGGTTTAGGTTTTGTCAATATTCTACCCATATTTACAATTACTTAAACTCAAAACAACTTAAAAAGTAAAAAAAAACTACAACCAAATTTTGAGAACAATAATCAATTGCAGTCGACCTAGAATCTGGGGAACAGGGTTTGAGTCTCAGCAACGACGCTCAACATCATGTGATTCTGGGAAAATCACGTAGGGGCATATGTATGAAACCAAAATTTAGTCGCAAACGCTGCGAATCGCAAAAAGACAGCGTTTGCGACTAAATTTTCGCAATTTCATATGTATGACACACATTCCTAGTGAAAATTAAGAAATCACAAAATTAGTGATTTCTTAGGCTGTGAAAGTTAAAATTAGCGAATATTTTTGCGATTTCTCAAATAGCGTTTTTTTAACTTAGCGAAAATCGCAATAAGGATATCGCAAAATAAGAATTCGCTAACAAATGTATGAAAAAGTCGCAAATTGCGATTTCACGAAATTCGCAAATTAAGAAATCGCAATTAACACCAATTGCATGCAGGTGGTAAACTGGTGCAAGTTACTTAAACCACCCCACAATGCGACAGACCCAACCACAATGGCAGCAATGTTTGTGATAGCCAGGAGGCTGCGTATTCGGGCTCTTGCACAGAGGAGAATGAGACAGGAACGTATATTCAGGCTGCCCATCACTCTGTTCCAGCACATTGAAGAGGACATCTATGACGAGTACAGACTGCACCCACAGACCATAATGGACCTGATTGAGGAGCTGAAACCCTACTTGGAACACCCTACACGCAGGACACAAACAATTCCCACACATGTGCAGGTCCTGTGCTCCCTGCACCTCCTGGCGTCAGGGAGTTTTCAACGGGTAATAGCGGAGGTTGGTGGGGTGTCACAGAGTGCACTTTCGCGCTTCTTACATGCCTTTCTAGATGCTATGCTACAGAGGCTCTCACATCACATATACTTCCCCACCACCCAACAGGCATTACAGCAAACAAAACTGGACTTTTTTTCCAGATTGCACGTTTCCCCCACGTCATTGGCTGCATCGATGGGATCCATGTGGCCATTACACCCCCATCAGCAACTGAATATGTCTACAGAAACCGGAAATGCTACCATTCCCTCAATATACAGATGGTTTGCAACGCAAAGTATATCATCACTGACATTGTACCCAAATTCCCCGGCAGTACACATGCATGACACTTTCATCTTTAGACACAGTGGAATACACAGACGTCTGAGTGCTGGAGAGTTTGGGGAGGGATACCTGCTAGGTAAATACATGGCACACATCAATACATCCACTACATCACTTGAGGTGGGGACATTGACTTACCTGTTGTGTCTATCCCTGCAGGTGACAGTGCCTATGCAGTGCGGGACTTCATCCTGACCCCATATCTGGATCCTGCAAATGCAAGTGAGAGGAGCTACAACAGGGCACACAGATCCACACGCAGCGTCATTGAGCGTACCTTTGGAATCCTGAAGAGCCGCTTCCGGTGCCTGCATAAAAGTGGAGGCGCACTGCAATACAGCCCTGAGACCTGCTGTAAAATCGTGGCAAGCTGTGCAATGCTACATAACATGGCAATGAGGAAAGGCACCACAATTGATGTGACCGATACAGACACATCGGATGACAATCGCCCTGCTCCCCCTGTCAGACCTGCATCAGGAGTCGGGGCAACTGCTGGACGCCAGAGACGGACTGAGATCACACAAAACTACTTCTAGGTGAGCAATGATGACATGAGACAAAAAAGCTTGATATTGTGTGCAGTGTTTATTCACTCTTCACAATAATGAAAATTGTAGCTGTCCCCAGCACGTTATGCACACATTGCAGGTAAGGCACAAGTAACTGTGCACACAGCATAGTAGGGTTACTTCACCCTTGTTGCATTAACTGTCACCGCACAGTTCACCTCCTACGGTGACACATTGATGGTGTTTGGCGTCCAGGCTGAGTGCCCCCCATGGTGTTCCCTTGTCGTGCACCCTGTCTGGCACTGCGCCGTCTTTCTCCTGGCAATGTAGGAGTGATGCTACTCCTACTGGAGGTGTCTTCACTCTCGCCAGAGGCCATGAGAGCGCTGCCACCTGTGTTGGCCGTCTGCAGCTGCTTCACAGCACTGGTGACCTGTGCAAGTCCTCTGGCTATGTTCTGGCAGCAGTGCGCCATTTCAACCTGCATAGTGACGCTTCTGCGTGTGAGAGTGCTGGTGGTGGTGCAGAGGCAGTTCATGGCCTTTGTATATTTGTGAAGGCGTGCATTGGCACGTCGGCCAGCCCTATCACTGGCGGATTGGTTGTGCCTCAAAGTGTCACATAGGTCACGGATGGCACCTGCCATGGCCATGACGCCCTCCCCCATGTTTTTCTGGTCCTTGTGGATACGGCATAGCTGCCTATTGATTGACCTGAGTGATTTACTTTGCAGGCGCTGTTCCTGCAGCATGCTGTGTTCCAGGCCTGAAAAAACAGTTTCTTCGGCCTCAGTGGCAGTGCTGCTCCTGGGCCTTGACCTGCGTGTGTCCTGTGGTCGGCTCCTTGGCCTTGGTGTGTCCTGAATGGGCACGTGTGACACGCCCTGACTCCCCTCTCTCCTGTCACTGTCCTCCCCTGTGGCTGGTAATTCATCCTCAAATGGAGGCAGTGGGGGCGCATGTGTGCGCTTCCTGCGCTGGATTGGAATGATCTCTGTTTCGTCACTGGAGTCCCCAGGATGTGCAGGCTCCTCTCCCTCAGCGCTGTCTTCACGTGCCCTGGATTGTGCTGTGGATGTAAAGGGGACTACATGAGTTTGTGTCTTTGTCTGCAATTAGCAATCAATAAAGTTCTTACAGTTTGTATCGGCTAACCTCTGACACTGTTTCATTCACTTATCCCCAACCCACATGTTCCATTAGATTTCCTTTGTCTCATGGACACACTGTCAGACATAGTACTACAAGTCCCATGATGCATTGCTGGGTGTGCTGTAAGATTTGGACAGGAATTACATTTTGTGAGGTTATTCAGCGCATTTGGGGAAGTGTGCATGGGATGGGGATCAGTGCAGATTGATTTTGCATGCATCTTACCTTGGCTGCTGGATGCAGGGTCGGAGCTGTCTATGTCAGCCACACCACCGACGCGCTCAGGCAGGAGAGTGGACTCCACAAGCTCCTTTTGGGGTGTTGGATGTTCTGCTGTGGATGGTCCTCCCCCAGTCTGGTTTGCGTCCTTCAGTCTGGACTGCCACCCTCTCCCCCGACCTCTGGTGCATGTCATACCATCGCTTGCGCAATTCTTCGATGGTGCGATTGGTCACTCCCACTGCATTCACCTTATTTTGGATGTCAAGCCAAATTTTGCTTTTCCTCGCCTCTGGGACACGCAGAGCCTTCTTGCCAAAAAGGAGCTCATGGCTGCACACCATCTCCTCAATGAGGACCTCCTGCTCCTTTTCTGAAAACTTGTGTTTCCTCTTCCTCTTCTCTGCATCCTTGCCCTCCTGTTGTTTGTTGGACTCCATTGCTGGTTGCTCTCTCCTGGGATGCCTCCTCACATTCTCCAAGCAGCCTCTGGGTGTGGCTCAGGTGAGCAGGTGCAGGAAATCACTCCAGTTTCCTGTTTGTGATGTCATCAGGCTGCACCTGGATTGCAGATTCCCATTTTTGCGATTTCTTAATTTGCGAATTTCGCAATTAAGAAATCGCAAATGAGGTTTCTGAGAATATTTTGCGATTTTTAAGAAATCGCAAAACATTTGCGATTTTTTTTTTACATCCCGCTTTGCGAATCTCAATTTGCTAATCGAAAAATATTGCAAATTGGGAATCGCAAAACGGGAGTTTCATACATATGCCCCCTAATCTCTGTGAGCCTAACAAAAATAAATGTGTCTGTCTGTAACGCAACTGGTTCTCATGTAAAGCGCTCTGATACCTGATACCCTCAGGTTGAGTTTGCGCTATATAAAACTCAGAAAAAAATAAGAGCACTGCTAGTGGTGACGTCACACCAATCCCAGCACAGCTCCCTGGTGATCAACCAATCCCAGTGTGATTTCTATGTGAACAGGGAAACAACTACAAAACCACAATAAACTTTTTTGGAATAAGTAAATCCCTTGCCTGTTTACCGTTGAAAGGAATATACAACAGTTTTTCAATAATCAAATATACTTTCAACAGTAAGAACTCGATTTCAAACAAAATCAAAGAAACCCAGAAACAGAAGACGAGATGGAAACTTCACACAACCTGCAAAGTTTCCGCTAGGCTAATCTCTGTCCAGCAGAAACCTTCCTCCAAGTTAATGTTCTGCACCCCATACACTCAGGGCAAGCACTGTAACCCAAGTTAATCTCCCAAATTTAGAAATTGAACATCTGTAATGCAGATCCCTACCTATGTGTAAGCAGAGCCTAGTGCTACACACCACAATACAGACATGGTGATAACATCTCAAGATCTTGGATTTATGATAAAATCCAATAACAAACTCAATTCTCCTTCATAAACAAAATATCATCAAATAGGTTCAAAAATATGAATAATACAACATTAAAATGGTAATTAGTTAAGCAACTAAAGTCACAATCATCATCACTTAGTCAGACAGCTCACCACAAAAACAGAAATCCACCATTACAGAAACTCAAACTCATAGGTTCAGATTTTCCCTATTCATACTTACAGTCCAATTTATTCAGGACCATACAGTAGCACAACTTGTCATCCCAGTCGAGGATACAGCACCGGAAAAGTTGGGAAAACTCCTTTGTCCTCCGTTTTAATTGCCTTAGTAAAAAATTCTCAAAATAATCTTTCGGGGGAACCCTAAAGAGGAGGTGCTCTAACCATCCTCTGTTACCACCTTTGTGGGTGCCGAACCCGATAATCATCTGAAACCCCAATATTTGAACACCCCAAGATTTTACCTAAGTAATTCGGGTCCAGCATCTCTAGTCGAGTCTAGCGGAAACTACTCTCCTCATCAGAATAACACAATTTAGCAGAGTTAAATACAAATACATATTGGCATAAAGGATTAAGTTCTGGGCCACTAATAGACCACAAAGTGGATTTTTACGACAGAAATTATTGTAATGTGGTAAAGAACCAATATGCATGAAATTCCATAAAGGCTCAAAATACAGAATTACAAATAAATGCAAAATCATACAACACTTTGATCCCTGGTTAACAGAATCTAAGTAAGAATTCTATGTGTCACACTCAGAAAGAGTGCAAACACATCCCATAGAGAGTCTAAGTCAAATGGACATAGAAATATAAAGTCTCCAGTATCAGCAGCTTTAATGACAGCTATAAAATCCAACAGAACCGCAAAACAAAACAGCCCAATGGACCTAAAACTAAACTCAATCAGTTAAGATGTAAGAACCTTTTATACACAAATCATACCTTCCAAAAATAAATTCTGTGAATTCAGCATAGTACGATCATTGTTAGGGTCACATTGGCAAATCAGAAACATCCATGTAAATTATAAAGGCATTAACACTAACCCACTTTTAAGGTAAGAGAAATCTTCCATCTTCTCCCTCAGCAACTGCCCTTTGGAGAAGATCAGCACAAAATGAAACAACCTTCTAACAATAGATCATAGAAAAATCATAGATGGAATCCGCCCATCCACACTAGCACTTCTAGTGGAAATCCTTGAAAAGGATACCTTGGGTACATGGTGGAAGTTTCATCCACAATATACACTGTCTAACAACGTTGTACTTCGCATTTACGTCATTCAATTGGTATTCTGCGGCGACAAGGGGAGAGATGACTTTGCAACAGGACACTGATTGGAAGGGGGGAATGAGCAGGAGCAGGTTGGCCAAAACAACAGAAACTACATCCATATTAGAAATAATAGTGTCTTACACGAATATGTAGCATAACTATTCATCTCATTAGCTATTCTACTAAATAATGTAGTTAACTAATTTTAGGTGCAAACAAGTTTAGGTGTAACATCATTCTCTAATTCATTATGGCACTATGCATTATAAAAACATCAATTATAATGGACTGCTGACCTGCTAAGGGACTCGGTGTCGAAGACTACTCCATCAGAAGGAGGAGGGACCCACTGTAGCCTTCCCACGTCGCACACTATTAATTCACCTACCACCTCCCACCGTGCAGGTGCTGTTTTCCACTGTGTCGTTGGCCTGCTGACCTGCTAAGGGACTCTGTGGCCCAGGCTGCCCCATCAGGAGGAGGAAGGGCCCACTGCAGACTTCTCGCGACACATGATATTTAAGCGCCTACCACCTCCTGCAGTGCGGGACACGTCCAGGCCTCACTCTGGCAAAGCCTGGGCCAAGGGCGGGCCCGTCCTGTGCCCTTCAGTGAAAGGAAGACCCGGGGCCACCCCTCTTGGCTTTTTGTTGTGGACAATAACATCCCAAACACCTAGGATATCATCTAACTATGAGTATTTTTATCACTCAACCTGGAGAAGCTGAAGGCTATGTGGCCTATAAAAGTGACAGTATTAAAGCCAAAGGCTCCTTAAAAACATGCTGCTGATAACTGTACACTAGCAAATACTAACAATTTGTTAGAGGAGGTACAGGATCTGCTAAAGGAGGGGCATGGGCATGCTGGGAGAAAAGGTAAAAATCCAAAATAACGCATTTTCTAAAAAGACGGAGACCACAAATATTACATCGACTGAGATTACTGGCCCTACTTCTAATCTGGCTGTTAAACAATCAGCAGACCTTGATTGTCACTTAAGTCAAGCTCTAATCCAGCCGCTCACCAGCAATGAATTGCTACCATTACTAGGATCTCAAGGAAGTCAAAGTACTCAACTCCTCTACATTATGTGTAGCAATCGCTTTGCATCCTTAGTGGATCAAACTACTGATCAACCTTCATTGAACACTTTAGATCTCCAGCAGACTGCAAATTCTACACAGAGCATAAACATACTTATTGCTAACCTAATGAAAGGAAATCATCGATTTAAAAACCACTGTGCAGACAACTAACCAGAAGGTAATCAAACTCTATAGAATGAACGTAGACCTTATGGAAACTCTTGCAAAAGATCCAGCAGAAAAACTGATGTGTGCCAGCATTGGCAGGGCTGCTTGCCGCTCGCCAAGGAGAAAGGGGGAGTTAGCGAAGGGGTCCAGGTTAACACCAATTTTTTTTTTAAGCTACTCAATCGGTCATGTGAGATACAGGCACCTAATTCTGCCCATCTCACTGCTGGAAATGCAGTAAATTTCTCCAACCCCCTAAACTTGTCTTGGGGTCAAGTACCCAATCAAATGCTTCCTCTTCCCCCGTCAGGTTCTTGTGAATCCCTGACTTCAAATGTTATTGGCAAAAACTACTGCAACATGTATTGCGCCGAATATGGATGCCCTCATAACCCAACTGGTACAAACATCAAGGGGTGTAATAGCCAATGTATCATCTATATGACTAATGTTCCGAGACTCAAATCAAATGGAATCCATGGATTCCCAGGTGAATAAACTGACATTTTGGATTAGGAGGCATAGAAAGTGCCTTTCAATAGTATAGTCAGACATTGTCTATGCTCAGCCCACATCCAATCCTAAGGATCCCTGGGATACAATCCAGTTGCAATTGAGGGATGTTTTGCTGGTCAATGGTTTATTGGCTCTTGAAGCTCATACCTATCCTCCAGCTGAGTCTACGATTCAATTCAAAACCTTTGTGGGCTATCAACCTGCTGTAATATATTGACCCCCGTCCTGCCAGTACTGCAATTACAGGATAAAAGCGATAATAGCTGCATGTTAGCAGCTGCTCAAAGGAACACACCTGCTTTGAATGGCACTATGGAATCACCACTGAGAATGGTTGATTGACTGGAAATTCCCCATTGGATACTACCTTTGCTAACTCGAACTTTGCTACATGTTCACCTGCCTGTGTTCGACCAACAGCGGCTTGTAGTAGCATGTGTGTCCCACATATATGTGAAATTACTACAAGCGGTGATGTTGCACTTAATAGTTCCCAGCAATCTATTTCAACAGTGGGGGTTCTGATTTAGGCATTCCTGAAATATCACCCAGCCCTGAGGAACGAAATGTGCTACCCTTCACAGTCTTGTCTCGGAATGTAGCTGGTCTTTAAAGGAAACTTGCAGATCCGGACTGGAGACTCTTTATAAGTAAATTTGATGTGGTTCGGCTCAGAGAGAAATGGGTTGTCGAAAAATCTTTAATGCAGGGGTATACTAACTATAGTTTGGAGGTAGTACCGTCAAGAGCGGGTCGTCCATCAGGGGGGATGCTGATTTGGGTTAAAAACATGCCCAATGTAATAATAATCTTTGTTCTTGGTTGTAAGGATATAATGGGCCTGAGTATTAGTGGAAAAGATGGGCGTAAGGTAAAAGTGCATAATATTTACAACCGTACAACGCCTAGGAATACTGACTCACCATCGCTTGAATTACTGGCCCACGATCTTCTAGACTGCCCAGAGAAATCACCTATTATACTAGCAAGTAATGTTAATATTACATACAAACCATTGGAAGAGCAGTCTTGTATCACTGAGGGCGAGGTTGAGACACGGTGCATCAAGAGGTTAAGCATAAACCTCGTAAAAATGAGCGTGCCACTGCTATCCAGTTATTTTCCCTTACCCTGTACCTTGGGTTGCGGGCTTTAAATGGCAGATTCAGGTCTGACTATCAACTAGCCCCAACTTTCACAAGAGGAGTATGTAAGAGTAGAATTGATTATATAATGCTGCATATTGCCCTCTGGTATGATGTACACAATTTTTAAACTAAACCCCGCACAGACAATAATAATAATGTCCTGAGGATCATGCTGAAATATAATCTGTTCACAATGGACATAAATCCAGTTTGCCCTTCAGTAACTTTAGTATCACGCTCTAACAGACAGGCTATTAAATGAGTGAAGATAAGCCTCAATCCTAATATACTAAAGCAAATTTATGATACATTGAGTAATATTTTGAGCCATTTCAAACATTTACAACTAATGAGATTCCACTGGATCAATTGGACAGTGAACTGTTTAATGCCATTACATTATCTGTACAATAGAAAAGTCTAACGGCAAGAAAGGAGTGAAACACCAATCGCCTTCTTGGTACACGAGTGAATGACGGAAAGCCAAAGCACTTTTAATTATCTCTATTAAGCAGGGTGACCATATAGCAATCCAGTCTTACCGCAACTTTAAAGTCAGTCATAGCTAAATATAGGCAGGAGTGGATGGACTCCAACTGGATAGCCCTAGTTGAAGCAACTAAAAGGAAGGATTAGGAATCCTTTTGCCAAAACTTCTCACATGGTGATTTACAAACTCAAAGTGTTGTAGAATTTGCAGTCCAACCCCAGCAATGGGTAGAACATTTTGCAAACGTGTATGCCGCTACTCCCGAGATGACACTCTCCATGGCTGAGCAACAGCCCGTCTCACATCAACAAAACAGACCTTTGTTCCATTCATAGTCGAGGAAGCGTATAATGACATACACTCGTTGCACCCGGGAAAAGCACTGAGCCCATATAAAGTCCCCAGGGACTCATTTAGCTCGGAACCAGAGGTATGGAATCCTTATATAAATTGGTTATCTAATTCTAATTTGGCTGGTGGCAGTATACACTCATCTTCGTTAGGTGCGAAAATTATCCCTATCCATAAAAGAGGTGATAGGACTTCCCCTGGTAACTACAGGCCAATCAGCTTGATGGCCAACTTACAGAAAATATGTTACCGTCAAGTGCTTGTTCGCTTTCAAAATGGGCTGGTAGAACGTAACATCCTTTCCCCATTTCAAGCAGGGTTTCATTCTAAAGTGCACGCAACTGACCAAGTCTTTCATTTAAACCGGATTTTGGGGAAATATGTAGGGCTCACTTCTGATCATCTCTATACAGCATTAGTTGATCCATAGGCTGCTTTTGATTTAGTCATGAGAAATAAACTATGGTCAACTCTGGAATGGTTAGGAGTAGATCCCACTTTATTGGATGTATTTATTAGGCTTCATGAAGGAAATTAACCCAACTAAGATGTGGAAAATTGGGGGGTGAGCTCACAGATCGTATTGCTGTCACCTGTGGTGTACGACAGGGGTGCTCTCTTGCTCCGACTCTCTTCTCCCTCTACAAAAATGATGTGGTCAATTTCCTTTTATCCTGTACACATGATTGTCCCAAATTAGGGTGGCTGTCAGTTCTCGCACTTTTATTTGCGAACAATACTGTGTTATTTTGGCGCACTCCTTTAGGGTTGCAAAACCTATTAAACTGCTTTTCTGATTACTGTGATTCTCGTAGTTAGGAAGCTAATTCTTCTAAAACCAAAACAATGGTTTTGAAAGCCCACAAGTCTTTCAAAGGGGGTGGGGTGGTTCTATGCGTGGGTCCAAACTCCAAGAGGTAGAGAACTTCAACTATCTTGGTGGAAGAATAGGCAAAACTGCAAAATGAAAAGCACATATCGTAAAATCAGAATTGACTCTCCTTCATGGTGCCCTTGTAATAGCCAAGCATTATAAAGCCACTACCCCAAAAACTGTAACCCCAGCTATCGAAATCTACAGGGCCAAGATCCAATCTGCCTCCTTGTATGGAGAAAATCTGTGAGGAATAGGCAATTTGAGCAGGCTGATCACTAGGGAGAACAGTTTTATTTAATCTTTGTTTAAACTCCCAAAAGCCACTCTAACTGCCCATTTGTATTATGATGTGGGCCTCAAGAGGATCAGAGACATGGCTAGGTTGAAACCAATACTATTCTGACTAAGATTGTGGTCTACTCCGGAACTGGCTATTTATAGAACAGCACTTTCGAAGGTTGTTAGTCTGAGAAGTAGAGATAGTATTCCTTAGCTTCATTATAATAAGCAACAACTGGGAGAATTAGGACTGAGTACATACTGGTCAAATACATTCTCAATCAATAGTAGCACTAAGAGAACTTTCAAGGAGAAATATTGGGCCTCCATATATAATGCAAACATTCAAAACGCAAAGATGGGTGGACTGGTTGATGAGTTTCTGTCAAACCCACTCCAAAACTTGAATAATACAAGGAAGCGTTTGTTCCATTCCTAGCACATACATTGCTTATAAAGCTTAGAGTGGGTACGCTGTTGGTGAATAGCTTTAACTCTATCTGGGATCATAGTACCCTGGAAACAGGAAACTGTTTCCCCTGCTCACACAAACTTGAGGATGTATGTCACATTTTGTTAGTCTGCCCAGCCTATGAGCGACCTAGGAGGGCTTGGATAAGACATATTTGTATTATTCTGGGAGTAAAATCTACAGAGAAGCATACCGCTTTTTTGGATCAGACTGTTGTACTAGTATTGCACTGAGTTTTGGTAGCTATTTACAAGTCGTCTGGTGTATAAGGAAAGCAGTGGGCTTGCAATTATAGTTTCAGTCATTGGTATACTGTATTGACTGCTACTATACTAACAAAGTGAAGGCACCTGATTTTAACTTTTCAATGTTTTTATTGTGAAAACAGAAGGCAACCTGTCATGAATTAATGTAAATAATGTCTTTTTTAATTATCTTAATGTATATTTAATATGCTCTATGGGCTTGCGCCCAAAATAAACATTATTGATTAATTTAAGAATTAATTTTCCCATGTAATTTATAGATTTTTCAAAAATGCTACAACACTAGGCTATGACTATCATCTATAAAATTATCACAGACCACTAGTCTGTGGGTACAAATCTGAAAACCTGACCACACATCTCTGACCATCAATGATACCTGCCCTTAAGGAATACTATCTTTGGTGTTTTAGGGGCCAGCTGCGGCACTCGCTTGAGAACATACTGGTCTATATATTTTATACAAAAAAAGCTGGGCAGCTAAACCTTTTCTTTGTTGGAGACAAAGTCTATTTTTTATAAAAGCAGCGACTGGATTGTGCTAAATATGAGCTCTGTTATTTCTGTGAGATTAAGGATGAAACTACCATGCATTTCTTTCTAACTGGCCCTGCTTATTGGGGCCTCCTCATTAGCTGAACGGTGCCTATTTTAATGTCTGCAGGGATCAGGTACTAGAAAGTAATTGCAGTACCTAAAATCTTCATCTACTCCCTTCATCAATGTGTGAAGTCCGTACGTTTTTTGTAACACTCCTGATTAGTACATTATACATTTATAAAATGTTGTAAGTGTCCATCTGTAAAAGTAAGTTAAATCATTTAATTCATTTCATTTCAAGACCGGCGGATACCATTATGCATAATAACCTTTAATGCCACTCCTGCAGCACCTTTCAAGAACTCTCAACAAGTTAAACACTAGAACCAGAACACTTAAATCCATAAATAATCCATCCACCGAACATTCCTCTTCTTTTAATTGCTGCTCCTCTATTGGGTTTTGTAACATATACCACTTTCAAGATATGGAATGACTCTCTGAGACCTCATATAAATCTTGCACAGCAATAGTTTTATTGTTGAGTGACTCAGTTGCTAAGATATGTAGATTTTGATTAGACTCCCTGTGTACGCTAAAGGATAGTGTTTTGTTGTACTGAAATATTGTTGTCACTATGTTACAATGTAAATAATTTTGTAACAAATTCTAATATTTACAGATGGAAATATGGTATTTCAACAACTTTTCATTAATTTTTGTCTATTATAGTAGAACTTGTATGAACATAATTACATGTCCACCTTGTTCATCTTTTAAAAAGAAGTGGGCAAACTTTGAGCACTCATATTAGACTTTCAACATTTGTTTATTATTATATAGATTTGTTTTGTATGTGTTCTTGATGTGTTTCAAATTGTTTTTATATTCTTAACCAAACTAAGACTTATTTGGTTGACTAGTATGGACATGAGTGCCTGATCTGTTTCAGTGTATGTTAGGGCTCTGTAATTAGCTTTGTTAATTCTAGTCTTTATTGTTTGCTTTAAGTCACAAACATTTCCGTATTGTGGCTGCAGCAGAAAAGACACCTCAAATGTCCATCTTCCAGTCCTATCTTTCATCCATTTTGGACCAATTTCTAAACAGGAATTTGATTTCAGCAGTTAAAAATACTATGTGTAGGAAATGGGATTGTTAAACCACGGGTAATAGAGGTATCAGTCTTTATATGAGCTGTGGCTGAGCTCCCAAATTTCTACGGTAGCTTAGCACAGGCAGCATATCCTTTCTCTAAGACGAGTGTGCATGTAACATAAGCAGCAGAACCAAAATGAATTCAGGCTCAAGAGATAAATATGAAACCAATGCTGAAAACAATTTCATTGCTAACAATAATACTACATATTAGGTAAATATGCTATAGGGATGATAAGATATAGAAAAAAATCATTAGATCGTCATTCACATTTAAACTAGTCTATGGAAGTAACAACAAGAACTCAATTAACCACACCAATGCCCTGCATAGTTCTTCTCTAAAATACCACTTGAAGCAGTAGTGCAATGTTTTTTTAACTAAAGCATGCCTCCATCCTCTTCAAGAAATGAATAATTCTTAGAAATAACTCTTTTAAAATACAGTTTTGCCTTGAATGACCATGTTTCAAAGAAGCGATGAAAATAAATGTTCAGACATCAGAACTTGTCTAAACAATTCTAAACGTCATCCTTGGTGGTCCGAAAGTTCCCAGAATTCCAGAGGATGCTTCTTTTGTACAAGAGAATATGTTCAATTAAGAAATAGGTGTGTACCCACTTCCAGCTAATGCCACAGCTAAAGGTACAGTTCCAACCGGTCTTGCTGATTTTTCTTCTAATAAGTTATTTGATTTATAGAACAATTGCACAGTTTGTACGCACTTATGATAGATTTACAGAAAAGGCAAATAAGACACTTAATTTGGCTATTAACATAGTTTAAGGAAAAATATTCAGGGAGATAC
The DNA here is from genome assembly GCF_964204655.1 of Triturus cristatus. Lineage (NCBI taxonomy): Eukaryota > Metazoa > Chordata > Amphibia > Caudata > Salamandridae > Triturus > Triturus cristatus. Next base: position 304,274,886 of record NC_140579.1, on the reverse strand, counting down.
TGTTTAGGTGAGGCCCCAACATACAGCGTCAGAATATAGCCCAACATAAATATTATGTTTCAGACATTATCTACAAAATATCACCTAACAGTGGCTAACAATAGAAAATTGAGGTCCAATGGGACAATAATTTTGTAAAAGATATCAGGAGGCAGTATAAGTGTCTGACAATATTTCTGTAAATAATATTCTGACAGTCTCTTTCTGCCAGAGGTCAGAAACACCTTCAATCCAGGTCTATAAATTTCCTACTGTTAGTCTTTTGAATCTGTTTTTTAAAATGATCCAATTAATCGACACAATAGCTTAGGCGAGTCAAAGAGCACTTCTGATAAGTAAATTGAGTGTCTTGGTGGTCTGGGATGCTCTATGAGTGTTTGGAAAAAACAGCCAAAGCTCTGTGTTGATTATTTACAGTGTGCATGCTGCATATTGCCACCACATTGCCTGTGAAGCCTCTGCATGATCTTTTTTGCTATTGCTGCATGAAACAGAAAAGGTAATTCACAGTCATCAAAAATGTAACACAAAAACCTGTCCTCCTGTATATCTTACAGCAAACCATAAACCTTGGTAGATTTCAAATAAGTAATAAACTAGTCTCAACCAAAGACTCTGCCAATTAACCGCAGCAGACCAAAATGTGCCCTGAGTGGGAAACATAGGGCTAAGAGGCAATCCTAGCACAATAATTCACAATACTAATCTATATCACAAACAAAATGAAAACAGCCATTATCCCCCATCATTTTACCCTCCCAGTGGAGAACCCCAGATTGCCAAATAGAAATCACCTCTCAATAAAGAAATTAGCAAGGCTCCAGTGGCACCAGCAAGCAAGTTTCCAAAACAACTCTGTCCTCTTGCACTTGTGAAAACTCATAGTTCCTCCCTGCAAGTCTCAATCGCACCCGATTGCCAACTGATGCCACAATTTCCTTCGCCATCAGTTTCATCACTTTGCCATTTTTTATTGCTGCTCTCACTAGTTTATCTTTCCCTTCCACGGTTGGTAGGGTAACAATCCCAGTACCACCATTATCAAAGCTTTAGGGTACTATGTACACTGCTTCGACAGCATACTATCGCGCCTCTGCCTCCATGTCCAAAACCTCACCCAAAACAGCATGCTGATCACCTTTTAAAGCAACAGCCTGGATTGATGCTGGAACTCCCAGTACTCTCTTCAATGTACCTCCCCATGGATTGTCAAGGTAATCAATTTTGGATTCCAGCAGTGAGATAGCAATGATCGCATTAGGCATGGAAGTAATCGGCTCCCCCTTAGTGTTGGCTGAATCTTGGACTGTTCTTCCAGTACTTGCATCCTCTTCTTCCCTGCCTCTTGCTTCATCTCAACCCATGCATTTCTATTTGTTATCCCGTCCAATTTGCCTCTATATCCCTCACAGTCCACTAAATATTGGTTGATCTTTTGGCCAGGCCTGGAGCACATCATTTATAGAATGTAACATTGTCCTCTCACCTAGGGATAGTCTACCTCCGCAGCTAGTGTGTCTTGCCTTTACTCAGCTGGTTGCCAAAGAGATTTAAAAAAACAAAATCCTTATACCCCATTCAATCAGCCATGTTGTTCGGAGGTGCACATATCTAGGCGACAGAGGCAAACACCATACCAGGAACACACAGGAGGCATAATCAGACTTTTACTGTAATGATAATACACAAAAAGTTAGTTGCTGACAAAAAAGCAAAAAAGTCGATTTTGTCAATTACGGCCATTCTTATGCCTCAAGGGTTCAGTACTCCAACTCCACCAGCGAGCTTCTCTGCTCTCCGTGCACACCAGATCTCTTCACAGCACTGCTGTCCTCATTCTATAAGCCATTTCAAGTTATTAAACTCTCAATGTCAGTAATGCACAAGTCATTAAAAAAAGAAGTGAGGGGACTGATCAAGTTAGGCCGTATGCAAGTGACATTGTGGGACATAACATCACAGTGCATGATGTCATCACAGGAAGAGGCATCACAAGAAGTAACATTAGCTATTAAGACCTCACACATATGTTTAGCAAGTCTATCATGAATACATGTAAGCACATTATGGGATTTAACAAAAGAGGTTTTGCATCTGGGTTGTGCATAAAAGTGGTGCAACTGGATGCGAAATCTGGGACACAATTAGTACCTTTATTTTTTTCAAAACTTTGCCAGAAAGAAATTGGCAGCAATGAGAAACCTGGCAGTTGATCTGTTCTGCTTAATTGGTTGTAAAGTCAGCATTTTAAAATATCTTATGGGGTTAAGGCACCTGCTACAGAGACCTTTGTGTGCCCAGTAAATCTCAGGAAATAATAATAAATGGTAAGACAACTTTGGAGGTTAATGCTTTTGCTGAAAAGATCTGTGCTTTCTCTAGTTCCAGATTTGAATCCTGTAATTATTGAAGATTAATGTGTCTCCAGAAAAGCACATCATGTAACATGCAGATGACAATTTTTTATTTTATGTAGCTAGGTAAGGGGATTACTGTTTTTAACAGAGAGATCCTTCTGTTACTTGTATTTATTAAATTGTAATACTTCTAATAAAGCAAAGTGAGCTATGAAGGACATGTGATTCCTACAACTTGTAACCCTCACTGTCTTATGTAATGCATATTCTACATTGATTTACAAACTTAAATGATTTATTAAGAATGTATAAAACTGTATTTTATGTGAAGCACTCTGACACCCTGCATTGGGATGAGTAGCGCTGTAAAAGAAATAAAATAGTGGCATTAAATTGCTATTTGTGTAAATACTGTTACACCAACTCATCTGACATTCTTAAAGTGCATGCATGTCTCCTATATACGGGGAATTAACAAAATCAAAAACATGCCTTTCTTAAGTACCTGTGAAATGATAAAAAGCTGTATGACACTCTACTTTACTCCACTCTATGCAACTCCACTCTGACAGTCTACTCCACTCTATGCCAGTCTAAGTCACTTCACTCTATGCCACTCCACTCTACGTCACTCCACTCTATGTCTCTACTCCACTCTACATCACTCCACTCTATGACTCTACTCCACTCTACATCATTTCACTCTATGACTCGTCTCCATTCTACACCACTCCATGACACTCTACTCTACAACACTCTACGCTACTCAACTCTACAACACTCCACTCTACGACACTTGATTCCACTCTATACCCCTCCACTCTATACCCCCACCCTACTCCACTCCACTCTTCTCTACTCCACTCCATGACACTCTACTCCAATCTTCGCCACTCTACTCCACTCTTTGCCACTCCACTCTTTGACTCCCCAACTCATGCCACTCTCCTTCATGTGACTAATTTTTAGTCATGCTGAAGAGCAGTCATTCGGGTGCGCAGCATGGCTAAGACACATTGGCAAAACCAATAGCTCTTGATTGGGCGACACCTATTGGCTTTGCCAAGGCTGGTTATTTCATCCTCACGCTTCACCAGTCTCAATCATTTCCATGTCAACGTTTCCTTATCATTGTTTCCTTTACTTTTATGATTTCTGACCAATTGTTTCCAACTAATTATCGCAGGCCCTGCTGATATGCCCTTAAGTTTGTTTGTTGTTGAAAAACAAAAAATACATTTCTCTGATTTTCTGGGAGTAATCTCCCAGTGGGTGAGGGTCATTTAACCTATTTCCTGTTCAGGACTCCCAGTCACTCTATGCCAGTCTACTTCACTCTCCTCCACTCTATGCCAGTCTAAGTCACTTCGCTCTATGCCACTCCACTCTACGCCACTCCACTCTATGTCTCTACTCCACTCTCCATCACTCCACTCTATGACTCTACTCCACTCTACTCTACATCACTTCACTATGACTCGTCTCCATTCTACACCACTCCACAACACTCTACTCTAGAACACTCTACTCTACGCCACTCCACTCCACTCTACAACACTCCACTCTACGACACTTGATTCTACTCTATACCCCTCCACTCTATACCCCCCACCCTACTCCACTCCACTCTTCTCTACTCCACTCCATGACACTCTACTCCAATCTTCGCCACTTTACTCCACTATTTGGCACTCCACTCTTTGACTCCCCAACTCATGCCACTCTCCTTCATGTGACTAATTTGTAGTCATGCTGAACAGCAGTCATTCGGGTGCGCAGCATGGCTAAGACACGTTGGCAAAACCAATAGCTCTTGATTGGGCGACACTTATTGGCTTTGCCAAGGCTGGTTATTTCATCCTCACGCTTCACCAGTCTCAATCATTTCCATGTCAACGTTTCCTTATCATTGTTTCCTTTACTTTTATGATTTCTGACCAATTGTTTCCAACTCCATTTGGGCATACTTAACCAGTAACATTAATATCGACTTGCATGCGCATGCCATCTGCAATCCCTATTGTTCCTAAAGATCCTCAGGATGCTAATGTAGATTTGGTGATGGGTCACCAAGTTGTCCTTTCGTTTGATTGCAGCAGATGTGCAATTTATGATTACATGGCATCAGCGGGTAGCATTGCTGACAGGGGGGGTGATTTAGTAATCCCCCACCTGCAGAACTTGTAATTAATAGGTAGATCTTTTAATAATTACAGCCATTATGACACCCGAATGTGGTGCAATCCTACAGCCTCTGTAAACAGATACACGTCAACACACATGTAACTATGTAATTTGATTGCTGAAAGCCAGTGGCGTAGGAAGGGGGGTGCGGTGGGTGCAGGCCGCCCCGGGTGTCAGCACTGAGGGAGGTGTAAAAATAGCGAAAATATGTGTTTCAAACACATATTTTTGCCATTTTGTCAAGACGGGGGTGACAAGAAATTTTCCGCACTGGGTACCACCTGACCTTGCTACGCCACTGCTGAAAGCTAGCAGCTTAAGTAATGCCGACTTTCAGTGTGTGAGACTATTCAATGTGCAAATATTTTGATAAAAAAATGCACAATTGCTACTTATAATTTGCTGTGTATATATATATATATATATATATATATGTATATATTCAGTGAAAAAACCAAAGGTTTCACACATGTTATAGTTAGCTGGACATTTCACTCGTAAAAAACCAATGAAATTCCCCCGTTATAGTCAGTTCAGCTAACTATAACTCGCGCGCCCGCAATGCACTGCTGATGACGTCACATATTACATCACTCATGACATGGTCACTGACATCACTCATGACATCACTGATGACATCTCAAATGACATCACTGATGACATCACTGATGACATCATCCTTGTGATAGAGTGGCAGACCTCCTCTTCCCCTAATATAACCTTTGATACACACATTCAAAAATAGAGACTGAAATTTTCAAAACAATGGACACACTTCTGTCCATGATGTTTCCTTGTAGGGGACGCTGGCTATCCCAACATGCCATGGCTGATGACGCCTGTCCGCAACCCCAGCACGGCTGCCGAGCACCGCTACAACAACGCACATGGGCGGACCAGGAGAGTCATTGAGAGGACGTTTGGACTTCTGAAGAGCCGATTCCGGTGCCTCCACAAGACCGGCGGAGCACTCCCATATGCCCCGGTGAAGGTGTGCAAGATCATCATCGTCTGCTGCATGCTGCACAACATGGCAGTGGAGGAAGCTGTTCCACTCATTCTGGATCAAGATGACCAGGACCATCCACCCGTGGAGGATGAAGGCCTTGGTGACGGGGCAAGTGATGTGGAGGAGGAGGAGGCTGTGGAGGACATGCGGAGTCGGCTCATACGCAACTTCTTTGCTTAGTGGTGAGTTCCAGTGTCTGAGTGTGCACGCATTGGGCCGTGTGTGGTATGTGTTGCAATGTGTGTGTCCATCTGCATGTCTGCCAAGTGAGTCAGTGGTGTGTATTGAAGTGTCACTCAAGTGATGGCGCAATGGAAGGATGTTGTCTGAGGGTCATCATTGTCACCTGTCATGTTAACAACATGATACGTGTTGAGTACATGCTTGCGGATGTGCTCCTTTGTGCTGAATCCTTGTGTGTCTCTCTTCCACAGGTCCATGTGCATGCTGTCTGCTGGTGGCATTGTTGTGCTCCTGCTACTCCTCATGAACACAGCAACATGTGCTGATTCAGCGTCACATGCACGGGCAAGTGTTGAAATCTCCTTAGGGTAAGGGATGCCTCACGTCGTTTTGGGTGTGTGAATTGTTTGTAGTCTGTGTGCACTTCTCCGGTTCATGTGTGTTCCATTTGCATACATGGTGATCCTACATGGGGAACATGACATGGGGCAGGCTTCACCTGGAGCCATGCTCAGACTTGGTGACTGTCATGTGGCAGGGGATTGGGGATTGTGATGAGGCCATCATTGTGTGTAACACTGGCCTCGGAAACATACAGGTTGCACCGGGTTGACATGGTGTGTGATTGCCCCATCAGGGCCTCAATGGTGTATAGCGGCCTCTCCGTGGCAGCAGGGGGTGTTTAGCTGTTATCCGTCACTTGTGTGCCAGGTCAATGGGATGCCAGCATCTGTGTTGCAATGGGGGGTGCCAGTGTTGCTCCCACATGTTCATCCACATGACCTGTGTATGTGTTGACAGAGTATCATTGTCATTCCAACACACATGACTAATAAATTTGTCCCTCTGTCTCCAAGGTGCCTCTTCCCTGTCAATGGTGCCCTGTTGCCACTGTGCGTGCGGCAGGTCTGGCATAGTTTTCATAGGTGGTGCATATGTGTCTATGTGTAGAGTGACAAGATGCTAGGGGTTTGTCAGGGAGTGGGAACTGTATTATGCACAAGATGCACAGTTACATCCACCTCAATGCAAGAGAGACCATCCCCCAGGGGAAGTACTACATCCGTGTCGAATCCTACCCTGCAGTCTACGGACATGTGCCTTACGACTCCCATGGTACTTGTCCATATCCGGAGTGCATCTGCACAGCTCTGCTACTGCGTCGGGCAACCAGGCCACATCAACGTCCAAACGGGATGGGGGGAATGTTTCACAGGCAGCTGCAGGATGACCTTCTCGATCCACGCCCACACTCATGATGCAGCCCACAACCCCAACACAACCATGTGGCACTGTGATCCTAAACTGCATTCTGGCATCTCCATGCATCCAACCTTGGCCTAGCCACCATTCTCAACATCCGCCTGACGCAAGCATGCTGCACATTGTAGGGACACATGTCTAGACATACCTGGGAGCGGCAAGCCAGGTCACTCCACATGATCCCTGACCTCTGCGCATGACTGTTGCTCCCCTGAATGTGTCTGTAGCCACAGTTGTGCGGGAACCACTCAGCTGGTTGGGCCCAGCACAGGTGAGTATGGTACTCCATGTTTGTATCAGATGAGACATTGGGACCCATGTGTGTCCTGGGCAAGACTGCTACCCCACGGTTTGGATGGTTGGAGTTAATTCTGAGATCAGGCATGCTTTGACTGTACGACACACACATGTATTGTAATAATGTAGAATCACGGCATCATCTTGTAAGTGTGATTAATTTATTTGTGGTGGGGTACGGGTTTGTGGGGATGACAAGAGGTGCACAGCGGGAGTGTAGAATCCAAAGTTCACTGGGGGAGTTGGTATCCTTGCCGTAGCAAAATGTCAGAGTCCATGCCACAGTCTTTGTCAACATAGGTCAGACAGTGACCAGCAAGTCCATGTGGCAGAGAATGTCATGTGCTGCTATTGGGCCAGAGGGCCAGGTGCCAGGCCAGGTGACCTGGGAGATGGTGATGTTCTGCTGACTCTCACAGTCTTTTTCGTGGACGACCCACCTTCCTGCGGGGACCCTCGGAAGCAGTCCGTGACGATGTCTGTGACGCTCCGTCGGATGAATCCTCCTCCTCCTGATCCCTCCCTGTGTCTGGTAATGGCCTTCGCCTGGTGCCACAGGGAGGGTTGCCCATGTTGTCGGCAATCCGACGGAGTACACCGGTCATTTGGGTTTGCACCGCCACGAGCTCAGCCTGTCTATCCTCCATCCTTCCTTGGTGTTGCAGTTGACAGGCATGTTGCTGGGACTGCAGGGTCTTCATCTCCTGGAGGGTCCCCTTGATGTCATTGAGGGTGGACGCAATCTGGTCCATGCCCCTGGTGTCACGCCGGTATGTATCCAGGATGTTGCTGACCTGGGACACTACCGGGTCCTGAGCTGCCTGGTCAGGTTCGCGCCTCCGCCGTCCTCCACTCCCGCCACCCCTGCCCACGTGCACCTGGCCTGCCGTTGTGGGTGCATCGGGTCTCCGGGACCCCTGAGGGATGGCATCTGCGTTGCCGCCTGCCTCCTCCTGGGTGCCCGGAGGACCGTGTCCCTCCTGGGCAGACTGGCTGGGTGGTCGTGTGCGGGCAGGGCTCCTGGACGTCTCCTGGGATGTGGCTGGAATGGGGGTGGTGGTTGGCACAGTTGTACCTGACGCAGGTGCTGCAGGTGGTTGGACACCAGAGGGGCCAGGTTGGTCTGCGTCATCCACGGAGTGGTGAGAGTCATCGCTGGCGGTGGGGTCCTCATCCCGCGGAGCCTGGTCCTGTGAGACTTCCCCCCCAGTGTTGGGGGGTGTTCGTCGACGTTGACCTGTGTGTGAGAGAGACAATGTTAACGGTGTCACATGTGGCATCCATGTTGCATGCATTTCTGATTTGGCACTCTTCCTCTGGGTAGTTGGATCTGTCCTGCATTCCTCTCACAGTGCACTTGTGCATGGCTATGTCCCTTGGCAACAGCTGTCAGGGCTTTACGCATGTGTGAGACACAATCTTAGTTGATGCATCTATTTGGGTACACAGTCAGCAGTGTGGTGTGCGGGCGTAGCGAGCCATGCAGAGGCGCCTTACGTGTTGCACTGTACGTGGCCAAATGGTGTTTTGGCAAGGCAATTTAATGTTGCAGGTAGGGGACTGAAGCATTTGTGACAGGGTTCTTACCGACACAGTGGGTGGGTATACTGGGTGTGTGGTTAGGTCTGTGCCTGCAGCACGGATGGACTCGTGCACAGATTGACACATGGACCGGTCTTCATCTACGGAAGGGGGGGTTGAGGCACTGCCAGACCTGGTCGGCATGCACACAGTCCACCGGCTGACGAGTGGGCATGGCCACACCACCCAAGGGTGATTTAGTCTCCCTGTGTCTCCCTTCCTCCCTCCCTCTGTCACCCTCCTCCCTCCCTCTGTCGGTGTCCCTCTGTCACCCTCCTCCCTCCCTCTGTCGGTCTCCCTCTGTCACCCTACTCCCTCCCTCTGTCTGTCTCCCTGTGTCCCCCTCTGTCTCCTTCCCTCTCATTCCCCCTCTCCCTCCCTCTCTTTGTCACTCTCTGTCACCTCAGGCCAGCTTCCTGGGCACACACAGTTAGCCGGTCTTTGAATGGCCATTGGCTTGTTCATGTGAGTTAGTCCCTGTTCTCCGGGCACCCATTGGGCAGTGTGTCTGAGTGTAGGCTGCTGCTGTGGCGGTGTGTGCTGAGACTCTATCAGAGCGATGCATCTTCATTGTCTGCTGTTATGTGCAAATTGTGCCTTCAGACCCATGTCTATTTACAAAAAATAATGGGGTGACCCGGTGTCCCTCAGAACCTGGGTATACGTATTATATGAATACAATGGTTCTGTCGGGGAAGTTTCAATTGCTTTTGGGTGTTCACAGTATAAATACATTACATGTAACACATATCCATAAGTAAATATAACAAAACACACCCAAGCTAAATTTTTCAATCGGTATTATTTTTAGAAAAAAGGAAATGACAAATAAACAAGGCTACAGTTATACAATTGACAGATTTGTGAAGAAAGAGTGACATGTAGTGGTAAGTACAGACGATACACTGTAGTATGATAGAGAAATCACAAAAAGGTTATTTTAGGGGGGATACAAATTTTGATTATGTCCATATGATTGATCACATATGCTTCATCATCATGTGTAAGTTAATTTTTGAACTGAAGCGTTGTGTAGACTCATAGTATGCGTCGACGTTTCGACCCTATGTAAAGCGCAATATTTAATACGCGTCACGCCGGGTCTTCCTCGGGACAGGGGGGTAGGTGTGTAGCCTATGGAATAAAATGAAAAGCTGATTTGGGGGTGTGTGTTTAAAAGAACAGAAAATAAATGGATGTTCCATTAGGTAGTGGTGCTTACCCTGAGCAGAGGGTCATGAATCACTGCGCATGCGTTGGGTTTCTTAGTCCAGCAAAAAACGATTTAGACCTATGGGGTGATAATATGGTTTATAGAACTCCCAAGGTTGTGATAGCTTAAAGCGCAAGTTAATCACGGAGCTGTGAAACATGGTATTTATTGAGACAAGCCTTAAATGAAAGCAAGTCACAACGGTAAACAATTCTGGCATTTATTTAACCAAACCAACAAGGAATGGAAATATATAATTAATCATTTACTGAAAATGCCAAGGTTAAGTCTAATTAGAGGTGAAGACCTCCGCGCATAGGCAATGCTATTCAAAGTTATTTAAACATGTTGAAAATCCTGGGGCAAGCCTTAAAATGAAAGCAAGTCACAGCGATAAACACTTCTGGCATTTATTTAGCCAAACCATAAAATAACGAAGGCTAATTAATCATTACTACAGAAGCGGAGGTTAAAGAGGAGGTCAGTCTATTTAAAAGTGAAAATTCGAGCATAGACAGTGCTTTTCAAAGTTAATGAGACGTACCTCAAAAGATATAAGAATCTTGGAGGTCAGGGAATAATTTCCAAGGGTTAATCTTTATGAGCCAGTCGGATGATTTACTGCAACATAAGTGAAAAGGAAGGTTTTAAGAAGCGAAGAGCTTCTAGAGGTGGGCTAATCAAAAGATAAGAGCACTTTAAAATGTGAGCTTACCACGATCTGGTGGATGCACGTCTCTTCCAGTTCTCAGTCTGATGCAGTACTGAGGCTGGAGACAAAGGCCTGTATTTAATGACAGATTGACGTGCCTGCAACGTGCACGTTATCCCGTGACGGTGAGAGCAGGGAAAGACAACACCTGTGCTCTGTTACCCTGGAGTCAAGGGATGTGGTGTAAATTCTGAATGGTGCATGTGAAATGCTCACACATGCTCAATTAAGCAGGAGTCAAGGGATGTTGTGTAAATTAAATAGTGTATGTTTAAGTGCAGGCATGATAATCAACGTCAAGCTCACTATTCAATATCACAATGACATGTGTTTAACAATGGTTTAACACAGATGAAAATTATGTCAACAATTTAAATACAGTCCTGCCAAACATTGAGAATAACATCATTGTTCAATATATGAGTAAAACATTTAGCATAGTGACATGTTTAAACAGATGAGAAAACATTTCAACAACTTAAATAGAGTTCTGCCAAACATTGGACATAATTAATCTAAAAAAAAAAAAAAAAAAAAAAAAAAAAAAGGCAATTCAATTAAGTAGTTCAGCGGAATGTGTGATTACATGGCAATTCTATTTCGTGACAACAGACTAAGGCAATTACGTAGAGGAATTGCGTATATGTACATCATGGCACATGGAAAGTGGACTAGAGACCTTAGTCGAAATTGCGCAATTTACAAAAATGAATCAGATTCGCCTGTTGTTTTCTAGAGAGCTAGCATGTTGGTAGATAGAGTGAACCCGGTTGGATATAAGGTTCTACAGTCTTATCATTTGCTTGTATGTCTCCTCCTGTTCGTTCAACCCAGTTTTGACTGAGTCTAGCAGGTGGATCCATCTGCATTCTTTGAAATTAAGTTGTTGGAGTATGCTGCCACCCCTGGGATGTACTGTGGCCTTTTCAATTACCCACCATTGTAGGTCATCTGCAGTGTGGTCATTTGTGGTGAAATGGTCAACCAGGGGAGCTCAGTAGGTTTGGTGTAAAGTGTGGTGAATAGTCTTCCATCCTCATTTTGTATTGTTAAATCCAAGAAATCGATGGCCTGTTTGTTATGGGTCATGGTGAATTGTATATCAGTTGTACGCGCGTTGAGCCAGGTCTTGAATTCCATTAAGCTTTGTTCATTTCCTGTCCAAACCAAGAGCACGTCATCAATATAACGCTTCCATATAGAAATGTTATTTAGGTAGGGGTTGGTTAAATCGTACAGGTAAGTGTCCTCGTAGTCGTCCATGTATAGATTTGCCAGGCTTGGCGCGAATCCAGCTCCCATAGCTACGCCTTTGCATTGCAGGTAGTAGGTGTTTTGAAAAATGAAGTAATTTCTTTTCATTGCGATTTTAAGTAGATCTACCAAAAATTCAGTAGGAATCCAGACAGGCGATGGTCGTTTGTCAAGCGTTCTTCTTATGACCTGGATGGCATGCTCTTGGGGGATGCTAGTATAGAGTGACGACACATCGAGTGTGGCCAGGATTTGAGTTTCTTTATCGTAAGGCTGATTTTCCATTATCTGTATTGTATGCATTGTGTCTCGAAGAAAGGAGCGTGTCTCTATTACAAATGGTTGAAGAAAGCTGTCCAAGAACTGATTGAGGGGCTCGAGGATAGAACCACAGCCTGATACAATCGGTCGGCCAGGTGGATTCTGTAGGTCTTTATGAATTTTAGGAAGAGTGTAGATGGTAGGTATTCTGGGATCGGTTTTGTTCAAAAAGTTATATTCGTGTTGTGACAGAAAGCCTTCTGTCAATCCTTGCTGAGTGAGTGTTTGAATGAGAGCGCTAATTTCCAGGGTTGGGTTATTTGTTATTCTTTGATAGCTTTCAGAGCAGCTCAATTGTTTGTTGATTTCAGTAATGTAGGCTTGGGTGTTTTGTATTACTACAGCACCGCCCTTGTCGGCTGCTTTGACTACAATTGAAGTGTTTTTATTCAGTGAATGTAGTGCTTGTCTCTCATCTTTGGATATGTTGTGTTTGATGTATTTTTTCTTGTTGAGGAGATCCATTATTTCTTCCATTACGATCTTTTCATATGCAAGGATCTTTTCACTCATTTGGTGCGTGGCAGGAAGGAACGTCGAGGCTGGCCTAAATTCGGTAGCTGATGTACGTTTGGTCCAATTATCATTATTCTTGAAGTAGTATTTAAGGCGTATTTTACGGAAGAATTGCTGGAGTTCGAGTTTGATATTAAAGTTGTTCGGAAAGGTGGTTGGAATAAATGATAGACCTTTACAGAGTATATCGTATTCACTTTGTGTCAATATGTGGTTAGAGATGTTAATTATGGGATCTTTTGGATTAATTTGAGTTGATGGTCCGTGTCTAGTTATTTCAGGTGTTATGTTTCTTGTATTAGTGTTTCCTGGTATTGGTGAGTCTTCGCGGTCATCAATGTTGTGTCCTAAATATTCAAAGTTGGCATCATCTTCATCTTCAGTTTGTTGCATGTCTTGTAATTCTGTTTCGTCTATGGTTATATCCACTAGAGATTCTTCCGGTCCGTTGGTGTTGATGGTCACTAAGGGTCCAGCTGGTCGAGTGACGGCCAAGGTACTGATCTCGCCCAGAGGTGGTAAGGATTCTTGTATAGCTTTGGTAGTTATGGCAGTTGTAGTGTTGTGTTCAATGCGAGTAATCCGTTCATGTTCTTGGATATAGGAGTTCTTTGTAAGTTGGTGATTGTCTTTAACAGTGACTGGTGACTTGTGTAGTATATCAAATTGAGGAAGTACAAGTTCTAGTTCTAAAGTGGTCTCTCCCTCTATCACCACCTGTAGGTCTGTCTTCTTGTGTTGATCTCGCCATGGTTGTCGTTCCTCTGGAACCTTACTCTTGTGTTCCCACGTGGTCTGTTCTGTCCTCGGTTCCATCTTGCTGGTCTGTCCCAGTTGGTGTCCCTGTTCATCCATGTTTGCTCTCCTAAAAAAGGAACACTGCCTTGTGGGTCGTGGAAGCGTTGTCCCTGTTGGTCCTGGAAACGTTGTTCTTGCTGGTAGGGTCTGCTGTTTGTACTTGTGTTCGGTCTTTCACTTCCACTATCAGATCCACTTCCAAACGATGAGTTGGAGAGATTTGCGTATCTGCGGTATCCTTGCCTTCCCCGGGTGGTGTAAAAACCTTGTGCGTCCTGCTCGTAGTGGTCCTCACTTAGGTATGGATAGGTCAATTTTTTGTCATATGCTCTGATGTCTTTGCTGAGTTTGTCAAGTTTTTTGTTGAGAGTGATAGAATTGAATTCTACCAGTGTTTTTTCTGCGCGTTCTAGGGCTTCTTTCGCGTTTGTGACTGTTCTGTCTTCCAAGATCTCTCTTTTGAGTTCCGCGATTTCCTGTGCAAGTTTTTTAGCGTACTCAAGGGCGGTCTCAACCCCCAACACCATCCAGTGTCGGGAGCAGTTATTCGCAACAAATGAGAAACCCTCTCGGAACTTTGGGATTTCTATGAAGATTGCGGGTTCGTTTCTGACCTGCAAGCCTTTTGGAATAATGTTAGCTTGTAGATATTTAGTTAGAAGGTGACCATGTAGGCGAGTGCGAATTAGTTTCTTCTCTAGCCTCTCTAGTTTTGAAATTTTTTCATTTAGTGTTGTGTCGAGTGGCCCAGTTCCTATTCCCAAGGGATTGAACTCGCTCTGTTCTTGGATTAGTTTAGCTATATAATCCTCACTGTATGTAAGCGTTTCCCTGTCTGACATATTATGACAATTTAAGACAGGGTATACTAGTTTTGAATATATAGAAACATTATTTTAGAAAAACCCTCGCAGGTAAAGACCTGCACTGGTATATTTACAAAAAATAATGGGGTGACCCGGTGTCCCTCAGAACCTGGGTATACGTAATTTATGAATACAATGGTTCTGTCGGGGAAGTTTCAATTGCTTTTGGGTGTTCACAGTATAAATACATTACATGTAACACCTCTAGAAGCTCTTCGCTTCTTAAAACCTTCCTTTTCACTTATGTTGCAGTAAATCATCCGACTGGCTCATAAAGATTAACCCTTGGAAATTATTCCCTGACCTCCAAGATTCTTATATCTTTTGAGGTACGTCTCATTAACTTTGAAAAGCACTGTCTATGCTCGAATTTTCACTTTTAAATAGACTGACCTCCTCTTTAACCTCCGCTTCTGTAGTAATGATTAATTAGCCTTCGTTATTTTATGGTTTGGCTAAATAAATGCCAGAAGTGTTTATCGCTGTGACTTGCTTTCATTTTAAGACTTGCCCCAGGATTTTCAACATGTTTAAATAACTTTGAATAGCATTGCCTATGCGCGGAGGTCTTCACCTCTAATTAGACTTAACCTTGGCATTTTCAGTAAATGATTAATTATATATTTCCATTCCTTGTTGGTTTGGTTAAATAAATGCCAGAATTGTTTACCGTTGTGACTTGCTTTCATTTAAGGCTTGTCTCAATAAATACCATGTTTCACAGCTCCGTGATTAACTTGCGCTTTAAGCTATCACAACCTTGGGAGTTCTATAAACCATATTATCACCCCATAGGTCTAAATCGTTTTTTGCTGGACTAAGAAACCCAACGCATGCGCAGTGATTCATGACCCTCTGCTCAGGGTAAGCACCACTACCTAATGGAACATCCATTTATTTTCTGTTCTTTTAAACACACACCCCCAAATCAGCTTTTCATTTTATTCCATAGGCTACACACCTACCCCCCTGTCCCGAGGAAGACCCGGCGTGACGCGTATTAAATATTGCGCTTTACATAGGGTCGAAACGTCGACGCATACTATGAGTCTACACAACGCTTCAGTTCAAAAATTAACTTACACATGATGATGAAGCATATGTGATCAATCATATGGACATAATCAAAATTTGTATCCCCCCTAAAATAACCTTTTTGTGATTTCTCTATCATACTACAGTGTATCGTCTGTACTTACCACTACATGTCACTCTTTCTTCACAAATCTGTCAATTGTATAACTGTAGCCTTGTTTATTTGTCATTTCCTTTTTTCTAAAAATAATACCGATTGAAAAATTTAGCTTGGGTGTGTTTTGTTATATTTACTTATGGATATGTGTTACATGTAATGTATTTATACTGTGAACACCCAAAAGCAATTGAAACTTCCCCGACAGAACCATTGTATTCATATAATACGTATACCCAGGTTCTGAGGGACACCGGGTCACCCCATTATTTTTTGTAAATATACCAGTGCAGGTCTTTACCTGCGAGGGTTTTTCTAAAATAATTTTTCTATATATTCAAAACTAGTATACCCTGTCTTAAATTGTCATAATATGTCAGACAGGGAAACGCTTACATACAGTGAGGATTATATAGCTAAACTAATCCAAGAACAGAGCGAGTTCAATCCCTTGGGAATAGGAACTGGGCCACTCGACACAACACTAAATGAAAAAATTTCAAAACTAGAGAGGCTAGAGAAGAAACTAATTCGCACTCGCCTACATGGTCACCTTCTAACTAAATATCTACAAGCTAACATTATTCCAAAAGGCTTGCAGGTCAGAAACGAACCCGCAATCTTCATAGAAATCCCAAAGTTCCGAGAGGGTTTCTCATTTGTTGCGAATAACTGCTCCCGACACTGGATGGTGTTGGGGGTTGAGACCGCCCTTGAGTACGCTAAAAAACTTGCACAGGAAATCGCGGAACTCAAAAGAGAGATCTTGGAAGACAGAACAGTCACAAACGCGAAAGAAGCCCTAGAACGCGCAGAAAAAACACTGGTAGAATTCAATTCTATCACTCTCAACAAAAAACTTGACAAACTCAGCAAAGACATCAGAGCATATGACAAAAAATTGACCTATCCATACCTAAGTGAGGACCACTACGAGCAGGACGCACAAGGTTTTTACACCACCCGGGGAAGGCAAGGATACCGCAGATACGCAAATCTCTCCAACTCATCGTTTGGAAGTGGATCTGATAGTGGAAGTGAAAGACCGAACACAAGTACAAACAGCAGACCCTACCAGCAAGAACAACGTTTCCAGGACCAACAGGGACAACGCTTCCACGACCCACAAGGCAGTGTTCCTTTTTTAGGAGAGCAAACATGGATGAACAGGGACACCAACTGGGACAGACCAGCAAGATGGAACCGAGGACAGAACAGACCACGTGGGAACACAAGAGTAAGGTTCCAGAGGAACGACAACCATGGCGAGATCAACACAAGAAGACAGACCTACAGGTGGTGATAGAGGGAGAGACCACTTTAGAACTAGAACTTGTACTTCCTCAATTTGATATACTACACAAGTCACCAGTCACTGTTAAAGACAATCACCAACTTACAAAGAACTCCTATATCCAAGAACATGAACGGATTACTCGCATTGAACACAACACTACAACTGCCATAACTACCAAAGCTATACAAGAATCCTTACCACCTCTGGGCGAGATCAGTACCTTGGCCGTCACTCGACCAGCTGGACCCTTAGTGACCATCAACACCAACGGACCGGAAGAATCTCTAGTGGATATAACCATAGACGAAACAGAATTACAAGACATGCAACAAACTGAAGATGAAGATGATGCCAACTTTGAATATTTAGGACACAACATTGATGACCGCGAAGACTCACCAATACCAGGAAACACTAATACAAGAAACGTAACACCTGAAATAACTAGACACGGACCATCAACTCAAATTAATCCAAAAGATCCCATAATTAACATCTCTAACCACATATTGACACAAAGTGAATACGATATACTCTGTAAAGGTCTATCATTTATTCCAACCACCTTTCCGAACAACTTTAATATCAAACTCGAACTCCAGCAATTCTTCCGTAAAATACGCCTTAAATACTACTTCAAGAATAATGATAATTGGACCAAACGTACATCAGCTACCGAATTTAGGCCAGCCTCGACGTTCCTTCCTGCCACGCACCAAATGAGTGAAAAGATCCTTGCATATGAAAAGATCGTAATGGAAGAAATAATGGATCTCCTCAACAAGAAAAAATACATCAAACACAACATATCCAAAGATGAGAGACAAGCACTACATTTACTGAATAAAAACACTTCAATTGTAGTCAAAGCAGCCGACAAGGGCGGTGCTGTAGTAATACAAAACACCCAAGCCTACATTACTGAAATCAACAAACAATTGAGCTGCTCTGAAAGCTATCAAAGAATAACAAATAACCCAACCCTGGAAATTAGCGCTCTCATTCAAACACTCACTCAGCAAGGATTGACAGAAGGCTTTCTGTCACAACACGAATATAACTTTTTGAACAAAACCGATCCCAGAATACCTACCATCTACACTCTTCCTAAAATTCATAAAGACCTACAGAATCCACCTGGCCGACCGATTGTATCAGGCTGTGGTTCTATCCTCGAGCCCCTCAATCAGTTCTTGGACAGCTTTCTTCAACCATTTGTAATAGAGACACGCTCCTTTCTTCGAGACACAATGCATACAATACAGATAATGGAAAATCAGCCTTACGATAAAGAAACTCAAATCCTGGCCACACTCGATGTGTCGTCACTCTATACTAGCATCCCCCAAGAGCATGCCATCCAGGTCATAAGAAGAACGCTTGACAAACGACCATCGCCTGTCTGGATTCCTACTGAATTTTTGGTAGATCTACTTAAAATCGCAATGAAAAGAAATTACTTCATTTTTCAAAACACCTACTACCTGCAATGCAAAGGCGTAGCTATGGGAGCTGGATTCGCGCCAAGCCTGGCAAATCTATACATGGACGACTACGAGGACACTTACCTGTACGATTTAACCAACCCCTACCTAAATAACATTTCTATATGGAAGCGTTATATTGATGACGTGCTCTTGGTTTGGACAGGAAATGAACAAAGCTTAATGGAATTCAAGACCTGGCTCAACGCGCGTACAACTGATATACAATTCACCATGACCCATAACAAACAGGCCATCGATTTCTTGGATTTAACAATACAAAATGAGGATGGAAGACTATTCACCACACTTTACACCAAACCTACTGCGCGAAACACCACCCTGAAATACGATTCACACCATCCCAGATGCCTCAGGGACAACTTACCATATGGTCAATTCCTGAGACTACGGCGGAATTGTTCCAAAAGAAGCGACTTCTACAAAGAAACAGACATTCTCATAAAGAAACTAAGGGACCGTGGTTACCCCAAGGGCCTCCTAAATCGTTCGCGGAAAAGAGCCTGGTATCGACCCAGAGAAACTCTCCTAGAAATACAACCACACACAGAAGATACTCAGAAATTGGTATGTGTGACCACCTTCAACACACGCAGTCATGAAATAAAGAAGGTGCTACTAAAATACTGGAATTTGGTAAGCACGGAAATTGGGATACAGGAGAAGCCCATGTTTGCTTTTAAAAGAGCCAAAAACATCAAAGACTATGTAGTAAGTTCCTTTCTTGAAACCGAGAAACCACGAGACCTGAGACAACAACTTAATCTACCACCACTAATGGGACATTTCAAGTGTAGTGCTTGCAAGGCCTGTGAATTTACACTAACGGGTACTGCCTTTCAACACCTGGGAAAGACATATCACTTGCGACATCACAGTAACTGTAATAGTCACAATGTGATTTATGCCATTAAATGCCCCTGTGAAAAAATTTACGTGGGTCAAACAACTCAAAAAGTAAAGACCAGGATCCTGCAGCATCAAAGTAGAATCCGATGCAATGTCCAGGGAGCTCCCCTGGTTGACCATTTCACCACAAATGACCACACTGCAGATGACCTACAATGGTGGGTAATTGAAAAGGCCACAGTACATCCCAGGGGTGGCAGCATACTCCAACAACTTAATTTCAAAGAATGCAGATGGATCCACCTGCTAGACTCAGTCAAAACTGGGTTGAACGAACAGGAGGAGACATACAAGCAAATGATAAGACTGTAGAACCTTATATCCAACCGGGTTCACTCTATCTACCAACATGCTAGCTCTCTAGAAAACAACAGGCGAATCTGATTCATTTTTGTAAATTGCGCAATTTCGACTAAGGTCTCTAGTCCACTTTCCATGTGCCATGATGTACATATACGCAATTCCTCTACGTAATTGCCTTAGTCTGTTGTCACGAAATAGAATTGCCATGTAATCACACATTCCGCTGAACTACTTAATTGAATTGCCTTTTTTTTTTTTTTTTTTTTTTTTTTTTTAGATTAATTATGTCCAATGTTTGGCAGAACTCTATTTAAGTTGTTGAAATGTTTTCTCATCTGTTTAAACATGTCACTATGCTAAATGTTTTACTCATATATTGAACAATGATGTTATTCTCAATGTTTGGCAGGACTGTATTTAAATTGTTGACATAATTTTCATCTGTGTTAAACCATTGTTAAACACATGTCATTGTGATATTGAATAGTGAGCTTGACGTTGATTATCATGCCTGCACTTAAACATACACTATTTAATTTACACAACATCCCTTGACTCCTGCTTAATTGAGCATGTGTGAGCATTTCACATGCACCATTCAGAATTTACACCACATCCCTTGACTCCAGGGTAACAGAGCACAGGTGTTGTCTTTCCC
Organism: Triturus cristatus; assembly: GCF_964204655.1. Taxonomy (NCBI): domain Eukaryota; kingdom Metazoa; phylum Chordata; class Amphibia; order Caudata; family Salamandridae; genus Triturus; species Triturus cristatus. Next base: position 304,254,468 of record NC_140579.1, on the reverse strand, counting down.
TGCTCTCACCGTCACGGGATAACGTGCACGTTGCAGGCACGTCAATCTGTCATTAAATACAGGCCTTTGTCTCCAGCCTCAGTACTGCATCAGACTGAGAACTGGAAGAGACGTGCATCCACCAGATCGTGGTAAGCTCACATTTTAAAGTGCTCTTATCTTTTGATTAGCCCACCTCTAGAAGCTCTTCGCTTCTTAAAACCTTCCTTTTCACTTATGTTGCAGTAAATCATCCGACTGGCTCATAAAGATTAACCCTTGGAAATTATTCCCTGACCTCCAAGATTCTTATATCTTTTGAGGTACGTCTCATTAACTTTGAAAAGCACTGTCTATGCTCGAATTTTCACTTTTAAATAGACTGACCTCCTCTTTAACCTCCGCTTCTGTAGTAATGATTAATTAGCCTTCGTTATTTTATGGTTTGGCTAAATAAATGCCAGAAGTGTTTATCGCTGTGACTTGCTTTCATTTTAAGGCTTGCCCCAGGATTTTCAACATGTTTAAATAACTTTGAATAGCATTGCCTATGCGCGGAGGTCTTCACCTCTAATTAGACTTAACCTTGGCATTTTCAGTAAATGATTAATTATATATTTCCATTCCTTGTTGGTTTGGTTAAATAAATGCCAGAATTGTTTACCGTTGTGACTTGCTTTCATTTAAGGCTTGTCTCAATAAATACCATGTTTCACAGCTCCGTGATTAACTTGCGCTTTAAGCTATCACAACCTTGGGAGTTCTATAAACCATATTATCACCCCATAGGTCTAAATTGTTTTTTGCTGGACTAAGAAACCCAACGCATGCGCAGTGATTCATGACCCTCTGCTCAGGGTAAGCACCACTACCTAATGGAACATCCATTTATTTTCTGTTCTTTTAAACACACACCCCCAAATCAGCTTTTCATTTTATTCCATAGGCTACACACCTACCCCCCTGTCCCGAGGAAGACCCGGCGTGACGCGTATTAAATATTGCGCTTTACATAGGGTCGAAACGTCGACGCATACTATGAGTCTACACAACGCTTCAGTTCAAAAATTAACTTACACATGATGATGAAGCATATGTGATCAATCATATGGACATAATCAAAATTTGTATCCCCCCTAAAATAACCTTTTTGTGATTTCTCTATCATACTACAGTGTATCGTCTGTACTTACCACTACATGTCACTCTTTCTTCACAAATCTGTCAATTGTATAACTGTAGCCTTGTTTATTTGTCATTTCCTTTTTTCTAAAAATAATACCGATTGAAAAATTTAGCTTGGGTGTGTTTTGTTATATTTACTTATGGATATGTGTTACATGTAATGTATTTATACTGTGAACACCCAAAAGCAATTGAAACTTCCCCGACAGAACCATTGTATTCATATAATTCAGACCCATGTCATCCTGCATGGCAGCCACCATTTGCAGGCAAGACAGTACTGTGTGGGTACACACAGTTTGTATGGCTGTGCCCTGGGCCATATGGGCTGAGGGCATTGTTGTGTGCTTGTGAGTTGCTCAATGTTAGTTTTGCTGCCCCCACTCCCAGCATCGACCACATCCTGTGTTGTGTTGGTGTTTTGTGTGGCCTGTGACTTGGCATGGCCCTGATTGATGCATGGGGCATGGAGGCGCTAGTGGCATGTGTGTGTTTGTGGAGTGTTGTTGTGTCCGGTGGTGGCTTGGGGGGGGTGGCATGCATGATTGATTGTGTATGGCATCCCCCCCATGTGAGGTGAGTTGTTTGTGTACTCACCAGGGTCTGGGAGTCCTGGCAGTCCGTGTAGTCCCTCCACCGCCAGCGTGGACATCACCTTCTCCTCCCAGGGATGGTATTGTACCGGTCTGGGGGGCGGCCCTCCTCCAGTGATGTTCCCCTGGTTGTGATTGTCAGTCATCTTCCTCTTGACCGTCCTCCGCAGATCGTACCACCTGGATTGGCACTCGTGCCTGGTCCTTCTGGTTGTCCCAACAGCATTCACAGAATCGACGATCCTCTGCCACATGGCGGTTTTTTCGGATATGCTGGTCTGTCTGACCAATGTCCCAAAGAGCTGTGGCTCGACTCTGAGGATTTCGTCGACAAGGATCTCCAGCTCCTCCTTTGTGAACTTTGGATTCTTGGTGGTGGACATGGCGTGGGGTGTGGGTGTGGATGGTTGTGGGGGTGTGGGTGTGGATGGCTGTGGGTGTGTGGGTGTGGTAGTGGAGGTGTGTGTGTGAATGTGATGAGGGGGTGTTTGTGTAGGTGGTTGTGTGAAGGTATGCAAGTGTGAGGTTCAAGTATGGTGGTGTGGGTCGTCTGTGGGCTCTGGCAGCAGTGGGTCTGTTGCAAAGGCTCATGGTTTGTGTGTGTGGTCCATTTTTATTGGTCCATTTGTGGGTGTGGCTGTGTTTGAAATTTGTGTGGGTGTGTTATGAGGAGTGATTGAGTTTTGGGCCTCTGTGTGGCAGTTTGGCAGTTGCAGGTGAGTGTATGTGATGTTTGTGGGGTTGTTGGGCATGTTTGGTGGTGTGGGGAAACTCTACTTGACTCTCCTTGTGTAAATATGGTTTGTCTGGGTTCAGTACGTGTTTTTTTGGCGTCAGTACGGTCCGTACATGCACTGGTGGGGGTGCGGTCCGTACATTCCCTGGTGGGGTGGTGGTTCGGTGCGTACTTACACGGCTGGGGTGGGGGTTTGGTGCGTACATACACGGCTGGTGGTTCGGTGCGTACATACACGGCTGGGGTGGGGGTTTGGTGCGTACATACACGGCTGGTGGTTCGGTGCGTACATACACGGCTGGGGGGGGGTTCGGGGGCGTACATACACGGGTGGGGGTTCGGGGCGTACATACTCTGCTGGGGTGGGGGTTTGGTCCGTACATACACGGGTGGGGGTTCGGGGCGTACATACACGGCTGGGGTGGGGGTTTGGTGCGTACATACACGGGTGGTGGTTCGGCTGGGGGGGGGTTCGGGGGCGTACATACACGGGTGGTGGTTCGGTGCGTACATACACGGCTGGGGGGGGGTTCGGGGGCGTACATACACGGGTGGTGGTTCGGTGCGTACGTACACGGGTGGGGGTTCGGGGGCGTACATGCACGGGTGGGGGTTTGGTGCGTACATACACGGGTGGTGGTTCGGTGCGTACATACTCAGGTGGGGGTTCGGGGCGTACATACACTGCTGGGGTGGGGGTTGGGTGCGTACATACACGGGTGGGGGTTCGGTCCGTACATACACGGGTGGGGGTTCGGTGCGTACATACTCTGCTGGGGTGGGGGTTTGGTGCGTACATACACGGGTGGGGGTTCGGGGCGTACATACACGGCTGGGGTGGGGGTTTGATGCGTACATACACGGGTGGTGGTTCGGTGCGTACATACACGGCTGGGGGGGGTTCGGGGGCGTACATACACGGGTGGTGGTTCGGTGCGTACATACACGGCTGGGGGTTCGGGGGCGTACATACACGGGTGGGGGTTCGGTGCGTACATACACTGCTGGGGTGGGGGTTGGGTGCGTACATACACGGGTGGGGGTTCGGTCCGTACATACACGGGTGGGGGTTCGGGGCGTACATACTCTGCTGGGGTGGGGGTTTGGTGCGTACATACACGGATGGGGGTTCGGTGCGTACATACACTGCTGGGGTGGGGGTTGGGTGCGTACATACACGGGTGGGGGTTCGGTCCGTACATACACGGGTGGGGGTTTGGTGCGTACATACACGGGTGGTGGTTCGGTGCGTACATACTCAGGTGGGGGTTCGGGGCGTACATACACTGCTGGGGTGGGGGTTGGGTGCGTACATACACGGGTGGGGGTTCGGTCCGTACATACACGGGTGGGGGTTCGGTGCGTACATACTCTGCTGGGGTGGGGGTTTGGTGCGTACATACACGGGTGGGGGTTCGGGGCGTACATACACGGCTGGGGTGGGGGTTTGATGCGTACATACACGGGTGGTGGTTCGGTGCGTACATACACGGCTGGGGGGGGTTCGGGGGCGTACATACACGGGTGGTGGTTCGGTGCGTACATACACGGCTGGGGGTTCGGGGGCGTACATACACGGGTGGGGGTTCGGTGCGTACATACACTGCTGGGGTGGGGGTTGGGTGCGTACATACACGGGTGGGGGTTCGGTCCGTACATACACGGGTGGGGGTTCGGGGCGTACATACTCTGCTGGGGTGGGGGTTTGGTGCGTACATACACGGATGGGGGTTCGGTGCGTACATACACTGCTGGGGTGGGGGTTGGGTGCGTACATACACGGGTGGTGGTTCGGTGCGTACATACTCAGGTGGGGGTTCGGGGCGTACATACACTGCTGGGGTGGGGGTTGGGTGCGTACATACACGGGTGGGGGTTCGGTCCGTACATACACAGGTGGGGGTTCGGGGCGTACATACTCTGCTGGGGTGGGGGTTCGGTCCGTACAAACACGGGTGGGGGTTCGGGGCGTACATACACGGCTGGGGTGGGGGTTTGGTGCGTACATACACGGGTGGTGGTTCGGCTGGGGGGGGTTCGGGGGCGTACATACACGGGTGGTGGTTCGGTGCGTACATACACGGCTGGGGGGGGGTTCGGGGGCGTACATACACGGGTGGTGGTTCGGTGCGTACATACACGGGTGGGGGTTCGGGGGCGTACATGCACGGGTGGGGGTTTGGTGCGTACATAAACGGGTGGTGGTTCGGTGCGTACATACTCAGGTGGGGGTTCGGGGCGTACATACACTGCTGGGGTGGGGGTTGGGTGCGTACATACACGGGTGGGGGTTCGGTCCGTACATACACGGGTGGGGGTTCGGGGCGTACATACTCTGCTGGGGTGGGGGTTCGGTCCGTACATACACGGGTGGGGGTTCGGGGCGTACGTACGCGGGCGGGGGGGGTGGTGGGGTGTTCGGCGCGTATGCGGGCACATGTCTCCATGGTTGCTATGGGAGTTCGGTTCGGACGGTGTTTTTTGCGTACGGTTGTGAAATGGGGAGGACGGGAGGGATCGTACTTGCGCAGTCGGACTTTATTTTTCCGCACGGTGGGTTTCTCGCCCGGGGACGTGTCGGTGACTTTTCCCGACCCGAGGACGTGTGGGGAAATCTTCCCAATGCGATTCGTATGGACTTTTTTCCGTTCGATTCGTACTTGGCAGTTTGTACGCTACTTTGACGATTCGGACGGAAAAAAATCCGGATACGAGTCGGACGGGGAATTTTTTTACCGGATCGGAATTGGCACCCTAGTGTAGTATTTATCTTTGCTCTTGTATTTCCGTCGACAGTATTTTCCACACCGATGACTTTGGAAACGTAAAACTTGCTCCTTTAACTTTTTATCTTCTGTGCTTTTTGGTATAGCACATGTTGCATATTCTTCAATGTAAGATAACACTGCTTCATCAGCATCTGTTCCAAACTTTGGGGCATCCTTGATCCACAACAGCATATGAATATGAGGAGCACCTCTTGCCTGGTACTCTTTTCTCCAAAAGAAATCCACTTCTTCTCCTAGAGTTGGATTTTTTTTATTGCAGATGAACGACATCATAGCCTCAAATCTATGATTGAAATATCTGCAAACATTAACCGGATCCAATGAGCACAGTTCTCCTGCTGTCTTGTATTCGATGTTTTTAATGTTTGAATTTGCCTCTCGTAGAAAATCCAGTAAATCATCCCAAGCGTACTCAGCACAGCTTAGAGTAACGAACCATGTTGGTGTTCCTAAATTCCGTAACATGCATTTTAATTCACCATGACGTCGGTACCAATATTCATTTGTCCCACGCTGACAAGCCATCAGATTGATCAGTTGTGTTTCCAAATGATCATCTCGGTGCTGCACTTTCTCCATAAAATCCTTAGCAGACACATTTTGTAAATGTACTCCACTTTTTAAAATGTGATTTACTGCATAAGACAGTGCAGACAAGTCGCTTTCAAATAAAAGATGGAACAAATAAGGAATACTTTGTCGAAATCTGGGATCTTCGGCATATAGTCTTGTAGTCCGATACTCAGAAGCTGGAATCTGTTCCGGACGTTCATCGTATCGTCCTCCTTTTCCTGTAGGAAACAGCTGGGGAAAACATCGAGCTTCCAAGCTCTCCTCCCATACACTCACAGGAGTTCCTTTTGATTTCTTCATCTGAAACAGATCAATATTGTCTCCCATAACTTCTTTTGAATGAAGAGGATGTATGCTAAAATGTTCATAAATTTCTTCTTCCTTTGACTTGTCCACTTTTTCAATTTGTCCAGTTGGTGTTTCTGTGTCTTCTTGTAAATCTTCTTCTTCTTCTTCTTCTATATAAATTGATTCATACCATTTGTTATTCCTTTTCAAATACAAATTTGCTCTTTGTACTTTCCGTACATCTACCAGCTCCTGCCAAATCTTCTTATTCTTTGTAGGTACACCATTAACCAGAATAATTAATGGTTCAGTTTCCAAAGTATCCGCATCAATAGTTTCCATATTTTTTTTCAAATTCAAGGGCAAATACACCACTCTACCTTTTAAACCTCTCAGTAAATCTGAAGGAGGTAATTTACCAGTTTTGGGCTCCATACGTACTATGGTCTGGAACGGATGAACACATTGAATGAGTATAGACTCATATGTATTTAATTCAGAATGTTCAGCAGGAATTGCATCCGATTCTAAATTATTATGTACAGCTCTGGTCGGCATTCTATTTTCTTCTAACTTATTATAACAGTATTTACAAATACGCTGAACTTCACCCAATTCAAAACAATTTTCAAGAAATATATATGTGGCAAAATCCTTCCACTTTTAATTATCTTCATTTTCACTTTTTCTATAGAGATCAACATACCTGGTTTGTTTTCTATAATGAGTTCTGCGGCAACAAATACAAGTAATATTTGGTCTTTCATTAGAGATTATTGCAAATTTTGTTATGTGATCATTAAATGTCTTACTTACAGAGGGTTCTACATTCTCTTCCACTTCTTCCTCATTTACTGTGTCCTTTTCTGCACTGTTTTGTTCAGGACCAAAGTAACAAAACTGAATTTCATCAACAACCTTCTCTACATCTGATACCGATCCACGGAACAGAGCCCTATTCAATTCATCTAACTTTATTGCTGGACTTTTAGCAAAATACAACCGTCTCACAAACTTTCTCATTTCAGTATGATGAACAGCCAGCATCCTAAAATGATGGAAAACTCTATTACACACTTTTCTAGATAGACAAGCCAGAGAATGACCCTGCAAACCAGTATTCTCTCTCACTCTGCATGGATCCAGACTTTGAAGCACCTTAATCTTCTGTTTTACACTTTTTTTACTATATTCTCTTAGAAACTCACGAAATTTATCAATAGATTCCTGACGCACAGTGCAAATACTACTACAATTCCAAGTGTACACTGGGGCTTTAGGACGTCTCCCCATAGCCTCATCCGCCATCACTTGTACCTCATCTCTTGGAACCATTATCTCCTTCTCCATTATGCAACCATTTTTCACTTCGTAAGCACGACCTCTGGTGTCAACTGCATGCAGCAAACTATTACTTTGAAAATAGCTCTCTTCATTAAAAAAAGGTTCACTACTTGAACTATGCATCCATTTTCCTAAAAACACTTTACAAAAGTTTGTTCTGTTCACTACTCTTTTCCTTTTGCTTTGTGATTTCAGTACATTAACCATTTTATCTAATGTACGCATCCTATTCAAAATTAAAATGAATAGTTTCCTTTTTAATTCTAATGCCTTTGCTGCAATGGCTTCAATTTCTTTTTTTCTCTTATAAAACTTAGCCTTTTGCTTATATTTCTTCACATCCTTTATCAAATTGGACATAACTCTTCTCTGAAACATTTTTCTACGTATCTCTTTAAACGCTGTTTTTCTGTTTAAGTTTATCTTTTTAGTTGCAGAAGGTATATTTGCATTAACTAAATGCTCAATTGTTTCCTCTCCTTTTCTATTGAAAACATTTTTTCCAGTACAGACATTTTGTACATTTTTCCTTTTTTTGAATATGTTCTTTAAAAAATCTTTTATTTGCTTACCAGAAGATTTTTTCTTTTTCCCAACATGAGCATCTCCAACTAGCTTAGGTCCTCCAGTTGTCTTCAAATATAGGTTTTTTTTGTGGTCTTTCTTTACTCTGGATTTTGTAGGCATCTTAAATTTTGTTCACTGCTCTTCAGCAATACCTGAAAAAAACTAAAAAAAATTCCTTTATTTTATTTAAATATATTACTACATTTTTTATGTTCTTTAGAAATCTTAAAATACTATAAACCCCTTTCCTATAAATGAAAATCACAATAACACCTTCACAAATTAAATTTCTAAAAATAATTCCTGTGTGCACACAAAGTCATGCTTTGAAATTAGGCAGAAAACTGCTTTTTCAGACCAGCACCATGTGTAACCTGGTTGACTGCCTACACTCCAGCAAGGGCAACCAGCCTTAGTGATGCTGAATGTATTTGCATTACTGACTGAAACCTCGAACCCCACTCGCTTGTGAATACTGTGCATGATTCCACAGGGTAAGCAGCTGGGTGTGGGCTAAGAGTCTGCTTCTGCACCAAAAAATGGCTCCCCCTTTCCATCCAATGCAACTGTGAAATCACCAGAGCAATACGCAATAAATCTCTGCCTGTAATTCCTATATGCACACAGAGTCATGTTTTCACATTAGTCACAAAATGAAATTTCTTTGCCAATTTGAAAGCACACTTACTACTCTTTTTTTTGGCAAGTGATAAACACTTTTACAGACTGACACATTATGAATCCACTTTTCAGATTCTTAAAAAAGCACATGTCCAAACTGCTTTTTCAGACCAGCACCATGTGTAACCTGGTTGACTGCCTACACTCCAGCAAGGGCAACCAGCCTTAGTGATGCTGAATGTATTTGCATTACTGACTGAAACCTCAAACCCCACTTGCTTGTGAATACTGTGCATGATTCCACAGGGTAAGCAGCTGGGTGTGTGCTAAGAGTCTGCTTCTGCACCAAAAAATGGCCCCCCCTTTCCATCTAATGCAGCTGTGAAATCACCAGAGCAATACGCAATAAATCTCTGCCTGTAATTCCTATATGCACACAGAGTCATGTTTTCACATTAGTCACAAAACGAAATTTCTTTGCCATTTTGAAAGCACACTTACTACTCTTTTTTTTGGCAAGTGATAAACACTTTTACAGACTGACACATTATGAATCCACTTTTCAGATTCTTAAAAAAGCACATGTCCAAACTGCTTTTTCAGACCAGCACCATGTGTAACCTGGTTGACTGCCTACACTCCAGCAAGGGCAACCAGCCTTAGTGATGCTGAATGTATTTGCATTACTGACTGAAACCTCAAACCCCACTCGCTTGTGAATACTGTGCATGATTCCACAGGGTAAGCAGCTGGGTGTGGGCTAAGAGTCTGCTTCTGCACCAAAAAATGGCTCCCCCTTTCCATCTAATGCAACTGTGAAATCACCAGAGCAATACGCAATAAATCTCTGCCTGTAATTCCTATATGCACACAGAGTCATGTTTTCACATTAGTCACAAAACGAAATTTCTTTGCCAATTTGAAAGCACACTTACTACTCTTTTTTTTGGCAAGTGATAAACACTTTTACAGACTGACACATTATGAATCCACTTTTCAGATTCTTAAAAAAGCACATGTCCAAACTGCTTTTTCAGACCAGCACCAAGTGTAACCTGGTTGACTGCCTACACTCCAGCAAGGGCAACCAGCCTTAGTGATGCTGAATGTATTTGCATTACTGACTGAAACCTCAAACCCCACTCGCTTGTGAATACTGTGCATGATTCCACAGGGTAAGCAGCTGGGTGAGTGCTAAGAGTCTGCTTCTGCACCAAAAAATGGCTCCCCCTTTCCATCTAATGCAACTGTGAAATCACCAGAGCAATACGCAATAAATCTCTGCCTGTAATTCCTATATGCACAGAGTCATGTTTTCACATTAGTCACAAAACGAAATTTCTTTGCCATTTTGAAAGCACACTTACTACTCTTCTTTTTTGGCAAGTGATAAACACTTTTACAGACTGACACATTATGAATCCACTTTTCAGATTCTTAAAAAAGCACATGTCCAAACTGCTTTTTCAGACCAGCACCATGTGTAACCTGGTTGACTGCCTACACTCCAGCAAGGGCAACCAGCCTTAGTGATGCTGAATGTATTTGCATTACTGACTGAAACCTCAAACCCCACTCGCTTGTGAATACTGTGCATGATTCCACAGGGTAAGCAGCTGGGTGTGTGCTAAGAGTCTGCTTCTGCACCAAAAAATGGCTCCCCCTTTCCATCCAATGCAACTGTGAAATCACCAGAGCAATACGCAATAAATCTCTGCCTGTAATTCCTATTTGCACACAGAGTCATGTTTTCACATTAGTCACAAAACGAAATTTCTTTGCCAATTTGAAAGCACACTTACTACTCTTTTTTTTGGCAAGTGATAAACACTTTTACAGACTGACACATTATGAATCCACTTTTCAGATTCTTAAAAAAGCACATGTCCAAACTGCTTTTTCAGACCAGCACCATGTGTAACCTGGTTGACTGCCTACACTCCAGCAAGGGCAACCAGCCTTAGTGATGCTGAATGTATTTGCATTACTGACTGAAACCTCAAACCCCACTCGCTTGTGAATACTGTGCATGATTCCACAGGGTAAGCAGCTAGGTGTGTGCTAAGAGTCTGCTTCTCCACCAAAAAATGGCTCCCCCTTTCCATCTAATGCAACTGTGAAATCACCAGAGCAATACGCAATAAATCTCTGCCTGTAATTCCTATATGCACACAGAGTCATGTTTTCACATTAGTCACAAAACGAAATTTCTTTGCCATTTTGAAAGCACACTTACTACTCTTTTTTTTGGCAAGTGATAAACACTTTTACAGACTGACACATTATGAATCCACTTTTCAGATTCTTAAAAAAGCACATGTCCAAACTGCTTTTTCAGACCAGCACCATGTGTAACCTGGTTGACTGCCTACACTCCAGCAAGGGCAACCAGCCTTAGTGATGCTGAATGTATTTGCATTACTGACTGAAACCTCAAACCCCACTCGCTTGTGAATACTGTGCATGATTCCACAGGGTAAGCAGCTGGGTGTGTGCTAAGAGTCTGCTTCTGCACCAAAAAATGGCTCCCCCTTTCCATCTAATGCAACTGTGAAATCACCAGAGCAATACGCAATACATCTCTGCCTCTAATTCCTATTTGCACACAGAGTCATGTTTTCACATTAGTCACAAAACGAAATTTCTTTACCAATTTGAAAGCACACTTACTACTCTTTTTTTTGGCAAGTGATAAACACTTTTACAGTCTGACACATTATGAATCCACTTTTCAGATTCTTAAAAAAGCACATGTCCAAACTGCTTTTTCAGACCAGCACCATGTGTAACCTGGGTGACTGCCTACACTCCAGCAAGGGCAACCAGCCTTAGTGATGCTGAATGTATTTGCATTACTGACTGAAACCTCAAACCCCACTCGCTTGTGAATACTGTGCATGATTCCACAGGGTAAGCAGCTGGGTGTGTGCTAAGAGTCTGCTTCTGCACCAAAAAATGGCTCCCCCTTTCCATCTAATGCAACTGTGAAATCACCAGAGCAATACACAATAAATCTCTGCCTGTAATTCCTATATGCACACAGAGTCATGTTTTCACATTAGTCACAAAACGAAATTTCTTTGCCAATTTGAAAGCACACTTACTACTCTTTTTTTTGGCAAGTGATAAACACTTTTACAGACTGACACATTATGAATCCACTTTTCAGATTCTTAAAAAAGCACATGTCCAAACTGCTTTTTCAGACCAGCACCATGTGTAACCTGGTTGACTGCCTACACTCCAGCAAGGGCAACCAGCCTTAGTGATGCTGAATGTATTTGCATTACTGACTGAAACCTCAAACCCCACTCGCTTGTGAATACTGTGCATGATTCCACAGGGTAAGCAGCTGGGTGTGTGCTAAGAGTCTGCTTCTGCACCAAAAAATGGCTCCCCCTTTCCATCTAATGCAACTGTGAAATCACCAGAGCAATACGCAAGAAATCTCTGCCTGTAATTCCTATATGCACACAGAGTCATGTTTTCACATTAGTCACAAAACGAAATTTCTTTGCCAATTTGAAAGCACACTTACTACTCTGTTTTTTGGCAAGTGATAAACACTTTTACAGACTGACACATTATGAATCCACTTTTCAGATTCTTAAAAAAGCACATGTCCAAACTGCTTTTTCAGACCAGCACCATGTGTAACCTGGTTGACTGCCTACACTCCAGCAAGGGCAACCAGCCTTAGTGATGCTGAATGTATTTGCATTACTAACTGAAACCTCAAACCCCACTCGCTTGTGAATACTGTGCATGATTCCACAGGGTAAGCAGCTGGGTGTGTGCTAAGAGTCTGCTTCTGCACCAAAAAATGGCTCCCCCTTTCCATCTAATGCAACTGTGAAATCACCAGAGCAATACGCAATAAATCTCTGCCTGTAATTCCTATATGCACACAGAGTCATGTTTTCACATTAGTCACAAAACGAAATTTCTTTGCCAATTTGAAAGCACACTTACTACTCTTTTTTTTGGCAAGTGATAAACACTTTTACAGACTGACACATTATGAATCCACTTTTCAGATTCTTAAAAAAGCACATGTCCAAACTGCTTTTTCAGACCAGCACCATGTGTAACCTGGTTGTCTGCCTACACTCCAGCAAGGGCAACCAGCCTTAGTGATGCTGAATGTATTTGCATTACTGACTGAAATCTCAAACCCTTAAAGTATTCTTTATTTTTACCAGTACACCTTAATTTATGGTGAAAACATAGTCCATATTATTTTACATGTTCTTCACATTTAAATTTCTCCCAAAACAGAAAATAATAAACACAACTTCAACAAAAGGAATCCCATTTCTATTATTCATTTCTTAATTTACCATATACATCCCCTCTCAAACTCTAAACTCACCTTTAAAATTAGTTAGTTGTGAAAGAAATGTGGCACTCAAACAGCAGATTATCAGAGCCAGGATCTCTGTTCTTTACACCTCTCTCCTCTCAGCAGAACCAGATAATGGCAAACTTCCCCTCTCTTTTTCCACACATATACATGTTAGTTTCAAATCTCAGTGCTTCCCCCTTTTTTTCAAATGTAATCACACATTTCTATTGGTTGAAAACCAACCCTTTTCCAAAAGTACCCTTCCCCCAACTTGACTTCTGCCTAGTACCCTTCCCCCAACTTGACTTCTGCCTGCTACCATAGCAACAGCTCATGGAACACTGCTGTGTGGAGTTAGGTCAGAAGTTCACCAAACAATGTTTCAATTCCACAGAGCAAGAGTGCTTGACTTTTCAAACCTAACAGCAAATCCATAGTACTGTTCTTTGGTAATACATTTTTCTGTACCAATACAAAACATGCTTCTATTAATTTACACATACAGCCTAGTTTTTATTCTAGAATGGTATGAAACAGCCAATCAGTTCTTTTTTTTATGAAAAAAATATGTATGCCTCCATTTCCAAACTGTCTTTCTTTTCATATTGCCATTCTACTGAAAGACACCTCCTGAGTGCATCCAGTTCTCCTTTGAAGATGTTCACAGTGTGGATTGTAGGGCACAGCTATGTCTTCTGGAGTGAAAAGTATGCAGAGAAAACAGATATGGTGAGAGACCTTGCTTTGCCAAATGTAGACATTAAATGGATTGGTCAGAGAGGGTTAAAGTGGCACCAATTGATGCCATTGGTGAAATCCTTCATGCACATCCAACACCCTGACCTTATAATAGTGCACTGTGGTGGCAATGACCTAGGCACTTTGACTGGGGTAGGTCTGGAAATGCTTATGAAGGACACCTTTGCACAACTGTTTTCACTTTTCCCTAAAACTGCCTTTGTGTTTTCTAACATATGCCAAAGGCAAAAATGGAACTGGTCCAATCATTTCTGTCCGCAGATTGACAAAGCAAGAAAGCACGTCAACAAATCTGTTTCTGCTTTCCTCCGTGACTATGGTATGGGTTCCATTTACCACAACAACTTGCATTACGACATGCAATACATTTATAGAGGAGATGGTGTGCACTTCAATGATGAAGGGAACAGAGTCTTCCTCTTGAACCTTAGACTCTGCATCGGTACTTACTTGTAGGTACCACTAAAAAATCATTTCATAAACACAACGGCTCTTTTTAGAGCCCCCTAATATCTAAACACTTAAATCTGAATTTCATTTCTTTTTTTATTTCTTTTTTCTACCGTACGCTTACGGTAAGCTTACCGTACGCGTACCCCGCGATTTTTTTTAAAATCAATAAATGTTGTCTTTGTACTTTTCTGTCCTTCTTTGACCCCCTTACAAATGTTAGGGGGCCTGTAACTCTCCTCCTTGCCCCCTTTTCAAGATATCACTCTTTTTTTTTCTGAGTGAAACACACGAACTGGCGGCCGCCGCTTCCTGGTTTCGACCGATTCGAATGTTTACTAAGATCTAAGAGCCAATCAGAATCGCGCTCGCGCACGCCACCGTACACGTACGGTAAGCGTACCGTAAGCGCACCGTAAGCTGGCTCAGATATATATATTGATTTAAAGGATATTTTCTCAGAATCTACTGAACAGATTTACACCAAACCTACAAAAGGCACTTTCTTCACCTGAGGACTACCTCTCTGCCAAATTTCAAGTAATTCTGTTCAGCCGTTCGGGCTGTAGCTGTGTCTAAAGGTCCTATGGAAAAATGCATGGGAAAAACGCGTTTTGGGACCCCCCTTTTATCTCAGCCCCCGCTTGACAAATCCCCCCGAGACTTTCAGGGTAGGAGCGGAGCGTAGCGCCCCACCTATTTTGAAAAATTCGCGAGGATTCGTCAGCCGGCGCAAAAGTTATTCCAAATAGAATGTTGCGGATTTCCTATGGAAACGTGGTCCTAACTATAACTACCTACTGGCGACCGCCAGTAGGTAATATATATATATATATATATATATATATATATATATATATATATATATTACCTACTGGCGGTCGCCAGTAGGTAGTTATAGTTAGGACCCCTTTTCCATAGGAAATCCGCAACATTCTATTTGGAATAACTTTGGCGCCGGTCGACGAATGTTCGCAAATTTCTCAAAATAGGTGGGGCGCTACGCTCCGCTCCTACCCTGAAAGTCTCGGGGGGATTTGTCAAGCGGGGGCTGAGATAAAAGGGGGGTCCCAAAACGCGTTTTTCCCATGCATTTTTCCATAGGACCTTTAGACAGGGCTACAGCCCGAACGGCTGAACAGAATTACTAGAAATTTGGCAGAGAGGTAGTCCCCAGGTCAAGGAAGTGCCTTTTGTAGGTCTGGTGTAAATCTGTTCAGTAGATTCTGAGAAAATAGCCTTTAAATCAATATATATATCTATAAGCGCGCAGAGTGCGCGCTGGGTGCGCGCACCTCGCCGTGCGCGAGCGCAATTCTGATTGGTTGTTAGATCTTAGTAAACATTCGAATCGGTGGAAATCAGGAAGCGGCGGCCGCCATTTTGTCAATCCCATAAAGAGGGGGTGATAAACAAAGGGGGAGAACTTGAAAAGGGGGCAGAGTGGGTAGAAATAGACCCAGTAGGCATTGTAAGGGGGTTAAAGTAGGACCTTGTAGGGATAACAAAAAGGTTAATATTTTGTAAAAAAATATCGCCGAGTGCGCGCACCCAGCGCGCACCCGAAAAAAAACTTTAAAAAAAAAGGAATTAAAGCGAGTGGGGTTTTGAGGTTTGTACTTCTGTACAATCACATTTTCAATTTTTAATTGTAGTCTCTCAAAAAAAAAAAATTAAAAAAAACATGGGTGCGCGCAGGGTGCGCGCACCACAAAAAAATTTCCAAAAAAAATTCTAAAAAAAAAATTTGTTTGATTAAGTTTATAAGTGGCTCTTAAAAGAGCCCTTGAGTTAATGGAGGGAAACAGGAAGAGAAAAACGCAAAAAAAGAAAAAACATCTATGGCCTAGTGCACGTATGCGCATCAAATTTTCTCTGAAGGAGATCAAGACTGGTCTCCCCCACAGAAATAAGAGAACCGCAATCAGTGCACCGTGTAGACAACCTCGCCAAACAAGGTGGACCAACAAGAGGTAAAGAAACAGGTGAAGGCACCATCGCAGCTGAAGTGCTCGCCTGAGCTGCCGAAGATGTGCTCGGTTGAGCTGCTGCAGATGTCGTCGGCTGAGCAGGTGGAGGGTTTTCTCCAGAAGCTCGACGATAAGATACTGGATGCATTTTGTAAACATGTCTCAACATAGTGTGAATGCTAAAAGAATATTTCTTGTTAGGATTCCCACGAGATAAGACTTTTTTACAAAGTACACATGTAACTTTCGGTGCATTTACCTTTTTCTCATTCTCTGGAAAAGTGAAAAACTGCCATATAAAGCTGTCTTTCTGCTTCCTGTTCCTCTGCCTCTCAAGAGTGTCCTGCTCACTGTCTGAAGTAGGTTGCTGTTCAGCCATTGTCTCTCAACAACAGAATAGCTCCTTCTCCAAAGGAATCAGAACTAATAATGAGGGGAGTAGGTGTGGTTTGGGAAGAATCTGGAACAGAAAGTACTTCAAACCAATCAAAAGTGAAGATTCTTGATCACATGACTTGCCATGAGGGGATTGGGTGTGGTATTGATACAATTAGAAACTGAAAGTAATGATAACCAATAAGAAATACTGTTTTATTATGTATAAACCCGAGGTGCGCGCACTGCGCAAGCTCCGTGCGCGCACCCCGCGATGACGTATGCACGAACGCGTAAACGCGAAGGTGCATACGTCATATACGCGTACCTAGCGCGCATACGTTGAACACGCGTATACGCGACCGTTATTGCGCATAATTTTAGCGTATGCGGAAGTAAACCGCGTCGAGGGCGTAGGACGCATGCGTACATACGTACGCATACGTACTGGGTGCGCGCTCCCAGCGCGCACCATTAAGTATATTTGCATACGTAAATAACGTACGCCGGAATTCATAAAATAGTACTAGGTGCGCGCTCAGAGCGCGCACCCCAAGAATTTATAAAAAAAAAAAAAGTGGACATAAAAAATTAAATAAAAAAAAATATCCAAATTGAATTTTTTTAAAAAATAATTTATAAAAAAATACAGATAATATATAAATGAATATAAAGTAATTTTATTTAAATAAAAAAAAATATCTTTAATTAAAAATACATAACTTAGCATATAAAAAACCATACAAATTCTCTGAAAAAACCAAAGGTTTCAAAAACGATATAGTTAGGGATTAGCATTTAAAAAACCTTGCAAATTCACTGAAAAAACCATAGGTTTCACACACGTTATAGTTAGGAATTAGCATTTAAAAAACCTTGCAAATTCACTGAAAAAACCATGGGTTTCACACACGTTATAGTTAGGAATTAGCATTTAAAAAACCTTAGAAATTCAGTGAAAAAACCATAGGTTTAACACATGTTATAGTTAGCTGGACATTTTACTCGTAAAAAACCAATGAAATTCCCCTGTTATAGTTAGTTCAGCTAACTATAACTCGCGCGCCCGCAATGCACTGCTGATGACGTCACATATTACATCACTCATGACATGGTCAGTGACATCACTCATGACATCACTGATGACATCTCAAATGACATCACTGATGACATCACTGATGACATCATCCTTGAGATAGAGTGGCAGAGCTCCTCTTCCCCTAATATAACCTTTGATACACACACTCAAAAATACAAACTAACATTTTCAAAACAATGGACATACCAATACCAATTACAACAACCTCTTCAGTAATTCTAAGATTCACATACACATCCACTCATTCACCAACAGTCCTATACAGTCACTCATACATGTACTCACTCATCATATGTACTCATACACCTATACACCCTGTTACACAATGCCACTCATCCATGGAGTTACTCACACACATAGTCACTCATGCTAATAAAGAATCAAACATCCATTTACTTAAATATACAGTTATACACACACCACCACACTTACTTTTACGGAAACTTACACATACTTACTCTTTTAAACAATCACTTATAGAACCACATACTTATTCTTTCAGGAACTCTTTCAATCTCTCACTCTCACATATACTCACTTATATACACCAATAGTCACATATACTAGTTTAAAACATATGTAGTTACTCATAAAGACACTATAGAGACAGTCAATCACTCACTAACACACCCATACACACACTCATGCACCCATAGAGTCCTGCACACATGCTGACTTCAACACATACAAAGACTGAGTCATTCATTCATGCACCTATGCACTACGTAATACCCCCCACCAAACCATACAGACATCAGACACTGATACTCAAAAAACCAACAAATAACCTATATAGACACTCATGTAGCTACTCACCAACCCATGCAGCCACTTATACACAAAGAGAGAGACTGATACAGATATTTAAATATTTAAACAATACTCACTAAGCCATGTATTCACTATGATACACTTAATCAGTCAGTTACACAATCAATTTTTCAAATAAAAATCATCCATTTAGACACTTATATACCCATTTATTCTTCCATCGACCTTGAGATATACATATATAAAACATATTTAATTTTCAGAAAAACACACATTCACTGGATGATGTCATCAGTGATGTCATTTGAGATGTCATCAGTGATGTCATGAGTGATGTCACTGACCATGTCATGAGTGATGTAATATGTGACGTCATCAGCAGTGCATTGCGGGCGCGCGAGTTATAGTTAGCTGAACTAACTATAACGGGGGAATTTCATTGGTTTTTTACGAGTAAAATGTCCAGCTAACTATAACATGTGTTAAACCTATGGTTTTTTCACTGAATTTCTAAGGTTTTTTAAATGCTAATTCCTAACTATAACGTGTGTGAAACCCATGGTTTTTTCAGTGAATATATATATATATGGTACTTTTTTCAAAAGGCTCGAGGTCGCAACAAAAGCCTTGTAAATTAATTTCCTCACATTGGGGGATTGAAATGCACAGCATTGAAGAAAACTGAGCAGCACAAAAAGATCTTGACTGATGAAGCCAGATAGGACAACAGAATAAGGGATTTTTTTGTGTTGATGGTGGACAACTGCAACCTCGAAGGGGATTGTAAGACAGTTTAGAAAAGAACTATACACGCTTTCGTGTTAGTCTCATCTTAACACTGTATGAACTAAGGGTTTTATCCATTCTCTGTCTACAGGACTAAGGGGCATATCAGGAAGGGGGCGCTATGAAATTATCACCGCTTTTGCATCCGTTTTAGGGCGAAAGGCGGCGATAAATTCATCACCTTATCAGCAAAGACACGCTATCGCGTGTTTTGCTGATTTAGCGCCCCTTACAACAACGCCCAGCTTTGCATCTCTAATGAGATGCAAAGTGGGCGTTCCGTGCCAAAATAACTGGAGAAATGTCGCTAACTGACATTTCTCCAATTATCAAGCTGCACGCAAACAAGCAGAGCGAAAAGAAAAGTAGCGCTAACCACAGTTATCGCTAGTTTCCTTACGCCTGCTTGTAATCTGATTTAGCCATGTAATTCAATGGGAGGTGGATTACATGGCTAAGACCACCCTGCCCTATCAGCAAGGTATCGCTGGTCGCAGTGCGATTATCACTGGATTTCCAGCGATAATCACACTGTTTTCCAGCTAAAGCATGGATTCCTATCACTTGGGAGATAAACGTTACTGATAGCACTCTATCTCCGCGGTAGAATCCAGCAAAGCGCTGAGCGATAATTATCGCAGGCCCTTGCTGACATGCCCCTAAGTTTGTTTGTTGTTGAAAAACATAAAATACATTTCTCTGATTTTCTGGGAGTAACCTCCCAGTGGGTCTATTTCCTGTTCAGGACTCCCAGTCAGCTGAAACAGGGAAAAAGTCAAAAAGTCTGCCTTCAACAAGCTAGACAGCCTGACATCCATTGACAAACAGCCCAAAGTTTGTTGTGCGGAAAGAGAGAGACTGTGAAAGGAGAAACATGGTGGTTCAGTGGAGTCTAAATATAGTGGGGGAAAGTGAGTTTGGCAAAAAGACAAGTGCACCATGCTCGTTATGATGTACCATGTTCTGCAACCTCTAAATAACACCCTAAGGATTTGTAAATTGTTGTAAATACATTGCTGAACACAGAATTAACCGGATAGTTCTTGGGTGATGGAAATAATGGCTGCAAATGCAAATAATTTGTAACATCCATTCAATTTATGTACATGTAACGGAGGATTAAGTATATGTTTTGAAGGGTATACAAATCTTATTAAAAGCAAACTGTGCTGACAAGCTGTATGTCCATCTGCCAGTGTTTATAAAGGTACTTTAGGAGGGATGGTCAATTGCAGAACGCTAGCTTTTGTTTTGCTGTCATTCAGAGCCAGTGTTTGTTTATGGGTTACGTGCTTTGGCGATTTATAGCCTTTTTTTGTTTAGGGAGGGTATGCTTTTTGGATACCTTAGCCTGTCAAAAACACACAAAGCTACCCAGTATTTGCCTTTCACATTCATTTACTTCATATTTCTGTCATGAAAACATATTGGATTTATGTCCCTTTTTAGTTCACAAACTAAAACTGCGCCCACATAGGCTTTCTGAACGATGCAGCAACCATATTGGCCTTTTAACAGAAGTATCTATTGTGTAATGTTTTGCTGTGTATGCCTTTTAAGTTCAACACTTACAATGCAACTTCATCTGCTGACGTTTTTCCATCTTTTGTAAGGGCAGAGTTTAATTCTGCTACTGCAATTAATTTAGCAAAGGGGTCCTACCCCCACTTTCCATTTTATTTCATCCCATGATGTTGCTTCATCGTGGAATTTTCTTTCTACAATAGCTCGAGGCAACACACACAAAGTTGCCCAACTATTACCAAACACTTGCCCTAACAACAAGCAAGACCTATTGGGTTTGAGAGGTGCTTGATTTAACCAGATGCCATAGTCTTTATATCATCTCTTCTTTCTCATTTGCAAAAAGCACTTGCTCCATCAGCTTTCTGAGAATGTATTTTCCTTTATTTGTATTACATTTTTATGCAAATGATTTATAGATTTCAGCTCCCCAAGATTACATATGTTATTTATGAGGTGTTACCTGCAGATGCTATTGGTGTGGAGAATTTGGAGGCAGTGATTAGGAAGTGACTGGAAAAGACCCTTCCCCGTTGTCACGCTTTTCCTCCAGATTATAGTAGCTGAAAAAAAAAGAAAGTGTACACAGAACAGTATAAACCTGTGCTGAAAAGAATCAAGAGGGTCATTCAAATTTGTACCAGAAATCAACATAAACAGAATGGGAGATAAGACATAGGTAATGGTGAGAAGGCCTCCTCATTACCCTAGTGGACCACCTCCCAGAGAAGAGTCCTCCCAGGAATTAGCACAACATGTTTTCCTCAGCACCCAAACAACAGAATGGAAAAGAGAAGTATATAATAAAGACTCCTAGCCACTGAACTCAAACACAGTCTCCTCAAGCACCTGATTGCAGCACCACCCAGAGAAAAAATAAAAGAAGGATCAGCAGGATTCGATAGGTCGCTCTGTTCCTGGCTGCAACAGACATATTGTGGCTCACTGGACTGAGAAAATTTGCAGCTCTAAAACCATGAAATGTAACCTACTGATTGTACTTGTGTGCTGAGATGGTTGAATCATATCAAATGTATCTTTTCTTGCTTGACCACGTCCCAAGAGGTGCCCCTTCTTGGGGCTTCTATAAAAAGCATTTTGGATAGAAGATGTATACATTATGGATATCCAAGGCCAGTTCCACTCATGGGCACTCCTTCTGCTCCATCCCTCGAGGCAATGACCCAGGCTCCCTCATATGTAGAAGCTACGTAACAGCATGAACATCAGTGAAACGGCAAACTCTTCGGGAGCCATGGCCATCATACAGTAGTACTAAGATGTGGGTGCTCCTGCTAGAGCTTCAACTCAGGCCACAGCTCAATCTATGTGTTTATGACAAAGATTGTCCTGGTTTAGTTATCTTTTTTCAGTGCGTTCATAGTAGGGAAAATACCAGTTTGGTGGTGTTGAATGCTGCTTGCATTGAGGGTGGCCGTTGTATCCTGAAAAGTGATCGCTAAAGGGATAGGATGCAAGCAACACAATCATGAGCCATTTTCTGACCATTTTCAGTAGTTGACTTTAATCTTCATAAAAGTTAATTTCATAGTGCTTTGCAAAACCCTGGGGTGCTGTCCTATTGGCCTTGTTGTTGGTTGACCCTCTGTGCTATCTCAGGGCCTCTTGGTGAGTACTGTCAGGCACTGCTCTAGCTTTCATGGGACTAGGCACTGGAAGAAGCCAGCTGAGGATCTCATATTGCAACTGAGCTGTGGCATCTGACAGATGCCACACGTTTTATAGAAATAGAGTGGTGCCTCATTGCGCACTTACCTGAAGCCTAGAGCTAGGAATGTCTATACCCTTTCAAGGTTCTTCAGCCAGCAGTTGTGCTGTGGCTGAAGTGCTAATAAATAGCTCACTTGAACCTTCTTGTGTTTCCTACATTCCTTCTTCCAATTGGCGATGAGTGACTAGATGCAAGTTTAAGACTAGCACCTCAACACTATTGGTATATAGCCAAAATTCAGCCTGTCTGCTTGGAGTTAACAGACTGAAAATGTGCACCACTGGGAGTCTTCTTACTGCCTTTTAAAGTTCCATACGTTTTTTCTATGTAATTTCCTCGCTGTTCGACGATTTTGGAGTGGTCTGTCATCTCTCTCACACTTGTAGTTTCGATTAGCTTGTCCCAGTCCCCTCTTGCTTAGTTGAATTTTTTTGCACCTAGGTTGAAATTGGCAGCACACCCTTTCTCTGTGGTCCTGCCAATGGTTTGTTTTTTTGCCTAGAAGAAGGCAAAACAGCTCCGACACCAATTTTGTCCAATTCTCGGGTACATTACCCTCAGTGTAGTCGTGGGTGAGTATTGGCCAGTTGTTTTTCCAGGCTGCCAGATCTGATATGTCTATTTTGTTCCACTTTAGTCTTCTCAAGAGGACATGTATTTACTCCCCATTAGAGGAACCCAGGGGGGGTGATGTGCGGAAGACTGACCACTTGCAGAGAGCTAGGTATGGCCAATGGGAGATGATCACTGGTCTGCTGTACTGGTTTTAGGAATTCTCCCACTTGCTCATGCAAGCAGTTGCACTTAAAAATATAATCAATTGTTGACTTATTTTTTCCCTGGGTGTCTTTAGTCATATT
The DNA here is from genome assembly GCF_964204655.1 of Triturus cristatus. Lineage (NCBI taxonomy): Eukaryota > Metazoa > Chordata > Amphibia > Caudata > Salamandridae > Triturus > Triturus cristatus. Next base: position 304,231,122 of record NC_140579.1, on the reverse strand, counting down.
GTGATTGACAAATTGTATCTTTTGTACTGACCTTAGTCTGTAGGTGTTTAAAAATGAATTCAATAGAATTCCAGCACAGTCCCTGGGTGATGGAGCATCTGTTACTGTCCCCAGGTTACGAGTATTAAAGGCCACTGCCATTATGGTCCCACAATTCGGGTAGTTGCTGAGCAGCTCTTCGAGAATATCAACCAGAACCCTCATCTTGCCATGTCTCAGTGTGTCTTTGCAGTTAAAATAAACATTCAAGAGTAGAATCATTATTGGGTAACCGTTCAGTTTCAAGCCTTGCAGATATAAGGCTTGGACCATGTCCGTGCTTATTGAAGATTTTGCTGATGTTATGTTAATGCCTAATCCTACGTATATATATAGGTCACCTGATGGCCTTCCAAATACATTGAGTTTTTTTGCAGGATGTTGGAATTCCTAGAAACCTGCTATGACCAATTGAGCGAGCAGCCAAATTTCTTGGAGACAGAGCAGGTCCACGGTCTGTAGAAATTCAAAGGCAACTCTGTTCTGTAGAGTGGCTTTTAGTCCATAAACGTCCCATGAAATTACTGTTATGATCTTGTTTGTTCTGCTCGCAGGCCAGTCGATTATCTTTATGCTAGGAGCAGTTTGATTGTCGACCTGACCGAATCGTTGCATCTCCATCCTGGACATATCTGTATGGCTCGATTTTTTCTCTTTCAGTAATTTTATGCCCTGTTGCGATAGAATGAGGCGAAAAGTGTATTCTTAAATTGTGGTATAATATAGGACAAGGAGCTTGGTTTGTTCCTCTTAAGATGGACTTTCTCAGCGTCTGTGTATTTCTGTTGCTGGGTCTACCATTTGCATGTATTGGTATTTTTCTCTTCCGGTTTATGTCCACTGATCCCTCATTTCGCAAATTGGTCCTTTTCTTTCATGATCATTTAGGATATCATGTTGTTTTTCCATATTACTATTGTCGACTCTCTTGTTGTATTGCTGCTCAGAACCTTGAATTGGACTTGATTTAGATCTTCTGTTGTAATTGATGATAACTCTGGGATGTGTTGGAGGATTTGTAAGATGTCAGCCCTATCTAATATATCAGAACTTCCACAGGATGTATATTCGGGTGTAAGGATTGTGGTGTTATCCTCCAATTCCATTTGCGCATGAGCTCTTTGCCTTGTGGTGGAAGAGTGTGTTTCAGAGCAGTGTTTGTTTGTTATATTTGCTCTGGTATCTTTTTTTGTTTTCCCATGTCCCAGTGCTATTTGTTTGAGGGAGAGGTGTCCTTACTCTTTCTGTATTGGATGGCAGCGCATCTTGCTCCTGTCTGTTTAGTTGCTGTGATGTATGGTGGCTCCCTCTACTGTCAGTTTGTAGTGGGAGTTCAACCCCCTGTGGGTGCTGCTTCCTCCCTTCGTCAGCCTGGCCTTCCCCGCAGCTTGATTTTGAAGGTGGTTGTGGTACTGGTGCTGTGATTAGCTGGTCGTGTCCGGGCCTAGCCTTTTGGAAAATTGGGTAGAGTTTCTGAGACTCAAGGAGTTTTTGTTCTTAGACCTCCTTTAACTTCATTTTTTAACCTTGATTACTATCTGCTGCAGCCAGGCGCAACTGTAGTTCCTTTGCACAGCGCTGTTGTTTGATGCTTTTTGTTTGCTTCTTCAGACTGTTTTTTGCTCTTCTGGATAGCAATTTGCAAGGTTCTGCGGTCTCTTCAAGGTTATCCACCGGGCCTGTGTTCCGGGACGGAAATTTACCCGTTGCTATCTCATCATAATGGGTTTTGATTTGGCTCGTCGCTGATGCCATCTGCGAGGATGTTGGAGGGGTGTCTGGTCCTGTGGTATGTTTACTAGCTTGATTCTTAAAAAGAATAGAAGACTTAGCTTCTGGACGTGCGTTCTGTAAGGCATGGCTAGAGCTCTTTTTTGCTGCCGACTGTGACAGAGTAGGGAGGTTTGTGCTCCAACAAAGTCATTGCCTCCATTATTTTTGGTATTGGATAGAGCTCTTTCTGCTATGCATTGGTCTGGATGGTCTGTGGTAATTAGTTGTCTTTGTTTTAGTTCTATGACTATAAATGTTAGGACTTCTGGGAGCGAGCTGAGCTTCTCGACAATTGGAAGGCATGAGCACCTCGCTATTTGCTGCATCTTCAGTAATTCCAACTTTCCTTCTAGATTATCGATTTTGGCTTCTATATTAGTCATAGCTATTGCAATTTCCTGCATAGTATCCATTTGGATTTCAAGTTTTTGTGTTTGCCATGTGAGGGTGTTAATAACGGTTGTTAATGTTGAGTTTATTGAAGATAACAAAGAGTTTTGGTTGAAGCACCCAGTTTGAGTTGTGTGCTTTGTCTTCGCTAATAAATGGTAAGGGTTCTGTTGCCCCAAGGGGCTATTGTCTCCCAGTCCCAGCAAAGGTAAACTTTGATTGAGAGTGAAAAGCTTAATTGCTGACAAGCTCAGTGGTAGGGACAATTCGTGTTGAGGGCCTCTGCCTCCTGCCTGTGGGGTCGCCATGCTTTTCCCTTGCATGTTTTGAGTGTCATCTTTTGGAAAGTCCAGTGCTGATGATATTTCTAAGACTTCCAGATTTCCTTGTCCTATCTCATCCTGCGGGGGTTCCTGGGACAGGGAGTGGTCTGCTCTGTTGTCCGAGGGGAGAAGAAGACTCCCGTTGGCCAGTTTCTCATGGTGATGTAGATTTAGTTCCTGGCTCAGGCCGTCATTTGCTTGTTGCTTCACCTGCTTTGTTGCATTACTGCAAGGCATCCCTTTCACCAGTGTTCTCAGTCCAGGTGGCATTGGCATGAAGTATTTGCATGGGGGTAGACTCTAGCCCGGCTTGAGTCTCCGTGGTTGACGTTCTCATAGTACCAGTCTTGCTTGTTTTACTCGTTTTAGTGCCTGGCCTCCTCTTTGTCATTTTCCGCCTTGTGAAGCACGGGCTTGTTTGTGGTCCCTTTCTGCGATCCTATCCCCCAATTTGTAGGGATATTTGTAGACCAGTTTCCAATTGTATGCCAGACATTTGCGCTCTTTGTCTGTAGTTGCTCTGCTCCCGTTTACTCTATTTTCCAGAATTTCCTGGGTGTTATTTAACTTCATTTGGAGCAATTGAGCTGGGCCTCTTTTGTCTGTGTATTTGTTTTTCTAATCCCGCAGGTCTATTTGCTTTGATTACTCTCACTGTCCCGCTGAATGACTTGGACCAATCTATAGTTATTCACCTTTGTCTGCCCACCAACTGACTTCTGTTTCTGATTTATAGCGAGGGTTCCTGGCAAAGTGGAGCCTCTTGGGGATCCGCCTGGTGGTGCGAGCAGATGAAAACATTGGTAGTGCCCATCAGAGAGTGTCGGTAGGGAGGGCAGTTGAAGGGGAGGTGTAGGAGATGTTTGTGGTGAGTGAGCTAATCGCCCTGATGCTGGGAGTCCTCCCCTTGCTTGCAGATGGAGGTTTCCCCTTGCCGCCCTGTGTTCTCCCTTTGCCAGTAACCGCCCCCACTCCGCACCCCGATCACAGATTGCTCCTCACCACTTCTAGCCTCCACTACTCTCTACTCCCACCCTTCGGTTGAGTGCTACAATACCTCTGTGGGCTCTTGATGCACTTGGGCAGGATACCTCCGGATGCCGTCAATTTCAGTTGTCCCGGAGCCCTAGGTTACCGACTCCTGGCGGTTCCTGGTGATGCTGGGGCGTGACTTGCAGAACACCCCAGCGCGGGAGGGGGCAAACCATGGGGGCGCAGGCTGCACTCGGTCGGATCGAGCCACCTCCGCGACACCCGGGCCCTCACTTCACAGCAGCCTCCTTCTGGTACCGTGTGGAAATGCCAACAATCTCGGGGTAGGATAAAAAAAGTTGAGGAGCTGGCCCAGGAGGGACTCGGGGAGGGGGGCTAAAATGGCTAGAGGGACCCGAGCAGGAGCACATCAGACCAACCGCAAGCTGCACCCAGACCTGGCTGGGCCGCTTCTGCAGGAGGCCAGGTGTAGTGTCCTAGCATGGACACGTTCTAGTGTTCAGAAGTGTATGTTCTACACTGTACACCCACCCACCACCTACGTCACTGGGTCAGGTGACTAGGCTAATAAAAGGGCCGAGCGCACGTGCTCGTGGCCAGTTAACCCACTACCTAACTGAGTGTGCTGTGTCCGTTATTATCTAGCATGAGGGCCTAGGGCCCCAACACCACATTGGCGATGAGGGTTGTGAGCCCCAGCGTGCCGCAGCAGCCCTTCTGTTCGTGAGGGGGAGAGGAGTGCTCCCACTGAGGTCACCCCCCCTCAGCAAGCAGGCACGGACGGCGCCCGAATGCCGCCGGGCGTGTGAAGAGCCCCGGCCATAAGCGGTGACCGGGAGCCCACCCCGCACCGCCACGAAGACTGGTAGGCGACGCTGTGCCCCAGGGAGGAAGCGTGGCAGTCGGGTGCCCACCCCGACCTGCCGCTGTGCCTAGAAGCGCCCAGAAGGAGAAGTGCCGACCGTGCAGAGCCCACCCGCATCGGCCGCGACCTGCCCGGTGAAGGAGGGAAAGTGCGGACCGTGCGGAGCCCACCCGCATCGGCCGCGACCCACCAAGTGGCAGCGATCCACACGGAGCCCACCCGCGTGGAAGAAAAGGCCCGCCGGCCGAAAGGTGAGGAGCCGCGCTGAGCGACGCCCAGCAGGGACGAAAGAAGCGGAGCGAAAGCGGGAGCCCACCCCGTTCTGCCCCGGTGAGGAGAAGCGAGCGGCACCAGCGAAACCCCCCCCGCATGGTCCGTGAAGGGAAGGGACCTGCCGCGGGGGCGGGACGAACTGAAGGTAAAAGCGGAGCCCACCCGCGAAGGAGCAGCGAGACAAATGGAGCCCGCAGGTGCCTACCCCGCATAGGGACAGATATGCCGACACACCCCCCCCCGCAGCAGGAGAAGTGTGCGAGGTTGCCGCGGGAGGGAGAGAGGCCCGGAACTGCATGCGGCCAGCGCCGCTCGCGGCAAATTAAATAAATAAATCGCCGCAGCTGTGAGGAGCGCAGTGAGTGCACCCCCACCCCCTCCCTGCCGCGCGAAGACTGAAGAAAGCTGCCGCGGGCAGGGAGGGCATTCTCCAAGCTAAACAATGGCCACTGCCGGCCATTCAGGCGTATGCCCCACTCACAGGACCCCGGCGGCAGGACAAGAATGCACGGGCAGCGGCCAGCGCTGCCAAAAGTAGCCGACACCGTGTGCGCGATGGCACTGACGTCCACTATGCCCCCAGGAGTGTTGTCTCGCCTTTTAACCAGCCCAGCACGAGGGCCTGTGCCCTCCATGCAGCTGAGTGAATAAAGCGGAGCCCACCCGCGACAACACATCCCCAGGACCCAGTCGAAGCCTGCATCTCACCCTCCCGCTCAGTGCACCAGTAAACGTAACGCTCACCAGCAGCAGCCCACTGTCAATGCCTGTGCCCTCTCCTGCCTCTGAGTAAAATAAAAAGCAAAAGAGACTTACCTGCTGCCACGTGTCCTGGACTCCACTGCTCTGCCCGGCTCCAGCTCCCCTCCAGCTCTCCTACTCACGAGTGAAGCCTGGAGAAAAGGAAAACAAGGCATAGAGTTCTGGCAGCGCAGAAGGTTGCTGCTGAAGCCAAAGAAAAGCAACACTGCCACCCAGTGGCCACTGGTGGTATTGCAGACACCAAGAAAATCAACAAGCCTACAGCAATCCAAGGAAGTCCAGCAGCCACAGGAGACCGACGGCTTGCAGCGCAAGGGAGAAGAGGCAGCAAGGCACGTACCGCAAGGTCTGACGGAGGCGCGAAGGTGAGCGCACGGGAATGCGACGGAGGCGCACAGGAACGTGCCAGAAGCGCAGGAACGTGACAGAACTGCAAGGGTGAAGAGACAGTGTGCCACAGGGAGGCAGCGCTATCCCACAGCGACAAGAAAGAAGAAATGGTGTCAAGCCACATCCACCCCAGCGAGGACTGCGCTGTCGCCGCATCAAGTGGAGCGAACCCTCAAGAGAACAAACGGACTCAGTGCAGATGTACGCCGGACGCGGAAGGTACACTGCAGCGCCTACAGGAGAGGAACCCACTGAAGAGGATGGGCGCAGCAAGTATCCGACACTGGCGGGCAAGGATGCAGAGCCACACCCAGTGGCGCCAAGAAGCCACCACATCAAGTGATCATGGTACAAGGAGCAACGCTACACTGAAGATGTACCACGACGGTACGAAGAGTAGCACGCACCAGCGCCTGACAAGGCAGCGGACACAGGTAGTCACACAACGTGATGCACCTCGTGAAGCCGACCAGCCAAATGGTCGCACCACAAAGGCCAAGCCGACCTGCCAAACGGTCGCACCACAAAGGTCAAGCCGACCAGCCAAATGGTCGCACCACAACGGTCAAGCCGACCTGCCAAACGGTCGCACCACAACGGTCAAGCCGACCTGCCAAACGGTCGCACCACAAAGGTCAAGCCGACCAGCCAAATGGTCGCACCACAACGGTCAAGCCGACCAGCCAAATGGTCGCACCACAGAAGCCGACTCGCCAGGAGTTGCACAAGGAGGTGACCGACGCACGGGTCAATGAAGCTACAAAGCAAGAGGTCTGACGACAAGACCGAAGATATCCTGCCAGTGATCGGCAGCGCGGACCGTCAAGTGGTCCAAGAAGCTCAAGAAGAACCGAAGTAACTGGTGAAAAGGGAGAAGAACGAAGCGGACCATGAGCATGGCCCCACGAACTTCAACCAAAGTAACCGGTGAAAAGGAGAAGATGAAGAGAAGGTCACGACCCTAACTCGGAATGCTGAGGAAGATGAAGAGAGTGTTCTCGGACGAGGACAAGACCAGGGGGAACACGTGCAGAGTGCGCGCGCTGCATGGAGAAGCCTGGCCAGACAAGAGGAGAACAGAAATGGTCCAGAGTGGGTCGTGAAGGGAAGAAGATATCGCAGTGGCACGTTTGCCACTACAGGACAAGAAGAATGAAGATATCGGAGTGGCACGTTTGCCACTACAAGAAGAGAAGGAAGATGACATCGGAGTGGCACGTCTGCCACTAAAAGGAAAAGGGGAAAGAAAGATCTGAGTGGCACGGTTGCCACTGCAAGAAGGAGAAGAAGTCAGAGTGACATGACATCCTCACGGAGAAAGAAATAGAGGAAGGAGAAGAGTGTGGCAAGACTACTCACACCTCAAAGACAAGGACAGAGAGAAGAGTGTGGCAAGACTACTCACACCTCACAGACAAGGAAGGTGACAAGGGTCAGAACACAGTGCGCAAGTCCTGAAGAACACCCGTGGCACGGAGAAAAGACCATCTGTTTGATGATGCTTTCAGCACACCTGGGATCTGCAGAGGTGAGCAGGCCGGACCATTCGAAACACCCACCTTTGGGGTTACACGGACACTGGTCAATGCCAGCCGTGGTGACTCAGGGGCAAAGGCCTCAGGGATACCGGTGATAGAGAGTATCCCCGCGACGAGAGATGGTCGTCAGCCGCCCTTCAGCAAAGGTCTCAGGAGGATGAAGACTTCGCGTGCTAAAGACAGGAGCCAACAGCCACCCTCCAGGTCTGACTGAGGAATCTGAGGTGAGACCTGTCGTCTCCTCCGCACCCGTACTTATCGGCATGGGAGTAACAAGATACAGGACACTTAACCCAGGCCAGATCTGAGGAAGAGGGCCTCAAGGATATCCCGTGGCAGGGGAACACCTGTGAGAGGGGCATCCTGGTGAGAGGGGTGTCTTGCGAATAACCCGTCTTTCTGCAAAACAGAACACACGCCACAGATAAAGAAAAGGACTGGACTAAAAGATAAACGGCAACATTTAGCGCTGAACCACAAGAACTCAACAGCTGCGTTTGTCGCCAAGAAAGTAAAACGAAGAGAGACTGTGAGAGCAACTTCAAGGCAGAGCCGTCAAACAGACTAACTCCATCGAGCTCCCATGACTGGTGCCACAGTGAACTGGTGATCGTCCGCGACAGGAAGAACATCGTCCGCGACAGGAAGAACATCGTCTGTGACTCCAGGCTGCTGAAGCGTGAGCGACTCTGCAGAAGTTTAGTCACTGTATTACATCTGTATACATATTTCTTTCTCCCCTAGGTTGGACATTTGACTCTGGGTTTTTGTTATTAAAAATTGGGAGGAATGTAGTGTCCTAGCATGGACACGTTCTAGTGTTCAGAAGTGTATGTTCTACACTTTACACCCACCCACCACCTACGTCACTGGGTCAGGTGACTAGGCTAATAAAAGGGCCGAGCGCACGTGCTCGTGGCCAGTTAACCCACTACCTAACTGAGTGTGCTGTGTCCGTTATTATCTAGCATGAGGGCCTAGGGCCCCAACACCACAGCCAGGGCTCGGACTCTGCATGCAGTAACTACTACCGCTGCACTCGTACTGTACTGCGCCTCCTGCCTGACTCCGCTTGGTATAAGTCACCAGCCTTAGCAAGGCTACTGCACCCACTAATCCTGTGTGGCTCCGGCCACTTTTTCCTGGTTGTCGCGGTAGTGAGCAGGTAGTGCAAGTAATGCGTGAGAGTTGACCGGGATGATGTGGTGGCAGGGGGTTGGTGAGCTGGTATGCGGGTGAGTGGATGGATAGCCCTGCTCCAGTACACCGCGAGTGTCGGCCTCAGCATCAGACGATCGAGGTCCTCCTCCAGTAGGTCCGCGTTCCCTTCCGTTCGTCCACTGTGCCCCTCTGCGCTCTGCAACACTGGTAATCCTGATAGGTGCCTGACTAATTTATCTTCCATTGCCCAACCACCTGCTACCGCACCGCGCCGCGCCACCTATTCCCCTTACCCCCGGGGGTTTACGGGTTTGCTGAAATCCTCAGGACCCCTCTGCGCCTGATAAGGAGGGTCAACGCCAGCGTTAGGGGCACAGCGGTGGCAGCAGCGGCTCCTTGCTGCACTCGCGGTTGCGGCTTCGGCTTGGTCGCATTGACAAGCTGGCTGGAAAACCCGGTCTGGAGCTCACAAGCTCACTGTCATTTGAGGACTGCCTCAAAGGCTCTTTGTACTCTCTGGTCCAAAAGCCTAAATTGTCTGACTGGACGAGCTCTGTGGTTCTCAGTAATCTCCAGGAACGAACCTAAATGACAAGTATATGTCGGAATCCCCCAGATCCGCATCTGTCAAGTCTGCCTTGTGGGGAGTAGGGCAGTGTCTGTAGCGCCTCGAGGAAACCACTGAGCTCACTGAGCTGCACAAATATTCAAATGTTACAGGAACCAGGACTTTTCACGGACCGGCCTCAGTTTTCTTAGACCTGCTGAACCGACCAGGCCGACCCCGGAAAACACTATCTCATAAGCCAGCTAACGGATGACAGAAGATCACCCTAAACTGGACGCTGGACTGGGGTAGATGTTGTCTTCTTGGACATTTCACCAAGTAATAGGTGCAGAGCTATGGCTATTTTCAAGGAAAAGGACTGTGCATATCTTCAAGCCATGCAGGCATTGGAACTTATAGAGCGCGTTCGACTTATGATTCGGAGGTGGGTAAATCAGAATAAACTTGAGGACGTCACTCACTCTTGCAAGACATAGAAGTGCATTCCCTGAGCCAAGCTCACAACATCACAGAGTGGCCAGCCTACGATTAATTTCAGAAGCGAACATCACATCATCACAGTGTGGCTAGCTAATGGGAAGGAAGCGAAGGTGTTGCACAGTTAGCAAACAGTTTGTCGGACCACAGTACAACGTGTCAGTTGCTGGGACTGGAGCAAATGCATTTAGGTGTAAGTGGAAAACAGAACCACACAAGGGTAAGCCGTGAGTTAAACATTGAATTGATAGGTTTGTAACTAATTGCACTGAAAAATGTTGCCACTTTGGTGTGTGAAGGGGACCAAGCAGATATATATACTTTTACTATCAGTATATTATGCAAAGACTATTGGAATGATTCAAAGAAAATTGGGCTCATTTGGTTTGTCATTGACTGATTTGGCTTGATTCAACACAGGCGATGGGCACATCATATTTGCGAAAGTAAGTAGAGCCTGCACCATGTCTTGGTGATGAGCACATTGTCTTGAAAAAAAAAATCCTAACTTGTTCAGTGGAATGTGCAGTGGTGCAGGTGTTACAGGAGCACCTTAAGCATTTTGTTTCATTTCCTAAGTCAGTATCTTGGGTTGCTCAGATAATTCAGAAGCAATTGTGGATTAATTAGAGCTTAATTACTTCTATCTGTCATCATGCTGCTTGTGAATCTTGTTGGTGCACAGTATGGATTACATGAGTTAGTTGGTTGTTATGTGCAATTTACAATCCGTGGAACTGATATATAATATGAGGGTACTGTTAAATTGGCCAGTGCAATACAGAATATAACTCCTCTACCTTCTCGAAACTCATCCAGCATGGCCCCCTATTAGAATAGAAAATGTTCAATGATGTTTCCAAAACTATGCCCATATGTGGACCAAATTTAGACACAGAAGGAAGTTGACTCTCCTTCTGCATTGACTTGACACAGAAGGACAAGTGGTCCTGGAAAATTTACCAGTGGTAATTCAAAATGTAGGACAGGGCTTAAATGACTGTGATGCCTGTGTTAAGGAGTTGGATTTACATTCTCTACCATGTATAAACAATACTAGAAAGGTACCATTCAGATTACAAGAAACAGATTATACAGTGGAGGAATCCATAACTTCTCTCAGAAAATTAATATCCATGTACAAATTCAGTACTCTTATTGATGAAGGTATAAGGTTTCAATTCTTTTTGCATTGGAAGAGTGAAAAAATCAAGAAATATTGTAGCTGAATGATGAGCTCCTGCTCGCATGAATTGAAGTCATATCGGCTACAATTGTGGTGGAATACTTGATGTCATGTGGGGATGAGTTGAGGAAAGAGGATGTGAGGAAAATGAATATTACTGTAGTGGCATCAAACGTCACTGAACAGAGAATGAGCGGGAGGTATAATTTAAAGGTAAGCCTTTCTGGTGTGGTCTCGTAGGACACATGGTTAATAACAGACTGCCCTGCTTTCAAAGTGGCATACAACAAATATGGTAAGGGGGACCATTTTGTGAAATGTTGCAGAAGCTGTAGAAAAGGGGGAAGTACTAAAATAAAAATTAAAGAAGTTTGTGATGAGTTTGTGTTACAGCTGGCAGGAGAAAGAGAAGGTAAGCCCTCAGATTTGGCAATAGTAGATATATTCAATGATATTCAATGATAGTGTACCACGCACACCAATTTATTTGGTTCTTCAATGTTGATTAATTGATTACTTTCATGGGCGTGCTTGGAGGAGTCGTCCTATAAACCAAGATGTAGACAAGTCACAATATTTGCCCTATCCTGTGTGGGTAGTGTCCCTCCTTATGCACAGCCTATAATGTGTGAACTCTTCGCAATCCGTAATATAAATCTAATCAAACTTTCAGCCAAGTTCAAATCAAGAATTTATTTGTGAACATAGTCCGGTAACTTAAACTCATTTCACTCATGAGTAAGTCCGTGATTGAAAATATCCTCTGGAAGGGTTATTCTGTGTTGGAAATTAAATGAAAACCCCAATGCATTTCATAACCATCTAAACCTCACCATGAAGGACAAGAATTCCTTAAAACGTTTGGCTAACAATACAGACATCATGTTCATCAAAGCAGATAAAGGAGGAGCACTGGTTATAATGGACACCGTCCACTACAACCAAAAAATCAATGAACATATACAGGACACAATGACCTATTCCAAAGTGGAGTTTAACCCTACTTCACAGTTTCAGTTAGTCCTTAAAATCATTCTCGATAAAGCAGTTCATGATGGCACCATAGGGGACAAAGAAAGAACATTTCTCACTCAAGAATTTCCCACATGTCCAACATTAAGAATGCTACCCAAGATCCATAAAATCTTCTAGACCCACCAATGAGACCCATAGTCTCCACTCAAGGATCTATTCATGAACCAGTGGGCAAATACCTAGACAAACACTTACAGCCGTACGTACAACAAATTTCCACTTATATCAAAGACACCACTGATTTCTTGATTAAAATGCAAAACATTTCAACAGAATGGAATAAGAGCATGCTTTTTTGCACGATAGATGTGACGGCACAATATGCCTCTATACCCCATAACATAGGTATAGAAGCAATTGAATATTTCTTACTACGATCAGACCTTGATCAAGACTTCAAAATTTTCTTACTAGAACTCCTTCAATTCACACTGTATCATAGCTATTTCTCTTACAATGATCAGTTTTTTGTGCAACTCAATGGAACATCGATGGGGAATTGCGCAGCTCCTTGCTACGTGAATCTCTTTATGCACAAATTCGAATTGGACAACATCATCAATGAAGACATATGGAAGACATATCTGGTATTATTTTTTCGTTACATTGACAACATATTTCTTATTTGGCATGGCCCAAAAACCACCTTGACCAATGCCACAGAACAGCTCAACACCGTTGATTAAAGACTAAAGTTCACATTCAACATACAAGACTCTCAGATAAATTACCTGGATGTCCTGGTGTACATCAAAAACAACAACATAGAAACTTCATTATACAGAAAAGACACTGACCGGAATAATCTGTTACATTTCAACAGTTTCCACCAACCGGCACTCAAAGAACACTTACCCTATTCCCAATTACTGAGGATTAAAAAAATCATCTCAGACCCAGAACAACTCTCTAGTAACATTCGACAGATGGAGAACCGTTTTCATAAATGGGGTTATCCCAAAGAAATTATTGCCAAAGCTTCCAACTGAGCGTTAACAATCTCTAGACCTCAACTTCTGACCACCAAGAACCTTATTGAAAAGAAATCTAGAATGGTAATAGTCACCAAGATCTCAACTGAAAGCTTCAGTTTCAAAAAAATCATTTTAAAACATTGGCCTATGCTTCAGGTAGAATCTGATTTCAGGAATATTTTTTGTGACAAACCTCTTTTTGCGTACGAGAGGAGTAAGAATCTCATGGAGCTACTTAGATCGCGCTCGAAGACGGATCCAACTATGACATACAAAGGTACCATACCTTGCCACAATTGTGGCAATTGCAATAACATTATCAGGGAGAACAACACACGACACCCCACACATGGTTACAATATCAAATTATATACTACAGCTAAATATGATTAAAAAAATCTCGTATACCTGCTCAAATGCCCATGCGGCCTGGTATACATAGGCAAAACTGAGAGAATGATCAAAACCAGACTTAATGAACACAAGAGCAATATTCGCAATAAAAACATGAAATCAGTTGTGGCTACGCATTTCATCAATCATAACCACAATATTAGTCAATTACGATTCTTGGTATGTGAAGTAGTGCCCATCAAAGAGGGAAGAGACAACCGAAAATGTTTACTCCAAAGAGAGACTGTCTGGATCAAAAAAATGAACTCACTGATGCCTCATGGACTCAATGACCGTATTGAATTCAGTTGTTTTCTTTGAACATCATGTATGATCTTTGTACTGTTTCCAGTTACCTTCTTATTATTCCTGCTTTAAATATGTTATTTTCTCTATGCACTCTTAATCTGTTAATTTTCCTCAATATCCGATTCCACCTTATCCTTACTTTCTATTATCTTTATTTTATTCAATCTCCCTATAATTCTTTATTTTCTTTCATTTATTTTATTTCTCATCAGCCTTAACCATGTTTTATTCATTTTTTTAGCAGTTCTGTACACATTCTAACTTTCACACTGTCGTAGAGCCAGCACATTGAGTTCATTCATTTTACCCGTTTCAACATGGCGGTCGCGTTTCTAAACCTTTCTCACAACACCCTTTTCACTTTCTACTTCACGTAATATATGGGGGGGGTCACGGCCGCCATCGGTTTGGACTAACCACGGGAGATTGTCATGGACTTACACTGATATCATCGAGGTACAAGCATTTTGTCACTTTAACAAGCATTACGCGACACGATTTTAAAACCATTGTTTCTTCTGTCGCATTTTCGGCACGTTTGTTGCTTTCTTAACTTTGTGGCACACACAGATGCCTTATTGAAATGTTTGCTTTTGTTACACCGTGTTAGAACCGCTGTGTTTCTGGGCACACTTTCGGCAAATTTGGGCCTTATTCATGTTTTCTGACACACTCAGGTGCCTTTACGATCTGGTTTTTACTCTTTTAAATTTGCCATTCTTGGGCTGTTCTAACGTCTCTGCACACTTGGGCGACCTCACGATCTTTTTCTTCTTTCAAAGATACCGTCCAAATCTCTCACCACCGGAATTGTTATTCTACGTTGTGCACAAATTTCACGATATACATCGACATATCTGGTTTCGCTAATGTCACTTTAGAGACCCTGTTTAACCTCTTATCGAGTTATTATTTTGTTTTGACACGTTTGACACTATACTTCCTGTGCACATGAGCATGATTCATTATTTAAGCATGTTTATGAGTTATCATCTATTCATACATTCAAAAACAAATAGGTCGCTTGAATTTCGCCTATCTTTGCTTTTTCAGGAATACTCTCCCTGACGAAGGGTAGTTGACCTACCCGAAATGCATTGGGGTTTTCATTTAATTGTCAACACAGAATAACCCTTCCAGAGGATATTTTGAATCACGGACTTACTCATGAGTGAAATGAGTTTAAGTTACCGGACTATGTTCACAAATAAATTCTTGATTGAACTTGGCTGAAAGTTTGATTAGATTTATATTATGGATTGCGAAGAGTTCACACATTATAGGCTATGCATAAGGAGGGACACTACCCACACAGGATAGTGCAACTATTGTGGCAATAGTAGATGGGACACCATTTAAAAATTATGACGACTCTTGTTCAAGAACATTAATTTCAGAAGATACTTTAAGCAAAGGTTTGCAGAATATGTCAAACTGCAAAAGACGGGTCTCAGGCATGGGGTTTGCAGGAACCGTCTATTGATTTGGTGGGGTATTTTCAAGCGCTAGTCTAGTTTGAAAAAGATTTACAGGAGAAAAGGTATTTGATGGATGGTCTGACCAAAAGGATGTAAGTGTGTTCCTGGATCCCAAAGCCAAGCCAAAAGTACGGATCAATCAGGTGAAAGACTGATGTGCTGATTTCAAGAGCAGTTATTCACACGTGTTTAAGACCGAACTATAAGACTAGGTGTACAAAGCTTGTTAATGATAGCAAACCTTCTGATTCACTAAACCAGTGTGTTTGCAACCGGTAGAAAGCTTTTTCTGATGTACTAAACCCATATAGTGATTCTTTAATTTAATTATTGTGGCTCATGTCTTATACCTAGGGATAATGAAGACCAATGAAATGATACAAAAGTGCCTTCTGGTGGCCGGGGCTAAACCTGCACCTAGAGAGAAAGATCAGAAATTGTGTTGAGTTTTTGCTAGTGTTAACATTTGTAGAACTTGTATTGGTCCAATAATGTAGAGAGAGGTCTCAGAGAACCACGGGAAGAGTTAGCATTTGATATTGTATGGTCACTTATAGGGGATGGGGTGGCAATATCTGTTGGAGGCAATGCATCTTTTCTCAAGGTGGCTAGAAATTTCTTGCATGACAAAGTCTGTAGCAGTGGTTTGGTCTATTGAAAATTTGTTCAGGAGAGATGGTTTCCATAAAATTCTTCTTGTGGACAATGGGATAAAATTTCACTTTACGGAAGTGGCAGCTTTCCTGAAAATGTGTAGGATTGTGCACAACCAGTGCTTGCTGTATCATCCAGAAACTAATGGCATGGTTGAAAGGTTTAACAGAACATTCAAAGAAAGCATACAACTGACTATAGTTACTGCTGTGTGTTGTAAAACTCCCCTGTTCACACATGCCAGACTACACAATGAATTTTCATCACAAACATTAATTCACACTACGATGATCTGGATGGCTCAGTTGTGGTGAGATGTGTATTGCACACAGACAGGGGTCAACAGGATTGCATGTGGGAAGGTGGTGGTCATTCCGAGACAGAATGGCTTGGTGCTGTACTCAAGGACTAGTTACACTTCAAAGAAGACTCACTTGTCACAAGCAGATGAAACTGACACCATGCCCACCCTTTTCCTTTGTACTTCCTATCAACTTAGCTCCAAACCCAGTGAGAGGGGGGAGCTGACCCAGACCTGGTTTAGAGTGACCATAGAGGAGGGGCTGCTCATTTCATAGCCGATACTCTGGGTGGGCACTGGAGCTCTGCACAGGGGAAGAAAAGTTCTGATGCACTAGAATATCCAAGGATGCTGTGCAGGAGGATTGGGACAGGGATGGTGGGTTGATGTGGAATCCTAGTATTGGCCATGGGTGCCTGACATCTAGAACTTTCTATCCACCCTCATAAATCTGTGTTCAAGTAAGAGACAGAGGACAAGACTCTGGAGCTGAACTGCAACAGCAGCAACATCATGGTCAGCTGGAAGGAGAAGCCACCTAATGCCTCTGATGGACTAAGGACTTTGTCTGCAGCTGACCCCCAAAACTAGATGGGTCTCTCCAGGGTCTGAGGACCAGCTGGGGGAAGACTTGGACTCCTCTGAACCCCCAATGACCTTCAAGATGGTCAGGAGGCCACAGGATCTGTAGAGCGCAGAGGAGCACAGAGGAAAAGGCTGGCATAGGTAAGTAAAACCATCTCCCCATAAAATGCACCCTTTTAGAGGCCAGGGGGCCTGTTAAGAATGTTCCATGTGGATAGAGCTCACCACCAGGAATAACACGAGCCCCCAATTGTTAAAATCGGCCCATCGGGCACCTAGTTATGCAATTTTAAAGGATCTGACTAACCTTTGATACTTGCTTGAAGAAAATGGAGCGCATGGGGCTCTGCTGACCTCCCATTTTAATATTTACCCCCCCGGGTGGCCCAGTGCCCAGGGGATTGGTGCAACATTAATTATTGCATTTGCCCAGGGAGGGTTCATGCGGGGAGCCCATTCCCCAGACTCTTTCTCTGGAAAAAGCCTGGAGCAACTATGCATGTCCAAGCGACTCCATCGCTAAGGAAACCATGGGTGGGAGAGTGTAGCACGACCATGCTTCTACCTGAAGGTCCAGCACCATGACTGCTGGTCCCAATGCAGTGGGAGCCAGTGAAGCATGCTACTCACTGCAATGGGAGCAAGAGAAGAGTGTTCCCACATGGTGGGGGCATCATTTGCAGAGGTCATCTCCTACCAAGTGCATAGAGCAGGAGAGTCTGCATGAACCTTGGGGCTTTCCCTGTGGACCCCCATCTATGTGCCTCAGGTGGGACCAGGACATCCATAATAGAGAAAACTAAAGCAAAAGGATTGCTGCTCCCTGCTTCTGGGAAAGCGGCTCAGCTAATCAAACATTCATGCTCCTGGCGCGGAGCGACACATAATGCTACGCCCAGGTCTACCTTCACTTTCTTCCTTGTATTGCTCAAGGAGGACCAAGAGCACCACCAATGTGAATATTAAGTGCTTTATATGGGTGCAATGGGTGCCCCCCAATAAGATTTTCAAACTTGTCCTTAAGTTTCAAACACAGAATTCATGACCCCAGGGGAAATGTTCATTGTTGCAAAGCATTCTCTTGGCTAGAGCCTTTGCTCTACAGCTGGGCATCTTGTGGTTGGTCCCATTGCGGCATTTTATGAGGCCTGAAGTGTTAAAGACTTAGACAAATGTTTTATTGATTTGTAATGCTTTATTTAAAATATTGTATTGAAACTTGAATTAATATACATTGCAATCCTTTTCGTAATAATGATCGCATTTAAATGTGGTTTTAGATTCCATTGGTATAATGATGACTTTTAACATGTGATTAATGTTCTTCTAATGTGTTGACCCTTTGACAAGGCCAATAGATTTGCCTTATATTTTAAGTTGGTGACCTCTGGACAAATCCAATAGGCTTTCTCTATATACTGATGTGGTGAGCCCTTTAAAATGCCAATTGGCTTCTTTTCTTTAAAGTTACAGCCCCTTATAGATTAGGGAGGTATTGTGATTTTGGGGGTGATAACCCCCAAATGTAGGGGTAAAATGTAATTTCAGAATGTCACCAAAAGTATTTTTCATCTACTTTAAGTATACATTTGTAACACAATGCATAGTATTTAGCAGAGTATGTGTAATAAATGTACTTTTTCTTTTCAAAGAAGAAGCACTGATTGGTCAATAATTTATTGAGTGCTATGGTTGCGTTCCATCAGATGGAGATTACTAGTCCACACCGTCTATCCTAAGTAGAATGTGGAATGCTTTGCTTTGCTACCCTGAGAGAGTTAAGTGCTACAATGGGTTACTTGGTTCCAAGTAAGGAGGCAATTCTGAACCTATTACTTAAGCAGGTCTCACATCCGATACAACTAATAACCTAATTTCTTACAATACTGTAATAGTGGCCATGATTATATTGGGATTGGTAGTGGTGGTGGTAAAATTGGTAGTGGTGATGATATTGGTGGTAAAGCTGGTAGTGGTAATGAAGGTGGTGTACTGGTATTGACGATGGTGATCGGTAATGGTGGTGACAGTTATGTTATGTTTATTTGTACAGCGCACTAATCACTTGAGAGGGTATCAAGTCACAGTAAAATAGTAACAGTGGTAGTAAAGGTGATAGTGGCAGTGGTAATGGTGGAGATAATTGTGGTGTTGATAGTGATGATGTTTGTAAATGTATTAATTTTAACAGTGGTGGTGATTTTATTGGAGGTGTTGATAACTGTAATTTAATTGTGATATGTAGTGGGGTGGTAAGTAATAAGTGGTGGAGAGATGACGAGAAGAGATTGGTGTTATTCTGAATTGAGGGTGAAGAGCCAGAATACAAATAGGAGCACCCAGAAGAAGGAGGGTGGTCTGGTGTGAACAGAGAAGGGACGCTGAGCCGAGCGCTGTGTTTTGTACAAAAGCGCTTGGTAGGTGCACAATACACTCTCAGTGCACCTGGAAGTTACTGTGGTGCTGCTTCATTGTGCTTGGTACTTTGATTTGTAAGCACACATGGGAGCACAGTGTTGCAGCATCATAGCAGCTGCTAGACATGCTGAAAGTGTATAAAGTAGGTTGCAGCAGAAGAGCTAAAGTCATAGTTATAGTAAGGAGGTGAGTGTTGCGAAAGGTGACGTTCTCGTCACACAGGAATGCCAGTCTTAAATTTTGGTGTCTGGCTGTCTCGCTGTGTGAAGATGGAAAAACAATTATGTGGTCATCTCAGGATCAGGTAGAGAAACTCATTGAAAGAAAGCCTAGTGCTGTAATAGAAATTACAAAAAATGTTCTTTCTGTATAAATGTATTCATGAGATAAATTTAAGTATTGAAAGTGTGATACTTAGTGTGTTATTCAGATGTAAAAAAGTCCCATGTACATTGCAGTCAAAGCACTCCAAGGAAGGCAGAATGAGACAATCAATAGCATGAGGTAAAGGAATAGTACTTAACACAAAAAGAGGAGGGGAGGGTCCTGGGGAAATTTTTGAGACCTGCAAGGATTACATCCCCAAACAATACTATTAACAACAACAAAATCCTTGGGTCTGGAGTGCTGAGAACAGCACGAAGGAACTCTAGAGGTAGTATCTAGTGGCTTGTGGGAAGTTCCCTTTCAGGACGAAATCCCTCACCCACCATAGGTGGCATTCTTCATCATCTGGGATTCTCCACTTGGCGAGAAGGCCTAGTCTCGCCAAGGGCTACAACTCCCTCACTGTGAGGAAGGAGCTCAGGGATGATTTTAATGTCTACGCTTACTAGGATATACTAAATCTTACAGATGTATGAGACCAAACTGGTGTGATGAGGGCTTACAAAAAGAAAATCTCGAAAGTGTAGGTAGTGAAGCTAAAACTAACTAACGAGAGCAATGGAGTCACCTTTATTAGTTCGTTTTTGCTGCCAGGATTAAAAACAGTGCACCTGCAGTATGGACATAGAACTGCATGTGTCAGATGAAAAAAGTAGGTCTACATGTTTCAGCCTAAGGGACCCATCATGGTATCGTGGCTTGCGTCAGGACCTTGGACAATGCTACTGCGTGAAAATTACGTGAAGATCGTGAAATCAAAGGAAAACAAAGGTGAAATACAAAACCAGTAATCTATCTGTTATGCAGTGTTCGATTTACTGGCCGTACCCGTAGTGTATGGATAAGAGGCCTCACCTCAGCCTGGCAACAGCTCAGAGGAGGGGCACCACTTTCTCGGAGGTGAAGGAATAGTAGCCATTTAAAAAAATGTGCATATTTTAACGTATTTAACATACTTTCTTTTTTTAACTTCTTTATCATATTATCCACTTACAGTTACAACATAGAGAGGTGAGCCATGCCCCTTACAATAAGGGTACAGTAGCCAGAGAATAGACCATAGCAATAATCAATCCATACCTACAAGACAGCATGTCATGTGGGGTTATCATGTTACCTTGCCCATCTCCCTTTCCTTTACTGCAGAATCCCTCAGCTGTAATCCCCTTGCCCATGGCCAGCTGAGGGAGAGAAAAAGGCCGCCATTGCCTACATTCCATCCTTCTCAAGAGATAGTACCTCTTTGACATAACCGTTTGTCCTTCTGGTGAGTCTACTGGGCGGAGTGGTCAACCCCCTTCTCCTGGGACAGTTCTTCCATTACTGGGACTACCAAACTACGTAAAAAGTCAACCCATGCCTTACAATCATTCTCCAACTTCTCATCAGTTCGTACATCCCTCATTCTCCGCTCCTCTGCCACCGCCCATTCCCCTATGTGTCTCAGCCATGTGTGCAGTGGATGGCAATTTGCCTTTTTGCCAGAGCTCCAATTGTGCAAACCGTCTCTGGATAAATGTTCCTTTTTAATACTTGTAAGTCAGCCCTAAGGTAGGCCATAAAGGTTCATAGGGTAGGGTGCATGGTATTTAAAAAATAGGATATGTGTACTTTGGATTTATGTGTCACGACAATGAAAAACTCCTAAAGTCATATTTCACTGTAGCAAAGCTAACTCTCCCATAGACTAACACTGGTTTACCTTGTTACGTTTAACAAGGGATAACTTCAGTTTTGGAGTTGATAGAGAAATACTTCTTCCACTCCTTTGAATTGCAATTTTAAATCTTCTTTAATTCGAAAGTTGATTTTAAATTACTATTTTGAAAATGCAACTTTTAGAAAACTTGAATTTTCTGCCTAGATCAAATGTCCAGGGTCATGTGGCCATTAATAGTTCTCCTGTGGTGTGGTGTGTATTTCTTCCAGAGAGGAGACACACGGCCTTGGGTGTGGGAAAGGTATTCCTCTCCTGAGCGGGATGGTCTGGGGGGTTGTACTCAGCCCTTCCTGAGCTTCAATGGGGAGCTTAAGTGCAGTGCCCATCCATTCCTGACTTCTGAAGCTACCTGTCCATTCACTGGCAAAAGCAGCCCAAAGCTGGGCCTGCCTGCCCTTTGTTACCCTGGACAAGTTGGAGCCAGAACAAGGGAAAATGGAATAACTGAACAGAACCAGTTAAGGTGAGACAAAAGGAGTTACTCACACACACAGGCTGGCACTGGGTATAAAAGTGGCAGCCTCAGAGCCTTTCAGCAGAACACTCCTGGGCCAGTGAAGATTCAGAAGAAGGACTGACCTGCTGTCTTAAGAAGGAGGACTGGACCTGCTTGACTTGAACCCAGGATCTCAGATTTAACTCAAAGGGTCAATTGGCTGAACTCCTTTTTGAACTACAAGGTTGCAACAAGCTTCCAGAGGCCTTCCCTGCAATTGCCTAGCTGGCCAGCTCCAACAGGACCTGTCTAGACCTGCTGTTGGCCTCTGCTGGGGTGGGTCCTAACCCGAAGAGGTGCCTCCCCAGTAGGGCAGCGTATAGAACGTAATAATCCTGAAACCTTGATGGGTGTCAGAGTGTGCTTCTCCAACCAACAAACTGTAAGAACTAGACTCCAGGCGAAAATCCAGAAGTTCTGGGCTCTTCATGTCAGCAAGGACCGTCTGAGTCTCGCGCCAATGTGAAGCTCCTGTTCTTCACCTCAGCAATGACGGCCTGCATCTCACGCCAATGCAAAGATCCAACCAGCGGCCAGCTCTGTGCACCAACAGCTAACTTTTGGTGTTCAAACTCCAACCGGAGACCAGCTCTTCAAGCAGACAACGATCTCCTCTTGTTCCCTGCGAACCAAGGCTCCGACTGAGGATCCTTACGGGAAACTGGACTGAGTTGGAAGATAAACTCTCCACCAGGACAAACCTGGTCCCTGTATCCGACCCATACTCCATCGCTGTTAGCCTCAACGTTTGATTTTGACAAGGTCCAGGGCGACCATGTAACCATGAGTGGCACGGTGTGCTTCTTGGTGCACTTTTTAGCTAAAACCTTAAAAATTCATAACTCTGGTTCTACATATTAGATTTTTGCCATTTTTGGTGTCATTTTGTTTCTTAAAATATACTCTATTTTTCTAAATTGGATTTTGATTTTTCTTATGGTGTGTTTGAACTTTGTTACTATTTTAAGGCTCAGTATGTACTTTACACATTGTATTTAGGTTAAGACTGATTGCTTTTGTGTCAAGCTACCAGAAGGTCAAGAACAGGTTTAGTTAGTGACTTTTTGTGGTTTACCCTGCCAAGGACTGATTTCTTTTTTATTGAGTAGGGCTCTCGCCCCCTCAGCTAATATCCCAACCTTTTACAGGAACCCTTTGCCTTCTTTGTGCAGAGCCTTTGTGTCCACCCAAAGATGTGGCTAGGGAAATGAGCAGCCCCCTCCCTAAGTCACTCCATGCTGGTTCTAGAGACAGCTTTCTTCCCACTGGGTTTGGAGCCAGCCTGGCTGGTGTCGGCCTGGGAAACTAAGGCTTGCCTTTCTCCAGGTCTCACCGTAGACTTGGTCCTTTTACAAGTTAGTGAAGTTCCTAGGCCCGCCCCACCTGCCCTTCCTCCAAGGGGGAAAAAAACACCACCTCACACCCTGGCTATTTTCTCTGCTGTGGCAGCAGTTTTCACACCTCATTATCAGGAAGGCACTGGCAGGTCAGCTGCCTTAGCCTAACTTGGGCTCAGAAAGGAAATGTGCAACATTATAAAATTTACTTTTCCCTCATATTTAATATAAATCTGAAAAAAAAACTTTGAATGACCACTCTATCTGTTTTTTGTCAAAAGTTACAGATTCAATTTTATAACCTGTACTTTGACATTTTCTGGGATCCAGTTACAGCCCTGCCAACAAAAATAGCTTTTTGGGGGCTAGTGTCTGGAGCAACATGCCATCTTTAATGTTGTACATGTTCCACTTTTAAATATTAGGCACCCTACCTTGTGGGCAATAAGATGTACTTAGGAGTGACTTAAAAAATATTTAAAAGCTGGGGTTTCCACCTATCTGAAGGGTTATTTTGACAGTGCTGACAACAAGTTTTTAGGCTTCTGCAGTCCGGCTACACATGATAGACCTGAAGCCAAATTTTGCAGGCCCACTCTGTGATTGGTGCACTAGGTATGCCGTCTGCAGGTGGCATTTAACTTCCATGCCCTAAGTGCACTATATACTAGGGACATAGGAAAGTTAAATGTGTCAATCAGGGATAAGCCAATGTAATCATGTTTAAAGGGGGAGAACAGGCACTTTACCTCTGCTGGCAGGGGTAAAGTGCAAAGAGTTCTGAATACAGCAAAACAGATTGAGCAACAATTGGGGAGAAATAACTCCAAAGGTCATTTCCTATAGCATGTTATTATGTTTTGTTAGACTATGTTCTATCACATTATGCCCTGGCATGTTGTGTGAACAGAGTCATATGTTCTAAATCCTGGTCACTGTTCACTGGTTTGAAGAACCAACAAACCGGAGTTTAACAGATGAATAAACACAATTATAGACCAAACATTGGAAAAAACGTTGTGCCTAATATTTTAGCAAATCAATACAAATGTAATGGTGGAGTTTCCATTTTTACATCACAATCAAATGAAATACAGGTACACCACATTAATTATCCTTAATCGAGTGTACATTAAGCCTAGAGAATTTCCATGCATACAATAATAACAATAATAACTGTCTTCTTCATCTTTTCTTTGAAAAAGTGCCCGATGCATTTCGGGATCGTAAATCCCTTCATCAGGGGCAAACCTAAGGTAAATGTAAAGAATAACCCATTGGTACAATTTATACAATGACTGAAAGGATGCTACGGTGGTAAATGTTATCAAAATAACCACTGTAATCATGCGCTGGCAGTGATGATAACATGGACATTCCTGTTAGGCATAGTGATGAGCTGAATGAGGAAAGATTAAAAAAATAGCCTGGAAATGAAACAAGAATAGAGAAGCCCACGTTCCGAGAGTTTATGAGTGTTGATGGAAGTAATGAGGTAAACGATAATGAAAGTGCAGGAAAACAACAGTGTGGCGTAGAAGCAAGCGTTCACCTAGTGCTGTAACGTGGATTCTGTTCAGAGGGAAATGGCCCTTTTAGAAACAGACAAGCAAATAATGTGGACGGAAGAATACACTAATGGAAAGAGCAAATAAGGAAATGCTAATGTTGAAAACGTGGCTCACCTAGAGGGCGTGGCAAATAAGTATAATAGATGAACCCAGAACTGTGAAAAGGTCTCTGAATTGGCCTGTTCAAAATAAACATGAAATTAACGATACGGAGTGGTGTATAACCGAGAAAACATGTTACCCCAATGAATGCGAAGGCGCTTACCTAGTACGGTGTGCGGAAAATCCTCACTACTGTCGTGGATTCAAATGGAAAACAGTTGATGCCAGCAGGGTGCGCTGGGCTGAATATACAACCGCGCGAAAGTTTGCGAGGCGCAATAAGTCATGTGAATTGGCCTGTTCAAAATAAACATGAAATTAACGATACAGAGTGGCATATAGCCGAAAAAGTCATGATGCGCCAATAAAAGCTAACTTATCAGTCAATTTACACTGATTTATACCCGTTTATCCCTCCCCCAAATATTCATTTTTTCCTTCTTTCTCATCTTCACTTCAGATCCCACTCACTTTTTCACCACTTTAGCACTGTATTTTATATCGCCTCCACATTAACATGTTCACCTTTTACCATTTATATCACTATTGCCCCTCTTTTCCTTTACCTATCAGCATGTTTCTTGACCCCCATATTTTCACTAATGTTAGTCTCTCAGCTTTTCATTCCACGCCATTAAGTGGTCACAGCCACTTCCCTCCTAGTTTGTTCCTCGTTTTTACTTTTTACCAGAGACCTTGATTGCAACTATCTACTACAGGTTCATTTTTTCTATTTCTGCTTTTTCATGATTTTAATTTTTGCCTTTTCCGCGTTTCGTCCAGCAGCCCTCTTTTTGTTCCATTTTTCACACTTCCACATTTTTTCATTCCAGTAATGATGATTATTATATTTTACCCACTCTTTACTCATTGATACGAGCATTCCAGTAACTGTAGTCTGTCATGATAATTGCCCATAGTATGTTTACTATTTCCATTACGCCAGTCACATGATTTATCGCGTCTTGCTACCTTCCGGGTTGCTCCTTTAAACTCTCGCATGGTAGCATATTCAGCCATCACGCACCCTGCTGGAATCAACTGCTTCCAATCTGAATCCACGACGTTATTGAGGATTTTCCGACTATCGTATTAGGTAAGCGCTTAGTATTTATTGGCGCATCATGACTTTTTCGGCTATATGCCACTCTGTATCGTTAATTTCATGTTTATATTGAACAGGCCAATTCACATGACTTATTGCGCCTCGCAAACTTTCGCGCGGTTGTATATTCAGCTCCGCGCACCCTGCTGGCATCAACTGTTTTCCATTTGAATCCACGACAGTAATGAGGATTTTCCGACTACCGTACTAGGTAAGCGCCTAGCATTCATTGGCGTAACATGTTTTCTCGGTTATACACCACTCCGTATCGTTAATTTCATATTTATTTTGAACAGGCCAATTCAGAGACCATTTCCCCATTCTGTTCCGGGTTCATCTATTATACTTATTTGCCACGCCCTCTAGGTGAGCCACGTTTTCAACGTTAGCATTGCCTTATTTGCTCTTTCCTTTAGTGTATTCTTCCGTCCACATTGTTTGCTTGTCTGTTTCTAAAAGGGCCATTTCCCTCTGAACAGAATCCACGTTACAGCACTAGGTGAACGCTTGCTTCTACGCCACACTGTTGTTTTCCTGCACTTTCATTATCGTTTACCTCATTACTTCCATCAACACTCATAAACTCTCGGAACGTGGGCGTCTCTATTCTTGTTTTCTTTCCAAGGGCAATGTCTTTTGACACAATAACCAACCTAACTGACAATAGGGCAGTTACAAAAACATATACTTCTGATCAAGCAACATAGATTTATTCATTAATCCAAGAAGTCAAATTCTCCGATGCTCACGGTGGTTCCATCACTCAACAGCTCAGATAACTCGAATTTATCTCTAGGAGACAACTCAATCAAAAATTGCATGCATCTACGCTTGTTCAATATCACAAATCTAAACGTATACCTAGGGGTCTCAGACTGGCTATTAAACCTATGTTGTTCCGTTTTCACCTCAACCCAATCTTCATGAATAAATGGTATGCAATCCTCAATAAATGTTCTCTTGATTTAATCTTGCTTATAATTGAAGAACTGTCTAAAACAATACGGGACCTTGAAGAAGAGATATTCAACCTAAAAGGTGAACTACAACTCTGCTTGGAAACTAAGGCATGGAAACTACAGATTGAGGTCCTTAATCAAAAACTGGACAAATATGAAAAGGAACTTCAGGAAGGAAAACTTCGCAAATATAAAAGAGACACTATAGACTACAAACTTAATGAAGTTTATACTTGGGCTGACATCTACTCTAGGAGGTGCTTTGACAAAAAAGGCACTGCATCATCAGATGAAAGCACGGTATCAGACCAAGAACTCACAATTAAAAGAACACCAGCACAAGCAGTGTCAACGCAAGCATCTACATCTGGATTACCTATAGAATCTAGGCAATCACCGTCAACAATTGCTCATCCGTCTTTTTTATCCCAAGCCCCGGATCACAGTCGTCCTCCTTCAACAACAGACACCAATTTCCGACCCGCACCAGAAAAACGAGGAGAGGAAAGGGAAAAAGCAGGCAAATCGCTGCGCAGCGGGAAGACAGTGACTTAGTCATCAATATCTCTTCACACACATTGAGTACTCAACAAAAGAGAATTCTTACAATGGGAATGTCATTCGTTCCCTCAAATAAGACCACTCTTTTAAGCACGGAAGCGGATTTCTATGGATTTATGCGACTACTCTGTCTACGTCATTTCTTCACGAACATTGTTCCCCCTGACCAAAACACTGCTATTGCTCCTGTCAATCCTTTCAAACCTCGCAGTAAGTTCATTCCACCTGTTTCACACAAAATTTTGGATTCTTTTGAACGTCTAGTACTTAAAGATTTTTCTCTCATCAATTTTCAGTTCATGAGACCCAATAATCTTTCTCATCAAGACAGATCACTTATCAGAAATTTGGCAAATAACCCAGACATCATTATGAAACCTGCTGACAAGGGCGGCGCTATAGTCCTCATGGATACCCAGTATTACATTACTAAAGTCAACGATCATGTATCAGATACCAACACTTACATGCAATTGCCTCAGGATCCTACTAATCAACTTGAAAATATCCTTTCAGGGATGCTTGATGAAGCAATTGATCACTGCTGGATCACTGATCAAACCAGAATTTATTTAACCACTAAAAATGCCAGCAGACCTAAACTCTACATGATTCCTAAAATACACAAAAATCCTCAGGAGCCACCATTCCGCCCCATAGTCTCTGGCTGTGGATCAATTTTTGACCCTTTAGGAAAATTTGTGGATCATTACCTGCAACTATTTGTTCAACGCTGGTCTTCATATGTGAAGGACACCACACATTTCTTAAAAAAACTAACCTCCATCAACAACATGGACCTCACAAATATCATTTTGTGCACTATAGATGTTACTGCTTTATACACATCTATACCACACCAAGCCGGCCTTGAAGCGGTAGAATGGGCACTACTCAATACACCTGACATTGACATTGAAAGACTTTTCATCGTGAAAATCCTGCACTTTTGCCTTAATCACGGTTATTTTGAATGGGAGGGAAACTTATATGCCCAACTCACAGGCACTTCAATGGGTTTTTCTGGAGCCCCAGCTTATGCTAACATCTTCATGGCCCTTTTCGAATCAGAAAAGATCATGACAAATCCCGACTGGTGGTCCCACATTCTAATGTACTGCAGATACATTGGCGATATCTTTATACTTTGGACAGATACCATTTCCCATCTAAAAACTATGATTGATGTACTCAATACAATCAACCCAAGGATTCAAATCACTCAGAATATCCAACAACAAAAAATCCAGTTTCTGGACGTTCTTATTACTAAGTCTCCAGATAATTGCAACTTTGAAACTTCTGTTTTTCAGAAACCCACAGATCGTAACAGCGCATTGATCTACAACAGTTTCCACCCCAAGAGTCTATTAAGGAATCTTCCGTACTCTCAACTACTCAGAGTCCGACGTATATGCTCTAACCCTGACACCACCAAGTCTAAAGAACAAGAATTCATACAATGTTTTAAGAATCGTGGCTAACCTGACAATGTCCTTCAAGACTGTTTGACACGTGCACAACAACTCAGTCGACAAGAGTTATTACATCAATCAACTAAACAACCATCAGACCAACTAGTGTTTGTCTCTAAATTTACAACAGCATCCAGATTTGTCCAACGAATCATTAACTCTAGATGGGAGATGCTTGAACAAGAAAACGACTTCAATGGCATATTCTCCACTAAACCTTTGTATGCATATACACGGGGAAAAAACTTGAAAGCGTTACTATATTCTCCTTCCCCTATCCTGACCACTCTAAAGCATAAAGGCACCATGAAAAGTAACAATTGCATTCATTGCAACAATGTCATTAGTGGCAATGTTCTTACCCACCCAACATCTGGAAAACGAATCAATCTCAAACGTTCATGTGACTGCAACCCTATGAATGTCATCTACTGTATCAAATGCCCTTGTGGCAAAGCCTATATTGGGAAAACCGAAAGAAAAGTCAAGGTCAGAATAACAGAACACAAAAGCAAGATTAGAAACCATAGTTCCACTTCTCCTCTCGCAACACACTCGAACGAATCCCGACATATCATATCACAACTTAGGTTCCAAATTGTTGAATCCGTCACACCTAGGCCAGGCGTAGACACCACAAAAAAATTCTCCAAAGAGAAATCCTTTGGATTAAACTGCTTAACACCATGATGCCATTTGGTCTTAATGACCGTATGGACATGAGTTGTTTTCTTTGATCTTTGATCTTATCATTTCACTATATGACTATGATCTCCATTTAACAGCAGCATAACTCCATTATATAATTAGGTTCCTATAAATCCTTCTATGCATATATATACTAATATTGGACTTAAGACATATTACATGGTGTTCCTTGTGTTATCATTTTTTGTTAAACATTTCTGTCTGTTCAACTGTCCAAGCAGTATGGTATCATTGTATTCTAATGGGATTTAGTTGAACTTATCAGTCAATTTACACTGTTTTAAACCTGTTCATCCCTCCTCCAAATATTCATTATTTCCTTCTTTCTCATCTTCACTTCAGCTCCCACTCACTTTTTCACCACTTTAGCACTGTATTTTATATCACCTCCACATTAACATGTTCACCTTTTCCCATTTATATCACTATTGCCCATCTTTTCCTTTACCTATCAGCATGTTTCTAGACCCCCATATTTTCACTAATGTTGGTCTCTCAGCGTTTCATCCCACGCCATTAAGTGGTCACAGCCACTTCTCTCCTAGTTTGTTCCCCGTTTTTACTTTTTACCAGAGACCTTGATTGCAAACATCTACTACAGGTTCATTTTTTCTATTTACGCTTTTTCATAATTTTAATTTTTGCCTTTTCCGCGTTTCGTCCAGCAGCCTTCTTTTTGTTCCATTTTTCACACTTCCACATTTTTTTATTCCAGTAATGACAATTATTATATTTTACCCACTCTTTACTCATTGATACGAGCATTCCAGTAACTGTAGCCTGTCATGATCATTGCCCGTAGTATGTTTACTATTTCCATTACGCCAGTCACATGATTTATCGCGTCTCGCTAACTTCCGGGTTGCTCCTTTAAACTCTTGCGCGGTAGCATATTCAGCCATCATGCACCCTGCTGGAATCAACTGCTTCCAATCGGAATCCACGACGTTATTGAGGATTATCCGACTATAGTATTAGGTAAGCACTTAGCATTTATTGGCGCATCATGACTTTTTCGGCTATATGCCACTCTGTATCGTTAATTTCATGTTTATTTTGAACAGGCCAATTCACATGACTTATTGCGCCTCGCAAACTTTCGCGCGGTTGTAGATTCAGCCCCGCGCACCCTGCTGGCATCAACTGTTTTCCATTTGAATCCACGACAGTAATGAGGATTTTCCGACTACCGTACTAGGTAAGCGCCTTCGCATTCATTGGGGTAACATGTTTTCTCGGTTATACACCACTCCGTATCGTTAATTTCATATTTATTTTGAACAGGCCAATTCAGAGACCATTTCCCCATTCTGTTCCGGGTTCATCTATTATACTTATTTGCCATGCCCTCTAGGTGAGCCACGTTTTCAACATTAGCATTTCCTTATTTGCTCTTTCCTTTAGGGTATTCTTCCGTCCACATTGTTTGCTTGTCTGTTTCTAAAAGAGCCATTTCCCTCTGAACAGAATCCACGTTACAGCACTAGGTGAACGCTTGCTTCTACGCCACACTGTTGTTTTCCTGCACTTTCATTATCGTTTACCTCTTTACTTCCATCAACACTCATAAACTCTCGGAACGTGGGCTTCTCTATTCTTGTTTTATTTCCAGGCTATTTTTTTAATCTTTCCTCATTCAGCTCATCACTATGCCTAACAGGAATGTCCATGTTATCATCACTGCCAGCGCATGATCACAGTGGTTATTTTGATAACATTTACCACCGTAGCATCCTTTCAGTCATTGTATAAATTGTACCAATGGGTTATTCTTTACATTTACCTTAGGTTTGCCCCTGATGAAGGGATTTACGATCCCAAATGCATTGGGCACTTTTTTAAAGAAAAGATGAAGAAGACAGTTATTATTGTTATTATTGTATGCATGGAAATTCTCTAGGCTTAATGTACACTCGATTAAGGATAATTAATGTGGTGTACCTGTATTTCATTTGATTGCGATGTAAAAATGGAAACTCAACCATTATATTTGTATTGATTTGCTAAAATATTAAGGCACAACGTTTTTTCCAATGTTTGGTCTATAATTGTGTTTATTCATCTGTTAAACTCCGGTTTGTTGGTTCTTCAAACCAGTGAACAGTGCGGGGTACATAGTGGGTTTCTCCCACTATATTTTTGCCCTAAGGTTCCACATCCGTAGTTACAACGGATTTAGTACCTCAGCACCCATTATGAATTAGCCATAAGCTTGTCTATCATTCAGATTAAATAGGTGTGCACTTTTCACATTCATTCATACTAAATCCTGGTCAGTCATCACATGACACTCACCAGAGTTCTGAACATACAGCTGTATAAAATGCTCCTATTCGAAACGAGGCACATTTTTCTTGAACTCTCATAGCTTCACTTCCCGCCCATCAAATAATAAATGGACAGAAACAGTGTAGATTGCTGCAAATACATATATTATATTGCTTAAGGATTTCTGGTCCTGGGCGCAGAATCAAATTTTAGTTTAAATCATATTTAAATTTCATTTGGGAAAATGTGTTCAACCAAATCACCAGCTTGATTATAAAAGTTGGTTCCTGAGCAATAAAATAGTCACTAAAATATAACTATGAGCTTGAAATGCAGGAAATCCTGAATCCACTCGACATCATCTGATAATAAACTGCTCCATAAACATTCAGGAACAGAGTGTAATAATGTACCAAAGACCAATTGTGATACTTATCAGTTAATAGAATAAAAGAACATAGGGACTGGGTGGACCAATAGTGCAGGACAGAGATACAAAGAGTTTGCATGATAAAAAAAATCTAGGTTTATTATCTTCTCTAAACGTCTGGAAAACCTGTGTGAAATTAATTGGTATCTAGGGTTTCCAGCAACCAATGTTTGCCTCTGTAAATTAAAGCTACCTTAGCAGAAAGGCCAAAGACTGAATGGGCATGGCACCAAAATACGTTTATAGCTACCTTAGCAGGTTTGATGCAGGATTCGAAGAAATACACACTGCTTCAGGTGTCTGATAGCGCCAGAGTCACAAAACATGTATATTCCGGGCATATGTTATGACAGAAGCAATTTACACCTGGGAGCCTAGGTAAACCATGCATGGGTGAGTGATGCAAAAACTATGTTTAAATGTATTTTATGTGAATTTGATAAGCTGGAGGCGAGGTGGAAGAATCGGTTATGTGTTTTACAAACAGGATTTTTATAGTAGCTGGAGGCCCTCGAAATAACGGCGCAGAACACGGAACAAAACAACAGAACAGAACGGCGGGGTCTGAGGGGTGCGATCCAGACTGGATTACAGGAACCAGGATATGCTGGGGAGGGTTGGGTAGGAGCATGCACGCGAGAGATGATAGCAATTTGTAACGCGCATAGTTACTCTAAGGAATGTCCGAGCACGAGCCAGCATAGATCGGAAAGTGATCTGAATGGTACGCAGCACACTGTACATATTCCATCTGTATTAGTGGGCGCCTTGCGCACGCTGCACAGTGTGAGTGGAAATGTTTCTGAATGACAGAACAAATCCTCAGTTTCCATTCTCGGATTCTGAAAGTGAATTATTTCTAGCACGCCCTGCCAGCGGCAGGAACCTAAAGTTGCAGAGGGAATCTAGGACCCCATGGCCATGTGTTAATGCTGTAAAATTGACAAACCCTGGTTCCCCTCTGCCACCTTTCTATGCCTGGTTCACAGCAGCAGGTGGTGGTGTGGTCTCTCACTGGAGGTGACATCTCCTGCCCCAGCCCATTCTCCCTGCGCTCACTGAGGAGCTCTCCCATGTGGCCGAGGAAGGAGGTGGGAGGGAGGAGTGAGCCCAGCCAGACCCAGAGGCTGCTGCATCCCAGCAGAGAGGCGCTGCCCTGCCCAATGAGAGCCAGGGGAGGCAGAACGGTCAACGACTGGGGCTCTCTTCTCCCCTCCGCTCACAGAGCCCGCATCGCATCACTCGCCGGACCGCCGTGACGGCAGCCGCGGACTCGCTGTTTGCTGCTGCTGCTGTTCAGGAATCACAGAAGGTCGCCTTTCTCTCGTGCTCCGATTGGTTTCATAAGAAAAGTGACTTGTTCGACTAATTAAAAGTTTAGTTTTCCTGGTAGCAAAGAGCCGCCAAGCAGCAGATGTGAGCTATCGGCTTGGGAAATTAACAAACGAGAACAAAGGGTATAAAAAATGAAGAGAGGACATCCCACGCCCGGCAAAATGAAAGATGCTGACAAAAGACACTTTCAGATAAGCCCCGTCTCGTGTCAGTAGGGCGGATTGCGAAAAGGCACCCCGCGATCTCGAGCCCGAGAGGAATCTGGATTTTCCGTTTCTCCTTGTGGAAAGTCGCGTGGAGAGATAGTATGCTCAGTTTAAACAGCCCTGAAGGATGTCGGAGGGTTCCCGCGCAGCTCTTCCCCGCTCCTGGGAGCTCCGCATCAAGGCTCCCCAGTAGGATAGGGGCGCCCCCCGAAGTCAGCTCTCGGTTTTATCTTGCCATCATCCTCATACTGCTCACGCTGACCCCCCGCACTGACTCTTCTTGGTGGTAAGTGCCCTTCGTGCTCTTAATTTTCAACTCGGTTTTAATCCACTTTGGTGAAAGAAGTGTGTGTGTGGGGGGTGGGGTGGGGGTATTGAGGCTCAAGTGGGTGGTTTTGGAAAGCCTTCTTTGAAAAAGTGAGTTGTCATGAATACAGATAAAAAGTCCTTAAGCACCCCGCCACTCTAGAAGCAAGCCTTCCCTCAAAGTTAGCCCATGTGCCCAGGTAGTGAGGCTGCGTGGCCTGGCGCGTGCCACCCAGTGCGTGCCTAGATGGAAGGTGTATAGCGCCTTAGCGTGGTGTCCTGTCAGCGTTCTGGCCCCCCTGTAGGTTCCGTGATGCTCCTCGGTCGGAGTCTCTGTGGGCTGCTGGGAGTGTGTTTGCGGCGGTTCATATTGTTTCCGAGATGAGTTATGTTGGAGAGAGGACGGAGGAGAGGGTGTTTCTTTGGTGCAGAAACACTCCACGCTCTGGGCTTCAGTTTCTACCTGCCCGTTGGGGTAGTTAGTATCTGACTGCTGCTTCAGGGAGTGATGGGATCATGCAGGTGAGAGCGTCTCAGACAGACAACGCGCTACTTCAGTGAATGATGCTGGGAAGCAGGTGAGAGCGCGTTGGAGATCTAAAGTGCTGCCTCAGTCAGTGATGCTGGCAGGCAGGGCAAAACGCCTTAAAGAAACCAATAGCTGCTTCAGTGAGTAATCGTATCATGCGTGTGAGAGCGCCTCAGAGAGACAACGAGCTACTTCAGTGAATTAAGCTGGGATGCAGGTGAGGGCGCCTTGGATACGTTAATAGCTGTATTAGGGAGTGATGGTCGCATGAAGATGAGAATGCCAAACAGACACATAGAACTGTTTCGTCGAGTGACGCTGGCAAGTGGTGAGAGCGACACAAAGACACCTAGAGCTGCTTCAGTGAGTGATACTGGTATGCAGGTGAGAGCACCTCAGGGACACAAAGTACTGTTTGAGTGAGTGATCCTGGCATGCAGGTGAGAGTGCCATGGATACGTTATAGAGCTGCTTCAGTGAGTGATGCTGCATGCAGGCGAGAGCGCATTGAGATGGCAAAAGCTGCTTCAGTGAGTGATGCTGCATGCAGGCGAGAGCGCATTGAGATGGCAAAAGCTGCTTCAGTGAGTGATGCTGCATGCAGGCGAGAGCGCATTGAGATGGCAAAAGCTGCTTCAGTGAGTGATGCTGCATGCAGGCGAGAGCGCATTGAGATGGCAAAAGCTGCTTCAGTGAGTGATGCTGCATGCAGGCGAGATCGCACTGAGATGCCAAGAGCTGCTTCAGTGAGTGATGCTGCATGCAGGCGAGAGCGCATTGAGATGCCAAGAGCTGCTTCAGTGAGTGATGCTGCATGCAGGCGAGATCGCACTGAGATGCCAAGAGCTGCTTCAGTGAGTGATGCTGCATGCTGGCGAGAGCGCATTGAGATGCCAAGAGCTGCTTCAGTGAATGATGCTGCATGCTGGCGAGAGCGCATTGAGATGCCAAGAGCTGCTTCAGTGAGTGATGCTGCATGCAGGCGAGAGCGCATTGAGATGGCAAAAGCTGCTTCAGTGAGTGATGCTGCATGCAGGCGAGATCGCACTGAGATGCCAAGAGCTGCTTCAGTGAGTGATGCTGCATGCAGGCGAGAGCGCACTGAGATGCCAAGAGCTGCTTCAGTGAGTGATGCTGCATGCAGGCGAGATCGCACTGAGATGCCAAGAGCTGCTTCAGTGAGTGATGCTGCATGCTGGCGAGAGCGCATTGAGATGCCAAGAGCTGCTTCAGTGAATGATGCTGCATGCTGGCGAGAGCGCATTGAGATGCCAAGAGCTACTTCAGTGAGTGATGCTGCTTGCAAGCGAGAGCGCCTTGAGAT
Organism: Triturus cristatus; assembly: GCF_964204655.1. NCBI lineage: Eukaryota > Metazoa > Chordata > Amphibia > Caudata > Salamandridae > Triturus > Triturus cristatus. Next base: position 304,195,418 of record NC_140579.1, on the reverse strand, counting down.
GCCAAGAGCTGCTTCAGTGAATGATGCTGCATGCTGGCGAGAGCGCATTGAGATTCCAAGAGCTGCTTCAGTGAGTGATGCTGCATGCAGGCGAGAGCGCCTTGAGATGCCAAGAGCTGCTTCAGTGGGTGATGCTGCATGCTGGCGAGAGCGCATTGAGATGCCAAGAGCTGCTTCAGTGAGTGATGCTGCTTGCAGGCGAGAGCGCATTGAGATGCCAAGAGCTGCTTCAGTGAGTGACGCTGCATGCAGGCAAGAGCGCCTTGAGATGCCAAGAGCTGCTTCAGTGAGTGATGCTGCATGCTGGCGAGAGCGCATTGAGATGCCAAGAGCTGCTTCAGTGAGTGACGCTGCATGCAGGCAAGAGCGCCTTGAGATGCCAAGAGCTGCTTCAGTGAGTGATGCTGCATGCAGGCAAGAGAGCCTTGAGATGGCAAAAGCTGCTTCAGTGAGTGATGCTGCATGCAGGCGAGAGCGCATTGAGATGCCAAGAGCTGCTTCAGTGAGTGATGCTGCATGCAGGCGAGAGCGCATTGAGATGGCAAGAGCTGCTTCAGTGAGTGACGCTGCATGCAGGCAAGAGCGCCTTGAGATGCCAAGAGCTGCTTCAGTGAGTGATGCTGCATGCAGGCAAGAGAGCCTTGAGATGGCAAAAGCTGCTTCAGTGAGTGATGCTGCATGCAGGCGAGAGCGCATTGAGATGCCAAGAGCTGCTTCAGTGAGTGATGCTGCATGCAGGCGAGAGCGCATTGAGATGGCAAAAGCTGCTTCAGTGAGTGATGCTGCATGCAGGCGAGATCGCACTGAGATGCCAAGAGCTGCTTCAGTGAGTGATGCTGCATGCAGGCGAGAGCGCACTGAGATGCCAAGAGCTGCTTCAGTGAGTGATGCTGCATGCAGGCGAGATCGCACTGAGATGCCAAGAGCTGCTTCAGTGAGTGATGCTGCATGCTGGCGAGAGCGCATTGAGATGCCAAGAGCTGCTTCAGTGAATGATGCTGCATGCTGGCGAGAGCGCATTGAGATGCCAAGAGCTACTTCAGTGAGTGATGCTGCTTGCAAGCGAGAGCGCCTTGAGATGCCAAGAGCTGCTTCAGTGAATGATGCTGCATGCTGGCGAGAGCGCATTGAGATTCCAAGAGCTGCTTCAGTGAGTGATGCTGCATGCAGGCGAGAGCGCCTTGAGATGCCAAGAGCTGCTTCAGTGGGTGATGCTGCATGCTGGCGAGAGCGCATTGAGATGCCAAGAGCTGCTTCAGTGAGTGATGCTGCTTGCAAGCGAGAGCGCCTTGGGATGCCAAGAGCTGCTTCAGTGAGTGAAGCTGCTTGCAGGCGAGAGCGCATTGAGATGCCAAGAGCTGCTTCAGTGAGTGACGCTGCATGCAGGCAAGAGCGCCTTGAGATGCCAAGAGCTGCTTCAGTGAGTGATGCTGCATGCTGGCGAGAGCGAATTGAGATGCCAAGAGCTGCTTCAGTGAGTGACGCTGCATGCAGGCGAGGGCGCCTTGAGATGCCAAGAGCTGCTTCAGTGAGTGATGCTGCATGCAGGCGAGAGCGCCTTCAGATGCCAAGAGCTGCTTCAGTGAGTGATGCCAACGTGCCGGTTCCATGGCTCCCCTCTCACTGCGCACAGTTAAAATCTGTGCCACTGCGGTAACTGGCCGCTCATATCCACAAGTGAACGCTATTCAACGCTGACTGGACCAGCCCTGTGCTTCCACTAAGTCCTAAAGGTGAGGATGTCGTTTGACTTCTCTGTCATAAATCATCTATAACCATTCCCTCGGATTATTACATTCCGTTCACTGTCCTACTGGGATGCGGAGTTTCATCGCAATAAACTGGCGGGGAGGCGGATAAAACCCAATAAACCAATAGGCCATGAGATGTCACTCAGTAACCAGGGAGGGCGGTGGGTGGGACGAAACACCCCACCAGGACAGTGTGTGGGACACGAAAAGGTAGGTCAGTGGGTGGAAGGCAATCAACCTGTAGAGCAGCGGGTGGAACTCGATAAACCTGTAGGGCAGACGATGGAACGCAATAAACTGGTGGGGCAGACGGTGGAACGAAATAAACCTGGAGGGCAGTGGGTGGAACACAACAAAGTTGTAGGGTAGTGAGTGGAACGCAATAAATCTGTAGAGCAGTTGATGGAATGCAATAAACTGGTAAGGCAGAGGTGGAACGCAATAAACCTGTAGGGCACTTGGTGGAACGCAACAAACAGGGCAGTGTGCTTGGTGAATTAACAAACTCAAGTATATTTACAGATTTGTAATTTCCTTCCCATGGTTGGCTTGTAGGAATCCGCGAAATCCGCAGACACCAAAGAGGTCATTTAAACGAGAACTGCCCGCGTTACAAACGTAACCTCGCACAAACACCAGCACCTGTAAGTGGTGTACTTTCATCTTCCTCACACATGAATGTGCCCAGCTGAGACTTCTCGATATTTACGTGTGTGTTTTATCGGAATACCTGTCAGCGCTCCCGACGCACCCAGTGTAAGCAGGTACACGGAATAAAAAAATAAAAAAATGGCCTGGAGTGTGGAGGTCCTGACAGACTCTAGCTCGCGTCGGGTGTCTTGGCCCTCAGCTGGGACTCACTGAGGTGATGTCTTGTGTCACTGCAAGGCAATGATCACACAGCAATAGGCTGAGGTCAACAGCGACACGAGCACAGATCTTGGGTGAGCGCACCGACCAGAGACAGGAAAACAAACGTAAACCTCTTGTCTGTAGAATCCGCAGCAGTAATAGCAGTTGTAACTAGTTTAAGTAACACCAATAACCGCCAGGTGAACGCTCCAGGTCTATAGAGAGTCGGCTTCAGAATGTCCTTATTTACATTTGAAGTGCCCGGAGACTGACTATCTAGCTATCTATGTATCTATCTATCTCTCTAATCTTTCTCTCTTTCTTTCTCTTTCTCTCTCTCTCTCTCTATCTCTCTCTCTCTCTATATATATACATATATTACCTACTGGCAGTCGCCAGTAGGTAGTTATAAATAGGACCTATTTTCCATAGGAAATCCGCAACATTCTATTTGGAATAACGTTGGCGCCGATTGACGAATCTTCACGAAATCTTCCAAACTTTTGGCCAGCTCAGGTCCGCTCCTATCCTGAAAATTTCACATTGATTCGTCAAGCGGGGGCCGAGAAAAAAGGGGGGTCCCAAAACGCGTTTTCCCCATGCATTTTCCCATAGGACCTGTTGACGCAGCTACAGTTCGAACTGCTGAACAGAATTACACCAAATTTGGCAGAAAGGTAGACCTTGGCTCAGACTCGTGCCTTTTGCTTAAATGGTGTAAATCCGTTCAGTAGTTCCTGAGAAAATCAAAATCAAAATCACATATATATCTGGGCGGAGCCTAACCACACATCTCATCGTGAGATCTGATTGGCTGTCAGCACTTCATCCAATAGGTGTTGCCAGCCATCTTGGGACCAATATACATGATAGCACCTCATTAAAAAGCATTGCAGTTAATAGAATGTTTTAAGACTTTAGTTACAATATCAATCATTTGTTGATGGTACCATACTCATTTTAGGAATTGTGGTGTGTTCTAAGGTGATTTTACCATGTGAAAAAGCCTTCTGCTGTGATATCATGAATCATGTTTGAGAGAAAAATATTTTCTCATGCTTTTCCCACAGAGGTTTGGAAGGTGATCTATAAGCTAAACTAAGAGCATATTTTCTGTAAATTCACATTATCTTTCTCAGTCATGTGAGAATGAAGTCTGACATTCTCAGTAAAACATGTACATTCAACAAGGGCAGAGACTGTCAGTTGATTCCTTTGTGTTCTACTGCAGCTTCCCAGAGAGTTCTAAAGAACAACTGGAGCGCTAACAGTCCTACTTATGACAAACGTATTGCACACCTGAAGCCATCTCGATTGGAATAAAGTGGTAAATCTTAAAACATTTAATTTAAAAAGGAACAAAATGAGGGGGTTCATTTTGCCATAGAAAGTTAGATTAGTGTTGCAGGAAGAAAAATTAGGGCACATTTTGAGTGACTTCACAAATCCTCTTCTATTTTATTAAAAAACTCTGACATGCAGACTGAAACATGCACTTTCAATACCAGCAGCAGACTTCCCCGGTGAGCAGTAGCTTTACTACAGTGATCTAATGAGCAACTAGAGTGCTAACATTCTGAATTTATGGCAAATGTGTGACACATCTGAATGCCTTCTTGATGGAACCAAACTAAAAAACTGAAAGTATTTCCTACTGAGGAGACTGCAGTAAATGAGAAAATTAGGAAACTTCATAACTAATAAGTCTCCCAAAATGGCCACCAGAGACAAAAGAGCCCAAATGTAGCCCAAATATCACCCAGATGTAGCCCAAGTATAGCCCAATGACAGAATGTTCCAGAGTGTTCGAATGAACAATGTTAGACGGCGACCTCAGAGGAGCCCGGAAAGGGGTCCTGACTACCCTGAGACCCACCCTCAAAGTATCGTAGCCGGGCACTGGCGGGAGATTCCCCAGGGGGAGGACTCTCGCAACTAGGATCGTACTTCTGGCACCACACGACACAGAGGGACCACACTGGGTATTCTCAGAACAAGCTTTATCAAACAGGTATCACTGCAAATATGTACAAGGTGAGCACGGGCTCAAGAGTCTCGGAAAGGTAGGGGGTAGCGGGACTGTCTCTGGTAACGGTTCAAAGCAGGGACGTACCCGGCGCACAGCTCACAATCCTCGAGCTGGGGGATACGTGGTCGGAGTTGGGGTCCGGCGGGACCGTGAGAGTCTCGGGGAGCCGCGAGTCACTCAGCAGGGCTCAGGTGCAAGTTCGGAGGTCTTACGATCTTCAGGGAGCCGCGAGTCACTCAGCAGGGCTCAGGTACAAGTTCGGAGGTCTTACGATCTTCAGGGAGCCGCGAGTCACTCAGCAGGGCTCAGGTACAAGTTCGGAGGTCTTACGATCCTCAGGGAGCCGCGAGTCACTCAGCAGGGCTCAGGTGAGTTCCAGTTCCAGGAGCCGCGACCACGTCAGCAGGCTCTCGTTGTTCCAGCGTCGAATCTGCCGGACAGCCCCAGAGCACCCCTTGTTATAGTTCGACCCCTCTTTGATGTCCGGAGTCTGTGCAGGCAGGGGTCTTGTCACCTGGGGGTCGCTTGTCGGGATTTCCTGCTATAGTCTTTTGATTCTTTCAGGGCCGGGTCGGGAGGAGTCCCAGACACCCAGCAGGCGTGGAGCCAGCCCTCAGGGAGGCCGGAGGGCCGATCGAAACCCATCGTCCCGGGGGAGTTCAGAGGTGCGATAGAAACTGCTCCTCCCTCTCTCATCCCCTGGAAGCGGGATGTCCTCCAGCCGGAGTGGCGCCTCTATGCCCGGGTCGCGCTGGGGCCGGGCGGCCATCTTGGTGCATGAAGTGGGCACGCGGGCCCGGGGTGGCCGAAAGGGGAGAGGCCAGGGACGGGGATGTCCGGGTCGGTGCGTGTGTCCTGGTGGGGAGGTTCGGCTGGGCCGGGGGCTTGGGCTGTAGGTACCAGGTTTCGGTGGTGCGGGGGCACGGAGGGCCATTCTACGAGGCCGGGTCCAACACGCGTCCCCCCCAGCTGAAAGCCGGAGAGAACTGCCCATCAGCTTGGGGGGTTCTCTTCGCTGAGGCGGAAGAACCGGGAGAGGCCGTCAGCATTGGCGTGGTCCGTACCAGGGCGGTGTTCCACGGTGAAATCCATCCCCTGGAGGGAGATTGACCACCGCAGTAGCTTGGGGTTTTCTCCTCGCATCTGCATGAGCCAACGTAAGGGCGGATGGTCAGTTTGGACTCTGAAATGGGTGCCAAACAGGTAGGGTCGTAGCTTTTTGAGTGCCCAGACCACGGCAAAGGCTTCACGCTCTATGGTGCTCCATCTTTGTTCTCGGGGCAACAGCCGCCGACTGAGGAAGGCGACGGGCTGGTCTAGGCCTTGGTCATTTACTTGGGACAGGACGGTCCCAATGCCATGCTCGGAGGCATCGGTTTGGACTATGAACTCCTTGGCGTAGTCGGGAGCCTGGAGGACGGGGGCAGTACACATGGCCCTTTTTAGGGCATCGAAAGCTTCCTGGCAGGCAGCCGTCCACTGCACTTTCTTTGGCTGTTTTTTAGACGTGAGTTCTGTGAGAGGGCCGACAAGGCTGCCATACCCCCGAATGAATCTTCGGTAGTAGCCCGTGAGTCCCAGAAAGGCTCGGACCTCCGTCTGGGTGATGGGTGGTTCCCAGGCCAGGATGGCGTCGATCTTGGGCTGTAGCGGGGCGACCTGGCCACTCCCGACCTGGTGCCCCAGGTAGACCACGGATCCTTGCCCGATCTGGCACTTGCTGGCTTTTACTGTGAGGCCTGCCTGGCGCAGGGCGATTAGCACCCTTCGGAGGTGCTGGAGGTGCTCACTCCACTCTGAACTGAAGACAGCGATGTCGTCCAGGTATGCCGCGCTGAACTGTTCTAGCCCGGCCAGGACTCTATTCACCAGTCGCTGGAAAGTGGCCGGGGCATTTTTCATCCCGAAGGGCATTACGCGGAAGCGGTAGTGCCCATCGGAGGTGGAGAAAGCGGACCGCTCTTTGGCCCCTTCGGTGAGCGCAATCTGCCAGTATCCGCAGGTGAGGTCGAATGTGCTGAGGAACCGGGCTGCCCCTAGTCGGTCAATGAGTTCGTCGGCTCGTGGAAGGGGGTGGGCATCGGCTCGGGTAACGTCATTGAGCCCCCGGTAGTCCACGCAGAATCGGAGCTCGGGGGCGACACCGGGGGCCGCTGCCTTCGGGACCAGGACCACGGGGCTGGCCCAGGGACTGTCAGAGGGCTCGATCACCCCCAGGGTCAACATCTTCGAGACTTCCGCTTGAAGGCAGGACCGGACCCGGTCAGGAACCCGGTAGGCTCGGTGTCTCACCGGCGGGCTGTCCCCGGTGTCCACATCATGAACACACCAGTTGGTGACCCGGGGGGTCAGGGAGAAGAGGTCAGAAAATTGTCTTAGGAGCTGGCGGCAGTCCGCTTGTTGCTGGGCAGTGAGGGCTGGGGAGAGGTTCACTCCTTCCACGGAGCCATCCTGCTCCTTGATACACAGGAGGTCCGGGAGGGGATCCGACTCATCTTCGGCCCCGTCATCGGTGGCCAGCAGGAGGCTCAGTTCTGTCCGCTGGAAGTGAGGCTTGAGGCGGTTCACGTGCAGGACCCGGAGGGGATCCCGAGGCGACTGGACGTCCACCAAGTAGGTGACTTGGCTCTTCTTCTCGACCACTTTGTAGGGCCCAGTCCATCGGTCCTGGAGAGCGCCAGGCTTCACGGGGGCCATGACCCACACCTGCTGGCCCGGCTGGAACTCGACCAGAGTAGCATTCTGGTCGTACCAGCGCTTCATTTCTTCTTGACTCGCCTCCAGGTTGGCCTCGGCCAGTTCTCGGAACCTCCTGGTCTGGTTCCGGAGGGCCAGGACATATTGGAACACATCTCGGGGGGTGGTCTGGGGTGCTGCCTCCCACCCTTCCTTAACTAAACTGAGGGGACCTCGGACGGGGTGCCCATAGAGTAATTCAAACGGGCTGAACCCTAAGGACTTCTGGGGGACCTCCCGGTAAGCGAACAAGAGGCAGGGGAGCAGGACGTCCCACTTACGCCGGAGGGGCTCTTCTAGGCCAGCGATCATCCCTTTCAAAGTCCTATTAAACCTCTCTACTAGGCCGTTCCCTTGGGGATGGTACGGGGTGGTGAACTTATAGGACACCCCACATTGTTGCCACAGGGACGTCATATACCTGGATATAAAATTAGTGCAGCGATCGCTCACGACCTCGCGGGGGAAACCCACCCTGGAGAAGATCCCCATCAGGGCCCGGCCCACCACGGGGGCCGTAATGGTGCGTAGGGGAATAGCCTCTGGGTAGCGGGTGGCGTGGTCCACTAGGACCAAGATGAAACGGTGACCTTGGGAGGTGGGGGGGTCCAGTGGCCCCACGATGTCGATCCCGACTCGTTCGAAGGGGGTACTGACGACCGGGAAGGGTTGGAGGGGAGCCTTGCGCTTCCCCCCACTCTTCCCACTGGCTTGGCACGTGGGGCAGGACTTGCAGTGGGCCTCTACCGCTGCTTTCATCTTAGGCCAATAAAAATGGGTCACGAGACGGCTGTAGGTCTTGTCCTGACCCAGGTGACCGGCGAGGGGGACATCGTGGGCTAAGCCCAGGAGGAAATCCCGGAAGCGGAGAGGTACCACCAGTACCCGTCCGGATCCCAGCTCCACTGATTTCTGCTCACTATACAGGACGTTATTCTCCCAATAGATTCGGTGCGTTCCGGTCTGGTCACCTGCGGCTTGGCCCTCGGCCTGGCGCCGCAGCCCGACCAGGGAAGGACAGGTGGCTTGCTCCCGGCAAAATTCTTCTCGGGTGGGCCCGCCCTCGTGGCGCCAATGGGCCAACTCGGGTAGATCCCCCAACTCGGGGACCGGGGCGGGGTCGGATGGTGCGGGTTCGTCGCTGGCGACGGACCCTCCCGATGGGGGAACGGGAGGACCCTCGGCGGGGACGGTGCTGGCTACTTCGACCGGGGTGCTCTCGATTTCTCTCCGGGGAGTGAGTCGGGCTGTCATAGATCGGGTGGTGGCACACACCCACTCGGGGAGTCCCATCATTCCTAGGTGGGCCTTGCGCTCTACGTGCTTCCAGGGAGAACTCTCCAGGTCGTTCCCTAAGAGGCAGTCGACCGGCTGGGAGGTTCTTATGGCCACCTTGAGTTTACCTATCACCCCTCCCCACTCAAATGGCACCAGGGCCACCTGACACATACTTTCCCTATTGTCTGCAGATATCACGGGGCAAAAGACATTGGGGAGGATCTGCTCCTCGGGAACTAGGTGCCTGAGGACACCGGTGATACTGGCCCCGGTGTCCCGCAGGGCCTCTACCTGGTGGCCATTGATCTTGACGAACTGCCCATATTTCTGTGTGTTGGACGGTAGGAGGCTACCAGGGATCATTTCCCTATCTCCCAGGGATACTAGGGCCATCGCGGCTGGTTCCCACTCCTCGGCTTCCTCAACCTCCTCCCCTAGGGCTACGTTGGCTATCTGTCTCGCAGGGGTGACTTGGGTGGCCATGGGGCACTCTGGGTCATTGGCGTAGTGCCCGGGTTTCTGGCAGCGGAAACATGTGACGGTCACCCGGTGTCCCCGTCTCCCAGGGGGCCCTGTTACTGGTGGGGGGGGCGCCGGGAAAGGTGGAGGTGGTGTCTTCGGGGGGCTAGGCTGGGACTCCCTCGGCCCTCCCTGGTTCCCTCCCCCTCTCTGGCGGGGTGGTCCCTGACTGGTTCGGGGGTACTCTCCTACCATGCCCCGGGAGACCCGGGTGTTGGTCCAGCGGTCGGCCTCCACGGCCAGCTTCCGGGGATCTGTGAGCTTGCTATCCAGTAGATGTTGACGTAGCTCTACGAAGCAGTTCGCAGCCAGATGTTCCCATAACATGAGGTCAGTGAGTTCGGCAAGGGTGGTGACTTTGCTGCCCTTGACCCACCCATCGAAGGCCCGACTAAAAAAGTTTACATACTCCACCCAGGTGGTGCCCGGGATCTTCCTGCAGTCCCGGAACCGTTGGCGGTACATTTCTGGGGTGAGGCCGTATCTTGTGAGGAGAGCCTCTTTCATGTGGCTGTAGGAGGTCTGCAGGGAGAGGGGTAGGTCGAGCAGGGTGTCCCTTCCTTCGCTCAGAAACCGTCCCCACAACCCCGCCCCCCAGTCCTTCTGTGGAATCCGATGGGAGGTCATGGCGACCTCGTAGGCCCGAAACCATTGCTGAATGTCATCGTTTTTATAATATTCTTTGACCACATCCTTGGGGATGTGGACCTTCTGTTCCGCTGGGGGGGCCGTCTCTCGGTTCCCCGAGGGCCTCCCGTCCTCATTTCGGGCCTTGAGCTCGAGTTCCTTTAAGCTCCGTTCGTGCTCCAGTTGGAGCTTTCTTCCTTCGTGCTCCCGTTGGAGCTTCTTTTCTTCCAGTTCGCCTTGTACACGCATTTGCTCTACTGCTAGCTTCTTCTCCGCTAACTTCAATTCGCCCTCGATTTTGAGTTTGGCTAACTCGAGTTCATGACTGCGGCTTCTCTCTCTGTCCGCGAGCTCTTCCGGGGATAGGCCCCCGTCTGGTACGATGCCTCGCACCTGATTGCTACTGCTTTCACTTTGGGGGGGTTCGGCTTCGTCGGGGCGCTCCCCCGTGCCTTCCGGGCGGGAGGCCCCGGTCTCCACCCAAGTTTTCAGTGCTTTCTGCAAGTCTTCCTTAGTGTTGAGGCCAGTGGTAGCGATTTTAAGTTCTTTGCAAAATTGTTTTAGCTCTTTGTGTGTGTATTCTTCCAGATGCTCCACCTGGAACACTCTGTTGGCGTTGGTTTCTGCGGAGCTCGTGGCGCTTCCTTCTGCCATCTTTGTTGGTCGTGCGTCCGTCGTTTACTGTACGATCTCTAGGTGATGGGCCCGAATCCCGTCGCTTGCCACCAATGTTAGACGGCGACCTCAGAGGAGCCCGGAAAGGGGTCCTGACTACCCTGAGACCCACCCTCAAAGTATCGTAGCCGGGCACTGGCGGGAGATTCCCCAGGGGGAGGACTCTCGCAACTAGGATCGTACTTCTGGCACCACACGACACAGAGGGACCACACTGGGTATTCTCAGAACAAGCTTTATCAAACAGGTATCACTGCAAATATGTACAAGGTGAGCACGGGCTCAAGAGTCTCGGAAAGGTAGGGGGTAGCGGGACTGTCTCTGGTAACGGTTCAAAGCAGGGACGTACCCGGCGCACAGCTCACAATCCTCGAGCTGGGGGATACGTGGTCGGAGTTGGGGTCCGGCGGGACCGTGAGAGTCTGGGGGAGCCGCGAGTCACTCAGCAGGGCTCAGGTGCAAGTTCGGAGGTCTTACGATCTTCAGGGAGCCGCGAGTCACTCAGCAGGGCTCAGGTACAAGTTCGGAGGTCTTACGATCTTCAGGGAGCCGCGAGTCACTCAGCAGGGCTCAGGTACAAGTTCGGAGGTCTTACGATCCTCAGGGAGCCGCGAGTCACTCAGCAGGGCTCAGGTGAGTTCCAGTTCCAGGAGCCGCGACCACGTCAGCAGGCTCTCGTTGTTCCAGCGTCGAATCTGCCGGACAGCCCCAGAGCACCCCTTGTTATAGTTCGACCCCTCTTTGATGTCCGGAGTCTGTGCAGGCAGGGGTCTTGTCACCTGGGGGTCGCTTGTCGGGATTTCCTGCTATAGTCTTTTGATTCTTTCAGGGCCGGGTCGGGAGGAGTCCCAGACACCCAGCAGGCGTGGAGCCAGCCCTCAGGGAGGCCGGAGGGCCGATCGAAACCCATCGTCCCGGGGGAGTTCAGAGGTGCGATAGAAACGGCTCCTCCCTCTCTCATCCCCTGGAAGCGGGATGTCCTCCAGCCGGAGTGGCGCCTCTATGCCCGGGTCGCGCTGGGGCCGGGCGGCCATCTTGGTGCATGAAGTGGGCACGCGGGCCCGGGGTGGCCGAAAGGGGAGAGGCCAGGGACGGGGATGTCCGGGTCGGTGCGTGTGTCCTGGTGGGGAGGTTCGGCTGGGCCGGGGGCTTGGGCTGTAGGTACCAGGTTTCGGTGGTGCGGGGGCACGGAGGGCCATTCTACGAGGCCGGGTCCAACAAACAACTAGAGCGCTAACAGTCTTACTTATGACAAAAGTATGGCACACCTGAAGCCATCTTGATTGGAATAAAGTGGTAACACTTAAAACAATTAATTCACAAAGGAACACAACGAGGGGGTTCATTTTGCCATAGAAATTATGATTAGTACTGCAGAAAGAAAAATTAGGGCACATTTTGACTTCTCAAATCCTCTTCTATTTCCTAAAAAAATTCTGACATGCAGACTGAAACATGCACTTTCAATACCAGCAGCAGACTTCCCTGGTGAGCAGTAGCTTTACTACAGTGATCTAATAATAAACTAGAGTGCTAACATTCAGAATTCATGGCAAATGTGTGACATAACTGAATGCCTTCTTGATGGAATCAAAGTAAAAAACTGAAAGCATTTCCTACTGAGGAGACTGCAGTAAATGAGGAAATTAAGAAACTTCATAACAAATAAATCTCCCAAGATGGCCACCAGAGACAAAAGACCCCAAATGCAGCACAAATATCACCCAGATGTAGCCCACATGTTGCCCAATGACAGAAGTGTGCAAAACACTTATTTTTTGTGTATTTGCAGTTTTATATAGTGCAGACTTGTCAGGTATTGGAGTGCTTTACGTGAGCATTGGTTACATCACACAAGATCAAATTCATTTTGGTTGTATACATGGGGAGATTAAGTGATTTGACCAGAATCACAGAATGTTGAGCTGAAGCAGAAACTCCAAAGTGGTTCCCCAGTTGCAAAGTCTGCAGCTCTGGAAGTAACACCACATCCTCTCCCCTAGGTGCAACATTTAATAAAGTGGTCAACTGGATAAAAAAACATAAAGATTACAAATAATTTAAAAGTTCTTTGTCGCTATTTGAAAACTCAGAAAATATGTACTCATTTTAGTTTTTTAGAGCACTAACCATAATTTTGATGCAAATAAGACCCTCTCATATATGTAATTTCTAAAGGAAATGCTCAAGGTATTACAGTTTTGATTACATCAAGATGACGTCAGGTGTTTCACACTTTTGTAATAAATATAGAATGTTAGCAATCTAGTTGTTCATTAGGATACTGTTGAGAGGCAGAGGCCAGGGGCACAGACTCTGAAAATTGAAGGCAGGTAGGAGAGTGCAGAGGCAACAATTTGACCACACTGGGCAGGCAGGAAGGGCAGTGGCAGCACAACAGACTATGGAGGGCAGTGGAAAGGGGGCAGGGGCAACAAACCAACAATACAGGACAGGCAAGAGAGGCTGTGGCAATATAATAGACCATTGTGGGCAGAAGGAAGAGGCAGTGGTAGTACAACCATACATGCCAACAGACCCAATTCAGCCAGGAAACATCCAATGTTTTTAAGCTCAAATGGGCTTTATTTTATCTGCCTCCTGTCTACAATCTCCTCTTTTTCAATGTAACTCAAAGGGGAAAATCAATACCCCAGTTTTTTTTCAAAATCGCCCTCTTACCAAGCTCAAAATGTTCGCAAGTATGGTACATTGGATCATGGTAGGCAGGTGGAATTGGGGTAGGGACATGGACTCTGATAACAGAGGACAGGTGGTACATGGAGAGGTGCACCAAACTGACCCTACAGGGCAGGCATCAGGGTTTGCAGCAGCACAATACACCACACAGGGCATGCGGGCCGGGAGTGCAACACAACAATCCATAGAAAACAATAGGGAGGGGACAGGACCATGCACATGGACAATAGAGAACAGAGGGGAAAGAGGCAATGGTAGCTAGCTGACCATAATGGACAGACAGGAGAGAAAGCTGCAGCATAACAGACCATAAAGGGCAGGAGGGACGGATCAGGGGCATTACAATGGAACAGATAAGCCAGGAGGGAGGGAATAGGGGTCTGCACAAGGAAACAGAGGGCTGGGGGTAAGGGGGCATGGCAGGAGCAGCAAGATGACCATGGAGGTCAGGCAGGATGGGCACTGGAAACAAGACACACCATGGAGAGCAACAATGAGACTATGATGGAATACACACAGACCATGGAGGGGCGGTGGGAGGGGGTCAGGGGCAGCTAGCTGACCACACAGGGAAGGTGGGAGTGGCCATGGCAGCACAGAAGACCATGCATGGCAAGAGGGAGGGTTAGTGGCAGCACAATGGCTATGATGGGCAAGAAGGAGGGTGCAGGGGCATGCACAAAAGACCATGAACAATAGAAGGGAGGGTCAGGACCTGGGCACAGACAATAGAGTTCAGGGGAAGGGGCCTCTCAACAGACCGCGCGGGGCAGGCAGGAGTAGCAGTTGCAGCACAACAGACCAGGGAGGGCAGAAGGGTGTTGCAATAAAATGGACCATGGAGGACAGGAGGAAGGGGATAGGGTACATGGCATGTGGACAGGCAGGGTGGAGGTGGCAGGGACAGGTTACAGTCTACTGACAATGGTAGGCAGGTGGGAGGGGAGTGGCAGCTCAACAGAACACTCAGAGTAGATAGGAGTGGCAGGTCCATGGAACATGGTGGGCAAAAAGGATGGAGCAGGGGCATGCACAAAGACATCGGAGGGCAGGGGGAAGGAGAATAGGGGCAGCAAGCTAAGCACAGAGGCTAAGCAGGAGGTCAATGATGGGCCATAGAATTGGGCAATGGAGGGCAGGAGGAGTGGACTGGTACATCATGCTAAATGGAGAGCAGTGGCAGCACATCAGACCATGCATGGCAGGAGGGAGGAGGCTAGTCCATGGATTCAGACAACAGACGATAGGGAGGAGGTGGATGGGGCAGCAAGCTAACTGTTCAGAGAAGGTGGGTATTAGGAACGTTATTGTTTTTAAAATGTGTGTCTGTGCGAACTAGTTAAAATATGAACAAGTATGCAGCATAATCTCACTTTTATTCAGGAAGAAGAGGACGTTTGTGACTGTGACTCCGGGCTCACTTGGCAGAAACACCCCCCCATCGCAAAATGTAATGCCCGTGAAAAGGGTAGGTGGACGCAGTGTTATATAGAACATAGTCCTGAGAGCATGATTGAAAATGAAAACTAGATATAGTATATGGTTAGGAAACGGTGGAGGGTGGTGCCTTCTTAATTGGTCCACGTCAGTGGATAATCAACATCAAGAACATTGCTCAGAATGAAATTACTTGTGTTATTTTTATTTCTGGCAGACAAAACAGGTATAAATTGTGAGAGGAAAAGCAACAAGCCGACACGTGTTTCGCTCTAGTGGCCCATTGGCCTTGGGCTTTTTCAAGGTGGTTTTCAGTAAATAACAAGGTCTTCCTGTCAGAACCTTTCTGACAGCTCATTCCTCCAATTTTCCTGAGACCGCAGAGACTCATCTATTTCATCCGCAGGAAGACCTTGTTATTTACTGAAAACCGCCTTGAAAAAGCCCAAGGCCAATGGGCCACTAGGGCGAAACATGTGTCGGCTTGTTGCTTTTCCTCTCACAATTTATACCTGTTTTGTCTGCCAGAAATAAAAATAACACAAGTAATTTCATTCTCAGCAATGTTCTTGATGTTGATTATCCACTGACGTGGACCAATTAAGAAGGCACCACCCTCCACCGTTTCCTAACCTTACCTTTTCAATGGCTCTTGGGTGTAGCCATTTACGAGGATTGTGCCACATATAAAATTGGGCCCTAACAACTGTAGCGCCGTAAGTCCAGAACTTTCCACCCATACAGCTTCTCATAGATATAGTATATGGTATAAACTATGCACCAAAAAGTGTGATATAAGATGAACCGGGGCGTGAAATATAATATGCAATACATTGTGCGCAATGACAGATTCATTGGAGAGCGCGAGATAGCACAGGCACTAGCGCGTGCTATGCGATATGCGCCTTGGAGTGTAATATGCACAGGGCAGTGTTGTGTAACCTAACTAGTATCTAAAGTTGTAATATAAAATATGTGCTGGGGAGTGTAACGTTGCATATGCACTGTGACAAAGATATGGATCCCAGAGTGTAATATGTATGGCATAGCACTGTGCGTTATAACATAGGCATCGAGGAAGGCACATTAGATGGGGCAATATAACCCGTGCGAAGGCAAGTGTGGCATGACATATTCACGGGGTGGTGTTACAGTGCACATGGGCTAGAGAGTGTCATAGCATACGCACTAGCTGGCGGAATACAACACAGAGGTGTGTGGCACTCGGCGGGCACTGGTGGGTGTAACACAGCATTGGGCTCAGCCAGGAGCACGCTTGGACTCTCAAGAGAGGTTCGTCTCCTTTCCAGAGAGTAAAATAAAAAGTATTACACATCCGGCGGTGGATGTGTGTTTTATTAACCGTGAGGGGGGTTTCTTGCATAGTTTGGTCGAATTTTTGTCGAATCCCGTTTGAATGTCTTGGTGTGCATGTGTATTAAATGTGCCCGTCAATAGCTACCTATGTTTGTATAAATAAACAACAAGGGTGTCTACTTAGAGAGTACCCACCGGCGGGGGCGCCGGGATTAGGCACGGTAGGGCATCAGACACGTCAGAGCTTCACTAGTGGTGTAAATACATTCCACGTGGATTCATTGTATGCATAGTCGCCTTTTTAATGAATATCACGCAAATCGTCATGGTGATAGGTACATACGGTTTGTCCAGCATGTCCTAGGTGTTTCTATAAATATATATTTTTAAAAAATAATAAAAAACAAAGGCCGGCCCCGGGAGATGGGGTCCCCGGGGCCATAAGTGGCCTGAGGAGGGGGGCAATGCAGCCCCCCTCCTAAAGAATTTTATTGAAAAAAGGCCATGACCCGGGGTTGGGGTCCCCGGGGCCGATTAAGGCCTTGGGAGGGCCAAATTAAGTTTTTTTCAACTAAAAAAAAATTAGGGTGCAGGCCCTGGGAGATGGGGTCCCCAGGGCCAATAAATTAGAAAAAGAAGGGGGGCCACACAGCCCTCCTTCTTATAAAAATAAAATAAATAAAAGACCGGCATCGCGCCGGAGGCCACGCCCCCTCCTTGCAGCACTCTGCAAACGCGCCCCCTGGCCAGTTGTAAGTTGGGGAATTAATTCCCCTTCAATACTGAGGGTCCCTGAGGGCCAACTAGCCCAACAGGTATCTCTAGTATGCGCCAGGGAGCTGCATTGTAGACAGGTGTTCTGAGGCCACACCCCTTTTTACACCTCTATGCTGCGCAGCACTGTGGTGCTTACTGGAGGTACCTAGTGGGCTAGTTTGACCCTAGGGCCCCTTAGGATTCAAGGGGACTTAATCTCTCAACTTAGAACGGCCACAGGACGCGTTTACACAGTGGTGAAGGGAGGGGACGGGGCCTGAGGTGACGTGTGCAAACACGCCCTGTGGCGCGTTTTAAGTTGGAAATAATTCCCTTTCAATCCTGAGAGACCCTGGGGCCAACTAGCCCACCAGGTGCTTCCAGTAAACACCACTGCTCTGCGTTGCAGATAGGTGGTGCAGGCCGTGCCCCTTATTACACCTCTCTGCAATGGCGCTTGCTGGGCGTACCTAGTGGGCTATTTTGCCCCTAGGTACCCTCAGGATTCAAGGGGACTTAATCTCCCAACTTAAAAAAAGGCCACAGGTCGTGTTTACACAGTGGGGAAGGGAGGGGACGGGGCCTGAGGTGACGTGTGCAAACACGCCCCATGGCGCGTTTTAAGTTGGGGAAATAACTCCCCTCCAATCCTGAGGGCCCCTGGGGGCTAACTAGCCCACCAGGTGCTTCCAGTAAGCGCCACTGTGCTGCGTTGCAGAGAGGTGGTCCAGGCCGTGCCACTTTTTACACCTCTCTACAACGCAGCTCTGTGGCGCTTACTGGAGGTACCTAGTGGACTATTTTGCCCCTAGGGACCCTCAGGATTCAAGGGGACTTAATCTCCAAACTTAAAACGGCCAAAGGGCGTGTTTACACAGTGGGGAAGGGAGGGGACGGGGCCTGAGGTGACGTGTGCAAACACGCCCTGTGGCACATTTTAAGAGGTAGTTTTAATCCCCTGCCCAATTATATACTAGGGGCTTACAGAGGAGGTCATGCTAATCAAAGGGGGACCCCAACGCATAGTGTTCCCTAGTGTATGTAGTTGTTTTCACTGTATTCTGAGTGTCTTTTAACATAGTACTGGTTTTAGGACTGGTTAGTCAGACTCAGTTACCATCAGTATCCGTCTGAAAAAGTTGAGGGTACAGGATGATTTTGCAGCAAGGCTTCTTTATGCTCTTCTGTTTGTTCGTTCTGCACGTTATCCTTCTTCCTGCACTTTTCTTCGTCTTTGAGGACTTCTGTTGCTTCTTTCTGCATTTCTTTTTTTCTTTCTGTGCGTTTTTTCTTCTTTCTTCACATGTCCTATCTCTGTAGGCATAGTTAGAAATTAGCATTTAAAAAACCTTTGAAATTCACTGAAAAAACCATAGGTTTCAAGCACATCATAGTTAGGAATTAGCATTTAAAAAACCTTAGGAATTAGCATTTAAAAAACATTAGAAATTCACTGAAAAAACCATAGGTTTCAGGGGCTTTACAGTTAGCTGGACTTTTCACTCGTACAAAACCATTGAAATTCCCCCGTTATAGTTAGTTCAGCTAACTATAACTCACGCGCCCGCAATGCACTGCTGATGACATCACATATTACATCACTCATGACATGGTCAGTGACATCACTCATGACATCACTGATGACATCTCAAATGACATCACTGATGACATCATCCTTGTGATAGAGTGGCAGACCTCCTCTCCCCCTAATATAACCTTTGATACACAGAGCTGACAGATTTTAAAACACAAGCCAAAGACCTGGAAAGGAGGCTTCTAGATCGCAACTATCCAGAAGGTATAGTCAAAAGAGGACTCAAGCGTGCCAGAAATAACAATAGAGATGCTCTCCTGGAAAACCAAACACCGAAAGAACAGGAAACCAGACCAATTTGTGTGACCACTTTCAATACCCACTCTAACCAAGTGTCCAAAATTATCAATAAGAACTGGAAAATTCTAAACTGTGGGGGTCTGGACCTACCTAAACCAATGTTCTCTCACAAACGCGGCCGCAGTTTGAGGGACATCTTGGTTCACACCAGACCCCGTCTCCTTTCAGCACATCAAAATACGTGTAGTCTGTTGCCACCCATCAGAGGACATCACCCATGTGGCATGTGCAGTACGTGCTCTCTCACGAAAAAGAGTACCCAGCTCATTTTTTCAAATGGTACGTCATGGGAGCAACGAAAGTTCACGAATTGTAACAGCAAGAACGTGGTATACCTCATTACCTGTCCATGCGGTATGGAATATGTTGGCATGACCACGAGACAAGTAAAGGTGCGGATAGGAGAACACAAAAGTAATATCCGCTGCAAGAAGAGCACAACCAAAATGGCCACCCATTTTCTGAATATGAATCATGGCGTGGATGAAATCAAGTGGACTATCATTGAACAACTCAACAATGATCGTGGACTCTTTGAAAAGGAACAACGTTGGGTGTTCCGTCTGGACAAACACATAACGGGCCTGAACGATGATATACCTTGGGCACAATTGACATAATATGGGTGTCTCCATACTGTATTACTACAAATAACCTATCAAGATCGTTTAGGTGTGTGAAGTAGGAAATTATCATCTTACTCTTCATAACCCCAATCATTGAACACAGCTCCCCCAATACGGTGTGGGTGTACTTGCATATACCAGCACACTTTGACACGTAGTGTGTTATGCCCCCCCCTTTTTTTGATTACTGGCGCGATTAACTTTCCCTAAGATCACCAACTCCTTCAACAGGCGCACCGTGTCAATAACGGGCTATACGTATTTATGTTAGAATCAACTACAGCTTAAAATCTTTTCAAACATTAACCATGAGCTCAGCATTGTTTTTTCGCCAGCCCCGAAATTAATAATTAACATTAACAATCCATTATGGTCACCTCCCACCCCCGTAGACATAGTGTTCTCCAGACATCTGTGCATATAAAACCTTTTTTTCCCCCGACATCTCTTCAACGAAGAGATTTGTATCCACTTCCGTATCACAATGCACAAGGGTTTCAGTCTAGTCTTCGTAAAAGCCCCAACCCGGAAGCACTTCTAGGTGCTCCGCCGTCACCAGCTGACTTCCATTTCCAAGCCAATTACGGGAGCCTTAAAAGCATTTTACCCGCCCTGGTTCCATTACACAGCGGAACCGCGGGAGGGACAGACTCGTAGCTGAGATTTTCAGCCAGGGCACGTAAGTACGGAGCCATAGCTCCGTTTTGCAGACTTCGTCCATCACTCGAATCCTTCACCGGAGGTAACAACCTGATCCTTTTTTTACCTCTCTCTTTCCCCACTAGAACTAAGGCTCCATTAAGATCCTACCCGTTCTAGGTTCATGAGGCATTATCCTCATATACATATAAGTATGCATCTCTGTTTTTAACCACGTTTCCCACCTGAAATGCCAATGATTTTTCACGTTTGGTTATAGAGTGTGTGTTTTCTGTTGTATAGTGTCTTGTACTGTCCTTTCTTTTACAGGTCACTGCACCCTTCCTGATAACGCTAATATTACAGTTGAAGCACGCAATTTAAGTCACATTGTGGCGTTTTTTTTGCATTTACAGGTACTACGCTCTCCTTCTAGGGAAATTGATAAAGCCTTTGTTTTCCCTTGTTTTTGCAGATTTACATACATACGATTAGGTATTGTATATACGTGCACTATTTACTGCATCTTTTTCACTTTTGTATATTTACTAAGCACATGCTTCTAAGTTGGGAGGGATCTTTTTCCTGTCCTGATGAAGATGCCCAGCATCGAAACATGTTGACCCACAAGGAGTAACCACACATTACGTAGGCAAACTCCGCACCTTTGTTTTTAATAGCACCAGCCCTCCCGGGACAAATTAAAGTTTTTTCTGTCTCCCTGGGCCAGTTGCTTTTTAACATACACATTTTCACAACTACAATAGACCCTCCCTTTACATCACACATAGTACTTCATCAAAAGTGCTCCCACGTAGTCGTAGGTCGTAGCACGCCCCGTCCCGCAGCGGAGCGGGAAGACCCCCCATGATGAAGCATGACACCATGGGCCATTCTTGATGTGTGAGGGGTATTTAAACAACACTGAGTGTGCCCAACCACGTTTAGGGACACTCATTCACCATTACCCCTGTTATTTAGTCAGTACCTCCTTTTATAAGGTGGATCCTTTTGTTTACAAGCTCAACAGAACACTCAGAGTAGATAGGAGTGGCAGGTCCATGGAACATGGTGGGCAAAAAGGATGGAGCAGGGGCATGCACAAAGACATCGGAGAGCAGGGGGAAGGAGAATAGGGGCAGCAAGCTAAGCACAGAGGCTAAGCAGGAGGTCAATGATGGGCCATAGAATTGGGCAATGGAGGGCAGGAGGAGTGGACTGGTACATCATGCTAAATGGAGGACAGTGGCAGCACATCAGACCATGCATGGTAGGAGGGAGGAGGCTAGTCCATGGATTCAGACAACAGAGGATAGGGAGGAGGTGGATGGGGCAGCAAGCTAACTGTTCAGAGAAGGTGGGTATTAGGAACTTTATTGTTTTTAAAATGTGTGTCTGTGCGAACTACTTAAAATATGGACAAGTATGCAGCATAATCTCACTTTTTTTCAGGAAGAGGACGTTTGTGACCTCCTGGGACATGCTGGACAAACCATATGTACCTATCACCATGACGATTTGCGTGATATTCATTAAAAGGCGACTATGCATACAATGAATCCACGTGTAATGTATTTACACCGCTAGTGAAGCTCTGACGTGTCTGACGCCCTACAGTGCCTAATCCCGGCGCCCTCACAGGTGGGTATTCTCCAAGTAGACACCCTTGTCGTTAATTTACACAAACATGGGTAGCTATTGACGGACACTTAATAAACACGCACACCAAGCCATTCAAAGGGGATTCGACAAAAATTCGACCAAACTATGCAAGAAACCCCCCCTAACGGTTAATTAAACACACATCCACCGCCGGATGTATAATACTTTTTTTTTACTCTCTGGAAAGGAGACAATCCTCACTTGAGAGTCACAGCGTGCTCCTGGCTGAGCCCAATGCTGTGCTCCACCCACCAGTGCCCGCCGAGTGCCACACACCTCTGTGTTGTATTCCACCAGCTAGTGAGTATGCTATGACACTCTCTAGTCCATGTGCACTGTAACACCACCCCGTGAATGTCATGCCACACTTGTCTTCGCACGGGTTATATTGCCCCATCTAACGTGCCTTCCTCGATGCCTTTGTGATAACGCACAGCGCTATGCCATACATATTACAATCTGGGATCCATATCTTTGTCACAGTGCATATGCAACGTTACACTCGCCAGCACATATTTTATATTACAACTTTAGAGACTAGTTGGGTTACACAACACTGCCCTGTGCATATTATACTCCAAGGCGCATATCACATAGCACGCGCTAGTGCCTGTGCTATCTCGCGCTCTACAATGAATCTGTCACTGCGCACAATGTATTGCATATTATATTTCATGCCCCGGTTCATCTTATATCACACTTTTTGGTGCATAGTTTATACCATACACTATATCTAGTTTTCATTTTCAATCGTGCTCTCAGGACTATGTTCTATATAACACTGTGTGCACCTACCCTTTTCACGGGCATTACATTTTGCGATAGGGGGTGGAGGGTCAGGGGGTGTTTCTGCCAAGTGAGCCCGGAGTCACAGTCACAAACGTCCTCTTCTTTCTGAATAAAAGTGAGATTATGCTGCATACTTGTTCATATTTTAAGTAGTTCGCACAGACACGCGTTTTAAAAACAATAAAGTTCCTAATACCCGCCTTCTCTGAACAGTTAGCTTGCTGCCCCATCCCCCTCCTCCCTATCCTCTGTTGTGTGAATCCATGGACTAGCCTCCTCCCTCCTGCCATGCATGGTCTGATGTGCTGCCACTGCCCTCAATTTAGTATGATGTACCAGTCCACTCCTCCTGCCCTCCATTGCCCAATTCTATGCGCCATCATTGACCTCCTGCTTAAACTCTGTGCTTAGCTTGCTGCCCCTATTCTCCTTCCCCCTGCCCTCCGATGTCTTTGTGCATGCCCCTGCTCCATCATTTTTGCCCACCATGTTCCATGGACCTGCCACTCCTATCTACTCTGAGTGTTCTGTTGAGCTGCCACTCCCCTCCCACCTGCCTAGCATTGTCAGATGACTGTAACCTGTCCCTGCCACCTCCACCCTGCCTGTCCACATGCCATGTCCCCTATCCCCTTCCTCCTGTCCTCCATGGTCCATTTTACTGCCACATCCTTCTGCCCTCCCTGGTCTGTTGTGCTGCAACTGCTCCATCATAGCCAATGTGCTGCCACTAACCCTCCCACTTGCCATGCATGGTCTTCTGTGCTGCCATGGCCCCTCCCACCTTCCCTGTGTGGTCAGTTAGCTGCACCTGACCCCCTCCCACCTTCCTTCCATGGTCTGTGTGTATGCCATCACAGTCTCACTCTTGCTCTTCATGGTGTGTCTTGCTTCTAGTGCCCATCCTGCCTGACCTTCATGGTTATCTTGCTGCTCCTGCCCTGCCCCCTTACCCCCAGCCCTCTGTTTACATGTGCAGACCCCTACTCCCTCCCTCCTGGCTTGTCTGTTCCATTGTAATGCCCCTGATCCGTCCCTCCTGCCCTTTATGGTCTGTTATGCTGCAGATTTCTCTCCTGTCTGTCCATTATGGTCAGCTAGCTACCATTGCCTCTTGCACCTCTGTTCTCAGTTGTCCATGTGCATGGTCCTGTCCCCTCCCTCTTGCTTTCTATGGATTGTTGTGCTGCACTCCCGTCCCGCATGCCCCGTGTGGTGTATTGTGCTGCTGCAAACCCTGATGCCTGCCCTGCAGGGTCAGTTTGGTGCACCTCTCCATGTCCTTCCTGTCCTTTGTTATCCAAGTCCATGTCCCTACCCCATTTCCTTCCATGATCCAATGTACCATACTTACGAACATTTTGAACTTGGTAAGAGGGAGATTTTGAAAAAAAACTGGGGTATTGATTTTCCCCTTTGAGTTACATTGAAAAAGAGGAGATTGTAGACAGGAGACAGATCAAATAAAGCCCATTTGAGCTTAAAAACATTGGACGTTTCCTGGCTGAATCGGGTCTGTTGGCATGTATGGTTGTACTATCATTGCCTCTTCCTTCTGCCCACAATGGTCTATTACATTGCCACAGCCTCTCTTGCAAGTCCTGTATTGTTGGTTTGTTGCCCCTGCCCCCCTTTCCACTGCCCTCCATAGTCTGTTGTGCTGCCACGGCCCTTCCTGCTTGCTCAGTGTGGTTAAATTGTTGCCTATGCACCCTCCTACCTGACTTCAATTTTCAGAGTCCGTGCACCTGGCCTCTGCCTCTCAACCGTATCCTAATCAACAACTAGATTGCTAACATTCTATATTTATTACAAAAGTGTGGAACGCCTGACATCATCTTGATGTAATCAAAAATGTAATACCTAGAGCATTTACTTTAGAAATTACATATATGAGAGGGTCTTATTTGCATCAAAATTATGGTTAGTGCTCTAAAAGACTAAAATAAGGACATATTTTCTGAGTTTTCAAATAGCGACAAAGCACTTTTAAATTATTTGTTATCTTTATGTTTTTCTATCCAGTTGACCACTTGATTAAATGTTGCACTTAGGGGAGAGGATGTGGTGTTACTTCCAGAACTGCAGACTTTGCAACTGGGGAACCAGGTTGGAGTTTCTGCTTCAGCTCGACATTCTGTTTTTCTGGTCAAATCACTTAATCTCCCCATGTCTACAACCAAAATGAATTTGTTCTTGTGTGATGTAACCAATGCTCATGTAAAGCACTCCAATACCTGACAAGTCTGCACTATATAAAACTGCAAAAACACAAAATAATAAGTGTTTTGCACACTTCTGTCATTGGGCTATATTTGGGCTACAGCTGGGTGATTTTGGGCTACATTTGGGCTCTTTTGTCTCCGGTGGCCATCTTGGGAGATTTATTTGTTATGAAGTTTCCTAATTTCCTCATGTACTGCAGTCTCCTCAGTAGGAAATGCTTTCATATTTTTACTTTGATTCCATCATGAAGGTATTCAGATATGTCACACATTTGCCATAAATTCTGAATGTTAGCACTCTAGTTGCTCATTAGATCACTGTAGTAAAACTACTGTTCACCATGGAAATCTGCTCCTGGTATTAAAAGTGCATGTTTCAGTCTGCATGTCAGAATTTTTTAATGAAATAGAAGAGGATTTGAGAAGTCACTCAAAATGTGCCCTCATTTTTCTTTCTTCAGCATTAATCATAATTTCTATGGAAAAATGAACCCCCTCATTGTGTTCCTTTTCAAATTAAATGTTTTGTGTTACCAGTTTATTCCAATCAAGATGGGTTCAGGTGTGCCATACTTTTGTCATAATGAAGACAGTAAGCGCTCTAGTTGTTTTTAAGAACACTCTGGGACATTCTGTCATTGGGCTATACTTGGGCTACATCTGTGTGATATTTGGGCTACATTTGGGCTCTTTTGTCTCTGGTGGCCATCTTGGGAGACTTATTTGTTATGAAGTTTCCTAATTTCCTCATTTACTGCAGTCTCCTCAGTAGGAAATACTTTCAGTTTTTTACTTTGATTCCATCAAGAAGGCATTCAGACGTGTCACACATTTGACATAAATTCAGAATGTTAGCACTCTTTTTGCTCATTAGATCACTGTAGTAAAGCTACTGCTCACCAGGGAAGTCTGCTGCTGGTATTGAAAGCGCATGTTTCAGTCTGCATGTCAGAATTTTTTAATGAAATAGAGGAGGATTTGAGAAGTCACTCAAAATGTGCCCTAATTTTTCTTTCTGCAGCACTAATCATACTTTCTATGGAAAAATGAACCCCCTCATTTTGTTCCTTATTAAATTAAATGGTTTAAGAGTTACCACTTTAATCCAATTAAGATGGCTTTAGGTGTGCCATACGTTTATCATAAGTAGGACTGTTAGCGCTCTAGTTGTTCTTTGGAACACTCTGGGAAGCTGCAGTAGAACACAAAGGAATCAACTGACAGTCGCTGCCCTTGTTGGATGTACATGTTTTACTGAGAATGTCAGACTTCATTCTCACATGACTGAGAAAGATAATGTGAATTTACAGAAAATAAGCTCTCAGTTTAGCTTATAGATCACCTTCCAAACCTCTGTGGGAAAAGCATGAGAAAATATTTTTCTCTCAATCATGATATCCCAGCAGAAGGCTTTTTCACATGGTGAAATCACCTTAGAACATACCACAATTCCTAAAATGAGTATGGTACCATCAACAAATGATTTATAATTTAACTAAAGTCTTAAAAACTTCTATTAACTGCAATGCTTTTTAGGTCTCGGCTGCGAAGGCTGCGCTTGCGCAGTCTAGCTCCGAGATTTAATGACTTGGAGAAGAGGGGCTTGAACCCGCCCCTCTTCTCCCTTGTTCTCCATTGGCTGGCCTCTTGAATGCTGGCCAGCCATTGGAGAAGAGGTCAGTCATTCCGATTAGGCCCCGTCCTTTTCGGATCGGGGGGCGTGTTTTTTGCAAGAAGTCTCAAGGAGGAGATAACAGCAAAACACGCCCCCGAATCCGAAAATGCCGCTGCCTTTCTCCGAGGCATTTCTGCTCTGCCTCGGAGAAAGGCGGTGGTGTCTTCCGGTGCCCTCGGCTTGTTTCCTCTTTACTTGTTGTGGAAAGCAGTAGCTCTCCATGAGTCAGTCAAGGTAGTTTATTCGAAACTTACCCATGCAGGCTGTAGTACCCCGTGTGTTTTTTCACCTTAAAGTCTTGTTATTAAAATGCTTTTAGCTTTTGAGCTACGCATCAGTGTCCCCTTTCCCTTTCCATGCCTTGATAGAATTGACCAGTGAAGCAAAGTAGATCTGCGCGTGCGCTGTGTTAGTGTTGGGCATAGGGCAGGATGACGAACAAAGAGAGAGTGTGAAGCCGAAGGAAGACGGAGAGAGACGGAGGTAGGGGAGATGTAGAGACTTGGAAACAAAGACAGGGGCCGTTTGTGTTTGGGGTGCACACGCGCGTGAACACTTGTGTATGTGCGCCAGTACATGGTTATGGTTTTAGTGCTGCACACAGGCTGCGGTATTGTACCGTGTTTATTTCTTTACATCTGAAGAAAGGCCCGTGTGGCCCCAAAACCAGAAGCGCGCGCCCCCTCTGCTGGTCTGCTCACGGTGCCTCTTGAACGATGGGTGCTTGGGTAAAGTGCAGCGTTCGCAAAATATTCAAGAGGCTCCTTTAATATTCTCACCCCAAGACGGAGAGAGACGGAGGTAGGGAAGATGTAGAGACCTGGAAACGAAGACAGGGGCCGTTTGTGTTTGGGGTGCACACGCGCGTGAACACTTGTGTACGTGCGCCAGTACATGGTTATGGTTTTAGTGCTGCACACAGGCTGCGGTATTGTACCATGTTTATTTCCTTACATCTGAAGAAAGGCCCGTGTGGCCCCAAAACCAGAAGCGCGCGCCCCCTCTGCTGGTCTGCTCACGGTGCCTCTTGAACGATGGGTGCTTGGGTAAAGTGCAGCGCTCCGCAAAATATTCAAGAGGCTCCTTTAATATTCTCACCCCAATGAGGAAAGTTAAAAAAACTCCACCCCCCCCCCCTCCACATTTTATTTAATTTTTGCACTGTGATAGATTAGCATTGTAAGCCAGTGATGGTCTATGGGTACCGCGAACGCAAAAGGAATCGGGCTACCTACTGCCTAGAAAACAGAGTGCCGAGGAGCTATTTGCGCCCCTCAGGTGCTGAACACATGGTTGAACCTGTCATGGGGGGGATGCTCTCTTGTAAGCAAACCATCACCTTCATCTGACAGGGAGACTAGTATTTGTATTCATTTTATTTTTAATGTGTTATATAGCGCAAACATGACCCTTGCGGGTATCAGAGCGTTTTACAATAATCACGGCGACATGTAAACCTAAATAAGATCATCCACCCTTTCCATTCCTTTGGATCTCAGCAATTGTTCATCGTACACCCTTTTAATTCATTTTTTCTGGGTTCTCCAATGATTTTATTTTAAGGGTGCGCACTTTTACACAAAGTGTCTTATTCCCCTGTTATTCCTCATTGTGCTGTCATTGGAAGGCTCAGACAGCCCATGCCTGGGAACCTTGACTTGAACCCTTGACACAGGAGTTTTCCACAGCATGCAGGCGACGCTGCTCTCATGGTTTGGCACAATTGCTTACAGCAGCCACTGGACTGACGTTGCTAAAATAGCTCGGTGAGTAAAGTGCGCGCTGCGGGGATCTAGGTGTGAATGGACTCTTGGAGGGGCTGACTCAGCCCTTCATCGGTCTGAGGTCTGCACTGCAATTAGTGCATTTATGTAGGTAATGCCACCACCTGTCAGAAATTGATATTTATCAACACTAATAACTTTTATTGGCATAGGGGATCAGGACAGATCTTAAGAGTTTCTTGTTGACAAGTACAGGCGCTTTAAAAAAAAATTTACCACAGGAACATTTAGTTCACAACATTTAAGTAACATCAGTACTCAATAGGATTTACATCTAAACGTTTAAAATGTGCATACTGTAGAATAACTTGCCTCTTCGATATAACGTGCATATTTTTTTAACTTATTTTCTCACTTATGAAATTGCTTGAAGTCCTAAAGATTGTGTTGGCTATACCACCTTAATTATTACCTGTTAGATACTGTAGTCTTCTAATAATATGTTGCTCTTCGTTGCCGTTACTCAGTAGGAATTATTTTTATAATTGTAAATTATAATCTGCTCTTAGTAAACCCAGTTGACTGAGCTGTCATTGTTTTCGTGAGAAACCTTGTGGTACAAAAATAATGTAGGTGCACATGGAAGAAGACCAAATAGTAAACCCAACATCTCTTACATTTGTTTTGGCTGTGCATTTCAACGACACTCAATAGCTCTCCAAAGTGATGCGTTTTACATCCACAAAATGCTAAATCATTTCCCATTTGGCTGGCATTGGGTGACAGTCTGATTTACAATGCAACGGTCTCGGCATTGTTAAAGTTAGAGCTATTGGCATTGCTTATGACAATGCCGTTTCTTTAAATGTTTTAAACAAAAAAAACAAAACTAAAATAATGTCATGAGCAATGCCAATAGCTCTAACTTTACCAATGCCGAGACCATTGCATTGTAAATGCTTGTTAATGAGGTGCTATCATGTATATTGGTCCCAAGATGGCTGCCAACACTTCTTGGATGAAGTGCTGACAGCCAATCAGATCTCAGGATGAGATGTGTGGTTAGGCTCCGCCCAGATATGTATGTGATTTTACTTTTGATTTTCTCAGGAACTACTGAACAGATTGACACCATATATGCAAAAGGCACATCCCTGAGCTGAGGACTACCTCTCTGCCAAATTTCAAGTAATTCTGTTCAGCCGTTCGGGCTGTACCTTGGACTAAAGGTCCCTATGGAAAATTGCATGGGGAAAACGTGTTTTGGGACCCCCCTTTTTTCTCAGCCCCCGCTTGACGAATCCCCCCGAGACTTTCAGGGTAGGAGCGGAGCGGAGCGCCCCACCTATTTTGAAAATTTAGTGAGGATTCGTCAACCGGCGCCAAAGTTATTCCAAATAGAATGTTGCGGATTTCCTATGGAAACACGGTCCTAACTATAACTATCTACTGGCGACCGCCAGTAGATAATATATATCCTCTTACAGTCATCTGCCAAATATCTTCATTCGGGTTTCTCACATCCACCTTTTGCATCTCACATGAACCCTTCCCTCTGCGGTTTTAGAGCATGTGACCATTACTAAAGACCAGAACGTCTTTATTTTGCCCGCACAAGTAACTGCTTGTGTTATTTTTATATAAAAATATAAGTTGTGAAGAAGATCCGAATTTCCAATAAATATGTACACATGATTCATCAACGCCAGGTATGGTTCTTAAGTTAACTATATGAGTCATTAGCAGTATCTCATGTTTTTATTATCAATACTCTGACTACATAAAATACTGCGATGCAAAAACATCGCTTTCAAGAATAGCTCTGCCACTTTTTAAAATCAAGATAAACCAAAAATTCCACAGTGCCTCTGGCGGAAACCACCGGTCAGGGGATATTGGAAATGCATTTCGGGCATGCGATAACATCACTCCAATAGTGCTTCGAAGCAAACAGCGCAACCAAAGCCAGCGCATTTCAAACCAATCACAAATAAAGACACATTATATTTTTTTTATGTATCAAACTGAGAATTAGTTGGATTTTCTAGTAAAAGCTCTTTCTGGGGCGGTATACTTACATTCTATTGTCATTTACCATTCACTTCACAGACCTCAAGGCTCAAGTGAGCTTCTTGTAAATACAGCCCCGCGTTTCCGCCGTCCTGGCCGCGGGTGCCACCTCTCCCCTCGGCTAAAGAACCGGTTCAGGGAGCCAGAGGCGCAGAGCTGTAGGGCTGGCGTGGATGGGCATTGTAACTGCATTTTTTTTGTGTGTACATATTTATATAGCACGAACACGACCCGAAGGTATTGGAGCACTGTACATGAGCACCGTATTTACATTACACATTTAGGCACGGGGAGATTAAGTGATTTGCCTAGAATCACAGGATGTGGACGCGACTCCGAGGCTCAAACCCTGGTTTCCAGCACCAAAGTAGGCAGTCTAGCCGACGGACCACATCCCCTCCCCAATTTTATCGCTCCAGCTACCCCGGCCCGTATGCCCAAGTCTAGTGGTTAATCCAGGGGGGATTGTTGGCGCTATGATGCGTCTTGGGCACTGAAGGAGCCCAGACGCTGCATCTGCTCCAGTTTCTTTGCAGCAGAAGTTAGGGGTGATCTGTAGTGGGGGGTTTGTGCGCCCACGCAGATGTGTTGATGGGATAAACAGACCGCCTTGGGCGACTACATGCTGCTAGGTTGCAGGGTGTGACCCTCAAAGGAGGACAGGTTGTGATCTTTGAGATGTGATCAGAGGGACGGGAGGCCTGAGCCATGCAGGACCCACTCTGAATGTCCAACACCTGCCTTCTTTCTGGTGCATTCTTCGCCAGAGACATGCGCTTTGAGTCATTGCACCTTTCATCAGTGCGCCTTGCCACGGCATCCTTGGATACAGCGGGGCTGCTGTGCTGTTTGTTACCATCCAGCAGCGGCCTACGGCCCGCAACATCCACAGGACACACGGCTCGAGTCCCTTGGATGCGATCTTCAGTGTAAGAGGTGGGTGAGCCGTGGTGGCGGTGGAATTAAACGAAGTAAACCAGCACACTTGGGTGCCAATCACGATCCTGTAAAAACCGGGTACGAACCGTCGGACGGAGCATATTCTCCGTCCGACGCATACCCGGTCGTCAAAATATACCAACATGGAATTACGATTCGCACGGAAACACCATTTCCGTACGAATCGTACAAAACCCCGACCGACGAAAATAAACATACAAATGCGATCCGGGAAAGCGCCGACCTGACGTCGGGACGCACGCAGCCTGCCATTCACGAACCAGGAATTACGATTCGCACCGACGTCATCCCGCACGGTGAATATTTTCCGGCTGCCAAAAACTGCCGGGAAATCAGGACGACGCGAACAAGAAGTACCAGTACGCGACGGACAGACAGGACGACGCGAACAAGGAGTACCCGTACGCGACGGACAGACATGGACCCGAACCTACGTGTCATCCCAGCCCTCATAGCAGTCGACCTCCTCTACAGGTTCCGACGCAGACGCCGCAGAAGGTCAGAACAACAAAGGGAGGGGGGAAAGGGGGGGAGATGGCAGGTCCAGGGCAGGACACAAAACCACCACCATAGTCACACAGCACACATGCCCTGGACATACCTGACCCTCAGGCCCTGGTCACTACGAGGGGGTGGGGGCGTGTCCAGCTAAGCCAGCGACCGCCACAACGGAAGTTCTTGACGACGCGAACCGGCAACACAACCAGACAGGTACATCCCGTACCCACGCCTTAAGAGCGTGGGTACGAGTCGTACCACGCCCACACCTACGTCACCCCAACAATGGCGGGACGGCTCGTACCCACGTGGCAAAGGCCTGGGTACGGGCCGCACAAGCTTCACATAGCGTGGGGCCGGATATGTACGGACCGTACCCCCACCCCGTATGCATGGAGCGTACCCCCAACCCCAACAGTGTAAGTACGACACGTACCCCCACCTGCGTATGCAAGGAGCGTACCCCCCATGCCAACAGTGTAAGTACGACACGTACCCCCACCCGCGTATGCAAGGAGCGTACCCCCATGCCAACAGTGTAAGTACGACACGTACCCCCACCCGCGTATGCAAGGAGCGTACCCCCCACCCCAACAGTGTAAGTACGACACGTACCCCCACCCGCGTATGCAAGGAGCGCACCCCCCATGCCAACAGTGTAAGTACGACACATCCCCCCACCCGCGTATGCATGGAGCGTACCCCCCACCCCAACAGTGTAAGTACAACCCGTACCCCCACCCGTGTACGTATGGAGCGTACCCCCACCCCAACAGTGTAAGCACGACCCGTACCCTCACCCGCGGACGTATGGAGCGTACCCCCACCCCAACAGTGTAAGTACGACCCGTACCCTCACCCGCGTACGTATGAAGCGTACCCCCACCCCAACAGTGTAAGTACGACCCGTATCCGCACCCGCGGACGCATGGAGCGTACCCCCACCCCAACCGTGTATGTACGACACGTACCCCCACCTCGTATGCATGGAGCGTACCCCCCACCCCAACAGTGTAAGTATGACCCGTACCCCCATGGAGCGAACCCACACACGTGTATGGACAAAGCGTACATATTGTTAAATAGGAGGGGTGTGTGCAGAGTCCTCCCAGCAGTGCCCAGACATAGGAGGGGTGGGTGCCTATCACTCCCAGCAGTGCCCAGAGACAGGAGGGGTGGGTGCCTATCACTCCCAGAAGTGCCCAGAGACAGGAGGGGTGGGTGCAGAGTCCTCCCAGCAGTGCCCAGAGACAGGAGGGGTGGGTGCAGAGTCCTCCCAGCAGTGCCCAGAGACAGGAGGGGTGTGTGCAGAGTTCTCCCAGCAGTGCCCAGAGACAGGAGGGGTGGGTGCCTATCACTCCCAGCAGTGCCCAGAGACAGGAGGGGTGGGTGCCTATCACTCCCAGCAGTGCCCAGAGTCAGGAGGGGTGGGTGCAGAGTCCTCCCAGCAGTGCCCAGAGACAGGAGGGGTGTGTGCAGAGTCCTCCCAGCAGTGCCCAGAGACAGGAGGGGTGGGTGCCTATCACTCCCAGCAGTGCCCAGAGACAGGAGGGGTGGGTGCCTATCACTCCCAGCAGTGCCCAGAGACAGGAGGGGTGGGTGCCTATCACTCCCAGCAGTGCCCAGAGTCAGGAGGGGTGGGTGCAGAGTCCTCCCAGCAGTGCCCAAAGACAGGAGGGGTGTGTGCAGAGTCCTCCCAGCAGTGCCCAGAGACAGGAGGGGTGGGTGCCTATCACTCCCAGCAGTGCCCAGAGACAGGAGGGGTGGGTGCAGAGTCCTCCCAGCAGTGCCCAGAGACAGGAGGGGTGGGTGCAGAGTCCTCCCAGCAGTGCCCAGAGACAGGAGGGGTGTGTACAGAGTCCTCCCAGCAGTGCCCAGAGACAGGAGGGGTGGGTGCCTATCACTCCCAGCAGTGCCCAGAGACAGGAGGGGTGGGTGCCTATCACTCCCAGCAGTGCCCAGAGACAGGAGGGGTGGGTGCCTATCACTCCCAGCAGTGCCCAGAGTCAGGAGGGGTGGGTGCAGAGTCCTCCCAGCAGTGCCCAGAGACAGGAGGGGTGTGTGCAGAGTCCTCCCAGCAGTGCCCAGAGACAGGAGGGGTGGGTGCCTATCACTCCCAGCAGTGCCCAGAGACAGGAGGGGTGGGTGCAGAGTCCTCCCAGCAGTGCCCAGAGACAGGAGGGGTGGGTGCAGAGTCCTCCCAGCAGTGCCCAGAGACAGGAGGGGTGTGTGCAGAGTCCTCCCAGCAGTGCCCAGAGACAGGAGGGGTGGGTGCCTATCACTCCCAGCAGTGCCCAGAGACAGGAAGGGTGGGTGCCTATCACTCCCAGCAGTGCCCAGAGACAGGAGGGGTGGGTGCCTATCACTCACAGCAGTGCCCCGAGTCAGGAGGGGTGGGTGCAGAGTCCTCCCAGCAGTGCCCAGAGACAGGAGGGGTGGGTGCAGAGTCCTCCCAGCAGTGCCCAGAGACAGGAGGGGTGGGTGCAGAGTCCTCCCAGCAGTGCCCAGAGACAGGAGGGGTGTGTGCAGAGTCCTCCCAGCAGTGCCCAGAGACAGGAGGGGTGGGTGCCTATCACTCACAGCAGTGCCCAGAGACAGGAGGGGTGGGTGCCTATCACTCCCAGTAGTGCCCAGAGACAGGAGGGGTGGGTGCCTATCACTCTCAGCAGTGCCCCGAGTCAGGAGGGGTGGGTGCAGAGTCCTCCCAGCAGTGCCCAGAGACAGGAGGGGTGTGTGCAGAGTCCTCCCAGCAGTGCCCAGAGACAGGAGGGGTGGGTGCCTATCACTCCCAGCAGTGCCCAGAGACAGGAGGGGTGGGTGCAGAGTCCTCCCAGCAGTGCCCAGAGACAGGAGGGGTGTGTGCAAAGTCCTCCCAGCAGTGCCCAGACATAGGAGGGGTGGGTGCAGAGTCCTCCCAGCAGTGCCCAGAGTCAGGAGGGGTGGGTGCCTATCACTCCCAGCAGTGCCCAGACGCAGGAGGGGTGGGTGCCTATCACTCCCAGCAGTGCCCAGAGTCAGGAGGGGTGTGTGTAGAGTCCTCCCAGCAGTGCCCAGAGACAGGAGGGGTGGGTGCCTATCACTCACAGCAGTGCCCATGGAACGCAAAGGGTGGAGTAGCCACAGATACCATGCCCACAAATTTCAGTCAGGTGCACAAAGACCCTGCAGTACATGTACCACATGTGTGCGAGGCTGGGAGTATACGCATGCATAGCGCAGAAAAGAAAACACGTACACATGAAGTCATGTCAATAGTCCACATACACAAGTACAATGACTACCAAGAATGCCACGAATGATGCAGGTGGAGACATCGCTCAGCATGCATGTGCAAAGTAGAAGGAGTCCGTCACACACCCAGCTAATGTACACACAGCTCAGCGCTAAATATTGGGAACACCCTGCAGGGAAGATGTCAGGGTACACAGAGGAAGGAATACACCTTTGGACAATTTCACCATGCAGCAACTGCTTACATGAACAGAGAAAGCTAGCTAACACCGCGTGATGGCACACAGATCCCAGGGTCCCCCCTATGACCAGCACACTACTACATTTCCCACACAACCAACACATGATCACCACCCAAAATCATGTAGCAGCCCCACCAACAGCAATATCAGAAAAGCAGTAGTGTTCAAAGGAAACAAAAATGGCTTTAATCAGCAATATCAAAAATTGTAGGTTCGTAGAAAGTTCAATATTTACAAAGCCCATTGGGCAGTCCAGAAGTCACAGCTGGAACGGGGGACACAGTGGGATGCGTGTCCCCTAGCTTGCCTGCACAGTTACATTCCGTCGTCTTCCACAGGGGTGAGGGCATCATGTGGGGGGGAAGAAACAGGCACCGCAGGGACAGGAGGGTGAAGGGTAGGCGTCATGGGTGCAGGGATGGAGGACTCCACCACAGGGGGTGGGGCAGGGCCAAAGGTGGAGGCCAGGATCTCGCTGCACACCTTAGCAAGGTCCTCCAGGGAATCCCCTGCACCCGAAGGAACCACAGGCCCCAAGGAGGGGGGGGTCAGAGGGATGGGTCGCAGCGCCACTGGGGGAGGGTGTAGACAGGGGGGGGAATCAACCACCCTGACCGAGGACTTCCTTGACCGCTTGCGTGGTGGTGTCACTGTGGGGCTCAGGGACAGAGCGGCCATGAAGGAGTCTTTGGGGGAGATGTGGCCAGGAGAGCTGAGGGGAGGGGATTTGGAGGGAGTGGATTGGGTGGAATGCGGACTCCCACTCTGGCTGCGTGTCACACGTTTGCCCCTCGACCCAGTGGGTGTGCCTACTTCACCCTGAGTGTGCGTGTCAGGAGGTGTGCGGTGGACCTTCCCTGCTGGTGTGGTGCCTGTGTGTATTGTGGTGGGTGCATGCTGACGTCTGGGTGTATGGGGACAGGCATGGGAGTGGGAAGTGTGGATGGGGCAGGGGTAGGGGGTGGGACGTAGCACTGCAGGAGACCCACTGCTTCAGTCAGTGTCGAGTCTATCGACCTCAGCAAGCTGCGTTGGTCAGCCTGCGATGAATGAATGCCCTCCAAGTATGCCTCCATGTTGTGCAGCACTTGGCTGTGGCCATGGAGGACATTAAGGATCGCAGCCTGACCAACCTGCAACTGCCGCTGGATGTCCACAGACTCGGCATTGGCGGCAGCAGTGGAGACAGGGGCAGGGGTTCGGTGCCTGGCAGGAAGGAGACATGTGGTGACCGGGCACGCTGGGAAGGGACACGAGCAAGTTGGAGGCGGCTGATGGCAATGGAGGGGGCGGGGCGAGATGTAGTGCCGCTGTCAGCTGCTGGTGCAGCCGCCGCCCACTCGGAGAGATCATCCTCGGACCCGTCAGCTTCATACTCTGTTGTGCCAGTCGACAGGTCCCCGGGTTCACTCTCCTCCGCCTCTGTCCCACTTGATGTGCCAGCCCCGATGTCACCGCTGGCACTGGTGCTCGGTCCCTCTGCTCCGTCTGTGCCCATGTCTCCCTCCGTGTCCCCCGACGATGCTGTGGGCAGGGTGAAGAGACAGAAATTAATCATACACCTGTATACATATGTCACATGAGTCCAATCTACATAGGTCACAGTGCATAGCCTGAAACAAAAGAAGAGTTACATCTACAAAACAAGGTACATATGTAGGGCATGCAAGACACAGTTTTTTGACCCACCATGCCACCGAAAAACTATGGAGAGCATGACACAATAGCAAATGAGATGGAATGGAATTTTGACTGAGGAGCACGGCCCTGGGGACAATCCAGCACTGCATCTGCACCACACAGCGTGGCAGGAAATAGGGATGAGCAGGGACCATATCCAGGAACAAGAGGCACATGCAGCATAGGTTAAACTGAAAACATGCCCACCATGACTGGCCCACTGCACCTTGAGTGCATGTCCAGACCAACATCACACACTGGCCAGTCCTAGCAAGGAGATATCAGGTTGTGACATGAAGGCCATGCCCGCACCACCCACCCCCTACATGAGACTATTATTTGGAGACACAGGAAGCACTTACATCCCTTAGTCTGGGTGAAATACACATGGGATGCAACAAATCAAGGTTGCACACAAAATACCCAAGGTGCGCCTGTCCAAATAATCATGTACAAATGGGCATCATCAGATGATTGTAACAAGACACACAGCCAATGTCCACCGTGAGTATGAACAAGGAAAATTAGGTCAGTCTGTACAGTGGACACTTGTACTACATTTCACGTCAATATACATTTGGCCAGGGGACAATGGCACAGAGCACAACCTATGCTGTAGACACAGAGATTGTCAACATATTCGGATTACACACATGATACCTAGGAAAATATGCCCCTGGGGACAGTGGTGACCACACAACTCCATGTTCCTGAATGGGAATGACTGCAACACACGCTACCATCCCCGCACTATGCGTACCGCACACTCATGCACATCATGTCACAGGCCACCACATAGGACATGCGTGCTGTAAGGCCTCACACTTGAGAGACTAACTCCCATGTCTGGACTCAGCATTAGTGCCAACTGACATGGAACCCACAAGACCAGAACTGGACAGGGCACAGGCAAGGTCCCAAAACATGTTACACACCACCCCCACACATGATGCTGCAGGCATTGTACACGCGGAGAAGGTGCCAGGCTACATAACCTTGTGACGGAGTGATGACACACAGACCAGGGAACACATTGCAAGGAGGGGAAGGGAGGCAGGAGAGCACTGCAATACTGTGGGTAACAGGATCTGCACAGCACCATTAAACCCTGGCAGTGCATCCATGGAACAGTGCACTTACAAATGCTGGTGAAACACAACAAACACACATGTACCTACCCCCTTCCTGCTGCTGCATCTCCTGTAAGCGCCTGTCCAAGTCTGGAAATACCACCGCCAGCACACGCTTGTGGATGTGGGAGAGACGGCGGCGCCCGCGGTTCTTATGGCTCTCAGGTGAGTCCCCCAGCAGGACCCGTGCGATCCTCCGCGTCCAGCACCGGATATCCTGCCAGCGTTTCCTCACCTGGGACAGGCTCCGCCTCCGACCATCCGCACCGCTCACGGCACTGACGGCGGTCAGCCAGATCTGCTCCTTGGCAGAGGCGCCTACCTGTGAGGATGAACAAGTGACACATCAATACACCTGCAACATGTCAGAGAGACACACATGGGAACAAATTAGCTGGTTACAACAAGGCATGTCATGCAGCCAACGCATTGCACCTTTGCCATAGGGACATACTCCTCTGGGGAAGGGCAAAAGCAGTACGTGCCAGTGAAAGTACACAGATGGAATGAGGGCAAATACACAATCAATTATCAAGGCTCACACTGTGTATCACACCCACCCTCCTGTTTCTGGGCACTGCTGGGAGGACTCTGCACCCACCCCTCCTGTCTCTGGGCACTGCTGGGAGGACTCTGCACCCACCCCTCCTGTCTCTGGGCACTGCTGGGAGGACTCTACACACACCCCTCCTGACTCTGGGCGCTGCTGGGAGTGATAGGCACCCACCCCTCCTGTCTCTGGGCACTGCTGGGAGGACTCTGCACCCACCCCTCCTGTCTCTGGGCACTGCTGGAGGACTCTACACACACCCCTCCTGACTCTGGGCACTGCTGGGAGTGATAGGCACCCACCCCTCCTGTCTCTGGGCACTGCTGGGAGGACTCTGCACCCACCCCTCCTGTCTCTGGGCACTGCTGGGAGGACTCTACACACACCCCTCCTGACTCTGGGCACTGCTGGGAGTGATAGGCACCCACCCCTCCTGTCTCTGGGCACTGCTGGGAGGACTCTGCACACACCCCTCCTATGTCTGGGCACTGCTGGGAGGACTCTGCACACACCCCTCCTATGTCTTGCCACTGCTGGGAGGACTCTGCACCCACCCCTCCTATGTCTGGGCACTGCTGGGAGGACTCTACACACACCCCTCCTGACTCTGGGCACTGCTGGAAGTGATAGGCACCCACCCCTCCTGTCTCTGGGCACTGCTGGGAGGACTCTGCACCCACCCCTCCTGTCTCTGGGCACTGCTGGGAGTACTCTACACACACCCCTCCTGACTCTGGGCACTGCTGGGAGTGATAGGCACCCACCCCTCCTGTCTCTGGGCACTGCTGGGAGGACTCTGCACACACCCCTCCTATGTCTGGGCACTGCTGGGAGGACTCTGCACCCACCCCTCCTGTCTCTGGGCACTGCTGGGAGACATCAGGCATTCCCCCCCCGGGACCCCCACTACAGTACATAGCATGTGTGTCACACCTGAACACAATGGCAGAAGTCACTGTCACAAAAGAAGGGACACAGTCTGTGCTAGTAGCTCTGCACTCACCTGATACCCTGGTCGCCCATACAGCAGGGGGTACTGTGGGAGGATCACATCCAGCAATGCCAGGTTCTCCTCCAGGGTGAATGGCTGTGACCTCTCCAAAGACCTTGACATGGTTCCAGGGAATCACGAGCAGCAGCAGTGTGTTAGATAGGAAATATGTGCAGGCAAGTGCTCCCTCATGGGACCTGGCTGCCTTATATCTGCCTTGCTGGCCTGTTTCATGCACAGGAGTACAGAGTGATTGGTCACTCACATTTGCATCCTATGTTTCCTCCAATCCCTTCAAACCTAGCACAGTCAGTGGGTTCTCATTGTGTTTTTTTCTTCAGCATGATGTCAACCCCACAAACACATTGCAACAAAGTAGATTCATTCCAACTGACTTCTGCTGTGCACCTTCCAGAACAAATTCAAACTTGAAACTTGGGCTCCATGACAACCAGCATGCATGTAGGCCTCAATACTTGTCCCTCATGTGTCCCCTATGCAAAATTGAGCTTCACCCACAGGTACGGTGCGTTCCGGGCCCCTAGGGCACCCCAAATGCATAGCAATGGCCCGTACACGCGTGCGTACGTTCACTATCACTATGGGTGTCCTCGCGTATGCGTACTCGTAGTGATAGTGAGCGTACAGGCGTGTGTACGGCCCGTACCACCATGGGTGTCCTCGCGTATGCGTACTCGTACTGGTACGGCCCATACACACGCCTGTACGCTCACTATCACTACGAGTACGCATACGCGAGGACACCCATAGTGATAGTGAACGTGCAGGCGTGTGTACGGGCCGTACCAGTATGAGTACGCATACGCGAGGACACCCATAGTGATAGTGAACGTACAGGCGTGTGTACGGGCTGTACCAGTACGAGTACGCATACGCGAGGACACCCATAGTGGTACGGCCCGTACACACGACTGTACGCTCACTATCACTACGAGTACGCATACGCGAGGACACCCATAGTGATAGTGAACGTACAGGCGTGTGTACGGGCCGTACCAGTACGAGTACGCATACGCGAGGACACCCATAGTGATAGTGAACGTACAGGCGTGTGTACGGGCCGTACCACTATGGGTGTTCTCGCGTATGCGTACTTACTGACCGTACACATGCCTGTACGCTCACCATCACTATGGGTACACATACGGCAGCACTCCCATAGTGATATGGGAACGTACACAGGCCTCTTAGCAGCAGTACAGCGGTTTTCACACATCACAGTGGTGACAGGCAGCACACAGGAAGGAATAGGGCGGACATACTTGTCCATGGATGGACATCAAGGCATTGTCTGTGCAGTACTACATGTGTGGGGCACAGGTGTGACAGGCTGTGATGTGGCACATTACTCCTGAGTCGAGAAGGCACCAGATGTATGATGAGATGTGTACAGATGTAATGTGTGACGGTGCAATGTGTGCCAGGCATGCCCTTGACTCCTTGGACATGTGTGCATGTTGTACTGCACACTTGGGATGACCGACACTGGCATGGCACGGACACCAACACACGGAAGTGTCCCCTGATGCCCGGTACAGGGGTTACCACACCTGACTTGTCACTACCCACGGTGCACGATGTGACTATGTCAGATATGTGTGGGGGGTTCCCATTAGGTTGATGTTGGAGCACCCTCAAAAGCTGCAGCTGTTGCAGCAACCAACATGTGTCTGTGTGTAGATTGACATTGCACACTGTTCCGCACACCATGCCACATGTGGTATCGGATGTGAGGTGCGTATGTATGCATGTGACACGGAGTAGCGTAACAAGGACATGTCTGCATCCTCTCAATGAATGTGTGGTGAGTCATGACATGTGCACTTTCATGGCAAGGTGTGTGGGCTGTCCTAGTGTAATGTCATGTGACCTGTGGCTCTAGTGTTCCGCTACCAGTCTCTGCAATCGGCATCCTACTTCTGCTGATGTGTGGGTGTATGTCACTCCTGTCTTGCGTCTGGCTGTTCACTTGCACTGGGACACAGCTAATCCCATGGCATGTGGAGGTTCTCAATCTCTGTGTGTAGCTGGCTCTTGGTAGGAGTGTCACCTGGCAGCCATACGTGTCCAGGGCATGTGGCACATACCTGACTCCGTATGTAGCATATGTGTATAGATAGATTAACATGTGCTCAATAGAAATTATTTGTTGTTGTGGTGCACTCACTCTTCCTTGTCACTTCCAAATTACTGCAGAGCGCCGCCTCTTCCCCGAGCAATTCCGGACTTGGCTGCCATGCGGGAGAATGATCGTATCCGGTGCTACCGCTTCCCCCAACGGTTGATTCTGGAGTTGACGGCGAGACTGGCACCACACCTGCAACCGCTGCACAGGTATCCTACGGCACTGACACCCAAGCTGAAGGTAAAGGCAGCCCTACATTTTCTAGCCACGGGTACCTTTCAAAATACCATAGCTCATGTTGGTGGCATGTCCCAGAGCATGTTCTGCCGTGTGCTGCATGATTTCTTAGAGGCCATGTTGATTCACCTGGATGACTTCATACATTTTCCTACCCCTGAAATGTTGACTGGGGTCAAGCGTGGATTCTATGCCCTGGGAGGGATGCCACATGTCATTGGGTCCATAGATGGGACACATGTTGCATTGGTACCACCACAGGCACAGGAGGTAGCGTACCGGAATCGCAAGCACTACCACTCCATCAATGCCCTTGTGGTGTGTCTGTCCAACATGGTGATTTCACATGTCTGTGCTCGTTTTCCAGGATCAGCACACGATGCCTACATCATGAGGCGTAGCAGGGTGCCTGAAATGATGATGCAGCTGCGCAACGAACGAGCATGTGTTGTTGGTGGGTACAGTCTGTCTGTCCTGTATTTTGTGTAGACTACCGGCACGACCGCTTCTCCAGTTCTAACGATGTCCATGTGCTTCCCATGTAGGGGACGCTGGCTATCCCAACATGCCATGGCTGATCACACCTCTCCGCTACAACACCGCCCATGGCCGGACAAGGCGAGTGATAGAGAGGACGTTTGGCCTGCTGAAGAGCCGATTCAGGTGCCTACACAAGACCGGCGGCGCACGCCCATATGCCCCTGCGAAGGTCTGCAAAATCTTCATGGTCTGCTGCATGCTGCACAACATGGCAGTTGAGAAAGCTGTGCCACTCATCCTGGATCAAGATGACGAGGACCATCCACCCGTGGAGGACGAAGGGCTTGGCAATGGGGCTAGTGAT
Source organism: Triturus cristatus (assembly GCF_964204655.1). Lineage (NCBI taxonomy): Eukaryota > Metazoa > Chordata > Amphibia > Caudata > Salamandridae > Triturus > Triturus cristatus. The sequence continues at coordinate 304,152,928 of NC_140579.1, read as the reverse complement.
GTGGAGGATGTGGAGCCGCAAGAGGACATCAGGACTCGGCTCATACGCGACTTCTTTGCTTAGTGGTGAGTACCAGTGTCTGAGTGTGCACACATTGCTCCCCGTGTGTGATGTGTGTCTCCACCTGCATGTATGGCACGTGAGTCAGAGGTGTGTGTGGGTGTGTCACTGGAGTGATGGTGGCAGTGATGGTTGTATTTCCCCAGTCATAATTGTGACCTAGCATGTTGTCATCCATACATGTGTCGAGTACTTGCACATGCAAGTGGCTGTGCTTTTTGTGGCTGACTTCTTGTGTGTCTCTCTTCCCCAGGTACTTGCGCATGCCGTCTGCTGCTTGCATTGTTGTGGCACTGCTATTCCTCATGGACACGTCATCGTGTGCTGACTCAGCGTTACACGCACGGACAAGTTTGGAAGTCTCCTTAGAGTAAGGGATGCATCAGGGGTGTATTGGGTGTGGCAGTTGTTCACGATGTATGCACACTGCCCCTGTCGATGTTTGGTTCATCTGCAGCCATGTTGCATCACCATGGTACACATGTCATGCAGCTGTGTACACCTGAATAGATGGTCTGACTTGTTGACAGTAATCAGTGATGGGATAGTGGATTGTGATGATGGCATCAATGTGTGTAACACTGCCCTCGGACACATACGGTTTGCATTGGCTTGACATGGTGTGGGACTTCTACATCAGCGGATCAATGGTGTATGGCAGTCTCTCCGTGAGCAGCTGTGGGTGTTTAGCTGTTAGCCGACAATTGTGTGCCAGTTCCATGGCTATCACGCATTTGTGCTGCAGAAGGGTGGTGCCAGTGTTGGACCCACATGTTACTCCACATGAAGTGTTCATGTGTACTTCAAGTTGCCTCTGCAATCCCGAAAACATGACTAATAAAGGTGTCCCTATGCCTCCAAGGTGCCTCTTCTCAGTCAATGCTGGTGTGTTGCCATGGTGCATCCAGCATGTCTGGTATGGTTTTCCCTCATAGTGGCTATGTGTCTATGTGTCGAGTAGCAAGATGCAAGCTGTGTGTGTGGGATGAGACTGTGTATTGTGCATGATGTCCATGACTGTGTGGGTATTGTGACATGTGCCATCCCCATGCATCCAACGTTGGCCAGGCCCCCATTCTCTGCATCCACCGGACTCAAGCTTGCAGGACATGGTTCTGCCACCTGTCTACACATACCTGGGTGCCCCCAGGACACTGGACAGGATCCCTGACCTCTGCACATGACTGTTGCTGTACTCAATGTGTCTGTCAGCACGGTTGTGCGGCCACCCCCTCAGCTGGTTGGGCCCATCACGGGTGTGTATGGTGCTCCATGTCTGTCTTGCCTAATACACTGTGACCCGTGTGTCCTGTGCCAGACTCAGGCCCCAGGGTGTGGATGGTTGAAGTCAAAAGAGAACTCAGGCATGTTTAGACTTTACAAGACACATGTAAGGTAATAATGCAACCAGCAGGCATCTTCTCTTCATGGTGTGAATTTTTATTTTTGTGGGGGGGTGGGGGGGGGGGGGTATGACGTGAGGGGCTTTCCGGGAGTTTGGAATCCAAAGTTCAGTAGGGGAGTTGGTGTCCTTGCCATTGGAAATCCTCAGAGTCCATGCCACAGTCTTTGTCAACAATGGTCAGACAGTGAGCAGCAAGGCCATGTGGCAGAGAATGTCTCTTGATGCTGTGATGCTGTTGCTCCAGTGGGCCAGGTGCCAGGCCAGGTGTCCTGGGAGATGGTGATGTAGCGCCGACCCTCACGGTCCTTTCTGTGGACGACCCGGCCTCCTGCGGGGACCCTCAGAAGCAGGCCGTGACGATGTTTCCAAAGTTCAGTAGGGGAGTTGGTGTCCTTGCCATTGGAAATCCTCAGAGTCCATGCCACAGTCTTTGTCAACAATGGTCAGACAGTGAGCAGCAAGGCCATGTGGCAGAGAATGTCTCTTGATGCTGTGATGCTGTTGCTCCAGTGGGCCAGGTGCCAGGCCAGGTGTCCTGGGAGATGGTGATGTAGCGCCGACCCTCACGGTCCTTTCCGTGGACGACCCGGCCTCCTGCGGGGACCCTCAGAAGCAGGCCGTGACGATGTTTGGGATGCTCCATCGGATGTTTCCTCCTTCTCCTGATCCCTCCCTGTGGGTGGTGATGTTCTACGCCTTCTGGCACAGGGAGGGTTGCCCATGTTGTCGGCCATCCGACGGAGTGTATTGTGAATCCCCTGGTACATCGTCACGAGCTCAGCCTGTCTGTCCTCCATCCTCCGTTGGTGTTGCAGTAGACAGGCATGTTGCTGGGCCTGCTGGGTCTTTATCTCATCGAGGGTCCCCTTCATCTCATTGAGGGTGGACACAACCTGGGCCATGCCCGTGGTGTCCTGCCGGTATGTGTCCAGGATGTTACGGACATGGGAATATACCGGTTCCCCAGCCAACTGGTCAGGCTGGCGCCTCCGCCATCCTCCACTCCCACCACCCCTGCCCACTTGCACCTGGCCTGCCCTTGTGGGCACATCGGGTCTCCGGGACCCCTGAGGGGTGGCATTGGCGTTGTCGCCTGCCTCCTCCTGGGTGCCTGGGACACCGTGTCCCTCCTGGCCAGCCTGGCTGCTTTGTGGTGGTGGGGCAGGGATCCTGGGTGTCTCCTGGGATGTGGCAGGAGTGGGGGTGGTGGTTGGCCCCGTTGTACCTGACGCAGGTGCTGCAGGTCGTTGGACACCAGAGGGGTCAGGTTGGTCGGGGTCGTCCACAGAGTGGTGAGAGTCGTCGCTGCCGGTGGGATCGGCCTCCCGCAGAGCCGGGTCCTGTGAGTCTTCCCCCCCAGTGTTGGGGGGTGAACCACGAGGTTGACCTGTGTGTGAGAGAGACAATGTTAATTTTGGTCCATGCAACATCCATGTTTCATCAGTTTCAAAGTTGGCACATTTCCTCTTGGAATTATGATCTGTCTTGCATTCCACTCACAGTGCACTTGTGCATGGGTGTGTCCCTTGGGCACCACTTTGGCGCCTTTAACTATGTGTGGCACAGTCTTACTTGCTGCGTCAAGTGTGACTGCAGTCAGCAGTGGAGTGGGCAGGTGTGGCGAGCCATGCATTGGCGCCTTCCGTGTAGCACTGTACATGTGCACATGGAGTGGATCCACACACTTATATAATGCAGGTAGCTGTCGTTGTGCTCGTGCACAGGTTGTGACATGGCCCTATGTTTTGCCATGGAGAAGAGGGGGGGTTCTGGCACTGGCCACCCTTGTCTACATGCACGCAGTCCACCTGCTGACGAGCAGACATTCCCACACACCACAAGGCTGATTTGCTCTCCCTGTGTCTCCCTCCCTCTCTGTCCCCCTCTCCCTCCCTCTCTGTCCCCCTTTCCCTCCCTCTGTGTGTCAGCCTCCTCCCTCTGTCCGTCTCCCTGTGTCTCCCTCCCTCTCTGTCCCCCTCTCCCTCCCTCTGTGTGTCAGCCTCCTCCCTCTGTCCGTCTTCCCGTGTCTCCCTCCCTCTCTGTCCCCCTCTCCCTCCCTCTGTGTCCCTCTGTTCCTCCCTCTGTGTGTCAGCCTCCTCCCTCTGTCCGTCTTCCCGTGTCTCCCTCCCTCTGTGTCCCCCTGTCCCTCCCTCTGTGTGTCAGCCTCCTCCCTCTGTCCGTCTTCCCGTGTCCCCCTCCCTCTCTGTCCCCCTGTCCCTCCCTCTGTGTGTCAGCCTCCTCCCTCTGTCCGTCTCCCTGTGTCTCCCTCCCTTTGTGTCCCCCTGTCCCTCCCTCTGCGTGTCAGCCTCCTCCCTCTGTCCGTCTCCCTGTGTCTCCCTCCCTCTCTGTCCCCCTCTCCCTCCCTCTGTGTCCCCCTGTCCCTCCCTCTGTGTGTCAGCCTCCTCCCTCTGTCCGTCTTCCCGTGTCTCCCTCCCTCTCTGTCCCCCTCTCCCTCCCTCTGTGTGTCACCCTCTGTCACCTAAGCCCAGCTTCCTGGGCACACACTGTTAGCAGATCTTTGAATGGCCCTTGGCTTGTTGCTGTGAGTTTGTTTCTGATCTCCAGGCACCCATTGGGTGTAGTGTGTGTGTCTGCGCTGCTGCTGTGGTGGTGTGTGCTGCCACTCTTTCACAGTGTTGGCTGTTCATTAGCTGCTGTCATGTGCAAAAACGTGCCTTCACCCCCATGTGTTAATGCAAGGCGTCCGCTATTTGCTGGCGAGTCTTTCCTGTGTGGGGACACAGTGTTAGTCTGGCTGTGACCTAGGCCATATGGGCAGAGGGCATTGTTGTCTGCTTCTGAGTTGCACTATGTGATTTTTGGGGCCCACCCTCCCGCCATCCGGCTTATCGTGTCATGTGTTGGTGTCTTCTGTGGCCTGTGACTTGACATTGTCCAGCTGGGTGCATGGGGCATGGTGGCGCCAGTGGCATGTGCGTGTTCATGGAGTGTGGTTGAGTCATGAGATAGCTTGGGGTGGTTGCGTGCCTGTTTGTGGGTTTGGTTGTGGATGACGTTCCCCCCATGTGAGGTGCGTTGTTTGTGTACTCACCCGGGTCTCGGAGTCCTCCTAATCCTTCGACTGCCTCCACCAGCAGTATGGCCATCACCCTCTCCTCCCAGGGATAGTAGTGTACGGGTCTGCGGGACGGCCCTCCTCCAGTGACGTTGGCCTGGTTGTGTTCGTCCATCATCTTGGCTCGGACCCTCCTCTGCAGATCGTACCACCTGGCTTGGCATTCCTGCTTGTTCCTTCTGGTGTCCGCAACAGCTTTCACAGCATCGACGATGGTCTGCCACATGGCTGTTTTTTCTGACATGCTGGTCTGTCTGACCAATGTTCCAAAGAGGTGTGGCTCGACTCTGAGGATTTCATCGACAAGGACCTCCAACTCTCGGTTACTGAACTTTGGATTCTTGTTAGTGGGCATGGTGAGGGGTGTGGGGGTGGATGGGGGGGGTGTGGATGGTTGTGGGTGTGTGGGTGTGGTTGTGCAGGTGTGTGTGTGTGTGAATGTGATGAGGGGGTGTTTGTGAAGGTGGTTGTGTGAAAGTGTGCAAGTGTAAGGTGTGGTGAAGCTTGTAGTATGGTGCTGTAGGTTGTCTGTGGGGTCTGGCAGCAGTGAGTCTGGTGCAAAGGCTCATGGTTTGTGTGTGTGGGCCCTTTTTATTGGTCCATTGGTGGGTGTGGCTGTGTTTGAAGTTTGGGTGGGTGTGTTATAAGGAGTGGTGGTGTTTTGGGCCTCTGTTTGTTTTTGGCAGTTGCAGGTCAGTGAATGTGTTGTTTTCGTGGTTGTTGAACATGTTTAGTGGCTTTGTGCCATTCGAATGGTGTATTCTTGTGTTGTTTTGTTTTGTCCTGGTTGTGTACGTGCGTTTTTAGGGTGTGTACGGTGTGTACATGGGCCATTTGGTTGTACAGTGCTGTCCTTGTGTGTGGCTTGGTACGACTCGTACATGCGGTTGTGATGTTGGGGCCTGGGGTGCGGGTGCGACTCTGACGTACACGGGTGTACATACACGGGGGTAGGACACGTACACGGGTGTACATACATGGGGGTACGACACGTACAGGGGTGTACATACACAGGGGTACGACACGTACACGGGTATACATACACGGGGGGTAGGACCCGTACACGGGTGTACCTACACGGGGGGGTACGACACGTACATGGGTGTACATACACTGGGGGGTACGACACGTACAGGGGTGTACCTACACAGGGGTACGACACGTACAGGGGTGTACATACACGTGGGTAGGACACGTACACGGGTGTACATACACGGGGGATATGACACGTACAGGGGTGTACATACACGGGGTTACGACACGTACACGGGTGTACATACACGGGGGTAGGACACGTACACGGGTGTACATACACGGGGGGGTAGGACACGTACACGGGGGGGTACGACACGTACACGGGTGTACATACACGGGGGGTAGGACACGTACAGGGGTGTACATACACAGGGGTACGACACGTACACGGGTGTACTTACACGGGGGGGTAGGACACGTACAGGGGTGTACATACACGGGGGTACGACACGTACAGGGGTGTACATACACGGGGGTACGACACGTACAGGGGTGTACATACACGGGGGTACGACACGTACAGGGGTGTACATACACGGGGGTACGACACGTACACGGGTGTACATACACGGGGGGTAGGACACGTACACGGGTGTACATACACGGGGGGTACGACACGTACAGGGGTGTACATACACGGGGGTACGACACGTACACGGGTGTACATACACGGGGGTAGGACACGTACACGGGTGTACATACACGGGGGTAGGACACGTACACGGGTGTACATACACAGGGGTACGACACGTACACGGGTGTACATACACGGGGGTACGACACGTACAGGTACACGGGGGTACGACACGTACAGGGGTGTACATACACGGGGGGTACGACACGTACAGGGGTGTACATACACGGGGGTACGACACGTACACGGGTGTAAATACACGGGGGTACGACACGTACACGGGTGTACATACATGGGGGGGTACAACACGTACAGGGTTGTACATACACGGGGGTAGGACACATACATGGGTGTACATACACGGGGGTACGACACGTACAGGGGTGTACATACACGGGGGTACTACACGTACACGGGTGTACATACACGGGGTAGGACACGTACATGGGTGTACATGCACGGGGGGGTAGGACACGTACACGGGTGTACATACACGGGGGGTACGACACGTACACGGGTGTACATATACGGGGGGTAGTACACGTACAGGGGTGTACATACACGGGGGTATGACACGTCCACGGGTGTACATACACGGGGGGTACGACACGTACAGGGGTGTACATACACGGGGGTACGACACGTACAGGGGTGTACATACACGGGGAGTACGACACGTACAGGGGTGTACATACACGGGGGTACGACACGTACAGGGGTGTACATACACGGGGGTACGACACGTACACGGGTGTACATACACGGGGGTAGGACACGTACACGGGTTTACATACACGGGGGGGTACGACACGTACACGGGTGTACATACACGGGGGTACGACACGTACAGGGGTGTACATACACGGGGGGTACGACACGTACAGGGGTGTACATACACGGGGGGTACGACACGTACACGGGTGTACATACACGGGGGTAGGACACGTACACGGGTGTACATACACGGGGGGGTAAGACACGTACATGGTTGTACATACACGGGGGTACGACACGTACAGGGGTGTACATACACGGGGGTACGACACGTACACGGGTGTACATACACGGGGGCTAGGACACGTACACGGGTGTACATACACGGGGGGTACGACATGTACACGGGTGTACATACACGGGGGTACGACACGTACAGGGGTGTACCTACACGGGGGTACGACACGTACAGGGGTGTACATACACGGGGGTAGGACACGTACACGGGTGTACATACACGGGGGTACGACACGTACAGGGGTGTACATACACGGGGTGTATGACACGTACACGGGTGTACATACACGGGGGTAGGACACGTACACGGGTGTACATACACGGGGGGTAGGACACGTACATGGGTGTACATACACGGGGGGTATGACACGTACACGGGTGTACATACACGGGGGTAGGACACGTACAGGGGTGTACATACACGGGGGTACGACACGTACACGGGTGTACATACACGGGGGTAGGACACGTACAGGGGTGTACATACACGGGGGTACGACACGTACAGGGGTGTACATACACGGGGGTACGACACGTACAGGGGTGTACATACACGGGGGTACGACATGTACACGGGTGTACATACACGGGGGAGTACGACACGTACACGGGTGTACATACACGGGGGGTACGACACGTCCACAGGTGTACATACACGGGGGGTACGACACGTACACGGGTGTACATACACAGGTGGTAGGACACGTACACGGGTGTACATGCAGGGGGGTAGGATACATACACGGATGTACATACACGGGTGGGGGTATACATACACGGGGGTATGTCTCGGACGTTAGGGGGCTGGGGGGAGTGTTGGGCACGTATGCGGGCACATGTCTCCATGGTTGCTATGGGAGTTCGGTGCGGACGGTGTTTTTTCCATACGGTTGTAACATCGGGCGCACGGGATGGATCGTGATTCCTCGGTCGGACTTCACTTTTCACATTTGTACGGTAAATCGTCTGAGGACGTGTTGGACACAATTTCCGACCCGAGGACGTGTGGGGAATAATTCCCAATGCGGTTCGTATGGACTTTTTACCATGCGAATCGTGATTGGCAGTTTGTACGGCACTTGTACGATTCGTACGGTAAAAAGACCGGATACGAGTCGTACGGGGAATTTTTTTACCGGATCGTAATCGGCACCTTGGTATTTTTAAAACGGTAGAATGAAATAGCCGGTGGGAAATCTGTGCGAGGTAGGCTCTTGTGCTGCAGCTACACTTCATGGGACACGGGACACTGTGGCGGAAGTGCGAGTCAGCATGCACTAGTGTCGTGAGGCACGTGAGGGCAGCGCAAGGCGCCTAGTCAGCCACAAGCAGCGTGTGACTCACGTGCGTCCAGACCTGACGCAGCCAGTTCATATACTAGACACACAAGGGCAGATTTACAAGCCCCTTGCGCCACTTTGGCGTCACTTTAGTGACGCAAAAGTGACGCAAGGGGCTTATAAATCTGCCCCCCAGGGGGTCCACTTGGACAATTCGCTGTATGTGTCTGTGTATGAGAGAGAAAGGACAGGCATGTGTGCGAGATTGTGTATTTGTGAGAGAGGGGGTGCATGTGTGAGAGCGAGAAGGGCGAGCCTGTGCATGGGACTGCAGGGTTTATTTACAAGTCCCTTGCGCCACCTGTACATCTCTTGTCCCATGTTAAAAACAAGCATTGGCATAGCCAATATGTCTCGCCTTTGGAACCTTGTAAGTATTTAGCCATGCAGCACATTATCCTAGGTGCTACGACATCTACTGATATTTTACGTGCCACTGGTAGACGGGGGTAGCTAGATTAGCGAATTAAGCTAGAAGGGGCTTGTACGGGCCACAAATGAGTGAACAAGCTGCGAGTGCCCTTGTAATAGTTACGGACATAATGGTGAAGCAAGTGTGCCTGCCCACGTTACAAGAAGTCAAGAGACAAGCACACGTTTATTTGCAGGGATTGGCATGCACGGTGGAGCAGGGCAGGATGAATAACTTCTCAAACAGGAGCCAGAGTGCAGCGGAGGAGGGGGTGGGGGCAAACAATCGGGGTGGTAAAGCATGAAAGGAGAGAGTGGAGGAGGTGGAAAGGAAGGGCAAAGGAGGAGGGGGGAAATGAAGTGAGGGTCAATGGAACACAACCAATTATTTAAATGGGTGCAGGCAAGAGGAAATGGCAGAGCTGGGACACCTCTCAAATAAGAGCCAGGGTTAGAGGGGGGCAAGGGCAAGAAAAAAGAGGAAACTCCTCAGTGTGGTGCGAACGAGCAGTGCGCAGAGGGATACGGGCATAGGAACACAAGGAAGGGACCAAAATAAATAAATTAGTCGAAATCAGTTTAAAGAATCCTCTCTTCAAATAAAATTAAAGTCGAGATTGGGAACCACCCCTGAAATAAAGGAGGGGACAGCAGAGGCGGGACCTTAAAAATCGAGAAGGAGAGAACGCAGGAGCATCTCTACAAGTGAATGAGGGGTCGGCGGGGAACGCTCCTCAAATAAACCAGAAAAAGGAGCGGCGACCACACTGAAATGAAATATGTGACAACCCACAGAGGCCAGGCGGAAATAAATGAGCAACGGTAACACAGACCCCTCCTCGCACAAAAATAAATGAGGCAAGAGGTCAAGGCCTCTGCCTAAATCAAGGAGGAACTGACAGGAGCTGATCTGAAAATAAAGGAAAAGTCAGATGAACTGACTCCTAAAAAATACTCCTCAAATAAATGAGGTGTGAAAGTACACATAAAAGAACATTCACAAACTAGGGTCACCAGGGGAAAGAAGACCACGCCTGAATACTCCCCAATTAAATGACAAGCTCGCAGAGGTCACTGCTCAGATAACAAGCAAAAGCGAAAGCACAGCGTGTTGTGTGTAACCTGACCCAGGAGGAATGCAGCTGAACCCGGTGCGCAGCTGCTTGCCCCTGAGAGCAAAACGCCGTGGAAGTGAACATTTGCAAAAGAAGTGGGACATGTGCCCGCCTTTATCCATTTGCAGGCTACAATAACAAAATGACACAGCCAACAGCCAAACCGATGCGTCGGGGGAGTCAGACCCACACAGAGAAGTTTAAAGTGCTTACAAGAAGCCTCGTAGAGTAGCGCATGCGCGCTGCTCAGGCTCAACCTAAAAAGTTGTTTTGGGTTGCAAAAAACGAGTCTCCCTCCTGAATCGGGTCTATTGGCATATATGCAATATATGTCTTTATTGAGCTTTCTCGCCTGCTTGTTCTCTTTCAAGTGCATAAAAGCCCATCCTCAGAGAAGATGGTCCATGAGCTAGATGCAAATGTAACTAACCTGGGGAGAGAAGGTGGCATAACAGCTAGAGCAGGCGACCGCATCGAGACTCGGCAGGGACGCTCAACATCCCGTGATTCTGCACAAAACGTTTAATCACCTTGTGCCTTACAAAAATGAATGTGTTCCTGTGTAATGCAACTGATGCTCATGTCAAGCGCTCTGATACCTTCGGGTCAAGTTCCCGCTATATAAAACTCCAAAAACAAAAAACTTGACTTCAGCAAGGAGCGTGTAGAAGGCACATAAAAGCACATCAAAGCAGGGCAAAGGTAGGCACCCTATATGTGCTACATATTGAACAGCATATGTCTTAAATGAAAATCATTTTATTTATTAAGCATTCACTAATTCAGTTGCGTTCACTCCATGAACACACGTCACGCGTTGATTTAGTTTCTACTTTTCTCTAACACGCAGCTCCTACTTTAACATGCAACAGAAGCCTTTGCCTGCTGCCAATCAAGGCTCGTATCAGAAACGTGATAAAAGCCAAAGTGTTTTTAACACCACAAAACGTGTGCTGTTTATCAGCACAGACAACTGTCAGGCGGCGTCTACTTCACACCCGCACAGGGTCAGATTAATTATATAAATGTCTCTCACGAGTTGAGCTGGAATGGATGCGGCTTGACCTACCCGCTATTTAGCAAGCAGCTTTTGTGACAAAAGACTCATTTTGCCTCTGCCTGTTACCTCCAGCTAGCTATGACCTAATTAAATAGTTTTAGGGGGCATTGAGAAGTTTAGAGTGCTGGGCAACTGTGTGCGCTCTCGCACAGGAAACATTAATAGCTTGTTAGACTGTGCGTGGGCATGGGGAATTGCACCCAGCACTGCATAACCCCACTCTCACTCTAATATAAATGATCTGCAAATGGAAAATGGGAGCAGTTTTTTTCTTAAGTTCATATGTGCTCCTGAGGGGTCTCCAAGGAAAATCCGATATGTAATTTTCTCGCACAATTTGTGGCAGATTAAATTGTCTGCAAGAAATCACATTATTTAGAAAGAGCTATCTTTGAGGATGTACATATATGAAATTGATAAGCAATCAAGTGCGAATCCTAACAAGCATTGGCCGCGCGCGCGCCTTGCGCTCAAAGTTAAACAAGTAGGGGGTGGGGGGAGTGTGGCCGAGAGCAGGCAGCGTTTACCTTCGGGAGCGAGCGTGATAATTGCTACTAGATGGCGGCACTCGCTCCCGTAAGGTAATCACCAAACGTGCATGCGTTGCCATTCACAGCAAAGCAACGCATGCACGTTTTTGCCTCAAAAAGGGAATCGACGGCTAAAGGTCTCTTTCCTAAGCGGCGCATGCGCGCTGCGTAGGCGAGACCTAATGACACAAAAGTGGAGCAAAGGGCTTGTAAATAAGCCCCTGCGTGTTTAAGAGAGAGGGGTCTTGCGTTTGAGAGAGGCTGTGTGTGTAAGAGAAAAATGCCTGTGTGGGTACGAGCGCGAGAAATTGGTGTTGGGTCTGTGTGAGGAACTGTGCCCAGGTGATGGAGGGGTGTGCCTGTATAAGAGAGTATGTGCAAACGAGAGTCTGTTTATAGTTGTGCATATGCGGAGTGTTTGAGTAGTGCTTGTGAAATACAGCCCTGTCAGCTCATTTAATTAATGCTCTGTGTGATTGTGTGCAAAGCTTCTTGGACGTCTCGTTTACCACGTGTCCAGGCTCCATTTGGGCGTTGAGAGGAGGAGGTGGTAGTGTGAGCGCTTTAATCACACTAGATTGATAAAACACAAACCAAGTAAGTGGCAATTGTTCGAGCCTTGTGTTTTGACTTACTTAGGGTATGCCCCTGGTTGCTGCGCAATCGCACATTTGCTGGTAACAAGTATTTGAGTTTAGAATGTGCCCTCGGCGGTTAAACATTCCTTTTTTCGAAGTCAGTCCAAGCGCACTTTCTTCCATTAAGAGTTTGGCTTTATGACCTGAGCTTAGAAGCAGACCCAACCACCCTCTCCCTTCAAAGGGATGCGCCGGAGTGTCCTCAGCCCGGTTTATGGCGCTTTGTAACATCTCCAGAGAGCCCCTTTCATGTTCCCCGCTCGAGTTTATTTCAGATTTCGGAGGTGCCACGGACGGAGTCTCAAGGAGTGCACAGGAGCGGCGCAGCCTATCTGTTAAGTGGACCTTTGAACTTGAGAGCTATGGCTCGTTTTTATACCATCCAAATGTATGCCTGGCTGATATCTATATGGGCAGAGCTGACACCCATTGCCTCGGTGTAAAATGTAGCCCACCCACCCCCCCTACCAGGGTCTGCACTTCCCCCTTGTAAAGAAGACGTGGCCTCACACAGAGCCGAGCAGAGCTGCAGAAACAGGAAGTGACCTATCTACCCACACCCCGAAAGTCTCGTTATCGCTGTAATCCTGTTTTAGCCAGCCCTGGATATTTAATTAATTATAAATACATTTATGTGAGAACAGTCACTGAACCCTGCCTCCTCGGTGTCCCATGAGGCCATTGTGTTTTGAGATGTCTGACGTAGTGAACAAATAGCACAGGAGCTCTCTGGAAATAACTTTCTTTATAGCACCGGGATCATCTCACATTTGAAGAGCTGGACATCGATTTGTGCGGTGTTTGGGTCTGGTTCAAACCAGATAACTGACACCAGATGTGTTTGGGATTTAACTGGCACATTAAGAGAAAGAACGTGGTACAGTTGGCATGCACATATTATGAAGGCTATATACAGGATGTATATAGTTGCATTATGCATATCAACGATCTACGTTACAACAAACAAATGATGGACGGAATGCTGACAATGCATACATTCTCCCCCAGTCAAGAGATCTGGGTTAAATCCATCGTTCTTTTGCCCACTACACCACCCCAGTTTAGACATGGCCATATGCAAATCAGTCTTGACCCTGTGCCTCATGGGAACAGTCCAGCCCGAACTGCCAAGCCATGTCTTCCCTGGACCGGAACCAAGCATCCTAGGACCGGTTTCTGGCTATCAGCCTTCATCAGCCAGGATAGCTTGACTCCAGTGGCGTAGTGAGCACGGGTCCCACGTCTGGGAATACCCATCCCACTTAGGGCGAAAAGCGTTACAACAAACAAATGATGGACGGAATGCTGACAATGCATACATTCTCCCCCAGTCAAGAGATCTGGGTTAAATCCATCGTTCTTTTGCCCACTACACCACCCCAGTTTAGACATGGCCATATGCAAATCAGTCTTGACCCTGTGCCTCATGGGAACAGTCCAGCCCGAACTGCCAAGCCATGTCTTCCCTGGACCGGAACCAAGCATCCTAGGACCGGTTTCTGGCTATCAGCCGTCATCAGCCGGTGCTATCAACGATCTGAGGCACATGGAGCTGTAGTGACTTGGCAAAAGTCAAACAATTTGTTAGCAAGCTACCGGAGAAGGATTAGAACTCAGGTCTCTCTGGGTTCCAAGTGAAGTAACGAGGCCTGACTCACGAAAAAATAGAAATCCAAGATTCCCACTACAATTGGCCCCCATTTACGGTTGGTCAAGAGAGAGAGTTGGTCATCTCGGTTTGGGCTAATCTTTGGTTTCCGCTACCACAATGATTGGGTCTGCAAACTGTGGCCTTGATAATTCTGGACTGTGTGACACCGTAGCTGGACTTAACCGCGAAGCTATAGGGGCTGCAGGCAGCTGTAAAAACACTGGCCCCTACCTGTTCTGAAAAGCAAGGTGAGGGGAGCAGCCAGTGGCTCGATCTAAAATGATGCCACCCTTGCAGAATTTGGCGAGGGATCTTAGATATTCATGATTGGCCTTAGGTTGATTGGGCCCGCTAAAGGGCTTGGTCCCTCTGAAGATTCCCGCATGTCTTGTCATTCACAAAACCCAAGGTTTTCACCTTGGTAATAAAAACAGGTATTAGATTTTCAGGCTTTTTCCTGGAAATTAACTTTTTGCCCTTTGTAGGTGCACATGGAATATGTTTTCCCATGTCGAGAAAATACTGTCCTTACATAGCCTGAAGACATAAATGCCTTTGGGCGCTTTGCCACCCTAGTTGAACGCTTCTCCACTGACTTTCAGGGTTGAAGGTATGAGTGTAAATGGGGCGATAGAAGTCACTGCAGAGGGTTGTGAACACTCTCAAAGTTGAGACGTTGTAGGTACTTCCAAATGGTCGATGGTAGCCCTACTGTGCCTCCACTGGCAGCACCAAGTTTCCGCAAACATCGGTCACACGTGTAGATTTTCCACCACCTCCAGTTAGATTTAGGGTTGGACAATTCTATGACTGGAGATTTTGAATGTTTGACCCCAAATTTTCTATTTATTACATTCAAAAACCTGGAGACTTTGAATGTTTAACCGTAAACTCTATGTCTTGTAGGCATAAATGGCTGCAACCCATTTTGAAAATTTAGCTCCTAGTTACTAGAAATGTACATTTAGGAGTGTGCTAAACTCAGTATGTGGTGGGCTCAAAGCAGGCTTTCATGTGTTTGTCCACATACCGTACACTTCAGAAGAATCTACATCTTCAATATAGATGTGTAAATGGAGGCAACGGATTTGATTGAGGTTGAAGATTTCAGATTAAGAACGCATACTGCTAATGGTTGTGCTTTGCCACCTAAAGCGAGTACCTTAAGGCCAGAGGAGTTGGTTGCCATAAGAGCAATAGCTGAGAAACTCCAGTGCTTTTTTGCGTTGTTAACGGTGCGTACAACCGGCATGCGTGGTAATCGCATGCGTGGTTCCGTTACACAACCACCCTGCTGCCATGTTGCAAATGTGCCTGCACTGCAGGTACAATTGTTTATGTGCAGGAAGGAACACCTTCCTACACATAAACAATCAACAATGGTGGTTTCCTCTTTCTATGTGTGTTGCAGAATGCATCCCACATGGAAAGACCAAAAAACAAGGAGAAATTAATAATTTCTCCTCGTATTGCCATTCTAATGCCTAGTATTCAATGGCGTTCATTTTTGGCGCTACCCCAGCCTTGTAAATCTGGGAACACGGAAAAAAGCATTGGGTGTTGCAGTGGAATGATCACAGCATCACTGCACGCCTCTTTGCCGCAGAGGACTGTGGCGGAAAGGGGCATATTTACAAGGTGATGTTAAGCCACGGCAAGTGCCTTTCTGCCACCTTGTAAATATGGAAAATGGCGCTATACTTCCGGAGCGTCAAAAAAAGTGATGCTCCGGTGGCAATAGGGGCTTGTAAATAAGCCCCACGGTGTTATCTGGCAAAGCTTGTAACTTTGCCTGTGTTTTTAGGAATTGAGGACAACTGAGTACCTTGGCCTCTTCGTTAACTTGTTAGAAGTAATTTCTGTGGAAATGGGTCCAGAATATCTGCCACTCTTTCCCATACTGGGGTGGTTTAGGTGAGTATGTTACATGAGTCAAAAATGTCTGCCATCCTTTCCCATACTGGGGTGGTGTAGGTGTGGAGGTCAGAAGAGTCTCCACCATCTACAAACACTTAGTAACAAAACCACCGTCTCAGACATCCACAGCCTCCTTACTCCCACAGACGCTACCTTCAACCGCCAGATCACTGCTTGCGACCAGCTCAGCACACAGAGCACCACACCCATCATGCAAACGTCCACTCTTGTAGGACCTCCGGATCTCTGTCTCCACCACATGTTCAACCACAGGAACAGAACTATCAGCAACAAGCTCACTACCATCTTCAATACGTCCATCACCTCAGCCACCTTCCCAGAAGAATGGAAACATGCTGAAGTCAAGCCACTTCTCAAGAAACAGTCCGCTGACCCCAACGAGCTCAAGAATCACAGCTCATCTTTATGCTCCCCTTCCCCACCAAGGCCATCAACTGCCAACTCACAGAATACCTGGAAAACAATGATCTACTGGGCACATCCCAATACGGATTCCATACAAACCTCAGCATCAAAACCGCCTTGATCGCATCCACCAATAATATAAGAACCTTCCTAGACTGGGAAGAAACGGTTGCCCTGATCCTCCTCAACCTCTCAGCAGCCTTTCAACCCCGTTCCCACCCAGTAGCGGCTGGCAGGGAACGGGAGTGGAGAGGCAGGTGGGGGGAGTGACAAAATAAAAAAACGTACCTCCTTGCCGCGTCTCTCCTCCGTTGTCTCTCCCACATCATCCCTCGTCATCTCTCCGCCGGAACCAGGAAGCACACAGGGTCCTTCCCCTAAGCCTATCATAGTGCTGCAATTCAGCGTTGTGATTGGTGTGAGCGCCGTGGATCGGGGAATGGGTGGCTGAGCATGTTCCCAACCAGGCTGTGTAACACAGCCTGGTGAGGAACATGCAAAGTGTGCAGGATGGCTTGGCTGACCCAAGAGGACCTGCCAAGCAGTCCTTCGCACTTTGGAGTGCAGCAACCACTTCTCCTCCCGGATGTCACAGGAGTCCCAGCCCCGCCCAACCCGGCATAAAATGATAATAACTGAAATAACTTCTGTTATGATCATTTAATTTTTTTCACACTGCTCCATGAGCAGTGGGGCGACGCTCCTCCGCCTTAGCGGAGGGGACGCCACTGGTCCTACCACACCCTGATCAGAAGTATTCATCAGGCGGAATCCAAGAAGACACCCTCAAATGGATTGCATCCTTCCTCATCAGAAGAACTAAGAGAATCCGCCTACCACCTTTCACTTCAGAACCCAAGAACATCTTCTGCTGCGTCCCTCTAGGCTCATCCCTCAGCCCTACTTTGTTCAACACCTACATGACACCCAATGGCCAACATCGTCAGAACTCAAAGACAGACCATCAATTCCTACACAGACGACACCCAGCTCATCCTCTCTCTATCTGAAAACCCATCCACCACAAGGGTCAACTTCCGCCTATGCATGACCAGCATCACTGACTGGATGCAAAATAACTGCCTCACACTCAACACAGAGAAAAAATAAGTAATAATCTTTGGGAACAACACCTTACCCTGGAATGACTTTTGGTGGCCTGCTGAACTGGGACCCTCACCCACTCCTACAGACCATGCCGAAACCTCTTCATCATCCTGGAGAGCAAATTCACCATAAGGAACTAGAACAAATCAGTCTCCTCCGCATGCTTCCTCACTTAACACTTGCTCAAAAGCAAATGGATTCGAATATCGATTTGCACAAATATCGAGGTAAAAATATCGTGGGTCAGAAATATCGACAGAAAAAATATGAGCAAGAATATCGATTTTTAGGTAAGTAATATCGATTGAATAAATATCGAAGTGTTAAATATTGTTTGTAAAAATATAGATGTTAAAAATATCGATTTTTATCAATGTTATGTATTTTAGTATATATTTTATATGTGTGTGCTGTTTGTTTTTTGCATGAGAACTGTCTATATTTTTATTATATGTGTTAAAATGTTAGCAGTTAATATTTTTTTTCCTGAATTTTGTGTTTTTAGTCCTGTAGCGGGTTTATAGGGGAATAGGGTGGGAAGTAAATTAATTATATACATTTTATTTATCATTTATAGTTGTCAATATTTTTTTTTCACTTGAATTTAGTGTTTTTAGTTCCATAGCGGGTTGTGGGTTTATAGGGGAATAGGGTGGGAAGTAATTTAATTATATGAAATGTATAGAATAATTTACATTTATTCATATTTGTATCATTGTGATGTTACAGAGTTAAATGTTTAATTTAATTTATTAATAATTGTTTGATAATTAGTTGTTAAATAATTTTAATTAATTCATTATTAATTCATTATGGCAATTGTTTAATTAATTTTAGGTGAGTGTTGTGGTGTTTATAGGTGTAAATGGTGGGAAGTCATTTATTTTTTGTTGATTAATTATTAATTGTTTGTTAATTAATTTAAGTTGATTATTTAGTAATTATTAATTTAATTGTGTAGTTAATTTTAGGTGTGTGTTGTGGATATTATAGTGTTAAAGAATGTGTAATTAATGAATGTTTATTATCTTTATTATTAATATATTTAAATTCAATATTAATTATGTTTTATGGAAATACAATTTAATAAAAATGTTCATTTGTTTTTTATTGATGTGCTATCCAGCACTTTCCCTGCTGTTGCACTCACTGGAGAGCAAATTGTCATTTTTACCCCTCCGCTATCCAACATTTTCCCTACTGTTGTATTTATTGTGTTGCGAAATGTATGTTTTATTTTTATTTTAATAGTTCGATTAATTATAGAATGTTTTATTCTATTTTAAATTACTAATATATGTATGTATTTTATTTTTATATAATTTAAAATTTTTATAAACTAAATAAAGATAAGATAAAGATAATAGTTAATAAAATATATTTAAGTAAATATATGTGTATGTACATATTTTTAGGTTTGTGTGTTTATATTTTTTTAAATTATGTTTATTTGTTATTTTTAGTTAAAATATATATTAAATGACATTTATTTTGATTAAAATATTGATATTATTTAATATATTTTATTTAAGTTATATATATTTTTAAGTCGACATTTTTTACATCTATATTTTTTACTTCGATATTTTTGATTCAATATTATTGCACTTACCTGTTTAAGTATAGGGAGTCGATATTTTTGTATTCTATATTTGTGCATCAATACTTGTGTATGTCTGAAACAGCCTCCCCCCTCCACCCCTGGACCTCACCCACTTTACAGATATTCAGAAATGGAATCAAGACCTGGCTGTTCCTCTGATACCGCACAAGCAGCATGGCTTTCAGCATCTGGATACCCTCGCAGATGACTAGCAGCGCTTTATTAATCCTGTTTGATTGATTGATTGATGAGTCCAGAATGTCAACAGTCCTTTTCTATACTAGTGTGGTGTAGGTGAGGACGTCAGACGAGTCAATGTCTGCCATCCTTTCCCATACTGGGGTGATGTAGGTGAGGAGGTCAGAAGGTGGTCAGCTGAATCTAAAATGTCTGCCATCCTTTCCCATACTGGGGTGATGTAGGTGAGAAGGTCAGAAGGTGGTCAGCTGAATCCAAAATGTCTGCCATCCTTTCCCATACTGGGGTGATGTAGGTGAGGAGGTCAGAAGGTGGTCAGCTGAATCCAGAATGTCTGCAATCCTTTCCCATACTTGGGTGGTGTAGGTAAGGAGGACACACAATTCCATGTCTACAATGCTTTCCCATAGTAAAGTGGCGTAGACGGAGAGGTCAGCGGGGAAGTCAGGCCGGTGTTGACAGTTTTAGGAATAACTCCAGCACCTCCACAGTATTTTGAATGAATGAAGCCCACATGACACCAGAGTGCTTGACAGAGGGTTCGGACTACTCGACAAACACTACAATGATGGGTTAGAATGTTTCATTTTCTTGAGTTTTTTTGCTTCTGAAAAGTCTTGCATGGTCATGACCTGGCTGTACCTTTTTCGGCTTTAATTTCAGCTTTGGAACAATCCGCCACCGGGTGCCACAAAGCAGAGTTCGCAAAGGGCAAGCTTTGGACTAGAATCCCAAATACAAGAGTGAATCCAGATATACAGAGCCACAGATGGTTTTGGAGTACAACTTTGAGCCATTTTGTGCACCAGAATGTTAGTGCACAAAAACCCCCAATAGGTTGCAATTCTCGGGGATTAGCACTTTTTCTCACTGTGTTAGGTCTGCACCTAGGATGAGACACTATTAATCTCTGTGCTGAAGACTAGGACCAGCAGTCCCCAAAGCTGAGGGACGTAGTGAGGGTAAGCGCACTTGGAGGCCAAATATAACCATGGGCAAAAGTAGAGCAACACCATATCTCCTGCAAAATCATGTAACACACTGACATGGGTGCGAGGTCTATCACCAGCAGGAAGATGGGGCTTCAGCTGTGTTAAGGAACTTGTTACAGAAAAGTAAGATGGACACCTGAAAAAGTAAATCAGGCTCAGGCAATCAGGACTAGATTGAGATTACACTAGCAATCCACATTAGATGAAATGTGATAAATAGAACTCAATATAACTTCTTAATAAACAAATTAATCACAATTGGTAACACATGGATCTCTCCAGCACAATAGTCTGAATAAAACTGGTAACAGGAAGGTTAATAAACGACTTGTGTGTAGGTAAATTGACATTTTAAGACAAGGGAAATTTGAACCTGTTTTTTGGAGAAAAAATGGGCTGTGCTACTGCCAGGTACGAAGTGATCATTCTTGGAATAGCTTAAAAAGACAAACATTGGCAAAAGCCATTAGGTATCGCCTATGGTAGGAGAATTTGCTTAATCAATTTCTTTTAGCCATGTTGTACAGCACATAAAGGGAGGTGAGTGTTACTTGAAGGATCAGGTGTGGGTAGTGTTAAAGGGAGTTGAGAGTGACTTGAAGTCTCCCATGTGGGTAGAGGTAAAGGGAAGTGATGGTGACTTGAGTGTCCGGGGTGGGTAGAGGTAAAATAAGGTGAGGGTGGCTTGGGAGTTTGGGTATGAGTAGAGAAAAAAGGAGGTGAGGGTGGCTTGAGGACTTGGGGGTGGGTAGAGGGGAGGGTGACTTGAGGGTTCAGGGTGAGTAGAGGTAAAGGGAGGTAATGACGATTTTAAGGTGTAGGGTTGGTGAGCGCTAAAGGGAAGTAAAAGTCATTTTAGGGTTATGGGGTGGGTAGAGGTATAGGGAGGTAAGGGTGATTTAAGGGTTCGGGGTCGGTAGTGGTAAAGACAAGTAAGGGGGATTTTAGGTATTAGGGGTCAGTAGAATTGAAGGTGAAGCATAAACCTTTTGAAATCACTGTTGTTTTATGATGAGTAAAACATTCTCCAAATTATGAAAGAGGTAACCAACAAGTAAGTAAATGTGACACACGTGTAAAGTTAATTTATAATAACACATACTGTATGACAACAGCCTTAAACAAAGGATGTATGTTTACAGCTTCGTCATCAATCAAAGCGACAGTCGCAATATATGTTTCGGAAATGATCACAAGAGCCTAAGTTTCAGGATTGCTAGTTGTTTACATTCAGCTCTTGAAAATACAGAGCCCGAGCTTCAACTCTGATGGTTTCAAGTTGTCTTGCAAACAAAATATAAAAAAGTACCACGATCCAGTGCAAGCAGCACCAAAGAACACCAAACAATAAATCAATCTACACCTGGTCAATGCTTCATGGAAGAAAAAAAAACACACAAAGACAACGTGAAGCCAACCACCGCTGACCCGCTCACCAGTGAAAAGGAGAAAAAAAAAAAGATTGACTATGAAGCCTACCAAGCGCGAGTAATAGGCGGGCTACTAATACTAGTACTGGGGTACTATTGACAAGTATTTCCAAGATAAAAGTCAGATTTTGGCAAAGAACTGCTCGAATAAAATTGATAGAACACTCCTCCAGTGAGAAATGTAAGAAAGCAAAGTGTTTTGATCACCAGTGCAATAAGACGACCCAGTCCAGTGTGCATTATAACACTGCCTTTGGTACGAGCATTGGTTCAACAGAACTCCATCACAAGGAGGAGTGGCTAAAAATATACTGTATTAACAAAATATATAACATCAACAACAATGTATTAGATTGATTTGATTCTAGCAAGTTAAGACTACAGAGAGAACATACTTGCAAATCTGAAGCCATCATAACTTTGCAGACCTGCTAAAATGAACAGATCTTTTCAAGGACTTCTGAAGGCAGAACGCTTTATGCTAGTGAGGAAGATAGGAAATCGATATGATACACAGACCCAACCAACTTAAAATGGTATGAACTGAAGGAAGGCAGTGAAAAAGAATAACAGGGAACAACACGGAATCCTCACAGCTTTACCTGGGCTGTAGTTGTTTTGCAGTCGCATTCACATAAAGCTTCATACCTTGAAAAGGCACCACACTTTATTTGTTGACAGGTACCACAATAGTTACCCAAAGTCCTATTGCTGAAAGTGTGTCTGTTACGAGATACAAATTAGTAGTGTATAGCATTATGAAAGAGGACAGGAGTTGTTCTGTTTTCATGTTTTTGTCGCTGTACCTGTGTGTGATTTTGAAGTGAACAGGAGTGAGATAGGACACTTAAACAACATATGCTAATGTGAAGTAATCTAATAGTAATCCCAAGGGCCAGACTTACCAGTGGCCCGCAATATCAAGTCAATAATAAGCAGTTGGCAACGAGGAAGGTTCAAGCGTTTATTGGCCACAACAGAACTCTACATAGAGGAGCCCCATCGAACCTCACCCAGAAGGTGTGCTGACGAAGACTGCTGGCTCCTTGACAGAACAACACTTATATACATTACAGATTCGGCATACAAAGCATTGCAAGTGGAAAAGTACCAGTTAGTCCTAGAGCTCCTAAATGAGCTCATACCATCTGCCCGTAAAAGGTTACTATCTTGTTCAAAGAAGGTCGGCCGGGTGACTCCCTTTCGTCTCGGGCACAGAGGAATTTAGCTTAGTACTCCCTTCAGCAGATGTGACCTTGACCCTCGGCCGTAAATACAATTCACCCTGTCTATAGGCTGGTACAAGCTAAATCATACAGATAGTGTTAACAGAGAGTCACGTGACCTAGGCCTAGTCAGTCGCGATCCAATATGGCTGAACTATGGCTTTTCGGCCCTTTCTATCATGCCGAGTACTATAGAGAATAGGCCATCTTAAGAAGCGGTTCTATGGACATATGGGAGAACACAACCCTAGATACGTTATGCTAGCTTCATATACTGGCCTGAATCCCACAGAACGGCCCTTTTTAGCATAATGTAGCTATTCTTCGAAAATTCCCTCGTCTATTTGCATTATGTCTTGTATCTCCTTCTGGACTAGTTGAGCATTCATCTTACTAGGACCGGTTTTAGGAGTTGGTAAGGCAAGGCGGACTTGGGTGGCACAATAGGAACAACAGGCGGGCCCACATTGGATGCAGATACAACAAGTGAAAAGAAAACCCCCTATTCCTAAAAGGCACATGAAGATCTTCCAACCCCAAGTGGTAAGGAGACCCCAGAACCAGCCTGAAATAGACCAGGTTCCGGTCTCCGTGTGAATCTCGGATGCCAACCGATGTAACTTCTGTATGGCCAGATGGACTGAGGGGGCGGAGTCAGGTATATATACACAGCAGGAGCTGCCAATCACTCTACATGCTCCCCCACGGTCGGCTAGAATGACATCTAAAACAAGGCGGTTCTGAAGCGTCACAAGTCGGGTCGCTTGAAGCTCGACTGTGATATTGGTCAGTATACCCGCAGTGGTATTTATTACTCCTTCCACCACTCGGGACAGTCTCCTAATTTCTTTACTGGTTATAATGGGTCCCCATATAGGCAGGACTCCCTTTATTATATCGACAAAATGTTGGGCAGGGGTATCAGTCTGGTCAGTGGCATCTTCGTCAGTGTTTACTGAGTTTAAGCTTCGCCGATTCAGTGAATGAGACCGGTGATAATCCGAAGGTGCTATATAAACAGGAGGATATAGGAAGGACAAATAACATTTACCTGACCATCCTCTTGGAAGCCAAGTGTAAGCATTTTCTCCACATACAAAATATACATTCGGGGGTGAGTATAGGCGGGCTGCTAAACGTGAGCTATAGCTATAGTTACATCTACTGTAACCAACAGTTAAATGGCCAGTACCATGTATGCAAAAGGAGGACGTGCTGTTCAGCACAGGGACCGGGATGACTTTGTCATTTGACACATTCCGCTCCTGGAAATATCTAAAATATTCAGTAGAATTGAAGGACACGAAATCCGATACCTCATCCCTTAACCAGGTGTCATTCTCATGTTCCATATATACATTCATGCAAGCGGTAGGATCCAGAGTACCGTCCGTACCTTCAGCATTTGGGGTGAATCCCTGATGTCTTTCTATATAGGCCAGAATCAAATCATAGTCTTTCTCTGAAAATCGGTGACCATCAACAGCATAATGTTCATACATCATTGACAATAATCTGAACCATGCTTCACAACTGCCTAAATATGACAATGGCATTGAAATGAACAGATCATGCTTGTGCATCACCGAAGGGAGGAGCCCACATACCCAGCAGTTTGTGGTATTCGTTGAACTGTGGGTTTGGTGCAACATTTCAATGAAGGCATTGTTTACATAGGTCTGGCGGTGTCTTTCTTTATGCGGGGCAAAAGTCTGAAAATGGTGCTCTTCGGGGACAGGAGTGGTAGCTATCAGGGTATGTACAGGATAACGGAATTCTAGATAAATGAACATTCCTAAACATAACATTAATGAAACAATTATTATGACAATAAAAACAATCTTGGCACGCAAGCTCCAAGTAGAAAACATTGGCAAATGTGGATGTAAAGGGCGGTGTACTATGGGATGCTCCTCCTCAGGGACAAAACGGCCAAAAGGGTACATTCTCACTAAAAGTCCAGTTATAAGCTCGGGAAAACAGAAAATCTACAAGCAGTCCAACCTGCCGGAGGGTGCTTCTTTCCTGTGTCCGTTATAGAGCCTCACAGGCAGACTCCTATTGTTCCAGGTAATTTCAAAGAAAAGGAAAACTCCACCTGGGCCCCACCAGTCTACCAATGTCTCTCTCTTCTTTCTGAACAGAGCAATATCAAAAAGTTCCAAGCTCTCAACGGGTTCAGTCCAGTGTTTTTACTTATTCCCAGAGGCTACCCAGATCTCTCTCTCTCGTTCTCTAACCTGAGCCTGGGGTCTTTGCTTTCGGTCGGGGCCGCAGGTTATAGCGAACATGACCCGGTGTTTCAGGATTTACGAAAAGAACAGGCACAGTGGGGTCAGGTAAAGGATTGGGTGTGTGACTTCTCTTGTCACCCGTTCTGGCCCCAGATGCCTGATTACCTTTCACAGATGTCACCGAACTTACGACACCCTCCTCTCGCCCATCCGTTTCTCCTTGGGCGTCCGGGGAAGGTGACTCTCCGGCTGACTTGCCACTTTCGGGTCTCAACACCTCACTTTGGTCCCACTGGTCATCCGGCAAGGGGAGATGAACCTTTTTGAGGTGGGACACATGTATCCAGTGCCGCTTCCCTTCGACCTTCACAGCCGTCCTTTTGGCCATAAGCACCTGGAAAGGCTTGGTCCAGCGTGGGTCTAGACTCGATTTCCGTTGGTAGTTTCGAACTAGAACCCACTGTCCAGGCTCCACACCGTGTCCAGGACCCTCCGGCAGAGGCTGCAGGACTGCTGTTATCTGTTGATGAATGGAATGAAGATCTTTAGTTAGTGTATAAAGGTAGTCTGCCAACATAGGGTACTCAATGTCTCTAAGGGATTTTGGTCGAGGCACGCCCCATACATTGGCGGGCCTACCGAATATCACCTCATATGGTGATATTCCACTACGGGAGTGAGGAGTGGTCCTTACAGATAGTAAGGCTAGAGGTAAGAGATCGGGCCACTTTAGACCTGTGGTATCCTGCAACTTGGCCAGCTTTAATTTCAGGATTCCATTATATTTTTCCACCAATCCTGCTGATTGGGGATGGCGAGCCGCATGGAACTTCTGCTGTATCTCCAGGCTCTTGCAAACATGTTTAACCAAATCAGCATTGAAATGTGTCCCATTGTCACTCCAAATCACCCGGGGTACCCCATAGCGGGGAAAGAATTCTTTTACCAGGGCCTTCGCAGTGGCTAAGGCAGTATTCTCCTTGGTAGGGTACGCCTCCACCCACTTGCTGAATGTACAGACCACCACCAAAACATACTTAAGATTATTAACCAGTTCAAACTGAATGAAGTCCATTTGTAGTACCTCAAAGGGCAAGGTGGGTGGCGCGAAGCTACCAGTCAAAACAGGGATGCTACCCCCCGGATTATGCTGTAGACAAATCATGCAATTCTGAACTAAATGCTTCGCAGCCCTGTGAATGTTGGTATTATACCACACAGGATCCAGGATTGCGCAAATGCCTTGAATTCCCACATGTGCCGGACCATGTGCCATGGATACAACTACAGTCACGAAGGCGTTCGGTAGTAGCCACCTACACCTTTCAGATAGATCAACCCAACATCCATTGTCATCCAGTTTCCCTATCTGCTCCTGCCAGTATTGTAGTTCTTCAGGGGTCGCTTCTGATTGCAAGTCTCTTATGCTGTCTATAGTGTTACTGAATGCCTCCGCTTCTATCATCCCAGTATGAGAACTTGCTACAAACATGGAGGTGGTATTATATTGGGCAGTCTCCTTAGCGATTCTGTCTGCAAAGGAATTACCTTTTCCCACATCATCAACTACGGCTTTGTGCGCACTGCACTTAATAACCGCTATAGCTTGGGGCAGGGTCAGGGCGGCTAACAATCTCAACACCAATTGACCATTCTGTAGCTTTTTTCCATGAGATGTAAGGAAACCTCTCTCCGCCCATAATCTTCCAAAGCTATGTGCTACGCCGAAGGCGTACTGGCTATCGGTGTAGACATTTATCCTCAACCCTTCACCCAATTCACAAGCCCTTAGTAGTGCGACTAACTCGGCAGCCTGGGCCGATCGATAAGGTACCTTAGCCGTCTCAACTACTGTTTGCAACGTGGTTATTGCATAAGCGGCAGTCGTAGTGCCATTAGGTAGCCGAAAACATGAGCCATCGACATACAATTCCCCTTGAGGGTCAGATAAAGGAATGTCTGTCAAATCTATCCGCCCCTTCGTTTCCTCTTCTGTCCGAAATATGCAATCATGTATATCTTGACTATGATCCTCCGGGGGAAGGGGTAGTAGCGTAGCAGGGTTCAAGGTGACGCAACGTTTTATAGTAATGTGTGGTGCAAACAGGGTCAATTCGTACCCTGTAAGACGCGCACTAGTTAAGTGCTGAGTCTGTGTCCTGTTCAATAATACGTCCACAGCGTGGGGCACCATCACTGTCAGGTCCGTATTCAGGACGAGCCCTTCCGATTGTCGGATCGCCACCGCAACCGCAGCCGTGGCTCTCAGACAACTAGGAAGTGCCCTGGCGACGTTATCCAATACCGCCGAAAAGTATGCACAAGGTCTTTGCTTACCACCAAATCCTTGTGTTAACACTGAAAGCGAGCAACCGTCCACCTCATGCACATAGAGTACAAAAGGCTTCCGGTAATCAGGGGTGCCAAGCACAGGAGCAGAGCAAAGAGCAGATTTCAGAGCAACAAAAGCATTCTGACATTCAGCTGTTCAAGGTAAAGGTTCATGCACGTCTTTAGTCGTTAAATGCAAGAAAGGTTTAGTCAATAGGGAATAGTTAGGGATCCATTGGCGACAGTAAGAAGTTATACCAAGCAAAGCGCGGACATCACGTTGCGTGCAATGAACAGGCATGTTAGATATGGTTAGAATACGATCAGGGGTTAGCCGTCGTCCCTCCTTCGACAGGAGATGACCGAGATAGGTCACCTCCGGTCGACAATATTGAAATTTAGACAACGACACTTTGTTACCATGGTCTGCCAGGTGCTGTAACAACGCAGACGTCGCCAGTCGGCAACCATGCTCAGTATCAGAGGCCACTAGAAGATCATCCACATATTGCACCAAAACATTACCGGGGGGCAATGGTAATGTGTCCAACAAGGTTTTAAGCGCTTGGCTATAGATACTAGGACTCTCTGTATAGCCCTGTGGGGCGCGACAAAATCTGAAGCTGCGACCCCCTAAGGAGAATCCGAAAAGATAACGGCTATCTTGATGTATGGGAATACTGAAAAAAGCGTTTTTCAAATCTATAACAGAGAAAAATTTAGCCGTCGGGTGTATAATAGTCAGGATAGTAGTGATGTCAGGCACTACAGGATATTGGGGTACAACAATCTTGTTGGTTTCTCGCAGGTCAATCACAAAACGATAAGTGTCAGCATAATCAGGACTCTGATCTATCGGGGCTCGTTTAAGAATAGGAAGAATAGGGCTGTTGCACATGTTAGAAGCCGTCTCTTCCACCACCCCCGTACGGATCAAATCGTGAACAATGGACAGTAATGCCCGCTCCCCTGCGGGGGCAATCTTATACTGCGGAACTCTGGGTAATCGAGCATTTTGTTTCAGGGTGATCGAAATGGGTGGTATGTTCAACAACCCTACATTCGTATCTCCAGTAGCCCAGAGACTCTGTGGAATCTTGGCAAGCTCGGGGGGCAAAGGGTCCGTTTTAGAGAAACATTGCGCAGAGGGAGGTAGGGGTTTCCTAATTTTTAGGTAAACACCATCAGGAGAGCAATAAATGCGGGCATACAGCCTCTTCAGTATGTCCATACCCAAAAGATTCTCTCCACATTGCGAGGTCAGAAGGAACGGTGAGTCAATTGAAATCGGCCCCAGGTTAAGAGAAAGAGGTTGGGAGACGGGGCTTACCACTGGAGTTCCGGAGAAACCGACAGACACATTATTCTGGCCAGACAGAGCAGCCTCAGGGACGAGGGCGTGTGAAACAGAACTATTCATAGCCCCAGTGTCAACTAGAAACTTACCCGATGCATCCATTAGACGAGCATGTACATAAGGTCCGCTTTGATCGATCGGAATTGACACGCGTCCCTCACTCTGTCCTCGGCTTCCCTATGCCTCACCATAGCCTGCCGAGTCACTACTTACGCATCCTTCATTATAGTACTGCTTTCCTTGACCATGATCAAAACAATTCTGGCTAGCCTCACCTTGCTCCACTCCGTCTTGTCTCGTATATCCACCGCGGGGACCACCTCCTCGGCCTCTTCCTTGACCTCTCGAAACCCCGTTCTGCGCCTGCAGCAGTGGACACTGTGCTCGCCAGTGCC
The DNA here is from genome assembly GCF_964204655.1 of Triturus cristatus. Classification (NCBI taxonomy): domain Eukaryota; kingdom Metazoa; phylum Chordata; class Amphibia; order Caudata; family Salamandridae; genus Triturus; species Triturus cristatus. Next base: position 304,123,746 of record NC_140579.1, on the reverse strand, counting down.
CTTCCTGCTTACAGAAGGCACACTGGTTTATTCCTAAATCAGTTCGTCCCCCACCTTGTCCGGACCCCGCCCCTCGCGGGGCGTAATTCTGTGTTCCCCTACCCCTACCACGTCCCCTCTCAACTTGCTGTAACAAAACCATGGTTTTCAAGTCCTTTGACCTCTTCTCCGTCTTCTCCTTACTCTCATTCTCCCGGTGCTCATAATATTGGGCCATGCTCAGAATGGTCGAGGGGGTTGACGTAGTCCAAGTACTCTCCGCAGCCTAAAGTCGGGCCGATATCTCAGGCAACAGATTAGTTACAAATCTGTTGACAAACAAACGTATGCCACCCTCCTTGGACAGGTCTTGCCCACTAAAATCGATAAAAACTCCCTCGAACCTCGTGAAGAAGTCGGACACATTCTCGTCTTTCTTCTGCTTACATGCAGTCAATTTGTCCCAATCCACCTTCCGGGGGGGAATTAGGGAATGCATGTAGGTTATTATTTTATCTGGTAAAGCTAATATCTCACCTCTAGGCTTATCCCCTGGCTTCCGATCCCTATCCCAATCTCTCAACTGTTCCCACGTTCCTCCGAACTCCGCCACATGATCCTGGTCATGTACCTGCCGCCATACATCCACTGGTACCAACAGAGCAAAGAAGAGCTCAATGTCAGCCAGTGTCATAACTGCCGAGGAGGCGGCTTCTGTCAGTTCTTTATAATATGCGGTAGGGTTCTTCCTGGGGTCGGGCAACTGAGTTTTCAAAGAAAGTACCTCACTCCGTTTCCAGGGGGTATAGACCCATTGCTCCTGAAAACGGGCGGCCACCCTTGCGCGGGTGACCGCTCCTTGTGAGTCTATTATCTCCGTTACTTCGGGGTGATAGATGGGGTGCACCTCACGCATCGGGAATTCCTGTACCCCTACAGAGCTAGCTGTGGGCAGGCGCATTCTATAATTGACTAAAGTGTTCACGTTCCCATGCACCGCTTCTGGACTCAACTAAGACCTATGCGCCTGGGTGCAAATGTCATACAGGATGGCCGGGGCCCTATCCCCTCTATAGGCTTGTTCCCATAACGAGATAAGGCGTTGGGCCATATGGGCCAGCGCGTGTTGCTGCATTACTGGTTCATAATCTCGCATGGTGTTCCATATGTCGGTAAGGGTATAGATGGGTTGCCGCATCCACTGGGATGCCTGGACTGCAATGGCCTCCTTCTCCTCGGTTCCTAAGGCTGATCGAGTGAACAACTTCCTACCATCTAATGAACCGCTCGGATGTACTGGAGTTGAAACAGCTGCAAAGGGAGTTGCACTCGCGGAGGAAGAGGTCAGGGTGGAAGGGGAATACATGGCCCCCGGTGACAGCTGTGTTGTTTCAGCTGTCGAGGCCGACAGCAAATTGGGCCATAGGGCCATACTGTCCGAGACGGAAGAGGACAGCCGGGAATGATCAAGGAGCGGCGCAAGGGAGGGGGGCTGAGGCACTGACGCAACTGAAGTTGCTAAGGAAGCAACTGGCGCCGGTGCGGGGTCAACAGCCGGTGCCCCGGCCGATACAACAGCAGCTGTCACCTCCGGGTACAACCGTTGCGGGACATCGTTGGTCCGACATCAACAACCAAAACAATTCAATTTGCTGAAACATGACATGTTGGTTAGTTAGACAAACACAAATACCACATAACAAACTTTACACCCCAAATAACATGTATGTCGACGTCACTTTCTGCCGGTCACCCTACCAACATTTGATGCATCCAAACAAACGAACGGAGCCCGTCGACTCCTGCTCGTGGAGAATTATTCAAAAAGGATCAACGAGGATCACAACAAGCCGTACTGGCAGAATACGGTCAGACAGGAGTGACCACGGACTGGACTACGGACCATCCCATGACCTTCCTGGTTCACCACTGAGACTATTCTGATGTAGACCAAGCCGTACTTCAGATGTGTCTCATGGCTACTCAGTTAGGGCCACAGGCATTTCCGAGTGCAATCCGGCCGCGTATTACTCACAGGTAACAACTAGGCATCTGATCAGTATCTCAAAATATCACAAAAAAAGATCCGCGGAGTCTCTACAGTCAGTCCCTACCGGACCATCCTGCACGACCTCCGTAATTCTCCTAGGGTCCTCACGACCCCTCAAATCCAATACAGTTAACTGCTCCAAGTGCACCTCCCAACAGCGCGTGCTTCAAACCAATGCACCGCTCAACAGCGCACGTTTCAAATAAACAAACTACTCACCGGGTGCACCCAGGTACGAATGTTCGTTCTTCTCTGCCAACTTCTTACCATCAATACGATCAGCTCCTAGGTCCAGCCCGTAGGACCCCGGTGAAGGGTCACTAGCAGCAGAGGGTGCCCCAAACGGGAGCGCGGAGCGGACGTAGACTCCCCTCCGCCCACCCGGCCAAGACGCCCCCGATCCTCTCACCCGTTTACGGGGAGGGAGAAGACCCTTTCACGGGGTCCCTTCGTGGTCGCCAACTGAAGTAATCTAATAGTAATCCCAAGGGCCACACTTACCAGTGGCCCGCAATATCGAGTCAATAATAAGCAGTTGGCAACGAGGAAGGTTCAAGCGTTTATTGGCCACAACAGAACTCTACATAGAGGAGCCCCATCGAACCTCACCCAGAAGTTGTGCCGACGAAGACTGCTGGCTCCTTGACAGAACAACACTTATATACATTACAGATTCGGCATACAAAGCATTGCAAGTGGAAAAGTACCAGTTAGTCCTAGAGCTCCTAAATGAGCTCATATCATCTGCCCGTATAAGGTTACTATCTTGTTCAAAGAAGGTCGGCCGGGTGACTCCCTTTAGTCTCGGGCACAGTGGAATTTAGCTTAGTACTCCCTTCAGCAGATGTGACCTTGAGCCTCGGCCGTAAATACAATTCACCCTGTCTTTAGGCTGGTACAAGCTAAATCATACAGATAGTGTTAACAGAGAGTCACGTGACCTAGGCCTAGTCAGTCGTGATCCAATATGGCTGAACTATGGCTTTTCGGCCCTTTCTATCATGCCGAGTACTATAGAGATTAGGCCATCTTAAGAAGCGGTTCTATGGACATATGGGAGAACACAACCCTAGATACGTTATGCTAACTTCATATATTGGCCTGAATCCCACAGATGTGGAGATGAATATGGGATGTGTGAGTGTAATATGTCGTTTGTGGAATGTGTTTTACTGTCATGTGTATATGACAGAGACTGTTCAAGCTGTGTCACCGCAAACGTAGCTGGTGTGGTAGAAAATGTGAATAGAGACACTGTCATTCAAACAGATACCTACCATCTGTGGAGAAGGAGGTGACATACAGTTTATGCTCACCAGCTGATGTCTAGGTATGAGTCCAGATATGAAGGTGCTGGATATAGAGGTGAAGTTTGTTGCACATGTGGTTTAGAATTGTAGGTCTGCACAGGACTGAAAGGAGCTATCAACAGGAATTGAATTGGACACAGCCATGGTGTTTGCTTTTAAGATTCTCCCAAGAGCGGTAGGCAGAAGCTTATAGCCAAGGACATTAGGAAGACAGGGAAGAGGTGTGGCGCAGCGGCCAGGGCGACTGACGCCACACGCTGGGTTCACGGTTCGATTCCTGGCACATGTGACTCTGGGCAATAGCTTGCTTAATCTTCCCGACATCCCCCAGCGCCGGGAAACTACGGATAGCTGTCCGCTTTACAAATACAGGATTATTATTATTATTATTATTATATGATGAGCCAAGGTATGTGATCAACAATGATTCTATCAAGCAGTGAACAGAGGAGCATTTACTGTTGGCAAGCCACAATACAGTTTTGATCACTGTATCCAAGTGGGCAGGGATCAGTTAATAGTAATGGATATTATGCAACCAGAGCAGGTACACCTTATAAGGGTTAGTCTTGGAGTGGCAGTTGAGCACTCCAAGGGGTGATTAGGAGGCAGCGGTGCAGCTAGAGAAAGTATGGCCTGTTGGTGCTGGTGGATACCGGATACTCCCAGATTACAGCAAGCTGTCTTTCTCTGCTAGTGCCATTGGCACATAGAGCACAGGTAGTTTAGGATCACATTCAATTCAAGTGAGCCTTAAAGAGATAAGGAAATATAGTAAGAGGAGGTCAGTAAAGTAAACTTTACACCAGTGGCGGCGTTCACACAAAAGATCGTCAGCTAAGAGTATATTTCAATTCAGGCCTGCTTTGAACAAATTACATTTTGGAGGGATAGTAGCACAGTAAATTACTTTTTAAAGCTGATGGAACTGATTAGACAAAACATGGTCAGTTCAAGAACACATTTCCTTTCAAGTTGGTCTTAAACAGAATTGAAAGCGTAGGAATAGTGGTATAGCAATTGCACTTTACTTTTAATCTAATTAATTTTACATAGTAGTTTTACATAGACTAGGTTTACTTATAGAACCGCGGTTAGGGTGTACTCCCTGGATATCATGCTTTTGTCAATGTTGTTGGCAGTAGCAAGTTAACAGAATCAGGCTTTCAAGGAATGGCAATATTTATAATCCTCAAATGCCAGAATCTCTGCTTTGGATGGGTTAAGTTTAAAGTGAGCAGTCTTTCAATCAGTTTATTAATAAATGGTATCTTTTGATCGTGATCTGTAGCTGTTGGGTGGAGATCATCTGCTTGATGAGGAGAATGTACATAATTGTAGTAGTTGTCCATTCTCATTACTTGTTTTGCAGCGGTCTTAGATAGCAGTATGATCTTGAAGCTTGGTGATGGGCAGGGGTAAGAAGGTGAAGCCACAGGTCCAGTAGCCTTGACAAGATCATGGAAATCCAAGACCGTGATTTGCCTGGAGAAAGCAAGAGTGAGATGTCTGTTAGTCAATGCAGTCCTCTTTGTCTTGGTCTTGCGGAGCTAGGAGCATGGAGTCTTGCTAGCAAGATTAAATTCTAGCATCTTAGTTATTGTGCCATTGTAGCCTGCAATGGAGTAAAATAAGTCTTCAGACTGAGGGTCCTTTGCAGAAGTTCATTCAGAAATGCAAAATTTGACTGTGATTCTGTTGAGTTTCATTGTGAGGCATTTGGTATTGGATGTTCCAGTTTGAGTAGCACAGTCCTTTTGCTTTCCTGATGGTAGATTTGTAGACCCCTTTTAAGATTTTGGCAGGCATATTTCTGTGTTTCTAACATTAAAGGGTAGACATTTGTGATTTTATCTTCTTTATCCCTTCATTGATCAAAGCATCTTTTAGCACATGTTGATATTTTGAGAAGGATGAGTCTGTTAACGGCTTTAGAGAGCCATGTACAGGTGGTTTACAACAATTTTTGGGAAGGTGGCAACAGTGGTGGGAATGTGGAAATCTAGTTCCAAGAGGTCAAGGATGTTCCAGTGTCTGTAGATGGTTGTCATCAGCAATGTGGTAGCATTTCATATTGGAGGGAGTTTAAAGGGGAAAGAGATAAGCCGCTGTTTGCTGAAGATAGCTTAATTTTCTGTGATAGTGATAAGTCCAAGAAAGTTGAAGATTTAGTGATGCTTTGCAGCAGGCCATGTGTGCAGCCACAGTAATAGCGGAGAGGTTCCAGGTTAGTTACAGGAGTTCTTGGCTATTGCAGCAAAGGTTGGTTGAACCAAATGTTCAGGTACAGTCGGCTGTGCAGGTTAGTATTGTTTAGGGAGAGGCATGAGATTGTGCTTAAAGGCATCTGTGAGTGATCCACTATCCAGCAGTGATCTGAAGCTAGGTAAGAATGCAGCGGAGAAGGTAGGAGTGGATGTGCAGTTGCGGAGTAGAGATTTACCGCCTATTTATCTGATCACTGTGTAGAATATGGTCTTCATTTTCTGCTCAGGGCTGGGAGGACAGTTCTGCATATCCACGTGCTTTTAAAAAATGGATAGAATAGAATCTGTCAGACTTCCGGCTTCAATGGTTGAGGTTAGAAATGATTCATTTGCAATCACTGCTAAGCCTCATATGGCCGTCCTTGGTGGCTAGATCAGTGGCAGCCCTGAGCTCCACAGGGTCCCCTCTGGCACTGAGCACAAGTGGCGGGCTCCTGGTCTGAGAGCTCCTGACTGAGTCCTAACCATGGGGGGAACCCTACTTATACTTTGCAGGGGTGCTCCCTCCAGCAGCAGCTGCGTTGCTAAGGTGGAGTAACGTCCCCCCACTGCTTTGAAACAGTGCAAGACAGGAAACATAAAATGACGATAACTGAAGGTTATTATCATTTTATGTTTTCCTGCTGCAGCAGGTTTGTGGGCGGGGCTGCACCAATAACAGAGGATTTGGGGGAGGAGTGGTGTGTCTACTCCAAGTGCACATGAATGTTTGGCCGGCCCTCTCCAAGAGGGACGCGGCATCATGTAAGTGTTTTTCATTATTTTTTAAACCCCTTACCTCCTGTCCCGTACGCCCCTCACCCTGATCCGTGCTGGCCGCCACTGGCACCCTCAAGTTTAATTATGCCACTGGGCTAGATTTATGGATTGCTTTGGGGGACTTTTACTGATACATCATTTTCGAACCATATTTCAGTTACAAAATGGCCTGGCTTCAAGTCTGATTTCAGATTGATAATATTTCCTCGGTTTTGTTCATAGAACATTTGTTATCAAAAGGCAGCAGGCATATCAAGTGAGTAGCAGATGAGAGCAGACAGAGGAGGGAGTGAAAAAAGTATAGGGATGGATTTAGATCAAGGGGAGGGCTATGACAAGGATGGGGGAGAGATGGGGGCTAGCAGAGAGCGTTAGTGGACACTGAAAAAGGAGGAGAGGAGCTAAGGCCTGTGCTCTTATTGCTGCTAAGAGAGGCTGAGCAGTGACTTCATCAGGTTAGTTTGAGTTGAGGCCAGGGGAGGTGAAGTAGGACAGTGTGTGAGTAATAGGTAAAGTTTGGTTAACTAGTGTAGATGGTATATCATAATGTGTATTTGTAGAGCGCACATTCAACCAAGAGTATCTTGGCAGTGAATTACAGACGTTTATTTTTACCCAACTAATGGTACTCATTTTTTCAACCTCAGAAGAGTGAAAGGCCCACAGGAATTTGAGCCTGTGACTATGAGGTCGAACATAGGCCCCTATAGTGAATGCATTAGTCCACTAAACCACCAAGTCCAGCTATACCCAGGATAGGTAGTTGAGGGTTGGTTTCAAAAAGGGGAAATGAATGAGGAAACTTCAGAACTGAATATGGATTTATTCAAGCCTTAAAAGCTACAACAACACGTTAGAGCAACCTTATTGTGAAGCGAATACATTTTTGGAACTGAACAGCTGTACATCTCGGACTGACATAGGGATCCTGACCTGTGTTCATGAACCCTAGTGTGTGTTATGATACGAATATGGTCCTTGTAAATCATTCACAGCATTTCCCCATTCAGATTCATAGTGCTGATCAAGGAAATTTGTTGGCTGGACTTTTTTGCCAAAGCTAGTCACAAGATCCCCTCCATAATAACTTTTAGGTGCACACTATCTTTCTTGTCTAGCACTTATATAACTCTTGTACAAAGACAAACTGTGGTGCGGCGTGGTGCTACATAAACACAGCCAACCAGCATATGAAACGCATCATGCATTGCAATATGCTGGTTTGAGGGAATGAGCCAAATTCCTGAGGGCAGAGACAGAATTATGTAGTGAACTTCTTGCAATCACACAGGCCCAAAACGTAGGCTGGTGAGAAAGTCCTGATCAAGAAGGGGCCTGGATATGGAAGAGGTCGTTGACAACCACTAATCACCTCCAGATCATTTGCTTGCAAGATACCTGTAGCGGATCAACTGATTTCATTTCTGCATGCCATGGTGCAGTATACAAACTCTAGCTCAAAACTCAACAGAGTTGCACCACAAACACACGTGATCATGCCCCCTTTTTTCCAGGGTGAGAAAACGATGTGCACCAAGGCACAGGGCTGTTTCACCTTTATGAGATGCAATTCCAACTATTTCCTTACGCTTCTATTATAAACAGTAGTCCACACGGTGAATTATTACAGTTTATACTACTAACTGCAGGAGTATGTGAAACTGCTACATTTTATATACAGTCTTTTTCAAAATAGACTTGTTTCTGGGGATACTGCGGGTAACGTTATCTTTCAGAAGCTAACTTGTCGATGTTGCTTTATCTAAGATTTAGTTTTGCTGTGTTTCAGGACTTGTTTATAGAGGTAAGCTTCAGTTCGTTCTGGCAGATGAGACCATGCTTGCATAACTCTTTAAAACACTTACTGGGTGTCAGTAACACTCCAGCATTAGCAAACACAAGGAGATGATGATTATAGCGCTGAACCCTTTCAGACACTCACCCCCAGTCACTATTAGATCTGGGTTGAATCCATCATTGTTCTTTAGCTCACTTTGCAACCCCAGTTCAGACCCAGCCATACGCAAATCAGTCTTGCCCTGTTCCTCATGGGAACAGTCCAGCCCGAACTGTTAAACCAGGTCTTCCCTGTTTCCGGTCCAGAGAAGACCTGGCTTGGCAGTTCGGGCTGGACTGTTCCCATGATGAACAGGGTCAAGACTGATTTGCATATGGCCGGGTCTGAACTGGGGTGGCGAAGTGAGCTAAAGAACGATGATGGATTCAACCCAGATCTAATAGTGACTGGGGGCGAGTGTCTGAATAGTTTCAGCACTCCGTCCACATCTCCTTGTGTTTGCTTTGTTCACCCCAAGTTGGCAGGGTATGCCCGGACGTGGGTCCCTTGCTCACTTTGTCACTAGATTCAAGCTAGCCTGGCTGATGAGGGGTGTTACCCTGAATCTGGTCTCAGGATGTTTGTTTCCAGTCCAGGGAAGACCTGACTTGGCATTTTGGGCTGGACTGTTCCCATGATGAACAGCGTCAAGACTGATTTGCATATGGCTGGGTCTAAACTGGGGTGGCGAAGTGAGCTAAAGAACGATGATGGATCCAACCCAGATCTAATAGTGACTGGGGGTGAGTGTCTGAATATTTTTAGCACTCCGTCCACATCTCCTTGTGTTTGCTTTGTTCTTCCCAAGTTGGCAGGGTATGCCCGACGTGGGTCCCTTGCTCACTTTGTCACTAGATTCAAGCTAGCCTGGCTGATGAGGGGTGTTACCCTGAATCTGGTCAGAGGGTGTTTGTTTCCAGTCCAGGGAAGACCTGACTTGGCAGTTTGGGCTGGACTGTTCCCATGAGGAACAGGGTCAAGACTGTTTTGCTTATGGCTGGTTCTGTAATGGGGTGGCGAAGTGAGCTAAAGATCGAAAGGCCTCGCTATAGCACAGTTGACACTCCAAACATTCATGGTGGAACAGACTTGAGTAGTTCAGCAGTGAAGAACATACACATTCAATACAGCAGTGTTCTCAAAATTATAATGTCAAAATTCTCAATAACTAGTAGCAAAATTATGAAAACCAAGGTACATGATGATACAATTTTTTGTTCATGATTGTGTTCATTTCCAAATAATTACAGACACATGTTTTGTGCCAATGCAGGTGCATTTTCAATGGAGTGAGGCCTTGCAAGACTTACAACTTGGCCTGACACTAAGGTTGTTTTGAAATGCCTGGTAACTATCCCCCAAATTGTAGGCAAAAAGTTGCATGATGCAATCGATGATGAAAACTGTATTAGGATAGGGCAGTATGAAAGGATGCATGGCAAACACCTTGGCCACCTTTTTAAGGACGAATTATTGAGCAACACCAACTTTTCTATGATCCCTTTCTTACCTGGCAGTCAAGGTCCTCAGTGGCAGAATATGATAGAGCACAGATAAGAAGAGCTGTCCTTTTGTACTTATTAGAGAAGGTTTGGTAGGTCAGTGCCCTAGACAGGAAGCATTTGCTTCTTGAAAGGCAACCATCTTACACCGTAAGAGGTTAATAGAGGTTATAACATATTTCAATATGGACTGGTAAGGAATTGAGTTGTTAATTTACTGGGGTGTGAGCTTTGGTCAAGCAACAACCACATTCCTTTTCAGGGTGAGGCACAAGCCAACCCTAAATTAACCTGTGCTCCACCTTCTAGCAGCTTGGCACACAACAGTCAGGCATAACATAGAGGCAATGTGTAAAGTATTTGTGCAGCACTTCAGACAGTAATAAAGTGAAAAACTCCACACAGATATGATCCCACAGCAAGTTAGAAAAATAGAGTTACTTTTAATAAATAAAACAAGACAAAAAATACAATCAGTACAACTGTAGATATGCAATTTTAAAGATTTCAGTGACAATAACACCAAAAAGCACGAAGCCCAACTGTGGATATCTGGTCGCGCTGGGCCAAGACAAAGTCACATGTGCAGCCCAACCATGATGAAGGGTGGGCCGGCTACAGGGACGCATTTAGGCCTGCTGAACAGAGTACCTTAAATCCGGGTTTGAGGAGCGTTGTGAGGATCATCATCAAAGATGTTTAGCACATCCAAAGTGATGTGTAGGTTCCGAGATGCGACGAGACTTCAATGACTGTGTCATTGTTGAGTATCCTGTCAACGGAGCTTGCGATGCAAAGTCTAGCATGAGGGATGTGGTGCACAGTTGGGGCGATGCGTCTGTTCCAAGGAGCTGCTATGCGGAGTCCGTCCTTGAGGCTGCCGTCGTTGGGGGATGTGAGGGCCTGAGTTGAGTGTGCGTCACGCAGCAGCAGTTCTGATGGGCTGCAGTGTGATGCAGGCCTTTGCAATGGGTCCAACCCATGCAGCAGTGGTGATGCAGCCATTATGTTCAGGACAGCGCTGTGCAGCAGAGGAGATGAGTCATTTCCACTGGATCCACAGAGGCTGTCAGAGCACCTTAAGCCCACTTCCAAGGGTCCAGGATTCTGCTGGCACCACTTGGCAGGGTAGACTCATAGATAGCAAAAACAAAGTGCAGGAACAAGGTTATTGGAAGCATGTTGTGTTCCTGAGGCTTCAGATCAGGAGGCCAGTTAACTAGCCCTTTGTGTTACTTTGGGCTCTCGGTTCATGAGATGCAGGTCCAGTCCGCTTTCCTCAGGCAAAAGGGCAGCAGACAGCAGGTCAGCACAGTAAGGCTGTAATTTTTCAGAGCAGCAGTTCAGCAGAGTGGCAGTCCTTCCTTTCATCAGCACAGCAGTCCTTCTTCCTGGCAGAGTACCTACTGGTCCAGAAGTGTACTAAAGAGTTGGTGTCTGAGGTCCATAATTTATACCCAGTTGTGCCTTTGAAGTGTTACGAAGCTTCTGGCAGCATGCCTTTGAAATGCACAGGTGTCCTGCCTTCCTGGCCCTGGCTCCAGACTAGGTACAGGGATTATGCAGCTGTTTGTGTGGAGGCAGGACACAGCCTATTCTAATTTAAGTAGGAATGGGCCCAGCTTCATTCTCCCAACCTGCCAGTGATGGCCCATCCAGTCACAATTAAGTTTCCCATTTTGTGTCGCAGTCAACTACACCCAGTCATGTGACCCAGAGACAGGCAGCAGGCACCAAATGGCTAAGGCAAGAAAATGTGAACTTTCTAAAAGTGGCATTTTAACATGAACTGTTTAACTGTTGCCATTTGGTAATTACACTTATAACATTTAATAAGATAACTCCAATGTTATTCTATGGTAGAGGAAGGCCTTGCAGTAGTGAAAAACAAATGTAGAGGTTTTCAGTTCCAGGACATGTAAAACTAAAAAGTACATGTCCCACTTTTTAAATGCACTCTGCCCTGCACTCTGGGATGTCCAGGGCCTTCCCTAAGGGTGAATTACATGTACTACAAAGGAAGGTTTGGGCCTGGTAAAAGGTATATATTTTGCCAGGTCGACATGGCACTTTAAAACTGAACACATGGGCTGCAATGGCAGACCTGTGACAAATTTAAAGGGCAACTTAATTGGGTGGTACAATCATTGCTGCAGTTTACTAGTAGCATTTAATTTAAAGGCCCTGGGTTCATGTAATACCACTTTACTAAGGACTTACAAATAAATTAAACAGGCCAATTAGGTGGAAGCCATTTTTACCATGTTTAAGGGAAGGCGCGCAGACACCTTAGCACTGACCAGCAGTGGTAAAGTGTGCAGAGTCCTAAAACTCAACAGAAACGGGTTCAGAAAACAGGAGGTGAAGGCAAAAGTTTTGGGGATGACCATGCAGAAGGCTTCAAGTCCAACAAGGCCTTACTGCCTGAATCTGCTTTGTGACAGGGGAGCACAGTACAGTGTGGATTTTTTCATGTAGGGGGATTTTGTAGAAAATGGATATCAACAAACTTGCTTCTCACTCTGCTCATCTCACAGACTGTACTATGGTATCTGTTTCCCTGCTGTTCCTGTCTCCCCATCACAGCTACAAAATTTTAAAAATGCAGAAGTTTGGTTAAACTTAGTCCTGCACGAATTTGGTACCCCAGTGCTTCTCTCACAGCTCCAGGGACACTATTAGATTAAAATCTATTTCTCCAACCCCATCCCGTACTGCTAACTTGTAGAATCTCTGTAGTCACCTACCACTATGCAGTTAATGGTCCCCAAATTCAATCCCCCATCATTTAATGACTGCTTCTTAGTGACAAATGGTTTAGTTGTCTGTCAAAATGGCTAAGGGAGTAACCAGTTGCCATTGAGATCTGTTGTAATCTGCAAGTCAAAGGTTTATATCTAGCAAGGATGAATCAATCTTAAATACTTACATGGTAAATAAATTGAGCAGCTCTAGGGCCCCAAACAAAAAGTAAAGAAAAATACGACAAACAAGATAGAGACAGATATTACCTTTACCAGAAACCAAGAGTATCATATTGTAACCTGCCCCTATTAATTTTAAACAGAAATCCTCCAGTCATTACCACGTGTATTGCCCAGCAGCAAAAAGCTGCCTAAAACATATGAGAATGTATCAGTAGGTGGAATGCTAGTACTGTAAAAATATGGTAACAGCATTGCAATACATGACTATCTTGCATTTGTTTCACACTGGTGCGGAGTGTTAAAATGTATGTTACAGGATGACAGGGTATTTTTGTATTCGTGCCTTGTTTATGATCAGGGGCTAAATTGTGTAAGGTTAACACCTTTTACTTACAAAGCTGAAATGCATGGCAGGAGGTGTGATATGAATGCATGCTGCTGTTGTTACTCCTTTGAAATTCTTACTTACCACCCACTCCCTTTTTTCAGTTTCATCTTTTGTTTCATAAACCTCTGAAAACATGTCCATTTCTACTCCTTCTTTATAATTAATTCAAGACAGGCCATCTTACCCCGCTCTAGTTGGTTCATGGTTTGGAGACTGGAAACCAAAACCAGCCTTGGCAATAATGTTCAAACCATTCCCACACTTCAGGAAACCACTACTCGAATGGAGCCATGGAAGCTTCATGGTCGGGCCATGCAGCCAGTCCAGCTCTGAAATCAGCCAGCAGCCTGCATGCAAACTGCCAGAGTGGCTACTCCAGTCCTTGGTACATACATTTTTCAGCCACTGTTCCTACAACTTCGAGTGAGCAAAAATCTCTTGGAATTGCGTTCAAAATGTTTTGCGGTTTGGAGCAGAATCATTTGACTATTATGAATAGGCTCTCTGTAGCAAGAACCACTTGTTTCGAGAAAAACAATGGTGCCTTTTGTAAAGCCTCCATGAAGCAGTTAGAATCAAAAAGTTTAGAAGATTAAAATGTATTCTGCTCGGAGCTGTGTGAAACCTGAGGTCGCATATGAAATGTGTACGGACCCACTATGTGTGTGTATTACAATCACTATGTGTGGTAAGAGGACTCATTAGGTGTTCTTAAAAGACCCCTCACCCACCAACCCTTGTTAGTGTAATGCTTGATCATTGGGGTCCCTACCGGGCGGCCGAGTAACCCCAGGTTGTGCTAGGATGCCTGATTACAGCGGAGCTGGTGTTGTGCAGATATGTGACTTTAATATTGGCGGCTCAGGATATGGTAAAAAGAAATATATGTGATGCAACTATCGGGAGATTATTACCGTTAGTTGACTATGTCCTGATAACTGCATCAAATATATTTCTTTTAACCATATCCTGAGCCGCCAATATTAAAGTCTACAGGCAAGGATTCTCAGAGACATTTTTAACATTAATTCACGTCACATCACATATCTGCGCAACACCAGCTCCGCTGTAATCAGGCGTCGTAGCACAACCGGGGGGCACTCGGCCGCCCGGTTGGGACCCCAATGACGAAGCATGACACTAACCAGGTTGGTGTGTGAGGGGTCTTTTAAGAACACCTAATGGGTCCATGTTCTTACCACACATAGTGATTGTAATACACACACATAGTGGGTCCGTCCACGTTGTTTAAGTCTTGTATCCTTCTGGGGACCAGGACGTACCCCCTGCTCTATCCCTCGCTCTCCCCTTGTTTTTCTAGTCGCATATGAAATCCCAGCATGGCAATATCAGTACCGTGAAATCACATAGATCACGCAGGGCAATATCAGCCCGTATTGTTAACAAATAAATGAAATTGTCATTCCATTGCAAAATGTAATCGTTAAATGCTATGAAACTACAAACCTGCGACAGCTATTTCCAACTACAGCCCTTGCACCCGGGAGACGTTTTTAACATAAAGAAACAACATAACATAAAGAAAACATATTCTTTGTTTCTTTCTCTTGAAAGGTCCTGAGAGAGGCAGCATTTTCATTGAGATCAGACAAACAGGCCAGCATCATTACTCCCTGCTTTCAAAGAATCCTAAAGACCACCTACACGTAATTCAGATCAACTACACTGCCTAACTTCACCCTCCCTCTACAATGTTCATCCCACCTCCTATCAACCAGCGGTGTCTTCCACCTTTACCACCTCTCCAAATCAGCTCAGCCTCTTTCCCTCTTGCTCCCATTGGTCCCAGTCACTCTTTTACCCTTCATTTCCTACCCCATGATCTCCACATCCTACATCACTGATTATGGCTTCATACCCTAGCCTTCATCTTGGATTTTTTTTAAATCTCCCGCAAGCCCAGAGACCGCCAACCCTTTGTTTAGTAATGTCCAGGCGGATGGTGGTTCAAAGATAGAATACAGATTTGCAGAGGCTGGCGGATCAGAACCTCAGAAGGGTAATAAAGCTCTTACTGACCTCTGGTGTTTAGTGTGACGGATCATGTAGTCCAGAGTATCGGATTGCATTGGTAGTTATGGTATATTATATTGTATAGTTAGGTATTTCTATTATAGTGCACGCCCTGCATGAAAGGGAAGAGGGACGGCATTATCTTGCTTCTGTTTTAATAAGATGCAACAAAGTAATATAGCATGGCAGAGATTAATACACCTAGAACTGTAGATTAGCAGAAAGCAGGGGGTGAGGTACATACATAGAAAGGACCGAAAATGAAATGAAAGGGGAGGAGTGCGAAAATGAGAGAGTGACATAACTTCAAAAAGTTCTATTTCTAAGATAAGCACTTTTTACAAGCCTCAAATTTCGACTGTTCACTTATTTTTATCGTCTGCCAGTGCTAAAAACCTATTGAGGAAAAAGCATGAAATAACATTTGCAACATACCTCTACTTTCAAATATAAATATCTGAATTACATATCTTTGCTCTGTATGGTAAATAGTCAGAGTGTTGTAAAAAGAGACAGAAAAGACAGAAAATGATTGAAAAAGAAACAAGTATTTGCAATGCAATCGGTCTCGCCTTTGGGACCTTATATGTATTTAGCTATGCAGAACATTAGCCTGGGTGCTGAAACATCTACTGTTCTTTAATATGGAGGGAAAGTGAGCACCAAACTGCGTGACACGCCCGGTATGGGAACGCATGGAGAGAAATATTGCCTTCCAACGGGAAATGGTATAGTCCAAAGCTCTGTTTTTAAAATAAAAGCAGGGCCTTCGTTGGTCATATCACTGAAAATACAAGATTTGAAAAAATAATATTGGCTACGGGTGATCGTGGAAGACAATTTCTATGGACTGGAATCTAGAGAATGCTAAAGTGATTCTGGTATTTTACTGACTTCTGCTGGTCGTTTTCTATCAGGAAAGTTAAATAGAGGCAGTTGCCAGAAAAATAAAAAAAAATAAAGACCCTCAGTAGAAAGCAATTCTGGTATTTTACTAACCTCTACTAGTCGTTTTCTCTCAAGACAGTTAAATAGAGGCAGTTGAACAAGCAGAAAGCAATTCTTGGTATTTACTGACCTCTTCTGGTCGTTTTCTATCAAAACAGTTAAATAGAGGAGGTTGAACAGAAAAAAAAGTCCCTAAGGGGAAGCAGACAAGTCCTAGGGGCTGATCTCCAGAGCCCAAAAAGTACATACACATATAAGTATATACTTAAGTATATACAAGAGGTCTTGAATGCTCAACCTAAAAATATAGGGGAGCGCTGCATTTAGAATCGGAAGATGACTTGTAGGAAAGTAAAAGATAAGGGAGAAAGGGGTGAAAAGCTTTGGTTTAACAGGGGTCAAGTGCTCTAAATCTGCTAAAAGTCAGGCTTGTAAATTTGGTTTGATGCAAGATCACAAGTAGCATTCATGTTTAACTTGCGTACTCAAAAACAGCATTTTATAAATGTATATTTCACATTCTGAAGGACTGACCTTCAAAAGAAGATTTCCGACTTTTAAACTTGGGCCTCTGCAATCAGGGCCTTGTGACAGGAAACTAAATACCCTCACTTGTAATGAAATACTGGGGGTGCTTCTATTTATTCTGAAAATGTTTTGAAATATTAGCTATACTCTATTTGATATGCTGCATACTTCTGGTACATCCGTGGTGCCTTATCAGAAATGAACACCATCCATCGGCGGAGAGAAAGAAGCGCCGCAGATTGTATTCTAATTCTGTTTTAGGAGGCCTGCAATAGAGTCCAGAGGCAAGACTGTATTTGACAGTATTTACTTAGTCTCAGATAAGAGTTAGACACTCTCACGAGATTAGGCGCTAATCGTAAATGACCCGGAGAGTTCATGCGAGTGTGCATAGTTTACTGATCGCACAGGAGTTCCCCCCCACCCCCCGTCCAATGTACGAGTCAAGCACACTTTCCTTAATCTTGGAGGTGATTCTTATTTTGGCTCCAAAAGCAATCAGGATGATGTGCGACTGAATGAGCGCTGACGTTTTCTGGGGGTAGCGTAGTCTATGGTTGGGAAGATTATAGTTTGTATAAATGTAAACTATTACATATTTCATAAGCGGCCCAGGTATAAACAGAATAGCAGACTAAACAACAAACATACATTAAAATGTAATCGATTATATGAGACCCCGTAACTGGTGAGACAGGAAGAGATTGGAAGCATAAACAAGCATTTGCAATGCAATAGGTCTCGCATTTACGTGACTTTGAGCTATTGGCATTGTAAATGACAATGCCTTTTATTTATGTTTTGGTATTTAAAACATAAATTAAAGCCATTGTCATTTACAATGCCAATAGCTTAAACTCACCAAAATGCAAGACCTATTGCATCGCAAATACTTGTTTTCTATTTATTTACATACTGAAAGCGTCGGCCCGCCATTTCCTTTCGATTTCATTACTTTTGTTACAATCTCGGCACCGACACGGGTGCCACGATTGCATCAAAACTACAGAAATAGAAAAGCACTTTTTTTCTATTTCTTACTCCATTGTAAAGATTGTAACAAAAGTAATGAAAACAAAAGGAAATGGCAGGCAGCCATGAGAAAAAGCTGCAATCTCAGATCGTGGTAGGGTGGGCAAACACGGCAGAAAGCGGGCATGACATTCTGAATGTAGCAAAGCACTTCCTGCATGCAAATAGGAAAATCAATAAAGAAAAGAGTGCTTACAGACTAAAATAAAGCATCCCGTGAAACAACCGCAGTAAAGGGGCCAGTCGCCATGGGAGGTTACCAATGAAGACAAGGCGGTACTGAGGAGGGATTAACAAGTCTATGAACCAATCAGAAGCCGGCATTTACGAAGGAGAAAGACACAAGCAATGACAAACATGGGCTGAGAGTGGGCGGGGCTTCTACTCCGTACTCCACCACAACAAGTCTTGCTTTATTAACCCCTTGCATGCCCGCCCCTTTCCCCGCCCAGTGCCGCGCTTTTTATTAGCGGGCGGAGTTCATGACGAGCTGGACTCGTCATGGGCACAGCGCCACCCCAGCCCATGACGAGTCCAGCTCGTCATGGGCACTGAAGGGGTTAATCATTGCCTGCAGGACATCAAGATCCATGCCAACAGGCTGCAGGGAGGACCAGGTTCAGATTCTGACCCAGAAGACTGGTGCTTACTCTTCTCAGAGCGTTTACCCTCCATGCCAAAAACACAACTGCTGAGAAGAAGGAGGACTAACTTACAAGGGGGCGAGACACACAGTGGCCAAGCAACTGGCCCCTCCCCCCCGACACGGCACGTTGAAGACTGTCATCTTGTGACCATAACATAAACCCGGGAACTGCCCCGCTCAAGGACTGGATCATTAGGGAAACATTGGTAAGCAGGGCACCCTGTACAAAGGAGGCACGGTACTGCCCAAAATAGACAAATCAAAACCGCCGCTCCTGGCCGCTGAAGCGCAGGAGCGGCATAAGTGCCACAACTCACCACCGCTGCTCCCTAGTCGCTCAGCGCAGGAGCAGCGGTGTCACAGGGTAGACAAAACATGCAGCCGCTCCCCATCACTCAGCGCGGGAGCGGCACCAAACACAAACCGCTGCACCAATGGGAGCTGCGGCTGTAGAACAAAAAAGGTAAAGATGCTATAGCAAATCCCAGAAAAAGAAAAGAAAAACACTTACCAAATCCAGAATCAAAGACAATCACCATGTACCATGGGTGTTCCAACCAGAACACAGTGAAAAAAACAGGATGTGTTCTACGGTTTCCCCACCCTTATAGGTCAGGTGACAGATACTTCCTGTCAGGCCGCCATATTGGGTGGGGACTTTTTTTATATGGGTAATGCTGTGCCTGGAACACGGAGTGCTCCTGAGTGACTGTGACGAGGAAGTCTATGACTCGACGTAATGAAGATTACTGGTAAGTAACCGAATCATTAGTATTACATGGAGCATACTTCTGGTTCTCCAGGAGAAGTGTCATGCAAAGCACACCTTCTATCTCAGACAACAGCTAAGTGGATGCAGCTGATGAGTTTTCCTCTGGTGCCATAAATGCCTATGTGTGTCAAAGCCTGCGCTTTAATGCAATATAAAGAATGCAGGAGAATGCAGGAGGTATGGATGAAGTGCTTAAAGTCTGCTCTTCAGCCAGACCCCAACAAAAATATCTCTGTTGCTGCAGTTTTGCAAACTGTGAGGCTTAGGGAGCAAACAGTGTGAGGGTGGATATTTGGGGCTGGGGCGGAAAAAGCACAGGAGGAAGAGAACTAGAAAGCACATGCACTCTCATGGAGTGATAAATGTAAAAGAAAAGAGTAGCCCCCTTAATGTGAGCAGTGGAAGAATACAAGTCAGCCAATCAAAAGGATCAGAAAGAGGTTATGCTCCAGGAGAGGGAGAAACACAAGAAGAGGAAGACAAGCGATCTAACAATAAGCAAGCAAATGAGAGTGTAAATAAAGCCAGACAAAAGTAAGCAACACTGGTCTGACACTACTGTTGTCTGGTAGGAAAACCTAAAAAATGTTTCTTTTTTCAATCCTGGATTTCTAGCAATTAGCAGTAAAAGGCATTCTAGAACGTTTCTTTGACTGATGATATCTCCTTGGGCTTGAGAGCTACCATGACATAATGCACCGGCTGGCCCATTAATACCCGTCATCATCAGGGTTATTTGCTATGCTTGTTTGAAACTCATCTCTTTCACTCTTATGACTAACACTTCATCATGCCTTTGTATCAGAATAGCCAGCAAGAGCAGCATTTTCCCTTGTGTCATTTTCCCTTTGCCTTCTTAGCAGCACCTCCTGCCCCTTGTAACCCCAACAGCTTAGTGCTTAATTTGAGACAGTGGTTTCCGGTGCTTAGTATCAGCACTTAATTGCCAACACTGGTGCTTGTGACAGACTGAATTGTCAGACTTATAGGGGTGTGATGGTTAATAGTTGTATTGCTACTATCATTGGCAACATAGCAGGGCAATGTGTGGTGCAAGCTGCAGTGGCCTCTGACATGAGCCCTGGCACTTTATTTTCTTTACAAATGTAAGCTCTTCAACAGCCCAATTCTCACTCCCATTGAGTTTGCAATATACACCCCTCATTACCTCAGTCAGACCATGAATGTTGATACATAAGACTTGTGCTACTGTTGCTGGAAAGAGCAAGAGTGACATTGAGCAACTCATTTACAACCATCATGTAAGAGTGGGAACGTCAGCGCTTGCATGGCTCCCCCTCCCGTAGTTGAAAATGTGCAACTCCTCAACCCATTAATTACCCAATTCATATTTCTTCATTCTCAGTCCTCTGGATCGGAACCACTCCTCAAATAACTGTTACCTTACTCACACCCATTATAAAGTGATCCTTCCATGTCACTCTCCCAATGGCTCTTACATGTCCCCTCACTATCTTAAATTCTTTAAATTACTGCTTCATGATTTCCTTCCAAATTGATTTATTGCACCTCACGCTCCTTCTCATGCTAAAATGTTGTGTGTCATGCCTGTCTCAGTGCGGGGTCCTCTTTCTATCAATGTCTTTGTCTTTGGTAATATTCAAATTAGATAATGTAATGGTCGTTTTAGTGGGGACAAAGTAGCACAATTTATCAGAGTGCAATTTATTAGAGAGCAGGAATTTAGTTGATCCCTAATTAATTTAACATACATTTCTGGGCATTTTAATAATTGTGTTGCTTCACATCTGGAAAGTAACCACCACCCCAATTGTTTTTAATTTGCAACCTCAGGAGTTGTGACACCAGAGGAAAGCATTGGGGTTGATGGCACCAAATGTTTATGGACTGTTCATAATGTAAAACTGTGTAGAAAAATGGCTACATTTGAGTATAATGAAAACAACTATATTCAGAGCATGGAAGCTAAGATTGACTCAATCACAATAGTTAAGTAGCATGAACATCGTCTGGGCTAGGCTGACCAGAAGTTCAGGATGTGCCTAGAGAGTCCCGGGTTTCAGAGGACTCTCCCGGAGTCCCAATGTTTTTCTCAATTTAAAAAAATGGTCTCAGCTTTTGAGACAATGGTCAAGTCATCCTGGAAACAGATTTGAAACAAATGCTCCAGGTTCCACAGGCACTTCTAAAGACTGAAACAACTCAAGTAATTTATCTTTTTCTTTCAGGCAGTGCAGGAGGTCAGCTGCATCCTCCCAGCAGAGGGTGCAGAGGTCAGGGGGCTGAGGATGAGGGGTTAGGAGAGAGAATAAGGAGAGGGAAGAGGGTGGAGGCCATGCCATAGCTAATGTAGACTTGCCTTGTAAAGGAAGAATGCAAAAGAAAAAGCAAGAGTGTTAAAAGTTGTTTTATAATTTGCAAGTTACTGCCACACAGTCTTTATGTGTGTGTGTGTGTGTGTATATATAGATATATATTACCTACTGGCAGTCACCAGTAGATAGTTATAGTTAGGACCTATTTTCCATAGGAAATCTGCAACATTCTATTTGGAATAACGTTGGCGCCGATTGATGAATCTTCGCGAAATTTTCCAAACTTTTGGCCAGCTCCGGTCCGCTCCTATCCTGAAAGTTTCACGGTCATTCGTCAAGCGGTGGCCGAGAAAACAAGGGGGTCCCAAAATGCATTTTCCCCATGCATTTTCCCATAGGACCTGTTGTCGCAGCTACAGACCGAACTGCTGAACGGAATTACACCAAATATGGCAAAGAGGTAGTCCTCAGTTCAGACTCGTGCCTTTTGCTTAAATGGTGTAAATCTGTTCAG
This sequence comes from Triturus cristatus, assembly GCF_964204655.1. Classification (NCBI taxonomy): domain Eukaryota; kingdom Metazoa; phylum Chordata; class Amphibia; order Caudata; family Salamandridae; genus Triturus; species Triturus cristatus. The sequence goes on along the minus strand of NC_140579.1, from coordinate 304,101,956 downwards.
TAGTTCCTGAGAAAATTAGAGTTAAAAAGATAGATATATCTGGGCAGAGCCTAACCACACATCTCATCGTGAGATCTGATTGGCTGTCAGTACTTCATCCAAGAAGTGTTGGCAGCCATCTTGGGACCAATATACATGATAGCACCTCATTAAAAAGCATTGCAGTTAATAGAAGGTTTTAAGACTTTAGTTACATTATCAATCATTTGTTAATGGAACCATACTCATTTTAGGAATTGTGGTGTGTTCTAAGGTGATTTTACCATGTGAAAAAGCCTTCTGCTGTGATATCATGAATCATGTTTGAGAGAAAACTATTTTCTCATGCTTTTCCCACAGAGGTTTGGAAGGTGATCTATAAGCTAAACTGAGAGCATATTTTCTGTAAATTCACATTATCTTTCTCAGTCATGTGAGAATGAAGTCTGACATTCTCAGTAAAACATGTACATCCAACAAGGGCAGAGACTGTCAGTTGATTCCTTTGTGTTCTACTGCAGCTTCCCAGAGTGTTCTAAAGAACAACTAGAGCGCTAACAGTCCTACTTATGACAAACGTATTGCACACCTGAAGCCATCTTGATTGGAATAAAGTGGTAACACTTAAAACATTTAATTTACAAAGGAACAAAATGAGGGTGTTCATTTTGCCATAGAAATTATGATTAGTGCTGCAGAAAGAAAAATTAGGGCACATTTTGACTTCTCAAATCCTCTTCTATTTCATTAAAATATTCTGACATGCAGACTGAAACATGCACTTTGAATACCAGCAGCAGACTTCCCTGGTGAGCAGTAGCTTTACTACAGTGATCTAATGAGCAACTAGAGGGCTAACATTCAGAATTTATGGCAAATGTATGACACATCTGAATGCCTTATTGATGGAACCAAAGTAAAACACTGAAAGTATTTCCTACTGAGGAGACTGCAGTAAATGAGGAAATTAGGAAACGTCATTACAAATAAATCTCCCAAGATGGCCACCAGAGACAAAAGAGCCCAAATGTAGCCCAAATATAACCCAGATGTAGCCCAAGTATAGCCCAATGACAGAATGTCCCAGAGTGTTCTAACGAACAACTAGAGTGCTAACAGTCTTACTTATGACAAAAGTATGGCACACCTGAAGCCATCTTGATCGGATTAAAGTGGTAACACTTAAAACATTTAATTTACAAAGGAACAACATGAGGGGGTTCATTTTGCCATAGAAAGTATGATTAGTGCTGCAGAAAGAAAAATTAGGGCACATTTTGACTTCTCAAATCCTCTTCTATTTCATTAAAAAATTCTGACATGCAGACTGAAACATGCACTTTGAATACCAGCAGCAGACTTCCCTGGTGAGCAGTAGCTTTACTACAGTGATCTAATGAGCAACTAGAGTGCTAACATTCAGAATTGATGGCAAATGTATGACACATCTGAATGCCTTCTTGATGTAACCAAAGTAAAAAACTGAAAGTATTTCCTACTGAGGAGACTGCAGTAAATGAGGAAATCAGGAAACTTCATAACAAATAAATCTCCCAAGATGGCCACCAGAGACAAAAGAGCCCAAATGTAGCCCAAATATCACCCATATGTACCCCAAGTATAGCCCAATGACAGAATGTCCCAGAGTGTTCTTAAGAACAACTAGAGCACTTACTGTCTTACTTATGACAAAAGTATGGCACACCTGAAGCCATCTTGATTGGAATAAACTGGTAACACTTAAAACATTTAATTTAAAAAGGAACACAATGAAGGGGTTCATGTTGCCATAGAAATTATGATTAGTGCTGAAGAAAGAAAAATTAGAGCACATTTTGAGTGACTTCTCAAATCCTCTTCTATTTCATTAAAAAATTCTGATATGCAGACTGAAACATGCACTTTTAATACCAGCAGCAGACTTCCGTGGTGAGCAGTAGCTTTACTACAGCGATCTAATGAGCAACTAGAGTGCTAACATTCAGAATTTATGGCAAATGTGTGACATATCTGAATGGTGTACTCACAAGGGAGGCACTGTTCCGTGGTGGATGTGGTCAAAGAGCGATCAGTATCCACCAAAGGGTTAGAGGGATAGAGGAGTGAGGTCTAGGATTTGGTACTAGGGATGGGGGGAGACACAAGTTGTCTCTTGTTGCCCTCACACACCCCGAGGGATGTCATGCTTCATCATCGGGCGTATGCTCCTCGTCGGGCCGGCGGTGCAATGCCCTACGGGTCCCCCGAAGGGTCTCTTTAGCGGAGATCTTTTAGAGAACTGCCGATGGGTGCATGCGGGTATGTGGAGGGGAAGTACCAAGGTAAGCAGTGAAGGTAGTGTGTGCAAGGTGAGTAAAAATACCTAAGGGTTACCAAAAGCTGAGAGGTGATTTAATAATGAGGTACCCTTGGTACAGTAAAAAACTCGTAGGTTAATAGTTACCTGTCGATACGTTATGTGTCTTAGGTAGCTTACACAGTGGTCATGTTTCACGCCTTGGGTGGTCTATAAGATCCTTGGCGTTTCATCAGGGCCAGGGGAGGTGGTGATGTGAGGTAAGTGCACAGACTAAGTGTAGTGAGTAGGGTAATAATTGCCCTCTCACAGATCAAGTACGGGGGTAGTTTATCCTGCACAAGTTGTGTTTGGTTAAGGAGTCCGTTATGCCCCCTTTGATAATGACCTAGACCAGGGAAATAAGCAAAAAGGAAAAAAAGGGAAAAGAAGTTAAAAACGGAAGTTCCGTTCCTTCGTTCACATGCAGATCGGCATTGCCTCTGCATCCTGAACAAAAAGCCGGAAGTCAGTCACAGTTAACACAAAGGAGACAAAGGAGGCTCGGTACTGGTTAAGTACATCAGCGCGACTAGTGTGCCATGCCGGTTGCTGGTATGAGTCCCGGAGGGAGAAGGGGGGCCCTGGAACCCAAGGTGGTGGGGCTGGGTAACCAAAGCATCCCAAGCACGCTCCCAACTCTCACCACAGATCCGACTATGGATTCACCAGACATGCATGATTTAACGATAGCCCACACACAAAAGATGACCTCAATGGTGGCGCCTAGATCCAGCGGACTCAGTGTGAGCCAAACAGGAAACATAAGGTGCGTGCTTACCTAAGTGAGGAGTTAAAGTTACTCCATGAGCTAAGCGGCGTAGGAGGCCCACACCATCTAGGGCTGTAGGCGGGCGGTCCTGTGTTCCAAGTAAGAGAAGCACGAGAAGGGGAGGAAAGAAGGCATATGTGTGGTAAAGCATAAGTTGTATCGAAAAACACAAAACACACTGTTAAGACTTACTTCAAGCGAGAAAGCGTGCAGCGGCCTTGAAGAATACTCACGGGTTACTCAGGTGTCGGCACTGGAAACCTGCCCGATCCAGACGCCAGCTCGAAGGTAGACTAATGGGTGAAACCAGTTGTACTTAAGGTGCAGGACCCGGGGGAATCGGGAGGTGCCCATTTCCGGTGTAGCGTAAGACGCTGCGTAGGTGAGTGGGGAGCTGCTCATGCGTGTAGATTGACAAGACTCCGTGCTCACTCGCGCATGCGTGACGTATGGGGTGCTCAGCCTGCGCATGCGTGGGGTGATAGTGTTCTCCGTGGTTTACATAGAGATCCAGAAGTCTCAAGATAGCGTCTTCAGGAGTACAGGCACAGTCTACAGTGATATATCCCGTGGTTAAAAAACAGGGGGAAGTCCCGGAGTGGTATAATTACATGAAGTTAAAGATAGCTCACAGGCATGGTGTTTAATGAGGCAAAGAATCTCTCAGTGCTAATAGTGTAAGCGTACAACAGAGGGCTAAGGGTTGACTTTATACCAAGTCAGTCAGGATGGTAATAGAAAAAAGAAAAGAAGAAAAAACGGGGTACACGACCATCTCTTGTCAGCACTGGACAGGATCTAGTGTGGTGTGTAAGTGTCAATGTTTCATAAAGTTCATTCTTCCTCAGGTGTGGAGGCAGGGTCACCACCACGTTAAGGTCCGTCTGTATTCAAGTGGTCGACAAAACAGGGTGGGGGAGGCCCCTTGACAAGGTTGGTGTTGCGTGGACCAGGCCAACTATAGTTCTGACCATGGGATGTCGTCATTTAAGCCCTGTGTGTCAGTGTGTAAGCGGTGGACCCAACGTTGTTCGCGCCTGAAGAGGGAGTCACTAGTCCAGTTAGCGTTTGCTTCCAGAATGGTCCATTGGATAGCTTCACAAGGGTGGCCCTTCTCCAAGAAGTGGTTGGTCAATTTAGTGGCTGAGCGTGCTCGTCTGACTGTACTCTTATGCTCGCTAATCCTTATCTTGATGGCTCTGGTCGTCATCCCAACATGATAAAGATTACACGGGCACGAAATAAGATATACGCAATTAGTAGTATTACAGTTTGTATGCTTGCGTTGTTCTCATTGCAGATTACCCAATTGTAAGACTTTGGTATGTCGTGTGGAGGCACATGCTCCACATGTGCAACATGGGTAATGGCCTCTGATAGCTGGAAGGTCCCAGAGTGTGCTAACTCTCGTCATCTGTCTGGGACGTGGTCGTGTGTTGATTAGCTGGTCCCTCAAGTTCTCAGTCCTTTTGAAAGTGAAACGGGGCGTCGGGATGTTCAAAGCATCGCTGTTCAGAATTCTCCAGTTGCGATTGATGATTCTTTTGATTTGGTTCGAGAGAGGGGTAAAGGTAGTGACACACGTGATCAGGTTGTTAATTTTAGGCTCCCTTGTTTCCAGGAGGCCCTCCCGTGTGTTATTCCTAGCCCGTTTCCTAGAAGCTTAATCACCTGTGTAGGGTAATATCTCTCTGTCAGATTCTCTGCCAAATTGTTGGTTTGTAGTTCAAAGTCCTGTATTTTGCTGCAGTTGCGTCTGATTCTTAAGAACTGACCGTATGGTAAATTTTCCCTCAAGGCTTTTGGGTGGTGGCTCTTGAAACTGAGGAGACTGTTGCAGTCCGTGCTCTTCTTGTATGTGCTAGTGTGTAGTACCCCATTCTCGAGTTTGATGGATAGATCCAGGAAGGGGATCTTCTCCTTACTCGACGTCATCGTGAATCGCAGGTGAGGGTCTTGATTATTGATCCATTCGAAAAAGTCCAACGTCAAAGTTTCGGGACCCCTCCAAAGGATCAAGATGTCATCGATGTATCGTTTCCAGGTTACAAGATGTTGGTGAAAAGTGTTTGTATCCGCAAAGATGTGGTTAGCTTCAAAATGGGACTTATACAGGCCTGCCAGGCTCGGCGCAAAGGTGCTGCCCATACTGGTACCTTGTACCTGGTGATATATGGTGGTTTTGTACATGAAAAAGTTATTTGTGAGGGCCAATGTGATGAGTGCTGAGATGAAGCTAGTAGGAGTTTGAGTGGGGAGTTCAGATTCCTGTAGAAGGTTGCTGATAACCTCGATGGTAGCATTTTGAGGTATGTTTGTATAAAGTGCTTCTACATCGAGTGTGAGGAGTAGGTCGATGACCTCGGTGTTCCCCTCATTGATGACCTGGATAAGATTAAGGACATCACGGGTATCCTTCAGGTATGCTGGTGTGGCTTGGACCAAAGGACGTAGAAAAAAGTCACTAAACTGACTAAGGGGTTCCAGTAAGGAGCCGATCCCAGAAACGATCGGGTGACCTGGGCAGGGGGTGACCCCTTTGTGGATCTTGGGAAGGAGGTAGAAGTAGGGCATCTTAGGTGTCAGGTTCACCAAGAATGCCGCTTCTTTAGGTGTAATCCATCCTTCCGTGGATGCTTCATTGACCATGATGCAAATCTGTCCCAATAACCTCACGGTAGGGTCGGTCTCCAATATTTCATAGTACTCCGTGTTACTGAGTTGACGAGAACATTCCTGTTCGGAGTCCTGTGTATTAAGAATTACCATGGCACCCCCTTTGTCCGCTGGTTTAAATACAATAGTGTCGTCGTTTTTGAGAGAGGTCACCGCATTTCGTAGTTTGTTGGGAAGGTTGTTATAAGGACTAGGAGATTTCAGTAGATTGACTTCCTTCAGGACTGCCTTTTCAAAAGTGAGGACCTCGTGCAGGACCATTCCAGTCGTAGGGGTAAATCTCGAGGGGGGTCTCAGCCCCGTATCGTCCTGTGTTGGCGTTTCCGTGTCTTTGAAGAAGGCCCTCAGCCTCACTTTGCGGAAGAGTTGATGAAGTTCTTCATTGATCCTAAAGTTGTCCTCTTTGGTGGTAGGGACGAAACCCAGTCCTAGTTCCAGAGCTGCTGTCTCATCGGAGTTGAGGGGTCTGGAAGACAGATTGACGATCAGTTTTTTTGGTGTGCCATGCTCCTTGTTGTTCTCTGCTGGTTTTCTGGATCTTGCCACTGAACCTATTTGTTCCCTCTTCTTCTTCCTCTGCCTCTGCCCCTGCCTCTGTTCTGAAAAGGAGGTGGAGGGGTGTGGAAGAAAGGTTGTTGAAACCCCGATTGGGGTAGATTATATGGAGGGTACCACATCGGTCCTGGCTGTGGAAACGGTTGGGCTGGGAACCCATAAAATGGTGGCATCCCGGGAGGTGGTAGCAGACCCTGTTGATTGGAGCGGCGGCCCCACCTCTGGTTACTCGAATTGCTGCCGGAGGAGCGGCCCGATTGGTTGGATGTGGATGAGCCATCATCTGAGATCGTATCATTCTCCGTGGGTTGAAAATCTTCTTTAGTGTATGGACAGATTTTCTCCCTATCAAATCTTTTTAGATCCTTTTGTAGTTTGGTTATCTTCTGGTTGAGGAGATAGTCTCGGTGGTCAGAGATTTCAGAATTGATTTCTGCCAGGCGGGTTTTGTATGCCGATAGACTTATGCCTGTTTTCAGGCCGTTCTCTGCTATATTGATTTTAATAATCAGAGCCTCAGACGGACATTTCGCGGTGCTGATAATCAGGACTATCGCGAGTGCATTTCCATGCTATTTGGCTCCATTCTCGTCTGAAGATAAGATCTTCCAGAAAAATCCTCGGCGCTGTTCGTACCAACAGTCCATTGGGTGCTGTGTTGGCTCTGAGGTATTCGGTCATGACGGATCCATGGAGGGCGATTTTGACCTGTAACTTTTTTAGGGAGGCTAGTGAGTTCCAGTCTTCCCTGGTGAGCAGCAGCTTTACAACAGTGATCTAATGAGCAACTAGAGTGCTAACATTCAGAATTGATGGCAAATGTATGACATATCTGAATACCTTCTTGATGCAATCAAAGTAAAAAACTGAAAGCATTTCCTACTGAGGAGACTGCAGTAAATGAGGAAATTAGGAAACTTCATGACAAATAAATCTCCCAAGATGGCCACCAGAGACAAAAGAGCCCAAATGCAGCACAAATATCACCCAGATGTAGCCCACATGTAGCCCAATGACAGAAGTGTGCAAAACACTTTTTTTGTGTGTATTTGCAGTTTTATATAGTGCAGACTTGTCAGGTATTGGAGTGCTTTACATGAGCATTGGTTACATCACACAAGATCAAATTCATTTTGGTTGTAGACATGGGGAGATTAAGTGATTTGACCAGAATCACAGAATGTTGAGCTGAAGCAGAAACTCCAACCTGGTTCCCCAGTTGCAAAGTCTGCAGCTCTGGAAGTAACACCACATCCTCTCCCCTAAGTGCAACTTTTAATCAAGTGGTCAACTGGATAAAAAAAAATAAAGATTACAGATAATTTAAAAGTTCTTTGTCGCTATTTGAAAACTCAGAAAATATGTCCTCATTTTAGTTTTTTAGATCACTAACCATAATTTTTATGCAAATAAGACCCTCTCATATATGTAATCTAAAGGAAATGCTCTAGGTATTACAGTTTTGATTACATCAAGATGACGTCAGGCGTTCCACACGTTTGTAATAAATATAGAACGTTAGCAATCTAGTTGTTCATTGGGATACTGTTGAGAGACAGAGGCCAGGGGCACGGACTCTGAAAATTGAAGGCAGGTAGGAGAGTGCACAGGCAACAATTTGACCACACTGTGCAGGCAGGAAGGGCAGTGGCAGCACAACAGACTATGGAGGGCAGTGGAAAGGGGGGCAGGGGCAACAAACCAACAATACAGGACTGGCAAGAGAGGCTGTGGCAATATAATAGACCATTGTGGGCAGAAGGAAAACGCAGTGGTAGTACAACCATACATGCCAACAGACCCGTTTCAGCCAGGAAACGTCCAATGTTTTTAAGCTCAAATGGGCTTTGGTTGATCTGTCTCCTGTCAACAATCTCCTCTTTTTCAATGTAACTCAAAGTGGAAAATCAATACCCGAGATATTTTTCAAAATCTCCCTCTTACCAAGTTCAAAATGATCGCAAGTATGGTACATTGGATCATGGTAGGCAGGAGGAATTGGGGTAGGGACATGGACTCGGATAACAGAGGACAGGAGGGACATGGAGTGATGCACCAAACAGACCCTACAGGGCAGGCATCAGGGTTTGCAGCAGCACAATACACCACAGAGGGCATGCGGGACGGGAGTGCAGCACAACAATCCATAGAAAGCAATAGGGAGGTGACAGGACCATGCACATGGACAACAGAGAACAGACGGGAAAGAGGCAATGGTAGCTAGCCGACCATAATGGACCGACAGGAGAGAAAGCTGCAGCATAACAGACCATAACGGGCAGGAGGGACGGATCAGGGGTATTACAATGGAACAGACAAGACAGGAGGGAGGGAATAGGGATCTGCACATGGAAACAGAGGGCTGGGGTCAAGGGGGCAGGGCAGGAGCAGCAAGATGACCATGGAGGTCAGGCAGGATGGGCACTAGAAACAAGACACACCATGGAGAGCAACAGTGAGACTATGATGGCATACACACAGACCATGGAGGGAAGGTGGGAGGGGGTCAGGGGCAGTTAGCTGACCACACAGGGAAGGTGGGAGGGGCCATGGCAGCACAGAAGACCATGCATGGCAAGTGGGAGGGTTAGTGGCAGGACAATGGCTATGATGGGCAAGAAGGAGGGTGCAGGGGAATGCACAAAGGACCATGGAGGAAAAAGGGGAGGGTCAGGACCTGTACACAGACAAGAGAGTTCAGGTGAAGGGGCCTCACAACAGACCGCGCGGGGCAGGCAGGAGGAGCAGTTGCAGCACAACAGACCAGGGAGGGCAGAAGGGTGTGTCAGTAAAATGGACCATGGAGGACAGGAGGAAGGGGATAGGGGCATGACATGTGGACAGGCAGGGCGGAGGTGGCAGGGACAGGTTACAGTCATCTGACGATGCTAGGCAGGTGGGAGGGGAGTGGCAGCTCAACAGAACAATCAGAGTAGATAGGAGTGGCAGGTCCATGGAACATGGTGGGCAAAAAGGATGGAGCAGGGGCATGCACAAAGACATCGGAGGGCAGGGGAAGGAGAATAGAGGCAGCAAGCTAAGCACAGAGGCTAAGCAGGAGGTCAATGATGGGCTATAGAATTGGGCAATGGAGGGCAGGAGGAGTGGACTGGTACATCATGCTAAATGGAGGGAAGTGGCAGCACATCAGACCATGCATGGCAGGAGGGAGGAGGCTAGTCCATGGATTCAGACAACAGAGGATAGTGAGGAGGTGGATGGGGCAGAAAGCTAACTGTTCAGAGAAGGTGGGTATTAGGAACTTTATTGTTTTCAAAATGTGTGTCTGTGCGAACTACTTAAAATATGAACAAGTATGCAGCATAATCTCACTTTTATTCAGGAAGAAGAGGACGTTTGTGACTGTGACTCCGGGCTCACTTGGCAGAAACACCCCCTGACCCTCCAACCCCCATCGCAAAATGTAATGCCCGTGAAAAGGGTAGGTGGATGCAGTGTTATATAGAACATAGTCCTGAGAGCACGAGTATAAACTATGCACTAAAAAGTGTGATATAAGATGAACCGGGGCGTGAAATATAATATGCAATACATTGTGCGCAATAACAGATTCATTGGAGAGCGCGAGATAGCACAGGCACTAGCGCGTGCTATGCGATATGCGCCTTGGAGTGTAATATGCACAGGGCAGTGTTGTGTAACCTAACTAAACTCTAAAGTTGTAATATAATATATGAGCTGGGGAGTGTAATGTTGCATATGCACTGTGACAAAGATATGGATCCCAGATTGTAATATGTATGGCATAGCGCTGTGCGTTATAACATAGGCATCGAGGAAGGCACGTTAGATGGGGCAATATAACTCGTGCGAAGTCAAGTGTGGCATGACATATTCACGGGGTGGTGTTACAGTGCACATGGGCTAGAGAGTGTCATAGCATACGCACTAGCTGGTGGAATACAGCACAGAGGTGTGTGGCACTCGGCGGGCACTGGTGGGTGTAACACAGCATTGGGCTCAGCCAGGAGCACACTGTGACTCTCAAGTGAGGTTCTCCTCCTTTCCAGAGAGTAAAATAAAAAGTATTACACATACGGCGGTGGATGTGTGTTTTATTAACCGTGAGGGGGTTTCTTGCATAGTTTGTTCAAATTTTTGTCGAATCCTCTTTGAATGGCCTGGTGTGCTTGTGTATTAAATGTGCCCGTCAATAGCTACCCATGTTTGTATAAATAAACAACAAGGGTGTCTACTTGGAGAGTACCCACTGGCGGGGGCGCCGGGATTAGGCACGGTAGGGCATCAGACACGTCAGAGCTTCATTAGCGGTGTAAATACATTCCACTTGGATTCATTGTATGCATATTCCCCTTTTAATGAATATCACGCAAATCGTCATGGTGATAGGTGCATACGGTTTGTCCAGCATGTCCTAGGTGTTTCTATAAATATATATTTTTTTTAAATAATAAAAAACAAAGGCCGGCTCTGGTGGATGGGGTCCCCGGGGCCATAAGTGGCCTGAGTAGGGGGGCAACACAGCCCCCCTCCTAAAGAATAAAGAAAAAAAAGGCCATGACCCAGGGGTTGGGGTCCCCGGGGCCGATTAAGGCATTGGGAGGGGGGCCACGCAGCCCCCTCCTAAAGAATTTTTTTTAAAAAGGCCATGACCCGGGGGTTGGGGTCCCCGGGGCCGATTAAGGCCTTGGAGGGGGGCCACGTGGCCCCCTTCCAAATTTATTTTTTTCAACAAAAAAAATTTGTGTGCATGCCCTGGGGGATGGGGTCCCCAGGACCAATAAATTAGAAAAAGAAGGGGGGCCACACAGCCCTCCTTCTTAAAAAAATAAAATAAATAAAAGACCAGCATCGCGCCGGAGGCCACGCCCCCTCCTTGCAGCACTCTGCAAACGCGCCCCCTGTCCAGTTGTAAGTTGGGGAATTGATTCCCCTTCAATACTGAGGGGCCCTGAGGGCCAACTAGCCCAACAGGTATCTCTAATATGCGCCAGGGATCTGCGTTGCAGACAGGTGTTCTGAGGCCACGCCCCTTTTTACACCTCTATGCAACGCAGCTCTGTGGCGCTTACTGGAGGTACCTAGTGGGCTAGTTTGACCCTAGGGACACTTAGGATTCAAGGGGACTTAATCTCTCAACTTAGAACGGCCACAGGCTGCGTTTACACAGTTGTGAAGGGAGGGGACGGGGCCTGAGGCGACGTGTGCAAACACGCCCTTTGGCGTGTTTTAAGTTGGGGAAATAATTCCCTTTCAATCCTGAGGGACCCTGGGAGCCAAATAGCCCACCAGGTGCTTCCAGGAAGCGCCACTGCTCTGCGTTGCAGAGAGGTGGTGCAGGCCGTACCCCTTTTTACACCTCTCTGTAATGGCACTTACTGGACGTACCTAGTGGGCTATTTTGCCCCTAGGAACCCTCAGGATTCAAGGGGACTTAATCTCCCAACTTAGAACGGCCACAGGCTGCGTTTACACAGTTGTGAAGGGAGGGGACGGGGCCTGAGGTGACGTGTGCAAACACGCCCTGTGGCGCGTTTTAAGTTGGGGAAATAATTCCCCTTCAATCCTGAGGGCCCCTGGGGGCTAACTAGCCCACCTGGTGCTTCAAGTAAGCACCACTGAGCTGCGTTGCAGAGAGGTGGTCCAGGCCATGACACTTTTTACACCTCTCTGCAACGCAGCTCTGTGGCGCTTACTGGAGGTACCTAGTGGGCTAGTTGGACCCTCAGGATTCAAATGAACTTAATCTCCCAACTAAAAACGGCCACAGGGCATGTTTACACAGTGGGGAAGGGAGTGGACAGGGCCTGAGGTGACGTGTGCAAGCACGCCCTGTGGCGCGTTTTAAGAGGTAGTTTAATCCCCTGCCCTATTATATACTAGGGGCTTACAGAGGAGGTCATGCTAATCCCAGGGGGACCCCAACGCATAGTGTTCCCTAGTGTATGTAGGTGTTTTCACTGTATTCTGAGTATCTTTTAACATAGCACTGGCTCTAGGACTGGTTAGTAAGACTCAGTTACCACCAGTATCCGTCTGAAAAAGTTTAGGGTACAGGATGATTTTTCAACAAGGCTTCTTTCTGCTCTTCTGTTTGTTCTTTCTGCACGTTATCCTTCTTTCTGCACTTTTCTTCGTCTTTCAGGACTTCTGTTGCTTCTTTCTGCATTTCTTTTTTTCGTTCTGTGCGTTTTTTCTTCTTTCTTCACATGTCCTATCTCTCATTGATTGATTGATCAGGGATTTATAATGCGCTACTTTGCCCGAAGGCGTCAAGGCGCAAATGATGGAGAACAATCAGCCAAATCTAGAGAAAAAGAACATTAGGGGTATGCTTCAGAAAAAAGGAAGGTTTTGAGAGCTCGGTGAAACAGGGAAAGGGAATCCTGATTCCTGAGATCAGGGGGAAGCTCATTCCAGAGTCTAGGGGCAAGGGCAAATAAGGCCCTGCCTCCCCACCATGCTTTGGCAAAACGGGGGACCGTAAGCAACTTCATACTGGAGGATCGCAAGGCCCTACCTGGGGTGTAGTACGACACCAGAGACATAATGCCCTCTGCCCCTGCGTCATGAAGAGCCCGATAGATGATAATCAGGATTTTGAATTTTATCCTGGCATGAACCGGGAGCCAGTGAAGATGTTTCCTAATGGCAGTTCCAGAGGAACGTCTAGGGGCGTTAACGACAAACCTTGCTGCCGCGTTCTGAACAACTTGCAGCCGATGAACCAGATTGTTGCTCATCCCAAGATAGAGGGCATTACAATAGTCCAGGCGCGAGGATAGAAGGACAACCGAGACTTGTTTCCGAGCATCAGGGGAAAGGTAGTGGGTGAGCTTTCTCAACACCCTCAGCACCCCACAGCAGGTGGATACAGTCCTGTTCACTTGCTTGTCAAAGGCCAGTGAGGTATCAAATAGGACTCCCAAGTTACGGGCAACAGAAGAAGGTTGTGGGCAGACTCCCAGAGCCGATGGCCACCAGTCGGCTGACCAGACCTCGTTGTTTCCCCCAAAGACAAGAATTTCGGTCTTCTCCCCGTTCAACTTTAAGAAGTTTGATGTCATCCAACCTGCCACGGCCCCCATGCAGTTCCTAAAGTTGAGGGCCGTAGACCCGACAGATTGTGACAGGGAGACCATAATTTGGGTGTTGTCGGCATACGAAAGAACTTCCAATCCAAAAGATCTGACAAGCCTGGCAAGAGGGCCCACATAAACGTTGAAAAGAGTGGGGCTCAAGGAAGAGCCATGAGGAACCCCACAATGCAAAGGCTTGGCAGTGGAGAGGAAGTCACCCAATTTTACCTTTTGCTCCCTATTATTGAGAAAGGAGGTGAGGAGACTGAGAGCCAGCCCCTCCACCCCATCACGCCAAGTCGGGAAGCCAAGATGGTGGGAGACAGGGTGTCAAATGCGGCTGTAAGGTCGAGCAGGATCAGAAGCGTAGTCTGCCCCCTGTCGACCTTAGCACGGATGTTATTGACCACCACTGTGAGGGCTGACTCAGTGCTGTGTTCCTTTCTGAAACCATGCTGGGATGGATCAAGCAGGCAGGTTTTGTCAAGAAAGGAGCTGAGATGAAAATTCAGGTGAGCCTCCAACATCTTGGCGGGAGCAGGGAGGAGGGAGATGGGACGAAAGTTCTTTAAGGTCCCAAGGTCCAAAGTGGCCTTTTTTAGGAGGGGCTTCACAATAGCAGTTTTCCAGGAGGCTGGGAAAGTCCCACTGGAAATAGCCCTATTCATAACCACCAACATAGGGGGAATTAAGGTAGCCATGCAGTTTTTTAAGATTTTGAGCGGACAGGGATCAAGAGGAGAGCCTGACCTAAGGGAGTCCAACAGTCTCTCGAGGTCAAAGGCCGTAAGAAGAGGAAAGCTAGGAAGAGTTTCAGTAGGGGGGTCATATTCACCGGGTCAGAAGGATAAGGGTGAGTAAGGTTGTCCGCTTGGAGGGATGTGTAAATATTTAGTATTTTGGTATAGAAAAAAGAAGAAATCTGATCACAAAGAAATTGTGAGGGGACTATGGGGACAGGGTGATGGATGAGGGATAAGGTATCCACAATTTTAAACAAATCACCGGAAGAGGTAAGGGAAGAGGTAAGATTGGAAAAGTATGCTTGTTTTTCGGCCAGAACCGCCGCTTTGTAGTTCTTAAGGAGGGTTTTGTGCTTGGACCGGCCTTCAGCATCGGGCTGAGATCTCCAAAGCCTTTCTTGCCTCCTACATACCTGCCTCTGAGTTCTCAGGGAGTCAGAGTACCAAGGTGCTGAGGGACGTTTCCTGGCACTGTATACTGATTTAAGAGGGGCCAGGGTGTCCATTGCACTTGCGATGGTGCTCGCAAGCTCCCGTGCTGAGAGATCAATGTCCTGTGGGGGGGGGCTTGAATTTAGCGATAAAGGGGCCCAAAGATTGGTCAGTCAGGCCCCGGAAATTCCTCTTCTGCACCCAACAGTTTATATCTCCACTGGAAACTGAAGAGGCACAGGGAGTAAATTCCATGGAGACCGCATGGTGGTCAGACCAGGAGAGGGGAAAAAGTGGACCTAACTCTTACCTGGTATCATTCGTAAAGACTCCATCTAGCGTGTGACCGGCAGTATGGGTGGAGGATGAGACCTTTTGAAGTAGGTTGAAGGAGGCCAGTGACTCCACGAGGGATAGCGTATCACTAGAATTGTTATTTTCCAGATGGAAATTAAAGTCCCCGAGGATAGTGAGGGAAGGCCTGTTTAGAAAGGGCTCTATGACATCCAAAAGGTCAGAGCCAAATGAAGATCTGGGGCCTGGGGGTCTATAAACAAGAACCCCGGAAAAGTTTTCTGAGGGAGAAGAGCTAAGAGAGAAAAACATGGCCTGAAAGGAGTTATTGGGAGAAGGAAGAGACTCCATACGGCAGGAAAAGGCGATCTTATGTATTATGCCAATTCCGCCCCCTTTACGGCCCTCTCTATCCTGTCTAACCATAGTATAGCTGTCAGGGAGAGCGTTAAGCAGGTCAGGGCCTGCTGAGTCAGAGCCCCACGTTTCTGTTACAAAAACCCAAGAGGGTTTCCTTTGGGACACAAAGTCCTTGAACGCTAAGTTATTTTTAACCAGGGAACGAGTGTTAATGAGGAAGCCTAGTTCTTTCAAGGAGGGTGGGGGCTCTTGAGTCCCTTTATTCAAAAGGAAATTGGTGACAGGTCCCGGGAGAGCTGATATCGACCCCTTCAGGCATTTACAGTTCAAACTATGCCGCAGTTGCCCAGGCGAAAAAGAGTGATGGCAATCTAGCTGGGTGAGTCTAAGGGATTTAAGGGTACTCGGGGAATACAGTCGGGGGCAAGCAGGAGAACATGGGAGCCGGGCAGCATCCCTAGTACCTTGCGCCTCCTTAGCGATGACGGGCGCAGACAGGGAGGACTCTGGCATGACTCCGGCTTGAGTCCGGCCCGTCCGCAAAGCACGTCCGCTGCGCGGAGGAGACGTCATCCCCTTATATAGGAAACTAGAGCGCGTCCTCGCGCTACAATCCCCCCAATATGGCCGCCAAAGCCAGAATCGCCTCTTCGTGAGCAAGCTCTCAGCGTCAATACTCAGCTGAGAGCTGCCCGAGAGCGACTGGTCGAAGAGGTAAGGCACACGAGTTGCAGTCTCAGGGGGAGATTTGCACACCAAGCGCCAGGCCCCAAAGTTACCGAGTGCAAGTCAGGCAGTGCAATAAAAGCATGTTCAATTAGGCAAGTCGAACGTGAAAGTTAAAAATACACCAGGCAAGAGAGCAGGGAAGGACCTCCCGGCTTATCGCCTCAGGAGGGGAAAATTAGGCTGGCTAACGCGATCCCCGGGTCAGGGACCCCTTATATAGGAAACTAGAGCGCGTCCTCGCGCTACAATCCCCCCAATATGGCCGCCAAAGCCAGAATCGCCTCTCCGTGAGCAAGCTCTCAGCGTCAATACTCAGCTGAGAGCTGCCCGAGAGCGACTGGTCGAAGAGGTAAGGCACACAAGTTGCAGTCTCAGGGGGAGATTTGCACACAAAGTGCCAGGCCCCAAAGTTACCGAGTGCAAGTCAGGCAGTGCAATAAAAGCATGTTCAATTAGGCAAGTCGAACGTGAAAGTTAAAAATACACCAGGCAAGAGAGCAGGGAAGGACCTCCCGGCTTATCGCCTCAGGAGGGGAAAATTAGGCTGGCTGTAGGCATAGTTAGAAATTAGCATTTAAAAAACCTTTGAAATTCCCTGAAAAAAACATAGGTTTCAGGCACGTTATAGGTAGGAATTAGCATTTAAAAAACCTTGGAAATTCACTGAAAAAACCATAGGTTTCAGGGGCTTTCTAGTTAGCTGGACTTTTCACTCATACAAAACCATTGAGATTCCCCCGTTATAGTTAGTTCAGCTAACTATAACTCGCGCGCCCGCAATGCACTGCTGATGACGTCACATATTACATCACTCATGACATGTTCAGTGACATCACTCATGACATCACTGATGACATCTCAAATGACATCACTCATGACATCATCCAGTGAATGTGTGTTTTACTCAAGGTCGATGCGAAGAATAAATGGGTTTATAAGTGTCTAAATGGATGATTTGTTTTTGAAAAGTTGATTGTATAACTGACTGATTAAGTGTATCTTAGTGAATACATGGCTTAGTGAGAAATTTTTAAATATGTAAACATCTGTATCAGTCTCTCACTTTGTGTATAAGTGGCTGCATGGGTTGGTGAGTAGCTACATGAGTGTCTAGTTAGGTTTTTAGTTGGTTTGTTGAGTATCAGTATGAGTGTCTGAGTGTCTGTATGTTCGGTGGGGGGTATTACGTAGTGCATAGGTGTATGAATGAGTGGCTCACTGTTTGTATGTGTTGAAGACAGCATGTGTGCAGGACTGTATGGGTGGATGAGTGTGTGCATGGGTGTGTTAGTGAGTGAATGACTGTCTCAATAGTGCCTTTATGAGTAACTACATATGTTTTAAACTAGTATATGTGACTATTGGTGTATATAAGTGAGTATATGTGAGAGTGAGAGATTGGAAGAGTTCCTGTATGAATAAGTATGTGTTTCTATAAGTGATTGTTTAAAAGACTAAGTCTGTGTAAGTTTCTGTAGAAGTAAGAGTGGTGGTGTGTGTATAACTGATTATGCAAGTAAATGGATGTTTGATTCTTTATTAGCATGAGTGACTATGTGTGTGAGTAACTCTATGGATGAGTGGTGTTGTGTAACAGGATGTATAGGTGTATGAGTACATATGATGAGTGAGTACATGTATGAGTGACTGTATAGGACTGTTGGTGAATGAGTGGATGTGTATGTGGATCTTAGAATTACTGAATAGGTTGTTGTAACTGGTATTGGTATGTCCATTGTTTTGAACATTGTAGTTTCTATTTTTGAATGTGTGTATCAAAGGTTATATTAGGGGAGGAGGAGGTCTGCCACTCTATCACAAGGATGATGTCATCAGTGATGTCATTTGAGATGTCATCAGTGATGTCATGAGTGATGTCACTGACCATGTCATGAGTGATGTAATATGTGACGTCATCAGCAGTGCATTTCGGGGGCACGAGTTATAGTTAGTTGAACTAACTATAACGGGGGAATCTCAATGGTTTTGTACGAGTGAAAAGTCCAGCTAACTGTAACGCCCCTGAAACCTATGGTTTTTTCAGTGAATATTTAAGGTTTTTTAAATGCTAATTCCTAACTATAACGTGCCTGAAACCTATTTTTTTTCAGTGAATTTCAAAGGTTTTTTAAATGCTAATTTCTAACTATGCCTACAGAGATAGGACATGTGAAGAAAGAAGACAAAACGCACAGAAAGAAAAAAATGAAATGCAGAAAGAAGCAGCAGAAGTACTCAAAGACGAAGAAAAGTGCAGGAAGAAGGATAACGTGCAGAAAGAACAAACAGAAGAGCAGAAAGAAGCCTTGTTGCAAAATCATCCTGTACCCTCAACTTTTTCAGATGAATACTGGTGGTAACTGAGTCTGACTAACCAGTCCTAGAGCCAGTGCTATGTTAAAAGACACTCAGAATACAGTGAAAACACCTACATACACTAGGGAACACTATGCGTTGGGGTCCCCCTGTGAGTAGCATGACCTCCTCTGTAAGCCCCTAGTATATAATAGGGCAGGGGATTAAAACTACCTCTTAAAAACCGCCACAGGGTGTGTTTGCACACGTCACCTCAGGCCCCGTACCCTCCCTTCCTCACTGTGTAAATACTCCCTGTGGCCGTTTTAAGTTGGGAGATTAAGTCCCCTTGAATCCTGAGGGTCCCTAGTGTCCAACTAGACCACTAGGTACCTCCAGTAAGCGCCACAGAGCTGCGTTGCAGAGAGATGTAAAAAGGGGCATGGCCTAGACCACCTCTCTTCAACGCAGCGCAGTGGCACTTACTGGAAGCACCTGGTGGGCTAGTTAGCCCCCAGGTTCCCTCAGGATTGAAGGGGAATTATTTCCCCAACTTAAAACGCGCCATAGGGCTTGTTTGCACACATCACCTCAGGCCCCGTCCCCTCCCTTCCTCACTGTGTAAACACGCCCTGTGGCCATTTTAAGTTGGGAGATTAAGTCCCCTTGAATCCTGAGGGTCCCTAGGGGCAAAATAGCCCACTAGGTACGTCCAGTAAGCGCCATTGCAGAGAGGTGTAAAAAGGGGCACGGCCTGCACCACCTCTCTGCAACGCAGAGCAGTGGCGCTTACTGGAAGCACCTGGTGGGCTAGTTGGCCCTCAGGGACCCTCAGTATTGAAGGGGAATTAATTCCCCAAGTTACAACTGGCCAGGGGGCACGTTTGCAGAGTGCTGCAAGGAGGGGGCGTGGTCTCCGGTGCGATACCGGTCTTTTATTTATTTAATTTTTTTCAGAAGGAGGGCTGTGTGGCGCCCCTTCTTTTTCTAATGTATTGGCCCTGGGGACCCCACCCCCAGGGCCTGCACCCTAATTTTTTTTGTTGAAAAAAATAAATTTGGAAGGGGGCCACGTGGCCCCCCTCCAAGGCCTTAATCGGCCCCGGGGACTCCAACCCCCGGGTCATGGCCTTTTTTAAAAAATGCTTTAGGAGGGGGGCTGCGTTGCCCCCCTCCTCAGGCCACTTATGGCCCCAGGGACCCCATCCATGGGACCGGCCTTTGTTTTTTAATATTTAAAAAAAATATATATTTATAGAAACACCTAGGACATGCTGGACAAACCGTATGTACCTATCACCATGACGATTTGCGTGATATTCATTAAAAGGAGACTATGCGTACAATGAATCCACGTGGAATGTATTTACACCGCTAGTGAAGCTCTGATGTGTCTGACGCCCTACCGTGCCTAATCATGGCACCCCAGCCGGTGGGTACTCTCCAAGTAGACACCCTTGTCGTTTATTTATACAAACATGGGTAGCTATTGACGGGCACATTTAATACACACGCACAGCAAGCCATTCAAAGGGGATTCGACAAAAATTCAACCAAACTATGCAAGAAACCTCCCTCACGGTTACTGAAACACACATCCACCGCCGGATGTGTAATACTTTTTATTTTACTCTCTGGAAAGGAGACGAACCTCACTTGAGAGTCACAGCATGCTCCTGGCTGAGCCCAATGCTGTGTTACACCCACCAGTGCCCGCCGAGTGCTACACACCTCTGTGTTGTATTCCACCAGCTAGTGCGTATGCTATGACACTCTCTAGCCCATGTGCACTGTAACACCACCCCGTGAATATGTCATGCCACACTTGCCTTTGCACGGGTTATATGGCCCCATCTAACGTGCCTTCGTCGATGCCTATGTTATAACGCACAGCACTATGCCATACATATTACAATCTGGGATACATATCTTTGTCACAGTGCATATGCAACGTTACACTTCCCAGCACATATTTTATATTACAACTTTAGAGACTAGTTAGGTTACACAACACTGCCCTGTGCATATTTCACTCCAAGGCGCATATCGCATAGCACACGCTAGTGCCTGTGCTATCTCGCGCTCTCCAATGAATCTGTCATTGCGCACAATGTATTGCATACACCCCGGTTCATCTTATATCACACTTTTTGGTGCATAGTTTATATCATATACTATATCTAGTTTTCATTTTCAATCGTGCTCTCAGGACTATGTTCTTTACAACACTGCGTCCACCTACCCTTTTCACAGGCATTACATTTTGCGATGGGGGTGGAGGGTCAAGGGGTGTTTCCGCCAAGTGAGCCCGGAGTCACAGTCACAAACATCCTCTTCTTCCTGAATAAAAGTGAGATTATGCTGCATACTTGTTCATATTTTAAGGAGTTCGCACAGACACACATTTTAAAAACAATAAAGTTCCTAATACCCACCTTCTCTGAACAGTTAGCTTGCTGCCCCATCCACCTCATCCCTATCCTCTGTTGTCTGAATCCATGGACTAGCCTCCTCCCTCTTGCCATGCATGGTCTGATGTGCTGCCACTGCCCTCCATTTAGCATGATGTACCAGTCCACTCCTTCTGCCCTCCATTGCCCAATTCTATAGCCCATCATTGACCTCCTGCTTAGCCTCTGTGCTTAGCTTGCTGCCTCTATCCTCCTTCCCCCTGCTCTCCGATGTCTTTGTGCATGCCCCTGCTCCATCCTTTTTGCCCACCATGTTCCATGGACCTGCCACTCCTATCTACTCTGAGTGTTCTGTTGAGCTGCCACTCCCCTCCCACCTGCCTAGCATTGTCAGATGACTGTAACCTGTCCCTGCCACCTCCACCCTGCCTGTTCACATGCCATGCCCCTATCCCCTTCCTCATGTCCTCCATGGTCCATTTTACTGCCACACCCTTCTGCCCTCCATGGTCTGTTGTGCTGCAACTGCTCCTCCTGCCTGCCCCGCATGGTCTATTGTGAGGCCCCTTCCCTTGAACTCTCCTGTCTGTGCCCAGGTCCTGACCCTCCCTTCTATCCTCCATGGTCCTTTTTGCATGCCCATGCACCCTCCGTCTTTCCCATCATAGCCATTGTGCTGCCACTAACCCTCCCGCTTGCCAAGCATGGTCTTCTGTGCTGCCATGGCCCCTCCCACCTTCCCTGTATGGTCAGCTAGCTGCCCCTGACCCCCTCCCACCTTCCCTCCATGGTCTGTGTGTATGCCATCATAGTCTCACTGTTGCTTTCCATGGTGTGTCTTGTTTCTAGTGCCCATCCTGCCTGACCTCCATGGTCATCTTGCTGCTCCTGCCCACCTCCTTGCCCCCAGCCCTCTGTCTCCATGTGCAGACCCCTATTCCCTCCCTCCTGGCTTGTCTGTTCCATTGTAATGCCCCTGATCCATCCCTCCTGCCCTTTATGGTCTGTTATGCTGCAGCTTTCTCTCCTGTCTGTCATTTATGGTCAGCTAGCTACCATTGCCTCTTTCCCCTCTGTTCTCTGTTGTCCATGTGCATGGTCCTGTCACCTCCCTATTGCTTTCTATGGATTGTTGTGCTGCACTCCCGTCACGCATGCCCTGTGTGTTGTATTGTGCTGCTGCAAACTCTGATGCCTGCCCTGTAGGGTCAGTTTGGTGCACCTCTCCATGTCCCTCCTATCCTCTGTCATCCGAGTCCATGTCCCTACCCCAATTCCTCCTGCCTACCATGATTCAATGTACCATACTTGCGAACATTTTGAACTTGTTAAGAGGGAGATTTTGAAAAAAAATTGGGGTATTGATTTTCCCCGTTGAGTTACATTGAAAAAGAGGAGATTGGAGACAGGAGACAGATCAAATAAAGCCCATTTGAGCTTAAAAACATTGGACGTTTCCTGGCTGAAACGTGTCTGTTGGCATGTATGGTTGTACTACCACTGCGTTTTCCTTCTGCCCACAATGGTCTATTATATTGCCACAGCCTCTCATGCCAGTCCAGTATTGTTGGTCTGTTGCCCCTGCCCCCCTTTCCACTGCCCTCCATTGTCTGTTGTGCTGCTACTGCCCTTCCTGCCTGCCCAGTGTGGTCAAATTATTGCCTCTGCACTCTCCTACCTGCCTTCAATTTTCAGAGTCCGTGCCCCTGGCCTCTGCCTCTCAACAGTATCCCAATGAACAACTAGATTGCTAACATTCTATATTTATTACAAAAGTGTGGAACGTCTGACGTCATCTTGATGTGATCAAAACTGCAATACCTAGAGCATTTCCTTTAGAAATTACATATATGAGAGGGTCTTATTTGCATAAAAATTATGGTTAGTGCTCTAAAAAACTAAAATGAGGACACATTTTCTGAGTTTTCAAATAGCGACAAAGAACTTTTAAATTATTTGTAATCTTTATGTTTTTTTATCCAGTTGACCACTTGATTAAATGTTGCACTTAGTGGAGAGGATGTGGTCTTACTTCTAGAGCTGCAAACTTTGCAACTGGGGAACCAGGTTGGAGTTTCTGCTTCAGCTCAACATTCTGTGATTCTGGTCAAATCACTTAATCTCCCCATGTCTACAACCAAAATGAATTTGATCTTGTGTGATGTAACCAATGTTCATGTAAAGCACTCCAATACCTGACAAGTCTGCACTATATAAAACTGCAAATACACAAAAAATAAGTGTTTTGCATCCTTCTGTCATTGGGCTACATGTGGGCTACATCTGGGTGATATTTGTGCTGCATTTGGGCTCTTTTGTCTCTGGTGGCCATCTTGGGAGATTTATTTGTTATGAAGTTTCCTAATTTCCTCATTTAATGCAGTCTCCTCAGTAGGAAATGCTTTCAGTTTTTTACTTTGATTCCATCAAGAAGGTATTCAGATATGCCACACATTTGCCATAAATTCTGAATGTTAGCACTCTAGATGCTCATTAGATCACTGTAGTAAAGCTACTGCTCACCATGGAAGTCTGCTGCTGGTATTAAAAGTGCATGTTTCAGTCTGCATATCAGAATTTTTTAATGAAATATAAGAGGATTTGAGAAGTCACTCAAAATGTGCCCTAATTTTTCTTTCTTCAGCACTAATCATAATTTCTATGTCAAAATGAACCCCCTCAGTGCGTTCCTTTTTAAATTACATGTTTTAAGTGTTACCAGTTTATTCCAATCAAGATGGCTTCATGTGTGCCATACTTTTGTCATAAGTAAGACAGTAAGCGCTCTAGTTGTTCTTAAGAACATTCTGGGACATTCTGTCATTGGGCTATACTTAGGCTACATCTGGGTGATATTTGGGCTACATTTGGGCTCTTTTGTCTCTGGTGGCCATCTTGGGAGATTTATTTGTTATGAAGTTTCCTAATTTCCTCATTTACTGCCGTCTCCTCAGTAGGAAATACTTTCAGTTTTTTACTTTGGTTCCATCAAGAAGACATTCAGATGTGTCACACATTTGCCATAAATTCTGAATGTTAGCACTCTAGTTGCTCATTAGATCACTTTAGTAAAGCTACTGCTCACCAGGGAAGTCTGCTGCTGGTATTCAAAGTGCATGTTTCAGTCTGCATGTCAGAATTTTTTTATGAAATAGAAGAGGATTTGAGAAGTCAAAATGTGCCCTAATTTTTCTTTCTGCAGCACTAATCATAATTTCTATGTCAAAATGAACCCCCTCATTTTGTTCCTTTGTAAATTAAATGTTTTAAGTGTTACCACTTTATTCCAATCAAGATGGCTTCAGGTGGGCCATACTGTTGTCATAAGTAAGACTGTTAGCGCTCTAGTTGTTCGTTAGAACACTCTGGGACATTCTGTCATTGGACTATACTTGGGCTACATCTGAGTGATATCTGTGCTACATTTGGGCTCTTTTGTCTCTGGTGGCCATTTTGGGAGACTTATTTGTGATGAAGTTTCATAATTTCCTCATTTACTACAGTCTCCTCAGTAGGAAATACTTTCAGTTTTTTACTTTGATTCCATCAAGAAGGCATTCAGATGTGTCACACATTTGCCATAAATCCAGAATGTTAGCACTCTAGTTGCTTATTAGATCACTGTAGTAAAGCTACTGCTCACCAGGGATGTCTGCTGCTGGTATTGAAAGTGCATGTTTCAGTCTGCATGTCAGAATTTTTTTATGAAATAGAAGAGGATTTGAGAAGTCAAAATATGCCCTAATTTTTCTTTCTGCAGCACTAATCATAATTTCTATGTCAAAATGAACCCCCTCATGTTGTTCCTTTGTAAATTAAATGTTTTAAGTGTTACCACTTTATTCCAATCAAGATGGCTTCAGGTGGGCCATACTGTTGTCATAAGTAAGACTGTTAGCGCTCTAGTTGTTCGTTAGAACACTCTGGGACATTCTGTCATTGGACTATACTTGGGCTACATCTGGGTGATATCTGTGCTACATTTGGGCTCTTTTGTCTCTGGTTGCCATTTTGGGAGACTTATTTGTGATGAAGTTTCATAATTTCCTCATTTACTACAGTCTCCTCAGTAGGAAATACTTTTAGTTTTTTACTTTGATTCCATCAAGAAGGCATTCAGATGTGTCACACATTTGCCATAAATCCAGAATGTTAGCACTCTAGTTGCTTATTAGATCACTGTAGTAAAGCTACTGCTCACCAGGGATGTCTGCTGCTGGTATTGAAAGTGCATGTTTCAGTCTGCATGTCAGAATTGTTTAATGAAATAGAAGAGGATTTGAGAAGTCACTCAAAATGTGCCCACATTTTTCTTTCTGCAGCACTAATCATACTTTCTATGGCAAAATAAACCCCCTCACTTTGTTCCGTTTTAAATTAAATGTTTTAAGAGATACCACTTTATTCCAATCAAGATGGCTTCAGGTGTGCAATACGTTTGTCATAAGTAGGACTGTTAGCGCTCTAGTTGTTCTTTAGAACACTCGGGGAAGCTGCATTAGAACACAAAGGAATCAACTGACAGTCTCTGCCCTTGTTCGATGTACATGTTTTACTGAGAATGTCAGACTTCATTCTCACATGACTGAGAAAGATAATGTGAATTTACAGAAAATATGTAATGTTTAATGTCTTTTTAACATGGCTCTCTCAATAAGCTATTTTTAGGTATTTATTGAAATGTATGTTTTATTGAAATGTACGTCTTCTATGTTTGTGTCTTTTATGGTTGTTTTTTAAATCGAATAAAGACTGATTTGATTGGAAAATATGCTCTCAGTTTAGCTTATAGATCACCTTAAAAACCTCTGTGGGAAAAGCATGAGAAAATAGTTTTCTCTCAAACATGATTCATGATATCACAGCAGAAGGCTATTTCACATGGTAGAATCACCTTAGAACACATCACAATTCCTAAAATGAGTATGGTACCATCAACAAATGATTTATAATGTAACTAAAGTCTTAAAACCTTCTATTAACTGCAATGCTTTTTAATGAGGTGCTATCATGTATATTGGTCCCAAGATGGCTGCCAACACTTCTTGGATGAAGTACTGACAGCCAATCAGATCTCACGATGAGATGTGTGGTTAGGCTCCGCCCAGATATATCTATCTTTTTAACTCTAATTTTCTCAGGAACTACTGAACGGATTTACACCATTTAAGCAAAAGGCACGAGTCTGAACTGAGGACTACCTCTTTGCCAAATTTGGTGTAATTCCATTCAGCATTTCGGGCTGTAGCAGCGTCAACAGGTCCTATGGGAAAATGCATGGGGAAAACGCGTTTTGGGACCCCCCTTTTTTCTTGGCCCCCGCTTGACGAATCAATGTGAAATTTTTAGGATAGGAGCGGACCAGAGCAGGCCAAATGTTTGGAAAATTTTGCGAAGATTCGTGAACCGGCGCCAACGTTATTCCAAATAGAATGTTGCGGATTTCCTATGGAAAATAGGTCCGAACTATAACTACCTACTGGCGACTGCCAGTAGGTAATATATATATATATATATATATTCACTGAAAAAACCAGAGGTTTCACACATGGTATAGTTAGCTGGACATTTCACTTGTACAAAACCATTGAAATTTCCCCGTTATAGTTAGTTCAGCTAACTATAACTCACGCGCCCGCAATCCACTGCTGATGACGTCACATATTACATCACTCATGACATGGTCCGTGACATCACTCATGACATCACTGATGACATCTCAAATGACATCACTGATGACATCACTGATGGCATCATCCAATGAATGTGTGATTTTCTTAAAAGTTTAAATATGTTTTATATATATATAGGGAAAGGCCTGTTGAAGAATGTGTGGGTGTACAAGTGTGTAAGTGGATGATTTTCTGTGGTGCGTAACTGACTCTATAAGTGAGTCGTTTAACTGTATCTTACTGCAGACTAGTGACTAAACTGTATAAATGTTTGTATGTGTCTGTGTGTTGGTGTATAAGTGGCGGCATGGTTTTGTGAATACCTATATAAGTGTCTATATGAGTTATTGATTGCTTGTCTCAGCATCTGTATGGGTTCCTGAGTGTTTGTGTGGGTAGGGTGTGTGTGACTCTATGCATAGATGTGCGAGTGGGTGATTCTATGGGTGCATGGTTTTAAAAGTGCATCTGTGATCGACTGTATGGTTGAGTGAGTGTATGTATGGGTGTGTTATGGATTGAATGTATATCTCAGTGGTACATTTGTGACTAACTACATATGTGAAAGGCAGTATATATGTGTGTAAGAGTATATAAGTGGGTAGATGTGAGAGTGTGTGATTGTGAGAGTCACTGTATGTATGAGTGTGTGCTTGTGTCAATGATTCTAATAGAGCGTAAGAATGTGATACTATTTTTGTGAGTAAGTGAACTTGAGTGTGTATAACCGCATAGGTGAGTAAATGGGAGTGTGATTATTTGCCTGACTGAGTAGGTGTGAGAGTACCTCTATGAATGATTGGTAGTGTGTTAGTGTCTATATAGGTGTATACATTCATATGATAGTTTTGTATGGAGTGACTGTAAGTATGAGTGACTGTACAGGTGAGTGTGTGGAGGTGTATAAAGACCTAAAAGTTAATAAGTGAGTATGCAGTTATTGGTATTGCAGTATGTATGGTTTTGAGAATGGAACTCTGAAATTTTGAGTCGGTATATCAAAGGTTATATTAGGGTGTGAGAAGAGGTGGTAATTTATCACATGGATGACGTCATCAGTGATGTCATCAGTGATGTCATTTGAGATGTCATCAGTGATGTCATGAGTGATGTCACTGACCATGTCATGAGTGATGTAATATGTGACGTCATCAGCAGTGGATTGCGGGCGCGTGAGTTATAGTTAGCTGAACTAACTATAACGGGGAAATTTCAATGGTTTTGTACGAGTGAAATGTCCAGCTAACTATAACATGTGTGAAACCTCTGTTTTTTTCAGTGAATTTGCAAGGTTTTTTAAATGCTAATTCCTAACTATAACGTGTGTGAAACCTATGGTTTTTTCAGTGAATTTGCAAGGTTTTTTAAATGCTAATTCCTAACTATAACGTGTGTGAAACCTATGGTTTTTTAAGTGAATTTGTAAGGTTTTTTAAATCCTTTTTTCTTCTTTTTATTTTTTTTTAAATTTTTTTTTTAAACAATATGCTACCTATGTATATAATCATTGATTTACTGTATCCTGCAATATAGAAAGGTTCACCCTTTTTAAATAAATGGTTAGATATAGTTGAATAACATAGTTAATATCTTCTACAAACCTTTATTTTTTCTTTATTTTTGTTTTAGGATTTTTTTCCGTGCGCGTACGGTAAGCTTACGGTACGCGCACGGTACGCTTTATGTACGGTGTGCGTACGTAATATTTATGCTCCTTGTGCGCATGCGATTTACGTACGCGTCTGTACTTCCTGTGCGACGCGTAAGCGCTTGCTCCCTACGCGCATGTCTTATGTACGCGCATGCGTACTTTTACCGTGCGCGTACGGTAAGCGTGCGGAGCGCGCACGGTAGGTCATGTGATCCAGAAACAACACTTTTCATTGGTTTAAACTTGTTTCATATCCAGAAACTTCCAACACCACACCCATTCCCCTCATTACTGCTTGTGATTCCCTAGGAGAAGGAGCTGAATTGTCTTTGGGATACAATGGCAGAGCAGCAGTCCTCTTCTGGGAGTGAACAGGACAGCATTATTAGACAGAGAAGGAGGAAACAGAAGAAACAGAAGAATTCTTTTGTCTGGGAATATTTCACATTTCCAGAGGGGCAGAAAAAAGTCAATGCTCCATTAGTCACCTGCTCACTTTGTGAGCGTGTCTTATCTAGAGGTAATCCAAGGAAGAAGTATTCCTTTGGAAATTTCTCTATGTTTAGACACATTAGGGATGTACATCCCAGGACTTTTGCTCGACATACTGAAGCAAACCCTCCAGTAAGTCACCCGAGCACATCCGCAGAAGCTCAGCCGAGTACATCTTCGGCAGCTCAGCCGAGCACTTCCTCTGCGGTGGGAGCATCACCCTCTTCTGCTCCTCTGGACATCTACCCCTCGGTTTCAGAGAGTACATATAAGGTGCAACACTTGTTACTCTCTTATTGCTATGGGGGAATCTAGTATTCCTCTAATAGACAATAAGATTGAGCAGCACAAGTGCGGTACCTTTTAATATTCCCATTCTTTCTTACCTCTGTCCCTGTATTAACACAAGGGCTCTTTTAAGAGCCACCCTACCTCACAATTTTTTTTTATTTATTTTATCAGTTTAAAAAAAAAAAAATGTTACCTTGCACCTTTTTTTTTTTTTTTAATATTTATTTCACCCTTCAATGTACTTGAGGGACCACAATGGAAATAAGAAAAGCAGAGTGAGGAAAAGTGGAAACAAGGGAGTACAAAAGTAAATGTGTGATAAATACAGACGTTTCAAACTTACCTGACCAACAAAATAACTTAATTATTTAATTGCTAGAAAAAAGTATTCGTTTTTCTTAATTTTCTTTCTCAATCTGTAAAAAAAGAAAAAAGTATTAATATTTAACAATACATTTTACAATACAGTACGCATATTTTCTTATTTAGAAAAACAATATTTTGCCCTTTTTTTGCTGTTTTCAGAATATATTGAATTTGACTGTAAATCGTGAAACCAATTGCATTCATCACTTAACAGCGGGCAAAAAAATTAACAATCTGAAAGATTGTTTAAAAAAAGCCCTGAATCTCTTCTCAGTAAAACATACCTTTATAGAAAAGTAACATATTTAAGAAAAACATCATCTAAAAACAATAACTATTTTCAATAAATATCGTCTGTAAATCTTGTTGCTTAAGCACATACACCAAAATAATATCTGTCAAAGAAGTCCACAAGAGAAATTTTTACCTTTCCATGAGGCCAAATGGTAATTTTTTCATTCTTTTTTCGTCAAATATCCAATGGTAATCCAATAAAATCGCAAAAATGATTTGTTCAGATGTTGCAATTTGTATCTAAAATTTTGATTTTAGAAAAATTAAATAGGAATTTGGTAATTCTGCAGGCTAACGTTGCTTGAAAATCAATTGAGAATCATTACACAGTGTCCAGCCTTTTTCACATTTAAGATAAACTGTGTAATGACCAGAAGTTATAGAAGGTCCATCATGAAAAATAATTGCAACTGCAACAAAAGTTTTACCTGATGTTGTTAATTGATTTCCTACAAACTTCTTTATTAAAGTGTCCAATTTTGTTCCATCAGCTCTACAACGTTGCATCATTAAAATTACATACTGTCCATATTTCTTTAAAAATAACGTTGAAAACATGTCTGATTTACATTTAGAACATTCCTTGCTGTGATTGGCATCTTTAACTAATTTACTAAAAGTGACTGATTGAGTCTCTGGTAATGTTAAATATATGAACCTTTCTGAATCAACATTAGAGCTGCATGTGTTGAAACAGTTTTCACAAATATGTTCCCATTTATAAGAGAGACCAAACATATTTTCTATTTCTACCCCTTCTTCTTCCAGTACCATAAGGATATACATCAAGAATTCCTGTGCATCTTGCTGGACATTTTGAGTAAACTGTGTACTTCCTGAACATACATCTAAAGGTTTTCTAACATCAGAAGCACTTTCTATTTTAGTTTTATCATTACTCAGCTTCTCAAAAAGAAAACTCAGCAGAGAACAAAATCTTTTCTCATGATTTAGTATTATCTGCTCTTGCAAACTTCAAGATAAAATACAACATTCAGCACTTCATTAGCGTAGCAGTTGACACCAGAGCTATTTTCAAAATGACAACCAACAACCTCTTGAACACTATCCTTTTTCTTTTTGCTTGCAATCACATCACTCTCCTTTTGTTTTCTTTTCTGTACATCCTCATTACAGATATTCTCAATTCTCCTTTTCCGACAAACAACACGTTTTTCAAACACAGGATACTGACCTAAATGAGGAGCATAGGTTCTTCTTAATCTATTATACTCCTTTACACAATTTGCATCAGCACTAACTTTTGAGTCATCAAAGTCTATCATGAATAGACCAGATAATGTTTTCACTCGTGACAAAGCAACATATGCCATACCTTCTTTGAACACAGTAGAACCAATGTTTACAAAAGCACTATCTACAGTTAATCCTTGAGATTTGTGAATAGTTACAGCATATGCTAGAGAAAATGGAAACTGCTTCCTACGTACATATAAGTCTTTCACAAGCAGGAAACAAACTGAACAACGACAAATGTCTTTAACCTCTTCAATCTGATCAAATTTTATTTTTAAAAATTCAATTCCATCTTTTTCTGGTATTTCACACAACCCACTACTTTACCCATAGCTCCATTCACTGAACCTTTTTCTACATCCAAATTTCTTCTTAAAAAGACTCGACAGTTCATACAAACATAAAGATTTTTTTCTAATCCAGCTGTTTTCGAAATGTTCTTCTCTAGAGAATCCAATTTATTTTTCAATTTTCCTGTTAATGTAATAGTAATTCCTTCATGCTGAATTTTGTCCACTGCTTCCATTTTCTTAATCTTTTCCTTTTCCAATTTCAAAAGATCCTCATTGAATATCGAGCATTCACGTAGTGTAGGCATTAAGCAGATTACAGTATTTTTTTTCTGCAATGTTCTGGTATATTTTCTCTGCAACTATTTCTTCATTTGGAAATAAATTATGGAGCAACCGACTCTGTAATGCTTCTCTGCCAACTTCTGTGAGTAGTCCAATTCTGATATCTTTCAGAATACTTGCATAATCTTCATTGTTTGCTTGCCTCATATTGGTAGTGAGTTCTTTGTACTCAAAGAATGACCAAATATTGGCATTACCAATACTTCCTAATGACTTCTTTGTGTCTTCATGTGTCACAATATTAAAAACTGGTTGTCCTTTAACTGGAGTGAGCTGCAGAAGATCCCCAAAAACTATAACATGTTTTCCTCCAAATAACACGTCATAGTCTCTCTTTAGAATTTGCTGCATTCTTAAATGCACAAGGGCAAGCATTATGTTTGATACCATGCTTACCTCATCAATAATGAGAACTTGCATCTTCTTCAACACTCTTGAAACTTCGAAGCATGCTTCTCCTGTTAGCTTGTGATATTCTATTTTGTTCTCATGCTCCACTGGTAGCATTAGCAAGCGATGTAAGGTAATTCCTTTTATGTTATATGCTGCTAACCCAGTTGGAGCAGTAACAACACAAGACAAAGTTGAATCTGTTTTTTTCTGTAGGTTGCTTCGGATGACTTTAATTAAGAAACTTTTCCCAGTTCCAACTTGTCCACTCACATACATCCTGATTGGTTCAAATGATGCACATGAGCACTCTTTCTTTTCATGTAGTAATCCATGACAAATTTGTTTTTGTTCTTCATTCAGTTGCTGTTCCAAATTTGGTAAGTTTATTAAATCTTCCTGAGCTTGATTCATAGCTGTTTCCACTTCAGTCATTGCTATTGCAGCTTCATTTTCTACGATTGGTTGTCCTAAGGGATCTTGACTGAACGTTCCAGAACTTTGGCTGTCTTGAGAACTGTCTCTAGCTACTTCAGCTGCAATTGTAGCTTCCTGTTCAATTTCTTCATTTAACATTTGCACATAATTTGTGAAAGTACTGCATTCAATCGTATCTTTACATGCATTAAAGGAATCTTCATAGCTGTGAAAATCTCCAAGTAATTCATCCTCTGAACGCCATGGTTTAAACAGCTGTAAAAGTGCTAAGTAGTAAAATTCCTTTTTGTCGGGAGTGTCGAGACTCAGCTTCCTGTGATTAATCAAACTTCCTTTTGTTTGCTTCACCAAACATCCTTCCTCACCAATGACTTTATATTTTCCATTGTTGATGTCTTCTGTGGCTTTCCATGTAAAAATATAGTTCTGCAGCACTTCATAGAGACACATGTTCTCAAGATGACGACTTCTTTTTGGGTAATATGTGTCCAACATGTTTGATTTCAAAATATCTGTACTTTCCGGGTCATTCTCTGCCAAATATTCAATTTCTCCAACCGATTTCAGTACCCGATTTCACATTCCTGCAAGGCCTAAACTTACCCGAATTATTCTTCTGGATTTGGAGTACAGACTTGCAGATGGAAACCTATCTGAGCATTCGTAGGATCCAATTTCTCGATGCGATAACATCTTTAAACTGAAACTGTATAGCTTTTTACTGACAGTCTTCTCGTGAGAAATCTCTTCCCACATTTCCTTCAATTCCATTTTCTCAGATTTAGTGATGTAAGATGTGACATACCGAGCAACAGCAATAGAATTGTCAGCTACATACTGAATATCCATGTTAGCATTCCACATGGATAAAATGACTGGGTTGTAGTCATTTATATATTTTGACTCTTCTTTTCTTCTTAGGTTGTATTTTTAGGCGATTTTCTTGTAATAGTATGTCGCACAGCTGACATAAAACTGTTGACTCTTCCTTTTGAAAGAACAGGTCGTGGAAATCCAAATCGACATTTTGTGTAGAATTTGTATTTACTCTTGTACTTTCGTAGACAGTATTTTCCACACCGATGACTTTGGAAACGTAAAACTTGCTCTTTTAAATTTTTCTCTTCTGTGCTTTTAGGTATAGCACATGTTGCATATTCTTCGATGAAACTTAAAACTGCATCATCAGAATCTGTTCCAAATTTTGGGGCATCCTTGATCCACAACAGCATATGAATATGAGGAGCACCTCTTGCTTGGTACTCTTTTCTCCAAAAGAAATCCACAACTTCTCCAAGAGGAGGATTTTTTTTATTGCAGATGAAGGACATCATAGCCTCAAATCTATGATTGAAATATCTGCAAACATTAACCGGATCCAATGAGCACAATTCTCCTGCTGTCTTGTATTGGATGTTTTCAATATTTGAATTTGCCTCTCGAAGAAAATCCAGAAGATCATCCCAAGCGTACTCAGCACAGCTTAGGGTGAGAAACCATGTAAGAGTTCCTAAATTCCGTAACATACACTTCAATTCTCCATGGCGTCGGTACAATATTCATTTGTCCCACGCTGACAAGCCATTAGATTAATCAATTGAGATTCCAAATGATCATCTCGCTTTTGCACTTTGTTCATAAAATCCTTTGCAGTCACATTACGTAGATGTACTCCAGTTTTCAAAATGTGATTTACTGCATAAGATAGTGCAGACAAGTAACTTTCAAATAAAAGATGGAACAAATAAGGAATACTTTGACGAAATCTGGGATCTTCTGCATATAATCTTGTAGTCCGATACTCAGAAGCAGGAATCTGTACTGGACGTTCATCATATCGTCCACCTTTTCCTGTAGGAAACAGCTGGGGAAAACAACGAGCTTCCAAGCTCTCCTCCCATACACTCACGGGAGTTCCTTGTGCTTTTTTCATCTGAAACAGATCAATAGTGTTTGCCATAACTTCTTTGAATGAAGAGGATGTATGCTGAAATGTTCATAAATTTCTTCTTCTTTTGACTTATCCACTTTTTCAATTTGACCAGCAGGTATTCCTGAGTCTGGGAGTAAAACGTCTTCATCTTCATCCATATAAATTGTTTCATACCATTTATTATTTCTTTTCAAATATAAATTTGCTCTTTGTACATCTACCAGCTCCTGCCAAATTTTCTTATTCTTTGTTGGTACTCCATTAACCAGAATAACTAATGGTTCAGTTTCCAATCTATCTGCATCAATAGTTTCCATATTTGTTTTCAAATCTAATGGCAAATAGGCAACTCTTCCTTTTAAACCTCTTTGTAAATCCGAAGGAGGTAATTTGCCTGTTTTGGGCTCCATACGAACTATAGTCTGAAAAGGATGGACACATTGAATGAGTATAGACTCATACGTATTTAAATCACTAAGTTCTTCAGGAATTTCAACCAATTATAAATTATTATGTACAGATCTTGCTGGCATTTTATTTTCTTCTAACTTGTTATAACAGTATTTACAAATACGGTGATATTCACCCAAATCAAAACAATTTTCCAGAAATAAATATGTAGCAAAATCCAACCACTTAGTATTATTTTCTTTTTCACTTTTTTTATAGAGATCAACAAACCTTGTTTGATTTTTATAATGGCTTCTCCGGCAACAAATACAAGTAATATTTGGTCTTTCATTAGAGATGATAGTAAACATTTTTGAAGATCAAATGACAAAATTTACTAACAGTGGGTTCTACATTCTCTTCCACATTTTCTTCAATAACTGTGTCATTACCTGCACTTTCTTGTTCCGGACCAAAGTAACAAAACTGAATTTCATCAGTAACCTTCTCTACATCTGATACAGATCCACGGAACAGAGCCCTATTCAACTCATTTAACTTTAGTGCTGGACTTTTAGCAAAATACAATCTTCTCACAAACTTTCTCATTTCAGTATGATGAACTGCCAGCATCCTAAAATGGTGAAAAACACTTTGGCAAACTTTCCTAGAAAGACAAGCCAGAGAATGTCCTTGCAAACCAGTATTCTCTCTCACTCTACATGGATCTAGTCTTTGAAGCACCTTAATCTTCTGTTTAACACTTTTTTTACTATATTCTCTTAGAAACTCACGTAATTTATCAATAGATTCCTGTCGTACAGCGCAAATACTACTACAATTCCAAGTGTACACTGGGGCTTTAGGACGTCTCCCCATAACCTCATCAGCTATCACTTCTTCCTCATTTCTTGGAACCATTTTCTCCTTTTCCATTATACAACCATCTTTAACTTCATAAGCTCGGCCACTGGTGTCAACTGCATGCAGCAAACTATTACTTTGAAGATAACTCTCTTCATTAAAAAATGGTTCTGTACTTGAACTATGCATCCATTCTCCTAAAAACACTTTACAAAAGTTTTTTCTTTTCACTACTCTTTTCGTTTTGCTTTGTGACTTCATTACATTGACCATTTTATCTAATGTACGGATCCTGTTCAAAATTAAAATGAATAGTTTTCTTTTTAAATCTAAAGCCTTAGCTACAATTGATTCAATATCTTTTTTTCGCTTATAAAATTTCGCTTTCTTCTTATATTTTTTCACATCCTTTAGCAAATTGGACATCACTCTTCTCTGAAACATTTTTCTACGAATGTCTTTAAATGCTGTTTTTCTTTTAAAGTCAATCTTTATTGCTTCTAATTGGACATTAGCATTTTGTAATTTCTCACTTTTGTTCTGTTGTTTTCTACTTGAAACTCTATTTGCAGTGGGGACATTTTTCAAATTTGTTCTTTTTTTGAAGATATTTTTTTAAAAATCTTTAGTTTGCTTACCAGAAGACTTTTTCTTTTTTCCAACATGAGCATCTTCAACTAATTTGAGTCCTCCAGTTGTCTTCAAATATAAATGTTTTTTCTGTACTTTTCTCTTACTTGATTTTATAGGCATCTTTAATTTATTTTACTGTTGGTCAGCAATATCTGAAAGAAACTAAAAAAAAATACCTTTATGTAATTTAAATTTATTACTATATTTTTTTTGTGCTTTTCAAATCTTATAATACTATCTATCCCTTTCCTACAAGTGAAAAACACAATAAAACCAACACGAATTAAAGCTTCCCCTTTCCTACGAATGTAATTCTAAAAGAACCAGAGTACCACGAATTAAATCTCTGACAACAATTCCTGTGTGCGCACAGACTCATGGTGTGATTCTAGGCAGAAAACAAAATTTGATTTGCAATTTGAAAGCACACTTACTACTGTGGTAGAGCAAGTGATAATTACTCTAACAGTCTGACACATTTTCATTATTTTTTTCAGAAACAGAAAAGAGCACATGCCCAAACTGCTTTTTGAGACCATAAACATGTGCAACCTGAATAACGTACTACACTCTAGCAAAGGAAATGAGCCTTGGTGATGTTCAATGTATTAGCGTTACTCACTGCTATCTGAAACACCACACAGCGCTGAATAGTAAGCTTGACTGTACATGAGAAACAGCTTGCTCTCTGCTAAGAGTGTGCTTCTGGAGACTGTCTACTGTCTACTGTCAAGTGCAAGAGAGAACTGCATGGACGCTTGCGCAACTGCATAAACATTGGAGACATGTATGTAACACTACATGTGTGGTAAGGGTTAATTGGACTTTTGAACATGTACAAACTACATGACCCATTGCAGGAGTAGAAGGAAAATCTACCATGTTGATGTCAAATGTGTTTCCATTGCCCTATGTGACATATTAATTTGGGCTCAATGGTAGCCATCACAGTTCAATAAAACAAGCTGCCCCTTTCCTACGAATGCAATTCTGAAAGAACCAGAGCAACATGAATTGAATCTCTGAGAACATTTCCTGTTTGCGCACAGACTCATGGTGTGATTCTAGACACAAAACGAAATTTAATTTGCAATTTGTAAGCACACTTACTACTGTGGTAGAGGAAGTGATAATTACTCTAACAGTCTGACACATTTTCATTATATTTTTCAGAAACAGAAAATAGCACATGCCCAAACAGCTGTTTTATGCTGAATACAAACCATCACAGTTCTAAAAAACAAGCTGCGCCTTTCCTATGAATGCCATTCTTACAGAACCAGACCAACACAAATTAAATCTCTGATAACATTTCCTGTGTGTACACAGACTCATGGTATGATTCTAGGCAGAAAACATTATTCCTGGGTGATACCAGTACACCTTAACTTATGGTGAAGACATGCTCCATAATATCTGACATGTTCAAGGCACTTAAATATCTTCCTCAACTTAAAAAGTAAAACACAACTTTTAAAGTGCTAGGAAAATGTACCATGCTATTTTCAAATGTGTTTGCATTTGCCTCTCATTTGTGAGAAAGTGATTTCTGCTGAATGCTAACCATCACAGTTCAAGAAAACAAACTGCCCCTTTCCTGCGAGTGCAAGGCTAACAGAGCAAGGGCAACACGAATTAAATCTCTGATAACAATTCCTGTGTGCACACAGACTCATGGTGTGATTCTAGTCAGAAAACATTATTCCTGGGTGATACAAGTACACCTTAACTTATGGTGAAGACATACTCCATAATATCTGACATGTTCAAGGCACTTAAATATCTTCCTTAACTTAAAATGTAAAACACAACTTTTAAAGTGCTAGGAAAATGTACCATGCTATTTTCAAATGTGTTTGCATTTGCCTCTCATTTGTGAGATAGTGATTTCTGCTGAATGCTAACCATCACAGTTCAAGAAAACAAACTGCCCCTTTCCTGCGAGTGCAAGGCTAACAGAGCTAGAGCAACACAAATTAAATCTCTGATATCAATTCCTGTGTGCACACAGACTCATGGTGTGATTCTAGTCAGAAAACATTATTCCTGGGTGATACCAGCACACCTTAACTTATGGTGAAGACATACTCCATAATATCTGACATGTTCAAGGCACTTAAATTTCTTCCTTAACATAAAATGTAAAACACAACTTTTAAAGTGCTAGGAAAATGTACCATGCTATTTTCTAATGTGTTTGCATTTGCCTCTCATTTGTGAGAAAGTGATTTCTGCTGAATGCTAACCATCACAGTTCAAGTAAACAAACTGCCCCTTTCCTGCGAGTGCAAGGATAACAGAGCAAGAGCAACACAAATTAAATCTCTGATAACAATTCCTCTGTGCACACAGACTCATGGTGTGATTCTAGGCAGAAAACATTATTCCTGGGTGATACCAGTACACCTTAACTTATGGTGAAGACATACTCAATCATATCTGACATGTTCAAGGCACTTAAATATCTTCCTTAACATAAAATGTAAAACACAACTTTTAAAGTGCTAGGAAAATGTACCATGCTATTTTCAAATGTGTTTGCATTTGTCTCTCATTTGTGAGAAAGTGATTTCTGCTGAATGCTAACCATCACAGTTCAAGAAAACAAACTGCCCCTTTCCTGCGAGTGCAAGGCTAACAGAGCAAGAGCAACATGAATTAAATCTCTGATAACAATTCCTGTGTGTACACAGACTCATGGTGTGATTCTAGGCAGAAAACATT
The DNA here is from genome assembly GCF_964204655.1 of Triturus cristatus. NCBI lineage: Eukaryota > Metazoa > Chordata > Amphibia > Caudata > Salamandridae > Triturus > Triturus cristatus. The sequence continues at coordinate 304,063,284 of NC_140579.1, read as the reverse complement.
ATTCCTGGGTGATACCAGTACACCTTAACTTATGGTGAAGACATTCTCAAGAATATCTTACATGCTCAAGGCACTTAAATATCTCCCAAAACACAAAATGTGAAAAACAACTTTAAAAGAACAATCACATTTTTATTATTTATATCAAAATGCACCACATACATTCCCTCTCAAATTCATGACTCACCTTTAAAAGTAGTTAGTTCAGAAAGAAATGTGGCACTCAAACAGCAGATTATCAGAGCCAGAATCTCTGAGCTGTACACCTCTCTCCTCTCACCAGAACCAGTTAATGGCAATGTTTCCCTCTCTTTTTCCACACATATACATGTTAACTCCAAATCACAGTGTTTCCCACATTTTTTCAAATGGAAACACACATTTCTATTGGTTGCAAATTTCAACCCTTTCCAAATGATCCCTTCCCCCAACATGACTTCTGCCTGCTACCATAGCAACAGGTCATGGAACACTGGTGTGAGCAGAGTGGTCAGAAGTTCAACACACAATGTTTCTAATCCAAAGAGCAAGAGTGCTTGACTTTTCAAACCTAACAGCATATCCAAAGTAATGTTCTGTGGGTACACATTTTTCTGAGCCAATACAAAACATGCTTGTAAAAATCTAAACATACAGCCTAGTTTTAACTGTAAAATGGTTTGAATCAGCCAATCAGTTCTTTTAACAAAACAAAAAAAAAAGTATGTTAGCCTCCATTTTACAACTATCTTTCTTTTCATATTGCCATTCTACTAAAAGACACCTTCTGAGTGCATCCAGATCTCCTTGAAAGATGTTCACAGTGTGGATTGTAGGTCACAGCTATGTCTTCTGGAGTGAAAAGTTTGCAGAAAAAAGAGGTATTGTGAAAGACCTTGCTTTGCCAAATCTAGACATTAAATGGATTGGTCAGAGAGGGTTAAAGTGGCACCAATTAATGCCTTTGGTGAAAACCTTTCTACATCTCCCACAGCCTAACCTTATTATTGTGCACTGTGGAGGAAATGACCTAGGCACTTTAACTGGGGTAGGTCTGGAAATGCTTGTTAAGGACACCTTTTTGCAATTGATGTCACTTTTTCCACAAACTGCCTTTGTATATTCTAATATATGCCAAAGGCAAAAGTGGAACTGGTCCAATCAATTTTGTCCGCAGATTGACAAAGCAAGAAAGCACGTCAATAAGTATGTTTCTGCTTTCCTCAGAGGCTATGGTATGGGTTCTATATACCACATCAACTTGCGTTACAACATGCAAGACATTTATAGAGGAGACGGTGTACATTTCAATGATGAAGGGAACAGAGTCTTCCTCTTGAACTTTAGACTCTGCATCGGTACTTACTTGTAGGTACCAAAAAAACACTCAATAAACACAACGGCTCTTTTTAGAGCCAACCAACATTTAAACATTTAATTTTGATTTTTAATTCTATTTTTTTTATTTATTTTTTTTCCACCGCACGCGTACCGTACGCGCACGGTACGCGTACGTCGCGATTTTAAAAAAAAAAAACATTTATTTTTCACACTTCTGGGTCCTTTTTGGACCCCCTGACAAAGGGGGTCCAAACCTTTACCTTTGTTTACCTTTGTTTTTCAGTGTGAGACACACAAAATGGCGGCCGACACTTCCTGATTTCGACCGACTGGAATGTTTACTGTCATGTAACCACCAATCAGAATTACGCTAGCGCACGACACCGTGCGCGTACGGTATGCTTACCGTACGCGCACGGTGCGCGCCTATAGATATGTATGTACCTTTAACTGCAATTTTCTCAGGAACTACTGAACAGATTGACTCCAGATATCCAAAAGGCACATCCCTGACCTGAGGACTACCTCTTTGCCAAATTGCAAGTAATTCTGTTCAGCCGTTCGGGCTGTACCTTGGACTAAAGGTCCCTATGGAAAAATGCATGGGGAAAACGCGTTTTGGGACCCTCCTTTTTTCTCAGCCTCCGCTTGACGAATCACCCCGAGACTTTCAGGGTACGAGCTGAGCGGAGCGCCCCACCTATTTTGGAAATTTCACAAGGATTCGTCAACCGGCGCCAAAGTTATTCAAAATAGAATTTTCAGACTTCCTATGGAAACACGGTCCTAACTATAACTATCTACTGGCAACCGCCAGTAGATTATTTATATATATATATATATTATCTACTGGCGGTCGCCAGTAGATAGTTATAGTTAGGACCGTGTTTCCATAGGAAATCCGCAACATTCTATTTGGAATAACTTTGGCGCCGGTTGAAGAATCCTCGCGAAATTTTCAAAATAGGTGGGGCGCTCCGCTCCGCTCCGCTCCTACCCTGAAAGTTTCGGGGGGATTCATCAAGCGGGGGCTGAGAAAAAAGGGGGGTCCCAAAACACGTTTTCCCCATGCAATTTTCAATAGGGACCTTTAGTCCAAGGTACAGCCCGAACGGCTGAACAGAATTACTTGAAATTTGGCAGAGAGGTAGTACTCAGCTCAGGGATGTGCCTTTTGGATATCTGGAGTCAATCTGTTCAGTAGTTCCTGAGAAAATCAAAAGTAAAATCATATATATATGTGGGCGGAGCCTAACCACACATCTTATCCTGAGATCTGATTGTCTGTCAGCACTTCATCCAAGAAGTGTTGGCAGCCATCTTGGGACCAATATACATGATAGCACCTCATTAAAAAGCATTGCAGTTAATAGAAGGTTTTAAGACTTTAGTTACATTATAAATCATTTGTTGATGGTACCATACTCATTTTAGGAATTGTGGTATGTTCTAAGGTGAATTCACCATGTGAAAACGCCTTCTGCTGGGATATCATGATTGAGAGAAAAATATTTTCTCATGCTTTTCCCACAGAGGTTTGGAAGGTGATCTATAAGCTAAACTGAGAGCTTATTTTCTGTAAATTCACATCATCTTTCTCAGTCATGTGAGAATGAAGTCTGACATTCTCAGTAAAACATGTACATCCAACAAGGGCAGAGACTGTCAGTTGATTCCTTTGTGTTCTACTGCAGCTTCCCAGAGTGTTCCAAAGAGCAACTAGAGCTCTAACAGTCCTACTTATGATAAACGTATGGCACACCTGAAGCCATCTTGCTTGGATTAAAGTGGTAACTCTTAAAACATTTAATTTAAAAAGGAACACAATGAGGGGGTTCATTTTTCCATAAAAAGTATGATTAGTGCTGCAGAAAGAAAAATTAGGGCACATTTTGAGTGACTTCTCAAATCCTCTTCTATTTCATGAAAAAATTCTGACATGCAGACTGAAACATGCACTTTCAATACCAGCAGCAGTTTTCCCTGGTGAGCAGTAGCTTTACTACAGTAATCTAATGAGCAAAAAGAGTGCTAACATTCTGAATTTATGGCAAATGTGTGACACGTCTGAATGCCTTCTTGATGGAATCAAAGTAAAAAACTGAAAGTATTTCCTACTGAGGAGACTGCAGTAAATGAGGAAATTAGGAAACTTCATAACAAATATGTCTCCCAAGATGGGCACCAGAGACAAAAGAGCCCAAATGTAGCCCAAATATCACCCAGATGTAGCCCAAGTATAGCCCAATGACAGAATGTCCCAGAGTGTTCTTAAAAACAACTAGAGCGCTTACTGTCTTCATTATGACAAAAGTATTGCACACCTGAAGCCATCTTGATTGGAATAAACTGGTAACACTTAAAACATTTAATTTAAAAAGGAACACAATGAGGGGGTTCATTTTGCCATAGAAATTATGATTAATACTGAAGAAAGAAAATGAGGGCACATTTTGAGTGACTTCTCAAATCCTCTTCTATTTCATTAAAAAATTCTGACATGCAGACTGAAACATGCACTTTTAATACCAGGAGCAGACTTCCATGGTGAACAGTAGTTTTACTACAGTGATCTAATGAGCAACTAGAGTGCTAACATTCAGAATTGATGGCAAATGTGTGACATATCTGAATACCTTCATGATGGAATCAAAGTAAAAATCTGAAAGCATTTCCTACTGAGGAGACTGCAGTACATGAGGAAATTAGGAAACTTCATAACAAATAAATCTCCCAAGATGGCCACCGGAGACAAAAGAGCCCAAATGTAGCCCAAAATCACCCAGATGTAGCCCAAATATAGCCCAATGACAGAAGTGTGCAAAACACTTATTATTTTGTGATTTTGCAGTGGTATATAGTGCAGACTTGTCAGATATTGGAGTGCTTTACATGAGCATTGGTTACATCACACAAGAACAAATTCATTTTGGTTGTAGACATGGGGAGACTGAGTGATTTGACCAGAATCACAGAATGTCGAGCTGAAGCAGAAACTCCAACCTGGTTCCCCAGTTGCAAAGTCTGCAGTTCTGGAAGTAACACCACATCCTCTCCCCTAAGTGCAACATTTAATCAAGTGGTCAACTGGATAAAAAAACATAAAGATAACAAATAATTTAAAAGTACTTTGTCGCTATTTGAAAACTCAGAAAATATGTCCTTATTTTAGTCTTTTAGAGCACTAACCATAATTTTGATGCCAATAAGACCCTCTCATATATGTAATTTCTAAAGGAAATGCTCTAGGTATTACAGTTTTGATTACATCAAGATGACGTCAGGCGTTCCACACTTTTGTAATAAACATAGAATGTTAGCAATCTAGTTGTTCATTAGGATACTGTTGAGAGGCAGAGGCCAGGGGCACGGACTCTGAAAATTGAAGGCAGGTAGGAGGGTGCAAAGGCAACAATTTAACCACACTGAGCAGGCAGGAAGGGCCGTGGCAGCACAACAGACTATGGAGGGCAGTGGAAAGGGGGGCAGGGGCAACAAACCAACAATACAGGACTTGCAAGAGAGGCTGTGGCAATGTAATAGACCATTGTGGGCAGAAGGAAGAGGCAATGGTAGTACAACCATACATGCCAACAGACCCGATTCAGCCAGGAAACGTCCAATGTTTTTAAGCTCAAATGGGCTTTATTTGATCTGTCTCCTTTCTACAATCTCCTCTTTTTCAATGTAATTCAAAGGGGAAAATCAATACCCCAGTTTTTTTTCAAAATCTCCCTCTTACCAAGTTCAAAATGTTCGCAAGTATGGTACATTGGATCATGGAAGGAAATGGGGTAGGGACATGGACTTGGATAACAGAGGACAGGAGGGACATGGAGAGGTGCACCAAACTGACCCTGCAGAGCAGGCATCAGGGTTTGCAGCAGCACAATACACCACACAGGGCATGCGGGACGGGATTGCAGCACAACAATTCATAGAAAGCAAAAGGGAGGGGACAGGACCATGCACATGGACAACAGAGAACAGAGGGGCAAGAGGCAATGGTAGCTAGCTGACCATAATGGACAGACAGGAGAGAAAGCTGCAGCATAACAGACCATAAAGGGTAGGAGGGACGGATCAGGGGCATTACAATGGAACAGACAAGCCAGGAGGGAGGGAGTAGGGGTCTGCACATGTAAACAGAGGGCTGGGGGCAAGGGGGCAGGACAGGAGCAGCAAGATAGCCATGGAGGTCAGGCAGGATGGGCACTAGAAGTAAGACACACCATGAAGAGCAACAGTGAGACTGTGATGGCATACACACAGACCATGGAGGGAAGGTGGGAGGCGGTCAGGGGCAGCTAACTGACCACACAGGGAAGGTGGGAGGGGCCATGGCAGCACAGAAGACCATGCATGGCAAGTGGGAGGGTAAGTGGCAGCACAATGGCTATGATGGGCAAGAAGGAGGGTGCAGGGGCATGCACAAAGGACGATGGAGGATAGAAGGGAGGGTCAGGACCTGTGCACAGACAAGAAAGTTCAGGGGAAGGGGCCTCACAACAGACCGCACGGGGCAGGCAGGAGGAGCAGTTGCAGCACAACAGACCAGCGAGGACAGAAGGGTGTGGCAGTACAATGGACCATGTAGGACAGGAGGAAGAGGATAAGGGCATGGCATGTGGACAGGCAGGGTGGAGGTGGCAGGGACAGGTTACAGTCATCTGACAATGCTAGGCAGGTGGGAGGGAAGTGGCAGCTCAACAGAACACTCAGAGTAGATAGGAGTGGCAGGTCCATGGAACATGGTGGACAAAAAGGATGGAGCAGGGGCATGCACAAAGACATCAGAGGGCAGGGGGAAGGAGAATAGGGGCAGCAAGCTAAGCACAGAGTTTAAGCAGGAGGTCAATGATGGGGCATAGAATTGGGCAATGGAGGGCAGGAGGAGTGGACTGCTACATCATACTAAATTGAGGGCAGTAGCAGCACATCAGACCATGCATGGCAGGAGGGAGGAGGCTAGTCCATGGATTCACACAACAGAGGATAGGGAGGAGGGGGATGGGGCAGCAAGCTAACTGTTCAGAGAAGGTGGGTATTAGGAACTTTATTGTTTTTAAAACGTGTGTCTGTGCGAACTACTTAAAATATGAACAAGTATGCAGCCTAATCTGACTTTTATTCAGGAAGAAGAGGACGTTTGTGACTGTGAATCCGGGCTCACTTGGCAGAAACACCCCCTGACCCTCCACCCCCTATCGCAAAATGTAATGCCCGTGAAAAGGGTAGGTGAACACAGTGTTATATAGAACATAGTCCTGAGAGCATGATTGAAAATGAAAACTAGATATAGTGTATGGTATAAACTATGCACCAAAAAGTGTGATATAAGATGAACCGGGCGTGAAATATAATATGCAATACATTGTGAGCAATGACAGATTCATTGGAGAGCGCGAGATAGCACAGGCACTAGCGCGTGCTATGCGATATGCGCCTTGGAGTGTAATATGCACAGGGCAGTGTTGTGTAACCTAACTAGTCTCTAAAGTTTTAATACAAAATATGTGCTGGGGAGTGTAACGTTGCATATGCACTGTGACAAAGATATGGATCCCAGATTGTAATATGTATGGCATAGCACTGTGCGTTATAACATAGACATTGAGGAAGGCACGTTAGATGGGGCAATATAACCCGTGCGAAGACAAGTGTGGCATGACATATTCACGGGGTGTTGTTACAGTGCACATGGGCTAGAGAGTGTCATAGCATATGCACTAGCTAGTGGAATACAACACAGAGGTGTGTGGCACTCAGCAGGCAATGGTGAGTGTAACACAGCATTGGGCTCTGCCAGGAGCGCGCTGTGACTCAAGTGATGTTCGTCCCCTTTCCAGAGAGTAAAATAAAAAGTATTACACATCCGGCAGTGGATGTGTGTTTTATTAACCGCGAGGGGGGTTTCTTTCATAGTTTTGGTCGAATTTTTGTCAAATCCCCTTTGAATGGCTTGGTGTGCATGTGTATTAAATGTACCCGTCAATAGCTACCCATGTTTGTATAAATAAACGACAAGGGTGTCTACCGGGATTAGGCACGGTAGGGCATCAGACATGTCAGAGCTTCACTAGTGGTGTAAATACATTCCACGTGGATTCATTGTATGCATAGTCGCCTTTTAATGAATATCACGCAAATCGTCATGGTGATAGGTACGTACGGTTTGTCCAGCATGTCCTAGGTGTGTCTATAAATATATATTTTTTAAAAATAATAAAAAACAGTGGCCGGCCCTGGGGATTGGGGTCAAAAAAATATAATTAGGAGACAGGCCCTGGGGGATGGGGACATCAGGGCCAATAAATTAGAATAAGAAGGGGAACCACACAGCCCCACTTCTTAAAAAATTAAAATAAAGAAAAGACTGGCATCGTGCCGGAGGCCACACCCCCTCCTTGCAGCACTCTGCAAACGCGCCCCCTGGCAAGTTGTAAGTTGGGGAATTAATTCCTCTTCAATACTGGGGGTCCCTGAGGGCCAACTAGCCCAACAGGCATCTCCAGTATGCGCCAGAGAGCTGCGCTGCAGACAGGTGTTCTGAGGCCAAGCCCCTTTTTACACCTCTCTGCAACGCAGCTCTGTGGCGCCTACTGGAGGTACCTAGTGGTCTAGTTGGACCCTAGGGACCCTTAGGATTCAAGGGGACTTAATCTCTCAACTTAGAACAGCCACAGGGCGCGTTTACCAGTGGTGAAGGGAGGGGACGGGGCCTGAGGTGACGTGTGCAAACACGCACTATGGCACGTTTTAAATTGGGGATATAATTTCCCTTCAATACTGAGGGCCCCTGGAGGGCTAACTAGCCCACCAAGTGCTTCCAGTAAGCGCCACTGAGCTGCATTGCAGAGAGGTGGTCCAGGCAATGCCACTTTTTACACCTCTCTGCAACGCAGCTCTGTGGCACTTACTGGAGGTACCTAGTGGGCTAGTTGGACCCTAGGGACCCTCAGGATTCAAATGAACTTAATCTCCCAACTAAAAACGGACACAGGGCGTGTTTACACAGTGGTGATTGGAGGGGACGGGGCCTGAGTTAACGTGTGGAAAAACGCCCTGTGGCCTGTTTTAAGAGGTAGTTTTAATCCCCCTGCCCTATTATATACTAGGGGCTTACAGAGGAGGTCATGCTAATCACAGGGGGACCCCAACGCATAATGTTCCCTAGTGTATGTAGGTGTTTTCACTGTATTCTAAGTGTCTTTTAACATAGCACTGGCTCTAGGACTGGTTAGTCAGACTCAGTTACCACCAGTATCCGTCTGAAAAAGTTGAGGGTACAGGATGATTTTGCAACAAGGCTTCTTTCTGCTCTTCTTTTTGTTCTTTCTGCACGTTATCCTTCTTCCTGCACTTTTCTTCGTCTTTGAGGACTTCTGTTGCTTCTTTCTGCACTTCTTTTTTTTCTTTCTGTGCATTTTTTCTTCTTTCTTCACATGTCCTATCTCTGTAGGCATAGTTAGAAATTAGCATTTAAAAAACCTTAGAAATTCACAGAAAAAACAATAGGTTTCAGGCACGTTATAGTTAGGAATTAGCATTTAAAAAACCTCAGAAATTCACTGAAAAAACCATAGATTTCAGGGGTGTTATAGTTAGCTGGACTTTTCACTTGTACAAAACCATTGAAATTCCCCCGTTATAGTTAGTTCAGCTAACTATAACTCGCGCGCCCGCAATGCACTGCTGATGACGTCACATATTACATCACTCATGACATGGTCAGTGACATCACTCATGACATCACTGATGACATCTCAAATGACATCACTGATGACATCACTGATGACATCATCCTTGTGATAGAGTGGCAGACCTCCTCTCACCCTAATATAACCTTTGATACACACATTCAAAAATAGAGACTAACATTTTCAAAACAATGGGCATACCAATACCAGTTACAACAACCTCTTCAGTAATTCTAAGATCCACATACACATCCACTCATTCACCAACAGTCCTATACAGTCACTCATACATGTACTCACTCATCATATGTACTCATACACCTATACATCCTGTTACACAATGCCATTCATCCATAGAGTTACTCGCACACATAGTCATTCAGGCTAATAAAGAATCAAACATACATATACTTGCATATACAGTTATACACACACCACGACACTTACTTCTAGGGAAACTTACACATACTTAGTCTTTTAAACAATCACTTATAGAAACACATACTTATTCATACAGGAACTCTTTCAATCTCTCACTCTCACATATACTCACTTATATACACCAATAGTCACATATACTAGTTTAAAACATATGTAGTTACTCATAAAGACACTATTGAGACAGTCATTCACTCACTAACACACCCATACACACACTCCTCCACCCATACAGTCCTGCACACATGCTGTCTTCAACACATACAAACAGTGAGTCACTCATTCATGTACCTATGCACTATGTAATACCCCCCACCGAACCATGCAGACACTCAGACTGATACTCAAAAAAACAACTAATAACCTATATAGACACCCATGTAGCTACTCACCAACCCATGCAGCCACTTATACACAAAGTGAGAGACTGATACAGATATTTACATATTTAAACATTACTCACTAAGCCATGTATTCACTATGATACACTTAATCAGTCAGTTACACAATCAATTTTTCAAAAACAAATCATCCATTTAGACACTTATATACCCATTTATTCTTCCATCGACCTTGAGATATACATATATAAAACATATTTAATTTTCAGAAAAACACACATTCACTGGATGATGTCATCAGTGATGTCATTTGAGATGTCATCAGTGATGTCATGAGTGATGTCACTGACCATGTCATGAGTGATGTAATATGTGACGTCATCAGCAGTGCATTGCGGGCGCGCGAGTTATAGTTAGCTGAACTAACTATAACGGGGGAATTTCAATGGTCTTGTACAAGTGAAAAGTCCAGCTAACTATAACACCCCTGAAACCTATGGTTTTTTCAGTGAATTTCTGAGGTTTTTTAAATGCTAATTCCTAACTATAACGTGCCTGAAACCTATGGTTTTTTCTGTGAATATATATATATATATATTCACTGAAAAAACCATAGGTTTCACACACGTTATAGTTAGGAATTAGCAATAGTTAGGTGGACATTTCACTCGTAAAAAACCAATGAAATTCCCCCGTTATAGTTAGGTCAGATAACTATAACTCGCGCGACCACAATCCACTGCTGATGACGTCACATATTACATCACTCATGACATGGTCAGTGGCATTTGTATGAGTGAAAAGTACAGCTAACTATAACGCCCCTGAAACCTATGGTGTTTTCAGTGAATTTCTAAGGTTTTTTAAATGCTAATTCCTAGCTATAACGTGCCTGAAACCTATGGTTTTTTCAGTGAATTTCAAAGGTTTTTTAAATGCTCATTTCTAGCTATGCCTACAGAGATAGGACATGTGAAGAAAGAAGGAAAAACGCACAGAAAGAAAAAAAAGAAATGCAGAAAGAAGCAACAGAAGTCCTCAAAGACGAAGAAAAGTGCAGGAAGAAGTATAACGTGCAGAAAGAACAAACAGAAGAGCAGAAACAAGCCTTGTTGCAAAATCATCCTGTACCCTCAACTTTTTCAGACGGATACTGGTGGTAACTGAGTCTGACTAACCAGTCCTGGAGCCAGTGCTATGTTAAAAGACACTCAGAATACAGTGAAAACACCTACATACACTAGGGCACACTATGCGTTGGGGTCCCCCTGTGATTAACATGACCTCCTCTGTAAGCCCCTAGTATATAATAGGGCAGGGGATTAAAACTACCTCTTAAAACGCACCACAGGGCGTGTTTGAACACGTCACCTCATGCCCCGTCCCCTCCCTTCCCCACTGTGTAAACACACCCTGTAGCCGTTTTAAGTTGGGAGATTAAGTCCCCTTGAATCCTGAGGGTCCCTAGGGTCCAACTAGACCACTAGGTACCTCCAGTAAGCGCCACAGAGCTGCGTTGTAGAGAGGTGTAAAAAGTGGCACGAACTGTACCACCTCTCTGCAACGCAGAGCAGTGGTGCTTACTGGAAGCACCTGGTGGGCTAGTTGGACCCAAGGGTCCCTCAGGATTGAAAGGGAATTATTTCCCCAACTTAAAAACGCGCCACAGGGTGTGTTTGCACACGTCACCTCAGGCCCCGTCCCCTCCCTTCACCACTATGTAAACGCGCCCTGTGGCCGTTCTGAGTTGAGAGATTAAGTCCCCTTGAATCCTAAGGGTCCCTAGGGTCAAACTAGCTCACTAGGTACCTACAGTAAGCGCCACAGAGCTGCGTTGCATGGAGGTGTAAAAAGGGGCGTGGCCTCAGAACACCTGTCTGCAACGCAGCTCCCTGGCACATACTGGAGATACCTGTTGGGCTAGTTGGCACTCAGGGACCCTCAGTATTGAAGGGGAATTAATTCCTCAACTTACAACTGGCCAGGGGGCTCGTTTGCAGAGTGCTGCAAGGAGGGGGCGTGACCTCCGGCGCGATGCCGGTCTTTTTTTGTTTTTGTTTTTAGGAGGAGGGCTGTGTGGCCCCCTTTCTTTTTCTAATTTATTAGCCCTGGGGACCCCATCCCCCAGGGCCTGCACCCTAATTTTTTTTGTTGAAAAAAACTTAATTTGGCCCTCCCAAGGCCTTAATGGGCCCCGGGGACCCCAACCCCCGGGTCATGGCCTATTTTTTTATTTTTTATTCTTTAGGAGGGGGCTGTGTTGCCCCCCTCCTCAGGCCACTTATGGCCCCGGGGACCCCATCCCCCGGGGCCGGCCTTTGATTTTTATTATTTAAAAAAAATATATATTTATAGAAACACCTAGGACATGCTGGACAAACCGTATGTACCTATCACCATGACGATTTGCGTGATATTCATTAAAAGGCGATTATGCATACAATGAATCCACGTAGAATGTATTCATACCGCTAGTGAAGCTCTGACATGTCTGACACCCTACCGTGCCTAATCCCGGCTCCCCCGCTGGTGGGTACTCTCCAAGTAGACACCCTTGTCGTTTATTTATACAAACATGGGTAGCTATTGATGGGCACATTAAATACACATGCACACCAAGCCATTCAAAGGGGATTCGACAAAAATTCGACCAAACTATGCAAGAAACCCCCTCACGGTTAATAAAACACACATCCACCGCCGGATGTGTAATACTTTTTATTTTACTCTCTGGAAAGGAGACAAACCTCACTTGAGAGTAACAGCATGCTCCTGGCTGAGCCCAATGCTGTGTTACACCCACCAGAGCCCGCCGAGTGCCACACAGCTCTGTATTGTATTCCACCAGCTAGTGCGTATGCTATGACACTCTCTAGCCCATGTGCACTGTAACACCACCCCGTGAATATGTCATGCCACACTTGCCTTCGCACGGGTTATATTGCCCCATCTAACGTGCCTTCCTCGATGCCTATGTTAAAAGCACAGCGCTATGCCATACATATTATAATCTGGGATCCATATCTTTGTCACAGTGCATATGCAATGTTACACTACCCAGCACATATTTTATATTACAACTTTAGAGACTACTTAGGTTACACACGCTGCCCTGTGCATATTACACTCCAAGGCGCATATCACATAGCAAGTGCTAGTGCCTTTGCTATCTCGCGCTTTCCAATAAATCTGTCATTGTGCACAATGTAATGCATATTATATTTCAAGGCCCGGTTCATCTTATATCACACTTTTTGGTGCATAGTTTATTCCATATACTATATCTAGTTTTCATTTTCAATCGTGCTCTCAGGACTATGTTCTATATAACACTGCGTCCACCTACCCTTTTCACGGACATTACATTTTGCGATGGGGGTGGAGGGTCAGGGGATGTTTCTGCCAAGTGAGCCCGGAGTCACAGTCCCAAACGTCCTCTTCTTCCTGAATAAAAGTGAGATTATGCTGCATACTTGTTCATATTTTAAGTAGTTCACACAGACACACATTTTAAAAACAATAAAGTTCCTAATATCCACCTTCTATGAACAGTTAGCTTGCTGCCCCATCCACCTCCTCCCTATCCTCTGTTGTCTGAATCCATGGACTAGCCTCCTCCCTCCTGCCATGCATGGCCTGATGTGATGCCACTGCCCTCCATTTAGCAGGATGTACCAGTCCACTCCTCCTGCCCTCCATTGCCCAATTCTATGGCCCATCATTGACCTCCTGCTTCGCCTCTGTGCTTAGCTTGCTGCCCCTATTCTCCTTTCCCCTGCCCTCCGATGTCTTTGTGCATGCCCCTGCTCCATCCTTTTTGACCACCATGTTCCATGGACCTGCCACTCCTATCTACTCTGAGTGTTCTGATGAGCTCCCCTCCCACCTGCCTAGCATTGTCAGATGACTGTAACCTGTCCCTGCCACCTCCACCCTGCCTGTCCACATGCCATGCCCCTATCCCCTTCCTCCTGTCCTCCATTGTCCATTTTACTGCCACACCCTTCTGCCCTCCCTGGTCTGTTGTGCTGCAACTGCTCCTCCTGCCTGCCCCGCGCGGTCTGTTGTGAGGCCCCTTCCACTGAACTCTCTTGTCTGTGCCCAGGTCCTGACCCTCCTTTCTATCCTCCATGGTCCTTTGTGCATGCCCCTGCACCATCCTTCTTGCCCATCATAGCCATTGTGCTGCCACTTACCCTCCCGCTTGCCATGCATGGTCTTCTGTGCTGCCATGGCCCCTCCCACCTTCCCTGTGTGGTCAGCTAGTTGCTCCTGACCCCCTCCCACCTTCCCTCCATGGTCTGTGTGTATGCCATCATAGTCTCACTCTTGATCTCCATGGTGTGTCTTGTTTCTAGTGCCCATCCTGCCTGACCTCCATGGTCATCTTGCTGCTCCTGCCCTGCCCCCTTGCCCCCAGCCATCTGTTTCCATGTGCAGACCCCTATTCCCTCCCTCCTGGCTTGTCGGTTCCATTGTAATGCCCCTGATCCGTCCCTCCTGCCCTTTATGGTCTGTTATGCTGCAGCTTTCTCTCCTGTCTGTCCATTATGGTCAGCTAGCTACCATTGCCTCTTTCCCCTCTGTTGTCTGTTGTCCATGTGCATGGTCCTGTCCCCTCCTTATTGCTTTCTATGGATTGTTGTGCTGCACTCCCGTCCCGCATGCCCTGTGTGGTGTATTGTGCTGCTGCAAACCCTGATGCCTGCCTGTAGGGTCAGTTTGGTGCACCTCTCAATGTCCCTCCTGTCCTCTGTTATCCGAGTCCATGTCCCTACCCCAATTCCTCCTGCCTACCATGATCCAATGTACCATACTTGCGAACATTTTGAACTTGGTGAGAGGGAGATTTTGAAATAAAACTGGGGTATTGATTTTTCCCTTTGAGTTACATTGAAAAAGAGAAGATTGTAGACAGGAAACAGATCAAGTAAAGCCCATTTGAGCTTAAAAACATTGGATGTTTCCTGGCTGAAACGGGTCTGTTGGCATGTATGGTTGTACTACCACTGCCTCTTCCTTCTGCCCACAATGGTCTATTATATTGCCACAGCCTCTCTTGCCAGTCCTGTATTGTTGGTTTGTTGCCCCTGCCCCCTTTCCACTGCCCTCCATAGTCTGTTGTGCTGCCACTGCCCTTCCTGCCTGCCTAGTGTGGTCAAATTGTTACCTCTGCACTCTCCTACCTGCCTTCAATTTTCAGAGTCCGTGCCCCTGGCCTCTGCCTCTCAACAGTATCCTAATGAACAACTAGATTGCTAACATTCTATATTTATTACAAAAGTGTGGAACGCCTGACGTCATCTTGATGTAACTGTAATGCCTAGAGCATTTCCTTTAAATATTACATATATGAGAGGTCAAAATGTGCCCTAATTTTTCTTTCTGCAGCACTAATCATAATTTCTATGGCAAAATGAACCCCCTCATTTTGTTCCTTTGCAAATTAAATGTTTTAAGTGTTACCACTTTATTCCAATCAAGATGGCTTCAGGTGTGCCATACTTTTGTCATAAGTAAGACTGTTAGCGCTCTAGTTGTTCTTTAGAGCACTCTGGGAAGCTGCAGTAGAACACAAAGGAATCAACTGACAGTCTCTTGGACATGTTGGATGTACATGTTTTACTGAGAATGTCAGACTTCATTCTTACATGACTGAGAAAGATAATGTGAATTTACAGAAAATATGCTCTCAGTTTAGCTTATAGATCACCTTCCAAACCTCTGTGGGAAAAGCATGAGAAAATAGTTTTCTCTCAAACATGGTTCATGATATCACAGCAGAAGGCTTTTTCACATGGTAAAATCACCTTAGAACACACCACAATTCCTAAAATGAGTATGGTACCATCAACAAATGATTTATAATGTAACTAAAGTCTTAAAACCTCCTATTAACTGCAATGCTTTTTAATGAGGTGCTATCATGTATATTTTTCCCAAGATGGCTGCCAACACTTCTTGGATGAAGTACTGACAGCCAATCAGAACTCACGATGAGATGTGTCGTTAGGCTCCGCCCAGATATATATGTGATTTTACTTTTGATTCTCTCAGGAATTACTGAACAGATTGACACCATATATGCAAAAGGCACATCCCTGAGCTGAGGACTACCTCTCTGCCAAATTTCAAGTAATTCTGTTCAGCCGTTCGGGCTGTACCTTGGACTAAAGGTCCCTATGGAAAATTGCATGGGAAAAATGCGTTTTGGGACCCCCCTTTTTTCTCAGCCCCCGCTTGACGAATCCCCCCGAGACTTTCAGGGTAGGAGTGGAGCAGAGCGCCCCAGCTATTTTGCAAATTTCGCGAGGATTCGTCAACCGGCGCCAAAGTTATTCCAAATAGAATGTTGCGGATTTCCTATGGAAACACGGTCCTAACTATAACTATCTACTGGCGACCGCCAGTAGATAATATATATATATATATATAGATATATATATCTTGATCATTGTCAGCCTTTTGTTCTACTTCTAAAATCTGATCACCCTATCCTGGGTATGATGTTAGTGGGGTTAAGATTTGGCAGCTGGTGCCATGATGAGAAAGTTAGGATGAATCTGGTGTTGGCAGTTAGGAAGCCTACCAGAACCTGAAAGATCTAAATGTTATAGCTATATTATTTTAATACTTTGTAATGTGATGATCACTATAAGCATTTTATGTGCCATAAAAGAAGAAACATTTGCCTGTGCACAAATAGAAACATGTGACGTGATAGATGTGTTTATACTAGTTATATTGTGCATTTGAGCAAGCATTGTATATTGTAAATGTGTATTTTTTCTATAGTCATGAATTGGCTATTGTGCACTGTCACTTTAAAAAGGGCGACCAAAGCACACAACGTTGTCATGTGATCAAGTCAGGCAACTGCCGAAACGCGTTATGGTCTAATCGTTTGAGTGTGAATAAAACTCTCACTCCTGAGGCGGAAGCCGGGAGCACGCTCGATTTTTAACAATTCACGTGTCACAAAATACTTTGTTTTTACTTGTCCTGCACCTTACCTCGCACATTCTCCCACTCTAAATCTCTGGCAAATTCGCCGTGCAGCCAATATTAACGCTGCCACGGCACAGTGATTTCCGCCGCCATTCCTCCTCCTCAGCCCACAGGCCATGCCCACGGCCCTGAGGCCACGCCCCCCCTCTCATATACATATAATGTGCCTTCCCCGGACGCGCAGCGGACGCGCGCAGCGGGCGCTCCGCCTGCGCGCCACCTGCGCGCCAAAGGCAAGCCCGTCTGCACCCGTCCGCGGCCGACTGGGGCATGGGGCCACCCCCCCTGTCTGGTCGCCCTACCAGGCCAGAATTCATAGCCCTCACTCCCTCCTCCAACTAAAGAGGGAAGCTGCTCCGTCCTGTCTCCATGCCTGGGATCCATCCTTACAACATCCCGCTTGCAACCAGTGTGGTTTTCATTTCTCACCCCACGCAAAAATGGAACCCACACAATACTCTATGCTCTTGCTCAACTGCAGATCCCTCCCCAAGCACACCGCGGAAATCTCTTTACTGAGAGAGGATGCAAACCCGGACATCCTCTTCCTCACAGAGACTTGGTTGCATGAACACTCGGAACCTGATTTGATACAAACTCTTCCACATGGATACCAAATACTCCGCCATGACCGCAAAACAGGGATCGGTGGAGGACTAGCAGTGATTCACAAGATAGGCTATGAAATCACCAGCACCCCCGTTCGTGTTCCAGATAGTGAATGTCTTCCCTTCACTATAAAATTCAGCCCCACCAATACGTTCTCAGGTTTGCTTATATACCGCCCTCCCGGGATGCAAGGACAATTTCTTTCTAACCTTGCCCCAACGGCTGCAAACCTCGCACTTAGCTCCGCCAACTTCATGCTCCTGGGTGACCTTAATACTCACCTTGATGACCCTAACGACTCAAACGCTAGAGAACTATCCTCCAGTCTAGGTGCCCTCGAACTACAGCAACTAGTCCTCGGGCCCACCCACCTAAAGGGCCATCTTTTGGACCCCATATTCAGCAACTGCCCGAATCTACAAGTTGGAAACCCTTCCCCCCTTCCCTGGACTGATCACTTCCTCATCCCTTTCACATGGATCCTCCCCAACCACCCCTTACCTAAACCCATGACTGCCCAAAAGTCACGTAATTGGTCCAAACTTCCCCAGCCGGTATGGCGGGAGAACCTTGATCTAACCGCACCCACTAAAACCTCCAACCCCATAGAGGGCAACGAGAACTACAACAGCTGGATTACCAATTCTCTAGATCTGGTACTTCCATTTAAACGCACCCACCCCAAGCGGGGGAACCCAACCGCCCCTTGGTACACTACTGACCTCCGAGACGCCAAACGCAACTGTAAAAGATTTGAGAGAAAATGGCGTCTCGACTACTTACCTACGGACAAAACAGCTTACAAAGCAGCTATCAAAAGCTACAAATCCAGTATTAAATTAGCGCAGGCAAAATACATTGAGGAAAAAATTGACAAGGCAGCCTCTAAGCCCAAGGAGATCTATCGGATAGCAAAATCCCTCCTTCAACTACCCGAGACACCAAAGGAGCACAGCAACACCCAGGCCCACTGTGACGAGCTAGCGGACTTCTTTCACAGAAAAATAGAAATCATTAATTCCTCTTTCTCACAAAATATCCCTCTGCCCAGCTGCCCTGTAGACCCAGGTTCTGTGGCAGCACTACCCGTCTCCATCACATATATCCCGCCCTTAGATCTTAGCCATGTAGAAAGTATTATGCAACAGATCAAATCAGGATCACCCATTGACCCGGCCCCTCTGCGAGTTCTCACCCGATCACCAGTTAGATCTCACCCACCATTCGGGACCTGCTCAACTCCTCTCTCCACACTGGTATCGTCCCGCCTTTATGGAAGAGAGCAATGGTCAAGGCTTTATTAAAAAAACCTAGCCTCGATCAAAACAATCCCTCCAACTATAGACCTATTTCTCTGCTACCCTGGCTCAGCAAACTACTAGAGAAATATGTCAACTCAGTCTTGACACACTTCTTGGAATCAAACGACATACTTGATTCCTCACAGACGGGCTTTCGGCCCCTTCACGGAACCGAAACAGCTTTGGTCGCAGTGACGGAGGAGGCAAGAAGGATCTTAGACACCGGTCGGTCTTCGGCCATCGTTCTACTCGACCTTAGTGCCGCCTTCGACACTGTAACCCACAACATTCTTCTCCACCGTCTCAGTAGGATAGGAATCTCGGGAGCGGCGCTCACCTGGCTGAGATCTTTTCTCACAGATCGATCTTTTCAGGTATTTGAGAAAGACTTCACTTCCTCCAGCAGACCCCTGAACTGTGGGGTGCCCCAGGGCTCTTCCCTGAGCCCCACCCTTTTTAATGTTTACCTTAGTCCTTTGGCTGATGTCGTCCGCCCCTTTGGAGTGAAAATTGTCACCTATGCGGACGACACACAGCTGGTGGTGGCATTGGACCCCCCTCTCAATTCCCACCACAGCCTACACAAATGTCTGGAAGCAGTCGCCGCCTGGATGTCGGCCTCCTGCTTAAAGCTAAACGGGGAGAAAACAGAGATTATGCTCTTGGGAAATACCATCACCAAATCTATCGACTCCATCTGGCCCCCTTGCCTAGGCTGTCCCCCCGAACCCAAAGAACAAATCAAAAGTCTCGGCATATGGCTGGACAGAACACTCAACTTTAACTACCAGGCAACTAAGCTTTCTGCCACATGCTTCGGGCTCCTGAGGCTACTTTGCAAAATCCTCCCCCTTCTCCCTTTCCACTCAAAATGGATCATGATCCAAGGGCTGATTCTATCTCGCCTTGACTGCGGAAATGCCCTATACCTTGGGGCTCCACAGTCCACGCTCAATAGACTTCAAATTGTCCAAAACTGTGCCGCCAGGACCCTCCTCGACATCCCGCGACGAGTCTCAGTCAAAGCCCGACTGAAAGATCTCCACTGGCTTCCTGTGAAATCGAGGATTGAATTCAAGGCCATGTGTATTGCCCATCGCTCCTACTGGGGAACAGGCCCCGATATCAATTGCCCCCTGGTAAATGCCTATCATCCCAATCGTCTCCTCAGATCAGGGACATCTTATCTCACCACAGTGCCACGAATCAAGAGAGCCAGGTGTGGAGGCCGGTTGCTCTCCTACAACCTAGCCAAGATCTGGAACACTCTCCCCCTCTCAATCAGATCAGAACCTAAACTACTTACCTTCTGAAAGCTCCTTAAAACCTGGCTTTTTAATAAATCATCCTTTTAATAAATCATCTTTTTTAATAAATTATTTTAATAAATCGTTTAAGTCTAGCGTACTCCGTCCAGCCCAACCTCTGCAGCGCTGGGACGCCCCAGGGTAGCCATCGCGCTTTATAAATTATCTTTAAAAACAAAAAAAATAATTTAAAAAAAAAACTACAAAATAATGCTCTGAACCTGGATCCACTCTCGTTTGTCTCGGAGGGGAGATTGATGTAAGCGAGCATCTGCATACTGACCGGATTGACTTTCTCTGGTGCATTGGACTCCCACCTCATAAAGTTGGCTCCGTGGCAGGCAAAGTCGAGCGTCCTGCAGATCTGGCCGTCATTGAGGCTTTGGTGTGGCTGGGAAGCCTGGAAGCAAATCTGAAACGTGCCGGTAACGGAAACACTGAAGCCCCCTGCTGACACAGAGGACGTGTCTGGGAAGAAGGTGGACAGTGCGGTGCAGAGCTCAACTCGTAGTGACTGCTCGGAGGAGTAGAGCTGCGTGAAGTGGGCCGCATCGTAATGACCACCAGGAGCAAGGTACGAGACATAGTGTATGGCATAGCAGGTGGGGAGGTGTGCGTTTGTGGTGTCCCCCAGCAGCATTAGACGAGTCTGGCGGACCCCCAAGAAGGCAATAATTTACATTTAATCATGCCAAAAATGTCCACTGCAAAGTTTCAGGATCGCGAGTCACCTGCTGAGGAGATGTTCTCAGACTCTCCTTCAGAGCAGCGTGATGCCAGTAAAGGTGCCAGCGAAGAAATAAAAGGGGCAAGAAGTCTAAAGGATAAATTCCTTATCTTAGAGAAATTAATGCGTCAAGAACAGTCAAAATGGTGGGAATCCAAGTTGTTGCAGAAATACTTGGATGTAGATAGAATCCCCAGGGGCCTTAGAATAATGATTGCCCCGGGTTACGATACGCTGAACCCCTGGATGATGGTGGAATGGGCAGAATGTAACCTGGAGGCCTCCTGAAAACTGGTAAAAATACTAGTTAAATATGCAGAAAGTGATAGAGGTGATCTCCAGACAAAAATTGACGCTCTAAGTGAAGAAATCAAGATGCTAGCTGATTCCTAGCAGAAACCAAAGCTCTGTGATGAAATGATGATCAGATTGAATAAGGAGGAGGAAAAAATAAAACAGAGAAAAACCTACACGTTTAGAAGGGATAAGGAGGATTATGCCAGTATGATACTTTCAGAAATGCTACAGCGAACATACGGATGTATGTGTTACACCAGGCAGACAATAGTCAATCACACGCAGAGGCCACTTCAACATCTGACCTCAGCTCTGCACTTGAAGGTGAATCTGACACAGAATGTCAAAGAAATCGATCCAATCAAAGCACTATCAAATGAACTCTGGGGGAAGAGCTTGAAATGCAAATAGATGGGATATCGCAGTCCCCCGCGGCGTCCAGCAATGCCAACACTATCATCAATTTAGCAAATGTGGACCTTAATGCAGCGGAACAACAGCTGCTCTCTCTGGGTCTGTCATTCTGTCCTGATACAAATTTTAATTGCACGCAGACCCTGGCGGATATTTATACATTTATAAGGAAACTCAAGCTCAAGAAATACCACCAGCTTCAGTCTCACCCCAAACAAATGGGAAATAGTGCAACAGAAATAAACATTTCAAGTGCTTCAAATTTAACAGCAGCTGATTATAGTTTATTGAGGGATTTGCATGATTTGGCGAAAGATAACAGAATCCCAGGAGGGAATGAAACACAGGAAGAAGATCGCAGTGGCCCTATGGGCTTGGAATCACCTGCTAATGAGACCTGTGCAAAACCCAACACCCCCTTCAAGGAGAAGTCAAAATTTATAACGATCACGCCAAGGGACTCCCTGGATGTGTTCAATGAGCAAGTGGTGGCACAAGTGAAAAAATGAATATCAACATCAATAAAGCCAAAAGGAAATTCTCTAATCATGAAAGAAAATATGGCCAACTAATTGAAAAACTAAAGAAGGAAAAGCAAGTAGTAGTCAGGAATTCTGACAGGGGGGAACATTGTGTTGTGGCCCTTGCAGGATTATATGAATGAGGTGTGCACTCAACTTAATAATACTGAGTGCTACAGAAAGAGCTCCTTTCAAAAATTCAAAGTTACACAGGATCTCTTCTTTGCAAAGTTGTTGGCATGGAAAAGCCTGGGTTTATTGAACATCGAGGAATATAAATATCTTAAGAAGGAACACCCTACTATTCCCACAATATTCTTTATTCCCAAGGTGCATAAAAACATATAAAAGCCACCAGGTAGACCCATCATAGCGGCTTGTGATGGGCTGCTAGAGAACATGTCAAGATACATTGACTTTTTCTTACAAGTCCATGTCAAAAACTTGAAATCCTATGTGCAAAATATAAGTGATTTCCTTTGGAAAATCAAGCATATACAATGGCAAACGGGATACCTCCTAATAGCCCTAGATGTATCCTCACTATACACATATATAAGGAACCATAATGGGATAAGGGCTGTTAAGCATTTCCTGGCTGGTAGGCCACTTAAGGTTGCTCAACATAACAGAATGTTGAGTGACATGTTGACATTTTGTCTGGAAAATAACCTTTTTCTCTTTAAAAACCAAATGTACCAACAGGGGTGGCTATGGGGGCCAGCTTCTACCCCAGCTATGCATGTTTGTTCATAGGTTGGTGGGAGGAGCTGGTCCTCAGGAGGCAATTTGAACACATCTATAAAGGAAAGATAATTTCTTGGCTCAGGTTTATTGATGACCTGTTTATTGTGTGGCACGGCACAGAGAAAAGTGCCAGGTAGTTTATAGCACTACTAAATATTAACAATGTCAACTTAAACTTCACTTCTTGTATTAGTGATGTGAGTGTAACATTTTTAGATGTGCAAATTAGTGTAGCCAATAACATTTTATCGACATCCCTGTATCGCAAACAAACAGTTGGAAATACGGTATTACATGCATCCAGTGCACATCCTCCACACCGCATACAGAGTATTCTGTATGGGGAAATGTTACGAATACGTATTATTTGTAGCAATGAAAATGATTCTAAAGCTAAACAGACGGAGAGCAAAAAACGTTTTTTGGAGAGAGGATATAGAACTCAATCCATAGATGCATCCATAGTGAAATCAAGGAACCGAGCCAGGAAAGACTTACTAGTGTATAGAGCCAAGTCTCAGAGTGCAGCCAGTAACCGCATAGATGCATTCAGTGAGCCTACTAGACTTATTTAGTCATATTCCAAGCAGGAAAAACAGCCTAGGGGCATCATAAGACGCAATTGGCCCATTGTATTAGATGACCCAGTAATAGGTGAATTTCTCCCTAAAAAGCCTGCTATTACATATAGGAAAACGGCATCAATGGGCAATGCATTAGTCAAAAGTAGCCCTGAGGTTCAGGAGGTAGGGATATGGCTCACAGCCAGGAAAGGATTTTATAAGTGTCCAAGTTGCAAAGCTTGCCAGTTTGGTACAAATAGAACCACATATCGCTCAGCCTTTAATGACAGATTACAAGCTATTAATCAACATCCGACATGTAGAACAGACCGTGCTATCTATGTTCTGGAATGTAGCTGTAATGTATTGTACATAGGCAGTAACAAGCTAGCTGTCCACAAAAGGATTTTACAACATACAAGGGCAATTACTAATAATGACCCCAGCTACCCCGTGGCAAGACACTTTAAAGAACATCATGAGAGTAGTCTGAAGCACTTGAAATATTTTGTCATTGATGCGGTACCACCACAAAAAAGAGGAGATGACCGGGAGGCTAAATTGAGGTGTCTTGAGACTCGCTATATACTCAAGTTAGGTACTAAGTATCCAGGGGGCCTCAATACAAGTGAGGATTTGTACACATATCTGTAAAGCTCTTATGTTGTGTATATTCTAACTATGGACACAATTACCTTTATATGTGATAGTGATATAATAGCAAGAACATATATACCACTGAAGGCAATGTTTGGATCTGGCTCACTCTCCAAAATAGTTATTACCAGGCTGCACTGCAATTAAATTCCTTATTCTGTAAATCTTAATTCATTCAATTTTGATGTATAAAAGGTTTTAGATAATTTATTTTTTCTTTAACTAAATATGCACTTCAAAACTAAGGAAATTTGATATGTAGTTTCTGATCGGACGGATTACTTTAAACTTCGATAGATTTTATCCAGTTTTAGACAATTGAATTGTATTTATATAAATATGTATATGTATTTATTTATTTGCATATTTATATGTTTATAGTTACAATTGTGGGAATCAATAGTTCTTGGATTGGAATAGTGAATATTGCGCTTTTTTGCACTTTATTTGTGCTATCGGGGTATCATATATAAAGTACGAGGCATTAGATCATAAATGGATGCTGCTGATGATATTGAACATGCATGTTTAAACATTTTTTAGCACTAGCACTTTAAATGTTTTGCACTTATAGGAGGTATCAAGTACACAGTAAGTTATTGCACCTTAGTGGGTTGAAGTTACCTGATAAAACATGCATTGGAATGTTGTCAGTTTTTTAAGCATTCATGCAAAACATTTAATGGAACAATTGATACGATATTAGTCTGTATCAAAGGCTAAAATTTGTAATTTTGTACAATATATGATATGCATTTAAGTGATTTTTATAAATGTAATTATACTATTTATATTGTGAATTTGAGCAAGCATTGTATATTGTAAATATGTATTTTTTCTATATCCATGAATCGGCTATTGTGCACTGTTACTTTAAATAGGGCAACCAAAGCACACAACGTTGTCATGTGATCAAGGTGGCAACTGCCAAAACGCGTTATGGCGGAATCGTTTGAACGTGAATAAAACTACAAAATAATGCACTGAACCTGGGTCCACTCTCGTTTGTCTAGGAGGAGAGATTGCTGTAAGTGAGGATCTTCATGTATATATATATCCACTGAAAAAAACATAGGTTTCAGGGACGTTATAGTTAGAAATTAGCATTTAAAATACCTTAGAAATTCATTGAAAAAAACCATTGGTTTCAGGAACGTTATACTTAGTTGGACTTTTCACTCCTACATAACCATAGAAATTCCGCCATTATAGTTAGTTCAGCAATACACTGCTGATGAAGTCACATATTACATCATTCATGACATGGTCAGTGACATCACTGATGACATCATCCAGTGACTGTGTGTTTCTTTAAAGTTTAAATATGTATTATATATATGCCAAGGTGTATTGAAGAATGAGTGGGTGTATAAGTGTCTGGATGGAGGCTTTAATAGGTGCGTGACTGACTGTTTAAGTGAGTGATTACATGTGTCTTACTGACAGTTTGTCTGTTGTTGTATAAGGTGCTGCATGAGTTGGTCAGTAGCTACATGAGTGTCTATATGGGTTATCGATTGGTTGCCTGAGTATTTGTATGGGGGCCTGAGTGTGTGTGTGGGTGGGTGAGAGGTGTGTGACTCTGTGCATAGATGTTTGAGTGGTTGATTCACTGGTTGTATGGGTTCAAGAGTGCATGTGGAAACAGCTGTATGGGTGGGTGAGTGTGTGGATGGGTGTGTTGGTGAGTGAATGGATGTCTCAGTGGTACATGTCCAAGTAACTACATATGTAAAAGGCAGTGTATGTGAGAGTTGGAGTATATAAATGACTATACGTGAGAGTCTGTGATTGTGAGAGTGGCTGTATGGATGAGTGTGTACTTGTATCAATGATAGTATAAGAGAGTAAGTATCAATCAATCAATCAATCAGGGGTTTGTAAAGCGCACTACTCACCCGTGAGGGTCTCAATGTGCTGGGGGAGAGGCTCCGGATCAATCAAAAAGCCAGGTCTTGAGATCCTTCCTGAACATGTGCAGGGTTGGGGTGCATCTGATGCTGACAGGGAGCTCGTTCCAGGTCTTGGCTGCGATGTAGGAGAAAGCTCTCCCACCAGCTCTATTTCTGCAGATGCAGGGGACCTCTGCCACGGCGAGGTCAGCGGAGGATCCTCATGTTGTTGAGGGATTTGTAGGCATGGGTGAGGAGTTTGAAGGTGACCCTCTTCTCAATGGTGAACCAGTGGAGGGCTCGTTGGTGTTGGGTCATGTGTTCGTGATGCAGTGTACCGAGGACAAGTCTGGCCGCGGCGTTCTGGATGGTTTGGATTTTGTGTGGCAGAGTTCTGTTGATTCCAGCATAGAAGGCGTTGCTGTAGTTCAGTCTGCTGGTTCTGAGTGCGTGGGTGACGGTGCTTCTGCAGTTGGGGGGATCCATTTGTAGGTCTTACGGAGGATCTGAAGGCAGTTGAAGCTAGTGGTGGTGACGGCTTTGATCTGACAGTTCATGGAGAGGGAGAAGTCAAGGATGATGCCGAAGTTCCGAGCGTGGTCTGTAGGGGTGGGAGGGTCCCCGAGGCTGGTTGCATTTGTTTCTGTTTGAATAAGTGATGTAGTGTGCATAAAACTGCATAGGTCAGTAAATGGAAGTGTGATTGATTCTTTGCATGACTGACTAGGTGTGTGAGTAACTCTGGATGAGTGGTGGTGTGTGAGTGTCTGAATAGGTGTATGAGTACATATGATAGTGTTGTATTGATGAGTGACTGCATGTATGAGTGACTGTATGGGTGAATGAGTAGATGTGTGTGTTGACCCAGGAATCAGTGAGTGCGTATGTAGTAACTGGTATTGGTGTGTCGATGGTCTCAAAAATGGTAGTTTGTATTTTACAGTGGGTGTATCATAGGTTATATTAGAGTGTGAGGAGGTGCATCAGATTTTCACGAGGATGATGTCATCAGTGATGTCCTCAGTGATGCCATTTGAGATGTCAACAGTGATGTCACTGACCATGTCGTGAATGATGTAATATGTGACGTCATCAGCAGTGCATTGTGGGGGCGCGAGTTATAGTTAGCTGAACTAACTATAACAGCGAAATTTCTATGGTGTTGTATGAGTGAAATGTCCAACTAACTATAACGTCACTGAAACCTATGTTTTTTTCAGTGAATTTCTAAGGATTTTTAAATGCTAATTTCTAACTATAACGTCCGTGAAACCTATGTTTTTTTCAGTGAATTTCAATGGTTTTTTAAATGCTAATTTCTAACTATAACATCCTTGGAACCTATGTTTTTTTCAGTGAATTTCAAAGGTTTTTTAAATGCTAATTTCGAACTATAACATAGTAGTCGTATTTGCAGAGTGGTGGAGAAAGGTGAGCGGGACCTCCGAAACACCTCTTAGCAATCCCACTGTGTGGGATTTACTGGAGGTAACAGGAAGAGTAGTTAGCCCCCAACATCAACCTTGGGGGCCAAGTATATATATATGTATGTATTTTATCTACTGGCAGTCGCCAGTAGATAGTTATAGTTAGGACCGAGTTCCCATAGTAAATCTGAAAAATCTATTTTGAGTAACTTTGGCGCCGGTTGACTTATCTTCGTGAAAGTTTCAAAACTAATGGGGCGCTCCGCTCAGCTCCTACCCTGAAAGTCTCAGGGTGATTCGTCAAGCGGGGGCTGAGAAAAAAGGGGGGTCCCAAAATGCGTTTTCCCCATGCATTTTCCCATAGGACCTTTAGTCGAAGGTACAGCCCGAACGGCTGAACAAAATTACATGAAAGTTGGCAAAGAGGTAGTCCTCAGGTCAGGCATGTGCCTTTTGCATATATGGTGTCAATCTGTTCAGTAGTTCCTGAGAAAATCAAAATCAAAATCACATATATATCTGGGCGGAACCTAACCTCACATCTCATCGTAAGATCTGATTGGCTGTCAGCACTTCATCCAAGAAGTGTTGGCAGCCATCTTGGGACTAATATACATGATAGCACTTAATTAAAAAGCATTGCAGTTAATAGAAGGTTTTAAGACGTTAGTTACATTATAAATCATGTGTTGATGGTACCATACTCATTTTAGGAATTGTGGTGTGTTCTAAGGTGATTTTACCATGTGAAAAAGCCTTTTTCTGTGATATCATGAATCATGTTTGAGAGAAAACCATTTTCTCATGCTTTTCCCACAGAGGTTTGGAAAGTGATCTATAAGCTAAACTGAGGGGATATTTTCTGTAAATTCACATTATCTTTCTCAGTCATGTGAGAATGAAGTCTGACATTCTCAGTAAAACATGTACATCCAACAAGGGCAGAGACTGTCAGTTGATTCCTTTATGTTCTACTGCAGCTTCCCAGAGTGTTCTAAAGAACAACTAGCGCGCTAACAGTCCTACTTATGACAAACGTATTGCACACCTGAAGCCATCTTGAATGGAATAAAGTGGTAACTCTTAAAATATTTAATTTAAAAAGGAACACAATGAGGGGGTTCTTTTTGCCATAGAAAGTATGATTAGTGCTGCAGAAAGAAAAATTAGGGCACATTTTGAGTGACTTCTCAAATCCTCTTCTATTTCATAAAACAATTCTGACATGCAGACTGAAACATGCACTTTCAATACCAGCAGCAGACTTCCCTGGTGAGCAGTAGCTTTACTATAGTGATCTAATAAGCAACTAGAGTGCTAACATTCTGAATTTATGGCAAATGTGTGACACATCTGAATGCCTTCTTGATGGAATCAAAGTAAAAAACTGAAAGTATTTCCTACTGAGGAGACTGTAGTAAATGAGGAAATTAGGAAACTTCATAACAAATAAGTCTCCCAAAATGGCCACCAGAGACAAAAGAGCCCAAATGTAGCCCAACTATCACCCAGATGTCGCCCAAGTATAGCCCAATGACAGAATGTCCCAGAGGGTTCTAACGAACAACTAGAGCGCTAACAGTCTTACTTATGACAAAAGTATGGCACATCTGAAGCCATCTTGATTGGAATAAAGTGGTAACACTTAAAACATTTAATTTACAAAGGAACAAAATGAGGGGGTTCATTTGGCCATAGAAATTATGATTAGTGCTGTAGAAAGAAAAATTAGGGTACATTTTGACTTCTCAAATCCTCTTCCATTTCATTAAAAAATTCTGATATGCAGACTGAAACATGCACTTTTAATACCAGCAGCAGACTTCCGTGGTGAGCAGTAGCTTTACTACAGTGATCTAATGAGCAACTAGAGTGCTAACATTTAGAATTTATGGAAAATGTGTGACATATCTGAATACCTTCTTGATGTAATCAAAGTAAAAAACTGAAAGCATTTCCTACTGAGGAGACTGCAGTAAATGAGGAAATTAGGAAACTTCATAACAGATAAATCTCCCAAGATGGCCACCAGAGACAAAAGAGCCCAAATGCAGCACAAATATCACCCAGATGCAGCCCACATGTAGCCCAATGACAGAAGTGTGCAAAACACATTTTTTGTGTATTTGCAGTTTTAGATAGTGCAGACTTGTCAGGTATTGGAGTGCTTTACATGAGCATTGGTTACATCACACAAGATCAAATTCATTTTGGTTGTAGACATGGGGAGATTAAGTGATTTGACCAGAATCACAGACTGTTGAGCTGAAGCAGAAACTCCAACCTGGTTCCCCAGTTGCAAAGTCTGCAACTCTGGAAGTAACACCACATCCTCTCCCCTAGGTGCAACATTTAATCAAGTGGTCAACTGGATAAAAAAAATAAAGATTACAAATAATTTTAAAGTTCTTTGTCGCTATTTGAAAACTATGTCCTTATTTTAGTTTTTTAGAGCACTAACCATAATTTTGATGCAAATAAGACCCTCTCATATGTGTAATTTCTAAAGGAAATGCTCTGGGTATTACAGTTTTGATTACATCAAGATGACGTCAGGCGTTCCACACTTTTGTAATACATATAGAATGTTAGCAATCTAGTTGTTCATTGGGATACTGTTGAGAGGCCGAGGGCAAGGGCCCGGACTCTGAAAATTGAAGGCAGGTAGGAGAGTGCAGAGGCAACAATTTGACCACACTGGGCAGGCAGGGAGGGCAGTGGCAGCACAACAGACTATGGAGGGCAGTGGCAAGGTGGGTAGGGGCAACAAACCAACAATACAGGACTGGCAAGAGAGGCTGTGGCAATATAATAGACCATTGTGGGCAGAAGGAAGAGGCAGTGGTAGTACAACCATACATGCCAACAGACCCGTTTCAGCCAGGAAACGTCCAATGTTTTTAAGCTCAAATGGGCTTTATTTGATCTGTCTCCTGTCTACAATCTCCTCTTTTTCAATGTAACTCAAAGGGGAAAATCAGTACCTCAGTTTTTTTTCAAAATCTCCCTCTTACCAAGTTCAAAATGTTCGCAAGTATGGTACATTGGATCATGGTAGGCAGGAGGAATTGGGGTAGGGACATGGACTCGGATAACAGAGGGCAGGAGGGACATGGAGAGGAGCACCCCTCTCCCCTTCCTCCTGCCTCCATGGTCCATTTTACTGCCACACCCTTCTGCCCTCCCTGGTCTGTTGTGCTGCAACTGCTCCTCCTGCCTTACCCACGCAGTCTGTTGTGAGGCCCCTTTCCCTGAACTCTCTTGTCTGTGCCTAGGTCCTGACCCTCCCTTCTATCCTCCATGGTCCTTTGTGCATGCCCCTGCACCCTCCTTCTTGCCCATCATAGCCATTGTGCTGCCACTAACCCTCCCGCTTGCCATGCATGGTCTTCTGTGCTGCCATGGCCCCTCCGACCTTCCCTGTTTGGTCAGATAGCTGCCACTGACCCCCTCCCACCTTCCCTCTATGGTCTGCATGTATGACATCATAGTCTCACTGTTGCTCTCCATGGTGTGTCTTGTTTCTAGTGCCCATCCTGCCTGACCTCCATGGTCATCTTGCTGCTCCTGCCCTGCCCCCTTGCCCCCAGCCCTCTGTTTCCATGTGCAGACCCCTATTCCCTCCCTCCTGGCTTGTCTGTTCCATTGTAATGCCCCTGATCCGTCCCTCCTGCCCTTTATGGTCTGTTATGCTGCAGCTTTCTCTCCTGTCTGTCCATTATGGTCAGCTAACTACCATTGCCTCTTTCCCCTCTGTTCTCTGTTGTCCATGTGCATGGTCCTCTCCCCTCCCTATTGCTTTCTATGGATTGTTGTGCTGCACTCCCGTCCCGCATGCCCTGTGTGGTGTATTGTGCTGCTGCAAACCCTGATGCCTGCCCTGTAGGGTAAGTTTGGTGCACCTCTCTATGTCCCTCCTGTCCTCTGTTATCCGAGTCCATGTCCGTTCCCCAATTCCTCCTGCCTACCATGATCCAGTGTGTGCCATACTTGCAAACATTTTGAACTTGGTAAGAGGGAGATTTTGAAAAAAAACTGGGGTATTGATTTTCGCCTTTGAGTTACATTGAAAAAGAGGAGATTGTAGACAGGAGACAGATCAAATAAAGCCCATTTGACCTTAAAAACTTGGCATGTATGGTTCTACTACCACTGCCTCTTCCTTCTGCCCACAATGGTCTATTATATTGCCACAACCTATCTTGCCAGTCCTGTATTGTTGGTTTGTTGCCTCTGCCCTCCTTTCCACTGCCCTCCATAGTATGTTGTGCTGCCACTGCCCTTCCTGCCTGCCCAGTGTGGTCAAATTGTTGCCTCTGCACTCTCCTACCTGCCTTCAATTTTCAGAGTCCGTGCCCCTGGCCTCTGCCTCTCTACAGTATCTCAATGAACAACTAGATTGCTAGCATTCTATATTTATTACAAAAGTGTGGAACGCCTGACGTCATCTTGATGTAATCATAACTGTAATACCTAGAGCATTTCATTTAAATATTACATATATGAGAGGGTCTTATTTGCATCAAAATTATGGTTAGTGCTCTAAAAAACTAAAATGAGGACATATTTTCTGAGTTTTCAAATAGCGAAAAAGAACTTTTAAATTATTTGTAACCTTTGTTTTTTTATCCAGTTGACCACTTGATTAAATGTTGCACTTAGGGGAGAGGATGTGGTGTTACTTCCAAAGCTACAGAATTGCAAATGGGGAACCAGGTTGGACTTTCTGCTTCAGCTCAACATTCAGTGATTCTGGTCAAATCACTTAATCTCCCCATGTCTACAACCAAAATGAATTTGATCTTGTGTCATGTAACCAATGCTCATGTAAAGCACTCCAATACCTGACAAGTCTGCACTATATAAAACTGCAAATACACAACAAATAAGTGTTTTGCACACCTCTGTCATTGGGCTACATGTGGGCTACATCTGGGTGATATTTGTGCTGCATTTGGGCTCTTTTGTGTCTGGTGGCATTCTTGGGAGATTTATTTGTTATGAAGTTTCCTAATTTCCTCATTTACTGCAGTCTCCTCAGTAGGAAATGCTTTCAGTGTTTTACTTTAGATTCCATCAAGAAGGTATTCAGATATGTCACACATTTGCCATAAATTCTGAACGTTAGCACTCTAGTTGCTCATTAGATCACTGTAGTAAAGTTACTGCTCACCACGGAAGTCTGCTGCTGGTATTAAAAGTGCATGTTTCAGTCTGCATATCAGAATTTTTTTTATGAAATAGAAGAGGATTTGAGAAGTCAAAATGTGCTTTAATTTTTCTGTCTGCAGCACTAATCATAATTTCTATGGCAAAAAGAACCCCCTCATTGTGTTCCTTTGTAAATTAAATGTTTTAAGGGTTACCACTATATTCTAATCAAGATGGCTTCAGGTGTGCCATACTTTTGTCATAAGTAAGACAGTAAGCACTCTAGTTGTTCTTAAGAACACTCTGGGACATTCTGTCATTGGGCTATACTTGGGCTATATCTGGGTGATATTTGGGCTACATTTGGGCTCCTTTGGCTCTGGTGGCCATCTTGAGAGATTTATTTGTTATGAAGTTTCCTAATTTCCTCATTTACTGCAGCCTCCTCAGTAGGAAATACTTTCATTTTTTTACTCTGGTTCCATCAAGAAGACATTCAGATGTGTCACACATTTGCCATAAATTCCGAATGTTAGCACTCTAGTTGATCATTAGATCACTGTAGTAAAGCTACTGCTCACCAGGGAAGTCTGCTGCTGGTATTCAAAGTGCATGTTTCAGTCTGCATGTCAGAATTTTTTTTAGGAAATAGAAGAGGATTGAGAAGTCAAAATGTGCCCTAATTTTTCTTTCTGCAGCACTAATCATAATTTCTATGGCAAAATGAACCCCCTCATTTTGTTCCTTTGTAAATTAAATGTTTTAAGTGTTACCACTTTATTCCAATCAAGATGGCTTCAGGTGTGCCATACTTTTGTCATAAGTAAGACTGTTAGCGCTCTATTTGTTCTTTAGAACACTCTGGAAAGCTGCAGTAGAACACAAAGGAATCAAGTGACAGTCTCTGCCCTTGTTGGATGTACATGTTTTACTGAGAATGTCAGACTTCATTCTCACATGACTGAGAAAGATAATGTGAATTTACAGAAAATATGCTCTCAGTTTAGCTTATAGATCACCTTCCACACCTCTGTGGGAAAAACATTAGAAAATTGTTTTCTCTCAAACATGATTCATGATATCACAGCAGAAGGCTTTTTCACATGGTAAAATCACCTTAGAACACACCACAATTCCTAAAATGAGTATGGTACCATCAACAAATGATTTATAATGTAACTAAAGTCTTAAAACCTTCTATTAACTGCAATGCTTTTTAGTGAGGTGCTATCATGTATATTGGTCCCAAGATGGCTGCCAACACTTCTTGGATGAAGTACTGACAGCCAATCAGATCTCACGATGAGATGTGTGGTTAGGATCCGCCAATATATATCTATCTTTTTAACTCTAATTTTCTCAGGAACTACTGAACGGATTTACACCATTTAAGCAAAAGGCACGAGTCTGAACTTGCCAAATTTGGTGTAATTCCGTTCAGCAGTTCGGGTTGTAGCTGCGTCAACAGGTCCTATGGGAAAATGCATGGGGAAAATGCGTTTTGGGACCCCCCTTTTTTCTCGGCCCCCGCTTGACGAATCACCGTGAACTTTACAGGATAGGAGCAGCCCGGAGCTGGGCAAAAGTTTGGGAATTTTCGCGAAGATTCGTCAATCGGCGCCAACGTTATTCCAAATAGAATGTTGCGGATTTCCTATGGAAAATAGGTCCTAACTATAACTACCTATTGGCAACTGCCAGTAGGTAATATATATATATATATATATATATATATATATATATATATATATATATATTCACTGAAAAAACCATAGGTTTCAGGGGTGTTATAGTTAGCTGGACTTTTCACTTGTACAAAACCATTGAAATTCCCCCGTTATAGTTAGTTCAGCTAACTATAACTCGGGCGCCCACAATGCACTGCTGATGACGTCACATATTACATCACTCATGACATGGTCAGTGACATCACTCATGACATCACTGATGACATCTCAAATGACATCACTGATGACATCACTGATGACATCATCCAGTGAATGTGTGTTTTTCTGAAAATTAAATATGTTTTATATATGTATATCTCAAGGTCGATGGAAGAATAAATGGGTATATAAGTGTCTAAATGGATGATTTGTTTTTGAAAAATTGATTGTGTAACTGACTGATTAAGTGTATCATAGTGAATACATGGCTTAGTGAGTAATGTTTAAATATGTAAATATCTGTATCAGTCTCTCACTTTGTGTATAAGTGGCTGCATGGGTTGGTGAGTAGCTACATGGGTGTCTATATAGGTTATTAGTTGGTTTTTTGAGTATCAGTCTGAGTGTCTGCATGGTTCGGTGGGGGGTATTACGTAGTGCATAGGTGCATGAATGAGTGACTCACTGTTTGTATGTGTTGAACACAGCATGTGTGCAGGACTGTATGGGTGGATGAGTGTGTGTATGGGTGTGTTAGTGAGTGAATGACTGTCTCAGTAGTGTCTTTATGAGTAACTACATATGTTTTAAACTAGTATATGTGACTATTGGTGTATATATGTGAGTATATGTGAGAGTGAGAGATTGAAAGAGTTCCTGTATGAATAAGTATGTGTTTCTATAAGTGATTGTTTAAAAGACTAAGTATGTGTAAGTTTCCGTAGAAGTAAGTATGGTGGTGTGTGTATAACTGTATATGCAAGTAAATGTATGTTTGATTCTTTATTAGCATGAGTGACTATGTGTGTGAGTAACTCTATGGATGAGTGGCATTGTGTAACAGGATGTATAGGTGTATGAGTACATATGATGAGTGAGTACATGTATGAGTGACTGTATAGGACTGTTGGTGAATGAGTGGATGTGTATGTGGATCTTAGAATTACTGAAGAGGTTGTTGTAACTGGTATTGGTATGTCCATTGTTTTGAAAATTTTAGTCTCTATTTTTGAATGTGTGTATCAAAGGTTATATTAGGGTGAGAGGAGGTCTGCCACTCTATCACAAGGATGATGTCATCAGTGATGTCATCAGTGATGTCATTTGAGATGTCATCAGTGATGTCATGAGTGATGTCACTGACCATGTCATGAGTGATGTAATATGTGACGTCATCAGCAGTGCATTGTGGGCGCCCGAGTTATAGTTAGCTGAACTAACTATAACGGGGGAATTTCAATGGTTTTGTACAAGTGAAAAGTCCAGCTAACTATAACACCCCTGAAACCTATGGTTTTTTCAGTGAATTTCTGAGGTTTTTTAAATGCTAATTCCTAACTATAACGTGCCTGAAACCTATGGTTTTTTCTGTGAATTTCAAAGGTTTTTTAAATGCTAATTTCTAACTATGCCTACAGAGATAGGACATGTGAAGAAAGAAGAAAAATGCACAGAAAGAAACAAAAGAAGTGCAGAAAGAAGCAACAGAAGTCCTCAAATACGAAGATAAGTGCAGGAAGAAGGATAACGTGCAGAAAGAACAAAAAGAAGAGCAGAAAGAAGCCTTGTTGCAAAATCATCCTGTACCCTCAACTTTTTCAGACGGATACTGGTGGTAACTGAGCCTGACTAACCAGTCCTAGAGCCAGTGCTATGTTAAAAGACACTTAGAATACAGTGAAAACACCTACATACACTAGGGAACATTATGCGTTGGGGTCCCCCTGTGATTAGCATGACCTCCTCTGTAAGCCCCTAGTATATAAGAGGGCATGGGGATTAAAACTACCTCTTAAAACAGGCCACAGGGCGTTTTTGCACACGTTAACTCAGGCCCCGTCCCCTCCCTTCACCACTGTGTAAACACGCCCTGTGTCCGTTTTTAGTTGGGAGATTAAGTTCATTTGAATCCTGAGGGTCCCTGGGGTCCAACTAGCCCACTAGGTACCTCCAGTAAGTGCCACAGAGCTGCGTTGCAGAGAGGTGTAAAAAGTGGCACGGCCTGGACCACCTCTCTGCAATGCAGCTCAGTGGCGCTTACTGGAAGCACTTGGTGGGCTAGTTAGCCCCCAGGGGCCCTCAGTATTGAAGGGAAATTATATCCCCAATTTAAAACGTGCCATAGTGCGTGTTTGCACATGTCACCTCAGGCCCCGTCCCCTCCCTTCACCACTGTGTAAACGCGCCCTGTGGCTGTTCTAAGTTGAGAGATTAAGTCCCCTTGAATCCTAAGGGTCCCTAGGGTCAAACTATACCACTAGGTACCTCCAGTAAGCGCCACAGAGCCTATGTTATAAAGCACAGCGCTATGCCATACATATTACAATCTGGGATCCATATCTTTCTCACAGTGCATATGCAACCTTACACTCCCCAGCACATATTTTATATTACAACTTTAGAGACTAGTTAGGTTACACAACACTACCCTGTGCATATTACACTCCAAGGCGCATATCGCATAGCACGCGCTAGTGCCTGTGCTATCTCGCGCACTCCAATGAATCTGTCATTGCGCACAATGTATTGCATATTATATTTCACGCCTGGTTCATCTTATATCACACTTTTTGGTGCATAGTTTATACCATACACTATATCTAGTTTTCATTTTCAATCGTGCTCTCAGGACTATGTTCTATATAACACTGTGTTCACCTACCCTTTTCACGGGCATTACATCTTGCGATAGGGGGTGGAGGGTCAGGGGGTGTTTCTGCCAAGTGAGCCCGGAGTCACAGTCACAAACGTCCTCTTCTTCCTGAATAAAAGTGAGATTATGCTGCATACTTGTTCATATTTTAAGTAGTTCGCACAGACACAATGTTTTAAAAACAATAAAGTTCCTAATACCCGCCTTCTCTGAACAGTTAGCTTGCTGCCCCATCCCGTTCCTCCCTATCCTCTGTTGTGTGAATCCATGGACTAGCCTCCTCCCTCCTGCCATGCATTGTCTGATGTGCTGCCACTGCCCTCAGTATGATGCACCAGTCCACTCCTCCTGCCCTCCATTGCCCAATTCTATGCCCCATCATTGACCTCCTGCTTAAACTCTGTGCTTAGCTTGCTGCCCCTATTCTCCTTCCCCCTGCCCTCCGATGTCTTTGTGCATGCCCCTGCTCCATCCTTTTTGCCCACCATGTCCCATGGACCTGCCACTCCTATCTACTCTGAGTGTTCTGTTGAGCTGCCACTCCCCTCCCACCTGCCTAGCATTGTCAGATGACTGTAACCTGTCCCTGTCACCTCCACCCTGCCTGTCCACATGCCATGCCCCTATCCTCTTCCTCCTGTCCTACATGGTCCATTGTACTGCCACATCCTTCTGCCCTCCCTGGTCTGTTGTGCTGCAGCTGCTCCTCCTGCCTGCCCCGTGTGGTCTGTTGTGAGGTCCCTTCCCCTGAACTTTCTTGTCTGTGCACAGGTCCTGACCCTCCCTTCTATCCTCCATCGTCCTTTGTGCATGCCCCTCCACCCTCTTTCTTGCCCATCATAGCCATTGTGCTGCCACTAACCCTCCCACTTGCCATGCATGGTCTTCTGTGCTGCCATGGCCCCTCCCACCTTCCCTGTGTGGTCAGTTAGCTGCCCCTGACCCCCTCCCACCTTCCCTCCATGGTCTGTGTGTATGCCATCACAGTCTCACTGTTGCTCTTCATGGTGTGTCTTGCTTCTAGTGCCCATCCTGCCTGACCTCCATGGCTATCTTGCTGCTCCTGCCCTGCCCCCTTGCCCCCAGCCCTACTCCCTCCCTCCTGGCTTGTCTGTTCCATTGTAATGCCCCTGATCCGTCCCTCCTGCCCTTTATGGTCTGTTATGCTGCAGCTTTCTCTCCTGTCTGTCCATTATGGTCAGCTAGCTACCATTGCCTCTTGCCCCTCTGTTCTCTGTTGTCCATGTGCATAGTCCTGTCCCCTCCCTCTTGCTTTCTATGGATTGTTGTGCTGCACTCCCGTGTGGTGTATTGTGCTGCTGCAAACCCTGATGCCTGCCCTGCAGGGTCAGTTTGGTGCACCTCTCCATGTCCCTCCTGTCCTCTGTTATCCAAGTCCATGTCCCTATCCCATTTCCTTCAATGATCCAATGTACCATACTTGCGAACATTTTGAACTTGGTAAGAGGGAGATTTTGAAAAAAAACTGGGGTATTGATTTTCCCCTTTGAGTTACATTGAAAAAGAGGATATTGTAGACAGGAGACAGATCAAATAAAGCCCATTTGAGCTTAAAAACATTGGACGTTTCCTGGCTGAATCGGGTCTGTTGGCATGTATGGTTGTACTACCATTGCCTCTTCCTTCTGCCCACAATGGTCTATTACATTGCCACAGGCTTGAAGGAGGGTAGATTTTGTATCACAGGGGGCCCCTGGCCCGTTCTGTCCACACCTGAAGTATGAGACCCTTGTCCTTGCCCTGCCAGCTGCATTTGTAGGCCGTATTAAATTGACCAGCGGGTCCTGTGTTGCTATATAATTATCCTGAGACATCCTTACCACTCAGCCAGTATAAAACCCCTGTGTAGGCCCTTCTGTTCAATATGTAGGCCTCTTTGTTAAATTGACCATAGCTCTGCAATTTTAGTGTATAGCAGTCTGAAGGCAGGTCTGCGAGGCCTTCTGCTCCAAACCAGTAGCCCCCACCCTACCCGAGTGCTCCGTGCTCGGTATCAAAGTTCAACATCCCCCTGAAGCTGTCGACATACAGTAGGCTGCATCCTGGACTGGTACTTGCTTCCTGGGCAGGTTTCCCGCTTTTAAGGAAGTGGCAACCGCAGAGCGTCAGGTTAGGAGAACTGAGGAGATTTTATACATGAATATATTGAATTCCCGTACAATACCCATTATTTTCTGCTTGCTCTATGGAACTTACGATAAGCGATTGGCCTGAGAGACTGACCTTTTCACCCAGTCCATTGTCAGCATTAAGTGGGTAAATGACGAAATGTCTGGTAAAATCTGCAGACGAAGCTTTTGGGTAGCATACGTAGGTAGATGTAGCGTGCAAAGGAGCCCACAAAATGATATAAAAAGGGAGCACCCACAGATATCGACGGACTACCTCGCCGTCTGTATGTAGGTTAACAGGCAGTGCAGGTTTTCCCCAAGAGCTGGGAGCTCTTGTCTTCCTTTGCTTAAAATGTCTTGCTCTGCTTTGCTTGAAGTATCTTATTCTATTTTACCTATATGAAATGTCATGTTATGTTTAACCATTGTTCTCTTTACTTTAGCATTTAAAAGATTTTGTATTGTAATTGCAGGAATGCTTGCTCTAAGAGTAAACGTGAGTGTTCCTAGGTAACATTTTCCTTGGTGTAACTTGTTTCTCATGATGCATTTATAGATGTGTTTTCTCTCTCTCTCTGTCAGTACATTAATTGAGATACAGAGAATATCATGACAGCTGTATGATTATCTGGATTCTGTATTTTGTACTTTATGTCTCTATTCTGCGGTTTCTTTGAAGTTGCACCTTCTCATTAAACTGCCATTGTATTCTGCCTCCAATTCCATGTCTCATATGTCTGTTTTCTTCATTTTTGGAGCAAGCGTTCCTAGGCACCCCGGCTCAAATTAAGGTGCCCCTTTTGTCCCTGACTCATTCTCCTGCTCAGTTCTGTGGTGGCTCCCGGGGATCTGGGGACCGCCCCTAGCTTCCTTGACCCGTAATAGATCTTGCCTCCAACAGCCTCTCTTGCAAGTCCTGTATTGTTGGTTTGTTGCCCCTGCCCCCCTTTCCACTGCCCTCCATAGTCTGTTGTGCTTCCACGGCCCTTCCTGCCTGCTCAGTGTGGTTAAATTGTTGCCTTTGCACCCTCCTACCTGCCTTCAATTTTCAGAGTCCGTGCCCCTGGCCTCTGCCTCTCAACAGTATCCTAATGAACAACTAGATTGCTAACATTCTATATTTATCACAAAAGTGTGGAACGCCTGACATCATCTTGATGTAATCAAAACTGTAATACCTAGAGCATTTCCTTTAGAAATTACATATATGAGAGGGTCTTATTGGCATCAAAATTATGGTTAGTGCTTTAAAAGGCTAAAATAAGGACATATTTTCTGAGTTTTCAAATAGCGACAAAGCACTTTTAAATTATTTGTTATCTTTATGTTTTTTTATCCAGTTGACCACTTGATTAAATGTTGCACTTAGGGGAGATGATGTGGTGTTACTTCCAGAACTGCAGACTTTGCAACTGGGGAACCAGGTTGAAGTTTCTGCTTCAGCTCGACATTCTGTGATTCTGGTCAAATCACTTAGTTTCCCCATGTCTACAACCAAAATGAATGTGTTCTTGTGTGATGTAACCAATGCTCATGTAAAGCACTCCAATACCTGACAAGTCTGCACTATATAACACTGCAAAAACACAAAATAATAAGTGTTTTGCACACTTCTGTCATTGGGCTATATTTGGGCTACATCTGGGTGATTTTGGGCTACATTTGGGCTCTTTTGTCTCCGGTGGCCATCTTGGGAGATTTATTTGTTATGAAGTTTCCTAATTTCCTCATGTACTGCAGTCTCCTCAGTAGGAAATGCTTTCAGTTTTTTACTTTGATTCCATCATGAAGGTATTCAGATATGTCACACATTTGCCATAAATTCTGAATGTTAGCACTCTAGTTGCTCATTAGATCATTGTAGTAAAACTACTGCACCATGGAAGTCTGCTCCTGGTATTAAAAGTGCATGTTTCAGTCTGCATGTCAGAATTTTTTTAATGAAATAGAAGAGGATTTGAGAAGTCACTCAAAATGTGCCCTCATTTTCTTTCTTCAGCTTTAATCATAATTTCTATGGCAAAATGAACCTCCTCATTGTGTTCCTTTTTAAATTAAATGTTTTAAGTGTTACCAGTTTATTCCAATCAAGATGGCTTCAGGTGTGCCATACTTTTGTCATAATGAAGACAGTAAGCGCTCTAGTTGTTTTTAAGAACATTCTGGGACATTCTGTCATTGGGCTATACTTGGGCTACATCTGGGTGATATTTGGGCTACATTTGGGCTCTTTTGTCTCTGGTGGCCATCTTGGGAGACTTATTTGTTATGAAGTTTCCTAATTTCCTCATTTACTGCAGTCTCCTCAGTAGGAAATACTTTCAGTTTTTTACTTTGATTCCATCAAGAAGGCATTCAGATGTGTCACACATTTGCCATAAATTCAGAATGTTAGCATTCTTTTTGCTCATTAGATCACTGTAGTAAAGCTACTGCTCACCAGGGAAAACTGCTGCTGGTATTGAAAGTGCATGTTTCAGTCTGCATGTCAGAATTTTTTAATGAAATAGAAGAGGATTTGAGAAGTCACTCAAAATGTGCCCTAATTTTTCTTTCTGCAGCACTAATCATACTTTTTATTGAAAAATGAACCCCCTCATTTTGTTCCTTTTTAAATTAAATGTTTTAAGAGTTACCACTTTAATCCAAGCAAGATGGCTTCAGGTGTGCCATACGTTTATCATAAGTAGGACTGTTAGCGCTCTAGTAGTTCTTTGGAACACTCTGGGAAGCTGCAGTAGAACACAAAGGAATCAACTGACAGTCTCTGCCCTTGTTGGATGTACATGTTATTGGGTGACAAAAACAGATTGTAAGGAACATTATATATGATAAGCTTATATGTTGAAAAGTCAAGCACACTTCCTGTCTTGTTTAGCAACATTGTGTGCTGAACTTGTGACTTGTGTGCTCAGTGCAGTGTTCCATGAGCTGTTTCTATGGTAACAGGTAGAAGGCAGATTGGGGGAAGGGTTGAAATGTATTTCAGTTGGAAAGTGTTGAAATGTTTAACCAATAGAAATGTGTGGTTGCTTTTGAGTTTATGTGTGAAGGATTGTGATTTGATGTTTACATGTATATGTGTGGAAAATGAAAGGGAAACTTTTCCATTCTTTGTTTTTGCTGAGAGGTGCACAGTGCAGAGATTCTGTAAAAGAAAATATGGTGAGTGACTGATATACTTCTTAATCTACAAAACAACTTGAATGGTGAGTTATTTAATTGTGAGGGGATGTATGTAGACTACTTTGATTTTAATCAGACTAATGTATTTCTCCTGCTAAAGTGTAGGGAGTACTTTTTTTCTCTACAATCTTATTAACAGTGTGTGTGCATGTAGGAACCATTCTGTGATAAGCATTTGTGTTTTTCATGTGTTTGCAGACAGATAACTGTGCTATTTTTATATTTTGGTAGAATTAGAAACCCGTCATTGTTTATGAATTTGTGAAATGAGTTATGTTATGTTTCTATACTAAAATGTAGTACTTCTTCTAGATGAAGACATGTGTTTTGGTATAGTGCAAGGGATAGGGCTGTTTGTCTAGAATCACACAGTGAGTATGTGTGCATTTGGGAACCACTGTGAGAGAAGCATTTGCTAACATTGTGTATTTGCTGACAGATAACTGTTTTAAAACCTGTCATGTTGTCAAGTTTAATAGCATTAGAAGCCAGTCTTTGCTTATGCATTGATGAAATAAGTCATGCTTTGAGACTAATGTGCTGTACTTTAATATGTAGATTGTGTGTAGTCTCCTTACTCCTTGCACAGTAGTGAATGAGTTTTGGTAAGCTGCTAGGGATAGTGTCACTTGTCTAAAATCACACTGTGAGTCTGTGTACATTTGGGTAAGGATTGTGAGGGAAGCTTTTGGTAACATAGTGTATTTGATGACAGATAACTGTTTTAAAATCGGTCATGTTGTCAAGTTTTAGTAGCTTTAGAAGCTATTCTTTGCTTATGCATTGATAAAATGAGTCAGGGTTTGACACTAAAGTGCAGTACCATGTACTATTCTCTTCACTGTGCCAGAACTGAAAATTTAAATGTTTTACCCAGGCACTGTCCTAGCAGTAGTCTGATGATTTAGTCAGTTTCCAAGTACTCATGTTGTGAACCATACATTACCACATAGATTGTTTCAAATGTCTATGCAGTATGTATGCAGTCTTCTAACATACTATACACTTGTCTTTCACATTTTCAATTTGCTAGTCAGTATCCATACACTTCCAGGAAACACCCTGTAACTCCCTTTGCAGACCTCTAGTGACCCATTCAGCATC
Organism: Triturus cristatus; assembly: GCF_964204655.1. Classification (NCBI taxonomy): domain Eukaryota; kingdom Metazoa; phylum Chordata; class Amphibia; order Caudata; family Salamandridae; genus Triturus; species Triturus cristatus. The sequence continues at coordinate 304,019,903 of NC_140579.1, read as the reverse complement.
ATGTACTAATCCATTCACTGTGCCAAAACCCAAACACTTATAAATTCACCAAGATACTATCTTTGGAGTACTCTAATCATTCAGTCAGTGCCTAAGTATTCATGCACTGGGCCAGACCTTAGCACATGGACTGCTTCAAACCCCTATCCACTATGTATGCAGTCTTCTAACCACCTAGACACTTGTCTTTCACACTTTCAATTCCCTAGTAAGTATCCATACAGTCCAGCAAACATCCTGTCACTCCCTTTGCACTCCTCTAGTGACCCATTCAGTACCAAGTACTAATCCATTCCCTGTGTGAAAAGCCTACCACTTATAAATTCACCTAGGCACTCTCCTTGCTGTACTCTAATCATTCTGTCAGTACCCAAGTAGTCATGGAGTGAGCCAGGCCTTAGCACATGGACTGCTTTAAATGCCTATGCAGTATGGATGCAGTCCTCTAATCACCTACACAGTTGTCTTTCACACCTTCAAGTCCCTAGTTAGTATTCATACACTTCTAGCAAACACCCTGTCACTCACCCAGTGTGTCTCCTTATAGTACTGTAATCATTTAGTCAGTTAGCATGTAGTCTTTTAGTGAGGTAGGCTTCAGGGCATGAACTGCTTCAAAGTAGTATGCACTATGCATGTAGTGTTTTAACCATCGTCACACTTGTGGTTCAGGGCTATAGTTTCTTAGTCAGTTTTTATATAAAATGTGTTTGTACAGTAATGGAATAGTATAAATTTGAAAGTTATTAATATACATTTATTTGTGATTCTTTTTTACAGATACAGAACAGGAGTGTTTCTCATCTGTTTGCACTCTTCTCGTGCAAGATTGTTTGGATGAAGGGTCCTTCGGTGTTTCATCATACTTGCTGTGACGCACGAGTATTTTTTGTTAGGATCCCCTCGTAACAGAACTCTTTTGCAAATCTTGCGCGTGACGAAGGTGGCATTGGTCTTTGTTTGCCCCTCGAGAAAAGTAGAAAATTTCCACACCACTGAAGGAAAACGTTGTGGGCGTGGTGCATCCTCCAAAAATTAATCCTTAGATTCGGTGAATATTTTAAAGCGACAACATTTACAGTTTTTGTAAGTTAAACTTATAAACTTTTGTTAGCTGTATGCATTTTATATATCTGTGATTTGTATCTTGTTTTTTCTTTTGAGAAATGCATGTTGGTTTTTTTTTCACAATCTTTGAGATTGTTTTTTTTTTGCCCGCTGTTAAGTGATGAGTACGATTGAAATCACTATTTTTAGTGAAATTTAATATATTCTGAGAATAGCAAAAAAGGCAAAAAATTACTTTGTGGAAATTATGCTGTTTTGTAAAAAATGTAATATTACATGTTATATTTTTTTTTCCTTTTCTTTCACAGATCCAAATTTTAAAATAAGCAATTTTTATGAATTTAGATTGGAATGAAAATGTGAAAAAAATGTGTACCATTTTTTATTCCTATTACTGTGAAGGTAAGTTTAACTAAGTCTCAATATGCAGAATGAGGTCTGCAAGAAGCTACAAAGTTGAAACATGTTTCTAAAAACACTCTGTTTATACCTTTGTAGTTTTGAAATCTGACCATAATCAGATATCATGTGACCTGCAAAAAAAGAGATTTGAGGGGTTCATAATATTTCTTATTTTAGCTATTGAAGGACCGCAATTATTTCAATCATTCTTCTTTGAACATCTTTGCAGACAAAACTCTGTGCTTACCTTTTATCATTCGCAAGGAATTTTAAAAATGGAACTATGTCACTTTTTGTGACATATTTATTGTGCAAGATACTCTTTCATATTTACAAAGAGAGGAAAAGGCACTCTGTGCACTTTTTATACTCCATGTAAATACAACCTCATCATGCAGACCACTTTGTGTTGAAAGGGTGTTCTAAAAGTGTTGTTGTGCATGATTGCACTTAATACTCATAGAACAAGACACATGTCTAGATTTATCAGAAATCATACATCTCGATATGTGTGTGAATGGTGCACCATTCTAAAATTGGTGTAGGAAAACACAACAAGGAGAATTGTTTTAATTTCTCCACATTTTTATATCTTCAATGCATGCTGAAATGTTCAGCATACATTGAAGGAGAAAAATGCATTTTCTCATTGTTTTTGTGCAGGAAGGTGTGTCTTCCTGTAGAAAAACAAACAGCACATGACACAGATATCCTTGCACTATGGTGCAAGGGTGCCTGTGTCACCACATGGCTGCAGTTTAAGCAGCCGTGCAGACAGAAGCATAGATTTGCAACATATTGATGTACATATGTTGCATCCCTGTGCTTCGGAAGTACTACAGCACACTGCAGTTAAAGAGGTTACTGTGTGATGCTGCAGCACTTCCTCATAGTTCTGCACTTATACATTCACCATACGCTACTAATGTATTTATTCAGTTAATTACGTACTACACATACATTCATCTAAACTAACACTAACAAAGAAATTTAGCTCTTTTTTTAAACCAGGAAAGTTAGTTCTTACAAGAACTTTTTTTTTTCTTCTTTCTTCTTTTATAATTTTTGGGGGTTTTCTAAACAATTTAATTTTTTTGTTTTTTCTGCAAAAAAAAACAAAAAACAAAACAGGAGAAAACAAACAATGAACTTCAGGGAACAATAAAAAAAAACAACAAAAAAAACCGAGCAAATGTGACTTTCTTGCCGGCGGCAGATCAGCTCGATCGACTGCTCACCATAGCACAAAGTCTTATAGCACTTAGTGCAGAGCACTTTTAAAAATTGAAATTGAGGACGGATGTCCAAGGTTTGGGCTGATGGATGCACTTTTGATGTGCTCGGCTGCGATGAGGTGGAAGGCGCAGGAGCAGGAGTGTTTCTCATCCGTTTGCACTCTTGTCGTGCAAGATTGTTTGGATGAAGGCTCCTCAGGTGCTTCATCTAACTTGCCGTGCCGCATGAGTATTTCTTGTTAGGATCCCCTCATGATAACACTCTTTTGCAAATCTTGCACGTGACCAAGGTGGCATTGATCTTATTCTGCCCCTCGGGAAAAGTAAAACATTTCCACAACACTAAAGAAAAACGTTCTTTGGGTGGTGCCTCCTCCAAAAATTCATCCTCAGAAGTATGAGGAGATGCAGGTGATGCCTGCTGCCCTGAAGCCATTTTTGGTTGAAAAAAGTTAGAGCTAAGTGTAAACTTAGTCTAAAATATCTTCTTCTCTCCAAAGAGATGGTGCTCTAAAGAAGGTCAAAGAAGAATGATTGAAATGGGTGGGGTATTTCAATAGTTAGAAGAGGAAGTGTAATGAACCAATCAAATCTCTTTTTTTGCAGGTCACATGGGATCCGCGCACCCTGCGCTTACACAGCACGCACCCAGCGCGCATCCGCGAAATTGAATTTAAAAAAATTATAGGATTAGATGTAAAAATATATTAGTTTTAAGACTAGTTTAGAGTTTGTCTTCAATTAATATTCACATGAAATACATATATATATGTTTTTTAAAATGTTAATATTTCGCGGGATCCGCGCACCTACCGCGTCATAGACGCAGATGACGCATCGTGGAAGCGCGTAAACGTCGCGTTACGTACATCGAACGTGTCGCGTATAGGCTGGGAGTCGCGTACCGGTCGCATTGCGATCGCGCACTAAACACATACCCAGCGCTTACCATGCGCGGATGTTATCGCGTAGGGATCGAGAACGGTGCGCTTAGGGTGCGCAGATCCAAAAACATTGAAAAAATATATATAAAATAAAGTTGTGAACACATAGTTAACAAAATATGTTTGAAAAACCCATTAAGTTCAAATAATATTTTTCAATTTTTAAAAGAATTAATTGAAAAAATAAGTTTAAAAAATGGTGATAAAAAAGTAATTTAAAAAAACGTAATTAATGAAATTGACACACTGAATTTGAAAAATATACAAATCCAATCAAAATCATTAAACATGATATCTTCAGAGATAAGTTATAGATAGGAATTAGCATTTAAAAAACCTTTGAAATTCACTGAAAAAACCATAGGTTTCATGCACGTTATAGTTAGGAATTGGCATTTAAAAAACCTTTGAAATTCACTGAAAAAACCAAAGGTTTCAGGGGCGTTATAGTTAGAAATTGGCATTTAAAAAACCTTAGAAATTCACTGAAAAAACCATAGGTTTCAGGGGCGTTATAGTTAGCTGGACATTTCCCTCTTACAAAACCCTAGTTATAGTTATAGTTGGTTCAGCTAAATATAACTCGCGCCCCCGCAATGCACTGCTGATGAAGTCACATATTACATCACTCATGACATGGTCAGTGACATCACTGATGACATCACTGACGACATCTCAAATGACATCACTGATGACATCACTAATGACGTCATCCAGTGACTGTGTGATTCTGTAAAGTTTAAACATGTTTTATATATTTATAGTGAAAGGCCTGTGGAAGAATGAGTGGGTGTACAAGTGTGTGAATGGATGATTTTCTAGGTGCGTAACTGACTCTATATGTGAGTCATTAAATGTATCTTACTGCAGACTAGTGACTAAATTGTGTGAATGTCTGTATGTGTCTGTCTGTTGGTGTATAACTGGCTGCATGGTTTTGTGAATAGCTATATGAGTGTCTATATGGGTTATTGATTGGTTGTCGGACTATCTGTATGGGTGCCTGAGTGTTTGTGTGGGTAGGGTGTGTGTGACTCTGTACATAGATGTGTGAGTGGGTGATTCTATGGGTGCATGGTTTTTAGAGTGCATCTGCGATGAACTGTATGGTTGAGTGAGTGTATGTATGGGTGTGTTAGGGATTGAATGTATATCTCAGTGGTACATGTGTGACTAACTACATGTGTGAAAGGCAGTATATATGCTTGTAAGAGTATATAAGTGGGTATATGTGAGAGTGTGTGATTGTGAGAGTGGCTGTATGGATCAGTGTGTGCTTGTATCAATGATTTTATAAGAGTGTAAGAATGTGGTACTATTTTTATAAGTAAGTGAACTTGAGTGTGTATAACTGCATAGGTGAGTAAATGGGAGTGTGATTAATTATTTGCATGACTGACTAGGTGTGAGAGTACCTCTATGGATGATTGGTGGTATGTGAGTGTCTATGTAGGTGTATAAATGCATATGATAGTCTTGTACGGAGTGACTGTAAGTATGAGTGACTGCACAGGTGAGTGAGTGGAGGTGTATGTAGACCTAAGAGTTAATGAGTGGGTATGTAGTTATTGGTATTGGAGTATCTATGGTTTTGAGAATGAACGTCTGAAATTTTGAATTGGTGTATCAATGGTTAAATTAGGGTGTGAGAAGATGCAGTAATTTATCACATGGATGACGTCATCAGTGATGTCATTTGAGATGTCATCATTGATGTCATCAGTGATGTCACTGACCATGTCATGAGTGATGTAATATGTGACGTCATCAGCAGTGCATTGCGGGGGCGCGAGATATAGTTAGCTGAACTAACAATAACAGGGGAATTTCTAGGGTTTTGTACGAGGGAAATGTCCAGCTAACTATAACAACCCTGAAACCTATGTTTTTTTCAGTGAATTTCTAAGGTTTTTTAAATGCCAATTCCTAACTACAACGCCCCTGAAACCTTTGGTTTTTTCAGTGAATTTCAAAGGTTTTTTAAATGCCAATTCCTAACTATAACGTGCATGAAACCAGTGTTTTTTTCAGTGAATATATATATTACCTACTGGCGGTCGCCAGTAGGTAGTTATAGTTAGGACCTATTTTCCATAGGAAATCCGCAACATTCTATTCCCAATAAGTCTGGCGCCGGTTGATGAACCTTCGCAAAATTTTCCGAACTTTTGGCCAGCTCTGGTCCGCTCCTATCCTGAAAGTTTCGTGGTGATTCGTCAAGTGGGGCTGAGAAAAAAGGGGGGGTCCCAAAACGCGTTTTCTCCATGCGATTTCCCATAGGACCTGTTGACGCAGCTACAGCCCGAACTGCTTAACGGAATTGCACCAAATTTGGCAGAAAGGTAGATCTTGGTTCAGAGTCGTGCCTTTTGCTTAAATGGTGTAAATCAGTTCAGTAGTTCCTGAGAAAATCAAAAGTAAAATCACATGTATCTGGGCGGAGCCTAACCACACATCTCATCGTGAGATCTGATTGGCTGTCAGCACTTCATCCAAGAAGTGTTGGCAGCCATCTTGGGACCAATATACATGATAGCACCTCATTAAAAGGCATTGCAGTTAATAGAAGGTTTTAAGACTTTAGTTACATTATAAATCATTTGTTGATGGTTCCATACTCATTTTAGGAATTGTGGTATGTTCTAAGGTGATTTTACCATGTGAAAAAGCCTTCTGCTGGGATATCATGAATCATGTTTGAGAGAAAAGTATTTTCACATGCTTTTCCCACAGAGGTTTGGAAAGTGATCTATAAGCTAAACTGAGAGCATATTTTCTGTAAATTCACATTATCTTTCTCAGTCATGTGAGAATGAAGTCTGACGTGATAAGTGTGAAACTATCATATTCAAATGCTCTTTTGTAGAAGGAATGAAGATCACAGTGACAATTTAATGAAGATGAAGGCGCATATAGAATAGTATGTGATATTATTAAATGTATTCACAGATAAAAAATCTTCAGGGACTCTGGTGCCCTATGGGTGGTACTCGGTGCTGGAAAGTAGGGGATCCCACCGGATCCCAGTTTTGGCAGCTATTCCTGGGCGAGGCCAACCCAGTGAAACCTGCTGAATTTGTCCTGGTGTCATTTTCCGACACCAGGACAATATTCAGCAGCACCCTCACATTTTCTGCATTCCATGCAGAACAGAAATATGCAGGCAGAGATGTGGCATTCTTATTTTTGAGGGGTAGGAATCACATATCCATATTTGTAGGCATTATATGTAAAGAGTGACTGGTCGGAAGACACGCAAAGTCAGGATATAAAACATTATGCATTGATTTTGGTTGCCTGTACTAACAAGACATTATTACGTCCTAAAGGAACCCTTTTTTGCAATCTTAAATTAGTAACAGATTGAGAAAAAAAAGATGAGGATCTAAATCCATGTCTTACAGTTTGAATGCAGCTCCTTGATGCCAGTAAATAGATCGCTGTGCTATATTACAAGGATTTCAATTTATGGACTGGGAGTAACAAAATTATCTCAGTGTCAAAAGCAGTAGCCCAACTACCTAACTGTATAAAATGTAAATCTCTGATCTGTATGTTACATGATGTGCTTTGCAATAGGCATATTAACCCTCTATGCTACTTTATGAGTCAAAACTGTGACTGGACAGAACACAGAACTGTGTTAACCACTAGAGTTATCTTACCACATTTATAATCCCCTCAAAATTGCTTTGCCCACAAAGATCTCTGCAGCAGGTGTTAAGGTATTTTAAAGTGAAGACACTGTATGGCCAATTAAGTAATCTAGAATAGATTTACTGTCACATTTTCTTTTTATAAAACAATTTTTATTGGCATTTCATTATTTTACAAGAAGTAGGCATACAAAAAAATGGTAATTAATCAAGACTTAACATCCGTATGTTACAGTACGTTAGCCCAGGTGAGATCCTGGGGTCACAAGTAAAAGCGGAAAGAAAATGTAATTGAATCGTATACATCTTGCAGCATTGTGTGGGTCTTGATAAGTTGCAATACTTGCCTAACAGTATGTTATATCGTGGGATATAAAGCCGGTTTGTTAAAGGAAAGAATCAACTGGCATGTGTGCCTAACCGCGTGTTAAAACTTGGGGAATTTGGTCAGGCGACCTGGTTTGTCTGCTTTATCCTTTGGGGACAAAGGAAACTACTTTGTTGTGTGTCTTCATAAGCTAGGGGATGGGAACAGGGGTTCTGCCATGGATGCGTAAGCCATTGGGAATGCTGTTTAGTCATGGTGGTGTGTGCTGCCTCAGTGTTCAGTTCTGGGGGGGTACTGTTTGATCATGACTCTTGGGGACGTTTTGGGTCACCGCCTCCTGCACCAGAAGTGGACCCGGGTTGTGCAGCACGGTTAGAGCCCTCAGGTGCACTCAGGGGTAGCGCCGGTTGCGCGTGCCCACCCTATGCTGGCAGAACTGGTGCAGTAGCGTGGACCATTCTATAGAAATGTGTCTTTACGTGTCCCTTGTGCCTCCTCCCTCCTAATTGTGTCCTGAGCCCCATTTCTTGACTGCTCCCACCCAAGCCGCTAAGTGGGGACCGCTTGGGGTTCTCCAGTGCACAGCGATCACCCTTTTTTCCAATAAAAGAGCTAGGGAGACAAAACGCGCTTGGAATTTGAGAGATTTACACTTACGAAAGAGTCCCAACCCACTGGCCTCCCATGTGTAATGTCTTTGAGTCCTGTTACTTCCTGCAATGTCTTGTGTATAGTCTGCCAATATGGCCGTAATGTGGGGCATGACCAGAATATATGCACAAATGTCGCGTCTGCAAATTGGCACCTCGGGCATACTAACTGTACATCTGGGTAAAAGCGCTGGAGCCTTGCTGGGGTGAGGTAAGCGAGGTGCAATATAAAAAATTGTATGTTTTTGAAACTGACATTTCTAGATTCCCCTTCGGGTACTCTAATACCCATTCCTATTCTTTGTCGTGGAATGAGCGACCTATTTCCTCTTCCCATTTCAGTCACAGCGGGGCTAGTATAGTGGCAGTGAGATCCTGAACCACTTTAAAAAGCCATGTAATTAAGTGCCACCCTAGTCCCATGTGGAGAATTGCATGCAGTACTGGGTGTGTCGCAGGTTCCCCTTCAGTGAGTTCCCATATAAGGCAGCTGCTGAGTATTAATTGCCTGTGTAGCAAGAATTGTCCTGGGGGAACCTGTGTCGTCCGAAAGGTGATTGAATGGCAACAGTTGTCCCTCCTCAAACAGAGATCCAACTTTTAGAATGTTGTGATCCGTCCAAGTTTGCATTGTGCGGGCAATCTAAAACCCTCCTTTTTTGGTCAGGCCAGCTAGCGGGTACAAAGGGATATATAACGGGGTATTACTGGAAATGCGAAGTATATGCAGCATGCATGCCCGTTCCACCTCTACCTGGATCGATTCCGATGCTCTGGGTTGTGTGCCTGGGAGCAACAGGTGACAAACGGCCTGAATGAACATGGGCCCCTCGTCTGTGGCCGTTTCTACTAAGTGGGGGTCCCGCCGTCCATCTAGAGAGCCACTGCGTTTGCGCTACATGAAACTGGGCTTCGAAGGATGGCGCCTCCAATCCACCCTGATTCAATGGGAGCTGCAGTTTTGAGAGTGCGACTCTGCGACGTTTGTCACCCCAGATGAGGGAGCACAGTGTCTATTTTGAGAAAAAAGAAGCGCGGGGGAACAACAGGAGTGTTAGCAAAATAGTATAGAAATTGCGGTACTAGGATCATCTTGGCTAAAGCAACCTTGCCAATGGGTTTCCCAAGGGCAATGCCTTTCAGAAGTTTACCCGAGTCCTGGCTCCCAGCAGAGCTCGGCGGTGATTGCCCTCAAAGAGATCAGCCGGTGAGTGATAAAGCCTGATACCAAGTTATCTCAGAGCGCCAGCGCTCCATGTTGTGCAAGAGGCCCCAAATCATAACTCCCGTGGGGGAAGTTGGGGGTTTAGGGGGTATATAACAGACTTTGCCCAGTTGACTTTAAGCCCCGTTGGGGCTGCAAAGTGTGAGAGAATGTCTCCTATGGGGCTAAGATCAGAGTCTATATCCTTCACGTAAAGTAGTAGGTCATCCGCATACATTGACACAATATGAGTGACTCCTGCAGTTGGGATGCTCCATGCATCCCCCTCCCATTGTAATCTAATTGCTAAGGGTTCCATAGCCATGGCAAATAGAAGGGGGGAGAGGGGGCACCCCTGCCTGGTTCCCCTCTCTACTGGGAAAGGCGAGGAGACATATTTACCCAGCCATATTATGGAGGTGAGCTTTGTGTATAATAACTTTATATACACCCTGAGAGTGGGGCCTATTCCCATCCACCCTAGCGTTTCGAAGAGGTATGGCCACGCTAGGGTATCGAACGCCTTCCCAAGGTCCAGTATCAGGTAGGCCGCCCTGGGGTAGCGTTCTCCTACCTGACCCTGAACCTGAAAGAGCCTGCTAATATTCTGGGACGTATTTCTGCCCGGCACAAACCCATTCTGATCTTGGTGTATGAGTGGCAGAAGCAGAGGGCCCAACCGGTCTGTCAGGATCTTGCCCAAGAGTTTGCAATCAGTGGAGAGTAGCGTAACTGGTCTGTACGAGGCTAGGTGCATCCAGTCCCGGTCAGGTTTCGGGATTGAAACTATATGAGATTCCCGCAGCGAACTTGTCAATTTCCCCCCTCTAGGGCAACCGCGTACCCAGCGGTCAGTCATGGCGCCAATTGTGTAATGAAAGTATGATAATATTCTAGGGGTAAACCATCCATCCCCGGAGCTTTATTTAGGGCCAGTGAGAAGATTGCCTGTTTCACGTCTGACTGCGTAATTCCCTCTTCCTGGAGGTCTCCCTCCACGCTCGGAACCTGGGGCAGTGTAAGGGGGTCTAAGAATCAAGCAATCACGTCTCGGCTGTCTCGTACGGGGCACTGATAGAGCATTGCGTAATAATTGCAGGAAAGTCACAAAATGTCAGATTGTGCTGTCACGATCCCACCTAAGGTGTCCCTAATTTCAGTAATTGGGCAGATTTCTTGGTGCTTACGGGCCAACCAGGCCAGAATAGTGCCTCCCTTGTGTCTTTTAGCTGCGTATAAATTAAAATTGTATTGCCGCAGGTCCACTAAGCTCTTTTCATATTCTATTTTAGCCTCCACGATGCGTGTGGGTTGACGTACCCGCATCTTCTGTTTCAGTCAGCAATGCCAATCTGAGTTATGCCTTTGAGGCTTATATCAAGTTCCCTGCGTACTCCAGTTATTTGCCTGATACAGGTTCCTCGCATCACAACTTTATAAGCGTCACACTCTAACATTCTTTTGGATGCTATGTTCGTGTTGTTCTCAAAGTATTCTGCGATGCTATTCTCGTGATTGTGTCGGAATACCGGGTCCTCTAAACACTTGCACTGCAGTTTCCAAGTTGGGACTGCTGGGTAAGACGGTTTCCATCTGACGGTTAACAGATGTGCGTCATGATCTGAAATTACTCTCCCCAGGTAGTCTGTACATTGCGTCATGGTTAATATTTCCTGCGAGCATAGAAACCGATCAAGTCGTACCCGCAGGTTGTGGGGCACTGAGTGATAGGAGTATAGCTTAGTGGTCGGGTTTTGGGTTTGCCATGCATCCACTAAAGACCAATGTTGCACCAATAGGCAAAATCGTTCTGCGTGCACCTGTGCAGGAGATCCTGAGATCGAGGGGTGTGATCGATCTAACGTCAGGTCTAATACACATTTATAGACGCCCCCTAGAACCCATGGTTCATGTGTGAATGTGGCCCAGAATTGCCCTTGGTCTGAGTTTGGGGTGTATATGCTGCCTAATAACAGAGGTCGCCTGTCTAACAACCCCTCTAGGAATGCGTACCTCCCTTCTGTGTCCACTATCCTATGTGTTTCTTTGAACTGAACCCCAGACCTAAGCCATATCATCTCCCCCATTGCAAATGCAGAGTAGGTGGTGGCACAAAAAATACCCCACCAGCGCTTCTGAATTCAGTCTAGTTCTTTTGAGGTAAGGTGCGTCTCTTGCAACAACATGATTTGTGCCTTTTGCCGTTTTGCATATGAGTACACTGCATACAGCTTTCTTGCCGTGTGCATGCTCCTGACATTTAAGGTCAGGAACCTAATATCTGCTGTGTTTGACATGGCTTCTTTTTAGTTCTAGGTAGCCAGGAGAGTAGGCATGACAGGAGTTGCGTCTTGTTTTCGTCCCCTCCCATCCCACATGTTGTGGGGGGTGCACTCTGCTGGTCTCTAAGTCTGCGGCCTTGCAGGGCCCATTTTGCTGTGTGTATCAGTCGTGGGTTTGGTGTGTTTCAGGGCAATTACTGGTAGCGGCGTTCATTGCCTCGGTATTGGTCGACGCTGCTGTGTGTGCGATGTGTGTGTGTGGTATAAAGGTGAGAAGGAAAGTTGATCTTAAGCAGCTAATCGTTACAAATCTGCTGGTCGCTGGGATTGACACTGCGGTGCAGACAGCATATGTGTGTGCTATGAATGGGGAAAAGGAGGGTTAATTGTGAGTAGTCGGCTCATTCAGATCAGCGTGTCTGCTGTCTGGGGGGTCACCAATGGAGGGATTATTGAGTCTTCTCGGGAAATACTTGTGTCTCTGGAATTGTTCTCAGAGGAGAAGATAGGTGGCCCATCTTCTCTGTCTGAGGCTGTTGCGGCTATGTCCAATTTGGCTGCTGCCTGGATGGCCCTTCTGCATTCTGGTATTTTTTCTTCAAGATTAGGGGGACCCGTTGCTGGGCTGCGTTCTTTCTGTTTTTGCTTCTTATGCTCCCGGTTTACCCAAGTCCCTCGACCCCTCGATCTCCTCGAGCTGCAGACTGTCTCCCACTGCGAGCCGCCCGGGACATCGGTCTCTGTCCACTCAAATACTGCCTTTTGGTCGGTAAAGAATTTGGTGGCCCCATCATTTATGATTTGAAGACGGGCTGGAAACAACAACAAGTATTGTATTCCTTTTTGGCGGAGCATTTTCTTTGCTCCTATGAAAGTGGCCCTTTACTGTTCCACTGCTTTAGAGTAATCAGTAAAGATCATCACCCGCTTGTCTTTGACTTGGAGCAGACCGTGTTGCCTGGCCGCTCTCAACAAAGCGTCCCTATCTCTAAAATGAAGCAGTTTCAGGAGCAGCAGTCGTGGAGGCAGCCCCGGGGGTGGCGCTGAGCCGGGACTCTGTGGGCCCTCTCCACTGAGAAGAAAGGTGTGAGTTCAGAGTCCGGAGTGAATGAACTGAACCAAGTCTCGATGTACCTTTCGGGATGAGAACCTTCTACGCCTTTTAGTAGGTTTATCACACGGGCTTGGAGACTCCGTATACTGTCCTGATGTGCTGTAGTTAGCAGTTGAAGGCTGGTCAGGGTTTGTTCCCCCTCTGTTACTGTGTCTGCCAACTTTCGGTGATCGTCACGCAGTAAACTAAGGTCCAAGGACAGGGCCCCGAATCTATCCTCCATTGTGATACGGGAGAATGCTATTGCCGCCAGCACTTTGTCAAATTTGTCGAACATCGCTTGTGGCGTAGCAGTATCCGACGTTTGAGTTTGGTCCAGGTCTAACAGGGGCTGCTGACATGATGGGGCCGCTGCCTGCGTGCCATTAGTTTCGTGCTGTTGCCCCATATTCTTGTCGCTCCGGTGCTTCGCTGTGTTTGCAGGCTCTTTTCAACTTCCGACCAGTCGCCTCCTTCACAAAAGGGTCCAAGAACTGCTGCTCCCAGAGGAGACTGGTCAGCGAAAGGCGAAAAGCTGTCTTGTTCTCTGCTTTTTGGTTCAGATTTCGGTGGCACCCTCAAAATGTACCTGCAGATCGCCTGCGAGTTGCATTTACTGTCCGGGGGCCTCCGGGCCTCAGTGCATGGGAGCCCGGGTGCTCCCTTGCTGGGGCGCCATATTTGTGCTTTAGCTGCTTCAGTAGCACTTGGAGGTCAATCAGCCAAGTTCCTGGTGACAACGTTGCCTCTGGAGGTCGCCGCTTCTCGCCAGGCTCCTGCCCCTGTCAATGCGGGCATCTTGTATCGCCTTTCAATGCGAATTTCGCTGTTTACTGCACTTGGAGGTCATCTCCCTAACCTGTACTGGGCAGGTGTAGAAGGAGTGTCCCCCCGCGAAGCCTTCAGCTCCTGGCCCTAATTGCTATCTCCACCTCTCTGCTTGTGCCAGTTCCTCTGCGGTATGGTTGATCCTCCTGGTGGACTGGCCCGGTGTTTAGGGTACCGGCTGCAAATTCCAGACCTATGCCGTTGTGGCTGCACCCACCTTTATTGAGGCAGCTTGTGGGGTCGAAATCCAGTCCCCAACACCAGGATGGCTGTTGGTGCTTCTTTTTAGTTCTAGAGAGCCAGGAGAGTAGGCATGACAGGTGTTACGTCTTGTTTTCGTCGCCTCCCATCCCACATGCTGCTCCGACACATTGAGGCGCCCGCCCCAGATTGAATGTGTTCGGAAAGGTTTAAGGCAACTGGGAGATGCAACAACTAATCGTGCGGAACCATGTTCCAACATTACGGACCTATCACAATGTGTGATACATCCAAACTGTATAGTTTAACTGCTTTCTAATGTATTGTGGGGGGTGCACTCTGCTGGTTCTCTGAGTCCGCGGCCTTGCAGGGCCCATTTTGCTGTGTGTATCAGTCGTGGGTTTGGCGTGTTTCAGGGCAACTACTGGTGGCGGCGTTCATTGCCTCGGTATTGGTCGACGCTGCTGTGTGTGCGAAATGTGTGTGTGGTATACAGGTGAGAAGGAAAGTTGATCTTAAGCAGCTAATCGTTACAAATCTGCTGGTCGCTGGTATGGTTGATTGTCTTCAAGCGTAGAACTTGTGCCACCTCAAATGAGACCCTAGATCATCACTCCCTCTGTTCCTGCTTTTATAAGGAGACTTTCCTCACCTCCCTGCTTGTGAAGTGTTTGGCTGCAATTTCGCACCGGTATCATCATGCTGTCTCTTCCTTACATCCCTTCTGCGTAGCTCCTCCCGGTCAGCCCTGGAATGGCATCCAGTGGGAATGTCTCTTCTGGGGCCCCCAGGTAGTGGGGCCGGTGGCGGCGCTACAGTGGCACGTAAGTTACAGCACTGGCATTCCAGGCCTTCTGGATTGCGGCGGCAAGGCTTCTTTGGTGCCCCTACTCTACGGTCCCCCTCCTCCGGGCCTCCAATATTCGTGGTGTCCAGCCGCCGTGAGGTGATAGGGATGGGGGAGATCGCCTCTCCGCAGGGTCCAATGACTGCAGACCTGGTCGCAGTGAATCAAGCGTCTGAGGGCCTAACTTGCGCCTATTCCTGAAATGTCAGCTGCTGCTGGCAAGCAGCCCGCCGCTCCTGGAGCGTTCTTGCTGGGATCACCATCGCGGGCCTAGTCCTGGCCCTGTACTCAGCTGGATTCAGGGTCTCTTCCTGCTTCCATCCTTCTTGGGGGACACATACTTCAGGATTGGCAGCTGCTTATCTTCTTTCCCCCGCCATGGCACTGTCCGGGCCCCAGTCCAAGCGCCTTGGGTCGCCCCGACCGCAGCGGAGTACTCCCGCTTGTATCTTCACTTTAACAGGCCTGTCAGGTGCTAGCCTCCACCCAGCAGGCTCCGGATTGTTGCACCATGTGAGTTCCAGGCTCTCACATCCCTCGGGCGTAGCATTCACCTGGGGCCCCCCCTGTGTCGTCAGGTCCCCCGGTGATCAGCTCACCCCGTGTCCGCTGCCCCCCTTTTCACAGGGTTCCCTCCGCCTGTAGCGTTTGGATGGCGCTGCAATGCTCTGTGCTGGGGCATTGGAAGGGGTGCCTGCCCACAGGGCACGTTGTGCTTGAGCTCAGTTGGGATCCTTCCCACGTGCACAGGTCTGCCCTCACGCCTCATAGAACGGCGCCGACTGCTCTTGGCGCTCGACCCACGCCCCAAAACCACTCCTCACCTGGGCACGGCAGTGGGGTCGAGCCCCTTTCAGGCAATGTCAGCATCCTCCAGGGCTCTGCCGCAGATGTTACCCAGCTATGCGATTGCGAAGCGGGAGCCCACCATTTTGTTGTGACTCGCTCCTCCTGGTGGACCGGCCCGGTGTTTAGGGTACCGGCTGCAAATTCCAGACCTATGCTGTTGTGGCTGCACCCACCTTTATTGAGGCAGCTTGTGGGGTCGAAATCCAGTCCCCAACACCAGGATGGCTGTGGGTGCACTGGGCCGGCGGCCTGAGCTCTCCATAAGCACGTCCACCATCTTCCTCAGTGTAGCCACCCCCTACAACAGATTTACTGTCACATATTTCCGTTTTGCCAATTTATGTACAATTTTTTAAAAAAAGGTATAAGTTGAACGTCAGACTCTGCTTTTCAAATTCCATCCCTCGTCACTAGACCACCTTTCCTCTGTCACATCTTGACCCCCAATTTATGAGTCCCAGCAGTCAGTCAGGCAGTCAAATTCTTTATTCGGTTTATACAACCATGAAAGTGAAATACAAATCATATTAAAATTACTAGGAATTCAAATTAAATAGCAATATGTAATCTGAAAAAAACAACCTTAGTAACATCCTATCATTTTCATAGGTCTCAATTAATGCATACCAAGACTAAATTCATATAAATAACATTTAAAGCAGCATAAAATAGTCAGTGCAGGCCGAGTAAATATAGTCCATTTATGTGGAGGGAACCACATTAAATTATTAAAATTTTAAATTAGGACGCCAATGCTCAGCTTAAAAGTACAGTATTAATAACGTCCTCACAAAATGTCATCTTGCCAAATATATCTTACATCCAATCAGTTTAAAAAAAGACTTTTTTTATTTTAAAAAGTTATTATCAGAAAATGCCATACAGTGTAATATAAACAATCATTTCCCTACTATATTCTTTATTCTCACTGAAGTAGAAATAAATGTGTGTATCATTTGACATGTATATTCTGTTTTAAGAAGCTGAAGATAGTAGAGAGCCGGCCTGCATTTTCTAATATTCAAACCCCTTAATAATGGAATAATAAATTCTTTCACTGGTTTAGAATATAGTTGACAAAAAAGAGAATATGCAGCATCTTCTAGGGTGATTTAGAGTCCCATGTACAAGGATCAAGGAGGGAATTACAATATACTTTACTGGGGTAGGAGACCAAAAGATGGGTAGTGCTTAACCTAAATCTAATAAGATTAAACCTTTTGTGATGGCAACAAGGAAACAAAAGGTATGGTTCTACGCATTCAGTGGTGACCAGAGGCAAGTATTCAACCACTCTCTTCTCACCAACCTCCCTATGTTACCTGTGCTCCTTTAACACAGTTAAGAGGTCCTGCTTTAGCTAAGTTTTCAAAACAGTTGCAATAAGTTGTGGGTTAAAAAAACAGTCCACTCTCCCTAAAGATTCAAGCTGCTTTTTGACATAGCTAGGGTTATGAAACAAAGGGGTGGACCCACACAAATCATTAGGACCTGGGTAATGTACGGTAAATGGAGCAAATGGCCCTAGTGGACACAATGCTAAGACAAGTCTTTTGACATCACCTGTGGAATTAATTCAAAACAATTTTGCGATAGATTCAGCACATTTATATATGTGAAACATGGATTCTCATGTTCACTGAGAATACAGCAATAGTATACATTCAAAGAAGGTGCCCCAATGGGAAAGGAAGGGTAAGTGCAGCAATGTGCAAAAGTGAGGGTAAGTGAGAGAGGGAGGGCAGTGAGCAATATATACATCTAAATCGTGTAAAATTCCAAACCTGCCTAAGATACATGGCCAATCTATTTACAACACCATAATATTAGGACACACAAAGAACCTATCACTGTTGTCCACAATGGGAAATACAATACCTAGCCGGCGACGTTTCGACCCTGGGTGATGAATGTAGACAACTAGAGTTCTTACAGTACGGTCCTCATCAGGACCAAGTTTGACAAAGCTAAGCAATGGTATTTTATGCATGTGGTCAAGGCTAAAACAATCCTGCATTATTACTCGATTAAGTTCAGGTTCATCTTTTGACAAAAGAGATCGCCATAACATAATTGGGGCAATCTGGATGCGATGTATTAAGGGGACCAGACAGTATTTTCTTTCCAATTGCAGGACTGGATGTACTTGTCATTTTTGAAAATGGGGCCCATATAGTTGGTTTCTCTCTTGCAACAGTACATCATGCAGTGGGTATACCTGGAGTACTATCCAGGAAGCAGTCTGGTTTACCTTTATTAACAGTTTCCAAGTGAGCAAGCTTAAAGGTTCCTGCTAATTGTCATTGTTAAGGCTGCTTGCTAGAGGCCAAAAAATATTGTTGAAGCTCTTAAATGAAAATGCAGCGGCACAAGATCTAACAAGAAGCTTCAAATTGGTGAAGGAAGCAGTGCCACACCTCTGTGGGTTCGAAACATGGCACCGAAATCTTATTTTTAGATCTCGCGTGGCGTTACAACGCAAAGCGCTGCCCGCCTTGGCGAGATTTATTGTGAACAAGGCGTTTTAGAAAAGGGCTTTAAGCCCCGCCCCTCATTTCCATTGGCTGGCGTCACCGTTTATGCTAAATGATGGCCTGCCATTGGAAATTAGGGTTTTCTGTAGACGCCCTTTGGCCTCCGAGCCGGACTGGGTCGCCTGCTTTGCTGCTGTCGCAAAGCACCTTCTTATCCTTATGGGGCCATGTGTTTCTAATTAGAAACACATGGCCCCATAAAGACAAGAGATCCCCATGCTCCGGCTGCAGCGCGATCCTCTTTCACTTTCGGGACCGCGCTTGTTCTCCTAGTGGAATCGGACCTTCATGTGCAGCAAAGGCATTTGCAGCGTTTTTGTGGACGTGTGCACACTGCCTCCTGCTTACTTATGCTATTTTCTTTCCCTTTTACTCTGCGTGATGTCTGGCCATTGTGATCCAGAACATAGGGCAGGCCGCGGGATGTTGGACTGGATGTGGCTGTCATCTTGTTTCTTTTCTTTGTGAACCACTCTCACTGCAGGCACGCCGTATTTTTTTTTATTAACGGAGCACTGCGCTTTAATGCGCTTTAACTTTTAAATGCAGTACTGGGCTGTACAGAGCCCTCATTGCTGTGCGTGCCCTACATGAACGGATATTTGTTTGATGTGTAATGTGCAGTACTGGGCTGTACAGAGCCCTCATTGCTGTGCGTGCGCTACTTGAACGGATATAATAGGCTCTTGCTCTACAAGGTCTGCTGGCTGTTTGTTTTGCAAATTCATACAGCGCAAACTGAACTCAAGAATAGTGAAGACCTTTACAAGACACCCAATTATATTACACAAGAGCACATTCACACAGGAACACATTGCCTTTTAGAAGGCACGGGAGATTAACTAATTTGCCCAGAATCACACATTGGTAAGCCAACGCCGTGACTTGAACAACAGCAGCTTCCGCACGCGATCATCATGCGTGAATAATCAATTAATCGCACGCGATCATCATGCGTGATTAATCAATCAATCTCCCCATGGTCCCCCTGTTTACTAAAAACGGGGTGCTAAGGAACATTCACATGCGCTATAAGAAGGGACCACCCTGTTAAATCTATTTTGTGTTCTATCTACTCGCCGTTTTTTGTTTCTAATATTCAGCCTCTTTCTGCTCTCCCATGTGCCCCCTTCAAGATCCTCCTCTCCTTCCGCATTATTCCAGCACCCTCCTACCCAATATTCGTCCAACACCACCACCATGTCCACCACTACAACCACGTCCAGCACCACGTCCACCACCACTACATCCACCAACACCACGTCCACCACCACGTCCACCACCACCACATCCATCACCACCATGTCCACCACAACGTCCACCACCACCACATCCACCACCACATCCACCACAACCAGGTCCACCACTACCACCACGTCCACCACCACCACCATGTCCACCACCACCACCACCACCACATCCATCACCACCATGTCCACCACGTCCACCACCACCACCACGTACGCCACCACCATGTCCACCACCACAATGTCCACCACCACCACATCCACCACCACCACATCCACCACCACGTCCACCACCACCACGTCCACCACCACGTCCACCACCACTACCATGTCCACCACCACATCCACCACCACCATCACGTCCACCACCACCATCACGTCCACCACCACGTCCACCACCACTACCATGTCCACCACCACATCCACCACCACCATCACGTCCACCACCACCATCACGTCCACCACCACATCCACCACCACCACCATGTCCACCACATCCACCACCACCACATCCACCACCACCACCACCATGTCCACCACCACATCCACCATGTCAACCACCATGTCCACCATCACCACCACGTCCACCACCACATCCACCACCCCCACGTCCACCACCACGTCGAGGCTTTACAGAGCAAATTAAGGCTGTTCAGCCCTCACTAAAGATAGTCGCAGGTGCAAGTAGAAGGATTGTAGGGGGAGAGGACATGGGAGAGTTAGACGAATAGAACAAGCATTAAAAATGCAATAGGTCTCACCTTTCATTAAGTTAAAGCCATTTGCTGTGCTATACAATACCATTAGCAAAGCAAATGGCTTTAACTTAATCAAAGGCGAGACCTATTGCATTTTCAATGCTTGTTTACAAAGTACTATGGCTGAGATTTATTTCCACCAGAAGCCTGATTTTGCTTGTAGCAAATCACTATTATATGTCAATCATAATCTTCTGTCTGACAGTGCTAATGATCGCCTTTCAGAGAAGCACTAGAAGATTTTAAAATGGCAAATTGATTCTTAATAAGAAGAGAACAAAGACAATGTAATTTGGAATGACAAACATGACTACAAATAGGTACCTCGGCAGGAAAATAACTTACCATAACGAAGGGCTACATCTATCTAAGGATCACTGTGGATAATAAGCTGCTATGATGAGAAAAGTGGGACTCAAAGGCAAAAGATATATGTTTGTTATCAAATGCTCTCTCACAGTTCAACAAACTCTCTGGGTTGTATTCCTTGGTCCTATTAAAAAAGGTTTAAACGTCAAAATTATCTTATGTTGTATAAATCAAACTATAATTAATTAGGTGATCTCTTCCATGTGGAGAAAATGTTCAGGTGTGAAATCTCGATGTCATCCAAAGAAAAAAGTCTAGATTGAGCTCGGTCTTGAAGATGGTTGTGACAAAGCGTTTGGCGGTTTACATTGAATAAGGAAGCAAATATTGCCATATCTGTCTTAATCATGGAAGATATTCTCGGATGAAGTTGCACCAAATGGATTAATCTTGCCTACTATTACAAACTGTGTTTTCATTTCTTAAATCTTGACAAATATTTTGGTGATTCATTTGTCAGAGGAACCATGTCGAAAAAGAGGATCAAGAACAAAATTAAGGCGTTTGTGCAAACTGCGGACTAAAATGCAGTACGGACAGTGCTTTAAGTGGCTCGGGTCCTGTAGGTGCTTAGCACCAGCAGTTCTAATAATCAGGTGCCAATCGGGTCCCTATCAGGCTCTAAATGTTTACCCTCACCCTCAGATTGAAACAAAATCTTAAACTGGTGGCAGTACCACCCATCATGGGTCTTTGATGTACCTTTGAAGAGACTCCTTTGTAATGCATGATACCACACTCAGGAGTATATGATCACCTGATAGTGATCTGAAAGCATGCGCTGAGGGAGTCCGCAGTGGGGCAGAGCTCAGGCCCAAATGTAACACCTATACAGTCATCACCTGCTGGAGACTGATAAAGCTCCTGCACGGGCTGCTACTGCCCATTATGAACAGCTTCTACACATTCTCAAGACCATAATTAACGTAGCTAATGGAGCGTTAGAGTTATTTCAAAGTCTCCTAATTTCAGAATGGAAGCATTTTCATTAATGTTTGCAACAAACTCATTGTTAATTTGTTACCCATTTATCTTATGCAGCTAACACCCACTGACAAAGCCAATACTCCTGCCCTGTCTTGGGTGTAATGTTATTCGTATTATGTATCTGAACTGCTGGGCGGCAAACTATGGTAACCACAGCTTTTTAGCTTATATGTTTACGCCATGCCCTTAATTACATAGCCATGTCCCTTGAGAGACCTCTCACAGTTTTTTAGTCCCACCCAAAACTCCGAGTATGGGACATGTCAAAATATATTCAATGTTATAAGGTAATTACCAGATTTAAACTACCAAATTTAGTTCAAATGTTATACGTTTTTTATACATTGTTGATAGTATGATTGCTCATGTTTATGTGGTGTATTGCAAACAATACATAAACTATAATATTCTTAGGGTTATTCTTTCAAATTAACACAGGCAAACTCTATTGAGTTAATCAGTGGCTGCTGTAGATATTTGGTTGCAACCTTTTAGCTGAGATGGAGCCATCAAAATGAAGGAAGGACCACCCTGTGCCGATGCTTCTCTCTAAGGAGTCTGGCTTGGACTCTTGACTTTGTGGAGGCTTGCTTTTGTGGACTCTCTCCAGGGCTGGTTACAACAACTACCAGACTTCCTCTCAGGCCCAATTGTTGGTGGACTTGCTGGAAGCCCTGAAGCAGGAGGTACCTGGGTCTCCAAAGGCTGGTCTTGTTATGGGTGCCCTTGTATAGAAGACAACGGTGGAGAAGTGTGGCTCAATGATTAGAGTGGCAGACCCTGATGCAGAGGTCTGGCCTGGGACCAGGGTTCAATTCCCTGCCTTGGCGGGTCTTGGGCTCAAAAATTCCACGGACCAGATTATTCTGGCCTCGGTGCCTATTCCAATCATGGAGTCCCACTCTGCAACTCTGGGCAATAGCTTGCTTATTCTCCACAACAGCCCCCACAAGGCTAAGGATGCCTGGCCTCCACCTTGGGGGTGCCCAGGAGTGGACGCCTCACAGGGAAAGCCAGGATGGGTTCCACAGCGGTATTCGTACAAGTGCCTTGAGACCCTTGCGGGTGAGTAGTGCGCTATACAAGTATCAAATTTACATTTTTGCTGGGCATACACTCATCCTGTAAGGGGAGTAAGCCTGAGTGGCTGGAGCTTTTAGGCAAGGTGAGTGGACACCCATGGACCTTGGGGGCTGTTGCCAGAAAGATCCCAGGTCAGGAGACCACCAATGCTGGCCAGGAGTCCAGGTTCACGCCCAAGCCCCTACAGCTGAGATGATGCTAAGGATGAGAAAGTAGGAGATGTGGAAGGCAGCAAAAACTCTTCAAGAAAAATGTAACAGTCAGGAGGCCCTTAGAAACAACCTCTCGGTGCTAGAACATGCCACTAGAAACCCAAATAACAACAGAGTAACAGGCCCAATACATCCTACTTTGGCACTAGCACTTGAGTGCGCAAGAAAATCCCTGTGGACTGGGGTGGGGTTCACTGGGCAGATTGAAAACACCTGGGCGCTGTGCAGATTTATTGCCCAGAAAGCCTGTTCGTGCTGGTGTCCCTTAGGGTTTTGTGGTATGAATTTGTGGTGTTTTAAAACCACTCCTAATTCATAAGTAGCCGTGTGAAGTGGGGGACTGACCCTTGATTGCTCTCAGCACTCGCAGCCTCTCCCTACACTCAAAAGGAATCGCACCTGGCACTAGAGAATCATTGTATCCATTGGAGTCTCGCAGATAGTGTAAGGGAACCAGCATGACCTGGAAAAAGTTCGAAAGCCTGCATCAAGATTGAAAAGAAAGCCTGACGAGGCTTAAACAGGGCGAATAATCTGAACAACCTAGGGCAAGTAGCACATCCCTATAACCTTTGCCAGGGAAACATTTGCCTATTTCTGTAAGCGCTCTTGAAGTGAGAGAGGGTACTTGCATTGTTTGACCAGATAACCTGGAGCAGCAGCAAGCCCCCTCTGTAGGGTGATATTTGTATAACTCTAGCTCTTCCAGAAAGGAGAATAAATGGGCCAAGAAGAAGCTGCGTTCATGTTTAAATTAGTCCAGGGCTGAGCTTTTGTGAAGGTTCTTGCTATTGCCAACACTGGCTGGTGAGGGTCATGAGTGATTGCCAGGCAAGCTGAGGTAAAAATAAAATGTCCATGTCAAATACTTTGGGCCTCATTTTTCATTTCTGAAGATCTGTGCGTCAAAGCCGATAGGTTGGCTTAATTGTAGTGAATTTCAAAGGTGTTATCTGATTGTGCTAAAGCCAGAACGTTTATGGTCTTTAATTAACATGAATGGTAAAAAGCTGAAGTCAGTAACAGGAATACCAGGTTTGGAACATCAATCCCTAGCAGATGGGTGCACTTAGCATTGGTTTCTCCTCCAATTACATAATATTTTCCCTTTCAGAGAAGACACTTCATTCCAATTCCGTATTACTGGATGATCATTTTAATACATCATTTTAATTCTAAAAGCTTCATTTAATAGGTTGTGATTTAAACTGCAATCACTCATATAACCCAATGCATTTTGGGGGTCTCTGAAAACGAAACTAAACAAGAGCCAGTTCAGTCCAAACTATTCAAACAAACACACTATTGGTCATTGCTAATCATTGTCAATCCATGTGCTTTAAGCCCGAAGATCTATCAGAGAAGATGTCAATGTGCTCGACACCACGGAACGTGAATAATCAAAAGTGAGGTCATTCTTCAACTTATCGTCAATGTGCTGTGAATTCTAACGTGCTTTCCTGCAAGAGACCTTTTAAGTTGTGCCATCGGTGTATTAAATGTTTATGCTCGGTGTTCATGCCATAAAACCAATAGTGTGCTCATAAGAACTTAAAATGGTGCAGTCTTTAGAAAAGTGTCAGTGGCCGTGTAAAACAAACAAAAAAAGGTGCTCCGCTTCTTCGGTGTGGTATAAAACGAATCTGTGTCCCTATGCTACTAACCGACCTTTACTTCCAAACAAGTCTATAAGTGCCACAGTGTGCGTTACGTGAGTAACCTAGTCTAAATAGATTACATGAAAACAGAGTTAGAGGTGATCTGTACCTTCAAAAATGCCCATAACCGCGTGAAGTTATGCTCCGCTTACCCGGTGAATTGAAAAGTGATCCGTGCTCCCGTGCTAGATTCAAGCCGTTGGCTCAGAGTAGCGCGAGTCTATGAGTGCCATAGTCTGCATCACGAAGACGAGCTGATGTCACTCTAATAGTGAAAGTAACCACCTTCTTAAAGTGAAAACCGCCCCTTAAAGTGATGTGGGTGACGCACGGGAGTACAATAAAGTTGCCAAATACAAAGAGCAATGAAACCCAATGGAAACATGTACTACAATCCAAATATTCCCACAAATCATGAAATGACAAACAATCTGTTGCAGATATAATATAAAAGCCAGCGCCTGGCTACAATGTGCTCTCATGTTGTAAGATACAAATGCATATTCTAACGAGTCTATGCCATACAGGGATAATTCCAATCGGTCATTCAATCCTTGTGGCTGTATTGTATTGAGTTTTTTAATCCAGTAGAACTCAGGTCTTAACAATTGTTTCCGTTGATCGACATCAGTTCTATTTTTTAATGCCTCCAGGATGGTAAAATGTAATTGAGTGACGTTATGTCCTGCTTGCTTGCCAGTGCATTGCCACATGGACATTTTTAGTTCGGAGGTTACTTTTATGTTCGGTTATCCGGATTTTCACCTTGCGTTTAGTCTTGCCCAAGTAAAGTTTTCCAAAGCGTAAACCATATTGTCCGTGTCGCAAGTACTTGAGTGTTGTAATGCTATTGTCGACCCCTTAGTAACCATTACATTGTTACAATGTATACAATTCGTGCATTTTAGCATTCCTTTATATTTGTTGCTTTCAGTTTTTTATCTTTATACTTGACAATAATTCTTTCATGTTTTTTGATCGTTGAAATGCAAAAGTGGGTTTGCAGTTGAGTAGTTGTTGCAGATCAGGTTCCGTTTGAATCATGGCCCAATGTTTTCTGATGATGGCTTTAATTTGATTGGCTTTGGTGAAATATTTCAAGATACAAATGATAGACTTCTCTTTTCTTTAACAACCCATGTCTATCTTAAGCTGTTACTTGCTCGATTGATACCTCAATAATGTTTCTAGGATAACCTCATTGTTTGAATCTTTTGGCATACTGATTGATGGTATTAACTGCTTCTAGTGGGTCTGATGTAATTCTTTTCAACCTAATAAATTGAGAAAATGGTAAATGACGTTTCAATGAGTGTTGATGGAAACTCTTGTAATGTAAACAATTGTTCCGATCTGTTTCTTCAATGTGTACATTCGTTTTGATCCCACATGCATCTATTTGTACCATCACATCTAGAAATGCAATCTTTTTCCTCTCAACCTGTTGTGTGAATTTGATGTGGTCATGACACTGATTTAACTAGATGATGTTATCCGGTAATTGTTTCAGTCTCCCTTTCCACATAATGAAGATATCATCAAGATATCTCTTGTAAGCAACCAGATGTTCACGCCATGTAGCCTTTGAAGAATGTATTCATATTCAAATTTGGACATTGGTGGAACTGAGTGCACTGCGGTAATACATTTAGTAAAAAGCTGCAGTCCTCGTATTATAATTGGGAATACCCTGTCAATTCCAGTAGGTCTGAAGTTTTAATAGAATATATCTATATGTTTTGCCACAGTTACATATAGGAGTTTCAAATGGCATTCCCACCACCTTGTATGCATATGTAATGTTGTCTGTAGTTTTTAGCTGTGTGTGTACTGAAGTGTGCAATCGTGTGCTAGCCTGTGTACCCTCCCTATGAGCACAGCATCAGAGAAGATGGAAGGTATTGAAGCTAATGTTTTACCAGTGGAACTCCTCATTTATAGAGAAGCGCAGTAAGAGAAGATAGGTTTTAAAAAAATAATAATAATAACTCGCTGGCGCTTGGAATTCCGAATGTGAGACTCAAAAAGGAAAATGCTTAAAAAGAGAATGTTGTATGTTTATCATTGACATTCCATGCAGTCTGTGTCCTCTGATTGTTCAAGTTTTTTCACAATCAATTTTCTTTTATCTGCTTCAGAGGGAAAGCAGTACCTCCCTAACTTAAATATAAAGCCGATCACAAATTGAAATGTAGTTCAGAGAGGATGCAAACTATTTTGTTAGCATTCGAGAAATTAAACTATGAAGTCTTGAAAGTAGCTTAATGTTCTTTTCTTACACAAAATCATTTGAGGAGCACAGGGACTCTGTTTTCATTCACACTGATTTCATGTGTACATCTTCAATAATGTTTTCTGTCAAGCACAATATGATGCCTTCCCCCAAAAATGACGCCATTGGTTGGAGCTTTCAAGACTGTATTTCTATTTTCGGACATAAAGACAGCCGTCAAGTGCCTGTAGATTTCACCTACAAACTCATTAACATAATCCCTTAGGCAACGTGAATATACTATTCTGAAGCTACACACCACTATGATAGGATGTTTTAATTTCAACTACCTCCTCAAAGTAATCCTTATAAAGACCTCACCACGTTATAAAGCATATTTTGTTTCCGTTTCACGGGCACTTTAATCTCGGGTTTAATATTTAATCTGGGAGATCAACAACTGACCCAATAATGATCACACCTAACACTTGGAATTCTGTTTAGGGTGTCTACTGACCGGTCATCTTTGGGCACCATTTCTGAGGACTGTCCTACAAAATTCCAATGATGTTAATCTTTCTAGCGTCGGACATGGGCTCTAATGCTTGCAATTCCCTTTAACGCCCCTCTCTGAGAGACGATGACTTTTTAAACAAGCATTTGCAATGCAATAGGTCTCGCATTATTAAAGTTTGAGCTATTGGCATTGCTAAATAATGCAACACCAATAGCTCAAACTTTAATAATGTGAGACCTATTGCATTGCAAATGCTTGTTTTACATATGATAGGTGTAGCACAGTGCGTATACATCCCTAAGTTCAGCGCACCTGAGGACCTGCTATGCCAAACTTTATATGTGTTTAGTTTTGGGAAAGGATATGCTGTGAGGACACCCATGCTGGCGGTGACTCCTCTGCCTGCTTCCGGTCCGAAGGAGCCCCGCAACCCTCTGCAGGTCGCACACACTTGTCGTCATCGAGGGCTGAGGGGCTGCGGTTGCCGAGGCGCGTGCTGGTGTTTATTGGGAATATTTTCTGGTTGTGGGTTTGCGGAAGAGCGGCCTCGAGTGCCACAGCCCTGACTCACTGAGGCCCCGGCCGTGCTCTGGGATCCGGCCGCTTTCAATCAAGTGAGGAAGTAGAAGTTAGCGCCGAAGTCTCCTTGTTTTAAAGTTAATCAGCTAAAGTTAATTAGCTACGTGCGCCTCTTCGCTACATTGGGAAGAAGAAAGCACAGTGCTGTAATGTGAACTGGGTGTTCTCCAGCTGCCAACTCCTGCATTATCAGGGGGGGTGTGGGGCTTTCCAAGGAGACGTGAGAGCGCCCTCTGTGATGCGCCAGAACAAATACTGCTTTGTGTAAGGTTTTCACTGTCTGCCTTGTAGCTTAGTGACACTGTATCAGCTGTCCTCACTTGTGCAGAGCTGGCAACTTGCCCCGTGACGTAAGCGGTAGCTTGTAACCATGTAATTATTAGGCACGCATTTTTTATAATGTATACAATCAACAAAGTATAACCTGCATTCAATGTAACGGTAGAACACCCAAACTATAAATTAATTTCATATTGTAACTGACATGTAACCACGTAATTATTAGCCACGCATTTTTTCTAATTGAGCAACAAAGTGTATTGGAGCTGCAAAGCCACAAGTAAAGCGATCGCGAAAGTGAAAGCAATCGCTTTTGGAAACAGCGAAAGCCGCGAGTGGTGCGCACGCGCGCGCCACAGCGAGCCATATGGTTTCAATTATCGCGCCTGTGTCTGGGCACGATAATTGAAACCATATGGCAGCAATGCGCGTAATAGACACCAATAGGCCATGGACGGAGAAATGCGCCCGGCTTTGGCCTATTGCGTGCTATCTTAAAAACAAACATGCAGGCAAAATCCAATAGCACGACACGTAACTAAAAACACACGCACGAGCATGTACAATTCCAGGGTCCGTTTCGGAGCCCCGGACAAAAGGACTCTCGCTGCGTGAGCAGTGCGACGCACTGCATCGCTGGGCATGAGACCAAAAAAGAACTTTTATCTGCATGCTGTGTGAGCCACGTGGAGACTATGAGCAACTTATGGGTCCCACGGGCTGCTCATTTCAGCAAAGGATTGATTTCACATGCAACGCCTAGATGAACAGACACCACATCTTGAAATACCTTTTTTATTTACTTTTACTTAAACTAGTATTTATACTTCGTTCAGCCTTGACAATCCTGGGAATAGCACACTCTTCTGAGTGGAATGTATGTCGGCTGCGTCTTATACAAATGTATCCATTGTCTTCCTATCACCCACCATGTGAAGTAACCCGCACCAGAATGAATCGTTTCTACTTTGCCTGCACAGATTTGAAGGCTAAAAATATTCCTAATGAAACACAGTGAAGCAACTGTGCTGATTATATACAAGGAGCTCATGTAAAGTAATTAAAAAATAGTTTTTCACAGCACAATACTTGGCCAAATTTTACTGCATCTAACATATGCAAATGAATTGAATCCCATGTCCATAACAAGTCCAGCGAGCTTGTTCTAGAGAAAGCATAAGGCATGAGAAGGTGATGCGGACAGAAGACTGGCCTCAAAGCCCCGTGAAAGCATCAAGTGCAGTATCTTGTGCCACAGCTCGGATTCCATTGGAGGGGCACTTGCTGGCAGTCCTCCTGGACTGCCTCGGGATAGGTGAGCCAATGAGCAGTACATTTCATTCCTGCTCGTTGTGGGATTCCTGAACGCCTGACTGGATATTGCACCCAAGGATCCGTCGAGAGGCCACATGCTTTAAAGTCTCAAACGAGAATCCATTGTTCTCTGGTTGCTGAAGAAGAATAGTACAATCATAAGCAAATCTTTGTGTGTGCCGCTGCGGGGAGCTCGGGAACTAACTAGCCGGTGGACGCTTCTACTCAAAAGAGCAGAGATGCTGCAATCTTTGACGCATCCGTAACGTCTGAGTGTTACTGGCAATCTTTCAAGATCGGTTCCTCTGGTCAGAATCTTTCAAGTGTATCCACGAAGGGTGTGATGCTTCTACCCTTGAAGGAAGTCTATCTCCCTGTTTCCAGTTTTTTAAAAATGTACCCCATCCCTCCTGATGAGAACAGGTCTGGAGAAAAGGTCCTACCTGAGTCATTATGGTTCTATAAAATACTGCGGCAGATGCAGGCCGCCACTTTTCATTCCCTTTGTGCGGCATCTTATGCAGGATATGCCTTTTCTATGCATAAAGTGGGTACCCTGGTGCCATCCTCTTCCTAAACACAATGACCCAGACCCACTCCTACTGTGGCAAACATGAGAGACCACAACTCGGTCCTGTTGCTCCAATAACCCTTATTGTCCACATCTTTCCCCATACCTGGTCCAATTGTAACCGAGCGAGGCACAATAATTAGCCGGATATCTTTTCTTGGTATGTGAGGCCATGATGGAGCAACATAAACCGGGGAAACCTCTATCAGCGAAACAGTACAATAGGCATAACTTGGAGTATTAGCATAAGCCTAAGCCATCCCATTCCTTTTCATGAGTGAGCCTGAGACCAAGAATCTGGTCACAGAGTTGCAGCATAACTGTGATGCACCTTGCTCGTCTGTTCGGTTTGTGAGGAGGTAGGAATGTTGTGTGAGCCCTAAACCTGTGTAGGACTACAGTATGCCTATACCTGCTGTAGCAACAATGCTGCCGATGATGTTTCCTTAATTTAAAACAAGCTTTGGCAAAATTAATACATCTGGCTCTGACAAGCTGGTGTCATTGTATATATTTTATTTTTTTATTGTAGGTACTTCAGTATTTATTTATTATTAAAAATTTTAATGTGCAGCAATGACAGTAATCCAGGAGCATCATGAATATTAGACAAAAAAAATCAGTGTTTTTTCTGCCAGCAAGTAAAAAACAATACATGGATCTTTGCAGCAATCTGTTCAAAGGACGGAAGCTCATGGACAGAGAGGGGAGGTAACCTGGGGCTCTGGATGGAGAACGAGAGGGGCATTGGAACATACTGACCGAGTGAAAAGGTGATCAAGAGATATTATTAAATCGGTAGAAGGGTGTACTTCTATTTACAGAAAGTTGACAAGACCCTGGAGTCCTGGATAGAGATTGTATGGGTGTGAGAGTGCATGAGGACTAGCAAGAGTTACTTGGTTTGCTGAAACAGCATTGATGTATACACTTAAAAAAAAATATGACACCACCTAAACATGGCAGCCACCTGCTTAAAATAAAAAATAAAAAATGATTCCATATAAAAGTAATAGAAAAGCACAGGTGCTTCCCAGCTGGAAGGTGTATTTATCATAGGTATAGAAAACATTTTTACTTTTAATGAATATGACTGGAAAATCTGATTCTTACCAGCGCAAAGACATCAGCTTTGAATTATTGTAATCTGAAGACATATTTTAAGCATTCAAGATTAACATTAAAAAAAATGTTAAAAAGAGTAAAGAATGAAAAAAGCATTGGCAAAGGAAAGTCTTGGCCCAACAATCCTGGCATATAAGTGCGCAACTTTTCAAGCGAATATGCATGCATATGTGATCAGAAAAAATTGAGTCACTCACAGTAGAAAAGTGACAAGGACTTTAATAGCCTGACTGACTGCTTCCTGCTGTATTGGAGGAAGCAAAATGTGAATGATGGTTAAACAGACCAACGGATGAGAATGGGGAAACAGCCTATACAATGTCGGCTGAACCCCGCATGCCTTTACCACACAGACTTTACAACACATGCGTCATTACCACACATGCCTTTACCACGCAGGATTTTCGTCGATTATGCCTTTACCTTTGAAATACTGACATTTTCGTTGTAAAGGCATGCGTGGTAAAGCCATATTAGTTGTAAAGTCCTACGTGGTGAAGGCATGTGTGGTAATGACGCATGCATAGTAAACACTGTATGGTAAAGGCATGTGGGTTTAGGGTGGGTACAGGTTTTTAGGTTGCAAGGGTATTTTTAGGGTTTAGAGTAGTTATGAGTTTTTGGGAGGCAAGGGTATTTTTAGGGTTTAGGGTGGGTGTGGGTATTTGGGTGGCATGGGTAACTTCAGGGTTTAGAGTGGGTGTGGGTTTTTCAGTAGCAAGGTATTACTATTATTAGGGTTTAGGGTGGTTATCGGGTTTTGAGTGGCAAGGGTATTTTTAGGGTTTAGGGCAGGTGTGGGTTTTTTGGTGGCAAGGGTA
The DNA here is from genome assembly GCF_964204655.1 of Triturus cristatus. Taxonomy (NCBI): domain Eukaryota; kingdom Metazoa; phylum Chordata; class Amphibia; order Caudata; family Salamandridae; genus Triturus; species Triturus cristatus. The sequence continues at coordinate 303,988,050 of NC_140579.1, read as the reverse complement.
ATTTTAGGGTTTAGGGTGGGTGAAGGTTTTTGGATGGCAAGTGTATTTTTAGGGTTTAGGATGAATATGGGTTTTTGGGTGGCAAGGGTAATTTTAGGGTTTAAGGTGGGTGAAGGTTTTTGGATGGTAAAGGTAATTTTAGAGTTTAGGGTGGGTATGTTTTTTTACATGGCAAGGGTATTTTTAAGGTTTAGGGCAGGTGTTTTTTTTGGTGGCAATGGCAATTCTAGGGTGGCTATTTGGGTGGTAAGGATGTAAGCATGTGTGTTTATTTATATATATATATATATATATGAATGTGTTTTTATATATATATATATATATTTACTGAAAAAAACATAGGTTTCAGGGGCGTTATAGTTAGCTGGACATTTCCCTCATACAAAACCCTAGAAATTCCCCTGTTATAGTTAGTTCAGCTAACTATAACTCGGGCCCCCGCAATGCACTGCTGATGACGTCACATATTATATCACTCATGACATGGTCAGTAACATCACTGATGACATCACTGATGACATCTCAAATGACATCACTGATGACATCACTGTGACATCATCCAGTTAGTATGTGTTTCTGTACAATTTTAATAGGTTTAATATATATAGGGAAAGGCCTGTTGAAGAATGAGTGGGTGTACAAGTGTGTGAATGGATGATTTTCTAGGTGCGTAACTGACTCTATAAGTGAGTCATTAAATGTATCTTTCTGCAGACTAGTGATTAAACTGTGTGAATGTCTGTATGCGGCTGTGTGTTGGTGTATAAGTGGCTGCATGGTTTTGTGAATAGCTATATGAGTGTCTATATGGGTTATTGATTGGTTGTCTGAGTATCTGTATGGGTGCCTGAGTGTTTGTGTGGGTAGGGTGTGTGTGACTCTGTGCATAGATGTGTGAGTGGGTGATTCTATGGGTGCATGGTTTTAAGAGTGCAACTGTGATGGACTGTATGGTTAGGTGAGCGTATGTATGGGTGTGTTAGTGATTGAATGTATATCTCAGTTGTACATGTGTTAGTAACTACATATGTGAAACGCAGTGTATATGTGTGTAAGAGTATATAACTATCTATATGTGAGAGTGTGTGATTGCGGGAGTGGCTGTATGGATGAGTTTGTGCTTGTATTAGTAATTGTATAAGAGCGTCAGAATTTGTTAGTATTTTTATGAGTAAGTGAACTTGAGTGTGTTTAGCTGTATAGGTGAGTAAATTGGACTGTGTTTAATTATTTGCATGACTGACTTGGTGTGTCAGTACCCCAATGGATGATTGGCGGTGTGTGAGTGTCTATCTAGGTGTATAAATGCATATGATAGTCTTGTACGGAGTGACTGTAAGTATGAGTGACTGTACAGGTGAGTGAGTGGAGATGTATGTAGACCTAAGAGTCAATGAGTGGGTATGTAGTTATTGGTATTGGAGTATCTATGGTTTTCAAAATGGCCGTTTGAAATTTTGAGCCGGTGTATCAAAGGTTATATTAGGGTGTGAGAAGATGCACTAATTTATCACATGGAGGATGTCATCAGTGATGTCATCAGTGATGTCATTTGAGATGTCATCAGGGATGTCATCAGTGATGTCACTGACCATGTCATGAGTGATTTAATATGTGACATCATCAGCAGTGCATTGCGGGGGCGCGAGTTATAGTTAGCTGAACTAACTATAACAGGGGAATTTCTAGGGTTTTGTACGAGGGAAATGTCCAGCTAACTATAACGCCCCTGAAACCTATGTTTTTTTCAGTGAATTTCTAAGGTTTTTTAAATGCCAATTCCTAACTACAACGCCCCTGAAACCTTTGTTTTTTTCAGTGAATTTCAAAGGTTTTTTAAATGCCAATTCCTAACTATAACGTGCATGAAACCTATGGTTTTTTCAGTGAATTTCAAAGATTTTTTAAATGCTAATTCCTATCTATAACTTATCTCTAAAGATATCATGTTTAATGATTTTCATTGGATTTCTATATTTTTCAAATTCAGTGTGTCAATTTAATTATGTTTTTTTGAAATTCTTTTTTATCACAATTTTTTAAACTTATTTTTTCAATTAATTCTTTTAACAATGAAAAAATATTATTTGTTTTTATTGAGTTTTTCAAACATATTTTTTAATATTTTTAAAAATATTTTTTTTACTATATGTTCAAAACTTTATTTTATATTTTTTTTCCATGTTTTTTGGATCCGCGCACCCTATGCACACCGTTCTTGAACCCTACGCGATAGCATCTGCGCATGGTATGCGTTGGGTACGTGTTTAGTGCGCGATCGGAATGCGACCGGTACGCGACTCCCAGCCTATACGCGACACGTTCAATGTACGTAACGCGACGTTTACGCGCTTCCGCGATGCGTCATCTGCGTCTATGACGCGGTAGGTGCACGGATCACGCGAAATATTTAACATTTAAAAAAACATATATATGTATTTCATGTGAATATTAATTGAAGACAAACTCTAAACTAGTCTTAAAAGTAATATATTTTTACATCTAATCCTATATTTTTATAAAAATTCAATTTTGTGGATGCGCGCTGGATGCATGATGCGTAAGCGCAGGGTGCGCGGATCCTATGTGACCTGCAAAAAAAGATTTGATTCATTCATTACACTTCCTATTCTAACTATTGAAAGACCCCACCCAATTCAATCATTCTTCTTTCACCTTCTTAGGAGGAGCATCTCTTTGGAGAGAAGAAGATTTTTGGGACTAAGATTTCACTTTTCAACCAAAAATGGCTTCAGGGCAGCAGGCATCACCTGCATCTCCTCATACATCTGAGGATGAATTTTTGGAGGAGACACCAGGCACACCACATTTTTCATCTGTGGTGTGGAAATATTTTACTTTTCCCGAGGGTCAAACGAAGACCAATGCTGTGGTAAATAATTTAATTACCGGGACTTAATTTGATACAGAAACATAATAAAAAATAGCTCAGTAAATAAGAGGCAGAATCCGTGGTATTAGAGGTTCGGAATGGGCTTTATTCCAATGGACGATTCGAATCGGTTGCTCCAAGTTCCATCACCACGAGGGTTCAGGAAGTGAAGTACATACATTATTGATAATTAATCACTTTTATACAATAGGCATTACAGTGAAGCAAATGCAAGAGGCGTAACAATTGATAGCAAAGATAACATTTCTCATGCGTAGCTGAAGGAGGCGTAATTGGGAGTAACAAGGAAACATCATTGGTTGTGATGTCACATATGGGTGGACCTATGAAATAATTTCGCAATGTCAGCAGAAATACTTGGCAGAGATGCGCGCACAGCAGCATGACGTGTGATTGACGTGCAACTAGGGGGTGAAGGGGACTTGACATTTAGCTCTACATGTGGCGACAGATGTCTGGAGGGTCAAGTCAACCTAATCCCAAATCATATCTAACATCCTATGTTTAAAGAACTACGTTATCCAAAAGAGAGGTCTCTTAGAGTAGAATCTTATTCTATACTGACTATACTGACTGTTAGTGCGTGTACACGCGTCTAAGTGTCTACACTAGATGCGAGGGCAGAAGTCTTCCATAATAATAAGGCTATGAATTACTTGCATAAAGACGGAGAAGCCGGGCCTTTGCTCGGTAGCTGGAAGAATGTTTACTGAAACTACTAGACAGGAATGCATTGGGCAGGGAGCGGAGCAGATAATTTCGAAGGTGAAATACAGTTTCTTGGCAGGCAACAGGCTGATGTCAGGCTTCGTGAGCCGCGCAGGGAATGAGACAAAGTTCATGGTCACAGATGCAGGCTCAGACTGGAGCTTCAGAGGCAGAAAGCAAGAAAAGCTTGATGACAGAATCAGGGCCTACTTGCCTGGACTGTAAAATGGCATAAGTGAACCATATAAAGCCGGTGGCCTTTCATACTTAGGAATGGAATATCCGGCCTATTCATGGCGGATCTGAAAGAGGACATGTTGACGGTGGACGCACAAGTGTTTGCGTCTTCATAACTGGAACTGGAGGGATCATACATGTACTTGTGATTTATACATGAAACCGTTGGGGTCCAAGATAGGGGACATAACTGATCAGAAAAATCCATATTTCCACATTCCCTCCTTGTCCCCTACTTGCCCGTTAAGAGATATCAATCTTCATCAATCCATTGATCTGTTCATATAACATCATTTGTTCTTCTTTTTTCTTCTGGGACGAATGAAATCTTGGTGATGGAATACACGATGTGGCACACAGACCACAAATCGCTGGTCCACATTGTAGGCATAGACAGCAACTGAATAGTATGAGAAAGCCAATACCTAGGAAGGATAGGACCTTCCATCCAAAGGTAGATAATACACTCCAAAACCAACCGGACCAAGTCCAGGTGCCTGGATTCTGGTGTATCTGGCTTACAATCTTATGAAGGCGAGTTATGGCTTTATATACAGATGGCGAATTTTCTGGTATGAAAATGCAACAACTTGATCCGATGACCCTACAAGCTCCGCCCCTATCGGCCAGGATGACGTCAAGGACAAGACGATTTTGAAGCACAACAATCCGCATAGCAGACTGTTCTTCTGTTAAATTGCCTAAGGCGGAAATAGTTTCGTTCACTACTGCTTCAAGGGTTCTAGTTAATCTACGTATCAGCTTACTATTAGTAACGGTACCTATATAGGGAAAGAGACCTTTATTGAAATCTGTGTATTTTTCCCATGCTGTTTCAGTGTAATCGACAATTGGGAGATCTCTCCTTTCTCTATTGTGTACTAAATGAGTATTTCTGTGATAATCGGGAGGAGCTAGGAAAACAGGTGGCAAAAGGAATCCAATGTAGCAGGTACCATCCCAATCTAGAGGCAAACGTACATATGCCGTCTGACCACATATAAAATAGGAATGGCGGGAAGCTCTAAATATCGACTTGCCTTGATCACTGAATTCTATTACAGTGGTGCATCTACTATGGCCCATATGTATGGAACCATTCTTTCTTACACATAATTCACCTTTTACTGGAAATACTGACATGGCGGGCAAAATTGGAGTAATCCATATACTTCATTTTCTAGATCAGTTCCTGTTCTCTTGGGAAGTCCCTCCTCGTTAGGGTAGCAGACTTTAAGTAAAACTAAGTTTAAATTTCCCCATACCCAGTTGTCTTGATAAACTGCAGAATTTGAATCTAGGGGATTAATTAAACTAAACCATGCTCCACAGGAGCCGTTGTGTGTGAATGGGTATGGAAAGAGAGGTAGAATTCCTTTATAATTCTGATAGGGAGGGAGTCGGCCACATATCCAACAATTTGTGGCATTGCTAACCTGATGGGAATGATGTAACATACTAATGAACGTGTTATTGCGCAGCGCAAATCTATAAGACAACTCATGCGGAGGTAATTCACTAAAGGAATGTTCAGCAGTAACATTATAAACATGTCTAGAAATAGGATAATATATGTGCAACAATATACTTGCAGTAATTATTAAAAGACTTAAGAAAAACAAAATTAATAACGTCACTGTGCAATGACTACGCAGTGATTTACAGTATGCATGTCGTTTCAACATTTTTCGGGTGTTTTCTCTATTCAGATCTAAGGGATACATGTCAGGGACAAATTCAACCGCTTCACCTTGGAGAGGACTTAAACAATCAAATTTCCCGACCGGTTAGATCTGAGCTTTAGTTTATATTGTTCGTGACTACTTGATTCAACAAAAGGAAGTTTTGAGTCAATGGGTGAAGACACACGTGGTGTGGCATTTACATCCGATGGTAGTCCATGAAATTTCTTGATATGACTTGAATGTATCCAGCCTTTTCTGCCTTCGATCTTCACGGCTGTCCTTGTGGTGAGCAAGACCAGTTGCGGTGACTTCCACCTAGGATCCAGCTGAGTCTTTCGATCAAAGTTCCTCATGAGGACCAGGTCCCCCGGAATTATATCATGGGGTTTCACCTCAGTGTTGTCGGGAAAGGCTGCAGCTACCTGTGAACGACAAGATTGTAGTGCAGACATCAAGGAAGCCAAATAATCTGTCAGCATATTACAGTCAATATCAGTTATTTTTCGTGGTATAGGCGTCCCCCACATATTTGGTGGTCTGCCAAAGATCACCTCATACGGGGATAGCCCTGTTCGAGAGTGTGCTACCATTCTCATGTAAAAGAGTGCAACTGGTAAGGCTACTACCCAGTCGACACCTTTCTCTCTGCATATTTTGGACAATCTGATTTTCAGGATCTGATTATGTCTTTCTACGAGACCTGCTGCCTCGGGGTGTCGGACACAGTGGAATTTCCACTGATAGCCTAACAAAAGTGAAACGTGTTTCATTAGTTCGGATGAGAACGGCTGGCCGTTATCTGAGTGGACAACACGTGGTAAACCGTATCGTGGGAAGAATTCTCGAACTAACTGTTTGGCAGTAGTCGGGGCAGTGTAATCTGAAACCGGGTATGCCTCTGTCCAACGGGAAAGAGCACAGACAACTACGAGAACATATTTGAATCCTCGACATCGTTCCATCTGGATATAATCCATCTGGAGCACTTCAAAAGGGTGATCAGGAGGCTGAAATCCACCCTGTTCTACGGGAACGCTTTTTCCTGGGTTGAACTGACAACAGATCATACAGGTACGAACTTTTTGCTTGGCTGCTGCTCGTAAATGTTTATTGAACCAAATGTGTTGGATGCTGTCTAGCATAGCTTTTTCTCCTAGATGCGCTGGGCTATGTATAGTGTTAATAATAACTTGGACCATTGAATCAGGAAGGAACCACACAGATTTTTCCTTCGTCATCCATCCTTGATCCGTTTGGATCCCTCCTAATTCAGTCCATTTCTTTATTTCGTCTGGTGTAGCATGCGTCTGTATGTCAATTACGTCAAGAGCGGGATCCTTAACCATCATGCAATGTGTTGGCGTCGGGACTTTTGTCTTTGTCATGTCGGATGTTTGAGTTTGAGCAGTCTGTTTAGCTGTTCTGTCAGCTAGATCATTGCCTTGAGAAATGATATCAGTAACTTTCGTATGAGCTTTACATTTCATAATTGATATTGCAGTGGGTAGATGTATTGCATCTAATAAGGCATGAATGAGGGGTCCGTGCTGAATGTGGGCACCGTGAGAAGTTAAATAACCTCTCTCTCGCCACAGCACGCCGAAGTCATGTACAACTCCGAATGCATAACGTGAATCAGTGTATATGTTGACTTTTTTATTTGTACCTTGAATACAGGCTTGAGTCAGAGCGATGAGCTCTGCGGCTTGAGCTGACAAGGTATTTATGCAATTTGTTTCGATGACTTCAGTGTCTGTTGTGACTGCGTAAGCGGCCACTAACTCTCCTGTTTTTGTTCTCATACATGAACCATCTACATACAACGTTAGGTCTGGGTCTGACAATGGGACATCTGTCAAGTCTTGTCTGGGTTTCGTCGTGATTGTAATAACATCAATACAATCATGAGCTAGTGGGTCTATTCCGATTACGGGTAAAAGTGTGGCAGGATTCAATGTGTTACAACGTCTGATTTCTATATGTGGCTGAAACAATGTTAATTCATACCCTGTAAGTCGCGCTATAGTCAAGTGTTGTGTTTGCGTTCGATTCACGAGAACCTCTACTGCATGTGGTACTTGAACTGTCAATGGATGTCCTAACACTATGGCATCGCTTTGTCTTATTGCTAAAGCTGTTGCTGCCACCGATTTCAGGCATGCAGGCAAAGCCTGAGCTACGGGATCTAATGTACTAGAAAAATAAGCACATGGTTTGTGGGATCCTGCCTGTTCCTGTGTGAGTACTGACAAAGCAGTACCTTCGCGTTCTGTAACAAAGAGTGTAAACTGTTTATTGTAACATGGTGTTGCTAAAACCGGTGCTTGACATAAGGCTTTCTTTAAGCTTTCAAAAGCTTGTGTATGTTCCTGAGTCCAAGGGAGAACAGTCGATGTGGCTGCCTCCTGTGTTGTCAACTGAATGAGTGGTTTTGCTAGAAATGCATACTGAGGGATCCACTGCCTACAATATGAAGTGAGGCCTATAAAAGCCCGCACCTCCTTTTGTGTCTTGGGTATTGGCATGTTAGCTATTAACTGAATGCGGTCGGGTGTAAGCTGCCTTCCCTCCTTGGACAGCGAGTGTCCAAGATAAACAACTCGCTGGACACAGAATTGCAGCTTAGAAGGGGACACCTTGTGCCCCTTTTCGGCTAGAAATTGTAAAACTGTCAGTGATGCTTTCTCACATTCGTGTTCGCTTCTAGCGGTGATCAGCAGATCATCGACATATTGAAGCAGGGCAGTGTTTACTGGCATGTGGATACTGTCGAGTTCTCGTTTCAGTGCTTGGCTATAGATGCTGGGGCTTTCTGTAAATCCTTGAGGTGCGCGTGAGAATTTAAAGCTACGTCCATTTAAACTAAATCCGAACAAATATTGGCTTTCCGGATCTATAGGGACGCTGAAAAAGGCATTCTTGAGATCAATTACAGTAAAGAATGTTGCTTCGGAATCAATAGCTGTCAGTAATGACGAGATATCTGGGACCACAGGGAATTGTGGCACAATGCATTTGTTCAATTCGCGCAGATCAATAACCAATCGATATACTGGCGGGGCCTTTGGATCTGTTCGTTTAAGAATCGGAATTATCGGTGAATTACATACATTGGAGTCTGTTTCTACAACCACTCCTTGGGCAATGAGCTCGTCAATGATTTGTAGTAAAGCCACTACAGCATCTGGTGGTAACTTGTATTGTCGCATTCGTGGTAGTACCACTCCTGCCTTTAGTGTAACTCGATATGGTGTAATATTCATGCAACCAACATCAGTAGGGCCTTGTGCCCATAGATGTGTAGGTAAAGTCTGCAGTCGGGGATCCATGTCTCTAGACACATAGTGACCTTTGAAATCACGTAAAAACAATCTTACTCCTTCCGGAGAACAACATATTATAGCTCCTAGAGCTTTCAGTGTTTTTATACCTAACAAGTTTTCTGGACATGATTTAGTAAGCAATAAATCTGTAGTTCTGGTCAAGGGTCCTATCGTAAGTGGAAGAGGCTGTGATACTTCATTAACAATAGGTTTTCCTGAAAAACCAAGGGAAATATTCTGTGAGCCTGAGAGGGGTGCCCCTGGAACTTCACTACGTTTTATGGTTGTTCGACTTGCCCCTGTATCGAGTAAAAATTTTCTATCTTGGCCTAATAATTCACTATGTACATAAGGTCCTTCTTGGTCTACAGGGACCTCGATAAGGGGTAAGTCAACTTCCCTCTCTAGGCTGGTTCATGCGTATCGTTGATAATCAGGGTAGTCGTACTGTGCGGTCTGGTACAGCTGTCGTGTCGTGGTTTGTGTGGCAGCAACAGGCAGCGCTGGTGCAGCTGGCACAAACTGTATAGACTGTTGTGGAGCTGGCATGGACTGTGCATGCTGCGGGGCTCCTTGTTCATTCTGATCCTGTCTAAGTGGCCGTGGTCTTTCTTTTGTAATACCTGTGGCGATATTACGCTTCAGGACTGGGCAATCGTGTATATAATGACCTGGTTGTTTACAGTAGTTGCATGTCCCTTTTACAGGTCCTGCTGAATCACCGGAATGTGTCGTACCCTTTTTATGTCCTTCAGCTGGAACTGTCTGGGAGACTAGCATTTTCATTTTCGTGTCTTTCATGCGTCTTTGTTCATGATCTTGTTCCTCTCTAATTCTATTGTGATGATACTGTAACATTTGTAACATTTGTGATGGGGTCTTACCTTGCCAGGTACTCTCGAATTTTAATACTCTATTCTTCACTTGGGGCAAGGAATTTTCAACTAATTGTGTCACAAACAGATGTGGGTATGATTCGCTACTTGCTTTTATGCCACTATTCATACCAAAACATTTTTCAAATCGTGCATAGAAATCACTAGTGTCTTCATCTTGCTTTTGTTTACAGGCTGAAATTGCACCCCAGTCTTCCTTTTTCGTAGTTAATAAACGTGGCAGTACCTGTACTAGTAAACCTGGTAGTGCTTTAGTTTTGTCCCCAAGCCCCGAACCTGGACCTCGGGCCTTTTCTTCATTTTCTAATGCTGTCCAGTCTATCTTTTGGTCTCCCACCTCCCACTCTTTTTCCTTGAGTTTTTCATAAATGCCAGCAGGCATCAATACCTTTAATATTGTCATAATGTCGGGATAGGTATACTCTCCCATGAGTAACATGTCTTTAATTTCTCGGTGGAAACCCGCTGGGTCTTTGTCATGACTGGGTACCACTTTCTTCATTTCTAGCAATTCTATTTTCGATATGGGCGTATATACAAATACACGTTTAAACTGATTGTCCTCGCCCTTTATTGGGTGTACTTCTCGTAAGGGATTCTGTCTGTCCATGTAATACATCGGTCTTTCCTTGATGGGCAGTGAGACATGTTCTGGACATACAAAAAGAATGTACTGCTTTCTTGATTCTAGTATTTCTTTAATCAGCTTAGTACCTGAACCTCTCCATCTATTCGTGAGTAATTCAGTCAATATATCAGGTAAAGGACCAGGATCTGAATGTTGGCTTTTATATAGTATAAGAAGTTGTTGAATCATATAAATCCCAGCTAAACGCTGTTCATCTGGGGTGAGGTTCAAAAATGTGTGGGCTACTGTATCATCATCATACTTTCCGGGACTGTCAACCCAATGAACGGCTGACCTGGCTAATTCTTGTTCATCCATAGAATCGAGAAAATGATAACCCCTTCGTTCTCGCAGTAATTTGTCAGCGGCTTGGAACGAATGCTCGGGGGACCTTATATTTATTATAGGTGTTTGGAAATTCCTGTTATTATCTGGACATATCGGACGTATCGGGTCAGTAAAACATCTAGTACTATTACAAGATCTTCCTCTACCTACATAGGCTATGGTTTCTGACTGTCCTGTGGACAGTCCTGATCCTTCCTCCTCCTCGTTTTGTTCGAACTGGTCTACCGCTAATCTCTCTTCGTGTAGGCGTTCTATTTCTTTGCGAATCTTTCGGCACATGGCTATTATACAGTTTTGCTTATCATGTCTCCCTTCTGATATATTCTGGCTCCATCTGGTAAGAGTTTGCATTGCTTCCGGGTCTACCCCCGGTCGGTCTTGATTTCTGATCACACAATTTATAAGGAAACGTAACAGTTCCCCTTGTATCTCCACTTTCTGGTATTCCATAGCTCTGTTAATACATTCAGAATCTCGCCCTGTTTGGACAAAATGGTATATATTATCTAGATGCATAGTCATTCCTGGTAACTTCCCTAAATACACCGCGGCTCGTCGGATACGTAATGATGCCATGATCATTTCGTCCTCTTTGCCGGGCACAGGGTCATATCTACAATCTATAAGAAGTTCCTTAAGCGTACGGGCATTTATGAGTTTGGGGGTACGTGGGTGTGCTGATTCTTGAAAGGTAAGTTTATTTATTCTGGGTGGCGTAGAAAAAATATTGGTAGCACCTCCGGTAGCCCCGTCTGGGGTATCGGGCGTGAAAGGATTCGTTGAACGCGATACAGCAACTATAGGTGTGGACACAGCTATAGAAGTAGCTGTAGGAACAGATGTGGAAACAGATGTGCTTGCCGGAACTTGTGTCAGGATTTGTTGTTGTAGAGATACAGATACAGGATCTTGGCGTTGAACCTCCCCGGCCGACGGTCTATGTGGGGCGGGGTTAGCATACTCGGGAGCTGCGTCATCTAAATATGAGGAAAGAAAAACATCTTCTGCGGTTCTAGGATGCCCCTTAGGATGTACTTTTATTGGAAATAATGGGGGTGGCAAGTCTTTTGGTATCCCCGGAGTAGCCTTAGGTAATCCCTCGGCCAGAAGGGGATACATACCCTTCATAAGGGCATTTCTTTGTCTGTCTACTTGTTCTGATTTCACTCGTGTACCTTCTTCAATTAATAGATTTTCTCGGACTTTATTTGAATTCTCCTTAATTTTCTCTTCCTGTCTGAGTGCTTTTTCTGTACGTCTATGAGATTCTTTACGCCATAACTCAACGGCGTCTTTCTGTGACTGTCTGACTTTCCTTTTCCATAACTCTTCCTCTACTTTCATGATGCACTCTGCATCCCATGTCCCAGCTGCGGGCCACCTCTGACTTTCTGGTAATTCCTTGGTGTAGTCTACCCATAAATCAAGAAATAATATAGCGTCTAAGCCGTGTTTATGATACATGAAGTACCCTGGAGTGTCCCTAGGAGGAATAGGAACAGCTTCTTCGAGTACCCCTTTTCTAGTTGTGATCTGTCTTAATTTCGAAAAGAGCGGCATATTGAGGACTGATCTGATACTTGATTTTGAACAAACTTAATACAATAAACACGATAATGAACAGTCATTCATACCACAATATGCAGAACGTATTAACACATTTAACATTTAACATTTAAATGAGCAAACAATGATGATGACGATCTAAGGAAAACTTAATCACTAAACATAATACTCGGCATTATCTGGATTATTCTGAATTTATATACTTGATATACTAGATATACTGCTAAACAGTACAGATACACTGCTGAGACAGTGCAGACCGGATTTGTGTACCCAAACCCGTCTTGACCGGCACAACCTATGTGCACGTCAGAACGCCTCCCCAGTAATGGTACTCACCGGGTAGCTCGGAACGGAAGGCCTCGGGACGGAACTGAACTGGACCGGACTGGACTCGACTCGAAAACTTCGGACACTTCTGAGCTTCGGGAACCTGGTGGGCCTCTGTATACCTCGGATCTTGCTCTCTCAGCTAGGCTCTGGTCGGGATACTTCGCACTTCTCACCGCCTCGTCTGGGTGTTGATCGCAGCCTCAGTCGCCCCCGCTTGACCGGAGGGAGATACAGGAAATCCTGCTGGTACGCGTTGTTGTCCGTCCAGCTGTGGCAGGAGACCGGGCCTGCAACGCACCGCCGGCGCGTGAGATGAGAAAGGGTCCCTGTTCGGGCGCCATTCATGTGGTAAATAATTTAATTACCGGGACTTAATTTGATACAGAAACATAATAAAAAATAGCTCAGTAAATAAGAGGCAGAATCCGTGGTATTAGAGGTTCGGAATGGGCTTTATTCCAATGGACGATTCGAATCGGTTGCTCCAAGTTCCATCACCACGAGGGTTCAGGAAGTGAAGTACATACATTATTGATAATTAATCACTTTTATACAATAGGCATTACAGTGAAGCAAATGCAAGAGGCGTAACAATTGATAGCAAAGATAACATTTCTCATGCGTAGCTGAAGGAGGCGTAATTGGGAGTAACAAGGAAACGTCATTGGTTGTGATGTCACATATGGGTGGACCTATGAAATAATTTCGCAATGTCAGCAGAAATACTTGGCAGAGATGCGCGCACAGCAGCATGACGTGTGATTGACGTGCAACTAGGGGGTGAAGGGGACTTGACATTTAGCTCTACATGTGGCGACAGATGTCTGGAGGGTCAAGTCAACCTAATCCCAAATCATATCTAACATCCTATGTTTAAAGAACTACGTTATCCAAAAGAGAGGTCTCTTAGAGTAGAATCTTATTCTATACTGACTATACTGACTGTTAGTGCGTGTACACGCGTCTAAGTGTCTACACTAGATGCGAGGGCAGAAGTCTTCCATAATAATAAGGCTATGAATTACTTGCATAAAGACGGAGAAGCCGGGCCTTTGCTCGGTAGCTGGAAGAATGTTTACTGAAACTACTAGACAGGAATGCATTGGGCAGGGAGCGGAGCAGATAATTTCGAAGGTGAAATACAGTTTCTTGGCAGGCAACAGGCTGATGTCAGGCTTCGTGAGCCGCGCAGGGAATGAGACAAAGTTCATGGTCACAGATGCAGGCTCAGACTGGAGCTTCAGAGGCAGAAAGCAAGAAAAGCTTGATGACAGAATCAGGGCCTACTTGCCTGGACTGTAAAATGGCATAAGTGAACCATATAAAGCCGGTGGCCTTTCATACTTAGGAATGGAATATCCGGCCTATTCATGGCGGATCTGAAAGAGGACATGTTGACGGTGGACGCACAAGTGTTTGCGTCTTCATAACTGGAACTGGAGGGATCATACATGTACTTGTGATTTATACATGAAACCGTTGGGGTCCAAGATAGGGGACATAACTGATCAGAAAAATCCATATTTCCACAATGCCACCTAGGTCACGTGCAAGATTTGCTAAAGAGTGCTGTTGGGAGGGGATTCTAACAAGAAATACTCGTGCGGCACGGCAAGTATGATGAAGCACCTGAGTACCCTTCATCCGATCAATCTTGCACGAGAAGAATGCCGACGGATGAGAGACACTCCTACTCCTGCGCCTTCCACCTCATCGCAGCCGAGTACTTCAAGAGTGCATCCATCAGCCCAAAATTTGGACATCCGTCCTCAATTTCAATTTTTAAACGTGCTCTGCACTAAGTGCAATGCGACTTTGTGTTACGGTGAGCAGTCGATCGATCTGATCTGCCACGGGCAAGAAAGTCACAATTGCTAGGTTTTTTTTGTATTTTTTTTGTTCCCTGAAGTTCATTGTTTGGTTCCTCCTGTTTTGTTTTTTTGGGTTTTTTTTTCCAGAAAAAACAAAAAAAATCACAAAATTGTTCAAAAACCCCCCAAAAAAATATAAAAGAAGAAAAACAAAATTTCTTCTAGGAACTAATTTTCCTGGTTTAAAAAAAGAGCTACATTCTTTGTTAGTGTGTGAAAGTTTAGATGAATGTATGTGTAGTACGTAATTGACTGAATGAATGCATTAGTAGCGTATGGTGAATGTATAAGTGCAGAACTATGAGGAAGTGCTGCAGCATCACACAGTAACCTCTTTAACTGCAGTGTGCTGTAGTACTTCCGTAGCACAGGGATGCAACATATGTACATAAATATGTTGCAAATCTATGCTTCTCTCTGCACGGCTGCTTAAACTGCAGCCATGTGGTGACACAGGCACCCTTCCACCATAGTGCAAGGATATCTGTGTCATATGCTGTTTGTTTTTCTGCAGGATGACACACCTTCCTGCATAAAAACAATGAGAAAATGCATTTTTCTCCTTCCATGTATGCTGAACATTTCAGCATGCATTGAAGATATAAAAATGTGGAGAAATGAAAACAATTCTCCTTGTTGTGCTTTCCTACACCAATTTTAGAATGGTGTAGCATTCACACACATATCGAGATTTATGATTTATGATAAATCTAGACATGTGTCTTGTTCTATGAGTATTCAGTGCAATCATGCACAACAACACTTATAGAACGCCCTTTCAATGCAAAGTGGTGTGCATAATAAGGTTGTATTTACATGGAGTATAAAAAGTGCACAGAGTGCCTTTTCCTCTCTTTGTAAATATGAAAGAGTGTCTTGCACAATAACTATGTTACAAAAAGTGACATATTTCCGGTTTTAAAATTCCTTGCGAATGATAAAAGGTAAGCACAGAGTTTTGTCTGCAAAGATGTTCAAAGAAGAATGATTGAAATGATTGCGGTCCTTCAATAGGTACAATGGGAAATATTATGAACCCCTCAAATCTCTTTTTTTGCAGGTCACATGATATCTGATTATGGTCAGATTTCAAAACTACATAGGTATAAACAGAGTGTTTTTAGAAACGTGTTTCAACTTTGTAGCTTCGTGCAGACCTCCTCAGTCTGCATATTGAGACTTAGTTAAACTTACCTTCACAATAATAGGAATAAAAAATGGTATACATTTTTTTCAGATTTTCATTGCAATCTAAATTCGTTTAAATTGCTTATTTTAAAATTTGGATCTGTGAAAGAAAAGAAAAAAAATATATAACATGTAATAATACATTTTTTACAACACAGCATAATTTCCACAAAGTAATTTGTTTGCCTTTTTTGCTGTTCTCAGAATATATTGGATTTCACTAGAAATAGTGATTTCAATCGTACTCATCACTTAACAGCGGGCAAAAATAAAACAATCAGAAAGATTGTTAAAAAAAAACAACATGCTATTCTCAGTAATATACCACAAGATACAAATCACACATATATAAAATGCTTATGGATAACAAAATTCTATAAGTTTAACTTACAAAAACTGTAAATGTTGTCGCTTAAAAATATTCACCGAATCTAAGGATGAATTTTTGGCGGAGGCACCACGCCCACAAGGTTTTTCTTCAGTGGTGTGGAAATTTTTTACTTTTCCCGAGGGGCAAACAAAGACCAATGCCACCTTGGTCACGTGCAAGATTTGCAAAAGAGTGCTGTCGCGAGGGGATCCTAACAAGAAATACTCGTGCAGCACGGCAAGTATGATAAAGCACCTAAGGACCCTTCATCCGAACAATCTTGCACGAGAAGTGTGCAAAGGGATGAGAAACACTCCTGCTCCTGCGCCTTTCTGAGTTTCTTTTCTTTTTCTTTTTTTTCTGCCATATTTTAATGTTGAAAAACAGTATCTGTAAAAAAGAATCACAAATAAATGTATATTAATAACTTTCAAATTTATACTATTCCATTACTGTACAAACACATTTTATATAAAAGCTGCCTAAGAAACTATAGCCCTGAAACACAAGTGTGACGATGGTTAAAACACTACATGCATAGTGCATACTACTTTGAAGCAGTTCATGCCCTGAAGCCTACCTCACTAAAAGACTACATGCTAACTGACTGAATGATTAAAGTACTATAAGGAGACACACTGGGTGAGTAACAGGGTGTTTGCTAGAAGTGTATGAATACTGACTGGGGAATTGAAGGTGTGAAAGACAACTGTGTAGGTGGTTAAGCGGACTGCATACATAGTGGATAGGCGTTTGAAGCAGTCCATGTGCTAAGGCCTGGCTCACTGCATGAGTACTTGGGTACTGACTGAATGATTACAGTACAGCAAGGAGAGTGCCTGGGTGAATTTGTAAGTGGTTGGCTTTTGGCACAGTGAATGGATTAGTACTTGGTACTGAATGGGACACTAGAGGAGTGCAAAGGAAGTGACAGGATGTTTGTTGGACTGTATTTATACTGACTAGGGAATTGAAGGTGTGAAAGACAAGTGTATAGTATGTTAGAAGACTGCATGCATTCTGCATAGACATTTGAAGCAGTCTATGTGGTAATGTATGGTTCACAACATGAGTACTTGGAAACTGACTAAATCATCAGACTACTGCTAGGACAGTGCCTGGGTAAAACGTTTAAATTTTCAGTTCTGGCGCAGTGAAGAGAATAGTACATGGTACTGCACTTTCGTGTCAAAGCCTAACTCATTTAATCAACGCATAAGCAAAGACTAGCTTCTAATGCTACTAAAACTTGACAACATGACCGGTTTTAAAACAGTTATCTGTCAGCAAATACACAATGTTACCAAATGCTTCTCTCACAATCCTTACCCAAATGCACACAGACTCACAGTGTGATTTTAGACAAGCAACACTATCCTAGGAGTTTACCCAAACTCATTCACTAGTCTAGAAGAGGTAAGGGTACTGCACACAATCTACATATTTAAGTACTGCACTTTAGTGTCAAAGCCTGACTCATTTTATCAATGCATAAGCAGAGACTGGCTTCTAATGCTACTAAAACTTGACAACATGACAGGTTTTAAAACAGTTATCTGTCAGCAAATACACAATGTTACCAAATGCTTCTCTCACAGTGGTACCCAAATGCACACAGACTCACAGTGTGATTCTAGACAAGCACCACTATCCCTAGGAGTTTACCAAAACTCATTCACTACAGTGGAAGTGGTAAGGGAACTGCACACAATCTAAATATTTCAGGACTGCACTTTTGTGTCAAAGCCTGACTCATTTAATCAAAGCATAAGCAAAAACTGCCTTCTAATGCTACTAAAACATGACAACAAGACAGGTTTTAAAACAGTTATCTCTCAGCAAATACACGATGTTATCAAATGCTTCTCTCACAGTGGTTCCCAAATGCACACAGACTCACAGTGTGATTCTAGACAAGCAACACTATCCCTAGCAGCTTACCAAAACTCATTCACTACTGTGCAAGGGGTAAGGAGACTACACACAATCTACATATTAAAGTACAGCACATTAGTGTCAAAGCATGACTCATTTTATCAATGCATAAGCAAAGACTGGCTTCTAATGCTACTTGAACTTGACTACATGGCAGGTTTTAAAACAGTTATCTGTCAGAAAATACACAATGTTACCAAATGCTTCTCTCACAGTGGTTTCCAAATGCACACAGACTCACAGTGTGATTCTAGACAACAACCACTATCCCTAGGAGTTTACCAAAACTCATTCACTACTGTGGAGGTGGTAAGGGAACTGCACACAATCTACATATTTCAGGACTGCACTTTTGTGTCAAAGCCTAACTCATTTAATCAATGCATAAGCAAAGACTGGCTTCTAATGCTACTAAAACTTGACAACATGACAGGTTTTAAAACAGTTATCTGTCAGCAAATACACGATGTTACCAAATGCTTCTCTCACAGTGGTTCCGAAATGCACTCAGACTCACTGTGTGATTCTAGACAAACAACACTATCCCTGGCACTATACCAAAACACATTTCTTCATCTAGAAGGAGTACTAAATTTTAGTGTAGAAACATAACTCATTTCACAAATTCATAAACAATGACTGGTTTCTAATTCTACCAAAATATAAAAACAGCACAGTTATCTGTCTGCAAACAAATGAAAAACACAAATGCTTATCACAGAATGGTTTTTACATGCACACACACAGTCAATAAGAATGCAGAGAAAAAAAGTACTCCCTACACTTTAGCAGGAGAAATACATTAGTCTGATTAAAATCAAAATAGTCTACATACATCCCCTCACAATTAAATAACTCACCTTTCAAGTTGTTTTGTAGATTAAGAAGTATATCAGTCACACACCAGATTTTCTTATACAGAATCTCTGCACTGTGCACCTCTCAGCAGAACCAAAGAATGGCAAAGTTTCCCTCTCATTTCCCACACATATACATGTAAACATCAAATCACATTCCTTCTCACATAAATTCAAAAGCAAACACACATTTCTATTGGTTAAACATTTCAACCCTTTCCAAATGACATAAATTTCAACCCTTCCCACAATCTGCCTTCTGCCTGTTACCATAGAAACAGGTCATGGAACACTGTACTGAGCACACAGGTCACAAGTTCAGCATACAATGTTGCTAATCAAGACAGCAAGTGTGCTTGACTTTTCAACATATCAGATTATCATATATAATGTTCCTTACAATCAGTTTTTGTTAACCAATAAGAATCATGCGTTTAAAAAACAGAAATATACACCCTACCTTTCAGTGTAGAAGGTTGTCAAACAACCAATGATTTCTTGTCTTTTTTCAAAACTGCATCTTAGCCACCATTTCAGAAGCATCTTACTTTCCAAACTGCCATTTCATTTACAGAGACCATCTGAGTGCATCCAGACCTCCTTTCAAGATGCTTAGAGTGTGGATTGTGGGACACAGCTATATTTTCTGGAGCCAAAGGTATGCAGAAAACAAAGGCATTCACAAAGACCTAGGTTTGACAAATGTAGACATTAAATGGATTGGACAGAGAGGGTTAAAGTGGCACCAATTGATGCCATTGGTGAAATCCTTCATGTGTATCCAACACCCTGACCTCATAATAGTGCACTGTGGTGGCAATGACCTAGGCACTTTGACTGGGGTAGGTCTGGAAATCCTTATGAAGGACACCTTTGCAGAACTGTTTTCACTTTTCCCCAAAACTGCCTTTGTGTATTCTAACATATGTCAAAGGCAGAAATGGAACTGGTCCGATCATTTTTGTCCACAAATTGAGAAAGCTAGGAAACGTGAATAAATCTGTTTCTGCTTTTCTCCAAGACTATAGAATGGGGTCCATTTACAATAACAATCTGTGCTTTCATATGCAAGAGATGTATAGGAGAGATGGAGTACACTTTACTGATGAAGGAAACAGAGTCTTCCTCAACAACTTTAGACTCTGTATAGGTACTTACTTATAAGTACCAAAAAATCTCAATGAACACAACGGCTCTTTTTAGAGCCATTCAAGAACAAAACACTTAAGCTTTATCTTCATCTCCCAAAAATTTCAATTTTTTTTTCCTTCAATCCGCGCACCCAACGCGAGAGAATCCGTGCACCCAACGCGTTAGGATGCGCGCACCCTGAGCGCATTTCGCCGTTTTTTTTTTTTTTAAAAGCGGGCCGCAGGGGGTCCTTCTGGGACCCCCTAAGCACCTCTAGAGGGTCAGAGTATTTCCACTCTGCCCCCTTTATATGTTTTACACACTTATTGCCCTTGCTTCTTCATCCTCGCTTCTACCAAGGCAGAAAATGGCCGCCAACAGTTTCTGGTTTCGAATGTAGACAGACACTCAACAGCCAATTAGCATTCAGCACGCGATCGGGAGGGTGCGCGCTCGGTTCGGGGAGGATGTGCTTACGGTGCGGGTTGGGTGCGCGGATCCTCCATAGATATCACTAACTTTTTTACCCTAATTTTCTCAGAAACTACTGAACAGATTCACACCATTCATTAAAAAGGCACAAGTCTGAACTGAGGACTACCTCTTTGCCAAATTTGGTGTCATTCTGTTCAGCGGTTCAGGCTGTAGCTGCGACAACAGATCCTTTGGGAAATTGCATGGGGAAAATGCGTTTTGGGACCCCTCTTTTTTCTCGGCCCCCGCTTGACAAATCACCACAAAACTTTCAGGGTAGGAGCGGAGCGGAGCTGGCCAAAAGTTTGGAAAATTTCGCAAAGATTCGTCAACCAGCGTTAGACTTATTGGGAATAGAATGTTGCGGATTTCCTATGGAAAATAGGTCCTAACTATAACTATCTACTGGCGACCTCCAGTAGATAATATATATTATCTACTGGCGGTCGCCAGTAGATAGTTATAGTTAGGACCGAGTTCCCATAGGAAATCTGAGAATTCTATTTTGAATAATTTTGGCGCCGGTTGACTTATCTTCGTGAAATTTTCAAAACTAATGGGGCGCTCAGCTCCTACCCTGAAAGTCTCGGGGTGATTCGTCAAGCGGGGGCTGAGAAAAAAGGGGGGGTCCCAAAACGCGTTTTCCCCATTCATTTACCCATAGGACCTTTAGTTGAAGGTACAGCCCGAACGGCTGAACAGAATTTCTTGAAATTTGGCAAAGAGGTAGTCCTCAGGTCAGGCATGTGCCGTTTGCTTAAATGGTGTAAATCCGTTCACTAGTTCCTGAGAAAATCAAAAGTAAAATCACATAAATATCTGGGCGGAGCCTAACCACACATCTCATCGTGAGATCTGATTGGCTGTCAGCACTTCATCCAAGAAGTGTTGGCAGCCATCTTGGGACCAATATACATGATAGCACCTCATTAAAAAGCATTGCAGTTAATAGAAGGTTTTAAGACTTCAGTTACATTATAAATCATTTGTTGAGGGTACCATACTCATTTTAGGAATTGTGGTGTGTTCTAAGGTGATTTTACCATGTGAAAAAGCCTTCTGCTGTGATAACATGAATCATGTTTGAGAGAAAACTATTTTCTCATGCTTTTCCCACAGAGGTTTGGAAGGTGATCTATAAGCTAACTGAGAGCATATTTTCTGTAAATTCACATTATCTTTCTGTAGTATCCTCAGGTCATGTTGTTATGTTCCTTTCATTCTGTACCTAGCTGCTCAGCCAGTGTCAGTGTTCCGCGTAGAATGTTAGTGTGGGTGGAATGCTTGCACACGTGGGGCCAGCCCACTACATTTATGGCGACGATCTGGAGAAAATCTCACGCTTAAAGCAACATGAAGTCAAGCAAAAATGAAGAGTGGACAAAGAGAACGTGTAGAAAAGAACTAAGGTCAAGAAAAAAGAAAAAAAAAGAAACAGGCATCAAGAAATTTAAAGAAGAGAAAAGAAACATGTTGAAGAAAAAGAAATATCTGCCTGCCTAAGGGATAGGAGTGGGTTTTAGTCCCATTTCCTTTTAGATATTTATCCCTGCCTTGGGGATGGGAGTGGGTTTTTAGTCCCATCACCCCACGTTCACAGTAATTTATATGGGAATGGGTTTTAGCCCCATTTTTAACAGGGGGTTTTAGTCCCACCTTTGTCAATTTGAGTTTGGGTGTCAGTCCCATTTACTCTGTTATAGGGGGTAAGAGTCCTACCTATTTATAGGGGGTGAGAGTCCCACCTATGTCATTAGTAATGGGTCTCAGTCCTATTTACTAAGTTTAAAGGGGGTTTTAGTCCCACCTTTTACGTTTGTGTTGGGATTAAGTCTTTTCATTTACGTATTTGCTGTTTTGTGTGTGTGTAGCCATCTTTTGATGCCACACGGTGCTGCATGTTGGTTTTACGTGCTGCACAGTCAGTGGGTTTTAGTCCCATATGACGTATTATTTACATTTGGGTGTTAGTCCTAAACACGTGGGTATTTTTAGTCCCATAGTGTCCCTTACATGAGGGGTGGTGTTTTGAGTTTTTCGTCACAGTCTTCTCACGTGAGAAGTACTTCCTTGGGTGTTGTTGTACCCACAGGCATTTATACCCGTAGGATTCTACTCTGGGTATCAGATTCATTTGTTGTATGTGAGCTCTTATTTCACTACTTAAATTTTTTTTTTGTTGAGTATTAAGGGAAGAGAATGGTGTTAGTGTGTTGATCTATGCTTGCATCTTTCCTTTCTCCTTAGTGTGTCTGTTTTCCCTCCCGTGATGTATGTCTTCATGCATCCTTGGGTTTATGGACTATTCATATCTTGTGTACATTTCTGTATTTATTTGTTTGCTTATTAGTAGTTTGGGTCTATTCTAGGTTTTATTAATTTTCAGTGTAAAGGAAGAGGATGTGTAGTATCCTCAGGTCATGTTGTTATGTTCCTTTCATTCTGTACCTAGCTGCTCAGCCAGTGTCAGTGTTCCGCGTAGAATGTTAGTGTGGGTGGAATGCTTAGATACTGTGTGGGACTGAGACAGTTGGGAAGATGGGCTGAGCAGCTAGGAGGCTGCTCCTGGTGGGGCTAATACTGGGGCCTATGTTGGGGCCTATTGTGGAGCCTGATCTGGGGCCTGTTCTGGGTTTACTACTTCTACACCTAAGATCTCAATAAACTTCATCTACTCCTACCTGGCCACGTCTACAGCGTCTACTTGTACATCCTGCACACGTGGGGCCAGCCCACTACACTTTCTCAGTCATGTGAGAATGAAGTCTGACATTCTCAGTAAAACATGTACATCCAACAAGGGCAGAGACTGTCAGTTGATTCCTTTGTGTTCTACTGCAGCTTCCCAGAGTGTTCTAAAGAACAACTAGAGCGCTAACAGTCCTACTTATGACAAACGTATGGCACACCTGAAGCCATCTTGGTTGGAATAAAGTGGTAATTCTTAAAACATTTAATTTAAAAAGGAACAAAATGAGGGGGTTCATTTGCCATAGAAAGTATGATTAGTGCTGCAGAAAGAAAAATTAGGGCACATTTTGAGTGACTTCTCAAATCCTCTTCTATTTCATTAAAAAACTTCTGACATGCAGATTGAAACATGCACTTTCAATACCAGCAGCAGACTTCCCTGGTGAGCAGTAGCTTTACTACAGTGATCTAATAAGCAACTAGAGTGCTAACATTCTGAATTGATGGCAAATTTGTGACACATCTGAATGCCTTCTTGATGGAATCAAAGTAAAAAACTGAAAGTATTTCCTACTGAGGAGACTGTAGTAAATGAGGAAATTAGGAAACATCATAACAAATAAGTCTCCCAAAATGGCCACCAGAGACAAAAGTGCCAAAATGTAGCCCAAATATCACCCAGATGTAGCCCAAGTATAGCCCAATGACAGAATGTCCCAGAGTGTTCTAACGAACAACTAGAGCGCTAACAGTCTTACTTATGACAAAAGTATGGCACACCTGAAGCCATCTTGAATGGAATAAAGTGGTAACATTTAAAACATTTAATTTACAAAGGAACACAATGAGGGGATTCATTTTGCCATAGAAATTATGATTAGTGCTGCAGAAAGAAAAATTAGGGCACATTTTGACACCTCAAATCCTCTTCTATGTCATAAAACATTTCTGACATGCAGACTGAAACATGCACTTTGAATACCAGCAGCAGACTTCCCTGGTGAGCAGTAGCTTTACTACAGTGATCAAATGAGCAACTAGAGTGCTAACATTCAGAATTTATGGCAAATGTGTGACACATCTGAATGCCGTCTTGATGGAACCAAGTAAAAAACTGAAAGTATTTCCTACTGAGGAGACTGCAGTAAATGAGGAAATTAGGAAACTTCATAAAAAATAAATCTCCCAAGATGGCCACCAGAGACAAAAGAGCCCAAATGTAGCCCAAATATCACCCAGATGGAGCCCATGTATAGCCCAATGACAGAATGTCCCAGAGTGTTCTAACGAACAACTAGAGCGCTAACAGTCTTACTTATGACAAAAGTATGGCACACCTGAAGCCATCTTGATTGGAATAAAGTGGTAACACTTAAAACATTTAATTTACAAAGGAACAAAATGAGGGGGTTCATTTTGCCATAGAAATTATGATTAGTTCTGCAGAAAGAAAAATTAGGGCACATTTTGACTTCTCAAATCCTCTTCTATTTCATAAACAAATTCTGACATGCAGACTGAAACATGCACTTTGAATACCAGCAGCAGACTTCCCTGGTGAGCAGTAGCTTTACTACAGTGATCAAATGAGCAACTAGAGTGCTAACATTCAGAATTTATGGCAAATGTGTGACACATCTGAATGCCTTCTTGAGGGAATCAAAATAAAAAACTGAAAGTATTCCCACTGAGGAGACTGCAGTAAATGAGGAAATTAGGAAACTTCATAACAAATAAATCTCCCAAGATAGCCACCAGGGACAAAAGAGCCCAAATGTAGCCCAAATATCACCCAGATGTAGCCCAAGTATAGCCTAATGACAGAATGTCCCAGTGTGTTCTTAAGAACAACTAGAGCGCTTACAGTCTTACTTATGACAAAAGTATGGCACACCTGAAGCCATCTTGATTGGAATAAACTGGTAACACTTAAAACATTTAATTTAAAAAGGAACACAATCAGGGGGTTCATTTTGCCATAGAAATTATGATTAGTGCTGAAGAAAGAAAAATTAGGGCACATTTTGAGTGACTACTCAAATCCTCTTCTATTTCATTAAAAAATTCTGATATGCAGACTGAAACATGCACTTTTAATACCAGCAGCAGACTTCCGTGGTGAGCAGTAGCTTTACTACAGTGATCTAATGAGCAACTAGAGTGCTAACATTCAGAATTTATGGCAAATGTGTGACATATCTGAATACCTTCTTGATGGAATCAAAGTAAAAAACTGAAAGCATTTCGTACTGAGGAGACTGCAGTAAATGAGGAAATTAGGAAACTTCACAACAAATAAATCTCCCAAGATGGCCACCAGACACAAAAGAGCCTAAATGCAGCACAAATATCACCCAGATGTAGCCCACATGTAGCCCAATGACAGAAGTGTGCAAAACACTTATTTTTTGTGTATTTGCAGTTTTAGATAGTGCAGACTTGTCAGGTATTGGAATTCTTTACATGAGCATTGGTTACATCACACAAGATCAAATTCATTTTGCTTGTAGACATGGGGAGATTAAGTGATTTGACCACAATCACAGAATGTTGAGCTGAAGCAGAATCTCCAACCTTATTCCCCAGTTGCAAAGTCTGCAGCTCTGGAAGTAACACCACATCCTCTCGCCAAGGTGCAACATTTAATCAAGTGGTCAACTGGATAAAAAAACAAAGATTACAAATAATTTAAAAGTTCTTTGTTGCTATTTGAAAACTCAGAAAATATGTCCTCATTTTAGTTTTTTAGATCACTAAGCATAATTTTGATGCAAATAAGACCCTCTCATATATGTAATTTCTAAAGGAAATACTCTATGTATTACAGTTTTGATTACATCAAGATGACGTCAGGTGTTCCACACTTTTGTAATAAATATAGAATGTTAGCAATCTAGTTGTTCATTGGGATACTGTTGAGAGGCAGAGGCCAGGGGCACGGACTCTGAAAATTGAAGGCAGGTAGGAGAGTGCAGAGGCAACAATTTGACCACACTGGGCAGGCAGGAAGGGCAGTGGCAGCACAACAGACTATGGAGGGCAGTGGAAAGGGGGGCAGGGGCAACAAACTAACAATACAGGACTGGCAAGAGAGGCTGTGGCAATATAATAGACCATTGTGGGCAGAAGGAAGAGGCAGTGGTAGTACAACCATACATGCCAACAGACCCGTTTCAGCCAGGAAACGTCCAATGTTTTTAAGCTCAAATGGGCTTTATTTGATCTGTCTCCTGTCTACAATCTCCTCTTTTTCAATGTAACTCAAAGGGGAAAATCAACACCCCAGTTTTTTTTCAAAATCTCCCTCTTAACAAGTTCAAAATGTTCGCAAGTATGGTACATTGAATCATGGTAGGCAGGAGGAATTGGGGTAGGGACATGGACTCGGATAACAGAGGACAGGAGGGACATGGAGAGGTGCACCAAACTGACCCTACATGGAAGGCATCAGGGTTTGCAGCAGCACAATACACCACACAGCGCATGCGGGACGGGAGTGCAGCACAACAATCCATAGAAAGCAATAGGGAGGGGACAGGACCATGCACATGGACAACAGAGAACAGATGGGAAAGAGGCAATGGTAGCTAGCTGACCATAATGGACAGACAGGAGAGAAAGCTGCAGCATAACAGACCATAAAGGGCAAGAGGGACGGATCAGGGGCATTACAATGGAACAGACAAGCCAGGAGGGAGGGAATAGGGGGTCTGCACATGGAAACAGAGGGCTGGGGGCAAGGTGGCAGGGCAGGAGCAGCAAGATGACCATGGAGGTCAGGCAGGATGGGCACTAGAAACAAGACACACCATGGAGAGCAACAATGAGACTATGGTGGCATACACACAGACCATGGAGGGAAGGTGGGAGGGGGTCAGGGGCAGCTAGCTGACCACACTGGGAAGGTGGGAGGGGCCATGGCAGCACAGAAGACCATGCATGGCAAGCGGGAGGGTTAGTGGCAGCACAATTGTTATGATGGGCAAGAATGAGGGTGCAGGGGCATGCACAAAGGACCATGGAGGATAGAAGGGAGGGTCAGGACCTGAGCACAGACAAGAGAGTTCAGGGGAATGGGCCTCACAACAGACCGCGTGGGGCAGGCAGGAGGAGCAGTTGCAACACAACAGATCAGGGGGGGCAGAAGGGTGTGGCAGTAAAATGGACCATGGAGGACAAGAGGAAGGGGATAGGGAGGAGGTGGATGTGGCAGCAAGCTAACTGTTCAGAGAAGGTGGGTATTAGGAACTTTATTGTTTTTAAAATGTGTGTCTGTGCAAACTACTTAAAATATGAACAAGTATGCAGCATAATCCCACTTTTATTCAGGAAGAAGAGGACGTTTGTGACTGTGACTCCGGGCTCACTTGGCAGAAACACCCCCTGACCCTCCACCCCCATCGCAAAATGTAATGCCCGTGAAAAGGGTAGGTGGACGCAGTGTTATATAGAACATAGTCCTGAGAGCACGATTGAAAATGAAAACTAGATGTAGTATATGGTATAAACTATGCACCAAAAAGTGTGATATAAGATGAACCGGGCGTGAAATATAATATGCAATACATTGTGCGCAATGACAGATTCATTGGAGAACGCGAGATAGCACAGGCACTAGCGCGTGCTATGCGATATGCACCTTGGAGTGTAATATGCACAGGGCAGTGTTGTGTAACATAACGAGTCTCTAAAGTTGTAATATAAAATATGTGCTGGGGAGTGTAACGTTGCATATGCACTGTGACAAAGATATGGATCCCAGATTGTAATATGTATGGCATAGCGCTGTGCGTTATAACATAGGCATCGAGAAAGGCACGTTAGATGGGGCAATATAACCCGTGCGAAGGCAAGTGTGGCATGACATATTCACGGGGTGGTGTTACAGTGCACATGGGCTAGAGAGTGTCATAGCATACGCACTAGCTGGTGGAATACAACACAGAGGTGTGAGGCAATCGGCGGGCACTGGTGGGTGTAACACAGCATTGGGCTCAGCCAGGAGCACGCTGTGACTCTCAAGTGAGGTTCGTCTCCTTTCTAGAGAGTAAAATAAAAAGTATTACACATCCGGCGGTGGATGTGTTTTTTATTAACCGTGAGGGGGGTTTCTTGCATAGTTTGGTCGAATTTTTGTCGACTCCCCTTTGAATGGCTTGGTGTGCGTGTATATTAAATGTGCCCGTCAATAGCTTCCCATGTTTGTATAAATAAACGACAAGGGTGTCTACTTGGAGAGTACCCACCGGCGGGGGCGCCGGGATTAGGCACGGTAGGGCGTCAGACACGTCAGAGCTTCACTAGCGGTGTAAATACATTCCATGTGGATCCATTCTATGCATAGTCGCCTTTTAATGAATATCACGCAAATCGTCATGGTGATAGGTACATACGGTTTGTCCAGCATGTCCTAGGTGTTTATATAAATATATATATTTTTAAAATAATAAAAAACAAAGGCCGGCCCCGGGGGATGGGGTTACCAGAGCCATAAGTGGCCTGAGGAGGGGGGCAACGCAGCCCCCTCCTAAAGAATTTAAATTAAAAAAAGGCCATGACCCGGGGGTTGGGGTCCCCGGGGCTGATTAAGGCCTTGGGAGGACCAAATTTATTTTTTTCAACAGAAAAAATTAGGGTGCATGCCCTGGGGGATGGGGTCCCCAGGGCCAGTAAATTAGAAAAAGAAGGGGGCCACACAGCCCTCCTTCTTAAAAAAATAAAATAAATAAAAGACCGGCATCGCGATGGAGGCCACGCCCCCTCCTTGCAGCACTCTGCAAACGCACCCCCTGGCCAGTTGTAAGTTGGGGAATTAATTCCCCTTCAATACTGAGGGTCCCTGAGGGCCAACTAGCCCAACAGGTATCTCCAGTGTGCGCCAGGGAGCTGCGTTGCAGACAGGTGTTCTGAGGCCACGCCCCTTTTTACACCTCTATGCAACGCAGCTCTGTGGCGCTTACTGGAGGTACCTAGTGGGCTAGTTGGACCCTAGGGACCCTCAGTATTGAAGGGGAATTAATTCCCCAACTTAAAAAACTGCCACAGGGCATGTTTACACAGTGCGGAAGGAAGGGGACGGGGCCAGAGGTGACGTGTGCAAACACGCCCTATGGCGCATTTTAGGTTGGGGAAATAATTCCCCTTCAATCCTGAGGGACCCTGGGGGCCAACTAGCCCACCAGGTGCTTCCAGTAAGTGCCACTGCTCTGCGTTGCAGAGCGGTGGTTCATGCCGTGCCCCCTTTTACACCTCTCTGCAATGGCGCTTACTGGACGTACCTAGTGGGCTATTTTGCCCCTAGGGATCCTCAGGATTCAAGGGGACTTAATCTCCCAACTTAAAAAACGGCCACAGGGCGTGTTTACACAGTGCGGAAGGAAGGGGACAGGGCCAGAGGTGACGTGTGCAAACACGCCCTATGGCGCATTTTAAGTTGGGGAAATAATTCCCCTTCAATCCTGAGGGCCCCTGGTGGCTAACTAGCCCACCAGGTGCTTCCAGTAAGCGCCACTGAGCTGCGTTGCAGAGAGGTGGTCCAGGCCGTGCCACTTTTTACACCTCTCTGCAACGCAGCTCTGTGGCGCATACTGGAGGTACCTAGTGGGCTAGTTGGACCCTAGGGACCCTCAGGATTCAAATTAACTTAATCTCCCAACTAAAAACGGCCACAGGGCGTGTTTACACAGTGGTATAGGGAGGGGACGGGGCCTGAGTTAACGTGTGCAAACAAGCCCTGTGGCACGTTTTAAGTTGGGGAAATAATTCCCCTTCAATCCTGAGGGCCCCTGGGGGCTAACTAGCCCACCAGGTGCTTCCAGTAAGCGCTACTGAGCTGCGTTGCAGAGAGATGGTCCAGGCCTTGCCACTTTTTACACCTCTCTGCAACGCAGCTCTGTGGCACATACTGGAGGTACCTAGTGGGCTAGTTGGACCCTAGGGACCCTCAGGATTCAAATGAACTTAATCTCCCAACTAAAAACGGCCACAGGGCGTGTTTACACAGTGGTGAAGGGAGGGGACGGGGCCTGAGTTAACGTGTGCAAACAAGCCCTGTGGCGTGTTTTAAGTTGGGGAAATAATTCCCCTTCAATCCTGAGGGACCCTGGGGGCCAACTAGCCCACCAGGTGCTTCCAGTAAGCACCACTCCGCTGCGTTGCAGAGAGGTGGTCTTGGCCGTGCCTATTTTTACATCTCTCTGCAACACAGCTCTGTGGCGCTTACTGGAGGTACCTGGAAGTCTAGTTGGATCCTAGGGACCCTCAGGATTCAAGGGGACTTAATCTCCCAACTTAAAACGGCCACAGGGCGTGTTTACACAGTGGGGAAGTGAGGGGATGGGGCCTGAGGTGACGTGTGCAAACACGCCCTGTGGCGCGTTTTAAGAGGTAGTTTTAATCCCCTGCCCTATTATATACTAGGGGCTTACAGAGAAGGTCATGCTGATCACAGGGGGGACCCCAACGTATAGTGTTCCCTAGTGTATGTAGGTGTTTTCACTGTATTCTGAGTGTCTTTTAACATAGCACTGGCTCTAGGACTGGTTAGTCAGACTCAGTTACCACCAGAATCCGTCTGAAAAAGTTGAGGGTACAGGAGGATTTGGCAACAAGGCTTCTTTCTGCTCTTCTGTTTGTTCTTTCTGCACGTTATCCTTCTTCCTGCACTTTTCTTCGTCTTTGAGGACTTCTGTTGCTTCTTTCTGCATTTCTTTTTTTTCTTTCTGTGCGTTTTTTCTTCTTTCTTCACAGGTCCTATCTCTGTAGGCATAGTTAGAAATTAGCATTTAAAAAACCTTTGAAATTCACTGAAAAAACCATAGGTTTCAGGCACGTTATAGTTAGGAATTAGCATTTAAAAAACCTTAGAAATTCACTAAAAAAACCATAGGTTTCAGGGGCGTTATAGTTAGCTGGACTTTTCACTCGTACAAAACCATTGAAATTCCCCCGTTATAGTTAGTTCAGCTAACTATAACTCGCGCGCCCGCAATCCACTGCTGATGACGTCACATATAACATCACTCATGACATGGTCACTGACATCACTCATGACATCACTGATGACATCTCAAATGACATCACTGATGACATCACTGATGACATCATCCTTGTGATAAAGTGGCAGACCTCCTCTCACCCTAATATAACCTTTGATACACACATTAAAAAATAGAGACTAAACTTTTCAAAACAATGGACATACCAATACCAGTTACAACAACCTCTTCAGTAATTCTAAGATCCACATACACATCCACTCATTCACCAACAGTCCTATGCAGTCACTCATACATGTACTCACTCATCATATGTACTCATACACCTATACATCCTGTTACACAATGCCACTCATCCATAGAGTTACTCACACACATAGTCACTCATGCTAATAAAGAATCAAACATACATTTATTTGCATATACAGTTATACACACAACACCACACTTACTTCCACGGAAACTTACACATACTTAGTCTTTTAAACAATCACTTATAGAAACACATACTTATTCATACAGGAACTCTTTCAATCTCTCACTCTCACATATACTCACTTACATACACCAATAGTCACATATACTAGTTTAAAACATATGTAGTTACTCATAGAGACACTATTGAGACAGTCATTCACTCACTCACATACCCATGCACACACTCATCCACCCATACAGTCCTGCACACATGCTGTCTTCAACACAAACAGTGAGTCACTCATTCATGCACCTATGCACTACGTAATACCCCCCACCGAACCATGCAGACACTCAGACTGATACTCAAAAAACCAACTAATAACCTATATAGACACCCATGTAGCTACTCACCAACCCATGCAGCCACTTCTACACAAAGTGAGAGACTGATACAGATATTTACATATTTAAACATTACTCACTAAGCCATGTATTCACTATGATACACTTAATCAGTCAGTTACAAAATATATTTTTGAAAAAAAATCATCCTTTTAGACACTTATATACCCATTTATTCTTCCATCGACCTTGAGATATACATATATAAAACATATTTAATTTTCAGAAAAACACACATTCACTGGACTATGTCATCAGTGATGTCATCAGTGATGTCATTTGAGATGTCATCAGTGATGTCATGAGTGATGTTATATGTGACGTCATCAGCAGTGGATTGCAGGTGCGCGAGTTATAGTTAGCTTAACTAACTATAACGGGGGAATTTCATTGGTTTTTTACGAGTAAAATGTCCAGCTAACTATAACGTCTGTGAAACCTATGGTTTTTTCACTGAATTTGCAAGGTTTTTTAAATGATAATTCCTAACTATAACGTGTGTGAAACCCATGGTTTTTTCAGTGAATTTGTATGTTTTTTTAAATGCTAATTCTTATATTTAACGTGTGTGATTTTTTTTTTTTTTTTGCAAAGTTTTTTACATCTTTTCATTTTTTCTTTATATTCTCTTTAAACACTATTGTAAAATTTAAAAACTTCTGCAATATATATTTTTTTCACCTTTTTTTTAACCAAACAGGTAAGATATATTAGTATAACATAGTGATTCTTTTTGTCCAATTTTTTTTTTTTTTTGTTTGTTTTTTACGTGCGCGTACGGTAAGCTTACCATAAGCGCACGGTTTGCTTTATGTACGTAATATTTCTACTCTTTTTGTGTATGGTTACGCAATTTACGTAGACGTGCGTACGCGGCGCGTAAGCGCATACGTTAAACGCGCACGTTACGCGGAAGTGTTGGGGCGTGCCTGTTATGCGCATGCGCGCGTGCGCGTGTCTTTTATACGTGCATGCGTACTTTTACCGTAAGCGCTCCGTAAGCGCTCCGTAAGCGTAACGTACGCGCACGGTGGGTCATGTGATCAAGAAACAACACTTTTGATTGGTTTAAACTACTTTCAGTTCTAGAACTCTCCTACACCACACCCATTCCCCTCATTTCTGCTTGTGATCCCTTAGGAGAAGGAGCTGAGTTGTCTTTGTGATACGATGGCAGAACAGCAGTCCTCTTCTGAGAGTGAGGCTAGCAGCACCACCATCAGGCAGAGAAGGAGGAAACAAAAGAGCTCTTTTATATGGGAGTATTTTACGTTTCCTGATGGCCAGAAAAAGGTAAATGCTCCTTTAGTGACTTGCAAGCTTTTCCAGCGTGTACTTTCTAGAGGTAATCCTAACAAGAAGTATTCCTTCGGGAATCACACTATGTTAAGACACCTTGAGGATGTACACCCTAGGACAAATGCTCGACATACTTGAGCAAACCCTTCAGTAAGTCGACCGAGCACATCCACAGCAGCTCAGCCGAGTACATCTTCGGCAGCTCAGCTGAGCCCTTCATCTGTGGGGGGAGAATCACCTTTTTCTGGTCCTCTGGAAACTAACCATCGATTTGCGAGGGTTACAATGCGGTGCTTAAATTGTCATGGTCTAATTGTTCGTGGGGAGACCAGTGTTCCCCTAATTAACAACAGAATAGACCAGCACATTTGTCCTACCAGCTAATATTCCCATTCTTTCTTTCCTCTGTCCCTGTATGAACACAACGGCTCTTTTAAGAGCCAACCTTACCTTTCAACTTTTTTTAATTTTTTTAAAAAAACTTTTTTTTTTTTTTTACCGTATTTTTTTTTTTTTTTTTTAAAAACACTAAAAAACAATTACCACATTACAAGGTCCTTGAGGGATTAATAACGAAAAACTGAAAATCTGATTGAGGAGAAGTGGAAAAAAGGGACCATGAAATTTCTGACTTACCTGACCCACCCAAAAAATTAAATATCAATTTAAATTTTATTTAAATTGCTAGAAAAATGGTTTTATTTTTCGAAAATTTTCTTTCTCAATCTGAAAAAAAAAGAAAAAAGTATTAATATTTAATAAAACATTTTATAATACAGTACACGTATTTACATATTTTCCAAAAACAATTTTTTGCCATTTTTTTGCTGTTTTCAGAATATATTGCATTTCACTATAAATCGTGAAAGCAATTGCATTCATCACTTAACAGCGGGCAAAAAAAAAATAACAATCTCAAAGATTGTTTGAAAAAGCCCAGAATCTCTTCTCACTTAAACATAACATTATAGAAATGCAAAATATTCAAAAAAAAATTCATCTAATAACAATAACTATTTCTAAAAAATACCGTCTGACAATTTTGTTACAGAAGCATAATCACAAAAATAATATATCTCAAATAACTCCACAATACATCTGGTTACCTTTCCTTTAGGCCAAATGGTAATTTTTAAATTCTTTTTTGATTAAATTTCAAATGGTAATCCAATAAAATTCCAAAATTTGATTTGTACAGATGTTACCAATTCTCTCTAAAATTTTGGTTTCCGAAAGATTAATTAGGAATTAAATAAGTCCACAATACAATTGGTTACCTTTCCTTTAGGCCAAATGGTAATTTTAAAAATCTTTTTATTAGAAAATTCCAATGGTAATCCAATAAAATGGTAAAATTGATTTGTACAGATGTTGCCAATTCTCTCTAAAATTTAAGTTTCAGGAAGATTAGATAGGAATTTGCTAAATCAAAAGGCAAACGTTGCTTAAAAACCAATTAACAATCATTACACATTGTCCAGCCTTTTTTACATTTTAGATAAACTGTGTAATGACCAGAAGTTACAGTAGGTCCATCATGGAAAATTATTGCAGCTGTTACAAAAGTTTTTCCTGAAATTGATAAATACTGTCCTGTAAACTTCTTTATTAAAGTATCCAATTTTGAACCATCAGCTCTACATCGTTGCATCATTAAAATTACACACTGTCCGTATTCCTTTAAAATTAACGTTGAAAACATGTCAGATTTACACTCACCGCATTCCATGCTATGATTAG
Organism: Triturus cristatus; assembly: GCF_964204655.1. Lineage (NCBI taxonomy): Eukaryota > Metazoa > Chordata > Amphibia > Caudata > Salamandridae > Triturus > Triturus cristatus. The sequence goes on along the minus strand of NC_140579.1, from coordinate 303,953,037 downwards.
CATCTTTAACTAATTTAGCAAAAGTGACTGATTTACTCTCTGGCAATGTTAAATAAATAAACCTTTCAGAATCAACATTAGAGCCACATGTATTGAAACAGTTTTCACAACTATGTTCCCATTTATAAGAGAGACCAAACATATTTTCTATTTGTACCCCTTCTTCTTCCAGTACCTGAAGAAAATACATCAAGAATTCCTGTGCATCTTGCTGTACATTTTGAGAAAACTGTGTACATCCTAAACATACATCTAAAAGTTTTCTAATTTCAGTAGCACTTTCTATTTTAGTTTTATCAATACTCAGCTTTTCAAAAAGGAGACTCAGCACAGAACAGAATCTTTTTCCCTGATTTACTATTATCTGCTCTTGCAAACTTTCAAGATAAAATACAACATTCAGCACTACATTAGCGTAGCAGTTGACACCAGAGCTATTTTCAAAATGACAACCAACAACCTCTTCAACATTGTCCTTTTTCTTTTTGCTTGCAAATACATCACTCTTCTTTTGTTTTCTCTTCTCTACATCCTCATTACAGATATTCTCAATTCTCCTTTTCCGAGAAACAACACGTTTTTCCAACACAGGGTACTGACCTAAATGAGGAGCATAGGTTCTTCTTAATCTATTATACTCCTTTACACAATTTGCATCAGCACTAACTTTTGAGTCATCAAAGTCTATCATGAATAAACCAGATAATGTTTTCACTCGTGACAAAGCAACATAAGCCATACCTTCTTTGAACACAGTTGAACCAATGTTCACAAAAGCACAATCTACAGTTAATCCTTGAGACTTGTGAATAGTTACAGCATATGCTAGAGAAAACAGAAACTGCTTCCTACGTACATATAAGTCTTTCACAAGCAAAAAACGGACTGAACAACGACAAATGTCTTTAACCTCTTCAATCTGATCAAACTTTATTTTTAAAAATTCAATCCCATCTTTTTTCTGGTAGTTCACAAAACCCACAACTTTACCCATAGCTCCATTCACTAAGCCTTTTTCAACATCCAAATTTCTCCTTAAAAATACTCTACAGTTCATGCAAACATATAGATTTTTTTCTAATCCAGCTGTTTTCGAAATTTTCTTCTCTAGAGAATCCAATTTTTTTCTCAGTTCGCCTGTTAATGTAATTCTAATTCTTTCATGCTGAATTTTGTCCACTGCTTCCAATTTCTTAATCTCTTCCTTTTCCAATTTCAAAAGTTCCTCATTGAATACTGAGCACTCACGTAGTGTTGGCATTAAGCAGATTACAGTATTTTTTTCTGCAATGTTCTGGTATATTTTCTCTGTACTTATTTCTTCACTTGGGAATAAATTATGTAGCAACCGACTCTGTAATGCTTTCCTGCCAACTTCAGTGATTAGTCCAATTCTGATATCTTTCAGAATACTTGCATAATCTTCATCGTTTGCTTGCCTCATATTAGTAGTAAGTTCCTTGTACTCAAAGAAGGACCAAATATTTGCATTACCAATGCTTCCCAATGACTTCTTTGTGTCTTCATGTGTCACAGTATTAAACACTGGTTGTCCTTTAACTGGAGTAAGCTGTAGAAGATCCCCAAAAACTATGACATGTTTTCCACCAAATAACACGTCATAGTCTCTCCTTAGAATTTGCTGCATTCTTAAATTCACAAAGGCAAGCATTAAGTTTGATACCATGCTCATCTCATCAATAATGAGAACTTGCTTCTTCTTCAACACTCTTGACACTTCAAAGCATGCTTCTCCTGTTAGCTTGTGGTATTCTATTTTGTTCTCATGCTCCACTGGTAACATTAGCAAACAATGTAAGGTAATTCCTTTTATGTTATATGCTGCTAACCCAGTTGGAGCAATTACCACACAAGACAAAGTTGAATCCGTTTTTTGCTGTAGGTAGCTTCTGATGACTTTTATTAAGAAACTTTTCCCAGTTCCAGCTTGTCCGCTCACATACATCCTGATTGGTTCAAATGATGTGCACGAGCACTCTTTTTTTTCATGTAGTAATCCGTGATCAATTTTGTTTCTGATCTCTTCATAAATTTGTTGCTGTTCTTCATTGAGTTGTTCTTCCAAATTTGGTAAGTCTATTAATTCTTCTTGAGCTTGATTCATAGCCGTTTCCACTTCAGTCATGGCTATTGCAGCTTCATTTTCTACGATTGGTTGTCCAAGGGGATCTTGACTGAGCGTTCCTGAACTTTTGGCTGTCTTGAGAACTGTCTCTAGCTACTTCAGCTGCAATTGTAGCTTCCTGTTCAATTTCTTCATTTAACATTTGGACATAATTTTGTGAAAGTACTGCATTCAATCGTATCTTTACATGCATTAAATGAGTCCTCATAGCTCTGGAGTTCTCCAAGTAGTTCATCCTCTGAACGCCATGGTTTGAACAGCTGTAAAAGTGCCAAGTAGTAAAATTCCTTTTTGTCAGTAGTGTCGCAACTCAGCTTCCGGTGATTTATCAAACTTCCTTTTGTTTGCTTCACCAAACATCCTTCCTCACCACTGACTTTATATTTTCCATTGTTGATGTCTTCTGTGGCATTCCGTTTAAAAATGAAGTTCTGCAGCACTTCATAGAGACACATGTTTTCAAGGTGATGACTTCTTTTTGGGTAATATGTGTCCAACATGTTTGTTTTTAAAATGTCTGTACTTTCAGGTTCGAACTGTGCTTAGTATTCAATTTCTCCAACAGATTTCAGTACCCGATTTCTCATTGCTGCAAGGCCTAAACTTGCCCAAATTATTCTTCTTGATTTCGAGTAGAGACTTGCAGAAGATAACCTATCTGAAGATTCGTAGGATCCAATTTCTCGATGCGATAACATCTTTAAACTGAAACTGTAGAGCTTCTTACTGACAGTCTTCTCGTGAGAAATATCTTCCCACATTTCTTTCAATTCAGTCTTTTCTGATTTAGTAATGTAAGACGTTACATATCGAGCAACAGCAATGGAATTGTCAGCTACATACTGTATATCCATGTTAGCATTCCACATGGATAAAATGACTGGGTTGTAGTCATTTATATATATTTGATTCTTCTTTTCTTTTTAGGTTGTAGGTATTCTTAGGTGATTTTCTTGTAATAGTATGTCTCACAGCTGACATAAAACTGTTTACTCTTCCTTTTGAAAGAACAGGTCTAGGAAATCCAAATCGACATTTAGTGTAGAATTTATCTTTGCTCTTGTATTTCCGTCGACAGTATTTTCCACACCGATGACTTTGGAAACGTAAAACTTGCTCCTTTAACTTTTTCTCTTCTGTGCTTTTTGGTATAGCACATGTTGCATATTCTTCAATGAAAGATAACACTGCTTCATCAGCATCTGTTCCAAATTTTGGGGCATCCTTGATCCACAACAGCATATGAATATGAGGAGCACCTCTTGCTTGGTACTCTTTTCTCCAAAAGAAATCCACAACTTCTCCAAGAGGTGGATTTTTTTTATTGCAGATGAAGCACATCATAGCCTCAAATCTATGATTGAAATATCTGCAAACATTAACCGGATCCAATGAGCACAGTTCTCCTGCTGTCTTGTATTGGATGTTTTTAATGTTTGAATTTGCCTCTCGTAGAAAATCCAGTAAATCATCCCAAGCGCACTCAGCACAGCTTAGGGTAAGGAACCATGTTGGAGTTCCTAAATTCCGTAACATGCATTTTAATTCACCATGGCGTCGGTACCAATATTCATTTGTCCCACGCTGACAAGCCATCAGATTTATCAGTTGTGTTTCCAAATGATCATCTCGGTGCTGCACTTTCTCCATAAAATCCTTAGCAGACACATTTTGTAAATGTACTCCACTTTTTAAAATGTGATTTACTGCATAAGATAATGCAGACAAGTCGCTTTCAAATAAAAGATGGAACAAATAAGGAATACTTTGACGAAATCTTGGATCTTCTGCATATAGTCTTGTAGTCCGATACTCAGAAGCTGGAATCTGTTCTGGACGTTCATCGTATCGTCCTCCTTTTCCTGTAGGAAACAGCTGGAGAAAACATCGAGCTTCCAAGCTCTCCTCCCATACACTCACGGGAGTTCCTTTTGCTTTCTTGATCTGAAACAGATCAATAGTGTCTCCCATAACTTCTTTTGAATGAAGAGGATGTATGCTAAAATGTTCATACATTTCTTCTTCCTTTGACTTGTCCACTTTTTCAATTTGACCAGTTGGTGTTTCTGTGTCTTCTTGTAAATCTTCTTCTTCTTCTTCTTCTATATAAATTGATTCATACCATTTATTATTTTTTTTCAAATACAAATTTGCTCTTTGTACTTTTCGTACATCCACCAGCTACATTCTCTTCCACATCTTCCTCGATAACTGTGTCATTACCTGCACTCTCTTGTTCTGGACCAAAGTAACTAAACTGAATTTCATCAGTAACCTTCTCTACATCTGATACCGATCCACGGAACAGAGCCCTATTCAATTCATCTAACTTTATTGCTGGACTTTTAGCAAAATACAATCGTCTCACAAACTTTCTCATTTCAGTATGATGAACTGCCAGCATCCTAAAATGGTGAAAAGCACTTTGACACACTTTCCTAGATAGACAAGCCAGAGAGTGTCCTTGCAAACCAGTATTCTCTCTCACTCTGCATGGATCTAGACTTTGAAGCACCTTAATCTTCTGTTTAACACTTTTTTTACTATATTCTCTTAGAAACTCACGAAATTTATCAATAGATTCCTGACGCACAGTGCAAATACTACTACAATTCCAAGTATACACTGGGGCTTTAGGACGTCTCCCCATAACCTCATCCGCCATCACTTGTTCCTCATCTCTTGGAACCATTTTCTCCTTCTCCATTATACAACCATTTTTCACTTCATAAGCACGACCTCTGGTGTCAACTGCATGCAGCAAACTATTACTTTGAAGATAACTCTCTTCATTAAAAAAAGGTTCACTACTTGAACTATGCATCCATTCTCCTAAAAACACTTTACAAAAGTTTGTTCTTTTCACTAGTCTTTTCCTTTTGCTTTGTGATTTCAGTACATTGACCATTTTATCTAATGTACGCATCCTGTTCAAAATTAAAATGAATAGTTTCCTTTTTAATTCTAAAGCCTTTGCTACAATGGCTTCAATTTCTTTTTTTCTCTTATAAAATTTTGCTTTTTTCTTATATTTCTTCACATCCTTTATCAAATTGGACATAACTCTTCTCTGAAACATTTTTCTACGAATGTCTTTAAACGCTGTTTTTCTTTTTAAGTTAATCTTTATTGTTTCTGAAGGTATATTTGCATTAACTAAATGCTCAATTTTCTCCTGTTGTTTTCTATTTAAAACATTATTTCCAGTACAGACATTTTGTACATTTTTCCTTTTTTTGAAGATATTTTTAAAAAAATCTTTTGTCTGCTTACCAGAAGACTTTCTCTTTTTCCCAACATGAGCATCTCCAACTAACTTAGGTCCTCCAGTTGTCTTCAAATATAGATTTTTTTTCTGGTTTTTCCTTAGTCTGGATTTTGTAGGCATCTTAAATTTTGCTCACTGCTCTTCAGCAATACCTGAAAGAAACTAAAAAAAAATTCCTTTATTTTATTTAAATATATTACTATATTTTTTATGATCTTTTCAAATCTTAAAATACTATGTACCCCTTTCCTACAATTGAAAATCACAATAAAACCATCACAAATTAAATATCTAAAAACAATTCCTCTTTGCACACAGAGTCATGGTTTGATATTAGGCAGAAAACGAAATTTCTTTGCCAATTTGAAAGCACACTTACTACTCTTTTTTTGGCAAGTGATAAGTACTTTTACAGTCTGACACATTTTCAATCCACTTTCCAGAATCTGAAAACAGCACATGTCCAAACAGCTTTTTGAGACCAGAAACATGTGTAACTTGGGTGAATGACTACACTCCAGCAAAGGCAACCAGCCTTAGTGATGTAGAATGTATTTGCATTACTTACTGCAACCTCAAACACCACTCGGTTGTGAATACTATGCATGATTCTACAGTATAAGCAGCTGGGTGTGTGCTAAGAGTCTGCTTCTGCAGAAAAATAGCTGCCCCTTTCCTACTAATGCCAATCTAAAATTACCAGAGTAATACGCAATAAATCTCTGTCAACAATTCCTCTTTGCACACAGAGTCATGGTTTGATATTAGGCAGAAAACGACATTTCTTTGCCAATTTGAAAGCACACTTACTACTCTTTTTTTGGCAAGTGATAAGTACTTTTACAGTCTGACACATTTTCAATCCACTTTTCAGAATCTGAAAACAGCACATGTCCAAACAGCTTTTTGAGACCAGGAACATGTGTAACCTGGGTGAATGACTACACTCCAGCAAAGGCAACCAGCCTTAGTGTTGTTGAATGTATTTGCATTACTCACTGCAACCTCAAACAGCACTTGGTTGTGAATACTATGCATGATTCTACAGGATAAGCAGCTGGGTGTGTGCTAAGAGTCTGCTTCTGCAGAAAAATAGCTGCCCCTTTCCTACTAATGCCAATCTAAAATTACCAGAGTAATACGCAATAAATCTCTGTCAACAATTCCTCTTTGCACACAGAGTCATGGTTTGATATTAGGCAGAAAACGAAATTTCTTTGCCATTTTGAAAGCACACTTACTAATCTTTTTTTGGCAAGTGATAAGTACTTTTACAGTCTGACACATTTTCAATCCACTTTTCAGAATCTGAAAACAGCACATGTCCAAACAGCTTTTTGAGACCAGGAACATGTGTAACCTGGGTGAATGACTACACTCCAGCAAAGGCAACCAGCCATAGTGTTGTTGAATGTATTTGCATTACTCACTGCAACCTCAAACACCACTCGGTTGTGAATACTATGCATGATTCTACAGGATAAGCAGCTGGGTGTGTGCTAAGAGTCTGCTTCTGCAGAAAAATAGCTGTCCCTTTCCTACTAATGCCAATCTAAAATTACCAGAGTAATACACAATAAATCTCTGTCAACAATTCCTCTTTGCACACAGAGTCATGGTTTGATATTAGGCAGAAAACGAAATTTCTTTGCCATTTTAAAAGCACACTTACTACTCTTTTTTTGGCAAGTGATAAGTACTTTTACAGTCTGACACATTTTCAATCCACTTTTCAGAATCTGAAAACAGCACATGTCCAAACAGCTTTTTGAGACCAGAAACATGTGTAACTTGGGTGAATGACTACACTCCAGCAAAGGCAACCAGCCTTAGTGATGTAGAATGTATTTGCATTACTTACTGCAACCTCAAACACCACTCGGTTGTGAATACTATGCATGATTCTACAGTATAAGCAGCTGGGTGTGTGCTAAGAGTCTGCTTCTGCAGAAAAATAGCTGCCCCTTTCCTACTAATGCCAATCTAAAATTACCAGAGTAATACGCAATAAATCTCTGTCAACAATTCCTCTTTGCACACAGAGTCATGGTTTGATATTAGGCAGAAAACGACATTTCTTTGCCAATTTGAAAGCACACTTACTACTCTTTTTTTGGCAAGTGATAAGTACTTTTACAGTCTGACACATTTTCAATCCACTTTTCAGAATCTGAAAACAGCACATGTCCAAACAGCTTTTTGAGACCAGGAACATGTGTAACCTGGGTGAATGACTACACTCCAGCAAAGGCAACCAGCCTTAGTGTTGTTGAATGTATTTGCATTACTCACTGCAACCTCAAACAGCACTTGGTTGTGAATACTATGCATGATTCTACAGGATAAGCAGCTGGGTGTGTGCTAAGAGTCTGCTTCTGCAGAAAAATAGCTGCCCCTTTCCTACTAATGCCAATCTAAAATTACCAGAGTAATACGCAATAAATCTCTGTCAACAATTCCTCTTTGCACACAGAGTCATGGTTTGATATTAGGCAGAAAACGAAATTTCTTTGCCATTTTGAAAGCACACTTACTAATCTTTTTTTGGCAAGTGATAAGTACTTTTACAGTCTGACACATTTTCAATCCACTTTTCAGAATCTGAAAACAGCACATGTCCAAACAGCTTTTTGAGACAAGGAACATGTGTAACCTGGGTGAATGACTACACTCCAGCAAAGGCAACCAGCCTTAGTGTTGTTGAATGTATTTGCATTACTCACTGCAACTTCAAACACCACTCGGTTGTGAATACTATGCATGATTCTACAGGATAAGCAGCTGGGTGTGTGCTAAGAGTCTGCTTCTGCAGAAAAATAGCTGCCCCTTTCCTACTAATGCCAATCTAAAATTACCAGAGTAATACACAATAAATCTCTGTCAACAATTCCTCTTTGCACACAGAGTCATGGTTTGATATTAGGCAGAAAACGAAATTTCTTTGTCATTTTGAAAGCACACTTACTACTCTTTTTTTGGCAAGTGATAAGTACTTTTACATTCTGACACATTTTCAATCCACTTTTCAGAATCTGAAAACAGCACATGTCCAAACAGCTTTTTGAGACCAGGAACATGTGTAACCTGGGTGAATGACTACACTCCAGAAAAGGCAACCAGCCTTAGTGTTGTTGAATGTATTTGCATTACTCACTGCAACCTCAAACACCACTCGGTTGTGAATACTATGCATGATTCTACAGGATAAGCAGCTGGGTGTGTGCTAAGAGTCTGCTTCTGCAGAAAAATAGCTGCCCCTTTCCTACTAATGCCAATCTAAAATTACCAGAGTAATACGCAATAAATCTGTGTCAACAATTCCTCTTTGCACACAGAGTCATGGTTTGATATTAGGCAGAAAACGAAATTTCTTTGCCAATTTGAAAGCACACTTACTAATCTTTTTTTGGCAAGTGATAAGTACTTTTACAGTCTGACACATTTTCAATCCACTTTTCAGAATCTGAAAACAGCACATGTCCAAACAGCTTTTTGAGACAAGGAACATGTGTAACCTGGGTGAATGACTACACTCCAGCAAAGGCAACCAGCCTTAGTGTTGTTGAATGTATTTGCATTACTCACTGCAACTTCAAACACCACTCGGTTGTGAATACTATGCATGATTCTACAGGATAAGCAGCTGGGTGTGTGCTAAGAGTCTGCTTCTGCAGAAAAATAGCTGCCCCTTTCCTACTAATGCCAATCTAAAATTACCAGAGTAATACACAATAAATCTCTGTCAACAATTCCTCTTTGCACACAGAGTCATGGTTTGATATTAGGCAGAAAACGAAATTTCTTTGTCATTTTGAAAGCACACTTACTACTCTTTTTTTGGCAAGTGATAAGTACTTTTACATTCTGACACATTTTCAATCCACTTTTCGGAATCTGAAAACAGCACATGTCCAAACAGCTTTTTGAGACCAGGAACATGTGTAACCTGGGTGAATGACTACACTCCAGCAAAGGCAACCAGCCTTAGTGTTGTTGAATGTATTTGCATTACTCACTGCAACCTCAAACACCACTCGGTTGTGAATACTATGCATGATTCTACAGGATAAGCAGCTGGGTGTGTGCTAAGAGTCTGCTTCTGCAGAAAAATAGCTGCCCCTTTCCTACTAATGCCAATCTAAAATTACCAGAGTAATACGCAATAAATCTGTGTCAACAATTCCTCTTTGCACACAGAGTCATGGTTTGATATTAGGCAGAAAACGAAATTTCTTTGCCAATTTGAAAGCACACTTACTACTCTTTTTTTGGCAAGTGATAAGTACTTTTACAGTCTGACACATTTTCAATCCACTTTTCAGAATCTGAAAACAGCACATGTCCAAACAGCTTTTTGAGACCAGGAACATGTGTAACCTGGGTGAATGACTACACTCCAGCAAAGGCAACCAGCCATAGTGTTGTTGAATGTATTTGCATTACTCACTGCAACCTCAAACACCACTCGGTTGTGAATACTATGCATGATTCTACAGGATAAGCAGCTGGGTGTGTGCTAAGAGTCTGCTTCTGCAGAAAAATAGCTGTCCCTTTCCTACTAATGCCAATCTAAAATTACCAGAGTAATACACAATAAATCTCTGTCAACAATTCCTCTTTGCACACAGAGTCATGGTTTGATATTAGGCAGAAAACGAAATTTCTTTGCCATTTTAAAAGCACACTTACTACTCTTTTTTTGGCAAGTGATAAGTACTTTTACAGTCTGACACATTTTCAATCCACTTTTCAGAATCTGAAAACAGCACATGTCCAAACAGCTTTTTGAGACCAGGAACATGTGTAACCTGGGTGAATGACTACACTCCAGCAAAGGCAACCAGCCTTAGTGTTGTTGAATGTATTTGCATTACTCACTGCAACCTCAAACACCACTCGGTAGTGAATACTATGCATGATTCTACAGGATAAGCAGCGGGGTGTGTGCTAAGAGTCTGCTTCTGCAGAAAAATAGCTGCCCCTTTTCTACTAATGCCAATTTAAAATTACCAGAGTAATACGCAATAAATCTCTGTCAACAATTCCTCTTTGCACACAGAGTCATGGTTTGATATTAGGCAGAAAACGAAATTTCTTTGCCAATTTGAAAGCACACTTACTACTCTTTTTTTGGCAAGTGATAAGTACTTTTACAGTCTGACACATTTTCAATCCACTTTTCAGAATCTGAAAACCGCACATGTCCAAACAGCTTTTTGAGACCAGGAACATGTGTAACCTGGGTGAAAGACTACACTCCAGCAAAGGCAACCAGCCTTAGTGTTGTTGAATGTATTTGCATTACTCACTGCAACCTCAAACACCACTCGGTTGTGAATACTATGCATGATTCTACAGGATAAGCAGCTGGGTGTGTGCTAAGAGTCTGCTTCTGCAGAAAAATAGCCGCCCCTTTCCTACTAATGCCAATCTAAAATTACCAGAGTAATACGCAATAAATCTCTGTCAACAATTCCTCTTTGCACACAGAGTCATCTTCTGATTCTATGCAGAAAACAGTATTCCTCATTCATACCAGTACACCTTAATTTATGGTGAAAACATAGTCCATAATATTTTACATGTTCCTTACATTTAAATTTCTCCCAAAACACAAATTGAAAAACACAACTTCAACAAAAGGAATTCCAATTCTATTATTCATTTCTAAATTTACCACATACATCCCCTCTCAAACTCTTAACTCACCTTTAAAATTAGTTAGTTGTGAAATAAATGTGGCACTCAAACAGCAGATTATCAGAGCCAGGATCTCTGTTCTGTACACCTCTCTCCTCTCAGCAGAACCAGATAATGGCAATGTGTCCCTCTCTTTTTCCACACATATACATGTTAATTACAAATCTCAGTGCTTCCCCCTTTTTTTCAAATGAAATCACACATTTCTATTGGTTGAAAACCAACCCTTTTCCAAAAGTACCCTTCCCCCAACTTGACTTCTGCCTGCTACCATAGCAACAGCTCATGGAACACTGCTGTGTGGAGTCAGGTCAGAAGTTCACCACACAATGTTTCATTTCCAAAGAGCAAGAGTGCTTGACTTTTCAAACCTAACAGCAAATCCATAGTAATGTTCTTTGGTAACACATTTTTCTGTACCAATACAAAACATGCTTCTATAAATTTACACATACAGCCTAGTTTTTAGTGTAGAATGGTGTGAAACAGCCAATGAGTTCTTTTTATTTTAAAAAAATATGTATGCCTCCATTTCCAAATTGTCTTTCATTTTTTTTTCCCATTCTACTGAAATACACCTCCTGAGTGCATCCGGATCTCCTTGGAAGATGTTCACAGTGTGGATTGTAGGGCACAGCTATGTCTTCTGGAGTGAAAAGTATGCAGAGAAAACAGGTATGGTGAGAGACCTTGCTTTGCCAAATGTAGACATTAAATGGATTGGTCAGAGAGGGTTAAAGTCGCACCAATTGATGCCATTGGTGAAATCCTTCATGCAAATCCAACACCCTGACCTCATAATAGTGCATTGTGGTGGCAATGACCAAGGCACTTTGACTGGGGTAGGTCTGGAAATGCTTATGAAGGAGACCTTTGCACAACTGTTTTCACTTTTCCCTAAAACTGCCTTTGCGTATTCTAACATATGCCAAAGGCAAAAATGGAACTGGTCCAATCAATTTTGTCCACAGATTGACAAAGCAAGAAAGCACGTCAACAAATCTGTTTCTGCTTTCCTCCGAGACTATGGTATGGGTTCCATTTACCACAACAACTTGCGTTACAACATGCAAGACATTTATAGAGGAGATGGTGTACACTTCACTGATGAAGGGAACAGAGTCTTCCTCTTGAACCTTAGACTCTGCCTCGGTACTTACTTGTAGGTACCACTAAAAAATCACTTCATAAACACAACGGCTCTTTTAGAGCCCCCTAATATCTAAACACTTAAATCTGAATTTTATTTCTTTTTTTATTTTATTTTTCTGCCGTACGCGTACGGTAAGCTTACCGTACGCGCACTCCGCGATTTTTTTTAAAAATTAATAAATGTATTTTTTGTACTTTTGTGTCCTTCTTTGACCCCCTTTCAAATGTTAGGGGGTCTGTAACTCTCTTCCTTGCCCCCTTTCCACGTTATCTCCCTTTTTTTTCTGTGTGAAACACACAAAATGGCGGCCGACACTTCCTGATTTCGTCCGATTCGAATGTTTACAGTCATGTGACAACCAATCAGATTTGAGCTCGCGCACGGCACGGTACGCATACGGTAAGCTTACCGTAAGCGCACGGAGCGCGCTTACAGATATATATATTGCTTTAAATGCTATTTTCTCAGGAACTACTGAACAGATTTACACCAGACCTACAAAAGGCACATCCTTGACCTACGGACTACCTCTCTGCCAAATTACAAGTAATTCTGTTCAGCCGTTCGGGCTGTAGCTCGGACTACAGGTCCTATGGAAAAATGCATGGGGAAAATGCGTTTTGGGACCCCCCTTTTTCTCAGCCCCCGCTTGACGTATCACCCCGAGACTTTCAGGGTAGGAACTGGACGGAGCGCCCCATTTGTTTTGAAAATTTCGCGAGGAATCGTCAACCGGCGCCAAAGTTATTCAAAATAGAATTTTGAGATTTCCTATGGAAACTCGGTCCTAACTATAACTACCTACTGGCGACCGCCAGTAGGTAATATATATACACATACACACAGAGACACACTTACATATATGGGTTATACTTACCTGTTACATTTTTACCACGCATATGTCCTTACCATACATGCCTTTACATCGAAAATGTTCATTGTACAGTCATGCATGGTAAACGCATATTTGTGGTAAAGGCATGTGTGGTAAAGACTCATGTGTTGTAATGACGATGTGATAAAGGCATGCATTGTTCAATCATGTAACCAATGAGGGTGCCCCAAACATCCTCCATGTATGTGTGTGTGTGTATATATATGTCAATGGTTTTTATATTATCATATTAACCAACTGAAATTGAAACATTAAGTTTTTAACATGTTTTATTATCAATACTATTTATACTAAAATAACCTTTTATGTATTTTATATATGCAAATTGGTTTTAGTATGAGCATTAATATACGCAAACATCAACCCTTCCGAACGTTTTTAATTTAATGACGTTTTTTGATTAATTTGCACAGTCCTATTCAAGGACATATGTAAGGATTTGAAGTATTTCTTCTTTGTCTATCTCCTCATACTTTTGCACTAATGTGGCATCTTGCACTTTAAAAGAGATTCCGTAACTCCTAGAGCGTGCCATGTGATCAAGGCCAAGTCAAGGCACACACGATTAATCTCAGCGGAGCCTGCTGAAAATAATTAAACGTTTCTCCCTGAGCTCAATGAAATTGTATTAGGTGCCATCCAGGGTCATGGAGGAGGAGGAGGGAGGAAGCAGAATGGACAGTGGGGGAGGGAGGGAAGGGTTGTTGAACACAAAAGAGCAACAACAGACAAAGGGGGCGAAAGCAGTGTGAGGACGCACCAACAACAAGTGGATGTTAGTTTTAAAGCAGCATGTGGGCACTGGAGGAGAGCTGGGAGAGTGCACTTAAAACAAGCTGGGTTTGTGATAAGCATCATTGAGAGCTTGTAAAGCCCGTGCGAGGAGAGGGCAGGAGGCGAGCCGCTCAAGCTGCAGCTTTCACTTCAACTCACCTTTCCAGCACCAGTCAAGTTTGATGTGTCTGGGTTACGGACCGTACTTTTTTATTATTCATGGTGACACACTCCCCCTGCCTGTGACTATCCTAAGCAAGCTCTCAGGCCCTCTTTAAAAGTACTCGTAATAAAGAAGCTGCAGGAGGAATGTGACTGTACCGATGAATACCCCTGCAACTACTGAACTCAAAAACACACTCGTGAAAAAAGATGGTGTGTGATGCATCAACAGGATATTACTATAACCCTCTGATCATGCACATTCAAAGGATACTGCTCACTTGTGCATGCTTGTTGTGGGGTAATAGATGACAGATGAGTAAACTCACATAGACACTACTTTCATGCACATGCTCAGTGTATGTTTATTACATATGACCCGTTCAGACGAGATACAGTATATTCAGATGAATGGTTGCGAACATCCACCCCTTCACTAATCAGGAAGATACAACTTTTTACTACATCGCAATTTAAAAATGGGAGGGCATTTTTTCCACTTCACATGCTGCCTCCAGTCGACACATGTACACATACATAGGAAAAATGCATAAAGTTAAAGCACATAATTGCAGGGTCTGGAATCAAACCGCTGGCGCTGAGATTTGTAAACTGTTCTGTGCATTAATCAGAAGACAGGGTAAACAAGCAATCTAAAAATCCAAACTTAAATGTTGCCCAAAAGCATGCTTGAAATACGTGCAGCGGCATGCTCAAAAGATAAGGTAAAAAGGTATCTAAAAATCCAAATACAAAATGCTGCCATAAAAAGCACACTTGAAATGCGTGCGTTGGGAGAATAGCTAAAGGACAAATAGTGTACAATGTGAGGAAAAATACTGGCACAGGAACATTCACAAAACAAATGTATGGGCTGCTAATAAAACAAGCAGGAAGTGGGATAAGGGAGGGGGGTAGGCGGAGAGAGGCACGCAGGCTGACAAATGGTGTGCACTTTCGCGGCCGCTTTGATGTTCTCAGTGGCCACGCGGCTCACTGAGAACATCAAAGCGGCCGTAAAAGTGATCACGCAGGCTGACAAATGGTGCGCGCGCCCGGCGCACATGCACTGTAGTTGGAGGCCTGAAAAGCCACTAGTTCTGCACTTCCAAATCCCGCTTACTAAAACTCTCGCCAGATCAGCGCTAACGCGCTGGCTCAGGCGAGACCTAAAAAACGAATAGTGAATGTGCAATTAGCTCGCGCGATTTGCGTACAATTAAAATCCCGTTTGCATCCACAAAGGATTTGCGGCCTTAGAGTCAATATTGTTATGCCTGCGGCTGCGCATCAAAATAAACGTTACAATCCTATCCTTTGCCAGGTTCAAGATGGTGCTTCCTTCTCTTCCCAGCACCAGTGTGCCGCACAACCAACCTCGATGCCTAACATCTGACGTGACCAGTGTTTTATATTCATGGATTTTTGGAATAATGGTACAAGTAAGCGTCAGCTTGCTATACCTGAGTCTTGCTGACAACAGCACCAAGCATTATGGGACTAGAACTTTACTCATGGCCTACAAGACCATACGTGCTGAGGCCAGGAGTGGGGTTAGATTTAGAAGTTGAAGTAATTGGTAATCCTAAACCCACGAGAACAGACTTTAACTACTTTTTTTAAAATTTGATTTACAGCTTCCCTGCTGCCTTCCCCGGGCCGAGAGCGGTCATTCCAGGACTGCAAGAGTGAGACACAGTCAGACGAGCCCGTTTTTTGCCAGCCTCCACAGATTTAGACCAGTACTCTGAAGCAGGGGAGGGACGATACTTCAAGGGCAGGGGCCAGGCAGGTAGGACTTTAACTTAACTCCAGTCAGGCCAGCCCCTATCATGATAGAAGTGTACGCCGGTGGCGGCTACTAGGCCAGGCCAGGCAGTGCAAAGAGTGCATCAGTCAGTCTGCATCATATACATGATCATCGAATTTTGTGGAGTCAGACTCAGCTACCACCACAACGTTGACCTGATGACCGTCACGCCACCACGCAAAAAAAAAAAGCAGCGTTGGTTTGGCATGGTGACGACTTAACTTAGACTTAGTCAATATTTACTTTACCTGCTGTACGCGTGGTGGGCAAGGCGCCGGCCGGGACACACACTGCACTCACTGCCTCTCTTTATTGACCGACTGTTTCCATAACCGTTAGGCGGGACTGGGCCTGGTATTGCTCAGTAACTGGCTGTGGCTTGCCTTGAACGGATGAGACTCGCTGTGTGGTGCGCGTGCAGGTATCCTGGGGCGTGGCAATCTGGGAAAAATCAGCGCGCACTGCCGCACAGCCCCTACCCCCCAGCAGAACCAAAATCCACCCCACATCATATTCTTGGCATCAGGGCTACTGTCTACTACTTAACTTAGTATTTAAATTAATTTACCTCTGCTGTACTTGTGGAGGGCCGGCGGCCGGCCGGGACACTCACTGCCTTATTGACTGACTCAGTGGTTCCGTAACCGTTAGGCGGGAGTCGGGACTGGGCCCCTGGTGATATTGCTCAGTAACTGGCTGTGCCAGTGGCTTGCCTTGAATGGATGAGGTGTGCGTGCCGGTATGCTGGGGCGTGGCAATCTGGTAAAAATCTGCGCACGCACACAGCCCCTACCCCCCAGCAGAACCAAAATCCAGCCCAATAACTCAGTGTCCCGCCAACAGGCAACACTGAAGTAAGGGCCGCCATCAATCAAGCAACATTTTATGAATCTCAAACCCCTACTGCTCTGATTTGGCTCAGGTTCAGTCTCAGCCGCTGCCACAAAGCATGCAATACCATTTCCTACCGTTACTCACTTGGGAGACGGTCACGAGAACAACACTAGTCTGTGGCGGTACAGTTACAGTGAGGAGGTAAATTAAATATGTCAATTCAATTCAATATTGACTTCAATGCAATATGTGACGTGCAGAGTGTAGACCCGGCCCTGATGAGTAAGTGCCGGTGCTAAGCACCGGAAAGCTCCGGCACAAATTAAGCACTGCATGAATCATTCCAAGGAGTGAAAAGGTTTAGCACGACCAAATTACTCTTTTCCCATATGGACGTCATAAATTCAAAAGACCTGGAAAGAGGAATCTGTACGTTACCTTCCAACATTTTGACAACTGCTTTTGCAGGATGGGCCGATTCCTCGCACTGCACCTGAAAAAGGGCCTATTTACCGGGCAAGGCTTACATATTTCAGCCCAATGAGGCCAATTTGCAGTACTTTTTGCGCACACAAGCAAAAGTGAAATCTGTGGCAGGAAATCACAAGTCCTGATTCACAGGAATAGACCTGTGGATTTAGCAATCTAAAATGGTGTGCACAACTGAGGAAACTATTACCGGTTTGGGAATTTTCACTAGTCACAAGTGTCAGGAAAGGGTGTAGTGGTGAATATTCCCACTGGGGTACCGGGGAGGATACTTTGCAAATGCAATCAAAACCTAGACAGTCTAAGTTTTGTGGGTACTCCGAAATCTTTGCAGAGTTATATCCCACACCACCTGCATTTCTAAATGTGCCCCTAATCTAAATAGGCATACACAATGGAAGAAGAATTGGAGCATGTCTAAAACACCCTAATTATTTTTAAGGTGTAGCCTGAAAGGATTCCGTCATGTTGAATCAATTCCATGTAAACAAGAAAGTGGGATATATTTTCCAGGTGCACGTTTTCTAGGTATAGCCTACCGGACAGCACAGCTATCTGGTCTTGAAGGACATTTTGTGGGCATACACAATGGAAGAAGAATCGGAGCATGTCTAAAACACCCTAATTATTTTTAAGGTGTAGTGAGAAAGGATTCCTTCATGTTGAATCAATTCCATGTAAACAAGAAAGTGGGATATATTTACCAGGTGCACGTTTTTTAGGTATAGCCTACCAGACAGCACAGCTATCTGATTTCGGAGGACATGTTGTGGGTTTACCAAGAACATACATTAGATTAAAGTCCTCTCTTGCTTACCATTTGTTGGCTTTCATGGCAATCGTTAGTTTGCACCTATTTGGTTTTTGCAGTGTGCTGATAATAACATTTTCTATCTGTTCGTTTTTTCAACAAATCTCTTTTTAATAAAATGCTGCACAGACCTGTTTTACTTGAGTCTGGCAGTGGGCAGAGAATACCTCACTTTCAGGACGATGTTTCTGGGAGGAGGGGCACTTGCGGGACACAGAGCGGCTCTATTTTGAGAGAGGCATGCTTTAGTGTGTAGTAACACAATAAGCAGGAGGACTATCCCCTCCTTTATATTAATGGCCTGAGCGCAGACAAGCTGAGTACGGGCTGTGGACGCGCTGCGGGCTCACATTAGGCAAGCCCGCCTGCGTCCTTCCGCGTCCTGAACACGGCCAGCGCCAGCCACCATTCTGGTTTATCTGCAGAAGGTGCAGTAAGATGGGATTTTCCTGCTTCTGTACTTAATGATTTGAAGTGGGGGACACGAAATCTCTGTAGTCTACTTTTATAACACTGTGTTGGCCCTATTTCTTGTGGCAAATGTAAATACAGCCTACAACACTTGAATCAGCAGCCCATTAGTTTACCAGGCCTAATCAAAAATCTGAAGGAATTTAAGGTGGCTCTGATAACCATCCATTCCCTCACATAAACATGCTTTGGACATATTTAGTTTGTTGGAGGAGGAGAGGCTGGACTCGCTTTATATAATGGAAACATGGATGAATGAGTACTCCTGTCCAGATTTATAGTTAGCCATCCCTGAGAACTATGGGAATGTTCACTTCAGGGTGAGAAAAAGAGGTGCTGGAGATGTTATTTATTTATTTATTTTTGTCCTCATTCGCCATTAGATAATTCAGAGCTATTGAATTCACTCCTGTGGCCTCCCTCTCGAATAGCACCAACTGGAGAACTCTGTATCTAGATGGAAATGCTTTACACAAAACCTCTCTTGTTCTGAATCCTGAGCGCCCTACAGAACTAGAGAGATAAAGTACACCAAGTGTAAAGGCTTAATCATTGGACTGATTTCCCCATTCCTCATATGGACCCCAAAAGTCTACTCTATTGTTCCTATTGTTTATAAGTTTTTTTAATTTAACTCTATCCAACTTCATTGTATATTTGATGGAAATAACCCAGTCTAAAAAAGTGGGGGCAGTATCCTTTATCCACTTTTTGCAAATTTCTCTTCTTGCAAGCAAAATTAAAAATATAAACATAACTTATTTTCCCACCTGGAAAGCAATTTATAATCTGGTAACAAGCCAAAGAAAACTAAAAGTGTGCTTACCTGGATATTTAGACCAAAAATATCTTCCATACCTTTATTCATCTCTGCCCAGAAATGCCGAAGCTTGGGACAATTAAAAAACATATGAGCATCATCCGCTTCGACAAGAAGGCACTTTGGGCACTTATGCGCTGGACCCTTTGAGAACTTTGCGAGCTTAAGGGGGGACCAATACACCCTGTGAACACAAAAAATATGATTCCTTCTTAAATTTGCAGGCTGTACTGTAGTATATAAGATGTCATGACATACTTGCCATATATCTTCAAGATGAATGCCGGGCAAGCTCTCTCCCCACAGCTCCATCGGCAACTTAAATTCTCCTTCCTCCAGGTCCAGCATTAACCAATAAAAAGTTGTTATCTCCTTTTTTTCAATTTTTCTCCAAAGTACATTTTCTAATTCATTGGACAAGCCCACCTCAGTCCCGATATTTTAATGCCAGCTTTTTACTTGCCAGTACTTAAATTTAGAGAGCCTGTTGTTTGTAAGTTAATTTAGCTCATCCCAAGATAGCAGAGATTCCTCCGATATTATTTGTTCCCAACGCAGAATACCCGCGTCTATCAAAGGAATTGACAGGGAGTCTCTAGTCTATCCTGGCGATCCTGGAGCATTCCAGATAGGAGCAAGAGCACTAAAATAACTAATCTTCAAAGTTTTTCTAACCTTGGCCCAAGTACCAGCAAAGCCGCGTAGTATTTTTAAGCGAACTTTTTGGAAAAATCTTGGGTCTCCATATTTGTATAGAAAGCCTTGACTCCCATTCTCAACATCAAAAAGCATCGCCTTGAACATCACTTCCACGTCTGAACCATCTGGTATGTCCAAGAGGATTTTTCCTGCCCTCAGTGAATATGTCCTTGCATATAAAGCTAAATCAGGTAGGCATAACCCCCCCTTTTTTTGTGTAGCTTCTTCCACGCTATGCTAATAGCTTTGGAGGCCCAGATAAAGGTATTTAATTTCTACTGGAGAGACCTCAAACTTTTTTCATTAAATACCAAAGGGATATTCTGTAGTATAAAAATTAACTTAGACAACAGCATCATTTTTATTAAATTCACTCTACCAATCAGAGTCAAAGGTAGGTAGACCCAGCCCATTAAAGAGTTTTGTATTTCCTTTATGATCTTTTGAAGATGTAATTCTGGGATCTCATCAATATTTTGGGTAATCAGTTTTCCTAAATACCTAATCACCTTTTATGTTGGGTAAGCACAGGTGCCCAGATTCCATGCCATACATTCAGTTTTAAGTAGCATTAATTTCATATCCCGAAACACTCCCAAACCTCTTTGCTTCTTCATATATCAACGGAATTGAGACATTTGGATCTGATGTGTAAGCCAGTAAATCATCCGCATATAACGCCACCTTCTTTTCCCAATCCTTACATTTAAAAGATTGTAAGCCTGAATGCTGTCTGATCTTTTCAGCCAAAGGCTCAATGTATAAGTTAAAAAGCATCGGGGATAGAGGACATCCCTGCCTAGTGCCTCTCTAGAATTTGACAGGAGCAGATAGATTACCATTCACTAAGATTTTCGCTATGGGGGCTTGATATATCAAAAAAACTGATCTACAGAAGTTTTTTCCTAAATTATATTCTTTTAGTATGTACTGTAAGTAGGCCCAGTTTACTCTATCGAAAGCCTTTGTGGCATCTATCATTATTATGGCTAATGGGAGTTTGTATACAGTAGGTATATCAATTGCCCTATCAGATTGTAGGTGAGCTCCATTATTCCTCTTCCTCTAACAAATCCCTTTTGGTCTCTGTGAAGAAGACACTCTGCTACCCCATTCAACCTCTCTGCCAATATTTTTGCATAGATCTTATAATCAATATTAAGCAGAGAGATGGGCCGATATGAATCACAAGATGTTGGTGATTTGGAGGGTTTAAGGATTAACAAAACCGTTGCTTCATTCCAGGAAGGTGGAATATCTCCTCCCTTTTCGAAGATATGAGCAAATAATGTCATCATAACCAGGGCAAGAACATCCCTTAGAACTTTATATAGTTCCGCAGGTAACCCATCCGGGCCTGCAGCTTTCCCAGATTTACCAAAATCAATGGCTCTCCCAATCTCAATTCTAGAAATCAGCATATCCATATTGTGTGATTTATCATCGGTAATCTTTTTAATAAGGGTCTGACCCAACCGCTTCTTTATTTTTCCTTCTTGGACTTTAAATCTTCATAATAAACTTCCTCAAAATATGACTGAAAGGCCTTTTCAATTTCATCTGAAGTCTTAAGTATGTTCCCTGGGACAGCAGAATTCAGTTCATTGATGATGCTTCTGGCCAGATCTTGCTTGGTCTTCCATGCCGGAAGTTTCCCACAACTCTCCCCATACTCAAAATGAGCTAGTTTACTGGCTTGCCATTTCTTTTTCAACCTTAAGTCAAGAACAGCTGCCAGATCTGATTTGAGAGATTCTACCCTTGCTAGAATATTAGTGTCTGAGGGGGTACCCTGATGTGTAATGATGTGATTCTCAATTACTTGTATTTCTTTTTCTATTCCCTCAACTTCCACTTTATATTTTTTATGTCTAGCAAGTTGTATGGAGGTTATTAAACCCCTTAAAAAAGCCTTGTACGCGTCCCAAACCATATGTATCGGGGTAGTACCTAAGTTAATTTGAAAAAAGGCCTCTGTTTCTGTTGTTAATTTCTCAATTGTTTCTTCTTCCAGGAGGATGGCGCGCTCTACCGTCCATCTTCTAGAAATTGGTCTAACTGGTACCTTGAGAGTAAAAGGCACTGCTGAGTGATCAGAAAGATGTTTCCTGTAGGAGAGCAGGATCTGCACTTATGTTGCCCCCACTTTTTTTCTGATGTATACACTGGTTTCTGGCTATAGTCAGGCTGTGTCCCCTGCTAATCAGGGCCCCAGTCTCTCTGTTCTCTCTAAACGACTTGGAGTGCATATTAGATGCACGAGTGATTGGTTACTGTGGTGCCTTATGAGCCCCTAGTATATAGTACCTTAGGTACCAAGGGCACAGGTACTTTACAGGCCTACTAGGGGCTGAAGCATGTATTATGCCACCCCTGGGAAGCAGACTAAATCTGACACCCCAGGCCTGCTACTGCAGCCTGGGTGAGGTAGTGTTAGCACTCCTCACAGAGGTATAGGTTCCTATATCTCACCACACACACACATATAAACCACCCATAAGGCCACCCCTATGGCAGGCCTTATCAATCCTGAGGGCAGGGTGCTTGGTTTACAATGTGAGGGGGTGCCTCTACCCTTCTAGAGGGGATGACATGTACCTACTGTGGTAACACGGTAGAAATCTGAAAGAGCCCTGGCATCACAAAATGGATGCCACCATCACAGACACTGGGCTGCCCTCCTGCTGCTGACCGAAACTCACAGTGGAGGAAGCCCAACAATAGGCATCCTGTCACAGGGAGGTGTCACCACCTTCCAGACAGGATTATGGGGCATATGCATCAACATTGGCATTTGCGATTCCTTATTAGCGAAAAATAAGGATTCGCTAATAAGGAATAGCAAAAGGCTATGCATGTAGGAATCGCTATTCAAATAGCGATTCCTTAACTTTCCTTAATTGCTACTAGCAAATTGCGAGTAGCAATTAAGGAATGCCGTCCCAATCATTCCTATGGGCCTCCAGGCCCATAGGAATGAATTGGAGATTGCATGAGCAAATTGCGAGTACCAGTAGGTTCTCGCAAATTGCTCATGCAATTTCAAGGGTGCA
The DNA here is from genome assembly GCF_964204655.1 of Triturus cristatus. NCBI lineage: Eukaryota > Metazoa > Chordata > Amphibia > Caudata > Salamandridae > Triturus > Triturus cristatus. The sequence continues at coordinate 303,929,952 of NC_140579.1, read as the reverse complement.
AGGGTGTCAAAATGACACACTATTGCACCCCTGAAATTGATATGTGCACATATGTTGCACACATACATGCTCTAAGGGCATGTGTGTGTGCAACATGAAACTTTGAAAAATGCACAAAAGTGCATTTTTCAAACTTTTAGCAAATTACCATGCAGTTCATCTTCATGGTAATTTGCTCCCCCTATTAGCGAATTCGCTAATTTTTTAACTTTCATGCATTGCATTTAAGGAATCCCAAATTGAGATTCCTTAAATTAAGGAATCTCAATTTGAGATTCCTTAAATGCTATAGCTATTTAAGGAATCGCTATTTAAGGATTCCTTAAATAGCGATTTTTGCTTTTGGGTTGATGCATTGGGATTGGGTATTTTTAACTCAATACCGGGAGCTATTAGCGAATCGGTATTTTACCGACTGGATTTTGGCTTGATGCATGAGGCTGAATGTGTATTGGAGCTGGGTGGGTGCACTCTTAGAGTGCTTTGAAGTCCTGCACTGGGGGAGCAGTAGGCTCCTCTGTGCATATGCCAGCTCAAACCGGTTCAGGGGCTACCAGCCCCTGCTCGGGTGCGAAGCTGGACAAAGGGAAGTGGGTGTAACCACCCACCCCCTGACCCTCCTAGAGGAGTGGTCATAGAGCTAGTCCCTCCCTTGGAGTCAACGTGTGACTCCCCTGCTTGGCAGGCACCAAAACTTGAAACAACTGTCACAAACTTTCCCGCTCCTGCCAGAATCCGAAGTCCCTGCAGCCTCAGAAGTAGATTTTCTGACCTCTCGTCGGCCATTTTGAGTCCCCAGCGAAGCTGTGGTGTCTGGACCCCACGAGTGACAAGGAACTGCAATACCTGGGAACCGTGCACTATTGTCGAGTGCAACCCCTTCACAACGTTCAACTAACTTGTGCTTTGGACCATTTGTGGCCCAAGCCTCCAGCAGGTTTTGCCACGAAAATCAGAGGCCTACCCTGTCCCGAGTGACCGTGGGCTCCTGTGAAGCATTTCCGCAAGAGGCGTCTTTGCGATCCCTTGCCCATTGGCTTGTGGGTCTCCCAAAGACTTTCTTATCAACTAAAAGGGCTTCCCTGGTTGCTCCAGGCCTGCCCTCACTCACCGTTGATGGGTGAGTCCCTCAGACCTTGCTGGTCTGCACCATTGACTTTCTTCACTCCACACAAGACTTGCTGTTGCCAAAGCTTGTCGGCTCCAATCCGGTTGCCGACACTGCAGTCAGCTGCAGATGTTGTGGGACACTCCGAATCCAGCTGCTAGTCATTATTGATCTCTCCTGGACCTTGTGAGCGAAGAGTACAAACACCATCGGCAACCTGAAATCACCCGACATCCGTGGGCATCCATCTTCCTGGCCCCGGGTCACTGGCAAGTGACTGTGAATACTGTCCCTTCAATTTTCAGGTCTTCTACATCTAGAATCCAGCCTTGGATTCCACCAGACACTTCTTCAGTCGCCGCGAGCAGCAAGTCTTCTTTGGTCTCCATAGAAAACAGCGACGCGACGCGACCTGACACCAAAAGACACCTATGCACCCAGCTTCCCTGGGTGAGGTAACTCGTGCAATCCAGTGCCCTAGTGTGTGTTGGCCCTTGAATTACTTACCTTGTAAGTGGCTTGCTTGTAGACTTCCTCGAAGTACCCTAAAACTTTAAAAATCAAACCGCGACTTGCTCCATTGTAATCAATAGGGAATCCGCGGCTGTGTTCTCACATTGCATGCATCTCCCGTGGGTCTGTTACTTACCTGCTATCACTGCAGTCGTGAAGCCCCAGCGATTCTACAGGCCCTAGGCCTTGTCATTCTGCAAGTCGACTTTCCTAAACCTCTTTTTTAGTATATGGTCTCCTACGCCCCTAGGGCCCCAGCCATATTTGTGCTTAACTTATTGTGAAACGTTGATATTTGAATGTGTTTCTGGCTTCTAATCTCATAAAGAGATTAGTAGAGTGTGTCTAGAAATAAATACATATATATTGGATATATATACCTGTGTGGTGTCCTTTCATTTGGTAATTCAAGGGATTATAAGGTAAAACAAGCTGCTTTACATTCCTCTGAGACTTAGCCTGAAGGCTGCTCTCCACAGCTACCACTAGGATAGCTTTCTTTGAAAGGTTGTCTTAAACCTATCCACCATAAGAGTCGAATTGTACTGGTGCAAGGTGGCCACTATAACTAGTGACCAGCATATGCCAGGCCAACTTCTCACATTCCCCTACATGGTTAACATCCTGGACCCATTTCTTTAGAACTGTACTCAAAAGAAAATAGTCTATTCTAGACTTATGATTATATTTTTTATTATGGAAAATATAACCTCTTTTCTTGCCCATTTTACTCCTCCACACTTCATACCAAGCAAGCTGTTTCATTGGGGTTTTTAATCAGTGCCGCCATTTTATAATTTAGAATGGGTCTACTTCTCTGCGATCTATCAAGTATATGATCCAGGACCACGTTAAAGTCTCCAGCCAATATGAACGGATCTGTATAATTCAACAATTCGGAAAAGAGACCTCTAAAGGGCCCTGGGTCATCAGTGTTCGGGCCATAATATCCCGCCACCGTAAACTTGAATGCATGGGATTTAACCCTAGCTATGACCCATCTCCCCATTTTATCCACCGTACTGGACTCAAGAGAGATAGCTGAATTTCTTTTAATGATTACAGCAACTCCCTTAGTTGAGTGTTGTTGTGTGGTACAAATGAGACTCTGGATCCATTTTCTAGATTTACAAAGAGACTTTAATTCACTTTCCAACAAATGTGTCTCTTGTAATATAAGAATCTGTTCTGATGTATCTCTTAAGTACTGAAATATTTTTTCATCCTATATTTTGTCCTTAGTCCATTAAGATTCCAGGAAAGCACCTTTAACCCAAAATTTTGATTATCCACTGGGCAGATCTCTCCTCTTATTAAAACCTTCTATTCTAGCAATTTGGCGATTTGGACATATGTTTTGTTTTTTCTCCCACTGCTCCCCACCCTGTGCTCCCCCCCTCAACCCCTTTAGTGAACCCTTCCCAGGAGAACCCCCCCTTACCTCCTCTGTGGCCTCTACCTAGACCTGTGGGGCCCCTCTTCTTAGGTCAGGAGCTTTATACTAAACTTTACAATCTTTCGTGTCCCGGGAGCTATTTTTCCATCTCTTTCCCTCCTACTCCCCCCTGATATAGATTGTAGAAAAGTCTCAGCATCTTCCACTCTTCTGAATATCCTCATTCTGTTGTTGTACATCACTTTCAATGATGCTGGGAATTTTAATTGTGCCGTGGCACCCATTTTTTAAAAAGGATCCAGTAATTTTCCCAGTTCCCATTGCCTAGAAGCTGTAATTGCTGAGACATCCGATCTTATCTGGAAAGTTATATCATCTACAATCAAGGAGTTTAATTTTAGTGCTTTATTAAGTATTTCCTCTTTCAGACTATATGTCAAAAAGTGTAGTAGGATTTTTCTTGGCCTCGTTTTGTTAGGATTGAGCCTAAAAGGATCCCTGTGTACTCTCTTCATATCTGCCATTATAGCCTCCTCCAAGCACTCAACATGTGTTGCTTGCTTTATTCTCTTCCATCTGGTTTGTTAACTCTGTTACAGTAAGTTCCAAGGCCATAGTCCTGGCAGCAAGTGAATCAATCTTAATTTCAAATTTTTCACATGAATTTTTTATATCTACTTGATTATTTTCCGATCTCGAGAATCTATCTTTCATCTCTTTAGCAAGAGCTTGTAGCATATCACACAGTGATTTTGACTGATTATCACTCCCAGTATCATAATGCGTAGTTCCAGCGACCTGTGTATGAGCTCCCTCATGCACTTCCACATTATCTTCGAGCTGCAATTTCTCCAAAGAATCCTGTGTTTCTGGTATCACTATAAGATTGTCTTTATGGCCCTGACCCACCTCTGTTGCCGCCATAGCATTATCGACTTTGTCAGTCTTTTCTGAAACTAACAGCTCTACCTCATCCATTAGTGGAAGGAATCTGTTACTGGTAGGGAGATTGGATAATAAGTCACTTGGATCAAATATAGAGGTCCGCTCTGCTGGTTTTAATATTAGCGTGCTAGGGGTAGCTTTGAAGTAACTCCTCAAGGAAGGTGTTCATTTCGGAGTCTGTTTAGTCAAGGAAGCACTCTTCTTTTTGCAAGAAGCTTTAAATTTGACTGTGCTTAAATCTTTCTTCGTCAATTTATTCTGTGATAACATTTCTTTGTTGATTTTGGATTGTTGTGTTCCAGAATTTTCTTTATCTTTGCCTCCTTGAGAGTCCACCATGTGTGTGTTTAACTTTGCACTCCAAAGGGAATACCTGGTTTGCCCCCAACCTGAATTTATTGACATGCAGCCTAGCTTTACACCCCTTTGCCGCTCAGTCTTAGCTTCCTTGCCAACCCGAGGCACTCCAGAAACTCTGCACCAGTTCTCAGCCTCCAGGTCCCCCGCTCTCACCGCTTGCTTCCTCTGCACTCGATTCAGGCACTGAAACTGATTTGATTTTTCCGGCGCCGTATCTGTGCTGTCCCTGCCTCCCCCACCCTGGAAGGGGAGTACAGCCACGGCCCTCCCCCCTCGATCCAGTTCCCGAGTTGCACGCGCCCAGAGCAGCTTCCTGTCCGTGCACGTACCCGGCAACTTCCCCGATGGTTTCTCCGGGCAAAACCTCCTCGCCTGCTGTCCCGGGATAACCGGGACGCTCACAGCCACCACCTCCAGTCCCGCCAAACCACGCCGAGAGCCCCAACGGCTCCCGCCACAGAGACGTCGATTGGCAGGACAGTAAAGGCAGATACAGACGTAGACCTCCACGTATGCGGCGAAGACCCAATCCAAGGTACTACTCCTCAATAGTTTCAATTATTTGGAGTATTTGGAGTTTCTGGAGAGAAATAAGTGCATTACTTAGATTTCCGAAACCTCAACATAGGCTTTTTTAGTATATATCTACTCCTGACCTACGGGAGTCTCTGCAACCCGCTACTCGCCGGCCGCCATGTTCTCCCCCCAGACAGAGAACCTTCCTTCATCCTGTGCTGGAGATGTTATTATATATAAAAGGACTTTGAACTGTAACACTTTTAAATTGGAGGAGATGATAGGAGCAGAAACTCTTGGATTCAGCTTCTCTGCTGGAGGGCAGCACTCCTTTTCTAGAGCATTGGTTTATCGGACCTCAGGATATGCAGGTGATTTAATGGTATCCCTTCACCTGGCATTATCCCCTAAATGAATTGCTTATGCTAATTTCACTATTCTTGGTGATTTCCTTATCCATTTGGACAAGACAGAGGACCCATTGTCCATTCGTTTGGTGGATACTCTGGCCTCTCTTAATCTAGTCCAAGCTGATACAGGCCCGACTCACAGAGCTGGACACACAACTGACGGCATCTTTTCTAATGCACAAGTATAGTGGTATATGCCTTGTCAGGTACCCTGGTTAGACCACTTTCTACTCCCATTCTCCGGGCATTTTGACAGTCTGAAGGAAGCCAGACCTCTCCTCCCACAGGATGGGTATAGTAGTTGGAGGAAGGTGTCAACAGTAGACCTCAGGAGGACTTTGATTGATTCGAAGCCAACTATCCCAGTCAATGCCCATGAGGGTGACATAGTAATTAGATCCTGGCTTTCGAAGGTGGCCAATTTGGTGGCCCCTATAACGACAGTGAGAAAAGTAGCCACAGCCTGATCAGCATGACGGTTGTCTCATAAATTAGCTCAGGAAAGAGCAGCATGCAAAACAAAAACAGAAAGAGCTTTGGGTCATCATTATCTGTGATCAGGTATAGTGTGTTATAAACAGGCCCTTAAAGTTTATCACCAGAATCTTAGGAGGGGTCGTAGTGCCTTCTACTCTCAATGTATCAAGGAAGCTGACAATGATGGGAAGGAAATATTGAAAGTTGTCACTAGCTTAACAGACCCTAAAAATAAATGTCTCCCCCACTAGAGCATAGCCAGACGCTATTTTCACAACTTAGTGACTCACAATTCAGTCGAACCTAGTGAAGGTGAATCCTTTGACTCCGGGACAGTGGGTAGAGGACTTAGCAGGTCCAACAGCAGAAACCAAATTGTCATCTTTTAATTTTTAAGATTTGTGAGCGCAATTGTCTTATAGATCTGAGATTCAGAATGGTGTGTCACAACCAAGCCATAAAACAGTACATATATCTCTGAAAAGGATAAATAGTTCCCAAATTTGAAACCTGAAAGACAGATTTCTTGTCAGTGACCTGAGCATGTTAGATCTGTCATAAGCCGAATCCTGTGTGATCTCTCTAACCTCATGCATAGCTCCCTTTGTTGACAGACCCGAGTCTCTAAGATCTCTGCAGCTTGTGAAGAGATTAACTGTCAGATGTCAGATCCTGCAAGATATATGTCCCCTGAAGTATAGCATCCCTGTCAAAGGCCTGAGTCTGCAAGCCCTACTTAACCTGAGTCCAGCTTCACCATCAGATGCTTGCATGAGACCTTAACCAGTGAGACCCATGTAGAGTGAGGCATAGGTTTACTGCCAAAAGACAGCCTGGAAGTACCTAGTAACCAAATGGTCAGCTTCGGTGTAAAACAGTAAACATCCTTTACAATGACTGTGTTACAAAGCAGTCCATTACCCCACATTTTTTACTCGGCAAAAACTTTTACAATGCAGTGCTTTACACCTCAAACCATTACAATGCATTCACCATTACAACACCCCAGGGGAGTTAGAATAGTAAATTGTGTTGTAATGGATAATGCGTTGGTTGTAATGGAATGCATTGTAAAGCCCTGCGTTGTAAAATATTTTGCAGAGTAAAAAATGCGGGGTATTGGCACTTGTAAACGCGTGCGGAGTAAAGAGACATGTTCGTCGTTAATCTGAAGAATCTCAATCTCAGAGACCTGGGCATTTACTTTTGTGTAACCTAAGGAACAGATTTGCTGTCAGATGTCTGAGCCTGTAGGATCTCTAAAACCTGAAGGATAGCTTTCCTGTCAAAGGTCAGGCCTGCATCTTTAAGGTCTGTGTAACCTTAAGGATAGCTTTGCTGTCTGATGCCAGTGCCAGTAAGATCTCTGTAACCCAGAGGATACTTTGGCTGTCATATGTCCGAGTCTGATAGTTCTCTGTGATCTCAGTGATAACTATGTTGTTATAGGACTGAGTCTACAGGAATTCTGATTAATAATTCTGTTGTCATATGCCATTATTTATCAGATATGTGTGGAATATTAGTTAGCTTAGATGACTCAAGCCTGAGCTCGTAGGAAATGTTTAACTTCATTGATATGTTTTCTTTATGAATTCACAGCCTTCAAAAGCTCTGTAACCCCAAAAATATGTTTGTCTAAAGTCTGTAAAATGTTACATAAAGTGGTAAAAAGTTGCTCTTGCTGCTGTTTGAGCTCTGAGCATGTACTATCACGTTAACCTGAGATACAGCCCTAAGCCTATTAGATCATGGTAACCAGATGAACTGCAGATCAATAGTCTATCCTGGATGTGCTACCAGAAACCTGAGTCCGTATATTTGTGGAACTGATATATAGCTCTTCTGTCACTTCTTATTCTTTACCTTGAGAACTCTTTAAACCAAGGCATTTGTTTGCTATCCAAAGCCTGAACGCTCTATGCAATATTTCATAGCTAAGATGTGTAAAATCTGACTGTGTACAATCTCTGAAAGCAAGCAGCTTTTAAGATTGAGCATACCCAATGTCTGAAACTCAATATATTACTGTCTTGGTTTGTGAAATATGAATAACTGAATAACATAATAACATAATAATAATATGAATAACTGCATCTGCTCTGATGTTCAAAACTTAAATTAGCATTGCTTTTGAGACCTAGGTGGTATCTATGTTTTCCCATGATGTTTATGTTGACTCAATCAAATTTATTTATTAGATTCTCCAGAGGTGGAATCGAAGGACAGGCACTATGCATGCCACTAGCATAATGTGAACCGTTAAGGACTGTCAAACTCCATGCCAGTGAATCTGCATTATTAATCTTTAAACCAGAACCATTTAATAGCACACAGTCACAAAACATTACTATAAATACAATGTCTCCAGAGCACCTATGTGCTAGAAAGCATGCTTTATAAATAAAAAAAGCTTCTCTACCCGAAAAGACTTACAGTATTCCATACATTTATAAAATGGACGTTTTAGAAATGGTTGTTTCTGCAGGGTCACCCCAAAACGTTTTGCCTTCCCCCTCCCCTTTTCGCTGAATTAGATTTTGTTGACTTTAGGACTCGGGGCACTCTACCACTGCTAACCAGTGCTTACATACATGTGCACTATGCTTAAAACATTGTAACATTTGCTTATTCACAATTGCCATATTTAATTTACTTTGAAGTCCCCAGTAAAGTTCACTATATATCCCCAGGGCCTGTACATTAAATACTACTAGTGCGACTGCAGCACTGATTGTGCCTTCCACTTAAGTAGCCCTTTAAACATGTCTCAGGCCTGCCACTGCAGGGCCTGTGGTGCAGTCTAAAACTGCCATGTCAACCTGGCAAGTAAACCCTCTTTCGAGGCCTAAACCTTCCTTTTAAATACATATACATCACCCTTAAGGTAAGTCCTGGACAGCCCAAGGGCACGGTGCAGTGTATTTAAAAAGTAGGACATGTACTTATAAGTTTTACAATTCCTGGTCGTGAAAAACTCTTACATTCGATTCAATGAAGCTATGCTTTTTGGTTCAGTCTGGAATGGTTCACTATCTTTGCCATATCAAATTAAAATGGATGTGCTTGACTGAAGCCAGTTAGGCCACTTCTGCGGTTTTACCCTTGCCTCTATGAATGCCACACGAGTCCTCCAAAACATTTTGGAGAATTAATGCTAAGAAGTAATTGCTGTAATTGTTGTAGAGGCAAGGGAGGTGTGTGAGTGACACGCTTCAGAAGCAGAGTTTAGCTAGTCTGTGTCATCTTCTGTTTTCCTTTGTGGTACTGGTATAAAGAAGTCAAATCCTGTCAGAAACTATTTATGTCTGGCATTAGCAGTAATCGTTTGTGGGACTTACATTTCATTATTAGTGTACCCACTGTCTTTAACAAGTAAACAAATTAAATGTGTTTCAGCAGCTCTTTGGTAATAACCTTTTGCAATAATTTATAACATGGTACCCATAGACTCTCTAGGTAAATGTAAACATGGTAATAATGTTTCAAAGGCAAAACATTTTCAATTTATGGAGCATGTTTAGTACAAATACCAAGTGGAAACACTAAATTGTGAAATTATAAACACCAATGCACATTTTGAAAATTAAACTCAGTGCAGGTAGTGTAAGCAAATTGCACTGTGCCACTAAGGTCATCAGATTTAACTGTAGTTGCTAAAACCAGTGTTTCTCACCATGAATTTTGCTGTAACCGTATTCTCAGCCACACGCTTTTTGCTGTATTGTTCCAAAGCTTTCAAATACCCATAATTCACTTTTTATGGACTGGCTTGACAGCACAGCTGTTCCCAGACTATTATGTGAGCATCACTAGAAAGAGACTTGGTTCCGCCATTGTGTTGGGAGCCAGGAGTACATGTTTTGATTGGGCAAAAGTTGTGTGCTTCCAAAAAAGTGCTTGCCCTCCACACAATTGTGGTCATTTTGTTTATTTATCCAGCTTTCTTTGCTTGAACTTTCGAGGTATACACATGACCTTGTAATGCTGTTAAAGTGTTTTAAATAACTACGTAATTTATTGTGTAATTCTCTGGCAGCAATAAGGATAGGAGGAGGGCAGTCATTAACCTACATGAATGTTTGGGTCTTGCTTGACAGTGCAAATGTCACCTGACTTTTTAACCCACATCAATATTATTCGACAGTTCTTTGCTTCCACACAAATACATATCCATTCCCTTGTTGTTTACTTGTAACGTTTAGTATTACCATACAGCACTCCCTTAAAGCCAGACCTATTGGCATTGGCAATGCTTGTTCTTTTCTTTTGGGGGCATCTTTGAAAACTTTATACAGCAAATTAAGAAAGGAACTCAGACATTAGTGAAAGTTTCAGGCATAGATGGATGTCATTCTCTATAGCAGTTTCAGGGCTGATTTGATAAAACGTAACTGAATTATACTTCCTAAAACACCGTTGCGGATGTTCCTAACTACTTCCAACTACTTGACCAATCTGCACAAAGTTCAGAATCTTTTTTTTTTTTAAATGTTAATTCAAATATGTCAAATAAGCCAACAGTGTTAACAACCAAACACTTTTTTGTGGACTAAACATCTCAAACTTAACTTCAGAGTCATTAAGACTCTATTTTGTAGTCACTTTTTGAATACATTTTTACTTGAGTCTTTTCCACAGAAAACCTAGAGAGCACAAAAATACCTCATAGGTGTCCTCATCACATTTCCCCAAATTCGTCATGCTTGTAAAACAACTATTAGTAAGTGTAATCCTTAGAAATAGTAAAATAGGCTATTGCTCCTGAAATGTTAATCAAACAGCTATTTAAAGTGATTGACAGGGTCTATTTAGATCTAGCCTAACTTGCAGCTTTCTGGTTGTGAAAGACATATTGTGGAATTACAAAGAATATTCAGGGGATTGGAGTCTGCCCATTGCTTCCCCTTGGTTGGCTTTCCTGTCACTCATTTGTCTGCTTCTTATTCATGTACCAGCTTGTCAATCTTGTGTTTGTCCCTCCCATGGAGCATAGCCTCTTAGCCATTTCTTTTGATTGGCTGGCTTCTATGTTTCCACCACTTACTTTTCACTTGGTCTCTGTCAACCATGTGCCTCTCCCAGCTACCTCCATGTTGTTACCTTGCATCTCCTCCCCACCCTCCTGTGATGCTTCTTCCGACCTGTGCCCTCCTCCTCTCATCTGTTGCTTCTCCTCCCCTCTAACCATCCATATTGCTTCCCCCTACATGTGCCCTCCTTCTCTCTCGCCCATTGCGTCTCTCCATATACCCACCATCCACAATGCTTCCATCCCCCCACATTGCTTCCCCTCACCCCAGCTCGGTGTTGCTCCACCATCCACCCTGTGTTGGCCTCCCAAAGCTGCAATAAAAAAATTATTATACATTTTTTTTTTTTATTTACTGATCTAACTCTGTAAAAAACAAAGTTTCCTTGCTCAATTGTGTACGTGTGCGCATGTGTGCACCTACGAAATAAGGCCACAGCTGCATCATGGGGCAATTATTTTCCCCCTTGTTTTTGTTAGCCCTGCTGCACAGCGTCGGGAATGCTGTACAGCATGGCTAAAAACCATTGGCAAAGCCAATAGGTCCCAAAGAAGAAATCTATTGCCTTTGCAAATGCTTGTTTATTTTTGGTTTGTTCTACCCATTATATGCTATTTTGAGGAGGCAGTGGTTAAAATCTATCTTCTTAAAATATAATATCTGGTAGTTTAAAGCCATGCTTGCTTTTTAATGAAGCATACACAGGCAGTGTATTCACATTTGCAAAAATGTTATGGTTAGCCTATAAAATTAGAATTAACAACAGTTTACTACAGTTAACTGCTGCGGTTAGGTAGTCAGGCTTGTAAACCTCCCAGGGGATGCCTGGTGTTATTTCCAGAGATTTTTAATGAGGTGTACATTTATATGCGATATTTTACTTGTGTGTCATTAGTTAGGTATCCCTTGCATAGTGTTAACTATGTATAATGTTTCACAATTCTGCTGTATAATTATTATTTTTTTACAATGTATTGCTTTTTTTAGGCTGAACTATAAACTTACTGTGATCAAGATTTAGTTATAATTGAGGTATGTGCAGAAAAACCAAAGTAACATTCTGTGGGTATCAGGAAAGCATTCCTTGCACAATATGAATGTTCCATAACTATCCAGCCATTTGACAAGCACATTAGTTGACAAAGCTGGTCTGAAATCCACTTTATTGCCCATTGAGATCCCATGGAACAAATGTACATGTGCACCAGAAAAGAATATTCATAGCAATTGATGTACATGTGCTCCAATTAACTTACAGACACAGTAGCAAATTGCCATTTATGCAGGCTTTATGCAACATAACATTCCTTGGAGGCAAGTAAACATTTATGAACTGAATACAACATAAAAGAAACCATATTTGATCAGGACAAATATTGCCTATCACCATGCGCATCACTACACAAATTTGAAAAGAATGTGAAATATTCGAACTAGTCATCTCAATTGTGTGCACTACAAACCTCTGCTTACTTGCTCACCGGCATCCACTTCAAACAAGCATTTGCAAGGCAATAGGTCTCGCATTTTTTAGAGGTATAGCTATTGGCATTGCAATGTAAAGGTATTACCGATTAGTGTTGTGCACATCACTTTAATCACTCCCCAAGCATGTATCGGGGTGGCTGTCCGTAAAGCGGGGAGGGAATATGGAGTGGTTGCACTTGGGAGACTATAGGCCGTGACTGGGAGGGGCTACCCTATAGTACGTGCATGAATGCAAAACAAAGGCGCACACCAGCAAATTAAATGTGGATCAGCGTGTGATAATGTTGGTACAGCAACTTGCTCCCCATGTATTTGCTGAATCTGCAGGTAATACCGATTAGTGTCCTGCACATCACTTTAATATTCACCAAGCATGTAGTGCCGCAGCTGGCCGTGAAGCTGTAAGGACTGTTTTTAAAAGAGAAAGCACGGCATCCCGCACAAAGACTGTGCTGGCGAGTAAACATTAAGGGTTGCGGATGTTTAAAGATAAATATATAGTACTTACATTTGTTGGTTGTTCATACGCCTCCTGTTTTTAACTCGTAGTTCCTCTTCTGTTATGTCTCTGTGTTTTGAAGCTTTGATTTCTTCTGTGATAACTTTATCAAGCATGAAGCGGGGAGGGAGTGTCTTTAAAAGAGAAAGTGTGGAATCTATTACTGGTTGCCAAGCTTGAGTCCGTAAAATAGGGCTGGTAGGTAAGCAAGAGAGCTTGTAGTGGCTGCAAAGAAAACAAAAGAAAAACCTGCAATCGCCATGTTTTGTTGATAAAGCATAGCGTGCTGCTCTCACCAGGGCATAGCGGTTCATGAGTGCTGCGCGTGGTCGCTTAAAGCAAGTAATTGAAAAGTGTTAACAAGTATCAAGCGCGGAGGCCGGCCGTGAAGCAGCATAGTGCATGCAGGAGTGCTGCGCTGTGCAAATCTAAAGAAAGGCTCGTAGTTGCTTGAAGAGAAATCAACTAATATAAATGTCTTACCAAACATAAAGCGCAGTGGCTGAATGTGAAGGGGGGAGGAGAGGGAGCATCTTTAAAAGATAAAGCCTATCGTCCATGATTGGGCGCCGTGCTGTCAGGAAAACAGGGCGGGTTGGTGAGAGCCTGTTGTGCCTGCAACAGCACCTAGAAGAAAGACATTTAATAAAATGATGCTCAAAAACTGTAAATAAAACATACAGAGTAACAAGACATGTAGCAGGGGTAGCCATTATGGGAGGTTGCAACAGGAGAAAAGGAGGTACTAAGGATTAACCAATGAAAAGAAACCATTTCTAAAAGACAGTCAAAAAAGCCAATCAAATATATGAGCAGGCAATTGCAGAACTTAAAGCCCATATCCTGAACACAGCTGGCTACGAAGAGACAATGCAAGCACTGCCTAGGAGAGACCTAAAAAGGGACTTAATTGAGAAAAACAAAGAATTCATTAGGAGTTAAGGTACCAATAGGTGTAATCCACCAAATTTAAAAAAGAAAAGATCTCCAGAACTGAAATACAAACATTAAGGTGTGTTAAAAATCCTATCACAGCTCTCAACAAAAATCTTAGCCCACCATGCCTTCTGAGATTAGTTGTTGTTCACTGAATTTCTCAGGCCCCTCATTTTCCAAACGTGTTGCCTATTCGCAGTGGCAGATCATGGAAACCATCTAGAGTGGTAGTGGTGCTAAAATAAAAAAAATTAAAAATGGCACTTACCCTCCAGGTATGCCGCTCAATGTCCTCTTCATCTCTCCTCGAAGCTCTGGCACCCAGGAAACTGCACTACCCAATCATAGTGCTGCTTTCACAGCATGAGAGTAACGTCAGGATTGGAGGCAGCAGCCTCTCTCAGCGCTCTTAAGAGGCCTGTACTTTCTCCAACCAAGCTGTCTAAGACAGCTAGTTTCGAGAAGTTTAAAATGGGTGACCAACCGTCCGTAAATTTCACGGACAGTCCGTAATTTCGGCCGTCTGTCCGTTGTCCGTGAAGGATTCTTTAACGGACACCATTTGTCCGTAATTTTAACCGGGCACGGTCGCACCACCCTTAAGCCGGCGTTGTGTAATATCAGGTATCCCCAAGGTATCGTGTATCCCCTGCACTTTGGGACTTTTCGGAAACGAAACTCAGCCCGGGCAGGATCAAACAGAAGCAGCTGATCACTGCTCGGGGTGAGTTAGGGGATACACGATTCAACAGGATGCCAAACTCGGCTCAGGCGATAAATCACCTGAAACTTTTGCACGAAGAGAGACAGACATAAATAAATGGAGAAAATGAATCGTAATGGAAATAGTAAATAAGTGAATAAACATTATGAAAGCAAAGAAACTATTGCTGAAGCATATCGAATGGTAACGAAATAAAATGAGGGGATAAGTGAAGATGTTTCCTGATGGCAGTTCCAGAGGAGCATCTAGGGGCGTTAACGACAAACCTTGCTGCCGCGTTCTGAACAACTTGCAGCCGGTGGACCAGATTGTTGCTCATCCCAAGATAGAGGGCATTACAATAGTCCAAGCGCGAAGATAGAAGGGCAACCGAGACTTGTTTCCGAGCATCAGGGGTAAGGTAGTGGGTGAGCTTTCTCAGCACCCTTAGAACCCCACAGCAGGTGGAGACGGTCCTATTCACTTGCTTGTCAAAGGCAAGTGAAGTGTCAAATAGGACTCCCAAATTACGGGCAACGGAGGAAGGCTGTGGGCATACTCCCAGAGCCGATGGCCACCATGCTGACCATGTTTAGTTTGACTCATATAACATACTTGGCATTTTATCAGCTGCCCTATCTTTTGGTGTCCATGCTAATTAAACAAGCATTGGCAACGCAATCTGTCTCATACTTTTGCGAAAGTTAGAGCATATTGGCGATGTAAATGACAATGTTTTTTACTTATTTTCTAGGTCTAGCCTGGGCAGCGCATGCGCTACTCTGTGGCATGATGTATTGGAGCATGGAATAGAAGCCCCGTACACTCTCCTCCCATATTTGCCTTTGGCTTGTGTCATTGTCCTTCGTAAATTTTGGCTTCTGATTCGTTAATAGGCTTGTAAGTTCCTCCTTAGTACCGCCTTGTCTTCATTTGTAACCTCCCATGAGGACTGGCCCTTTTACTTCAGCTGTTACACGGTACGTCTTTTTTAGTCTGTAAGCACTATTTTCTTTATTGAGTTTCTTCTACTGCAGGCACAAGATGCTTTACTGCAACATTCAGTGCGCCATGTATGCTTTCACGTTCTGAGCAGCAAGGGATAACGGCGGCCGCTTCTTTGAATAGGTCTCGCATTTACAAAAGTTTGAACTATTGGCATTGTAAATGACAATGCCTTTTATTTATGTGTTAATTACCAAAACGGATAAATAAAAGTCATTGTCATTTACAATGCCAATAGCTTAAACTCTGGCAAATGCAACACCTATTGCATTGCAAATGCTTGTCTTACATGGCTCCTGGTGCACACTGGTGGCACACATTCTGATGTTCGTTTCTCACATTGCTGATTTTCGTACGCAGATACTGGTGCACGCTCGTGTCTCAGGCTACACAGCACACATTCTGGGACTAGTTCCCTTTCTGCCTTTGTTCGTACACGGATCCTGATGCATGCTGGTGGCTCACGACATACATTCTGGTGCCAGCTTCTTACGTGGCAGGTTTTTGTACAGGAATTCTGGTTCACGCTCATGTCACTCACTGAACAACACACTCTAATGCTGGTTTTCCACGTAGCAGGGCAGGTTTTCCCACACAAATCCTGGTGCGCGCTTGTGTCGCATGCTGCACAGTACACTCTAAAGCTAATTTTCCACATGTCTTGTTTTTATGCACAGATTCTGGTGCAGTCTGCACAGTACACACTAATGCTGGTTTTCCACAGGGGTATTTTTCATGCACTTATCCTAGTGCATGCTCGTGTCTCACGTAGCACTGCACACATTTTGATGCTGCTTTTCATACATGGGTCCTGGTGCATCCTTGTATTTCACGCATCACAGCACATTCTAATGCTGGTTTCCTACATAGCTGGCTTTCGCACACAGATCCTGGTGCACACTCTTGTCTCACGTTGCACAGCACACACTAATGCTGGTTTTTCACAGGGCTGGTTTTAATGCACAGGTCCTGCTGAACGCTCATGTCTCATGCTGGACAGCAAACTCTAATGCTAGTTTCCCACGTGGCTGTTTTTCGCACACGGATACTCGTGCACACTCATGCCTCACGCTGCACAGCAAACTATAATGCTGGTTTCCCACAGCTGGTTTTCGTGCACTTTTCCTGGTGCACGCTCATGCCTCACGCTGTACAGCACACTCTAATGCTGGTTTCCCACACGGCTGGTTTTCGCACACGGATCCTGGTGCACTCTCATGCCTCACGCTGCAAAGCACACACTACTGATAGTTTTCATACATGGAGCCTGGTGCACGCTCGTGTCTCATGCAGCACAGCACACTCTAATGCTGGTTTTCCATAATGCCTTTTTTTAAGACACAGGTACTTGTGCACACTTGTGTCTCACGCTGCACAGCACACTTTAATGCTGGTTTCCCACAGGGCTGGTTTTCATGCATGGAACCTGGTGCACGCATATGCCTCATGCTGCACAGCACAATCTAATGCTGGTTTTCAAATGAGTTTGTCCTACTACAGGCATAACAGGCTTTCCTGCAACATTCAGCAGGCCATGGGTGCTTTCACTTTCCAAGCAGCCCGGGACAATGGCGGCTGCTTCTGTGCAAGGAAACAGGTCTCGTATTTACAAAATTTTGAGCTATTAGCATTGTAAATGGCAATGTTTTTTATTTATGTGTTAATTACAAAACAGATAAATAAAAGGCATTGTCATTTACAATGCCGATAGATTAAACTCTCGCAAATGCGAGACCTATTGCATTGCAAATGCTTGTTTTTGTTTGCAGTGAAGTGATCAGTTAGAAAACGAGAGTTAGAGCTTTTGGCGTTGTAAATGTAAACATTTATGTGTTCTAGAGTAGAGTCGGTGTATGTGGTGTGTAGTGGAATTATGTGGCTACCATTCAGATAATGTGAGCATTTAAGAGGCAGAGGGGCAGTTAGGATGGATGGGTTGGTGGAATGATAGCTATTTGTATGAATGCTTGAATGGATGGATAGCTGTATGAGTACATGCATGGATGTCTGGGTGATCAGTTGAATGAAAGGCTGGTAAGTGATTCATGGGTAGGAAAGTTACAGATGGTTGATGTGGAAAGAAAAAGATGGATACATAGGGAAAGTATTTATAAAAAGGAAAGTTTTGTACTTTTATTAGACCTTTTGTCAAGACTAGATGATATATCAGGCTACATTGTGGCCCAGATCTCAATAAACATAACATCCCATTTACAATTCAGAAGTTGGTGGTGGTTTTGTGCCCTTACCCCGAAACTATGCTTCGTTGTCAGCTGCTTGGAAGCCTGCCTAATCTGTAGTCTTCCAACACAGTATTACATTTGGACACTGGTTTAACCCATTCAAATATTTTTTTTATTTTTTTACTTTATTTATCATTTTGTCACAAAGGTAACATCATATGCAGTAGTGTACACAGTCATCATCAGTAGTTAATAAAAAGGCCAGTACGGTCATATAGATGCATGTTTTGGATACAAACTACGGAAAGGTCCAGCCCAGCATCAATACAGTGGTTATTACATTGCAGTTCTTACAATCAGTGGAGTGCAACACCTCATCACAATGTGGAATTGTCACAGCCAAGAACATAGTACACAAAAGCTATAAACGTGGTATAGAATACGCTCCGGGAGGGCCGGGAATCAAACTGTCATGGCTAGGAAAAGGCTGGTACGAAGAGTAGGATTACAGAACCCCGTATGAATGCTACACAGAACTACATCTCCCACAATCCCTAGGGTTAGCAGCACTAAGCATCTGACTGACTATTTAAGCCACGCCCTCGCAAGGCTCGGGCTTGTCACTTGCTGCTTTCTCTTGTTTAGAAAAGGACGTGCATACCTGTCAGCTTGTACAACCCATCGTGTTCTGGATCCTTGGCAGCGTCAACCTTGGGACGGCTGCCTTCCAGCTTCCCCCGTAAGAAGTACAAGATTGATCGCTGGTTGTTTCCGGCGTTTGCATACGCCGCCTGCATTGGACCCATCCGACTTCCCCATTCAGTCTCCTTCGGAGTTCCGCGTATGCCCTAGTGCACGACCCAGGAGCGTCGAAGGAGGCGTAAGGAAGGAGTAGCATCCCCGGCGCTCCTCTTGGACGCCGCTACTCTACTCAGAGGCGACGCAGCATTGAAGCCGCCTTTGGCCTTTCAAACGCCGACCCCACATTTAGCGCATTGGAAGCGCCTTCATTATTTGTTGGTTTTCTTATTACCGGCTTCCCGCTCTGGCACATGCGAATGCACCAGTTTTTCGTTTATTTGGACAGTGCCCTTACTGATTCAAAAAGGAAGCGCGAGGCAGCGCTATTTCCCTTGTGCCCTCACGAACCTAATCTTCAAGCGTGGGTACGCTTCATCGTTTTGGAAGAGCGCCTGGAACGCTCTACACTGGAGACTACCCGGAGAAGCAGTGCGACTTGGTGGATCACAGGTCTCACAATCGTAGAACACTGTCACCGGGCAGATAAGTACTTATAGTCATATGGACTACGTATGCATTCAAGACTGTTTCTTTCTGTTAGCTGTTATATACCTGTACACACATAGGATAAATGCAGCGAACTGTTAAGTAAGTAATATTCACATAAGGGGTTTCTGTGGGGGGGGGCTATGTTTAGAGACAAGCACTCTTATGTGTGTTGTGTGTTTCCTTTGCAGGGCAGGTGGGGTGGAGTGCAGGAAGGCGAGGTCCCCAAACACCTGACGACATCCCTTATCTTTGCTTACCAGCTGCAGTGTTATTGTTTCTTTTATCCCTTTTTTCCCTTTCCCCGAGGGTGGCCTTATCCTTGCAGTGTCACGTAGTGCTCACGGGTATTGCCATCAAAGGGAAGGGGTTACTTGGCATCGCCATCGCTCCTGCTGTATCCGGCTTAGAAGGTTAGTGGTACCTATCTCTGCACGACAAAGTGACAAGCCCACGTTGACTTACAGCCTGAGCGATGGACACCACCACTGTACTTACCTCGGTGCTGGAAACATTGACTGCCTTAAGGATAGATGTAGATGCCTTCCGGGGGGAGAACCTAGAATTGCGTAACGAAATGAGCACCATGCGACGCGAGGTTGCAGGGTTGTCTAGAGCCAGTCCTACTGCTACACAGGGGGGTTTGTACATTAGGAATTGGACACTTCCGCCACCGGGATCACAAGATACAGGCGCAGGGCGCTCGCCCCACACAGGGGGAGGGAGCACAAGTCCTTCCACCATACAGATCATACAGCCCGCAAAATTACCGCTAGCTCCGCCAGAAAGATTCTTTGGGGACCCAAAGAAGTTCGGTATATTCCTGGGGCAATGTAAATTACACTTCATGTGTAAACCGGCAGTGTTCCCTAACGACCAAGCAAAAACTGCTTTTGTTATGTCTTACCTTGTGGGTAATGCGGCTAGTTGTCTTTCGCCTCATAGAAAGAGACGACCCCGCCTTACGTAACTTCGACACCTTTTGCGACGAAATGCCCAAATTGTTCGATAGGAAGGCCCACTCGCTCTCCTTGGACCGAGAATTACTCACACTCAAACAGGGCAATCAGGACTTATTGTCCTACATAACCACCTTCAACAGACTCGTAGCCGAAACTGATTGGCCTATGGAAAAAAGAACATCACTGTACTACCAGGGACTACGAAGCGAGTTAAAGGACGTACTGGCTCAAGTAGTACACATGCCAACCACCTATGACGAGCTAATTGATCTCACTGTGCAGTTAGACCATAGATTGCTGGAAAGGAGAGGAGACAAACCACGAGGGGAAACCAAATACATGTCCCCTCGGTTAAGAGTGGTACCCGAAGGACCCTCTTCTATTCCGGATGGAACTGAGCCCATGCAGATAAGCGGCGTAAGAGGACCGCTGAACCAAGAAGAAAGAGACCGAAGGAGGAAACAAAGGCTCTGCATGTATTGTGGGAAATCAGGGCACTTTATTAGCGAATGCAAGGCAAAGACTAAAATCCCGTATCGAGAGTTCAAGGGCGTCCAGAAGGCCTCAGTGGTGGAGTATTCGTGTGAACATTCGGGAAACTAGATACCCGACTTCGGAGTGGTGTTGATACATGCCTTATTGGATTCCGGAGCCACAGGCAATTTTATGGATTAAGGCTATGCTAAAGAAATAAGAATACCGTGTGTAAGAAAAAAGACCCCAGAAATGGTAAAAGCCGTAGACGGTACTGAGTTGACGTCCGGTCCAGTTTCATATCATACTCAGCGAATTCAAATGAAGGTGGGCGCAAATCATTATGAGTGCATTCAATTCGACTTGATAGATGCTCCCAATTTCACTCTCATATTGGTCATGCCATGGCTTACTCTGCTTGACCCATAGGTGCAATGGTCTGCACGAACCGTGACATTGAATTCCCCGTTTTGTACAGAACATTGTATACAGAACAGAAGGAGAGAGGAACCTCAACGAACCAACCCGGCAGGATTACTCGCCAACACCTGTGTTACACCTAGTATGGGATGCACTACCACACTTCCTAAGGAGTATCAGGACTACCATACGGTGTTCGATGAACAAGAAGCCAGTAAACTACCACCGCACAGAGCACACGATTGTGTAATAGAACTAGAAGCCGGAGCCAGTATTCCATGCAGCCGCCTTCACACCCTCACAGAAGCGGAAACCAGCTACCTCCAACAATACCTAACAAAAATGTTAGCTAACGGTTTCATCCGCCCATCCTCTTCCCCAGCGTCCTCGCCTCTTTTTTTTATCCCGAAACGCGAAGGAGGCCTAAGGGCATGTATCGATTATAGAGCCATAAATCGTGTTACCAAGAAAAACAGATACCCCCTGCCCTTGATTCCTGTCCTGTTGGACCAACTGAAGGGCGCTACGATATTCACTAAATCAGACCTCCGTGGGGCGTATCATTTAGTAAGAATGCGGCAGGGGGATGAATGGAAGAAGGCTTTCAGAACCAAGTTCGGATTGTACGAATATCAAGTAATGCCTTTCGGACTATGTAATGCCCCTGCCGCATTCCAATACTTCATGGACGAGGTACTGAGGGGTTTACTGGACGTATCTTGTATCGTTTATATAGACGATATCCTTGTGTACTCAACTTCCTTGGAGGAACACGTCCCTCACGTAGAGGCAGTGTTGGAAAGGCTACGGCGGTATTCGCTATACGCAAAGCTCGAGAAATGTCTCTTCCACATCCCTGAAGTCGAATTCTTGGGGTACGTCATCGGTCCCAATGGAGTGTGTATGGACCAAAAGAAGACAAAGGCCATTAGAGAATGGGAATCCCCGTCATGTGTGAAGGCCCTACAGAGTTTTTTGGGATTCGCAAACTTTTACAGGAGATTCATAAAAGACTTCTCTAGTATCATACAGCCATTGACCCTCCTCCTCCGGAAGGGAGACACTTTTAGATGGACAGCCGCAGCAGAAGAAGCCTTTAGAACACTGAAGCTTCGGTTTACCAGTGCTCCCATACTGCGACATCCTGACGCATCGCAACCATTTATCCTGGAGACAGACGCCTCGTACTATTCCCTAGGAGGGATTCTCTCTCAGCGACACCCTGACACAGGTCAACTGCATCCAGTAGCCTTCTTCTCAACAAAGTTATCCAGTTGTGAAGTGAATTACAGTATCACAGATAAGGAGTTGCTGGCTATTAAACGAGCCTGTGAAGAATGGAGACACCATCTCCTGGGGGCCCGACACATGGTAGAGATATACACGGATCATCGTAACTTGCTGTTTCTACAGAGTGCACGAGCATTAACTCCTAGACAGCTGCGATGGTCTTAATTTTCTGCGGACTTCGAATTCGTGATTAAGTACAAACCAGGCCCTCAGAACGGAAAGGCTGACGCGGTTTCCAGACCTATGCCTGCCCCTCTGGAAGAGAGTGATACCACAGAAGAGCCTCCTATCATTCTACAGAAGGCTTCCGTCCCTATGGAACCCTCCGCCCTAAGTGCCACACATGCCTTTCTCGATGACATAAAGAAACAAACCGCAGGGGTAGATACACAGGCCTGGGTGATGAAGGAAGCACAACTTCGATATGTGAAAGGAGATCTAATGTTCCGTGATGATAAATTATACATCCCTGCAGGGCCTTTACAACAACAAGTCCTGCACTGGATTCATGATACCCCATTGGGGGGTCACATGGGAATACAGAAAACGCTACAGACTATAAACCGATACTTTTGGTGGGAAACGCTCCGACAAGACCCGGAAAAATACGTAACAGGCTGTGCGATATGTATGCAATCTAAGACTCTGCATCAGAAACCCCATGGGTTACTCAGACCCATACCCACACCACCGGCACCCTGGCACACAGTGTCTATGGACTTTATCGTTGAAATGCCTCCTAGCGCCGGATACAATACCATATTGGTGGTGGTAGATCATCTAACGAAGATGGGACACTTCGTAGCACTAAACAAACTGCCTACATCTACAGAACTGGCCTCTGCCTTCTTACAACACATCATCAAACTGCATGGAATCCCGTCCATCCTCATTGCAGATAGAGGGACCCAGTTCTCTTCTAGGTTCTGGAAGGCACCCTGTGAGATCATGAAGATAGACGCCATGCTCTCTACAAGTTACCACCCGCAAACGGATGGTAAAACAGAAAGATTAAATCAGACATTAGAGCAATATCTCAGATGCTTCACATTGGCACAGGACAAAGAATGGAGCACGCTATTGTGGACGGCAGAGTTCGCCTACAACAACACAGATCACGCTTCCTTGGGATGTTCCCCCTTCTACTGTCTCCATGACTTTCATCCCAATATGTTACCCTTTGAACATCCAGGATCGTCCAAACTCCCGTCTGTTAAAGAACATCATGCACACATCAAAACAGTCCTAAACACTGCCAAAACACACCTAGCAGAGGCTCAAACATGGGACAAACAGCAGGCAGATTAAAGGAGAACCCCTGAGCCCTTGTATAAAACAGGAGATAGGGTATGGCTTAATACAAAACACCTTAAATTTAGGGGAAGCAACAGGCTGCAGCCTAAATTCGTAAGACCGTATCCCATAGAGAAGGTGGTGAATCCGGTTGCAATGAGACTCATACTTCCTTCGGCTTGGTGCATTCACCCTGTGTTCCATGTGTCCCTTTTGAAACCTTGCCTTCAGGGCACCCGCTTACCTGTCAAACCACGAGTTATTGAGATCGATGGGGAAGAGGAATATGAAGTACAAAGCATCCTGGATTCTAAGCACGTGCGTGGTAGAGTGCACTATTTGATAGACTGGAAAGGCTACGGTCCAGAGGACAGGTCATGGGAACCCAAGGCCAAATTGCATTGCCCCAGGCTCTTGAGGTTTTTTCGCACACGACACCCCACAAAACCCGGTGGTCCGTCGAGACGGCGGACATGGGGAGAGGGTACTGTCATGGCTAGGAAAAGGCTGGTACGAAGAGTAGGATTACACAACCCTGTATGAATGCTACACAGAACTACATCTCCCACAATCCCTAGGGTTAGCAGCACTAAGCATCTGACTGACTATTTAAGCCACGCCCTCGCAAGGCTCGGGGCTTGTCACTTGCTGTCTTCTCTTGTTTAGAAAAGGACGTGCATACCTGGCAGCTTGTACAACCCATCGTGTTCTGGATCCTTGGCAGCGTCAACCTTGGGATGGCTGCCTTCCAGCTTCCCCCGTAAGAAGTACAACATTGATCGCTGGTTGTTTCCGGCGTTTGCATACGCCGCCTGCATTGGACCTATCCGACTTCCCCAAGTAGTCTTCTTCGGAGTTCCGCGTATGCCCTACTGCGTGACCCAGGAGCGTCGAAGGAGGCGTCAGGAAGGAGTAGCGTCCCCGGCGCTCCTCTTGGACGCTGCTACTCTACTCAGCGGAGACGCGGCGTTGAAGCCGCCTTTGGACTTTCAAACGCTGACCCCACATTTAGCGCGTTGAAAGCGCTTTCGTTATTTGTTGGTTTTCTCATTACCGGCTTCCCGCTCTGGCACATGTGGATGCACCGGTTTCTCGTTTATTTGGACAGTGCCCTTACTGATTCAAAAAGGAAGCGCGAGGCAGCGCTATTTCCCTTGGGCCCTCACGAACCAAATCTTCAAGCGTGGGTACGCTTCATCGATTTGGAAGAGCGCCTGGAACTGTCGGGTTCCGCAGCTCCTCAGGATCGGAACGATGCTCGTTATGGTCCACCCCTCGATAGCTTCAAGTCTGATGGCTATTACAGCACAGATTATTGAAGTGATCGAGTGAGGGAAGGAAAGGGAGGGGACAGCAGGGAAGGAGACCTGAAATGATATAAGAACAGCTCGTTATAAACACTGTTCCTCCACCCACCTCTCTACCCTACTAGGTTGTATGTGAGTGCAGTTCCCTCAATATCCACCCTACCTGTAAAGGAAAATAACGAAGTGCAACTTTCATCAAGTGTGACCTTTGATTTTTTCACCCTCAGCTCGAGGGTCCTGAGGACTAGGCTTGTTTCACATAAGAACATTTATGTCCTACTATAAGAAAGAACACAGGATTAATTACATGCCACCACTACACTCAGGGTATTCTCACCGTTCAAGTATTTCTTTTCTAACCCCCCAACGTACCCATGTGTTATAGGTGTTTCGCATCACAGAGGAAGTATGAGCTCTTCACTAGTCAACCACATACCCCTGCTAAGGAAACACAATCAGGACAGTTCATAGGCGATGACCTTTCTGCACGTGATACAAACAATAACGAAATCAAAACAATTCCACACTCCTGTGTGCGGACTGCGAGTGACCAAAGTTCCGTGTTAATCACCACACGGTCTTGTTGTGAGTTCAGGAAATACTTTGATGCTCGTGGGATGGATATGGCTCCAACACCGGTATTCCTGCGACTCGCAATAGCCTACAAACGTGTGGCTCTCCAACGAGGAGGAACACCTGGTGCGGACCATCCACTCAGAGCCCTGCTTTAGAAAGTTACAGCTATGCGTAACCAGGGAGTTCTAAACAGTATCTGTCTCAAGCTGTGGAGGTTGTAGAAAGCGAGGCGGTGCACAGCACCCTTACCGCAACTTGCAAAAGTAGAAAGAGTAATGCCAACTCTGTGCGCGTTACCCACTGACAAAGCTGCTGCGTAACGAGGACCAAAACCGGAGATCCCCCCAGAGGACTTCTCCGCTCTGCACAGCCACCAAATACCTTGGAATAGCTGATTAATCTTCAGTCGAAAGAACGAGGACCGCAACCAAGACACGCTGTGCCCTCACTACAAACAGGATAATCGGCAATGCCGCCAGTGCGGAAGTGCTCTATGAAGCCTTCCGCATCTGCGCGCGCATGCCTGAGGTGCTAATGCTCATGGGACACGTAGTTTCTGGGTCTCTACCGCGATAAACCGAAAGAGACTCCGTTGTTTTGGGAGTTGGCCGCGCGTGTCCTTAACAGGAACGCTCTACACTGGAGACTACCCGGAGAAGCAGAGCGACTTGGTGGATCACAGGTCTCACAATCGTAGAACACTGTCACCGGGCAGATAAGTACTTATAGTCATATGGACTACGTATGCATTCAAGACTGTTTCTTTCTGTTAGCTGTTATATACCTGTACACACATAAGATAAATGCAGCGAACTGTTAAGTAAGTAATATACACATAAGGGGTTTCTGTGGGGGGGGCTATGTTTAGAGACAAGTACTCTTATGTGTGTTGTGTGTTTCCTTTGCAGGGCAGGTGGGGTGGGGTGCAGGAAGGCGAGGTCCCCAAACACCTGACGACATTCCTTATCTTTGCTTACCAGCTGCAGTGTTATTGTTTCTTTTATCCCTTTTTTCCCTTTCACCGAGGGTGGCCTTATCCTTGCAGTGTCACGTAGTGCTCACGGGTATTGCCATCAAGGGGAAGGGGTTACTTGGCATCGCCATGGCTCCTGCTGTATCCGGCTTAGAAGGTTAGTGGTACATATCTCTGCACGACACAAACATTGCGGTGGTTAGATTGTGAGCTAGAACCCAGCTACCCATCCCCGGTGTGAACTATGCCTTGCTCCAGCAGTGAGGCAAAGTCTCGCTGTCGAGATGTGAGGTATGTTCTGAAAGGACCCCATATGTCTCTGGGACGTGATGAAGAGGGCACTGTGGTGGAATATACCTCGCTCTTTGTGTTGCAAGAAGCCAAGCTACCCAACCAACTCTGAACTGTAGGCAATGTCTTGCGGCCCCAGTGTATAGGCACTTCTCGCTTGGCCAACAAAAAACGAAGGGCCACAAATTCCCGAACCTTTTTGGGAAAGTTTGCCACGTAGCCCAGTAGTGCAATTTCGGGTATAGGATCGAGTGGCAAGTTAATCATGTTGCCCAATATCTTGTGTCCCGCCTCCCAGTATGGTTGCAAGTGAGGGCATGTCCACGCTAGGTGTGCAAAGTCAGCCTGGGGGGCTGCGCATTTGTGGCAGGAGTGGGGTCTGGACAGGTCTAGTTTGAGGACTCTGGCCGGTGTGATGTAAATTCTGCGTAGAAACTTGAAGTGTAATAATTTGTGTCAGCTGTTGAGGGAGACATCTTTCGTGACTGCGCAGCAGGTAGCCCATTGGTCATCTGTTATCGGGTGACCCAACTCCCCCTCCCAGTCCCTACGGATCATGTCATCGTCAACAGGGATGAGCATTGTACATGCTTTGTACAGTTTGGAGATAAGATGGACTCCCAGCTCACTTTCAATGGCCAGCAATAAGGGGTTGAATGATTCTGATTCGAGGGGAAAGCCAGGCAGCGTGGCGCGCATAGCAGATTTTATCCGACCCAGTGCAAACGTGTCCATAAATGTTGAGTTAGGGAAGCAGGTATCGTCACTCTCCGTAAAGGCATGGCCGTCCGGGAACAAGTTCCCAGTTTTTGTAATAGCAAATTTGGTTAATGTGCGTTGCACTACCCGCTCACTCGTAATTGGAAGCCAGCGGGCGTTGGGGAGTGGTACGGCTGTTAAGTACAGAGTGGCCGTGTTGGTGACCCGTCGAAGCTTCTCCCAGGCCCAACTAGTTGTGGATACTGTCTGAATGTCATTTGGGTCTCTGGGGAGGCCTTTGGGTAGGACCGTGGATAATTGTTCGGGGAGGACTAGGTCAGACTATGGGCGAAGGAAAAGGATCCTGGTGTCTGGGTGATACCAAGCATATGCGTAGCTGCACTGAGCTACTATATAATACAAATGGAGATCCGGCACTCCGTATCCACCTCTGTCGTAAGAGAGAGTGAGCACTTGCCAGCGGACTCTGGCCCGTTTGTCACCCCATACCAATCGTATCAAGTGTGATCTGAGTGTCGAGAAAAAGCTGTTCGGAAGGGCTATAGGAATATTGTTGAAAAGGTATAAAAATTTGGGGAGGACAACCCTCTTGATGATGGCTACCCTGCCAGCAATAGACAGCGGAAACCTCAGCCATCTGTCAATTTGTGAACCCATTCAAATCTTAAATGCTGTGTTCAATTAAACCTTACAAGAGACAGTTACTAATTATGACTGATGAAGGAAAAGTCTGATGACTGGTCCCATTTATAGTACTTGCATGTGGTGTTCTACACGTTGCAAGGACACGTTGGCAATGCCCTGTTGATGAACACAATGATGCCACTCTGTGGCATTGAGACTGCCAAATATAGGCCTATTTGTAAACTCTCTGGTGCATGTCATGCACACAAAAGGCATGCTACATGTTTCCGGAGCCTTGCAACTTGTAACCGTGTGAGGGCAAGGAAGGGTTGGCATGACTGGCACAGCAGGGGCAGCATTACCGTCTTTTTGTTCTGGGGACTGCAACATTTCCGAGTGAGCCTTCACAGCAGCAGCTTCCCAGTATCTCTGTTGCTTACTCGATTGGAAGACCAAACAAAAGATATCATATTCTGGGACCGTATTACAGATGACTGCGCCAGCGCTAATTGTCACTGTGCGCCAGATTATGCGCCCAATGGCATTACAGAGGATCAGTCTGTAATGCGCCATGATGTTGGTGAAGACTTTGAGCTCTGTGTATATTAGCATTTGCGTCTGTGCGCATTTTGTATTAGCGCACACACGCAAATGCACATAAGCGCAGACATACTCTGGCACATAGCGACAATTAGTGCTGGTGCACTCATCTGTAGTACGGCCCCAGTATGTTTAATGTACTGCTTTAGTTGATGGGCTAGGTGAAAGTCCTTATTCTCTCACCAAACGCCTGACCCATACATTCACTGAAGCACTACGAAGAAGAAATAAGGCTACACTGCGCTCTGAAAAAACAATGGTCTAGCCTCACAAATCAGAAGTATAAGTATACCCAAAGCACACTCCAGAAACATTTTGCATGCCTTGCAAGGATGCGGATTACAGTTTCAGGTGTTCAGCATGTATTGTATTAAAAAGCACTCCTGACAAACTTGTGATGCTGTACCTGGCCGGACAGCCCACCACCCCTGCCCTACCTGAACAAATGGAGCTCCAAGGCCATGCGCGTTGCCTGCTCCAGGTTCGCCAGGCCCAGTTTCACCTGCGACTGCTGCAGCAGCGTGGACCCCATGGGCTCGTTGCTGCCTTCCAGGGCCTCCAGTAGTTCAGCCAATACCGGAGGCAGAAGGAAGGCAAAAACTGGATTATTTTCACCAGCTCAGCACCCGTATATTGTCACCCTAAGGGCGCGATATTAGTTAAGATACTATCAATGCTGAAGGTACTCATCTTAGGATGCGCTATCTTGGTTAAGGGATCGCAAACTGCGTAATCATGTTTGAGGGCTCGCAAACCTAATACAGCGGCAGCAACACAACAAGTACTAGTGAAAGAAGCGAGACGGCTCTTAGCACAGGCACTGTCACTCGGAGGGCAGACTTCATGCATTTAAGTTCACAGCCTCCAGGCGAGCCTCCACTTTTTATTCTCACCACTGACTGATGAGAGAAATGGGGGTTTGTGGGCTGGGAATGAGAGAAATGCAGGGGTGGGTGGCTATACATACGAAATGAGCTTTACATTTGTTGCACAGTGATAAAGCATGGCGTGCCGCGCTACAACAATAAGAAAAAATTGTTCTCCCCAACAACAGATGAAGAATGCAAGCGGAAAGAAACTGTATTTAGGCGGTGGTCCTCTGCGAAAAACTGAAGTGAGGTACCGCTGCATAAACCACTTAGGAGGAAACAAAGAAGAGTGACACTGGACTGAACCAATGGTAAGCAGCAGGCAGGAGCAAACTCATTTATCAATATAATAGGTCATCCAGACAGCACATGTGCGTTCCCTAGGCTCAACCTAAAAAGCAATACAATTATGCATTTTTTTTTCCTTTTGAGATTTACACCTAAAACAAGAAGCACACAAAGCAGTCCTTCAAACATATGCATTTCTTCTATGATTGTAAGAAATTGGATTCATATTTGGGGTGGACAACTATACATCTCAAGAAATAATCACAACTCGAGACAGCGTGGACCTTCAAAGTCACTAGTTAACCTAAGCTCCACCCGCTGATAGGAATGATGTGGATATGACAGGCTTAATTTAGAGCAATGTGTGACTTATTTATCCACTGTCAGAACAGTAATAAAGTAAAAAACACCAAGCAATAAAAATACCAAACCAAATTATAAAAATAGAGTAACATTTAATAAGCAAAATGACACCAAAACAAGACTAATCCATTAGGGTTACAACAGATATGAATTTTAAAGATTAAAGTGATAATAGCACTGAAAAGGATTACACACCATTGATGGTCAATGGCCACAGTAGAGTTTTTCCTTGGGACTCAGTCTCTGAAATTGAAGTCAAAATCGTTCAGTGGGTCAAGCCGCCAGGCTGTATCCGACGGTGAGTTCCATGAGGCCGGGTACCTTATCGATCAGGGCCCTCTGATTTGCTGCTGCGGAGAAGCTCCAAGTGGGAGAAACCACTTTCTTCAAACCAGCGTGGCTATGCCTTGGGTGGATAGAATGGGTTTGTGTGTTCTGGAACTCCTGACAACTGGTAATCTAAAACCTTGTAGGTCCCAATTTTTCAGAGGTTGTATGACAAGTGCAGTTAGACACAGCTCAGGTTTCCAGGACCTGAGAAACAACAGTTGGGAGTCAAGACTCACTCCAGGAGAGGCCATCAGCAGATTCCAAGTCAGTTCCAGTTGTTATTGGTCACCTGGGCACTTCATGGAAAAGTCCTCTTGCAACTTGTTGTGGCCTATAGCTACACAGGACAATAGGTGTCTACTTTTTTGTCCCGGTTACAAGGGAAAGCAAGTCCAATCCTTCAAGGCTCTGCTCTAGTTACAGAAATCAGGTCCGGTCCTCTTCACTTCTTCCACAGGTCCATAAAGTGTGATTAAAAAGGGTGTCTTGAGGTTCCATATTAATGCTTGGTACTAACTAGTGTATT
Source organism: Triturus cristatus (assembly GCF_964204655.1). NCBI lineage: Eukaryota > Metazoa > Chordata > Amphibia > Caudata > Salamandridae > Triturus > Triturus cristatus. The sequence goes on along the minus strand of NC_140579.1, from coordinate 303,899,187 downwards.
GCTACTAATGGCGCACAAAGTGAATGGGTAAAAGTTCCTAGGGGTAACCCTACCCGCTTTTGAAACTGTTCCTGTTTGCCCTTCTGTAAACAATCCCACAGTGCCCCCTCACTCTCAAAATCCAAGATCGAGAAATCCTTTTCTCTTTATGCAGAGCCTGTGTGCACTGCCCTCCCAGATGTATGACCAGGGAAATCAACACTCTCCTTCTCTGAGGTCACCCTACACCAGTTCTGGAGTTAGCATTTGGGGACAGCTTAATAAGAAGGACATAAGCCCGGACATCTCCAGGTGTTACCGAGCATTTGCCTGTTACAGGGGACACCCCTTCGAAGTAAATTAAGTTCCTGGGCCAACCCCACTGGTCTTTCTGCCAGGGGAAGAGAAAAACAACTCCTGATTTGCAAGCCATTGTACCTGCCCTGTGATCATTTTTCATACCATTCATCACAGCTTAGTTCCTGGCTGTTCCACTGTTTATGAGAGAAAGCAAATTAGCCAGAGCAACTTCAAGCAGGGAAAAGTTTACTTTCTAAAATATACCTTTCCCTAATATTCATTAAAAATAAGACTTCACACCATTGAGTTGGGCTTTTAATAACTTATAGAAAATAGTTGTTTCATTATTTTTGTAGCTGGACCCTAACTGGAGATACCAACATTTATTTTTACAATCGCTTCCCAGTGTTTCCCTTTGGGATAGCAAAAGCCTTCTCACAGTAAAAATAGCTTTTGGGTGCTGGTCACTATAAGGGCATGTTAACTGTATATTTCTACTGTTAACTGTATATTTCTACTGTTCTAATTTCACAGACCATGCACACTGCCTTGTGGGCTATACGGCCTACACAGAAGTGACTTTTTGATATTTAAAAGAAATGATTTTACCTAACAAAAACGTTTTGTTGAATGAATGCACAGTAGATTTTTACAGTCCAGCAGTCAGGAATACACAGGGTAAGCCTGAAGCCATGTTTGCCCTGCCGCTGTAGTTGCTGGCACTATAGGCACTGCAGTCCTCTAGTGCCATTACATTTCCAGACCCTGTGTTCACTTTCTACATCATATAGTAGGGACATCCAAACAAGTGAGGAATAAGCCAAATTAACCATATCTAAGAGGGCGCACAAGCACTCTACTAGCAGGGGTAAATTGCACAGAGTTGTAAAGCCAGCAAAGCAGATATGGGAAAAATCTGGAGGGACACCACACAAAATATGGTACTTTCCTACAATGATTATTAAAAGGAAGAATAATTGGTACGCATGAATATAGGGCATTTTACACAAATACCTTTTTAGGTGCCAACACTTGGCTGTTTCAGAAAAGTAAACATAACCAAATTATATTTGTTGCTGGTGCAGCCCCAGTGTCAAGCCTCTCTTTATTATGAGAGATGTAAATCATCACTTTTTAGTCTACATTGAGCATTCTGGGACTTTTAGTTTCTCTTTTAAGATTGACAGTATGGCTGATAAATTGCAGCATGCAAAGCGCTCTTGTAGCTTAAAAGAGAAGACTGACTGGCTTGGGAACACTAAAAGTGCTGTGTGGCAATGAACAGTGTAATGGTCAACAACCCAAAGAGAATCCTGACATTCAAATACCTGCAGCGCAAGCTTCACTTCAACACATAAAAGTTATGGTCAGAGTTTAAAGGTGTACTAGGCAGTTGCTTCAGGTGCAAAGTGAAGGGCATGCCAAATTCAAGGGGAAACATTGCAAATTTTAAAAAAAATGAAAGCTAAAAAATATCCTTAGCCTCAATATGTTATTTGGTTTTAGGTGGTGGATACTCCCTCTACTTGGTCTGGTTAGTGACTATTAGCCAATCTTGGGTGCAACTGGTTACAGCACATTCTCCCTTTGCTCTATAGCATTTTGTATTTCACATTTAGAAAACATTTGAAATGGGTAAGTAATGAGACATTTCCATATTGATTAAGTGAACGCAATATTTTTTTCTAACAATGTGTACCAATCTTTGTGTTGTCCAATATGTTTTTGTATGGGGGTTGCAAACAACATTGCTCATGCATTAATATATCTTTATCCCCACTTTTCAAAGGTTTCCTTTTAGCCACTGACCAGTTTAAATGGCCTTTTATTTGTTAGACACCTACAGTCTTGTTTTGCATTTTTGATATCATTTCACAGCTTTCACATTTGGTTCCTTTGGAGTATTCCAAATATAATGGCCTGTACAGCCTATAATATTTGGTAGCCCCTATTTTTCTGAAGATTGAACTTGCCAGGATACAATTTGACATGGCCTTATGTTGGCTCTACAAACACATTACTTTTTCTACCAGATAGAATCCTTGCTTGAGTTTTCCAACATCTTTTCCTAAAGTGATACCACATATTACAGCTCATGCATTTCTGTAAAATCTGATTCCCCTACTTTTCAACTCAAGTTGCTTTTATTTGATAGCAGACTGCAGTATCTTTTCATATTTGTGATTTCATTCCACAAGCTTTCATATCAGGGTCCTTCTGGGGATATTAAATATAATGGTTTATAAGGCCTGTAATATTTGGTGTTCCCTATGTTTCTCGGGTTAGAGCTTACCAGGATTCAATTTGACATGGCATAATTTGGGCTAGATGAACACAGTATATTCCTACCAAATAGCACCCTTTACTGTGTTTTCCAACATCTTTTACTGTGGGGATATCACATATTACTGCTCCTGCATTGCTGTAATTTCTGATATCGCCTACTTTTCAACAGTTAGCTTTTAGCCACTGACCAATTCAAGTTACCTTTCATATGATAGTAGATTACAATAATTCTTTGCATTTTTCATTTGATTCCACAAGCTTTCACATCTGGTTCCTTACGGGGATACCAAATATAATGCCTTGTTTGGGCTATAATATTTGGTATCCCTTATATTTCTTGGGTTAGAGCTTACCAGGATTCAATTTGACATGGCATTCTGTAGACAAAGTATTTTCCTGCCAAATAGCACCCTTCCATGTGTTTTCCATAATATTTTACTGTGGGGATGCCACATATTACGGCTTTTGCAGTGCTGTAATATCTAGAATCCCCAACTTGTCAAGTGTTACCTTTTAGACACATATCAACTTAAGTTGCCTTTTATTTGCTAGCAGACTGCTATATATTTTCACATTTTTGATTTCATTGCGCAAGTTTTTACATCTAGTTCCTTCGAAGGATACCAAATATAATGTCTCATGAGGGCTATAATATTTGGTATCCCCTATGTTTCTCAGGATAGAACGTACCAGGATTCAATTGGACATGACATTCTGTTGTCTGGGTGAACAAAGTATTTTCCTGCCAAATGGCATCCTTCCCTCCGTTTTCCATAATATTGTACTATGGGATACCACATATTACGGCTTCTGCATTGCTGTAATATCTGGCACCATATATAATGGACTCCATAGCCTATAAAATTTGGTATCCCTTGTGTTTCTCGGGTAAGAACTTACAAAGATTCAATTTGACGTGGTCTAATGTTGGATGGCTTAGCATAGTATTAGTTTGCCAATAAGCACCCTTCCATTTGCTTTACAACATCATTTACTATGGTGATACCAAATATTTGGGCTCACGCATTGCTGTAATATCTCGTATCCCCTACGTTCCATGGGTTACCCTTTAGCCATTGACCACTTGAAGTTGCCTTTTATTTGATAGCAGATTACAGTATCTTTTCACATTTTGTATATCATTCCATAGGAATTTACATCCAGTATGCTTACCAAATATAATAGCCTACATGGCCTATATTATTTGGTATCCCCTGTGTTTCTCGTGTTGGAAATTACCAGGGTTTAATTTGATATAGTCTTATGTTGGATGGGTGAGCACAGTGTTGTCATGCCAAGTAGTACCCTTTTTTTTGCTTTAAAATATAGTTTACTATGGGGATACCAAATATTATGACCCACGTATTGCTGTAATATCTTGTATCCCCTATGTTTCATGGGTTACCCTTTAGCCATTGACCAGTTGAAGTTGCCTTTTGTTTGTTAACAGACTACAATACCTTCTCACCTTTTTACATCATTCCACAAGATTTTACATCCGGTTCCCTTAGGGGATACAAAATATAATGGCCTTTACCGGCTACAATATTTGGTATCCTCAGTGTATATCGAGTTAGAAGTTACCAGGATTCAATATGACATCACCTTATGTTGCAAGGGGCAGCACAGTATTTCTATACCAAATATCACCCTTCCTTTTGCTTTCCAACATCATTTAATATGGGGATACCAAATATTATGGCTCACTCATTGCTGTAATATCTCTTATCTCCTATGTTTCATGGGTTACCCTTGAGCCATTGAAAAGTTGAAATTGCCTTTTGTTTGATAGCAGACTACAGTATCTTTTCACATTTTGTACATCATTCCACAAGATTTTGCCTACGGTACCTTTAGGGGATACTACTTATAATAGCCTATACGGCATATAATATTTGGTATCCCCAATGTTTTTCGGGTTAGAAGTTACCAGGATTCAATTTGACTTCGCCTTATGTTGGATGTGGGAGCAAGGTATTTCTATACCAAATAGCACCCATCCTTTTGCTTTCTGACATATTTACTAAGCGGATAACAAATATTATGGCTCACACATTGTCATAATATCTCGTATCCCCTATGTTTCATGGTTTACCCTTTAGCCATTGACCAATTGAGTTTGCCTTTTATTTTATAGCAGGCTATAGTATCTTTTCACATTTTGTACTTCATTCCACAAGATTTTGCATCCGGTACCCTTCGGGGATACCAAATATATTAGCCTATACGGCCTATAATATTTGGTATCCCCAGTGTTTCTCGGGTTAGAAGTTACCAGGATTCAATTTTACTTCGCCTTATGTTGGATGGGGGAGAACAGTATCTCTATACGAAAGAGCACCCTTCCTTTTGCTTTCCAACATCATTTACTATGGGGATACCAAATCTTATGGCTCAACCACTGCTGTAATATCTCGTATCCCCTATGTTTAATGGGTTACCCTTTGAGACATTGACCAATTGAGTTTGCCTTTTATTTGATAGCAGACTATAGTATCCTTTCACATTTTGTACATCATTCCACAAGATTTTGCATCAGTACCCTTAGGGAATAACAACTATAAAAGCCTATATGGCCTATAATATTTAGTATCCCCAGTATATCTCAGGTGAGAAGTTATCAGTATTCAAATAGACTTCGACTTATGTTGGATGCAGGAGCAAGGTATTTCTATACCAAATAGCACCCTTCCTTTTGCTTCACAACATCATTTACTATGGGGATACCAAATATTATGGCTCAATCATTGCTGTAATATATCGTATCCCAAATGTTTCATGGTTACCCTTGAACCATTGAATAGTTTAAATTGCCTTTTGTTTGATAGCAGAGTACAATATCATTTCACATTTTGTTCATCATTTCACTAGATTTTGCACCCGTACCCTTAGGGGATACCAACTATAATAGCCTAAACGGTATATAACATTTGGTATCCCCAGTGTTTCTCGGGTTAGAAGTTACCTGGATTCAATTTGACTGCGCCTTATGTTGGATGCGGGAGAACAGTATTTCTATAGCAAATAGCTCCCTTCCTTTTGCTTTCCGACATAATTTACTAAGGGGATACCAAATATTATGGATCACGCATTGTCATAATATCTCGTATCCCCTATGTCTCATGGGTTACCCTTTAGCCATTGACCAATTGAGTTTGCCTTTTATTTGATAGCAGGCTACAGTATCTTTTCACATTTTGTACTTCATTCCACAAGATTTTGCATCCGGTACCCTTAGGGGATACCAAAAATAATAGCCTATAAGGCCTATAATATTTGGTATCCCCAGTGTTTCTCGGGGTAGAAGTTACCAGGATTCAATTTTACTTTGCCTTATGTTGGATGGGGGAGAACAGTATTTCTATACCAAAGAGCACCCTTCCTTTTCTTTCCAGCATCATTTACTATGGGGATACCAAATCTTATGGCTCAACCACTGCTGTAATATATCGTATCTCCTATGTTTAATGGGTTACCCTTGAGACATTGACCAATTGAGTTTGCCTTTTATTTGATAGCAGACTATAGTATCCTTTCACATTTTGTACATCATTCCACAAGATTTTGCATCCGTACCCTTAGGGAATACCAACTATAAAAACCTATATGGCCTATACTATTTAGTATCCCCAGTATTTCTCGGGTGAGAAGTTATCAGTATTCAAATAGACTTTGACTTATGTTGGATGCAGGAGCAAGGTATTTCTATACCAAATAGCACCCTTCCTTTTGCTTTCCAACATCATTTACTATGGGATACCAAATATTATGGCTCACGCATTGCTGTAATATCTCGTATCCCCAATGTTTCATGGGTTACCCTTAACCCATTGAATAGTTGAAATTGCCTTTTGTTTGATAGCAGACTACAGTATCTTTTCACATTTTGTACATCATTTCACTAGATTTTGCACCCGTACCCTTAGGGGATACCAACTATAATAGCCTATACGGCGTATAATATTTGGTATCCCCAGTGTTTCTCGGGTTAGAAGTTACCTGGATTCAATTTGACTTTGCCTTATGTTGGATGCTGGAGCACAGTATTTCTATAGCAAATAGCTCCCTTCCTTTTGCTTTCCGACATCATTTACTAAGGGGATACCAAATATTATAGATCACGCATTGTCAGAATATCTTGTATCCCCTATGTCTCATGGGTTACCCTTTAGTCATTGACCAATTGAGTTTGCCTATTATTTGATATCAGGCTACAGTATCTTTTCAAATTTTTTACTTCATTCCACCAGATTTTGCATCCGGTACCCTTAGGGGATACCAAATATAATAGCCTATATGCCCTATAATATTTGGTATCCCCAGTGTTTCTCGGGTTAGAAGTTACCAGGATTCAATTTTACTTCGCCTTATGTTGTATGGGGGAGAACAGTATTTCTATACCAAAGAGCACCCTTCCTTTTGCTTTCCAACATCATTTACTATGGGGATACCAAATCTTATGGCTCAACCACTGCTGTAAAATCTTGTATCCCCTATGTTTAATGGGTTACCCTTGAGACATTGACCAATTGAGTTTGCCTTTTATTTGATAGCAGACTATAGTATCCTTTCACATTTTGTACATCATTCCACAAGATTTTGCATCCGTACCCTTAGGGAATACCAACTATAAAAGCCTATATGGCCTATACTATATAGTATCCCCAGTATTTCTCGGGTGAGAAGTTATCAGTATTCAAATGGACTTCGACTTATGTTGGATGCAGGAGCAAGGTATTTCTATACCAAATAGCACCCTTCCTTTTGCTTTCCAACATCATTTACTATGGGGATACGAAATATTATGGCTCACGCATTCCTGTAATATCTCGTATCCCCAATGTTTCATGGGTTACCCTTGAACCATTGAATAGTTGAAATTGCCTTTTGTTTGATAGCAGACTACAGTATCTTTTCACATTTTGTACATCATTTCACTAGATTTTGCACCCGTACCCTTAGGGGATGCCAACTATAATAGCCTATACGGCGTATAATATTTGGCATCCCCAGTGTTTCTCGGGTTAGAAGTTACCTGGATTCAATTTGACTTTGCCTTATGTTGGATGCGGGAGCACAGTATTTCTATAGCATATAGCTCCCTTCCTTTTGCTTTCCGACATAATTTACTAAGGGGATACCAAATATTATGGATCACGCAGAGACCGCCGGTTCTAACAGTTACCCTTTAGCCATTGACCAATTGAGTTTGCCTTTTATTTGATAGCAGGCTACTGTATCTTTTCACATTTTTTACTTCATTCCCCCAGATTTTGCATCCGGTAGTCTTAGGGGATACCAAATATAATAGCCTATACGGCCTATAATATTTGGTATCCCCAGTGTTTCTCGGGTTAGAAGCTACCAGGATTCAATTTGACATCACCTTATGTTGGATGGAAGAGCACAGTATTTCTATACCAAATAGCACCCTTCCTTTTGCTTTCCAACATCATTTACTGTGTGGATATAAAATATTACGTCGCACGCCTAGCCGTAGCATCTCGCATCCCCTATCTTTCATGGTTTACCCTTTAGCCATTGACTAATTGAATTTGCCTTTTATTTGATAGCAGACTACAGTATCTTTTTTACATTCTGTACATTATTCCACAAGAATTTGCTTCCCGTACCTATAGGGGATACCACTTATAATAGCCTATATGGCCTATAATATTTGGTATCCCCAGTGTTTCTCCAGTCAGAATTTATCAGGATTCAATTTGACATCGACTTATGTTGGATGGAGGAGAAAAGTTTTTCTATACCAAATGGCACCCTTCCTTTTGCTTTCCAACATCATTTACTATGGGGATACCAAATGTTATGGCTCACACATTGCTATAATATCTTGTATCCCCTATGTTTCATGGATTACCCTTTACCCATTGACTAGTTGAAATTGACTTTTGTTTAATAGCAGGCTACAGTATCTTTTCACATTTTGTACATAATTCCACAAGATTTTGCATCCGTACCCATAGGGGATACCAACTATAATAGTTTATACTGCCTAAAATAGTTGGTATCCACAGTGTTTCTCTAGTTAGAAGTTACCAGGATTCAATCTGACTGTGCCTTATGTTGGATGTGGGAGCAAGGTATTTCTATACCAAATAGCACCCTTCCTTTTGCTTCCCAACATCATTTACTATGGGGATACCAAGTATTATGGCTCACGCATTGCCGTAGTATCTCGCATCCCCTATGTTTCATGGTTTACCCTTTAGCCATTGACTAATTGAATTTTCTTTTTATTTGATAGCAGACTACAGTATCTTTTTTACATTTTGTACATTATTCCACAAGATTTTGCTTCCCGTACCTTTAGGGGATACCACTTATAATAGCCTATACGGCCTATAATATTTGGTATCCCCAGTGTTTCTCCAGTTAGAATTTATCAGGATTCAATTTGACATCGCCTTATGTTGGATGGAGGAGCAAAGTGTTTCTATACCAAATGGCACCCTTCCTTTTGCTTTCCAACATCATTTGCTATGGGGATACCAAATATTATGGCTCACGCATTGCTGTAATATCTCGTATCCCCGATGTTTCATGGGTTACTCTTTAGCTATTGACTAGTTGAAATTGCCTTTTGTTTAATAGCAGACGACAGTATCATTTCACATTATGTACATAATTCCACAAGATTTTGCCTCCGGTACCCTTAGGGGATACCAATTATAATAGCCTTTACAGCCTATAATATTTGGTATCCCCAGCGTTTCTCGGGTTAGAAGTTACCAGGATTCAATTTGACATCGCCTTATGTTGGACGGAGGAGCACAGTATTTCTATACCAAATAGCACCCTTCCTTTTGCTTTCCAACTGCTTACACTATGGGGATACCAAATATTATGGCTCACGCATTGCCGTAATATCTCGTATCCCCTATGTGTCATGGGTTACCCTTTAGCCGTTGACCAATTGAATTTGCCTTTTAATTGATTGCAGACTACAGTATCTTTTCACATTTTGTACATAATTCCACAAGATTTTGCATCGGTACCCATAGGGGATATCAACTATAATAGTTTATACGGCCTAAAATAGTTGGTATCCCGAGTGTTTCTTTGGTTGGAAGTTACCAGGATTCAATTTGACATCGCCTTATGTTGGATGGAGGAGCACAGTATTTCTATACCAAATTGCACCCTTCTGTTTGCTTTCCAAAATCATTAAGTATTGGAATACCAAATATTATGGCTCACGCATTGCTGTAATATCTCATATCACCTATGTTTCATGGGTTCACCTTTAGCCATTGACCAGTTGAAATTGCCTTTTGTTTGAAAGCAGACTACAGTATCTTTTAAATTTTTGTAAATCATTCCACAAGATTTTGCATCCGGTACCCTTAGGGGAAACCAAATATAATAGCCTATATGGCCTATAATATTTGGTATCTCCTAGGTTTCTAGGGTTATAACTTATCAGGATTCAATTGGGCATGCATTTTATTTTGGCTTGGTGTGTACAGTATTTTACTGCCAACTAACACCCTTCCTTTTGCTTGCCAACATAGTTTACTATGGGGATACCAAATATTATGGTTCACGCATTGGTGTAATATCTTGTATCCCCTACGTTTCATGGGTTAGCCTTTAGCCATGGACCAGTTGAAGTTGCCTTTTATTTGATAGCAGACTACTGTATGTTTTCGCATTTTTAAATCATTGCACAAGATTTTATATCGGGTAGCCTTAGGGATACCATATATAATGTCCTCTACCACCTATAATATTTTGTATTCCCAGTGTTTCTGAAGTTAGAAATAACCAGGATTCAATTTGACATAATCTGATGTTGGATGTGTGTGCACAGAATTGTTCTTCCAACTGGCACCCTTCCTTGAGTTTTTCAACACCTTTTACTATGGGAATTCTGATATTACGGCTCATGAGTTCCTGTAATATCTTGTATCCCCTACTTTTCAAGGGTTAGCTTTTAGTCATTAAGCAACTGGAGTTGCCTTTTATTTGATACAAGATTGCCGTGTTTTTTTTGCTATTTTGATTTCATTCCACAATCTTCCACATCTGTTTATTTTGGGGGATACCAAATATAATGGTACATACTGGCTATGACATTGACATCCAATCTGTTCAGGAAGCACCTCAAAACACACCTGTTTTAATCTCCTTTGTTCTACTGTTCTCATAGCTCGTGCCGGGACACTCCTAGGAGTGGCTGAGCGCGCTACAAATATACAATAACATAACATCCCCTATATTTCTCAGGTTCGAGATTACCAGGATTCAATTTGATATAGTCTGATGTTGGTTGAGTGAGTACAGTATAGTTCCGACAACTGGCACCCTTCTTTGGGTTTTCCAATACCTTTTACTTCTGGGACACACAGATTAGGGCATATGCGTTGCTGTATTATCTTGTATCCCTTACTTATCAAGGTTTACCTTTTAGCCATTGCCCAACTGGAGTTGCCTTTTATTTGATACCAGATTGCAGTCGCTTTACGCAATTTTGATTTCATTTCACAATCTTTCAAATTTGTTTCCTTTGCGGATACCAAATATGATGGCCTATACAAACTACAGTATTTGGCATCCCCTATGTTTCGTGAGCACAGTATTTTTCTGCCAACTGGCATTTTTCTTTGAGTTTTCCAACATCTCTTACTATGGTGATACTGAATATTACGGCTTATGCAAGGCTGTAATATTTGTATGCCCTACTTTTTATGGGTTACCCTTTAGCTATTGAATAACTGAGATTGCCTTATATTTGATAGCCAATTACAGCATCTTTTCGCATTTTTGATTTCATTCCACAATTTTCACATTAGTTTCCTTTGGAGATACCAAATATAATGGCCTATATGGACTATAGGATTTGGTATCCCCTATCTTTCTCTGGTTAGAACTTATCAGGATTCATTTTGACATGGTCTTATGTTGGCTGGGTGAGCACTGTATTTTTCTGCCAACTGGCACCCTTCCTTGAGTTTTCTAACTACCTGTTGCTATGGGGATACAACATATTAAAACTCATACATTGCTGTAACATCTCGTATCCCCTACTATTCAAGGGTTACCTTTTAGCCATTGACCAACTTGAGTTGCCTTTTGGGTGATACTGATTGTAATCTCTTTATTACATTTTTGATTTCATTCCACAAACTTTCACATCTGGTTCCTTTGGGGATACTAGATATAATGGCCCATAGGGACTATAATATTTGTTATCCCCTAGGTTGTTAGGGTTATAACTTACCAGGATTCAATTGGGCATGGGTTTTATGTTGGCCTGGTGAGTACAGTTTTTTTCTGCCAACTAGCACCCTTCCTTGAACTTTGTAACATCTGTTAGAATGGGGATACCAAATATTACGGCTTTTGCATGGGCTGTCATAAATCGTATCCCCTACTTTTCAAGAGTTACTCTTTAGCCATTGGCCAACTAAAGTTGTGCAGAGTCTCTTGGAGTCCATGGGAGCCCAGGTTCTTGTTGCAGTGCCTGCTGATGCAGGGGAGTTACTCCTTCACTCCAAGGGAGATTCCTTTGGATGTCTTTAGATGTCCACAGGGCCAGGACAGCACCTGTATGGTGCACGGACACTGATGTTGTAGCGAGTTAGCAGGACGATGAGTTCAGGAGTCGACAGAGTCTTCTCCGTTGCAATCTTGGCCCGGAAGCAGAAGGACGATGCCATCAGTTCAGAACAGTCAGCACAACTCCGCCAAGATGTCCAGATGGTCAAAGAAGAAGTGGATTTGAATCTGAATCGAATCCCACAATGAATCTAGGTGCTCTCACACAGGTAAGCCCTTTAGTACCCTAAGGTGAGGGTTAGGATGATTCAGGAGTCCCTCCCAGAGAAGGGTCAGACAGTGGGGAGGATACTCCCATGTCCTTTGTCCAGTTTCGTGCCAGAGTGGGTAGCCAACTGCTCCCTGATCTTGTTTGAACTAGAATATGCAAGGAGGGCCGCAAATGTGCCCTTCTAACAGTCTATGTGGGGCTGTCCAGCGCACCCGCCCCGGCCCAATACACTAATTCCTGTCTGGGAGGTGGTCACACCTCCCTACGACAGGAAACCTGTTGTCCTACCTTACCCGTGCCCGGGCTTGTCCCATCAGCAGCAGGGCAGAATCATGTCTGTGGTCGGCAGCAGCCCTAGGTTGCTGTCAGGCTCTGTTAGATCAGTCCCGGGAGCATGGAGGGCCTCCCGGAGGGGCCCTACTGTGGATGTAATCATACCCCCAACACCGGATACCGTGTTGGGGTATGATTCCAACCTGTTTGATACCAAACATGCCAGGTTAGTTCCAGCCAGTTTAGAGATGGTCATCGCGCAATGACGCAATGACCCTCTATATGTTAGATGACTGATGCACTTACAACCCGGGAGAATGGACTCCGTAGGGCGTAGGAGTGTCCTGCTCATGCGGGGCACCCTCACACCTAGAACCAAGCACCCTGCCCTCAGGACTGAAAGGCCTGCTAGAGGGGTGACTTTGGGGTCTCGTGTGCAGTGACTTAGAGGGATGTACGATGTTACAACGCGAGTTTTTACAACGCGTACCGTTACATCGCGGTCGTTACAACGACTGCGATGTTACCACACCATGCCTGTACAACGCAAGTCTTTACATCGACTTGCACTAGATGGCGTGCTAACATTAGAAAAGCGTAATTTACTATTCCAACTCCAGCCCACTTAACAGTAGGGAAGGTGTTGGGATAGTAAACTACACTATTTGTAATGTTAGCACGCCATCTAGCGCAAGTCGATGTAAAGACTTGCGTTGTAATGGCATGGCGTGGTAACATGCAGTCGTTGTAACGATTGCGATGTAACTGCATCGCGGTGTACTAACCGCGATGTAAAGGTTGTTCCCCGACTTAGAGATATAAGGAAACCTATATCTCTCGTGAGTGGTGCATGCACCAACTCACACAGGCTGCTATGGCCGGCCTGTAGTGGTGGTTTTGAGGGTCCCATCTGGTGGCATAATACATGCTGCAGCCCATAGGGGACGTCTGGGGTACCCATGCCCAAGATACCTTAGTCAGACCCCCCAGGATATAGCGGCATGGATTAGCAAATTTAGCGGCACAAATATGGAAATTTAGCGGCACAAATATGGAAATTTAGCGGCAATTTTGCGGCATTTTAGTTTGCAGTTTTGCCTACAACAAACAGAGATATCTTCGTTTTTTGAAGTATTTAACAACATGAAGCGATGTAGATTTGGTTTATTTACAATGTAGAGACTGTGTTTGGCTTCAAGGCTACATATATGTGATTAAAAAAAAAATTATGCCCCCCAGGGCCCGCCGCGTGCCTCGTGTGCCCAAAAAGAAAGCAACCTACACACTTACAGGTGACACGATCCTGCGATCGGATTAAGTTAAAATGGCGTCTTTGTCCAAATTCCATGTCAATGTCTCTATGCGAATAACGAAATGATGATAGCTTATCAGAAATGTTCAGAAGCTTAGCAACATTCTAGTACTTTGAAATAGGCATGTATCTTGTGTATTTTTTCTGGATGAATTTTACGATTGACATAATGCTCATTATTGTTACAGAATTTGTTGTGCTTCGGTGAGCATGGAGCAATTTTCACTGTAATTTTGATTCAGAAAAGATAAATTTTCAATTTAAGCAGACCGAGTGCTCTGTCAGTTTTCAAATGGAATGAGATGCACATGAGAAGAGAGTGCAGAAAAACGAATGCATGCCAGAAAGCCAATAACAAGCTGAGTGCAATATTCTCAACATGCTCTTTGTAGCCTTTGCATTTTACTGCTTTTTTTTCCTTTTTGTGAAAATCTGACAGACACGGTGTAAATTTCCTCTAAAAATGATCAAAGGTGTCACATTCATCAGCAGCGCTAGATAGGCAACCATGGCCTTTTCCACATGTTCACATTCTCCAAATTAAAAACGCAGCTGCGGCGACAGATAACCGGACTCAAAGAGCCGGACAAAGGAAATATTCATAGTTTTTAGATAATTGGCACGGTCTTCGTTCCGATATCTCGAAGGGTTTTTTCCACGCTGAGTACACATTATTGTTTCCCATTTTTAACCCATTTAGAATTCACTGGAATGAAAATGTCCTTTGACTGATTATCAGGCAGGGTTAGGAACATTTGTGCCTCGCGCTGCTCTGAGGGGAAATCTCGAGGTGCCTCGCGCTCTCCGAGGCCTTTGACAACCATTTCTCTGGCACTGAGGTGTCTGGCCAGGGAAGGCTTCATTTGTTTTCTTCTCCCGCCTGATGGATTCTGACACTGGAGAGTTGGCAGGTGAGGCGCTATTATGTTTATAAGAGTTTCTCTTGAGCAGTGAAACAAAACTGTATTGATCTCGTCTGACTTCTAATTTAAGCAGCGGTTGAAGGTTTAGGCCACAGACGGTAGAATGAAGCATTTCTTTCAAACAGCACATGAACTAGAAATGTGCTGACACTAAAATACATACTTTGATGTGCTCATGTGTTTCCGAGTAAGCAATAACAACAGTAACATCCTTACACGTTTTAGACGAGTGTAGTACTTTTGTAAAAATTGCGGCATTTTTACAAAAGTGCCGATTTCGCAGGCACTTTTGTAAAAATCGCGGCATTTTTACAAAAGTGCCGATTTCGCGGCAAACCGCGAAATCGCGAAATCCTGGAGGGTCTGCTTAGTACCATATACTAGGGAATTACCAGGGTGGCCCAGTAGCCAAATAGGGATGTACTGAGGTACTTACCATAACCATTTTAGGGAGATAGCACAGTGATTGGGGTCCTGATTACCAGGATCACAGTCAGACTAGTCCGGAAACAGTTGAACACCATCAAAAAGGGTAGTGACCATGAAAGCAGATCCTAATTTCCTACAGCAGTTTATAGAACGATTTTCAATTTTTTGATAACAGTACACAAGCTTTGACATTCAGTTCCTTTGAGGGGGCCCGGCGGACACCACATGCAGCTCCAGCACTGCACAGCGCACACCCGCAGCCCGAACCTGGTGGAGAGTCGGGGGTGATGGTGCACTGTCTAGAACCTGTTGGTGCTTTCACTTGGGGTTGATACCAATGCTACCATGATTGTGGAGCCCAAAACTGCTAAGAACCCCACCCCAGACATTAGGGATGCAGCGGGCCCTTCCGCACCACCCTGATAATGGAGTTGGCACTCTGAGACACTCTCCACAGTCACTCTGTCCACTTTGAATAGATAGTGCAAGCAATTCTGGACACATAAGCTACGCTGAAAACCAAGGTCGATGTAGTCTTGGATGTGAACCTGTACTGCACGGATCACAGGAAACTGGTGGACCGCGTGGATGTTGCTGAATCGACATTAAACATGATGCAACCCACATAGGAGGAATTCCAAACCCAACTAAAGGACATGAGGGCAGAGGTGACCATTCTACAGTGGAGGATGCAGAGGGCTGCTCGAGGCATACTAATGAATACTTCTTGGGATTTCTGGAGTGCTTGGAGAACCTGAGTATGGAACTCATCCTAGAAAAGTGGTTGATGACCAAATTGCTGATAGGCAATATACCCACGTTCTTCTCTGTGCAGAAAGCACATTGTCAACCTGGGAGGTCGCCACCACCAGGGGCTCAGCCAAGTCTTGTAATTGCGAAACGACTTAATTAGAGGGACAGAGACTTGATTCTGCAGTTGTTTTGGATGAAAGGTCCCTGACACTTCAAGGGCAGAAGCATCACTGCTTACCCAGATTTTACTGTGGAGTTGCAGCATCTTTGCAACTCACATAAGATGGTCATGCAACACTTCCGGGAGCTAGGCCTGAAGTATGCTCTTCTTTATCCTGATAAACTGGTGATCGATAATGAGTGAACCCATTCTTTCTTGACTCCTGGATATGCATATACCTGGTTTCATGCTAAGGGAATTGCGAAACCTATATCGGATGACCGGAACTCTGGTAAATAGCTGACGTCGCAACTGAGGCATAGGAGGAGCAAGAACCCAGAGCTCCACCTTCATGGCATAGGCAGCCAGGGAGCGAGCACAGGCAGGGGAAGTGATACTGCAATATGGCCAGATCTCTTTTGAGGCGTTGCCGTCAAACCGTGACTCTGACAGTCAGATACTAATGGCTCCATGGCCTCTGCTGGGGAGAACTCCCAGGAGCCTGAGTTGACGCCATGGCTGGTGGATGATATGCTATGAGGGGTGAGGGTTTGTTTTTTGCTGAGGGGCGGAGGTTTGTTCTTTGCTGTGTGATAAGTGGTGTGGACCTCTCACTGGTGACTATTGGAGACACCTTGGGGCCTCATGAGAGAGGGTTGGGCGGCCAGCTCATTGGAGACGGCCCTTGTGTCCAGGAGCCCTGAACTCTCCAAAGAGGACATGTATTTTATTCCACATTTCTCTGTGGTTGTTGTTCATTCGTTCAATGGTTATGGCTGGTCACTCAGAGGAGTCCTGGTCAGGGAGGTGGGGTTACAAATCTTGTGTTTTCCTATGGCACAGAGATAAAGATTCCTATAATTCTGTGGTATGGCCCAGTACTGTACTGGTCTCTTGATTGTCGATGGGGCATTTGTTTGGACCCGCACACTGGAGTTGTGGGGAATGGGAATCATGGAATACGATGCAGCACTACTCACTACCATACCCAATGGGCACACCTACGAACAACACTACCCCACACTATAAATTGCTGAAGTGGAATGGAAAGTACATGGCCACAACCACAAAGAGGCACTGAGTTCATTCATATCTTAAGCGCCACTGCAAACACATTGCTTTTTTGCAAGAGATGCATTTGACACAGGTAGAGTTACAAAAAGTACATGCAAATTGGAAGGGGACAAGTATATGGCACTATGACACTGACATATGGAAGGGGGTCATGTTATGGATTACCCTAGGGGTCTCATTTGTGAAAGACATACACAGAGTTGACACTGAGGGTAGGTACATGATGGTGTAAGGACACTTGGACCGTGCCCCCTCATGCTGGTGGTTGTTTATGCCCCAGCAGTAATCATGCTGCTTTTTTCAAGTCTCTTCACCGAGCTCTTTTCTGGAACTCACACAATCACAGCGTAGCTGGCAGAGACTTTAATTGTGTTCCGTATGTTGTCTGGGACTGCTCCACCCCTCCACTGAACGATGCTATGTGTGTCAGGGTGTCACAATACTTTCGGGACTGGATGGTTAACAGTAGCGGGTTCGATATGTGGCACTTGCACCATTCAGACACCAGTGACTTCTTGGTTTATTGCCTGGTCCATGACCTCCAAACCAAGCTTGATCTTTTTCTCTGCAGTGAACCATTGGGCACGCAGATAATTATGACAGAGTTCTTGGCGCGAAGCCTCTCAGATCACTGCCCACTGCGTTACAGACTTGAAGGTTATAGACCAAGGCACTACAGAACCCTCCCTTCAGGGAAGCCCTATCAATACATATTACCCAATATTTTTAACTTAACACAGGCACCACCCTCTCCAGAGCATTGGAGTGGAATGCCCAGAAGGTGGTCATCAGAGGGCAATGCATTGCCACTACATGGGTGGGTTCATAAGGCCCTGCACGTGGAGCTTCTTGACATGGAGCAAGAGTTGAGACTACTTGAGACTGAGGTGTCATGGTGGGCTGACGGGACAGAAAGACGCAAGCAGCTGAGAAAGAGTCGCAGGGATCTAGAGGCGCGGTTGGGGAAACATGACAATAGGCACTGTCTTGCCCTTCTCATTGCAGAGAGGGATCGCTCAGGCAGGTTATTGGCATGGCTGGTTATGGATAGGCGCAATCAAGTTGGGAGTTGGTACGGTGGTTACAATGCAAGTGGCCATTAATGCTGCTTTTGCAGAGTACTATTGCTCCCTGTATGCAGACATAGACAGTCCCCCCCCCCTGTTGACAGGTTCAAGGGGGTTCTTCATGGTCTACCCTTACCCTGATTGATTCCGCTTCAATGTGCCGAAGTGGATGAGGCCCTTCAAATGGATGTGACATGGGTGGCTATCACCCAAGTTGCCTGAAATAAAACTCTGGGTACGGATGGACTCACAATAGAATATTATGCCACTTTCAATGCACATCTTTCCCAGAATCTCTTGGAACTTTTTAATTAAGAAAGGTAGAAGGGTCAGCTTCTAGACTTGCTCCATGAGGCCCTGATAGAGGGATGAAAACCAGGCCGAGATCCCCAGAAGCACCCTCATATTAGCTGATCTCCCTCTTAACCGTAGACTATAAGATAGTTGAAAAGGCCCTGGCCAATAGGCTGCTACCTGTGGCTAACGCCCTAGTGCACATAGATCAATGTGGGTTTATTCCAGAATGCAATACCATCCTTAACATACCACGACTATTTCATCGGATGAAAGCTGCCTCGAGTGAGATGAGTGAACAGTTGCCGGTTTCGCTTGACATAGAAAAGGCGTTTGACATACTGGGGTGAGATTACCTACTGGCAACGCTAGAGGAAATGGGCATTGGGCCAGGCCACCTTAGCTAGATTCATGCCCTCTATAAGAACCCAACAGCAAGAGTCGAGATGGGACAGTTGATATCTGACAGCTTTGACATACATAAAGGCATCAGGCAGGGTTGTCCCCTGTCCCTGTTGATTTTTACTCTGGCCATGGAGCCCCTGACCTGTTGCCTGCACTTGTAAGTGCAGCTTTGGAGTCTCCTAGAACATAACGAACACCATATCATCTTTTTATAAGCAGACGATGTCCTTATTTATCTGTGTGATGCCACTGTCACATTTCCAGCCCTGAAGGAGACACTGGAGGAATTTAGAATCATGTCAGGCCTAAGAGTAAATTGGTCTAAGTCTTGCCTGTTCGCCGTGTGTGCGGTTCCTGAGGATATTAGGAGGACCCTGCTGTGGTATTGTCTGGAATGGAGTGTGGACATGCCCAAGTTCTTGGGTGTACAGATCTACCACTTGGACAAGGACCTTGTAGAGGGTAACGTTGTAGGAAGGTTGCTCTGTATATACTATACCACAGTGAGGTATAGTCTGCACAGAGTCCAGTGGAACACCAAAGATAGGCAGAGGTAAAGTAGATAGCACCTTACTCTCTATTTGTGATAGATTGGGCAAGCAGTAAGGCTGTATTAGAGGGTAGTGTTAAGTGTTTGTTGTACACACTTAGGGCAGCAAATTATGTCGCACATTCAAAGACTGAACTCAGACCAATTTGTTTGTACAAACAACATTATTTAGTTATTTTGTTTCTAGAACCAAGCCAAGCCTGGTGCAGGTAAGTGAAATAAATGCTTTTTAAAATCTTATGCAATGTTTTAGAATTGAATTCAGGCTCAAATGCAGTTGATTGAATTACAGGTAAGTCAATGTTTCTAACTTACTTTTCAGTTACTTTCCAGATTACTATGTGTGTTACTTTTTAGATTACTTTTGCTAATCAGTGTGATATGCCTAGATATCACACTGAGACATCTCTTAGACAATAGGTAAGAAAATCACTTTTAGAACACATGCAGTTTTCAATGTTCCATACATGCCAACTCCACACTTAAAGCAATTTTCAAGGAAAAACAGTCAATGTACACCTATAAAGAAAAATGAAGTAAACGGTTTGCAGGTAAGTTCTGGTTTGTGGGAGTTGGTAGTCTGGGGTTAGAATCGCGGCTCCCCCAGGGTCAAGGATGCACTCTCAGAACACCCTCAGCGGCAGTAGGGCAGCCAGGTGCAGAGTGCTGAGGCCCAATGTTATCCAATGGGGATAGGAACCCTCCGGTTGGTGGATGCTCACGAGCAGGCCACAAAGTTGTGGGAGCAAAGCTGCTGGTGTTAGGCTAAGGGAACAGGGGGATCCGAGTTAGCACCCGAACTACACCTGCAGCGGCGCAGGGGCGGCTGGGTGCAGGGTGATGTTTTGGCATCAGGTGCCCTGTTGTTTTCAATGGGGATTCTCCGGTTGCAACAAAGACTGCAGGCTCAGGGACGAAGATCTTCTGGAGGTGACCACTGGTTGGAGAGGTAATTTGGGATGCTTGGGGATGCTGGGACAGCGTCGGTTGGGCCACCAAGGGTGCAGGGGTGTCTTTAGGCGTCGGTTTTCCTTACCAGGTCTGGTGGCAGGGATCCTGGAGAAAGGAGCTGCAGGCTTCACTTGGAGATTCGAGGCAGGTCAGAGATCACCAGATCATCAGACCAATGGCCGGGGAGACTTCCACGTGGTATTGGACCACTCAAACTCTGTCCGTTGGCGTCGGGTGCAGAGTGGTGCAGACTCGTGGTTTTGGCTGGGGCGTGAGTGTGTGGGTGAGCAAATCCGGTGCTCACAGGAGACAAAGTCTTTGGCTTGGAAGGCAGGGGAGGTCCTCAGGGTTCTTGAGGTTGCTGGCTGCAGCACACAGCGGGATTTCGCTTGAGCAGGTTCGAGGTGGGGACAGGCCGGCAGGGCTGGGGTCAAGTCAGTGGGCATCCTCCTCTTGTTAGTTTCCGCACGGCTTCTTCAGTCCTTCTTCTTCTCTCCTTCTTGTCGAGTGTTATCTATATGAGGAAGCAAGGTTCAGGGTTGCTCCTAAATACTAGATATAGGGGCATTACAGGTAAGTAAAGGTTGGGACCAATGGGTCCCTTCCTTGGGGTGGGTACACCCCCTATTATGCCACCCTCCAGTGGGAGGTGGGCATATGCCTCACTGTGGTTGGCTGAGTCCCCCCATCTGCAAGATGGTGGGGAATGAGAGTTGTGCTTCACCTCGCCTCCCTCACCTGAAGGGTGGGGTTGGCAAAGGTAGGCACACCTCCCTTCCTCACTTGGTTTTCCCGCGATTCTCCTGCCCAAAGTGGGGGTCAGAACCAGTGGAGACCAGTTGCTGAAAGCTTCAAGTGGCTTGGGGAAGCTCACAAAGGTGGCAAGCCTTTGAATCTTCCCCTTCGTGAACCCTGCCCATCCTGGGGGAGGAGGCTTGTCACCTTGTCCCAAGAGGTGCATTGTTTCAGGTCCCCAAGAGCATCAGGTTCTCGACCCAGGGGTCCAGAAGCATGTCTGGTGGTGGCAGCTGAATTCAGCCACTCAGCCTGGACACTAGTGGTAGGTTAGTTTTCAGGGAGCATCTCTAAGATGCCCTCTGTGTGCATTTTCCATTAAATCCCACACTTTAATGTGCTGAGAATTCAGTGTGGCCGTTATGGTGCTGTGGAGTTCGTAATGACAAACTCTCAGCACCGTATACTATTAATGACAGCAATGCACTTACAATGTCTGAGAATGCTGAGAATGGACTAAGACACTGTAGGGGTACAGGGCTCATGCACCTGTACCCTCACCACTGGTATGGTGCACCCAGCTAGAGGGGTGACTGACCTATCCCAGGGCAGTGGGTTGTAGGCATGGCACACACATCGACTTTTCATTTGATCTCCACCAAAACACGCAGTCTGCAAAGGCAGTGTGTGAGTGTGAAGGTACAGGACCTCTAAGGGTGCCACAATAAGTTCTGCAGCCCTTAGAGGCCTTATCTGGTCACAGTGCCCTGGGTACCTGTGGTACCATTTACCAGGGGATGACCTGTGGCCAGAGATGCCAATTGGGTTTGGGTTCATTTTGAGGAAAGAACACAGGCCCTGGGAACCTGATTGGCAGGGACCCAGGGCACATCAAGTCAAAAGGGCATCGGTAGTCTGGCAAAAAGTGGGGGGGTTACTGCAACAGAAACCCAGCTTCTCACACAAGCCCCCCTCTCCCAGCCCAAAGGCCAGGAGACTCAGCCAGACCTGGGAGAGTCTTCCTAGTCTTTCAGGCGAGGAAGAGTAGAGGAAGTGGTTTGAAAATTGCATGGTCTACTCTGCCTTACATCGTTCTGTCCAGGTCAGTTTCTTTGGGGAGCTGGCCTACCTCAACAGTCTCAGGACCTAATTCCCAATGCTCCTTTCCTAGCTCTTTAGTGTCTTCACCCCATCTTTTAAGTTTGGGTTCAGAGGTGCCTACCTCTGCAAATTCTAACTTAGCTATGGCAAAGCCCAGCTTACCCACAGAGGTTACCCACAGCTGGAGCAACCCCACCATGACCAATAGGGTCAGGGGGCCTAACTTGCTATTTGGCAAGGGGGCTAGGCCATCATGCCAAGGTCAGTGCCGCCATGAAGGCTAACAGCCAGCAGAGGCTACTAACAGCTGTCAGTACCCAGAACCACACCTTTAGCTCTCCCCTGGCAGGTGAAGGAGCTAACTTGCAGGCTTCTTTGGGTTCTGGGGGTCTATCAGCTGTTTTAGGGTAGGGGTCCCTGCACTTGGTAGTGAACACCCTACTTCCACCCTCTGTTCTGCCAGCTGAGGAGCCACCAATTCAGGTTGGACAGTTGCCTGACTAGTCAGGCCTTTTTGTTGGCTAGGGGGGACTTCACCAGTGTCAATTTTGGAGTTCTCCTTTACTGGGATATAATCTCCCTGGTGCACTGGAACTGTGGCTAACAGTTGTACACCTTTCCTATACTGGCCCACTGGAACTGTGGCTAACAGTTGTCCACCTTTCCTATACTGTCTCCTTTTTCTTTTGGGGCTTAGCTGCACTAACTGCAGGTTGAGCCCCCCTCTGGTTTCTTGGGTGAGGTCTGGCATTGGACCAGTGCCTCCCTTTGGCTTAGACAAACCTCTGGGTGGTTATTCACAAGGAGACAATCAAGGGGGAGGCCTTTACCGACTACCACCTTTCTCCATCTAAGGGACCCGGCTATTTCTAGGAGCACTACAGCCACAGGCCTAACAGTGCCACCCCCTGGGACAGCTCTTACTCTTTTTGTTTCCCCTGGGACATACTGGTTTGAGAGAACCAACCTGTCATAGACCACAGTGTGTCTGCCACAGGTATCTCTTAGGGCAGTGGCTGGAATTCCATTCACCAGTAGGTGGTGGAAGTACCTGCTCCCCTCTGGAATCTGCAACTCACCTTTTGGGCCCAGTTTCCAGTTGAAGGCTAGGAGGACCTCCTCATCTGAGGTATCACCCTCCAAAGCTACCCTGGCAACCCCTGGAGCTACACTAGAGGATTTGTTTTTAGGACAGATAGGGTCCTTGGTGTGGTGTCCTGCCTTTTGACAGTTGTGACACCATCCCTTGTTGGGATCCCAATTCTTACCTTGGTACCCAGTTTTGGTTTGTGAGATGTCTTTGGGCCCACCCTCCTGGACAGGTTTTTTGGGGGCTACCTGGGACTCCTTACTTTTACCTTTAAGAGGTTCACTGCCTTTCATCTGGGGAGGTTTTGTAACCTCTATCTTTTGGTCACCCCCAGTGGACATCCTAGTTACCCTTGTCTTGACCAAATGGTCTGCCTTCTTTCCCAATTCTTGGAGAGAAATTCGACCTAGGTCTACCAGATACTGATGCAACTTTTCATCAATGCAATTACTTAATATGTGTTCTTTCATAAACATATTATAAAGACCATCATAATCTTGCACTTTGCTTCCAGTCAACCAGCCATCTAGTGTCTTAACTGAGTAGTCTACAAATTCCACCCAGGGCTCACTCTGGGTTTTCTGAGCCCCCTGAATCTAATTCAATCCTCGAATTCAATACTCCCTCAATCAGAGTTCTCTTCATGAGGTCATGAGACCCAGCATCTGTCCCACTTAGGCTCAGAAGTCTGTCTCTGTCCTTACCAGAGAGCAGTTCCCAAAGGTGGGCCCCTGAGTGAGTTTTCTTCACCCTTCTGGCTTCACAAGCCCTTTCAAAGGCTGTGAACCATTTGGTGATATCATCACCCTCCTCAAGCAAGGGACAATCCATTTGGGGATCTTGGGATCATAGGATCCTTCTTTTTTTACATATTTCTAGATTGCTGCCACCATTGATGGGTGCTAGGCCCATCTCTGCTCTTTCATTTTCTCGAGCTAGGTCTAATCTTTTGGTCAGCCTGGCTAGCAGGATGTCCTCCTCATTGAGGCTTTCCTCAATATCCTCAGTAGTGCCTGATCCACCTGTGTGGGATTTAGGTACTGAGAGGTTGATTCTTGGAGTCAGGGCCACTGGGGCACTTTTCGCCCTAAGAAGTGGGGGAGGTTGATCGACCTGGTCATCCTCTCCCTCTTCTTCCTCATCTGATTGGCCTTCACCATTTTCAGATGGGTGGTCCTTAGCATACCCAGCCAACAACTCCTGTAAATTTTGTATGGTGGTATGGGACCCCATGGCTATGTTTTTAATTTTACATAGGGACCTTACCTCCTTGAAAGACAAGTGAAGGTAAGGGGTGAGGTCAAGCTCCTCAGCCAGGTCCTTTTTATTTTATTTGTTTATTTGTTTATTTGAAAGGTTTTATATAGCGCTGGCTAGAACCGGGGGTATCAGAGCGCTTTACATGAGTATCAGAACATAGTTACAGGTTACATAGTTACAAAGTTTACACAGTTATTAGAGCATAGCTATATAGTTACATGTTAGGTCGAGACAAGCAATAAGGACAATATGCATAAGGGAAAAAGCAGGCAAGGGGAGAGATTAATTGTAGAGGGGGTAGGAGCAGGGGAAGTAGACAGCGAATGAAGGAGGGAAAGAGGAGGGGGAGGGTGAGAGACACAGCATGAACGAAGAGGGGTAGGTTGACGGGGGCACAAACCGGTAGACGAGTAATAGCTGCGTCCAAAGTCCAGTAAGCTGTGATCCCAGGGGAAGTGGTATCATTCCCCCAACTCCGTTGTGAGAGGCTCCCTTTACGCAATGGACTCTCTTCAGAGGGGTCTCTGAGACTCCAAGGACTACCTACT
Source organism: Triturus cristatus (assembly GCF_964204655.1). Taxonomy (NCBI): domain Eukaryota; kingdom Metazoa; phylum Chordata; class Amphibia; order Caudata; family Salamandridae; genus Triturus; species Triturus cristatus. The sequence goes on along the minus strand of NC_140579.1, from coordinate 303,873,907 downwards.
GGATCCCTCCCTAAAAAGGGGAGAGGGAGTGCTTTGGCAAGGGGCGTCATACCATACCTCAACTGTGAGTGGCTCCCTTGGCGCTGTGGACTCTCTAAGAGGGATCACTGAGACTCCAGAGTATGAGTAATTGGATCTTTCCCCAACAAGGGGAGAAGGAGTGCTTAGTTAAAGGGCACAAGGGACAGGGGGCTAGGCGGCATAGCAGGCAAGGGGAGAGATTAAGGGGAGGGAGGATAGGGGCAGAGGAAGTAGACATAGAATGAAAGAGGGAAAGCGGTAGGGGAGGGTGAGAGAGAGCAAGAAAGGGGGAGGATGAAGGAGGCACAAACCAGTAAATGGGTAAAAACCTCGTCCAAGGTCCGGTAAGCTGTAATCCCTGGGGAAGTGGTATCATTCCCACGTCTCCGCTGCGTGAGGCTCCCTTTACGAAGTTGACTCTCTCAGAGGGTCTCTGAGACTACAAGGTCCTGTATAGCATTGTTGTTATTTTCACTAACAGCTGGGTTCTTGTTTTGAGACATTGTTAAAAAAAAATTCTACCCTACTAACCCTAGCTAAATTGACTTTTTATTTTTCAAAAATTCTGCAGGGACTTAACCAAGGCCCTAGCCAGACTTTTAGTAATTTTGCAAAAAAAATGCCAATTTGAAAAATCAGAATTCTAAAGACATTTTAAGAGTTTTGTTGTGTGATCAGGTGGTAAAAAAGTAGTCTAACAAATGCAAAGTTGTATATACCACCGCTGATCCACCAATGTAGGAAGTTGGCTCTATATATACTATCCTATACCAAAGTAATTTTGGGATTTAGTCTTTAAGGAGTTGGGATAGGTGGCTGGTTTAGCACTCTCCCCATGTCGACCTTTTTTATGGACACTTTTTTATAGTGCACTAGACCATAACAAGTCTTAAACGTGCACACTTACAATATAATTTAAAAAAAATAAACAATCTCGAACCCAGCTCTATTAAAGACATTCGCTGGTTTTTCGAGATTTTTAACAAGTACTCTTTCACCACACGTCACCTCACTTTTTTATTCATGATCACTACTGAGACTACCAGTGGTACAACCTCCGGGTGGAGGAAGCATTGGATTAACCCAATGATGATGCTGTCACGTTTATAACAATTGAGCGGAGAATCAAGATATACCGCCTTATTCGATCTTTGCTAAACGTGAATGAGGGTTTCTTAAGCAGTATCAAGTACTGACCTTGCATACCCTGGTTCTTTCAGGACTAGTGATCCACTCTCCAGTTGATTTTTGCGAAAATATTTTAGTGTAAGAATATGGATTGGTCATCGCCCTGCTTCTTTAGAAGCAGCAGTAGAATGTTTTTTAAAATACTGAGTTACTATACTATAAGAACTAGGGTTATTGTTTCAGTGGGATGAAATGCTACTCAAGCAACAACCAGAATCCTTGTCAGCATGAACCACAACAGTCACTGAATTAACCTGTGCTTAGCCATCTGGTAGCTTGGTGCAAAAGCTTTCAGGCTTATCTTGGAGTCACTGGGTAAAGTTTTTATGCAGCAAACAGCAATAAAGTGAAAACCCAACCCAATTTTGAAAAATGAGATACATTTTAATAAATAAAATAACACCAAAACAAAATGAAATCCTAGCAGTACAACCAGATTCTTTTTAAGTTTTCAGTGAAATCTAGCAACTAAAAGATCAAAATGCCAACCGCGCGTATCTGTTTGCGTGAGACTGGGACAAAGTCAAAAGTTAAGATTGACCACGATGGAGCACAAGACAGATACACAAGGTGGATTGGGCCTGGTCTCGGCTGAACTTCGACTGAGATTAAATTTTGAAGAATAAGTCCAGGAGATGGTAGAGTTCACCAGGGCAAGGAAGTAGGCTGCATCCATAGAGGAGTCGTCATTGCCAGGGAGCGCTGAACGAAGTCTCTGTGAAGCCATTGATAATGGTAGGAAAAAGCTCTGAGTAGAAGAAGCAGGATGTTCAGGCTGAGGAGTTTGTCGTCATCAATGGGGAGCTGGTCACCATCAAGAATGGTGAAAGTTTTTACCTTCGGACTTAGACAAGGTTTTGGAAGCCAGAAACATCCAGTGTGACAGAGCTACAATCTGTAGCAGAAGAGGGCTCCATGAGGCCATACACTGTCACTGAGAGGTCCTGGTGAGCAGAATTTGCTCCTGAGTGGAATAATGAAGCAGGAGCTACTGCAAAGTCAGACCAACTGGCAATTCTCCTTGGGCAGATCAACAGTCAGGTAGCTCCTTGTCTTCTGTCAGTTCTTCTAGTACTTTCGGTTAAATGTTTTCAAAGTCCCATGGTTTAGGGCTAGGCAGGAGCAGGACCTTTAACACCAATTCCAAGAGTGCAAGACCTGGGAGGCACCATTTGGTGGGGGGGGGGGGGGGGATTAACACTCACTCCAGCAAAGATGAGGTATAGATTTCAAGGTCTCTGGAGCTTGTTATGCCCCTGAAGCTCACACAGAAGGCCAGCCAACTATCCCTTGGACTCATGTCTAGCGATCCTGCGGTCATGGAGATGGTCCAGTTCTCCTTCAAGGTAGACCTCTAGCAGCAGAGAAGTCCTCTGGGAAGCAAGGCATTCCTCAAGCAGCAAGCAGTCCTTTGGTAGTAGCAGTTCAGACCTTCGGTAACCAAGGCACGCCTCAAACAGCAGGGTCCTCTAGGGGTCCAGGAAGTCATTCTGAAGTATTCCATAAGTTCAGAAATGTACTGAAGAGGTGTTATGAGGTGTTACATTTATACCTTGGGCCAGCCTTTGATGTGGGGGAATTTCCCATGCAACCCCTAAATCTGGTTCTGGAATGTTCTTCCCTTAACCTACCAAGACTCCAAGAAGTCTGGGGTGAAAAAAGGCCAGTGCCAGGTTCCTTAGTGTGTGTTCTGGAGACAGCCCCTTTGAACTGAAGTTGGGCAGGGAACAGCTCTGCCCCCAGCCATCCTGGCAGGGTGGCCAAGTCTGCCAACACCTAATCCCCTTTTGTCTCACTGGGAGGAATACACAAAGACCAACAGCTAAGTAAATTGCAGTCTTGTGACCAGCCAGCCAAGTACCACGCATCAGGCATTAGACTAACGCATTTCAATGTGGGGGTCCGCATCTCTGCACTGAGATGCATTGTTATGCATTTACAGTGCCTCCCTAGCAAGCTGGAGCTGAACACTGCAAATTAAACCACACTAACAGAGTAAGGCCTGTTAGCTAGCAGCAGTGCATCTGCACTGCTTGTGGTAGGCTTGGGGGCAGATACAACTCACTCATCTGCCTACAAAGTATAACATGATATTCACCCGACAGCACCTATGATTAACTCAGGACGTCACGAGCGCCATTGCCCAATCGCTGCTGCTGAGAAAGCCTTGAAGCTTGTTACCTATATTGTCACTTAGCGCAATCGCTGGATTGCAAGGGTTTGTTCTACCCTTCCCAACCTATTTCAGGTCGGGCCTACCTAGTATTGTTTTCTACTTCATCTACATCTCTCTATTATTTCCTTCCTCATTTCGACCTAAACATCATAGCATGTCAGCTTTTGCTCCACTCTACACAGACGACTACAACTTTGCTCAGGTCCATCTCTACTATCTGACACCTCAGACATACCCACATCATCAAACACCTCAATACCCGATCAACTGGAGAAACTTAAGAAAAAACAGGTCCGCTTGCAACTCATGATTTTAATGCTCACAGAATATCTCAAAGCAGAAGTTATTCCCCTCGGCCTGCAGGTACGCAATATTCCCGGGATCTTTACTGACAATCCTAAGTATATAACAAACTTCAGTTATATAGGAACCACCTGCTCACGTCATTGGCTAGTATTAGGAATAGACATTGCCACAGAAACCCTTAAAGCTTTGTAAACAGAAATTTCAGACATCCTCAAACAAATTCAGGATTCTAATTCCACTTCAGAAGCAAAGAAATTACTTGAACAGATTGAGAAAACTGTATCAGATTTTCATAGAATCGAGCAGAACAAGAAGTCAAATAAAATTAAGAAAGACCTTAAAACCTACAGCATAGAGTCCACCTATCCATACCTACACAAAGACTTTTACACCAATAGATCTTACGCCACTCATCAAAATAATCGCCCCAGGGGCAGGTACAACAGACGCCAGAATCTTGTAGGCTTTTCGGACACCTCAGCAGACTCATCTGATAACTCCGACCCAGGTGAAGGCACTAGCACCACAAGACGCGGAGGCGCTCACCAACAGCCTTTTTTAGCCAGAGGCCCCCAAGAACCTCCACAACGTGGAAGGGGCAAGAGAAACCAACGATGGTACAATCCACCGGGCGAACGGAGGACTCGCAACAACTTCTACCAATGGTAGCTGTAGATCACCCTCCTCTCCATTATATTGACACTATTCCCATTTTCAATCTGTCGAGGCACTCACTAGCCACAGATCAACTTTCCTTACTCAAAAAAGGTTTATCTTTTGTCCCCACAGTGCCACCCAACTTTATGGAATTACACACAGAACTCCTTAGATTTTTTAGGCGCATTCGCTCCCAAGCCTTTTTCCAGCTACACCCCACACCAGAACAAATTCGCAATACTCCCTTCCGACCTCCCTCAACCTTCCTACCCTCTGCGGGAATGATTCCTTCCGAAATAGTTACTTTTGAAAAAATGGTTTTGAAGGATCTCTCTATCATTCAGAACAACAAGCACTTCATTCCTTTCAATATCACATTAAAAAAAAACCAGGCGATCGGTCAGCTCAAAGCAAATGACACGCTAATCATTAAGAGTGCAGACAAAGGCGGTGGGATAGTCCTTCAAGAAAAGACAGCTTACATAGCTGAAATTCAGCGCCAGTTGGATAATAAAGATCACTATATGCCACTGGCTAAAAATCCCACTAAAGAGATCCAAGAATTAATTCATAAGATAACCACAGAAGGTCTCCAGGCCGGTTTTCTCTCCAAAAAAGAATTCAATTTCCTGAATGTGAAAACACCACGCATCCCCGTCATATACACACTCCCCAAAATCCACAAAGACACAACCAACCCCCCAGGGCGCCCAATTGTTTCAGCCTGCGGTTCAATCCTAGAACTGCTAGGTGCATATGTAGACTTTTTCATCAAGGAATTTGTCCCAAATACCCAATGCTTTGTGAGGGACTCAATGTCAATGATTAATCTCATTGAACATCATCCCTACAACCCGACATCTGAAACCCTATGCACCATGGACGTTGAGTCCTTATATACCAACATACCACAGACAACCGCCCTGTTGGCAATACAAAAGACGCTTGACTCACGTCCACGTCCACACGCCGTCCCAAGTACTTTCATCTTACAACTCCTTGATCTTTGCCTTACACGTAACTTCTTCATGTTTGACAACACCTTCTAGCAACAAATTAAAGGCACCTCTATGGGCGCAATTTTCGCCCCTAATCTAGCAGTGTTGTTCATGGACCAACTAGAAACAAATGTCATCCTCACTGACTCAAACCCTTTCTTTCCTTGCATTGGCTTCTGGCGAAGATATATAGACGATATCTTCATTATCTGGAAACAGAACGCAGAGTCTTTACTCTCTTTTGTACATTGGATGAACAACAACTGTTCAGGCCTTTCCTTCACCATCACGACTGACAAAGATTCCATTGCCTTTTTAGACCTTTCAATCTTCCACCTTGAAGGCGAATTACTCACACGTCTGTACCGCAAACCCACCGAGCGTAATACTCTACTGAACTATACCAGTAATCACCCTAGGGCCCTTAGGGACTCATTGCCCTACTCCCAATTCCTCAGAATAAGGAGAAATTGTTCTTGCAAAGCTGACTATTTCAGAGAGGCAAACTACCTTTCTTTAAAATTGAAAGCTAGAGGTTACCCTAAGAGAATCGTGAAAAATGCTTCCAAACGTGCATGGTACTGTCCGAGAGAAATCCTGCTGACCCCCAAACCCAAAAAAGAAACACAAAGAATAGCCTGTGTCACAACATTCTCGCCAGTCTCAAACAAACTGAGGAAAATGATACTCCATCACTGGCCAATCTTGAACGTAGGAACTCTAGTAATGGACAAACCTTTGTTTGCATTTAAAAAGAACAAAAACCTGAAGGATCATCTGATCCGTGCTTCTCTACCTTCTCCTGTCAATACTACCACTCTTGATGTCGCTTGGGGCCTTCCCCCTATTTTGGGTCATTTCAAATGCAGTGGCTGTAATGTTTGTGTTTTACAATGGAAGGCAAAAGTTTTACTTTTAATAACATCACTTCACTTAGCAATTCTTTTTCCAACTGTAACACAGCGAATGTAATTTACCTAATCAAGTGCCCATGCCAAAAGATCTATATTGGCCAAACCACACAAAGAGTAAAAACGAGAATTTGCCAACACAGAAGCCGAATCCGGTGCAAGACTCCAAATGCGCCTCTTGTCGATCACTTCGCAGAGGCCAATCACAACGAAGATGAAATTCGCTGGACAGTTCTAGAAGTTTTGAAACTACCACAGCGTGGAGGCAATATGGCCCAGCTTCTGAACAAAGAGGAACTGAAATCAATCATCACATATGACTCGATTCGTAATGGCTTGAACAGGACCGAGGATTGGACAACGCTCCTTTAAAAACTTTCAAGTATTCACATAACATTGACTTGCCTTCCTTGAATATCTCCCACACCAACTGACCACTGAATGGCCGAACCTAATGTTTCTGATGTGTTCTTTTTCACTGCAAACATGTCATTCAACTGGTCCTTCATGTGGTTTAATTATGATTCCTTTTAACCATGGATCGTCTATTGTTTAATAACTACCCCTTTTTCGGGTTTAGCACCCTGTTTTTTCTTGTAATTGTTTTTTCTTGTAAATGGTTTTCCCTCATCACAATGTTGAATCAACTTAACAAATGCTCATCACATTATTCACAACCTGGAATGCTTCACACGGCCTTGGTTCCCCCACTTCAAAATGGCCCCCGCACTCGCGCCGTCCTGTTCTCCACAGACACAGTCCTACTTCCATTTTCACTACCCTTCGTTTCCTTAAACTTCACCAGCGCCTTGAGTCCAGTCCCCATTGCAGGTCGACATGGATTTCTTTCACCACTGTGCCGTGACTCCGTTGAGGTAAGCTCCCAACCCCGAGCAGCACCCAAGGTTAGTCGCCACCCCTTCTTCACAATAACGAACTCCTTCCTTCCTATCCAGCTCGGTACTGAACACGGACAGCCATTGCCGCTGCCGCACGTGCTCCAAATCAGACGCGCTTAGAACGTATGTTCTATTGAGCCCAAATCCCCAAGGTAAGCCTGCCCTAAGACGGTCCTCGCTTACGCTTAACTCCTCCAAGACTAGTTCCTTCCCTCCACCGTAATCTAGCGGCCCACTTCACAAATGTACCTCCATCTAATTACAGCCCAGCCATCGCCGCTGCCACTTCCCGCATTCAACGCGGACGTTCCTGCCAGACTCCCAGATTGGAACTCCTCCCAGGGGCCCATCAGGTAAACCGGCATACAGTCATCACAGGCACCTCCCCACGGATGCTTCCTCCTTTAACGCTCTTCGTTCCCCCCCCACAGTGCCTCCCAGGAGCCATCGCCCGCTCCACGCATATCCACCCTGACGCTACTATGAGTAGTTGCATTCGCCGATTTTAGGTAAATGTCACCCTCACATCTGCAACCCTCTGACGCCTTGCCCAGCATTAGGCACATTTTTACGCAAATAGCAATCGGAAACCGCTTGTTACTATCACCTATCTTCATGAGCCCAACCTTGCCTCGCAAGCCACCGTAAACCGTTCATCACCATCACCTGTCTTCACGAGCCCACCCTTGCCTCGCACGCCACCACTCCCTCGATCACCATACGACCACAGCCTCGCACTCAATTCATCGCAAGAGTCTGTCAAATCCTCCATCACAACTGCGATCACAAACCAATCACTCGTTGGAGAACATCTAAACGCCGCTAAACTTCACTTGTTGCATGAGGCACGTCTTTTGACCGCACAACTGTTGTTCTGTTGAACGTTGCTAAGCAAATGCTGATTATTCTTGTTGTTCTCCTCTTCCTTCCCTCATTAATTTCCACAGGCATTGCATTCATACCAGGCAATTTTTTGTAAATTTTGAGTCCTGATGATGATCTCACTATACTAGGAGCTAGGGATCGAAACGTCACGTCGACTTTCTTTAACAGTACCACATTGTATCCACTGTGAAAATGTATTGTGGTTGCTGTTGGTCAGAGCTTACTTAAGTTTATTATTGTATTGTAAGCCCCCATTGTTGCTCCCAAAGCCTTTTGCCTTTTTATTTTATTTTCTTTCTACTTTGATTTTTGTTGAAAACTTGGTACAGGATTGTGCCCTTGTTTCATCATTCTCCACTATCCTATTTTCTAACTTTGTGAAACTCAAGAATAAATGCTCCTTTGTCCGGCTGGACATAGGAAGAATACACATAGGTCTCATTGAAGTCTATGCGGAAATATTCACCTTAATTAAGATTACGCTAGGGACCATTGTTCTTAAAATTGAGAAAGCCTTGAAGGGCACACTGTGTGAGACCCACACCTGTAGGCCGCCAGCGCAGCATAGTTTAACTTTGGAAGCCTTCCAGCGCAGCTGGGAGCCTGCTGCCAGTGCTGCAACTCCCACCGCATTGTACCTCTAGGGCCGGACGGGACCCAGCAGCGTAATGATCACCCGTACGGACTCTCAGTTTACTCGCGGCGGTGGCTGGAGTGGTGGTCAGGTGCCTTAGCACTGCATCCTGGCCTCCAGTTTCCTGATTTTCAGTCTTCAGAGACTGGCAACTTTCTGTAATGTAATTCCTTTTGTAATTCACATCTTTTCCTCTGATATCAAGGTACGAGGTCCTGTGTCTTTCATAAAGCTACCTATTCCTTTGGGCAAGGCTTCCTGATGTGATTGTGGTCACTGTGGGGCCCCAATACACTGCAGAGCCCTTGTGGTGAGCCCAGAAGAAGAAGGAGACAGCGACAAGTGATCCTTGGGAGGGGACGCAGTGCGTGCAGCCTCTGCTTCCAAATCATCGGTGTAATGTAGCACCCCCTCATTTTGTCGGAGTAGGGGCTGCGGGGGCAGAGTGCATGATCCTGTAAACTAGTCCAGTGCCATTCGATGGTCTAGAGGAACCCTTGCTCTCCTCTGAGAGGCAAGAACCTCCACTGTGGAGGACTGAGTCCCCCGCAGCCTGGCTCCACCAGACCGAAGCTGTCAGCAGAACTCTGGGCCAGTCCGTACATATCTGTAGCCCCCTAACAGCAGGATCCCTCTACAACCCCTAGAAAGGTGAGATATGCCACAGATGTAGCAACAGTTGCAAGAAGTAGCACCTATGTATAAGGGCAGTGACCTGTCTGTTATGTTATATGTGCAGGAAGGGAGAACGGTGTACTCCAATTAATAACACAGAGACCTGGTGGGAGATAATTCGGTAATTAGGGTCCATACATGAGCAATAAGAACATGCTGGGTGACTTATTTTTCAGAATAATGGATACGGATGCTTGAAAGAACCAAAAATGTAGCTACAATGCACGGTGTAAGCAACATGTACAAATAGCCTCTCTCATGAGTAGACAACGTGTGGAGCCTCATGTTTCAAATAACGGAATACATTACATGTCTTCTTGTCTTTAAAGCAACTTTTATTTATCATTGCATAATCTGTTGTATCAAACATCTTCAGTAAGGTCTGGCTTTGTAGTCAAAAGTACAAAGAAAAGTTAAACTATATGTTTAATGCAACTTTATAATGGATAAGAAATGTCATAAATGGCAGAAAATGTAACGCATTATGAGGCTACTTTTGGAAAGTATGTTGCTCTATAGCTATCAGCTCAGGTCTCCCTGCCCTTCACATGTGTGAACCCGGCTCCAGAACGTATTCTAAATCAGCAATGCAGCTTTTGTTTGTACTTTATGCTGTAGTTCATATTTGCATTTTTTAGAAGATTTTTTTTTCCTTCTGCTTGTGCTCACATCGCCCATACTGCAGTCTGTTAATATCATGGTTATACACTTAACTACAATGAAGTTGCAAGGTCACTAATGCCCTTCCATTTCTGGTATTTTATGGTTTAAATCTTTTTATTTTTTTTAAAGAAATGCCAGGCATATGAAGTATACATTATTACCCGTGTTGCAATGGACATCAATGCTGAAGCCCTCTGCATTCTTTAAAAGAAGAGGATAGAGAGGCAAGCAGAGAGAGTGTCGTAAATAAAATATTACGCGTTCGGAATTTCTATATATCAATATGATCATGCATGAAGCAAGAGGCTGAGTCCGTGGTATCAGGTTCAAAAAGGGCTTTATTCAAATAACTCGAGTTATAGGGAGAATAGTTCCATCACCACAAGGGATCAGGAAGGGTCTAATTCTCAGAGTATTCTCAAAATATTCTCCAACTTTATTCACAGAGTACAGTATATATACGTTGTAATAACATACGTAAGCAGGAGTGCTTCAGGCGGAGCAAGAGAGAATGAGATAAGAGCATGTGGGTGTGTAAGTAGGCGTGAAGGTGGGCGTCCACTTGATGATAATAGGTAAGTGTCATAGGTGGGTGGATGCCTGGAGGGGGTTGCGTGATCAGCTGGAACTTTACATGAACTTTGCCTTACTTGTGCTCAACTCGAGCATGACGTGTAACTGACGTGTGAAATGGTTGCTATGCAACCAGGTAGTCTGGAGTCTGGAAGTGAGGCCTTCAGTGTCAGGGCGACCAGCACATCTTGTATCATCTGATATCTAAAGTCTGGGGCAGGGACTGATTTGTGACATAGGTTGCCCATCACCAAGAGCCAATGTGGCATCTATTCCTTCATTTACTGCTAAAGTCTTACATGGGGGCTATGGGCTTTTCACTGACGTGAGCTTTGTAATCACATGAAAAGAGACAGAAAGGCTAGGCTTTCTCCTTTGCAGATGGGTCGTGTTTATTCCTCCTTCCCCAGGCAGGAATGTGGTTTTGGTAGGAGTAAGCAGATAACCGTGCTCAATACTGTCTCGGCACCTCGGTCGGGGCCCCTTTGGCTGAGGCCCAAGTGTGCAAGGCCAAGGATACGCAGCTGCAGCTTTCAGAGCGTTCTGAGGCCTGAAACCTCTTTTCGGCTCTGGCTGGGCCACAATAATGGAAATGCGGGAAAACATGATGCAAAAACGTGTAGGCCTCAGAGCAGATTTGTCGTTTCTCTCATGGGAGACTGGATGATGACAGGCCACGTTATAGCATAAGCATCATGATAGACAGGCCATGGAGGGGAAATACATAGGTTACATGTATGTGCACATGAGTGACGGGGAACACACGGGGACACATAGGCCTCATGATATTTTAATTTCCTCATTCCCTCCTTGTCCCCTAGTGGACCCTCATGTCACATCTATTCTCATGAGACAGTCAATCTGTTCTTGCAACATTATTTTACCATTTTCAATGCTTTGTAAATGGGGATGTGGAACACATGCAGTAGCACACAGGCCGCAAATGGCCGGGCCACACTGCAGACATAGGCAACAACTCAATATCATCAGTAGTATTAGTCCACAGACGGTCAACACTTTCCATCCCCATGCTGATATTACTCCCCAGAGCCAACTGGACCAAGTCCACGTGCCTGGGTCTTGGTGTATGCTTTGGGCAATCTTGTGGAGTCTTGTTATTGCTTTGTATACAGACGGTGCGTTATTAGGAATGAAAACGCAACAGCTGGAACCGATGACCCTACAGGCCCCGCCCCTATCCGCCAGGATGACGTCAAGAACAAGACGATTCTGAAGAACGACCATTCTCATAGCAGACTGTTCCTGGGTCAAGTTCCCCAGGGCTGATGCAGTCTCATTAGCAACTGTTTCTAGAATCCTTGTTAGCCTGCGGATAAGTTTACTATTCTGGACGGGACCTATGAAGAAAAAGAATCCTTTGTTGAAATCTGTATATTGTTCCCAAGCTGTTTCAGTCTGGTCAATGCCAGAGGCATCGAGCCTTCGTCTGTGTCTGATAAGTGTTAGTTGGAGATTTTGATGATAATTCGATGGGGCCAAGAAAACGGGTGGTAAAAGAAATGATATATAGCACGTCCCACCCCAGTCTAAGGGCAGTTGCACATAGGCTGTCTGGCCACAAATAAAGTAGGTGTGTCGTGATGCTCTGAAGTAAGACTTTCCTTTGTCTTTAAACACTATTATAGTGTTACACTCGCTGTGCCCCAAATGTACTGAGCCTTCTTTTCTGACACATAAGTTCCCTTTTACTGGTAGGACTGTAATTGAGGATGGACCTAAATTGTGTATGGGCTTGACATTCAACACTATAAAGTCGAGGGTCGCATTTCCTTGCAGATACTCTTCATTTTCTAGATCTGTACCTTTCCTTTGGGGAAGACCTTCTTCATCTGGGAAACATGCTTCATTCATGACTTTATTCAAGTTACCCCATACCCAGTCGCCCCTACACTCCTTGTCTTGACATTCTTTGGCATCACCGTTGATGGATGTCATTAAGGCAAACCATGCTCCGCAAGAACCATTATGGGAGAATGGAAAAGGGAAAATAGGCAACACTCCCTTCACCTTCTGATACGGGGGAAGTCGGCCACAGACCCAGCAGTCTGTAGCATTGCTAGTCTGATGTGAATGGTGCAGCATCTGAATAAAGGTATTGTTGCGTAAGGCAAGTCGATATGATAGCTCATGGGATGGCAGATCACTAAATGTGTGCATTATAGTATCATTAGTGGAAGAGTGTAAGAGTGAGGCAATAGGAGGAAAAATAGCATGTAGTATTAAGCTGATACATATTATCGTGATGCACAGAAGAAATAGAAAAATCAAAGTCACTATACATCTACCACGTAATATTTTACAGTATTTGTTTTTCATCTTGCTCTTTTTCTCTTCAGTAGTGTCCAAGATCTTATGCAAGCCAGAATACATGTTCAACCGCTTCACCACCTAGTGGACTTAATTGATCAAACGGGTTCTGACTTTTTAGATCTAAGTTTAGCTTTGTACTCCTGCTGGGGAGTCTCCTCTAGTAAAGGGGGCTCAAAGTCTGACAAATTTATGTCCTTTTTAAACGAATCGTTATTTCCAAAGTAGCGTTTACAATGATGAAGATGAACCCATCCTTTCCGTCCTTCGACTTTGACAGCGGTCCTCGTGGTCAATAATACCAACTTGGGCGTCTTCCACCTCGGCTCAAGAGGGCTCGTTCTATCAAAGTTCCGTATTAATACGAAATCCCCAGGAGCGAGGGAATGTTCCCTGACCTGGGTGTTGTCAGGGAAGGCGGCAGCAACCTGCGAACGACAAGAGAGTAGTGCAGACATCAAGGAAGCCAGGTAATCTGTCAGCATGTTACTATCAACATCAGTGATCTTTTTAGGCATTGGAGTGCCCCACATATTCGGTGGTCTACCAAAGACCACTTCATAGGGAGATAAGCCTGTTCTAGAATGGGCTACCATTCGCATGTAAAAGAGGGCAACCGGCAGGGCTACCATCCAATCTACACCTTTGTCTGCGCAAATCTTTGCTAGTTTTATCTTTAAGGTCTGGTTGTGTCTTTCTACAAGGCCTGCTGCCTCAGGATGTCGTACACAATGGAACTTCCAGGTATACCCTAACAGAAGGGACACCTGTTTCATGAGTTCAGAGGAGAAAGGCTGACCGTTGTCGGAATATACGACACGCGGTAATCCATAACGTGGGAAAAACTCTCGCACCAATTGTCTGGCGGTAGTTACAGCAGTATAATCAGGAACTGGATAGGCCTCTGTCCATCTTGATAGTGAACATACTACTACCAGGACATATTTGTAACCTTTACATCTGTCCATTTGGATATAATCCATTTGGAGGACTTCAAAAGGATGGTCAGGTGGATGGAATCCACCTTGTTCCATTGGAATGCCTTTACCTGGATTGAATTGGCAACAGATCATACATGTTCTGACCTTTTGTTTCGCTGCTGCACGCAGGTGCTTGTTGAACCATATATTCTGTAAGCTGTCTAGCATTGCTTTCTCTCCTAAGTGTGCAGGACTACGTGCAGTATTTATGATCACTTGTACCATCGAATCAGGAAGAAACCATGTTTCTTTGCCCTTAGTCATCCAACCCTGATCAGTCAGAACCCCTCCTTGTTCCGACCATTTCTTTAATTCGTCTAGAGTAGCATGTGTCTGTATGTCTTGTACATCCTTGGAAGGATCCCTGACTGTCATGGCTTTGGTCATTGATGGTACCTGTGATTTCGTCATGTCTAGTGGGGTCTGAGCTGTCTGTTTAGCTGTTCGGTCTGCCAGATCATTGCCTTGAGAAATGGTATCTGTGGCTTTAGTATGTGCTTTGCATTTCAGGATAGCTATGGCTGTAGGCAAATGTATAGCTTCCAGAAGGGCTTGAATAAGGGGGCCATGCTGTATCTTGGCCCCGTGAGAGGTCAAGAAACCTCTTTCCCTCCATAGTACTCCGAAGTCATGAACTACCCCATATGCGTATTGTGAGTCGGTGTAAATGTTTACTCTCAGGTGCTTTGCTCTTATGCACGCTTGTGTCAGAGCGATGAGCTCTGCTGCTTGTGCTGACAGTATGTCTATTCTTTTAGTCTCTATGATTTCAGTAGCAGTGGTCACTGCATATGCTGCCACTAATTCTCCCGCCCTCGTCCTCATACATGAACCGTCAACATAGAGTCTTAGGTCAGGGTCTGGGAGTGCAACCTCTGTCAAGTCTTGTCTTGGTTTAGTCACGGTATGTATTACTTCAACACAGTCATGTGGGGAAACGTTTTCTGTACTGGAGGGCAAAAGAGTAGCAGGATTCAGTATGTTGCATCGTCTGATCTCTATGTGTGGTTGAAATAACGTTAGCTCATAACCTGTCAGTCTCGCTACCGTCAGGTGTTGGGTTTGTGTTCGGTTCAAGAGAACCTCTACTGCGTGTGGTACTTGTACTGTCAGGGGGTGGCCCAGCACTATCGAGTCACTTTGTCTTATGGCTAAGGCAGTTGCTGCAACAGATTTTAGGCACGCAGGAAAAGCCTGTGCTACTGGGTCCAATGTACTAGAAAAATAAGCACAGGGCTTGTGTTTTCCTGCATGATCTTGTGTGAGGACAGATAGTGCTGTTCCATCCCGCTCTGTCACAAAAAGCATAAAAGATTTGTTGTAATCAGGGATCGCTAAAACTGGTGCTTGACATAAAGCTCTTTTTAATTCTTCAAATGCCACAGTATGTTCTTGTGTCCAAGGGAGGACTTTAGTAGAAGCTACCTCCTGTGTCGTCAACTGTATTAGGGGCTTGGCTATGTAAGCATACTGGGGAATCCACTGCCTGCAATATGAAGTGAGGCCAATGAATGCACGTACCTCCTTTTGTGTCTTGGGCCGTGAAAGGCCAGAAATCAATTGAATACGTTCTGGTGTCAGTCGCCTACCCTCCTTGGATAGCAAGTGCCCAAGGTACGCCACTTGCTGTTCACAGAATTGTAACTTCGAAGGGGACACTTTGTGCCCCTTGTCAGCTAGGAAGTGTAAAACAGTGAGTGATGCATTTTCACAGTCACTTTCTGATCGTGCAGTGATGAGAATGTCATCTACATACTGTATCGGTGCTGTAGTGGTAGGCATGTGAATACAGTCTAGTTGTCTTTTGAGTGCCTGACTGTAGATGCTAGGACTTTCCGTGAAACCCTGTGGTGCTCTTGTGAATCTGAAGCTATGGCCTTTTAAACTGAAACCGAAAAGATATTGGCTGTCCGGATGTATTGGGATACTAAAAAAAGCGTTCTTCAGATCGATAACTGTAAAGAACGTAGCCTTCGCATCAATGGCAGTCAATAATGAAGAAATGCCCGGGACCACAGGGTACTGTGGCACCACACATTTGTTTAATTCTCTCAGGTCCACAACTAATCTATAGACAGGTGTTGTATTGGGATCAGTTCTTTTAAGAATAGGAAGAACAGGTGAATTACATATGTTTGAATCTGTCTCTATCACCACCCCTTGTGCGATGAGTTCATCGATTATTTTCAGCAACCCTACTTCAGCTTCAGGTGGAATTTTGTATTGTCTAATCCGTGGCAGCACCACTCCTTCCTTGAGGGTGACCTGGTATGGTGTAATGTTCATGAAACCTACGTCAGTCGGGCCTTGTGCCCATAGGTGCTGTGGTACATTTTGAAGCCTGATGTCAATGTCTTTCATTACAAAATGGCCCTTGAAATCACGTAAATACAGTCGCACTCCTTCTGGCGAGCAACAGATAATTGCTCCCAGTTCCTTTAATGTTTTTATGCCAAGTAAGTTTTCTGGACATGATTTAGTAAGCAGTAAGTCTGTTGTATGTATTAGTGGACCAACTCCTAAAGAAACTGGTTCTGAAACCTCATTGATAATAGGCTTTCCTGAAAAGCCCAGGGATATACTCTTTGAGCCCGAGAGGGGTGCCCCTGGAACCTCGGAATGACTGATGGTAGTTCTACTCGCCCCAGTGTCAATCAAAAACTTTTTATTTTGTCCTAGTAAACGTGCATGCACATAGGGACCCGCTTGGTCCACAGGAACTGGAATAAGGGGCAAGTCGAATTCCCTCTCTGGGCTGCTTCATGAATATGCTTGGTATTCTCGATAGTCAGTCTGAGCGTGCTCATACATTTGTGTTGCGGCGTGGGCTGGTGCAGGTGCATGGACAGGCGGCGGCGGCGGTGGAAACGTATCTGATGTCTGATGTGTGTTATTTTCTTTGGGAGGATAAGGACGTGGCTTTGTTTTACCTATAGCTATATTGTGTTTCAGGACTGCACATTCATTTACGAAGTGGCCTGGCTTCTTGCAATAATTACAGGTCCCATTACTTTGTTTCGTATTATTCTTGTTCGTGTTTGTGTTTGCCGGTGTCGATTGGGCCACCAGCATCTTCATCTTTGTGTCTTTCATGCGTCTCTTTTCCTGGTCGTGTTCTTCTCTAATTCTGTTCTGGTGGTATTGTAACATCTGTAACATTTGGGAAGGGCTGTTTGCTTGCCAAGTACTCTCAACCTTCAGTACCCTATACTTTACCTCTGGTAGGGAATTTTCTACTAGTTTGCTCACGAAAAGATGGGGATATGAATCGCTACCGGGCTTAAGACCACTATTGATAGTGAAACACTTCTCAAACCTAGAGTAAAAATCGCTAGTGTCCTCGTCTGGTTTCTGTTTACAGGCTGAAATAGCATCCCAGTCTTCTTTCTTGGTAATTAATAATCTGGGCAAAACTTGTACAAGGAGTTCAGGTAGGTCTTTCGCTCGGGGACCCAGACCAACCCCCGGGCCTCTTCCCTCTTCCTCTCTTTCCAACAGATCCCAGCTGAGCCTTTTTTCTCCCACCTCCCAGTTCTGTCCTTTCAGCTTCTCGTAAATACCAGCAGGCAATAGTACTTTTAATAACTTTAGAATGTCAGCATATGTATATTCTCCTAAGCGAAGAATGTCTTTTAGTTCTAGGTGAAAACCCCCCGGGTCTTTATCATGAGATGGTAACATTTTTTTCATTTCCAGTATCTCTAATTTTGACAAGGGGGTGTAGACATACACCCGTTGTAGTTCATTATTTGCATCCTTTACAGGATGTACCTCTCGTAGGGGGTTCAGCTTGTCGTATATGTCTGTCCCTTAACCTGTGGTGGAGCGGGAAGCAGGGACCTAGTAACGTATACTATATACTTGTGTCGCTGATCCAGAATGACATTAATCAGTTCAGTACCCATGTTCATCCACCTGTCTAGTATTATGTCGTCCAGCAACTTATACAATAGACCAGGACCAGAATATTGACTCTCATATAACGTGATCAAATGTTGGACCATGTAAACACCAGCTATGCGCTGTTCGTTTGGTGGGAGGCTCAAGAACGTTTGTGCTACGATATCATTATTATATATGTCATATTGGGATATCCACAGGGTGGCTGACCGTGCTAATTCATTTTCGGTCGGGGTGAGGGGCTGATCGTTACCTAACCATTTATTTACCGCTTTTTCGGTGATCTGGAACAAACTTTCAAGGGAATATCTTTCTTTTATGGCAGTTCCCTGTTTACGGTGATTGAGGCCCTTGGGCCTTTCGAATCGCCGGGCATGGCTCACATAATGTATTCTGTCTTTGTCCCCTGCTTCGTCATCAGATGATAACTCAGCCTTTTCATTCGGGCCTCCTTCGTGTGACGCTATTATTGCCTTTCGAATTTTGGTCAACATGTTGTCTGTCTGGCCTAATTTATCATGCTGACCGGCATCTATGCGATCACTCCAACCAATATAACAACGGTCTACGTCCCCGTCGCCTTCGTCTTTTTCCCTGATCAGACAATTAATTAGGAAGCGAAGGATATAGTTCTTAATAATTACCTTTCTATTTTGTACAGCTTCTGCTATACACTCAGAACCTTCCCCTGTTCTTATGAATGTGTACATTTTCTTTAGATGTTTATCCATATCTGGTAATTTTTCCAAATCTGTGACTGCTCGTCTAAGCCGTAGTGAAAACACGAGCATTCTGCCCTTTCCTGGATCTGGGTCATATATACATTCGGAGATGTCTACTTTTACTGTCGGCCCTCCTCCTGATGTTGCCCCGGATCCTCCCTCCCCGCCGTCCTCGAGCTTCTGGAGCTGTTCTTGCGTTGGGGGTGCAGGGAAAAATCCATCCACGTATGCTGGTGGGGATTCCTCTAGGTAGGTGTTAATGAACGTTTCAGATGCTGTTTGTTTTATTTTTCGGGGTACTTGCGGTGGCACTCTAACTGGTCTTTCTACTGGGGCCACTTTTGCTAGTTCCTCTGAAAGGACGGGGTAAATACCAGCAACGGCAGCATTTCTTTCTCTTTCAGCCTGCTCTCTTTTTACCCGCTCCCCTTCCTCCTGTAATTTCTTTTCTTTGGCTTTTTCAGACTCCTGCCTACTTCTCTCTGCTTTGTGGAACTCTTTCTCTGTTCTTCTATGTGATTCCTTGCGCCATAACTCAATGGCGTCCTTCTGAGCAGGTCTAGATTTTCTCTTCCATATCTCTTCCTCTACCTTCATAATGCATTCTGCATCCCACGTTCCCGTAATGGGCCATTTATACTTTGTCTCTAAATCCTTCGTGTAATCCACCCATAGTTCTAAAAACAACACGGCATCTAAACCATGCTTACAGTACATAAAATGTCCAGGTGTGTCTCTAGGCGGAATGTTAACTGGTTCCTCTAGTACACCTTTCCTGGTACATATCTTACGCAGTTTTGTAAATAACGGCATGTTGGAATGTAACCGAAAACAAAAATCACAATGACCCAAAAACAAAAATCACAATGAAACAAACGTACATAAAAACCTGACACATTCAAACCTAACTGACCCTTACTAAGACAATAACATTCATACAGTTATATCGGTGCACCTGAAAACTTGGACTTTAATTCTTGAAAACATTAATTCTTGAATGCATGCTCTTGAACATACCGGTCTCACAACACAAGTGAGACACGTCTTTACCGTGTTCATTAAATGAACCCGTCATTATTGCAACCCCCATGAGAAACTCACCAGGAAGCAGAACTTGAACTTGAACTTGAAGGCCTCGGACACTTGACGCTGCGCAGGGAATGGCGTATCTTAGGTGGATCTCTAGAAACCTCGGACACAGCTCTCTCGCAGGGTGGGCTCTGGGTCGGGACGATCCGCAATCCTCACCGCCTCGTATGGATGCCTGGTCGCAGTCCGTCTCCTTCGTTGGCCTGAGGGAGTTGGCGGGAAAACCCGCGGCGTGTACACTCGAAGTCCGTCACGGCTGTGGAAGGGGGCAAAACTGGACCTTCATCTCCGGCGCATGGGGAAGGAGATTTGTCCCTGTTCGGGCGCCATTAATGTCGTAAATAAAATATTACGCGTTCGGAATTTCTATATATCAATATGATCATGCATGAAGCAAGAGGCTGAGTCCGTGGTATCAGGTTCAAAAAGGGCTTTATTCAAATAACTCGAGTTATAGGGAGAATAGTTCCATCACCACAAGGGATCAGGAAGGGTCTAATTCTCAGAGTATTCTCAAAATATTCTCCAACTTTATTCACAGAGTACAGTATATATACGTTGTAATAACATACGTAAGCAGGAGTGCTTCAGGCGGAGCAAGAGAGAATGAGATAAGAGCATGTGGGTGTGTAAGTAGGCGTGAAGGTGGGCGTCCACTTGATGATAATAGGTAAGTGTCATAGGTGGGTGGATGCCTGGAGGGGGTTGCGTGATCAGCTGGAACTTTACATGAACTTTGCCTTACTTGTGCTCAACTCGAGCATGACGTGTAACTGACGTGTGAAATGGTTGCTATGCAACCAGGGAGTCTGGAGTCTGGAAGTGAGGCCTTCAGTGTCAGGGCGACTAGCACATCTTGTATCATCTGATATCTAAAGTCTGGGGCAGGGACTGATTTGTGACATAGGATTCCCATCACCAAGAGCCAATGTGGCATCTATTTCTTCATTTACTGCTAAAGTCTTACATGGGGGCTATGGGCTTTTCACTGACGTGAGCTTTGTAATCACATGAAAAATGACAGAAAGGCTAGGCTTTCTCCTTTGCAGATGGGTCGTGTTTATTCCTCCTTCCCCAGGCAGGAATGTGGTTTTGGTAGGAGTAAGCAGATAACCGTGCTCAATACTGTCTCGGCACCTCGGTCGGGGCCCCTTTGGCTGAGGCCCAAGTGTGCAAGGCCAAGGATACGCAGCTGCAGCTTTCAGAGCGTTCTGAGGCCTGAAACCTCTTTTCGGCTCTGGCTGGGCCACAATAATGGAAATGCGGGAAAACATGATGCAAAAACGTGTAGGCCTCAGAGCAGATTTGTCGTTTCTCTCATGGGAGACTGGATGATGACAGGCCACGTTATAGCATAAGCATCATGATAGACAGGCCATGGAGGGGAAATACATAGGTTACATGTATGTGCACATGAGTGACGGGGAACACACGGGGACACATAGGCCTCATGATATTTTAATTTCCTCAAGAGAACAGTTCTACATATAAAGGAAAACAGAAAAAGAAACATTCCCTTCCCAAGCCCACCCCCACCCACTAAGTTTGGTTGAGTGCACCTGTTTATACGTTGGTATTCACTTCTGAGAGCTGCAAAAGTCTTAGTTATTTAGGGCACGTCAGTTCTCTAAAGTCTTGAGATTGGAGGGATATATAAGGGCACCATAATTTCTCAAAGGCCTCTCCTTGGTTTGCATGTGTCAAAGATATCCTTTCCATGCCCAGTATATTCAATTACTTATGTTAAGGGGTTTGGTAGCCCTAGTAGGATGTAAGCCGGAAATCTAGGTATTTGCGTTTCTAAATTTTTGGCAATCTCATCTAATACTTGAGTCCAGTATGACTGGAGTCGGGGGCAGTCCCATAACACATGCACCAACGTCCCCTGAGCTCCCCAGCCCCTCCAACACCTGTCCTTGCGGTCCGAATAAATTTTGTGTAATCTGGATGGAGTGAGGTATCAATACGTGGTAATTCTGACAAAGGTTTCGGTGAGGGAAGTGTTTGTGGCAGTGTGTCTTGCTCTGAAATATATCTCACCCCGTTCCATCTCTGTGAGCTGTCTCCCCAGTTCAAGCTCCCATCTATGTTGAGTGGTTTTGTACATGTGTTTATTACGTTGGGTAAAAAATGCATATATATCTCTGAAATTAGCTGCCTACCTGTGGTATGGGTGACTAGCCAGTATTCGTAGGCTGGTAGGGTCCTCTGTATGGCAGATTTATTACTGAGATGTGTTAACCAGTGACGGAGCTGTAAGTAGTGTAGTCTTTCTGTTTCAGGAAGGGAAAATACCCCACTCAATTGCTGAAAGGGAATCACCCCTTCTTCGTCTCTCATGTGCCCCATGGTGCGACACTCAGAGCGTTTCCACTCCATGAATGCCCCGGGATCGAGCCCTGGAGTAGAGTCAGGGTTCTCGAATATTGGCGTCAGAGGAGAAGGGAAAGAAGTCAGACAACATTTGATATTTGCCTGATCCCATGCGTTTGTTGTGGTGATCAGTCAAAATATCGAAAATTAAATATCGACCTACACTAATAACGAGTTGACAATATCGAAGGGACAGAATATCGATGTTAAGAATATCTATGGACAGAATATCGACCCTAAGGTAAGTAATATCAATTTTTTTTAAATCAATGTTAGTAATATCGAAGTTAGTAATATCGAAATCAAATATATTGATGTTACTAATATTGATGTTACTAATATCGATATTTATATTATTGTTATGTATTTTAATATGTATTTAATATGTATGTGTTATATGTTTTTTGTTAAGTGTTCTACTGGTTTTAAAATAAATGTATACAATTTTTATATGTTAATAATGGTTTTTTAAGTCAATTTTGTGTTTTAGTACCGTAGCGGGTTGTGGGTTTATAGGGGAATAGGGTGGGAAGTAATTTAATTATATGAAATTAATTATACATTTTTAGGAATTATTAATTAATTTTAATTAATTTTTGCGTTTAAGTTTTGTAGCGGGTTGTGGGTTTATAGGGGAATAGGGTGGGAAGTAATTTAATTGTAATTAAGTAATAATTTATTTTCATTTATTGGTATTGATAATTATGTTATTGTTAATTAATTATTAATTGGTAATTAATTTGTATTAATTGGTAATTAGTTTTTATTAATTGATTAATTGATAATTATGTTAAGTGTATTATTTTATTATTGGAGTGTGTCGTGCATTTATAGGGGAATATTGTTGGAAGTAATTGAAATCTAATTAAGTAATTATTAAATTTGTTGTTGGGTATTAATAATTAATTTATTGGACATTAATTATTAATTGGTAAATATTTTAAATTATAATATGTTGGTTATGAAAAATAATGGATTGCTTATTAATCATTAATTGGTAATTAAATATGATTAACTATTATTTATTGAAATTTCTAATTAATATATTAATAAGTAATTATTAATTGGTAATTAGGTGCCGATTCCAATCCGGCAAAATAAATTTGCGTACGACTCGTATCCGTATATTTTTATGTACGAATCGTACAAGTACCGTACAAACTGCGAAGTACGATTCGTACGTGAAAAATACCTACGAATTGCATCGGGAAAATGGTCCGAGAGGGAGCCGTACATTTTTACGTCCGAATAGCGTCGGGAAAAGTGTCCGACAGGGAGACGGACATATTTACGTGCAAATCGTATAACAGAAGTCCGCGCGCAAGTACGATCCGTACCGCCCGTCCGAATACACAACCGCATGTAAAATGGCCCGTACGGAGCGAACGCTGTAGCCTACATGTACACAGGTAAACTTGTGCCGGAATACGAGTCTTACAGCCCCCCACACCCTGCACATGTCAGCACCGTACCCCCGTATGTCAGCACCGTAACCCCCCCTCCGCACCATACCCCAACACCGTAGCACAGACCCGCACCTGTACGTGCCGCACCCCAGGCCCATCTCCCAACCACGCACCTGTACGCCCCGTACCCCAGGACTGTCCCCAGCCCCCCACCTGTATGCGCCGCACCCCAGGCCTGTCTCCCAGCCCCGTAACTGTACGCACCGTACCCCAACACCGTAGCCCAGCCCCGTACCTGTATGCACCATACCCCAACACTGTAGCCCAGCCCCATACCTGTACGCACCGTACCCCAACACTGTAGCCCAGCCCTGTACCTGTACGCACCGTACCCCAACACTGTAGCCCAGCCCCGCACCTGTACGCACCATACCCCAACTCCCTAGCACATCCCCGCACCTGTACGCACCGTACCCCAACACCGTAGCACAGCCCCGCACCTGTACGCACCGTACCCCAACACCGTTGCACAGCCCCCCACCTGTACGCACCATACCCCAACACCTTAGCACAGCCCCCCACCTGTACGTGACGCACCCCAGGCTCGTACCCCAGCCCCGTACCTGTACGCACCGTACCCCAACACCGTACCCCAGCACCCTCACCCAGCATCGCGTAAGTACAGACCTTACCTACGCGAAAATGACTCGTACAGAACCAGGACACTGTAAAACAGCACAAGGAGGGTCAATTCGACTCGCACAACAACACAAAACGCGTCAACATGACAAAATACATCTCTATGACTGACCTGGCACATCCAAACAGGCAAACAGAGGCCCTAAATCACAACCACCTCTTATAACACACCCACCACAAATTCAAAACCAGCCACACCCACAAATGGACCAATAAAAAGGGCCCACACACACAACCCATGAGCCTTTGCAACAGACTCACTGCTGCCAGACCCCACAGACAAACAACTGCACCTTACTTACACCTTAACTACACCTTCACTTACACACCTTCACACAACCTCATTCACAAACACCCCCTCTTCACATTCACACACACACTGTCACATTCACACCCACATACCCACAACCATCCACACCCACACCCCACACCATGCCCACAGACAAGAATCCAAAGTTCACAAGGGTGGAGCTGGACCTCCTTGTCAACGAAGTCATCAGAGTCGAGCCACAGCTGTTTGGAACATTGGTCAGACAGACCAGCATAGCCGAAAAATCACGCCTGTGGCAGAGGATCGTCGACAAGGTGAATGCTGTTGCGCCCATCCGAAGGACCAGGCATGAATGCCAAGCCAGGTGGTACGATCTGCGCAGGGCAGTCAAGAGGAAGATGAACGAGGAATATGCCCAGAGTAACATCACTGGAGGCGGGCTGCCCCGCAGACCCGTACATTACCATCCCTGGGAGGAGAAGGTGATGGCCATGCTACCGCCGGTGGGAGTACACGGAGTCGAAGGAGTCGCAGAGCCTGGTGAGTACACAAACAACTCACGTAACATGGGGGGAATGCCATCCACACCACAAATACACCAAATGCACGCAACTTCTCCCAAGCCCTCACCGCACACAACCACACTCTAAAACCACGCCCATGCCACTAACGTCTCCATGCCCCATTCACAAATAAAGGCAATGCCATGTCCCAGGCCACACCAACCACAAACCCAAGACTGGATGTCCGAGATGCTGGGAGGGTGGGGCTCACACAACACATTGTACAACTCCGAAGCAGACACCAATGCCCTCAGCCCATATGGCCTAGGTACATACCCATGCACCATGCCCAATGCACAGGGACTGGCAAAGTACTGACAAGGTAGCTGACACTTGGCCCTGCTGTATGCAGCACAAGGCCCTTCTGTGACCACTGTACACTCAAACACCAACTACACAAGCTCAGATATCTAGCACAGGCACTCAAACTCACTGTCATGCCAGCATGCACCATGAGGGAACAGACACATCACCTGGGAGACCCAATGACAAATCACACTACACCCAACAGCAGGCCCGGTCACACCCCCCCCTCACACAAGCACACACCCCCGGGGCAGGCAACGGATTTACCCACTCTCACAATGGATATGTGACACAACAAGACCAATCCATCGCCAAATAAGCATCTGAGCCAAAATTCTACTGGTCAAACACTCAGGAGAACATACCAAACTGTCCCCCGCAACATACCCATCCCCAAGTGGACATTGAGAGGAATGCTAGGCACATCCAACTACCTGGAGGATCTGTGACAACTTGAATATGTATGAAACATGGATGTGGCATGAAACAGCATTAACATTGTCTCTATCTCACACACAGGGCAACGTCATCGACCTCCCCCCAACAATGGGGGGGAACAATCACAGTCCCAGGCTCAGCATGAAGATGATCCCACCGGCAGCGGCGACTCTCACCACTCCGTGGATGACCCCGACCAACCTGGCCCCTCTGGTGCCCAAGCCCCTGCACCACCTGCGTCAGGTACATCTGTGCCAACCACCACCCCCATTCCTGCCACATCCCAGGAGACGCCCAGGATCCCTGCTCGCACTGAACAACACAGCCAGTCTGAACAGGAGGGACAAGCTTCTCCGGGCACCCAGGAGGAGGCAGACAACCCCGAAAATGCCATCCCTCAAGGGTCCCGTAGACCCGATGTGCCCACAACGGCAGGCCAGGCTCGTGTGGGCAGGGGTGGTGGGAGTGGAGGCAGGCGGAGGCGCGAACCTGACCAGCCAGCTGAGGGAACTGGTATGTCACACATACGCCACATCCTGGACACATACCGGCGTGACACCAGGGGCATCAGCCAGGTAGTCTCGAGCCTCACAGAGATGAAGGGGACCCTCGACGAGATGAAGAACCTGCAGGCCGAGCAACATGCCAGTCAACAACAACACCAAGGACGGATGGAGGCAAGACTGGCTGAGCTCCTGGCGGTGCAAACGGACATGAGCCGTTCACTCCGTCGGATTGCCGACAACATGGGCAACCCTCCCTGTGACTCCAGGCGAAGACCAGCACCAGCCACAGGGAGGGAGGAGGAGGAGGAGGATTCCTCCGATGAAGCATCACAGACATCGTCAAGGCCTGCATCTGAGGGTCCCCGGAGGAAGGTGGGTCGTCCACGGAAAAGTCCGTGAGAGTCAGCGGACCATCCACATCTCCCAGGTCACCTGGCCTGGCACCTGGCCCTCTGGCGCAACAGCACCACCTCACCCAATGACATTCTCTGCCACATGGACTTGCTGGTCACAGTCTGACCAATGATGACCAACACTGTGGTCTGGACTCTGATGACTCCAACTGACAAGGATGCCATCTCCCCCTGTGAACTTTGGATTCTATGCACCCGGTAGAGCACCTTACTTCATCCACCAAAAGACTCACCCCACCAAAAATAAATACATTATTTTGTCACGAGATGTTGCTGTCATTTGGCATTATTCACCAACATATGTGTGTGTAAATGTCAAACTATGCCTGGGTGTTGAACTAACTCCACACATCCATACCCTGGGATCGGAGTCTGGTACAGGACACACATGGGTCACAATGTATCATTCAATGCAGACATGGAGCACAATACTCACCTGTGATGGCCTCAAGCTGCTGAGGGGGTGCAAGCAATACTGTGCCGACAGACCTATTTAGAAGAGTACCATTAAGGCGTAGAGGTCATGCCTCATTCTGAGGTTCCCGGGGAGGGAGTCCCAGGTATGTGTTCCCAGGTGGGAGAACTATGTCCTGCATGCTGGAGTACGGTGGATCGGAAGAATTGTGGCCAGGTCAAGGTTGGATGCACGGAGATGGCACTACGGGGTCTCGGATGACAGTGGTACAAGGTTGGTGTTGGGTCGGGGTTGTGGCCTGCCTCCTGAGTGTGGGTGGGGAGTCTGAAGGTCATCCTGCAGCACACAGTGATCCATTGCAGCTATCTCTGCTGGACGGTGATGTGACTGGGGCGCGGGATGTTGCAGTTGAGGTGTGCAGATGCAGCCTGGATGTGGACAAGTGTCCTGGGAGTTTGGATGTGGCTGCCCCATAGAGCGCAGGGCAGTACTTGACACGAATGTTGTCGTGGACCTGGGGGATGGTCCGTCTTTCCTTGGAGTGGATCTATCTGGGGATCATGTGCATAATGCAGAGGGTGTTGCAGTCTGAGGCACAGATGCTGGTGATTACCATGGCAAATGTGAGCAAGCAATACATGATGCACACCATCTTATGTGCATGGACACTGGGTGCTTGTGCGGGGCTACTGCGGGTGGGACACAAGCAGTTGACCCAGCTGTAAGGGGACAATCCTCAGATGTTGACCTCAGTCCTGTACAAGTCCAGCCTCAGGTGGTTGCTGTTCTGCCATTCATCAATGGATCTCATGCAATCTAGAATATTGGAACTGGCAATGTCTGCGCCCTTGGTGAGGGTGAGGAGCACCTGGCTGTCAATGGCATACGAGTTGATGATGAGGTTGTGTGCGCATGTGATGGTGGAGAGGGGGGTCCTGGACACATTGTAGTTTGACACGCTGACAGATGATACCTGTGCCATGTGCGTCACAACAACAGCATACTACATGCAGAAGCCTTGAGTCCCACTCCCATGTCCTTGCCGGGGTAAAGAGCCGGTGGGGAGTAGGAGGGACATGACCTGGTGGATGTGACAGGGCCCGGAAGGTGTGGCAGCGCTGTGTAGGCAGTCGGAGTTGCACACTCATCATGCAAAGGTGTTGTGTGTGCGCTTAGTGTATGCCTGAGAGCTGGCGGCAGATGTGTGGATGGACATTGCTTGGAGGTGGCTGCAACATCAGACTGTAGTGTGATGTGGGTCATGCAAGGACATGAGGCTCATGCAATGTGCATGTTGCATGTGCAGATGGTCCAGCCTTTGGGACGGCGTGGCCGCAACTGTGGCACAGACAAGCTGATGACAGCCAAATGAATGGGTTGATGGAGGAAGGGAGGAGCATCTTTGATGTGTGTGTGTTGCCAAATCAGGAAACTTAGTGTGCCCTTGCTGCAGTGGCTGCAACAGCAGGCGGCATGGCCTGGGAACTATGCCACAATTTCCACACAAAGACTAGCATGTCAGAAAGGACTACTGCAACAGGTGTATGTCAAGGAAGGAGTGACCGGTTTTCAATGGCACACCCAGAGACAAAGGATGCACAATCCCCAAAGATGACTGAGACCGGATCATGAGACTGAAGGCCAAGCTGCGCACAGGAAACACACCCCAGAAGGTGTTGACCGCCCATTGTGGGGACCAACATACCAAAACACATACGCAGCCATGGACGTCATGCAGAATAGAGAATCAAATACATGTAGAACAGCATGCAGGTTGCTAATCTACACATAGACTCATATGCACAATCCTTGACAACCATGCCAGAGATGGCGCATGCACAGTGGCAAGAGACCTGCATTGACAGAGATGAGGCACCTTGGAGGCTGAGGAACACCTTTATTACTCAGGCTCACACCTATGGAAATGCATCAATATTAACAGACTCACATGGTCTTTTGGATTAACATGTGGGACCTACACTGGACACCCCTTTCGCACCACAGATGCTGTCAATCCATGGGAGTGGCACACAAGTGAAGGGGGTGAGCCAAACATCCCCTGCTGCACACGGAGAGGCTGCAATTCCCCATTGAGCCTCTCATGGGGATGTCCTGCAATATGACCACCCGTAGCCTCCCGTATGTTTCCGAGGGAAGTTGTACACACATAGATGCCTTCATCAAAATCCACAATCCCATAACAGATGACTGTCACGAAGTGTGACTATCAATTCATGTGAGTCATGCTACATGTTATGTGCCCCATGGTGAGTCGACATGTATGCATAGTAACAATACCTGCACAGGAGCAGTGCCCACACATTACAAACAACTACCACACCCAAAAAGCCTTGCTGCAATCCTTACCCAAAGGAGACTTCTCACCATGTCCGTGCATGTAACGCTGATTCAGCACACGTTGCATTACTCATGAGGAATAGCAGGAGCACAACGATGCCACGAGCAGACAGCATGCGCAAATACCTGGGGATGAGAGACACACAAGAAGTCAGGAAACACATAGTCATCCGCATGCATGGTCATGTACTCTACATGAATAAGGTTGACACCATGCTAGTTGTCAATTGAGTGTGTCAGCTAAAATGTGTGGAATGACATCAGCACTCGAGTGACACATCAGCACACACCTCAAAGTCACTTCGCATACAGTCAGCTGGACACACACATTGCAACACATGCCACACAAGGCTCCAAGCGTGCACACTCAGACCCAGGGACTCACCAGTATGAGAAGAAGTTGTGTATGAACTCCGGATGTCCTCCTCCTCCTCCTCCTCCTCACTTGCCTCGTGACCAAGGCCCTCATCCTCCACGGGTGGATGTTCCTGCTCATCGGGATCCAGGATGAGTGGCACAGCTTTCTCCACTGCCATGTTGTGCAGCATGCAGCACACGAGGAAGATTTTGCAGACCTTCACCTGTGCATATGGGAGGGACCCGCCGGTCTTGTGGTGGTAACGGAATCGGCTCTTGAGGAGGCAAAAAGTTCTCTCAATCACTCGCCTTGTCTGCCCGTGTGCATTGTTGTAGCGGTGATCTGCAGCTGGTCTTGGGAGGTGGAGAGGTGTCATCAGCCATGGCATGTTGGGATAGTCAGAGTCCCCTACATGGAAACATCATGTAAAGAAGTGGGTCAGGAGATGCCGTCACATACTAAGATACCGCTGAATACTGGACAAACAGAGTCTACCCACCAACAAGACATGCTCATTCGTTGTGCAGCTGCAGCATCATTTCTGGCACCCTGCTACGCCTCATGTTGTAGGCATTGTGTGCTGACCCTGGAAAACGTGCACAGACATGGGAAATCAATATGTTAGCAAGACACACCACAAGGGCATTAATGGAGTGGTAATGTTTATGGTTATGAAAGGCTACCTCCTGTGCCTGTGGTGGTACCAAAGCCACATGTGTCCCATCAATGGACCCAATTACATGGGGCATACCTCCCAGGGCATAGAACTCACCCTTTATACCTGTCAACTGCTCAGGAGTTGGAAAATGGATGAATTCATCCAGGTGCTCCAACGTGGCTTCTAAAACATCATGCAGGACACGGCTGAACATGGTCTGGGACATGCCACCCACATCAGCTATGGTCAATTGAAACGTATCCGTGGCAAAGAAATGTAGGGCTGACATTACCTTCATCTTGGGGGTCAGCGCAGTCAGATAACTGTGTTGCGGTTGGAGGTGTGGGGCCAGCCTGTTTGTCAGGTCCACAGTTAACTGTTGGTTGAATCTGTAGCGGCGTATGCAGTCACGTTCCCTCATGGCAGCCAAGTCTGGCATTGGTCGGGGGAGAGGCGGTGCCCTGCAGAAATTTGGAAGGAATAACGAAGATTGAGTACATTACTACACCAATGTCAATGAACTGAGCACATGTTCAACAGCTAATACACATATGCTACATACAGAGTGTGGTCTGGTAGTGAGATGTCAGGTGTCATCATCCGTGTACCTGGCATCAGGGAACAGTTGCGGGTGTTGGTGTCTGTGCCATGCCAGTGATGCAGTGCTTGACAAGTTTGAACTACATGCACACATGTAAAAGGTGTGAAGGGGAAGTGTGCCACATAGTGCCCCATCACACATGACATGTGTACACAGGTCATCACACAACTATTGGGTTAAAACATGAGGAGACATGTGCCAGCTCACTGCCTGACATACCTAGGCCCTACACATGAAGCACTGCACTGACAATGACTTGATGTCCATCCTTGTGCGAGTCTGACACCTCCATTCCTTTCCTGTGCGCCTCCTATCACCAGTGTGAGCTGTGAAACGCACCGTACACACGCTCTGAGGGCATGTGTACGGTCGTATCACTATATGGGTTTTGGGTAGGAGTACGCGTGTGTGTACGGACCGTACACACGTACGTGTACACACTGGTCCTATCCCTATGGGAGTGTCGCCGTAAGCGTACGCCATAGAGATACGGGTCGTACCCGCGTGTGTAGGGCCCGTAGCACTGTGGCGTACGCCTACGGCAACACTGCCATAGTGCTACGGGCCCTACACACGCGGGTACGGTCCGTAGCACTATGGCGTACGCCTACGGCAACACTACCATAGTGATACAGGCCCTACACACGCGGGTACGGCCGTAGCACTATGGCGTACGCCTACGGCAACACTACCATAGTGATACGGGCCGTACCCGCGTGTGTAGGGTCCGTATCCCTATGGTAGCGTTGCCGTAGGCGTACGCCATAGTGATACGGTCCGTACATGCGTGTGTAGGGTCCGTTTCACTATGGCGTATGCCTACGGCAACACTACCATAGGGATACGGACCCTACACACGCGTGTACGGACCGTATCACTATGGCGTACGCCTACGGCAACACTGCCATAGTGATACGGGTAATACGGGCCGTACCCGCCTGTGTAGGGTCCGTATCACTATGGCGTATGCCTACGGCAACACTACCATAGTGATACGGACCCTACACATGCGTGTACGGACCATATCACTATGGCGTACGCCTACGGCAACACTACCATAGGGATACGGACCTTACACACACACGTACGGACAGTATCACTGGAGTAGTGGTGCCCTAGGGGTACATGTGGAACGCACCGTACCTGTGTGTGGATAGTGAAATTACATAGGGGACACATGAGGGACAAGTATAAGGGCCTAAATGCATACTGGTTGTCATGGAGACCGAGTTTCCAGTTCAAATTTTTTCATCAGGTGGCCAGCAAAAGTCGGTTGGAGACAATATACTATGTTGCAAAGTGGTTGTTGACTTGACATCATGCTCAAATTTTGAACCATGCAAAGGCCCTCACTGGGGTAGGTTTAAAGGGATTGGAGGAAACGTAGGATGCAAATGAGATTGACCAATCACTCTGTACTCCTGTAAATGAAACAGCCCAGCAAGGCAGATATAAGGCAGCCAGGACCCATGAGAGAGCACTTGCCTGCACAACCTTTCATTCCACACCACTGCTGCTGCTTGTGATTCCTCTGGAACCATGTCCAGGTCTGTGGAGAGGGCCCAGCCTTTCACCCAAGAGGAGAATGAGGCGTTGCTGGACGTCATCCTCCCACAGTACCCCTGCCTGTATGGGAGACCAGGGGAGCAGGTGAGTGCTGACTCCACTAGCTTTGACTGTGCCCCTTTTTTGTGTCTGTCACCTCTGGCATTGTGTCCAGGTGTGACAGACATGCAATGTTGTTCATGGTGGGTCCCAGGGGGGGGAATGCCATGTCTCCCATGCAGAGCATGATGTGGTTCATATCTGCACTCCTCACTTGCATTGTGCTTACTGTGACTATCACTGCATGGTGCATGCCACATTCAGCCTGGCTAATCCTCTTGGGAATGTTGTTTCTATAGTCCTAATGTGATTCTGTGGTCCCCCCAGTGTGACAGGTGACTGTACCCACAGATGTGTGTGAGTTGAGTGTACCTGTGGTGAGAGTGTCCAAATGATGTGTACAGGCCCTGGACATTGGTGTGTGTGTAAGTCCCCTGTCATGTGGGTGAGTGTCTATGTGGAGTGTTGCACCCCAGCTGCATGGAGGATGCCTATGCCCTACCCATCTGATGTGAGCAGGGAGCCGTGCTGTGTGTCTGACGTGCGAGCTAGCCCCACACCTGTGACACCCCCCAGTCAAGTGGCACATGTGCAGAGTGAGGTTTTTACCCACAGTTGCCAATGGCAGATGATTGGCCTGTGCCTGTGTGTGTCTGTGTACTCCGCTGAGGTTGTGTGAGTGGCCTGGGGCATGTGACTGCTTTGAGGTGCTGTCCATAATCCTGGTGTTGCTTGTGATGCACAGTGTGAGCCATGATCAGTGATTGTGTCGCACCCCTCATGCCACCTGTGTACTTTCAATGCCACGTAGTGCTTTTGGCCTTCCCCAGAGGATAATGTCCCTATGACAAAGGTGCAATGAGTTGGCTGCATACTATGCCCCGTTCAAACAAGCCAAATTGTTCTAATGTTTGTCTCTGTGACATGGAGCATGTGTATTGATGTTGTCTCACTGTGTCATCCTCACAGGTAGCCGCCTACGCCAAGTGTGAGATATGGAAGCGGGCCGTCAGGGCTGTGAGGTCGGTGGAGGGTCGCAGTCGGCGCCTGGCCCAGGTGAGGAAACGCTGGCAGGACATCCGGTGCTGGACCAGGAGGATCGGCCGGGTCCTGCTGGGGGACTCACCTGCACGCAAACACGGCGGGTGCCGGCGCCTGACCCACCAAATGAAGCGTGTCCTGGCGGTGGTCTTCCCTGACATGGATAGGCAGCTACAGGAGAAGCAGCAGCAGCAAGGGGGTAGGTACATGTGTGTTTGTTGTGTGTCACTAGCTTTTGGAAGTGCTCAGTGGCCTGGATACACTGCCAGGGTTTATATGTGCAGTGCATATCCTGTTCCCCCAAGTCACCCGGTGCTGTTCTTCCTCCCTTCCCCTCCTTGACATGTGTTCCCTGGTCTGTGTGTAGTCACTCTTGCACAAGGTAATCTAGGCTGCCAGTTAATCCAAGTGCCCACAGCTTTGCAGCATCATGTGTGGGGGTGGTCTGTGACATGTGTTGGGACCTTGCCTCTGCCCTGTCCAGTTCAGTCATTTTGGGGTCCATGATTGTTGGCACTGATGCTGAGTCTCAACATAGGAGTGTGAGGCTCGAAATGAACAGACTTACAGCATGCATGACCGATGTTGTGGCCTCAGACATGAAGTGCATGAGGGGGAGATATGCATAGTGTGGGGACGGTTGCTCCTGTTGCAGTCAGATCTATCCTGGACCATGGACCAGTGTGGCCACTACAGTCCCCTGAGACACCTTTTCCTAGGAATCATGTGTGTCATCCAACACTGTGGACATTCTCTGTGTCTTCAGCATAGGTTGGACTCTGTGGCATTTTACCCTGGCCTCATTTGTATTTACGTAAAGTGTGCTAAATGTGTCCACTGTACAGGGTGACCCAATGTGGCTTGTGCATACTCACTGTGGCCAGTGCCTGTGTGTCTCGGTACAATTATTTGATGATGGTTGTTTGTCAATAATATGTGTGGTCAACCCCACGAGGGGTAGTTAGAGTGCACTTTGGATTTCATGAAGCCCATTTTTGTGATCCCAGGTAAAGAGGTGTAAGTCCTTCCTCTGTCTCAATCACATAGTCTCAGGTAGGGGGGGGTTTGTGCGGCCAAGGCCTACATGTCCAAACTTTATGTCTCCTTTCCAGGTCTGGCCTGTGTGTGATGACAGTCTGAACAGACACTCAACAAGTATTGACCCAGTCATGTTGTGCAGGGTTTAATGTTTGTGCTTTGCAGCATGTGTCTAAAGTTTAAAGACATGGTTCCTGCTCATCCTTTTTTGGCAACGGTGTGTGGTCCAGATGCTGTGCTCGACTGTCCATAGACACTTGCTTCTCTGTATAATTCGATATCAAGTTATTTGCTGTTGTGTCATGCTCTCCATTGTTTCCAAGTGGCATGGTGGGTCAACCAACTGTGTAGTGCAGGGCCTACATATGTGCGTAGTATTGTAGATGTTACTCATGATGCTTTTCATGCTATGCACTGTGACCTATGTAGTTTGGACTCGTGTCATATGTATACAGGTGTCTGATTATTTCCTGTCTCTTCACCTTGCCCACAGCATCGTCGGGGGACACCGAGGGAGACACCGGCATGTACGTGAAGGAGGGATCCAGCACCGGTGCCACCAGTGCTGGGGAGTCTGGCGCAGCAAGTGGCACGGAGGGCAAGGGGAGTCAGGCGGAGGACCTGTCCAGTCCCAACACCGACTATGACGCTGACGGGTCCGAGGCTGACCTCCCAGAGGGGGCGGAGGCTGCTCCCACAGCTGAAAGCGGCACTCCATCTCTCGCCGCCTCCTCCATTCCCATCACCGCCCTCCCACTTGCTCGGGTCCCTTCTGTCCGTGCTAGGCGACAACATGTCTCCTTCGTGCCAGGCACCGCACCCCCTGCCCCTGTCTCCCCTGCTGTTGCAGGTTGGTCAGACATCGCTGCTTAATGTCCTCCATGGCCACACCAGACTGCTGACACAGATGGTGTTGTACATGGAGGGCATGTCAGCAGCGATGTCTGACCAACGGATGTTGCTGAGGTCCATGGACTCGTCACTGACGGCATCAGTGGGTCTCCTGCAGCGCTCCGTCCCCCCCTACCCCTGCACCATCCACACTTCCCACTCCCATGCCTGCCCCAAGCACACCCAGACATCCCCATGCACGCACCCCACCAGACACAGGCAGCACACCAACAGGGAAGGCCAAGCGCACACCTCCTGTCACGCACACACAGGGGGAAGTAGGCACACCCACTGGGTCGGGGGGGAAACGGCAGACACACAGCCACAGTGGGAGTCCGCAGTCCTCACGACCCACTTCCTCCAAAACCACTCCCCTTAGCTCCCCTGCCTAACAGTCAGACAAAGAGTCCTTCATGGCCAGTCTGTCCCTCAGCCCCAGTGTGACACCTCCTGTCCCTGCGGTGCCTGGTCCTTCCCCCCCACATGATGCCCCCCCTGTGGATGAAAAGGAACTCTGAACTGTGCAGGCAAGCTAGGGGAGACGCGTCCCAATGTGTCCCCCCCCAGGAGTTCGCATATGGACTCGCCTCTGGGCCTTGTATATAGTGTACATTTCTATTCAAATATTATTTTCATGCTGAATAAAGCATTTTGTTTTTCATTTGCACACTAATGCTTTTCTGGTATTGCTGTTGGTGCTGCTGCTCCATGAGTTGGGGTGGTGATAATGTGTTAGGTGTCTGGGAAATGTTGTAGTGTGCTGCTCATGGGGTGGACCCTGGTATCTGCGTGCCATCACAAGGTCTCTGCAAATAATCTTTGGTCATGTAAGCTCTTACTGTATGGTGACATTGTCCCAAGGAGTGTTCCTTCCTCTGTGGCACCTGACATCTTACCTGCAGGGTGTTTCCCAATTGTTGTGCTGACCTGTGTCTACATTTCCTTGGTGTGTGACGGATCCCTTCAACTTTGGCCATGCCTGCTCAGCAATGTCTCCGTCTGCATCGTCTGTGCCATCCTTGGTAGTCATTGTACTTGTGTACTTGTGTATGGAGTATGTTGCCATGGCTTCATGCGGACATGGTCTCTTTTCCGCACTATGCTTGTGTGTACACCCAGCCTAGCACACATGTGTTACTTGTTCTGCAGGGTATTTGGGCACCTGACTGACAATTGTGGGCATTGTATCTGTGGGTACTCTACCCTTTTCCTTCCATGGGAGGCAACAACTTGTTGGCTGCCCCAGCACCTGTACATTCCTATCAGTCCTGGAATGTGGGTGACAGTGTTTGTTCCCTTAGGCTCTCTTAGTTTAGTAGGGTTTAACATGAGTATACAGTCTTGTTGCATGATCTCAGTGTGTGTATTGTGCTGCCACCGCCAGGGGCGGGTATGCATGTGTAATTTGTCATCACACCCACATGTGGTGTGTCATGCAGTGGGGGAAGGACATCCATCCTCATGGGAGTGGGACACTGCTGTCAGTGATGTGTTGTCATGGCACTCTCAACATAGTCGCACATTGTGGATGCCTTCATGCACCCATGGAGTTTTGGTCATCGGAGGATGATGTACACACCCCCATGTCTCTGTCCACTGCTGGGAGTCCTCTGCACCCACCCCTCATATGTCTGGGCACTGCTGGGAGTGATAGGCACCCACCCCTCATATGTCTGGGCACTGCTGGGAGTGATAGGCACCCACCCCTCATATGTCTGGGCACTGCTGGGAGTGATAGGCACCCACCCCTCATATGTCTGGGCACCGCTGGGAGTGATAGGCACCCACCCCTCATATGTCTGGGCACTGCTGGGAGTGATAGGCACCCACCCCTCATATGTCTGGGCACTGCTGGGAGTCCTCTGCACCCACCCCTCATATGTCTGGGCACTGCTGGGAGTGATAGGCACTCACCCCTCATGTGTCTGGGCACTGCAGGGAGTCCTCTGCACCCACCCCTCATATGTCTGGGCACTGCTGGGAGTGATAGGCACCCACCCCTCATATGTCTGGGCACTGCTTGGAGTGATAGGCACCCACCCCTCAAATGTCTGGGCACTGCTGGGAGTCCTCTGCACCCACCCCTCATATGTCTGGGCACTGCTCGGAGTGATAGGCACCCACCCATCATATGTCTGGGCACTGCTGGGAGTCCTCTGCACCCACCCCTCATATATCTGGGCACTGCTGGGAGTCCTCTGCACCCACCCCTCATATGTCTGGGCACTGCTGGGAGTGATAGGCACCCACCCCTCATATGTCTGGGCACTGCTGGGAGTGATAGGCACCCACCCCTCATATGTCTTGGCAGTGCTGGGAGTGATAGGCACCCACCCCTCATATGTCTGGGCACTGCTGGGAGTGATAGGCACCCACCCCTCATATGTCTGCGTACTGCTGGGAGTGATAGGCACCCACCCCTCATATGTCTGGGCACTGCTGGGAGTGATAGGCACCCGCACCTATGTCTCTGTCCACTGATGTGGATCGTAGCACGACACCCACCCACCCGCCTGCACCCTTGGTGCAGTACACTGCTCACCTGGGCATACACCCCCCCAATATACTGGTCAGATGCTGCACCAGGCCCTAGCCCATCATTTGTGGCGTGTGTACGCCTTGTATCAATGATGTGCTGGTGCCCTAGGGGTACGCGTGATGCGCTCCGTACCCAGGCCTTAAGAGCGTGGGTACGGGTCGTACCATGCCTACCCCTATGTCACCCCAACAATGGCGGTACGGCCCGTACCCAGGCCTTAAGAGCGTGGGCACGGGTCGTACCACGCCTACCCCTACGTCACCCCAACAATGGCGGTACGGCCCGTACCCACGTTCTAAAGGCCTGGGTACGGGCCATACCACCATTGTTGGGGTGACGTAGGGGTACGCGTGGTGCGACCCGTACCCACGCTCTGAAGGCCTGGGTACGGGCCGTACCCCCAATGTTGGGGTGCCTTAGGGGTACGGCCCGTACCCAGGCCTTCAGAGCGTGGGTACGGGTCGCACCACGCGTACCCCTACGTCACCCCAAGAATGGTGGTACGGCCCATACCCAGGCCTTCAGAGCGTGGGTACGGGTCGCACCACGCGTACCCCTACGTCACCCCAAGAATGGTGGTATGGCCCGTACCCAGGCCTTAAGAGAGTGGGTACGGCCCGTACCACACGTACCCCTACGTCACCCCAAGAATGGTGGTACGGCCCATACCCAGGCCTTTAGAACGTGGGTACGGGTCGTACCGCCATTTTTGGGGTGACGTAGGCGTAGGCGTGGTACGACCCGTGCCCACACTCTTAAGGCCTGGGTACGGTGCGTACCACAATTGTTCTGGTGATGGGACGCGTCCACATCCACTTCCGTTGTGGCGGGACGCAGGCCTTGGTGGACACGCCACCACCCCACCGAAGTGTCCAGACCCTGGAGGTAAGGTATGTACAGGGCATGTTTACTTGTTAACTTGGGTGGGGCTTATGTTTCCTGCCCCTGCCCCCCACCTTTGCCCCTGGGTGTTGTTCTGACCTTCTGCGGCGTCTGCTTCGGTTCCTGTGCACCAGGTCGTAGGCTATGAGGGCCGGGATGACACGTAGGATGGGGTCCATGGCTGTCCGTCGCGTACAGGTGCTCCTTCTTTGCGTCGTCCTCAATTTCCCGGGAGTTTTTGGCTGCCGTAAAATATTTGCTGTGCGGAGTGACGTAGGCACGAATCGTACTTGCTGGTTCGTAAAACGCTGCCTGACTCCGTCCGGACGTCACGTACGCGGTGTCCCGGATCGGAATTGTGGGTATATTTTTGCCGGTCGGTGTTTTTTACGATTCGTACGGATATGGTATTTCTGTACGAATCGTACTTGCGGGTTTGTAAGGTGGATTTCACGGGTACGAGTCGTATGGAGATTACGCTCCGTACGACTATTCGTACCCGGGTTTTACAGGATCGGAATTGCCACCTTAATGTTTAATAATTAATATTTTTTGGTATAAAAAATAATTATTTGTTCAATATTTTTTAATTGGTAATTAATATTTAATAATTATTGGAATAGTCATTTTTACCCCTACGCTATCCAACACTTT
This sequence comes from Triturus cristatus, assembly GCF_964204655.1. Classification (NCBI taxonomy): domain Eukaryota; kingdom Metazoa; phylum Chordata; class Amphibia; order Caudata; family Salamandridae; genus Triturus; species Triturus cristatus. The sequence goes on along the minus strand of NC_140579.1, from coordinate 303,834,287 downwards.
CCCTACTGTTGCACTCTCTGGAGTGGGAATAGTAATTTTTACCCCTACGCTATCCAACACTTTCCCTACTGTTACACTCCCTGGAGTGGAAATAGTAATTTTTAGCCCTACGCTATCCAACATTTTGCTTACTGTTGTTTCTGTCGGAGTTGGAGTAGTAGTTTTATTCTCTCTGATATTTAATATTTTTTGTATTATTTTAGCTAATGTAATATATAATTAATAATTAAAAATATTCAAATTAAATGTAATTTTTTTAATTTGTTATACGTAATTCTTTAATTTTTATTCATTTTATTGTTTTATGTGTATAGATGTATTGGAAATTTATAATATTTGTTAATAATTTATAAGTTATTAGAATAATTATTAAAACTAATTATTGAGGGGCCGATTCCGATCCTGGAAAAATGTCCCCCGTCCGAATTGATTCTGGACTTTTTTCCGTCCGAATCGTACAAGTAGCGTACAAACTGCCAAGTACGATTCGCATGGGAAAAACTCCATACGAATCACATCGGGAACATTTCCCCACACGGCCTCGGGTCGGAAATTGTGTCCGACACATCCCCGGACGATTCACCGTACGAATCGGAAAAATGAAGTCCGACCGCGCAAGTACGATCACTCCCATCCTTTCGATTTTACAACTGTATGGAAAAAACACCGTACGGACCGAACTCCTATAGCAACCATGGAGCCATGTGCCCGCATACGCGCCGAACACCCCACCACAGACCCAGTATGTACGCGCAAAACGCCCCCCGGCCGCGGATGTATGCGCCGAACCCCCACCAGTGTATGCATGGAGCGTACCCCCACCCGTGTATGCATGGAGCGTACCAACTCCCCACCCGTGTATGTACGGACCATACCCCCAGCCCCCCTGTATGTACGGACCGTACCCCCACCCGTGTATGCATGGAGCGTACCAACTCCCCACCCGTGTATGTACAGACCGTACCCCCACCCATGTATGCATGGAGCGTACCAACTCCCCACCCGTGTATGTACGGACCGTACCCCCACCCGTGTATGAATGGAGCGTACCAACACCCCACCAGTGTATGTACGGACCGTACCCCCACCCCACCAGTGTATGTATGGACCGTACCCCCACCCGTGTATGTACGGACCGTACCCCCACCCGTGTATGCATGGAGCGTACCTACTCCCCACCCGTGTATGTACGGACCGTACCCCCACCCCACCCGTGTATGTACGGACCGTACCCCCACCCGTGTATGCATGGAGCATACCAACTCCCCACCCGTGTATGTACGGACCGTACCCCCCACCCCACCAGTGTATGTACGGACCGTACCCCCACCCATGTATGTACAGACCGTACCCCCACCCGTGTATGCATGGAGTGTACCTACTCCCCACCCGTGTATGTACGAACCGTACCCCCACCCATGTATGCATGGAGCGTACCAACTCCCCACCCGTGTATGTACGGACCGTACCCCCACCCCACCCATGTATGTACGGACTGTACCCCCACCCGTGTATGCATGGAGCGTACCCACTCCCCACCCGTGTATGTACGGACCCTACACCCAGCCCCCCTGTATGTACGGTGCGAAACCCCACCAACGATGAACTGTGCGGACCAACACCCTGCCCGTGTTCGTACGCACCCTACCCCAGGCCCACACACCAGCACCCTCACCCAACATCGGGCATGTGAGAGTCGTATAAGCCATAGCAAAGGACAGCACTGTACAACAACATGGCCCATGTACGCACCGTACAGATGCAAAAAACACTCCTACTGAACCAGGACAAACCAAAAAAACACAAGGAGAGTCAATTCGAGGCACACAATACCACAAAACATTTCCAACAAGGCCAAATACATCCTATACACTGACCTGCAACTGACAAACAGCTAAACAGAGGCCCAAACCACTACCACTCCTTATAACACACCCACCCAAAGTTCAAACAGAGCCACACCCACAAATGGACCAATAAAAAGGCCCAACACACACAAACCATGATCCTTTGCAACAGATCCACTGCTGCCAGACCCCAGAGACAACGCACTGCACCATACTTCAACCATCAATACACCTTACACTTGCACTCCTTCACACAACCACCATCACAAACACACCCTCATCACATTCACACACACACACACCCACACACCCACAACCACCCACACCCACACCCCCACAACCATCCACACCCACACCCCACACCATGCCCACCAACAAGAATCCAAAGTTCACAAAGGTCGAGCTGGAGGTCCTTGTCGATGAAATCATCAGAGTCGAGCCACAGCTCTTTGGAACATTGGTCAGACGGACCAGCATATCAGAAAAATCAGACATGTGGCAGAGGATAGTCAATTCCGTGAATGCTGTTGGGGCCACCAGAAGGACCAGGCATGAGTGCCAAGCCAGGTGGTACGATCTGCGGAGGACGGTCCGCCGCAAAATGACGGACGAGCACAACCATGCCAACATCACTGGAGGAGGTCCGTCCCGCAGACCGGTACACTACCATCCCTGGGAGGAGAAGGTGATGGCCACGCTGCCGCCGTTGGGAGTAGACGGACTAGAAGGAGTCCGAGAGCCTGGTGAGTACACAAACAACTCACCTCACATGAGGGGAACGCCATATACAACCCAAATACCAATCATGCACGCAACCCCCGCAAAGCCAGCACCGGACACAACCACACTCCAAAAACACACACGTGCCACTAGCGCCTCCATGCCCCATGCCCCAAGCAATGCCATGTCAAGTCACAGGCCACACAAAACACCAACACAAGACAGGATGTCCCCGATGCCGGGAGGGTGGGCCTCAAAACTAACATAGAGCAACTCTGAAGCACACAACAATGCCCTCAGCACATATGGCTTAGGGCACAGCCATACAAACATTGTGTCCCCACACAGTACTGTTTTGCCTGCTAATGGTGGCCGCGTTGCAGGACGACATGGGTATGAAGGCACAATTTGCACTTAACAGCAGCTAATGAAGACGCAGCACACTGAAAGAGTGTCAGCACACACCGCCACAGCAGCAGCGTAGACTCAGACACTCCGCCCAATGGGTGCCGGCAGAGAAGAAACAAACCCACATGAACAAGCCAATGGCCTTTGAAAGACCTGCAAACTGTGTGTGCCCAGGAAGCTGGGCTGAGGTGACAGAGGGTGACACACAGAGGGAGGGAGAGGGGCAGAGAGAGGGACAGAGACAGAGGTGGACACAGGGAGACAGACAGAGGGAGGGAGGAGGCTGACAGAGGGAGGGAGAAAGGGAGACGGACAGAGTGAGGAGGCTGACAGAGGAAGGGAGAAAGGGAGACGGACAGAGGGAGGAGGCTGACAGAGGGAGGGAGAATGGGAGATAGAGGGAGACGGACAGAGGGAGGAGGCTGATAGAGGGAGGGAGAAAGGGAGACGGACAGAGGGAGGAGGCTGACAGAGGGAGGGAGAAAGGGAGACGGACAGAGGGAGGAGGCTGACAGAGGGAGGGAGAAAGGGAGACAGACAGAGGGAGGAGGCTGATAGAGGGAGGGAGAAAGGGAGACGGACAGAGGGAGGAGGCTGACAGAGGGAGGGAGAAAGGGAGACGGACAGAGGGAGGAGGCTGACAGAGGGAGGGAGAAAGGGAGATGGACAGAGGGAGGAGGCTGACAGAGGGAGGGAGAAAGGGAGACAGAGGGAGACCAAATCACCCTTGGGTGGTGTGGCCATGTCCGCTCGTCAGCAGGTGGACTGTGTGCATGTAGACAAGGTTTCGCAGTGCGTGAATCCCCCCTTCAACCTTTGATGAACACTAGGCCATGTGTCAATCTGTGCACGAGTACATCGGTGCTGCAGGCACAAACAGAACCTTACACCCAGTATACCCACCCACTGTGTTTGTCAGAACCCTGTCACAAATTGTTAAGTTACCTACCTGCATTCTCAAATAGCATGGAAAAAACAACATTTGGCCACGTACAGTGCAACACGTAAGGCGGCTCTGCATGGCTTGCTACGCCCGCTCACTACACTGCTGACTGCGTTCACAAAAGATGCATCAACTAAGATTGTGTCACACATAGGTAAAGTGTCGAAACCTGTGGCCAAGGGAAATACCCATGCACAAGTGCACTGTGAGAGGAATGCTAGCCAAATCCAACCACCCAGAGGAACTGTGCCAAATCAAAACTGAATGAAACATGGATGTCGCATGTAACACAATTAACACTGTCTCTCTCACACACAGGTCAACGTAGTCGATCTCCCCCCAACACTGGGGGGGAAGACTCACAGGACCAGGCTCTGCGTGAAGAGGACCCCACCGGCAGCGACGACTCTCACCACTCCGTGGATGACCCAGACCAACCTGGCCCCTCTGGTGTCCAACCACCTGCAGCACCTGCGTCAGGTACAACTGTGCCAACCACCACCCCAATTCCTGCCACATCCCAGGAGACACCCAGGAGCCCTGCCCGCACACAACAACGCAGCCAGTCTGTCCAGGAGGGACAAGGTTCTCCGGGCACCCAGGAGGAGGCAGGCGACACCGCAAATGCCATCCCTCAGGGGTCCCGGAGACCCGATGTGCCCACAACGGCAGGCCAGGTGCAAGTGGGCAGGGGTGGTGGGCATGGAGGACGGCGGAGGCGCAAACCTGCCCAGTTGGCTCAGGACCCGGCTATGTCACACGTCAGAAACATCCTGGATGCATATCGGCGTGACTCCAGAGGCATCGACCAGGTAGTGGGGACCCTCAATGAGATGAAGATCATGCAGGTCGAGCATCATGCCAAGATGGAGGCAAGACTGGATGAGCTCCTGGCGGTGCACAGGGACGTGAGCCAATCACTCCGTCAGATCGCACAAAGCCTGGCAAACCCTCCCTGTGCCACCAGGCATAGAGCAGCACCAGAAACAGGGAGGAAGGAGGAGGAGGATTCATCTGACGGAGTGTCCCTGGCATCATCAAGGCCTGCTTCTGAGGGTCCCCGCAGAAAGGTGGGTCGTCCACGAAAAAGACCGTGAGAGTCAGCGGAACATCACCATCTCCCAGGTCACCTGGCCTGGCACCTGGCCCTCTGGCCCAACAGCAGCACAGCAGCTAAGGACATTCTCTGCCACATGGCCTTGCTGGTCACTGTCTGACCAATGTTGACAAAGACTGTGGCACAGGCTCTGATGACTTTCAATGGCAAGGACACCAACTCCCCCTGTGAACTTTGGATTTTACACACCCGCCAAGCACCTCTTGTCACCCCCCCAAACACGTACCCCAGCACAAATAAAAATCATCACAATCACAAGATGATGCCGTCATTTTGCATTATTCCACTACATGTGTGTGTTGTAAAGTCAAACCATGCCTGATTTCTGAAGTAACTCCAAACATCCATACCCTGGGGTCTGAGTCTGGTACAGGACACACATGGGTCACAATGTACCATCCAAGACAGACATGGAGCACCATACTCACCCGTGATGGGCCCAACCAGCTGAGGGGGTGCCCGCACAACTGTGCCTACAGACCTATTTAGAAGAGCAACAGTCATGCGCAGAGGTCAGGGATCATGTGGAGTGTCCTGGGGTGGGAGTCCCAGGTATGTGTAGACACGTGGCAGAACCATGTCCTGCATGCTTGAGTCAGGTGGATGTGGAGAATGGTGGGCCAGCCAAGGTTGGATGCATGGAGATGGCACAATTGGGTGTTGGATCACAGTGCCACAAGGTTGTGTTGTGCTTGTGGGCTGCATCCTGAGTGTGTGCATGGATTGAGAATGTCATCCTGCAGCTGGCAGTGATCCACTCCCCCCATCTCTGTTTGACGTTGATGTGGCCTGGTCGCCGGATGTAGTAGCAGAGCTGTGCAGATGCACCCTGGATGTGGACAAGTATCATGGGATTTCTAACGCACATGTCCGTAGAGTGCAGGGTAGGATTAGACACGGATGTCGTAGTTGACCTGGGGGATGGTCTCCCTCTTGCCTTGAGGTGGATGGAACTGGGGATCTTGTGCATAATGCAGAGTGTGCTGCCGCATGAGGCACAGATGCTGCTGATCAGCATAGCACATGTCAGCAAGCAATCCATGATGAACACCAGCTCGTTTGCGTGGACACTGGGTGCCCTTGCTGCAGGGCCTGCAGCAGCATGCGCCATGTCAAGGAAACAATGCCACAAGTAGCACACAAAGACAAGGATCTCAGGAAGGAACTATGCAAAAGGTGTATGTCAAGGAAGGAATGTCTGGTTCAACATGGCACACACACACACAATGGATTCACATGCAGCACAGTGGCCGTCCTGGAGACTGACATGCCACAATACCTACACAGCCATGGACATCATGCACAAGACAGAATCTAATCCCTGACAAACAGCTTGCATCTTGCTACTCTACACATAGACCCATATGCACCATCTCTGATAACAATGCCAGACATGCCGCATGCACAGTGGCAACAGACCACCATTGACAGAGATGAGGCACCTTGGAGGCAGAGGGACACCTTTATTACTCATGTGTGTCGGAATGCTAATGCAACTCTGTCAACACAAACACAGGTCATGTGGATGAACACGTGGGACCAACACTGGCACCCCCCTTACCACCACAGATGCTGGAAATCCATGGCACTGGCACACAAATGACGGGTTACAGCTAAACACCCCCTGCTGCTCACGGAGAGGCTGCTATACATCATTGAGCCCCTAATGGGGAATTCACACACCATGTCAACCCGGTGCAACCCGTATGTTTCCGAGGGCAGTGTTACACACATTGATGGCTCCATCACAATCCACAATCCCATTACAGATGACTGTCACCAAGTCTGACCATCAATTCAGGTGAATTCTGCTCCATGTCATGTGCCCCATGGTGATTCTACATGTATGTAAAGTATCCAAACATGAACAGGAGCAGTGCACACACATTCAAAACAAATACCACTCCCAAAATGCCGTGCTGCATCCCTTACCCGAAGGCGATTTTCAAACTTGTCCGTGCATGTAACGCTGATTCAGCACATGTTGCTGTGTTCATGAGGAATAGCAGGAGCACAACAATGCCACCAGCAGACAGCATGCGCAAGTACCTGTGGATGGGAGACACACCAGAAGTCAGCCAAAAGAAGCACATCCGCATGCATGTGCATGTACTCGACACGTATTAGGTTGTCAACATGCTAGGTGACAATGATGACTCTGGAAAAACCTTCTTCTATTGCACCATCACTCGAGTGACACATCCAAACACACCTCTGACTCACTTGGAAGACATGCAGATGGACGCACACATTGCAACACTTGCCACACACAGCCCAATGCGTGCACACTCAGACACTGGAACTCACCACTAAGCAAAGAAGTCGCGTTTGAGCCGACTCCGCATGTCCTCTACCGCCTCCTCCTCCTCCACATCACTTGCGTCGTGACCAAGCCCTTCATCCTCCACGGGTGGATGGTCCTGCTCATCTGGGTCCAGGATGAGTGGCACAGCTTTCTCCACTGCCATGTTGTGCAGCATGCAGCACACGAGGAATATCTTGCAGACCTTCACCGGTGCATATGGGAGTGCGCCATCGGTCTTGTGGCGGCAACGGAATCGGCTCTTCAGGAGGCCAAACGTCCTCTTTATCACTCGCCTGGTCCGCCCATGGGCGTTGTTGTAGCGGTGATCGGCAGCTGTGCTGGGGTTGCGGAGAGGCGTGATCAGCCATGGCATGTTGGGATAGCCAGCGTCCCCTACATGAAAACATCATGGACAAGAGTGGGTCAGGAGAAGCAGTAAGACAGGAAGATGACGTTAAATACAGGACTGCCAGAGTATACCCACCAACAATACATGCTCGTTCGTTGCGCAGCTGCTGCATCATTTCAGGCACCCTGCTACGCCTCATGATGTACGCATCGTGTGCTGATCCTGGAAAACGAGCACAGACATGTGAAATCACCATGTTGGCAAGACACACCGCAAGGGCATTAATGGAGTGGTAATGCTTGCGGTTACGGAAGGCTACCTCCTGTGCCTGTGGTGGTACCAAAGCCACATGTGTTCCATCTATGGACCCAATGACATGGGGCATCCCTCCCAGGGCATAGAACTCACGCTTGACAGCTGTCAACTGCTCAGGAGTTGGGAATTTAATGAACTCATCCAGGTGCTCCAACATGGCCTCTAAAAAATCATGCAGAACACGGCTGAACATGATTTGGGACATGCCACCGGCATGGGCAATGGTATGTTGAAAGGTACCCGTGGCCAAGAAATGTAGGGCTGCCATCACCTTCATCTTGGGTGTCAGTGCAGTAGGATACCTGTGTAGCGGTTGGAGGTGTGGTGCCAGCCGTGTCGTCAGGTCCTCAATCAAGCGTTGGGGGAAGCGGTAGCGGCGTATACAGTCATTTTCCTGCATATCAGCCAAGTCCGGAATTGGTCGAAGGAGAGGCGGAGCCCTGCAGTGAATTAGAAGGGACAACGAAGAGTGAGTACAGTACACCACCAATGTCAATGTACAGATCACATGCTCAACAGGCAATACACATATGCTACATACAGAGTCAGGTCTGTGCAATATGCCCTGGACACGTATGCCAGGCATGTGACACTCCTACCAAGAGCCAGTTACAAACGTTGATTCTCAACCTCAACATGCCATGCCATGAAACTAGCTGTGGGCCAGTGTAAGTGAGCAGGCAGACGCATTACAGGAGTTACAGACATCCAAATATGTGCAGAAGAAGGATGTTTATTGTAAAGACAGGTTGCGGAACACTAGAGGTACAGGTCACATGTCATAGAATAAGGACAGACCACACACCTTGCCATGAAGGATTACATGTCAAGACTGATCACACATACATTGAGAGTATGCAGATATGTCCTTGTTTTGGAACTCCGTGTCGATGCATACATACACACCTAACGTCGGATTACACATGTGTGCTAGTGTGCGTAACAGCGTGCCATGCTCATCTACACACAGACACATGTTGGTTGCAGCAACTGCAGATGCATTTGACCAAACACCTACAGCAAACCTATGGGAACACATGACACACACATGACATAGCTACAGCGTGCAACGCGGGCATTCACTTGTCAGAAGTAACATTCCGTGTACCTGGCATCAGGGGACATTTGCGGGTGTCGGTGACTGTGCCATGCCAGTGACACATGGCCCACCAAGTCAGTACTACATGCACACATGTCAAAGGAGTGAAGGGGATGTGTGGCACATAGGGCACCATCACACGTGACATGTGTACACAGCTCATCATACTGTAATTTGCTTCACACCTCAGGAGTATGGTGCCACATCACAGCCTGACCCACCTGTGCCCGACACATGTAGTACTGCACCGACAATGCCTTGATGTCCAGCCTTGGCCATGTATGACAGCTCAATTCATTCCTGTGTGCCGCCTGTCACCACTGTCAGGTGTGAATCCCATCGTACATACGCTCCGAGGGCGTGTGTGGGGTCCCAATCACTATGGTGGTGCTGGCGTATGCGTACGCCATACTGATAGGGACCATACACGCCCATTCCCAGGAGGATGATGTCACTATGACAAAGGTGCAATGAGTTGGCTGCATACTATGGCCAGTTCAAACATGCATAATTTGTAATATGTGTGTCTCTATATCATTGATAAGGTGGATTGAAGTATTGTCACTTTTGCATCCTCACAGGTAGGCGTCTGTGCCAAGGGGGAGATCTGGAAGCAAGCCGTCAGTGCCGTGAGGAGGACGGATGGTCGGAAGGTGAGGAAACGCTGGCAGGACATCCGGTGCTGGACGCGGAGGATTGCACGGGTCCTGCTGGGGGACTCACCTGTGAGCCAGAAAAACCGTGGGCGCCGGCGTCTGATCCACATCCAGAAGCGTGTGCTGGCGGTGGTCTTCCCCAACTTGGACAGGCGCTTACTGGAGAAGCAGCAGCAGGAAGGGGGTAGGTACATGTGTGTTTGTTGAGTGTGACCAGCTTTTGGAAGTGCGCAGTTGCATGGGTACACTGCCAGGGTTTAAATGTGCAGTGCATATCCTGTTTCCCAAAGTAAAGCGGTGCTGTTCTTCCTCCCTTCCCCTCCTTGCCATGTGTTCTCTGGTCTGTGTGTAGTCACTCTTGCACAAGGTCATCTAGGCTGGCAGTTACTCCAAGTGCCCAATGCTTACAGCATCATGTGTGGGGGTGATGTGTAACAGGTTTTTGCACGTTGCCTGTGCCCTGGCCAGTTCTGTCATTGTGGGGTCCATGTTAGTTGGCACTGATGCTGAGTCCCGACATGGGAGTGTGTGTTTCATGTGTACTGCCTTACTGCCTGCATGTTGAATGTTGTGCCCTCTGACATGATGTGCTTGAGTGTGAGATATGCATAGTGCAGGGATGTTGGCTTGTGTTCCAGTCATATCCATCCAGGGCCACGAGTAGTGTGGCCACTACAGTCCCCTGGGGCACCTTTTCCTAGGTATCATGTGTGTCATCAGACAATGTGGACATTTTCTGTGTCTTCAGCATAGTTTGGGCCCTGTGGCATAGTACCCTGGCATCATTTGTATTCACGTATACTATGCTACATGTGTCCACTGTACAGGGTGACCTAATTTAGCTGGTGCACACTCACAGGAGCAAGTGCCTGTGTGTCTTGGTACAACTATCTGATGATGGTTGTTTGTCAGTGATATATGTGAACAGGCGCACCAGGGGTAGTTTGTGTGCGATCAGGATTAATTGCAGGCCATGTGTTTTCATCCCAGACTAAGAGGTGTAAGTACTTCCTCTGTCTCAATCACATTGTCTCAGGTGGGGGGGGGGGGGTTGGTGCGGGCAAGGCCTACATGTCCAAACCTGAAGTCTCCTTGCTCGGTCTGGCCAGTGTGTGATGTTTGTGTGGCCAAACACTCAAGGTGCAGTGCCCCAGTCATGTTGGCCATGGTTTTCAGTATTATCTTCGCAGCATGTCCCAAGAGTTGATAGACATGGTTCCTGCTCATCCCTTTCTTGGCTACGCTGTGTGTCGCTGATGCTGTGCTAGATTGTCCCCAGAGCCTGGCTCCTCTGTACAATTTGATATCAAGTTATTTGCTATTGTGTCATGCTCTCCATATTTTAACTGTGGCATGGTGGGTCAACAAACTGTGTGTTGCAGGGACTACATATTAAGGGTGGGCGTAGTTCGCGAAGTAGCACTTCGCGAAGCTACGCAAAGTGAAGTTCGCACTACGCGAGCTACGCGTAGCACTTCGCGAACTGCGAAGTAACATGTTCGCACTGTGCAAGATGTTGTTTTCAATGATTGCACAGTGCGGACAAGCAACCGGCACTGTGCAATCATTGAAAATGGCATCTTGCACAGTGCGAGCTGTAGTTTTCTGCTGCTCAAGTAGATTTTTCCTCGAGCTGCAGCTTTCTCAACGCGAACTGGTAGTTTCTCATCGCGAGCGGTCGCGAGCATACGCGACCCCTCGCAATGAGAAACCTGACCTTCTCGCGTTGTGAATCTCGCCGGGAGGTTTATTTTCCATGCTCGCGATCGCGAACAAGGAAAAAGTCTCGCCAGGATGTCATTTTGCCTGCTCGCGGTTGCCAACTTGACGTTGAGGACCGCGAGCAAGCAAAAAATGACCGCAGCACTACGCAACACTACGCTACGCGTGTTCGCACTGTGCTACGTGCAGTTCGCGTAGTGCGAAGTAGCGCGAACTTCGCAAACTACGCGAGCGTAGCGTAGTGCTTCGCCCAGGCCTACTACATATGTACCTTGTATTGTAGATGTTACTCTTGTTGCTTTTCAGGCTATGCACTGTGACCTATGTAGAGTTGCATCATGTGACATAGGTATACAGGTGTCTGATATCTCCTGTCTCTTCACCTTGCCCACAGCATCGTCGGGGGACTACGAGGGAGACACTGGCACGGACCGTGAGGAGGGAGCGAGCACCAGTGCCAGCAGTGCTGAGTTGGCTGGCACATCGAGTGACACGGAGGCCGACGGGAGTGCAGCGGAGGACCTGTCCAGTCAAACCACCACCGACTATGACGCAGACGGGTCCGAGGCTGAGCACTCCGAGGGGGCGGAGGCTGCTCCCACAGCTGACAGCAGCACTCCATCACTACCCGCCCCCTCCATTCCTATCACCGGCCTCCCACTTGCTCGTGGCCCTTCCCGCCGTGCTAGGTCACCACGTGTCTCCTTCTTGCCAGGCACCGCACCCCCTGCCCCTGTCTCCACTGCTGCCACCAATGCCGAGTCTGTGGACATCCTGCGGCAGTTGCAGGTTGGTCAGACTGCGATGCTTAATGTCCTCCATGGCCACAGCCGAGTGCTCAACCAGATGGAGGCATACATTGAGGGCATTTCAGCTGCGCAGTCTGACCAACGCAACTTGCTGAGGTCCATAGACTCGACACTGACTGCAGCAGTGGGTCTCCTGCAGCGCTACGTCCCCCCCTACCCCTGAACCATCCACACTTCCCACTCCCATGCCTGTCCAAAGCACACCCAGACGTCCCCATGCACGCACACCACCAGACACAGGCACCACACCACCAGGGAAGGCAAAGCGCACACCTCCTGGCACGCACACACAGGGTGAAGTGGGCACACCCACTGGGTCGGGGGGAAACGGAAGACACGCAGCCAGAGTGGGAGTCCACATTCCTCACGACCACCACCCTCCAAATCCACTCCCCTCAGCTCTCCTGGCCAGGATTCCACCAAAGACTCCTTCATGGCCGCTCTGTCCCTGAGCCCCAAGGTGACACCACCCCGCAAGCGGTCAAAGGAGTCTCCGGTCAGGGTGGTTGAGTCCCCCCCTGTCCACAACCTCCCCCGGTAGCGCTGCAACCCATCCCTGCGCCCCCCCCCCCTCCTTGGGACCTGTGGTTCCTTCGGGTGCAGGGGAGACGCTGGGCGACCTGGCAGTAGTGTGCAGCGCCGTGCTCGAATCCACCTTTGGCGCTGCCCCACCCCCTGTGTTGGAGTCGTCCGTCCCTGCACCCACAACACCTACCCTTGCCCCTCCTGTCCCTGCGGTGCCTGGTCCTTCCCCCCACATGATGCCCCCCCGTGGATGACAAGGTAGTCTGAACTGTGCAGGCAAGCTAGGGGACACGCATCCCAATGTGTCCCCCACCTGGATTGGAACTATGGACTGCCCTATGGGCCTTGTGCATATGGAACTCTTCATACAATTCATTTTAGAACATTGCTGAATAAAGCTATTTTATTTTCCTTGGCACACTACTGCTTTTCTGGCATTGCTGTTGGTGGTGCTGCTCCATGATTTGGGGTGGCGATAATGTGTTAGGTGTCTGGGATATGTTGTAGTGTGCTGTTCGTGGGGTGGACCCTGTTATCTGTGTGCCATCACACGGTATTTGCTATCAAACTTTGCTCATGTTAGCTGTTACTGCATGGTGACATTGTCCCAAGGTGTGTACCTTCCTCTGTGGGCGCTGACATCTTCCCTGCAGGGTGTTGTGAAGACATTTGTGCAGTGCTGTGTCTACATTTGCTGGGTGTGTGACGGACCCCTTCAACTTTGGCCATGCATGCTGGCCAAGGTCTCCACCTGCATCATTTGTGTCATCCTTGGGGGTCGCTGTACTTGTGACTGGAGTATATTGACAGGACTACATGTGTACATGTTCCCTTTTCTCGCACACATGTGTTTCGTGTTCTACTGGGTCTTTGAGCACCTGCCTGACAATTGTGGTCATTGTATCTGTGTGTACTCAACCCCTTTCTTTCCATGGTCACAGCTGGGGGGACTCCTGCGTCTGGGCTCTGCTGGAAGTGATAGGCACACACCCCTCCTGCGTCTGGGCACTGCTGGGAGTGATAGGCACACACCCCTCCTGTGTCTGGGCACTGCTGAGAGGACACTGCACCCACCCCTCCTGTGTCTGGGCACTGCTGGGAGGACTCTGCACACACCCCTCCTGTGTCTGGGCACTGCTGGGAGGACTCTGCACCCACCCCTCCTGTGTCTGGGCACTGCTGGGAGGACTCTGCATCCACCCCTCCTGCGTCTGGGCACTGCTGGGAGTGATAGGCACACACCCCTCCTGTGTCTGGGCACTGCTGAGAGGACTCTGCACCCACCCCTCCTGTGTCTGGGCACTGCTGGGTGGATTCTGCACACACCCCTCCTGTGTCTGGGCACTACTGAGAGGACTCTGCACCCACCCCTCCTGTGTCTGGGCACTGCTGGGAGGACTCTTCACCCACCCCTCCTGCGTCTGGGCACTGCTGGGAGTGATAGGCACACACCCCTCCTGCATCTGGGCACTACTGGGAGTGATAGGCACACACCCCTCCTACGTCTGGGCGCTGCTGGGAGTGATAGGCACACACCCCTCCTATGTCTGGGCACTGCTGGGAGGACTCTGCACCCACCCCTCCTGCATCTGGGCACTGCTGGGAGGACTCTGCACCCACCCCTCCTGTGTCTGGGCACTGCTGGGAGTGATAGGCACACACCCCTCCTGCGTCTGGGCACTGCTGGGAGGACTCTGCACACACCCCTCCTGTGTCTGGGCACTGCTGAAAGGACTCTGCCCCCACCCCTCCTGTGTCTGGGCACTGCTGGGAGGACTCTGCACCCACCCCTCCTGCGTCTGGGCACTGCTGGGAGTGATAGGCACACACCCCTCCTGGGTCTGGGCACTGCTGGGAGTGATAGGTACACACCTCTCCTGTGTCTGGGCACTGCTGGGAGGACTCTGCACACACCCCTCCTGTGTCTGGACACTGCTGGGAGGACTCTGCACACACCCCTCCTGTGTCTGGGCACTGCTGGGAGGACTCTGCACCCACCCCTCCTGTGTCTGGGCACTGCTGGGAGGACTCTGCACCCACCCCTCCTGCGTCTGGGCACTGCTGGGAGTGATAGGCACACACCCCTCCTGCGTCTGGGCACTGCTGGGAGTGATAGGCACACACCCCTCCTGTGTCTGGGCACTGCTGAGAGGACTCTGCACCCACCCCTCCTGTGTCTGGGCACTGCTGGGAGGACTTTGCACACACCCCTCCTGTGTCTGGGCATGTACGGTCGGGACATACACGGGTGTGGGTACGCTCCATTCATACACGGGTGGGGGTACGCTCCATTCATACACGGGTGTGGGTACGCTCCATTCATACATGGGTGTGGGTACGCTCCGTACATACACTGGTGGTGTAGGATGGATTAAGCCACGCCCTATTTACAACACTAAGTTAGCATAACCGAGATAATTGTTAGCCAGCCAGCTTGTCGTTTCTGCTGCGCTGCACACGACACTGTTGTTATGTGTTATTCATTTTAGAAATGCTGACTCGACTTTCCCTTACAGGATAACAAACTGTTGTTTCACATTCTTAACAGTGAAATGTGCCCTTGGTCTGTACATCATGTAAAGAACGAGTCTGGGTCACTAGAAGGTACAGAGTGTTGTGATTAGATTGATCGTACCACTTTTTAGACATATCATACATGCAGCTGCCAATATCTGAAGGACAAGCGTCTTTAATATTGCAGAACAGTTTGGGTTTGCATACATTCGAACAGAAGAGCTGATGCATGAGAGAGCTAGCTGATCCTTTGATGTGATTCTACTAAGCTGATCTATATGGTATGGGGTCCCCCCTGTTAACCTAAGAGACCTTCTAATAGTCTAATAATAATGTATTAGATTCTAGAGAAAGGAGTGTGGCTATATACCACTGTCATTATTAGTATGATTGCTCCTTTCATTTTATATGGTATTGTAACAATGCTTATGGTTCTGATCTGTACTGTTAGTCTGCTAGTGTTAGCCAAAGTACTGCATCTTAGGACGCGAGGTTTATAAAATAAACTTTTTAAACTTTACCGTGTCTGTATTATTCTGTTGTGGACTAACACATAGATACGAACAGGTATTTCGGATTCCCACCACTCCTGAGAAATATCTAAGTCGCTTGTTCTGGTTTGTCTATACATTGGGACCGCCTAGCTAGATCTAGGCTAACAAATGGGATACTAAGCTAGTCGGATAAGGGGTTCTTGGTTCTGAGGGGAGTTTCTGGTACACCACAATTCTCTGAGGTCCTGGTCTCCTGCGCATAGTTCTGTGCATAAGCAGAATCCCTGCAACATGGCGCACCTAACGTTTGGTCTTATGATCTGAGACGCTTTAGTAGTACTTGTGTTAGTCCACAACTACCCTCACTCTCGTTTCCGGATAACATGAGTGACGGTTTAGCCTACCCAGGTTTTGACTGAAGGTTCATTCAAGCTTGATAATTAAAAAGGTTACAACTTTTGAGCCCAAGTGCTACTGTAGATATCGTTGTTGCTCTTTAGTGTGTCCTTATGGCGGTTAATATTCCCGCTCATAGTCGGGTTCCTCTGCGCACTCATTTGAGGGCTTATGGGGTACCTGATGACGGGATGGCCGTGGTCTTTGTGGTCAGTGCTGATGCCACCTACCCTTATGAGTTGTTTTACTCTTGGGTGACCTTTGAGGAGGTGGATACGGACGATAATTTGTTCCATGAATATACAGCCACGCCTGTGCCTGCGGTTTATGCCCCATATAGGACGCTAGAAATACCTATTTCTGCTTGGCAGCATACTATTTGGTTTAATGGCGCCCTCCCCCATGAGGTCGTACCGGCGAGAATGGGCCCGTTGTCAATTGCAGGGGCCACTTGGCCGGTACTGGCCGGATATACTCCACACCCACGCTACCTAACGGTGGGAGTGGGTGAATAACGAACACTGCACACAGCCCTGATTACGGTCCATAGGGCTTTAGTGCAGTATGTGTCACGCACAGTACAGGTGGGAGCACCTGCGGTTGCTGGGCACAGGACGGATCACCATCACGCGGTGGTGCTAAGCCCTGTTATGGTTAATGCAGTTGTCGGCAAGCGCCCCCTCAGCAAGGATGAATTTCCTTACTGGCTTGCGGAAAAATTTGATCAATTAGAAGCCGTGTTTCCAAACACTACACCTGTGGATAAACACAGGATACTCACCATTACTTTGCCGAAGGACTTAGTCCCTGATATTGTTGATTGTGACAATTGGGGTAAAGTCTTTGCTGTGACCTATTCGAAGTGCTACGGCATTCCGTCTATGTCTGTACTACCCTCCGTCATCAAGAAAGTCCAAGACAGTCATGGTGCGGAGGCAGCTATTGAGTTAGGATTACGGCTTGTCGACAGTTTCGATGTGGTTTGTTCCATGGTAATGGGCAACCTCAAAGGAGATGCCATGCAGTTCCAAGTTGGTAATATGCTGGAACTTGTGGATGATGCCGATAAACCAAGGGAGTTCGCAAAAATTATTGCAAAAGCCTACAGGATGGTTGGACGTAGTGCCTTAGGCGTGAAACCCACCATCAAAATTCCTGATGTAGTAAAGCAAACTAAGGTGAGTTTGTCTACAAAAGAGGAAAAGCCCAACTTCCTAAACAAAGTTGGCGAGCCAAAAAACAAGAAAAACAGCAACAGAACAGGTTTCTCGTTCTGCCTCACCCGTACAGTCGTATAGTCAGCGCACTTATGATTTGCGCGATCGTACTCGTATTAAGTCACCTGATAGGTTTCAGGTTTCTGAACAACGCTCTCCTCGTTCTTCACAGGAAACATCGACTTCGCACACTGGTGGTGGAGAGCGTGGGAGAGGACGGGGTGCTCAAGGTCGAGACCAGCCCCGCCAGACTGACGGTAAAGGCAAGCAGGAGGACACTGCCAGACAACGTCCACCGTTTCAGAAAAAGAAAGTTGCTGCTATCTCAGCGAGATATGCCTCAGATGGTACAGACACAGCTTCGGAACCTGACATGGGCACTAACGCTGCTAGACAGCGCGGCGGAAGTTACAGTAGTGCGGCAAGCATTGCGTCCATTTCTGGAGGCGACAGCAACTGACATTTATGTGACAGTTGAAACTGCTGATACTCGCGTAGCTCCCCCAGAAAGATTATTTGAAATAGTCCTTAATATTGAGGGTGACATACAACGCAAAATTAAGGTGGTTTTTTGGGACAATCTTATGACCACCTATGATATTCTTTTGGCGGAAATAGATTGGCCTCCGGCTTTCATTTTGGACGCTCCAAGGGGAGAGGAAGTCATTCTTCCTTCCTTTGGGCACGCAGTGCCCTCGGATGAGTCTAATAGGTTAGCCGGGGAGTGGGCACAGGTGCTTGCATCTGCGTTATATCGTAATCAGGTTGGCTGGGATAAATGTTCTCCCAATCATGAGATTCCATTGCGGTCCGATCCCCAGCCTCAACCCCAATACCCCATGCGTCGCGAGGCAAGACCTCACGTCGCGTCCATCCTTGAACAATTGGAATATCAAGGAGTGATTGAGACATGTGTGTCACCCATGAATAATCCTTTATTCACTGTGACGAAGCCTGACGGGTCGTACCGCCTAGTTTTGGATTTCCAGCATTTAAACTCGCATTGCCGGACGTGTGCGGTACAAAATACTCATAGTTCGGCTCTCGTCGATAGTCTTGTGAGAAAACGTTTCAAAACCACGCTCGACTTATCAAATGGCTTTTATTGCCATAACCTAGCCCCTCATAGTTATGAGTGGACGGCATTTACCTCGGGTGGAAAACAAAAATTGTTTAAGAGGCTCCCGATGGGCTATAAAAACAGCCCTGGAGTTTTTTTCTGCTCGAGTGGTCTCTCTATTGGAGATGGTAGACCCGGAGGCGTACTCGTATGTTGATGACATCTATCTGACTGACGACGAGTTGCTTCCACACCTAGCTCGTGTGGATAACATAGTTACTATGTTTGCAGACTTCGGTTACAAGTTTAACTTTAAGAAGTCCCACATTGCTGAGTTCACAGTGTTGTTCTTGGGGTACGAACTCAATAATGAGGGTCGAGGCTTGGCACTGCACTTCCTTGAGAAATGCGCACGCCTTCGTATCCCTACGACACTGAAAAAACTACAATCATTACTGGGCTTTCTGAATTTCGGTCGTTCCTACATTCCTGATTATGCCCAGCGTATCAAGACGCTTTATGCCTTGGTACAACCAACTTTTACCAGATCTTGCTGGCTGCCAGAGCATTCATCTGCATTGTATTCTTTGCAGACTGATCTTCTTACTGCTAAGTATTTAAAAACTCGTGATAACCACACCAACCTGGTCATTAGAATTGTTCCAGGCGCGGAAGGTTTCACGTACTTAACGTTCAATGAGGGCGACACAGTCCCCATTGCTTACAAATCTCATCTGTACACTTCGGCTGAGCTGCGATTTTCCACTGTTGAAAAAGTCTTGACAGCAGTTCAGATGGCGATCCTGAAAGAACTAGCGCTATCACAAGGAAAGCGCATGCTAGTGGTAACACCGTTTCCTGCTCTCGAAGCAGTCACTAAAGCTAGTGTACCAAATTCTAAGGCGTTGCATCCAAGGTGGATACAATGGGCGACCTCCTTAGCTTCGCCTGACGTCGAATACATCTTTGACGCGGCGTTGCAGACTCAGGAGAGTTTGGAGTATGAATTTGTTCATCCTGCTCCTCTGTCATTGCGCCCT
The DNA here is from genome assembly GCF_964204655.1 of Triturus cristatus. Lineage (NCBI taxonomy): Eukaryota > Metazoa > Chordata > Amphibia > Caudata > Salamandridae > Triturus > Triturus cristatus. Next base: position 303,814,751 of record NC_140579.1, on the reverse strand, counting down.
ATCGAGGAATACCATTGTGTCATATACACTGACGGGTCGGCGCAACCCGCAACTGGATCAAGGCATGCTTATTCAACGGCTTGCGCAATTGTAGTCGGTACTTTCGTAAATGGAGAGTTCCAATCTGATGCAGTGCATACGGAGTCATTGGGTGATTGTACCGCGCAGTTGGCAGAACTTCATGCTGTAGTGCTTGCACTTGAGTTTGCTGATCACAGGGTCACTACTCTTATAGTGAGTGATTCTTACTATTGTGTTCAATCTTACAATCTTACAACGACAATTTGCTTTTTTGGATTATGAATGGTTTTCGTGATTCCAAAGGTGGCACAGTGAAGCATAAAACGCTTTGGGCTCGGGTGGCAGAACTTAAAGGGAGTCTGCCACTTGTGAATGTAATTCACACTCTTGGTCACCAAAGAGTTGGTGTCCATGCTGTCGGTAACAGTTTGGCTGACGAGGCAGCTAAAACCGCAGTGGCGACATATTTAGTAGCAGCAGTTACAAGATCAAAATCTAAGATTGATGCCGACATCTTGGCAGCTATTGCTGCTTCTGAGACAGGGACAGGCTTCCCTAGAGGTTTCCCTTCTCGATACCATTATCACTTAAGTCCTGATAACGTCCCGTTAGTGAGGATTAACAACGTTGGTGATAGATTGATTCCCAACGTGGACTGCAGACCAAATTTGATAACGGTTGCCCACGAAGGTGTTGCGTCTGCGCATGCTGGAGTGTCAGCAACTGTGTCTCTTTTACAGCAACGTTACTGGTGGTACGGTTTGTATAAACAAGCGCGGGCTTATGTACTTAGTTGTGACATTTGCCAGCAGATTAAACCTTCTTCTGTTGCGCGTCCACCTCCACGCAGCTGCATATATCTAATCAACCACTTGCGTGTGTTTATTTAGATCACTGCGGTCCTTTTACCTCTGATACTGCGTACAAGTACATCTTGGTTGCAGTGGATTCGTGCACACGTTTTCTGTGGGTGTGGCCACAAAGGAGTGCTGATGCCAGGACTGTCATCAAAGCATTGCGTGTCTTTATAGGGAGTTTTGCATGTGGTACCCTTCACTCTGATCAGGGCCCGGCGTTCGCCTCTAAGGCGTACAAAGAAGCGATGAGAAGTTTGGGGGTCCAAGTCAAATTTTCGTCTCCATACCGGCCTGAGGGCAATAGTGTTGTGGAACGGATGAACCGTGACCTAAAGCAATCGTTGACAGCCAAGGTATTAGGTACAGGCCGGAACTGGCTTGCCCACTTGTATGACGTCCAACGTGCACTTAATAACCTCCCTAGAAGGTCTCTGGGTGGGAGGACCCCTTACATGATGCTCTTTGGAGTGAGAATGTTTGTTCCGGACCTTGACGGTCTAGACATGGCGGCGGCTGCCGCGCCTTTTGACCTAGATGACCACTGTGCTGTATTGCAGAATCTACAAGAAGCAAGAAACACTCTAGCAAAGGAACACGTGCCCTCTACATCCGAGGAAGCGCTCCAGATTCCGGTAGTCGACTGGCTACCTCGAGTTGGTGACCTGGTCCGTGAGAAGGTGGAGAACAAGAAGGAGTTTGGCCCCTCTTATCGTGCACCAGTCCCGGTGCTTGGAGTATTGGGTACACGTACGGTTGTTTTACCCCCACTTCCTGGTCGCAAGGGTAACAGGTACATTTCAATTGAGAATGTCAAGCTACACAGGGTGGCCGATTCTCCATAGTATGACACCTTCGGTTTCCTGCCCTTCAATGCTGAGAAACTCTGTTGTGATGCCACCCTATATCATCGTGCCTGAGGTTTCCATTGAGATGCTTACAGTTACTGATCCGCCTGTGCCATCTACTGCTGGTGGTTTGCCTGATGATCCTGAGTATGCTTATCCTGCAGAAGTCCCTTTGCCCCTATTACATACAACAACACTTACCCAGTCCCATTCTTCCTTTGAAACTGAATCATTGACTTCCACTGCCCCTTCCAAAATTTCTATATTTTTTGCCTGGTTCAAGAGACATTTTTTGGTTGCACCTTGGACTTACATCTGGTTGGTGCTGATTTGTATTTTTTTATTCATGACAATTGGCTTTGTGGTAGTGTTTTTTAGACTTATCAATGGACACTACCTGAATGAGCGTTCTACAATTCAATTAATTGATGGAACTTGTTTTGGATTGGCTATAACTAAAAAATTAATTTCCCCCTCGATCCCGGATCTGGGTGCTTATCCTGGTTGGGAGAATCACTCAGATCTGTCCCTTACTATGTTGCAGTCCCTTGTTTCCAATGGCACCTTCAATATTTTAACATTGAATCCTGAGGGTTGGTTGGTTTGGCAAACAAGCTCAGATTCCTGTCAACGTCGGTTTCTGAATTTGGCTTCAGGGTATACACAACTTAGGGTTGACCCTCGTTTTACATCTTCACACACAGTGACTACCTACTCTGTAGGTAAGTTATGTCAGTCGTGGCTGCAACATTCCACGTTAACTTCAGTTAAGCTTCATTTATCACGATTGATTGACAAAATAGATTTGAATGATTTTATTAAGGGTCCTGCAAATGGCAGGTCTAAACGATGGGCTTATGCTATTTACAATGAAATTTGGAAATTGTCGCAAATTGAAGCTGCTTCTAGACTACGTGCTATTGACCAGGCCAATATGGAAAAAGTATTGGCTGTGATAGATAATAGTATTAATACTTTGTCTTCTAGAATTTATACATTAGATAATATTGTTTCTTCTGTCGTAGACATTGTGCAAGATGATGTATCTGTGTTGTATCATGGTCAAAATCAGTTGCGTTCAATTATGCAGTTTGCATGGACATTACAAACGTTAAAGGCAGGGAAAGTCCCTTGGAACTACATGAATATTTCATCGTTGTTCCTTCCTTTTAATTTGACAGCAAAACAGCAGTTCATGTCCAAGACGCAACTTACGCATTGCTGCACATTGAAAAATTAGAACCTTTACCTTTTTTCTGTTGCTGAGTTGAATTCAGCCGTGTGGCTTATACACGGATTGGTCACTTTACCTTTTAGTCTGTTTAAATTTAGTTCGTGCATGAAGCATTATGCCATTGGCAGATATGAACAACTTGGTGATGCGTTCCTGCACGAAGTTTGGTCACTTCCGTTCACTTACAGATGCGTAAGGGATGGCAAGGAGGTTTACTTAAAAGGTGAAGAATGCACTTCCGCTCCTGATCATTCTGTGGTTTGTAGACATATACAATTACATGGCGCTTTCAATATACACGCTCCTAATTTGGCTTGTGTCCTAAAGGGGATTCCAATGCCAGTTATAACGTCTTCTTTTAAGCTGCTTGCCAACGGTAGTTATTTGCTTTTAAATAGTGAAGCTTGCTGTGGGATGCTAGTGGGTATTCCTTACATAGTCACTGTTTCGCAAAAAGTGGTTTGCTGTAATAACGTCCTTTTCCCACCCCCGCAAGGCCGACTCGATATATCTCTCTGGCCGGTGATTCCAACCTTGAACGCAGAGTTACGAACCCCCCGCTGACAGCTGATCAAAACGCTGCCACCGGCGAGTGTCTGTTCGTCCCCCTGCCGCCATTGAAGAGGACACAGGCCACGCCCACCGGGATAGGCCACGCCCCCCTTCCTCTACTCCTGCCTCCTATAAAGCATGTGTCTATACAGGAAGCGCAGCGGACGAGCGCAGCGGGCGCGACGAATGCGCACCAAAGGCGCGCATAAGGCAAGCTCGTCTGCGCTCGTCCGCGCCGAGTCCGGGCCAGGGGCCACGTCCCCTACATCCCAGGCTAAACAGATCTTAGCCTACAGCGCAGACGCTCTACATGGCATGAGGTCCTTGGGACCGGACTGTGAAAGACATTGCCTTGATGCAACGTCTCTTCCAGTCATTTGCCCAAAATGTAACTTCCCCCTTAACATGTGGCAGACCAAAACCCTGAAGCTTGAATACTGTATGTTCCTATTAAACTGCAGATCTCTGCCAAAACATAAGGTGGAAATCTCCTTCCTACTGGAAGAGCGTATGCCGGACGCAGTGTTTCTCACCGAAACATGGTTGGCGTTAGACTCCGACCCTGCCGTTGTAACATCCCTCCCCTCTGGCTTTCAAATCGTTCGACAAGACCGTCCGGAGGGTAGAGGGGGCGGGCTAGCAATTATATTTAAAGAACAATATCATTGCAGACTCATCCCGGAAACTATCCCAGACTGTGAGAGCCTAGCCTTCTCGCTGGAGTTTTCTCCCAACCACTGTTTTTCGGGCACATTGATATATCGCCCACCTGGCCCCCCTAAACAATTTCATAATCTCCTACCAGCAATTGTGGCACCACGCACCAGCACGGCTGCCAACTATACTGTGTTAGGCGATTTCAATTTTCACTTTGATTCACCGCTGGATCCTACGGCTACTATACTAGCCGATGACCTGGCCGCGCTACAACTTATCCAACGAGTAAAAACATCGACTCATGTGAAAGGACACCTTTTAGATCCAGTGTTCAGTAACTGTGTGGATTTTGTGGTTGGGCCTCCGCTTCCCCTCCCATGGACTGACCACTCTCTGGTGCCCTTTACTTGGTTTACCCAGAAACCCATTCCGGTAACACCGATGATAAGACATGCCAGATCCTGGGCGCGGATACCAGTAGACGAATGGAAAAATAAACTTATGAAAGAACTTCCCCCTAATAATGAGGATCCATGTCTGGCGAACCAGGCCTATGAGAACTGGATCCTGCACTCTCTCGATACCATCCTCCCCCTTAAGAAATTAACGGTAAAACGTCGCCATAAAACAGCACCTTGGTACTCGGAGGCCCTCATGGACAAAAATGCGCCAATGCCGGAAAATTGAAAGGAAATTGCGTCTAGACTACTCCAGGGACGAAAAAACTCTATATCGAGAAGAAATAAAAGCTTACAAAAAGGAAGTAAAAGCTGCTCAAGCGGCATACTTTTCTGACAAGATCCTAGCTGCTAAGTCTAAACCTAGGGAAATCTTCCAAACTCTGCAAAAACTTACAAAACCACCTCCCCCCAGTGCATATGAGGAAAAATCTGTGTCCCAATGCAATGACCTGGCGGAATTTTTCTCAGCCAAAGTAAATAAAATATACGCTTCCTTCCCCTGCAGTACCACTTCTCTGATAGCTCAGGATAAAACCAGGGGGACAGACGCTGCTCTAAGCTCTCCACCCACGCTTGACCACTTTCCTTGCATGGATCTCGAAGTTGTAGAGTCCATGGCTCGGAAAGTAAAATCTGGATCCCCAACTGACCCGGCACCCCCAGAAGCCATGTTGCTAGCATCTCAGGCTGTCCTACCTATCATCAAAAATCTCCTGAACGCTTCCATCGCTTCTGGCATCGTCCCTCCTGCCTGGAAACGGGCGATGGTCCGAGCGCTGATAAAGAAGCCAAACCTGGACCCATTGGACTTTGGCAATTATCGTCCTATTTCCCTGCTCCCCTGGGTGAGTAAAATCATGGAGAAGTATGTCAATCTCCAGCTGGTTAGCTTTCTTGAAGATAACCAGCTGTTAGATACCACTCAGACAGGGTTCAGACCTAAGCACGGAACAGAGTCCGCCCTCCTAATGGTCATCGAGGAGTCCAGGAAAATTCTTGACCAGGGAGGATCAGTGGCAGTGATCCTCCTTGATCTCAGCGCGGCGTTCGACACGGTCAGTCATAACACTCTACTGAACCGTCTTTCGAATGTCGGCATTGTGGACAAGGCCTAGCTCTGGTTAAAATCTTTTCTGAGTAACAGGTCGTTCCAAGTGTTTGACGGACAGACAGTGTCTTCCAGCATGCCCCTGAAGTGTGGAGTCCCCCAGGGCTCCTCTTTAAGCCCCGCGCTTTTTAATATCTACATGAGGCCACTGGCTGAGGTAGTTCGTCCGTATGGAGTCAAGATCATATCCTATGCGGACGACACCCAGTTGGTGGTCTCATTAGCGCAGGAGGCTCAACAGCCACTTTCAGGTGGACTAACAAAATGCTTGGAGGAGGTGAAGGCCTGGATGACTCTGTCATCGTTAAAGCTCAATGGTGACAAAACGGAGCTTATGCTCCTGGGCCCGGCTGATCCCATCTTCTTCAACTCACTATGGCCCACCTGTCTAGGCCCCCCCCGGCTCCGAAGGATAACATCAAAAGCCTAGGGGTATGGCTGGACAGGAGTCTTTCACTTAACACCCAGGCCACAAAGCTCTCAGCCATCTGCTTTGGATTGCTCAGGACACTGAAGAAAGTTCTTCCTTTGCTCCCAATGGAGGCAAAGCAGATGGCCGTACAGGGCCTGATACAGTCACGATTAGACTCCAACAACGCCCTCTATTTGGGTGCACCAGAGTACACACTAAAGAGACTACAGCTGGTACAAAACTGCGCTGCCCGCACTCTGCTACAGATCCCACGCAGACTGCCAGTTAGAGCGGCACTGACCAGCCTGCATTGGCTCCCAGTGCGTAAGAGAGTCACCTTTAAGGCAATGTGTATTGCTCACCAGGCCTTCTGGGACTCGGGACCCCTAATTACTCGTAGTCTAGTAAGCCAGTATCGTCCAGGCAGAGACCTGCGATCTAGCCAGGCTTTTATGGCAACAGTCCCTAGAAACAAAAGGACAAGATCGGGTGGAAGGATGCTTGCCTTCAATGCCGCCAAGATCTGGAACTCCCTCCCTTCTCATTTGAGATCCAACCCTGACCTCGCCTCTTTCCGCAAACAACTAAAAACACACCTGTTCAATTCTCCTCAATAAACTCAGTTCTCCTTCCCTACCGGTCTGCAACCTCACCCACCCTACCAACTGGTTCCTCTAGCGCTTGGACGCCTCAGGGCAGCAATTCGCACTGTTATAAATTCACTTTCATTCATTCATTCATTTCATTCATTCATTCATTCAGTTCAATAGGATGAGCAGAATAAGGGCTCTTTTGTCTAAGAAGGAAGTTGCGTTGACTTCGTCCCGTGAAACATTTCTTCTAAATGTGGCGAACACACGCACTGAGGTACAAGCTCTTTTAAATACTGACCTCCCCCTCCATTTTGGAACCTTGATTCAAACTATCTTTAATGCCTCGTCTACGACTGGCCTTGTTCATTTTTTTAAAATTGTGGGCTCTGGCCTCGTGACATCTTTCCAGACTGTTTTTGGTGTGATCCCCGCATTTTTACATTCTATTTTTTCGAGTGTCTTCGGAGGGTTCCCCTTGCTCCTCGCTTTGATGGCTGGGATCCGCTTGTTGATTTGCGCACTTCGATATGGATGCACACCAGGAGTTGCAAGACAGCATGCTCCGCCTGCTCCATCTTCGTAGCCGGATGCTTGATTATTACGGCACTTTCCCTCTGGCGGTCTTAAGCGTCAAGTATGGATTGTCTTTCCGGTTCCCCTTTTTTACTTGTGTGCAACCTGTCTATCATTGCCTAGATTGTCCCTTCCAGTGGGCTCTGGACTTGTGCCTGTCAAACTTGGCGTCACCTGACCCGGATTTTGATGAACTAATGTGTCCCTTAGTGGCTCATGATTTTGATTGTTCTGGTGTTGGGTTAATGGCTTTGGGTGCTGCACACGGAGTCCTTGGTATCTGGGATATCGGAGAGGCGGCTATTGAATTCCTTGAAAGGAGTTCTATCGAGGATGCTGACAGTTGTCCTATTGTGGTGCTGGATGCTCCGCTAATTGATGAACGCGTGTGTTCCTTTCCCTTGCTAAATTGGATGGCAGATACTTTTGCGGAACGCTCCAATGATTTCCTCTTGGACGCTGTTGCAACTTACGGTGCATATACCTTTATGGATTGACTGATTGACATTGTCACTCCAGGGTGCATCCAGGGCTGGTCATTTTTCATCGCAAATTTTTTTTAACTATTTTTTTAATTCTCGGACTTTACACTTACCTTATATGGACTTATAGTTCATGCCCTTGGTTCCGTTCTATATCACTTGAACCCTGCGTTCTTGATAAGTGTATCCCTATTGGTTAGTGTTCCGATCATGGGGGGGTGTAGGATGGATTAAGCCACGCCCTATTTACAACACTAAGTTAGCATAACCGAGATAATTGTTAGCCAGCCAGCTTGTCGTTTCTGCTGCGCTGCACACGACACTGTTGTTATATGTTATTCATTTTAGAAATGCTGACTCGACTTTGCCTTACAGGATAACAAACTGTTGTTTCACATTCTTAACAGTGAAATGTGCCCTTGGTCTGTACATCATGTAAAGAACGAGTCTGGGTCACTAGAAGGTACAGAGTGTTGTGATTAGATTGATCGTACCACTTTTTAGACATATCATACATGCAGCTGCCAATATCTGAAGGACAAGCGTCTTTAATATTGCAGAACAGTTTGGGTTTGCATACATTCGAACAGAAGAGCTGATTCATGAGAGAGCTAGCTGATCCTTTGATGTGATTCTACTAAGCTGATCTATACGGTATGGGGTCCCCCCTGTTAACCTAAGTTACCTTCTAATAGTCTAATAATAATGTATTAGATTCTAGAGAAAGGAGTGTGGCTGTATACCACTGTCATTATTAGTATGATTGCTCCTTTCATTTTATATGGTATTGTAACAATGCTTATGGTTCTGATCTGTACTGTTAGTCTGCTAGTGTTAGCCAAAATACTGCATCTTAGGACGCGAGGTTTAAAAAATAAACTCTTTAAACTTTACCGTGTCTGTATTATTCTGTTGTGGACTAACAAATAGATACGAACAGGTATTTCGGATTCCCACCACTCCTGAGAAATATCTAAGTCGCTTGTTCTGGTTTGTCTATACATTGGGACCGCCTAGCTAGATCTAGGCTAACGAATGGGATACTAAGCTAGTCGGATAAGGGGTTCTTGGTTCTGAGGGGAGTTTCTGGTACACCACAATTCTCTGAGGTCCTGGTCTCCTGCGCATAGTTCTGTGCATAAGCAGAATCCCTGCAACAGTGGGGTGTGGGTATGCTCCATTCATACACTTGTGGGGGTACGCTCCATTCATACACGGGTGTGGGTACGCTCCATTCATACACGGGTGTGGGTACGCTCCGTACATACACTGGTGGGGTGTGGGTATGCTCCATTCATACACGGGTGGGGGTATGCTTCATTCATACACGTGTGTGGGTACGCTCCATTCATACACGGGTGTGGGTACGCTCCGTACATACACTGGTGGGGTGTGGGTACGCTCCATTCATACACAGGTGTGGGTACGCTCCGTACATACACGGGTGTGGGTACGCTCCGTACATACACTGGTGGGGTGTGGGTACGCTCCATTCATACACTGGTGGGGGTACGCTCTGTACATTCCCGTGCCCACGATTTGCAGGCCTGGGTACGTACCATACCCAGGCCTTCAGAGCATGGGTACGGGCCGTACCACGGCCACCACTACGTCACCCCAACAATGGCGGTACGGCCCGTACCCACGTTCTAATGGCCTGGGTACGGGCCGTACCAGCATTGTTGGGGTGATGTAGGGGTACGCGTGGTACGACCCGTAACAACGCTCTGAGGGCCTGGGTACGGTGCAGACCCCCAATGGGGTGCCGTAGGGGTACGCACCGTACCCAGCCCTTCAGAGCGTGGGTACGGGTCGTACCACGCGTACCCCTACATCACCCCAACAATGCTGGTACGGCCCGTCCCCAGGCCTTTAGTACGTGGGTACGGGCCGTACCACCATTGTTGGGGTGACGTAGTGGTGGGCGTGGTACGGCCCGTACCCATGCTCTTTAGAGCGTGGGTACGGTACGTACCGGTATTGTTGTGTTGCCGGTTCGCGTCAACATCCACTTCCGTTGTGGCGGACGCTTGTGTTGCTGGACACGCCCCCACCCCCTCGAGGTGACCAGGTCCTGCAGGTCAGGTATGTCCAGGGCATGTGTAATTTGTGACTTGGGTGGGGTTTATGTGTCCTGCCCCTGCCCCCCCCTTTGCCCCTGGGTGTTATTCTGACCTTCTGCGGCATCTGCGTCGGTGCCTGTAGAGCAGGTGGACTGCTATGAGGGCTGGGATCACACGTAGGTTCGGGTCCATGGCTGTCCGTCGCGTACAGGTGCTCCTTGTTCGCGTCGCCCTGATTTCCCGGCAGTTTTTGGCAGCCGGAAAATATAATCCGTGCGGGGTGTCGTCGGTGCGGATCGTACTTCCTGGTTCGTGAACCGCAGCCTGATTGCGTCCCGACGTCACATCGGAGCATTCCCGGATCACATTGGTATGTATATTTTCGTCGGTCGGTGTTTTTTACGATTCGTACGGATATGGTGTTTCCGTGGGAATCGTACTTCCATGTTTGTAATGTTTATTTCCCGGGTACGAGTCCGACGGAGAAAACGCTCCGACCGACAGTTCGTACCCGGTTTCTCCAGGATCCGAATCGGCACCTAAGTAGGTATATATATTATATATTATATGTATATGTTGAATTAATGTTTTATTAAATTATATATATTAATTATTAATTTTAAACATTATAAAATATATTTAATTATGTTTATTTTATGTATAAGTATTATTTGGTTTATTTTACATATTTTTTTAAACTAAAGAAAAACGATATTTGTTAATAACGATATTTTTGACATCGATATTTTATTTTCGATATTTTTGTACTTACCATGTTGTAGATAGGATGTCGATATTCTTGACAATGATATTTTTGCTCCGATATTTTTGTAGGTCGATTTTTTGACCTTCGATATTTTGTCAGTGATCCATTTGTTGTCTCTCGAGTGAAGGGGGAAAGATATAGGTTCCTGGGTCTGTGGGCTTTCTTGAGAAAGACTTACCCGCTACCGCTTTATCTTGAAAGAGCCAATGTTTCTCTGACTCGGACTAGTACCATTCCACTAGGTACCGTAGCTGTGCCGCTTGAAAGTACATGTGTAGAATCAGGATACCCAAGCCACCATTTTTAGGTGACAAACAGCACACTTTTTCCTGGACCAGATGTACTGGGAGGTTTCAGGTTGTGAGGTTCCAATTATCCCTTTAGGTGGCTCTAGGGGTAGTGTCTGAAATAAATAGAGGATCTTGGGGAGAATAGTCATCTTAACTGCTGCGATACGACCCATCCACGAAATCTGATGATGTTTCCAGCTAGTTGTCTCTTTCCTGATTTGTCTTAATAAAGTGTGGTAGTTTATTGAGGAGATTTGTTGGAGGGTGGGTGCTAATTTAACCCCTAGATAAGGGAGTGCAACCGACTGCCACTGAATGGGGTACAGTGTTTGTAAAATTGTCACCAATTCCTGGGGTATTGATAGGTTTAGTGCTTGTGATTTCTCTACATTAACCTTAAACCCTGATTTCCATCCAAATGCTTCCAGTTATTCAAGGAGTGTCGGCAGTGTGGAGGCAGGACAACCCAGCGTAAAAAGTATATCGTCTGCGTATAAACTAAGCTTATGCTGTCCCCCCCCAAAGGTAGCACCGACTATCTGGGGAATATCTCTTACTCTTTGGGACAGAGGCTCCATACATAGAGCAAATAAGAGAGGGGATAACGGACAACCATGTCTAGTGCCTCTGCTTATGTGAAAGGATTCTGAGGTGTGGCCATTTACCCTCACTGTCGCCATAGGGGAATGGTAATAGTTCATCATTTGCGTTTTGTATTTATCACCTAGGCCGAAATGCGTTATTACTTGTTCTGGATAGGACCAGTGCACCCTATCGAATGCCTTTTTCGGATCGATGGCTAGCAGCATCGTCTCCTCTGGAGTCCTTGCAGCTTTTTCAATTATATGTAAAATGCCCTTGGTAGTGTCACTGGTTTGTCTGTGTGGTATGAACCTCGCTTGATCTGGGTCTATGATAGTGGGTAAGAGCGGACTTAGTCTGTGTGCAAGAATGCCGGTGAATAGTTTAAGATCTACGTTTAGTAGAGAGATAGGCCTGTAGTTGCTACACTGCTGTCTATCTTTCCCCGGCTTGGACACCACCAGAATGGAGATAGCTAGCATTGATGCAGAAATTGCAACTGGTTGTGTGAAGGAGCCAATCAGCCTTGTTAGTATGGGGACTAAAGCATTACAACATGTCTTATAGAAAATAGGGGGGAATCCGTCGGACCTGGTGAGTTAGAGAGTTTTAGGTGGAAGATGGCTGAAATTATTTCCTCTGGCCATATTTTCTCCTCTAATGTCTCTGTTGCTCCGGGGTAATGCGGGTTGTGTTTGCTCCTTGGAGGTAGATGGCGCTAGCTAGGGGTCTAGGTCTCGTTCTGTGTATAGCTTTGAATAGAATTCCTTGAATTATTCTGCTATAGCTTTGTTGCTAGTAATAAGGCCTTCTCTTTGGGACTGTATTGATGGAATTCCCATCTCCTGGCGTTTCAAACGCAATTTGTTAGCTAAGATTCGGCCACATTTGTCCCCTCCTGTATAGTATGATTGTCGTAGGCAGAGTGCCCCATACTCACCTAGATCAAGTACTAATCCTACCAGCTGTGCTCGTAGTGTGGTTAACTGATGCCACACACTTGGGGCCCCTGTGCGCTGGTGGATGTGTTCTAATTCCTTAACCTGTGACGAGAGACTATCCCTTTTCTCCCTTTGTAGTTTGTTGTCGGCAGCTGTGATGGAAAGGAACTCCTCCCTGATCAAAGCCTTCAGTGCTTCCTGTAGTGTCGCTATAGACACCTTAAGAGTATCATTAAGAGTGAGGTAGTTTTGGATTGCTGTTTGAATCTGAGATATTACTGCAGGACGCAGCATCATCGTTTCATGTAAGCGCCATGTCCGACGGGGAAGCTGCATTGGAGGTAGAGACAGTGAAAGAATCACCGCTGAATGGTTCGAGAGGGTCATTGGGAGAATTTCAATCTCCGTAGTGGAGCTATGAATCTCTCTAGTACCAAGGAATTGATCTAATCTCGCACATGTTGTATGCACGTGTAAGAAGTAAGTATATTCCCGTGTCTTTGGGTGAGAGTCTCTCCATATGTCACTAAGTCCCAGATCTCTGAACCATTTATGACCTCCTTTCGATAATGCTCCAGTCTGCCTATGTCTTTGTGTCAATCTGTATAGATCTGTATTTAAAATTAAATTAAGTTCTCCCCCTATTAGAATCTCTGTATCTGTTGTGGAGAATGACTCTGCTAGTGCTTTCGTAGGACGGTTTCTTGACCTTCGTTTGGTGCGTATAGAGATACCACAATGAATGTCTTGTTTCCTAAGGTGAGCTGGTACGCAAATATTATACCTCTTAACTCAGTTTCCCTATGTCCCATTGTTCTCTTAAAGGATCGCACAACCAGTATAGCCACCCCAGCCTTTTTAAAAGTGGTAGAGGAGAAGAATTGATGCGGGTAAGCTCATTATCGGAGTCGGTAACAATCCCTGGGTAGGAGGTATGTTTCCTGAATCAAGCATATGTCAACTCCCGAGTTCTCCAGGTAGGATAGAACTGCCTTTCGTTTGACTGGACTATTAAGGCCCATAACATTCAGGGTTCATATTTTGAGTGTCGTGTCAGACATCAGAATTTAAAGGAATGGAGGGGAGCTATTGATGTGATTGTAAAGTACCATGGCCCAATCTGAGCCTCATTTGAAAAGTGTGTTGTGAAATTTGATGCATGTCTTATGGTGAACCCAAAAATAAAACCCAAGCCCCAAAGCACACAATTATAGATATTAAGATAGAAAACAGTTGAAACTTAAGTTCCTGAGTCAGACCCTGGTCTCCCAGGCCTGGATTTCAAAATAAGGGGTCCATAGTGTGGCCAATAGTACCCGTCCCTCCCCAACCAGCCCCAACCAAACTGCCTGCTTCTTTGATGCTCAGCTCAACCGGAACCATGTGGATCATCTGTTTCAGCCAAAACCTCCGGGATGCATTAAAGGGACGCCTGTTTCCCCTCAGCTATCTTGGCCGGGTTCGGGCACGTCGGGCTCTTCTTCCCTCCTGGATGCCTCCCTTGATTTTTATGGTCTCTAGATTGTGCCCATGAGGAGTCCGAAGTCTGGTTTCTTTTCTCTGTGTCTGTTCCAAGGATCTGGCAGGTCTCAGACAGAAAGCATAACGGATGGAGCCGGTCCTCTAATCCAAACGTGATACGGAAGGGGTGACCCCAGGAGTAAGCTGTCCCTCTGTCCCACAGGTGCTGTTTGACAGGCCAGAATTCGTGCCGTCTTTGTAGTGTAATAGGTCTTGGAACAATACTGGTGACTGTCCACGGAAGCTAAGTGGTTGCTTCTCATGAGCTGTACGGAGTATGTTCTCCTTTATGGGAAAATCGTGTAGGCAGTCCAGTATATCTGCTGGAGGCGCCCCCTGTGGTCGCAGCCTCCCGACTCGGTGAGCATGTTCTATATTAATCATGGTCTCAGGTGGGGATCCTAAAATATGACGAAAGAGGTCTCCTACATAAGTACCCTCACACACCCTAGTAGTGTCATGCTTCATCATCGGGTCACCCTGATGCCTAAAAGTCAGGGTGGGCTCAACCATATTTCAGGGAGCTCTTGGATAGATGTGACCAGGGGGAGTTAAAGATTAAAAATCTGCCGCCAGGTCCCAGTATCCCTTTATTCGTGGATCTGACGAGGATATTAAAAAACAAGGGTTAATGAGGGCAAACAGGAGATTTATGGTCCTGTGACCCTAGTGCCAACATGTTTCAGTCCTATATTGGCCAAGTTGGTCCGGGACTTTCTTCAGGGCATTTCCTTAATGTTTTCGTTTTGTTTTGTATTTGAGAAAACCCTTTATTTTTCTCTTTTGTTTTACATGTGGTTAATATCTCGGGCTGTCCCTTCAAATAGTCAGAGGTCACGGCAGAGTAAACAAATGAAAGAGTTAAGTTATTTATTGACACCCTTTTTGAGTGTCCCAATGGCTGGAAAGGTTTTAGATTGCTTATGTGTGAAATTTCCACAATTTCCGTGTAATTATGAGTGACATTCAATGACTATGAGTGACGGGAAACAACCTTTACAACGCAGTCATTACATCGCACTACCTTTACAACGCAGTCATTACAACGCAACATCCTTTACATTGCATGCCATTACAACACAGCCATTACATCGCATGTCACTACAACGCATACCATTACAATGCATACCATTACAAAACAACGTTTTTACCCCTACACTATCCAACACTTACTCTACTGTTGCACTCACTGGAGTGGGAATAGTATTTTTACCCATACACTATCCAACACTTACCTTAAATGCAATGTAATGGTATGCATTGTAATGGTATAATGTGATGTAATGGAATGCGTTATAAATGTAGTTTCTAAAAATGCGTTGTGATGGCATGCGATGTAAAATCATGCGTTGTAATGGATGTTGCGATGTAAAAACGGTGTTGTAAAGGCATGCGTTGTAAATGTTTGTGTTGTAACGTCATACATTCTGATTGACACTTTCTCGAGATCAAAATCAAGCAATGAAGATGAGGCAAACATATAAATATCAGAAATTACACTACTTTGAACGAGAAACTTTAAAAAGATCTTGAAACTGCAGCAAAGCACCAGGGAACTAAGGACACTGCAGGATGAATGGAGTGTGCGTGCCAACCTATCAAGACCTCTCACATTAGTTTCTGTTTTCTTTTCACACACTTTTGTTAGCAATGTGACTGGTAGTGCCCTCTCTCAGTCTTGCAAGAAATTATACTCATAGCCATTCACATCTGGTGTTTGAAATCATGACGAATGAACCAACTACATGTGTGCAGCAAATCAATTAGTGTGACAAACGATCAATTTATCAAAAACAAGTGTGCATCCCTATCCTAACAAGCAATGGTAATACATCGGTTTCGCCTATGTGATTAATAATAAGCTGTTTTTGTTGTAAGTTGTAGCTTAGTATTGCACAACGGCTCACCAAGCAACAACTTGCAACACAAAAGAGCTTATTGTTAATCACATAGGTGAAACTGATGCATTACAAATGCTTCTTGATGAGAGATACCACTAACTTAGTTTCCCCAAATGTAACATACATTTTCGTAAGTGTGCACCTGTAGGAGAGTAGGATCTGCACTCATGTTGCCCCCACTTTTTTTCTGATGTATACACTGGTTTCTGGCTATAGTCTGGCTGGGTCCCTGCTAATCAGGGCCCCAGTCTCTCTGTTCTCTCTAAACGACTTGGTGTGCATATTAGATGCACTAGTGATTGGATATAGTGGTACCTTATGAGCCCCTAGTATATGGTACCTTGGGTACCTAGGGCATAGGCACTTCACATGCCTACCAGGGGCTGCAGCATGTATTATACCACCCCTGGGAAGCAGACTCAATCTGACACCACAGGCCTGCTACTGCAGCCTGGGTGAGGTAGTGTTAGCACTCCTCACTGAGATATAGGTTTCTATATCTCACCATACACACACATATAAACCTATCAGCCACCCCTATGGCAGGCCCTATCAATCCTGAGGGCAGGGTGCTTGGTTTACAATGTGAGGGGGTGCCTCTGCATGAGCAGGGCCCCTCTGCAGCTACCAGAGTCTATTCTCTATGGCTGCTTGTGGGTGCGGTTAAACCATATACTCTTATGTGCATTATAATTCTAACTTTGGAATGACTGCATCAAAACATGATGTGTTTGGTGTCAAACATCTTGGAATCATACCCCCACATCAGTCCATGATGGGAGAGTGTGATCCCACCTTTCTAGAGGGGACGACATGTGCCTACTGTGGTAACACGGTAGAAATCTGAAAGAGCCCTGGCATCACAAAATGGATGCCACCAGCACAGACACTGGGCTGCCCTCCTGCTGCTGACTGAAACTCGCAGTGGAGGAGGCCCAACAATAGGCTTCCTGTCACAGGGAGGTGTCACCACCTTCCAGACAGGATTTAGTGTATTGGAGCTGGGTGGGTGCACTTCTAGAGTGCTTTGAAGTGCTGCACTGGGGGAGCAGTAGGCTCCTCTGTGCATATGCCAGCTCAAACCGGTTCAGGGGCTACCTGTCCCTGCTCTGGCGTGAAACTGGACAAAGGGAAGTGGGTGTAACCACCCCCTACCCTGACCCTCCCAGAGGAGTGGTCATAGAGCTAGTCCCTCCCCTATCTTCAGTATAAGATAGCAAACCTTGCCATTGAAAAGCAGATAACCCTGGACGACACTCTACAAAGAAGAATCCTGGCCCTTTAATGTTCCACTACCTTTGAAAGACAGAAGAATCTCCCTTGGAGTCAAGGAGTGACTCCCCTGCTTGGCAGGACCCAAAAACCTTAATCAACGGTTGCAAACATTCCCACTCCTGCTGAAGTACGAAGTCCATGCAGCCCCAGAAGTTAATTTCCTGACTTCTCGACGGCCATTGTGAGTCCCCAGCAGAGCTGAGGTGAGTGGACCCCACGAGTGACGAGAAACAGCAATAACCAGGTACTATGCCCTATTGTCAAGTACAATCCTTTGACGATGTTCTAAGAACTTGTGCATTGGACCATTTATGGCCCAATCCTCCAGCAGGTTTTGCAGCGAAAATCAGAGGCCTACCCCATCCCGAGTGACCGTGGGCTCCTGTGAAGCATTTCCTCAAGAGGCACCTTTGTGATCCCTTGCCCATTGGCTTGTGGGTCCCCCGAAGACTTTCTTATCAACTCAAAGGGCTCCCCTAGTTGCTCCAGGCCTGCCCTCACTCACCCTTGCTGGGTGAGTCCCTCAGACCTTGCTGGTCTGCAACGCTGACCTTCTTCGATTT
The DNA here is from genome assembly GCF_964204655.1 of Triturus cristatus. NCBI lineage: Eukaryota > Metazoa > Chordata > Amphibia > Caudata > Salamandridae > Triturus > Triturus cristatus. Next base: position 303,797,054 of record NC_140579.1, on the reverse strand, counting down.
CCATGAGACTTGCTGTTGCCAAGGCTTGTTGGCTCCAATCCGGTTGCCGGCACGTTAGTAAGCTGCAGACATTGTGGGACACTCCGAATCCAGCAGCTGGTTGTCGTCGATCCTTCCTGGACCTTGTGAGCGAAGAGTCAAAACACCCTTGATCACATGAAATCACCCGACTTCTGTGGGCAACCAGCTTCCTGGCCCCCGGTCACTGACAAGTGACTGAACACTGTCCCTTCAATTTTCAGGTCATCTGCATCTCGAATCCACCCTTGGATTCCACCGGACACTTCTTCAGTCGACGCAAGCAGCAAGTCTTCTTTGGTCTCCATAGAAAACAGCGAGCGACCCGACACCAAAAGACACCTATGCACCCGGCTTCCCTGGGTGAGGTAACTCGTGCACTCCGGTACCCTAGTGTGTGTTGGCCCTCGAATTACTTACCTTGTAAGTGGCTTTCTTGTAGACTTCCTCGAAGTACCCTAAAACTTTAAAAATCAAACCGCGACTTGCTCCATTATAATCAATAGGGAACCCGCGGCTGTGTTCACACACTGCATGCGTCTCCCGTGGGTCTGTTACTTACCTGCTTTCACTGCAGTAGTGAAGCCCCAGCGATTCTACAGGCCCTAGGCCTTGTCATTTTGCAAGTCGACTTTCCTAACCCATTTTTTTAGTATATGGTCTGGTACGTCCCTAGGGCCCCAGACATATTTGTGCTTAACTTATTGTGAAACATTGATATTTAAATGTGTTCCTGGCTTCTAATCTCATAAAGAGATTAGTAGAGTGTGTCTATTAATAAATACATATATATTTATAAAAATGCACAATTTCCCTAATACTGAAGGTGATAGAGAAAGCCAGACAACCAGGTGTGCACCTCATCCCCATAGCACCACAATGGGCTAGACAAACTTGGTACTCGGACCTACTAGAGATATCCAGAGAACAAATGATGACAATCAAAGCAGAACAGGATCTGCTAACAATTCAAGAGGGGAGAGTACATCCCCCATAGCCAGTAACACTCAGGTTAGCAGCCTGGCTCCTAAATAATTAGGGTTTGGACAACTACAACTACTGCCCAAAACAATGGAAATCCTTAAGAAGGCAAAGAAGCAACTACCCACTAAATCTATGCTGCAAAATGGAAAAGATACATCCACTGGTGCACAAATAACAGATACATGGAGAAAATGGCAAAACAGGAAACAGTGTTAATGTATCTCACTCATCGGCTAGATAGCGGACCGACACATTTATCCTTAAATGTACATCTGGCAGCAATAGTAGCCTATACCATGGGTACATCATGTAACAGCTTCTTCACATATCCAATGAAGGGGTGAAAAGAATTGCTCCACCAATATTGGTTCCAGCACCATTGTGGACCTTAAATATCGGCTAACACAGTTAATGACCAAACCCTTTAACCTATGCACAAGACAGATCTAAACTCACTAACACTCAAGACAGCATTTCTACTCGCAATCACATCGTTACGCAGACTCTAACAATACAGGAACCATACTCGTAAATCGCACAAGGACAATGTGGTTCTCAGAACTAACCCAACGTTTCTCCCTAAACTGGTAACCCATTTTCATGTTTACTAAAGTATACAGCTACCAGCTTTCTTCAAATACCTTACAATACAGACTGAAAGAGCCCTACACACATTTAATCTAAGGTGTGCTTTAATATACTACCTTGAAGAAACTAAAGGGTGTTGTAAGGGAAACCAGTTGTTTGTCTCCTCCACAAGAGCAACCAAGGACTCCCCAGTGACCAAGAGGACAATTTCAAAATGTATTGTATAAACAATACAAACTTGCTACTCCCAAGTCAGGGATAACACTGCCCCCGTGCCCAAGGGACCATTTTACATGGAAAAAAGGTTCAACACTTGCCTTCCTGGCAAATGTTTCTATGGATGCAATCTACGCAGAGGAAACATGGGCATCACTACACACCTCCGCAAACACTATTGTGTGGACATCCAAATGAACAAGGAAGCAAAGGTACTACAACACCTGTTTGACAACACTTGCTCATTAAATTCCAACCAACCCCTGTGAATGGATACTGCTACGAAATCTAATGCACAGATTGTGTATCCAGAAAAGCATTAATGCTGTAAAATGAAATAGTTACTTACCATTAGGACTAGTTTTGCAGCTTGAAGAGTTTTCTGGATTCCCATGCGACACACCTACCACCCTAGGAATAGGAGATTGCACAAACAGGTGTGGAAAGTACAAGGACAAAGAGGAAGCACAGCAGAAAGAAAAGAAAAAAGAATCCAAAGATGATGACTATGCATAGGAACATCTGGGTACCATCTGTCCTCACACAGGGGACAGGCATACCACCAAATGGTGGTCGATGATGCCCAAAAAGGAAATAAAAAAGACAATTCTGGACCAAAGCACTAGATGGCAGAATAATGCACAGCATGTGAATCCAAAAAACTCTTCAAGCTGCAAAACTACTCCTACTGCTAAGTAACTATTTCGTTACTTATACCATCTATACTCTAAGTTTAAGCTGGTTCATTTCAGCTCCACTAGTTCTCATTTTACTGTTCAGGTTTTTTTTTTATTTTTCTGTGTCGTCGAGGGTGGGGGAGATATAATATTACAGGTTACTCAGCAAGGCTTCATCCTCATCAAGGTTTGGAGATAACTGCTATGTCTTCATATTTCTGTCATGCCGAACTAGGATGAGTGGAGGGTCATTTCATAGAATATTTTTCATTAGCGGATGTTCAGCACCTTGCCCAAAATGCACTGCGGTGCCTAGGTGACTATTATGAGCACTAGAAAACGTGTTGACATTCGTCTTTTTGCGCACTTGTTTCTGCCTCTAGGAGCACTTTGTTTTGCCTCCTCGCATTGCTGATGCAAGGCTGCCGCAACGAAAGACCAGCAGTGACTTCATTCCCTATTTGTGAAGCATTTACAGCGTCGGGACGTCACCTGAATGTCAGCACCCAGTCATACTGACACCACTGCAGCCATACTTAGCAAGAATTCCCATATCATAATCTCATTACAGAGCTGGTGCGAGGAGAGAGATAAAGAGAAAGCAGGGTATCTGCTGTTTACATCATGAACTATAGAAGGGCTAATAACCTTTCTACTCTTCCCAAATATAAGTGCTAAAATTAGACAGCCAGACACTGGTGTCCATAATGCACGCTGCTGGCACATAATCTTACCCGAAGAGCTTCTTCTGTAGCAATGAAAGCCCCGAAGCGGGAGGTCGTTATGCAGACTTTAGGCAAACTTCGCCAGTCGTTCTTGTCTGCTCTGATTTCATCCTCGTGTGCACTGTGACCCCGCACAGCGCCATGTGTGAGGGCCCGAGACTGCAGCCCCGCCGCCGGGTGACTCGTTTACGAGCAAAGCTCAGGTAAGCCCTTTGCATGGAAAATGACAACGCTGGACGGAATTAGAAATGAAGCAGCCTGTCTGCCACTTTCTCATTAGTCTGGAGCCGTGGAGAGTGTCGCTTCCTGACGGCAGAGCTTAGCCAATCAATGCGCGGACATTTTTTAACACTAAGCCAAATGTTGTCATGACATTTTGAAGCTGCGTTTAACACTTTTCATTCCCTTGGTAACACAGCCAGGAGAGGGGACACAAAGGAATATCCTTATTTGTGCAGCCTCTGTATTGGCTATCCAGCTGTGAAGGTTATGATAGGGTCGTGGAAGCCACTATGTGCACAGTTTTAAAAAAAACGTTTACAACATTATTATAGAAAGGGTTCACTAAATATTGGATTCCCAAACTATAAAGAGGCTCCCAGTCACAGCCTCGCCCTGCTACATTTACAGGCAGTGGGCAATGTCCTTTGCTAACGTCCTGAAATGGTGCAGACAGTGGGCCTGGCCAGGGAGACACTTCCCATCATGTTTTACACAGGAAGTGCATATCGAGTAGTAAATCGGATCCACACGCAGGTGTAAAGCGTTTTTTTTTCTTCTACTAGATGGGGTCGGAGCATTATCTCCTCACCTAGGAAAAAGCCATTAAGAGCCCAGATGCCTTTTATTCGACCACAATAATCTCAAAAATTACCGAAGACAGTTGTTTGAAATGTTCCTGACAACGTATTACTACACTATTTCCAAGCCCTTACCCACTAATTACACTTTTCTGGCCCTTTCTACTGCCCACGAAGACAGCAATGTAAAATCTAACCTTCTTCCTCCTAATCCAGAAAGTACCATACAATACTCTAGTAAATGTGTCAGACACATTTACTCTGATTTCTATCAACAACTTCACTCTTCAGAGGCACTATCACCAGCATACAACTGATTTTACTTCAAATACGGTCATCAATGCCGTCTGTACGCACTTCGGCAGTCCTCCATTTTTTTTTAAACCTAATGCTGATTTAAAAAATTTCTTTAAGTCTTTCGAGTGCCGCATTTTCAGCAGTGAAATGCTCTTATACAAATGGCCAGCAAAGAGTCAAACAGCAAAGAGGGGTGTGGTGGATGTCCCACACAGCTCTGTATTGTGGCCAGTACTCTTTAACACCTATAGACATCGCCGTAAAGACCTCACTAAGGATCATGGCTTCTGCTCCCAGATGTACACTGTTAATCCTCGCTCACTGCTTGCATAAACTCTTGCCCCAATAACCACGCCCTTTCCAGCTGCCTAATTCACATCCAATCTTTGCATACCCAATGCACTAAATCTTTTCTACTTCCCGCGTCAAAAGAGCCATAGAGATGGATGAGAAACCTTTCACAAGCTAATGTGAAACATGGAAGCCCAGTCTGGCTCCAGACACTGCAGTAGTCAACAAGTGAGAAATAATATAAAACACCGTTTTCACCTCAGTTAAAAAAAAAGCCCAATTTCTGAGCTTTGGCCAGAAAGCAAGGCCGTTTGAAGAATATGTGGGCATTCCTTGTCTACTGTCCCGCAATACCCACACCCTTTGTTCCGAAGGAGCAGGCTCATAGAAAGCTGATGTGACACGAAATGCTGATATTTCCAGTCTTACTGGGAGCTCCGATGCCAGAGCTACCGAAGTCCCAGACAAAATGGCAATGAGATATATTTGGAGTCTATTTGTTGGAATCTGACTGCCCCCTATGTTGGCGTGTGAATGCCGCTGATTCCAATTTGCCAATTGTAGCATCAGCCCTGATGCTTGGAAGGTGGCCAGGGTGTGACGTCAAATGCAGAGCAGGGAAGAGTTGGTAAAGCAGCCCTGCGACTGTCAAGATAATGCTGGAAGGTATCACATGGACAGACTTTCCGTAGAGAGTAGGAGCTGCTGAGTGGCAATCGTCTATTGGAAGCCTGTCCAGATGTCAAGCAGCCTTTTGTTCTTGCTATTGATAAATGCCACTTGGGTATCCCTCAAACTGCCATTAGGGTAAGTTAAAAGCGCATGCACGCTACAGTATTTCCATTAAAGCGCCTATTTTTCAGACTGATGCAGGGGACTCGTGCAATCACAGCTGACTGACTAACACCATGCAACACAAGGCAGAGGCAGATCCGAACAATAGACCAAACCCATGTCATAGGACCGGTCACACAGGGCCAGCTTTAGGGCAGTGCAACCGGTGCGGCCTCACTGTTGAGGGGGCGCTGACCTCAGAGAGGCGCTGTGTTTAGCAATAATATGATTGGAGAGGTGAGGGGCACTTTTGCATGGTGGTAGTGAGAGAAACTGAGGAGGCGGTAATGGGGTGTGGGCATTCCAAAAATTAGTGTCGCACCAGGTGCCACCAGCGATAAACCTGGCCCTGGGCTCACAGCCTGGTGCGAGATGCAAACAAAGGTTGAAATCAATCGGAATGCTCTCCAGGCAGCCGGCAGCAAAACGGCAAGACCACATTAATGGAAGAATGGGCACTAAACAAAGTATTTTAACATAGAATAACGTGTTTTATGCCTATTTTTGTTTTCACAAGATTTTTCTTCTTCTCTTCCCAGGAAGCTACCAACTTCAGCAGACTGTATTGCTGTAATTCGAAAGTAAATACTCGACTTTCTGTTTTCTCATTTTGTAAAACTGCCTCTTTCTGAGAGTTATAAACAGAAAGGATAATAGTAGGCATACCATCTGAAGCCACGCGGCAATCACGCTGCACCTCAGGTGGTTTGTGCTGTTAATATAATTATTAAACCTTTCCAAGGGTGCTGAGACACTTATGGTCCTGCACAATCGCCAGCAAAGAGAATATCTGTGCAAATGCACATAAATCTGCCACGCTCAGTTGCCAGCTCAACTCCTGTGGAAAGTTATTAACTGGGACATTACAGGCTTAAGGTGAATGATGTCATCAACTTCTAAAGATAGCAACCATTTGGGGTTGTACCAAGGATACCTTTTGCCCTGATTATGATGCCGGGGATTTCTTTTATCCTAGTTAGCACAAAGCTGAAATGAGGAATATGTTACGATGTGTTTTCCAGGTCATGCCATGTTACTGACCAGCATATCTTTAATTGGTATGTCCCCGAATCACCCCTACTGTAAATGGTTTGTTCCAAGTCCCTGAAGGGGACATTAGAATGTTGGTGACTGAGTGATGAGGCTGGTGGAGAGAGGAGTGAGGAATAAAGGACTCTACACTTACCTTCGTAGTTTGTTCTATTTCATATCAGAATACAAACCAATGATCTTATAAAACACTCTATCTCTGTTTCTCTCTGTCTGTCTGTCTCTATACATATATACATACACACACATGTGTATATATATATATATATATTATCTACTGGCGGTCGCCAGTAGATAGTTATAGTTAGGACCGAGTTCCCATAGGAAATCTGAAAATTCTATTTTGAATAACTTTGGCGCCGGTTGACTTATCTTCGTGAAATTTTCAAAACTAATGGGGCGCTCCGCTCAGCTCCTACCCTGAAAGTCTCAGGGTGATTCGTCAAGCAGGGGCTGAGAAAAAAGGGGGGTCCCAAAACACATTTTCCCTATGCATTTTCCCATAGGACCTTTAGTCGAAGGTACAGCCCGAACGGCTGAACAGAATTACATGACATTTGGCAAAGAGGTAGTCCTCAGGTCAGGCATGTGCCTTTTGCATATATGGTGTCAATCTGTTCAGTAGTTCCTGAGAAAATCAAAATCAAAATCACATATATATCTGGGCGGAGCCTAACCTCACATCTCATCGTGAGATCTGATTGGCTGTCAGCACTTCATCCAAGAAGTGTTGGCAGCCATCTTGGGACCAATATACATGATAGCACCTCATTAAAAAGCATTGCAGTTAATAGAAGGTTTTAAGACTTTAGTTACATTATAAATCATTTGTTGATGGTACCATACCCATTTTAGGAATTGTGGTGTGTTCTAAGGTGATTTTACCATGTGAAAAAGCCTTTTTCTGTGATATCTTTCTTTAAATCTTTATTTCGGCAATATTTCAGCCATAAAAGAGTACACAACATATTATACACATTAAAATTACACTGTTAAAAGAGCATCTAAAAATGACATAGGCAAATGCAAATCAGGGATGAAAAACAGTGTCAATGTTAATGTTGCTTTTTGGGGCACACATTGTATCTGTAACTGACGTTGCACAAGTAGAAAACATGCCCGGCTACTAGGCAGTATTAGATAGTATAAAACTCCTTTTAATCCAGAAAGCATGCACATTTTTGGCTAAGGCAAATACAATGTGACCTGCAGTTTCAGTCTTAAAAACCCTTAGTGCGTCCGAGCATTTCCTAAAACCAAGGTTCCTACAGATAGGTACAATCCAATTCTGCCTTGCTCTGCTATAGAGTGGACAGAAAAAAAGGATGTGGCTTTCATCCTCTTTAATCATGTCACAACCAATACAGTGTGAGGACCTAGTCGGGTACCATTTGCTTGTTAAACACGCTAAGGGGAGTGCACCAAACCTCCATTGTATGTATAGCTTCCTAGCCATAACAGGCAAAATTACATCCATAAAATCTTCAAATGAATAGACTGATTTGATCTCTATAAATGCTTTCACCATGGTACCATTCTTTGAATCATGGAGCCACGCATTAGAGCATCGAGATCGGTATAACTCGGTGAATGTTTTCCCAGGCATCTCTCTGCAAGCTATTGCTGGATTCACCCACATATCTGCAAGACCCAGATTCGTAAATTCATCTTTGATGTATGAGAGCCAGGGGATATGTGCTGCCCTGCCTAATCTCAGTATTTCTTGGAGCTCTGTTTTGTACTGCTCCAGCTCGGGGGTCAGCCAGATCCTCCTCCAAAACCTGAGAGGTTTGATGGCTAGTTCCTCCTGGATGGGGAGTAAACCTAAGTCAAGCCTCAGCGGTAGTAGGGGTGTACTTTGGGGGAGCGCGAGCAGTTGTCTCAGGAAGTTGTTCTCAACCTTAGTTAGTCCTGGTCTAATAGCGTGCCCCCATAGTTCCCCTCCGTATAGTGCAGCCGCTCTGGCCCTCACCTTATAGATTTCGAGACTAGGGCTGATGGGTTTAAAAGTAGAGGCATTTGTCATCTTTAGGATTCCCCCAGCTATTTGGGTCAGTTTAAGTTGGGATTTTGCAAGATGTGGGCCCCAGGAAAGTTTTTCACCTACGGTAACACCAAGGTATTGGAAGGTGTGAACTCTCTCGAGTGCAACTGAATCAAGGGTAGGTGGTGGCCTAGTGTGTATTGGGGGATTAAAAATCATGTATTTGGTCTTATCTACATTGATCTGTAGTCCGTGCTCCCTACAGAAGTTGCTAAATCCCTCCAATATACGCTGGATGCCCATTGGTGTCTTGGAAAGGAGCAGGGTGTCATCCGCAAACATTATGGCTGCTACTTTCCTGCCTGCCAACCTGGGTGCATCGTTGTTAGGGACTGCATCCAGGCTGGCAATCAATCCGTTCACATAAATACAGAACAGAGTAGGGGCCAGGACACACCCTTGCCTAACTCCCTTGTTTACAGCAAACCTGTCAGACAATACACCTCCTCTTGCACACCTGACCTGGGCAAAATTCTCAGTGTGTAGCCTCACCAATATACCCAGTAGGGAGATGGGTACACCCAGATCGCGTAAAACAGCCCAAAGTTTGCCCCTAGGAACAGTGTCAAACGCAGAGCGTAAATCAACAAAAACCATGTGGAGACTGCCACCCTCCAACGACACAGTCTTCCAGTATAGCATTACTAGGCGGAAGATCTGGTCCATGGTAGATGTTTTACTTCTGAAACCAGCCTGATAGGGAGAAAGGATATCATTCTCATTGATCCAGTCCTGCAAGCGATCTAAAATAAGTCTTGCCATTATTTTTTGGGGGACGTCAATGAGGCTGATAGGCCTATAATTAACGGGGAGCAGGGGAGAACCCTTCTTATATATCGGTACGATTTCCGCTCCCAACCAAGAGTCCGGGACCTCCGTACCGTGCAAAATTGAGTTGAAGAGTGCACAAAGGTACGGTGCCCATATCTTAGGCTGATCTTTGAGCAAATCGCCGGGTATCTTATCTATGCCCGGTGCTTTACCCATTGCCATTTTCCCTATGGCAGTCATAACATCATCTACGGTGAATTCCAGGGCTTCGGCATCCCCCACAGACGAGAGCCGGAAGGGCAAGAGATCTAGATCAGAAGTGGCAGCGTAAAGAGATTTAAAATGGGATTCCCACACCCCCGGGTCAAGATTAGCTTCAATGGCATTACGGGGTTCCGCGCACCCAGAATTCACAATGGCCCAGAATCTACTCAATTCCTTATTTGCGAGGGCCGATGATAGACTTTCCCATCTCTCCCAATCCCAATCTATCTTAGCCTGTTTTAAAACTTGTTTGTGGGCATCCCTAAGTGAGCAGATTGTTAGCTTGTCACTGCCGGTTTTGATGGCATTAATCAAAGCTGTTTTAGCTCTCCTGCATTCGGCATTATACCAGGATGGCGGGTTAGTCCTTGGTTGCCTAGCAGGAACTATAGGGTTTAAAAAGCCTGCAAGGGTATCAACTAATTCCCTGTGAACATTGAGGAAGCGTGCAGAGTTATCCTCGGACTGCCCTTTGTCCCAGATGTCACTTGCCAGCTTAAGCAAGGGGAGAATAGATGAATATAAGCTTGGCAATGCATCCCGCCTTTCGCATAGGGTTTCCCACTTAACCCTCCTCCTGTTGTTGGTGAGAACCAATCCTAGTTCAACAGTTGGTTCCAAATGGGCTTTAGCAGAGTATGGCATTTCCATTCTCAGCAGTAGGGCGTTATGATCGCTATCCGATCTATTCACGACCTCCAAATCCATAATTTTAGACCATAACCTAGTCTGGACCAAAAAGTAGTCCAGATGAGATTCGTGGTCTTTTTTGTTGTAAGTGCATTTGGATGGAATGTCCGAAGGCATTCGGCCATTAACCGCCCTAACTGAAAACTGCAAGGTTAGAGTCATGACCTGGATGGCCAGTGGGCTCCATGCCTTTACATCAGTGGACCTGCACTGTGGGATACCCCAAAACTCATCTTCTTCCTGCAATGCCCCCTCGCCCAGCCCTTGGAGGGGCTCGAAGTGGCAATTAAAATCTCCTGCAATCACACAGTTAATATCATGGTCCAAAGATTCCAGGAAAGATGATAGTTCCCCTACGGTGTTTGATTCTTTAGCCATAGCAGTAGGGCGTGAATATACATTCACAACTGCCAATTTATATGAGTTGGTCCAGGACAGTTGGACACAAAGAATGTCGTCCGAATTGGTCTGGATCAAATCCACACTACAGCCCAGGTGTACACCTATCCATGTTGTCAGGCCACCAGAAGGGCGGCCCTTGCCTCCCCACCGAGCTGCGATGTTAAAGGAAGCGAACCCGGCTCTATGAACCACCTCCCTGGCCCAGGTCTCCTGCAATAGAATCACGTCAGCAGTGTCCACAAAAGAGCCCCATTCGGGACATGCTAGCTTATTTGTTAGGCCTGCCACATTCCATGATAGTAAATTCATACATTGGGGGCGAAGTGTGTGCTGGGATGGGGGATCTGGTACAGACGAGATGCTACTTCTCTGCTGGGGATCAATTCTCCCTCCAAAGATGGAACTAGCGCTATGGGAGGGGGCTGACATTGGAAGGGAAGCAGAAAACTGCAGGGGGTGCGCTTGGGGATTGCCATTGATGCTACTGTATCTGGTCTCCCCTATGCTAGTGGTGCAGCCCATAGTGTCAGGAGTCAAATTCCCTTCCTCATGCAGCCCAAGGGGCTCTAAACCTAGAATACTGTCCCCCGTAGAACCCTGAGCTACCTGAGTTGACTTGGCCAGTCAATCGACCTGGTCGAGGCAGCTAAACCTATTTGTACAAATAGGGTAAGCCCATTCTGCGTCGGAGGGCAGATGCCTTGATTTCCCAGCACCTCCCCTTTGTCTATGCGGAATGTATGTCCAACCGCTCTCTTCTATCCTCAGATGATCGTTTGGGTAGAAGTAAGAGAGGGGGCGCACCCCAATGTTCGTGTCTAAGCGGGGTTTTTTCCAGTTGAAGATATAATCTGCTGTCCTGGCATCCCGAAAGTTAACTATGACACAATCGCCAGTTAAGTTTTTAGGAGTGTGCCCTACCCACCCCACCCTTCTAACCATAATAATCTCACAACTAACCTGCGGTGGCAGGGGCCTATGGTTTGAGAGCCAGTGGATTGCCTTGTTTTTTAGGTTCAGGAACTCCTCAGTGTTATGATCATTAATTTCAGGAACCCCTGTTAGGACTACCATGTATGGACTAGCTTCCGGGGGCAAGTCTATTCTAGAAATCATCCTAGTAGCCTTATCCTGGGTTCGCTTTCTCACTGTCCTCATGTTATCGCTATTATTACCCAAGGGGGCCTCTCCCAGGATTTTCTGTGATATCATGAATCATGTTTGAGAGAAAACCATTTTCTCATGCTTTTCCCACAGAGGTTTGGAAAGTGATCTATAAGCTAAACTGAGAGCATATTTTCTGTAAATTCACATTATCTTTCTCAGTCATGTGAGAATGAAGTCTGACATTCTCAGTAAAACATGTACATCCAACAAGGGCAGAGACTGTCAGTTGATTCCTTTGTGTTCTACTGCAGCTTCCCAGAGTGTTCTAAAGAACAACTAGAGCGCTAACAGTCCTACTTATGACAAACGTATTGCACACCTGAAGCCATCTTGAATGGAATAAAGTGGTAACTCTTAAAATATTTAATTTAAAAAGGAACACAATGAGGTGGTTCATTTTGCCATAGAAAGTATGATTAGTGCTGCAGAAAGAAAAATTAGGGCACATTTTGAGTGACTTCTCAAATCCTCTTCTATTTCATGAAAAAAGTCTGACATGCAGACTGAAACATGCACTTTCAATACCAGCAGCAGACTTCCCTGGTGAGTAGTAGCTTTACTATAGTGATCTAATAAGCAACTAGAGTGCTAACATTCTGAATTTATGGCAAATGTGTGACACATCTGAATGCCTTCTTGATGGAATCAAAGTAAAAAACTGAAAGTATTTCCTACTGAGGAGACTGTGGTAAACGAGGAAATTAGGAAACTTCATAACAAATAAGTCTCCCAAAATGGCCACCAGAGACAAAAGAGCCCAAATGTAGCCCAAATATCACCCAGATGTAGCCCAAGTATAGCCCAATGACAGAATGTCCCAGAGTGTTCTAACAAACAACTAGAGCGCTAACAGTCTTACTTATGACAAAAGTATGGCACATCTGAAGCCATCTTGATTGGAATAAAGTGGCAACACTTAAATCATTTAATTTACAAAGGAACAAAATGAGGGGGTTCATTTGGCCATACAAATTATGATTAGTGCTGCAGAAAGAAAAATTAGGGCACATTTTGACTTCTCAAATCCTCTTCCATTTCATAAAAAAATACTGACATGCAGACTGAAACATGCACTTTGAGTACCAGCAGCAGACTTCCCTGGTGAGCAGTAGCTTTACTACAGTGATCTAATGAGCAACTAGAGTGCTAACATTCTGAATTTATGGCAAATGTGTGATACATCTGAATGCCTTCTTGATGGAACCAAAATAAAAAACTGAAAGTATTTCCTACTGAGGAGACTGCAGTAAATGAGGAAATTAGGAAACTTCATAACAAATAAATCTCCCAAGATGGCCACCAGAGACAAAAGAGCCCAAATGTAGCCCAAATATCACCCAGATGTAGCCCAAGTATAGCCCAATGACAGAATGTCCCAGAGTGTTCTTAAGAACAACTAGAGCGCTTACTGTCTTGCTTATGACAAAAGTATGGAACACCTGGAGCCATCTTGATTGGAATAAACTGGTAACACTTAAAACATTTAATTTAAAAAGGAACACAATGAGGGGGTTTATTTTGCCATAGAAATTATGATTAGTGCTATAGAAAGAAAATTAGGGCACATTTTGAGTGACTTCTCAAATCCTCTTCTATTTCATTAAAAAATTCTGATATGCAGACTGAAACATGCACTTTTAATACCAGCAGCAGACTTCCGTGGTGAGCAGTAGCTTTACTACAGTGATCTAATGAGCAACTAGAGTGCTAACATTTAGAATTTATGGCAAATGTGTGACATATCTGAATACCTTCTTGATGTAATCAAAGTAAAAAACTGAAAGCATTTCCTACTGAGGAGACTGCAGTAAATGAGGAAATTAGGAACCTTCTTAACAGATAAATCTCCCAAGATGGCCACCAGAGACAAAAGAGCCCAAATGCAGCACAAATATCACCCAGATGTAGCTCACATGTAGCCCAATGACAGAAGTGTGCAAAACACATTTTTTGTGTATTTGCAGTTTTATATAGTGCAGACTTGTCAGGTATTGGAGTGCTTTACATGAGCATTGGTTACATCACACAAGATCAAATTCATTTTGGTTGTAGACATGGGGAGATTAAGTGATTTGACCAGAATCACAGAATGTTGAGCTGAAGCAGAAACTCCAACCTGGTTCCCCAGATGCAAAGTCTGCAACTCTGGAAGTAACACCACATCCTCCCCCCTAGGTGCAACATTTAATCAAGTGGTCAACTGGATAAAAAAAATAAAGATTATAAATCATTTACAAGTTCTTTGTCGCTATTTGAAAACTCAGAAAATATGTCCTCATTTTAGTTTTTTAGAGCACTAACCATAATTTTGATGCAAATAAGACCCTCTCATATATGTAATTTCTAAAGGAAATGCTCTAGGTATTACAGTTTTGATTACATCAAGATGACGTCAGGCGTTCCACACTTTTGTAATAAATATAGAATGTTAGCAATCTAGTTGTTCATTGGGATACTGTTGAGAGGCAGAGGCCAGGGACACAGACTCTGAAAATTGAAGGCAGGTAGGAGAGTGCAGAGGCAACAATTTGACCACACTGGGCAGGCAGGAAGGGCAGTGGCAGCACAACAGACTATGGAGGGCAGTGGAAAGGGGGCAGGGGCAACACACCAACAATACAGGACTGGCAAGAGAGGCTGTGGCAATATAATAGACCATTGTGGGCAGAAGGAAGAGGCAGTGGTAGTACAACCATACATGCCAACAGACCCGTTTCAGCCAGGAAACGTCCAATGTTTTTTTTTAAGCTCAAATGGGCTTTATTTGATCTGTCTCCTGTCTACAATCTCCTCTTTTTCAATGTAACTCAAAGGGGAAAATCAATACCCCAGTTTTTTTTCAAAATCTCCCTCTTACCAAGTTCAAGATGTTCGCAAGTATGGTTCATTGGATCATGGTAGGCAGGAGGAATTGGGGTAGGGACATGGACTCGGATAACAGAGGGCAGGAGTGACATGGAGAGGTGCACCAAACTGACCCTACAGGGCAGGCATCAGGGTTTGCAGCAGCACAATACACCACACAGGGCATGCGAGACGGGAGTACAGCACAACAATCCATAGAAAGCAATAGGGAGGGGACAGGACCATGCACATGGACAACAGAGAACAGAGGGGAAAGAGGCAATGGTAGCTAGCTGACCATAATGGACAGACAGGAGAGAAAGCTGCAGCATAACAGACCATAAAGGGCAGGAGGGACAGATCAGGGGCATTACAATGGAACAGACAAGCCAGGAGGGAGGGAATAGGGGTATGCACATGGAGACAGAGGGCTGGGGGCAAGGGGGCAGGGCAGGAGCAGCAAGATGATCATGGAGGTCAGGCAGGTTGGGCACTAGAAAAAAGACACACCATGGAGAGCAACAATGAGACTATGATGGCATACACACAGACCATGGAGGGAAGGTGGGAGGGGGTCAGGGGCAGCTAGCTGACCACACAGGGAAGGTGGGAGGGGCCATGACAGCACAGAAGGCCATGCATGGCAAGCGGGAGGGTTAGTGGCAGCACAATGGCTATGGTGAGCAAGAAGGAGGGTGCAGGGGCATGCACAAAGGACGATGGAGGATAGAAGGGAGGGTCAGGACCTGGGCACAGACAAGAGAGTTCAGGGGAAGGGGCCTCACAACAGACAGCGCGGGGCAGGCAGGAGGAGCAGTTGCAGCACAACAGACCAGGGAGGGCAGAAGGGTGTGGCAGTAAAATGGACCATGGAGGACAGGAGGAAGGGGATAGGGGCATGGCATGTGGACAGGCAGGGTGGAGGTGGCAGGGACAGGTTGCAGTCATCTGACAATGCTTGGCAGGTGGGAGGGGAGTGGCAGCTCAACATAACACTCAGAGTAGATAGGAGTGGCAGGTCCATGGAACATGGTGGGCAAAAAGGATGGAGAAGGGGCATGCACAAAGACATCGGAGGGCAGGGGGAAGGAAAATAGGGGCAGCAAGCTAAGCACAGAGGCTAAGCAGGAGGCCAATGATGGGCCATAGAATTGGGCAAAGGAGGGCAAGGGAGTGGACTGGTACTTCATGCTAAATGGAGGGCAGTGGCAGCACATCAGACCATGCATGGCAGGAGGGAGGAGGCTACTCCATGGATTCAGACAACAGAGGATAGGGAGGAGGTGGATGGGACAGCAAGCTAACTGTTCAGAGAAGGGGGTATTAGGAACTTTATTGTTTTTAAAATGTGTGTCTGTGCGAACTACTTAAAATATGAACAAGTATGCAGCATAATCTCACTTTTATTCAGGAAGAAGAGGACGTTTGTGACTGTGACTCTGGGCTCCCTTGGGAGAAACACCCCCTGACCCTCCACCCCCCATCGCAAAATGTAATGCCCGTGAAAAGGGTAGGTGGACGCAGTGTTATATAGAACATAGTCCTGAGAGCACGATTGAAAATGAAAACAAGATATAGTATATGGTATAAACTATGCACCAATAAGATGAACCGGGGCGTGAAATATAATATGCAATACATTGTGCGCAATGACAGATTAATTGTAGAGCGCGAGATAGCACAGGCACTAGCGAGTGCTATGCGTTATGCGCCTTGGAGTGTAATATGCACAGGGCAGTGTTGTGTAACCTAACTAGTCTCTAAAGTTGTAATATAAAATATGTGCTGGGGAGTGTAACATTGCATATGCACAGTGACAAAGATATGGATCCCAGATTGTAATATGTATGGCATAGCGCTGCCCGTTATAACATAGGCATGGAGGAAGGCACGTTAGATGGGGCAATATAACCCGTGCAAAGGCAAGTGTGGCATGACATATTCACGGGGTGGTGTTACAGTGCACATGGGCTTGAGAGTGTCATAGCATACGCACTAGCTGGTGGAATACAACACAGAGGTGTGTGGCACTCGGTGGGCACTGGTGGGTGTAACACAGCATTGGGCTCAGCCAGGAGCACGCTGTGACTCTCAAGTGAGGTTCGTCTCCTTTCCAGAGAGTAAAATAAAAAGTATTACACATCCGGCGGTGGATGTGTGTTTTATTAACCGTGAGGGGGGTTTCTTGCATAGTTTGGTCGAATTTTTGTCGAATCCCCTTTGAATGGCTTGGTGTGCGTGTGTATTAAATGTGCCCGTCAATAGCTACCCATCTATAAATAAACGACAAGGGTGTCTACATGGAGAGTACCCACCGGCGGGGGCGCCGGGATTATGCAGGGTAGGGCATCAGACACGTCAGAGCTTCACTAGCGGTGTAAATACATTCCACGTGGATTCATTGTATGCATAGTCGCCTTTTAATGAATATTACGCAAATCGTCATGGTGATAGGTACATACGGTTTGTCCGGCATGTCCTAGGTGTTTCTTTAAATATATATTTTTTTTAAATAATAAAAAACAAAGGCCGGCCCCAAGGGATGGGGTCCGGGGGCCATAAGTGGCCTGAGGAGGGGGGCAACGCAGCCCCCCTCCTAAAGAATAAAAAAAAAAGGCCATGACCCGGGGGTTATTTTTTTTGACAAAAAAAATTAGGGTGCAGGCCCTGGGGGATGGGGTCCCAGGGGCCAATAAATTAGAAAAAGAAGGGGGGCCACACAGCCCTCCTTCTTAAAAGAATAAAATAAATAAAAGACCGGCATCGCGCCGGAAGCCACGCCCCCTCCTTGCAGCACTCTGAAAATGCGCCCCCTGGCCAGTTGTAAGTTGGGGAATTAATTCCACTTCAATACTGAGGGTCCCTGAGGGCCAACTAGCCCAACAGGTATCTCCAGTATGCGCCAGGGAGCTGCGTTGCAGACAGGTGTTCTGAGGCCACGCCCCTTTTTACACCTCTATACAACGTAGCTCTGTGGCGCTTACTGGAGGTACCTAGTGGGCTAGTTTGACCCTAGGGACCCTTAGGATTCAAGGGGACTTAATCTCTCAACTTAGAACGGCCACAGGGCGCGTTTACACAGTGGTGAAGGGAGGGGACGTGGCCTGAGGTGACATGTGCAAACACGCCCTGTGGCGCGTTTTAAGTTGGGTAAATAATTCCCTTTCAATCCTGAGATACCCTTGGGGCCAACTAGCCCACCAGGTGCTTCCAGTAAGCGCCACTGATCTGCGTTGCAGAGAGGTGGTGCAGGCCGTGCCCCTTTTTACACCTCTCTGCAATGGCGCTTACTGGACGTACCTAGTGGGCGATTTTGCCCCTAGGCACCCTCAGGATTCAAGGGGACTTAATCTCCCAACTTAAAATATGGCCACAGGGCGTATTTACACAGTGGGGAAGGGAGGGGACTGGGCCTGAGGTGACGTGTGCAAACACGCCCTACGGCGCGTTTTAATTTGGGGAAATAATTCCCCTTCAATCCTGAGGGCCCCTGGGGGCTAACTAGTCCACCAGGTGCATCCAGTAAGCGCCACTAGCGTTGCAGAGAGGTGGTCCAGGCCGTGCCACTTTTTACACCTCTCTGCAACGCAGCTATGTGGCGCTTACTGGAGGTACCTAGTGGGCTAGTTGGACCCTAGGGACCCTCAGGATTCAAATGAACCTAATCTCCCAACTAAAAACAGCCACAGGGCGTGTTTACACAGTGGTGAAGGGAGCGGATGGGGCCTGAGTTAACGTGTGCAAACAAGCCCTGTGGTGCGTTTTAAGTTGGGGAAATAATTCCCCTTCAATCCTGAGGGACCCTGGGGGCCAACCAGGTGCTTCCAGTAAGCGCCACTGCACTGCGTTGCAGAGAGGTGATCTAGGCCGTGCCCCTTTTTACATCTCTCTGCAAAGCAGCTCTGTGGCGCTTACTGGAGGTACCTAGTGGTCTAGTTGGACCCTAGGGACCCTCAGGATTCAAGGGGACTTAATCTCCCAACTTCAAACGGCCACAGGGCATGTTTACACAGTGGGGACGGGAGGGGACGGGGCCTGAGGTGACGTGTGCAAACACGCCCTGTGGTGCGTTTTAAGAGGTAGTTTTAATCCCCTGCCCTATTATATACTAGGGGCTTACAGAGGAGGTCATGCTAATCACAGGGGGACCCCAACGCATAGTGTTCCCTAGTGTATGTACATGTTTTCACTGTATTCTGAGTGTCTTTAAACATAGCACTGGCTCTAGGACTGGTTAGTCAGACTCAGTTACCACCAGTATCTGTCTGAAAAAGTTGAGGGTACAGGATGATTTTGCAACAAGGCTTCTTTCTGCTCTTCTGTTTGTTCTTTCAGCACGTTATCCTTCTTCCTGCACTTTTCTTCGTCTTTGAGGACTTCTGTTGCTTCTTTCTGCATTTCTTTTTTTTCATTCTGTGCGTTTTTTCTTCTTTCTTCACATGTCCTATCTCTGTAGGCATAGTTAGAAATTAGCATTTAAAAAACCTTTGAAATTCACTGAAGAAACATAGGTTTCAGGCACGTTATAGTTAGGAATTAGCACTTAAAAAACCTTAGAAATTCACTGAAAAAACCATAGGTTTCAGGGGCATTATAGTTAGCTGGACTTTTCACTCGTACAAAACCATTGAAATTCCCCCGTTATAGTTAGTTCAGCTAACTATAACTCGCGCGCCCGCAATGCACTGCTGATGACGTCACATATTACATCACTCATGACATGGTCAGTGACATCACTCATGACATCACTGATGACATCTCAAATGACATCACTGATTGACATCATCCTTGTGATAGAGTGGCAGACCTCCTCTTCCCCTAATATAACATTTGATACACACATTCAAAAATAGAAACTAAAATTTTCAAAACAATGGACATACCAATACCAGTTACAACAACCTATTCAGTAATTCTAAGATCCACATACACATCCACTCATTCACCAACCATCCTATACAGTCACTCATACATGTACTCACTCATCATATGTACTCATACACCTATACATCCTGTTACACAACGCCACTCATCCATAGACTTACTCACACACATAGTCGCTCATGCTAATAAAGAATCAAACATCCATTTACTTGCATATACAGTTATACACACACCACCACACTTACTTCTACAGAAACTTACACATACTTAGTCTTTTAAACAATCACTTATAGCAACACATACTTATTCATACAGGAACTCTTTCAATCTCTCACTCTCACATATAATCACTTATGTACACCAATAGTCACATATACTAGTTTAAAACATATGTAGTTACTCACAAAGACACTATTGAGACAGTCATTCACTCACTAACACACCCATGCACACACTCATCTACCCATACAGTCCTGCACACATGCTGTCTTCAACACATACAAACAGTGAGTCACTCATTCATGCACCTATGCACTACGTAATACCCCCCACAAATGTCATTTGAGATGTCATCAGTGATGTCATGAGTGATGTCACTGACCATGTCATGAGTGATGTAATATGTGACGTCATCATCAGTGGATTGCGGGCGCGCGAGTTATAGTTAGCTGAACTAACTATAACGGGGGAATTTCAATGGTTTTGAACGAGTGAAATGTCCAGCTAACTATAACATGTGTGAAACCTATGTTTTTTTCATTGAATTTGCAAGGTTTTTTAAATGCTAATTCCTAACTATAACGTGTGTGAAACCTATGGTTTTTTCAGTGAATTTGCAAGGTTTTTAAATGCTAATTCCTAACTATAACGTGTGTGAAACCTATGGTTTTTTAAGTGAATTTGTAAGGTTTTTTAAATCCTTTTTTTTTCTTTTTCTTTTTTTCTTTTTCTTTTTTTTAAAACAATATGCTACCTATGTTTATAATCATTGATTTACTGTATCCTTCAATATAGAAAGGTTCACCTTTTTAAAAAAAAATGGTTAGATATAGTTGAATAACATAGTTAATATCTTCTACAAACCTTTTTTTTTTTTTTTTAGGATTTTTTACTGTGCGAGTACGGTAAGCTTACCGTACGCGCAAGGTGCGTTTTATGTACGGTGCGCGTACGTAATGTTTATGCTCTGTGTGCGCATGCATACGCAATTTACGTATGTGTCCGTAATTCGCGTGCGCCGCGTAAGCGCTTGCTCCCTACGCGCACGTGCGTGCGCACGTTACGCGGAACCGCCGTACGTACGTGCGCGCGCGTGCGCGCATGCTTCTAATGCGCATGCGCGCATGCGCATGTCTCACGTACGCGCATGCGTACTTTTACCGTGCGCGTACGGTAAGCGTACGTAGTGCGCACGGTTGGTCATGTGATCCAGAAACAACACTTTTCATTGGTTTAAACTTGTTTCATTTCCAGAAACTTCCAACACCACACCCATTCCCCTCATTACTGCTTGTGATTCCTTAGGAGAAGGAGCTGAATTGTCTTTGGGATACAATGGCAGAGCAGCAGTCCTCTTCTGAGAGTGAGCAGGGCAGCAGCATCATTAGACAGAGAAGGAGGAAACAGAAGAATTCTTTTGTTTGGGAGTATTTCACTTTTCCAGAGGGGCAGAAAAAGGTAAATGCTCCATTAGTCGCCTGCTCACTTTGTGAGCGTGTCTTATCTAGAGGTAATCCAAGGAAGAAGTATTCCTTTGGTAATCACACTATGTTGAGACACATTAGGGATGTACATCCCAGGACTTTTGCTCGACATACTGAAGCAAACCCTTCAGTAAGTCACCCGAGCACATCCGCAGAAGCTCAGCCGAGTACATCTTCGGCAGCTCAGCCGAGCACTTCCTCTGCGGTGGGAGCATCACCCTCTTCTGCTCCTCTGGACATCTACCCTCGGTTTCAGAGGGTACAAATAAGGTGCATCACTTGTTACTCACTTATTGCTGTGGGGGAATCTAGTATTCCTATAATAGATAATAAGATTGAGCAGCACAAGTGCGGTTCCTTCTAATATTCCCATTCTTTCTTTCCTCTGTCCCTGTATTAACACAAGGGCTCTTTTAAGAGCCACCCTACCTTCCATTTTTTTTTTCTTTATTTCATCTGTTTTTAAAAAAATTAAAAATTACCGTGCGCCTTTTAAAAAAAATATATATATTTATTGCACCCTTCAATGTACTTCAGGGACCACAAGAGAAATGACAACAGCAGAGTGAGGAGAACTGAAAACAAGGAACTACGAAAGTAAATGTGTGATATATACAGATATTTCAAACTTACCTGACCAACTTAATTTTCATTAAATGGTTTTTTTAAATTGCTAGAAAAAAAGGATTAATTTTCATAAAATTTCTTTCTCAATCTGTAACAAAAGAAACTTTTATCATATACATTTATACACTTATATAGACACTCACACACTAACAAGTATCCATAGAGCTACTCTTACACCTACTCAGTCATGCAAATAATCACACTCCCATTTACTCACCTATGCAGTTATACAGAAAATCAACCAACCAACATCCAAACATTTCATTTTGATTTTTATTTCAATTTTTTTTTTTTTCCGCCGTACGCTTACCGTACGCGCACGGTACGCGTACCCCGCGTTTAAAAAAAAAAAAAAAAATGTATTTTTCACACTTCTGAGTCCTTTTTGGACCCCCTGACAAAGGCTAGGGGTCTGCAACTCTCTACCTTGCCCCCTTTTCACGTTCTCCACCTTTGTTTTTTAGTGTGAGACACACAAAATGGCGGCCGACACTTCCTGATTGCGACCGACTGGAATGTTTACTGTCATGTAACCACCAATCAGAATTATGCTCGCGCACGGCAGCGTGCGCGTACGGTAAGCTTACCGTACACGCACAGTGCGCGCTTATAGATATATATGTACTTTTAACTGAAATATTCTCAGGAACTACAGAACAGATTGACTCCAGATATTCAAAAGGCACATCCCTGACCTGAGGACTACCTCTCTGCCAAATTTCAAGTAATTCTGTTCAGCCGTTCGGGTTGTACCTTGGACTAAAGGTCCCTATGGAAAAATGCATGGGGAAAACGCGTTTTGGGACCCCCCTTTTTTCTCGGCCCCCGCTTGACTAATCACCCCGAGACTTTCAGGGTAGGAGCGGAGCGGAGCGCCCCACCTATTTTGAAAAATTCGCGAGGATTTGTCAACCGGCGCCAGAGTTATTCAAAATAGAATTTTCAGATTTCCTATGGAAACACGGTCCTAACTATAACTATCTACTGGTGACCGACAGTAGATAATATGTATATATTTATATATATTTGGGTATATGTATATATATATAAAAC
The DNA here is from genome assembly GCF_964204655.1 of Triturus cristatus. NCBI lineage: Eukaryota > Metazoa > Chordata > Amphibia > Caudata > Salamandridae > Triturus > Triturus cristatus. The sequence goes on along the minus strand of NC_140579.1, from coordinate 303,774,125 downwards.
AATGTGGTTATCACCGGCGCACAACTCCAGCGGGTGCTGACGCAAAGCCAAACCAGTGGCCTGAATTATTTTTCTATTGAAACAAAATTGCGCCGCACTCAAAAATCTATTTACTGACTTAATTTATTTAGTCAGAGCTGATCTGTTCACCTACGCGTTTCAGCCTCACAGGGCCTTGCTCACGGTTGGTGAATAGTGTTACTCCACACACATATCCACACACATATATATACATGGCTCCCATTTCTGCCCATTATGCGGCATTATGGGAGTTGAAGTTTGAACAATACAATTAAGTTCTAAATCCATATTCCAATTCTTTACTTTTTACCAGTTTGCATTACATTTAAATATCACATTATTCTTTCAAATGAGTAGTATCATTTCAACTTATAAATCCAGTATCAGCTATGAGTTATATGGATTTGTCATTTTTCAAGCAGTTGCAATCCATGTTGTTATCACTGTTGATTTAATTTTATAGCATTATACATATAACAACCATTATTTCATTTTATGATGTAGTACCATTAAATCAGTGATCATAGTTCAGATGAAGATATATTGTGAGATGTATTTTCTGTTCCAAATTTCTTGGTGTTCCTTTTTCACAGTTTTGGATCCTTCTTTGCTGCCTCATAAATTTACATATAGTTCTTCATCATTATTAAGGCCCAGTGGGGTCTTCGTTCTCCATCTTATGATGTATCGAGATTCTAATTGTCGTAGCTTTTTTACTCTGTCTCCTCCGCGCTCATTTTGTGGAATTATGTCCAATCCAAAAAATGTCATCATTTGGCAGTCATTGTTCTTGCATTGAGCTGTATGTTTGGCTGTGGCATAGTTCATGTCTTTATTTTTGACAGCTCTTATATGTTCCAAAATCCTCTTTTTAAGCATACAGGTGGTGCTGCCAATATATTGTAGGCCACATGAACATTGAATTACATGGACTACAAATTTGGTATTGCATGTGATCTTATGTTTAATTCTAATGATTTTTCCTTCTTTGTCAGTTATGTTTTTAACATTCATACCAATTGTACATGCCTTGCAAATGTTGCATCTTGTGAATTCTTGTTGTTCTTCTAGCCAGTTCCTTGTTGGCTTGTCCTGCAGGTTACTACATACTAGTTGATCCGTTAAGGATTTTGTCTTTCTGTACGTCACCAATGGTTGCAAACCAAGAGTGGTGCCTATATCTGGAACTCGAGATATCAAATAACCGTATTTTAGAATTATTTTAACAATTTTCGTACTTTCTTTGCTGTATGTCAAAATCAATCTCAGAGCACTTTGTTTTTCTGGTATAGAGGTTTGTTTTTCCTTTCATGTAATCACAGTTTCTGTTCGTGTTATTTTGTATAAACTGTTTTTTAAATCCCTTTCTCTATATCCTCTTGTTTTCAGTCTTCACATACTCTCCAAGATTATTTTATTGGCATCTGTATCTTTGGAGCAATTACGACGCATCCACATGAGTTCTCCATATGGGATGCTTTTGAGCAATGACTTTGGGTGAAAGCTAGTCCCATGTAGGATGCTATTCGTGGCAGTTTCCTTCCTGAACAAGGTTGAATGTATCTGTCCTTTGTCGATGTATGTACATGTATCCAAAATGTTTATATTGGTTTGGCTGATGGAGCATGTGAAGGATAGTCCTATTTTGTTTTGATTCAATTTATTAAAATGCTCCATAAAATCATCTCTCTCGCCATGTCAAATTATAAATGAATCATCTATAAATCGAACCAAAAGGATTATCTTGTTCAAAGCCTCTTGATTCTCCACCCCCATGCTATTTCCTTCTCCCACCATTCCATTGTCAGATTCGCATAGTTGGGTGAAAATGAAATCCCCATGGCTGTGCCGTACAGTTGTTGGTAAAAGTCATGGTTGAAATGAAAAATGTTTTTTAGGCACATTTTGATCATTGTTAGAAGCATGCCTGAGTGTTGTAGCTCCGTTATTTTCCGTTGTTTAAAAAAGAAGGCACATGCTTGTAGACCAATTTCATGTTTTATAGATGTGTATAAGGATACTACATCTATGGTTGCCATCATATAATTTGGCTCCCATGTGGTCTCTGCCAGTATTCGAAGAAAATCTCCTCTTTCTCTTATATAGGAGCTTAGGTCATGAACAATTGGTGCTAAAAAGTGATCCACATAAGTTGAGATGTTTTCATGTAAAGACACACAAAATGATACAATTGGCCTCCCAGTAGGATCACAGAGAGTCTTATGAATTTTACGTGGAAAGTATATAGTAGGGATTGTCGGTTGATCACTTGTTAAAAATTGAAGCTCGTCATCATTGATCAAATTCAACTCATGCCAATTCTTTAAGTTTTTATTTAAGTCCAGAGCCATTTGGTTGATGGGGTTGTAGTCAATTTCTTTGTATTTGGTTTAATCGTTGAGTTGTCTATAAACCTCTTTCATATATTCAATTTTGTCTTGAAGGACTATAGTCCTACCTTTGTCCGCCGGTTTTATTTTCCATTATCATTTTCCATTAATTTCTTCAAGGTGATATGTTCTTTTTGAGAGAGATTTTCTGTCTTTTTTCTATGTCGAGTTTATTCCATATTTTCTAGTTCTCTCATGATCTCATCTGATAAAAGTTCAAATTTGTTTACTGGCGATAGTGAGGGGCAGTATTTTGATTTATTTTTTAGCCCACTATATATATATATATATATATATATATATATATATATATATATATATATATATATATATATATATATTATCTACTGGCGGTCGCCAGTAGATAGTTATAGTTACAACCTAGTTTCCATAGGAAATCTCAAAATTCTATTTTGAATAACTTTGGCGCCGGTTGACGAATCCTCGCGAAATTTTCAAAACTAATGGGGCGCTCTGTTCAGCTCCTACCCTGAAAGTCTCGGAGTGATTCGTCAAGCAGGGGCCGAGAAAAAATGGGGTCCCAAAACACGTTTTCCCCATGCATTTTTCCATAGGACCTTTAGACACAGCTACAGCCCGAACGGCTGAACAGAATTACTTGAAATTTGGCAGAGAGGTAGCCATAAGGTCAAGAAAGTGCCTTTTGCAGGTCTGGTGTAAATCTGTTCAGTATTTCCTGAGAAAATAGCATTTAAAAGCATATATATATGTGGGTGGAGCCTAACCACACATCTCATCCTGAGATCTGATTGGCTGTCAGCACTTCATCCAAGAAGTGTTGGCAGCCATCTTGGGACCAATATACATGATAGCACCTCATTAAAAAGCATTGCAGTTAATAGAAGGTTTTAAGACTTCAGTTACATTATAAATCATTTGTTGATGGTACCATACTCATTTTAGGAATTGTGGTATGTTCTAAGGTGATTTCACCATGTGAAAAAGACTTCTGCTGGGATATCATGATTGAGAGAAAAATATTTTCTCATGCTTTTACCACAGAGGTTTGGAAGGTGATCTATAAGCTAAACTGAGAGCTTATTTTCTGTAAATTCACATTATCTTTCTCAGTCATGTGAGAATGAAGTCTGACATTCTCAGTAAAACATGTACATCCAACAAGGGCAGAGACTGTCAGTTGATTCCTTTGTGTTCTACTGCAGCTTCCCAGAGTATTCCAAAGAACTACTAGAGCGCTAACAGTCCTACTTATGATAAACGTATGGCACACCTGAAGCCATCTTGCTTGGATTAAAGTGGTAACTCTCAAAACATTTAATTTAAAAAGGAACAAAATGAGGGGGTTCATTTTTCCATAAAAAGTATGATTAGTGCTGCAGAAAGAAAAATTAGGGCACATTTTGAGTGACTTCTTAAATCCTCTTCTATTTCATTAAAAAACTTCTGACATACAGACTGAAACATGCACTTTCAATACCAGCAGCAGTTTTCCCTGGTGAGCAGTAGCTTTACTACAGTGATCTAATGAGCAAAAAGAGTGCTAACATTCTGAATTTATGGCAAATGTGTGACACATCTGAATGCCTTCTTGATGGATTCAAAGTAAAAAACTGAAAGTATTTCCTACTGAGGAGACTGCAGTAAATGAGGAAATTAGGAAACTTCATAACAAATAAGTCTCCCAAGATGGCCACCAGAGACAAAAGAGCCCAAATGTAGCCCAAATATCACCCAGATGTAGCCCAAGTATAGCCCAATGACAGAATGTCCCAGAATGTTCTTAAAAACAACTAGAGCGCTTACTGTCTTCATTATGACAAAAGTATGGCACACCTGAAGCCATCTTGATTGGAATAAACTGGTAACACTTAAAACATTTAATTTAAAAAGGAACACAATGAGGGGGTTCATTTTGCCATAGAAATTATGATTAATGCTGAAGAAAGAAAATGAGGGCACATTTTGAGTGACTTCTCAAATCCTATTCTATTTCATTAAAATATTCTGACATGCAGACTGAAACATGCACTTTTAATACCAGGAGCAGACTTCCACGGTGAACAGTAATTTTACTACAGTGATCTAATGAGCAACTAGAGTGCTAACATTCAGAATTTATGGCAAATGTGTGACATATCTGAATACCTTCATGATGGAATCAAAGTAAAAAACTGAAAGCATTTCCTACTGAGGAGACTGCAGTACATGAGGAAATTAGGAAACTTCATAACAAATAAATCTCCCAAGATGGCCACCGGAGACAAAAGAGCCCAAAATCACCCATATGTAGCCCAAATATAGCCCAATGACAGAAGTGTGCAAAACACTTATTATTTTGTGTATTTGCAGTGTTATATAGTGCAGACTTGTCAGGTATTGGAGTGCTTTACATGAGCATTGGTTACATCACACAAGAACAAATTCATTTTGGTTGTAGACATGGGGAGACTAAGTGATTTGACCAGAATCACAGAATGTCGAGCTGAAGCAGAAACTTCAACCTGGTTCCCCAGTTGCAAAGTCTGCACTTCTGGAAGTAACACCACATCCTCTCCCCTAAGTGCAACATTTAATCAAGTGGTCAACTGGATAAAAAAACATAAAGATAACAAATAATTTAAAAGTGCTTTGTCGCTATTTGAAAACTCAGAAAATATGTCCTTATTTTAGTCTTTTAGAGCACTAACCATAATTTTGATGCCAATAAGACCCTCTCATATATGTAATTTCTAAAGGAAATGCTCTAGGTATTACAGTTTTGATTACATCAAGATGATGTCAGGCGTTCCACACTTTTGTAATAAATATAGAATGTTAGCAATCTAGTTGTTCATTAGGATACTGTTGAGAGGCAGAGGCCAGGGGTATGGACTCTGAAAATTGAAGACAGGTAGGAGGGTGCAAAGGCAACAATTTAACCACACTGAGCAGGCAGGAAGGGCCGTGGAAGCACAACAGACTATGGAGGGCAGTGGAAAGGGGGGCAGGGGCAACAAACCAACAATACAGGACTTGCAAGAGAGGCTGTGGCAATGTAATAGACCATTGTGGGCAGAAGGAAGAGGCAATGGTCGTACAACCATACATGCCAACAGACCCGAATCAGCCAGGAAACGTCCAATGTTTTTAAGCTCAAATGGGCTTTATTTGATCTGTCTCCTGTCTACAATCTCCTCTTTTTCAATGTAACTCAAAGGGGAAAATCAATACCCCAGTTTTTTTTCAAAATCTCCCTCTTACCAAGTTCAAAATGTTCGCAAGTATGGTACATTGGATCATGGAAGGAAAAGGGATAGGGACATGGACTCGGATAACAGAGGACAGGAGGGACATGGAGAGGTGCACCAAACTGACCCTACAGGGCAGGCATCAGGGTTTGCAGCAGCACAATACACCACACAGCGCATGCGGGATGGGAGTGCAGCACAACAATCCATAGAAAGCAAGAGGGAGGGGACAGGACCATGCACGTGGACAACAGAGAACAGATGGGAAAGAGGCAATGGTAGTTAGCTGACCATAATGGACAGACAGGAGAGAAAGCTGCAGCATAACAGACCATAAAGGGCAGGAGGGACGGATCAGGGGCATTACAATGGAACAGACAAGCCAGGAGGGAGGGAGTAGGGGTCTGCACATGTAAACAGAGGCCTGGGGGCAAGGGGGCAGGGCAGGAGCAGCAAGAGAGCCATGGAGGTCAGGCAGGATGGGCACTAGAAGCAAGACACACCATAAAGAGCAACAGTGAGACTGTGATGGCATACACACAGACCATGGAGGGAAGGTGGGAGGGGGTCAGGGGCAGCTAACTGACCACACAGGTAAGGTAGGAGGGGCCATGGCAGCACAGAAGACCATGCATGGGAAGTGGGAGGGTTAGTGGCAGCACAATGGCTATGATGGGCAAGAAGGAGGGTGCAGGGGCATGCACAAAGGACGATGGAGGATAGAAGGGAGGGTCAGGACCTGTACACAGACAAGAAAGTTCAGGGAAAGGGGCCTCACAACAGACCACACTGGGCAGGCAGGAGGAGCAGTTGCAGCACAACAGACCACGGAGGGCAGAAGGGTGTGGCAGTACAATGGACCATGTAGGACAGGAGGAAGAGGATAGGGGCATGGCATGTGGACAGGCAGGGTGGAGGTGGCAGGGACAGGTTACAGTCATCTGACAATGCTAGGCAGGTGGGAGGGGAGTGGCAGCTCAACAGAACACTCAGAGTAGATAGGAGTGGCAGGTCCATGGGACATGGTGGGCAAAAAGGATGGAGCAGGGGCATGCACAAAGACATCGGAGGGCAGGGGGAAGGAGAATAGGGGCAGCAAGCTAAGCACAGAGTTTAAGCAGGAGGTCAATGATGGGGCATAGAATTGGGCAATGGAGGGCAGGAGGAGTGGACTGGTACATCATACTAAATTGAGGGCAGTGGCAGCACATCAGACCATGCATGGCAGGAGGGAGGAGGTTAGTCCATGGATTCACACAACAGAGGATAGGGAGGAGGGGGATGGGGCAGCAAGCTAACTGTTCAGAGAAGGCGGGTATTAGGAACTTTATTGTTTTTAAAACATTGTGTCTGTGCGAACTACTTAAAATATAAACAAGTATGCAGCATAATCTCACTTTTATTCAGGAAGAAGAGGACGTTTGTGACTGTGACTCCGGGCTCACTTGGCAGAAACACCCCCTGACCTTCCACCCCCTATCGCAAAATGTAATGCCCGTGAAAAGGGTAGGTGAACACAGTGTTATATAGAACATAGTCCTGAGAGCACGATTGAAAATGAAAACTAGATATAGTGTATGGTATAAACTATGCACCAAAAAGTGTGATATAAGATGAACCGGGCGTGAAATATAATATGCAATACATTGTGCGCAATGACAGATTCATTGGAGAGCGTGAGATAGCACAGGCACTAGCGCATGCTATGCGATATGCGCCTTGGAGTGCAATATGCACAGGGCAGTGTTGTGTAACCTAACTAGTCTCTAAAGTTGTAATATAAAATATGTGCTGGGGAGTGTAACGTTGCATATGCACTGTGACAAAGATATGGATCCCAGATTGTAATATGTATGACATAGCACTGTGCGTTATAACATAGGCATCGAGGAAGGCACGTTAGATGGGGCAATATAACCCGTGCGAAGACAAGTGTGGCATGACATACCCACGGGGTGGTGTTACAGTGCACATGGGCTAGAGAGTGTCATAGCATATGCACTAGCTAGTGGAATACAACACAGAGGTGTGTGGCACTCGGCAGGCAATGGTGGGTGTAACACAGCATTGGGCTCTGTCAGGAGCGCGCTTTGACTCTCAAGTGATGTTCGTCCCCTTTACAGAGAGTAAAATAAAAAGTATTACACATCCGGCAGTGGATGTGTGTTTTATTAACCGTGAGGGGGGTTTCTTGCATAGTTTTGGTCGAATTTTTGTTGAATCCCCTTTGAATGGCTTGGTGTGCAGGTGTGTTAAATGTGCCCGTCAATAGCTACCCATGTTTGTATAAATAAACGACAAGGGTGTCTACCGGGATTAGGCACGGTAGGGCATCAGACATGTCAGAGCGTCACTAGTGGTGTAAATACATTCCATGTGGATTCATTGCATGCATAGTCGCCTTTTAATGAATATCACGTAAATCGTCATGGTGATAGGTACGTAGGGTTTGTCCAGCATGTCCTAGGTGTGTCTATAAATATATATTTTTTAAAAATAATAAAAAACAGTGGCCGGCCCTGGGGATTGGGGTCAAAAAAATATAATTAGGAGACAGGCCCTGGGGGATGGGGTCATCAGGGCCAATAAATTAGAATAAGAAGGGGAACCACACAGCCCCCCTTCTTAAAAAATTAAAATAAATAAAAGACTGACATCGTGCCGGAGGCCATGCCCCCTCCGTGCAGCACTCTGCAAACGCGCCCCCAACAGGCATCTCCAGTATGCGCCAGGGAGCTGCGCTGCAGACAGGTGTTCTGAGGCCAAGCCCCTTTTTACACCTCTCTGCAACGCAGCTCTGTGGCGCTTACTGGAGGTACATAGTGGTCTAGTTTGACCCTAGGGACCCTTAGGATTCAAGGGGACTTAATCTCTCAACTTAGAACAGCCACAGGGCGCGTTTATACAGTGGTGAAGGGAGGGGACGGGGCCTGAAGTGACGTGTGCAAACACGCACTATGGCACGTTTTAAATTGGGGATATAATTTCCCTTCAATACTGAGGGCCCCTGGGGGCTAACTAGCCCACCAAGTGCTTCCAGTAAGCGCCACTGAGCTGCATTGAAGAGAGGTGGTCCAGGCCGTGCCACTTTTACACCTCTCTGCAACGCAGCTCTGTGGCACTTACTGGAGGTACCTAGTGGGCTATTTGGACCCTAGGGACCCTCAGGATTCAAAAGAACTTAATCTCCCAACTAAAAACGGACACAGGGCGTGTTTACACAGTGGTGAAGGGAGCTGACGGGGCCTGAGTTAACGTGTGCAAAAATGCCCTGTAGCCTGTTTTAAGAGGTAGTTTTAATCCCCATGCCCCATTATATACTAGGGGCTTACAGAGGAGGTCATGCTAATCACAGGGGGACCCCAACGCATAATGTTCCCTAGTGTATGTAGGTGTTTTCACTGTATTCTAAGTGTCTTTTAACATAGCACTGGCTCTAGGACTGGTTAGTCAGACTCAGTTACCACCAGTATCCGTCTGAAAAAGTTGAGGGTACAGGATGATTTTGCAACAAGGCTTCTTTCTGCTCTTCTTTTTGTTCTTTCAGCACGTTATCCTTCTTCCTGCACTTATCTTCGTATTTGAGGACTTCTGTTGCTTCTTTCTGCACTTCTTTTGTTTCTTTCTGTGCATTTTTTCTTCTTTCTTCACATGTCCTATCTCTGTAGGCATAGTTAGAAATTAGCATTTAAAAAACCTTTGAAATTCACAGAAAAAAACATAGGTTTCAGGCACGTTATAGTTAGGAATTAGCATTTAAAAAACCTTAGAAATTCACTGAGGGGTTATAGTTAGCTGGACTTTTCACTTGTACAAAACCATTGAAATTCCCCCGTTATAGTTAGTTCAGCTAACTATAACTCACGCGCCCGCAATGCACTGCTGATGATGTCACATATTACATCACTCATGACATGGTCAGTGACATCACTCATGATATCACTGATGACATCTCAAATGACATCACTGATGACATCACTGATGACATCATCTTTGTGATAGAGTGGCAGACCTCCTCTCACCCTAATATAACCTTTGATACACACATTCAAAAATAGAGACTAAAATTTTCAAAACAATGGACATACCAATACCAGTTACAACAACCTCTTCAGTAATTCTAAGATCCACATACACATCCACTCATTCACCAACAGTCCTATACAGTCACTCATACATGTACTCACTCATCATATGTACTCATACACCTATACATCCTGTTACACAATGCCACTCATCCATAGAGTTACTCACACACATAGTCACTCATGCTAATAAAGAATCAAACATACATTTACTTGCATATACAGTTATACACACACCACCACACTTACTTCTACGGAAACTTACACATACTTAGTCTTTTAAACAATCACTTATAGAAACACATACTTATTCATACAGGAACTCTTTCAATCTCTCACTCTCACATATACTCACATATATACACCAATAGTCACATATACTAGTTTAAAACATGTAGTTACTCATAAAGACACTATTGAGACAGTCATTCACTCACTAACACGCCCATACACACACTCATCCACCCATACAGTCCTGCACACATGCTGTGTTAAACACATACAAACAGTGAGTCACACATTCATGCACCTATGCACTACGTAATACCCCCCACCGAACCATGCAGACACTCAGACTGATACTCAAAAAACCAACTAATAACCTATATAGACACCCATGTAGCTACTCACCAACCCATGCAGCCACTTATACACAAAGTGAGAGACTGATACAGATATTTACATATTTAAACATTACTCACTAAGCCATGTATTCACTATGATACACTTAATCAGTCAGTTACACAATCAATTTTTGAAAAACAAATCATCCATTTAGACACTTATATACCCATTTATTCTTCCATCGACCTTGAGATATACATATATAAAACATATTTAATTTTCAGAAAAGCACACATTCACTGGATGATGTCATCAGTGATGTCATCAGTGATGTCATTTGAGATGTCATCAGTGATGTCATGAGTGATGTCACTGACCATGTCATGAGTGATGTAATATGTGACGTCATTAGCAGTGCATTGCGGGCGCGCCAGTTATAGTTAGCTGAACTAACTATAACGGGGGAATTTCAATGGTTTTGTACAAGTGAAAAGTCCAGCTAACTATAACCCCTCAGTGAATTTCTGAGGTTTTTTAAATGCTAATTCCTAACTATAACGTGCCTGAAACCTATGGTTTTTTCTGTGAATATATATATATATGTATATATATATTACCTAGTGGCAGTCGCCAGTTGGTAGTTATAGTTAGGACCTATTTTCCATAGGAAATCTGCAACATTCTATTTGGAATAACGTTCGCGCTGATTGAGGAATCTTCGCGAAATTTTCCAAACTTTTGGCCAACTCCGGTCCGCTCCTATCCTGAAACTTTCACGGTGATTCTTCAAGGGAGGCCGAGAAAAAAGGGAGATCCCAAAACGTGTTTTCCCCATGCATTTTCCCATAGGATCTGTTGACGCAGCTACAGCCCGAACTGCTTAACGGAATTACACCAAATTTGGCAAAGAGGTAGTCCTCAGTTCAGACTTGTGACTTTTGCTTAAATGGTGTAAATCCGTTCAGTAGTTCCTGAGAAAAGTAGAGTTAAATAGATAGATATATCTGGGCGGAGCCTAACCACACATCTCATCGTGAGATCTGATTGGCTGTCAGTACTTCATCCAAGGAGTGTTGGCAGCCATCTTGGGACCAATATACACAATAGCACCTCAGTAAAAAGCATTGCAGTTAATAGAGGGTTTTAAGACATTAGTTACATTATAAATCATTTGTCGATGGTACCATACACATTTTAGGAATTGTGGTGTGTTCTAAGGTGATTTTACCATGTGAAAAAGCCTTCTGTTGTGATATCATGAATCATGTTTGAGAGAAAACTATTTTCTCATGCTTTTCCCACAGAATTTTGGAAGGTGATCAATAAGCTAAACTGAGAGCATATTTTCTGTAAATTCACATTATCTTTCTCAGTCATGTGAGAATAAAGTCTGATATTCTCAGTAAAACATGTACATCCAACAAGGGCAGAGACTGTCAGTTGATTCCTTTGTGTTCTACTGTAGCTTCCCAGAGTGTTCTAAAGAACAACTAGAGCGCTAACAGTCCTACTTATGACAAACTTGTGACACACCTGAAGCCATCTTGATTGGAATAAAGTGGTAACTCTTAAAACATTTAATTTAAAAAGGAACAAAATGAGGGGGTTCATTTTGCCATAGAAAGTATGATTAGTGCTGCTGAAAGAAAAATTAGGGCACATTTTGAGTGACTTCTCAAATCCTCTTCTATTTCATGAAAAAATTCTGACATGCAGACTGAAACATGCACTTTCAATACCAGCAGCAGACTTCACTGGTGAGCAGTAGCTTTTCTACAGTGATCTAATAAGCAACTAGAGTGCTAACATTCTGAATGTATGGCAAATGTGTGACACATCTGAATGCCTTCTTGATGGAATCAAAGTAAAAAACTGAAAGTATTTCCTACTGAGGAGACTGTAGTAAATGAGGAAATTAGGAAACTTCATAACAAATAAGTCTCCCAAAATGGCCACTAGAGACAAAAGAGCCCAAATGTAGCACAAATATCACCCAGATGTAGCCCAAGTATAACCCAATGACAGAATGTCCCAGAGTGTTCTAACGAACAACTAGAGCGCTAACAGTCTTACTTATGACAAAAGTATGGCACACCTGAAGCCATCTTGATTGGAATAAAGTGGTAACACTTAAAACATTTAATTTACAAAGGAACAAAATGAGGGGGGTCATTTTGCCATTCAAATTATGATTAGTGCTGCAGAAAGAAAAATGAGGGCACATTTTGACTTCTTAAATCCTCTTCTATTTCATAAAAGAATTCTGACATGCAGACTGAAACATGCACTTTCAATACCAGCAGGAGACTTCCCTGGTGAGCAGTAGCTTTACTACAGTGATCTAATGAGCAACTAGAGAGCTAACATTCAGAATTTATGGCAAATGTGTGACACATCTGAATGTCTTCTTGATGGAATCAAAGTAAAAAACTGAAAGTATTTCCTACTGAGGAGACTGCAGTAAATGAGGAAATTAGGAAACTTCATAACAAATAAATCCCCCAAGATGGCCACCAGAGACAAAAGAGTCCAAATGTAGCCCAAATATCACCCAGATGTAGCCCAAGTATAGCCCAATGACAGAATGTCCCAGAGTGTTCTAACAAACAACTAGAGCGCTAACAGTCTTACTTATGACAAAAGTATGGCACACCTGAAGCCATCTTGATTGGAATAAAGTGGTAACACTTAAACCATTTAATTTACAAAGGAACAAAATGAGGGGGTTCATTTTGCCATAGAAATTATGATTAGTGCTGCAGAAAGAAAAATTAGGGCACATTTTGACTTCTCAAATCCTCTTCTATTTCTTAAAAACATTCTGACATGCAGACTGAAACATGCACTTTGAATACCAGCAGCAGACTTCCCTGGTGAGCAGTAGCTTTACTAGAGTGATCTAATGAGCAACTAGAGTGCTAACATTCAGAATTTATGGCAAATGTGTGACACATCTGAATGCCTTCTTGATGGAACCAAAGTAAAAAACTGAAAGTGTTTCCTACTGAGGAGACTGCAGTAAATGAGGAAATTAGGAAACTTCATAACAAATAAATCTCCCAAGATGGCCACCAGAGACAAAAGAGCCCAAATGTAGCCCAAATTTCACCCAGATGTAGCCCAAGTATAGCCCAATGCCAGAATGTCCCAGAGTGTTCTTAAGAACAACTAGAGCGCTTACTGTCTTACTTATGACAAAAGTATGGCACACCTGAAGCCATCTTGATTGGAATAAACTGGTAACACTTAAAACATTTAATTTAAAAAGGAACAAAATGAGGGGGTTCAATCAATCAATCAATCAATCAATCAAATAAGCTTTAATTCGGTTTGTACAAATACAACCATATAAGCTGAGCAGATTAAAAATACATTAAATAACAAAAAATATAATTCGACAAAATCATGGACAGGTAATTGTACCTATACAAGCCCTAACTTAACTGGCATTGAATGGTGAGTCATAATTAATATATCCAGAAATATACATATTTAGAAAAATAAGACATTGTAAAATTAAGTCATTTAAAATCTTTTGTCAATAGCTATGACCATGTAGGTGAGGGAAGTAGATGGCTAACATAAAGTGACTCGTGCAAAAAAAAAAAAAAAAAATGAGTCCAACTCATTATAGTAAAATGACTGATGCATAAAATATATTATTCCATGAATGACTTATACATAACTATAACATCAAGGTAAAATACAATTTGACATTCTCATTTAGCAGATAGTTATGGATTTCCTAGCGGCTCTGCATTTTATAATATATAGTGCTACATGGAAACAAATGTCCCAACTCTCTAAGGAACAGAGTAGGTTCATGGCATCAGCTGTTAAGCGAATGTTATATTTTAAAAGGATCGGTTTCAGATAAAATTTCCTCAAGAATATATAAAATTTACAAAATAACAGGAAATGGCAACAACTTTGTTTGGAGACATTGTCACATGGGCATACTTTGCTAGAACCAGCCCCAATCACAGGGAATGATACGAGATGGTGTACGGTACCCAGTCTTAAACGTACAAGAACATATCGGTGTGATTTCCTGGTCACTTCCACCAAATATGTCTGAAGGCCTTTTTTTAGGTTAAGCTGCCTATAAAATACAGAAGTTTTATAGGTCTTAATCAATTTATTCCTTTCTTCTGTTTTATATAGAAGGAATATATCTTTAATTTCCTTCTTAGAAGGTAGAATATCACCAACTGAATCTTTGGAGATCTTAATTCCAAATAAAATGTTATACCAAAAAATAATGTAATTCAGCCATTGAATGCGAAGATGGAAATCCAGTTTAAGACAATCCTTAATTACAGACTGAGTGAACCCAGTTTCCTCTTTGTTCCATATTGAACGCCATAATAGTAAAGGGCGTAATGCAGCCAGGTCCGATAAATAATTAAGGCCTGTTTCTTGGTGAATTAAATCAGATGAGGCTGCAACTGGGACACATAGCAGACGTTTAAGGAATGTATTTTCATTTGTTTGCAATTGGGCCATTGGGGAATAGCCCCATAAACCTGCTCCGTATAAGGCCGAAGAGACACATCTTGCGTTATATATGGTTAACATGTCTTTTATTCTGTAATCCCCTATTTTTGAGGCAAAACGAAAAATGCCATTAGAATTTCTAGTCATTTTGTGACCAATGTTTCCTTGCTCGTTGGACCATTTGCCATTCGCATCAAAATTGATGCCTAAATAACAAAAGGTGTCAACCGCTTGTATCTTCGAGCCTTCAAGAAAAAAGGACCGTGATGATTTAATTTTACGTCCACATATCATGGTAAAAGTTTTTAGTTTATTAATCAGCAATTTCCTGTCATTAATAAAACCAGTAAAAACATCAATTAAACGTTGTAGACCCAGAGGAGTACGTGAAATTAGGACGGCATCGTCCGCATATAACAAAATGGGCACAACAGTGTTATCTATTTTGGGGGCATCAGCAGGGGTATTATTTAAAACCTCGGCAATTTGATTTATAAAAAGGGAAAATAAAAGGGGAGCCAATACGCACCCTTGTCTGATGCCCCTACGCACAGTGAAAAAAGGGGTTCGCTCACCCATCGGACCATAACGCACACTACAAGAGAGTTTTTCATATATCCTAGCTAGGAAAAACACAATCTCCTTTGGTGCCCCAGATTCCAGTAGTATCGACCAGAGGAGCGAATGATCCACTAAATCAAACGCACTGCTTAAGTCAGCGAAGCATAAAAACAAATTACCCCCTTTTACCACTGTATATTTGTTAATAAGTAATTCCAAATTAACACATTGTTCAATGGTCCCAATGCCCTTCCTAAAACCATATTGGACTGGAGTCAGTACGTTGGATTCTTCGGCCCATGTTTCCAATCTTTTTAAAAGCACCCTACTTAGTACTTTTATTGAAGAATCAAGCAATGAAATAGGGCGATAATTGCATGCTTCCGAGCGCGAGCCCTTTTTAAAAAGTGGGACAATTAAAGATTCGGCCCATGACAATGGAAAATTACCTGTAGCAGCAGCATTAAAAATTCTTGTAAGGATTGGTGCCCAGAGATCCATTTCGTCCTTGTATAGATCAATCGGGACACCATCCGGGCCGGGGGCTTTTCCCCCTTTGCTATTTAACAAACCTTCACGCACCTCCTCAACGCTAATTGATAGTGATAGTGGGGGCCAAGTAAAATTATTTATTAAAAGAGGAAAAGTTAAAACAATCTGTTCTGGGTTAAAGATTTTTGAAAAGTGCTCAATCCATTCAGTGCAATTAACATGGGACATCAACACCGGGGTGCAATCCTCTTTTAGAAAGGGGCTATTTACAGTTTCCCAAAAGAGTTTGATGTTGTTCAACTCACTGGCCATGGTTAGTTTGTCCCAAGCATCTGATCTCAGTGCCTTTTTTTGTGCAAGAATTGCTTGTTTGTAGTCTTTACGTAGTTTACAGACAAGAGATTGATTACGAGGTTTAGTCCTTAGTGCTAGTTTTAATTTTGATAAAATCTTGGAGCATTCAGAGTCGAACCACTTCTTACCATTCTGCCTAGAACCTTTGGTGTTCCTAGTTAGGATATTTTTTATAACAGTATTTATGTTATCAAATTCCATACATAGCTGTCCAGGGGTAACCTCCTCACTGAGGCAGTAATTAATACTGTCCCTGCATTTACCAATCACATCCCGTTGGATCTTTTGTGGATCCAGACCAGTCCACTTAAGTCTGCTACCATTTGGTCTAATAGGGAGGATATCATTGATTGTATGGGTAATGCTAGTAATTCTGTTTCCCCAGGCTAACAGAACTATGGAAATACTGTTATGATCACTAACTACCTGTTCGGATATCCAAAGGTTCATATAAGGGCAATTCTTGGAGAATAGGATATGATCTATGTTGGTACTAGCTTCCCTACCAGTGAATGTGGGACATTTAAGATGGTCCTCATTTAAAGTACAATCCAACAGCTCAAGATCGAATTTGGCCATTAAGGTGTTGAGGATTGTACCATATTCACAGTGGGAAAAATGCAACATGTCATCTTTATTACCATCAGTGGTGGAATAGGTATTCAAATAGCCACAAGAATTAGTATATATAGTGGGACAAGCTTGAATGTTAAAATCGCCGGCCCACAGAACTGCAGCCAATTTGCTGGATGAATTTAAAAATCCGTCCAGCACTTTTTCCAGTGGCGCTAAACAAGCTCCTCTATCTTTCTGGAAATTATTATTATAGAAATTTACTAGTACCAGGTCTTTGCCTTGCGGGAAAGATAATCGTAAAACTTGACTGTAATTGTCAATAGGTAAGTGAGATAAAACTTTGCAACCAATCAGTTTGGTAGAAATTAACACCATAAGACCACCTTTTGCTCTACCCATTAGCGAGGGAGTCGCGTTTACATAGTACGAGGTATAGCCCTCTACCGAAATAGGTTCTGTACTCCATGTTTCTTGCAAGCATATAATATCAGTGCCGCAAGTAATAAAGTCTTGCCATAAGGGCATCCCTAATTTGTTTCTAATACCTGCTATATTCCATGTAGTCAATGTATACCCCTTTTGAGTTAAAATTTCTTCGTCATTAAGCAAATTTTTATGTACATCCTTACACAAGTTAAACTTATCAAAAGTATCAACTATAGAATTAACAGGCTCATTGTCACCATTTACCCCTGTTAACTTGGTTGTCAAAAGCAGGTCCGTACGTAATCCTTGACTATTCTCCTTTTGTATAGGGGTCAGGTTTGGTGTCCCATTTCCCTCCCCTTCAACAATCTCCGCAGGTTTTGTGTGTCAATCAGTGTCCTCCATTGAGGTCAGACATTGAAACCTATTATATAGTGGTAGTGGTGCACTCACATAATGGGTAATGGGTTTCATAACATGATTATTGGCTAATGAGTGTCTATAAAAGTAGGCAAGTGGCAACAGGGTAGTATTAAATTCCCAATGAGAGGGAGGGGGGGCACTACGCAGAACTTTGTGTGCCCAGAATGGTGATCTAAAACTAATAATGATACAGTCCCCATTAAAGTGCTTAGTTGTGGGGCCTATCCATCCTACTCGCTGAGTGAGTAGGATCTGTTCTGCATGTAAAATTGGCAGACCACAATTATTAGTTAACCAATAAAGAGTTTTGTTTTTCAGAATCTCATTGGTCTCAAGTTGCCCTTCCCGTAGCCTAGGGACATTACAAAGGATCGCGACATACGCTCCACATTCTGGAGGTAGATTCATTACTGGTGGTACATTAACACTTTTATAATCTATATGGTGAAAAGTACTCTTCAATTGCTCTGGATTTTGAGGCCCTTGTTTCCCTGCGTCTGCTCTTGATGTTACAACCTTTTCCGCTGGAGCTGTGTCTTTATCTTCGCTAGTCCCTGCATCAGAGGGGCGGCTAGAACTACTACATGAGCTTATAGGTAAGGTACATGGGGCACCTAGTTGTTTATCTGACCCCCTTGATCTTGACTTTGTGCCATCAGATACGTGCGAGACAGGGGCGGGGGTAGGTGTGGGCATCCTCCTACTCTGATCAGTGTTGGGTATAGTGGCAACTGGTTGTATTGAAATCGGCTTGAGTGAGAGTATTATTGTCTGTACATGTTGATCAATGGAGTTAACCCTAGCTTCAAGAGCCCGAATACTCTCGTTGATGGGCCCTAGAAAGGTTGATACAAGTACGTCCAATCTTTCCCAAAAGCCATCAGTACTGGGCTCAATATTGGGACGATTTGGCTGGACATTAGTAACCTCTGATTGATCTACACGTGGCTCTACTACAAGTAGTTTTTGGGCCGCTTTGAAAAAGCGGCCATTACCTTTACCCTTGGGTTTAGATGCCTTCTGTTCTTTGTTATTATGTTTTTGTTTATTTTTGGCCTTTTGGCCTCGTGTTTGAACTGGTGAAGTAATAACAGGGGATTGTGAAATAACAATAGGTGTCCCGACAACATTGTTACCATCAACATTAATAAAGTCATTAGCCAAAGGCTCTTTCTCATTTGAAACCTGCTTCGACAGTACAGGGGTGATGGACAGTCTACTTGCCGGAGGAGTGTGATCCAAAGTCCGGGAATGATTAGAGTTAATTAATTCCGAGTTAATATTAGTTCCTGGAAGTTCAGGTAAACCAGCGTAGGAAATCATTAACATAGAGTCATAGGAATTGCCCAAGGTTGTAGATGCATTCTCCGGTAAAATAGGTGGGACTGATCCAATAGGAAGAGAGAGACGCCTTTCGGTAGACTCTATAGCCGAAGCGACTACCCCTATAGTCTTTTGCAGCATTCTGTCAATTGCTGTTAGGCTTGGAAGAGGATTGGTAGATGTTTTGTTAAGTCTAGTGTTGGGTCGTGGGTGGGTAGGATTGTTTTTACCCATAGCAGACTAGCGTGACAGACAAGATGTACTATTCAATGAAGACTCTTACCTCCACCACGGGTGCTATTGATCGTAGCGAACAAGGGGGGTGGCCCAGCCCAGCCTCGTCCTGCCCCGGACGGCCACAGACGGCCCGCCCTTTGCCCGGGCTTCGCCCGGCACGGCCCGCGCGCGGTCCCGCGAGGCGGAAGCCCAGCTGCTGTTTGTAGCGCCTCCAGGCGCGAAAGAACAAGGGGCGGCTTCCAGTTCCGCCGCAGGGGATGCTGGGGAGTGTAGTCCCCTCTCCTCACGGCGACCGCGATGACAAGGCGGCAGCGGGAGGGAGACAGTCACCAAACGCAAACTTCGTGTCCAGGGCAGGCAGGTAGGAGGGCAGCTACCAACACACAGGGAGAATAGAGACACCCGCTCGGTCAGAAGCCCAGCTGCTGTTTGTAGCGCCTCCAGGCGCGAAAGAACAAGGGGCGGCTTCCAGTTCCGCCGCAGGGGATGCTGGGGAGTGTAGTCCCCTCTCCTCACGGCGACCGCGATGACAAGGCGGCAGCGGGAGGGAGACAGTCACCAAACGCAAACTTCGTGTCCAGGGCAGGCAGGTAGGAGGGCAGCTACCAACACACAGGGAGAATAGAGACACCCGCTCGGTCAGAAGCCCAGCTGCTGTTTGTAGCGCCTCCAGGCGCGAAAGAACAAGGGGCGGCTTCCAGTTCCGCCGCAGGGGATGCTGGGGAGTGTAGTCCCCTCTCCTCACGGCGACCGCGATGACAAGGCGGCAGCGGGAGGGAGACAGTCACCAAACGCAAACTTCGTGTCCAGGGCAGGCAGGTAGGAGGGCAGCTACCAACACACAGGGAGAATAGAGACACCCGCTCGGTCAGAAGCCCAGCTGCTGTTTGTAGCGCCTCCAGGCGCGAAAGAACAAGGGGCGGCTTCCAGTTCCGCCGCAGGGGATGCTGGGGAGTGTAGTCCCCTCTCCTCACGGCGACCGCGATGACAAGGCGGCAGCGGGAGGGAGACAGTCACCAAACGCAAACTTCGTGTCCAGGGCAGGCAGGTAGGAGGGCAGCTACCAACACACAGGGAGAATAGAGACAAATGAGGGGGTTCATTTTGCCATAGAAATTATGATTAGTGCTGAAGAAAGAAAAATTAGGGCACATTTTGAGTGACTTCTCAAATCGTCTTCTATTTCATTAAAAAATTCTGACATGCAGACTGAAACATGCACTTTTAATACCAGGAGCAGACTTCCATGGTGAACAGTAGTTTTACTACAGTGATCTAATGAGCAACTAGAGTGCTAACATTCAGAATTCATGGCAAATGTGTGACATAACTGAATGCCTTCTTGATGGAACCAAAGTAAAAAACTGAAAGTATTTCCTACTGAGAAGACTGCAGTAAATGAGAAAATTAGGAAACTTCATAACAAATAAATCTCCCAAGATGGCCACCAGAGGCAAAAGAGCCCAAATGCAGCACAAATATCACCCAGATGTAGCCCACGTGTAGCCCAATGACAGAAATGTACAAAACACTTTTTTTTTGTGTATTTGCAGTTTTATAAAGTGCAGACTTGTCAGGTATCGGAGTGCTTTACATGAGCATTGGTTACATCACACGAGATCAAATTCATTTTGGTTGTAGACATGGGAAGATTAAGTGATTTGACCAGAATCACATATTGTTGAGCTGAAGCAGAAACTCCAACCTGGTTCCCCAATTGCAAAGTCTGCAGCTCTGGAAGTAACACCACATCCTCTCCCCTAAGTGCAACATTTAATCAAGTGGTCAACTGGATAAAAAACCATAAAGATTACAAATAATTTTAAAGTTCTTTTTTGCTATTTGAAAACTCAGAAAATATGTCCTCATTTTAGTTTTTTAGAGCACTAATCAATCAATCAATCAATCATTGGCATTCATAAAGCGCGCTACTCACCCGTAAGGGTCTCAAGGTGCTGGGGGGGAGGGGGTTATTGCTCGTACAGCCAGGTCTTGAGCTGCCTTCTGAAGGAGAGGTGGTCCTGTGTTAAGCGGAGATGGCTGTGGAGAGAGTTCCAGGTCTTCGCTGCAAAGTAGGAAAAAGATTTGCCTCCGGCGGTGGCTTTGCGGATGCGGGGGACGGCTGCCAAGGCTTGTCCGGTCGATCGCAGGGTGCGGGTGGGTATGTAGAAGGAGACGCGGTGGTTGATGAGTTTGGGTCCTTGGTTGTGAAGGGCTTTGTGTGCGTGTGTGAGGAGTCTGAACGTGATCCTCTTGCTGACTGGGAGCCAGTGAAGCTTTTCCAGGTGTCCGGAGATGTGGTGGTGGCTCAGGACGTCTAGGGTGAGGCGTGCGGCAGCGTTCTGGATTCGTTGGAGTTTCTTCTGTAGTTTGATCATGGTGCCGGCGTAGAGGGTGTTGCCATAGTCCAGGCGGCTGGTGACGAGGGCGTGGGTGACGGTCTTCCTTGTGTCGGTGGGCATCCAGTGGAAGATCTTGTGGAGCATGCGAAGGGTGTTGAAGCATGCCGATGTGACTGCGTTGACTTGTCTGGTCATGGAGAGGGAGGAGTCCAGGATGAAGCCCAGGTTGCGGGCGTGGTCGGTGGGTTGGGGAGTGCTGCCTAGGGCGGGGGGCCACCAGGAGTCGACCCATGCGGTGGGAGTAGGGCCTAGGATGAGAACTTCCGTCTTGTCGGTGTTGAGTTTAAGCCGGATGTCCGTCATCCAGTCCGCTACTTCCTTCATTCCTTCGTGTAGTCTGGTTCTAGCAGAGGAAGGGTCGTTGGTGAGGGAGAGGATGAGTTGAGTGTCGTCTGCGTAGGAGATGAGGTTGAGTCCGTGTTTGCGTGCGATGTTTGCCAGGGGCGTCATGTAGATGTTGAAGAGGGTAGGGCTGAGGGAGGATCCTTGTGGGACGTCGCAGATGACCTTGGTCGCTGTTGATCTGAAGGGGAGGAGGCGGACTCTCTGAGTTCTTCCGGCGAGGAACGAGATGATCCAGTCCAAGGCCTTGCCTCGGATGCCGGCGTTGTTGAGGCGCTGTATCAGGGTGCGGTGGCATACCGTGTCGAAGGCTGCGGAGAGGTCATGGAGTATGAGGGCCACGGTCTCTCCCTTGTCGGTCAGGGATCTGATGTCGTCGGTGGCTGCGATGAGGGCGGTCTCGGTGCTGTGGTTGGCCCTGAAACCGAACTGCGAGGGGTCGAGTGATTTGTTGGTTTCGAGGAAGGTAGTCAGTTGAGTGTTGATGGTTTTCTCAATAACCTTTGCTGGGAACGGGAGGAGAGAGATGGGTCGGAAGTTCTTGAGGTCTGTGGGGTCTGCTGTCGGCTTCTTGAGGAGGGCGTTGAGTTCGGCGTGTTTCCAGCTCTCGGGGAAGGTGGCGGTGGTGAAGGATGTGTTGATGACGTCTAGGAGATGGGGGGCGATGATGTTGTCGGCTTTGTTGAAGATGTGGTGGGGGCATGGGTCAGCGGGTGATCCTGAGTGGATGGAGTTCATCGTGCGGGTGGTTTCCTCGGTGGTGATCGGGTTCCAGGCGTGGATGGTGGTGCTGTGGGGGGTGGGTTCTGGTGGTGGGTTCGCGTTTGTTGTGGTGAAGCTGTTGTAGATGTCGGTGATTTTGTGGTGGAAGAAGGCTGCGAGGGAGTCGCAGAGGTCTTGTGAGGGGGTGATGGCTGGAGAGTTCTCTGACGATGCCGAAAAGTTCTTTGCTGTTGTGGGAGTTGTTGTCAAGTCTGTCTTTGAAGAAGATTTTCTTGCGGCGCAGAGGAGTTGGTGGTGTTTCCGGGTGGCGTTTTTGAGGGCTGACATGTTCTTGTCGGTCTGGTCGAGGCGCCAGGTTTTCTCGAAGGTGCGGCATCGTTTTTTGGAGTCCTTGAGGGTGGAGTTAAACCAGGAGCTTCTTTTGTGGTTGGCTCCGTTCGCTCGGGTCTTCAGGGGAGCCAGGATGTTAGCGCAGTTGGAGATCCAGCTCGTGAGGTTGTTGGCTGCTTCGTTGGGGTCTGAGGTGCTGGTGGGCGGGTTCTGGGAGAGAGCTGATGTGAGTTGGTCGGCGGTGATTCGGTTCCATTGTCTTCTCGGTGGTTGTTGAGCGTGGTGGTGGGTTGTGGTTTTCCTGTAGCTGAAGTGGACACAGCTGTGGTCCGTCCAGGAGAGTTTAGTGGTGTGGTTGAAGGAGATGTGTTTGCTGGAGGAGAAGATGGGGTCGAGCGTGTGTCCGGCGTAGTGGGTGGGGGTGTTGACCAGTTGCTTGAGTCCGAGGCTGGAGAGGTTGTCCATTAGGGTGGTGGTGTTGTTGTCGTTGTAGTTCTCCAGGTGGAAGTTGAGGTCTCCCAGGAGGATGTAGTCGGCAGAGGGGAGGGCGTGTGGGCTGACGAAGTCTGCAATGTCTTCACTGAAATTGGTGCGTGGTCCGGGGGGTCTGTAGATGAGGGTTCCTCTGAGGGTGGTTTTGGGGTCGCTGTGGATTTGGAAGAGGAGGTGTTCAGCGTCGGAGAGTGTGTGGTCGGTGTTGGTTGTGATGCGGATGGAGCTCTTGTGGACGATGGCGATGCCGCCTCCGGTGCGGTTGGTGCGGTCTTTCCTGATGATTTTGTATCCGTCAGGGATGGCTATGGCGATGTCGGGTGCCGATGAGGGGTTCATCCAGGTCTCACTAACCATAATTTTGATGCAAATAAGACCCTCTCATATATGTAATTTCTAAAGGAAATGCTCTAGGTATTACAGTTTTAATTACATCAAGATGACGTCAGGTGTTCCACACTTTTGTAATAAATATAGAATGTTAGCAATCTAGTTGTTCATTGGGATACTGTTGAGAGGCAGAGGCCAGGGACACGGACTCTGAAAATTGAAGGCAGGTAGGAGAGCGCAGAGGCAACAATTTGACCACACTGGGCAGGCAGGAAGGGCAGTGGCAGCACAACAGACTATGGAGGGCAGTGGAAAGGGGGGCAGGGGCAACAAACCAACAATACAGGACTGACAAGAGAGGCTGTGGCAATATAATAGACTATTGTGGGCAGAAGGAAGAGGCAGTGGTAGTACAACCATACATGCCAACAGACCCGTTTCAGCCAGGAAACGTCCAATGTTTTTAAGCTCAAATGGGCTTTATTTGATCTGTCTCCTGTCTACAATCTCCTCTTTTTCAATGTAACTCAAAGGGGAAAATCAATACCCGAGATATTTTTCAAAATCTCTCTCTTACCAAGTTCAAAATGATCGCAAGTATGGTACATGGCAGGAGGGAGGAGACTAGTCCATGGATTCATACAACAGAGGATAGGGAGGAGGTGGATGGGGCAGCAAGCTAACTGTTCAGAGAAGGTGGGTATTAGGAACTTTATTGTTTTTAAAATGTGTGTCTGTCGAACTACTTAAAATATGAACAAGTATGCAGCATAATCTCACTTTTATTCAGGAAGAAGAGGACGTTTGTGACTTTGACTCTGGGCTCACTTGGCAGAAACACCCCCTGACCCTCCACCCCCATCGCAAAATGTAATGCCCGTGAAAAGGGTAGGTGGACGCAGTGTTGTAAAGAACATAGTCCTGAGAGCACGATTGAAAATGAAAACTAGATATAGTATATGGTATAAACTATGCACCAAAAAGTGTGATATAAGATGAACCGGGGCGTGAAATATAATATGCAATACATTGTGCGCAATGACAGATTCATTGGAGAGCGCAAGATAGCACAGGCACTAGCGCGTGCTATGCGATATGCGCCTTGGAGTGTAATATGCAAAGGGCAGTGTTGTGTAACCTAACTAGTCTCTAAAGTTGTAATATAAAATTTGTGCTGGGTAGTGTAACGTTGCATATGCAACACAGCATTGGGCTCAGCCAGGAGCACGCTGTGACTCTCAAGTGAGGTTTGTCTCCTTTCCAGAGAGTAAAATAAAAAGTATTACACATCCGGCGGTGGATGTGTGGTGTATTCACCAGCGGTGTAAATACATTCCACGTGGATTCATTGTATGCATAGTCAACTTTTAATGAAAATCACAAAAATCGTCATGGTGATAGGTACATACGGTTTGTCCAGCATGTCCTAGGTGTTTCTATAAATATATATTTTTTTAAAATAATCAAAAACCAAACCCGGCCCCGGGGGATGGGGTCCCCGGGCTATAAGTGGCCTGAGGAGGGGGGCAAGGCAGCCCCCCTCCTATAGAATTTTTTTTAAAAAGGCCATGACCCGGGGGTTGGGGTCCCCGGGGCCGATTAAGGCCTTGGGAGGGGGGTCACGCGGCCCCCTTCCAAATTTATTTTTTTCAACAAAAAAAAAATAGGGTGCAGGCCCTGGGGGATGGGGTACATACACTAGGGAACACTATGCTTTGGGGTCCCCCTGTGATCAGCATGACCTCCTCTGTAAGCCCCTAGTATATAATAGGGCAGGGGATTAAAACTACCTCTTAAAACGCGCCACAGGGCGTGTTTGCACACGTCACCTCAGGCCCCGTCCCCTCACTTCCCCACTGTATAAACACGCCCTGTGGCCGTTTTAAGTTGGGATATTAAGTCCCCTTGAATCCTGAGGGTCCCTAGGGTCCAACTAGACCACTAGGTACCTCCAGTAAGCGCCACAGAGCTGCGTTGCAGAGAGATGTAAAAAGGGGCATGGCCTAGACCACCTCTCTGCAATGCAGCGCAGTGGCGCTTACTGGAAGCACCTGGTGGGCTAGTTGGCCCCCAGGGTCCCTCAGGATTGAAGGGGAATTATTTCCCCAACTTAAAACGCGCCACAGGGCTTGTTTGCACACGTTAACTCAGGACCCGTCCTCTCCCTTTAAAACTGTGTAAACATGCCCTGTGGCCATTTTTAGTTAGGAGATTAAGTTCATTTCAATCCTGAGGGTCCATCTAGCCCACTAGGTACCTCCAGTAAGCGCCACAGAGCTGCATTGCAGAGAGGTGTAAAAAGTGGCATGGCCTGGACCACCTCTCTGCAACGCAGCTCAGTGGCGCTTACTGGAAGCACCTGGTGGGCTAGTTAGCCCTCCAGGGGCCCTCAGGATTGAAGGGGAATTATTTCCCAGACTTAAAACGCGCCATAGGGCGTGTTTGCACACGTCACCTCAGGCCCCGTCCCCTCCCTTCCCCACTGTGTAAACACGCCCTGTGGCCGTTTTTTAAGTTGGGAGATTAAGTCCCCTTGAATCCTGAGGATCCCAAGGGGCAAAATAGCCCACTAGGTACCTCCAGTAAGCGCCACAGAGCTGCGTTGCATAGAGGTGTAAAAAGGGGCGTGGCCTCAGAACACCTGTCTGCAACGCAGCTCCCTGGCGCATACTGGAGATACCTGTTGGGCTAGTTGGCCCTCAGGGACCCTTAGTATTGAAGGGTAATTAATTCCCCAACTTACAACTGGCCAGGGGGTGCTGCAAGGAGGGGGCATGGACTCCGGCGCGATGCCGGTCTTTTTTTTTTTTTTTTTTTAAGAAGGAGGGCTGTGTGGCCCCCCCTTCTTTTTCTAATTTACAGGCCCTGGGGACCCCATCCCCCAGGGCCTGCACCCTAATCTTTTTTGTTGAAAAAAATTAATTTGGCCCTCCCAAGGCCTTAATCGGCCCCAGGGACCCCAACCCCCCGGTCATGGCCTTTTTTTTTTTATTCTTTAGGACGGGAGCAGCGTTGCCCCCCTCCTCAGGCCACTTATGGCCTCGGGGACCCTATCCCCCGGGGCAGCATTTGTTTTTTATTATTTAAAAAATATATATTTATAGAAACACCTAGGACATGCTGGACAAACCGTATTTACCTATCACCATGACGATTTGCGTGATATTCATTAAAAGGCGACTATGCATAGAATGAATCCACATGGAATGTATTTACACCGCTAGTGAAGCTCTGACGTGTCTGACGCCCTACCGTGCCTAAACCCGGCGCCCCTGCTGGTGGGTACTCTCCAAGTAGACACCCTTGTTGTTTATTTATACAAACATGGGTAGCTATTGACGGGCACATTTAATATACACGCACACCAAGCCATTCAAAGGGGATTCGACAAAAATTCGACCAAACTAAGCAAGAAACCCCCTCACGGTTAATAAAACACACATCCACCGCCGGATGTGTAATACTTTTTATTTTACTCTCTGGAAAGGAGACGAACCTCACTTGAGAGTCACAGCGTGCTCCTGGTTGAGCCCAATGCTGTGTTACACCCATCAGTGCCCGCCGAGTGCCTCACACCTCTGTGTAGTATTCCACCAGCTAGTGAGTATGCTATGACACTCTCTAGCCCATGTGCACTGTAACACCACCCTGTGAATATGTCATGCCACACTTGCCTTCGCACGGGTTATATTGCCCCATCTCACGTGCCTTCCTCGATGCCTATGATATAACGCACAGCGCTATGCCATACATAATACAATCTGGGATCCATATCTTTGTCACAGTGCATATGCAACGTTACACTCCCCAGCACATATTTTATATTACAACTTTAGAGACTAATTAGGTTCCACAACACTGCCCTGTGCATATTACACTCCAAGGCGCATATTGCATAGCACGCGCTAGTGCCTGTGCTATCTCGCGCTCTCCAATGAATCTGTCATTGCGCACAATGTATTGCATATTATATTTCACGCCCCGGTTCATCTTAATCACACTTTTTGGTGCATAGTTTATACCATATACTATATCTAGTTTTCATTTTCAATCGTGCTCTCAGGACTATGTTCTATAAAACACTGCGTCCACCTACCCTTTTCACGGGCATTATATTTTGCGATGGGGGGTGGAGGGTCAGGGAGTGTTTCTGCCAAGTGAGCCCGAAGTCACAGTCACAAACGTCCTCTTCTCCCTGAATGAAAGTGAGATTATGCTGCATACTTGTTCATATTTGAAGTAGTTCGCACAGACACACATTTTAAAAACAATAAAGTTCCTCATACCCACCTTCTCTGAACAGTTAGCTTGCTGCCCCATCCACCTCCTCCCTATCCTCTGTTGTATGAATCCATGGACTAGCCTCCTCCCTCCTGCCATGCATGGTCTGATGTGCTGCCACTGCCCTCCATTTAGCATGGTGTACCAGTCCACTCCTCCTGCCCTCCATTGCCCAATTATATGGCCCATCATTGACCTCCTGCTTAGCCTTTGTGCTTAGCTTGCTGCCCCTATTCTCCTTCCCCTGCCCTCCGATGTCTTTGTGCATGCCCCTGCTCCATCCTTTTTGCCCATCATGTTCCATGGACCTGCCACTCCTATCTACTCTGAGTGTTCTGTTGAGCTGCCACTCCCCTCCCACCTGCCTAGCATTGTCAGATGACTGTAACCTGTCCCTGCCACCTCCACCCTGCCTGTCCACATGCCATGCCCCTATCCCCTTCCTCCTTTCCTCCATGGTCCATTTTACTGCCACACCCTTCTGCCCTCCCTGGTCTGTTGTGCTGCAACTGCTACTCTTGCCTGCCCCGCACGGTCTGTTGTGAGGCCCCTTCCCCTGAACTCTCTTGTCTGTGCCCAGGTCCTGACCCTCCCTTCTATCCTCCATGGTCCTTTGTGCATGCCCCTGCACCTTCCTTCTTCCCCATCATAGCCATTGTGCTGCCACTAACCCTCCTGCTTGCCATGCATGGTCTTCTGTGCTGCCATGGCCCTTCCCACCTTCCCTGTGTGGTCTGCTAGCTTCCCATGACCCCCTCCCACCTTCCCTCCATGGTCTGTGTGTATGCCATCATAGTCTCATTGTTGCTCTCCATGGTCTGTCTTTTTTCTAGTGCCCAACCTGCCTGACCTCCATGGTCATCTTGCTGCTCCTGCCCTGCCCCCTTGCCCCCAGCCCTCTGTTTCCATGTGCAGACCCCTATTCCCTCCCTCCTGGCTTGTCTGTTCCATTGTAATGCCCCTGATCCATCCCTCCTGCCCTTTATGGGCTGTTATGCTGCAGCTTTCTCTCCTGTATGTCCATTATGGTCAGCTAGCTACCATTGCCTCTTTCCCCTCTGTTCTCTGTTGTCCATGTGCATGGTCCTGTCCCCTCCCTATTGCTTTCTATGGATTGTTGTGCTGCACTCCCATCCCGCATGCGCGGTGTGGTGTATTGTGCTGCTGCAAACCCTGATGCCTGCCCTCTAGGGTCAGTTTGGTGTACCTCTCCATGTCCCTCCTGTCCTCTGTTATCCGAGTCCATGTCCCTACCCCAATTCCTCCTGCCTACCATGATCCAATGTACCATACGTGCGAACATTTTGAACTTGGTAAGAGGGAGATTTTGAAAAAAAACTGGGGTATTGATTTTCCCCTTTGAGTTACATTGAAAAAGAGGAGATTGTAGATAGGAGACAGATCAAATAAAGCCCATTTGAGCTTAAAAACATTGGACGTTTCCTGGCTGAAACGGGTCTGTTGGCATGTATGGTTGTACTACCACTGCCTCTTCCTTCTGCCCACAATGGTCTATTATATTGCCACAGCCTCTCTTGCCAGTCCTGTATTGTTGGTGTGTTGCCCCTGCCCCCCTTTCCACTGCCCTCCATAGTCTGTTGTGCTGCCACTGCCCTTCCTGCCTGCTCGGTGTGGTCACATTTTTGCATCTACACTCTCCTCTGCTTCTCAATAGTATCCCGATGAACCACTAGATTGCTAACATTCTATATTTATTACAAAAGAGTGGAACGCCTGACGTCATCTTGATGTAATCAAAACTGTAATACCTAGAGTATTTCCTTTAGAAATTACATATATGAGAGGGTCTTATTTGCATCAAAAGTATGGTTAGTGCTCTAAAAAACTAAAATGAGGACATATTTTCTGAGTTTTCAAATAG
Source organism: Triturus cristatus (assembly GCF_964204655.1). Taxonomy (NCBI): domain Eukaryota; kingdom Metazoa; phylum Chordata; class Amphibia; order Caudata; family Salamandridae; genus Triturus; species Triturus cristatus. The sequence continues at coordinate 303,744,185 of NC_140579.1, read as the reverse complement.
CGACAAAGAACTTTTAAATTATTTGTAATCTTTATGTTTTTTTATCCAGTTGACCACTTGATTAAATGTTGCACCTAGGGGAGAGGATGTGGTGTTACTTCCAGAGCTGCAGACTTTACAACTGGGGAACCAGGTTGGAGTTTCAGCTTCAGCTCAACATTCTGTGATTATGGTCAAATCACTTAATCTCCCCATGTCTACAACCAAAATGAATTTGATCTTGTGTGATGTAACCAATGCTCATGTAAAGCACTCCAATACCTGACAAGTTTGCACTATATAAAACTGCAAATACACAAAAAATAAGTGCTTTGCACACTTCTGTCATTGGGCTACATGTGGGCTACATCTGGGTGATATTTGTGCTGCATTTGGACTCTTTTGTCTCTGGTGGCCATCTTGGGAGATTTATTTGTTATGAAGTTTCCTAATTTCCTCATTTACTGCAGTCTCCTCAGTAGGAAATGCTTTCAGTTTTTTACTTTGATTCCATCAAGAAGGTATTCAGATATGTCACACATTTGCCATAAATTCTGAATGTTAGCACTCTAGTTGCTCATTAGATCACTGTAGTAAAGCTACTGCTCACCACGGAAGTCTGCTGCTGGTATTAAAAGTGCATTTTTCAGTCGTCATATCAGAATTTTTTAATGAAATAGAAGAGGATTTGAGAAGTCACTCAAAATGTGAACTAATTATTCTTTCTTCAGCACTAATCATAATTTCTATGGCAAAATGAACCCCCTCATTGTGTTCCTTTTTAAATTAAATGTTTTAAGTGTTACCAGTTTAGTCCAATCAAGATGGCTTCAGGTGTGCCATACTTTTGTCATAAGTTAGACAGTAAGCGCTCTAGTTGTTTTTAAGAACACCCTGGGACATTCTGTCATTGGGCTATACTTGGGCTATATCTGGGTGATATTTGGGCTACATTTGGGCTCTTTTGTCTCTGGTGGCCATCTTGGGAGATTTATTTGTTATGAAGTTTCCTAATTTCCTTATTTACTGAAGTCTCCTCAGTGGGAATACTTTCAGTTTTTTATTTTGGTTCCATCAAGAAGGCATTCAGATGTGTCACACATTTGCCATAAATTCTGAATGTTAGCACTCTAGTTGCTCATTAGATCACTGTAGTAAAACTACTGCTCACCAGGGAAGTCTGCTGCTGGTATTCAAAGTGCATGTCTCAGTCTGCATGTCAGAATTTTTTTATGAAATAGAATAGGATTTGAGAAGTCAAAATGTGCCCTAATTTTTCTTTCTGCAGAACTAATCATAATTTCTATGGCAAAATGAACCCCCTCATTTTGTTCCTATGTAAATTAAATGTTTTACGTGTTACCACTTTATTCCAATCAAGATGGCTTCAGGTGTACCATACTTTTGTCATAATTAAGACTGTTAGCGCTCTAGTAGTTCTCTAGTTGTTTGTTAGAACACTCTGGGACATTCTGTCATTGGGCTATACTTGGGCTACATCTGGGTGATATTTGGGATACATTTGCGCTCTTTTGTCTCTGGTGGCCATCTTGGGAGATTTATTTGTTATGAAGTTTCCTAATTTCCTGCAGTATCCTCAGTAGGAAATTCTTTCAGTTTTTTACTTTGGTTCCATCAAGAAGGCATTCAGATGTGTCACACATTTGCCATAAATTCTGAATGTTAGCACTCTAGTTGCTCATTAGATCACTGTAGTAAAGCTACTGCTCACCAGGGAAGTCTGCTGCTGGTATTCAAAGTGCATGTTTCAGTCTGCATGTCAGAATTTTTTTATGAAATATAAGAGGATTTGAGAAGTCAAAATGTGCCCTAATTTTTCTTTCTGAAGCACTAATCATAATTTCTATGGCAAAATGAACCCCCTCATTGTGTTCCTTTGTCAATTAAATGTTTTAAGTGTTACCACTTTATTCCAATCAAGATGGCTTCAGGTGTGCCATACTTTTGTCATAAGTAAGACTGTTAGCACTCTAGTTGTTTGTTAGAACACTCTGGGACATTCTGTCATTGGGCTATACTTGGGCTACATCTGGGTGATATTTGGGCTACATTTGGGCTCTTTTGTCTCTGGTGGCCATTTTGGGAGACTTATTTGTTATGATGTTTCCTAATTTCCTCATTTACTACAGTCTCCTCAGTAGGAAATACTTTCAGTTTTTTTACTCTGATTCCATCAAGAAGGCATTCAGATGTGTCACGCATTTGCCATAAATTCAGAATGTTAGCACTCTAGTTGCTTATTAGATCACTGTAGTAAAGCTACTGGTCACCAGGGAAGTCTGCTGATGGTATTGAAAGTGCATGTTTCAGTCTGCATGTCAGAATTTTTTAATGAAATGGAAGAGGATTTGAGAAGTCACTCAAAATGTGCCCTAATTTTTCTTTCTGCAGCACTAATCATACTTTCTATGGCAAAATGAACCCCCTCATGTTGGTCCTTTTTAAATTAAATGTTTTAAGAGTTACCACTTTATTCCAACCAAGATGGCTTCAGGTGTGCCGTAGGTTTGTCATAAGTAGGACTGTTAGCGCTCTAGTTGTTCTTTAGAACACTCTGGGACGCTGCAGTAGAACACAAAGGAATCAACTGACAGTCTCTGCCCTTGTTGGATGTACATGTTTTACTGAGAATGTCAGACTTAATTCTCACAAGTCTGAGAAAGATAATGCGAATTTACAGAAAATATGCTCTCAGTTTAGCTTATAGATCACCGTCCAAACCTCTGTGGGAAAATCATGAGAAAATAGTTTTCTCTCAAGCATGAATTATGATATCACAGCAGAAGGCTTTTTCACATGGTAAAATCACCTTAGAACACACCACAATTCCTAAAATGAGTATGGTACCATCAACAAATGATTTATAATGTAACTAGAGTCTTAAAACCTTCTATTTACTGCAATGCTTTTTAATGAGGTGCTATCATGTATATTGGTCCCAAGATGGCTGCCAACACTTCTTGTATGAAGTGCTGACAGCCAATCAGATCTCACGATGAGATGTGTGGTTAGGCTACGCCCAGCTATATATGTGATTTTACTTTTGATTTTCTCAGGATCTACTGAACAGATTGACACCATTTAAGCAAAAGGCACATGCCTGACATGAGGACTACCTCTTTGCCAAATTTCAAGTAATTCTGTTCAGCCGTTCGGGCTGTACCTTCGACTAAAGGTCCTATAGGAAAATGCATAGGGAAAACGTGTTTTGGGACCCCCCTTTTTTCTCAGCCCCAGCTTGACGAATCACCCCGAGACTTTCAGGGTAGGAGCTGAGCGGATCGCCCCATTAGTTTGGAAAATTTCACGAAGATAATTCAACCGTCGCCAAAGTTATTCAAAATAGAATTTTCAGATTTCCTATGGGAACTCGGTCCTAACTATAACTATCTACTGGCGACCGCCAGTAGACAATATATATAATCTACTGGCGGTCGCCAGTAGATAGTTATAGTTAGGACCTATTTTCCATAGGAAATCTGCAAAATTCTATTCCCAATAAGTCTAGCGCCGATTGACGAATCTTCGAGAAATTTTCCAAACTTTTTTGGCCAGCTCCACTCCGCTCCTACCCTGAAAGTTTTGTGGTGATTCGTCAAGCGGGGGCCGAGAAAAAAGGAGGGTCCAAAACACCTTTTCCCCATGCAATTTTCCATAGGATCTGTTGTCGCAGCTACAGCCCGAACCGCTGAACGGAATGACACCAAATTTGGCAAAGAGGTAGTCCTCAGTTCAGACTTGTGCCTTTTGCATAAATGGTGTGAATCTGTTCAGTAGTTCCTGAGAAAATTAGGGTAAAAAAGTTAGTGATATCTATGGCCGGGGAGGATCTGCGGACCCTACCCGCACCGTAAGCGCACCCTCCCCGAACCGAGCGCGCACCCTCCCGATCGCGCGCTGAATGCTAATTGGCTGTCAAGTGTCTCTCTACATTCGAAACCAGGAACTGTTGGCGGCCATTTATTGCCTTGGTAGAAGCGAGGCTGAAGAAGCAAGGGGAATAAGTGTGTAAAACATATAAAGGGGGCAGAGTGGAAATACTCTGACCCTCTATAGGTGCTTAGGGGGTCCCAGAAGGACCCGCTGAGGCCCCCTTTTTTTTTTTTTTTAAACGGCGAAATACGCGCACGGTGCGTGCACGGATTCTCACGCATTGGGTGCGCGGATCCATGGCAATGTTTTTTGAAAAAAGACAAGAAAACATTGGTTGTATGACTACTTTCTACACTGAAAGGTAGTGTGTATATTTCTGTTTTTTAAAGGTATGATTCTTATTGGTTAACAAAAATAGATTGTAAGGAACATTATATATGATAAGCTGATATGTTGTAAAGTCAAGCACACTTCCTGTCTTTAGTAACATTGTGTGCTGAACTTGTGACCAGTGAGCTCAGTGCAGTGTTCCATGACCTGTTTCTATGGTAACAGGCAGAAGGCAGATTGGGGGAAGGGTTGAAATGTATTTCAGTTGGAAAGGGTTGAAATGTTTAACCAATAGAAATGTGTGTTTGCTTTTGAGTTTATGTGTGTAGGATTGTGATTTGATGTTTACATGTATATGTGTGGAAAACGAAAGGGAAACCTTTCCATTCTTTATTTTTGCTGAGAGGTGCACAGTGCAGAGATTCTGTAAAAGAAAATATGGTGAGTGATTGATATACTTCTTAATCTACAAAAGAACTTGAAAGATGAGTTATTTAATTGTGAGGGAATGTATGTAGACTATTTTGATTTTAATCAGACTAATGTATTTCTCCTGCTAAAGTGTAGGGAGTACTTGTTTTCTCTACAATGTATGTGCATGTAGAAACCATTCTGTGATATGCATTTGTGTTTTTCATGTGTTTGTAGACAGATAACTGTGCTGTTTTTATATTTTGGTAGAATTAGAAACCAGCCATTGTTTATGAATTTGTGAAATGAGTTATGTTATGTTTCTATACTAAAATGTAGTACTACTTCTAGATGAAGAAATGTGTTTTGGATATAGTGCAAGGGATAGTGTTGTTAGTCTAGAATCACACAGTGAGTCTGTGTGCATTTGGGAACCACTGTGAGAGAAGCATTTGGTAACATTGTGTATTTGCTGACAGATAACTGTTTTAACTTGTCATGTTGTCAAGTTTTAGTAGCATTAGAAGACAGTTATGGCTTATGCTTTCATTAAATGAGTCAGGCATTGACAGTAAAATGCAGTCGTGAAATATGTAGATTGTGTGCAGTTCCCTTACCACTTGCACTGTAGTGAATGAGTTTTGGTAAACTCCTAGGGATAGTGGTGCTTGTCTAGAATCACACTGTGAGTTAGTGTGTATTTGGGATCAGTGTGAGAGAAGCATTTGGTAACATCATGTATTTGCTGACAGATAACTGTTTTAAAACCTGTCATGTTGTGAAGTTTTAGTAGCATTAGAATCCAGTCTTTGCTTATGCGTTGATTAAATGAGTCATGCTTTGACACTGATGTGCTGTACTTAAATATGTAGATTGTGTGCAGTACCATTAACTCTTCCAGACTAGTGAATGAGTTTTGGTAAACTCCTAGGATAGTGTTGCTTGTCTAAAATCACACTGTGAGTCTGTGTGCATTTGGGTAAGGATTGTGAGAGAAGCATTTGGTAACATCGTGTATTTGCTGACATATAACTGTTTTAAAACCGGTCATGTTGTCAAGTTTTAGTAGCATTAGAAGCCAGTCTTTGCTTATGCTTTGATTAAATGAGTCAGGCTTTGACACAAAAGTGCAGTCCTGAAATATGAAGATTGTGTGCAGTTCCCTTACCACTTCCACAGTAGTGAATGATTTTTGGTAAACTCCTGGGTATAGTCGTTGTTGTCTAGAATCACACTGTGAGTGTGTGTGCATTTGGAAACCACTGTGAGAGAAGCATTTGGTAACATCGTGTATTTGCTGACAGATAACTATTTTAAAACCTGTCATGTTGTCAAGTTTTAGTAGCATTAGAAGCTAGTCATTGCTTATGCGTTGATTAAATGAGTCAGGCATTGACACTAAAGTGCAGTCATGAAATATGTAGATTGTGTGCAGTTCCCTTACCACTTCCACTGTAGTGAATGAGTTTTGGTAATCTGCTAGGGATAGTGTTGTTTGTCTAGAATCACACTGTGAGTCTGTGTGCATTTGGGAACCACTGTGAGAGAAGTGTTTGGTAACATCGTGTATTTGCTGACAGATAACTGTTTTAAAACATGTCATGTTGTCAAGTTTTAGTAGCATTAGAAGACAGTTATGGCTTATGCTTTCATTATATGAGTCAGGCATTGACAGTAAATTGCAGTTGTGAAAAATGTAGATTTTGTGCAGTTCCCTTACCACTTGCACTGTAGTGAATGAGTTTTGGTAAACTCATAGGGATAGTGGTGCTTGTCTAGAATCACACTGTGAGTTAGTGTGTACTTGGGATCACTGTGAGAGAAGCATTTAGTAACATCATGTATTTGCTGACAGATAATTGTTTTAAAACCTGTCTTGTTGTCAAATTTTATTAGCATTAGAAGCCAGTTTTTGCTTATGCTTTCATTAAATGAGTCAGGCTTTGACACAAAAGTGCAGTCCTGAAATATGTAGAGTGTGTGCAGTTCCCTTATCACTTCCACAGTAGTGAATGATTTTTGGTAAACTCCTAGGTATAGTGGTTGTTGTCTAGAATCACACTGTGAGTCTGTGTGCATTTGGGAACCACTGTGAGAGAAGCATTTGGTAACATCGTGTATTTTCTGGTAGATAACTCTTTTAAAACCTGTCATGTTGTCAAGTTTTAGTAGCATTAGAAGCCAGTCTTTGCCTATGCGTTGATTAAATGAGTCATGCTTTGACACTAATGTGCTGCACTTGTAGATTGTGTGCAGTACCCTTACCTCTTCTAGACTAGTGAATGAGTTTTGGTAAACTCCTAGGATAGTGTTGCTTGTCTAAAATCACACTGTGAGTCTGTGTGCATTTGGGTAAGGATTGTATTGTGAGAGAAGCATTTGGTAACATCGTGTATTTGCTGACGGGTAACTGTTTTAAAACCGGTCATGTTGTCAAGTTTTAGTAGCATTAGAAGCCAGTCTTTGCTTATGCTTTGATTATGTGAGTCAGGCTTTGACATAAAAGTGCAGTCCTGAAATATGAAGATTGTGTGCAGTTCCCTTACCACTTCCACAGTAGTGAATGATTTTTTGTAAACTCCAAGGTATAGTGGTTGTTGTCTAGAATCACACTGTGAGTCTGTGTGCATTTGGGAACCACTGTGAGAGAAGCATTTGGTAACATCATGTATTTGCTGACAGATAACTGTTTTAAAACCTGTCATGTTGTCAGGTTTTAGTAGCATTAGAAGCTAGTCTTTGCTTATGCGTTGATAAAATGAGTCAGGGTTTGACACTAAGGTGCAGTACCATGTACTATTCGGTTCACTGTGGCAGACCTGGACATTTAAAAGTTTTACCTAAGCACTGTTCTAGAAGTACTCTGATTATTTAGTCAGTTTCTAAGTACCAAATAGATTGCTTCAAATGTCTATGCAGTATGCATGTAGTGTTCTAACATACTATACACTTGTCTTTTACACCTTCAATTCCCTAGTCAGTATCCATACACTTCCAGGAAACATCCTGTCACTTTGCAGTCCTCTAGAGACCCATTCAACAGCATGTACTAATCCATTCACTGTGCCAAAACCCAAACACTTATAAATTCACCAAGACACTCTCTTTCCAGTACTCTAATGATTCAGTCACTGCCTAAGTATTCATGCACTGAGCCAGGTCTTAGCACATGGACTTCTTCAAACCTCTATCCACTATGCATGCAGTCCTCTAACCACCTACACACTTGTCTTTCACACCTTCAATTCCCCTGTCAGTATCTGTTCACTTCCAGCAAACACCCTGTCACTGCCGTTGCACTCCTCTAGTGACCCATTCAGCATCATGTACTAATCCATTCACTGCTCCAAACCCTAATAAATTCACCCAGGCACTCTCCTTGCAGTACTCTAATCATTCAGTCAGTACCCAAGTACTCATCCAGTGACCCAGGCCTTAGTATATGGACTGCTTCAAACCCTTATCCACTATGCATGCAGTCCTCTAACCACCTACACAATTGTCTTTCACGCCGTCAATTCCCTAGTCACTATCCATACACTTCCAGGAAATACCCTGTCACTCCCTTTGCAGTCCTCTAGTGACCCATTCAGCACCATGTACTAATCCATTCACTGTGCTAAAACCCAAACACTTATAAATTCACCAAGATACTATCTTTGCAGTACTCTAATCATTCAGTCAGTGCCTAAGTATTCATACACTGAGCCAGGCCTTAGCACATGGACTGCTTCAAACCCCTATGCACTATGCATGCAGTCTTCTAACCACCTAGACACTTGTCTTTCACACTTTAAATTTCCTAGTCAGTATCCATACAGTCAAGCACTTGTCACTCCTCTAGTGACCCATTCAGTACGAAGTACTAATCCATTCCCTGTGCGAAAAGCCTAGCACTTATAAATTCACCTAGGCACTCTCCTTGCTGTACTCTAATCATTCAGTCAGTACCCAAGTAGTCAAGCAGTGAGCCAGGCCTTAGCACATGGACTGCTTTAAATGCCTATGCAGTATGGATGCAGTCCTCTAATCACCTACACAGTTGTGTTTCACACCTTCTATTCCCTAGTTAGTATTCATACTCTTCTAGCAAACACCCTGTCACTCACCCAGTGTGTCTCCTTATAGTACTGTAATCATTTAGTCAGTTAGCATGTAGTCTTTTAGTGAGGTAGGCTTTAGAGCATGAACTGCTTCAAAGTAGTATGCACTATGCATGTAGTGTTTTAACGATCGTCACACTTGTGGTTCAGGGCTATAGTTTCTTAGTCAGTTTTTATATAAAATGTGTTTGTACAGTAATGGAATAGTATAAATTTGAAAGTTATTAATATACATTTATTTGTGATTCTTTTTTACAGATACATAACAGGAGTGTTTCTCATCTGTTTGCACTCTTCTCGTGCAAGATTGTTTGGATGAAGGGTCCTTAGGTGTTTCATCATACTTGCTGTGCCGCACAAGTATTTTTTGTTAGGATCCCCTCGTAACAGAACTCTTTGGCAAATCTTGCGAGTGACGAAGGTGGCATTGGTCTTTGTTTGCCCCTTGGGAAAAGTAAAAAATTTCCTCACCACTGAAGAAAAACGTTGTGGGCGTGGTGTCTTCTGCAAAAAAAATTCCTCAGATTCGGTAAATATTTTAAAGCGGCAACATTTACAGTTTTTGTAAGTTAAACTTATAAAATTTTGTTAGCTGTATGCATTTTATATATCTGTGATTTGTTTCTTGTGGTATTTTGTTGAGAATACCATGTTGTTTTTTTTTTAACAATCTTTCTGATTTTCCAGGTCTGTCGTCGACATCCATGGTCCCCACAGGAGTGTTCCGCCTTGTTGTTTTGTATTATTGTCGTTACATTTTGTTTATTAGTTTATTGTTCATATATATGTTAATAAAAAAATAAAGTTTGAAAATAGTTTATCGTTTATATATTTATTATTATAAAAAATAAAGTTTGGAAAAAATTAATAACGTTTTTGGTTGTTCTCTTAACTGCTGTGTGACTCTTTCGTGTTCTTATTACTGTTATTTGATGGAGTCCACCATGGTTTTAAATTTTGGGGCACTTATCGCTGGAATACTGGTGATATCTGCAGTTTGCACCAACTTCTGAATAGTGTGTTAGATTTATCTCAACTTTACTTCCGTTAAACTGCTGATAATGAAATGGAGAGTAGCTGTTCCTGTGCAAAAAGACACGAGGTGCACCTTTCCGATTTATTCTAAATACTAAAATCCTGTATTGAATTGCACTGAGGTATTGGCTGTACTTACAGTGTACACACAAAATCTATTAAGAAATCTCATTGTATTTATATTGATTGGGAATAGTGCGTCAGGTGCTGGATCTTGACGAGATACACTGCTCAGTTCGTATATTGTTCTGCACACGAAAAAAATCACATCACAACTTTCACACCAATTGCAATGCGAAACAAATTCCGGCGATAAGACACGTTAGCACCAGGGATTTTACACCTGCTTTCTGCTGGTGTTAAGCAGGACAACTACCTGCACCATGAAAGGGAACACAGCCAAGAGCCACACCAGAACACCCACAGGTGCCATAGAGTCAATGAGCATGATACAGAGATACCCATGAGGGCCAGAAGACTCATCTCAACAACTCCAGGACCGCCAATGCCCCCCAAACCCACATCTTAGTAAGCGTGTCTCTGTGTTCATTGTATTAGCATGATAGGCACGAGCTCTGCAACATCACAGTGTCCTGTCACCTCAGCGTTGGCAGTGAGCCTGGATGTGTAGCTACACACGCATCCTCCTGCATGCACAACTGGCGTGTGCTGGTCTGGGGTTCACAGGTCAGTGCAGGGGTGTGCCTATCCGGCAAGGGGAACGGGGTGTCTCAGACATGTCCGTGTACAGGAAGTGCAGTAAGTGTGTCTCTGTGTTCTGGTGTGGCCTGCTACAAGAGCCGCAGCAGTCGATGTTGTAAAGTGGCATGCACCACCTCCAAACAGCACTGTGATGTTGTAGTTGGAATGTAGCAGGACATGCGCAAATAGGCATTACAATGGTGTGCCGTACGAGTGCACGAGATACAACAGTGCACTGTACAAAAGTGTGGGGGCTCGTGGGAGGGAGGAGCAGCCGTTTGGCAACATAACACACAGTGAACTCGGCCATGTGCCACATGCTGGGCATCTCATCCATGATGACCACGGTCGCAGACATCCCACAACACCAACGACTGGCCTTTGTACACATCCTGTATGAATGCAGCGTGGTTTTCACTTCTATGCTCGTTCAGTGGTGTGATGTTGGCGGGTTGTGTGACTTGTGCTCCTTGTTGGTGTGTTTCATGTTGGCCATTGTTAGTCTATATGTGTGTTGTACTTAATTGTGCATGTGTGCCATTCTGCCCATCTCCCCCCACTCCCTGCTTCTTCCTTTTCCTAGTGCTGTTGTGCCTATAATTTTGTTGCTGCACACATAAATACATGTAAAGAATAAATCAGAATAGTTCCTTGATTCTTTTAGGTTTCAAAACTTCTCTATTGGTTTCATTTTAATTTTCCATAAGAACCGTTTTTTTAATATTCAACAACACATAGAAGTCAGAAGTGCAACGTATTCTATCAACACACTTTCTAGAACATTCTACAACACGTGCAGGTTAAAAGTTCATCAATTTTTTAAAACTTAACGATATTTTTTTGTAACATTTTCTTGAACATTTAACGACACGTGCAGGTTAAAAGTTGACGATTGTTTTAAGTTCGAACAGTGCCTTCCAAATGCAAGTAGCAGGTGTGGTTGAGCTGAGCAAATTTTATCCTATGATATGTACTCCACGTTGAAACTGCTTTTTCTTAACCAATCACAAAGATGCTTTTCCACAAAACCAATGTGCACCCTACTTTTAAAAAAGAATGCTTTTCATGTTAGTTAGTTCAGCTAACTATAACTCGCGCCCCCGCAATGCACTGCTGATGACGTCACATATTACATCACTCATGACATGGTCAGTGACATCACTGATGACATCACTGATGACATCTCAAATGACATCACTGATGATGTCATCCATGTGATAAATGACTGCATCTTCTCACACCCTAATTTAACCGTTGATACACCGACTCAAAATTTGAGACGTCCATTCTCAAAACCATAGATACTCCAATACCAATAACTACATACCCACTTATTAACTCTTAGGTCTACATACACCTCCACTCATTCACCTGTACAGTCACTCATACTTACAGTCACTCCGTACAAGACTATCATATGCATTTATACACCTACATAGACACTCACACACCACCAATCATCCATAGAGGTACTCTCACACCTAGTCAGTCATGCAAATAATTAATTACACTCCCAGTTACACACCTATGCAGTTATACACACTCAAGTTCACTTACTCATAAAAATAGTACCACATTCTTACGCTCTTATACAATCATTGATACAAGCACACACTCATCCATACAGCCACTCTCACAATAACACACTCTCACATATACCCACTTATATACTCTTACACGCATGTACCACTGAGATATACATTCAATCCCTAACACACCCATACATACACTCACTCAACCATACAGTTCATCACAGATGCACTCTTAAAACTATGCACCCATAGAATCACCCACTCACACATCTATGCACAGAGTCACACACAGCCTACACACACAAACACTCAGGCACCCATACAGATATTCAGACAACCAATCAATAACCCATATAGACACTCATATAGCTATTCACAAAACCATGCAGACACTTATACACCAACACACAGACACATACAGACATTCACACAGTTTAGTCACTAGTCTGTAGTAAGATACATTTAATGACTCACTTACAGAGTCAGTTACACACCTACAAAATCATCCATTCACACACTTGTACACCCACTCATTCTTCAACAGGCCTTTCCCTATCTATAGTAAACATTAAAACTTTACAGAAACACATACTCACTGGATGACGTCATCAGTGATGTCATTTGAGATGTCATCAGTGATGTCATTAGTGATGTCACTGACCATGTCATGAGTGATGTAATATGTGACGTCATCAGCAGTGCATTGCGGGGGTGCGAGTTATAGTTAGCTGAACTAACTATAACAGGGGAATTTCTAGGGTTTTCTACGAGGGAAATGTCCAGCTAACTATAACGCCCCTGAAACCTATGGTTTTTTCAGTGAATTTCTAAGGTTTTTTAAATGCTAATTCCTGACTATAACGTGCCTGAAACCTATGTTTTTTTCAGTGAATTTCTAAGGTTTTTTAAATGCTAATTCCTAACTATAATGTGCCTGAAACCTATGGTTTTTTCAGTGAATATATATATATATATATATATATATATATATATATATATATATATATATATATATTCACTGAAAAAACCATAGGTTTCACACATGTTATAGTTAGCGGAAATTTTACTGATAAAAAACCAATGAAATTGCCCCGTTATAGTTAGTGCTGGCAACTATAACTCACGCGACCGCAATCCTCTGCTGATGCTAATACTGTATTTAGACACTTATTTGCCCATGTCTTCTTCCATACATTTTTAGCTATACATATATTACAAATATTTTTTTTTATAAAGACACATATGTCATCAGCAGAAGATTGCGGTCGCGTGAGTTATAGTTGCCAGCACTAACTATAACGGGGCAATTTCATTGGTTTTTTATCAGTAAAATTTCCGCTAACTATAACATATGTGAAACCTATGGTTTTTTCAGTGAATTTGCAAGGTTTTTTAAATGCTAATTCCTAACTATAACGTGTGTGAAACCTATGGTTTTTTCAGTGAATTTGTACGGTTTTTTAAATGCTAAGTTACTTTACGCCATTCGAGGCGTGCGCGCCCACTTAACGCAGTGCGTTCCGTGCACGGTTTTTATCAACTTTAATAAGCCCTGTACATTTGGTGGCCTTCGGCCACCAAAAGCACAGGGGGTGGGGTCAATGTGGATAGTGTTTTTTTTATTTCGATTTTATAATTTCATGTTGCCAAAATATAGTTTTTTTACTGATGTAATAAGCCCTGTACATTAGGTGGCCTACGGCCACCAAAAGCACAGGGGGTGGGGTAAGTGTGGATAGTGTTTTTTTTATTTCTATTTTTTACCGTACGCTTACGGTAAGCGTACGGTAAGCGTACTCGGCGAAATTGCCGAAAAAAAAATAAAACCGTTTTTGCTCTTGGGGGATGTTTGGGGACTCCCTCAACATGACTATGTGGGAGGGAGTTGTCAAAACAGCCCCGTAACATGTTTTTGGGCATCATGTTTGATAAATAACACTCAGTGCGAGAGACAAAATGGCGGACGCCGCTTCCTGGTTTCGGCCGATTCGAATGTTTACTAAGATCTAAGAGCCAATCAGAATCGCGCTCGCGCACGCCACCGTACGCGTACGGTAAGCGTACGGTAAGCGTACCGTAAGCGGGCTCAGATATATATATTGATTTAAAGGCTATTTTCTCAGAATCTACTGAACAGATTTACACCAAACCTACAAAAGGCACTTCCTTGACCTACGGACTACCTCTCTGCCAAATTTCTAGTAATTCTGTTCAGCCGTTCGGGCTGTAGCTCGTTCTAAAGGTCCTATGGAAAAATGCATGGGAAAAACGCGTTTTGGGACCCAACTTTTATCACAGCCCCCGCTTGACGAATCCCCCCGAGACTTTCAGGGTAGGAGCGGAGCGGAGCGTAGCGCCCCACCTATTTTGAGAAATTCGCGAGGATTCATCGACCGGCGCCAAAGTTATTCAAAATAGAATGTTGCGGATTTCCTATGGAAAAGGGGTCCTAACTATAACTACCTACTGGCGACCGCCAGTAGGTAATATATATATATATATTCACTGAAAAAACCATAGGTTTCACACATGTTATAGTTAGCTGGACATTTTACTGATAAAAAACCAATGAAATTCCCCCGTTATAGTTACTGTAGGCAACTATAACTCACGCGACCGCAATCCTCTGCTGATGCTAATACTGTATTTAGACACTTATTTGCCCATATCTTCTTCCATTAAATTTTAGCTATACATATATTACAAATATTTTTTTTTCATAAAGACACATATGTCATCAGCAGAGGATTACGGTCGCGTGAGTTATAGTTGCCTACAGTAACTATAACGGGGGAATTTCATTGGTTTTTTATCAGTAAAATGTCCAGCTAACTATAACATGTGTGAAACCTATGGTTTTTTCAGTGAATTAGCAAGGTTTTTTAAATGCTATTTCCTAACTATAACGTGTGTGAAACCTATGGTTTTTTCAGTGAATTTGTACGGTTTTTTAAATGCTAAGTTACTTTACGCCATTTGTGGCGTGCGCGCCCACTTAACGCAGTTCGTTCCGTGCACGGTTTTTATCAACTTTAATAAGCCCTGTACATTTGGTGGCCTTCGGCCACCAAAAGCACAGGGGGTGAGGTCAATGTGGATAGTGTTTTTTTTATTTCGATTTTATAATTTCATGTTGCCAAAATTACGTTTTTTTTCTCTATTAATAAGCCCTCCACATTTGGTGGCCTGCGGCCACCAAAAGCACAGGGGGTGGGGTAAGTGTGGATAGTGTTTTTTTTATTTTTATTTTTTTACCGTAAGCGTACGGTAAGCTTACGGTAAGCGTACGGTAAGCGTACCCCGCGAAATTGCCGAAAAAAAAATAAAACCGTTTTTGCTCTTGGGGGATGTTTGGGGACTCCCTCAACATGACTATGTGGGAGGGAGTTGTCAAAACAGCCCCTTAACATGTTTTTGGCCATCATGTTTGATAAACAACAC
Source organism: Triturus cristatus (assembly GCF_964204655.1). Lineage (NCBI taxonomy): Eukaryota > Metazoa > Chordata > Amphibia > Caudata > Salamandridae > Triturus > Triturus cristatus. The sequence goes on along the minus strand of NC_140579.1, from coordinate 303,728,758 downwards.
TCAGTGCGAGAGACAAAATGGCGGACGCCGCTTCCTGGTTTCGGCCGATTCGAATGTTTACTAAGATCTAAGAGCCAATCAGAATCGCGCTCGCGCACGCCACCGTAAGCTTACGGTAAGCGTACGGTAAGCGTACGGTAAGTGTACCGTAAGCGGGCTCAGATATATATATTGATTTAAAGGCTATTTTCTCAGAATCTACTGAACAGATTTACACCAAACCTACAAAAGGCACTTCCTTGACCTAGGGACTACCTCTCTGCCAAATTTCTAGTAATTCTGTTCAGCCGTTCGGGCTGTAGCTCGTTCTAAAGGTCCTATGGAAAAATGCATGGGAAAAACGCGTTTTGGGACCCCCCTTTTATCTCAGCCCCCGCTTGACGAATCCCCCCGAGACTTTCAGGGTAGGAGCGGAGCGTAGCGCCCCACCTATTTTGAGAAATTCGCGAGGATTCGTCGACCGGCGCCAAAGTTATTCAAAATAGAATGTTGAGGTTTTCCTATGGAAACGTGGTCCTAACTATAACTACCTACTGGCGACCGCCAGTAGGTATTATATATATATATATATATATATATATATATATATATATATATATATATATATATATATATATATATATATATATATATATATATATATATATATATATGAAACAAACTCCAACTTGTCAAAAAGTTTCAAAATATGCTGAAGCTTCTTAAGCAGGAAACGGACACCAGTTAGTGCTGTTGCTGTTTATTTAGATGCAAGAAATGCCACCATGACGCGTTTCGGGCCCACAAGCCCTTGATCACATGACATGCCATTTTCTTTTTTTCCCGTTTTAAAGTGCTAGTGCAGAGAATGACCGTGAAAACAGACTCTATGCATCTGTCTTCCAACATACCGGCTCGCGGCATAGTGCCGAATGCTGAAAAGCTATTTTACATCATATTGCTGTTTGTAAACAATTACACTCACTGTTTAACCCCTTCGACGCGCATGACGGAGCGGTTCCGTCATGCACGTCGGTTGCTCTGTGCGCATGACGGAACCGCTCCGTCATGGCCCCGCCCGCGCACGGAATCTTCAGCGTGGCGCGAAAATCCGCGCCGCGCTGAAGGGGTTAAATACAATAACAATGTGCAACGTTGATTTTCTGCTAGTGCAAAAAGCGACATTGAAGACAGACTATGTATGTCTGTCTTCCTACAAGTCGATTTAAGACAAAGTGCCGAAAGACAGCTGTTTTGCGTCACTATGTAATTGTAAACAATTCCACTCACTGTATATATATATCCAGCGCCTCCTCCAGGATAGGAAAAAGCACGGCACACTCCGGAGTTAAAAACAAGGGCTTTATTGAAATACAATGCGCGTGGTGCTGGCATGCCCTTGAAACGCTAAGGCAGAAATGTCTCTCATCAGTGCCCGTTCCCGGGGCTCTGCACTCTCTATATATATATCAAATGTTAAATCAACTTCTAAATCACAAACTGCTACTCTAGGAAGGGTGTCCTGGCTAGGGTGATAAATTATGCTCCATGGCGGAGTATTTGCCACTCCACGTTACGCATCTAATGAAGAGTTCTGACCGAATTCTGCCAACTGCTGCATAGTCGAGTGTTTTCTCGCAGGCAGCTTGCCAAGGGTAAGTTGGCGAGTGCAAGCGAGAATTGGTATTCCCTGGCTCGATTTTAAAGCACTAGGAGGGCACCTGGCATGATTTTCCAATCACTGGCGGTCTCAACCATTTGTGGAGAGAAAGCTGCCTCTCGAGTAGGGAATCTACTCGAGTGGCAGCAAAGAAGCAGCGTCCTCTGGAGTGCCACGTGTTGCTGTTTGCGTGAGCAGTTCAACATGCCCATTCCCACCCGGTCGCGGACCTCCACGGAATCTTGTCGAGTTTTCATGTAACTTGGCAGAAGTTTGGTCCACTCTACCTTAGGGCACGAGTTATAGTTACTTGAGGCAACTAGAAATATAAGTGATGAATTTCTATGGTTTTGTGTGTGTAAAATCTGAAACTAACTATAACGTTCCTGTACCCTTTGTTTTTTTCTGTGAATTTCTAAAGTATTTTAAATGTTATTTTCTAACTATAACATCCCTGTAACCTTTGGTTTCTTCACTGAATTCCTATAGTTTTTTAATGCCATTTCCTAACTATAATGTCCCTGCAACCTAGATTTGTGAGGGGGTGTGTGCATGGGTGTGTGAGTGTGTGGTGGTTTTGTGAGTGTGCATGTGACTGGCTGTGTGTGTCTCTGAATGGGTATGGGATTGGCTTTATGGGTGTGTGAGTGGCTGTGTGGGTGTGTGAGTGGTGTTGAGGGTTTTTGAGTGGCTGTGTAAGTGGCGGTATGGGTGTGTGATTGGGTGTGTGAGTGGTTGTAAGGGTGTGTAAGTAGGTGTGTGAAAGCTGTGTGGGTCTGTGACTGTGTGTGTGAGTGATTTTGAGGGTCTGTGAGTGGGTGTGTGAGTGGTTGTGTGGGTGTATACGTAGGTGTGTGAGTGAGTGTGTGAGTAGGCATTTGGATCTGTGAGTGAGTATGATTTGTTAAACTGAGGTCTGGATCTGCAGATCCTTGAGTGGTTAAAAAAATAGGTGTTTGGACAATTTCTCAACCATGAGGGATCCCTCCCAGACCACTCCATTAGTCTCATTGGGTCAGGGTACCTCTGCCCTGACCCCTTCCATCACTTTTTAACTTTATTTTCTCCGCTAGGAACCCCTTTTCTTGCCCCTACTTGGCGATTCACCCAGAAACTTTCCAGACACAGCTAGAATTACCGGCTCACTTTTTGGGGAAAAGTTTATGAAGTTCATCTATTGGCACCAAAGATATAGGCAAGTCCAAAAATGCTTTTCTTATGGAAACATGGTCCTAACTATAACTGCCTACAGCCTATATATAAGGTTGTCCTGAATTACACCATTTTTGGCAGAAATCCTATTTCTACTTTATTTCCCTCCAAAAAACCATGTCCCAATTCATAAAATGGCGGCCACAACTTTTCTCTCAGGTTGTGGTCTGCCAATCACAGCATTGCTGTTGGTGCAAGTATCAGCGGTGGATCCGCGTCTCTAGATATACATAAATCTTTTTTCTTTAATAACTCCTAAACTAATGAACAAATTGACACCAAATTACAAAAAGTACTCTTTCTGGACCAAGATCTTGTTTTCTGCCAAATTTGGTGTGATTCCATTCAGCGTTTCAGGTTGTGGTTGTGTCTAAAATCCCATGGAAAATTGCATGGGGAAAACATGTTCTGAGACCGCCCCTTTTCTCAGCCCCTTCTTGACAGATCACCCCGAAAGTTTCCAGAAAGCAGCTGAGGTGACTGGTAAACTAGTTTTTGAATATTTCTTGATGATTTATCAAACTGCGCCAAAGTTATTAGCAAAACAAAAAATGCTTTTCATATGGAAACTAGGTCCTAACCATAACTAAATATTGGCGTTCGCCAGTAGTTTATATATATAAAAATTCAAGAAACAAAATCAAATAACAAGATGTTAGGTGAGGGCAAAATATATGAAAAGATGTTTTGGTAAAAATATACACTACAAAGAACATTAATGTTATTGTAAAAGATATTTTTGAAATATAATTTTTGCAACATACGTTTTGAAAAACAATGTAATCACATGGAATTGCCACTGCAGGGCCAACATGTGCCAACAGAAATGAGGCGTCAGCAGTATGCAGGACATCAGAAGACAAAGAAACCTCAGAATAATCTTAGTCTGAGCAAGGGCTCGTGCCTAAAATATCAGGATCAAATCCTCAGTGTCCTGTGACTTGTTGAGGGAATGGAAAGGCCTTCAAAGCCACTATGTCCAGGATGATGAAACCATTACCTGCAGGTGGTCTGATACTAGCTGGGACTTGAACAGTTAGATACTGAGGTACAGGAATATGGAGATCCCAGCTTGTAAATATGGTTTGTGACTACCGACATCAACTTTGTGAACACCCAGGCAAGCTGAGGTAGGGCTGAGGAATACAACGGTAGATTGGAAATGTACTGACCCACAGGATTGAACTTCTCCTGAGAAAATATTAGCATAGTCTGCCAATGTCTGACCAAAACCTGAAGAAATATCGGAAGGGCTAGACAACAAGCATTAAAAATGCAATTGGTCTCGCCTTTCATTGGGTTAAAGCCATTTGCTTTGCTATACAGTACCATTAGCAAAGCAAATGGCTTTAACTTAATCAAAGGCGAGACCTATTGCATTTCCAATGCTTTTTATTTTCCTCCCCAATCAATGTGAGGGGCGGGGTGTGGATGCTAAAGACGTACGGATTTGTACATTTGCATGAAACCACAGCAAGCCTCTCTTTTAGAGTAACACTTCATACACAGTACATGGCATACATTAGAGATTTTAATTTATATTTTAAATGCTTTCAGCTAACGTCTGACTTTGCTCTTTTCCATTTGGCAAGGAAAAAACAAAAACGTAACCCTACTCAAAACACATCCCAAAAAACTTTCAAAACCAAATGAGTTTGAGTCATCTTTGTTGTTTGGAATGCATGTCGTTTGGCTAAACCCCAAATATTCCTACCACAAAATGGGCTAAATTGTCAGTAAGTGAGGCTGAAGTAACTGTGTTTTTTTTTTTTTACACTGTAAGGAATGAGGAAGAACACAGTACGAGCAATGATGGAAGGCGGAAAGGCCCAGTCTGTTAATCAAGCAGGATTACATTTGGTGATAGCGCCCCTTATGTACAGTGCTTAGAAACAGGAAGAGAATGACAAGACACGCAATATACGCATTATAAGTTATTATCACTATAAGAGAGAGGTACTGCCCCGCTAAATGTATGGCAGCCTTCTGGGGACATGCTGGCCCGACCCTTTGACAATATAGGAACTTTCAGAGGGCGCCATTACAGTGGCAGCAGCCCCTCTGGGAAGCGATGAGCCTGCGAGCCTAAAAAGACAGTAGAATTGGTTAGAATGCAGCTACAGTCCCATTAAAAAATGGAACTCATACTCCGAAGTTCTGATACTGTCCCATTAAAAGTATGGAATACATGTGGAGAAGTCCTAGCATTATCCCAATAAAAACATATCCTGAAAAGTTCTGGTAATGTCTCTTTATAAGTATACACGTGCTAGTACTGTGTACATACAATTATACAATGCATCCTGAAAAGTTCTGGTACTTCCCCCATTCAAAGTACAGAATTCCTGCTGAGAAGTGCTGATACTGTCTCACTAAAAGTGTAGAATATAATCTGAGAAGTGCTGGCACTGCCCCACTAAAAGTGTGGACTATATGCATAGTGGTGGAACTGTCCCATTAAAAGTGTGGAATATAATCTGAGAAGTGCTGGCGCTGTCCCAGGAGAAGTTTAGAATAGAAGATGAGAAACGCTGGCTCTGAACACTTTATCAGACCTCCCCCACCCCAGAGGTTCATTGAAAGAACACCGGCTCCGTTTCCTCTGCAAAGGACGTGTGCCCCTCCCTCCTGCTCTGTGTAGGGAACATCTCAAACCGGCACCTACCGGAGGTCACTGGGGGAAGGTCACAGAGAACAAGTTCAGAGCACAGTAGGTTAACCCTGTGTGAAGGCACACTGGCCTTTGGTGCTGGGGGCCGGTGGATACAGGGAGTGCCTGCTGCCCTCTGGGTAGAGAAAGGGGAACCTCGGCGAAGTGGGGCTGCGTTTACGGTTCCGAAGGAGGAGGTGGGAAGCCTGTTTAGAATGTGAGACGGGCTGGTGTTGCTACAAGTGCAGCAGCTGTGATCAGACGTGTTTGTACCAGCACGTGACATGACAGCAGCTTCACCCGAAGTACCGAGCCGTCGTGTAATTGCACAGCAGGAAGGGAAAGGGTGATGGTAGAGTCCGTGCCCATCTGATCCTTGCCCTCGAAGCTGATCCTACCAACAGCTTTCACGGCCTCTGTGACATGCTCTTAAATAACTATACCAACTGCTGATCACCCCGCACACATTTCCACTGCAAAAAAAAACTACACTTGTTAGCCTTTAAAATGTCTGCCTTTTTGTTGTTGGAAGCAGACCTTCCTTACTGCCTTCGGTTACAATGGCTACTAAGTTGTCGATCAAGTGTTTACCTGAGGACTTTATAACCGCAGATCTGATGGCAGCATCAGAGCTGTACTTTCAAAATCCGTAAATACATTTTCCAAAAAGGATTCAACAGACAAAATGTCACTTATAAATAAGCACAACTGATCAACTTTGACTAGCGGAGCCATCTTTCCAGCATTCAATGTAAAATTCAAAATAGCAAAGGTGAATTCATTTATTTTCCTTCTTTCTCTCCCATCCAATAAAATTACGTTTCTATTCTTTCCCTTCTGACGTTTTTTTTTCTTTACTTTATTTTCTGTCATCCTCTTTTTCTTTCTGTCCTCTTTCTTTTCTACCGTTCTGCCCTTCCTTTCCTGCTGGGTCTTCTTACTTTCTCGCGCTTATTCCCAGATTCCGCGCTAGAGCTGCTGCTTGTGTCTTTGGATTTAGAAGCTCTCTGCGTCCCCTGTGACTGGTCTACGGTAGGCTGTGGGTTCCTTTATAGGTGTGCCTGGCGAGTAACACAGGAAGAAGCCCTATAAATAAAAATGGGTTATTAAGATTTGCTGTTCTAGTTCCCACTGAAAATAGTTTCGGAGTCGAACACACTTAATTTTTTTTAATTATATTCCATTTATCAAGTATTGGTTCTCAAAAGACGATGTACTGATGGGTGAAATTACACTCCTCACGGTTTACGAAATAGTGGTCCCTTTTACCGGCCCACGAAGTTAGACTGAGTTCCTATATTTTCCCATGGACGAGAGGAGCAACGTTCACCTTAGAATTTCAATCGGTCCTCTCATGGGTTATGATTTATGAGCCATCCTTATTTACATCTGAATCTACATGATGACGTAGCACGGACTAAGCCAAGAATGTCATAGCGCGAGGACATCACTTGGATTGGGTGTAGAAGTTCCCACCTTATCATCTTCGTTATTCATTCCAAATAGTGAGACTTATTAAAACGGATGTGGCCTTAAGGGTAGAATGTCGACCTCGAAGCTGGGGACCCTGTGATTCAAGGGAAATCACTTAATGTCCCCGTGCCTACCAACAATTGGCACATGATAGTAAGGTGCTGAAATTCCAGTCTCACCTTGAACTTCTAACTCTTCATCTCTGTGACCTTTACTGTGCTCAATTCAAATTAGCCTTAACAGGTTATATGGTTTTGCTAGGAACAGAACTTCAATTTCAGTGAGTATACGTTATGCTCTAGGATCCCCATGGCATTTGCACTGAAAGTCCATATTCCATTGCTCGTGGGCATGCCTTCTAGCTAGCAGTGTCTACCGTAAATAAATGTGGCAAGTTACAAATCTAGTGTGTCTCATGTGTTTATGAGTTCAGAAAAAGAAATAGGTACTTATCATAGTAACTCAAGGCACCATATTACAGTATACGAATGTTAGGGTGTGCACAGCCCATGACCAAAACTATGCACTAAAATCGCACAGAAAAGAAGGCTGAAGATGGCAGTGAAAAAAGGTGCAGTAATTTAAAAACTTTGCAAATATTGCTCATTATTTCACTGTCAGTAGGTCAGCAGACTCTGGAAAATGAGCCAGGGCTTTTTCCCTCATGATGTGAGTGCCTGCATTTGACTGCAGGAGGGACCATGCAAGTAAAATTAGTGAAGGATGTCTCGCTTTAAATAGAGCGGGCAACTTTCACTGTGACCTGGCAGCCCAGTGGGGGATAAGCCACGAGGTCAAGGCTTTCCGCTGGTGGACTAGTTGGGATTGACAGAAGCCACCTCTAAATGGCTCTTTGGAACTGGAACTGGAAGCTTAGCAGTTTTGGCATCTGCTGGTTTGGTGGATGCCATGCATCCTCCCAACTCAAAATTACCCTCTTAATCACACTACTTCTGTGAGCGCAATGCCCAAAAGGTAGTCAACTTGTAAACGATGACTACCTAATGAACAAACAAATTACAGTGTTTTGAAATGTTTCTCATATATATCCAACAAAACAAATAAGTCATTTTCATATACGGTAAGTGTTTTCATCCAATAGACAGGTCATTTTATGGGATCATTAATAAAAAGATCTACCTAAAAACATTGATCCGTTACATTGAACCAATACTGTGATTAGCATTAATTCTAAAGCAATTTTTAAAAATAGATAAAGCATTACTAACCTCCAACTAACCTTTTCTTTACACAAAGACTCTCTCCTTCGCTCCATCTCAACACATGCTCACTAGTTTGGTTTGATAGGGGTAGTATTTTATCTCTTCAAACCGCCATCATGTTCTCCTGTCTTTACAAGCGGGTCTGTCTATGTTACGCAGTCCAGTTGAGAAGCTGTGAGTCCCTCCTTTCCTTACCACCCCACCCACTAGGACACTCCCTGTCCACCACACTCCTGGTTGCAGTGTCCAATGACTCAGGACTGTATATTGATCTGGCACCCATGCGCATCTGCCACTCTGCCAGACACCTCTGAGGAAATTCAGGAACACTTTTACAAATTTCTTTAGAGGTTTTTGATTAAAATTCCCTTTTCAGTGTTAATTTGTTGTAAGATTGCGCCATTACCTGTGTGTAGTTTTCTTTGTTACTTTTGTATGTCTTGCTACGGACAGCTGTAGTTGTCTTGTAGAGCTCATGTTACCAATTCTTTAAAAAGGTACATCTAAGAAGTAAAACCGAGGCGGTGGACTTTAGATCAGCCCACTTCAGGTTGGCTTTCAAGAGTTTGTCAAGGCTTGCCATTGCTTGGATAGGCTGTTTGTCATGGCAGTGGATTTTCTGGATGGATGCGTTGACCCATGTGTGTTCCTCATTGGGTTCTGGTGATGGCCTCTATTAGTCTTTATGTGACACTGAACAAGCAACATGACGTGCCATTGTAATTCAGTTTTTTTTGTTTAGGAAGAGCATCCTATTTTTTCTTTACAATACATAAAGCTTAGTCACAATTCACCTTGCACACTCACTTGTTTTACTGTGATGTGAAGGTAGCCTGTTTTGTTCAAAAGTAAAGAAGTGCACATTTGTGACAACCTAAATAATCCAAGCATATCACACACAATTCAACACTAGAGCATGAAGGATGTGTGACAGTTTAGAGGTATACCAAGGTTTTATTAGGTAAGTGAAGTCTCACCTACATCCCAGTATTAGCCTACCCATAGTAGTGGAATTTACCGGTTTATCCTACGTCTACACCCTTACATATTGGTATATGAAAAAACAGTCACAGTGGAACAATTTAGCTTAATTAGAACACAGGTTTGTGAATATAAACTTAAATTGAGTTATGACAACACCTTATTGAGATACACAAATGACTTCATTTAATCGTATTGAGCATAGAAAAAGGTCAACATATCAACCTATTAGACAGACAAACGCATGTCAAAATCATCATTTTCAATTACTAAGGGTGTAAGTGAAGTGAAAAGTGCAACATAAATCGGGATAAGTGCAGACGATGTGAAGGGGAAGGTCGTGTATTTAAGAACATCCAAAATAAATTTGAAGACCTAACCTGCCACTTGAATGGCAATAACACAAATGCAATAACATAAGCAAGAAAAGCAGTTGTAAAATCACTGTCAGTCTCGTGTATTGAACAAAGGGAAAAGTCGTCGACGTTTCGACCCCTAATCGAGCCAGCAATTAGGAAATCTTGGAAGCGGGGTCTTCTTCAGGACCAGTGGGGGGTAGAGAAGATGGACCTACACCTAGGGATAATGAGTAGTATTAATACGGTGTGTCTATGGGATCATTAATTGTCATTAGGTAGAAATAAGATATTATTTACCAACAACAGCAGGGAAGACTCATGCTGGACTATTTGTAGAATGGGCCCGAACGGCTCCTAAAACAAAACAGAAAGACGGAACAGGAGGAGAATGCACATCTGTGAGGGGTCTCAATTGAGGCCTACTGGTCAAACCAAGATGGTGTATTACTCACCATTCAATGTTGAAAAACCGGTGCTAATGATGGCAATATTCTTATCGGTATATGATGAATCTGAATAGGCAGTGGTTCAAACGTAACCAAAGCTGGGGGGGCAAAAACATAAATTTCAAATCTCACAACCGGGTTTGGAAATGTACCTAAACCAATTATTGTATAAACATCAAAGGGACCCACATAAGTAAAGAAAATTATTTAAGAAAACAGAACAAATTGGCGGCAAATGTATCTAAAAAGGAATCACCGTGAGGAGACACCAAGGGTAAGTTAGAGTATGGCCAACGCTGCGGGGTCTTAAGAGTTTAAATCCGCTATAGTAGGAAAACACCCAGCGTGCTACAGAATTAACATGTAACCCGCCTCCGCCTCTAAAGGCCCGGAATCCAGACAGTTGATATGAGGCAGGCGAAAGCCCATGAGGCGGCGTTAACATCAGAAAACCAAAGATAGGAGATTTGTCTCGCAGCGTGTTACGAAATTAAAGTGTAAAACGCCTAACGGCTCTTAAAGCCCGGAGTCTAGTTACATATGGCGGTTATTACAACTAAACCCAACACAGAGATGTGGCTCGTAACGGGAGATTACCAAATGGAGAGGTGAAGAGGAGCAACACTTAATCTCTTAGTGGGGCAAAGGCAAGTGAGTGGCGCGGTGAGATACAATCTCCAGGAAAACGCGCGCTTACTTCGCGGTGTGACATACCTCCCAGGCAGCGTCAACAACATCTGACAGCTAACCCTGGGAGGTGTCACGTGGTCCTTTAAGTAGCTGACGAAAGCAAGTACGTCAGCGATAAGCGCGTGACGCGCTCATTGGACAGGGGCAGGGGGTGTGTCTGTATCAGTACAGCTGAAAACTCAGATGCTGTAAAACTGAAAGTGTTATCACACGAGCGGCAAACAAAGTTCAATAGCGCGCGACGGGCACTTGAATATGTGAATTGAAACTGCTGTCAAACAGCTTACAATCTAAGTATCTTGTTCATAACATTGAGGCATAGTAATTTCAGTAATGTACGTGAATGCAAAGATAGGTAATGCCACTTTGTCAGATATACGTCAACTTGGAAACCATAAACATGAAAACCAATTCATAAAACAGCATATAAAATGGAGACGAGCATTTAAGCATCATGTTTGAAATGTATACACAGAGGTAATGACCTGACTGCAAAGGCAGCTTACATTCTGATGCAGAGATAAACTGCCCTCAACGAATTAACAATAAATATCTAGATAGAGTTTAGCTCAGATTTTAAAAAAAAAAAAAAAAAAAAAGGGGATCAAGGCAATAGTAGGCCTGAAAGGACGGAGATAGTGTATCATGTAACAAAAATCCATAAAGGGTATATATGGTCGAGATTACCCCAAATTTAAAGGCTAGGTGTTATTCAACAGGGATAATTGTGCATATGTAGCGTCAAGTTCGTTAAGGCCATTAAGGACAGAATCAAACCTGTCCATCCATTTGCATTCACGGGTGTTGAGGATTGCTCCCAGGTCGCCTCCCCTGATACCCAAAGTGATGGCCTCAAGAACTAGCCATTTCATCGATTCAGGGGGATGGTTAGATGCTAAGAAATGTTCAACCATGGGGGCCCCCGTGGTATTGCATCTTATTCTGCTACAATGTTGTAGGATGCGGCACTTGATCCTCTGAGTGGTCTGACCTACGTATATCTTGTTGCAGGGACAGACAATCGCGTAAATGACATTCTTAGTGTTGCAGTTTGTCAATGTCTTTAGGGGCACCGTGCAATTATTATATTGAAACACTTTAGTTTCAATAGTAAGATTGCACGCTTTGCATTGTCCACATTTGACATGGCCTACTGGTGCCGGTAGTTGCCACATTGATTCGATTGTTGGCTTAGGAGGTATGTCCAGAAAGGACTTTACCACTTGATCACGGACATTTCTGCCCTTCTTGAAGGAGTGCATGGGTGGTTCAGGAAGATGTAGTTCCGATGATACCAAATGCCAGTGTTTGTTTATGATATGCCGAATTTCGTTGCTCCTGGTGCTGAAGGTGGTAACGCATATTAGCCTGTTGAGGTCCTCAACACGATTCTTTGGAGTTAGAAGCATGTCCCTGTGATTGAACCACGCTCTCTTGCGGGCCCTCTTAACCAACCGTCTGGGGTAGCCACGCTCAATTAGTCTAACAATCAGATCATCAGATTCATTGAAGAAATCCTCCTTCCGTGTACAATTTCTCCTGATCCTCAGGAACTGGCCAAAGGGCAGATTATCACGCAGGCCTCTTGGATGGTGACTCCCATATCTGAGTAGCGTGTTTCTCTCAGTAGGCTTTCGGTAAAGGGTCGTGTATAGGCACTCATCCGCGGTTTTGATAGAGATATCCAAAAAGTCAATGGTGGACTTGTCTTTGTGAATAGTGAACTGGATGTCGCCTGTTCTCTCATTGAGCCATTTGAAAAAATTGTTGAGTTCTGAATCACTGCCTGTCCAAATCATGAGGACATCATCGATGTAACGCTTCCAGTACGCAACTTGCCTATTAAATGGATTTGTAATGTTGTTCACAAAGGTCTGCTCAAAATCGTCCATGTACAGGATCGCCAGGTCCGGTGCAAAGCTGGCCCCCATTGCAACACCTTTAGTCTGCATGAAATACTCATTCTGGAAGAGAAAAAAGTTTTGTGTCATCGCTATAGTGAGTAACTGAATTATGAACTCGGATGGAACATGTGTGGGTTGTGTTCTAGTGTCCAAATATTTTGACATCACGTTTAGAGCATGTTGCTGTGGGATGCTGGTATATAGTGACACAATATCCAGCGTGACAAGGATCTGGGTATCTGGATTGAAAGACATACCATCAATTAAATTGATGACCTGCATCGTGTCTCGTACATATGACCTGGTTTGTTCAGCCAAAGGTTTTAGAAAGAAATCCACGTATTTACACAGTGGTTCAAGAATAGACCCACATCCAGAAACTATGGGGCGCCCAGGTGGTCGTTGTTGATTCTTATGAACTTTAGGTAAGGTGTAAATCGTTGGAATGCGTGGGTGAGTCTGGTTCAGGTAGGCGAATTCCAAATTCGAGAGGAAACCTTGGGCAAGGCCATCTTGAGTTGTCCGCAAAATCATGCTGCTGATTTTCTTGGAGGGATTGGAATTTAATCTGGTGTAACTAACACCGTCATTCAGTTGAGAGTAAATCTCGTCCTTGTAATCCTCCACATTCTGAAGCACAATGGCACCACCCTTGTCAGCAGGTTTGATGACAATGGAGCGATTGTTTTTGAGGTTCTCAAGGGCTTTCCTTTCACCACTGGTAACGTTATGCGTTACATATTTCTTGATGGAACACGTGTTGAGGGCCTCCTTGAGCACAATACTCTCATAAGTTAACAGCCGATGTGAAACCATTTGTGAGGTTGGAGTAAATGAGGATGGAGTCCGGAGTCCAGTACAAGATGTCGTAGATTGACTTGGGGACTGACGGAAGAAATAGCGTAACCTCATCTTACGAAAGAAACGGTGTAATTCAGTTTGCAGATTAAATTTATTAGGGTATGCGGTGGGGACGTACGATAGCCCTTTACTGAGAACCTTATGTTCATCATACAGTCAATATCAAAACCGCGGATGAGTGCCTATACACGACCCTTTACCGAAAGCCTACTGAGAGAAACACGCTACTCAGATATGGGAGTCACCATCCAAGAGGCCTGCGTGATAATCTGCCCTTTGGCCAGTTCCTGAGGATCAGGAGAAATTGTACACGGAAGGGGGATTTCTTCAATGAATCTGATGATCTGATTGTTAGACTAATTGAGCGTGGCTACCCCAGACGGTTGGTTAAGAGGGCCCGCAAGAGAGCGTGGTTCAATCACAGGGACATGCTTCTAACTCCAAAGAATCGTGTTGAGGACCTCAACAGGCTAATATGCGTTACCACCTTCAGCACCAGGAGCAACGAAATTCGGCATATCATAAACAAACACTGGCATTTGGTATCATCGGAACTACATCTTCCTGAACCACCCATGCACTCCTTCAAGAAGGGCAGAAATGTCCGTGATCAAATGGTAAAGTCCTTTCTGGACATACCTCCTAAGCCAACAATCGAATCAATGTGGCAACTACCGGCACCAGTAGGCCATGTCAAATGTGGACAATGCAAAGCGTGCAATCTTACTATTGAAACTAAAGTGTTTCAATATAATAATTGCACGGTGCCCCTAAAGACATTGACAAACTGCAACACTAAGAATGTCATTTACGCGATTGTCTGTCCCTGCAACAAGATATACGTAGGTCAGACCACTCAGAGGATCAAGTGCCGCATCCTACAACATTGTAGCAGAATAAGATGCAATACCACGGGGGCCCCCATGGTTGAACATTTCTTAGCATCTAACCATCCCCCTGAATCGATGAAATGGCTAGTTCTTGAGGCCATCACTTTGGGTATCAGGGGAGGCGACCTGGGAGCAATCCTCAACACCCGTGAATGCAAATGGATGGACAGGTTTGATTCTGTCCTTAATGGCCTTAACGAACTTGACGCTACATATGCACAATTATCCCTGTTGAATAACACCTAGCCTTTAAATTTGGGGTAATCTCGACCATATATACCCTTTATGGATTTTTGTTACATGATACACTATCTCCGTCCTTTCAGGCCTACTATTGCCTTGATCCCCTTTTTTTTTTTTTTTTTTTTTTAAATCTGAGCTAAACTCTATCTAGATATTTATTGTTAATTCGTTGAGGGCAGTTTATCTCTGCATCAGAATGTAAGCTGCCTTTGCAGTCAGGTCATTACCTCTGTGTATACATTTCAAACATGATGCTTAAATGCTCGCCTCCATTTTATATGCTGTTTTATGAATTGGTTTTCATGTTTATGGTTTCCAAGTTGACGTATATCTGACAAAGTGGCATTACCTATCTTTGCATTCACGTACATTACTGAAATTACTATGCCTCAATGTTATGAACAAGATACTTAGATTGTAAGCTGTTTGACAGCAGTTTCAATTCACATATTCAAGTGCCCTTCGCGCGCTATTGAACTTTGTTTGCCGCTCGTGTGATAACACTTTCAGTTTTACAGCATCTGAGTTTTCAGCTGTACTGATACAGACACACCCCCTGCCCCTGTCCAATGAGCGCGTCACGCGCTTATCGCTGACGTACTTGCTTTCGTCAGCTACTTAAAGGACCACGTGACACCTCCCAGGGTTAGCTGTCAGATGTTGTTGACGCTGCCTGGGAGGTATGTCACACCGCGAAGTAAGCGCGCGTTTTCCTGGAGATTGTATCTCACCGCGCCACTCACTTGCCTTTGCCCCACTAAGAGATTAAGTGTTGCTCCTCTTCACCTCTCCATTTGGTAATCTCCCGTTACGAGCCACATCTCTGTGTTGGGTTTAGTTGTAATAACCGCCATATGTAACTAGACTCCGGGCTTTAAGAGCCGTTAGGCGTTTTACACTTTAATTTCGTAACACGCTGCGAGACAAATCTCCTATCTTTGGTTTTCTGATGTTAACGCCGCCTCATGGGCTTTCGCCTGCCTCATATCAACTGTCTGGATTCCGGGCCTTTAGAGGCGGAGGCGGGTTACATGTTAATTCTGTAGCACGCTGGGTGTTTTCCTACTATAGCGGATTTAAACTCTTAAGACCCCGCAGCGTTGGCCATACTCTAACTTACCCTTGGTGTCTCCTCACGGTGATTCCTTTTTAGATACATTTGCCGCCAATTTGTTCTGTTTTCTTAAATAATTTTCTTTACTTATGTGGGTCCCTTTGATGTTTATACCATAATTGGTTTAGGTACATTTCCAAACCCGGTTGTGAGATTTGAAATTTATGTTTTTGCCCCCCCAGCTTTGGTTACGTTTGAACCACTGCCTATTCAGATTCATCATATACCGATAAGAATATTGCCATCATTAGCACCGGTTTTTCAACATTGAATGGTGAGTAATACACCATCTTGGTTTGACCAGTAGGCCTCAATTGAGACCCCTCACAGATGTGCATTCTCCTCCTGTTCCGTCTTTCTGTTTTGTTTTAGGAGCCGTTCGGGCCCATTCTACAAATAGTCCAGCATGAGTCTTCCCTGCTGTTGTTGGTAAATAATATCTTATTTCTACCTAATGACAATTAATGATCCCATAGACACACCGTATTAATACTACTCATTATCCCTAGGTGTAAGTCCATCTTCTCTACCCCCCACTGGTCCTGAAGAAGACCCCGCTTCCAAGATTTCCTAATTGCTGTCTCGATTAGGGGTCGAAACGTCGACGACTTTTCCCTTTGTTCAATACACGAGACTGACAGTGATTTTACAACTGCTTTTCTTGCTTATGTTATTGCATTTGTGTTATTGCCATTCAAGTGGCAGGTTAGGTCTTCAAATTTATTTTGGATGTTCTTAAATACACGACCTTCCCCTTCACATCGTCTGCACTTATCCCGATTTATGTTGCACTTTTCACTTCACTTACACCCTTAGTAATTGAAAATGATGATTTTGACATGCGTTTGTCTGTCTAATAGGTTGATATGTTGACCTTTTTCTATGCTCAATACGATTAAATGAAGTCATTTGTGTATCTCAATAAGGTGTTGTCATAACTCAATTTAAGTTTATATTCACAAACCTGTGTTCTAATTAAGCTAAATTGTTCCACTGTGACTGTTTTTTCATATACCAATATATACACCCGAGTCCAGTGGTCTATCGGGTTACCCCATTGAAACATAACTCTTACACCCTTACATAGCTTTCTCATGCTAACGGGACAAGTACTATTTGACACTGAAAATACATGTACATTTTTCTCACAAATTTAAAGCTCTTTTCCTAACAAACGTAACCCCAGATGGATGTTGATGGACTTTTTTTAGGTCTCCCCTACCAGAGAGCATTTAGCTGGCTGTGAAAGACCTCTTGTGGACCATACCAAAACCTTACAGTGAGCTTAGATCCCTACCAATTGCTTACCATTGGCTGGCTTTATCGTTGCTGTAATTTCATTGCTTCTCATTAAATGTATTTATTGAGAGCTTTATAAAGCACAAACATGACTCAAGAATCTCAGAGTGCTGAACAGGATAATATAACATAAAAAGTACAAACGAACAGAACATTTGCAAGTAGCTTGCAGTTTTATCATGTTGCTCCATTGCAATATATACAAGAAGGTAACAGTGTAGATCGAGATTTACAGGTAAAGCTACAGTTGCATATGATGCGCCCAAGCAGTCTACACGTGTAGGTTACAGGTAAAATGGCTGATTAGGCTAAGCTTAATAATATTAGCAGGTAGGAAACAGTGTAGGCAGAGATTTACAGATAGTGCTACAGTTGTGTCACATGTGTTCAAATAGTTTACAGTGGTAGGTTACCAGTAGTATGGCTAGTCAGGCATAGCTATAGCCGACCATTGCCTATTCCTATCAATGACTGCCTTCCTCATCTTGTGACTGTCCTTCTCCCCTAGAGCATAGTCTCTTTACCCTACTTTTAATTGGATGGTTTGTATCCCTCCATTGCTCAGATGTAGAACATTACTTTATTCTTTTTCTTTCAGCATTCCATGACAGTGCACGCATTTTCTAGTCCTCTTCCTCATCAGGTTCTACCCCGCTACAATACATACTCCCCCTATAAACACTAGCCCCTGTGTATGCTCCGTGCTGTTTCTTCCTCAATTGCTTTCCCTTTTTAAAAAAAAAACATTCTCCCACTGCCTCAGGCACCTTTCTTGCTCCCTTTTTCCCTACCCACTCTCCATTGTTTCACCCGGCTGTCTCTTCCCACCCAGTCCTCATGATCCTTTAAAATTATTTTTTCATTTTACATTTTTGGGAGGGCTCAGCATCTGCCATTTCCTGCCAGACCACTCTTGAGTGTCAAAATGCATTTTCACACAGGTAAACTTTTATGTTTTTATTTACCAATCCAAGAGCCAGATGTACAATGCATTTTACTGGTTGCAAATGGCCCCTCAGGTCATTTGCAACCGGTAAAATGCATTTTCTACATATAAACCCTATTTTGTGAGTCAGTAACCTATTACCGACTAGCTGAACAGGGTTGGCGAGTCGCTATAAGACAGGGCGGTGCCAAAGGGATCCATTCCTATAAGCGAGTCGCAGGGGGATGTATGATTGTTTTGCATCGTGAAATCGGTCGCAAAACAATCGCATTTACCACCTGCTTCACGTAGGTGGTAAGTCATTCGCAAATGGTTAGGGGTACCCCTTCCCCTTTGTGAATGGTAGCAAAAACGTTTTTAAGAGCAATCAATGGTCCCATTTCCTGTTTTCCTTTAAAAAAAACTGGCTGCATTTAAAAAAAAAAAGTTTCTTTATTTAAAAATATTCACAGATCTCGAGGCCTGCTGTACCCTGCAGGCCACTATCCCTGTGTTATTGCCCAGCCCCTATTAGTCGCAAATTGCCACATGCCTCATGAATATTTATGAGGCAGGTCAATTGAGACCTCATTGGGAATCGCAGAGGTCTGGGTGGAGTTTGCCAAATTCCGAGTGACAAAAAAACTCCGCCAAGCTACGTAGAGTTTTGTGAGCAGCAGAGTGTGTTATCTCGTGCCGTTTGCACTGATTTTTAGTGCCAGGTGTTTGTCCCGCGTTGTAAAATCAGCACGAACGCCCTCCTGCGCAACAGGGAGCTGCGTCTTTCTGCTGCTAAAGTATAAGTTCTACTTGAGTGGCAGCTTCCTCAACGCGAACGGAAGATTTCTCAATGAGAGCGGTTGCGACCATCCGTCATCGCCTGCATTGAGAAATCTCGCTGGGAAGCGCTCTAGCATAGGATTTTTCTTGCTCGCGTTCGCCAATTTACCGTTGGAGAGCGCGAGGTTAGGAAAAAACTCTGCTCTGCTCCTTTTTGGAACTCTCCGAGCTCTGTGGAGCGCAGAGTGAGAAAAACCCTGCAAACTCCATGAACGGAGCGGAGTTCGTGGCTCAGGCCTAATTAGTACATTTCATTTTGCGAGTCTCTAATTGCGAGTCACAAAAATTCACAATTAGAGATTCGTAAAATGAAACGGTCATACATCTGGCCCCAAGTGATGTCGCCATCTTGGATTGGTAAAGAAAAAACTTAAGAAAATGCCACCCGCTTCTTCTCGTAGCTGCGCAACTATTGAATGATGCACCCACTAGTTACAGCTGCATCAGTGTGCCTTTTCTTCCCCAATGCTGCACAGCATTGACAATTTTATACACCCAACATGCCAAAAAAGGCGAGACCTATTGTATTTGCCAGTGCTTGGTTCACCTTAAAATCTTTTTAGGGAGGCGCGAGAGTCCCGATCTTAAGGTGAAAACCCACATGCAGAAAAATGAACAGTAGCAAGAATTATAGAAACCTTACACACTCTATGCCAAATTTAAATAGTGTATCTAATATTCCCCTAATATCCTCTAATATTCCCCTAAACGTACAAGGAAAAAGAACACAATACGATTTTCCACAATATGTAAGTGGATCCAAAATGAGTGGAGCGTGAACTCTTCTTGCAGAGCAGGCTTTACGAAATAAATCAATTTAGACCCTGATGTGAATAGAATGTTTGATTGAAAGAAAGCACCAGAAGCTCAAGTCTTCCACAGCAGCATCTACTTTTTCAGGCCACTTGCCAGTTTGCATCTGGAACGCCCTGGAGTAGGAGACAGTAATTCAGGCGCCATCTTCTATCAGTCCCATGTCTCTCATGCAAGACTGCTAAAAAGCGGGAGTCTGCCAATTGTAATGCTGTTCCTGGATGCTATGAACAGTTGCCCACGCCGGATACCACTTAACCTCCCAAATCGCCAGATGATTGGATTTTAGACAACATGGACAGCTCTCAAACCCCTAAGGGAAAAGACACTGTGTTTGTTATTTGCAGCTTTTGAAAAAGTTGGTGGCGTTTTGCCTAATACTTAGACATATGCTCTGCAAAGACATATGGTCCGATCTGTGGATAACGCTCATTTGTCCCAGGATGGTGTTTTTTAACGCTATATAAATTACAAATAAATGCAATTCGATTATTTATTTAGGAGGCTATTTGTATTTTTAATGTTCAATAATAAGAGAACCCCATGTTAAAAAATGCCAATAAACGAATAAACGAGGAATTCAAATACATTAAATATAAAAAGCGAGAGCTCGGTTGTCATCCTCAACGATGTGCAGTGGAAGAACAATAACTGGAATGAAATATGACTCACATGATAGCTTTTCTGTCCAAATCTCTTCTGCTGGTGCCAGAAAAATGCAGCCCAGTGGCAGAAAGTAAAACTATTCACAGTCCGCATTCCCGAAAAGAATAGTGCAATCTTTGCTTTCGGTCTGAGATAAGCAAGAACATTGGCCAGAACTTGTGATGAATGTGGCCAATCTCCGACATCGCTGAAATCTGGGGTCAGCGTCTCGCACAAGCCAAATAAATAGCCTATGGGATTCCTCTCGACGTGCCAAGAACGTCCGCTTGAGTTTCCCTGCTCATTGGAATACATAATCAATCCTTTACCAGGCTCATCCATTCCCTTCAGTTACTCATCTGTCTTGGGGTTTTATCTCTCTGCACTTTTTGTTGCTAAGGATGGGAAGACACAGATATTCAGCCAGGTTCCTGTGTTTACGTGAAGCTGTCATCCTCTCCCACTGCATTGCAAACGTGTTTTTTTCTAGACTAACAGACGTGCAGCAATTCATGGCACACCAAGCACGAAGCACATTTTTCTAACATTTTCTAAACCATTTTCTAAATATTTTTGGATGTAAAAACAAAGCTACAACCCTTTATTAGGGATGGCTCTGAGCAAGGGAAGGCACATACCTTTAGCTCAGATGCAGATTAACTGATCTCTATTACTGATCTGCCGTTAAAAACATTGGTTTGAGTCCCACACTTTTTTGTTTTAACTGGAGCCTCCTCTTGACTAGTTAAACAAACAGTGGCAAAGCCAAGCGGTCTGATTATTTCTAAATCGAAGTGCTCCGTCATTGATTGGTGAGTTGATGTGTATCATGTTACTATGCAAAGGAATTAATGGTTGGCTAAAGGACTGAGTGGATGGAAGGTTGAATACAAGATTCCTTGATTGATTGGGGTGTTTGGATAGTTAACAGTGCAAGAGCATGGATGAAAGGGTGAACGGGTGAAGAAGACTGCACGAATGGAGCAATAGAAAACTGCATCAATAGACAAGGGAGTAGATATATTCATGCAGGTAGGCTAATTTCTCCACATGGGCACAATCAGGACTTAATGTGTGCCACAGTTTGCCAGTGGCCACAAGCGTCAATTATTTATTGGTACCATGGCACTTTGCCAGCTCCCACACTGTCCTTGTCCAAGGTCCCAGCCTGCTGCTTCTTTAATTTTCAGTGCTGCCAAAGGCAGCAGATCAGTCCTTTTATTTTGACAAAGATTAGTGGAAATAAGGCAGCTTGTAGAGTGAACCTTCACAATTCTGTGTGTCACTAGCCCTTCTTCTGTTTCTCCAAACAGTGGACAGAAACGCAGGACTAATAGTTATCGCTTTTCGCTTAAAAGACTAGGCATATTTGAGAGGAAGTGTTTTTCCCTCCCACTTTTTTTAAAAGTGACGGTTTACACAATCCGAGCACTGCCATTGTTTGAGATGGCACTGACTGTTTGACCTATTGCAGACATAGCCATTTAAACAAAAGCATCCATATCAATGTCCGATTTTTCCCCTCATCATTGCAGCCACTCTCGCCCTCCCTCACCACTAACTGTTGTTTCCTCGAGTTAACCTGGCGTTACTCTCAGTGGTCAGAGCGGTGATTTGCTGCAGGAACCAATAGAAATGGATGTGTCGGTACAACACGCCTAGGTACGTAGAAGCAACAGCGGAAGTAAAGTGGGCATGTGCAGGAAATGCAACTTGTAAAGGTCTGATATCCGATGCCATGCAAATGATGCTCCAACCTGAAAGCAATATTGACTAAACTCTTTGAGCTAGTTTATTAAAAAAGATGCCAAGTTTGTATTCTAAAATGGCTAAACATTTATAATAAACGATGTATGTGCAGAGGATAACAACCTATTAAGCGTTATATACACTCACCAAATGTAACATTTTAATATATTGACTTAGAAATTTGAAGGAGATTCATGATATCTCATGTTTTTGAATCTCCTTTAACCCCTTGTGTGCCCCGCCCTTTCCCCGCCCTGTGCCGGGCGTTGAATTAGCGGGCGGGGTTCATGACGAGATAGTCTCGTCATGGGCACAGCGCAACCGCGGCCCATGACGAGACCATCTCGTCATGGGCACTCAAGGGGTTAATAGTAACCAGCATTGGCATAGCCAATAGGTCTCGCCTTTGGGACCGCATAAGTGTATAGCCGTGCAGCACATTATAGAGATAACTTTGACAGGCGTACCCGCTCTGAAACCTTAACAGAAGTCTGTCTCAAAGGTACTCCGAGATGGAGGGCCGGAAGACAACGCACTGAGACCAATTTGGGGCCATTTCACGAACAGGAGCGCAGAGGCAGAAGTGAATGGTGAGCAGGCTCCCTGATTTGCAGGGTCTATACCGATTCCGGCACAAAGAAGAGTGGTGGGACTGGGCACATCTTCTCTCGACGCTGGAGCATGCGCTGGGTGAACCGTGACTCAGTCGGCCTGCTCGTGCTCTTGTTTACAGGCTCAGGTAGCAATGCAAGAGTGAAACAAGCCTGGCAGTTGTAACTACAAAGATTAAAGAAGTCGCCTGATGGGGACACGGGGGGGCAGTTAGTATAGGCATAAACATTGCATAGTAAAATGGTGGATAAGGGAGAATATTAAAAGGTACAGTGGTGGTCGAGGTCTTGCCACTGTCAGATTACGAGGTCTGACAGAGGCTGAATGAGAACAGAATTGCAGCGGCAGGTGACAGAGTACGGGATGGATGGTTATATTCCAGAACGCGAAAACAGACAGGCCCTTCCCTTGGCCGAGCTGGGATTAATCCTCTCCCCGAGGATGAGGGATGAGCAGAGGGAGGTGGAGGGGGCTCTGTTAATTTGTAACGGCCTCCGAGGAGGAGGGGGGGAGGGGAGGAGGAATTAGTAACGTGTAATCCTGGGAGGAACTGATGGAGAGCGCGCGGCCTGTGAGGCAAGGCAATACATCCCGAGCCTTGTCCAGATAGATTGGGAACAAACTGGTGAATGAATTGGAACAAAACTCAAGCGGGGACTAGAGACAGGAGAGTGCCCTGTTCTGCATGAGATCGGGACAAGCCCGGTGAGAGCCCGCGGAGTCGGGGCTCTGCCCGGAAAAGCACGGAGACGAGCTGGGGATCCCAAGGAAAGAAATCGGTGCTGGGGATGGTTTTGGAGCCCTTTTCAGAAAATGTAGATGTGAAACCACGGCTTTTCCTGCTGAGCGTGGCGGCTGAACGAATGAGAATCGGGCACAAAAGACCCAGAGAGATCAATGCCCTGCCTAGAAAGGAAGTAAGACTGAGAAAGTCCCGGCACTGAAAGCGTTGAGGAACAGGGGAGTAAGTAGACACATCGCCGGATTGGGACCGAGTGAGGCATCGATGATGGAGGCCGGGGGGAGCCCGAGCCCGCAGGCTCCCAGCCCCGTAACTGAGCCGCCTACCACGGATGCGCCCTCCGGGCCCCCTTCATCCACTCCATCTCACGGAGTCCCCAGCACCAGCTCTCCCGGTTCGGGTTCCGCCTTCCAATGCTGGAAGTATTACCGCGATGCCTTCACCTTCTGGGAGGAGAAAGGCAAAAACATCACGGTGTAGTGCGGACTATGCCAACCCAAGGTCAAGCTTCTGTCCACGGCTCGCACCTCCACCAGCAACCTCAAGAAGCACCTGCAGGTGAGTTAGTGAATGGGGTGAGGGGACGAGAAGGGCATTCCACTACCCACCTCAAGAGGGAGCTGCTATTCAACTAGGCTGACCCACTATGCGAGGACGGGAATTGGGCCTACCACGGGCGAGCGAGATTGTGTAGCGGTACTTAACCGCAAGAAGCGTTTAGGGTAAAATAGTAAGCAAAAACAGGGAAAGGGGGTGGGAGTTAAAGAATAAAATGCTCTGCTTTCAGCAGAAGAGGGTGCCGGGATCTGCTAAACATTTATGACAGGCAGTAACAACCAACGAGAAAAGGGGAGGACCGCTGAAGGAAACGGAAATAAGCCGCGGGGCGGCAAAATTGAAAGCGAGGAATGCAGAAAAAATGCTCTGCTTTCAGTAGAAGAGGGTGTCGGATCTGCTAAAGGATTAAGACAGGCAGTAACAACAGATGAGGAAAGGGGAGCGGCGGCAAAAGTGAAAGTTAGGAATGCAGTGTGGCGGCAGCAAAAGTGAAAGTAAAACATTTTTTTAAAAAGCATTGGCCGTGCAAGCGGCCGCGAGACGCGATGGAGGGAGGGAGAAGCGGGAGTTCTGTGCATAAGAAAACTGGTGTGAAATAGCAGCAGGGACCGGGGCGGAGAGGAGGCTATCAGGGAGAGCGACGTAAAGCCATATGGCTGCTTTGCGCGTGTGCACGCCTAGTGCACTGTAGCTCTATGCCAGCGGTAGCACTTTGAAAAGTCCCTTACAAAATGTCTCTCCGAGCCAGCGCATGCACTGGGCTCGGCGAGACCTAAAAAGGACAACAATAGGTCGGATGCAATTGCAGTAACTCTTTTTACCAGTCTGTTTATCTTTCGTGCCTTAATCTCTGCAGCAGATGGTTGTTAGGGAGCAGGGAGGAAGTCTCTAGGCTGTAGAGGTAGGAGTGTGAGTGGGGCAGAAGAATCTGGGCAGTGTCTGCAGGAAGAGAGATCAGAAGGCTTTGGTTCCAGACCGGAGAGCCCTATGGATGCTGTTACAGCACCACACACTATACATTATGGTGCATTTACCATCTGTGTGTGGGGCCTTGCTGTTGTCTTTTGCTGTCTTTACACCCGAAAGCTCCTTGGAGAGCCTGTTTGTGGTGCGCAGTGGTCATTGGCAGTTATGGGCTCCTTTACCTTTTGGGGCTCACCTCCATCTTCAGAGATGGACTCCTTTGCCTCGCAGTGCCCGTAACTACCTGGAATCAGACTTAATGAAGCACAATTGAATCACTTCTGGTGGTTGAAACGCTACCACCAAGGGCTGTCCTGAGGCTGATCCAACTATCAATGAGACGTCAAACAAAGCAATGGCAGAACGGTTTAATAAGTGCTGGCCCACAGCCACAGTCTGCATATCATTATTTTCTTTTTCACGGAAGCTCTGAAAATGTACAAGAAACCTAAAAAAGGGACACACTTCCAGAGGATACCAGTTGGAATTGATTTGTGGGAAACAATTAGAAATATGGTACTAATGCAATATGAGAGATAATTAACTGAACTATATGAATTTGGTATCCAACTACATTATTCTGTCACACAAATGAGAGTTCAAACCTTCTATCTTCACTGATTTGCAGTCTAATTGAGAAACTTTTGTTGATCTAAAATGATTATAGATCTTTGTATCCTATTTAACTTTATCAAGAACTATATCACTTTGTTTTTAACCACTACATGTCCATTTTTAATTTCTCAATTTTAAAACTTGCAAAGCAGTAGAACTTTATCATGCCTTTGATATCTTTCCTTGCCAAGTCAATTTACATTCTCCCCTTCTATCAATTTCTCATTGTTTTCTGAGAGTAAATCTCAATTTACCAATATATAGCTCCAAAGTTTCAGAATTTTGTTGAGACATCTGTAGTTCTGTTGCTTGAATCGAATTTCCTTTAAAAACAGAAGACGAGAGGCATTTGGCAAAACAAGAACTGTTTGTTCAATTAAACAGTTCGGCCGGGAGAATAGTTACGGAGATTAGGTCTAAGGACTGTCTCAATCTACATGGGGTTTGAGGTTTCTTTATATGCAATATTACAACAAGCAATTAAAGGTTTCCGGCGTACCATATATGGTGAGAGATGTTGTTTGCTGCATTTGGGGTCATAAATTAATGGTCAATGGTTACTACAGGTGGGTCTTGACCTGTGTGGACACAGTGTGGTCAGTAGTGAATGTGCCCAGATATCCGGCAGGGGAAGAGCATGATCACAATGTGTGCTAGGCTCTGATTGGCTATGTGTTCCTAACTCATGTGGCATCTGAATTAAGTAGCGCGTACCCCCATTGGCCATTTGTGCTTTATTGTGGCAATCTCCCCTGACCATTGTAATGTCGCTGCGCTTATCTGAGGAATTGATCAAGAGTTTCCTGCCCAAGTGTTTACCTGCCAGCTATGCACCCTCCCAACACCTGTGACCCATCAATCAGTAATCCCGGGCCTAGGTCGCAGGGCCTGCCTAACTACATACTTGTGTGCTGCGGTAGATGTGAAGTTCAGAACAGGTGATTCTAATAATAAGGATGATATTTCATTTGTGTAGACAAATGCATTGATATCCATATTAACAATACAATGGCTTTTTGGTTGCATTACATTTTCCCACCACCATGATGTTTGTAATTCTTATTCATCATCACGACATAATCCGTTTGTTGCCCTCTATTCAAGATCAGACACTATATACATGTGATCAGTTTCTGGTCATAGCATCATTTTGTAACACTCTACTATGCCCAGTGTTGCCTGTCAATATTCCTCTTTTGTTGGTGTCACTGTTCCCTATCTTGTTACAGGAATAGTATAACTTGCCAATGTTTTCTATGATTGAGCAATTCACATACTACCAATAAGGGTATTGCAATATGCTTTTAACAAGACCTCATCCCTTAAAATATTTAGTCTTAACTTACAGTGTGGATTTCCAGTCCCTGGACAATACAATTAGTAGCAAATGAAGAACATTTATTAAAAATGACCAAGGACGTGCTCATTTTACACACAAGTTAACCAGTCTAGGACTGGCTCTGGTTAAAGTGACATAAGGCATTCACCTCAAACATATAGCAAATGGTGGTGCGATTTGATCTAAAAAAATGCAAGGGATACAACTGATTGTAGGATCCTCTCCAGTGATACAGGAGCAGATCCAGATCTGGCAAGATGACCTATCTTTATTGGAAGAATTTGAAATGGGTAAGAGGATAATCAGCAAGAATCTGTGGCAAAACTGCATGACCTTCTAAATAAAGAAGAAACTGAATTGGAGTACTATACAGAATGAAGACAGACAAACAGTGTGATTTAGAGTGAAGTTGGAGTATTATATAGAATGACGGTGAACTATCAGTGTGATTTAGAGTGAAGTTGGAGTATTATATAGAATGACGGTGAACTATCAGTGTGATTTAGAGTGAAGTTGGAGTATTATATAGAATGCTGGAGAACAATCTGTGTGATTTAGAGTGAATTCATAAATAAGAAGGGTGCCCAACATTAGTGCACAAGGACCAAATCCATGCAAAATTTTCTTCACTAAGTAACTGATTTTATTTATATTAATTGAACATAATTATATTTCATGTAGATGTCCTGAAACTCTGCCACAGGTTCTGCTCATCCGGACTGAAGCTGGAAAGTCCATGTGTACAGTATGTTTCCTATATGAGCAAGAAGAGGTGTCCAAATGCTGGTTATATAGGATACTAAAGTCGAGAGGAGCCTAGAAGGATTAATCATGGTATGGTGTGATATGGACTGGGATGGTGAGGTGTCGTAGTGTATAGCAATTATTGGTAAACCATGTGGGATAAGGTGGGGATATAGAGCTATGGGGTGTGGTGAGGGATGGCATGCCACGAAATTGACTGATATGGCAGGGTGTGGTAAGTCATGGGTATGACGTGGAGTATCACATAGTACTATATGGAATAGCATAGGAAAGTGGAGAATGCTTTAATATATAATGATATGGTACTGTATGATATGGTATAGCATGCTATGGTATGGTGGGTATGGAATATCATGGTATGCTATGCAAGGTATGTTAGATATGTCATTGTAAGGTTTGGCAATATGGGAAGTGACAGGGAATAGAATGTCATGGTAAATTATAATAGGGAGGGCATGTCATCATGGAGTGATATATGGTATGGTATGATGTAGAATTTATGGTATATAGTGTGGAGGGTATGGTATTCAGGGTGCGGGGAGTATGATGTAACGGGATACGGTACGGCATGGTATGGGAAAGTGAGGTGGGATATGGTATGGTACGGTATGGTATAATGGGGAGGTACAAGTATTGTGGGTGGTGTTTGGTATGGTATAAAATGTATTGTCTGGTGGGGTGTGATAGGATATAGTATATTATGGTGTGTTCGAGGGGGCCTAGGGTATGATGGGGTGCAATGCGGTATGGTGGTGTGTTGTGAAGCCTGTACGGTATTAAATGGCATACTATGTTATGGTACGGAATAAAAAAGTAGGATATAGTATGAAATTATATGGTAAGGGGGTTTTGTGAATCGTTTGTCTATCGTCAAGGTGATTCTTTGTTCAAATGAATACTGTAAGACTATTCTATCTGCAAAGCCTAGGACTATATTTCCCTAACAAGTAGGATCATTTAGCCAATTTTATTAATGAAAAGCTGCAACAACAAAACACCTGGACACAGCTAATTGGATTCGCAAGCAAATAAGTGCACATATACTGTAGATTCACAGTGCAGGACAGCCTAGTGCTTCTGTACTACGGGTGCTAGGAAAGGGTTCTCTCAGTCAGAAGACTTCAATCTCTCTGGGTCGCTTTTTAGAAGTCGAACTGTTAATGCACTCATTATTTAATGGCTTTTTTGTGTGAATACAATTAATCTAGACTGCCCATTTGTTTGTTCATAAGCCAAGGTGGAACAAAACCAGGTTGTTTCATTGCGCATTTCGTTTGCAACAACCGTCATAAATTGCATTTTTGCTGCCAAGGGTGAATGGTGAATGCTAGTAGTACAGTTTTTCCTAATTTGGCCCCAATCATTTTGTTTAGAGACCGGGCAAGATGGCTCAGCGGGATAGTGGCCACCTGCATAAATCACGTGTCACGACAGCATCGACTTAGCATTTCACCTGTCTAGGGTCACTAAAAGAAGAACCATTAATTAGAAAACTATTAATGCATGCTCTTTGATGATATTGAGACAATTCTGCATGTTGCGTGCCCAATATTAATACTCGGGTATTCAAAGAAAGAGCGGTTGGGACAGGTAAATATTTATTACTCAATCTTCTAATGTCAGGGTTGAAATGGCCATATGCAAAACTGCGAAAATCACTGATAGGCTCAGGATCAGGGGTGGCTTTCAGTGGTGAATGGAGGGAGTGATCATCAGCTAACCACCCGGGCAATCACGCACTTTACTTGTAGACATGTACCCTGTCAGTGTGTGGTGAGCTTTATTGTGTATGATTTAACATCGCATGGAATACATACAATGGAATAAGCATCCTTGCACATTAGTGAGTTAAAACTGTAGGACAGGGATTTCAAAATAGTTAAAACATTCAGAAAGACGTGAAAATGAAAGGAAACATAAGGAGTTATGATTCACCTCTTAGAGTGCATTTACATTTATCAGCCAAAAATGTGAAAATGTTCAACACAGATGAGCAGATTTACAGGTTCTTGCAATCGGGCTATGAAGTTAATCAATCTCTAGTTATCAGACTTTACCAAGTCTCTGTGGCAATCTTCCAAAACCCCACAACAACCGTGATGATGCAGTTGCCTCTGCCGGAGAAGCTTAGTGTAGCAGCTAACTCGATGACCCTGGAGCCTCTGCATTAAAATAGTAGTTGAGCCTCAAAACCTGCCTCTTCGGATGACCGGAGCTGCCCGAAACCCACTGCCCCCAGCGCTATGGGACACTTAAGAGTGAGTATTGCACGTTACAAATCCCTGATTGATTGATTGAATGTATTTTTTTGCATAGGCGTAGCATTGCTTGCCAAAGGCATAAAAGCCTCTAAGCTAAGGTTACAGACAGAGATTGTTTTGCTCAATGGTTCCTCTTCAGTAGGCTTCCAATTCTAGGAAGGGGATGTGTGGCAATTGAAGGCAAAGGAAATCCTTCTTAGGTCTCAGCTACAGACCGCTTTACCTGTTTGTTGGCCAGATATATTGTTTGCAATACGCATATAGTGTGCTTTGGTTCATCCCCTTGTTCATGACTGGCTTGTCTATCTCCTTGGTCTCCTCTTGATGCCATAGCTTTCCTCACAATATCTGAGACTGCCCCACCCAGGAGCATTTTCAGTTTCAGTGTTCTCGTGGGTTGACTTGTATCCTTCCACTGCTGACAACGTTGCATTAAGGGAACTACTTTTGTTTTTTCAGTTTATCCTTTGTGCTTGTTCCTCCTTCTACTTCCCCTGCCCCTCTTGCTATCCGTGCTGCTTCCCATACCCCTTCCCACCCGACTCAATTTATTTTCCAATACCTCCATACAGCTCTTCTGTTCAGGCTCTCTTTTTAACCCCTGCGTCCCGGTGCTGAACCCCAACCATACTTCTCACCCACTCGCCATGTTCAATTTTTTAAATATAGTTTTTAAGAAAAATATACTGATGCAAAGAACTACCTGGCTGCTTGCTACCTTTTTTGTGTGACTTTTTTTTTCTTTTTTAAAAAATATTTTAAATTACTGTTCTAACATGGGCATCTGCCATCCAAGTTAGGTAAATAAAAAATACTTGCATGCATGTGCATTCATTGTGATGACTGTAGCCATCTTGCAATGGGTTTTATTTATTTGAAACCCACTTCAAAACTGCCAGTAATGCGTGATCATGCATCTTCATTTATGTGCACACACATTGAAATGTCAATAGCTCAGCATTTTAGAGAGAAACCTATTAGTTGGCCAATGCTTCTTTACTTGTGCCTTCAAAGAAAAGACTATGCGCCAATTTAGATGTTGGCAGAGAGGGAACTCCATTGCAATGGTGATGGTGTTCTTTTCCCGCCAAGGCATTGGTCTGCCCATCCGATTTAAACAAGGGTGGACCATAGGTATGGTTCCGGCAGTGACAACTCCATTACTGCTGATCCAGCACAAACAAATTTCTAATCAGGGATCAATGCTTACAAAAATCTTAAATAATGGTCCATACACATTCACCCATATCCCTGATGCGCTGGAGGTCAATTTTGTTTCAAATATTTAAATTTTCTAAGTTGTTTATTATTTCATAACCAATATCACCCACATATATTTCTAACCTATACCTCAACTTTCCTTCTACTTGGTCTATGGACCAATTAGTTGAAGAGTTGATGGCAATGATATCACATTTCTAACTTAACTAATCAGTTTATTTGAATAAACCACAGACTCTTGGTATGATTAATAAAGTATATCTCAAAATTTCTTAATACTATAATGCTCATATGCGAAGTGGTACAATTACAAATAATGAATTCATCAGAGAAGAGAAGTTGTCGTACAAATGCAACTGACACACATTCTTTTCTCACATCAATAAGAACGATAACCAATTAAGGGAGGGGATAGATTAAAAGACAGCAGTTTCAGAAAATATTATGCAAGAAACAATATTATGACGGAGTGGATAGGTGGAGAGACAAAAGTTTCAGAATAATACATTTGCATGTATGACAATACAAACCTAGTGGGTCTGTAGGAAAACCACCGCCCTGGACTAAGGAATGGTGAAGGTAGTCCGAGATAGAATCAGGGTGGGGGCAGGAACAGCTAGGCCACTCTGCAAACCATTGATCAGCGATGCATCCACCCTTCTTCTCTTCCTCCCTGCAAGTCTAAACCACACCCCTAAACGTACCCAAATTGTAGCCAAAAATCTCCATATCCATCCCACCTAAATTGCAACAACTCGCATTTTCTAACAGCTGATTGGCTATCCCAGTAGGTGGTTCTATCACCCTATGGTGACTTCACTCAAGCATTAGACATTTCTTTGTCACACTTTCTGTTCCCACAGGTTTTCAATTTCTCTATTCATACTATATGCAAATGTTACATTTTGATAAATTTAATTAAACTTTTGAGGGTCTCCTGAGAAGGAGACATCCGATCCCACTGTTGACCATGTTCATTGGCAAACAGACAATTGTTTCGGGACCCATGTACTTCACCTCGGGCACACTTGCTCCTGAGGACAGCACATCTGCTCGCTTCTGTCAGCTCTGACGCGCTCTTTCTTCCCCCTCCCAATCGGAACGGCTCTAGGCAAACGGGGTTCGAGTCCCGCATTCTACAGTAAAATGTAAATAAAGTTTCTTAATTATATGACAATGTAGTTTTCACTGTGTACCCCCCTCCCGTATTCTATTCCCAGTTAATATTACCTAGCATAAGCTTTAAGCGGAAAAGCGGCGTTAATTGGTTTTCTGAAGCAGAATAAAACATGCAACTACGAATTGCGCATGCGGCCTAAACATGCATCTTTCTCAAGCTTAGCGAATTATATGTTTTAGTCCGTTCTCATTAGTCCAAATTAGTGTCAGTTTGCGCAAAGCTTTTTCCCATGTGTGTGTGTGTGTGTGTGTAAAGTGCATATTAATTTCTATTTCTACTTACTGTTAGTGCATATTACGGGGGTGTTGCTCCGAGCAGGTTTCGTTTGTGAAATCCTGCTCCATCACTGCCATAGCCAAACTTCTCTGATGGCCCAAAGGAGTAAGGTTCATCAGAGAATTGGCTATATTTCCATCTCCCCATTTAGGATGGGTAATCATGTAACCATTTCTTTTTACTATTTGTCACCCTTAGCAAACCTTGGTGGTAAGGGGCAGAAGGAAACAAAAAATGCCACCCTCACCAAGGGAGACAATTTCCAGGGTGAGGGGGGCATTATCTTTTCTATTTTCAAAATGAGAATCGTGCTTTGGGATTTGCTTTTTGAAAATAAAAAGGAAAATGGTTTGGTGTACAGCTCAGTCATGTTGATAGAGCCATGTACCAAACTGCAAAAAGCATTGACAGGAACCGCAGTTGCGGCGGTTCCTGTCAATGCTTTAGAAAAGCTTTAGAAAGGACCACCAGCTTGGCAGTCATTTCTAAATTCAGTGGGGGGCATCTCCATCAGGGTGACAGAGTAATTTATTTTTAAGGAGTAAGTTGCTGTTAAACACCTACATTCTCAGTTTAATGATGATTTCAAAAGGTGCGATTCGAGCAACCATTTCTAGTAGATTTAGGGCAAAAATGTAGAAGGGGTGGCCACACTTTGGGAAACAAGTGGGGGGGGAGAGCTTTTAAGAGTACTTGCTACTGATTTGCGGACATCATATGGGCAGATTTGTACATGGGGCCTTTCTGAATGTACATTAAATTGGGTAGCTGAGTTTTTGAAAGTGCTAGAAAATAAAAGTGCAATAATTGTAAGATTTGCAGTGTAAGCTGTGGTGTAAACACGTGTGACGAGTACATGCATAGAATCATCTCAGTGAAAGAACTACTGGGGAGTGCTGTAATTTCGATGTTTCGATGTTGAGAACACAAATCAGCATGATATCTTTTATCAATGTGCATTCTGCACAGCGCTCATTACAATTTCACTCATGAAGCTATACCAATAATGATGAATAGAAAAACATTGTTACCACAACTCTGCCCTTAAGAGAGCTTAACAGAGACTACGGTGAATTCCAGGATATATGAGAAACCAAGGGCTATGAGACCAATCTATATGTGCCTCATCCTACTACTAGTTCCTTGCCTTTCAAACACAAGAAGTGCAGGCCATTGGAGTCTGATGCTGCGATCCCTTGTGCCGTACTAGTACAGGAGCTCAGATGAGAGAGAATGCCTGGGCACTACTACCACGTGCGTCTGTCCTGCGACGGGCGTTGACACTTCTACAGCAGTAATAGTGCTCCCAGAACTGTCCATTGTGGGTATGCTGCTCTGCTGACAGTGCTGAGTGAGCTCCCGTAACTCTCCAACTGCTCACTGCTCGGAAGCCCAGCAGGTGTACTGCCCAATGGGTACTTTTGCCACTTTTGCGTGTTTCCAGCTAGTTTTCTTTGTTGTGTTGGGCACCTCACAGTTTAATTTAAGAGGCGAGGGTGTCGGAGGTGTAACCAACTCCATGAAAGGGCTCAGAAGTAAGTTCATTGCAAGGAAACATGTTTAATGATTTTCACTGTTGAGATTGACGCTATGAAATTCCTACCAATGGAAGCAGACTATGGAAAGGAGCTGCACTGCCTTCCAGTACACCTAGCCGGTATAAAGATAGAATATCGACGGGAAAATATCGACTAGCATTAATATCGTGGTAAGAATATCGACTGTGAAAAATATCGTAATAGAAAATATCTTTGTAAAAAATATCATTTCTTGAGAATGACAAAAATATCGTCAAGAAAAAATATCGATGAACAGAATATCGTTGATCAAAATGTCGTTTCATATAATATCGACAGAAAAATATAAGTTGTTATAAAATTTATAAAAAAATATGTATTATGTTTTTAAAAAACTTACAAAACTCCTACTAGTAATAATATGTGTTAAAAAATATTTTCTACAAAAGAATTGTTAAAATTTTAGTAGCGGGTTATTGGTATTATAGGGGATAAGGGTGGGTAGTAATTTAAAATTTGGTTTTTACAAAATTTCTAAAATATAAAAATATTAGAAAATAATTAAGAAATCGAAATTTTAATTAGAAATTTCGAATTGTTCACCAAATTAAATTTGTAATTAAATTTTAAACTTCCCCAAAAAATTTTAGGAGCGGGTTTTTGGTATTATAGGGGATTAGGGCGGGTAGTAATTTAAAAATGTCGTGTTTTAAAAGTGTAGAAAATATTAATAAATTAGAAATTTATCATGAAATCAAAATTTAACTTCGAAATTTAAAATTTTGCATGAAATTTATTTTTTAATATTAATAAAAAATATTAAATTAATATTGAAGAAGCGTTATTTTGGTATTATAGGGTAATAGGGTATAAAAAATAATTTAGATAGAAAAATGTATATTGTTTACTAACCTGCACATTTCCTGACTTATGTTGGATTGGAGTTAGAATAGTAATTTGTTATGGTTTACTATCCAGCACTTTCCCTGACTTATGTTGGATTGGAATTAGAATAGTAATTTATTATGGTTTACTATCCAGCACTCTCCCTGACTTATGTTATGTTTGGAGTTAGAATAGTAATTTATTATGGTTTACTATCCAGCACTCTCCCTGACTTATGTTATGTTTGGAGTTAGAATAGTAATTTTTTATGGTTTACTATCCAGCACTTTCCCTGACTTATGTTGGAATGGAGTTAGAATAGTAATTTATTATGGTTTACTATCCAGCACTCTCCCTGACTTATGTTATGTTTGGAGTTAGAATAGTAATTTATTATGCTTTACTATCCAGCACTTTCTCTGACTTATGTTGGATTGGAGTTTGAATAGTAATTTATTATGGTTTACTATCCAGCACTCTCTCTGACTTATGTTATGTTTGGAGTTAGAATAGTAATTTATTATGGTTTACTATCCAGCACTTTCCCTGACTTATGTTGGATTGGAGTTTGAATAGTAATTTATTATGGTTTACTATCCAGCACTCTCTCTGACTTATGTTGGATTGGAGTTTGAATAGTAATTTATTATGGTTTACTATCCAGCACTTTCCCTGAGTTATGTTATGTTTGGAGTTAGAATAGTAATTTATTATGGTTTACTATCCAGCACTTTCCCTGACTTATGTTATGTTTGGAGTTAGAATAGCAATTTATTATGGTTTACTATCCAGCACTTTCCCTGACTTATGTTGGATTGGACTTTGAATAGTAAATTATTATGGTTTACAATCCAGCACTTTCCCTGATTTATGTTGGATTGGAGTTAGAATAGTAAATTATTATGGTTTACAATCCAGCACTTTCCCTGACTTATGTTGGATTGGAGTTAGAATAGTAATTTATTATGGTTTACTATCCAGCACTCTCCCTGACTTATGTTATGTTTGGAGTTAGAATAGTAATTTATTATGGTTTACTATCCAGCACTTTCCCTGATTTATGTTGGATTGGAGTTAGAATAGTAATTTATTATGGTTTACTATCCAGCACTTTCCCTGAGTTATGTTATGTTTGGAGTTAGAATAGTAATTTATTATGGTTTACTATCCAGCATTTTCCCTGACTTATGTTGGATTGGAGTTAGAATAGTAAATTATTATGGTTTACAATCCAGCACTTTCCCTGATTTATGTTGGATTGGAGTTAGATTAGTAAATTATTATGGTTTACAATCCAGCACTTTCCTTGACTTATGTTTTGTTTGGAGTTAGAATAGTTAATTATAATGGTTTACTATCCACCATTTACCCTGACTTACGTAGGATTGGAGTTAGAATAGTTAATTATTATGGTTTATTATCCAGCATTATCTATTTACAATTTTTAATAAGAATAATATATGTCATGTTGTAATATTCATTTCAACAATATAAATTAAAAACATTTTTATAACATTTTTACATACATATGACAAGTTTCTAAATTAAGAAATAACAATTTTTAGATCTTTTCTTTTATTCATAGTTTAAATTGTTACTGCAAAGATTTTGAACATTTTATAAAACATTTAATATAATTTTTGTTAACAAATTATATTGCAGTTTTGTACATAAATACAGTTTCAATTATGCATACATTAGTATATTAAATTTTTATATTTTTTATAAAAATGTAATATATTACATATTTTTTATGACATTGATTTTATCACGATATGTACATAACATAAATTTACATTTTTTAACATCTGGGAAAAATATTTAACAATGAAAAACATTTTTTAATATACAATAAACAATTAATATATAATTCTATTGAACATATTAAAGTATATTTTACAATATTCATTTGTTTTTTAAGAATAAAAAGTAAATTATTACTAAACATGGTAAATTTATATTTAAAGGATGGATTTAGCTATTAGGTCTAAGTATGCTAGACCTTCTATACTTGGGTACAGTCTAGTTTTTTGCTGGAGATATTCGTACATATTTAATGTTTGTTTACTTAGTTTAGGGCCAATTTTAGAAAGGGATTGCTCTATTCTGAGTTCTTGGTAGCTTTGTTCTTTTTTAATGCTTTGGATTAGTTTGTGAAGTGTTGGTTGACTTCTTCCTAAAGTGGCTTGGAAGGCATTATGCCATCCTTCAACTGCGTTGTTAGTTTTAGCTTTCTGTGCTATTGTACTAGCATACACATTCCACCATGGAATTTGAAATTTAGGTTGTCTACGGTGGCCTGAACGATGTAATCTTCCAACCCAGGTATCTTCAAAATAGTCCAAGAAGGGAGTTAGTATTTTCTCATTGGTGCGGTAGAAAGGGCTGTCAATTAATAAATTGTAGTAGTTAGCTACTTCTGTTGTTGGTACATATGCCAATGCAATCAACTTTATTTGATAAGCAAAGTGACTGTTTGTACAATATTCAATGCTTAAGGTAGATTTTTGTAAGTGCCTCCGTATACTTTGGTTGTAGTGATAATAACAACCTTGTATTGAGGTATGGGGATATATCTTAAGGATAGCTTGAATCATGGCTTTTTCAAAGTCAATTATAATTCTTTGAGTATAGTAATTATCTGTTAATTCTTTGATCTTTGTTAAAAGTTCAACGTAGGTAGTATTTGTTTTGTTTGGCAGCAGAGTATAAATTAGAGGGATATTTGTATCTTGGTATTCCCCATGGATGGTGTAAAGTTGATAGAAAGGTTTGGGACAAACTTTGAAAGTCCCGTCCATCATCCATGTTTCACATGATTTAAGTTTTTGCAAATTACTATTAGTAGCAAAAAGTAAAACTCGTTTGTCATGACTCTGGTTGTCATACATTAGGAATTTATCCTCATTATGTGTAATGGTATATTCAGGATATATTTTTATATCCTTAAAACTTTCTGGCGTTGGTGGAGTTGGATCTGAAGCACGTTTAGTTTTTGAAATTAATCTTTTTAAGTTGGGAATAGAAGGTAGCTGTCCTGTCACATGTTCTGGCACTTTGCTTAAAACATTTTTCAAAATACTAGTGCTTGTTTCTTGTGATCCTTTACTAGAATCTTTCAATGTTTCCAGTGCTTCTCTAACTTCCACTTCTGTTACATTTGGTGGGTGGTTATGCTCACGTACATTTACCACATTGTTATCAACAGTTGTTGCTCTACCATAGCATGCACTTGAGTAATATTTGCTACATTTCCAATGGGTCTTATTCGCTTTTACTCTTTCTTGGGTGTAGGTGTAACCCATGTAGTTCAGCATTAGTTTCCCTTTTTGCGAAGTAATGAAAGTAGCTCCAGTTGCCATGTCTAAGGTAGATCTGTGGAAAATATATATATGTATTTTTAAGAACATTGAAGACGATTTACAGAGATGTGTATAAGAGCAGGAAAAGCGTGAACATATACTTACTATGTGGCTTCACTGGTAATTCTTTTATTCTTATTTCTCTTTCTGAATTTTCTTATTTTTAAGTTCTGTAGTAGTGTTAAAGAATAATTGAAAGACATGATTTAGTGTTATAGGTGTTTGATTTTACTTTCAGAATTGTTATACATACAGTGACTATACTTACTTGATGTAGTAGAAGATGTTGGTAGTGTAGTTGTAGATAGGTAAATAATTTTGTAGAGTCTGTGGAAAAAATAATCATTGTGTTACTTATAGTATTTGGATGATAGTAGTTGTTAACATATGAAGTAAATAGTACATTTACTTAGCAAGTTTAAATAATTTTTATCAGCTATCTAAGTAGACATGGATAAGGTAGTTTATAAATGTTTTTACATCTAATTTTTTGGTCGTTGTTGATAAGTTCAACATGTTTTGTTTTCACTCTAAAGAAGAACAGTTTTTAAATTAGGGAGTTTATCTACTTTTTGCTAACTTCGAATGAAAAAAGCAATGGGATTTTACTTACTTGAAGTGTAGTATGACGTTTTGTAGTTGTAGTCGTAGGTTTGTATTCTCTTCTCTCAGCAAGGTAACCGTTTTTCTCCAAGTTTGTGCCAAAAATGGTAAATTACGTTAAGTGTGTAATTGTTTTTATATTAGTGAGTTAATTAATGGTAGGTTTTGATTGGTTCAATTAGTGAAATTTCAAAATCATTGGTCGAGAACGTAATTTCGAATTAGAAAACCGTTATTTTCGTAAGAGTTTGTTGCATCACTATTTGTTTGTTAAAGTACATTGTAAAAAGCTTTATATGTGCTTTTTTGTTTTATATGTAAATAGTTTATGGTGCCGATCACGATCCGGTAAAAACCGGGTACGAACCGTCGGACCGAGCATATTCTCCGTCCGACGCGTACCCGGTCGTTAAAATTTACAAACAAGGAATTACGATTCGCACGGAACACCATTTCCGTACGATTCGTAAAAAAGCCCGACCGAACAAAATAAACCTACCAATGCGATCCGGGAAAGGGCCGACCTGACGTCGGGACGCTCGCAGCCTGCCATTCACGAACCAGGAATCACGATTCGCACCGACGTCATCCCGCACGGTGAATATTTTCCGGCTGCCAAAAACTGCCGGGAAATCAGGACGACGCGAACAAGGACCACCAGTACGCGACGGACACACAGGACGACGCGAACAAGGAGGACCCGTACGCGACGGACAGACATGGACCCGAACCTACAGGTCATCCCGGCCCTCATAGCAGTCCACCTCCTCTACAGGTTACGACGCAGACGCCGCAGAAGGTCAGAACAACTAAGGGAGGGGGGAAAAGGGGGGGGGGGTGGGGGTGGCAGGACCAGGGCAGGCCACAAAACCCCCACCAAAGTCACACACCACACATGCCGAGGACATACCTGACACCCATGCCCTGGTCACTACGAGGGGGTGGGGGCGTGTCCAGCTAAGCCAGCGACCGCCACAACGGAAGTCCGTCACCACGCGAACCGGCAACACAACCAGACCGGTACGTCCCGTACCCACGCCTCAAGAGCGTGGGTACGAGACGTACCACGCCCACACCCCCGTCACCCCAACAATGGCGGGACGGATTGCACCCACGTGGCAAAGGCCTGGGTACGGCCCACACAAGCATCACATAGCGTGGGGATAGAGATGTACGGACCCTACCCCCACCCCCCATATGCATGGAACGTACCCCCACCCCAACAGTGTAAGTACGACCCGTACCCTCACCCGCGTATGCATGGAGCGTACCCCCACCCCAACCGCGTATGTACGTACCGTACCCCCACCCCAACAGTGTAAGTACGACCCGTACCCTCACCCTCGTATGCATGGAGCGTACCCCCACCCCAACAGTGTAAGTACGACCCGTACCCTCACCCACGTATGCATGGAGCGTACCCCCACCGCAACAGTGTAAGTACGACCCGTACCCTCACCCGCGTATGCATGGAGCGTACCCCCACCCCAACCGTGTATGTACGTACCGTACCCTCACCCGCGTATGCATGGAGCGTACCCCCACCCCAACAGTGTAAGTACGACCCGTACCCTCACCCGCGTATGCATGGAGCGTACCCCCACCCCAACCGCGTATGTACGTACCGTACCCCCACCCCAACAGTGTAAGTACGACCCGTACCCTCACCCTCGTATGCATGGAGCGTACCCCCACCCCAACAGTGTAAGTACGACCCGTACCCTCACCCGCGTATGTACGTACCGTACCCCCACCCCAACAGTGTAAGTACGACCCGTACCCTCACCCGCGTATGCATGGAGCATACCCCCACCCCAACCGCGTATGTACGTACCGTACCCCCACCCCAACAGTGTAAGTACGACCCGTACCCTCACCCTCGTATGCATGGAGCGTACCCCCACCCCAACAGTGTAAGTACGACCCGTACCCTCACCCTCGTATGCATGGAGCGTACCCCCACCCCAACAGTGTAAGTACGACCCGTACCCTCACCCGCGTATGCATGGAGCGTACCCCCACCCCAACAGTGTAAGTACGACCCGTACCCTCACCCGCATATGCATGGAGCGTACACCCACCCCAACCGCGTATGTACATACCGTACCCTCACCCGCGTATGCATGGAGCGTACCCCCACCCCAACAGTGTAAGTACGACCCGTACCCTCACCCGCGTATGCATGGAGCGTACCCCCAACCACGTATGTACGTACCGTACACCCACCCCAACAGTGTAAGTACGACCCGTACCATCACCCTCGTATGCATGGAGCGTACCCCCGCCGTGTATGTTCCAAGCGTACATATCCAGAAATAGGAGGTGTGTGTGCAGAGTCCTCCCAGCAGTGCCCTGAGACAGGAGGGGTGGGTGTGGAGTCCTCCCAGCAGTGCCCTGAGACAGGAGGGGTGGGTGCCTAACACTCCCAGCAGTGCCCTGAGACAGGAGGGGTGGGTGCCTAACACTCCCAGCAGTGCCCTGAGACAGGAGGGGTGGGTGCAGAGTCCTCCCAGCAGTGCCCTGAGACAGGAGGGGTGGGTGCCTAACACTCCCAGCAGTGCCCTGAGACAGGAGGGGTGGGTGCAGAGTCCTCCCAGCAGTGCCCTGAGACAGGAGGGGTGGGTGCCCAACACTCCCAGCAGTGCCCTGAGACAGGAGGGGTGGGTGCAGAGTCCTCCCAGCAGTGCCCAGAGACAGGAGGGGTGGGTGTGGAGTCCTCCCAGCAGTGCCCTGAGACAGGAGGGGTGGGTGCCTAACACTCCCAGCAGTGCCCTGAGACAGGAGGGGTGGGTGCCTAACACTCCCAGCAGTGCCCTGAGACAGGAGGGGTGGGTGCAGAGTCCTCCCAGCAGTGCCCTGAGACAGGAGGGGTGGGTGCCTAACACTCCCAGCAGTGCCCTGAGACAGGAGGGGTGGGTGCAGAGTCCTCCCAGCAGTGCCCTGTGACAGGAGGGGTGGGTGCCCAACACTACCAGCAGTGCCCTGAGACAGGAGGGGTGGGTGCAGAGTCCTCCCAGCAGTGCCCAGAGACAGGAGGGGTGGGTGTGGAGTCCTCCCAGCAGTGCCCTGAGACAGGAGGGGTGGGTGCCTAACACTCCCAGCAGTGCCCTGAGACAGGAGGGGTGGGTGCCTAACACTCCCAGCAGTGCCCTGAGACAGGAGGGGTGGGTGCAGAGTCCTCCCAGCAGTGCCCTGAGACAGGAGGGGTGGGTGCCTAACACTCCCAGC
This sequence comes from Triturus cristatus, assembly GCF_964204655.1. Taxonomy (NCBI): domain Eukaryota; kingdom Metazoa; phylum Chordata; class Amphibia; order Caudata; family Salamandridae; genus Triturus; species Triturus cristatus. The sequence continues at coordinate 303,686,675 of NC_140579.1, read as the reverse complement.
AGTGCCCTGAGACAGGAGGGGTGGGTGCAGAGTCCTCCCAGCAGTGCCCTGAGACAGGAGGGGTGGGTGCCCAACACTCCCAGCAGTGCCCTGAGACAGGAGGGGTGGGTGCAGAGTCCTCCCAGCAGTGCCCTGAGACAGGAGGGGTGGGTGCAGAGTCCTCCCAGCAGTGCCCTGAGACAGGAGGGGTGGGTGACCAACACTCCCAGCAGTGCCCTGAGACAGGAGGGGTGGGTGCAGAGTCCTCCCAGCAGTGCCCAGAGACAGGAGGGGTGGGTGCCTATCACTCCCAGCAGTGCCCAGAGACAGGAGGTGTGCAACACATGTGTGTGAGGCTGGAAGTGCCCACATGCATACTGCCTACAAGGGAACATGTCCCCATGAACTCATGTCAACAGACTCCACACACAAGTACAGTGATCACCAAGGATGCCACGAATGTTGCAGGTGGAGACATGGCCCTGCATGCATGGCCAAAGTAGAAGGGCTCCGTCACACACACAGCTCATGTAGACACAGCTCTGCGCTAAAGATTGGGAACACCCTGCAGGGAAGATATCAGGGTACACAGAGGGAGGAATACACCCTGGGACAATTGCACCATGCAGTAACTGCTTACATGAACAAAGAAAGTTAGCTAACACCTTGTGATGGAACACAGATCCCAGGGTCCCCCCAATGAGCAGCCCACTACTACATTTCCCACACACCCAACACATAAACACCACCCAAAACCATGTAGCAGCGCAACCAACACCAATACCAGCATAGCAGTAGTGTCAGAATGAAAAAAAAAATAAAGCTTTATTCAGCATGATCACAGTGTCCGTGGATTGCAGGCAGTTAAATATTCACAAAGCCCATAGGGCAGTCAATAAGTCTCAGCTGGATGGGGGACACAGTGGGATGCGTGTCCCCTAGCTTGCCTGCACAGTTACATGCCGTCGTCTTCCACAGGGGTGAGGCCATCAGGGGGGGGGGAAGCACCAGGCACCGCAGGGACATCAGGGCAAAGGGGAGGCATTGTGGGTGCAGGGATGGAGGACTCCACCACAGGGGGTGGGGCAGGGCCAAAGGCGGAGGCCAGGATGGCACTACACACCTTTGCAAGGTCCTCCAGGGAGTCCCCTGCACCCGAAGGATCCACAGGCCCCAAGGAGGGGGGGGGGTCAGAGGGATGGGTCGCAGCGCCACCGGGGGAGGGCGTAGACAGGGGGGGAGAATCAACCACCGTGACCGAGGACTTCCTTGACTGCTTGCGGGGTGGTGTCACTGTGGGGCTCAGGGACAGAGCGGCCATGAAGGAGTCCTTGGGGGATATGTGGCCAGGAGAGCTGAGGGGAGGGGATTTGGAGGGAGTGGACTGGGTGGAATGCGGACTCCCACTATGGCTGCGTGTCACATGTTTGCCCCCCGACCCAGTGGGTGTGCCTACCTCACCCTGTGTGTGCGTGTCAGGAGGAGTGCGGTGGACCTTCCCTGCTGGTGTGGTGCCTGTGTCTGTTGATGTGGGTGCATGCCGACGTCTGGGTGTACGTGGGACAGGCATGGGAGTGGGAAGTGTGGATGGGGCAGGGGTAGGTGGGGGGAGGTCGCGCTGCAGGAGACCCACTGCTGCAGTCAGTGTCGAGTCTATGGACCTCAGCAAGTTGCGTTGGTCAGCCTGCGATGAATGAATGCCCTCCAAGTATGCCTCGATGTTGTTGAGTGTTTGCCCGTGGGCATGGAGGACATTAAGGATCGCAGCCTGACCAACCTGCAGTTGCCGCTGGATGTCCACAGACTCAGCATTGGCGGCAGCAGTGGAGACAGGGGCAGGGGGTGCGGTGCCTGGCATGAAGGAGACATGCGGTGACCGGGCACGCTGGGAAGGGACACGAGCAAGTGGGAGGCGGCTGATGGGAACTGAGGGGGCGGTGCGAGGTGTTGTTCCGCTGTCAGCTGCTGGTGCAGCCTCCGCCCACTCGGAGACATCCTCCTCGGACCTGTCAGCTTCGTATTCTGATGTGCCAGTCGACAGGTCCTCGGCCACACTCTCCTCCGCCTCTGTCCCACTCGATGTGCCAGCCCCGATGTCACGGCTGGCACTGGTGCTCGGTCCCTCCGCCTGGTCTGTGTCCATGTCTCCCTCTGTGTCCCCCGACAATGCTATGGGCAGGGTGGAGAGACAGAAATTAATCAGACACCTGTACACATCTGTCACATGAGTCCAATCTACATAGGTAACATTGCATAGCCTGAAAAGGAAGATCCCTAACATCTACTAAACAAGGTACCGATGTAGGGCATGAAACACACAGTTGGTTGAGCCACCATGCCACTGAAATACCATGGAGAGCATGAGACAATAGCTAAAGACAGGAAACGGAGTCTGACATAGCACCCAGGCCCTGGGGACAATCCAGCACTGCATCTGCACCACACAGCGTTGGCGAAAATACCGATGACCAGGGACCATATCCATGAACTTGAGACACATGCTGCATAGGTAATGCAGAAAACATGCACAACATGACTCGGTCACTGCACCTTGCGTGTGTGTCCAGACAAACATCACACACTGCCCAGACCCAGCAAGTAGAAATCTGGATTTGACATATAGGCTTTGCCCGCCCCAACCACCCCCTACACGAGGCAAATAGTTGAGACACAGGTGGCACCAACATCTCATAGTCTGGGTGATAAACACAGGGGCAGGCAAAATGCAAGATTGGACGCCAAACAGCCAAGGTGCGCCTGTACAAATAATGAGGTACCAGTGCCCATCCTCAGATGAGTATAACAAGACACACAGGCACTAGCAACTGTGAGTATGAAGAAGGACATTCAGGTCAGGCTGCACAGTGGACACCTGTACAAAATAGCACGTCTATATACGTGGTGCCAGGGGACAATGGCACAGAGCACAACCTACGCTGTAGACACTGAGAGTGTCCACGTTTATGATGACACATACAACACCGATGAAAAGGTGCCCCAGGGGACAGTAGTGGCCACGCAACTCCATGCTCCTGAATGGTAATGACTGCAACCCACGCCACCATCCCTGCAGTATGCGTATCGCACACTCATGCACATCATGTCACATGCCACTACATAGGACATGCACACTGTAAGGCATGACACATGAGAGACCAACTCCCATGTCTGGAGTCAGCATCAGTGCCAACTGACATGGAACCCACATGCAGTGAACTTGACAGGGCACAGCCAAGGTCCCAAAACCTGTTACCCACCACCCCCACACATGATGCTACAGGCATAGTTCTCGTGGACAAAGCGCCAGCCTACATTACCTTGTGAAGGAGTGGCTACACACAGACCAGGGAACACATTGCAAGGAGGGGAAGGGTGGCAGGGGCGCAGCGCTATACTGGGGCAAAATGGATCTGCACAGCACCTTTAAACCCTGGCAGTGAATTCATGTTACTGTGCCCTTACAAATGCCGGTGACACACAACACACACATGTACCTACCCCCTTCCGGCTGCTGCTTCGCCTGCAAGCGCCGATCCAAGTCTGGAAAGACCACCGGCAGCACACGCCTGTGGAGGTGGCTCAGACGGCGGCGCCCGCGGTTCTTGTGGCTCTCAGGTGAGTCCTCCAGCAGGACCCGTGCAATCCTCCGCGTCCAGCACCGGATATCCTGCCAGCGTTTCCTCACCTGGGACAGGCTCCGCCTCCGACCATCCACACCCCTCACGGCACTGACGGCGGTCAGCCAGATCTGCTCCTTGGCAGTGGCGCCTACCTGTGAGGAAGAACAAGTGACACCACATCAATACACCAGCCACATGTCACAGAGAGACATTTGATAACAAATTAGCTGGTAACAACAAGGCATGTCATGCAGCCAACGCATTGCACCTTTGTCATAGGGACATGATCCTCTGGTGAGGGAAAAAGCAGTACGTGCCATAGTGGGTACACAGGTGGAATGATGGCAATGTCACAATCAATGATCAAGGCTCACACTGTGCATCACACCCACCCCTCCTGTCTCAGGCACTGCTGTTAGTGATAGGCACACACCCCTCCTGTCTCAGGGCACTGCTGTTAGTGATAGGCACACACCCCTCCTGTCTCAGGGCTCTGCTGTTAGTGATAGGCACACACCCCTCCTGTCTCAGGGCACTGCTGGGAGCACTCTGTACCCACCCCTCCTGTCTCAGGGCACTGCTGGGAGCACTCTGTACCCACCCCTCCTGTCTCAGGGCACTGCTGGGAGACATCAGGCATCCCCCCCCCCTGGGACCCCCCCAACAGTACATGGCATGTGTGTCACACCAGGACACAATGGCAGAAGTCACAGTCACAACATAGGGACAGTCTGTGCCAGTGGCCTATGCACTCACCTGATACCCTGGTCGCCCATACAGCATGGGGTACTGTGGGAGGATCACATCCAGCAATGCCATGTTCTCCTCCAGGGTGATTGGCTGTGACCTCTCCACAGCCCTTGACATGGTTCCAGGGAATCAGTAGCAGCAGCTGGGTCGACGAATTCAAAGATGTGCAGGCAAGTACTCCCTCATGGGACCTGGCTGCCTTATATGTGCCTTTCTGCCCTGTCTCATGCACAGGAGTACAGAGTGATTGGTCACTCACATTTGCATCCTATGTTTCCACCAATCCCTTCAAACCTAGCAGTCTGTGTGTACTCTATCGGTTTCATTCTCCTGCATGATGTCAGCTCCACAAACACATTGCAACAAAGTATTTTTATTCCAACTGACTTCTGCTGTTCACCTTCCAGAAGAAATTTGAATTTTGAACTTGGTCTCCATGACAACCAGCATGCATGTAGGCCTTAATACTTGTCCCTCATGTGTCCCCTATGTAATTCTGAGCTCCACACACAGGTACGGTGCGTTCCGGGGCCCTAGGGCACCCCAAATGCATTGCAACGGCCCGTACACGCGTGACTACGTTCACTATCAGTATGTGTGGCCTCGCGTATGCGTACTCGTAGTGGTACGGGCCGTACACACGCCTGTACGCTCCCTATCACTACGAGTACGCATACGCGAGCCCACCCATACTGATAGGGAGCGTACAGGCGTGTGTACGGCCCGTACCACTACGAGTACGCATACGCGAGGCCACACATACTGATAGGGAGCGTACACACGCCTGTATGCTCCCTATCACTACGAGTACGCATACGCGAACCACACATACTGATAGGGAGCGTACACACGCCTGTACGCGCCCTATCAGTATGTGTGGCCTCGCGTATGCGTACTCGTAGTGGTACGGGCCGTACACACGCCTGTACGCTCCCTATCACTACGAGTACGCATACGCGAGCCCACCCATACTGATAGGGAGCGTACAGGCGTGTGTACGGCCCGTACCACTACGAGTACGCATACGCGAGGCCACACATACTGATAGGGCGCGTACAGGCGTGTGTACGCTCCCTATCAGTATGTGTGGTTTGCGTATGCGTACTCGTAGTGATAGGGAGCATACAGGCGTGTGTACGCTCCCTATCAGTATGTGTGGCCTCGCGTATGCGTACTCGTAGTGGTACGGGCCGTACACACGCCTGTACGCTCCCTATCAGTATGGGTGGGCTCGCGTATGCGTACTCGTAGTGTTAGGGAGCGTACAGGCGTGTGTACGGCCCGTACCACTACGAGTACGCATACGCGAGGCCACACATACTGATAGGGCGCGTACAGGCGTGTGTACGCTCCCTATCAGTATGTGTGGCCTCGTGTATGCGTACTCGTAGTGGTACGGGCCGTACACATGCCTGTACGCTCGCCATCACGATGGGTACACATACGGCAGCACTCCCATAGTGATATGGGAACGTACACAGGCCCTCTTTGCAGCAGTACAGCGGTATTCACACATCACAGTGGTGACAGGCGGCACACAGGTAGGGATAGGGCGGACATACTTGTCCATGGATGGACATACTTGTCCATTAATTGACATTGAGGCATCGTCTGTGCATCACTACATGTGTGGGGCACAGGTGTGAAAGGCCTGTGATGTGGAACATTACTCCTGAGTCGAGAAGGCACCAGATGTATGATGAGATGTGTACAGATGTACTGTGTGATGGTGCGATGTGTGCCAGGCATGCCCTTGACTCCTTTGACATGTGTGCATGTCGTACTGCGCACTTGGGGTGAGCGTCACTGGCATGGCACGGACACCAACACACGGAAGTGTCCCCTGATGCCCGGTACAGGGGTTATGACACCTGACTTGTCACTACCCACGGTGCACAATGTGACTATGTCATGTATGTGTGGGGGCTTCACATCAGGTTAATGTTGGAGCACCCTCAAAAGCTGCAGCCGTTGCAGCAACAAACATGTGTCTGTGTGTAGATTGTCATTGCACACTGTTCCGCACACCATGCCACATGTGGTATCGGATGTGAGGTGCACATGTATGCATGGGACACGGAGTAGCGTGACAAGGACATGTCAGCATCCTCACAAGGTATGTGTGGTGAGTCATGACATGTGCACCTTCATGGCAAGGTGTGTGGGCTGGCCTAGTGTAATGTCATGTGACCTGTGGCTCCAGTGTTCCGCTACCAATCTCTGCAATCGGCATCCTACTGCTGCTGATGTGTGGGCGTATGTCACTCCTGTGTTGCGTCTGGCTGTTCACTTGCACTGGGACACAGCTATTCCCATGGCGTGGCATGGGGAGGTTCTCAATCTCCGTGTGTAGCTGGGTCTTTGAAGGAGTGTCACCTTGCATCCATACGTGTCCTGGCCATGTAGCACATACCTGACTCCCTATGTAGCATGTGTGTATTGCCAGATTAACATGTGCTCAGTACACATGAGTTGTTGTCGTAGTGCACTCACTCTTCCTTGTCACTTCAAAATTACTGCAGAGCGCCGCCTCTTGCCCGAAGAATTCCAGACTTGGCTGCCATGCAGGATAATGACAGCATCCGGCTCTACCGCTTCACCCAACCGTTGATTCTGGAGTTGACGGCGAGACTGGCACCACACCTGCAACCGCAGCACAGGTATCCCACGGCACTGACACCCCAGCTGAAGGTAATGGCTGCCCTACATTTTCTTGCCACGGGTACCTTTCAAAATACCATAGCTCATGTTGGTGGCATGTCCCAGAGCACGTTCAGTGGTGTGCTGCATGATTTCTTAGAGGCCATGTTGATTCACCTGGATGACTTCATCAAGTTCCCAACCCCTGAACAGATGACTGAGGTCAAGCGTGGATTCTATGCCCTGGGAGGGATGCCCCATGTCATTGGGTCCATAGATGGGACACATGTAGCTTTGGTACCACCACACGCACGGGAGGTGGCGTACCGCAATCGGAAGCACTACCACTCCATCAATGCCCTTGTGGTGTGTCTGTCCAACATGGTGATTTCACATGTCTGTGCTCGTTTTCCAGGATCAGCACACGATGCCTACATCATGAGGCGTAGCGGGATGCCTGATATGATGATGCAGCTGCGCAACGAACGGGCATGTGTTGTTGGTGGGTACAGTCTGTCTGTCCTGTATTCAGTATAGCCTACCAGCACGACCGCTTCACCACTTCTAACGATGACCATGTGCTTTCCATGTAGGGGACGCTGACTATCCCAACATGCCTTGGCTGCTCACACCTCTCCGCAACCCCATCACGCCGGCCCAGCTCCGCTACAACACCGCCCATGGCCGGACAAGGCGAGTGATAGAGAGGACGTTTGGCATGCTGAAGAGCCGATTCAGGTGCCTCCACAAGACCGGCGGCGCACTCCCATATGCCCCGGCGAAGGTCTGCAAGATCTTTATGGTCTGCTGCATGCTGCACAACATGGCAGTTGAAAGAGCAGTGCCACTCATCCTGAATCAACATGACGAGGACCATCCACCCGTGGAGGACGAAGGGCTTGGCAATGGGGCTAGTGATGTGGAGGATGTGGAGCCGCAAGAGGACATCCGGACTCGGCTCATACGCGACTTCTTTGCATAGTGGTGAGTACCAGTGTCTGAGTGTGCACGCATTGGTCCCCGTGTGGCATGCGTTGTGATGTGTGTCTCCACCTGCATGTATGGCACGTGAGTCAGAGGTGTGTGTGGGTGTGTCACTGGAGTGATGGTGCCAGTGATGGTTGTACTTCCGCAGTCATAATTGTGACCTAGCATGTTGTCATCCATACATGTGTCGAGTAAATGCACATGCAAGTGGCTGTGCTTTTTGTGGCTGACTTCTTGTGTGTTTCTCTTCCCCAGGTACCTGCGCATGCCGTCTGCTGGTTGCATTGTGTGGCACTGCTATTCCTCATGGACATGACATCGTGGGCTGACTCAGCGTTACAGGCACGGACACGTTTGGAAGTCTCCATGGGGTAAGGGATGCATCTGGGGTGTATTGGGTGTGGCAGTTGTTCACGATGTGTGCACACTGCCCCTGTCGGTGTTTGGTTCCTCTGCAGCCATGTCGCATCCCCATGGGACACGACATGCAGCTGTGTACACCTGAATAGATGGTCTGCCTGGTTGACAGTCATCAGTGATGGGATAGGGGATTGTGATGATGGCATCAATGTGTGTGACACTGCCCTCGGACACATTCGGTTAGCATTGGCTTGACATGGTGTGGGACTTCGACATCCGCGGATCTATGGTGTATGGCAGGCTCTCCGTGTGCAGCTGTGGGTATTTAGCTGTTAGCCGACGCTTGTGTGCCAGTTCCATGGCGAACACGCATGTGTGCTGCTGAAGGGGGGTGCCAGTGTTGGACCCACATGTTACTCCACATGATGTGTTCATGTGTACTTCGAGTTGCCTCTGCAATCCCGAATACATGACTAATAAAGGTGTCCCTATGCCTCCAAGGTGCCTCTTCTCAGTCAATGCTGGTGTGTTGCCATGGTGCATCCTGCTTGTCTGGCATGGTATTCCCTGATTGTGGCTATGTGTCAATGTGTCGAGTGGCAAGATGCAAGCTGTGTGTGTGGGCTGAGACTGTGTATTGGGCATGATGTCCATGACTGTGTGGGTATTGTGACATGTGCCATCCCCATGCATCCAACGTTGGCCAGGCCCCCATTCTCTGCATCCACCGGACTCAAGCTTGCAGGACATGTTTCTGCCACCTGTCTACACATACCTGGGTGCCCCCCAGGACACTGGACTGGATCCCTGACCTCTGAGCATGACTGTTGCTGTACTCAATGTGTCTGTCAGCACGGTTGTTCGGTAACCCCCTCAGCTGGTTGGGCCCATCACGGGTGTGTATGGTGCTCCATGTCTGTCTTGCCTAATACACTGTGACCCATGTGTCCTGTGCCAGACTCAGGCCCCAGGGTGTGGGTGGTTGAAGACAAAAGATGACTCAGGCATGTTTTGACTTTACAAGACACATGTTAGGTAATAATGCTACCAGCAGGCATCTACTCTTCATAGTGTGATTTATTATTGGGGGGGGGGGGGGAAACAAAGTGAGTGTCTTTCCGGGAAGTTTGAATCCAAAGTTCAGTAGGGGAGTTGGTGTCCTTGCCATTGGATGTCCTCAGAGTCCATGCCACAGTCTTTGTCAACATTGGTCAGCCAGTGACCAGCAGGGCCATGTGGCAGAGAATGTCTCTTGATGCTGTGATGCTGTTGCTCCAGTGGGCCAGGTGCCAGGCCAGGTGTCCTGGGAGATGGTGATGTAGCGCCGACCCTCACGGTCCTTTCCGTGGACGACCCGGCCTCCTGCGGGGAACCTCACCAGCAGGCCGTGACGACATCTGGGATGCTCCGTCGGATGTTTCCTCCTCCTCCTCCTGATCCCTCGCTGTGGGTGGTGATGTTCTCCGCCTTCTGGCACAGGGAGGGTCGGCCATGTTGTCGGCCATCCGACGGAGTGTAGCGTGAATCCCCTGGAATGCCGTCACTTGCTCAGCCTGTCTGTCCTCCATCTTCCGTTGGTGTACCAGTAGACAGGCATGTAGCTCCGCATGTTGCTGGGCCTGCTGGGTCTTTATCTCATCGAGGCTCCCCTTGATCTCATTGAGGGTGGACACAACCTGGGCCATGCCCGTGGTGTCCTGCCGGTATGAGTCCAGGATGTTACGGACATGGGAAAATACCAGATCCCCAGCCAACTGGTCAGGCTCGTGCCTCCGCCGTCCTCCACTCCCACCACCCCTGCCCACTTGCGCCTGGCCTGCCCTTGCGGGCACATCGGGTCTCCGGGACCCCTGAGGGGTGGCATTGGCGTTGTCGCCTGCCTCCTCCTGGGTGCCCGGGACACCGTGTCCCTCCTGGCCAGCCTGGCTGCATTGTGGTGTTGGGGCAGGGATCCTGGGTGTCTCCTGGGATGTGGCAGGAGTAGGGGTGGTGGTTGGCACAGTTGTACCTGACGCAGGTGCTGCAGGCGGTTGGACACCAGAGGGGCCAGGTCGGTCGGGGTCGTCCACAGAGTGGTGAGAGTGGTCGCTGCCGGTGGGATCGGGCTCCTGCAGATCCGGGTCCTGTGAGGTTTCCCCCCCAGTGTTGGGGGGTGCACCACGACGTTGACCTGTGTGTGAGAGAGACAATGTTAATTTTGGTCCATGCAACATCCATGTTTCATCATTTCATAAGTTGGCACATTTCCTCTTGGAATTAGGATCTGTCTTGCATTCCACTCACAGTGCACTTGTGCATGGATGTGTCTCTTGGGCACCACTTTGGCACCTTTAACTATGTGTGGCACAGTCTTACTTGCTGCGTCAAGTGTGACTGCAGTCAGCAGTGGAGTGGGCAGGTGTTGCGAGCCATGCATTGGCGCCTTCCGTGTAGCACTGTACATGTGCACATGGATTTGTTCCACACACTTATGTGATGCAGGTAGCTGTCATTGTGCTCGTGCACAGGTTGTGACATGGCCCTGTGTTTTGCCATGGAGAAGAGGGGGGGTTCTGGCACGGGCCACCCTTGGCTACATGCACGCAGTCTACCTGCTGACGAGCAGACATTCCCACACACCACACGGCTGATTTGCTCTCCCTGTGTCTCCCTCCCTCTCTGTCCCCCTCTCCCTCCCTCTCGGTCCCCCTCTCCCTCCCTCTCTGTCACCCTCTCCCTCCCTCTGTGTGTCAGCCTCCTCCCTCTGTCCGTCTCCCTATGTCTCCCTCCCTCTCTGTCCCCCTCTCCCTCCCTCTCTGTCCCCCTCTCCCTCCCTCTCTGTCCCCCTCTCCCTCCCTCTGTGTGTCACCCTCTGTCACCTCAGCCCAGCTTCCTGGGCACACACTGTTAGCAGATCTTTGAGTGGCCCTTGGCTTGTTGATGTGAGTTTGTTTCTGATCTCCAGGCACCCATTTGGTGTGATGTGTGTCTGTGCGCTGCTGCTGTGGTGGTGTGTGCTGCCACTCTTTCACAATGTTGGCTGTTCATTAGCTGCTGTCATGTGCAAAACAGTGCCTTCACCCCCATGTGTTGATGCAAGGCGTCCGCCATTTGCTGGCAAGTCATTCCTGTGTTGGGACACACTGTTTGTCTGGCTGTGACCTAGGCCATATGGGCAGAGTGCATTGTTGTCTGCTTCGGAGTCGCACTATGTGATTTTTGGGGCCCAGCCTCCCGCCATCCGGGTTACCGTGTCATGTGTTGTTGTCTTCTGTGACTTGCCATTGTCCAGCTGGGTGCATGGGGCATGGTGGCAGCAGTGGCATGTGCGTGCTCATGGAGTGTGGTTGAGTAATGCGATGGCTTGTGGTGGTTGCGTGCCTGTTAGTGATTTTGGTTGTGGATGCCGTTCCCCCCATGTGAGGTGCGTTGTTTGTGTACTCACCCGGGTCTCGGAGTCCTTCTAATCCTTCGACTGCCTCCACCGGCAGTATGGCCATCACCCTCTCCTCCCAGGGATGGTACTGTACGGGTCTGCGGGAGGGCCCTCCTCCGGTGGCGTTGGCCTGGTCGTGTTCCTCCTTCCTCTTGGCTCTGACCCTCCTCCGCAGATCGTACCACCTGTTCTGGCATTCCTGCCTGGTCCTCCTGGTGTCCGCAACAGCATTCACAGCATCGACGATGGTCTGCCACATGGCTGTTTTTGCTGCCAGGCTGGTGTTTCTGACCAATGTTCCAAAGATCTGTGGCTCGACTCTGAGGATTTGATCAACAAGGACCTCCAACTCTCGGTTACTGAACTTTGGATTCTTGGTAGTGGGCATGGTGAGGGGTGTGGGTGGGGATGGTGGGGGGGGTGTGTGGATGTTGGGGGGGGGTGTGGATGGTTGTGTGTGTGTGTGTGTGTGAATGTGATGAGGGGGTGTTTGTGAGGGTGGTTGTGTGAAGGTGTGCAAGTGTAAGGTGTGGTGTAGCTTGTTGTATGGTTCTGTGGTGTCTGGCAGCAGTGAGTCTGTTGCAAAGGCTCATGGTTTGTGTGTGTGGGCCCTTTTTATTGGTCCATGGGTGGGTGTGGCAGTGTTTGAATTTTGGGTGGGTGTGTTATAAGTAGTGGTGGTGTTTTGGCCCTCTGTTTGTCTTTGGCAGTTGCAGGTCAGTGAAGGTGTATTTGTAGTGTTTGTTGGCCATGTTTAGTGGCTTTGTGCCATTCGAATAGTGTCTTCTTGTGTTGTTTTGTTTTGTCCTGGTTGTGTACGTGCGTTTTGAGCGTGTGTACGGTGTGTAGATGGGCCATTTGGTTGTACGGTGCTGTCCTTGTGTGTGGGTTGGTACGACTCGTACATGCGGTTGTGATGTTGGGGCCTGGGGTGCGCTCCGTACTTAGGAGGTTGTGTTGGGGGTAGGACCGGAACGTACTGGGGTGTACATAGACGGTGGTATGACACGTACTGGGGTGGGGGTACGACTGGAACGTACTGGGGTGTAGGTACACGGGGGGTATGACACGTACTGGGGTGGGGGTCGAACGTACTGGGGTGTACATAGAGGGTGGTACGACACGTACTGGGGTGGGGGTACGACTGGAACGTACTGGGGTGTACATAGACGGGGGTATGACACGTACTGGGGTGGGGGTACGACTGGAACGTACTGGGGTGTAGGTACACGGGGGTATGACACGTACTGGGGTGGGGGTGGGGCTCGAACGTACTGGGGTGTACATAGACGGTGGTACGACACGTACTGGGGTGGGGGTACGACTGGAACGTACTGGGGTGTAGGTACACGGGGGTATGACACGTACTGGGGTGGGGGTACGACTGGAACGTACTGGGGTGTACATAGACGGTGGTACGACACGTACTGGGGTGGGGGTACGACTGGAACGTACTGGGGTGTAGGTACACGGGGGTATGACACGTACTGGGGTGGGGGTACGACTGGAACGTACTGGGGTGTACATAGACGGTGGTACGACACGTACTGGGGTGGGGGTACGACTGGAACGTACTGGGGTGTAGGTACACGGGGGTATGACACGTACAGGGGTGGGGGTGGGGCTCGAACGTACTGGGGTGTACATAGACGGTGGTACGACACGTACTGGGGTGGGGGTACGACTGGAACGTACTGGGGTGTAGGTACACGGGGGTATGACACGTACTGGGGTGGGGGTACGACTGGAACGTACTGGGGTGTAGGTACACGGGGGTATGACACGTACTGGGGTGGGGGTACGACTGGAACGTACTGGGGTGTACATAGACGGTGGTATGACACGTACTGGGGTGGGGGTACGACTGGAATGTACTGGGGTGTAGGTACACGGGGGGTATGACACGTACTGGGGTGGGGGTGGGGCTCAAACGTACTGGGGTGTACATAGACGGTGGTACGACACGTACTGGGGTGGGGGTACGACTGGAACGTACTGGGGTGTAGGTACACGGGGGTATGACACGTACTGGGGTGGGGGTACGACTGGAACGTACTGGGGTGTACATAGACGGTGGTACGACACGTACTGGGGTGGGGGTACGACTGGAACGTACTGGGGTGTAGGTACACGGGGGTATGACACGTACTGGGGTGGGGGTACGACTGGAACGTACTGGGGTGTACATAGACGGTGGTACGACACGTACTGGGGTGGGGGTTCGACTGGAACGTACTGGGGTGTAGGTACACGGGGGTATGACACGTACTGGGGTGGGGGTACGACTGGAACGTACTGGGGTGTACATAGACGGTGGTACGACACGTACTGGGGTGGGGGTACGACTGGAACGTACTGGGGTGTAGGTACACGGGGGGTATGACACGTACTGGGGTGGGGGTGGGGCTCGAACGTACTGGGGTGTACATAGACGGTGGTACGACACGTACTGGGGTGGGGGTACAACTGGAACGTACTGGGGTGTAGGTACACGGGGGTATGACACGTACTGGGGTGGGGGTACGACTGGAACGTACTGGGGTGTAGGTACACGGGGGTATGACACGTACTGGGGTGGGGGTAAGACTGGAACGTACTGGGGTGTACATAGACGGTGGTACGACACGTACTGGGGTGGGGGTACGACTGGAACGTACTGGGGTGTAGGTACACGGGGGGTATGACACGTACTGGGGTGGGGGTGGGGCTCGAATGTACTGGGGTGTACATAGACGGTGGTACGACACGTACTGGGGTAGGGGTACGACTGGAACGTACTGGGGTGTAGGTACACGGGGGTATGACACGTACTGGGGTGGGGGTACGACTGGAACGTACTGGGGTGTACATAGACGGTGGTACGACACGTACTGGGGTGGGGGTACGACTGGAACGTACTGGGGTGTAGGTACACGGGGGTATGACACGTACTGGGGTGAGGGTACGACTGGAACGTACTGGGGTGTACATAGACGGTGGTACGACACGTACTGGGGTGGGGGTACGACTGGAACGTACTGGGGTGTAGGTACACGGGGGTATGACACGTACTGGGGTGGGGGTACGACTGGAACGTACTGGGGTGTACATAGACGGTGGTACGACATGTACTGGGGTGAGGGTACGACTGGAACGTACTGGGGTGTAGGTACACAGGGGGTATGACACGTACTGGGGTGGGGGTGGGGCTCGAACGTACTGGGGTGTACATAGACGGTGGTACGACACGTACTGGGGTGGGGGTACGACTGGAACGTACTGGGGTGTAAATAGACGGTGGTACGACACGTACTGGGGTGGGGGTACGACTGGAACATACTGGGGTGTAGGTACACGGGGGTATGACACGTACTGGGGTGGGGGTACGACTGGAACGTACTGGGGTGTACATAGACGGTGGTACGACACGTACTGGGGTGGGGGTTCGACTGGAACGTACTGGGGTGTAGGTACACGGGGGTATGACACGTACTGGGGTGGGGGTACGACTGGAACGTACTGGGGTGTACATAGACGGTGGTACGACACGTACTGGGGTGGGGGTACGACTGGAACGTACTGGGGTGTAGGTACACGGGGGGTATGACACTTACTGGGGTGGGGGTGGGGCTCGAACGTACTGGGGTGTACATAGACGGTGGTACGACACGTACTGGGGTGGGGGTACGACTGGAACGTACTGGGGTGTAGGTACACGGGGGTATGACACGTACTGGGGTGGGGGTACGACTGGAACGTACTGGGGTGTAGGTACACGGGGGTATGACACGTACTGGGGTGGGGGTAAGACTGGAACGTACTGGGGTGTACATAGACGGTGGTACGACACGTACTGGGGTGGGGGTACGACTGGAACGTACTGGGGTGTAGGTACACGGGGGGTATGACACGTACTGGGGTGGGGGTGGGGCTCGAACGTACTGGGGTGTACATAGACGGTGGTACGACACGTACTGGGGTAGGGGTACGACTGGAACGTACTGGGGTGTAGGTACACGGGGGTATGACACGTACTGGGGTGGGGGTACGACTGGAACGTACTGGGGTGTACATAGACGGTGGTACGACACGTACTGGGGTGGGGGTACGACTGGAACGTACTGGGGTGTAGGTACACGGGGGTATGACACGTACTGGGGTGGGGGTACGACTGGAACGTACTGGGGTGTACATAGACGGTGGTACGACACGTACTGGGGTGGGGGTACGACTGGAACGTACTGGGGTGTAGGTACACGGGGGTATGACACGTACTGGGGTGGGGGTACGACTGGAACGTACTGGGGTGTACATAGACGGTGGTACGACACGTACTGGGGTGGGGGTACGACTGGAACGTACTGGGGTGTAGGTACACAGGGGGTATGACACGTACTGGGGTGGGGGTGGGGCTCGAACGTACTGGGGTGTACATAGACGGTGGTACGACACGTACTGGGGTGGGGGTACGACTGGAACGTACTGGGGTGTAAATAGACGGTGGTACGACACGTACTGGGGTGGGGGTACGACTGGAACATACTGGGGTGTAGGTACACGGGGGTATGACACGTACTGGGGTGGGGGTACGACTGGAACGTACTGGGGTGTACATAGACGGTGGTACGACACGTACTGGGGTGGGGGTACGACTGGAACGTACTGGGGTGTAGGTACACGGGGGGTATGACACGTACTGGGGTGGGGGTGGGGCTCGAACGTACTGGGGTGTACATAGACGGTGGTACGACACGTACTGGGTTGGGGGTACGACTGGAACGTACTGGGGTGTAGGTACACGGGGGTATGACACGTACTGGGGTGGGGGTACGACTGGAACGTACTGGGGTGTACATAGACGGTGGTACGACACGTACTGGGGTGGGGGTACGACTGGAACGTACTGGGGTGTAGGTACACGGGGGTATGACACGTACTGGGGTGGGGGTGGGGCTCGAACGTACTGGGGTGTACATAGACGGTGGTACGACACGTACTGGGGTGGGGGTATGACTGGAACGTACTGGGGTGTAGGTACATGGGGGTATGACACGTACTGGGGTGGGGGTATGACTGGAACGTACTGGGGTGTACATAGAGGGTGGTACGACACGTACTGGGGTGGGGGTACGACTGGAACGTACTGCGGTGTACATAGACGGGGGTATGACACGTACTGGGGTGGGGGTACGACTGGAACGTACTGGGGTGTAGGTACACGGGGGTATGACACGTACTGGGGTGGGGGTGGGGCTCGAACGTACTGGGGCGTACATAGACGGTGGTACGACACGTACTGGGGTGGGGGTACGACTGGAACGTACTGGGGTGTAGGTACACGGGGGTATGACACGTACTGGGGTGGGGGTACGACTGGAACGTACTGGGGTGTACATAGAGGGTGGTACGACACGTACTGGGGTGGGGGTACGACTGGAACATACTGGGGTGTACATAGACGGGGGTATGACACGTACTGGGTGGGGGTACGACTGGAACGTACTGGGGTGTAGGTACACGGGGGGTATGACACGTACTGGGGTGGGGGTGGGGCTCGAACGTACTGGGGTGTACATAGACGGTGGTACGACACGTACTGGGGTGGGGGTACGACTTGAACGTACTGGGGTGTACCTAGACGGGTGGGGGTATACATACACGGGGGGGTACGTGTCGGACATACGGGGGCTGGGGGGAGTGTTGGGCGCGTATGCGGGCACATGTCTCCATGGTTGCTATAGGAGTTCGGTGCGGACGGTGTTTTTTCCATACGGTTGTAAGCTCGGACGCACGGGATGGATCGTGATTCCTCGGTCGGACTTGGCTTTTCACGTTTGTAAGGTAAATCGTCCGAGGACGTGTCGGACACATTTTCCGACCCGAGGACGTGTGGGGAATGATTCCCAGTGCGGTTCGTATGGACTTTTTACCATGCGAATCGTGATTGCCAGTTCGTACGGCACTTGTACGATTCGTACGGTAAAAAGACCCGATACGAGTCGTACGGGGACATTTTTTACCGGATCGTGATCGGCACCTATATGTAGAAAATAATGAAATGTGTTTCACATTTAGGCCATCGGAGTGTATGATAGTATCAGTAAATGTAATTTTTTTTAACATATATTATATATTTTTATATCAATAAGTATTAGGAAAACTAAATAATTATATGTGTGAATAGTTTTGTAAAGTAAAATAGTAAAAACAAGTGAGTAAAATAAAAGAATCGTGCATATCGAGTTGGTAATAAAAAGACGATATTTTTTGTATATTTCTATAAGAAGATAGGTCGTCGATGTTAGTGTAGTCGATATAAATGTCTAAGGTAATGATATTTAAAATAAAGTCGATAATGTAGTAGTCGATATTTATGTTGTAGATATTAGTGTGAACGATATTAGGGTTGTGGATAAAAAAAAATCGATATTTGTGTGAATTCTTGTTTAAGTATAGGATGACGATATTAATGTAAGCGATATTTTAGTGACGATATTTATTTCTGACGATATTTATGTTAACGATATTCCATCATGGAACCCACCTAGCCACCCTAAGGGTTTCATGCCTTGACAGGCAGGGCAGCTCCTCCATTAAGACGGAGGAGCATCGCCCTACTAACCAATTTACCCTCAAATACGGAAAAATCTAATGGTAATAAAGTTCATTTATTACCAAATGATATTTTTCAAAACCCCTTCCTGTGCCGAGGGTCAGTATGGGGGGGACACGGCTTTTATAAAGAAGTGATGGGCAGGGCACTTTAGGTTTAAAGTGCGCATGTCTTTAAACCTACAAAGTTTGAACATGTCTTTTTGGGGGCCATCTAGCGACGGCAAGCCACACATGAGAGTTTAAACCTCTCTAGACAGCTGGGTTAAAGACAGCGTATGGCTCCAGTGTCCACAGGAAGGCTGAAGGAGGCCGCTCCCTCCAAACCTGTTGCTACTTTCATGATGCATGAAGCAGCACCAGGAATGGTTACTGCAGTTTCCTGGTCCCTTGGAGCCTGCCTGCCAAAGACTGGAGCGAGGAGGAAATTGCACCAGGATTAAAGGTAAGTGTAATTATCTTTTTTAAATCATTCATAATTTTTATCTTTTCCCCTCCCGGCTCACCAACCTCCTTATATGCTAGCCGTCACTGCACAGTGGTGCACTGGGAGCTAAAAGCAGATCTGTAAAATGTGTTCTTAACAGCCCCCAAGTGTACAGAGTTAGTGTAGTGATTTAATTGTGATGGTCAAACTATGTATATGTAGAGGAGGCGACAACAAAAGATATAAAGTATTTGTGCCCTAATGCAGTAAGAAGAAAATGTGCAAACGTAGGAAGTTGAAGAAAATAGTTGAATCCTAAAGAAACCATAACTGAATCAGTTAGAGAATATTAAACCACATAATTATATCCATCCTCAATCTGAATCACAGACAGCAACTAAGAATGTACTCCTCACCCAACTAGGCACAACATAAGAAAATACATTTGCAAAAAGCACTCCAGGATCATGTAGGGAGGAAGTGATAGCACCAACAAGCTTTCAAGCTCTAAAATGAAAAGATTCACCACAATTTTAAATCTTAAATCCTTGCACATTAGAGTCCAAATATGAAGAGCAAGCAAAGGCAATTAAAACAAGTGTTCAAACTGAAGAAGCTATGACTTCAAATGCATCAAATAAAATGTGAGCCCCAGAAAAGCTATAACCAGCCAAACCTACACCTCTCATTGATTCAACAAGGCCCACATCTGAAATTAAATAGATGTCACGTAGCAACCTAAATCCGGAAGTCCTAACATATTCACCCAGAAAGAAACAACGAGAAAAAAACATCTACAAGACCATTAAACAGACCACTGGTGTCCATTCGAGGCACAGAAGTACGGCTTGCAGCCCAGGTATACATTCATAAGAGGGGGACTATAATGAGGCTTCTGAAAACCTTTCTACCCATGCAAAGAAGTCAACTCAAGTGACATCACAAGTAAAGCGTGATGCTCCACCTCAAGAGTATGAATACAGCAAAAACAGTGTGCATTATAAGGTGCAGGCAATCTCCAATGTATGATCCTTTGGCACTGGAAATAAATGCTACAACAAGGGATAGTAATATACAAGATGCCACAACTCAGGTATCCAGACTTTTCCAGAGTCAGAGTCAAGGGTGAAACGCCAGGGCAAATCCACCCGATCTCAAACAAAAGAATGCTAAGTAAAAGAATGACAAAGGTAAGGGGCCCAGATTTCATATCCTTTGAAGATTGTGGTAATCTTAAAATTGAACAAGTGAGCAAGCAATCGAAGCAATCCTAAACCAAATGTATCTCTTTGGCGATGGCCAGGGTCACATGACGATAGATGGCTCTACTGTAGTGTGTTGTGTATTCTTTCCAGATATGGACAAAAGGGGTTTGGGTGTAGAGGGAGTGGGTCTTCCTGACAGGATGGCTTGGAAAGAACAGTGCCCTGCCCTGATTACAATTCAAAGCGTCCTCGCCTTTGTCCCCCTAGGCAAATTGTAGCTAACCCAAGGGTTAAGAGCTGCCCAGAATTAGTTCTGTATTAGGCCAGGGAATGCCTCCAACACAAAGACTGGCATTGTGTATAAAAGCGTTACCCTCATAAACTCTCATCAGTAAACTCCTGCACCTGTAGAAGATTCAGAAGAAGGACTGACCTGCTGGGCCTGCCTGTGTTGAACCCAGGATCCCAAGAAGTGACTCCATGGGTCAGCTGGCTGATCTGTTTGAGTTACCGGGATACAACAAGCTTCCAGAGCCCTCCTGCAAAAGCCCAGCTGACAAGCACTATGTGGACCTGCCTGAGCCCTGCTGTTGGCCTGTGCTTGAGTGACTCCTGATCCCCAAGAGTTGTCTCCCAGGTCCTGAACCCCTGACTGGCATCATTGTGTAATCATCGTGTTTCACATCTACAATATCAGCACTACTGGAGAAAATCATCAGCAATGGCCACCACATCCCCCGCCAACGTGAAGTTTTCACAGCAACCTGCTCTTTGTACCAAACAGCGACTGCCCACTCTTCCCGCCAACATGAAGCTCTAATGATGACCACTCCTCGCGGCCCCGGCAATGTGAAGCTCCAACTGAGGCTCCTTGCAGGTACTTGGGCTTTGAGAAGGTAAATTCTTCGCCGGAATGGACCTAGTATCTTTGTCTGACCTGCTCTCCAGGGCGGTTGGCCTGAACTTGTGACTTGTGGAAATATGGATTTTTCTGATCAGTTATGTCCCCTATCTTGGACCCCAACGGTTCTATGTGCATGTCACAAGTACATGTATGTTCCCTCCAGTTCCAGTTATGAAGACGCAAATCCATGTGCGTCCACCGTCAACATGTCCTCTGTCAGATCCGCCATGAATAGGCCAGATATTCCATTCCTAAGTATGAAAGGCCACCGGCCTTATATGGTTCAGTTACTCCATTTTACAGTCCAGGCAAGTAGGCCCTGATTCTGTCATCAAACTCTTCTTGCCTTCTGCTTCTGAAAGCTCCAGTCTGAGCCTGCATCTGTGACCATGAACTTTGTCTCATTCTCTGCGCGGCTCACGAAGCCTGACATCAGCCTATTCTCTGCCAAGAACTGTATTTCACCTTCGAATTATCTGCTTCCCCCTCAGCCGATGCATTCCTGCCTAGTAGTTTAAGTAAACATTCTTCCAGTTACCGAGCAAAAGGCCCGGCTTCTCTGTCCTCATGCAAGTAATTCATAGCCCTGTTACCATGGAATATTTCTACCCCCTCGCATTTAGTGTAGACACTTAGACGCTTGTACACGCACGCACAGTCAGTATAGAATAGATTCTGTCCGAGAGTCCTTCTTTCGTGGATAACATAGTTCTTTAAACATAGGATGTTAGATATGATTTGGGATTAGGTTGACTTGACCCCCCAGACTTCTTGTCTCCACATGTAGAGCTAAATGTCAAGTCCCCTTCACCCCCTAGTTACACGTCAATTACACGTCATGTTGCTGCGCGCGCATCTATGCCAAGTATTATCTTATCGATCCACCTATATGTGACATCATAACCAATTATGTTCCTTTTTACTCTTTATTACACCCATTTTTGGTTACGCAGATAAATCGTCATTTTCCTTATCAATTGTTACGCCTATTGCATTCGCTTCATTGTAATGTATGTACTATAAAAGTCATTTCATGTCAATAATGTATGTACTTCACTTCCTGAACCTCCGTGGTGATGGAACTTGGAGCAACCGATTATAATCGATTATTGGAATAAAGCCCATTCCGAACCTCTAATACCACGGATTCTGCCTCTCATTTTACTGAGCTATTTTATTATGTTTCTGTGTCAAATTAAGTCCAGGTAAAGAAATTTTATTTACCACATGAATGGCGCCCGAACAGGGACACTTTCTCATCTCACGCGCCGGCGGTGAGTTGCAGGCCCGGTCTCCTGCCACAGCTGGACGGACAATAACGCGTACCAGCAGGATTTCCTGTATCTCCCTCCGGTCAAGCGGGGGCGACTGAGGCTGCGATCAACACCCAGACGAGGCGGTGAGAAGTGCGAAGTATCCCGACCAGAGCCTAGCTGAGAGAGCAAGATCCGAGGTATACAGAGGCCCACCAGTTTCCGAAGTCCCAAGTCGAGTCCAGTTTCCGACGAGTCGAGTCGAGTCCAGTCCGGTCCAAGTCCGGTTTCCGAGGCCTTCCGTTTCCGAAGCTACCCGGTGAGTACCATTACTGGGGAGGCATTTCTGACGTGCACATAGGTTGTGCCGGTCAAGACGGGTTTGGGTACACAAATCCGGTCTGCACTGTTTTAGCAGTGTATCTGTACTGTTTAGCAGTATATCAAGTATTCCGAAGTATCTAGTTATTGTCAAAGAATTATGCTTGGTGATTAGTTATGCAGACGATCATCATTGTTGTTTCAGTTAAAGGTTAAAATGTTTAATGTTTAATGTGTTTAAAAACGTCCTGCATATTGTGGTATGAATGGTTGTTCATTATTGTGCTTTTGTATTAAGTCTGTTCAAAATCAAGTATCAGGTCAGTTGGTCAAAATCAAGTATAAGGTCAGTTCTCAATATGCCGCTCTTTTCGAAATTAAGACAGATCACTACTAGAAAAGGGGTTCTCGAAGAAGCCGTCCCTATTCCTCCTAGGGATACTCCAGGGCACTTCATGTATCACAAACATGGCTTAGACGCTATATTATTTCTTGATTTATGAGTAGATTACACCAAGGAATTACCAGAAAGTCAGAGGTGGCCCGCAGCGGGAACCTGGGATGCAGAGTGCATCATGAAAGTCGAGGAAGAGTTATGGAAAAGGAAGGTCAGACAGTCACAGAAAGACGCCGTTGAGTTATGGCGTAAAGAATCTCATAGACGCACAGAAAAAGCACGTAGGCAGGAAGAAAAGAATAAAGAGAGTTCAAATAAAGTTCGAGAAAATCTATTAATTGAGGAAGGTATCCGAGTGAAATCAGAACAAGTAGACAGACAAAGAAATGCCCTTATGAATGGTATGTATCCCCTTCTGGCCGAAGGATTACCTAAAGCTGCTCCAGAAATACCGAAAGACTTGCCACCCCCATTGTTCCCAATAAAGGTACATCCTAAGGGGCATCCTAGAACCGCAGAAGATGTTTTTCTTTCCTCATATTTAGATGACGCAGCTCCCGAGTATGCAAATTCTGCCCCACATAGACCGCCTATCAGGGAGGCTCAACGCCAAGACCCAGTACCCGTATCCCTACAGCAACAGATCGTGTCACAAGTTCCGGCAAGCACATCTGTTTCTGCATCTGTTCCTACAGCTACTTCTATAGCTGTGTCCACACCTATAGTTGCTGTGTCACGTTCGACGAATCCTTTCACACCCGACACCCCAGATGGGGCCACGGGAGGTGCTACCAATATTTTTTCTACGCCACCCAGAATAAATAAACTTACTTTTCAAGAGTCAGCACATTCACGTACACCCAAACTCATAAGTGCCCGTACGCTGAAGGAACTTCTTATAGATTGCAGATATGACCCTGTGCCCGGTAAAGAGGACGAAATGACCCTGGCATCATTGCGTATCAGACGAGCCGCAGTGTATTTAGGGAAGTTACCAGGAATGACTGCGCATCTAGATAAAATATATCATTTTGTCCAAACAGGGCGAGATCCAGAATGTATTAACAGAGCTATGGAATACCAGAAAGTAGAGATACAGGGGGAACTGTTACGTTTCCTCATAAATTGTGTGATCAGAAATCAAGACCGACCGGGGGTAGACCCGGAAGCAATGCAAATTCTTACCAGATGGAGCCAGAATATATCAGAAGGGAGACATGATAAGCAAAATTGTATAATAGCCATGTGCCGAAAGATCCGTAAAGAAATAGAACGCCTACACGAAGAGAGATTAGAGGTAGACGAGTTCGAACAAAGCGAGGAAGAAGGGTCAGGACTGCCCGCGAGACAGTCGGACACCATAGCCTATGTAGGTAGAGGAAGATCTTGTAATAGTAATAGATGTCTTATTGACCCGATACGTCCGATATGTCCAGATAATAACAGGAATTTCCAAATACCTATAATTAACATAAGGTCTAACGAGCATTCGTTCCAAACCGCCGACAAACTACTCCGAGAACGAAGGGGTTATCATTTTCTCGATTCTATGGATGAACAAGATTTAGCCAGGGCAGCTGTCCATTGGGTGGACAGTCCCGGAAAATATAGTGATGATACAGTAGTACGCACATTTTTGAATCTCACCCCAGATGAACAGAGGTTAGTTGGGATTTATATGATTCAACAACTCATTATACTATATCGGAGTCAGCATTCGGACCCTGGTCCCTTACCTGACATATTGACTGAATTGCTTATGAATAAATGGAGAGGTTCAGGTACTAAATTAATTAAAGAAATTCTAGAATCAAGAAAGCAGTATATTCTTTTTGTATGTTCAGACCATGTCTCATTGCCCGTCAAGGAAAGAACCACGTATCACATGGATAGACAGAATCCCTTACGAGAAGTGCACCCAATAAAAGGCGAGGACAACGAGTTTAAGCGCGTATTTGTATATACGCCCATATCAAAAATAGAATTGTTACAAATGAAGAAAGTGGTACCCAGTCATGACAAAGATCCAGCGGGTTTTCACCGAGAAATAAAAGACATGTTACTCATGGGAGAGTATACCTATCCCGACATTATGACAATATTAAAAGTATTGATGCCTGCTGGTATTTATGAGAAACTCAAGGAAAAAGAGTGGGAGGTAGGAGACCAAAAGATAGAATGGTCAGTGTTAGAAGCGGAAGAAAAGGCCCGAACTGCAGGAGCAGGACTTGGGGATAAAACTAAAGCACTACCAGGTTTATTAGTACAGGTACTGCCACGTTTATTAACTACGAAAAAGGAAGATTGGGGTACAATTTCAGCCTGTAAACAGAAGCAAGATGAAGACACTAGTGATTACTATGCCCGATTTGAAAAATGTTTTGGTATAAATAGTGGCATAAAAGCAAGTAGCGAATCATACCCACATCTGTTTGTAACAAAATTAGTAGAAAATGCCCTGCCCCCAGTAAAGAATAGAGTATTAAAATTCGAGAGTACCTGGCAAGGTAACACTCCATCACAAATGTTACAAATGTTACAGTACCATCACAACAGAATTAGAGAGGAACAAGAACATGAACACAGACGCATGAAAGACACGAAAATGAAAATGCTAGTTTCCCAGACAGTTCCAGCTGAAGGACATAAAAAGGGTATGACACATTCCGATTCAGCAGGACCTGTAAAAGGGACATGCAATTATTGTAAAAAGCCAGGTCATTACGTACACGACTGTCCAGTTTTAAAACATAATATCGCCATAGGTAAAACACAAGAAAGATCACGGCCACTCAGACAAGATCAGAATGAACAAGGAGCTCCGCAGCATGCCCAGGCCATGCCAGCCGCACAACAGCCAATACAGTTTGTGCCAGCTGCACCACCGTTGCCTGTTGCTGCCACACAGACAACAACACGACAAATGTATCAGACCGCACAGTATGAATATCCTGAGTACCAGCGTTACGCATGAACTAGCCTGGAGAGGGAAGTTGACTTACCCCTTATCGAGATCCCTGTAGATCAAGAAGGACCTTATATACATAGTGAATTATTAGGCCAAGATAGAAAATTTCTACTCGATACAGGGGCAAGTCGAACGACCATAAAACGTAGTGAAGTTCCAGGGGCACCCCTCTCAGGCTCACAGAATATTTCCCTTGGTTTTTCAGGAAAACCTATTGTTAATGAAGTGTCACAGCCTCTCCCACTTACGATAGGACCTTTGACCCGAACTACAGATTTATTGCTTACTAAATCATGTCCCGAAAATCTATTAGGAATAAAAACGCTGAAAGCTCTAGGAGCCATAATATGTTGTTCTCCGGAAGGAGTAAGGTTGTTTTTACGTGATTTTAAAGGTCACTATGTGTCTAGAGACATGGATCCCCGACTGCAGACTTTACCTACACATCTATGGGCACAAGGCCCTACTGATGTTGGTTGCATGAATATTACACCATATCGAGTCACATTAAAGGCAGGAGTGGTGCTACCACGAATGCGACAATACAAGTTACCACCAGATGCTGTAGTGGCTTTACTACAAATCATTGACGAGCTCATTGCCCAAGGAGTAGTTGTGGAAACAGACTCCAATGTATGTAATTCACCGATAATTCCGATTCTTAAACGAACAGATCCAAAGGCCCCGCCAGTATATCGATTGGTTATTGATCTGCGCGAATTAAACAAGTGCATTGTGCCACAATTCCCTGTGGTCCCAGATATCTCGTCATTACTGACAGCTATTGATTCCGAAGCAACATTCTTTACTGTAATTGATCTCAAGAATGCCTTTTTTAGCGTCCCAATAGATCCGGAAAGCCAATATTTGTTCGGATTTAGTTTAAATGGACGTAGCTTTAAATTCACACGCGCACCTCAAGGATTTACAGAAAGCCCCAGCATCTATAGCCAAGCACTGAAACGAGAACTAGACAGTATCCACATGCCAGTTAACACTGCTCTGCTTCAATATGTCGATGATCTGTTGATCACCGCGAGAAGTGAACAGGAATGTGAAAAAGCATCACTGACAGTTTTACAATTTCTAGCCGAAAAGGGGCACAAGGTGTCCCCTTCTAAGCTGCAATTCTGTGTCCAGCGAGTTATTTATCTTGGACACTCGCTGTCCAAGGAGGGAAGGCAGCTTACACCCGACCGCACTCAGTTAATAGCTAACATGCCAATACCCAAGACGCAAAAGGAGGTGCGGGCTTTCATAGGTCTCACTTCATATTGCAGGCAGTGGATCCCTCAGTATGCATTTCTAGCAAAACCACTCATTCAGTTGACAACACAGGAGGCAGCCACATCGACTGTTCTCCCTTGGACTCAGGAACATACACAAGCTTTTGAAAACCTAAAGAAAGCTTTATGTCAAGCACCTGTTTTAGCAACACCATGTTACAGAAAACAGTTTACACTCTTTGTTACAGAACGCGAAGGTACTGCCTTGTCAGTACTCACACAGGAACAAGCAGGAGCACACAAACCATGTGCTTATTTTTCTAGTACATTAGATCCCGTAGCTCAGGCTTTGCCTGCATGCCTGAAATCAGTAGCAGCGACAGCTTTAGCAATCAGACAAAGCGATGCCATAGTGTTAGGACATCCATTGACAGTTCAAGTACCACACGCAGTAGAGGTTCTTGTAAATAGAACGCAAACACAACACTTGACTATAGCGCGACTTACAGGGTACGAACTTACATTGTTTCAGCCACATATAGAAATCAGACGCTGTAACACATTGAATCCTGCCACACTTTTGCCAGTAACCGGAACAGACCCACTAGCTCATGACTGTATTGAAGTTATTACTATAACGACAAAACCCAGACAAGACTTAACCGATGTCCCATTGTCAGATCCAGACCTGACATTGTATGTAGATGGTTCATGTATGAGAACAAGTACAGGAGAGTTAGTGGCCGCTTACGCAGTCACAACAGATACTGAAGTCATTGAAACTAATCGTATAAATACTTTGTCAGCTCAAGCCGCAGAGCTCATCGCTCTGACACAAGCTTGTATTCAAGCCACGAATAAAAAAGTCAACATATACACTGATTCACGTTATGCATTCGGAGTTGTACATGACTTCGGCGTGCTGTGGCGAGAGAGAGGTTATTTAACTTCCCATGGTGCCCACATTCAGCACGGACCCCTCATTCATGCCTTATTAGATGCAATACATCGACCCACTGCAATATCAATTATGAAATGTAAGGCTCATACGAAGGTTACTGATATCATTTCCCAAGGCAATGATCTAGCCGACAGAACAGCTAAACAGACTGCTCAAACCCAAACATCCGACATGACAAAGACAATAGTCCCGATGCCGACACAGTGTATGACAGTTAAAGATCCTACTCTTGACGTAATAGACATACAGACACATGCTACACCAGACGAAATAAAGAAATGGACTGAATTAGGAGGGATCCAAACGGACCAAGGATGGATGATGAAGGAAAAGTCTGTGTGGTTCCTTCCTGATTCAATGGTCCAAGTTATAATTAACACTACACATAGTCCAGCACATCTCGGAGAAAAAGCTATGCTAGACAGTATTCAACACATTTGGTTCAATAAACATTTACGAGCAGCAGCCAAACAAAAAGTCCGTACCTGTATGATCTGTTGTCAGTTTAACCCAGGAAAAAGCGTTCCCGTAGAACAGGGTGGATTTCATCCTCCTGATCACCCTTTTGAAGTGCTCCAGATGGATTATATCCAGATGGAACGATGTCGAGGATTCAAATATGTTCTCGTAGTTGTCTGCGCTCTGTCCCGTTGGACGGAGGCATACCCGGTTTCAGATTACACTGCCCCGACTACTGCCAAACAGTTGGTTCGAGAATTCTTCCCACGATACGGTTTACCACGTGTTGTCTACTCAGATAACGGCCAGCCGTTCTCATCCGAATTAATGAAACACGTTTCACTTCTGTTAGGATATCAGTGGAAATTCCACTGTGTCCGACACCCCGAGGCAGCAGGTCTCGTAGAAAGACATAATCAGATACTGAAAATCAGATTGTCCAAAATATGCAGAGAGAAAGGTGTCGACTGGATAGTAGCGTTACCAGTTGCACTCTTTTACATGAGAATGGTAGCACACTCTCGAACAGGGCTATCCCCGTATGAGGTGATCTTTGGTAGACCACCAAATATGTGGGGGACGCCTGTACCACGCAAAATAACTGATGTTGACTGTAATATGCTGACAGATTACTTGGCTTCCTTGATGTCTGCACTACAATCTTGTCGTTCACAGGTAGCTGCAGCCTTTCCCGACAACACTGAGGTGAAACCCCATGACGTAGTTCCGGGTGATCTCGTATTTGTGAGAAATTTCGACCGAAAGACTCAGCTGGAGCCCAGGTGGAAGACACCCAAGTTGGTTCTGCTGACCACAAGGACAGCCGTGAAGATCGAGGGCCGCAAGGGCTGGATTCATTCAAGTCATATCAAGAAATTTCATGGACTATCCTCGGATATAGACATTGTGCCCTGCACTCCCTCACAGACTGATTCAAAACTTCCTTTGGTTGAAAAGACTGAAACCGAACTCTATAAAGTAAAATTGAGGCCTAGAACGTCAGACAATTTGATTGTTTAAGTCCTCTCCAAGGTGAAGCGGTTGAATTTGTCTCTGACATGTATCCTCTAGACCTGAATCATGGACAGTCGCGAAAAATGATGAAACGACAGGCGTATTGTAAATCACTGCGTAGCCATTGCATAGTGACATTATTAATCTTGTTTTCCTTAAGTCTTTTAATAATTACTGCAAGTATATTGTTGCACATATATTACCCTATTGCCAGAAACGTTTACAATGTTACTGCTGAACATTCTTTTAGTGACTTACCTCCGCATGAATTGTCTTATAGACTTGCGCTGCGCAATAACACTTTCATTAGTATGTTACATCATTCCCATCAGACTAGTAATGCCACCAATTGTTGGGTGTGTGGTCGGCTCCCTCCCTATCAGAATTATGAAGGAGTCCTGCCATTCTTTCCACACCCATTTACACATAATGGCTCCTGTGGAGCATGGTTTAGTTTAATCAATTCCATAGACTCAGACACAGCAGTTTACCAAGATCAGTGGGTATGGGGAAACCTGAACCTAGTTTTACTCAAGGTCTGCTACCCTGACAAGGAGGGTCGCCCCAAAAGAACAGGAACTGATCTAGAAAATGAAGTATATGGATTAGGTAATTTTACACCTAATCTCATGATTCTAAATGTCGTATCCGAAGTTGAACTAGTCTTACCCACCATGTCAGTATTCCCAGCGAAGGGTGAATTGTGTGTAAGAAAGGTTGGTTCCATACATATGGGCCATAGTAAATGCACTACTATAGTAGAATTCAGTGATCAAGGCAAATCTTCATTCAGAGCTTCTCGCCACTCCTACTTTATATGTGGTCAGACTGCATATATGCGTCTACCTCTAGATTGGGATGGTACCTGCTACATTGCATTCCTTTTGCCACCTGTTTTCCTAGCTCCTCCTGATTATTACAGAAATATTCATTTAGTACACAACAGAGAGCGGAGAGATCTCCCAATTGTCGATTACACTGAAACAGCATGGGAAAAATACACAGATTTCAATAAAGGCATCTTTCCCTATATAGGTACTGTTACTAATAGTAAACTGATACGTAGATTAACTAGAACCCTTGAAGCAGTAGTGAATGAAACTATTTCCGCCCTAGGCAATTTAACAGAAGAGCAGTCTGCTATGCGGATTGTTGTGCTTCAAAATCGTCTTGTCCTTGACGTCATCCTGGCTGATAGGGGCGGAGCTTGTAGGGTCATCGGATCAAGCTGCTGCGTATTCATACCAGAAAATTCGCCATCAGTATATAGAGCCATAACTCGCCTTCATAAGATTGTAAACCAGATACACCAGAACCCAGGCACTTGGACTTGGTCCAGTTGGTTTTGGAGTGTGATATCAGCCTGGGGATGGAGAGTTCTATCCTTCCTAGGTATTGGCCTTCTCATACTATTCAGTTGCTGTCTATGTCTACAATGTGGACCAGCGATTTGTGGTCTGTGTGCCACATCGTGTATTCCACCACCAAGATTTCATTCGTCACGGAAGAAGAAAGAAGAACAAATGATGTTATATGAACAGATCAATGGATTGATGAAGATTGATATCTCTTAACGGGCAAGTAGGGGACAAGGAGGGAATGTGGAAATATGGATTTTTCTGATCAGTTATGTCCCCTATCTTGGACCCCAACGGTTCTATGTGCATGTCACAAGTACATGTATGTTCCCTCCAGTTCCAGTTATGAAGACGCAAATCCATGTGCGTCCACCGTCAACATGTCCTCTGTCAGATCCGCCATGAATAGGCCAGATATTCCATTCCTAAGTATGAAAGGCCACCGGCCTTATATGGTTCAGTTACTCCATTTTACAGTCCAGGCAAGTAGGCCCTGATTCTGTCATCAAACTCTTCTTGCCTTCTGCTTCTGAAAGCTCCAGTCTGAGCCTGCATCTGTGACCATGAACTTTGTCTCATTCTCTGCGCGGCTCACGAAGCCTGACATCAGCCTATTCTCTGCCAAGAACTGTATTTCACCTTCGAATTATCTGCTTCCCCCTCAGCCGATGCATTCCTGCCTAGTAGTTTAAGTAAACATTCTTCCAGTTACCGAGCAAAAGGCCCGGCTTCTCTGTCCTCATGCAAGTAATTCATAGCCCTGTTACCATGGAATATTTCTACCCCCTCGCATTTAGTGTAGACACTTAGACGCTTGTACACGCACGCACAGTCAGTATAGAATAGATTCTGTCCGAGAGTCCTTCTTTCGTGGATAACATAGTTCTTTAAACATAGGATGTTAGATATGATTTGGGATTAGGTTGACTTGACCCCCCAGACTTCTTGTCTCCACATGTAGAGCTAAATGTCAAGTCCCCTTCACCCCCTAGTTACACGTCAATTACACGTCATGTTGCTGCGCGCGCATCTATGCCAAGTATTATCTTATAGATCCACCTATATGTGACATCATAACCAATTATGTTCCTTTTTACTCTTTATTACACCCATTTTTGGTTACGCAGATAAATCGTCATTTTCCTTATCAATTGTTACGCCTATTGCATTCGCTTCATTGTAATGTATGTACTATAAAAGTCATTTCATGTCAATAATGTATGTACTTCACTTCCTGAACCTCCGTGGTGATGGAACTTGGAGCAACCGATTATAATCGATTATTGGAATAAAGCCCATTCCGAACCTCTAATACCACGGATTCTGCCTCTCATTTTACTGAGCTATTTTATTATGTTTCTGTGTCAAATTAAGTCCAGGTAAAGGAATTTTATTTACCACAGACTTTGAACCAGTACATGGTGACTAGATGATTTCGAGTGGCTTTTTGTGCTTTTTGGTGCTATTTTCACATAAAACTGTAAAAATTCATAACTGTTTTGGATTTTTGTAATTTTTGTGTCATTTTATTTAAAATAATTTACTCTAGTTTTCTGAATTGGTCTGGGATTGTTCTTGAATTATGTTTTCCCTTTATTACTGTTTTAGAATTGCATAAATACTTTACACATTGCCTCGAAGTTAACCCTGACTGCATTTGTGCCAAGCTACCAGAGGGTTAAGCACAGGATTCTTTTTAGTGACTTTTGTGGTTCATCCTGACAAGGATTGAGTTTATTACTTGAGTGAGGCTCTCATCCCTCTCAACTAATAACCTAATTCCTTAAAGCTACTTTGTGGGAAAATACCAAGGTTGTGGCAAGCTTACAATCTATGTCCCGGTATGCTACACTTTGAACTTTTTCCAGGTCTTGTTGGGAACCATAATTGGTACATCTTAGATAGTTCCTTAGAATACCTGTCATCAAACCTCACAATAAGATATGAAGTAATGCTCACCAATATACCTAACTAAACGCTTTTCTCTTAAAGTTAAGACCTATCAAAAGAACCTACAGGAGGGCCCTATGCAAAATATTGAAAAGGCCTCCTATCAAACCACGAGACTTAGAAATAAGTCAACTCAAACATACTTGTAAGGCCACCACCATTAGTGCATATAAAAGAGAATCTAGACAACAGCTGGACGTGCTGATTACAATAAAAGGAAGTGGGAGCAGGGCATTCTGTCTCTGAATAGGTAATTGTAGCAATGATAGTAAAAACGTGTCCTTATTTGCACCCGTTCTTTGGGAAACAGTAGCAATAATTCCTTCAACTCCGAGTCTCTTTCCTCTAATCGTACCAGCAAACCGTCCAGAACACAAGATCCTAAAGGGATAAGAGTGGACATTTAAACAGAAATCAGCGGAATGGTAGCAACTCTACTCCCTTTATTTGGTAACAACCCCATAAAAATATCTGCCCATCTTTGTAGAAAGGATCAGTTGTGCAACCTGTATGTAAAATTGGAAATAAATCAGACCATGAGCAACTATCGATTAACATTAATCTTTGCCAAACTACTTTTAGGAAATTTAAACAATTGGACCAAGAAAAAAACCTTCCAGGTTGCAGGCATATGGGATTTCAAACTGGCTGCTGAAAACTTTAGAACAACTTCACCTTGACTACGTTAGCCAGTAAAGGAACCTCCGGCTCCACAAAAAGCCTCGTTTGCAGCTCAGGGCCAGATTGTAAGCCAGAGGAATTGATAGTACATTATTGAATTTCATAATCAAACTGCACACCAGCATCTGGGTTTCCGTGGAATTATAACGGATGTAACTTAGAACAGGTAAACCACTATTTAGGGGTGACGATAAATAACACATTAAAATGGAAACCAAATTTAAAGTGCTTCAGTTCTAGATGTCACACTATAACCAATGGCTTGAAACATTTTCTTTATTCATATTTGATGGTGTCTGTGCCACCTCTGAAGCAATAATCGCATTTTCAACCAAAGTTGATTGGAACATGTCTTACAGCCTTTCAGCATGCAGAAACACCTACACAAAAGTTTAGACACAATTTAAATACGCTGTTTATGGCAACTTCTAAATCTCTGCTACTAGACCCCACAATATAGCAAAAGACTAGAACTGAGCCTTATGGCAATACAAGAAAATAGTGATAGCTGTTATATGTCCATCCTTATAGCATGCACCAAGATCTACACCAGACACACTTAAATCAGGGCTGGTTAGTGTTAGACATGCATCTTTTGGTGTTTCCCTTGTTTTTTTGCTTTCTGACCTCCAGGTTGTGACTCTGTTTTTGCTGGTTTAGTGCCTCTGCACACTTTCTCACTGCTGTCCAGTGTTAAAGTGCAAGTGCTTCTATTGTAAATGGTATTATTGATTGGTGTTTCCATGATTGGCATATTTGATTAACTGGTAACTCCCTAGTTAAGTGCATATGTGCCAGGGCCTGTAGTTAAAATGCTGCTAGCGGGCCTGCAGCACTGATTGCACCAGCCACACAAGCAGCCTTTCAATGGGTTCTCAGACCTGCCACTGCAGTGTCTGCACACAGTTTTTACTGCCATGTCGACTTGCCAAGCCCTAACCTTTACTTTTATCACATGTAAGTCACCCCTAAGGTAGGCCCAATGTACCCCTATGGGCAGGGTGCAGTGTATGTGAAAGGTGTATGTACTGGTATGGGTGGCATGTCCTGATAGTGAAATACAGTGTATTTAGTTTTTCACTATTGACAGTCTATCTGTTCCATAGGATAGAATGGAAGTTTACTTATGTTATGTTATGTTATTGTGAATTTCTAAAGCGCGCCTTCACCTGCAGGTCTCTTGGTGCTGGGATTAGTGTTGGAGTGATCGAAACAGGTCCAGTCTGATTGTGAGCTTGTGTGAAAAGCCAAGTCTTTAGCATTTTTCTGAAACGCAGATAATCCACTTCAAGTCTCAGGGTTGTAGGCAGTGAGATCCACAATTGCGGTCCCAGTATAGAGAACCGTGACCTACTTGTCCGTTTGCGTCTGAATCTTGGAACTGCCAATAGATGCATATGCATGGATCTTAAGGTGCGCTGAGGGCAATATTTGAGGATTCTCAAGGATATGTATTTGGGGCCAATACCGTGTATGGCTTTGAATATGATGCATCCTGTTTTAAACAGAGAACGCTGCTCCACCGGGAGAAAGTGAAGCTCTTTCAGCAGCGGTCTAATATGACATTGTCTGTCTTGTTGGTAAATAATTCTGGCAGCTTGATCCTGAATCATCTGCAGACGATGTTTCTTATTTTGTGGAAAGCCAAGGTACATCGCGTTTCTGTAATGAATTTTGGAAAGAATCCGGGCGTTAATGATGTGGATGCTTGCCTCTCTCCTGAAAAATCTTCTCATCTTTCGCAGTTTCCGAAGTTGGACGAAGCATGCAGAGGTAACTGAGCCAATCTGCGTACTCATAGAAAGATCCAAGTAAATTTGTATGCCCAGTGTAAGACCTGGCATCCTTGGCATGGGTTTCCCTGACTTTTAGCCTCTACCTCCTGTGTTTTTGATGCTGTGCTGGATTTTGTTTTTTCTGGCTTAGATGCTTTGGGCACTTTGCCACTGCTGATCAGAGTCAAAGTGCAAGTGCTCCCTGCGTAAGTTGATATTGTGATTGGTTCTCCCTGATTGGCATATTTGTTTTACCAGTAGGTCCCTAGTAAAGTGTACTGGGCGCCAGGGTTGGTGAACCAAATGCTACTAGTGGGCTTGCAGCGCTGATTGTGCCACCCACATGAGTAGCCCGGAAAAGATGTCTCAGACCTGCCACTACAGTGCATGCGTGCAGTTTGTTAACTGCAATGTCGACCTGGTAAGTGCACCCACTTGCCAGGCCCTACTCTTTCCTTTCCTTGCACATAGAACACCCCTATAGTAGGCCCAAGGTACCCCCCTGGGCAGGGTGCGCTGTATGTGAAAGGTAGGACATGTACTGGTGTGTGTAACATATCCTGATAATGAAATACTGCCAATTTCGTTTTTCAGTATTGAAAGGCTATCTTGCCCTTAGGACAGAATGGGGAATACTCTGTAACATTTTACAAGCATATCTTCCCATAGGAGTAAGATAGAAAATTGGAGTCTGGTATCCCTGAACTCAGAATTTAATAACACATCTTTTAGTATGGATGTTTTTTAAATTCTGTGTTTGAAAATAGCACTTTTAGAAAGTGGCTATTTTCTTGTTCAACCTTTCTGTGTACCTCTGCCTGTTTGTGGATTGACTGTCTGGCTTTTGAATGACAGAGGCTGGGGTGGATCCAGGAGTCTGGGTGAGTCAGCAATAGGCTGAATGGGTCCGATCTACATTTGGAGTGGTGGGAGGAGTAGCACCTGTACCTGCCTTCCACAATGCTGGCTCCGCTCCCCTGTGGTGAGTCTGAAACCAAGGCTCACACTGACAAAGGAGTTTGTTGTGCACTGGCAGAGTGCCCCCAGAACTGGTTTAGACTGGGCTCAGCGCCCCTTGCACAAAGGGATCAAAGAAATTTTGGGGTAAAAGTAAGTACTAGACCTACAATCCCTGAACTTTAGACTAATGCTGGAATCAAGAGGAACCATTGCTGAGGAGCAGAGCTGAAGAAACTGAGGAGAAGTACTTCCCTTGCTGTGTGTCTGGGGTTGGCCTGCAGTTGCTGTTTCTGCCAAAGAAAGGAGAATGACTTTGCTGTGTGCTGTGTCCCCTGCTTGAAGAAGGACTTAGCTGTGTGCTGTGTCCCCTGCTTAAGGAAAGTCTCCAAGGGTCTGAAGAAGAGCTGGCCTCCTGTTAAGTCCCAGGAACAAAAGGACTTCACCCCCAGCTCCCCTGAACTTCATTGCTGGGAGTTCTGACCTGCCAGGAGGTGCCTGTAACTGTGTGTCGGCCCCTGGAGGTTGCTACTGTTGTTGGGAGCTGGAAGAAATCCTGTTTCCGACGCCGTCGCCGCTGTGATGCCACGACCTGCACCGGGGCCCGGGGAGCCGCTCGTGAAGTGAATGACGCAACACCCGGCATGCTCCGCAGCCCCAACGCCCTACGACGCCTGCCGATGCCGACAGTGATCGGCAGTGACCAACGCCTGCGCTCGCATCAACTCCGTCTTCGCCAGCGCCTGCATCTTGTTATCGCTGCGCCGATAACCGCCGAGGGTGACTCAAGAAACTCGCCGACGTCTCAACATCCCCGGAGCCGACATCGGCTATCTTCGACGCCATGCATCGTCATCGACTTCATTTTCCAAGGTACTGTCGTTTGGGGGTCTGTGTGACCCCAAGCCCAATGCTGTGATCCTCGCGGGTGGCGCCATACATTGGATTTTCGTGCTGTCCTGACGTCGTGATAGCCCCAGTTGGTGCTATTTGATTTCTACAAGCTTATTATTGCAACATCCTATTTAAAAGACATTTTACTGAGTATCTGTACGTTGGATATTTGTCGTTTTGGTCTTGTTTAGTTTAGATAAAGATATTTTATTTTTTTAAACTGGTGTGGTGTCCATTTGTGGTGTTTTCACGGTGTTACTGTGAGTGTTGGTACAAATACTTTACACATTGCCTTTGGGATCAGCCTGTCTGCTCGTGCTAAGCTACCAAGGGGGTGAGCAGGGGTTATCTAAAGTGTGTATCCCTCTTTCCCTGACTAGAAGCAATGATCTCTATTTGGAAAAGGGTACCTACCTCTGCCAACTAGAGACCCCCATTTCTAACAACCAGGCTCTTAATCGCGGACTTAGGCAGAGCCTAACTCTAAAGGCCAGTGTGCAGGAGTCCAATGCAGGAGTTTGTTTTTGGGGATAATGATTTCAGTTGTTTCTGAATTCAGTTTTAACTGATTGCTATTCATCCAATTCCTGATGAATAGCATTGAGTTCCTAAGAGATTTCTCTGATTTGGTTGACTCTTCAATTGTAAAAATTAGCTGCATATCGTCAGCATAGTTGTAAACCTTGATCCCCATCTGATGGAGTCTGGATATGAGTGGGCGTATATACACATTGAAGAGATGCAGGGAAAGAGAGGAGCCTTGCGGAACTCTACAACGCATATTTACAGTATTGGACTTGTAGGGTGAGAGCCACACCGATTGCTTGCGGCACTTTAAAAAGGATTTGAACCAACTCAAAGAAGTGCCTCTAAGACTAGCTGCTGCAATACGATCCAACAATATTTCATGGTTAACAGTATTAAATGCTGCAGACAGGTCCAGGAGGATCAAGGCCTGTGTGAAGTCCTCATCCTCCTTTCCTTTTAGATCATCTATAACGGAGAGTATGACAGATTCGGTGGAATGTGATGGACGGAAACCTGCCTGATGGGTATCTAAAAAAATTAGTATCATCTCTGAAGGCACTAAAAGATCTGGCTATGTACGTCTCCAATAATTTAGCGGGAAAGGGAAGGAGAGATATAGCTTTGTAGTTATCTAGCTTATGAGGGTCAATGCCTTGCTTTTTTTGCAATGGGATGACCACTGCTTCTTTGAAAACTGATGACACAGTACCTTGGGTTAAAGAGAGGTATCTGGAAAAGCCATATAGATGGGTTTTAATATATGGAGAGGGCATACCTCCTTGGGGGAGCCTGATTTTACTTTGTTTACAAGTTCGGAGAGAAGTTCTCTATTTAGGCAAGGAAAGGTGGTCAGAGACTTAGAGTTGGAATTGTATAGTGGTTCTTCTACATCATTATGGATAGAGTCGATTGAGTCTTGGATTTTTTTAAATTTTGTCTACAAAGAAGGAGTTCAAATCGTTACAAAATTTCTGTGTGGCATTGATAGGGGGGTCACACTGTCAGGATTAGATAGCTCTTTCACAATCTTGAAGATATCTTTTGTGCTATTGTTTGAATTGAGTACTTAGGTAGAAAAAAAATATCTCTTTGCCTGCAGCATGGCTTTTTATATGCCATGAGGCTCACAATGTATTGCTCTCTTGCATCTTATGAGTATATCTTTCCTTTGGGACAAGACAGAGTAATGGTGTTTAGTATGCCTTAACTCAGAATGTACAAATGCATCTTTTAGTAAATATGATTTTGATGTTCTGTGTGTGAAAATACCACTTTTAGAAAGTATATATTTTCTTGCTTAACCATCCTGTGAGCCTCTGCTGGGTTGTGGATTGACTGTCTGGCTTTGGATTGACAGGGGCTGGGGAAGTGCATTTTCTTTCAGACAGCCACTGGGGGGAGGGTTGAGGTGTGTCCTGCCTTTCCTTGGTGAGCCAGGGCTTGGCTGAATAGGCCTGGGCTGCATTTAGATAATTGGGAGGAGATTTGATTTTCTTGCACCTGAATGGGGCTTGTCTGACTTGGACAATGCTATCTCCACCTCCTGCCAGGAAGCTGGACAGAACTTGTTTGGGGTGAGCACAGACACTCCCTGCCCAAAAGAACAAAAAAACCTGAGTCTAAATATTGTGGCCCAGACCTTTAGAACGCGCTGGGATCAAGGAACCTGCCAAGGAGAAGAGCTGCCAGGAGGAGTACTGCCCCTTTGCTGTTCTGTTGATTTGCTGGGTTGGCCTGCAGTTGCTGCTTCTGCATTTGCCAGCGAAAGGACTGAACTGAACTTTTCTTCACTTGGTGCTGAGTATCCCCAAGGGCTTGAGATAGAGCTTGCCTCCTGTTCACGAAATCTCAGGGACAGCAAAGACTTCACTTACCTCTGGGTACCGCGAGTCTCAGTTGCCACAGAGGGAAGCCGCAACCCGACACCATTACCAAGAATGCCAGCTGTTCTGTGACTGGAAGGCACTGCAGAGGGCACCGCTGCACTTCGCTCCGCAACCCTGGTCTCTACGACAACCACCGCTGCCACCGAGCCGCTGCTTGCACCGTGACCTCTGGGCACCGCACTCTGCACCACCTCACTGCACTCCACCACCCTGGTCTCACCGAGGCCTGGAGGCACCGCTTGTAAGCTACATGCAGCACCCACACCGCAGCCAATGCCCACTGACACCAGCCCCATCGACATCAGACCCTCAACGGTCGCCGAAGCTTGCACTGTGACCATCAGCACTGCCATGGGCACCGCCCCGTTTTGCACTGCAGCCCTGGTCTCACCGACTTTGCTGGACTACCGCCGGTGAGCCACTACCTACACACGACCTGAGGGCACTGCTCGCTGCACCGGTCCGCTCACACTGCAGCCTCCGCCGGAACACACCGCATCGGTCGACCGGAACAAAATTGTACTGTTTACTTGCCTTCTGACATCTACGCCAGTGTGCACCGACGCGGTCGACCGACCCAGTTGGATTTGGTTGTTTCCAGCACCGCTGTAGCACCGGACGGAGCTACCGATTTCAAGGAACTGCATTTTTAAGGTTAATCTTGCAGAGTATAGATTTTGATTATAGTATGTTGGACTTTTTATCGTTTTGGTCTTGTTTGCACAGATAAATATTGGTTATTTTTCTAAAACTGGTGTGCTGTCCTTTTGTTGTGTTTTCACTGTATTACTGTATGTTATGTGGAAATGATTTACACCTTGCCGCTAAGATAAGCCTGACTGCTGATGCCAAGCTTCAAACAGGGTGAGCAGGGGTTATTTTAGAAGGGTATCCCCCTTGCCCTGACTAGAAAGGGGGTCGCTATTTGGATATAGGTGCAAACCATTGCCAACTAGAGACCCCCATTTCTAACAGTCAGGTTCTGGAATGAGCCTAGGAATAATCCCTTTCTCTCTACAAAACAAAGACACCGCTATTATTGGAGAAATACAAGCTAGAAAACTAAGAATTTCTCTGAGTGCACTCTGTTCTGCAGACCTAGTTTACATTTAAAGACCCAGAGTCAACTGCTTTTTAAACTGATTTTCATAACTATGTAAAGTTTTGAGACACAATGACATTCTCACTACCTCTACTGAAAATTCAATTCATTTGAATATTAATAAGAATATATCACCTCTCTCTTGGCAGCACTGCAGATGTACAATGACATTGGAAAATACTATTTTTGCCGCTTGCAGTGTTTTACGTTTCCTTCTTTCAATTACTTTTTTTAAACAAATTTCAAATGTATGAGTATTATGTCCATTCTTAGAGTATTTAAGTATAACATAATATCCCGAATTTCTAGAATATTGGCTGCATAAATCAGCTTGCTCATTGTTTATTTGTATCCCGAATAGAGCCAATTATAAGCCTGTAGCCAATTTTGTTTTACACTGCATTATGCCCTGTCCCCTTCTTGTAGTTAACTAGCCTGAATATACTCAATCTACTCTGCATATCGCCTCTAGCAATACCCTTCCCGTGTCGGCAGTCTAACTACCCTCACAGCAGCACATTCTGTATACATTTGGACCCTATTTATGATGAGTATCCTCAGCTTGCTCTCTATTCTTCATCTGGACAGACCCTTTCTGATGTCCCCATCTTGAGTCAAGCAATTTGAGCATGATTGACCTGCTCTGAAATCTGCATCTGGTAGACCCTGTTTAGGAATAAGCAGTCAGGTATACTTAGCACTCTGAACTCTGCTTCTAGGTTCACAGTAGGTGTGATGATTAACCTGGCTACTGTGGCTACATGTTGCTAGGTCACCACAATTACAAGGGGTATATGACTCAAGTGTCCAGTTTGTTTCACTCTCTTGTCCTCCATCGCAACTATGAGATCTGTCATCCCAGTCACTACACTCCATCCCAAGACATCCTCCCTTGGATGCTCCTCTATGCTTAAATCAATCTACTTGGTCCCATCTTATTACCCCTCCCCAGCCTTTCTCTAATCTCCTCTCCTCCACACATGCTTCACTGCTCCATTCTTTTATCACGTCATAATCTGTATTCTCATTTCCCCTCTCTGTCTCTTTATATTGCTCTACCCTTCCCCTAGCCAAAAGCACTAATTTTGTATTTCCCCACCCTCCTCGACACCCCTTAATATTCCTTCTTCAAACCACCTGTCCCAGTCCTACAACTCCAACAAAGTCTCTTTGATACCTTTTATTTATAATTCCCTAACCTAAACCTCTGTGTGTCTAGGTCTTGCTCTCATATGCTGTATAGTTAACACCAAACCTCTTTCATTTCCTCTCCCTTTCTCCTTAGCTCAACTCCCTTTCTCTCTTTTTCCATCTTCTTTCTAACTCATCTCTGTCCTTTCATACTACTTCCACATCTCAACTATCCCTACCCAACATCAGAAGCTAGCAACTCCATTCTTGCTCCACACTTTCCATATGGCTCCTCCTGTCCGCCTCCTACTCCTCTCGTCAAGCCCTTCCATTTCCCTTCCACCTTCCTTTCTCTACAAATCCAAGCTTCTTTTCCTATCAAAATAAATACTTCCTGCCTGCTGGGCATTGGTCCCCTCCACCTTGCCTGGTCCAATCCATAGTCGTAAGCCCCTTTTTCCTCTTTACTGTCTTTCTGCTCCTCCTTCTTGCTCACCTGAAAATGTCTTCATCAATAACGCATCCTTGCCCAATTAGCGTCATTATCACATCATTACTGCCCTCAATGACAGGCTTCCATAACTCCTATTTATCACTCAGAAACGGGTGATAGGCCAGGCAGCTCCACTGCTTCATGATGCAGTTCCTCTCAGAAAGATCATAATCAAAATAAAGAAATGGCAGGTGGTGTTGCTATTGTCCACACATCTAAACTCAGCAACCAAATGTAATATTAATGTAAATGCTGTCTGATAAGGAGTAACCTTTCATCTCAGTTTCGCCATTCTTTATCCTCATTTATCAATCTCCCCTCAACATGGCGTTTGCAGAAGCTTAGCAGTTCAACTATGATAGTCTACCCCCCCCCACACTAAAAGTTCCTAGCAATTTAAATACCTACTTCAACATGCTGGTTTACCCTCCAACTAATTCCCTATTTGCCGCCTTGAAACCATTCCGACTTTAAAAATATGTCAACCACACAGCCCTGTACAACTTTGTGTGCTATGTTTGCTTTGAAAGGCTAATTACTGCTTTTTTTTGGTTTGTTTTTTAAATCAAAGCTTTGTTCTTGTTTAGAGATTTGGGGTTAAAACCTACTATTTGAAAAGTTCATCTCTGGTCAACAATCCCTCTTGTTCCATGACCTTCTCACCTCCTCAGCAACCGGGTACAAGAACCAAATTCTGAGTAGGCAGGCTCTTCCCAAAGGTGCTATTTCAGACTCTTACTCAGACAACAGGAATCGTTCTTCCAGCCAGAATGACTTCTTGACATCAGCCTTGATCAAAACTTTCAGTGGACCAGGAATGGTTAATTAAAATAACACTGTATCTAGTTTGGCACTGAGCCGTCCAATCCCTGAGCATTTTCTGCGCATGGTTAAGGATGTCTTGCCTTATTTATCGCCAAGGTCCTTTTACAGTAAAATTCTAATATGGCGAATTTCCAATAAGAGGCAGAGAGCTTTTTTTTTTTTTGGCAGCGTTTTATATAGCGCGAACTTGACCCGAATGCAATGAGGTATCAGAGCGCTTTACATAGCACCAGTTACGTTCCATTAGGACACACATTAATAGGACAATTAAGAGTATAACATTGAGCAAACTTTTCAAAAAGCCCCCCCATGCGGTCAATGACACTTGTAGGGAGAGATTAATCTGAGCACTCATCGGTGAGAGCAACGCTGGCCAAATGTCACTTCTGAGGGGTTTCTGAAATAAAAGCGAGCACTCCCATCATTCTTAAAACCAGCTTCTGCAACAACAGCATGTTCAACCCCACTGATCTTCCGCATGATCAGTCATAAAATACCTGTAAACGGAAACGCTGTCAGATTGTGTTTACCTCAATGTATTTTGGAAAAAAAATGTAAAAGCACCCTCTGAGCCTGTTAAAAATAATGTGCTCTCATAGCAATTATTCCATGGAAGTGTATAATATATTTGCAATCCTCTGAAACAGTGTGGATTTTCTTTCATCGGTGACTTGTTAAGGCTGACTTTGGTTAATCATTGAGTTTTTCAGGAGTTCTACCCATTAAATGGAGCAACCCTCAATGACCCTCAAAACCACTTTTCGTCAGCATCATAGCTGCATGGTGCTGACAAAACATTTTGCTTTATTTTATGACAAAACTTTAGACCTTGCGCTGAGATGCATTACGAAGCACACATTTTAAGATTGTGCTTACCTGGATATTAAGAAAATTCTCAACTGCAAATCACAGGCACTCAAAGCTAACAATAGTAGGCAGGTTACATCGCTGGATTTTGCTGCTAGGTATGTTGCTAAGCAAAATGCAACGCTCTTTAAAGGCGGGTTAACTTTCTG
This sequence comes from Triturus cristatus, assembly GCF_964204655.1. Classification (NCBI taxonomy): domain Eukaryota; kingdom Metazoa; phylum Chordata; class Amphibia; order Caudata; family Salamandridae; genus Triturus; species Triturus cristatus. Next base: position 303,642,602 of record NC_140579.1, on the reverse strand, counting down.
CCCAACATTCTGCGCATTAGCTATAGGTCACAGGCTCAAATACTGCCTGATCCATTCAGCTTTCAGAGAAATACATTCATGGTTAATAGAAACATGGACTACGATCAGGCGCGCAACACCCATTGGGCTCACCGGGCTTCAGCCCCCCCCCCCCCCCTCATCATGTGTGTCAGCCCGGCTAAGACTGCCGCTGACCGCGGCCCCCGCAGGGGGCCACTCGGCGGTCGGCGCCTTAGTGGCCCCGGGGCCCCGGTCTCCCCTCCCCACTCCCTCCTTCGGGGGGGGCGGGGGCAGGGACTCCGACTGGTGCCCCCCCTTCGTGTCAGGGCCGGAAGTGACGCGCAACTGCGCGTCACTTCCGGGCCCAGGTGTGAGGGGGAGGCTATTTAGCCGACTTTGGTGCTGGAAACCAAGGTTCGATACTCGTCCCCATCCTGTGATTTTCCCCCCCCCTTTTTTCTGCGTTTCAGTCGCACCTTTTCGTGTATGCATATTTCTTGTGCTTATGCTGGTTTCTCTTTCAGTACATTCGTCCGCTTTCGGTGACTGGAGGATTATTAAGTGGCAACAGAGAGACGCGAGCCAAACATCCTCCGTATTCGGGGCTCGGACGGGAGTAAGTACGGGCAGGTGGGGAAAGGGGGTACTGTTCGGAGTAGCATGTGGCACTCTGGAGCAACGAATCGGCCTCAAAGGGGGCGAACAGGCAGTTAATTTTCTCTCTTTCCCAATTGCAGATAAGAGAGAGCAACTGCTAAGGGATGGACAGCCAAGGATTATCCCCCCCCCTTTTCACACCAGGGACACAGGTTGAGGAGTCCGTGCCGGACACTTCGGAGGAAGCCCGGATTGCCGCCTTCTTGGAGCTGACGAGGGCCAAGGGTTTAGCTTGGGCGACTGAACTATTGAAAGCCAGTACCCCCCCAGACTCTGGGATATCGATGGACGGTCCGGCTACGGATAAGGATGTAGGGGAGGTTGCGGGCCCGTCACGGTCGAAAAGAATCCGCCGCCCCACGAGCAAAGACTTTCCGGTTGAGCAACCACCGGCTCGAAATAGAGCGGCCCCTCTTCACAGGGCCTCATCGACCCCCCAGGCGGCGGTTGGTTTGGGGACGGGGACGCACAACGTACTGCCTTGCCCGCCCCAGGCGACATTTGCATCAGCAGAGGATCTGGGTAAGCTTTCAGACACTTTAAAAGACTTCATGGCTGAGGTCAGATCCGGTCTTTTGCTTGCCAGGTCACCCCTAGGGGTCGGCCCGTCCGCCCCACCGCCTCCGAGTGTGACCCCGGCGCCGGGGGGCTTCACGCAGGTCTGGGGTCAGCAGCTGGCTGCGGTGGAACCTCCTCCGCGGCCCCCACCCCCAGCTGCTGCTGTGGCCGAGAGCGCGGCAAGTGCGGTCGATCCCGCAGTAGTGGTTCCCCCGGTGGTACCGACGCCGGCACCAACACTAGCCGTAGCACCTAAGCCTCTAGTTACCACGGCCCGCTAGTATCGGGCCGCTGCTCACTCGCTTGGATGGTCCCTTTAGTGGCCAAAGAAGGGATTTGGCGCAGGGAATTTATCGATATCTTCACCCTTCTCATGCATGGGGCAGAGGGGGTAGATACCAGGAGGATGGGCAACAAGGAAGAGGACAAGAGGGTGCGGTATCATTTATATCCCGCAAAAAATATTGGGACTTGGGGTCAGGCCTTTGCCATCTTTGCGGCAGTAATAGTGGAGAAATTCCCAGACGAAGGGCCAGGTCTCTTCCACTATGCAAGCGTGATTACAGAAGAGGCTGCTAAGGGTGGGGGCATGGGATGGTACCACTACGACTGTGACTTCCGTAGACAAAGAGCAATCTGCCCAGATCTTGAGTGGGACCAGTTGGAGGTCCGTTTATGGGTAAAACACATGGGCAAGCATACTGAGGGGTCTACGACAAAGTCAGGTACAGAGAGCGGTGTAAAGAGCAAAGAGAAAGAGGATAAACAGGAGAGGAAATGGCAGAACAGGAAGTCCTTTCAGGGCGGTCGTGGGGGGGGTCGCAGGCCTGGCTTTCGGGCACGGTCTTCTGGGACTTGCAGGCTCTTTAATGCAGGGTTCTGCTCCTGGGACAAAACATGCCGTTTCTCACACAATTACAGTGTGTGCGGGGCACCCCATGCCGCCACCGTATGCTCCAAGCGCGACACTCCCGACAAGCCTTCCTCGAGCAAGTAGCCCAGGGGGGGTTCCCCCTCCTGCGCTTTGGCCCCCCGCGAACACATCTGCCAGCGCGCATGACCTTGCCCCACACGACCATGTGCAAGGGCCCTCTCCCATCAGCGTAAAGAACCTCCTCAGCGCCCTCCGCGGATACACTAGCAGGGAAGGGTCCCTCATTTCTGAGGGCTTCTTAGACGGTTTCCGCATTCCTTATCAAGGCCCCTTAGTGAGCAGGGATGCGGAGAATCAGAAATCAGCTAGGGAGCACCCGGAGGTAGTGCGGGATAAAATAGCGAAGGAGGTGTCTTTGGGCAGGGTGGCGGGCCCATTTTCCTCACCCCCTATGCCCCACTTTGTGATTTCTCCCCTGGGGGTGGTACCAAAAAAGGAGCCAGGGGCTTTCCGACTTATTCACAACCTATCACACCCAGAAGGGGACTCCGTGAATTCCTGGCTTGACGAAGGTAGATGCTCAGTGTCTTACTGCTCCCTAGACCTGGCAGTCGACATGATCAGGAGGGCAGGGAAGGGAGCCTGGTTGGCCAAGTCTGATATCGAATCGGCTTTCAGGCTGCTGCCAGTACACCCGGACAGCCAACACCTTCTGGGCTTCAAGTGGGGGGACCAGGTCTTTTATGATAGGTGTATGCCCATGGGTTGCTCGGTGTCTTGTGCGTACTTTGAGGCGTTCTGCTCCTTCCTACAGTGGGCCTTAACAAACAGGTATGGCATTGAGGGAGTGACCCACTACCTGGATGATTTCCTGTTCATCGGGGGAGCTGACTCGCAAGATTGTGCACGGGCGCTGCAATGTTTCAAGGAATTGGCAGGACACTTGGGCGTATCTTTAGCTCCTGGTAAGACCGAGGGTCCGGCGCAGGTTTTGGTATTCTTGGGCATCGAGTTGGACACGGTAAAGGGCGTGTCCCGACTCCCTGCGGATAAGGTACAGGCCTTGCGTCAGGAGATCTGCGATCTACTGGGTAGGGACAAGGCTACTCTGGGTGAAATCCAATGCCTGCTAGGGACTCTGAATTTTGCGGTAAAGGTCATACCCATGGGGAGGGTCTTTGCCCGCAGGTTAGCAAGGGCGACCGCTGGTATAAAAAAGAAACATCACTGGGTCAAGCTGGGGACAGGTTTGAAGCAGGATCTGGTGGTGTGGAGCGAATTCCTAGCCCGCTTTAATGGGACGGTAATTTGGAAGCAGCCCTGGATTGACAGTCAGGAACTTTGTCTTTTCACAGATGCCTCAGGCAGGGAAGGTTTCGGGGCTATCTTGGGTGAGGAATGGTGCGCTCAGGGATGGCCCAATGTTTGGCGCAGGCGTAGGATCACCAAAAATGTTACAGTTCTGGAGCTCTTCCCGATTGTTGTTGCACTACACCTATGGCCGGCGGCGTTGTCAGACAGAAAGGTGGTATTTTGGTCTGACAACATGGCGGTCGTTCAGGCAATTAACAACCAGTCCGCTAGGTGCCGGCTGGTGCTGTGCTTACTAAGGGAGTTGGTCCGGGCATGCCTGCGCATCAATGTGGAGTTTAAAGCCAGGCACATTGAGCGTATTCAAAATGTGGCAGCTGACGCTCTTTCTCGTTTTCAGTGGCTCCGATTCAGGGAGGCCTGGCCGCGGGCGAGAGCGCAGATGACCCCATTCCCGGACCATCTATGGAGGATCCTGCAGTGGGACTGAGCCTGAAGGCGATGGGAGAAAGAGCTCTGGCCCCAGGTACCAGAAAGCGTTACAGCGCCCACATGGCAACATTCAGAGCAACTTCTGTAGCGCTGGGTACTTCAGGGGCTGCGTTGGTGTCCCAGGTCCGAGCATTTCTGGTGTGGGCTAGGGGACAGGGGAAAAGCCGTTCATGGGTAGGCAGTCACTTGGCGGCCGTAAGCCACGACACCAGGTTGTCTGGCGGGGCGGATCCCACTAACTCCTATCCCATCCGGGCAGCCTTGAAGGGCTGGGCTAGGGAGGAGCCCAGGGCCCCTGATAATCGGGCCCCCATTGATTTCGAAATCCTGAAAGGCATGCTAGGGGCTCTCGAGCTAGTCACCTACTCTCATTACGAGGCCACGCTGTTTTCAGCCACATTCTGCTTAGCATTTTTCGGGGCATTCAGAGTCAGCAAGTTAGTGGCTAGGTCCAAGGTCGACTGTTCAGGGGATACGCTGGCAATTTCAGATGTGTCTATTTCCGGGTCACTGACCATTCATTTACGCAAGTCCAAGACTGATCAGGCGGGGCGGGGGATCAGGGTGGTTCTTCAGCCCCTAGGTGACCCCAGGTTCTGCCCAGTACAATGGGTAAAGGCGTTTTTGGAGTACAGACCGCCCGGCCCTGGTTATCTTCTGTTGCATTCAAATGGTACCCCCGTAACTAGATACCAGTTCGAGCAGGTAATCAGGGCCAGTTTAGCCAGGGCGGGGCTCGCCCGGCCGGACAGAAGGTATTCCAGCCACTCTTTCCGCATTGGCGCTGCCACCGCCGCTCACCTGGCGGGATTAGAGGCCGCACAGGTGAAGAAATTGGGGCGTTGGGAATCTGATTGTTATAAGATATATGTTCGCCCGTGAGGCAGCCTTTAGTTAATGTGTTTTGTGATTTTATAGTGTGTATCGTTGAAATCACCCTTTCTGATTAAATAACTTGTGTGTACACCATGTCTTCTCTTTATTAGGACGAGTGGTGTGGGTGATCGGGCATTCATTTGTCGCCCGGGCGGCCCAATGGGCATCGCACCGGAATTGGATGCGACACTTCTCTCAGACTGAAGTGGAATGGATGGGGGTGCCGGGGATGAGATGGTTCGAACTCAGGAATAAGATCGAGCAGAGACTAAGAGCACACGGATCCACCTTGCCCCACCTGTTGGTGATACACCTGGGTGGGAACGACCTTGTTACCCTAGGGAGACGATTGCTGTTATTAGCCATGAAAAGAGACTTAGGGGAAATCTGCAAGCGTCTGGGCGAGTGTGAGATCGTGTGGTCGGAGATCATCCCCCGCAGGTCCTGGCGGGGGGCTAAATCCTTAGAAGCGGTAGAGCACTCCAGGAGGCGCATTAATGGAGCAATGCGTAAGTTCACGTCCCAAAGGGGTTTGGGCTTTCTTCGCCATGAGATGATTCGGGGGAATGTAAAGGGGTACTTCGACTTAGATGGAGTACACCTCTCCCAAATAGGCATGGACCTGTTTTTATTGGATTTAAGCGAAGCATTGGTGAACAGAGGGTGCAGGTAAAGAGCTAGGTTGGTGGGGGGCCCTGGCTGCGACGGTTAGCCGCCTCCAGGGCTGTGGCGGAGTTACAGGGCGATCTGGAAGCAGGCCGGTACAAAGGGTACCTCTGCACGGCACCACGTGGTGCCTGAGCCAAAACGAGGAGCCTCCAGAGAGGTCCCGGAAGCCGGTCGGCGCCCCGCTAGGCCTGCGGGCGGTTGTGGGCCTGAACAACCGGGGGCTGCTATGCGCCCCGAGAGGGGGGGTGTGAGTAGAATTTCAACGGCACGTGATCGAAAAAAGAATCACTTGGGGGGCAGCACTTGCGGGTCGTTCCCGTGCTGCCCGGCTCATCAGGCGGGCAGGTGAAGTAGATGGCCGCCTGCCCTTGGATCGCCCGTAAGATAACCCACCTATTACATACCCTGGAATTATGTAATAAAACCTGCAGCATTTGTTACCCACTTACAACTGTTTCTTGTGTTTTCGTTGGGTAACCTAATTTGGGGGAGGGGGGAAAGCGGGGTGCCCCTGGGGGTACTAAGCCTCGAGGGCTGGCGTCCGTCTAATTGCAGCCGCACCCGAGTACTTCACAGGTCTTCAAAAGACCATTTACTCGTTAATAAGGCTTTTGTTGTGTTTTTACCCCTTCTTACAGCCACTCTGCCTATGGCTGGAAGACTTAGCCCCCCCCCCCCCCGAAATCTTTTTCAGCCGCCCCCCCCCCCCCCCCGAAATTTGGCTCTAATTGCCCGCCTGACTACGATGCGTTGATAAAGCGCAGGGGCTAGTGCTACAAAGTCATATTATTAAACCCTAAACACCTTCAGAAAAGTGGCAAAAGAACTACGTGGTTTAACATAACTCAAATACTTTTAATGACAGATACGGCAAAATAGGAACCTAATTTTTCGGACTGAAAATCTATTCTTTCGTATGTAATACACATAGCCCAAGTTAATCATTTGGCAAATTTTAAAAATGTTTACATTTTGAGAAATAAATGTGGGTTCTTTATCCAATTCGAGCCCTTTTATCGCTTTTCCATCTCACCCTCTTGCCGAAATTAGAGGCAGGCTTTATAAATCACACAATACAATCATGTGCAAGTGATAATGTAAGGTATTGATGCAATATCACTTCGCAGTACTTCCTGAGCCTTCCAATCGGTGATAATCAGATCAAATAAGGCCTGGGAGAAACTTTAATTTATGGAATTTGGCATTATGCAAAATTCCTGAAATTACTTCAAATTTCGCACTGCGCTATTTTTCCTCATTTCTGAACAAAACAAATATTTAGCAAGAGAAATGTATAGCTCAGGCGAGTTTCCTACCGGTATCTCTAAGGGCTTCTTTTTTTTTTACACGACATGAATGGTCACTTGAAGAAGAATATGTGAGGCATCTGTTGTAAATGCTTTACCTTTAATTCCCAACACTGTTCTCACCTTCCAGAATACATGTGTGTGTTCTGGTTCTATCTTGTGGTTCTCAGAATGCCAGTTAGCAGTTGGTCAGCTGGCGTTGAGTTGTATTCCTGCTGTGTCTTCAATTGAACTATTTACCAATCCAGCTCACCTTGATGTAAACTTCTTTAACAATTTGGCGACGATCCTGATGACAGCTGACCATCATCAAGAACGGAACAGCAGAACCAACACTCACGGCAGACATCCATGAGTCATCGTCACATCCTCTGTTCCTGTCCGCAGCAGTGCAAACAACTCTTCGCAAAGTAACGAAGGAGAAGCGAATCTACGCAAATCTATTGGTGTCTCCCTCCAGTGCGCCACGGAGGAGTAAGGATTTGCAGGAAATATCTGAGAAAATACAGGCGATAAGGCTACGTCATCAACTGTAAGTCTGCTGCAGCTACGCGCATGCTAAAACGTCACCTAGCAACGCTCCCTGGCTACCCAGCGTCTTCTTGCAATACGTCAACCAGCAGCGTGGGACTTTGTTGCTTAGCTACCAGCCTCGTGCCCTAGCCTTGTGCCTCAAGCCTCGTTTTCACACAATTGAGAGCGTGAGCTCTTCAACAAAAGAAGAAAGGACATCGTAACCCTCGCGCTCGAGCCCTGCGCGTCTAATCTTTCTTTAAATGCGAGCAGAAGCCTCACATTAAACTAAAGAAGGAGATTACAATCTAAAAAGCATTTCCAAGCGTATCACTTCATGTTCATACTGTGATACGTACACCTTACAACTTAAGCCTTTGAAAGGATAATTTCATACGACGGTGATACGCACACCATCAGCTAACTCTTGGTATTCATTACTGTGTATTTCTTCACCATTTGCTCCATTTTCTTTAATTCCAGGCATTTTAGCATTTTACTGCGCTAAGTATATTTGCAATGTATTTAATTCATGACTATTCACTCCTGTGATTAAATGTGACAATTTGCATTATTATCTTTTCATCTTCAACGTTTATTTTTAGCTTGGACACTAATCTTTTAACATAAAAGTGGTTATTCCTCACGATCACTACTTTTAGTCCACCGATGTCACAGCAAGTGAATGTTACCCTTCCACCACCATTTCTACCTGAACCTGACAATCCTCCAATACCATGGGAAGATTGGTTTATCATTTTTGATAATTACCTTGAAGCTTTGGATGGCCAGGAGTTCTCAGGAAAATGCAAAAAAGCTATTCTACTTAGCACTTTAGGCAAAGGTCAGCGCATATTCAGATTCTTACCTCAAGCCCTACAAGCTAATGGCCAAGCTGTTCCTGATGATTATAAAGAAGCTATTTGCAGACTAGAAGTACGTTTCTCGAAGGAAGAAAATCTAGTTATGAACAGATACAAATTTTATACTCATCAGCAGAAGAGCGAGGAATCAATAGATGATTTTGTTGCTCATCTCAGAGAATTATCAGTCAAATGTAAATTTGGAGCTATGAATGACAAACTCATTAGAGACCAACTAATGGTCCAGTGCAACAACAAAAAGATCCAGGAGAGAACATCCCTCCTTGACTGTAGCCATTGATCTAGCAAATGTAACTGAGGAATCTGAAAGCTGTATGAAAGTAATCGAGACACAAAAGAAAAACAACACCCAACAAGATATTTCAGAAGTCTCTGAAAAATGTTCTGGGGGTGCAAACGAGCAATCCAATGATGAATCTGTCGCTATCGTCAAGAACAAAATCAAACCACTCAATAAAAAGAACTCCCCTCCAAATAAGTTTTGTTCACGCTGTGGCAGTAACAGTCATACATCGGATGCAAGATTTTGCTTTGCTTCAAATAAAGAATGTCTCAAATGTGGTCTTCTGGGACATTTCTCGAAAATGTGCAGAACAAAAAATCGTCAGAAAATCGGAGTTGTTCACAATGATATTGAACAAGGGAGAGACAAGCTACTAGTTGTTGATGATATCGACATTGTAGAAGATGACGACAAGAGACAACACAGACCTAAAGCCCTTTTCACAATTGACGGTCGTGAGGTATCTCTTATGGTTGACACCCTTCATGGACGGACAATGGAGTACTAAGACGTTATGCAAAAGTGATATTTAGCCTAGGGGTTTTCAGGGTGAAACCATTGACATTGTAGGTTATTTTGAGTGTAACATTCTTTTTAAAAATAGGTCTACTTTTGGCAAAATCTGTGTCTCTGTTGATGGTCCTCCTATACTAGGTTGGGTTCATCAATATGATCTTCACATCATCATAAATCCAAGAGCTCCCACCCAAGTTATGGTTATTGAAGACCATTCTATGGAGGATATTCAACATGAGTGTGATACTGTTTTTTAAGATGATTTGGGTGAGTTGAAAGGGTATGCACATTACATAAAACTTAAAGAAAATAGTGTACCCATTCAACATAAACTAAGGAGAGTCCCTCTCTCAATTCGACTTGATGTTAAGTTACTATTAAATGAAATGTTACAAAATGGAGTGATAGAGCCGGTCGAAGCATCCCCATGGGTGTCTCCGGTCATGATCACGAAGAATTTGGAGGGAAAATTGAGATTCTGTGTTGATCTACGATCTCTCAATAAATGTGTAGTTGCAGATACCTTTCCTTTACCTAACATCGGAGAACTAGTATCTGCCCTACAGGGCGCAAAGTTTTTCTCAAAACTAGATTTAAAAAGTGCTTACCACAAATCAGACTTCACAATGACTCTAAGCACCTCACTGCATTTATAACTACTGAGGGCATCTTTCAATTCACACGTCTTCCTTTTGGCTTAACTTCTGCAGCCAGTGTGTTCCAACGTATGGTCATGGAAATCTTCAAGGGTCTACATAAAGTTGTATTTTTCCAGGACGATATTCTTGTGTTTGGTGACTCGATAGCTGACCATAACCTTGTACTCAAGGATGTTCTACATAGAATCATAAATGCTGGACTTACTTTACGTAAGGAAAAGTGTTCTTTTCTTGTACAGCAAATAGAGTATCTTGGTTATGAGATATCTGCTTTGGGAGTCAAGCCCAAGAAAAATCTCTTGGAAGCCATTCGTTCTGCCCCACTCCCTACTGATAAAGACCAACTTAGATCATTCATGGGTCTGATTGAATATTATTCTAAGTTCGTAAAAAATTTCTCAGATAAAACTGTACATCTAAGACTCTTACTTAAGAAAGGCACAACATTTGTGTGGGACAATGAAAAAGATTCATGCTTTACCCAAATTAAAAAAGAAATCTGTGAAGCTAATATCCTAGCTCCTTTTGACACTAAGCGCACCTCCATTGTCATGGTTGACGCTAGTGCAACTGGATTAGGTGCAGTGCTCCTTCAAAAACACACTGAAGGTGAGCGGGCAATTGCCTTTGCCTCTCGCACCCTCACACATTCAGAACAGAATTATTCTGTTATCGAGAAAGAAGCACTAGCGGCTGCTTGGGGCGTCCAATACTTTCGCACATATCTATGGGGTACTAAATTCTTTCTCAAAACGGACCACAAACCCTTAATCCGCATCTTGTCTCCAGGCAGTGCAGGCAAGGGTTCCCCTAGATGAGCCAGACTAGCATCAAGACTCCAAGAGTACCAATATGAAATTTCACATGTCCAAGGTTGGCGCAATTTCCAAGCAGATTGCTTATCCAGATTATCTATTAACCATGAAGACACAGATGATGTTTCTCTTAGTTTAGAGATTGACAACGAGGCTGTTGCTTGGGTCCACGATGTTTTATCAGTTTGTGAAGGGAGCTTCACACAAGATGACTGGTCCAAGGCCATGGTCAATGACCATGTATTACAAGAAGTTATCCGCCTTGTTAAAAATGGTTCCAGACGTGAAAGTTGGGTACACATTTCTGCTCGCCCATATCTTCAAGTACTTGATGATTTATCTACATATGGTACCAATATCCTCATGCGTGGTGACAAGATCATTCCCCCTTCAGACTTAAGATCTAAACTACTCAATTTTTGCTCATGAGGGTCTCCGGGACAGACGCTGACCCAGCACAGGCTAAAAGCCAACGTTTGGTGGCCAGGGGTAGACTCACAGGTGTCTTCATGGATAGAGAAGTGTCCAACCTGTAAAGAAGGAGAGAAGAGACTTAAAGTCGCTGTTGGTTCCTCTGTGGGTCATTTGACCAATCCTAATATTCCTTGGCACAGTATTTGTCTTGACTTTATTGGGCCCATGGAAGAACTACCCTTATATCAACGGTTTGCAATTGTTTCCATTGATGTCTTTTTGAAATGGCTCACTGTTGCTTTTGTAAAAGATATCACCACTGAGAGCACCATAACATTTTTGAAAACGATTTTTCAGGATGAAGGATATCCCAGCATTTTAATTACAGACAATGGGACACAACTGGTCTCCCATGAGAGGTGTTCTTTTCTCTCTAAATCTGGTATTACACATCATCAGACATCCCTATACAATCCGCAAGATAATGCCTTTGTGAGCGAATCAACAGGCTTGTCAAAGGTACCATTCAATTAGCCTGTTCAAGAGGTACCTTTGATCATGATATTGTCCAAGACATAGTCAATGCCTACCATACATGGGTCTAATGAGAAATCACCTTTTGAACTTATGTGGGGTAGACTCCCTGGTACAAAACTCACCCCTTTGTGGATCAAAAGTTTGATCTCCAATAATGGTGAGTTAGTCTCAGCACCTACCACCTGTACCAGCCTTACCTCCGCTTCGCATATCTCAAAAGGAGACTTTGTTAAAGTTAAACCTGGTAGGATTTCTAAAGGTTTGTCCAAATTCAAAGGGGCTTTCTCTGTAAGTGAAGTATTTCCTCATTACATTGTTTTAAACAATGTTGAAAAATTGAATCTTAGGAGAGTGGCTCTTTATCAAAAGAAATCCTCCATCAGTAAAGAAGATCTCCCACAAGAATCTTCACAATCCCACTGTAACAATACCAATAGTGGTTACATGTTGTCCACTATGGCAGACAGCACTTCATCTTCCTCTCCAACCAGCAGAAGTTGTTCCGGTGGAGGTGATGCCTCTGATTACAACAATATCGGTCATCCTAGCATCACTTCTGCTGATCCTTCTATTACAGAGAGTATTTCCTTGTCCTCCAATAACAGAATTGCAAGATATCGTAGACCACCATTTTACCCTAATGATGACTGTTGCGAATAACTTATCTTAATGTTTATTATTGTGAAGAACTTTCTTAATTTCTTTGTCCTAGTTTTATTGTTTTTTCTTAGTTTATTTATTTGTGTTTTCCTTCCCAAAGGAAGAAGATGTGTTGTAAATGCTTAACCTTTAATTCCCAACACTGTTCTTACCTGTCAGAATACATGTGTGTGTTCTGGCTCTATCTTGTGGTTCTCAGAATGTCAGTTAGCAGTTGGTCAGCTGGCGTTGAGTTGTATTCCTGCTGTGTCTTCAATTAAACTATTTACCAATCCAGCTCACCTTGATGCAATCTTCTTTAACATCCTATACAACATTTCGCCTTAAAAGCATATTTTCCAAAAATATTTCACTAAATTTTGCTGGAAAATTCCGCTACTTCATCCACTATTATTATAAAATACTGTACTGACAGTTTTAGCATCCGTGTGACCTGCAAAGGCCCTCGGAAACAGTTCATAACGGAGTTGAATGCAGTTTGCCATTCTGGATGAATGAATTCAATAGCTCCCTACTTCCAACTCATGTCCCCAGTGTGGCATTAAAAAAAACCTTCCGAGATTCTACGGTAGTTCTGAGCTGTATGTTAAATCTGCATGCTGTGCTTATCGATCTGTAATCTTTGGATGCGCTGTTGTTGCTGCTGCTCTGTGCCCAGGTTCTGCTCGGGTGGTTGCTCTTGTCACACGAATCTTAGGGTCTCATTACGATGGAGGATGGACATCAGTCCGCCCGCCATTGTTGCGGTGCTAGGATTGCCCGCCAGACGTGCGGCGGTCCCACCACACATATTAGGATGCACCCGCCATACTGGCGGGCGCACCAGGGCTTTTAACATTGCATACGGTGCTGCAGCCAGCAGCACCGTCCACAATGTTAAAAGTGCTTGTACTGCATTTCCCTGCAGCCTGGCATAACGTCTGTAGGATTCCCTACAGAACAGAGTATCTAGAAAGTCTCTGCATCAAAAAAATAGATAATAGCAAACATATTCAGTGGTAAATAGCTGGGCCACACCAGAGGGCAAACACCCATCTCCAGCATATTGCAGACAGCCTCTTTGAAGGCTGAAGCAATGACTGGTGGTGACCCAGCCCATTAGTATTTCTGCATAGGTGTGAGTCCCAGCACAAAGTCGTAATTGCTGCATTATTTACATTGGTTGGGAAAGCTACACAAAATACCTTGTCTCATAAAGAGAATGTCAAGCTCTGACTGCATGTATGATATTCTCAGAACTATTTACATATATGCTGCAATTTTCATGATGTTCACTATCAGCTTTAGAACTCTTCTGACGTATGCATGCATGTAGTATTTGTACAGAGCAAACCTAGCCAAAAGGCAGCTGAGCACATCAGAGTTTAAAGGCAATCCTTCAATCAAAGATTGATAGGAAAGGTAGCTGTGTTCTGGGATCAGAAGTATACTATAACTGCACTGTTAGATATAGCGTTCTTTAAAGAGGTGTGTCTTTAACTCTTTCCTAAACTGTACCAGGGCTGGGCATACCAATGGATACAGTTATGTTGTTCCACATCCAGGGTGCATCCTTGCTGCCTTGTTTTTTCTCTTTTACACTTCTAAGTCTCCAGTCTGATAATGTCCTGGCTGAGTCTGTGCCCGGAGCCACCAGGGATGGTACGTCTGGCTTCAAGATAAGCAGAGGTGTTGGTTGAGGATTGGTTTGTAAACGATACAGCTGGTTTTGAAGATGGTGTGGCACGAATGGGGAGCCAATTAGCCTCCATCAGGATGGGGGTTATATGATCATATTGTTTCAGGCCCTATATGAGACGAGATGCAGCATATAGAAATCCCTTAAAAGGGGGGCAAATGTGGAGTCTGAGATGCCACAGATCACCATTCAGGTGAGAGAGTTGGAGTTGTTTGCTGAGGACCTGGCATTAGGAAGGCTGCCATGACAATGTAATCAGACACAGTCATACCTCAAATTTTGCTTAAGCCTAAATCGTTTCCAGATCTTTAAGGTATAAAGGTCAAAGAGATTGGGATTTAGAAGTTAACCCATACAGTTGCCTAACCATATCTACCCGAGTTCTAGGCCGAAGTTTGCTTTTAAAAAGATGCAGTGGTACTCTGAATTCTCTAGTTCCGCTCATCAAAACTAACTTGTCCCAAACTATTTACAATGCAGTAAAACAGTGGAATCAGTATGTGGAGAAGGAAATCACCTTTTCAGGTAGGATGTGTGATATATTTCTTGTGAGGAAAGAGTCTATCAATACGAACTACATAGGGTGAATTGTGTTCAAGCTGCAGGGAGCTACCAAGTAGAAAAGGTAACAGGCTGCCATTTTACTACTTACAAAAATCTAATCAATTCCATGTAATTCCACAAAGCAGTCACTGAAGAGGACAGGCAATTTGAGGACATCAAAGGAAATTTGCCTTATGATCACTGTGGAGGAACTGGATTCCAGAATACATGTATTCCTAGAAACGCAAGAACCGTTAGCCAAAAATCTAATCTGTACAAGGACATTTTTAATTAGTAATAAAATGCGTCCATAAGAGTGAACTCGAATCCTAATGAAACTAAACAGAGGGTCGCGATAAATTACATCCAATCAGCGCTGAAGATAAATTAGGGCAATAATGAGCAGTAAAGGAACTCAAAGAATTTTTATATGATCACCTTTCTCCCAGACATCAGAATTACACTATTACCTGCTGTTTATTCCTGAATATTAGCATATTTTCTTTATAGTAATATACATCAATTGACAAACAAAATTGCTAGGTGGACCACAGAAAATTGTCAATAACAATAGCAGCTGTTAAAGGATGTTTCCATTTTCGATGAAACAGGATATGGTTCTACCGGGTAGCTAAATGTGGTCTTATGAATATGTATTCTTTGCTTCGCTTGCCACCGCTTGAGACTTGGATATGGCTCATTGTCACACAAATTCCCAATCATAGGATATGAAATTTCCGTTATGAGAAAATGATATCCAGCTTTCTTGATGATAGCTCTTTTCAGGCCCAGTGACTCAGAACAGACTGCTACTGTGTGAGTCCGCTGGAAAGATGATCCTATGATCCATTGATGTATTGTTGTACACTGATCAAAAGTTAGTTTCATGTTCGGGCTACTTTGCAAAGTGCCAAGCAAGCGGTACATGCAGTGCTGGAATTATAAAAATTTACTCCGGGAACCCATAAATAGAGTAGGATAGGATAGGATAGGATAGTCACTTGTATAGTGCGAACAAATGCCAAGGCGTCTTGGCGCTAGTCCAAAGAGAGAAACTGCTTCCACTAACATCGGGTCACATCAAAAAGGCATGTTTTTATCAATTTTCTAAAAGCTTGATGACTGTCAGTACGTTTAACAAAACCAGGGAGATCATTCCATCGGCTGGCCGCCTGATACGAAAAAGCTCTGCCATCCCAGCTTTTTTCACACGGTTAAGTTTAAGCAGGCTTTGAGTAGATGACCTGAGTGTCCGACCCAGGAGGTAAGGAGTAAAGAGCTTCTCCACTTCCTTGGCTCCCCCCCAAACACCGCCTTATGGACTAGGCATAGCGCCTTGAACTCTATCCGCTGCTGGACAGGGAGCCAGTGCAATGCCTTGATTCCCTCAGCGACAGACTGATCCCTAGGTACATCCAACAGGAGTCTGGCTGCTGCGTTCTGCAGGACCTGCAGTCTCTTCAGCAAGGACTTGTTCAGTCTCAGTAGTAGTGCGTTACAGTAGTCCATTTTGGACAACACTAAGGCCACCACCACATTCCTGCGAAGGTCAGGGTTGATAAAAGGGAAAATCTTCCGCAGTATCCTGATTAAATACGAGCAGGAGGAGGCAAGATTGCTGACATGCGCAGAGAAATTGAGCTGGTTATCAAACACCACTCCCAAATTTCTAACCTTGCGCACAGGAGAGGGACATTCACCTGCCTCGGCCGGCCACCAGGAGCTATTCCATGCGGGCTTTCCCAGGCCAAATTCAATTATCTCCGTTTTCTCTGTATTAATTTTGAGAAAATTCTCTCGCATCCATCTCATAATTTCTGAAATACAGCTATGAAACTTAATAGCCGTGTCATTTGTTTCTTGCCCAGCAGAGACTATAAGCTGCGAGTCATCAGCGTAGGAGATTATAGTGAAGCCCTGGGCCCTGATGAGCTTGGCTAGAGGGGCTACGTAGATGTTAAAGAGCGTAGGTGATAAAGAGGAGCCCTGTGGCACCCCACATGGTAGGTGGAAAGGGTCCGACTGTAGACCATCCCAGGACAGGCTATGGTCTCTACCCTCCAAAAAAGAAGCTAGTAGGGCCAATGCCATTCCCTGTACCCCAAACTCCTGGAGCCTTCGAAGCAGCACCTTATGATTGACGGTGTCGAAGGCAGCCGAGAGATCTAACATCACCAGGACTGCGCGACCTCCCCCGTCTACTATAGTCCGCACCTTTTCCGTTGCTTTCAACAGTGCTGACTCTGTAGAGTGCTGGGCACGAAAACCATGCTGAGAAGAGTCAAGTAGATCGTGGGCCACCAAATGTGTCGTAAGGGCACGGTTCAATTCTTTCTCCAAAATCTTGGCCCCCATAGGCAGGGCGGCAATTGGTCGATAGTTTTTTAAGCCAAGGGGGTCTTATGTGGCTTTTTTTAGTAAAGGTTTAATTATAGCCCTCTTCCAGCAAGAGGGATAGCATCCGGATTGCAGTGCTATGTTAATTACCTGGAACAGCTCTTCCGCTATCACCTCAACGGCCAGGTGAAAAACTGATGGAGGGCAGGGATCTAGGGGGGATCCCGAGTTTGTTGAGATGACCAACCTCCGAGTTTCCTCCGCCGTGATTGAGGCAAACTCCCTGAGTCCCGTGTTGTTCCAGGAGTCTGCTTCCGGCACTAGCTCTTTCCCCTCTATGCTGGAAGGCCTACTACTGAACTCATCGTAGATAACCTGAACCTTCTCTTGGAAATATGCTGCCAACTTTTGGCAAGTTTCTTGATCAGGACAATAGTTGTTGTCCTGCGGCGGTTTAGCCAGAGCTGTTATGGTCCTAAACAGTTCCTTAGCCGAGTTGCCGGCATCCATAATTTTGGTTGAGAAATAAGCGCTCTTGGCTGCCACTATTGCCTGTTGATAGGCTGCGAGGGAGGAGTTATACTGTGATTTTCCCTCAGTACTATAATCCTTTCTCCAGGACCGCTCCGCCCTTCTGCATGTTGCCTTCAAGGTCTTAAGTTCAATGCTATACCAAGGTGCGCTTGGTTTGGTTCTTCGGATCCAAGCAGCTTCTGAGGGACTACCCTCTTTACCGCCGCTTCCAACCAGTCGTTAAAGCGCTTTGACACCACGGAGATATCATTAGTGTAGACAGGGCGTGACCCGGCCAGTAAGGGGAGTAGTTTCTCCGCAGTAACCTGGGACCATGGTCGGATCATGCATTTCCCTGCTCTATGACCCGAGGAAATGACTGATATCCCAGTCATAACAGTGAAATTCACTGCCTTATGGTCAGACCAGGGAAGTGCCATGATGTTAACCCCCATCAAAACTATATTATTAATAAATATACCATCTAAGGTATGTCCTCCACTATGCGTGGGGCTGGCCACTACTTGGTTAAAATCCAGCGCTGCTAAGCTATCAATTAGCGTGGCAACCTCTGACTGATTCGTGAGTTCTAAATGATTATTAAAATCGCCCAAGATCATAAAAGGGTGATGATCCAGCCGGGACTCTAAAAAATGCATAAGCATCGCCGGAAAAGAGGACTTCGGGCCTGGAGGACGATAGACTAGGATTCCGTGGAAGTTGTACATATTAGCCACATAAATGGTAAAATACATAGCTTCCGCGGCAAGGTCTAGGTGGGTTTCCACCCGGAGTTTGAGCTGTGATGAATGTACAACATTTATTCCCCGCCCTTTCTTATCAAGTCTGTCCTGGGAAGAGACAACATACCCACTCGGTAGGGCAATGTTCCAATCCGGACCAGATGCTTCGTCTGTCCACGTTTCAGTTAGAAAAACTAGATCATACATGCCACTTTCTATCAGAACATGAATTTGGTAGCTGTGCTTATGGAGTGACCGAACATTCACCAGAACACAACTGAGCGACTGAAGAGAGTGAGACCTCGTCACGGGGAGGGGCACTGCCCTGCTCTCAATCGTATACTCTCCGGCCTTCTGCCTGTTCGCGGGGGGCTGCAGTCCACCCTTCCAAACATCGTTCCAAGGCTGGACATCACATTTGGGGCATGATCTCATCCCAGAGACCCTCTGACTTAGATCCCAGTCATGGGGCCTGCATGTAGAGTTATTCAGATCTAATAACTCCTCTCTGCTGAATGGGGTCAAGTGGCGAGGGGCAGGGGTCCTGGCGCTGGGCGTGGATCGGGCGCGGACGGGCGCAGACGGGCTTGCCTTTGGCGTCCCAGCGCCATTTTTATTTGCCAATGGTCACGCCCCCTGTCTGACGCGTCGATCCCAAGTGCAGTGCGGGCCTGCCTACAGCCGGGTCCGCTTGGGTCGACGAGTCAACGTGGCAGAAGAAAAGGGGTCGTGTCACAAGGTGCAGATCTTGAAAAGTAAAGTCTGACAGTCACTTTAGCTATTTATTTCTTTTTACAAATCTGCTGCAATGAAATTGGCAACAGGGACATATGTGACAGTAAATCTGTTCTAGATTACTTAATTGGTCGAAAAAAGACAGCATTTAACAATATCTTTATAGGGTTAAGATACCTGCTGCTGAGATCATTTTGTGCCCAGCAATTTTGAGGGGATTACAATAGCAATAAGATACCTCTAGTACTGACTAGAGTTCTGGTAGGGTAATATATTTTCTCCGGTCATAGACGGTTATTATGCCTGCTGCAAAGCACATCACGTCAGATGCAGATCACAGATTTGTATGTTTTTAGATAGATAAGTAGTCTACTGCTTTTGACACGGAGATCATTTTGTTAGTTCCAGGTCTTAAGCTGCAAGCTTTCTAATATAGCACAGTGATCTATTTACCAGCATCAAGAACATGCATGCATATTATAAGTCATGGGTTTAGAGCCGTATTGTTTTTTTCTCAATAAGTTGTTATTCTAAGATTGCAAAGAAGGTTTTTTTTGGAAAGTAATAAAGTATAGTTAATACAGACAAACACAATCACTACATTATGTTTTATATCCTTACTTTGTGTTTCTCCTCGCCATTCACTCTTCGCATATAATGTCTACAAGTATGGATGATATGTGATTCCTACAACTTTTAACCCTCATTGTTTTATGTAACATTCCCTGTACACTGATTTCCATACTTATATAGTTTATTGTGCCTCTATGTGTGATGTAAAACCTCTCTGACACCCCACACTGGGATGAGTAGCCACTGGGACGGAAAAGTACTCTACATGGTAATAGACGTGCATCTCTGCCCTGAGAGCCCACTGCCCTGATGTCTGGATCCCTAATGCTGATTTTTGTTGTCATAGGCAAACACGAATCATGCATGTGAACCATGACATACGCCTGTCTCACAGATTGCTTCGTTGTTGAACTGGCAGGGGAGCCCATAGTGCTACACTCATAGTGGTGCAAGGCTACTGTCTTCACAGGGTTTAAGCAGCAAGTATACCCTGCAGTGATCAGTGGGAGTGAAGACGGCCTTTTTTACCTGTGTCACTGGAGTGAGACCTACAGGCTCACTGACTTTTAAAAGGTCTGCTGTTGGGTGCTTAACTCACCCTTGGCCTACATCAGATTGGAGTGAAGTGCTGTGCAGCACAAAATTGCATATCTGCACTGTGTTTATGTGTGCCTGGGAAGGACGCATACAGGAATATGGCAGTATTGAGCAGTGCATGCATGGATGTACATGTGTTTATGGATGATTGCAGTGCGTGCAGGATAAATGCATTTGCGCATGTGTGCCTGTGAGCGGTACAATACATGAAAGGTAACAGTGTGTGCATGATAAATGAATATGCTGGATATATGCGTGCTTGTGAGTGATGCAGTACATAAAGGGTACAGTGCGTGCATGTTAAATACAAGTGCTGGATGTATGTGTCTCTCAGAAGGATACTGTGCAGTGATCTGTGCTTTATACATGCATAGTGTGTATGTGTGCCTGTGAATGGTACAATACATGGAGGGCACTGGGTTCCATTGTGTGAGACCCAGACCTGTATGGTGAAACTTGGAGAGAATGTAGAGATCCCACCAGACAGATTTGTGGATTGCTGCATTACTGTAAACTGGGTGGGGCACACACTGGGTAGGCCAGGACCAGGCCTCCCCTGTAGACTTCAAGGTGTGCTCTTTGAATCAGTGAGAAGTCACAAGGAAGGGGCCCATGCACATTTCAGGAAGCAGATGGAGCTGATTAGAGAATCATAAAGAGTTTGGCTGGGGGCCCTGGGCTAACAATTTGATGGACATGTCACTGTGGCTGACATCCAGGTGTAAACTCTTCACTGCCATGGCTAGCTCTGGAGACACTCCTGCTATGACAGACTGCTGTATAAGAGGACAAGGGAGCAGAGGTGTGGACACTTCAAAAGAAGTAGAACCCCAAAACAAAACATCAAAGACTCAGACCTTAAGTCACATTTGGTGTCTGGAAATAGACTTTAAGAAGTAGTTTAGACTCCAAAACGTTTCATCTGCCAAGCAGCCAGACAGACTGTGTGAGGAAGGGAAGCTCTGTAAAACTTCTGCCTGTGGCCAGAACGGGGGGCCAAGGCCTGCTAGTCTCCCTGCTGGGTGAGGGAATTTAAGAACACCTGTACTGGATCTTGGAGCACTAGCGCCTGCCTGTCTTCCAAGACCAGTGTGCCCTGTGAGGAAGAGAAGAGTTTTGGAGGCCTGTTCAGTGAAATCCCTATGAAAGGTGTGAGGAAACAGCTCCAGCATTGATCGTGTCATTCCCCATGTGCAAGACAAAGTTGGCGACCCCCGTATGCCAGGAGAGGGCTGCCATGAAGTTAGTCATGTGCCGTGCTGACGATTGGACCGGATCCCATGTGTTGTAGCAAGGTGGTGACCCAGAGTGCCAGGAGGGCCTGCCAGAGAAAGACTGCCATGAGTCAAGGGGCCGTAGCCCTGTGCGGAAGTGAAGTGTCGGCCCTGTATGCTAGGAGGGTCCGCCATGGAGAGTATCACCACAGCCTTCCTACTTTAATATCCAGCTGGGCCCAAAATAAATGCCTGATTTAAAGGGCCATCAGCAAAGTATCACCATGCTGATTGGACTGTTCCCATGGATTGTGAGTTTCGGTGACCTCCGTATGCCAGAGGGTGTCACCAGGAGCACCAAGGATTGCGACTTGTTGTGCCCTGCTGGAAAAGCGAGGACGCTGCGGGAGCACTGTCATCCAGGTGAGGGAACCAGGACAGGATCGTTATAGCCACCACTATAGCTAATACGAGGAGAGAGTGGGACAGGGAATCGCCAAAGAAACACTAGAGCCCCAACCTCAAGGGGAATTGTGTGAATGTTTGAGAAAGCCGTATTTTTACTGTGTGTGAGTAGCAGTAGAAATAAAATACTTCTCTTTTCTCATTGAGGCGAGTATTTGGCTGGTCAATGATTTATTGCTTCTTCTGCACGCATTTTGAGTGGATGGCTCCCAGCCAAAATGATATGTGAACAAAAGAAGAGCTGATGGCCCTTTAAATCAGGCATTTGCTTTGTGCCCAGCTGGATATTAAAGTAAGAAGGCCCCACTTGCTGTCTGCACTTCGCTGGG
Source organism: Triturus cristatus (assembly GCF_964204655.1). Taxonomy (NCBI): domain Eukaryota; kingdom Metazoa; phylum Chordata; class Amphibia; order Caudata; family Salamandridae; genus Triturus; species Triturus cristatus. The sequence continues at coordinate 303,620,850 of NC_140579.1, read as the reverse complement.
TCGAACAGAAAGCAGGCAACCTGCGGGCACTGCTGAATTAGGCCTCTGTGCTGGAAAATGATACCAGGGCAAATTCAACATGTTTCCTTGGGTTGACTGTATCTCAGATCTGGCCCAAAACATAGCTGCTGGAACCAGGATCTGGTGGGACCCCCCTACTTTCCAGCACTGAGTACATGGTCTAAAGTTTTGAACTGCAGTAATGAAAGAATGCACCATATTTGGAAATATACAAGAAGGAGGGACCATTATCTGGTATGGGGTTTTTTTTCAATACAGATTTTTTTTAAATGAGCCTTTGCCCAGGGCACATCTGTATGATGACATACAATTTATCAGACCTGAAGAACCTAAGGGCATATTTACAGTAAAGTGGGTAATCGCGTCATTAAGCCAAAAAGGATAACTACACGCTTCGCCACTTTAGAAACGCAGAGCTGCAGCATATTTACTAGAATATGGTGCAGCTCTGCATTTCCCCCTGCCCTGGCACTAACTTTAGCTGCCTAGTGCCAAAGCAGGCACCCTTGCACCATAGTGCAAGGGTGCCTGTTTTGAGGGGAAGATTGTTTATGTGAAGGAACGTCCCTTCTTCCTGCACATAAACAATCCTTAAATGCTGTTTTGTAACTTCTATGTGTGCTGCTTCATGCAGCACACATGGAAAACAACCTTTACAACGCGGTCAAAACACCACGATACACTTACATCGCTGTTTTTACAATGCAAGTCGTTACAATGACTTGCGCTGGATGGCGCTCTAGACTAAGGAATAGAGTGATTTACTATTACAACACCTTCCCTACTGTTACGTAGGCTGGAGTTGGAATAGTAAATCACACTATTCCTAAGTCCAGCACCCTCCACCGCAAGTCGTTGTAACGACTTGCGTTGTAAATGCAGCGATGTAATGTACCGTGATCTAAATGACCGCGTTGTATCACCATACATCCAGCACACATAGAAGTTGCAAAACAGCATTTTTTTTTTTAAATGATTGTTTATGTGCAGAAAGGGTGACCTTCCTGCACAAAAACAATCATAAGCAATTTGCTGTTTCAATGTGTGCTGCCGAATGCAAAACACCCGGAAACAGCAAACATAAGAAGAAATAAAGCATTACCCCTCGTTTTGCCTCTTTAAGACAAGGTTTTCTCTGGTCTTATTTTTGGTGCTGCCTCCTATTTACGTTGCCCTTGTAAATAGAAGGCAGCATCAAAATCAATGGGTGCTGCGGTGCAACGCCCACCGCAACACCCATTTCACGCTAAATACAGCGTGAAAGGGTGTATTATTTGCAAGCCAGCTTTCGGCCACGTTTAGTGGCTTAACGCTGGCTTGTAAATAAGGCGAGGCCCCTATCGCCAGTACAACGAACGTCACTGGAAGTGATGTTGTGGTGGTGATAGGGGCTTGTAAATATACCCCCTAGTATCATATGCAGACAAGACCATCTGTACTAGCCTGAAATGTCAAAATGGCGTTGACTTTTCCTCTGCCCAACATCTCTTGATGACAGATTTTTAGATTTTTGACAATGGTCTTGTTTTCCTCATATGTAATGATGTTTGTAATACGATTCTTCACTTTTTTTTAATACCACGGAACTAAAAAAAGGGCTTCCCTGAGTAAGACCTCAGCCTTATGCTTCCTTTTAATGTTAATAGGTGGCTTTTGTTGCAATGAACACCGAGCTGTCCATTTCAATCATGGCAAGTCCATATAGCCAAATGTCAGATTTAGTTATAGGTCTTACTGGAAAAAATTGATGAAGGATAAGTTCAATCTTAGGTCAAACGGGGTTAAAAATAAATCGAAATACAATATTTCAAAACAAATCCGTCAAATAAACTAAATGAAGGCTAAAATAATCTTAAAAGAAAAAAACATATAAATAACAAGCATTGGAAATGCAATAGGTCTCGCAATTGTTGGAGTTGGGGCTATTGGCATTATAAATGCCAATGTTTTTTACCTATGCAATAGATATGCTCTCCCCACCTTAATAAAATAAAGAACTCTGTTGTGGTTTATTGTTATGTAGTACACCTGCAATGGTGCAGTAGCGCTGGGAGTGAAAATGGCAATTCCGACTCCACATTGAGAATAGACGCCCATATGATTTGCTGCTGCGGAGAAATGATGCTCCTTGGTGCTGTACCAGACCCGGACATTTTGGAACGCTTTGGAACTACCTGAACAACCAGTGGTTTTTGCCCACGATGTTGTACACGTCCGCTGAAAAGCCGATCACTTGTCCCCAGTTTGACCTTCCTTTTGCCAGGCCCCAGTCTGCAGCTTGCTTCCACTGATGCTGTGGGTTGAGAGCGGACCCCAACAGAGCAGCCAGACACAGCCTCCAGGAAACCTTTCAGTAAATTGCAAACACAAGCGCTGTTGTGCAAGCGCCCTTCACACAGACCAGTTCCAGCTCAGGCCGCAATGGTGCGAGCCTTCCCCACACAAAATAGTTCTAGCTGTCACAACTACACGCATCTCTCAGGAACAAAAAAACAGGTAGAACTCCAGCAACAGCATTACATACATCCCGACTAGCGCACAAATTCAGTAATTAATGGCGTAAGCAGCAATGCAAGCTTCTCTCACCCACGCGAACAGCATAAGTTGCAGCACTGCAGAGTAACAGGTACAGCACAGATGGGAGTACTGTGACACAATGTACAGCACAAACAGCAGCAATGGGACAGACACACACACCGAATATAGAGCGCTGGCAGAAGCAAAACACACAGGATGTACAGCAGAATGTACAGCACAGGCAGAAGTGATGTGAGAGACACACAATACCACAGGCAGACATAATGCAATAGTTTCTTGTGCACAAGTACAGCAATGCAAGTGTACCTCACAGCATGCAAAGAATTGGTGCCAGCTTTCGAAACAGAAGCTGCACAAGCGGCAGTAGAGCAAGATTAACTCACACACTTTTACCATACAAGCAAGGCCACTGGAACTGTGTTATAGTGAAGTACCAAATTATGTGGCAGGGTTGACTTAAAAATGCAGCAAGAAAAGCCAAATTATGCAGCCACTTTTGTGGTAGTATTACTTAATTACGTGGTTATTTTTACACGTTAACACTCTCTTGGCAAAGTGTTACCTCATTTATACCAGATTAGCACCAAAGTACAGCAATAGGCAACTGAAAGGAGACCAGTCAAACTTTATGAGGGGCCTTCCCAAGTGCAGCAACACGTCTCGCTGCAGTAATAGTAACATGTATTCCGTTTGAAATAGAAACGTTTTTTGTTAAAAAGCTTCAAATTTTGCAGCAGATGGATTATGTGGCAAATCCATATTTATGTGAAAAACGCAGAGCCACTGAATCGCGTAATCTAGTGGTTGAAAGTATGAGCAACAACTGCACAAACTGCAGCAGTTCAAGATTAACTCACACCTGCACAGAAAATGTTGATTATGAACAGGGGACAGTGCAAGCACTCCTCACACATACCAAAAAGGTACTAAACAGGCAGGGCAGTGCCTGCGTTCATCACACACTGAATTGAAGTGCACACAGCAACAGGGAAGGTTCCTCCTCTGAAGGTGGCAGTTCAAGCTACTAAACATTGAAAGAGTACAACGCGCAAAGTGTTTACTTCATTACAGCACTCTTGCTTTTACTCCATCACTGAAGCAAACCACTCACTCGTCTACAAACCTTCCATCCTAGCTCTCTGTGTCTTGGCCTTCACATTTCACAGGAAGTCATCTTCAAATTAACCCATTAATGAACACAGCTGAGATACTGCTCTGCTCCATCAACCCCCGTAACACACGACTGACTCTACCCAACCCTGCTTGCTTTTCAGACCCACTCTTGAAACCTCCATGCTGCCACTCTTGAAACCTCCATGCTGACCTTTAGACAGAGTCCCCCTGACCAGCCATGCTAAAATAGGTGAGAGCAGCACCTTTTATTCTTTGGCAAGTTCCTCGAAGCAGGGGCGGATATCGAGTGCTTCATAAATATTATCACCCACTTACACAAAATGGCTCTGAGAGTTGAGCAATCTGCTGCAGAACTTCGTACGCACCCTGCATGTCAAACCCCAGATTACATCTGCAAATGTCATCACCGGGTGTACTGACGAAATCTGTGAGCACCCAGCAGTCACAGGTTCAAATCAAAGCAGGGCTGACTCTGACTTTCATGCTTTCCACGGTTGAGAACCATTACTATTATTTTAAAAGATCAAGCGCAGAATACCGAGTTGCATGAAAAAAATAGAATATTAAAAAAGAGTTTGGCTCGGCAGCTGCATTAAAGAAATAAAAAATATTTTTTTAAGTGTTTGGTCAGTGTAGTGTCCTCCTGGACACATAGGTAGCACAAAAGCATTCTCTGTAGTTAGGTTAGGTGGGAGGGGGTTGGGGCAGCTACCTCCCCCGCTAGTCACACAAGTGCAGAGAATGGTTTGTCCTAAGGCCAGTCAGTCAAATTCCTTTATTCGATAAATCAATATCATAAAAGACATTTATACAATCATAAACGACCACAATTAATTTCATAATTAGGAATAAAAAACTTGATACATACAAAGTTCATATTATGCTTGTCATGAACTATTTGACCCAATCTAACACAAACATAAATAAATATGATCTAAAAACCACTACCATAAAATTATGCATCAAGGACATCTTAAAATACAAGAAATATTCTAATTAAAACCACTTAAATCCGGCGGTGTAATATCTATTTTTTTTCTAACACGAATAGCAGCAACCAGAAAGCTAGCAACATAAAACATTATTCGTGAGGAATTTAGTTGCTGTAGGTACACAAGTGCTGGCCTAACCTGTATAAATCCCGCCTCCCTCAGAATTGGGAACAAAAACTTCCTTCTACAATCATTATAAAAATTACAGAACATAAAAAAGTGGAAGGTATCCTGTCTTGAAAAATTATCACATTTACAGGGGTCAGCACATTCCATAGTACACCATGTTCGGAAAAAACCCAGAGAAAAATGTACCAGGTTAAACCTAAATCTAGTTAAAAGATACCGGTGGTATGGGGCATTCACAATAGTCAAGTATGGCTCAGGGCCCGGACAGCTAACCAAGGCATAATTAGCTCTTACTTTTGTTTTTTTCAGTTCTGTCTCCTCTCGCTCTAAGGATAACAAAGCCAATAGGGCATTTCTTGTCAGTGCAAGGTCCTTTCTTGTTATAATTTCAGGTGAGGAGAAAAGGGCCTCGCGCCCTATTTTTTGGAAACCAGATTTTATATAAGCCAGCCATGTGATTTTGTTAGCGTTGTCCAATTTTAGGCAGTTTTTCAGTATTGTATGGTTTAGGGTAATTTCTTCATTCAACCATATCTTTAGCCAATATATCAAAGGTGCAATTTTGATTTGATCAGTAACAAATCCAACCCCCACTTCTGTGTGAGTAGAAAAAGTGGGGGTGGACTGAGGAACAGAGAGAACATCTCTCAAAAACTTGTTCTCTATTAGCTGAATTTTGTTGTGGTTGGTATAACCCCATATTTGACAACCATACGTTGCAACAGCCAAACATTTTGCTTTGTAAACCTTTAAGAGGGCTTCAACTGGTCTGGCCCCCAACCTTTTGGTGAACCCCCTAAGCCCTGAAACGGTCCTTGCAAACGCCACACTTCGGCTGTTGTTTTGTGCGTACCAAGTTCCCTTTTCATCAAAGACAACCCCCAAATAGGGGAATGTGGATACCCTGCAAACCACTTCCCCACTACAGAAAAAGGTTTTAACCTTAGATTTCCGCTTTCCCCTCCCTGCAATCAGAACCTGGGATTTTTTTGCATTTATTTTTAAGTCCAGGTTCTCCATGAAGTTTCCAAAGGCATACAACAACTTTTGTAATCCTACCCCAGTACGAGCCAGGAGGACAGCGTCGTCCGCGTAGAGGAGAACCGGTATAACCAGTTCCCCTATACGCGGAATATCCAAAGATACCTCTCCCAATTGGGATTCAAGAGCATTTATATATAATGTAAACAGCAGGGGTGCCAGAATGCATCCCTGTCTGACACCCCTTTCTGACCTAAAGTGTCTAGTGCATCGCCCCTCAGTATTAACTCTAATTTTAGCGGAGAGGTCCGAGTGTAGGTCTGCTAAAAATTGTACAAGAGATACTTCAATTCCCATGTCTAAAAGAATATTCCAAAGCTTTGATCAATTTACAAGATCAAAAGCAGAGGAGAGGTCCATAAACCCCATATATAGGGACCCCTCCTTGGCCACTATATATTTACTTATTAAAAGAAGCAAGTTCAGGCACTGATCGATAGTGCTCCGCTTTGGTCTAAAACCATATTGGGCATTAGACAGTATCCCTCTCTCCTCCAGCCCCTCACTCAGTCTTTGCAGGACCACTCTACCTAGTATTTTTACTGATGAATCAATTAAAGAAATAGGTCTATAACAAGAGGGATCCTGTCTAGCACCTTTTTTAAATACCGGGATAATAATTGAAGTGGCCCATGATGCTCGAAAACTATCTTGCCCAATCATATTAAAAACGTTAGTTACAATTTTTGACCAAATATATGGGTCAGCTCTGAACAAATCCGTGGGGACCCCGTCCAGTCCAGGAGCTTTTATTGTTTGACATTTCCCCTATAGCCCTTTCGACTTCAGAGACCTGAAAATTCAAGGGGGACAGGACGTTTTTGGGCAAATTAAGTAAAACACATTTCCCGTCTGCAGGGAGACTGTATATCTTTTCGAAATGGGCTATCCAAACCTCATCCATAATATTACAGTTCAAGAGGTGATTTTCATCGTCGTTTGTAAACAGAGGCTGATTTACAGTTGCCCAAAATTTCCCACTGTCTTTCAATACTTCAGTTGACAAAAGTTTTGTCCAGGCTTCATCCCTCAACTCCTGTTTTCTTTCGGTTAGGGCCTGTTTGTATACTAACCTACATGTGGCTATAAGTCCCCTATCCCTAGGGGTAATCTTCAAGGCCTTCAAAAGGGCAGCATGGGACTGTGAGCATTTTTTATTAAACCATCTTTTACCAATCTGGGGTTTTTGTTTCCCTTTAACTAGTAAACTATGGTTTATTTGTACACAAATACTATTAAAAGCATTAATAATGTCAGGGCCTTGAGCCTCAGCATCTAGACAGATATTAAACTCTACCTCAGCTTTGGATAAGATCTCAGACAAAAAGGTCTCTGGAACCACTTTTGTCCATTTCAATTTTCTCCCCTGGTCCGTTAAGGTGACCTCTTTCACTACCTTTCGTAAAGTGTGCCTAAAGGATAATAATCGATCCCCCGGAATCAGTTCAAGAATCACCAGGTTGTGATCACTAAAAATTCGTTTTATTTATTAAATTATTTGCTTACCTGTAATTATCCATATTCCGGTTTTTAGAACCCCCCACCCTGCCCCTCCCCCGCCCTACCGCCCCACGGAACTCCCTCCACGGGCCACGGCTGGGACCTGCTATTCTTGTAAAATGTTGTAGCCACCATCAAAAGCAGGCTCCTGCAAAACTATCATCGCGCAATTTAAAAAAAATATAAAAGTGGCCGAAAGAACAGGCGTCAGTCTGTGAAATAGTTACAAGGGGCTGCTTGTAACATCTCTATGTCCTTGTGTATCATGCGGTTAAACAAAACAACAAAAACCTTAAAAATAAGACAGCGTATGTATCTGATGAACAGTGGCGCTGTCTGGCCAGAGCCACAACTGTATGGACATGATGTTTGCGAGTGCTTCAAGGGTTGTTAGGCACTAACTGTTTTCAATTATCGCGCCCTTGTCTGGGCACGATAATTGAAAGCAGATGTGGGCCCTGCGAGTAACCAACACCAATAGGCCATGGGCAGAGCAATGCGCCCGCCTTTGGCCAATTGCGTGCTGTCTTTGTTAAAAAGACGCACGCAAAAGCCAATAGCCTGGGGCAAAAGTAAAAGCACACACGCAGCGTGTGCGAGCAGCTGAAGCGATTTCTGAAAGCCCCTACATGAAGTCTAGCTGCGCGAGCAATGCTGAGCACTGCAACGCTAGGCGTGAGACCTAAAATGCAAGCAAGCAGTTTTACTTATACTAACATAGCAATGTGTGCAGGCAGACCCCTGTCTTCACTACAATCTCACACATACACTTCTGTCCATAGCACTCCCAAAGCCTGATTCCAACTGAAAATGAGCTTTGACGCTTTGTAAGGGAATGAAATGCTATATATACTACAGAATACTGCCTTCTATTGGAGGAGGGCAAATGAGAGAGGATGGTACGTGTCGAGATGTGGAAAGGGCCAGGGGTACAAAGTAGAGAAATTGAGGATGGAGAGAGCAAAAGAAAAACAAGCATTGGCAAAGCTAATAGGACTTGTCATTTGGAACTAATGTCTCTGACCAATACTTTTTGCTATTGCTCTGCAGCATTGGCAAGAAGAAAAACAAAGGAGTGATGAAGTGGCCACTGTTGACAGTTCCATCATTCTGTGGGTGCGCGCATACATCACCACATAAGAAGTGCTGACAGAATGATAAAAAGTGAAATGTAGTTGTTATTGCATTTCTATAGCGCTAACTACCCTTGATGAGGGGTCAAAGCGCTTTTCGGCGTGTAGCAACCTACTCCGAAACCCAAGACTGATTATTGGTGAATTAGTATAGGAAAATATAAAAAATGTATCTGAGTTGTGGACATGTGAGTCTGTTATTTGGATTGAAAAAGAATAGTGGAGTGATAGAAGAGTTCTTTTTTTGATGATCAATCGTAGATAAGTAATTTAAAAAAATACATTTTAAGTGCATGAAGGTGCATTTTTTTGGTAGTGGAGCACCAGCAGAAATGGCAGCTACCAGTCTTTTAAAAAATTGAGAACAAAATTTAAATGCCCTTTAGGGGCAGGGGAGCAATAGAGAAGCCGGTGGAGGGACCAACGTGAGGGAAAAAAATAAAAACAGAGCCGGGTGGGCGGAGGAGGAGAAAAGCAGCACAAGAAGGAGAGAGTAACACTGAGCGTGGGAAGAAGAAGCACATAAGAAAGAGAACAACATGGAGCAAGGGGGTGGGGGGAGAAGCACACAAATGTGAGAATATGAAACATGCATAGGGGCCGGGTGTTTTTAAGGGAGGGAAGCTGCACAAAAGAGAGAGCTAGAGAACACATTCACTCTCAAGGAGCGCTGAAAGAAAAAGCGACAAGTAGTTCCCTAAAAGTGAGCAAGAATACAAGTCAGCCATTCAAAAGGATTGCATAGAGCAGTGGTTCCCAAACTTTTGACTCCTGAGGAACCCCAGTAAGTCACTACTGGAAGCCGGGGACCCCCAAGCAATTTATACTATTTAAATTTCAAACATTAAAACAGTAATTCGTGAAAAATACACAAACAAGTGCACACCAAACAAATACCATAATAGCTAGATTGGTTTATTTTATATTGAAGAAATTTGCAAAAATCTAAAGATTTTAATGGGAAGGTTGGTGCTGCACCTCGGCGACTAACATTTCAATGTTTGCTTTTATTTCACGGTATGAGGCTCCTGCTTCTGCCAGGGCCGTACTGGGAACCCAAAGCAGCCCTGGCAAATGTTGTCAGACCAGTCCCACCACGATGCACACCAAGGGGCCGATTCGGATTCCGGCCGCAAAACGTACCGACCGACACGGACCCGGACCGGAGACCGACCAACACTGACCGGCGCCGTACGACCCATGGAATTCGATGCAACGCATGTGAATTACAACCGACACGTACGGAATACAAGCCGTACGACCGAGCCGTAGGGAAAATAGTGATCCGGCCGGAAAACCGACGCGATTTTCACCGACGGACATGAACCCGGAATGAACCCGACCGACCCGTACCCGCGATGTCCGACCCGCGCAGTACGATGCAATGTGTGTAAAACCAGACCGACTCGCACGGAGAACAAGCAGCACGACCGACACGCACAGAAAACCGGGCCCACAAGTAATAGAGATCTCCGTGACCGACGCGTATGAAACACAGAAGATAGGCAGCATGAACGAGGCGGAGAAGCCCGCACGAGACAACAGCAGCCTCCGTTTCCGTCAGATGAACGTCTCCTTCAAGCCTACAAAACCCAAAGGAAAAAAGACAAAAAAAGGACCAAACAAGCAATGACAAAGCCAATAAATATCAAATAAAAAAAACCTGGGACAAAGACACACCCACAATTCCAACTATATAAAGGACTACAATCACTACCATGATCCCTTGCAAACAGGAGACACAGCCAGCAGCAAACACCATTACACAGCAACCACAGACACACTCACAACTCACCCATCACACAACTACCACACCATCAGCACCTCATCCAAAAGCACACACACATACAGCCAGCAGAAACAACACCAACCCACCCTCACTTGCACCCTCACACACACATCCCTCACCACCACCACCCATCACCATGCCCCCAAAGAAGAATCCAAAGTTCACAGATAGTGAGTTAGAAGTGCTGGTAGACGAGATCATCAGAGTAGAGCTACATTTGTTTGGTACATTGGTCCAAAGGACCCCCATGTCACAGAAAACCAAGATGTGGGCGAGGATTGTGGACAAGGTGAACGCTCAAGGACCAGCAAGGCGCACAAAGGATGATATCCAGAACAGGTGGTATGACGTGCACAGGAGGGTCAAGAAACTCATCGAAAAAGATCACGCCCTGAGTCAGTGCACCGGTGGTGGCCCTCCTGCCAAACCAGTCTACTTCAGGACCTGGGAGGAGAAGGTGCGGGACATCTTACCACCAGAGAGCGTCCATGGGCTAACAGACATACCAGAGCCTGGTGAGTACACAAACAACATACCCAAGATTGTGTGGCAAGGAGACAGTGAAACCATGCACCGCAAGCAAAGCTACAGTAACCAATAGATAATCAACCCAAGATGTGAATGCCAGTCAGACAAACACAATACCTGCCACCTCATAGTGACTTGGAACTGTGTCATGACATGCACCAACTTACAAACAAATAGAGCAAGGCAGTGGCACAAAGCTAAATCGACACTGCCAGACAGTTTGCCACCACAAACACACTACCTCACAGTGCAGCTGACTGACAGGAAGGAATAGTGGGGATGCAGGTGAAGCGAGTATATCCAAAACCATGATGGGGTCTGTAGTCACAGATTATGCTCCCACTCCTGATTGGCCCATCAAGACCTCTCTGAACCATGCCCACATCGAGTGGAAAATGACTGACAAGATGGCTGACACTGGGTCCTGCTGTGGGGAGCACAAGGCCCTGGTAGGGCATGTGCGCAAATCAGAAGCAGGACACCACTGACTGACATCCTGAAAGACAACTTGCACGCCCTCCAATGGAAGCACGTTTCATGGTGGGAAGTCTGGCCGGGTGGGAATAAGGACTGACAGCTCTGACCATACTTACCAGCATGTGGAGACACACCTCCCCTCAACACAAACTCCACACAACTCACCGGGTAGAATGCATTGACCCACACCTCAGTGAAATATCAGCAAAAGATACCCTATACTGGGAGCTGATGTGTGAAGCACAGGGGCTCTCTTTGGACTTGTAGCCAAAAAAACACCAGGATTTCACAGTCAGTCATCTTGCCATTGCTGCCACAACCCCCTCACAGGAAAGCAGAGTCAAGAGGGAGGAAGTATGGGCATGCTGGGAAGGGGGGTGTAGCCAAAAGCATGATGGGAGTCGCAGTTACAGACAATCTACACCCACCCACATGGCCCAGCAAGCATACACTGAACGATGCTCGCCTCACAGGGAGTGGGAAGGGACTGACAAGATGTCTGACACTGGGCTCTGTTGTGGGGAGCACAAGGCCCTGCTGGGAAATGGGCAACAACAATCTCAAACTCTGTCCGTGACAAGCTGGAAAAAAGCAGTGTACAGGCAGGCATCTGTTCGTACAGTAGAAAATGTCATGTTTGTGAACCATTGAGGCCTGTAGAAACATAACTCACATTGTGTGTCTCTTCCAAACACAGGTGGTGCTGGGGCCCCAGCACCAAATGAAGAGGATTCCCAGGTCCAGACTCTGGTGGACACTGAGCTCTCTGGTTTGAATCTGTCTCTGTCCTCTTCGGATGACGACGTCCAACCTGGCCCCTCCGGTGTGAGTCATCATGCAGCACCAGCAGCATCAACATCTGCACCCCCTGTACCCACGCCTCCAGCATCTGGACAACGACAGGGCACCCCCGCCAACACGGAGAGACCAAGGCCACTGAACACCCACAGCACAGGGACACAAGACCCCCTGGAAGCTACAGCAAACACCACCAGCAACACCACCCAAGGGGTCCCAGTGTCACCTGTGCGTCCCGCCGCTGGTCCTGCCCGTGTGGATTGGGGTGCTGGGAGTGGTGGGAGGCAGAGGGCGCGCCTTGCAGAGGGGTCTGGACTGCATGATGACCCCCAACTGGCACGCATCATAGATGCGTACTGTTGGACTTGGCCCTTCTGGCAAGTTCACCCCTAGAACTTTTTGCATTATCCTAGCCTTTTTCCTGTGTTGTACTAGTGGTTTTAGGCCTCTAGGCACTTTTACACTGTGTCCCAGTGGAAAGTGCGTGCGCTCTGGGTTACATTGAGTGAGACTGACCTGCCCTCCCATAGGAATGCATGGGGGATCTGAGTGACCATGTTAGTTCCTGATGCTTGGGGAGTGCAGGGCCGAGTTTGGTATGTGCGGACTCGTGTGATGAAATGCTGCGCGATGATGTGTGCGGCGTCAATGTACCTAGTGTGGAAGTGCCACTTCTAGAAGTGGGCATTTCTGTGTGCAGTGTGAGATGAGTGCCTTGTCTGGCGATTGGCTGCCTGAGGTCATGTGACGGGCTAGGGAATCCCCAGAGTCAGGAGGAGTCACCCAGTGGTGAATGGGGAGATCAGCAGCTAGATGGGTGGGAGGAGTACACCTAGGACCTGAATAGGGCTGGGCTTTCACCACACAATGCTGGCTCCGCCCCCTGTGTTGTGCGACTGATGACCCTGGCCTGTTCTCTGAATAGGGAGAGGGGCTGAGCAAAACAAAGTGCTCAAGAACCAGTTGTATCTGGTTCGCCCCTTCCCTGCACCTTGAGACAAAGGATTTGGTGTATAAAAGAGGGGCTGTGACCCCATGAAAATGTTCTCGTTCTGACTTGAATCTGCCAGGGGCGTGCTGCTGCTGGGGCCCAGGGGAAGGCTTGCCTCCCTGGGCCCTGCCCAGCCCCTGGATACCTGGAAGACTTCTGGGAACTTTTGCTGCATCCTTCTAGCGCCTGGGAGCGCTTTGCCTTGGATTTTGGTCCTGAACATAGTGCCTGGAGAGCGCTTTATTTCCCCAGAGAGAGGAGCTGGGGCTGTGCAGCGTCGCGCTGCTGAGAGAGGGAGAGGGAATCCCCAGACTAGGGATTCCCCCATGATGCCGGCCTTGCGGGAGCCCACCCCGCTTATTTTGTCGCTTTTTGTGCGCTGGTGCCCACCCTGCATCTTTGTTTCACGTGATGGCTTGATGCGGGTGCCCACCCCGCTTATATCCGCTAATTGATCGTGCTCACGGGTGCCCACCCCGCCTTTTACTGAGCTGCGGGTGCCCACCCCGCTTCATCCTTATTTAAAATTGCGGGTGCCCACCCCGCACTTTGCCCGCAAAAGAAATCACCGCCGCGGCCCGAGCCGCATTCAAAACTCGCCGCCGAGTCCGCGGCCCGCCTGGTTGTGGGCGGGGCCGCGGGACGGAAGCGGAAGTGCAGCCATTTTCCCCGCAGGCAGAGGTCCCGGAGCTTAGCAGGCTCCCCCTGCAACGTCCCGGTCCCGAGATGGGGATCCGGGTGAAGACCGGCGCATCGAGAGGACGGGGCTCTCATGAGGTGAGAGAGTCCCACCATGACCGCCAGTGTGAAGCAGAGTCCCCGCCCAGAGGCCCGGTTAGTGAGGGCTCTAAGGGGGGCGAGAGAGAGGCACCAGTGCCGGTGCCGACTTCCTGGGCGGCCCCGTCTAGCAGCGGGCCGCCCCAACGTGGGGGCAAGTCAGTTCCCAGTCCCCAAAGGGCACCGAGGTGCCCGGCCCATATTCCTTGCTTCTCGAGCCCAGAGAGGCTCCAACGAAGGGGCCATCATGTTTGCTTTAGAGCGCTAGTGTGCTCCAACGAAGGGGGCATTATTGTTCAAGAGCTCTGAGGCTCCAACGCTTGAGGACACATGTATGATTACAGTGCCCAGGGGGGCTCCAGCGTGTTGGCAGGATGATTTCAGGAGCCATTGTGCTCCAGGGGGACAAGTTGTTTCTGAGCCAGATGGCTCCAACGTTTGGCATATTGTATCAGGGGCCAGTGAGAGCCCATGCCTCCTACGTGCCTTCCACAGCTGCGCAACACTTAGTGCCAGCTGCAGCATTTAGGCCCTGTTCTTGTCTCCAGCTGCCCAGCAAGTAGTGGGCAGCTGCTACGTTTAGGTTTTGGCGCAACCTGGACCCTAATTGAATTTAGGTGTTATTGTGATTTATGTGCTAACGTGATTGGGTGTTAGGAAATGTACTGTGTATAGCATGCTTTGCGCACCCTGTGTTTTATACCTCTGGATAGGATTTCTGCCTAGGAGGTTGTTCTACCTGTTTAGGTTGATGTTATGGAGATTGTACTTCCCTGTGCGATATACACCCCTAGTTTAGGTATACTTAGGAGGTTAGGTCTAATGCGTTAGACCAATGAGAAATTGCATAATGTGCTTATGCCCCTGTGATGGATGCAGATAGGTTTTTTACCTGATGCTAGTGTGATGACGCTGAGGTCATTATTGCGCCAGTAGTTGCTGGTTGTGCTCTACAGTTACTTTGTGTTTCCATTGGTATATGTTCTACATTTACTATTGGTGATTTGTGCTGATTCTGACAGTAGTCCATGTGGCCCTGTCCCGTGTAAATAGTCCCTTGTAAAATTCTGCCCAGTGTCAGTTGGCACAGTGTAAATTGTGTGAATATTATCTAATGTGTTTTGGTATAATACAAAGGCTATTTTTATATATAACCTTGTGTGGAGTTTCCTTTGTGGTGGGCCTTGGGTGTTGTTGCTGGGTGCGCGCGCAAACGCTTTACACATTGCCTCTGGGATAAGCCTGACTGCTCGTGCCAAGCTACCAAGGGGGTGAGCAGGGGTTATCTTTGGCGTGTAACTTCCTTGCCCTGACTAGAGTGGTGGTTTCTGCCTGGCTTTGGCGCAAACCCTAGCCAACCAGAAATCCCATTTCTAACACGTACCAGGATAGCACCGGAGGATGTGGCCAGGTAGTGGGAATCCTCAAGGACATGCAACAGGAGCAGGCTGCCCACCATGCCCGCATGGAGGCCAAGTGGGATGCCCTTACTGCAGTGCATTGGGACATACTCCAATGCCTCCGCCAGATCAACACAAACCTGTCCACACCTCCCTGTGTGGCCACAACATCTGTTGCAACACCATCTGCCAGCACCACAGGGAGAGAGGAGGACTCTGGCAGAGAGTCCCCTGCACCGCAGAGGCCTGCACCTGAGGATCCCGCCCCAGGAAGAAGAGGGGTCGTCTGAAGAAGGACATGTGAGAGGCAGATGTCCCAGCACATCCCCCAGGGCTTCTAAACCTGTTCTGGACAATGTTCTTTGTGCGCAACCCGTTCACCTTGTCCAATCGCACACAACTCACCCACATGACATGGAGGGTTCATGTTGGGCCAATGTAGCAGATGACTGTGGACTTCACTATGGACATTTCATCTACCAGCACTTCCAACTCTAATGTGAACTTTGGATTCCAAAACCAATGTACAGCACTTTCCTTACACATGTTCAAAAATAAACTCACCATTACACCATACTTGCCTCCGTTGTGATTCTAAATTGTCATGTGTCATGGAGATGTCGATCTGCTACACAACACAGTGCATGCCAAATACTGCAACAATGTGACCAACGTCAGGTGAGTCATGGTGACGTGACACATGTGAGGGAGACACACCACTATGGCAACACCACACATACTCACCATGGCCATGTTACCCATCACACACAATGATGTTGACCTGAAACACATAGGTATGCGCGACCACAACACCTATCCACAGTCAGTGGTAACAAGTCCACAGGTGAGGTAAGCAAATGTCACTCAGATGTGGGAAGACAGACAACGCACCTAACAAAGCATAGCACAGGTTCATTACACATCAGCAACATGTTTATTCAAAAATAGTTGCAAGGCAATTGTAGGTTACGGTGGACACACGGTCACAGAGTGTCTGAGAATTGTAGTCCAGGGGTGTGTGGCACATCACTTGATGGCAATTGACTACTCCCACACTGGTGTCGGATTCTGGGTGTTGGGGGTCAGTGTTGAACAAACAGCAGGAAATGCAATACACATGAAGCAAACGTGTCATAATAAACCAACACAAAAACAAGTTAGCGGTACTACCCTATTGTGGAGTACACACCACCTGAATGGACACATCACTGCACGCATCCAGTCAAATGACACACAGACACACTCAGACAGCAACAGAGCAGCCACAACACATTCCAGGCTAACTCCATACATTGACATAGCAACCCTGGAAACTCACATTCAGGTAAATAAGTTGTTGATGAGCTGTGAGCGGACGTCACCCTCATCCTCATCATCACTGGCATCTTGGCCCAGGCCGGGATCCTCCACAGGTGCCGGAGGTTGGTCATCGTCATCCTGGATGAGAGGCACCTTCTTCTGCACTGCCATGTTGTGTAGCATGCAGCATACAAGGATTCTTTTGCACACCTTTGCAGGTTCATATGGGAGGGCCCCTGCGGTCTTGTCCAGGCAGCGAAAGCGGCTTTTCAGGAGGTCGAATGTCCGCTCAATTACCCTCCTGCTCTGACCATGTGCCTCATTGTAGCCCATCTCGGCTGGTGTCACAGGGTTCCTGAGGGGTGTCAGCAACCATGGAATGTTGGGGTATCCGGCGTCACCTACACACACAAAAATGAACAAGTAGCTGACTTTTGTGGGAGTGCGGAATACAACATTGACAAACACACACAATGATAAACAGTCAGTACACACCGACAAGCCAGGCATGCTGAGCTGGCATCTGTGACATCAGCGTTGCGATGTGACTACTCCTCATTATGTAGGCATCGTGTGCAGAACCAGGGAACCGTGTACACACATGTGTGATAGACATGTCTGCAAGACATACCACCAGATCATTGATCGAGTGGAAATGTTTCCTGTTACGGTATGCTTGCTCATGTGCCTGTGGTGGTATCAGGGCCACATGTGTCCCATCAATAGATCCGATGACGTTCGGCATCCGCCTCAGTGTATAAAAGGCATCCTTTATTTCAGGGAGTTCAGCTGGGCTAGGGAACTTGATGTACAGGTCAAGGAAATGCAACATCCCCTCCAAGACATCGCGTAGCACCCGACTAAACATAGTTTGCGACATACCACCTGCTGTAGCCACAGTGTACTGGAAGGTACCAGTAGCAAAGAAGTGCAGGGCTGCCATCACCTTCACCTCTGGGGACAGTGCTTTAGGGTATGTCTGGCCAGGAAGCAGATGTGGCACCAACTGCTCCGCCAACTCCTCTATCAGTGGCCTGGTGAAGCGGTACCGTCGGATGTAGTCACGTTCCTGCATGGTTGCAAGGTCTGGGAACCGTCGATGGACAGCTGGTGCCCTGCAGAACAGAGATGAACAAAGGAAGATTGTTGGTTCATCCACCCATGTGGCCATGACCAGGCTCAATATCACATGATAGATCATGACATTACACAATGTACTGAGGTGTGTACTGTTGGGCATGGACACATATGTCACCTACATGACCATCACCTCACATCTTAATTCCACATGTACACATGAGTTCCATGTAGTGCAATGGCCAATCATCTGGCTGTGTCACCCGACCTATGTACTGCTGTGACGTTACAAACACACACCACAGTGACAAGTGAGGCCTGATGTCTCCCAGGCATCACAGATCTTTGCCATGCAGATACCCAGGGTCCCTGTATTGCCACATCGACAATGCCATGGACATGGCATATCACGTACACACCACAAGGCAAGCGTGAGTCCCACAGGTAGTGGCCACTGTTGTCCCTGCAGGCCCTACATGTACGTCTCTTAGACACACACATACCATCAAGGTAGATGCATATACCACATGGACGTGGAGACTGTCTCCCATTGGGAACATTTGATCAGCCACATCTGAGACACAACATGCACACACAACATGCACACAGACAGTGGGTGCACATCAGAATTGTGGCTACAGGTCTCACTGTGACGTACATGCCATCACCCCCAGGACTCAGTCTGTATGTGACATGTCCTAAACAGATCCAACATGAAACTGTGTCCGTGACTCATGCCCATTACTGTACATTTGTACATCACAGTGGTAATGTGCACGACACACAAAGGATTCTGCCCCCATGTAAATGTGCACAGCCTGGGAGTGGCTGAACAAAAGTGCCACCCAAAAAAACAGTAGTGCCCCGCCAACACACAGGGAATGCAGCCTTACATGCCATGGGACACTGTGTGGCCAATGCTGTAGTGTGGTAGGTGTGCACAGGTGTCCCGGCAAGTAATTGTGTGTTGAATCCGTCGATTAGTCACACCAATGAGGTCCAACGCGGGTTACAATGCCTACGCATTGCACGGTTCATGACCAAGCCATGCGTACGCTTTGCCATTGACTGCAATGAGGTCCGACGCGGGTGACAATGCGTACGCATTGCACGGTTCATGACCGAGCCGTGCGTACGCTTTGCCATTGACTGCAATGAGGCCCGACGCGGGTGACTATCATGCATGCGCGTCGGGCAGGCATGGTTCGAGCCAGGCGTACGCCTTGGCCATTGCATTGTATGGAGACGGGTGCATGTTGTGTATTTTCAAAAATAACCTTTGTACAGTCAGTTGACCGAGCCGGGCGCACCCATTGGCTCTGGACTGTCATGGAGACGGATGCGGATTCAAAACTTGTACGAGTTGTGCGCTGGAAATTCAGTTCGATGCCTACAACAATGTTGCAATTCCTAGTGTTTCATGAAGGTGTACATTTCCATGGATTGGCCAGATTCATAGAATGCAACCATGTTGTACCTATCACTTGGGACACTTGGCGCAGATTCTGCCTCTGCAGCACAGATATAAGGCTGGCTGGCCCCCAGGGAGCTCACTTACCTGCACTACATGCTCCTGGACCACATCCCTGCTACCAATGCTACTGTCTCTGCATCCTCAGGCTCCTGCTATGGCACGTACTCTGGAGAGGGCCCCAGCCTTCACTGAGGAGGAGAACCAGGCCATGTTGGACGGGCTCCTTCCACAGTACAGCAAGCTGTATGAGAAACCAGGGGAGTAGGTGAGTGTGCAGTACACTGCCTTCCTAATTGTGCATGTTGTCTGACTATCAGTACTAGCAGTGTGTACACCAGTGGCAAGCATTCTCACTGACTACTTTCATCCCCCAAAGTGTGTAGGTACATGTAATGAACAGGTGTTCTGCTGCTAAAGTGCATTAGTGCAAGCTTAAACTTCCCAGGCATTGTTAACATGTCAGACATGCAGGTGATTTGTCCTTCCCCATGGTTACACTACCTGTGTAACTCATTTCCCTTTGTGATGATGACATGTATATCCAAATGTCTGCAGCACAAATATGGGGCATTTGTGTTAATGGACTTTTAACTTTGTCATCCTCACAGGTTGATACCCACTAGAAGAGGAGAAATGGCTGACCATCGCCCGGGCAGTTCGTTCGGTGGGGGTCTACAAGCGCCAGATCCGCAACTGCCAGAAGAGGTGGCAGGACCTTCAGGGCTGGACCCGGAGGATCGCTAGAGTCCAGCTGAAGCTGTCACCTCCACGCAGGAGGGGCGGACACTGGACCCTGACCCCCCACATGCTTTGGATCCTGGCGGTGGTCTTCCCAGACCTGGATAGGCAGCTGAAGGCCAGACAGCAACATGAAGGGGGTAAGTCCATGCCTAATCTGTGTACTATGTCTGACATACTAATTGCAGTCTTTTGGCCTGCTCACACTTCCACATTACGTAGGTCTTGTAGTCTTATACTCAGGTCCCTCAATTGTGTGATGCACCCTCCTCATCTGTTCCACAGGTGTGGCCCCTACAGTCTGTTGCTTGTGTCATTAGGGCACTGTGTCCCTGCAGTCAGCTATGTTTCAGCTACCGGACAGCATCTGTTCCAGTGACTCTGTTGTGTGTTTCATGGGTGGTTCAATTGTTTACCCAAAGCCTGGGATCTGACATGTGATCTGTGTGTGCCCTTGATATGTGTTACAATTGCTGGTCTGAATCGCCACATGTGGCTGGGGTATTTCAAACAAAACCATGCAGCAGGGGACTCCAATTAATTTGTGGGCCTCAGGAGTATGTATATCAAGTGTGTCACACTTGCTTAGCCACCTGACTACTGTCCAGGGCCAAACACTGTTTCACGTAGACCTGGGCAGTCATGCCTCCTCAAGGGCATTTAGAAACACTCTGTGATCCCACTCCTGTGTATCAACTTACAGGTTGTGCTTAGTGACATGTGCCTTCAGGTGTCTGCCTCTGTGTCATTATGGTGTGGCTTCCTGTTACGTACAACTTGGGTGTCCATGATTTTGAGGGTCAGCAGGACATCTGAGATGTGACTGTGTGAGACAAGACCTGTGTGACATACAGGTGTGTGATCATCTGACAGCACACAATGGTGTATGCAACTGTGTACTTCAGGCAGCTGGGTTACATGCACGGCAGACTGTGAGGTGCTAATGTATATGGAGATGTGTTTGCAGAGACTCATATGTCTGATTTGCATGATGTGGGATCTTCTGGGTCCTGGATATGTTGTTTGCAGGGGATGGACAAGTGCACTTGTCAGCTGCAGAGTTTGCTTTACCCCTGAGCTATGATTGTGACACAGTGCATACTGTTGTTGTCTGGATGCCCTGCCCCTGTGACAGGAGACAGTGTTGACTGACGTTCCAGGCATGCCAGTGCCATGGCATTTAACTTGCTATGAGTGATCCTGCATTGTGTTCAAATGTGCTCCATGCACCCCATTGTGGCATTGACTATCAGGACATGAGAACATCATAGTGTGTGTTGCTGGCATGCATCACAAGCATGTGAAATGAGTCTCTGCCCATCCCTTCATCCGGACACCTGTACTGAGTCAGTAGCAAGAGATGTGCTGTGTGTATAGTGACATACTCCTACATGTTCACTTGCATGTCCAACTGATGTGTGGGTGGTGCATGTTGGGACATTGGGGTATTAGCATCCAACAGAGAATGACAATTGGCTTATTCTAAACAGTGCTGACACTTTGAGCAGTGTTCAGCTGATGATGCCAGGGCTTGCCCTGTGATGTGATGTACTCACTGTGGTGTGTGCCGTCAGTGCAGGTGACTGATCTTGTTCTCTTTCTTCCTATTCCTATCCAGATACATCCACGGCCACTGGAGGGGACAGCTCCACGGACCAGGAGGAGCCACAGAGCCTGACAGGGACAGAAGCAGAGGAGTCGGGGGACCCAGTGGCACGGAGGGCGAGTGGAGCCACACCGCGGAGTCGTCAGCACCATCCCCCCCAGCTGAGGGCCACAGCAGCTCTGAGGATGACTCCCTTGTGGAGGCGGGTGTCAGCAGCCACCAAACCCCAGCAAGTGAGGCTGTCCCCACTACCGCCCCACCACCACTATCACCACCCTCCCATCGGCTCCCATTCCAGAGGTCCGTGGAGGCTCCCGTGTTGAGGAGCATGTCTCCTTTGTGCCAGGCATGGAGCCCCCTGCCCCTGTGTCTCCTGCTGCCCTGAGTGAGGAGTCTGTGGACTTACTTAGACAGATCCATATAGGGCAGACATCGATGCTGAGTGTCATCCATGCACACACCACTCTGTTGACGCAACTGGTGTCGTTCATGGAGGGCATTTCATCAGGCATGTCTGCCCTACAGTGGACCAATCAGTCCGTGGCCTCCTCCCTGACGGCAGTAGTGTCCCTCCTCCAACAGTCCCGCACCCCTCCTACCCCTGCACCACCCACGATTACTAGCAGCCTACCTATCTCAAGCACACACACACCTGCACATTCTCACAAAGCCACAGACACGGGCAGCACACAAACACCCAAACCAAGGACTAGACGTGCACACAAGCAAGTGCAGGGGACTGATACCACACTCACAGGGGATGGTTTGCTGACACACACACAGTCATCCACAACCACTCCACAGTCCTCCGAAACCTCTCCCTCCCAGCCCCCTTCACTTGCCTCACCTGCAACCCCATCTCCACAGAAGCTCTTCCTCTGAGACCTTGGCCTCTTCCCCACTGACCCAGCAGATCGAAATTACAAGGGGAAGAGGACGTCCCCACACACAGAGGGGAGTGCCCCTCACACCCAGACACCCTCCCCTAGGCGCAGTCAGACTGAGACCCCCACCCGCAAGTCCCCCCGGAGCTGGAAGAGCAAGACCCCACCGCCGGCATGCAGCTCCAAGGCAAAGTCTCCATCCTCCATCCCCCAGGCCACCACTCCAGAGGTTACCCCGCCACACCCTGCCCCGGGTTCCCCCACCCACAGATACACCATCCCCAAAATGCTGAGGCCCTCTCTCCTACCAGTTGCTCCTCCACAGCCGGTCAGATGGTTAGTGCCACTGATGTGGGGACCGTGCCCCCCCCTCTGTCCTGCCGACGTCACCTGCACCCCATTCCACTCACATGGATTTAGGCACTGCAGTGGAGTCCACGACCACCCAGTGTGACTTGGGCACTGCAGTGGGGACCCAATCCACTCCATCTGACCTGCCCACTGAAGTTGTGCCAGCACCCACCCCATCTGACTTGTGCCCCACAGTTGTGACTGCACCCAGCACTTCAGTCAGCTCCACTGCAGTTGCAAGTGACTCTCCTGCATCCACCACCCCTTACTGCCTCCTTCTGCTGTGCCCTGATCCTGTCCCTGAGGTGCCTGTCCTGTCCCCATGTATGCCCCTCCGAGGTGATGTCCCCTGTCCTTCCAGTGCAGGCAAGCAACGTGTGACAGTTGTCACTCAAGTTCACTCCTTGTAATTTGATGATGGACTGGCCATTGGCCTTTTGTTTGAACAGACATTTCAATTTTCATCTGCTGAATAAAGCTTTTTTCTTTATCCTTGTGAAATTGACTTAGCTGTACATTAGGTTGATGATGTTTAGCATGCCATTGCACCTGTAATGCTTGGTTTCCAATGTTGAATACTGAGGTGTTGATGTGAGGTACTCCATGTGGTCCATGAGATATGTATCCTATTCTGATCAGTCTCCATGTCATCCTTTGCAGCTAACTTGGTGTGTCATGATTAACAATTTGAGAACATCTCTGTGAACATTTCATTTGCATGATCACATCTGTGGCTTGCACCCATGCACATATAATGTGCTTCCCATTGTCCAATTAGTCTATTTCCCTAACTTTGGGCGCATCGCCACTGGACCTAAAGGTGTGGGCATCATTGGTATAAGAGCAACTGGGTCCTCTGTGCAACTTGCAGTACATATGTGTTGAGTATGTGCACATGACTTAGGGGAGACTCACGTACCCAGGCTGTTGTGACCAGTTGGTTTTCATTCCAGCTTGTGTCACATGTGTCTGTTGTGCTCCCTCTCATCTCACAATGCCTTATTGCCCACTAAGGGTGTCCCATTGATGGTTTACTTTTGTATGGAACTGTGTCCACATCTGTGTCACTGTGGTTCAGCCCCCCTCGTGTGTTGTGTATTTGCCTGGGGATACTGAGACACACACACACATGTTGTTTCAGATGTGCAGTGTGAGGTTGCCTGTTTGTGTTTGTGCATCTGCATCAGTGCATTGTTATTGCTGTTGTGGGCCATTGTCTAGATGCTGTTTCTGTGATTTTCCCTGCAGTCCCTGTGAGTCATATCACATCATTGTGCACATTCATCCTGGTTGTTAGGTGCCATTGCTGACATGGAATGGGAGTTTGTGAGCTGACACCTATAGTCTACACAGGTTGTTTTGATTGGAGTGTCTATTTTCGAGATGTGTGTATGCTTTGTGATGGTCACTTCTGCTCTTGTGTCATTGTACACAGTATGCATTGTCAGCCCCCAGGTGTGGTGCTGGTCTGCACATGGCCGTGAGTATGTTTTGTTTTCACTGCACTGTTGGCCTTACCACATCTCTGTGGGTATGGGACACAACCACTAGTTTGCCTCAGAAGTGTTTAATGTGTTGGGAGCAGGGATCATACATGCTGTTTGTTATTTGCAGCTTTGACCATGATGACACTTACCTTTTGGTCACTGTGATGAGGGGGGGTTTAGACCCCATCACCACAATGCTCAACATCTCCTGCAGTTTGGACCCCACACTTAACTTTTGTTCTACACAGTGAGGGGGTGTTATTTTTACATTGACACAGTGCTATAGTGATGCTTGCCTTGTGTAGGCCACACTCATTTGTTGGTCACACATTTGCTGTTAGTTACATTGTATGGTCGAAGTCATAATCACTGTTGTGGGCATTTGTCACAGACTACACACTGTTGTCATGATGTTAGGGGGGATGTATTTTGCTGACATACATAATGCTGGAGTATGATGGATGTGTGGCGCATCACCCATCCTTGGGTGGGGGTGGCAGTAATGCTGGGCAACATAAGCCCTAGGGGTGGGGGTGGCAGTAGTGCTGGGCAACAGGTCCCCTATGAGTAGGGGGGGCAGGGGTGATGGGCAAAATAATCCCTTGGGGTGGGGGTGGCAGTAGTGATGGGCAACATGTCCCCTAGGGGTGGGGGTGGCAGTAGTGCTGGGCAACAGGTCCCCTATGAGTGGGGGTGGCAGGGGTGATGGGCAACATGAGCCCTATGAGTGGGGGTGGCAGGGGTGATGGGCAACAGGTCCCCTCGGGTGGGGGTGGCAGTAGTGCTGGGCAACAGGTCCCCTATGAGTGGAGGTGGCAGGGGTGATGGGCAACATAAGCCCTTGGGGTGGGGGTGGCAGTAGTGATGGGCAACAGGTCCCCTATGAGTGGGGGTGGCAGGGGTGATGGGCAACATAAGCCCTAGGGGTGGGGGTGGCAGTAGTGCTGGGCAACCGGTCCCCTATGAGTGGAGGTGGCAGGGGTGATGGGCAACATAAGCCCTTGGGGTGGGGGTGGCAGTAGTGATGGGCAACAGGTCCCCTATGAGTGGGGGTGGCAGGGGTGATGGGCAACATAAGCCCTAGGGGTGGGGGTGGCAGTAGTGATGGGCAACAGCTTCCTTAGGGGTGGGGTGGCAGTAGTGCTGGGCAACAGGTCCCCTATGAGTGGGGGTGGCAGGGGTGATGAGCAACATAAGCCCTATGAGTGGGGGTGGCAGGGGTGATGGGCAACAGGTCCCCTAGGGGTGGGGGTGGCAGTAGTGCTGGGCAACAGGTCCCCTATGAGTGGGGGTGGCAGGGGTGAAGGGCAACATAAGCCCTATGATCGGGGGTGGCAGGGGTGATGGGCAACAGGTCCCCTAGGGGTGGGGGTGGCAGGGGTGATGGGCAACATAAGCCCTAGGGGTGGGGGTGGCAGTAGTGATGGGCAGCAGGTCCCCTATGAGTGGGGGTAGCAGGGGTGATGGGCAACATAAGCCCTAGGGGTGGGGGTGGCAGTAGTGATAGGCAACAGGTCCCCTATGAGTGGGGGTGGCAGGGGTGATGGGCAACATAAGCCCTAGGGGTGGGGGTGGCAGTAGTGATGGGCAACAGGTTCCCTAGGGGTGGGGGTGGCAGGGGTGATGGGCAACAGGTCCCCTAGGGGTGGGGGTGGCAGTAGTGCTGGGCAACAGGTCCCCTATGAGTGGGGGTGGTAGTGGTGCTGGCCATACAACCCCTATGGTGGCCTGCTGTTAGTGGCCAGGATGTGGATCCCCTGTGTGTGTGCCATTTTGCGGGTACGTGTCGTTTGTTTGTGTGGTAGGTGTCTGACTTACCGTCTGCGCCATCGGCGTCGGTTCCTGATCCGGTCATAGATGTAGAGTACTGGTATGACCTGCACGATGGGATTCATGATGTTTTTGTGTCGTACACGCTGCTTGTTGCTCCGTCTCGTACCCGTTGCTAGCTGGTCCGTCTCATAGCCGTGGATCGAGTTGTGGCACGAATCGTAGCTGATATGCTTGTTTTCCGGATGCTGTGACGTGCCGTACGTGGCGACCTGTCCAGCGTGTAGGAAGTACGCATCGTACTTGTCAGGGCAGAAACTGCTATGGATACTGCTTTCAGGTGACTCGGTTCGGCGTTCGGGGTTACTGCTCGGACGGAGAATGAAGCTTGAATCACAGCCTACATGCCGGTCGTGGTTTTGGCAGTTATGCGCATCGTACTTCATCTACAGGACAAACCGGCTACGGGTATGTGTCGGTCGCACGGTAAGGCTACTGACAGCTCTCGGACAGCTGTCCGACCCAGATCGGAATCGACCCCCAAGTGTAGCGAGTGAGACTGACCACTACAAAGGGAGCTTTGGGGGGCTCTCCCCACAAGAAAATTTGGAACAAATGGTGCATTCCACATACATTTGTCATTATATATTGAACTGTACTAGCTTTGAAAGCATAGTAAATGATGACCTTACAGTGTACCAGGATACAACGATCTTTTGTTGGGGCTCTTCAATCAATCCCTCACTATCACACTCCAATAGTGCCTATTATCTCTCCATAGCCCCTCCATCACATGTATTGCATTTGTTTCATAGCATCTCTCATACCAGTGTAGGGCAGAGACAATGTATCATACATGTGCAAATCAGTGTATAGAAAATATGACATAAGGCAGAGGGGACTTCAAGGTGTAGGATTCATATGTCCTCTATACTGGTAGGCATTTTTAAGAGTGCTTGGTCTGGAAAAGTACAAACTCAGGATTCAGAACATAACACAGTGGTTAGCATTGACATTATTAATAGGAATGTATTTCTACCCAAATAAAGCATTATTAGCTGCATCAGGATAATGAAAGACTGAGAGAAAACATAACTTACTAACTTGTACCATGCAGTTTGAATGCAGCTCTTTGATGGCAGCTTATAGCTCACTGTGCTGGTTTAGGATTGTAACTAATGAACTGCACAGTAACAACAGATGCTCTTTGACAAAAGCTGTAAACCACTGAGCTATGCACATAAAATACTCTTTTTTAGGTCTCGCCTGAGACAGCGCTTTAGCGCTGCTCTGGCGAGACTTATAGTAAGCGAGTTTTGGAAGTGCAAACAGTGGCTTTTCAGGCCTCCAAGTACAGTGCATGTGCGTCGGCCGGGCGCGCGCACCATTTGGAGGCCTGAAAAGCCACTGTTTGCACTTCCAAAACTACTTTCACTTTCGCCTGCCACACGACCGCGCTTTGAAGTGTGATCGCGATTGCGATCACTTACATTTCGCGGGCGCTTTGATGTTCTCAGTGAGCCGCGCGGCCACTGAGGACATCAAAGCGCCCGTGAACACCATTTGCCACCCCCTTCCTGTAAATAAGGCACATACTTTGAATTGCAGAATACTGCGTTAAATATACTTCATGTGTTACTCTACTTTAATCCACTACAAAAGCTATGGAGAGGCCAAGACAAGGGCTTGTGCGGCAAGCAGAATTTACAGTGGCCAAAGCAGAAGAATGTATACTGATGGGGAAACTCGGCCGCTTGAAGATTTCACCTTAAATAGTTTGGAAGCACCGTTGGTTCGTTAAACTCACATGAGCCAGTGTTAAATGAGAAGCCACACAACCGGCACAGTCGCCCACGTAACAGCAGGTAACCGACAAGGCCCGACTCGTGCAAGACAGCGTTACACCATGTAACAAACCAGGCGTGGTCAGTAGGCACAATGACACCCAGCTGGACAGCCTTATGTTGCTGTTCTGTATGGATACAGCCTGCAGGCCATTCTCTGGATACTAATAAAACGTTCTGACGTGGCTCTGAAGTGTTGTTAGGCCGATACCTGTGGGCACAGGTGGGGTTTCTCGCCTTAACTGCTCTACAACGTCCACATGATAGAACTGCATATTTGCACTTCACTTCCCCCAGTCAAGGCTTCCATCGGGCGCTTACTTTCATTTGGGGGTGAAAATGCAATAACCCCATGTCTGACACCGAGCTTCCATTGAAAGTATACACATTATGAGCTCTAATACTCGTGAGGGCCAGAGGGCCTCCCTCGCTCCCCTGCGCTTCTGTGCTACAGCGCCCACTTCCAGGGGAGACAGGCACAGCAGCGCCTGTAGCAGGGACCTCATTAAGAGAGGCGTCCAGGGTGCCCCACGGCACCCACCATGCTGGCTAATAGGCAGCGTCCTCGCTGCTGCAGTGACAATATCGATCGCTGCCAATGTTTGCACTGCAAACACACACAGACGGACCTATAGAATATTAACAGCATAGGACGTGTTTTTTTCAAAATGGCACCCGAGTCCTTTACAGACACGTGAGCTCGATGTCCATGGCAATATCTGGGCAATTTTTTTTTTTTTATATCGTAAACCAAAATCACTTACTCATCTGCAGTTCACCACACTGGATGAAGTAATTGTTGCTTTTCATTTGCATGTACCCTTTCCTGTTTCATTCATGACTCGAAAGCTGGAGAGGCAGTCCATGCCCCCAACCCCCCTTTTTACGCTTCTCTTTCGCCAACCTGACTGACTCGTCAGTTCTCAGGGTGGAGAGGAAAGGGGGCCTCGGGGTCACAACCCTGGCAATCTGCAAAGGATCTGTCGCTTCCAGCAGCTGTCCTAGCTCCCCACGGGGTTGGCAAGAAAATAAACAGGGGAGGGGGTTGGGGCGCAGAAGGCCTTGGAGGAGAAAAGGAAGGGATTTCTTTGCCTCGCCCTAAGAGGCCATTCTAGGCTTAGCTGACACTCTAGAGACCCCTGTGAGATGCACAGCAAGTTAAGTCTGGCTTGCTCTACTAAACAAAACAAGCATTGGCATAGCCAATAGGTCTCGCTTTTGGGACCTTATAAGTATTTAGTTATGCAACTGTTGCATAGTTAAACACTTATAAGGTCCCAAAAGCGAAACCTATTGGCTATGCCAATGCTTTTTTGCTTTCCCTCGCTTCATATGTCAGCAGGGCACCCGTTTCTCCGACGCCGCTCTTCATGTGCTATGTTACCAATGCTTGTTTGTTGAGCTTCATGCAGCACCGTGTTTAACTAATGGCATTTTTTATTTATTTGTGCTAAAGCGCCACACATCGCGTGCTTAGCTGATGCATTTCTTGCTTAATTTACTGTTTATTGTAGCACTCTACAATGTGGTGACAGCAGTAAATCACCAGAGAGGAGCGGTGTTTCATCAGCGCCTCGGGCAGAGTAGAGAATGCCAAAGTGCAGCAGCAGCACATTGGTCCGAACATTACACACTGGAATGTAGTGACAGCTGAACAGCCAATAAAAATCCCACGGTCTTAAACGAAATGGTCAAATTGTTTTGAGTAATCGACTGGAAAATTTTGAAATGGGTTATGTGTCTAGCAATCTAGTGCCAATCGATTACCTACTTGCATGCTTTTTGTGTTATCCTGGGCAAACTAGTCTACTCTATCTCCCTCTACTTTAGATATCCCAACAATGATCCAAGTGCACAACCATAATGAGAGCCGACTAGTTTGAGGTTAGCTCGATCTTGTCTGTCGCGACATGTTTATCTCTGAGGATGCGTGTAGATTTGACACCTTTATTTTTGCAGGAAAGTCGATTAATAGCTGATGCTGGTGTAGAGCAGGGCAGTGCATTTAATAAGCACCAAAGAGTCCTGTAAGGCTGCGGAGTCTGACTCCCCCTTGTGCTCCGCATAAATCTTGAGCACGAATCTCACTTTAGTAATTTAGCCTGTCTTGTGCCCTTTTAATTGGGAATTCTTGTATCTTCCTGTGCTCAGTTATTGAGGATGTCGCTGTCTGTGTGAATAATTTCCCACAGTCCAAACATTTCACCATCTCTCTGTTTTAAAATGTAGTGACAGCTGAACAGCCAATAAAAACCTCACGCTTTCCAAAGCACCTGCACTACGACACATTGGCGCTATATAAAGCAGATAAACAAACTATTTAAGTGAAACTGCCAAGGTACCTTGGCCAATGTTTGCAGCTCCAGACTGCTTGGGCAGAGATATATTCCAAGCACTATATAAACAAAAGTATACCAAATAAACTCAAATAGAGAGGAGCTTTGGAGAGGGCCGAGCCAGGCTCACGAGCTGTTCATGCCACCTGGCCTCTGCAGCATCCCACAGCAGCTCAGATAACTAGGTGAAAATAGCTGAGCATTTCATCCCACCACAAACAAACACAACCACACACACAACCACACACACAACCACACACACACACACAAGCACACCCACACACACAACCACACACACACAACCACACACACACACAAAGTGACTAAAACTTTTTTAAAAAACCTGCAGTACTGAAACAAGCATTTGCAATGCAATAGGTATCGCATTTGCAAAAGTTTAAGCTATTGGCATTGTTCATGACAATGCCTTTTTTTAATCTATTTTATAAAACAAACACATAAATAAATGCCATTATCATTTACAATGCCAATAGCTAGTGTTGCATTATTATTAGCAATGCCAACTGCTCACACTTTTATAATGCGAGACCTATTGCATTGCAAATGCTTGTTTTAAATGCATGGTACATGGTCTTTGCAGCAGGCATACTGAACCTCTGCGCTTCCTTAGAGGAGTCAAATCTGCCACTAGACAAAACTCCCATTTCTCTCTCCAGCAGGTACATTAATCACCGGAGCTATCTTGACACATTTATTGTTGCTTTGAAAACTGCTGATTATACAGGGAACTTTGCAGTCCTTTTAAAACCGCTGCCTGCGGACCCCCTGGGAATGTGTCATGGACCCCTAGGGGTGCAGGGACCCCAGTTTGGGAACCACTGGCATAGAGAATATTCTCCAGCGGAGGGATAAACACATGATGGACAAGGCAAGCCATAAACTCAGTAACAGCTGGTGTCAGAGCAGAGTGTCTGGGTGGGAGGGGAGGGAAGCTGCCGAAAATACAACCAAAAAACAAAAAAAAGAACTTACCTGCCACTCCCTCCGCATCGCTGCTCTTCTGCTGCTCTCTAGCTCCAGTCCACTGCAGCACAGGGTCCCAGACTCCCCTGCGGCCAATCCAGCTGCTGCTCTCATGCTGCTTGCAGCATGGGAGCAGTGTCATGCTGCATGGAAGCAGCATCAGGATTGACCTAAGCGCCTTGGATTTGTGCTCCCTGAGAGAGACTAGCCTGCGCCTGCTGTCTCCAACCTAGCAAAGCAGCTTGGGTTGGAGACAGCTCAGTGGGCATGTCGGTCTGGCCATCCTAAAACGGCCTGCCAAACCGACATGCGCACTGACAGCAGTGTGCAGCAGTCCTCCTTCAGCCTGTCACCGATTAGGCCTCACCCCCAAGACTCGACCCGGGGAAAAAAATGAAAATAAACCCCTTTTTATTATTGTTTTTATTTTTTGAAGTTTTGAGGCTGCTGGTGCTGGTGCTGCTGCTGAATCAAAGAAGAAGCAAGTGAGGGACAATAAAGCCAATCATTGGTAAGCAGTG
Source organism: Triturus cristatus (assembly GCF_964204655.1). Lineage (NCBI taxonomy): Eukaryota > Metazoa > Chordata > Amphibia > Caudata > Salamandridae > Triturus > Triturus cristatus. Next base: position 303,589,231 of record NC_140579.1, on the reverse strand, counting down.
AACAAGCTTTAATTTCACTATAAGGTTTTAGTATGTCTACAGTAGGTCGTTCTCAACCAGACTGTGCAAGACCTAAAAAGCAGGAGTAGCGCACTGACTCACCCTTTGTGCAATAGCGGCACTTTGTATTCCCTGAATCAAGCACCCTCCCTGTGACTTATGCCTCAGCAAGTAGCACCCTGGTTTCCCGGAACTGAGCACCCCACCCCACGAATGATCATATGTTAGTGCATCACCCCGTCGTCCCTGATGGGTGTGATATCCTTCACCCCGCCTCTCATGATGATGTGCAGCGATGTGCTGCTTGTCACCGTCTGACGTCCCCTCCCCAATGACTAAATATACTGTGAAAGAGTAATAGCCCCCACCGCACTACCCATCCCTGATCTGAGCTAATCCCTTGTTCCCTGTGATCAGGGCCACTGGAATTATGCGAATTTGAGGCTTGGTTTTTTGCTGTATTTGCCAGATAATCCATCATCTACTGCATAATATGCAAATTTGAACAAAATAATGTTTCTAGCTGAAACTGATCAAACGTTGCTGAAGGCGCATCAAGGACTGCGTGCGCCGCCCAGTGGAAGGTCCTTTGTAAAAGTTGGCTGGTCGACTTTCTGTTGCTCATTTTGTATTTGGCTATTAAACTGGCACTAATGAGGTGAAAGGTTTGCTCAGACAGTGTTACCCTGTGTAAAAATGGCAAAATATGGAAGTAATGTCATCACTAAATGAGCTGCATTAAGCCGCATAATTAAGCTTTTCTTGCGCTATAATTTAGTTACCCAGCCGTGCCGCATAATCGTGTCCTCCCCAGCCGCATAATTCCAGTGACCCTGCATGTGATTACTGACTCGACAAGTTTGCAAGTGACTCCTGCCCCCTCCTCTGCCGTCCTGTGATTGATGCTCTGACAGGCCAGCACAGCTGCAGGGGGCTGACTCTCCCCAGGGGCAGGATGGGTGGCTGGTGACAGGCCAGTTCTCAGCATGTCTAATCTGTAGCAGGCCCAAGTGCAGAGGGGTGAGCAACTCCCGCTTCTATCTGACCCCCAACCCCGCACCCTAAACCACCGAACACCCCCTGCCCCCCACTCCCCCTAGAGCCCGCCCTTCTAAGTCACCACCACTTGGCCCGGAGTTTACCTCTGTTGAGTTCCACTGCAGCTGCGAGATTTCTGCGGATAATTCAGATAATTCTGATAGCGTTAATAGTCTGGTGGTATGTGTGAAGCGTGTCACGTGCACGGCCTCTTGGCGCTGTGTAACATCTCTGGCTACTTCATTTTCGGCACTGAATTCAAATTCGGGACGAGAACAACCCGTGCATCATGTGTACATTTCTCAGATTTTCAGCAGGAAGAGAGGGGTAAACGCCACACGTACGGAGTAATGAGAGGCCAAGACCGGTACAAGGTAAGGCAGAGAGTCACTGAGCATCGACAGGTACAAAGAACAATAGCAGCGTGAGAGCAGAGAGCTGAGGCTCAGACACTCAGTGACGTTCTTATTATTTAATGTACTGTGTGTTTGCTTGAAAGTCAGACCCTGGTTATGACACTCTGACTAAATATTTTCAACAAGGTTCACTAATGGATTACAGACCTGAGAGTGCTAGTGACAAGTCTATCAGAGCGACACACGGTATGGGTTGGCCGCGAGGAGTCACTGCTGCTGTGGGCCCGACTTCAGACTCGAGCTGCATTTTCATTGGATGCCCCAGGCACCGCAATATAATTGGCGGCATAAGTTAAAGTGGCGCTAATGATGTTTTGGTGTGAATCAAACCAATCTGGTCACTTTGCGACCACAATGTCTTGTTTTATTTAGTTATTTATTTATTTCTCATATTTTGAACCTCTTCCTGAGGCTGCACTTTGGAATAGAAAAATATCAGAAAAGAGGGCATTTTCAGCAAAAGTGTTTTTCTTTTTTGGCTCCATTTCACAAGGGAACAAATACACAAAAGCAGAAAAGAAAGGGTGAGAAGCCTGTTTGTCGAAGTCACGGTTTTCACTAGGTGAGAAGGAGATAGACAGAGAGGGAAGAAGAGGAACAAGAAAGTGAATGAGTGGTGTGTGCTCGCTGGGCAGCGGCAGTGAAGCCACTAAAGTGAAAGCATTTTTAATCAGATGGCAGGCTGCTGAAGCTGCTCACTTTGGAGCTGGAGAACAGGGTTCGAGCCTTGGTGTGGGCTGCATTATTTAATTATTTAAAAATAAACAGCATCTCAGAGTGGGGGTGGAGAGAGACAAATTAAAAAAATAATACACATGGAGGGGGAGACAGGTACAATAAAAAAAAACCACGGTTGAGATGGAGAAATGTAGCATCTGAAACAAAGTTTAACAAACAGTGCGAGGAGCTGGCTCAACAAATAACGCTGCTGACTTTGGAGCAGGAAAACAGGGTTAGAGCCTCAGCATGGGCTGCATCATTTAAGTGTGATTTAATTCTGAATAAATTAAACCTAAATAAATAGGGTCGGGTAAGTGCAGGAAGCTGCTAGATATGGAAATGTAAGCAGCAAAGAAAAACAGTAGTCCTTAATTAAAAAGATAACAGCCAGCAGCGTAAGTTAACGGTAGTTGGTCCATGCTGCTTCCTCCAGAAAGGGAAGAAAAAGGAAGTGATGTATTGGACCACAAGCCAACAATGAGCAAGATAAGAACAGCAATGCCAGATTCCACCAATAGCAAGCGACAAAACAAAGACAAATGCAATGAATGGAGTTTCAGTAGTAATACTGATTACTTGATGCCTCGTGGAGGCAGCACATGCGCTGCTCTATGCGAGACCTAAAAAGGAGGGAAAAATAGGCAAGACTGGCCACTACCAAGCCATGATTTTTAAAGGGCAGTGAAACAAACATATCAGAGCAGGGGCATGTTTTTAAGCCACAAGAGAAATTACAATAGGTCTCGAATGCTCGACCTAAAAAGTGGCCAGTATAGTCCTTTTTTTCTATGTAGATATGTTTGCAAGAGTTAACAAGCATTACAAATGCAATAGGTCTCGCCTTTTATTAAGTTAAAGCCATTTGCTTTGCTACACAATACCATTAGCAAAGCAAATGGCTTTAACTTAATCAATGACGAGACCTATTTCATTTTCAATGCTTGTTTTTCCAAGCATTGGCAGCGTGCGCACACAGCTCCCGCTTCTCCCCCTCCCCCACCACATATCGCGTCTCGCGGCCGCATCAATAAGATGTGGCCTAATGGCTAGAGCGTACGACCTTGAAACTTGGTAAGCAGGTTCGAGTCTCTGCGGCTCAACCTCTTGTGATTCTGGGCAAATCACTTCATCTCCCCATGCCTAACAAAACATGGATGTGCCCATCTGGAACAGCTGGTGCTCGTGTAAAGCGCCCTGATACCTCCGGGTTGAGTTTGAGCTATATAAACCTACAAGACAAAAAACACGGCTCTGCGGATCTCACACGCCCTCACACGTGCACTCACTGTCACGGGCCTCAGAGAGGCTCTCGTGCTCGTGGGGGATGAACTCTCCCCCTCCATATGTAGCCCTCGCTCCGAGAAGATTCACGCACTTCCTGCTGGTTGGTGAAGAGTGAGACACAAGCTCTCACGTGACAAAGTCGGGGTATAGCGCCCACCAAGCGCATCACGGGTTTAAACAAGCAACGTCATACAAATAGAACACGGTAACCAGTACGGGGTTGTTTGTTCTACCCCACGCCCCAGTGACACACTCAGGAGTGACACCCTCTTTAATGACACACCCAGTAATGACACACCCGGTAGTGATACATCCATGAGTGATAACCTCAGGAGAGACACACAGGACTGACAAACTTAAGAGTGACACGCCCAGGAGTGACACACTCTGGAGTGTAAGTACATGGGCCCCTGTCCCTGCAGGCTGGACTCATTAAGATGTGGCCTAACGGTTAGAGCGTACAACCTCGAAGCTGGGTAACCAGGTTCGAGTCTCTGTGGCTCAACCTCTTGGGATTCTGGGCAAATCCCTTCATCTCCCCACGCCTAACAAAACATGAATGTGCCCATCTGGAACAGCTGGTGCTCGTGTAAAGCACCATGATACCTCCGGGTCGAGTTCGAGCTATATAAAACTGCAAGACAAAAAACACAGCTCTGCGGATCTTACACGCCCTCACACATGCACGCACTCACTGTCACATGCCTCAGAGGTACTCTCGTGCTCGTGGGGGATGCACTCTCTCCCCTCCATAAGTGCCTCTCTCTCCCAGAAGATTCACGCACTTCTTGCTGGTTGGCGAAGAGTGAGACACAGACTCTCACGCGACAAGGTTGGGGTATTGCGCCCACCAATCGCCTCTCGGGTTTAAACAAGCATCGGCATACAAATAGAACATGGTGACCAGTACGGGGTTATTTGCTCTCCCCCACACCCCAGTGACACACTCTGGAGTGACACCCTCAGTAATGACACACCCAGTAGTGATACATCCAGGAGTGATAACCTCAGGAGAGACACACAGGACTGACAAACTTAAGAGTGACACACCCAGGAGTGACACACTCTGGAGTGAAAGTACATGGGCCCCTGTCCCTGCTGGCTGGACTCATTAAGATGTGACCTAACTGTTAGAGTGAATGACCTCGAAGCTGGGTTACCAGGTTTGAGTCTCTGCGGCTCAACCTCTTGTGATTCTGGGCAAATCACTTCATCTCCCCACGCCTAACAAAACATGGATGTGCCCATCTGGAACAGCTGGTGCTCGTGTAAAGCGCCATGATACCTCCAGGTTGAATGCGAGCTATATAAAACTGCGAGACAAAAAACATGGCTCTGCGGCTCTTACACGCCCGGAAATTGCTTGTACTGTCTCCACGCAAGGAACTAGAGATGTTTAGGAACGACTGCTGTGGCACAAAATGCCATGAAGGTGCTTGTGTGTGGCATAGAAGGACTCCCTGCAGATAAATCATGGATTACAGTGACATAGCGCGTGACAGTAAGAAAATAACATGCTCTCGCCATGACGTTTTCTTCGCCTTTTTCTGCCGTCCCACTTGGACGGCCACGCCTGCTATAAGGTTTCTTGTCTTTATGGGGCCATGTGTTTGGCCCCATAAAGAAGATAAGAAACCTTTTACGCCAGCAGGAAGTCAGACGAGCCAGTCCAACTGGGACGGCTCTAAAAGAGAAAAGTGTACGTCACTGGAAGCTCTTTTCCAATGGCTGGCCACCGTTTAGCATAAACGGTGACGCCAGCCAATGGAAAAGAGGCGCGGGGCTTAAACCCCGCTAGTGAAAGCTACCCAAAAACATAAAATCTCGCCAGCGAGACTGCGCATGTCTACGCAGCCTACGCTAGCCGAGACCTAAAAAGAAGATACAAAGCTGGCGAACAGGAAAGCCATCCAGAAATAGCGAAGAAGAAATAGTGCTACAAGCAGTTTCGGTTTTTCCGCACTAAAGGGGTCTGTTGGCTAAAAAGAGGACGCTGGCATGTGTTTTGCAATAGGTGGCACCCTAAGGCTGCTGCTTTACCTCACATTTATGAAGCGCTGATTCAGAATAGAGCAAGACATCTAGAGGGCTAGGGTTGTCTGCCCCACAGCAAAAAGAACAAAGCAATGGATGCAGAATTAGCAAATCATTAGGTGTCTAAAGGTTTAGTTGGTAGTGAAAAAGAGTTTACATTTTCTTTAAAAACACATCCATTATTATCAATACCAAGTAAGTCGACTACAGTACACTAATCAGACTCCACCTAAGCAAAGCAAAACTATATTGTTGAATATTTTTAAGTAGTGTTTTCCTTTAGATTAGGAAATAAAGCTGACATTTTGCTTGTAATCTCTGAAGATAAAAGGTGGTTGCCCTTTTTATTGAATGTATTACACTGTAATTTATGCATGTGCTTTCCTAGGATGAAATCAAGCAACAGAGAGCCTTTAGTTTGCGAATGTTTATATGAAATGTATTTTACAAGACTGTGAGGTCTAACACATATTAATCTTATTACTAAAATGCTGCTGCATATTCTAGATTGCCTTACTGTAATTTTGCATCATTTACAAAGGCCCAGCCTAAAGCACACTCAACTCAAAGAAATTGGAAAAATCCTGTTCTTTCATGAGCCCAGTTTTGCTCCTGGTATTAATGTAAGGAACATGTAAAATTGCATTTAGGAGGAGCAGAGGTCATTGCCACACAGGGCACTACAATGCAGGTCATTACTAACCATCTATTACAACGGGAGTCACTACTACTAATTGGCCATCACAAAGCACCTATGCAGTTAAGTAAATAGTTTTTTTATAGTGTGTGTGTGTTGGTGTAGATTCATATATCTCGCAGTGGCGGTCACCACTGGGTTGTTACAGTTAGGATCGTGTTTCTATAGGAATGGAATTTTTTGATTTGCTCATAACTTTGGAGCCATTTGATGAATGTTATCAAAACTCCCACCCCCCAAAAAAGTCTCATCCACCTCACCTCCTTCCTGGAAAGATTCGGGGTGATCCATAAAGAGGGGGCAGAGAAAAAGTATCTCCCATTCGTTTTTACATAGGAATATTGAACAGCGATACCACAAAAACTGCAGAATTGAATGACACCAAATATGGCAGAAAGCTAGTTCTTGGTCGAGAAAGCGTGCTTTTTGTGATTTGGTGTAAATCCATTCAGCAGGTTTTGTGAAATGAATCCTCAAAAACATTGTATATTTTATACCGCAGAGGATTCGTAGGGCTGACAGATCTCAAGATGAGATCTAATTGACTGCCCTCACATCAACAATGATGTGGCGGCAGCCATTTTAAGACTCAGTTCTGAGTCCTGGAGAAAAGATAGAAAAGGTCAAATAAAATGATATAAGGATTCTGAGTAAGGATATCTGGCCCCACTAGGCCTGATACAGGGACAAAATAATTTTTTTTAGACATTTTAATGCAAGAGCGCGGCCAGGAAAATAATTGTGTTCAACCACCCAGTAGGACTTGCAGAAATGTTCCTATTGGGTTGGAGCTCACTTTTCATCTGCGGCAGCAGAGAAAAAACCTGCTCCTGCTGCTCAGCAAGGGTGTATGCAGTTGAGCCGAAGGGGCTGGGGGGATCCTAGGGGCCCTACCACCAAATAAAGCACACATGTGGGTGCCCCGAGTGGGGGCCCCAGGGCCAAAGTTAGCTTAGGGAGACATGTTCTCCTCCCCTTTATATGAAGCTTGGAACAGGGAAAAGGTCCCTAGGATGGGTGCTATCAGGGGAGCCCGGTGGGCAGTGAGGGCCCTGGGGCTCCCTTCATGGTCTCCAAAACAAAATAGAAATCTAGATTCTTCTGATTTACTTTGTTTGTGTAAATTAATTTACTTCGCCTCTGGCACAGAACACTTTTCACATTTCTATTCAATATATTTTGCTCCTATATTTCCAGCCTAAGATACTCAGTCAACCTTCAATAGATAATAGCCATTATAAATATTGCTCAAAGTTATTCAGCAACCTGTCATCATGCTGATAACGATGCTAGCATGTTTTGTAGTATAATATGTTTTCATGTATGTATGTGTGATTTTATGTAGCTGAAACTGTCAGAAATAGAAAATAAGAGGATGGGAAACAGTGTAACACATAGATCAATGATTCAATACCTAATGCTGCAGTTTTTTCAAAGTTTGTTGAAGGATATCAATCTAAGTTTGACCTTATTTCTCAATGGAGAGATTGTGCAGATTTTGAGATCACTGTAGAACTCCATGGAGGTCACACGTTATGTTGTTTTATTCTTGGACTTTGCAATATGTGTTACCGTGTGAAATAGAAAGAGAATAGCAAGTACTGTCAGAGGATGGGTAGCATAGATCAGAAAAGGGGATGGGTTATCTGGTGCTTAAACATTCTTTTTTACATACCTTAAATATTCTTCAAACCAAGAAACCCATTTGTCATGCTGCTTTTACAGTAAGCTGTCTTCTGATTTTACAAGGTGGTGCCCAAACATTTTCTGAAGGTTCCATGATAGTGGTGTAAAAAGTTAAAAGTCTTTAGTTAAGACTCTCTTCGACAACCCATTAATAATGCTAAGTGCTCGGCAACAGTGATCAGGTTCTTGTATCGATGACAGTGATCAGGTTCTTGTATCGACAACAGTTATCAGGTTCTTGTGTCGACGACAGTGATCAGGTTCTTGTATCGACGACAGTGGTAAGATTCTTGTATCGACAACAGTGATCAAATTCTTGTATCGACGACAGTGATCAGGTTCTTGTATCGACAACAGTGATCAGGTTCTTGTATCACGGCTCCATACCAACAATAGACTCACAGTTGGCACTACTTTCGTTGTCAAAGCTCTATACCTCTAATAGCGTGGAACATTAATCTATATTTTTGGAGTTTGCTTCTCCATAATGTTCGCATAGTGATGAACTGTGTCTTTTAAACAACATTGGCATTCAAGTGCTTTGATCCCAGTGAGATCGGATGACCTTTATTTCTGTTTTTCCAAAGATTAACTGCATGTCAAAGGACATTGGCGAGGAGATCTTACAGGGATCAAGTTATAATTATTAATACTATGTTTCTACATTCAATTGTCATGTCTTTTTACCTGTTCACAGATAGTGAAGTTGTTGAAATAAAAACGTTTAAGATACATCTGAACAATAAAGAACTTTTGGATACTTTCTTTGAGAGTGATGGGTGCAGTGAAAGATCTGATTATCTGAGAGGACATAAGGTGTTAAATATACTCCTTAAATGTTGTTTTTGATCAGCAGTTTCTCTGCACTGTGGGGTGCTTACTAAAAAGATCACTCTAGCATACATGCCACAAACCTGATAAAGGGGTATAGTTTGTTACCTGAACTGGTACATTAATTTATTGGTGTGTATACTGAGTGAAGTAAGGGCGATCATTTGACCACAAGGAAGACGATCTATGTGAAGATGCAAAGTGGCTGACGAAGGACTATTAGCTCTTAATCACTAGAAGAGGCCCCACCTGTGATTGAAGGACATGAATGTTTCTTGTGTATGATTAAAAAAAAACACTGGGCGGAAAAGGTGTAAAAGAAGAAGAGTGGCTTAAACTGAATGCAAACAAGGTGGGCCTCCAGTTTAGATCGATGTTTAATTGTTTTTTTCATCAAAACATTGGTCTGTGTGCTGTGATTGAGTTACATTAGCTATGTAAAGTATGAATAGAAAACATATGAAGCGGTGCTCCTTTTTAATGCAACCTGACTTATAGTAGATGTCATCTTGTTTTATTGGGTTAAGACAATCTTCAAATTACTCCATGAAAGTATCTGTACCTGAGAGGAGAGGTTGCTTCATGCAGCTAGTGCCCTCCTCCAGACGTTTCCTCCTATCCAACCATGCCTTCAGAGTGTTTAAAGGACGCCAAGCCAGCAATGGTTGTCACCTGCACCAATTTTGTTTACGATATATATATATGATTTGCTGGTTCTACCCAAACAAGTCAGAAAGCATGTACGAGCCTTAGCCAACCTATGTTGATGGCATATTGATATGTGATCATACTAAAGAAGGTTTGCAATGGAGCATGTATGCACTTTAGCCATACTTCCAAACTAATTAGCTGATGGGTAACCTCAGAAGTGTTAGATATCACTGCTATCACAGGGTATTATTAGATGATCAATTATGAAGATCGCTTCTGACTTCATCTGAAAGGGGGGTGGTGAAGAATGCTATGTATGCCCTTAGGCGACTCAATAGTACTTATGGTTCACATTCTTTCCTGAGTCTCAAGAAAAAATGTATATATAACCAAGATAAACGTAATATTGAGCAACTTGTTTCCAGCAGCGTAAGCAGTTATTTCCAAAATGATGTACCGTTTGCCATGTATCCATAATCATTGGGAAATTTGCCCCTCAGGGCAATTGAGAGTAGGATTGCCATTACAAGGGAGTTAGGATTAAACTGCTGCACTTTAAGGAAATGTAAAAGTAGAAGAGTAGGATCTGCACTTATGTTGCCCCCACTTTTTTTCTGATGTTAACACTGGTTTCTGGCTATAGTCTGGCTGGGTCCATGCTAATCAGGGCCCCAGTCTCTCTGTTCTCTCTTAACAACTTGGAGTGCATATTAGATGCACTAGTGATTGGATACTGTGGTGCCTTATGAGCCCCTAGTATATGGTACCTTAGGTACCAAGGTCATAGGTACTTTACAGGCCTACCAGGGGCTGAAGCATGTATTATGCCACCCCTGGGAAGCAGACTAAATCTGACACCACAGGCCTGCTACTGCAGCCTGAGTGAGGTAGTGTTAGCATTCCTCACTGGGGTATAGGTTCCTATATCTCATCATACACACACATATAAACCTATCAGTCACTCCTAAGGCAGGCCCTATCAATCCTGAGGGCAGGGTGCTTGGTTTACAATGAGAGGGGGTGCCTCTGCCTGAGCAGGGCCCCTCTTCAACTGGCAGGGTCTTTTCCCTGTGGCTGTTTGTGGATGCGGTTAAACCATATACTCTTAAGTGCATTATAACCTACCGGTAAATGCTAACTTTGGAATGACTGCATCAAAACATGTCGTGTTTGGTGTCAAACAACTTGGAATCATACCCCCACACAAGTAACTGGTGTGGGAGTATGATCCGACCCTTCTAGAGGGGACGACATGTACCCACTGTGGAAACACGGTAGAAATCTGAAAGAGCCCTGGCATCACAAAATGGATGCCACCAGCACAGACACTGGGCTGCCCTCCTGCTGCTGACTGAAACTCGCAGTGGAGGAGGCCCAGCAATAGGCACCCTGTCACAGGGAGGTGTCACCACCTTCCAGACAGGATTTAGTGTATTGGAGCTGGGTGGGTGCACTCTTAGAGTGCTTTGAAGTCCTGCCCTGGGGGAGCAGTAGGTTCCTCTGTGCATATGCCAGCTCAAACCAGTTCAGGGGCTACCAGCCCCTGCTCTGGTGCGAAACTGGACAAAGGGAAGTGGGTGTAACCACCTACCCCCCTGACCCTCCTAGAGGAGTGGTCATAGAGCTAGTCCCTCCCTTTCTTTTACTATAAGATAGGTACACCATGCCATTGCAAGTTAGATATCCCTGGACGACGCTTTACAGGAAGAATCCTGGCCCTTCAATGTTCCACTGCCTTTGGAAGACTGAAGAATCTCCCTTGGAGTCAAGGAGTGACTCCCCTGCTTGGCCGGCACCAAAAACTTGAATCAACGGTCGCAAACTTTCCCGCTCTCGCCAGAGTCCGAAGTCACTGCAGCCCCAGTAGTAGATTTCCTGACTTCTTGATGGCCATTGTGAGTCCCCAGCAGAGCTGAGGTGAGTGGACCCCACAAGTGACGAGGAACCACAATACCTGGGTACCGTGCACTATTGTTGAGTGCAACCCCTTCACGACGTTCTATGAACTTGTGCTTTGGACCACATGCGGCCCTAGCCTCCAGCGGGATTTTCCTTGAAAATCAGAGGCCTACCTCATCCCGAGTGACTGTGGACTCCTGTGAAGTGAATCCTCACAAGGCATCTTTGCGATCCCTTGCTGGCTGGCTTGTGGGTCCACTGAAGACTTCTTAATCAAACCAAAGGATTACCTTGGTTGCTCCAGGCCTGCCCTGACTTACCGTCACTGGGTGAGTCCCTCAGACCTTGCTGGTTTGCACCGCTGACTTTTCTTGAATTCCATGAGACTTGCTGTTGCCAAGGCTTGTTGGTTCCAATGCAGTTGCCAACAACTCAGTAAGCTGCAGACTTTATGGGACACTCCGAATCTAGCTCCTGGCCATTGTCGACACCTCATGGTCCTCGTGGTGGAAGAGTCAAAATACCCTTGATCACCTGAAATCACCCAACTTCCGTGGGCATCCATCTTCCTGGCCCCGGGTCACTGGCAAGTGACTGTGAACACTGACCCTTCTGCTTTCAGGTCATCTTGATCTTGAATCCCGCCTTGGATTCCACCGGACACTTCTTCAGTCTTCGCAAGCAGCAAATCTTCTTTGGCTTCCATAGAAAACAGCGACGCGACCCGACACCAAAAGACACCTATGCACCCGGCTTCCCTGGGTGAGGTAACTCGTGCACTCCAGTGCCCTAGTGTGTGTTGGCCCTCGATTTACTTACCTTGTAAGTGGCTTGCTTGTAGACTTCCTCAAAGTACCCTAAAACGTTAAAAATCCAACCGCGACTTGCTCCATTGTAATCAATAGTGAACCCGCGGCTATGTTCTCACACTGCACACGCCTCTCGTAGGTCTTTTACTTACCTGCCTTGGGTGGATTAGTGGAGCCCCAGCGATTCTACAGGCCCTAGGCCTTGTCCCCTTGCAAGTCGACTTTCCTAAACCTCTTTTTTAGTATATGGTCTGGTACGCCCCTAGGGCCCCCGCCATATTTGTGCTTAACTTATTGTGAAACGTTGATATTTGAATGTGTTCCTGACTTCTGATCTCATAAAGGGCCTCATGTAGGTAGCTAAATACCGGTCGGTAACGGCCGAAATTCGGTAAATATGCCGTTACCGACCGGTATTGAGACAAGTGAGATGTAGGAGGCCAAAAACAAGTTTTCGGTAAATATGAAGCGGTAAATACCGATTCATAATTACCGAATTCTAAAATACCGATTCATATTTACCGAATACATATTTACCGAATCGGTAAATATGAAGTGGTAAATATGAATCGGTAAATATGAAGTGGTAAATATGAAGTGGTAAAACTGAAAAAGACATGTAGGAAAATTCGGTAATTAAGAAATCCATGAAATTCGGTAATTAAGAGTCGGTAATTAACACTGAGTGAAAGCAGGTGGTAACCATCAACAGAGCATATAAGCAATCCCAAAATGCAACAGCGTGGACAACATGGCCGCTCTGTATGTCATTGCAAGGCGCCTACGTGTTTACAGGCAGCAGGTCTGAGGATATGGAGACGGGAGGAACGCATCTACAGACAGCGCATCACACTCTTCCAACTGACTGACGCAGAGATACATGAAAGGTACAGGCTACACCCCCAAACCATCATGGACCTGATAAGGGACCTGCACCCACTCCTGGACCAGCCAACAAGAAGGGCGCATGCCATACCACCACATGTGCAGGTGCTCTGCAGCCTACATCTACTGGCATCTGGCAGTTACCAGGGGGTGATAGCTGCGGTGGGCGGTGTATCCCAGAGTTGCCTGTCCCGTTTCTTCAGGAAGTTCCTGGATGCCATGATGCAGAGAATGCACCACTACATCAGCTTCCCAAACACACAGGCTGAACTGCAGAAAACTAAAACTGACTTTTATTACATGGCACAGTTCCCCCATGTCATTGGCTGTATTGATGGTACACACATCCCAATCTGCCCACCAGCTGACACTGAGCACATCTACAGGAACAGAAAGTCCACCCACTCCATCAATGTGCAGGTAATCTGTGATGCAGGGAACATCATCACTGATATTGTAGCGAAGTTTCCTGGGAGCACCCATGACTCTTACATCTTCCAGAACAGTGGGATCTACACACGACTGATTGCCGGAGAATTTGGAGAGGGATACCTGCTAGGTAAGTAACAGTGACGCCCCATGAAACCTGCAAATCATAGTGTATAGAGGCATGTGACTGATGGTTCCCTTTTACTCACCTAGGCGACAGTGCATATGCCTGCCGGTCATTCATCCTCACTCCCTACCTACACCCATCAACCTAGAGTGAGAGACGATATAATGTGGCACATAAATCTTCACGCAATGTGGTGGAGCGCACGTTTGGACTACTGAAAAGCAGGTTCCGCTGCCTCCACAAGAGCGGAGGCGCACGCCAGTACACACCGATCAACTGCTGCAAGATCATTGCCACTTGTGCAATGCTGCACAACCTTGCCACGAAGAGAGGTACAGAGGTGGAACTAGCAGATTTTGAGGACAACGAGGATGAGTCAGGCCAGCCAGAGGGCAACGCAGCTGGAGTGCCAACTGCAATAGATGGGAGAGAGAGACGGGCAGAGATCACATGCAACTATTTCTGAGTAAGTAAGGGGACACAGCCAGTTGTGGTATGTGATGACGTAGTTTTAATGCGGCACTACGCCATTACAACAAGATCAAGCCAATCTGGCAACATAGCATATTTACAAGGGGTAAGTCCAGGGTTACGTCACCCATTGGGAATTGGCTACGCAGGGCTGCATCAATGTTTGCGCACACACGCTGCAGTGTGGGATGGCACGGATTGAGCATCCTCACTACTGCCAACCCCAAGCCGCCTGCTGCTCCTGCGTGCTTCTGGGACGGGGGGTGTGATGCTGCTCCTGCTGCTGGAGTCGATGCTCTCCGCAGCATCCCCTGCAGCAGTTGTGGCCGCCTGACTTGTTAATAGCACCTCAAGTGCACTTGTGACCTGCACCATCCCCCGAGACACGTCGCTGCAGCAGTGTGTCAGGCCCTCCTGCATCGACACAGAGCGCCGGCAGAGTAGAGAAGTGGCAGTTGCCAGACGGTTGAGTGCCCTGGTGTTAGTGTCCCTCCTCTGCCGTTCCCGGCGCCGTGCATCTATGTCAGCATCTAATTTGCTGCACAACTGCTGGATTGACTGGGACATGTCCCGAATGCCCGCTGCCATTTCACCCATCCCCACTGCCATTGTGTTGATGTTCTTGTCCATGTTGACAAATATTGATTTCATGCACCGTATATGCCTCCGGACTGACATGACTGCCTTTGTTTGCAGGCGCTGTTGTTTTAACATTTTGCCCTCGTGCCCCGAGAAGACACCATGGCGGTCAATGTTTGCTGGTGGACTCTGGACACGCGACCTGCGGCGCCCTCTTGCACCCGTCTGTTCTGCCTGTGAGGTGTAGGGCACAGTGGCATGGCTCCCATCCTGGGGCATAGTAATTTGCTCAGGGCCCCTGCTGTCGTCAGACGAGGTGTCTAAGGCTCGCAGCCTGGCGGCAGCACGCCACCTCATTCTCACATATGCAGGCGGTGATGTGGCCGGTGACTCAAACATGAGTGGCGATGCTGGCTCTGGGTGAGGTGATGCTGGCTCTGGTTGAGGTGAGGCTGGCTCTGGTTGAGGTGAGGCTGGCTCTGGTTGAGGCGAGGCTGCCTGTGTTAGTGGTGCGGCTGCCTGTGGCACTGCTCCCTGGGCTGAACTTGTGCTGGCCAGAGCTGATCTGTGCAGCCCGTGTGCCCTCTCTCCTGCAGCATGTCCTGTCCTGCGCGATGTCACATCTGTGGACAGAAATGCAACATCGGCTCAGTGTACCTGAAGGGCTGCATTGCAAGCATCACAATAAAACCATGTAACACTCTCACATTGTCCTCTGCCTGCTTGTGGCTAATGTGTGTAACATGCCTTGTTGTCCTGTGCTATTTACTTCATGGTTGGGGTTTCCCTGACTACATCTCCCAGAATGCATTGCCTGTCTGCACTAACACATGGACTGGAGTGGGATACTCATTTCACAATGGGGGATGTGGGATAGGGGTAGGGGGGGCTACATTGCTGTGCATTCGTCTTACCTTGTTGGGTGGCGGCTCTGGCAGAGCTGTCAGCATCCCCAAGGGCCACGATGCTCTCTTGCTCGATTGTGGCCTCCACCAGCTCCTCCAGTTCGGTGAGGGCAGGTGCCCTGTTGGTTCCACCTCCAGTCTGGCTGGCCTCCTTCTGGATTTCCCCCATCTTCCTCTTGGTTACAATCCTCAGGTCATACCAGTGCTTTTTGAGGACCTCTATGTCTCTGTGGGTCACTCCCACAGCATTGACCTGCGCCTGGATGGCCAGCCAAATATTGCGCTTTTCTGCCTCAGGCACTTGCAGGGACTGCCTCCCAAACAGCTTCTGGTGCTGCTTCACCATCTCCTCCACCAGCACCTGGAGTTCCTTGGGGCTGAATTTCATCTTCCTCCTCCTTTCCCCTCCATCTCTCACTGTCCTCTGCGTCGACATGATGTTTTTGTGCTGCACAAACAGGCACTGGCTCCCTGCCTCTCCTCTGCAATCCAAGCCTCTCCAGAGTCTGTTAATTGGGTGCACCTGCCTGGGTGTGGCCACTTCCTGGTTGGGTGGGGTGTGGTTGCACAGGATTGGCTGTTTCATCCAGTCATGTGATTTTTTTTTCCCGATTCGGTATTTACCGATTCGGTAAATTACACTTCGGTATTTACCGATTCGGTAAATACCACCTCGGTATTTACCGATTCGGTAAATTCCGATTCTTGATTACCGAATGCTACCGATTCGGTAAATATTACCGAATTATTACCTACATATAACTTACCGATTCTTAAATACCGATTCGGTACGGTTCGGTATTTAAGAATCGGTAATTTTTATTTACCTACATGAGGCCCAAAGAGATTAGTAGAGTGTGTCTAGAAATAAATACATATATATTTGATACATATACCTGTGTGGTGTCCTTTCATTTGGTAATTCAAGAGATTATAAGGTAAAACAAGCTGCTTTACATTCCTCTGAGACTTAACCTGAAGGCTGCTCTCCACAGCTACCACTAGGATAGCTTTCTTTAAAAGGTTGTCTTAAACCTATCTACCATAAGAGTCGAATTGGGCTGGTGCAAGGTGGCCACTTTAACTAGTGAACAGCATATGCCAGGCCAACTTCTCACAGTAACCAGTAGCAAGAGTAGATTGCACAATGACTTTTATAAATACTTACTGTACTGTTCAGTTTACTCACCGTTCCAATGAGTATACATTTCGATTTTTCAGAATGTATTTTTTAATCTCTTATCTCCTCTACTCGTTACTCCATCTTCTTCACTTCCCCAGTCCTACACTTTAATTTCTCCTTCTTGGTGCATATTGTCTCTCACAACTTTCTTTCACAACTTTCATTGCTTGCATCTTGCACCCTCTGTTACCTTCTCACTCGGCTGGTTTTAGGTCGCGACATCATGGTTGAAATATCGACCTGCATATATATATATGCTGACCTTTATATCGATTACCAAATTATAGTCAAAGGAACTGTAAATGTATTATTATTGACTCCGCCATGATGATATTTATGGAGTTGGTATTATTACTGCAACATATCTGCAGGCTGATGTTTTAACCTCAACATTGTTTACAACATCCTCTTTGCTTTGCTACTTTCTTAAATGCTCTGCTCTTGATCATTTCTCTGTCTTTATCAAGTCCTGCCTTCCCTGACCCCTGTCCCCTTTCTTCAGTCTCTCTTATTTACGACACAGCCGATGTTTTCCATCTTTCTTGCCAAAGTGATACTGAAAGGTAGGGCTTAAAGTGACCCGGGCACTACTGTAGAGGTGGGCACGAGTGCCAATGCTGTTCTGTAACGAAAATAGGGTGACTGAGTAACCACGTCAGTCCTGAACTTTGTGTGGTACAGTACCCAGGCTGATATCTATAGCAGGAAAGGTGATTAGTGCCGGGTAAGGCTGAATGACCAACGTTCTGCTAAGTGGCAGGAGTTAGAGGAGTTTGTGGAGTGATGTGTTCGCATAAACTCCTGTTACTGTCTCATCTTCTCCTTCACTATCAATCTGTCCTTTTGAACTTTTCTGTCACAACCTCCCTTTCTCTGACTTCTTTCCTTTCTTTGTAATCTCGAGATTGGCCTCCATTGTCGACAGGGCTCTGTATTTCTTTCTGCCTTTGCCCCCACGCCCTTCTGTTAAGTGGACAGAATCATTAATTTCTGTACTACTCTCACAATTAAAACAGCAATTTCAGAACAACTCACACAAGTAAAAAGAGTGTGACAGTCAGGGCTGCTGGCCTGGACACAGAAGAATAATTTAGATTACAATTTCACATTAACAGTATGTGAACATGAAATACATATCATGAGGTAGCAAGGATTTATTCTTATGACGCACACAGATTCACAATCATTTACTACAAAGCAAAACACAGAGTGGCAAAATAGATTAATACATGCAGAAAAATACAGAAAAAGCTACAAGCAAAGAAAAAGAGGAGAAATATATAGACTAAAGATATACATAACTATAACCCTTTACGATATGGAACACCCAACACACACCCGGCTCAGAGTAGACACTGTTCATGTATACACAAATCCATCCAAAACAGGGCTTTGTGAAGTCTAACTTACATTATTCAGTGGTATCCGCAACCAACCAAGAATCCAACCTCTCCATTACCCTTCCCTTGCCAACCACACCTTCACATTGCTTTACCAATTCTCTAAATTCTACTCCCTTCTCGCCCTTCAAAATACACCTTGGAATGCACCGTCCATCAGGTTAAACAATTCCTTTCTCACTCTCACAGCTGGTAAAGAGTTAGACATCTCAGATGACCTCTGGCAAACGAGTCAAGACAATTTAACCCTCACACAGCCTTCATTGGCAGAGGTTGAGATAGGTTTATTAACATCTCTCAACTGCATTTGTCATACATTTTCTTTCTTGCATCCATACACACCTCACTTTTGTATGGGTGCACCACCCTCTCATCAAAATAAAAGGATGTCCCTGTTATATCTGTGTGATGTGGGTAGTCCCATACAAATTCCTTTTTCGAAATCCTACAATCAGGCCGTGCACATAAATGAAATCCTAACCTCCTTTCTTCACTTTACTACATCACTCCTCCAATCATTTCTACAAGAAAATTAAGTGGATGTAAAGATTTTTCTTATTTCACATTTCAACTTATCTGTCATCCAAGACCTCTCTCAGTATCCAAACATTTACCTGCCAACAACTACCTCTTGCCGCTTGTTGGGCTACTGGTTGATTGGGGTGTGAGTCCTTATCAGGCAGCAATGACAATCCTAGTCATAGTAAGGCACAAGCACACCAACAATTAACCTGTGATCACCCTCTGGTAGCTTGGCACAGAGAAATCAGGCTTAACTTTAGAGGGAAGTGGAAAAGTATTTATGCGGCACTTCAAACATTAAAACAGTTTAAAACAACACACACAAAAAGACTCTACACCAGGTTAGAAAAATAGAGCTTACTTTTATAAATAAAACAAGACCAAACTGAGAAATATTCAATATGTAGTAACAGAGTTATGAATTTTAAAAGAATAAACTGCAGAATAGCTCTTAAAAGCATAAAGTGCCAACCGGGGATATCTGGTTGCACTGGACTGGGTCAAATCCAAAAGTTCAGACCGACCACAATGGAGCGTGGGTCAGATACAGTCAAGATTAGTCCTGCTGAAGGTTTACCTTCTCAACTTTTGTGCTTAGAGTCCCGCTTGCAGGGATGAAGTTCGCCAGGAGCAACAAGAGCTTTGCTGCCGATGGTCGACAGGGCCCAAAGAACAGACTGGGTGTTGCGGATGGGCAGACTGGAGCCTAATGGTTACGAGCAGAGATACTTGCTGTACGAAGAGACGAACTTGCAGGCACACGAGTTGGATTTCCAGGCGAGCAACAACGTTCCGGAGTGAATGGGCCCGTTCACATTCATGAAGAGCCCAAAAGCCTGACTTAAAGAGAACAAAGACCTCTTCCAAAAGCCTAGGGCCTGAGAGGCATCTCTTGAGGGTCAGGAGCTTGTTGAAGATGGGTCCAGGAGCTGAGGGGAGCCTGGTATCAGATAAGGAGGCCAGCAGATTAGTAATTTGAGTCACTCTGTGATACTGGGCTCAAGATGGGTTCCAGGTCCAGTTCTTATTCCCGGAGCAAGTGGACAGCAGGGCAACACAGCAAGGTTGCAGCTCCTTCAGACTAGAAGTCCAGCAGAGTGGCAGTTCTTTCAGCATCACCTTCTTCCTGGCACAGTATCCACAAGTCCAGAGGTGTACTAAAGTAGTGGTTTCAGAGCTCCACTACTTATACCCAGTTGTGCCTTAGAAGTGGGGGAGACTTTGAAGACAAGCCCTTGAAGTGCACAGAGTCCCTGTTCTTCCTGCCCTTGCTCTAAACTCAATACTTGGGGTATGTAGCCCTTTGTGTGTGAACAGGACACAGCCTGTTCAGGTGTAAGTGAGGCTGTGCCCAGCTCTCCCTCCCATCCTGCCAGGATGGCCCATCAGGTCACACCTAAACTCCCATTTTGTGTGGCTGTCTAGAGGGAATACACAAAGCCCAGCTTTCACCAACCCCAAACATGTGAGCTGGGACAGGCAGCAGGCACCAAATGGCTAAAGCAAGAATAAGCCAACTTTCTAAAAGTAGTACAGTAACACAAGAAAACCCATGGGACCAGGTGTGCATAATGCATTAAAGGAATAAGGGTCCCTATAACTCACATTTGTAAGTTTTACTGGGAAAAACAATTATGCCCTGACGCAATGTCCATGAGAAAAATTAAAGTCACATTTATTTAACAAATTAATCAAACTTGGTGTGTGGAGACACAAAACACAGAGGACACAAAATTATATGAACCAAAAACTCACGAAATATTGTGAGACGTAATAAAAAAAAATCTGATAAAAAAACAGGCTAAACAGTAACAAATAGTGGGTGTTTTTAACATCTGGAGAGAGAAAAAAGCTGGCCAGATCAAGGGACGAAGGGCAATCCAGTATGTTATGTAACCAATGTCAACTTCCTCGTGCAAAATTTCTGAAGGGATGCTTGCAGGAACTTTGATAAGGCCCCTGAGAAAGGAGTTTTCAACCACCTGCAGCTAGGGACATGATACATAACCCAAAATCTCACAGCCATAGCCGGGTAGTGACACACATTTAGCCTTACAGACCTATAACATCGCCTCTAAAATTAGTTTGGCCCAAGCATCTAGCTAAAACGGCAACCCCCACAGAGGCCGATTTAAGTTTTAGCGTGTTTTTCTTCATCAGTGGTTGCCAATAAAACCTGGAGTCTAAAAGAATCCCCAGGTAGCAAAAGTGCTCTACCCTAGAGATGGGATGACCCTTTGACACAAAGCTTTTTGACCTGCTATTCCTAGGTCCCACCACCATCACATGGGATTTTGGATGGTTTGTGGAAAGGTTTGGGCCTTCCATATGCCCTACATACAGCTCTATCAATCGTTGCAGCCCGTTGGCAGTCCAAGACATGAAGACAGCATCGTCCGCATATAGAAGAACTGGGAAATGGCGAGCACCTACTAATCGGACATCTAGATCTTGTTCCAACAAGGCCACCTCCAAACCATTGATATACAGATTGAAGAGAAATTGGGCCAAAATACACCTCTAACGCACAACTATATTCAATTCCAGGGAAGAAGTGCACTGCCCCTCTGATCCAAATCTAACCATAGTGAAAAGGTCCTCATCTAGGGTTGCAGGAAAGAAATCAAGGCCGGTTCGAGCCCATGGACCGAAGTACAGCCCACAACTTAGCTCTGTTGACACGATCGAAAGCCGAACTAAGTTCCATGAAGCCAAGTGGATCGACCCGCCCCTTGCACTAGTATAATTGTTTGTCAACAACATAAGGTTAAGGATTTGATCCACTGTCCCCTGGTCGGGCCTAAACCCATACTGAATCTGTGTGAGAATGTTCCCCTCACTAGCCCACAATGCCAAAGGATCCAAAAAAATCCTCCCTAGGACCTTAACTTTGCTGTCCACTTGGAATATAGGATGATAGCAGACAGGATCAGTCCTGTTCCCCTTCTTAAAAACTGGTACTATGATGGAGCTTTTCCAGCTAGTGGGCATCTTCCCTCTAGCGGCCGTGTTGAAGTGCTGCGTGAGCAGGGGAGCCCATAAATCCCCCTTGGATTTGAACAAATCCCCCAGAATGCCATTTGGGCCCAGGCCTTTCCCCTTGGGTATGGCTCGGATGGCTTTCTTAACCTACATCCAATAAAACAGTTCAAGCCTGGTTCTCTCCCATTCACATGGTGCAGGATCACTGCTCTCTTCCAAGTGATAGATAGCTCTAAAGTGCTGCCGCCACTCCTGTGGGGGAAAGATGAAGACCTGAGTACAGACCTGATCTGTGGCAAAGATGGGGTGATTCACAATCCACCAAAACTCAGCCACTCTGCTTTTCTTTCCCAAAACATAAAGATATATTGAAATGCTGAAGAGACACATTTGAAAGACTTTGGGTAAGATTGAACTTTTGTAGGGTTTGCAAATTGTTCCTTTAAATCCAGTCACTCTGGTTTTGCAATGCGCACACCATGATTACCGTTCACCAGAACTGAGCCATATAGATAATATTGAGCCTGCATATACGTGCCCATTTAAATGTCACATTTTAGGCCCATATTGGCTTCCGTAGTCAACAATGTTAACAATTTCTTCCACTGACTTCCACTGAAATAGTTCAGCTAATTTTTGTCCATGTTGCTTAAATGATTTTTCTGGCAAACTTCCTAAGAATTGCACTTTGACCAAACTACTAGATGGTGAGACAAGGCTACCTTATGGTCTTATTTGTTTTGCCTTGGTAAGCTCTACCTGTGATGTGCATGTTGTCCAATATTTGCAATTTTGTTTTAATAAAAATCTTTGGCCATTATTACCTCTCAGCCTTCAAGGTGGGTTTCTCACAATCCCTGTCACTCTGCTTTTCTTCCAACCTTTTTTTTCCTCTCCATCATGCTTTCTGTCACACTTCCATGCACTTTATTACATTCTGCCAATCCTGGTCACTCTCCCTTCCGGTCATTCATCCCTCCTCTCTTTCTCCTTTCTTCTCATCCAGTATTTCTTCCTTCCTCTTTTTGACAATACCCCTGTATCAGTCTTTTCTCCCGGTCTACATTTCGTAGATCTTATTTGTCAATGTATGCCAGTCACTCTACAAATATTTCTAACATCCTCTTTCACCCAATTCACAATTTTAATTCTGAGTGGATTGTGTGGGCAGAGGCACATTCTTTAAATAAAGTCTCAGCAGCTGTAGATACAAAGGCAGCTGAGTGTGTTATCTCAAGAGCAGAGGGAAAAAAGGTTGTTTGCTTCCTTTTTGCCATACACCAGGTATCAAATCTTGATAGTATCCACCTCTTAGAAAAAGGAGCATTACCACACTAGTCTCATTTGGAGCTTCATGACACCATTCATCACCACAAGAGTTGTTAACCATGTGCTGGACAGCGACATCTATAGGGTTATTTAATTCGGCGGGCCTAACCATGCCTAATTACTTTGGTCATGAGTTGACTGGAAAGAATTGACATAAATAGCAGCCACAGCCTATATTGATGAACAGAAATATACTAATAGGAGCCCTTGGTTATTACCAAAGTGGCATAGAGGGATAACTTGGTGTTCGCCTTTACAGCCACAAGATTTTATGTCTCTTATACCTCTTTGGGTGCAATAGAATGTGTCTAATAATTCTCAATCTAATAAAGAAGCTTCAGGGTCTAGCTTATGTTTCAGAGCGTATGATTATTGAACCAGCCACCCCTTTCATTAAAGCTATAACACTGCATTGTTCTATGCTTTATAACTTAGAACTAAGCGCTGGTATGGTTCACAAGAATATCACCTTGTTTGACCAGCTCCAAAGGTTTTGACTTGGTGGGGACATGTTACTAGACAATAAACCAGCAAATTGTATACATTTGCAAAACTGGAAGACGTTGTAGTCAGAATTAGCTATTGAACATATATATAAAATAGCAAGTCCTATGCGGCAGCAGCCATTCCCCTAGCACAATGGATGTTCTACCAATTTCAAATTTTCAAATTAAGAGTACAAGACAGTAGAAAAAGTGGATAGATACAAACGACATTATAATTTCTACTTTTTTATTTAGGCCCACATACTGTATATCATAGAGACCTAAATTTACGCATGCTATTTAAAAAGTGTAGTTCATTTCTTCTTTTTTTAATATAATTTTCCTTTTGTTGCAGGTATTTTGGGGCACTAGGTGCCAGGGTGATTTGTGATAACATACCTGGACTTGTGAATAAACAACGACAGCTGTGCCAGAAGCACCCCGATATCATGCAGGCCATCGGGGAGGGAGCCAAGGAGTGGATCCATGAATGCCAGCGACAGTTCCAGCACCACCGATGGAATTGCAGTACTATTGACAGAGAACATTCAGTATTTGGCCGAGTTATGCTAAGAAGTAAGATGTACCACTTATTTGCTCTTCGTGTCTCTCCATAGCTAACCATAGGAAATGTACTGCTATCTAAAGCTCTATTACCGTACAATTGATCAGTTATTGAATCGTCTACAGACGTCTATGCAGTTGGAGGCCAATTCAATAATTTCTCTGTGAGGACCGTTCTAGTTCATTTTCCTAGGCTGATGAAGCTTAACCTATTGCTTCAAATTTTAAACATTTAATGTGATGTCTGTGTAGAGGAGGTTGAGACAAAATCAGCAGATTTTCGAACACATTTTGACAATCTACATTCAGAAATAGTTGAACCATTCATTAGGGCCACGGCCTTTTTTAGCTATCATAAAACTTTTCAATATGGTGGCAAACAAAGTCAATTGAAATGCGCAAAGACAGGTACAAATAATGTTGATCTCCGCGGAAACGCAAGGCAAGCCTAAGATATAGAGTGGAATGCCTTTCTACAGCACGATGATTATATAGAGAGATTGCTGTTGAAAATCTTTTTAAAAGTGAACTCATTTCTGAAGTTTCAAACAATCGTCAATGTAAAAGACAGGTTGTGAAATCATCTAATTTTTTGGTTGTTCATATCTTGGTTAACGATCTGCCACAGAGAACCTCTAACCTCATGCAGTATCATATGATGATCAGAAAAAATGCTCACAAATGAAGCGAGACAAAGAGCCTCAGTAGATTCTTGCAGATTTTGGTTTTAGGAACAAAATATCTGAAATCTTTATTTTTAATGTATGATGTTTTAAAAGATCGAGATAATTTACACATCCTGTGTATTTAGGATTTTGATACAAAGTGTTATAAAATGTAAGCTATTTAGAATGATCTTATTGAGATAGAATTTAGGATAAAATGTGTATTTTGCTGTGCTTAAAGGATCAGTTGCAGGCAAAAGGAGAGGAGAAGTGTTAGCATCCTATTTAATAGTCGATGACCTCTCCTGGTATTTCCAGATAATTAGAAGCATTATCTCAAGTATTTCCATCTCAGTTTTTCTTAACTCTTGGGTCTTTGTAGAGGGAGTGAAAATACCCAGACAATGGATATCGTGCACCCTGTGTCTGGATACATCACTTGGGTGTGGCCCATTGAGGATGAAAAACATCTGGAGTTGCTTGCTGCCTTGTGTGGACAGTAAGCAGCTTTAAAGGTCTTCCATTTTAATGGATCACATCGGAGCAATGCTCAAAATCCTATAATTGCTTTGTGAATAGGATTGATTGCATGTGTGCTGCTATCTGACGATTATCTCAATCAGTCTTCTGACTTTAACAGCTGTTAAATCTTGAACTTGAAGAATTCAGGCTGATCTGTGTCTCACTGAGAAAGATCGGATTCTCCTGTTCTTTTTCACACCGATGCACAATTTATGTTAATAAATTTGGCCCAAATCATCAACAGATCCTATACAACTGGGAGGTCCAAGTACCAATGCTGATGTCGTTGTGCTTTTTATCTATCATCTGATTGCCATCTTTCTATTTTAGGAAGCAAGGGTATGATTTAGACCTCAGCGGACGGGTTACTCTATCACAACAGTGATGGATATCCAGTCTGCTGGAATATAAATTCCATAGGATAGAATGGTATTTATATTTTGGTGGGTGGGATAACCATCACCGTTGCGATGGAGTAACTCTCCCCCAAGATCTAAAACCGCCGGGGTCTTGCCGAGAGTGTTACTGGCCACACGGAGGGAGAGGACTACGCCTCCCACACTGCCTGCCTGATCCCAGTCGCGCCCGGAGGCCCATAAGTACCAGCGCGGCTCCCGCTTCGCGGGAACCGCCGGGGTCTTGCCGAGAGTGTTACTGGCCACACGGAGGGAGAGGACTACGCCTCCCACACTGCCTGCCTGATCCCAGTCGCGCACGGAGGCGCATAAGTACCAGTGCGGCTCCCGCTTCGCGGGAACTGCCGGGGTCTTGCCGAGAGTGTTACTGGCCACACGGAGGGAGAGGACTACGCCTCCCACACTGCCTGCCTGATCCCAGTCACACCCGGAGGCGCATAAGTACCAGCGCGGCTCCCGATTCGCGGGACGCGCGCGGGCGCGCGCGGGCACGCGCGGAGCGAAGCCCGGGCAAAGGGCGGGCCGTCTGTGGCCGGCCGGGGCCGGCCGAGGCTGGGCTGGGTCACCCCCCTTGGCCGGAGGTTACACCTGTGAACGGCGTGGAGTCAAGATCCCATGGCTAACAGCTTATCCCTGGAAGGTGCGACCAAGTGACTGTGGGTATGGTTATTTGCTGTTTGTTCCGGGACTACATTTTGATTTGCTCTGGCTGGTTCTGTTCTTAGTGTTATCCTCTATATATTAGTTATTGACGTTGCAAATTATTCGCTGGTGTAGCTTCCGAAATGGGGAAAAATATCCCTGAACAATCTCGTCCTAACACCAGGCAGAAAAAATCTACAATTAATCCCCTTCCAAGTCTAACTGCCATAGATAAAATGCTACAGAAGACTATTGGGGTAGTTGCCACAGCTATAGAGAATACAGAGAGACGTCTTTCGCTCCCCACTGGCATGGCTCCACCTTTACAATCCGTAAATATATCTACAGTTATGGCCAATTCCTTTGACTCAATGCTAATGGCCTCATAGGCTGGACTTCCAGGGGCAGATACAATTTCTGCGATACCTATTATTCACCACAATCTGCCTCCTGATTCTCCCCCCTTGATAAGCAGACTTTCAATTACACCTACATTGCAGGTACCGGATATGAGTACAGAATTCCCTCTCTTAATTAGTGATCCAACGGACTTTGAGGGAAATGATGCTCAATCGTCGATTAATATTGTATGTTCAGATATGGTAAATACTGAAAGTCCGTCTGTAAGAACTAGAGGGCAAAAAGCTAAGAGTAAACAAAATCACATCATTAAAGAGCAGCCTGTCTATAAACATAGGGGTAAAGGTTGCCAAACTCATCATAAAACGGTATTGAAACCGCTGGGCCGAAGGGGGAAAAGTGTGAGGGTCAGTCAAGTATTGCAGATGTCCAGTTTAATGAAAAGAAGATTGAGGTTAGTGAAGAGGGTTTTTGGGAAAGAATGGAGACCCTGCTATCAATACTTTTGGGGCCAATTTGTGAGAAACTTAATGGTATTGAAGCTAGGGTAGGTCTCATTGAACATCATATAACAAAAGCCCCCCATTTAACTAAGACAACTCATATTACAATACCCGCTTCCCCATCTGTATTTCCAAATGAGGTTGTGCCTGAATCCGCCCCATACACGACTAAGGGTGCTAAGGACAAGTCAGGGGGTATAGCTGTAGAGCGATCTACTTTAAATAACTCACCCAACATTATTAGTAACAACATTAGTAGCCATACTAATGGTGGAAGACGAGAACAAAGATATAAACCATCGAATGAAAGTGGTGTAACTTTATTGGGAGGCAACGGGAAACGAGGGAATCAAACTACAGAACAGACAAAGGGCCCATGTGTTTCAGAAGATCTTAAAGGTAATGCCACACCACCAGTAATACATTTACCACCAGAATGTGGAGCATATGTTACAGTTCTTTGCAATGTCCCCAAATTACAGGAAGGGCAACCAGAAACTAACGAAACCCTTAAAAATAAAACCCTCCATTGGCTAACAAAACACTGTGGTTTTCCAATATCAGGTGCAGAGCAGATTATACTCACACAAAGAGTGGGATGGATAGGTCCCACAACGAAAACATTTGATGGGGACTGTGTTATAGTTAATTTTAGGTCACCAGATTGGGCACACAAAACTTTACTTAGTGCTCCCCCACCATCATTTTGGGATTTTAATACTACGTTATTGCCACTTGCTTACTTCTATAGACACTTGTTGGTAAATAACTCAGTCACTGACCATATGACCTACCATCCTAGTAACAACTGGCTGCCCACACTATCGGTAACTCGCCCAGTGCTGCCCCCTTTACCACTGTATAATAGATTTCAGTTTTTGACCCAAATGGAGGACAACGATTGACATAAAGATGCAGTGGGGACTATCGATTCAGGGAGGATGGTAAATCCTAGATTATCAAGAAGGAGAAGCGAAATAACTAACATTCAATCTTTATATACGAACCCCATTATGATGGATAAGAAAAATATAACTAATGAGACTGGCAACTTAATTGTTACAATATCTGCAGAATCCTCAGTGGATGTGGATGTGCCCATAAACCCTAATAATTCTAAAGGAGCAAAAGTGCAGGAAGGGCATACACTGACAACCTGGAATATTGCAGGTGTTGGCAAAAAATTAGGTACGCCTTTTTGGCAGGACTTTATCACTCATGGTAGTGATATAGTGTTTTTACAAGAAACGTGGAGCACAGACTATGTCACAGTCGAAGGCTATACATCCCACTGTTTAAATGCTACACCCTCTCCAATAGGTAGAGCAAAGGGTGGATTATTGATGCTTATATCCACCAAACTGATTGGGTGTAAAACCATAACTTATTCATCTATTGGCAATCATAGTCAAGTTTTGCGACTATCGTTACCAAAGGGCAAGGATTTGGTGTTAATTAATCATTATAACAATCATTTCCACAAAGATCGGGGAGCCCTGTTAGTTTCATTGGATACAGAGATAGATAGGGTACTGAAATGTTCTAGTAAACTTGCAGCTATTTTGTGGGCAGGCGATTTTAACATTCGAGTTTGCCCTGCTATATACACCAACTCATGTGGTTTTATGAAGGCCTATACCACTGCAGTGGGGATTAAGGACGATATGCTACATTTTCCACACTGTGAATATGGTATGACTCTTAACACATTAATGGCAAAGTTTGACCTTGAGTTGTTAGACTGCTCCAGGAGAAAGGGCCATATTAAATGTCCAACTTTTACCGGGAGGAACGGGAATAGTAATATAGACCATATCCTAATTTCGAAGAATAGTCTATATATGGACCTTTGGATATTAGAACAGGTGGTCAGCGACCACAATAGCATCTCTATAGTATTGCTAGATTGGGGCAATAGACGGACTAATACCGCTGATATAATCTTAGACATCCTCCCTGTTAGGCCGAATGGGACAAGAATTAAGTGGGATGGCGTGGACCCACATAAGATTCAAATGGATGTGGTCAGTATATGTAGAGATAGTATCAACTACTGTCTTAGTGAAGAGGTTACCCCCGATATGTTACAAACTGAATTTTCTAATATAAATAATGTCATTAGGAGCATACTAACTAGAAATACCAAAAGCCAGAAGCAGGATGGAACGAGGTGGTTCGATTCCGAATGTACCCAGGTATTACATAAATTGAAATTGGCATTGAGAACCAAGCCTCGTAATCAAATGCTTGTCCATGAGTTGCGCACTGACTATAAACAAGCTGTGTTGCCACACAAAAAGGTGCTGAGATCAGACGCCTGGGACAAACTAAGTATGGCAAGTGAAACTAATAACACTAAACTCTTTTGGGAAACTGTAAATAGCCCGTTTTTAAAAGATACTCATATTCCTGAACTGACGTCTTATGTTAATTGTACGGAATGGATTGAACACTTTTCTAATATTTTTAACCCGGATAAGGTGCCCCTAAACTTTCCCTCAACTAATGATTTTACGTGGCCTACATTAGCACTGTCAATTAGTGTTGAAGAGGTACGGGCAGGGATGGTAAATAGCAAAGGGGGTAAAGCACCGGGACCTGATGGTGTTCCGATTGATTTATACAAGGACGTAATGGACCTATGGGCACCAATTCTCACAAGGATTTTTAATATTGCTGCCTTGGGGAATTTCCCAACATCATGGGCACAATCATTAATTGTCCCTTTACATTAAAAGGGTTCGCGCTCTGAAGCATGCAACTATCGTCCAATATCACTACTGCACTCTTCAATAAAAGTAATGAGTAGGGTGCTTTAGGAAACATGGGCCACAGATCTAAAAATATTAACTTCCGTTCAGTATGGTTTTAGGAAGGGCATAGGGACCATTGAACAATGCTTAAATCTGGACCTACTTATTAACAAATACACAGTAGCAAAAGAGGGAAATTAGTTTTTATGCTTCGCAGATTTGAGCAGTGCATTTGATTTAGTGGATCATTCCCTCCTTTGGACAGTACTGCTCGAATCGGGGGCCCCAAAAGAGATCGTGTTCTTTTTAGCAAGGGTATATGAGAAACTTTCCTGCAGCGTACGATATGGGCCTACTGGTGAGCGAACCCCGTTTTTTGCCGTGTGAAGAGGTATTAGGCACCTCTTTTATTTTCCCTTTTTATTAATCAAATAGCCATGGTTTTAAATAATACCCCGGCAGACGCACCAAAAATAGATAACACTGTTGTGTCGGTATTGTTATATGCGGATGATGTTGTTTTAATTTCGCGTACCTCTTTAGGCCTTTAACGGCTTATTGATGAATTTACTGATTTTATTCAAAGTAGGAAACTTTTAATTAACAAACTGAAGACATATACTATGATATGTGGCAAGAAAATGAAGTCATCGCGGTCTTTCTTTTTAGAAGGCTCAAAGCTTCAAGCTGTTAAAACCTTTTGTTATTTAGGCATTAGTTTTGATGGTAATGGCAAATAGACTAGCGAACAAGAAAACATTAGATACAAAATGACTAGGAATACTAATGGCATTTTTCGTTTTGCTACAAAAATAGGGGACCACAGAATAAAGGATATGGTAACTATATATAATGCAAGATGTGTTTCCTCAGCCTTGTATGGAGCTGGATTGTGGGGTTATTCCTCTACAGTCCAACTCCAAAAAGATGAAAATAGTTTTCTCAAACGGATGCTGGGTGCTCCGGCCTCGGCATCAACTGACCTAATACATCAAGTAACCGGTCTTAAATATGTATCAGATTTGGCTGCTCTACGTCCTTTATTATTATGGCGTTCAATCTGGCATAAGAAGGAAACTGAGTTTACACAGTCCATAATTAGAGATTGCCTTAAATTAGATTACTGCTCCCGTATTCCATGGTTGCAATTTATCATTCATTGGTACAGTATATTATTTGATTTTATTATTTCCAAGGAGTCAGATTACGCAATACCGTTTTCCAAAAAAGAAATAAAAGATTCGTTTTTGTCCTATAAGGGGGAAGAAAGAAACAAATTGCTTAGGACCCAAAAGACCTCTGTATTTTATAGGCAATTAGATCTCAAAAGTGGTCTCGAGATGTATTTGGTGGACGTGTCCAGATGATCACACCGATTTGTATTAGTACGTTTAAGGCTGGGCATTGCCCACCATCTTGTATCCTTCCCCACAATTGGAGAGGGTTCTAACATAAAATGCCCTTGTGATAATGTTTCCAAACAGAGTTGCTGTCATTTTTTGTTATTTTGCAAATTTTATGTATTTTTGAGGAAATTTTACCTGAAGCCTATCCTTTTAAAATATAATGTTCGTTTAACAGTTGATGCTATGAAATTACTATGTTCTCTTGAGAGTCCAGATGTTTGTTTTCATGTCGCACATTTTATATTGAAAAGTAGAGCTGCTAGGAAATCTATATTATTATGAAATACTGTGAATATGTGTTTTGTTATGGCTAAATTTGTATTCATGCACAAGTCACTTTACTACACTGAGGGAATACCCTACTTCGTTGAAGGAAAAACTGCTAAATGGTCTAAGGTTATGGGAAATAATATTTTATTGTATTTTATTGCATTTTACAGTTTAGCTTATATGGTTGTATCATACAAACCGAATAAAAGCTTTTGAACTGAACTGATCTAAATCAGGCCCATAATCTTTTAGCAGTGAGGGGACTGATCCGAGGACGTTCACGCGGTGCAGGGCAGATCAGGTACCTATAAGATTGTACATATTGCATACCAACCTCAAAGTTTAGATTCCCACAGGAATAAAACATGTAACACTTATTTTCAATATGTACATTACACCACTTTGTGAGATCACCTACAGACATGACCGGCACCCTCACATGCATGCTGGTGAAAGATCTATGTCTCATTCCAAGGTAACTCAGAAACAGTGTGAAGTCCCTAAACATATTACTTGCATGAGTGGTCACTTGGATTAACATTAATAAATGGAATCATTTTTGTTCTGCAATTCTTTATTGATTTTCTAAATTGATATGCATTTCTTTACAAATCAAACAGAGACATATATGGTCACAAACCTAGTACATATTTGTTGTATAGTGGACACTATGATGTATATAGCCCTGAAGTTTTCATATGTTATCTGGTGACACTCGGAATAATGACGGATATACTAATAAACTGAATCTTGAAGCACACATGATCCAAGCAGGAATTGACTATTATGGGCTATGAAAGCAACTTGGCATTGGGCCAGTACAAGAATCCCATAATTTGTAATGTGTTTCTTGTTCCTTTGACCAAGATGCATAACCGTAATAACTTTTGATCAAATATTATTAGCCCTCTTTTACAGGACTTTTTTTTCTAACAGTCACTGACATTCTATTGCTTTGTTCAGTGTGATCTTTAAGAATGCACTCTTTGCAAAGCTTCTCTTGTGTATAAGATGGGAGACCCAACTAGTGCAGAAAGCTGCCATACAAGTGTAGAAACAGGTCTGTTATTAAGGCAATAAAAATTGTATTTTGTAAGGCTAAAATGAATGCTAACTAATACATGTTTCTTTGCTCTCCTAGAGAAAGTCTTTGTCAACTGAGGCAAAAGTAAATTGATTTGTCATTCATGAGTCTTGGTGGTGGTAGTTTTGTGACCTGCAAGTGGTAGTGGTGTTTTTATTCAAAGAAAACCTATCATGCCCACAAAGTACCACGCTGAGTTTGTCAAACTTATTTCACATTGAACATTAACCAGAAGAAGCCAGGATTTATTTTAACAAGAGATGCCATGTGTTCACATTTAGGCCCGGGCAGGAACACCACCATTTTACACGTTCATGTCTTAAACGTTTAATCTTTTCTTGAGCGTTGACACGTGACACACTTTTGCTTGCTTGCTTGTACGGACACTGTTCCATGAAATAGTTTTGCTTACATTTACACATCTTTGTAGGCACATTATCAGATCCTTGAACATTCTGTACAACAGCTAAAGTTCACTGCGCAAGATGTTTATTATTGTTCGCTCAGCAACAGCTTTGTCAGGGAAGAATCAATAGTGGCAGTCTGAATGGGGCTTCTGCATGACAACATGGGTGATGTATTTTGTATAAACAGCATCACTCCTTTGTATACGTAGAATACCATTTCGCTGGGACTGATGAAGTCGACCCATGCTGGAATTCCATCTCAGCTGATTCCAGTTCACCTCCTGCGAGGGATAAGGCCCAGCTCTCCACCAAGAAACTCTCTTATGACATTTATCCACAGATAACAGGGGAGATAGATCATCCTCAAGGGATTCTGGCAGATTCACTAACCCTAGGGGCACTAGGATAGGAAGCGCTTGGAAGGAGCATATTTATCAATTTACATTTATGCCATTCTCGTAATGCAAAATCACAATGTTCTGTTTCCTTCTATTGATTATTGCAGCACACTTATTTTATGCAAGAATCACCATGCTTCAATAAATATTGAAACGCCATGCTGTCTTTCTTTTGTATTTCCTTGGGTATGCATGAGTAACCGGCCAAAAAGGTTCTGGGTCTGTTACCACAATTTCCTTGTGGAGTCAGGGTTGTCTGAGGTTGCACATTCCACCTGTCACCATACCTGGTTAGGCGTACAGATGAGCTAGCAGGACTAAGGCCAACATATCCTTACTGTGTGCGTAGAATCAGTCTTGCACAGTTTTGTCATTTATGTTGCCCAACAAACACACAGTTTTACTGTGAAAGTATAAGCCATACAACAGAGATTAAAGATGGATAGCATGGTAGTGGTTGGTGATGAGATACTATGATCCTGGAACACCATAAAACCTTGGACGTCAATTAACAAAAATGTGAGGGATAGTGGGAGTGTCATCCTGTACCTTTGAACTCAATGACATCACTCTGTTGACCACTTTCCTGGGTCTTAGTCCCTCAACAGTCCCAAATTTGATGATGAGATGTAAAGAGGACTAAGAGCAAGAAGTGGAAACTCCACGTCTGTTCCTCCTGCTGTCTTCATGACCCATGAGACAAGGAGCAGCTGAGGAGTGGGGCTAGATAGGGCAAAGTACTAGAGCTACAAAAGGGAAGCTGACTGACTACTCCCAATGCATAAGATATTACATGTTTGCTCAGTGCATTCACTAGGCTAACATCCCACCCTGCATTGGTTTTATTGAATTAAGGGCATTCTTCCAATAGATGGTATATTATAAAACTTAACTATCCCAAACGCTCCAAAGATGAAGCAGGAATTATCCAGCCTTGACGTTTATGTTTTTGTTGACTTTGCAATTACATCTATCATGTCTGCTAACATAAAGATAAAACCAATGTATTTGCATTCATTTTTAACAGGCCACGATTTAATAGTTGAGTTATTTCACATGGTTGAGGTCACCATTCCAGTCAGACCCGCGACCTACCACACTTGAATATTAATGGTGCTTTTCGAGAAGACACAGTTAGCTGCCTGATCTCTGTCCTAGTCTTGGCTTCACCTCCCTGGCCACTTGGAAACACTTCCACAAAACCAGAAGCAGGAGGCTACTAAACGGCGACAGATGCCAAATGTATTTAGTATCTGGCAGAACCTAGGGGCGCCTTGGCTCCTCCCTATCCTCACAGCCCGGATAACGGTCTTCATAGGGCCAGCCCGGTCCAAGTGTTTGCTGATGGAATCTTTGCTTCCCACACAAATATTGCCAGCATCGCACATATAAAACAAAACTTCGGCTCCACAATTCAGTAAACATCCACTCCGCCTCCAGAACTCCTGACCCCCTGTGCCCCCACAGCCGGTCGCTCCTACCTCACTGCTCTGCCGCCTGCCTGCCGCCTGCCTGCCTGCCTGGCGCCTGCCTACCGCTGGGACTGCCGCCACTCACCTTCTCTACGCCGCTGCCTTCTGCCTGCTAGCTCGTAGGTGCCGCCTGCCACTCTGCGCCTGTCGCTGCTGCCCCTTCCTCGGCCGCTGACCACTGCCGCTGCCCGGTCACTTCCCCTCCGTTTTCGCGCCGTTTTCCTGCCGCCGCTGCCCCGGTCTCCTGCCTCCTGCTCCCGCCTCCGCCTACAGTCCCGCCTCCCCTCCCTGCCCATTGGCCACCCCGCTCCCGCCTCCCAGGTGACCCTCCCTCCCGGCTCCTGATTTAAGGGGACCGTGACGGGCTGGTCAGTGTGACCCCCTGTGCCCCCACAGCCGGTCGCTCCTACCTCACTGCTCTGCCGCCTGCCTGCCTGGCGCCTGCCTACCGCTGGGACTGCCGCCACTCACCTTCTCTACGCCGCTGCCTTCTGCCTGCTAGCTCGTAGGTGCCGCCTGCCACTCTGCGCCTGTCGCTGCTGCCCCTTCCTCGGCCGCTGACCACCGCCGCTGCCCGGTCACTTCCCCTCCGTTTTCGCGCCGTTTTCCTGCCGCCGCTGCCCCGGTCTCCTGCCTCCTGCTCCCGCCTCCGCCTACAGTCCCGCCTCCCCTCCCTGCCCATTGGCCACCCCGCTCCCGCCTCCCAGGTGACCCTCCCTCCCGGCTCCTGATTTATGACGCCCTCTCAGCGACCGCGCAGCGGACGCGCGCAGCGGGAGCACCGAATGAGCGCCGAAGGTGCGCCAAAGGTAAGCCCGTCTGCGCCCGTCAGCGCCTGGACCGCGCCCAGCGCCAGACCCCCTGGCCCCCGCGCCCGCCAGCCCCCTCGCAGGACCTACGACTTCGCAACGCTCATCGCACTCAAAACCGCCCGAGCCCCCGGATGCTACCGAGCGTCCCCGCGACCCACCCATGGACCCTTCGCCTGCCGTTCCTGCAACTTCTCCTGCCTCCAAACAAGCACCACGCCCACCAAGACGGACAACAGCAACCACCTGAAGTGCATCCTGCTCAACACCCGCTCCGTCCACAGACACGCCGTGGAACTCTGGAACCTCCTCGACACAGCATCTCCAGACGTCGCCTTCCTCACGGAAACCTGGATGAACGACTCTTCAGCCCCCGACATCGCCATAGCCATCCCGGACGGCTACAAGATCATCAGGAAGGATCGCGTCAACCAGACCGGAGGAGGCATCGCCATCGTACACAAGAGCACCATTCGCATCTCGACTGACTCCATCGACGTATTCAACGCCGCCGAATACCTGCACTTCCAGATCCACACCGACCCCAAGACTACCCTCAGAGGCACCCTCGTCTACAGACCCCCAGGACCACGCGCACAATTCTGCGAGGACATCGCAGACTTCATCAGCCCTCACGCCCTCCCCTCCGCCGACTACATCCTCCTCGGGGACCTCAACTTCCACCTGGAGAACAACAATGACCGCAACACCACCGCCCTGCTGGATAACCTCGCCAACCTCGGACTTCAGCAACTGGTCAACACCCCCACCCACTACGCCGGCCACACGCTCGACCCACTCTTCTCGTCCAGCAAGCACGTCACCTTCAGCCACTCCACCGGACTTCACTGGACCGACCACAGCTGCATCCACTTCAGCTTCAGAAAGAACACGGTCCACCACCACCCGAAGCAGGCTCCCCACAGAAACTGGAGCAAGATCACCGCCGACCAGCTAGCCACCTCCCTCAGCCAGAGCCCACCTGTCAGGACTACGGACCCTAACACAGCTGCCCTCGACCTCACGCAGTGGCTGACCTCCTGTGCCGACGACCTCGCCCCACTGAAGAACCCCCTCACCAGGCCCAGAAGCAAGAAGGCCCCCTGGTTCACGGACGAACTTAAGGACTCCAAGAAGGCCTGCCGCACCCTCGAGAAGGCCTGGCTCCTCAACAAGACCGCCGACAACATGACCGCACTCAAACTCGCCACTCGCAGACATCACCAGCTCATCCGCACCACCAAGAAGAAATCTCTGCGGGAACGACTGGACAAGAACGCCCATGACAGCAAGGAGCTCTTCAACATCGTCAAGGAGTTCTCCAACCCCAGCACCGGCAACAACGACATCACTCCCTCACAGGACCTCTGCGACTCCCTCGCCTCGTACTTCCACCGCAAGATCGCCGACATCCACAACAGCTTCGACATTTCACCCCCGCACCCATCGGTTGAACCTTCGCACCCCGCCGCCACCCTCCAGACATGGACCGAGGTGACCCCCGAAGACACGTCACGCATGATGAACACCATCCACTCCGGATCTCCGACCGACCCGTGCCCCCATCATGTCTTCAACAAGGCAGCCTCTACCATCGCACCCCACCTCCGAGACATCATCAACACCTCCTTCAACACAGCAACCTTCCCGGAGAGCTGGAAGCACGCCGAATTCAGCGCTCTGCTGAAGAAACCAACAGCGGACCCGACCAACCTCAAGAACTTCCGCCCCATCTCGCTCCTTCCTTTCCCCGCCAAAGTCATCGAGAAGGTCATCAACAAGCAACTGGCAGCCTTCCTCGAGGCGAACGGATCCCTCGACCCATCACAGTCCGGATTCAGAGCCAACCACAGCACCGAGACCGCCCTCATCGCAGCCACCGACGACATCCGAGCCCTGCTTGACAACGGCGAAACAGCGGCACTCATCCTCCTAGACCTCTCCGCAGCATTTGACACTGTCTGCCACCGCACACTAGTACAACGCCTCAACGACACCGGCATCCAAGGGAAGGCTCTGGAATGGATCATCTCATACCTCTCCGGCAGAACACAGAGAGTACGCCTCCCTCCGTTCCGCTCCGAGGCCACCGAAGTCATCTGCGGCGTCCCGCAAGGATCGTCGCTCAGCCCCACTCTCTTCAACATCTACATGAAACCCCTCGCTGCCATCGCACGCCAACACAACCTCAACATCATCTCCTACGCCGATGACACCCAGCTGATTCTCTCCCTCTCCAGAGACCCCGACACCGCCAAAGCCAGCCTGCACGAAGGGATGACAGACGTCGCTGAATGGATGAACACCAGCCGCCTGAAACTGAACACGGACAAGACAGAAGTCCTCATCCTGGGACCATCACCCTCCGCATGGGACAACTCCTGGTGGCCCCCGGCACTAGGCACCGCACCTGAACCGACGGACCACGCACGCAACTTGGGCATCATACTGGACTCCTCCCTATCGATGACCAGACAAGTCAACGCCGTCTCCTCAGCTTGCTTCCACAACCTCCGCATGCTCCGAAAGATCTTCCGATGGATCCCGACCGAGACCAGGAAGACGGTCACCCAGGCTCTCATCACCAGCAGACTAGACTACGGAAACACCCTCTACGCCGGTACTACAGCCAAGCTTCAGAAAAGACTTCAGCGTGTCCAGAACGCCTCCGCCCGACTCATCCTGGACGTCCCCCGACGCAGCCACATCTCGTGCCACCTAAGAGACCTGCACTGGCTCCCTGTCAACAAGAGGATCACGTTCAGACTCCTCACCCACGCACACAAGTCCCTCCACGACCTAGGCCCAGGGTACCTCAACAGCCGCCTCACCTTCTACACGCCCACCCGCCAGCTACGTTCCGCTAACCTCGCCCTCGCCGTTGTCCCTCGCATCCAGAGAGCCACCGCTGGAGGAAGGTCATTCTCCTACCTGGCAGCTAAGACTTGGAACTCCCTACCCGTCCACCTGCGGATGACACAGGACCACCTGGCCTTCAGGAAACAGCTCAAGACCTGGCTGTTCGAGCAGTAGCAGACCCCCTTCCCCAAGCGCCTTGAGACCCTTACGGGTGAGTAGTGCGCGATATAAGTTCTGTGATTGATTGATTGATTGACTGTACTTCTGAATAAATATCGAAAATGCAATCACTGCATTATTGTGCTGTTCAAAATTTCTAAATGCTATTTTATCAACATTATACACGTTTTTATGGTTCAGAGTGTTGAAGCGATTCCTGTCCAAGTGAAGCCACAAATCCTTGTTATTGTTCAGCCTACGAATTGGAGCTATCCAGAAAAAACACTTGGTCAACCAGGAGACAAAACACATGTTTTCCTGCCACATGAGAATAGAACATGGTAATGATGGATGAAGTCAATGCAGGAGCACATTATTTCTGCTCCCTCAATGCTAAAACACTACATCCTATCGACAGACTCTACAACCGTATAAAGCAAAAAACATAACCCCTTATCACAAGAACCATTTCAAACGAAAAACGCCTTTGCTGCACCTCTGTCTTTCTGTTCCATGTACCCGTATCTCGGACATATCTACTCGAATCCAACAGGATTATTTTTGGAAAGGCACCTTGCTGTAGGCTAACTAATGCTTCCCCATATCTTTTCTACTTACAGAAAACCTAAGCAATCTTTGGTTTAATTTTGTTCTAAATTCTAGGGGGCTGTCACGCCATCCGCAGCAATTTTCTTGCATGACCCTATAAGTAACTTTCTATTTGAGTCACAGATACCAATCTCAGAATCTTTCACAGCCGTACCAAAGCCAAAGGCACAAAAAGTACATTTGACAAACAAATTCATTTCAAATTTATAGCAAAATGGGCACATGCATCTTGAATTGCATTATTAAAGAACCAAGGATTGGCAAAACCAAATGGTCTAGCCTTGTCAAGTCTGCGCTGTTTTGCAATCATGGGCAATAGGCGTTTAAAGTGTAAACGACTGAAAAAGTTAAACTGCTCCCATCTAAAGATGGCGTGTATAGATTTGCAAACACAATAAGTAAAAAAAAAAGACACATTATAAAAATAAATAAGGTGGCATGCATAGGTTTACAAAAATCGTAAATAAAAAAATAACAAATTGAATAAATAAATAAAAAAGCATGAAACATAATAGCAGAAATGAAAGCAGAGACTGCCTTCCAGGCCTGGCGCTAAGGTGGACTACTTTCTAGGGGGAGGTACACATGCAATATGACAATCCTATCGCTCATGGTGATGAGAGTCAATGGATGCAGTTAGCTGACTGATTAATTGTTGTGTAGGGTCGAAGTGAAATGTGAATGACATTTGAAAAGACCAATGGGCGGAGAGAGCTAATCAAAATATGTGTATGTATGAGATAGATAGATAGAGATAGATAGATAGATAGATAGATAGATAGATAGATAGATAGATAGATCAATCGATAGATAGATAGATAGATAGATAGATAGATAGATAGATAGATAGATAGATAGATAGATAGATAGATAGATAGATAGATAGATAGATAGATAGATAGATAGATAGATAGATAGATAGATAGATAGATAGATAGATAGATAGATAGATCGATCTGTCTCTTGGAACGACCTAACACAGCTCCACCAAGTCCCTGCACCGTAGTGGCTTAAAACAGGATATATTCTGACAGACATCCCTGATCATTGAGCATAAAAATAAAGTCAGTGGTATATATAAGTTTATGGTCGGATTTGTGTGTTGTTAACACCAGCCAGGAAATTCCATGGCAATTCCTTGCAAGTGTAAATAAATTTACAAGTGCTGAGAAATCCACAGTACTTGGAGTGGGAAGTAGGCATGCCAAGTGGTGGTTAGTATTGGAAGTTTGGGAACGCCCTCAGACATGTATATTTGTACCTATTCTCAAACTCCTCTCCGATCCATTTTTCGGTGGAAATGAGTAACTCCCTTCCAGGATGGAAAGCGGAAAGGACCAGATTTGTCCGAAGGGTGGTGGGGTTTGAGGAAAGCGCTTTCTCCACTGGGAATTTTTTTTTTCCTTGCAGAAAAAATTGTGCATTTGTACAGGAGACTCCAATCCCCCTATGGGAAGTTCTTCGCTATGGAGAACTCTGCATATGGAAAATGGGAGAAATCACATGACATTCACAGAAATAGACCTGGAACCCTGTGCATGGTGCAGCTTTCCATCTGTATTACTTGCAATATTCGTAAACAGCCAAGACAAGTAAATCTACTTTCTGACAGAGATGTTAATCTCCAGCACTTTCTTAAGTACTTTTGTGCATAGATTCTAAAATCTCTGTTCTGAACAAAGATTCAAGGTGGTTCAGTACTTATTTGTAATGTTCAACCCAAAGCCCACGGTCCCTAGGTAAAGGTTTCAGTACGGTTCTGGATTGTATGACATATTTTCTTGGTGAACACTCACCAATGATTTACTTTGGGCAAACTTCAGTACAGCCATACATACATCGTGATTGTAAACATAGTACATATTTTAATTGTATTACTATGTAACCAAAGTGGTCTGAGGGTACATGTAAGTACTTTTGCTTTGATTACAAGTTGGCTGGAGGGACAGTTGCTATTTATTGCATCTGTTACATACCAGTACACTGGGGTTGGAACATTTTCAGGTGCCATAAATAGCACATATAACCAGTTTTCCACATATGCGATAGGAAATATTTTGCAAATGTTAGCTCTTTCCACACCAAAAAATAAAAACCAGATTACTTACCTTTATACTGTGGTTCTTCAATATTAGATCTTAGATAGATTCACATGCTTGAATTATCCTCATCATCAAGGAGAGTCTTGAGGTATTTTTTTAAGTACGGACTAGAATGACAGATTGAGCTTTAAAAGCTTGCAGTTTAAAGTGATCACTTGTTATCCTATCCATATCATTAAAAAGAACCAAACATCAGCTAATCAGATCACAGGTGAGCCAACATCACTCCCCTCAGGGACCACCATTCTATAGATTTATTACAGCACATTTACTGCTGTTTCTCAGTTTTCTCCTCGAGAGAGCTTTTTTCTTAATTTTGCAGCACATTAATGCATTCACACCCTGAGTGAGGTAAACCTACATCAGGTCGAAGATGGTATCATGTGAATCTATGAAAGATACCAATACTGGAGAACCAGAGTATACAGGTATATAACTTGTTTCGTCTTCAGTATTGGATCTTTCATAGATTCAAGGCTTAAATCAGAATAGCTGGCCCTAACTAATATTCATATAAACATAGAGGTATAAAACACAGGTCTTTGCTTGACACAATACTGCTAGAGGAAGAATGGGAGCTGGCAAAATTGCATACGTAATAGACTCGCCTTAGTGCCCGCTTGCCCAACTGTGGCATCATTGTTTCCTGTTGAATCAAGACAGTAATGTTGAGTACAACGAATGGGTGTTCTTCCATGTAGCAGCTCTTCAGATATGCAAGAAAGGTAACAACACAAAAAAGGCAGCAGAAGTTGTCATAGTTCATGTGGAACGTGGCTTTAATGCCTTCTAGAAGATCACCCTACCTTCTGGTAACAGAATATTATAGTTGCTGAAAACCATACTGCTACACTTTATTTGGCATGCCCTTTTCACAGAGTGCTATATGCTTTTAATGCTGAAGAGATTTTCTGAAGTGTTGAATCTAAGACAATGTCATACATCCAGCATTTGCAAAGTTCTCTCTGCTGCATCTCTGGGATTCTTGAAAAGGTCCTAAGCACAACTGGTTCATTTAAGTGAAAATCTGAACGTGCCTTGGGAATGAAGTGTGGATGTGCTCATAGGATGATTATTTCATGTCAAAATGGCATACAGGGTTCCCTGATAATGAAGGTTTGAATCTCACTCACACATCTTGGAAACGTAAAAGCCAATAGCAAAGTGGTTCCCCAAAACTAATATGTCATTTATGCCTTCTGCTCAGAAGGAGGCTTTATTAGTAATGATAAGATTGTATTAGTTTGCCATGAAACTGCAGGTTTTCCGACAGGTGGAAAACACTAAATAGATCTCTGGGAAACTCTTTAACAATTCATTGAGGCCTACATTGAGAGATTGGCCCCAAATTGACAATGATTGAAGAGCGGGAGAGACCTGAAAATGCTAAATGAAGTAAACACGGAAGGCGGAAGGATCTGTTCAGGAAGTGAAGAAATAGAATGGATCTTGTGGTTAGAACACCATAAAGAAAAGTTTCCATTTATTTATGTGTGCCTTATTCGTTGAATACGCTTTGGTCTTGGCACATATTTCTCTCCAAACTTCTGCAAATTTTGGGACATATTATTAATTGAGTTCAGGAGCCAGGCTGATAAAGAAGTGATATTGGGTTTGGATGGCGTGCTCGACCCCTGTGAAAACTCAATAAATTGTTTAATAGTTTGAGGGAATGTGGCTTGTTTTTGAAAGGAGAAGTGCCTCTCTGTGCCATTACTATCTGGGATGCACTAACGTTATTAGAATGAGATTGGATGGTTCTCTCATTATCTTACTTATGACTCTCAGTAAATCATTGGGATCAGGGGAAAAGTGTAGGAAAAGATTCCCAGCCATGCAATCTGAAAGCCATTCCTCCATGACACATTCTGCTCGAAACTGCTTGTGTAGAAGCTGTATTTGAGGTTCTGGCTGTCGCAACCAGATCCAGAGTTGGAGATCCCCATACATGGAAGAGCTCCTTTTACCTGCCTTAACTGTTGTTGCCGCCACCACTGCTTCCGGAGTCACTTGCGGCCATTCCTGGTCCAGGGAAACTACACACCCCAGCAGCCCTAGCAGTGCGCACGTGGCCCACGCCACCGGAGAGTGCTAGGAGGTGTTTAAAAGGACGACATGGTTCCCGCAGCACGGGACGTGCGCGGGCGTTCCCGGGCAAAGCCCTGGCCAAGGGCGTGCCCGTCCACACCCGTCGGAGCCTTGAAGAGGCCGAGCTGGGCCCTCTCTCTGACATTTGGTTACCAGTACTCGACCGCATTCCCAAGCTCTCAGGTACTGTTGTGCTTACTTCCACCTTTGTCATTAGTTTTAGCGCTGTTTTGCATCACGGTCCCTGGGCCATTGATTGCTCACGATTTGTGGACCTGCCATGAGTAAGCACAAAGGGGTATCTGGCACTTTAGACGTATTTATTGTTAGGGCAGAGTCGCTGTTGACTCATGAAATTGAAATGACAGAACGGCGTCTTTCTCTAGATCCTTTGACCTTACAGAGACGCTCGTCATTAGGTATCCCTAACTTGGGTGACACTCCACAAACGTGCCTACCTA
The DNA here is from genome assembly GCF_964204655.1 of Triturus cristatus. Lineage (NCBI taxonomy): Eukaryota > Metazoa > Chordata > Amphibia > Caudata > Salamandridae > Triturus > Triturus cristatus. The sequence continues at coordinate 303,545,320 of NC_140579.1, read as the reverse complement.
CCATGCCCTAAAATTTGTCCCTGACTCCTCCCTTGTCAAATTTGGAATCACCTCTTATAGCTGTCTCCAATGGGCCTAGTACAGCCACTAGAGCACGGCTATCCAAACTTCCAGATGAGAACAAGGTGAAAGAGCCTCCGGTCAAACGGAAGTGGGGTGCCGACGTTCAAAAAAGCAAGGTTACAAAGGGAGCTCGACCTGCCAACCATGTAATCAACCACAGAGCACCCCTAGCTAACTCTGTTAGCACACAGACTGATGTTGTCCCTCCTCCAGCAAGACACGATATTATTGGGGATGCTGTCCTTACCACTGCTGTGGAGGCTGCTTTGGAAACTGCACTAACCCACATCAAAGAACTGATCGACAAGAATTTAATTTTACTTTGGGAAAAGTTAGAACGTATGGACATTGCTAAGGACATTCACAGTGGTAGTCAGGCAATTTCTAATCCAGATGTCACTGTGGGGGGGGCGCCTATTCCAGCAGATGCTAATTTAAGTCATACCCTACGGATTTCATGTTCTATTCTGCACAAAGAGTCTCCTCCTGTTAATTCTTGCACAACATGCCGTAAAGCAAAAGTATCCCTTATGTCGAACCCATTCCTGAACCGGGGAACACACAAGATGTATCCTGGGAGCTTCACATGAAGCTCTTGGGTCCTCATAGCACTCACCATGAATGTCTTCACCTTGGGTCCACATCAAGCAAACCGAGTAGGGGCACAATAGATAGCTCAAGGAGTAATAGTCTGTGACCCAATACCGATGTTTTGGGCCTACCCCTAGCCACCTGCCCTTATGTTTTAGTTCTGGCTGGCATTCCTACCCTTAAAGGGGACCAGAGGGCGTTCTGGGCTGATCTACATAATAAGACTATGGATTGGTTAAAAAAACATAAAAGGTTTGATCCATCTGATATGAATGAGATTCTTATGGTCCGCAGAGTCGGGTGGGTTGGTCAATCTCCCAAAAACATAGATGGCGATTGTATCATGATCAATTTTCGCAGGCCCTAATGGTTCACTGACTATTAAGATTCTGTGAGCAAACATTTACCCAAAGCTCCAGCATCTGTGCGCTCCCTCTGGGTTACTACTATAAACCACCACCTAGGCATATCGCAAATAAGTCTGCCCCTCCCCCATTATTCAATAGGTTCCAGGCCTTATTAGACTTAGACACTCAGGATTGACAACCATCCTTACCGGAATATCAATCACACCCATTGGATGATTCAATTGATTCTGTACCCCTTCCTCCTATTGATACGCTGGATGACCAGCCAGTTATAACCAAGGCTAAGGCTGACACAGATCTGAGCTGGAATGTAGCAGGCCTCTTGTCGAGGCTTGGCGATCCGGACTGGCTACGTTTAATAAGTAAACAGGACATAGTTATGCTCCAAGAGACTTGGGCCACCAATGAACTACACCTTAATGGGTTTCATTGGTATTACACTGTAGCCCCTATTCCCAAATCTGGTCGCCCTTCATGGGGCTTATCCATTTGGATTATTATTGCTGCTGGTGGCAGTATTAAGGCTCTATCAACAAATAGCCGTAATTTCCAAGCTTTACTGTATAAAAGGAGAGTCTCTTTCTAACAATTATTTCTATTCCATTCCCAATGGGAATTTTATTAAGCTTTTCAATTTTATCGCTAATCTAAATTGTCAGCAAGACCCAATGGAAACAATTGGCATTCCTTTAGGAGGTGATTTTAATGCGAAATTAACGGACACAACACACAGCACAGGGTTTCGCTATTCAGGCCCCACCTGTCGAAGGGTTGCAGAGCAGGTCATATGTTTGAGTACACACAACCATACCAATGTCATGGACATCATGGGCGTATCACACCCTAACAGCCATCCTGAGCCCACATTTAGAGGAAGAGAATGTTCTTCCACTATAGATTTTGTCTTTGCCACCCCCTTCCTCGAAGACCATCTAATGGAAGCAAAAGTTATCACCATGAGCCAAGGGGATCATAATCCAATCAAAACAGTGTTGAGACTAGCCCCCCAGCCCTTGTTTACTTCTGAATGTGGGGCCATGAATCTAATGCCCTCCACTGATTATTTAAGACTAATATGGAGGGGTATTAATCAAAATGAACTGTTTCAGGTACTGGTTAAGGCTAACATCTCATAAATCCTTGTTTATCAGCCCAGGATCCATACCCTGAGGCTGTTCAAGATTTCACCAAACTTTGCCAAGCAAATAAAACCCTTTTATTAAAATCTATCCCTTTCGTGAAAAATGGGCAGAGATGGTTTGACCATGAGTGCTCTGAGGCAAATAGACAACTGCGCAGAGCCTTGTCATCTAACCCGAGGTGTAACTGTGAAGTGAAACTGCCCAGGCAGAGGTATAAAACTACGATCATTAACCGGAAAGGGGAAATTCTAAAAGACCACCAGTCCTGAGAAATACACTAAGTCGCTTGTTCTGGGTTGTCTATACATTGGGACCGCCGAGCTAAACCTCGGATAACGAATGGGACACTGATGCTGGTCGGATAAGGGGTTCTCGATTCTGAGGTTAGTTTTTGGTACACCAAAATTCACTGAGGTCCTGGTTTCCTGTGCATAGTTCTGTGTATAAGCAGAATCCCTGCAACATGGCGCACCTAACGTTTGGTCTATTGATTTGAAACGCCTTAGTAGTTCTTATATTAGTCCAAAACACCCTCACTCTAGTTTCCGGTTGGCGGGAGTGGCGGTTTAACCTACCTGTGTTTCGACTAATAGGTTCCTTCAAGCTTGATCATTAAAAAGGTTATTTTTACTGAACCCCAGTGCTACTGTTGATATCGTTGATACTCTTTAGTGTGTCCTAATGGCAGTGACATAGCCGCGCATAGTCGTACACCTCTGCGCCGTCATTTGACGACGTATGGGGTGCCAGATGATGGGATGGCTGTTATTTTTGTGTTGAGCGCTGATGCGTCATACCCGTATGAGTTGTTTTACTCATGGGTGACTTTTCCGGCAGTGGATGACGATGATACGTTTCATACCTATACTCCCACACAGCTGCCTGCGGTCTATACCCCGTATAGGACACAAGAAATTCCAATCTCTGCCTGGCAGCATACTATTTGGTTTAATAGCGCCCTTCCCCATTCAGTTGCACCGGCGAGAATGGGCCCGTTGTCTATTGCAGGGGCCACATGGCCGGTGCTGGCCGGCTTTACGCCTCATCCCCGTTATCTCCCGGTGGCGGTGGCTGAGTTGCGGGTGTTGCACTCAGCCCTAATTACCGTTCATAGGGCTTTGGTGCAGTACGTGTCACGCAACGTGCAGGTGGGGGCACCTGCTGTGGCGGGACAACCAACGGTCCACCACGCGGTGGTTATTAGTCCTGTTATGCTTAATTCAGTGGTCGGCAAGCGCCCCCAAAATAAGGATGAATTTCCTTATTGGCTTGCTGAGAAATTTGACCAACTGGAGGCGGTTTTTCCGCATACCACCCTGTGGAGAAACACAGGATCCTCACCATTAGTTTGCCGAAAGACCTGGTCCAGGATATAACCGATTGTGACAACTGGGGCAAGGTCTTTGCCGCGACCTATTCGAAGTGCTATGGCACTCCGTCTATGTCTGTGCTACCGTCCGTCATCAAAAAGGTTCAAGAGAATCACGGTGCGGAGGCTGCTATTGAATTGGGAATTGTCGACAGCTTCGATGTGGTATGCTCCATGGTAATGGGCAACCTCAAAGGAGATGCCATGCAGTTCCAAGTTGCAAATATGATGGACCGTGTGGATGACGCCGACAAGCCCAAAAAGTTCACTAAAATAATTGCGAAGGCATACAGGACCGTGGGTCGTAGTGCCTTGGGTGTAAAACCGACTGTGATCATTCCTGATATAGTACAGCAAACTAAGGTGAGCTCGTCTACTAAAGACGAACGCCCCAATTTTCCTAAACAAAGTTGGAGAGCAAAGAAACAGGGGAAGCAGCAACAGAAACAGGGGTCACGTCCTGCCTCACCCGTACAGTCGTCTAACGAACGCACATATGATCTGCGCGATCGATCTCGTATTAAGTCACCTGATAGATTTCAGGTTTCTGAACAACGCTCTCCTCGTTCTTCACAGGAAACATCGGCTTCACAATCCGGTGGCGGAGACCGTGGGAAAGGAAGGGGTGCCCAAGGTCGTGAGCAACCCCGCCAGACTGACGGCAAAGGCAAGCAGGACGAGTCTGCGCGTCAACGACCCCCGTTTCAGAAGAAGAAAGTTGCTGCACTAACAGCGAGGTATGCCACAGATAGTACGGACGCAGCTTCAGAACCTGACATGGGCACTAACGCTGCTCGACAGCGCGGCGGAAGTTACAGTAGTGCGACGAGCACTGCGTCCATATCTGGTGGCGACAGCAACTGATACATTTGTGAATATTGAAACTGCTGACACTCGTGTGGCTCCCCCAGATAGACTGTATAAAATAGTCCTTTTAATTGAGGATGACATACAACGTACATTTCAAGGTTTTTTTTGGGATAATCTGACCACTTCCTATGATATACTATTGGCGGAAGCAGATTGGCCCCCGGCTTTCGTTTTAGATGCTCCTAGAGGGGAGGAGAAGATCCTCCTGTCCTTTGCGCACACAGTGCCGAAGGTCCAAGCTAAAAAGTACGCCGAGGAATGGGCTCAGGTGCTCGCGCCTGCGTTATATCGAAATCAGGTTGGCTGGGATAAATTGTCTCCCAGCCATGAGATTCCGTTGCGGACTACGCCCCAGCCACAACCCCAATATCCCATGCGTCGCGAAGCAAGACCTCACGTCGCATCCATCCTTGAACAATTGGAATATCAAGGAGTAATTGAAACATGTGCGTCACCAATGAATAATCCTTTATTCACTGTGACGAAGCCTGACGGGTCGTACCGCCTAGTTTTGGATTACCGGCATTTAAACTCTCATTGCCGGACATGCGCAGTACAAAATACCCACAGTTCGGCTCTCGTCGATAGTCTCGTGAGAAAAAGGTTTAAAACCACACTTGAAATTTCCAATGGCTTTTATAGCCATAATCTGTCCTCTCTTAGTAGTGAGTGGACGGCATTCACCTCGGGTGGCAAACAAAAACATTTCAAAAGATTACCGATGGGCTATAGGAACAGCCCTTGTGTCTTCGCCGCTCGCGTGGTCTCTCTGTTAGAGAGCATTGACCCTGATGCGTACTCGTATGTGGATGATATTTATCTCACAGATGACGAGTTGGAACCGCATCTCCGTCGTGTTGATTGCATTATTGTTTTGTTTGCAGACTTCGGTTACAAATTCAACTTTGCGAAGTCTCACATTGCGGAATATACAGTGTTGTTCTTGGGGTACAAACTCAACAATGAAGGTCGAGGATTGGCTCCGCACTTCCTAGAGAAATGCGCATGCTTACGTGCTCCTACGACACTGAAGAAATTACATTCCGGATTATGCCCAGCGTATCAAGCCGCTTTATGCCTTGGTACAACCTACTTTTTCCAAATCTTGTTGGCTGCCAGAGCATTCAGCTATATTGCAGTCATTGCAAGCTGATCTTCTTGCTTCAAAATACTTACTGACGCGTGATAACCACACTGACCTGGTCATAAGAATTGTGCCAGGCGCAGTGGGTTTCACATACTTAATGTTCAATGAGGGCGACACCGTCCCCATTGCCTACAAATCTCACTTGTACACTTCGGCTGAACTGCGATTTTCCGCTGTCGAGAAAGTTCTGACGGCAGTGCAGATGGCGATTCTGAAAGAACGAGCACTATCGCAAGGTAAACGCATGTTGGTGGTAACACCATATCTTGCCCTTGAGGCGGTGACAAAGGCTAGTGTACCAAATTCTAAGGCTTTGCATCCAAGGTGGATACAATGGGCCACTTCCTTGACATCGCCTGACGTCACATATATCTTTGACGCGGCACTTCAGACTCAGGAGTTTTTGCAGTATGATTTCGTTCATCCAGCTCTTCTGTCTTTGCGCCCGCTCGAGGAGTACCATTGTGTCATTTACACTGACGGTTCTGCGCAACTGGCAACTGGATCAAAGCACGCCTATTCAGCGGCCTGCGCAATTGTGGTCGGGACTTTCGTAAATGGTGATTTCCAATCCGATGTCGTGCATATGCAGTCATTGGGTGATTGTACCGCGCAGTTGGCGGAGCTTCGTGCTCTGGTACTAGCGCTAGAGTTTGCTGATCCCCGAGTCACTACCCTTTTAGTGAGTGACTCCTTTTATTGTGTCCAATCATACAACGACAATCTACATTTTTGGCCTCACAATGATTACCATGATTCCAAAGGTAGCACGATTAAGCATAAAACGCTTTGGGTTCGAGTGGCAGAACTTAAAGAACGTCTGCCTCTCGTGAATGTTATTCACACTCTTGGTCACCAACGAGTTGGTGTCCATGCTGTCGGCAACAGCCTGGCTGACGAGGCAGCAAAAACAGCAGTGGCAACATACTTAGTAGCAGCAGTTACAAGATCCAAAAGTAAGATCGATGATGACATCTTGGCAGCTATTGCTGCTACAGATAAGGGAACGAAATTTCCAAGAGGTTTCCCTTCTCGTTACCATTATCGCTTAAGTCCTGATAACGTCCCATTACTGAGGATTAATGACGTTGGTGACAGATTGATTCCCAACGCGGACTGCAGACCATCTTTGATATTAGCGGCTCACGAGGGCATGGCGTCCGCGCATGCAGGCGTTGCAGCTACTGTATCTCTGTTACAACAACGTTACTGGTGGTGCGGTTTATATAAACAAGCCCGAGCTTATGTTCTTAATTGTGACATTTGCCAGCAGATAAAACCTTGAACTGCAGCGCACCCACCACAAACTAAGTTGTACATATCTAATAAACCACTGGGTTGTATTTATTTAGATCATTGCGGTCCATTTACCTCTGATACTGCGTACAAATACATCTTGTTTGCAGTAGATTCGTGCACACGTTTTCTGTGGGTGTGGCTACAAAGGAGTGCTGATTCCCGTACTGTCATAAAGGATTTGCGTGTCTTTTTTGGAAGTTTTGCATGTGGTACCGTTCATTCTGATCAGGGCCCTGCGTTCGCCTCTAAGGCGTACAAAGAAGCCATGAGAAATTTGGGGGTCCAAGTCAAATTTTCGTCTCCATACCGACCTGAGGGTAATAGTGTAGTGGAGCGAATGAACCGTGACTTAAAGCAATCTTTGACAGCCAGGGTTTTGGGTACTGGCCGGAACTGGCTAGCCCACTTGTATGACGTGCAACGTGCACTTAATAATCTCCCTAGAAGGTCTCTGGGTGGGCGGACCCCATACATGATGCTCTTTGGCATACGAATGTTTGTCCCGGACCTTGATGGTCTAGACATGGCGGCGTCAGCCGCACCCTTTGACGTAGATGATCACTGTGCTGTATTGCAGAATCTTCAAGAAGCCAGAGACAGTCTAGCGAAGGAACAAGTACCCTCCTCATCTGATGCTGCGCTTCAGGTTCCGGTAGTCGGCTGGCTACCTCGAGTTGGTGATCTGGTCTGTGAGAAGGTGGAGAACAAGAAGGAGTTTGGCCCCTCTTATCGTGCACCAGTTCCAGTGCTTGGAGTACAGGGTACACGAACAGTCATTTTACCTCCACTTCCTGGTCGAAAGAATAACAGGTACATCTCTATTGACAATGTCAAGCTACAGCGAGTGGCCGATTCTTCTTAGTATGACACCCGCAGTTTCTTGCCCTTCGATGCTGAGAAATTCTGTTGTGGCCCAAGGTTCTAACACCGTGCCTGATGTTGCCGTCGAGATGCATACAGTTACTGGTCCTTTATTGCCACCGACACCTGGTGGTCTGCCTGAAGATGTTGAGTATGCTTATCCTGCGGATGTTAAATTGCCTGTTTTACAATCCACCACAGTTGCCCACTCACGAGACTCTTTTGACTCTAATTCAATGACTTCCATTGCCCCGTCCAAAGTTTCTATTTTTGTGGCCTGGTTCAAAAGAAATTTTTTAATTCCCCCTTGGACTTACATTTGGCTAGTGCTCATATGTATTTTTTTGTTTATGTCCATTGGCTTTGTGGTAGTGTTTTTTAGACTTATCAATGGACACTACCTGAAAGAAAGATCTACAATTCGACTAATTGATGGAACTTTGGCCCCCCACTCCTCATCACATATCATGAAAAGGGACCAGACTTTTGTGAACATTACTGCCTGGCCTCTACGTGATGGGATCGCTTGGGATGCTGTAAAATTTCAAATTCATGGCCCTACTGAAGTAATTAATGTGCCAAATGTATTTCGTGTTTCTATGGGTGATGTCGTTAAGCAGAACATCCACTCAGATGACTGGGATGTTCAAGCCATTGAAGCACTGTTTTCTGATTTGAAATATTATGCTGCATTTGATGCTGAGGATTTGTATTTAGATACTGCTAATTATGATGAGCAATTCTGCTATCAACATTATGGCACGCATTTCCTACACAAAGCAAATACGTTTAGAAATTTTGTGAATTATACACAATGGGAACACTGTCCCGTCCCTAGGCTGGGCAGCTCCGCCACATTAGTGGACAAATTCACTTATTTTTCTGATTTCAGTGTGTCAAATCCGGCCTCCTTTTATTTTAAGGTTGCACCTGAGTCTGCTTCTAAAGTTAGGCAGACACACACCAAATTGTTGTATTCCAAGTCCTTTATGGACGAGTTGGCAATTGGAGGTTATGATCTGTGAAAAGCTACAATCGATCTTAAATCGGTTTGGGGTTCTAAACCTTGGCAGGTACAGGGAACAGAAGCTTTGCATCGTGCCTGTCTTATCCCGAATCACATGTTATTTTTAAATTCGTCAATTTTTCAGACTACCTGTTTTGGATTGGCTACTTCTAAAAAATTAAATTCTCCCTCCATTCCGGGTTTGGGTGCTTATCCAAATTGGGGTAATCATACGGATCTGTCCCTTGCTACGTTGCAGACATACGTTTCCAACACATCCTTCAATATTTCTGAATTGAATCCAGAAGGGTGGTTGGTGTGGCAGACGAGTTCGGATTCCTGTCAACATAGGTTTCTTGGTTTAGCGCAGGGGTATACACAAGTGCGTGTAGACCCCCGTTTTGAATCTTCTCACACTGTAACTACCTACTCAGTAGGGAAGTTATGCCAATCTTGGCTGCAACATTCCACCTTAGCATCAGTTAAACTTCATTTAGCAGGATTAAACGACAAAATAGATTCGAATGATTTTGTTAAGGGTCCTGCAGTTGGCAGGTCCAAAAGATGGGTATATGCTGTTTATAACGAAGTTTGGAAGTTGTCACAAATTGAGGCTGCATCCAGATTACGTGCTATTGACCAAGCCAATATGGAGAAAGTATTGGCTGTAATTGATAATAGCATTAACACCCTGTCTTCCAGAATTTATACTTTCGATAATATTGTTTCATTTGTGGTAGACATTGTGCAGGATGGTTTGTCTGTATTGTATCATGGTCAAAATCAATTGCGTTCTATTATGCAGTTTGCATGAACATTGCAAACGTTAAAGGCTGGGAAGGTCCCTTGCGATTACAAGAACACTTCATCTTTGTTCCTTCCTTTTAATTTAACTGCTAAACAACAGTTCATGTCCATGAAAGATGCTACATACTCATTACTGCACATTGAGAAATTAGAACCTTTACCTTTCTCTGTTGCTGAATTAAATTCCGCTGTGTGGCTTATACATAGGTTAATCACATTACCGTTCCCTCTGTTTAAGTTCAGTTAGTGCATGAAACATTATGCCCTTGGCAGATATGAACAACTTGGTACTGCCTTCCTGCACGAAGTTTGGTCACTCCCATTCACGTAAAGATGTGTGAGAGACGGCAAAGAGGTATACTTGAAAGGTGAAGAGTGCACTTCCACTCCGGATCACTCTGTAGTGTGTAGGCACATTCAATTGCATGGTGCGTGTAATGTGCACGCCCCCAATTTAGCTTGTGTTCTGAAAGGGATCCCTGTGCCAGTTATAACACCGTCTTTTACGCTGCTTGCTAACGGTAGTTATTTGCTATTGAATAATGAAACTTGCTGTGGGATGTTAGAGGGAATTCCCTACATAGTGACTGTATCACAGAGAGTAGTTTGCTGTAATAACATCCTTTTCCCACTCCCGCATGGATGGTTCGATGTATCCATCTGGCCTTCCATTTCAACCTGGAAAGCAGAGTTCAATAAGATGAGCAGAATAAGGGCTTTATTGTCTCAAAAAGAAGTCGCGTTGACTTCATCCCGGGAAACATTTGTCCTTCACGTAGCAAACACGCGCACTGAGGTGCAAGCGCTTTTGAATACTGATCTCCCACTTCATTTTGGGACCCTGATTCAGACTATCTTTAATGCCTCGTCAACAAGTGGCCTGGCTCATTTTTTTTAAATTGTGGGCTCCGGCCTCGTGACCTCCTTTCAAACTATTTTTGGTGTGATCCCGGCATTTTTTCATTCTATTTTTTCCAGCGTCTTCGGAGGTCTCCCTTTACTTCTCGCCCCCATAGCTGGGGTACTTTTGTTGATCTGGGCACTACGCTATGGATGCACAAGTTGCGTCTCACGACAGCAGGTCCCGGCTGTTACATCTTCGTAACCGGATGCTTGAATACTATGGCACTTTACCACTGGCGACCTTAAGCATAGCCTATGGATTGTCCTTCCGGTTTCCCTACTTTACTTGTGTACAGCCCGTCTTTCATTGCCTAGATTGTCCATTCCAATGGGCTCTGGATTTGTGTCTGTCGAACTCGGTGTCTCCTGCCCCGGATTATGATCGGCTTATGAGCCCCTTAGTGGCTCATGAGTTGGACTGTTCTGGCGTCGGGATTATGGCCTGTGGAGCAGCACATGGAGTCCTTGGGAATTGGGACATCGGAACGGCTGCGACTGAATTCTTAGCGAGAAGTTATCTTGAAGAGCACGCCAGTTGTCCTCGTATGGTGCTGGAGGCTCCGGTGGTCGAGGAGCATGTATGTTCCTTCCCCGTGCTGAACTGGATGGCAGATAATTTTGCAGAACGTTCCAATGATTTCCTCTTGGAAGCTGTTGCAACTTATTGTGCTTATACATTGATGGATTGACTTTTTGCACTTTCATTTCGTCGTACGTCCTTCAATGATGTTTTTTTTTTATCCTTTGAATGGTTTTTTTCAATCCTTTTTAACTTTTTTCTTTGTTTTTTTCTGCGAACATTTTCACTTACCTTATATGGACTTACAGTTCATGCCCTTGGTTCCGTTCTTTCAAACTTGAACTCTGCGTTCTTGCAAGTGCGCCCCTACTGGTTAGTGGTCCGATCAAGGGGGGGTGTAGTGAAGATCGTTATCTATATATGTACAATGCTAAGTTAGCACAACCGCGTTAGATGTTAGAAAGCCATCTTGCCGCTTTTGCTGCTTTTGCACACGACACTGTAGTCACATGTTATTAAATTGAGAAATGCTTGCTCGACTTTGCTTCACATGAGAACTGTCTGTTGTTCACATCCCAAACAATGAGCAGCGACCTTGGTCTGTACATAGTGTAAAGAAACAGTCTGGGTCGCTAGACGGTGCATGTTGTTGGGTTCAGGTTGATCGGCCCACTATTTAGCCATAACACGCACGCAGCTGCAAATACCTGAAAGTCAGGTGCTTTTAATATTGCAGTGTTACATGTTTTCATTACATTCGGAAGAATAGCTTTCCCAAGAGCAGAGCCTTGCTGATCCTGTGATGTGATCTCACTGAGCTGATCTTTACGGTATGGGGTTCCCCAGTCAAGTCTAGAGACCTTTTACTAGTCTAACAATAATAATAATAGTTTGCTAGCTAAAGGAAGGTGGCTGAGATCCACTGTCATTTTAGTATGATTACTCCTTTCATTTTCTATGGTATTGTAACTATGCTGATGGTTTTGATTTTAATCACTTGTCTGCTTATGTTAGCCAAAGTACTGCATCTTAGGACAAGAGGTTTATAAAATAAACTCTTTAAACTTTACCGTGTCTCTGTTTATTCTGTTGTGGACTGATATGAGAATAATTACGAACAGGTATTTCTGATTCCCACCATTCCTGAGAAATACACTAAGTCGCTTGTTCTGGGTTGTCTGTACATTGGGACCGCCGAGCTAAACCTCGGATAACGAATGGGACACTGATGCTGGTCGGATAAGGGGTTCTGGGATCTGAGGTGAGTTTTTGGTACACCACAATTCACTGAGGTCCTGGTTTTCTATGCATAGTTCTGTGCATAAGCAGAATCCCTGCAACAGTACCAATTTAAAAAAATCTTTGATAATGTCATGTGGTCCTAGGAAAAACCAACTGAGTTCTATATGCTGCGAATGGCTCCTGGACTGAGCACATGGCTCACTCCAGAAGCAAGTTCTCAAAGGCCATTAACTTGATTCTTAGTCTCCCACACGCAAAGAGAACAGGTGCTATTTTAGTCATTTACATTTTTTTTAAATCACAATGTGCACCAATAGCCACGTATGGTGCTGAGGTCTGGGGTATTGCCAAGAGTTTTCATATCCAACAAGAAGAGAACAGATTCTGTAGGAAGCTACTAGGTGTACCGATGTCCACACCTCAATATACTTGCCATAAGAAACGTAACCTAAACCTTATAAAGGATTTTATTCGGGCCCGCCCGGCCCTCTCCTGGCTATCTGTTCGGAAGAATCCGGCCGCATCCCGAACAAGAGAAATTATAAGCGATTGTATTGGGTGCGAGAAAGGGAACGATATTCCATGGCTGTCAGGGGTGTATCGAAGTTTATGTAGCGTTAATAAAGGACGTGTCTTTTTGAATCCCAGCACAGCCGAGACCATGCATAAGAATGTCCTGAGGAGTGCACTTTATTCGCTCTACAGAACGGAAAGGATTGATAGGGAATCTAAAAAATCTCTTGTCCTTAGCTACATGACCATCGAACAGCCTGTGCATCCCCTGGCCAATTATCTTACCCTATCTATGAGCCACTGGGAAAGGAGTCTTTTATTTCATCTAAGGGCAGGTACTGTCAAATTTGTATTATGTTTCCCCGTCGGCCATCACCCTAACCTTGACGATGCACCCTGCCTGTGTGATGGCCAGACTGGTCAATCTATCTTACATTTCCTGTTCGTCTGTAAATACTACTTAAAGTATACTAAGTGGCTTTTAACTCCGTTTTTTTAAAAGATCGCGCCCATTAGAATGGAAAATGCTTACCTGAGGTTACTTACCCTGGCTGATGAAGAGTTGGTCTTCCGCACAGGCACTTCCTTGAGAATTGCCATTCGAGCACGCCAGATGATGTCTAATCCTTAAGTCTTTGTATTGTGTACACATGAGTTTTTTGTATTAATCTGACTTATCAATTCAAAAACTTTATTTCGACAATTAAGTCACAAAAGTAGCATACATCAGCCGTTAACATCAACATGAGTTAAAACAATATCAGTTTTCAACATGATAACAGGCCAGGAATTGCACTAATCTCAGTTTAAGATAAACAGTATTAAGACTTATATATACATTCAGTTAAATACATTTCATATTTGGATATCAGTGCTTGGTGCTCGTCAACATAGGTCTATCAAGGCAACAAAGCATCATAGTCAAGATATCTATATATATAATAATGGATAAATAAGTAGACAGATGAATGTGAGAATTAAATAACTGCATTTGGGTGCCTATTCGTTAGATACTTTCGTAAGGGTTTGCCTGGACCATATTATCCAAGCCCACTTTATGAATTTAGCCATTGCTATTGCAATAATCGGGCTTGGATCTGTACACAAAATTCTTAATGCCTCCTCGTGCTTTCTGGTGCCTATAAGCCGGCAAACGGGTAATACCCATTTTTTACGTGGAAGCACATAAAGGGGACAAAAGAACAAAAAATGACTCAAGGATTCAGACAAATCTCTACAGTTGGAACATTTATCCGTGGACCCTTTTGTCCATTTAGATGTAAATGTGCGGATGGGAAGGGTACCTATCCTGAACTGAAAATAGAGTTTACGGTCGGATGGTATTTCGATCAATCCCCAGTATAGTTCATGTCTAGGATAGGCCTTAAATTCTAGAAATCTGGCTGTTAGTTGCGATGTACTCCCTTTGGAAGCTGATTCCATAGAGATCATTTCCCAGTACTTGTTTTTCAAGATTTCTTTTGAAGGGAAGACCGCGTTTTGGGGGTCATCCCATAGTTTATTCAATCCTAGTCTATAAAGTAATAATTTAATAGACCGCAGCCAGTCTATTTTACGAGAGATGTCTTTCTCCATTATTTCCTTTAAGCCCAGGGCATAGTGTTTGAGCTCCTCTGTCGACCAGACCGTACGCCAGTACAACAATGGCCGCAAATTAGCGGTATCTTGTAAGGTTTTCAAACCAAGGTCCCAAAAAAGAGGTAACAAGGGAGTGCTTTGAGGCACGCCGACAACTTTTCTGATAAGCTCGCTCTCCATAGCATTCAGACGTTTTGGATTGTTGCCATACCCCCATAGCTCTGACCCATATAGAGATGAGCTACGGACCTTCATTGAGTAGATTTCAAGGAGTGGGCCTATTGGCTGTGTTTTTGAGGTTTTAAATCTCTTTAAAATGAAGCCTGCCTGTTGCTGGAACTTCAAGATAGATAAATCTAAATGACTGTTCCAATACATGTTCTTCTGCAACGTAACTCCTAAATAAGTGAATGCATCGACCTGCTCCAAGGGCGAGCCATTCATGGAAATTACACCATTAAAGGGTTTATAGGATCTACACGGATTAGGGCCATTAAGAACCATAAACTTGGTCTTGGAAACGTTTATTTCCAGTCCCCGCAGCAAGCAGAACTCTTCAAAGCGTCGGAGGGTAAGCTGCAGGCCACTCGGAGTTTTAGAAATCAGCAACGTGTCGTCCGCGAACATGAGGACTGGGATTCGAGTACCGACCATAGCCGGTGCATCCGAGGGGACCCGGGCGAGGAACTCGGCCACCCCGTTCACGAAGAGCGAGAACAGGGTCGGTGCCAAAACACAGCCCTGCCGGACTCCCCGCTTCACGGGGAAACACTCCGTTACCTCACCCTGGCGACCCCATCGGACCCGGGCAAAATTGTCCTCATGTAGGCGGACGATCAGTGCCAGCAACTCCGGTGCCATCCCCAGCCCCTCCAGTACCTGCCAAAGCTTGCTGCGTGGAACCAAATCAAAGGCCGCCCGCAGATCGACAAACACGGCATACAAAACCCCTCTTTCTAAGACCACCGTCCTCCAATAGAGGACAATGAACCTAAAGATCTGATCTATGGTGCTGGTTTTTGGGCGAAACCCAGCCTGGAGAGGGCTTAGAACATTACTAGACTCCATCCAGGTCTGGATCCTACCCAAGACCAGACGTCCCATGATTTTTTGCATAGCATCAATCAAACTAATGGGTCTATAGTTGCTGGCCAAAGATTTGTCCCCTTTCTTGTATATCGGAACAATCTCAGCACCTTTCCAGGAATGGGGGATAGGCATTCCCTGCGCTATAGCATTAGCTAAATGAGTAATGTAAAGACTCCATCTTTGTCTGTCATGCAGGAATAAATCGTCCGGAATGCAATCCATGCCAGGTGCACGGCCCTGAGTAACCATGTCAAGCGCGATGTCAACCTCCTCTACACTAAACACAGGGGTATTGTAAAGCAACCTCTCCTGGAGATACGTACTATCGTCCTCAGCACCTTTTGTATATTGTGATTTAAAAATTTTTACCCAAGAACTCTGGGGAACATAATTATGGGGGCTGTCAGTGATTTCGCCCTTCTTCCATTTAAAAATATTCCAGAATTTTTTCTGGTTTTTGTCTGCACATGCTGCTTTTAAATCTTGCCACTCACACTCCTCCCATTCCTTTTTTGCTTTCCATTGGGCCTTTCTATAGATACTACGGACTATTTTAATCTTGGTTGGTTCTTTTGTTTTAAGCGCAAGTCCCAAATTTCTACGGGCTTGTTTACAGGAGGCGTTATACCAATCCTCCTGTTTGCTTCTCGCAACTTGTTTTCCTAAAAAAGGCCTACAGAAACAGGATTTGAGTTTGGCAAATAGTTTTCCGTGGATGTTCTCAAAAGCAGCTAGGGGTTGGCTGTTGTAACCCACCACCCTTATAGATGTCAAAGCCTCTTCGACGTAGGTCTCAATGCTATCTATAAGATCAGGGTGCTCTACTACTTTATTCCACTTAAGGTGGCGTTCGTCATTTGTTAGAGCATCAGCTGGACCTATCATTTCTGTAGCTCGGTCCCTACTATCTCCCGTCCCAAAATTAAAGATAGCGACTAGTGGATTATGGTC
This sequence comes from Triturus cristatus, assembly GCF_964204655.1. Classification (NCBI taxonomy): domain Eukaryota; kingdom Metazoa; phylum Chordata; class Amphibia; order Caudata; family Salamandridae; genus Triturus; species Triturus cristatus. The sequence continues at coordinate 303,528,980 of NC_140579.1, read as the reverse complement.
GCTTTCAATCCGTATCTTAACCTCCATATTCACAAGGGTATGCCACATCTCCAGATGGACCAAGATGTAGTCTATATTGCTTGCCCTGATACCATTGTCGAACGTCTTGCTGCATGTCCTATCTGATGCGGTTCTGCCATTGGCCGCCCTCAATTGGTTGCCCAGGCAGAACCCTTTCATATACAGAGCCGCCTCAGTCCACTTGCTCACTGTCTTTGTCTCGAGCTGTGGAACGCCCCATCTTAGGTCCTCTTCCTCTGTTAAAAACATGTCTTGGGGCCCTAGTGGCTCAAAAGTCGTGTTAAAATCTCTGGCAATCAATGGGAGCACATCATCAGGGCTGGATTCCACAAGAGTGTTCAATACTGACATCACCTCAGATTTTTTTCCGCCTGGTAAGCCCCTGGCATATACATCGTATATATCGATCTTGAATTTTAGCGGGCAAGTCAACCTAATGCCTAAAATATCGTCGTTCTGGGTTAGAATAGGTTGGATATCACACTTCAAACTTTGTTTGACCCAGATGACCAGGCCTCCTACTGGCCGACCCTTGGGCCTTTTTCCCGCTGGGACAAAGAAATTCAAGTAGCCCAACATGAATACAGGCTCTAGCGTCCATGTCTCCTGAAAAAGACAGATATCATGCTTGCAGATGAAGTCTGCCCAGACTGGGGACGTTAGTTTGGATCCAACGCCCGCCACGTTCCAAGATAGAAACGATACATGCCCTGTTAAGTTAATATCCTCTGCAGTACTCTCAAAGTCTGATAATGGGGAAAGAGCTGCATCTAGTAAAGAACGTGGTAGACCCTTAATACTTGGTGTTTCCTTTTGATGCACAACTTGTTGGTCTCGGTCCCTGTCCCCGATAATATTTATTTGGGCAGGGAACATGTCAACCATGCTTTCACCCACAGTTCTAGGCTGTTCTCGTTTCCTTAGGCCCTCTTCTGTTGCGAAAGCTACATAAGACTCTACATGATTATCCATTGCCAATGGAGCTGTATATGTCATTTCACAGTTGGAATATCCTCTAGCATTAATCAGTCAGTCACAGTCCGCTAGCCCAGATAGTACATCAAATCTATTAATAGATCTTATATCCTCAAAGGTGCTACCTTTTAACGAGAGTTCTCCACGTATAAACCCACCTAAGGGCAGGGACAAAGGTGCATAGAAGTAAGACAATGGCATTGTGTTTATTAGGGATAAATGGTCATTCAGCGGCCAAGAGCAGATATATTCCACACAACGCCTGTCTCTAAAATTAATAACTATACAGTCTCCCTTTAACATTTTAGGTCTTTTACCCACCCAATTTACTCTTCTAGCGAATAAAATTTCAGCACACATATGGGGCGGTAGTGGTCTCTTAACATTTAGCCAGAATGTGCATTTATTCTTTAGATCCCAATAAGATTCCCTTGCTCCGTTCTCCAACGGTGGGACCCCTGTTAAGATCACCACGTAAGGAGCGGCTTCAGGAGGAAGGTGTAGATCAGTTAGGCCAGACGAGGCCTGCACTGAAGTTTGGGCAGATGGGGGCTGCTTGTCTTTGCTGACACTACCTACCCCAACTCTATTAGTTTCAGCTCGTGTGGGAAGATAATCATCTCTAACCCGGCTTTCAACAACTAGGGAGGGTTGGGGTTCCTGGGGAGTAGGAAGATGATTTTTCATAGTACCAATTATTGATTTGTTAGTGGTAGTATTGGTCTCAGTATATAGACCTATAACACTAGGACACTCTTTTTGCGGACCCTGAGCCAGTCTGCCACCCCGTGGTTGTGCCGAGGCGAGTGACAGTTCCATACATACGAGCCTACTTTCAATAGAGCCCAACCTTTCATAAATTGGGTCACATCATTTTTTTACAGTACTTTTCAGTTTACTCCAAAATGATGGCGTGTCAATTTCATCCGTAAGTGTTGACCCCGAAGATGGTGTTTGAATTGGCCTTACTTCGGAGGTTTTAGGGCATGGGGCTATGTTCTTCTTTACAGCAGAAGCAGGGGAGGGACCTGACGTTGCGTTCTTGCCAGCGGCTATCTTTTGGTTTCCCCTGCGATATTTTTTCAGGGTAGGGGCTAATTGCTGATGGGCAGAAACCGCTTTTACGTTACTGGCTGAACGAGTCTTAATACTTGACAGAGGCTTGGTCGTTGAGACCACATTATCATTGTTCATAACGTCGACAATTTCATCCGGCGTGCCAATCAAGAAAGGGGAGCATATCACTATTTCATCATTTTGCTCCTCCATCAGCGGAGATATAGAGCCCAGAGAATCTGACCTGACAGGTTGGCAGCATGGTGGTGATCTTACGTTGGCCATATTTCCCAAGGAGGACCTCTTGTCGCACAGAATGTCTAAAGATAATCTTTTTTCTGTTAATTCAATGTTTTTGGCAAGCACTGACTGTACTCGCACCAAGAAGTTATCTAAAGTTCCCATTAATGCGCCCCCTGTTGATTGCATAATAGTGCCGTCCCTTTTGGCCATTTTATCCTTACCTTGATATATGTATTGGCAACCTCGGTCAGCAAATATCCCGCTAACTTGCAAGCAATTAGCTGCAGCCTATATACTGTAACTTGGCAAATGACTTTAGTCAGTGGATGTTAATGGAGGGTCCCGTTCCTTTCTCTAACGTTCTCGGACGGGCTCAGACGGGCCCGCCCTTGGCCCGGGCTTCGCCCCGGTCTGCGCCCCGCTCGCGTCCCGCTTACGCGAAGGAAGGCGTGAGTTTTATAAAGGGAAGAGGAGGAGCCGGGAAGAGGCACCAGGTGCGAAGGATGAAAGCGTTGCAAGGCACCCTGGCCCTCGCAGTCCCAGCGACGGAGGAAAGCAGCCTTCTGTGGTAAGTTACACCAGGTAAAAATTCCCCACTGTTCCACCAAGGTTTAAAAATGATTTAGGAACTAAATCCACAGTCCGCGCCTACGAGCGGCTCCCGCGAAGCGGGGGCCGCGAGGCGTTATGTAGTGAAGATTGGTGAGAGGAGGGGCCGGGAAGAGGCACCAGGTGCGAAGGATGAAAGCGTTGCAAGGCACCCTGGCCCTCGCAGTCCCAGCGACGGAGGAAAGCAGCCTTCTGTGGTAAGTTACACCATGTAAAAATTCCCCACTGTTCCACCAAGGTTTAAAAATGATTTAGGAACTAAATCCACAGTGCTAATGGATTTTACTATGATTCTCTTTCTCTGTATTTTAAAACTTGTTACATTACTGTGCTTTTATGGATACGATGTTATCCGAATAAAGTGTTTTTGAACCTTGAACCTTGGAAGATGTTTCTCAATTGGTGTTCGCTTAGCTGCCATTCTTGGCACTACTTTGATGTTTGGCTTAGAGTGTCAGATCATTGGCTGCTGGTACCTGCAACAAGTTCTGCTTCACTAAATTTGTGAATGCTCCTTCATATGCAAGTCTTCTGTGATTAATTGGAAAGGAACAAGATTTCACTCCTCCCTGTCCTTTTTTGTAGTACATGGTCTCTTTGTTGCCTGTGCATACCAGAACTGAGAATCCTGAAATCCACGGGAGGAAGGCTTGAAGGCCTAATGCCACTGCTTGTAAATCCTAGAGGTTGGTGTGTATTCGAGACTCTTGAGGTGACCGCCTTCCATTGACCTTTAGATTCTGGAGATAAGCTCCCCTCCCCTTAAAGGGAGGCAGCAGTGGTCATCACAAATGTGGATCTGGGTGGAGGAGAGTTAATCTTATCGACACATTAGGTTCCTGCATCCACCATGGTATTGCTTCTTTTTTCTTCTATGTGATTTTGATGATGTAACTAAAAGAGCCTTGGTCTTGCACTCATGATTATCTAGTTCCTCTTTGTGAAAAGAGCTGAAATCTTTCTCACCCTTTCTGTTAGGGGTAAAGCTTTGCTTTGTTCTGTGTCAAGAATTGGCCAAATAAATCTTATTTTTCTTTTTGGTTTAAGTAACAATTGTCCTTGTTGACAGTTAAACACAGGGTGTCGAAGAGTTGTAGACAAACCCTAGTAGAAGTTTTGACACCTGGGAAGCATGAAGTTTTAACCAATCAATCATCTAGCTAATGGAAAAATGGATTTCCCAATTTACTGATGTAAGCTGCCACTGGGGCCATGCATTTGGTGAAAATGCATGGGGCAGATTTAAGACCCAAGTTAAGGACTCTGAACTGATAAAGGAGACAGGCCACTTTGAATCATAAATATTGTCTGTGGGGCGTGAAAACACGAATCTTGGAGGGCCAATGATTTCATGTAATCTCCCTGGTGTAACAGGTGAAGTATTTCCTGAAATGTACCCATTCAATATGATTGTTTCTTTATGAATGTGTTTAGTTGCCATAGATCGAGTATCGGTCTTCTTTCATCTGATTTCTTTCTTATGAGGAAAGAACTTGAATAGAAACATATACGTAGTTGGGAGTAAGGCATGTGTTCTATTTGTCCCTTTTCAAGCAGCAATTCTATCTCCAATTTTTTTTTGTTTTAATTAAATGTTGAATGGGCCTCTTTTGTGGTGGCTTTTTAGGTGACATAGGGGTGAACTCTATGGTGTGTGCATTGTTTACTAATTATAGGACCAAGCAGTCTGTTGTAATACATTTCCAATGTTCGTAGTAGTCGGAAATTTGTCCACCTAAAGAATGCAGGAAAAAGAGTGTCCGGTGCAAGATAACATCACTGACATCAGTACAATTCCTGAAATCTTTGTTGTGTCAGTCTTTCTGCAGTGTGCCTGTCTAGAGTAGGCAGATAGTGGAGGTGATCTGTATTGTTTAGGATGGTATTGCTGGTTGGCACCCTGTTGAGACACCTGGTAAGATTGATAGCAGTAAAATAGTTTCCCACCTTTGTTGGGAAAATTAACTCTCCTCTAGCACCTTGGAAGGGCGGAGATCTTCTCTGTTGGAGAATACAGAAGGATCTTACTGTTTAAGAATACCACTGTTTGGTTTTTAAATAATAATCGACATGCTTTCCAAACGAAGCCATGTTGAAAATGTTGGTCTATGTGTCTGGGTGAAAAGATGCTGCCTTAAGCCAACCCTTTTACTTAGGGTAGCTTTCCCTGCAAGTTGACTGAAAGCTGTAGATGCCATGTCCATTGATGAGTCAGTAATTTCAGAGGATGTTCTCTCTCTCTCTTTCCTGAACAATGAATTCTCCTCATTCCTCTTTCCCTCTGGGAGGTATTCTATAATTGAATTCAAGGAAGACCACTTCAGTCGGTTGTATTTTCCCAGAAAAGCTAATGAGTTGGAAGCTCCATGAGGGGTAGCAGCCATTACTGAAAAATGTTTTGCCACATTGTCTAACCTTTTTCCCACCCTATCAGGTGATGTAGACCAGGGAGTAAAAGGTTTTCTTGACCTTTTTTGTGCTGTTGCATCATTACAGAGTCCGGTCGAGTGTGGTCTATAAGATATGCTTGAGAGTTTTCAAGAGCTTTGTATTTCTAATCTAGGAGGGTAATGATGGCTGCCACCCTTGATGGATTTTTCATTATCTGCAAGCCCTCCACCGACATATAGCAAATAATTGGGATGGACTTCACAGGCTTGAGCTCTCTCTTTAAAGTCATATAAGAAGCATTGTGATGGGCTCATGGATAGAAGGAAGTAAGACCTCTTTGATACTCTCCCAAGCAATGCATGAAATCCTCTGATGTCATGGAGAATTAGCTGTGGGTTGGGTTGGCAGAGCAGATAAAGGGGCACCGATATTTAGCCCCGGGTGTTGTACACTGTAAAATCAGCACAAATGGCAGCACCCGCATCTCAAGAGGGCGCTGCTTCTCTCGGTTGCTCAAGTAAAGGTTCTACTCGAGCGGCAGCTTCCTCAATGCAAACGGAAGGTTTGTCAAAGCAAGCAGTAGTGACCATCCGCGACTGCCCCAGTTGAGCAATCTCGCTTGTAGGTGGTCTGAAGTAAGATTTTCCTAGCACACGTTTCCCAAGTTAATGTTGGCGAGTGAGGAAAAAACTCTGCTCTGCAAAGTTTTTCAAAACTTCATGCACTACCTGGAGGGCAGAGTGGGAAAAACTCCTCAAGCAAAGCAGAATTTCACACCCAGGCCTAGTTTGCTCACCCCTTTACTGCCCCCAAATTTAAAAAAATTATTTAGCTTACCTTTTCAATCAAAATGTAAAATGATTTTAAATAAATACCACACACATTTTTATAAAACATACTGAATATTAATTGAAAACCTACAAGTGAAGGAAGGAATTTTTATTAAAAAATAACATTTAAATATTAAATTATTCTATTTGAATTATTCCTTAAATATTTAATGATGAGTTAATGTGCTGTACCATTTTAATGTTAGTTCCAGTTCAATTATTTTTATTTTAAATTCAATTTTTTCTTTTAAATTAAAATGTTTTTTAAAGACTGAATACGTGCTAATAATGTGTCCTATACTTTCCCATTGAGGGATCTCCAACTTGGTGGCAGACATCTCCTCCTACATTTGTTTAGTTACTAGCAGTAATTTAACACTGGTAAATTCTGTTTTAGATGTCGCAACCCTCTGATTTCATGAGGTGGAGGCATATCACTTGGTTGGCAGAAGGTCTGCACTTAAATGTAAATGGAGCATTGTAAAAAATTGTTGACTCATACTTAGATGGAAGAGCAAATTAAATTTTTAGAATAGTGCACAAGACAATTTTTTCTCCAACAACTTACACTTTATCCTTAATTAAAGTACACTACATTGAAGCTGGGGTCCAAATTCAAAAGTAATATTTAAACTCCTATACAAAAACAAACAAACAGCTTCAGGCATAATATCTTGCCTCCTTTCTTACAATTATACAACATGAATATAAAGAAATGCAAGATTTGAGTCAAGTGAGAATTATTATCATTCCAGATTTTACAATATTACTACAAAATTATTATTTCTAGAAAAGTTAACCGAAAGGGCATAAAGAAATTCTCAAAGATGAATTGATTTTTAATAAAACAAAGTCCAGAATTAAAAGATGCAACAATGTCCCAAACTTAATTTGTTAAACCTCTTTGTTATCATGGTAAGAAAGCTTCCTTCTTGTTTGTTTTTAGTTAGTTTTCTTTCCTATTCAACATGTAATTCAATAGAAGAGGTACTATAAATTAGATCAAAACCATTCCATAGGATAGCCTTTCAGCAACTTTGAACTTAGGGGCTCATTATGATGGCGGAAGGCCTGCCACCGCCGGGCCAGCGGTCCTTCCGCCATCATACAGAAAATTCCCACCGCCAAATTAGGATGGCGGTGGGAATCACAATGGTTCCAAGGCAGACGGAAAGTCCGTCCGCCAATGTTCCGCACTGCGGAACCCGGAACCAGGGCAACATTGGGATTACGGTATCCCTTTCCGCCTGTCTTTTTGCGGTGGATATCCCGCCGCAAAAAGACAGGCGGAGACTGGCTTTGGGGGCCCGTTGTGGGCCCCTTCTGTGCGGGGAGGGTGCACTGGGGCCCCCTGCAGTTCCATGCACCAAGTGGCAGGCACCGCGTGGTGCCTGCCACGTGGTGCAAGGAAATGCGGTGCAAGCACCTTTGACATTGCGGACGGTGCTGCAGCCAGCAGCACCACCCACAATGTTAAAGACCCAGGATGCGCCCACCAGTATTGTGGGTGCATCCTAATCGCAGTGGTGGGACCGCCCCATATCTGGCGGCCGGTCCCAATCACCACTACGGTGGCATCATCGTAATCACCCCCTTAGTTCTTCAAATGGTTTACATTACAGGCACCTAACACTTAATTTGAGGGAGTGCTTTCTTGCTTCTTCAAGGCTCAGTACACAATGATTTGTCTCATAGTCATAGAAGAACATTTGGATGAACACAGTATCATTTGCTCCCTGTGATGTACCTTTTAATCCTAAAGGTCCGGAGAGAAGAATAAGCATTTTGTCAGATCAGACTTATTATTATGGATTATCAACTTTGGGACAATATTGCATATTTTAATTCTCGACAATGTTTTCTAGAATCAAATGCATCACTGTTTATACCTGAGATTGTGTGGCATAGAAATAATAAAAGTGTAATAATACTAACATTTCTAGACTAATGATCTCTGCTTGCCCCAATCTTGCATTTATTTTTATGCATATTGTGTAGTCAAAATATTACTGACAACCTAGGAATACTGTCAGTGGGGTGTGAGCTTGCTCTCTTTTAAACTCAGACATTTTGAGTTAAACCTTTTTTTCCAACAGATATTGCAGATATTTCAGAACTCACTGAACTCAATTCACTTTTTTGCTTGCAAAATAAAAATTTGACCAAACAAAAATAGTGAATGCATATATATTCCTTATGCTGTGTGAAGTGTGTGTGACTTACGCGTACTGAGTGTACCACAAAGATTGGGCAGAGATATTGTGAAAGCTGCAAAATCATTTGATTACCTGTGGAAGATCAAAATCCACAGACCATCAGAAAAGATTGGAAGACAATTTGCAGCTTCCAACCCTTGCCATGACTTGTGTCTGTTTCAACCAGGCGTAAATCACAAAGTAAATTGTGGCCAATAAAAATGGTGGTGAAACCTTATATTAAGGGTTATTAGACAAATGCCAATAATAATGAAGTAGCTAAATCAATCTGTACACACACTGTGTTCATTTTCAAAGTTCTTTAACAAATGGAAAGCAAACCAATTGTAACATAAAGGATCTTTATCCCCTTCATATACATATGTCTGAAGTTATAATTCGTGGCTTCCAGTCTCATCACATAATCTATAAGCAGATTTTCTGTGTTCTTATGCAAGGTACCTGCACCTTGACTTATCTTTCCTAAGGATCTCATCACTAGTTTGTATACGTACTAGTGCACACATGAATGCTGTATTACAGAGCAACTAATAGGCTTTCACTGGTCGTTTTTCTCAAAGACTCTCTTTTATTTGGTATGTTTGTATTTGTATAGTTTACTTGAAAGTCCACAAAAATAATCATTAGGCAACATACATTTCACAAGTATCAGTTACTCCGTAACATTGCCCCCAAATGTACAGGATTTGTCATTTCACAATATTCCTGAAGGGTGACCTATTCTATAAAGTATTTTAAGGAGGTCCATTCTCAATTTTTAAATATTTTTTGAGTTTATATAGCTGGGGAAATAGCTGGCGGTCTTCTAATTTCTCGCTCAATAAGTATACCACCATGGAAGGCAGATGCCCAAGGATTCCTGATACAGCTCCTAACTATTTAGTTCTGCCTGCAACTCAGCTAAGCTGCTATTATCATTTCTGAGCATTTTAGTCATTATTTTCATTGTTTCGAGGCTATTTTTATAGCTGCCACGACGTACCTACCTTATTGGCGCCATCAATTCCTTTTTCCTTTCTGGTGTATAAGGATATATATCTGTAGCTGGAAACTCAGAGAGAAGTAGAAAATCTATGGTTAATTACCAAAATGGAAAAATGAAATCTGTACCTAAGATTTGGACTGTCCCTATCCATAAGTACCTAGCCTGTTAAGAACTTTAGATCATACCCACAGGTGAAATGTTTGTTTTGTGCAATTCACTCATTTGCATGCACTTATTGCTCATGGCATGATGGAAATATTTCTTAATTGGCAAAATATGCATTTTGCAATAAGTAAGTACATTGTGCTTGTGTTGCATTTTACACCTAAAGCCCTAGCTTCTTTGTGAATCAGACCTCTGACCCTGCCTGCAGGTAGGTCGCCCCCCCAGCCGCCACACTGTGGTACTGTAAAAATCGGAACCGTGTAGGTGGCATGGTCCCACCATGCCAAGTTTGGTATCAGCGAACCGCACATGAGCAACACGGTATGTATGAGTGTTTTCGTCATGTTTCACTGATGAATTCACTGTGTATACGATACTACATATTGTATCCATGGGTTCCATTTTACAGTAGTAGCCATTTTGTGGTTGCCCTCACATAGGCTGCGCACTAAGGCCATGCCTAGGTTTAAAGGACACGTACACCCTCTGTGACTTCTCTCTGACCTGTGCAAGCCGACTCCGCTGCCCGAGGACAATCCTGTCCGGCCGGTTCCTTTCTCGTGGCCTAACGTGATTAGCATCAGGGCTCGACCCATCATAAAGCCCCTGTTCGCACACGATCCCTGACTAAGCTGTTTTCACACCTGACCCTGTTTCCTACTTTATGGCTTGTTTTACGAGCAGGACGTGCCCATTTTATTGGGGTCTGCTGTTATCTGATGAGGGTTCTGAGCCTTGCTGGGTGCAATAACTGCATGCTTAATGAACTGAAATGTGGGATTGTCATTATGGCTCTGCTGTTCCTTTGAAACTAAAATATGTGAATGACCATTTGTAAAACAGGGGCGGTGTTGCCCCCAAAGTGCAATTTTGTGTATATAAGTAAAGATTGGTTTTTGGTTCGGGAGCAGTCTCCTGAGAACATACATCGTGTTGTACTTCTCAGATATCTGTGATTGGTCTGCAGCCAATAAAGCCGTTCTTTGAATTCACCTAGAAGACTCTGTGTTTCTGTGGGTATGAAACAGGAAGAATTAGAAGTCTTAGGGTGTGTTCCCCTGCACCGCTGGGTTCTAAAAACCCGGTACTTCGGTTGGCACCCAACTCGGGACGATTTCAGTGGTACCTGTCCAAGCCAGAGGTTCGTGGGGAGCTTCGTGTGGAAATTCTGGAGGAAGGCCGCCACTTCATCGACCCCTGCATGTCGATGTGGTCCGAAAGTCTTTTCTGCGAGGTTCTCCGCGTCCCGACGGCTACGAAGGAGACTGCTGTCCTGATTAATCGCCCTGTTTTGGACCCTTGACGATTTGGTAGAGCGAAGCAATTGAGAGAGTCTTCTGGTGAAGTCATCGATACCTCAGTTAAGTATAAGTGGAGCGTCTCCCAGTTTGTTTGGTAACCTTCGGGATTTTGGTATCCTTCGGGATCGCTTTGATTTGGGTCTTGCAAGAGCCAAAGCCAGAGGACTCGTGTATTCACGAGACTATCGTATTCGATAATCCTTTGAAGTTTGAAACTAGACTAGTGAGCAAAGATGCCTGGTTCTAGTAAGTTGGAAATTTGTTTTGCTTTGGTTGTAAAAGGGACTCCCGATTAGAGGATTCGTGTCCGGTTCCTCCAATTGGAACTCCAACTTATGAGCTTTATGTGAAACATGGCGTGGGCCCCATTGCGTATAATGAAGTATGGGTCCGATACACCAGAAAGGATGGTGTTTTAAAATGGCCCCAAAATGGTAGTTTTGACACAGAGATCCTAGATAATTTAGAAGTTAAATTGTTCAAGAAGACAGCCCGGCCGGCGATGTTTGATTCCTTCCGCCTATGGCGAAAGGAAGCCAAACAAAAAGAAATTAAATTAGCAAAGAAACATAAAAGAGAGAGAGGTATGTCGATCATGCAAGCAGCTTTGCAGTTCAAGGATAATGAAGAGGACCGAATGGATGAGCAGTTGCATAGGCAACGCAAACTAGTCATTGATAAATGTTACCCAGTTTTGCCACCCCTTCAACAAGATGAGTCAAAAGAGAAAGAGAAAGATTCTCTAATGTCCCATTTACTAAGTTCGCCACCCCCTTCTGCGCAAAATGCTACAGCGCCTCCACAGCCCGTAAATGTGCAGCCTCCAGTTAATGGGCAGCAAGCTTTCCCGCAGCCGCCAGCTCCTCCTCAGCCGGCTCCTGTCCTGGTAGCACAGCCTTCCCAAGGGCCGCCGATTTTGCAACCTACCACTTCTGCGCCCCTTGTGACTTTCCCTAGCACATCAGCTGCCTCTCTTGGTGCCCTACCTGCTGCTACCCCTGTATCTGTATCTGCACCCGTTTTCCTTCCCTCTGTTTTTCCCTCGGTTCTTACCTCGACTTCTCCTTCTGCACGACAGCGAATAGCTAGTGCAGTCACTAGTCTTATATCACCCCTCTTTGGGTCGTCTACTACGACCCCTGGTCCTCAGCGTAAGCAATTACGTAGTCAAATACCTGGTTCTAGAGAGAAAGAAGAACTGGACCGCATGGCATGTAGATGGATTGTTTATCCTTCTAGATATGATGTAAAATCTGTTGTTAATGTTTTTCATCAGTGGGAAGCGCCACAACAGCGGTACGTTTTTGAGAAAATGTGTGAAATTCTATGTGAGGAATTGGAAGATAATGATGTAGACTCCAGTCCGCAAGAGTTGTGTCAAGTGCGATTTGAATTTGGAAAAGGTACGATTGTGGGTTCTGATGTTGGGAAGGCAGTTGCGACACTGCTGTCTTTCAGGAATGGGGATTGTCAGCAATCGTTGTTTGGACAGGAATTCCCTGAAGGGAAACAAGCAAAAGCGTGACAATATCCGATGCGTGAGGTTCCTCCAGTTTGGAGACCTGGTGATGCGAATGCTAATCCACCTGTTCTCGCACATTTTCAGCGTGTTTGGGTACATGTTCCCTGGAAACGATCTGAAGTTTTAGCCCTTAAGCAGACATTGCCTGACCCCCGTAAGAATCCTGCAGGATATTATAAGGAGTTATCGCAGACTGCAGAATCATGTGTCATGAACCTGGCAGACATAGATATGCTGATATGCTGTTCGGGAATGTTGTTCCACAGCCTTTGTGGGGATTGATTCGCAATGCAGATCATGCTGCAGAGCTAGGTGACACATGGGCTAATATAATTAATGCGGACAATAGACAGGTTGGTGGTGCCAAGCCTGATCCCTTGGTAGCAGAACTCCCTGGTAGAATAATTAATTACATGAAAACTTTAATGCCCGCAATACGTGTAAATTGGGATAAATTATCCGCGTGCAAACAGAAGAAAGATGAAACAGTGTCCGATTTCTTCACTAGGTTTGAAGAAACATTTATCGACCACAGTGGTCAGGACATGAGTACAGAAGGTGGCCAACGGTTATTTGTTGATAAATTTGTGCATAATTTGCTTCCAGAGTTGTGTAAGAAATTAAAAGATTCGGAGAGTTCTTGGGCCGTTTCCTCTTCAGCACAAATACTGGCTACTGCACAGTATTATGAAAATAGGGATAAAGATGAGAAGGATTGAACAGACAAGAAAACGAAAGAGTTGAAAACGAAGGTTCTTTTACAACAGGCTTATCCGCCATGTGCAGGTCAGAATAATTATAGGCAAACCCAGGGTATCTATCAGCAACCCCAACAGTTTCAGAATAATCAGCAAATGTATGGGTATTATCAACCACGTGTCCCTATTGGTCCCAATCAATGTGGGTATTGCAAGGAGGAGGGTCACTTTAAAAATAATTGTCTCAGATTGTTGCAACGCACAAATAATGCTTATGGCGCAAGAGGTAGAGGTGGCCAGCAAGCCCCAAGAGGTAGAGGGCGTGGGAATGTTCTCCAGAACGCGCGTCCTCTTCCACCTCAAAATACGATGAATAGTTTTGATCAGCAAGCCAATGCGACCGGCAAGACAGTGCAGTACTATAATAATGACTACTATACAGAAGATGATGATACGGAAGGGAATGATTACTAGGACAGCCGTAGACAGAGAGAGGGAGTTGTTTCAGTGCCAGTGGACCAGAGCGGGCCGTATGTTAAGGTGACTACAGCGGGTATAACAGAGCCCTTTCTGCTGGACACTGGGGCTGCAAAAAGTTCTATTATGCGCTCCAAACTCCCTGGCGCGCCTTTGTCTGGCGAAGTGAATGTTTCCGTAGGTTTTTCTGAAGCCCAGGTTAGGAACCCGATCTCAAGTCCTATGGCCCTTTCTGTTGGACCTTGTGAGCTGAAAGCACCCCTCATCCTAACGACAGGATGTAATGAAAACTTGTTAGGATTGGACCTGCTGAAGAGATTACATGCAACATTATATTGTTCTCCCTCAGGAGTATAACTTACGCTGGGTAAGGAAGTGATTTCTCCCATGTATTTGTCAAAGACTGAACTACCAGCTGAATTATCATCTCTTCCTGATGCCCTTTGGGCCACTGGCCCTAATGATGTGGGCCTTTTGGAAATACCGCCTTATGTTGTCACTTTAAAAGCAAATGTTAAATTGCCCCGCATTCCCCAGTACAAGATCTCTAAGGAAGGTGAAAAAGCGTTGTTAACAATTATCTATGATTTAATTGAGAAGGATGTCATTGAAGAGACAACGTTTGTAATAGTCCGGTTCTGCCTGTTTTGAAACGTACTGACCCTTCGCAGCCACCTGTTTACAGATTTGTGATCGATCTTAGAGAGGTCAATAAGGTTGTTGTGCCACAGTTTCCAGTGGTCCCTGATATAACCGCCTTGTTGACCATGATCCCAGCTTCCGCTGCTTGGTTCTCAGTAATCGATTTAAAGAATGCTTTCTTTAGTATTCCGATTGCAGAGGAGAGCAGAGATATTTTTGGCTTTTGTTTAGGAGGTCGAAGCTTCCGTTTTAAACGTGCTCCACAGGGCTACTGTGAAAGCCCATCAATATACAGTCAGGCGTTAAAAGCACAGCTTGATGCCCTTGTTTTACCTAAAAGTGCTACCCTTATCCAGTATGTTGACGATTTACTAATCGCCGCAGATACTGAGGAAATTTGTAAACGAGCTACATCATCATTGTTGCGTCATTTGTCTACCTTCCATCACAAAGTGTCTCTCTCTAAGCTGCAATATTGTCGACAAGAGGTGACCTATTTAGGTCATCTCTTCTCGAAGGAGGGAAGGAAGCTGACCCCAGAAAGAATCCAAGCCATTGCACAATTAAGCGTGCCAAAGACAAAGAGAGAAGTGCGTGCTTTCCTGGGCATCACTTCATATTGTAGGCACTGGATCCCGAGTTTTTTTTCATTGGCAAAACCATTGCTAGCATTAACATATAAAGATATACCAAATCATGTCCCATGGTCTGAAGAGTGTCAGAAAAGTTTTGTGGAATTACGAGAGGCATTATGTTCAGCTCCTGTGTTGGGTACCCCCGACTATAGTAAGCCTTTTACCCTGTATGTTTATGAAAGGGACGGTTGTGCATTATCAGTACTGACACAGCCTTTTGGAGACAGACCGCGCCCATGCGCGTATTTTTCATCGACTTTGGACCCTGTAGCGAGAGCATTGCCAAGTTGTTTAAGAGCTACAGCGGCAGCAGCTGCGTCTATTCGACAGTCTGCTGGACTAGTGATAAATAACACATTGATTGTAATGGTTCCTCGTGCAGTGGACACATTGTTAAATAGGACCGAGACACAGCATTTAACTAATGCTCGATTGTCAAGTTACGAGTTGACGCTGCTAGCGAGTCATGTGCACATAAAGAGGTGCAATACGTTGAATCCAGCCACATTATTGCCAATCGCAGCAGACACAGATGAGGTTGAACAGCATAATTGTCTGTTCAGAACAGAAGAAGAAACAAAAGGGAGAGTGGATCTTAAAGATACTCCCCTGGTTGAATGTGATGGTACCATGTGGGTGGATGGTTCGTGCTTCAAGCTTCCGAATGGTGATACGACTGCTGCGTATGCTGTCACGACTCTGCACACGATTGTTGAAACTGCACACATACCACATAATTCGGCTCAAGCAGCAGAATTAATTGCACTCACAAGAGCAAGCGTGTTGTCGACAGAAATGAAAGTGAACATATATACTGACAGTCAGTACGCTTTTGGTGTGGCCCATAGTTTTGGGCGTTTGTGGAAAGAACGTGGGTTCCTGACTTCGCATGGAGCCAAGATTCAGAATGGTGAGTTAGTGAATGATCTCCTTGAGTCACTGACCTTGCCATTACAAGTTGCGATTGTGAAATGCAGCGCACACAAGAAGGTTACCGATGATGTTGGGCGTGGTAATGCATTTGCTGACGAGACCGCGAAAGAAACAGCAAAAGATGTGACAACCCGAATGTATGTTGCAGGCCCCGCAAGATGGGTTGGTGATGTTGGAATGTGTGAAGACACGATAGAGAGTGTGAAGTCTCTTCAAGCTGAAGCCACAGAGAAAGAATTAAGTATGTGGAAAGAGAGTAAGGGAAAATTAGATGAAAACGGTTGTTGGATTGATTTGTCAGAACACCGGCGTTGGTTGTTACCTGATGCGTATGTGCTTCCAGTGGTTATGATGGCGCATGGAATGGCACATATCAGTGTGAAAGGGATTTGTAAGTTGTTGGCTCCAGTATGGCAGAATGCTGGAATCTTTAAATGTGCAGAGAATGTAGTAAAAAATTGCATGGTATGTCTGAAATACAATCCTGGTAGGGGAACCCCAACTCCACCTGGTCATTTTGCGCCTCCATCATATCCTTTTGAAGTTCTACAACTAGACTTCATCCACATGGAAAGATGCAACAATTTGAAATATGTACTGGTTGTTGTTTGTGCCTTTTCAAAATGGATAGAAGCATATCCCCTAAAAGACAATACTGCCTTATCCACAGCTAAAGCCCTAGTTAAAGAATTTTTTCCTAGGTTCGGAATGCCAAGGATGGTATGGAGTGATAATGGGAGTGAATTTGTAGGCCGAGTGATGAAGAATGTGTGTGAGGGACTAGGCATTAAGCAAAAGTTTCACGCTGCAAATCACCCCCAATCAGCTGGATTAGTAGAGTGCTACAATGGCACCTTGAAGCTTAAGTTGGCCAAAATTCAGGCGAGCTCCGGTCTTAAATGGCCTGACGCTCTGCCCTTAGCACCCCTGTCAACAAGAATGACTGTACATTCGCGAGTGGGACTTAGTCCATATGAGATAGTGTTTGGCCGTCCGGCCAATGTGTGGGGAGTGCCAAGGCCGACAAAGTTCAGTGAAATCGAATATCCAGTACTGCTTGATTACTTGTATGAATTGCCGGCTAAATTGCGTGTCTTACACCAACAGGTTCACGATACTCTGCCCCAGGCCTCTGAAGCTCCAGGACACCCTATTAATCCTGGAACGTGGGTCCTAGTTAAAAAATGTTCAACGTGCAAAGAATGATGAGCCCCGTTGGATCGGCCCCTACCTAGTACTGCTGTCGACAAGATCAGCAGTTCGAGTGAAAGGGAAAAATAATTGGATTCACGGCATACACTGTAAGAGGATCCCTTTACCCCTACCATATGACCGGTGGGCCCAGGAGGGGATCGCTGACTCCGAGGCTGAGACTGTGTCTCGTTTTGTGCCTTTTAGCGATGCACGTGTAAAGGGGACAAATACAGAACGAGAAAGTGACGACATTCTGCAGGAAGCTATATCGCCATCAATTCGATTGGATACCACAGAGCCTGAACTCTTGTTTCAAGACCAGACAGTGCCTGGCAGAAATAGGTATAATTTGAGGCCAAGAACTATGGACAAATAAAAATTCTTTTTCTTTGATATTTTCAAAAGTACAGCTCTCTCATCTGAAAAACTTTTTGACTTTTTGTTTTTCGAACCACCATCCGGGTTCAACTGCAGGGTCGCGGTGCCAAGACTTTGGGGTACAAGCCGGAGACGTTAGGTCAATGGTTCTGGTTGGTCTAGGGCTTTCCCTGAACTGACAGGTGTACTCCTTAGCAGAAGATACTCATCCGCCGCGAACAGCACGATTAGAGGATGGAGTTTTTCAGGATGAAGAAGCCCACCGAGGAAACTAATTTCAAGAGCAGAATATGTAAAATAATGAATAGCAGATGCTTTGTAGTATTATGTCTGTTTGTACTCTTTAGCATAATGATGTTTTCTGTAGGTCGCGTATTATTGTCTTTCCAAGTGTCATTTGCACCCACTGTACAGCCCACACCTCTTCCTACTGTTTCCCAACACTCTTTCCACCCTCTGCCAGAACACGAACAAGCTAGACGTGCTGAATTCGTAAACAATTCGTTCATTCAGCTCCTGCACCAGCACCAACTAGTTATGAACACAACGAACTGCTGGGTGTGTGGTTTGATGCGGCACACCATTAATAAGGGCATCCCATATCTAGTACTGCCATTCAGCTATAATGGTTCATCATGGGCATTCCAGACCATGTTTCTTTTTGCGCTTGAAACCTACTCCCAGCGACCACCGCGCTCCATTAGACCTAACTCGAATAATAAAGCCTTGATGAAAGGAGTTGCAGATATGAGTAGAGATATCGATGCATATACATCTATTCCCAAGGATGAGTTGCGAGCTTATGTAGGTTGGAACGCGACTGGGTATAGCATCAGTTTGGGTGAAAAACAGCGCAAAAGTTCATCTCTGATTTGGGTCGTACCCCACATAGGTCGGTTCTGTCTACAAGGTAATGGTCAGAATCCAAGAGCTCAACTAGGGAAAAGTAACTGTACTGAGACATACACTTTTCCATCACAGTTTTCCCCTGCGTTTTTGGCTGCCAAGGGTACATACTTTGTCTGCAATGATCAAGCATATACATGGTTGCCCCCTGATTTCTCGGGCACATGATATGTTTCGAATTTGCTACCGCCAACATTTACTGCCGCCTCTGATTATCACAAGACAAGAGTTGTGAGAGGCGTCGTTAGTAAGGAAGATACTGCCGGGTCAGGAAGCGGGAGACTTTTTTTTTCCTGGGTTTCCTGCCATTTTGGGGACCAATGGGCAATAGTCGGAACCTGAGACAACTGACCCGTGTAGTTGAATCCACTGTTAATGTAACAGCCGGTGCCCTTGGTAACTTGACAGTTGAGCTTCAAGCGGATCGCCTGATGACGTTGCAGAACCGTATGGTTCTAGACGTCATACTTGCAGACCGTGGTGGGGTATGCAAGGTCATCCAATCAAGCTGTTGTATTTTCATACCGGATAACGCTCCAACAGTCTACCAGGCCATTTCCAAACTGCATAAGATTTCCGAATCCATTCACGTAGATAAAGGAGATTGGTCGCTGATGGGGTGGTTCTGGGGACTGATATCAGCTTGGGGATGGAAGATTTTAATAGTCATTGGAATGATCTTAGCCATTCTTTTCCTGTTCTGTTTATGTATACAGTGTGCCCCTGTAATGTGTAGCCACTGTGTTACATCATGTGTAAGGAAACCTGTATCGAAGGACGAGCTAAGCAATAGGATGATGCTACAGCAACATCTCCATGACTTCATGAATGTAGACTTGGACTCAGATTAGTATAGTTCTTGCCTATGTAAGGGCAAAAGGAGGGTCTGTGGTACTGTAAAAATCAGAACCGTGTAGGTGGCATGGTCCCACCATGCCAAGTTTGGTATCAGCGAACCGCACATGAGCAACACGGTATGTATGAGTGTTTTCGTCATGTTTCACTGATGAATTCACTGTGTATACGATACTACATATTGTATCCATGGGTTCCATTTTACAGCAGTAGCCATTTTGTGGTTGCCCTCACATAGGCTGCGCACTAAGGCCATGCCTAGGTTTAAAGGACACGTACACCCTCTGTGACTTCTCTCTGACCTGTGCAAGCCGACTCCGCTGCCCGAGGACAATCCTGTCCGGCCGGTTCCTTTCTCATGGCCTAACGTGATTAGCATCAGGGCTCGACCCATCATAAAGCCCCTGTTCGCACACGATCCCTGACTAAGCTGTTTTCACACCTGACCCTGTTTCCTACTTTATGGCTTGTTTTACGAGCAGGACGTGCCCATTTTATTGGGGTCTGCTGTTATCTGATGAGGGTTCTGAGCCTTGCTGGGTGCAATAACTGCATGCTTAATGAACTGAAATGTGGGATTGTCATTATGGCTCTGCTGTTCCTTTGAAACTAAAATATGTGAATAACCATTTGTAAAACAGGGGCGGTGTTGCCCTCAAAGCGCAATTTTGTGTATATAAGTAAAGACTGGTTTTTGGTTCGGGAGCAGTCTCCTGAGAACATACATCGTGTTGTACTTCTCGGATATCTGTGATTGGTCTGCAGCCAATAAAGCCGTTCTTTGAACTCACCTAGAAGACTCTGTGTTTCTGTGGGTCTGAAACAGGAAGAATCCGAAGTCTTAGGGTGTGTTCCCCTGCACCGCTGGGTTCTAAAAACCCTTTACTTCAACACGGTCCTCCTTGTGCCCTGCTGCTGCCTGTTCTCACCGCCGCTGCTGCCGAGTGAGTCCCCGCTGGTTGTGCCCTGCTCTGTGCCCTAGTGACCTACTTTGTTTTCTGTACCCCGTTGGTTTTGCTCCCCCTGCTCTGTTGTGCCCTGCTCTGTGTCCCAGTAACCTGCTTGTTTTTCTGTACCCCGTTATCTCTGCTCCCCCCGCTTTGCTGTGCCCTGCTCTGTGCCCCAGTAACCTGCTTTGTTTTTCTGTACCCCGTTATCTCTGCTCCCCCCGCTTTGCTGTGCCCTGCTCTGTGCCCCAGTAACCTGCTTTGATTTTCTGTACCCCGTTATTTCTGCTCCCCCCGCTTTGTTGTGCCCTGCTCTGTGCCCCACTGTCCCGCTCTTCGTTCTGTACCCCGCTCCAGCCCACGCCCCCCGAGCATCCACTTTCCCACCACTGAACCCTGTGGCCACGCCCCCCGCTGCCCCATTCGCCACCCCGCTCCCGCCTCCCAGCTGCCCCTCCCTCCCACTCCCACTTATATGGAGGCCGCGCAGCACTGAAGGGAGCGACCTCTGACCCTGCCTGCAGGTAGGTCGCCCCCCCAGCCGCCACACGGTCCTCCTTGTGCCCTGCTGCTGCCTGTTCTCACCGGCGCCGCTGCCGAGTGAGTCCCCGCTCGTTGTGCCCTGCTCTGTGCCCCAGTGACCTACTTTGTTTTCTGTACCCCGTTGGTTTTGCTCCCCCCGCTCTGTTGTGCCCTGCTCTGTGCCCCAGTAACCTGCTTGTTTTTCTGTACCCCGTTATCTCTGGTCCCCCCGCTTTGCTGTGCCCTGCTCTGTGC
The DNA here is from genome assembly GCF_964204655.1 of Triturus cristatus. NCBI lineage: Eukaryota > Metazoa > Chordata > Amphibia > Caudata > Salamandridae > Triturus > Triturus cristatus. The sequence continues at coordinate 303,508,224 of NC_140579.1, read as the reverse complement.
CCCACTGTCCCGCTCTTCGTTCTGTACCCTGCTCCAGCCCACGCCCCCCGAGCGTCCACTTTCCCACCACTGAACCCTGCGGCCACGCCCCCCACTGCCCCATTCGCCACCCCGCTCCCACCTCCCAGCTGCCCCTCCCTCCCACTCCCACTTATATGGAGGCCGCACAGCGGGCGCGCCGCTGACGCTGAAGGCGCGCCAAAGGCAAGCCCGTCTGCGCCCGTCCGCACCTGGACAACACGACGGATCTACGACCCCGCCACCCTCAATGCACTCAACACCGGCCGGAACCCCGCCTGCTACCGAGCCACCCCGAGACGCACCCACGGACCCTTCACCTGCCAAGACTGCAAATTCACCTGCCTCCGGACCGGCACCGCGTCCGCCAAGCCAGACACCAGCAACAACCACCTCAAGTGCATCCTGCTCAACACCCGCTCCGTCCACAGGCACGCCGTCGAACTCTGGAACCTGCTCGACACAAAAGCACCAGACGTCGCCTTCCTCAGCGCCCGACATCCCAATATCTATCCCGGACGGATACAAGATCACCCGGAAGGACCGCGTCAACCAGACGGGAGGAGGCATCGCCATCGTACACATGAACACCATCCGCATCTCGACCAACTCCGACGAAATCTTCACCGCCGCCGAACACCTCCACTTCCAGATACACACCGACCCTAAGACCACCCTCAGAGGCACCCTCATCTACAGACCCCCGGGACCACGCACACAGTTCAGCGAAGACATCGCAGACTTCATCAGCCCGCACGCCCTTCCCTCCGTTGACTACATCCTCCTAGGGGACCTCAACTTCCACCTGGAGAACAACAATGACAGAAACACCACCACCCTGCTGGACAACCTCGCCAACCTCGGACTCAAGCAACTGGTGAACACCCCCACCCACTACGCCGGCCACACGCTTGACCCCGTCTTCTCATCCAGCAAGCACATCTCCTTCAGCCACTCCACTGGACTCCACTGGACTGACCACAGCTGCGTTCACTTCAGCTTCAGAAGAACCACGAATCACCACCACCCGCAACAGGCTCCTCGCCGGAGCTGGAGCAAGATCACCGCCGAGCAGCTCACCGCCTCCCTCAGCCAGAACCCTCCCACCTGCACAACGGACCCCAACGAAGCAGCCAGCAACCTCACCAAGGGGATGACCACATGCGCCGATGACCTCGCACCACTAAAGAACCCTCCCAGCAGACCCGGCAGCAAGAAAACCCCCTGGTTCACCGACAAACTCAAGGACTCCAAGAAGAACTGCCGCACCCTCGAGAAAGCCTGGCGGCTCGACCAGACCACAAACAACAGGACCGCCCTCAAGCACGCCACCCGCAAACACCATCAGCTGATCCGCGCCACCAAGAAGACAGCACTCAAAAATCGACTGGACAACAACGCCCACGACAGCAAGGAACTCTTCAGCATCGTCAGAGAGTTCTCCAACCCCAGCGCCGGAAACAACGACATCACCCCCTCTCAAGACCTCTGCGACTCACTCGCCTCGTTCTTCCACCGCAAGATCGCCGACATACACAACTGCTTCGACGCACAGACCACGCACCCTACCACCGAACCAACGCCCGCCACCACCACCCTCGGCAACTGGACCACGATCAGCACCGAAGACACCATCCACATGATGAACACCATCCACTCCGGATCCCCCACCGACCCCTGCCCCCACCACGTCTTCAACAAGGCCGACGCCATCATCGCACCCCATCTCCGGGACATCATTAACACCTCCTTCCACACCGCCACCTTCCCGGAGAGCTGGAAACACGCCGAGCTTAGCGCCCTCCTGAAGAAACCAACGGCGGACCCCACCGACCTCAAGAACTACCGTCCCATCTCGCTCCTTCCTTTTCCTGCCAAAGTCATCGAGAAGACCGTCAACAAACAGCTCGCCACCTTCCTCGTGACGAACGGTTCCCTCGACCCATCACAGTCCGGGTTTCGGGCCAACCACAGCACCGAGACCGCCCTGATCGCAGCCACCGACGACATCAGATCCCTGATCGACAACGGGGAAATGGCGGCCCTCATCCTCCTGGACCTCTCTGCTGCGTTCGACACTGTCTGCCACCGCACCCTAGTGCAGCGCCTCAGCAACATCGGAATCCAAGAGAAGGCACTGGAGTGGAACATCTCGTTCCTCGCCGGAAGAACCCAGAGAGTCCGCCTTCCCCCGTTCAGATCCGAGGCCACCGAAGTCATCTGCGGCATACCACAAGGATTATCACTCAGCCCAACCCTCTTCAACGTCTACATGAGCCCCCTCGCAGCCATCGCACGCCAACACAACCTCAACATCATCTCCTACGCCGACGACACCCAACTGATCCTCTCCCTCACCAAAGACCCCGCCACCGTCAGAGCCAGCCTACACAAAGGGATGAAGAACGTTGCCGAGTGGATGAAGAACAGCCGCCTGAAACTGAACTCAGACAAGACGGAAGTCCTCATCCTGGGATCATCCCCCTCCGCCTGGGACGATTCCTGGTGGCCCCCGGCCCTGGGCACCACTCCCAAACCAACGGACCACGCACGCAACCTGGGCTTCATCCTGGACTCCTCCCTCTCGATGACCAGACAAGTCAACGCCGTCTCCTCATCATGCTTCAACACCCTGCGTATGCTCCGCAAGATCTTCAGATGGATCCCCACAGAAACCAGGAAGACCGTCACCCAGGCTCTCGTCACCAGCCGACTGGACTACGGGAACACCCTCTACGCCGGAACCACAGCCAAACTTCAAAAAAGACTCCAACGCATCCAGAATGCCTCCGCACGACTCATCCTGAACATCCCCCGACAAAGCCACATCACCGGACACCTGAGAGACCTGCACTGGCTCCCCGTCAGCAAGAGAATCACGTTCAGACTCCTCACCCACGCACACAAGGCTCTCCACGACCTGGGTCCTAAGTACCTAAACGACCGCATGACCTTCATGCCCACCCGCCAGCTACGATCGACCAGCCACGCCCTCGCCACCGTACCTCGCATCCGCAGAGCCACCGCCGGAGGAAGATCCTTCTCCTACCTGGCAGCCAAGACTTGGAACTCCCTCCCCATCCACCTCCGGCTAACCGAAGACCATCTCTCCTCAAGGAAGCAGCTCAAGACCTGGCTGTTCGAGCAGTGACGAACCCCTCCCCCCCAGCGCCTTGAGACCCTTCCGGGTGAGTAGCGTGCTATACAAATGTCGTGATTGATTGATTGACTAATGTTTTGGAATGTGCGCTGGCAGTGACTCCCCTCAATTAAGGGGCAGCTGTACCAAGGCTCTAGAATAGAAAAGCCTTGCACATGTCCTCCCCTCGTTACCTGGCAAATAAATTGAAATTGTCCGGAGGCTCTCGACCCTCTCGTAATGCGGAAAAGCTACTGCTTGAGCCCCCCGTCTTCAAAAGGGTAAGATCGATGGCGCAATCCTTCTCAGGCAATGCGGTGAGAATATGGAATTCACTTCCCCCATTGCTCCCTGCCACCTCCTCTACCCGGATCTTCAAAGCTAAACTCAAAACTCTTCTCTTCCAAAGACACTTTCAGAACTAATACTTTCATACTCCGGCCCCTCTTGGAAATTCGCTCTTCATTGTAAATTTGTATTTTTTCCTGTGCATCCCTCACCCCTGCGTGCTGTGTTGGATTTTGTGTTTGTGTACCCTTTATTCTCAGGCCCCTCTTGGAAGTTTGCTCTTCGTTGTAAATTTGTATTTTTTCCTGTACATTCCTCACCCCTGTGTGCTGTGTTGGATTTTGTGTTTGTGTACCCTTCATTTTTAGTCTGTGTAATGTTATATTCTGTACCACTTTTCTCTTGTAACGTAACTAGCTCTATTGTACAGCGCTCTGACACCTTTGGGTAATGTCCGCGCTTTATAAAAATGCACTAAATTAATAAAAATAAAATTAATAATTAGGGAACAGGTATAAGCATCAACATGGTGCTGAAGGCATTGTCATGCCAGTGTTCTAGTTTGCCTGATTGAGATCTTTAACTGCGCCCTCTGAAAAACATTTTGTAGCTTTCCACTTCTTGTTTCTCACCCCACACAATGTGCTCTAGGCAAAGGAAAAACCTATAATTTTCACAAAGTGCACAGTGAAGCCACCTTCAAAGGCTTAGCGTTGTTACAGGACTTGTGCTGCTGGTTTAACACCACCATTAAACAGCTGCACATTAAAACAACACATTGAAAAAAGCAGCTTCCTGAGCTCTCCACTGGGAAGCTTGAAAATCTTCTCTAGATTTAGTGCTTTTTGGAGGTCTGTGATCCCAATATTATTACATTCCAGATACACAAAAAGCTCTGTGAAAATGGCGACTGTTCCTTGGGGAAAGGTACTGTACTGCATAAGAAGATGAATTGTCTTCCAAGCTCCAAAATCCAATATTACACTAGGAAAATAATGTAAATATGCATTGGACAATATTTAAATGTACTGGGGAAAATATTCCCTCAATTGGCACGTAGACTTGCACGTGCTGGAATACAATGTAAAACCAGTGTGGCAGATTCTGGCGGGCTCATTTTAATAAAGACAAATCATTCACTAAGCATGTTTGAATCCTCATGGAACAATTGTATTGTGTATTTTCAATGACAGTATTGGTTAATTTTAAGAACATCTTGAAAATCAGCATAATTACACTTTTTACAACGGAATCATCCACAAGGACTTGCACAAAACTGCATTGTTTTGTGTTTAATTGCATTTTTAATGTCAAATATTCAGTTTTAAAATAAATGCCAAACAAAAACGACAACATTGGCTACCTTCACCTACATTCTTGGCTTTTGTGTGTTTGACTGAGGAGCTATCCATACCTAGGTTATTGGAGTGGTTATTATGTTTTGGAACAACAAAGTCCCCTCAACTCATATTTTTAAAGGAATATGCAGCGTTTTCAACACCTGTATTGCACAGTGTTAGAAATGGTGTTCCAGGTTAGCTGAGGTTTGCACCCAGGCCTGGCAGGCACTACGGGGCATATTATCAAGCGGCAGCGATAATTATCGCTGACCGCGCTTACCGCAAATTTTCCTATCGCCGGGTATCGCTGGAATATATCACCATGCTAGCGCTGTATTAACAAAGCTTAGCACAATGGCGAATAATATTCCAGCGATATCGGCGGAAATGGGCCAACATCGCTGGAAAACCAGCGATGTTGCAAGCAAAACGGCGATAACCTTGCTAATACGATATTTTGTCATGAAGTTTTGTCAGGCACGCCTACTTTGCATCTCATTAGTGATGCGAAGTTAGGCGTGCTGGAAACGGGCGCGAAGTCAAGGAAATATACGCTAGTGTGTCTTTGACGATATTGCAATAAAATGATCGCTGCTTTTCGGCCAGAAACGGACGCTAAGATGGTGATAATTTTATCGCGGCCCCTTGATAATATGCCCCTACTTCTCTACTCAGGGTAAGCTAAGTACACACTAAAAGACACCCAATGCTCACCCTTTGGTAGCTTGGCACAGAGCAGTCAGGCTTACCTAAAAAGGCAATGTGTAAAGTATGCAACACACAGCAACACAATTAAAATAATGCAAAAAGACTCCACCCAGGTTTGTAAGAATAGAGAATTTTATCTTAGTAAATCAAGACCAAGACAACAAAAATCCAATCAGTAGAAGTCGAGATGTGAATTTTTAAAGATTAAATCCAAACACAGTGCTTAGAAGTCAATAGCGCTAAAAGGTTCCTTTAGGTCGCACTAGACTGGGGTAAATCCAAAGTTCAGGCCGACCGTAATGGAGGGCAGGCCGGCTACAAAACCCAATCAGGGTCCACTGAGAAAGTACGATGCGTCGGTTCCAATTCACACAGTCGGGTGGATGTGTCAAATTCGACCCATGCGTTCAGGACCTCAGATCGAGGCTGAATCAATGCCGAAACTCACAGTCAGGACCTTGGAACGGCACAGGGTCGTTGTCGAACCTCGCAGTTGGGTCCTGTTTCGTCGTTGAGTAATGCAGGCATATCAACAGATCGGCACTGCGTCAGTGTTGAAAGTAGCTGCATTGGTTCTAACTGGCGCAGTGGTGATGATGCATCTATATTGTAGCAAAACAGCTGCAAACCCCACATCTGAGGCCCAGAACTGGATGAGGCACCTCAGACGGGTAGGACTCACAGATGGCCGAGACCAGCAGAATTACAGGAAGTCTTTTGTATTCCTGAGGCTTCAGAAAATAGGAGGCAAGCCAGCAAGCCCTTGGAGATCACTTGAAGGGAAGGCAGAGTCCAGCTTTCCTTCAGCAGAGAGAAGCAGGCACCAGGGCAACAAACAGAAAAGCAAGCCTTCCAAATCAGCAGTCCATTGACTCCCTAAAGCAGCAAAGCAGTCGTCTGGCTGAGCTTCAGTTGTAAGTAAAGTAGTAGTATCTGCTTTTAAGGGGTCATAGACACAGTGCTTATACCCAAAAGTGCCATTGATGTCGGGGTGACTTCAAAGCAGCTCCCTGAACCTTTCCAACCCAGTCCTGTCTGCCAGGGTATGTATGGGAGGTAATCAGCCCTTTGTGTCGGGACAGGACATAGCCTATTTAAGTGAAGTGTTAGCCTTTCCCTTTCATCCTGCCAAGGCATTGCCATAAGAATGCAGACATGTGTAGATAGGTATGTTATGTTATGTTAGCTACTCCTCTCTGATCAGGAATTACAGCTTAAAGTGTGTCAAGGAAATCCCAATGCTAACCTACGAGAGGAGTAGGCCTCACAGTAATGAAAAACAAAATAGGCTTTTTGTCACTACCAGGACATGCAAAACATAAAAGTACATGTCCTACCTTTTACTTACATAGCACCCTTCCCTTAGGGCTACCCAAGAACAACCTTAGGGGTGACGTATCTGTAGGAAAAGGGGAGTTTAAGGCCTGACAAAGTAGTTTGAAGTTCCAACTAAAAGTGGCACTAAGCTGCACACACAGGCACTGCAGTGGCAGGCCTGAGACAGGTTTGAAAGGCTACTTCTGTGGGTGGTACAATCAGTGCTGCGGCCCACTGGTACCATTTAACTTACAGGTCCTGGGCCACCTTACAAGGGACTTACAAGTGAATTAAATATGTTAATCAGGTGTACACCAATTACACATATGTTTAGGGAAGAAGCACATGCACTTTAGCACTTGTTAGAAGTGGTAAACGGCTCAGAGTCCTGAGGCCAATACAAAGAGCTCAGAAAAAGCAGAGGCAGGCAAAAGGTTTGGGGTGACTCTTCAGAGAGGGCCATTTTCCAACACGAATGCCCCCAGCCTTAAGCCAGGGTAGCCTAATCAATACCTTGCTCGACTTCCCTGCTTAGGGTGATAGAACTTGGATAATGGCCCTCTAGTGCAGAGGTACTTGCTAGTTCTACACCTCTGTGAACCCAATTGTATCCCCCTGCTTTATGCTCTCCAGGGCCACTAAGCCAACCCATGGGGAATCCTTCTCCTTACCTGTGGACCCCATCTGTGCAGTACCTAACCTTAAATGCTCACGGATACATCCCAGGAGGTAAACAGTACCACCATGGTCAACAAAGTGCTGTCGCCCATTCTGCCCCTTGAGTCTGGCTTATGTCCGCAACCCAAGGAAAACTCCGTCCACAAGGACAGTAACCAATAGAGGCCACTGCCAGCTGCTAGTGTCAAGAGTCAAGCGCCAGTCAATCCCGGGGTTTCTGTCCTCTGTGGTTTCTCAGTGTGAGGGACAATAGCACCAGGTGCCTTGCATCCTTTCTCCACTCTACCTCTCACCATTTCAGGGGTGGCATCCTGTCTGTAAATGGTCCTCCAAACCATAGTCTGTACCCATAGGCTGGAAAGGAGTCAGGGGTGAGTCCTTCCTCCCCCCGCCCCTTCATATGGGGTTCTGTCCCCTCCATTTGGGAGTGGTACCCCAGAAAACTGAACTGTAATGGCGCCTGTGGTGGCCACTACTCCTGACACAGGGGGTATCTCATTCCCCAAAATGCAGTCAATGGGCATCTTGGGACTAACCATGACCCTTCTCTGGGTCACCTCCTCACCCCCACTCTAAGGGCACTAGGGCCATAGGGCTGAAAATATCCTGCCCATGGGCTGGAGCCACTCTACACACTTTGCTGGTGTACTACTCTGGCCAGCTAGCTCTTCCACAACCATGGTCCTGATAGCCCCCGTGTCCCTCAGAGCAGCGTTTGGAACCCCATTCACTCCCACCTGGTTGAAGGTATGACTACCACCCTCAGGGATCACCAACTCACCCTCTGAGTCTTTCTACAAGCCAAGGGAGGTCATGGCACGTTCTATGACCTGCCCCTGGAGACTACTTTTCCCTAAGACTACTTGGGCCAGCTCTGTAAAATTCCCACCAGGAAATGGTGTCTTCAGACAGAAGGAATCCCCCTGCTTGTGCGCTAGTTGGGAACACTCAAAACAGAGGGGTTGGAAATGGGGCACACGGGGCCACTGCCACCCAGAACCTCCCACCCTCTTCTCAGAAGGGACAAGGGAACCCATTCCATCCCCCTTACACTGGTACTTGTCTAAGTCTCTCTAAACCTCCCACTCACTCTGTTCTCACTCTGTTGGGAGGAACCTGAACCACCAGGTACCTTTCTGGACACTATGGTGCTGACCCAGATGTCGGCCTTCTCAGCAAGCTTCCTGGAGTCAGTAAGCTTGCTATCAACCAGGTGTCGGCGCAGCTCTGGAAAACAAGTATCAAGAATGGACTCCTTTAATAGTAAGTTGTACAACCCTTCATAATCATCAACTTTGCTTCCCCTCACACAGCCCTTCAGTGCCTTACCAGCATAGTCCAGAAATACCACCCATGTTTGTGCAGAGTTTGTGACTGGTCCTGAACTGTTGCCTGTACTTCACAGCGGTCAACCCATACTTACTGACTAAAATGATTTTAATGGTAATGTTGTCAGTCTGGTCCCCCATCTCTAATGTAAAGAGTGTGTTCCTCACCACTGTGGGCATGTTTCACCATAATCTATCACTCAGAACTCCTCTGAGATCCTGTGCACTTTCAAAGCCACCTCAGCGGCTACCAACGACAAATCTATGTTATCACCCACAGTATAACCTGGCACCATATTGTTTGGGATATGAAATCTGGGCTCATGTGAAGACACTGCAGGTATGCTGCCACCAACATTGTTGTTGCTGGACCCCACTTGGAAGGCCCTCAATCCAATTCTCTGAGGCTCAGCTCATGGGCCATATTCCTTTCCTTCATGGCCAGTCTCTTCTCTTCTAGAGCTTACTCCTTCAGTAGCTTGGCAAGGTCCTTCTCCCTGTCAATCTTGGCAGGCTCTAGTTTAAGTTTCCTCTCCTCCCTCCTGCCTGCCAGCTCCTCTAGGGACAGGCTTTTTGAGGGCACACTGCTGCCTGATCTAGAGTGGACTTTTAGTCCTGGGAGTTATTTGCTCCCCCCATCCCCTTCTCAGTAGACTGCATGACAAAACCCACTGTCAGGTCCAGCTCTGATCCTTTCTCAGACACAAATCCATCCTCCACCTCTCCTGCTGGGTGGGGGGATGCCCATGTTCTTAATTTTTTTCAAGCTCTGCCTTCTTCCCACTTCTCTTATGGAACAACCCTTTCTTCTGGCAGAACCCCTTGGGGTGGGCCACAGTGTATGCCTCCAGGCTCTCCAGCTCTAATTCCATATTGCCAGGTTAGGACATTAGACATTGGAGAGAAAATGGGACTTAGGCAAAAGGACTTTGGAAAAATCTAAAGATTTCACAACAAGGAGAATTAAAAGGCTCACATTGGTCTAAGTATTGAGTTGTAATGAACAATGAGATACTATATGGTATTGCACAAACACAAGTCGTATCATCACCGCTCATCACCAATGTTAGAAATGTGATTTCTATTTTGCTGAGGTATGCACCAAGGTCAGAGTGGAACCACCGCTCTAGTCACGGTAGGCAAAGTACACCCTAAAAGATAATCCATGATCACCCTCTGATAGCTTGACACAGAGCAGTCAGGCTTTTCTAAAGAGGCAATGTGTGAAGTATTTGTGCAACACACACGCACACACAGTAACACAATGAATATACCCCAAAAGACTCCACACAGGTTTGTAAAAATAGAGAATATTTATCTGAGTAAAACAAGACCAAAATAGAAGTTGAGATATGAATTTTTAAAAATTAAATCCAAATACAGTGCTTAGAAGTCAATACCGCTAAAAGGTAATTCGAGGTTGTGCTAGACCGGGGTCCAAAATTCATGCCGACCATGATGGAGGCCAGGCAGGCTACAAGGCCCATGCAGGGCCTGCTGATAAAGTACCTAGGATGGAGCAAGTCGTCCTCGTCAAGAGTAGAGTACGTTGGCTCCGGTTTATGCAGTTGTGTCGATGCATTAAGTTGAGCTTTGCAGTCGAGACCTCGGATCAAGGCTGCATCGTTGTCAAAACTCACAGTCAGGACCTCAGGTTGGTGCTGTATTGTTTTCGAACCTCGCAGTTGGGTCTGCGTCTTTGTCGAGCCATGCGGGGATGTCTCTGGATTTGCATTGCATCAGTGTAGAAGGGCACTGCATCGGTTCTGATCGGAGCAGTCGGGATGATGTGTCGATTTTGTAGGAAAACAGCTGCATACTCCACTTCAGTGGCTCAGAACTGGGAAGGGCACCTCAAGCAAGGGTAGGACTCACAAATGGCAGAGTCTAGCAGCACCAACTTATTTGTAGGTAGTAGTGTGTGTCCGTGAGACTTCAAAAAACAGGTGGCAAGCCAGCAAGGCTTTGGAGATCACTTGGAGGGAAGGCTGAGTCCAGCTCTCATTCAGCAGGCAGCAGGGCAAACAACAGAAAAGCAGGCCTTCCAGATCAGCAGTCTAGTTGAGTACTTTAAGCAGCACAATAGTCCTTCTGGCAGAGCTTCAGGTACAAGTCCAGTAGTGTCTGATTCTGGGGGATCAGAGACCCAGTACTTATAGCCAAAAGTGCCTTTGATGTGGCAGGCGTAACTTCAAAGCATCTCTCTGAAGTGCACAAGGATCCCTTTCAACCAAGTCCTGTCCACCAGGCTATTTGTGGGGGGTAATCAGTACTTTTTGTGAGCAGGACAGGACACAGCCTATTCAAGTTAAGTGTTAGCCCCTCCCTTCCATCCTGCCCAGGTATTGTCATCAGAATGCAGATGTATGTAGATGGGTACTCAGACACACCTATCCTTCCTGTGTGCAGCTGTCACCCACCCTAGGCGTGTATTGGAGACAGGCTGTCAGGCACACACAGCAGTAAGTGCACAGAAATGTCCACTTTCTAAAAGTGACATTTGTAATGTTAAATCCAACTTTACCAGCAAGTAGGATTTATCAATACAATTCCAAACATAAGAAACATGAATAAGCTACTTCTCTCTTATCTGGAATTACAGCATGAAAGTGCATCAAGAAAGTCCCAATACCTATAAGAGGAGTAGGCCTCACAGTAATGAAAAACAAAATAGGATGTTTGTTACTACCTGGACATGCAAAACATAAACGTACATGTCATATGTTTTACTTACAGAAGACCCTACCCATAGGGCTATTTTACGGGTGATTTCTATGTAAGAAAAGGGGAGTTTAAGACTTGGCAAGTAGTTTAGAAACACCAACTTGAAGTGGCAGTAAACTGCACACACAGGCACTGCAGTGGCAGGCCTGAGACAGATTTGAAAGGCTTCTTCTGTCGGTGGCACAATCAGTGCTGCAGACCACTGGTAGCATTTAACTTACAAGGGACTTATAAGGAAATTAAATATGTCAATCGGGTATACACCATTTACACATGTTAGGGAAGAAGCGCATGTACTTTAGCACTGATTAGCAGTGGTAGTGTGCTCAGAGTCCTATACTCTAAAAATATTTTCAATAATCTGCAGAGATGTTAGCATTAATGTGATATATGGAGAAAGGGGGTAATTCACATGCAGAGCCCCCCTACTAACTTGTATTCAAGCATGACAATACATTTAAATAGTAAAAGAATCAGCAAACACTCCCAGGGTTTTTCAATGGTCTATGTTTAACCTGCAGTCTATCTGAAAAAGTCTAAAAATTATATTTGCAAGCAGGACCCAGTTTAAATTTCATGTTGCAGAGAGCAGCTTCAAAACATCTCACTTTAACAGCAAATGTATTTCGTAATACAGCAAATCATGCATTACCAAACACCCTCTTTCCAATAAAATAATAAATTTCTATGCTTTGTACTTTGTATAATTAAACAGCATAGTATGGTATTTAACAAACTGCGTTCATTTCCCATTTCCCAGAAAGGTTTTCATGCTAACTGCACTTAATTTTAAAACTTAAAAAAAATACTTAATAGATTACATGTGTAATATTGACCATCATTGCCATCACAGGGTTCTGATGACATATTGTCTCTTCCTCAGGCTGCCCTATCCTCTCGCATGCCAACGAGGAATACAAGATCAAAAAGTCGTTAACATTGGACACAGATCCTTCTTTCATTTTTTGTACTTTGGGTAGAATATTATTTGTAGACAATATGATGTTTTGAATTTTATTCTGTGCCAGTCTCCTCTTTGAATACTTGTGTAATGGAATGTCAAACTATAGAGGTGTATCATACAGAGAAAAAAAAACTCCTCTTCAACAGTAGAAAACGAGGAACCCCAGATTTTCCCTGATGTGCTGCAAATCAGGTACCTCTTCTCTTCGCATGTATTTTCCTGATGAGAAGGTGCTGGATAACTCATATTCTGAGTGAGATTACCCATCCTGGAAGATTGTGCTATTGGACTTCAAACTTCTGGAATTCTTTGTCTTGCCATTGTCTTTTGCAGCAGGCCCCTTGGAGACTGCCCCCGAGATCACCTCCTGCACCTCTGTTGCTGTCATTAACAAAGGAACACTTGGTGAGAAGGCTGGAGACCCTAAACTCCTATTTCTTCCCACAGGTATTGGCTCCTCCTCCTCTGAAGAGGTACATAGAGAGATTTGCCTCATCCTTGCATTTCTCTTCTTCTCCATTGATGCCAGAAACAAATAACAACCTGTCTGAGAAAAGGTTTAAGTGAAAAAAGTGCCAGCTAAAATTAGCACCAATGGAGAAACTTGAGTTTCCCTTGCCACTAATAAAAGCCCCAATCTCCTAAAGTCAATGGTAAGAAAATATGGAAAGGCTACAATTTTTTTTCTAAATTGCATGCTCACATAGCAACTTACTGGTCCTCTTACAACATTCCAAGGCACTTAGAGAGTCTGGATACTCTCTCTGTGTCATCGCTGCCACTGAATTGTTGCTTTTTCTCCCTATGACCCTGAAGGAAAGCCCCAACAATGTTGGGCCAGTGAGACACTATCTTGACTCGCTTAACCATGCCAGGCGCTGCAAAACACTCCCACAGCTTCTCTAACGGTGTAGCAGTGTACTGACGAGGGTAAAGCCTACCCTGCAGCCTTCACTGGAAAAAAACAAAATCCATATCTTCACACTCACAGCTCCAAACATGGCCGCCTTGGTGAGTCCATAAAGATAAAACTGAAACAGGACGCGTGACAGGGAGGAGGGCACTTATATTTCAATTGATGAGTTGTTATTGGAGACAGGCCTCCCTTGTTATGACACGTTATGTTATGTTATGGTAAGCTAAGTTAAGTTATGTTAACAGATTTTGTAGCACACTATACCAGAAGGTGTCAGAGGGCTTTGGGAGGCAGTACGTAGCAGTCTGTAGTAGTTCAGAGGATGACTATGTGTTCTGGGAAGAGAAAAGCCATGTTTTCAGATGTTGTTTAAAAACAGATAAACAGTCAAGTCCAGAGACGTGGGTGGGAAGGATGTTCCATAATTTGGCAGCAGCCACTGAGATAGAGCGACCACCCCATCTGGCATTCCAAAATCTGGGAATTATTACAATTTTATGGAAGGAAGATTTAAGAAGCTTGCTAGGAGTGCACCAACAAAAGAATGAGTTAAGTTGACTGGGCCCTTTCTGCTGCAGGGCTAAGAACGCTGTTGATGAGCCTGTGAAGGGAACGAATCCTGTCCCTGATCAAGAGGTGTTTGGGGATGTTAAGGCCACCTCTGTCCTGGGCTTTTCTTTCAATCTGACTCCATGTGTAACCCATCTCCTTGCAGTCAGCCTTGAAGCCTCAGTGCCAGGTATTTCTTGACCTTTCTCTTTTCCTAATCCCTTGAGCGTTCCAGGTCAGGGCTTGTCTAGTGATGTTTGATGCGATTTTGCAGAGGGTGTGACCTATCTAGCCCCAGGGGCCTTGTCATGATTTGTTCATGAGCAGAGAGTTGAAAAATCAGCTGTTATAGGTCGTTGTTGCTGACTGTTTTTGGGCAGTGGATTTGGAAGATTTTCGTCAGGCAGGTGTTGATGCAGGTCTTGACTTTGTTGGTGGTGGTCACTCTTGTCTCAAGTTTCTGTTCTATAAAGAAAGACCAATTTTACATTTGTGTTAAAAAGCCTGATCCTGGTTTGCAGCGTTAGGTCCTTGGAGCTTGAGATCTTCTTTATCTGAATAAAGGCAATCCTCGCTTTGCTAATTCTTGCCTTGGCATCGGTGTCTGTGCCGCCCTGCTTGTCTATGGCACTGCCCAAATAGGTGAAGGCCTCAATCTCTCCCAGTGGATCACCTGCAAGAAGGACTGCGATTCAGTAGCAGCCGGCACGGATCTGGAGTGGCGGGGGAGGGGGTGATGCAATTTCTTTTTTTAAACGTATCTTTTAGCCGCTCTCCCGCTCGTTGTCTTAATCTCTCCTCTCCAGTGCCAGAACAGGAAGCAGCCAGGCTTCCTCCCCATAGCCAATCAGAATGCTGCAATGCTGAGTTGTGATTGGTCTGAGCGCCGTGGATCAGAGCACAACCAGGGAATGGGTGTCTAGGCATGTTCTCTACGCAGACTGTTATGCAGCCTGCATTAAGAACATGCAAAGTGTGCATGACTGTTTTGGACGACCTCAGAGGGCCGGCTAAACAGTCACTGTGAACTTCGAGTGGGCAAGTCTGCCTGCCATGTTAGCCTTCGGGATCTTGGTTTTTCCCATGTGAATGTTGAGGCCAAGCTGTGCTGCCACCATGTTGGTCTTCTCTTTAATCCGTAGATGGGTATGGGAGAGAAGGGCCAGGTCGTCTGCAAAGTCAAGGTCTCGAACTGCATCCAAGGTGTTGATAAAGCTGGATTTTTATGTATCTTACCATCACCAAGAATCCTCTCAGGTCAGCAGGATCTTTCTATCTGCTAAATAGTGTGAAGGGGAGAAAATCCAATTTTTGGCACGTAATCAAACAAATCGAATTTGAACTCTAAAGGACCACCGACTCTGAATCTCAATTTTTAGGGATTTATTACAAAGCCACAAATAATTGCACATACAAGCACCTCATCACGAGGTTAAGAAAATAAATGGACACTAATACAAAAAATATCCTACGCAGGAGTCTCATCCGACTCAGAATAAGAAGAATAGTCAATTTAAGAAGCATTAGGCAACCTATGACAGCTCCAATCTCTATATTAGAAGTCATCAACCTAAAAGGAAAAATCAGTTAGTCTATCCCTACTTTATCTCTAAGGTGACATCCCAACTTAGCATTTTCCCCAGGCAAGATGATAAAAGGTGTCAGAGGTGAAGACTTCCTTAGAAGTACACTCACTGTCTCAGAGCTCGTTCTAAGATGCTCCTTCTAGTTTCCCATCTAAACCTCAACTGATCAACCCACGGTGCACTGTCCCTAATTAAAAATCCCAAAAACGTAGAACACGCCCTCCATCACACCTCTGCAAACAGGTCTTCCTCTCATACTTTTCCTCTGAAACTTGTATCTCATCCAAAGACAGTTAGCTTGACCTTGGGTCTCCGCCGAAAGTATCATCCCTGCATTCCAATATACTCCCATGTTGGCTTCTCATACCATCCTCACTCCTGAAACAAAGGGTTAGTCTCACTAATGAGCTAGGTGTCCTTGCACCTGCAACAGAAACATGGGAACGAGAAACTTTCCACTTCTCTGAGACTTTCTAACATCTCTGAAACCCAAAGCCTTACCAAGGGAAACCATTTTCGGCCTACAGTATTTAGCTAACATAAGAAACGAATAGGCCTTCTCTTAAACGTATATGCGATCAGGCCCTTACACAATTTAAACACACATTTTCTAAAATCACACTATAAGCATTGGTATTAATTAAATTGCATACATGAATAAACAAATCTACGCGTGCAGACTTTAATATGGCGCACGTTTAAACCTAATGCATCACATTATACGGAAACCAAGGTATTATGTGTTGTCTAAAATACATTTTCGATTAAACACTGCATTGAGCTTCATAAATGACATGATTATATTTCTATTCGCACTATTAAATGCTGCTTTTAGTATTACACGTTAATACAATCCCACTAAATATATGGGTGCAGACTAACAGTGATTATGGTGCAACCCTACAAATTTCAGAATAACATGGAGCTCTACAAGTGTCCACTAGATCCCATTTCATGTCTGAGCTGTGGATGTCTTCATGGTCTAGTCTATGGCCAGCCGGAAGAGAAAAGGTGAGAGCAACTTGCATATATGGTCCTCACATGGAGGGCTTCCTTGAGTTGTCCTCCATGGACTATCTTGCAGGTCATTCCCTAGTAAAAGTGCTTGATGATTCTTATGAGTTTATCTGACACACCGTAGTGGCGTAGTAGTTTCCAAAGAGTCTCTCTATCCACGCTGTTGAATATCTTCTCATAGTCAATTAGGTTCACATAGAGGTGGGAGTCTATTGACTGCTCAATGATCATGCACAGTGTTACAAGCTTGTCTGTACAGAATCTACCTTTGCGGAAGCCAGCTTGCTGATCTCCCAACTGAGCGTTGACTTGTTCCTTCATTCTGTTCAGGATGACTCTGGGGTTGAGATAAGAGTATGCACAGTAACTCAGGTCACCTTTCATGAGGATCTTTTTTTTTAACAGACTTATATTTTTGGTATGTCAAATAATGCAAACATGTCCCAAATATGCATCGCGCTTTCACCTTAAGTGAAAGCGCGATGCACATATAAACACGCGTGTCTGGAAGAGACACCATGCACGAGCGTGAGCGAACGAAATCTCCAGTCCAGGGGGCCTAATGCCGACAGGGATGACAACAACCCCGCTTCCAGAGAAGCAGGACACGAAAGCGACGACAATACATCTCGCCAAGGCGAAGCAGCGCTTGCGCGCTGCAACGCAGGCGAGACCTAAAAAGGAATGTTTATTATTTTGAGCAGATTCAGGATGGTTTTCTATAGCTTTTTAATGTACGATGTCAAGTGGTGATGGTGTGAAAGGTATGGATATCAATAGGCATTCTAGTGGTAGAACACTTGGCAAACCCGATTGGGGTGCAACTAAGATTTAGAATAAAAAATGGGCTCATAAGACAAATTTCTCTTTTGACTTTATATGTGGCAACATTAATAATCAGATCTTAGTGATGTATGCAATCTAAGCATAGCAGCAGTATTTTCATAGATATCAGATGTGAACTTTGAGGAATATTTGGATGTCAACTCCAGATCTTGCGGTAGTGCAATGGTTTATGACTGTAGCGGTAGAAGTTGAGACGAGAGGGTTTGAGGTTAGATTAAGGACGGTTCTGAAAGGAATTTGAGTTGTGGAATAATTTGACAGGCTATGTGCTGCATCTTAGTGCAGATCAGAGTGTTTGATGTTTTGACAAATAGTTTGTGTTCACTAAGTGTTCTAAAATATATATATATTTTTTTTATGTTTCTCTTTTGCCGCTTTAGTGATATTGGGATAACATTACAGTGCATAAATCAGTGCAATGATTCTGAACATAGGGATACATTGTATATAATTTGGCATTGATCTTAAGTGGAGCTTTTGGTTCCATTCCACATTTTAGAAATGTATTGTCATATTTGAAAGAGTGTTGTGGTACTTGACTGGTGGAGCAATTTAGGTTGTGCTTTTTAGGAAGTGGAGCATTTTTTTGACAATATTTGGTTCGTTGTAGGGAGACGCAAATGGAGTTGCTTATGGTATGTACCAAACTGGTATGGTAATTGCAATATAACAGTGTAAACAGGATGGCTACTTTATTTTTAATTTGGATGTGGGGCCTATGTTTTATTTGCTGATTGAAGAACTACCTTTGAGAAAACGTGAATGGGAACAGAAACGCTATTGGTATGAGGCTTTGCTTATTCGTTTTTAGTTTTTTCTCTTTTCTTTTAACATCAAGCCAAAAGACGCTGGAGGGGAATTCAACCCATGGACAAAGATATATGCAGAATTCAAACCGTTGTGTTAATGAAGACGTGACGCGACTTGCCTTCTTACTCTCCAAGCCTTGAGAAAGCCCGAGGCATATCAGCCTGAGGGAGCGAAACACATGTTGGCTGTTCTCAAACTCTATACCACACATCAAATGGTACACTCTATTTCCTGAATATGAAATTACTCACCTTCAAATTAAAAGTGAATGTTAAGCAAAAATGGATGTTACTATGATTTATTATCTCCCACTTGGCGTTGGAGAGCACACCCGCCAAAAACGGGGTATTTCCAACAACAGGAGGAGGATGCTGAGCCCTTAGTAGCATTAGCCAATTTGTGATATCCTAATGTCTGCCTTCAGTGCCTTTGCAGGAATTTTGATGAGTCCTGCTGCCTTCCCATGTCTCAGATGTTTAATGGCTTGCTGTATTTCTTCCTTGGTTAGTCTGCTGCAGTTAAATGGAAAGTCCTTGCCAGCTGGCTATATGTCTGGTGGAGGTTGCTGCACAAGCTGGTTCAGCAGTTCTTCAAAGTGCTCCATCCATCTTCGCTGTTGACCTTTTATTACCCTTGATTGTCTTCCCACTTTGTCTTTAAGAGGTCTCTCTGGCTTGCTGTATCTGTCAGAGAATTTCATTGTTATGTTGTAGAGTTCCTTTAAGCTTCCTTGGCTTGTTGCTTCTTGGGCTTCGAGGAATCTTTGGTTGTCTGCTCTTAAGCTTCCCTTTGCTTCCTTGTTAGTTTTGGTGTATTCACCTTGAGCTTTTGCTCTTTCTGCTCTTGTTTGGCTGGTGTTGACTGCAGCTTTATTTTACTTTCTGTCTTGGATTTTTTGGAGGGTACTGGTGGAGATCTATTCTTTATTTTGGTGTTTCTTGGGACCAAGATCCTCCTGGCAGGTTGATGGCATTGTTTCTTTGATATTCTCCCACAGGCTTTCAACTGGGTCTCTGTCATCCTTTAGTTCTTGCAGGACTTGAAACTTGTTACTAAGGGTGACTGAGTTTTCACTCCATTTCTGTGCATCTTTGAGGAGGGTGGTGTTATATCGCTAGCATTGGTTTGTCAGTTCCATTCATGGTTTCTTCAGGTTTAGCTTTAGCCTAGCTATGACAAGGTGATGGTCTGATGCCACGTCTGCTGCTCTCATCCTCTCATCACTCTCACATCCCGCAGTGAATTCCGGAACGTCTTGGCGCTCCTCTCATCACGATCACATCCCGCAGTGACCTCTGGTTCTTTATTGAATCGTCTGTTGACACCAACATTGCCTTGTGAATTCTTTAGTATGGGAATGCACTACTGCCTATCACCAGACCAGTCAGGGCAGAGAAATCTGCAAGCCTTTCACTATTCTCGTTCATGTTGCCAAGGCAATGTTTGGCCATAACATTTTCGTACCCAGTGTTAGCGCTTCCAATCTTGGCATTAAGGTCCCCCATCAGTATGGTGATGTCTCTCTAAAGGCATTTCTCTAGGATGGACTGGAGTCTATTGTAAAATTGCTCTTTTTCCTTTTCCTTGCTGTCATTTTGTAGGTGCATAGCACTAGATATCATCATGTTGATCCTCTTTTTTTTGTGTGGACGGTCGCTGTGATGATGTTGGGACCATGGGCATCCCATTCAATCAGAGCTCTGTTGGTTTTAACAACAGTGCTACTCCCTGACTATGTGGGGCATTCTCTTACTTGTGTCCAGAACACCTGCTTTCAACCAACACCATCACCAAAGGGACATGAAACGTGAGGACCATGTACGAGACAGGCAAGAAAGCCCAGGTTACTGCAGAGATGAAAAAGTACAACCATGCCCTGCTTTGCTTCAGCGTGACTAAATGGACACAGTCTAAACATAAAAGACTGGCTCCAGGAGGAAAGCTGCTGCATTCTGTATATTAACATGGACAGATTTTATTTCAGCAATAGTGAAACAAATGTACATAAGCTGCTCGCAGACAGAATCTTTCTTCTGTTCATTTTATGATCCCATTTATCAAAATCTCTCAACAGCAGCCGAACTGAAACCTCCTTTTAGGCATACATTGGAAACTCGTCAATACATCACTTTAAAAGTTTTCATCAGTGCAAAAGGCTGTTTTTGCAATGACCAGGATTGCACAGGTTTTTTTTAAATATCCATATAAAGGTAAAGATAGTCACAATTGTATAAATCCTTTTACTTTGAGCTAGGCGCACACTACTGCATTCTGTGTGATTCTTGAGTCTATCAATCTGATATTTAACAAATAAATCCTGGAGCTCAAATTTCCTTAAAATGCTTTTTCTATACTTTATGCGCACTGTTAAAACACTACATTCCGTTTGAAAGCCTACATTACATTTTCGTATTTAAAGTTTTTATCCTCTGAAAATGACATATTTCCGTTTTTGATCTGACAGGTAGCAGAGAAGCAGCCTTCGTATACGCCATCTCATCCGCTGGAGTAGTGTATGCCATCACTAGGGCTTGCAGCCAAGGAGACATTAAGTTCTGCAACTGTGACCCAAAGAAGACTGGCACAGACCGAGATGAGAAAGGAGAATTTAACTGGGGAGGCTGCAGTGACAATATACACTATGGAATACAATTTGCCAGAGCATTTGTGTATGCCAAAGAAAAGAAAGTAAAAGATGCCCGGGCACTTATGAACTTGCACAACAACAGGTGCGGGAGGATGGTAAGTACAGAATTTACATACTCATAATTCCATTTTAAGGTCACTCAGTGTTCTGATCAATGGTACGTGATCTTGCAGTGGAGGTGATGTGCTTCATCACGAGGTAGGACATGGCAGAGTCTGACTTCAAGATGGTGTATATACTTAAGTCACACCGCATAAGCGGAGGCACCAAACCTAGCCCTGTCAGTTCTAAAATTATTTCTTGCCCTCAGTAGACCTGTACGAATAAAAGAAAAAAAGTTTAAAGACTGCATGAATCAGCAATGAACGCAGGAACATTTCTGCCTCCAATATGCAATGAGATCTTGGATGTTAATATGTGGAAGCATGGTAGGTAAAGAAGCGAAAAACATGATGAAAACTAGCTCGTAAAGTCAGTTTAAGACAAATCTTGGTTTGAAGAAATGTCTCAAAATAAATGATATACACATTTTTAAACCAAGTATGTGACTCTATAATGGCATACATATAATATCTTGTTGTTTCTAATGTTTCTTGTAATTGACAATATCTGGCCATATCTTCATACAAAAATGTATATCGCATGTCACTGAAACGAAACTGTATATGAATCAAAACGTTTGTATTTCAGATAAACATCATGATGTAGATTTCATCATAGGCACATTTGAACTTAGGCACACAACGTTTTATAACATTTTCTACAGATGACTGTTTAGGATGTTGAGCACAAACAACTTCTTGGGGGCTTTAAAACGTTTGACCCTACTTTTACACAATAAATTGGCCTCAGTATTAGAAATGATCAACTTTGGGTGTTCTAAATAGGTATCTCCGTGCTTCAGTTCTGCAGCTAGGGCCTTCTCTCTAAACGATCAGCGGCATACTTCGCAGTAATAAACAAGCATTTGCAATGCAATAGGTCTCGCATTTTTTTAGAGTTAGAGTTATTGGCGTTGTAATGGAAATGTATTTTACTTATGTGAGAGCAAGTGCGAAAATGATAGAAAGGGAGAGCGAGTTGCTACATAGAGATAGTTAGAGTTATCTGCGTATACAAGTGTGAGGTAGAGTGAAGAGAGAGAGAAAGAGAATGAGATAGAGATTGAAAAGAGAGTTAGAGAAAGGTAGAGTTACATGCTGGAGGCCGGGGATACTTGTAAAAAGTATAGTCAGGGTGAAGCTGCTCCCAAAGCTACTGATATATATTTTGGTGTCACGTTGTGTTGTCATACTTTATATATTTATTATTGCAATGCAAAAACAATCTATGGACGCATCATGGTGGTCCATGTAGGTTATGTATTTGTTGTTCAGGTTTAGAAGACTCATGTAGGCTTCATGTTATTAAATGCGTTAATGCACTTAACTTTCACAGATCAGTAAGCATAATGGTGTTGCTCATTAAAAATTCTGACGGGGACCAGGTATTGCTTGGATATGCAGGTTCCCAAGTCCATTTGAGTTGCTGCGGTATATGTGTGCGTCCCTGCGGCATCAGACTTTTGTGATGTGGATATAAGAGCGGCAGAAACAGCGGGACAATGTAAGAGGCGCGGGGGTCAAAGAGGACAGATGGATGTAAAAGGGACAGACCAGCAAAAATAAGTGGCGGCCCAGTGTGATGACGTATGCACGTGTATGCCTTGCCTTTTTTTTTTATTATTTACGATTTCAAGATGTCGAATGTCACCTTTAGCAGTCAATTTATTTTTGAAAAAGACAGGTAATTTCTGATGTATATGTTTCCCTCGTCTTCATTTTGCTTGCAACAAAGTGTCACCCATAATCGCTGAATGCCACTCAGAATTAAAGTGAAGTTATGTAAATGTCATACACAAGCAATATGAAACCTTGGCATCTATGCGTCTCCGCTGATGCCGTTTGAAGGTGGCATGGGGGGAGGGCTGTTGCGGCCTCTCTGCTGATGCTGTCTAAAGGCGGGGTGGGGGGCAGAACACAGCTGGGCTGCGAGGCCTCTCTGCTGATGCTGTCCGAAGGTGGTGGTTGAGGGGGCAGAAGAGGGCTGTGCTGCGTGGCCTCTCTGCTGATACTGTCCGAAGGCAGCATGGGAGGGGGGCAGGGGAAGCAGAAGGCTGAGCTACAGAGTCCTCTCAGCCGATGCCATCTGGGAGGGGGAGGCTGACTCGGGACTGTTGTGGCCTTTCTGCTCACGCTGTTCAAGGGGAGGTTGGAAACAACAGCGGGCTGTGTGATAGGCGAAAGTGAAAGACGAGTGCTTTCAGGCTGCCAAATGGTGCGCGCGCCCGGCACACATGCACAGTAGTTGGCGGCCTGAAAGCACTCGTTTGCACTTCCAAAAGTGCTTACTATAAGTCTCGCCAGAACAGCGCTAAAGCGCTGTCTCAGGCGAGACCTAAAAAGCGCATGATGTTCTTCTCGTGCACTGATTTTGCATTGTAATTAAAAGCTTTGAGATGACCCCATATACACACAGATAGCCAATGCGATGGCTTTTAACGGGGGAATGGGCAGGGGGTTAGAATTATTTTCTAATTTTGCTGGAACCAAAACTTGGCACATAGCCTATTGTTTTCTAACAAAAGGATATCGTGAGCATATGTAAACGCATGAGAAAAACCTCTCCTCCACGCCCAGCGAAGGTGCATTAATTCAACTCTGTCAACAAAGAACATTCTCTAAAATGTGTTTTAATACGCGGTATCCAATATGAATGTTACAACACCTGTTGGTTACCTCAGAAGTCCATCATTTTGACCATGTGGCAACACCAAACTTCACCAATATATGTATGTGCCACTTGAATCTTACGTTCAAATAAGTGAAGAAATTTAATATGAATTTGGCCCATTTTTGTCGAAGGTCTGAGCAAGTTTCTAACCGCTAACCTTGCTGAGGCCACTGCACGGATTAATTCATTTGCTTTTTCCCCAGATAAATGTAGTTTTCACTACTTTGATCTTTTCATTATCTATATATCAGACGACTTTGCACACCCTCTTGCCAAAATGAATTATTTTAGATTTTGCCATATTTAACTTAAGCTATGTATTTGCCTTACATACGGGCATCTCACCACAAGAAAGCGCAAAGTAAGAATGCCTAAAGGACCAGAAACTCCACTACACCCCTTTGTTAGTAAAGAAAAAGAACTTATGTATGTAACCTCACACTAATTGTCAATATGTTTTTAAAGCTTTTGACAGATATGGTTAAATAAATTTAGGGGCATATTCTCAAGGAGTTATCGCCGCGTTAGCGGCACCTTTCTGCCGCTAATGCGGCGATAATTTTATCGCTCTATTACCAAGCTGTTGCTAACAGCCATTAGCAACAGTTTTTAGGCGAAAGTGTCCGTTTTAATTGGGGGAGAATTCTGAACATAATGGTAGGTCTGGAGGGTGGAGAGTCGGGGTTCCTGTACAAATTTGGAGCAGTAAAATTCTATAAAAAAGTTTGTTTAAAGGTATTAAAATCAGCCCTTAGAGTCTGGAACAAAGTTAAAGGGAGATTGGGGATCAAATACTATTCAGAGTTTGCTCCAATTTGGGAATCTCCAGGTCAGCCCTCATGTTTAAGGAATAGTCTGTCCCTCCCTATTAGGAGAGCAGGAATAAATATTTGGTCTGATTTGATAACATCAGAGGGAGTTCTCCCGTGGGAGGTACTGAAGTCTAGGATCGGGGATTCCCTTTCTAGATTTAAATATACTCAACTCTGCTCCTGGTTTAAGGCCGAGGAAGAGAACATCGGAGGAAACTGGGAAATTGAGAGTGCTCTTTTACTTCCAGGGCCCAGGAAGAGAGAAGTGGGACTTTGGTACAGGAAAATGTTGGAAGCGGAGGAAGCGCAATCTTCCCCACCAAATAGGGTTTGAAATTCAACAAGGCTGGAGGTAGACTCAGTTATTTTATACGATCTCTCTTTAAAAATACTCTATAAATATGTTAGGACTGTCTCTCTTAAAAAGAACCATTTTTTCACCATAAACAGATTATATTATACACCAAAAAAACTTGCGAAGTTTGTAAATCCACCCCCTCTCTGCCCAAGATGTGGGCTGATAGAAGCGGATGATATCCATATATTTTATGACTGTCTGATAATCGGCCCCTTTTGGAGTAGAGTGGAGAGGGCTATAGAGAGTATCTTCAAATTAAAGCTATGTTTGAACTCAGCTAGGGTTACGTTTGGGCTGGATGAAGAACTCATTGCTGAATTGGGGGAGTCGCAAGTTTCATTATTTTTTTGTTTTATTTTGATTGCCCGAAGAGAAATCTGCAAGATATGGAAGGACCCCAATCCCCCACTATATGAAAATTGGCTACGAGCTACACTTAGAATTGCACGATTAGAATCACTTTTAACTCACGTAAAAAATGATACCATCTGGAAAACCCTTATTGAATGGGGAATTGCAATGAGGTTGTAATAATAAATGGTCCAATGATTAACACCATCCCTTGGTATAAAAAGGCAGGCCAGGCAGGCCCCAGGCGAAAGCAAGAACTCTGGCCTGGGGCGCCCAGGCTAAGATTGGGCCATAGGAGAAAATTTGCATTCGTTAGTGGTGAGATGAGGATAAAAAATAAATAAAAAAATAAACATTTCCCAAGTAGAGCAAATTTGGCACCTTATCAATAGTTTTTTCCTTTACTATAAATGTTCTTGTTTTTGTTTGATTGGGACCGCATACCATAATAAATGATTTGCTAAAATTTACCTATAGGTCCAATGCCATCATAAATTCGGTAAACGCATTCAGACATTTTTGAAGGCTATTGGCCGTTAGGGTCATCAGAACTGTATCGTCTGCATAGGACAGCAATGGAACCCGTTTGCCTTCTATACTTGGGAAGTCCAATTGCTGTTCTAACAGGAATGATTCCAAACCATTTGTATATATTAGGAATAAAAACGGGGCAATAATGCAGCCCTGGCGTATTCCCTCAGTGGAAGCAATGGGCCCAGTCTTCTCTCCTCCGTAGCCACAGTGGTAGACGCATGTAACCTGCGCAACAGGGTAATGAGGGGTTCTTCAAAACCCATATTTTCCATCAGTGTCCACAACTTCCCCCAGCTCACTGTATCGAAAGCACTGGACAAGTCAATGAAAGCCAGGTGGATCAACCCCCGCTGGCCCTCATGTACTTGCCCATAATCATGGACAAGTTGAGGCACTGTTCATTTGTTCCCATCCCTCTCCTGAAGCCATATTGGGTACTCGATATGAGTCCTTTAGCATTGGCCCATGACTCCAGATGTGCAAGGATTACCCTATCCATAACCTTGCACGTGTCGTCAATGAGAGAGATCGGCCTATAGCATGCGGTGTCATTGTTTGGAAGCATTGGTAGAGTGTTGGTGCGGAGGGAGTTTACGAGATGTTCTTTGGTGGCCTTGATCCAGCTGCGAGGGGGTGCGATGATGGCGATGGCGTCCGGTGGGCAAGGTGAAGACGTGATCTTACCAATGATGGTTGGTCCAGGAGAGTCAAGTGTTGTGGCTGTAGTTGAAGTTCCCGCTGGTGGAGGTGACGTGCTCGACCCTGTGTCCTGCTATGTGGCTTGTTGAGGTGACTTGCTGCTTGCGTCTGATGTAGGGGGCCTTCCTCAGGAGGGGGTGGTGTCCTGGTCACTGGGGTTGTCCAGGTGGAACTTTAGGATGTTGTCGGTGGATGGGAGACCCTGGGGTGCAATGAGGTCTACAATGGTATTGGAGAATGGGGGACCAAGTCCTGGGGGGCCTGCACATGAGGGTGCTGCTGAGGATGTGCTTGGGCTTGGTCCGGATCTGGGAGTTGAGGTGGTGCATGGTCCCCCTTGGCTCATTCGAGTACGTGGTCAGTCTTAAAGTGCTTCTGTAGGTGATGGCAATGCCTCCTCCTTGATGGTCTGGGTGCTCCTTGCAGGTGGTACTGCTGCAGTCAGTGATGGCGATGGCGATGTCCGGTCCGGAGCAGAGGTCGGTCCTGGCAGGTGAGGTGGCGTCCAGGGTTGATGGCAAAGAGCGTGCTTGTGTCGTAGCGGTGGAGTGTCCAAGAGGAAGGCTCCTTGGTGCTGAGCGCGGTCCAGGGGCAGACGGACGCAAACGGCGTAGTCTATGGGTTGCATTTGGCACGGGAGATGACCATTACAACACAGACAGTACATCGTTAACAACGCAACTCCGACAACGCAGGTGCCTTTACATCGCATTTGATTACAACGCATTGCGGGTGGGTATGGGTTTTGGATGTAAAATATGACAATTGGGACGTGTTTTGGTGTAAAATATGAAAATTGGGGTGTATTTTGGGGTAAAATATGGAAATTGGGTTGTGCATTTGTGTCAAATTTGAATTTTGGGTGTTTTATGGGGGCTCAAAAAGGAATTCCAGGGTTTGGGGTGCAAAGGTTAGTTTTGGGTTGCACTCACTGAAGTGGGAATAGTGATATTAATGTCTCTGCTATGCAACACCTACTCTACTGTTGCAATGTGCCTAGTATTAGTATGCATTGGAATAGAATGCGATGTTATGGCATGTTATGGCATGCGTCGCAACCACGTATGTGCCTTTGGCACACGAGTGGTATGCACAGCGGCCGCCATTGAGAAGTGCTGGGGGGGGCTGGACAGCTGTGAGGTGGTAAACACTGGAAAGAACACTGGATGTGGCGTGGATGCGGGGATGTGTGTGCGAGCGGGTGTTGTTAATATTTTAATAAGAGAAGTCTTACCTCGTAGCCAGGTCCCGTGTCTTCTTTGCTCCTGCTCTCCTGTGTCTGCTTCCAGGAACAGGAAGTAGGCAGCCAGGCTCCCTCCCCTGAGCCAATCACAATGCTGTGATGCGGCGGTGGGATTGGTAATTGGCAACGGGACAAGGCATGCAGCCAGGGGCTGGAGGGGTGGGTATGTTCTTCATGCAGTCTGTAATGCAGCCTGCATTACGAACAGGGAAGTGCGCATGACTGTCTTGGGCAGCCCAGTGGGCCAACCAAACAGTAATTGCACACTTGAGTGGGTATGCCAATCTGCCCATGCCTTGCCCTGTGCTTGGAGCAGTCCAACCCACCCTCCCACCCGCAAAGGAAACATAGCACGGTTACATCAGTAAGGTATCATCATGTGATGATTGTTCCTCCTCTGCACTGCTTGAAAGCAGTGAGGCGATGTTCTTCCGCCATAGCAGATGAGCCGCCACTGGGGGTGCGTCATCTATGTGTGCTAGGCCTGGGCAACTCGACCCCCAGGCGTCCTGCGCTACGCGTCCCACCATCGCATTACCTGGACATTGACACTGTGGCGCAATCCGCTGCACTCTCTCCAAATCTGTGACTCAGCCAGCAGGAGCCTCAGCCAGGTGGGATTTCACAAGCCTGGGTACAGCAGTCGCGGCCAAGTCCACTGGTGAACCTCCCGATGCAGTTGATGCAGCAGGGCCACCTTAGGCGTGAAGTTGCAGCGCTCCCGCCACACAAGTTCGGCGCAGCTCAGGTGCCTCACCTTCCACAGCGTCCGGTCAGCCCAACATCATCGTGCCTGTGATGCAGAAAGGTGGCACCCACCGTTGGTAATCCCCTCCATGCACCCCGGTGTAGTGGTGGATCGTAGGATGCGATGCAGACCTCTCTACGTTGAGGCGCAGGAGCGCCTCTACTATTAACAGCTCCAAGGTGCATAAGGCGGTCTTCCCACACAGGTCAGCAACGTGTCTCCATGCGACCTGCCAGACTTCACCACCAGGTACGGGCGTTCGTCGCGCCTCATTGTCTACCGCCACGGCTCATCGACTCCACAGCTTCTCCGCATCCCACTCCAGGCTCCAGACACAGGTCCAGCGAAGCATCCAGGCTCCAGACGCAGGTCCAGCAAGGCACCTAGGCTCCAGATGCCGGTCCAGCGAGGCATCCTGGCTCTCATCCTGGTCATCCTGGATGTTGGGTGGCTTGTAGGGGTTGTTGATGTGTGCTGCACTTGGCCCAGGCTGCTCCATTCTGCATTTTTTGGGTTTTTATACCTATTTTCTATTGGATGTTGACTGATAGGCTTTTTGCATTAGAGACAAAAAAACTCACGTTGGGCTGGCTAACGTGAGTTTTTTTGCCGCTATTGGGCCTAGCTGTAGTTTTCACCCACTAACGCCGGATTTCCTATCGCCTTTGCGCTGATGGTAGCGGCAGTTTTCTCCACCCTTCCCTGAACTTATCGTCTGTTAGCGGCATGTCGTGTATACGCCGCTAACACGGTGATAATTCCACGCGGTACATGGCGATAAGAAAACGCACGCTAACTGAGGTTAGCGTTAGTTTTTGCCGATTGTTGAGAATATCCCCCTTAGTGTGACATTACATTAATAGATCACACACTGTGCCATAGACCTGTGAATTAGGAGCCCATTTAGGCCATCATTACAAGTAATTTGGAGTTGTACTCCCATTGTGGAACACCACTCTGCCCATTTCTGAGTTGACCAGAATTCTGCACTCAAATCACACGTTCCCAGCAGCTTCCTGGACGAAAGTGCTGCTCGCATTTACGCTTATCAAGGTCCGAGGTAGTGCTGGTACACATTACGTTTGTGTTATGCCGTTACTGGCAGACTTATTTAAGCCTCACAACTTTTCCACTGATCGCCTATACATTGCACGGGCACTTTTTAGGTCGAGCCTAGAGACAGCTCGCATTCGCTGCTCTGCGAGACTTGTTGTGATTGAGTAGCGAATATAAGCCCCACCCACTCTCCGCCCATATTTGCTATTGGCTTGTATGAGAAGTTGGCCTGGCATATGCTGTCCACTAGTTATAGTGGGCCCCTTGCACCAGTCCAAACAAACCTTATTGATGATAGGTTTAACGACAACCTTTATTGAAAGCTATCCTAGTGGTAGCTATGGAGAGCAGCCTTCAGGCTAAGTATTGAAGGAGTGTAAAGCAGCTTGGTTTACCAGATTATAACCTCATGAATTACTAAATGAAAGGAGATCCACACAAGGTATATATAAAATATATGTATTAATTTCTAAACACTCACTACTAATCTCTTTATGAGATTAGAGTCCAAGAAACACAATAATGCAGGTTACGACAGTAAATAGCACAATATACAATGGGCCCTAGGGGCGGACCAAACCATATATTAAGAAAGTGATATAAGAACCACGATTAGCCTAGACACAGTGCCTAGAGCACGTAGAATCACTGGGACCCCAAGGCACCACCCAAGGTAGTGACACAGGAGACCCACGGGGAACGTGTGCAGTGTGAGAACACAGCCGTGAGCCCCGTACTATTCTATGGGAAAGTCGCGGTTGGAATTTTAGAAGTTAAGGACACTTAGGAGAGGACTTTGAGCACACCCCTTTAGAATTAAGGGGTTCTAGGGCCAGCACCCATGGGAGCACCGGAGTACTCGAGTTACCTCACCCAGGGAAGCCAGGTGCATAGGTGTCAAATGGTGTCTGGAATCATCGATGTGCTGCAAAGTGCTGCTGCCGGGAAGGAGAAAAGTGTCCAGTGTGATCCAAGCCTGGATCGAAGATCAGAAGAACTTGAAAGCAGAGGGGACAGAGTCTGGATCACTTGCCAGTGACCAGGGGCACGATAGACGAATGCCCACCGATGTCGGGTGTTTCAGGTGCGAAGAGGTGAAGCTTGACTCTGCAGCCACGATGACCAGGAGGTGTCGACGATGACCAGGAGCTGGAATCGCCAGGGCTCATCCATCAGCCCAACGCTGTTCAACATCTACATGGCACCCCTCGCCCACGCCGCCCGACAGCACGACCTCAACATCATCTCCTACGCTGATGACACCCAGTTGATCCTCTCCTTCACCAAAGACCCTCACAACGCCAAAACCAACCTCTACGAAGGAATGAAGGCCGTCGCCGAATGGATGAGGAACAGCCGACTGAAGCTGAACTCGGACAGGACAGAGCTCCTCATCCTCGGTTTCACCCCTTCGGCCTGGGACAACTCCTGGTGGTCGACCACACTGGGAATAGCTCCAACACCCACCGACCACGTACGCAACCTAGGGGTCATCCTCGACTCCACCCTCTCCATGACTAAGCAGGTCAATGCCGTCTCCTCCTCCTGCTTCAACACCCTCCGTGTGCTCCGCAGGATCTACAAGTGGATCCCCACCGAAACGAGAAGAACGGTCACCCAGGCCCTCGTCAGCAGCAGGTTGGACTACGGAAATGCCCTCTGTGCAGGAACTTCGGCCAAACTCCTGAGACGGCTGCAACGCATCCAGAACGCCTCTGCACGTCTGATCCTCGACATCCCCCGCCTTAGCCACATCACACCCCACCTGAGAGACCAGCATTGGCTCCCCGTCAACAAGAGGATAACCTTCAAACTCCTCACCCACGCACACAAAGCATTCCACAACACCGGACCAGCATACCTCAACAGACGACTCAGCTTCTACACCCCAACCTGCCAGCTCCGCTCCACCGGCCTCACCCTTGCCGCAGTCCCCCGCATGAAAAGAACGACTGCCGGTGGCAGATCTTTCTCCCACCTTGCCGCCAAGACCTGGAACACCCTCCCCACCCACCTACGGCAGACCCAAGACCTACTGACCTTCAGAAGACTCCTCAAGACCTGGCTCCTCGAGCAGTAGCAGCACCCCCCCACCCCCAGTGCCTTGAGACCCTCACGGGTAAGTAGTGCGCTCTACAAATGATATGATTGATTGATTGATTGAGTCGAGCTGTCCTATGAAGGATGTCGAGTGTTGCGGTGTTGGTGCCCGGATTGGACCCAAAAAGCCTTGTCAGCAGCAACCCACGCAGGAAGAGGAAAGATGCTTCGGTGAGGATCAGCAAGGTCCTGGGGACTCCCCAAGCAATGGAGAGTCAGGGCACGTCTGGAGCAACCAGGTAAGCCCAATTAAAGTTAAAGTTGCCTTCACAGAGACCCACCAGTCGACGGACTAGGGATCGCGAAGGGACCTCAAGAAAAAACACAAAGGGCCCGCTCATGGAGCACTCGTGGAGTGTAGGAGGGCAATCGTCAGTGCAAATGCTGCTCGGGTCAGGGCTACAAGTAACCCAAAGCTCAGCTGCAGGAGTCGTTGGAAAGCTGATGCTTCAGCAAAGTGAGGCGGTGTCCAGGGGTTCGAGTTGCACGGTCGCCACGAGGGATACAGGCCTCAGACTTGCTGTGGGCACTGATCGACCTCTAAGACCACGTAATCCCACCTCCTGTGTTGCAAAATTCTTCGGAGTACGGCGGGAGCTTCAGAGATGCAAACCGGTCAGATGCATCTTTGGTGCCTGCCTTGCAGGGTAGTAACTCCTTTACTCCAAGGGAGATTCTTCAGTCATCTAGTTCAATGTAGATCGTCGAAGTTCCAGGATTCAGTATCAGAGTTTTGTCCAGGTGTAATCTA
Organism: Triturus cristatus; assembly: GCF_964204655.1. Taxonomy (NCBI): domain Eukaryota; kingdom Metazoa; phylum Chordata; class Amphibia; order Caudata; family Salamandridae; genus Triturus; species Triturus cristatus. Next base: position 303,475,925 of record NC_140579.1, on the reverse strand, counting down.
AAGTCCTGTTGCCAGGGGTTTCTATCTTATACCCAAGGATGGGGTTGGACAAACTCTAGGGACCCACTTATGGGAGGGTCAGGAAAGAGGGGTGGCTACACCCATTTCCTTTGGCCAGTTTCGTGCCAGAGTAGGGGTTGGTAGCCGCTGCAACCGGTTTGAACTGGACTATGCACAGGGACACCAAATGTTCCCCCAGTGCAGACTTCAAAGCACTCTTGGAGTGCACCCACCCAGCCCCAATACACTAAAGCCTGTCTGGAAGATGGTGACACCTCCCTGTGACAGGAAACCTATTGTCCAGGCCTCTCCTGTCGTAGTTTCGTCCAGCAGCAGGAGGGCAGACTCGTGTCTGTGGCTGGCAGAATCCATTTTCTGATGCCAGGACTCTTAGTACAGGGTACAGGGTATACCGGTGCTGTCATGTCTCTCCCTCTAGAAGGGAGGGATCATACTCCCACACCAGTTACTGGTAAGGGGGTATGATTCCAAGGTGTTTGACACCAAACATGACATGTTTTGTGCAGCCATCCCAAAGTTAGCATTTACCGTTTAGTTGTAATGCACTTAAGAGTATATGGTTTGGATGCATCACAAACAACCCCGGAATAAAGGTTCTGAAGGCTGCAGAGGGGCTCTGCTCATGCATGGGCACCCTCTCACATAAAACCCAGCACCCTGCCTTCAGGATTGATAAGGCCTGCCATAGGGGTGGTTTATATGTGCAGTGATATGGAGAGATATAGTGGACATATATCTCAGTAAGGGGTGCATACACCACCTTACCCAGGCTGCAGTAGCAGTCCTGTGGTGTCATTTTGGAAGGCTTCCCAGGGGTGGCATAATACATGCTGCAGCCCCTGGTAGGCCTCTGGGTACATAGTATATCATATACTAGGGACTTATAAGCGTACCCCAGAAGCCAATCTAGAGTGTACCTAAAGTACTGGTAATACATTTAGAGAGGAAGCAGCTAGGCTGGGGTCCTGGTTAGCAGGGCCCCAGCCAGACTAAAGTCGAAAAACTGTGAAACTTCAGCAAAAAGTGGGGGGTAACTATAAGAAGCAGATCCTACTCCCCTACAGCTGTCATAGTCTGTCCTAAATGCTGACTTCTGATTCGAAATAGGCTTGTTAGTCCCTCCTTAGTACCGCCTCCTCTTTATTTGTCACCTCCCATTGCGCCTGGCCCCTTTACTTTGGTTGTTACACGGTACATGTTATGTAGACTATGAGCAATATTTTCTTAATTCAGTTACTCTTACTGCAGGCACGACGTGCTTTGGTGCCTTCTTTACCCCCCACCTCCCTCCCATTGTCGTACCTTGTTTACCCCTCTCCCGCTGTCCATGCCTTCTCCCTCCCTGTCCCCCCTGCCCTCCCTCCCGTTGTCTGTGATGCCTAACATTTGCAATGCAATAGATCTCTCATTTACGTGAGTTTGAGCTATTGGCATTGTAAATGACAATGCCTTTTATTTATGTTTTTGTTTTTAAATAAATAAAACTCATTGTCATTTTCAATGCCCATAGCTTAAACTCACGTAAAAGTGAGACTATTGCATTGCAAATGCTTGTTTTTATGTGTGTCTGCCTGGTGTGTGCTTAACTTCTGTGCCTGGTGCGCACGTGTATAAAGGACACAGTGTTTGTTCATGTGTATTTCTGCCTGGTGTGTGTGTAGTCAAGAGCTCCTCAGATAGTTACATCAACAGCCCTGTGCATGTATTGGTGTGAGGAGAGGCCTCCACCGGCACTGTCTGCTGCTGCTACCATGGTACATGCTTCTAATACCCCAATACCTCTGCCTCGCCCCAGGGCACAGCACACACACAGGTGACAAACACACATGTAGTCGGCCTCTCTAACCACACAAGATATCTCTCCCCACACACATGTAATATGTAATGCCTTTCCCCACGCGTTAGCCCCTTACCCCAGGCACACGGGTAACGCATACACTGTAACGTTTCTGCACTCTGACGTACTATTGGAAGCACGGCTGCACGCTTGCACACTGTTGAAGCAGGTACTACATAACTTTAATGGCAGCTGGGTTTACAAAGAGGACTTGGCGTTTATCTTGGAGATTGGGTGGCCGGGTGATTTCTAGCAAGTCCCTGAGAAAGGTTGGAGCCTGTGGCCCTTTAAGGCAGAGGGCCTTGTCACTCAATAATCGGAGACATTTGATAAGACATGAAAACACCCCCACCCTGTCCCATCACAAGACAAAGGCCGGCTGCATAGTGCCGCCATTACAAACGACGCCACTTTGATATTTTATTTGCAGGTAGCGCCAGGGTCTGGGGTGGTGAAGCAAAGAGGAAACGCCAACACAAGCCACTTACATCTTGACCTGTCTGCACGATCTTTATCTCACGCCTAAACTACTTCTGAGTTCAGGAAACGGAGGCCGAGGGTAGGGACAGCAGGCTGAGGAGATCTCTTTCAAAATTAAAACAAGCATTTGCAATGCAAAAGGTCTTGCATTTGCGAGAGTTTAAGCTATTACTATTGTAATTGACAATGCCTTTTATTTATGTTTTAAAATTTATTTATCTTTTAAAACCCAAAACATAAAAAAGGTATCGTCATTTACAATGTCAATAGCTCGCATAAATGCGAGACCTATTGCATTGTAAATGCTTGTTCCTGATTCTTTCAGTGAGGCAGCTCACCGGGCGCGCTCACTCTCCTCATTTCTCATTAAATCACTTATTTCAGCGTTGATAAAGTCTTAGTGACCAACCACGTGTTGGCTGCCTGTCTGAATGTGAATATCAAGAACTGATACAAATAATGTGCTACATTATGGGAGAAATAAATCACATTGAGTTTAATCACAACCTCTCTTTACTACTTTATTGAACGTACTAATACTACTGTGGACTTCTCAGAGTGCTTTGGTAATGTCCTTGAATAATTGTACACCGAACAGGAATCTTCTGTTATGGCTTTTGCACCCCAGGTGACAGGGTGCTTCTACCGAGGGAGCACCGAATCTCATTTTGCTCTTAGATTTTTACATGAATTTCCTTAAACATCTGTACACGTTTCGAATAAGTGGACATTTCAGCATAGCCACCTCTGATTTGTGTACTCTCAGAATGACTGGGTGCAGGAATTTTGGGCCTGCTTTAACAGGTGCATTTCCACACCCTTTACAGCCTCTGGTGGCATTTTACACCTTCTTAGAGCAGGTAGAAAATATCCACTGTAAAAGTTCACAGAATACGGTACTAGATAAAGTCGGATTAAGGTGTGGAGATACCAGCTGCAATCATTAATTTCAACCTTGGTGTCTACCCACCTGAACTATGACATCTCACAATTAGGTCCATAGAGTACATTTAAGGGTCATGGCGTTTAGAATGTGTTTTTTTTTGCTCAATACGTTTTATTGATTTTTCCTTTTGATAGAAAGAAAAAAACCATAAAGAAGGAAAGCAATGGGCGTGGCCAACCAACATGGCCACGTGGACGTGATCCACGAGGGCTGCACAGCATTAGTTCTACCACAGCTGGATATCCACTACCGGGGGGAACGCAGGAGTCTAGCACAGAAGTGTGACGGTTCCCTACCACTACTGAGCGGAGCATGAGGGAAGGAGGACCTCCTGTTGGCCTGTCCTAAGACCTGATGGCCCGAGTGGTGGGGCCTGCGGAGCTGCCGATTTCCAGACCGGTGAACCTGGCCGGCTGATGTGGCACGGAGCAGACATAGGCAGCCTCCCAGGTGCTGGGGAAAGCTGCAGGTCGACGGAATAGACTGGGAGCCCGAGGTGCTGAGGTGGCGGCGCGGGCAGAGGAGGAGATCGGGCCCCTTACCTGCTCACCAGACTGAAGACGTGTCGCAGCAGATCCCAGGCCGCGAGGGACAGACAGCACCTCAACTGGTGGAGCTGCGGACTGAAGGCGCCCAGAGTGGAGACAGCCCTTGAAGCCGCTGCTGCACTTTTGGCCAGTGGTGAATACGGGGATGGTGGCAGGTACTGACTTCAAGATGGTGGTAATTTAAGACACAGGATACACCTGGGCCTACGAGTAGGAGTGACAAAGGCCTACCGGTCGTAGAATAACAATACCCTGCTCCACGCCTGTAAGCAGCCAGACCCCGGGTTCTGAGATGATCTGAGTGAAATCGGGAGGGGTGCACAATACAGCTGCAACCGGACAGTGTCAACTGGGAGCCCTAGGGGGAGCCGGAGTATGGAGGCACTTGGAAACTCTTAGGGACAATCCGATGTGTATGAGAGCAATAAGCAACTGCTAAAGAAAATTATTCTAGATCAGTGCCAACGTCAGGCAACCTCCCTTGGCCTTTATGCCGTCGAAGAAGGCGCAGCACAAAAGGGTCTCCAGCTACTTCACTACAGCAGATACCCGGGGCCTAGATTCTTGTACAACTGAGCCCAACACCATGGCCCTCACAAAAGAAGATTTCCTGGCTACACTGATGGACTCAAAAAGAACTACGAGAGGAGCTCAAAATAGACCTGGCTGCCTCGCTGGAGGCTCTGAGATCTGACATTAACACTTGTTTGCACTCTATCGAGCACGATGTGACCGTAGTAGGCATGAGGGCCGTAGACCTGGAGAACAAAGTCTATGATTTGGAGGGCAGAGCGGACCGACTGGAGAACACAGTTGATCTCCCCCATGATCAGCCTAAGTTTACAACTCTGAAAAACGAAGACCTTGAAAACAGATCACGTAGAGACAACATGCGAATCTGGAATCAGCAGGAGGGAGCGGAGGGGCCAGATCTGGAGGCAATTGTCCAGGGCCTCTTTACAGAGTTGATTGGGAAGTCTAGTCTGAAGGTGAAAATTGAGAGAGTGCACAGGGTAGGACACACAACACAAGGTGAGAAACGCCGACCCAGGGACGAACTTGTCAGACTACACTCTTTCAAAAGGAAGAAGGCAACCCTCCAGGCGGCATGGAAGGCCAATGAGGTATCCTTTTAAAGAATATTGTGCACCATTTTCCGAGATGATGCCCCGGCCACACTGGTGATACGCACTTAATTTAGGCCAATGACGGATTGGCTCAGACAAGACAATATCCGATATAGATTGACATATCTTTTTAGCCTGGCATTTGAGCTCCAGAATAAGTCACACCACGTCATCGATTTCCAAGAGGCGATGCAGATCCTGGGATAATCATCGCAGACAGGGCAGTCCGAAGCAGAGGGGAACGGCAGACTGGCAGGCTCCCGGTCAGGCCCAACAGAGGACAGACAAGGGAAGACACAACACCGTCAGAAAAAACCCAGAACCTGCTGAAGAAATGCGATTAATAATGCACCACAGGTTTGTGGACCAGGCAGGAATCACCACGGTGGGTAAGGGAAGAGACTTCTCCTGCATAAACAGACTGTAGAGCTCAGACGTTCAACCTATTATTTGATAGCCTTGTGGGGTGACTGGGCCCAGACAGACTGTGCCCGTACGGGCTTTCTTTTCTCTTCCTGCGATCTCCTTCACCCTTTCCTCTTATTTTCTTTCCAGCTATAGTGCTACTCTTTGGAAAATGCCTTAGCGGGTAAGGACCAGAAGGCCTGCGAGAAGGTATTGTATCAATGTTAAACTTGTTGAAGGGTGTAGGAGAGTAGGATCAGCACTTATGTTGCCCCCACTTTTTTTCTGATGTGAACACTGGTTTCTTGCTATAGTGTGGCTGGGTCCCTGCTAACCAGGGCCCCAGTCTCTCTGTTCTCTCTAAACGACTTGGAGTGCATATTAGATGCCCTAGTGATTAGTTACTGTGGTGCCTTATGAGCCCCTAGTATATGGTACCTTAGGTACCAAGGGCATAGGTACTTTACAGGTCTACCAGGGGCTGAAGCATGTATTATGCCAACCCTGGGAAGCAGACTAAATCTGACACCTCAGGCCTGCTACTGCAGCCTGGGTGAGGTAGTGTTAGCACTCCTCACTGGGGTATAGGTTCCTATATCTCACCATACACACACATATAAACCTATCAGTCACCCCTACAGCAAGCCCTATCAATCCTGAGGGCAAGGTGCTTGGTTTACAATGTAAGGGGGTGCCTCTGCCTGAGCAGGGCCCCTCTGCAGCTGGCAGGGTCTATTCCCTGTGGCTGTTTGTGGATTCAGTTAAACCATATACTCTTAAGTGCATTATAACCTCTCGGTAAATGCTAACTTTGGAATGACTGCATCAAAACATGTCGTGTTTGGTGTCAAACAACTTGGAATCATACCCCCACACCAGTAACTGGTGTGGGAGTATGATCCCACCCTTCTAGAGGGGACGACATGTACCCACTGTGGAAACACTGTAGAAATCTGAAAGAGCCCTGGCATCACAAAATGGATAACACACAAGATGATGGACGGAATGTTGCACATTGGCAAAACATTCACCCCCAGTCACAGATCTGGATTGAATCCATCGTTATTTTGCTCAACACGCCACCCCAGTTCAGATATGCAAATCAGTCTTGACCCTGTGCCTCATGAGAACAGTCCAGCTCGAACTGCCAAGCCATGTCTTCGCTTGACCGGAATCAAGCATCCTAGGACCGGTTTCTGGGTTTCACCCCTCTTCAGCCAGGATAGCTTGACTCCAGTGGCATAGTGAGCACGGGACCCATGTCTGGGCATACACTTCCCACATAGGGCGAACAGCAAAACACACACGATGATGGACGGAATGTTGCACATTGGCAAAACATTCACCCCCAGTCACAGATCTGGGTTTAATACATCGTTATTTTGCTCACCACGCCACCCCAGTTCAGACATTGCCATATGCAAATCAGTCTTGACCCTGTGCCTCATGGGAACTGCCAAGCCATGTCTTCCCTGGACCGGAATCAAGCATCCTAGGACCGGTTTCGGGGTTTCACACCTCTTCAGCAAGGATAGCTTGACTCCAGTGGCGTAGTGAGCACGGGACCCACGTCTGGGCATACCCTTCCCACATAGGGCGAACAGCAAAACACACAAGATGATGGACGGAATGTTGCACATTGGCAAAACATTCACCCCCAGTCACAGATCTGGGTTTAATCCATTGTTATTTTGCTCACCACGCCACCCCAGTTCAGACATGGCCATATGCAAATCAGTCTTGACCCTGTGCCTCATGGGAACAGTCCAGCCCGAACTGCCAAGCCATGTCTTCGCTTGACCGGAATCAAGCATCCTAGGACCGGTTTCTGGGTTTCACCCCTCTTCAGCCAGGATAGCTTGACTCCAGTGGCATAGTGAGCACGGGACCCATGTCTGGGCATACACTTCCCACATAGGGCGAACAGCAAAACACACACGATGATGGACGGAATGTTGCACATTGGCAAAACATTCACCCCCAGTCACAGATCTGGGTTTAATACATCGTTATTTTGCTCACCACGCCACCCCAGTTCAGACATTGCCATATGCAAATCAGTCTTGACCCTGTGCCTCATGGGAACTGCCAAGCCATGTCTTCCCTGGACCGGAATCAAGCATCCTAGGACCGGTTTCGGGGTTTCACACCTCTTCAGCAAGGATAGCTTGACTCCAGTGGCGTAGTGAGCACGGGACCCACGTCTGGGCATACCCTTCCCACATAGGGCGAACAGCAAAACACACAAGATGATGGACGGAATGTTGCACATTGGCAAAACATTCACCCCCAGTCACAGATCTGGGTTTAATCCATTGTTATTTTGCTCACCACGCCACCCCAGTTCAGACATGGCCATATGCAAATCAGTCTTGACCCTGTGCCTCATGGGAACAGTCCAGCCCGAACTGCCAAGCCATGTCTTCCGTGGACCAGAATCAAGCATCCTCAGACCGGTTTCGGTGTTTCACCCCTCTTCAGCCAGGATAGCTTGACTCCAGTGGCGTAGTGAGCACGGGACCCATTTCTGGGCATACCCTTCCCACATAGGGCGAACAGCAAAACACACAAGATGATGGACGGAATGTTGCACATTGGCAAAACATTCACCCCCAGTCACAGACTTGGGTTTAATCCATTGTTATTTTGCTCACCACGCCACCCCAGTTCAGACATGGCCATATGCAAATCAGTCTTGACCCTGTGCCTCATGGGAACAGTCCAGCCCGAACTGCCAAGCCATGTCTTCCCTGGACCGGAATCAAGCATCCTAGTACCGGTTTCGGGGTTTCACCCCTCTTCAGCCAGGATCGCTTGACTCCAGTGGCGTAGTGAGCAATCTTGTGTGTTTTGCTGTTCACCCTATGTGGGAAGGGTATGCCCAGACGTGGGTCCCGTGCTCACTACGCCACTGGAGTCAAGCTATCCTGGATGAAGAGGGGTGAAACCCTGAAACCGGTCCTAGGATGCTTGATTCCGGTCCTGGGAAGACATGGCTTGGCAGTTCGGGCTGGACTGTTCCCATGAGGCACAGGGTCAAGAATGATTTGCATATGGCCATGTCTGAACTGGGGTGGCGTGGTGAGCAAAATACCGATGGATTAAACCCAGATCTGTGACTGGGGGTGAATGTTTTGCCAATGTGCAACAGTCCGTCCATCTTCTTGTGTGTTTTGCTGTTCACCCTATCTGGGAAGGGTATGTCCAGACGTGGGGCCCGTGTTCACTACGCCACTGGAGTCAAGCTATCCTGGTTGAAGAGGGGTGAAACCCTGAAACCGGTCCTAGGATGCTTGATTCCGGTCCTGGGAAGACATGGCTTGGCAGTTCGGGGTGGACTGTTCCCATGAGGCACAGGGTCAAGACTGATTTGCATATGACCATGTCTGAACTGGGGTGGCGTGGTGAGCAAAATAACGATGGATTAAACCCAGATCTGTGACTGGGGGTGAATGTTTTGCCAATGTGCAACATTCCGTCCATCATCTTGTGTGTTTTGCTGTTCACCCTATGTGGGAAGGGTATGCCCAGACGTGGGTCCCATGCTCACTACGCCACTGGAGTCAAGCTATCTTGGCTGAAGATGGGTGAAACCCTGAAACCGGTCCTAGGATGCTTGATTCCGGTCCTGGGAAGACATGGCTTGGCAGTTCGGGCTGGACTGTTCCCATGAGGCACAGGGTCAAGACTGATTTGCATATGGCCATGTCTGAACTGGGGTGGTGTGGTGAGCAAAATAACGATGGATTAAACCCAGATCTGTGACTGGGTTGAATATTTTGCCAATGTGCAACATTCCGTCCATCATCTTGTGTGTTTTGCTGATCACAAAATGGATGTCACCAGCACAGACACTGGGCTGCCCTCCTGCTGCTGACCGAAACTCGCAGTGGAGGAGGCCCAACAATTGGCATCCTGTCACAGGGAGGTGTCACCACCTTCCAGACAGGATTTAGTGTATTGGAGCTGGGTGGGTGCAATCTTAGAGTGCTTTGAAGTCCTGCACTGGGGGAGCAGTAGGCTCCTCTTTGCATATGCCAGCTCAAACCGGTTCAGGGGCTACCAGCCCCTGCTCTAGCGTGAAAGTGGGACACTCCGAATCCAGCTGCTGGTCATTGTCGATCTCTACTGAACCTCGTGAGCAAAGAGTCAAAACACCCTCAAGCACCTGAAATCACCCGACATCCGTGGGCATCCATCTTCCTGGCCCCGGGTCACTGGCAAGAGACTGTGAACACTGTCCCTTCTGCTTTCAGGTCCTCTTCATCTTGAATCCAGCCTTGGATTCCACCGGACACTTCTCCAGTCTTCGCAAGCAGCAATTCTTCTTTGGCTTCCATAGAAAACAGCAAAGCGACCCGACACCAAAAGACACCTATGCACCCAGCTTCCCTGGGTGAGGTAACTCGTGCACTCCGGTGCCCTAGTGTGTGTTGGCCCTCGAATAACTTACCTTGTAAGTGGCTTTCTTGTACACTTCCTCGAAGTACCCTAAAACTTTAAAAGTCCAACCGCGACTTGCTCCATTGAAATCAATAGGGAACCCGCTGCTGTGTTATTACACTGCACGCGTCCCGTGGGTCTTTTACTTACCTGCCTTTGGTGGATTAGTGAAGCCCCAGCGATTCTACAGGCCCTAGGCCTTGTCCCCTTACAAGTCGAGTTTCCTAAACCTTTTTTTAGTATATGGTCTGGTACGCCCCTAGGGTCCCAGCCATATTTGTGCTTAACTTATTGTGAAACGTTGATATTTGAATGTGTTCCTGGCTTCTAATCTCATAAATAGATTAGTAGAGTGTGTCTAGAAATAAATACATATATATATTTGATATATATACCTTTGTGGTGTCCTTTCATTTGGTAATTCAAGAGATTATAAGGTAAAACAAGCTGCTTTGCATTCCTCTGAGATTTAGCCTGAAGGCTGCTCTCCACAGCTACCACTAGGATAGCTTTCTTTAAAAGGTTGTCTTAAACCTATCTACCATAAGAGTCGAATTGGACTGGTGCAAGGTGGCCACTATAACTAGTGACTAGCATATGCCAGGACAACTTCTCACAAAGGGGAAAATGGTTTATTGTTTAAATGTATTTAGCGATTCGATTTTTACTTTTTTGTTTAGTGCTATGGGTGATCAGAAGAACTCAATATCAACTCAGAGGAAGATTAGAGTGAGAGAGAGAGATGGATGAGGCTGGGGGGAGATTTGACGGGATGGGAGATTTACATGTTGCCACACTACAGCGGAGGGCCTCAAGTCATGTTAGTTAATGGTTATTACGACATTAACATGGATGTAAGGGGACTTAACTCCCCCACCAAGAGGCAACGAGGAGCATTGCCTGAAGCACAAACAATACCCAATAATGTACAAATCCTCTGTGTCCTCTAAACACAATGGGGTGGCACTCTTTCTTCACTCATCCTTACGGTTGGCGCCCCAGGGTTGCAGGACGGACAGGGATGGCAGGTACTTTATGGCCAAGGGACGCATAATGGGGCATCGATGCACGTTCGCTACTCTATATGCACCCAACACTAATCAGACTAGGCTCTTGAATACCTTTCTCACCACTCTAGGAGACTTTGCAGATAGGGCAATCATACTTCTGGGGGACTTTAACCTTACCTGGGAGGCGGGGCTGGATAGCACATATCCGCAAAGCTAAATAACCGGAAGCTTCCCCAAATCTCCGCCGGTGTTTATATGTATTGACTGGGAGGCACCACCCCTAAATATAGGAGGTGGTTTTTCCCATGATCCCTGCTCGGAGATAGACTACTACGAGACTCTTTAAGGAAAACTCTAAAAGACTTTTTTCAAGAGAATAACCCTAGTGACACCTCCCCGTTAAATAAGTGGGATGCCTTCAAGGCAGTCATCCAGGGACAATGTATAGCCTTAAACTCTTCCCTCAACAAGTCTCGGACTCAGAACTTCAGACTTTAGAAACAGAACTCCAGAATGCAGAATGACTCCACAAAGACAACCCTATTCTGTTACATCAGAAACAGGTCGCAGCACTGCAGGGAAAACTAAATGCGATCCACAATAACCGAGCGGTACTTACTCTGCTCCGCCTTCACCAAACACCCTGTGACCAAGGTAACAAGGTAGTCTTCCACTTAGCAAGGCAACTGAGGATGATGAAAGATGATAGAATACATAGGAGACATTTGCGGTGAACAAGACAAAATTATCGTGTACAATGCGGGGAAAGCCCAGGTCTTTGGTAACTATTAGAGAATATTATATACTGCAGATCCCACAGGTGAGGCTGTGTAGTTAGAATACTTGCAAGGTGGGACCCTGCCCCAGGTCTCTAGGGATGAAAATGAAACATTAGGAAGCCCCTTTATGAAAGAGGAAGTCTGCTGTGCGATAACTAATCTTAAATGCCATAAATCTCCCAGACCAGATTGACTGGTGGCCCAATTTTCCAAACGCCTACATGGCAGAACTAGTTCCACATTTAGTTTCACTGTTTAACTACAAGGTCAACATGGGTGCGGTCACAGCGTCTAAGAGCGAAGCCCTAATTTCCCTTATCCCAAAGCAAGGTAAGGACCGGAGGCAATGTGGCTCCTATCATCCGATTTGCCTGCTGAATCTAGACACCAAACTGTATTAAAAAACTTTAGGCACCCGACTGGACGACCTACGTCTAGACCTGATACATCCAGACCAGTCTGGATATATAACGGCAGACACACGACAATATCAGACGAATAGTCCATCTGATCGAAAAAGTTTCCAAGAAATAAGTACCTGCAGACCTCCTGATGTTGGATGCCAAAAAGGCGTTTTATCGGGTGGATTAGCACTTTCTCTTCCACAACCTAAGAAGGTTTGGCTTCTGCGAAAAATTCCTGAACATGATAAAAGGTAATTATTCGACTTCCACTGCGAGGGTGCTAGTGAATGGGGTAAGCTCTGGGGTGTTCACGCATGAAAGGGGAACAAGGCAAGGGTGCTCCCTCTCCCCCTTGCTGTTTTCATTAAGTATAGAACCATTGGCAGCCATGATAGGTCAAAATCCACAGATTAATGGAATTCGGTTACCAGATGAGCAACATAAGATTTCACTTTTTGCAGACAACATCCTGCTCTCCCTGGCCCAACCCCCTATCTCACTTGAGGCTGCTTTAGAGGAGCTGCACCAGTTTGAGAAAGTTGCAGGACTCTGCATTTATTTAGCTAAATCACATCTGCTTAATCTGACGGTTCTTTCGGCAGAGGTGTATTGACTAACCAGATCGACACTCTTTAAATGGGCGAACCACGGGATCACATACCTCAGCATTAAGATCACCCCCAAAACTATCTGAACTATTCCGAGCCAACTACCCTCCCTTACTGCGGCAACTGAAAGTGGACCTAAAGAGATGGGTGTCCCTAAATATATCTTGGTTGAGAAGAATACACGCCATTAAGATGACAATTCTACCCAGATTAGTGTACTTGTTTCAAGGGCTCCCAATAGAGGTGGAGCGTAGCTTCTTCTCAAACCTCTGCTCCATGGTAACACATCTTATATGGCAGAGGGGGAGGTCGCAACTTTCCCTCAAAGGGACAGCTCTGAAGTGGTTACAACATTTCCTGTCTGATAGAACTCAAACAGTCATCTTGGGCCCCTACTCCTCGGCCAAAATGTCTCTGGAGAGGTGTGTTCCGCAGGGCTCCTGTTTGAGCCCTACCCTTTTTAACATATACATGGCCCCCTTGGTGAGGATAGTTGAACAGCTGGGCTTTGAGATCATCTCATACGCAGATGACATGCAGCTTATGTTCACTATTGGAGAAAACCCAGAGAAAGAGAAAATCCGTTTTGCCATCGGCATGAAGGCGATCTCCGACTGGATGACAGGAAATTGCCTTCAATTAAATCCAGGAAAAACAGAGATCATGTTGATGGGGAAAGCATCAGACATCTGGTCAGATGACTGGTGGCCCGTCCAACTGGGCTCTGCTCCCACTCCCAAACTTTCAGTAAAAAACGTGGGCATAAAAGTAGACCGGACGCTGTCCATGAAGTACCAAATTGCGGCCACGACCAGTTCATGCTACTATAGCCTTTGTCATCTGCGGAAAATACTCCCATATATGCCTACCTGTCATCGTAGGACATTAGTGCAGGCTATGGTAACTAGCCGCTTGGATTACGGCAATTCGCTGCTTGCAGAAGTAGGGGAGACTCACCTGGCCAAACTGCAAGTGGTTCAGAATACAGCAGCGAGAATGATTCTCAACCGACCGGCAGGCTCCCCTTCGATTCCGCTGCTCGGAGAACTACACTGGCTATCTGTGAGAAAGAGCTCCTTTTTCAAGATCTGTTGCCTAACCTATAACGCCTTGAGCAACAGAGGTCCGCTTTACCTACAAAGAAAACTTCTCAAATACTGTCCCTCTAGGAGACTCAGTTCGCTGGGCCTCCTTTAGGTTCCCCGATTTCGTCTTACTCGGACTGGCGGCAGAGCCTTTTCACATTTTGCCCCAAAATATTGGAACCAGCTCCCCCAGGCTTTGCGGTCAATCCCTAGCTATGGCCTTTTTAGAAAACAGCTGAAAGCCTTTTTGTTCTAAATCCTCTCTCCAGCTTCTTCAATGCTCTCCTTGCAAGACCCTAATCTGCTAGTCAGTGTCGAGATGCCCCAGGGTGAGTTGAGCGCTTTATAAACTAATTAACATAACATAACATAACATAAGGTATTACTGTTGTCCAAAGTTGGAGGGGGTCTGGCATTACCAGGTTTTAATTTATACTATAAGGCAGCGCAGCGGAGGGTACTTCCAGAATGGTCGGCACGTGAGTCAGACGAGCACTGGCTCCATATAGATAGAACTTTCATGGGGAAGTACATTTGGGACGTACTGTGGAAGCTTAAAGCGGACCGCCCCTTGAACGCATACTTGAGCACTCCCACACGCACAACTCTCAGAGTATGGGATGCAGTTACTAGGTCCGTAGCGTTGACTACTTTTCCTTCCCCTCTCACAACTATACATTTTAATCTGGCATTTCCACCTGCGTTGCAGTTTGGTCCTTTTGAGGTGTGGAGGGCTGCCTCATGGTCTTTTGACTTGTTTCATAACTGGGACATAAGAGATTTTGAAAATTGTGCCAAAGATTTCCACCTACCCCCACGGAACGCTACCGGTAAATCAGTTAATACATTGGGTATCTCATCCAGATATGCGGGAAGCAGCCACATGAGAACTCACTCCCATTGAGCCTTTTTCGCAACGAGTTAACGGTACAGATGGTAATATCTTCTTTCTATACAATCTGTAGTTCGGCACTTTGAATACTCCCCACCCCCCAAATAAAGATCACTGGGAGGGCTTACTTAGATGGCTCCATTACGGAAGCTCGGTGGACCTGAGTAGTGAGGGATATCCCTAAGTTCAATCACTCAATGAAACTCAGGGAGGCGCATTACAAATTACTGTTTGATTGGTATCTATACCCCACTAAGCTTAAGAAAATATTCCCCCAGACAACATCTGACCTATGTTGGAGGGGCTGTGGGCTACCGGGTGATTTAAAAACACAGTTGGTGGGATTGCCCACGATCTGCCACCTCTGGTCTGAGACATTGGTGCAGCTCAAAGAAATTTCAGGATATCCTCTACCGGATGAACCGGGCTTTGTGCTCTTGGGACTACGGAATGGCTCTCTGCGAATCCAGACACATGGGGACAAATCGATCATGTGGCTTTGCCTAAGGGTGGCCAAAATGGCGGAGGCCCCCTCCGTGACTCAATGGCATGCTCAGCTGTGGAAGGCGATAACGATGGAATGGTAGGCGAAAATCCTAACAGACTCTCATAAAAATTTCAAATATATATGGGCCCCCCTGGTGTCATATCTTTCGAATGGCTTACCCTTGTGTGTTTACCCTGCCAGTACAAGGGCTCTGCATTTATTTCAATTTTGAATATACTACTCCGGGGAGACTGAGTAGACTCTGGCAACGCTATAATACTACTGAGAACTCCTGCCTGCATATAGCTTCACCTCTTGATACACCTTGTACCTGAGGTTGTACATAAAGTAGATGTATTACAATAGCGTGTAATAAGTTCTAAATACAGTGGAGGTCTATAGCTTTAAATGTGCATATTGCTACACAGATTATGACAAAAGTGCCTATCATTAAATTAATCTCTTTTGAAGATCTGTATGCAACTAATCCCTGAATAAAATTAAAGAGCAAAAACACAAAAACTATGGCTGCAATACGATCGCATCGAGACTGATTTAAAAATCAACAAAAGAGAAGGGGGAAGGAAAGGAAGAAGGGGCAGGGGGAAGTAAAGGGCAACGAGGTGTCACATTCAGCTCGCCATGGTTCTATGTTCTAAGTAAACGTCTAGGGCAGTTGCATACTTCCGGTTGCCTTCGCTCATGGGCAACTGACACAATCAGGCATAACTTAAAATGTACAGTAAGGAACAAAATGTAAGAGGTAGAGTAGGAACCACTCCAAAAGGTATCACAGTAATGCTCAGGGAACTTTGGTCTTCTGCAGATACACATCAAAACTGTCCCACAGTTATCGGGAGCCAGGACAGGAGTGAACCCTGAAATACATCATATTGTCTGAGTCCTATTGGAGCAGAGCAGAGCCTAAATTTTTTTAAAGGGAATCAGAGACATGCACTTCCATTACAAAAGTCTAACTTTAACCCCCAGGGGTAATAATATCTCAAGTATGAATTTTTCAGAGGGTGGGACGATGAGAGAGAGAGAAGGTGAGCAAACACACCCAAGGTAACAGTTAAGGAGTCAATCTGAAAAGGCATTTCAAGAATGTCCTGAAAGTGGACCCTCAGAGGGCGTATCGACAGTGCACCACCTTTTTGTGGCACACTTTCAGTGCACCTGCTAACTGCATGTTTGTCTATGTGTCCAAGTCTGTAATTCAGTCCGGGCACAGAGAAGTAATTTCAACATTTGTATAGAGCTAGGCCCCAATGCAAATCAGGAAACACCCTCTAAAGTTAGTGCTGGCGCTACATGTGTGCCACAATGAATGAAAAGAAGTTAATCAACAGCTTCAGTAAATAGCCAAGTCTTCAGCTGCTTCTTAAATTGCATCAGAGAAGGTTGTCAACGCAGCTTAAAAGGTAGTAAGTTCCAGCACTTTCCTGCCCCTGTGGAAAAAGCCCTGACCTCCCCATCTTGCTTTATTTGATCTGGGAATGATGACACATTGTGAGGAGCTAGATCTGAGATTCATGCTTGGCCTGTACCAGGAGAACAGATCCTGAAAGTTGTAGGGCCAGTTTGATGTAGGGCCTTATAGACTATACACATAGCTTTAAAAATTATTCTTTTTTCACACAAAACCAATGAAGATCCTGCAGTGATTGTGCTACGGAGTTACATTTAGGGATTTTGAGTAGCGATCTTAACGAAGCATTTTGCAATACCTGCAATTTCTTTATCACACATTTATGAGCACCCAAGTACAGAGCATTGCAATAATCTAGTTTTGAGAACACAAGTGCTGTTATCACAGATTTTTTGCCGATCAATGGGAATAAACGCTATTTCCAGTGCTATCAGTATTACAGAAGAAGCAATATATGCGTTCTGATGCCCCTTCTGTAATACCAAAGTACTCTAGGGGTGCACAAAGTGGGTGCATACGCCCGATACATCCCCAGGGCACTTTACGTTATATGACCACGTCTTACTTCTTTAACCAAATGGCTCAATGAAAGTTATGCAATAGTGCTAACAATCTTTTGCATATTCTTGGTGTCAAGTAAATTGGTACAGTATTTGAAATGTTTTCTATCGATGACTCTAAGACAGAGTAAAATGCCACTGTAAAAAGCATGAAAAGAAAAGATCATGGGCCATATGTAGGTAAAACATGTTTTGCGATTCTCTAATTGCAAATTTTAGGGAATCGCAATTAGAGAATTGCAAAACGGAATGTAGGTAGGATTAGCAAAATATTTTGCGATTCCCACCTATTCCTTATTTGCGAATCCCAAATTGAGAATCACAAATAAGGAATACCTTACCATTCATTTCTATGGGCTAGAAGGCCCATAGGAATGAATAGGAAGACATTCTCAATTTGCGATTCTCAATTAGAGAATCGCAAATTGAGAATGCAATTTCAAGGTTGCAAGGGTGTCAATGGGACACCCTTTTGCACCCCTGAAATAAACATGTGTGCACATGTGGCGCACATACATGCGCTAAGGGCATGTATGTGCGCCACATGGCACTTTGAAAAATACAAAAAAGTGCATTTTTCAAAGAAATCGCAAATTACCACCAACCTGAGGTTGGTGGTAATATGCGATTCCTTAAGCCAAAATCGCACAACTTGGGTGCTTCCTACATTGCATTTAAGGAATCGCAATTTGGGATTCCTTAAATGCATTAGCAAAATAAGGAATCGCAAATTTT
Organism: Triturus cristatus; assembly: GCF_964204655.1. NCBI lineage: Eukaryota > Metazoa > Chordata > Amphibia > Caudata > Salamandridae > Triturus > Triturus cristatus. Next base: position 303,458,126 of record NC_140579.1, on the reverse strand, counting down.
GCGATTCCTTATTTTGCGTGTGGGTTTTTGTGTGCTACAAATTGCGATCGCAAACGCCGAAATTCGGCGAATTTCAGCATTTGCGATCGCAATTTGGCTTCCTACATATGGCCCCATATGTCTTGAAGAAAGGTACATTTGTGGACAAAAAATGTAAAGCTATCACTTTGAGAAAAAACTGTCACGGTTGGAAGAAAATCTTAAGGGCAATCAGGAAAAATGTAGCAAAAACAATTGCAACATTTTGTATGGGGACCCGGAACACTGCCAGGCTGCCATGAGGGGCAAGGACTCCAGCCCCCGATTGCTTTGCAGCTGTTTCGCGCAATATTCATGTGCCCAGAGGTGCATAAATTATTCCTTGAGTCCCACAGCGCGGTACACACCTGGGCCACACCCGGATGAAACCTGGGCCACCCCCATTACATTTGCCACAAAAAAGGTACTGTTTTACTTGCTGTTACTCACAGTCCTTTGATTTGTTGGGCCCCTGTGCTATTGCCTCCCATTTTGCACCCTGAGCTCTTCTTCGAGTGTCAATGGGGAAATGGAAGGCTGCTCCTGCCCCTGGGAAACCTACCTCTGGTTCCACCTTAAAAAACTTGTTGTAATGTGCAGTGGGGGTCATTAGCAGGGAAATCGGCTTTGCAAGATCTCCCTGAGTGTCATGCACCGAAAGATTGTCCCCCCCAGCACCGTTCCTCCTCCACCTGCCTTGTGTCCTGACCAGTTGGCAACTTCCACAGGAGCTCTAACCTTGACTGCTGCGACTACTGAGGGCTGCGATGATATCATGGTGCAAGACCAACCACCAGTGTGCCCAACTAACTCAAGTAACTCTGAGGCCACCAATAACAGAGGGGGCAAGAGGAAGACACTGGACTGGAATGTCAAATCGAAAAGAGCTCATCCAGAACCATCTATCATGTCAGTCAGTCAGTCAGTCAAAACACTTTATTCGATTAATTAAAATCATAAAAGTACAAATTTCATACAAAAATCAAGAAAACGATCCAAAACATAAAATAAACCAATATGATTACAGCAAATCTGCACAGTTAAAAATGCCATACATAAAAGGCAAACATTAAAAAAAAGTTGCTCACTGATTACCATAGCAGCCACCAGGAAATTAGCCACACTGAATATAATACGAGTACTACTCAGCTGCTGGAGAAATAAGAATGCAGGTCTAACTTGTAAAAAGCCGGCTTCCTTCAAAATTGGGAGCAGATATTTTTTGCGGCTTACAGAGTAGAACTCGCAGAACATAATAAAGTGCATAGTGTCTTGGGATGAAAAATCATCACAGTGGCATGGCATACTACATTCAGGCCTGCCCCAGGATGGATAGAAACCAAGTGAGTGGTGGATGAGACCAAATCTAAATCTCAACAATAAAAATCTATGGTATGGATTGGAGACAATACTTAAATAGGGTTCCAACGAGGGAGATAAAAGGAGCATGAAATGCGCTCTAACACAGGGTTTTAGAAGTTCACACTCCTCACGATCCAATTTTACCCTGTCTTGAAAAGACTACTTAATCCAAGCAATGTCTGCCTTGACAATATGTGATGGAGACGAAAAAAGCTCAGGGCGCCCAAGGCGAGAGAACGCCGCTCTGACGTACTCCAGCCAAGGTCTTCTTTTAACATTATCCAAGGCTAGAATGTCATTAAGGATCAGATGGTTAAGAGTGATTTCCTGATTTAACCAGGTTTTCACCCAACACAGCAATGGGGCCATCTTAAGCTTGTCCGTGACATAACCCAAACCAACCTCCGCATGAATAGAGAAAACAGGAGTCGATTGGGGAACAGAAAGCAAATGTCGCAGGAATCTATTTTCAACTACTTGAATCAAATCCTGCGTAACATAACCCCACAAAGCCGCGCCATAGGTGGCGATAGCCAGGCTTTTCGAGGTATAAACTTTCAGCAGGGCCTCCGTTGGTCTTGCCCCCTGCCTTTTAGCAAAACTCAACAGCGCTGAGGTAGACCTTGCTACAGAGTTACGTTTGTGCTTAATTTGCGGTCCCCAGGTACCATTCTCATCGAAGAGAACTCCCAAATAACAAAAAACCTTTACTCTGGTAATCTCTTCCCCATTATAAAATAAAGATCTAGATTTAGTCTTTTTGCTCTGTTTCCCTACCACCATAAAATGGGATTTCTTTATATTTACCCTAAGGTCTAAAGCGGCCATAAAGGCACCAAAGGCATCCAACAATCTCTGGAGCCCCACAGCAGTGCGGGCCAACAGGACAGCGTCGTCCGCGTATAGAAGAACTGGTACAACCAGTTCCCCCACACGTGGCGCGTCTGCTCTCGGGACCCCAGGGACCTTTCCAGGTCGTTAATATAAATAGTAAAGAGGAGTGGGGCAAGGATACACCCCTGCCTCACCCCTCTCTCTGACCTAAAGTGCCTAGTGCATTTCCCATCCTGAGTGACCCTCACTGAGGCAGAGAAATCCTGATGTAGTGCTGCTAAAAAACTTACTAAAGGAGGATCAATACCTAGTTCCGTCATGATGGCCCATAACTTACACCAATTAACCAGATCGAAAGCAGAGGACAGGTCCATAAAAGCCATGAAAAGGGACCCGTCCTTCGCCACCGTGTATTTACTAATCAAAAGCTGTAGGTTTAGACATTGATCCAGTGTCCCCCTATTAGCTCTAAACCCATATTGCAAATTAGACAAAATGCCCTGACTGTCTAAGGCATCCCTGAGTTTATGGAGTAAGACCCTGCCCAAGATCTTAACCGCAGAGTCTAACAGGGAAATGGGTCTATAGCAGGAAGGATCACCACGTTGGCCCTTTTTAAAAATTGGAATAATTAGTGCCATAGCCCACGAAGCAGGGAACCTATAGCTTGAAACAGCATTAAAAACATTGACTAAAATCTTTGCCCGTAGACTAGGCGAGTAGCCATATAGATCTGCTGGCACTCCGTCAGGGCCCGGCGCCTTATTACTGGCAGAGTCTTTTATGGCTCTCTCCACGTCCATCAGATCAAAAAATAAACAGGGCAGGGAATGGGGTACTAAAGAGGTGGTACCACCAGCGGGACTTAAACCACCTGCCCCATAAATTTTGCTAAAATGGTCATACCATTGCTCATCCGGGATTATACAGTCCTGGGCAGTGCCCACGGAGCCCGAAAAAAAAGGGTGGTTAATTGTAGCCCAAAACTTCCCACTGTCCCGAAGGACATCAATGGATAAAAGATTGTCCCAGGCTTCTAGTTTTATTGACTTTTTCCTTTTGGCAATGGCCTCTTTATAAGCCCTTCTCGCTGCTGCAATTGCCCCCTTATCCCTAGGGCTGCTTTTTAACGCCTCAAACAAAATCCTGTGGGCCCTAGAGCAGCTCCCGGCAAACCATCTAGGGGGGTTACTACCTCGGCGAGTATTGGTGGAAGTCAAGGTCAAATCCCTGGAGATCTGTGCACAAATAGCCTCAAGGGCCTTCACCACCTCCTCTGCAGTCGAGTTATCATTGAGGCAAATGGCCCAGGGCCCAACAATTTTAGCACAAAGCTCCTCCTGAAAGGTTGCAGGGACCACCATAGCCCATTTGACCCTGCGACCCTGATCTTTCACAATCAGGGGAAGATCTCTTTGACAGTCCTGGAGCAAACCACCCGGACTCTCCGGCAAAACCAGCTCCAGAAATACCGGGTTATAATCACAGTGGGCAGACGGGACAACTTTGTGAGCTATAGCCCTAGCTAAGGCACCAGAAGACATAAAAATGTAATCTATTACTGATCCCAAGGTAGAACCTTTAAACGTAATAGCCCTGTCCCCAACCTCTATAAGATTAGACTAAAAAATATTGGTGGTGGCAAGGAAAACCTCAAGGGCCTCCCCCTGCTTAGTATGCTCAAAATGGGGCACCACAGCACCTGAGGGCCCCTCAGGAGCTTCATGGGACCTCAGATAACACTCCCCAATACAAGAATGAACATTAAAATCGCCCATAAGGACGATCTCGAAACCAGTGTTTTGTTTTTGACTGTATTCTAACATAAAAATTTGCAGGGCGATCACATGTTGATTAAAATCAACACAGTCCCTTGAGTTATGAAAATTAATCAATAAAACTTTCAAAGAGTGGGAAACGAACCATTCAACACAAAGAAAGTTATTGGAACCAGACACCAAGCGGGTGAATGTGCCCACCAAACGGAGTGCAAAAAGGAATATTAGGCCCCCTTTCGCTCGTCCTGCACCACCCCTAACTGCTAGTACCACAAAACTAGAATAACCATCCAGAAAAAAATTACTGGAGGGGTCCCAAGTTTCCTGCATGGCAATAATGTCATATTTGCCTAGGAAATCGAGCCAGGACGCATCCTCTCTTTTGGCTCTGGTCCCGGCCACGTTCCAGCTAATTAATTTAGAACTGGCCCCTCCAACCGGCTTTTCAATACAAAAATCAGGTAGCTGAGCCGAGTTTGTCAGTCAATCATTATCTTCCAAATTTGACAGTGGGGTATAATAGTTGTTCAAAATCAAGTTAGAAGGACGGGGCAACAAAACATTATTAGGAAGCTGACAATCTCCAGGCATTAACGAAACCCCAGAACTTTGACACCCCGCCTGATAGGGCAGTCTAGACGGAGGTGTTGCCTCAGGGGTATGGTAGGAATGTTTTTAACAATACGGGCTTCAGCCCGGTGACTGTGTAGACCGGATAAGAGTTTAGATGGGGGTGGGTAAAAAAACCCTAGGGGAACTGATCTAATTCCCCCATGCCCTACCTCAGACCCATCCCAAAACAATCTATCTGCAATATTCGGTCTGTTAAAGTTAACGATTACACAATCACCCACAAGCCGCTTCGGCCGCCTCCCAACCCACCCCACCTTTCTCGCCATAATAATGTTAGGGGAGATATCCAGGCCGCCACAACTGGAGGCTAAGCACCAAGATCTAGTGTTCCTCAATAAGTCATACGTAGATTCCAACGCACCCTCACGGAGCGGAGGTACCCCGACAAAAACAGCCACCAAGGGGTCCGATTCCGGGGGAAGGTCAAGGGTAACTAAACTGTCCCTAGTGTGCTTCACACTGCTTCCCAAGGACTGGGGTGCGTCATTACTAGCCGCCAGCGACATATTACCATAGGTATGATTAGCTAATAACGGCTGCACAGTGGGAGGGAGTGGATCCATGCTCTTTCCCCTACCAGAGGTATTACCCGACCCTTGAGAACATGATTGAATCATTGGCCCAGAAGAAACACCCGTGCCCCTCTCTGACCTAGTTTGACTATGCATAGCCTCACTAGCCCCCACTTGGTGTAAACTAAACTCTTTAATGGAGGCTACCAAACTGGTACATTTTTTAAGCAAATCGGCCACGCAGGCATTCAGAGTCTCAACAATGTCTTTAGCTATGCCCACCAGTAAAAGTTCTATTCGTGAGGTAATTATGTCTTCTAATAGGTCCACCGTAAGGGTCCCTAATTGCCCTTCGGTAGACAGGGCAGCTTTTAGGGGTTTAGGTCGTTTCGAGATCTTCTTATTGCAGTTCCTCGCAGGTCCTGCATTGCCATGGGCCTGTTGCTCCCGTTGATCAGCCAAACCCTGGGAAAATAAAACAGACTCCCTTCCTATAGGTGGACTGGACACAACCACCACAGGTTCCAGAGGTATGCTGGGTACTGGCACACAGTCACTGGTTTCACAGGGCAGAATAGGATTTACCAAACCAAGTTCCTGTTCAGCATTAGCAATTTCCTTGGATAGCACCCCAACAGCAGAAGACAGATAAGAAATTATGCAATCAGATTTTCTGGGGACCTTCGCTTTCTTCCCATTCCCTTCCATAGACGCTGCTTGTTTGCGCTTACCCATTATGGAGATTTTAGAGGGGGTGGCCTGACCCGACCTCCTTCGGCCTCTGACGGGCGCGGACGGGCCCGCCCTTGGCCTGGGCTTCGCCCGGGCGCTGCCCGCGTGCGTCCCGCGCTGTGGGGCGCCCGGAGACGCTTTATCTGGTGCTGGTGCTGGCGCTGCCGTGCGCCGTCACCGGCGTGCGCCTGGGCTTAAGATGCTGGGTGATGTAGTTGAAGAGGCCGTTCCCCTCACGGCTACAATGGTCCTGTACACACGCGGCCCCTGGCAAGGTCCATTCCCCACACAACAAGTCGGTTTTGCAGTTTTCAAAAACTCCCGCTCTCTGAGGCGCGTCCCGCGCTGTGGGGCACCCGGAGACGCTTTATCTGGTGCTGGCGCTGCCGTGTGCCGTCACCAGCGTGCGCCTGGGGCTTAGGATGCTGGGTGATGTAGTTGATGAGGCCGTTCCCCTCACGGCTACAATGGTCCTGTACACACGCGGCCCCTGGCAAGGTCCGTTCCCCACACAACAAGTAGGTTTTGCAGTTTTCAAAAACTCCCGCTCTCTGAGGCGCGTCCCGCGCTGCGGGGCGCCCGGAGACGCTTTATCTGGTGCTGGCGCTGCCGTGCACCGTCACCGGCGTGCGCCTTGGGCTTAGGATGATGGGTGATGTAGTTGAAGAGGCCGTTCCCCTCATGGCTACAATGGTCCTGTACACACGCGGCCCCTGGCAAGGTCCATTCCCCACACAACAAGTAGGTTTTGCAGTTTTCAAAAACTCCCCCTCTCTGAGGCACGTCCCGCGCTGCGGGGCGCCCGGAGACGCTTTATCTGGTGCTGGCGCTGCCGTGCACCGTCACCGGCGTGCGCCTTGGGCTTAGGATGCTGGGTGATGTAGTTGAAGAGGCCGTTCCCCTCATGGCTACAATGGTCCTGTACACACGCGGCCCCTGGCAAGGTCCGTTCCCCACACAACAAGTAGGTTTTGCAGTTTTCAAAAACTCCCGCTCTCTGAGTCGCGTGGAGTCATATCCAGTGCTTCTGAGAAGCTTCCTCCACAGTTCCCTCAACTTTGAAGACAATGCTGGTGACGGGGTCCGGCTTCCCCAGTTTGGTCCTGGGGATGTTGCTGGCGCTTTCCACGATGACCTTCAGCATGGTGCCGGAGGAGCGGGGCGCGGGCGCCGGGGTGCAGTAAAGGATGAAGGAAGCTGGGCTCGGAGTTTCCTGCGGGCTCTCCGAGATTCTGCTTCAGACCTACCCCAGCGGCAAAGACAGGGGAGGAGGCGCCGGGAGTCAGGGGGGAGGTCCCTCTCAGGATCATCTATCATGTCTTCTACCCCAGCCTCAAACTGTGAAATCAGACCTTGACTAACGAGCTCCTTGACGGTTTTTGCCAGGAAAATGTGTCAAAATGTAATATCTTCACTTACTGTACCTCTGGTCCCTATTATCGATAGACTACTCAAGGTTGAGGAAGCCTTTAAGCTGAGCGATACTGTGCTAGTGGTATGATTGTGTTTATCAGCAAAGTATTTACTCTTTGAAAAACAGTGCAATTTTCAACATTCATGAGATTTGAGAGAATGTAGGGGGTGAGCCCAAAATTATGACAATATTCCATTGTACCATAGACATTATATTATAATTTATAACTTTGAAAGAAATAGCTAAACATCTGAGTGTGATGCACACAACTGATACCTTCAGTTACTACTTACTTCAGTTCCATCTTAGTAGTTCCACCAAGCAAGTCAAGCTCTACTGTGACCAATGGTGGCATCTGCTCAGCCCCTTTACAAGCTCCCAACTGACAGCATGTGGATGGTCAAATACACAGAGCATCAGGAATTATGTAGTAGGTCAAAACAGGAATACCACAGACCTGCACATGCACGCCATGCAGCACACGGGCAAGCAAACTGGCTTCATGTGATCATTGGGCAACAGTCCAAAAGTGTCCATCTTATGATTAAGAAGACTTTTAGCTGGACCACTTGTTCTGACATTAATAGCTGCTTGAATAAAGTTGCCACTTCAATATGTTTAGATATTTTTACACTATACAAACATGTACCTTTGCCTTGTTAGCTGACTTCTTGTCCCTTTCACATTGATGAAATGGAGCTAGATGAAGGACAATAGATCACATAGGCTAGCACTGCATTTCTCCACCGGACACTGAGGCCAGGAAAGAAAGTACCCTGGAGAAAAATGTGGACATAGGGTGGGCCCATGAAGATACAAGGGGAAGAAAAGGGAAATAAGGGCAGAGAAGGGAAGCACGAGGTGACCCGTGAACATGTGTACTCCGCCCTCACGATCTCACAATAAAGAAGACGCCTGGATATACCTTATGAACTTAGCGTCTTAATTCCTGTACTCATTCTCTACAATATATTTCAGTTTCATTACATTTTTAATTATAAGCACTTCATTCCCAGTGGAGTAGCAAGTGGGGGGCAGTGGGAGGGCGGTCTGTACCCCCCCTCCCCCGCTCTTACACAAGGGGGAAGGCGTCAAATGCAGGGGCCATAGGTCTAGGTATGCCACTGTTCATTCCCTGACAGGTACAATGGTACAAGGTTGGCGAGGCAGTGCTAAGTTTGATGAGTGTTAAATAGCAGTGTGGACTAAGTGGGAAGCATTTTGCTGTTCATTAGTGGCTATAGGATTGTCCTTATTCTCTTGTAGGTCACAGCGCCTATGAGAGTAATGGCAGGAAGAGGAGTGAAAGGTACAACTTGCCATTTTGTGATAAATGTATGTACCTCCATAGGTACAATACAGTTTGAGATTTAGCTTGTCGTGGGCTGTTTTATCAAGGTGTTAAATTCGAGGTTGAAATAGCTGACCGTCTGAATTCTCAAAGTAAATCTACATTGTATTCATATTACATGCAGAAAAAACAAAGACATTTTAAAGCTATTTCCTTTCTTCCACTTTAGGCGGTAAAACGTTTCATGAAGCTGGAATGCAAGTGTCACGGCGTCAGCGGATCTTGCTCGCTAAGGACTTGTTGGTCGAGTATGTCTGATTTTCAGAAAACAGGAGATTTCCTTAGGAAAAAATATAACACAGCCATCCAAGTGACAATGAACCAAGATGGGACGGGTTTTATGGAGGCCAACAAGAACTTCAGAAAAGCAACAAGAAATGACCTAGTGTATTTTGAGAATTCTCCCGACTACTGCCTAATGGACAAATCAGCAGGTAAAATGTAGCAATGTTTTATCTGTTTTTAGAGGCTTGGGTAAGGTAGATCTCCAGCCAAATGCGACCTGTCATCAAAGATTAGCAGCTGAACGTGCACATCCTGCAGTCCACAGGGCCCTGCAAACATCTAATTGAGTGTCCTCGTTTCATGCCCCTCTGTCTTCGAATGGATGAGTTGACTTGCGAACTTCGTGAGCTGCTCACTCGATGTATACTAAAGCACCCTCTAGAACCAAAAAGCTGCGCCTAGAGCTGCACATTTCAGTAATTACCAGCATTAGCTTTAAGCCACTACCCTTGAAATAAAAGGTTTGTACTATTGTACCGAGTCACATCCCTACTGTTGAAGATGAGCATTCTTGAAAATGTTCATTGTGGTTATCAGCGTGCGCTTATGAGGTGTAGCAGCTACTTTTAGAAACAAGCATTTGCAATGCAATATGTCTCGCGTTTATAAGAGTTTGAGCTATTAGCCTTGTAAAATTACAATGCCTTTTATTTATGTTTTGGTTTTAAAACAAATAAAAGGCATTGTCATTTACAATGTCAGTAGCATAAACTCGCATAAAAGCAGTGTGTGGAGTGCAGCAGTGTGCCGCGTGCAGCAGTGTGCGGCATGCAGCAGTGTGCGGCGTGCAGCAGTGTGCGGCGTGCGGCAGTGTGCGGCGTGCAGCAGTGTGAGGCATGCAGCACTGTGACATGCAGCGGCGTGCAGCAGAGGGTGAGGAGAGACACGTGTGGAGGGTGAGGAGAGATGTGTGGAGAGTGAGGAGAGACACGTGTGGAGGGTGAGGCGAGACACGTGTGGAGGGTGAGGAGAGACACGTGGAGGGTGAGGAGAGACACGTGGAGTGTGAGGAGAGACACGTGGAGTGTGAGGAGAGACACGTGGAGGGTGAGGAGAGACACGTGGAGGGTGAGGAGAGACGTGGAGGGTGAGGAGAGACGTGGAGGGTGAGGAGAGACGTGGAGGGTGAGGAGCGACCCGGAGGGTGAGGAGAGAGACGTGTGGAGGGTGAGTAGAGACATGTGGAGGGTGAGGAGAGACATGTGGAGGGTGAGGAGAGACGTGTGGAGGGTGAGGAGAGACACGTGGAGGGTGAGCAGAGACACGTGTGGAGGGTGAGCAGAGACACATGTGGAGGGTGAGCAGAGACACGTGTGGAGGGTGAGCAGAGACACGTGTGGAGGGTGAGGAGAGACACGTGTGGAGGGTGAGGAGAGACACGTGTGGAGGGTGAGGAGAGACACGTGGAGGGTGAGGAGACACGTGTGGAGGGTGAGGAGAGACGTGTGGAGGGTGAGGAGAGACACATGGAGGGTGAGGAGAGACCAATGTGGAGAGTGAGGAGAGACCGTGGTGGAGGGTAAGGAGAGACCGAGGTGGAGGGTAAGGAGAGACCGAGGTGGAGGGTAAGGAGAGACTGAGATGAAAGGGATTCAGAAGTGGAGGAGAGAGAGAGGGGTGGAGGATGAGGAGAGACAGTGGTGGACTGGGGGGGAGGGGAGGATATCACTTTTACTTCCTCTCCTAGTGTAAGGTAACGCCCCCACCCCACAGGCCCTGCCGGGACAGAGAGCAGATCACTGTTCGCATCAGCCGTCACCCGAGACCGCTCCGTACTTGTATGTAAATAGAGGTTCACTATCTGTTGATAATGGGATTCACTTGGGGGGCTGACTTACCTCCTCCACCCCCAGGGCCAACACTGAGAAGGCATCAGAGACCTGGTGCTGCCTATGCTGCAGTACTGCGAGAGAGAGGGATGGGGGGGCGGGCAGAGGAAGAGGAGTGGGGTTAGAGAAGGGACAGGTGGGGAGAGAAAGAGGAGAGAAGGGACAGAGACAGAAAAGGAGCAAAAAAAGAATTAGAGAGAGTAAAGAGGAGAGTTGGGGAAAATGAAAACATTACGAGAGAACATGTAGCAAAGAGGTGGAGAGAGAAGATGGGAGAGAGTAAGGACGCAGCCAATAGATAGGGCAGATACAAAAAGAATCGAAACAATACAAAAGTATTTTCCAAACTCGTAAATAACCACGGGCCAAACAACTGATCTGCAATGAAGCATCCGAATCCGGTATATCATGACGTTAACCATGTTATAAAAAATAAATAAAATAAAAAAAACACCCAAAAACACGTATACACCATGTTGCCCCTTTTCCATGCAATGTATTCTAAAACGCCAATCTCATTCATACATTCACAGCAAACCTGTTCACAAGAGTGACAGAAAATGTGGTATTAGTGTTAAATTTTTGTTTACATCCATACCCGCTCACTTATGCAATTAAAGGATTCATGACCACACGGTTAAACAAAATGTACTGATTGGCCTTGCCGTGAAGGAGAAACACGTGTTGACACACACTCCCGATCTGTGAAACGTTCACCCCACTTTCTCTAAATTGAAACCAGTGCATGTGTCCGACGAAGACACGTGTGGAGGGTGAGGAGAGACACGTGGAGGGTGAGGAGAGACGTGTGGAGGGTGAGGAGAGACGTGTGGAGGGTGAGGAGAGACACATGGAGGGTGAGGAGAGACCAATGTGGAGAGTGAGGAGAGACCATGGTGGAGGGTAAGGAGAGACCGAGGTGGAGGGTAAGGAGAGACCGAGGTGGAGGGTAAGGAGAGACTGAGATGAAAGGGATTCAGAAGTGGAGGAGAGAGAGAGGGGTGGAGGATGAGGAGAGACAGTGGTGGACTGGGGGGGAGGGGAGGATATCACTTTTACTTCCTCTCCTAGTGTAAGGTAACGCCCCCACCCCACAGGCCCTGCCGGGACAGAGAGCAGATCACTGTTCGCATCAGCCGTCACCCGAGACCGCTCCGTACTTGTATGTAAATAGAGGTTCACTATCTGTTGATAATGGGATTCACTTGGGGGGCTGACTTACCTCATCCACCCCCAGGGCCAACACTGAGAAGGCATCAGAGACCTGGTGCTGCCTATGCTGCAGTACTGCGAGAGAGAGGGATGGGGGGGCGGGCAGAGGAAGAGGAGTGGGGTTAGAGAAGGGACAGGTGGGGAGAGAAAGAGGAGAGAAGGGACAGAGACAGAAAAGGAGAAAAAAAAGAATTAGAGAGAGTAAAGAGGAGAGTTGGGGAAACTGAAAACATTACGAGAGAACATGTAGCAAAGAGGTGGAGAGAGAAGATGAGAGAGAGTAAGGACGCAGCCAATAGATAGGGCAGATACAAAAAGAATCGAAACAATACAAAAGTATTTTCCAAACTCGTAAATAACCACGGGCCAAACAACTGATCTGCAATGAAGCATCCGAATCCGGTATATCATGACGTTAACCATGTTATAAAAAATAAATAAAATAAAAAAAAAACCCTAAAACACGTATACACCATGTTGACCCTTTTCCATGCAATGTTTTCTAAAACGCCATTCTCATTCATACATTCACAGCAAACCTGTTCACAAGAGTGACAGAAAATGTGGTATTAGTGTTAAATTTTTGTTTACATCCATACCCGCTCACTTATGCAATTAAAGGATTCATGACCACACGGTTAAACAAAATGTACTGATTGGCCTTGCCGTGAAGGAGAAACACGTGTTGACACACACTCCCGATCTGTGAAACGTTCACCCCACTTTCTCGAAATTGAAACCAGTGCATGTGTCCGACGAACTTCCTGCCGCTTATCTGAATGCACCAGTGGCAGAAGATAGTCCCCATCTTGCAACAACACAATGAAAGGGAGGCATGTCTGTCTCTCCCCACCGCCACATGTCTCTGAGTCTTACTGTCTCATGCGAGATCTCCCTCTAGGAGACAGCTGACACCAACTCTTCCCCTGAGACAGTATGGGAGATGCGTGTGTGTGCATAGTGTGTGTGTCTATATTTATATATCTGTGTGTATGCATGTGTGTGTGTTTGTATGTGTATATGTTTGTGTATGCATGTGTGTGTTGGTGTGCAAGTATGGGTGTGTCATTGTGTTCATTTGTCTTCATGGATGTGTACACATGTTTGTGTGTATACCTATGTCTGTGTATGCATGTTTGTGTGTATGTATATGTGTTTGAGTATGTTGGTGTGCGTGCTTGTTTATATGTGTATGTGGGGTTGGTGTGTTGGTGTGCATGTATATGCATATGTTTATGCATGTCTGTGTGTGTTTGTATATGTTCATATGTGTGTGTAAATGCATGTGTGTGTTTGTCATTTTTCTATCACATACTAAAACATAAATGCTTCAGACTTTCACAGCAGTGCGGTGAGCTCAAATGATGCATCTTTCGTGCAATTCTGAAGTGTAATGAAAACAAAGATGTTGATACAATCAATAGAAATGAAGGCATACTTATTTCCTAAACCCAATTTCCATACATTATAGATTGTGACCTCTTTATCAGAAAAAAAACGGTGTGACTGCGCAAATGTAGTGGCCAGTTCAATAGAAGATGTGTCCTCTGTAATGACGTGGCGCTGCCATGCTTTAGTGAGATATCTGTGAGAGTGTTCTCGAAGGAGCGCCAGCACCTACTTACTACCCCCTGACCACTGTCCCGCTAAACACAAGGGCCGCACGTGTTCACTGTGTGACGCCTGGAATGTTCACAATCTTTACGGCTTCAGTGATGTAACGCCGATGGCAGCCCCCACCCCCCACTCTGACATTGTTCCAGCACCCCTGGGAGGCACAGATGTAGATCAGCATGTGGCAGTGCCGCCTTCTGCAGAGGTGCTGGTGCCACCTCGCTGCCCAGAGGCCGAATGCTTCTTACTGCCAGGGACCCTCGCATGAACGACTAGCCCTGGGGTCATGACTCATGTGCAATGTACGATCCATCCATGACCCATAGACCCATGAGGACAAGCCCAGCCCCACAAATGTTTACCTGCGCAGGATGAGCCGTTGAATCATGAATAACACAAGAGCTGTGATAGCACAGTGCAAGCAGAGTTCAAAAAGGCACAGCCCAGCAATGCCATGGGAAATGAAATGACAGCAAGTAACACATTTATTGTTCATCTCTTGCCTCGCGCCTCTTTAGCTGTACAGTTTGATGCTTACCTGTGGGTGTTACTGAGCACAGCGCTGTCCAGTCCCATTGCAGAATGTGTGTGCCAGCTGACGCCTGGTACTGTTGTCTGAAGCAGCGGGTGTGCCAGATGCCGAGCTCGAGTGTGATGGGAAGTGGGAGCGAAAGATGCTTCCTACCTGTACTTCACCTGCTCCTTCCCTGTGGGCCGGATTCACAAAACAGTGTCACCACCAAAGGGAAATTAGGAGGGCGCAAAGTGTCTCCCTGAAAAGGAGAGCTTTCAGGTAAGAGAAGCGGGGTTCGTGGTGGATACCTGCACCCCTCAGCGCACACAGCTGTGAAAACTCCACCGGGTGGGTTGTTTTTTCCGCAGCCGTAAATGTAATGTGTGGGTGGGAGGATAGGAGTCCCCTGGAGATCTGAGGGGTGACCCCTGAAAATCTATGGCACCCATTCAAAATGCAAGTGTGTGCGTATTCACAGATCATCTTAATGGCTTTTCCTTCCGTAAATGCACACTTCAGTTACGAAAAACATTGGTGTAAGAATGAGAGAAAATATTTTATACATACGACTTATTTTTATGCGGCTTCAGGAGAGAGAATTCTCCCCGCGCAAAATTGTTAACCAGGTGGAAAAAAATCAAACCGTGAAAAATAACTCCTGCACTGACCGTGTGGGTTCTTGACACGGTACACAAGCTGCAGGGGTACGATTCGGGGCCTGGAAAATGATCTTCCTACATTTCTAACGCACCCCTCGGAATTTGAGCATTCTTAAAAAACAGATCTAGACAAATCGTAGGTGTAAGACTGTGATGTGTAAGTCTGCTCCACTTTATTTGTTGTTAACCGGGTTATCATTAACAGCAAGTGCACTTCTAGGATAAAGCTGAGAATTGTCACTTTGAAAAGTGAAAAGGTTAGCAGCAAGTTAATGAAAAAATAAAAGCCAGTGGCATTTTTGGTAATTTCAGTCGTCTGTTTTCATACTTCTAAAAGCGCCCTCATCCATCCTTATGAAGCGACTCATAATTAGAGAGTAGAAATGGCTGCAAACAAGAAAACAGTCTCTTGTTTAGAATGAGCTTACTTTCGATGGAAGAGTGAAGTTATTCTGTAGCTCTGCCATTTATGTCCTGGTGACTTGCCGAGAAATGCTCCAAGATAAGGAAAACAAGCTTTGGAAACGCGGCCGCGAAAGTGAAAGTGATCGTGATTACGATCGCTACGGAGGAAAGACACATGGCGCTGCGCGCGTGCACGTTCACGTGCACTGTAGCTTTAGGCCACGGCAGCACTTTGAAAAAGCCCAGATATAAAATGTCTCTTCGAGCCTTTGGCTCACGAGACCTAAAAAACATTGTAGTATCAATCCATTCTGAGATAAATATAGTAATTTTAAAAAGGCTGGATCTGACCTTGCTGTAATAAAAAAGTTCCACCCAATATCGTTGCTGCTTCTCGCTGCAAAATATTTGGAGAAACATGTGACTCAGTGACACCTTCCATACAATAATTGCTTAAACAGGATGCAGGTAGGTGTTAAATCATTGCACGGCATGGAGTCTCCTCTCCATGTAATTATGGATGATTTGAGGATCGATATATATATTGGGCATGTAAATGCTCCGGTTTTATCAGACCTTTCTGCAGCCTTCAACACAGTTGATCATGCCATATTATTAGACCATGTCACAGCAGAAGGGATTGACTGCACACAATCTGTTAGATTAGGTTCTTTTAAAGCTCAAGCCTTACCCATTAATTTTGGAATACCTTGGGGTACTCTTTTTCCTCCACGCCTTTTTAATATCTATCTGAGCTAATGATCTGAATGCAAAAAGATTCAGAGCCTATGATACACAAATGTTAGTGTATATCTATCAGAGCTAATGCTCTGAATGCAAAAAGATTCAGAACCTATGATACACAAATGTTAGCGTACTTAGACAATAACCATCCTCTTTCAAGCAAATTAGGAGATTTATATGGAAGTGTATAGGCAGGGCGGCTCCTCCACTAGGGCGGAGGAGCGTTGCCCTACTGCTTTCTCGCAGTGCGAGAAACAGAAACATAAAAGGGTAATGACTTTCAGTTATGGTTGGTTGCGGGCGGGTGGGGCTGCTCTGATGGCAGGGGAGGAGTGGTGTGCCCAATCCTGAGTGCACAAAGACTGTTTGGTCGGCCCTCTGGAGCCGTCCAAACCAGTCATGCGCACTCACCCCTTCTCCATGCAGGCTGCAAGCAGCTTGCATGGAGAACATGGCCTCCCCATAAGCCCCTGGCTAGGTGGCGTCCCGACCAATCACAACGCTGCTTGATTGGCTATGGGGAGGGAGCCTGGCTGCCTGCTTCCTGTTCCTGCCGAAGGCAGGAGAGCAGGAGCAGAGAAGACGCAGGACGTGGCCGGCAGTAAGGTTAGTTAATTTTTTTAAATTCTAATTATTAAATTAACTCCCACACCACCACCCGCCAGCCATGCCGGCCGTGACTGTGTATAGGCAGGGTTAAACTGAACCTTATTACAGATAAAAAAGAGATCCTTATTATAACTATACTATTTTTTTGTTGAACATTGCTGGACATGGCCCTTCTTAGGGGATTTCACTAAAGCTTTTTGCTTTTTGTGCTACTTTTTACTGACTCTCTTTTCATGACCTTATGGCTCTGGGCACTTCCCCACAGTAATGCAGTGGGAAAGCACGTACACCCTCCCTATACATGCCAGGAAGGGGTGCTTACTTGATTGGTTTAGGTGTCGTACCTGTGAGTGACCTCTAAAAAGTTATACCCCATTCCCAGGGTGGGTACTGCACTGGCTAGTAGTCGGATGTAGCACTGATTGTGCCAAAATATGCATCATGCTCAGGTTGGCCTTTCTCACTCATTAGCCAACCCTGAGGAGGCCTTTCACTACCATCAGAGTGGCCATAGGTCAATTCCTTGAGGGGTGAAGCTTGGGGTAGGTGATTGGCCAGTATGCTCACTGCTCAGGCAGGGAAGAACCCTTATGTGGGTTTTGCCTACCTAGGGGTTCGGCTCTCCCCATGGGACACCTCCCTGCTTTTGTTGATTCTCTATTTGTGGCTTTGGGGCCTGTGGCACTTTCCCACTGTAAATGCAATGTGAAGGTGTGTGCGCCCTTCCTACCCATGTTAGGGAGCGGTGCATACCTACTGTTTGTAAAATAGGTCACCAGCCTGCCATCGCAGACCGGAGTGTGCGCTGGCACTAATGATGTTTTAAAAGATGTGTCCAGCCTGCCATTGAAGTCTGTGTGTGTGCAATTGCTCTTCTGCTCTGGCTGGCCTTTCTAAATCACTAGCTATATTGAAAAGACCTTTAACTATCACTAGCTCACCCCGCGGGTATGCCTTAAGGGATGAAGCGAGTGGTGGGTGAAAGCTTGGGAAGGTACACATGTGTTCCCTGCTCAGGTAGTGAGGAATACACATGTGTGTTTTTGATACCTATGAGGTTTGCTCTTCCCATAGGCTAACATCAGGAAATGGTTGATATTACAACAAGCTGTAATAGAGGATTGCAGTGGAACAGCCTCATCATGTTTCCTATCATTGGATTCACAATGACAAACCTTTCCTGAGGTATAGGTGGGGTTGTCATTACTACTTAAAAATGCCTAGAAAGTGGGCATTTTTCGGCTCTAAATCTCTTTGTGTGCCTCTTAGCTTGATTCCAGTCCATATTGGAGGGTGGGGGAGCACATCTGGGCATTCCCCAGCGACAGCTTTAAAACACTGGGCCTGCAACTAGAATGACAGACCTCTGCCAATGGAGGTCCTGGCTGCATAGGTTGGAGGAAGAGATTTTGACACTTGGCATCTGGGAACCAGATCATAGCCCCACTAAAGATTAAAATCTGCATTCCACAGCCTCATGGAAGACAGGACTGAAATTTAGGGGAGACATCTGTGGTTCAAAGTGAAACCCTCTGAACCCCCCCCCCCCCCCCCCACTTCAAAGGCACACTATATTATAACTACTGCTCCCATACTTCAGCGGGAGAGATATACTTGTGGGGACATAGGACTGGAGAACCTGGAACTGAGTAGTGCACACTGCCACAGGAATCTGTTGTGCAGAAGGAAAATGACTGCCATTGAAAGGGACCGTGCACCCTTACTGAACAGTGGCTGGCATGTCTACCTGATGCTGTGTGACACCCTGAAGTGTGCTCTTCAAGAACTTTTTGGCTTGCCTTCCATTCTTTCAGAGGACTCATGGACATCAAAATCTCTAAGGGACCCACATCATCTACTTGTGCTGCCTGGATAGCGGCGCCCTCTTAAATGCCCACATCATCTGCTGGATCCCAGCTGGTAGCAGAGCATGAGCATGAAACTAAGAATTGTGCTTGGAGACCAGATTATCTTGTGCGGAGCCCCAGAAGTCTTGCTCACGTCTTAAGCATGTGGCTCCTGGATAGTAGGGACCTCGACATGCATAAGCGTCTTGCTGGTGGTCAGCTTGTTCACTGGTCGTGGGATCCAGCATGGCCCGCTTCGTCGATCGTGACGCATCTCTCTTGTGCGACACCCCTACTGCATGCTCACTGTGTGCAGTATCAGATTCACAGGTTGTAACCCTTGGAAGTGGGGGAATAACAGTAGTAGTGCATCATTGTACCTTGTGCGGAATTGCTAAAGTTGCGTCTGTGTGTGTGTGACCAGACTTTTCTGGCGTGACCAGTATCACCGCACCCTAGGCATTGTGCCTCATTTCCAGGGAGGTATGGCCTTTGCGACTTTTCTTTGTGTGTGGCCAGAATTGTCTGGTGCAACCCATATCAATGGGCACTGGACGTTCTGCTTTATTTCCAGGGAGGTACAGAATTTTCAGCTCTTTATTGTGTGTGTCCAGAACAGTCTGGTGTGACCCGTATCAACACGCACCAGACGTTGTGCCTGGATTGCTTTGGCATGACTCTGATCCACTTGTACCTGATGGGGTGCCTCCTTCTGAGAGGCTCTCCTGCTTCCTTTCCCATTTATCGATTGTTCCCTTTTTGGCTCTCAGTGCAGTGGACCAACAACCATCTCCTCACCCGGCCCTCGATGACACTGTATTGCCAGGTAGTATTACCCGGCTCGGGATTCGGTAGAGAGAGTGATTGAACGAGCTGAAGGAATGCTCCCAAGATCAGTCGGTAGCAGGTCAAGAGACTGCGTGACCCCGTGTGCTTCACAGAACGAGGCTAGTGCTGGAAGGCCTTGTGGAACCCTTTTCCCTGATCGCAGCCACCGACGACATCAGATCCCTGATCGACAACGGGGAAACAGCGGCCCTCATCCTCCTCGACCTCTCTGCCGCGTTCGACACTGTCTGCCACCGCACCCTAGTGCAGTGCCTCAGCAACATCGGAATCCAAGAGAGTGGATCATCTCGTTCCTCGCCGGAAGAACCCAGAGAGTCCGCCTCCCCCCGTTCAGATCCGAGGCCACCGAAGTCATCTGCGGCGTACCACAAGGATCATCACTCAGCCCAACCCTCTTCAAGGTCTACATGAGCCCCCTCGCAGCCATTGCACGCCAACACAACCTCAACATCATCTCCTACGCCGATGACACCCAACTGATCCTCTCCCTCATCAACGACCCCGCCACCGCCAGAGCCAGCCTACACGAAGGGATGAAAGACGTCGCCGAGTGGATGAAGAACAGCCGCATGAAACTGAACTCAGACAAGATGGAAGTCCTCATCCTGGGATCATCCCCCTCCGCCTGGGACGATTCCTGGTGGTCCCCTGCCCTGGGCACCACTCCCAAACCAACGGACCACGCGCGGAACCTGGGCTTCATCCTGGACTCCTCCCTCTCGATGACCAGACAAGTCAACGCCGTCTCCTCATCATGCTTCAACACCCTGCGCATGCTCCGCAAGATCTTCAGATGGATCCCCACAGAAACCAGGAAGACCGTTACCCAGGCACTCGTCACCAGCCGACTGGACTACGGGAACACCCTCTATGCCGGAACCACAGCCAAACTCCAAAAAAGACTCCAACGCATCCAGAACGCCTCCGCACGACTCATCCTGGACATCCCCGACAAAGCCACATCACCGGACACCTGAGAGACCTGCACTGGCTCCCCGTCAGCAAGAGAATCACGTTCAGTCAGACTCCTCACCCACGCACACAAGGCTCTCCACGACCTGGGCCCCAAGTACCTCAACGACCGCATGACCTTCTACACGCCCACCCCCCAGCTACGATCGACCAGCCACGCCCTCGCCACCGTACCACGCATCCGCAGAGCCACCGCCGGAGGAAGATCCTTCTCCTACCTGGCAGCCAAGACTTGGAACTCCCTCCCCATCCACCTTCGGCTAACCCAAGACCATCTCTCCTTCAGGAAGCAGCTCAAGACCTGGCTGTTCGAGCAGTAACGTACCCCTCCCCCCTAGCGCCTTGAGACCCTTCCGGGTGAGTAGCGCGCTATACAAATGTCGTGATTGATTGATTGATTTTGAGTGACCAACTTTTGCCCTTAGCAAGCTTCTGCTCTGCATCCTGTGGGTGAACTTCCCGAGTGGCTGCCAAATCCCCATTTGATGACTGCCTCCTAATTAATCCTTCTACCTACACCCACCTGCTTCCCTGGGTTCCTAAGTGTGACTTCAGCCACATGTTGCCTAGTATCCAAGGGGAGGGCTGTGTATCTTACATTTGTAGGCATAGGATAGTGGGATGAGCTGGAGGGTGGAGGGAGGCTTGGGCCACAGGATCAACAATCTGCTGGGAATCAGATGCACCGCATTATGTTGCTGAGTGCATATGTGTGGGAGCGCATTCCGTATGGACATGCCTAATATCTGTTGCACCGCGTAGCAGTACGGAGCAAATGTGTTTGTGGAAGCGACAGTCTGCGGACCGCCTGTGATCCATGACACTGGCCAGCGGTGTGCTTTACAAATTGATTTCTTGCCAGAAGAACACTAAGGTTGACATTGGTTTTACCCATGCGGCCGAGGCCACAGTGCTGCTAAAAGGTGTAGAAGTCTCTGACAGAGAGGTATTACTGTCTATTCTTGAACTCTGCGCTGCTTATATTCTTTCCTTGTAGGCACATTGGCGCCATTTCGGAGGTGACTGGCTCCTGTAGGACTGGGCACCATCTTTTAGTCGGGTTTAAACCTGTTTTATTGCTTGTATGTTTTAGTTTTCTCATTTTTTATTTACTTTGTTTTAAGTTACCAGTAACTTACCTTAATAGGGGAGCCTGGTTAAGGTAAGGGGGGGTTGCTGGACCCTGGTTTGTTCTCTTCTGTTGTCCAACTGTTTTCCAGCCACATGCTATCAGCTTCAGAATTGGCAATGCCCCCTCATTTCATCACGATAATAATGGAGGGATTTTTAAATGGACTGGGAGCGCATCTGCGCAGCTCCGATTGAGAGGTATTACTGCTTACTCTTAAACTCTAAGCTGCCCATATTATTTCCTTGTAGGCACCTTGGTGCCATTTCAGGAGGTGCCTGGCTCCTGTAGGATCGGACACAATCTTTTAGTGGGTTTAGCACCTGTTTTATTGCTTGCATGCTTTAGTTTTCTCACTTTTTATTTAGTTTGTTTTCAGTTACCAGTAACTTACCTTAACAGGGTAGCCTGGTTAAAGTAAGGGGGATTGCTGTACCCTGGTTTGTTCTCTTCTGTTGTTCAACTGTTTTCCTGCCACACGCTATCAGCATCGAAACTTGGTCACGTCCCCTCATTTCATCACCCTAATAATGGAGGGATATTTAAATGGACTGGGAGCGCGTCCGTGCAGCGGAAGTGCTGCTGGCGCGCTGAAGCTGCACCAAAAGCAAGCCTGTCTGCACACGTCTGCACTCAGACCACGCTCAGCACCAGCCACCCTGCCGGTCCTCCCTCGCAACAGGTAACTGTTCGCTGTTACTTACGAGCTGTAGCGGCTCCTCGAGGGAGTGCTTCGGTGCGGTGGTGCGGGGCGGGGGAGGGCAGTTTGGGGGGTAGTAAACTCCGGCATATGGCCGAACAGAGGTAAGTAAATAAATAAATAAATAAAACAAATTACATTGTGCGCGCTGCATCGCCATTTGGCGTTGCAGCGCGCGCACTGTACTTAGTTTTATTTATTTATTTATTTTCTTACCTCCATTTGGCCTTATGCCTGAGTTTACTACCCACCACCCTGCCTCTCCCCCACCCGCCCCACCGCCCCACAGCGCTCCCTCGAGGAGTCGCTACGGCTTACGAGGCGAATTGATTTATTGTAGGGATCATGGTAAGCAGTGTCTATGACCCACTCTAGTACACTAGATTCCCTAAGTCTTGGATCCTGCACGCAATGTAAGCTTATCTTAACTAAAACTAAAATTAAAGGTCTAACTCCCGCCACGCCAGGCACCACTACTTCTAATACTGGACCAACTTTTTTTAAAGCGACGCTCATAAACGCTAAATCACTGGTAAAAAATGCCTTGGCCTTTGCTCATTTCCTAGAGTTCCATGCACTGGACATGACGTTTATTACCTTGACCTGGGCAGACACTGGGTCGGACCCTGACCTCATTATGGCCTCTCCCCCTGGATTTGCCATTTCCAGGTTAGATCACTCAATAGAAAAAAGATGGGGGGATTGCGATCATATATCAGGATCATATGAAAACCTCCTTTAGGCCTTTACGGGCCATACCAGATTTTGAGGCATTGGCTTTCAAAATATATTTGACCAACCAGTATTCCCTTAATGGGGCTTTAATCTACAGGCCCCCGGGCTCTAGAGCAGCCTTTCTGAATAATAGTAGCCAACTGATGGACATCAAAGTTCACTCCCCCGACTTTACCATTTCACAGGATTTTAACCTGCACTTGGAAGACAGTTTAGACAGAGAAACCACTCTCTTCATAGATCTTTTGGAAAGCGCGGGTCTTGCACAGATAGCTAAAGGTCCTACGAATGCCTCTGGCCACTCCCTTGATGGCATATTTCCTGACAATCCTTACCTTAAAGTATCATCTATTCTTACCCTGGTTTGGTCGGACAATTCAGCGGTCAGGTTTTATATCACTTAGGGACTTGAAGGTAATATTGTGCGTTCCCTTCCGATTAAAACTCCATGTCGCCCATGGCATAAAATTACCCCTGAGACTTTCATGGCACATTTAACTCGCTCTAAACATTAAATTCCGCTGGACCTGGATGAGCTACCAATACCTATAACAAATGGGTCTACTAATCTGATTCTTCTGGAGCCTGTAGAGGCCACCAATAATAAAAGGACCTCACAGTCCGAGCCCTTGTTCAACGACAATCTTAGAACTCAGAAAAACATTTGACTAAGGCTTCAGCAGAAAAGGCGCACTCAATATGATCCAATGATAAAATCTCCTACAAAAACTCGATTCAGGATTATAAAAAAAGTTCTCTATTGCCAAAACTTGTTACTTCACACCCAAAATTAAGGCCTCTCGCAATATCCCTAAAGAACTTTTTGTAACAGTAAGAAAGCTGAGCAAGCCTACTGAACCCAAAAACACTGAAGTCAATCAAGAATTATGTGACTCATTAGCATATTTTTTTGCAGACCAAAGTAAAAACAGTCTATGACATATTTGCCTCGTCTCATTCGGTAGAAATAACATCCACGGAGGGGGATAACCTCCCCTATTCCAGAGAGGGCTAATTCCATCGACGCCTTAGCAGACAATACTTCTATTTTTGAAGCTTTTAACCCTATCTCTGACTTAATTGTTCAGACTCTTCTCTGTCAAACAAGGTCAGGCTCTCCTTGGGATCCCTGTCCCCCAATGTTTCTCCAATTAGCCCCTGAGGTTATGGCTAATTACCTCAGAGACATCTTTATTAAGATGTTTTCAGAAGCTTATTTCCCTAGAGAGTGGAAGAGACCTTCTATTCTTCCTTTGTTGATGAAACCCAATTTGGACAGCAAGGACACCAACAGCTATAGGCCAATCTCCCGGCTTCCTTTTCTCATAAAGATTGCAGAGAAATCAATGAAAATCGAACTTTCACAATTCATTATGAATAGCAATCTCCTAGATGGCACACAATATGGTTTTAGAAGCCAACACAGCACAGAGTTGGCTCTGATTACCGTTTCTGAGGAGATCAGGGACATTCTAAACAAAGGTGGGAAGACAGCCTTATTCCTGTTGGACCTTTCTGCGGTGTTTGACACAGTCAATCATGATCTTCTTATAGACTGACTCTTTGCCTTGGGCAAGGCTCTCAAACTTTTCGAATCTTTTGTCTCAGACAGGGAGCAACTGGTGGAGCTTGATAGGTTTAGGTCCACATCCTTTTCTCTCCCCTGTGGGGTACCTCAGAGCTCATCGTTAAGCCCGACACTTTTTAATCTTTATGTTACACCTCTCGCCACCCTAATAAAGTTGTTTGGCTTTACAGTAGTGTCATACGCTAATGATACGCAAATTGTGGCATCATTGGCCGGGGGTCCTAATGACATTGTTTCCAGATTCCATGATTGTATGCATGAAGTTGGAGAATGGATGTCCAGCAATTGTCTCAAGCTGAATTCAGTAAAGACTAAGGTTTTACTATTTCGGCATGACACCTCTTTTTGGACACCTAATTGGAAATGGGAGATCTTCCTATCCCAGTTACCAAGGTAAAGATGTAGGAGTCTACTCTTGACAATGCACTTTGTTTTAGAAATGTCCTTCGTGGCACAAAGCAAGAATCTTTCCTCTCAAGGCTGATGGGGGTGCCATCTTGTCACCTCTCATTAAAATACCCTCTAAACATGATAATTCGTTCCTGACTTCCCAAAAAGGTTTTAATCTCACTTACATCAGGCTTACGTAGCCAACCACCAGTGACCGATTTCAAAACTTCCTTCAAACAGTCATCTTTGGAAAGAGCCTCATTCCACTCATTTTTTTTTATGCTTCCATACCATGATCCCAAAGTAGAGCAACTTGCACACTGTCCATAAGCTCATCCTTGTTCTCTACCAATTGGACTGGCAATCGTGACAGAAAATCAGCTACAGCGTTTTTTTTTCCAGGCAGATATTCAATCTTGTATAAAATATCAATAAGTCTCATCGAGATACGAGCTAACGTAGAAGACACATTTATCATACCAACATTTTTTTAAACTTTAACCAATGGTTTGTGGTCGCACTTGATAGTAACTTCATTTCCCCATATGAAAGTGCGAAAATGCTCTAGAGCCCAAACACAGGCAAGAGCTTCTCGTTCAATTACTGCATATCGAGTTTCAGCAGGAGACAATGATCTTGAAGCGTAAGCTACAATATACTCTGCACCACTTTTGTCTACCTGTGAAAGGAATGCGCCAATCCCTGTACCACTTGCATCCGTGGTGATTATATTTTTTCCCATCGGGTCAAAACCTTGAAGTGCAGGAGCTGAAACTATTGCATTTTTGATATTACTAAACTCCTCTTGGCATTTATCACATCAAGAAAATGTACTCTTTGATTTAAGAAGTTCTCTAATATGAAACGTTCTACTAGAAACATTTTTTAAAAATTTTGAGAAAAACTCTACTAACCCTAAAAAGGATTTGACCTCATCTTTGTTTTTTGGACTTGGGGCATCCGATATCGCAGAAACTAATTTGGACTTGGGGTGAATACCTGAGGCGCTAATTTCATGGCTTAAGTAAGTTACAACATTTGCAGAAAATTCGTAGGTTCAATAGTTAGACCATATTTTTTTAACAAGGACATAACATGAATTAATTTTTCTTTGTGCTCTTGACTATCTTTCCCCATTATCAGAATATCATCTTGAAATATAAGCACATAGTTTAAATACCCAAAAATCTTAAACATCAATCGCTGAAACACAGCAGCTGCAGAGGGTAGGCCGAAAGGCATCCTTGTGTATTGGAAACATCCAATATGAGATAGAAACGCTGTTAAATGTTTACAAGAATCGACTAAGGGAATCTGATGGTAAGCTTGAGATAAATCAATTGTTGAAAAAACTGTCATTCCTTTACATTTAGTGATCATCTCATTGATTTTAGGCAGTGGAAACTGATCAACTTAAATGTTATCATTCAAATGTCTTAAGTCAATGCACAATCTGAGTTTTCCATTGGATTTCCTGGCTGCGACCAATGGAGAAACCCACAAAGAGGCTTCAACCGGTTCAATGACACCTTTTGCAACTAGGCATTTAAGTTCCTTCTCAACTTCTTCTCTAACTGAAAAAGGAATATTGTGTATTTTATGAACTTTTGGACATGCATCAGGTTTGAGACGAATAAGGTGTTCAAAACCTTCAATTTTTCCTAGATTGCCAGAACACACCTCCGGAAACTTTTTGCATAATACTTTCTTTAGGGATTCACCTTCATTTACTACAAGAACCTGTTCAATTCCATTAGGGTCTAAAATTATGTCAAGTTTTCTTTGGTCTTTACACCCTAAAACAGAAGGTCCTTTTTTAGATACATAAAGCTTACACAATGCACTTCTGTTTTTAAATCTGAACACCAATTCTCTATAACCCAGCAAATCAATAGGCACACCATTATAACTTAGAGGTGCGATATCAGGCAGAAATAATTTGGATCCTAACTTCATGACAAATTTTTCTGACCATACTGACTCATTCACTATGGCGAAAGGGGAACCAGAATCTGCAGCGATGTAGATGTTAACACCACCTAAAGAGATGTGACACATGGTTTTACAGGAATCAATATCTTGGAAAATGTTAAGCACAATATTACTCAAAGGGTTAGAAGAATCCTCTTCACTATCTTCATTGTTGGAAGAAGCATAAGTTTCCTCAATACATTTGACTTGTTCACTTCTAGAAACCTTAGCATGACAAACTTTGCTGAAATGGCCTATCTTTTTATAAATAGAACATCTCTGTTTAATAGCAGGGCAACTTTTGTAATTCGCTAAATAGTTCTTGCTATCAAGCAGCGGTAACATTTGTATATTTTGTCCTTTTTAGTCACCCCTGTTTTGCTTTTTACAGCGAATTTAGATACCTTGTATTTATTTCGGTTGGAAACGACTCTGGCTACGTTGTCATGCTGTGAATCGTCAGAATTTTCCTTTTTAAGTGCTTTAGTGCACCTACCAGACAATTCTGCCTTTCCGGCGATAGCTAATACATCTTTGAGTGCATTGTCACCATTTACCCACAATCTATCCTGAATGGAAGAATCATAAGCGTGCATTACTACTTGGTCTCTACTTAATTCTTCTTCAATAGCACCAAATCTACAGTCAATGGCTAACTTTTGAAGAGCTGTCACAAAATCATCAAAAGATTCATCCTTAAGTTGTTTCCTTTTAAAAAATGTAAAACGAGTAACACCAATACAAACTTTAGGTGAAAAGTAATTGTCCAGTTGTCTAATGGCTTGGTTGAAAACATTATCATCTCCTGCAACAGATTCTTTATTTAACTTATTATATACCCTTAAACCTTCTGGTCCTAAACTGTGCATCAATAAACCTTTTTTCCTGTCTGCAGATAATTTATTAGCATGGTCAATAGTGAATAAATAATTAATAAAATATTCTTTCCACTGTAACCATGGTACAGGATGATCCCCTGGGACGCATAAAAATTCTTTTGGTGGATTAACTGTAATACTGGTAACCGGAGTAGCCATTACATAGGTTTTGTAATTATAACCAGGAAACCTACAAAAAATGTGAAGTTATACCTGCAAGAAAAGTTGGGTTAAAATGAGAATACTAAACAACAAAATATAGATACTTGAAATGAAAGTCAAATGAAAACTATTCAATGAAGAGTTCCCTGTAAGTTCTTGAAAAACGTGAGTCAATTGTATCCAGAATCTGTATTTAATATTGATAAATGGACTCTATGTTTATTTACGTCTTCTTATTGTGGTACACAGTAGATGTTGAGTGGTTTGAAATTACTGATTTAAACGCCAGCCAAATAGAGTCTTGAAGTTACTGAATCTTGTGTGCAGAGAGTTAGGAACTCACAAGCAAAAGTGTCAACAGAAGGACAAGAAAAGACGGACTTCCTGCGTGTTACCCACAAAAATGACTTGTGCACGAATGTGGTTATGTATAATATTATCTTAAGCAAGGGCGCTTGCGCTCAATGTCAAACAGACTTAGCACCGCTTAGTGAATCCTTGAAAAGCGCTGAACAAAACAGGTCAGAAATCGGAAACTACCGACAGTTCGCTCGCTCGCTTTAGTGAGCTGTTTCCCCAAATGTGTACTGAGCAAAGTTCTTACCGCTATCTCCGTGCATCATAAAGAGTCATAAATCGCCGCCGTTGACATGCAAGATGACGGTGAATGAGGGAGATACACATTAGGAGACGAATAATCCGCAAAGTTTTACCTTCAGTTCCGAGGCACTCAAAGAACTCCAATGTCCAATAACGTGCAGTGAAGGCGGAGCGTAGGTAAATTAGCCAATTGTATTGAAAGCAATCCTGAATGGAGGCGAACGAGGCGGGCCAATTTACAAAGACCCAATCCAAGATAAGTTTATAGATGACACCTCCAAGCGAAGACAGGAAGCAGGCACACAAAGCCAAAACGCAGAAGGAAGAAAAAAAACTAAGGAATTTGCGTGGATCCGCTCCGGTTGAGCTCCAAGTCGCCAAAATGTAAGTGTAGTGAATACACTTAATTGTAGAGTTAATTAGAAATGAATTTATTAAATTGCTCAACCGGACAGCTTCAACGTGTCCTGTCCGGAGAAAATACCGTTAGCAAGTCCCAACGTACATATATCTTTTGAACACTAACGACACTTGTTAACAGACTCTGAGCTCGAGATAATGTCCACGAGTATGCACGTTTAAATATGCACAAGTATCAAATCATACGAAGGCACGGGCTTGTGGAATTCAAAGGTGCACGCGTTCTCACTATGCTTTGTTCTCGTGGTGACTAAATCAAGATACACGCGAACAAAGCAGGGCAAGGCACGCGACACTACACAGGTCACTCCTAACAACTGTCATATTTGTGGAGAACACTCCGAAGTGACTCTTGGCGCTATTGACAGTTAACAGATGTTTATTGTTACCCAGCCCAATGATACTCAGTTTATCATTCTCGAAAAGATGAAAGCCTGTGTGGACCCACCAGGAATTGAACCTATAAACATGGGCTCAACTATAGTTCACTTTAGCGGATGCAAATATCCACTGAACAACCAGACCCACAGTCTTGAAGCACAAATTATTAAATAAATAAATATTTTAAGCAACACTTTGAGCGCTGGTATTTAGGCCCTATGATGCAGTGAAAAGAGGTGAGTTGTGAAAACATTTAGGGTAATCTAACAGCGTAGTTATGCACAGCACTAGCCAGAGACCCAAAAATTGAATGTCGGGTGAAATTTCAAGAAAATGATTAATTGACTTAATATGAAAGTTAATTGAACCTGTCCAAATCCAAGATCAGTTTTGAAAGCCCCGCGTTCGGAGTTAATACTTTTGACGGTGTAATATCTCATCATGGGTATATTTTCCTAACCAGGTAAGCCGGCATGGGCCTCAATGAACAGGAAGGTTCACTGCTTAGTGACCTGAATGTCTGGAGTTCAGATTCTGGTAAGGGAGGCTCAGACTTCCATGCCCCCGAGGTTGGTAAAATGAGAGCCATAAACTGGGTAAAAATAATATCGGTTAGTTACAGCATGCAGAAATGGCAGTAGTACACTATGCTATGTACATGCAACCTATTATTATTGTATTTCATTGTAGTAACTATAGATCTCTTTATACTTCTTAAGGAGCCCTGGACTCTCTTTTTGAGCTGGGTGTTGGTTTTAGTTTGTCTAGACTGGGCTGTTTTCCACTTATTTGCTTTTTCTTTTGTTGGCACTGGTGTTTTGCCAGACCTAGGACCGACACATTGGGTATTTTTTGGTGACGCTGGTGTTTGGCCAGACCTAGGACCGACACATTGGGTATTTTTTGTTGACGCTGGTGTTTGGCCAGACATGGGACCGACACTTAGGGTATTTTGTGTTGGCACTGGTGTTTGGCCAGACCTAGGACCGACACTTTGGGTATTTTGTGTTGGCACTGGTGTTTGGCCAGACCTAGGACCGACACTTTGGGTATTTTTTGTTGACGCTGGTGTTGGGCCAGACCTAGGACCGACACTTTGTTTTGGTAATAGTGCACTTTATGAAACCTATATTCATGTTATTATTATAAATGTATAAGAGCCTTCAACGACGTTAAAAATACATTAGTAACATGAGAAATGAAGATTGTTATACGATACATTAATATATATTTAAGAAGCTTTTTAAAAATGTAAATATACAGTAATAGATATGTTGATTGAGAGGAGAATATTTCTGTGTAGACATCACTTGATGATTTTAGACATGGCTGTGGTTTTAATCTCAGATAAATAATACGCGATGGAGGTTATACACACCTGCCTTGCAGCAGTGACAAATCAGCCAGCCTCGGGTTTGTGCCACCAAACCCCTATTGAAGCTTGTTATGATAATCTATCTGTTCTCAAAAAAAGTTCATTCTACCCTTGTGTTCAAGAGAAATTGACATAGGATTTCATCACATTGACCGAGGCTGAGTAAGCTAAGATCTTTTTTCACTTAAATTTCATGCAGTGTTCACTATCTAATATGTAAATAGCCTGTGGGATGGCCCTTTTTAAGGACAATTTTAATTGGATAGTGAACTATCTGTTAGATTCTTCTAAGTCAATTAAAAACTCAGTAGTGCTTCATTGAAATGCCTAGAAAAAGCACAATGTTACAAATGATTTTAAGTTAAGTCTTGTTTTAAAACCAACTTCAGCGAGCCCTCCTTTGAGTGCGTCTGTAGGTGTCTGCAGTGGATAACTGCAGCCAGGGCTAGGTGTAGATGCCTGATTAACCAAAATCAAGCTGCAGAGATTGCACTGGGACAGAGATCCCCATCGAGCAAAGTGAGTACAGGATTGTTGGACCTAGCCCTTTATGTAGGGTCACCCCCAATATCTTTGCCTTCACCCGATCTGTTATCTGAACCACTTTTTGTTGGCTTTTAGGACTCTGCGCAGTTTATCACTGCTATACTGTGATAACGTGTTTGTGCTCTCTCCTTTAAGCATGGTAAAATTGGCTTACACCCAATTGCAACATTTAATTTACTTGTAAGTCCTAGTAAATTGGTACTACATGTAGCCAGGGCCTGTATATTAAATGTTACAAGTGGACCTGCAGCACTTATTGTGCCACCCACTCAAGTAGCCTTTTTAAACCCCATCTCAGGTCTGTCATTGCAGCCAGTGTGTGCAGTTTTAAACTGCCATGTCAGCCTGACAAAATAAACCTTTTGCCAGGCCAAAATCTCCCTTTTTATTACATATATGTCACCCATAGGGGAAGCCCTAAAAACCCATAGGGCTGGGTGCGTTGTATTTAAAAAGTTGGATATGCACTTTGAACTTTTACATGTCTCTCAAGTTTGTCTTTTTCTATTGCAAGGCCTACCCTTCCCATAGGATTACATTGGGATACCTTATTACATTTAGTAAGTGATAACGTTTGTTTGAGGGCAGGTACGAATGTCATGTTTGGAGACTGAGGAATTGTAATTTAAAACCCTCTTTAATGGTAAAGTCAGATTTCAGTCACAATTCTGAAAATGTCACTTTTAGAAAGTTGGCATTTACTAGTCCTAACCATTTGGTGCCTGCAGACTGTTTCCTCGGTCTCATGACTAGTGTAGTTGGCAGTTGGCTTTTGTGTATTCCTCCCAGACAGCCACAGAATAGAGGGTCTGGGTAGGATGGGCCATCCTGACTTGATGAGAGGTGCAGAGCAGTCACCTGTCACACTTGCACTTCACAGACTGCCTTAGCTCACACACAAAGGACTCTTCACTAGCCAATTGTGCCTGCAGACAGCCTAGAACCAAGGCAGGGAGGCAGGAAATTCCAGACATTTCTGTGGGGGAAGACTCCAGAAGTTTTTTTTCACTTCAAAGTGGACACAGGTATAAAAAGGGACCATCAGGCTCACTCTTCCGTACACTCCTGGACCTGTGGATACTACAGAAGAAGGACTGCCCTGCTGCTAGGGGACTGCCTTGATGCTTCAGGGCTGCCCTGCTGTCTGCGAAAGAGGACTTGGGCCTGTACCCTTCATCCAAGGCTGAAGTGACTCCAAGGGTCAGCTGACTGCCCTCCTGTTCTGAGCTACCAGGATATAACAAGCTCCAAAGTCTTCACTGCAAAAGACCAGCTCACCTGCTACACTGGACCTGGAAGTGGACCTGCCTGGTCTCTGCTGGAGTGAGGTCCTGCATCCTAGTTCCTGGACCCTTGGTGTGGCATCAGTTGAGCTATTCCTAGAAGAAAAGGAGAAATCTTGAAGTTTTGGCCTCTTCGTGACCGTTAATGAGTCAATTTGTTCCAAGATCTTGACGCC
Organism: Triturus cristatus; assembly: GCF_964204655.1. Taxonomy (NCBI): domain Eukaryota; kingdom Metazoa; phylum Chordata; class Amphibia; order Caudata; family Salamandridae; genus Triturus; species Triturus cristatus. The sequence goes on along the minus strand of NC_140579.1, from coordinate 303,425,619 downwards.
CTTGCCAACCGCCAAAGTGAAGCTCTGGTGAACCAGACTCTTCGCTCTACAGCGACCGCTGCCTACGCGCGATCTGCACTTAGCGCTACAGCATCGACAGCCCGCAGTGACCGCCAAAACAAAGCGTGTGTGACGACCGTCCATGACGCCCGACAGCCCTTCGCGCCACAGTGATAACCGACTACGACGCCTGACCTGCTCTTCGCACTCCAGCGACTTCCATTCCCGACACTTTCCTTACTCCTCACGGCCTCCTCCACCGCAAACTGGACTCTTCATGCTAGAATTTAGAAGGTAACTTTTTCAGCGGGGCTAACGTGGTACCTGTATCCAGCCTGCACTCCAGCAGGGTCTGCCTGAACTTGTGACTTTCACCCGGTTTCGCACGACCAGATAACCGCAAGAGGCGCTTTTTGCTTTCAAGCTCAATGCTTAATCTTAAATATTTAAAATTGCATGTCAGTTCTACTGATCGGATTTTAGTCATTTTGGTGTCAAATAATATTACATTTTACTCAATTCAATTTTTCTAAATCCGTGTGGTATTTTTCTTGTGTTCTGTCTACACTTTACTGTTTAAGTGCTGCATAAATACTTTACACATTGCCTCTACGTCAAGCCTGACTGCTTTTGTGCCAAGCTACCAGAGGGTTAAGCACAGGTTAATTGATTGACTTTTGTGGTTCACACGGACAAGGATTGAGGCAGTTGCTTTTGTCCTCATCTAACACCCAATTATGAGAGCTATTTTACTTTCTGCCATTAACTGTCACAACCTTACTTTTTTGCTCGTTGATCTTAAGGAAATGTTTACTTGCAATAGGGCTTTGGGGGAGCGGCCGACCATCGGGAGGCTCGCCCCCCCGGGGGGTTTTGGGCCGGGGGGCAGCCAGAGCACGGGGGCGGGTTGGGCTAGATTTGGGCTACTTGGCTGGTTGGGCTCTGGTTGGGCTCCTTTTGGGCTGGTGGGCTATTTAGCCGGCCATTTTGTGTGGCGACCCACCATTTTGGTGGATCGTGACACAACGGCCAGCTGGGTGGTTGGCGCAAGCTTTGTACCGCCCTCCCTCCCTAAGAGTTTGTGGGCGCCCCACCCCTCTTTTGGGGGTGGGGGTGTCGGTTCTGGCTTGGCAGTCGGGGTGGTTTTCTTGGGGACAGGTGCATCGGGGGGATGCTTTGTTGGGGTTGTCGCTGGAACAGGTGCTGGTGTGGTGCGCAAGGATTTGGGGGGCGTTTTTCCTAGGTCATGGGGGACATATACTGAGTTATGGTTACCGTGGGATAGAACATAAGAAGTTACCTAGTTAGGTAGGGTAGGAAAGTTAGGATTTGTAAGTTGTGTTATGATTGTTGCAGGGGGGATACAATTTTAGGGGAGGGGGTGGGGGGCCAGATAGGAAGGCTATATTTAGTGAGGATTCGTTTTTTACGGCACAGGCCAAGGTATGTTTTTATGTAAGGTGCACCTGTTTCCAATAAAGCGGCCTTTTTCACACCAACAAGCTAGCCTGTGGTCTGTGCTGCCCCCCGTAGGGCCCAATGTGTGCATTTTAGAAAATGATGTCTCCAAGACCAAAATCAACTCGTCAGCATGCATCAAGGTGAATGGAATGAGATGCCATTAGATTAGTAAATATTCCAGGTAAATCATGTAGGTATAGTGAAAATAGAAGGGGAGCTAATAGGTATCTCTATCTTAGGCAATTCAGAGTTTCTATGTATACAGAGATTCCACTATCTCCGGCAATTCCCACTGTACACCACAAGGAATATTAATTTCAGAAGGGTATCTCGTTGTGGGGGCCCCCGAGCTGCAGGAGGCCCCCGAGTTGCAGGGGGCCCCCTCAGCACAGTACTTAGGCCTGAGAGCTCCGGATTAAATCTGGAGAGGGGACCCCTCCATTGTACCTTGCAAGGGGGCCCCCTCATCTTTCGTTACGCCACTGGTGCACACAAAACAAAAATAAAATAGACTTAAAATTGACTCATGTTGAATGCCTGCACCTACATATGGGTAGGACAGAGCAGAGCTCACACAAGGCGATCAATACTAGATTCAAATGACTGTATTACTTTCCATAACTCACGCAACGCATCGACAATTAAAAAAATTAAGCAACTTCTAAAAAACTAACAAAGGAATAGATACAAAATCATACCCAAAATGGAAATGTCTCGCTATTGCACACAGTGTGTCAAACATCAAGCTGCATTTAGCCTTTTTCTAAGCACTTCTGATTTTGGCAGAAATGGGAACAGAGGCAAAGGGAGTAAAAGTAATTTGAACAGGTTAATATAGTGTTGTCAAATGGAGAAGGTTGAATTAGAATTTTGGTCTCATAAATTGGCAATCTCCTGGTTAACGAATATCCTTTATTTAAAACAAATGAAGTAAACTGGTTGTGCACCATGCTTGATTCTCAAGAAACAAGCAAAATGTGTTTGGCTTTGTGTTTCAAAAGTGAAGTAAATGTATTTGCTCAATTTCTAATGACTTAAACAAAAATCATGGGTAATGAGTTAATTTATGTATTTATTTTGCACTGGTACTATAGGCCCCTTTCCCTACAATGAAAGCACCAAAACGTGAGCAAAACATTATTTACTGTGATCCTATAAATGCTAATGAAAGCATACTTGCCTTCCATATATTCATAAAAATGACCCAAAGAGAGAAAGCACACGTGCATAGAACACCTCGTATTTATCATAATCTAAACAACGCTGATGAACACCTTAGAAAGCAGGCCTTCATTTTCAACCCTGGTGTTTTTTCAATTACCAGGACTACATATGTCAGTTGTGTGTCATTATACACGTTTTCACTTAAAAATATCTGCATTTGATCCGAAATATTAGGGCCCTATTACGATGCCAGTTCGTGTTGGAAACAAGAGCACCCGACAAGGAGTCGGAGGTCCCGCATTCTGAATTATGATGCAACCGCATTCACGGCAGTTGTAAAGTGTATGTTTACTATTGCGGTTTGTGCTGCGGGCCTGAGCACTAGTAAACATGCACTTTTTACAAATCCCTACACCGTGTGACAGGCACCATGCAGTGCCTGCCACATGGAGCAGGGATGTTTAGGGGGGGCCCCACAGGCTCCATAGTGGAGGTCGCGGAAGGACGGAGACTCTGCTAGGGGCCCCAAAGTCTGTTTCCATCTGCCATAGAAAGGCAGACCGAAAGGGACATCGTAATCCCTATGGCACTGCCTAAGTAGGCACTGCCCTTATTGTAGGGAAAACATTCTGACCGCTGGGCCAACGGGCTCCTCAGTGGTTTAGCAGCTGCTCTTTTGTCACCTGTGGCGGTGCCAGCCTTTGCCGCCCTGTTGTGACCGTAAGAGCGGGAGGCGGTGCGGGTGATCCATTCCAGCCCATCGGAACAGCAGCGGTCAGTCCCTCAGCCTGCTGCCTCCGACCGCCGTATCGTAATGCAGCAGTCGGACTGCAGGGACAGATGTCATTTGGACCATAACTGACAGCCGGTTGGTTGCGATCCGACTGACATCGTAATAAGGCCCTGTGTGCAATAAGATATAAGTTATAACCCCAACCAGTTATCCCTGATTTACAAACAAATATATCTAGAACCATTTCTAATTTAACACATTATTTTTCCGAGTTAATTAGAATATGTAGTCCAAACTGTTTAAACCATAAAGGAAACAAATAGGAAAATACGGAGGGACAATTTCCAAAAAGTGCAGAATTCAAGTGAGTCGTTTGCCACGGATTTTCATTTGGAAAAAACTTTCATAGTTTTCCTTCTAGTGAAGTGGCACCGCCACTTATCTAAAGTGGTAGGACAGCCGCGAAGGGGGGAGAAATAATATAAAAATAAAAAAGATTTACCTGCTGCTCCACTCTTGCTGATGCTGCTGGTCACCTTGCTGCTCCTCTCGTCGGGCCGGAAGGAGATGGGCCCTCAAGGCACAAGCTCCCCACCCAATCCAGATGCTGCTCTCATGCAGGAGAGCAACGCCTGGATTGGTATGAGCTGTCTTGTTTGCCACTCAGACAGTGCATTGGAGCTTGTGGCATTTCTCCAACCTTGCTGTGCAACACAGCTGGGTTCGAGAAGCATATGTGCGCATGTCTGTTTGGGTGAGGTTGGTGTTCTGTGTGAATCCAAGTGCCTAGTCATTCAGAGAAAAATCAGGATTCAAAACCATCAAAGTTCATGTAATTGACCTAGGTTTATATTGTTTCTTGTTTGTTGACCTTGGAAATAACAGTAATTCTCTCTCAGTTAGGATGAGCTTCAGGTAGGCAGGGCCTAGACATCCGGGTCTGGAAGGTGTGCAGGCAGTGTTTGGCTTTCGGTGTCTGAAGCAGAGAAGACTCTCCATTAGTGTTGTGTAACATAAGCATATTGGTGAATCTTGTGCTCGTAACTGTGAGTAGATGAATGGTAGGTAATTAATAGGCCAGAGGTTGTGATGCCATCAGTTTGTATTGTAGGTTTGTTTATGAGTGGTAGGATCTGGCCTTTCCTGAGAGCTTCTAGGAAGATGGCTTGATTGAGGAAATTACTGACAAGGGAGAGTAGGGGTAAGAGAGCATCCCATAGAGAGTTTTCATGAAGGGCAATGGCAGGACATCATCTTCATAAAAAGTGGCTTTGAAAGAGCTGAGTATATCAACAAGATCTGCGAGATATTGTGTTATGTTTTAACATGTTATGTTCCTTGCTGGTTGCACATGACCTAACCTAGCCTTCAGGGTTCTGGAATTGTTTTTCTGAGGGTAGAACCTTTTGACTACAGTTGCAGAGTGGCCTGAGTAGGCATAGATGGTTGCTGTGCCTTGCTGTTGGTGCCTCTTATTTGGAATAAATCTATTTGGAAAAATACAAGAATTGTTCATAGCAGTCTTTACATTGTGGCGACAAGGACTTGAGGCATCAACTCAAAACTGTGTGTATGGACCCTGATTACTGGAATATTCCTAGGCTACCATTGGTGTGGATGAACATGAGACTACTCTACAAAGTTGAAGGTGCATATAAAGTTTTGGTGTACGTGGTGCTAGTTATTGTGTTGGGCTTTTGTTAAATTTGGTGACCAATGTTATTTAAACAAATCACACAATCTTATAATTTTTGCTGCTAGGATTGCGGCATTCCAGGGTTCAGTGAACGAGTGCCATTGAACGCCACATGTGCTGGTGTTTCGGCATTCCAGGATTCTGCAGGTGAGCTCCATAGCAAGGCCACAAATGATGGTTTTGCGGCATTCCAGAAATTAGCGAAACATCGATCACCGCATTTGCATGCAGTTCTGTCTGCACTGGTAGTTTTCCTGAGGGAAGAACCTTTTGAAGACAGTTGCAGAGCGGCCTGGAGGATGTGTAGATGGTTGTTGTCCCTTGCTGTTGGTGCCTCTTGAATCTATTTAGAAAAGTACAAGAAGTTGTCAGAGCAGTTTTTACAGATAGGGCTTCTAAGGTTGACAGTTGCAGAATTCTACAGGAAGGGGTGGTCATTAATTATAAAGTAAGCTTGATGTTGGGGATTTATTGTTGTATCTTCTGTATTTGTTCTCGGAAGAAGAGACTGATGGCATTGCACCTTTCTGTGGAGTGAGGAACAAGTGGTTCTGGCAGGAGCTTGATGTACTACTTGTCTTGAAAAGTGTTCTCCTTCTATTGGAGGCTTCGTTGATGGTGTTGGTACAATAAATTGCTTTGACTGATGGGATGAGCTGTCTGCATGTCGGAACCTCATTATTGTGAGGTAATCATGCACTGAATGCTCCGTGACCCTGCTGGGCAATAAAAGGCAGAAACAATTCAGATGCAGTGGGGCCCTCATGCCATAGGTTCTCAAATTGTCTGCACCTGCTGCACTATTGTTAGTTGTTCCCTTCCTTGTTTTTGCAAAAAATGCACAAAGGTACTTCTACAATAGGACAGTGCATAAATGAATCCTTTACATTTTATGCCACCACTGATATGTCTCCAGCCATCTGATTATAAACATTTAAGGCTACACGGAGGAGGAACTTATTTTAAAAATGGCAAACATAAAGACACGTTGTTTTCTAGCAATCTAAGAATTAGAGCTGGAGATACATTCCTTAGCACAGCATTATAAACTCACACCAGAGTTAGTTCTTTTACACAACAATTACATTTGATGAGGGGTAAACTTAGAGCCATGCTGGCCAATAGGACAGAACTCACCTTCTTACACTTGAAGCAATAGTCCAATGAGACCTATAATAAAATGGGTTGACTACGAGAAAAAATAGCAAATTCCCATATCAAAGAAATGCATACTCTACATGACAAACTTCTACAGACTGAGCCTAATGAACTGAAGGGATTCCAGACGTATTACGACACACTGTATACGGCAGAGCATTGTTCTTTCATCTCCCAATACAACCAAATTATTGATGCGCACTTAACTAAAATTCCGAGCAAATATGCCGAACAATTAGAGACCCCGATACAGGACGAGAGAGTAAAAGCGACAATAAAACAACTGAAAGCTGGCAAAGCACTGTGCTGGGGCAGCTTTACAAGGGCATTCTTCAAAGTCTTCCTGCACAAACTACTCCTAGACTAATATCTTTCTTCAATACATTTCTTTCCGATAGTTCAGTAGCACTTTCCATGTTGGAAGAGGTCATCCCAGGTATATTAAAACTGGGCAAAGATCTTACAGACCAATTGCGTTACTGCATGTAGACGCCAAACTTAACTCTAAAATCCTGGCCAACAGACCGGAGAAACTGAGAAAGAGGTGAAAAAATAGATCTCCGTGCTTCTAAACCCTCTAAATGTGGAAAAATCATATGACCAGCTTGACTGGGGTTTTTAAAGACTCGTCTTCGAAGAGGTGGGGTTGACACCCCGATTTATCCATGATTATGGCTAACTATACTACCCCAAGCCCGAATAGCTCTCAATGGCATACTCTTGCAGATATTTCAACTGACAAGAGGTATGAGACAGGGATGCCCTCTGTCCCCCTTATTGTTTGCTCTGAGCATTGAGCTGTTGGCATCTTATATCAGCGAAGCAGACAATATTCAAGGGATATTTGGTGCAAAGGGATGTAAATTAGCCATATTCTCTGTTGTGTATGCACATTAGGAGACCCCACTAACTCACCTGGAAACACACTCGTGCAGCTGGAATATTTTGAAACCCAAGAGGTTAAATACTCAACAAAGCAAAATCGAAGGTGTTAATATTAATCTTTCTAGAGCAACTGTAGATGCTCTATGCACCATATTTCCACTTAGGTGGGCCTCTACTTAGGTTAAATATTTTGGAATAAATCGCACACTAAATGTTCAAGACTTTTACAAAGCTAATTATCCCTCGCAGCTTATTGAGCTCAAACATGATTTATGTAAGTAGACACCTCTCTTCCACTCCTGGATTGCTCGTATCAATGTGGTAAAAATGAATATTTTGCCCAGAATCTAAGCCCTTCTCATCCTAATAGAAGAGAGTTTCTTTAGCTCCTTTCAAGATATGATTCCCAAATTTTATATGGAGTGGCTCTAACCCACAACTCCCATTGAAACTACTAAAACAAAGAAAACATCAGGGATGATTAGCAATGCCTGATTTTAAATTATATTATTGTGCAACACAATTGTGCACTGTGGTGGAGTGGTTAAAGGAGGAAGTGGATATACGATGGCCTAAAGTGAAAAGAACTTTCATGAAAAAACCTTTGCAAAAAGTCGTCTTGCATTGCAAATGCCACAGATCATGTAATGCCTACCTTGTCACACCTGTCAATACCACACTCCACAAATGGAATACAGTCAATGAACAAGATGCCCACACTACCTATCCCTCCTCTAAGAATTTGGGTTATTGGTTGAGGGGGGTGTAAGCCCCACTCAGGCAGCAACCACAATCCTTGTCAAGGTGAACCACAAAAGTCACTAAATTAACCTCTGCTTAATCCTCTGGTAGACTGGCACAAAAGCAGGGAGGCTTACCATAGAGGCAATGTGTAAAGTATTTCTGCAGCACACAAACAGTAATTAAGTGAAAACACAGCACAAGAAAAATCCCAAACCAATTTAGAATAATAGAGTCAATTTTAATGAATAAAATGATACCCGAACAATAAAAATCCAATAGGTAGAACTGGAGAAGTAATTTCAAACTTTTTCGTAAAAATAGATCTTAGAAGCACAAAGTGTCACTGTGGTAATCGGGTCGCACTGGAGCGGGAGAAAATCAAAAGTTCAGGTCATCTGCGAAGGAGCGTGAGCCAGATACAGGGACCATGTTAGTCTCCCTGAGAATTGTACCTTATGTACTTGATGCAAGGCTTTGCGTCACTCTGCATCAGTTCCCATGAGGAGTTGTGAGGGCAGTGATGTGAAGCACTACATCGAGCTGCGCCATGCTGCATCGATGCTGATGAGACTTCTGATCCAGAGCTGAACTGCAAGGTCCTGCGTCGAGTAGCATTGCTTTGCTACTCGATGGTTCTGATGTAGCTAGCGATCAGGAGCTGCGAGGGGATGAGATGTGAGATCCTACGCCAAGCTGCATTGGTTCTGACAGGAAGGGAGGAGTACACTCTGATGCTAGCCAATGGTCCAGGAACTGGGGAGGCACATCCTTGAGATCATTAACTCACTCCAGCACAAGCCAGCGGGACTAAGGAAGGTCCAGTTGCAGGTCCAGTGCAGCAGGTCAGCTGGGCAGTTGCAGGGAGACCTCTGGAGATAGTTGTGTCCCTGTAGCTCAGACAGGAGATCATCCAACTGACCCTTGGAGTCACTCAGATCGCCCTAGGCTGAAGGGAGCAGGTCCAGCCTTTCTTCTCAGAAGGCAAAGCAGTCCTCAAGCAGCAGAGCTGTGCTCTCATGTAAGAGCAGTCCTTTTCTGTAATGTCTACAGGCCCAGGAGTGTACTGATGAGTGACCCTGGAGGTCCAATATGTATACCTGCTGCCAGTCTTTGAAGTGGGGGATTCCCTATATTGCCCCCCCCCCGACCACCGGTTCTGGAGAGGTCTTTCCTTTCCCTCTCAAGGCTCCACACTTGGGTGACCATAGGCTGGTGTCAGGTTCCTTTGAGTATGCTGGAGGCAAGCCCTTTAAAGTGAAAGTGGGGCAGGGCACAGATCCACCCCCTCAGCCATCATTGAAGGATGGACCATCCTGACCACACCTACTTCCCTTTGTGTCACTGTCTGGGAGGAATACACAAACCCCACAGCACAGCCATTCACATGACTCAGGACACTGGTAGAAGGCACACATAGCTAGGATCAGAAAATGCCAACTTCCTAAAAGTAAAAAGAAAACAACAACTTAGTACCTTGGCTGGAAATAATTTATAACAACCAGGTCAAGAAAGTTAATTACCTTGTCTGTGGTTCATTGCTATTTAAGTAAAAATAATGTGCTAACTTTTTTGTTTTTAAACACCATTCATCATATCATATGCAGTGGATTACATAAACCAAGGTTGTGTAGGCAAACTAGGTCACAGATCAAATAAAGAAATTTTGATACTTGCCAGTCAGGTGCAAAAGTGACAATTTCTAGTGATGAAACATATTTACATTTCATTAACATTACACCAATATTGTGTTTGAATACATTACAATAACACCATTTAATAAAAACCCAAGGTACAGCTTATGAAAAAAAAATAAGCTGGAAGATTCTAGAACAAAGTGATATTGAAGGCAACAGGGAATTATCAGCAAAAGTGAATGTTCACTGGGTGAATGCATGGTTGCTTAGAATGCACAAAAAAATCATCTGACAGAAATATTGTGTCCTAAATATAATTCACAATATTATCGTCTCTTTGGTGTAGATTTTCTGTTTTAAACTGCAGTGGAGTGAAATTTTTGTAAATTATATTCAGCATATGCAATTTCTGTCAGAGCACATTTTTGATGCTATTTTATCAGATAATCTTAGATAAAACACCTATCAGGATTGTGTGGTTGACCTCAAAAACATATTAGGCAATGTGTTCCTAAGGAGATTAGATAAACTGAAAATAAACCAGCCAGGTCAATTAAATAAGCCTTTTAAGACCAATAAAATTTAAAAACTATGAAGGGATATTAAATTATTTAAAATGCAATACAGAAGGAAACAATATTGTTTAGTCAAAATGAATGGAACTCAAATACAGGGAATTAGCATTAAGGTCAGTAAAATGCAACAAAGAGTCTGACATAAAATCAAGCCTTAGAGTAAAAGATTCTAAAGCCTAGGCAAGAGACTAACAAGGGTCTGCTTTCTAACAGCTGGGGCAAATTAGAATGTCTCACCTCCAAATGTGAATCCTTTTATTACAAAAGACACAGAAAATGTCACATAGCATAAAATGAACCGAGGGCCTCATTACGACATCGGCAGTCCGCCCGCCGATGCCGTGGTCGCCAGAACACCGCAAAGGCAGCGGTATTTGGGCCGCCGTATTCTGAGTGGACTGCCGGGCCATAGCTCGGCCATTGAGAAGGGCTGCAGCAGATGCTGTCATGGTGCAGTGCCTTCTGCATGTCTGTACACCGTATGCCATGCACCATGTCATACATGGCACAAGTGCACGCACAACAGTGATTGTAGAGGGTGGCCTTCAAGTGCCCCCATGCACTACCCCCTAGGCAAAATCACCCGGGGCCCTGTTTGTGGCCTCTTCCTTCCCTTTCTGCCATCCTTTTCATGGCTGAGTTCCCGTCAGTAAAAGGCGGTGGGAAAGGGAACTTATAATCTCGACGGCAGTGCCTGCCTCTGCATCACTGCCATTCCCAGTGGCCATCGTCTCTGTGGCACCATTGGAATCCAACATCCTGGTGGTGTAGTAGTGGGCTGGTGGCAGTCTGACCGCAAAACTTGTAATCTGGTGGTCGGACCACAACCACAGGTACGGCAGTCCTGGGACCGCCGTACTCGTAATAAGGCCCTAAAAGTTGCAGGTATCAACCAATCACAGTACATCAATGTGCAACATAATTGAGCTAAATAAAATATTAACTAATCCCTATTTGGCCATATGTCAACGTTTTTATATATGCCACAGATGTGACAATACAAATCTAGTTACACAAAAAACAATGACAAGCTTGTAAATAAATAGGCTTACAGTAGTACAGACATGAAAGGCCTTGAATAGTTACAAAGAAGCGAAACTTGCACCAGAATTCTTCATGGACAGCATGCCAATAACAAACATTTCATTAGTGGTGTACATTTTACTCTTTACGATTGGAAGAGAAATAAAAAATGAACATGCATGATGGCTGCATTGAAATTCGAGATGGAGTCAGAGTCAGGGCCAGTTTGAGCCTAGTTTGGCCAATCACAGGACACTACAGTATTGGTAAATGAGAATCTTCTTGTTTTTAATGCAAAATGTTCATGATGTTAAGCACACATTATTTATTAATCAGGAATATTTTCTTCAATATTTTGATTATGATATCCAGATACCATACTCCAATTACAAAGGTCTTTGTGACCGGAAAGAGAACATAGCCTTCAATGGAGCGTCAAGAAATTGTGGATTGCACAATTTGCATCATGGCACATGAAGAATTTCTGAAATTGTTGAACCTCTTTGCTTCTCGTGTACACTTCAGAAAGGGGAGGAATTAGGGCATATATGCAAGCTTTATTGGATAGTTTTATTAAACCTGCAGCAACAAATACAAAGATCAAAGTTATGCTAAGGCGAAGTGAGCGACCCCAGCATTGTAGATAACATCCACAGACCTTAATAGTCTCTGCTAGAAAAAGGAAGATGGTCCCGGAGCAGAACTGGCACCACCTAGAACAAACAGCAACAAAAACCGTGGCCCTATATTATAAACCATATGGGATTAATTAATAAGGGTAAGTAAGAACTTGGAAACAGTCCCAAAATGATGTTTCTATCTTCCCCACAATAGTGTCCAACAGTGTACCTTTGGTACCCCACTTAAAGTAGACCACAAGGATCCAGACCAGGTTTTTACAGTGTAGAGCTATGAGGAGGTCTTTTGAAACGTCTCAGAAGACCTAGGACGAGATGTATCAATATTGGGAATAGCGATTACCTTATTGTGATTTGTTGCGAATCGCAATTAGGCAATTGCTATTCCTAATGGATGAAACTCATAGAGTTTCATTTAGTGAATCCTAGCAGGTTGCAAATCGATCTACCTCATGAATATTAATGAGGTAGGTCACAATTTGCGACCTATTAGGAATCGTTAAAATCACAGGAATGGTGGCCTGCTGCGGTCAGAAGACCACCATGTCTGTGATTGCTTTCAAATCAACCATTTTATTTTTAAATGCAGCCCGTTTTCCTTAAAGAAAAACAGGTTGCATTTCAAAAAGAAAAATGAAAAGTTGGACCACTGTCTTCTGGACCCCTTCCCATTTGCGAATGGTTTACCACCTACTTAAAGTAGGTGGTAAAATGCTAATGTTTGGCAACTGCATTTCGGTCACTAAACATTCTAACATAAACTACGATTCGGTGTTAGGAAGGGACGTCCTAAACACGTCCCTTCCTAATACGGAATCGTTATGTATTCACAATTCCAAACTGAGATTCAGTAACATGTTACCGAATTGTAATTTGTGAATGATACCAACCAAAATGCATTTTTCTGGTCGCTAATGGCCCTATTATGTAAATTGGGCCATTTGTGACCTGAAAAATGCTCGATACATCCGGCATCTGATGCCTTAGCATGCTTACCTCAAAAGCTCCCAAAAACATAGCTAGTGGTTACATATCCTGGTCAAGCGTTACAATCTCCATCTTTTTTCCCATGGGTCATGGCAAACGAGCTTTGCAGTCCATTATGCAAAAAAAGTCTAATAAATGCAGTTAAATACAACTGACAAAGTAGACATTGTTTGCAACTCCTAAATAAGACTGGAATTGGCCTACATGGCCATCTGAGTGTGTCAACACACATCAGGTGTTTCCTCTCCTACACATAATAGACAAGAGTAGCAAGGCCTGTTTGATTCCCCTTTTTGTGTTGTTGCATTTGCCTTGGAACCCAGAGAACTCTTGTGGACGAAGCTGAGAAATAAGAAAAATGATGAAACTCCATGAATCATAATAAGACTTTACAACGGAGCTACTTTGCACATGAGGTTTACACAGGGACAGAAGTTGACTAAACTTATTATCACTTAGGAGGCATAACACAGGGGTACCTCTTTGCACCATTGCTTTGCTCCCTGTATGTTATCATATGCATGACACTAACATGGAATTTCTCATTAGTCCCCTTGCATTCTTGTCTCCTTGGAAACCTTTCCATGTCACTTCCTCAATGCCCTTAGATTTGAGCGGTTTGACCAATAATGCCTGGAACATTCAGCCACTTCCTCTAGGCCACATGATATCTGTTGGCACAAGCCTATGTGTTACAAATGATCTTTTAAGAAGCCACATGTCTCACTCCACCTACTGACCCCCTACACCTACCCATTTGTTTTTATCATGGTTTCTGTATAAAGAAGAAGTTTTTCTATGGGGAATTGTTAAATGACGTGATTTTCCTCAAATGGGCTACATGTTCTTGGCTCTGTCTCAGCACTGCAATCAGTGAAGCTAACCCGCTACAGAGCAGCCTTCACTAGGACGAATGTAAGTAAATGTGGAGAGGGTTTCTGTTGGATGTGGGAGGTTTGAGTGAGGCGTGAAGTGGGGATCTTCCCTGTGCCGGTTTGAGAGTAGTTTATGGTATCTGTTTCTTCTATGTCTGTTGTGACTTGTGTTGACTATTAAGTCAAATTTCCTCGATTACCCGCTCATCCTGTTTGTCTGTAAGCCTTTAAGTGACAAAGGGGATCCTGGGGTAGACTTGGTAACTTAAGACTCCCTGTTAGGGAGCTGGGTTTGTATTTTGTTACAGTTTAGCAGTAGTATCCTATAATACATAAAACTGGGGGTAGAAAAAACCATCATCTATTGTACTCAGCAAGTAGGGACTGTACACTAGCTTTATTAGAATTTTCTAACATCCAATATGTATTAATTTTATATCATAGCTAAAATGTTCGAGCCCTTTCTCATCACATTTGTATACCATACCATTGTTTAGAATGTTGGCCATTACTTTAACCCACAAGAAAAAACATTGAAATGGTTGGTTTAATCTGCTTCTACAATGTGTGTTTTACAAATTAATTGTTTCATTCTGGCATGAAAGGATAAGCAGAATCAAGTGTAAAAGAATCTGTTACACCTAACCCTAGCAAGATCCCCAAGGCAGACAATCCCCAGCCATAAGATTAGGATGGATCTGTTTTAATAAAATTTACCTCCTCATGGAAAAACATTTTCAATGTGGACATCCATCCTGCCTTGCACTTCCACAAAATTTAGAGGGATCCATGACCTTTACCACTCTCACTGCTCTAGTTACAAGTACAATTTTTAGTGGTAAAGTGTAAATATATATGTGCAGAGGACAATAAGACCATTGAAGACGGGGACGCTGTGCTCGCAAGAAAGGCCCTGCATCTGCCACAAAACACAGGTGCAGTTATTGGCCTGAAGCATGACTTAGGAGATCTACACACCTGTCTGAATAATTGCTCTATAGACTGCTTAGGGAGGCTGAACAGTCAGGGAAACATTTTGGCATGATTCCTGAATTGGGAGGCCCAAAGGGAAAATACTAAGCAGAAAGGCTCAGCACCAGTCACAGACTACTAGCTAGGCCAATTTACCGAAGATTCCTACTACCAGGTGGAAATGTTATAGGCTGCTTTGACCACAGAGGAGCTGAAAGGTGCTTTGGTGGGCATGCAGGGGGGAAACACACCCAGCATGGGTCAACCTCCCAGCTAACTGTTATTAACTGGCTCCAGGTTTGCTATGGGGAATCAACTAGAAGAACAAGTTACCTATCTTCAGTAACACATTATCTGGTAGAGACAGGATCTAGCTGTAAGTTGCAACTAAGATCAAGGAGGCAATACACCTACGATTTCCTCAGGGCTTGTAGTTTCTTTTCAATGAGACTCTCAATAAAGGTAATCCACTGAATATTTTCATCCATTTGATAAATTACGGTTCATATTCTCTAAGGTGAGTATTCAAAATCCTCAAATAACATACTCGCCCAAATAATAAAGTATCCCAAATAATTCTCCAAATAAGTCCAGATAAATCTCCTATTATTTCAACCGGCAGAAAGAATGTAATACGTCGCTCCGTGATTTTAAATTTGCTCCTGTATCTCCCTAAACACGGCGTTCATTACCGTTGTGATCCGTAATTCCAAAAGTTAGGTACCCAAAGTATCTGGCACCGTCTCCTGCCGTAACTCAACCTGAATACAGGCGGGACTAGCGACGTATTACATTCTTTCTGCCCGTTGAAATAATAGGAGATTTATCTGGACTTATTTGGAGAATTATTGCCTGTTAGGACGAAACACGCTGGCATAAGAGATTGGAGGATCTGTGGAAATGAAAGAGAAGAAAACAAGAACCCAACCTATTAATTTGTGTTTTATCATTTGACTACTGTTTTTTCCATTGTATTAGTCACGAGTGTTCCGAAAAATTGTGAACAGTGTAATCAATCCTAGATTAGTTATGGTGTTTTCTCTCCATTTTGGATGCACCGAACACTTTTGAGTGTTAGTAAATATAGTTTGAATACTGTATGAGCGCCTATATACCCTCTACACCCAAATTCAGTGAACTAAGATCAAGGAGGAGCAACTACAACAAACACATCAGAATCAAAAAAGCTACATTCTTCAAAGATCAACCAACATGCTAGAAATCGACCATGAAAACTGTTCAAAATTATCAAACATCAATCCTCTCAACAACCCAATGACTCCTCATTAGGTTCCAACTCGCATACCTAATTGCAACACATTTTCCTCCCACTTCTTGGAAAAATCTAAAATGATAAAAAAGGGCATATAGCAAATGAACAACTCACATTGTTACCTCCACTTAACCCCCACGTGCCGCAGACTTCACAAACCCTATGCAACTTGGACTTATCCTCAAAAACAAAGCGTCTTGGAACACTTTCAAAAGCTTTAACGAAAATGACATCCTCAAATTAGTAACAACATGAAGTATATGCATTCAAGAAAGACACAACGTCGTCTACAGGTAGGTGTGTGGATTTATTCAAGAGCGAAGGAGACAGCATACCGCTTCCCAGCTGACCAGACACGTAACTGTCAATGCTGGAATCCAGCTGGGTAAAGAAACACGCTAAGCACACCACTGAGTTCTAGAGGAATAATAGGGGAAGGACACAAAGGAAGGGCTAACAGGAATACATGGTAATAAGCATTTACAACACATCTCCCTTACAAATGAGAGCAACACAGAAATCAATAAGTGAAAATTAATGCAAACTTAGATAGAGATTTCAAAACACAAGAAGTCTGCGAGGATAACATTTTTAAATAAATGCTAACACAAATAGTCATTCAAGTATGCAGGAGGTCTACGAGATCTTACACTTCTGGATTGAACAGATGTAGAACATTATTGATGACCCTCACTTTGAAAGGCATCACCACCACCTTCTTCCCTCCGAGAAGTTGAGTTAGAAGATGGAGTGAAATCAACAGGAGTGGATAGCATATAACCAGAGTTGGGCATGGGTTCCTGATTAACGTCAGTAAAAGTGTTAGAAGAAACAGACTTTTGATATAAAGCCACTCTCCTGAGATTCCACTTCTCCCCATTATCAAGCACAACATAATTTGGGAAAGATTCTCTAACTCTATAGGGACCCCTGAACTTACTCAGACCTTTGGTAATTCTGCCAGGTTTAACTTTTACCAACTCACCAGAAGAAATAGAATTGGTTAAAGGAATGCTACAATTAGAGTTCGAAGTGTTACCAATTTTGTTTTTAATCCAGGATGGACTCAATTTAGTACCAGGACATCTACCCCTCATTAACTCAAATGGAGACTTACCACTGGGTTCATGAGAAGTAGTGCGGTAGGCCCACACCATATCTTGTACCATCTCATTTGTAAAACCACCAGAAGAACAAGACATTTGTATAATGCCTTTGACAACTCTATTAGCTCTCTCACAAACGCCATTTCCTTGGGGATTATAAAGTGAAGTACGGTGGTGTGTCACACCACAGCCAGACAAAAAAGTAAGCATATTATGTGAAGTAATTTGAGTGCCATTATCGGTTATTAAAATAGAAGGGCACCCTTCCTCATGAAATAGATCTTTGAGGAATGTTATGGTACATTTGGTAGTAATATCTCTAACAAATTTAACAGTAAGCCATTTTGAAAACATATCAACAACTACATTGGCGAAACGCTGGTCTAATGGAAGTTCACCCATCGGGCCAATGAAATCAAGGCATATACTATGCCAAGGTTGTTCGGGAATAGAAATACTGTTCATGGTTTGGGTAGCAACTAGCTTAAGTCTTTTTTCACTGTCCTTGCAAACTGAGCAATTCTCAACCCAAGAGGGAGCTTGTGCATCCAAGGCTGGCCACCAAAAATCCGCTTTAATTCTACGCTGAGTAAAAGTCTGACCTAAATGGCCTTCATGGGCTAGTTTTACTAACTTAGGTCTCAAGCTAAATGGAGGAATAAACCTAATACCCCTCATGAGGACATAATCATCACAAACCGATAATTCATCCAAAACCTTAATATACGGACGGACAGAGGGCTGGACGCAGCTCTCACGTCTAACACCCAATTTGACCATATCCATGACAGTCAAAAGTACACTGTCTTTTGACATGGCAGAACACCACTCTTCTCTATCAAAGGTACCTTCACACAAAGCCAGAACATCCTTAACACAAGCAATAGCCCCATCATCCTGAATTCCACATGAGTCAACCTTGCCACCTTCAGCTTTAATAGACAACCTTGACAAAAAGTCGGCTTATATATTACGCCAGCCTTGAATATAAGAAATATCATACTGGTACTCCTGATGTCTGGATGCAAGCCTTGCTAACCTAGGAGATCCTTTACCAGCCCCTCCAGGAGATAAAACACGAATCAAAGGTTTTAGGTCAGTCATAAGCTTAAAACTCGTGCCCCAAAGATACATCCTAAAATATTGCACACCCCATGCGGCGGCTAATGCTTCTTTTTCGATTACAGAGTAATTAACTTCCGAAGCAGAAAGGGTGCCTGAAGCAAACACAATGGTTCTGTCACCATCATGGTACTTTTGGAGAAGAACAGCCCCTAGACCAGTGGCGCTAGCATCTACCATAAGTATAGAGGGACGTTTAATGTCAAAAGGTGCTAACACTTTAGCTTCACACAAATCCTTTTTGATAGCGTTGAAACACTCAGTATGAGAATCACCCCATGCAAATTTCGCACCTTTTTTAAGAAGAAGCCTTAAGGTCAACGTTTTGTCTGAAATTTTTTTCACAAACTTTGAATAAAATTCAATAAGTCCCATAAAAGACCAGAGTTGATCTTTGTCAACAGGGCAAGGTGCTAAACATATGGCTTCTAACAATTTTTTTTTAGGTTTAACACCTTGTGCTGAAATCTCGTACCCTAGATACTCAATCTGTTGCACTAAAAATGAACACTTCTCTTTACGTAGTGTTAATTCTGTGTAACACCTCTTTGAGTGCATAATTGTGATCCTCAGCAGTTTCACCAAAGATCAAAATGTCATCTTGAAAAAAGACTGCCTTCTTAATACCTTTAAACAGTTCAGTGACCATACGCTGAAAAACACTGGCGGCGGAAGTTAAACCAAATGAGAGTCTAGTAAATTGAAACGTACCTTCTGTGGTAATGAATGCAGTTAGGCTTTTAGATTCATCGTGTAAACGAATCTGGTGATACACACTTTTAAGGTCTAGTTTAGAGAAAAATTTGGCACCTTTTAAAGTGGAAACTAATTCTCCAATATTAGGAAGAGGAAAGGTATCAGCTATTACATTTTTATTAAGGGATCTGAGGTCCACACAGAACCTAATTTTCCCATCAGAGTTGCGAGAAATCACAACCGGAGATATCCAGGTTGAGGCTTCTACTGGTTCAATAATACCACCTTGTTGCATTTCATTAATTAGAGACTTGACTTCATCCCTAACAGTCAACGGAACTCTCCTAAGTTTTGTTGAATTGGAGGCGAATTATTCTTCAACAAAATCTTGTGTACGTAACCCCTCAGTTCACCTAACTTATCTCTGAAAACATTGCTGGCCCCTTGTATTATGTCATCAAGTGAAAGCTCATCCACCACCATCACTTGGCAGGGTGCTCTAGGGTTGACAATGATATGTAAATCATATTGGTGAATCCACCCAAGGATGGGAGGACCATCTAGAGCAACATAAACTTTGCCTTCTGTAGACTTGCCTGAAAAGGAAATAGTAGCATCGAAATAACCTAACATATCTATGCGTTCACCTTGATAACCTGTAGGACAAATATCACATGGTGTGAGTGATTTGTCCAACCATTCTCTTTTAAACAAGGGTTCAGGAATTATGGTATATCTTGAACCAGTGTCTACCATTAAAGTTACCATATGACCATTAATGTCAAAATCTGCCTTCGGATGTTTTTCACGCTTCTCGTTAACAACATTCATATCAGTGATGGATTCATTTACAATAAAATTTTTGTCTTTCTCTCTCTCTTGATCTCAATAGTATTTTCCTCAACGACTGCTATCCTCAGTTTTCCTTTGTACCTACACATTTTTGAAAAATGTCCAATTTTTCCACATTTTAAACACTCTTGGTTATTAGCAAAGCAGAATTTTGCATCCGATGCATGTGTATTACTACCACATCTTGAGCAAAATTTTGTGGGAATCTTTACAAAATGTTTTTGTTTATCGACATACTTCCCTTTAGATTTAAGTAGGGCAATAGACTCCTCATCAACGCATTCACTTTCTTGTGAATTTTTCTCAGATACTTCAGATATTTGTGCTTGAGCACCTGACTTTTGTAGTTCTTTCAAACAAATTTCAGACTGTTCTACAACTTTCGCTAGATCCACAGCAACTTTCAACAAAGGATTCTTAGCTGCCCATAGTCTCTCCTGAATCTTTTTATTATTGCACTGTACAATCAGTTGGTCGCATATCATTTTGTCTGCCATTGAACCAAAATTGCACTTGACAGATAATTCTCTTAAACGAGCCACAAAATCGTCAATAGACTCTCAACACGTTGTTTGTATGTATAGAATTTGTACCTATTCATGACCAGTTTTCTTCCTTTGCAAATCTAACTTCCAGTCTAGTAATAGCATATTTGTATACATTTGGTGCTGATTGGCCACTAGCTTGTAATGCTTGAGGAAGATATTTGAAAATTCGTTGTGCTTCTTTACCAAGGGCGCTTAATAATAAGGCTTTCTTTCGCTTTGCAGGAAACTCCTGACCATTCAGTGCATCGAGATAGTTATCACACATAACTATCCAGTCCTTCCACGGAATTTCAGGTGTACCAGGTTCACGTAGAAACGGTGGGGGAAGTGCAACAGTGACTTGCTGTGCCATTATTAAACAAATAAAATACTTTACACACCTCAGTAATGTAAACGAATATTAAAAATAATAACTACCATAAACTGTAATCAAAAAATAATGAATCACCATTTTATGCTGTGGATCGAAGCTGAAATCGCTGCGTAGACGATGTGCTTGAAGACGCTAAAATGTAACCAAAAGGTGAGCGCATCACCGTTGCGCTAGTTGAGGAGAAAGAGACAAATCCTTTTTATTGCGCACTAAAGGATAAAGCAGGAGTCAGCGTTGTAGTTGACATACGTCTAAAATGGTTCCCAAACGTGACGCTTTGACGTTGCAGCGTTACGCTGTGACAGGCATCGGCGCTCTGTGTTGAACGCACAGGGACAACGCGTATCTAAGCAACACTTGACGCACGTGAAACCTCGCGCATGCGCTGACGTCTCCCTACCGTTGGTGATGACGTGCATGCTCCGATCTTCAAGGAGAGTACATGGCACACCAAAATCGCTGCAACTGTGAAAACCAGGCTCTGTGGATGCAGCAGTACGAGGCAGGCACCGCTGCACGTGGGATCCGCCGTTGGGAAGAATTCACCGTCCTGTAAATGCTCTGAAACCACACCGTAGAACACGCTGGAGTCAGAGTCTGGTCCGCTGCTGAAATCGTCGCCAAAATGAAGTATATGCATTCAAGAAAGACACAACGTCGTCTACAGGTAGGTGTGTGGATTTATTCAAGAGCAAAGGAGACAGCATACCGCTTCGCAGCTGACCAGACATGTAACTATCAATGCTGGAATCCAGCTGGGTAAAGAAACACGCTAAGAACACCACTGAGTTCTAGAGGAATAATAGGGGAAGAACACAAAGGAAGGGCTTACAGGAATACATGGTAATAAGCATTTACAACACAACACTTAAACCATCGCATCATGTCTGAGATCCTCTTTCAGCCAACATCTTCAGCGAGATCAAAACTTCTCTTTTACCCATCTGGACACAGATAGTGAATGCATCACTAACACAAGGAACCCTTCCAAACTACTAAAAAAAAACTACAGCAGACCACACAATCTCAGATAACTACCAGCTAATAACCAGTATTCCTTCCCTAGCAAAACTACTGGAGGAATGCGTTCATTCCCAAATATGCAACCATATAGACATATATGACATATAGACAAGCCTCTCGTCGTTGATTAGCGGATCGGTGAGGTTTTAGCAGCGCAGTACGAACAAATTGTTTCATTTGCCTAAATTTGTATGTAGAATTTTTAAATTGGCGCTCTATGTGAGGAATTGGGGAAATATTATTTTAAAAACGAGTTGTCTGATTAAATCCTGCCATTTGCACTTTATTCTGCTGTTTGCACATTCAACGGAAGGAGCTGTGTTCAATGCTCCAGGGGGGACACATTAACGGGCTTTCCTGCGCTAGCGTGCGGTCTAGCTGCGACGCCGACCACGTCCACCACTCCTTTTTAGGGGCGGATGACGCGGCCGCGCACTTAGACAAGCCTCTCGCCGTTCATTAGCGGATCGGTGAGGTTTTAGCAGCACAGTACGAAGAATTGTTTAATTTGCCTAAATCTGTATGTAGAATTTTTAAATTGGTGCTCTATGTGAGGAATTGGGGAAATATTATTTTAAAAACGAGTTGTCTGAATAAATCCTGCCATTTGCACTTTATTCTGCTGTTTGCACATTCAACGGAAGGGGCTGTGTTCAATGCTCCAGGGGGACACATTAACGGACTTTCCTGCGCTAGCGTGTGGTCTAGCTGCGATGCCGACCACGCCCACCACTCCTTTTTAGGGGCGGATGACGTGGCCGCGCACTTAGACAAGCCTCTCGCCGTTCATTAGCGGGTCGGTGAGGTTTTAGCAGTGCAGTATGAAGAATTGTTTCATTTGCCTAAATCTGTATGTAGAATTTTTAAATTGGCGCTCTATGTGAGGAATTGGGGAAATATTATTTTAAAAACGAGTTGTCTGATTAAATCCTGCCATTTGCACTTTATTCTGCTGTTTTCACATTCAACGGAAGGAGCTATGTTCAATGCTCCAGGGGGGACACATTAACGGGCTTTCCTGCGCTAGCGTGCGGTCTAGCTGCGATGCCGACCACGCCCACCACTCCTTTTTAGGGGCGGATGACGCGGCCGCGCACTTAGACAAGCCTCTCACCGTTCATTAGCAGATCGGTGAGGTTTTAGCAGCGCAGTACGAAGAATTGTTTCATTTGCCTAAATCTGTATGTAGAATTTTTAAATTGGTGCTTTATGTGAGGAATTGGGGAAATATTATTTTAAAAATGAGTTTTGATCCTTTGCTTAATAACGTGCTTTTTTATACCCGCGATCAGTTACTGGCCCATAGACACAGCCCACAACTTTGCTGTGGCCATGTAATGCTGCCTACAAATGCTTAATACATGCCTCCAGTGCCCGTTCCAATTTCTCCCCTCCTCAACCATTATTAACTCTTGTCCCCCGCTGACCTTAACTTTTAACTTGGCCCTCCTGAATTGTCACTCTCTACCTAGGCACACCACAGAATTGTGCTTACTGCTGGAAGAACATGACTTCGATGTCTTGATGCTCACTGAAACTTGGCTCACTGATTCCTCTGATCCAGCGGTAGTACAAGCACTTCCCGTGGGGTATCTTATCCAAAGACTTGATCGTGATCATAACAGGGGTGGGAGTCTAGCCATTATTTATAAAGAAAAATGTAATTGTCGCATGTCTGCCAATGATATCTCTGACTGCGAAAGCTGCTTTTTTTCTCTTGGTTTTCCCCCCCACGTGTACCTTCACTGGCGTCCTTATCTATCGCCCTCCTGGATACAGTGGGCATTTTACTAAGAGTCTTCCGGATAATATTGCGAGATTGGTCAGTTCCTTTTCCACTTTCTCTGTTTTAGGAGACTTTAATATCCACTTTGATACGGAATCCGCTACAGATGCGGAAACTATCGTTGATAGCTTAGGTGCATTAGCCCTTAAACTTAAAGTTTACAGTCCCACTCATCAGAAAGGGCACCTCCTTGATCCACTGTTCTCTAATATCACTAATCTGAGAGAAGGAAAGCATATCCCCCTTCCTTGGACTGATCATTTCCTTATTCCCTTTGCCTGGACTCACCAGAATGGTGTGCAACATTGGGGTGAGTCAAAAAGGTGGAATAGGAACTGGTCTAAACTGGACATTATTGGCTGGTCATTGATCTTGGAAAAATCTAGACCTGTTATAGGTAATGACCTTGAGATCGCCAACAGCTTAGTGACTCAGTAGCTGGAAACTTCATTAGACTTGTTAATTCCGAAAAATTAACGGCCAACAAAAAATATAGTCATCGCTCAGAATGGTACAATGCCAAGCTCAAAGAGCAGAAACAAACTTGTAAATGCCTGGAAAGAAGGTGGAGAAAGAATTTCTCAGTAACTGAGAAATCTAAGTATAGGAAGGCCATTAGCACCTACAAAGCTGAGATCAGGTTGGCACAAGCAGATTATTATGGTAAAAAGATCTGTTTGGCCCATAACTCCCCACGGGAAATTTTCAGAATTGCCAAACACCTTCTTAACCCACCTGAGCCCCCCCTCCCTTCCGCTGACCCCTTAGGGAGATGTAAGAAGCTGGCTCATTTCTTTTTAAAAAAAATTAATGACATCTATTCTGCCTTCCCTCCCTCGTCAGGGCTGCCAGATACTCTTCATTTAGATAGTCTACCCAGGTCCCCGGGCCCAGTTATCGAGACCATCCCCCGCATGGACCTCCAAACTTTAAAAGCCTATTTCCATCAACTGAAATCTGGCTCTCCCAGCGACGTGATAACCCTGGTTTTTATTAACCAGGTTGTTGACTCTATCAGCCCAGTTGTTCTTGAGCTCATTAATCTTTCACTGTTGACTGGGATTGTCCCCTCTCCATGGAAACGGGCCATGGTCCGTGCCCTTTTAAAGAAACCTACCCTGGATCCGGATATCTTTGCAAATTATCGGCCAATTTCACTGTTGCCAGGATTTGCAAAGATTTGTGAAAAATACGTTAATTTGATCCTCTCTACCTTTTTGGAAGACAACGATTGTTTGCATTCTTCCCAAACCGGCTTCCGACCAAAGCAGGGCATTGAAACTGCCCTCCTAGTCGTGGTCGAGGAATCAAGGAAAATCCTTGATGTCGGAGGGTCCGCAGCTATAATATTACTCGATCTCAGCGCGGCCTTCGACACAGTCAACCACCAGCTTCTGATCGATAGACTCAGGGAGGCCGGGGTCTCAGGAGTCCTACTTAAATGGCTTGAGTCATTCCTTAAAGACAGATCCTTCCAAGTGTTCGAGGAAAACTTTATATCGGACCATATGCCGGCGCATTGTGGGGTTCCTCAGGATTCTTATCTAAGCCCTACACTTTTTAATGTGTACTTGCGACCTTTGGCAGAAATGGTTAAGCCTTTCGGGGTTAAGATCGTCTCATACGCAGACGATACTCAGCTAATTGTTTCTCTGAATCAGCTGAATGATAATCAGTTTTGCCTGGCTAACTGTCTGGAGAAAGTGTCCGCTTGGATGGATAATTCCTTTTTTTAAACTAAACGCCGCAAAAACTGAATTGATGTTTTTGGGCAAGCCCATGAGCATAAACCCTGATGTTTTTTGGCCTAAATGTCTAGGTACGATGCCCACACCTAAAGAACACATAAAGAGTCTTGGGGTTTGGCTTCACCGAAAATTAGAGTTCAAGGAGCAGACATGTAAGGTAGCCGCTGCCTGTTTCGGAATTCTAAAAATGATCAGGAAAATCCTACCCCTGCTCCCTTTTAGTGCAGGGAAACTGCTTGCGCAGGCCTTGATCTTATCCCGGCTCGATTATGCCAATGTGCTCTTTCTTGGCTCGGCGGACGCCACTATTAAAAAGCTTCAAGTGGTACAAAACTGTGCCGCTCGTGCCCTCATGCAAGCCGCCTATCAATCCTCGGCAAAGCCTTTGCTTGTCTCGCTGCACTGGTTACCAGTGTCAGAGAGAATTCAGTTCAAGGCCTTGTGCATCGCTCACAAGGTTTTGTCCTTTTCAGCTCCACCAATTCTGAGGGCTACCATTACCCCCTACGTTCCAAATAGATCTCTACGCTCAGGAAAAAAATGTCTGGCCACTGTTCATAGAGTTAATCATGTACGGAGTGGTGGTAGAATGTTTTCTACTATATCTTCAAAAAACTGGAATCAGCTTCCAGACCGCGTCCGTCTTGAGACAAATCCCCTTTCCTTCCATAAAACGCTGAAAACCCTACTGTTTCCCTAATGCTCCTCATGGTGGGTGATTGTTTTTTGTCATTAACGCTGGGAAGCCTTTGGTAGCCATGCGCTTTATAAATGCCTATTCATTCATTCATTCATTCGTAGCTCAATTCCAAGTCATTGACCAGTACCAATCAGGCTTCCGGCAAAATCATAGCACGGAAACTGCCCTGCCGCACATTGTTGATGACGCGCTCAGAATACTAGATCAAAATGAATCTTGCCTCCTAATCCTAGACCTATCAAAAGCCTTCGATACGGTCAAGCATAACAATCTCCTAGAACCTACTTGAAAACAGAATGGCTTTATCAGGGGCTGTCCTTAATTGGTTTGCCTCTTTCTTAGACAACCAAACTCAAAAAATCAAGATTAACTAATCACTGTCCAAGACCACGCCGATCACCCTGGGAGTCCCTCAAGGTTCCTCCTTATCACCTAACCTCTTCAATCTTTTCTTGGAACCCTTAACCAAAATTTTGAAACTCTCCAATGTTCATTACCACATGTATGCGGATGTTACCAAACAATACCTAAAAATGTCATCTCCGGATGACATCTGCTTACTCAACACAACTTTGCAAAATACCCACAACTGGCTGACAAATACCACCTCAAACTCAATGCGCTCAAAACAGACTTTCTCCTAATCTCCCACCACAACGTCACAGCAACACAGATAACTGGATTAACAGCCTTCAACTGCACGCCACACATCATTGATTCCACAAGATCACTGGGAATAATACTCAACAAGAATTTCACCATACAGGAACACATCAGCACTGCCACCAGAGGAGTAAACTTTCATATGAACATTCTCAGAAAACTAAAACCCTTCCTCAATGACGACGACCTAAAAAACAGCCGTACAAGCTCTAGGGATACCCAGAATAGACTATGGGAACACAACCCTATGTGGCTTGCCGAGATCCAGACTGGCTCCACTAAGAGCCTCACTCAACACGTCTGCAAGACTCATCATCGGCTCCAAAAAGAACAACCACATCACCCCTGATCTAAAGGCACTGAACTGGCTCCCTTATGAGGTAAGATCACAGCTTAAAATTGCCTGCATGACACACAAAGCCCTGCACTTCAACACACCAAAGTATCTAGCCAATAAACTGGAATTATGAGGCGGCAGCAGAACTATGAGAAGCACCGACACCTTGCTATTGAAACGGCAAACATTGCGGCCTAGCACCTAGGATCTGAAACACTCTGTCCCCGGCAATCAGAATAAACCTCTCTACCACCACCTTCAAAAAAGAAGTCAAACTACTTCTAATGAATAAAACTCTCCCCTGATCCTAGTTCTGGAGAGAGCTGGGAATGCAGCTCACCTACCAGGACCCGCGATGAACTCTAAGTGAGAACTCATATCGATGTGCCTAGTTCTCACTTTTTTTTCCTCTTTTAATGTAACATTTGTAAAGCGCTCCGATACCCTCACCGAGTCTAGTTCGCACTATATAAAACTTTATAAATAAATAAAAATAAAATAATAACATGTTCCACCAATTAAAAACCTGTGGAGGGACCCACAGATAAGTAAAGTCAAAAGATATTAGAAAGCATGGCAATAAAATTATCCATGCTAGCACGATGCGATCCGAATCCATGCATGCTCACAACATAAGCACTGCAGAAAAAAATACAGAAAGAAAAGTCCTAAAGACATTGAAAGCATGGGGATAACGTTACCCATGACAGTAGGACATTTGCCAAATGACCTTATAAATATAAACTATTTGCTCTCATATCCAAACTCGAACAGCATGTTCGATACCTGTGAAACACTGATCAGCAGGACACACCATTGAGCAATATCTCTTTGCCATATAGAGTTCTATCCGAGCCGGACCTGCTCTGTTAACACAGAGAAAGGTCCATCACCTGTGTGAAAGCATAACAAATACTTTGTTAAAAAGAGTAAAAGACAACAATGGCAACTATTGGCATAGAATCAGCCTTACCCCTAGTAAAACTAACTAGAGATAATATAAATACAACTAGGATATCTCCAAGGTATATACTGACATAGGAGTCAAATAAAGAACCGCCTATGTATTAACAAGAGAAAAAAATATAATACATAAATATAAAATAGAGCCTGGCGATCTGTCAGACAATACTGACATAACAGTATGGAAACCATGGTGAGCATCATACCATGTAGAAAAACAACAGCCATCCAAAATGACACCACCATCAAGCAATAGTAGATCAAAGTTTGACAATATAGTAAGTATGAAAAAGAAAGCTTGATAGCCTAGAGAAAACCAAGGTTGGACCGTTACCCTACTATATGAATAGAGACCCATTTATAGATGATTTAGATAGGGTCACCCATTCCTAAACTGGAAAATTTAAAGGATTCTATAATAATTAAAATCCGATTGATTTGTAAAATCCATCTAGAGACAACACTCCACAAAGTGAGAATTTAAACTACAACAATTAAAGTCAGTGGAATTATATAACGAGTTGTCACCCAGAAGAGCAATGATGCTCTAAGATAGTGGTAAAAGACCTTTTACAAAAATCAGAAGTTATGAGGGAACCACCTATTCACCTCATGTACAAACATATATGAACATCTTCATTGAGAAGAACAGGTACACAATTAGAAGGAAATTCTCATTCAGAAAAGCAGAACATCTTAAGTAATAACGCCAAACGTCATACAAAATTGACCTAGAGATTATGCCCTTTAGGAGACCTAAAACAGCCTGACATATGACATAAACCCACAAAAACGAAACAATAATGTTCAAAGAACATTTATAAACTACAAATGCCTACACGAATGTGTAGAATGGCCACCAGACTATATGGCTATAAAACAGAACCTTAAGAGTAAAGCATATAGTGTCCTCAGGCTCACAAGATATTGAAATATTGGTCTCCATCTACTTAATCTAGTGAAAATAAGAACTTTTACTATTATCAATAGAGAAAATCACCTATTGCTTAGCTGTTAAGCAAATACCAGAGGTAGAAGTAAAACCCACAAACACTGGTGATATAGGCTTCAAATTACCTTACTTGAGGACACAAGAAGTTATTTTTTTTAAATGTATTTACATAAAGTGTAAGGTCACACAAATACTATCACATAATAACAACAGGAGCAAGAGGATTATTTTAAATAACTCTTACAATATGTGAATCAAAGGCAGAGATTCCAATGGAGTTTCAACTATCAAAGTATCCCTATAAGGGATACTAAATTTCATGAATTTATTATACCTTAAGACAGATTAAATAACACTTGACACAGCTGTAACTCTAATCTCCCTAATGAGAGTCTTTACTTCCCAAGCTGCACAAACCCAGTTCAGCATGTATGTATGGATATATATACATGTATATATATATATATATATATATATATATATATATTCACTGAAAAAACCATGGGTTTCACACACGTTATAGTTAGGAATTAGCATTTAAAAAACCTTAGAAATTCAGTGAAAAAACCATAGGTTTCACACATGTTATAGTTAGCTGGACATTTTACTCGTAAAAAACCAATGAAATTGCCCCGTTATAGTTAGTTCAGCTAACTATAACTCGCACGCGCCCGCAATGCACTGCTGATGACGTCACATATTACATCACTCATGACATGGTCAGTGACATCACTCATGACATCACTGATGACATCTCAAATGACATCACTGATGACATCATCCAGTGAATGTGTGTTTTTCTGAAAATTAAATATGTTTTATATATGTATATCTCAAGGTCGATGGAAGAATAAATGGGTATATAAGTGTCTAAATGGATGATTTGTTTTTGAAAAATTGATTGTGTAACTGACTGATTAAGTGTATCATAGTGAATACATGGCTTAGTGAGTAATGTTTAAATATGTAAATATCTGTATCAGTCTCTCACTTTGTGTATAAGTGGCTGCATGGGTTGGTGAGTAGCTACATGGGTGTCTATATAGGTTATTAGTTGGTTTTTTGAGTGTCAGTCTGAGTGTCTGCATGGTTCGGTGGGGGGTATTATGTAGTGCATAGGTGCATGAATGAGTCACTCACTGTTTGTATGTGTTGAAGACAGCATGTGTGCAGGACTGTATGGGTGGATGAGTGTGTGTATGGGTGTGTTAGTGAGTGAATGACTGTCTCAATAGTGTCTTTATGAGTAACTACATATGTTTTAAACTAGTATATGTGACTATTGGTGTATATAAGTGAGTATATGTGAGAGTGAGAGATTGAAAGAGTTCCTGTATGAATAAGTATGTGTTTCTATAAGTGATTGTTTAAAAGACTAAGTATGTGTAAGTTTCCGTAGAAGTAAGTGTGGTGGTGTGTGTATAACTGTATATGCAAGTAAAAGTATGTTTGATTCTTTATTAGTATGAGTGACTATGTGTGTGAGTAACTCTATGGATGAGTGGCATTGTGTAACTGGATGTATAGGTGTATGAGTACATATGATGAGTGAGTACATGTATGAGTGACTGTATAGGACTGTTGGTGAATGAGTGAATGTGTATGTGAATCTTAGAATTACTGAAGAGGTTGTTGTAACTGGTATTGGTATGTCCATTGTTTTAAAAATTTTAGTCTCTATTATTGAATGTGTGTATCAAAGGTTATATTAGGGTGAGAGGAGGTCTGCCACTCTATCACAAGGATGATGTCATCAGTGATGTCATTTGAGATGTCATCAGTGATGTCATGAGTGATGTCACTGACCATGTCATGAGTGATGTAATATGTGACGTCATCAGCAGTGCATTGCGGGCGCGTGCGAGTTATAGTTAGCTGAACTAACTATAACGGGGCAATTTCATTGGTTTTTTACGAGTAAAATGTCCAGCTAACTATAACATGTGTGAAACCTATGGTTTTTTCACTGAATTTCTAAGGTTTTTTAAATGCTAATTCCTAACTATAACGTGTGTGAAACCCATGGTTTTTTCAGTGAATTTGCAAGGTTTTTTAAATGCTAATTCCTAACTATAACGTGTGTGAAACCTATGGTTTTTTCAGTGAATTTGCAAGGTTTTTTAAATGCTAATCCCTAAATATTTCGTTTTTGAAACCTATGTTTTTTTCTGAGAATTTGTATGGTTTTTTATATGCTAAGTTATGTATTTTTAATTAAAGATATTTTTTTTTATTTAAATAAAATTACTTTATATTCATTTATATATTATCTGTATTTTTTTTAAATTATTTTTTTAAATAATTCAATTTGGTTTTTTTTTTTTTATAATTTTTTTAATTATTTAATGTCCTCTTTTTTTTTTTTTTTTTTTTATTTATAAATTCTTGGGGTGCGCGCTCTGAGCGCGCACCTACTACTATTTCGTATGTTTTTTATGAATTCCGGCGTACGTTATTTACGTACGCAAATATACTTATTGGTGCGCGCTCGGAGCGCGCACCCAGTACGTATGCGTACGTACGTACGCATGCGTCCTACGCCATCGACGCGGTTTACTTCCGCATACGCTAAAATTACACGCAATAACGGTCGCGTATACGCGTGTTAAACGTATGCGCGCTAGGTGCGCGTATATGACGTATGCACCTGCGCGTTTACGCGTTCGTGCATACGTCATCACGGGGTGCGCGCACGGAGCTTGCGCAGTGCGCGCACCTCGGGTTTATACATAATAAAACAACATTTCTTATTGGTTATCATTACTTTCAGTTTCTAATTGTTTCAATACCACACCCAATCCCCTCATGGCAAGTCATGTGATCAAGAATCATCACTTATGATTGGTTTGAAGTACTTTCTGTTCCAGATTCTTCCCAAACCACACCTACTCCCCTCATTATTAGTTCTGATTCCTTTGGAGAAGGAGCTATTCTGTTGTTGAGAGACAATGGCTGAACAGCAACCTACTTCAGACAGTGAGCAGGACACTCTTGAGAGGCAGAGGAACAGGAAGCAGAAGGACAGCTTTGTATGGCAGTTTTTTACTTTTCCTGAGAATGAGAAAAAGGTAAATGCACCAAAAGTTACATGTGTACTTTGTAAAAAAGTCTTATCTCGTGGGAATCCTAACAAGAAATATTCTTTTAGCATTCACACTATGTTGAGACATGTTTACAAAATGCACCCAGCATCTTATCGTCGAGCTTCTGGAGAAAACCCTCCACCTGCTCAGCCGACGACATCAGCAGCAGCTCAGCCGAGCACATCTTCGGCAGCTCAGGGGAGCACTTCAGCTGCGATGGTGCCTTCACCTGTTTCTTTACCTCTTGTTGGTCCACCTTGTTTGGCGAGGTTGTCTACACGGTGCACTGATTGCGGTTCTCTTATTTCTGTGGGGGAGACCAGTCTTGATCTCCTTCAGAGAAAATTTGATGCGCATTCATGCACTAGGCCATAGATGTTTTTTCTTTTTTTGCGTTTTTCTCTTCCTGTTTCCCTCCATTAACTCAAGGGCTCTTTTAAGAGCCACTTATAAACTTAACCAAACAAATTTTTTTTTTGAAAAAATTTTTTACATTTTTTTTTGAGGTGCGCGCACCCTGCGCGCACCCAAGGTTTTTTTTTTTTCTTTTTTTTTTTTTTTTTTTGAGAGACTCCCCCTTTTTCCTACTAATGCAACTGTGAAATCACCAGAGCAAAACGCAACAAATCTCTTCCTGTAATTCCTATTTGCAGACAGAGTCATGTTTTCACATTAGTGCCAAAACGAAAAATCTTTGCCAATTTGAATGCACACTTACTGCTCTTTTTTGTTGGCAAGTGAAAATCACTTTTACAGACTGACACATTATGAATCCACTTTTCAGATTTTTTTAAATGCACATGTCCAGACTGCTTTTTCAGACCACAAACCATGTGTATGCTGGGTGACTGCCTACACTCCAGCAAGGGCAACCAGCCTTAGTGATGCTGAATGTATTTGCATTACAGACTGAAACCTCAACCCCACAGCACATTATCAGAGCCAGGACCTCTGTTCTCTACACCTCTCTGCACTCAGCAGAACCAGATAATGGCAATCTTTCCCTCTATTTTTCCACACATATATATGTTAATTTCAAATCTCACTGCTTCCCCCTTTTTTTCAAATGTAATCACACATTTCTATTGCTTGAAAACCAACCCTTTTCCAAAAGTACCCTTCCCCCTACTTCACTTCTGCCTAGTTCCCTTCCCCCAACTTGACTTCTGCCTGCTACCATAGCAACAGCTCATGGAACACTGCTGTGTGGAGTTAGGTCAGAAGTTCGCCACACAATGTTTCAATTCCACAGAGCAAGAGTGCTTGACTTTTCAAACCTTACAGCAAATCCATAGTACTGTTCTTTGGTAACACATTTTTCTGAACCAATACAAAACATGCTTCTATTATTTTACACATACAGCCTAGTTTTTAGTGTAGAATGGTATGAAACAGCCAATCAGTTCTTTTTTTTTTTATAAAAAATATGTATGCCTCCATTTCCAAACTGTCTTTCATTTCTTTTTACCATTCTACTGAATTACACCTCCTGAGTGCATCCAGATCTCCTTTGAAGATGTTCACAGTGTGGATTGTAGGACACAGCTATGTCTTCTGGAGTGAAAAATTTGCAGAGAAAAGAGGTATGGTGAGAGACCTTGCTTTGCCAAATGTAGACATCAAGTGGATTGGTCAGAGAGGGTTAAAGTGGCACCAATTAATGCCTTTGGTGAAAACCTTTCAACATCTCCCACAGCCTAACCTTATTATTGTGCACTGTGGTGGTAATGATCTAGGCACTTTAACTGGGGTAGGTTTGGAAATGCTTATTAAGGACACCTTTGTGCAATTGATGTCGCTTTTTCCACAAACTGCCTTTGTATATTCTAACATATGCCAAAGGCAAAAGTGGAACTGGTCCAACCAATTTTGTCCGCAGATTGACAAAGCAAGGAAGCACGTCAACAAATCTATTTCTGCTTTCCTCAGAGACTATGGTATGGGTTCCATTTACCACAACAACTTGCGTTACGACATGCAAGACATTTATAGAGGAGATGGTGTGCACTTCAATGATGAAGGGAACAGAGTCTTCCTCTTGAACCTCAGACTCTGCGTCGGTACTTACTTGTAGGTACCGAAAAACAAACAATAAACACAAGGGCTCTTTTTAGAGCCACCTTATATCTAAACACTTAAATGCAATTTTTTTTAAATTTCTTTTATTTTTTTTTTTTTTCCGGGTGCGCGCAGGGTGCGCGCACTCGGCGATATTTTTTTACAAAATATTATTCTTTTTTTTTGCCCTACAAGGTCCTACTTTGACCCCCTTACAATGCCTACTGGGTCTATTTCTACCCACTCTGCCCCCTTTTCAACTGCTCCCCCTTTGATTATCACCTCCTCTTTATGCGATAGCCAAAATGGCGGCCGCCGCTTCCTGACTTCCACCGATTCGAATGTTTACTAAGATCTAACAACCAATCAGAATTGCGCTCGCGCACGGCAAGGTGCGCGCACCCAGCGCGCACTCTGCGCGCTTACAGATATATATATTGATTCAAAGGCTATTTTCTCAGAATCTACTGAACAGATTTACACCAAACCTACAAAAGGCACTTCCTTGACCTAGGGACTACCTCTCTGCCAAATTTTGAGTAATTCTGTTCAGCCGTTCGGGCTGTAGCTCGTTCTAAAGGTCCTATGGAAAAATGCATGGGAAAAACGCGTTTTGGGACCCCCCTTTTATCTCAGCCCCCGCTTGACAGATCCCCCCGAGACTTTCAGGGTAGGAGCGGAGCGTAGCGCCCCACCTATTTTGAGAAATTCGCGAGGATTCGTCGACCGGCGCCAAAGTTATTCAAAATAGAATGTTGAGGTTTTCCTATGGAAACGTGGTCCTAACTATAACTACCTACTGGCGACCGCCAGTAGGTAATATATATATTACCTACTGGCGGTCGCCAGTAGGTAATATATATATTACCTACTGGCGGTCGCCAGTAGGTAGTTATAGTTAGGACCACGTTTCCATAGGAAAACCTCAACATTCTATTTTGAATAACTTTGGCGCCGGTCGACGAATCCTCGCGAATTTCTCAAAATAGGTGGGGCGCTACGCTCCGCTCCTACCCTGAAAGTCTTGGGGGGATCCGTCAAGCGGGGGCTGAGATAAAAGGGGGGTCCCAAAACGCGTTTTTCCCATGCATTTTTCCATAGGACCTTTAGAACGAGCTACAGCCCGAACGGCTGAACAGAATTACTCAAAATTTGGCAGAGAGGTAGTCCCTAGGTCAAGGAAGTGCCTTTTGTAGGTTTGGTGTAAATCTGTTCAGTAGATTCTGAGAAAATAGCCTTTAAATCAATATATATATCTGAGCCCGCTTACGGTACGCTTACCGTACGCTTACGGTAAGCGTACGGTGGCGTGCGCGAGCGCGATTCTGATTGGCTCTTAGATCTTAGTAAACATTCGAATCGGTCGAAACCAGGAAGCGGCGGCCGCCATTTTGTGTATTTCACTCTGAAAAAAAAGAGTGAAAACAAGGAAAGGGGGCAATGAGGAGAGTTACAGACCCCCTAACATTTGTAAGGGGGTCAAAGAAGGACAGAAAAGTACAAAAAAAACATTTATTGATTTTAAAAAAAATCACGGGGTACGCGTACGGTAAGCTTACGGTAAGCGTACGGTAAAAAAAATAAAAATAAATAAATGAAAAGCAGATTTAAGAGTTTAGATATTAGGGGGCTCTAAAAAGAGCCGTTGTGTTTATGAAGTGATTTTTAAGTGGTACCTACAAGTAAGTACCGATGCAGAGTCTAAGGTTCAAGAGGAAGACTCTGTTCCCTTCATCATTGAAGTGCACACCATCTCCTCTATAAATGTCTTGCATGTCATAACGCAAGTTGTTGTGGTAAATGGCACCCATACCATAGTCACGGAGGAAAGCAGAAACAGATTTGTTGACGTGCTTTCTTGCTTTGTCAATCTGTGGACAGAAATGATTGGACCAGTTCCATTTTTGCCTTTGGCATATGTTGGAAAACACAAAGGCAGTTTTAGGGAAAAGTGTAAACAGTTGTGCAAAGGTGTCCTTCATAAGCATTTCCAGACCTACCCCAGTCAAAGTGCCTAGGTCATTGCCACCACAGTGCACTATTATGAGGTCAGGGTGTTGGATTTGAATGAAGGATTTCACCAGTGGCATCAATTGGTGCCACTTTAACCCTCTCTGACCAATCCATTTAATGTCTACATTTGGCAAAGCAAGGTCTCTCACCATACCTGTTTTCTCTGCAAACTTTTCACTCCAGAAGACATAGCTGTGCCCTACAATCCACACTGTGAACATCTTCAAAGGAGAACTGGATGCACTCAGGAGGTGTCTTTCAGTAGAATGGCAATATGAAAAGAAAGACAGTTTGGAAATGGAGGCATACATATTTTTTTCAAAACAAAAAGAACTGATTGGCTGTTTCATACCATTCTAGAATAAAAACTAGGCTGTATGTGTAAATTAATAGAAGCATGTTTTGTATTGGTACAGAAAAATGTGTAACCAAAGAACAGTACTATGGATTTGCTGTTAGGTTTGAAAAGTCAAGCACTCTTGCTCTGTGGAATTGAAACATTGTGTGGCGAACTTCTGACCTGACTCCACACAGCAGTGTTCCATGAGCTGTTGCTATGGTAGCAGGCAGAAGTCAAGTTGGGGGAAGGGTACTAGGCAGAAGTCAAGTTGGGGGAAGGGTACTTTTGGAAAAGGGTTGGTTTTCAACCAATAGAAATGTGTGATTACATTTGAAAAAAGGATGAAGCACTGAGATTTGAAACTTACAAGTATATGTGTGGAAAAATAGAGGGAAAGTTTGCCATTATCTGGTTCTGCTGAGAGGAGAGAGGTGAACACAACAGAGATCCTGGCTCTGATAATCTGCTGTTTGAGTGTCACAAAAAATTTTCTTGAACCAAAATGTTACAGAGAATTGGTGAGATCTGGACAAATTAAACTTTAGAATTTTATTGGATTACCGTTGGAAATTTATTCCCAAAAAAAATTTAAAATTACTATTTGGTCTAAAGGAAATGAAATAAGATGTATTTTGGAGTTATTTGAGATATAATATTGTGATTATACTTCTGAAACAAACATATCAGACGGTATTTTAAAGAAATAAGTATTGGTATTAGATGATATTTTTTTAGAATATTATGCATTTCTATAATGTTAAGTTTAAGTAAAAAAAGAATCAGGGCTTTTTTAATACAATCTTTGTGATTGTTATTTTTTTTTGCCCGCTGTAAAATGATGAATGCAATTGCTTTCACAATTTATAGTGAAATGCAATATATTCTGAAAACAGCAAAAATAAGGCAAAAATATTTTTTGGAAAAAAATGTAAATATGTGTACTGTATTATAAAATGTTTTAAAAATATTAATACTTTTTTCTTTTTTTCCAGATAGATATAGAAAATTTTCGAAAACTACAAACATTTTTAAAACTATTTTTTAAAAAAACAAATGAATACATATTTTTTCAGTGAGTATGGTAAGTCAATAATAATAATTGTAGTCTCTCAAGGACCTTGTAATGTGTTTATTGATTTTTATTGTTTTTAAAAAAAAAAAAAAAAAAGTACGCGCACCGTACGCGTACGGTAAAAAAAAATAAAAAAAAGTTTTTAAAAACATATGTAAAAAAAAGATGAAAGATAAGGTTGGCTCTTAAAAGAACCGTTGTGTTCATGCAGGGACAGAGGAAAGGAAGCATGGGAAAATTATTCAAAGCGACAAATGTGCTGATCTATTTTGTTGTTCACTAGGGAAACACTGGTCTCCCTATGGCAAATTAGATCTTTACAAAATGTGCAATGAATATCAACCTTCCGAAATCGAGGGTTCAATTCCAGAGGGCCAGCAAAAGGAGATTCTCCCCCCACAGATGAAGGGCTCACCTGACCTGCAGAAGAAGGAGTCAGCCCTGCAGATGATGGTCCAGGCTGAGCTACTGTGGATGTACTGGCTCGTCTTTCTGAAGAGTTACCTCCAAAAAGATGACCATGTGTCCTTCTGTGTACATCCTGGAGGTGTCTCTTCATGGTGTGATTCCCAAAGGAATACTTCCTGTTAGGATTACCTCTAGAAAGTACACGCTTACACAGCTTACAAGTCACTAAGGGTGCATTTACCTTTTGCTGGCCTTCAGGAAAAGTAAAATAATCCCATACATAAGAGGGCTTTTGTTTCCTCGATCTCTGCCTCAAGACAGTGCTGCTAGTGCTAGCCTCACTCTCAGAAGAGCTCTGCTGTTCTGCCATCGTATCCCAAAGACAAACCAGCTCCTTCTCCCAAGGGATCACAAGCAGAAATGAGGGGAATGGGTGTGGTGTAGGAGAGTTCTAGAACTGAAAGTAGTTTCAACCAATCAAAAGTTGTGTTTCATGATCACATGACCTACCGTACGCTTACGGTACGCTTACGGTGCGCTTACGGCAAAAGTGCGCATGCGCGTAAAAAAGACACGCGCTTGCGCGCATGCGCATAACAGTCACTACCCGACACTTCCGCGTAACGTGCGCGTGTAGCGTAAGCGCGCACGCGTCCCACGCGCAGTACGCGCGGCTACGCAAAGTGCGTAACTATACGCAAGCAGCGTAGATAGATTACGGACGTTGCGTAAACCGTACGCTTACCGTAAGCTTACGGTACGCGTACTAAAAAAATATTTTTTTTTCAAAAAAAGTACTGCAAATAAATTTTACATGTTTATTTTAAAAAATATATTTTAAAAAACATATTAAAGAATTTTAAAAATTTAATCATAGTCTTTATAAAAGGTAAGATAATTAAATTAAAAATATGTTAGAAAAAAAAAAAAAAAAAAAAAAAAATTAGCATTTAAAAAACCTTGCAAATTCACTGAAAAAACCATGGGTTTCACACACGTTATAGTTAGGAATTAGCATTTAAAAAACCTTGCAAATTCACTGAAAAAACCATAGGTTTCACACACGTTATAGTTAGGAATTAGCATTTAAAAAACCTTAGAAATTCAGTGAAAAAACCATAGGTTTCACACATGTTATAGTTAGCTGGACATTTTACTCGTAAAAAACCAATGAAATTGCCCCGTTATAGTTAGTTCAGCTAACTATAACTCGCGCGCCCGCAATGCACTGCTGATGACGTCACATATTACATCACTCATGACATGGTCAGTGACATCACTCATGACATCACTGATGACATCTCAAATGACATCACTGATGACATCATCCAGTGAATGTGTGTTTTTCTGAAAATTAAATATGTTTTATATATGTATATCTCAAGGTCGATGGAAGAATAAATGAGTATATAAGTGTCTAAATTGAAGATTTGTTTTTGAAAAATTGATTGTTTAACTGACTGATTAAGTGTATCATAGTGAATATATGTTTTAGTGAGTAATGTTTAAATATGTATATATCTGTATCAGTCTCTCACTTTGTGTATAAGTGGCTGCATGGGTTGGTGAGTAGCTACATGGGTGTCTATATAGGTTATTAGTTGGTTTTTTGAGTATCAGTCTGAGTGTCTGCATGGTTCGGTGGGGGTATTATATATATATATATATATATATATATATATATATATATATATATATATATATATATATATATATTATCTACTGGCGGTCGCCAGTAGATAGTTATAGTTAGGACCGACTTTCCATAGGAAATCTGAAAATTCTATTTTGAATAACTTTGGCGCCGGTTGACGAATACTCGTGAAATTTTCAAAACTAATGGGGCGCTCCGCTCAGCTCCCACCCTGAAAGTCTCGAGGTGATTCGTCAAGCTGGGGCTGAGAAAAAAGGTGTGTCCCAAAACGCTTTTTCCCCATGCATTTTCCCATAGGACCTTTAGTCGAAGGTACAGCCCAAACGGCTTAACAAAATTACCTGAAATTTGGCAAAGAGGTAGTCCTCAGGTCAGTCATGTGCCTTTTGCATATATGGTGTCAATCTGTTCAGTAGTTCCTGAGAAAATTGCAGTTAGAAGTACATAAATATCTATATGCGCACACCGTGCGCGCACGGTGCACGCACCGTGCGCGCACCAAATGTGCACAAGCGTAATGCTTATTGGTGGTTAGATGTCAGTCAACATTAGAATCGGTCGAAATCAGGAAGTGTTGGATGCCATTTTGTGAGTGGCAGTGAAAAAGAAAGGTGGAGAACGTGAAAAGGGGGCAGGGTAGAGAGTTCCTGACCCCCTAGCCTTTGTCAGGGGGCCCTGAAGGACCCCGAAGGGTGAAAAAAACATTTTATTTTTTTTCAAAAAATCGCGGGGTGCGCGCACGGTAACGCGCACCGCAGAGCCGCCGTTTTGAGTTTTAGAGGCAGAAGAGAGCTAAAAACACAAGTGGAGAACGTGAAAAGGGGGCAGGGTAGAGAGTCCTTGACACCCTAGGCCTTCTCAGGGGACCATGAAAGACCCCTAAGGTCCCCAAAAAAAAACATTTTATAAATATTGCGCGGTGCGCGCACGGTGCATAAATGGTGCGCGCACGGCGGCAAAAAATTCATTAAAAAAATAGATTCAAAAATCAAGTTTAAGTGTTTAGATGTTGGTTGGCTCTAAAAAGAGCCGTTGTGTTCATTGAGAGTTTTTTTGTACCTACAAGTAAGTACCGATGCAGAGTCTAAAGTTCAAGAGGAAGACTCTGTTCCCTTCATCTGTGAAATGAACACTGTCTCCTCTATAAATGCCTTGCATGTCGTAACGCAATACGACATGGTATATAGAACCCATACCATAGTCTCGGAGGAAAGCAGAAACAGACTTTTTTCCTTTCTCAAACTGCGGACAATATTGGTTGGACCAGTTCCACTTTTGCCTTTGGCATATATTAGAATATACAAAGGTAGTTTGTGGAAAAAGTGACATCAATTGCACAAAGGTGTCCTTAACAAGCATTTCCAGACCTACCCCAGTTAAAGTGCCTAGGTCATTTCCACCACAGTGCACAATTATAAGGTCAGGCTGTGGGAGATGTAGAAAGGATTTCACCAAAGGCATTAATTGGTGCCACTTTAACCCTCTCTGACCAATCCATTTAATGTCTACATTTGGCAAAGCAAGGTCTTTCACAATACCTCTTTTTTCTGCATACTTTTCACTCCAGTAGACATAGCTATGACCTACAATCCACACTGTAAACATCTTTCAAGGAGATCTGGATGCACTCAGAAGGTGTCTTTCAGTAGAATGGCAATATGAAAAGAAAGATAGTTGTAAAATGGAGGCTTACATACTTTTTTTTTAATAAAAAGAACTCATTGGCTGTTTCAGACCATTCAACACTAAAAACTAGGCTGTATGTTTAAATTTTTAAAAGCATGTTTTGTATTGGTTCAGAAAAATATGTTCCCACAGAAGATTACTTTGGATATGCTGTTAGGTTTGAAAAGTCAAGCACTCTTGCTCTTTGGATTAGAAACATTGTGTGCTGAACTTCTGACCTCTCTGCTCACACCAGTGTTCCATGATCTGTTGCTATGGTAGTAGGCAGAAGTCATGTTGGGGGTAGGAATCATTTGGAAAGGGTTGAAATTTGCAACCAATAGAAATGTGTGTTTCCATTTAACAAAATGTTGGAAGAAATGTGATTTGATGTTAACATGAATATGTGTGAAAAAAGGAAATTGTGCCATTTAGTGGTTCTGGTGAGAGGAGTACAGCTCAGAGATTCTGGCTCTGATAATCTGCTGTGTGAGTGGCACATTTCTTTCTCAACTAACTACTTTTAAAGGTGAGTTATGAATTTGAGAGGGGATGTATGTGGTGTATTTTGATATAAATAATAGAAATTTGTTTCTTCTTTTAAAGTTGTGTTTTACATTTTATGTTTTGGAAGATATTTAACTGCCTTGAACTTGTAAGATATTATGGAGTATGTCTTCACCATAAGTTAAGGTGAACTGGTATTACCCAGGAATACTGTTTTGTGCCTAGAATCACATCATGAGTCTGTGTGCACACAGGAATTGTTGTCAGAGATTTAATTTGTGTTGCTCTTGTTCTGTAAGACTTGCACTCATAGGAAAGGGGCAGCTTGTTTTCTTGAACTGTGATGGTTAGCATTCAGCAGAAATCACTATCTCACACATGAGAGGCAAATGCTAACACATTTGAAAACAACAGGGTAGATTTTCCTTCCACTCCTGCAATGGGTGAGGTAGTTCCTACATGTTCAAAACTCCAAATAACCCTTACCACAGGTGATCTTACATACATCTCTGCAGTATTCATGCAGTTGTGCAAGCGTCCATGCAGATCTCTCTTGCACCAGACAATACACAGTCTCCAGAAACACACTCTTAGCACACAGGCAGCTGTTTCTCCTGCACTCCCATGCTTACTATTCAGCACTGTGTGGTATTTCAGATAGCAGTGTGTAACGCTAACACATTCAACATCACCAAGGCTCATTTCCTTTGCTCTAGTCTAATCACTCACCCAGGTTCCACATGCTCATGGTCTCAAGTAGCTGTTAGGACATGTGCTCTTTTCTGCCTCTCTAAACAATAAGGAAAATGTGCCAGGCTGTTACAGTAATTATCACTTGCTCTACCACAAAAGTAAATGTGCTTTGAAATTGCCAATCAAATATCGTTTTCTCCCTAGAATCACACCATGAGTCTGTGTGTACACAGGAATTGTTGTCAGAGATTTAATTTGTGTTGCTCTTGTTCTGTAAGACTTGCACTCGTAGGAAAGGGGCAGCTTGTTTTCTTGAACTGTGATGGTTAGCATTCAGCACAAATCACTATCTCACAGATGAGAGGCAAATGATAACACATTTGAAAACAACAGGGTAGATTTTCCTTCCACTCCTGCAATGGGTGAGGTAGTTCCTACATGTTCAAAACTCCAATTAACCCTTACCACAGGTGATCTTACATACATCTCTGCAGTCTTCATGCAGTTGTGCAAGCGTCCATGCAGATCTCTCTTGCACCTGACAATACACAGTCTCTAGAAACACACTCTTAGCACACAGGCAGCTGCTTCTCCTGCACTCCCATGCTTACTATTCAGCACTGTGTGGTATTTCAGATAGTAGTGTGTAACGCTAACACATTCAACATCACCAAGGCTCATTTCCTTTGCTCTAGTCTAATCACTCACCCAGGTTCCACATGCTCATGGTCTCAAGTAGCTGTTAGGACATGTGCTCTTTTCTGCCTCTCTAAACTATAAGCAAAATGTGTCAGGCTGTTACAGTAATTATCACTTGCTCTACCACAGTAGTAAATGTGCTTTGAATTTGCCAATCAAATATCGTTTTCTGCCTAGAATCACACCATGAGTCTGTGTGCACACAGGAATTGTTGTCAGAGATTTAATTCGTGATACTCTTGTTCTGTAAGACTTGCACTCGTAGGAAAGGGGCAGCTTGTTTTCTTGAACTGTGATGGTTAGCATTCAGCACAAATCACTATCTCACAGATGAGAGGCAAATGGTAACACATTTGAAAACAACATGGTAGATTTTCCTTCCACTCCTGCAATGGGTGAGGTAGTTCCTACATGTTCAAAACTCCAATTAACCCTTACCACAGGTGATCTTGCATACATCTCTGCAGTCTTCATGCAGTTGTGTAAGCGTCCATGCTGATCTCTCTTGCACCTGACAATACACAGTCTCCAGAAACACACTCTTAGCACACAGGCAGCTGCTTCTCCTGCATTCCCATGCTTACTATTCAGCACTGTGGGGTATTTCAGATAGCAGTGTGTAACGCTAACACATTCAACATCACCAAGGCTCATTTCCTTTGCTCTAGTCTAATCACTCACCCAGGTTCCACATGCTCATGGTCTCAAGTAGCTGTTAGGACATGTGCTCTTTTCTGCCTCTCTAAACTATAAGGAAAATGTGTCAGGCTGTTACAGTAATTATCACTTGCTCTACCACAGTAGTAAATGTGCTTTGAAATTGCCAATCAAATATCGTTTTCTGCCTAGAATCACACCATGAGTCTGTCTGCACACAGGAATTGTTGTCAGAGATTTAATTTGTGTTGCTCTTGTTCTGTAAGACTTGCACTCGTAGGAAAGGGGCAGCTCATATGATAGGATTTGAAAAGCTCAAAAAAAATATAGTAATATATTTAAATTACATAAAGGTATTTTTTTTTTTAGTTTCCTTTAGGTATTGCTGAACAACACTGAAATAAATTAAACATGCCTATAAAATCAAGAAAGAGAAAATAACAGCAAAAACATCTATATTTGAAGACAACTGGACAACAGAAATTAGTTGAAGAACCTCATGTTGGAAAAAAGAAAAAGTCTTCTGGTAAGCAGACTAAGGATTTCTTTTAAAATATCCTCAAACATAGAAAAAATTTACAAAGTATATCCACTGCAAATGGTGCTTCAAGAAGAAAACAACAAGACGATAGAAAGAAAATACTAATTGCTAATGTACAATCAGAAGCAAGAAATAATGACTTAAAAAGAAAACAGAATTTCAAAACATTCGTAAAAAAAATGTTTCAGAGAAGAGTGGTGTTCAATTTGCCAAAGGATGTGAAAAAATATAGGAAGAAAGCAATATTTTACAAGAAAAAGAAACATATTGAATCAATTGTTGCAAAGGCTTTGGAATTAAAAAGAAAACTATTCATTTTAATTTTGAACAGGATCCGTACATTAGATAAAATAGTCAATGTAATGAAGTCAAAAAGCAAAAGGAAAAGAGTAGTGAAAAAAAATAACTTTTGTAATGTGTTCTTAGGAGAATGGAAGCATAGTTCAAGTACTGAACCATTTTTTAATGAAGAGAGTTATCTTCAAAGTAATAGTTTGCTGCATGCAGTC
This sequence comes from Triturus cristatus, assembly GCF_964204655.1. Lineage (NCBI taxonomy): Eukaryota > Metazoa > Chordata > Amphibia > Caudata > Salamandridae > Triturus > Triturus cristatus. The sequence continues at coordinate 303,381,033 of NC_140579.1, read as the reverse complement.
GACACCAGTGGTCGAAGTTATGAAGTTAAAGATGGTTGTGTAATGGAAAAGGAGAAAATGGTTCCAAGAAATGAGGAAGAAGTGTTAGCTGATGAGGTTATGGGGAAACGTCCTAAAGCCCCAGTGTACACTTGAAATTGTAGTAGTATTTGTACTGTACGACAAGAATCTATTGATAAATTATGTGACTTTCTAAGAGAATATTGTAAAAAAAAAGTGTTAAACAGAAGATTAAGGTGCTTCAAAGACTAGATCCATGCAGAGTGAGAAAGAATACTGGTTTGCAAGGACATTCTCTGGCTTGTCTTTCTAGGAAAGTTTTTCAAAGTGTCTTTCACCATTTTAGGATGCTGGCAGTACATCATACTGAAATGAGAAAGTTTGTGAGAAGATTGTATTTTGCTAAAAGTCCAGCACTAAAGTTAAATGAGTTGAATAGTGCTCGATTGCGTGGATCTGTATCAGATGTAGAGAAGGTTACTGATGATATTCTGTTTTGTTACTTTGGTCCAGAACAAGAAAGTGCAGGAAATGACACAGTTATTGAAGAAAATGTGGAAGAGAATGTAGAACCCACTGTTAGTAAAAAGTTTGAAGATCAAATGACAAAATTTACTATCATCTCTAATGAAAGACCACATATTACTTGTATTTGTTGCCGGAGAAGTTTTTATAAAACTCAAACAAGGAATGTTGATCTCTATAAAAAAAGTGAAAAAGAAAATAATTATGAGTGGAAGGATTTTGCTACATATTTGTTTCTGGAAAATTGTTTTGATTTGGGTTAAGATCAGCGTATTTGTAAATACTGTTATAACAAGTTAGAAGAAAATAAAATGCCAGCTAGAGCTGTACATAATAATTTAGAATTGGTTGATATTCCTGCAGAACTTAGTGATTTAAATACGTATGAGTCTATACTCATTCAATGTGTCCATCCGTTTCAGACTATAGTTCGTATGGAGCCCAAAACAGGTAAATTACCTCCTTCAGATTTACAAAGAGGTTTAAAAGGAAGAGTTGTCTATTTGCCATTAGATTTGAAAAAAAATATTGAAACAATTGATGCAGATAGTTTGGAAACTGAACCATTAGTTATTCTGGTTAATGGTGTACCTACAAAGAATAAGAAAATTTGGCAGGAGCTAGTAGATGTACGAAAAGTACAGAGAGCAAACTTATATTTGAAAAGAAATAATAAGTACTATGAATCAATTTATATGGATGAAGATGAAGAAGTTTTACTAGCAGACACCGGAATACCAACTGGGCAAATTGAAAAAGTGGATAAGTCAAAAGAAGAAGAAATTTATGAACATTTCAGCATACATCCTCTTCATTCTAAAGAAGTTATGGGAAACACTATTGATCTGTTTCAGATGAAAAAAGCAAAAGGAACTCCTGTGAGTGTATGGGAGGAGAGCTTGGAAGCTCGTTGTTTTCCCCAGCTTTTACCTACAGGAAAAGGTGGACGATATGATGAACGTCCTGTACAGATTCCTGCTTCTGAATATCGGACTACAAGATTATATGCAGAAGATCCAAGATTTCGTCAAAGTATTCCTTATTTGTTCCATCTTTTATTTGAAAGTGACTTGTCTGCACTATCTTATGCAGTAAATCACATTTTAAAAACTGTAGTACATCTACATAATGTGTCTGCAAAGGATTTTATGAACAAAGTGCAACAGCGAGATGATCATTTGGAATCTCAATTGATTAATCTGATGGCTTGTCAGCGTGGAACTAATGAATATTGGTACCGATGCCATGGAGAATTGAAATGTATGTTACGGAATTTAGGAACTCCTACATGGTTCCTTACCCTAAGCTGTGCTGAGTACACTTGGGATGATTTACTCAATTTTCTTCGAGAGGCAAATTAAAATATTGAAAACATCCAATACAAGACAGCAGGAGAATTGTGCTCATTGGATCCGGTTAATGTTTGCAGATATTTCAATCATAGATTTGAGGCTATGATGTCCTTCCTCTGCAATAAAAAAAATCCACCTCTTGGAGAAGTTGTGGATTTCTTTTGGAGAAAAGAGTACCAAGCAAGAGGTGCTCCTCATATTCATATGCTGTTGTGGATGAAGGATGCCCCAAAATTTGGAACGGATTCTGATGATGCAATTTTATCTTTCATTGAAGAATAAGCAACATGTGCTATACCTAAAAGCACAGAAGAAAAAAACTTAAAAGAGCAAGTTTTACGTTTCCAAAGTCATCGGTGTGGAAAATACTGTCGACGAACGTACAAGAGTAAAGATAAATTCTACACAAAATGTCGATTTGGATTTCCACGACCTGTTCTTTCAAAAGGAAGAGTAAACAGTTTTATGTTAGCTGTGCGACATACCACTACAAGAAAATCTCCGAAAAATACCTACAACCTAAGAAGAAAAGAAGAGTCAAAATATATAAGTGACTACAACCCAGTCATTTTATCCATGTGGAATGCTAACATGGATATTCAGTATGTAGCTGACAATTCTATTGCTGTTGCTCGGTATGTCACATCTTACATCACTAAATCTGAGAAAACGGAATTGAAAGAAATGTGGGAAGAGATTTCTCACGAGAAGACTGTCAGTAAAAAGCTATACAGTTTCAGTTTAAAGATGTTATCGCATCGAGAAATTGGGTCATACAAATGCTCAGATAGGTTATCATCTGCAAGTCTGTACTCCAAATCCAGAAGAATAATTTGGGTAAGTTTAGGCCTTGCAGGAATGTGAAATCGGGTACTGAAATCTATTCGAGAAATTGAATATTTAGCAGAGAACGAACCAGAAAGTACAGACATTTTGAAAACAAATATGTTGGACACATATTACCCACACAGAAGTCATCATCTTGAGAACATGTGTCTCTATGAAGTGCTGCAGAACTACATTTTTACACGGAATGCCACAGAAGACATCAACAATGGAAAATATAAAGTCATTGGTGAGGAAGGATGTTTGGTGAAACAAACAAAAGGAAGTTTGATTAATCACAGGAAGCTGAGTTGCGACACTACTGACAAAAAGGAATTTTACTACTTAGCACTTTTACAGCTGTTTAAACCATGGCATTCAGAGGATGAATTACTTGGAGATTTTCAGAGCTATGAAGATTCCTTTAATGCATGTAAAGATAGCATAGAATGCAGTACTTTCACAAATTATGTACAAATGTTAAATGAAGAAATTGAACAAGAAGCAACAATTGCAGCTGAAGTAGCTAGAGACAGTTCTCAAGACAGTCAAAGTTCTGGTACGCTCAGTCAAGATCCCCTAGGACAACCAATTGTAGAAAATGAAGCTGCAATAGCCATGACTGAAGTGGAAACAGCTATGAATCAAGCTCAGTAAGATTTAATAGACATACCAAATTTGGAACAACAACTGAATGATGAACAACAACAAATTTATGAAGAAGTCACAAAAAAAATTGATCATGGATTACTACATGCACATCATTTGAACCAATCAGAATGTATGTGAGTGGACAAGCTGGAACTGGAAAAAGTTTCTTAATTAAAGTAATTAGAAGCTACCTACAGAAAAAAAGTGATTCAACTTTGTCTTGCGTTGTTACTGCTCCAACTGGGTTAGCAACATATAACATAAAAGGAATTACCTTACATCGTTTGCTAATGTTACCAGTAGAGCATGAGAACAAAATACAATACCACAAGCTAACAGGAGAAGCATGTTTTGAAGTTTCAAGAGTGTTGAAGAAAATGAAAGTTCTCATTATTAATGAGGTAAGCATGGTATCAAACTTAATGCTTGCCTTTGTGCATTTAAGAATGCAGAAAATTCTAAAGACAGACTATGACGTGTTATTTGGAGGAAAACATGTTATAGTTTTTGGGGATCTACTGCAGCTCACTCCAGTTAAAGGACAACCAGTATTTCATACTCTTACACATGAAGACACGAAAAAGTCATTAGGAAGTATAGGTAATGTGAATATTTGGTCATACTTTGAGTACAAAGAACTCATTACCAATATGCGGCAAGCAAATGATGATGATTATGCAAGTATTCTCAAAGATATCAGAATTGGACTACTCACAGAACATGGCAGAAAAGCTTTAAAGAGTCGATTGCTACGTAATTTGTTTCCAACAGAACAAATAGTTCCAGAGAAAATATACAAGAAAATTGCAGAAAAAAATACTGTAATCTGCTTAATGCCAACACTACATGAATGCTCTATATTCAATGAAGAACTTTTGAAATTGGAAAATGAAGAGATTATGAAAATGTAAGCCGTGGATAAAATACAGCATGAAGGAATAACTATTATATTGACAGGCAAATTGAAAACTAAATTGGATTCTCTAGAGAAAAACATATCAAAAACAGCTGGTTTAGAAAAGAATCTTTATGTATGTATGAACTGTCGAGTAATTTTAAGACGTAATTTGAGTGTAGAAAAAGGTTTAGTGAATGGAGCTATGGGTAAAGTTGTGGGTTTTGGTAATTACCAGAAAAAAGATGGAATTACATTTTTAAAAATAAAATTTGATCAGATTGAAGAGGTTAAAGACATTAGTCGTTGTTCAGTTCGTTTTTTGCTTGTGAAAGACTTATATGTATGTAGGAAGCAGTTTCCGTTTTCTCTAGCATATGCTGTAACTATTCACAAATCTCAAGGATTAACTGTAGATAGTGCTTTTGTAAACATTGGATCTAGTGTGTTTAAAGAAGGAATGGCATATGTTGCTTTGTCACGAGTGAAAACATTATCTGGTTTATTCATGATAGACTTTGATGACTCAAAAGTTAGTGCTGTTGCAAATTGTGTAAAGGAGTATAATAGATTAAGAAGAAGCTATGCTCCTCATTTAGGTCAGTATCCTGTGTTTGAAAAACGTGTTGTTTGTCGGAAAAGGAGAATTGAGAATATCTGTAATGAGGATGTACAGAAGAGAAAACAAAAAGAGAGTGATGTGATTGCAAGCAAAAAGAAAAAGGACAATCTTGAAGAGGTTGTTGGTTGTCATTTTGAAAATAGATCTGGTGTCAACTGCTACGCTAATGTAGTGCTGAATGTTGTATTTTATCTTGAAAGTTTGCAAGAGCAGATAATACTAAATCATGAAAAAAGATTTTGTTCTCTGCTGAGTTTCCTTTATGAGAAGTTGAGTAATGATAAAACTAAAATAGAAAGTGCTTCTGATGTTAGAAATCTTTTAGATGTATGTTCTGGATGTACACAGTTTACACAAAATGTCCAGCAAGATGCACAGGAATTCTTAATGTATATGCTTATGGTACTGGAAGATGAAGGGGTAGAAATAGAAAATATGTTTGGTCTCTCTTATAAATGGGAACATTGTTGGGAAAACTGTATGAACACATGCAGCACTATTGTTAATTCTGAAAGGTTCATACATTTAACATTACCAGAGAGTAAATCAGTGACTTTTAGTAAATTAGTTAAAGATGCAAATCACAACCAGGAATGTTTTCAATGTAAATCAGAAATGTTATCAACGTTATTTTTAAAGAAATATGGACAGTATATAATTTTAATGATGCAACGTTGTAGAGCTGATGGAACACAATTGGACACTTTAATAAAGAAGTTTGTAGGAAATCAATTATCAATATCAGGAAAGACTTTTGTTGCAGTTGCAATAATTTTCCATGATGGACCTTCTATAACTTCTGGTCATTACACAGTTTATCTAAAATGTGAAAAAGGCTGGACACTGTGTAATGATTCTCAATTGATTTTCAAGCAATGTTTGCCTGCAGAATTACCAAATTCCTACTTAATTTTTCTAAAACCATAATTTTAGACACAAATTGCAGCATCTGAAGAAACCATTATTTCGATTTTATAGGATTACCATTGGATATTTAACCTAAAAAGGATTTAAAAATTACCATTTGGCCTCATGGAAAGGTAAATGTTTCTATTGTGGACTTCTTTGACAGATATTATTTTGGTGTATGTGCTTAAGCAACAAGATTTACAGACGTTATTTATTGCAAATAGTTATTGTTCTTAGAAGATATTTTTAATATATATGTTACATTTCTATCAAGGTATGTTTTACTGAGGATAGATTCAGGGCTTTTTTAAACAATCTTTCAGATTGTTTATTTTTTTGCCCGCTGGTAAGTGATGAATACAATTGATATCACTATTTTCAGTGAAATTCAATATATTCTGAAAACAGCAAAAAAAGGGCAAAAAATGACTTTGTTAAATATGAAAATATGTGTACTGTATTCTAAAATGTATTGTTAAATATTACTACTTTTTTTCTTTTTTTCAGATCTAGAAAGAAAATTTAGGAAATTGAATCCGTTTTTCTTGTAATTAAAAAAACCCATTTATTTCTAATTAAGTTATTTTGTTGGTCAGGTAAGTTTAAAATATCTGTATTTCTCACCCCTTCACTTTCATGCTCCCTTTTCTTCACTTCTCCTCACTCTGCTTTTACCATTCCCCTTCCCTCTCTCTTCTTCCTTTACTGCTCTTTCGTAACTCCCTCACTCCTTCTCTACTACTCCCCTAGGTTTACTGCCTCCATCACTATTTTTTCAACCATGTTTCTCTCCCTGTCTCCATATGTCTCAGTCATTCTAACTGCCTGACTCCATCTCAGTTGCTTGCTCTCTGTCTCTGTTTCTGTCTCTCTCCCTTTGTCTGTCTTACCCTTAATTTCCTTAACATCTCTGTTTCTACCACTCCTCCTCTCTCCATCACTCATTTTCCATCTATGTTAATTTTTTAACCTTCTCCGTCATTCTCCTTCCCTCACCTTCCCTAACTGTCACTATCCTTTACTCACAGTCACTCCTATTCTCCTACTTCACTTCCTCCTGTCTGTATCTCACACCCCTTCATCTTTTCGCATTCTTTCCTTCACTCTCCCTCACTCTCCTTTGCTCATTGAAATCCTGACTCTCTTTCTCTCACTCCAGTTTCCTAAATCCCTCCATCCCCTCACTCCCCATCTATCACTTTCCCTTACCCCCTTTTCTAATCCTCATACCCCTTATCTCACCATCAGTCCACTTCTCTTACTTTCAATCCCTTTACCCTGCTGTACTTCATCCGCTTCATCTGTTACTCCCTTTTCCTATCTGCGTCCCTTACTCCCCTTTTCTCACTCCCCCTCCATCACTCTCCATTACTCACTGCCATTCCCTTACTCATTCACTCTTCTTACCTGTATCCTCTACCCTTAGTCCTTTTGTTGCAGTCAGTCTTTCACTTCCCTTTCATGACTGATCATACTTTCCTTTTCTCACTCATTCTGTCTGTCCTTTCCTCCTCTTCACTCAGTCATTTCAATCATTTCAATCATTCATGTATACACTACACATTCATTCAATAAAATTACAACACAGTATTTTAGGAAGATACCTCTTCTTGGAGAAGTGAAGTGAGTTCTGAAAAGAACTGTTTTTTTGTCTTTTTTGTTTTGTATTTTTTTGTAGTTTTTAAAAAGTTTTGTATTTTTTTTGATTTTTTTAGAGCACCAAAAAAAAACTGGGAATGAAAAACTGTTCAACTGGAACAAAAACAATAAATGAAAAAAAATATGGGCTGGAGCATGTGTGCTGCTGTATTCTGTTTTGAATGAAGTTAATACTGCTCTCACCGTAGCAAAGAACAGCATTGCACACATTACAATGTATGTGCACCGTCTGGAAAAGTGGGCGGATGTCCAGTGGCCTGGTACACGGTGAATCTGCGGCCGCAGATGATGTGCTCGGCTGAGCAGGTGGAGGGTTGTCCCTTAGGGCTCTAGTTGTCTCTCGAGCATAAGGTACAGGATGCACTGTTTTGAAGTGCCTCAGCATTGAATAAATACTAAATGAGTATTTCTTGCTGGGATCTCCTCTGGACAAGACAGTTCCACAAATAGTGCATGTCACCTTCGGGGCGTTGACCTTCTTTTGGCCCTCTGGAAAGGTGAAGAATTTCCAGATGAAAGAGTCTTTTTGTTTGCTCTTCCTTGGTGGTACCACAAAGGTCTCCTCCTCACTCCCTGAAGTAGACTGCTGTTCTACCATTTCCCAGTAAAATTTTACTAGAGTAGCTGTTCAGCTCCTTGTCCCAGGAAATAAGAAGAAATAGTGAGGGGAGTGGGTGTGGTGTTTGAAGATTCTGGAACAGAAACTACTATGAACCAATGAAAAGTGTTGTTTCGTAATCACATGACTTGCCGTGCGCGCACGGTGCTCGCACGCATGCGCGCACCGTGCACGCAGGGATCACCCGATTTCTAAAACATGAAAAGGAAGCAGGGAAGACACTCCCTGACCCCCTAGACCTTCTCAGGGGGTCCCTAAAAAAACATTTCCTTTCATTAAAAAAATGCTGGTGCGCGCACGGTGCGCGCACGGTGCTCGCACGCATGCGCGCACGGTGAATGCACCCTTCAGAAATGAATTACTTTTAACCCGATTTCTAAAACATGAAAAGGAGGCAGGGAAGACACTCTCTGACCCCCTAGACCTTCTCAGGGGGTCCCTAAAGGACCTCGTAAATCAAAAAAAACCATTTCCTTTAATAAAAAAAATTGCCCGTGAAAAACCCTTAAAAAAAAAAAAACATTTTAAACTGTTTATAAGTTTATAGAAGATATTAACTATGCTGTTCAACTTTATCCAAATTTAAAAAAAAAGAGCTGAGCCATTCCATATTACAGGATACAGTCAATCTATAACTATATACATTGGTAGTTTATTGTAAAATAAACATATAAAAAATATAATAATACATACATAAATTAGCATTTAAAAAACCTTACAAATTCACTAAAAAAACATAGGTTTCACACACGTTATAGTTAGGAATTAGCATTTAAAAAACCTGCAAATTCACTGAAAAAACCATAGGTTTCACAAACGTTATAGTTAGCTGGACATTTCACTCATACAAAACCATTGAAATTCCCCCGTTATAGTTAGTTCAGCTAACTATAACTTGCGCGACCGCAATCCACTGCTGATGACGTCACATATTACATCACTCATGACATGTTCAGTGACATCACTCATGACATCACTGATGACATCTCAACTCTATGTGTGAAACCTATGGTTTTTTAAGTGAATATATATATATATATTCAAGAATCCGTAGCGTCACTGCCTTAATTAGCCACACACGGACACGGACCGCATTCCTGGTGCAAATTAGGTATTTATTTTGTAGATGTCTCTGCCATTACGCGTTTCAACTCCTCAGAGTCTTGGTCACATGACTGAAAGCGTCCTGTCTGCCGAAATGCCAAAGGCGGAAATCACAGGCACGGACCTCCCAACTCCTGAAGAAAGAAATCACGGACTCCCACACAGGATTAGTGGGTGAAGCAGTGCAGTTAATTCAGCATGGAATAAGCTCAGACCAGTGTCCTCCATTACGCATTCCGCTCCTCCTGGGAGATTGATCACATGATGCGTCTCCATTTTACTGACATATTAAAAGTGAAGTACGTGCACAATCAGCTCTAAAAAACAAGCTAACCGTTTTAAAATAAACTTAAACAACAGACTAAGGCACTTAAAATGGTCAATAATACATAAAATGCAGTAGCTGGAATTATATTGATTTGGGAAGAAATAAAGTGCAAAGTGCAATTAGCAGCAAATGGAGGCAATAACTACATAGTGCAGCTATGGTTCTTATTTAAAGTCACATAATAGACAATGTCCAACCGGCTCATAGTCACTGATAATACAATAACTAGATTTAAATTCTTGCAGAAAAGAAACATAAATAAATGCAATGCAACGTGCATTAGCTGTGAGTAGGATAAATATTTGCATAGTGCAATAATTCTCTTCATTTGGAATCACTATCACAGGCGAATTTCTCTGGTTTTATATGAGTCAAATGTCCAACTAACTATAACGTCTCTGAAACCTATGTTTTTTTCAGTGAATTTCTAAGGTTTTTTAAATGCTAATTTCTAACTATAACGTCCCTGAAACCTATGGTTTTTTCAGTGAATTTCTAAGGTTTTTTAAATGCAAATTTCTAACTGTAACGTCTGTAAAACCTATGGTTTTTTCAGTGAATTTCAAAGGTTTTTTAAATATCGAACTACTATTGTGCTATTTGTCATTACTATTGTTTTTTCTAACTTTTCAACTACATAAAATAAACTGCAAAACTACTATGTAATGTAATATATTTCACAAATTACAGTGAGTTTTTAAATAATACAAAAGAATTTAACATTCAGAAAACTATTTTTCCCCCTTTTTTTGCTGTCATCAGCTATTACTTAATTTATCTATTCACAGTGATGTCAGAGTAGTTTCATCATAAACAGCAGGGAAAAAAAACATACAAATAGATTGTTAAAATAAACAAATCCCTAATTCTCACAAATATAATACAAAATCAACACAAATAACACATCCAATACTATTTCCAATCTTCAAATCATACCTTTACTTCGTAGTTTCTGTGAACATTTTCCCAATGCACCAAATAATGTATAAAAAATTTCTCTTTGAAAGCATCCACTATGAATTCCTTAAAGTAGCTTTACACCTTCCCACAAAGCCGAATGGTGAAACTAAAATCTTTGTTTCAGAAATATCAAGTATGAGTTGGGTAATTCATAAGGCAATCTCGGTTTCATTTCCAAGTGTGTATCGTTGCAGTGACTCCAACCATTATTACGCTTTAAATAAACTGTATAATGTCCACTTGTGGTAGCACTTCCAGCATGGAAAACAACAGCAACTGTTGCAAAAGTTCTTCCAGAAATAGATACTTGACTAGCAACAACATTTTTAATTTAGGTTTCCACTTTTCTTCCATTTGGTCTAGAGCGTTGTAGCATTATAATCAAATATTTTCCATTTCATTTTAGGCATAATGTAGCTAGCATTGTTGATTTACAACGAGAACAGATCATCTCGTGATCTGCTTCTTTTAGTAATTTGGAAAATGGTACAGATTTGCAGTCAGGTATTGTCGAATATAGAAATCATTCTCTGTAAACTATAGTGCTTGAAGTTAACGAACACTGTTCACATTTATGTTCCCATTTGTAACTGAGTCCAAATAAACTCTCAATCTGAATTCCTTCATCTTCTAGTACTTCAAGCATAACTACCAAAAATTCTTGTGCATCTTGTTGTATGTTAGCACTTAATGTTAAAGATCCAGTACATGTATCCAACAGTTGGCGAATACCAGAAGCAGAATGGATCTTACTTCTATCAGTTCTCAATTTATTTATTTATTTATTTATTTATGTAGTTTGTAGAGCGCGCAGCTACCCCCGAAGGGGTGTCCCGGCGCTATATCAGTTCTCAATTCTTGAAATAAAGTATAAATTGTCGAACAAAATCTCTTTTCCTGACTTTCCATAATTTCACCATAAACATCTTCAAGATAAAATATAACGTTTAGAATGACATTTCCATAGCAGTTGACACCAGAAGCATTTTCTAATTTGAATCCGACAACATCATCACTTGTTTGTATTTTCTGCTTCTTTACAACTTTACTTTTCTCTTGATTTTGTTTCTGCTTTCCAACCATAGTTGATTCTTCACCATGTTTGCGTTTTGAACACACAACACGTTTCTCATAAATAGGATATTCACCTAAACTTGGAGCATAAAGTCTTCTCAAACGATTATATTCTCTTACACAATTAACATCAGCACTAACCTTGTTCTCATCAAAATCAATTAAATACAAACCATGCAACATATACCATTTCCTCTTTAAACACAGTTTATTTATTTATTTCTGAGTTTTATATAGCGCTTACAAGACCCGGGGGTATCAGAGCACTTTACAACATAAATGAATAGAAAAACATAAACGAAGACAAAAATAGTACCACGAGTATCATTTGTGATTTGGTGGCCAAAAAGATCGAGGTCATTGGCCAGATGCAAAGAAATGGCGGTTGAGGAGAAGTTCTTTTAGTTGTCTCTTGAAGATCGTGAAGGAGGGATTAGTCCTGATGTGGGTAGGGAGAGAGTTCCAGATTTTTGGGGCATTCCCAGAGAAAGAGCGGGACAGAGCTTTTTGTTTGTGTCTCTTAGGGGGATTAGGAGGAGCGAGTTGGAGCTTCTTAGGTTTCTTGATTGACCAGCTTTTGTGAGTTTGGCAGCTAGGTAGTCCGGTTTGCCTGTGTGCAGGGCTTTATGGGTGAGACAGGCAGTTTTGAAGGCACAGCGTGCTTCGATGGGTAGCCATTTTAGGGCCTGTAGTGCAGGGGTGATGTGGTCGTGTTTCTTGGTACCTGAGACGATTCTTGCTGCTGCGTTTAGGGTGGCTCTCAAGGGGGCTGTATGTGTTTTTGCTGTCCCCGTTAGTGTGGCATTGCCATAGTCAAGTCTGGACAGAACTAGGGATTGGGTTGCAGTTTTTAGGTCATTGGGGGGTATGAAAGGTTTGATTTTATTGAGGAGTTTTAGGTTGTATAGGGCGCCTTTTGCTGTGGATTTGATGTGCGAGCTCATGTTGAGACTTGAGTCTAGAGAGATTCATAATGATTTGACTGTGTTTGCTGGAGAGAGTTTGCAGTTTAGGGAGTCAAGGTTGTTTATCCACTCTTGGATCTGGGGGGTTGTTCGTGATTGGGGAAGACAAGGATTTCATTTTTTTCTTGGTTGAGTTTGAGGTGATTAATAGTTAGCCAATTTTCTACTTTTGAAAGGGTGGAGTTGAGGCGGAGGATGTCATTGAGGGAGGAGATCTCGAGGTAGAGCTGGGTGTCATCAGCATAGAGGTGGTAGGCAATGCTAGCTTGTTTTAGAATGACAGTGAGCGGTTCCATGTAAATGATGAAGAGTGTTGGGGAGAGGACTGAGCCTTGAGGGACACCTCGAGTTGAGGGGGAGGTGTCAGACATTGAGTTTTTGATTTTTATGAGTTGGGAGCGGTTATGTAGAAATGAGGAGAACCATTTTAGGACAGTGCCATCTGCTCCAACACATTTTTGTAGGGCATCTAGGAGAAGTTTGTGATCAACCGTGTCAAAAGCAGCTGAAAGGTCGAGGAGGACAAGTAGGCAGCATCTGTTGGAATCAAGGGAGTTGTGAATGTCGTCCGTAATGCTCAGTATAGCGGTTTCCGTGCTGCATCCCTTCCTAAACCCGGATTGGTGTGAGTCAAGTAGGTTGTTAGATTCCAGGTGTTGGTTCAGTTGGGAGAGAACACATTTCTCCAGGATTTTGGCTAGGAAAGGAAGGTTGGTGATGGGCCTAAAGTTTTTGAGGTCATTTGGGTCAGCATCCGTTTTTTTTAGAAGGGGGTGACTTGGCCTTGTTTGAGGCAGTCGGGCATCAGTCCGTTGTTTAGTGAGCTGTTGATAATCTTAGTCCAGAGAGGGGTTAGGGTGAGGTTGAGGTTTTTAGCTAATGAGGCGGGCAGAGGGTCTGCGTAATGGTTGGAGGGTTTGGAGTTGGCAATCACATTGGAGATGTCCTCTTAGGAGAGAGGATTGAAGTCTTTCCAACGCTTGGGAGGGGATGGGGACTAGGGTGAGGGGTGATTTTGGGGGTCAACAGAGGAGCGGTCTCGGCTACAGGGAGCATGTTGTGAGCAGGAGACGGGTGAGGTTCCACAAGGGGGGAGGATTTGTCGTGTTGGGATTGAGGGTGGTGGTCTAGGGAGAGCTCAATATTGGAGATTTTGTCATTGAAGAATTTGGTCAGGTTGTCACACTAGAGTTTGGAGGCGGGGAGGTTAGCTTTGGTGGGCTTGGAGGTCTGTTTCTGGATGATGTTGAAAAGTTCTTTGGGGCAGTTTGTGACTTTGTTTAGTGCGTTCCGGAAGAAGGAGGCTTTCTCCTTGATTATGTGTTTTTTGTAGTTACTGCGTTCTTTCCTGAGTTGGGAGAGGTTGATTGTGGATGGGTTCCCTCTCCAGAGTCTCTCAGCCGCTCTTACTTTTCTTCGTTCGGAGTTGAGGTCATTATTGAACCAAGCTCGGGAGGGGATGTCTCTGACTCTTTTTGTTTTTAGGGGGGCTAGTTGGTCGAGGGCAGTTGTCATTGTTGTGTTGTACAGTGTAGTGAGCTCAACCGTGTTGAGGTTGTCTGTACAGGTTGGGAGCAGTGATGTTATGGTATCTTGAAGGGCAGGGAGGGGGATGTCATGGAAGTTTCTGGTCCGTTGGTGGGTGATTTGGGTTTTGATTGGTGGAGCTACTGTTGGATTGATGTTGAATAAAATGATGTGGTGGTCTGACCAGTCGATCGGGAGAATGTTGTTTATGGTAATGGTTTCGCTTTTGGCTATGATAGCATCTAAGGTAGAGCCCTTCTTGTGTTGGGTGAGATCATTTGTGAGAAGGAGTTCATTTAGGGAATGTATAACAATGTCATTTACATTGTTCCAGGAGAGGTTGAAGTCACCCAGGATGATGTTGTTGGAGTTTGATAGGGAGCATTGGGTTAGTAGGTCAGAGATTTGATCACTGAAAGCAGGAAAATTACCTGGGGGGTGGTAGATGAGATGGCATTTTGTTACTTTGTTGTTTGGGTGTGTTATGTTGGTGTTGAGGTATTCGAAGGTTGGGAAGGAGTGAGTTTTAAGTTCAGCAATATTGATGTTGTTCTTATGGATGACGGCAATGCCGCTGCCGCGTTGGTCTTTTCTGTCTTTTTTGATGATGGAGAAGCCAGGGGGTACTAGGAGGTCAAGGAGCGGGTATGATGTTTCATTGAGCCAGGTTTCGGTGAGGAACGCGATGTCAGTGTTGTTACTCAGTATGGCATCAGCCAGCTCTATTGCGTACTTAGCTGCGGATCTGCAGTTTACGAGCCTGCAGTTTACCATATCTCTGTTGGAGTGGGTTTGGGAGAGGGGTGGAGCTTGGGGGATGCTTGTGCGTTGGGAGGGACGTTTTGTGGACCGAGGTTGGTTGTTGTCTCTACCTATTCCGGTATTTACTTGAATGTTGGAGGGGGGGGTTTGGGTTTCTCTCAGGTCATAAGTTTTAGCGACTGTTATTGCCTCTCTCAGGGACATATCAGGGATCGTTCTTTTTGGTCTGAGGGATTGGGTGTTGCGAGGGTAGGAGCGCCAGCTGGGCGTCTGGAGATTAGGCTGTTGAGGTGGCTCACAGGTGTTTAAGAGGGAGGGGGGTATAAGGTGTATGGTGGGGAAGGAGGGCGCAGTGGTGTTGAGGAGGATTTTGTTGATGGCCTGGGTGATAGTGTTGAGTTGGCTGTGTAGTAGGGACAGGATATCGGTGATGGTTGAGAGTTGGGGCGGGGTCATAGGTAAGAGGGAGTTGAGTTGTGTTTCTATGCATGAGAGGCGCTCAGTTATTACCTCCATAGCCGCCGGGGAGTGGGGATGAGTGGGTTTGGGTGGTAGATCCGATTGAGGTCGGGTGTAGGTTAGGCGGGTACTCGAGTTAGTGATAGTAGGGGGGTTAGGGAGGATTATTTGAGAGGGCTCAGGGGGGGAGGGGCAGGAGGCTGATTCTTGGGGTGGGAGGTGTGGTGGGGGTGGGAGTAGGGGGTAAAGGGCAGTCTGGGCTGGGGGAGGGGGGCAAGTCTGTGGAGTTAGGTAGTTGAGGGCTTGGGGTAGGATTTGTGTACGGTCTTTCTTGGGTTGAGATCTGGGTGTCAAGGTCGGGATGGATAGGGCAGTTAGGTGGGGTCAGGATGGAGTTTCGCAGCTTGGGGAAGGTGAGATCAAATTGGTGTAGGTTGAAGTCGTTGGCTTGGACCATGACTTTGCCATTTCTGTATAGTGTTATGGTGGCGTTAATTGTGAGTGGGGAAGACTTGGAGATAGTTAGTCTTTGGCCATGCGGGATGTTGGTGGTTTTGGTGACTTGCAGGTGGTTAGGTAGGTTATTTCTCCATTTGGCTTGGTGGGTGGTGTAGAAGATAAGGTCAGTTTTAGTCTTGCCATTGAGGGAGTTGTGGTAGAGGTCGGCTATGAGTGTTTCAGGGTGTTGCTTGAGTAGATTATGTTTGAAGATTTTAGTGGCGTTAGCTGAGTGGTTGGGTGGGTTGATGATGTAGAAGGAGTGGGGGCTGTGAGATTTCAGGTTGGAGGGAGGGTGATGTTAGGGGTAGGTTGAGCCTTCTTTTCTGCCTTGTCTGGAGAGGTAGGTGTCGGAGGGAGTAGGGATTAATTATCGGGGTGGCCTAATTACTGCTGCTGGAGGTACGGAGAGGGGACACCATAGCGCGCTGAGCGCCGTTGTCGTAGGACCTAGGGGTGTGGAGGAGTTGATTGGCATCAGGTGCAAACAGATGAAGTCTTGCCACTCTAGAGATTGCTTAAAAGTAAGGTCATAGAAAATTAAGATCTCTTGCAATAGGTATTATGCCATCCTAGTGTATAGTGGGAGTTACTTGGTTTCATTTATCTGAGTGTGTTGGGAGGGTATTTGCTCTAATATCCATGACAACATGGCCACTGCTGGGGTTTGCCAGTCCTCTTTTTATAGTTACTTTGAGGCTCTTGATCAGTCCTCTTTCAGTTTCTATTTGGAGTTGATCAGGGCAGGGGCTGACAGAGTGAAACGGCCACCTGTTTCGATCTGATTCCGTAGATTCCTCAATAGGGGGTTCACATATGCCGGGAGAGTTATTGGAGGTTTCCCTCTCAGGGCCATCCCAGTGTGGGACTCTGTGAGGGACATTTTTGGACATTGGGTGTGTGTGGCTTCATGATTCACCGGTGGATGATATCACTCCAAGATTCACCAGTGGATACGGGGATGCACCTAAGAAGCGGCACAGTACCTTAGGTTTCTTTTTCAGCTTCCGTAGCATTTGGAGCCTGGAGCATGCTGGGAGGTTTCCTGGTCGAGGGAATCATCATCGTTGCCAGGTGCCATTTTGAAGTCAGGCGCCCGGTTTCAGGAGCACTTCGTCGCCTCTCGTATTGGAGTTGTTGCCGTGAACCGGACTCTCCTAGATGTCTCCACCACTATTTATAGGGGACATCAAAATTAAGAGATCACCCCGCGCCCAGGAAACTCAGCCGCAGTGGCAGGGGCAGGGCATTCACTTAGCTACGGACACCATGTACGTAGAGACACCTCCGGAACCCCGGGCAGATTCAGGATGGTAGCGCTAGTCCTTCCCGTCTTCCAGGCTCTAATGGCGGGGGGGGCTCGTCTCCATCAGGATCCATGGTACAGGCTCCCTGTCGCGGCCATTGGGAGCTCGGAGTAATGAGAGGCCGGGAGGAGCTCGGCAAGCCGTGAGCGTAGGCTCACCTTCGAGGTCCTGGGAGCTCGGTGCGATGTCCAGCCCGCAAATCCTCAGGATCGTCCAGCATCAGGGAGTGACCCCATCGCGGCCCAAGCTCAGTGACACCAGCCAGGGGGAGGCTCAAACCAGTGGAAGCTGCGGTGAGTTTTCTCACCGGTCACGTCCCGACTGGGATCCCGACTCGCGAGTCCCGGCTCGTGAGTTTTCTCACCGGACACGTCCCGATTCCAGTCCCTTCACGGGGCGGCAGTGGACCCCGCGGGAGATGTCGGCAAGTTCTTCCTACATTTATCAAAGCATTATCTACACTTAAACCTTGAGATTTATGAATAGTTATTGCATATGCTAAACAGAAGGGAAACTGTTTTCTACGAAATACAAGTCTTTTACAAGCAAAAAACGTACAGCACAACGCGCAATCTGTCTTACCTCTGTAATCTGATCAAATTTAACTTTCAAGAATTCAATTCCATTTATATTTTGATATTTCGCAAAATCAACAACTTTCCCCATTGCTCCATTCACTAAACCTTCTTCTACATTCAGAATTGTATTTTTCTAAGCCAGCAGTTTTTGATACAGACTTTTCCAAAGAATCCAATTCAGTCTGTAGTTTTTCTGAAAGAAGAATTGTTATTCCTTGATGCTCAGTTTTATCAATACCTTCAATGTGAACTATTTCTTCATTTTCCAATTCATAAGCTCTTTATTTAGGGGCCGATTCCGATCCGGGTCGGAAAGCTCTCTGACCGAGCCGGATCCGGAGTGTTTACTGACCGCGGTGGAGTCCTGTAGTCCGACCGAGCGAGTACGATGCGGCCGTATGCTGTCGGACTCGGTTTGGTCGGACTC
Organism: Triturus cristatus; assembly: GCF_964204655.1. Lineage (NCBI taxonomy): Eukaryota > Metazoa > Chordata > Amphibia > Caudata > Salamandridae > Triturus > Triturus cristatus. The sequence continues at coordinate 303,362,987 of NC_140579.1, read as the reverse complement.
CCATAGAAGTCAATGGGAGCTGGTCGTACGATGTATACATGAGTTCTCATTGACTGAATGGGTACGTCTCGCACAAGGGTGCCCCCTGCAGTGGGTACGCGTCGGTGCCATCTGCACCGTACATGCCTGTGTTGGGGAGACCCTTGGGTCTCCCCTGTGTTCGAGTCATAGGGCTGCGGGTGACAGGGGGTCCGACTTGCTCACTCGTACAGCTGTACGAGTCGGGCGGAAAACACGCATACAGCTCTTACTTTTTCCGGCCAGATCGCGTTCAGTGCCCTTCCGACCCGGATCGGAATCGGCCACTGTAGGCATTCAACAAACTATAGACTTTTTTTCTTTCATTTTCTTGTACATTACTTCTGCTGGTGTGTTTTCATTTGTAAACAAGTTCTTTAGTAGACGACTTTGAAAAGCTTCTTTACCATGTTTGTTTAGAACAACAATTCTTACATCTTTTAGAATATTTCCATAATCTTCATCTCTTGCTTGTCGCATGAGTGAGTTCTTTATATTCAAAATTTAACCACATATTCACATTTCCAATTACTTCCCAGAGATTTCTTTGTGTCTTCATGTAGAACAGTTTTAAACACTGGTTCTCCTTTTACAGGTGTTAGTTGTAGCAGATCTCCAAATACAATTAAATGTTTTCCTCCAAAGAGAACCTCATAATCTGTTGTTAATACCTCTTGCAATCTTAAGTGTACAAAAGCAAGCATTAAGCTTGAGACCATGCTCACCTCATCAATAATTAATAGTTTCATTTTCTTCAGCACTCTTGACACTTAATGAGAAGCTTCTCCAGACAACTTCTGATATTGTAATTTACTATCATGCTCAACTGGTAACATCAGTAATCTATGCAAAGTAACTCCTTTAACATTGTGTGCAGCTAATCCAGTTGGAGCTGTTACCACAGAACATAAATGTGAACCAGTAGTTTTTTAAAGATAATTGGGCAAAACTTTAATTAATAATCTAGCACCTATCCCAGCTTGACCACTGACGTACATCAGAAGAGGTTTAAAAGATGAACACACACATTCTTTTTTTTCATGCAACAAACCATGTTCTATATGTTCTCTCACTTGTACGTATATTTCTTTCTGTTCAACATTTAGTTGTTCTTCTAACTTTTCCAATGTAATATTCTCCTCATGTGCTTGTTGCATTGTAATTTTGACTTCATGCATAGTAATCACTGCTTCATTTTCCAGTATTGGTTGTCCAAGAGGATCTTGACTACATTGACCACTACTTTGACTATCCTGAGAACTTTCATTAGCTATTTCAGCTGTAATAGTCTTTTCCTGTTCAACTTCATTATTCATTTTTAAAGATGTAGGGAAAATTGTACATGCAATGCTATCTTTACATGCATTAAAAGAATCTTCATGGCAGTCAAAGTCTCCAAGTAATTCACTTTCGCTACGCCATGGTTTAAAGAGTTGGAGAAGTGCTAAATAGTAAAATTCTCGGTTATCTGGAGTTTCACAACTGAGTTTCTTGTGGTTTATAAGATTACACTTTGCATGTTTTACTAAACAACCATGACATCCAACTACTGCATATTTTCCTTCTTTGAAATTCTGTTTAACATTTCTTTTGAAGCTGTAATGTTGAATTACTTCATACAGACATAGCTGTTCCAGATATCGACTCCTTTTCGGATAGTATGTGTCCAACATATTAGTTTTAAGAATGTCTGTACTGTGGTTCATTTGCTGCTAAGTACTCAATTTCTTCTAATGATTTCAACACTCTATTCCATGAGCAGGCAAGACCTAAACTTACCCAAATGATTCCTCGAGACTTTGAATATAAACTTGAAGAGCACAAGCGGTCTGAACATTCATAGGATCCAATTTCTCAGTGGGAAAGCATTTTCAAAGTAAAGCTGTACAATATTTTGCTAACGCTTTTCTCTTGGGCAATTTCTTCCCACATTTGTTTCATCTCTGTTTTTTCTGATTTTGTTATGTACGATGTAACATAACGAGCAACAGCAATTGAGTTATCTGCAACATACTGGATGTCCATGTTCGCATTCCACATTTTTAAAATGACTGGATTGTAGTCATTGATATACTTTGACACTTCTGTTCTTTTTAAGTTGTAGGTATTCTTTGGAGATTTCCGAGTTATTGTGTGCCTTACAGAAGAAAAAAAAAAATTACTCTTCCTTTACAAATGACTGGATGTGGAAAACCAAACCGACATTTGGTGTAAAATTTTCCTTTAGACTTGTATTTTCTTCTGCAGTACTTTGGAAACGTAAAACTTGCTGTCTCAAGTTTCTATCTCCTTCTTCTCTCGGAATCTCACATGTCACATACTGTTCGATGAAAGACAATACTGTTTCATCAGAATCAGTTCCAAATTTAGGTGCATCCTTGACCCATAGTAGCATACGTATATGATGTGCACCCCTTGCTTAGTACTCCTTTCTCCAAAATAAATCGGTAACTTCTCCAAGAGGTGGATTCTTTTTATTGCAGATAAAAGACATCATAGCTTGAAACCTAGGATTAAAATATCTGCACACATTTACAGGATCCAATGAACACAGTTCACCAGGAGTCTTTATTTCAACATTTTTTATATTGGAATTCACTTCTCTTAGAAACTCAAGCAAATCTTCCCATGCATACTCTGCACAGCTAAGTGTGACAAACCATGTTGCTGTACCTAAGTTCCGTAACATACACTTGAGTTCTCCATGACGACGATACCAATACTCATTTGTTCCACGTTGACATGCCATCAAATTGATTAATTATGCTTCTAAATTTTCATCTGTTTTTTCAACTTTCGCCACAAATTCTTTCACAGAAAGATGTGATTGATGAACTCCAGTTTTAAGAATGTGGTTCACTGCATACGACAGAGATGATAAATCACTTTCAAACAAAAGGTGAAATATGTATGGCATGCACTGTCAAAATCTAGGATCTTCAGAATATAATCTTGTTGACCGATATTCTGAAACTGGAATACGTACAGATCGGTCATCATATCGTCCACCTTCTCCAGTAGGTAACAGCTGTGGAAAACAACGAGCTTCCAAGCTCTTCTCCCATACACTTATTGGAGTTCCCTGTGCTTTTTTCATTTGAAATAACTCAATGCTGCTTCCTATTACTTCTTTTGAATGCAAAGGACATATTGTGTAATGTTCATAAATCTCTTCAGTACTTGACTTGTCCACTTTCTCTATTTGACCACTTGAAATTTCACATTCATCTTCTAAACGTATTACCTGTTCATCCACATTTACAGTTTTGTAATAAATATTGTTCTCTGTAAGATATAAGGTAGCCTTTTCAACTTTAATAACATCCACAAATTCTTGCCATATTTTCTGACTCTTTGTTGGTACACCATTTACTAGAATGACTACTGCCTCCTTTTCCACTTTCTCTCCAGCAATAGTTTCAATATTTTTCTTAAAATCCAAAGGTAAGTACACCATTCTTCCTTCTAGCCCTCTTTGCAAGTCTGTTGGTGGCAGTTTACCTGTTTTAGGCTCCATCCGAATTATAGTTTGAAAAGGATGAACAGATTGAATTAGAACCGACTCATATGTATTCAATTCTGCCAGTTCCACCGGAATAGCTACTAATTCTAAGTTATTATGTACTGCTCTAGCAGGAATTGTGTTCTCTTCTAATTTGTTGTAACAATATTTACATATACGTTGATCACTACCTAACTCAAATCGACCTTCCACCAACAAGTGAGTTGCAAATTCTTCCTACTTACTATTGTTCTCCTTTTCACTTTTCAAATATAAATCAACATTCCTAGTTTGACTTTTATAATGAGTACGTCAACAACAAACATAAACATAGTTTGGTATTTCAGAGCACACTACATTCAACCTTCCAATTTCTTCTTCCAACTGATCAGTGCTAATCACTTTCCCATCTCCTTCAACATCTGTAATTGTCAAACTTTCACTTTCTATTGACTGGTCTTCTGAACCAAAACTTCGCATTTCAATATCATCACACTTTTTTTGAACATCTAATAAAGAACCATATAAAAGAGCTGTATTCAGTTCACTTAAACATAATGCAGGACTTTTTACATAGTACAGTTTCCTTACAAACGTCCGCATTTCTGAATGGTGTACTGCTAACATCCTGAAGTGACGAAAAACACTTTTACACACTTTTCTTGAAAGACAAGCCAGAGAATGCCCATGTTTCTCAGTATATTTTCTTACATTACATGGATCTAGTCCTTGCAACAACTTAATCTTCTGTTTAATACTTTTCTGTGTATATTCTCGTAGAAAATTTTGCATTATATCAATATATTCCTGTCAAATACTACAAATACTGCTACAACCCCACTTATACACAAGAGCTTGTGTACGTTTCCCTTGCACTTCTTCAGCTATTAACTCTTCTGTACTTTTACCAACCAAGTCCTCTTTTGGAAGGGGACAACCATCCTGAACTTCGTAGCAACGACCTCCAGTATCAACTGCAAATGGCAAACTATTTTCCTGGAAGCAACTTTCCTCATTAAAAAAAGGCTCACTACTAGAAGTATGTTTCAATGTCCACTAAAGATTTTGCAAAAGTTGGTTCTGTTCACAAGTCTTTTTCTTCTACTTTTCTCTTTCAACACTTTGATTACTTTATCTAATACTTTGATCCTCTTCAAAATCAACATGAATAACTTCTGTTTTAAAGTAAAAGCAGTATTCACTATACTTTCGATACGCTGCTTCTGTTTGAATTGCGGCACTTTCTTTTTATATTTGCAGCATGTTCTCATTAAATTCTGAATCACTCTAGTTCGAAAAAGTCTCTGACGAATTTCTTGAAATTGTTTTTGTCTCCGGGTAACAGATATTGTTTGCAACTTTGGAAATGACCACACGCAGCCAACTCCAACACAACCCTGCTCTCACCTTTCACAGGGTGTTGTTGTAGTGCTACGAAATCACACGCTTTGCCTGGCTCACTTAGGGGCATATTATCAAGAACGGCCTTACAATTATCAGGAAACCGCAATAATGAGCTTGATAATATGACCTTGTGAATTCCCATAGAAGCACAGCTTCACACCACAACCTGGCCGGCTATTGGACTTGACAAGGGCATATTATCAAGTCCATTATCGCCGCTTTAGCGGCAGTTTCCTGCCGCTAAAGCAGTAATAATTTTAACGCCGTTCTTGATAATATGCCCGGCTATCCTTCTAAATTAACGTCTTACACTGAAAAGCTGCTTTACATTTCTTTCCCTACATCAACCTTTGTTTAAAACACCACCAGAGAAGGGTGGTGAACTCTGGTCCAAAAAGAGCAACTCAAAGCTTTCTAGTTCTTTATCAGAAACTTCATCTGCCTCTCAATGATTATCGCCAGCCTTTTCGGCCCCTTAAGAGGCTGGGTGGATGAGTATAATACGCAGTATTTAGGATCGGCGGCAGAGTGCACGAAAATAAGGACGGATAGTTGAATAAAGGGCGACCTGATGGATGGCCAGATAGATGAATGGATAGCTAGATGGATGGATGTATGGATATATGGATGAATGGAAGGATAAATGGATGCATGGACCAGTACTTAGGATGCACGGGTGGGCTGATAGATGCATAGGTTTGGTTCTGGGACAGATGTATGTATGAATATATGGGTGTATAACTGGATGGATGGCACAGTGCTTACCATAGGCAAGTGGGCTGATAGATACTTAGAATACCTGCAGGGACAGATGTAGGTAGGAATGTCTGAATGAATTGAAAGATGGTTGGATGGCGCAGTGCTGAGGATGAATGGATGCAGGGCTTTAAGTGGGCCGACTCTGAGCACCGGCAGTTATTTTCAGAAAAATCCGAAACGGGTCTCTATAGGGCTCTATGTTCGGCCCTCGCAAAGGTAGTCAAGTTTTTTTATTTATTGAACTGCAATCAGAGCATGCACATCAATGTGCACATGCTCATTTTGCTCACTACTGAGAAGTGGAGACATCATGCTACGTGAGCCACATTGTAGGAGGAAGAGCAATCCTTTAAAGAGCGTGTTTCCTGAATGTGGGATAATTTGAGGGGATTTTCTTAAGCACACAATGCTAGTTATCTTCATGTAGACCACGCCCCTACTTGGATAGCCCACACCCGTTTAACAGGGTTGCTCCACCCCTTTTAGAGCACCTCCAGTTTTTTGCCCACTTAAAGTCCTCACTGCACCATAGTAACAAAGAAATAGTCCAAGCTTCCATTTAAATGTACAATGGCACCAAGTTTCATAATTTGCCATCAACGCTGGCAGCCTTCTACCACAGTGCAAGAGTGTCTATCAGCATGAAGATTTGTTATCCACAGAAATATTGTGTGATTTGCGTAGCTGTCTGCTGGAACACTCATCACCAAAAGGTATTAAAACATGGAAATTTGCGAGAAAAACGTATACCATACCATAAACCGCTTCATAAATGGGCCCAGTGCCACTACACCACCCTCATCCCCATTCTTGCTTAACCTTACGAAATCAAAGAAAGACCCCAGCAAACCTGGTAGAGCCACTATAGCAATACAGGGACTTAATTTGAACAAGTCTCTGCCGGAACGCCCAGCAACAAAAGGTATTAAAACATGCAAGTTTCCGGATAAAACATATACCATGCCATAGAGCGCTTTATAAATTGAGCCAGCGGCACTACATCACCTTTACTAGCTACACATATGCACGTTACAAATGTCCATGTTATAATCAGCAACATACCCACCTCTCCCACCCCCACCCCTTCCCTTGCTTAACCTTACGAAATCAAAACAACAAGCCCCAGTACTCCCGTTAGCGCCACCATAGCCATACATAGCCTTAATTTCAACAGGTGTCTGCCGGAACACTCATTAGCCAAAGGTATTGAAACCTGCAATTTTCCAAGTAAAACATACACCATACCATAAGGCGGTTTATAAATAGTCCCAGTACCACTACACCACCTCCACACCCGCCCTTGCTTAACTTTACGCAATAAAACAAAGAGCCCCAGCAAACCTGGAAACGCCACTATAGCCATACAGACGCTTTATTTTTAACAGATAACTCCCGAAACACTCATCAGCAAAACGTATCAAAACATGCAAATTTGCGGGTAAAACATATACCATGCCATAGGGCGCTTTATAAATGGTCCCAGTGGTACTACATCACCTTTAGTAGCTAGACATCTGCAGGTTACTAAAGTCTGTGTTTTAATCACCAACATACCCACCTCCCCCACCCCCACCCCGCCATTGCTTAACCATACAAAATCAAAGAGAAACCACCACCATTCCTAGTAGCGCCACTATACCCATACTCAGGCTTAATTTTTAAAGGTGTCTTCCGTCCCCTTACTGTATAGATATTAAGGACATTAAATTGAATGAAAAAATTGACGAGTGTCTCAAAAGAGATAGTGAAATTGAGCACCGGTAAAACCTGGACCACTTAAACACCTACGTATATTCAGCACAAGGACACAGCCGGACAATTACTATCACTTGTAATGACATCTACTAATGTCACGAAAGTCATACAGAAAATATACCGAACATTTTCATTTCTTTTTTATCTCTCACACATTTATAAAACATATCTTCTAAAGAAACACTCCCCAACCACTTCTATTTCATAAGAGCAGACAATAATTAATACGTTTACTACCATATATTTTAGTATATTTACCTTTTATTATTCACTAGTCACAAACTACTAAAACTATTAACTATACCCAAATGCAAACCTGAAACCATGTTCATATTATATCTCAACCTATATTCAAATGATTAAAAATATGCGTACATATAAAAGGAACGTATCACTTTTACTACCTCCATCTCCTCTCCATGTAATCTCCAAACACAGTAGACGGCCTCACAGTACAACAACCTACCTAGACTTATATTCAAATCTACCTCTCACTGTCAAAAATGAGACCACCATCTGTCCACATAACATATCTGTGTTTGGTTTTATCGCTTTTAACTTAATAACACATACATCTCCTACCCCCCCCCCCTTCCCCACTACTTCCACAAAAAGTATAATTTGCAAATGTGGGACATTTTGTTTATCTTGACTGAATACATTAACCAACCCAAATGTACCTCATTTTCAAAACCATACAGTCCTTTAAAGATGACAAACTACATTTCTTCTTTGTGAAAAATTCCTAAACATATATAAAGTACTCATATAACAACAGGTCAAACTTTATGCATATTTTAGTACCAATATGAAACACCACACTTTACTAACAGGATATTATTTTGAAATAAAAATACTTTCAAACTTAAAAATATCACCTCAAATACTTAATCACTACTACAGAACACATAACACACCTTGTTCATTTCTACCTCACCTGTCACACACACATGCAATTCTTTCTTTCTCACACAGTACATGTAATGCACCACTTTCATCAAGAATGAAACCAGTAATGGCACAATTTCTCTGTCGCTCCACATATAAATACATGTAAACAACAAATCAGAATACTTCATTCCTTCATCGACATTCCAAAACTTATCTCCATTGGTTATTTTTGAATTTTCCATCTGAAAAGCTACTTAATATTCCGCGCCACACACAGGTCAGAAGTTCAACCTATTTTATCACCACACTTTCTGGAACATTCTACGACACCTGCAGGTTAAAAGATCATTATTTTTTTAAACGTAACATTTTCTTTCTCAGCATATTCTCGAACATTTAACACCACCTGCGGGTTAAAAGTTCACCATTGATTTAAGTTACAAATGTACCTTGCAAATGCAAGTAGCACGTCTGGTTGAGCTTTGCACATTTCATCCTATCGTATGTACTCCACGTTTATACTGTTCTTTATTAACCAATGACGAACATGCTTTTTCACACAACTAATATGCACCCTAGTTTTTAGTACCCAATGCTTCTTATCTTCCAATCAATTATTGTTTTCTGTGTAGTTTGCACTTTACAAATACCGTATTGATTTACCTTCGCACTCCCTGTATAACACCACCGAAGCACCATATACAAATTACTGTGTTCCAAACAAAACCTACGTATAAAATATTACTGACACTACTTAGACAGGTGTGGCACAGCGGCCAGGGCACATGACTTCACACCATAAGACAAACAGTTTAGGCTCACGCTTTCATCCCCGACTCCTGCACCAGCTCACCTTAGCAGCACCAGACTCTACGCAATACCACACTTAATTTCCGTACCCAGCACTTTCAGACCGGTAGTTATGAGTAGTTACCTTCGCACCCCCTCTATAGCACACCCTAACCACCCCCACAAAGGTTACAGTGCTCCTACTGTCCTCTTTCCTACTTTTTTTGCCCTTTTTTCCCCTTACTCGCTTCAAAAGAATCACAGAATGGCGTCCAACACTTCCTAGTTGCAACCGCTCGCAGAGCTCCCAACCAATAAGCAGCAAGCCAGTAGGTAGTTAGACTGCCAATCGAAAGAACTCCCACAATTGAAGACACCACACTCAGCATGTGTCCACTCTTTATTTGGAAGGCAGCATTCCAACTAACTCCGTGTGCACAGTTCTGTTTGATCTGCCATAATATCCAAACGCATTTCGGGTGTCCTTTCGCCCTTGCTCACAGGAATGGCTGCAGCGGAGTGGAAGCGGCAAACAGGTAACTCACACTTTCAGTGTTTTTAAAGTCCCACCCTCAGTCGTATATGCTCAGTGCATTCTGGTTAATGATGTCTTGCCTCTTTAAATCCCAAATGGGTACCACTACTATATCGCCTTCACATAGTTTGTAGTTCCACAGTGGGTTACTGAGCTACTCACACAGTTGTTGTCTTGCAATAATATCGCCTCGCAAAATACATGCCGTTCCATCTATGCCGCATTAGTGACGGCACTGGACCCGCTCTTCTGCCGGGGGGTGTCTTCGCGACCTGGGAAGGCCGCTAAATATGCCAATCGAAAGAACTCCCACAATTGAAGACACCACACTCGGCGTGTGTCCACTCTTTATTTGCAAGGCAGCATTCCAACTAACTCCGTGTGCACAGTTCTATTTGATCTGCCATAATATCCAAACGCGTTTCGGGCGTCCTTTCGCCCTTCCTCACAGGAATGGCTGCAGCGGAGTAGAAGCGGCAAACAGGTAACTCACACTTTCGGTGTTTTTAAAGTCCCACCCTCGGGCGTATATGCTCAGTGCATTCTGGTTAATGATGTCCTGCCTCTTTTTTTTTTTTTTTTTTTTTTTGAAAAAACAACTTTTATTGAGATATAGTAAATAGACATAGCAGACTGCCGTAGGCTCCTTATACAATGGGTTGCTCCAGTGAGCACGTCCGTTACGGTCCTGCATCTCTCACACAGCCATTTAGCCGACATCCCGGAGGACCGGCGGCATTGCAGTTCTACATAAAGCAGTCCGGGCTGAATCACTTCCAACTCGTGCCATACGTATTCACCCCCAACCTGCACTGTGGTGTAATCGTCCCACTTGTCCAGCCCGCCAACAGTCCGCTCAATCCCCTAAAATTTCGTAAACCATATCTCAACACCCAACCCCCCACCCCGTTCGCCACCATGTCTCTGCCTCCTCCTGTTTTGTGTCTGCTTGTGCACGCTGTCTCAAACCAAGGCGCCGAACTCCGACCAGACACCACACCCCAAGCCTCCAGATCAGACCCACCCTGCGGTTCTAGTTTCCGCCTCACAAGCACACTGCTAAGAAGCACACGCCGTATACAGGGGACACCCCGACCCTCCCTCTTCAAACCGGCCGCTCTCCCAAACGTTTCACTAACAACATAGCCCATCTCACCACTATTGGGTCCTAATCAGGTGTCACACCCTCCGCCGCCCCACTGCACACCCCAGGGGCTTCATGTTGTGCCTCCCCCTGACCAACCTCCTCAGAGTCTCCAGCTGTCATGTAAGTTCTATAGAGCGCCCAGAAGTTCTTGGGGCGACTCCTAGGGGGTAACAGTTCGCTATACGTTTCCGCCTGCGTGCTACAGTACAGCATATCCCTGACCCACCGTTTCTTAGTGGGAAGAGGCCCTCTCATCCAGCAGGCCGCCACAACGCGTCTCGTGATCAGCAACGCCACGTCCGTCAGGCGCCTCAGCGCCCGCGGAAGTGGCCTGGAGTAGCCCAACAACGCCAGGGCCGGATCAGGGGGGATCTCTTTTTCCAATATGTGGCTCAACTCACGGAACACCGCCGTCCAAAACCGGGCCACACCTGGGCAGAGCCAGGCCATGTGTAGAAAGTCAGCCACGAGGGTATGGCAACGCTCGCACTCCGCCGTAGGGCGCAACCTGTACCTATGTAGTCTTTCAGGGGTGTAGTAGACCCGCTGCAAGAACTTAAAGTGTATCAATCGGTGTCGACCATTCAAAGAGACCTTTTTAGTACTGGAGCAGCAGTACCTCCACATCTCATCTGAAATGTCCATTTCAAGATCCGTCTGCCAGGCTCGCCGCGCTGCAGAGCACTGGTTCTCCCTGTGTTGATCCCCAAGCTTTTTGAGTATCGAGACCATTTTGGATGGCGCCGTAGTTTTAATGACATAGGAAAGCTCTGGGATCTCGGGAGGCTCCGCCCCAGACAACCCCAAAAGAGATAGCAGCGCGCCTCGAACCCTGTGGAATTGAAAGCGCTGGAGCAACGTACTCCCCGGCTGCGTCGACACGACGCTCTCCAGCGTCTTGGCCACTCCGTCTTGGAACAGGTCCGCCATCCTAACTATTCCCAAAGCACCCAACACTCGTGTCACCCCCGCTTCCCGCAGAGGAGGGAGCCAAACCGCCCACTCCAACCGCATCAGCGGGGAGTATAAGAGGTCACGGTCTTGCCGTCTCATAATCGCGTGCCACGCATGGTTGGTAGTTCCGAGCGAGTCCAACAGCCCCACCCTCCGATCCGCGGGCAGAAAGATCGTCGCCGGAAGTGGAACCGGATCCGCAAACAAGCGCTCCAGCAGCACATGCGGGACGTCTGGTTCGGCGTGTATCCACGCATGCAAATGGGACGCCTGCGCCACTCTGTAGTAGCTCTCCAGATCCGGAGCTCCAAGTCCCCCCATCTCGTATGGCAACGTCAGCACTTTCCACTGGACTCTAGGTTGTCTACCACCCCAGGCCAGACGGATCAGGGTCTGAGTCAGCTGTGCAAAGAAAGACCTGGGTAGCACTATAGGGATGTTGGTGAAGAGGAACAGAAATCGCGGTAGGATGATCATTTTCATGATGGCTATCCTGCCCATCAGCGACAGAGGTAGCCTGTTCCACTCTTCTACCTCGTCCACGAGTTTGGAATAAGCCACCCCATAGTTTTCCCTCAGCAAGACCTCCGGGTCCCTGTGCAGCCGGATTCCCAGGTAGCGGATTGAGTCCGTTGTCCACTGCAAAGGGTATTCCATAGGGAACGGCAGCGTAGCCGGGGTCAGCAGAAATGCCAGCGATTTGTTCCAGTTGACCCTGAGGCCCGACAGCGCCCCAAACCGGACCACCTCCCGCAAGATAGAAGCAAGATTCTCCTCCGGGTCTCTGATGTACAGCAGCGTGTCGTCCGCGTAGGTGGAAATACCAATCTTATAAGAGGGAAAGTTGATTCCCTCGAATCTGTGGTATTCTCTTATTGCGCACGCTAGAGGTTCCGCCACCAGCGCGTAGAGAAGTGGGGAGAGAGGACAACCCTGTCTGGTCCCTCTAGTGATTGCAAACGGCTCCGTGACACGATCTCCGAGGCGCAGCCGGGCAGTGGGTCTAAAGTACAAAGCCCCAATCATCTGCAAAAAAGGCTCTCCCAGCCCAAGCTTCCTCAGCACCCGCACCATAAACGGCCATTCCACTGAGTCAAACGCTTTCTCCATATCCAGGAAGAGCGCTATGGCCTTACTCTCTGGGCGCACATGTTGCATGACTCCAAGGACCGTGCGGATATTGTACGTGAGATTCCTGGATGGAACAAAGCCTGCCTGCTCTGGCGCCACGAGCTCCGGCACCAGAAGCGCCAAACGCGTGGCCAGCACTTTGGCATATATCTTGGCATCGACATTGATCAGCGAGAGTGGCCTATAGGAGCCGCACTGGTCGGGAGGCTTCCCGGATTTTAAGATTGTAACAAGCAGGGCCTCTCGCATCGTGTCAGGCATACTGCCTTCAAGACATATGTCGTCGAAAAGGGCCATAAGGTGCGGGAGGAGCTGGTCCTGGAAGGCCTTATAAAAGGCCACCGTCAGCCCGTCCGCTCCCGGGGCAGTGCCCGCCCGCATACTTCCCAAAGCCTCCAAGATCTCGTCTTTTTGTATGGGCAGCGCCAAGAATTCCCGCCGCGAGTTGGACAAAAACGGCATTTTAAGGTAACTGAGATAGTCGTCTATCTCCTCTTCCATGTGAGAGGACTGAGATTTATACAGTCCAGCATAATAGGCCCTGAATTCTTCTATGATCCCCGTCTCATCGGTAATCACATCGCCCGAAGCAGTGACGAGCTCGTCAATGACCAGGGGCCGCCTAGAGTTACGCAGTATCCCCGCTAGTAAGGATCCCGGGCGCTCACCCTCCCCGTAGGTGCGGGCTGTAGCGTACTTCCCCTTATGTTGCACCTCTCGGTCCGCTTCACTATTGAACTCAGTGACCAGGTGCTGCAGCCTCGTGACCACCTCAGGGTCCTCCGAAGCCCCCTGAGTCTCCTCCAGTTGAGCTATCTGCGTCTCCAGGACTCCAAGCCGCCGCCGGATGGATTTAAACACTCCCGAATGCTTAGTCATTGCTACACCACGAATATAAGCCTTGAACGAGTCCCACACCGTTTGGAAACTCTGGACCGAGCCTGCGTTTATCTCGAAGAACGAGTCTATTTCGTCCGCCAGTTCCCCCCGGAACACATCATCCAACAGTGAATACGGCGGTATCCGCCACGTGAACGGCGGTACTCGCCGGTGCGGGGTTGTCAGGGTTAGCAGGAGAGGGGAGTGGTCCGACAAGGTGCGCGGCAAAACCTCGCAGCCCTTAACGCACGCAAGCAGTGACCGGGACACCAACCAATAGTCTATTCTGGTATGCACGTCGTGGAATGCCGAGTAATGCGTGTAGCCCCCTTTACCCGGGTGGCAATGCCGCCAGACGTCTAGCATGTCGAGCCTGATCAACTCCGCCTGCATATGTAGGGCGGCGGTCGCCGGGCGGCGGGCTGGCCCCGAGGAGCGGTCTAACTCCGGGTTGAATGTGAAGTTAAAGTCACCACCCCATACCATGCCAGTGGGCACGTGCAGCCTACATTGTGCCGCCAGTGCATCAAAGAACTCAGGGGAGTCATAATTAGGGCCGTACACATTGACCACTATCAAGTCGTGGCCCTTACCCACGCACCTCGCTATTAAGTAGCGCCCGCCCGGGTCGGAGGTCAGCGACGTCAGCCGCAGTTTCGATCGTGGGTTTACCCAAGTAACCACCCCTCTGGAGTGTGACGTAAAGCCTGCCGCCGCGCTGGTGCCCACTAGTCCCTTCGCCGTTAACAGTTTACTTGTAAGAGGGAGGTGAGTCTCCTGAAGCAGCGCCAGGTCAATGTGATGCCGGTGGAGATAATTGAAGACTTTCCTGAGTTTGTGATAATCATTCAGCCCCCGGACATTCCACGTCAGCGCTCTAAGAGCCTCCCCACCAGTGTCACCCATCCGTTCACCCGTTCCAGTCATCCCGGCAGAACATACAACAACCGCCTCTGCACATAGGCCAGATGGGAGTCCCCGCCCACCACTCAGGTCCAGACAGTCTGAAACAGCCATACACCTGTAAGTCAAATAGCTTGCCACTCAAGAGACAGTGCGGATCACAGATGCCTATGGCGAAACGTCCCCCTAACTTCCCAACCCACCACCCACAGCCGACCGCCCCCAACCTGGCCAGACAGATCCCCCGTCCCCCCCCCTCCCTACCCCACAACAAACATACAAAACCATCCCGGAACCAGCCCCCGGAGGGGCCATGAGAGCTATCAGCACTGGGGCAGAGGCCTCCGATGAGCAGCTACTCTAAACTCTCAAGAGTCCACCATATGGCCGTGCTCCCGCCGCTAAACCCCCAGTCTCAGTGCAGCTCGAGCTAATATCGCCTCCCCTCCATTAGGTACAGGGGGTACCCCTACATTCCCATCAGTGGCGAGCCCCCCGCTTATCTTAACTTGCACGGCACCCTCCAAACGCCCCCAGTAAGACATCCCGGCCATAGCCCATTTATCTCGCTAATCGGCCCGTGCGGTGAGCTCCAGGCGCCACACAAACCAAAGTCTCGCAGTTATTAGAGCCGCAGGGCTATCCCGCCCTTGACCAACCCGTGAAAGAGGACCAGCCCCCGCCTCCCCACCAACTCTAGGGCTTCGACACCCGGGCATCCCCCAACACAACAGATTGTTCTCACCCAGCCGCAGCCTCAGAGTCCTCCATGGCGGTCGTCGTCTCCTGCACGACAATAATGTTCCAGCCGCTGCAGTACCGCCAGGGAAGCGGCAGCCTCCACGACAGGGCAACGTCCTCCCAGCCAGGAGACAGAGCGTGTCAAGCGGCCACTGCCAGTGATCTAGTCCTGCTCCCCCAGGTCGGAGACCTCCGCTCGGGCAGCCGCGCCGTCCTGCGGCCCACGCCGCTGCTCCCTCGACCACTCTTTCAGGGATCGCTGCAGCTCCCTCGGGTCCGTGAAGAAGTGCGATTGCCCCTGCCTGTTGATTCGGAGCCGCGCCGGGTATAACATTGCATAGTCCAGGCCCAAGTCGCGGAGTTGTTTTTTGTAGGGTGCAAACTGCCTGCGCTCCTCCTGAACCTTCGCCGTGAAGTCGGGATAGATGGAGATTTCCATCCCTTCATATTGCAGCTTCCCCTTTTCCCTTGCCACGCGCAGGGCCGTGTCTCTGTCTCTATAATTCAGTAGTTTTGCTATTATAGGTCTTGCAGGCGCCCCAGGCTTGGGGCGAGGGCCCAGCGAACGATGGGCTCTCTCAACAACAAACATTGGGGAGAACACTTCCTCTCCAAGCAGTGCCCGAAGCAGTTTTTCCACGAAGAGTTCCATTCGACCGGTGTGCGTCGATTCCGCCACACCAGTGATGCGGACATTCGATCTCCTCGAACGGGCCTCCAAATCTTCGGACTTGTCCTGTATGACCTGCAAAAGCTTACTGAATTGCCTGCGGTCCGCGTCCCATGCTGACTGCGTCTCCTCTACCTGTGTTATCCTCTGCTCGGACGCGTCCAGCCTCTCAGCATTCTTATCCACTCGTTCCGACATGCGGTCCATGCGGTATGTGAGCGCATCAAGCTTAGTGTCTATCGCGGCCAGACTGCCCTGCAGCCCCTTTTCCATTGCTGCCAGCGTTGCTTTGATGTCGGCGCACATGGAGCTCTCCGCAGCTGCCCCTTCCGGAGGCCGCGCCGGCGGAGCTTCGACAGGCCCCTTCGGCTTGCGGGGGTCGAAAGACAGTTTGGGCTGTGACTTATTGCTTTTGCCCATGGCTGCGCCGGGGGTCAGCAGCCGGCTCGTGGCCGCCTCTCCGGGGCAGAGTCCTGATCCTAGGGGGGCCGCGTTGCAGGCCACCTCCACCACCTCTCGATGTCCGGGGCGCCGACCACCCCGTGTCACAGCCCCGCTCTCCGGCTCCTCCCCGGGCACAGCCGCCGGCCCGGTCGCGGAGTCGAGGGGCAGCGCGCGCCGCTTCCAGAGTCCGGTCGCCGCTTTAGGGCCCAATGTAAGTGGGGCGCTCCCCGCCCGCGTCCGTTATTCCACGCTCCTCCGCATATGTCGTTGCTATCCAGGACAGGGGGGGTACCCCCGGGGCCGCAGCCGGAGAACACCAGCAATGACGGCCGCACCTCAAAGAACCGCGGCAGCTGGCCGCCCCCTTCCGCGCGACAGCCCCAGCGGCCCCTCCAGCACACTCGGCCAAGTCACAGCGCCAGTTACGCAGTCTAGTACTCCAGGCCACCGCCGTCGCTCACCGGACCATCCACGGCACAGGCGTCGGGCTTCCGCCAAACAGAGGGTATCAAGGGAGGGCGCCACCTCACCAGTACGCCGTCCAAATCAAAGATGCCTCGGGGGGGGCCTCCGGGCCCGCACTCCAGGGGTGCCTGAGGTCCAACGCGGCGTGGGCAGCCGCTCCCGCCAGAGGGCCCACTCAGCAAGTCAGCCAGGGGAGAAGGGGGGAGGGGGGTGACACCACAACTGCCCCTCCGTGCCCCATGCAGGTCAGCAACCCTCCGCTCGAGTGTCCGGAGCGCCGGACTCCGCCTCTCCGCCGTTTCCCGGGGCCTCGGCAGTTGGACCAGGACAGTCGGGTCCGACCCCTGCTAGTCAGCCGCACGTCGACTGACGCACGACGGGGAGGACCACAGGACAGCCCAGGGATCGCGGCCCAGACCGCCCCCTCGCTCCACACTCGCCAGTATCAGCGCACCAGGTCTCGATCGCCGCCGCCGGGCCCCCGGGGTGACCCAGCTCAGTTCCGGAGGGGACCCCCATGTCAGCTCTCGGTTCAATGCCGCTGTTCAGGATCCTGTGTTCGGATATTTAGGGGCTTAGAGCGGGAGCTCCGCGTTTACTCGTCCGCCATAGCCGCCGGCTAGCTCCGCCCCCATGTCCTGCCTCTTTTAATCCCAAATGGGTGCCGCTACTATATCGCCTTCACATAGTTTGTAGTTCCACAGTGGGTTACTGAGCTACTCACACAGTTGTTGTCTTGCAATAATGTCACCTCTCAAAATACACGCCGTCCCATCTATGCCGCATTAGTGAAGGCACTGGACCCGCTCTTCTGCCGGGGGGTGTCTTCGCGACCTGGGAAGGATGCTAAATATGCCAATCGAAAGAACTCCCACAATTGAAGACACCACACGCGGCGTATGTCCACTCCTTATTTGCAAAGCAGCATTCCAACTAACTCCGTGTGCACAGTTCTGTTTGATCTGCCATAATATCCAAATGCGTTTCGGGTGTCCTTTCGCCCTTGCTCACAGGAATGGCTGCAGCGGAGTAGAAGCGGCAAACAGGTAACTCACACTTTCGGTGTTTTTAAAGTCCCGCCCTCGGGCGTATATGCTCAGTGCATTCTGGTTAATGATGTCTTGCCTCTTTAAATCCCAAATGGGTGCCGCTACTATATCACCTTCACAAAGTTTGTAGTTCCACAGTGGGTTACTGAGCTACTCACACAGTTGTTGTCTTGCAATAATATCGCCTCGCAAAATACACGCCGTTCCATCTATGCTGCAGTAGTGACGGCACTGGACCCACTCTTCTGCCGGGGGTGTCTTCGTGACCTGGGAAGGCCGCTAAATATGCCAATCGAAAGAACTCCCACAATTGAAGACACCACACTCGGCATGTGTCCACTCTTTATTTGCAAGGCAGCATTCCAACTAACTCCGTGTGCACAGTTCTGTTTGATCTGCCATAATATCCAAACGTGTTTCGGGCGTCCTTTCGCCCTTGCTCACAGGAATGGCTGCAGCGGAGTAGAAGCGGCAAACAGGTAACTCACACTTTCGGTGTTTTTAAAGTCCCGCAATCGGGCGTATATGCTCAGTGCATTCTGGTTAATGATGTCTTGCCTCTTTTAATCCCAAATGGGTGCAGCTACTATATCGCGGCCAACACTTCCTAGTTGCAACCGCTCGCAGCGCTCCCAACCAATAAGCAGCAAGCCAGTAGGTAGTTAGACTGCCAATCGAAAGAACTCCCACAATTGAAGACACCACACTCGCCGTGTGTCCACTCTTTATTTGGAAGGCAGCATTTCAACTAACTCCGTGTGCACAGTTCTGTTTGATATGCCATAATATCCAAACGCATTTCGGGTGTCCTTTCGCCCTTGCTCACAGGAATGGCTGCAGCGGAGTGGAAGCGGCAAACAGGTAACTCACACTTTCAGTGTTTTTAAAGTCCCACCCTCAGTCGTACATGCTCAGTGCATTCTGGTTAATGATGTCTTGCCTATTTTAATCCCAAATGGGTACCACTACTATTTCGCCTTCACATAGTTTGTAGTTCCACAGTGGGTTACTGAGCTACTCACACAGTTGTTGTCTTGCAATATTATCGCCTCGCAAAATACATTTGGGGTAATTCTGTTCACCCTTTCGACCTGTAGCCTTGTCTAAAGTTTCCTATGGGAATTAACGTGGAGAAAACACGTTTTGGGACCCCCCTTTTTCCCAGCCCACCCTTTACGAATCATCCCCAAACTTCCCACATAGGAGCTGATATGAACAAAGAATGAGTTTGGAACATTTCATGAAGATTCATCAAACGACGCCAAAGTTATAAGCAAAACAAAAAATGCTCTTCCTATGGAAACTTGGTCCTAACTATAACTAAGGTAATATATATAGATATATATATATATATATTCACTGAAAAAACCATAGGTTTCAGGGGTGTTATAGTTAGGTTTTGGCATTTAAAAAACCTTAGAAATTCACTGAAAAAAACATAGGTTTTAGGGGCGTTATAGTTAGCTGGACATTTCCCTCGTACAAAACCCTAGAAATTCCCCCGTTATAGTTAGTTCAGCTAACTATAACTCGCGCCCCCGCAATGCACTGCTGATGACGTCACATATTACATCACTCATGACATGGTCAGTGACATCACTGATGACATCACTGATGACATCTCAAATGACATCACTGATGGCATCACTGATGACGTCATCCATGTGATCAACTAGTGCATCTTCTCACACCCGTTGATATGCTCAATCAAAATTTCAGACGTCCATTCTCAAAACCATAGATACTACAATACCAATAACTACATACCCACTCATTGACTCTTAGATCTACACACACATCCACTCACTCACCTGTACAGTCACTCATACTTACAGTCACTCAGTACAGGACTATCATATGCATTTATACACCTACATAGATACTTACACACCACCAATCATCCATAGAGGTACTCTCACACCTAGTCAGTCATGCAAATAATTAATCACACTCCCATTTACTCACCTATGCAGTAATACACACACAAGTTCACTTACTCATAAAAATAGTACCACATTCTTACGCTCTTATACAATCACTGATACAAGCACACACTCATCCATACAGCCACACTCACAATCACACATTCTCACATATACCCACATATATACTCTTACACACATATATACTGCCTTTCACATATGTAGTTAGTCACACATGTACCACTGAGATATACATTCAATCACTAACACACCCATACGTACACTCACCCAAACCTACAGTCCATCACAGATGCACTCTTAAAACCATGCACCCATAGAATCACCCACTCACACATGTATGCACAGAGTCACACACACCCCACCCACACAAACACTCAGGCACCAATACAGAAACTCAGACAACCAATCAATAACCCATAGAGACACTCATATAGCTATTCACAAAACCATGCAGCCACTTATGCACCAACAGACAGACAGATACAGACATTCACACAGTTTACTCACTAGTCTGCAGTACGATATGTTTAATGACTCACTTATAGAGTCAGTCACGCACCTACTAAATCATCCATTCACACACTAATACACCCACTCATTCTTCCATAGGTTTTTCCCTATATATATATATTAAACATATTTAAAATTTACAGAAACACACACTCACTGGATGACGTCATCAGGGATGTCATCAGTGATGTCATTTGAGATGTCATCAGTGATGTCATCAGTGATGTCACTGACCATGTCATGCGTGATGTAATATGTGATGTCATCAGCAGTGCATTGCGGGGGCGCGAGTTATAGTTAGCTGAACTTCTAGGGTTTTGTACGAGGGAAATGTCCAGCTAACTATAACGCCCCTAAAACCTATGGTTTTTTCAGTGAATTTCTAAGGTTTTTCAAATGCCAAAACCTAACTATAACGCCCCTGAAACCTATGGTTTTTTCAGTGAATTTCAAAGGTTTTTTAAATGCCAATTCCTAACTGTAACGTGCATGAAACCTATAGTTTTTTCAGTGAATTTCAAAGGTTTTGTAAATGCTAATTCCTATCTACAACTTATCTCTAAAGATATCATGTTTAATGATTTTCATTGGATTTCTATATTTTTCGATTTCAGTGTGTGAATTTCATTAATTATGTTTTTTTGAAATACAATTTTATCACCATTTTTTTAACTCATTTTTTCAATTAATTCTTTTAAAAATTAAAAAATAATTTTTTACAAATATTTTTTTATATTTTTAAAACAATTTTTAAACTATATTTTCAAAACTTTATGTTTTATTTTTTTTCCATTTTTTGGGGATTCGCGCACCCTATGCGCACCGTTCTCTTTCCCTACGCGGAAGCATCCGCGCACGGTATGCGTTGGGTACGTGTTTGCAATGTGACCGGTACGCGACTCCAAGCCTATACGCGACACGTACGATGTACGTAACGCGACGCATGTACGCTTCTGCGGATCCAGCAAAATATTTAACATTTAAAAAAACATATATATATGTATTTCATGTGAATATTAATTGAAGACAAACTCTAAACTAGTCTTAAAAGTAATATATTTTTACATCTAATCCTATATTTCTTTTTAATTGAATTTCGCGGATGCGCGCTGGGTGCGTGATGCGTAAGCGCAGGGTGCGCGGATCCCATGTGACCTGCAAAAAAAGAGATTTGATTGATTCATTACACTTCCTATTCTAACTATTGAAAGACCCCACCCATTTCAATCATTCTTCTTTGACCTTCTTTGGAGGAACATCTCACACCTTAGAACTAGAAGAAACTTTTTGGGGAAGATTTCCACAGCTGCAATTTTTCTGAAGACAATGGCTTCTGCACAGCAGCCATCAGAATCAGACCATTCGTCCGATGAGGAATTTGTGGTGGAACCTCCACGCACAGAAAGATACACCTCTGTGGTGTGGAAATGTTTTACCTTCCCAGAAGGACAAAATAAAACTAATTCAACTAAAGTGACATGTAAAATATGTCAAAGAGTGCTTTCCAGAGGAGATCCATCAAAAAAATACTCTTGCGGGACTGCGAGTATGTTAAAACACCTGAAGACTCTGCATCCCGTGAACCTGGCCAAGCAGGAATGCAGAAGACTCCGACAGCAGCCTCAGCCAGCAGTGGCAAGCACTTCTGCAGCATCACCATCGAGCACTTACCCGGACATACGTCCAGAATTTGGAAAACTAAAAATTAGTTGCTTGAAATGCAACAAACTACTATGTTACGGCGAGCTGTCAATTGAACTAATCTGCCGAGCGCAGCAAAACCACAAGTGCTAAACTTGTGTTTATTTTTTTTTTTGCAGAAGTTGATTGTTTTGTTCCTCCTGTTGTCTTTTTTTCCTTTTGAAAAAAACAAAAAAATAACAAAATTGTTCCAAAAAGTAAAAAAAAATTAAAAAGCAAAAAAGAAGAAAAATAAAAGTTCTTCTAAGAACTAACTTTCCTGGTTTAAAAAAAGAGCTATATTTGTTTGTTTGTCTGTGAAAGTTTAGATGAATGTATGTGTAGTACGTAATTGACTGAATGAATGCATTAGTAGCGTATGGTGAATGTATGAGTGCAGAACTATGAGGAAGTGCTGCAGCATCACACAGTAACGTCATTAACTACAGTGAGCTGTAGTACTTCCGAAGCACAGGGATGCAACATATGTACATAAATATGTTGCAAATCTATGCTTCTCTCTGCACGGCTGCTTAAACTGCAGCCATGTAGTGATACAGGCACCCTTGCACCATAGTGCATGGATATCTGTGTCATGTGCTGTTTGTTTTTGTGCAGGAAGACACACCTTCCTACACAAAAACAATCAGTAAAGGCATTTTTCTCCTTCAATGTATGCTGAGCATTTTAGCATGCATGAAGATGTAAAAATGTGGAGGAATGAAAACAATTCTCCTTGTTGTGCTTTCCTACACCAATTTTAGAATGGTGCAGCATTCAAACACAAATCGAGATTTATGATTTCTGACAAATATGGACATGTGTCTTGTTCTATGAGTATTCAGTGCAATCATGCACAACAACACTTATAGAACACCCTTTCAACGCAAACTGGTGTGCATAATGAGGTTGTATTTACATGGAGTATAAAAAGTGCACAGAGTGCCTTTTCCTCTCTTTGTAAATATGAAAGAGTGCCTTACGCAATAACTATGTTACAAAAAGTGACATATTTCCAGTTTAAAAATTCCTTGCGAATGATAGAAGGTAAGCACAGAGTTTTGTCTGCAAAGATGTTCAAAGAAAAATGATTGAAATAATTGCGGTCCTTCAATAGCTACAATGGGAAATATTATGAACCCCTCAAACCTCTTTTTTTGCAGGTCACATAATATCTGATTATGGTCAGATTTCAAAACTACATAGGTATAAACAGAGTGTTTTTAGAAACGTGTTTCAACTTTGTAGCTTCTTGCAGACCTCCTCATTCTGCATATTGAGACTTAGTTAAACTTACCTTCACAGTAATAGGAATAAAAAATGGTATACATTTTATTCAGATTTTCATTGCAATCTAAATTCATATAAATTGCTTATTTTTAAATTTGGATCTGTGAAAGAAAAGGAAAAAAAATATATAACATGTAATAATACATTTTTTACAACACAGCATAATTTCCACAAAGTAATTTGTTTGCCTTTTTTGGTGTTCTCAGAATATATTGAATTTCACTAAAAATAGTGATTTCAATCGTACTCATCACTTAACAGCGGGCAAAAAAAAAACAATCAGAAAGGTTGTTAAAAAAACAACAACATGCTATTCTCAGTAATATACCACAAGATACAAATCACAGATATATAAAATGCTTACGGCTAACAAAATTTTATAAGTTTAACTTACAAAAACTGTAAATGTTGTCGCTTTAAAATATTCACCGAATCTAAGGATGAATTTTTGGAGGAGGCACCACGCCCACAACGTTTTTCTTCAGTGCTGTGGAAATTTTTTACTTTTCCCGAGGGGCAAACAATGATCAATGCCACCTTGGTCACATGCAAGATTTGCAAAAGAGTTCTGTTGCGAGGGGATCCTAACTAGAAATACTCGTACGGCACTGCAAGTATGATGAAACACCGAAGGACCCTTCATCCAAACAATCTTGCACGAGAAGAGTGCAAACGGATGAGAAACACTCCAATTCTGTATCTGTGAAAAAGAATCACAAATAAATGTATTTAAATAACTTTCAAATTTATACTATTTCATTACTGTACAAACACATTTTATATAAAAACTGACTAAGAAACTATAACCCTGAACCACAAGTGTGACGATGGTTAAAACACTACATGCATAGTGCATACTACTTTGAAGCAGTTCATGCCCTAAAGCCTACCTCACTAAAAGACTACATGCTAACTGACTGAATAATTACACTACTATAAGGAGACACACTGGGTGAGTAACAGGGTGTTTGCTAGAAGTGTATGAATACTGACTGGGGAATTGAAGGTGTGAAAGACAACTGTATAGGTGGTTAGAGGCCTGCATGCATAGTGAATAGGCATTTGAAGCAGTCTATGTGCTAAGGCCTGGCTCACTGCATGAGTACTTGGGAACTGACGGAATGATTAGAGTAGAGCAAAGAGAGTGCCTGGGTGAATTTATAAGTGGTTGGCTTTTGACACAGTGAATGGATTAGTACTTGGTACTGAATGGGTCACTAGGGGAGTGCAAAGGGAGTGACAGGATGTTTGCTGGACTGTATGGATACTGACTAGGGAATTGAAGATGTGAAAGACAAGTGTATAGTATGTTAGAAGACTGCATGCATACTGCATAGACATTTGAAGCAGTCTATGTGGTAATGTATGGTTCACAACATGAGTACTTGGAAACTGACTAAATCATCAGACTACTGCTAGGGCAGTGCCTGGGTAAAACTTTTAAATTGTCAGTTCTGGCACAGTGAAGAGAATAGTACATGGTACTGCACTTTAGTGTCAAACCCTGACTAATTTTATCAATGCATAAGCAAAGAATAGCTTCTAAAGCTACTAAAACTTGACAACATGACCGGTTTTAAAACAGTTATCTGTCAGCAAATACACGATGTTACCAAATGCTTCTATCACAATCCTTACCCAAATGCACACAGACTCACAGTGTGATTCTAGACAACAACCACTATACCTAGGAGTTTACCAAAAATAATTCACTACTGTGGAAGTGGTAAGGGAACTGCACACAATCTACATATTTCAGGACTGCACTTTTGTGTCAAAGCCTGACTCATTTAATCAAAGCATAAGCAAAAACTGGCTTCTAATGCTAGTAAAACTTGACAACAAGACAGGTTTTAAAACAGTTATCTGTCAGCAAATACACAATGTTACCTAATGCTTCTCTCACAGTGGTTCCCAAATGCACACAGACTCACAGTGTGATTCTAGACAAGCACCACTATCCCTAGGAGTTTACCAAAAATAATTCACTACTGTGGAAGTGGTAAGGGAACTGCACACAATCTACATATTTCAGGACTGCACTTTTGTGTCAAAGCCTGACTCATTTAATCAAAGCATAAGCAAAAACTGGCTTCTAATGCTAGTAAAATTTGACAACAAGACAGGTTTTAAAACAGTTATCTCTCAGCAAATACACAATGTTACCTAATGCTTCTCTCACAGTGGTTCCCAAATGCACACAGACTCACAGTGTGATTCTAGACAAGCACCACTATCCCTAGGAGTTTACCAAAACTCATTCACTACAGTGGAAGTGGTAGGGAACTGCACACAATCTACATATTTCAGGACTGCACTTTTGTGTCAAAGCCTGACTCATTTAATCAAAGCATAAGCAAAAACTGCCTTCTAATGCTACTAAAACTTGACAACAAGACAGGTTTTAAAACAATTATCTGTCAGCAAATACACGATGTTACCAAATGCTTCTCTCACAGTGGTTCCCAAATTCACACAGACTCACAGTGTGATTCTAGACAAGCAACTCTATCCCTAGCAGCTTACCAAAACTCATTCACTACTGTGCAAGGTGTAAGGAGACTACACACAATCTACATATTAAAGTACAGCACATTAGTGTCAAAGCATGAATCATTTTATCAATGCATAAGCAAAGACTGGCTTCTAATGCTACTAAAACTTGACAAAATGACAGGTTTTAAAACAGTTATCTGTCACCAAATACACAATTTTACCAAATGCTTCTCTCACAGTGGTTCCCAAATGCACACAGACTCACAGTGTGATTCTAGACAACAACCACTATACCTAGGAGTTTACCAAAAATAATTCACTACTGTGGAAGTGGTAAGGGAACTGCACACAATCTACATATTTCAGGACTGCACTTTTGTGTCAAAGCGTGACTCATTTAATCAAAGCATAAGCAAAAACTGGCTTCTAATGCTAGTAAAACTTGACAACAAGACAGGTTTTAAAACAGTTATCTGTCAGCAAATACACAATGTTACCTAATGCTTCTCTCACAGTGGTTCCCAAATGCACACAGACTCACAGTGTGATTCTAGACAAGCACCACTATCCCTAGGAGTTTACCAAAACTCATTCACTACAGTGGAAGTGGTAGGGAACTGCACACAATCTACATATTTCAGGACTGCACTTTTGTGTCAAAGCCTGACTCATTTAATCAAAGCATAAGCAAAAACTGCCTTCTAATGCTACTAAAACTTGACAACAAGACAGGTTTTAAAACAATTATCTGTCAGCAAATACACGATGTTACCAAATGCTTCTCTCACAGTGGTTCCCAAATTCACACAGACTCACAGTGTGATTCTAGACAAGCAACACTATCCCTAGCAGCTTACCAAAACTCATTCACTACTGTGCAAGGTGTAAGGAGACTACACACAATCTACATATTAAAGTACAGCACATTAGTGTCAAAGCATGAATCATTTTATCAATGCATAAGCAAAGACTGGCTTCTAATGCTACTAAAACTTGACAAAATGACAGGTTTTAAAACAGTTATCTGTCACCAAATACACAATTTTACCAAATACTTCTCTCACAGTAGTTCCCTAATGCACACAGACTCACAGTGTGATTCTAGACAACAACCACTATACCTAGGAGTTTACCAAAAATAATTCACTACTGTGGAAGTGGTAAGGGAACTGCACACAATTTACATATTTCAGGACTGCACTTTTGTGTCAAAGCCTGACTCATTTATTCAAAGCATAAGCAAAAACTGGCTTCTAATGCTAGTAAAACTTGACAACAAGACAGGTTTTAAAACAGTTATCTGTCAGCAAATACACAATGTTACCTAATGCTTCTCTCACAGTGGTTCCCAAATGCACACAGACTTACAGTGTGATTCTAGACAAGCACCACTATCCCTAGGAGTTTACCAAAACTCATTCACGACAGTGGAAGTGGTAGGGAACTGCACACAATCTACATATTTCAGGACTGCACTTTTGTGTCAAAGTCTGACTCATTTAATCAAGGCGTAAGCAAAAACTGCCTTCTAATGCTACTAAAACTTGACAACAAGACAGGTTTTAAAACAGTTATCTGTCAGCAAATACACAATGTTACCAAATGCTTCTCTCACAGTGGTTCCCAAATGCACACAGACTCACATTGTGATTCTAGACAAGCAACACTATCCCTAGCAGCTTACCAAAACACATTTCTTCATCTAGAAGGAGTACTACATTTTAGTATAGAAACATAACTCATTTCACAAATTCATAAACAATGACTGGTTTCTAATTCTACCAAAATATAACAAACAACACAGTTATCTGTCTGCAAACACATGAAAAACACAAATGCTTATCACAGAATGGTTTCTACATGCACACACACTGTCAATAAGATTGTAGAGAAAAAAGTACTCCCTACACTTTAGCAGGAGAAATACATTAGTCTGATTAAAATCAAAATAGTCTACATACATCCCCTCACAATTAAATAACTCACCTTTCAAGTTGTTTTGTAGATTAAGAAGTATATCAGTCACACACCAGATTTTCTTTTACAGAATCTCTGCACTGTGCACCTCTCAGCAAAAACAAAGAATGGAAAAGTTTCCCTTTCATTTTCCACACATATACATGTAAGCATCAAATCACAATCCTTCACACATAAATTCAAAAGCAAACACACATTTCTATTGGTTAAACATTTCAACCCTTTCCAAATGAAATACATTTCAACCCTTCCCCCAATCTTCCTTCTGCCTATTACCATAGAAACAGGTCATGGAACACTGCACTGAGCACACAGGTCACAAGTTCAGCACACAATGTTGCTAAACAAGACAGCAAGTGTGCTTGACTTTTCAACATATCAGCTTATCATATATAATGTTCCTTACAATCAGTTTTTGTTAACCAATAAGAATCATGCCTTTAAAAAACAGAAATATACATTCTACCTTTCAGTGTAGAAAGTTGTCATACAACCAATGATTTGTCTTTTTTCCTTTTTTTTTTCCTTGGATCCGCGCACCCTACGCGAGAGAATCAGTGCACCCAACGCGATAGGATGCGCGCACCGTGCGCACATTTCGCCGATTAAAAAAAAAAAAAAGGGGGCCCCAGGGGGTCCTTCTGGGACCCCTAACCACCTCTAGAGGGTAAGAGTATCTCCACTCTGCCCCCTTTATATGTTTTACACACTTATTCCCCTTGCTTCTTCAGCCTCGCTTCTACCGAGGCAGAAAATGGACGCCAACAGTTCCTGGTTTCGAATGTAGACAGACACTCGACAGCCAATTAGCATTCAGCGCGCGATTGGGACGGTGCGCGCTCGGTTCGAGGAGGGTGCGCTTACGGTGCGGGTAGGGTGCGCGTATTCTCCCCGGCCATAGATACATATGTACTTGTAACTCAAATTTTCTCAGGAACTACTTAACGGATTCACACCATTTATGCAAGAGGCACGAGTCTGAACTGAGGACTACCTCTTTGCCAAATTTGGTGTCATTCCATTCAGCGGTTCGGGCTGTAGCTGCGACAACAGATCCTATGGAAAATTGCATGGGGTAAACGCGTTTTGGGACCCCCCTTTTTTCTCGGCCCCGCTTGACAGATCACCGCAAAACTTTCAGGGTAGGAGCGGAGCGGACCTGGCCAAAAGTTTGGGAAATTTCACGAGGATTCATCAACCGGCGCCAGACTTATTGGGAATAGAATGTTGCAGATTTCCTATGGAAAATAGGTCCTAACTATAACTTTCTACTGGTGATATATATATACACACACAAGTATGTGTAACTGCTTACAAAGTATACAACATATGCTCTGTACAGAGCATGGCACAAACCATATTGGGTATCAACTCATGAGTATAAGCTCTCCTTCAGAGTAAAGAAAAGTCTGTGTGACCTGTGTATCAGGCAGCAACCCATTAGGGATCAAAAAAGAAATAAACACATGAAAATCTGTCATCGACAGACCTAAAGTAGAAAGTCACAACTATTACACCTAATAGTAATTATAAATAAAGAAAAACTATTGTAGGCTAGTAGGTAATAACTTAAAAGAATATGACTCTACCAGAAAAGAGTCTGTTGTACTTACTGCATATGCTCTCTTAGATTCTACGTTGTCATAGGAGCAGTGCGCATTCTCAGAATGTTGATGTTTAAGAGTTTGAATTGTTAATGTCAGTTACTGCTGGACCTGGTGATGTACGGATCTGCCAGCTGTGTAGTCTCTGGAAATAAACTACTCAAACTACATTGAGGTGGAGTCAATTACTACAACATTTATGGCGACGATTTGACTACACAGCAGAACCCGCAGCGTGAGCCAACCTCAAGCACGCCTTAACACGCTTAAGCAGCTCAGCACGCCATGAACCGCATAACGCCACAGCCTTCATCTTACCGTTAAGTTTTACCACTGTTTGCCCCTACCTCTGTTCGCAGTTGTTCCAGCACTGGAGTTGCTTCCCTGTGTGCAGTTACGTGGAGTCGTCTTTTCCTGGAAGCCGCACCACACTCGTGCTCGACCGGATCCCAGCGAAGTCCCGAGGAAATTTGGAAAAGTCACTGCTGCCGTTGTCTCTTTGAGTTTTCCTCCTCTGTCGGGCAGACGCCATGCCCTGGGGTCAACGTCTACAATTCTGAGCATCATTTTCAGCCATTTTATTGGGATTTTGCCACCTCTAGTCGCGCCTGGGCTTTCATCTCGCCCAGTAGACTGACTAATGCCCAAAGCGCATGCACATCTCTAAAGACGCTAGGCTACGCATGCTTCAATAAGCGCCGGCAGCATCGATTCTTTCCATCACCACTAGCTCGTTTTCCCTCGGCAAGCGTTACCATAACAACGCTACCCTGTGCCGATACCAGCCGTGAGTATCGCGAAATCCCGGTGATTTGCACACTTATTTTCACATACTTCTTGGATTTAATGTCTATTAATCTAAACGTGGATCTCAGTGATTCACACACTTTCATCCTGCCATTCACCTTTTAGGATCTGTGATCCAAACGCACTTTTAACTTAAAACATTTGATGTCATTTAACATTGAAGTTTCCAATTAACTCAAATCTATTTGCACACTTCTTACTGCAGCAAATTTTAACTTAACTTTTGCATTTCTGTTGTACAAGTTTATTTACCTCCATTTTACAGTATAATTTCAGTACTACTATTTATATTACTATTGTTCTAAATCACTGATATGTGTACTATGCAAGCTGTTACTCCACCCCCAGCGTTCCTAGACACTCCTGGTGAACCATCTGTTAAATTGGAGGTCTGGTTTGATGCGTATGAAGCGTATTTAGGAGTCATTGGCGCTCTTATATTTAGTGCTAAAAGAAAGAAGTGTTTATTGCTCCACTCGTTAGGTTTTGAAGGAATGTCAATTATTAAACATTTACCTGACATACCTGTTGAGGCTGGAAAAAATATTGATGAATATCAAGAAACTGTACGCAAACTTAAAACTAGGTTTGACAAAAAGCCAAGTCTCATGGTTTTGAGACATAAGTTCTTCAAGAGAAAACAGTCAGAAGGAGAAGATGTAGATGCTTATGTGTCTGTCTTAAGAGCACTAGCATCGGTCTGCATATTTGAAAATTTCACTGATCAGCTTATCAGGGATCAATTTGTTTGTCAATGCAAGGATAAGGATATTAGGCAAAAACATTTTGCCATGGGCAATCCGTCACTTGATGAAACCATCAAAGTAGCTAAGAGTATTGAAATGTCACAAGTCTTGTTGAAAGAACTCGATGACAAACCATCTGAAAGTGTGAATGTGGTTGTGGGAAATAAACAAAATCAAAGATTTGTCAAGAATAATGGGTCCATAAACACCAAACATAAAGTAGACATTCCTATACCTAAAAATATATGTCTACGGTTTTCGAAATTTTCCGCACCCCAAAGGAGGTAGATGTCCTGCTGCAAACGTTATGTGCAATTTTTGCAAGAAAATTGGCCATTTTGCTAAGGTGTGTCTTAAAAGGAGATAACAAAATAAAGCCATAGCGTGTGTGGTAGAGTCTGAAGATGATTCTGATTCAGAAATCATTTCTGTGGTCATTGAT
This sequence comes from Triturus cristatus, assembly GCF_964204655.1. Classification (NCBI taxonomy): domain Eukaryota; kingdom Metazoa; phylum Chordata; class Amphibia; order Caudata; family Salamandridae; genus Triturus; species Triturus cristatus. The sequence continues at coordinate 303,331,456 of NC_140579.1, read as the reverse complement.
GATGACAATCTCTCAAAGGAAGTGTTCAGGGGACCCATAGTTGTTGGGTGCTCGGAGCGTGGCTGTCACAAGTGTGATTCCTTGTCACAGCTCGTGACTGTCTTGCTCTGTGCCGCGTGTCATTTCGTTCCTTGCCTAGTGGCCTCTTTCAAATGTATGGGAGCTTTGGGGAGTTATGATTGTGTTGCCGTTAGGCATTCTACCACTGGTTCTTGTCCTGTCAAGACACAATAAAGCTTTCTCCAAGCTGACCGCCGTTATGATTGTATTTCCTGCGGATTAACCATCCTTACAATAGTGGTGGGTTGCTGATTCGCACTTTGGGGCATATCAGCAACAACCTGCGATAATTATCGCTAAGCGCACTCAGCGCTAGGATAATTATCGCCGGCTAACGTGGATTTTTATCGCTGAGATAGCGTGCTATTAGCAACGCTTATCTCAAAAGCGATAAAAATCCTAGCGCTAACTGCCTAACATGAGATTATGGCTAGAAAACCAGCGATAATCTCACAAAATGTGGCGTTAGCTTGTTGATAGGGCCTCACAAACTTAGCCATGATATCCACCTTCCATAGGATATCATGGCTAAGTCAGTCCTGAAGCAGGCGTAAGGAAAGTAGCGATAACAGGGGTTATCGCTACTTTTCTTGCCGCTATTCTTCATAGCGTTGGGCTTGATGATAGGAGAAATGTCGCTTAGCAAGATTGCTCCTGTCATGTCAGGTCAGGAACGCCCACTTTGCATCTCATTAGAGATGCAAAGCTGGGCATTAGGAATTTGTGCGCTAATGCAAGGTTTCACGCGTTAGCGTGACCTTGCTAATTAGGCGATAAAATTATCGCCGCTTATCGGCCGAAAACGGCCGCAAAAGCGTCGATAATTTTCTATCGCTGCATTGTAGATATACCCCTTGCTTTCTCTAATGACTGCAAAATGGACCTGAGTAACAAGAAATGTCCTAAATTATGCCCTGTGACCGTCCTGTATGGAGGCTGAACTGATGGGATTGTTTGAGAGACAGTGTCGCAAACTGGACGATCTATGCATAAACAATGCCTTCTTGTCGTTTGAGAAAGCCAGAAATAGATTTGGTATAGGAGCAGAACATTTCCACATGGCTGACATTTGAGGGATTCCCTGGCAGGTCACCTGAATCTTCCACATTGGGTACATTATAGGGATTGACACAAGGGGGCACATTAATCTCATCAATATACAAAGTGTTTCAAAGTAAAAAAAGAAAGAAAGAAACATTACAGCAATTGCACATGTGGCGCCAATCTTAGTTTACAATAAAAATCTAGGTAATGGTTAAGAGCACTAGATTATACAAAGAAATCATGTGTAATGCGAGGCTGCACTTGTCAAACTACACACTTTTTCATATAACATAGCACCCCTTGGTTACTAGGTAAGACATACCCAACGCGAATGGGCAACTGCCTAAAATGCCAATCTAATGACACAAATGGGATCCATATGGTATGCCTTGTTGTGGAGGTGCATTGGATACTCGCTCTAGAAGTGCTGAATGGAATTGTGGACCCTATAATTGAACTCACAGCCAAATATTGCATGATGGGTGTCCACCCAGTTCTTAAGCATGACGCTATCAAATTTAAATTCAAAGCCTTTTCTCTGTTATTAGCAAAAATATGAATGCTGAATCCACTGAATGTGCGGTGCCCCTTCTAAAGCAGGAGACTTTTGTATAATCCTTACTGTTAGCACTGCTGAAATGGTATACATCTGTAAATAGCTGACTAAACCATAACACGGCATATTGAAATGTAAGCCCAATATTGAAGATATTGATTTGGTCGGTTTCTGTAAAATCAATTAAAATATTTAAAATAGATGTATATGTGCAAATTCCCACAATATTTTAATGCCTGAGCTTTTCTCCACATTTATGTTGGTTATCCCTATGGTAATCTTAAGGAAACACTCATTTTCTCAGCCCCAATACTCAAAACGTAAATTAAAATGCAAAACTCCAGCCACTTAGCACATGTATTGCAGGGGCAATGCCACCTGCTCCCGTAAATATTCAAAGATCTTTGGCCTTTATGTATGAATACATTTCCCCATCGGCACATAGTGGGTAAAACACATTGCTACGTCAGGTCCCTTGTTGTGTGAATGAGGATGTATTTACCGTCCACCTCGTTTTCATTTTAATCAATTTAAACATATTGTTTCAAAGTTGTTTTGCTATAGAGTATTGCAGATTTATTTTTATAATTCCCCCATGGAGTTGCGATTCCAGTTCTAATATCAGTTTTGAACTCCCTACTTAATCCAAACTGCATCTGTAATTTTTCAAAGAATATGCTGCAGTTGATGTACCTGTGCAATTGGTGCTGAGGCTACATGCACAAATATACACACACCTGTTTCTGGTATTCAGTTGTTACATGTTCCACAATATTAAAATTCCATGGATTTAGGGGGCAACTCACACGTCATAAATGCTAACTGCAATAAAAACATTATGCACCAGATAATATAGTATCTTTAGAGGTTTCTGTATGATTGTAGACAAAGCTTTATCTATATCATTACATACGTCCCACTGGATGGGTAAAATCCTATCGGTATTTTCAATGGAGGCTTTAAGATTAGGATTGATAACACTAAAGCTTGAATTGCCACTCTGTTCTCAATACCGGTCTTGTTTCAGGCTTTCTGTTTCTCATTAATCATCTTACTCACGACAAGACCCACATTTTCGAAAAGTATTTTCTCTGAAGGTGTCTTCTTCCTAATAATATTCGGACTGACCGACCACAGAATCCTTTGCAAAGTGTTTTATTTATAACCACTATGTAAACTAATTAGTACCTCTTTTCGTATTAAGGTAGATTTTTTTCCAATCGCTTTTTTTAGATTTTCTTTTTAAAGGTCACAGATTTTTCTCTGCAATTTAAGTTGATCTAATTGCTCCAATTGGAAAATAAATGGAAGAACACCCATTTCCCTTTTACCCTCTCTTATTCATTGTGTAATACAAAAAACCGTCCCTGTGTTGTATTTGCATGTTTACGGTTCAGTGAAGTTTCTTAACAGTAAGACTGAGAAACGCTAAAGCTACAATTAATCTGAAATGTTAAAAAGAAAGCTATTTAAAAGTATCCAAAAAGAGAGGTCTGAGGAGGAGCGCCATTCATCTGAGAGTTTGTTCCACTCCCCTGGCTGCTGCCATGGAAAAGGCTTTGGCTCTGTAAATTTTGGTCCCAGTTGTGGGGATGTCCAACAGAAAAGGCCTCCGAGAACGAAAGGACAAAGGCAGCACGAGATGTTGGATTTAGAGAACAAACTGAGTGGTGGAGCTATGGATTATCTAAATGCAAAACAATTCATGTATTTTTTAATAATATCCTTTTAAATAAGATCTTGTTCTTAGTGGGTAATCAGTGCATTTGTTTGAGAACAGGAGAGAAACCGTCACATCGGGAACGCAGGTGATCTAAAAGACAGCCATGTTTTGCAGGAGCTTCAAAAGTGTCTGGAAACCACATATAGAAGGCATCACCAATGTCGAAATTATATTGAAGTAATGCAGGACAACTGGGATATGGTGGCAGTTATCAATAAAGGGCAACATTTTTCTTGGGAGTTTAAGCTGTCAGAAACATGTATTAACCCTGGAGACCTGATGTTGTAATGTAAGGCCAGAGTCTAAATAAATTCGCAAATTAGGTCCCACCTTTGAGGGCTTTTGGCAAAGGCCCACATCCTTGGGCCAGATAGAAGGATTTAATTTATGAATGTCATTTCTGGTGATTTTAAGTTTTGTTTTTGAGGGATTATGTTTCAAGATGTTGGTGGCCATCCAGCAGTCTAGACTGTTGTGAGTTTAGCTGCCAGGTCGATGCAAAAAGGCGTAGAAGTCAATTGTAAATCTATTCCTGGTGCTAAAATCTCTGCAGAAGTAAGTGGCCCTATTCCCTTTTTTAATCATCATAGATCTGTTGTAAGATCATCGCAATTCTCTCACCAGATTCTTTGCAACTATCTGTTTTCATTTTTCAAAACAAACTTTAGACACTCTGGCAAGACAATTGGTCAAGACGAGGTAGAACAGCGGGCAAAATATATCAAAGTATATACCAAACTATCTGAAGCAAGGATTCATGCCTCCTCCTCCTTCAGGATTGAAAAGGCATGAGGAAAAATTCTGTCAAAGTAAAACTTAAAGACCCATTTGTCAACAAAGTGCAGACATCTGTCAGCTTGTCCCATATAAGCCAATCTACAAATCAGACCCTTTAAGCACACATTCCAAAGGGCGCCTAGAAACCCAATACAAACCAGAGTGCTTCACAACCTCGCCATGGGTTTCAAGGCCTATTTAAAAATGGCAACTGGACGAAAAAGCAATTTAGGCTTTGGAAAGTCTATGAAACGCATTTTGTAAATACCAATGAAATACTATATTTCAATCACCAAAATACAGATTTTGTGATTTACATAGTATGTATGTGGTTTTAATGGAATATAGTGTGCTTCCTATTTGTGAATTAGACAAGGCATTTCAGTTTTTTGATGCAAGATGAAAAAGACCCATATTAGGAGTAGTTAAACCATGGATTAAAGTCTCCAACCAATAGATGTTTGTTTCCAGAGTGTGAGATATATTTACATAAATATAACAGGTGTATTTGTAAAGCGCACGTATCACCCAAGAGTCTCAAGGCGCTGAATAACAGATGTACATTGTTACCCAACTCAATGGTACTCATTTTATCGACCTCAGATGGATGAAAGGCTGAGTGGACCCGCCAGGATTAGAACCTGGGACCATGAAGTCGAACACAGGCCCCTACAGTGGATGCATTAATCCACTGCGCCACCATATCTATGTTCAATACTACCATTGTTATTGCCTTATACAGCTTACAAAGCTCAAGTGTGTTCCAAATGTCTTTTTGAGGGTTCCATTACAGGCCAGAGTTAATATGACTAGTGGTTTATGTGCCAACAGTGATGTCCTTATGTCATTTTGATTGTTAGGTGAGTAAGTCATAAGGAATGGGTTGTCAATGAATTAACTTGGTGTTATACCACGGTGCTCTACCAAATTGCTTATGCAGTTCTAGGTAAAAATGCACACTGCGAATCAGACGGCTATGTGCATCAAGTGCTAAACAATGCGGTTTGGTGCTATATTATCGAGGTGTTCACGTATGTGTGCTAACTTGCATGAATAATACGAATTCTTTCTTGATGTGCTCTGTTGGAGGAAAGCATACAGCATGTTCCATTGGAGTGCTGTTGTGATCCAGCTATACCACAGATCTACGCTGTGTGTGATGTATGACCAATTATTGGTCTGATGAGTACTTCTGGATATTATGCATTGGATGTGTCATTAGGGATGCATGCTGTGTGAGCCTGATGATGGAAAGCTACATAACATACCTGTAATGTTTTGGATGTGTACACAATGTACTGTCTAACAAGTAAAAAGCCTTGCTAGGTCTTTATGTATATTGTTTTTAGCGCCTCATTAAGATGACCCTTTTAATTCTGATGAGGCTGCTAGCAGTAGTTACAACGCATAGCTATAAACTCCATGGAAACAGTGCAGATCTGCTTTTGACTGCTAAAAGCGGCCACAATCTCCAGTTGAAACCTCAGGGCAAAATGAGGAAAAATGAGGAATTACTAGGTCATTACCAATTTTCCCCTAGTAATCCCTCATTTCTAAGGGGACTTTCAAGGTCCTCTTGAGGGTGGGAGTAGTTATCGGGTGCACCCAACCTAATGGCATGGCTGTTAATGGCATGGCTGTGCTGTGTTGGATGAAATATAATGTTCTTGCTACCTAGATGGTGGTGGCTGCTAGCAAGAGCTCTGCAACAGCTTGTTGTAGGTAAAGCAGGGTGTTGTTGAATCAATGTATTTTTTATGTCTACAGTGTTGAATTCGATGCTCAAGGGACCCATGGGATCAATGCAGACAGCTTTAAAACACTCAGTTACTAAGTTAAGACAGCTGACAATTGCCATGCACAGTAGCCCCAGGCAAACGAAGGCAATATCTTGGTTTAGGAGGCTACACCTGGTCGATGCATTCAGGTTCTAGTCATCCAAGACCAGTAACAGTTAGGTCATGCTGTTAGCTGGCTATATGAGGCTGTATGTAGTATACAGAAATCCAGGCTTATTGGTTTATTTTCATAGAATGCAATCATATGCGCAGTCATAAAAGGTTCAGGCCACTTTCACTACACAGACTCAGCTGTGCACATCTTGTGTGACCAGGTCCAAAACAGTCAGGATTAACCTAAGTTTTGTTTCTTTTTGTCGAAGGCTCTCTAGGCACAGCTGGAAGAGTGTGCAACAAGACGTCGCGAGGGAATGACCGCTGTGAGGTCATGTGCTGCGGACGAGGTTATGACACCACACACGTCACGCGGACCATCAAGTGCGAGTGTAAATTTGTTTGGTGTTGCGCAGTCAAGTGCAAAGACTGCGAGGAGACTGTCGATATACACACATGTAAAGCCCCCAAGCGTGCTGAGTGGCTGGACCAAACCTGAGTTCTTGGAAACCCAACATAAAATGACAGTGACAAGGACCATGGGCCCTGCAGCTCTGGGAGCTGTAGTTCAGTTGCATGGCTTTTATTTAAGTAATTTTGCAAAGCACTAAAGAGAGTAATACATTTCCCAGGAGTTGCTTTAGACCCTAACAGCTGTTCAATCAAAGAAAAAACGAATCCTTACTGTAAAAGGAGTTTGCAATACGTGATTGGACTGTGAAGCTTTTGTTTGTAATTTAATTTCTCAGCGGACAATATAACTTCAAAGCAGACAAGAGAACTGAAATAAGACTGACCAATACCACTTTAGTCTCTTGAAAGAATTATAAGTTCATTTCGAAAACACGAAAAAACTGGCATAATGAGGTGCATATGGAAAGTTTTATTCCATTTTTTACATAACGAAAAAACTCGGCATAACACGATGCTGCTGCTACACAAATGAACTCTATAAGAGAACAAGGTCGGCGTTTTTCCATACCGTCTGACCCTGAACTACAGTGCATTAACAACGTATTGCTGTAATAAGCAAATGTACAAAAATTAAATCCTACATCTAAAAAAGTGGGAACTCCAATTTATTAAAGCAAACTAATATAACAAAGAAGCCTTTTGTTTCATACGTGCTTGTACTTTAAGTAATATCTCAATTTTAATTTGTGTTTATGGGTGATTATGTGCCGAGGGATGCTTTGCCTCTAGCTCTTTCGTAAATGTTCACTACAATATGAACAAAATATACTGAAACAAATACTGCAACACACAATCACTGTTCCAAATGAGTAAACATACCTCTTTAGCAGCTTCCTGAAACACAGAGGGTGTCTTTGAGTGACAGAAAGAGCACAGTTAATTATCCATGTTTGCCTACTATGAAAGCATACAGAATATTAAACTTTAAGGTGGTGTGCTTTCTGCTGGAAACTGTCATGCGTCTAGCCTTCTAAAAGGGGAGGACATGCTTACTCCTAAAATGCTGCATGCCACTAACCTGGCCCCTCTGTTATTGCCTGTCAGGGGCCTGCAATGTGAACTCGGCATGAACACAGGAGGAATCCTGATAGCCACTGCTATGATCTATGATGGATGGCTGAAACACGGCGAGGGGATGGCCCTGTCAAACCACCAGTCTCATGTTGTGATCGGACAGTGAATCTGACATTGACGGCTCACGCACCCCTCCTCAGATGTCGTCTACCACTGGTCCATTGCGCAGCAGATGGATGAACAATGAGAGTGGGAGCTGACAGAATGCTGGAACCTCTCTTTTCATGCCGCAGAGGACACGCATGAAGACATGGTATTATTTTCAAAGCGACAGCGGAACTAAAAGGTTCCCAAGAGCAATGCTGGGATCCACAGCTGATGCAATTCTCCTCTGTGAAAGCAAATGTTCTTGATGTTCCAAGGAGTGAGGTAGAGGGAAAAACAGAATACTTCATTCGCTGTAGAGGTCATTTTGGTTTTCAGCAATGACAAATAAATATTGTGCAGAAGTTTGGGGACTCCTGCTTGACAGCTATGGGTTTGGTTTTGTAAGACTCTCATAGACAGCCTTGAGCATGAACAGCAGATCTTAAATCGAGTTATGACGTAGCAACGATTTGCTTCAGTCCTGTATGGGAGTGTAGCAGACATAAAATGTCTTGAGATTTTGTGGGTAAACATCTGGGGGGGGGGGGGGGGGTCCAGATCCCAGCTAGTTGGCTTACTTCATCTGGTGGCAAGCTTGTCTATACATTGTAAAGCTACTGCCCACGGTGCTTGAAACAACACTCCTCACATCTACTTCTGAGCCTTAGAGGAGAAACTACCATATTTTTGTTTGCACAGAGTGCATCCCAAACACCTGAGCGTTAAATGTGATTGCGCTTATTTTCAAACCGATCATAGCACAATATTTTCCTAAGGCATGTAGCTTGGCTTGTAAGAATTTTGGGGTCATTGGTGGCTTCCGTCAGTTATGATAATGGAGGAAAAGTAAAAAGCCTAATTATTGGAATAAGAGTAGCAAGCAATGATCTGAGCACCAGTTCGATCCAGAGTATGAGGACAGGATGTTGAGGAGGACACTTACCAAGTAATAATATTACACTGAGAGAAAGAAAGAGCTTTTATTGAGCAGACCTTTTTGAAATGGGAAATAATAAAGTTTGCTATTTCCAAATTTTGGCAAGATTTATCATGTGGGGTAAAGATAATCCATCATAAAAGGGTCTGTGCATAACACATGGGTACTTCAATTACTCATGTTGCATAATAGAAAGTCAGGGCAGTTCACTGAGGACTGATGCAGTCTGGTTTCTCTTCTTTTTACCCTTTGACCATTAATTTAAGTATGTGGAAAGGCAAAGATAAAGTATATTCACATAATTCAATCTGAATGAGATTTGGGCTGATATGACCACGGTATTCTCTGTCGAATGAGTAAATAGAAGAGTTCTACTTAGAATTTGTATGTGCAATAGTTATGGGTTCAGTTTCTCGAAATCTGGCAAATTAGTGATCAAACAAACACGAGAATCTTGAATGGAGGAATTGCTAGGAAGCTGGCGTCCATAGATGTGTGTTCAATATCTGTTTATTAAAGGTCATCATAATCTCAGATGACTAGTACATCTTCCTTTTGATTACCTTAAATGTCTGTTCTCCAATCACCGACTTAGTAAGATAAGTTTTATAATGCAATACAATGGTAGCAATCTATGCTGCCAATATTTAAGCACCATCAGCATTGGTGGTATATTGAGGGACACAAAATGCAAAAAGGGCAAGTGGATGCTTACTTGATACATTTAAACAAATGGATAGTGATAATCACCAATGGATTGAATAGAAATTGCATAAAATTAAGTTTACAAAACAAAAGTTTAATTAAGCCTAACTGTTGAGATGCCGGCTGAATTAAACATAAAGTTGTAAGTCATACAAGAGAAAGCGAATAGTCATAGTTTCTGGTGGGAGCCTTCAAGAGGGGGGGAGATAAGGATGCATGGGCTGATAAACAAAATGTTAAGTTTCGGCAATGATGAATGACGGCAAGGTAATAAAAAAAAGCCCCCATCCTTGGAGATGGGTCTCAATGGCAAAAAGCATGTTGATAATGTCTCCTTAATGACATTTAGCAGTAAAAAGAAAGTGATACAATGCAACTGGAGCATGGTTGCTGAAAGTCAGCTTCATGTTAACCTGTCACCAGAATCCCTTTCCCACATCACATTCTCAAATACCAGTGGATAGGAGAAATAATTCATTGAACGTGTTATTTGTATACTTCCACTTGAGTTACATGTTTCTTTAGTATTATCATCTTTACAGACATCTATCGGTTTTCTCCCTACAGCTTTTGATACTTTTGTAATAGCATTTATTTGTCCTGCACTAAGTCTTTCTGTCTGATATTTCTTGTGGTGCAATCGTAATTTGAACTGGACAAAACTCCCCCTATCAAAATGCTGCCACCTTTTCTCTGTTTCACTTGCTTCTCTCGGTAGCTTTTGCTGTCTGTCAGCTGCTTGGAGGCCTTTAGGAGATGTTTTGCTTTGTGTTCTGTTCATTCCAGTAGGAGATCATGATGATGTGGAAGTCTTAGAAACCTTAGGTTTCCTATTGTTTTTCTTTTCCTTATTGGATTACCATTGAAAGCTCGAGTCATATTAATCCACTAGTCAAAGCATGTCCGTTTTATTTACCAACTGGTTCGGTCCAGGACAGAAAGACGTCTGTGTTCGTGCAGCACCTTCAGTTCCACTCTGCTCTGCAATCAACTTTCCCTTTCTGTCGTTCAGAGGTCCTTTGAATGACGGTTCATCTGACCCAGAGATGGAGTTTCTATATCATCTGACATGTTCAGGTGATGTGCGTGAGGGTTGGTGAGACAATGGTTCCACAGGAGCTCTGCTAGAGGAGCAGTCTATGTGCGAACTCACTGCTCACTGTGGGAAAAAGATTGCAGGAGACATCCCCGTGACTGTGGCTTCTTAATCCTTGATAACAACTGAGCCACGACCGTAACACAGGGCTCCTCCGGGCAGGGGGCAACCCCAACTGTTCAGGGACCCCCGCCCCCCCTTCCAGGACCTTCAGCGGGTCTTCATTCAGCCAAGGCCGATAAATATCTGTTAGATATGGAGAGTCAGTGGTCCCTCCACATATTATGTAGAGCTCCATCTCCCACATCTTCCAGCACCACCTGGGTAGAAGGGGTTGGATAGGGGCTAACTACTCTACAAGGTACTAGTCACTATTGGGATTGGCAATTCTCTGGCTCCTCCCACTTTGCATAATCCCATCAAGAATTAAGTGCTGTATGTGTTCACGGCACAATTTATAGAAGGCGCCTCCACGTTTGGGTCAAGAGGCCTATAACAGAGTTTGAAGAAGAAATTACTTTTTGTGTGATATCTTTACCCCTTCCAGCCCCGCACACACCTTTTGCAACATTTCCAAATGACTCTCTGAGGATCCCTCATAGAACCTCTTGGTGCTGAGGAAAATGATTGTTAAAAAAAAAGTGGGGATCAGATGGCCTTGATGTTTTGCTGTAATTTGCACCCCTTGTTTATGCATGATTATGCCACAAAAGCATGTTCTCTGTATGAGCCTTGGCTGCCTGCACTCAGTAAAACACAGTGGATTAATAGTGATCAACCCAGTTGTGTAAAACAAATGGTACATGTTCAAGGAAGAATACAGAAAGCCAGGAAGAGGGTCTAGTGAAAAACGTAGATGTGGGACTCTTTTGTCAAACACTTTCACTGCACCTGTAACGTGCCGTGTCTGTCTAACTGCAGTTTTTAGGTCTCACCTGGCGAACGCAGTGCATGTGCGCTGCTCGCCTTAGTGAGACTATTGTTGTCGGTTTCGTGCCCGAAGGGTGACAAACCATGTGCGCGCCTGGACAGGCGATGTGCACGTGCACGTCTTGCGTTGAGCACAACCCTCCTGCCCAGTGCTTTCACGGCGATAGCTTGTTCAATCATTCATCACATTCACAATTCAATATATAAAAATGCACAAACCTGCATGAATTTTGATGCTGTTTTTGCAGCACGTGCCGATCCCGCTGCAGGTTTCCTTCGGCTCCCCCCACACACCCCCCATACATCTTCCCTGGGCTGCCTTCACTCCAGAAATTGAAAAGAGTGAAGCACCCGCATAATGGTGCCTGCACCCACAGAGACGCTGAACCAGGACTGCATGGTACCTTACCTGCCTTCCCCAGGTGGGGCTATGGCTCCGGCCGCGGCCTGTCCTAGGCGAGCCCAGTCAGGACTTGACCAACAGAGCATCAAAGCACTGCAACCCAAAGGCAGAGGGAAAGTGCCATCCCCCAGGCTAGGACCTGCCTCCTGGTCAGGTCTGTCCCGGGATGTCCGGGTTCAGCCTTCATGCCCAAGTAATTTCGTTGCTGTCCATTGATGCACTGCAGCACCGGGGTCATTCAGCAGAGGAACTGTGTCAAAGACATGATCTGTTATTACAAAAATGTATAGCGCTCATGACAACTATAGGTTTCTTGGCACCAGTGGCAGCGGGAGACAAGTAGTGGGAAAGGTTGGAAGCCATCAAAGCCAGTTTTTGAGGGAGCTTTTCAATGCAAGAAAAGTTTTTTTGTGACAGATAACAGCTAGAATACAGTTCCACAGTTTGGCCGAGCAGATCGAAAGCTTCAGCCGTCAGTCCTATTTTAAAACAAGCATTTGCAATGCAATAGATCTCACATTTACGCGAGTTTAAGTTATTGGCATTGTAAGTGACAATGCCTTTTATTTATGTTTTAAAAACGAAAACAACATTAAAAGGCATTGTTATTTGCAATGTGAATAGCTCAAACTCGCGTAAATGCGAGACCTATTGCATTGCAAATGCTTGTTTTTTCACCCGTCACACCCACCCCGCCCTACCAGCCCTGTTCAGAGGCATCTGTCACTGCCTTTCATCCTTCTGATGTTGATAAAATGAGTACCATTGAGTTGGGTAACAATAAACATCTGTTATTCAGTGCCAAGATGCCTACTGATGAACGTGGGCTTTGCAAATACACGTTATGCCATTTGTTGTACAACTCGCCATGTAAATGAGATTGAGGGACTGTTTAGGACTGAGCCTGTTCAATATCTAAGCATTGTGTTATTATTTTATCATTTCATTTAGATACTTCTATAAACATATTCCAAAGGCACAACTGTCTCTCCTTCTGAAGAAGGTATATAATATCCACAGTTTCAGATGTCATTTGTTTGCATACAGAGAGGAATCTCACAGAAAGTCAACGACACCTTCATGATGGTATGGTTCTGTACACCAGATCATTTCCTCTCAGTTTATTAACTTTTCCCATTATCTACTTGTGGGTCCCCTGACACCAAGTGGTGAAACCAGAATTTGTTTCTGAAGTGGACAATTTGGGGCTGTAAGCGTTAGTCCCACATCTTATGCCTGCCCCATATTACATGGGCAAATGCCTGTCATTTCCTTCTTGAAAACAAAGAGGTGACCAGCATCAATGTTTTGTCTGTTGATTGAAAGGTCGTGGGAGGTAGGGGGAATCAGTGTATTGTGAATTAACCCTAGAGGCTAAGCTTAACAGGATCTACTTCTGCTCTTTTGGGCTCTTTCCACCTGGCATATATCTCTCGCATGCACAAGTACGGAGAATGCCACGGAAGCTGCCTTGGTAGAGTGTGCCCAGCATTGTTGGATAGAGGTTGGTTCCAATCACAATGAGGGCATGGATGATGTATTAAGTAATCCATTTCGCAATGGTTGCCTCAGTTGGTTCTTTGCTTTCCTCATTGCCTCAAAATTGCCGGCCAGGGGAAGGCAGGACCCTGATTCTCTCAAAGCAAGATTGCAAGGTGTGCCTGATGTCCAGATTTGTAAGGAATTCTTCACCAAGCAATAATGCAAATGATGAAAACAAGTACAAACAATCTCTTCATTCAGATATTAAGGTATCTCCATGCCCCCCCACCTCAGTCAGATGGAACACAAATTGATAAGCAGAATTGGTTTTATTTATTAATGTACACTGACAGAATCTCAGGCATGTTCTCTTATACTGAGTGCTGGTGGAGGGCTTCTTGACAGCTGTCAGGAACATCCAGTTTGTCAGAGGTAAGACCTATGTGTTTACAAATGTTCACTTCTAAGGAACCCTGCGCTAATGCTGAGTGGTAGTGGAAGGAGCGCAGCACCCTCCCTCCTTCTTTGCCCCCCTATTTTAGACTATATAAAACCAGTTTCCATCCTGGAAGGAAGGGTCCTGTCCCCATAAGGAATGGTCTGTTAGGACAACACCTTACCCTTCAGGTAAATAATCATCACTAAAACAAACAGAGCTGGTGGGATTTCCCAAGACAATGACTAAGCTGTTTTTTGGAGCATGGCACTTCTTGTCCAAGACCTTAGACATATGTTTCAAAGCTTATGGTGAGAATCGTCGCAAATATTATCAGTAAAATACAGTTCAAGTAAAGTAACGTTTGGAACAAATGTTGTTTCTTCTATTTTCATCGTTAATTACATTGATCAAACCCTATAATGATATTTACCAACAATCAGTTATATTTGTTCTAAAAGCAAAAGAAAATATGATATGAATCCTGATAAACTAACAACTTTTTTGATGTAACATGTACTTATGGGTAACTGCATTGTCTCAGACCCTTAATATTAACAATCCAAATGTCCAGGTGATCTGTTGATTTCGCATCTTTTTGAATACGAAAAGCGCGCACTTTTAACCGGTTCTATTTTGCAAAACATGAACCTTCAATTGGAAATTGCAGCATGATGTATTCCAGCACATCGGATTCAGATTAACATCATGATTACCCATACAGACAAACATATCTCAGCTATTTCTATCAGACCTGACCTTAAAATACTGCACAAAAATGCCTGCCAATCGCATACAAACCAGTGGTACTGTAAGGCACTCCAGGGAACCAACCAGTTGTACTGCGGACAGGCAAAACTACTGTTGCTCCAAGATCAATATTGGCAGGGAAGGTGGTGGGATCACTTAGTCCTGCATGAGGATGGCCTCTGAAGCTGGAATTAATTACCAAGAAGACTTGTGAGTTGATAGCCAGGTGGGCACGGGTTTTCTCAGTGTTTCCATTACTTTTTGTTCCTCCTGCATTTTTGGAATACTAGTGATGTGCCCAACACAAGAAGAGTCTGTCTTCCTATGTTGGGTACCTTATCACGTTTAATAACACCAAATATGAGTATTTGGGGAATAACATGCAGATTTGTGCTTCTCTCAAGGCAAAGTTCTCAATTCACTGAAATGATGCTCTACACAGCTCAACTGCAACACGCAACGATGAATAAAGAGAAGCTGAATTCAAGCATTCGGGGCAATGAAGGAGTCAATGGCTATGCCAATCTTGAAAAGGCTGAGAAGGCAACAGATGTGGTCACAGAAGAGGTAGACTGGCTCTGTGATGCAAGGCTGCTGAGTCATGAAACCATCTAAGGCATGTTTCCTTGATCTATCCCTAGGAAGGAGACCTACCCGACCCCTAAATGCAATAGACCTGAAGCACAATGCCCAAAAGGAGGGACTGCCTCGGTCCTACTGTGTAACCATGGCTTGAGAATCCTGGGTTGTCAGAAGTGGATTCGGCTGATATATGATGTTTGTTACTAGAAGGAACTTTGGTTTGCAACCAGGTACTTTCGCCTTCCCCATGGTTAATCTCACCAATTATGTAAGGGCAAAACGAATTCACTCCATATAAAATATTTATTAGTCTGTACCTTGCTATCTCAGTGAAACCATGGATGAGATGCTCTACTCATCTCTTGACTCTTCTTCATAATCAAGAAATCCAAGGTCTCCTCTGGGATCGCTACACCCTTACTCAGTATGCAAGCCAGGAAGTGCTGGAGGCACTTTGTACTTATAACATCACTGTGAGCACCGGTATTCGTCAGATGACTGTCGCCCAAGCAAGAAATCAAGGCTATGGGGGACAGCAAATAGTTGCTGACATGATGCAGATGGCTTAAAGTAGGAGCTTGGAGTATAAGGTAAGTGAGGGACTCTGCCTTCTAATTTTCCTAAAACAAAATGACATTCACCTACTTCGTCACCTACTAATTTGCTGTCCAGTTATCAGCTTCGCTGATTTCAAGAAGGATCTGTTGCCCTAGAGTGTTTGCAGAACCTTTAAAGCAGAACTCCCAGGCTTGTCCTATCTGCATGTGTTGCTGACACCTCCTGGCACTGGTCACCAATGACCTTTAATGGTCCCTCTGTGGAAGGTGGTCCCATGTTCCCCCATTCTTGGGGGATGCACCCAACCTGTTTCTCAATAGTGACTAGAGCACTCAAAAGGAAGGTGGCAGGACCACAAGTACCCAGAAGACGTACAGCAGATTATAAGGTATTGTAGTGCAGCATTTGATACTGCATTCCTTGTCGAGGGGCCAACGCACCTTCCATACCTGGGATAAATGGTTCTGATTCTGAAGGGCATGGATAAGTGAAGGTCATTGGTGGCATTGTCAACTGCTAGTGTTGAGTATTAATGTCACCCAAAAACAAAAAGAGGAGTGTGGAAAATTAGAGCAGAAGAGTAGCCACTTAAACTACAGTACACAGCCTAAGCTCTTCTGGGCCCAAATGATGATGAGTCCAACATCTCATTTGTGAGCACTAGTCTAATGTTACATGACTCGCTTATATGATTCAGTTAAAGACTGTAAGGAAATCTACTATTTAATACTAGTAAAAAAAAAAAAATTATCAATACATTTCATGCAAAGTACAACAACAATTTTATAAAAAACATATCTTCAGAAGAAGCCCCACACCAAGGTTCTGGGTATGAGTAACCAAAACCATTTAAGTCCAAAACATTAAAAGCAATGTCTCTATTGCAGGCCACAAGTCCCCATGGTAAGGAAGAGGTCAATCAAATATTCAATTCCTCCTTACTGGACAGTTAAAAACATCAACAAGCGCCTCAGTGGATCTTTCTTGGTTGGTACGTGTTCCACATTCATCAAGACTAATGGTTGCATAAATGATGAGGAAATCAGAAATCCTGAATCGTACACAATCAATTAAAGGTCCAACAGATTAAATTTGAAAACCAAGATCCTGCAAGGTAATTGTAAAGAGCAGACCCAACCTCCTTAGGTCAGACAATGAAGATGGCCCTTTCTTAATAGGATCAGGCCATTTCTGTAATAGTTGCCTTAATTGGAGCGACAGGCGAGCCCTCAGATGCCAAAAATAATCTGTGACTTATTTGTAGCATAAAGTCGTCTGGTACTGATTTGCCATGAAATAACTAGATCCCAATGAAACACTGTATTGTGATATCTGATTTTCTCACTGAGTTTTGGATTAAAGTGTTTAGTTTGAATCATAACTTTGGTGTGGGGCTTCTTTATGAAGTTATACGTTTTCTATGAAAATGGTGTTACAATCTTAATGAATTGTATCGATTAAAATATTTTTGTACTACTATTAGACAGACTTTCTTACAGTCTTTGATTGAATTATATAAGCAAGTCATGTCAAACTAGACAAGCAATCTTAATTGAGATGCTTAACTCATTATGTTTTGAGAATGGAATAGTTTAGGTAGTGCATTGGCATACTTGTGTCATGCATGGTGCATGTGACTGCAGTTTAGCAGTGTGGCGGAAAAGGCAGAAGTACAAGGATAAATGGAGTAGGCCAAAAACTCTACTACACTATATTTTACTATCTCAGCAGGATCACTCATGAAACAGGTAAGGATAAAACTTTTTGTCATATAAATGTTATCAGTGAGTTTGAGAGGTGTACGATAGGAGATCGCACAGCGTACTTCTTTTGTATTCTATCCCTGCTCTAACTCCATTTCTGGAAAGGGTCTCCCTGAGCTACTACTGTAGTTTCTAGGTACCTTTCTGAGCTGATCTAACTCCTCCTCTGAATAGGCCACACACAAGTATTAGAGCAGGTCTTAGATCCCTATCTGTAAAACTATAAGTGTGCTCCCAAGTAGGCCTTTTAGTTCTATTTCTGTAGAGTCTAGGTGCCCTCCTTGATTATCCTATCTCCACAACTGGGTACCTCTTTACTGAACTACTACTGTAGTTGTAGGTACATCAGTAGGCTGTCCTAACTTTAAATCTTAGTAGGCCGCCCAGACATCCTACTGTGCTGACAAGGTACGCTCCCGGATTACAGACCTCCGCCTCTGGGCAGGCCTCACATTCCTACTACTATGGTGTCTGTGTCCCCACCTGGACACCCTTAACTACACTTTTAATCTACTACTGCATTGTCTAGGTCACCTCTTCAGTACCCCCAACTATATATTTAGGTATGTGTTTCAGTCCTACTTCTGGATTTCTTGGTGCATCACTAGTCAGACTCTAACTCTACATCTGTCTAGGTATTGTGGAACTACAAAAGTAGGTCTAAACCCATCACTAGGAAGCATTAATGTACTCCCCCTGGAAAAGATTTGCAGATCCCCGAGTCAATAGGGTATACCATTGGGGTGCCCTGTTTACTACACTTGTCATTATGTCTGTTTTTAAATTATCTCAAGAATAAATTATACATCAATGTAGCGTAATCTATGATGCAGCTATGGTTTAAAAAATGTCCCCTGCAAAAAAAGGTACTACCATTGTTTGAAAAGGTCTAGTACAGTTTACACTCATCATAACTAAATAAAATAATAAATTGCCCTCCCCCTTCCCCTCACACCATTTCCCCATATGCTACCTTAACCAAACTTCCAATTACTTCAACCTCCTATCCTATCTAGTCTTCCTTTTCTTTGCTGACTCCTTCTCACCTTACATCTTCATTTCTCAATAAAGGCAGCTTGCTGACTTCACACACTCTCTCTCCTCTCTCTTAATCACTTACTTTTCACTACAGGTAATTTGTTGAACTCAATCTATCCTTTAGTTCTTCCCCTAAACACTTTCAGCTTTTTCACCCAAATCAACCTCCACACATCTTTATCTATTTCCTACCTCACAAATATGCACCATTGCTTATTCCAAATTCCAAAAGCACCTGCTCCACCTTCACACATGCTTACATCCAACCACAATATAAGATATAAAAGAAGCGGGGGCGTGGCCTAGCTTCGAGGCAAGATGGGCGCGTAGTGCCTCGGCTCCGCCGACAACCTCCTGCCAAATCATCATCCTGCTACCTATCCTGGCATCTAGAGCCGAACTCTGACTCTTCACGGCTAGCGGTCCTGGCCCCTGCATCGCGGAGCCCCTGCGCTGCCTTCGGGCCCGAGAAGCGGTCCTGTAGTTTTGGGCCCGGAGGTGTCCCCACAGCCTGGGGCTAAAGTGAGCCTGGGCATGGGCGCGGCACGGCTGGGAAGGCGGCCGCGCTCCACCGGAAGTCGCCGGTCTGCAGGGCAACACCTGAAACCTGACGGCACTGTGACGCTTGGTCTGGGATCTCCTGTTGCGGGCGAGGGACGCAACTCACATCGCTCCTGGGTGCTTCGGCAGCGCACTATCTTGTGGGAGAGCCCCCCCTTGGAACTGCCTCTTCGTCTTGTGGTGGGGTGCCTCTCTATAACCCCCACTTCTGCCGCCGGAGGATCAGCGGGACGCCACTGAGGCGGGAACTCCCCCCCACGTATTGGCCGAGGACATCGATCGGCGCTCCCCGCGGTCACAGCTGAGGAGGACCGAACATCGCTGGGGCGGAGTGTCCAACTACGGACGGGGAGTGGTGCGCCTGACTTAGAGGTACGGAGGTGGGGTGCGCCACGGCGAGATATCGATTTTGGACGCTTCCTTCCTTGCTGCCCTGATGGCTGTAGCGGTGTGCATGGGCGCTCTACACTGACGAGACTGCGACGCAATTTTACCTGCTGTGCCACAGGTGTCCTCAACTTTGGGATTTGGGCGGCGCCATACACTGGGGAAAACGCCGCTGCCATTCTCTCTGGCTCCCCTGCAGACCCAGAGGCTCACACGGCGAGCAGGAGACAGTTGGGCGGTTGGCATGCGCTGAAGGACCGGCCATTACTTATCGGACTCCTGGTGTTGCAGTTGGTTTGCTTGGGCCTCCCTTTGCCGGAGGTGGGCCGGAGAGGACCCGCTTGCCCCTCGGGACGTGCAGGCTGTTGAGGGACGCCATTTTGCCACGGCATACCTGCGTGTTGTGTCCAAGGCGACTTATCTGGAGTACCTCTTACCACGCTCACTCTACCCTAGTGCCTCCCCTGTTAAGAACTAGCTTAGTCCCTCTGCTGGCTCAATCAAGGGCCCCATCATGTCCAACGTTAAAGGAGCCAAGGCTTCCCAGCAAAGTAAACTTGATCGGTACACCTGTGCGAAGTCGGAGCTACCTGATGGGAGGGCACTGGGAAACGTCTCCTAGCATGGCGCAGAGCAGGGTCCTCCTGGGCCCACTCTGAAGGACCTAATGGTAGCCATTACTGGAGTTCGGACGTCCATAGATACCCTCTCCTCTGAAATGACGCTAATAAGGGCCGACCTCGCCAACTACCGAGAAAAAGTGCAACAGCTCGAGACCACCGCTGCAGGATTAGTGGGTGACATATCGCAAGTTCAAACTGAGGTCGCGGAACTGCAGGCCTTCCGCAAATCTACTGAGGACAAGCTTGATGATTATGAAGGAAGACTGCGGCGCAACAACATACGCGTCCTGGGGGTGCCAGAAAAAATGGAAGGCCCTACTGTGGACCTATTCATTGAGAACCTGATCCTGACTAAACTGCAGCCAAAGGGTCTCTCCAAACTTTTTGTCGTTGAGAGGGCGCATAGAGTGCCTGGGGGTCGCCCGAGGCCGGGAGCTCCACCTCGCCCAATACTGGCCTGTCTGTTAAATTACCGAGATAGAGACACGATCCTCCAGACCGCCAGGGTTGCCCCCCCCGCTTCACCTGGATAACGCAACCATTACTTTTTTCCCTGACTTTACCCGTGGGGTACAGATGCGTAGGTGCACCTTTCAAGAAACGGCTGCGAGCCAGAGAACTGAAGTACGCCATGCTCTTCCCTGCGCGGTTGCGTGTTGAGGCAGATGGGAAAACCTATTTTTTCGATCATCCTGAGGCCGCGTCAGACTGGCTGGACAGTCGGAGAGACCTTCGGAGGGATGGTCCATCGGGCAGCTGAACTGCAGGGGGGAGCTGCGTTGTAAACCACTAGATGACCCTGAGGTCACTGTCTCCCATCATGGATGGGCGCCTACCTGGGGGCTCCCCAATGCCACCTGGTGCAGAACTGCGCACTTTGCTATGACACAACATGCTATTGCTCAATTTGACCCTCTCGCACACAGTTTTAGATGTCCTATAAATTGGGAGTGAGGATCGGGGGAATGCTACAGCCTCCCCCCCACGTTCTTCTTTTAGTTGGCTTTTTGCTTTTTTTTTTTTTGATGGGCGACAGGCACTCTGCATTTTTGGTTCAGATGGGCAGTTTGAGGCCCAGAGTGCAGGGAAGCAGGGAGGGGGGGATTTGAGAGGGACTATGTTTTTGTTGATTTTTTCTTATGATTGTATATTCGATGGCATAGTCTCTAACTGTAAACTGCAATTTCACTCCTTACTGACACGCAAATGGGTGCGCAGCGTAACAGGGAAGTTAAAATCTTAAGTTGGAATGTTAACGAGTTAGGAGACAAAATCAAACGAGGTGTGGTGACCCAGCACATAAAAAGACTTTCCCCAGACATAGTCCTCCTCCAGGAAACGCATCTAATAGGCAACAAGTGTGGGGCAATGTGCAGATGGGGATACTCGATGGTGGCACATGCGGGTTTCACATCTAACTCGAGAGGAGTGGGTATCATTGTTAAAAAATAATTTCCGCTGTCGGTTGTATCCACCTACATAGACGACCGTGGGCGATATGTGGGTATCGCTGGCACATGGGAGGGCCATAAAATAACCTTTCTTTCAGTTTACGCACCCCCTGGATTGCAATCAACTACATTTACTGACCTCAGTGCTTTGTTACTTACACTGCCAGCAGGGCACCTCGTCATTGACGGGGACTTTAATTCCGTCGTATCGGGTGAGTTGGACAGGCACCCGCCGCATCTCTTACCCCCAACGACACACTCCTTCTCTAACTTTTTGGATGCAATGGGTTTAGTAGATATATGGAGAACTTATAACCCAGACAAAATACAACACACTTTCTACTCTAACGCGCACCACAGCCTCTCCCGCTTAGACTACATACTTGCCCCCGCTTCCCAGGTCGCCAACATTCACGAGATCAGACAACTACCTAGGGGTATATCTGATCACTCCCCCCTATGGGCTCACATAGTCTTAGACTACAGGCAAGTAGGGCGCGTCGCCCCCATAAATCCCTGGCACTTCAAAAACCCCAAGATACGTAAGGATCTGATCAAGTCCATTGACGATTACTTTATTGAAAATGAGCACACGGTTGAATCCCCGCAAACACTCTGGGAAGCCTTTAAAACGGAGGTCCGAGGCCAGGGCCTGTCCCTCATAGCGGGAGCCAAAAAAGAAAGACTGAAAGACATCTCAGACGCTGAGCATAGGATTCACCAACTCGAGCATACCGTTCACTCAAATCCCACACCCGAAGCGATGCACGAACTCCGACTCTGCCAGGACGAATATAGGGCTCTTGTTACTGATCGCGCCAAAATAATGGGACAAGAAAAACTGGGCCGTATCTACGACTGGGGAGATAAAGCGGGGAAGCTGATTGCCTGGCTAGATAAGAGGGAGCGCGCTAGCCGCCTAGTCCCTGAACTCAAAGGAGCGGACGGTAACCCCGTCACGGACCCCCAAGATATAGCTACTCAATTTGCTGCCCACTATCACACAGTATACAAATCGGTGGCCCCCTTTACATTTGAGGACTCCCTTGACCTTCTAAAGGATATTTCCCTTCCTACCCTTTCAGAGGCCGATCGCCTATTCTTGGATAGTTCCCTCTCCACTGAAGAAATCGCATTAGCAATACGAACGCTACATCCTGGTAAAGCTCTTGGCCCCAACGGTATCCCTATCAAGCTGTACAAGCTTCGCCCTGACAAATGTGGCCACTATCTAAAATCCATGTACACCTGCAGCCTAGGAACGGGGATGCTGCCTCTAGACCAGCGCCTGGCCACCATCGTTACCATATATAAAGAAGGTAAGCCAAAAACTGATTGCTCCTCCTATCGGCCCATCTCCCTACTCAACGCTGAGCCTAAAATCCTAGCTAAAGTACTTGCTAACAGGCTGGTTAAGGTTATAGGGGACCTAATCCATCCCGATCAATCGGGTTTCATGCCTCGGCGGAATACTGCCCTGAACCTGCGCAGAGTGCACGGGGTGTTGGGTAGGGCCTCAACCATACGTGAGGACACAATCATAGCATCCCTAGATGCCACCATGGCATTCGACACCCTTGAATGGCCCTATCTCTTTGCAGTGCTAACAAAACTTGGATTTGGCCCGGTCTTTATCAGTTGGGTGAAACTTCTATACGCCGCATCCCTGGTGCAGGTGGTCGTGAATAATAAAAAATCCGACCCCTTTGCACTTAGTCGTGGCACCCGCCAGGGCTGCCCCCTCTCTCCCCTGCTGTTCGCTCTGGCCCTAGAACCCCTTGCAGCGTGGATCCGCAATGATGTGGCCATTCGTGGGCTGCATTGGGCGCCGGGCTGGGAGGACCGTATCTCCCTCTATGCGGACGATGTTCTCCTCTACCTCGCCTCCCCCAAGGGATCCCTTATTGTCCTATTTGACATCCTAGACATCTTTGGGAGACGCTCTGGATTCCGAGTCAATTGGTAGAAGTCACTCATATATGTCCTTAGTGGTAACTCCCCATAATTGCCCCGAAATTGCCCAATATCTATTGTCACTGACGGCTTTAAATAGCTAGGCATATTTATTTCTCTGGATCCGGCACTCCGATACGCCCGTAACTTGGCCCCACCCCTGCAACGCCTTAAAAGCGACATTATACACTGGAAATCGCTCCCTATCTCTTTGTTGGGCAAGGCAGCATTATTTAAAATGATGTCCTTGCCACGTTTCCTCTATGCACTGCAAAATGCCGCGGACCCTGTCCCTAATTCGTGTTTTGGGGAAATAGAGGGCCTTCAAAGGGACTTCCTTTGGGGTGGAAGGCCACGCATAGCCTTATCAAAACTCAAGCTTGGTTGGTACGATGGTGGAATTGGACTGCCAGACATTAAAAAATACGAATGGGCCGCTCATCTTATAGCTATAAACCATGGCACCTACGGCCCCCCCGACGCCCCGGGATTCCGTTTGGACCACTGGCTCCTTCCTAACAGGACGTACGGTCGGGCACTGTACTCCGCACCTGGCAAATTCCAACTCACAGGGCCCACCAAGCACACAATTAAGATATGGCACGCTGCAACACAGTCACTGGGCTGGGCCAACAGACTAACACTTGCCACCCCGCTTTGGGACTCACTAAAGCTAGGTTACCTGGGCAACTCAAAGGGGTTTGATAAGTGGGACCTGATTGGTATTTCCACTATTGGTGATCTTTGGGAGGCAGAGGGAGTAAAACCGTTTAGCGCACTGAAGACTCAGTACTCACTTGCTGACTCTGAGTTATTCAGATATCTTCAAGTCCGACACGCATTACAGACCGCACTGCCAAGGGATGCCTCCTTACCGGATAGCTCCCCCCTGGAGGATAGGCTTCTTGACGGGCACTTGCCTGAGCGGGCTATATCCCTGACGTACAGAAAACTAATTAACAACATGCGTGATCCCCTGACCCTACTGCGGGAGAAATGGACGGAGGACGGTATTGATTTAGACGACGAAGGGTGGCAGACGGCGATCTCATCCCCTAAAACAGTCGCAATATCAGCACGGCTCCGCCTGGTGCAACTCAAAATCTTGCACAGAATATATATAACAGGACCTCAACTGGTGCACATGGGGGGTCGTACGGATGGGTCTTGCAGACGGGGGTGTTCCCAGCCAGGTATTTTCATACACATCATATGGCATTGTAGACTAATTCAGGAGTACTGGCATAAAATACATTCAATTATGAGTGAAACCTTAGAGGCTGAAATCCGGCCAGAAGCTCCTAGAAGCCTCCTTAATATCTGGGAACCCACAGACCTCAACACCTACGCCATACAATGGGTCACACTCGGGTGCATGATAGCCAAAAGGAATATTGCACAGAACTGGGGGGCCTCACACGCACCCACAATCGCGGACTGGAAAAAGGACCTTGATTGGTGCATGCAACGAGAAAAATCTGTGTACACTGCAAGGGGTTGCCCCCGGAAATGGTCCAAAATATGGACCCCCTGGAATCTATACCGAGGTGGAATATGTACCCCCCCCCCCCGATTGACTGATATAGATGTCTCCCCTTCCCCGTAACTCCAACTGCAAAAGCATATTGTGTACTGATGAATCCTTGTTTTCGCCGCTACCTATGTCATTATATTGTGATACTATGCCTTGTTGTCGAAGTATTTCTAACAAAAAGAGTTAAAAAATAAAATATATATATATAAAAGAAGCCAAACCAGACTAATAAAAACCCGAAACCTGCTAAAAAAAGGGCTCTACTCTTACTTCCACAAACTCTTCTCGCTATCCATCCTTTCATATTTTACCAACCTCTTCCATCCTACATTCGACCACTTGCTTCTTTCCCAATATTCCCTCAGCACACTAAGAGCATATCCCTCTTCCTTGCCTCCATACCCATAAAGGGGTTAATCAGACTACTGGAGCAACTTGATGAACCATCCAATAGATCATGACCACTGTCTTTGCTGCCTCACGAGCTGGAGCTACAATATGAGCGGCAACTCAAGCACTGATGTGAGCTGCAACATGAACTACAACAGCAATTACAAGGGTAACTGCAATAGGAAATACAACATGAGAAATGTGGTGCTGAAAGCTGATACATCTACTCTTCCACTACCTTTTGTGCCTTCACCCAACATAGTAGTGTAAAACAGAGGGATCTTTAACAGACATATTAATAGGTATTCAAAGTACCCTATAAGAATACCAATATTTGGGTAAAACTCTACTCCTTGCAGGAAGTTTAACACTTAATATAACTCAAAGAACCATGATTTCGACCACTATCTTATCATAGCATTTATTCAATGAGGGATCCCTAAGCAAAACAGAAATCATATCTAAGACCTACTAGCAATCTGGACATCCTTTTCATCACTGGCATGCAGCTTGGCAAAGACGAGGGCTACATAATGCACATAGCAATACTCAACTGATCTCACCTGTTCGACCTCTCAGCCCTTAAGGTGGTTTTTCCCCAAACGTTTTGCTTTCTACCCTCCTGTGTGCTGAAATTCCTTTTTGTTGGTCTTAGGGCTAACTAGGTGCTAAAATGCTTGTGCTTACGCCTTAAAACATGGTAAGATTGACCTACACTTGATTGGCACATGTACCCAGGCCTCTAAATTTAATGCTGCTTGTGAGCCTGCAGCACTCATTGTGCCACCAACTTAAGTAGCCTTTTAAAACGTGTCTCAGGCCTCATATTGCAGCCTATGTGCAGTTTCAAACTGCCAATTCGACATGGAAAAAGAAATCCCTTTCCAGGCCTAAAACATCCTATTTTAATACATATTTCACCCCTCAGGGAGGCCCTAAACCACTCATAGAGAAGGTCAAAGTGTATTTAAAAAGATGGGCATGTACTTTTTGCTTTTACTTGTTGTAGTAGCATTTGTTTTTCACTATTGTGAGGCCTACCTCTCCCATAGGATAACATTGTGTGACTTTATTACATTTAATAAGTGATAACTTGCAGAGATGTCATGATTGGTCTAAAAAATGTTGTCATTTAAAACCATCCTTAATGGTAAAGTCTTTTTTTAAGTAAAAATTCTGAAAAGGCTACTTTGAGAAAGTTGCCATTTTCTTGTCCTAAACGTTTAGTGCCTGCAGCCTGTGTCCTGTGTCACATGTGTGTGGTTAGCATAGCAGTTGGCCTTTGTGTATTCCTCTCAGACAGTTACACAAAGGGGTACTAGATGTTGGCAGAATGGGCCATCCTGTCAGGATGTGTGGGGCAGAGCTGTTCCAGACCCCACTAACATTTCAAAGGAGCTAACTCAGCACACTCCCAAACAACTTCATACCAGTCTTTTGCCACTCCAGACCTCTTGGAGCCTGAGTAGGCATGAAGGAAATTCCAGAACCATCTTTTAGAGGGTGGGACGGACGGACGACTCAAGAGGTTTCTTCCACTTTATATCGGCAGAAGGTAGGAAAATAGGACCCTTTGATCCACTCTTCAGTTCACTCCTCTACATGTGGAGGACCCCCAGAAGGACTACCTTGTACTTCAAAGGGCTGCCCTACTGTTTGAGGCCTACTTTCTATTTCAGAGGACAGCCGTGCTGCTACCAGAGGACCCTGCTGCTTAAAGCCTGCTGTCAGGACTAAATATTGTCTGAGCAATGGCCCAGTAAAAGTGATGCACGATTAGTGTCCTACCATGCCCTGCAATGCTCAAAAGACTGGCTCACCCCAGGGAACACCATAGGGAATGGGTTAAAGGGACAAAATTAGAAAGCTGGCCAACCGTTGGTCACACCTCATTTCACCTGTACTCTCTAGCTACTGCTTCTTCATTTGGGACTTCTGAAGTTCCCAAAAGCATGTTCAATGTGTGCTACAGAAGAACAGACTCACATTAGCAACAGTAAACAGTAAGCCTGTGTCTTCACAACTCACAACAGGTTAGTACACTCACAATCTATTGAACCTAACTAGTATGACCAGGATACAGAAATCTCAATTGAACCTGGGTAGTAGTATGGACAGGATACAGAAATCTGGTTTGGTTGGTGCAAGACGCACTTAGTCACCAGGGTCACGTTGTTCCCCAAAGTCTATTCAGCTATGGGTTGGTAGTGCAAACGCATTTGTCACTAAGTAGAAGTTCTAACTCCCAAATTGACTTCTGTAATTTAGTTGTTTTAAGGCTGAATCCTTGATTTCTGCAGTAATCTTTAGCGCTTGTTAGAATTGGTCAATGGCGTTTTCTGGGATTGTGCGCGCGCATGGCTGTTGGTAAGTATTTTACTCACTGTCACTTTTCTAGTGTTCAGGAGCTGCCACAAGTCAGGAGCCTGGATGAAGACCAGATGGCTCTATCAGGTGGAAGATGCTGCTGCTACTAAAAGACCTGGTGAGGACCGGAATCAAGAAAGAGCTGCTCTAGGGATGATCCTTCCTCGAGCACCAATCATCGGGCAAAGGGTACAGTTGTTGGATGTGGTTTTTATGGTCTTTTCCTTCCAAGATGACCACCAACTTTTGCATCTCTTGCAAGGCCATCTTGGGAGCTTCCAGAACTGTCCAGAATGTCTTGCTGTGAGTACTAAAGAATGTGTGTTATGTGCCTCAAAGTCGTTTGCACGTTATAACCTGTTACTGCTTTTCAATATGTCGTACTCAAGGTGCAGTTTCTTTTGGCAATGACAATAAACGTGTACCTTTGGTAATTGGATAATAGCTGGACAATACTGTATGGCAGTGATAACTTGTTTCTATATACACCTTTTGACTACTTTATTACTGCACTCAGGGTGTTCTGCCACAGCTTGTGTCTCCCTGAACACACCATTAATGTCCAGGTCTCATCTTTTAGGGCGGAAACTGAGCTACTTATTGATAATGGTTGGGCCAGCTTGGAGAGCAATCCTCCTGAGGCCAAGGTGACCGTGACAGATGCTTTGTACCCTTTAGAGGACTGCCCTGCCCTGCCTTGCTGCGTGATTCCAGGACTACCAGATTGACATCAAGGGCTAGTTGTCTGGCCTCATGTTCTGAGTAATTGGGGCATAAAAAGCTCCTACAACGTGAACCCTTCACCTGAACCCTGCCTGAAGTGAGTCCTGCCCTCAAAGTGGTTCCCACCCAGGCCTGGACCCTTGGGAGTGGTGTTAAAGGTCCCCAAACAGCCAAAAACAGAGAGTTGGAACTTAGACATTTTTCACAAAAAGTGGCCTGAGAATCAACAGGAGACCGGGACCTACCTGCTTGCCGATCCGTTCAATGTGCATCGCCAGTCGGCCTAACTTTGCGGTAGCTCACGCTATGTTTTTCTCTAAAGATGCAAATCCTTTTCAGCTGCCCCTCTTCAGAACAGTATCCAGTCTCGTGCAGCCCTCGTCAGCTAAAGCCTGAAGCTTCATCCCGCTGAAGATTTTCAACTTCCCAAAAAGTGACTAAGCCCAACTTTGGAAATTTTCACTGCAACTTCATCCAGCGGCTTCCCATTGGCGATGCCTCTTCCTTGGACATCATCGGCTGCCTTTCCCCACAGAACTTTACCTTCTCAGACATTTTTCTTTTACGTTCGAAGCTAAGCTGAGACTGGACCCAATCCACTTCATGCATCCGAACTGCACTCCATAGCGGTCAGCCATAACTTACGACCTTGTCCCAGTCTTGTATGACTAGTTATCCGTGGTTGGCGCTTTGATCATTTAGGTGCTATTTTTCAACAAACCTTTAAAAGGTCAGAATTCCAGTCCTACGTTTTGGGTTTAATTTATTTTTGTGTAATTTTGTTTAGTAGAATGTTCTCTCTATATTTCTAAATTGGTGTAGGATGTTTCTTGTGTTGTGTTTCCACTTTATTTCTGTTTGAGTGCTGCATAAATATTTAAGACATTGCCTCTAAGTTAAGCTGAATTGCTTTTTTGCAAAGCTACCAGAAGGATGAGCACAGGTTAATTTAGTGACGTTTGTGGGACACCCTGACAGGGATTGTGGTCATTGATTGAGAAGAATCTGCACCCTCCTCAATCAAAAACCCAATTTCCTACATCACCCTTTTCAGAAATTGGTTTCCAGTGAAGACTGGTGGAGGAATAACAGTACTCCACAAACAGTCTCTACCAACATCATTAATCATGTACTTCATCGTTTTGGAATGTGAATGAAACCTAATCTGCTCTCCAACTTCAATGTTCTCAGTCTCATTCCTCCATATTTAAATTGATTACACCAACAATCTTTCTGTCAAAGATGCTTTTACAAGTAGCAGTGGGTACCAGGGAACCTCAAAACCATGTGGGACCAACCAGCAATGCACCGGACATCCTGTTTTATTTTCCACATTCAAACATTTGACTTCCACTGGTTACTAGTCAACCCATTCAGTTAGTCATATCCATGACGCTTTATTTGTTAACATATGCTTTACATCAGTAACTAGACACAGCCCAATGGAGCAATCATCACATCATTCTGTTCTCTCTGAATATGTTCATGGCATTCAAACATTCTACAGACTTTATTCCAACTATAAATATCAGAATCTGGAAAAAAGTGGATGTAAAATATTTTCAAGAATCCAGTTCCACAAATGCTTACCAGTGGCTTTCAACATGGTGATCTTCTGAAAACTATACACCTTATACCTAACAGAAGTGGAGCTGATTGGTTAAACTCGAACTACAACAAAACAGAAGCTAGATCCCTCTAAATATTTGGAGAAATAGATGCAATCTCAGTGATCAAAAGTAGCACTAAAGGCGATACAGAAACAACTGAACCACACTTAAAAAGGCAGAATGGTCACACTACACTCAACGCATCTAGGAGGCTAAATGCCTGTTGGACATGTGCCCTTCCTGCAGGGGCACCCAGGATTTTTTGCCATTCTATTGAGCCATATTTGTGTTAGCTCTAGAAGTCTGTGCAACCCCCGATACCCAGAGGTAAAGTTCTTGTGCACTCCCTGTTAAACATGGGAACATTAGGGAAAACGTTAGCAAGCCTAATGAGAACACCTAAGGGAGCTGATTATATCACTGAACTGCTCACAGAAGATGGTGAAAGGGTCAGAACGCCGCCAAAAATTCTAAGTACAATGACCAGATACTATGAGAAGCTTTATACTTCCCAGTCCAAATCCTCAAAGGCTGACATAGTGGACTATTTGGACACTATAGCGCTGGCGTGGTTCAGTCACAGTGCTAGACAATACATGGAGCTCCCCATCACGGTTGAAGACATTAAACAAGTGATTGGAAAGATGCCGGCGGGGAAAGCTCCGGGAGCGGACGGACTAACTGCAGCCTTATATAAGGAATATTCTGATTTAATAGCTCCACGCCTGCTGCAGGTATATCTAGAGGCGGCGGAGACAGGTATCCTCCCTTCCACCCTACGTGAGGCCACCATTATCGCCCTGCTGAAGCCAGATAAAGATCCTACAGCGCCTGATTCATATCGCCCCCTTTCCCTAATAAATCTAGATGCAAAAATATACGCCAAACTCATAGCCAACCGGCTACAACCAATGTTGCCACAGATAGCGCTGCCGGACCAGTCTGGTTTTATACCAGGACGTTCAACGGCCCATAATTTACAAACATTGTTTGGCCTGCTTCACTATCTGGCTCCGCCTGTACAAGCAGTAGCCACGCTATTAGACGCCACAAAGGCATTCGATTAGCTGGAGTGGCGATTCCTGTTCACACTGCTACCCCGCTTAGGGTTTAGCCCCCTATTCATCCAACAAATACAGTTGCTCTATACAGGCCCTGTGGCACGAGTTAAGATTAACGGACAAATGTCAGAACCTGTTGCCATAACCAGGGGAACAAGACAGGGATGCCCACTGTCGCCCTTGTTGTTTGCCATCGCCACGGAACCATTGGCGGCCCGTCTACGCCAGCATCATACACAGCGAAGCATAGGGTTTACGTCTCGAGGACTGTTGATCTCCATGTATGCAGATGATATGATAATATATCTAACCAACCCAAAAGAAAACTTTGTAGCAGTAATGAGAGAGATCGTTCGCTATGGTGAGCTTACAGGAATCCAGGTAAACTGGTCGAAATCGGTGATCTTTCCACTCACAGATGACACCACCCCAGTGGACGTAGAATTTCCTATTCAGTGGGCGAGTGGTGAAGTCAAATATTTGGGAATATGGATAAGCAGATCACTCGAGGAAATATGGCTAGCGAACTATGGGAAAGTAATGGACTGGATAGAGAGTAAGACAAAGCGATGGAGACAACTTCCACTATCACCGATGGGTCGCATAGCCATCATCAAACTGGTAATCCTGCCCAAACTATTATACTTGTTTGCAAACATTCTGATGCTGCTGAATACACTCTTTTTCCGGAAACTGAGATACAATATGATAGACCTGGTGTGGGCGGGCAAGCAACCTAGGGCTGCCTGGAAGCTGCTGACCCTACCCTTTACTCAAGGTGGACTGGGAGCTCTTGATTTCGAACTTTACGCATACAGCGCGCAAGCACAGTACCTGCACTTCTGGCACCACCCAACGCCTTTTCAGCCTCATGTGGCGATAGAAATAGATAAAGTAGCCCCCATGCCTCTAAACACGGCAATCTATCAGCCTTACAAAAGACCACACTTAGAAATTGACACGGTGGAAACCATGAGGTGGGCATGGACAGGAATTGCAAGGAGGGCAAACTTGAGGAAATGTACGCCCCATCCATGCCAATAGGGGGCAACCCGCTACTAACTCCATTAATGGACAAAGCTATTACATTAAGAGCAAAGGCACATGCATTGGAAAAAGGCAGCGATCTATTCCCTAGGGACACAATCCTGACGATACAACAAATGTGTAATCCCGAAGCACCCACATCTTCGGATATGTTGTTGTACTATCAGATTAGGGCTGCATGCCGCGCTAGATACGCGTCATTTCCACAGGTGCCTCCTACACTACCTGCGCTAGAGAATGTATTGGCTAACCCCTCGCCCCACAAACTGATTACGCGAATTTACAGCATAACGCAAAAAGAGTCACCTATAATAATATGCACTACAAAAGCAGAATGGGAGAGAGACTCCAATCTCACTATCACGGAAAAACAATGGCAATATTGCTGTTCACAATTAGAAAGCCTCTCACCAAATTATAGACTAAGACTGATTTATTTTATCTTTCTACACAGACTATATCGGACGCCCTCTCAGCTGCATCGTATGGGAATTTATCCGGGCACAAAGTGTTGGAGATGTGGGGCTCATGGGGCCACATTCTCCCATCTGGCGTGGGACTGCAGACCTATTGAGAGCTTTTGGGTGGCGGTTTTGGGGCACATCATGCAAATAACTAATAACAAGGTTAGGGCCTCCCCGTTGACGGCACTCTTGGGCTATGTGGCCGAAGTCCCGAAGAAGTCCCGGAAACTTACGTCCATGCTACTCTTATTAGCTAAAAGGCAGGTTGCGCTCAATTGGAAGCAGCAACGAGCCCCTACTATAGCAGCATGGTTGAATAATATAATATAGTGCAAGGACCAGCTATCCAATTATTGGGAATTAATGCCTAGCAGATCCAGACCTTTGGATATCTGGCAGCCATTCGTTACCTGGCTAGACGCGGGAGGTTCAGACCTATGCAGGAACTAAGCGGGGGTGCTGTGGTGGAGCGGCTGGGGCAAGGGGTAATCACTAAACATCTTGGACTGGGATCTAGGCACGGGGAATAAGATGTGAGAATCCAGAAAAGTGACATAAAGGGTATGGAAGATAGGATCAACTACATCACTAATACACATCACGTGACATACAGGGTGGCACTACAGTTCATTCGAATATGGCAGGCGGGTGGGGACAGAGGGGGGGGATACTGTTAAGTTAAGTTTAGACTTATTGTATATACACTTATGACATACGCTGTGACAAACTCATCAGAAGACAATGGGAATGCTGCTACACAAATGTTTGACTTCGCTGCCGGCCCGTTGGGTTGTAGGCATGATAGCTGTGTCATGATAGTCAAGTAATAGTAAATTTTGTGCTGCCGGCCTCCGGGATGTGTGCATACAGCTGTGTCGCGACAACTTGTTTAAATAAAATAAAAAAAGAAAACATGGGAACATTGATATACCCCAATTGACACACTAATTTTGCTGGTAAGTCCTTAGTAAGTGTTACCACTTGTACCCAGGGCCTGCACATTAAGTGCCACTAGTGGGCTTCAACACTCATTGTGCCACATACTACAGTATCCCTGTTAAACTAGTCTCCAGGCCTGGCATGTCAACCTGGCAAAATAAATCTTTTGCCAGGTCTAAACCTTCCATTTTAATACTTATACGTCATACCTAAGGTAGGCCTTAATAGCCAATAGGGCAGGATGCATGGTATAAGAAAAGTAAGTGACGTATATTTAATGTTTTAAATGTCACATGACTGGCGAAGGCTTCCCTGTAGTGTGATGGGAATTGCTCCCAGGCAGTGGACAAAGTACTTGGGTGTGGGGAGGTGTTTCTCTTTGTTGAGCAGGATGGTCTGAGAAATATACTCAGTCACTTCCTGAGCTCCAAATGATGTCTACCCTGTCACTGGCAGATGTAGCTCATATCCAAGCCTGCCTGCCTTTTGTCTTCCTAGAGAACTTGGCCCCAAAGGAAGTGGGAGGTGGAGCGGCCCCAGAACTGGTTTGAAGCTACTGCAAGAGAGGGTTTGCCCATTATCATAGCCATACCTCTGGGAGGACACAGGGAACTCTGACAAGAGGAAGAAAGGGTCTGTCATGTTGGATTTAGGGAAAGGGTAGTATAGTTTACAGTACAACACACAGGAAGTGCTACAAAAGTGGGTAGGGTTATCGCTGAGAGCTCCACAGTATTCTCCTCAGAACATTCCTGGACCCGAGATGATCAGAAGAAAGACTGCTCAGCTGTCTGAAACCTGAAGGAAGATTGGACCTGCTTGCCTTGAACCCAGGACCCCAGAAGTGACTCCAGAGGTCAGTTTACTGAACCCCTGTTTCAGTTTGAGGGACACAACAAGCTTCCAGATACGTCTCTCCCTGCAACTGAAGTCTGAATTAAAGATAATGCCAAAAAGCACAAAATACCAACCGTGATTATCTGGTCACACTAGACCTGGTCAAGATCAAAAGGGATATGGAAGAGGTTTGGTCCGCTGGAAAGTTTACATTCTGACATGCTATTTTAGTGGGTGGCAAAATGACTGTGGTAGCCCACTAGAAGAATTTACTTCACAAGTACTGGGTGCATTCAGTACCATACTCTAGGGACATGGGGTAAACTAAATATGACTATGAGTTTTATACCAATATAATCATGTGTAACAGAGAGAGCACCAGCACATAACCTCTGGTTGGGAAGGGCAAAGTGCACAAAGGTATATGGCCCAAAAATCAGATTCCGTAAAAAGGCAAAAAAATTGTGGATGACCCTGCAGTAAGGGTACATTTCCAACCTATACTATGCTCCCTACATTGTGGGCTACAACGCTTAAATACAGGTGACTTACTAATCTTTTAAAGAGAGGTTTTTACCTGTCGAAAGGGCTATTTTAACAGGTCACACTGCAGGTTTAAAGTACAGCATTCAGTCAACAATGCTAGACCCTGAAGACATTTTTTCTTTGTCACACTAGTAGATGGCACAATAAATGCTGCAATCCACAGGTGACAATTAACTTTGGTGGGTGCAGTGGGGGATTAGCCAACTTCTGCATGTTCTAGAGGTCAGGGCAAATAAACCGGATGCTTAAAAGCTGTGCCCCAGTGTGCAGAGTCTAAAAACCAGCAATAAAATTCAGCGGAAAAATGGGATTGACCTAGCTAAAAGGGGCATATTCTCACAGGAGCCTATATTTATATAATATATCAATCATCATCATCATCATCACAAGATTCATAGGCAACATTCATTAGTGCAAGCATAATTCAGAGTGGTGGATGACAGATGGCTTCTGCAGAGATGCAAAGACATTTTGTGGTTTCATTTATTACTACAGTATTGAACCCTTCACCCGAAATGATAATATATCGGTCTCACTCAATATAACCACGGAGAACTCAGAGGAAAGACAATTCTCTGAGGTAGGTTCTTATGCGATGATCCTAAAAGTAAATGATTTTTGATAGTGCACGACAGGTAAAGAGAACACTGTGTGACAAAAATGTCCCTCTGATATTGATGCAATATTTAAACAGCGTATTTTGCAGGCTTAGCGATATTGGCAAATTTAGAGTAAAGTGTTTTGGAGGCTTATAAGGTGAATGTAGCCTAAAGAAAAAATAAAAGTGAGCTTCTTTCCCTGAAATGTGCATGGACAGTAGAGAGCTTGAGAGCTTGTTGTGATTCTATTGTTTGATGGACAGGGAGCTGAGCAGTGTGGAGTATAACAGAGTGTTACACTCATAAAATGCAGAGACCTAGTTTGGGTGCTGCTAAATGTATCTAAAGTGGCCTGGGGGCTCCGGGATGAGAAAGTATAACAAGAACTGATAGTAGATACTGAACTGCACTTTACGGAAAACAAAGGGTCTGTTGATTCAGCAGTCACCCTCTGGGAGACATACAAAATGGCCTTCCGGGATCGTATGAAACTAGGGAGATGGGGGATCTAAACCGTAGGTTGAAGCAGGCAGAAGAAGCACCTGGGGCGCTGACTAACCCTTCAACTGTCCGCCGAATTGAGGCCCTGCATGCTGAACACCACAAGCTGGCACAGAATGAGGCCAAAACCCACATATTGGCCACACAAGATGACCTTTATGACACTAGAGACAAAGCGTGTAAGCTACTTGCATAGCTTAATCGGAGTGAAGCCGAGGCACGATGGGTGAGTAAAATTGTAGGTTATGACGGGGTATCCCACACCAGCAATAAGGGTATAGCAGAGGAGTTCGCAAGGTACTATGAGGCCTTCTATATGGCAAGACCCCTTGTGTAGACCCAGGGCATTGCAACCTATCCTGACAAAGTAAATATCCTGACGCTCGCTATGCCAAAGAGATCTACTAGATATAACCTCCATAGACTACATACTAGTCCGGCAGAGGTGCATCCCAGACTGGAACCTCACTGACTTCTCTCCCTGCATGCCGAAAAGGCCTTTGACGCAGTGCACTGGTCCATCTTATTGCAGGTTCTGGAGAGATTTGGGTTTGGTCCCAAGTTCCAGGCCTGGATCACATTGTTATACAGAAACCCAATGGCCGCAGTGTGAGTTAATGGGATCCTATCCACAGAGTTCCCAATTGCAAGAGGGACCCGACAGGGATGCACCCTGTCCCCCCTCCTGTTTGCTCTGATCCTGGAACCATTGGCATACCAGATCCACGATCATCCAGATATTGTGGGCTTTTGACCTATACGGATGGTCTCCGGGGGCGAGAAGATTATGAAATACTCAGATGACATCCTGCTGTACATAACCAGAGCTGAGGTTCCCCTTCCCAAGGTGTTCCAGATTTTTAGGTCACTCTGGATTTAATACTAATTGGGACAAATCGGTCCTTTACGCCACAAGTAGTGAGTTAGATGCCTCCACCCTCCCAGGCTGGCAGCGCATAGATACTGAGGGCTTTAGATAATTGGGAGTCTATGTCACTTCAAATCAGGAGCTTTGTCTACAGCGAAACATTAAGAGGGTAGTAGCAGAATTCCATGAGGATGCAAACTGCTGGAAGTCACTACAACTGAAGGTACTGGGCAGGGTAGCCATGTTGAAAATGATTACACTGTCCAAATTTCTATATATGTAACAAAATACATATTACAAGATCCCGGAAGAGATCTTTACTAAAATTGATGTGACAGTTATTGTGGAATAGTGGTTACCCCAGAGTTGCATTGCAAACACTGCAATGAACGCATAAAATGGAGGGATCGCCATTCCAGAAATTACAGTTTATTGTTGGGCAGCTCTCTTAGTGGTCGTAAATGATTAGGGCTATGCACAAGGTGACCATCCCACATACACTTTATGAAGAGCACAGTTTCAATTCCGGTCCTACTGGCATTACCTATATGGGCAGAAGGGAGCATTGAGATTGTTGCTGGCAACCCACGTTACGACGAAGGCATGGAATGGGATAATAAGATTACCTGAGAGACCCCGCTCTAGACAAGAGAAAGATTTAAGGAACTGGGGACGCTGAGAGGTTTCAAGAACTGGGACATAATAGGCATATCTACCCCTCAGTGATCTCATAGAAAAGGGTGGTCTGATACATTTCAGCTCCCTCCAATGTGATTATCACTTGCGAAACACCCAAAGGTTCAAATATTCAGCTTAGTCATGCATGGAATGCAGAGGGCTTGGAAGTTTCTAACATTCCTGCCTATGCCCCTTTTGAGGGTAGGTTACATTAGAGGAGAAAGCTGTCTCCTATACCTATAAAACTATTGATAATAACATACCAGATTCCCTAAAGACCCTGAGGCAAAGATGGGAAAACAACATTGGGGAACTAGACGATACGGATTAGGAGTCCGCATTAATACACCTTACAGAGGTGGTTATTAAGTCTAGACTGTAATTAATTCAATTTAAAATCCTACACCAGATTTATTATGATAGGGCCTAACTGCATAAATCTGGAAGGGCAGATTCCCTTGACTGTTTGCGATGCATAAGAGATAGTGGGTCCTTACTGCACACAATTTGGACCTGCCCGACTATACAAAGTTACTGGCGAACTATACTGGCAGGACATTAGGGGCACGCCTCCCAAATGACCCTAAATACATACTCCTTGGTGTACCCACGGACATAGATATCCCATGCATTAACCTTCTATTCAGCAACTTGGGCCTGGTGGTGGTAAAGAGAGATGCTGCAAGACACTGGGGCGCACCTGAGATACCCTCACTTAAGAATGGAGGGTAGGAAAAGACTATGTAGCGGCTGAGCAGGTGAC
This sequence comes from Triturus cristatus, assembly GCF_964204655.1. Classification (NCBI taxonomy): domain Eukaryota; kingdom Metazoa; phylum Chordata; class Amphibia; order Caudata; family Salamandridae; genus Triturus; species Triturus cristatus. The sequence goes on along the minus strand of NC_140579.1, from coordinate 303,293,187 downwards.
CTACAAAAGTAGAGGGAGTCCGCATACGTTAAGATATGGGGTAGCTGGATAAAGTACTATAACCTTGATTTGAGGGTTGAAGACCATGTGGACCCTACAAGCCAACTCTAATGTATACTGTATATCCCGATGTACTCTGTTGATTCTTGCTTGCATATGTATTTGTAATATCTGTGAAAACAGTTCACGATGACGCCAAATTGATATTCCCATGCTCAGCAGTGTTTGTTTTTGTTGGTGCAAGTTGATGCACCTTTGTTAAAAAAATATATATTTTGAAAAAAATGTAACTAAAGTGTAGAGCAATGGATCAACCCCAAAAAGAATCACAAATAATCTGCTACAAAACATGCTGAGTATTGGCAAATCTAATATTTGGGGCTATTATATAGTAACACATTGCAAACACAGTTCTTAGCATGTTAAAGCCAGGCCTATTGACTTTGCCAATGCTATTTTGCTATTTGCCATATGGTAGGCGTTATAAGGTATTCTATGCAAGCTGAGTGAAAAAGCAATACCTAATCGCTCGGAACGCTTGCTGTGGGATTCTTCATTCAAAATAGACCCTCGACTGACGTCTGAAGGAGAAAGAATGTGTGAGTAATTGCACTGCTGCCACACAGCAATGCACAGACCTGCAGAGTACCGGCATATTAAACATCTGGAACTCGTCAGAAATCTTATGCTGACTATCGAAATTCCATATCCAATGGTAGGGTTCACAATACAATTATGTTATAATCAGAATTTGTGTATACAAAATGTTGTAATGATTTAAATGCCTGGGACTTGAACCCCTGAAATGCTGAGCGTTCTCACAACATTTTTGCGTCACCTATTTATTTTTTAATTTTGGTGCAACATATTTCTCCTCGTAAAGTAAAAAGGTAACCTTTTTTATTTTAACATGTTAATCACCTTGTACTGTAAACTGGTTGCGAAAATGGCAAAAAATTGTAACATATATAAATGTATATTTGTCCATGTCAGTAAAAAGATGTGACATAAATGTTTTACATTTCAATTTCACGATAATTTTGTGAGCCTTCATTTGAATAGATACAATGTCTAAACGTACCTGTCGCAACAATCATTACCGGAGCTGTGGTGAATTAAAGACACTCACTTTCCGAAATGCTTTTTTCAACGCCACTGCCTCAGGCCTGGATCGGCATGTTTATGGCATATGTGTGTTTTAGAAATTGCCCAATCCCTCTTCTGCATCTTCATACCTGTGTCACTGCACTCTTTTCTTTATTTGTGGTGTTTTGCTAAGGTGGATACAATGATGGAATAGTATTTCAGTCTGTGCTGGCTTCGACGCTCATGCTCGAGCTTTCTTCCTTCTTGTGTCTTTCCCGTCTCTTTGTTCTAGGGCATGGACTAAAGCTGGAGCTTGGAGAAACTAAGTGTCAAACATGTACCATTCGCCTTTCCATGACCCAGTGAAAAGTGAATATCTGATCACTTACTTTAGGTGATTAAGGGTGCACTAATCTCCACTTCCATTTTGTGTTTTAGTTAAAAGTATTCATATGGTCTCTGAAACAACAACCATGGTTATTGTTGATGCATCCCCTTAAAGCGATCCTTGTGGTGTTAATTGTAGGGTTTTCGGTTTAATCCTCAGACTTCATTCTCACTCAGTATGCACTGTTAGAAATGGGGTTTCTGATTTTCAGAGCATGCACCCTGTACAAGCAGGAACCACCACTCTACTCAGGATAAGTGTAGTACACACTAAAGGTTTACCTGCGCCCACTCTCGGGAAGCTTGACACAGAGCAATCAGGCTAAAATAACGAGGCAATGTGTAAAACATTTGTGTACACATACACCCAGTAACACAGTGAAAACACCACAAAAGTACTCCACACCAGATTAGAAAAATAGCCAATATTCACCTGAATAAAACAAGACCAAAACAAAAAAAATTCAATTCACACAAGATATGAATTTTTCAATATTAAATGCACTTATGGCAAGAAACAATAGCTTATGCTGGGGCTATGCTTGACGAAGTCCAATCCACAATTCCGGGCTGACCTCGATGGAGCGCGGGCCGACTAGAGAGTCACACTGACCCTAGTACAGTACATTGGAAAGTCTGAGAACGAAAGACGGTGCTAGGTACCAGGGAGGTGAGATGTCACACAGGCAGATACAACGTCTGTTCCTTCCTGCTATGCAGGTCGCTGTTGCGTCGGCGCTCGGGATGGTGTGTTGTACAACATAGGTGAAGCATCACTGAAGCAAGTGAGGCATCGGTTCCTGGAGGCGGTGCAGAGTCATTGAGCAGCTGACGCCAGGAAATGTTGGAGGGCTCAGGAGAGGTGATTCAGTGTTTGCAGCGATGCATCAGTTCCAACGGTGGTGCAGTGTCGATTGAACCCTGAGAGTCAAGCAGCGGTGTCGACTTTGCATTGTTGATGTCACACCACGGGGCCACAAGTTCTGCAGCCGAGTTGGGCGCCACGGACCTCAGTAACACAGTACTCTATAATCTCGCTGTGGTATTTCTTCAGAGGCACTGCGGTGGCGTCAGGGGCTGCGGTGTAAGTCGCGGTCATTGTGTTGAGCAGGGGCCATGACTCTGGTACAGCAGCGCAGTATCAAATAGCGACGCCGATTCCGAAATGACGCTTGAAGTCGAAGGGTTGGTTTCTTCTTTGTAGCACAGCAAACTCACTTCAAATAGCCAAGGAACTGTATTTGACACGGCTTGGCAGAGTAGGGCCCTCAGCAGAGGAGCACAGGTGCTGCAGGTCAAGTCTTTGATGGCCCTGAGACTTCCAATAGGAGGCAAGCTCATCTCAAGTTATTGGAGAAACTTTAGAAAGCAGATTGCAGAGAACAAAGTCCAGTCCTTTCACTCCCAGGACAATAAAAGCAGCAGGCCTACACAGCAAAGCAAACAGAAAAGTGGCAGTCCCTCCTGGCAGCAAAACAGCTCTTCTTCTTGGCAGAATGTCCTCAGTCCAGTGTTCTGAGTAAATGGTGTCAAATGTCCAGTGTTTATACCCATTTCAGCCTTTGAAGTAAGGAGACTTCAAAGAAAGGTCTTTGTAGTGCACAAAACCCAGCCCTTTCTGACCCTGGCTCCAGACATAGTACAGGGGGGTATGCAGGTCTTTGTTTGGGGACAGGAACAGCCCTAGTCAGGTGAAAATGTCAACTCCTCCCGACACTCTAGCTCAGGTGGCCACTCAAGCTCAGACTTGATGGCATCATGATGGGCCATCAAAATATGCAGGGCACACCTCAGCTCCCTTTGTATGTGACTGTCTAGAGTGAATTCACAAAGCCCAACTGCTATCCAACCCAGACGTGTATTCTAGGGACAGGCAGAGACACAGAAGGGTTAAAGTGAGAAAATGCCAACTTTCTAAAAGTGGCATTTTCAAACCTGCAATTTCAAAACCAGCTTCACTAAAATATGAGTTTTAAACCATGAGTCCAGAGACACCAAACTCTAATTTGCTATCTGCTACCGATTGGAAGATAGACTTAAGAAAGCTTCAATGCTAACCTATGTGAGAAAGAGGCTTTGCTGTAGTGAAAAACAAATGTAGCCATTTTTTCACTACCAGGACATGTAAATCACAACAGCACATGTCCTATCTTTTAAATACAATGCACCCTGCACCTGGGGCTGCCTAGGGCCAACCTCAGCGGTGCCTTACATGTGATAAAATTGAAGGTTTGGGCCTGGCAAGTGGGTGAACTTGCAAGGTTGACATGGCAGTTTACAACTGCACACACAGGCTCTGCAGTGGCAGGTCTGAGGCACAATCAATGCTGCATTTGATTTACAGACCCTGGGTACCAACAGTGGACTGGACTAGGGACTTCTTAGTAAATCAAATATGTCAACCATGGAGAAACCAAATGCTAATACATTTTAGACACAGATCACGTGCACTTTAGAACTGGGCCTTAGTTGCAAAGTGCCCAGAATCCCCAAATCAGCAAAAACAAAGATCAGCACACAATCAGAAACAGGAGGTCAGAAGCAAAAAGACTGGGGAAACAATGACAAAAGATGCCAGGTCTAACATGTGTCCCTCACAGCAGAAAGTGGGGAGAAATACCCAACCTCTTGGTTGACATGTTTATTTATTTATTTGCGGTATTTATAGAGCGCGACACTCATCCCATGGGATATCACGGCGCTATGAACCAAGAGGAACTACTGAAGGCATATGCTGGGAGGTTACGTTTTGGGAAAAAGATGTGTTTTCAGTTTTTTTCGGAACTGAAGGTAGTTTATAGTGTGATAGTGTGTAGGTAGATCATTCCACCTTTTGGCTGCCAGGTAGGAAAAGGCGCGACCGCCTGTTCTGACTTTATAGATTCGTTTGGGTTTGGCCAGGGCTAATTGACTCGACCGTAGATTCCTGTTGGGAACATAGAACTCGATTTTCCCTTGAAGAATTGTAGGGCCAGTTTTATATAGAGCTCTATGCGCATGGCTAAGCAGTTTATAGGCAGACCTCTGGCGCATCGGAAGCCAGTGGAGTTTCTTTAGGCATTCCGATGCCGAGTCTCGTTTGCCTTTATTACAGACCAGTTTGGCCGCCTGATTTTGCAAGACCTGTAGGCGGGAGAATAGTTGTTCATTCATCCCTTCGAATAGTGCATTGCTATAGTCCAGGCGGCTGACCAATAGTGCTTGTGTGACTGAGCGTCTACAGTCCAAGGGTATCCAAGGAAATAACCTTGCGAGGAGTTTTAATATAGCAAAACCCTTGCCCCAAAGGGAGCGGACATGATCCTTCATGGACAGGGCATCGTCCATAATGGTTCCCAGATTTCTGGCGTGTTGTTTGGGAATGGGTCCAATCCCAGTGAAGGTGGCCACCATGTGGCGTCCCACACACGTTTGGCACCACAGAACAGGAGGATCTCAGATTTGCCAGCGTTTAGTTTTAGACAATGGTTGTGCATCCATTGGGCCATCTCAGAGAGGCAGTCGTGTAGCTTTTTTTTGGTTATATCGGGCCCTTCGTTCATGGTCACCATCAGCTGTGTATCATCTGCGTAAGAGCAGATGCCAATGCCCCACTTCCTTCCAATTTCAGCCAGGGATGAGATATAGACATTGAAAAGAGTGGGGCTCAGTGAGGCCCCCTGAGGGACCCCACAGCCGATGGGGTTGGGTTTTGAGTGGAACTGGCCCATATGCACTGCCTGGGTACGGTTGCTTAGGAAAGATTGAATCCAGTTCAGTGCTGTAGATTGAACTCCTTTACTCTGGAGTATGTTCAGCAGGCAGTCGTGGGATACCGTGTCAAACGCCGCTGACAGGTCAAGCAGTATCAGTGCCACTGCTCCACCTTGATCGGTGGAGGATCTGATACTGTCCGACACTGCCAGCAACGTTGCCTCGGTGCAGTTGTTAGCTCTAAAACCAGTCTGGGAAGGATCCAGAAGAGAGTTGTCTTCTAGATACTTAGTCAATTGTACATTGACCAATTTCTCCAAGGCTTTGGAGAGGTAAGGGAGCTGGGAGATAGGTCTATAATTCTCTGGATTGTAAATATCAGATCCCGCTTTCTTCAGAAGGGGGGTCACAGAGGCGTGTTTCCATGTCTCAGGGAAGATGGCAGTGACTAGCGATTTATTGAAGAGTTGGGTGACAAAGGGGCAGGGCGTGGGTGTGATTTTAGAGAACACGAAGTAGGGACAAGGGTCCGAAGGGGAACCGGATTTGACTGTGTTCAATACCGCTAAAACCTCTTCTTCAGAGAGTGGTTCAAAACTGGTTAGGCGAGGTGCATTGCATGAGTCTAATTGGTTTTTACATCTTTCTGATGAAATAACAGTCTTGCAAGGATTGTCTGGAGTACTGAAAGTATTTAGGGGGGTAAAGGTGGAATATATTTTTTTGATTTTATCAGTTCTGTTGTATGTTCTGTTCAAAGACAGTGTTCCACTGTAAAGTTAATTCCCTGTAGGGAGATGGACAACCTGAACAGTTTAGGATTGTCACCCCTCATTTAACGATCTGAGGGGCGGGGGTCTGTATGAACCTAGAAGTGAGTCCCAAACAAGTAGTCTTAGCTTCTTCAGGGCCCTGACCACAGCAAAAGCTTCCCTTTCTATTGCACTCCATCTCTGTTCCCTGGGAAGTAACCTTGTACTGATGAACGCTACAGGTTGATCTAGGCACTGTTTGTTTAGCTGTGAGAGCACGACCCTCATGCCATTCTTTGAAGCATCAATCTGCATCATGAATTTCTTGGAGAAATCAGGGGGCATATGTATCAAATGATTTTTTAATTGCAAACGCTGCGATTCGCAAAATAACAGCGTTTGCGATTAAAAAATCGGTAATCGGGATGTATGAGCCAAATCCCATCGCAAAATTAAGGAATTGCTAATTTAGCGATTTCTTAATTTTGCGTAAGCATTTAAGAAATCGCAAATTGTGATTTCTTAAATGATATGTAAAAAGCACCCAAGTTGTGCGAATTATCCTTAAGAAATCGCAAATTACCACCAACTTCCAGTTGGTGGTAATTTGCGATTTCCTTTCAAAATGCACTTTTTTGAATATTACAAAGTGCCACGTGGCGCTCATACATGCCCTTAGGGCATGTATGTGCGCCATATGCACACACACGCTCATTTCAGGGGTGCATCAGGGTGTCATCATGACACCCTTGCACCTTTGAAATTATTCTCAAATTGCGATTAGCAAATTGCGATTCGCTATTTGAGAATTACTTCCCATTCATTCCTATGGGTCTCCTGGCCCATAGAAATGAATGGGCAGGTATTTCTTAATTGCGATTTCGCAATTTGCTAATCGCAATTAAGGAATTTTAAGAAATCGCTAAAAGTTTGCAATTTTTTTAATACATCCCGTTTTGAAATTCTCAGATAGCGATTCTTTAAAAATCGCTATTTGAGAATCGCAAATGGTGATGTTGATACATATGCCCCCAGGAGCCTTGAGCATGGGTGCAATGCACAGGGCTTCCTTTAGGGTGTCAAAAGCGGTCCGGCATGCCTCTGTCCAGACCATCTAATGGGGCTGCTTCCTGGAAGTCACCTCTGTCAAGGGGGCAACCATAGTGCTGTATCACTTGATGAATCTCCTGTAGTAACCGGTGAGACCAAAGAAGGCTCTCACCTCTGTCTGGGTTTTAAGAAGGGGAGCCGAAGCCAGAATGGTATCAATCTTTGGTTGCAGGACTGCACTCTGCTGCCCCTACTTGGTGGGCCAGGTAAACCACAGACCCCTGCACTATTTTGCTATTACTGGCCTTGAATGTGAGGTATGCACTCTGCAGGGCCCTCAACACTTACCCCAGGTGATTGTAGTCCACGCAGAACCGAAGTTCAGGTGTGAGACTGGGAGGACCAGCCTTGAGGACCAAAACCACTGGTCTGGACCAAGGGCTGTTGGAGTGTTCTATAACCCCTAACTTCGGCATCTTAGAGACTTCCTCTGTGACGCTGTTACTCACTATATCAGACAAGCTGTAAGACTTTTGCTTAATGGAAAGGTGATCCCAGTGTCTATGTCATGGGTGCACCAATGGGTGGCTCCATGGATGAGTGAAAACAGTGGAGCAAAGTGACCCAACACCCGGCAACACTATCTCTTCTGCTCTAGGGTCAGTGTAGGGGGAGAGAATCACACCCTCCACTGACCCATCCTGCTCTTTGGAAAACAGGAGGTTGTGGAGAGGTTTACTTTCCTCTTCCACCCCATCATCCATGACCAAGAAAATGCTCAACTCTATCCTCTCAAAATGTGATTTGAGGTGGTTCATGTGGAGGACCCACAAAGGGCTCCTGCAAGTCCACCCGGTAGGAGACGTCCTTCTTGCACTCCTTTGCCTCAAATGGGCCAGACCAGCCATCTTGCAGAGTATGGGGCTTTACTGGCACCATCACCCACACCTTTTGACCAGGCTGAAATTCAACCAGAGTGGTATTCTGGTCATACCAACATTTCATATCCTCCTGTCTATCTTCCAGATTCTCTTGGGTGAGTTTCAGAAGCAGGATGTCTGGCTTCTGAAGGACAGAATGTAACTCAATACATCCTGAGGTACCCTGAGCTTGCTCCCAGCCCTCCTTCACCAAACTGGGTACCCATACAGTAGTTCAAAGAGGGTTGAAGTCAACCCCCTTCTGTGGTACCTCCCTGTAAGAAAATAGAAAGAATGGCAGGAGGACATCCTACTTAAGCTTAATGGGTTCTGAGAGACCCATAATCATGCCTTTCAGGGTTTGGCGGAACCTTTTAACCAACCCATTGGTCTGGGGATGGTAAGGTGTGGAAAGCTTGTAGGTTACTCAACATGCTTTCCACATGACCTTCATCTACAGAGACATGAAGCTGGTACTGTGGTCAGATAGCACCTCCTTGGGGAAACCCACGCTGGTAAAAATCCACATCAGTGCCCCGCCCTCGGCGGGTGCAATCACAGTCGTCAGAGGGATAGCTTCCGGGTACCGGGTACAGGGTGGTATGGTCCACCAAGACCAGTACGAACCTGTTGCCCATGGCTATCTTGGGATCCAGAGGCCCCACAATGACAATGACAACCCGCTTACAAGGGGTGCTCACAACAGGACATTATTGCAGGGAAGACTTGCATCTCCCCCACGGTCTTGCCACTCGCCTGGCAGGAAGGACAGGAAGGACAGGACCTGCAGAACACATCTGAGGTCCTCCTCATGTGAGGCCAATAAAACTGGGTAACAAGCCTGTGAAAGGTCTTCTTCTGCCCCAAATAACCTGACAGAGGCACATCATGAGCAAGACCCAGTAGTAAGGCTCTGAACCTCTGGGGTACCACCAGCACATGGGCTGCTCCAGCCTCAGCAACCTTAGGCTGATTTCTAAACAGCCATTAATGCCTGAAATGATTATGTCCAAAAATTCCACCTGTTGGTTGCTGTGGTTTGATGTAAATTTAAGATTTGCCTCACTCAAATTAAGCCAGGATATGAACAGAGTCTTTTCCTCCCCTTCCCATACTAGAAAGATGTCATCTATGAATCTGTGCCATGCTTTCACATCTTCAAAATAAGGTGCTACTTCATTAAAATGTGCTTCTGTTCGAATTCACCCATATAAATATTTGCAAGGCTGGGAACGCATGAAGCTCCCATGCTGGTTCCCTTTTTTTGTTGGTACAGATCGTTATTGAACTCAAAAAAGTTTTTATATAGAACTAGTTCAAGACACTCTATGATGAAAGCATCCGGTCCATCCCCTGCTGTTCTTCTAAGCAATGCCGCTACTGCTTCAATTGCTTTCCCTTGGGGTATGTTTGTATAGAGTGCCTCTATATCTAGTGTTACTAAAAATTCTCTATTTGGTTCAGAGGACTTATTCTCTATCTTGTTGATGATGTCTCCTGTGTCTTTAATGTATGATTGATAGTTAAAGGTTAAAGGGCACAGGAAGGTGTCCACATATTTTTATATGGGTTCTGTAGTTGAGTTGATTGAAGAAGTTATGGGGCACATGGGTGGGTAGTAGATGTTTTTGTGTGTTTTAGGCACCCCATAGAGGGCAGGGATCACTAGGTTTTCTTTATTTAGGAATTCATATTCCTTGAGACAAATATCTCCAGCTTCCAATGCTTTGTTTGTGATCGCTCTGATTTGTGTGTTGAGCCTAGTTAGACTAATTTGTTTTGCTGGCTTATACTGTTCTTGTACTGATAGCATTTCTTGAATTTTAATGGTATAGTCATTTCTATCCATTACCACTATCCCATCCCCTTTGTCACAGGGTTTGATGATAAGGTCTCCATTATCTTGCAGATTTTTAGGGCAGCGTTCTCTTTTCTTGTAAGGTTACAATTGCCTTGGTGATTGTATTTGGTGATCTTTTGTAGCTCTTTCAACACTGTTTGATCGTAGATGGCCACTTCTGGTCTCACCATGTCTAGAGTTGGAGTGAAAACTGACTTAGGTTTACATCCTGATCTATTCACTTCCAAATCCTCACTACTGTGATCCCAAAATAATTTTTTTAACCTGATTTTCCTGAAAAAGGAAAATATGTCTAAATTAAGTTGGAATTTATTACGCCGAGTATAGGGGACAAATGATAAGCCCTTGCTCAGTATTTCCACTTCCTCCTTGCTGTGTTGGTGATTTGATAGATTACAAATTGGAATGGCATCTGATGAGGTGCCACCTCTATCATTTCTCACCTCCAGTACTTTTGGTTTCTGGTTCTCATGTATGGCTGTGGAGGTGGAGGGTCTGCTTGGTGATAATTCCCTCTGTTTGATCTCTGATACCTGGGCCTACCTCCGTTGTAACCTCTCCCTTAAAAAGGAGGCTGCTGTCGGCAAAATTGATTTTGTTCTACTTGTCTACCTCCTCTAGGTCTATAGTTAGGGTTAACGCTCTCTGGTGTATAAGAGCTGTCTCCTTCCGATTCGGATGAGTTTGTATCCGAAAAGGTTAAGATCTTTCTCCTTGGTCTGTACCGTTGTTGATTTTTTGGTCTTGCGGCCTCATCTGTATCCAATTTGATTGCCTTGGTCATCACTATGAAGCATTCCAATTTTAGGAATAGGATACGTGATGAGAACCTTAAAATCTACTTTCCTCTTTCTATAAACTAAGTCGCTGCATCAAGGACACATGGAACAAGGTAACTCTTTGTGTGTCCCTATTCTCCAATTCAGTCATCTACAATACAATCCAATAAGGAATGAGATCAGTAAGAAACTGCTTCAACATGGCGGACAGTATTTCAGCTATTCTTAGCACAAATTTGCTGTTAAGACAATTAATGTTAGTCCCACAATTAGGAACAACATGGATAACTCACATTTCCTTTTTGGTGATCCAGCCCCAATTTTCAGTCACTATTGACATAAAAATGTGATTGCACTTCAAGTTATGTAACATCTTTCATTACGCACATTGCTGTGTCCAAGTACCCGCAACATTGGACTAAAATAATGATACTCAAGTTAACAATGCTGGCCACATATATAGATAAAGAAAGAAATTATAAAAACAATAAATTGTACCATCTGTATTATCAACTCTACAGATGGGAAAACAGTTTTAATAATACGGTAAGTGGTCATTTCAAGATGGCGACCAAGTAAGGTTTAGAATAGACGTAGTGAGGAGACGAAGATCACGTGGGCACTACGCTCTCTAAATGGTCTCCCGGCTTTGAGCTCTCGAGTCCTACCATTGAGGGAGATGGAACGGACGGAACACGCCGCAGAAGTCAAAGCACCCGCCGGAAGGTAAGAGTGGGAAAAGTGTTTGGGGATTTCGTGCCCTAAGGGAGCAATAGGTCCCCAGAGAAGGTCGCATGTAGCCACCTTCACGCCAGAGATATCTTTCTGTTTCACGATACCGGGGAGACAATATGTGAGACATTGGAGTCAGAAAGACCGCGTTTTGGGAAAGATACCCCCACAAAGTACCCGTTATACTACCCGACTGTCAGAAGGGGAGAAAGGCTTTTTGAGGGTCTCTGAAAACTATTTATGTGCCTGTAACCCGTATAGACATGAGGCTAATACTACTAAGTATCTGGTACATTATCTACTTGGAGGGCTCTTAAAAACAGCAATGGTAAGAGTTTAGGCATTAAAAGTTTAATAGAAAATTAGGAACACGCAGAAGGTAATAAACCTAGGCACGAAGAGAAGGCTCTCTGCAAGTAAATTACCTGTTGGTAAAACAAGCCCATAACATACAAACAATGGTCAATTAACAAACGACCGGCACTAGCGTAAAGAAGGCATGTGAAAGTAAAAAACATTATTAAGTCTCAGATAGATAACCAAATTAGCTGACTGACAAAATCTTAGGCCTACAACAAAAGCATGTAAGAAACACCAGAAAGTAAACTACTGGTTAAAAAACCCAGGGATGTGGGACCAGCCCTCTTAGTAATAAGATTAATGTCAAGTGCTAGCACCTATGGAAAGCCAAAGGTGCCATTTTAAAGATAAAGACATGTAGAGAAAAGAGTCACATGCAAAATTGTAGCATAAAAAACATTACTTGAAAAATATGAGTGAGTTGAGGGAAACCCCCAAAAAAGGAAATAAAGGCACATATAGAGACACATTTTTTCTGAATAAATGTTCCCTTTCTTTTTGAAGGACATTGATAATTTCTATGTACAACTGCAAACAGGGAGATACCATTTACATTACTGCCCTGGCTAAAATAGCAGCACAACGAAATGAAATCAAACCTGTGGAATTACTATTCCATGAAGAGCAAGATTGATTGCCCATCTGAATCAGATACGAGGTAATAAGAACATATGACTCATATGCAGGGAGTACCAGTAATGACAAGAAAATAAGAGAAGTTAATAAATTAAATTAACATCATGCTTCCATTACAGTGATGGTGCCATCTAACCAGACGGCCTCTGATAGAACAGGAAAGCCCTATGCCTGCAAAGGGCCTTTCCAAAACAAATTTGTGTTCGAGACTGTGAAAACAGATCATCCATTGTTGGTTAGTGTTGTGCATGTCTTACCTTTTAAAGCATAAGACACATTGCACCGAGAATATGAGGTGGAAAAAGGGTTATAAAATCTTTCTAATACCCTGCCACAACACTGGCATAAAAAAGATATTCTCACCTATAACACTCTAAAGTGTTCAGTGGAGACATTTTCTCTTTCTTATTTTTCTTCTAGTGTCCTTCTTTTCACAGACTTCTTTGTTATAAATACACATTATTCTGTGCACGGGTCTATTATGGTGACAGGTTTGTATCTTTTAACCCCTTTGTTACTCTCTTTCTTAAAAAGGAGTAGTAGACGTACCCACGTAAATGTCTGTTTAAAGTATATTATAGGCGTACCCCACTAAATACGTTTCCTTTGATTACAGATAACCCTTTTATTCTTCGGTATACATCTAACCCTCAATATAAGGTCCTGAAGAAGGTGGCTGCAAATAAATATTACCCACCAAAATGTACGTCGACCTGACCTATTGGATCTCCAGGAGGCAACTCAACCATGGAAACTAAATGAAATGGGCTTTCCATGTGTTGAATAGTGTATGCCTATCAAACTGGGGGAAGAACGAGTGTCAAGTATGAATGCGTGAGTGTGGTAAGAAAGGTTGTGATGTTTAGTGAGCCAGTTGTGGTGCGAGACTGATCGTAGTATAGGTTTTTTTCATATAAATAAGCTATATTATGTATTGTATTTTGAATTATTGAACCCCGGTTAAATAAGAATAATCTTTATTTCCTTTGTATAAAAAAACCCCCAAAAAGACATGTATGTATATTCTGAAAAAGACATTTGATCCTGTGAAAAAATCTGAAAAAAAGAAAAAAAAATGAATTTGATAAATAAATAACAAAGATCACATGCATCAAGTTGCGTTGAATTTGATGTATTGAGATGTATTGATATGGGATTGCCTAAGGAGCTTGCTTAGCCAAAAGTGAAGAAATACAGGTCGAGTGGGAGTGTTTTTTGAGCAGTTTGTTTCAGTCTTTTGTTCTTCCCCTTTCTCCCAGACCTATACTTCAATTACAGGGGTTACCTACTGTATATTACATATAAGCATTATATAAAACAGAATGCTATGTAAAGAGACAAAGTGAATACTGAATATATTGCTAGCCACCTCAGAGGTACATACCCCTATATAATCATGGAACTCATCAATTGCAGTATCCTGATTACAGGTATACAGGTTTTAACAGTGTAGACATTCAATAACACATTGTACCTATGTCCATGGGCTACTACTTTATGTACTTTTACAGCAGCTATTTGCCTTTAACAAATTCATATAACACACTGGCCACCACAATGTGGTATATTTGTATCACATGACTATGGGGAGTTTGATTAGTGGAAACAACAACTATTTGAATATAGAATAAAAAAACTGCCCCTATTTATATGTAAGCAGGACTAGATAAGAGAGCTTTGGGGAATAATGCATCCATTGTAGAGATCAGTGTCATGTAAGCTGAAAGTCACAGGTTTGAATTCCTGATGGTTCCACTCAGACTTGCATTCTTCTGGGTAGATACAATGAGTTAGATTTAATTACAAAATAATAATTAACATCTGCTAACAATGTGAGGGATCAGAGAAATGGTAGATTGAATTATACAGATGTATTCATTAATTGTAGCTATTCGTGTACTGCAAGTTATGTACTGTGCCTGTAAAAAGGCACACAAACTGCATCTGCCCAGAGAAGGTCATGATATTACAATGTGAAGTATGATATCCAAGTTATTTCTGGTTTGGGCTACGTTATCACAGTCACGTTAGAGTGACAGAATGCTGAATGCTTAGAAAATGATAGGCTAGCTGTTAGACCTGGCCTGTTTTGCAGGTCTTTCCCCAAACTTTTTGCCTCTTGCCTCTTACTTTCCTGACCTGTTTTTGTTGGATTCAGGACTCTGGGCACTTTACCACTGCTGATCAGTGCTAACGTGTATATCCTCCCTGTGCAAATTGTGATTATGATTGGTTATCCATGATTGGCAGATCTGATTTACTGGTAAGTCCCTAGTAAAGTGAACTGAGTGTGCCAGCGCCTGTAAATTAAATGCTACTAGTGTGCTTGAAGCACTGGTTGTGCCACCCACATGAGTAGCCCTATAAACGTGTCTCAGACCTGCCACTACATTGTATGTGCCTTCAGTTTTTAACTGCCATGTCGACCTGGCAAGTGCACCTACTTGACAGGCCCTAACCTACCCTTTTCTTACATGTTAGGCACCCCTCACTTAGGCCGAAGGTACCCCCGTGGGTAGGGTGCAGTGTATGTGAAGGGTAGGACATATGCTGGTGTGTTACACGTCCTGATAGTAAAATACTGTGCATTTGGTTTTTCACAACTGAAAGGCTGTCTGTCCCATAGGTTAACATGGGAGCTACCTTGTGACATCTTACACATGTAAATTTCCATTGGGACAAGATGGAGAAATGGAGTTTAGGCTCTCTGAACTTGGAATTTAATCACAAACATTTTAGTGAAGGTGTATTTTAAATTGTGTGTTTGAAAATGCCCCTTTTAGAAAGTGTACATTTTCTTGCTTTACCATTCTGTGTGCCTCTCTCAGTTTGTATATTCACTGTCTGCTTTCGAAGTCACAGAATCAGCGGATGTGCAGGGGATGTGCAGGGGTTGTACATTCACTCTAAACACTCACAAAGGGGGTTGAGGAGTGTCCTGCCTTTCCTGGTGGTGGTGGTGGGGAAAGTTTTCACTAGCACTTGAATAGGCTGTGTCTACTACGCACCATGCTGTTTCCACCTACTGTTATCAAGCTGGACCAGGAAGGACAGAACTGGCTTGTATTGAGCTCAGGGACTCTGAAGCAAAGACAATGAGAAAATGGGGTATAAGTATTGGACCTAAAACCCAGGACTTTCGATCACTTCTGGAAAAAGGAGGACCCTGTCAAGAAGAAGAGCTGTGTGAGGAGTTCTGCCCTTTTTTGTATGAGGGGTGGGTTGGCCTGCAGTTGCTGCTTCTATCTGTGGGCAGAGAAATAGGCCTCACTCTTTTTGCCCTGCTGTGGTCTTCTGCTTGAGAAGCTCTCCAAGGGCTTGATGCAGAGCTTGCCTCCTCTTGGAAATCTCAGGGAAATCAAAGACTTCAACAGATCCGTTCTGGATCAAAAAGGAACCTGCCTGGTAGGAAGTCTGGGAGAGCTGCATGAAGAGCACTGCCCCTTTATGTGTGAGGAATGAATTAGCCTGCAGTTGCTGCTTTTGTATTGAGCAGGAGAAGGACTGGATTGTTCTTCATCTTAAAAATGAAGGGAGCGAGTGAGGAGCACTTTATTTCCCGGTGTGCTGGGAAGATCGCTGGGGCACTCTGTAATGAGTGTCCTGGTGTTTGTGACCTCGTGGCGAAAATAGCATGTCTCATGTGGTGAAGCATGTGAAGAGCGTTTCAAACTTCATTGATCCTTCCAAAACTGGCGCATGGTGAGCACTGATCTTTGCTCCCCGGATGAGCATTGCTGGCAGCCTACGGAATCCCTCTGGGTGGTCCTGCCTATGAAGGGGACTACGAAGTGCAGATTGGAGAGAGAAGTGCCGGCCCATGTCACCATCTCCCTGGGTGCAGATCTGTTTGCTGGCCATCTGGGATACCCCCATGAGGCCCCTCCAGCAGGAAAGCTGCCATGTAAGAAGGGAGGCATGCCCTGAGCATTGGAGCTCCCGCCCTCACTACCGGCTGCCCTGCCTCTTACTGCAATGCATGTCCCGATAGCGCGGGGCCAGGTGAGAGGCCATCGATACTGCTCAGCATCGATGACCCAAAGACTAGGTTTTGGTGAGGTATTGTTGGAGTAGGTTAAATCCAGAGATGAGGCCCTTCCGCGCTCTCGCAGGCAACTCTGGCGGCCTTGCCAGGAGCTGAATCCAAGCAGCTCCATTGTCGGGTGTAGCAGCTGCCCGGTGTGTTAGAGGCCAGCTGCCGTAGGCAGAACTTTGGATTCTGGCCATACACAGGGAACCCAGAGAGTTCGCCCCACCGAGGGAGGTGGTCAGCTCCTCCCCCTACATCTGCACCTACCTAGTGGGGGGAACGCTGGTGCTAGTGTGGCCATAGTGGGGCGATCCCGCGACGAGACCCCTGCTTAGGAACCGGCCGCACTCAGGAAAACATGTTAAGTTACCGTAGTGGTAGTATTAGGCAAGCAAGTGCAGTTATGCCCAGTGTATGGTGCCTAAATGACCATATAACATGTACATGTAGGAGTACAGGTGCGCTGCATCCCATGTGTTTGGGTGATTGTGTTTTTACTCACCACATGCTCCATGTGTGTATGGATGTGTTGGTGACATGTGGTGAGTTATATATCGCAATGTAAACTGCTTCATATTTGTGCCCTGACTTATGATTATTGCTCCCGGTTTGATGGTATTTTTTTTTAGCATTTCAGTCTGTATTTATCCATATTTATTTTTTGCCCACTTTATCTGTCATTTTGAATCGGAGCCATAAACATTGCCCTTTGGTGTGCCTTAGGGCTCGCCCTTTAGTCCTACACTCTTCAATGTATATCTTAAACCACTGACCATCTTAATCAAATCCTTTCTGTTTTCGTTGGTGTCTTATGCCGACAAAGGCCAAATAGTTGTATCTTTTTTTAATAGACTGCAAAATCAGTGACACCTTTCGAGACTGTATGCTGGCAGTTAGCAATTGGATGGGCAACCATGGCCTCAAGTCAAATTCCTCCAAAACAGATGTGATGATATTTGGGCATGATAACTCCTTCTGGTCTCCATCGTGCTGGCCTCAAGAACTGGGGAACTTTGCCAGCTCTCAAGAAAAAAGTTAAAAATCTGGGAGTCATTTTAGATATCAGACTGACCTATAATAATCAGATCTCAGAAATTATTTCTTCCTCTTACTTTGCCTTAAAAACTATAAAAAAAGATTCCCCATCTAATCCCCTTTGAGCTCCTGCAGACACTAGTCGTTGCTTTGGTCCTCTCCCGTATTGACTATTGCAATGGCTTGTATCTGAACCTACAAAAGAGCTTCCTTAACAAACTTCAAATGCTGCAAAATTTCATCTGCCAAGATGCTGCTGAATCTTCCTAAATGTCATTCTGCTACCCAGGCTCTTAATGAACTTTACTGGCTTCTGATTGAAAAACGGGCCAGCTTCAAAGCACTATGTATAGCTTCAAATCTTTGCAAGGGTCTGGTCCTGACAGCCTACAGAAATGTTTTAAGTGGTACTCCCCTAGTAGAGCGATATGCTCTAGTACCGCTAAAATTCTGATGGGTTACCTCCCACAAGCTTGTTTCTTGGGGGAGGCGGTAGCTTCATTAGAGGAACAGCCCTACATTGGAACACTCTTCCCTTGAGCATAATAATAATGATAATCCACATTTGTAAAGCGCGAACAATGACCCGTAAGGGTCTCTAGGCGCTGGGAAGATTAAGCAAGCTATTGCCCAGAGTCACATGGTGCTGGGCTAATCTACTGCTGGCACCGGGGATCGAACCATGATCCCCAGATTCCAGTCAGTCGCCCTGACCCCGGCGCCACACCTCTTCCTGCATCAAATCTGCATCAAATCTGCATCGACTCTTATGAAATTCAGAAAATCCTTAAATACTGCCTTTACAGCAATTCATTATGGCACTTCAGTGCAAGAAATAAGCTAGTGCCAAGATGCCTCAGGGCATATGAGCGCTTTACAAAACTTCAAATCAAATCAATATATGAGATATACTATTGTGTGGAGTCTCTTGTTGTGTATTTATTTTGTCACTGGTGTGGGTGTGTGTTGCGCAAACGCTTTACACATTGCCTCTGGGATAAGCCTGACTGGTCTGCTAAGCTACCAAGGGGGGGGTGAGCAGGGGTTATCTTGGGTGTGGAACTTCCTTACCCTGACTAAAGTGGTGGATTCTGCATGGCTTAGGTGCATACCCTCACCAACTAGAAACTCCATTTCTAACAGTAGCACAACTGACAAACATAGCAACATTTAAGAACACCACCAGGCTTCAGGAAGCAGAGGAGGACCATGTCAGACTGCTAAGTTGAGGTAGTTATATTGCTTCCTTAGCTTGCCACTTAGCACAGAGGTCTGTGTCTTTACCCTGCTCGGATGACCCTTGGAACAGAGTCCATTGCTGCTCCAAGTCACCCAGGCCCTCTCTAGAAGAGCCTCTAAGTAAATAGTTAACTAGGAATTGTACTTTTCTTTACGGTGCAGGTGGGGGATCTAATACAGGTTGTAGGATCTAATATAGAATATCTCCTCCTCACGATCACCCATCTGTAGCATATAGATCCTTGCTGGTGATCTCAATGCCTTAGTACTGTCACTGACTTGTTTCAGTCAGTTTGTGCCCATTCATACATGTATGCATTTTGGGACCCGTTGTCAATCCATCTAATTGAACCATCATACTTGAAAACAATTATTGGTAATGCAAATTCTAGCATTATCATAGTTATGTCCTCAATATATGCAGTAATAACCCTATATTCAGAGAAGTGTAGCGTTGGCCTGGGCTAATAGGAAGAGATAACACCCAAACCTAAATGATAATATACAGCTCAAAATGTCAGTTTTTTTGTATGTTTGATTTGCCATTTCTGCAGCACAACCATATATGGCTGGCTAGCTAGGGGATGCTTTACACAACAAAAGGAGGTTCCAGAGTGTGTAAGAATGTGATTTAGAGGATCAAATTCAAGACCAGAGACTGGAAGACTTACAGTGGGCTGCTGTCTTGCCAACATATATAACATTCCTTTAAAATGCATACCATCAAAATAATACAAAATTAATTAAATTGAATGTAATGTAAATAAATGCGAGCTGCCTTCCCTTGAGAAAATACCCTCAGACTCTGAGACTGGTTGGGAATGCCTGTGTAATATCATACAATAACGTCATGTACGAATGGAGAAATAGGTTTGTGACCTTCCATAAGCATGTGAGGTGTAAGGTAGCTGTTTTAAGGACATTTATCTAGGGATTCTCAAAAGAGGGTACTTTTTCATATTTATCCCTATGTATTGATGTCATTGCTTGGTTTCACTAGATTCAAAGTGTCAAAACATAAGTCAACAAAATGGCAAACATAAGCACAATAACACAATTGAAATGTCACACAAAAGCTATATGAAAACCATCTGGCAGCTATGCATTCTGCAATGGTTTGTATTAAACCAAATGCTACATCACGGATGTTTGAAGAATAATTAATTATGAATTTGAAAGGCAATGATTTTCATTCACTATTGACCTTTGCTTGATCATTTTATGTAATTTGATAAAACAAATTGATAAAACTTAAATTAGGGATAGTAACCTCAAAAATGAAAGTGACCCAACCCCTAAGTATCTTGAGGTACCCTGCATAATTGTCTCATTGCTTTGAAGGTATCAAGAATTTGAGATTCCGGTCTGTTATTTTTAAATAACACATGCGATGTTAGTGGTGTCACAGCAGACCATGGAGTCCATTCCAAGCGCAACCTGTGATGGCACCATCCAATGTTCCTTCATGTGTAGCAATCTGAGGAAAATCAAGTGTGCCAAAATTTTATTGTATTGCTCCTTTAAATTGAACATTTGAAACATTTCACCATCTATATGAGCTGTTTTGTTGTGTCCTTCATGTATGTCTTACAGAGAATGAAAGCTAGTCTTCGTTTATGGTAAATAAGAAATGTAACGTTTTACTTTTGATGTACAAAGCATGGAAGCAGTTCCATACATAAGCTGTGCACTGAGAATAAAAACCATTGTTCTTACGAAAAGATCTTTGGGGCACATTAACAAGGAACAGGGAAAATTAACGCTAAGGGCGCTTAGCGTTAATTTTTTTAACGCCCGCTATCGCTGGATAATATCGCCTGGTTAACGCGTTATTAACAACGCTAACCGCCTAGGTGATAAAAAATCCAGCGCCATTTTGGGAGGTTATCGCTGGTAATGCAGCGATAAAACTACAACGATAGGGATATCCTTGTTGATAGCCCATGGTGGACTTAGCCATGTAATCCACCTCTCATTGGATTACATGGCTAAGTCTGAAAATTAGCAGACGTAAAAAAGCAGTGTTAACCGTGGTTAGCGCTACTTTTTTTGTCTCTAACAGGGTTAGCGTGTAGCTTGATAATAGGAGAAATGTCGCTTAGGTTATTATTTTGCTCTGGAACGCCCACTTTGCATCTCATTAGAGATGCAAAGGGAAGCGTAGTGAAAAAGGGTGCTAACATGCGATTTTGCATGTTAGCACCCTGTTGTTGATAGGGCGATATTTTTATCTCCGCTTCTTTGGCTTTTAAAGCCAAAAAAGCGGAGATAAAGCCCTTGTTAATATGCCCCATTGTTTTTTAATAACAACTGTTATCCTGCACAAAGTAAAAAAAACCCGTGGCACTGTGTGTCTCTGTGTTGGTGGTCTCATCAGCTGAGACAGTGGCCAGCTGCTACCCAGCCTACGTGGCCAACATCTCCTTTGCCTGCTCCGGGTGATGCTGAAATGACATATGCAATAGTTTACTGTAGCACTGTGAATATAACTGATCAATAACTTTGAGTACAAAACATTTGCCTAGTTTCCATATTGCATCTGCTACAAGACTCACAAATTCAGTTTTTTTACATCATCATCTCATGCATGTAGGAAACATCTTCTGAAACCATTTGATCACAGTTTTGTAAATCCCCATGATAGATCCTACATCATATATGATCTTGTCTCTTAACCGTGTTCATTTCCCTAAAGGATAAATAAGGATATACACCAAACATACCTATGGAGACTGTGTGCACAAGGTTATTAAAGCTGCATTAATGACATACACTGAAAGTAAAATATGAATCAATAGGTGTCAACAAATGCTGTAATGCTGTACCTATATTTGTAGAAACTGAAAGCCTGTCTCCTTTGGCCATTTCACAATGGTAACACGTACCTCAAGTAACTCAAGTATAGTACAAATGCACAACATAGTCTATGCTGTTGAAGACTTTTAGACATATTGTTATCGTGGATTGACAAATTACTCCAATGGTGTTAGAAATGGGGGTCTCTAGTTGGCAATGGTTTGCACGTTTGTAAAAATAGGGACCCTTCTTCCTAGTCAGGGTAAGAGGAATACACTTCTAAAATAACCCCTGCTTACCCCCTTGGTAGCTTGGCATGAGCAGACAGGCTTATCTCAGAGGCAGTGTGTGAAGCATTTGTGCATGCATACAGTAACACAGTGAAAACACTACAAATGGACACCACACCAGATTAGAAAAATAGCTAATCTTTATCTAAACAAAATAAGAAAAAAAATACAAAAATCCAACATACAATACTGAAAAATAGGTATTTTGCAAGATAACCTTTAGATTGCAGAAATATCTCAAAAACACAGTTCCTCTGAGTCGGTAGCTCCGTCCGGGGCTACCCTGATGCTGAAAACGACACAGTCTAACAGTTCCAGCCGACCGCGTCAGTACGGGTCAGATGTAGCGTCAACAGCCTCGTAGGCAGTACCGTTTTCGTTGTGGCCGATTACACTGGTACGAATTGGTCAGGGCAACCGTTGCGGCTGTGTTGTGAAGTGAAGCGCTGCAGGGTGCGGTGCCCTCAAGGCGCGGTGCAGGCAGCGACTCAGTGACAGTCGTCCAATGACATCAGTGAGACCAGGGCTGCGATACAGAGTGAGGGGGTGCTCAATGAGGTGCTGGCAGGTCACGGTGCAGGCGACGGAGCCGGTCGATGTTCAGGCAGGCAGCGACGGTGCAATTGAGGTCTGGGTGGCAGAGTGAAGCGAGGTGGTGTGGAGTGTGGTGCCCACAGGATGCAGTGCACTCAGCGGCCCAGGGACGGTTGATCAGCGGCATCAGTGAGACCAGGGTTGTGATGCAAAGTGCAGCAGTGCCCTCTGCAGTGCCTTCAGGACACAGAACCAGCAACAGACTCGGTGACCGAGTCGGCTGCTCTTCTCCTCTGTGGCGACTGAAACACACGGTTCCAGAGACGGTGCCCAGAGGGATGGTGAAGTCTTTGCTGTTCCGAAGACTTCTTGCTCTACCTCATGCCCTTGGAGATACTTGTCAAGCAGGATCCACACACAGTCCCTCTCCTTGGCAGAAATAGCTACTGCTGTCACGACTCGTAGTGTTCTTACCGGTTCTGACGTGTTCGAGAGATCCTCGACTTCGGTTCTTGAGGGTTCTGGTCTGTCAGAGGTAAGGGTGACCCCTTCTGGTAGCCACGGTGTTGTCGACAAGGAAAAAGGCCAAAGCAGACCGTGCCTTCCAAAAGGAGTCCCAGAAGGAAAAAACCTCATAGGGAAAAATCTCTGATGGAAGTGGGACTCCAGGAATGAAAAGGAAGGAGAGAAGCTACCAGTAAGGGGAAAATAGAAGGCAAGGAATCCAAACCGGAATAAAAGACTATAATCAGGAACCAGGAACACCAGCAGGAATCACAGATACACCAGGCAGGAGCACAGGACACCAACAGCAGCGAGGACACACCAGCAGGAGCAAAGAGTGTTGCAACGCAAGGAAATGAAGGATTCAGCCCTTTAAATACCCATGAACAGGAAGTGACCAAACAGGAACAGGAAGTGACCACCATCTTGGATAAGGAAAAGGATAATGTACAGAAATAGGAAGGTCGCCATCTTGAATTGGTAGAGCAGATACTTCCCAAGGCCTTCTGGGAAGAAGACTATGGAATCATGGGAAGGCAAAGATGGCCCCAAGAAGAAATGAAGAAAGAAATATATATTCAGTGAAAGGAAGGTAATAATATAGTTCCTCAACATGTGAAAATAGGAAGCAGCATTTCCAAAACCGGAGCTGCGACATTCCTGTCATGCAAATTGCCAGATAACAGGCCGCCGCGTAGGTATGCAGCATGCCTGACACAGAAAAAGAGAGCAGGTGCCACGGTACACACCCACGATGCCAAAACGGCAACAGCAGGCCGCCACACAGCACAACAACGCACCTGAAGAAAAGAGGGAGGCGCTGTGGGATGTATATCAGTCCACAAGGAAGAAGCGGGCAGCACCGTGGGCCGAATCATGGTCTGCTGTGCAACAGTAGGTCCCCCTCCTGAAGCCCCGGGTTTGTCAGGGAAAAGCCGAAAAAACGATGGACAAGTACAGGGGCATGGACTAAGTCAGAATCGTCTCAGGAGCCATCACTGGGAGGATAGCCTTTCCAATGGATAAGGAGTTGCAGGCGGTTCCTAAAGAAAACAGGGTTCACAGATCTCCTGGACCTCGTATTCTGGAATACTGTCGACCAAAACACGAGGTGGGCGGGAAAAAACCCTTATGTACGGATCCGAAACAGAGTTTCAGCTGTGAAGTATGAAAAACAGGGAGAATCTTCTATGCACGTGGTAACTGTAGGCAGAAAGACACAGGGTTCACCACTTGATTGATTTTGAATGGTCCATAAAAGCGTGGTTTGGATTTGCTACGTGACAAGTGGTGAGGCAACCATTTTGAGGAAAGTCAAACTTTACTACCAGCCTGGTATGATGGAGACTGACGTCGAAAGACATCAGTGGTGTCTTTCATTTTCTTTTTGGCTGCATGAAGATTAACATGTACTTTTTGCCTGACCTCTCGGATATGTTGTATAAAAGAGGCTGCTGCAGGAATTGAAGTGGCATCAAATAAAACAGATGGAAAGGTCCTAGGATGGTAACCACACCAGCAGAAAAATTGAGTGGCCTTGCAGGCACTATAGACTGTGTTGTAGGACTATTCTGCTAATGGCAGATATGAGGAATAATCACTTTGGGTAGAGTTGCAAAAACAATGAGGTATTGTTTTAGTGCCTAATTAAGGCGTTTGGTTTGACCGTTAGTCTGGGAAGGAAACCCTGAGGATAAGGCTACTTTACTATGAAGCGATTTGCAAAAATATTTCCAGAACCGTGCTATACACTGAGGACCTCAGTCAGATATAATGATCCGTGGAAGTCCATAAAGATGGTGAAACTCTGTATGAAGATATTTCCAAGTTCTTTGGCAGTAGGTATCTTCCTTAAAGCAGTGCAATGTGCCATCTTGGAAAAGGAGTCTACTGTCACCATAATAACTTGGTTACCTGCAGAAGGAGGCAGAGAGGATATGAAATCAGTAGATATGGTATGCCATGGAGCCGGTGGAACAGGTAAGGCTGGACTAACCCCACTGGTTTAGTGTGAAGTGTCTTGGCCTGGGCACAGACAGGACAGGAGGGTGCATAGGTCTCAGTATCTTTTCATACCGACGACCACCAAAAGGAACGAAGCAATAATTCTAGAGTGTTTTTAATACCATGATGACCAGCAACAGGAGAATCATGACATATTTGCAGGGCTTCTAGTTGTACCTTTTGAATTAGGAGGAATAATGCCCTTTCATGATATTAGTATTGACCTCATTGTGTGATCTGACCGTTTAGCTTCTTCCATTCTTCTTGGTTTAGGGAGGTATACCCTAATTGGACTCTGTCTAGGAATGACTGAACTGTGAAAATGATCCATTGTGGCTCAATTAGGTTTTGTTGTGGGAGTGTTGGACTTTCGAGATAACGATGGGATAAGGCATCTGCTAGAATGTTCTGAGACCCGGGTAGATAGGTAATGGTAAAATCGTATTGACTAAAAAAGTAAGCCCACCGGGCCTGGCGGCTGTTCTGACACTGGAGGCTGTGAAGGCATTGTAGATTCCTGTGATACGTTCTGATTTCAAATGCTTCCTTGGTACCCATTAAGAACTTTCTCCATTCACGACAGGCTAACTTCAAGGCAAAAAGCTCTTGCTCAAGAACGGAGTAGTTCCTCTCTGAATCTGACAGGACGTGAGATAAGTAAAAAACTGGATGTTCCAGCCCGTCGTCGTCTTGTTGTTGTAGAAGCACAGCACCTATTGCTCTATCTTAAGAGTCTGTTTCTACAAACTTCCATGTAGATTCTGGATGACGTAAAACAGGACCTTGAGTAAATGACTGTTTTACTGACTGAAAGGCCCTCTCAGCTGCTTCAGCCCATTTGAATCCTTGCCGGAGATTTTCTGTCTTTAAGGTTTGAGAAATGTAACTTGTACGGTGGGCAAAATTATCGATGAATTGACGATAAAAGTTTGTCAAACCTAAGAAACTTTGGGTTTCTTTGATTGTTGAAGGCGAAGGCTGATCTAGGATAGCTTTTACCTCTTGTGGATCCATGGCAATACCCCTCTTGTTGATCCGGTAACCTAAATATTCCACTTCAGTTTTGTCGAACTCATACTTTTGAGGCTTACAGAAAAGGCTGTTTTGACGTATTCTTTCCAGGACTTGGGCAATGTGCGCATAATGTAACTCAGGAGCAGCGGAATACACCAAGATGTCGTCTAGATATATTGCAATAATTTGATTTAGGAGGTCGGATAACACGTTTTTCATGAATCGTTGAAAGATAGACTGAGCATTGTTTGATCCAAAGGGCAAAACTTGATATTCGAAATGGCCCAAGGGTGTTCTGAAAGGGGTTTTGCACTCATCTCCTTCTTTGACTCGATGGAGATGGTAGGTACCTCTAAGGTCTAGCTTGGTAAAGACTTGTGCTCCTCTAACAGACTCCAAGATATCTTTATTCAAGTGTAAAGGATAACAATCTTTGATATTGATCTTGTTGAGATCTCTGAAGTCTATGCAAGGCCGAAGGTCCTTTGTCTTTTTTGATACAAAGAAAAGAGGTGCCCCAGCAGGTGATGAGGAACGGGTGATCAAACCACTTTTGGAAGGTTATCTTCAAGATATTGTCTAATGGTTTCCTTCTTGGGCTCCAAAAGGTACTGTCGCTCCAGGTTCTAGAGGGATAGCACAATCAAACTCCCGGTGAGGGGGCAGTGTCAAGTTCTTCAGTTTCTGAAACACATCTGCATACCCTTGGTAGTGACTAGAAACACCTTGGATTGTGTTAACAGAGGTACATGCTTCCTGTTTTACTATAGGAATCTCTTTTGGGGACCAGTATTCCTCAGTAGGATAACAGAATTGTTGGCAAAAATATGATGAGAAAGAAGTCCTAGATCAGCCAGGGTATTCCTAAAATCATAATATGTTTGGGTGAGGCTATCAGGTCAAAGAATAAATACTCTTGGTGTCTTCCAGAAGTCAGTTGTAATGACGATGTAATTTCTTTGAGTGGTCCGGAAACAAGAGGAGTGCCGTCTACTAAATGTACATGATCTGGAGTCTCCTTTGGAATACGGCATATTTGTCTCTGTAGCCCATCTTTCGTCCAAATAGATACCACTGGCTCCACAATCTAACAGTGCCAAGACGCTTTCATTAGTGCCATCAGACAACCGCAAGAACATTGGTAGAAGAAAAAGAGAATTCAAGGTCTCTTTTGATGTGCAGGTTGAAGGTATTCCAGACCATCCAGTCCTCTCCCTTGTTACAGAGGACGGGATCTGGCGTTTTTTGACTGCCTCGGTGGACTGGTAGGACGATGGCGAACCATATGACCAGAAGCAACACAATATAGGCACAGTCCTTGTTTTCTCCTGTTTTTTCGTTCGGCCTCAGATAGCGGTCCTCTGGTCAGACTTATTTGCATTGGTTCCTCTCCTGATGGAGGGAATGTTTCAGATACAGGAATTTCCGTTCTAGGGGGCAATAGGTCGTGTTGTTCCTATACGTGGATGGACACGTGATTTTCATCTTTCCAATCGGCGTTCATTGAGACGATGTTCAATAAACAACGCTAAATCCATTAGTTAAGTCAAGGTTTCAGCACGAGGAGAATGTGCCAACTCGTCCTTAATTTCTTCTTGTAGACCTCTATGAAAAAGAGTAACTAATGTTCATTCCACCCAGGTGGTTTCTGTAGCCAGTTGTCT
This sequence comes from Triturus cristatus, assembly GCF_964204655.1. NCBI lineage: Eukaryota > Metazoa > Chordata > Amphibia > Caudata > Salamandridae > Triturus > Triturus cristatus. The sequence continues at coordinate 303,265,821 of NC_140579.1, read as the reverse complement.
AAAGTGTGTGATGTATTGCAGGACAGCCTCGTTCCCCTGTTGAACGTCATAGAGGGCTTCTTCCTCGGAGGTCTCCAAGCCAGGTCTTTGAAACATTTGTTTAAAGGCAGCAAGAAAGGACATGTAATTAGATAACTGTGGATCTTCCGAGGTCACCAAGGGAGTCGCCCATGCCAACGCAGGACCAGACAAGGCACTAATCAGATAACCAACCTTAGTTCTATCCAACGAAAACTGGGCTGGGCGGAAGGCAAAAAATACTGTTAAGGAATCCAGAAATTCTTTCAACTTATTGGGATCTCCGGAATAACGAGGAGTGGTGGTAGAGACTGTGGGTACATCAGACGTCTTAGCAGCCAACAGTTGACGCAAAGCTACATTTTCTTCATGTAAGTTTTGCAGTTCTTGAGCTTATTGCTGTACAGTCTGCACTAATGCCTGTGTCACTTCTACCGACCCTTCTGGAGGTGATGTTTGAGGAAGATCCATGGCATCAGGATCAAAAAGGGTTTTTGGGCATTGCAATCTGTAACGACTTGTAGTGTTCTTACTGGCTCTGGCATGTTTGAGAGATTATGGACTTTGGTTCTTGAGGGTTCTGGTATGTCTGAGGGAAGGGCGACTCCTTCTGGTAGCCATGTTGCTGCCAACAAGGAAAAAGGCCAAAGCAAACCATGCCTTCCAAAGGGAGTCCCAAGAGGAAAAAACCCCATAGGGAAAAACCTCTGATGGAAATGGGACTCCAGGAATGAAAAGGAAGGAGAGAAGCTACCAGTAAGGAGGAAATAGAAGGCAAGGAATCCAAACCAGAATAGAATACTATAATCAGGAACCAGGAACATCAGCAGGAATCACAGATACACCAGGCAGGAGTACAGGATAGCAACAGGAGCGAGGACACACCAGCAGGAACAAAGAGTGTTGCAACGCAGGGAAATGAAGTATTCAGCCCTTTAAATACCCATGAACAGGAAGAGACCAAACAGCAATAGAAAGTGACAAAACAGGAAGTAGGTAACCACCCTCTTGGATAAGGAAAAGGATAGTGGACGGAAATAGGAAGATCGCCATCTTGAATTGGTAGAGCAGATACTTCCCAAGGCCTTCTGGGAAGAAGACTATGGAATCATGGGAAGGCAAAGATGGCCCCAAGAAGAAATGAAGAAAGAGATATATATACAGTGAAAGGTAAGAATATAGTGCCCCAACATGTGAAAATAGGAAGCCGCAGTTACAAAACCGGAGCTACGGCATTCCTGTCATCATAATTGTCAGATAACGGGCTGCCGCGTAGGTATGCGGCGTGCCTGACACAGAAAGAGAGCAGGCAGCAGGGGACACACCCGCGACTCCAAAAAGGCAACAGCAGGCCTCCGCGCAGCACCGCGATGTGCAATTGCTGTATGGCCCGTGAGGAAAAAGCAGGCAGCACTGCGGGCCGAAACATTGTCCACGGTGCTACAACTGCAGGTCAACCCCGGACAGCACACAGCAAAGGGCCAGTACTTCTCCTTCAGCTTTTCCCAGTTCTTCTCCTTGGCAGAGGTTCCTCTTGAATTCCAGAGTAATATAAAAGTTTGGGGTCTGGGCCACACTTTTTAAAGTCAAAATTCCTTTGTTCCCTTGTGGCAGAAAGGGTCTGTGCTCAACAAAAAAACTGTTCTGTCCTCCCTGGCTCAGCTTCCCGGCAGGAGGTGAAGACAGAATTGTCCGAGGCAGACCAGGTCCATTCAGGTGTCAAGGAAATCTCCTCACCCTACTCTAAATGCAGCCCAGGTCTATTCAGCCCACCCAGGAAAGGCAGGACACACCTCACCCACCCAAGTGGCTGTCTGAACAGAATGCACATCCCGAGCCACTGTCACTAAAAAGTCAGACAGTTAATACACAAACCTAGCAGAGGCACACTGGATGGCTAAGCAAGAAAATACCCACTTTCTAAAAGTGGTATTTTCAAACCCAGAATATAAAAATCACCCTTAATAAAAGATGCATCTTATACTTATAAGTTGTTAAACTCCCCATTCTATCCCATGGCACAAATAGCCTTCCAGTAGTGAAAACAAAATTGGCAGTATTTCACTGTCAGGACTTGCCACACACACCAGGACATGTCCTACCTTTCGCATACACTGCACCCTGCCCACAATGGTACTGTGGGCCTACCTTAGGGGTGACTCAAGTAAGAAAAGGGAAGGTTAGGGTCTGACAAGTGGGTGCACTTTCCTGGTTGACATGGCAGTACCAAACTGCGCACAGACACTGCAGTGGCAGGTCTGAGTTTCATTTACAGGCTGCTCATGTGGGTGGCATAATCAGTGCTGCAAGCCCACTAGCAGCATTTGATTTACAGGACCTCTGCACATGCGGTGCACTGTACAAGGGACTTACCAGTAAATCAAATATGCCAATCATTGAATCACCAATCCATAAACACAATTTACAGGGAGAGCATATGCACGCTAGCACTGATCAGCAGTGGTAATGTGCCCAGAGTCATAACATCAACAAAAACAGGGTTCAAAACAGGAAGCCACAAAGCAAAAAATCTGGGGATAAACCCGCTGGACAAGGTAGGTCTAACAATAATGATTTATCAATTGAATTTGTTTGTTTTTGTTCTATCCCCTTCTTCTTGTTGTCAAGGTCTGGAAATTGCAATGTGAAAATGGCACTAAGTATTTGTGTCATGTATGGATTGTCATGTTTATGAACATGTTGACAGACGAATCTTTGACAAAAGTGACAGACAAATTACTAGTTGATGAGTTATTGGTATTTGTATTTTGTTGTAATGGTTCAGAACTTACCACTTGCAATTCATTTATAATTACACAATTATTTTCTTTTTGACATTTTTAAATTTATGATGGAACAAATGAATTAAGTGAGTAGATAAATACAACACCAGTCTTTGATTTTGTGAATTGTGATTTTAATAAACAAAACCTAATGAACTAAAACAGGATGAGAATGAAAAAGCAAACCAAAAAATAAGAAGTCAGTCATGGTGAATGAAACTATTCTTGAAAAGGCAAAATTGTTTGAAGTCATATTTCCAAAATACAATGGGCACTTGAAAGGTAAATGTGTCCAGGAACGAGTGAATGGTAGTCCCACACTGGAGGAACTTAGTTTTGGTATCTCTTGCTGGTGGTGTTAGCTGTCTTGCCATCCTCTCCTGGTCGTCTGGATAGATGTCCCCTACTGCATGGGGGGTGAAGATCCACAGTTGCAGGGACTGGGGTGGGTGCCGGTGTTTCTACTTGTGGCAGGGTCTCCCTTTCTGTGGCTGTGGGCAAGATGGTGTAGGGCCACAGAAAGGGGTAGATGGTGCTGGCAAAGCCGTGCACATATGTGTATGAATCTCATGCAGCACCCCAGTCAGTGGACCCAAATTGGAGTTGAGATTCTCCATCTGTACATTGTGCTGCCTCTGCAACTGCTTCATGTCCCAGAGCTCAGTGAGTAACTGGCTAATCATGCCTTGGGACTGATGGAGGGATCCCAAGACTTGGTTGAGGGTGACCTGGGTGACAATCAACCCAGTGGGCTCACTATGATGGCCTGCAGTGTCCCTCCCACAGCCCCTACCTCCACTACCCCGTGGCTTTGCCCCAGAGTTCCCCTTCCCACTGGTTCCTGGCTGAACTGTAGGTGGTGGTAGTGTTGTCTCAACAGCAACCAGGACTGGGGGAGACAAGTTTGGCGTGATGTTGCTTTGGACACAGGGAGTGGGGATATCCGTGAGCTGAGGTGTTGGGAGTTGTAGGTGTGGGCCAAGTAAAACTCACTGGAGCTGTGTGCCCAGGTGTACCAGATGGACCAGGCCGCTACTCTTCATTCAGACTTGCAGGAATGTAATCATCTCTGGAGGCTTGATCTTGGGCTGGAGTGAAGGTTTACTGAGTGGCAGATGGTGTGCCACGTGCTCTGGCTGTTGGACCTATTATGAATATAAAAAATGGATACATTGTAAAAGTGTGGATTACACATACAATGAGTTGTAAGCCAGAAATGACGCTTTTCCGAGACCTGCCTGTCATAATTGCCGCCACACTTACCAGCCGTGAGGGGAACGGCTTCAGTAGTGGGGTGCTTCTGTTCTTTGCTTTGCCTCCGGACTCTCCCATCATCGCCGTGAGGGGAACGGCACATTTGCACTCCAACTCCCAGCATTCCTGGTGAGCGGCGCTCGCGGTGACGACACCTGGCAGCGCCGGAACACTACTTAGGCCGCCAGGTGTCACCGCAGCGCGGGACGCTTTTCCGAGACCTGCCTGTCATAATTGCCGCCACACTTACCTGCCGTGAGGGGAACGGCTTCAGTAGTGGGGTGCTTCTGTTCTCTGCTTTGCCTCCGGACTCTCCCATCGTCGCCGTGAGGGGAACGGCACATTTGCACTCCAACTCCCAGCATCCCTGGTGAGCGGCGCTCGCGGTGACGACACCTGGCAGCACCGGATCACTACTTAGGCCGCCAGGTGTCACCGCAGCGCGGGACGCGCGCGGGCGAAGCCCGGGCCAAGGGCGGGCCCGTCCTTGCCCATCAAGGACCGTTCGAGGCCGGGCTGGGCAATCCCTCTGACATTTGCCATTCAACTATAGAACTGTAAGTGTTTCAGCGCTTGCTTGTGTATTGCCCCCCCAGTTTGTGATATCGGATCTATCTAGATTGACCATATGATTAGTATTTGACTGTCACGATATACTCCACCATTCCCTGTGGATTGCCACGGCCTGGAGCTAGGCCTGTTGTGGGCCAGTGACTTTGATTTCCATAAAGCCTGGGGGCTTGGCTAAGGGCACTTTGGACCATTACTTTAGTAAGGCTACCATGGATTTAGAGAGGGAGGACACTCTAGCTGAGCGCAGGGCTGAGCGCCGCCAGTCAATTGAGTGTCTGAAAAAAAGGCCACCAATTGATTCATCACAACCAGTTATCTTGTCAGTTGCAAACCCCCCCAGTGATGATTTGATTTCCTTAGATGGTGTCCCTGCACTTCTCCGGGAGTTATCCCCTTTACCTTTCCCATCTAATTCCTCGGATTCTACACATCTAAAAACTATTTCCTGCCCGTATGACTCTTCGCCAGGAACAGAAGTGACATCAATTTGTTCCTTGACAAATAAAGAGACTTCTAAAAGGAAGACTAGAAATCCATTGTTGTATAAGATTCCCAGCCCCCCACTTAAAAAAAGGAGAAAGAAGGGGGGAGATGTATGAAGACCTAGGATTAGTCATTGCTGGGTTTTCCATATTGAGTAATTCCGCTGGCCTATCGGATTTTCAAACGACTAAGCAATCCCCTAACGTCGAAGGTATTAAAATTATTTCATGGAATGTGGCAGGTCTCAAAAATAAACTCCCCGATCCGGAGTGGGGTTCATTTATCACTTCCTTTGACATCTACATGCTGCAAGAAACCTGGATGCTTAAAGAGAGTGTGGCTCCGGGCTTCGCAACATTTGATATTTTGGCATGTAAGGGGAAGGCCCTCGGGGGGGCTGTCCTTATGGGTTGGCTCCCATCTGGGAGTAAAGGCAAAGGACATCCCAACTGATTCTCGGGATGTACAACTTGTACTATTGGACGTAGAGAATGGCCCGAGTATTGCTCTGATAAATGTTTACTCAAGACCTACTAAGAGGGGCCTCAAATCGAAGGCCATTACTGTATTGTCCAAACTCTTACAGTCACTTGGCTCCTCTACTGTGCTAATTCTGGGCGGGGATTTTAACTGTCACTTCGAGCCTCTTCTGGATCCAAATACGGGAGATTGCGACGAAGTGGACTCATTATGGAATATTCCTGACCCACTGACCCCTATGGTTAAGGTATGGACTCCCCTTGTCTTGCAATTGCAGTCACTCTCTTTAGCTGCATCATTGCGAGCATGTAATGGAAGGGTGATGCCAGATAGACCTGGGAAAGCAACGTCCAATAGAGCAAACTAGACCTCTATAATTGACTACATTTTCATTGAAGCTAAATATTGGGACAGGCTTTATGAATTTGTGGTCATTGAGAGGTTGGATAGTGATCATAACGCTCTAGTTCTGACCCTTAAACCAGGGAGCTTTGGACTTAAAAATCCTGCCCCGGGTGATAATTTCGTGATTGATCCATTGACAATCCGAAATTGTAGAAGGAGAGTAAAGTGGCCAGAACTCCAAATGTCCAATAGTAAGCTGGCGGAACTGTATGGACCAATAATACCATTTATTGAAGAGATGGGGGAAGTTGGGCCTCTGGGTAGCCCCACTGATATCCACGGCAAACTGGTTATTGCACTAAGGGATATTTTGTACCCAGTAAAAAGGGTCACACAGCCAAGGGCTGTATCAGCTCGGTGGTTTAACAAAACCTGCCGTATAGCCAAAAAGGCCCTGCTGATGGTAATAAAAACTAAGGACAGAGAAGCAATTAGGGCAAATCGTTCCTTGTACAAAAAAGCAATCAGTGATGCTAAGAAGGAAGGGGAGGTTGAACTGTGGGAGCAGTTGGGCCATGCGCTCAGTTGTAAGGACGTCAAATTATTCTGGACTATTGTCGCAAATGGAGTCAGTGGGTATTCTTTTGCCCCTGCCCCTAATATCGCTGCCTCAACTTGGGAAAGTCATTTTTGCGACCTGTATGGCACACGTGATCCTGATAGTCTGTCTGTTGACATCCCAGACTTTTCTCTAGTCCCAGCATGTCATGCCCCTTCAGAACTCCTTACTTTGATCGAGGTGGAAACAGCAATTGAAAAAATGCTTCCGAACAAGGCGCCGGGCTTGGATAAACTGCCTGGGGACCTATTTAGGGCTCAACCAAAGATTTGGGCACCCTACCTGGTTGTCTTATTTAATCGTATTTTACAGGGGGGTGAAGTACCCTATACTTGGCTTGGGGCCGAAATAGTACCCGTTTTTAAAAAGGGCTGTCCATTAACTCCCTCCAACTATAGGCCTATTAGTCTCATAGATACCTCACAAAAATTAATGGGGAGGGTTCTTTTGGACAGGGTCTTGGGTTGGATTGAGGAGAACGGGATTTTGTCCACATTTCAGGGAGGTTTTAGGGCTGGTACTTCCACTCTAGATCAGATTTTTCGCCTGCAGGTCTCGTACTGGAAAACAGCCTTGGTTGTGGGTGGCAGCCTCTACCTGGTGTTTGTGGACCTGCGGGCAGCCTTCGATCTAGTTCCACGAACTAAATTGTGGCAAGTACTGGCAGACCTGGGTCTTCCACCTTACGTATTGGCTGTCCTATCTAGGCTTCACGACAACAATTATGCCCAAGTAAGGTGTGGTAAACACGGTGAGCTTACTGACCGTTTTCCCGTTCAAAAAGGCGTTCGCCAAGGGTGTGTCCTGGCCCCCACATTGTTCAGCCTTTACATTAATGGTCTTATTGACCATCTGAATTGTATAGTAAATAACGACGCCCCTAAATTAGCATCAGGACGTGTGCCCGCACTGATGTTCGCAGACGATACCTTGTTGCTGTCTAGAACATCATCGGGCGTACAAATTACACTGAATGGTTTTGCAAAGTTTTGTGAGTTAAGAGGACTTGAAATAAATCTGGGGAAAACTAAATACATGATTTTTAACCCCCCTAAGCGGGTGCGTCCAAACCCAGTCTTATTTGATATTCCTCTTGAGAGAGTTAAAACTTTCGTTTATTTGGGTGTGACCTTAACGGAGAACTTTAGCTGGAATTCTCAGATTGCTAAGTCAACGCTCAAGCTTGTCCAATTGGCAGGGGGTTTGAATAAAGTTTGTAAAAGATCGACTTTCAACCCAGTGTCTCCTGCCCTTGAAATTTATTGTCGACAGGTAAGAGTGGCTGCAATCTATGGGGCTGAACTCTGGGGACATAAGCAGTCAGGGTCTCTCTCAAGGGCTGAGCAATCTTTTTTAAGATCTCTTCTAGGGCTTCCTTCCAGCACACCGTTGATCCCCCTAAGGTTTGATCTTGGGTTAGTCCCAATAGAGGAGATCATCAGTGCAAGATCCATTTTGTACTGGAAGAGGCTGTGGTCAGTGCCCGAACTGTCCTCGTATAAATTAGAATTTGTAGAGATCTGGCCTGCACTTAAATTTAAAAAGATCCCTTGGCTTCTGCATATTAATGCAGTTTGTACCCAACTAGGACTCCCGGAATTGTGGGCAAATCCGGAGGCAAGTTGCCCTGGGATACCAAGGAAGGAACTTCTTTCTCTGGTGTCCATGGAAAACTTTTCTTCTCTTTCGAGCTCTTCAGCTATGGGCAGGTTGACCTTAGAATTCCTCTTGGTTAAACAAGATCCCAAACTAGAGGAATTCATGGATCAAATAGAACCCCCACTTGCTCGTAAATTGTACATTCAGCTAAGGTATGGTACCCTACCGGTTAGGTCTTTTTCATCCAAGTGGCAGACACAAAACCTGGAAAGTTGTCCTGCTTGTAATTACAAAACAGAGTCTGTTGCACATGTGCTGCTTTTTTGTCCTGCTTACCATCCAATTAGGAAATGTTGGCTGATTCCCATTTGTAGGAATCTGGGATTTCGTCATTTTAAGCAGGCTTGCAGGACGTTAGTCTATGATACTCATCCCAACATTGTTTTTGCTGTATCCCGCTATCTCCACAGCATGTGGCGTAGGAGACAAACATTTTTAACCTAATCACTTTCATATTGATAACTTGAAGTTTAATTTTTTTTCTTAAATTTTTTTTAACTCTAAATGTTATTTATTGTTTTATTGTGCTATTGTAATTGATGATGTACATATGTGCACTTTTATGGTCTTATGACCGAAATAAAGTTATCAAATGAATGAATGTTTTAACCTAAAAAGGAAAAGAAAACTAATATTATGATTCATACCTTTCAGTGCTAATGTAATTCTTTACGCAAACTGTTTAAATGTCATACAAAGCAACTTTTAAAAAAACATGTAAGAGGATGTCCAGAAATGTAAAAAATTAGTAACTTTACATGTACCAACAGTTTAACACAACACAGTAGAGAGGAAACATGTTAAATTAACCAGTCCACGTCCTAGCAAGCTAAAAAAAACAGGTATTTACACAACTTAGATGGATGTTTAGCATTAATCATCATATTAACAGTGCAGACTAAATTTATCACAGATACCACTTATATTCAGCATACAAATTTACAATAATATTTTTCTTATATTAAAAAAGTTTGACTTGTGCAACTTGTAACATCAATTCAATTACATGACAAGAAAAGGACAACATACACAACTTGAACACAATCCATTTTCAATAGAAAACATTAAATAGGAATTGATCAATATGTGACACTTTACCATATGAGAAAAAAGTTTGAGAAGGGCGAATTAGCAAAATTACATAGCAATATTATTTTCACAAAACAGAAACAAGGCATCATGGTAGTTGTAACTATTTCAGTGGTACATTCACTACACTTGAAAAACTGTACCTTGAACATACCTTGTGTAAAATCTGCAGTTAAAAGAGAACAGACATTAACTATATGAAAAACATATATGTTATTTGGAGTACATGCACTTATAGGCACCACAACATCATGTGAATTGTGATGGCTATTAAAACCTGTTATATTAACAAACCAAACAAGATGTTACTGATTTGTTTAAGGTTTCTATGTAAAATAAATTGTACTGAACACATTAGCAACAGTTAACTTCAAAGCAAACAGGACATTTAGATTTAGTGACACATTCCAAAGTATAACATGCCTGTCTCCACTCCACCAGGGATTCCTGTCAAGCCTTCAGGATGTAGAATTTGCAAAGCCTTCTTCTCCTAGGGCTATAGTTGTAAGGGTGAACTGGGAGAACCATCACCAGTCCTCTCAGCCACCAGGTGACGCTTGAAGGCCAGGGAACACACTCTCCCCCGCTGGTCATTCCACCACTTTCTAATTTCATCCTGTCTGTATAGGTTGTTTGCTACAGCATTCACTCTGTCAACTATTTTGGCCAACATATGCCTTTTCTGCAATAGGGGTGTATTTTGGACTTGGGGTCCAAACAATTGTGGATCTACTTTTATGATTTCATTCACCATGACTGACAATTCCCTCAGTAAAACGGTGATTTTTGTGCCCTAGCATTTTGAAATTATAAACTTAACTGATTGTAATTACCCACCAAAAAATAATTTACTAAAGAAAGAGTGTTGGAAATAGAGTTTCTGGTTGGCTAGTGTTAGACCTGGCATCATTGGCATGAGTCTCTCCTCCATTTTTTTTCTGTTTGCCTCCTCTGTTTACGATGTTTTTGCTGGTTTATTGCTTTGGGCACTGTGCCACTGCTGATCAGTGCCACAGTGCAAGTGCTCCCTATGTTAAATTGTTATATTGATTGGTGTTACCATGATTGGCTTGGTTGACTTACTGTTCAGACCCTAGTCTAGTGCACTGCGTGTGCCAAGGGCGTGTAAGTTAACTGCTGCTGGTGGGCTTGCAGCACTGGTTGTGCCACCCACAGAAGCAGCGTGCAAAATGGGTCTCAGGCCTGCCACCGCGGCGCCTGCGTGCAGTCCCTGACTGCCATGTCGACTTGGTAAGGAAACCTACTTACCAGTCTCTAAACCTTCACTTTGCCACATTTCAGACACCTCTATGGTAGGCCCTAGGGCAGGGTGCATTGTTGGTAAAAGGTAGGTCATGCCCTGATGTGTGCGGCATGACCTAATAGTGAATTACAGCCATTTTCGTTTTTCACTATTGAAGGGCTACCTGCCTCCAATAGGCCAGACTGGGCAGACTGATTATTAACTCCATTATAATCTATCTGACTCAGGGAGCATGGTAGCAAGTCGAGTTTAGTATCCCTGAACTCAGAATTTAATAACACAACCTTTAGGATGGATGGTTTTTAAAATTCTATGTTTGAAAATAGCACTTTTAGAAAGTGGCTATTTTCTTGTCCAACTATCTACCGGTCTCTGCTGGTTTGGTGTGTGTGTCAGGGGCTGGGTGGCTCCAGAGGTCTGAGTGAGTCAGTGTGGGGTGAATGGGGCGTTTACACGTAGAGTGAGGGAAGAGTAGCCTGCCCTGCCTGACACAATACTGGCTCCGCCTCCTGCTGGGCGACTGATAGCCCTGCTCCTGCCAGTGACAATACTGGCTCCGCCTCCTGCTGGGCGGCTGAGGACTCTGCCCTGCTCAGTGAATAGGCCAGGTGCCTCTGCCTGGCAACACCCACAACAAACCTGAGATGGTGGGAATCGCCCTGCTTGGACAAAGGGAACAAAGGGAAAAAGGGGTATAAGAGAAGGACCCCTGAACCAAGAACTCAGATCACTTCTGACAAGGAAACCTGTACCAAGGACAAGAAGCCTGCTGATCTAAGGACTTGCCTCCCCTTTCTGCCAGAGTGCTGTTTTGCTGTGGAGGAACCTGAAAGCTGCTTCTTTATTTTTGCCAAGGAACAAGGAGAGAGGAACTTGGTGTGTACTCTCTGAACACTTGCTAGGAAATCTCCAAGGGCTGGAAGAGTGCCAGTCTCCTGCTGAAGTCACAGGGCCAAAGGACTTCACCATTTGCTAAATTGCTGGAAAGTGTTGTTTCCAGTACACAAGGGAAAATCTGCAGTCTCGACGCCAGCAGCAACGCCAGTGAGCAGTGGGTATCGGCCCCGGCTCCAAGTGACCCCGTCTCGACGCCGGTATCGACGCCAGTGAGGAGTGAGTATCGGCTCTACCTCCAAGCGACCCCGTCCCGACACCGCTGCTGATCGCATCGACTCGACGCCCTTCTCGACGCCGTGAGCGCTGCTCCGGCCCGACATCCCTCGACGCCGCTGCGGATTGACCCGACTCCGAGGCACGACCTCGACGCCGATCTCGACGCCGTGGATCATCGTTTTCTTCGTTTCGCAAGGTACTGTACTTGTGGGGTCTGTTGCGACTCCAGGCTCGACGTAGCGCTCCTCGCGGTCGACGCCGAACCTTGGGAATCTTGTAGACTCGACGTCGTGTGACTCCTGTGGGGGTTACATTGTTGCCAAAGAACTGTGCTCAGAAGAATACTTTGCTAAAGAACTATTTGCCAAGAAGAAACCTTACTGGAACTATTATTTTTCCTTCCAAAGAGTATTTATTAAGACTGTGGTATATTTTTGTCGTTATTTGGTCTTGTGCTAAGCCTTATATAAAAATACTATTTTTATAATAACTTCTGTGTCGTGTCCATCTGTAGTGTATTCACTTTATTACTGTATGTGGTCATAAATGCTTAACACACTGCCTCTGAGATAAGCCTGTCTGCTCTGCCAAGCTACCAAGGGGGTAGCAGGGGTTATCTGAGTGTGTAATCCCCTTTCCCTGACTAGAGTTGGTTGGTCCCTATTTGTCAGAAGTGTATACCTCTGCCAACTAGGGACCGCCGGTTCTAACATTGGTGGTCAGCGGTGAGGATTTGAACTTTGCATTTATGACTCATGTGCAGTGATTAGTGTACGCTACATAGTGAAAGCAGACCATAACGCGGCCACAGTCTGTTTGGTAGGATATTCTATTTTTGTTCTCCGCTTTCCTGGAGCTTATTTTCTTAAACACTGCCAGTTTTGACCATGGAGAATGCCAGAGCTGCTACACCTGTGGAGATTGTTGTGGGGGAATTTGATAAGGAGAAGATAGATTCCTACGTGCTAAAGGATCTAAAAGGATTTTGCAAGCAGTTTAAAGTTCCTACCACAGGTCTCACAAGGAAAGACGACTTCCTCAAAGCGCTGAAGGCCTGGTTAGAGGCCAGGAATCCCTCTGATCCGGTGGTGGTACCGGAAGAGGAAGAAGAAGAGGAAGAGGAAGAGCCCACAGGTGGGCCAGTGTCATCTCCAGGCAGTAGTGCGTCCTCTAGGAGCCTTTCCCCCGAAGAATTAGAAGACAGGGAGAAGGAGAGGGAATATAAGTTGGAAATGGCAAAACTTAAATTAGGAGGGCAGTTGGAATTAGAGAATGCAAGAAGCAAGAGAGAAGCTGAAATGGAGAGCAAAAGATTAGATTTTGAGAGAGAGAAATTAGCGTTTGAACGTGAGAAGATGGTGAGGGAGATCGAGCTTAAAACTAAGAGTTTAGAGTTGAATCCCTCTGGTGGCAGCACTCCATCCGTGCCTGCAGAAAGTAGGTTTTATTTTCCTAAAGATGTGATCAAGGATTACAGTAAGAATGAAGATATTAGCCAATGGTTTAAAGCGTATGAGTTAGCATTGTTGGCCCACCGGGTCCCTGAGAAGGATTGGGGAACGGGGTTGTGGAGCCGCTTTACAAACGAGGGGAGAGATACCTTGTTGAGCCTTCCTGCTGAGGATAGGATGTCTTATACTCATATGAAAGATGCTTTAATGCTGAGATATGGCTTAACTCCAGAAAAGTACAGACAAACCTTTAGAGAATGTAAGAAGTTGCCTGGTACTACGTGGGTTGAATATGTGTCTTTTTTCTGCAGAACCATGGATGGTTGGATAAAGGGTAGCAAGGTTGATAGTTATGATGCTCTTTATGATTTGTTTGCTTGGGAGCACTTGTCTAATAACTGTTTTCCAGAGCTACGCCAGCACCTTGTTGATAGCAAGCTATCTAACCCTAGAAAACTTGCTGAGGAGGCGGACCGCTGGGTCAGTACCAGGGTCCACAAGGGTCCAGTGGGAGACTCAGCCAAAGGTGGGCAGGGTCCCCAGCAGTAGAGTGGGGGGGACAGGGGTAAACAGAGGGAGTTTCAGAAAGGGCCCCAAAGTAGTCCCCAAGGGAACCAAGGGAAGGGTTCCCAGCCTCCCCCTGTAAAGAAGCCAGAGGCCCCGACAGGTAAACCTGTTCACAGGGGCCCCATGACCTGCTATGCCTGTAAGAAGGTGGGACACCGTTATTATGATCCCCAGTGTCCCATGAAGGATTCGAATGCACCGCCGCGTGCACCCCCTCGTCAGGTAGCGAGTGTAGCCCTGGGAGGGGAGGAGATGGGTGCCCCCGGTGGGTGGGGTCCCGCAGAAATGTCCCTGGTCTCTTTAGGAGACGTGGAAATGGTCCCTCCAACCCCTCTGCCTAGTAACACTAAGAAATATAGGCAGTGGGTGACCATTAATGGCCATAGGGTGGAAGCTCTCAGAGACACCGGAGCGAGTGTGACAGCTGTCAAGTGTCACTTGGTGTCCAGAGAGCAGGTGGTCCCTCATGCATTCTACCCCGTTGTAGCTGCTGACAACTCACAGAGTCAGTGTGAGGTAGCTCAAGTTCCCTTTGAGTGGGGGGGGGTCTCAGGTACTCTTCAGGTTGCTGTGAGGCCCGCCATGCCTGTTGATTGTCTCTTGGGCAATGATTTGGAGGACTCCCCTTGGGCTAAGGTGGAGAGAAAAGCGCATCTGGAAATGTTGGGTCTGCCTGAGTGGGTGTGTGCGACCACCCGATCCATGTCAGTTAGTAAGGGTGTTGATGGGGGCCCGGAGCCTGAAAGTATGGCCCAGGTCCCAACCATGAAGAGAAGAGGCAGGGGGCGCGGGAAACCGTCCCCCATCGTTCCCGCGGTCCAGGAGGGAGCAGACCCTGAGGGGGATGCCCTGGAACCGACAGGAGAACAAGTGGCCGAACTGGGAGACCTGCCCGAGCTGACCCATTGGCAGCAGGATGGTGGTCCCTCCAGGGAGGAATTTTGTGCTGAACAGAAAGTGTGCCCTTCTCTTGTGGGTATGAGGCAGCAGGCCTCAGCCCAAACGACAGGTGATCAGTCAGGATCACATTGGGTCTACTGGGAGAACGACCTCCTGTATAGCGAGCCTAAGGCTGCTGAACCTGGGTCAGCCCGTGTGCTGGTGGTACCCCAGCGCTTCAGAGCCTTCCTACTGGGGTTGGCTCATGACGTTCCGTTAGCTGGACATCTGGGGCAGGACAAGACCTATGACAGGCTTGTCACCCATTTTTATTGGCCCCAGATGAGAAGGGATTCAGATATCCATTGTAGGACCTGTCAAACTTGCCAGGCAAGTGGGAAAAGTGGGCGGAAGCAGAAGGCTCCCCTCCAACCTTTTCCCGTCGTCAGTACCCCCTTTGAGCGAGTGGGAATTGACATTGTGGGGCCACTGGACCCCAAGACAGCCATGGGCAACAGGTTTATCCTGGTCTTGGTGGACCATGCCACCCGGTACCCGGAAGCCATCCCTCTCCGCACAGTGACGGCCCCCGTGGTGGGACGGGCACTGATGGGTGTTTTCTCCCGCATGGGGTTCCCCAGAGAGGTGGTGTCAGACCGGGGCACCAACTTCATTTCGAATTATATGAAGTCTCTGTGGAAGGAGTGTGGGGTAACCTACAAGTTTACCACTCCTTACCACCCTCAAGGTAATGGGCTGGTTGAGAGATTCAACCGGACCCTAAAAGGCATGATCATGGGTCTTGAAGAACCAATGAGGCGTAAATGGGACGTCCTCTTGCCATGCCTGCTGTTTGCTTACCGTGAGGTGCCACAAAAGTCTCTAGGGTTCAGCCCCTTTGAGCTTTTGTATGGTCACCCGGTAAGAGGACCTTTGAGTCTGGTCAAAGAAGGCTGGGAGCAATCTCCCAGGAAACCTCCCCAGGATGTATATAGTTACATGCTGGCCTTTAGGAACCAGACTCGGTGCTTCAGAGATCTTGCTCAGGCAAATCTGGAGGCCAGCCAGGAAGAGATGAAGCGGTGGTACGATCAGAAGGCCACTCTGGTTGAGCTTCAACCTGGTCAGAAAGTTTGGGTCATGGCCCCTGTGGAACCTTGTGCGCTCAAGGACAGGTGGACTGGACCATTTGAGGTTGTGGAGAAAAAGAGCGATGTCACCTACTTGGTGGACTTGAAATCTCCCAGGAACCCCTTAAGGGTCCTGCATGTCAACCGGTTAAAGCCCCACTTAGAAAGGTCCGAAGTGGGCATGCTCCTTGCCACAGATGCTGGGATGGAGGAGGAGAGTGAGCCTCTTCCTGACCTCCTGTGTGCAAAAGAAAAAGATGGGTCAGTGGATGGTGTTGTCCTCTCTGACACACTGACCCCTGAGCAGCAGCAAGATTGTCGCCATCTGTTGGTACAATTCCCTGATCTGTTCTCCTTAATCCCTGGTGTCACTCAGTGGTGTGTCCATGATGTGGACACCGGGGACAGCACTCCTGTGAGGCACAAGGCCTACAGGGTGACTGAAAAGGTCAGAGCATATATCAAGGAGGAGGTCTCCAAGATGTTTGCCTTAGGGGTGGTTGAGTCCTCTAGCAGTCCTTGGGCCAGCCCAGTGGTCTTGGTCCCAAAGGCTGCAGCGCCTGGTACTTCACCAGAACTTCGGTTCTGTGTGGATTACCGAGGACTCAATTCGGTCACCAAGACTGACGCGCACCCCATCCCCAGAGCTGATGAGCTCATCGATCGGTTGGGGGCTGCCCGGTACCTTAGTACGTTTGATCTAACGTCTGGGTACTGGCAGATCGCCTTGACTGATGGGGCAAAAGAGAGGTCTGCATTCTCCACACCAGATGGGCACTACCAGTTCCGTGTGATGCCCTTTGGGATGAAGAATGCCCCTGCCACATTCCAGAGGTTGGTTAACCAGGTATTGGCCGGACTGGAAGATTTCAGCGCCGCCTACCTGGACGATATAGCAGTGTTCAGCGCCAGCTGGGAGGAACACTTGCGCCACCTCCAGGAAGTGTTGTTGGCCCTGCGCAGAGCAGGCCTCACAATCAAGGCCAGTAAGTGCCAGATTGGGCAGGGTTCAGTGGTGTACTTGGGGCACCAAGTAGGGAGCGGCAAGGTGGCCCCCTGCAACCCAAGATAGATACCATCCTGGCTTGGGAACCGCCCAAAACCCAGACTCAGGTGAGAGCCTTCTTGGGTCTCACGGGTTACTACAGGAGGTTTGTCAAGGGGTATGGCAACATTGTGCACCCCTTGACCTCGCTGACTTCCAGGAAGCAGCCGAGACTTGTGATCTGGACTGACGCCTGTCAGAACGCCTTTGACACCCTGAAAACTGCAATGTGTACCACACCGGTCCTCCAGGCACCCGAGTTTTCAAAAGAATTCATTGTCCAGACAGACGCTTCAGAGCATGGTGTGGGGGCTGTTCTAGCACAGATGAATGAGGAGGGCCGAGACTTACCTGTAGCCTTCATCAGCCGGAGGTTACTTCCCAGGGAACAAAGGTGGAGTGCGATAGAGCGTGAGGCATTTGCTGTGGTCTGGGCGCTGAAGAAGCTAAGACCCTACCTGTTTGGGACTCACTTCCGGGTTCAGACAGACCACAGGCCCCTCAGATGGTTAATGCAGATGAGGGGTGAGAACCCAAAGCTGTTGAGGTGGTCCATTTCCCTACAGGGGATGGACTTTACGGTGGAACACCGCCCTGGTACAGATCACGCCAATGCTGACGGTCTGTCCAGATTTTTCCGCCTTAGTGATGAGGACTCCCTGGGTGAAGGGTAGTTCTCCCCACATTTCAGCTGGAGGGGACACGTGTTAGACCTGGCATCATTGGCATGAGTCTCTCCTCCATTTTTTTTCTGTTTGCCTCCTCTGTTTACGATGTTTTTGCTGGTTTATTGCTTTGGGCACTGTGCCACTGCTGATCAGTGCCACAGTGCAAGTGCTCCCTATGTTAAATTGTTATATTGATTGGTGTTACCATGATTGGCTTGGTTGACTTACTGTTCAGACCCTAGTCTAGTGCACTGCGTGTGCCAAGGGCGTGTAAGTTAACTGCTGCTGGTGGGCTTGCAGCACTGGTTGTGCCACCCACAGAAGCAGCGTGCAAAATGGGTCTCAGGCCTGCCACCGCGGCGCCTGCGTGCAGTCCCTGACTGCCATGTCGACTTGGTAAGGAAACCTACTTACCAGTCTCTAAACCTTCACTTTGCCACATTTCAGACACCTCTATGGTAGGCCCTAGGGCAGGGTGCATTGTTGGTAAAAGGTAGGTCATGCCCTGATGTGTGCGGCATGACCTAATAGTGAATTACAGCCATTTTCGTTTTTCACTATTGAATGGCTACCTGCCTCCAATAGGCCAGACTGGGCAGACTGATTATTAACTCCATTATAATCTATCTGACTCAGGGAGCATGGTAGCAAGTCGAGTTTAGTATCCCTGAACTCAGAATTTAATAACACACCCTTTAGGATGGATGGTTTTTAAAATTCTATGTTTGAAAATAGCACTTTTAGAAAGTGGCTATTTTCTTGTCCAACTATCTACCGGTCTCTGCTGGTTTGGTGTGTGTGTCAGGGGCTGGGTGGCTCCAGAGGTCTGAGTGAGTCAGTGTGGGGTGAATGGGGCATTTACACGTAGAGTGAGGGAAGAGTAGCCTGCCCTGCCTGACACAATACTGGCTCCGCCTCCTGCTGGGCGACTGATAGCCCTGCTCCTGCCAGTGACAATACTGGCTCCGCCTCCTGCTGGGCGGCTGAGGACTCTGCCCTGCTCAGTGAATAGGCCAGGTGCCTCTGCCTGGCAACACCCACAACAAACCTGAGATGGTGGGAATCGCCCTGCTTGGACAAAGGGAACAAAGGGAAAAAGGGGTATAAGAGAAGGACCCCTGAACCAAGAACTCAGATCACTTCTGACAAGGAAACCTGTACCAAGGACAAGAAGCCTGCTGATCTAAGGACTTGCCTCCCCTTTCTGCCAGAGTGCTGTTTTGCTGTGGAGGAACCTGAAAGCTGCTTCTTTATTTTTGCCAAGGAACAAGGAGAGAGGAACTTGGTGTGTACTCTCTGAACACTTGCTAGGAAATCTCCAAGGGCTGGAAGAGTGCCAGTCTCCTGCTGAAGTCACAGGGCCAAAGGACTTCACCATTTGCTAAATTGCTGGAAAGTGTTGTTTCCAGTACACAAGGGAAAATCTGCAGTCTCGACGCCAGCAGCAACGCCAGTGAGCAGTGGGTATCGGCCCCGGCTCCAAGTGACCCCGTCTCGACGCCGGTATCGACGCCAGTGAGGAGTGAGTATCGGCTCTACCTCCAAGCGACCCCGTCCCGACACCGCTGCTGATCGCATCGACTCGACGCCCTTCTCGACGCCGTGAGCGCTGCTCCGGCCCGACATCCCTCGACGCCGCTGCGGATTGACCCGACTCCGAGGCACGACCTCGACGCCGATCTCGACGCCGTGGATCATCGTTTTCTTCGTTTCGCAAGGTACTGTACTTGTGGGGTCTGTTGCGACTCCAGGCTCGACGTAGCGCTCCTCGCGGTCGACGCCGAACCTTGGGAATCTTGTAGACTCGACGTCGTGTGACTCCTGTGGGGGTTACATTGTTGCCAAAGAACTGTGCTCAGAAGAATACTTTGCTAAAGAACTATTTGCCAAGAAGAAACCTTACTGGAACTATTATTTTTCCTTCCAAAGAGTATTTATTAAGACTGTGGTATATTTTTGTCGTTATTTGGTCTTGTGCTAAGCCTTATATAAAAATACTATTTTTATAATAACTTCTGTGTCGTGTCCATCTCTAGTGTATTCACTTTATTACTGTATGTGGTCATAAATGCTTAACACACTGCCTCTGAGATAAGCCTGTCTGCTCTGCCAAGCTACCAAGGGGGTAGCAGGGGTTATCTGAGTGTGTAATCCCCTTTCCCTGACTAGAGTTGGTTGGTCCCTATTTGTCAGAAGTGTATACCTCTGCCAACTAGAGACCGCCGGTTCTAACAGCTAGGGTATGCACCTAAGCCGGGCAGAACCCACCACTCTAGTCAGGGTTAAGGGAGTTACACTCCCAAGAAAACCCCTGCTCACCCCCTTGGTATATTGGCAGAGCAGTTAGGCTTATCCCAGAGGCAATGTGTAAAGTGTTTGAGAAACACACACACACACACACACGCACACCAGTGACACACTACACATACCACAAGAAGAGACTCCACAGTGGTATATATAAAATATCTCATATATTGTATATAAATCACATCGACCACAATCACATAAATCCCTTTGCCAACTAGGCAATTGTCATGACATCACATAGATCAGAAGTCACTTTGCCAAGACAATTGTCATAACATTACCATTAGGGCATAAAGTAAATACTTATAGGTAGCACAAGTTATAAAATAAATACCAAACTGTACATAATATGCAGATCCGGGAATGATACTCGTTATTCTGTCAGTACAAGGACTAAATCGACACATATCAACACACCAGGGCATAGAATGCAACAGCTTGGTCATGCCAAGAAAAGAAAACACATTGATTACCATAAAAGCAGTCATCACATAGATCTAGCGCATCTGTGCTTCCATTCCAAGTTCTATGGTAATTTAGCAGGTTTTCTCTATGCTGCAATACCTGGATCGAAGGCCTCCAATGAAGTCTCACCCTGTCCTTGAGCCAAAAACAAGACCCCCAAGTAGGTGCAGGCCCAGAGGGGGGTGCTTACACCTCCCACCTCGCAGGGTACCCCGCAGTCAAGGTAAGGTGAGATGCAGCCGATTCTCTGTGGTAGCCAGGGCCTCTGTTGAGGTTTTCCCCGCGAGTCAGAGAAAGACCAATGCTCAGCAAAATGCACCCAATGTACAAGCAGCGAGGTGGAGAGGCACTATGGCCCAATGCAGCCGCCTGCGAGCTCGCAGCGTTGCTACACGAATCACTAAGTTGGCGGGCTGAACGCCAGCAGAGGAGACCTCCCGTGGTGTCTCCTGGTGGCCCACATGCAGAATATTCAAAGTAATTAACCCCGGCGGCCTTCCCCAATGCAAAGGTAGCTAAGATGGCAGCGGGTCTGAGGGCTTCTAAGACCCCTGTCAATCATGTGCACATGAAGCTGGTCACCCGCGTGGGAGCGTAGGATGAACATCAAGCTTCCCCGGGGCATGTGAGGAGGCTGGCGACCTCAGAAAAGCGGCAATAATTGGCCAGCAGGAATCCAGCACTGGCCGTCACATCACGAACGACAATGTGGCACCTTAGCCCAGAAGGTGTTCAGGCTGTGCTGGCTGACTTCCCTCGATGTAGCTTGTGGCATTCCTGCTGGAGAGGGAATCTCCCTGGCTGAGGCCAGAGAGCGGGTGCCTCGGCAGGGCACTACTGCTTTAAGGGCTGCATTCGGAAATAAGGAGCGCTCAATACACACTACCTTCGTTGACCTTAAACAAGCACTGATTGCAGGGAAAGTGTAAAGCGCTCTCCATGCTCTACTCTTGGCATAAGTAGTTATCAAATGCAGTGTTCACCGAGCACCGATGTAGCAAGAGCCAACATGCTCTTGTAGAGCACTAGGGAGCACAAGCAGAGCGTGGCAGGAGGCCAGCATAGACGGCAACAATTGCAAGTGGCAGTCCCTTCTGCAGCCCAATGATAGTAGGCAGCAGAATAGTCCGACAAAGCAAACACTCCAAATAGTGGTTTCTCCTAGTGCACAACAATCTTCTGGTGCTGTATGTAGAGCCAGCAGCATCTGGTTACAAGTCCCACACAGTGTCTACAATCATGGGGTCACAGCCCCTATACTTATAATCACTAAGTCTTTGTTCTGGGAGTACTTCAAACAAACTTCGGAAGTGCACAACACCCCCAATTCAATCCCTAGCCCTGGCTCGAGACACACTACAGGGGGCTGAGACAGCATTGTGAAAGGCAGGCCCAGCCCTGTTCAGGTGCAGGTGATAACGCCTCCCACCACTCTAAATGCAGACCAGGTCTATTCAGCCTGGCTAAAATTCACCCAGGAAATGCAAGACACGGAAAACCGCGTTTTCAACGCTGTCTCCAAAACGCATGCTATTACATGTTGTTTTTACCCAATACCATTACATCGCAAGTCATTACAACGACTTGAAGTAGGGGGTGCACTGATATTAGATTTAAAATCCAACACCTTCCCTGCTGTTACGCAAACTGGAATAGAAATAGTAATTAATACTATTCGTAAGTCCAGAGAGCCCTCTACAGCAAGTCGTTGTAATGACTTGCGATGTAATGGTATTGCGTACTAACAATGTGGCTGTTGTAACAACCGCGTGGTAATGGCATGTGATTTAATCGCATGCGTTGTAAGCAGCTATATTCGCAGGGCACACCTCAACCCCCCTTGTGACTATCTAGAGCGAATGCACAAAACAGGCCTCTGTCAGTCTAAACTCGGAGTTGATTGGAGTAAGGCTGCAAAGCCCAAAGAGTCATAAGGACACAGAAACGCCCACAAAGTGGCATTTCTAAAATAGTCATAAAAAATCTGCTTTCACCAACAGGCAGGATTTATTATCCCTATTCCAAATATACCAAACATGGCCACGCTACCCCTTTCTATCAGAAATTACCACTGAAACACATATCATGGAATTCCCAATGCAAACCTATGAGGGGGCAGACTCACAGCAGTAAGCATCCAAATTGGTTGTTTGTCACTACCAGGACATGCCACACAACAAAGGCACATGTCCTACCTTTTACCTACACAGCACCCTGCCCATAGGGCTTTCTAGGGCCCACCTAAGGGGTACCTAAATGTAGTAAAAAGGGGAATTTCAGACTTGGCAAATGCCACGTCACTGTGGCAGTAAACTGCGTGCACAGACAATGCAGCAGACTTACAGGTAAATTAAATATTCCAAGCAGGTGTAGACCAATCTTACCAAGTTTACAGGAGAGAGCACATGCACTTTAGCACTGATCAGCAGTGGTAAACTACCCAGAGTCATAAAACCAACAAAAACAGGTCAGGAAAAAAACAAGCAAAAAAGTTCTGGGATAACCCTGCAAAAAGGGCCAGGTCCAACAGAGAGAATGAACAAGTAACAGGAAAACCAAAAAGAAAACCTGACTTGACTGAGAAATCGCCGTGGACCAATGTTGTCCTGCTTTGAGATGTCAAAGGAGTGCGTTTTATAGTGTGGTATGCAGGTGCAAACAATTAACCAATACGCATCAGGTGCATGATGCTAGCATCCAGCCTACAGCCACAGGAATAGTCCACAGTTAACCACATCCCGTGACAGAATCACTCCGTCCGCACCCTTCCCCTAGTACATCGCCAGCACAAATGTGAAATCAAAATCGGCTCAGGGCAATCCTGCCGCCCTGTTGGCAACAGAGTGCTATTCACTAGCTATGGAGTCCGCCACATCAGCAGCGGTGAGTAACACTCTGTTGACGCAGACGGAGAGTCAGCTTGGAACTTGGAACCAACGCTGGACGACAGTAATACCGCCAAGATCTAAATCAGGCCCTTAGAGAGGCCTAAAACTGGGGAGGAGGTTAAAGACACTATCAGGTTGCTAAAGGGAGGAAAAGCACCAGTGCCCAATGGGTTTAAAGTAGTTTTATATAGATCCCAAGACGCAACCCTGAGTAAACCTTTAGCACAACAGTTTAACTCTTTTGAAGCAGAGTCCGTGGTAAAAACTTCTATGATGGAGGCTGACATCACTTTGATTCGGAACCAGGAAAGGCCATAAAGAACACAAATCATACTGCCCAACTGTTCTATTGAGCAGGGATAAAATAAATCTTCTCTAAAGTACTGGTAAATCAGCTTGACAATCTGTGTACAATCCTACACAAGATATATTCTGAAGGCTGTGTAGCTGTGAGCGTCCTTTGTGTGATGCCTGAGAAAGAGGGTGACATCTCCTTATCCACAAAATGCTGACATTTGATTGGTTCCCACCTCTTGGGAACTGTGACGTGTTGCAAATCTTATGGTTGAATTGAGCATTGCTGATCTAGTTAGTTTCAGATGCTCCTTTCTAGTCTTTCCATGGCAGATGCCCATTTCCACTCTCTTGAGACTCCTTGATTATTTTACTTGTGCTCATTGAGTTACACTCTCGAGTGCCTCTGTTCTTCTTTGCCTGAGTGAACATTGATTTGGTCCTGCCTTAGATGCTTTACTTGCTGACAACTGTTCCTTAAACTTCCCACAGACTCATTGCAATCCTTAGCTTAGCTTTAGGGAATTTTTTGTCCAGGGGAACTGGACCTTATTTGATTTGAAAATGGCAATGTTTCAATAACCTCTCTTTGTACTTGCTCTTCTGCTTTGCATTGGGCTATACCAAACCATGCTTCTATAATGTAACTATTGATTTATGACTAATTTGATGTGTTTGAGTTTTTGGCTTTGCTTATCAGCTAATGAACCTTTATGGCTTGCAAATCTACTACTCTCTGTCATCCTTGTGGGGCAAAATGTGCTTCACTTTCCTTGATATATTGGTGAACTGTTGATGTGCCCTCAATTTGAGGCAAAGGTCCATTCACTCGAGTGCAGCTTCTACTTGAATTTGCAAAAAAGATGTGCACGGTGCAAACCCCATCCCTCACTGTTTCATCGCAATTAGTTTCTTTGGCCTTAAGGTGACACTTCATCGATATAGTGACCCAAAATACCACATTGCTACATCAAGCACAATGTTGATTATGTTTATCCCAGAATTTATAACATCAACAGGACATGTTACTGAAGGTTAAAAATGCATCAATCAAATTCATAGCCACCATTAAAAATACTAAATATATACAGTTTGAAAAAAAATGCACTTGCTTCCCTATAAGACTCGAAATAAATATCACAACTTTCTGTCTCATCTACCAATACCTGCTTATAAAGTTGTTCCTTACTTCTGTAACAGAAGAGATAGTGTATATCCTCATGTGCTCCTTCATTCCACCAATAAATTATCTGCCCTTGCACTGAAATGCATTACATTAAGAGACTGGTACTCCATGCTGGTATAAAAGTCTCAAATGTACTTATGACAGTGTTGGCAGTTTTTAGGATTCGAGTATGGAATGGGTCTATATTGGCATCCCCGAATATTTTATCAACTCCAAATTGTATCCCCTATTAAAAAGAGTAGCCAGAACTTGTTTGGGACTTAGAATCAATTTTCAGCCTTTATACCTTGTATTTAAGGTAGTGTACAGAAGCAAGCCATCTATTTTAAGGGTAGACAGCAGATATAAAATAGACTACTATGTTTCAGTTCCGTAGGCCTCCTAATTGCAGCAAAATACAGAAAAGCCAGGTCAAGAGGTAGGGCTTTTGTAGTACAAGTCACGCAGGTCTGGATTTTTGTTCAGTTCTTTATAGTATGAGCAGATTAGATTAAACATTTGTTTGCCCTTTTTTAGGCATGGGGAGATTAAATGATTTTCCCAGAATCAGATGTTGTGCTCAGTCCAAAATTCAAACCTGTTT
Organism: Triturus cristatus; assembly: GCF_964204655.1. NCBI lineage: Eukaryota > Metazoa > Chordata > Amphibia > Caudata > Salamandridae > Triturus > Triturus cristatus. The sequence goes on along the minus strand of NC_140579.1, from coordinate 303,240,678 downwards.
CCCCATTTACCAAAATCAGCAGCTCTAACCACTAGGCCACATCTCCACAGCAACTTCAATTCATCATATCATTTACTATTTATTTGGAACTTATAATTTTATTATTGTGTCCTTAAGTACAACAGCACCTAGAAATCCCAGTTGGGCAGGCATGTGCAATATCAAATGTATAACTCAACACATAATATCCATAAATGCCTCCTCAGGAATACCTATCAATGGCAACCAAATCTCAATTTGAACGACTGGTTTGACTTCCTATAGATACATTCCTTTCTCAGTGGCTTTTGAAATGGGGAGACACAAGCATCAACCCAATTGTAGGGAAGTGGAGTATTATGTAATGAGGCTGGTTAGGATTCACTAGGTAATACTCTGACAATATCCCAACTATGTCCTTTAGATTCACACTAATAAATCCCTAGCTCAGTCCTGGCAGTGAGGCACAGAGCAGTCAGGATTTATTAGAGGAACATGTGTTAAGCATTTCAAAGTACCAACATGGATGAGGAGTAATTGACATGACTCAAAAGAAATCCTACACCAATTTAGAAAACATAAAGCAGATTTTTATATAAATTTAGACACCAAAATGAAGACAATTGGATGGGTATAACTGGAGTTATGAATTTTAAAAGAAAGAATAAATAAGGGCATTTCACTTTTGCAAAATGATAACATTGCAGTCAATGAGATATCACACTAGTGACAATCCCCCATTTGCAGGCTGAGTTCTGTGGAAACCACTTTGTGGTAAGGTGAGGTGGGTCCCAGGACCAAGGCCCAGCAGGCAGTTGAATTTTACCTGGCTCGTAAGGCCTGGGTGCAGAGTAGTCCTTGATGTCCCTGGTGCTGAAGCGGGAGCCGTGGGTTTGCTGGTTTTACCGCTTAGATGGAGCTGGTGCGGAAACTGGTGCAAAATCTCTGCAATGGGGCCACTAAGTTGTCAGGTTCAAGGTGCTGTGGAGTTCCCGCATACAGTTATGAGAGACAAGGGAACCCGAAGGTAATACACTAGGGACCTTGGGCGTTAAATTATTACAAAAAACAGTGGACCCTAGTAGTTGGGGGATTAAGATAAGGATAGACACTAAATAGTATTTATGTCCTTTGTCCAGCCGGACAAGAATTTATTTGGCGATGCACAAAATCAGAAAGTAATGTCAAGGGGGCACAGCCCGTGACCTACAGTGAACAAGACAGAACAGCAAATATAGGCAACAGCGAGCAAATCGGTCTGTATACTTATAATCAGTAAACAGACTTGATTATAATTTGAGTGACCATTGTACATAGCATTCACAAGCATGTTCAGTACATATGATCCTATTGTGTCGACGACGTTTCGATGGCGAAAAACAAAATAAATGGCATCATCTTCAGGACAAATATATAAATCATGTTTGTCTTGGAATTATAAACAATTTGCCTTTCATGCTACATACAAACGACATTTGTTGGGAAAAAATTAGGAGAGAGAAGGGAAAAACACTGTAAATACGAGGCCAGGCATGTTAATTTAGAACAGAAGTGACATGGATAAAATTAGTGATACGGTTTGCACCAAACGGACTGTTCTTTTCAGGCATGCTTAGTGCTAGAACAACGATGTCATACTGTGCACTAAACAATGGTGCAGTCACTATATTTGGATAGTGAAGTTTGTTTAGGAACTGTGATCGGTACTCGGCATAGGCGGCAAAAAATAGAATAGGAGCTTTCACCATGTTTAAAAAAAAACGGCGCAGTGCGGGAAGATATTAAAAACCAAAGTTCCATTTGGGAACAATAGGGGAACCAGGTGAATTAAAAACCAGATTGTTACATATGGCGCAGTGCGAGACAATATTTAGAATAGAGGTGAAAGGGTCAAAGTTGACCAGTGCATTAGCGAAGACTTAACGGTGCTGGTTGTCTATATGGTGATTAATCTGGTGTAAACGGTGCACTTGCATTAGAGGAAAAAGGTATTACCAAGGCTGGTCCATAAAGCGGGGAAGGTCATTACGGTAGAGAAAGATTAAGACCTCTGGGGAAGTTTAACAATCATAAGTATAGTGCATTCAGGGCAGATTGGGCGTGAGAGAAGGGGGCAGAGTATAATTACCATCAGTGGTGCGTCGATATCAGGATATCCCGCGTATTTATCAAGGAAACCGTCCAGATCACGGCTCACTGGGGAAAGGAAGCATGGGCATTATTCAAATTAAGTGACAGTGGGGCTGGAGCAAGGCTATGCGGGTTAGGGATTTTATACTTACAGTGGTGCCGGTTGCAGAATCGCAGAACGTGGCATCTCTGGCGGGGATCGCTGTTAGACTGTACTAAGAGAACCGGCTATAAAGCTAGCAAGGAACATGTGGTCTGGAAAAATAAAAGAGGGACTAATGCTGACTGTGTGGGGGCCATATTGAAATGGCAGTCAGATAGCTAAGACGCGGTGGCCATCTTGGAGTAGTGAATAAGAGATAGTGAAATAGTGGTGGTGGTGACGTGAATTACAGTGAAAAATTTCAAAAACTGTTTGGAATTATACATTCAAAATAACAATTCAGCTATTAAGAAATGGATACAGAAAATCACATTGAGAGAATATTTTCTATACAAGGATAGAGACAAAACATTTCTTTGACACAGTCATTTGTAACCATTTTGCACATTCAGTTGGAGGAGGGACGTCCAATCCTCAATGCGATTGAGTCCCATGCGGATACTGTTGGTCCTTAATATCCAATGGAGCTCTTCCTTGTTTAGTAGCTGTGACACATCCGCACTGCGTGGTGGTGGTTTGATCTGTGTGATAATTGTCCAAGTCAAGTCTCTTTCATTGTGTGCCTTTTCCATAAAGTGTTCCACCAAGGGAGCGTTTTTGCATCTTATTCTGCTCCTGTGCTGCCCAATGCGAAGCTTTATTTTCTGAGCGGTTTGACCTATGTATATTTTCATGCATGAGCAAAAGATTGCATACACCACATTTCAATAGTTGAGTCACAGGATACACAGTTGCCACATTTCATGTGGCCAGTTAGTGCGGGTAGTCCCCATACATCATTTAGCGTAACTTTAGATGTCGGTTGTGGGAGGGACGCTCGTACCAGGTGGTCTTTGATATTTTTGGCCCATTTGAAAGCGAACATGGGGCGTTCTAATTGTAGTTCTTCTGCATTCAGTACTGGCCAGTGTTTCAATATGCTTTTCCTTATAGAGTTTGAGGCTGGTGAGAAAGTAGTCACACATATGAGTCTGTCTTGGTTCTGTTTGGGTTTGGGTTCCAGCAAGACCTCACGGGAACAGTACCAAGCTCTTTTTAGAGAGCGGCCTACCAATATTTTTGGGTACCCTCTGTTCCTGAGTTTATCACTGAGAATTTTTGCCTCCTTGAAGTAGTCTTCCTTGAAGTAACAGATCCTCTACTGAATGTGTAAAATGGTTACAAATTATGGAAACATCGTACAAAGATCTGGAAATAAGGAGAATAGTTAGAGCTATTGGTGCTAGGTAGGAGGAACCGCATAGGGTGCATTGTTCTGTCTCACTTCTTACACACACTGTCTGCTTGAATCCCTGTTATCACTTGAAGCATCAAAATTGGTTCGGAGCTCACTTCTAAATTTGATAGTTGCAGATGACGCAGTCCTATTATCAATGCCAACAAGCCTCAGCAAATGCAATTGGTGTCACCTGTGGGTAAATGAATGAATGTGGGAATGAAAAAGCATCATATTGGAGGTATAATTTACTGAAAAGTATTACCTGTAACTGTTTCCTATGGATGCCATTTAGATGGAGTCTAGAGAGAAAGTCTGTAAAGTGAACAGGAAAAAGGGACTACACAGAGAAACTGAACAGTTAGGCTGAACAGTGGTCTATAAAGTGAGTCTGAAGAAATGGACCCGATAAAGGGTCTGGACAAAAGGAGATGACCTACATTTCGATGAGGAAATCATGGTTTGTATGACGTCTCAGCAGGTTGGCTCACACTTCCATCCTTCTCGAGTTTGAGCCAAAAATGACCACCAAGCTGGGTGAACGCAAAATATGTAATGCCCACTTTTACAACAAGGACTTTTTTATTTATTTTAGGCTGTCAGACTCAAGATGATGACGATTGCTGGAGCTGCTCAGAGAGATGTACGAAGTGAACCTGTCACTCAGTAAACTCTCTGAGAGAAGAAGGCTTACAGTCGCGTTAACCAAATGGTAAGTTGGACAAGTACAAAAGGTCCCTGTATACAGCAAACAAAACATAAGAATTATTAAGCGTGAAAGAAACACAGGAGTTATAAAAATCTATGGTGCAATCAGAAGGAAACATTCAGGCCAAAGCTGGCAACCAGTGTAAAAAAGATAAAACAATACATTCCCAAGGAGGGTGGGTGGTGCTGACATTTTGTAGAAACTGGAGCGGCAGAGCTTTTGGACCTGTTAAAGGCTGGAGCACCTACCACAACAACACATAGCGCAAAGGTGGTGTGAAACAAAATCTGAAACCCTACCAGTGAGGGAAAAGAAAATTTGTTAAACACCTTTTACCTCTCCTTTCAAGTACTCCTTGTTGGGATGGAGAAAGGCTCCCTGCATGGCTCTGGAGAGTGTAAGACCCTTCTTTGAGGTACCCCTAGCAAGCTGTTGTGTTTTTAACCTCTACCATAGCACTCACAACAACAACTGTGTATGTGCATGGAGGCCATTTCCGTGATGTGGAATGAGACTCGGAGTAGGGGTCTGTGTTCTAAAGGACATACAAGTGTACCTCAATTTCTTAAGAGACTGACTAATGTCCTTTTCCCGGGCTATAGGGCACTGACAATGGTGGCAGTGAAACGACTATAGTGCAGGGCAGATTGTTTGCTGGTTACCTACACGCGGGAGCAGCCTACCGGCCTACCCTGTGTTTTTAAGTGTTTTGTCAGTCTCTATAATCAGGTCCGTCGCCCATCCATAAATTCAGGCCCTTACCCATCCGTATAATTAGGTCCTTCACTCATCTATAGGAGGAATGGAGATCAAAGGTGTGTAATACAGGATTGCAGGTTTTGTGTGTAGACATATGTAGCCTAGGTGTGTAAAACGTGTGAGGCGAGCAAGACAGAGCTTTATTACTGTCTCCAGGAAAAGAGGGTTAAACAATATTGAACACATTTCTTCTCAGATGGGAAATTGTCAAGTAATGTCTCTTGCAGAGTTGACAAGATTAAGGGTACATTTTCATGGATGTTTTACATAGCAACATCATCTACCCTCAACCATCACCTCAAGACACCTCAAAGAAAATACTCTAACAATACCTTAACAATGCTAACCTTAAATTCTGCAACATCATCTTCCAGTCACTCCAATACATCCAAATTATTATTTTCAAATTTGAGAAAACAAATAGTGTCTTCCATAGTATTTTTTTTCTGCAATTCTGTAAGGCATTCAGTGATTATTGAAGAGATTCCGTGATGGGTGCTGTATTTTACCACTATTATTCCTCAATGTTAGGTATAATTGCACTACAATCCAATAAAGAAGTTACTCCCTTTGTACACTTCACTGTTTAAAGGTATCGAAAACAAGGAGTCGAGGGTTGCTTCAGGAGGTGATAGAGTATCTGGACCACAGTACGGAATTAATAAGCAATTAGATAAATTATCTCTTAAAAAGTATTGTTGTTTTATTTACAAAGGGAAGATAAAGCAGTTACATTTATGGACATCACAAAAAGGGCAAATACCCTAGCACGGTCTCTAGCCAAGATATGAACAGAAACAGAATTATAGGATTTACAGACATTTCAGATAATGTGAGGCCCTATGGGTAGTGTCACTCTATGTTTAAAGGTTTGCACATTCCAACTTGGGAAAGGGCGGTGTTTGAAGATCTAGTGAACGGAGCAAAGAACCCAGATAGGATGTAGATCCTTTGGCTTCATTTGTTTAGTAGGCCTTAGGGCAAGGTGGGACAACTTGGTGTGTTTGGGAATCTGCAAACTAATCTTAAAAATGTTAAGGGAAGCAAAAATGAACAGGGTTCACATCCAAGCCGAGGTCAATGTAGTCAGAGTGGCAGGGACTAGTTCTGCAAGTCTAAAGTCTGGGGGGCAGATTTACAAGCCCCTTACGCCACTTTTGCGTCACTTTTAACATGGGAAAAGTGACGCAAAAGTGGCGTAAGGGGCTTGTAAATCTGCCCCTGGGTGTCCAGGAAATGGAGCAATCAGTAATTACCTAATCAGTATCAGTTAGGGGAAAGTTAGTTTTAAGGGGAAATTAAAGGTGGTACTAGGGCTGATTTTGACCTACAGCCCAAAGTAGGCCCTACAGAGCTGAAAACAATTACTGGTCTTGTATGTTAAAAGCAGCCAGTTCGGATTTTCAGTTTGGAGCACTCATGAGACTTGGAGGAACCCGCTGGTTTACCAGCTGGAAAAGGATAAATGAGCAAAGGTGAATATTACTCAACTCATGCGGAGGATGATTGCAATATTTTCAAAGTCAGTGGGTGACAGCCAACAGAACACTACTCTATAACCAAGCGGGAAGAGAATAAACCTCTTAAGCTGGAAATTGAATGATCCAGACTTCTTTAAAGTCAGTGGTGGTAACGGGCAGGTGGGAAAGATTCAGATGCCCTATCTTAAAATACTACCTGCTTGATTCATAAATATATTTCCGTCGGTCGAGGCCAAGGTCATTTTTGCTCCTGAGAAATTAATTTCCCTGAGATGACTTGATGTAGGCTTCAACATTCTGAATCTTGCTTCTGGGTCTTACAGATCAGGGGCATTCCCCTCTTCACAAAATGACGGTAGAATGTCCTCGTTTTCCTCATCACAGCTGTAGGGTTTTCTTCTAGAGTCTAAGCCTTGACTTATCTTTGAGGCGGTAAAGCAAGACACAGAGCTATTTTGGATTGGTGTGACAATGCAAATATTTTAGGTCTGAGGAAGTACATGTTACTGGGACATAATTTGTTATCATTTTGGGGTTATTGACAGGAAGAAAGGGCACACAAAAAATAAAGCTAACTTTAAAAGTCAGTCACATTCAAGTCACAGTGCATCTTCTAATGGCGTATTCCTTTTGCCTAGCCTTTTGCAGCGTACTAGAAGGGAAGGGTGTCAAAGGGTATGTGGAGTGACCTGAGAGAAGCCACATGATCATCATCTAGGGGTTTGCTAGAAGCAGCACCAGCCACTATTGCTTGTCCCTTGAGACCACTGGTGCTGCCTTTGCGTTTCCTGACCTCTGCGGTGGCAAATGCAGTGGCAATAACAGAATGTGCATTGATTACTTTCTGCAGCTTCTACTGCGACACAGAAAATGAACCTTTCAGTTAGTGTATTATCAAACAAAAAATTAAGCAATCTAAAATATTTTAAACAACTTGTTGCCATGTTTTAATATTGTGAATAGATGAAAAAGTATGCTTCTACAAAATCTTCATCTCTAGGCATGCACCTTACAAGTGATCACAAATAAAAATGTATTAGTAATGATAAGAAAAAATGTAACTCAATAACATAGTCAATTTATGGTCCATATTAATATAATGCAGGTGGACATAATCACTGTTGTTTTTCAATTCTCTTTTCCCTCATACATTTATCTTTCAGGAATACGCAAGGGAATCATCAAATTGTCCCAGCTTGTGGTATAAGTTCCTAGTGCTGTTTGTAGCATTGTATTCAATTAATGGAAAGAACACTTTTGGGTAACAAAAGGAGAAAGGAATAATGTTGACTACCCAGGCATATCATGCAAGTATGCAAGTTAAAATAGATGTTGTGTCTAAATCAGATATAAATCTTTTTGTGTAAATGCTGATTTTCCATATTTATTATGCAATTATTGGGTGGTGAGGCCAAACCACATCAGATGACGATCGTCCTTCCACAGCTCTGATCATTTCATAATCTAGCAAACACTGCGGCCATCAGTTGGCCAGGTGAGGCAGCTGAAAACAGTGAATGCTGCAAAACTGGCGGGGGAAACCATGGTGGTGAATTAACACCTTGCCGACCCAGAGGGACAGGGGGCCTACTTCCTGGGAGGCCATGCGGAACAGTGAAGAAGAAGCATGTACAGGGCTGTCCCCATCCCTGGGAGGAAGTGGAGGCCTGGCTGAGGAGCCATGAGAGGTGCCGCAGCGTGCCTGTTTGTGCCCCTCCCAATATCAGGGGCTGGAGGGTTGAGGCAGGCCGCATTGCGACCCCGACATGCGCCGGAGTAGGAGGAGATCCAGGACTTTGAGGGAGTTTTGGGCGACAGTCAGTTGCGGCCCCATTGGGAGGCCCTACTGAATGGTGAGCCGGACCGGGTTCTCAGCGGACTGAGTAGTGGCTGTGCTGCTTGAGGAGGACCCAAGGGCCAACGAAGCGCATGTCTCCCTGTGCAGCTCTGGCCCTGAAGGGGCCCCCGGGAGCCCACCCCTTATTGCCAGAAGCCCAGGGCAACGAATGGGAACCCGTGAGAGGATTGGTGACGCGGGGTGAAGTCTCTGCCACCTCTTGCTGCCTGGGACTCGCTCAGGACATAGGTAGGCACAGATCAGAAATACAGGCTGAACCACCAGAGGCCTCATTGGTGTCGCCTGCAAAGCATCAGTGGAGGATACGGGCCACGTCGGCGGTGGGTCACTTAGGGTGGTCATCCCACATATTGCAGTTGCCAAAAGGGTTTCCTGCCTTGGAGCTCCCTCTTCACTCAACAGCTCAGAGGCTGAAAAGTCCTTTGGCAACTGGACATTGGGGAAATATCCCCAGGGGCTCCTCCCTTGCCCTCTGTGGTAAATGCAGGAATTTGCAGTGCACTTAAATACAGAAGCTCAGCTGCAGTACGTTGCTCTCGGGGAGTGGCAAAACAAACCACAAGTGGTTTTATACATAGCCCCATCATCATGGTGAAAGGAAGTAGGGCATCGTCGTCTTCTCAGGGAAAGATAGATCAGTTTACTAAGCCAGGGGAGAACCCAACTGCCCCCCTCACAAATCGGAGGGAGTATCTAAATACTAGCAGCAGCATGAGGGAGATCTGGCACCCTCTACTACTGTTCTACAGACAACACACAAATCAAGAGATGTCCTAGAAGGACAGAAAATGGAGTAGCCATGGAGGTATCCCTCTTAAGCCAAAACCTGGGTCAGGTGTCAAATCGTATGACAGAGACTGAAACCAGAGTGTCCTCGGTGGAAGGTGATGTACACTCTGATACGGGACTTTACGAAGCTCCAGGAAGTAGTGCTACAACTGGAGAGGCATGCAGAAGACACAGAAGGCAAATCCAGACATAACAATCTATATCTTGTGGGGGTCCCTGAGGGCCTTGAGGGATCACAACTGTAGTAGTTCTATACCACGTGGTTCAAATCCTGAGTTCTAGACCCCAGGTTACAGCTAGATTCATGACATTCACACAGTACACAATAAAGGTGCTGGAGGCAGCTTCCAATTAACATAGGCCACAGTAAGTGATGCTAAATATGAAACCACCTCATTGGGCTGCAGCACTATGTGGACTTCATCCAGCCCCTGTAGAACCAAATCCTTCTACTATGGAAAACTCGGGAGTTATACATGTTGATAAATCAAACTGTTTGTTAGAACTTTCTCCGACTGATGTTTTCACTGATATTGAGACTGATGATATCTATAACGTGAGCTTAGTCTCCTGGAATGTAGCAGGTTTGGCTGATAAAATAATTGATCCTGCATGGTTGGCATTTGTTAAAAAATACGCTGTTATATGTCTCCAAGAGACATGGTTGGAAGATAACAACGTCTTTATTGAAGGATACCAAAGTTTCATCAGCCCAGCAGCCCCCTCAGCTAGCGGTAGAGCAAAGGGGGGCTTGGCTATTTTTATAAACTTGGCTCTTTCTTGTATTATATGTAACCGACATTATGCAAATAGAAATGTGCAAATACTTGAACTAAAGAGAGGTAAATATGTTTTAACTTTGATCAACTTTTACAATGCCATATCCAGTCAAGGGGATTGTAACATATTGTCTCTGAAAGAAATGTTGAGAGAAGGTGCAGGTGCAATGTCATGTAATTTACTGATAGCAGGAGACTTTAATGTACACCCTTGTGGTAACCCGCGAGTTACTCCCATGGGGTCTCTGGGATGTAACAACGTGAATGGTTTTCATTTCAACCGCACTAGGCGTGGTCTTCTCTTAAATGATTTGCTAAACGAGAATAATTTGTCTGTAGCTATGTCTATGGTGCCCGAGGCCAAGGTTTATGACGTTCCAACATTTAAAGGATCAGGCTATGGGTCCTTTATAGACCATATATTCTTATCTGCAGACCTTGCCACCCAGGCTTCTAGCTTCACCATCCAATCGAACATTTATAGTGATCATAATCCCTTAACTATTAGATTGGGTGGGGGTGCATTCGAACTGCGAAGGCACCGTAAAGATCGAGGGACCTTAAAATGTATAAATGGAAAACGTTGCTTGAAATGGAATTTGGTAAATCATGAAAATTTATATAATGATATCAATAAGTTATGTGGCCAGGAACTTGAGGCTTGCGTATTAACATCTATCTCTCCAGAGCAAACCATAGCCATTTTTGAGGCTGTGGTGTCCACTGTTGGCTCTATGCAGCTAGTCCCAGTGAAGGGACAAGCTAGAAATAACCCCAAATGGTTTGACCATGCTTGCTCCAAGGCAAGCAAAGATCTAAGAAAAGCACTAAAAATTAAACCTAGAGATTCAGGTCTAATTCAAAACCTCTGATTGATTTATAAAAAATCACTTGAAAGACGCAAAAAGGAAATTAAGGCCTGTACCTGGGAATCTCTGCTTGATCCCTTAACTCTGGGAAATAGTAGTAAATTCTGGGAAATCATTAACAAACCTCTATTCGATAATCCCAACGACACTGCTTTAGGAACAAATATCCCAGAGGTGGACTGGATTAATCATTTTAGCGCAATTTTTAAAAGCAATGAGCAACAGGCAGAACATGATTTTTTTACTTCAGGGGTAAACTCTCTGTGTTTTTTGGTTAATGAAGTAGAAAAGGCTATTCAAGGGTTAACTGGTAATAAGGCACCAGGGCCGGACGGTCTACCTCCGGATCTTTTTAAATCTTGCACTTCACTTTGGGCCCCTGTACTCACCAATGTAATGAATGCAGCTACGACTTCGGGTTGTCCAAAATCTTGGGGGCACTCGACTATAGTTCCTGTGTTTAAAAAGGGCGACCGTAGTAATCCATCATGCTACAGACCAATCTCATTGATTAATTCTGTAGCAAAGGTAGTAGGGGGTGTAATTTTGAACAGGCTAACAACATGGGCTCACGAGAATAAAATCATGTCTCCAGTACAATACGGATTCAGACCTGGACACTCAACGGTAACCCAGTGCCTGAACCTATATTTGATTGTAGGCAAATATACTTTGGCCCGGCAGGGAACTATTCATATGGCCTTTATGGACCTATCGTCCGCTTTCGATTGTGTGGACAGAGGAAAATTATGGGACATTCTGCTAAAGATGGGCGTTGAGCAGAACCTAATTTACTTATTGGCTGATTTGCACTCTGATACAAGAGCAAACGTTCGCTATACCCAAGATTTGAAAGTGACGGGGGACATAAGTATCAATCGGGGTGTTAGACAAGGATGCATCCTGGCCCCATTCCTCTTTAACCTGTACATTAATGAGTTAGAGGATTATTTGCTAAAAACAGGTGCGGATTACCCATATGTAGGTCAAAGAGGTGTCCCGGTTCTGCTTTACGCAGATGATGCTGTCCTGATTTCAAGAACAGCAATCGGTCTCCAGAAACTCCTAAACTCTTTTTTATCTTTTTATGGAGCTTCGAGGCCTTAGTATTAATAACTCCAAGTCCTTTGTTATGAAAATTGGCCAAGGTTCACGAAAACCAAACTCCTTCATTATAAATGGGGAAAAAATTCCAACATCAAAAACTTTCTCATATCTCGGGGTCCTTCTTGATAATCAATTATCTTGGGGCCCTGCAGTCCTTAAAAAGAAGGGCGAAGTGACTCGCGCAAATGCAGCCATACTTGGATTTGCGAAAAAAATGGGCAACAGCCCGGTGGCTGCTTTGCTTAAATTATATCAAGCAAAGAGCGTTGCCATCGCTTGCTACGGTAGCGAGCTCTGGGGCTACAGCCAGATGCGAGACCTAGAGGTTACAGAAAATAATTTTTTAAAGAAAATCTTGAGGCTGCCAAGGGGAACTGGAAACTTCTCGGTTCATGAGGAGTTAGGTGTGCCCTTTCTTAGCGATAGACTAGCAGCAAACCCCATACTTTGTTGGTTGAACTCTTGGCTAAATGATGCTATACCTCTTACCCACGACCTATTAAGAGAAGCCCTAACTTGGGATGGTAGGTTCAAGATCCCATGGCTAAAATATATAAAAGACCGCATTCACTGAATTGGGACGGCCGGATCTGTTTTTCACCCCAACTACTATAACTAAAACTGATGTTACATTTGTGAAAAAAGCATTTATAACAACTAGGTACTTTGCCCGGGAGGAGGGTGAGTTTCTGAAAGACAGTGTCAGGAAACATGCTTTACTTAAAACATGTTCACACTTGGAACCGTATTTATCATGGCCTATGTCTGGCTATGATCGCTTTTTGTTGACAAGGTTCCGTTTTGACCTGTTTCACCTCCTACTGGCAGTACCAAGAGGGACCCATCGTGGCCAAGTGCTGCCTGCTTGCGGCTGCAACGGAAAGTCTCCGCAAGATTTGGCGCACTTTTTATTTATTTGTCCCTATTACTCAGTACCTCGAAGATTATATTTAAAGCCTTGTCTAAAGAAACTAAAACTTACACAGATTAAACCAGCACTTTATTTTCTTCAACTCTTGAATTGTGACTGCACTTTATATGTATGCAGCTTTCTGAAATTAGCTATTACATTTAGGAAATGCATGGAGGGATAATTATGCTGTTATTATTGTGGTACCCCTTAATGATTTTTAATTCTGTATAATTATTTATATTCTTAACCTGTCTATCCTGCCCGATGCTCTTGTTCATGACGTTTATATATTGTGCCTGTCTTACAAAGGAACTGGTTAGCTCTGTTCAAATTATTTATGAAATTTAATTATGAATGTATGTTTATGTATTGTGCTTTTATGATTGTAAAGACTACAATCAAATAAAGTTATTATTACTTACTTACTTACACTATGTGGACTTTTAGTCACTAGCTGTATTCAACTTCCTGAGACGAGAAAATAGGGGTGTACTTCGACTAATATGCTAGTCTAAAACCTGCAGAGATCAAGCACTCTATAAACTTGACGAAAAAGATCTGTAGAGTTGTAATGCATTGTCACTTTACTCTCTTGAATTATCGTGATGTAACCAATCCCCAGTGATGTAATCTATACTGCCTATGGGAGTTTTTATCTTGGGGATCTAAGCTGGAGGTTGGAAATTTGAGGAAGATGCCTGTGCAGTATGTCAGCCTTTCCCTGTTGAGCTAATGCTATGGTAGTGTTTCAAAGTGATGTAATTGACATGGTCTACGGAAGTTTTTATACTTACTCACAATCTAGGCTTAAAGGAAAAATTAAAAATCTATTTTATTGTTTGTTTTAACTAGCCCAGTCTTTTCTTATTTATATGTACTCTTTACAAATAGTTAATTGTTTTAAGTAACAGTACAATAAATCTTACCTTTACCTGAGTTCTAGATCAGAAGCTGTCTACTTGCTGCATTATAGAAAGAGTGCATAGGTCCCTCACCTGGCGGCTCCACTGCTCAGAGACTCCACCTTTAGGACAGCCTGCACTCGACAATCAGTCTTGCTGGACTCTGTTACAATTATGACCTTCTCGGATTAGACAGCAAGACTCCCAACAGCAGAGAAGAACATTTAATAATTAAAGCGAAGCTTTGAGTCATGAAGATCAAATACATGGTCATCTATCCTGCCAGGTTAAAAGCATTCCATCAAGGGAAAATATACTTTTTGGATGATGAGGAGGAGGGCAGGAGATGGGTGGAGGAATAGATCCTGCCGAGGCCTTGTGGGCGAAACCGGCTAACCCGAGATGTGGACATCTACAAAGTGGTTCCTCCACCACAGCATTGGCACCATAAGCATTGCAAATGGGCCAAATTGGCCCGTGGTAGACCAGGCACTAACAGAGACTGGGTGGGAAATCTGCTGCTACTAATTTTGTCTGGACCACGGGAGGTGACACTGGGGAAGCAATGGAGACCCAACTGACGGATTAATCACAACAGTGAGTGGGAATTGGAGTGAGCCATGGACAAAATAGGAGGTCGATGCAGACAGGCTGTCAGCGAATGGGGTGGGCAGGGGAGTCATGCATATTGCTCTGGGCACTAATTGGCAATGATAGGGTCCAATTGAAGCCATTAAATGCAGCGAGTTGGAAATATATCACTATGTAAATTGCAGTGAGGAGGGAGGGTGGTTGACCACTGCTCTGTTAGTGGTATGTTGTGGGTAGTTGTAATTCGGGGTAACAGATATTTCTAGAAGTGTGTGGAGAGTGGAACTTTGGGAGAAGGCTGCCTGTTGCACCCCTCAGTAGGGGTTGTTTGTGTTTTATACCCACAAAGGAAATTAGCTACACCACCAACTGCTTCTATCCAGGAGTGGTGAGTTAGGGGATCTGGTCCAGACTCACTAAGGGAAGATACGAACGGTGTACGTCCTTGGGAATGAGGCACAGTGTAAAGCTTACTGTGTTCAGTATGTGTGAAACAGCTATTATCTATCCACTGGCAGGAGGGTGCAATATAGGAAGTATGATCAGCCTCAATATACGACCATATTGCAAGGTATGCCTTACGGTGACATAAACCTGCTGACTGCCCTCTCATGGAATGCTAATGACCTGCTCAATAAGCTTAAAAGAGGGATGGTTACACAATATATTAGACGATAGACCCCAAACATGGTGCTATTGCAGGTAATGCATTTGGGAGGCAAGAGGGTTCCTTGCCTTAATATGGGCCAATATGTGACACTGGCACATTCTGGGTACACCAGAGTGTCGAGAGGGGTGGTGATCCTTCAAAACACACTTTTTCAGGATGACAGGACCGGACTTGAGAGATTGAGTACATTTATTGGGATCCAGGGACTCAGTGGTAGACAACCCCTATTTGTCCTGAGTGTATACGCACCCCCCACACTCCAGCAACCAGTGCTGGAAGCACTGGACCCATACTTCTGGAGTCAGAAGCCGACATTCACATAATAAGCGAGGATTTTATTTGGGTTATGGATAAAACACTCAACAGATCCTCAATAGATATAGCCCCAACCTACACGACATCACGCTTGGTGCAATTCATGCATGTGCCAGGCCTCTTAGATGTTTGGAGAGAAAAGCACTGCGCTGCACAGATAGGTAACACTCCTCCTTCTCAGGCGTCCATGGCACCTTCAGTCGACTAGATAATGTGTTTGTTCCAGCTTGGGAATATCCCAACACTTTTATGGAGGAATACCTGCTGAGGGCATTTCAAATCAACTCCCTCCTAAAGCTGACACTGGGAGTTAGAAGCAGTACCCAGAGGGATGAGAAGCACCTCTGTAGCTGGGAGCTCCAAGACAGAGAAGTGATCCAAGAGCTCTGTACTGTTTATTTTTAAAGAAAACCAAGAATCAGTGACACTTTGGGAGGCGTATAAGACGGTACTCTGAGACAAGGCGCAATACATCATAGCCCAGAAGAAGAATCAAATACTGGAATGAATAGTTAAGATAGAAAACTGAGTTATCTTTAGACTGGAGTGCAGACAACATTAAACCGAGACTGAAGGCCCTGCATAAAACATGCCACACACTGACTCATGATATAGCAAAGAAGTCTTACTTGGCCACTTGGAGGAAATTGTACGAGGTAGAAGATAAGACAGGCCGTCTCCTGGCTTGGTTGTGCAGGAGAGAGGAGGGACCTTGAAGGTTTAGGAAACTTAAGAGTGAGAACGGGCTTCAGATAAACACAAACAGGGACATAGCGAAGACTTTCTCAAACTATTACCAGTCTCTACATAGGGAACTGCGCACCACCACAGAGGCCAATATCAATTTCCTTGAGGAACTGGCAATCCTGAGTTAGACACTGATAGCAAGGCATGCTTGGACCAGGAGCTCTCTCTAATCAAAACAGTAGAAGCAGTAAGACGGATGAAACCGGGAAAGGCCCCGGGTCCCAGTGGGATACTGGTAGAGTTCCATAAACAAACTCTATCAATCCTGGTGCCTCACCTTATGGCCATATTGAATGAAGAGAGGTGATCTGCTGCCAGACCTACGACATCCAATGATTGTAGTGATTCCCAAGACGGTAAAACCTGGAACCGCATATACCTCTGATAGGCCAATTTCTCTGTTGAATACAGAGGTGACTATCTTAGCTAAGATTTTAGCACTTTGTCTGGTGACAGTCATAGCTCCCCTGGTCCATAGGGTCCAGATGGAATTTATGCCTAATCTTACAAAAAGGCAGAATTGGAGCACTCAGGAGCATCTAGCCTTCTTGATCGTCGCCGACACGGAGCTGCTTAATTCTGCTCCGGCCTATTTTAGTATCTCGCAATTATCTACTGGAACCCACTCTGGTCAGATGGAACTTTTTACTTGCCTGATAGCATGGAGGGAAAATTTCCGTTATCACAATTACAGTCTGCAATTTTCCATAATCAAAGACTCGAAACTTAATCTCTTGGCTCTCTGGTTTTTATTATCAGCATGAAGATTTGCAAATACAAAGTCCTCAATACGAGGCACAACAAGTACATAGGCACTAACACAAACGTTACTCTACGAAGAATCCGCATACGGCTAAAAATGACTAAAAGTACAATCTCTAAAAGCATGAGGTAGAACACTACCAAGCAAATGTCGATACTAGGGACACTGAACCATACCATCTCTGTCCCTACTCTGCACTAGATGACATCCCTACATAGCAATCCCTTGAGACCCTCATCAGAATAAAAGGTGTCAGAGTGAAACTTCATAAGAAGACTTCACTTAGAGAGCTTGGTCTAAGTTGCCCCCTCTATCTCTTCGCCTAGCCTTCCTCTGTTCGGGCTGCTCTGATCTGATCTGTTCTGCCTCCACCCTCGGGGCGCTGTCCCTAATACAGAACCCCAAATCCCAGAACACGCCCTTTGCGCCTCCTCTTCTGCGGGGTCGTCTTTCAGTAAATTTCCACAGAGCGCTGTCCAGTTCCATCGTCCATCGCTTGGCCTTGAGTCCCAGACGCCATCCGCACTAGGAGTTACGACTGGTACATTCCAATACACTCCCATGTCTGGCTTTTACTACATAAGTCAATTTGTGAACAAAGAGCTTCTCTACTAACGAGCAACTGTCCTTGCACCTGGGGTGAGATCATGCAAAGCAGACATTCTTCACATCTTTTAAGTTGCAATTTACTACAGCCTAAAACCTCTACTGGAATAAATCCCTTTTGGCCTATTGCCCTTGGCTAACATAAGAAAATACCAGGCCTTTCGCCTCAACGATATATGCGAATTCTGGCCACTACTTCGGTTACACAAGCAGGTTTCAATCACAGTATTGACATTTACGTCTTTCTTTCATGTGTGGTCAACCTAAACAACCTACAGACACGAAGTCTGGGGTACACATTTCTAACACCACATTGCATTTCCCGTAGCTAAACACTATACATTTCTCTAATACGTTTACCATGTGCTTGTACATAGCTAGCACTTCTACTTAAAATCGATATAGGTTATACAGTTGTAATACATTGCACACGAAATCCCTGAGCGCACATTTGATTATATACGGGTGCCAACTAACAGTGAATATAACGCACCCCTACAATTCTCAAACTTTTAAACGCTACATCAGTTCCCCCCTTTGATGACATCCGTCATCACACCATTACATTTTCCTTCTTCAGAACTGATTTAAGCCGTGCTAGTCATAACATTTCCATGTCGGACTCCCTCCAGTTTCTTAAGACTCTCATATTGCTGCTCCTGGAGCTTTGCCAACCTCCTCTCGTTTGCCTTTAAAGCTCTTTCAACCTTGTCTCCTTGATACCACTTCCATGCCTTCACACATCCCCACAAACAGATCACACAAACTACGGCAATAATAATCGGTTTCAACACTGAACCTAGGAATCCACTTCCCAGATTCGCAAACCAAGTTCCCACTCTTCCAAATCCTAATCCAATCTTCTCCCACACATTCACCTCCGTCAGATCCGTAATCTCCTTGTGAACAGTCGTCATGTTGTCTATGTACTTCCCTATCTCCTTCGAGTTGTCTGGAATATACGTGCAGCATTCCTGAACTTTCAATAATTTGCAGACTCCGCCTGCTTTGGCTAACAATACATCTAAAGCAAGGCGATTCTGTAAAACCATATTCCGGATCGACAACATCTCTCCAGCCACCAATATCAAAGATCTCGCCGTATTCATAGACAACTCATCAACTACAGTCGCCAACCTTCGAATCTTCACATCATTCAACACCACACCCATACTAGGTATCATTGCTCCGAATATATCCCCAATCACTGCACCGGCATTTGTAGCCCTACGTCTCCTAGGTGGTCGCTTCGTCTCTAACAACTCCAAGTCCCTTGTATGATAAATCTTCGGGAATATGATAGCCAAATAGCATACTCCATACCAATTGTCGGGTAGTCTGACATAAGCATTCGTCCCACAAACATAATACACTGTCGGGATTACTTCTACTGGACCTTGCATAAAATTCTTAGCATAAGCTTCCATTGTAAAAGTCTGAGAACAAATGCTATGTCCTACTGCGACCTTCTCCGTCTTGGATTGAGGCCGTGCAATACACAAATTCCCTCTCTGTGCCTCATCCAATGCTATTGGTCCATAACTTCCCTTAGATCTGTGAGCTCTCTCCTCGTCCGTCCAATCTACTGGGCTATCTCCGGTGTGTCGTGTCTCGGTCAACTTTCTATACCTGTCCTCTACTTGGTCTATGAATTTCTTCTCTATCTCTGATAACGCACACGTCAGGTTATTCCTGTGAGCATGCGCCGTATCCAATTTCACAGTCGGTCTAAAATATTTCAGGAGTCTGTCCTCTTTCTTATCCAGATCATATCTATTCAAATGCTTGATTGCTGGCACCTCGGGAAGTACCGTGTCAAAATTTGAGAAGAAATACTCGAACTGTCTCCTGTCATAAAATAAACTGAGCCATATGCTACAAGAAATCCCATAAGTCAATGGGAGATGATGATACTTGATACCCTCATCCACTGAAGCAGGCAACTGCATGCACACATAACAATCCTTCACGTCCATCGCATCAACATACTCATACAGCAACCTTGCATACGCATTAAGCTTAAAATCACCCTTTGACAAATCCATGTGAAGTCTGCGAACATCTCTCAACTCCGATGATTCCTGCTTGCTAATACTAACACCACTCTGCCCTGGGGTAATAGGTGTGGGTGCTCCCTGAACCTTCCCCTCTTGCCTGTGAGCCACCATGTAGGAACTGATCACTACCGCAAATATGGTGACTACTACAACTCCTATCAATGTGCCTATTATCAGTTTAGCCCTACGATGTGGGTTTACAGGATCTGCCATCTTCGGAATATGCTCAATGTCCAATGCAGTCTCTGAAAGGATAAGTCTCCTTCTCATTAATGTCTCTTTCGTGAACTTAGACAAACCTCCCTAACTTTCTTCGTTCTACAACGGAAAAATCCCTAATTTTGTTCTTCTTCCGCTCGGCTCTAGGTAATCTTCTTTTTAGCTGGCGACCTTTCTCAAATCAATCTAACATAAGCGCTGGTCCCAACAGCTCCAGGACTCCCTGCAATATTTCGAGCTTAAGGATGATCAGTTCTTGTGGATCTGGCACAGTCGTGAACGTCGGGAACTCCAAATTGTCCAAGATCATACCTCGAATGACACTCAGGAATGGCGGACTTGGGATATGAATCGTCAGAATCCCTTCGATCTCCAATCCCGGAACTTTCAGCAACACTTCCACCCTCTGGAGCGGGACACTGTTGACCAATGTCATCGACCTCAATCTTCCCGTGCTCGGTAACTCTGGCATCAGTCACTTGGTATGCCCACTCCGGGGAAGCGTACTTCCGACTTGGCACTCGAGTTCTCTTGGACCTTCTCACACCACCTTGAGGATTTTCCTCGTCTCCCGATTCTTCTTCTGGTTCTTCCGAAACTGGTGCAAGGTCGATGTCTGGGGCCAACCTCAGGTTCACCCGGTTCTGCTTTGCGGGCCAAACCCTTTCCGCTTCGGTGGCTCCCCCAGTCTTCTCTCCGATACCCTGTGCACTGACTTCCTCTTCTTCGGCAGAACTCGATTCTGTACTACCCACTGCACCTCTCGCTCCTTCGCCGGTTTCTGGGTCAGTACTTTCTTCGCGTCCTCCCCCAACTCGATTCAGTGCACCATCAGCCGCTTCAGCAACCCTTACAGCTTGACTGGCCCTCTCTGGCGATTCTGTCGGCTCACTGGGATCTTGGTTCTCGAGAGGGGCTGTATCTTCCAAGGGTGCTGGAACTCTGCGGGTATGAGCAGCATGCACCCAGTTCGGTAAACCTCCACACTTAACAGCAGTGTTCGTAACAAGGATTACTTGGAAAGGGCCACGCCACCTAGCATCCAAACAACTCTTTCTCACGTGCTTTCGGACCAGGACCCAATCGCCTGGGTCCAAGTCGTGGCACCTGTCACTCGCAGCTGGAACCGTTGCTGTCTGCACCTGCTGAGACACAGAACGGACCACGTCAGCAAGGCCTTTACAATAGTCCAGGATCATATCATCAGTGATATTTATCAGAGCAGTGGCAGGTATAGCAGGCAAACGCATCGCTCTTCCCATGAGGATTTCATGGGGTGACAACCCAGTCCTTCTATCAGGCACACTTCGAAGGCTCATGAGGACCAACGGTAATGCGTCAGGCCATTTCAGAGACGTAGACGAACACACTTTCGCCATCCGAGCCTTCAGAGTTCCATTCACCTGCTCCACTATCCCTGAAGCTTCTGGTCTATAGCTACAGTGTAACTTCTGATCTATATTCAAAGCAGCACAAAGCAACTTCATAACTTCGCTGTGGAAGTGAGTTCCTCTGTCCGATTCAAAGGACGTCGGGAACCCGTACCTTGGAATGAGTTCTCTCAATAGTAGTTTCGCTACTGTGAGTGTGTCACATCTGCGTGTAGGGTACGCCTCCACCCACCTGGAAAAGACACATACTATCACTAATATGTACCTCAACCCATTACACTTCGGCATTTCGACAAAATCCAACTGCATCCTATTGAAAGGTCCCCCTGACCTCCCTATGTGGCTCAATGTCACAGCAGTTCTCTTCCCTACATTCATCTGTTGGCAAGTGACACATCTCTGGCACACAGTTTCGGCCACGGCACGAAACTTCGGATTGTACCAAGTCTGTCGAAACACTCTCATCATGGCATCCCTACCCAGATGTACAGCACCATGTATCAACCTCGCCATGGGATTCAGCAAACTTTCCGGCAACACCGCTCGTCCATCATTCGAAACCCATATATCCACATCTCCCTTCTCACATCCAGCTCGTATCCAGCTGTCCCGTTCCTGATCTGAGACCCCTTCCTGATGCTGCTTCAGTTCCTCCCATGTGTCAGCCATTGCTAACATCTGACCATACACCACCTCTTCCTCAGTTTCCTCAATGTGGATCTCAGTAAAGTTGCATCCCTGCTCTGCACAAAATCGAGCTACTTCGTCTGCATAGTTATTTCCCAACGAGACAAAGTCGCTTCCCTTCGTGTGGGCTGCACATTTAACAACAGCTATTTCATCAGGACCTTGCAATGCTTTTAACAGTTTTCGCACATGTTCACCATTTCTTATGGGAGAACCTGAAGACTTCATAAACCCTCTCTGGGACCATAGCTGTCCGAAATCATGAACCACACCAAACCCGTACTGGCTGTCTGTGTAAATCGTTACACGGATCTTCTCAGCTGCCAAACAGGCACGAGTCAGAGCAATGAGCTCAGCCACCTGCGCGGAGTGTACTCCTTCTAAACAAGCGGCCTCAACCACACCCGTGATGGTGCATACAGCAAACGCTGCTCTCAATCGACCGACACTGTCTCTTAAACATGAACCGTCCACGAAGAAAATCTCATCTGACACCGGGAGCGGTTCGTCGACAATGTCGGGTCTCGGTTTGGTGCATAGTTCAGTCACATCGAGACAATCATGGTCCTCACAATCTTCATTATCATCTATTTTCAGAACAGGTAACAGTGTAGCAGGATTTAAAACAGCACACCTCTTCAATGTCACATTATCTGCTGCAAGAATAACTTGCTCATAACGAGTCAACCTATTATTCGTGAGGTGCTGCGTTTTAGTCCTAGTCATCAACAATTCAACAGAATGTGGCACATGTACGGTAAGTGGATGACCCATCACAATGCTCTCACATCTCTCGATGCTGACACCTGTTGCCGCAACGGATCTGAGACATCCGGGCAACGCAGAAGCTACTGGATCTAGAGTAGCTGAGAAATAGGCAACTGGTCTACGGACACCTCCATGATTCTGGGTTAACACTGCTAATGCGCAACCTTCTCTTTCGCAGCAGAACAATGCAAATGCCTTGTTATAATCCGGCATTCCCAACGCAGGAGCGCTACATAAGGCTTCTCTCAGCCTCAGAAATGATTTCAAACAGTCGTCGTCCCATGGTACCGGATCATTTACATCCTTTCGCGTCAGCCGCTGTAAAGGCTTCGCTTCAAAGGAAAAGTTTGGGATCCACTGGCGGCAATAGCCCACCATTCCCAAAAACATTCTAACTTCCCTCTGTGTCGAGGGAACTGGCATCCTCAGAATCGCATCAATGCGATCTGGAGACACTTTCCTTTTACCCTTCTCAATTCTGTGCCCCAAATACTGTACCTCAGGTAAACAGTATTGCAGCTTGTTTGGAGACACCTTGTGACCGTTCTCTCCCAGGAAATTCAACAACGCAATGGTATCGATCCTGCAAGCGTCTTCTGTCTCTGACGCGACAAGCAGGTCGTCAATGTACTGCACCAAAACAGAGTTTTTCGGCAACACAAGACCTTCCAGATTCTTCTTTAACAGCTGATTGAAAATCGATGGGCTCTCCGTATACCCCTGTGGGATACGGCACCACGTTAATATACGATTTTCTAGCCTAAAGGCAAAAAGAAATCTACTCTCTTCATGTAGGGGAATCGAAAAGAATGCCTGACACAAGTCAATCACTGTGAACCATCCAGCTTCGCATGGGATCTGGAACAGTATCACAGATGGATTCGGTACCACTGGACAACATGGAACAACTATGTCGTTTATTTTCCGCAGGTCTTGCACTATCCTGAACTTCCCACTCGGTTTCTGCAGTCCCATAATGGGTGAATTACATGGACTACCCATGATCTCCACCAGTATTCCCTGCCTAATCATAGACTCAATCACAGGTTTGATCCCAGCGATCGTCTCAGGCGACAGTTTATACTGAGGGGTTCTCGGGAATTCCGCGTTTGGCTTAACCTGTATCTTCACTGGTTCCACTCCCCTGACTAAGCCGATCTCCTCTCCGCTTAGATCCCACACCTCGGTCGCAACTGACTCCCTCAAGTCCTGTGGAAGCTCCTCCACTGTCAGAGCCGGGTACACTTCCACGCACACCTGCTGATTTGCAACCTTAAAGGTCGCGTCGTCGTCTCTGGTCTGTACCTCTACTCCCCTCGGGGTACAGTAAATTGTGCAATTGAGCTTACACAATAAGTCTCTTCCCAACAGACAAACAGGACTAGAATCGCACACCACGAACTGATGTCGATCCCTAAAGTTTCCTATCCTGACGGGAATCGGTTCCGTCAAGGGGCTAACTAGTCTCTTGTTCGCCACTCCAACCACTTGTATACTTTCTCCCGAGAGGGCTACCCCTGGAACTACTGCTGACCTTATGGTTGACCTGGTAGCCCCCGTATCTACCAAGAAGGTAGTAGGGCGTCCATCGAGTTCGGCTTCCACAAAGGGTCCCTTCTGATCTACCTCTAATATGGCCCTGAGCAGGCAATCATCGTCCTGACCCAAACTTAACTGCGCCAGCAAATCTGCATCTCTCTCCTCTTCCACTTCGAACATGGGCATCTGCAAATAAGTCCGAGCTCCCTGCTGTATGTTCTGCATCCTGGGTGGCTGGGGAACCTGCACCTGCGAGACGCCTGTCCCCCCTTGCATCGTTCTCGGTACAGTCACCGTCTGTACCTGCTCCGCCCCAGGGACCTGACCCATTCCTCCCTCCATCTGCGGCTGATTATAGGGGTTCAAGGGACACTCGCGCCTCCAGTGTCCCACCTGGTGACACTGGTGACACGCAGTCGTCTTCTTCAAGATCGCTACATCTATTCCCGTCCTAGGGTCCACGGGTCTCGGCCTTCCCTGACCCTGCATATTCTGATTCCCTGTCTGATAATTTCCCTGTCTTCGCCCCACTGGACCCCCATTCGGCGGTCCCTGAGCCGCTTGCATCTGAATGAGCAATAAGTTATCCTTCATCTTCTTGTGTTTTGACTCAATCTCATCCGTGCAGTACCTGGCGTACCGCAAGATCTCGTCTACGGGTTTATTCTGCCAACAGATCAAATGCTGCTGTATCATAAGACTGACCTCGGGCTTCAAACCCAGCACGAACTTAGACACAAACTGTCCCATGTCCTTTGTTTCCAGCTCATCTAACCCACTGTACTGCTTAAAAGCTTTCAAAAGTCTCTCATAGAATTCATGCACTGTCTCCTTGGGCTCCTGCACTGTCCTGTCTATCTTCACCCAATCGATATCTTGGGGTGAAACCTTCGATTTCAACCAGGTAATCACCTTATCGTACAGCCTCATTACCACGGGCGACGGACCATTAGTAACTATGTTCCTATCAGGCTCATAGTCCGGCCAATCAACAGCAATTTTACATGCGTTCCACAGATCTCCCGGAACTACGATATCGAATAAAGTGTTCAGATCTATCCACAACACCTTCGAAATCTTAACGAAACGCTCAACTTGCTTGTACCACTCTGCAGGCTTCTCCCTGAGCCTGGGAAAATCATTCGTAAATGATGCCAAATCCCCCCTGCTCCATGGTACATGCACATATCCTCCATTCGCCACCTCTCTCAAGGGAAGGATCTTTACCTCCTGCAAATCTCCTTCAGAGCTCCCTCCTTTCGCTCCCCTAGAATTCTTTTTCCTAGCCCATTTCTCTTGCCATTTGTCGAGCATCAGCCATATTCTCATAGCTACGATCAATTCCTTGGTATGTGACCTTAGACCAACAACCCTTTTCTCTTCCAATTCCCGCTCGGTACAATGCATCCTATGGCTCCCTTGCAATGCTCTAGTCTTGGATAGATCCACCCCATATTCTCTAGCCAAACCCGCCAGTTTCTCATGTGCCACTCGTGCTTTACGAGTCACATCCTTTGCCACAAAAAGCAATTCATCGGGAGTATAGGTCAATACTCTCTCAAGAGGTAGATTCCCATATATTATTTCATCCGCTTCCGCTTTAAGTCTCACTACATCTATCATTCCTGCCTTCAAGGCTCCTTTCAACACCTGACAACTTGCTCCACGTCCCTCATCATACTCGCATTCCGGTTCCTGCTCTCTCCTTTCCTCCGGTAGTTCTAAGGGAGCAGAATGGCTCTTAAAGGCAACTGGGGTTGTCCCCGCTCGGCCCATATTCCAGCTCATTTGCTTCTTGGGCGATACCCATGACCCTAAATCTGGTCTCGACTCCATCGGAGTCCTCGACCTCACCGGTCTCTCATCCTCTTCGCCCCTAGATGTGTCTGACACCGCTGCTAATGGTGTACTCCATTGTACTGGGCTTGGAGGTCGGGCCGTTGCCCCTTCCAACTCACTTTCCCCACTTTCTCGCCTAGTTCTCTCTGCCTCTCGTTCGGACCTCTCTCTCGCCTCTGATTCCGGGCTGTATATAGACACAATCGGTCCAATGGTGACCGGTACCCTCAATGCATCCGGTAACCTCATCTCTCCTTCAATCCTTCGGCTAGTCCCCGACTGACCCTGTGAACTCGCTGTATCAAACGAGACCAACCCTTCCACTCGGGTCTCGGGCTGGATCGTTACCCTCCTAGTTTCCTCTCTATCGCTCCACCTATCATCTGCCTCATCCGGGTTATAAGGGGGTGGTCTCTCGTCTAGCAATCTTTGCAATATATCATCATCAGAATCCCTATCCTCTTTCTGTGCTTTCCCATTCCTCATCCCCGTCTCCTCCATTATCGCGGGATACAGTTTCGCTTCCTCAATTGTCTGCACTCTCCATCTTTTCTCTGCTGCGTCCCATTTGGCATCCTGAAACGCCCTAATCGACTTCCTCATCCTCTCCTGACTTCTTCCCTTTTCCTTATCATGCGCTGCTCGGATCCACGCATGTAATGCTTCAAACTGTGCTGGTCTTGGCAAGGGTTTTAAGGACCCCATCACTGTCTTCAATTGGTACAGCACTGCTAATCTAAATGAGCCATACCTCGGGAAAGCTAGTTCCCCTTCGCCTTGTGTAACCTTGTGCCAATTCTCGATCCAAACTATAGTATGTAACCCCACATTCTGTGCCATGTAATGTGCCGGTGTATCCTCGGGAGGAGCTT
Organism: Triturus cristatus; assembly: GCF_964204655.1. Taxonomy (NCBI): domain Eukaryota; kingdom Metazoa; phylum Chordata; class Amphibia; order Caudata; family Salamandridae; genus Triturus; species Triturus cristatus. The sequence goes on along the minus strand of NC_140579.1, from coordinate 303,213,960 downwards.
CTTCTCCCCCGCGGACAACCACATGCCTATCACCTCTACACAACTCTCGCAAAGCCCTAAGACACTTCATAATGAGCAAGTTCGATCTCGCGCTCTATTTACTTCTTATTCTCAAATCCTCCAATAACAGCGCGACTCACCCCAACCGGCCTATCACAGCGCGACACCCACTGACGTCACCTTCCTTCGTTCGCAGCAGTTCCCTTCTCCAAATTCGTTTCACGCTTACTCACGTCCCATTCATACACTGAAATAACCAATTAAGTTATTTCTCTGGCTGTCCGTCCACAGCCTCTGACTGTCCGTCCACAGTCTCTCGACCTTGTTGACCTCGATTGGCGCCCGTCTGTCCCCGTCCGGCCAGACAAAAACGCCTCTGATAGGTTACTAACACTCCGATCTGCTCACCACAACCCACGACCAGCGTTAAGTTGCCATACACACACGCATTCGCTCCCCCTATCTCGGTCCAGGTGATCGATGGTACCTCACGATCTCCTTTGGGTGGTCAACAAAATCTATCTCAGGTGTCTTCTACACCACAATTCCCGGGCTGCGCGCGCTCACAGCCTGATCTCACAATCACACGACATACACAACAACTCCGCAAGACATCACACAACAAATCAACACCGCAATCTACAACATCTCATTTTCATACTCACTCCTGGAACTGCTGCTTTCTGCCGCGCTGCTACTCGCCGTCGATGCTCATCTGCTGCCGTCTGCTGCTCGCCATCTGATGATTCAGCATCACTTATCGTCTCTTGGGCCTCAAGGGTCACTTATCCTTCTCTAATCTTCCCTCGCTATCAGTAAGAAACCATCCTCGTTTGCTACCAACTGCTCCGGCCTATTTTAGTATCTCGCAATTATCTACTGGAACCCACTCTGGTCAGATGGAACTTTTTACTTGCCTGATAGCATGGAGGGAAAATTTCCGTTATCACAATTACAGTCTGCAATTTTCCATAATCAAAGACTCGAAACTTAATCTCTTGGCTCTCTGGTTTTTATTATCAGCATGAAGATTTGCAAATACAAAGTCCTCAATACGAGGCACAACAAGTACATAGGCACTAACACAAACGTTACTCTACGAAGAATCCGCATACGGCTAAAAATGACTAAAAGTACAATCTCTAAAAGCATGAGGTAGAACACTACCAAGCAAATGTCGATACTAGGGACACTGAACCATACCATCTCTGTCCCTACTCTGCACTAGATGACATCCCTACATAGCAATCCCTTGAGACCCTCATCAGAATAAAAGGTGTCAGAGTGAAACTTCATAAGAAGACTTCACTTAGAGAGCTTGGTCTAAGTTGCCCCCTCTATCTCTTCGCCTAGCCTTCCTCTGTTCGGGCTGCTCTGATCTGATCTGTTCTGCCTCCACCCTCGGGGCGCTGTCCCTAATACAGAACCCCAAATCCCAGAACACGCCCTTTGCGCCTCCTCTTCTGCGGGGTCGTCTTTCAGTAAATTTCCACAGAGCGCTGTCCAGTTCCATCGTCCATCGCTTGGCCTTGAGTCCCAGACGCCATCCGCACTAGGAGTTACGACTGGTACATTCCAATACACTCCCATGTCTGGCTTTTACTACATAAGTCAATTTGTGAACAAAGAGCTTCTCTACTAACGAGCAACTGTCCTTGCACCTGGGGTGAGATCATGCAAAGCAGACATTCTTCACATCTTTTAAGTTGCAATTTACTACAGCCTAAAACCTCTACTGGAATAAATCCCTTTTGGCCTATTGCCCTTGGCTAACATAAGAAAATACCAGGCCTTTCGCCTCAACGATATATGCGAATTCTGGCCACTACTTCGGTTACACAAGCAGGTTTCAATCACAGTATTGACATTTACGTCTTTCTTTCATGTGTGGTCAACCTAAACAACCTACAGACACGAAGTCTGGGGTACACATTTCTAACACCACATTGCATTTCCCGTAGCTAAACACTATACATTTCTCTAATACGTTTACCATGTGCTTGTACATAGCTAGCACTTCTACTTAAAATCGATATAGGTTATACAGTTGTAATACATTGCACACGAAATCCCTGAGCGCACATTTGATTATATACGGGTGCCAACTAACAGTGAATATAACGCACCCCTACAATTCTCAAACTTTTAAACGCTACATCAATTCCATAGACTGGACATACCTCAGATGGGCGTTAATTAAATTTGAGTTTGGTCTGATTTTCTGCCGCTGGGTGGAGTTATTATATAGGAAGCAGCAGCAACAGTGAATGTTAAGTGAGTGCTGCCGAAGACTTGGGGTGAGGGGGACCTGATGGGGTGCCCACTGACCCTCTTACTGTTTGGCCACTGCATAAAGCCATTGGCGACCTGGGTGCAAATCAGGTGTGACATAGTACGTTTCCTGGAAGTGGTGGACAAACCAGAAAAGGTGTCATTATATGCAGAGGACATCTAGCTATTCATATCTGAACCAGAGTTATTGTTACCAGCAGTTCTGTTGGTGTTCTGTAACTGAAAAATAAACAGGATATAGGATTAACTGGGATAAATCATATTTGTTTACTTTAGGGGACTGGAATGTGACGTTCCCAATCCCAGTTAGCAATAAGGTAGTGACCAAGGGATTCCACTTCTTAGGGATTGAGACCACCTTAGCAGGTCCCAGTTTCTGGAAAAGAACCTAGAGGTGGTTTACTGAGTTTCAAACTGATGTAAATAGATGGAGATGTTTGGCGCTTTCTCTTGTGGGCAGGGCCTCTTTAAGCAAGATGATCGCCCTACCTAACTTCCTTTACATTCTTCAGAACACCCACTGGGCCATTCCTGACACTTTTTTTGATAAAGTGGATAGCACACTGCGCACATTGCTTTTGGAGGGGAAAATCAGCCCACCCTCCAACAGCCCTGCAATCATTACAGAGAAAGTCCTACAACAGTGGCATTTCAAACCCAGACTTTAGGGCGATTTATTGGGCCTTCCAGCTGCAAGCAAAAGATTAATGAGGATTTGCACCCAGAGGCAATTTGGCAACAAGACACACATGCATTAGTTATATGGCAAGTCATACAGATCTGCGCTTCCGTGGCTGACAAAATATGCGGGATAATCGCCTCCCCACCTTTGGAAAGGGAACAGGCACAACGAAATTTGGAAATTGATGGGATACATAAGGTGAAACCTAATAGGCATCACCACACTGGGTGATCTGGCTGAATGGATCAAGATGAAGTCATTTCGAGATTTGCCGGGAGAGTTTGAGTTATACCCTTCACAGGAGTTTCCTTGCCTCTAAGTAAACACCCCCTTAAATTATCAGAGTGGGCAGCCCTGGAAGATAGCCGCACCGGAAGAGAGCAGACCTAGCAAAATCCTATCAGAAGAAATTACCAGAAAGGCAGTCTCCTTTAACATACTGCACGCTTATCAATAACAGGCCAGATAATCTATTGTACCTCACGGCCTGGTGGGAGTCAGAAGTAGTCTAAATAGTATTTAGACTGGGAGAATGTACTAATGCAACTGTACAAGATAGCGATCAAAATAAGTTTGAAGCTTATTCAACTGAAAACATTAAACAAGGTGTATTCAATAGAAGTAGATTTTTTAAGATGGAGATGGCACCATTCCCTAACTGTCTGAGATGCAATTAAATGGTGTTTTTTTCTCCACATGATCTGGGAGTGTCCCCATATTGAAAAGTGCTGGTGGGGCATTATGGAGGTGTCAGTCCTAGGTGCCCCGCGGTTTGTTATTCTAGGGATTCCAGACGAGGTGGATCTGCCCAGAAAAATATTCCTGTTTTGCACACTGGGGTTTGCAAAAGAGAAGAGAGACATAGCGATACGATGGTGGATTGTTCTGTTACCCTCCAAAGACTTGGATATCGGGCATGACCTATTGTATGGAGGTGGAAAGGGTAGTATATGAAGCCTGGGAATGTCCCTGAGTGTTTGAAAAGTCTTGGAGCTGGAGAATCATACTATAGGCTTGGTTGGGAAGAGCAAGTAACTCCAGGGTCTCCCCTGACGGGGCAGGACACCCATATTGGCAGCTCAGACTATAGAGAGAAGGGATTCAGTCACCTCATCTTGTCACTTCACCTTGTTCTTACAGTGCAAAGTCCCCTCCGGGCAATCGTCACCTCATTTATTCATTCATTCAATCATTCAGTCAACCACTTCAGCTATATTAGACACACTGTTAGACAACTTCTAGGTGTCATTTGATTACCCTAACCATCCCATGGATAACATTTTGTGTAACTTGCTGCATATGTTTAAGTTTGATGGTGAAAAATTGTATGTTGTTAAAATGTAAAACAATTTTCACACCTTTAACAAAAAATGGTGCAATTAATATGCAATTAATATGGGGCTCCTAACTTCAGCGATGTCAATAATAGTTAGGCCAGCTGGTTCAAGGCCACGTGACATCACTTCCTAAGAAGATTCAGGATAAAAGGTCAAATTTTGCATATTCTTGTGATGTCACTCAGGTGAAAGGTGTGTGACGTCACTCCCACTACCTCTGGCATTTTAGTGGCTTTACATCTATGATAAGCCTTATCCCTGCACTCATTCATTATAAAACACCTGCAAGTTCCACTTACACTTTGGATGTTAATGTAAAAAAACTAGATAGCAAAACAAGCTTCTAAGAGTAACTGAAATCTTTTTCAGAATGGAACAAGTTTGATATTCAGCTATCCTACTTGCCCCATCAGGAATAGTTCAATCTTCTACAAGCAGGCCCTTTCCAGCAGGATTCCAAAAAACAACATTGCTTTTTTGGGATCAATAAACATTTGGGTTTTCCCTGGTAGGTTATTTTGAGTTTAGCTGTATATAGTATGCAGCATGACACTTGAGCACCCTGTAACCATTTCAGGCCTGCCAACTCACACGGCCACCGTGTGTCACACAATTTTGACTCCTTTAACATGGTCACCCGGTGAGGAGCCCCAATTACACAATGGCAGGAAAGACAGCTGGTTGTTTTGCAGGTTGGCAGGTCTGCTTTTTGTTAACTGGAATGTGAACTTTTCAGGCCTCTTTAACTGTGTGAGAACTGGAGTTTCTGGTTGGCAGAGGTATGCACCCAATCAAAGCAGGAACCACCACTCTGGTCAGGGTACGCTAGATACACACTAAAAGAGAACCTGTGCTCACCCTCTGGTAGCTTGGTACAGAGCAGTCAGGCGTATCTAAAGAGAAAATGTATAAAGCAGGGGACTCAAACCTTTTCTGTAGTAAGAGCTACTTTTGATTAATGAAAAACATTGTGAGCTACTATTATTAGTTTTGTAATAGTGACCACATCTAGCAAGAACACCTTAAATGCCACACTATGCAAGATTACCAGCAGTGATCACCTATGTGCATCAGGAGAGCTGCCAGAAGAGACAGAAAGTTGCTCTGGGTCTGCGTTCACTGGGGGCTGACATTGTCAGCCTCCAGGAGACACACATCGAGGGATCACAAATACATCTACTGAACACATTAGGATACAGAGTAATTGGGGGGACCACACAAGGCGCTAAGATGAAAGGTGTTGGGTTATGGTAGAAAACAGATATCCATTAAAATCTATCCGTGTGAAGTCTGATCCCTTAGGAGGATGGGTAATAGCTGAATGTTGCTTATCACCTAATTCTTCCTTCACCTTGTGCTCTATTTATGGGGGCAATACAGATGATCCAGAGTTTTTTAATTGGATTTCAGGCAAGCTTGCCCTATGGCCCCTTCCAATCATCAACTGCGGCGATTTTAACATTAATTTACCCTGCAATTGGAAAGCTAGCGATCAATGGAAATATGTCGGTAGGAAGCCTCAAGTATATCAAGCAGTTTTAAACTTAATGCAAACCCATGGGCTAAGCGATGTGTGAGCTAATTTAAAATCTACATTCCCAGGATACACCTATTTCTCTGCTCTGCATTGCTCCCTAGCTAAGCTAGACTACTTCCTGGTCTCATCTTCTTTACTCTGAAACTGCTCTATAGATATTGCCCCATGCTTCATGTCAGATCATATCCCACTTATCCTGAACATCCGAGGACTCGGAAAATACAGAGAAATCCCTGTATGGAGCTCTGAAGGAGCTCTATTATACGATGCTGGATATCGTATGCACATGCAGACATGGATTCCCGAGTTCCTTGAATTGAATATAGGATCAGCCTCAATTAGGATTATGTGGGATACACTAAAGGCAAGTATACGTGGGGAGATTTTAAGTATTAGGAAAAACAAAAAAGAAAAGACGCTGATCCTAGATCTCCAAGAAAAACTTAAAAAGTCTGAAGAGAAATTGATTCTTGCAGTCCAAACAGGGGCGGAGACAGAAACAGCTCAACTAGAAGTGAGAGTCTCCAAGGCTGAAATTGGATCAGTCTATGCTGAGAAGGTCGCGGCTAAGTGGGCTTCGGCGTGGGAGAGAAATTATGAGTGCAGTGACCTCATTGGCCATCACTTAGCGGTTAGAACTAGACAGCAAGCTTCGGCTAATGAAATTTGTTCGATCCAACTCCCATCTGGTGAAGTTGCTAATGATCCAACTAAAATCCAAGGTGCCTTTAGAGAGTTCTACAAAAATCTTTATACAGAGGAGGGCAGTTGTTCAGCAGAGCAGAGAGACCGAAATTGCTGAATATCTTGAAAAAATTTCTAAATCCCAATTTAGCTCGGAAGACCGATATCAGCTTGAGGAACCTCCAATTTGGGAGGATTTGGCCACGGCGTTAGCTGGCCTACCGGATGGAAAGGCTGCTGGAATTGATGGTATCCCGGTCGAGTTTTATAAGATCTTTGCTCCCCAAGTTAAGGACATCTTTACCTTATTGGTAGCCTCAATATTTGATGGGGAGCTCCCTCCCCCCTCCTGGTCCAACGCTAAAATAATAATTTTCCCAAAAAAGGACAAGTCCCCGCTCGAAATGGGCTCGTACAGACCAATTACCCTTATAAACTGTGATTCAAAGATCTTTTTTAAAATCTTGGCAATAAGACTCTCCTTGAGGATTGAACCCCTAGTGTCTATTTGGCAGCACGAGTTTATCCCTAAAAAGGGCACCACTGAACACATACGAAGGGTTATAACCTTGTTTGATGCAGCTCAGACACTAGGAGACCCGATGGCGCTAATTTTATTAGATGCAGAAAAAGCCTTCGATCGGGTCTCCTGGCAGTTTTTATGGGGCACTATGAGGAAGAAGTGCTTTGGGCCAAAGCTAATTCAAGCAATTCAATCTCTCTATACTAAACCTACAGCCAGTGTATTAATAAATGGAAAATTAACTGAACAATTTCCAATTTCACGGGGTATCCGGAAAGGGTGTCCTTGCTCTCCATTGCTCTTCGTCCTTTATATCGAACCGTTGATCAAAAAAATAGAAAATAATCATGCAATCAGGCCATTGAGTAGGTTTGGCTGGGACACTAAAATTATGGTCTATGCCGATGATCTGGCTATAACTACAATGGATCCCAAAAGTGCTATTTTGGCATTGGAACAGGAGGCTCAGGAGTTTGGAAAAAACTCGGGGTACGCTTTCAATAAAAATAAAACCTAGATTATTTTAAATGATAAAACTAACTGGGCATATAGTCGGGTAGTTCCAAAAGCTAAATACTTGGAAGTGACTGTTGCTGCAAACACTGATATGATCGTGGCTGAAAATCTAATCCCACTTGAAGCTGATACTAAGAGAGCGCTCAATCGGATTAACAACTTGCATCTGACCATCGTGGGACGATGCAACGTCATCAAGATGACTTATTTCCCGAAGCTACTTTACTTTTTCAGGGCCATCCCCTTAGAGTTCAACAGGACCATGCTTTTAAGATTTGAACAACTTTTCTCGCAATTTATCTGGGCATATTCTCAGCTTAGACGAACCTTCAAGACACACGTTCCCTACCCAGGGAGAGGGGTGGATGGGTACTCTCTAATATTAGACTATACTATTGGGCCTCAGTCTTACAGTACAGCCTGGAATTATTATACGAACATTCCTCTATTCCAAACACAGGGCTTCCGCCTCCCTTTCTATTGCTACTTGGGGAGGAGGTGCGTGGATGCCTCTGGCAACAAGTGACCTTCAGTTATTACAAACGGGTTAGGTTTAAGACCTTGGGCGGTGTATTTAACGTTTTTTTTAACATTCGTAAGATGTACGGACTAGGCCGTTTGAACTATTATTCTCCCATTTGTATGAATCCCAACTTGCTGGATATTTTTCGAAGCTGTTATCTCCAGGATTGGTACAATGCGGGAATCAAAAAATTAGGAGATTTGATTACCACTGATAGAATTAAGTCATTTATCGACCTAAAAACCCAATACAACCTACGAGACCAAGATGCCTTTAAGTATCTTTCTATAAGAGATTTCTTGGCCTGAAAGGCAGGGGGCACTATAGGATTTGCGCAGATAGACCTTTTTGACAAGCTAAAAGCCCCTGTATTACCCCAGATAGGAATAATTTATTTCGCACTGAACAGCCAAATGCCTGATGATCTTCTTAAGATAGCCGGCAAGTGGCACTCTAAATTGGAGATCCCCCATAACATATTTTACTGCGCCTTAAGATCTGCCCAAGAGGATTTGCTTTCAACTAAATTACAGGTGCAATTTTTTAAAACTGCTTTTTTTTTGTACATTACACCGAGCCAGGTTGCAAAATGGGGAACCGGGAAAGGGACGATGTGTCCTAGATACTCGAAGTACGGGGCAGACTCAATACACATGTTCGCTACATGCCCAAAGCTTATTCCTCTCCTCGCTAAAATACAGGATTTTCTTGGGAAAGTTCTTTCTACTGATATTGAATTAACCCCAACGACTATTTTATTGGGGATTCAAGATAAGGTTAATTAGAAAAGGGGTGGAGCATTTATTTTTGTTGCGATTACAGTTTTTCGTATCTGTTTAGCTTCCGTTTGGATTGATATAAATCCCCCATTGTTCTCCTACTGGCTGGCCCATTTGGTCTCGACATGTCATCTTGAGAAGGCCATTTATGCAAAGAAAGGCATCTGGGGAAAAAGAAAGGGCCTAATTATTTGGGATCCTCTAACCATGTGGCTAAACCAGGTATAGAAGCAGGGTTTCTTGAAAGTAACGCTATGTATTGTTTGTCCAATTTTTCTGGGGTTTTTTTTCTGTCTTTTTTTTTTATGGAATTCCTTATTTCTATCCTTGATTTACCTTATTTGTAGAAATTGGATTTGTAAATTGTGACCACAGTTTTTTAATTTTTTTTTATATCAAGTGCCTAACTGTGCATATTGCTTGGGTTTTTGGGGGAGAGGGATGGGGGGGCTAGGTGTTGACTTGATTTTTTCTTTGTATCTCTTCCGTTTGGCAAATTAAATAAAAATATTTAAAAAATAAAAAAAAGGAGAGCTGCCAGCAGTAATGTGAAAAACGGCTTTGTTCCTTTCGAATGCCTTTACATGGGTAATGCATCACAGCCACAGCTGCCATACCATAGCATGAAGGTACCCGGCTAGTAATAAGCATCTTGATCGCCACATGATTTATCACTCAAATATCAGCTTTATATATATTTTGGAAATGCAACCATTTTTCTTCAAATATCAGCTTTTGAGTTCTAAAAATAAACAAATTTTCGTCTCAAATACACACTTTTTAATTTTGCTTACCATATATTAACTCAGTTAAGTAAAAGCTTCAAATTTAATAGGCTCGGGCTACACACAGGAGAGCTACTTACAGGTAGCTGAAGAGCTACCAGCAGCTCACAAGCTACTTGTTGGAGACGCCTCATGAAAAGTATTTGTGCAACACAAAGTAACACAATGAATACACCACAAAAATACTCCACACAGGGTTAGAAAAATAGCCAAAAACAAAAAAAATTTAATAAGTAGAACCCGAGTAATGCATTTTTAAAGGTTAAATCAAAATATAGTGCTTAGAAGCAAATAGAGCTTCAGGGTGCTGGACCAGGGTAAACACAAAGTTGAGGCCCAATGAGATGGAGGGCAGGCCAGCTACAGGACCCGCTGAAAAAGTACCTTGGGTGGAGCAAAAAAATCAACGTCGAAGACTTGATGCGTCAGTTCCGATCTGCTCAGATGATGGAGGCTTCAACAAGAAACCCCTTTACAATGCAGGTGCTGCATCATCATCAAGCCGCGCTGTCCGTCGTTGTCCAGCCGCGCAGTCTCTCGAAGCGATGTTGTCAATTGGTGTCGGCGTTAAAGGGCAATGAGTCAGTTCCGATTGACACAAAGACGTCGCTACATCGACTTTGTTGGTTCTGCACAGCAGAAGCTCACTATGAATGGCCCAGGACTAGATTGGCAGCATTTGGCAGGGTATGACTCACAGATGGCAGAGTCCAGGTACTGTTGTAAAATTGTAGGAAGTCTTTGATGCCCTGCTTTGATGCCCTAAGGCTTCAGAACACGGGGCAAGCCAGCTAGCCCTTGGAGTCACTCTGGGTTTAAGTGAGATGGGTCGAGTCCTTGTCCTCATCAGGGCAGAGAGCAGCAGGCAGCAGGGCAGTACAGCAAAGCAGAAAAGCAGTTCTTCCAGAACAACAGTCAAATTGAGTGGCAATCCTTGTATCACAGCAGTCTTTACTCCTGGCAGAGTTGATCACAGGTCCAGTAGTGTACTGTTTTGGTAGGGCAAAGCTCCAGTAATTATACCCAGTCTTTAAAGTGCACACATGTCCTTTCTTACCAGCCCTGGCTCCAGACTATCAGTATGGGGTAATAAGCTCTTTGTGTGTAAAACAGGACACTGCCTATTCAGGTGTGTCAGCTCCCCTCTCTCATCCTGACCAGGAAGAGCTTTCAGAATGCAGATGAATGCAAATGAGTTCTCTGTCGCACCTACCCTTCCTGTGTTTACGTCTATCTAGAGTGAATGCCCAAGATATAGTTGTCATGCACCCCAGACATGTATTGGAGACAGGCTACAGGGACACAGAGCCGTAAGAGCAGAGAAATGCCCACTTTCTAAAAGTGCAATTTCTAAAATAGTAATGTTAAATCCAACTTTACCGGTATAGAAGATGTATCATTACCATTCCAAAGATATAAAACATGCTGTAGCCACTTCTTTCTAATCAGGAATTGCAGCTTAAAAGTATATGAAGGAATTCTTAATGCTTACCTATGAGTGGAGCAGGCCTCACAGCTGTGAAAAACGATATTGAAATTTGTCACTACTGGGACATGCAAAACTTAAAAGTACATGCCCTACCTTTTGCTTATAGAGCATCCTGTGCTATTGGCTACATAGGGCCTACCTTAGGGGTGCCTTGTGTGTCATAAAAGGGAAGTTTAGGGCTTGGCAAGTAATTTTAAATGCCAAGTCGAAGTGGCAGTAAATTGCACACCCAGGCCCTGCATGGCAGGCCTGAGACAAGTTTGAAAGGCTACTTGTGTGGGTGGCCCATTTAGTGTTTTAGGTCTCCTAGAAGCAGTTCATTTACAGACCCTGGGTATATGGTATACCACTTTACAATAGACCTAAAAGTAAACTAAATATGCTGATTGTGTATAAACTAATGTTACCAATTTTAGGGGAGAAGCACAAACACTTTAGCTTTGTTCAGCAGTGATACAGTGCTCAGAGTCTTATGGCCAACAAAAAGAATCAGCAAAAACAGAAGGTAAGCAGGGAAAACGTTTGGGGAAAGACCACCCTAAGGATAACAGGTCTAACAAACTGTGATTGGGAAATCAGTGTAAATTGAGCTTTGTATTGCCTTCAAATTTTAGCTTTTTTTCTCTCCTCGCCACCTGCCATATGGTGTCTCTTTCTCCATAGCTACAAATTCTGGCAATTTTTGTCCCGGGAAAGGGGCTGCCCCAGGAGGCGGCTGTGGCAGAAGGGATTCATGTGCCCATTCGACTTGGAATATGGTAGACAGGTTGGATCTGTCAAAGATATACGAGAGTATATTTTCAATGAATGTTTCCATACACCCTACTTCGGTGCTAAGATGCAGAGGTTGTTTCTACGAGAGCTCACTTCGACATCTTCATTTTAAGCCTTTATATTCTCTTGCAATTTCTTTATGTCAAGTAGTTATTCGTTATTGGTTGAGGAGTTGTCTTCAATGTTGGAGATGCACTTCTCTGCATTATCTTTATTTTGTTTATCCAGCTTCTCTGACATTTGATTCATTCGCATTGATAGGGTGTCTACATTTCTGTAGATTTTTGTGAGACTGAGTTGCATTTCAAGAAGCTTTTGTTCTACGCCAGTTAGATCGTTAGCATCAGTTTCCATTTAGAGTCAATCCATCATGGCCTCTCCTTTGTCTAGAGGTATATTTGGTGGAAATTTACATTTTTGCTGGTTATGGAAAAATGTAGCACTGGCTGTTTAGTAGGTACTCGTATTTGCTATATGTCTCGCACCATGGTAGTGTTAATGTACCACTGGCCTTAAAGCTTGCACAGGCTGCATCAGCTATACAAGATGATGCTGCCTCCTGTAGTAGTGAATTCCAGGTCAGTGTCGTACTGTGTGACTGTGATTTCAAAGGGTTTTGAGGTGTACAACTATTAATTTGGAGAAGGAACAAAGGTCAAATATGGCCCAAATTGCGCTGTGGATATCATGCCCCACATATAATTATTTAGAGCTTCTCACACCGTTTTCTGCACTCAACAACCACCACCTCTTTCCCAGCACCGATCGTGATCTACAGCCCATACCCAGGGGAGATCAAAGGTTTTCCCCACCCTCAGCTCCGGATGCAATCGTTCCTGGGAGGTGGCGGAGGCGACCATTCAACAGCTTGCCTGTTGTCATGAGCAGGGAAACAACAAAGTCAGTGTAATGTAAACAGAGCACTGTATATCAAAAGAGCATGGGTCCACAGGTTCAAAACAAACACTTATATTGTTGAGAAAGACGTAGACCTCTACAGGCTATACCCATTGTACATAGCCTATTATGTATAAGTAAATAAAGCCCTCACTCACCAACCTGGTGGTGACATGCTTCATCATCGGGCTCCACTGGGTATGACCGAATGTCATCCCAGTGTGCTACGACGCCAGGTTACTGCGGAGCGGGGTTCAGGTGAGGTGACAGTGAATTTAAAATTGCCAATTAAGTCAAAAAGTAAATTTTATTCGTTTTGCTAATTGGGAAAGTTAAAAAAGGGGAGTGAAGGTCAAAAAATAAAAGACCTGTTTCACTCCTTGGCGGTCAACATGTTTCTGCCTCAATGTGTGTTCCACAGGCTTTCATCAGGACCAGAGTGGGAGTGCGGAGTCACGGAGGTATGCACGCGCTAAGGTGCACCCTTCCGATGACTACTGAGTGAAAAATATTTACAGTGAGAAAAATCCGCCAAAAAAAGGTACAATGGTGGAGAGAAACGAGTTTATTTTAGAGGCAATCCGTTTGAGGCCTCAGGGATCCCGGGAAGGGGGTGGGAGCAATATGGCACACCGCCCTCGCTGCTCGGCACCCGTTTGAAGCCTAGAGCGCCTCTGTTCACCGGGTCCAGGATGGACCCAGGATGGACCCGGTGAACAGAGGCGCTCTAGGCTTCAAACGGGTGCCGAGCAGCGAGGGCGGTGTGCCATATTGCTCCCACCCCCTTCCCGGGATCCCTGAGGCCTCAAACGGATTGCCTCTAAAATAAACTCGTTTCTCTCCACCATTGTACCTTTTTTTGGCGGATTTTTCTCACTGTAAATATTTTTCACTCAGTAGTCATCGGAAGGGTGCACCTTAGCGCGTGCATACCTCCGTGACTCCGCACTCCCACTCTGGTCCTGATGAAAGCCTGTGGAACACACATTGAGGCAGAAACATGTTGACCGCCAAGGAGTGAAACAGGTCTTTTATTTTTTGACCTTCACTCCCCTTTTTTAACTTTCCCAATTAGCAAAACGAATAAAATTTACTTTTTGACTTAATTGGCAATTTTAAATTCACTGTCACCTCACCTGAACCCCGCTCCGCAGTAACCTGGCGTCGTAGCACACTGGGATGACATTCGGTCTTACCCAGTGGAGCCCGATGATGAAGCATGTCACCACCAGGTTGGTGAGTGAGGGCTTTATTTACTTATACATAATAGGCTATGTACAATGGGTATAGCCTGTAGAGGTCTACGTCTTTCTCAACAATATAAGTGTTTGTTTTGAACCTGTGGACCCATGCTCTTTTGATATACAGTGCTCTGTTTACATTACACTGACTTTGTTGTTTCCCAGTCTATCCCTGAGGGGAGTAGTCGTGTTGTTAGCCCTTCCTCTCTTGTTGTTTACACAATGTTGTCATGAGCAGCCAAATCTCACCCCACCACTGGTGACCATAACAGCAAGTCAACACATCACCTCACTGGTCCCTACTCCACCATCAGCCTTCTTCAACTCCTGGGCTATGGCAGAAGCGGGCTTGGGCCCTTTCATGACAGCCAGCCCTGATCAACATGGAAGCCAGAGCAGGTCCCTGGGCTGATCAGAGGAGAGCAGGGGTCAAGGTGTCATTGTGGGTCGATCCCATCCAGCATAGGGACTCTACACAACTGCTAGCGCCAGAGTGCACCTGTTGTCACCTAGGTCTTTTTAGATCACAGTGCTTGTACTGAAGATCCTCAGTCTGTACCTCCAAAGACAGTTTTTGTTGTCAGTGACTGACCAGATTTCGACAATCTGGAAGTAAAACTCACTGCATCTATACTACCTGGCAGAAGAAACGGCAATGTGTATAGGTCATTATTGATAAACCCACCAGACACCCTTTGTGCTCTTTGACAGGGTTGGGAGAACAACATAGGGCCCATTAAAAATGAAGACAGGTAGTATGACCTTTTAGCACCTCAGAAAACTGCTATATCACCTAAATATTGACTCATACAATTTAAATGCTCACACCAAATCTGTTACACAAGACAGTGTCTATGGCGCATGCATCAGGGTTCCTCTACTACATGTCTTAAGTGCCACACAGAAAAAGGGGATTTCTTCTCTGTAGGTTATGGAGCTGCAGACAAATCCAGACATTCTAGAAGGCAGTAGAAAAGGTCACTCTCATCCCCCAAATTGCATTGTTAAACATCTTACATGACTTTTGCCTCAAATACATACGAGAAGCAAATTCTGAATTTGGTGCTTGTGCTCGTAAAAAAGGGACTATGCACACAGAGGGAGGAAATAAGAGGCCCCCAGTCTTGTGAAATGAAAGGCTGAATAGATACTTGTAGCATGCTGAAGCATCAATATATGGGACATGTGGGTGCCCTACAAAGCAAATGTGGCGCCACTGCCAGGGGTTTGGTGTGGAAAAATGCCGCTTTTGTCCAGGGCAGAAAACATCCTTTTATTGGCCCTGCACAGGGGTTGCAAAGCACTTACAGAGGTTGAAGGCAGCTATGTAAGGGAGGCATGTATTCCACCTAGCTGACCCAGAAGTGATGTCGCCCCGTTTCACCTCATTTCATTGGACTCTTAGGGTCACATGTACGACATGTTTCAGTGGTCAACAACGGAAAATCAGGCCTTTTGCGACAGCTATTACCGACTCGCAAAATAGGGTCTGCGAGTCGGTATTGGGAAGGGGCATTTCAAGGGCATCCCTTCCTAACAGTGAGTTACAGGTGCAATTATGAATGTTTTACGACCGGAATGCAGTTGCAAAACATTCATATTTTACCGACTCCGTGAAGGGGGTGGTAACCCATTCGTAAACATGAAGGAGTTCCCAAGGGACCCCTTCCCCTTTGTGAATGTGGGCTCCAACATTTTTTCAGAGCAGGAAGTGGCCCCACAGACCACTGCCTGCTCTTAAAAAATGAAAAGGTAGCTTTTCATTTTTATTTTTTAAATATAAAGGAAAACGGGCTGCATGTAAAAGAAAAAATGCTTTATTTAAAAAGCAATCACAGACATCGTAGTCTGCTGACCCCAGCAGGCCACCATCCCTGTGAGTGCCGGACATTCCAAATTGCGACCTGCCTCATGAATTGATGATGGAGGTCAATTGTGACTCCATTGGGAATCGCAAATAGTGTCTGAGATACTGTTGTACATCGCATTTTGCGAGATACTGATTGCGAGTTGCAAAAAGTCACAATTACAAACTCGCAAAATGTTTTCATAGTACATGTGGCCCCAAATCTCCGTGTGTTAGTTATGGCGACTATGGCATTTTCAGATACTGACTGATTAGCTGCGAATGAATGCAGTAATCCCCTGCCGGTGGCTAGAGTTCCTCGCATGTCTCATGTTTAGTATTAATGGACTTGAAGACCGAATCTAAAAAACCTCCCACACATGTCTCGACAGGTTACACAAATATTAGTACAAACTTTCCAATAAATATGTCCCTAGGGCAAAGATCTGCAACTCTCCGGATCTCTAGACTCTGCCTCTGGAAGCACAGGCTTTGTGTTTGAAAAGCCCATGTGAACCCTGGGGACTGCTGCTTTTTCTTGCAGACCGCCGGTGCAGACGAAAACACTGAAGGAAATGTATCCAAAACAGCCCGCTTGGCCCTTGCGCCAGTTGTTGGGGGTGCCGGGCAACTGCGGGAATGCCCGCAACCTATACCGCCGTGTGGTGATGTCGACTCAAGTCTGCTTAACCAATGTAATTGTAATGAAACATAGGCCCTCGCGATTAAACCAGCTTTGTGAGCATAATATATGACAGTTCTTCATTCCAGTCTCTGTGTATTCATTCATGTCATTAAGTAACATAGCAACCACGCGTTGGCATGGCCATCGGATACGGTGTAATGTGCTGTCTCTTTGAGATGTGATGTGGGCAATTTTTTTCTGATCTTGAGACTTTTTATAGTGTTTATAGCTAGTGGCTGAAATATGGACGTGGTGCTCCAGTGATAACTGGTACACCGTGTTCATGTGCTCGACACTTCTCCATCTGGGTTGAGTTAAAAGCACGTGATACTCGCTGAAAAGTATTACAGCCGAGAGAAGTATGAATAACTGAAGCACGAGGAAGGAAGCTCCTCGCATCAGCCTAAGGGAGGCCAACTCTTTCGGAGTCTGATCCCAGGTGTTTCAAGGAACTACATTCGAGGTCCCATTCTTTGTTACTTACTTTGATTCCATCCACAATCTCACTGATAAGTTTTCAGGACTACATGGAAGCTACGAAAATAAAATGGGGGAAGTAATTATTTGCCCACAGAGTAGCATTTGATAATATTTAAAGTCATCTGTATCAATATTTAGTTATTTATATTTTTCTAACTATTCTCCTAGTGGCGTCCAAACATTGTACACGGATTCGGGTTTATTGTGCATAATCAACATGAACTTTGAAAAATACCAGGGCAACAGCTGCTGCTGAGTACTAGAAATAGAAAGTCTTTAGCAAATACCAACCTCAGGTGTTGCTCTAGGAGGAAATCGCCAAAGAGTGTAGGATAGAAGAGGAAGAAGCTGATAAGAGAACACATGGGCACGTGAGGGATTCAGATGTGCAGTCATGGCACCCGTGACCCCAAGTTATGAGCGCTGACTGTCCCCGACAACTGATACTAACCAAGAACCTATTCTGACTTTCTAAAGAATCACAGAATAGAGACGTCTGCCATCATGTGAGAATTGTCCTCAACCTTACAGCATGTGGATGTGTTAGGTAATGGAGATCCCATCCTCATGTGTCCTGAGCCAGGCATGCAGGTGTCGCTGCATTGGCCGCCCTTCAAGTAAACAAATCCGTAAACTACCAAATTGCAGTACAAGCAGTTGTGAATAACAGAAGAACACAGTTGTGGCTTAAGTATTGTATCTCCCCTGACTGCAGAGAGCTGCAGAATGGGACACCAGGGATCACATGCTGGCCTCTCCCTGCTCATGGATATGAAGCAGGGCCATCTGTGTCTGTCTCATCCAGCCCAAGCATACTGCAATGCATAGGTGAATATTTTTATGTGGACCTCAATAATTATATGGTTATTGTCAGGGCCACTGGAATTATGTGATTCTGCGGCAGGGGCATTTTGCACATAAATATAGATTTGCCGCTTTTGCCACATACTCCATCATCTGTTGCATAGTCTGCATGTTTTAACAAAAAAAAATCCTCTCTACTTCAAACGGTTCAAAAGTTGCTAAAACACAGTGACACATGTTGCAGTGCATTGAAAGACTCTTTGCAAATTTTGACTGTTATCCTTTCCGTTGCTTATTGCTCTATTTGGGCATTAAGCTGGCGTTAATGAGTTGCAACCAATGCCCAAACAGTGTTGACATGTGTGAAAATGACAAAATAATGAAGTAATGCAATCACAAAATGGGCCGCATTACACTGCATAATTTGACTTTTCTTGTCGCATAATTTAGCCTTCCCCTGCTGCATAATTCCAGTGGCCCTGGTAATTGTTTATTAGTTTACATACATGTTTTTGATGGAGGTCGGAAATCACTGAAAATTGTGGTTTTCAGTGTGGGGTGGGGAGGGTTTTATGTTTAAACCCTAACAAGTTTCACACACCATACACAGAGTAGGGGTTCAAATGTCGTGTACCCATGCTACTCAATATGGTCAAAGTCCTAGTCTCTATAGTAGCTTACATTTAGACATAGTTAGACTTTTCCTATGACACATAACAAACCCACACTGTTCACCTGGAACATCAGCGGTCTCAGCAACCCCCGCAAAGTGCTGGAAGTTGTAACATTCTTGGACAGCAACAGCACCATGTAAAAATAGTAGTATTATAGGGCACCCATTTGACTGGATGTCGAGGTTGTGAGTTTGCTAGATAGTGGTGCTCTGCCATATGTATTTCGTCTTACTCCAACTACTCTAGAGAGGTAGCCATCCTCATTTAAAACGGTACTCCATTTTAAGCATTTTCATGCAGCACCCTAACAGACAACCCTGGATTCTTCTATTAGATAATGAAATTGGGTCAATCCCTGAAAACAATAGCTTGAAGGTGGTGTGGAAAAATGGGGTTCTGCTGCAGTACCCCCCTCACTTTGTGCTTGGCTTTTGATGCAGCTTTGAATGTAGAGTACTGGGCCCTTGCTGTCAAGGTTCCCAGAACCATTGCTCTTTCCCTAAAAACATGTCCACAATTGGTACTTCTGCCTCCTGTAAGTCTCTAGAAAATGGTACCCTGGGTACCTGGGGCCTGGAAACTGAAGAGGGTCCCTCGGGACGCCCTCACTAGGACAATGACACTGCCCTTGAAGCCTACATGCCCCTTGTAAGTGAGTAAATGGCAAAGTCAACATGGCACCCTGCCTGTGTGCAATGCCAGCTCACACTGCCTGACAGTATAAGTATGTTGTGAGAAGTTGGCCTGGTATATGCTGTCCACTAGTTATAGTGGGCACCCTGTACCAGTCTAAACAACCCCTTATTGATGATAGGTTAAAGACAACCTTTACTGAAAGCTATCCTAGTAGTAGTTATGGAGAGCAGCCTTCAGGCTAAGTCTTCAAGGAATGTAAAGCAGCTTGTTTTACCAGTCTATAATCTCTTGAATGGCTAAATGAAAGGCAACGACACCAGGTGTATATATATCAAATATATGTATTTATTTCTAAACACACCCTCCTAGTCTCTTTATGAGGCTAGAGTTCAAAACACTTAAGTTACGCTTCAAATGTGACAGTAAAATAGCACAAATACACGCCAGGCCCTAGGGGCGAGCCAAACCATATACTAAAATAGTGGTACAAGAACCATGACTTAACTAGACACAAGGCCTAGAGCCTGTAGAATCACTGGGACCCCAAGGAACCACCCAAGGTAGTGTCACAGGGGACCCACGGGGGCCGTGTGCAGTGTAAGAAGACAGCCGCGAGCTCCCGTTAGCTTCTGTGGGGAAAGTCACGGTTTGATTTTTAAAGATTAGGGACACTTAGAAATGAGTCAGGACCAAACCCTTTGGGACTTAGGAAGTTCTAGGGCCAACACCCATGAGAGCACCGGAGTACTCGTGTTACCTCACCCAGGGAAGCCGGGTGCATAGGTGTCAAATGGTGTCAGGTCGCGTCGTCGATGTCAATGGGAGCTGGCAAAGAAGTGCTGCTGCTGGTAAGATGCAAAGTGTCCGAAGAGATCCAAGCCTGGATCGAAGTTGAGAAGAACCTGAAAGCAGAGGGGACAGAGTCTGGGTCACTAGCCAGTGACCAGGAGGACGATAGGCGGATGCCCACCGATGTCGGGTGATTTCAGGTGAAGAAGGTGAAGCTTGACTCTTCAGCCACGAAGACCAGGCAGCGTCGAGGACAACCCGGAGCTGGATTCGAGCTGTCCCACGAAGAATGTCGAGTGCTGCAGCGTCGGTACGCAGATTGGACACAACAAGCCTTGGCAACAGCAACCCACGCAGAAAGAGAAGAAATGCTTCGGTGCAGACCAGCACGGTCTGAGGGACTCACCACTTGGTGGGGTCGGGGCATGTCTGGAACAACCAGGGAACCCCAAAGAAAATCAAAGTTACCTCCTCAGGGACCCACCAGTCGACGGACCAGAGATCGCGAAGGGACCTCAAGAGGAAACACAAAATGGCGGCCCACGGGTCACTTGGGTTGACAAGGCCGAAAATCTTCGGTGGATTCTCTGCTTGAGGTGGGGGCTACAAGTAACCCCAAGCACGACTTCAAGAGACGTCGAGAAGTCAATGCACTTGCAAAAGTGCCCGTTGACCAGGAATTCCGATTCCACGTTACTCACGAGGGCTGACCAACGTTTCTCTCTGGGGGTCAATCTTCTGCTTATGAAGCTACTGGTTGATCCTGGTCTTCATCATTCAGCTGTGACAGTACAGCCCTTACCCCAACTCAGATGCATCAGTTTGGACAATGAACCTTTTGGAGTAGTCAGGACTTTGCAGAATGGGAGCAGTGCACATGACCTGCTTCAGGTCATCGAATGCCTTTCGACAGCTAACTGTCCACTGAACCTTTTTGGGCATTTTCTTAGCGGTTAAGTTATTCAGGGGTGTCACTATTGATCCATACCCCTTGACAAATCTTCTGTAGTATCCAGTCAGGCCTAAGAAGGCTCTCACCTGAGTCTGGGTAGTTGGAGCAACCCAGTCCATTATGGTCTGGATTTTGCTCTGCAATGGTTGAACCTGGCCTCCACCTACAAGGTGGCCCAGGTACACAACCTGGCTCTGCCCTATCTGGCACTTAGTAGCCTTGATAGTTAGGCCTGCCTGTTGCATGGCCTCTAAAACATTCCTTAGGTGGACCAGGTGATCCTCCCAGGTGGAGCTAAAGACAGCAATATCATCTAGATATGCTGCACTATAGTCTTCCAGGCCTGTAAGGACTTGATTCACTAACCTTTGGAAAGTGGCAGGTCCATTCTTCAAACTAAAGGGCATTACCACACATTGATAGTGCCCACTAGGGGTAGAAAATGCTGTCTTTGGCTTTGCATCATCAGCTGGTCTGATCTGCCAGCTGTCAGGTCAAATGTGCTTAGAAACTAGGCTGAGGCCAAAGTATCTATTAGCTCATCTGCCCTGGGGATGGGATGGGCATCAGTCCTAGTGACTGCATTGAGACCCCTGTAATCCACACAAAACCTCATCTCTCTCTTGCCATCTTTGGTGTGAGGTTTAGGTACCAGGACTACTGGACTAGCCCAAGGGCTATCTGAGGGTTCAATGATTCCCAAATCCAACATCTTTTGAACTTCTGTCCTTATACAGTCCCTGACATGATCAGGTTGCCTGTAGATCTTATTCTTCACAGACAGACAGTCCCCAGTGTCCACTTCATGAGTGCACCAGGTGGTCCGACTTGGAGTCAGAGAAAACATATGTCTGTACTGGCTGAGAAGTTTTCTGCAGTCAGTTTGCTGCTGGACAGTGAAGCTGCCTGCCAAGGCTACACCCTCTACTGATCCATCATCAGGGTTCTGACAGAGCAGGTCAGGGAGTGGGTCACTCTTTTCCGCCGGTCCCTCATCTGTAGCCATGAGCAAGCCCATGTCTGCCCTGTCAACATATGGTTTTAGTCTGTTGACATGAAGTACCCTCTGGGGACTCCTAGGGGTTCTAACATCTACCAAGTAGGCGACCTCCCCTTTCTGTTCAACAATTGTACTGGGGCCACTCCATTTGTCCTCGAGGGCTGCTGGGGCCACAGGCTCCAACACCCACACTTTCTGCCCTGGCTGGTAAACAGTTAGCACAGCCTATTGGTCATACCAGGCCTTTTGCAATTCCTGGCTTGCCTCAAGGTTTTTAGTTGTCTTTTTCATGTATTCAGCCATCCTGGAGTGGAGACCAAGTACATAGTCCACTATGTCCTGTTTAGGGGGTTTGAGAGGTAACTCCACCCTCCTTCACCAGACACAAAGGACCCCTAACAGGATGGCCAAACAAAAGTTCAAAAGGGCTGTAATCAACCCCCTTTTGTGGCACCTCCCTGTAAGCAAACAAAAGGCAGGGCAAAAGGATGTCCCATCTCCACCTAAGCTTCTCTGGAAGACCTTTGATAATGCCCCTTAAGGTTTTGTTGAATCTTTCAACTAATCCATTGCATTGTGGGTGATAGGATGTGGAGAACTTGTAGTTCACTCCACACTCCTTCCACATTGCAGTCAAGTAACTAGACATGAAGTTTGCATCCCTGTCAGATACTACCTCCTTAGGAAAGCCCACTATTGAGAATACACCCAAAAGGGCTCTTGCCACCACAGGTGCTGTAGTGTTCCTGAGGGGAATGGCTTCTGGGTACCTAGTGGCATGGTCCACCACCACCAGGATTCATCTGTGCTCAGATGCAGTTTGAGGATCCATGGGACCAACAATATCAATCCCAAACCTCTCAAAGGGAACCCCCACCACAGGTAGTGGTATCAAGGAGGCCTTTGAGGTTCCACCTGCCTTGCCACTGGCTTGGCAGGTCACACAGGAGTGACACAACTCCTTAGTGTCTTCAGACATGTGAGGCCAGTGAAAGTGAGGGACAATTCTGTCCCAAGTCTTGTTCTGGCCCAGGTGTCCTGCTAGGGGAATATCATGGGCTAGTGTCAATAGGAAGCCCCCAAACTTCATAGGTATAACCAACCTCCTGGAAGCACCAGGCTTGGGGTCTCTACTCTCTGAGTAAAGGAGTCCATCATCCCAATATATTTTATGGGTGCCCCTAGCATTCCCAGCAGCCTCATCAGCAGCTTGCTTTCTGAGGGGTTCAAGAGAGGGTCAGGTTTTCTGCTCCTGGCTCAGCTCTTCCCTGGAAGGGCCCCCTGTCCCCAAGAACTCAACCTGGTCAGGTTCAAGCTCCTGTGGGACAGTTCCTTCTTCAGGCTCAAGATCATCTCCCTTAGGAGGCTGATCTGCATTCTGAGTCAGGGGGGAAGGCACTGCCTTAATCCCACTGCTCCTCCTCTTGGGAGGCACCTGGTCCATTATTCCAGAATCCAGGGCCTGTCCAGTGTTAGACATTTTGACCTGTGACCTAGTCACAGCAAAGACATGAGCAGGGATCCCTAACATTTCTGCATGTGTCCTGAGCTACACTTCAGCCCAAATTGAAGTTTCTAGATCATTGCCAAGCAAGAATTCAACTGGTAGGTCTGAACTTACCACAACCTTTTTAAGGCCAGTAACACCTCCCCAGGAGAAGTTAACAACTGCAGAGAATGGTCTGTTCTGACATTGCTAGCATTGGTGACTTGGTATATTTCACCAAGTATAATCTGCCCAGGATCCACAAGATCTTTTGTCGCCATTGTGACACTTTCTCCTGTGTCCCTGAATACCAAAGCCTCTTTTCCATTTATCAAAGGCTGCTGTCTGTATTTGCCCATGTTACTGGGACTCACAAAGGAGGACATATCCATGCCTCCATCACAGATCAGGACAGCCTGAGTTGGAACTCTGACTAGGCCAAGTCCATCTCAGAACCCAGGGTCAACCCTACTACACCCTTATTCTGAACATTACCACCACCAATCGTAACTGTACGAGGAGGAACAGTTGCCTTAGGGGCAATGGTGGCTGGAGTTGAGTCTTTGGACTTGGTGCAATCACTTGTCCAGTGAGTCTTCTGTTTACAGATATTGCACCATGGTTTCTTTTGGCCTTTTTTCTTGTTAGACTGTGAATCCCCACCTGAAGATGATTGTTAGGGACCTTGTGAAGACTTCTGGTCTTTACCTTTCTCCCCACCCTTGTCAGAGTTTTTAGGATCTTGCTTCTTTGGTTCACCACCTTGGTGCTGTACCTTTTGCCTCACCCTGGTTCTGACCCACTTGTCTGCCTTCTTTCCCAATTCTTGGGGAGAGGTCAGATCTGAGTCCACCAGGTACTGGTGCAACAGCTGGTTTTGACATTTATTAAGGATCTGCTCCCTCATAAACAAATTGTACAATCCTTGGAAGTCATGCACTTTGCTGCCAAGTAACCAACCCTCCTGAGCCTTAGTAGCACAACCTACAAAGTCTACCCAGTCTTGATTCTGTGCCTTTTGGGTATCTCTGAACTTTAACCTGTATTGTTCACTGGGTAGGCCAAACCCTTCAATCAATGCACTTTTCAGACTGTTATAATCATCTGCCTCCTCCTCTCTAACAGTGAGGAGTTTATCTCTACCTTTGTCTGCAAAGGAGAGCCATAAGATTGCTGCCGACTGCTCCGGGGGGGGGATCCTTTGAACTTAACAGGCCCTTTCCAGTGCAGTTATCCATTTGTGTATGTCATCCCCACTCTGGTAGGGAGAGACAATCTTATTCAGGTTTCTATGGTCATGAGACCTCTCCCTATCTCTAGGGATGTTGCTGCCACCATGGGACTCTAGTCCCAACTTTTTTCTAGCTCTGTAGAGCTCTAGGGCCTCCTTGTCTAGGGCTACCTGCTTTCTTCTGATTTCAAACTGAGCTTCCTCATACTTCAGCAATCTCTCCCTCCTCTCCTGTGAGGTTTCCCTCCTATGAGACGAAATAGAGGTCCCTATAGATGAAACTCTACTGAGGGAAATCTAGACCTTCTAGGCCCACCACCAACTCTTCCTGGAAGGACAAAGAGGGGACCATTGTGGCCCTCCCCCTCATCTTCCACGGGAGCTGGATTTTCCAGGTCAAGATCATTGTCATCTTCCTGGTCAGCATTAGAGGTGTGCTGTCCCACCCCCTCCGCATACCCCTTCAGACCCTATAGGTCTTCTGAAATCATCCAGCCTGAGTACCTCTATGAGATGCTGGGTGGTTGGACTTTTGCCTGTCTTCAGTTTCCTAGTAGTGCATAATGCTCTCAGTTCCATGAATGGGAGGTTATCATACTTGTCAAAAAAACTATCTGAACAAGTCAGGTAGACAGGAACCTAACTGGGAGAAACAGAAGGTGTAGGAAACAATTTGATCCTTAAAGACACCGTTATCAGAAAGAAAGGGAAGTATTATCTCTTTCTATAGTCCCCTCACTCACCAGGGTTTCCCCACGGTGACATGCTTCATCATAGGGGTCCTCCCAGTCCTCTACGGACTGAGGCGTGCTGCGACTTGCGGTGTTACGTAGGAGCACTGGAAATTTTGTAAACTATGTGTAGTGCAAGTGAAGTAGTGGTGGAGTGGGAAAATTAAAATAATCAGCAAGTGGGCTACAAAATAAACTTTATTGGTGCTCTAAGCTGAAAAAATTAAAAACGGGGTAATATGACAAGGGACCCTAACTATAATGGAAAGGTGTGCCTAGCATATCTTGAAGTCAACTAGTTTCGAGCTCCCCAGCTCTTCGTCAGGACTACACTGGGACCAGCCCAGTGTCGAGAAACTTGCCACTCCTAGTCAACCTTAATAGGGTGAAATAAGTGTGATGCCACAATAGTAAGGCATGCGTTCTTTTAAAAAATATACATACGTAATGTACGTTAGCACACTGATTTAAGAAAAAGCAACACTGTGCCTCATGGTCACTGGAGGGGATGCGGAGATCTCGTACATTTGTACGTTGAACCCCACATGCTTCTGACACCTACTGGTAGCCAAACCTCTCGGACCGCATTCAGAATGCGGTCCGAGAGGTTTGGCTTCCAGTTGTGGCATCACACTTATTTCACCCACATAGTTTACAAAATTTCCAGTGCTCCTACGTAACACCGCAAGACATTACTAGTGAGGTGTGGTGTATTGCACTACCTACTCTAGTGTGGCCTACTAAACTCTCTTGAGTTGTAGAAAGGGTGTGCTAAGCCCTTAACACACAACTCTAAGTTCACTAGAACTTACTGTATTCTGAAGCTTGTGTTATATGTACCTAGGGTACCTTTAGTGGTTTTCAGTTAGTCACTCAATTGAGATTATCTGGTAAAACAATAGCAAGCTGAAATCCCACACACTGCACACCAATTTGAGAAGTTGGCCTGGTATATGCTGTCCACTAATTATATTGGGCACCCTGTACCAGTCCAAACAACCCCTTATTGATGATAGGTAAAAGACAAAGCTATCCTAGTGGTAGCTATGAAGAGCAGTCTTCAGGCTAAGTCTTGAAGGAATGTAAATCAGCTTGTTTTACCAGTCTATAATCTCTTGAATGGCTAAATGAAAGGTAACCACACCAGGTATATATATAAAATATATGTATTTAGTTCTAAACACACCCTCCTTGTCTCTTTATGAGGCTAGAGGTCAAAACATATAAGTCACACTTAAAATGTGACAGTAAAATAGCACAAATACACGTCAGGCCCTAGGGGCGAGCCAAACCATATACTAAAATAGTGGTATAAGAACCATGACTTAACTAGACACAAGGCGTAGAGCCTGTAGAATCGCTGGGACCCCAAGGAACCACCCAAGGTAGTGACACAGCGGACCCATGGGGGCCGTGTGCAGTGTGAGAACATAGCCGCGAGCTACCGTTAGCTTCTATGGGGAAAGTTGCTGTAAGATTTTTAAAGATTAGGGACACTTAGAAATGAGTCAGGACCAAACCCTTTGGGACTTAGGAAGTTCTAGGGCCAACACCCACGAGAGCACCGGAGTACTCATGTTACCTCACCCAGGGAAGCCGGGTGCATAGGTGTCAAATGGTGTCGGGACGCGTCGTCGATGTCAATGGGAGCTGGCAAAGAAGTGCTGCTGCCGGGAAGATGCGAAGTGTCCAAAGAGATCCAAGCCTGGATCAAAGTCGAGAAGAACCTGAAAGCAGAGGGGACAGAGTCTGGGTCACTAGCCAGTGACCAGGAGGACAATAGGCGTATGCCCACCGATGTCGGGTGATTTCAGGTGAAGAAGGCGAAGCTTGACTCTTCAGCCACGAGGACCAGGAAGCGTCGAGGATGACCCGGAGCTGGATTCAAGCTGTCCCATGAAGGATGCCGAGTGCTGCAGCATCGGTGCCTGGATTGGACACAACAAGCCTTGGCAACAGCAAACCACCCACAAGGAGAAGAAATGCTTCGGTGCAGACCAGCAAGGTCTGAGGGACTCACCACTTGGTGGGGAGTCGGGGCACATCTGGAGCAATCAGGGAAGCCCAAAGAAAATCAAAGTTACTCCCTCAGGGACCCACCAGTTGACGGACCAGGGATCACGAAGGGACCTCAAGAGGAAGCACAAAATGGCGGCCCACGGATCACTCGTGGTGACTAGGCCGAAAATCTTTGGTAGATTCTCTCCTCGAGGTGGGAGCTATAAGTAACCCCAAGCACAACTTCAAGAGACGTCGAGAAGTTAATGCACTTGCAAAAGTGTCCAGTGACCAGGAGTTCTGGTTCCACGCTACTCACGAGGACTGCAGGTCTCAGCTTTGCTGGGGACTTGGGTCGACCTGTGAGATGTCTGGAAATCCTCTTCCTGGGCTGCAAATACTTCGAAGTCCAGCAGGAGCTTCGGAGATGCAGACCGGCAAAATGCTTCATTGGTGCCTGCCAAGCAGGGGAGTCACGCCTTGACCCCAAAGGAGATTTCTCCAGTCCTCTAGTCTTTAGTAGAGAGTCGAAGTTCCAGTATTCAGCTTCAGAGTTTCGTCCAGGGATATCTAAAGGTCTGGTTACAGAGGTTCCTTACTTATACATAAGGAAGGGGTTGGACTAGCTCTAGGGACCCACCTATGGGAGGGTTTTGAAAAAGGGGTGGCTACACCCATTTCCTTTGTCCAGTTTCGTGCCAGAGCAGGGGCTGGAAGCCCCTGAACCGGTTTGAGCTGGACTATGCACAGGGACACCAAATGTGCCTCCAGTGCAGGACTTCAAAGCACTCTGAGAGTGCTCCCATCCAGCCCCAATACACATAAGCCTGTCTGGGAGATTGTTACACCTCCCTGTGACAGGAAACCTATTGTCCAGGCCTCCCCTGCTGGAGTTTCGGTCAGCAGCAGGAGGCCAGACCCGCGTCTGTGGCTGCGGCATCCATTTTGTGATGCCAGGGCTCTGTTAGATTTCTACCGCGTATACCAGTACTGCCATGTCTCTCCCTCTAGAAGGGATCATATCCTCACATCAAGAACTGATGTGGGGGTATGATACCAAGGTGTTTGACACCAAACATGACATGTTTCCGTGCAGCCAGTCCAAAGTTAACATTAACCGTTTAAGATATAATGCACTTAAGAGTATATGGTCAGGCTGCACCACTGACAACCCCGGAGAAGAGATTCTGAAGGCTGCAGGGGGGCTCAGCTCATGCCTGGTCACCCTCTCACATATAACCAAGCACCCTGCCTTCAGGATTGATAAGGCCTGCCATAGGGGTGACTGATAGGTTACTATGTGCAGTGATAGGTGAGGTATAGTGAACCTATACCTCAGTAAGGGGTGCATGCACCACCTTACCCAGGCTGCAGTAGCAGACCTGTGGTGTCATTTTGGAGGGCTTTCCAGGGGTGGCACAATACATGCTTCAGCCCCTGGTAGGCCTCTGGGGTACCTATGCCCTGGGTACATAGTATACGATATACTAGGGACTCATAAGGGTACCCCAGAATCCAATCTGGAGTGTACCTAAAGAACATACAATCATTTTAGAGAGGAACCAGCTAGGCTGGGGCCCTGAAGAGCAGGGCCTCAGCCAGACTAAAGTTGAAAAACAGTGAAACACCAGCAAAACGTGGGGGTAACAATAAGAGGCAGATCCTACTCTCCTATATATGTCACTCCTCTAGCAGGCCTCACAGCCACCCTAAGGCAGGGTGCACTATACTTCAGGTGAAGGCATATCTGCATGATCAGATGCGCCCCTACAATCTTGGGCACTATTTCCCAATATTGTAAGTGCCAGTGAAGCCATAGAGAATACATGGGCTGGGAACTCAACAACTCAAGTTCCACAGCACCATAATGGCTTTACTGAATATAGGAGTGTTTGGTACCAAACTTCTCCTCTCAATAAATACACACTGATGCCAATCAGAGGTGGCCCCTGAATCCCTAGCAATGCTGGTGTGGTCTCTGATCAGCTGTAGGCAGCCAGCCACCACCAGACATGTTTCTAGACCCTGGGTAGAGAGCTCCTTCTCTCTGGGACCATAAAAAACGCACATCCTGGGCAGAGGTGTCATGCCTCCCCCTCCCCGCCTCCCCCAGGACGGCCAGTGCTCAAAGAGCGAAGCTTCAAAGGCCTGCCACCTTTGTAATGCGAACCCCAGCCTCTGCTGCTAGCAGCAGATGGCAGCCCCTGGTTTACACCCCCACTTTGGGCGGGAAAATACAAAAAGGTAGGAGTTGTGCCCTCCTCTGCAACTCACCCCTAAGGTGGGGGGAAGGGAGGTGAAGCACAACTTTCAGTCCTCACCATCTTGAAGATGGGGGAACCCCTCCAATCAGGTCTAGGTCTATGCCCCCTCCCATTGGAGGGTGGAACAATTGGGGGTGTAGCCTCTCCAGGTAAGTGGCCCACTGACCCTACCTGCTACTCCCCTAAAACGCCTCCTATATTTAGTA
Source organism: Triturus cristatus (assembly GCF_964204655.1). Classification (NCBI taxonomy): domain Eukaryota; kingdom Metazoa; phylum Chordata; class Amphibia; order Caudata; family Salamandridae; genus Triturus; species Triturus cristatus. Next base: position 303,184,119 of record NC_140579.1, on the reverse strand, counting down.
TTAAGGGGGCTCCCCCAGAACTGACCCTCAGATCTATGATGACCTAAGAAGCAAGATGACATCTGCCTTGGCCCCAGCCCTACCGGCCTGATTCCAGGTCCTGTGAACCTGCAACCTGTCTTGCAGCCAGCGATCTCTGAAATCCTGATAGGGCTGCTGCCTTCGACAATGGCTCCAATCTCCAGCAGACAGCGGACCTGTCCAAAATGAAACAAACTGCAAGGGAGGACCGACCCTTGCTGACACGAACAGCAAAAGAACTCCAAGAACCACCACAGTTGAGGACTGACACTGGTTTCAACAAAACTTACTGTTACCAAAGATCTCCCAGAGACCTCAGTGGTAGAGAACCGGCACTTGTGTCAACGCAACACTACACTATCCTGCCTGAAGAAAGCCCTGCCACTGGACGACCTTGAGGGATCCTCTCTGTCCCACAACTCAAGTTGCCCACAGCTCTGGGCCCGAGAGGCAGAACCCCATCCGATCCACAGCAGTCGACTGCCAGCAACCACGACGGTAATAGCGCTGGCCCCCTGCTGACATTTATCCGCTCATTGCCCGCAGCCGGCCCTTAGGGTAAGGATATTGCCGGTATCGGCCACCTAGGCGAAGATACCAAAATCAGCACTGTACAGTTGCCCCAATCCCCCACGACCGACCCTGCCCTCCGTTTCGGTCTGATCACCCGATTACTAGAACTGTAAGTTGTATACTCACTTGATACATCCCTCAATTGATTTCCTGCACAGGATCGAACAGTTCGAAAATTGCACTGTCGACTTTTACTTATGAAAAGTATCTTTACTTGTAACAAACTCACCTTAGCAGCAAGGTCTTGGTCTTAAAATAAAAATACAAACCAAGTATAATTTATAAAATTGGTCAGTATCTCCTTGAGCTGTGTGTCCTTTATTGATCATGTGAGTGCAATAAATGTCTTACACTCCTCTGCATTAGGCCTAAGGCTGCTCGCCCACACTAGTACAAATAGAGCACTTTGAGTTTTGTATTAAGCCCTGTACGCTTATGGGGAACCGTTGGACTCTGTGCATGGTATTACCACCTGGTGGCAATATCATATACAGAGCCATCTTCCTACCGGTGGTTACTTTAACAAGGCAATAGATGCAGCTTTAGTTAAAGTAAGCTCGATTCCTAGGCACGTATCCACTATGGTACAAGGTTTGAAACAAATATGAACACATTAAATCATCAACCTACAAAGGAATAGATATCTGTAAACTCACGAGTTTACATTTGACTCAATAGTCCATAACACTTCCACCTGAATAGATCACTGTATGGGCTTATCAGGATAGAAAACCACTATCTCACACAGATTTAGAATTCTATGAGATCATTCATCTGTCAATCTAACAGTTTGGATTCCCGGTACTTTAATGCACACCCTCACATGGCGATTCCCAACAACGGGCTCTATTTGATAGCCTAGTCCATGCAGAATTGAGGGAAGCCATCACTAACTATTTTACATTCTATCCCGATTTTGTCTCCAGTTCTGTGGTGTTCTTGAGCACCTTAAGGTAATATTCAGCTAAACGTTATGAGACACTCAAATCAACACTGAATTTACTGTTTAAGTTAGAGAATCAGTTAAAAGACCATTAGTAGTAATTCAGGGAGGAAGCTGTTAGAGAAGTACATTTCTCAGTGCATACAGTCTTGCAAGGACATATCGAGATGGTGAAAGCCCAAGCAAAACACTGGCTAGATTGATTAAAAAAAACTACTGAAAGTCAGTGAAATATCAAACAATTGAGAGTGACTCAGATCAACTCATACAAACAAGCACAAAAATATTGTCCTCTTCCATCAAGTTCTACTAGAGCCTACACACCTCACAATCATTTGCACAAAAAGAGAACATCCTTAACTATTTTAATCTCATAGCCCTAGCTTAGCTAGAAAAAGAACACAGAGAAATAGTTTCTGCTTGTATGGTAATTGAAGAAGTGGGCATGGCAGTGAAAAACCTTGAGTCTAGCAGAGCTCCAGTAAGCGATGATCTTCCAGCTACAAATAATATCTGGATCTTAGTTAGAAATGGGGGTCTCTATTGGCAAGGGTTTGCATCTTTGTCCAAGTAGGGACCCTTACTTCTAGTCAGGATAAGGAAGTTACACTCCTAAAAATAACCCCTGCTCACCCCTTTGGTAGCTTGGCACGAGCAGTTAGGCCTATCTCAGAGGCAGTGTGTAAAGCATTTGCACATAACCAACAGTAATACAGTGTAAACACTACAAAAGGACACCACAACAGCTTTAGAAAAATATCCAATATTTTTATATCCTTAAAACAAGACCAAAAGCCATAAAGAATCCGCAATACAGTACTTGAAAATTAGATACTTTGCAAGATGTCTTCTAAACTGCATAAATACCACAAAAACACAGTTCGTACAAGTCGGTAGCTCCGTCTGGGGTTACTGCGAAGCTGTAAACAACAGAGTCCAACAGTTCTGGCCGACCGCGTCAATAAGGGCCAGCAAAAGCGTGAACAGACTCGGTAACAGTACCTTTCTCGTGCGGCTTACACTGGGGTGCGAGCCAGTCATTGCAACCATAGCGGTTGCGTTGCAATATGGAAGGGGTGCAGGGCGCGGTGTCTTCCCGATGCGGTGCAGGCAGCGGCTCGGTGACGATCGTCCAGAAGGCGTCAGTGAGACCAAGGCTTACGGTGCAGGGCGAGGCGGTACTCGATGTGGTGCTGGCAGGTTGCAGTGCAGGCGAAAGAGCCGGTATGCGGGAGCTGGCGTCGGTCAGCCCAGACGGTTGTGTGGGATGAGGCGGTGCGTCTTGAAACTATACGAGCGGTGTCCCCAACCACGATGAGGTCATGGGTGTCGAGTCAGCAGCAGCGACAGCATTGGTTAGATCAGGATGGCGAAGTGAAGCAAGGCGGTGCGGACTGCGGTGCCCACAGGTGACAGTGCAAGCAACGGCTCGGTGTTGGCGGCGTTGGTCGTCGTCGTCGGTGAAACCAGGGTTGCGGTGCGAGAGGTGGATGGTGCCATCTGCAGTGCCGTCAGGACACAGAGCCAGCGACGGAGTCGGTGACGGAGTCGGTGACGGAGTCGGTTGCGGTTCCCTTCTCTGTGGCAACTGAAACAGCAGTTCCAGAAGCGGTACCCAGAGGTTGGTGTAGTCTTTGCAGTCCCTGACACTTCAGAACAGGAGGCCAGCTCGATTTCAAGCCCTTGGAGATACTCAGCACAAGTAAAGAAAGGTCAGTCCAGTCCTTTCACTGCCCATAGGCAGAAGCAGCAACTACAGGCCAACCCAACAAAGCATCAATACAGCAAAGGGGCAGCTCTTCTTCTTGGCAGGTTCCTTGATTCCAGCGAGTTTTAACATTTAGGGGTTTGGGCCCCATTTTTTATAGCCCAAAATCCTTTGTCCTCTCAGGCAGAGTGTCTGTGCTCAGTCCAAACAAGTTTGGTCCTCTCTGGTCTAGCTTCCCAGTAGGAGGCGGAGACAGCATTGTCCAAGGCAGACAGGGCCTATTCAGGTGCAAGGGAAATCTCCTTCCACCACACTAAATGCATTCCGGGCCTATTCAGGTGCTAGTGCCAACTCCTCCTACTACTCTGAATGCAGCGCAGGTCTATTCAGCCCATCCCTGACCCATCTAGACTCTCTGGAGCCACTGCTCTTCCCCATCCCCTGTCACTCCAAAGCCAGACAGTCAATACACATCCTAGCAGAGGCACACAGGATGGCTAAGCAAGAAAATATCTACTTTCTAAAAGTGGTATTTTCAAACACAGAATGTAAAAAACATCTTTACTAAAAGATACACCTTTAGATTCTGAGTTCAGGCATACTAAACTTTATTTTCGCATCTGGTCCCAATGGGAAGTTATATTTATAAGATATAAATTTACTCCCATGCTTTCCTATGGGACAGATAGCCTTTCCATAGCGAAAAATGAAATGCACTGTAATTCACTACAAGGACATGCCACACACACCAGCACATGTCCTACCTTTAATATACACTATACCCTGCCCACAGGGGTACCTTGGGCCTACCGTAGGGGTGACGCACATGTAAGAAAAGCGAAGGTTAGGGAGTTGACATGGCAGTACCAGACTGCACACAGGCTCTGCAATGGCAGGCCAGAGTTATATTTTCAGGGCTACTCATGTGGGTGGCACAATCAGTGCTGCAGGCCCACTAGTAGCATTTGATTTACAGGCCCTGGCACACTCAGTGCACTTTACTAGGGACTGACTAGCAAATCAAATCTGCCAATCATGGAAACACCAATCCATAACACAATTTACACAGAGAGCATATGCACTTTAGCACTGAATAGCAGTGGTAACGTACACAGAGCCCTAAAACCAACAACAGCAGGTCAGGAGGAAGAAGCAAACAATTTGGGGATAACCCTGCAAAAAGTGCCATTTCCAACAATCTTACTGTAACACAATTGCAAGCAACGTATGAAGAATATAGATGGACAGGAGTATTGCCTACATAAGGAAGAGAAATCCTAGAAACCCATTAAGGGTGTTTCACATGAATTGCCTCAAACCGCGCTTTAAGAGGTCTAAAATGAGCATACTCTGGTGACAAAGGAGGGAGTGGAAGAGGAGAGTGAGCCTCTCCCTAACTCCTGAATGCCCAGGAACACGATGGGTCAGTGGAGGGCATCAACCTCTGCACAACTCTGACCCCAGAACAGCAGAGTGACTGTCACCAGTTCTGTGGCCGGTTGCCTCTCTGTTCTCCCTCACCCCAGGACTCATACACATGTACTTCCATGACATGGACACTGGAGACAGTCCACCTGTTAAATATAAGTTCTACCGGTTGTCAGACAAGGTGAGGGCAAGTATCAAGGAGGCGCTCTCCAAGATGCTGCCTTTGGTGGTGATTGAGCCCTCTAACAGTCCCTGCTCCAGCCCTATGGTACGGGTACCCAGAGGCTGCCCCATCAGGCGCCACTCCAGAACTAAGGTTCTGCGTGGACTATTGGGGTCTCAGTTCCGTCACAAAGGCTGACGCACACCCCAGCCCCCGAGCAAATGAGCTCATAGACAAGGTGGGTGCTGCCAAATTTCGCAGTAGTTTTGATTTAACATCAGGGTTTAGGCAGATCTTACAGAGGTATGTATTCCGAACGCCAGAGTGCCACTTCCTGTTTAGGGTGATGCCCTTTAGATTATGAAATGCCCTTGCCACCTTTCAGAGGTTGGTCAACAGAGTCCTGGCTGGGAAGGAGGCATTCTGTGCCACTTACCTGGATGACATAGCTGTCTACAGTTCCAGCTGGGAGAAACACCTCTACCATCTTCAGGAGGATGCTTCAGGACCTGCAGCAGGTGAACCTGAGTATCAAGGCCAATAAGGGCCAGATAAGACAGTGTTAAGTAGCTTACCCGGGCCACATTGTGGGCAGGGTAAGGTGCTGCCCCTCCCGGCCAAGACTGAGACTATCCTGGCCTGACAAACCCTAGACCACAGACAGAGGTGAGGGCCTCTCTGGGCCTCACAGGACACTATAGGAGGTGTGTTAAGGCATATGGCATCATTGTTGCCCCTTAACAGAGCTGACTTCAAAGAAGCAGCCCAGACAGGTGATCTGGACAGAGGCTGGACAGAGGCCTGCCAGAAAGCCTTTGATATCTTCAAGAAGGCCATGTGTACACCACTTATATTTAAGGCTCCTGCCTTCTCCAAGGAGTTTATAATGTAGACAGACACTTTGGAGCATGGCATAGGGCCAGTTTTAACACAGTTAAATGAGGAGGACATAGACCTTTAGCAGGAGGTTACTTCAACAGGAACAGAGGTGAAGTGCGATTGAAAGGGAGGCTTTTGCTGTGGCATAGACACTGAAGAAGTTGAGACCATACCTGTTTGGGACACACTTCTGGATTCAGAGAGACCACAGGTCCCTCAGATGGTTCATGCAGATGCAGACTGAAAGTTTGAAACTGTTGAGGTGGTCCATCTCCCTACAGGGGATGGACTTTACAGTGGAACACCATACTGGGTCAGACCACGCCAATGCTCATGGTCTGGCCGGATTGTTCCGCCTTAGTGATGAGAACTCCCAATGGGTTGAGTAGTCCTCCCAAGTTTGAGCTGGGGAGGACACGTGTTAGACCTGTCAGCCTTAGGGTGGTCGCTCCTCAACCTTTGCCTTCCTCCTCCATCTTTTCTGGTCTCAGTTTTGCTGGTATTAGCTCTCTGCACAGTTTATCACTGACAGGCAGTGCTAAAGTGCATGTGCTCACTCATTATAACATAGTAATATTGACTTATACCCAATTGGCATATTTAATTTACTCATTAGTCACTAGTAAAGTGGTACTACATGTACCCCGGGCACGTAAATTAAATGCTACTAGTGGGCCTGCAGCACTGATTGTGCCACCCACTTAAGAAGCCCTTTCAACATGCCTCAGGCATGCCACTGAAGAGCTTGTGTGTGCAGTTTTAAACTGCTATTTCGACCTTACAAAATAAACCTTTTGCCAGGTCAAAACCTTCCTTTTTAATGCATGTAGGTCACCCATAGGGTAGAACCTGGAAAGTCCTGAACAGCCTGGGGTACAGGGTGCACTGCATTTAAAAAGAAGGACACTTACTTTTAAGTTTAACACGTCCTGGAAGTGAAAACCTTACATTTTACAAGTGTAATTTCCAAATGGGAAGAGATAACTGGTTTGTGTTTGGTGTCTCTGGAATCCTAATTTAAAATCCTAGCTTATGGTGTAGTCAGATTTTAAATCACAATTCTGAAACTGCCACTTTTAGAAAGTTGTTAGGTAATAGTGCCTAAAAGGGATATATTCCAAAATGTATTTTGTTGGATTATATCTTATCATCAGATGTCTAACTATGACACCTGATAACAACCAAACAGCACTTCAATACATTGATAACGGAACTACAAATCCTTCTGAATTAGAGTTTGCTAGTCATCAATGCAGAATAGCCCATTTTGTATAGTATCCACAATGGAGACTGGCGTACATATAGGATCAAAATTGCCCCTGTAAAAGCTTAACAATAACTAATAGGAAAATTGGATGAAGACGTGACAGTTCGGTTTCTTTTGGGAAATATCTATGAGATCATCTTCAGGACAAAACAAATCATATGACGATACAGGACCCCGCTGTAAATGACATTGCAAAGAACAAAATTAAATATACACCCGGAAAAGAAGTGATTAAATGTCTATTCTAGAAACTGGTGCGAATAGACCCTACGTACCAAAGTATAAACCAAAGTGTAGCAATCAATTTGAAGTAGCTCCAGCTTAAAAGAAAGAGACAGACAGAAAGCTAACATCTCAGGGAAGTGTATGTATAAAAATGTAAAAATCCTACTGATCAATGAGTAAAAAGTTCAAAAAAGCAAGGTCTTGCAGAATCTAAAAAAAAAGTAATGAAAATAAAGAATTCTTATTAGGTTGAAAAACATAATCAGCTGCCTAAAAAGGACACGTGACACCACTTTCTAATTATAATACAAGGACTGTCTCTTGAGTGACAGTCAGGATAATTAAGCTGGTCTAAAAAAGGGGAATTTAATTCAAGAAAGTGTATGTAGCTATATATTAAAGGCCATACCTCAAACCAAAAACTTGTTACAGCCAAGGTGTCTAAATATAATCACTTGAAGTGTAAAGGCTAAGTAACTTGCGTTAAAACGATAATGTTGGAATAAAAATTATGCTTTTCCATTGTTTTACGTAAGTTAACCTTCGCTGCGCCATTTTGTGTATGGGCGCCATTTTGTATCATGATCGAAACCAATCCTTTGCAATTTCCAAGAAACAACCCTCTCTAGGTTATGTTTCTTCAGAGCTAAGTTTTGCTCTACTAATGAATGCACTGTTCTTATTAGCGCATTCCTTTCCTTTAGATGTAAGCCTTCTCCCACTTGTCTAGTGGCGGGTACAGACAGAGTGACTTTGAATAGCAGATAATGTGTGCCCGGCCTCAGAATCGAAAATTACTCCTTTGTAATTTACTGTCCAGCTGCATCTCTCTGGAAAATTCCATTGTGGGCATGCTTTCATTGGTTTCAAAGTGTACATAATGTATCGCTATGCTTGCTGATGCCAATCCCTCTGCAGCACTCCTAAGCGACTGGGCAGATTGGGCTCCGCTTGAAGTGTATTTGAATCAACAGATATTGGTTTGTATTCTCTACTGTCTGACCGACTTTTCAATTTAGTGGAAGGCCGAGAGGTGGTCATTAGTGACCCGAGTGGCCCGAATCGGACGACTTTCTTCAGTTGGTGGCCGAACAGGGGCTCCTTTGGGTGAGTGACCCATCCCCTTCCGCATACGGGAGGGGAGGTCGAGGCTATTGTCGGGTCAGATGGACAGATCAGGGATTACTCCAAGAAGAGTTTCTGGTACTTGCAGCTGCCCCTTCTGTCCTGCCGGATGGTGCCTCGCCCAGTGGTTATCCCGACTGGTTTCCTGAACAGCGATATTCTTGGATCTGACCATTTGGTCTGAAGATTCGGCAGTGGAGAATCAGTTTGTTTGACCTGCATATATCAGATGAGTTTGTTTTGGTTCTTTGTGGATATGGTACCATTTCGGTTTGTATTTGGCGCGGTCTAAGGGCCGTCTTAGCATTTGAAATTGTTTTGCCAGGCATAAAATAGTGAATGTTTTGAAAATGCCTGGCATTAGCAAATTGTTTTCATTGTGCTGCCGCTGTTGTTCTGCGGATGCGCGATTGGAAGAAGCTCAGCCGGCACCTCCAGCAGGCACTCCCAATTTTGATATGTATGTGAAGCATGGTCTTGGCCCTATTATGTTTAGGACATTATGGCACAAATATACGAGGGACAATGTCGAGTTGCAGTGGCCGTTGACGGGCACTTTTGATGAACAAAAGATTGCGTATTTACAAGAACAGTTGTTTAAGAGATGAAGTAGGCAGTCTATGTTCGATTCCCTCAGAACAAAGCAATAAGCAGCTAGACAGCGGCGACTGAAGATAGAAAAAGAGGCCCGGAAAGGGTAAATGCAGACATTGACTCAAAAAGCTGTAGCATATGATAGGGAAAAACAGGAAAACGGTGTTGAGTGTGAATATAGAAGAGTTCGACTACAAATTGATAAATTGTTTGTGGCTCAGGAGAAGATGATACTTTTGTGGAAGAATTGTTGGATGCCCGACCCCCACCTCCATATGCCTGCAAAGAATATATCCCACTGTTCTGATGCGCTCACAGCCGCCCAATAAAGTTGCGTCCACTGTCTCTGTCCCTGTGTCTACCGCTGTCATCTCAACAGCTGTAGCTTTGGCTCCTTCTCTTTCTTCAGTTTCTTTTCCGTCTGTAGCCCCTGTGACTGTTTGCACTCCTGCCATATCTAGTTTCTCAGCGTCCCTTTCTCCAGCTCTTTCCACGCGATACAACCCTCACCGATGATAGTACCTGTTACTACTGCTGCCTCTCCCACTGTGGGTTTTCACCCTCCGACTAATGCAAGTTGTGGGACACCGGTACGTGGATTTGAGGATAGGGTTTGGATGAAATTTAAGGAGCGCATGGGACTGTTAGTGCGATCTGATGTGGGAGATGAAGAGAAACAGGTAATAGCCAATCAGGCTGCACAGTGGGCCCGTAATCCTATTTATAGTGCAGAGGATGTCTTGGCGACTATGAGAGATTTTGAGCCCTTTATACAGCAGCATGCCCTTAAACACATGTCAGCTACTTTGATTGGTCTTTGGCAACAGTACTTTGAAGCGGAAGCACCTCAAATTTTGTATGACATTAGAGATCGAGTGTATATTAGTGAATTAGGGCCGTAACAAGTTTTTGCTAATATTACGACAATAGTAGCCTGTAGGGGAAGACTGCATGAGAAAAGTCCCAGGTTGGTGTCACAATTTCCGAAGAGAGTGGTTCATCTAATATATCACCTGGAGATCCAGAGTTAATGGATGGGAGAAGGGACTGTTACTCAAGCGGCCCGGTTTCAAGAACAATTGGTTTATACTCTATGGAAAATAAGTGAGGTTTTTTTCCTTAAGACTCAATTGCCAGATCCTCGGAAAAATCCTACTGCTTATTATAAAGAATCGGCTGAAGCTGCTTTTTCGACCGTAATTACTTCTTGCTGACATTGAAATGTTTTTTGGTCTTCTTGTTCCGGTTGATATTTGGAGGCAGGTCCATACTCAAGATCATGTTCCAGAATTGAGTGGTACTTGGGATCAAATTAAGGCATGGGATCAGGAAAGAAAACAAGGTGATAAGTCTCGGGCAGAGCTACTTGCTCTGCCAGGCCGCATCATTACATACATGCATTCTCTTACTGGACTGGGAGAAATTGTCGACTTGTCGACAAAAGAAAGATGAGAGTGTGTCTGATTTTTTTCACCCGATTTGAAGGAATGTTTTTGGATTACAGTGGGCAGGATTTGTCTATTGAGGGATGTGTTTGGTTGTTTGTTAATAGATTGGTTTCTAATTTGCTTCCTAAAATTGTGACTCATTTGCAGGCTTCTGAAAGTACTTGGTCCACCGCTTCCCCCTCTGTTATTTTGAATATGGCACAGTATTACGAACACAGGGATAATAAGGAAAAGGAGAGGACAGAGAAAATGCCTAAGGATTTAAGACGAAGCAACTACGCCTTTGGGTCCCCATCAGTGTGCATACTGTAAAGAGGAGGGACATTGGCGTAGCCAGTGTCCTGTGCTTTTGCAGAAGGTAGCGGTCCCAAGAGGACGACGTTCTCGTGGACAGGGTCGTGGAGCTGGTGGGGCAGATCGGGCTCAGAAATGCCATAGCCCCACAGGGTTGTTCTGATAATAATTACTTTGATGACCCTCGTGAAGGACAGTACTATCATGACGATTATGATGTGGAGGAAGAGACAGGAATGTCTTACTGCGAGGACAGCCAGGGACAGTAAGGGGGGCTAATTCCAATATTTGTAGACCAGCGTGGTCCTTATGTAGCAGCAGGACTGCGAGGTTCGACTAAGGAATGTTTGGTGGACACAGGTGTGACAAAAAGTTCTGTTTCTCGAAATATGGTCCCTGGGGCAGCTCTGTCTGGCCATAATAATGTTTTGGTAGGTTTTTCGGGTGTAAGCCCCATTTCAAGACCCCTTGCATTGACCATTGGTCCTTTCCCTGTGGATTTGTCATTCTTGTTGACATCCAACTGTGGTGAAAATGTGATGGGTCTGGATTTGTTGAAGAAACTGCATGCTACTATCTATTGTTTCCCGGCAGGTGTTTATTTGACGATGGGACCAGATGTAGTACGTAGTAAACAGTGTTTGTCCAAAATGCGTCTCTTCCTGTTGAATTTGCTGACGTTCCACCCACCTTGTGGGCGACAGGTGATACAGATGTGGGATTATTGCAGATACCTTCAGTCTCGATACAGGTTAAGAATGGTGTTATTTTGTCCTGTATCTCTCAATATAAAATACCAGAGGCAGGAGAGCGAGCCTTATTGCAAATTATTTAGGATTTGATCAAGAAGGGAGTGGTTGAAGAGACGACTGCTAATGTTTGTAATAGCCCTATCCTTCCAATTCTTAAACTGACACCCTCAGGTTCTCTTGATGAACATGACGATGTGTACCGTTTCGTTATTGATTTGCGCAAAGTTAATAAAATAGTGGTTCCCCAGTTTCCAGTGGTTTCTGACATCACTACTCTTTTGAAAATGATTCCGTCTACTGCTAAATTCTTCTTTGTCATTGAAAATGCATTCTTTAGTACTCCTATTCATCCAGATAGTAGGTACTTGTTTGGATTTACACTAGCTCCTCGGGGCTATACTGAGAGTCCAAGTATTTATAGTCAAGCTTTAAAGCACCAATTGGATTTCCTTTTGCTTCCCTCAGGTAATGTATTGGTGCATAACGTTGATGACTTGCTCATCGCTTCTGATACAGAACAAGGTTGCAAAGACAGTATTGTTCAATAGTTGTTGCATTTGGCCCAACATGGCCAAAAGGTGTCTCTTTCAAAATTTCAATATTGTCGACAGGAGGTCACCTATTTAGGTCACCTACTGTCGAAGGAGGGTAGAAGATTGACCCCAGAGTGCATCAGTACTATTGTTAAAATCCCCGTTCCACAAACTCAGAAAGAAGTGCGCGCTTTTATAGGTATCACTTCTTACTGACAGCAATGGATACCTAACTGCTTGTTACTAATTAAATCCTTGCTTGCACTAACCACTAAAGACATGCATGAGCCTCTGCCTTGGACGCCTGAATGTCAGCAGTATTTTGAGCAATTGAAAACTGGGCTTTGTTCAGCTCCAGTACTTGGCATCCCCGACTACAACAAATCGTTTGTGTTGTTCGTCCATGAGATGGCTGGTTGCGCACTTTCTGTTTTAGCGCAAAAATTTGGAGATAAGCAACGGCTGTGTGCTTATTTCTCTGCCATTCTTGATCCTGTCGCCTAAGCCCTCTCGAGTTGTCTAAGAGTGGTCGCAGCCGTGGCTGTCTCGATAAGACAATTGGCTGGACTCGTACTTGATACTGATCTCACAGTCATGGTACCCCATGCTGTGGATACTCTTTTGAATAAGACCATCACACAGCACCTCACCAGTGCACATCTGACTGGCTATGAATTAACATTATTTGCTAAACCCATTAGCATCAAAACATGTGCCACTCTGAATCCAGCCACGTTACTGCCCCGCCCTTCTGAGAATGATGAGATTGATCAACATGACTGTACTTTCCGGACGGAAGAAGAGACTAAAGGACGGATAGACTTGACTGATGTTCCCATATCTGACCCACAAGGGGAACTATATGTCGATGGCTCTTGTTTTAAATTACCAGATGGTACTACAACTGCTGCGTATGCTATCACCACACTGCGTATGGTAGTTGATACTTCACAAGTTCCCTATCAATCGACCCAAGCTGCTGAGCTTGGTGCCCTAATACGAGCTTGCGAATTGAGTGAGGGACTGGTTGGCAATATTTATACTGACAGCCAGTATGCCTTTGGAGTCACACATAACTTTGGGCGACTGTGGGCTGACAGAGGGTTTCTTACTTCGCATGGCACCAAAATTCAGCATGGGCACCTTATATTCAGGCTTTTGTCTGCTTTGACACTCCCTAAGAAATTGGCTATAGTAAAGTGTAGTGCCCACCGGAAAGTCACTGATGATGTAGATAGGGGAAATCCCTTTGCAGATCAGACAGCTAAGGAAACAGCCCAGACTAAAATGAAAAGAATGTTAGTAGCAGGTCCCGCTAGGTGGGTGCCTGAAGTTACCATGTTTGAGGATACACTTGAGAATGTGAAAGAGATACAAAGTGAGGCCACCATAGAGGAATTAGCAATGTGGCAAGAAAGTATAGCACAACTGAACAATGAAGAATGTTGGATTGATAAATCAGGGAAGCAGAGATGGATATTGCCAGATACATATGTGTTCCCTGTAGTTACGTTGGCCCATGGCCCGGCACATATTAGTGCTAGGGGTATTTGCAAGTTGTTAGACCCTGTATGGCAGAATGATAACATTTCGAAAACAACTGCACATTTACTGAAGTACTGCATAGTGTGCATGATGCACAATCCTGGGAAAGGTACCCCTACACCACCCAGTAATTTTGCACCACTCACTTTTCCTTTTGAGATCCTCCGGATGGATTGTATCGAACTAGACAGATGCAATAATTTGAAGTATGTTCTGATGGTTGTCTGTGCATCCAGTAAATGGGTAGAGGCTTATCCCACTAAGGACAATACAGCAGTTACAACCGAAAAGGTACTCCTGAAGGAGTTCTTTCCTTGTTTCGGCTTGCACCGTTTGATTTGGAATAACGGAAGTCATTTTAATGCTAAAATAATTCGGCTAATTTGCGATGGTTTGCTCATAAAGCAGAAGTTCCATGCCGCCAATCACCCACAGTCAGCAGGTTTGGTTGAGAAGTACAATGGTACTCTCAAATTGAAATTGGCAAAGATTCAGGAGACTACAGGGTTACAGTGGCCAGATGCTTTACCATTAGCTCTTTTGTTGACAAGAACAACAGCACATTCTAGGACAGGATTGTCACTGCACGAGGTTGTGTTCGGGCACCCAGCAAATGTCTGGGGCATCCCACAACCTCGACGGTTTTCAGATAATGAGTACCCATTGCTGATTGACTATCTTGCTCAGTTAACTCAATGTTTGCGTTCTATTCAACAACAGCTACAGGAAGCCCTGCCAGCTACACCAGAGTGGCCCGGACACTATATTTAGCCTGGAGATTTTGTGCAGGTCCAAAACTTCCAGCGGAAGAAGAGTTTGGAGCCGCGGTGGAAGGGACCGGAGCAGGTCCTCCTGGCTATGCGCACACCTGTCAAGGTTGCTGGCTGAAAGAACTGGGTGCACGTGACTCATTGTCGCAGGATACCTCTACCCCTGTCCTATGATCAATTAGTGAGGAATGGATTAGGGGACTCCGAGTGTGAGACGGTGCCTCAGTTTGTCCCCTTCAGTAACGACAAGGTGACCTGGACCAAAACGGATGAGGAAAATGATGAAGTGCTGAATGTAGCAGTACCTCCGGAAGTACGGGCAATCCAGGAGCCCCTTTTCATTGATCCTTCTGTGCCTGGTGTCACTAGGTACAATCTGCACCCACGGCTGAGGAACGGTGCACATAAGGAGAAGTCAGATTATTTAGGGATGGACTGTGTAAGTTAGGGGGAACTTTGCTATGGTATCAATGGAGTTAGTTTAGGGTGTTGTGAGATTTGTGCACTGTTTGAACATTGCACAGGATAAATTTAAAGTATTTCCTGGTCGACGAGGGAACTTGCGCTTAGGACAGAGCAAGCTCCACCGCCAGTGCTCAAGATCACCAACGTTGTGATGGACATTTTGCCCCCTTGCTTTATTATTTGCTATGCACCCCTTTGGTAGAATGGTTGCTGATGAAGAGCAGCCCGTGATTTCCCTTGTTCATACACGCATATGTTGGTCTACCAAGAAAAAATATTATGTGCTATTCATGTGATTTTATTTATATTGATTCTGGGTAGGGCGTCCTGGATTTTGGAATGTGATCAGGATGCACCGTCATGTAATAAACATAAGGTTGTTTCCCAAATACGCACCAAGAGGGCAGCCCCAAGTATTGTTTTTCTAGACACACATAAGAGATTTTTGGGGAGAAGGTACAGCTTGTTATCCCACCAAATACGTTATAAGTTTATTATCTGCTTACCCATTGTCACTGATCAATTATACTTATATCTGCCCAGCCCAATTTGTAGAGGTGAGGGGTGAGTTTGGAATGGGATATCCTGGTCCTTGTTTATATTACAGTAAGCCATGAGGAAAGGGCTATCCGGGTTGTGACAGTAATACGTATTGTGATAATCTGTATATGAGAAAGCAGAACATCACCTTAGTCGGCTGGCATTACCAAGATTTAACGGTTACTCGAAAAGCTGGTTATTATCCCGCATGTTGTCTGATAGTAAACAGTACTGATGCATTTTTGTATGTCAATTGTTCTGGAATAATATTGTTAAAAAATAAGATGACTTTAGTGAAAAAGAAGGATCCGAGTACTTTTGGAATAAACACCAGATATGCTCCTGTAGATTATCAAGGTCCACTTTATGCACACCCAGGATTTTATTTTCTGTCTAATGGTACTTATTCAAATGTTTATAACGGTACAGATGATGTTACTCTAGGGATGGTGCTCCATCTCAATGTGCCTTGTAAGTACAGTAAGCCAAATGTAAGATGG
Source organism: Triturus cristatus (assembly GCF_964204655.1). Lineage (NCBI taxonomy): Eukaryota > Metazoa > Chordata > Amphibia > Caudata > Salamandridae > Triturus > Triturus cristatus. The sequence continues at coordinate 303,168,346 of NC_140579.1, read as the reverse complement.
GTAAAGAGAACTTTGACTGCAGAGTTCTGCGATGGAGTGACAGATTTGGAAGTCAATAATTATAGTAATGGTATCACCTTTGGGTATATTCTTTCATCCATTATTACCTTCGGTGCAATGGCCAGGGGGAAAAAGCTAGAGAATATTTTGTATGTAAGCTGCAGATACTGTCTAACTCCACAGTAGCGGCTCTGCGTGACATCACCACCCAATTGGAAAGTATGCAGATATATTCCAAGCAAACTAGATATGCTGTTGATTTCATTCTAGCTAAGAGCTGTGGTGTGTGTGCGGTGGTTGGAGACCAGTGTGTAGTCGGGATCACTAATATGGAAAAGAATATTACCCAACACATTTTAGACATCCTAGAAAATGTTAAAGGAATAGAGAGTGGGAATTGGAGTTGGTCTCTCTTTGGTGGATGGGGTTGAATCCTTGAAAAGGTGATTTATTTCATTGTGATTTTGATCACTTGCTGTGTCTTGGTCCAGTGTCTCCCCTTATGTTTCTTTTATTGCACCACCCTTCTTGCTCCTAAGAGAATATCAATTCATGATACTAATGCAACCATTATGATTAAAAAAGAAGTAGAAGACCTCATGCAAATAGATTAGGGTATTTTTTAGACTTCTTCCCTCCTTACTGTTTCCCTTCCTGAATCTGAAAATATGGAGTGCTCCTAAAACAATGTATTCATGATTTATTGAATTATATGTCTTTTTGCTATTACACAAAAATGTTTAGCTCATGCTAAAAGGAGGGTCTGTTGGAATAAAAATTATGCTTTTGCATTGTTGTACGTAAGTTAGCATTTGCGGTGCCATTTTGTGTACAGGCGCCATTTTGTATCATGATCAAAACCAATCCTTTGCTATTTTCGAGAAACGAGCCTCTATAGGTTATGTTTCTTCAGAGCTGAGTTTTGCTATACTAATGAATGCACTGTTCTTATTAGCACTTACCTTTCCTTTAGATGTAAACCTTCTCCCACTTGTCTACTGGCAGATACAGGCAATGGACCTTGAATAGTAGATAGTGTGTGCCCGGCCTCAGAATCGAAACTCACTCCTTTGTAATTTACTGTCCAGCTGCATCTCTCTGGAAAATATCCATTGTGTGCGTGCTTTCATTGGTTTCAAAGTGTACATAATGTATCGCAATGCTTGCTGATGTTAGTCCCTCTGCAGCACTCCTAAGCGACTGGGCAGATTGGGCTCCGCTCTGAGTATATGCTCTGAGTATATTTGAATAAACAGATATTGGTTTGCATTCTCTACTGTCTGACAGACTCTTCAATTCAGTGGAAGGCCGAGAGATGGTCATTAGTGACCTGAGTGACCCGAATCGGGCCACTTCCTTCAATAATCAGTCTGAGATGTGAGATAATGAATACATAAATTGTAGCTGAACCACACACGCATTGGGAGAGACTGGATCAGTAAAACGAAGAGCAGCTGACTTTGAAGCTGGGGGACCATGTTCGAGTCTGGCGGGAGACTCAAGCATCCTGTGATTCTGGGCAACTTACTTAATCTCCCCGTGCCTAAAAAAAAGAATAATAATGTTTGTAATGCAACTTATGCTCATGTAAAGCACTCTGATACCTTTGGGTCAAAAACGGAAAATGCTTAAACTAGCACCTCAAAATCTTGAACTAAAGTGATAAAGGGGGAACTGTTTAACAGACTTAACAAAAAAGGTCACAAACTGAAAAAAAGGGGGGGGGAATAAGCTTTTCTTATAGTTTCACCATATTGCGTTATCAGTGCCAGATTTTAAAGGTAAAAAAGCCTACTTCAAAAGATGAATAATAATGATGGCGTCATTTGACAACAATCATTCACTTTAAATACGTTTCCCTGTAACAATGAAAAGAAACGTGGCCATCAGAACCTTGATAAACTGAGTAAACTAAGTCCATTGAAAAAACATAACTTTATAAAATTCAAGATAGCTTCTTTCTTGAAGTGGTGGTAAAGCCACAGCAGCCGTCAGCGGTCTTCACTAGCATTCCACATGGAGTTGAACGTTGTGAGAAGGACCCGGAAATGAAGGTTGCTTATATTACTCGCTAAGGTGGCTGCTGGCGAGTTGGTCATATTTCAAAGGAAAAGAAAATAGACTACTCTATCAGGGAATTTTACCAAAAAGATCCTGTTAGATCTGGGGGTCTCTAGTTGGCAGGGTAGGTACCACTGTCCAAGTAGGGACCCTTGCTTCTAGTCAGGGAAAGGGGGATACACTGTTAAGATAACTCCTGCTCACCCTCTAGGTAGCTTGGCCTGAGCAGTCTAGGCTATCAAAGGCAATGTGTAAAGTATTTGTTCCAACACTCACAGTAACACAGTGCAAACACCACAGATTTACTCCACATCAGTTTTAGAAAAATAAGGTATCTTTACTAAAAACGTCACAAGACCAAATACTACAGACAAACCAACATATAATTCAAAAAGGGTACTTTAAAGATAGTTCAAGAGTTTGCAGAAAGTACTCCAGGATGTAAAAGTCAGTGTCTTGCACAATGCGACTCTCAATGCACAAAATGCGACACTTTCGTGCCCAACAGTTGCGATAAGGTTCCCAAAAGCTATAACAAGGAAGATGGCAAAGGCGATGCGATACTCCTGAGATCCTGGGGAGGCTTTGCAGCAGCCCTGCTTCACGCAGCAAAGGTGGATGCGCCGGCTCCGATCTGTAGGGGGAGGATGCGATGACTTTGGCTTTCGTTGCGTAGGTTTCTTAGGGGGAAGCTTCACGCACAGGTTCGATGCGACACTCTTCGATGTGGCACGATGCGCGGCGCAGCGTTGACTTCCGGCGCCACAACTCTTGATGCGCCACGGAACGGGAATCTGCGTCGACGCACGCAGCGACTGGATACTTTCACGCACCGGCAGTGGTGCGGCCTACAAACTGGTTCTGCGACGACCCTCGCAGCGTCAGGAATCTTCTCGCACCGGGACGATGCTCGACGCACTCGGCGATGCGGGGACTCCGGGTGCTGCGATGACGCCGCGATGAAATTCTCCTCGTACTCTCGTTCTTGCGACACGCAATCGGATGATGCGTTGGGTACCAGTTACTCTTTTTCACGCTTCTGTTTCCCAGCTCCCAAACACAGCAAAAACGACCTCCTGAGGCCCCAAGACTGGGCAAGCACTCCAATGGCAGGTCAGAACTCCTTCAGCAGAGTTCCAGGGGAGCTGGTGGTGAAGTCCTTTTGTTCCTGGGACTTCTTAACAGGGAGCCAGCTCTCCTCAGGCCCTTGGAGATCAGAATCAAAAGAAGGGGACACAGCAAAGTTCTTCCCCTCTCCTTGGCAGCAAACAAAACAGCAAGCAGGCAGTCTTCTCCTCTTCAGTCCTTTTCAGCTTTCTCCTTGGCAGAGGTTTCTTCTTAGTTCCAAAGTGATCTAAAGTTTAGGTGTCTGGGGTCCTCTTCTTATACCCCTCCAAGTCTTTGTCTCTCTTTGTTCCAGTGGGGGGATTCCCCTGCTCAAACTGGTTCCTGGGTGTGCTCTGCTCTGGAGCACCTGGTTCCTTTCAGAGTGAGGGGCAGGGTCGTTAGACGCTCAGCAGGAGGTGGAGCCTTCTTTGTGCCAGCAGAGGCAGAGTCCTCAGCCTGGCCAGCAGGGGGTGGAGCCAGCTTTGTGCTGGCAGGGGCAGCCCTATTCAAACCCAGGGACTACTCCTCCCACCCATCTAAAGCAGATCTCCCTATTCACCCTGCTGCTGACTCATCCAGGCTCCTGGAGCCACCTAGCCCATCACATGACACCAGTCAGCCAACCAGCACACAGGCACACAGGAAGGTTAAACAGGAGAATAGCTACTTTCTAAAAAGTGCTATTCTCAAACAGTGAATTTAAAAACCATCTTGCTAAAAAGATGTATAATAAAATTCTGAACACAAAGATACCAAACTTGGATTTTCTATCTTGCCCTTATGGGAAGATAGGCATGTAAACAGCCTTCCCCATTCTATCCTATGGGCAAGATAGCCTCTCAGCAGTGAAAAACGAAAATGGCTGTAATTCACTACCAGGGCATGTTACACACCTCAGTACATGCCCTACCTTTCAGATACACTGCACCCAGCCCAGGGGGGTACCTAGGGCCACCATAGGGATGCCTGACATGTACAGAAAGGGAAGGATAAAGCCTGGTCAGTGGGTGCACTGGCCAGGTCGACATGGCAGTCCTGGACTGCACATAGGCACTGCAAGCAGGCCTAAGACATCATTTTAGCGCTACTCCTGTGGGTGGCACAATCAGTGCTGCAGCCCACTAGTAGTATTTGAATCACCAGCCCTGGCACACGCAGTGCACTTTACTAGGGGCTAACAGGTGAAACAAATATGCCAATCATGGATAACCAATCAATATAACAATTTACCAAGGGAGCACTTGCACTTTGACACTGATCAGCAGTGGCAAAGTGCCCAAAGCATCTAAACCAGCAAAAACGAAATCCAGCATAGCATCAAAAATACAGGAGGTAGAGGCAAAAAAGTCAGGGGTAACCACGCCAAAGATGCCAGGTCTAACACGTGTCCCCTCCAGCTGAAAGTGGGGAGAACTACCCACCCTCTTGGGAGTTCTCATCGCTAAGGCGGAAAAACCTGGACAGACCATCAGCGTTGGCGTGTTCTGTACCGGGGCGGTGTTCCACCGTAAAGTCCATCCCCTGTAGGGAAATGGACCACCTCAACAGCTTAGGATTCTCACCCCTCATCTGCATCAACCATCTGAGGGGCCTGTGGTCCGTCTGAACTCGGAAGTGAGTCCCAAACAAGTAGGGTCTCAGCTTCTTCAGCGCCCAGACCACAGCAAAAGCTTCCCTTTCAATCGCACTCCACCTCTGTTCCCTGGGAAGTAGCCTCCTACTAATGAAAGCTACAGGTTGGTCCAAGTCCTCATCATTTAGTTGTGAGAGCACCGCTCCCACTCCATGCTCAGAAGCATCTGTCTGCACTATGAATTCCTTGGAGAAGTCAGGTGCCTTGAGTACAGGTGCTGTACACATGGCGTCCTTCAGGGCATCAAAAGCTTCTTGGCATGCACTGGTCCAAATCACTTTCTTCGGTAACTTCTTGGAAGTTAGTTCTGTCAAGGGAGCAACAATGGTGCCATACCCCTAGACAAAACGGCGATAGTACCCAGTGAGTCCTAAGAAGGCTCTCACCGCTGTCTGGGTCTTGGGGGGTTCCCAGGCCCGGATGGTATCTATCTTGGCTTGTAGGGGCACCACCTGGCCGCTTCCTACTTGCTGTCCCAAATACACCACCGAACCCTGCCCTATCTGGCACTTACTGGCCTTGATAGTGAGGCCTGCACTGTGCAGAGCCTTCAACACTGCACAGAGGTGTTGCAAGTGTTCTTCCCAAGTGGAGCTGAACACAGCAATTTCGTCCAGATATGCGGCACTGAATTGCTCCAGCCCGGACAATACCTGGTTGACCAGTCTCTGGAATGTGGCAGGGGCGTTCTTCAACCCAAAGGGCATGACACGGAACTGGAAGTGCCCCTTGGCGTTGAAAACTCAGACCTCTCCTTGGCCCCATCAGTTAAGGCAATCTGCCATTACCCAGAAGTTAAATCAAACGTACTGAGGTAGTTGGCAGCTCCCAACCAATCCACGAGCTCATCAGCTCTGGGGATGGGGTGTGCGTCAGTCTTCGTGACCGCATTGAGCCCACGGTAGTCCACACAAAACCTAAGTTCTGGAGTGGCACCTGGCGCAGCAGCTTTCGGTACAAGTACCACTGGGCTAGCCCAGGGGCTGCTGGAGGGCTCAATCACCCCTAGTTCCAACATCTTAGAAACCTCCTTCTTGATGCTGGCCCTGACCTTGTCAGCCACCCGGTAAAACTTCTGTTTCACAGGCATGCTATCAACCGTGTCCACGTCATGGACACACCAGTTGGTGATACCGGGGGTCAGGGAGAACAGAGATGCAAACTGACCCAGCACATGGCGACAGTTCCTCTGCTGTTCTGGGGTCAGGGTGGGCGAGAGGACCACTCCATCCACTGACCCATCTTGCTCCTTAGCTTCCAGGAGGTCAGGAAGAGGATCGCTGTCCTCCTCCATCCCTGTATCTGTAGCAAGTAGCATTGTGATTTCAGACCTCTCAAAATGGGGTTTGAGGCGGTTCACGTGTAGGACCCTCATGGGGTTCCTGGGAGACCGCAAGTTGACCAGGTAGGTCACTTCACTCTTGCGCTCCACCACCTCATATGGCCCAGTCCACTTGTCTTGGAGCGCGCAAGGCTCCACTGGCGCCATCACCCACACCATCTGCCCAGGTTGAAATTCCACCAGAGTGGTATGCTGGTCATACCACCTCTTCATCTCATCCTGGCTGGCTTCCAGGTTCGCCTGAGCGAGGGCCCGGAAGCGCTGCGTCTGGTTGCGGATGGCCAGCACATAGCTGAACACATCCTGGGGGGTTTTCCCAGGGGATTTCTCCCAACCCTCCTTCACCAGACTGAGAGGTCCTCTAACAGGGTGCCCGTACAAAAGCTCAAAGGGACTGAACCCTAGAGACTTTTGTGGTACCTCCCTGTAGGCAAATAATAGGCATGGCAAAAAGACATCCCACTTCCGTCTCATGGGCTCTGTCAGCCCCATGATCATGCCTTTTAGGGTCCGGTTGAACCTTTCAACCAACCCATTTCCTTGAGGGTGGTAAGGAGTGGTGAACTTATAAGTTACCCCACAAACCTCCCACAGAGACTTCATATACCTGGAGATGAAGTTGGTACCCCGGTCAGATACCACCTCTTTGGGGAAACCCACACGGGAAAAGAACCCCATCAACGCACGGCCCACCACCGGGGCTGTAGTTGTCCTGAGAGGAATAGCCTCCGGGTACCGGGTGGCATGATCCACCAGGACCAGGATGAACCTGTTGCCTAAGGCTGTCCTGGGGTCCAGTGGCCCCACAATATCTATCCCCACCCGCTCGAATGGGGTGCTCACTACCGGAAAAAGCTGGAGAGGGCCTTTGCATTTTCCTCCAGCCTTGCCACTTGCCTGGCAAGTCTGGCATGATTTACAAAAGGAAGCGGCGTCCGTCTTCATCCCGGGCCAGTAAAAGTGGGTGGCAAGCCTTTGTCGGGTCTTGTCCTGCCCGAGATGTCCTGCAAGAGGCACGTCGTGAGCCAGACCCAGTAGGAAGTCTCTGAACCCTGCGGGTACCACCAGGGTACGTGATCCACTGGGCTCAGCAAACCTAGGCTCACTGTACAACAAGTCATTCTCCCAGTAGAGAAAGAAGTTCTTCGGATCAGCACCTGCTGCCTGGTCTGCAGCCTGGTGCCGCAGACCTTCAAGAGTAGGGCATGCCTTCTGCGCTTGGCAGAACTCCTTTCTGGAGGGACCACCCTCTTGCTGCCAATGGGTCAGCTCAGGTATGTCTCCCAGCTCAGCTACCTGTTCCCCTATAGGCTCCAGGGCATCCCCCGCAGGTTCTGCTCCTTCCTGGACCGTGGGAACAGTGGGGGTGGACGCACCACGCCCCTTGCCCTTCCTCTTTCTGGCAGGGACCTGGGCCACTGTTTCAGGCTCCAGGTCTGCTTCACAACCCTGTCTGGCTGCCATGGACCGGGTGGTCACACAGACCCCCTCAGGCAAACCCAACATCTCCAAATGAGCCTGGCATTCCACCTCCTTCCATGGGGAACTCTCCAGGTCATTACCTAGCAGACAGTCTACTGGCATGGATGGACTCACAACAACTCTGAGAGGACCTGAGACCCCCCCCCCCACTCAAAGGGAACATGTGCTACCTTGCAAAGGCGCACAGAGTTGTCAGCTGACACTACAGGGTGAAGTACATCGGGAATGATCAGCTTCTCAGGGACCCACTGACACCTGACCGTGGTAACACTGGCTCCAGTGTCCCTGAGAGCCTCCACCCTCTTCCCATTGATGGTCACCCACTGCCTGTACTTCTTAGTGTTATCAGGGACAGGGGTTTCCTGGACCATCTCTGTGTCTCCTAAAGAGACAAGGGACATAACTGCTAATCCCTCCAAATCAATAGAAATTAAATCCCCACCAAAAGCTACACTAGCTATACCCGGTGTTGGAGCACCAGAGGGTGCCTGGGATTTCTTGGGACACACAGGAGACTTGTGAGCCAATTTCTGACGGTGATAACACTTAATGGGACCCTTGTTATCCGACCTGCCCTTAGGGGGCCAGGTTGGTTTGGGTTTTGACTTGGGGGGCTGGGACTGGTTACCCTGGGAACTGTTTTGGGGCCCTTGTGAGAACTCCTTTTGGTTACCCTTGTCCCCCCCACTCTTCTGCTGGGGACCCTGCCCACCTTTGGCAATGGTACCCACAATTCCTCTGTGGACCCTGGTACTGGTCCAGCGGTCCGCCTCCTTAGCAAGCTCAATGGGGTCCGTCAGCTTGCTGTCTAAAAGATGCTGGCGCAGCTCTGGAACACATAGACTACTCAAGTGCTCCCAACTAATTAAATGTAACAACCCCTTATAATCAGTTACCTTGCTGCCCTTCATCCAACCTTCCAGTGCCCGCGAGTACAGATTCACACACTCCATCCAAGTCCCAGACTCTTTCTTCTTGGAGTTCCTAAACTGCAGTCTATACTGCTCTGGAGTAAGTCCATACCTGAGACATAGGGCCTCCTTCATATTGGGATAGGTCATGGCACCTGCTAATTCTAAGGGCTCTAGCGCACTCCTCCCAGAAGCCTCAAAATGTTTCCACAGGCCCGCCCCCCAATGCTGTTCAGGCACACCATTCATTCTCAATGCTATTTCATATGATGTAAACCAGGCATAGATATCCTCACTCCTATTGTAATTCTGTACTAAATCCTTGGGGATATATACTTTACCCCCCTGCACTGGCTGTGCGCTGCCACCATTCGAACCGGACTCCACCTGCTTGGCCTTGATGTCCAGTTCTCTCATGCTCACTTCATGAGCCAGAAGCAATTTCTTCTCTTCCAAGGCACGGGCATTCTTGCTCTCCTCCGCCGCCTTATCCTTCTCTACTTCCAATTGCTTCATTTTCATTTTCATCATTTCCATTTCATGGTTTCTCACCCTTTGATTCTCCTCCAACTCCTCTGGAGTGAGCCCCCTACTGGAATGGGAGCTGCCAGCCCTTGAGACTGCTCTGCCCACGGGCAGATCTTGGGGAACAAAACCATCCTCTTCATTTGCACCACCTTCCTCTTGGGCCTCCCACCAGGCCTTCAAGATTCTTTGTAGAACATCTTTTCTAGCTCCGCTTTTCACAGGGCAACCAAGGTCTTTGCAGAATTGTTTGAGCTCCTCAACTTTGTATGAATATAAATCCGCAATGGAAAATTCCAATTCTGCCCTCTCACTTGTTGCCACCTGAGACATGATGCTCTTGAAGAGTTACTAAAAAAAAAAAAAAAAAAAAAAATATAGTATGTGTTTGTCTATTGGTCTGCACTCCTAGTGATGTACACCAATTACTGTGGGTCAAGTACAAATACAAGTTCAATCCTCACCGCTGACCACCAATGTTAGATCTGGGGGTCTCTAGTTGGCAGGGTAGGTACCACTGTCCAAGTAGGGACCCTTGCTTCTAGTCAGGGAAAGGGGGATACACTGTTAAGATAACCCCTGCTCACCCTCTAGGTAGCTTGGCCTGAGCAGTCTAGGCTATCAAAGGCAATGTGTAAAGTATTTGTACCAACACTCACAGTAACACAGTGAAAACACCACAGATTTACTCCACACCAGTTTTAGAAAAATAAGGTATCTTTACTAAATACGTCACAAGACCAAATACTACAGACAAACCAACATATAATTCAAAAATGTTACTTTAAAGATAGTTCAAGAGTTTGCAGAAAGTACTCCAGGATGTAAAAGTCAGTGTCTTGCACAATGCACAATGCACAAAATGCGACACGTTCGTGCCCAACAGTACCTGTAGTTGCGATAAGGTTCCCAAAAGCTATAACAAGGAAGATGGCAAAGGCGATGCGATACTCCTGAGATCCTGGGGAGGCTTTGCAGCAGCCCTGCTTCACGCAGCAGAGGTGGATGCGCCGGCTCCGATCTGTAGGGGGAGGATGCGATGACTTTGGCTTTCGTTGCGTAGGTTTCTTAGGGGGAAGCTTCACGCGCAGGTTCGATGAAATGAAATGAAATGAAATGAAATGAAAAAAGATTTCTAAAGCGCATGGCTGCCCTAGAGCGTCCCAGCGATGCGACACTCTTCGATGTGGCACGATGCGCGGCGCAGCGCTGACTTCCGGCGCTGCAACTCTCGATGCACCACGGAACGGGACTCTGCGTCGACGCACACAGCAACTGGATACTTTCACGCATACTTTAGGTGTGACTGAATAAGACATCAATGGTAGGATGGGATGGAGGACCTAGGTCCATCCTCACTTACACCTGAATAGGCTGCGCCCTGTTTCCACTCACAGGGCACATTGACCCTGAATTGTCCCTTCAGCCAGCTTGTATCCAGTGCAGGGTAGGCAGGAGCTTCCATGCTCTTTGAGACCCCTATTTAGAAGCTTCTCCCAGCTTCCATAACCAAGGCACCAGGGTTAAAAGAAGTACCTCAGATACCAACTCTTCAGTATACTTCTGGATACTCTGACAGGAAGAAGGACTGCTACGCTACTGCAAGGACCGCTACTCTGCTGGGCTACTGCTCTAAAGGAACTGCTGCCCTGCTGTGCTAACCTACTGCCCTCTACCTGGGACCTGGAACTGGACCTGGGAAAACATTCAGCTGGGCTATTCTGGGACTGTATCCAACCCACGCTCCTTCGCGGTCAGCTTGAACTTTCGACTTTAGCCCAGTATAATGTGACCAGATAGACTCTAAAGTTGGCACTTTTTGCTGGTAGGCGTTATATTATAGTTTATCCTTTAAAAATTCATAACTCAGGTTCTACTGATTGGATTTTTGGCATTTCAGTCTTGTTTTATTTATAAATTAAGCTTTGTTTTCTTAACCTGATGTGGGATCTTTTTGTGTGGTGTTTTCAGTTTACTGCTGTTTGAAGTGTTGCACAAATACTTTGGATATTGCCTCTAAGTTAAGCCTGACTGCTCTGTGCAAAGCAACCAAGGGATAACCACAAGTCAATTTTGGGTTTGTTTGTGCCTTACTCAGATTAGGATTGTGGTGGCTGCTTGACCAGGGTTCATTTCCCAGTCAACCAGTAGACCCAATTTCTAACACCTATTATGAGTTAATGGGAAATAATATGTGGATTTGGTGTTTAACGCACCAAAATCCGAATGATACAGTAAATACCTTATGTTTTCCCCTGTTAAATTTCAGCAGGTTTGACCTGCCGAAATTTAATGAAGGTTGAGTTATTTAATGCATCTGATAATTATCAGATGTGTTAAATGCCTTCAAACTCGTAAAAACAATGTATGCTAAACAAAATGTTCTGAACACTCAAAGTTCATACGGAAGTCAAACGTCCAATCAGTTTTAATCTGGAATATGAAGAGGAACTTTTAATCAGACCCTTTGTGTTCATCAATATTGATAGAACTACTAGGCTAAAAAGACGTTTTAAGGCATGGTCAAAGTAGGCAATTGCCGAGGGCCTCCACCTCCCAAGTGCTCCTCTTACAAAGTTAACTTTTTCCATATACTCTATTTCCCTCTCTCTCATGTCGACATCTACCCCTGGCTCAGTCTCTCTACCCAGTATCATTTTGTGACTCTGTTAAAGTCTAACATTTAATTTAGTATTGTTTGGCACCACAGAGCATTATCAGGCAAACTTAAATTTGAACCATACAGAGTCCACTAAAATACATTTTGCCAGGGGGCCCTAAAGACTTTAAGATGGAACTGCCTGGCTTTCTGGGAGATGTGGCTTGTAACACATACATGGCTGCCCTAGCGCTGCTCCTCATGAAGAAACAGGTGGCGATTAGATGGGGGGAAGGTCCACTTAACGACTGAATGCTGGATAAAGGACCTGCTATACTGCAATGGAACATCAAAACTATATGCCCTTCTACAACTGCCCACCACATGTCCTAATCCATTTGGTGTCGACTACAGGCCATTAAAACATAACCAAGGCAGCCTCACAGAGTTCAAATGACTATATGAATACCATATAGTCACAGATAGAATATGCAGGAAAATTCGGACTTTGGTATGTTTGGTGCAATATTTCAAAGTAATTGATGTATCTAACAAAATTCTGTAACTAGTAACATAGTGTAATGTGGGGCATACCCAAAGTACACTACCTACACAAATAAGACACTAAAAATGTTTAAAGGTATATCTGGCTATATCGTATCATGATATCGGTGTTATCAACAGTGACTGATTCAGAGGCTTGATGATTATCTTTATCCTCTCGAGAAATGTTTTCTCTTAAAAAGGCTGTACACAATTGGTTTATAGTCCTGAAGAAGACCCCACAGTGAAGTATTTTAAATACACACATATTCGAGGGGTTGAAACGTCGACTTTTATCTTACAAGCGTTGTTGCCCAAACAGACAATCTAAATATTGAGGAGGATAAATCATAGGTCTATTTAGGGATTTTACCATTGTTAAATCAACACTGCACAATCAATTTATGTTTTATATGTTATATATCTAAAATATTTTGGAATTTAGCATTGTTGACATATGTATTATAGCCTTTCAGTCACCATTTATGTCACCAGAGTTGAATATATTGAGTATTAGTCCTGTTGTTCATCACTAATTTCATAAGATATATTATTTTCTTTAATATATTTGACAACACTTTCTAATTTAGTTGAGTTGTTTCTTTGTATATATGGTCAGAGTTGTGTTTTGATGAATCATTAATTGATGGTCCTACCTCTGGAAGGACACAGTACTAAACAAAACGGTCTTCTTTGTGGCAGAACCACTGTCCATATACCGTATCTATCCCCAGGCTCTGCACTTGACTGGGTTACCCCATTGCTATTTTTAATGTAACTTTCATGGCAGCATACAACATGGTTTCTGAAGTCAGATTCCCAGTGTCCAGGGAAAAAACCCTACGTACTTATGTATAGTATTGTAACTGGGTAAAAGGTCAGTTCTCCTAATCCGTTATGTTTGTAGTATAGGAGAGAATGTAGGTGAAGGGTTATGGTGATAACCTAGTCCTATATCGGGGTACCTATATGAAATATAACACCCACTCCTCATCTGACTGGATGACATTACTAAATTCTAGCGTACTATCAAGGCGTCTAGAGGTATGTAAGCAACAAATAATAAAACAATTTGAATTATGAAGACAAGTTAAAAGCGTTAAAAAAAAATTAAAAAGTGTTCTACAAAAAATCAGTCATGTTGTGACTCTAAAGTGTCCGTTTACATAGTCCGAAGAACTACAAGCATCTGAAAGCCATGCAGGTCAAAAAGGTTTCAATTTGGAATTTCGAAAAAGTTAAGAGCCAAATCTTTCCAGCGTGTGACATGCAAAATGTTTATGTGTCCTTGCTGGTAGACGCAACATCACTGCCGTCTGCATACGCAGCTGACGATCCCTGTAACACCTCATAAAGAATGTCATTTGAGCACAGATGATCTTCCGTACTGCCTGCAGCAGGTGCTGGGGCAGCCTGTGCCACATTCAAGGTCTGAGTGTTGGAGGAGCCGATGTCCATACCAACAGGAGCAGAAACTACCTGCAGTGGCTCTAATAATGCTGAAAACAACATGGGAATACGTTGAAGACACTGCAGAACATAGGCCGTTATCGGGTCCAGTAAAGCATCAACGTCCGGTGGCGCAGCAGATGGAAGTGTCAGACAGAGGTCCGACACGTACTCTCCGCAGAACAGTCCATCCAGACTGGTCTAAATGACAGGAACCAAGAGGAGCTCAGTTCCCGTAGGCGAGGTGTGCCCAGATGTTGTACCATGCGATCAGGGTATTTGAGCTCCAGGAGAGCTGTTGCTACTTCCTTGGTGGCTGGGACGTCCATTGCGTAGCAAAAAGGTAACAATCAGGATTCCTGCTATTAGAAACAGAATCAGCGGAAGCCCTATGCCCACCAACAATGCTTCAAAAGACGAAGTGTATAAAGTTTGGTATAACTCCGAGGACCGTTTGAAAGGTGCTTAAAAGTCCAGAACCTGTCGTCTTAAATAGGTGTACAACAGCCGTTGTATCGGACATGTTAAAAACAAGACTTCCCATTTCAGTGAAAAGAAAGGGCAGTTTGTACGTATAAGTGCCTGTATCTCAGCCGAGGACCTTGATATCTGAAGATCAAAAGTCTCCCGGGCGGAGGTTAAGGGCACGGTTCATTGTAAAAGCATGGCTTTCATTCTGCTCATAAAGGAAACATTTAGCGAAGGCCATAACAGCGCCTCCCTGACTGTATGTGTTGGTGAAAACAATACTTGCATACAGCAAGTAATCCTGGAGCTCACAGTGACTAGATATGCGATGCCCGGAAGCATCCCACAACAATCTTGATCATTCAGCATCAAGTAACTCCCATTCAAGAGAAGCCTGGATACCGGATTAATCACAACTGCCGTGGAACCCCTCAAGTGACAGGAAAAGTTCACCACAGACCCATTACAAGCCGCATGTAGCATAATATCCTGGCATATGAGAGATCCACTTAAAGCGTTCTCACAGTTAGTTCCGTTTAGAAACACTTCCAGATCCCCACTCCTGCATCGAAATCTGTATGGTAAATCCCAGGATTCCCTGATGCATTCCTTACCCATCTTTTCATATCTGCCTGCCTGTTGTTGTTCTAGGCAATATTGAAACTGAAAAGTTGCGACCGGCAATGTTATATGGCCGTGGACTAACCATTCTGTAGACGGTGACTCAGCCACAGTAAAGGGTAACCTATTCAGTTTCGCAATACGCAGCATTGTGTATTTTGCTCCTCTCTGTGCTGTTTTCATCTTTTTTTCTGTTAAATTGTATGCAGAAAATATTGACGTAATGTTGATCAAACGCCAAGGCACATAACCGGGGCGCAATGCCTGCAGCGCCCAGCTTAACAAAATAATAGAACATAACTGTCCGTGTTGCAATATGGACAAATCCTGTTCTATTACATCGATAGCAGAAGATACAATGTTGCCCAGTGAATATATCCTGGATGTTAATGTAGTCATGCCATTGTCAACTACGGCTAACGCCTTTTCTAGGTTAATTCTATCTATTTCTCTTAACCTCTATGCAGCTTCTTGTTGGAAGATTTTCCAGATTTCGTTACGGACAGCATACAAAAAGCGCTTCTGAAATGGTGTTCTGAGACCTAATAAAAAAATCCATAGGTCCACATCCTCTGTGTTGTTTAACCTGGGGTAGTGTTGAGGTTTTAGCCAATCAAGGCACAACTTCCCAACATTGTATGATGTCACTACCCCCGGGTGTCCTCGTTGTACATAAAGTGGGTCTGGTCTGTGGATACTAAACCCTTCGGTGGTACCCCTGAATCTTTCCTGACATCTGCTTGTGTCAGTATGCCAAACCAACAATCCCTTCCAATTGGAGTCTAATCTATTGTATTGCAATATGTTATCCAACTTAGCCTCTCTTTCTGATGTAAAATTCCCCTCGGTGTTCAAAGGTGTTGGAATTTGAGGTGTGTTCAAGTCCTCGTTCTTGGCTATTCCAAGACAGAAGTCTGTTGCACAGTGTCATTCAGGAAAATCATCTGCTGTGGAGGCATGCTCTAAACAGGGCTTCTGTCCCCTGGACTTGCCAGTCTCTAGAACCCCAGATCGATGTCAAGTCCACAGTGTCCATCCAAAAGTCAAAACCCTGTTCAGACAGCTGGGTGACAGTAAATCTGTTTGGTGTTAGTTAACATATTTTTCTGTGCAGATATTGGTGCAACCTTATAGTAGTATGAGGTTGGGTCAGAAATGTTAAACCTTGAAAAATATGAGAATTTCTGTGCAAATGTTTTTGAACTACTCTTCGGTGGTATAGGGCAATGTTTCCACTGGTGGTATGTGAATACATTTCTGGGTTTGCTAGTTTTATGCAAGAAATGATGACCATAATGTTGGTAACAATACATTTTGTCAAAATCTGATCTATCTTCTAACATTTCAGTGCTAGAAAATGTGGCAGACTGTTTTAAATCAGACAATAAGTTATTAACAGTTTCAAAATCCCAATCATCAGAAAATGTTCTGGAGGTAATGATATCGTTCAATGACATTTTAAACAAATGTCGAATTTTTAAAGGCTCGGTCGGTCCAAATATAGCAAAATTTACTTTGTCCCACACTTTACCATCCAGTATAGGAACTACTGAAATGTTCACGAAGGACAAGTCTCTTTGTTCACAATGAGATGAAACATGAGGTTTTAGAATCAAGTTTACTTTTGACGTTGCAGATCTCTGTTGGAGATAAGTGCCATTGATGAGCAAGTGGAAAGTTATTACTAATCCTAACCAGAAAAGAAAAAATAAAATACCGGTGATTATCCAAAATTTGAGTCAAGGTGATACTAAATAAGTTTTCATAATAAAGTTTTTAAAGTCTTTGATCCGTTGTTTGCGAGAAATTTGGGCTGGCGTCGTTTCAGGTTCACTTGGATCCAATGAAAAGGTATCGAAGTCAATGAAATGGCCAGATGCAGTCCGATCTATGTTTGGTAGCTCAGCAGGTTTTGTTGAACTTGTGGATTGCTCGTGTTGAGGCATATTGACATAGACATCCTTATTAGCTTGAATCAAAATTTGTCTTTCACTTTGATTTTGAGAGTTTGTGTCAAGGGGAACTAGTTCCATTACATTGTTATTCATTCAGTTGCTTTGTAAAGGTGACTCTTCAAATGTTATGAGTCTTTCTGTTTGTACTTCCTGTACTGTAGCGAGAGGAGGATGTCGGCTACTCAGGAGCCCACAAGGCCTACTATTTAGTATTGGCCACATCGTGTGGTTTGATCAGATCGATTGAGACAAATCTCTTTTCTTTTCAGGCAAGAGGCGGTAGAAGTACAATTCTAGATCCTTAAACAACCAGGACAAGTACAGGCTTTCGATAGGATGGCCTGAATTCTTTCTTGTCCACAATCTTGTCTCTGACCAGATCCCCAACTTTAGGGATCCAGGCAGGTCTTGCCGTGGCAGCTTTGACTTACCCAGTGGCGCTTTTCTTTGTCTCGACGTTACTTAAGGAGGCTCTGGAATCATTCAGATCCTGTAAAACAGCCAAACGTTTATTGATGTCAAACTATTTTTTATTCGCCACTGTGCCTTCACAATCGAGATCAGGTACCCACATTCTTGTCCCAAAGACGACCTCGTATGGAGTTGCGCCTCCCAGAGAGCTTCTTGGCTGTTTATTAAGGGCCCGCTGGACCCCATTTAGGTGATTGACCCAAATACCACCTGAGCCTAATACCCTAGCTGTTAAAGATTGCTTTAAGTCCCAGTTTTTCCTCTCCACAACCGTATTTCCCTTGGGCTGGTACGGAGAGGAATACCGCAATGCTACACCCAAACTTCCCATGGCTTCCTTGTAAGCCCTAGAGCTGAACGCGGGGCCATGGTCAGAATGTAATGTGCCAACTGCGAATATCCCTATGAAGACTCGCAAATCTTTTATAACAGTTCGGAAGTCAGCCGGGCGCTGAGGCAATACTCATAAGAATCTTGAACAGGAATCCACTGCAACCATGGTATACTTGTAAGCTCCATCAGAGTGTAAGGGGCCACAGTGGTCCAGGTAAATGCACGTGAGCGGTCTGTCTGATATTAATAATGGTGTCTGCACTGGATGTGCTACGGTGGACCCTTTTATCTGTTGACAGATATCACACTTTAAGACAAAGTCTTTGGTCTGCTTTGTGAACCCTGGCCACCAATAGCTTTGTTTCAGTAAAGAAATTGTCGCTATAACTCCTGCGTGTGCGTAACCCAGACCGTCATGTGCAGCCAAGATTAAACCTAACCTGCTATCCATGTTTGGTATTACTCTGTCCCCCACTCCAGGAATCTGAGCAAATGGAATGTTGTTTGCATCTAACTTGTAGGAGTATTTGAGTGGAAAACCTTTAGGTAGTGCTTTGCTGTTGTTGCTTGAAGCATTCACAGCTACCATTGTGCTACTGACTACCCTTGTTTTTTTAATATATGTAAGCTCAAGGGACTGCTAGTTGTTACCCTTGTTTTTGAACAGGTGATTGCAGCTATGGACGCAGTGCGTGCTGCCCCCTTCGCGGCTTCATCAGCCAATGAATTCCCTTCAATGTGAACGCCATCACGTTGATGACTCAGCATGTGTATCACGTGAGCTCTTGGTAGTTCGTTCTTCAACTCTGCTACCTGTTCCCATAGTTTTCTATGTTTAATTGTGCCACCTTTTGCATCTCTGTACCCATTCTGTCCCCAATAGTGGAGATATTCGTTATACGACCGGACACAGTAAAAGGAATCACACATTATTAGTGTGGGGAATTCTGGATCCGTATTAATCAGTGCCAGGAGTAATGCTTTTAATTCTGCCAACTGAGCCGTGCAGTCTCCGAGTGACTGAGTTTTTTGTACAGTTTGGACAGAACTTGCCGTCCTGCATCCTACCTTTTACAATAGCGCAAGCTGCACTGTATTGTTGGTTAATCCCTATGGCCGGTTGAGCAGATCCATCAGTATAAATAATGTATTCATACCGATCTAGAGGCACTATTTCATTTGGTAGAGGATATTCTTGTTTATATTGCAGGAATGCTTGTGTTTTTAGACTAGGGTCATATCAGTATTCTACATCTGTTGCAGTGAGAGAATTAGCCCAGTGTATCCATCTTGGATGTAACGCTTTTGCATTTGGGACACTTGCCTTTGTGACAGCCTCTAAGGCCTGTAATGGGGTCATGACAATTATTCACGTGCTCATGTGTCCATTGTCTAACTGAAAAGTCGGATCTTATTAGGTGGTAGAAAGGTTTTACTCTTTCTGCCAAAATTAAAAAAATCCCAGTATGGACTGTACATTATTTAATGTTTTTGGAGGTTGTGGCAGTGCGCACTTTTCTAAAAAGTGGGCTGCCAGGCTTTTTCCTTCACTTGATAGCTCATATCCCAAAAATAGGACATTGAGGTGGGCTATCTTTGATTTTTTAAAGTTAAATTTGTAGCCCTCAGAGGCGAAACCCAAAATAATGGTGCTTACCCGGTCATCAACTGTCAGATAAATATCATCTACATAGGATAATGCTTCTTCATCCAAATTCTGTAGTAACTCTGTTACTCTCCTTGAAAATAACCCCGGGTTATTCTTATACCCTTGGGGGAGTCAACAAAATTGACCCTGTAACCCTAGAGCTGAGAAGGCATTCAAATATCTGCTTTCAGGCACTATGTTTTGGCAGAAAAATCCATCTGAGATATCTAATGTTGTTCTGTATTTTTTTTGCACAATGTTATTCATGAATGCAGCACTATGTGCATTCTGTACTGCAAATGTTTTTGTGGATGAGTTTAAGTGTCTGTAGTCTAAAACTAGATTATATGAATTGTTGGGTTACATTACGGGAAACAAATGGATTGTTCATTGATGAGGTGCATGGTTTAATTACACCTTGGTATTCAAGTTGATCTAAGATCTCCCCAACCTGTTTTTTAGCTTCCTGTTTTATGGGATACTGTCTTTGTGGAGTTGGGTTTGATTTTATCGGAATAACGTGGTGGGGTGACTCTTCATCCCACCCTACGTGGTTATGGTATAATGCTGGAGCATGGGCTACCGCCCACTCCTGCGCATATGTATGTCTTAGGTGTGGAGGACTAGGTCGGAAAAAGCTTGAAAAATGACAGTTTTCCCCTTTGGGCATTCCATAACAATAGTAGGCAGCCAATCTTTTTCCGCTAATAGGATGTCATAGCCCAAAATCAGGTTCTCCCAAAAGAGACTCTTAACTTGTCTCGACTTGTCCCCCTCCATTTGGAGTGTTATTTCATGTAACTTGTGTGGAACACTCACCCTGGTGTCAGGTGTTTCCACCGTGATAGACTCACTAAGCTCCGCTGTCACCAGAAATTCCATCATGTTCCGGGGAGCTATTGTTACTTCTGCTACACTGTCTAGCATCGGGCCCATTCCCCATTCAGTAGCTGAGTCCTCAGAATTCTGGGCATGTCTAACTTTGAGACCGGCTACCTTCTTCTTTTTAAGTTGAGGTTTTGCTTTAGGTTTTTCATCTTTCTTTGAAGCGTAGTCTAAAGTGCGTTGGTTGTCTCTGGACTTTGTACGCTCTTCTTGTCTTAGATCTGACCTTCCATCCCTCTTGGAGTTTTTTGATGAATCCTGAAAGGAACAAGAGGAACGAGTATCAGTATTCTGATACCTGTCAGGTTTTTTAATGTTATTCCTAAGATTATATCTCCTTTCTGGGGTTTCCTGCTGGAGTGAGATTTATTTTTTTGTTTTGTTCAGTTTCTTTGAAGAAACTGGTGTTTGCTTTGCCTGTTCTTTATCTGAACTCCCCATTAGTTGGGGTTTTACAGGTCTAGCTCCCAGACTGTCTCTACCTAACTCTGCATAAGCAGTTTCAATTATTTTAGGTAGGTCTGTCTCCTGTTGTAATGGTGTGAACTCTCTCAGGCGTTGGAGTATTGCCACTGATGCTGCTTCTCCTTTAATATTTGCTAATATTATCGCAGATACCTGGGCAAAGTAATTTAACAACTTTATCCCCAATTTAGAGCAGGCTCTGCTCCATACTCATTCTGTATTTGCCTTAATACATCTGGTATAACCGCTGAAGAAGGGATACCATGAGTCCTGGTATATATTGCAGCAAAGACTGTGCTCCAAGAGGTACAATCCTCTATAGAGGGAGCTATCCCCATTGGCAAGCAAATAATAAGTATTCTATGCTTTCCCTTAGGAACAGTGTGTGGAAACACCGTCTCCAGTTGTGTAATTGTCTGTGCTATCCAGAAGGGTATTTATTCGCGTTTTGTGGGCATTTTACCCATTACTGCGTGCAGTGTCTGTGGTGTAATTTTTGTTGTAGGAGTTTAGACTGGTCCTGTTTGTGTAGCCGGTGTAAGCTGAAGTGTGATTGTTCTCAACACAAACTGTGTCATGTTTCTGTAAAGCCTTAATAATTCTCTATGCTGTACAAGTAAGTTTCCTCCTGGCATTGTGTCAATGTCAGGATGCGGTGTATATGTCGCTAAATCTGGCCATGTGTCTCCGTCTCTTCTGAGCGGACCAAGTCTTACTCTATTTCTTGTATGGGGGAGGGTGCCTTTAAACCAGTAGAGGTGTTCTTCGTAAGAGAGTGGAAGTTCAATGTCCTCACATGGACTATATTCATTTGGTATATCTTCTTTTACATAGTAGTTAAATGTTTTGGTTTGTTCATTTGCCTGCAGGATTTTAATCCATGAATAGAATGCCTCTGCTCTATATGATTGGTGTGCCTCAATCACGAAAGTCACTTGCCCACCCCTAATTGTAACACCATATGCTACTAGTTTTAGGATTACAGCATTTCTAACATTATCTACATTGTATACTGCATCTGCATTGTCTTCTTCAGCTGAGAAGTTTAGTGCATTTCCTTTATCTACGTCTCTCTGTTCAGTCATTATTTTGAGAAAGGAAAGCGTTTCAAGGGAACTGAGATAAGGTGTTATGCACAGTTAGGAACACTGTGCAAGCTTGATTAAACCAACAGCCAATACATAGGAATTTTCTTACTCAGCTGTGGCAGATTAGTTCCTTCCCACTCCAGACGCTCTGGGGAAATGTGGGAAAATGTGAGTAGGGGTCTCTGAGAATAGCACGACCTAACTACTCAGATTTGACTGTTAAATAAGTGCCAATACCAAGTTGGCGACACCATGTTGTATAGTTCCTATAAGACTTTTATAGGATCTGCGCATTTAGACAACTTGTGTCCAGACTGAATCCAGACACCCCTATGTTGGCCTGTGTAGCAACTAGCTCGCAATGCCACTATAACCTCCTCTTACCAAGGAGAAAACAGTGCTTGGCAACTATCGAACATGACAACCCTGATCCCTCAAGACCGTGGAAACAGTACCTCACTTTTCCCTCAGTCACTCGTGATCACTTTTTCTCAGAGAGATACACAGAATAAACGGTTGGGACGTTTTCAATAAGCATTTATTGAACAGTCGTTATTCTAGCATAAAATAAGTGCACTGAAATCACTAGTAGTCAGTAGCATATATAAATAAGTAGCAGCACTAAGAAAGTAAAGAGATGGTAGGTTTCTACCATTTTGCTAAAGTCATAAATATAGGCGAGTATATAAAATACATGGCAATAAAATGCGCACCCCTACAATGCACCCTAACTAGATGTACCTAAGTGTACCCAACATGTGAGTAGGTGTAAAGCCAAGAATCCCTCTAGGATAAAGCCAACCCCATTACCTGATGTTAGCCTGTGGGACCCCATTCTGGTCTCGAGCTGAACACCTCGCGAGGGATGTCAGACCACTGCGAGCCGGAGTATCTGCATACAGGAACCTCTGTGTCTCGCGTCGGTGTGTCGGCATGGAAGTCGTGATCTCCTCCTCCTATCTCAGCAAGATGTGCTGTTTATATACCCTAAGGTATCCCCAGGGGTTCTACCTTGCTGTGCAAGTGTCGGACTTAGGATGACGTCGGGAATTAAATTTATGCACAGTTATTATGTAGGAGATGATGGTCCAGCTGTGATTCCAAGAAACTAAGAATCCTCATGCATAATTTATGAGACCAGTGTCCAGGGGTAAAATACCACGTACTTATGTGTAGTATTGTAACTGGGTAAAAGGTCAGTCCTCCAAATCCGTTATGTATGTGGTATAGGAGAGAATGTAGGTGAAGGGTTATGGTGATACCTAGTCTTATCGGGGTACCTATCTGAAATATAACATGACCAGCAGTTGAAAATTAATTCACAATTTGATCTGAGCAGGAAAGATCACATGAGTCCATCTCCCAGTGTCCCTTCACTGAGCCAGAAGACGGGGCAAGTGAAAGTGTGCCAATCGGGCACTTTTAAGGCCCTAAGCGTCCCTGCAGTGTGGGATGCACTCAGAAGGGGAGAAGATCACAGGACTCCATTTCCCATAGTCCCTTCACAGAGCCAGGTGGCAGGGAAAGTGACAGTGCCAGTCGGGCACTTTTAAGGCCCTCTGCTTCCGTGAGGCGTGGGACGCGGTCAGCAGGGGAGAAGATCACAGGAGTCCATCTCCCAGAGTCCCTTCACAGTGCCAGGAGGCGGGGAAGTGATAGCATTCCAGTTTGGCGCTTTTAAGGCCCTATGCTTTCCCCGCGGTGTGGGACGCGCTCACAGAGGAGAAGATCGAAAGACTCCTCCATCGTTTAGAGTCCCTTCACGGAGCAAAGAGGTGGGGCAAGTGGCAATGTGCCAGTTGGGCGTTTTTAAGGGCCTCTGCTTTCCCGTGGCATGGGATGCGTTCAGGCGTTTCCCGGGGGAAAACAGGGCCAACCTTTACAGGTAATTATACAGGGAGCATAACTGATTTTTTTGCGATATCGGACAAGTTTTTTCCCATAATACTTGTTTTTAAAGTGGTCAGTGAATGTGTAAGCGACCATAATCCTCTAATTATCCTACTGAATTCCTACACCAAATTTAAGGTAATTTGGTGGACAGGATATCCGTCACGTTTGTGGCAGAGTATCCCATCCACTAAGATCGTAATCAGGCCCTAAATCTTTTAATTATTTGGTGATCCTTTTTATTTAATCTTTTAACTAGAACTCTGTTCTAACTTTAAGAACCCAACAATATAGCAGAAATACTGAGCTTGTTTTTAGATTTGGACATAGACTAAGGCACAAACCAATTAAAGAGATGAGAAGTCAATACAAAAGTAAATGCATTTCGGCAGGGGTATATGGTGAGGGCCTATGGAATTATTGTAACGTGGGGGAACTGCAGCGTGCTAAAAACTGCTTTACCAGCAGATTACTCTCAGTTGCTTGGGGCACTGCTATTTTCATGTGCCACGAGGAATTAGGGTTACCGTACCTGGAGGATTCAAAAGGGCACGCTCCTTTATCACTCTGGATTAGGAGCTGTGGAACTCTGGAGGCGGGCTTGGCCAGAACTTGTATCCCTAACTGTTTGCCCCTTGACAGGGTAGATCAGATCCCTTGGCTCTCCTATTTGAGAAAAATCTTTTGAGTGCCTAGGTCTTCCATAATTGTATAAAAAAATAAAATTAAAAAAACACTTAAATGTAAAGAGGTAGTTAAACAGCATTTTTTAGAACATTGTATGAATAGGCGACTGGAGAGGGTCCAGTTTAAAGAGACGTTTCTTAGAGACTCTTTGGAATCAACAACAAGGAGTTTGAACTTTATTTAGATTAGATTGTGAACCATACCCATTGCTTTTACCTTACCCTTTTTAGATTATGCACATTGCACTTTAAGTTTGTCTTCCACCTGCAAGGATCTTGAAAACCTGGTTTACCTCACTTTTTACAGTTTTGTTCCTTGTACTCACCACTTCGAACCTGATTTTTGGTCCACATTTTGCGTAACACAAATTTGAGACAGTATGTGCAAGGGATGTGATCCTGAAGGGACTTTGTATAATAGATATTTGTTGTACAATCATACATTATATAAGAGTAGCATTTAAACTAGGGGAATCCTATGAAGATTCATATTTGTGATGATAGTATGTCTTGGGCCTTGATAATGATGATTTTACATTTTTGATGGCTGGTCTTAACTGTGTTCATTGTTTTATTGTTTTATGTGTATATTCGTGTACTGTTTATTTATGGCTCTCTTTAAAGGCTTTTGCCGAATAAAGATTACTGACTTACTGTTTCCGCTTTAAGGGTAAAAAAATCCATGCCCATTTATTTGCAGTGCACATTTTAAAGGATTTCAGTTAGCGAAAAAGAAATAATGTCAAGTACATAGTTAATTTGTCAATTAGCTTTTTTAATATCAAAAGCTGCCAAGATGTCTAAAAGAATCAATGCTACCTCTCCTCCAGTATCAAGTAGCACACACACGTCATTAATTTTAGATATCAGGGCAGTTATTGTGCCAAATGATTAACAGAAACCTGATTGTCCATAAATAAGAACATTGTTTATTTCTTTGAATGTAGCTGGTGTTGATTTACAAAACTCTGATTTTAGCATGAAGAGGTAGAAGTTAAACAGGCCTTTAAGTAGCCAGAAAATTAGGTTTGGCAGTATGCTTTTTCGAGACTGGATTAGCTAGTGCTTTTTTGCAAGTCTCTGGAACAGAACCAGAGGTGCAAGAGGAATTATAAGGATTATTCCGAACAAATACAATAGAAGGTGCATTGATTTTGACTATTGTCATTGGAAAGACTTGGGGAAAGCTTGAGGCAATGGAATTCAGTTTGGAGATCATAGTGTTCTCGTAATGGGCATTTCAGGATATAAGAGAAACTTTATTGGTGATAGCAAACGGGGCTCTGGACACAATGCTATCAGTCCTAATTAGCATTTGACATTTAAAAAGGACAGCTTCCCTATTTGTTGTTCACACCTTTCCTTTTACCCGTGTCTATATGTGGATGAGTTTATTCTCAAATTCAAATCCCAATAAGTGCTAGCACTCTGTCCAAAGTATCTACTATTTTGTATCTCTTTTTAGTGTTTTCAAGTAAATGAAAATTCCTGGTCTTATTGCTTATATCGAATCTCTTAACACAAAAGGTTAATGCAGCCGAAAGTGTTCATAAAAAACTTCACCTAGTTATGGGAGAAGAACATAAGCACCAGGTTCCCCTGAGTGCAACAGCATCGATACCGCAGTTTTAGATGAAGACAAACATGGAAGTTGCATTAGAGACCCCAGACATACAGTTCAGTGGGAAAGACTTGATGTGAAGTGTTAGAGATGGAGGAGAGGATTCTTCTGAGTGTAACTGGGCAGTTTGATATTGAATTAAGTTGAAGATAGATAGCTCTGGGGAGCTTGGTAATATGATGTTACTGTGATCATGTGGTGTTTGGATGTGTGTGGTGTGTTAAAGACAATGTGCAGGGAAGAATGATACAAATCCTTGTGTTTGGAGTACATTTTGCACTCAACAGAAGTAGATCTGTTTCGTGAGGTGGCATGAGAGCGCTCCAAAGGAGGAGAGTGCTTGAAAGAGAGAAATAGAGAGTTGGAGTGTATGAATCACAAACTTTATCTTCTCTTGCTAGCCATTTAATTTCATTTTTATGTCAATCAGTTAATTTTGGGGAGTGTATAAGAGATATGTTCTCTGATCAATAATAAGTGGATTTAAAGAAGTATGAGGTTGTGGTGGCCTGGGGTGAAGGGCACTAGGACCCTGCATCGGACCACAAGGCAGGAAGGAACTGGACACCACTTCCAGTAAGGGAGTGGGCAGGGGCAGACACTGATGAGGAGGGCACAAGGATAGACGTGCATGTGGGCAGAGAAGCAAATACAGCAAATAAAGAATAAAGTAACCATACCTGATTCCTGCATGGTTCCTGGGGTCCGAGAACACGTCAACTGGCGACGAAGGTGGGACTTTAAGGCGACACCAGACGCGTGCACCGAGGTCCCTCGTAACTCAGAAAAAGAGCCCACCCTGGTCCGCCTGTGGCCTGAAAAGAACAGGAGAGGAATAGCTGCGACGTCCGGAGCCCAACCGGTCGCAGGCAGAAACGGAACCAGGAGCCCACCATGGTCCAAGTGCCGAGGATTGGAGCATCAGCGTGGGAGCCACCCGGCCGCAGCGAAGACACGGTAAGAGGCCCCCCCACCTGCCTGACAGTAAGCGGTACACTCGTCTGAGCATGGGAGAATCACGCGCCTTTCAGCGGTGCACCCGACTGTGACCCAGATGCCCACCGCGTCCCGACGAGCCCGCTTCACACGTAGATTCAAAGGCAAATCACGTGGGGTCAGGCGGGAGCGGACAATCAGCACCCAGGGAGACCCAGTGGCCATTTTAAAGTGTCAGGCACTGGAAATCTCGGTCTCGCGAGATCTGGCGGCCATTATAAAGACAGGCGGTTCAAGCGGTTCAAGCCATTAGAGGAAGAGGAAGGCCGGGAGGCCATTTTGAAGCCAGGCAGAAAACAAAATAGCGTGGAAAGTGGAATTCAAGGCCAGGAGGCCAGATTATAAGAAGACAGACAGATAAATAAACAGACAGACAGACAGATAAATTACAGAAATTACAGACAGATAAATAAACACAAAGGTGTAATTAAAGGGGAAAGACTACAAATTAAAGGCAAAAGTGAACGTGGAAATAAAGACAGTAAATAGAGACATAAGTGTCACTGACGCTGCAGAAAGAGAGCAATTACAGAAAAAGAAGGCCTGTACAGAAGCTGCACGTCAGTGAAATGGTTGACACAGAAAGTGACACAAAAGGTCCACAAGCAATATTTTGCAGACCACTGCCATTCAGACTATCGAAACCACAAGCTGGCATCAGGTGGGAAAGGTGGATTCGGCAATTCGAGCGTTACATGCGTGCCACAGACATTGTAGAACTCAAACAGCTGGACCTCTTTCTAAATCTCGCAGGGAATGAAGTGGAGGACCTGCTCATAACATTTCCCAGAGATCAAACAACGACATACAAAGGGGTGATACAGTGCCTCACAGCACAATTTGACCCGCAACGAAACATTGACAGCGTGTCAGAGAACTGAGGAGTCCCTTGACGACTTCGCAACACGAATGTGAAAATTGGTCACATACTGTGAGTTTGACAAGTTTGACAATGAGCAAGCGATACGACTGCGGATCATTGAAGGCTGTCAGTCTGTTGAGTTCCGTGCACGTGTTCTGAAAGTACCAACAACGCTGGAGAAGATATTGACCATGGCCCGCACGGAAAGCGAGAGCAACGGCGCATGCCAAAGAAATGGAGCTGGGGAAAGAAAAAAGAGTGGAACAAGCGAATCGCATTACGGGAAATGGCAAGAAGAAAGAATACCCAGCGCCCTCTCCAACAAAGAAGAACGAACAAACGTGCTATAGATGCGGGCTCGACTTTCTGCATGTCGGTGCATGCCCGGCGATGGGCCAGAGGTAGAGGAAATGCAACAGAGACAATTACTTTGCAAGCGCCTGTGATAGAGCGCCATGTGATTCTGAGATTTGTAGGGGTGCATCATATTCCCCGTTAGTTGGCACCCGCATATAATCGATGTATGTTTAGAAGCGTCATAGAAATGTCTTTGCTATAACCATTTAACATAGAAGTGTTAGACATGTAATAACGTTTTGTGAAGTTTAACGTTGCAAGTTATCGAGTTGTATTTAGAATAATGTAGATGATTAGGTTTCAAAATCAATGCAATGGATTAAATGTGTGCCATGTTAGAATTAAAAAGTAGGTTGCTTATTTACGAGATGATTATGTTGAATTAATGCTTAGAATGTGGTTTCATAATGCGTTTAAATTTGTAAGGCCTAACTGCATATGTAGAAGAGAAGGCCAGTTCATTTCTTATTTTAGCTGATTTCTTGGTTAAGGCTTGAGTTGCCGTGAAATGTAAAACCTCAAGATGCGAAGAGCTTTCCTTTTCGTTCCCATGTTTCTGTTGCAGGTGCAAGGACATTTAGCTCGTTAGTGAGAATAAGTCTTTGTTTTAGGAGTTGAGAAGCCTACAGGGGAGTGCATTGGAATGTGCAACTGTAAATCTTAGTATGGAAGGTGCCTGGGACCCAAGGTCAAGCTAACGGACGATGGAAGATGGACAGCTCGGGATTGAAATTTACCGGAGGAAGACCTGGCTGAAGAGGTGTGCCGAAGGGCGTGTTCTGCGATTTTGGGGTTTTGTATTAGGGACAGACTCCCGTGGGTTGAGCAGATGAGGTTTAGGCGGGAAGCTAGAAGGAGCATCATAGATCGAGCTCTCACTAAGTGAAGACTTCACTCCTGACACCTTTTCCATGATTCTCTTGCTTGGGAGGGAATGCTAAGTAGGGATGCCACTTTAGAATAGAGTTGGGACAGAAATGTTTTGACTAATGATTCCAAAAATTTATATCAGCATAATGATTCTTTATTTGATGCTTTTAGAATCTGTAATTCTTTTTATTTTTAGTCGAATGCGAATTCTTCGTAGGCTAGCTTTTGTATTAGTGCCCATTTATCCTTTGTGCCTTGTATTGAGGTGCCTTTATGTTCAGATGTTTTTGCTCATAATAAAATCTCGGAAATTTTAGATCCTGAGTCCTTGAAGAACCAGAATCTTATGGGCCTGGCGGCGCAGGGTACACCTTAATCTCCGGGGTTCACCTGCTCAGCTACACAGAGACACGGGACACTCTGTTAGGCATTAAAAGATCGGATTTATTAGCTGCAGCTAGTACAGTTATCCCAGAAGTACACAAGGTAGGTTCTCAGGAGACTGCCACTTCACTCCGTGGCGCACAATCTTATATAGTACATAGGTGAAATATACATTAACCAAAAACACACCTAAAACATACAAGAAAGAGCCAATAAGAAAGGTTGGAAAACAGAACAGAACCAATAGAAAAGGTTTGAAAATAAAGTATCAGGTAACTCGAAGAAGCCTCTCCTCTGACTGTGTTTGTCAACCCTCTCACAAACTAATTCATTAACAGGTCTGTAACCAACTCGCAGGTGGCGAGATACGTTTGTGTGTTTTGGAGGACAGTTGTGAAACGAGAGAATGCTAGCAGAGGACAGCGAAGGCCAGACGATAAGATAAAGTCAGAAGAGAATAGTGTGAACCAACAGATAGTTGAGACGGGGATTAGAAAACCAGACAGGGATTAGTGTACTCGGCCAGTCCTAACACCAGCTTTGTAAATAGAGGCAGAAGGCTTATTTCGACACGATGCTGCAGGAAAAGCAGAATAGACTTTGTTCGCCGTGCTGCCTGAGAGAGGGCAACACAAAATGGCGGCGGAGCACAAAATGGCGGGTCGATTCGATCACGATCGAAAATCGAATTTTCTCAGACCCTCCTTTTGCCAGAACTCAGGCAAGATACATAGACTCACGTTAATCTAAGTCAATGTCGATGGCCATGAGGTCATCGAGCTGTTGCTGTAGCATCATTCTAATATTCTCTGTTCTTTGTGATTTGGGTTTAGGGATGCACATAGTAGCACAAAGGTCGCAGATGGCGGGACCACAGTGCATACAAAGGCAACAAGAGAAAATGATGGTCAAAACTACTCCAAGGAATGTCAATGCTTTCCAACCCCATTTGGACAGTAGTCCCCAAAACCACTCCAACAATGACCAATCTCCTTCGTCCTGATGAATTGACTCAGAGATTATATGTAATTTAGAGATAGCTTGGTATACTGTCGGAGCGTCATCAGGTATGAAAATACAGCAACTTGACCCGATCAATTTGCACACTCCACCACGATCCGCAAGAACAAAATCTAAGGCAACTCGGTTTTGTAAGGTCATAAGACGATCCGCCTGGTAATTCTGCCGCGATATTACTTAAGGCTCCTACAGTGATGTCTATAGTGGTTTCTACGACACAAACCAGTTGCCTTATATTTCTGCTGTTGGCCATTGGACCCCAAAAAGGAAGAAATCCTTTGAGGAAATCTCCTCCCTCTTGTCCTGCTGTGTCTTTAGAATCAATAATCCCTCTGCCATATCTGTTTCGATGATAATTTGCAGAAGCGGTGTATGTAGGGGGAAGAAGGAAAGCTATATAACAGGTACCAGAAAAACCAGTTGGCAACCACGTGTAAGCCCTATCGTGGCAGATAAAATACGTGCCTTGAGATGGTACTAGAGGCGGCGAGTTCTGAGAGGAGTAGACGTATGTGTGGGAACAGTTGTTTCTTTGTATGGTGTCAGAAGACTGACCATTTATTTGCAGACAGAAATTACCTTGATGAGGAATAGTCCAAATTGGTGGAGATTTTCCTTGTTTAACCTTATCATTAAGGCTCGTGACATAATGGGTGACGTTCCAGTTTGTGTACGCTTTCGTTTCGTCAACGGAAATCTTACCATTTTCCATGATTTTAGCCATAGCTACCATTCCCTTTATCAAAGAACTATGACTAAAATCCGGACCACCAATATATGAACTAACGGATCGTCTGAATTTGCTTTGATAGGCATTGGAGAAGATAACAAAATAAGCCCAAGCAGAACCCTCATAAGAGAACGGAAGAACTAAATATGGCATTCCTTTTTCTGTGGTATGTGGCATAAGTCCACACACCCAACAGTCAGTTGTATTGATCACTAATTGGTGTTGATGTAATAACTGAACAAAGGAATTGTTGTAATATTCAGTTCTTCTAATGAGTTCATGTTGAGGAAGGGTATGAAATAGATGTGGAGAGACAGTAGAAGAAGACGAAGAGGTAGAAGGAGAGACAACTTTTTGCTGCAGAGCATAAATAATCCAACTTATAAACGCCAAAAGGATACACAATAATATAATAATACATAAGGTTATAC
The DNA here is from genome assembly GCF_964204655.1 of Triturus cristatus. NCBI lineage: Eukaryota > Metazoa > Chordata > Amphibia > Caudata > Salamandridae > Triturus > Triturus cristatus. Next base: position 303,136,913 of record NC_140579.1, on the reverse strand, counting down.
TAAAACGACTGTACATTAATCTACAGGATTCTTTTTTCATTTTATCCTTTCTCTCTCTTTTGCCTAATGTAGTTTCCATCTTTCTAAATGGATGCTCACGGCAATCTTCCTGAATCACTTAATTATGATTATCTGCCGTCCTATGACACTGCAAGTCCTGCAGTCCTGCAGGCCTATTGTCACTACTCAGGTCACAACCAAGACTCCTACCGTGACCCTGCAACCGGGATAGAATACTACATAGGAGAGAGAAAATCATAAGTGTTCTTTAGTCTAGGTCTTAGGTTATAACAATGTTCGCGGATTTGTCGTATTCAAGCGACGATGTGGTGTTATCGCTTCCTGAAGAATGTCGTCGTCCTCTTTCTCAGACAATGTTCCATTCAGGCGTGCATCACTAAAAGGTACGAATTGTGGAACCTTCTCACTCTCAGAGTCACCAATGCCCCTACGCACCCATTGATCGAAGGGTAGAGGCAAAGGCACTTTCTTACAATGCACGCCGGGAATCCAATTTTTCTTTCCTTCGTCTTTGACTGCTGTTCTCGTGACCAAAAGTACCAAACGAGGCTCCCTCCACCTGGGCTCCAAATTTTTCGTCCTTTGGAAATTCTTTATGCAAACCCAGTCACCTGGTCCGATGGAATGACCTGGGTCTGTGGAAGCCTCCGGCAAAGCACTCTGAACCTGTTGATGGAGAACACGCAATTTAGTTGTAAGTTCATGCAAGTAGTCAATCAACATTAGATATGGCAAGTCTGAGTATTTCTTAGGGGGAGGGACTCCCCATATATTAGCTGGGTGCCCAAAGACCACCTCGTAAGGGCTGAGTCCCAAACGAGAGTGCACAGCAGTTCTTGTGGACAGGAGAGCCAGTGGTAAAGCATCGGGCCAATTAAGTCCTGTACTAGCCTGCACTTTCGCTAATTTGAGTTTTAAAGTTCCGTTGTAGCATTCCACTAAACCCGCTGACTGTGGATGGTTTGCCGCATGGAACTTTTGTTTGATAGCAAGACCCGCACAAACTTTTTGCATGACTTGGCCCACAAATTCGCTCCCATTGTCACTCCAGTCAATGCGAGGCAAACCAAACCTGGGGAAAATTTTTTAGGAGAACTTTGGCTGTGGATAAGGCTGTATTATCTTTTGGAGGGTATGCTTCTATCCACCTAGAAAAGGCGCATACTACCACCAGAACATATTTGAGATTGTTGCATCGTTCCATGTGAATGTAATCGATCTGCAACACCTCAAATGGATATGTCGGAGGTGCAAAGTGACCCGCTGGAGTTGGGGTTCCCTTTCCTGGATTGTACATCAAACAAACAATACAGTGTTTCACTACATTGTCTGCACACTTTGGGATTCCTTCATTTTGCACACTGGAGCCAGAAGCTTGCATATACCTTTCGCACTTAAGTGGGCTGGACCATGCACCATAGTAACTACTGGGAGTACATAGGCATCTGGTAACAGCCAACGTTGGTGTTCAGACAATTCCACCCAACAACCCATCTCATCTAACATTCCCGTACTTTCTTTCCACTTACTCAATTCTTTCTCTGTAGCCTCTTTCTGAATCGACTTTACACTTTCTACTGTATCCTCATACATTCCTCTTTCTCTGACCCAATTTGCAGGACCCGCCACATACATTCGACTTGTAGCGTCTCTCGCCGTCTTTTTTGCTACCTCATCTGCAAATGCATTTCCTCGGCCAACATCATCTGTAATCTTTTTGTGCGCACTACACTTCACAATTGCTATTTGGGTGGGCAAAGCAAGTGACTCAAGAAGATCAGTCACCAACTGACCATATTGTATTTTAGTGCCATGTGAAGTAAGGAATCCCCTCTCTTTCCAAAGACGCCCAAAATTGAACGCTACACCAAAAGTGTATTGACTGTCGGTGTACACGTTCACTCTTTTTCCTTTTGACAACACACATGCTCTCGTTAAAGCTATCAATTCCGCTGCTTGAGCTGAGTTGTGTCTGATGCGTGCTGTTTCCACAACTGTATGTAAAGTAGTAACAGCATAGGCTGAAACTGTATCTCCATTAGGCATCTTAAAACAAGAACCATCTACCCATAGAATGCCATCCGGATTCTCTAGCGGCGTATCTTTCAAGTCAATTCTTCCTTTTGTCTCTTCCTCAGTACGGAGAAAACAATCATGTTGCTCCTCAACACCTTTCTCCTCTGGAAGGGGCAACAGAGTAGCTGGATTTAAGGTATTACATCGTTTGATGTGTACGTGACTAGCCAAAAGCGTCAGCTCGTATCCAGTTAAACGAGCACTTGTAAGATGCTGCGTTTTCGTTCTGTTTAGTAAAGTATCCACTGCACGTAGCACCATAACAATGAGAGTATTATCTAGCACCACTCCAGCAGACTGTCGAATAGAAATTGCTGCTGCTGCTGTCGCTTTGAGACAACTAGGCAATGCTTTAGCTACGGGATCTAACGTAGCCGAAAAATAGGCACATGGCCGCTGTTTGTCTCCAAATTGCTGTGTTAAAACTGACAACGCACAACCCTCTCTCTCATGGACATAGAGCGTAAAAGGCTTACTGTAATCAGGAGTACCTAGTACAGGAGCGGTACACAGAGCAGCACGTAAATCCGCAAAACTCCTTTGACACTCGTCAGTCCAAGGAAGGGGCTGAGGTGTATCTTTCAAAGTGAGTGCCAACAAAGGCTTGGCCAACAGAGAGAAGTTAGGGATCCACTGCCTACAATAGGAAGTAATACCTAGAAAGGCACGTACCTCCCTTTGTGTGGATGGCACAGACATTTGCGCAATCGCCTGAATTTGTTCTGGGGTTAATCGTCGTCCCTCCTTTGATAGGAGATGACCCAAATAGGTAACCTCTTGACGGACATATTGTAGTTTGGAAGGTGAAACCTTATGATTTAGATTAAACAAATGGCGTAACAATGCAACAGTCAAATTTTTGCAAATATCTTCTGAATTAGCAGCGATTAACAAGTCGTCCATGTACTGAATAAGAGCAGCACCAGACGGCAAATGGAAAGTATCAAGATGACATTTTAAGGCTTGGCTGTAAATAGAGGGACTTTCACAATAGCCCTGAGGGGCGCGCTTGAAACGGAAGCTTCGGCCTCCAAAAGAGAAGCCAAAAATATCCCTACTCTCTTCGGCAATGGGAATACTAAAGAAAGCATTCTTTAGATCGATAACAGAAAACCAAGTCGCTGTGAAAGGTATCATTGTCAACAGAACAGTGATATCTGGGACAACAGGAAATTGTGGTACAACAATTTTATTTACCTCCCGAAGATCAATTACGAAACGATATACAGGTGGCTGAGAAGGATCAGTGCGTTTAAGAACAGGAAGAATAGGACTATTGCATATGTTTCCTCTCGTTTCTTCAACCACACCCTTCTGAAACAAATCATGAATGATTTCCAAAAGTGCTTTTTCACCTTCAGTGGAAATTCTATACTGCGGAATACGTGGCAATTCAACATTAGGCTTGAGAGTGACAACATAAGGTGGAATCTCAAGACAACCCACATCGTTCGGACCCGTGGCCCAAAGCGTTGCCGGAAGAGAAAGCAATTCAGGTGGAAACTGATCTTTGGACAAATACATTGGAGAAATCAGTTTCTGTCCTAAAGTAAGATGTACACCAGAAGGAGAACAATATATCGTAGCATGCATTCTTTTCAATAAGTCCAGACCCAACAGATTCTCACCGCAACCATGTGTCAAAAGAAGTGGAGCTTCCAAATCATAAGGACCAATTGAAATAGGCAAAGGGCAAGAAACCGGATTACGAACAAGGGCGCCAGAAAATCCTACAGATACATTCGTTAAGCCAGACAAAGGTGCCCCAGGGAGTTTAGAATGAATTATAGAACTTCTCATCGCACCAGTATCTAGAAGAAATGGCTCTGAAACACCCATTGTAGTGACATTAACATAAGGTCCATTCTGATCTACTGGAACCGACACAACTCCCTTACTTTGTCCATGGCTGTTCTAGTTAGCATGAAGACTTTCATTCTCGCCTTCAATATAATGGTCTTCATTGTAGTACTGTGTAGACCTAACATTTTGCTGATCAAAGTAATTCATGGAATTGGGAGGAGGAAGGGCACGTTGTTCTTGAGTCAACACACCTCGACATCTACCTCTATTTGCTGACTGGAGGCCAGCACGACCTCGTGGAGCAGATAGTGTCCCATTGCGCTGCAATAAAGCCGGACAACTATTCTTAAAATGACCTTCTTCTCTACAATAGGCACATTGATTAGGTCCTAACAAAGGTCGCGGAATGTATGGCTCAGGTTTTTGATACAACCTCTGAAACTGCGGAGGCTGTTGAAACTGAGGCTGAGCATAGCGAGGAGGATAAGCTTGTTGCAAGAGAACCTTCGTTTTTAATTCTTTCGTCTTTTTCTCTTGCTTTTCTTTTTCTTCTTTATCTCTGTTTTCATAATATTGTGCAGTAGCCAATATCTGGGCAGAAGAAGAAACAGCCCATGAACTTTCAGAATCTTTCAATTTGTGTGACAGCTCGGGAAGCAAATTAAATACAAATTTGTCCACAAATAATCGCTGTCCACCCTCTGTAGCCATATCTTGACCACTGTGATCAATAAATGTCTCCTCGAAACGAGTAAAGAAATCAGAGACACTTTCATCTTTCATTTGTTTGCATGCCGCTAATTTATCCCAATTAACTCTCAATGCAGGCATCATCGTTTTCATTAATGTAATAATCCTACCAGGGAGTTCTGAAATCAAAGCATCAGGCTTCGCACCACCCACTTGGTCTCTATCTGCGGCAATTATAGTATTCCAATCAGCACCTAATTCCTGTGCGTGATTCTCCTTACGAATCCTAGCCCATAATGTCTGTGGGACTACATTTCCCATCAACATATCGATATCAGCTAGATTCATGATGCAAGCGTCAACTGTCTGTGATAATTCTTTATAATAACCCGCAGGGTTTTTACGAGGATCCGGTAGAGTCTGTTTACAGGCTAAAACTTCACATCTCTTCCAGGGGACATGTACCCATATACGTTGAAAATGAGCGGGAATAACTGGATTATTACCTTGAGCTGCAACCTCTTCCTTCCATACTGGAGGAACCTCTCTCATGGGATAATTTTTCAGTGTCAGTCTAACCGACGGATCGGAATCAAGGAAAGTCTGAGAGGGCAATACGTTTCTAAAGGAAATAAGTGTCCTTACAGCGTTTTCAACTTTGGAACCCACAATAAGTCCTTTATCAAAGTCAGCCTGAACATCTAACAGACCCTGTGGAACCGAATTCAAATTCATATCCTCCCATTCTTTAATGAGAGTATCACACATTACATCGAAAACATATCTTTGCGTGGGTGCATTCCATTGTGAGAAGGTAGGCATAATATCGGGCACACTGTACTGGGGACCCTTTTTGATCCATTTACGTGCGAGAGATTCCAAATTTTCTCGTTCTTCGGCAGCTGGGAATTGACTACGAGATTGTCTTCGAGAAAAAGCCGGAGATACATTAAAAGCTTCAAAGAAAGGAGATAGAATACCAGAGACAGTGTCCGTGAGTCGCCTACACACAGACGGAGAATTGGACATGAGGATAGAGGACAAGGTATTAGGCGAACTAATAGAAGGAGAACCGGTAATTGCAGGAGGTGCAGAAGGCAAAGGAGATCGAAGATCAGGAGATGAGGGCAAAGAAGTCGAAGTTAATGGTAAAACTGGCAGAGGCGGTAATACTGGAGGAGGCAAATGCGGAAGAGCCGGAACAGGCGGAAGTACTGCTGGCGGCTGAACAGGCTGTAACAACTGGGGTGCATTGGCACCTTGTGCATAGGGCGGAGGCAATCTCAATAAATGAGACATTAGGGAATCTTCTTCTAAATCTTTCTTGTTATCGGAAGGGGAAACAGGCAACACCGGATAGCATTTATCTATCGATATACGATGCTGTCTCTCTGAAATTTCCATCGCATTATCAATTTTATCATCTTTAAATCATTGGGCAGCCTGTATAATTGTCATACCCTGTGCTTTCCTATCTCGTTTTGTTTGCTTAATTTCTCTCTGTTTGGCTTCCTTACGCCAAAGGCGGAAAGAGTCAAACATTGTCGGCCGGGCTTTTCTTTTGAATAAAATTGCTTCTAAATTATCTAGCACAACAGGCTCAAAACGACCATTTTCTGGCCATTTTAAAACACCATCTTTCTTCGTGTATCGGGTCCATGCCTCGTTAAAGGCAATGGGGCCAATACCATGTTTTGAATAGAGCTTGTATGTGGGAGTTCCAACCGAAGGAATCGGACAAGAGTCCTCAAGCCGGGAATCTCTATTACAGCCAAAGCAACAAAGTTTTTCAAACTTAGTCAGACCAGGCATCTCGTGATTTCACCGGACTGTTCACAAACTTCAAGGGGATAAAACTCAGTTTACGCAGCACAAACGCACTTACCCTTCGGCTTCGGCTATAGCAATAGTCGAATCTAAGGACCAAAGGAACAGAGGAACAAAGGACCAAAATTGTGGGAGTGACCCACCAAATACTTAACTTAGGATGTCTTCTCACGCCAACAGAGGCCCGTCTATTGTCTCGCCTTACCATACATCACCAAAGGAAGAGCCAAGGTAGGGCGGAAGTCAGGGCAGCAGTCGTCAGTAGCCATCAGGAAGGAGAAACCACGCTGAAAAAGACCTTCGGATCACTTGCGACATACAGGGGTCGCTTGACGTGGATCGCGAATCCTCCAGAATTTTCTTGCGGGGTTCCTCACGACCTTCAGGCAGAACCGGTACCACTGAAGCCGGCCCACGTTGGGCTCCAGTTGAAGAACCAGAACCTTATGGGCCTGGCGGCGCAGGGTACGCCTTAATTTCCGGGGTTCTCCTGCTCAGCTACACAGAGACACAGGACACTCTGTAAGGCGTTAGAAGATCGGATTTATTAGCTGCAGCTAGTACAGTTATCCCAGAAGAACACGAGGTAGGTTCTCGGGAGGCTGGCACTTCACTCCGTGGCGCACAATCTTATATAGTACATATGTGAAATATACATTAACCAAATACACACCCAAAACATACAAGAAAGAGCCAATAAGAAAAGTTGGAAAACAGAACAGAACCAATAGAAAAGGTTTGAAAATAAAGTATCAGATAACTCGAAGAAGCCTCTCCTCCGACTGTGTTTGTCACCCCTCCCACAAACTAATTCATTAACTGATCTGTAATCAACTTGCAGGTGGCGAGATACGTTTGTGTGTTTTGGAGGACAGTTGTGAAACGAGAGAATGCTAGCAGAGGACAGCGAAGGCCAGACGATAAGATTAAGTCAGAAGAGAATAGTGTGAACCAACAGATAGTTGAGACGGGGATTAGGAAAACCGGACAGGGATTAGTGTACTCGGCCAGTCCTAACACCAGCTTTGTAAATAGGGGCAGAAGGCTTATTTCAACAAGAAGCTGCAGGAAAAGCAGAATAGACTTTGTTCGCCGTGCTGCCTGAGTGAGGGCAACACAAAATGGCGGCGGAGCACAAAATGGCGGGTCGATTCGATCACGATCGAAAATCGAATTTCCTCAAGTCAGCCTGAACATCTAACAGACCCTGTGGAACCGAATTCAAATTCACATCCTCCCATTCTTTAATGAGAGTATCACACATTACATTGAAAACATATCTTTGCGTAGGTGCATTCCATTGTGAGAAGGTAGGCATAATATCGGGCACACTGTACTGGGGACCCTCTTTGATCCATTTACGTGCGAGTGATTCCAAATTTTCTCGTTCTTCGGCAGCTGGAAATTGACTACGAGATTGTCTTCGAGAAAAAGCCGGAGATACATTTAAAGCTTCAAAGAAAGGAGATAGAATACCAGAGACAGCGTCCGTGAGTCGCCTATGCACAGACGGAGAATTGGACATGAGGATAGGGGACAAGGTATTAGGCGAACTAACAGAAGGAGAACCGGTAATTGCAGGAGGTGCAGAAGGCAAAGGAGATCGAAGATCAGGAGATGAGGGCAAAGAAGTCGAAGTTAAAGGCAAAACCGGTAGAGGCGGTAATACTGGGAGAGGCAAATGCGGAAGAGCCGGAACAGGCAGAGGTACTGCTGGCGGCTGAACAGGCTGTAACAACTGGGGTGCATTGGCACCTTGTGCATAGGGCGGAGGCAATCTCAATAAATGAGATATTAGGGGATCTTCTTTTGAATCTTTCTTGTTATCGGAAGGGGAAACAGGCAACACCGGATAGCATTTATCTATCGCCATACGATGCTGTCTCTCTGAAATTTCCATCGCATTATCAATTTCATTGTCTTTAAATCGTTGGGCAGCCTGTATAATTGTCATACCCTGTGCTTTCCTGTCTCGTTTTGTTTGCTTAATTTCTCTCTGTTTGGCTTCCTTACGCCGAAGGCGGAAAGAGTCAAACATTGCCGGCCGGGCTTTTCTTTTGAATAAAACTGCCTCTAAATTATCTAGCACATCAGACTCAAAACTACCATTTTCTGACCATTTTAAAACACCATCTTTCTTCGTGTATCGGGTCCATGCCTCGTTAAAGGCAATGGGGCCAATACCATGTTTTGAATAGAGCTCATATGTGGGAGTTCCAACCGAAGGAATCGGACAAGAGTCCTCAAGCCGGGAATCCCTATTACAACCAAAGCAACAACATTTTCCAAACTTAGTCAGACCAGGCATCTCGTGATTTCACCGGACTGTTCACAAACTTCAAGGGGGTAAAACTCAGTTTACGCAGCACAAATGCACTTACCCCTCGGCTTCGGCTATTGCAATAGTCGAATCTAAGGACCAAAGAAACAAAGGAACAAAGAAACAAAGGACCAAAATTGTGGGAGCGACCCACCAAATACTTAACTAAGGATGTCTTCTCACGCCAACAGAGGCCCGTCTATCGTCTCGCCTTACCATACATCACCAAAGAAAGGGCCAAGGCAGGGCGGCAGTCAGGGCAGCAGTCATCTGTAGCAGTCAGGAAGGAGTAACCACGCTGAAAAAGACCTTCGGACCACTTTCGACATACAGGGGTCGCTTGAAGTGGCTCGCGAATCCTCCAAAATTTTCTTGCGGGGTTCCTCACGACCTTCAGTCAGAACCGGTACCACTGAAGCCACCCTACGTTGGGCGCCAGTTGAAGAACCAGAACCTTATGGGCCTGGCGGCGCAGGGTACGCCTTAATCTCCGGGGTTCACCTGCTCAGCTACACAGAGACACGGGACACTCTGTTAGGCGTTAAAAGATCGGATTTATTAGCTGCAGCTAGTACAGTTATCCCAGAAGTACACGAGGTAAGTTCTCAGGAGACTGCCACTTCACTCCGTGGCGCACAATCTTATATAGTACATATGTGAAATATACATTAACCAAAAACACACCTAAAACATACAAGAAAGAGCCAATAAGAAAGGTTGGAAAACAGAACAGAACCAATAGAAAAGGTTTGAAAATAAAGTATCAGGTAACTCGAAGAAGCCTCTCCTCCGACTGTGTTTGTCACCCCTCTCACGAACTAATTCATTAACAGGTCTGTAACCAACTCGCAGGTGGCGAGATACGTTTGTGTGTTTTGGAGGACAGTTGTGAAACGAGAGAATGCTAGCAGAGGACAGCGAAGGCCAGACGATAAGATAAAGTCAGAAGAGAATAGTGTGAACCAACAGATAGTTGAGACGGGGATTAGGAAAACCGGACAGGGATTAGTGTACTCGGCCAGTCCTAACACCAGCTTTGTAAATAGGGGCAGAAGGCTTATTTCGACAAGAAGCTGCAGGAAAAGCAGAATAGACTTTGTTCGCCGTGCTGCCTGAGTGAGGGCAACACAAAATGGCGGCGGAGCACAAAATGGCGGGTCGATTTGATCACGATCGAAAATCGAATTTCCTCAAGTCAGCCTGAACATCTAACAGACCCTGTGGAACCGAATTCAAATTCACATCCTCCCATTCTTTAATGAGAGTATCACACATTACATTGAAAACATATCTTTGCGTAGGTGCATTCCATTGTGAGAAGGTAGGCATAATATCGGGCACACTGTACTGGGGACCCTCTTTGATCCATTTACGTGCGAGTGATTCCAAATTTTCTCGTTCTTCGGCAGCTGGGAATTGACTACGAGATTGTCTTCGAGAAAAAGCCGGAGATACATTTAAAGCTTCAAAGAAAGGAGATAGAATACCAGAGACAGCGTCCGTGAGTCGCCTATGCACAGACGGAGAATTGGACATGAGGATAGGGGACAAGGTATTAGGCGAACTAACAGAAGGAGAACCGGTAATTGCAGGAGGTGCAGAAGGCAAAGGAGATCGAAGATCAGGAGATGAGGGCAAAGAAGTCGAAGTTAAAGGCAAAACCGGTAGAGGCGGTAATACTGGGAGAGGCAAATGCGGAAGAGCCGGAACAGGCAGAGGTACTGCTGGCGGCTGAACAGGCTGTAACAACTGGGGTGCATTGGCACCTTGTGCATAGGGCGGAGGCAATCTCAATAAATGAGATATTAGGGGATCTTCTTCTAAATCTTTCTTGTTATCGGAAGGGGAAACAGGCAACACCGGATAGCATTTATCTATCGCCATACGATGCTGTCTCTCTGAAATTTCCATCGCATTATCAATTTCATTGTCTTTAAATTGTTGGGCAGCCTGTATAATTGTCATACCCTGTGCTTTCCTGTCTCGTTTTGTTTGCTTAATTTCTCTCTGTTTGGCTTCCTTACGCCAAAGGCGGAAGGAGTCAAACATTGCCGGCCGGGCTTTTCTTTTGAATAAAACTGCCTCTAAATTATCTAGCACATCAGACTCAAAACTACCATTTTCTGACCATTTTAAAACACCATCTTTCTTCGTGTATCGGGTCCATGCCTCGTTAAAGGCAATGGGGCCAATACCATGTTTTGAATAGAGCTCATATGTGGGAGTTCCAACCGAAGGAATCGGACAAGAGTCCTCAAGCCGGGAATCCCTATTACAACCAAAGCAACAAAATTTTCCAAACTTAGTCAGACCAGGCATCTCGTGATTTCACCGGACTGTTCACAAACTTCAAGGGGGTAAAACTCAGTTTACGCAGCACAAATGCACTTACCCCTCGGCTTCGGCTATTGCAATAGTCGAATCTAAGGACCAAAGAAACAAAGGAACAAAGAAACAAAGGACCAAAATTGTGGGATCGACCCACCAAATACTTAACTAAGGATGTCTTCTCACGCCAACAGAGGCCCGTCTATCGTCTCGCCTTACCATACATCACCAAAGAAAGGGCCAAGGCAGGGCGGCAGTCAGGGCAGCAGTCGTCTGTAGCCGTCAGGAAGGAGTAACCACGCTGAAAAAGACCTTCGGACCACTTTCAACATACAGGGGTCGCTTGAAGTGGCTCGCGAATCCTCCAAAATTTTCTTGCGGGGTTCCTCACGACCTTCAGTCAGAACCGGTACCACTGAAGCCACCCTACGTTGGGCGCCAGTTGAAGAACCAGAACCTTATGGGCCTGGCGGCGCAGGGCACGCCTTAATCTCCGGGGTTCACCTGCTCAGCTACACAGAGACACGGGACACTCTGTTAGGCGTTAAAAGATCGGATTTATTAGCTGCAGCTAGTACAGTTATCCCAGAAGTACACGAGGTAAGTTCTCAGGAGACTGCCACTTCACTCCGTGGCGCACAATCTTATATAGTACATATGTGAAATATACATTAACCAAAAACACACCTAAAACATACAAGAAAGAGCCAATAAGAAAGGTTGGAAAACAGAACAGAACCAATAGAAAAGGTTTGAAAATTAAGTATCAGGTAACTCGAAGAAGCCTCTCCTCCGACTGTGTTTGTCACCCCTCTCATGAACTAATTCATTAACAGGTCTGTAACCAACTCGCAGGTGGCGAGATACGTTTGTGTGTTTTGGAGGACAGTTGTGAAACGAGAGAATGCTAGCAGAGGACAGCGAAGGCCAGACGATAAGATAAAGTCAGAAGAGAATAGTGTGAACCAACAGATAGTTGAGACGGGGATTAGAAAACCAGACAGGGATTAGTGTACTCGGCCAGTCCTAACACCAGCTTTGGAAATAGAGGCAGAAGGCTTATTTCGACACGATGCTGCAGGAAAAGCAGAATAGACTTTGTTCGCCGTGCTGCCTGAGTGAGGGCAACACAAAATGGCGGTGGAGCACAAAATGGCGGGTCGATTCGATCACGATTGAAAATCGCATTTTCTCATCCTCCATCCTTTAATGATGTCAACTTGCGGTAGTTATATTCTGATAATTGTGTTTACTCCCTCTACGCTATTTGGCATGTAAAAAGATCCTGGCGACCTGTGAGGGTTCTTGCAGATAATTGGATAGACAAGAATCCGGCCCTATCAGTTGGTAGCAGAGACGGATGGTTATTTCCGATAGCGAGGGAAGATTTAGATTAGGATAAGTGATCCTTGAGGCCCATAGACGCTAAGTGATGGTGAATCATCAGATGGTGAGCAGCAGACGACGGCGGCTGATGGACATCGACGGAGAGCAGCAGTGCGGCAGAAAGCAGCAGTTCGAGGAGCGAGTATGAATAGGGTGGGATGTTGTAGATTGCGGTGTTGATTGGTTGTGTGATGTCTTGCGGAGTTGGAGTGAGTGTTGAGTGATTGTGAGATCAGGCTGTGAGTGCACGCAGCCCGGGAAAGTCTTAGGCTCAACGAGTAGCTTAAGCGATTGGGTGTAGAAGACACCCGCGGTAGATTTTGTTGACCACCCGAAGGAGATCGTGAGGCGCCATCGATCACCTGGACCGAGATAGGGGGAACGAATGTGTGAGTGTATGGCAAACCGACGCTGGTCGTGGGTTGTTGTATGTGAATTTGAGTATTTGTAACCTATCAGAGGCGATCTGTCTGGCCGGACGGGGACGGACAGTTGCCAACCGAGGTCGACAACTTAGAGAGACTGTGGACGTACAGTCAGAGAAGTAACTTGTTTGGGACAAACGGTTATTTCAGCGAATGGGATGAATGCAAGGGTGAGACGTGAGTTGTGAAGGAGGAAAAGTGACGTCAGAGGGTGTCGCGCTGCGATAGGTCGGTTGGTGTGAGTCGCGTTGTCATTGGTGGATTGATATCAGGAAGTAACGAAAAATTGTGTGCGTTCAGAATTTGGTCATTATGAAATGCTTTAAAGTTTTCCTAGAATTGTGTAGAGGTGACAAACATGTGGTTACTCGTGGGGGAGAAGAAGCCCCTCCCGAGGATACTCCGGCACATTACATGGCAAGAAATGTGGGGTTGCATACTATAATTTGGCTTGAAAATTGGCATAAAATGACCCAAGGCGAAGGAGAATTAGCTTTCCCGAGATATGGTTCATTCAGGTTGGAAGTGTTGTACCAGTTTAAGTCTGTGATGGCAGCGTTACGACCTTTGCCAAGGCCAACACAATTTGAAGCATTGCATGCGTGGATTAGAGCAGCGCATGATAGGAAAAGATTTAGAACCCAGGAAAGGATGAAAAAGTCGATTAAGGCGTTCCAGGATGCCAGATGGGATGCAGAAGAGAAAAGATGGCAAGTACAGGCAATAGAAGGACACAGGTTGTATCCCTTACTAGTAAAGACTGATAATTCAAAAGAAAAGAGAGCGGATGATGAGGATGACAGTGATACTGATGATAGCCTATTAGAGAGGTCATTATCTGAGAGACCACCTCCATACAACCCAGATGCCCCGGAAGGGAGGTCAGCTCAGATGGAAGGGACTGGGGGGGTACCAACCCAGTCAGATGTGAGAGTAGAAGGAAAGATCTCGACAGGAGCTGAGGGTACGAGGAATCAGTCTGTAGCTAGCACAGAGGTTGGGAGAGGTGCGAGGTTACCGGATGCTCTAAAGGTACCGGTCACTGTTGGACCTATTGTTTCTGTTTACGACCCAGATCAAGAGAAGGTTGGAAGCTCAGTACGGTCAGCTGTAGGAGTGCGGAGTGTGACCGAGGGAAGTGGGCCAGTGAGTGGAATGGAGCAGACTCTGAAGCCTATTGAATGGAGTATGCCATTACCAGCCACAGCAGACTCCTCTAGGGGACAGGGAGAGCCGAGACCAGTGAGACCGAGGTCTTTGGCCGAGTCAAGATCAGATTTGCGAATGTGGACACCACCAGTGAGAAACCAGAACCAGAGTGTGTTAGCAGCAGAAAGCGAACGAGGCACAATAGTGAATCGTTCTGTTCCTATGAGTATGTCAGAAGACAGTAGGTCACAGGAATGAGAATGTGAGTACAATGAAAGGGATGGTGTAGGCTGTAGAGAGGTACTGAAGGGAGCCCTGAAAGGGAGGATGTTAGATGTTGTAAGATTGAAGGCAGAGGTGGATGAGATAATAAGTTGGCCAAGCGGTATGATGTGGATTTGTCTAAAACTAAATCATTGCAAGGAAGTCATAGGTTGCAGTACAGTGACCAGGAACTAGAAGAGAAAAGAGTAATGGGATTGAGAACCCATATCAAAGATTTAATCATAGCAATGCGTGCATGGATTATGCTTGACAAGTGGGAAGAAAGATGGTCCAAGAAGAAAATCTCTAAGAAAACAATGGGAGAGACACCACCTCCGGGTGGAGGGATGATGGAGATAGGGAATTACCCTTTACGAGAAGTGCAGAATGGAGGATATGTACATGTACCTTGGAGTAGGGGTGATTTGGCTGCCTTCACAAATGATTTTCCCCGACTTAGGGAGAAACCTGTGGAGTGGTATAAGCAAGTCGATCGCTTTGTCAAAATTTGAAAGGTATTGTGGATTGATCTGAACACCTTATTTGACATTGTGGTTCCGAGTGATTTGTGGTCGGCATGTAAAATTGCTGTTGAGTGGCCGACTTCGGAGCCTGACAGGGACCCGATTTTGAATGGTCCGTCTCCTATAGTGATGAAAAAGTTCGAACAAGTGAGTACTTGGTTGAAGTCAAAAATCTCACCTCAGGACATCGATTGGGTGAAGATAGATAGGACAGTGCAAGAGCCTAAGGAGACTGTGCATGAGTTTTATGAGAGACTTTTGCAGGCTTTTAAACAGTACAGTGGTCTAGATGTGTTGGATACGAAAGCTATGGGACAGTTTGTTTCTAAGTTTGTGTTGGGATTGAGGCCAGAGGTTACTCTCTTGATACAGCACCATTTGATTTGTTGGCAGAACAAGCCTGTAGATGAGATTTTACGGTATGCTAGATACTGTAGTGATGAGATAGAATCCAAGCACAGGAAGTTGAAGGATAAACTGATGCTTGAGCAGATGCAAACAGCCCAGGGACAGCCTAATGGGGGAACGTTGGGAAGGAAACAGGGAAACAATCAAGGAGGAATTCAGAATGCCCAGGGTCAGGGAAGGCCAAAGTCAATAGACCCTAAGACAGGAATGGATGTGGCGACATTGAAAAAGAATACAGCATGTCATCTTTGTCACCAGATTGGACACTGGAGACGCGAGTGTCCTCTGAACCCGTTGAACCAGATACAGCAGGAAGGAGAGATAGTCCAGGTTGCTGTGGCGGACGTGGTCCCTACAGTGACCCGACCTAAGATGGTCAAATGGGGGATGGGTATTCCGCAGATGCAGGTTCCCCAACCACCCAAGATACAGAATATGCAACAGGGAGCTCGGACATATTTGCAGATGCCCATGTTTGAAGGGAGTGAGGAAAACGATCTAGATCCGCTGGCACGACCATGCTCGAGAGGAGAAGAGGATTGTGCGCTTGGAGCTGTCTTAGAGGTAGATCAGAAGGGACCCTTTGTGGAAGCAGATATTGACGGTCACCCTACGACCTTTTTGGTTGATACGGGTGCTACTCGATCGATTGTAAGATCTGCAGTGGTCCCAGACCTACCCCTTTCTGGACAATCAATCCAAGTCGTCGGCGTGGCAAATAAGAAACTGACTAGTCCATTGACGGAGCCAATCCCAGTCAAGATTGGGAATTTCAGCGATCGACATCAGTTTGTGGTGTGTGATTCTATCCCAGTTTGCCTGTTAGGTAGAGATCTATTGTGCAAGCTTAACTGCACTATCTATTGTACCCCGAAGGGAGTGGAAGTACAGACAAGGGATGACGATGCGACCTTTAAGGTTGCGAATCAGCGTGTGTGTGTGGAAATGTACCCAGCATTGACGGTGGAGGAACTTCCAGTTGATCTGAGGGATTCAGTGTCAATTGACGTATGGGACCTCAGTGGAGAGGAGATCGGATTAGTCAAGGGAGTAGACCCAGTGAAAATCCAGATTAAGCCAAATTTAGAGTTCCCGAGGACGCCCCAGTATAAGTTGTCACCTGAAACTATTGCAGGGAATAAACCTGTAATTGAGTCCATGATCAAGTAGGGAATTCTGAGGGAGATCATGGGTAGCCCATGCAATTCGCCGATTATGGGACTACAGAAGCCGAGTGGGAAATTCAGGATAGTACAAGACTTGCGAAAAATAAATGAGATAGTCGTGCCAATTTGTCCAGTGGTACCGAATCCGTCCGTGATCCTGTTTCAGATCCCATGTGAAGCTGAGTGGTTCACAGTGATTGACTTGTGTCAAGCATTTTTCTCGATTGCTCTGCATGAGGAGAGCCAATTTCTTTTTGCTTTTCGGCTGGAAAATCGTGTGTTAACGTGGTGTCGTATACCACAGGGGTATACAGAGAGCCCGTCTATCTTTAATCAGATCTTGAAGAAAAATCTCAAAGGTCTTGTGTTGCCACAGAACTCTGTTCTAGTGCAGTACATTGACGATCTGCTTGTTGCGTCAGAAACTGAGGACGCTTGCAGGATCGATACCGTTGCCCTGTTGAATTATTTGGCGGAGAATGGGCATAAAGTGTCTCCGAACAAATTGCAGTATTGTTTGAGTGAAGTACAGTATTTGGGTCACAGAATTGAGAAAGGCAAGAGAAAGGTGGCACTAGATCGCACTGAGGCTATTCTGAAAATGCCTGTTCCCACTACTCAGAGAGAAGTCCGAATGCTCTTGGGAATGGTTGGTTATTGTCGCCAATGGATCCCAAACTTTTCCTTTGAAGCGAAGCCTTTACAGCGGCTGACGCGTAAGGATGTGAGTGATCCTGTACCATGGGACGAAGACTGTTTAAGGTCATTTTTGAGGCTGAGAGAAGCCTTGTGTTACACTCCAGCTTTGGGAATGCCTGATTACAACAAGGCATTTGCCTTATTCTGCTGCGAAAGGGAAGGTTGCGCATTGGCAGTTCTAACTCAGACTCATGGAAGTGTCCGTAGACCAGTTGCCTGCTTTTCAGCTACTTTAGATCCAGTAGCTTCTGCGTTGCCCGGATGTCTCAAATCCGTTGCCACAACGGGTGTCAGTATCGAAAGATGTGAGAGCATTGTCATGGGTCATCCGCTTACTGTTTATGTACCACATTCTGTTGAACTGTTGATGACCAGGACTAAAACACAGCACCTCACGAATAATAGGTTGACGCGTTATGAACAAGTCATCCAAGAGGTGTTCTGTTTTAAATCCTGCCACACTGTTGCCTATTCCAAATGTAGACGATGAAGACTGTGAGGACCATGATTGTCTTGATGTGACTGAATTGTGCACCAAACCGAGACCTGACATTGTCGATGAGCCGCTTCCAGAGTTAGTGAAATTTTCTTTGTGGACGGTTCATGCTTAAGAGACAGTGCTGGTCGACTGAAAGCAGCGTTTGCTGTATGTACCCTAACAGGAGTGGTTGAAGCCGCTTATTTAGAAGGAGTATACTCCGCACAAGTGGCTGAACTTACTGCTTTGACCCGTGCCTGTTTGGCTGCTGACAAGATCCGTATAACAATTTATACAGGTAGCCAGTATGGGTTTGGTGTCGTTCATGACTTCGGACAGCTATGGTCACAGAGAGGGTTTATGACATCTTCTGGTTCACCCATTAGAAATGGGGATTATGTGAGGCAATTGTTGGAAGCATTGCAAAGTCCAGAGGAAATCGCAGTTGTTAAGTGTTCTGCACACTCCAAGGGGAATGACTTTGTGTCATTAGGTAATAACTATGCAGATGAAGTTGCTCGATTTTGTGCAGAACAGGGATGCACATTCACTGAAAGGCATGTCGAGGGAAGCCAAGAAAGAACCAATTTCAACGTGATGTTAGCCATGGCTGATACATGGGAAGAACTGAAATGGTTGCAGGATGAAGTTTCCGATCAAGAACGGGATAGTTGGGTGAGAGCTGGATGTGAGAAGGGAGATGTGGATGTATGGATTTCGAATGATGGAAGAGCTGTGTTACCGGAATGTCTGTTGAATCCTATGGCAAGATTGATACATGGTGCTGTACATCTTGGCAGAGATGCGATGGTGCGAGTGTTTCGTCAAACGTGGTACAATCCGGAGTTTCGTGCAGTAGCTGAAACTGTGTGTCAGAGATGTGTTATATGTCAACAAATGAATGTAGGGAAAAGGACGGCTGTGACGCTGAGTCATATTGGGAGGTCAGGTGGGCCTTTCAACAGAATGCAGTTGGATTTCATTGAAATGCCAAGGTGCAATGGGTTGAGGTACATATTAGCTGTAGTATGTGTCTTTTCTAGATGGGTGAAGGCTTACCCAACACGTAGGTGTGATACACTCACCGTAGCCAAGTTACTACTGAGAGAGCTGATCCCGAGGTTCGGTTTCCCGACCTCTTTTGAGTCAGACAGAGGAACGCATTTCCATAGTGAGATCATGAAATTGCTTTGTGCTGCCCTGAATGTAGACCAAAGGTTGCATTGCAGTTATCGACCAGAGGCTTCTGGGATTGTGGAACAAGTTAATGGGACTTTGAAAGCCCGGATGGCAAAAGTGTGTTCTTCGACATCTTTGTAATGGCCAGACGCATTACCCTTAGTTCTCATGAGTCTCCGTAGTGTGCCTGATAGGAGGACTGGATTGTCGCCTCATGAGATCCTCATGGGGAGAGCGATGCGTTTGCCGGCAATACCAGCAGCAGCTGTTCTAGCCGCAAGTGACCTGTGCCACGACTTGTGCCCAGGGGATTGGGTACTTGTGCGTAAACACGTGAGGAAGAGTTGCCTGGATGCTCGTTGGCGTGGGCCGTACCAGATAATCTTGGTTACAAATACAGCAGTGAAGTGTGGGGGATTGCCAAACTGGGTGCATGCCTCCCATATCAGAGTTCCAGCACCCTTGGAAGATACAGCCCCTCTCGTGAATGAAAATCCAGCTGAGGTGGCAGAGCCATCTGAGAGGGCAAGTCAAGCTGTGAGGGTTGCTGAGGCAGTTGGTGGTGCACTAGACCGAGCTGAAAGGGGATGTGCAAGTCGAAATCCCGAATTTGACTCAGACGAAGAAAGTGTTGCTGTGGGTGGAGTAGAGTCAAATTCTTCTGAAGAAGGAAGTAGGGCACAGGGTACTCAAAGGTAGAGCAGAAGTGCCACAGAAGCAGAAAGGGTTTGGCCCGTGAGTCAGAGACGGGTAAACTTGCGAGTGGCACCGGGAAGAGATCTTGCCCCAGTTTCCGAAACATCTGAATCAGAGCAGAATGATGAAGAGCAAGCTCAAGGTGGTCTGAGAAAGTCGAGGAGAGCAAGAGTGCCGTGTCGAAGGTACGCCTCACCAAAGTGGACATACGCTGTGACTGATGTCAGGCATACCGAGCACGGGGAGGCTGAAATCCTTGACACTGGTCAGCAGTTCTCCGAACCTGAAGATAGAAGCGTTGCTGAAAATCCCAGGATTGGAGATCGATGGGATATTGACCCTCAATATTCCGAGTCCACCGCTTCTGAGTAAAGTTCGTGAACTGATTTTGGAAACCTTAGTCTTTCCGACTTTTGTTGTTATACCAGCGCCTCAGGAGTTGATGACACTTCGAATTGAAATCTTGCAGGGGGTCCTAGAGCTGTTGGGACCGAATATTGTTCTGGACTGATGGTGAACTTGTGTTGTATATCAGTCTGAAAGAAGATAACCTAGGCCCAAGTGGAAGAAGAATACATTTAGGGATTTTCCGTTGGAGAAAACGAAAGAGGGCTAGGGAAGTCTTGTTCTGGACTGTGTAAATAAGGGACTGATAATTGTTAGGGGTTTTCCAGCTTCAAAGTGGTGACTGAACTGAGTTGACAAGAAACTTTGGATGGGAAAGAGACTTTTACCTGTTGTCATTGAACTGAACTCTGAGAACTATACGAAGATGGCAGAAGCTGGAAATACTCACCGTAGGGCTAAATTAGTGATAGGTACACTTTTAGGGGTAGTGATAGCTGCTATAGTTGCGATAGTTGTAGCCTCATATATAGTGTCACAGGAGCAGGAGGGGGAGGTACAGGGGACACCTACACCTACCACTTCCAGCCAAAAAGGGGTTACTATAGGAGCTCAAAGAGCTTTGACACTTGAAGAGAGTCGTAGACTTCATGTAGACCTATCTAGAGGTGATTTCAAGCTTAATGCTTATGCAAAGCTGTTGTATGAGTATGTTGACGCGATGGATGCGAAGGATTGCTATGTGTGTATGCAGTTGCCTTCTTCTGTAGATGAGGGTATTAGATACCATCACCTTCCACTAACATATGGGATTTCTTGCAGCTTATTGCTTAGCCTGGAAACAGTTTGAGTATTTCTTCTCAAACTATGATGCAGTACTTCCTGAAGTTCCGGCATATAAGCACTTGAATAAGTATGATTATTATAAGTCAGAAGATAGACTTCGGACTTATTTCATACCGACTACGAGTTTAGATACAGCTTATGCTCATCAACATAATTTGACGTGCTTATTGTCGGAAACGGAAAAGAAGTTTATTGGCCAGATTGAGGATAGATAGAGAAAACTAACCCAGACACGAAACACAGGAGAGAGTCCAGTAGATTGGACTGAGGAGGAGAGATTACACAGATCCAAGGGAAGCTATGGACCTATAGCATTAGATCAAGTACAGAAGGGGAATTTGAACGTAGGACGTCCTCAGACCTATTATGATAAGGTTCCAGTGGGACATAGTACGTGTGACCATACTTTTACTATGGAAGATTCTGCTAAGAACTTTTTGCAGGGTCCGGTGCAAGTGATTCCAACGGTGTATTTCGTATGCGGAAAGAATACTTATGTGAGATTGCCTGTGAATTGGTATGGCACATGCTACTTGGCTATCATTTTTCCGAAGATTTACCATACAGAAGATTTAAATTTGTTAGAGACAGGACATCATTCTAAAGTGCGAAGAGCTGTGAGTGCAGCTGCAGTGATTGGTGATATCTTTGGAGCAATGATACCCGGTTTGGGCGTGGTCTTGAATGACGTGAAAATAGGAAAGCTGGCGACTGTGGTTGATGAATTGTCAATGAACACGGCGAGGTCATTGCTGTTGGTTGATGGAGAGATGTTATCGATAAGAACGATGGTTTTGCAAAATCGTCTTGCTTTAGACGTGTTATTGGCAAAAGAGGGCAGAGTCTGTAAATTGCTGAAGGTCCAGGAATGCTGTACGTATATTCCAGAAAATAGCAAGAATCTGGAGAAATATCTAGACAACATTACCACGATTCACCAGGAGATTGTGGAGTTGACTGAAGAGAATGTGTGGGAAAAGATTGGTAAAGGATTTGGTCGTATTGGAAGTTGGTTTGCAAACTTGGGAAAAGGGTTCCTTGGATTTGTGCTGAAGCCACTGGTTATCGTTGTGGTTTGTGTGATCTGTTTGTGGGGACTTATTAGAGCCTGTAAATGGTACAGGGGAAATAAGGTTGAGAGAGCTCTCAGAGCGAATGAGAGAAGAATGGCGAGACTGCAGGACAGTCAATATCAGAACCTTAAAAGGATGGAGGGGTTCCGACAGAGTAGAATGGCAACAAGCACTGTTTAGGTCGGTTCTTTCTCCAAAGGGAATGAAGTTGTGATGGTGTGATGACAATTGTCATCAAAGGAGGGAACTGATAGAGCGCCATGTGATTCTGAGATTTGTAGGGGTGCATCATATTCCCCGTTAGTCGGCACCCGCATATAATCGATGTATGTTTAGAAGCGTCATAGAAATGGCTTTGCTATAACCATTTAACATAGAAGTCTTAGACATGTAATAACGTTTTGCGAAGTTTAACGTTGCAAGTTATCGAGAATGTATTTAGAATAATGTAGATGATTAGGTTTCACAATCAATGTAATGGATTAAATGTGTGCCACGTTAGAATTAAAAAGTAGGTTGCTTATTTACGAGATGATTATGTTGAATTAATGCTTAGAATGTGGTTTCATAATGCGTTTAAATTTGTAAGGCCTAACTGCATATGTAGAAGAGAAGGCCTGTTCATTTCTTATTTTAGCTGATTTCTTGGTTAAGGCTTGAGTTGCCGTGAAATGTAAAACCTCAAGATGCGAAGAGCTTTCCTTTTTGTTCCCATGTTTCGTTGCAGGTGCAAGAACATTTAGCTCATTAGTCAGAATAAGTCTTTGTTTTAGGAGTTGAGATACGGCGAGAAGCCTACAGGGGAGTGCATTGGAATGTGCAACTGTAACTCTTAGTATGGAAGGTGCCTGGGACCCAAGGTCAAGCTAACGGACGATGGAAGATGGACAGCTCGGGATGGAAATTTACCGGAGGAAGACCTGGCTGAAGAGGTGTGCCGAAGGGCGTGTTCTGCGATTTTGGGTTTTGTATTAGGGACAGACTCCCGTGGGTTGAGCAGATGAGATTTAGGCGGGAAGCTAGAAGGAGCATCCAAGATCGAGCTCTCACTAAGTGAAGACTTCTTAGGAAGTTTCACTCCTGACACCTTTTCCATGATTCTCTTGCTTGGGAGGGAATGCTAAGTAGGGATGCCACTCTAGAATAGAGTAGGGACAGAATTGTTTTGACTAATGATTCCAAAAATTGATCTCAGCATAACGATTCTTTATTTGATGCTTTTAGAATCTGTAATTCTTTTTATTTTTAGTCGAATGCGAATTCTTCGTAGGCTAGCTTTTGTATTAGTGCCCATTTATTTTTTGTGCCTTGTATTGAGGTGCCTTTATGTTCAGATGTTTTTGCTCATAATAAAATCACGGAAATTTTAGATCCTGAGTCCTCCATCCTTTAATGATGTCAACTTGCGGTAGTTATATTCTGATAATTGTGTTTACTCCCTCTACGCTATTTGGCAAGTAAAAAGATCCTGGCGACCTGAGAGGGTTCTTGCAGATAATTGGTTAGACAAGAATCCGGCCCTATCACCTAAATGAGCAGACAGTTCAGAAGCGAGCGAGGCAGAGCGGCAAGACCACCAGCACCACCAGCCGGTATGCCAGACACATGAAAACAGTGAATCGCAGTTCCTCCGATGAGTCGGAAGAAACGGCAGCACCTGTGAGTGTGGCACGACTGTATCTAATGTCAGATGCCCCCAAGGAAGACAGGAGACCAGAGCACATTCATCTTGTGGAGAAGCATCAAATAAAGAAAACCACAACCGTGGACATTGAAGTAGGGCGACATAATACACGGTTCGTGCTTGACAGCGGGGCGACATGCAACATCATGTGCATGTTGGAGTATGAGAAGATGAAAGTGAGGTTGCCGCTATCACCGTCCACTGTTGATGTGTTCATGTGGGGCTCCAAAAAGCCAGTAGAGAACATGGGGAAGTTCACAGAGACCTTAACGTACAAAGACAGGTCCTGCCAAGAAGCGATACACGTGCTGAGAGGTGACATCCCAGCACCATGCCTGCTAAGCAATGGCCCGGCGCAGGTGATGGGTCTATTAGCAATGACATATCACATGTCGGAGAAACAGAACATTCTACAGGAACATCCGGCCCTACTGCAAGGCCTAGGAAAACTGAAAGGGAAACAAATAACGTTGCACATCAATGAGGCGATCAAGCCAGTAGCACATCATCGGCGGGTGCCCAAACACCTACAACCACAAGTTGAAGAGGAAATTAAAAGTTTACTGGCCCAGGACATCATTGAGCCTGCAGAAGGGCCAACGCCATGGATGTCTTCAATAGTGGCGGTTCCAAAAAAGAACACATCCAAGATACGCATTTGTGTGGACATGAGGGTACCGAACACAGCAATTGAGCGAGTACGCCATCCGGGGCCACATCTAAACGAGATGATCAGCTGTCTCACTGGGACCTGCCGATTCTCGAAGTTAGACTTGTGCAAAGGGTACCACCAACTAGAGCTTGACCAACAGTCAAGATACATCACCCCGTTCTCGACGCACATGGGCCTGTTGCGCTACCAGCGACTGAGCTTTGGCATTTCATTGGCTGCAGAGATATTTCAAGAGACGATAAGGCAGGTGATAAGGCCGGTGAAGAACAGCCTAAACTATAGTGATAACATTCTAGTATTTGGGCGAACAGATGAGTAACAGGACAAGGCCCTGCATCAAGTATGCCTACAGCTGGAACAAGCGGGACTAACATTGAACGCAGACAAGTGTGAGCTGGGGAGAAGTGAATTGGTATTCTTCGGACACATCTTCTCCAAGAAAGGAATGAGGCCAGATCCCAGCAAAGTAGAGACACTGAGAAACGCGAATCCTCAGACAGAAGTCGCAGAAGTAAGTTCATTTCTGGGGCTTGCCAGCTACTGTGCTTGCTACATCAAGGACTTCGCCACGGTGAGCACACCGCTCCGAGAGCTAACAAAGCAAGGTCAGAAGTTCCTCTGGTCACAGGAATGCAGTTGGGTGTTTGAAGCCATCAGAATGGCCGTCATAACTGTAGATCATCTTGCCTATTTTGACCCTTCGCTATGCGCTGAGCTGACAGTAGACGCCAGCCCAGTCGGACTGGGAGCCATACTAGCGCAGCACCTGCGGGGAAAGATTCACCAAGAAAGATTGTTGCGCGTGCAAGCAAAAGTTTGTCTGACATTGAGAGGGCGTACTCCCAACCAGAAAAAGAAAGCCTAGCAGTGGTGTGGGCGTGTGAACACTAGCACATGTTCTTAAACGGGAAGTCGTTCCCCATCATAACAGATCATCAGGCTCTGGTGACAATATATGGAAATCCGTCAGCAAAAATGCCACCTCGCATTGAGTGCTGGGGCATACGGTTGATGGATTATGACTTCAAAATTGTGCACAAGCCAGGAAAAGAACACAACCCGGCTGACTACATGTCGAGACACCCTCTACCACAGAGACCGCATCAATGGCTGTGGAATATCTCAATTTTGTACTAAAGCAAAACACTCCGGTGCCAATAACATTAGCGGAGCTAGAGCAGGAGACAGCGAAGGATGCCACCATGCAACTGGCCAAAAAAACAACAAGGATGCAGAGATGGAGACACATTAACAACACCTGCACCTGGGGAGAGGGAGTAAACAAGGAGGAAATGCTAGCACTAAAGAAGATACATGAGGAACTGTCAGAGACAGAAACAGGGATAATGATGCGAGGAACAAGGATAGTGATACCAAGTTCACTAAGGTGACAGACAGTCAATGTGGCACATGAGTCACACCGCGGCATGGTTGCAACAAAAAAACTACTAAGGGAGAAAGTCTGGTTCCCTGGCCTCGATAGAATGGTGGAAGATGCCATCGCGATGTGTCACATCTGTCAAACAACAGGACAGCCAGCAAAGCCCGAACCGCAACAAATGTCGGAACTCCCAAGGGCAGTGTGGACAACATTGGCAGCTGACTTCTTTGGGCCACTGGACACGGGCAACTACCTGCTTGTGATCATTGACGAATACTCACGATTCCTCATTGTGCGCCATGTATCCTCAACGTCGGCAACAGCGACGCTACCAATCCTGGATGACACATTTGCAGCCTGGGGCTCCTCAGAAACTCTAAAGACAGACAATGGTCCACCATTCTCAGGAGAAGAGTTCCAAAAATTCATGACCTACCTGGGCATTCATCACAGGAAGATAACACTGTTGTGGCCACAAGCAAGCGCAAGGTGGAACGGGTTCATGGGGACATAAAGAAAGCTGTCCAACGAGCGAAGCTGGCGCAAATCTCCATCGGACAAACCCTGTGTCAGGTAGTGGTGGGCAGAATTTGCGAAAGTGACTTTCGCAAATTATCGCGAAAATGTTACAAATCTCCGCAAACACGTGGAAATATCGCGAAGATGCGGAAGTTTTTTTCCCGCCCGTTCGCGGTATTTTCTGCATGTTCGCGGCTCGCCAACTTACCCATGCGGTTGCTTGCGGGCGCGGCCATCTTGTTTTCACTCTTCTCGCGGTGCATGATCGAAGAAAGACGTGATCGCGTGACCAATGACATTACTGCGGGCGCGAACTGTCGCGAGACAGCGCAAATGGCTACCAACAATACAACATCTTGTGGAGAACGCGACCGGATCGGGAAAACTTGTCGGCGAACGCGGGGATTCAGGTAAGGCGATTGCGCGCGCACGGGAATGTATTATTTTACAGCGCGAGCAAAAACCAAATTATCGCTAAGCTGCGGAATACGGAAATTTTGACATTTTCGGGCTCTCCGCGGAACGCGAAAATGTCAAATTATCGCAATTTCCGCGAGCGGAACGGAAATTTAGCCCAGGCCTAGTGTCAGGTACTACGAGACTATAGAAACACCCCCCACAGCTCCACGGGAAGATGCCCCGCTGAGTTAGTGCTGGGAAGGACAAGCAAAACGAGGCTGCCACAGATAGAAGCAACGGTGTCACCAGAGCACAGCAGAACTGCAGCTAAAGACAAAGAGGCTAAAGAAAAGATGAAAGCATATGCAGATGCAAGGCGACATGCCACTCCGGCGCACCTCAAAGAAGGGGATGCAGTGGTAGTGCGTCAGCAACAGCAAAGAAAGTCCGACAGCCTGTTTTCAAAGGACCCGGCCAAGATACTGCAGCAGAAGGAAGCAAAGCAATTGATCACAACGGAAAGGGAACGGACAAGGTTGAAGGGCCAGCAGAAGAACTCCAGGAAGAGGCTTGTCCACGAAGAGTGAGCAGATGGCAAAAAGACTTATTGAAGAAATGCAGCGAGGGGGATGCACACCTATCATGTTCTTTGCTCTGAGCTATCTTTTCCTTTCTTTCTCACCTATCTCTACTTCTTTTTCTCTCTCTCTTCTCTCGTCATTTCTTTGTGACAAAGGAGGGAGATGTAGTGGCCTGGGGTGAAGGGCACCAGGACCCTGCACCAGACCACAAGGCAGGAAGGAACTGGACACCACTTCCGGTCAGGGAGTGGGCAGGGGCAGACACTAATGAGGAGGACACGAGGATAGACGTGCATGTGGGCACAGAAGCAAATACAGCAAATAAAGAATAAAGTAACCATACCTGATTCCTGCGTGGTTCCTGGGGTCCGAGAACACGACAGAGGTGAGTAATCTCACTTCTCGTGAATCATGCTTATCGCTTGCGGAGTTCTTCCACGGAAAGTCAGTTTTTGTGCTGTTCTTTTGGTGCTGCTTGGCAGAACCTGGAGGTATATTTGCAGATGCCTGCAATACCAAGGGGGGCTGAAGATGGATAATGTGAGGGCTGTGGGTCTAGTCCTTGAGAGAAGTATGTGAGGGTGTAGGATTAGTTTTGTTGCAGGTTATAAATACAACTACCTTGTTGCCTGATGCCATTATGTAGGTTATTTTTATAATCCAAGGTTGTGTGGGTGGAAATGGAGAGGTGGGATAAAGATGAACTAGTGGTGTCCTAGTCAGTAAAGATGGTAGGTCTGTCATCAGAGTTACTATTCGTAACTAATCTATACACTTTTAGGGGCATTAGAGTACCAAACATTGTGTTCAGTATAATGACACTGACATTGGATTTTGACCTTCCCATATTGATACAGAGGGATGTGCAGCTTGCGTTTCTGGTTATGCTAACCTGATATCGTTTTTTTCGCATAAGGGATTTTTGTGATCTTCAAGACAGAGAAGAACAACCATTGTTCAACAACAGCTAATAGGTCTGGGGTGAATGTGCTAATGTATGTAGATTTAGCACATTAGAATGAGGCACATGGGAGGGAGCCAGCAGTAGCCGAAAAAAGAAGCTATAGCTGTAAAGTAATACCTCATGCAGTTCACTGCAAACACTTGAGTGAAAGTGGAAGGATACACCCAAACTGCCAATAGCATTAGGAGAGAGATGTACACTCCACTAGACTGAGCCACAATATAATTGAAAATGACACAAGTCAATTGCTAAAAAAAAGACTGGTCAAAGAAAGCTAAGGGCTCAAAGGAGCAAATCCAATGCCCTCTCTTTAGCAACAGGTCTGTTTGACATATACGCAAATTCCAGACCTACAAAGCATAGTGTGTTGGTATAGAAGATAATGTCATTAGAATTAGACAGTAGGTCCGTTTAATGGATTTGGAGCCCAGTAAGACAGTATGATATATTTGACTGATTCAAATTTTTGGGTTGGCATTAAAGCGTGTTGTTTGTGGTATCTGAGGACAGCTCTGGATAGGCCTTGGGAGAAGAGATGTTCCAAGGGGTTTACAGAGGCATCTCTCACATAAAGCACTTTATGTTTTAGGTTTGGTGTTCCTACTAAAGCATACAAAAAGCAGTAGACTATTGATCTTGAGAAGCTGGTTTAGTGTGAGACAGTCAAAAAATGTAGACAAGACCAATCACAGAGAAAGAATGTGAAAATATGATGCCACACTGGGTATAAAGGGTGTGCAACAGAATTACTTCATATTTGATTAAAAGCGCATTGAGGTGCAAAATTACCTCTCAACTCCCTCCCTATCCCTCAGTCCACCTCTCTCTTCCGTTCTTCACATTCTCATAACATTTTACATATCCCTCAATGTCACAGGTCACTTCAAGTACCACATTCGCTCCACCAGCTTTAACCTGGTGTGCTCTGCTACATTAATGCTAGACTGCTTGTCTTTGCCACTGCTTGTTTGTTTAGTGGTGTATTGTTCATAAACTTCAATATATATACTAGCATACAGTTGTTAGGAATGGGATTTCTGGTTGGCTAGGGCAGGCGCCTAAGCCAGGCAGAAACCACCACTCTAGTCAGGGCAAGGGAGTTACACACCAAAGATAGCCCCTGCTCATCCCCTTGGTAGCTTGGCATGAGCAGTCAGGCTTATCCCAGAGGCAATGTGTGAAGCATTTGCGCAGCACACACACACAGCAGCGACACACTTGGCACACCACAAAAGAAACTCCACACAAGGTTATATAAAAATTGCCTTTGTATTACTCACTAACACATTAGAATGCAACACACATATATACACTGTGCCACCTGGCATTTGGCATTACTTTACAGGGGATTATACACATGACAGGGCCAATCAGGCCACTGTCATAACCATTAGAACGCAAGTAGCGAAAATAAACCAACCAGCAACTACTGGTATTAGCACTTAGGCATAAACCACATTAAGCATTCACATTAGGCATCAACACATAAATCACATTTAGCAGTGCATCATAGTACCACTAGTAAGGTGCATTTATCCTCTTAGGGCCTTGCGCCCCACCAGAACACAAGTTGCTCCCAGGCCAACTGGCCTTCCTCAGGAGGCCCGTCTTGGGCTCCCCGGCAACGCCCTTTGTCTACAAAGTCAGGTTTCTAGGCTGCTGATGCAGCACTCCCTTTACCACAAGGCTGACACTGCAGCAGGGTACAGGCCCAACAGGCCGGTACCAGAAATAGGGGTGCAAGGGTGCAACTCACCCTTGTCTCTCCTGAGACACAAAATGCCCCCAATCTGGTGGTGCAACTGGGATCATTGCTGGGCATAAACAGTGCTTTGTGAGCCCTACTCACCGGGGCTTCTCTGGGGCAGAAATCAAGCACCAATCAGTGTGCCCGGCAGGCCCTGCTCAAGGGGCCTCTTCTCGCTTTGCCCGTCCCCTCATTGTGACCAGCTGACCAGCCCCTACCTCTGCCGGGGGGGGATACGGGAAGTTACGACAACGGAGCTCAAGAGGCTCTGGTCACTTCTTCAGCACAAGGGGCTCTCCTCACCCCGCAGACTTCAGACTGCACGCGGGGCTTCCCTCAATACACCGAGAGCCCCGCCTACAACCAGGGGTCCTTCACCTGGCTTCCTGCGCTGGTCGAACTTCCTTCACAGGAGCACGATGTCCCACCCACCGTCATGCTCGTCTCGCCTGACTTCCGGTTTTAGCGGTGCGCTGCCCTGGCCGTGCCACTTAAGAGAAGGCACTCTCTCCTGGGCACCAAAAATGCGGGGTAGGCTCCTGCCCTCCCTTTGGCCTCAGCTCCCATCTCTTTTAGTAGACACTCCCCAGGCATGAGTAGCGCTGCACGCGCTAGCTCTAAGGCTTCCTCCTTCTCTCCAGAGCTCCGTCCACGACCAGGCAACGGCCTGACTTCCGGGACGCCGCGGTCTCATGGAGCGAAGTCTCCGGTGCTCCTGCCGCCCCCTCTCCTCGGGTACATGGAAACGGACTCAGAGCGCTCACCCTGTGCCAGAAAGCCCAGCACCTAGGGACCCCAGGAAGCAGCAGCTGCGTCCCACTGTGGTTCCTTCTTGCCCAGAAGTCCTTCAGCCTCTCAGCTCCAAGTCAGCACCAACCATTTACATGGGGTGACAACCCCAATATTTATACCACGGTCCAAACCAGTACTGGGGGGCACTCCAACATTGGTATACAGTGCACAACAGTCCCCATTGACAGAGTAGGTCCTAGCCCCAGACACACCACAGGGGGGGAGAGCTAGCATTGTACAAGGCAGGCACAGACCTATTCAGGGTCAGGGACTACTCCTCCCTCTACTCCAACTGCAGATATGCCTATTCAGCCTAGCGCTGACTCACCCAGCCCCTCACACAGCCCCTGTCACTCCAGAGCCGGACGTGCAATACACATCAGGCAGGCACAAAGACACATAACACACAGAAATGCCAACTTCTCAAAGTGGCATTTCTAAAATAGTGATAATAAATCTGTGAACGCCATTACGCAGCATTTATTACTATTCCAAACATACCAAACTTGACCACGCTGCTCCTCTCATATCAGAAATTACCACTGAAACACTTATCAGGGAATCCCCAATGCATTCCTATGAGAGGGCAGCCTCACAGTAGTGAGAAACCAAAATGGCTGTTTGTCACTATCACGACATGCCACACAGTTAAGGCACATGTCCTACCTTTTACCTACACCGCACCCTGCCCATAGGGCTAGCTAGGGCCTGCCTTAAGGGTGAGTGATATGTAGTAAAAGGGGAGTCACAGACGTGGCAACCACTTTATGTGCCACGTCACAGCGGCAGTAAACAGCGCACGTAGGCCCTGCAATGGCAGAGGCC
The DNA here is from genome assembly GCF_964204655.1 of Triturus cristatus. NCBI lineage: Eukaryota > Metazoa > Chordata > Amphibia > Caudata > Salamandridae > Triturus > Triturus cristatus. Next base: position 303,105,645 of record NC_140579.1, on the reverse strand, counting down.
TGAGACATGTTTGAAAGACTACTTTGGTGGGTAGCTCAATCAGCGCTGCAAGCCCACAAGTAGCATTTAATTTACTGGCCCCGGAGATCTTGGATACAGCTTTACTGGGACTGATAGGTAAATTAAATTAGCCAAACAGATGTAGACCAATCTTACCATGTTCTACCATAGAGAGCACATGCACTTTACACTGGACAGCAGTGATAAAGTGCCCAGAGTCTTAAAACTACCAACACCAGGTCAGAAAAAATACCAGAAGGAAGGCAAAACGTTCTGGGATGATCCTGCAAAAAGGGCCAAGTCCAACAACAGTAATACAGTAGAATACGTCAGATCACACTTCCAGATTAAAGGCCATGGTACAACATGGACACCTTGATTTATCCAAATCAATCTAGCTAGAGCAATATATTTGCATAGGGCAACTGAATTCTGTACACTGGTTTGTCCTCATGGAGCAACAGTAGTGCCAGGTGATAGTGTTTCTTGCTTGGTGAAACTGTCTCTTGGTGGAGTCTGAGAGTGAAGATCTTTCAGACTCATGTCATGTTTATTCCCCTGAGAGAAAACATAGTGCGCATAACACATCCTCTGAGGCAGGGTTTGTTATTTACTGTATCAGAGTGTTTGTGTGATAGGAATAGATGGAGACCTCTGCAGGAAGGAAAGGGATCTTGTCATGTTTTAGCGTTAGAGACAAGAAGCATGATGCTCAAAAGAGTGGTTTCAGTGGAATGTTCACATTGTACTGCAGGCAGCATCTCCCTATGCAAAAAACACTGCACCAAAAATTTTATTTTCACAAAATGAAAATAACGAGGAAGGAATCAGATTGCAACTCCTTGCTAAAACTAGGTAATTCTGTATCCGAGGCTTGCATCCATCCTAGCATTCGCATTCACATTGTGCCACTGCTTGGATAACAAAGTCTATAAACACAGTGCCACTGTAGAAAGAGAGCAACCTTATGCAAATTGTGATAATGTGGAATATTAGTTGAAGTGGATAGTACTCCTTTTCAAGTAATAATGGCCTTATTCCTTACTAGGTCCAGTTAGATCTTAATAATTTAAACCTAAGCTCAACCTTTGGTAGCTGTAGCACAGAGCAGGCAGCCTTAATTTAGGTTAAATGTATAAAGCATTTAAAGGCACCAAAACAGTTTAAAATTAGAAACACAACAGAACAAAAATCCAATTTATAAAAATAGAGAAAATGTAATGAGTAAATAGACACAAAAATGCCATAATGCAGATGTAGGGAACCGAAGATATGATTTTCAAAGTTTCAGATGTTTCTAGCGCCACTAAGCACCAAGTGCGGGTATCCGGTCGTGCTATACCAGATCAAAGACAAAAGCTAAGGCCGACCATGATCAAGCATGGGTTAAATACAGGGACCGGGTCTTGTTGGGTGGAACGTTTTAATTCTGTATTAGTCTTTGGAATGGAAGTCGAAAATTCTCAGAGGGGATGTGGCTAAGATGGTTCCCGCAAGGCCAGATAGCAATTGGCCGAAGTCTCTGTGAAGTAGTTGACTTTTGGCGGGAAATCTCAGAGCAGTTGGAATATAAAATTTGCACCCTAGGAATGTCCCTCATCGGCAGGATATTTTTGGCACCTTTGCCCAGTGAAGATTTCTACTTTCAGACTTAGAAACGTTTCGGTCAGTAAGAATTCTTTCAGTGGGGTGAACCAGTAAAATGAGTCCAACTTCCAGTGCAATTTTGCCAGTCTGGTGGTAGCCTCTGGTTCTTCAAAAAGTTTTCAAAGTCACAGCTTTTGATGTTAGCCAGGTAGAGTACACTCTGACCATTTATCCAAGGGCACTGGGACTCTAGGGGACGCATGTTAGGGTCAGGACTCACTCCAGGTGAAGCCACCAGAAGGGTCCAGGGCAGCCTAGTTCGAACTGGTCAGCTGGGCTCTTCAGGAAGGTGGGCGTCTTGCAGTTTTTGTGTCCTTGTAGCTTAGCAGAAGGCTGCCAACTAGCCCTTGGAGTCCACTCTTCTGTCCTGGGTACAAGTGGGAGCAGCCCTTGGGGTTTCTCTTCACAGGTTACAGTGGGTGCAGTGCTTTTTTCTGAAGTCTAAAGGGGATTCAACAGGTGCAGTCCTTCTTCTGTCTTCCTCAGGTCCGGCTGTGTTCTGAAGAAGGTCGCCAGGGGTGCTACTGTTATGCCTGCCACTGCTTGTTAGTTGTGGAGACTCTGTGACCAATAGGAGTAAAATTCCTCGGGCAGCCTTGTCCACTCTTACATATTTGCCTGGAGGTTTCAGCACTAAAAAATCCCACAGTGCATCTCTCTGTCTAAATCTAAAATGTCCTAATCATTTTTCCATTGATCAGAGCTATGGGCACACCCCTGGGATGTCACCAGTAAAAACAATAACTGCCCGCAAACCTGTTCTGGGACAGGTTTTCCCACACTGGGTTTGGTGCCACTCTGGCTATTTAGACAATGGCAGGCCTAGGTGTGGGTTACATCTGCCTGTTGTCGGAGCGGTCCCTTTTGAAGCTTGTACAGTTAGTGGCCACATTCCCCCAGGAATCCTGTCAGGAGAAAGCAACACTTCCTCCCAGCCAAGGCCCATTTGTTCCCATTTCTGAGAACAATTCACACCTCTCAGCAGGCTATCAGGTGGCAGCTGGGGATTATCTCAGAAAGGGTTACTAGATGCTTCAGACAGGATAATGCTAACTTTCTAAAAGTGACATTTTTAAAATAGCAATTTAATATCCGACTTTACCATCAGATTGTATGTTGGATTCCTATAAATTCAACTCCTTGGATCATGCATCTAGCTATTTCCTAATGAGACATAAAATGTCTTATAATGTAACCGAGTGCTTTTTTCTGAGCGAGCCAGTTTTGCCAAAGTAAAAAACTATTTTGGTGATTTTTCACTGCCAGGACATGTAAAACTTAACACACGTTCAACTTTTTAAATTTAATACACCATGCCCTATGATCAATTAGGGTCTACCTGATGGGTGACTTGCCAGTATGAAAAGGCAGGTTTTGGCCAGCAAAAGGTGTATTTTACCATTTTAAAACCTGCTAGCTAGGCTGCAGTGGCAGGCCTAGAGTCGTGTTTCTTCTTGCCATTTTAGGGGTGGCACAAAATGTGCTGCAGTCCAATAGTGACATTTAACTAACAGGCCCTGAGTACACCAAGAACTATAAACAAGGAACTTAAGGGGAAGTTAAATATGCAAATCAGGAATTTGCTAATTGTACATATACTTTAGGGGTCATATATTCACTGTACTGGAAGTCAGCGCCCGAGTGCTTAGAGTCAGTAAACCAGCACTAAATCAGGGGCGTAGCTACCAGTAGTGCAGCCGGTGCCCAAAGGTGTGAGGGGGCCCAACTGCAACAGCTCCTTGAGCCCTGAGAGGGCACCTAAATAATCTTGCTGGAGTTCCAAAGGGAAACGAGCATTAAAGAAGACAATTCTGTTTTAGCCTGTCATATTTGTTGTGCTTTCAAAGACAGAGGTCAAATGTCAGTCTCATCTACTGATAAACCACTGTTTATTCTGCAAATATGAAGACTGATGTTTACTTTTATTTCACTTATTGAATTTGAGGATTTTGCAAAATCAACTATGTGACAATCTTGCTGGTGTGAAAGGGAAGGCTATATGATGTTGTTTTCTTCTAACACAACAACATTTAAATACCTATAAATGAACAGTCCTAATATTTCAAAACAAACATTTGGAAAAGGACACAAATAAGCACTTTTTTATAATTCTAGAAGAGCAATGGTAACAAAGAATGTAATAGGATCCAGACACTTTACTTGGTGATGCACAAATGACAATTTTTGGCTAAAACCCAATTTCCACACAGTATCGTTTGTGCAAGACATGGTTTTATCAGTAAAACTGTATGACTTTGCAAATCTAGTGGCCATTTCAATAGATAATGTGCTTTTTGATTATGACAGTGGCTACCACACCATGCTTTAGTAATATATTTGTGACAGTGTGCTCCTAAATGCAATACCAGTTACATAATTATCACTCTCCTGCTACATGGGCATAGCATATTTGTGACACTTGTTCCTTGTTTGGTGCTGCATTTTTCAGAATCCCTACAAGTTTGTTGCTTACTAGGTCCACAGGATCTCTGACGGCACTGGAAGCTTGCTGTTAGATCCATCTGATTCGTGAGCTACAGTCAGACTCCGAGTAGCAAAGGTCTCATTGAGTGCAGAGTGAATGGCCAAGCACTGCACATGCTATCTTTTGTAAATACAGAGCGCACCATTCTGCCCTGGCTACCTTACGCCAGCAGAGGTAAAAAAAGAAGTTATGCCTATTCTGCTGGATGACTTCTGAAGACAAAACAGCCACAGTAATCACTGCATCCAGCCTGACGCGTGGTGAGCAAACTATGGCAGTTACCAAAAGAACATTGACTTACTTAAGACAGAGTGCTGGAACTGGGATCTAGAATGAATTAAGCATTGTTTTTTCTTTTTATGCTAAAAAAAATGAACAGGTAACTTTAAAACAACTTGTTTATGTTGCTAATACACAATTCTTCTGTATTAAAACCAGAAATAGGAATAGCTATCCTTCTGAGACCCGACACTGCCAGATTCTCAGAAAACAAGATGATGCTTCCCAGAGTGAGATACTGAGAGAGGGGGAACTAGAGTGACTGTTGTACACAGTATTATAGTAGAAATGGGTGAACCAACAAATTAACAGGGAGATGAGCCTAGGGTCAGACTTGGCACTGAGAGCCCAGGCACGAGCTGAACAATGGGAACATTTGGCATAGGATTCACACAACAGATATTTTATTTAAAAAATGCTAAATGACAGTACCATTAGTGAACTAAGAGGCAAGTTAGCTGTCATGTGCAACCTTAATGTGGGCTATATTCTTTTTTTATACAGAGCAACAATATAGTCCATTAAGTCAAACACAAGAGAGATTTTTGTGCAGCACACATCCCCACGTATTTCAGGTTTTCTCATATGCAGGAATGAAAAAAATAGGAGGAACAATAAAATAATTACCTAAACTCACACAATTTGATCAGGTGGCAAAGCCAAGATTGATCCCAGGTTTTCAGCCACTAGATTGTTATCCATTTCTAGCTTCTGTTTGACATCAAAGTTAAATGGCTTGTGTTTCATTCTCTGTGCATGAAGTTAGACCATTGGGTAGCAGCAGAAGCCACAAGAAACGCATTTTGAGCTCAAGGGCTCAAAAGGAACTCGACCTGAACCAGAGTCTAGCATCTGACTCTAGCCTTAAGTGGCTTATCCACATCTCTATACTTTATTCTGGGTATTGTGTGCCTGAAATAAGCTTAGATGTTGCTGCCAGTGTGATACCTGTTTTGCTTGCAAGGCTATTGTAGCTTGATCGATGATGACCATCTTGTCCCTGTGCTGCATGTGAGGGGAACTTACACTACTCCCAAATACTCCACATTGTGTGTGTATGTGTGTGTGTGTTTACACACAGTCTTGGACTGATGCTACAGATTCTGCCCATGTTCTGAGCATGTGAGGGAAGCTTGCATTGTTTCTGACCCGATAGATATGTATTTCATGGGTGTGAGGGAAGTGTGTACTCCTGCCCAGCACTGTACCTGTTTTGTGAGTGGAAATATTGCAATACGTGTGAGTCAAGTTTGCACTCATACACCCCACTGCTGTTCTTTACACTTCTACCAAATCTGAAATCCTGCTTGTTCATATCTAAGGGATGCGTTAAATGGTGCTACACTTGTTCCATGTCTTTGAAAGAAGCTTGCACTGGTTAGCCCTGTGGTACATCACTTGTCCATGTCTTTGTAGCAATCTTACATTTGCCCCGAGTCCCACACTTGTTCCATGTCTTTGAAGGACATTTGGACTGGCCCTGCAGTACCAATTGTGTTCCATATCTTTGAATAAATCTTGCACTGACTGGCCCTGCAGTCGCATACTTGTTCACTGTCTTTGAAGGAAGCTGGCACTGCAGCACCACAATTGTTGCTTTTTTTTTTTTTACAGAGTTTTGTATAGCACAAATTTGACCCGAATCAGGTATCAGAGTGCTTTACATAGCACCAGTTGCATTACATGATGACACATTCATTTTTGTTAGGCACGGGGAGATTAAGTGATTTGCCCAGAATCACAGGATGTTCAGGGTCATTGCCGAAACTCGAACCCAGTTCTCCAGATTCGAAGTCAACGGCCCTAGCCGTTAGGCCAACTCCTCTCCTGCTTGTCTTTGAAGGAAACTTGCACTGGACCAGCAGTACATCAGTGTCTTTCTGGGAAGATCGTGATGCTCTTGACCAGTGCTCTATGTCTTATGCATGTTAACCAAGGATCCCCTGCGCTCCTGCTCCCTGTGATCTATTTCTGTATTTTTGGTCTGGCCAAAAGACAGTTTTAGATGTCTCATCAGCCTCATATTTTCACAACACTAATACATAATCTTGATTAAAGAAAATGGTCTTTGGGTGAGCCCACTTCGGTTAATCATCAGAGTGGCATTCACATTTCAGTTCAGCTCTTGAGAGCAGCATACATACAATTGGGCAGTCAAGCAGTCTTTTTCAGCTATTAGCTTTGTTGACACCGTTTGGCACTGCCTAGCAGACAGGTGCTGGTCTTTACAATGTCAGGCAGTCTAAGTAACAGTATTTTGCCTACTTACTCTGTGTTACTCTGCATCTAGAGGTGCTCCTCCAGAGATATTTCCTTTAAATTCATCCACCAGCAGCTCATGCAAATGCAGAGTAGTGCTAATTGAATAAGAAGAATATCAGCAGCTGCGCTGCCATTGTTACTGGACTACAGCTTTCTTTTATAGAGCACCAGTTGTCACCGCTGCAAGCTTCAAAGCTAAGCCACCATCTTGAAACGGTATTCTGCATACTATGCATACATTTTTTACGTTTCCAATATGGCAGACCAGTGTAAAGCTTTACTTTTAATTTTTTTTATTGAGACACATGTCCTCCACATTCATTTGCCATTTTTTATTATTCTTTATATTTATTTTAGCATATGCTTGTACTACAAAGAAAACAACCACCTTGCTTTTTAGAAGGCAAGTAGGGCACTTTTTGATGCTAAGACCCTTCCCCGCAAGAATCTCCAAAAATCAGACTCACATAGTCTGAAGTGCTGGTACAAGTGTGTCTAATGGGAAATTAAAAACCTTCAGTGTATATTCAGGCATCGGTGTAGCTTACCTCAACAGCTTTGAATTGTACTAGTGGCACAATGCCTCCTATGGCACCATCTATCCAACCTCTGCTCCTTTCTAGTGAGCGGTGTGCCTGTGCGTTAGCATTGTACTTGTGTAAGTCCAGGACAGCCACCACATTGAGTGAGTGCATTGTGTGGGCTGTGCCTGTGAGAAAGCAGGATTAACATGTATTTTGTGAGTACAGGGCAAGTGGTCTAAGGGTTGAAAAGTGTGCCTATGTGAGTACAGAGTGAGGCATATGTCTGTGTGTGTGCAGCCTGATGGGGTGTACCTATGTGAGGGCAGCAGTGTGAATTTGGTGTCCCTGCATGTTGTGTCTTTCTGTGCATGCACTTTACAAGGCTTTGTCTATGCATTTAAGGAATATGGCTTTGACTTGCAGAAATAAATTACAGAGAGTGCAAATACATTAGAGTATGTATTAGAAGGGTAGTGAGTTTTGACATGGCAGATGCAGACTCTGTCGAAGGAGGTTGAGAGTGCTGGGGATAGCTAATAGACTGAGATGTCACCCTAGTGAATGGGAACCTTTACTTTTCTTTCACTAGGGCCTATGGCACGGTAGCTATGCCACTGTACTGAATCTAGCAAAAGATGGGGGCAAAAAGTGGGGGTGACCCTGCAAAAAGGGCCTTTCCTCACACAGATCAGTACTAACCCTACTCTTCCAGAAAATGGTCCAAACCGAACTGCCCGGCAAGGTCGCCTCCAGAAGAGAACACAAGCAAATCAAGGTCTGGAGTTGCATGAGAAGCTTGCTTGAGGGAAATCGAATCGTAGCTTGGGATGAACTGTTCCATGAGAAGCAGGGTCAGTACTGATTTGCATAAAGCAGGCCTATGTCTAGTTCTGTACCGTGTGCAAAAACAATGGGTTGGAACCCTGTCCAGAGCAAAAGTTGGTGGTTTTGATCATTTGTAAGCATTCCTCCCATCTTTTTTTATGTTCTTGACATTCTGAATGTGAAATTTGGGAGAATGCAAACACGAGGAGATGATGGATGCAACGCTGAAACTTTGCAGACACTCACCCCCAGTCACAGATCTGGGTTTAATCCATCATCGTTCTTTAGCTCACGTTGCCACCCCAGTTCAGACACAGCCATAGGCAAATCCGTCTTGACCCTATTCATCATAGGAAAAGTCAAGCCCGAACTGCCAAGCCAGGTCTTCTCTGGAACAGAAACAAGCATCCTAGGAGCAGTGTCAGGGTTTCACCCCTCATCAGCCAGGCTAGCTTGAATACAGCGGCAAAGTGAGCAAGGGACCCACATCTGGGCATACCCTGCCAACTTAGGGCGAGCAGGGTCAAGACTGATTTGCATATGGCGGGTTTAAACTGGAATGGAATGGCGAGCAAAAAAAACAATTGATTTAGGCCCAGATCTCTGTACTGGTGTGAATGTTTGACATTGTTCATCATTCTGTTCATCAATTGTTCTGTTTTTTTCATTTGTCAACCCGAATGGAACGGGTATGCCCAGACGTGGGTCCCGTGCTCTCCAAGCCACTGAAGTCAAGCTAGCCTGGCTGATGAGGGGTAAAACTCTGAAACCAATCCCAGGATGCTTTTTTCCTGTTCAGAGAGGACCTGGCCTGGCAGTTCGGGCTGGACTGTTCCCATTGGGAGCAGGGTCAAGACTTATTTGTATATGGCTGGGCTTAAACTGGAATGGCATGGGGAGCAAAGAAACAATGGATTTAGGCCCAGATCTCTGTACTGGGGTGAATGTTTGACATTGTTCACCATTCTGTCCATCAATTGTACTTTTTGCATTTGTCACCCCGAGTGGGACGGGTATGCCCACATGTGGGTTCTGAACTCTTAATACCACTGAGTCAAACTAGCCTGGCTGATGGGGGTAAAACTCCAAAACCAGTCCCAGGATGCCTGTTTCTATTCCAGAGAAGTCTTGGCCTGGCAGTTTGGGCTGCACTGTTCCCACTGGGAGCAGGGTCAAGACTGATTTGCATATGGCTGGGTTTAAACTGGAATGGCATGGGGAGCAAAAAATTATGGATTTAGGCCCAGATCTCTGTACTGGGGTGGATGTTTGACATTGTTCATCATTCTGTTCATCAATTGTTCTTTTTTTTCATTTGTCGTCCCGAATGGAACGGGTATGCTCAAACTTGGGTCCTGTGCTCTCCAAGCCACTGAAGTCAAGCTAGCCTGTCTGATGAGGGGTAATACTATGAAACCAATCCCAGGATGCTTTTTCTGGTCCACAGAGGACCTGGCCTGGAGGTTCGGCCTGGACTGTCCCCATTGCGAGCAGGGTCAAGACTGATTTGCATATGGCTAGGTTTAAACTGGAATGGCATGGCGAGAAAAAAATAATGGATTTATGCCCAGATCTCTGTACTGGGGTGAATGTTTGACATTGTTCAACATTCTGTCCATCAATTGTTCTTTTTGAACTTTGGGATAATGTCTGTGCATCCAAATGTACTCAGCTTGCAAAGGCATTGTGCAACCTGGAGAGAAAATGTGGTCTGACGGCTAGACTGCCGACTTTGGTGCTGGAAACCAAGGTTTGAGCCTCGGGGTCGCGTCCGCATCCTGTGATTCTGGGCAAATCACTCAATCTCCCCATTACTACCAAAAAAAAAGACAAAAAAAATGAATGTGTCCTTGTGTAATATAACCGGTGCTCATGTAAAGCGCTCCAATACCTTCGGGTGGAGTTCGCGCTATGTAAATCTGCACAAAAAAAAATCCGATGAAATCTTCACAGCTTACTCTTTTTGAATGATTACCGTCCACACTCACCAGGGGCTAACCATTCCATTAAAGACATTGTTGCGAAGTATTTGTGCATTTTCTTGTGAATCACAAGGATGAGGTATGGTCTTTAGCTCCCTCCTTTCTCTTGCGACTTGCAAAGAATCGCAAACATTTGCAATGCACATTAAGAGTCTCAGTGCACTTCTCTGCATTTTGAATGCAGACTATTATTAGCAGGATCACTTGTGTTGAAGGCTCATCTTTAGTAGAGTAGTCATTGACCTCCGGTAAACACTGGAATGCTATTTGGGTTACCTACAACGTCTGCTCCGGTCTGCACACAGCTCCCAGCCCACCCTCATTGCTCACTTAAAGATTTTTAAGATTAACACATTGTAAGCGATTCTCCCATAGGATGTGTGCGGCCTCCTGGGTTATTTTCTATGATCTCTCTTGCACTGACATTTCACACTGCATGCACTCAAGAGAATGAAAGCAGCACAGAGTGCTGAGCAAGAACAATGGTGGAAAAAGCGTACAGCCAAAAACAAAAACCAGCACGAAACATGGAAATAAATCGAAACTATCAAAGCAAGTGCCAGAAGATTATTACATGCTGTAAAAAAAGGTGCCAAGGCGGGCTGAAAAATGAAGATCATTGAGAGTTCAGCTACTGGTGCCTTTCATCCCTCCCATTGCACAAGAGCCAGGATTAAGCCATGCATTATCCCTTTCATCACTCCAGCGTCCTCCTGAGTGGCCATTGCTTTTGGACGGTCATCCGTCGCCATCTTTAGTGAGTTGCCAGCTTTGGCTGCAACTCAGCGGCACCACAACTGAACACACGAGGGTTTGTATGGGGGCAACACTGCAGATTTGCGAGCGAGTATTGACACCAAGATCAGGACACAATGGGAACGGTTTAATCCCGACAAAGCAGAGCTGTCAATCCCCTCAGCAGGACCCTCGGGGAGCACTGGATTCCCACCAGAACTCATTAGGGTCGTCCCTTCACCTGCTGCGCGGCCCTCCATTCAGGTCCCTATGTCGGGCGCTTGATGCTGTACAGTGGGCTGCCCCAAGTGTCCTCCCCTCCAGACTTTCATTTGCCACCATTGTTTTCTCGCGGACGTTGAAAGAGAAACCTCATAAAGAAGGACAATTTTTCATAACGCTGAGAAGAAATAATAAAAAAAAAGTCTCTTTAAAAATAAACCGCGGGAGAACGCATCCAGGCATTCCTTCGCAAGCTCTAACGAAGACAAGTGAATTCCCAGCTCCTGGCAGGAACAGGCACCAGACGCAGAGGGCTCCTCGTAAACAAGCAACTGGATCCCCGAGAGCACGGCTCTTAACTAGGGAAGGCCTCACATGGCAGAAAACCTAGCACGCGGCCTCCCCTTATTAATGGGGCAAGGAGCAACCTCTGGACCTCGCCCCACTGGGGCAGCGAGCTTGGCGCTTTCACGTCACTTCCAAACTCAGCCTAACATAAACAAGTTCTAAGACGGCACGAAGAGCCTGAAGAGGCAGTGATATCAAAACAAACTTATCTTTCATCCCATCGCTGCTGTTTTTACAAAGGCCTTGCTTCTCTGGTGTTACGACGCATTTACTTAATTATGAGGGATTTGTGGGTTATTACAGAAGACACCCCTCCCAGGACACGGCACCAGAGTGCGGCACACACTCTACTACACAGGCTACGTTTTACAAGTAGGCAATAGACAGTTTTTTTTTTTTTTTTGGTAAAACAATTTTTATTGTTATGCGTAACAGAACAGTTAGACACATTTTGGCATTATTCAATGGTTCATACAGTTGACAGTGAAGCATACATCAGTGTACTAGTGGATACATCATAGTGGGTGGTATTCGTGACGACTTCATCTCGTGGGCTAGTGGTATATAGTGCAGCTCGTCTCCAGTCTTTTATATCGGGTCTCATCAGTCACTTATTTCTGATAACGATTCTACGAGTGGGGGTTCACATATGTTTCCGCGGTAGGTATTCCAGTTGTCCCAAATCCGTGTCCATTTTTGGGGACAGCCCCTGTGTATATAGATTGATTTCTCCGCTATCATGGCCCCATCAATATCTTTACACCATTGACGTAGGGTAGGGGTTTGGTGGCATCCCCAGCGCTGTGCAATATTACGTTTTGCTACTGTCATGCCCACTGTCACCCAGTCCTGTGCTGTGTGGTTGAGATCCGTGGGTTCCCACACATTAAGAAGGCACCTCTTCGGTTCTGGGAGAATGGTGACCTTCTTTCTTTCTTTATAAAGTTTTGTATAGCGCGAACATGACCCTTACTTCGTGACTTGCGATATTGTCCGCATCACTGCGGTCCAATAACTCACAATCCTGGGGCACAGCCAAATTGTGTGGAAGAATGTACCTGGTGTTCCGCATTGTCTGAGGCATAGTGGTGTAAGCGTCCTGTTGATTTTGTGTAGGAGTGTTCGAGTATAATATGTGCGGTGCAGGATCTTCAGTTGCACCAGCTTGAGCTTGGATGGTATTGCAGCCTCCTTTGGAGACGCAAGTGCCTCTTGCCAGTCTGCAGCATCCAGTTCACCCACTTCTCGTTCCCATTTGGCTTTAAGGGCCGTAGTGGGATCCGGATGATTGTTTATCAGTTTCCGACATGTTTGTGAGATGGCCTTTTTGGTCAGGTGATCTGTGAGGAGTCTATCTTCCAGTGGTGAAGATTCAACCAGTTTTGTACCTGGTGGAATTAGTGTTGTGAGTGCGTGTCTGATCTGGGTATACCGGAATATTTCGGTTGGGGCCAGATCATACTCGGTTCGCAGCTGGGCAAATGGGACCATCTCCCCCTTTTTCCAAAGATCTCCCACTCTGGAGATACCTATCAGGTCCCACTGCCTAAAACCCTTTGTGTTACGCAGTGTGCCAAGTTTTTGGGAGTCCCAGAGTGGCATGGCCTGTGTCGTTACTCCCTCCCAACCCATCGCTCACTGTGCCTCATACCATATTTTGATAGTGTGCTCAGTCGGACCAGTAAGGGTGTCTTTCCTAGCCTTGTTGTACAGTGCCCCCATGATCCCCGCAGCTCCCAGGAGATGCCTATCCATGTGATATGCTGGGTCACCCTGTGATATATGAAGCCATTGGTTAATAACAAAAAGCTGTGAGGCCCAGTAGTACAATTTGATTTCTGAGAGGGCAATGTCACCGTCATACCAGTTTCTCGTGAGTTTATGAAGGGCTATGCGCAGCGCCCTACTGTCGCATAGCAGAGTGGTCACTTCTGCATTTATCTCCGTAAGGTATTTTGGGTGGACGGGGAAAGGTGTAATTTGTAGTGCATATAAGAATCTGGGAAGCGCCATCATTTTATATAGGGCTGCTCTTCCCAATAATGTTAGCGGGAGTGAGCGCCAGTGTTTAAAGTCACGGCGGAATCGTCTCAGGGGTTCGGTGGGTTTTTTAGCAATGAATTGTGTTGTGTCGTGTGTGATATAGATCCCTAGGTATTTAAATCCCTTGTCGGCTATTTAAACGTCACAGCCCCGTGGAAGCCATGGCCGGGAGCCGTGCAATATGTAGAGAAGAGATTTTGCCCAATTAATGGTATAGCCCGATACCCGCCCATAAGACGCACATATATCCAGCAAGCAGTTGATGGAACGTGCTGGAGATGTCAAATATAGCATTATATCATCTGCATAGAGTGAAATGCGGTCCTCCCAGTCGAGGGTCCACTTCAAACCACGTATGACCGGGTCCTGATGCACTCAGGCCGCCAGCGGCTCCAGCACAAGTGCAAAGAGTAGTGGTGACAGGGGACAACCCTGTCTTGTCCCTCTACCCAACGGGAAATCTGATGATGTACGTCCGTTCAAGACCACCTGAGCCAGTGGCTGCGTACAGAGTAGCTGGATCCAAGCACAGAATTTAGGACCAAATCCCAAGTGGCTGAGGACTGCGAATAAGAAGGGCCATTTGACAAGGTCGAATGCCATTCGCGTGTCCAGCGATAAGATAACTGCATCTTCTTCTATAGTAGATTTACTTGCTATGACTCCATGCAGGCGTCGCAGATTGAGTGTTGTGCTACGATTTGGCATAAAGCCGGATTAATCAGGGTGGATCACTGTGATGAGGTGTGGCTGAAGCCGCATGGCGAGTGCCTTTGCCAGTATTTTTGCCTCTGCGTTAATTAAGGAAATTGGTCTAAAGGACGAACACTCGTGCGGTGGCTTGCCAGGCTTATGAATTGCTACTATTGTGGCCAGGCGCTGGTCCCGTGGTAGGATTCCTTGTTCCAGACTGTCCGTATACATGTTAAGTAAATGTGGTAGGACATGTGGTGTCACTTTTTTGTAGAATTCCACTGGAATTCCATTAGGTCCTAACGCTTTCCCTGTGTGTTATGCCCCTATTGCTAGCTCGAGGTCCTCCATGGTTAGGTCCTTTTCTAGTGTATCAATCACCTCCGGAGACAGAGTGGTAATTTTTATGTCTTTAAGGAATTCTAGATTATTCCTCCACCATGTTGGCGGCTGTTGGGTTGTAGGCTTTTTCATAATGTAACGGTAAGGCTTCTGTTATTTGCTGAGGCTCTGTCATTAAACCGCCATCTTCAAGCCTAAGCTGCACCACCCATTTGCTAGCTCGTTATTTTTTATCCAGCCAGGCAAGGAGTTTTCCCGCCTTATTTCCTTGTTCATAAACGGTGTGTTGTGTTTTAGTGTGCCTAGTTTCTGCCTCTTCCCATGTGTAGGCCCTGTACTCTTGTTGCCCTAGGTTTAACCTGTGTGTTGCATCTTCAGAAGGGTTTATACAATGGGCCGCTTCTGCCCGGGGCATGTACTGCTCTAAACTTTTAATGTGCTGTTGCTGCATTTGTTTATGTCCCGTTATTAAAGAGATTGCTTGCCCCCTAAGAACAGTTTTGAAAGCCTCCCACAAAGTTGCGGGGGACTGCACCGAGTGTTGGTTTTCCTCAAAGTAGTTCACCATCGTTTGAAGGAGGTCTTTACTAATTTTACTATTTTTAAGATAGCCCGGGTGTGGCGGAAAGACCCTGCGCCTTCTTGGGGTGGAGGCGGTGTATGTAATGAGTACTGGAGAGTGGTCCGAGATACCCCTGGGCAGGTGCGTGATCTCATCCACTTCAGCTAATCCAGTTGCGAGCTTAAAAATGTAATCTAGCCAGGACAGGCTGTTATGAACTCCCGACTGGAATGTGCATTGTTTCTCAGTAGGAAATCTCTTTCTCCATACATCTGTTAGGCCCAGAGCCTCCACAAACTATGCGCGATTTCGGTTTACGCCGTTGGTGTCTTTGGGGGGGTTTCTGTCAATCGTTACGTCCATAGTAGTGTTAAAGTCCCCCCCTATTATTAGTTCCCCGTGCGGGAGGCTTAAGAAGAAGTTTCCCAACGCTAGGAAGGTGACTTGGTGCAGCGTCGGTGGGATGTAGACCGTCACTAGGTTATAAATTTTGCCATCCCATTGACACGTTATTGCTGCAAATCGTCCTTGATCATCCTTTCAGGACCCAGTAACTATTAGGGGGAAGCTCTTATTAATCAATATCCCCACTCCCCGCATACCAGAGGTAAAGTTAGAGTGCACCACCTTCTTGAATCCCCATCTATCTAAGGCTTTACTAGCAGTCCCTATCAAATGTGATTCCTGCAGGAGTGCAACCGCAGGCCCTCTGCACCGCAGATATTGCATAACTAGTCCCCGTTTGATTTTATCCCCCAGGTCGTTAACATTCCATGATATTATCTTGAATGGGAGGTGTGTAGGACTGGTAACCTTAGGGTGGGGCCCTATGCCATCATGTACGCTATGTAGGTGTATTGTGGGCTTTGTCTATTGAAGTCGAGTGTAGAATTGTCAGCGTATAGTCCACTGCGTCGTCATCGCACGTGCAACATAAATGTATACCATGTGTCGTATTAGAAATTCTCACTTTACCCGTATTTTCTCCCCCACCCCCTCCCTGCCTCCCTACATCGCGGATTTAAAACTACCCGCCATCCCAACTCAGCAGAGTGCTTTGTTCCCTTAACTGTTACTTGCGTAAAGGGGGAGTGTTACTCCGTGTCTCTTGTCCATTCCCTTCGCATATTCGGAGTCCAGTGCAGCCCATCAGTGTGTCAGCTTGTCCCGGTGCAAATCCTGAGCGTTGTCGGGGGCACCACGGGAGTGCATCCCCGGTAGCCCGCCGAATCATGGAGTATGAGTCTGAGGGGTTAATCATAGGTCCTGGCCACATGTTTTGTTGTCTCCTTGTTACGTTCTCATCTTTCCATTTCCATATAATGTTGCTAACAAGCACCATACCACCGAGGTGTGGATCTCGCACGACACAGTTTCAATCTGAGTTGTCATCATCTTTTTGTTGAGTGCAGGTCGGTGTTCCTGTTTCCTTCAATTCTTCCGCGGCTGATTTGGTGAGGTGTTGCTGCATTTTTGGTCCTTGTCTGCCGGGTCGTGCGGCTGGTCGCCAACCCTCCAGCCAGTCGTGAGCCTCGTCCGGTGTAGCAAAGAACCAGCTCTTCCCTTCTGCTTCTACCCGGAGTTTTGCTGGAAAAAGCATTGCAAACTTAAGTTCTCTGTTACGCAGTTCTTTTTTTACCTCTAGGAAGATGTGGCGTTGCCTTGACACAGCAGCTGTGTAGTCCGGATATAGGATCACGTTGCAGTTATCAACTTTAAGTGGGGGGGTAATACGAGCCGCCTGAAGGATCGTGTCACGGTCCCTATAAGTTAAATATGCGGGCCAGTATAGGTTGTGGGGGGGCTCCTGGTCGGGGTCTACCCCCCGGCACTCTATGTGCTCTTTCCACTGAGAAGAAGTGCGATAGACCCCGGGGCTGTAGTTGCGTTTGTATCAGGTCTTCCACGAAGAGATCCAGGGCCAGCCCCCTGACACTTTCCGAAACACCAACCAAGCGATGTTGTTGCGTCTCGAGCGGCCTTCCTGATCCTCGAGTATTTCAGCCATTTGCTTGGTCGCCTGATCCAGTTGGGAGACCTGCCGTTGCAGAGTCGCTGTATCCGTTGAGAGTGTAAGTAAACTTTATTGCTTAGTTAAATAAAAACCTTTGCAATCCACTACATTGTACAGTGACATAAACCCAGGTAGATAAGCAACACATTTTGTTTAAAAGATTTGATTAAATACGTTAAAAAGTTGCGATATTACCATGAGACAGTACAGGTTCTAAAATGGCATTCTGTACAACCAATAAAGTGCATTGAGTAACATAAAAGTACGGCCTATCAGGTTAGGAGTCCATTCTCCATTCGCTCTTGCTCAAACAATTTCAAATTTCTATAAAATTAATTTTTCAAGGTCTTGGTGTGGGCTGATTTAAAGTACGTTTGACCTCACCACTCAGGGGCAGCATACCAACTAGGTCCATGATCATGATTTCAATTTTTTGACCCTTTCATTATTCTTTTGCCGGCCTGCTCCATGAACCTTACTAAGGCATAATTTAACTCCGGGTTTTGTGAATTAAGACTTGCTAAAACTGCAGCTCTGCAGGATCTGATTTCCATTTTGTTCCAAGTTTTCCTTAGGAGGGACCTTCTTTCCTGCATCAGGCTTGTACATAAACAGAGAATGTGGATTATATCTTCTTTGTGTTTCCCACAAAGGCGGCATAGCTGCTGTGTTTGGTCTCTTTTCCACTTCGGCAGATGACAAAGCAGGTTGGACACTCCCAGTCTTAATCTTAGAAAACGAAGTTTGGTATGTGCAGAGAGTGGTAAAGATAGGTACCCCTGGGGAGACAGATTGGAGTACGTGTTGAGAGTTAGCCAGCCGTGTGACCTTTTTGCGAGGCTTGATTTGTCCTCTACTATAGAGAGTTTTTTCATACTTATTTTTGCCAATCTTTTAAATTCGCCTTGGCTGATTTGCAAATCCCATGCTTCAATTAAGTTCAAAGTTGCCAGGCCTTTGGCCCAGTATGCATGCCCCGAATGCCATTGGTTTGTGGATATATTAGACCAAAGATATTGTGCCAGACTCCCGGCATTTGATGACCTTAGTTTATGACAGATTATTAAAAAACTCATTAGTCTCGCCAGAGATTGATTGCTGATGCCCAATTCAAGCCTGATCTGTGCTGATGAGGTGTTTTTTGGAAGCTTAAACACTGTTCTAAAGATTTTTGCAATAATTGTGTTCAAGTTGCCACTATCCCGCCCCTTTAGAACCTCGCTTCCATATGATAGGGTGGGAATAACTTTTGCCTGGGCTGTCTGCAAAATAGGGGTAAAAGTTGGTCCGAACAGTTTTTTATAGATGGAGCTGAGAGCAAAAGAAAGTGCTACTCCCTTCTTTTTTTGCTCTTCTAGCTGAGTTTTGTAGCCGCCGTTGTTGTTAAAAAAGACACCTAAATATTTTTGACAAGGTGCTTCTTCAATTCTCTCCATGTTTGAAAACCAAGCCGTCTTCCGGGGCCTACCAGGACGCACCGCCAAGATTTTTGTTTTTTTGTTGTTTATCTGAAGCTCGTTCCGTATGGAATACTCAGCAGTTGCATCCATTAGTCTTTGCAGGCCTATTTTTGTGTTGCTTAAAAGGACCAGGTCGTCTGAGAGTGTCGCCGTAGTAGTTTCCACCTCAGTTAGCCTAGTTCTGATTTCGGAGACATCAGCACGTAGTAGTGATATGTCGGTTGAGATCAAGCCGATGGAGGTCTGCATCCTCTGCAGGGTAGCCATTACATCCTGTAGTGTTATTTCTTTTGGCCTGGCAGTCATTGGTTCCCCGCTGTCAATTGCATGTTGGGTGGGCGTTTCTGGTGGTTCCTTGTGGAAGGTGTACTTGTCGAGCTTGTTGCTCTGCACACCACGCTGCAATCTGCCCTCCATGGTAGTTGGAGCTTTTGGTGCAGCATGTGGGCACTGAGGAGGCAGTTATCGCCGCTGCCTGCCAATGGGGTCAGACTCTCCCTTGCGGCCTTTCGGTTTTCCTGCCCCCCAGTAGCACCTTGGGCGGATCTGGCTGCACCGGAGGGCACCGTTCTGGGTAAGTTTCACCGCAACACCTTTCGTCAGACTGAGAAGCCTCACTCAGATGTACATGATTCTGGGCAATACCGGAACTGTGATGCTGCTCCGTATGTATGTTTCCTGGGCCAGTTCCACTTGACCCGTGATGCTTGATTACCAGTATCCAGTCAGAACCCAGGAAATCCAGCCTATTCTCCTGCATCTACAGTAGGTTACTGCTATATCAGGAGCCCCTGGCCAGCCGAGCTGCTGTTATTCGGCATAGCGGGAGGCCTCAAGGTCAGATTAATATTGCCCCAAGGATAAGTTAAGGACTCCGGTCCTGTTCTCTCACAACGCTCACCGCCGTTTACGATGTCTGCCACTCCAACTCGGCGCCACACTCGTTCCTGCCAGGCTGTGCTGGGAAGAGCTGTTATTCCGCCCCTCAGTAGCGCTTTCTCCCACAGCGAGCGCCGCTCGGTCGTCACCATTTGCCGCCGTATTGTGACCAGGTTGCCTCAGAGTAGGCCATCGCTGCTTCCACCTTACTCAGTTACTGCTTCACGCGAGACCCCGGCTCGTCCGTAGCTCGCGGGCCGAGGCTCCGCCCCTCAGTGTTTCTCGGTCACAGCGGCACTCTCAGAGCCCATAACCACCGCGCCTCACTCACACGGCTCACCGGAGTCTCTGCCAGTGATTAATTATGCCGGGGCAGCCGGATTAGTGCCAGGATTTTGGGGGAATGTAGAGACGTGTGCTGGAGCTCACTTAGGCTGCGGCCATTTTCCCAATAGACTGTTTTTACATTTTTAAATCTGTTGCACGACTGAGATGGCGAACGCCATTTTCTGCAGATTATTTGTAAATTTATAATACGTGGGGGTTTGAATCTCGTTGTAAACAGGTCCATTACTCTGAGGTGAGAGAACAAACATATAATAAGAAAATATGCATCACTATTCGCTTTCAATAGTTTATCAAACGTTATTATTGTTATCAAAGCGCTTGCTCATCTTTCCAGCTGCTGATATCGTTAAAGGGCTGCCCTCCGTGACCTTATCTGCGACAGGTGGGGGCTCTGAATATTAAAGCTGTGCTTCTTTGGGGAGAGCTGGCCGCACATGCGTGCATCTCACCAACCCCTTCTGCCTTTCCCACTGAGGAAGATTCTTGAAGACTCAGATATTCTTCCTGGCATTTCGATAATCATAACCTCTCTGGCACAGCCTTCCCCAGCTAGACTCCAGAGTATGTCACTCATAAGTACAACTTCTCCCAGGTCTCAGGATTCTTGCTGTTTAAAGGGTTTGCCATCTTGTTGGGACCATATTCGATGATTAGTTACCTCCAGTCTCTGCCCATCATCGTTGGATGCTCGAACGGTTTCCAGTATTAGGCTCCGACAAATGTTCTATGGTAAACCTCTGATTTCTCTTTATGGGCACCATACCAAATCAGTCACAGGCCACCAGAGAGTGGTAAATTGTGCGTGACAAAACTCAAATAAATTAAAATTAGAGAATTAAAAAAAAAAATTGCAAAGAAACCAAAAAGAGATAATTGATATTCCAAAAGGATAGTTAAAAAATAAGTATGTCATTTCATTTCTCAAACTCTCTTCTGAAGTAGTATTGTGACCAAAACAGGAGTAAATGGCTAGAGAGATGAGTGGGTCCTAAGTGCTGGCATAAGGAAGGTAGAGTTGGTGGTAAAGAAGATTACTGTTATGTAATATGAACATCATCTCCTCCTCAACCTCTTTATATACATGCGAGTATGTGACAGCAGGCCAGGTCCAGGCCAGGTCCATCCCAACAGACAAACACACTCTACTTCCAGTGTAATGCATCAACAGGTGTGTTGCAATTGCAATTAATAAACAGACAAAGTAGAATCGCTGAAAAAAGTCAGCATGGCAATATGGAAAAAGAACCTAAAGCACGGAAGCCCTGTGGTCCTAACATCTGACCGTTGGAATTAATGGAATATTCTCCAATTTCGTTAGGACATTCTAAATCCAAGGGGAAGCAACTGGAGGTTTCCTACACTACAGGAATGAAATGGTGGAGGAAATTCAATTGATGGGCTCTTCCGTATAAAGCACTTTTCCGTAACTTAGGATTTTAAGATCCTATACTGCTCTAAATCAGGCTACAAGCAGATAGTGATGAACTAAAGGAGAAGTTGTGGTTCAAGTGGCCACAAATGTCAATGAGCGAGGTACTTCCTGTTTATGTACCTGAAGTGACCATTCCTCTTCTTCATGTGCTGTGAAAAAAACAGGGATCACCACATCAAATTTCCAGAAAGGTAGTCATCTTAACAAAAAATATCTAATAGTTCACTATCAACATGAAAAGACCGAACTAGAGGCCATTACATAATTACAGTAGACACCACCGGGTTCAGATAATACTTCACCCTGCAGTAACACCTCTACTACCCCGCAACTCCAGGGGAATTGGGAATATTCTTGGTGCTAGGCCTTTAAAGGTGCTGAGTGATGACTATAATTATTTGTGTTGAACTGCTATGGAGTATCTCAATAGATGCTGCTAAACTACCGGAGAAGCCTTGATTCTGATTCTAAAATCTCATGTTTCATTCTGTCTTAAGTGGCAGAAAGAGAGGATAGAGTGTGACAGGTTCCTTGAGTAAACACATGCTCAGTGGCCAAATCTATTCTAGTGTTACACAGAGGTGGCAGATCAGGGAACACCACCCACTACAGCAAAGATCCACTAAAAACAGGCTTAGGCATCTCCTTCCGCATGGAGTCTTGTAATATATATGCGAGAAGGTAGGAAAATCTTACGGCAGGAAAGCAAAGGGTAAAGAAAGGTGTCCAACCCCCATGGCTCCTGTTAGAACTAAACGTCACTGAGCTCGTCCTACCATTATCTCCCTAACCCTTCCCTCACCAGGAAGCCCAAGTTACAGGTGAACAGGGGGCATCATGGAGTCTGCATCAGTGGGTGGTAAAGCACAAGGGAAACTGTGGATATTGAGGAAGGTAGCAGTCCAGCAAGGGGTCCAGGATACTCCAAAATCATGCATGTAGCTGGAAGCTGCTGACAGGCAAGCTCCTCTTTTATAATTCAGCTCATTCTGGTGGGTCCCAGCCTCTCTCACTATACCCGCTATATCCAAAGGGGTAACCCAAATAGCCCAACAGCACCTGGGTAAATGAACAATATTATAAACAAACGATGCTTTGGGACAAATATATACGATATAGTAGAATGAAGGAAAACTTGAATTATTCCTCCCCTCGAGTTTTACTCTCTTGACTGATTCAATATCAATTCAAATCATGGACAATGGGCAGTTCAAACAAGAGTCTTGAAAAAGATTTTTTTTAAATCAAAACCTTTTTATATGTATCTTTTTTTGTGTATGCATACATACAATCGAATATTCATATATACAATACATCTTCTTTTCTTCAACAAAAACACAATACTTAAACCTAATCTAAATATTTCTACTATTCCCTATTACCCTATTAACAAGTCAGGATGCTTTCAAATTTTTAGAAAAAAGAGCATTCCTTTCAACAAAAGATCACCCTATAAGAAAGTACTGGGTGGTTGTAGTGAAGACTGCTATTTATATACGTACAATGCTAAGTTAGCACAACCGCGTTAGATGTTAGAAAGCCATCTTGCCACTTTTGCTGCTTTTGCACAGCACACTGTAGTTACATGTTATTAATTAAGAAATGCTTGCTCGCCTTTGCTTCACATGAGAACTGTCTGTTGTTCACATCCCTAACAGTGAGCTGCGACCTTGGTCTGAACATTGTGTAAAGAAACAGTCTGGGTCGCTAGACGGTGCATGTTGTTGGGTTCAGGTTGATCGGCCCACTATTTTAGACATAACACGCACGCAGCTGCAAATACCTGAAAGTCGAGTGCTTTTAATATTGCAGGCTGCATGCTTTAGACACATTCGGAAGAAGAGCTTTCCCAGGAGCAGAGTCTAGCTGATCCTGTGATGTGATTCCACTAAGCTGATCTTTACGGTATGGGGTTCCCCATTCAAGCCTAGAGACCCTCTATTAGTCTAATGATAATAATATTAGTTTACTAGCGAAAGGAAGGTGGCTGTAACCCACTGTCATTTTAGTATGATTTCTCCTTTCATTTTCTATGGTATTGTAACTATGCTGATGGTTTTGATTTTAATCATTTGTCTGCTTATGTTAGCCAAAGTACTGCATCTTAGGACACAAGGTTTATAAAATAAACTCTTTAAACTTTACCGTGTCTCTGTTTACTCTTGTTGTGGACTGATATGAGAATAATTACGAACAGGTACTTCTCATTCCCACCATTCCTGAGAATACACTAAGTGCTTGTTCTGGGTTGTCTATACATTGGGACCGCCGAGATAAAACTCGGATAATGAATGGGACAGTGATGCTGGTCAGATAAGGGGTTCTGGGTTCTGAGGTGAGTTTTTGGTAGACCACAATTCATTGAGGTCCTGGTTTCCTGTGCATAGTTCTGTGCATAAGCAGAATCCCTGCAACATGGCACACCTAACGTTTGGTCGATTGATTTGACAACGCCCTCACTCTCATTTCCGGATAACGGGAGTGACAGGTTTAACCTACCTGTGTCTCGACTAATAGGTTCTTTCAAGCTTGATCAATAAAAAGTTTTTTTCTGAACCCAAGTGCTGCTGTTGATATCGTTGATACTCTTTAGTGTGTCCTTATGGCGGTTGACATTGCCGCACATAGTCGTGCACCTCTGCGCCGTCATTTGACGACGTAAGGGGTGCCGGAAGATGGGATGGCTGTTATTTCTGTGGTGAGCGCTGATGCGTCTTACCCATATGAGTTGTTTTACTCTTGGGTGACTTTTCCGGCGGTGGATGCAGAAGATGATACGTTTCATTCCTATACTCCCACGCAGCTACCTGCAGTCTATACGCCGTATAGGACACAAGAAATTCCTAATTCTGCCTGGCAGCATGCCATTTGGTTTAATGGCGCCCTTTCCCCATCTGGTAGCACCCGCTACAATGGGCCCGTTGTCGATTTCAGGGGCCACATGGCCGGTGCTGGCCGGCTTTACGCCTCATCCCCGCTATCTCACGGTGGCGGTGGCTGAGTTGCGGGTACTGCACACAGCCCTGATTACAGTTCATAGGGCTTTAGTGCAGTAAGTGTCACGCAACGTGCAGGTGGGGACACCTGCTGAGGCGGGACAACCAACGGACCACCACGCGGTGGTTATCAGTCCTGTTATGTTTAATTCAGTGATGGGCAAGCGCCCTCAAAATAAGGATGATTTACCTTATTGGCTTGCTGAGAAATTTGACCAACTGGAGGTGGTTTTTCCGCATACCATGTGGAGAAACACAGGATTCTCACCATTAGTTTGCCGAAAGACTTGATTCCAGATATGGCCGATTGTGCAAACTGGGGCAAGGTCTTTGCCGCGACCTACTCGAAGTGCTTTGGCACTCCGTCTATGTCTGTACTGCCCTCCGTGATTAAACGTGTTCAAGAGAATCATGGAGCGGAGGCTGCTGTTGAATTAGGAATGAGGCTTGTCGGGGTGTTCGATGTGGTTGCTTCCATGGTAATTGGCAACCTCAAAGGCGATGCCATGCAGTTCCAAGTGGCTAATAAGCTGGACCGCGTGGACGAACTCGACAGGCCTAAGGAGCTCGCTAAAATAATTGCGGAAGCCTATAGGACCATAGGCCGCAGTGCCTTAGGTGTTAAACCGACTGTGAGAATTCCTGATATAGTAAAGCAAACTAAGGTGAGTTCGTCTAGTAAAGACGAACGCCCTAATTTCCTTAAACAAAATTGGCAAGCAAAGAAACAGGGGAAGCAGCAACAGAAACAGAGGTCTCATCCTGCCTCACCCGTACAGTCATCTAGTGAACGCACATATGATCTGCGCGATCGATCTAGTATTAAGTAACCTGATAGGTTTCAGGTTTCTGAACATCGTTCACCTCGTTCTTCACAGGAAACATCGGCTTCACAATCCGGTGACGGAGACCGTGGGAAAGGACGGGGTGCCCAAGGTCGTGAGCAACCCCGTCAGACTGACGGCAAAAGCAAGCATGACGAGTCTGCACGTCAATGACCCCCGTTTCAGAAGAAGAAAGTTGCTGCGCTAACAGCGAGGTATGCCACAGATAGTGCGGACGCAGCTTCAGAACCTGACATGGGCACTAACGCTGCTCGACAGCACGGCGGAAGTTACAGTAGTGCGACAACACTGCGTCCATATCTGGTGGTGACAGCAACTGATACGTTCATAAGTGTAGAAACTGCTGACACTAGAGTGGCTCCCCCTGACAGACTATATAATATAGTACTTTTAATTGAAGGTGACATACAACGCACGATTCAAGGGATTTTTTGGGATAATCTGAACTCTTCGTATGATATTCTATTGGCAGAGGCAGATTGGCCCCCGGCTTTCATTTCCCGTCATTTGCGCACACAGTGCCAAAGGACCAAGCTAAGAAGTTTGCCGAGGAGTGGGCTCTGGTGCTTGCACCAGCTTTGTATTGTAATCAGGTAGGCTGGGATAAATTGTCCCCCAGCCATAAGATTCCATTGCGGTCCTCGCCCCAGCCACAACCCCAATATCCCATGCGTCGCGAAGCAAGACCTCACGTCGTGGCTATCCTTGAACAATTGGAATATCAAGGTGTAATTGAAACATGTGTGTCACCAATGAATAATCCTTTATTCACTGTGACGAAGCCTGATGGGTCGTACCGCCTGGTTTTGGATTACCGGCATTTAAATTCTCATTGCCGGACATGCGCAGTACAGAATACCCACAGTTCGGCTCTCGTCGATAGTCTCGTGAGAAAACAGTTTAAAACCACACTTGACATTTCCAACGGCTTTTATAGCCATAACCTGTCCTCTCTAAGTAGTGAATGGACAGCATTCACCTCGGACGGCAAACAAAAACATTTCAAAAGATTGCTGATGGGCTATAAGAACAGCCCTGGTGTCTTTGCCGCTCGTGTAGTCTCTCTGTTAGAGAGCATTGACCCTGATGCGTACTCGTATGTGGATGATATTTATCTCACAGATGACGAGTTGTGGCCGCATCTGTGTTGCGTTGATCGCATTATTGTTTTGTTTGCAGACTTCGGATACAAATTCAACTTTGCGAAGTCTCACATTGCGGAATATACAGTGTTGTTTTTGGGATACGAACTCAACAATGAAGGTCGAGGATTGGCTCCGCACTTCCTAGAGAAATGCGCATGCCTATGTGCTCCTACGACACTGAAGAAATTACAATCTTTGCTGGCTTTTCTGAATTTCGGTAGAACGTACATTCCTGATTATGCCCAGCGTATCAAGTCGCTTTATGCCTTGGTACTACCTACTTTTTCCAAATCATGCTGGCTGCCGGAGCATTCAGCTATATTGCAATCTTTGCAAGCTGACCTTCTTGCTTCAAAATACTTACTGACGCGTGATAATCACACTAACCTGGTCATAAGAATTGTGCCAGGCGCAGTGGGTTTCACATACTTAACGTTCAATGAGGACGACACCGTCCCCATTGCCTACAAATCACACCTGTACACTTCGGCTGAACTGCGTTTTTCCGCTGTCGAGAAAGTTTTGACGGCGGTGCAGATGGCGATTCTGAAAGAACGAGCGCTATCGCAAGGGAAACGCATGTTGGTGGTCACACCATATCCTGCCCTTGAGGCGGTGACGAAAGCAAGTGTACCAAATTCTGAAGCTTTGCATCCATGGTGGATACAATGGGCCACTTCCTTGACATCGCCCAATGTCACATATATCTTTGACGCAGCTCTGCAGACTCAGGAGTTCTTACTGTATGATATAGTTCATCCAGCTCCTCTGTCTTTGCGCCCGCTCGAGGATTACCATTGTGTCATTTATACTGACGGTTCTGCACGACCGGCGACTGGATGGAAGCATGCCTATTCAGCGGCCTGCGCAATTGTGGTTGGTACTTTCGTGAATGGTGAATTCCAACCTGATGTCGTGCATACGCAGTCATTGGGTGATTGTACCGCACAGTTGGCGGAGCTTCGTGCTCTGGTTCTGGCACTGGAGTTTGCTGATTCTCGAGCCACTACCCTTATAATGAGTGACTCGTTCTATTGTGTTCAATCTTACAACGACAATCAACATTTTTGGTCTCAAAATGACTACCGTGATTCCAAAGGTAGCACAATTAAGCATAAAACGCTTTTGGTTCGAGTGGCAGAACTTAAAGAACATCCACCTCTGGTGAATGTTATTCACACTCTTGGTCACCAACGAGTTGTTGTCCATGCTGTCGGCAACAGTCTAGCTGACGAGGCAGCAAAAATAGCAGTGGCAACATACTTAGTAGCAGCAGTTACAAGATCACAAAGTAAGATCGATGATGACATCTTGGCAGCTATTGCTGCTACAGAGAAGGGAACAAAATACCCGAGAGGTTTCCCTTCTCGTTACCATTATCGCTTAAGTCCTGATAACGTCCCGTTAGTGAGGATTAACGACGTTGGTGACAGATTGATTCCCAACGCGGACTGCAGACCATCTTTGATATTAGCGGCTCACGAGGGCATGGCGTCTGCCCATGCTGGCGTTGCAGCTACGGTATCTCTGTTACAACAACGTTACTGGTGGTGCAGTTTATATAAAAAAGCTCGCGCTTATGTTCTTAATTGTGACATTTGCCAGCAGATAAAACCTTCAACTGCGGCGTGCCCACCACAGACTCAGTTGTACATATCTAAGAAAACCACTGGGGTGTGTTTATTTAGATCATTGCGGTCCATTCACCTCTGATACTGCGTACAAGTACATCTTGGTTGCAGTGGATTCGTGCACACGTTTTCTGTGGGTATGGCTACCAAGGAGTGCTGATGCCCGTACTGTCATCAGGGATTTGCGTGTCTTTGTTGGAAGTTTTGCATGTGGTACTTTTCATTTGGATCAGGGCGTTCGCCTCTAAGGCGTACAAAAAAGCCATGAGAAATTTGGGGGTCCAAGTCAAATTTTCGTCTCCCTACCGACCTGAGGGTAATAGTGTGGTGGAGCGGATGAACCGTGACTTAAAGCAATCTTTGACAGCTAGGGTTTTAGGTACTGGCCTTAACTGACTTGCCCACTTGTATGACGTACAACGTGCACTTAATAATCTCCCTAGAAGGTCTCTGGGTGGGCGGACCACATACATGATGCTCTTTGGCATACGAATGTTTGTCCCGGACCTTGATGGTCTAGACATGGCGGCGTCGGACGCACCCTTTGACGTAGATGATCACTGTGCTGTATTGCAGAATCTACAAGAAGCCAGAGACAGTCTAGCGAAGGAACACGTGCCCTCCACATCTGATGCTGCGCTTCAGATTACGGTAGTCGGCTGGCTACCTCGAGTTGGTGATCTAGTCCGTGAGAAGGTGGAGAACAAGAAGGAGTTTGGCCCCTCTTATCTAGCACCAGTTCCAGTGCTTGGAGTACAGGGTACACGTACAGTCATTTTACCTCCACTTCCTGGTCGCAAGGATAACAGGTACATCTCTATTGACAATGTCAAGCTACAGCGAGTGGCCGATTCTTCTTAGTATGACTCCAGCGGTTTCTTGCCCTGCGATGCTGAGAAATTCTGTTGTGGCCCCAGCTTCTACCACCTTGCCTGATGTTGCCGTCGAGATGCATACAGTTACTGGTCCCTTGTTGCCACCGACAGCTGGTGGTCTACCTGAAGATATTGAGTATACTTATCCTGCGGATGTCCCGTTGCCTGTTTTATAATCCACCACAGTTAACCAGTCGCGCTACTCCTTTGACACTAATTCAATGACTTCCATTGCCCCATCAAAAGTTTCAATTTTTGCTGTTTGGTTTAAAAGACATTTTTTAATTCCCCCTTGGACTTACATTGGGCTGGTGCTCATATGTATTTTTCTGTTTATGTCCATTGGATTTGTGGTAGTGTTTTTTAGACTTATAAATGGACACTACTTGAAAGAAAGATCTACAATTAGACTAATTGATGGAACTTTGGCCCCCCACTCCTCATCACATATCATGAAAAGGGACCAGACTTTTGTGAACATTACTGCCTGGCCTGTACTGGATGGGATCGCGTGGTATGCTGTTAAATTTCAAATTCATGGTCCCACTGAAGTAATCAATGTGCCAAATGTATTTCGTGTTTGTATGGGTGATGTGGTTAAGCAAAACCTCCACTCGGATGATTGGGATGTTCAAGCCATAGAAGCACTGTTTTCTGATTTGAGATATTATGCTGCATTTAATGCTGAGGATTTGTATTTAGACACTGCTAATTATGATGAGCAATTCTGCTATCAACATTATGGCATGCATTTCCTACACAAAGCAAATACGTTTAGAAATGTTGTAAATTATACGCAGTGGGAACAATGTCCAGCCCCTAGGCTGGGCAGGTCTTCCATGTTAATGGACAAATTCACATATTTTTCTGACTTCAATTTGTCGAATCCGGCCTCCTTTTATTTTAAGGTTGCGGCTGAGTCTGCTTCTAAAGTTAGACTGAAACACACTAAATTGTTGTATTCCAAGTCCTTTATGGACGAATTGGCAATCGGAGGCTATGATCTGTGGAAAGCTACTATCGATCTAAAATCGGTTTGGGGCTCTAAAACGTGGCAGGTACAGGGAACAGAAGCTTTGCATCGTGCCTGCCTCATCCCGAACCACATGTTGTTTTTGAATTCGTCAATTTTTCAGACCACCTGTTTTGGATTGGCTACTTCTAAAAAATTAAATTTTCACTCCACTCCGGATCTGGGTGCTTATCCTAATTGGAATAATCATACGGATCTGTCCCTTGCTACGTTGCAGTCATACATTTCCAACACATCCTTCAATATTTCCAAATTAAATCCGGAAGGGTGGTTAATATAGCAAACGAGCTCAGATTCCTGTTGACATCGGTTTTTGGATTTGGCTCCGGGGTATACACAAGTTCGTGTAGACCCTCGTTTTGAATCCTCTCACACTGTAACTGCCTACTCGGTAGGGAAGTTATGCCAATCTTGACTGCAACATTCCACCTTAGCATCTGTTAAACTTCATTTATCACAATTGAACGACAAAATAGATTTGAATGATTTTGTTAAAGGTCCTGCGGTTGGCAGGTCCAAAAGATAGGTATATGCAGTTTACAACGAGGTTTGGAAGCTATCACAGATTGAAGCTGCATCCAGATTACGAGCTATTGATCAAGCCAATATGGAGAAAGTATTGGCTGTTATAGATAATAGCATTAACACCCTGTCTTCCAGAATTTATACGTTAGATAATATTGTTTCATCTGTGGTTGACATTGTGCAGGATGATTTGTCTGTATTGTATCATGGTCAAAATCAATTGCGTTCTATTATGCAGTTTGCATGGACATTGCAAACGTTAAAGGCTGGGAAAGTCCCTTGGGATTACATGAATACTTCATCTTTGTTCCTTCCTTTTAATTTAACTACGAAACAACAGTTCATGTCCATGAAAGATGCCACATACTCATTGCTGCACATTGAAAAGTTAGAACCTTTACCTTTCTCTGTTGCCGAATTAAACTCCGCTGTGTGGCTTATCCACGGGTTGATCACATTACCGTTCCCCCTGTTTAAGTTCAGTTCGTGCATGAAACATTATGCCCTTGGCAGATATGAAAAACTGGGTACTGCCTTCCTGCACGAAGTTTGGTCACTCCCATTCACATACAGATGCGTGAGGGACGGATAGGAGGTTTACTTAAAAGGTGAAGAGTGCACTTCCACTCCAGATCACTCTGTGGTGTGTCGGCACATTCAATTGCATGGTGCATGTAATGTTCACGCTCCTAATTTAGCTTGCGTCCTCAAAGGGATCCCGGTGCCAGTTATAACACAGTCTTTTACGCTGCTTGCTAACGGTAGTTATTTGCTATTAAATAATGAAGCTTGCTGTGGGATGTTAGTGGGAATTCCCTACATAGTGACTGTATCACAGAGAGTAGTAATAACGTCCTTTTCCCACCGCCGTATGGACAGCTCGATGTATCCATCTGGCCTTCCATTCCAACCTTAAAAGCAGAGTTCAACAAGATGAGCAGAATAAGGGCTCTATTGTCTCAAAAAGAAGTCGCATTGACTTCATCCCGGGAAACATTTGTCTTACACGTAGCAAACACTCGCACAGAGGTGCAAGCGCTTTTGAATATTGATCTCCCACTTCATTTTGGGGCCCTAATTCAGACTATCTTTAATGCCTCGTCAACAAGTGCCCTGGCACATTTTTTCAAAATTGTGGGCTCCGGCCTCGTGACCTCCTTTCAAGCTATTTTTGGTGTGATCCCGGCATTTTTTCATTCTGTTTTTTCCAGCGTCTTCGGAGGTCTCCCTTTGATACTCGCCCTCGTAGCTGGGGTACTTTTGTTGATCTTCGTACTACGCTATGGATGCACAACTTGCGTCACACGTCATCATGTCCCGGCTGCTCCATCTTCGTAACCGGATGCTTGAATACTATGGAACATTACCACTGGCAACCTTGGGCATAGCCTATGGTTTGTCCTTCCGGTTTCCCTCCTTTACTGGCGTACAGCCTGTCTTTCATTGCCTAGAGTGTCCGTTCCAATGGGCTATGGATTTGTGTTTGTCGAACTCGGTGTCTCCCGCCCCGGATTATGATCGGCTAATGAGCCCCTTAGTGGCTCATGAGTTGGACTGTTCTGGTGTCAGGATTATGGCCTGTGGAGCAGCACATGCAGTCCTAGGGAATTGGGACATCGGAACGGCTGCAGCTGAATTCTTGGCAAGAAGGTATCTTGAAGAACACGCCAGTTGTCCTCTGATGGTACTAGAGTCTCCGGTTGTCGAGGAACATGTGTGTTCATTCCCCTTGCTGAATTGGATGGCAGATAATTTTGCAGAACGTTCCAATGATTTCCTCTTGGAAGCCGTTGCAACTTATTGTGCTTATACCTTGATGGATTAACTTGGAAGTCATCCGAAATTCCTGTGGGATGCCTTTTTTTTTTTTTTTCCTCTCTCGTTGAAAATCCATCGATGACATTTTTTTCCCCCTTTAAATGTTTTTTTTCTCTCCTTTTTTTCTTCAAACTTTTCACTTACCTTATGTGGATTCACTATTTGTGCCCTTAGTTCCGTTCTATCGAACTTGAACTCTGCGCTCTTGAAATTGCGCCCCTACTGGTTAGTGGTCCGATCAAGGGGGGGGGTGTAGTGAAGACTGCTATTTATATATGTACAATGCTAAGTTAGCACAACTGTGTTAGATGTTAGAAAGCCATCTTGCCACTTTTGCTGCTTTTGCACACGACACTGTAGTTACATGTTATTAATTAAGAAATGCTTGCTCACCTTTGCTTCACATGAGAACTGTCTGTTGTTCACATCCCTAACAGTGAGCTGCGACCTTGGTCTGAACATTGTGTAAAGAAACAGTCTTCAGGTTGATCGGCCCACTATTTTAGCCATAACACGCACACAGCTGCAAATACCTGAAAGTCGAGTGCTTTTAATATTGCAGGCTGCATGCTTTAGACACATTCGGAAGAAGAGCTTTCCCAGGAGCAGAGTCTAGCTGATCCTGTGATGTGATTCCACTAAGCTGATCTTTACGGTATGGGGTTCTAATAATAATAATAATAGTTTACTGGCGAAAGGAAGGTGGCTGTAACCCACTGTCATTTTAGTATGATTTCTCCTTTCATTTTGTATGGTATTGTAACTATGCTGATGGTTTTGACTTTAATCATTTGTCTGCTTATGTTAGCCAAAGTACTGCATCTTAGGACACAAGGTTTATAAAATAAACTCTTTAAACTTTACTGTGTCACTGTTTACTCTTGTTGTGGACTGATATGAGAATAATTACTAATAGGTATTTCTGATTCCCACCATTCCTGAGAATACACTAAGTCGCTTGTTCTGGGTTGTCTATACATTGGGACCGCCGAGATAAAACTCGGATAACGAATGGGACACTGATGCTGGTCGGATAAGGGGTTCTGAGGTGAGTTTTTGGTACACCACAAATCACTGAGGTCCTGGTTTCCTGTGCATAGTTCTGTGCATAAGCAGAATCCCTGCAACAAGGTATATTGCTCCACGTCAAAATTTTTGTACTGTCAAACTTTTATCACAACACTTTAAATTCACAAGGGCATCGTCCAATCCTAAAGTCACTGGGGGTCACGTTACTAGTTACAAAAGTGTTGTGCTAAAAGTTTGAAAGTACAAAAATTGAATGGAATGCTCTTTTTTCTAAAAATTTGAAAATTTGAATTGATATTGAATCAGTCAAGAGAGTAAAACTTGAGGGGAGGAATAATTCAAGTTTTCCTTCATTCTACTATATCGTACATATTTGTCCCAAAGCATCATTTGTTTATAATATCTCTCACTATACCCAGCACACCTGAAAACATTAAGCAATAAAGAAAGACCTATAAAAATGCACACCCACAGAAGGGCAGTGTCTTGGCAACCTCCTCAGTATGAGAGATGACCGGCTAAGGCTGCTCCTGTTGACAAGACTTGCTCCTGTTTTACTGCTGTGACTGTTTAGGTATTTAGACCTTTGTTAGACCTATCAGCCTTAGGGTGGTCTTCTCCCAAACCTTTTTGCTTTCCTCCTTCATATTTGCTTATCTCATTTTTGCTGGCCTTAGGACTCTGCAAACTTTATCATTGCTGACCAGTGCTAAAGTGCATGTGCTTCCTCCGTAAAACATGGTAACATTGGCTTAACCCC
The DNA here is from genome assembly GCF_964204655.1 of Triturus cristatus. NCBI lineage: Eukaryota > Metazoa > Chordata > Amphibia > Caudata > Salamandridae > Triturus > Triturus cristatus. The sequence continues at coordinate 303,071,906 of NC_140579.1, read as the reverse complement.
AATTGACATATTTAATTTACTTGTACGTCCCTAGTAAAGTAGCACTACATGTGCCCAGGGCCTGTAAATTAAAGGCTACTAGTGGGCCTGCAGCACTGATTATACCACTCACTTAAGTAGCCCTTCAAACATGTCTCAGGCCTGCCATGAAAGCCTGTATGTGCAGTCTTAAACTGCCATTTCGACCTGTAGAATAAACCTTCCTGGCAGTATGGGAGGGCAGAGCTGGGACCAACCCTACTTACTCTTGAATAGGCTGTGTCCCACCTCCACACAAAGGGCTGCTTTCCCCCTGTATTTAGTCTGGACCCAGGACAGGAGAGGCAAGATACCTGGGGACTTCAAAGGGAAAACTCTAGAAGCACAACTGGGTATAAATACTAGGCCTCAGACACCTACTCTCTTCAGTACAGTTTTGGGCCTGTGTATACTCTGCCAGGAAGAAGGACTGCTGTGATGCTCAAAGGCCTCCCACTCTGCCGGACTGCAACCCTGCTGGACTGCTACCCTGCTGGACTGCTACCCTGCTAGCCTACTGCCTTGCTGGACTACTGCCCTCCTGCCTGAATCAGAGGGTTTGGACCAGCACCTGAACCCAGGACTCCCAGAATGACTCCAAATACTAGTCTGATGACCTGTTCAGAGCCACAGGGACACAACAGACTCACAACCACCTGAACCAGCTTCCAGATCAAGTTGGAGGAAGCCCCTGACACACAAGTGGTGGTTCTAATGTCCTGGACCCCTGGTGTGGCCTCAATTAAGGTTCTCAAGCACTTTGCAACCGCAAATGGGCTGGTTGTTGCCTAAACCTTGTCAGTCACTAAACCTTTTCGTGGGGAGAGCTGTCGCGAAGCACCGGGGCAACTGTTTTTAATGACAACAGGATCTTTGTGGTACTGCGACGCCTGTCAGCAATGCCAGGACTGCTCTTCTCGCAAACTCGACGACCATCAATGATGCTTCGCTGCTCCTCGCAGACCCCTCCACCGCAAATTGGACTATATCACTCCCTTCCTCGTAATGATCATTCTGTTCTCCTTTTTGTTTTTTGTTTTGTCTTTTCAGCTTCAGGCAACATATTGTGCCTCTAACATTGATGTGTCCAGTAAGTAATTACCACCTGGACTAGACATATATAAGTCACTGTTCTTACAAAGGTTCCCTCAAATTCTGGGGCTAAGAATCTCACCCAGTCCTGATGAAAGCCACAGAGCCTCATGGGCGGCTTATGGCTGAAACATGTCGAGTGGACCTCATGGAAGAAGTGTGGCGCAGCGGCCAGGACAACTGACGCCGGACGCTGGGGATCACGGTTTGATACCTGGCACCGGTGGCAGGTCAGCCCAGCCCCATGTGACTCTGGGCAATAGCTCGCTTAATCTTCCCGACGGCGCCCGGATGCCTACGGGTAGCTGTGCGCTTTGCAAATACTGGATTTACATTTCTTTTTTTACCAGATGTGCAGGACCAGTAATTCTTCATTGATATTGTGGTTCCTTCTTTTGATTATTTACTGACGTTGGGAGAATAAGTAAAACTGCTTTTCTCACCTCTATCTCCCCTTCTTCTGATTTTTGCCGAATGAGAAATAGCCACCTGAGGCTGACCTCTGTGTCCAGGCACCAAATAAGTCCCATGGCAAGAGGGGCATGTTTTTTAATTTTCAAAAAGAAAATCCGGCTTCGGGCTTTTGTTTTTGAAAATGTAAAAAGAAATAATGGAAGGCTCCATTAAGTTGATTGAGCCATATGTCAAACATAAAAAAGCACTGACAGGAACTATGTTTTTAAAATGACGGTCAACTTGGCCATAATTTCTAAATATAGCAGGTGGAGTAACCTCAACATAGCGAACGTTAAGTCCTCCGCCAGACTGACGAAGTCTTCTCTGACCACCAAAATGTAAATCTGGCCCTCAATAAAACTCCTTTTTTTAGTCTAATCGCCCAGAGGTGTCCAGTGTGGTGTAACTTGCATTGTCATACTCTTCACTACACCCTCTTCAAACCCTGTATGTGCCATGACCCCTTAGCCCAGTCAGAGTCACCTGCAAAAGGTCACAGAAACAACTGGCCAGTAGGCAAGTGCAGTAAGGACTTGGCGAAGAAATTCAGGTGGGAGAAAGATATAGATACAATTGATACCTGCACAAGTACAGTATGAAAAATAGAACAAAATGTGGGATCAACTTTATAGGGGCATTCAGGAACGTTTTAGCTCCATTGTGTGCTATGGTCATGTATGCCTGAAATCTAGAATGTTCCAGAACTTGGTTATGTGCCAGCAGAATCTATTATTCACTATGGCCCCGTTGACCCCAATAGAATGTTCCGGAATATTGAAGAATGTTCCAGATTATTCCAGGATATTTCCAAACCTGCGTATACATTATGGTCATGTTGGCCCTAATAGAATATTACAGAACCTGCTCACATGCAAACAAAGAAAATTTAAGGTAAAGCGTTTAGAGAGAACCTGAGGCGCAGGAGGCACCTGATGTCTGGTGGACTTTGAATGTGACTCCAAGCCCCATTGTGCATAGGCTCAAGAAGGAGGAGCCAAGAACAGTCAGCCTTGCAGGGTGCAAAGTCACGCTATAAAGTGCTTGGAGAGAACCCCTGGCATGGAACGCACCGGCTGTCTGGTGGGCTTTGAAGAGGACTCCAAGTCCCATTGTGCATAGGCCCAAGGAGGAGGGGTCAGGAACAATCACCCTCCGCCACCTTGAAGTTGCACTATGACGTGCTTGGAGAGAACCCGCAGCACGGGCCTCACCCAGGCAAAGCTCAGGCCATGGACGGGCCCATTCTGCGCCCATCAGTACTTGCGGGAGACTAGGCTCAGTGGGATTCTTGTCTGAATCCGGTGAGGGCCTATATTCAGTCGTATTGCAGTGCCATCCTATAGCTACCTCATTTGTTATCAGGACTCTTACTCATAAGACTTTAACAATCAATCAATCAATTACATAATTTGTAAAGCGCACTACATACCCGTGAGGGTTTCAAGGCGCCGGGGGGGGGGGTGCTGCTTCTATTGGTCGAAGAGCCAGGTCTTGAGTTGTCTCCTGAAGGTCAGCAGGTCTTCGGTTTGTTGCAGGTAGAGGTGGAGGGTGTTCCAGGTCCTGGCGGCGCGATGGGAGAAGGATCTGCTTCTGGAAGTAGTTCTCCGGATGCGTGGGACCGTCGCCAGGGCGTGGTCAGCGGAGCGGAGTTTTCTGTTGGGTACGTGGAGGAGAGTCGACTGTTGAGATAGGCTGGGCCGGTTTTGTGGAGTGCCTTGTGTGCGTGGATCAGGAGCTTGAAGGAGATTCTTTTGTCGATGGGGAGCCAGTGCAGGTTCCTCAGGTGGGGGGTGATGTGTTCGCGGCGTGGGACGTCGAGGATCAGGCGTGCAGAGACGTTCTGGATTCTCTGTAGTCTGTTGATGAGCTTGAACGAGGCTCCGGCGTAGAGGGCGTTTCCATAGTCGAGTCTGCTGCTGACTTGGGCCTGGGTGACTGTTTTCCTCGTGTGTGTCGGGATCCATCTGTAGATCTTATGGAGCATGCGGAGGGTGTTGAAACAGGAGGAGGAGACTGCATTGACTTTTTTGGTCATGGAGAGTTTCGAGTCGAGGATGACTCCCAGGTTGCGTGCGTGGTCGGTGGGGGCCGGGGGGGACCCCAGTGACGTGGGCCACCAAGAGTCGTCCCATGCGGAGGGGTTGGACCCGAGGATGAGGATTTCCATCTTGTCTGTGTTCAGTTTGAGGCGGCTGTCCTCCATCCAGTCTGCGACGGCCTTCATTCCCTGGTGGAGGTTGGATTTGGCGGTGAGGGGGTCCTTGGTGAGGGAGAGGATCAGCTGAGTGTCATCGGCGTAGGAGATTATGTTGAGGTTGTGCTGTCGGGCGATGCGTACTAGTGGTGCCATGTAGACGTTGAATAGCGTCGGGCTGAGGGAAGATCCTTGAGGGATGCCGCAGATGATCTCGGAGGCCTTGGATCGGAACAGGGGGAGGCAGACTCTCTGAGTTCTGCCGGAGAGGAAGGAGGTGGTCCAGTCCAGGGCTTTGTCTCGGATCCCTGCATCGTGGAGGCGCGTGCGTAGTGTGCGGTGGCAGATGGTGTCGAAGGCGGCGGAGAGGTCCAGGAGGATGAGGGCCGCTGTCTCGCCATTGTCTAGTAGGATCCTGATGTCGTCTGTGGCGGCGATTAGGGCGGTCTCGGTGCTGTGGTTGCTGTGGAATCCTGATTGGGACGGGTCCAGATCCTGATTGGGACGGGTCCAGGATGTTGTTGTCTTCGAGGTGACGTGTGAGCTGGGTGTTTACTATCTTCTCGATTACCTTTCCTGGGATCGGAAGCAGGGAGATGGGTCGGAAGTTCTTGAGGTCGCTCGGATCCGCCTTGGGTTTCTTCAGTAGGGCGTTGATCTCTGCGTGCTTCCAGTTCTCAGGGAAGGTGGCGGTCTCGAAGGAGAGGTTGATGATTTTGTGCAGGTGGGGTGCGATGGAATTGTTGGCTTTGTTGAAGATGTGGTGCGGGAGAGGGTCGGACGGGGATCCGGAGTGGACTGTTCCCATGGTCTTGATTGTGTCCTCGATGCTCACGTTGGCCCATGCTGTCAGGGTGTCGTGGGCGGAGGGGTGCGGTGGGTCCGGTGCAGTGTGGTCGGCAGGGGTCGTCCGGGGTCTAAAGCTGTTATGGATGTCGGTGATTTTCCGGTGAAAGAAGGCAGCGAGGGAGTCGCACAGGGCTTGTGATGGTGGGATGTCGTTGGCGTTGGAGCTGGGGTTGGAGAGCTCCTTCATGATGGTGAAGAGCTCCTTGCTGTTGTGTGCATTGTGGTCAAGTCGGTCTTGTTCAAGTTCAAGTTGATGAGAGCATGGGGAAAAGGAAAGCAGATTTTGCTAATGTGACATATAAGAGACCCAGGACTAGCAAATCCATACTATCCTTCCTCAACCCTGTGGTAGGGGTGCTTACAGATGAGATTTTGTGTGTTGAAGGTAAGTTGGCCACAAACCATCAAGCTATCACCTCACCAAGGAGCGCCCATGATGAAGGTGAAGCACTATCAATTGTTACTTCCTCTGAACCCCTACCCCTCTGTCGTAAAATGTCTAAAAGCCCCACATCCAAGGCGGTATGCAGCAAGAACTTTGAGGCTTCTGCTATTAAGGAAACTGCTAACTGTAATGTAGAGCAGCTGCACATGGGTGCCTGACTACTAGACTGCGACACCACACTAACACCCAGAGGGAAGGAGCCAGGCCTAAAGTAAAAAAAACTGAGTGCCGTTGACCCCTACTAAAAATGGTAGTAAATCTGGAAAGGGCTCAAGGAGGGGCCCCACGGTAGGCTCACCTGAAAACAACACTGGCCTTTAGACTGATAAGGCTGAGAGCAGCCTTCAAGATCTGTTTCTCAGTTTGGACCATAAGATTTCAACAGCCCTTGGTGCATTTGGATGAAGAATTACTGCCTTAGAAAAGGCGGTGGGAAAGTTGAATGCGTCCGTGGATATTATTCGAGCACAAGTCAAGACATGTTCATGCATCCAATTACTTAGACCATGTATTCCCACGGATATTGACAATGATTTTAATCAGGGTCTATCTAGTCATTTTGAGCACTTTGCTCACCCTGTAGTTAATAAGGCACTAGGGCCTCTAATTGCAGATTTAGGTCCCTCAAAATCAACAGCTGTAGCCATATGGAATAGTCATTCAGCTCCCCAGATGGGCCCCAAGCATGAGCAGTCGATTAGTCCTCGATATTCTAATCAGCTCTAAGCCCCAATCCCTGCAGCCCCCCCAACCGCTTCAAAAGACCTTTCCCGATGGACATTCCTGTACTGATGTTATACAGTTACCTCCGTTTGCCATCCCTTATGTTCTTATAATTGTGGATGTCCCTACCCGTAAGAATAAAGACCAGGAAAATCATTCTCAAAATAAAAATAAGGTGATCTACTGGCTGACACCTAGAGCCAATGTGGCCCATTCCCTGTTCGATGAGATCATTATGGTCCTCAGAGTTCAGAGAGCCCCTCTAAAAAGATGTTTGCGGGTGATTGCATAACTGTAAAATTTCACAGTGCCCCATGGGTGGGTCGTATCCTACACACTCTGAGGTTGAAAGTATTACCAGGGACTGAATTTCAGTACTCCAGTTTGGTTCCTTTTATCAACCCCATACAGTTAGGTCAGTGGAAAGGGGGGAATGTACCCTGGTCAGTTTAGGTCACAGGATGGTGCTGTTACCTTTACACATCAAAGTAAATTTGTAAGTATACCAGTCTGCAATCGCTTTGAACCATTGAATCAGAAGACCCTGATTGAATGAAGCCCCAGATTAAGAGAATTTGTTGAAGCGGATGGTCACTAGTAGGTGCTTTGAACTCAGGGTACTTAGTTGTAATGGAATGTTGTCTACTTTTGATGTTATCTGTCTACAGGAGACGTAGGATGTACAGGGGTGTTTATTTTTGGATGGTTATGCCAGATATACTGCACCAAAAGTATAAAACAAAAGTGGGACCAGCCATCATTTGAGGATCACAATGAAAAAAAAATGTTTATGAGAAAAAAACCTTCAGACCCTCAACAGTCAATTTCAGTCAAAGTTATGTTTCTGTTCACCATCAACGTACTAATAACAGGTAGCATCATCGTCGGGTCTTTTTCCTCCACGAGGAAGGAATTACTTGGAAAGACTGTGTGGGATCCGAATCAACAAGAAAAAGAAAAATCTAAAATTACCTCCTAATCAACACATCTAAGATTTAATAAAACATGGATAGGGGTAAGATTAAAAACAGAGAGTGAATGTGTGCGGGGATATCTTAGGTGTCCCTCACATCAAACATATACTGTGGGTCTACATGTTTCAGCCATACTTGCGCCCCAGCGGGTTGGTGGTTTCCCTTTTCTATACCAGATATGACACTATCCCCTGGCTCAGACTCTATCAGGACTGTTCACTTTTTGTAAGTGTGGGAGAAAGCCATGTTCTACTCTTAGCCTTTAATCATTTGGGCCCCATAGGTTGCGGGAGGCTGATTGACTGCTCTTATTGCGGTGCAGCGGCTCTGTACTAAATGCTGTTCCACCCATCCTGATTAGTGCACCAGACATTCCATCATCTAGTGTAAATGCTGGAGGAGGTCTCACCACACCTATTAATTTGAGCCTCAACTGTGAATTTGAACTCATTAGGTCCAAATCGCCTGAAATTCTCAGTATTCTTCTGATTTTTCGAAACAAGTATAGAATGCTCCTAGTTAACCTTTATAATGCAGCTGTAGTTAGGAATGAATTGGATGCTGTTTCTAGCCTAAGCGAGATTGTAGAGGACTAATTCCATAAGAACAATGATCCTGGGGCACATGCATCAAGCATTTTTGTCTTCGCAAACGGCCCATTTGTGAATGCAAAAAATGCTTTTCAGATGCAGCAAACCCTATTTTGTAATTCGGTAACCTGTTAACAAATCGCCAAATGGGTTTGAGATTCACTATTAGGAAGGGGTGTGTTTAGGGTGTCCCTTCCTAATACTGAATTGCATCTGTCTGTAGGAATGTTTTATGACCGAAATGCGGTCGCAAAACATTCAAAGTTTACCACCTACTTCAAGTAGGTGGTAACCCATTCGTAAATGGCAAGGGACCCGTTCCCCTTTGTGAATGTTTGTAAAAGCATTTTTTAAGTTCAGGCAGTGGTCCACAGACCACTGCCTGCTCTTAATAAATGAAGGAAAACTTTTTATTTTTATTTTTGTAAAGCATCCAGTTTTCCGTTAAGGAAAACGGCCTGCTTTACAAAAAAAAGATTGCTTTAATTAAGACAATCACGGACATGGTGGTCTGCTGACCCCAGCAGGGTACCATGCCTGTGATTTTTGCGATTTCTAGGTGGTCGCAAATTGCGACCTACCTCATTAATATTCATGAGGCAGGTCATTTGCGATCCCCTAGAAATCGCTGAAAGTGTTCAACACATTTTCATGTATGCTGTTTTGCAATTTCCTATTAGCGCATCTGTGAGAAAGTGCTCTCTTTCTGCATTGTTGCTACCACTTTTTGCTGAACTGCTAATGTTCATTGACTGAGTGTGTCCTGGGCCCCTGCCAATCAGGTACCCAGGACCTATGTTCTTTCCCTAAAACTGCATTGGAGACCAAACCCTATTGGCACTCTTTGGCCACAGGTCAGTCCCTGGTAAACGGTACCACAGGTACCCAGGGCACTGTAACCAGGGAAAGCCTCTAAGGGGTGCACCACTTATTGTGCCACCCTTAGAGGCTCTGTACCTTTACACTCACACACAGCCTTTGCAGGCTGCATGTTTTGGTGCAGAACAAAGTGAAGAGTCGAAATGGCACACATCCCTGTGTGCCATGCTTACAACCCACTGCCCTGGCATAGATCAGTCACCCCTCTAGCTGGGTGCACTATACCAGTGGTGAGGGTACTGGTGCATGAGCCCTGTACCCCTACAGTGTCTAAGTCAACTCTTATATATTGTATAGTATATGCTGCTGGGAGTTTGTCATGACGAACTCCACAGTACCATAATGGTACTGTGGAGTACTATTATGCCAACCCACTGGAGGTTGGCATAATAGGGGGTGTACCCACCCCAGGGAAGGAACCCATTGGTCCCAACCTTTTACCTACCTGTAACGCCCCTAAATCTAGTATTTAGGGACACCCCAGAACCTTGCTTCCTCAGACAAGAAACTACAAGAAGAAAAGAAGAAGAAGGACCGAACAGCCATGCCGAAGCTAAGAAGAGGAGGACTCCCAGTGACTTGGTCCCAGCCCTACTGGCCTGTCCCCACCTCAGACCTGCAGAAGTGAAACTCTGGCACGGCCTGCAGCCTCAAGAACCCCGGGGACCTGCCCTGCCTTCAAAAGAAAAGACTCTATCTCCCGTGAACACCGGATTTGGTCACCAACAGACTCCATGGTCCAGCAAAGTCCATGAGTCTGCACCACTCTGCACCCGACGCCCATGACCCGAGTTCAAGTGGCCCAACACCACGAGGAGGTCTCCCCGGCGATCCGGACCTGAGATCCGGTGGCCCCTGACCTGCTTCAAGCCTCCAGCCGACGCCTGCAGCCTCAACCCGGAAGGTCCCCCAAACAGGGACCAGGAGCTGGTAAGAAGATCCGACCCAAAAGGCACCCCATCGCCCCATGGCCTTGGGTGGCCCAACCGACGGTGCCTAACCGACACCCAACATCCCAACTAACCTCTCCAAGTGGTGATCGCACCCAGAAGACCTTCGTCACCGGTCCTGCAGTGTGTATGCAAACCGGAGACTCACCATAGAAAGCTACACGGTGCCCGGTGCCAAAACAGCACTCTGCACCCGGCTGCCCCAGTGCCGCTGAGGGTGCACCTTTTTGTGCTGGCTTGAACCTCTATTTGCCCTGAGCTTAAGTCCAGGAACTTTGCTCCCACAACCTTGTGGCCTGTTCGTAAGCAGCCACCAACCGGAGGCCTCCTTTCCCCATTGGATAACATTGGGCCTCCGCACTCTGCACCCGGCCACCCTAGTGCCGCTGAGGGTGTAACAAGAGTGCATCCTTGACCCTGGGGGACCCCTGAGTCTACCCCCAGAATGCCAACTCCCACAACCGAATACTTACCTTTGAACTGATAACCCTATTTACTTCCATAAGACAACATTTTCTGTGAAAAGTTTGTGTGTGGAGTAGGAAAATCTATAAAAGTCTCCAAAACTGGAACAAAATAACCAAAACGCTTTTACTTACCTGTTTACAGGAAATGTTCGAGTGCAGTATACTGGATACTGCACTGTGTAAAAAAAGTAATATGTAAAGTAATCTACTTGACATTCTACTGAAAGGCCAATACAAAGTATATGTACAATATTTCAAAGCATTGCATTACTAGTAGTTCTACTGTAATTAAACCAAAAGTATATATACAACTGCAATACAAACTGTGTACAAACGGTATTACTACTGCAAAGTACTTATCACTTACCTGTGCCAGGCTTGCTTCGTTCTAGGAAATAAAATAACTGAAATAATATTTTCATACAAAACCAATTGGTCTGAAGTGAAGTCTTTGAGTGTGTGATATCATTTGCTGATTGAGTGTGTACAACAAATGCTTAAAACTATCCTCTGATAAAGCCTTACTACTCGACCAAACTACCACAAATAGAGAGTAAGGGGCTATCTACTTTTACCTCTGCCTACCTTTGGGGTTCCACTGGACTCTGTGCGCACTATACCTCACTTTGGTATAGTATATACAGGGCCAGCTTCCTACAGCATCGCAATGATTCACAATTAGGGAATCACAAAACAGTGTAGTGATGCATCAGGCCCTCTGTTATTAGGAGATTTTACTTTGCATCCTTGTTTTTCTTGTCAAGATAAAGATGTGTCAGGGACCGAAAAGCCATTTACCAATCAGGTGCATCTTAAACACACGCGGCAAGGTAACACTATAACTAATTAAATTAATAATTACAATTTGGCTAATCTAATGGAATTGAGACAGGATGGTTTATTTAAGATGATACCCAGGTTTAAGGGGAGGGACATTAACTTCTTTATTGATTATAATTTTGTATTTATTTGCTTGTTTTCAGTTCCAGTAACATTTAAGGTCATGTGGGACGATGTAAGTGACCATCACCCTCTGACTGCCACTTTTCTATGGGACAAAAAGTCTATTGATGTGGCCCACTTTTTTTTTAAACTTCTTTTTATTGGCATTTACACATGGTATCAGACAACACCAAAAAGAGGGGATTTTCATAATACAGTACATTCTGCAGTGTACCCGGGGTTAGGAAGGAGAAGGAAACACAAGGAATCCCCATTACCTTAAGTCCAATTTCAAAAGGAAAAAAAACCCAAAAACCCCAGTATTCCTTTGCCTCATATTTTTTGTGTAGGGAACTGCATCAGAAATCCCCCCATTCATACTTTCAAGGGGAGTCGACGAGGTCCAAGTGCTTCCCTAACTCACTTCGCCACACAACAAGTTCAATAAGGCCAAACCCTCCGTATATGTTCAAATCGTTCCTTGTGTAACTCAATCCCCTTATAGGGTAACCAAACCGTCAAACAAAAACTAAATCCCGCCAGGGGCCAACCCCTATCCTATAGTCCTCTAGAGCCATGCATTACTCTCAATGTGGATCCCCTCCACCATGGGCGGGGTAGTGCAGGAAGGGGCATAAAACAAGACAAAACAAAGACAGGAAAAGAAAATCAAAGTGGGGAGGGGGAATTAACCCAGCCCGAGAGAGAGAGGCAGGGAAATCCCCGTCGCACCCCGTCTCAAGCTCGGGGTCCGCCTAAGCAACATTCCGCCTCCGCTACTTCACCCGACCCCCTCCCGGTCCTCCAGTGTCCCTAGTTCCGCTGTATCACTCCTCTCTAGCTCCTCCCTAGACTCGCATGCCTGGACAATGGCTCCCCAGCGCTCCGCAAGCGGTTTGCGCCTCTTGGTGATTCTGTCTTCTGTGATAAGTGCCTTCTCCTCCGCCCTTGCACACCGTGTGACCTCCGTTCCCCAGTGCATTATAGACGGGGTAGCTGTAGCCGTCCACTAACACGCTGTCTGCCTCTTCGCCAATAAAAGCGCTAAATCTACAAACCGGTGCCCTAGCTTACGAGACTTCGGCCTAGGATAAAGACCCAATAAGCAGACCTCTGGGGTACAAGCCAGAGTACCATCCAGCACTTTATTTACCTGTGCCAGGACCTCACCCCAATACCCAACAAGCTGGGGGCAAGACCACATCATATGGTCAAAATCTGCATCCAGTACTGCACATCTAGCGCATGAGATATCCGTCCGCTGGTAGATGGTATTCAGCTTATGCGGGGTCAGGTATGTCCTGTGGAGCACATTAAACTGTAACACCTTAAATGCTGTGTTTCTAGACACCTTCTTAGGGCTTCGTTTAACTTTCTGCCACTCTCGATCCGTGAAGGGCCTGCTTATAGAAGCCTCCCATCTCTCCCTAAGGTCTCCCAAGTCGTCTGGCGTATTGCCAAGTACAGCCATCGGATCAGGTGTCCCGCCGAGCCCAAAGTTGCCACCGCTTCCAGTGCCGAATGTGGATCCGGTTCCGCGGTGTGGGGTCCCCATAACTCAATAGCCACTGAATCAACCCGGGTCTAATGCTATATTAACAAAAGGAGGGAGAAAGTATACTGGAACAATCTGACATCTCTGATTAATAGAGAACCCTTCTAGGAACAGAACCCATCAATCACAGAGGAATGGTATGTTTGTCATCATTTGGGTCTGTATACCTCGATACAACGTACCAAGTCCTGATGGAACGACCCGGTAACGTGTAAAGAGGAATAGCATACAAGGGTTACTGTCAGATCTCCAGTAGTGACAGAAAATATGATGAGTCCTCGATTTTGTGAATGTGGTTCTAAAAGTGCAGCACTAAATTATAAAGGTGATAATAAAAGTGGCTAGTGGAACTCAAATGTGCTTTAATTGGTAGAGTGCGACTGCCACTGTTAAAAGGCAATATGGCAATTCAGCATAAATAGATTTGTCATTATGCTTGATATCCATAGTAATCGGTCGACATGTTTCTGCCCATAAAGATCTAAACAGTATCGGGGGCATTCATCAGGACCTCAAAAAAGCTGCTACTATGTGAGAAAAAGTGATTTAACTAAAAATGAAAAAATCACAGACAGTCCTACCGCACCGGTCAGCTCTATATAGTAATCGAAACCGGATACCTAGGAAAACAGAGAGATGGATAAGAAATACATTCATCCTACATTTTATAATAATAGCAAAAGAACAGTCTCATTAACTGACTTCGAAGAAAGCAACATGACTAGTGCTTCACAGCATCTTATAGTGTATAAAATTGCACTTACCCAAGTATTTTGGGTGAAACCCTCACCTCAACCTGGTCTGTGCTCAGGGAAAGGGGCCCCGCTCTAATAAAAAGGAAGACAAAATACAAAGTTGCTGGTGTGCATAACTATGTACTGTCTCCTCAAACGTAGCTTAAAATAAAATAGGTAACGTCTTAATACAAACAACCAGTGGAGGATGGCATCCGGGTCTATGATCGACCAAGAAATAGCTTATTCTGAGACATATATATCGGGTCAAAGGAGTGCAAAGTATGTGGTGATTCTACAAATAAACACCCTCTTGTTAGAGAGTCAATCATGAGAAACACCCAAGTTGGAGGGAACCCTGTGTACCTGTCTAGAGTGAATGTTCACTCGACTAGAGGGTTTACCAGGAGCTAAAAAAAGAGCTAAAAAAAGAGAAGACTCCTTCGAACAAATTATTGCTCTGTTGGTAATGTTGGAGCCTCAGTATACGGACAAGAGAACAGCGCCGTACTTACCTATCCGTCGGTACCCCGAGGCGGTCTTTGAGTCAAGACCGGAGGTACCGACCGGAGAGGTTCGGCATGTTTTATACTGATAGAGCCAAATCGTATGCAGCTGCGTCTAAGCTCAGTGGTGGCCAAACGTGTGCCTGTCTGGTTATCAAGCGCATGAAGGACCCCCTGTCAGGAAACGCCCTCAAGCCCACTGCGCCTGAGTGAAATGTTAGAACCTCAATGCGCATGTGTCAGAAAAGGAAACTGATCACATCCGTCTCCCAGGATACTGGAACGCGCAAAGTGTAAACAATACCAAGGGAATGGAAGGGTTTGGTGTTGCATTCATGCTGAATATAGATAACCAGTGAGCGAGGGTCGCAAATTATAACAACAGCCACGGGATATCGTCATTAAGCCCCACCACATCCGAGTGTAAACGATAAACCCATTTTTGTTCCCTACACAAGAGGAAACGTTGAATGTCTGTAATGTGTGGGGGAATGTAAGGTTGTTCAATGATTACCCAATGCACATCAGTGTCTTTGTGGCCTGCTGTAATGAAATGGCTGGTCAGTTTGGTGGCACTTTTCTTGCACCGTATGGTGCTCTTGTGTTCTGAAATCCTCAGCTTAATTTTGCGGGAAGTCATTCCCACATAATTCATACCGCAGGGACATTTTATCAAATAGATTACCCTGTCGCTGTTGCAGTTGGTATGTTTGTTCAAAATCCACGGTCTGCTCGTGCCGATATTGATTTCCGTTGTATGTGAAGTCTGTGGGCACACTGAGCAGTTACCGCAGGGAAAATGGCCTCTGACTGGGGGTAAACCCCACAAAGGAGTGTCTGCGGAGGTTTTCAGAATTCTAGGACGTGTGTGTATTAATTGGTCCTTTATATTGCAACTCCTCTTGAATGCAAAAAGGGGGGGAGGTAGCACCTTGCCTTCAATTTTAAGCAGTCTCCAGTTTTTTAGAATGCTTTTCTTTAGAGCATTCGAATAGCTGGAGAAAGTGTTGACACATGTGATTCTTTTTTCCTCAGTAGTGGGATTACAGATCTTTTTCTCTAACAGGGCTTCTCTATGATTATTTGCAGCTCTCTTCATTGATGTTTTAATTGTTCTTTTGGGATATTGTCTATCCAAAAGTTGAGAGGAGAGTTGGGAAGCATGTTCATGGTACTGGGCGATATTGGAACAATTCCGTCGGATACGAAGGAATTGTCCAAAAGGCAAATTCTCCCGCAGGGCTCTCGGATGGAAGCTCTCGAAGTGTAACAAGGAATTGCGAGCCATCGGTTTTCTATACAGCTCAGTGGTGATAATTCCATCTTGAGAGCCAATCAATAGATCCAGAAAGGGGAGGCGCTCTTTGGAGACTTCACAAGTGAACTTTAGGAAGCCATTAATGTTATTCAGCCATGCGTGAAATCTCTCAATCGTATCCAAATCGCCCCTCCAGACGACTAGGATATCGTCTATGTATCGTCTCCAGGTCAAGATATGACCTAGAAACGGATTGGATGAAGACAGAATCTCAGTTTGTTCAATTTGATGAACATACAGGTTGGCTAGGGAAGGAGCAAAAATGCTCCCCATTGATGTCCCCGAGATCTGTAAGAATAGCTCCTCTTCAAACTGGAAAAAATTCTCCTTCATGGCCATTGTAGCACAGAACATGATAAAGTCCACTGGTGTTGCACTTTGTAGGTCACTTGCTTCCAGCAATGTCTTGATCACTGCTAAAGTCTCATCCTGTGGGATGCAAGTGTAAAGTGACTCTACATCAAAACTCACTAAGTAGTCTTGTGTAGAGTCAAAAGGCATTCCATCTATGATGCGCAACAAATCTTTAGTATCCTCAACATATGAGGGCATCATTTTCACTAACGGTTTCAAAAAGAAATCTACAAAAGTAGACAAGGGTTCGAGGAGCGACCCTATCCCTGAAATTATGGGTCTGCCCGGAGGGGGGAACACTCCCTTATGTATTTTTGGCAATACATAAAAGTATGGAGTCACCGGAAATGTTGTTTTCAAAAAGAGTGCCTCATGATTTGTGATCCAGCCTTTTTCCAGGCCGTCATCTACCCGATCTTTTATGGTAGCCATAAGTCTTTTAGTGGGATCCAATTTGAGAGGCCGATAGAAGGTGCCGTTCTTAAGTTGTTTCTTGCATTCACTCCTATATGCTTCTGAATCCATGATAACCGTTGCGCCTCCTTTATCCGCCGGTTTGATGGTGATTGACCTGTCAGTTGATAGCGTTCGGAGTGCCAGCGATTCTTTCTTCGGTAGATTGGAAAATTGTCGGTTATCAGTCTGGAAGATTGTTTCAGCATCTCTCAAGACAGCCCTCTCGAAAGTAAGAACTTCTGGAGGAACTAAGTGTGTAGGTGGATTAAACGTAGATCTCGGGCGTAAACCAGTGTTGGTAGTATTCTCCTCATCATCCTCTTGTGGTTTCTCTTTGAAGAAGGCTCGTAACCTCACTTTTCTAAAGAAGCCAGCTAGTTCCTGTCTAGTCTGGAAAGAGTCTCCCTTGTAAGTGGGGACATATCCAAGTCCCTTCTCTAGAACGTTCGTTTCATCAGTGGTAAGGGAGCGTTCGCTTAAATTGACAATTAAGCTGTCATGTTGCTTGGTCCTGGTACCACAGGATCTCGTTGGTTGCTCCGTGTGCGAGATGATAGAGGGGGACTCCAATGGACGTTTGGTTGAGCTGTTCTTCTCTTGCCCCTGGAGCGGCGGGGGCCTTGTCCTAAAAAAGACTGTTGTTGGAAATTGTCTGTATGCATCGGGCCTGGATACATCGGGTGTTGGAAATAAGGCTGTGGATAGTTGTAAGGTGCTGGTGGCCACCATTGTGGTGGCAGAGGTGGACCTCCAAAGAAGGTACCTCTCCTCGGTCCCCTCTTCCTCCAATTCTGACCTCTCATTGATTGTTGTGCACCCAGGTCCGAATCGGATGACTCGCCATCACTACCTGATGTAGAGTAATTAGAGCCAGATCTCCCACCTTGTTGGTTGTATGTGGGTGGAACATAAGAGTCACTGGTGTAAGGATATACTCGTGTCAAAGAGAACTTGGCCAAATCTTTTTTAAATTTTATAATCTTATTTGCTAGAATATTATCTCTAAATTCCTTACAGGTTTTGTCAGTTTCTTTAGACTGTTTGTTGAAAGTAGCAGTGACTAGTACTGATTTTATCTGGGACTCTAAGAGCTGTATCTCAATTAGGATGTTGTCAGCTATCCTTTTAGCAGTTGTTATAATCAGAATGAGCCAGTCCCTGGTACAGCGCCAAGCTATCAGGGACCAGTCCTTCAGGAAAGCCTTATCCTCCAAAAACAGTCTAGGTGCGTTATTTACGATAAGGCCAGTGGGAGCACAGTCCGACCGTAAATATTCGGTCATGATTGCACCATGTACCTGTGTCCGTGCATGTGAACGTTTAAGGAAAAGGACCTTACTCCAATCATCATTATTGGTGACTGCAAGGTTAGTGGGTACATCAATAATACTTGGTGTTTGTAAGATGTCAAGAGCTACCGTGTCGTCAAATGAGAGCCCCTGCCTCTCAGACATAGCAGAAGCAGGGATCAAAACACAGGTTTAATTTAAAAAGGGAGAAACTGTTCCTTACAAAAAAGGGGGGGAATAACCATACCAACCACTGAGAAGTAGTATATGACGTTACCTAAAAATAAGCCACAGAGCGTTTTGATTCCTTATGCTGAAAGGAAAAAATGTGTGGGACCTACGGCCAAAGGCCGCTCAATTACCGTAACAACAGAACAAAGTATGGGGAGGTCCAAGGGATAAAATTTTAAGACCTGCAGGTTGTGTATCCCTTAATCATAAACACTATAGCCACTGAATCAACCCGGGTCTAATGCTATATTAACAAAAGGAGGGAGAAAGTATACTGGAACAATCTGACATCTCTGATTAATAGAGAACCCTTCTAGGAACAGAACCCATCAATCACAGAGGAATGGTATGTTTGTCATCATTTGGGTCTGTATACCTCGATACAACGTACCAAGTCCTGATGGAACGACCCGGTAACGTGTAAAGAGGAATAGCATACAAGGGTTACTGTCAGATCTCCAGTAGTGACAGAAAATATGATGAGTCCTCAATTTTGTGAATGTGGTTCTAAAAGTGCAGCACTAAATTATAAAGGTGATAATAAAAGTGGCTAGTGGAACTCAAATGTGCTTTAATTGGTAGAGTGCGACTGCCACTGTTAAAAGGCAATATGGCAATTCAGCATAAATAGATTTGTCATTATGCTTGATATCCATAGTAATCGGTCGACATGTTTCTGCCCATAAAGATCTAAACAGTATCGGGGGCATTCATCAGGACCTCAAAAAAGCTGCTACTATGTGAGAAAAAGTGATTTAACTAAAAATGAAAAAATCACAGACAGTCCTACCGCACCGGTCAGCTCTATATAGTAATCGAAACCGGATACCTAGGAAAACAGAGAGATGGATAAGAAATACATTCATCCTACATTTTATAATAATAGCAAAAGAACAGTCTCATTAACTGACTTCGAAGAAAGCAACATGACTAGTGCTTCACAGCATCTTATAGTGTATAAAATTGCACTTAAAAATACATAAGGGAGTGTTCCCCCCTCCGGGCAGACCCATAATTTCAGGGATAGGGTCGCTCCTCGAACCCTTGTCTACTTTTGTAGATTTCTTTTTGAAACCGTTAGTGAAAATGATGCCCTCATATGTTGAGGATACTAAAGATTTGTTGCGCATCATAGATGGAATGCCTTTTGACTCTACACAAGACTACTTAGTGAGTTTTGATGTAGAGTCACTTTACACTTGCATCCCACAGGATGAGACTTTAGCAGTGATCAAGACATTGCTGGAAGCAAGTGACCTACAAAGTGCAACACCAGTGGACTTTATCATGTTCTGTGCTACAATGGCCATGAAGGAGAATTTTTTCCAGTTTGAAGAGGAGCTATTCTTACAGATCTCGGGGACATCAATGGGGAGCATTTTTGCTCCTTCCCTAGCCAACCTGTATGTTCATCAAATTGAACAAACTGAGATTCTGTCTTCATCCAATCCGTTTCTAGGTCATATCTTGACCTGGAGACGATACATAGACGATATCCTAGTCGTCTGGAGGGGCGATTTGGATACGATTGAGAGATTTCACGCATGGCTGAATAACATTAATGGCTTCCTAAAGTTCACTTGTGAAGTCTCCAAAGAGCGCCTCCCCTTTCTGGATCTATTGATTGGCTCTCAAGATGGAATTATCACCACTGAGCTGTATAGAAAACCGATGGCTCGCAATTCCTTGTTACACTTCGAGAGCTTCCATCCGAGAGCCCTGCGGGAGAATTTGCCTTTTGGACAATTCCTTCGTATCCGACGGAATTGTTCCAATATCGCCCAGTACCATGAACATGCTTCCCAACTCTCCTCTCAACTTTTGGATAGACAATATCCCAAAAGAACAATTAAAACATCAATGAAGAGAGCTGCAAATAATCATAGAGAAGCCCTGTTAGAGAAAAAGATCTGTAATCCCACTACTGAGGAAAAAAGAATCACATGTGTCAACACTTTCTCCAGCTATTCGAATGCTCTAAAGAAAAGCATTCTAAAAAACTGGAGACTGCTTAAAATTGAAGGCAAGGTGCTACCTCCCCCCCTTTTTGCATTCAAGAGGAGTTGCAATATAAAGGACCAATTAATACACACACGTCCTAGAATTCTGAAAACCTCCGCAGACACTCCTTTGTGGGGTTTACCCCCAGTCAGAGGCCATTTTCCCTGCGGTAACTGCTCAGTGTGCCCACAGACTTCACATACAACGGAAATCAATATCGGCACGAGCAGACCGTGGATTTTGAACAAACATACCAACTGCAACAGCGACAGGGTAATCTATTTGATAAAATGTCCCTGCGGTATGAATTATGTGGGAATGACTTCCCGCAAAATTAAGCTGAGGATTTCAGAACACAAGAGCACCATACGGTGCAAGAAAAGTGCCACCAAACTGACCAGCCATTTCATTACAGCAGGCCACAAAGACACTGATGTGCATTGGGTAATCATTGAACAACCTTACATTCCCCCACACATTACAGACATTCAACGTTTCCTCTTGTGTAGGGAACAAAAATGGGTTTATCGTTTACACTCGGATGTGGTGGGGCTTAATGACGATATCCCGTGGCTGTTGTTATAATTTGCGACCCTCGCTCACTGGTTATCTATATTCAGCATGAATGCAACACCAAACCCTTCCATTCCCTTGGTATTGTTTACACTTTGCGCGTTCCAGTATCCTGGGAGACGGATGTGATCAGTTTCCTTTTCTGACACATGCGCATTGAGGTTCTAACATTTCACTCAGGCGCAGTGGGCTTGAGGGCGTTTCCTGACAGGGGGTCCTTCATGCGCTTGATAACCAGACAGGCACACGTTTGGCCACCACTGAGCTTAGACGCAGCTGCATACGATTTGGCTCTATCAGTATAAAACATGCCGAACCTCTCCGGTCGGTACCTCCGGTCTTGACTCAAAGACCGCCTCGGGGTACCGACGGATAGGTAAGTACGGCGCTGTTCTCTTGTCCGTATACTGAGGCTCCAACATTACCAACAGAGCAATAATTTGTTCGAAGGAGTCTTCTCTTTTTTTAGCTCTTTTTTTAGCTCCTGGTAAACCCTCTAGTCGAGTGAACATTCACTCTAGACAGGTACACAGGGTTCCCTCCAACTTGGGTGTTTCTCATGATTGACTCTCTAACAAGAGGGTGTTTATTTGTAGAATCACCACATACTTTGCACTCCTTTGACCCGATATATATGTCTCAGAATAAGCTATTTCTTGGTCGATCATAGACCCGGATGCCATCCTCCACTGGTTGTTTGTATTAAGACGTTACCTATTTTATTTTAAGCTACGTTTGAGGAGACAGTACATAGTTATGCACACCAGCAACTTTGTATTTTGTCTTCCTTTTTATTAGAGCGGGGCCCCTTTCCCTGAGCACAGACCAGGTTGAGGTGAGGGTTTCACCCAAAATACTTGGGTAAGTGCAATTTTATACACTATAAGATGCTGTGAAGCACTAGTCATGTTGCTTTCTTCGAAGTCAGTTAATGAGACTGTTCTTTTGCTATTATTATAAAATGTAGGATGAATGTATTTCTTATCCATCTCTCTGTTTTCCTAGGTATCCGGTTTCGATTACTATATAGAGCTGACCGGTGCGGTAGGACTGTCTGTGATTTTTTCATTTTTAGTTAAATCACTTTTTCTCACATAGTAGCAGCTTTTTTGAGGTCCTGATGAATGCCCCCGATACTGTTTAGATCTTTATGGGCAGAAACATGTCGACCGATTACTATGGATATCAAGCATAATGACAAATCTATTTATGCTGAATTGCCATATTGCCTTTTAACAGTGGCAGTCGCACTCTACCAATTAAAGCACATTTGAGTTCCACTAGCCACTTTTATTATCACCTTTATAATTTAGTGCTGCACTTTTAGAACCACATTCACAAAATTGAGGACTCATCATATTTTCTGTCACTACTGGAGATCTGACAGTAACCCTTGTATGCTATTCCTCTTTACACGTTACCGGGTCGTTCCATCAGGACTTGGTACGTTGTATCGAGGTATACAGACCCAAATGATGACAAACATACCATTCCTCTGTGATTGATGGGTTCTGTTCCTAGAAGGGTTCTCTATTAATCAGAGATGTCAGATTGTTCCAGTATACTTTCTCCCTCCTTTTGTTAATATAGCATTAGACCCGGGTTGATTCAGTGGCTATAGTGTTTATGATTAAGGGATACACAACCTGCAGGTCTTAAAATTTTATCCCTTGGACCTCCCCATACTTTGTTCTGTTGTTACGTCCCCATAACTCAACCATGGCCTGTCTGAGCCTATGGTAATTCAGGAACTGTCCCACCGGGAGGTCATGGTATTCCAGGAATTCCTGTAGTGGGAGCCACTCACCATCTCTATAACAATCCCCAGTGGTGTGTATCCCACCCGGTCAGTTGTCGATGGGTGAACGGAGGTCCTCCTCCCGCCTGCGGGATACCTATGAGGGGGACACCTGGAGCATACCGGGTCTGGGCTCTGGAACGTGCCACACAGCGGTCCCAGCATTTCACCGCCACGGAGAGTAGTATCCCCATCGGTAGTATCTTTTGCCACTTATCTAAAAGTCAAGGATATAATCGGGCCGGAACCGTCCCCGCCGGTAGCCATATAGTGTCACTATCCCTACCGCTCAACCAGCGAGACACCCACTGCAGCTGTGCCGCCAGATAGTACCACTCAAAATTCGGGGCTCCGAGTCCTCCAGACGCCAGCGGCAGCTTCAGCGTTTTCAACGATACCCGGTTCCGCCCACTATCCCATATCAGAGAACGCAGGATTTCGTCTAGCGTCCGGAACCAGGCCCTGGGGATCAGCACTGGAAGATTTACAAAGTGATATAACAACCGGGGCAGCATCACCATCTTTTAAAGTGCCAGGCGGGCCATAAGGGGCAACTTCAGTGAGCGCCAGAAGGTGACCTGGGACCGAAGGCCTCTCAAAGAAGCCCCCAGGTTCCCGTCAAACATATCCCTCTGCGTATGATATATCTGAATCCCAAGGTATTTAATGGAGACCGGAGCCCATACCAATGTGGCCGACACCGCTAGATGTCTAGGCACGCCAGGCCTAAGCGGGAAGACAAAGGTCTTCCTTGCATTCACTCGTAGGCCTGAAAATGCTGCGAATTCCCCAAACAGATCCATGATCACCTGGACTCCAGCAGAGCCGTCTCTCAAATAAATCAGGACATCGTCCGCGTACAGGGAAATTATATGGTTCGCTCCCTCCAGCGGTATCCCCATCCTCCCCGCCTCTCCCCGCACTCGCGCTGCCAGAGGTTCCATGGCAAGCGCGAAGATCAACGGGGATAACGGGCATCCCTGCCTCGTCCCCCTAAAAATGAGGTATGTGGACGAGATGGTGCCTCCCGTCCGCACTCGTGCGCTCGGGTTCTTATAAAGGAGCTTAATCCATTGCAACCAGCCTTCTCCCAGCTGCATCTCCACCATAACAGCAAATAGGAAGTCCCACCGGAGGGAGTCAAAAGCCTTTTCCAGGTCGATGGCGATCACGACTGCATCCGGGAAATCGACAAGGGAGGGGTGGAACATCACGTGATAAAGGCGTCGCAAGTTACTGGACGTCGAACGAGCTGGGATGAAGCCGCATATGGGGGAGAAGTCTCAATGCTAAGGCCTTACTCAGGATCTTAAAATCCATATTCAACATGGAAAGTGGGCGAAAATCAGATAATGGGGCCTGATCCGAATTTGTTTTCGGGAGGGGAATCACCACGGCCTCTCTAATCGAGGGAGGTAACAGTCCTGCCTCCAAAGCCAAAGCATAAACCCTTTCTAATTGAGGAGCCAGTATATCAATATAGGTGGCATAGAACTCCGCGGGAAGGCCATCCGGCCCGGGCGTTTTCCCCTTTGCCATCCCTCTTATCGCTTCCTTGATAGCCTCTACCCCCAGTGGAGCAGCCAGTTGAGTCTGATATGTGATATGTATGGTCCAGCTGCACCAAACCCGGAGTCTCCAGGTATCGCCGCTTTGCTTCAGCGTCACATGGATCCGGGTCATCATATAAGGCCTCATAGTACATCCGAAAGGCTCCATTGATAGCCACTGGAGAGGTCAGTATCTGGCCTGTATGGTCCATAACACTGGGTATGGGAGTCCCCCTGGTCTACGGCCTAATCGACCACGCAAGTAGCTTGCTCGCCATACCCCCTTCCGCGTGTTGGGCAGCTTGATGCGTTTGCCAATCCATGGCCCTCAATCGATCCCAGGCGCGGTGATACTGGCTCCTCAGCTCCACAAGCCGATCCCCCGGTTGTCCCCCCTCAGCCGCCTCAGTATCTGCCTGGAGAATCCGGGCCTCTATCTCCTCCAATTCCTGCGTTACCAAGCGTCGTGTGCCAACTGTCTTCCCCAAGCAGAACCCCCTCACCACCACCTTGCACGCCTCCCATTCCACCAGCCGAGAACCAGCTGTGCCTCCATTAACGGTGAAGTAGTCTGTCAACTGTTCCGCGAGAGTGTGTTGGAATCCTTCATCTTCCAGCAGCATAGTGTTAAGGCGCCAGCTGGGAATCAGGGTCTGCTCCCGAAATGGAGTAAACCGCATAATCAATGGACTATCGCCCGATAGTGATCGACCCAGATATTCCGTATCAGAGAGTAAGGGGGACAGGGATGAAGAGCACCAGAACATGTCTAGCCGGGTATGCAGATCATATAAATGCGAGTAATAAGAGTAGCCCCGCGTCTCGGGATTATGTAGCCTCCAAGTATCCTGTAAATCCCATCCCTGGGCCCATGCTCTCAACCCTCTAGCTACTGTTTCAACCGGAGTCCCATGTAGCGGGGGCGTCAATCTATCCCATTGCACATCAGCTATACAGTTAAAATCCCCCCCTATTATCCGGTCTGTGTGGGGAAAGGAAGCCAGGACCCCCGAGAGATCCGACAGAAAGGAAATCTGATCTCTATTCGGGCCATAAACATTTACCAAAGTCACCTCTCTACCTCTCAAGGTGCCTGCAATTATCACATATCTCCCTTCCTTATCGATCCGTTGCTGGAGGAGCCTAAAGGGAACCCCCGGTTTAATCCAAATAAGGACCCCCCTGGAGAAAGCAGAATACGTCGTAGCATACAGTTGTCCCCGCCAGCGCCTACCCAGCCGGGCAATCTCCCCCCCCCCGCCAAATGCGTTTCCTGCAACATGACCACCTGCGCCCCTCTACGCCGGACATAAGACAACACCTGATATCGTTTCAGCGGAGATCTCATCCCTCGAACGTTCCAAGTTACCAATTGGAGCTGCTCGGGCTTACCGTTTGTCATCATCATTCTGCAACGTCGGGTTCCCCCCCCCACCCCGCCCCCTGCTTGAGACCGTTTCTGTGCCCCTGGCAGAAGCAAATAACCCCCTTAACTAAAACTCCCCATCCCAAGAGCGGAATGACAACGGCCAACCACCCAAACCGGTCAACAAAACCCATGGTGATGCTGCTCACCACACAACAAAAGCAAAATATGCAAAGGCCTAAAGGCAACTACCCTCCGACCTGCTATGGGTGCGTGGCAAGATCAGTGGCGTCCTCAAAAATAGCCCGCCCACTGCCGACTATCCTCATGGTTAACCCTTGACCCCCTTCCAGTCCCAGTCGCACCCCCTGAAAGTCGCATCCCCATAGGACAGCCCTTCCGGCCGGCTATACCCCCCTCGGTGGCCCACCGCTTTCCCCCTTTGAGTAAGGCCAACCCTCACCACCCCATACAAGAAATTATAACTTTAGTCCCATGCCTACAGTAGCCCCCTACAAATCATTCGCAGTCAGCGGTGTCACCGACGGCGGGGCCCCATTGGTAGCCCGTGAGCTCTCTGAGTCTATGTCCTCCTCTCCATACTTAGCCTCGGAGTCTGTTTCAGAGGGAGAGTCTCTGGACTGCATCACTGCAGCCACCGTCTCTAAAACTTCAGCGCGCTCCATGGCCAGGCGTGTCGGGCTGGGTTTCTGAACAGGTCTCCTGCGACTCCGTTGTCGTAAGCGTTTCCGTGCACGCGTCCGACCCCCTGTCTGGCATCTCAAGGTCAAATGGTGAGACCCTCCTGCCCGATACTTCTCCAACCAGTCCCAGGCTGTCTGTGGATCCTCACAGAAGTGAGTCCTCCCTTCCATCAATATTTTTAGATGGGCAGGGAACATCAAGGCGTACTGAATACTTTCGTCTCTGAGGGCCTTCTTCACTTCCAAGAACGAGGCTCTCCTTTTTTGGACCTCCAAGGTGTAGTCAGGGAAAAGTGTCACTCTACATTTACCTACAGCGAAGGGGCCCACTTCTCGTGCCCTCCTCAACAAGAGGTCCCTGTCTCTAAAGTGCAGCAACTTAGCCACCACCGTCCGTGGAGGCCGACCCGGCGCAGGTGGACGCACCGGCACCCTATGTGCTTGCTCCAGTGTATAAAATGTGGAGAGGCCCTGCGGCGCCACCACTTCCGGAGCCAATCCTCTAAGTAAGCCACCATATCTGTTCCTTCTTCTCCTTCCGGCTGACCCACCACTCGGATATTACTTCTACGGTTCCTCCCTTCCGCATCCTCTGCCCTCTTTTCCAGTAGCAGAACTCTCTGTGATAGGTTCTCCACCTGCCCTTGGAGCCCCCGCTGTATCGGAGTCATAGTTTCCAGTGATCCCTCCACCTGTTTCACCCGATCCGAGAGTTTCGTGTGTTCAGCCCTCAGGAGGCCCAGCCCCACCGAGACCGTTGCAATGTCTTGGTGTAAAGTATCCTTAGTGTCTTTAATGGCCGCAAGGAGGGTATCAAATTGTCGCTGTGCAAGGGAATCTGGTTGATCGTCCTCCATTTCCGTTGGATCTTGCGTCCCGCTACTCGCATCCCTTTCAAGTGGGGGACCCGTCTGCCGCGCTCTGGGCTTCCCCATAGCTGTTGATCGTCGTGCTCCAACCGTCTGAGGGTTGCAAACCCGCTGTGGGACGGTCTCCTCCCTCGGACAAGGGGGCGTCCACCACTCCAGTGTCTATCAAGAACGAGGATAAGGAAAAGCTACCAAGTGGTGAACGCAGGGGATCCTATGGCACCAGTCAACCACTCAGCAGGGCGTACCTATTCCCAGAGCACCAAGTGGTTCTCGAAACCATTCAAAAGGCACCGTTCCATCTCAAGGAGTGCGCCAAATGTGAAATGCGCAGTGTGACCTCCCAGGCACTCCCACGTCGCAGTCCGGTCACCCATATCTCAGTCAGGTACACATAGTCCATACAAGGCGGCTATCCTTCCATCTTCTGGCCAACCGGCACTACTTCGCTCCCCCAGGACTCTCGCCTCTCCTGTCACTGACACGCTAGAGGGCCGCCGGGCCCCTGCACCCTGCGCGCTTCTCCAGGTGTCGAGAGTTACCCACACTGATCCAGTCAGCGTAGGCGACCTCTCCTCTCTTCGCCGGTTCCCGAAATGAGGCCCCACCGCTAACAGCGCCGACGTGGCCTGTGCTATCCACCGTATCTCCTGTAGGGGCCCCGCAGTGTGTCACCGCACGTTCTCCCCCCTCGCTTTCCAGTCGCCGAAATTTCTGTTCCAATTATGCACTCCGTGTGCGCCTTCCGGACTCTCACAGTGGACCCTCCTGTTCCTTCTCTCAACGTCGGGGAGCCGCTCGCTTCGCGCACCCCCTTCGCGCCTCCAGGCAGACCCCGGTTGCCAGCAAAGATCAGCTGTGCAGTCTTCTCAGGCCGCACGGAAGCAGCCTACCTCCCCTCCAGTTGCCGTCCCTCAAGGGCAAGGCCGCCTCGCCGGGGCCGAGCCAGGGGTAGCATGAATCACCCCACAGCCCTCCAGGGTCCAGTTCTGTACGGTCAGTCCCCCTCACCGGGAAGGGGAGGAACCGTCTCGGCGGCCCGCTCGCCCCACTCAGCGTTCGACCGCCACCATCTGACCTGAACGTCTCCACCGGGTCCCGGGGCTCCAATCTCCCAGCCTCGCCTCTGTCACAGCTCTGCCCACCAAGGCCGGTGCCGCTCCGCTCTCCCCAGTCTCAGGTGCCCCTCTCTGTCTCCTCCTCACACAAGCCCACAGGCAGGCAGGCCGCAAGCAGTGTAGTGAAGTCAGCCAAAGCGGAGCTGAAGGCTCATGCGCCCGTCCCCAGCACCCGCTCGATCTCCTGGATCTGCGCCTGTTTCCTCTGGCTTTACAGGAACGGCCTATACCCCTCTCCTCAGCGTCTCTCAGGGCGAGTCCGCCACACCGGGAACAGAGGCCGGATGGTACCCCTTAGCCAACGCCCAGTCGCGGCCCAGTTCCTCCGGGACAGCACCACTCACCGGGAGGAGGAGGGATCACCTCACCGGTCCGTTTCCCTCACTCGGCGTCCGGTCCTCCCCGCCTGTCCTGGACGCCGCAACCAGCGCTCGAGGCTCCAATCACACAGTCGCGATTTCGGTCAGCCTGGGAGCCTCCGTGGGTCCGCCATCTTAAGTATCCCGGCCGGCGGTCTGAGCAAGCGATCCACTCCGGCAGTTCTCCCACAGGTTCCCCACCAAAACTGGTGTCGCTCGGTTCCCCCGAGTCCTAGGGGTCTCTCATCGTTACTTCCCACATGGGACCATGGGTAGGCAGGTATTACGCCGGATGATTGAGTCGGCTGGCGCGGAGCTAAGGGCTCACGCATCCGCCATCTTCGACCGCGTGGCCACGCCCCTCTTGATGTGGCCCACTTGTGTAGGGAGCCATTATTATCTACCGATCAGGAACGAAGGGCAATGGGCATCGACTGTCCCAAAGGATTTTATGTCGACTTTGGTTACAGCTAGTTCAACTGATTTTGCCACATTCCTCAATGGTGATGCTCAAGGTCAGAGCATTATGATGTATTTTTCTAATATTTGTAGATGTATTGAGTCCGACCATTTTAAACTGCCAGTCACAGATCTGGGTTGAATCCATCATCGATCTTTAGCTCACTTCGCCACCCCAGTTCAGGAACAACCATATGCAAATCAGTCTTGACCCTGTGCCTCATGGGATCAGTCCAGCCCGAACTGCCAAGCCATGTCTTCCCTGGACCGGAAACAAGCATCCTGGAACCGGTTTCGGGCTAACAGCCCTCATCAGCCAGATTAGCTTGAATCCAGTGGCAAAGTGAGCAAGGGATCCACGACTGGGCATACCCTGCCAACTTAGGGCGAACAAAGCAAACACAAGGAGATGATGGACGGAGCGCTGAAACTTTTCAGACACTCACCCCCAGTCACAGATCTGGGTTGAATCCATCATCGTTCTTTAGCTCACTTTGCCACCCCGGTTCAGACACAGCTATATGCAAATCAGCCATGACCCTGTGCCTCATGGGAACAGTTAAGCCCGAACTGCAAGCCCATGTCTTTCCTGGGCCGGAAACAAGCATCCTGGTACAGGTTTCAGGGTAACACCCCTCATCAGCCAGGCTAGCTTGAATCCAGGATGGGGGTGGGTGTCTGAGAAGTTTCAGTCCTCTGTCCATCATTTCCTTGTGTTTGCCAGAGAGAAACAACCACTTGCCTCACCGCCCCAAGTGGGCAACGCCATTGGGTCTTCCGAAGACTGCAGCCGCCTTCCCTCTTCAATCCCAAGAGCTGTTAGTCCCGTTCAGCTGCTTCTTTGTCACACTTGAAAAGACAAAGAGAAGAGACTTGATCACCGTGTCCAGTGACAGATGAGTAACATGAACCATAGCTATTAACGACATGAGTAATTACCTGAAGGCTGCTTGAACTATTCTACAAGTGCTGAGAGTGTTATTATTTAAGGTTCCAGAACAACTATGATAATTACTTGGACCATTTGGACTTGTTATGTGCTAGACAAACATGCAAGTCTAAGAAATCTTGAACATTTGAAGCAATAACATTTGCGATTTGGCATTCAAGTAGAAACCAAGTGTAAAGCCAAAAGCAAGTAAGAACATTGATATCTTAACTAACTGCGCACTATATTTAGTGAATGTAGAGTCAAGACAGGGGGGTTTGTATTAATCTTGTGTCTCTATTGTAGTTAACCGTACATGCGAGGGTAGGATAAAGCAACAGAAATAAACTCGCAACCAATGAGACGGGAAATCTCACCACCATACATCTACAGCAGTTAAGCCAAAGCCAACAGCGATGCCTTCTTCCGCTTATCCTTGTTTGTTCCACTCTTGCCCTCAGAGCCAAACAGGACTAGTGGGGCAACATCCTTTTGCAATGCAGTTTTAACCATGCAGGTTTTATCACGCTCACATTTTGTGGTTCTTTTGCAACGCACACCTTTACCACACATGGTATGTCTAATATATATATATATTCACTGAAAAAACCAAAGGTTTCACACACGTTATAGTTAGGAATTAGCATTTAAAAAACCTTGCAAATTCACTGAAAAAACCATAGGTTTCACACATGTTATAGTTAGCTGGACATTTCACTCGTGAAAAACCAATGAAATTCCCCCCTTATAGTTAGTTCAGCTAACTATAACTCGCGCCCCCGCAATGCACTGCTGATGACGTCACATATTACATCACTCATGAAATGGTCAGTGACATCACTCATGACATCACTGATGACATCTCAAATGACATCACTGATGACATCATCCAGTGAATGTGTATTTTTCTGAAAATTAAATATGTTTTATATATGTATATCTCAAGGTCGATGGAAGAATAAATGGGTATATAAGTGTCTAAATGGATGATTTGTTTTTGAAAAATTGATTGTCTAACTGACTAAGTGTATCTTAGTGAATACATGGCTTAGTGAGTAATGTTTAAATATGTAAATATCTCTATCAGTCTCTCACTTTGTGTATAAGTGGCTGCATGGGTTGGTGAGTAGCTACATGAGTGTCTATATAGGTTATTAGTTGGTTTTTTGAGTATCAGTATGAGTGTCTGAGTGTCTATATGGTTCGGTGGGGGGTATTACGTAGTGCATAAGTGCATGAATGAGTGACTCACTGTTTGTGTGTGTTGAAGACAGCATGTGTGCAGGACTGTATGGGTGGATGAGTGTGTGCATGGGTGAGTAAGTGAGTGAATGACTGTCTCAATAGTGTCTTTATGAGTAACTACATATGTTTTAAACTAGTATATGTGACTATTGGTGTATATAAGTGAGTATATGTGAGAGTGAGAGATTGAAAGAGTTCCCGTATGAATAAGTATGTGTTTCTATAAGTGATTGTTTAAAAGACTAAGTATGTGTAAGTTTCCGTAGAAGTAAGTGTGGTGGTGTGTGTATAACTGTATATGCAAGTAAATGTATGTTTGATTCTTTATTAGCATGAGTGACTATGTGTGTGAGTAACTCTATGGATGAGTGGCATTGTGTAACAGGATGTATAGGTGTATGAGTACATATGATGAGTGAATACATGTATGAGTGACTGTATAGGACTGTTGGTGAATGAGTGGATGTGTATGTGGATTTTATAATTACTGAAGAGGTTGTTGTAACTGGTATTGGTATGTCCATTTTTTTGAAAATTTTAGTCTCTATTTTTGAATGTGTGTATCAAAGGTTATATTAGGGTGAGAGGAGGTCTGCCACTCTGTTACAAGGATGATGTCATCAGTGATGTCATTTGAGATGTCATCAGTGATGTCATGAGTGATGTCACTGACCATGTCATGAGTGATGTAATATGTGACGTCATCAGCAGTGCATTGCGGGGGCGCGAGTTATAGTTAGCTGAACTAATTATAACGGGGGAATTTCATTGGTTTTTCACGAGTGAAATGTCCAGCTAACTATAACACGTGTGAAACCTATGGTTTTTTCAGTGAATTTGCAAGGTTTTTTAAATGCTAATTCCTAACTATAACGTGTGTGAAACCTTTGGTTTTTTCAGTGAATTTGTACGGTGTTTTTAAATGCTAATTTTTGTATTATTTAATTAAAAAAAAATATATATATATTAAAAATAAAATTCCTATGTATTCATTTATATATTATCTGTATCTTTTTATTTGTTTTTGCTTTTTTATAAAAATTTCAATTAGGATAAAGTTGAACAGTTTTTTTATTTTTTGCAATTAATTTTTCTCCACTTTTTTTTTTATATAAATTCTTGGAGTGCGCGCTCTGAGCGCGCTCCTAGTACAATTTTGTACGTTTTTTATGAATACCGCCATACGTTATTTACGTACGCAAATATACGTTATAGTGCGCGCTGGGAGCGCGCACCCAGTACGTATGCGTACGTACGTACGCATGCGTGCGTGCGTCCTATGCGCTCCACGCGGTTTACTTCCGCATACGCTAAAATTACGCGCAATAAAGGTCGCGTATACGCGTCTTCAACGTATGCGCGCTACGTACGCATATGACGTATGCACATGCGCTCGTACGCGTTAGCGCATACGTAATCACGAAGGTGCGCGCTCGGAGCTTGCGCAGTGCGCGCACCTCGGGTTATATGCACAATAAAACAACACTTCTTATTGGTTATCATTACTTTCAGTTTCTGATTGTTTCAACACCACACCCAATCCCCTCATGGCAAGTCATGTGATCAAGAATCATCACTTTTGATTGGTTTGAAGTACTTTCAGTTCCAGATTCTTCCCAAACCACACCTACTCCCCTCATTATTAGTTCTGATTCCTTTGGAGAAGGAGCTATTCTGTTGTTGAGAGACAATGGCTGAACAGCAACCATCTTCAGACAGTGACCAGGACACTCTTGAGAGGCAGAGGAACAGGAAGCAGAAAGACAGCTTTATATGGCAGTTTTGCACTTTTCCAGAGGGACAAAAAAAGGTAAATGCACCTAAAGTTACATGTGTACTTTGTCAAAAAGTCTTGTCACGTGGGAATCCTAACAAGAAATATTCTTTTAGCATTCACACTATGTTGAGGCATGTTGACAAAATGCATCTAGTGACTTTTCGTCGAGCTTCTGGAGCAAACCCTCCACCTGCTCTACCGACGACATCTGCAGCAGCTCAGCCGAGCACATCTTCGGCAGCTCAGCCGAGCACTTCTTCTGCAGTGGTGCCTTTGCCTTCTTCCACACCTCGTTTTGGACCACCTTGTTTTGCTAGGTTGTCCACACGCTGCACTGATTGCGGTAAACTTATTTCTGTGTGTGAGACCAGTCTTGATCTCATTCAGAGAAAATTTGATGCCCATGAGTGCAAGTAGGCCATAGATGTTTTTTCTTTTTTTTTCGTTTTTCTCTTCCTGTTTCCCTCCATTAACTCAAGGGCTCTTTTAAGAGCCACTTATAAACTAAACCCCAAACATTTTTTTTTGAGGGATTTTTTTTTAATTTTTTTTTGAGGTGCGCGCACCCTGCGCGCACCCAAGGTTTTTTTAAAAATTTTTTTTTTTTTTTTTTTTAAATTTAATGTACAAAAAGAGGTGAAGAAATGGAAGCATGAAAAGGGAGGATTGAGTAATACTAATATTTTTCACTTATTTAAAAAAAAAAAAAAAATGTCGAAATTTTTTTTTTTTAAAGTATTTTGCAAGGGAACAGATTTTTTTTTTTATTTTTTCTTTCCAGTTCTGTAAAAAAGAAAAAAAGTATTAATATTCAATCATACATTACAAAAAGCATTACATGTTTTTACATATTTTACTAAGCAATTTTTTGCCCTTTTTTTGCTGTTTTCAGAATTTTTTATTTTTCACTTAAAATAGTGAAAACAATTGTATTCATCATTTAACAGCGGGCAAAAAAAAAACAATCTGAAAGATTGCTTAAAAAAAGCCCTAAAACTTTCCTCACTAAAATATACCTTGTTAGAAATATTACATATATATTACAAGTACTTCTCTAGATGAATACAAATTTTCTTGACAAACCGTCTTTAAACCTTGTCGCAAAAGCACATATGCCAAAATAATTTCTGTCAAAGGAGTCCACAATTGTTTTTATTACTTTTCCTTTAGGCCAAATAGTAATTTCAAAATCCTTTTTAAGTGATATCTTCAATTATAATCCTTTAAAATTACAAAAAATGCTTTCTTCAGATACAGTTTTTAGTTTTCAAAATTTAGGTTTCAGAAAAATTAAGTAAGAATTGGGTAAATCATAAGGCAAACGTTGCTGGAAAATCAATTGGGAATCATTACACAGTGTCCAGCCTTTTTCACATTTAAGATAAACTGTGTAATGCCCAGAAGTTACAGTAGGTCCTTCATGAAAAATTATTGCAACTGTAACAAAAGTTTTTCCAGAAATTGATAATTGCTGTCCTGTAAACTTCTTTATTAAAGTGTCCAATTTTGAACCATCAGCTCTACAACGTTGCATCATTAAAATTACATACTGACCATATTTCTGTAAAAATAATGTAGAAAACATGTCTGATTTACATTCAGAACATTCCATGTTGTGATTGGCATCTTTAACTAATTTACTAAAAGTCACTGATTTACTTTGTGGTAATGGTAAAAATATGAACCTTTCTGAATCAACATTACTACTACATGTGTTCATACAGTTTTCACAGCAATGTTCCCATTTGTAAGAGACACCAAATAAGTTTTCTACTTCTACTCCTTCATCTTCTAGTACACTCAAAATATATATTAAGAATTCCTGAGCATCTTGCTGGACATTTTCTTTAAACTGTGTAGAACCACAACATACATCTAAAAGATTTCTAACATCAGTAGCACTTTCTATTTCAGTTTTATCATTACTCAGCTTCTCATAAAGGAGACTCAGCAGAGAACACAATCTTTTTCCATGATTTACTATTATCTGTTCTAGCAACTTTTCAAGATAAAATACAACATTCAGCACTACATTTACATAGCAGTTGACACCAGAGCTATTTTCAAAATGGCAACCAACAACCTCTTCAACACTGTCCTTTTTCTTTTTCCTTGCTATCACATCACTGTCCTTTTTTTTTTGTTCTGTTCATCCACATTACAGATATTCTCAAATCTCCTTTTCCGACAAACAACATGTTTTTCAATCACAGGATACTGACCTAAATGAGGAGCATAGGTTCTTCTTAATCTGTTATACTCCTTTACACAGTTTGTATCAGCACTAACTTTTGAGTCATCAAAGTCTATCATAAATAAACCAGATAATGTTTTCACTCGTGACAAAGCAACATATGCCATACCTTCTTTGAACACAGTAGAACCAATGTTTACAAAAGCACTATCTACAGTCAATCCTTGAGACTTGTGAATAGTTACAGCATATGCTAGAGAAAACGGAAACTGCTTCCTACATACATATAAGTCTTTCACAAGCATGAAACGAACTGAACAACGACAAATGTCTTTAACTTCTTCTATCTGATCAAATTTTATTTTTAAACATTCAATTCCATCTTTTTTCTGGTAATTAATAAAACCCACAACTCTTCCCATAGCTCCATTCACTAAACCTTTTTCTACATCCAAATTTCTCCTTAAAATCACTCGACAATTCATGCAAACATATAGATTTTTTTCTAATCCAGCTGTTTTGGAAATGTTCTTCTCTAGTGAATCCAATTTATTTTTCAGTTTGCCTGTTAATGTAAAAGTAATTCTTTCATGCTGAATTTTGTCCTCTGCTTCCATTTTCTTAATCTCTTCCTTTTCCAATTTCAAAAGTTCCTCATTGAATATTGAGCACTCACGTAGTGTTGGCATTAAGCAGATTACAGTATTTTTTTCTGCAATGTTCTGGTATATTTTCTCTGCAACTATTTCTTCATTTGGAAATAAGTTATGTAGCAACCGACTCTGTAATGCTTTTTTGCCAACTTCTGTGAGTAGTCCAATTCTAACATCTTTCAGAATACTTGCATAATCTTCGTCGTTTGCTTGTCTCATATTGGTAGTGAGTTCTTTGTACTCAAAGAACGACCAAATATTCGCATTACCAATGCTTCCTAATGACTTCTTCGTGTCTTCATGTGTCACAGTATTAAACACTGGTTGTCCTTTAACTGGAGTGAGCTGCAGAAGATCCCCAAAAACTATGACGTGTTTTCCTCCAAATAACACGTCATAGTCTCTCTTAAGAATTTGTTGCATTCTTAAATGCACAAAGGCAAGCATTAAATTTGAAACCATGCTCACCTCATCAATAATGAGAACTTGCATCTTCTTCAACACTCTTGAAACTTCGAGGCATGCTTCTCCAGTTAGCTTGTGGTATTCTATTTTGTTCTCATGCTCCACTGGTAACATTAGCAAGCGATGTAAGGTAATTCCTTTTATGTTATAGGCTGCTAACCCAGTTGGAGCAGTTACCACACAAGACAAATTTGAAGCTGTTTTTTGCTGTAGGTAGCTTCTGATGACTTTTATTAAGAAACTTTTACCAGTTCCAGCTTGTCCACTCACATACATCCTGATTGGTTCAAATGATGTGCATGAACACTCTTTCTTTTCATGTAGTAATCCATGATCAATTTTTTTGATGACTTCTTCATAAATTTCTTTTTGTTCTTCATTCAGTTGTTGTTCCAGATTTAGTAAGTCGATTGAATCTTCCTGTGCTTGATTCATAGCCGTTTCTACTTCAGTCATGGCTACTGCAGCTTCATTTTCTATGATTGGTTGTCCTAGGGGATCTTGACTAAGTGTTCCTGAACTTTGGCTGTCTTGAGAACTGTCTCTAGCTACTTCAGCTGCAATTTTTGCTTCCTGTTCATTTTCTTCATTTAACATTTGGACATAAGTTGTGAAAGTACTGCATTGATGATGATGATGATGAATTGGCTTTTATAGAGCGCAACTTACACTCCATGGAGCATCTTGGCGCTAGAAACATCACGTGTCATAGGTGAGAAGGGAGGGAGAGTTGTCCGAAAACATAAAGGAAAGTGGAGAAGTACTTAATACAGAGAGGGTGAGTGATATTAAATTAAATTAACGCTAGACATAGTGTGTCAGTGGCCTTAAAAATCCATGTTTTAAGGGCTTTTCGGAACAGATCCTCTGAATGAATCAGACGCATCTGGGGTGGGAGCTTGTTCCAGGCTCTAGCTCCTAGCACTCCGATAGATTTTCCACCTTTTGTGGTCAGTCTGAATTTGGGGACAGCTAATAGGTTTAAGTTGGATGATCTGAGTGACCTGGAGGGAGTGTATCTTCCAAACCTTTGGGATAGGTATGAGGGGCCCGACTGGTGGTAAGCTCTGAAAGTGATGAGTAGGATTTTAAATAAAACTCTCTTATGAATGGGTAACCAGTGCAGGGTTTTGAGTGCCATGGATGCAGATGATTTCCTGGGTAGTCTTAGCACTAAGCGGGCAGCAGCATTCTGAACCATCTGCAATTTGTGTAAGACAGCTTTGTTGGAACCTGCATAGATGCTGTTGCAGTAATCTAGCCGCGATGTAATGAGGGCTACTGCTACCGTTTTTCTGGCTGTCAGGGGGAGGAGGTCAAAGAACCTTCTGAGGCCTCTAATAATGTTGAAACAAGACCCTGCCACAGTCCCTGCTTGTTTTTTGAAGGATAGGGCTTCATCAAACCTTATCCCGAGGTTGCGGGCTGACGTGATGGTATTAGGTGGAACTTCGGCGTCTTGGGGCCACCAGTTGTTAGGGAAAAAGAGGTTATTCTGACCAAAAGGGAGGATCTCAGTCTTGCCTGAATTGCATTTAAGGTGGTGAGTTCTCATCCATTCAAAGGTTGCGGTGAGACAATCTCTCAGATTTTCTTCTGCTTTAGTAGAGTTGTTGTCTAATACAAGGATGAGTTGGGTATCATCCGCGTAAGATATTGTACTGATGTTGAATGATGTAATCAGTTCAATCAAAGGGGACATATAAAGGTTAAAAAGGACCGGGCTCAAGCTTGAGCCTTGTGGTACCCCTGTTGTTAAAGTTTTTTCCTCTGAGCAATAGCTTCCTAATATGGTGATTTGTTTTCTATGGCTTAGAAAATTTTTCAGCCATTTGAAAGCGGTTCCTGTTAGTCCTGATTCTGCCAGGCGGCCAATTAATACGGGGT
Organism: Triturus cristatus; assembly: GCF_964204655.1. Classification (NCBI taxonomy): domain Eukaryota; kingdom Metazoa; phylum Chordata; class Amphibia; order Caudata; family Salamandridae; genus Triturus; species Triturus cristatus. The sequence continues at coordinate 303,034,938 of NC_140579.1, read as the reverse complement.
GTGAAACCGTATCAAAGGCCGCCGATAGATCGAGCAGGATCAGGACAGCCTTTTTTCCTTGATCCAGTGCCATCTTAAGTGTGTCTACAGTATGTAGAAGGGCTGACTCTGTGGAGTGTTTTGCCCTAAAACCTGCCTGGTTAGGGTGTAAGAGGTGATTTTCCTCCAGGTGTTTAGTCAGCTGTTTGTTTACTGCTGCTTCAGTCAGTTTGAATAGCAGTGGAAGCAGCGAGATTGGGCGAAGGTTAGAGAGTGTGGTGGGATCAGCTAGGGGCTTTTTCTGTAGCGGTTTTACAGCAGCACGCTTCCATTCAGATGGAATGACGGCAGTGGCTAGAGAGGAATTTATGATGGAATTTATAATTGGGTTTACCATGTCTACTAACATGTGGAGCAGCAGTGGGGGGCATGGATCAAAAGGGGAGCCTGATTTACATGAGAGGATAGCTTGTCGAGTTTCATCGAGGCTAATGGGGGCAAAGTTATTTAGCTGAGGTATACTGTTGGATAATTGTAGATTTTCAAAAGCGGGGGGTTCTGAAAGATCTGGGAAATCTTTGGTGATATTTAGTATTTTCATTTCAAAGTAGTTTGCTATGGAATTACAAAGTGTTAATGACGGTGGTATCTCCTGCCTGAGGATTCTGGGATTCATGAACTCGTCAACTATTTTGAAAATTTCCTTCTGTTTGTTATTGGATAAATTGATGGCTTCTAGGAAATGGTATTTTTTGGCATTTTTTATCATAAAATGATATTGTTTCCTAGCGGTTTTATAGGCGAGAGCTTCCGTAACATCATAGTTATGTCGCCATTTCTTTTCAAGGGATCTGACCTCAGTACGTTTGTTTTTTAGAACGGGGGAGAACCAGGGTGCAGATTTTTTATTTTGTTTTTTCCGTAATTTTCCTGAATTTGCAGGACCACAGAAATCTGTGACCCATTTACAGAAGTTATTATAATCAGATTCAGTACATCCTGTAATGGACGGTTTAAATTCCTCTGCGATGTGGTGCAGATTAGGTGAGTTTGCAAGTTTTTTCCAATCTTTCTGTGTCGAGAAGTCGATTCTATACTATCTTTGCTAGCATTAAAAGAATCTTCATAGCTTTGAAATTCTCCCAGTAGTTCGTCCTCTGAACGCCATGGTTTAAACAGCTGTAAAAGAGCCAAGTAGTAAAATTCCTTTTTGTCAGTAGTTTCGCAACTGAGCTTCCTGTGATTTATCAAACTTCCTTTTGTTTGCTTCACCAAACATCCTTCCTCACCAATGACTTTATATTTTCCATTGTTGATGCCTTCTGTGGCTTTCCGTGAATAAATGTAGTTCTGCAGCACTTCATAGAGACACATGTTCTCAAGATGATGACTTCTCTTTGGGTAATATGTGTCCAACATGTTTGATTTCAAAATATCTGTACTTTCTGGGTCATTCTCGGCCAAATATTCAATTTCTCCAACAGATTTCAGTACCCGATTTCTCATTCCTGCAAGGTCTAAGCTTACCCAAATTATTCTTCTGGATTTCGAGTAAAGACTTGCAGATGATAACCTATCTGAGCATTCGTAGGATCCAATTTCTCGATGCGATAACATCTTTAAACTGAAACTGTACAGCTTCTTACTGACAGTCTTCTCGTGAGAAATCTCTTCCCACATTTCCTTCAATTCTGTTTTCTCAGATTTAGTGATGTAAGATGTCACATACCGAGCAACAGCAATAGAATTGTCTGCCACATACTGAATATCCATGTTAGCATTCCACATGGATAAAATGACTGGGTTGAAGTCATTTATAAATTTTGACTCTTCATTTCTTTTTAGGTTGTAGGTATTTTTGGGAGATTTTCTGGTTATAGTATGTCGCACAGCTGACATAAAACTGTTGACTCTTCCTTTTGAAAGAACAGGTCTAGGAAATCCAAATCAACACTTTGTGTAGAATTTATCTTTCGTCTTGTACTTCCGTCGACAGTATTTTCCACACCGATGACTTTGGAAACGTAAAACTTGCTCTTTTAACTTTTTCTCTTCTGTGCTTTTAGGTATAGCACATGTTGCATATTCTTCAATGAAAGATAACACTGCTTCATCAGTATCTGTTCCAAACTTTGGGGCATCCTTGATCCACAACAGCATATGAATATGAGGAGCACCTCTTGCCTGGTACTCTTTTCTCCAAAAGAAATCCACTACTTCTCCAAGAGGTGGATTTTTTTTTATTGCAGATGAAGGACATCATAGCCTCAAATCTATGATTGAAATATCTGCAAACATTAACTGGATCCAATGAGCACAGTTCTCCAGCTGTCTTGTATTCAATGTTTTTAATGTTTGAATTTGCCTCTCTTAGAAAATCCAGTAAATCATCCCAAGCGTACTCGGCACAGCTTAGGGTTAGAAACCATGTAGGAGTTCCTAAATTCCGTAACATGCATTTTAATTCACCATGGCGTCGGTACCAATATTCATTTGTCCCACGCTGACAAGCCATCAGATTGATCAGTTGTGTTTCCAAATGATCATCTCGGTGCTGCACTTTCTCCATAAAATCCTTAGCAGACACATTTTGTAAATGTACTCCACTTTTTAAAATGTGATTTACTGCATAAGAAAATGCAGGCAAGTCGCTTTCAAATAAAAGATGGAACAAATAAGGAATACTTTGACGAAATCTTGGATCTTTTGCATATAGTCTTGTAGTCCGATACTCAGAAGCTGGAATCTGTTCTGGACTTTCATCGTATCGTCCTCCTTTTCCTGTAGGAAACAGCTGGGGAAAACATCGAGCTTCCAAGCTCTCCTCCCATACACTCACGGGAGTTCCTTTTGCTTTCTTCATCTGAAACAGATCAATAGTGTCTCCCATAACTTCTTTTGAATGAAGAGGATGTATGCTAAAATGTTCATAAATTTCTACTTCCTTTGACTTTTTCAAATACAAATTTGCTCTTTGTACTTTTTGTACATCCACCAGCTCCTGCCAAATCTTCTTATTCTTTGTAGGTACACCATTAACCAGAATTACTAATGGTTCAGTTTCCAAAGTATCTGCATCAATAGTTTCCATATTTTTTTTCAAATCCAAGGGCAAATACACCACTCTTCCTTTTAAACCTCTCAGTAAATCAGAAGGAGGTAATTTACCAGTTTTGGGCTCCATACGTACTATGGTCTGGAACGGATGAACACATTGAATGAGTATAGACTCATATGTATTTAATTCAGAAAGTTCGGCAGGAATAGCATCCAATTCTAAATTATTATGTACAGCTCTGGTCGGCATTCTATTTTCTTCTAACTTATTATAACAGTATTTACAAATACGCTGATCTTCACCCAATTCAAAACAATTTTCAAGAAATATATATGTTGCAAAATCCTTCCACTTATAATTATCTTCATTTTCACTTTTTTTATACAGATCAACATTCCTTGTTTGAATTTTATAATGACTTCTGCGGCAACAAATACAAGTAATATTTGGTCTTTCATTAGAGGTGATAGTAAATTTTGTCATTTCATCCTCAAAATATTTAGTAATAATGAGTTCTACATTCTGTTCCTCATTTTCCTCATTTACTGTGTCCTTTTCTGCACTTTCTTGTTCTGGACCAAAGTAACAAAACTGAATCTCATCAGTAACCTTCACTACATCTGATACAGATCCACGGAACAGAGCATTATTCAACTCATTCAACTTTACTGCTGGACTTTTAGCAAAATACAATGTTCTCACAAACTTTCTCATTTCAGTATGATGAACAGCCAGCATCCTAAAATGATGAAAAACACTTTTACACACTTTTCTAGATAGACAAGCCAGAGAATGTCCCTGCAAACCAGTATTTTCTCTCACTCTGCATGGATCTAGTGTTTGAAGCACCTTCATCTTCTGTTTTACACTCTTTTTACTATATTCTCTTAGAAAGTCACGTAATTTATCAATAGATGCCTGACGCACAGTACAAATACTACTACAGTTCCAAGTGTACACTGGGGCTCTTGGACGTCTCCCCATAGCCTCAGCATCCATTACTTCTTCCTCATTTCTTGGGACCATTTTCTCTTTTTGCATCACACAACCATCCTTAACTTCATAAGCTCTACCATTGGTGTCAACTGCATGCAACAAACTATTACTTTGAAGATAACTCTCTTCATTAAAAAATGGTTCAGTACTTGAACTGTGTTTCCATTCTCCCAAGAACACTTTACAAAAGTTACTTTTTTACACTTCTCTTTTCCTTTTGCTTTGTGACTTCATTGCATTGACTAATTTATCTAATCTACGCATCCTATTCAAAATTAGAATAACAAGTTTTCTTTTTATTTCCAAAGCCTTATTTACAATATTTTCTATAAAAAAAAAATTCTTAATAAATTTTGTTTTTTTCTTATATTTTTTCACATCCTTTAGCAAATTTAACATCACTCTTCTATGAAACATTTTTCAACGAATGTTTTTAAAATCTAATTTTCGTGTTAAATCAGTTTGACATACTTCTGATTGTACATTAGCTTTTTTTTTGCTGTTGACTGTGTTGTTGCTTTGTACATAAAACTCTCTTTGTTTTACAGTTATTTTTGCCATTTTTTTGTTTTTTGAAAATCTTTTTTAAGAAATCTCCGCTCTGCTTACCAGTAGACTTTTTCTTTTTGCCATCATCAGCTTCTCCTGCTATTTTTTTTTCTCCCAGTTTTGTCCAGATATACTTGTTGTTGCTTTTCTTTCCTCTTTCTTGTCCTTAAAGGCATTTTTTTTTCACTGTTGCTCAGCAATACCTGCAAAGAACTAAAAAAAAATCCTTTTTGTAATTATAATTCATTAAAATATTTTTTTTTACTTTTCATTTATTTCAAATGTTTTTCCATTTGTCTCTCATTTGTGATTTACTAATTTGTGCACAGTGCTAACCACCACAGTTGAAAAAAAACAAGCTGCCCCTTTCCTGCAAGTGCATTTTTTAACAGAACAACTGCAACACAAATTATATCTGTGGCCACAATTCCTGTGCGCACACAGCCTCATGGTGTGCTTCTAAGCAGAAAACAGAATTTGATTTGCAAATTCAAAGCACATTTACTACTCTGGTAGATCAAGTGATAATTGCTGTTACAACCTTACACATTTTCCTTGTAGATCACAGAGGCAGAAAAGTGCACATTTCCTAACAGCTACTTCATACCATAAGTATCTGCAACCTGGGTGAGTGTTTAGAGTAGAGCAAAGAAAATGAGGCCTTGGTGACGTTGAATGTGTTTGCATTACACACAGTCCTGAGTAGTACGCATGGGAGTGTTGGAGAAGCTGCTGCGTGTGTCCCAAGAGTGTGTTTCTGCAGAGTATGTATTGTCAGCTGCAAGAGACATGAGCAAGGAGATTTCCAGAACTGCATGAAGACTGCAGGGATGTACGTAACAGTGCATGTGTGCTAAGGGATAATTTGTGTAAACACAACAGGCTGCCCCTTTCCTGGGACTGCATTTCTTACTGAACAACAACTTCACAAACTAAATCTCTGCCCACAATTCCTGTGCACACACAGACTCATGCTATGTTTTTTGAAACAAAACAGTGTCCCTGAATAGTACCAAATTACTGTTACAGCCTGACACATTTCCCTTATCATTTACAGAAGCAAAAAAGAGCACATGTCCTAACAGCTCCTTAAGACCATGACCATGTGTTACAGGGTGAGTGATTAGACTAGATCAATTTAAATGAGGCCTTGGTGATGTTGAATGTGTTTGCATTACACAGTGCTATCTGAAACAGCACACAGAGCTGAGTACTACACATGAGAGTGTTGGAGAAGCTGCTGCGTGTGTGCCAAGAGTGTGTTTCTGAAGACTGTGTATTGTCTGGTGCAAGACAGATGAGCAAAGAGACTTCCAGAACTGCATGAAGACTGCAGGGATGTATGTAACAGTGCATGTGTGCTAAGGGATAATTTGTGTAAACATAACAGGCTGCCCCTTTCCTGGGACTGCATTTCTTACTGAACAACATCTTCACAAATTAAATCTCTGCCCACAATTCCTGTGCGCACACAGACTCATACTATGTTTTTTGGAACAAAACAGTGTCCCTGAATAGTACCAAATTACTGTTACTGCCTGACACATTTCCCACATCATTTACAGAAGCAGAAAACAGCACATGTCCTAACAGCTCCTTAACACCATGACCATGTGTTACAGGGTGAGTGATTAGACTAGATCAATTTAAATGAGGCCTTGGTGACGTTCAATGTATTTGCATTACACATTGCTATCTGAAACAGCACACAGAGCTGAGTAGTACACATGAGAGTGTTGGAGAAGCTGCTGCGTGTGTGCCAAGAGTGTGTTTCTGAAGACTGTGTATTGTCTGGTGCAAGACAGATGAGCAAAGAGACTTCCAGAACTGCATGAAGACTGCAGGGATGTATGTAACAGTGCATGTGTTCTAAGGGATAATTTGTGTAAACACAACAGGCTGCCCCTTTCCTGGGACTGCATTTCTTACTGAACAACATCTTCACAAATTAAATCTCTGCCCACAATTCCTGTGCGCACACAGACTCATGCCATCATTTTACGCACATAACACAGGCTGCCCCTTTCCTGGGACTGCATTTCTTACTGAACAACAACTTCATAAATTAAATCTCTGGCCACAATTCCTGTGTGCACACAGAGTCATGCCATCATTTTAGGCACATAACACAGGCTGCCCCTTTCCTGGGACTGCATTTCTTACTGAACAACATCTTCACAAATTAAATCTCTGCCCACAATTCCTGTGCGCACACAGACTCATGCCATCATTTTAAGCACATAACACAGGCTGCCCCTTTCCTAGGACTGCATTTCTTACTGAACAACAAATTCATAAATTAAATCTCTGCCCACAATTCCTGTGTGCACACAGACTCATGCCATCATTTTATGCACATAACACAGGCTGCCCCTTTCCTAGGACTGCATTTCTTACTGAACAACAAATTCATAAATTAAATCTCTGCCCACAATTCCTGTGTGCACACAGACTCATGCCATCATTTTATGCACATAACACAGGCTGCCCCTTTCCTGGGACTGCATTTCTTACTGAACAACAAATTCATAAATTAAATCTCTGCCCACAATTCCTGTGTGCACACAGACTCATGCCATCATTTTATGCACATAACACAGGCTGCCCCTTTCCTGGGACTGCATTTCTTACTGAACAACATCTTCACAAATTAAATCTCAGACAACAATTCCTGTGCGCATACAGACTCATGCTATGTTTTTTGGAACAAAACAGTGTCCCTGAATAGTACCAAATTACTGTTACAGCCTGACACATTTCCCATATCATTTACAGAAGCAGAAAACAGCACATGCCCTAACAGCTCCTTAACACCATGGCCATGTGTTACAGGGTGAGTGATTAGACTAGATCAATTTAAATGAGGCCTTGGTGACGTTGAATGTGTTTGCATTACACATTGCTATCTGAAACAGCACACAGAACTGAGTACTACACATGAGAGTGTTGGAGAAGCTGCTGCGTGTGTGCCAAGAGTGTGTTTCTGAAGACTGTGTATTGTCTGGTGCAAGACAGATGAGCAAAGAGACTTCCAGAACTGCATGAAGACTGCAGGGATGTATGTAACAGTGCATGTGTGCTAAGGGATAATTTGTGTAAACACAACCGGCTGCCCCTTTCCTGGGACTGCATTTCTTACTGAACAACATCTTCACAAATTAAATCTCTGCCCACAATTCCTGTGCGCACACATTCTCATGCCATCATTTTACGCACATAACACAGGCTGCCCCTTTCCTGGGACTGCATTTTTTACTGAACAACAACTTCATAAATTAAATCTCTGCCCACATTTCCTGTGTGCACACAGAGTCATGCCATCATTTTAGGCACATAACACAGGCTGCCCCTTTCCTGGGACTGCATTTCTTACTGAACAACATCTTCACAAATTAAATCTCTGCCCACAATTCCTCTGTGCACACAGACTCATGCCATCATTTTAAGCACATAACACAGGCTGCCCCTTTCCTAGGACTGCATTTCTTACTGAACAACAACTTCACAAATTAAATCTCAGACAACAATTCCTATATACAAACAGACTCATGCTGTGTTGGTAGGCACAAAACACAGGCTGCCCCTTTCCTGGGTTATCAATTCTTACAGAACTAATGCTTTTTTCAAATGTGCTGCCATTTTCCTCTCTTTTCTTTCAAAGTGATTTCTGCTAAATGCTAACCATCACAATTAAAAAGAAGCTGTCCTTTTCTTTCAACTGCAAGTCTTACTTTTCAACAGCAACACAAATTAAATCTCTGTCAACAATTCTTCTCTGCACACAGACTCATGGTTTGATGGTAGGCACAAAACAGTATTCCTCATTGTTACCAGTACACATTAACTTATGGTGATAACATACTCCATAATATTTTACATATTCAAAACAGTTAAATATCTCCCAAAACAGAAAATGTAAATCACAACTTTAAACAAATAATCACAATTCTTTTTTTTATATCTAAATTAACCACAAACACCCCCTCTCAAACTCATAACTCACCTTTAAAATTAGTTAGTTGTGAAAGAAATGTGGCAGTCACACAGCAGTTTATCAGACCAGAATCTCTGAGCTGAACACCTCTCTCCTCTCAGCAGAACCAGTTAATGGCACAGTTTCCCTCTCTTTTTTCACACATATACATGTTAATTTCAAATCTCAGTGCTTCCCACATTTTTTCAAATGAAATCACACATTTCTATTGGTTGAAAACTTCAACCCCTTTCCAAATGTACCCTTCCCCCAACTTGACTTCTGTCTGCTACCATAGCAACAGGTCAAGGAACACAGGGGTGAGCAGAGAGGTCAGAAGTTCAGCAGACAATGTTTCATTTCCAAAGAGCAAGAGTGCTTGACTTTTCAAACCTAACAGCAAATCCAAACTAATGTTCTTTGTTCACACATTTTTCTGAACCAATACAAAACATGCTTTTTAAAATTTAAACATACAGCCTAGTTTTTAGTGTAGAATGGTTTGAAACAGCCAATGAGTTCTTTTTATAAAAAAAAGTATGTGTGCCCCCATTTTTCAACTGTCTTTCATTTCTTTTTTCCTTTCTACTGAAAGACACCTCCTGAGTGCATCCAGATCTCCTTTGAAGATGTTCACAGTGTGGATTGTAGGTCACAGCTATGTCTTCTGGAGTGAAAAATTTGCAGAAAAAAGAGGTATGGTGAGAGACCTTGCTTTGCCAAATGTAGACATTAAATGGATTGGTCAGAGAGGGTTAAAGTGGCACCAATTAATGCCTTTGGTGAAAACCTTTCTACATCTCCCACAGCCTAACCTTATTATTGTGCACTGTGGTGGTAATGACCTAGGCACTTTAACTGGGGTAGGTCTGGAAATGCTTATTAAGGACACCTGTGTGCAATTGATGTAGCTTTTTCCACAAACTGCCTTTGTATATTCTAACATATGCTAAAGGCAAAAGTGGAACTAGTCCAACCAATTTTGTCCGCAGATTGACAAAGCAAGGAAGCACGTCAACAAATCTATTTCTGCTTTCCTCAGAGACTATGGTATGGGTTCTATATACCACAACAACTTGCGTTACAACATGCAAGACATTTATAGAGGAGATGGTGTACACTTCACTGATGAAGGCAACAGAGTTTTCCTCTTGAACTTTAGACTCTGCATCGGTACTTACTTGTAGGTACCAAACAACACACAATAAACACAAGGGCTCTTTTTAGAGCCACTTTATATCTTTTTACTTAATTGCGAATTTTTTTTTTTTTTTTTTGTTTTTAAAAAATTTTCGGGTGCGCGCTGGGTGCGCGCACTCGGCGATATTTTTTTCCAAAATATAAATCTTTTTTTTTGCCCTACAAGGTCCTACTGTGACCCCCTTACAATGCCTAGTGAGTCAATATCTCCCCACTCTGCCCCCTTTTCAAGTTCTCCCCCTTTGTTTATCACCCCCTCTTTATGCGAGAGACAAAATGGCAGCCGCCGCTTCCTGATTTCCACTGATTTGAATGTTTACTGACATCTAACAACCAATCAGAAGTGCGCTCGCGATCGGCAAGGTGCGCGCACAGGACTTGCTCAGTGCGCGCACGCTGCGTGCTTACAGATATATATATTGATTTAAATGCTAATTTCTCAGGAAATACTGAACAGATTTACATCAAACCTGCAAAAGGCACTTCATGGACCTTATGGCTACCTCTCTGCCAAATTTCACATAATTCTGTTCAGCCGTTCGGGCTGTAGCTGCGACTAAAGTCCCTATGGAAAAATGCATGGGGAAAACGCGTTTTGGGACCCCCCTTTTTTCTCAGCCCCCGCTTGACGAATCCCCCCGAAACTTTCAGGGTAGGAGCTGAGCGGAGCGCCCCATTAGTTTTAAAAATTTCGCGAGGATTCGTCAACCGGCGCCAAAGTTATTCAAAATAGAATTTTGAGATTTCCTATGGAAACACGGTCCTAACTATAACTACCTACTGGCGACCGCCAGTAGGTAATGTGTGTGTATGTATATATACATTTAAGGAATTAATAGAAGGCTATTTTTAGGGTTTAGACTAGAACAAGTTAAGGGTATTTGGTCATTGGGTGATAAGGGTATTTTTAGGGTTTAGGGTGCATAAGGGTATTGGGTTGTAAAGGTATTTTTAGGGGTAAGGGTATTGGGTTGTGAGGGTATTTGTAGGGTTTGGGGTGGGTTAAGGGTATTGGGTTGTAAGGGTGTTGATTTAGGGGTGGGTAAGGGTATTGGGGTGTAAGGGTATTTGTAGGGTTAAGGGAAGATAGGGTACTGGGCTGTTAGGTTGCTTTTAGGGATTAGGGGTGGATAGAGGTATCGGGTGGTAAAAGTATTTTAGGGATTGGGGGTGAGTAGGGACATAAGGTGGTAAGACTTTTTTTAGGGTTTAGCGGTGGTCAGGGGTATAGGTTTGTTTGAGGTATAGCAGTGGGTAGAGGTAAAGGGTGGGAAGGGTATTTTAAGAGTTTGAGGTGGGTAGGGGCATAGTGTAGTAAGGTAGATTAATAAAGGGGGGTTTGGAGGGGTTCCACCCCAATAACAATAAAAATAAAAGTATTTTATTTTTTTAAATGGAGGGATTTGGGTGTATGAGAGGATGTGTGAGTGTGTGAGTTTGTGTGTGAGTGGTTCTGTGGATAATGTCCTCAGTGATGTCATTTGAGATGTCAACGATGATGCCCCTGACCAAGTCCTGAGTGATGTAATATGTGAGATCATAATCAGTGCTTTGCAGGGGCGTAAGTTATAGTTATTTCAGATAACTATAACTGCTGAATTTCCATGGTTTTGTACAGTGAAATGTGAGCCTAACTATAACCTCCCTCTGTACTTTGCTTTTTTCAGTGAATATATATATATATATATTACCTACAGGCGATCGCCAGTAGATAGTTCTAGTTAGGACCTGGTTTCCTTAGGAAAAGCGTTTTTTGACTTGCCTATATCTTTGGTGCCGTTTGACAAATCTTCATGTAATTATCCAACAAAAGAGTGCTGTGATTCCTATTGTGCATGGAAAGTTTCGGAGTGATCCGCCAAGTGGGGGGGGGGCAGAGAAAAAGGGGGGGTACAAAAATTGCGTTTTCCATGTTAATTCCCATAGGACCTTTCAATACAACTACATCCCAAACTGCTGGACGGAATTACACCAAACTTGGTAGAAAGGTATATTTGGATATGCAGATTTCGCTTTTTGTTATTTGGTGTAAATCCATTCAGTAGTTGTCAAGAAATTTAAGAGGAAAAAGTTAACTATATGTGTGGCCAAGGATTTTTGCGGAGACACCGCGATTAATCGTAACGATGCGAGGCAACAGGAATGGTGTGATTGACTGGTCACGACTTGAAGAGATACCTGCAGCTGCCATTTTTTGGATCAGGACCATTTCACAGGGCTGAAAAGTTGTGTGAAAGGTGATATAAGGGGTCAGGGTAAAGGTACTCTGACCCCATGCCTGACAAATGAGGGTGTTAATGACATAAGTTGTGTTTCCAAAATAGTTTTTTTGACCACACGCGACATTTGCGGCGACATCACGACTGTCAGCATGGCCCCCCTGTGTAACGCCGTGGTAACATCACAAATATTGGTGAAAATAAAAAACAAATATGTATATTCACACACACACCCTGAATTTTACTTAAATGCACACACTCACTCAAAGACCGTTATGCGCCAACTGATACACCCATTCAGAAACTCATACACTCATTCACATTCGCACTTCAACTGGTTTTGTCCAAAAGAAACCAAAACTAAAAACTGAAACCTTATCCTAGTAAACCGATAATCCACAACATATACTATACTATCTCTATATAACTGTTTTATACATCATAAAAAGCACGTGCCCTTCGTGGATACCAAAGTAATTGCGACCCCAGATGTCCCTGTGAATACGACAAATCCAAATCAAAGATAATTTTGTTAAAAGGAATATTTAAAAAAAAAAAAAAAATTTAACGGTAAACCCCTAGTTTCAAACCTGAACAAAATATGTATCTCTGTGTTTTGCAGTTTTATAAAAATGCACGAACGTTGCACCAACTTTCACAACCAGAGCAACAACATCGCTGTGAACCAAAAATATTTTAGGAAAAGATTATTGATAAAATAAAAGAAATGAGAAGGAGTAACACAAATACACCTTTAATTCAGTAAGCCTTTGTATACACCCCTAATATAGAAATATATAAAAAATGTAGAAAAACCTTCTACATTCAATCTGAAAGCAATAGTTATAGAGCTGTTACATTATGAATAAGCAATTAAAAATGTTTAATAATTTGCTTGAAAAGCAACGGATACTGGAATACAACATTTATGAAACCCAATAAAAAAAATAACTAAAACATTCATAAAAATAACCAAGTGTTACGCCGATGCTACAGTTAGGAAATAGAATTTAAAAAACCTTGGAAATTCACTGAAAAAAGCAAAGGTAATGAGTGATGGAATATGTGAGGGCATCTTGTGTGGGAAAATTCCGTAAACTGTTGAGATCCACAAATTGACAACCAACCAACACAAGGCACACAACCCTAAATAAAAGTGACAGTTTTCAGTGGAAAAATCTTATGTGGTTCCTCACAGATTCCAGAGCTTCCTGTCGCAGAAATATGAGGCGAATATATGTTTCTCACCATAGTTTGACAATTGCAAGGGTTTCTGGGTGAAATTATCTATTGAAAGCAATTCGCATCACACACTCCTGGACTCTCCCTGATGTCTAGGTTTAAAAATGTGCAAGGTTTGTTGGGTTTCCGTAGGTGCTGGCTGAGCTAGGGCCAAAACTCCACAGCTACCCACATTGCGAAAAAGGGGACTTTTCCAGTCACGGGTACTAGGCCTACCCACACAAGTGAGCTAGCATTTTTATTGGGAGACTTGAGGAAATGCTAGGTGGAAGGAAGTTTGTTGCTCTCCAGATATTTTAGAAGTTTCCAGCAAGGAAATGTGTTTTTGTACTCAAAGTTTGAGGAATTCAAGGGTTTCTGGGTAAAAACTCTGGATATGACCCACACAGGTCATGTCACATTAGATTGGAGATGACCCACACAGGTCACGTCACATTAGATTCCCCTATGTGATTAGCTTTAAAGCATTTGAAGGTTTGCCAGGTTTCCCTAGATGTTGGCTGAACTATGCCCCAAAATCCACAGCTACCCAAGTTGCAACAAAAGTGTCCAGTTTCAGTGGAAAAACGTTATGTGTTTCTGTTACTTTTGGGCCCTTCCCTGCCACGGGCATTAGGCCTACTCACACAAGTGAGGTACCATTTGCATCAAGAGACTTATGGCAATGTTTGGAGGAAGGAAGTTTGTGGCTCCCTGCAGATTCCAGAACTTCCCATTACAGAAATGAGGGTTTGCAAGGGATTCTGGCTTTAAAATGCTAATGGGAGCCTAGATTTCCATAGGTGTCTAGTTTTAATAATTTTTTTTACAAATGTACAGATCTGATAGATAGGTGTCCCGAGGTGCAGGCTTTGCCTGGGCCCAAAATACACAGCTACCGACATTTAAAAAAACTGGGACATTTTTTAGTGAAAAAACGTGATGCATCCACGTTGCCTTTTGTCCAGTTTCATCTCACGGATAGTAAGCCTACCCACACAAGTGAGGAATCATTTGTATCAGAAGACATGTGGGAACGTGGAATAGTAGAACAATTGTTATTACCGTTTGGATTTTGCTAGATTTGTGCTTTCAAAATGTAAGTCAGTGTGTAAGACAAAAGCCATTTTGAAAAACACCCGCTGAATCACATGCTAGAACTGGTAGCCACAAATTTAGAGATGTACAAATAATCACTACTCCTAAACTACATATCTTGTGCCCATTTCAGAAATACATAGGTTTGCTTGATACCCATTTTTCACCATATGAATTGGTCTATACTCGGTCAAAATGAAAAGCCACTGTGCACTGCAGCTCAGTTGTTGGCTCTGGTATCTCAGTTTCTTGAGAACCTACAAACCCTATATATCCCTGCAACAAGAAGGGTCTAGCAAACGTAATTGTATATTGCTTTTGTAAATTGACCATCGTGACAAAAAGTTACAGATGAAAACGTTGTCACCAATGGCTGTTTTTTCCTACTCATTTTCAATATTTCTTTGTTTCAACAGTTAGTTTCTTTGAGAAAATCTTGAGGGATCTACATATGTGACTCCTTGCTTAGTTCAGAATTATGTCTACTCTTCATAAATGTATAGCTTTCCTGGATAACCCATGAGTTTCACACTGGTTTCCACCACAAACTGGAAGTAGGTTGAAAGGACAGAAAATAGGAAAACTGGGCTACCTCTGTGAAAAATGGCAAAACTGTAGTAAACAATTAGGCTTTCTGGTTCAGTTCTGCATGTTCCTGAAAGCTGGGAAGATGGCGGCTTTATCACAGCAAACCATTCACATTCATTCATGCCATTCTTTACGAAAAAAAATTGGAATTTTCACCTGGAGCACTTTTTTTGCTATTTTTCCTAACAAACTCAAAATCAAGCTAAATTTGGCCTATTTTCTCGATGTTTGGAAAAAAAGGACGCTAATTCGGCATGGATACCTTAGGGGTATAAGAAGTTATGGAGGCCTAAGCACAAACTACCCAAATAACCCATAAAAACAACACAGTACTGGGGGAAAAAGGCCCAGCATTTAAGAGGTTACTTGAGCCGAACTATATTTTGTTCTATTTTATTATTTGTCTTTTATTTTGAGCTTCTTGCTATCATTTAAGTGACTAATTGATTGAGGCGCACCCTGTATATGCTTTCTGTAATGATTTAAACCTTTAGTAAATCTTCAATTACTTTATTTTAGTTATTTGTCTGGTTTTCATTGCCAAGCCTAATATGCTTTACTATTTACATCACAATTTGCATTGGAATTTGTTGATCAGGTTCAGTTGAGGAGGAACAAAATCCTTAAGGGATTAGCACAGCTCTCGATCCGTCACAAGTGCTTTAAAGTTGACCTTATTAGAAAAAAAAGTGCTATCATTGGCTACTTATCTTCAGCATCATGCATAAACAAGCATTGGCATAGCCAATATGTCTCGCCTTTGGAATCTTATAAGTATTTAGTTATGCAGTACAATATCCTTGGTGCAACAACATCAACTGTTGCATGGCTAAACACTTATAAGGTCTCAAAGGAGAGACCTATTGGCTATGCCAATGCTTGTTTAATTTAGAACATTCTACCCTTAGTGGGTGGGTGAAAGGGAGGATGGACAGATGGATTAAAAGTGTGGGTGGATGGAAGGATGGATGAGGGAAAGGATGGATGAGTGAAAGGATAATTGGAATGAGAAACTGGTTGGTGAGTGAAAGGGAGGATGGATGGATTAATGGATGAATGAAAGGGTGGATGGATGAATGAAAAAGAATGGATGAGTGAACGGGTGGATGGATGGTTGAATGATTGGGTGGAAGGAAGAGCAAAAGGATGGATGGCTGAGTGAAAGAATGGATGATGAAAGAGTGAAAAGAAAAATGGCTAGTTTGAGTACAAGGTTGGATGACAAAGGATGGATGAGTGAAAGGATGGATGAGTGAAAGGGTGGATGAAGAGAAGAATGATTAAAAGGATGGACGGCTGGATAGATGGATGGATGGATAGGTTTGGAGATGGATGCATAGGTGTTAATATGGATGGCAGAAGGACGGAATGGTGAAAGACTGAATTATAGATTAAAGAATTAATGAAAACAGAATGTAAAGATGAAATTGTGGATATCAGCAGGTGGATGAACGGATAAATGCTTGGATGGACGACAAGAGAGCTCTTCTGGGGAGGATCGTAATGACTTGTTTAGTTTGCTTAATGCCATAACAGCCTTGGTTCAAAGTGGGGGATATTTGAATTGTCGGGCCACTTCCTTGGCTAAAGCAGTCTGTTGGCAAGACCTAAACAGGACCCCTCGGATTAGACTGGCTGCTGCTACCACTTCCAGAGTGGTAGACTGTCATTAGTGCCGGTGGTGAGCACTAGCAAACACCAGGCTCAAATTAAGCACCAGGGTGCACCGGTCTCCCACTCTGGGCACAATGTTCCCCATGAACTATTGGGTCCAGGAGCTGTTGAAAAAGCTGATAATCTGATCCTTCGCTCCCTGATCCGGTGAACGAGGACAAGGCTCAGAGGCAGCTTAAGAAGCCACTGGTGAATGACCGCGAGGAGCCCTGTCCTCTCAGTAGCTTGAGAAGAAGGAAGAAGTGAGGTAGGAGTACCATGTGCAAAGGAGGGTTTGAGGGACTTATATGGTCTAGACCAAAACCAGGGGATGCAAACTCAGCCTGAGTAACATTTACAGCTGTAGGTAGAGAGAATTCCCAATTCTCCCATATCAGGCAGCAGCGGGTGGTTTCCTTGGCTCAACTGTACGTTTACAGAGCACTGTTCTTGTGTCCTTTTGTTCAACTGAAGGCACCACCAAGACTACAACACCCAGAATGCACTCATTTGTTAAACAAAGCCCAGGACCGAAAACATAGCATTGCATCAGCATGAAACTATGTAACAAGCCTATTATAAGCTTGAAACCTTGTTTCCTAGAGTGAATACATCCCTGGGGCTGTTGTCTGCACCCTAATTAGGAGTGCATCACACAGCTACGCTGAGAGTTTCCGGGCACGAGTGTAGAGCTGTGTCAGAGCCTGTGCACACCACAGGCCATGAACAGAGATCAGCTCAGTGAGCTTGAACACCCTCACCTGAAGTGTGCAGTGATCTGCAGTTCACAAGTGTGAAACACAGCGAGATAGACTCAGCCTTCATCCTCCTGAGGCTGGTAAATTAAGTGGCATTAAAGTGAGTAATAGTAACATGTATTCTTTATATACAGCGCTTAGAAACACAGAAGCGCAGAATGAAATGTCATATCAAGTTATTTAATATGCCATAGTTGCTATCAGCAGACAGACACGAGCTTAGGAGCACACTGTACCCGTGGATGACTGTTTAGGATTTATTTGTAAACATATTAAATGCAAAATCAAATACTTCAGTTTCATAAAAATACAATTAAGCAGTTTCCAGATTTTCTTACATAGGGCTGTCTCACTTTAGCTATAATGGAAAGTCTTGGTTTTCCCCAAAAAAATCCACAGCTTGCCAGGAGCAATCAGAAATTTGGCTAGTTGTGAGCAGCAACAGAGACTGTGGCCGTGTGAAAGTGAAGACAGGGGAACACGTAAACAAACCCTGTGTGGAGACATCTGTTTTAAGCCTGCCGGGAAGGGCACACAAAACATAACCCCACACCTGTTGACTGTCAAGCCACTGCATCAGCTTACTTTAAAATTACAACAGCCCTTGAAAGGCAGCCTTTCCAACGTGCACAATGCAGACTGACAAAAAAAATACAAACAGAGTTGTTAGTGAAATAAAGAAAACTGCGCTGGCATTGTTGACAAACGCAGCTTCTTTTAGAAAAAAATGACAATAAAAATGACACATATACACAAAAAACACGATGCAGTCACAAAAACGCGTAGGTACACCTACACACACACACACACTAGCTATTTGCCTTTATTTCTCGTCTATGGTGCACTGCAGTCCACTTCTGAGAAAGCCCTGCCTCTTTAATGACTGGTTTTAGACATTCACAGGCCCTGTTCCTAATTTTTAGTACTGGTGTTTGTGTACCCCACATTTATACATCGAGATAGCCGATACAGGTGGACAAAACACTTTTCCATTGTGGACAACAAAGCTAACAGAAGCACAAGTGACCTTTTGGAATCAGTCAGTTCTTTTCAAGTACTCGTGCTTGTGGCAGCATCCACCTTGTGGGAGCGAGCAGACGTTCGTGCAGCCACGCTAACTGGAAACAGATGGCCCCTGCGTGCCGCTGCTCGCTCCCACAAGGTGGTTGCCGCCACGAGTGCTCGAAAAGAGCTGACCGATTCCAAAAGTTCATCTCCTAGGGCAGCGCATGCACACTGCCTAGGCGAGACCTAACAAAGTATGAAACGCACAGTGGTACCACCATACTCCTACACTTTTCTTCTTTGCTGCACTGCATGAGAATACGGCTTCGCATAAGTACAGCATTATGGCTTCTTAACCCGACTGCAATAGTGCTTTATCTTGAATGTACACAAGTGCTGGCTGCTTGGTCTGCAACCTTTTCTCTGCCAGCAAATTGCAGACAGTTATTCTGATGGCACTGGTGAGACTAGCTTTCTCTTCCCCTAGTCTGCTTTGTTTCCTTCTGTTTCACTTATATTGAATGACCCAAAATTCCACCTCTCTCCTTGACTGGTTTTTAGTCATCAGCATTTACGAACCTGCATGCTTTATAAACACATTAAAGACTCCAGGTTTTACAAAGTCTCTTTATTAGATAAAGAAGTCAAATGTAATACAAAGCCGGAGTAGGAATAGGAATACACACACACACTGCTCAGCTCAGATCCTCGCGAGTTCTACCAATTCTCCTGGCCAGTCAGACCATGGATGCAAGGGGATAATCGAAGTATCCACAGAGAGAATAACACAGATGCCACTTCTTAACATTTTAATTCGTGTGCCGATTTCCATCAACTCAAAGTGTGGCTTTGACCTTGCCAGTTACACCTGCATTATTGCGTAATTTATGGTAACACCAAGTGAGATGCCTGAGGGAGGTGGAAATAGGAAAAATCTTCATGGGCATAAGTTATGGTGGTGCAGTGTGACATACGCATCAGAGAGTTAATAAATCAGATGTGGCCAGTTTGAAGACCACTCATTGAACTCTTGGTGTGTGCATCTTATTTCAGCATCACTGCTACACCACCAGTACGCTGTACTGGTAACCAGTAGGACTAACTCACCCCACATGTGCTGATACCTGGACCGCACTGACATTGGTGGCCCACTGAGCTCACAGCACCGAAGTGGAATTGCCAGCCTCGAGCAGTGGCCCGCACTGCCATTGGCGGCCTGCTGCACTCCAGATGCCAAAGTGCTCCTGTCAGCCTCATGCAGCAGCACACACTGCCAATGGTTGCCACTGCACCTCTCTTCTAGTGCTCCCGCCCATTGTCTTCAACTGCCTGCTCTTGACTCCTCCAAGCGGAGCACTGATCCGGTGCTGCAGTCCCGGCCTCTCCTCCAGCTACTGCCACGCAACTCCCTGTACACCGGAGCACATAGCATCAGGACGCTCCTGCTCGGCCCGCCTCCTCTTTAGCAGAAGGTCAGTGACCCCAGCAGGCCCTGTAGCAGTCCTAGGCTTGTACCGCCACATATCAAGCCCACCATAGGAGGTGCTCCAGGGCCCCATTCAGCCAACGGCCACCTTGAACACTGCCTGAAGGTGACCCCCAACCCTGTTTGCTGCATTTGCCACTGCCCAATGGGGCACTCCTGAGACCAATGCAGTACACAACCACCTGAGACTTCAGGATTCAGGCAGGTACGTGACGCCCCAAGCGTGTCATTGCCCTGAGGCACCAAAGTCCTGGATACCTTCCTGTGCCTCACTGCTCTGGGTCCGCAGATACCTGGTCAAAGTACCATCTTCTGCTGCTGCATCCCCAGTCTCCAGCTGCCCACTTTGCTGCCACATGCAGCTCCTGTGAAGGCACGTGCAGTGTGAACACCTACCTGACTCCTCACATTGCCTCACGATGTCCTCTATCCTAGCCCTAGAGCCCTTAATGGTCATGGCGCCCCAGCTGTCCCAGGCAGCCTGCTGGAAAGCACGGGTTAAATGCCTGGGGAACTATTTTCAAGCTGTTGAGACAGCTGCAGACCAGAAATGTTCCATTCTCCTCCTTATCGAGGTGCCGACATTCACAAAAATCTGAAAGACACTCATTGAGGCTAGGCCCCGTGCAACTACACCACCCTGAAACACACCATCATGGCACATTTCGAGCCGTAAGCCAACTCCGACCACGAACGGTTTCTTCTCTGCTAAGCTCGACAACGGGCTGACAAATCTGTCAATGTGTTCCACAGCTGCCTGAAGGAGCTCACAAGAATGTGCTCGCTTCCAGATGAAGATGAAGAGGCACACACTCAGTCTATCCAGGGAGGGCTTCTTCCAGTCTTTGAGAGCGAATCCTTAAAGAGCCCAATATGTCCATCAGAGAAATCCTTACATTGGGGCACTCCAAGAAACTCTCAAAAGTCTGTGCCGCCCACATGGATTCAAACCAACCTTCCCCTGTTAAAGAAGAGCCTGTCAATGCTGTCCGCAAGTTAGTGCGCAAGCAAAAGCCGGAGTCCACCAAAATAAAATTGCCAAAATTGATGTAGGTGGTGCGGTGGCTCCTACAGTCCTGTAGTGCCTGCGGCAAGCCAAAACACTTCTCTAAAGTGTGCCGCTCATTCCAGAAACAACAACCTGCTCACCCAAAGAAAGCAGTTAGCACTGTGGAACTACACCCGGATGAACAAGAGTGAAGTGACGATGACTCAGAAGTTGTCCATGTAGTGAGAGCGATCAACCCGCTCCAAACCACCCATCAAGCAGCCCCCATGTGCCTCGTGTGGGTACAAGGCCATACAGTCTGAGCCCTCATTGACACTGGCTCCTCCATTAATCTGATCTGATGGTGGCAGAGGTATACTACAGTCTTTCCAACCCCCCTGCCCTCCATCACACAAGAGTACAAGTGTACGCCTTCGGCAACCGCTCGCCACTAAAACTTCAAGGCATGTTCCAAGCAGACCTCACTCATTACTCCAACTGCCGGAAGGTGAAGGTATAAATGTTCCAGGAACTCAACTTAGTACAATTTCCCTTCTGCATGCATGCCCACGACCTGGACCGACCCCTACGAGACTTTACCCCACTTTTCAATGGCATAGGATGCCTAGTAGGCCCAGCCATCAACCTACACATTGATGAATCTGGTGCTCCAGTGGCACTTAGACACCAGAGAATTTCCTACCACTTCCACCCCAAGGTGGAGAAAGAACTGAAGCACTTTGGAAAAGCTTGCATCATCGAACTAGTGAGAGGCCCAACCCCATGGGTCCCTCCCATCGTAGTGGCAAAAAATCTCGGCCTGATGCTGTTCGCATTTGCATGGACATGAGAACACCCAACATAGCACTCAAATGGGAACGTCATCTCACACTAACCATTGATGGCATCAATGGAGAACTGTCAGGATCAAAGTGGTTTTCTAAAATGGACCTTCAGTCTGGTTACCATCAGATACCTCTGCGCCAGGATTCCCGACTAATCACCACATTCTCCATGCATGCTGGCCTCTGGAGGTACACCTGGCTCAATTTCTGAATTTTCAGTGCTGCCGAAGTATTCCAACATATTGTTAAACAAGTTCTGCATGATTTCCCAGGCGTGCTGAACATGAGCGATAATATCCTGGTTTATGCCCTGACGCTTGAAAAACACCTCACTCGTCTCAAAGCTGTCTTCACCCTACTTAGAGTGTGGTTGACCCTCCATCGGTAGAAATGTGCCTTCCTACAAAACAACATCATTCATACTGGTTCTCAGACAAAGAAATCGGCTTAGAACCGGAAAAAATAAAACACATACAGAAGGCACCAGTTTTTCCGGAGTCCGCAGCTTCCTCTGCATGGTGACGTACTACAGATGCTTCATGCAGAACCTGGCAGACCTCACTGGTCCTCTCAGGGAACTCACCAAGTCATCAAGCCCCTAAGTGTGTGGAGAAAAAAAAAAAGAGGAAGCCTTCAAGCAGACCAAAGCAGAGCCATCAGCCGATACAACTCTAATGTACTTTGATCCCAGCTATTCGTGGATACCAGCCCCACCGGGCTAGGAGCTGTACTGGCCTAGCGGCAAGAGTGTGGCGAATGGGCACCAGTCACTTATGCCAGTTGAACGTTCACACCAACAGAACAACATTACTCTCAAATGAGAAGCAATAGCCTTACTGTGGGGCTGCATGTACTTCTACATATATTTATACGGCCACCGGTTCGCCATCTTCACCGATCACAAGCCGCTGATCCCCCTATTCTGTGGATCCTCTTGAAAATGGACTCCAATCCCCCCCACCCCAGGATCGATAACTGGATCCTGCATCTGCAGGAATTCAATTTCACAGTGGAGGCACCCGCAACCCAGCAGACTTCTTGTCCCACCACGCTCGTATAGCCACCCTGCCGAAGACTGCAGAAGCTAAGGAGACCGAATAATTTGTTCATCTGGTGGTGGAGCACTCCAAACTACTCCCCATGTCCCTAATGAAAACAGTGGAAGTCACCAAGCACGACTGTCTGCAGATCACCATCAAAGTAACATTGACCGGTTACTGGCAACCTCTTCAGTGCACAGCCCCTTACCATACTGCTAAAGCAAAATCAACACTCAGGACACTACACAACATCCACCAAGAGCTAACTTTCACCAATGAAGGCTGCTTATTAAGAGGTTCACACCTGGTACTTCCAGAAAACATGAGAAAAAATGCTGTCCTCCTAGCACAAAGAGTGCATCAAGGCATGGTCAAATCAAAGAACAGGCTGAATAGTAAGGTTTGGTTCCCAGGTCTAGACCAGAAGGTAGAAGCCATTGTGTAGAACTGTCTAGCCACCAGCCAGTCCGAACTCCCAGCACCAATCATCAATGAAGACGGCCCGGATGCCCTGTGGCAACGAGTCAGTGCGGACTTTGCTAGCCTTCCCAATGGCTCCCACAAGCTGGTTGTTGTGGATGACTTCTCCCGTTACCTAGAGGTTGAAGTTGTATCAAAGACATTCACATCTGAAGTCATCCCCAAACTTGAAAAAATGATGATCACCCATGGCCTGTTTGAAGAAATCCGCACTGACAATGGGCCTCCCTTCAGTCACCATGAATGGTCTGAATATGTGTGCTCCAGCAACGTTAAACACTGTTGCATCACACCCGATAGCCCCAAGCCAATGGGGAGGTAGAGCGCCTGATAAGGACACTGACAAAAGTTATCCTAATTGCAGTTCCAGAGAACACATACAACTTCCTGTGAGAATACAGACTCATAACCCACTCCACAACAGGCATTCCCCTGGGCAAGCTGTGCTTTGGAAGGACAATGACTGATACAATCTCCCATCATCCTGTATTGGCTGACCTACTAAATCCACCGAACCACTCTGACTCTAGAAGAGCCCAAAGCAACAACTATGCCTCACAGAAACAGCAGGCCAAACCGAGCACTTTCAAAATAGGAGACAAGGTTCTAGTGAGAGACTGTCATCCCAGTAGCAAGTTCTGCCTACCATTTGAGATCGCTGTGTGGACTGTCACCGAGATCAAAGGCATGATAGTGACTATCGAAAGAGAAGCGTACAGTGTCACCCGGAACGTATCCCAGTTCAAGAGAGCCCCCCCAATCTCGCATGCTCGACTCCTGGGAAGATGATCCAATGGAAGTCACATTGGTGGACAGCGGATCCGACAGTGAAGACAAAAGTGACCAAGATCCAGGAGGTGCCGCCCGTCCCTGGGAAGTGTCCCCACCTCAAATGTGTGCACCACCACAAAACTCTGCATGCCCAACTGTCACGTTTAGTGAACCAAGCCAAGCTGCATGCTGCCTGCCTGCCTGGTACTGGGAGGTCTATGCCTGAGCCCTCTCCCAGGAGTGGTCAAGGGTGATATCACCTGCGACCCAACCCAGAACCATCCCAGCGTTATAATGACTTTGTGTGTGACTGAACCTGGATCAGCCCTGGCTGCAGTACTGTGAGTAATCATGCAGCCTCTAATGTAAGTCTGGACTCTTGTTCAATTTTGCCGAAGGTTTGACAAGTTATGTGTTCTTTTGTTCATTCCCATGATAAAGAAAGAGTATAGCATTGCCGTCTTTTATGACAACACCAAGTGAGATGCCCGAGGGAGGGGAGCAGGGAGAATCCCTGTGGGCTTAAATTATGATGGTACAGTCTGAGTACACCTCAGAGAGTTAATACAAAGTCCGTGCAACAATGTCTTAGCCTTCATAGAGACTAATTTCACAAGCGTTTTGCTTTTCTGAAAATAAATGGCAAAGCATGCACAACATCAAGGCAGACGTGATGTAATTGTTATAGCTACAAAAAAATTTAGAGTACAAATGCAGCAAATAGGTGGTAGTTTGGCAGCAAAGAAACCAACCTGTTGACACGTGCATGAATTGTACTTTAGTTTAACGATCCTGACTCCAGACTACTTTTCAGAGAGCTGAGGACATCACTGACTTAGACTTCGAAAATAAGTTATTGGATGGATTCCAGTGCCTGTTTTTTGCAAACAATGTATAAATTGAAAAGCTGGATTACGTTTTGAGGATAACTGCAGCGCACATTTAGCCTTGAAAAGCTAGATTAGACCTAAAGAATTGATAAGTTTTCAGGTCGAGCCTGAGCCAGCACGCAAGCGCTGCTCTGGCGATAATCTGTTGTAGTTCAGTAAGGGAGAGAAGCCCCGTCAATATTTTTCATTGGCTTGTGTCTTTGCGCTCATAAATGCTGGCTTCTGATTTTGTAATTAAGCTTGTTAGTCACTCCTTAGTACCGACGTGTCATCATTTGTAACCTTCCATTGCTACTGGCCCCTTTACTTGGTTGTTACACAGTAGTGACTATTTTCTTTAATGAGTTTCTCCTACTGCAGGCACGATGACGTGTTTTGCTTACAATCAGGACGCTGTGAGCGCTTTCACTTTTAAAGCAGCCGGGACAATGGCGGCCACTTCGAATCCAATGCCATACGTCTCACATTTAAATGCGAGACCTATTGCATTCTAAATATTTTTTTGTTAGATCTGTGGGGTTGCCTCCCAAATCACCCCGGGAACAACAGGGGATGAGCAAGAACTCTTGTGTTTTTTTCCTGTCCCTTCCATGCTGAGGGAGCTGTGCTTGCACACTGCTCCTCTCACTAGATACAAGCCTGCTGCCTCTGCCTGTACACACCACTCAGGCTGTAATGTGTGGAGAGCAGCACAGAGATCGGCACCCCAGGGACTAGCCCGGAGCCCTGCTTCCTGGAGAGCAAGGGAGAGCTTATCACCCTGCAGGACAGACAGACAGATAGACAAGTCTCTGCTGCCTGGGAGGGGAGGTGTTCCCCCCCAGGAATAAGAAGAGTCCAGCCCTCTAAAGAGGAGAGATCATCACCCCAGGGACAGGCATAGATCACCGACCACAGGACACGCTGAACTCTGCTCCCAGGGGAGGCAAGGAGAAGAAGGAACCTGTGCCAAAGTGAGCCAGGGGCAGGCGGAACCCTGCCGACCCAGAGGCAGTCAGAGTCCCAAGGACATGGCACACTCAGCATGACCCTCGGCCAAATGAGCAAAAGTTAACCCTTGTATTTTTTTAATTTAATGGTGCATAATTTATTATTTCATAGTGGATTTATTGCCTGCTTGAGTTGTAATAGCGGTTGTTTCTGATGCCCAGCTTTTGAGGGGCGGCCTCTCATTTGCCATGGGTGTGCTCTGGTGGGGGAGCCTGGCGACCCTGCTGTCCATGTGGGGCCTCCTTCTGCCGAATAGGGCCCTGGCTGACTTCTCCCTGGACAATGAAGTGCACTCATCATTCATCCACCGGCAGCTGCGCTGCCAGGAGTGGCAGGAGATGCAGCGAGAGATCCTGTCCACCCTGGGCCTGCCACACCGGCCTCGACCCCACCTGCATGGCAAGCAGAACTCGGCACCCATGTTCATGCTCGACCTGGCCAATGCCATGGCCGTGGAAGAGGAGAAGGAGGACGGCGGTTTCTCCTACCCTTACAAGCCCATCTTCACTACCCAGGGCCCACCCACCGCCAGCCTGTAGGACGGCAACTTCCTCACCAACGCCGACTTGGTTATGAGCTTCGTTAACCTGGGTGAGTGCATGGGCAACGCTAGCGTTGAGAGTGAGCACTGCTTGCAGGAGATGCAAACCAACTGTACATCTCCAGTACACCCGCTACTATTTCATATGCCCCTTACACATCGAGTGACTCACAGTCTTAGTGAATTCTGCTACAATTAGTGTCATCACGTGGGGAGGGGTGTTTGCACGAGCATACTTTCCAGTCCTCTGCTTTCATGTGACAATCTAATGTATTATGGTCATTGGAGACTTGATTTGGTTCCATTGAACCAGACTAGCAGGAGTGATTTTTAGGCTAAGCCCAGCCCAGCCCAGGAGAAGATGTTGGTCTTTACAAGGAGCGAGGTGGGCCCCTTGGTAGTATTTAGTCCAGTTGGTTCTATGTGAGCAAAACCCAAGACTTCAAACCCCAGCATGCAATAGGCGGCTGTCAGATGAAAGCCCAGGACTGGGGACAAGGTTGGTGGTAGCTTGGGGGGAGGTGGTGGGGTAGGAACGGTAGCAATGTGGAGGCATGAAGAATAACTCCTGTGATCCTAGGACAGCACGTTTCCAGTCCCAAACTTTGATTTTACAGTTTCTTTTTTAGCGATGCCTCGTACCAATTGTAGTGAACCTAAGCTACAACCCAAGAATGTAGGGATTTATGAAATCCAAGCTCATTAGCCCAGGACACGAGGCACAGTGTTATTTAGTATGGAGAGGAGACCAACTATTTGAAGTTGTCCTTTGCTAGAGGGGAGTAGTGTATACACTCGTGTATTTTCTCATTTTATTTGCAATCTGTAGTCTGCAGATATAATTTGCAAAGGGACCACTAGCAAAAGAGACCTCATAAATACCACAACGAAACGAGCAATACCAACCCGCGACAAGCTTCTTCAGTTTGGTATGAAACATCCTGAGCTCTGAGTCCTCCGAGTGGGGTGACCAAACAACCCCTGTCCCTGCAGCATAACGTCCCAGTCCTGGGCCTGACTGCTGTAAATCTTCTATAGTCTTTAACTTTAGTCATGATGTTTCAGGCTAAATAACCCATCGCTTTAATCCCCACAGTGCATTGGGCTTTTATATGACACCCAGTGACTGGGGTGATGGTATCTGCGTGAAACGGAGAACTCTGATAAATTACCAGAGCGCCTAGAACGCCTTATTAACGAAAAGAAAGCCAAGCCTGCAAGCGTTTGTCATATATTGGAAGTGGCTAGGGTTTCCCGGAATGATTTGGGGTAGGTTTTAAAACAAGCATTTGCAAAGCAGTAGGCCTCGCATTTATGTGTGAGTTTGAGCTATTGGCATTGTAAATGACAATGACTTTTATTTATGTTTTAAAAAACAAAACATAAATAAAAGGCATTGTCATTTACAATGCCAGTAGCTCAAACTCACGTAAATGCGAGGCCTACTGCATTGCAAATGCTTGTTTTAGTTAGCTATTGGACTGCAAAAATGCCGTAAACAGACCAATAACCATTAGATGTTCTGACCACATCTTACAAAAGTCTCGTAAACAGATAAGGGTTGCCTATTTTTAGTTGGTTTTCTTGTTTATGCACTTCTAAAGTAGGAAGCTACCACACAAGAAGAAGGGGATAAACAGTGAAACCACAATCCGTCACACTTAATGCAGACATCTGTTCAAGCCATAGGCGTGTGGCCTTATTTTGGAAGTCTTTTTAAATCGCCACATGTATTATATCACAGTATGTTTTTAATTTGAGAAAGAAAGAAATATATCTGGTACTAGCAAAACAGTGTATTCAGCATACATTACAGGCTCTCTTGATACGACACATTGCACGTCTACTTTAAAATAAATTGGAATATTTTCTTATCATATGTTTTAGGTGATATATATCTTAAGGTAGGTCGTAAACCAGCAATAGTTTGAGGTCCCTTGTTCACTGGTGTTGAAATGCAGCCGCTTGCAGCCAGAAGCAATAAAGAAAACATTTCAAGGCAAGTACACATTCCTATCTTCTGTACCAAACGTTTTGCCAATATTTCCCCATTACAGTGGCAGGATAAGGCCACTGAGTTCTCACTATGAAAAACAAGCATTGGCATAGCCAATAGGTCTCGCCTTTGGGGCCCTATAAGTGTTCTATCTATTGGCTTTCTTTACGTTTTTAATATGTGTTGTAGAGCCTTGTTAATGTTGTGCAGCATATTTAAAAGTTATAAGTTATAATTAAAAAAGTGTTATAACCATTTATTACTTTATATATAACCTAGAAAACATTATATACAACTGAAGTATGCTAATAAAAACCAGAATTAACACCAAAAATGTGTTCTAGTTTTGGTGTTTATGCACGGAAGGGGGCAGTGGGGGGAGGTGGGAGTGGAGGGGGTAGGGGAGGAGTGGAGAGGAGGTGCAGGGAGGGAGGGGATGGGAGGAGGGGGAGTGAAGGGGAGGGAGGGAGGGGTTGGGTGAGTGGAGGTAGAGGGAGGGGGTGAGTGAGGGAGGTGGAGGGAGTGAGGGGGAGTGAAGGTGGGAGAGTGGAGGTGGAGGGAGGAGGGAGTGGAGGTGGAGAGAGGTGGGAGTGTAGGTGGAGGGAGGGGGCGAGTGAGGGAGGTGGAGGGAGTGAGGGGGAGTGAAGGTGGGAGAGTGGAGGTGAAGGGAGGAGGGAGTGGAGGTGGAGAGAGGTGGGAGTGGAAGCGGAGAGAGAGGAGATGCAGGGAGGAGGGAGTGGAGGTGGAGGTGGGAGTGGAGGTGGAGAGGTGGGGTGGAGGTGGAGGGAAGGGAAAGGGGAGTGGAGGTGGAGGGGGTAGAGGGAGGAGGGAGTCGAGGTGGGAGTGGAAGTGTAGGCCGGGGGAGAGGAGGTGTGGGGAGGGAGGAGGGAGTGGAGGTGGAGGTAGTAGCAAAGGTGCAGGGAGGGATGTGGGAGTGGAGGTGGTGGTGGAAGCAGTGGTAGAGAGGGGAGAGTGGAGGTGGAGGGAAGGGAGAGGGAAGCGGAGGTGGAGGGGGTAGAGGTGGAGGGTGGGAGTGGAGGGAGAGGGGTGACATTAACTTGAGAGAAAAACGATATAAAAGTTTGTGTTGTGCATTATTGTTACCGAAATGCGTGGTGGTTTGGGAGCAGCTCTTGTTGGTTTATGCGCAGCTCTTGTTACAGCAAGTAAAGCTTTGCAGGAAGCAGGTGATGTCAGGTTTTAATTCAGTTTGCCTATGTGGGTACCGACAGACTCCTGCTAAAATTAAGGCCCCTGCAGGGGCCTGCGTTAAATCCCTGGGTTGAAGTAAGGGTTAAACGCGGGCAACAGGTGAGGGGTAGTGACACTAAAAATAACAAAGATATAACACAGGCAACCCCGTGGTGGAGAGGAGTTCATGTACAAGGGAAGAAGCGAGGTACATTTCCACGGGAGGGGTGAACAACATGACAGGAGCACCAGGCACAAGAGAGGGAGTGGGCATCACGGAAACCAGGAGCAATGTACTGACGCTCCGTGCGCTGCAAAAAGCAGAACAAACTCGGGGTAAACAAGCGGTCTTTACTTTTGAAGCACTGCACTCGTGCTTGTGGCGGCATCCACCTTGCGGGAGTGAGCAGCGGCCATATGTTTGTAATAAACGTGGCCGCACCGCTGCTCGCCCCCGCCAGGTGGATGCCGCCACAAGCATGAGTGCAGTGCTTCAAAAGAGAAGACTGATGGCTAAAGGCCAACCTAGAGCAGCGCATTCGCGCTGCCTAGGCGAGACCTAAAAATGGAGTCAAGTATATTAACAAGCAATACATATGTGCCATCTCCAATCAGGGGTTTGTTCTGGTTTCAGAGTGCACAAAGCTAACCTAAAGGCTCTCAAGGACATATTGCAGTCAGGGTGAGGGGGATCTATGCTTACTTATACTGATTGATCTGTCAACAGAGTTCAGCACTGTAACACAGATTGCAGTTTTCTAATACCACCCTGAATTGATTGTCCTCGTTCATCCGTCACTGTGTCTAGCTGGTGGTGACCGGTAAAGGCATCTCAAGCAGCTTACCAACTACTTGTTCTATATTAGCCGTAACACTGTTCATTTATGCCTTGAAGCACTGCATTTCTTTTACTGGTGTGGTCTGCCGTCAGTATCTACCAATATTCAGATGCCATGCAAATTTACCCTAAAATATTGTCATCAAAGACGTTATCACGCATTGATGCTGTCTCATAAATCTGTAGCAGTAAATGATTGATAATTTAATCCCCATCCTCACCAAACACAAGATTTTTAAAAAATTAGATCCTGCTCTCCAAGCTGAAGTCAAGCTCAATGGGTTCTCCACGTCTCTCTCCATCACAGTAAAATCTTTGTGTTTTACCGTTGACAACACTCTATCACCTCACATCAACAAATTAACCGAATCTTTTAAAGTTTTCCTGCACTCATTCAAGAAAATCACGAACTGTCAGAACTCCAACAAAATTAAAATGCATGTTTACGTTTGTAACTATACCCAACCTGGACTTTGTCAACACCATTCCGGGTGGTGTTGCTCAGTTCTTTGTGTCTTGATCGAGGCTGCTCCTCGTTCAATAGGTAATCTCATCCCAGCCAATAGCAAGTATGTCCACTTCATCCCCTAAAAGACTTATATTTGTTTCCAAAAACAGAATAAACACTCTTGGCCTCTGGAACCACTGAAATACAAAACATTTTTAGCTCTGACGCAGTCCTGCGCTGGCCCTGCAACCAACGGTGAACATTTTCTTTCTCCTCAACTAAGCACACATCAAACCATCTCTCCATCAGAAAATTGCTGTTAACTACTTCGGTCCTACAAGTTAGTCCATTACCACATTCACATGCAGTTCACTTGTTTGTTTACTTAAAAAAATAATTGTAACATCATTTGGTTTGTGTAAAGTGTAATAATGCCTTTTTGGTGCAGTAGGGAAACTAGAAATACAAACACGAAAAAAGCTTGAGTGGAAAATTGGCAACTGGGAGCTTTGAGGCATAACCTAGGGATAGCTATCAATCAATCAATTAGCACTTGTAGAGTGCAACACTGTAACCCTTTGGGGTATCTGGGCGCTGGGATACGAGGTCTCTGTCGAAAATCCAGGTCTTGAAGAAACGGCTGGAAGGGGGAAGAAAAGAGCAGACTAAGGCAAAACAGAGTGCCGAAAAGGTAAAACAGGGGGCTGAAAAACGAGCAGAAAAAGGCAAAACTGAGGGCAGAAAAATGGGCAGAAAAGGCAAAACAGAGGCAGGAAAATGAGCAGAAAGAAGGCAAAACAGAGGGCAGAAAAACACACGCAGAAAGGCAAAACAGAGCAGAAGAGGGCACAACAGAGGGCAGAGAAACGAGCAGAAAAGCAAAACAGACGGCAGAAAAACAAGCAGAAATAGGCAAAACATGGCAGAAAAACAAGCAGGACCTGCTATGCACAACAAGTTCTATCCCTAGGTTGCTGCACGCAAACTATGGACAAATCAAACAATATTTCACCACGTACAGACATTATTCTTCAACCTACATTCAACAAATGGGTCACCTCACATACAGAAGCAGATGGAGAACAGTGTAATAGCACTGGAGCTGCAGATATCAGACACAGTTTGTATATTATCCAGACACAACCACTGATGGATTTGTACTGAAAGAACTGCTGCTTAATGTTTTCAGTGACTGGATTATTTGCGGAAATGGCTAATATCTCTAGTGGCCAATTAAAAATATGCACATGAATTTTCACTAATAAATGTATAATCTCAAATTGAATAGAAAATCTATAGTCAATAAAAATGCCTTGAGTCCTAAGAGCAGGGTGTCCATCCCAAACTGGATCAGTAAGAGTTAAAATGATTGTATTTGGAAAAGTATCTCACACATAATTACAGATTTAGGAGGAGGAGAGATGGTTATGCTAAATGGGAGATGAACGTGGTCATCCCTGGATCAAACACCTTATGGAGAGTTCACTGACAGTCAAAAGTCAGTATAGGGACACTGCAACTTGAATTAAATTATTATAACAATATGAAAATGATCACTAGCCTATAACTGCAAATTTTAAATGTAAATTGTAGTTGAAGGATTGTTTAAAACACATGGAAACAGTAAATCTTCTATGAATTAAATTGTTATAATATGATAATGAAGTATTGCAGTGAGCAGGCAACCTAATCTAAATCTTCAGTATTGGTATGATTTGTTGGGATATTTGGCAAATAATTAGGGGCTGAAAATAAATACAATTAGGTAGAAAACATTTCTATATCATCAGGTTGTTTACAGTGAATGTTGTTGGCTTAAAAGTATGTGGCTTGAGTCTAGCTAGGAAGAAGGAAGAACCAGAGGAATCAACCAATCAAATTGTGTGTGTATATCTATATCTATATATATATTCACTGAAAAAACCACAGGTTTCAGGGTTGTTATAGTTAGCTGGACATTTCACTCATACAAAACCATTGAAATTCCTCCATTATAGTTAGTTCTATTAACTATAACTCGCGTGCCCGCAATCCACTGCTGATGATGTCACATATTACATCTACTGGATGATGTCATCAGTGATGTCATCGGTGATGTCATCAGTGATGTCATCAGTGATGTCACTGACCATGTCATGAATGATGTAATATGTGACATCATCAGCAGTGGATTGCGGGCACGCGAGTTATAGTTAATAGAACTAAGTATAACGGAGTTCACCAAATGGTGGGAGAAGAAGTCATTAGAAAAATACAGGGATGCCAAGAGAGTTCCAAGGGAATAAAGAGTATTAATTGCTCCGACACTCGAAAACCCAAACCCCGCAATTTTAAAAGAGTGGGCTGAGCACAACCTACAAGCCTCCATGAATATGGTGGTCATACTCATCAAATACGCCGAAATAGATCAAGAAGCAACTTACAAAGACATTGAGAAAACTATTGGGCTCCTGGATGCATTGGATCAAAAAGAATCAGTGTCAAAAGGGCGAGCTGAAATTGATGCTAGAATAAAAAAGCATGAGGAGGTCATTAAGGCAAAGAAGGTGTTTAAGTTCGCCTAGGACAAAAATGATTATGAGTCCGGTAGAGTCTTTACCTTTTCTAAGAAATTTGATTCCTTTAAAAGACAGTCACTGGCTAATAAGATACTGGCTGTGCCATCGACATCTCAGGCAGTCAACACAACGCAGGAGGCAGAGGAGAAGGAGGAAACTGCAAAAACACAAACAGGGGAACCCGGGCCAAGAAGTGGAAGTGATAAATGGGGAGATCGACAACACTTTTATCGATCTGACTGACATCACACTAACAACTTATGAATCCCAATTGCTTTTTTGGGGGCTCACCTATTGCCCCGAGAGCAATTTTCATTACAATCAATCTTGTGTTGATATTTTTAAATTCATTCTCAAACTAAAATTGATCAAATTTAATCAGTTAAAAGATTCTACATCTGGCAGTAAATCTGTTCCTGACTTTGGCAGTACTGTTTTGAATTTGCAAGCAACTAATGTCAGCTTGATTAGACTTCTATGTTCCTTGGCAACAGATGATGAGCCGTCTGCCTCCACTCAACAAGATCTTGCTGCAGCTGGCATGTCTATCAATAAAGCAGCCACTAGTCCTTTTCGTCTTTCTTCCAAATTTGTTCCCATGATGCCGAAAGATTCCCTTGATGTTTTCAGCGATATTGTGATTGATGAACTTAAAAAGCTCAATACCACAATGAATCATAAAACACAACGTATCAAGTACGCTGAACAAAAATATGTAAATCTCATGAAAAAACTAGGAGAAAATCACAATATCACCATCAATAAAGCTGATAAGGGTGGGAACATTGTCCTTTGGCAGCGAAAATATTATCTTGAGGAGGCCAACAGACACTTGGGAGGCAGTTTATGTTATCTAAAAGCTTCCATACAGGACCTACGTAAGGTGAAAGAGACTGTGTTTGAAAAATTAAATCATTGGAAATGATCTGGACTTCTGACTAAGAATGAAGTAGCCTTTCTAAGAAATGAGTATCCTATCATACCAGTTTTATACTTTTTCCTGAAGGTTCATAAAGGTACCACTGCTATCCCGGGGAGATCCATCATCTCTTCTAGAAAAAGCTTATTAGAATCTATGTCCAAATATGTGGACTACTTCCTACAGGAATTTGTCTTTGGCTTGCCATCCTTCATTAAAGAAACCAGCAATTTCATTAGAAAACTAAATGGAATCAAATGGGAAAAAGACTATCTGTTTCTGGTGATGGATATTTCATCCCTCTATACTAGTATCAAACACACATTTACATGAACACAATCGCATGGTTGTTTCTATGATTGAACTGTGTTTGAAATAACAATGTATTTTTATTCAACAAGGATTTGTACCACCAATTGAGGGGTGTGGCTATGGGGGCATGCTTCTCTCTAGGTTACGCTGTGTCTCCACGTCAGCTGGTGGGAGGAGCATGTCCTCAGGACACAACACAAGTCGGTATGGGATTCTTATGTTATTCAGTGGTGGCGTTACATTGATGATGTTACAATATGGAGAGGTACGAGAGAAGGGGCAGAATGTTTTGTAGCATCGATTAATGATAATAACTTAAATTTGGAGTTCACAGCTACAATCAGTGACAGGTGTGTAGAGTTTCTTGAGGTGCAGATTTTCACTGAAAAAGGAGAGATCCATACGAAACTCCACCGAAAAAGTGCGGCTGGAAATTAGGTACTTCATGCGAGTAGTGCACATCCTCGTCATTTAATACGTAGCATTCTCTACGGTGAATTTTTAAGAATTCAACGCATATGTAGCTCTGATACAGACCTTGAGCAGTGCCAATCAGAAGCGGTTATACGTTTCATTTCCCGTGGATATAACCGCACTACAGTTCTGAATGCCCTATCTAGAGCCAATTCCATGACTAGAGAGTACTGTCTGGTAACATAAAACATCACTACAAACAGGTCAATTGCCACTTCCAACACTAATTCCATCCCTGACAACACTTTAGAAGTAAGGTTGATCACCACCGTCAACAGACAAGACAGATAAGGAATTGTCAATTCTCATTGGCCGATTGTCTTGACTGACATTACACTTGGTCAAATTCTTCCTAAACAACCTTCTATTACTTTTAGACGTGTCATTTCTATGCAAGATTCTCTAGTCAAAACCAGTCCAGAGCTGATTCCTACACAAACTTGGCTTTCTAATAAAACAGGATTCTTCAAGTGTAATTCCTGTCATGCTTGCAAGTTTGGTATAAACACTATTGAATATGTAACTGCTTTTAACTCTAGACCCATTAAAATCAAGGTGCATTATACATGTCGTACTGAATTTGCTGTATATGTACTAGAATGTTCTTGTGGGCTCAAATATGTAGGCAGTACCAAACTTCAAGTTTTTAATCGCATTCTACAATATCTAAGGGCAGTGGTCAATTCGGACCCTAACTATCCTGTGGCCTGTCATTTTAACTTAGTTCATGATAACAATCTTAATGAGCTGCGTTATTATGTTATTGGTGCTGTTCCTACATAACGTCGAGGTGGGAATCGTGAGAAACACCTTAGACAGTTAGAGTTCCATTTCATTCTTGCACTCGACATGAAAATGCCCAATGGATTAAACACAAGCGAAGATTTGCACAACTTTTTGTAGGAACAACTTGTCATGATATTGTCTCTTTTCTTGTTTTACTAACACTGACCATGTCGTTCCTGTTATTTCCACTTCTTTTTCCTGTATCCCCTCATTGTGGGATTTCAACATCTTTACAGGGACTGTGTTTCTAGAAACTCTCATTAGTTGCTTATTCTGTCGAAATCGCTGATTGTGTTTGCCATTGATTATCATATTGGAGGTTTTTTATGTAAGCTTCTAGGCAGTTTACAGTTACTATCAGATTTTTCAGGATTTTAATCAATACCTTTGCACTTTAACTTTTTGCACTTCATGGGTCTTGCACTTGCACTTTATATATATGCTCTTTGACTTTTTTAAAAAAAAGATAGGGGTTTCTTTTTGCAAATTGTATGCCTTTTATTAGAATGTCCTTTTAAGCATCATTGTTGTGACTATATCTTTATCAGAGTATTTATGAATTTTAATTACAGCATGTTTTGCTCATAACTTGGTTTTATTTGACCAAACAGAAGTGGTTTCTCTCTGCACTTGCACTTTGAGAATCTAGCTCTTGCACTTAACAACTTCAAAAATCAAAGTACTGTAGTGTTTACCAGATAGATGTGGTGCTATTCTGTTATTTATTCATCATTCAATTAAGCTGCTCTCTGATTCATTATTATGATGTTGCATATATTTTAGGACTATTTTTATGTATCTATGTATTTTATATTGCATATTTTGATTCAATTTGTTATGTTTCGGTGATTTTATCATTTCTTGTCATGTAATTTATCCCTATAGTCTTTTCATTATTTGCATGAGCTTCAATGCGTGTTTTGCACTATGGTTGGTTGTTTCGCACTATATAACTGATGGTATCTTGGCAGCGTGTCGTGATCAAGACTGCGCTCTGACAGTCGAAACGCATCATGACAGGCATTAGCCTGAACTACATCATGTGCCATAAACTTTATTAAAGCACTTTTTGAATTGGATATTGCTTCGTCCTGTGGTCCGTCCATCGTTCGTCTCACCAGAGCATGGTGGGCTGGGATTTTTTTATATACATACATACATACATATATATATACACACATTTATATATATATACATACACATATATATGTTCACATATATAATTTATATATATTTAAATATTTCCTAAAAAAATATTTTTTATATATTTACATAAAAATATATACATGTTTATATATAGACACACATATATATATATATGTATATATATATATATATATATATTATCTACTGGCGGTCGCCAGTAGATAGTTATAGTTAGGACCGAGTTTCCATAGGAAATCTGAAAATTCTATTTTGAATAACTTTGGCGCTGGTTGACTTATCTTCGTGAAATTTTCAAAACTAATGGGGCACTCTGCTCAGCTCCTACCCTGAAAGTCTCGGGGTGATTCGTCAAGCGGGGGCTGAGAAAAAAGGGGGGTCCCAAAACACGTTTTCCCCATGCATTTTCCCATAGGACCTTTAGTCGAAGGTACAGCCCGAACGGCTGAACAGAATTACTTGAAATTTGGCAAAGAGGTAGTCCTCAGGTCAGGCATGTGCCTTTTGCATATATGGTGTCAATCTGTTCAGTAGTTCCTGAGAATATTGCAGTTAAATGTACATAAATATATATATGTGCGCACCGTGCGCGCATGGTGCTCGCACGGGGCTCGCACCAAATGTCCGCGAGCGTAATTCTGATTGGTGGTTAGATGTCAGTCAACATTCCAATCGGTCGAAATCAGGAAGTGTCGGACGCCATTTTGTGTGTGACAGTGAAAAAGAAAGGTGGAGAATGTGAAAAGGGGGCAGGGTAGAGAGTTCCTGACACCCTAGCCTTTGTCAGGGGGTCCCTGAAGGACCCCGAAGGGTGAAAAAAACATTTTATTTTTTTTCAAAAAATCACGGGGTGCACGCACGGTGTGCGCACCCCCCAGCCGCCATTTTGAGTTTTTGAGGCAGAAGAGAGCTAAAAACACAATTTATTTTTATAAATATTGCACAGTGCGCGCACGGTGCGCGCACGGCGGCAAAAAATTCATTAAAAAAATAGAATTAAAAATCAAGTTTAAGTGTTTAGATGTTGGTTGGCTCTCAAAAGAGCCGTTGTGTTCATTGAGTGTTTTTTTGTACCTACAAGTAAGTACCGATGCAGAGTCTAAAGTTCAAGAGGAAGACTCTGTTCCCTTCATCTGTGAAATGTACACCGTCTCTATAAATGCCATGCATGTTGTAACGCAAGTTGTTGTGGTATATAGAACCCATACCATAGTCTCTGAGGAAAGCAGAAACAGACTTATTGACGTACTTTTTTGCTTTCTCAATCTGCGGACAATATTGGTTGGACCAGTTCCACTTTTGCCTTTGGCATATATTAGAATATACAAAGGTAGTTTGTGGAAAAAGTGACATCAATTGCACAAAGGTGTCCTTAACAAGCATTTCCAGACCTACCCCAGTTAAAGTGCCTAGGTCATTTCCACCACAGTGCACAATTATAAGGTCAGGCTGTGGGAGATGTAGAAAGGACTTCACCAAAGGCATTAATTGATGCCACTTTAACCCTCTCTGACCAATCCATTTAATGTCTACATTTGGCAAAGCAAGGTCTTTCACAATACCTCTTTTTTCCGCATACTTTTTGCTCCAGTAGACATAGCTATGACCTACAATCCACACTTTGAACATCTTTCAAGGAGATCTGGATGCACTCAGAAGGTGTCTTTCAGTAGAATGGCAATATGAAAAGAAAGATAGTTGTAAAATGGAGGCTTACATTCTTTTTTTTAATAAAAAGAACTCCTTGGCTGTTTCAGACCATTCAACACTAAAAACTAGGCTGTATGTTTAAATTTTTAAAAGCATGTTTTGTATTGGTTCAGAAAAATGTGTTCCCACAGAAGTTTACTTTGGATATGCTGTTAGGTTTGAAAAGGCAAGCACTCTTGCTCTTTGGATTAGAAACATTGTGTGCTGAACTTCCGACCTCTCTGCTCACACCAGTGTTCCATGATCTGTTGCTATGGTAGCAGGCAGAAGTCATGTTGGGGGTAGGAATCATTTGGAAAGGGTTGAAATTTGCAACCAATAGAAATGTGTGTTTCCATTTAAAAAAATGTGGGAAGCAACGTGATTTGAAGTTAACATTTATATCTGTGAAAAAAGAGAGGGAAATGTTGCCATTTAGTGGTTCTGGTGAGAGGAGTACAGCTCAGAGATTCTGGCTCTGCTAATCTGCTGTGTGAGTGGCACATTTCTTTCTCAACTAACTACTTTTAAAGGTGAGTTATGAATTTGAGAGGGGGTGTATGTGGTGTATTTTGATATAAATAATAGAAATGTGTTTCTTCTTTTGAAGTTGTGTTTTACATTTTATATTTTGTAAGATATTTAACTGCCTTGAACTTGTAAGATATTATGGAGTATGTCTTCACCATAAGTTAAGGTGTACTGGTATCAACCAGGAATACACATTTGAAAACGACAGGGTAGATTTTCCTTCCACTCCTGCAATGGGTGAGGTAGTTCCTACATGTTCAAAACTCCAATTAACCCTTACCACAGGTGATCTTACATACATCTCTGCAGTCTTCATGCAGATGTGCAAGCGTCCATGCAGATCTCTCTAGCACCTGACAATACACAGTCTCCAGAAACACACTCTTAGCACACAGGCAGCTGCTTCTCCTGCACTCCCATGCTTACTATTCAGCACTGTGTGGTATTTCAGATAGCACTGTGTAACGCTAACACATTCAACATCACCAAGGCTCATTTCCTTTGCTCTAGTCTAATCCCTCACCCAGGTTCCACATGCTCAAGGTCTCAAGTAGCTGTTAGGACATGTGCTCTTTTCTGCCGCTCTAAACTATAAGGAAAATGTGTCAGGCTGTTACAGTAATTATCACTTGCTCTACCACAGTAGTAAATGTGCTTTGAAATTGCCAATCAAATATCGTTTTCTGCCTAGAATCACACCATGAGTCTGTGTGCACACAGGAATTGTTGTCAGAGATTTAATTCGTGTTGCTCTTGTTCTGTAAGACTTGCACTCGTAGGAAAGGGGCAGCTTGTTTTCTTGAACTGTGATGGTTAGCATACAGCACACATCACCATCTCACAGATGAGAGGCAAATGCTAACACATTTGAAAACAACAGGGTAGATTTTCCTTGCAGTACTGTAATGAGTGAGGTAGTTCCTACATGTTCATAAGCCCAATTAACCCTTACCACATGTGCTCTTACATACATCTCTGCAGTCTTCATGCAGTTCTGCAAGCGTCCATGCAGATCTCTCTTGCACCTGACAATACACAGTCTCCAGAAACACACTCTTAGCACACAGGCAGCTGTTTCTCCTGCACTCCAATGCTTATTATTCAGCACTGTGTGGTATTTCAGATAGCAGTGTGTAACGCTAACACATTCAACATTACCAAGGTTCATTTCCTTTGCTCTAGTCTAATCACTCACCCAGGTTCCACATGCTCATGGTCTCAAGTAGCTGTTAGGACATGTGCTCTTTTCTGCCTCTCTAAACTATAAGGAAAATGTGTCAGGCTGTTACAGTAATTATCACTTGCTCTACCACAGTAGTAAATGTGCTTTGAAATTGCCAATCAAATATCGTTTTCTGCCTAGAATCACACCATGAGTCTGTGTGCACACAGGAATTGTTGTCAGAGATTCAATTTGTGTTGCTCTTGTTCTGTAAGACTTGCACTCGTAGGAAAGGGGCAGCTTGTTTTCTTGAACTGTGATGGTTAGCATTCAGCAGAAATCACTATCTCACAGATGAGAGGCAAATGCTAACACATTTGAAAACAACAGGGTAGATTTTCCTTCCACTCCTGCAATGGGTGAGGTAGTTCCTACATGTTCAAAACTCCAATTAACCCTTACCACAGTGATCTTACATACATCTCTGCAGTCTTCATGCAGTTGTCCAAGCATCCATGCAGATCTCTCTTGCACCTGACAATACACAGTCTCCAGAAACACACTCTTAGCACACAGACAGCTGCTTCTCCTGCACTCCCATGCTTACTATTCAGCACTGTGTGGTATTTCAGATAGCAGTGTGTAACGCTAACACATTCAACATCATCAAGGCTCATTTCCTTTGCTCTAGTCTAATCACTCACCCAGGTTCCACATGCTCATGGTCTCAAGTAGCTGTTAGGACATGTGCTCTTTTCTGCCTCTCTAAACTATAAGGAAAATGTGTCAGGCTGTTACAGTAATTATCACTTGCTCTGCCACAGTAGTAAATGTGCTTTGGAATTGCCAATCAAATATCGTTTTCTGCCTAGAATCACACCATGAGTCTGTGTGCACACAGGAATTGTTGTCAGAGATTTAATTTGTGTTGCTCTTGTTCTGTAAGACTTGCACTCGTAGGAAAGGGGCAGCTTGTTTTCTTGAACTGTGATGGTTAGCATACAGCACACATCACCATCTCACAGATGAGCGGCAAATGCTAACACATTTGAAAACAACAGGGTAGATTTTCCTTCCACTCCTGCAATGGGTGAGGTCGTTCCTACATGTTCAAAACTCCAAATAACCCTTACCACAGGTGATCTTACATACATCTCTGCAGTCTTCATGCAGTTGTGCAAGCGTCCATGCAGATCTCTCTTGCACCTGACAATACACAGTCTCCAGAAACACACTCTTAGCACACAGGCAGCTGTTTCTTCTGCACTCCCATACTTACTATTCAGCACTGTGTGGTATTTCAGATAGCAGTGTGTAATGCTAACACATTCAACATCACCAAGGCTCATTTCCTTTGCTCTAGTCTAATCACTCACCCAGGTTCCACATGCTCATGGTCTCAAGTAGCTGTTAGGACATGTGCTCTTTTCTGCCTCTCTAAACTATAAGGAAAATGTGTCAGGCTGTTACAGTAATTATCACTTGCTCTACCACAGTAGTAAATGTGCTTTGAAATTGCCAATCAAATATCGTTTTCTGCCTAGAATCACACCATGAGTCTGTGTGCACACAGTAATTGTTGTCAGAGATTCAATTCGTGTTGCTCTTGTTCTGTAAGACTTGCACTCGTAGGAAAGGGGCAGCTTGTTTTGTTGAACTGTGATGGTTAGCATTCAGCAGAAATCACTATCTCACAGATGAGAGGTAAATGCTAATACATTTGAAAACAACATGGTAGATTTTCCTTCCACTCCTGCAATGGGTGAGGTAGTTCCTATATGTTCTAAACTCCAATTAACCCTTACCACAGGTGATCTTACATACATCTCTGCAGTCTTTATGCAGTTGTGCAAGCGTCCATGCAGATTTCTCTTGCACCTGACAATACACAGTCTCCAGAAACACACTCTTAGCACACAGCCAGCTGCTTCTCCTGCACTCCCATGCTTACTATTCAGCACTGTGTGGTATTTCAGATAGCAGTGTGTAACGCTAACACATTCAACATCACCAAGGCTCATTTCCTTTGCTCTAGTCTAATCACTCACCCAGGTTCCACATGCTCATGGTCTCAAGTAGCTGTTAGGACATATGCTCTTTTCTGCCTCTCTAAACTATAAGGAAAATGTGTCAGGCTGTTACAGTAATTATCACTTGCTCTACCACAGTAGTAAATGTGCTTTGAAATTGCCAATCAAATATCGTTTTCTGCCTAGAATCACACCATGAGTCTGTGTGCAAACAGGAATTGTTGTCAGAGATTTAATTTGTGTTGCTCTTGTTCTGTAAGACTTGCACTCGTAGGAAAGGGGCAGCTTGTTTTCTTGAACTGTGATGGTTAGCATTCAGCAGAAATCACTATCTCACGCAAATGCTAACACATTTGAAAACAACAGGGTAGATTTTATTTCCACTTCTGCAATGGGTGAGGTAGTTCCTACATGTTCAAAACTCCAATTAACCCTTACCACAGGTGATCTTACATACATCTCTGCAGTCTTCATGCAGTTGTGCAAGCATCCATGCAGATCTCTCTTGCACCTGACAATACACAGTCTCCAGAAACACACTCTTAGCACACAGGCAGCTGCTTCTCCTGCACTCCCATGCTTACTATTCAGCACTGTGTGGTATTTCAGATAGCAGTGTGTAACGCTAACACATTCAACATCACCAAGGCTCATTTCCTTTGCTCTAGTCTAATCACTCACCCAGGTTCCACATGCTCATGGTCTCAAGTAGCTGTTAGGACATGTGCTCTTTTCTGCCTCTCTAAACTATAAGGAAAATGTGTCAGGCTGTCACAGTAATTATCACTTGCTCTACCACAGTAGTAAATGTGCTTTGAAATTGCCAATCAAATATCGTTTTCTGCCTAGAATCACACCATGAGTCTGTGTGCACACAGGAATTGTTGTCAGAGATTTAATTCGTGTTGCTCTTGTTCTGTAAGACTTGCACTCGTAGGAAAGAGGCAGCTTGTTTTCTTGAACTGTGATGGTTAGCATTCAGCACAAATCACTATCTCACAGATGAGAGGCAAATGCTAACACATTTGAAAACAACAGGGTAGATTTTCCTTGCAGTACTGTAATGAGTGAGGTAGTTCCTACATGTTCATAAGCCCAATTAACCCTTGCCACATGTGCTCTTACATACATCTCTGCAGTCTTCATGCAGTTCTGCAAGCGTCCATGCAGATCTCTCTTGCACCTGACAATACACAGTCTCCAGAAACACACTCTTAGCACACAGGCAGCTGTTTCTCCTGCACTCCCATGCTTACTATTCAGCACTGTGTGGTATTTCAGATAGCAGTGTGTAACGCTAACACATGCAACATCACCAAGGCTCATTTCCTTTGCTTTAGTCTAATCACTCACACAGGTTCCACATGCTCATGGTCTCAAGTAGCTGTTAGGACATGTGCTCTTTTCTGCCTCTCTAAACTATAAGGAAAATGTGTCAGGCTGTTACAGTAATTATCACTTGCTCTACCGCAGTAGTAAATGTGCTTTGAAATTGCCAATCAAATATCGTTTTCTGCCTAGAATCACACCATGAGTCTGTGTGCACACAGGAATTGTTGTCAGAGATTTAATTTGTGTTGCTCTT
Source organism: Triturus cristatus (assembly GCF_964204655.1). NCBI lineage: Eukaryota > Metazoa > Chordata > Amphibia > Caudata > Salamandridae > Triturus > Triturus cristatus. The sequence goes on along the minus strand of NC_140579.1, from coordinate 302,990,927 downwards.
GTTCTGTAAGACTTGCACTTGTAGGAAAGGGGCAGCTCATATGATAGGATTTGAAAAAAATATAGTAATATATTTAAATTACATAAAGGTATTTTTTTTTTTGTTTCCTTTAGGTATTGCTGAACAACTCTGAAATAAATTAAACATGCCTATAAAATCAAGAAAGAGAAAAGAACAGCAAAAACATCTATATTTGAAGACAACTGGACAACAAAAATTAGTTGAAGAACCTCATGTTGGAAAAAAGAAAAATTCTTCTGGTAAGCAGACTAAGGATTTTTTTAAAAATATACTCAAACATTGAAAAAATGTACAAAGTATATCCACTGCAAATAGTGTTTCAAGAAGAAAACAACAAGACAATAGAAAGAAAATACTAAATGCTAATGTACAATCAGAAGCAAGAAAGAATGACTTAAAAAGAAAAACAGAATTTCAAAACATTCGTAAAAAAATGTTTCAGAGAAGAGTGGTGTTCAATTTGCTAAAGGACGTGAACATATATATGAAGAAAGCAATATTTTATAAGAGAAAGAAACATATTGAATCAATTGTTGCAAAGGCTTTGGAATTAAAAAGAAAACTATATCTTAACATTAGATAAGATAGTCAATGTAATGAAGTCAAAAAGCAAAAGGAAAATAGTAGTGAAAAAAATAACTTTTGTAATGTGTTCTTAGGAGAATGGAAGCATAGTTCAAGTACTGAACCATTTTTTAATGAAGAGAGTTATCTTCAAAGTAATAGTTTGCTGCATGCAGTTGACACCAGTGGTCGAAGTTATGAAGTTAAAGATGGTTGTGTAATGAAAAAGGAGAAAATGGTTCCAAGAAATGAGGAAGAAGTGTTAGCTGATGAGGTTGTGGGGAAACATCCTAAAGCCCCAGTGTACACTTGGAATTGTAGTAGTATTTGTACTGTAAGACAAGAATCTATTGATAAATTACGTGACTTTCTAAGATAATATAGTAAAAAAAGTGTTAAACAGAAGATTAAGGTGCTTCAAAGACTAGATCCATCCAGAGTGAGAAAGAATACTGGTTTGCAAGGACATTCTCTGGCTTGTCTTTCTAGGAAAGTTTGTTAAAGTGTTTTTCACCATTTTAGGATGCTGGCAGTACATCATTCTGAAATGAGAAAGTTTGTGAGAAGATTGTATTTTGCTAAAAGTCCAGCACTAAAGTTAAATGAGTTGAATAGTGCTCTGTTGCGTGGATCTGTATCAGATGTAGAGAAGGTTACTGATGATATTCAGTTTTGTTACTTTGGTCCAGAACAAGAAAGTGAAGGAAATGACACAGTTATTGAAGAAAATGTGGAAGAGAATGTAGAACCCACTGTTAGTAAAAATTTTGAAGATCAAATGACAAAATTTACTATCATCTCTAATGAAAGACCAAATATTACTTGTATTTGTTGCCGGAGAAGCCATTATAAAACTCAAACAAGGAATGTTGATCTCTATAAAAAAAGTGAAAAAGAAAATAATTATGAGTGGAAGGATTTTGCTACATATTTGTTTCTGGAAAATTGTTTTGATTTGGGTGAAGATCAGCGTATTTGTAAATACTGTTATAACAAGTTAGAAGAAAATAAAATGCCAGCTAGAGCTGTACATAATAATTTAGAATTGGTTGATATTCCTGCAGAACTTAGTGATTTAAATACGTATGAGTCTATACTCATTCAATGTGTCCATCCGTTTCAGACTATAGTTCGTATGGAGCCCAAAACAGGTAAATTACCTCCTTCAGAGTTACAAAGAGGTTTAAAAGGAAGAGTTGTCTATTTGCCATTAGATTTGAAAAAAAATATTGAAACAATTGATGCAGATAGTTTGGAAACTGAACCATTAGTTATTCTGGTTAATGGTGTACCTACAAAGAATAAGAAAATTTGGCAGGAGCTAGTAGAAGTACGAAAAGTACAAAGAGCTAATTTATATTTGAAAAGAAATAATAAGTACTATGAATCAATTTATATGGATGAAGATGAAGAAGTTTTACTAGCAGACACAGGAATACCAACTGGGCAAATTGAAAAAGTGGATAAGTCAAAAGAAGAAGAAATTTATGAACATTTCAGCATACATCCTCTTCATTCTAAAGAAGTTATGGGAAACACTATTGATCTGTTTCAGATGAAAAAAGCAAAAGGAACTCCTGTGAGTGTATGGGAGGAGAGCTTGGAAGCTTGTTGTTTTCCCCAGCTGTTTCCTACAGGAAAAGGTGGACGATATGATGAACGTCCAGTACAGATTCCTGCTTCTGAGTATCGGACTACAAGATTATATGCAGAAGATCCAAGATTTCATCAAAGTATTCTTTTTTTGTTCCATCTTTTATTTGAAAGTGACTTGTCTGCACTATCTTATTCAGTAAATCACATTTTAAAAACTGGAGTACATCTACATAATGTGTCTGCAAAGGATTTTACGAACAAAGTGCAACAGCGAGATGATCATTTGGAATCTCAATTGATTAATCCGATGGCTTGTCAGCGTGGAACTAATGAATATTGGTACCGACGCCATGAAGAATTGAAATGTATGTTACGGAATTTAGGAACTCCTACATGGTTCCTTACCCTAAGCTGTGCTGAATACGCTTGGGATGATTTACTGGATTTTCTTCGAGAGGCAAATTCAAATATTGAAAACATCCAATACAAGACAGCAGGAGAATTGTGCTCATTGGATCCGGTTAATGTTTGCAGATATTTCAATCATAGATTTGAGGCTATGATGTCTTTCATCTGCAATAAAAAAAATCCACCTCTTGGAGAAGTTGTGGATTTCTTTTGGAGAAGCAAGAGGTGCTCCTCATATTCATATGCTGTTGTGGATCAAGGATGCCCCAAAATTTGGAACGGATTCTGATGATGCAGTTTTTATCTTTCATTGAAGAATATACAACATGTGCTATACCTAAAAGCACAGAAGAAAAAAACTTAAAAGAGCAAGTTTTACGTTTCCAAAGTCATCGGTGTGGAAAATACTGTCGACGAAAGTACAAGAGTAAAGATAAATTCTACACAAAATGTCGATTTAGATTTCCACGACCTGTTCTTTCAAAAGGAAGAGTAAACAGTTTTAGGTCAGCCGTGCGACATACCATTACAAGAAAATCTCCGAAAAATACCTACAACCTAAGAAGAAAAGAAGAGTCAAAATATATAAATGACTACAACCCAGTCAATTTATCCATGTGGAATGCTAACATGGATATTCAGTATGTAGCTGACAATTCTATTGCTGTTGCTCGGCATGTCACATCTTACATCACTAAATCGGAGAAAACGGAATTGAAAGAAATGCGGGAAGAGATTTGTCACAAGAAGACTGTCAGTAAAAAGCTATACAGTTTCAGTTTAAAGATGTTATCGCATCAAGAAATTGGGTCATACGAATGCTCAGATAGGGTATCATCTGCAAGTCTGTACTCCAAATCCAGAAGAATAATTTGGGTAAGTTTAGGCCTTGCAGGAATGCGAAATCGGGTACTGAAATCTATTCGAGAAATTGAATATTTAGCAGAGAACGAACCAGAAAGTACAGACATTTTGAAAACAAATATGTTGGACACATATTACCCAAACAGAAGTCATCATCTTGAGAACATGTGTCTCTATGAAGTGCTGCAGAACTACATTTTTACACGGAATGCCACAGAAGACATCAAAAATGGAAAATATAAAGTCATTGATGAGGAAGGATGTTTGGTGAAACAAACAAAAGGAAGTTTGATTAATCACAGGAAGCTGAGTTGCGACACTACTGAAAAAAAGGAATTTTACTACTTAGCACTTTTACAGCTGTTTAAACCATGGCGTTCAGAGGATGAATTACTTGGAGATTTTCAGAGCTATGAAGATTCCTTTAATGCATGTAAAGATAGCATAGAATGCAGTACTTTCACAAATTATGTACAAATGTTAAATGAAGAAATTGAACAAGAAGCTACAATTGCAGCTGAAGTAGCTAGAGACAGTTCTCAAGACAGTCAAAGTTCTGGTACGCTCAGTCAAGATCCCCTAGGACAACCAATCGTAGAAAATGAAGCTGCAATAGCCATGACTGAAGTGGAAACAACTATGAATCAAGCTCAGGAAGATTTAATAGACTTACCAAATTTAGAACAACAACTTTGTCTTGTGTTGTTACTGCTCCAACTGGGTTAGCAGCATATAACATAAAAGGAATTACCTTACATCGTTTGCTAATGTTACCAGTAGAGCATGAGAACAAAATAGAATACCACAAGCTAACAGGAGAAGCATGTTTTAAAGTTTCAAGAGCGTTGAAGAAAATGAAAGTTCTCATTATTGATGAGGTAAGCATGGTATCAAACTTAATGCTTGCCTTTGTGCATTTAAGAATGCAGTAAATTCTAAAGACAGACTATGACGTGTTATTTGGAGGAACACATGTTATAGTTTTTGGGGATCCACTGCAGCTCACTCCAGTTAAAGGACAACCAGTATTTAATACTCTTGCACATGAAGACACGAAAAAGTCATTAGGAAGTATAGGTAATGTGAATATTTGCATTACCAAGAAAGGGTATTCCTGCTGTTCCTTAATATACAAAAAAGAGGAAGAAGAAGAGTCAAAGTAAAGGCTGGATCCAACTGTATACAGTGTGTGTTTAGAGTTGGTAATCCATTTGTTGGATAATAATGCCCTCACACACCCTTTCAGGTGTGATGCTTCATCATATGGGCTACTCCTCGTCGGGCCGGCGGTGCAATGCCTAACGGGCTCCCTTAATAAGGAGATCTTCAATCCAACTGCCGTATGGTGAAGTGCGGGTGTGGGGGCCTGGGTGGTGTAGATGTGAATAAGTGATGTAAAACAGGGTTGAGAGTGCCAGCTGGAAATCAATTTTATTCTGGGGGCCTCCTTCCCTGATTAAAAACGTGAAGGTGTAGCACTCAACAGAGTATAATGTCACATGTAAGAGTGGCCTATGTTATTATTTAATGGTCAACATGTTTCTCGCATGGAGTTGTTACACTCGCGATTCTTCAGGACCTAAAAACAACTATCTACAAACGGAGAAAATGTTATGCTATTAACATTCTCAGTTAAGTGGTATAAAGCAGGTCAGTGTCTCCTAATTAAAATACCTGTTAATGTCTGGTACTACCCTATTTAGTATAGGTCCAGACCACAACAGTACCCGGTGGGTGTAACATGAGCAACAATTCCTCATAAAATAGGAGTTTTCCGTGGCTCATGTCATGCAGATAGACCTACCCTCACCACCGAGTCCGGACTCGGTGGTGCGAGAAACATGTTGACCATTAAATAATAACATAGGCCACTCTTACATGAGACATTATATGCTGGACCTCCTACTCCCCTGTGAGCGGAAATAGCCCCTTCTGTCCCTCTTCTTCTAGTTAATGTGAATATTTGGTCATACTTTGAGTACAAAGAACTCATTACCAATATGCGGCAAGCAAATGATGATGATTATGCAAGTATTCTCAAAGATATCAGAATTGGACTACTCACAGAACATGGCAGAAAAGCTTTACAGAGTCGATTGCTATTTAATTTGTTTCCAACAGAACAAATAGTTCCAGAGAATATATACAAGAAAATTGCAGAAAAAAATAGTGTAATCTGCTTAATGCCAACACTACATGAATGCTCTATATTCAATGAAGAACTTTTGAAATTGGAAAATGAAGAGATTATGAAAATGGAAGCCGTGGATAAAATACAGCATGAAGGAATAACTATTATATTGACAGGCAAATTGAAAACTAAATTGGATTCTCTAGAGAAAAACATATCGAAACCAGCTGGTTTAGAAAATAATCTTTATGTATGTATGAACTGTCGAGTAATTTTAAGACGTAATTTGAATGTAGAAAAAGGTTTAGTGAATGGAGCTATGGGTAAAGTTGTGGATTTTGTTAATTATTAGAAAAAAGATGGAATTGAATTTTTAAAAATAAAATTTGATCAGATTGAAGAGGTTAAAGACATTAGTCGTTGTTCAGTTCGTTTTTTGCTTGTGAAAGACTTATATGTACGTAGGAAGAAGTTTCCGTTTTCTCTAGCATATGCTGTAACTATTCACAAATCTCAAGGATTAACTGTAGATAGTGCTTTTGTAAACATTGGATGTAGTGTGTTTAAAGAAGGTATGGCATATGTTGCTTTGTCACGAGTGAAAAAATTATCTGGTTTATTCATGATAGACTTTGATGACTCAAAAGTTAGTTCTGATGCAAATTGTGTAAAGGAGTATAATAGATTAAGAAGAAGCTATGCTCCTCATTTAGGTCAGTATCCTGTGTTTGAAAAACATGTTGTTTGTCGGAAAAGGAGAATTGAGAATATCTGTAATGAGGATGTGCAGAAGAGAAAAGAAAAAGAGAGTGATGTGATTGCAAGCAAAAAGAAAAAGGACAATGTTGAAGAGGTTGTTGGTTGTCATTTTGAAAATAGCTCTGGTGTCAACTGCTACGCTAATGTAGTGCTGCATGTTGTATTTTATCTGGAAAGTTTGCAAGAGCAGATAATACTAAATCCTGAAAAAAGATTTTGTTTTCTTCTGAGTTTCCTTTATGAGAAGTTGAGTAATGATAAAACTAAAATAGAAAGTGCTTCTGATGTTAGAAATCTTTTTGATGTATGTTCTGGATGTACACAGTTTACACAAAATGTCCAGCAAGATGCACAGGAATTCTTAATGTATATGCTTATGGTACTGGAAGATGAAGGGGTAGAAATAGAAAATATGTTTGGTCTCTCTTATAAATGGGAACATTGTTGTGAAAACTGTATGAACACATGCAGCACTAATGTTGATTCTGAAAGGTTCATACATTTAACATTACCAGAGAGTAAATCAGTGACTTTTAGTAAATTAGTTAAAGATGCAAATCACAACATGGAATGTTCTCAATGTAAATCAGAAATGTTATCAACGTTATTTTAAAAAAAATATGGACAGTATATAATTTTAATGATGCAACGTTGTAGAGCTGATGGAACAAAATTGGAAACTTTAATGAAGAAGTTTGTAGGAAATCAATTATCAATATCAGGAAAGACTTTTGTTGCAATAATTTTCCATGATGGACCTTCTATAACTTCTGGTCATTACACAGTTTATCTAAAATGTGAAAAAGGCTGGACACTGTGTAATGATTCTCAATTGATTGTCAAGCAACGTTTGCCTGCAGAATTACCAAATTCCTACTTAATTTTTCTGAAACCAAAATTTTAGATACAAATTGCAGCATCTAAAGAAACCATTATTTTGATTTTATAGGCTTACCATTGTATATTTCACCTAAAAAGGATTTAAAAATTACCGTTTGACCTCATGGAAAGGTAAATGTTTCTATTGTGGACTTCTTTGACAGATATTATTTTGGTGTATGTGCTTAAGCAACAAGATTTACAGACGTTATTTATTGAAAATAGTTATTGTTCTTAGAAGATATTTTTAATATATATGTTACATTTCTATCAAGGTATGTTTTACTGAGGATAGATTCAGGGCTTTTTTAAACAATCTTTCAGATTGTTTATTTTTTTGCCCGCTGTTAAGTGATGAATACAATTGATATCACTATTTTCAGTGAAATTCAATATATTCTGAAAACAGCAAAAAAAGGGCAAACATTACTTTGTTAAATATGAAAATATGTGTACTGTATTCTAAAATGTATTGTTAAATATTACTACTTTTTTCTTTTTTTCAGATCTAGAAAGAACATTTAGGAAATTGAATCCATTTTTCTTGTCATTAAAAAAACCCATTTATTTCTAATTAAGTTATTTTGTTGGTCAGGTAAGTTTAAAATATCTGTATTTCTCACCCCTTCACTTTCATGCTCCCTTTTCTTCACTTCTCCTCACTCTGCTTTTCTCATTCCCCTTCCCTCTCTCTTCTTCCTTTACTGCTCTTTCGTAACTCCCTCACTCCTTCTCTACTACTCCCCTAGGTTTACTGCCTCCATCACTATTTTTTCAATCATGTTTCTCTCCCTGTCTCCATATGTCTCAGTCATTCTAACTGCCTTACTCCTTCTCAGTTCCTTGCTCTCTGTCTCTGTTTCTGTCTCTCTCCCTTTGTCTGTTTTACCCTTAATTTCCTTAACATCTCTGTTTCTACCACTCCTCCTCTCTCCATCACTCATTTTCCATCTATGTTAATTTTTTAACCTTCTCTGTCATTCTCCTTCCCTCACCTTCCCTAACTGTCACTATCCTTTACTCACAGTCACTCCTATTCTCCTACTTCACTTCCTCCTGTCTGTATCTCACACCCTTCACCTTTTCGCATGCTTTCCTTCACTCTCCCTCACTCTCCTTTGCTCATTGAAATCCTGACTCCCTTTCTCTCACTCCAGTTTCCTAAATCCCTCCATCCCCTCACTCCACATCTCTCACTTTCCCTTACCCCCTTTTCTAATCCTCATACCCCTTATCTCACCATCACTCCACTTCTCTTACTTTCAATCCCTTTACCCTGCTGTACTTCATCCGCTTCATCTGTTACTCCCTTTTCCTATCTCCGTCCCTTACTCCCCTTTTCTCACTCCCCCTCCATCACTCTCCATTCCTCACTGCCATTCCCTTACTCATTCACTCTTCTTACCTGTATCCTCTACCCGTAGTCCTTTTGTTGCAGTCAGTCTTTCCCTTCCCTTTCATGACTGATCATACTTTCCTTTTCTCACTCATTCTGTCTGTCCTTTCCTCCTCTTCACTCAGTCATTTCAATCATTTCAATAATTCATGTATACACTACACATTCATTCAATAAAATTACAACACAGTATATTAGGAATATAGCTCTTCTTGGAGAAGTGAAATGAGTTCTGAAAAGAACTGTTTTTTTTGTCTTTTTTGTTTTGTATTTTTTTTTAGTTTTTTAACAATTTTGTATTTTTTTTAAATTTTTTAGAGCACCAAAAAAAAACTGGTAATGAAAAACTGTTCAACAGGAACAAAAACAATAAATGAAAAAAATGATGGGCTGGAGCATGTGTGCTGCTGTATTTTGTTTTTGATCAAGTTAATACTGCTCTCACCATAGCAAAGAACAGCATTGCACACATTACAATGTATGTGCACCTTCTGGAAAAGTGGGCGGATGTCCAGTGACCTGGAACACGGAGAATCTGCGGCCGCAGATGATGTGCTCGGCTGAGCAGGTGGAGGGTTGTCTCTTAGGGCTCTAGTTGACTCTCGAGCATAAGGTACAGGATGCACTGTCTTGAAGTCTCTCAACATTGAATAAATACTAAACAAGTATTTCTTGGTGGGATCTCCTCTGGATAACACACTTCCACAAATAGTGCATGTCACCTTCGGGGCATTGACCTTCTTTTGGCCTCTGGAAAGGTGAAGAATTTCCAGATAAAAGAGTCTTTTTCTTTGGTCTGCCTTGGTGGTACCACAAAGGTCTCCTCCTCACTCCCTGAAGTAGACTGCTGTTCTGCCATTTTCAAGTAAAATTGTACTTGAATAGCTGTTCAGCTCCTTGTCCCAGGAAATAAGAAGAAATAGTGAGGGGAGTGGGTGTGGTGTTTGAAGATTCTGGAACAGAAACTACTATGAACCAATGAAAAGTGTTGTTTCGCAATCACATGACTTGCCGTGCGCGCACGGTGCTCGCACGTATGCACGCACGGTGCACGCACGCATATGTGCGCGCACGGTGCTCGCACATATGCGCGCACGGTGCAGGCACGCATCAGAAATGAATTACTTTTAACCCGATTTCTAAAACATGAAAAGGAGGCAGGGAAGACACTCCCTGACCCCCTAGACCTTCTCAGGGGGTCCCTAAAGGACCTCGTAAATAAAAAAAAACCATTTCGTTTAATTAAAAAAATTGCCGGTGCGTGCACGGTGCGAGCACGGAGCGAGCACGGTGCGCGCACCGTGAAAAACCCTTAAAAAAAAAAAAACATTTTAAACTGTTTATAAGTTTATAGAAGATATTAACTATGCTGTTCAACTTTATCCAAATTAAAAAAAAAAGAGCTGAGCCATTCCATATTACAGCATACAGTCAATCTATAACTATATACATAGGTAGTTTATTGTAAAATAAATATATAAAAAATATAATAATACATACATAAATTAGCATTTAAAAAACCTTACAAATTCACTAAAAAAAACATAGGTTTCACACACGTTATAGTTAGAAATTAGCATTTAAAAAACCTTGCAAATTCACTTAAAAAACCACAGGTTTCACACACGTTATAGTTAGGAATTAGCATTTAAAAAACCTTGCAAATTCACTGAAAAAAACATAGGTTTCACACACGTTATAGTTAGGAATTAGCATTTAAAATTCACTGGAAAAACCATAGGTTTCACACACGTTAGAGTTAGGAATTAGCATTTAAAAAACCTTGCAAATTCACTGAAAAAACCATAGGTTTCACACATGTTATAGTTAGCTGGACATTTCACTTGTACAAAACCATTGAAATTACCCCGTTATGGTTAGTTCAGCTAATTATAACTCGCGCGACCGCAATCCACTGCTGATGACATGGTCAGTGACATCACTCATGACATCACTGATGACATCTCAAATGACATCACTGATGACATCTTTGATGACATCATCCAGCGAATATGTGTCTTTCTGAAAAATAAATATTTTTTATATATGTATATCTAAAGGTTAATGGAAGAATAAATGGTTAAATAAGTGTCTAAATGGATGTTTTTTTTTGTAAAATTAATTGTATAACTGACTTATTAACAGTATTAGTGAGTAATGTTTAAATATTTAAATATCTGTATCAGTGTCTCACTTTGTGTATAAGTGGCTGCATGGGTTGGTGCATAGCTACATGAGTGTGTATATGGGTTATTAGTTCGTTTTTAGAGTATCAGTATGAGTGTGTGTATGGTTCAGTGGGGGATGTTACTTAGCGTATAGATGCATGAATGAGTGACTCACTGTTTGTATGTGTTTTGAAGACAGTATGTGAGCAGGACAGTATGGGTGGATGAGTGTGTGTATGGGTGAGTAAGAGAGTGAATGACTGTCTCAATAGTGTCTTTATGAGTAAGTCCATATGTTTTAAACTAGTATATGTGAGTATTGATGTATATAAGTGAGGATATATGAGCGTGAGAGATTGGAAGAGTTCCTGTATAAATAAGTATGTGTTTCTATAAGTGATTTTTTAAGAGAGTAAGTATGTGTACGTTTCTGTAGAAGTAAGTGTAGTGGTGTGTGTATAGCTGTATATGCAAGTAAATGGATGTTTATTTGCATGTGTGAGTATGTGTGTGAGTAACTCTATGTATGAGTGTAGGTGTGTAACAGGATGTATAGGTGTATGAGTACATATGATGACTGAGTACATGTATGAGTGATTATATAGAAGTGTTGATGAATGAGTGGATGCATATGTAGATTTTGGAATTACTGAATAGGTTGTTCTAACTGGTATTGGTATCTCTATAGTTTTCAAAACTTTAGTTTGTATTTTTCAATGTGTGTATCAAAGTTTATATTAGGATAAGAGGAGGTCTGCCACTCTTACACAAGAATGATGTCATCAGTGATGTCATCAGTGATGTCATTTGAGATGTCATCAGTGATGTCATCAGTGATGTCACTGACCATGTCATGAGTGATATAATATGTGATGTCATCAGCAGTGGATTGCGGTCGCGCGAGTTATAGTTAGCTGAACTAACTATAACGGGGGAATTTCAATGGTTTTGTACGATTGAAATGTCCAGCTAACTATAACATGTGTGAAACCTATGGTTTTTTCAGTGAATATATATATATATATATATATATATATATATATATATATATATATATCAATGCTCTTGAGGTTTGCCACACATGCAGGAAGCACTCGGACAGCAGGTAAGGTTAACCTCATAACCTTTAATTATCGGTACAGACGGACTTGACATGCAAGAAAACGAGCAGTCCCAACGCCTTGCCTTACGCGTTTCGAGTTAATCTCTTCTTCAGAGGCTGGACGTTGATGGTTGCAATTGCGGACACAACCCCACAATTATATTGGCACTATGACATGCCCTCGATGGGCCGCCCAAATGGGTTCCATGTTTGCAGCCTTATGGGAATGAGAGTCCACTTACTTCGCCGTGAATCTGTGCTTTATTTATCTGCCGTTTGTCAAGGCTCCGCATGAGCCCCTCGCTTGCCAGTACTTCCTAATCCACAGCCTGTTCTCCCACAAGAGGACGAGTAAAGACAAGTCCTCAGCGGCCCCCATTCTTCGTAGGCTGGTGCATTCCTAGCGGCTGGGCTGCCGCCTATAGATCAATGCTCTTGAGGTTTGCCACACATGCAGGAAGCACTCGGACAGCAGGTAAGGTTAACCTCATAACCTTTAATTATCACGTACAGATGACACTCCCCCACAATTATATTAGCACTATGACACGCCCTCGATGGGCCCGAACGGCTGAACAGAATTTCTTGAAATTTGGCAAAGAGGTAGTCCTCAGGTCAGGCATGTGCCTTTTGCTTAAATGGTGTAAATCCGTTCAGTGGTTCCTGAGAAAATCAAAAGTAAAATCACATATATATCTGGGCGGAGCCTAACCACACATCTCATCGTGAGATCTGATTGGCTGTCAGCACTTCATCCAAGAAGTGTTGGCAGCCATCTTGGGACCAATATACATGATAGCACCTCATTAAAAAGCATTGAAGTTTATAGAAGGTTTTAAGACTTTAGTTACATTATAAATCATTTGTTGATGGTACCATACTCATTTCAGGAATTGTGGTGTGTTCTAAGGTGATTTTACCATGTGAAAAAGCCTTCTGCTGTGATATCATGAATCATGTTTGAGAGAAAACTATTTTCTCATGCTTTTCCCACAGAGGTTTGGAAGGTGATCTATAAGCTAACTGAGAGCATATTTTCTGTAAATTCAACATTATCTTTCTCAGTCATGTGAGAATGAAGTCTGACATTCTCAGTAAATCATGTACATCCAACAAGGTCAGAGACTGTCAGTTGATTCCTTTGTGTTCTACTGCAGCTTCCCAGAGTGTTCTAAAGAACAACTAGAGCGCCAACAGTCCTACTTATGACAAACGTATGGCACACCTGAAGTCATCTTGGTTGGAATAAAGTGGCAATTCTTAAAACATTTAATTTAAAAAGGAACAATATGAGGGAGTTCATTTTGCCATAGAAATTATGATTAGTGCTGAAGAAAGAAAAATTAGGGCACATTTTGAGTGACTTCTCAAATCCTCTTCTATTTCATTAAAACATTCTGATATGCAGACTGAAACATGCACTTTGAATACCAGCAGCAGACTTCCCTGGTGAGCAGTAGCTTTACTACAGTGATCTAATGAGCAACTAGAGTGCTAACATGCAGAATTTATGGCAAATGTGTGACATATCTGAATACCTTCTTGATGGAATCAAAGTAAAAAACTGAAAGCATTTCCTACTGAGGAGACTGCAGTATATGAGGAAATTAGGAAACTTCATAACAAATAAATCTCCCAAGATGGCCACCAGACACAAAAGAGCCTAAATGCAGCACAAATATCACCCAGATGTAGCCCACATGTAGCCCAATGACAGAAGTGTGCAAAACACTTATTTTTTGTGTATTTGCAGTTTTATATAGTGCAGACTTGTCAGGTATTGGAATGCTTTACATGAGCATTGGTTACATCACACAAGATCAAATGTTATGTTATGTTATGTAATCCGGATTTGTAGAGCGCACAGCTGCCCCAGCAAAGGGGCGTCCCGGCGCTATAATGGACAAAAGAAACCGGACAACAAGCAGTATCAGGGAACACGGCCATAACAGCTCTTACAAGTCCAAAGGAAAGAGGAAGGTTTTGGTTGTAGACATGGGGAGATAAAGTGATTTGACCACAATCACAGAATGGTGAGCTGAAGCAGAAACGCCAACCTGGTTCCCCAGTTGCAAAGTCTGCAGCTCTGGAAGTAACACCACATCCTCTCGCCAAGGTGCAACATTTAATCAAGTGGTCAACTGGATAAAAAAAAATAAAGATTACAAATAATTTAAAAGTTCTTTGTCGCTATTTGAAAACTCAGAAAATATGTCCTCATTTTAGTTTTTTAGAGCACTAACCATAATTTTGATGCAAATAAGACCCTCTCATATATGTAATTTCTAAAGGAAATTCTCTAGGTATTACACTTTTGATTACATCAAGATGACGTCAGGCGTTCCACACTTTTGTAATAAATATAGAATATTAGCAATCTAGTTGTTCATTGGGATACTGTTGAGAGGCAGAGGCCAGGGGCACGGACTCTGAAAATTGAAGGCAGGTAGGAGAGTGCAGAGGCAACAATTTGACCACACTGGGCAGGCAGGAAGGGCAGTGGCAGCACAACAGACTATGGAGGGCAGTGGAAAGGGGGACAGGGGCAACAAACCAACAATACAGGACTGGCAAGAGAGGCTGTGGCAATATAATAGACCATTGTGGGCAGAAGGAAGAGGCAGTGGTAGTACAACCATACGTGCCAACAGACCCGTTTCAGTCAGGAAACGTCCAATGTTTTTAAGCTCAAATGGGCTTTATTTGATCTGTGGCCTGTCTACAATCTCCTCTTTTTCAATGTAACTCAAAGGGGAAAATCAATACCCCAGTTTTTTTTCAAAATCTCCCTCTTACCAAGTTCAAAATGTTCGCAAGTATGGTACATTGAATCATGGTAGGCAGGAGGAATTGGGGTAGGGACATGGACTCGGATGACAGAGGACAGGAGGGACATGGAGAGGTGCACCAAACTGACCCTACAGGGCAGGCATCAGGGTTTGCAGCAGCACAACAATCCATAGAAAGCATTAGGGAGGGGACAGGACCATGCACATGGACAACAGAGAACAGATGGGAAAGAGGCAATGGTAGCTAGCTGACCATAATGGACAGACAGGAGAGAAAGCTGCAGCATAACAGACCATAAAGGGCAGGAGGGACGGATCAGGGGCATTACAACGGAACAGACAAGCCAGGAGGGAGGGAATAGGGGGTCTGCACATGGAAACAGAGGGCTGGGGGCAAGGTGGCAGGGCAGGAGCAGCAATATGGCCATGGAGGTCAGGCAGGATGGGCACTAGAAACAAGACACACCATGGAGAGCAACAATGAGACTATGATGGCATACACACAGACCATGGAGGGAATGTGGGAGGGGGTCAGGGGCAGCTAGCTGACCACACAGGGAAGGTAGGAGGGGCCATGGCAGCACAGAAGACCATGCATGGCAAGCGGGAGGGTTAGTGGCAGCACAATGGCTATGATGGGCAAGAAGGAGGGTGCAGTGGCATGCACAAAGGACCATGGAGTATAGAAGGGAGGGTCAGGACCTGGGCACAGACAAGAGAGTTCAGGGGAAGGGGCCTCACAACAGACCGCGCGGGGCAGGCAGGAGGTGCAGTTGCAGCACAACAGATCAGGGAGGGCAGAAGGGTGTGGCAGTAAAATGGACCATGGAGGACAGGAGGAAGGGGATAGGGGCATGGCATGTGGACAGGCAGGGTGGAGGTGGCAGGGACAGGTTACAGTCATCTGACAATGCTAGGCAGGTGGGAGGGGAGTGGCAGCTCAACAGAACATTCAGAGTAGATAGGAGTGGCAGATCCATGGAACATAGTTGGCAAAAAGGATGGAGCAGGGGCATGCACAAAGACATCGGAGGGCAGGGGGAAGGAGAATAGGGGCAGCAAGCTAAGCACAGAGGCTAAGCAGGAGGTCAATGATGGGCCATAGAATTGGGCAATGGAGGGCAGGAGGAGTAGACTGGTAAATCAGGCTAAATGGAGGGCAGTGGCAGCACATCAGACCATGCATGGCAGGAGGGAGGAGGCTAGTCCATGGATTCAGACAACAGAGGATAGGGAGGAGGTGGATGGGGCAGCAAGCTAACTGTTCAGAGAAGGTGGGTATTAGGAACTTTATTGTTTTTAAAATGTGTGTCTGTGCGAACTACTTAAATTATGAACAAGTATGCAGCATAATCTCACTTTTATTCAGGAAGAAGAGGACGTTTGTGACTGTGACTCCGGGCTCACTTGTCAGAAACACCCCCTGATCCTCCACCCCCATCGCAAAATGTAATGCCTGTGAAAAGGGTAGGTGGACGCAGTGTTATATAGAACATAGTCCTGAGAGCACGATTGAAAATGAAAACTAGATGTAGTATATGGTATAAACTATGCACCAAAAAGTGTGATATAAGATGAACCGGGGCGTGAAATTTAATATGCAATACATTGTGCGCAATGACAGATTCATTGGAGAGCGCGAGATAGCACAGGTACTAGCGCGTGCTATGCGATATGCGCCTTGGAGTGTAATATGCACAGGGCAGTGTTGTGTAACATAACTAGTCTCTAAAGTTGTAATATAAAATATGTGCTGGGGAGTGTAACGTTGCATATGCACTGTGACAAAGATATGGATCCAAGATTGTAATATGTATGGCATAGCGCTGTGCGTTATGACATACACATCGAGGAAGGCACGTTAGATGGGGCAATATAACCCGTGCGAAGGCAAGTGTGGCATGACATATTCACGGGGTGGTGTTACAGTGCACATGGGCTAGAGAGTGTCATAGCATACGCACTAGCTGGTTGAATACAACACAGAGGTGTGAGGCAATCGGCGGGCACTGGTGGGTGTAACACAGCATTGGGCTCAGCCAGGAGCACGCTGTGACTCTCAAGTGAGGTTCGTCTCCTTTCCAGAGAGAAAAATAAAAAGTATTACACATGCGGCGGTGGATGTGTTTTTTATTAACCGTGAGGGGGGTTTCTTGCATAGTTTGGTCGAATTTTTGTCGAATCCCCTTTGAATGGCTTGGTGTGCGTGCATATTAAATGTGCCCGTCAATAGCTACCTATGTTTGTATAAATAAACGACAAGGGTGTCTACTTGGAGAGTACCCACCAGCGGGGGCACCGGGATTAGGCACGGTAGGGCGTCAGACACGTCAGAACTTCACTAGCAGTGTAAATACATTCCATGTGGATTCATTCTATGCATAGATGCCTTTTAATGAATATCACGCAAATCGTCATGGTGATAGGTACATACGGTTTGTCCAGCATGTCCTAGGTGTTTCTATAAATATATATATTTTTAAAATAATAAAAAACAAAGGCCGGCCCCGGGGGGATGGGGTCCCCGGAGCCATAAGTGGCCTGAGGAGGGGGGGCAACGCAGCCCCCTCCTAAAGAATTTAAATTAAAAAAAGGCCATGACCCGGGGGTTGGGGTCCCCGGGGCCGATTAAGGCCTTGGGAGGGCCAAATTTATTTTTTTCAACAAAAAAAATTAGGGTGCAGGCCCTGGGGGATGGGGTCCCCAGGGCCAGTAAATTAGAAAAAGAAGGGGAGCCACACAGCCCTCCTTCTTAAAAAAATAAAAGACCGGCATCGTGCTGGAGGGCACGCCCCCTCCTTGCAGCACTCTGCAAACGCGCCCACTGGCCAGTTGTAAGTTGGGGAATTAATTCCCCTTCAATACTGAGGGTCCCTGAGGGCCAACAAGCCCAACAGGTATCTCCAGTGTGCGCCAGGGAGCTGCGTTGCAGACAGGTGTTCTGAGGCCACGCCCCTTTTTACACTTTTATGCAACGCAGCTCTGTGGCGCTTACTGGAGGTACCTAGTGGGCTAGTTTGACCCTAGGGACCCTTAGGATTCAAGGGGACTTAATCTCTCAACTTAGAACGGCCACAGGGCGCGTTTACACAGTGGTGAAGGGAGGGGACGGGGCCTGAGGTCACGTGTGCAAACACGACCTGTGGCGCGTTTTAAGTTGGGGAAATAATTCCCTTTCAATCCTGAGGGATCCTGGGTGCCAACTAGCCCACCAGGTGCTTCCAGTAATTGCCACTGCTCTGTGTTGCAGAGAGGTGGTGCAGGCCGTGCCCCTTTTTACACCTCTCTGCAATGGCGCTTACTGGACGTACCTAGTGGGCTATTTTGCCTCTAGGGATCCTCAGGATTCAAGGGGACTTAATCTCCCAACTTAAAAAACGGTCACAGGGCATGTTTACACAGTGGGGAAGGAAGGGGACGGGGCCTGAGGTGACATGTGCAAACACGCCCTATGGCGCGTTTTAAGTTGGGGAAATAATTCCTCTTTAATCCTGAGGGCCCCTGGGGGCTAACTAGCCCACCAGGTGCTTCCAGTAAGCGCCACTGAGCTGCGCTGCAGAGAGGTGGTCCAGGCCGTGCCACTTTTTACACCTCTCTGCAACGCAGCTCTGTGGCGCATACTGGAGGTACCTAGTGGGCTAGTTGGACCCTAGGGACCCTCAGGATTCAAATTAACTTAATCTCCCAATTAAAAACGGCCACAGGGCGTGTTTACACAGTGGTGAAGGGAGGGGACGGGGCCTGAGTTAACGTGTGCAAACAAGCCCTGTGACGCATTTTAAGTTGGGGAAATAATTCCCCTTCAATCCGGAGGGCCCCTGGGGGCTAACTAGCCCACCAGGTGCTTCCAGTAAGCGCCACTGAGCTGCGCTGCAGAGAGGTGGTCCAGGCCGTGCCACTTTTTACACCTCGCTGCAACGCAGCTCGGTGGCGCATACTGGAGGTACCTAGTGGGCTAGTTGGACCCTAGGGACCCTCAGGATTCAAGGGGACTTAATCTCCCAACTTAAAACGGCCACAGGGCGTGTCTACACAGTTGGGAAGTGAGGGGACGGGGCCTGAGATGACGTGTGCAAACATGCCCTGTGGCGCGTTTTAAGAGGTAGTTTTAATCCCCTGCCTTATTATATACTAGGGGCTTACAGAGGAGGTCATGCTGATCACAGGGGGACCCCAACGCATAGTGTTCCCTAGTGTATGTAGGTGTTTTCACTGTATTCTGAGTGTCTTTTAACATAGCACTGGCTCTAGGACTGGTTAGTCAGACTCAGTTACCACCAGTATCCATCTGAAAAAGTTGAGGGTACAGGATGATTTTGTAACAAGGCTCTTTCTGCACGTTAGCCTTCTTCCTGCACTTTTCTTCGTCTTTGAGGACTTCTGTTGCTTCTTTCTGCATTTCTTTTTTTTCTTTCTGTGCGTTTTTTCTTCTTTCTTCACATGTCCTATCTCTGTAGGCATAGTTAGAAATTAGCATTTAAAAAACCTTTGAAATTCACTGAAAAAACCATAGGTTTAAGGCACGTTATAGTTAGGAATTAGCATTTAAAAAACCTTAGAAATTCAGGGAAAAAAACAGAGGTTTCAGGGGCGTTATAGTTAGCTGGACTTTTCACTCGTACAAAACCATTGAAATTCCCCCGTTATAGTTAGTTCAGCTAACTATAACTCGCGCGCCCGCAATGCACTGCTGATGACGTGACATATTACATCACTCATGACATGGTCAGTGACATCACTCATGACATCACTGATGACATCTCAAATGACATCACTAATGACATCACTGATGACATCATCCTTGTGATAGAGTGGCAGACCTCCTCTTCCCCTAATATAACCTTTGATACACACATTCAAAAATAGAAACTACAATGTTCAAAACAATGGACATACCAATACCAGTTACAACAACCTATTCAGTAATTCCAAGATCCACATACACATCCACTCATTCACCAACAGTCCTATACAGTCACTCATAGATGTACTCACTCATCATATGTACTCACACACCTATACATCCTGTTACACAATGCCACTCATCCATAGAGTAACTCACACACATAGTCACTCATGCTACTAAAGAATCAAACATCCATTTACATGCATATACAGTTATACACACACCACCACACTTACTTCTACAGAAACTTACACATACTTAGTCTTTTAAACAATCACTTATAGAAACACATACTTATTCATACAGGAACTCTTTCAATCTCTCACTCTCACATATACTCACTTATATACACCAATAGTCACATATAATAGTTTAAAACATATGTAGTTACTCATAAAGACACTATTGAGACAGTCTATCACTCACTAACACACCCATGCACACACTCATCCACCCATACAGTCCTGCACACATGCTGTCTTCAACACGTACAAACAGTGAGTCACTCATGCATGCACCTATGCACTACGTAATACCCCCATCGAACCATACAGACACTCAGACACTCATACTGATACTCAGAATACCAACTAATAACCTATATAGACACTCATGTAGCTACTCACCAACCCATGCAGCCACTTATACACAAAGTGAGAGACTGATACAGATATTTACACAATTAAACATTACTCACTAAGCCATGTATTCACTAAGATACACTTAATCAGTCAGTTATACAATCAATTTTTCAAAAACAAATCATCCATTTATACACTTATATAGCCATTTATTCTTCCATCGACCTTGAGATATACATATATAAAACATATGTAATTTTCAGAAAAACACACATTCACTGGATGATGTCATCAGTGATGTCATTTGAGATGTTATCAGTGATGTCATGAGTGATGTCACTGACCATGTCATGAGTGATGTAATATGTGACGTCATCAGCAGTGCATTGCGGGCGCGCGAGTTATAGTCAGCTGAACTAACTATAACGGGGGAATTTCAATGGTTTTGTACGAGTGAAAAGTCCAGCTAACTATAACGCCCCTGAAACCTATGGCCAGTAGGTAGTTATAGTTAGGACCTATTTTTCATAGGAAATCCACAACATTCCATTTGGAATAACGTTGGCGCCGATTGACGAATCTTCACAAACTTTTCCAAACTTTTAGCCAGCTCCGGTCCGCTCCTATCCTGAAAATTTCACGGTGATTCGTCAAGCGGGGGCCGAGACAAAAGGGGGTCCCAAAACGCATTTTCCCCATGCATTTTCCCATACGACCTGTTGACGCAGCTACATCCCGAACTTCTGAACAGAATTACACCAAATTTGGCAAAGAGGTAGTCGTCAGTTCAGATTCGTGCCTTTTGCTTAAATGGTGTAAATCCGTTTAGTAGTTCCTGAGAAAATTAGAGTTAAAAAGATAGATATATCTGGGCGGAGCCTAACCACACATCTCATCGTGAGATCTGATTGGCTGTCAGCACTTCATCCAAGAAGTGTTGGCAGCCATCTTGGGACCAATATACATGATAGCACCTCATTAAAAAGCATTGAAGTTTATAGAAGGTTTTAAGACTTTAGTTACATTATAAATCATTTGTTGATGGTACCATACTCATTTTAGGAATTGTGGTGTGTTCTAAGGTGATTTTACCATGTGAAAAAGCCTTCTGCTGTGATATCATGAATCATGTTTGAGAGAAAACTATTTTCTCATGCTTTTCCCACAGAGGTTTGGAAAGTGATCTATAAGCTAAACTGAGAGCATATTTTCTGTAAATTCACATTATCTTTCTCAGTCATGTGAGAATGAAGTCTGACATTCTCAGTAAAACACGTACATCCAACAAGGGCAGAGACTGTCAGTTGATTCCTTTGTGTTCTACTGCAGCTTCCCAGAGTGTTCTAAAGAACAACTAGAGCGCTAACAGTCCTACTTATGACAAACGTATTGCACACCTGAAGCCATCTTGATTGGAATAAAGTGGTAACTCTTAAAACATTTATTTTAAAAAGGGACGAAATGAGGGGGTTCATTTTGCCATGGAAAGTATGGTTAGTGCTGCAGAAAGAAAAAGTAGGGCACATTTTGAGTGACTTCTCAAATCCTCTTCTATTTCATTAACAAATTCTGACATGCAGACTGAAACATGCACTTTCAATACCAGCAGCAGACTTCCCTGGTGAGCAGTATCTTTACTACAGTGATCTAATGAGCAACTAGAGTGCTAACATTCTGAATTTATGGCAAATGTGTGACACATCTGAATGCAATCACAAAAGGGCTCCACAGTGTGTGGAGGAGGGAACCAGAGGCGTGGGGTTCTAGGAGCTAGCGGCCTCCATTGCTAAATGTTTCCCACAGAAAGCTGCTCCTAGTGAGGCGTGACCCTACTACAGTTATAAAACCATTGTGAGTGGGGACATCTCACAAAAAGTAACGGACTGGTCTCACACACCACCTGATGTCATGCTTCATCATCGGCCAGTCCTCGCCCTCTAAAACCTTTGTTTGATAGAGGGCGGACATACACCTGAAGACAGGGATGCACTTCTAAACTAAGGAGTGGGGGCCCGTGAAATGGAAAGTGAAGTTAAAAATCATTATAGTTACCAGAAAGTCAGTTTTAATGTGGCTAATAACTATATGATACTAAAAACATAGGACGGTGAGTGGGGTGTTTAGTGTCCCCTAACCGTCTTGTGAATGGTCAACATGTTTCTGCCATGTAGGTCCGAGTGGGTCCAGGGCATTCATCAGGACCCAAGTCTAAACTGGGGGCTCCGTTCTTACTAACAGGTGGCAAGAAAGTACCACTGTGCGGGTGTGGCAAAGGCCGCACTCCGCTTCCTAAATGGCTTCCAAACGTCAAGCCTAGAGGGAGCTATAAAAGTGAACAAACATATATATAAACTTGTAGAACTGGGTCAGAAAAACATTAATGCGAGACACAATAAAAAAGAAACAGCGCATGCGTAGGTTCCTTAAGGTGAGTGACTATTCACGTGACTTGTGCCACTCTATATGTGTACACAAACAGATCGAGAGTAATGAGAGTGTAATAGCTCTCATGAGTCTTACCCTAGTTGTAACAACTACTTGCCACATGGGGGGAGGGGAGGGGAAACTCCTATTCATTCTGGAGGGAGAGAAGGTAAACCAAAGTTTTCATCAATCAATGTGTAAGAGATGGGTCTCCACACTCGTATGTAGAACACGCTCATTCACACAGTAACAGACCAAAAGGGTCCAGTTACAGCATTCACTGCATTCATACTCTTACTGTCTCAGGAAAAGAATCCCACGTTCGTCCTATGTTGCTGCTCCCGGTCCTCCCGAATGTTAGAATGAGGACGCGGGGTCAGTGTTTTTATAGTGCGCTCGTGGCTTAATTAGAAGCAGCGCTGAGTAATTGAGCCTGAAGAGTGGCTCCTGATGTGTGGTTTCCGGTGTCCCGAGCGGACGCGGGTAGGATGCTTGCAGCGGGATGCCTGGTTTAGCAATGGCTGAGGCACGGGACCAATGGTGTTCCTCAGAGGGCGGTGATTGCCCAAATAAGGTAAAGGCGGATTCGACGCTCCCATGAGGGTGATGTCACGTGTAAGCGAGGTGAAGCTTGGGGGCGAGAGCGCGTCTAAAGTCGCCCTGGTAACGCGGGAGTGCCACGGTGAAAGGGTTCTGATTCGCTCACGGAGTACCAGTGTGGAGTGATCGCCTTTTGTTGGTGTGGGCGCGGTAAAACATGCGAGGAGGCGCGTGCTTCAATATCATAGGAACGCGGGTGTTGCGCAAATGCAGAGGGGGTCCGGGCACAAGTAGCGGTCACCCTTGTTGGTATGGGCATGGTCAAGCAAGCGGGGAGGCGCGTCTTTCAGTGCCATGGTGGCACGGATGTTGCCCAGTAGCAGAGGGGGTCCTGGCTCAAGTAGCCGGCGCGGTAGTATAAAAGGTGTGTAAAGTAATGATTGGTAATGCGGGGGAAGAAAGGGTGTCCCGGGGCGCATATTTATAATGAGCGAGTTCAAGCCATGGGGCTAAGGTGACGCGTTGGCGTCATAAAAGGGGGCCCACGTACACAGGAAGGGGTTGATGTTTGAACTAGAGGGTGACTGTGATGTTACTAGTCGTGATTGCTGTCACATAAAGCGCAACATATAGGGGGACAGAGAGAGAGAGAGAGGGGAGCCTGAAGGTGCGGCAGTGGGAAGGGTGGATCGCTAGTTTCGTATTCATCTACCCAATTGGAGCCACGGGATGTCGTCGTTAAGGCCCTTCTCGTGGGACTGCAGACGATAGACCCACCGTTGTTCCCTCACGTGTAGTGCTTTTGAGAGGTCAAATTTACTTTTATTCAACACTTCAAGGATGGTCCAACGAAGG
Organism: Triturus cristatus; assembly: GCF_964204655.1. Classification (NCBI taxonomy): domain Eukaryota; kingdom Metazoa; phylum Chordata; class Amphibia; order Caudata; family Salamandridae; genus Triturus; species Triturus cristatus. The sequence goes on along the minus strand of NC_140579.1, from coordinate 302,966,944 downwards.
TCAGTGTCCTTGTGATGTTTTTCCAGAAAGTGACGTGTCAATTTGGTGTTTGTTCTCTTACACCTGATTGTGCTACAGTGTTCGTTAATGCGTATCCTGATTTTTCTGGTTGTCATGCCAACATATTGGAGACTGCATGGGCATGTTATTAGGTAAACAAGATTCTCAGTATTGCAATTGCTGAATGTTCGTAGTTGCCATGGTTTTCCTGTGCCTATATTGACTTCTTTCATGTTATCGAAAGAAAAATTAGGGCACATTTTGAGTGACTTCTCAAATCCTCTTCTATTTCATTAAAAAATTCTGATATGCAGACTGAAACATGCACTTTTAATACCAGCAGCAGACTTCCGGGGTGAGCAGTAGATTTACTACAGTGATCTAATGAGCAACTAGAGTGCTAACATTCAGAATTTATGGCAAATGTGTGACATATCTGAATACCTTCTTGATGGAATCAAAGTAAAAAACTGAAAGCATTTCCTACCGAGGAGACTGCAGTAAATGAGGAAATTAGGAAACTTCAAAACAAATAAATCTCCCAAGATGGCCACCAGACACAAAAGAGCCTAAATGCAGCACAAATATCACCCAGATGTAGCCCACATGTAGCCCAATGACAGAAGTGTGCAAAACACTTATTTTTTGTGTATTTGCAGTTTTATATAGTGCAGACTTGTCAGGTATTGGAATGCTTTACATGAGCATTGGTTACATCACACAAGATCAAATTCATTTTGGTTGTAGGCATGGGGAGATTAAGTGATTTGACCAGAATCACAGAATGTTGAGCTGAAGCAGAAACTCCAAAATGGTTCCCCAGTTGCAAAGTCTGCAGCTCTAGAAGTAACACCACATCCTCTCCCCTTAGTGCAACATTTAATCAAGTGGTCAACTGGAGAAAAAACAATAAAGATTACAAATAATTTTGATGCAAATAAGACCCTCTGATAAATGTAATTTCTAAAGGAAATGCTATAGGTTTTACAGTTTTGATTACATCAAGATGACGTCAGGCGTTCCACACTTTTGTAATAAATATAGAATGTTAGCAATCTAGTTGTTCATTGGGATACTGTTGAGATTCAGAGGCCAGGGGCACAGACTCTGAAAATTGAAGGCTGGTAGGAGAGTGCAGAGGCAACAATTTGACCACACTGGGCAGGCAGGAAGGGCAGTGGCAGCACAACAGACTATGGAGGGCAATGGAAAGGGGGGCAGCAGCAACAAACCAACAACACAGGACTGGCAAGAGAGGCTGTGGCAATATAATAGAGCATTGTGGGCAGAAGGAAGAGGCAATGGTAGTACAACCATACATGCCAACAGACCCGTTTCAGCCAGGAAACGTCCAATGTTTTTAAGCTCAAATGGGCTTTATTTGATCTGTCTCCTCTTTTTCAATGTAACTCAAAGGGGAAAATCGATACCCCAGTTTTTTTTCAAAATCTCCCTCTTACCAAGTTCGAAATGTTCGCAAGTATGGTACATTGGATCATGGTAGGCAGGAGGAATTGGGTCAGGGACATGAACTCGGATAACAGAGGACAGGAGGGACATGGAGAGGTGCACCAAACTGACCCTAGAGGGCAGGCATCAGGGTTTGCAGCAGCACAATACACCACACAGGACATGCGGGACGGGAGTGCAGCACAACAATCCATAGAAAGCAATAGGGAGGGGACAGGACCATGCACATGGACAACAGAGAACAGAGGGGAACAAGGCAATGGTAGCTAGCTGACCAGGATGAACAGACAGGAGAGAAAGCTGCAGCATAACAGACCATAGAGGGCAGGAGGGACGGAGGGATGGATCAGGGGCATTAAAATGGAACTGACAAGCCAGGAGGGAGGGAATAGGGGTCTGCACATGGAAACAGAGGGCTGGGGGCAAGGGGGCAGGGCAGGAGCAGCAAGATGACCATGGAGGTTAGGCAGGATGTCCACTAGAAACAAGACACACCATGGAGAGCAGCATTGAGACTATGATGGCATACACACAGACCATGGAGGGAACGTGCGAGGGGCAGCTAGCTGACCACACAGGGAAGGTGGGAGGGGCCATGGCAGCACAGAAGACCATGCATGGCAAGCGGGAGGGTTAGTGGCAGCACAATGGCTATGATGGGCAAGAAGGAGGGTGCAGGGGCATGCACAATGGACCATGGAGGATAGACGGGAGGGTCATGACCTTGGCACAGACAAGAGAGTTCAGGGGAAGGGGCCTCACAACAGACCGCGCGGGGCAGGCAGGAGGAGCAGTTGTAGCACAACAGACCAGGGAGGGCAGAAGGGTGTGGCAGTAAAATGGACCATGTAGGACAGGAGGAAGAGGATAGGGGCATGGCATGTGGACAGGCAGGGTGGAGGTGGCAGGGACAGGTTACAGTCATCAGACAATGCTAGGCAGGTGGGAGGGGAGTGACAGCTCAACAGAACACGCAGAGTAGATAGGAGTGGCAGGTCCATGGAACATGGTGAGCAAAAAGGATGGAGCAGGGGCATGCACAAAGACATCGGAGGGCAGGGGGAAGGAGAATAGGGGCAGCAAGCTAAGCACAGGGGCTAAGCAGGAGGTCAATGATGGGTCAAATAATTGGGCAATGGAGATCAGGAGGAGTGGACTGGTACATCATGCTAAATGGAGGGCAGTGGCAGCACATCAGACCATGCATGGCAGGAGGGAGAAGGCTAGTCCATGGATTCAGATAACAGAGGATAGGGAGGAGGTGGATGGGGCAGCAAGCTAACTGTTCAGAGAAGGTGGGTATTAGGAACTTTATTGTTTTTCAAATGTGTGTCTGTGCGAACTACTTAAAATATGAACAAGTATGCAGCATAATCTCACTTTTATTCAGGAAGAAGAGGACGTTTGTGACTGTGACTCCGGGCTCACTTGGCAGAAACATCCCCTGACCTTCCACCCCCATCGCAAAATGTAATGCCCGTGAAAAGGGTAGGTGGACGCAGTGTTATATAGAACATAGTCCTGAGAGCACGATTAGAAATGAAAACAAGATATAGTCTATGGTATAAACTATGCACCAAAAAGTGTGATATAAGATGAACCCGGCGTGAAATATAATATGCATTACATTGTGCGCAATGTCAGATTCATTAGAGAGCGTGAGATAGCATAGGCACTAGCGTGCGCTATGCGATATGCGCCTTGGAGTGTAATATGCACAGGGCAGTGTTGTGTAACCTAACCTCTCTAAAGTTGTAATATAAAATATGTGCTGGGGAGTGTAACGTTGCATATGCACTGTGACAAAGATATGGATCCCAGATTGTAATATGTAAGGCATAGCGCTGTGCTTTATAACATAGGCATCGAGGAAGGCACGTTAGATAGGGCAATATAACCCGTGCGAAGGCAAGTGTGGCATGACATATTCACGGGGTGGTGTTACAGTGCACATGGGCTAGAGAGTGTCATAGCATACGCACTAGCTGGTGGAATACAACACAGCGGCACTCGGCGGGCACTGGTGCGTGTAACACAGCATTGGGGCTCAGCCAGGAGCACGCTGTGACTCTCAAGTGAGGTTCGTCTCCTTTCCAGAGAGTAAAATAAAAAGTATTACACGTCCAGTGGTGGATGTGTGTTTTATTAACCGTGAGGGGTGTTTCTTGCATAGTTTGGTCGAATTTTGGTCGAATCCCCTTTGAATGGCTTGGTGTGCGTATGTATTAATTGTGCCCGTCAATAGCTACCCATGTTTGTATAAATAAACGACAAGGGTGTCTACTTGGGGAGAACCCACCGGCGGGGGCGCCGGGATTAGGCACGGTAGGGCGTCAGACACGTCATAGCTTCACTAGCGGTGTAAAAACATTCCACGTGGATTCAGTGTATGGATAGTTGCCTTTTAATGAATATCACACAAATCGTCATGGTGATAGGTACATACGGTTTGTCCAGCATGTCCTAGGTGTTTCTATAGATATATATATTTTTTAAATAATAAAAAACAAAGGCCGGCCCCGGGGGATGGGGTCCCCCCTCCTCAGTCTATAAGTGGCCTGAGGAGGGGGGCAACGCAGCCCCCCACCTAAAGAATAAAAAAAAAAAAGGCCGTGACCCGGGGGTTGGGGTCCCCGGGGCCGATTAAGGCCTTGGGAGGGCCAAATTAATTTTTTTCAACCAAAACTCATTAGGGTGCAGGCCCTGGGGGATGGGGTCCCCAAGGGCCAATAAATTAGAAACAGAAGGGGGGCTACACAGCCCTCCTTCTTAAAAAAATAAAATAAATAAAAGACCGGCATCGTGCCGTAGGCCACGCCCCCTCCTTGCAGTACTCTGCAAATGCGCCCCCTGGCCAGTTGTAAATTGGGGAATTAATTCCCCTTCAATACTGAGGGTCCCTGAGGGCCAATTCACCCAACAGGTATCTCCAGTTTGCGCCAGGGAGCTGCGTTCCAGACAGGTGTTCTGAGGCCACGCCCCTTTTTACACCCCTATGCAACGCAGCTCTGTGGCGCTTACTGGAGGTACCTAGTGGGCTAGTTTGACCGTAGGGAGCCTTAGGATTCAAGGGGACTTAATCTCTCAACTTAGAACGGCCACAGGGCGTGCTTACACAGTGGGGAAGGGAGGGGATGGGGCCTGAGATGACGTGTGCAAACACGCCCTATGGCGCGTTTTAAGCTGGGGAAATAATTCCCCTTCAATCCTGAGGGACCCTGGGGGCTAACTAGCCCACCAGGTGCTTCCAGTAAGCGCCACTGAGCTGCGTTGCAGAGAGGTGGTCCAGGCCGTGCCACTTTTTAGACCTCTCTGCAACGCAGCTCTGTGGCGCTTACTGGAGGTACCTAGTGGGCTAGTTGGACCTTAGGGACCCTCAGGATTCAAATGAACTTAATCTCCCAACTAAAAATGGCCACAGGGCGTGTTTACACTGTGGTGAAGGGAGGGGACGTGGCCTGAGTTACTGTGTGCAAACAAGCCCTGTGGCGCATTTTAAGTTGGGGAAATAATTCCCCTTCAATCCTGAGGGACCCTGGGGACCAACTAGCCCACCAGGTGCTTCCAGTAAGCACTACTGCGCTGCGTTGCAGAGAGGTGGTCTAGGCCGTGCCCCTTTTTACATCTCTCTGTAATGCAGCTCTGTGGCGCTTACTGGAGGTACCTAGTGGTCTAGTTGAACCCTAGGGACCCTCAGGATTCAAGGGGACTTAATCTCCCAACTTAAAACGGCCACAGGGCGTGTTTACACAGTGGGGAAGGGAGGGGACGGGGCCTGAGGTGACGTGTGCAAACACGCCCTTTGGTGCATTTTTAAGAGGTAGTTTTAATCTCCTGCCCTATTATATACTTACAGAGGAGGTCATGCTAATCACAGGGGGACCCCAACGCATAATGTTCCCTAGTGTATGTAGGTGTTTTCACTGTATTCTGAGTGTCTTTTAACATAGCACTGGCTCTAGGACTGGTTAATCAGACTCAGTTACCACCAGTATCCGTCTGAAAAATTTGAGGGTCCAGGATGATTTCTGCTCCTCTGTTTGTTCTTTCTGCACGTTATCCTTCTTCCTGCACTTTTCTTCATCTTTGAGGAATTCTGTTGCTTCTTTCTGCATTTCTTTTTTTTCTTTCTGTGCGTTTTTTCTTCTTTCTTCACATGTCCTATCTCTGTAGGCATAGTCAGAAATTAGCATTTAAAAAACCTTTGAAATTCACTGAAAAAACCATAGGTTTCAGGCACGTTATAGTTAGGAATTAGCATTTAAAAAAACCTTAGAAATTCACTGAAAAAACCATACGTTTCAGGGGCGTTATAGTTAGCTGGACTTTTCACTCGTACAATCCATTGAAATTCCACTGTTATGTTAGTTCAGCTAACTATAACTCGCGCGCCCGCAATGCACTGCTGATGATGTCACATATTACATCACTCATGACATGGTCAGTGACATCACTCATGACATCACTAATGACATCTCAAATGACATCACTGATGACATCATCCTTGTGATAGAGTGGCAGACCTTCTCTCACCCTAATATAACCTTTGATACACACATTCAAAAATAGAAACTAAAATGTTCAAAACAATGGACATACCAATACCAGTTACAACAACCTATTCAGTAATTCTATGATCCACATACACATCCACTCATTCACCAACAGTCCTATACAGTCACTCATACATGTACTCACTCATCATATGTACTCATACACCTATACATCCTGTTACACAACGCCACTCATCCATAGAGTTACTCACACACATAGTCACTCATGCTAATAAAGACTCAAACATCCAGTTACTTGCAAATACAGTTATACACACACCACCACACTTACTTCTACAGAAACTTACACATACTTAGTCTTTTAAACAATCACTTATAGAAACACATACTTATTCATACAGGAACTCTTGCAATCTCTCACTCTCACATATACTCACTTATATACACCAATAGTCACATATACTAGTTTAAAACATATGTATTTACTCATAAAGACACTATTGAGACAGTCATTCACTCACTAACACACCCATGCACACACTCATCCACCCATACAGTCCTGCACACATGCTGTCTTCAACACATACAAACAGTGAGTCACTCATTCATGCACCTATGCACTACGTAATACCCCCCACCGAACCATACAGACACTCAGACACTCATACTGATACTCAAAAAACCAACTAATAATCTATATAGACACTCATGTAGCTACTCACCAACCCATGCAGCCACTTATACACAATGTGAGAGACTGATACAGATATTTACATATTCAAACATTGCTCACTAAGCCATGTATTCACTAAGATACACTTAATCAGTCAGTTACGCAATCAATTTTTCAAAAACAAATCATCCATTTAGACACTTATATACCCATTTATTCTTCCATCGACCTTGAGATATACATATATAAAACATAAGTAATTATCAGAAAAACACACATTCACTGGATGATGTCACCAGTGATGTCATCAGTGATGTCATTTGAGATGTCATCAGTGATGTCATGAGTGATGTCACTGACCATGTCATGAGTGATGTAATATGTGACATCATCAGCAGTGCATTGCGGGCGCGCTAGTTATAGTTAGCTGAACTAACTATAACAGTGGAATTTAAATGGTTTTGTACGAGTGAAAAGTCCAGCTAACTATAACGCCCCTGAAACCTATGGTTTTTTTCAGTGAATATAGATATAGATAGATATATAGCTATATCTATCTATATATATATATCGAGTTTTTCGAAGTGGGACAAAAACTTTCAGATATAAACACATACACATATATGTATATATACTTTTTATTTAATATAAAAATGAAGTTGCATACTGGACGCGGTTCTTCGTATTTTGTATGCAAACCCATTTATACATTTAGAAGTGTCAAATATAGTGAAATTAATACGTTATGCATATGTTAGGTGTAATAGTTTACTTGTAGAGTATTATAATGAATATGTAATTATGCTAAACGCAAATTAAAAATTAAATGTTTGTATTTTGCGGGATCGCTATACCATCGTGCACACTACCGGGCCTTACTTATTTGCGTACGAATCGCGGCTCCAGCATGATTTTAACAGTTATATTTCACATTATGCATAATTTACAATTGATTATTACTTTAATATTTTGGTTTCAAATATATTGTATCTCCTTGTTTCTTTCGAAAGATGAAAATACGGAATCACGGCCTGGACGCGACTCTTTGTTTTTTATTCATAATAATAATACATATATATAGACAATAATAATCTTAAGTTTAAGGTTACAGTTTTTCTAAGATAGTAAATAAACTTGTATATTAAAACATTTAAAAAATATTATAATAATTTCAGGAATCGCAGTACATCCACATAGACCGCAACTTCAGGATTTGTGTACAGGACGCAAGTCTAACCTTTTTACCAATAATATTATATATAAATATAGATTCATTTACTTTATTTTATATGAAGAGGTGCAATTATTTGTAAATGAAATATTAGAAGATACAACTAAATATAATTGAAATGTAAATTTAAAAGAAGTTGCGAAATCGCGTTTAGTACGCGGTGGCACCGCGTAGGAGCCGCGTAACCCATGTGACACAAAAAAGTGATTTGATTGGTTAAACATCCTGTCATCCTTAACTTTGCTAGATCCCACCCTCTTTCTTCTAATTTTGGGTGTGGTTAACAACAGTCAAACTCATTCCTGAAGAGCCTATTTTGCAGGTGCTTTAGTGTTTTTTGGATTGCAAGTTTGAAAATTTGAAATGACAATATCACAAGACCTGCATGAGGAGGAGCAGACCCTTTTAAAGGAGGAAGAGGAGCCACCACCCAAGAAGAAGGATAGTGTGGTGTGGGAATTCTTTACCATTCCAGCAGGCCAGAAAAAAGTAAATGTGCAGAAAGTGACCTACAACATGTGCATGAAGGTGCTGTCTCGGGGATCCGAGAAGAAATATTCTTGCGGGACGTCTTCAATAAACAAGCACCTAAAGACAATGCATGAAAACCATCTTGCAAGAGCAGAACTTGCAAGGCTAAACACAAATGAATGTGGCCAAGATGTGCATGCTTCTACATCTAAACCTGGCAACAGGCTGCAGACCATTCCACCGACTCTGCCTGATTTCGCAAAAGCTGGACTTTTCTGCCTAAAATGTATTACCATTTTTTTCCCCAATTAGGCATGCTGTTTTATGCTTGTTTTTTGTTTACATTTTCATTTCAAAAATCTAAAAGACACCAAAATAACCTACAAAATAGTTACAAAAATATATATAAAATTGTTTTAAAAAAAAATTACGACAAACAGTTCATATGGAACCACCTATTTTGGTTTAAAAAAGAAAAAGTATGTGTTGTGTGAATAGATAAGTCAATGAATAGTGTCTGTGTGACTGGATGAGTGCATACTAGTGTCTGAGTGACTGGATGAGTTAATAGGTAGTGCCTGAGTGAATGGATGAGTGCAAGGGTAGTACCTGGGTGATTGTATGAGTGCATGACTAGTGCCTGGGTGAATGCATGAGTGCATGTGTAGGGCCTGGTTGATTGGATGAGTGCATGGGTACTGCCTGAGTAGTGCTTAAGTGAATAATTGAGTGCAATAATAGTACCCGAGTGATTGGATGAGTGTGTGGGTAATGCCTGAGTGATTGGATGAGTGCATGGGTAATGCCTGGGTGACTGGATGAGTGCATGGTAGTGCCTGAGTGAATGGATGAATGCAACGGTAGTACATGGGTCACTGAATGACTGTATGGGTAGTGCTTGGGAGAAAGCATGAGTTCATGGCTAGTGCATGAGTGATTGAATGAGTGCATGAGTAGTATTTGAGTAATTGGATGAGTGCATGGGTAGCATCTAAGTGAATGGATTAGTGTATGTATAGGGCCTGGATCATTGCATGAGAGCATCAGTAGTGGCTTAGTGAATGGATGAGTACAAGGGTAATGCCTGGATCATTGGATGAGTGTATGGGGAGTGCCTGAGTAAATGGATGAGTGCATGCTTAGTGCCTGAATAAATGCATGAGAGGAAGGGTAGTGTCTGGGTGATTGGATGTGTACATGGGTAGTACCTGGGTGAATGGATGAGTGCATGGATAATGGCTGAGTGAATGCATGAGTGCATGTATAGTGCCTGAGTGAATTGATGAGGGCATGGGTAGTGGCTGGGTAACTGCACGAGTGTTAAGGCTAGTGGCTGAGAAAATGGATGACTGTATGCATAGCGCCTCAACAAATTATTGAGTACAAGGCTAGTACCTGAGTGATGGGAAGAGTGCACATAGGTTGTGCCTGGGTGATTGAAAGAGTGCATGTGTAGTGCCCGACTAAATGGTTGAGTGTAATAGTAGTGCCTGGGTGATTGGATGAGTGCATGACTAGTGCATAGGTGATTGCATGAGTGCATGCATAGTGCCTGGTCGATTGCATGAGTCCATGAGTAATGCCTGTGAGAATCATAGAGTGTATGTGTGGTGACTGAAAGGATGGAAGAGTGTAAGGATAGTGCTTGAATGATTGAATGAGAGCATGGGTAGTACCTTAGTGAATGCATGAGAGCGTGGGTAGTGCCTTAGTGAATGCATGAGTACAAGGGTAGTGCCTTGAGGATGTAATGAGTGCATGGATAGTGCCTGAGTAAATGGACTAGTGTAAGGGTAGTGCCTGGGTCATTGGATGAATGCATGAGTTGTTTCTGAGGCAATGGATGAGTGCATGGGTGGTGCATCAGTGAACAGTTGAGTGCAAAGGTAGTCCCCGAGTGATTGGAAGAGTACAAGGGCAGTGCATGGGTGATTGGATGAGTGCATGGGTAGGGCATAGGTGATTGAATCAGTGCTTGTGTAGTGCCTGTTTGATTGGATGAGTCCATGGGTACTGCCTTAGAGAATCGAAGAGAGTATGTGTAGTACCTGAAAGCACGAAGGTAGTGTCTGGGTGAGTGAATGAGTGCATAAGTAGTACCTGAGTGAATGGATTAGTGCAAGTGTAGGGCCTGGGTCATTGGATGAGTGCATGGGTAGTGCATGAGAGAATGGATGAGTGCACTGGTAGTGCCTGAGTGAATGGTTGAGTGTAATAGTAGTGCCTGGCTGATTGGATGAGTGCATGTCTAGTGCCTGGGTGATTGCATGATGAATGCATGTGTAGTGCCTGGTTCATTGGCTGAGTGCATCTGTAGTCCCTGGGTGATTATGTGAGTGCATGAGTAGTACCTGGATGATTGGATGAGTGCATGTATAGTACCTACGTGAATGGATGAGTGCATGGATAATGCCTGAGTGAATCGACGAGCGCATGTGTACTGCCTGAGTGGATGGATGAGTGCAAGGGTAGTGTCTAGATGATTGGATGAGTGCATGGATAGTGTCTCAATTGATTGTTGAGAAAAACAAACTAATCAGAATAGTACATCATTATCAATATGTGAAGCTATGCGTTTTCCTATCTACACTTTGTTAATCACTTCTTTCATCTACATTAACTCTATTATTTAACACAAATACATTTAAAAAAAATGTACAATGTACAATCTCATTTACATCTGGTACAGTACTGACAACAAAATATATAAACTATTTGCCTTTAAACACAATTTTCAAAATGGTATATCTATTAGGCCAAATAATAATCAAAACACTAATTATAAACACTAATATACTGCAGTGCTTTCTACTTTCTGTTGACATCTTCCCCAATAGGCCGAATGATGTTCTCAAAATTTGGCTGGAGAAATAACATATAAGAAGTTGGTAATTGAGAAGGCAATCTGCCTTTGAATTCTACGTGGGCATCTTTGCATGTGTCCTTCCATTGTTACACTTTGAATAAACATTATAGTGTCCAGATGTTGCAGTAGGTAATTCATATAAAATAATAGCAACTGTTGTATAAGTTCTTCCTGAAATAGATATTTGACTTCCTTTAAAATCTGGTATTTTTGTTTCCAATTTTCTCCCATTTACTCTACATCGTTGTAACTTTAAAGTGACATAATTCCCAAATCTTTATATATGCAATATAGACAACATCTCTGATCTACAATGTGAACATATCGTATCCTGATTTGCTGGTTTAATCAGTTTGTTAAAAGGTACTGATTTGCAGTCTGGTTATGTTAGGTATAGGAATAGTTCTGTTTGCATTTCAGTGGTAGAAATAAATGAACACTCTTCACACTTATGGCTCCATTTGTAACTTAGTCAAAATAAGTTATCAATGTATATTCCTTTGTGTTCTAATAGTCCAAGCATGAGCATTAGACATTCTTGTGCATCTTGTTCTATGTTTAGAGTAGATGTCAATGAAGCAGTACATTTATTTTATTTTTATTTATAAAGTTTTGTATAGCGCGAATATGACCCTCACAGGTATCAGAGCGCTTCACAATTATGGGTGAGAGGGATACAGTATTGGGAAGCAAAAACATTTGTTCATTACATGATAATACAAGACGCGTGCAATAATCTAGTAGGTGTCCGAAACCTTCACAGGAGGTTAGGGCAGATACAGCAATGGGTGAAGAACATTCAAACATATATAAGTACAACGCATGCTAAATAATGGTATTCCCGGGTATATAATCATGTTCAAAGTCAATCAAGTGAGCAATTAGAGGGCAGCAATGTAGTCTACTAGTCAAGGCCTACTCAGGCAGGAACTTGAGCATTAGGATTTTTTTTACTTCTTTTTTGAAGGAAGCGGTGAGGAGATTGTACGGATTTCCGGAGGAAGAGAGTTCCAAATCTTTGGGGCAATGCCAGAGAAGGCTCTGTTACTCGATCTCTTGTTGTGGAAAAGCTGTGGTTTCAGGAGCTTGTACTTGCACTTTGTGATGCTCTGCAGCCCCCTGATCGTTCTAGTTTTTGAGCCAGATAGATGGGGGTCTTGAAGTGGAGGGCTCTGTGCATCATGCAGGCAATTCTTAGGTGAATTCTGGCCTCGTATGGTAACCAGTTTAGGGACTTTAGAGCTGGGGAAATGTGATCTTTTCTTTTTGTCCTAGTAATCAGTCTCGCTGTGGCATTAAGGGAAGCCCTTAACGGGGCCAAGCTCAGTTTGGGGAGACCACACAGTGTGGAACTGCCGTAGCTTAGTCTTGGCAAAACTAAAGCTTGTACTGCCAATTTGAAATCTTTCTGTGGAAGGAATGGTTTGAGATTCCTTGGTATACTCAACTGATGTTTGACTCCCTTGGTTGCATTGCTGATATGGTTCTTCATATTCAGGTGCAAGTCTAGTGTGATTCCGAGAGATTTAGCTGACTCAATGATGTATCTTCAACAAAGCCAGCACCACCATCGCATCCCATCTCCGGGAAAGCCATCAACATCTCCTTCGAGACAGCAACCTTCCCGGAGAGCTGGAAGCATGCCGAGATCAACGCCTTACTCAAGAAACCCAAGGCGGACCCCAATGACCTCAAGAACTTCCGACCCATCTCCCTGCTCCCGTTCCCGGAGAAGGTCACAGAGAAGGCCGTCTGTAGGAAGGTGGAATCTGACTATATGGTTGCCCCCACTTTTTTCCTGGTGTTTGAATGGTTTTTGACTAGTCTGGCTGGGATCCTGCTATCCAGGACCCCAGCCTATCTGCTTACTCCCTTAAATGATTGGTGTGCATATTAGATGCACTAGTGATTGGATACTGTGGTACCTTATGAGCCCCTAGTATATGGTACCTTAGGTACCTAGGGCATTGGTACTTCACAGGCCTACCAGGGGCTGCAGCATGTATTATGCCACCCCTGGGAAGCATTCACAATCTGACACCACAGGCCTGCTACTGCAGCCTGTGTGAGGTAAAGTTAGCACTCCTCACTGAGGTATAGGTTCCTATATCTCACCATACACACACATATAAACCTATCAGTCACCCCTATGGCAGGCCCTATCAATCCCAAGGGCAGGGTGCATGGTTTACTATGTGAGGGGGTGCTTCTGCCTGAGCAGGACCCCTCTGCAGCTGGCAGAGTCTATTCTCTGCTGCTGTTTGTGGATGCGGTTAAACCATATACTCTTAAGTGCATTATAACCTCGCGGTAAATGCTAACTTTGGAATGACTGCATCAAAACATGTCGTGTTTGGTGTCAAACAACTTGGAATCCTACCCCCACACCAGTAACTGGTGTGGGAGTAGGATCCCACCCTTCTAGAGGGGACGACATGTACACACTGTACTACACGGTAGAAATCATCTAGAGCCCTGGAATCACAAAATGGATGCCACCAGCACAGACACCGGGCTGCCCTCCTGCTGCTGACCGAAACTCGCAGTGGAGGGAGCTCAACAAAGGGTTTCCTGTCACAGGGAGGTGTCACCACCTCCCAGACAGGATTTAGTGTATTGGAGCTGGGAGGGTGCACTCTTAGAGTGCTTTGAAGTCCTGCACTGGGGGAGCAGTAGGCTCCTCTGTGCATATGCCAGCTCAAACCGGTTCAGGGGCTACCTGCCCCTGCTCTGGCATGAAACTGGACAAAGGGAAGTGGGTGTAACCACCCACTACCCTGACCCTCCTAGAGGAGTGGTCATAGAGCTAGTCCCTCCCATCTTTTCACTATAAGATACCACACATTGCCAATGCAATTTAGATTACACCTGGACGATGCTCTATGAAGAAGAATCCTGGCCCTTCAACTTTCTACTATCTCTAGAAGACCGAAGGATCTCCCTTGGAGTCAAGGAGTGACTCCCCTGCTTGGCAGGCACCAAAACTACTGAACTACGGTTGCAAACTTTACTGCTCCCGCCGGAGCCCGAAGTCCCTGCATCCCCTGAAGCAGATTTCCTGACCTCCCGACAGCCATTTTGACTCTCCAGCAAAGCTGTGGCATCTGGACCCCACGAGTGACGAGGAACAGCAATACCAGGGAACCGTGCACTGATTTCGAGTGCAAGCCCTAAACTACGTCCAACGAAGTTGTGCTTTGGACCACTTGTTGTCCAAGTCCCGAGCAGGTCTAGTACCGAAGATCAGCAGCCTACCTCATCCTGAGTGACCGTGGGCTGTTGGTGAACTTTTCCTGCAAAGGCGACTTTGCGGTTGCTTGCCCGCTGACTAGCGACTCTCCAGAAGACTTCCACATCACCTTCAAGGGCTTGCCTGGTTGCTCTGGGCCTGCCCTCACTTACCCTTGCTGGGTAAGTCCATCAGACCTTGCTGGTCTGCTCCATCGACAATCTTCTATCCACACATGACTTGCAGTTGCCAAGGCTTGTTGGCTCCAAACCGAGTGCCGACACCGCCAACAGCTACAGACGTTGTAAGACCCTCTGAATCCAGCTGCTGGTCTTCATCGATCCCTCCTGGTCCTCGTGAGCGAAGAGACAAAACGACATCAGTGACCTGAAGAGACGCGACAGCTGTGGTCATCCATCTTGCTGGCCACCGGTCACTGGCAAGTGACTTTGAACTCTGTCCCCTCAATTTCTAGGTCTTCTGCAACTCCAATCCATCTTCGGATTCCAGCGGACACTTCTCTCGATGACACAAGCAGCAAGTCTTCAACGATCTCCATTGAAAACAGCATCGCAACCCGACACCAAAGGACACGTATGCACCCGGCTTCCCTGGGTGAGGTAACTCTTGCATTACGGTGCCCAAGTGTGCATTGGCTCTCAAAGTACTTACTCTGTAAGTTGTTTGCTTGTTGTCCACTCCAAAGTGCCCTAGAACTGTAAAATACAAACCGCGACATTTGCCATTGAAACGCATTGAAAACCCGCGTGTGTGTTCAGACACTGCACGCGTCTCCTGTGGGCTGATTACTTACCTGCTAACACTGCAGAAGTGAAGCCCCAGCGATTCCCAAGGCCCTTACTTTTGCAAGTCTAGTTTGTTAACCCATTATTTTAGTATATGGTCTGGTACGCCCCTAGGGCTACAGCCATATTTGTGCTTAATTTATTGAGAACTGTTGATCTTTTGAATGTTTACCTGGCTCTAATCTCATAAAGAGATTAGTAGAGTATATTTAGAAATAAATACATATATATTTGATATATATACCTGTGTGGTGTCTTTTCATTTGGTAATTCAAGAGATTATAAGGTAAAACAAGCTGCTTTACATTCCTCAGAGACTTAGCCTGAAGGCTGCTCTCCACAGTTACCACTAGGATAGCTTTTTTTAAAAGGTTGTCTTTAAACCTATCTACCAAGAGTCGAATTGGACTGGTGCAAGGTGGCCACTATAACTAGTGACCAGCATATGCCAGGCCAACTTCTCACACCGTCAACAAACAACTGACCAAATTCCTCAAGGAGAACAGCATCTTGGACCTGTCCCAGTCCGGGTTCCGCAGCAACCACAGCACCGAAACTGCCCTCATCGCCACCACCGATGACATCAGGACCCTGCTAGACAACGGAGAAACCGCTGCCCTCATGCTCATGGACCTGTCAGCTGCCTTCGACACGGTCTGCCACCGCACACTATGAACACGCCTCCCCGATGTCGGGATCCAAGAGAAGGCCCTGGACTGGACCACCTCCATCCTCTCCGGCAGAACACAGAGCGTCCGCCTCCCCCCCTTCCGCTCCGAAGCCACCAAAATCATCTGCGGCATACCCCAGGGCTCATCCCTCAGCCCAACGCTGTTCAAAATCTACATGGCACCGCTCGCCCACGTCGCCTGACTGCACAACCTCAACATCATCTCTTACGCCAACGACACCCAGCTGATCCTCTCCCTCACCAGAGAACCCCACACCGCCAAAACCGACCTCCATGAGGGAATGAAGGCCGTCGCCGACTGGATGAGAAACAGCCGGCTGAAGCTGAACTCAGACAAGATGGAGGTCCTCATCCTCAGATCCACCCCCTTGGCCTGGGACGACTCCTGGTGGCCGACCGCAAACGCCCACCGACCACGCACCCAAACTGGGGGTCATCCTCGACTCCACCCTCTCCATGCCGAAACAGGTCAACGCCGTCTCCTGCTCCTGCTGCAACACCCTCCGCATGCTCCGCAGGATCTACAAGTGGATCCCCACCGAAACGAGAAGGACGGTCACCTAAGCCCTCGTCAGCAGCAGACTGGACTATGGAAATGCCCTCTACGCAGGAGCCTCGGCAAAACTCCTGAAACGGCTCCAACGCATCCAGAACACCTCCGCACACCTGATCCTCAACATCCCTTGCCACAGCCACATCACACCCCACCGGAGAGCCCTACACTGGCTTCCTGTCAACAAGAGGATAACCTTCAAGCTCCTCACACACAAAGCACTCCACAACACTGGACCAGCCTACCTCAACGGCCGTCTCAGCTTCTACACCCCCACCCGCCAGCTCCGCTCCGCCGACCACGCCCTCGCCACTGTCGCCCGCATCCGAAGAGTGACCACCGGCAGCAGATCATTCTCCCACCTCGCCGCCAAGACATGGAACATCCTCCCCATCCACCTACGGCAGACCCAAGACCTACTGACCTTCAGAAAACTCCTCAAGACCTGGCTCTTCGAACAGTAGCAGCATTCCCCCACCCCTTAGCGCCTTGAGACCCTCACGGGTAAGTAGTGCACTTTACAAATGCTTGATTGATTGATTGATTGATTGATTGATGTGGGGGGAACAGTTGAAGGTTGTGAGGTGTTTCATCCAAAGGTCAGTCTTGGGAATGTGATTAGGGGGAGCGATGAGAAGGAATTCCGTCTTGGATGTGTTGAGCAGGAGGTAGTTGTTCGTGAGCCAGTTTTGAGTGTTCATCAGGACTGAGTTGAGTGAGATGATGTCTTCTGGGTAGGTTATTTTCAGATAGAGTTGAGTGTCATCCGCATACATATGAAAAAGGATGTTTGCGGAGTTCAAAGCATTTGCTAGTGGTTCCAAGAATAAATTGAAGAGTATGGGTGAAAGAGCGGACCCCTGTGGAATCTTCATAGATACTTTATGGGGCTGCGATAGAGTATGATTCAACTTTATTCTTTGTGATCTGTTTTGAAGGAACGAAGTGAACCTCTTCAGTACCGACCCAGAAAGGCCCATCCTGTGTTCCAGAGTAGATAGTAGTTTGATGTGGTTCACAGTGTCAAAGGCAGAGGATTAGTTTAGGAGGAACAATAAGCAGAATTCATTATGGTCTAGGAATTTTAAGATGTCATCCGTGATGTGCGTGAGTGCCGATTCGGTGCTGTGTCCTTTCCTGAAGCCAGACTGATGATGATCCAGCAGTTGGAATTTTTCTATGTGTGAGCAGAGTTGGGTTAGCACACATTTTTCAAGAAGTTTTGCCAGTGTGGGGATGTTGGAAATGGGGCGGAAGTTGTTCAGATTGGAACTGTGTGCGTTAGGTTTTTTTACTATAGGGGAGACCTGTGCTGCTTTTAGACAGTCGGGGACTGTGCCTTGCACTAGAGAAGCATTGACAATCTTGGACCAAAAGGGGAGGATGGAGGCTTTTATTTCCTTGAAGATGGGAGGGGGAAGAGGGTCGCTGAAGTGGTTAGACGGTTTTATTGCGACGAGGGTGTTGAAAATGTCATCTTCATTGAGGTGAGTAAAGGTGTGCCAGGATGCGTTGTTTTTTAGGCTTAAACTAGGGGGGAACAGTGGCTCTTGTTGGGTAGGTAGGGCTGTGGCTTTATATATTGGGAGAATGGCCCTCTTTGATTCAATGTCTAAATTGATGCTATTAGTTTTCTGAGAGAAGAAGGTGGCTTGACCGATTGTTGTTTAATGAGTTCAAATAGTTTCTTAGGGCGGTTGTTAGCTTGATTGAGTTGGGATCTGAAAAAGTCGGTTTTTGCAGTCTTGACTTTTTTGTTGTAATAATTCCTAATAGCTCTATGCAGCTTTAAATGTTCGGTGGAAGGCATGGATCTCCATGATCTTTCGGCCACCCTCAGCTTACGGCGTTTGGATTTTAGGTCGGAATTGAACCAAGGTTTGGAAATTGTTTGGGAGGCGTTTTTTTGCTGTAGAGGGGCAATAGCATCCATGATATTAGAAATAGAGGAATTATAAAAATCAGTGAGGAGTTGTACATCTATCTAGTCTGCTTGTGGGGACAAGGTATTTTTGCAACGGGTAGCTAGTTCTTCAGTGTTTATATTCGGAGGTTCCTTTTCCATTGCTTTGTTTTCATGGGCTGGACCCCCTTTACCGATACCTTCTTGTTGATGAAGAAGAGGATGTAGAAGTGGTCAGACCAATCGCATGGGTTAATGGAGTCCAGAGTGAGGGTGTTACCTTTGGCTATAATGAGATCCAGAATTTCACCTTTATGGTGAGTTGAACTATCACAGAATTGTGTAAGTTCATGATCCCACAAGTGGGACTAGAAGATCAAGGGTAGGGGAGAAAGAGCAATTTAGCTAGGTTTCTGTGAGCATAATGATATCCAATTCATTAGTCAGGATAAGATCATAGCTATCTGTGGCATGTTTGCTAGCTGATCTGCAATTGAGAAGTACGCATTTCAATTGGTTGGTCAACTGAGGAGTCAGGGTCTGGAGGGTGTTAACTCGCTTGAGGTTTTTGCTATTTATAGATCTGGGATTGTAGACAGGTTCTCTGTCAGGGTTAGTGTGGATAGTTTGGATTTGACCCGGTAGGGACTTGTCAGGGCCAGGAGGGAGGGAGTAAGAGATGAGTAGATCAAGGATCTCAATAGCCGACAGATAGTCCTTAAATCTTCTGTGGACTTGATGAGACTCTGTTGGGGAAGGGAGGGGAGCCGGAGGTGAACGGAAGGTGATAGGTGTTGTGTGGGTGATAGGTGTTGTGTGTGGCAGAAGGTGTAAAGGCGAGGAAAAGGGCATGATAGGGTGGATCAACCAGGGAGGGTCCCTAGAAGAGGAGGGGGTGGGGAGTAGGGAGAGGAATCCTCAAAGAGGGAACCAGTTTGACACCGTAAGGAGCCCGGGGAGGTGCAAGAAACTGTAGATCCAGTAGCTGCTTGGTTCGTAGGTGATGTGGACTGTGAAGGTTCTGATGATCCTAGAACAGGATGCTGGATGGAACCAAAGTCGCTTCGGGGGTGAGGAGGGTTATGATCAGATTTGATCACCTCAGGGCTGAGGAGGGATGAGATGTTGATGCTGTTTGTGAAATCCTGTTATGAGGCTGAGGGAGAAGCCATGGAGTTAGTGGCTGTCTTGAGGAAGGGGAAGATGTTATCCATCTTGGCTAAATTGTCATTCGAAGCTTGAATTAGGATAACTCCATTATTGTAAAGGGAAATGGTGGCGTTTGCGTTGTAGAGTGACGAGGGCGAGGCTGTAAGTTTGAGGCCGTACTGTGTTTTTCTGGTACCTGTTATACGAAGCAAGGAGTAGAAGACATTCCTCCATCGTGCCCGTTTTCTGGTGTTGAATATCAAATCATTGGTTAATTTCCCTTTATTTGCACAGAAGTAAAAGTCAGATATGAGAATTTCATGTCGGGTTCTTAGAAGTCTATGATTGAGTTTCTTGGCCGCATTTTTAGATACATTGGGAGGGTAGTTGATCTTGAAGGTATGGCGACCGATTTGGACAAGCTCTGTATCCATTCTGAGATGGTGCAGGTGAGGCGTTATGAGTGGTGGGGCAGATTTATGAGTGTTCCAATTCATTGATAGAAGGGGGTTGATAGGAGGAGTTCCTTAGCTCTGACATGTGGGAGATATTTGAAAATCCTGTTCCAGACTAAGATATGGTTGGGGAATTTCTTATGAAAAATCACGTAGTAACTGGACTGGTTAGTGAGTATAGTTCTCTTCCGTTTACCATCAGTGATTACCATGTAGTTCCAAACATTGAAGCACCAATTAAATAATATTATTTAAACAAAAAAATAAACTAGGCAAAGAAGGAAAATAACAGTGGGTAGTGGCAAAAAGCATCAGCTGATTCTGTGGCAGCTGGACTTGTCAGTGATCTAAGTTTCCTTCCATTTCTGGTCTATGAAATTCCCTTCTGTCCAAAAAGTTGTGGCACCAGGTAGTTTTAAAACTACATACAGAAGGTAAGTGGTAATAGGTGGGGATCTACTTAATTCAGCTGCATCAGTACTGTAAGGACTGAGGACTGCTCATTCCAAGATGGCTGCCAAATCGGTAGATGTAAGAGGGGTTTTGATTCCGGTGGTACTCTTTCAGTTTCAATTTGAAGGGGAATCAGGGATCATAGTCTCATTTTCATGACTATGTTCAATTAGCCAGGTTCCGAGTCAATGGGGGTGACATATGAATTCAAAATGGAGGTCCTGGGTTCCACAATTGATTGGGGGCACTGGGTGAGTCCAGTTCTACAGCCTCTGTGAGCTTGGACTCCGATTCCAGACTCCCAGACCCTGTCAACACAGGGAAAAGTACAGGTACACTCCTCCGGTGACTGCACGAAAACGAGAGGGCAGTCTTTCAGCCACATATATTAGCTAAAAAGGAATGAAAAGAAAAGGAACACTCAAGAGGAAAGAGCAGCTGGTGGCAAGTACCTCCACTCGGGGGCAGCAGGCAGCAGTGGGTCAAGCCGTGACAGACAGAGCACTCATGAACCACCAGGTGGGTCGACAACAGGACTGCTCATCTGAAATCCTCAAGGTGGCTGTAGTCTCATGTTAGCGCGGTGATGCACCGGGTTCCTTGGCCCCTTTGGTGCATACAACAGCCAGATATACCACGCCGTATTTAACGTGTTTCCGCTACGAAGCATCGATATCCCGACTCCGTTGTTGGGTTCAGCGTGAGTCAGACATCCGATCAGCCTGATGCCGGCGGGGCGATGGCGAAGTCGCAGGTAACCTGAGAGGCTGTGTAGGATCCCTGTTCCATTCGTGGGGAAAAGTGGCATAGATGTCCATGGGAATAACAGGATATTCACCGTTTGGTGATCCAGTCCCTCAGGAGCTCGTCTCCGATGCTCCTATCCTGACGGCCATTTTAGGTCATCATTTTAGGTTATCTAAAAGATGCAGGATGCCAAAAGCAGTATGCATTTTTACTTCTGTCACTTACCAACTGTTGAAATAAATAATATAGTGCAGAACACAATCTTTTTTTCACGATTTTCCATGACTTCATGATGAAGATGTGGTAAGTGAAACACAACATTCAGATTCCCATTAGCACAGCAGTTGATCCCTGAACTATTTTCCAACTGGTATCCTACAATGTCATAATCACGTTCCACTTTTTTTTTTCTTTACACCTTCAACTTTCTCTTGAATTGGTTTCTTATTTTGAACCTCACTTGACTGTTTGATATATTTCCATTTTGGACACACTATATGTTTCTCATATATTGGATATTCGCCTACATGAGGAGCATAAAGTCTTCTTAAAGATTGTACTCTCTTACACAATTTGAATCAGCACTAAGCTTTTTCTCATCAAAATCTATCAAATACAAACCAGACAATGTTCTTCCTCGAGACAATGCAATGTTTACCATTCCCTCTTTGAACACCATACTTCCAATATTTACAAAAGCTGTGTCTATACTCAAACCTTGAGTTACTGCATACGCTAGAGACAGAGGAAACTGTTGTCTATGAACATACAAGTCCTTTACAGCAAAAAAACTACAACACAACGGCCAATCTGTCTAATCTCATTAATCTAATCAGATTTTATAATTAGTGCTGCTCTGCGGGTCGGGGCTTTCATCAGTCTAAAATCCTGTTCTACTTCCCTCCATCCAGCGGTGCATAGATGAGGAAATCCTTCCCCTGCAAGTAGCGGCTCAATTCCTGCCAGAGCGCTGCCATTATCGCGCTCCCTGCTTCGTCATTCCTGGGTGACAGCATGGGCCTAAGATGGCAGCTCCCCTCCGTAACAGACGATGATCGGTGAGCGCTTATACGTTCCACTGCGGAGCGCTCTGACTGTGTGGATTGGCAGGTGCTGACTATACAGCAGGTGTCGCGGACCTGCGGCGGCGCCTCCAGCGACATCGGACACTTGAATGTGGACCGCCCACAGCCTGAAGGAGCGGCAAGATCGGTAAGGGGCAGAGGGTGGCATCCGTATCCAGCGGTGTAGCGGCGAGTTCATCCCCGCCTCTGCGATCTCCTGCCGGGGGCGCCGGCGCATCGTTTGCAGTGCGTGGCTGTGGGGATCAATAGGCCGCACTTCTGTGACTGTGCTGCCCGGTGCTGCTGGCTGTATTGCGGCCACCGCGCGCCTCCTTCACTCCGATACTGGCCGAAATTAAGTGCTACAGCTCCAATTGTGTAGGCGGTGGAGCATTGTGAAGAACACGCGCTTGTGTCCAAGGTCCATAGCTGAGTGCGGCACTCTCAATGTGGTGCTGCTGACGGCCTGGGGTGCCCCTGCCGTGATTGACTCCACTGCGGCGCCGGATCAGTCTGGGTTCTGTGCACACAGCCGCCATTTTGGATTCCTGGCACGCGACGGTGTGCTGTTGCCTTAGGGGACTGCAGCGTTCAAGCGTGGTGAGTGTGGCATTATAGTACGGCACGCTCTGGCCTCTTCCTGGGCATGACTGTGTCTTCACGCCTCTTGCGGTGCTCACCCTCCTGCATCTGCTGAGCTGTCCTCCTTTGTGCCCTGTACCATTGTAGCTGTGGCTGTTAGCCGATGTGGCACTGGCGATCTGCCGGCTGTGGATGATGCTGCTGCGCATTTGATGGTGGATGTGGGGATTGCCTACTTGGTGCTGTTGTGCTGCCCCATGAACTTGGCTGCTGCACTCCTAGAACGATACTGCATTAGGTTCATGGTAGATACAGCTGGCGACTATCACCCCTGATCAGTATTACAGCAGCTGAGTGGAGTGCTTGTTGTGGAGTGACCTAGTGTGGCGAGATACAGAGGCTGGCGCATTCTTTCCTAGTAGTGCGCTACTTCTCTTACGGCGTGGTGTGATCTTTGACGCTGCGCACACCCTAAATGATCCATCTCTCGCTATTGCATCCAGAATCGCAGACCAAATCTGTGGGTGCCCTGACCCTACAACTGGGCAACTGGTGACTGAAGCCCTTCGCTGCCCCAGGTGGTCGGTGTATTGCTGCGAACTGCGGAGGCAGCACATCAGTACTCCACCCAACGTGTCTACAACTGGCAGATTGGGCCGCTGCAAAAATGGGTAAACCAGACAAGCAGCAACCTAAGCTCTCATTTGAATCTAAACGCCTCACTAAATCCCGCACTTCGGCTGCATCGGATACTGAGCCAGAACTGGAACCTGGCTCTGGCGCGAAACTAGAACGCATGATGCTTGCTATGCAACACAGTTTGCAGGCGATTGATAGTAACATTGACAACCTCAATTTAAGGATGGACAATATGGCGGTAAAACTTGACAAACATGGCTCCCGCATCATGGAGGCTGAACAGCACATATCTACCGCGGAAGACCAGGTAGGGATCGTTAGCGAATCATGCGCACAAATGGAGAAGCTCCTGGCCATAGTTCAGGCAAAGAATGAAGATCTTGAGGCCAGGTCCCGGCGCAACAATCTCCGAATTACTGGAGTGCCTGAATCCACCAATACAGGAAAAATTGAACTTTATGCAGAGGCCATGTTAAAGGACATGCTGGGTGCAGAGCATTTTTCTGATATGTTGATTGTAGAGAGGGCACATAGGTCCTTAGCACCCAGGCCCGTACCGGCCGCTCGGCCACGCCCTATTATAGCTCGCCTTCTCAATTATCGTAATCGCAACACTGCACTGTGTCTGGCGTGAGAGAAGGGTAATACCACATACCAAGGAGTGCAAGTTGCCCTGTTCCTGGACTTCATGACTGCGGTGCAGCAGGCGAGACGCGAGTTCCATTCGGCGAAGAAAAAACTGCAAGCACTCCAAATCCAGTACGCTATGCTGTACCCGGTACGTCTGCGGGTGCAGCACAAAGGTAAAGTGAAGATTTTTTACAACACCAAAAGACGCCCTGCAGTTTGCACGCCAAGTGGAGCGACAGGAATCCTCTAAAGCGGCAAATGATGATGCGGACACTGAAGACTGATGCATTCTGCAGCGCAAAGCGCTGGTTTTTGGTACCATCTTTATAATTATTGCTGTCTACAGCTGGTTTCTTGTTGATACTCTTTGCTGTCCTACTATATACTCTTTATTTCTCTTCGACACTGCTTATGTTGTGATATGTACTCCAAGCCCCCAATCCCTTAAGTAGTCATGACTGATATAATATTTGTGAGGAGGCATGCTCTGCCACTGGGGTCCCCGGTGCGCACCTGGTGGATATTCCTAGCAAAGGACAAGAATGTTGTGGGTTGGACACTATGGCGCTCACTGAACTATGGGCCTAACGCACTCGGCATGCGCCTGGGCAGGAATCCCTATGCACTTCATTGGCATGGGATGTAGCTGCTATGATTGCTAGACATTGATCATGCTTCTTTTATAGCATGGTATACATGCCACATAGTATATTACATGGGGCTCTGTAGTGCGAATTTTGGAAATTGCCGTTAATGTTGCAGCCTCCTGTCTTGATGTGTCGATGGAGAACCTCTGAAGCACGCTACACATGATTTTCTTGACACTCTGCTGGATGGGGTTAGTGTTTTTTTTTTCTCCTTTTAGCCCTGACCCCCTCCTGACTACCGCAGGGAGGCTGCACGGCTACTGGCATTCCCCCAAGAGTCCTTAGCATAATTGGGATGCTAAAGTGGGTGGGGGGGTGAGTGGGGAATTTGTTGTTTGCACTTGCTTGAAATGCAGATTGCATTGGTGGCAAAAGGTACAGGTACAGTTCAATGGCACAGGTTTACATGCTGACACGTTTGATAACGAAATATGTCACCATGACGGATAGCGGTGGTAATATCATCACATGGATGACATGGAACGTGCAGGGACTAAAAAATCCCAAGAAGACACTGCAAGTATTGGCATACCTAGATCGACATGGTATTCAATTGGCTCTACTCCAAGAGACTCACCTCACTAAACATACCACTAAGACAGTTGCTACTAGATGGGCTGGAGTCCGCTTGGCATCTTCATACTCCTCCTATGTGCGAGGAGTCATGATTTTAGTTAAGAAAAATGTATCTTTTGATCTCTTACATGTGGATGCCGTTGACCAGGGACGTTATATAATAGCACAAGATAAACTCTGCGGTACGTTAATAACCATAGCTAATGTATATGGCCCTAATATAGACAACCCTGCTTTTTATGACACACTCTGGAACAAGATACATATGCTTCCCCCTGCTGCACTTATTTGTGGTGGTGATTTTAATGTTGTATTAGTCTCCAGTGAAGACAGGAAAACCTCTGCAGAATATACGCATAAGAAAGCTACTATATCTGTTCTAGATGGTATGAAGGGCTTGGGTCTACTGGATGTCTGGCAGCTAAGACACCCTGGTCGGCGTGAGGGCACCTGTCACACCTATGTTCAATCTTGGTCCATGATAGACTTTTGGCTAGCCACCCATGATGTGAACACGTGGATCACTTCAGTCCGACACCTGCCTAAGACATTGTCGGATCATTCCCCGGTAGTACTATGCATGTCTGTGCCTACACACACATCGTCCCAATTTCAGTGGCACTTGCAGGCATCCTCACTGCTGGATCAAGTGTTCCGTGAGGAACTAAAAGAAGTGATACTTGAATATTTTAATACTAGTATTGGCTCAGTACAAAGCATGGAAACGATATGGGAGGCATTCAAAGTCACAATACGTGGTGTCTGTATGGAAATACAAGCAGGTGTTCTTAAATCTTTAAGAAATACCATGCAGAGACTTGAACGTGAATTAGGCGACCTTGAATGAGCATATACACTCACAGCAAATGCGACAACCCAAGCATCTATTAGATCAAAAATTACAGAATACAATGAGACGGCGGAGCGAGAGGTGAAACATAAATCACGCAGGTGGACAGCTAGTTACTATCATACCTCACAACTTGAAGAAATCACAGAGATAGATGGGTCACTTGAAAAATGGGATGCTATTTTACCAGAGACCTTTTATTTTATGGCTCAACAAACTGAATAATTAACTATATCTCCTGTACATGCTATGTTACTTCATTTTTATTTCTAGCCACTACCTGTGTTACAACCTATGATGACAACTGTGAGTACTGTACCAATTCATTCCTATGTACTTTATCAATGTCTGCAACTGATGGTAAAGTTTTGATTGTTACGTTCCTGAAATTCAATAAAACTTTAAAAAAAATATATATATTTTATAATCAAAAATTCTATTATGAAAATTTACAAAATCAACAACTTTTCCAATTGCTTCATTTACTAATCCTTCTTCTACATTCAAATTATGCCGCAAAATTACTCAACAGTTTTTACATACATGTTAACTCTTTTGTAATCCTGTAGTTTTAGATACAGACTTTTCCAAAGAATCCAATTTAGCCTGGAGTTTCTCAGTAAGAAGAATTGTCACTCTCTGGTGTTCGATTTTGTCAATAGCTTTAATTTCCAGTTTAAGAAGTTTATCAATAACTATAGAACACTCTTGCAGTGTAGGCATTAGGCACACTATACATTAGGCAAACTATAGACTTGTTTTCTATAAGCATTTTTGCACATTACTTCTGCTGCTGTTTTTTCAAATGTATACAAGTTCCTTAGTAGCCGACTTTCTAAAGCTTGTTTACCATGTTCCGTCAACATACCAATTCTTGTGTCTTTAAGAACATTTCCATAATCTTCATCACTTGCTTGTCGCATATTTTAACAAGTTCTTGATATTCAAAGTTTAACCAAATATTTACATTCCCAATACTTCCCAAAGAATTCCTTGTGTCTTCATGCAGAAGTATTTTAAATACAGGTTGTCTTTTAAGGGGGGTAAGTTGTAGTAGGTCTCCAAATACAATTAAATATTTTCCTCAAAACAGAACGTCGTAATCTGTTTTTAAAATCTGTTGCATCCACAAGTGTACAAACGAAAGCATTACGTTTACGATACTCACCTCAATGATTAAAAGTTTTAGTTTCTTCAGTACCATTGAGACTTCATCTTCATAACAAGCTTCTCTCGATAGCTTTTGATATTCAAATGTATTATCATGTTTAACAAGTAGCATAAGTAATCGATGTAAAGTAATACCTTTAATGTTGTGTGCTGCTAATCCAGTTGGAGCTGTTATGACACAAGATAAATATGAATCTGTAGTTTTGTGTATATAACTGCTCAAAACTTTAATTAAGAAACTGTTTTCTGTTCTAGCTTGACCACTAATGTACATTAGAATCGGTTTAAATTATGAACATTGGAATTCTTTTTTTCTTGGAGCAAACTATGTTCTACCTGTTGTTTGACTTGTAGATATATTTCTTTTTGTTCAATATTCCTCTAACTTTTCAAACTGAAAAATATTCTAGTTGTGCTTGCTGCATTGCAGTTTCTACCACCTTTGTGGGTATTGCTGCTTCATTTTCAATAATTGGTTGTCCCAGTGGATCTTGAGTCAGTGGACCAGAACTTTGACTGCTTTGTGAACTTTCTCTAGCTATTTCATTTGCAATAGTAACATCTTGTTCAATATCATTATTTAACATTTGTATGCAAGTTAAAAAAAACATACTCAGAATACTGCCTTTAGTTGCATTAAAAGAATCTTCATAGCAATCAAAATATCCAAGTAATTCTGTTTCATTACGCCAAGGCTTGAACAGTTGCAGAAGTGCTAAATAGAAAATTCTCTCATCTGCAGTTTCACAACTCAGTTTTCTGTGGTTAATATTATTGCCTTTGACATGTTTCACTAAACATCCATCACATCCAATTACTGCATATTTGTCATCTTTTATATTTTCTCTAACCTTCTTTTTAAACCTATAATGCTGAAGTATTTCATACAGACATAGGTTTTCAGGATGTGGACAACTTTTGGGATAGTATGTATCCAACTTATCATATTTGACAAACATCAACACTTTCTGGCTCATACTGTCATAAGTACCATACCACGTTATGATTGCTAGTCCACACACTTCTCGGTTGTGCTGTCATGCACAGTCATCTGCATAGGAATAGCAATTCTTTGCTATTGTTTGATATTGAATTCTACACTCATTTATGAACAGGTATAATTATCAAGAACTATTGTATTTGTGAACCGTTAGTTGGAAAGCTTTGCACATGGGTTAGAAAACAGTTGTTCACAAGAACTGCCATGTGTTTTAAAATGAAGACTCAACCATTATACACACACTTCCTCCAACATGTGTATTCAAATCAGGTACCTTGTGTACAAGTGACTGCAGACAACAAGCCACTGCCACTGATTTAGCATGTGTAGTCAAATTAGTCTCCCGCACGTGAGCACTGCCAGCACATGTGCTTTCAACCTATTTAAGGCTCAATTGCACAACTGAACATTGCTTAGCATCGTTTCTTTGGAAGAGAGTCCACTTACCTGAAGTCTCTGGTCCTGCGGTCCTGTTCCTGCTTCCTTCTCCTGTTTTCCGGATTGGGGGCATTTCCTGCGGCCTACGGCTCTCTGCAGCATCTATCTGCCACCACACGCTTCGTGGCTCTTCCATTGGCCAGATACCATTGGAAAAGAAAAGAAGGTCAAGTTTGACGGTAAAAGCTAACCAAAAGTATTTTATAGAAAACTTTATATTAGTTGAACCAAGTTATAGACAAAATCCTTTAAATCTACCTTGGGAACTGGTACCAGAATCATTTCTGTGCTCAGTTTTGAGAACAAATAAGTAGACCAAAAACGCTACGGAGGCAAGAGCGTTTGGCACTAATTGCAACCTTTTATGACATTCTGAGACATTTTGTGCACAGCATTAACAACAAGGAAACGGACTAGAAAACGCTATTGAAGCTTAGCATTTTTTTTTAAACATAATAATTTACTTCATTTGTGATAAACATCGTTCTCTTATAGAATGGTATAGTGCTTAATCCTTTATTATATTTATAATATTTACTCACCTGATGTCAAGTGAATGAACAGATTGTCTAATTATTGTTATTTATGTGCTCACAGATCTATTGTTAACTGAACATTGTTCACAGATCCCTTCCCAGCTAATTGGTGCTTCTAGCAAATCTCATACATATCTTTGTTAATTCCCTAATGTTAAAAGTAATAGTTTGACTCTCAATTGCATGTATATAGATATATATATTGTACTACAGCACACAATAGGAGAACTCTTGAAACTCATGGTGTTTAATAATGTTTCTTTTTATTAGCAAATATTAACAATCATGAACCTCACCTACAGCCAGTTTGAAATCCCTGAAGATTCCAGTTCTTATTCTGAAGTGGCTGGCAGTCTTGTTTTATTTCTCCTGTTTCTACTCAATCCATATTCCCTTCCCCATGGGACATCTCAATAGCTTGATCTTAACAAATTCATCATTTTTTGTGTGCTTTCAGAGGGATTTGGGAATAGACCTCCCCAAGTGGAACCACCTGGATTTCACGTGAGTGGCTATCTTGACACATACTGTATTAAGTATTCAATTTCTTGTAAAGATTTCAATACTCTGTTTCGTGTGTAGACAAGACCTAGACTTATCCAAATGATTCCTCTTGACTTTGAATATAAACTGGCAAGGCTCAAGCAATCTGAACATTCATAGGATCCAATCTCTCTATGGCAAAGCATTTTCAAGCTGAAGTTAAACAACTTCTTGCGAAGACTCTTTCCTGCCGAATTTTCTTCCCACATTTCTTTCATCTCTGTCTTTTCAGATTTTGTCATATATAATGTAACATAACGAGCAACAGCAATTGAATTATCTGCAACATACTGAATATCCATGTGTTCATTCCACATTTTCAACATAACTGGATTGTAGTCATAAATGTACTTTGAAGGTTCTGTTCTTTTTAAGTTGTACGTATTCTCTGGAGATTTTCAAGTTATGGTATGTCTTACTGCTAAGAACGACATTTTGTATAAAATTTCCCTTTACATTTGTATTTTCGTCTACAGTATTTCCAACATCCATGGCTTTGAAAACGTAAAACTTTTTGCCTCAAGCTGTTTTCTCCTCCTTCTCTTAAATGGCACATGTAACATACTATTCAATGAAAGACAAAAAGTTTCACCACTATCTGTTCTAAATTTTGGTGCATTCTTTATACATAATAGCATGTGTATATGAGGAGCACCTCTAGCTTGGTACTCTTTTCGTCAAAAGAAATCAGTTACCTCTCCAAGAGGTAGAATGTTGCCATTGCAGATAAATGACATTATAGCTTGAATCTATGGTTAAACTACCTGTAGCCATTTACAGGATACAAGGAGCAGAGTTCTCCAGCTGTCTTCAATTCAATGTTTTTAACATTTGAATTTGCTTCTCGTAGGAATGAAAGTAAATCATCCCACGCATATTCAGCACAGCTAAGCGTGAGAAACCAAGTAGATGTACCCAGGTGTACCTAGGTTTCTTAACTTGAATTTAAGTTCACCATGACGACGATACCAATATTCATTGGTACCAAGTTGGCATGCAATCAAATTTATTAACTGAGATTCTACATTTTCATCTCTTTGTTCAACTTGGTCCGTGAACTCTTTTGCAGAAACATGTTGAAGATGATCTCCTGTTTTTAATATATTGTTCACTACATATGAAAGTGCAGACAAATCACTCTCAAACAGAAGATGAAATATATATGGAATGCACTTCTGAAATCTTGGATCTTCATAATACATTCTTGTTGATCAGTATTCTGAAGCAGGAATCAGTGCAGCTCGCTCATCAAATTGTGCACCTTTTCCAAAGGGGAATATTTGTGGAAAACAACGAGCTTCTAAACGTTTTTTCCCATACACTTATGGGAGTTCTCTTTGCATTCATTTGAAATAATTCAATACTATTTCCAATAACTTCTTTCAAATGCAGAGGATGTATTGTATAATGTTCATAAATCACTTCAGCCCTGAACTTGTCCACTTTTTCAATTTGGCCACTTGACATTAGTGTTTCATCTTGTAAGCATATTACTTGTTTATCAAGATTTATATTCTTATAACAAATGTTAACCTGTACCTGGTATCATGTCTCTTTGTATAGTTTATTAACATGTACAAACATTTGCAAGATGTTCCTACTCTTTATTGGTACACCATTTACTATAATAACTACTGGCCCATTTTCCTCTCTCTTTACACCAGCAGTTTCAATGTTTTTCTTAAAATCTAAAGGAAGTTACACAACTCTTCCTTTAAGACCTTTTTGCAAATCTGTTAGTGGCACCTTACTTGTTTTAGGCTCCATACAAACTATGGTCTGAAATGGGTGTACAGATTGAATAAGAATAGACTCGTATATATTTAAATCTGCCAGTTCCTTAAGCAATAGGTACCAACTCTAAGTTGTTATGTACTGCTCTAGCTGGAATGTTGTTGTCTTCTAATTTGTTGTAACAGTACTTATAAATAACTTGATCACCAGCCAAGTCAAACTGACTTTCTACAAACAAATAAACACAAAATTGCTGCCATATATCATTGTTTTCCTTTTCACTTTTTAAATATAAATCAACATTCCTAGTTTGACTACTATAGTAAATATGTCGACAACAAATACAAATATAGTTTGGTTTTTCAGATGAAACTGTGTTAAACTTTGTAATTTCTTCTGCAAACTCATCAATACTAATCTCTTTCTTGTGTTCTTCAATACCTATACTTATCAAACTCTCAGTTTCTTTACACTCCTCCTCTGAAAATGAAACTGTATATCATCACAAACATTCTGTACATCTGATACAGAGCCGTGCAAAAGAGCTGTGTTCATTTCACTTAAACTTAATGCAGGAGTTTTTACATAGTAGAGGCTCCTTACTAACTTCTGCATTTCAGAGTGGTATACAGCTAACATTCTTAAATGATGAAAGGTACTTTGGCACACTTTTCTTGAAAGTCAAGCCAGAGAATGACCTTGCAACTTAGTATATTTTCTTATTTTACATGGATCTAGCACTTGTAACATCTGTATCTTGCCCTTGTAACATCTGAATCTTCTGTTTAACACTTTTTTTGGCATATTGTCGTAAAACAAACCGTAATATGTCAATTGATTCCTGTTGAATACTGCTACAATCCCAAATATATAAAGGAGCTTGTGTACGCCTTCCTTAAACTTCCTCAGCTACTACTTCTACCACAATCCTAGGAACCATTTTGGAATGGGAGAACCATCTTTCACCTCATAGCATCGACCACTAGTATGAACTGCATGTACTAATATGTTCTCTTGAAAATAGATTTCTTCGCTAAAGAAAGGCTCGGTACTGAAAGTGTACTTCCATTTACCAGTAAAAGTTTTACAAAAGTTACTTCTATTAACCCGTCTTTTTCTTTTGCGTTTCTCCTTCATAAACACCACTGTTTTATCCAATGTTCTCGTTCTCTTCAAAATTATTATAAATATTTTTTGTTTCAATTCAAAAGCTCTATATACTACACTTTCAATCTGTTGCTTTTTCTTATAAGCTGCTGAACTTCTTTTATTTCTTTTACAATTTTCTAAAAATATTTTGAATTACTCTTCTTCTAAACATTCTTCCTTTATCCTTATGCTCTTTCTGCCTTCTTGTAATATGCACTTGTTTTTGCCATAAAATGATATTTTTTTATCATGACAATTCTTGTTTTTCTTCTGATTTGTTGTAACATTTTTCTTTTTTTTTAAGCACATTCAACTTTTTTCAATCTCTGCAAAACTGTTTTAAGAAACTGTTTAGTTCTCTTACTAGAAGGGTTTTTTCCTGTATGACCTTTTGCACTTTTTCCTCTTTTCACTTTTCTTTAAGTAGTACTGTTTTTTTTTTCTCTCTTCTCTTTTCATGTTTTCTTGCCATCTTCAATTTTTCCCCCAAATAATGTAAATATCTAAAAAACAAAGAATAGTTTCAATAGTTTGTTACATCAATTGATAATTTTAAATTAATTTTATATTAAAATTCATAGTACTCAACAAGCATTTGCTTACAATTACATTGGCATTCTCTTCATAACAGATACATATGTAGGATACCTAAAAATGCACATTAGCAAAGCTATAAATAGTTGAGAGTCTGGACGAAAACATTTATAAATTACTATACACTTTCATTTTGTAAATCTCTGTTCAAGAAGATGTATGCATTACATTTTGCTTATTAAACAGGGCAGTCAGATTTTTAACTCTATAGTCTAGTGGTTCTATGATCGCTAACTAGGTAAATGATCTAGACTTTAGCGTCTAAATGTTGTAGTAGGACTTCCGTGACATATAAATAGGTAACAGATCTCTGCTTCTGCTATTGAATGGTGTAGAACGACTGACCAGATTTGTGCACCTGTATGATAAGTGACATAGTTTTTAAGTTAGAGTCATCAGTTGCACACACAACTCGTGTCAAGATACATGTACAAGTAGACACATACCTCAGTCACGAGAGCAGGCAGACCATTAAACGTGAAGGAGTGCACTTCCCATTTCAAGCAGACACCTACATTTATACGGCCTAATTCGAGTGTACCTTTCCAGAAACTCATACAAACTAGCCTACTCACTAATTCCTCTGCCAACATGTCTTAAACCTCACTTGCAGCTTCACTATTCACTGACTACTCAGAATGTTGGTTTGAGCCATATATAAAACATCAACCCTTCCGATGTCACTGTTTTATCATGTTTCTGAAGTATAGGATAGGATAATTTTTATAAAGCGCACTTATAACCGAAGGTGTCAAGGTGGCAGGCAGACGGAGGGGGAGAGAAGCGCACCTACAACCATCTAAGATGAAAATAGCCATGTTTTCAGACGTTTTCTGAAAACCGGGAAAGGCTGCATTGGAGATGACTGTGGGTAAGGAATTCCAAAGCTTGGTGGCTGCTACAGAAAAGGAGCGCCCCCCACATCTGGACTTACGAAATCCAGGAGACAATGGCTTGTTGGGCACCATGTTTTGAGGATTCTGCTCATGCACAGAACTATGCACAGGAAACCAGGACCTCAGTGAATTGTGGTGTACCAAAAAACTCACCTCAGTACCCAGAAGCCCTATCCGACTAGCATCAGTGTCTCATTCGTTCTCCGTATCATCTCGAAGATACCATTGATTAGACAACCCAGAACAAGCAACTTAGAGTACTCTCAGGAATGGTGAGAATCAGAAACACCTGTTTGTTATTATTCTCATATAAATCCACAACAAGAGTTATCAGAGGCACAGAAAAGTTTAAAATGTTTATTTTTAACTACGTGCTCTAAGGTGCAGTACTTTGTCTAACATAAGCAGACAAATGATTAAAAATAAAACCATCAGCATTGTTACAATGCCATAGAAAATGAAGGGAGAAATCATATTAAAAATGATAGTGGAAAACAAGTCCTATAATACTTTGTGAACCACCCTCCCTTGGCTAGTAAACTAGTTTTATAAACTAATAGAAGGTCTCTAGGTTTGAATGGGGAACCCCATACCTCAAAGGTCAGCTTAGGTGAATCACATCACAGGATCAGCTCTGCTCTCTGTGTCTGGAAAGGTTTTCTCCAAGTGTCTGAATCATGTATGCAGAGTGCAATATTAAAGGCACCCGAGTTTCAGATATTTGCAGCTGTGTGCGTGTTGTGTCTAGAGCGTGGGCCGATCAACCTGAATTCAACAGCATACATTGTTATTTGACCTTGACGGCTTCTGCACACAGTGTTCAGACTAAGATCGTGGTGTTCAGACTAAGATTTGAGCACAGGGACTGTCGGATTGGGATAATGCTTAATATTTCCAAAAATACTGAACAACTTAACGCCTATTTACAAAAAGGTCCCTTTCTAGACCAACAGCTACCGTGCTGCCAAATTTGGTGTAATTCCGTTCTGCAGTTTGGGCTGTAGTTGTGTCTAAAATCTCTATGGCAATTAACATGGTGAAAACTCATTTTTGGACCCCTCCTTTTTCTCAGCTCCCTCTTGACGGATCACCACAAAACATTCAAGACAGCAGCTGAAGTGACCATCATACTAGTTTTGAAAATTTCATGAGGATTCAAACGATGCCAAAGTTATTTGCAAATGAAAAAAATGTTCCTCCTATGGAAACTAGGTCCTAACTATAACTACATATTGGTGACTACCAAAATAAATAAATATATACAATAAAATATATAATAAATATATAAATATGTGTGTGTGTGTGTGTGTGTGTGTGTGTGTGTGTGTGTGTGTGTGTGTATATATATATTCACTGAAAAAAACATAGGTTTCAGGGACGTTATAGTTAGAAATTAGCATTTAAAAAACCTTGGAAATTCACTGAAAAAACCATAGGTCAGTTCAGAAACGTTATAGTTACTTGTACATTTGACTCATATAAAACCTGAGAAATTTCCCGTTATAGTTAGTTGAGCTAACTATAACTTGCGCGCCCGCATTGCACTGGTGATGACATCACATATTACATCACTCATGACATGGTCAGTGACATCACTCATGACATCACTGATGACATCTCAAATGATATCACTGATGACATCACTGATGACATCATCCAGTGAATGTGTGTTTCTGTAAAGTTTAAATATTTTTCATATATATCTATGCCAAGGTCTATTGAAGAATGAGTGGATGTAGAAGTGTCTGAATGGATTATTTAGTAGATGCATGACTTACTGTATAAGTCACTGATTTAAGGTTACTGAATGCATGGGTTAGTGACTAAACTGTGTGAATGTCTATATTAGTCTCTCAATAGATGTGTAAGTAGGTGCATGGGTTGGTGAGTAGCTATATCAGTGTCCATATGGGTTATTGATTGATTGTATGAGTATCTGTATGGGTGTCTGAGTATCTATGTGGGTGGGTGGGGGTGTCTAACTCTCTGCATACATGTCTGAATGGCTGATTAACGGGATTCAAAAGTGCATCTCGGAAGGGCTGTATGGGTAGCTGACTGTGTGTACAGGTGTGTTGATTAGTGAATTGATGTCTCAGTTGTATATATGTGAGTAACTATATATGTTTTTAGACAGTATATGTGATTGTTGGGGTGTATAATTGACTATACGTGAGAGAGAGTGATTGCAAGAATGTCTACATACATGAATGTGTACTTGTATTAGTGATTGTATAAGAGAGTAAGTATGTGTTATTATCTACATAAATAAGGGAGGTGGTGTGTGTATAAATAAGTCAGGTGGTGTGTATATATCTGCATAGGTGAGTACATGGGTGTGTGATTGATTTTTGTCATGACTGAGTAGATGTGTGAGTAACTCTATGGATCAGTAGCACTGTGTGAATGTATGTATAGGTGTATGAGTGGATATTATACTGATGTAATGATGAGTGACAGCATGTATGAGTGACTGGATGAGTGTATGTCTAGCTCACAATATATAGATAGGAATCAGTGGATGGGTATCTAGTATCTGGTATTGGTGTGTCTATGGTTTCTAAAATAGTAGTCTGTATTTTAGAGTACGTGTATCAAAGGTTATATTGGAGTGTGAGGAGGTGTGTCAGATTATCACGTGGATGATGTAATCAGTGATGTCATCAGTGATGTCATGAGTGATGTCACTGACCATGTCATGAGTGATGTAATATGTGACGTCATTAGCAGTGCATTGCGGGAGCGCGAGTTATAGTTAGCTGAACTAACTATAACGGGGGAATTTCACGGGTTTTGTACGAGTGCAATGTCCAACTAACTATAACTTTCCCTAAAACCTATGTTTTTTTCAGTGAATTTCTAAGGTTTTTTAAATGCTAATTTCTAACTATAATGTCCCTGAAACCTATGTTATTTTCAGTGAATTTCTAAGGTTTTTTAAATGGTAATTTCTAACTATAACGTCCCTGAAACCTATGGATTTTTCAGTGAATTTCTAAGGTTTTTTAATTGCAAATTTCTAACTATAACGTCTGTAAAACCTATGGTTTTTTCAGTGAATTTCAAAGGTTTTTTAAATATCAAACTACTATTCTGCTATTTGTCATTAGTACTGTTTTTTCTAAATTTTCAACTACATAAAATAAACTGCAAAACAGCTATGTAATGTAATATATTTCACAAAATACAGTGAGTTTTTAAATAATACAAAATAATTTAGCATTCAGAAAAAAAAAATTCTCCCTTTTTTGCTGTCATCAGCTTCTACTTAACTTCACTATTCACAGTGATGTCAGTGTAGTTTCATCATAAACAGCAGGGAAAAGAACCAATCAACTAGATTGTTACAAAAAAACAAATCCCTAATTCTCGTAAATATAATACAAAATGAACACAAATAACACATCCAATACTATTTCCAATCTTCAAATCTTACCTTTACTTTGTAGTTTCTGTTCACCTTTTCCTATACGCCAAATAATGTATCAAAAATTACGCTTTGAAATCAACCAGTATGAATTCCTTAAAGTATCTTCACACCTTCCCACTAGGCCGAATGATGTATCTAAAATCTTTGTTTCAGAAATATCAAGTATGAGTTGGGTAATTCATAAGGCAATCTCGGTTTCATTTTTAAGTGTGTATCGTTGCAGTGACTCCAACCAATATTACACTTTAAATAAACTGTATAATGTCCACTTGTGGTAGTACTTCCAGCATGGAAAACAATAGCAACTGTTGCAAAAGTTCTTCCAGAAATAGATACTTGACTAGCAACAAAAAGTTTATTTTGGTTTCCACTTTTCTTGCATTTGGTCTACAGCTTTGCAGCATTATAATCATTATAATCATATATTTTCCATATCTTTGTAGGCATAATGTAGATAGCATTGTTGAATTACAACAAGAACAGATCATCTTGTGATCAGCTTCTTTAACTAATTTGGAAAATGGTACAGATTTGCAGTCAGGTATTGTTAAATATAAAAATCGTTCTCTGTCAACTATAACTATCGCTTGAAGTTAATGAACACTGTTCACATTTATGTTCCCATTTGTAACTGAGTCCAAATAAACACTCAATTTGAATTCCTTCATCTTCTAGTACTCCAAGCATAACCATCAGAAATTCTTGTGCATCTTGTTGTATATTAGCACTGAACGTTAAAGATCCAGTACATTTATCCAACAGTTGGCGAATACCAGAAGCAGAATGGATCTTACTTCGATCAGATCTCAATTCTTGAAATAAATTATAAAGTGCCGAACATAATCTTTTTTCCCGACTTTCCATAATTTCACCATAAACATCTTCAAGATAAAATATAATGTTTAGAATCACATTACCATAGCAGTTGACACCAGAAGCATTTTCTAATTGGTATCCAACAACATCATCACTTGTTTGTATTTTCTGCTTCTTTACATCTTTTTTTTTCTCTTGATTTTGTTTCTGATTTTCAACCATAGTTGATTCTTCAACATGGTTGCGTTTTGAACACACAACCTGTTTCTCATAAATAGGATATTCACCTAAACTTGGAGCATATAGCCTTCTCAAACGATTATATTCTCGTGCACAATTAACATCAGCACTAACCTTGTTCTCATCAAAATCAATTAACTACAAACCAGACAACGTTCTAACTAGAGAGGATGCACCATATACCATTCCCTCTTTAAACACAGTTCTTCCTACATTTATTAAAGCATTATCTACACTTAAACCTTGAGATTTAAGAATAGTTATTGCATATGCTAAACAGAAGGGAAACTGTTTTCTATGAACATACAAGTCTTTCACAAGCAAAAAACGTACAGCACAACGTGCAATCTATTTTACCTCTGTAATCTGATCAAATTTAACTTTCAAGAATTCAATTCCATTTCTATTTTGATATTTCACAAAATCAACAACTTTCCCCATTGCTCCATTCACTAAACCTTCTTCTACATTCAGATTATGCCTCAAAATTACCCGACAGTTTAAACATACATCCCAAAAAAATTCTAAGCTAGCAGTTTTTGATACAGACTTTTCCAGAGAATCCAATTTAGTCTGTAGTTTTTCTGAAAGAAGAATTGTTATTCCTTGATGCTCGATTTTATCAATAGCTTCAATGTGAACTATTTCTTGATTTCCCAATTTCATAAACTCTCTATAAAATGTATAACACTCTTCCACTGCAGGAATTAAGCAAACTATAGACTTTTTGTCTTTCATTTTCATGTACATTACTTCTACTGGTGTGTTTTCATTTGTACACAAGTTCTTTAGTAGACGACTTTGAAAGCTTGTTTACCATGTTTGCTTAGAACACCAATTCTTACATCTTTTAGAATATTTGCATAATCTTCATCTCTTGCTTGTCGCATATTCTGAGTGAGTTCTTTATATTGGAAATGTAACCACAGATTCACATTTCCAATACTTACCAAAGATTTCTTTGTGTGTTCATGTAGAAGAGTTTTAAACACTGGTTCTCCTTTTACAGGGGTTAGTTGTAGCAGATCGCCAAATACAATTAAATGATTTCCTCCAAAGAGAACGCCGTAATCTGTTTTTAACACCTTTTGCAATCTTAAGTGTACAAAAACAAGCAAGAAGTTTGAGACCATGCTCACCTCATCAATAATTAATAGTTTCATTTTCTTCAGCACTCTTGACACTTCATGAGAAGCTTCTCCAGACAATTTCTGATATTGTAATTTATTATCATGCTCAGCTGGTAACATCAGTAATATATGCAAAGTAACTCCTTTAACATTGTGTGCAGCTAATCCAGTTGGAGCTGTTACCACAGAACATAAATTTGAACCAGTAGTTTTTTGAAGATGACTGGTCAAAACTTTAATTAAAAAACTTTTACCTGTCCCAGCTTGACCACTGATGTACATCAGAAGAGGTTTAAAAGATGAACACACACATTCTTTTTTTTCATGCAACAAACCATGTTCTATCTGTTCTCTCACTTGTGCATATATTTCTTTCTGTTCAACATTTAGTTGTTCTAACTTTTCCAATGTAATATTCTCCTCGTGTGCTTGTTGCATTGCAATTTCGATTTCATGCATAGCAATCGCTGCTTCATTTTCCAGTATTGGTTCTCCAAGAGGATCTTGACTACATTGACCACTGCTTTGACTATCTTGGGAACTTTCATTAGCTATTTGCGCTGTAATAGTCTTTTCCTGTTCAACTTCATCATTCAACATTTTTAAATATGTAGGGAAGATTGTACATGCAATGCTATCTTTACATGCATTAAAAGAATCTTCGTAGCAGTCAAAGTCTCCAAGTAATTCACTTTCGTCACGCCATGGTTTAAAGAGTTGGAGAAGTGCTAAATAGTAAAATTATCGCTTATCTGGAGTTTCACAACTGAGTTTCTTGTGGTTTATAAGATTACCCTTTGCATGTTTTACTAAACAACCATGACATCCAACTACTGCATATTTTCCTTCTTTTAAATTCTGTTTAACATTTCTTTTAAAGCTGTAATGTTGAAGTACTTCATACAGACATAGCTGTTCCAGATGTCGACTCCTTTTCGGATAGTATGTGTCCAACATATTAGTTTTAAGAATGTCTATACTATCTGGTTCATTTGCTGCTAAGTATTCAATTTTTTCTAATGATTTCAACACTCTATTCCGTGAGCAGGCAAGGCCTAAACTTACCCAAATGATTCCTCGTGACTTTGAATATAAACTTGAAGAGCACAAGCGGTCTGAACATTCATAGGATCCAATTTCTCGGTGGGAAAGCATTTTCAAAGTAAAGCTGTACAATTTTTTGCCAAGGCTTTTCTCTTGTGCAATTTTTTCCCACATTTGTTTCATCTCTGTTTTTTCTGATTATGTTATGTACAATGTAACATAATGTGCAACAGCAATTGAGTTATCTGCAACATACTGGATGTCCATGTTCGCATTCCACATTTTTAAAATGAATGGATTGTAGTCATTGATTTACTTTGACACTTCTGTTCTTTTTAAGTTGTAAGTATTCTTTGGAGATTTCCGAGTTATTATGTGCCTTACAGAAGAAAAAAAATAATTTACTCTTCCTATACAAATGACTGGACACGGAAAACCAAACTGACATTTGGTGTAAAATTTTCCTTTAGACTTGTATTTTCTTCTGGAGTACTTTCCACAACGGTGAGTTTGGAAATGGAAAACTTGCTGTCTCGAGCTTCTACCTCCTTCTTCTCTTGGAATCTCACATGTCACATACTGTTCGATGAAAGACAATACTGTTTCATCGGAATAAGTTCCAAATTTAGGTGCATCCTTGATCCATAGTAGCATATGTATATGAGGTGCACCTCTGGCTTGGTACTCCTTTCTCCAAAAGAAATCGGTATTTTTATTGCAGATAAAAGACATCATAGCTTGAAACCTATGATTAAAATATCTGCACACATTTACAGGATCCAATGAACACAGTTCACCAGGAGTCTTTATTTCAACATTTTTTATATTGGAATTCACTTCTCTTAGAAACTCAAGCAAATCTTCCCATGCATACTCTGCACAGCTAAGTGTGACAAACCATGTTGGTGTACCTAAGTTCGGTAACATACACTTGAGTTCTCCATGACGACGATACCAATACTCATCTGTTCCACGTTGACATGTCATCAAATTGAACTGTGCTTCTAAATTTTCATCTGTTTTTTTTAACTTTCTCCACAAATTCTTTCGCAGAAAGAAGTGATTAATGAACTCCAGTTTTAAGTATGTGGCTCGCTGCATACGACAGAGAAGACAGATCACTTTCAAACAAAAGGTGAAATATGTATGGAATGCACTGTCAAAATCTAGGATCGTAAGAATATAATTTTGTTGACCGATATTCTGAAGCTGGAATCCGTACAGGTCAGTCATAATATCGTCCACCTTCTCCAGTAGGAAACAGCTGTGGAAAACAACAAGCTTCCAAGCTTTTCTCCCATACACACATTGGAGTTCCCTGTGCTTTTTTCATATGAAATAACTCAATGCTGCTTCCTATTACTTCTTTCGAATGCAAAGGACATATTGTGTAATGTTCATAAATCTCTTCAGTCCTTGACTTGTCCACTTTCTCTATTTGACCACTTGAAATTTCAGTTTCATCTTCTAAACTTATCACCTGTTCATCCACATTTAAAGTTTTGTAATAAATATTGTTCTCTTTAAGATATAAGGTAGCCTTTTCAGCTTTATTAACATCCACAAATTCTTGCCATATTTTCCGACTCTTTGTTGGTACACCATTTACTAGAATGACTACTGCCTCATTTGCCTCTTTCTCTCCAGCAATAGTTTCAATATTTTTCTTAAAATCCAAAGGTAAGTACAGCACTCTTCCTTTCAGCCCTCTTTGCAAGTCTGTTGGTGGCAGTTTACCTGTTTTAGGCTCCATCCTAATTATAGTTTGTAAAGGATGAACAGATTGAATTAGAACCGACTCATATGTATTCAATTCTGCCAGTTCCTCCGGAATAGCTACTAATTCTAAGTTATTATGTCCTGCTCTAGCAGGCATTTTGTTCTCTTCTAATTTGTTGTAACAATATTTACATATACGTTGATCACTACCTAACTCAAATCGACCTCCCACAAACAAGTAAGTTTCAAATTCTTCCCACTTACTATTGTTCTCCTTTTCACTTTTCAAATACAAATCAACATTCCTAGTTTGACTTTTATAATGAGTACGTCGACAACAAACACAAACATAGTTTGGTATTTCAGAGCACACTACATTACACTTTCCAATTTCTTCTTCAAACTGATCAGTGCTAACCACTTTCCCATCTCCTTCAACATCTGTAATTGTCAAACATTCACTTTCTATGGACTGCTCTTCTGAACCAAAATATTGCTTTTCAATATCATGACACTTTTTTTGAACATCTGATAAAGAACCATGTAAAAGACCTGTATTCAGTTCACTTAAACATAATGCAGGACTTTTTACATAGTACAGTTTCCTTACAAACTTCCGCATTTCTGAATGGTGTACTCCGAACATCCTCAAGTGATGAAAAACACTATTACACACTTTTCTTGAAAGACAAGTCAGAGAATGCCCATTCTTCTCAGTATATTTTCTTACATTACATGGATCTAGTCCTTGTAACAACTTAATCTTCTGTTTAATACTTTTCTGTGTATATTTTCGTAGCAAATTTCACATTATATCAATAGATTCCTGTAGAATACTACAAATACTGCTACAACCCCACTTATACACAGGAGCTTGTGTACGTTTCCCTTGCACTTCTTCAGCTATTAACTCTTCTGCACTTTTATCAACCAATTCCTCTTTTGGAAGGGGACAACCATCCTGAACTTCGTAGCAACGACCTCCAGTATCAACTGCAAATGGTAAACTATTTTCTTGGAAGTAACTTTCCTCATTAAAAAAAGGCTCACTAGTAGAAGTATGTTTCCAATGTCCACTAAAGATTTTGCAAAAGTTGGTTCTGTTCACAAGTCTTTTTCTTCTACTTTTCTCTTTCAACACTTTGATTATTTTATCCAACGCTTTGATCCTCTTCAAAATCACAATGAATAACTTCTGTTTTAAAGTGAAAGCAGTATCCACTATACTTTCAATACGCTGCTTCTGTTTGAATTGCAGCACTTTCTTTTTATATCTGCAGCATGTTTTCATTAACTTCTGAATCACTCTAGTTCGAAAAAGTCTCTGACGAATTTCTTGAAATTGTTTTTGTCTCCGGGTAACAGATATTGTTTCTTTATCATGTTTTCTTTTCCTGGCATTTGAAATTGAAGTCTGCGTTTCCTTACTTGAAAAATTCTTCTTTTTCCTTTGTGTGATGTTATTTTCATTAAATGTTCGTAATATTGTTTTCAGAAATTGTCTAGTGTTTTTACTAGAAGAAACTGCTTGTGTAGTACTCTCATTTTTTTCTAATTGAAAATCTTTCCTTTTGTTCACATATATATATTTTTTCTCTTTCCTTTTTTTTCAGTTCTTCTAGGCATTTTCAAATTTTAATTCAAACGAAATAATTTTCTTAAAAAAAAAATGTTTTAATTATTTTTACATCTGTTCAATATATTAAAATAATAACATACAATTACATAAGTTCTACTGACGGCTTCCAGAATCAGTGCTGCAACATGATGGAGCAGGGCAGGGGAGCAGTAGGATGACGGGTAGTGCCATAGAACATACAGCAAGTATTTATTTAATTATTTACATACACCTTT
Organism: Triturus cristatus; assembly: GCF_964204655.1. Classification (NCBI taxonomy): domain Eukaryota; kingdom Metazoa; phylum Chordata; class Amphibia; order Caudata; family Salamandridae; genus Triturus; species Triturus cristatus. The sequence continues at coordinate 302,922,452 of NC_140579.1, read as the reverse complement.
ACAATTTATATGTAACTGCACTACCTCTTACTTTTTACCTCTCCGCTGCACCCCACCACCCCACAGCACTCCCTATGCAACCAACCGCACACAACTTTATAGATAGTATTTTTTTTAATTGTAATCTATGTATTTAGGATGATATTATCAACCAAACAGCACACAGAAAAATTACCATTATTAGCCTAACAATTGTATCTACAACTTGGCAAACATAACACTTCACCCAAAGCTTTAAGTGGGGGGGTCTATGGAGGTCTGAGCACCGGCGTTTATTTTTAGGGGCCTCGAAATGGATCTCTATGGGGCTCTATTTTCAGGCCTCGCAAAGGTAGTCCGTTGTTTTTTTTTAATTTTATTGGACTGCAGTGAGATAGTGAGAGCATGCACATTGCTCACTACTGAGAAGTAGATACATCATGCCCGGTGAGTCGCGCGGTAGGGGAAAAGAAATCCTTCAAAGAGAGCCATTTTCTCTCAGGATTTCCCTTCTCTTTTTGCAGCGCAGGAGCAACTTCATCGTGGCGTGATTAGCAGAGAGACCACCAGGTGCGCAATGCCCATTGGCCCAGACTCCCTGAGACAGCTTCCCAGGCGCACACACAGAGCCGCACCCGACTACTTCACAGGTCTTCAAAAGACCATTTGCTTGTAAATGAGGCTCTGTTCTTTTTCACACCTTTTTAGAGCTCCTACATCCCCACTCTGCCTATTGCTGAAAGAATTAGCCTTCCCCGAAATTTCGCTCTGGTTGCGCCTTTGGAGACGACCACACGCAGCCAACTCCCGCACGACCCTGCTCTCACCTTTCACAGTGTCTTCTTTTAGTGCTACGAAAACACACGCTTTGCCTGGCTCACTTAGGGGCATATTATCAAGAACGGCGTTAAAATTATCGCAGCTTTAGCGGCAGGAAACTGCTGCTAAAGCGGCAATAATGAGCTTGATAATATGCCCTTGTGAATTCCCATAGAAGCCCAGGTTTACATCAGAAGGACACCTTTCGACAATTGATGTTGCTTTTGCCTAAAAACTGTCTTTGTATATTCCAATATATGCCAAAGACAGAAGTGGAAATGGTCAAACCAATTTTGTCCTCAGATTGAAAAATCTAGGAAGAATATCAACAAAGCTGTGTCTGCATACCTCAGAGACCATAGAATGGGGTTGATGTACAACAACAACATACGTTTTGATATGGCTGATATCTACAGAAGTGATGGATTACACTTCACAGATCAGGGAATTCAAGTTTTTCTGAATAACCTTAAGCTGTGCATTCGCACTTATATGTAGCTCCAACTAATAAACACAAAGGCTCTTTTTAGAGCCGCCTTATAACTGACAACTTAGGCCCACTATTTTAGGGCTAGGTAACGGCAACTCCCGCACCCTTGCCAAAATGTATTCTACACACAGCTGTGGTGCAGCGGCCAGACCATCTGACTTTGGAGCACAGAGCTCTCGCTTTGATCACCGAATCTAGTGACAGCTCAGGATAGCACCATGTGACTCTGAGCAATAGCTCACTTAATTTCCACGCCAGCCCCCAGCGCCTGCAGACCCATACGACTGAGCAGTTTGCACTTTACAAATACTGGATTGATTGGAAATGGCAGAATTGAACTTCACACTCCCTCTGTAGTAACCCCCAATCACCCTACAGACGTCACACTGTTTAAAACAAAACTTCCTCCTAGTACGTATGCAGACATACTTACACTACTTGGACAGGTGTGCCGCAGTTGCTAGAAAACATGAGTTCAGAGCACAGGGCTCACGGTGTAATCATACACAACAAAAGGACCTGTGCACGTGGTGATTCTAATACTTAGAGCTCTTCAAATCCGTTTATGAATTACTCGAAGAAATCTATTGGACCAGCGGTTAAACCTATACCGTCTGTATTACCGGGACCTGGATATTTTTTATAAAAGAAATATAGGAAAAATTTGAGAAAAATGTGAGGGGGGATTGGTGGTGCCTCACGGAAGTAACACCAAGGGAGAGAGCATGATGGTACTCGCCTGCTTTCTCAGGTTCTCATCATCAGCAACCACCAATCCTTAACACAACTGTGAAAAAGTAAATGAAAAATATGTGTGAACAAGGTGCAAGGGTATGATGACAATTACTGCCTCTGCACCAAGTGATTTATCTCAGTGTGCGGCAGAATCAACCCATATAAAATTGGAACTACAGGGTCAGTACTGTTACTCCGCTCGTCCCAAATTAAAAACAAGCTAGATCACGCTGGCTATGTAATTTTAGTCCATGCTGTGTGCCTGCTCATTAAAAGCCAACATGTTTCATTGCCAAAGAAAAACTCACGGCAATTCCTTCAGGGCGTGGGTCGATCACTCCACCCTGCACCAATGCTTCTCTGTTTGAATATTCCTATGGGAGACACAAATAAGAACACAACCACAACATAATCAAAGGGCACATGATCACACATTCGGAGAAATCCTCATCATGGAAGCCCCCCTACATGTTGTCACGATAATTACCAAGATACTGCCACGCTAGGGCATACCTGTACCCTTCGCACTCCCTGTATAACACCCCCTAAGCACCATACACAAGGTTCAATGTTAGAAACAAAAGTTCCTCTGAGTAGGTATAACTACATGCTGACACTGCTTGGACAGATGTGGCACAGCGCCCAGAGCACATGACTTCACAGCATATGGCACACAGTTTGGACTCACGCTTTCATCCCCGAGTCCGGCAATAGCTCAGCTTAGCAGCTTATCTTAGCAGCTTAGCAGCATGAGACTCAAGACAATACCTCACATATTATATGTACCCCAGCACTTTCAGACCAGTAGGGGTCAGTAGTTCATCCTAGTAGGTATAAACACATGCTGACACTACTTCCACAGGTGTGGTTCAACAGAGAGGGCACATGACTTCACAGCAAAAGACACGCAGTTTGGGCTCACGCATTAATCCCAGAGTCCCGCAGCAGCTCACCTTAGCAGCATCAGACTCTAGGCAATACCTCACTTAATTTCCATAAGCCAGCACTTTCCGACCGGTAGGGATGAGTAGTTCGCTTTGCATCCCAGTATAGCACACCCTACACACCCCACAGATGTTACAGTGCTCCTACCCTCCTCCCTCCTACTTTTTTCACCCCTTTTCCCCTTACTCCTTCAACAGAATCACAAAATGCCTGCCAACACTTCCTAGTTGCAACCGCTCGCACCGTTTGAAGCCAATAAGCAGCAAGCTCATGCTTGTGACGCCTCAACCAATCAGATGGCAGAATTCCCAAATATCGATATCTGTAAATGTTGATATTTCTCCAAAACTACTGAATGGATTTACACTAAATAAACAAAAGCGTGCTTTCTAGACCAACCCTTCTCCCTGCCAAATTTGGGGTAATTTCGTTCACCCGTTCGACCTGTAGCCTTGTCTAAAGTTTCCTATGGAAATGAAATGGAGAAAACACATTTTGGGACCCCCTTTTTTCTCGGCCCCCCCTTGACAAATCACCCCCAAACTGTCAACATAGGAGCTGATATGAACAAAGAATTAGTTTGGAACAATTCATGAAGATTCATCAAACGGCGCCGAAGTTGAAAGCAAAACAAAAAATGCCCTATGGAAACTTGGTCCTAACTATAACTACCTACTGCCACTAGGTTATATATATATATGTATATTCACTGAAAAAACCATGGGTTTCACACACGTTATAGTTAGAAATTAGCATTTAAAAAACCTTGCAAATTCACTGAAAAAACCATAGGTTTCACACATGTTATAGTTAGGAATTAGCATTTAAAAAACCTTGCAAATTCAGTGAAAAAACCAAAGGTTTCACACATGTTATAGTTAGCTGGACATTTCACTCGTAAAAAACCAATGAAATTCCCCCGTTATAGTTAGTTCAGCTAACTATAACTCGCGCGCCCGCAATGCACTGCTGATGACGTCACATATTACATCACTCATGACATGGTCACTGACATCACTCATGACATCACTCATGACATCTCAAATGACATCACTGATGACATCACTGATGACATCATCCAGTGAATGAGTGTTTTTCTGAAAATTAAATATGTTTTATATATGTATATCTCAAGGTCAATTGAAGAATAAATGGGTATATAAGTGTCTAAATGGATGCTTTGTTTTTGAAAAATTTATTGTGTTACTGACTGATTAAGTGTATCATAGTGAATACATGGCTTACTGAGTAATGTTTAAATATGAAAATATCTGTATCAGTCTCTCACTTTGTGTATAAGTGGCTGCATGGGTTGGTGAGTAGCTTCATGGGTGTCTATATAGGTTATTAGTTGTTTTTTTGAGTATCAGTCTGAGTGTCTGTATGGTTCGGTGGGGGGTATTATGTAGTGCATAGGTGCATGAATGAGTGATTCACTCTTTGTATGTGTTGAAGACAGCATGTGTGCAGGACTGTATGGGTGGATGAGTGTGTGAATGGTTGTGTTAGTGAGTGAATGACTGTCTCAATAGTGTCTTTATGAGTAACTACATATGTTTTAAACTAGTATATGTGACTATTGGTGTATATAAGTGAGTATATGTGAGAGTGAGAGATTGAAAGAGTTCCTGTATGAATAAGCATGTGTTTCTATAAGTGATTGTTTATAAGACTAAGTATGTGTAAGTTTCCGTAGAAGTAAGTGTGGTGGTGTGTGTATAACTGTATAAGCTAATAAATGTATGTTTGTTTCTTTATTAGCATGAGTGAGTATGTGTGAGTAACTCTATGGATGAGTGGCATTGTGTAACAGGATGTATAGGTGTATGAGTACATATGATGAGTGAGTGCATGTATGAGTGACTTTATAGGACTGTTGGTGAATGAGTGGATGTGTATGTGGTTCTTAGAATTACTTAAGAGGTTCTTGTAACTGGTATTGGTATGTCCATTGTTTTGAAAATTTCAGTCTCTATTTTTGAATGTGTGTATCAAAGGTTATATTAGGGGAAGAGGAGGTCTGCCACTCTATCACAAGGATGATGTCATCAGTGATGTCATCAGTGATGTCATTTGAGATGTCATCAGTGATGTCATGAGTGATGTCAGTGACCATGTCATGAGTGATGTAATATGTGACGTCATCAGCAGTGCATTGCGGGCGCGCGAGTTATAGTTAGCTGAACTAACTATAACGGGGGAATTTCATTGGTTTTTTACGAGTGAAATGTCCAGCTAACTATAACATGTGTGAAACCTTTGGTTTTTTCACTGAATTTGCAAGGTTTTTTAAATGCTAATTCCTAACTATAACATGTGTGAAACCTATGGTTTTTTCAGTGAATTTGCAAGGTTTTTTAAATGCTAATTTCTAACTATAACGTGTGTGAAACCCATGATTTATTCAGTGAATTTGTATGGTTTTTTAAATGCTAATTCTTAGCTATAACATGTGTGATTCCCATATTTTTTTTTATTGATTTTTTTTTTTTTTTTTATAAATTCTTATATTAATGTGTTTTTTTGTAAAAAAACAAGTTTTTTTTTTAACTTTTTATTCTCTTAAAACACTATGTTTTTTTTCTTTAAAATCTGCAATATTTCAAGATTTTTTTTTTTTTTTACCAAACAGGTGCGCGTACGGTAAGCTTACGGTAAGCGTACGGTTTACGAAATGTCCGTAATTTATCTACGCTGTTTGCGTATACTTACGCAATTTGCGTAGCCGCGCGTACTGCGCGTGGGGCACGTACGCGTGTACGCTACACGCGCACGTTACGCGGAAGTGTTGGGGAGTGACTGTTATGCGCATGCGCGCGAGCGCGTGTCTTTTTTACGCGCATGCGTACTTTTGCCGTAAGCGCACCGTAAGCGCACCGTAAGCGTACGGTTGGTCATGTGATCATGAAACACAACTTTTGATTGGTTGAAACTACTTTCAGTTCTAGAACTCTCCTACACCACACCCATTCCCCTCATTTCTGCTTGTGATCCCTTAGGAGAAGGAGCTGGGTTGTCTTTGTGATACGATGGCAGAACAGCAGAGCCCTTCTGAGAGTGAGGCTAGCAGCACTACCTCGAGGCAGAGAGCGAGGAAACAAAAGACCTCTTTCATATGGGAGTATTTTTCTTTTCCAGAGGGTCAGCAAAAGGTAAATGCACCCTTAGTGACTTGTAAGCTGTGTGGCCGTGTACTTTCAAGAGGGAATCCCGACAGGAAGTATTCCTTCGGGAATCACACCATGTTGAGACACCTTAAGGATGTACACAGAAGGACACATGCTCGACTTACTGAAGGTAACCCTTCAGTAAATCAACCAAGCACATCCACAGCAGCTCAGCCTGGACCATCATCTGCAGTGCCGAGTCCTTCTTCTGCAGGTCAGGTGAGCCCTTCATCTGTGGGGGGAGCATCTCCTTTTTCTTCTCCTCAGGAAATTAACCCTCGGTTTCTGAGGGTTGAAATACGGTGCGCCACTTGTCATGATCTAATTTGTTATAGGGAGACCAGTATTTCCCTAGTGAACAATAAAATAGATCAGCACACTTGTCGTACCGTCTAATATTCCCATTCTTTCTTTCCTCTGTCCCTGCATGAACACAACGGCTCTTTTAAGAGCCAACCTTACCTTTCATCTATTTTTTATATATGTTTTTAAAACTTTTTTTTTTTTTTTTTTTACCGTACGCGTACGGCACGCGTAATTATTATTTTTTTTTTTTAAAAACACTAAAAATCAATTATCACATTACAAGGTCCTTGAGAGACTACAATGAAAAACTGAAAATGTGATTGTGGAGAAGTGGAAAAAAGGGACCATGATATTTTTGACTTACCATACCCACTCAAAAAAATATTTATTCATTTAAATTTTTTTTTAATTGCTTTAAAAATGGTTCTAGTTTTCGAAAATTATCTATCTCAATCTGAAAAAAAAGAAAAAAGTATTAATATTTAATAAAACATTTTATAATACAGTACACATATTTACATATTTTTCAAAAAAAAAATTGCCTTTTTTTTGCTGTTTTCAGAATATATTGCATTTCACTATAAATTGAGAAAGCAATTGCATTCATCATTTAACAGCGGGCAAAAAAAAAATAACAATCTCAAAGATTGTATAAAAAAAGCCCAGAATCTCTTTTAACTTAAACATAACATTATAGAAATGCATAATATTCTAAAAAAATATCAACTAATATCAATACTTATTTCTTTAAAATACCGTCTGATATTTTTCTTTCAGAAGTATAATCCCAAAAATATATCTCAAATAACTCCACAATACATCTGGTTCCATTTCCTTTAGGCCAAATAGTAATTTTAAAATTCTTTTTTGATTACATTTCCAATGTTAATACAATAAAAAACTAAAGTTTAAATTGTACAGATCTCACCGATTCTCTGTAACATTTTGGTTTCCGAAAGATTTATTAATAATTAAATAAGTCCACAATAGAATTGTTTACCTTTCCGCATGGCCAAATAGTAATTTTAAAAATCTTTTTTGAATAAATTTCCAATGGCAATCAAATAACATTCCAAAATTTAAATTGTACAGATGTTACCGATTTTGTCTAAATTTTTGTTTTTCCAAAGTTTCATTAAAAATTAAAAAAGTCCACATTACAATTGGTTACCTTTCCATTAGGCCAAATGGTAATTTGTAAAATCATTTTTTTTTAAAATTCCACTGGTAATCCAATAAAATTGTAAAATTGTTTTGTCCAGATGTTGCCAAATTTCTCTAAAATTTAGGTTTCAGGAAGATTAGATAGGAATTTGCTAAATCAAAAGGCAAACGTTGCTTAAAAATCAATTGGGAATCATTACACAGTGTCCAGCCTTTTTCACATTTAAGATAAACTGTGTAATGTCCAGAAGTTACAGTAGGTCCATCATGGAAAATTATTGCAACTGTTACAAAAGTTTTTCCTGAAATTGATAATTGCTGTCCTGTAAACTTCTTTATTAAAGTATCTAATTTTGAACCATCAGCTTTACAGCGTTGCATCATTAAAATTACATACTGTCCGTATTCCTTTAAAATTAACGTTGAAAACATGTCAGATTGACACTCACTGCATTCCATGCTATGATTAGCATCTTTAACTAATTTAGCAAAAGTGACTGTTTTACTTTCTGGCAATGTTAAATAAATAAACCTTTCAGAATCAACATTAGAGCCACATATATTATAACAGTTTTCACAACTATGTTCCCATTTATAAGAGAGACCAAATAAATTTTTAATGGGAACCCCTTCTTCTTCCAGTACCTGAAGAAAAAACATCAAGAATTCCTGTGCGTCTTGCTGTACATTTTGAGAAAACTGTGTTCGTCCTGAACATACATCTAAAAGTTTTCTAATTTCAGTGGCACTTTCTATTTGAGTTTTATCATTACTCAGCTTTTGAAAAAGGAGACTCAACTCAGAACAGAATCTTTTTCCCTGATTTACTATTATCTGCTCTTGCACACTTTCCAGATAAAATGCAACATTCAGCACTACATTAGCGTAGCAGTTGACACCAGAGCTATTTTCAAAATGACATCCTACAACCTGTTCTTCATTTTCCTTTTTCTTTTTGCTTGCAATTACATCACTCCTCTTTTTTTTCCTCCTCTCTACATCTTCATTACAGATATTCTCATTTCTCCTTTTACGAGAAACTACACGTTTCTCCAACACAGGATACTGACCTAAATGAGGAGCATAGCTTCTTCTTAATCTATTATACTCCTTTACACAATTTGCATCAGCACTAACTTTTGAGTCATCAAAGTCTATCATGAATAAACCTGATAATGTTTTCACTCGTGACAAAGCAACATATGCCATACCTTCTTTGAACACAGTTGAACCAATGTTCACAAATGCACAATCTATATTCAATCCTTGAGACTTGTGAATAGTTACAGCATATGCTAGAGAAAACGGAAACTGCTTCCTACGTACATATAAATCTTTCACAAGCATGAAACGAACTTAACAACGACAAATGTCTTTAACTTCTTCTATCTGATCAAATTTTATTTTTAAACATTCAATTCCATCTTTTTTCTGATAATTAATAAAACCCACAACTCTTCCCATAGCTCCATTAACTAAACCTTTTTCAACATCCAAATTTCTCCTTAAAAATACTCTACAGTTCATGCAAACATATAGATTTTTTTCTAATCCAGCTGTTTTGGAAATGTTCTTCTCTAGTGAATCCAATTTATTTTTCAGTGTGCCTGTTAATGTGACAGTAATTCTTCCATCCTCAATTTTGTCCACTGCTTCCAATTTCCTGATATCTTCCTTTTCCAATTTCAAAAGCTCCTCATTGAATATTGAGCATTCACGTAGAGTTGGCATTAAGCAGATGACACTTTTCTTTTCTGCAATGTTCTTGTATATCTTCTCTGCAACTATTTCTTCCTTTGGAAATAAATTATGTAGCAGCCGACTCTGTAATGCTTTTTTGCCAGCTTCAGTGAGTAGTCCAATTCTGATATCTTTCAGAATACTTCCATATTCTTCATCGTTTGCTTGCCACATATTAGTAGTTAGTTCCTTGTACTCAAAGAAGGACCAAATATTTGCATTACCGATGCTTCCCAATGACTTCTTTGTGTCTTCATGTGTCACAGTATTAAACACTGGTTGTCCTTTAACTGGAGTAAGTTGCAAAAGATCTCCAAAAACTATGACGTGTTTTCCTCCAAATAACACGTCATAGTCTGTCTTCAGAATTTGCTGCATTCTTAAATGCACAAAGGCAAGCATTAAGTTTGATACCATGCTCACCTCATCAATAATGAGAACTTGCATCTTCTTCAATACTCTTGAAACTTCCCAGCATGCTTCTCCAGTTAGCTTGTTGTATTGTATTTTGTTCTCATGCTCCACTGGTAACATTAGCAAACGATGTAAAGTGATTCCTTTTATGTTATATGCTGCTAACCCAGTTGGAGCAGTAACCACACAAGCCAAAGTAAAATCCGTTTTTTGCTGTAGGTAGCTTCTGATGACTTTTATAAGGAAACTTTTTCCAGTTCCAGCTTGTCCGCTTACATACATCCTGATTGGATGAAATGATGTGCATGAGCACTCTTTTTTTTCATGTAGAAATCCGTGATCAATTTTGTTTCTGATCTCTTCATAAATTTGTTGCTGCTCTTCGTTCAGTTGTCTGTCCAAATTTTGTAAGTCTATAAATTCTTCTTGAGCTTGATTCATAGCTGTTTCCACTTCATTCATGGCTATTGATGCTTCATTTTCAACGATTGGTTGTCCTAGGGGATCTTGACTGAGTGTTCCTGAACTTTGGCTGTCCTGAGAACTGTCTCTAGCTATTTCTGCTGCAATTGTAGTTTCCTGTTCAATTTCTTCATTTAACATTTGCAGATAAGTTGAGAATGTACTGCATTGTATGCTGTCTTTGCAAGCATTAAAAGAATCTTCATAGCTTTGAAATTCTCCCAGTAGTTCATCCTCTGTACGCCATTGTTTAAACAGCTGTAAAAGAGCCAAGTAGTAAAATTCCTTTTTGTCAGTAGTGTCGCAACTCAGCTTCCTGTGATTTATCAAACTTCCTTTTGTTTGCTTCACCAAACATCCTTCCTCACCAATGACTTTATATTTTCCATTGTTGATGTCTTCTGCGGCTTTCCGTGAATAAATGTAGTTCTGCAGCACTTCATACAGACACATGTTCTCCAGATGATGACTTCTCTTTGGGTAATATGTGTCCAACATGTTTGATTTCAAAATATCTGTACTTTCTGGGTCATTCTCGGCCAAATATTCAATTTCTCCAACAGATTTCAGTACCCGATTTCTCATTGCTGCAAGGCCTAAACTTGCCCAAATTATTCTTCTTGATTTTGAGTAGAGACTTGCAGAAGATAACCTATCTGAACATTCGTAGGATCCAATTTCTCGATGCAATAACATCTTCAAACTGAAACTGTACAGCTTCTTACTGACAGTCTTCTCGTGAGAAATTTCTTCCCACATTTCCTTCAATTCTGTTTTTTCTGATTTCGTAATGTAAGACGTTACATATCGAGCAACAGCAATGGAATTGTCAGCTACATACTGTATATCCATGTTAGCATTCCACATGGATAAAATGACTGGGTTGTAGTCATTTATATTTTTTGATTCTTCTTTTCTTTTAAGGTTGTAGGTATTCTTAGGTGATTTTCTTGTGATAGTATGTCTCACAGATGACATAAAACTGTTTACTCTACCATTTGAAAGAACAGGTCTAGGAAATCCAAATCGACATTTAGTGTAGTATTTATCTTTGCTCTTGTATTTCCGTCGACAGTATTTTCCACACCGATGACTTTGGAAACGTAAAACTTGCTCCTTTAACTTTTTATCTTCTGTGCTTTTTGGTATAGCACATGTTGCATATTCTTCAATGTAAGATAACACTGCTTCATCAGCATCTGTTCCAAACTTTGGGGCATCCTTGATCCACAACAGCATATGAATATGAGGAGCACCTCTTGCCTGGTACTCTTTTCTCCAAAAGAAATCCACTACTTCTAGAGGTGGATTTTTTTTATTGCAGATGAACGACATCATAGCCTCAAATCTATGATTGAAATATCTGCAAACATTAACCGGATCCAATGAGCACAGTTCTCCTGCTGTCTTGTATTCGATGTTTTTAATGTTTGAATTTGCCTCTCGTAGAAAATCCAGTAAATCATCCCAAGAGTACTCAGCACAGCTTAGAGTAACGAACCATGTTGGTGTTCCTAAATTCCGTAACATGCATTTTAATTCACCATGACGTCGGTACCAATATTCATTTGTCCCACGCTGACAAGCCATCAGATTGATCAGTTGTGTTTCCAAATGATCATCTCGGTGCTGCACTTTCTCCATAAAATCCTTAGCAGACACATTTTGTAAATGTACTCCACTTTTTAAAATGTGATTTACTGCATAAGACAGTGCAGACAAGTCGCTTTCAAATAAAAGATGGAACAAATAAGGAATACTTTGTCGAAATCTGGGATCTTCGGCATATAGTCTTGTAGTCCGATACTCAGAAGCTGGAATCTGTTCCGGACGTTCATCGTATCGTCCTCCTTTTCCTGTAGGAAACAGCTGGGGAAAACAACGAGCTTCCAAGCTCTCCTCCCATACACTCACGGGAGTTCCTTTTGCTTTCTTCATCTGAAACAGATCAATATTGTCTCCCATAACTTCTTTTGAATGAAGAGGATGTATGCTAAAATGTTCATAAATTTCTTCTTCCTTTGACTTGTCCACTTTTTCAATTTGTCCAGTTGGTGTTTCTGTGTCTTCTTGTAAATCTTCTTCTTCTTCTTCTTCTATATAAATTGATTCATACCATTTGTTATTCCTTTTCAAATACAAATGTGCTCTTTGTACTTTCCGTACATCTACCAGCTCCTGCCAAATCTTCTTATTCTTTGTAGGTACACCATTAACCAGAATAATTAATGGTTCAGTTTCCAAAGTATCCGCATCAATAGTTTCCATATTTTTTTTCAAATCCAAGGGCAAATACACCACTCTACCTTTTAAACCTCTCAGTAAATCTGAAGGAGGTAATTTACCAGTTTTGGGCTCCATACGTACTATGGTCTGGAACGGATGAACACATTGAATGAGTATAGACTCATATGTATTTAATTCAGAAAGTTCAGCAGGAATTGCATCCAATTCTAAATTATTATGTACAGCTCTGGTCGGCATTCTATTTTCTTCTAACTTATTATAACAGTATTTACAAATACGCTGAACTTCACCCAATTCAAAACAATTTTCAAGAAATATATATGTGGCAAAATCCTTCCACTTATAATTATCTTCATTTTCACTTTTTCTATAGAGATCAACATACCTGGTTTGTTTTCTATAATGAGTTCTGCGGCAACAAATACAAGTAATATTTGGTCTTTCATTAGAGATTATTGCAAATTTTGTTATGTGATCATTAAATGTCTTACTTACAGAGGGTTCTACATTCTCTTCCACTTCTTCCTCATTTACTGTGTCCTTTTCTGCACTGTTTTGTTCAGGACCAAAGTAACAAAACTGAATTTCATCAACAACCTTCTCTACATCTGATACCGATCCACGGAACAGAGCCCTATTCAATTCATCTAACTTTATTGCTGGACTTTTAGCAAAATACAACCGTCTCACAAACTTTCTCATTTCAGTATGATGAACAGCCAGCATCCTAAAATGATGGAAAACACTATTACACACTTTTCTAGATAGACAAGCCAGAGAATGACCCTGCAAACCAGTATTCTCTCTCACTCTGCATGGATCCAGACTTTGAAGCACCTTAATCTTCTGTTTTACACTTTTTTTACTATATTCTCTTAGAAACTCACGAAATTTATCAATAGATTCCTGACGCACAGTGCAAATACTACTACAATTCCAAGTGTACACTGGGGCTTTAGGACGTCTCCCCATAGCCTCATCCGCCATCACTTGTACCTCATCTCTTGGAACCATTATCTCCTTCTCCATTATGCAACCATTTTTCACTTCGTAAGCACGACCTCTGGTGTCAACTGCATGCAGCAAACTATTACTTTGAAAATAGCTCTCTTCATTAAAAAAAGGTTCACTACTTGAACTATGCATCCATTTTCCTAAAAACACTTTACAAAAGTTTGTTCTGTTCACTACTCTTTTCCTTTTGCTTTGTGATTTCAGTACATTAACCATGTTATCTAATGTACGCATCCTATTCAAAATTAAAATGAATAGTTTCCTTTTTAATTCTAATGCCTTTGCTGCAATGGCTTCAATTTCTTTTTTTCTCTTATAAAACTTAGCCTTTTGCTTATATTTCTTCACATCCTTTATCAAATTGGACATAACTCTTCTCTGAAACATTTTTCTACGTATCTCTTTAAACGCTGTTTTTCTGTTTAAGTTTATCTTTTTAGTTGCAGAAGGTATATTTGCATTAACTAAATGCTCAATTTTTTCCTCTCCTTTTCTATTGAAAACATTTTTTCCAGTACAGACATTTTGTACATTTTTCCTTTTTTTGAATATGTTCTTTAAAAAATCTTTTGTTTGCTTACCAGAAGATTTTTTCTTTTTCCCAACATGAGCATCTCCAACTAACTTAGGTCCTCCAGTTGTCTTCAAATATAGGTTTTTTTGTGGTCTTTCTTTACTCTGGATTTTGTAGGCATCTTAAATTTTGTTCACTGCTCTTCAGCAATACCTGAAAAAAACTAAAAAAAAATTCCTTTATTTTATTTAAATATATTACTACATGTGTTATGTTCTTTAGAAATCTTAAAATACTATAAACCCCTTTCCTATAAATGAAAATCACAATAACACCTTCACAAATTAAATTTCTAAAAATAATTCCTGTGTGCACACAAAGTCATGCTTTGAAATTAGGCAGAAAACTGCTTTTTCAGACCAGCACCATGTGTAACCTGGTTGACTGCCTACACTCCAGCAAGGGCAACCAGCCTTAGTGATGCTGAATCTATTTGCATTACTGACTGAAACCTCAAACCCCACTCGCTTGTGAATACTGTGCATGATTGTTCCACCTAGAGTCCACGTAGGTGGCCAGCAGAATTGTTTTTAGCGTGTGACTTTTTAATATTGCCTATTGTATTTTTAAAGCTCACTGCTCACCGTTTTCTGCTTGATTCACCTCATTGGTGTCCCCCAGTCCGCCGCGGCTTGTGTCGTTTGAGCGGCGGGGCTGACCCGGAGATTACAATCCTCACTTCCGGTGAGAGAGGAAGTTAGCGCTCCACACCTGTGCGGTCCCGCCCACTCCCCACTTAAAACCGAGTGCGCAGAGCAGACGCACACTACAGATTGTTCCACCTAGAGTCCACGTAGGTGGCCAGCAGAATTGTTTTTAGCGTGTGACTTTTTAATATTGCCTATTGTATTTTTAAAGCTCACTGCTCACCGTTTTCTGCTTGATTCACCTCATTGGTGTCCCCCAGTCCGCCGCGGCTTGTGTCGTTTGAGCGGCGGGGCTGACCCGGAGATTACAATCCTCACTTCCGGTGAGAGAGGAAGTTAGCGCTCCACACCTGTGCGGTCCCGCCCACTCCCCACTTAAAACCGAGTGCGCAGAGCGGACGCACACTACAGATTGTTCCACCTAGAGTCCACGTAGGTGGCCAGCAGAATTGTTTTTAGCGTGTGACTTTTTAATATTGCCTATTGTATTTTTAAAGCTCACTGCTCACCGTTTTCTGCTTGATTCACCTCATTGGTGTCCCCCAGTCCGCCGCGGCTTGTGTCGTTTGAGCGGCGGGGCTGACCCGGAGATTACAATCCTCACTTCCGGTGAGAGAGGAAGTTAGCGCTCCACACCTGTGCGGTCCCGCCCACTCCCCACTTAAAACCGAGTGCGCAGAGCGGACGCACACTACAGATTGTTCCACCTAGAGTCCACGTAGGTGGCCAGCAGAATTGTTTTTAGCGTGTGACTTTTTAATATTGCCTATTGTATTTTTAAAGCTCACTGCTCACCGTTTTCTGCTTGATTCACCTCATTGGTGTCCCCCAGTCCGCCGCGGCTTGTGTCGTTTGAGCGGCGGGGCTGACCCGGAGATTACAATCCTCACTTCCGGTGAGAGAGGAAGTTAGCGCTCCACACCTGTGCGGTCCCGCCCACTCCCCACTTAAAACCGAGTGCGCAGAGCGGACGCACACTACAGATTGTTCCACCTAGAGTCCACGTAGGTGGCCAGCAGAATTGTTTTTAGCGTGTGACTTTTTAATATTGCCTATTGTATTTTTAAAGCTCACTGCTCACCGTTTTCTGCTTGATTCACCTCATTGGTGTCCCCCAGTCCGCCGCGGCTTGTGTCGTTTGAGCGGCGGGGCTGACCTGGAGATTACAATCCTCACTTCCGGTGAGAGAGGAAGTTAGCGCTCCACACCTGTGCGGTCCCGCCCACTCCCCACTTAAAACCGAGTGCGCAGAGCGGACGCGCGCAGCGGGCGCGCCAGCGGCGCGCCAAAGGCGCGCCAAAGGCAAGCCCGTCTGCGCCCGTCCGCGCCTGACCGCCGCCAGACGCCAGAACCCCTGCCCATTTACATCTTCTCTTCCATGGCTCCTATTACATACTCCCGCCGGGATCTACTGGCCATGAACACCAGCAGCCCACTCACAAGCACTGCCGGTCATGCCTCCTCTGCCTCCAGCAACATAGTACCGGCCGGACTATCGTCTCGGGGAAAACACCCTGTAAACGCTCTTGCTACCAGGATACCCCCTCCTGTCACTCCGATGTACCTCTCCTGTTTATACTGCAATGTTCGATCCCTTCCCAAACACGCCCTGGAAATCTGGTCACTCCTAGACTCTGATAAGCCCGACCTTTTCTTTATTACAGAAACTTGGCTGTCAGAGTCCTCACTGCCAGATATTGCAACCGCCCTCCCCCAGGAATATAAAATCTCCAGACTGGATAGGCCAGACAAAAGAGGCGGTGGAATCGCCATCGTATACAGAGACAACATCAAGCTTCACCTAGTCAATTCACTTACCGCCGAATGGGGTGAAATCTGTACTTTTACGGTAATGCTCGGGAACAAAGAAGCCTGGAAAGGAGCCCTCCTCTACAGACCTCCAAGAACTAAAACTAATTTCGTAAATAAACTTACGGAAACTATCGCCTCTCATGCTCTATCCTCGACCAACTTCTTCCTATTAGGCGATTTTAACCATCACACTGAACTTGCACAAGACCCTTACACCGTCGAGCTCATCTCCAGTATGAATGCGTTAGGCCTTGACCAGCTAGTAACCGGCCCCACCCATTCTGCCGGGCACACACTAGACCTCCTTTTCACTAACTCCAGTAAAATAACGATTGACTGTTCTGAACCCGTCCTTTGGTCTGATCATTTTAAAATTCATTTTCAGATTCAACTTACCTCACCTATTCCCCAACCCAGCAAAAACTCTATCCTGAGTAGACCTTGGAACAGGATTAACTCCGCAGCATTTTTCTCCCATTTTTCCCCCCCTCCCACGGAAATGTTCAATGACCCTAACCTGGCAGCCATCGAGTTAGAACAAGCCATCACTGCTACTCTCGACATAATCGCCCCCAATAAACTTAAGAGATGTCCTAATAAAATGTCCCCGTGGTTTACTGCTGAACTGAAGACCATGAAACTGGCTGTTAGAGCCCACGAACGCAAGTGGCGCCGCACTAAAGACCCCAGTGACAGGTCTCACTATAAAACATTTCACCACCAATATATGAGCGGTATAGCGCTAGCCAAAAAAGCCTATCTGGGGAATAGGATAGACCAGGCCGCTAACTCGCACAAAGAACTCCATAAAATAGTCAAAGAGTTCTCCAACCCCTTGACCTGTCAACCTGTCACAAATGAGTCCCGGGAATGGGCTAACACCCTTTCGTCTTTTTTCTACAATAAAATAAACGATATTTACAAATCATTCACTAACCCCAATGTTTCTACTTCCTCACCTGACTCACCCGTCAATATATCCTTGCCGGTTCCCATCACAACCCTTAGCCAATTCCACTTATTTACGGATGAAGAAGTCGCTAACACCCTGAACAGAATTAAGTCAGGCTCCCCTGCTGATCCAGCCTCTTCTCTCCTCCTATCTAAAATTGCGCCCATCTTGGTACCTCACTTAACTAAAATTTTTAATCTTTCACTTGCTCACTCAACGGTCCCCTCACATTGGAAAGAAGCCATCGTCAGACCTATCCTGAAGAAGCCCTCTGCCGATCCTTCCCTTCCTATGAATTACAGGCCCATCTCGCTGCTTCCGCTGTTTGGCAAGGTCATGGAATCCTTAATTAATACTCAGCTCATTAAACACCTTGAGTCCAACAAAATTCTAGATCCTTCCCAGTCTGGTTTCAGGGCATTCCATAGCACCGAAACAGCCCTACTTGAAACAGTCGATAACATCAGGTTGGCACTGGATGCCAAACAATCAGCCATTTTAATATTACTAGATCTATCCGCAGCCTTCGACACCATCTCACACAGCATTCTGATAGAACGGCTGACTGAGGTTGGTGTCGAGGGCTCAGCCTTGGTATGGATCAAAAGCTACTTGACCGGACGTACCTCAAAGGTTCAGATTGGCAAATTTTCATCTGCTAATCAGGAAGCAGACAAAGGTGTGCCCCAGGGCTCTATTTTGAGCCCCACGCTTTTTAATCTTTATGTCTCTCCCATTGCAAGATTAATTAAAGCCTACGGATTTGAGACCGTGTCTTACGCTGACGACACTCAAATCCTTATTACCCTGGGACCAAACGCAACCGACACCAAATCGAGATTCCAAAATTGCATGCTAGCAGTTAAGGACTGGATGACAGAGAACTATCTTCTACTGAATGCGTCTAAGACGGAGATCATGCTCTTTGGCAATGCTCACAAGCATTGGTCCGACGAATGGTGGCCAGCACCGTTGGGTGCCTGTCCTCCTCCTAAACCAGTAGCCCGCAACCTGGGCATAATGCTAGACAATAAGCTCACCTTGACAGAACACATTAATAACATCTCTCATACCAGCTTCGGTCTCCTGCGCAACCTAAAGAAAATCTTTAAGTGGATTCCTCTGTCCTCTCGCCTACCATTAATCCAGGGACTAATCATTAGTCGCTTGGATTATGGCAATGCTCTTTTCGCCTCCATCAATGAGAACCTCCTAAATAAATTACAGGTTCTTCAGAATACAGTAGCCAGAATGGCCCTCGATCTACCCGCCCGCACCTCCTCTGCCCCCTGTCTGAAGACGCTTCACTGGCTCCCCATTAAAAAACGTATTAAGTTTAAAATGTGCTGCCTAGTCCATAAAACCCTGAACGGCAACGGTCCTGCCTACCTAGCAAAAAAACTGACGAACTACCGCCCTGCTAGAACACTTAGATCGTCCAGTCTTCACCTCCTAGCGGTCCCCAAAGTACGAACCGTCAGAAATGGAGATAGATCCTTCTCCAAAATTGCCCCAGAAAGCTGGAATACTCTACCTTTGCACATAAAACTTGAACCCAGCCATCAGATATTCCGCAAACTTTTAAAGACATGGCTATTTTAACTCTGCTTGTCTCCTACCTTACCATCTGAACATCTGTCGGCGCTATGAGACCTTTGGGTGATATGCGCGCCTTACAAAAACCAATACATAGACATTCCACAGGGTAAGCAGCTGGGTGTGTGCTAAGAGTCTGCTTCTGCACCAAAAAATGGCTCCCCCTTTCCATCTAATGCAACTGTGAAATCACCAGAGCAATACGCAATAAATCTCTGCCTGTAATTCCTATATGCACACAGAGTCATGTTTTCACATTAGTCACAAAACGAAATTTCTTTGCCAATTTGAAAGCACACTTACTACTCTTTTTTTTGGCAAGTGATAAACACTTTTACAGACTGACACATTATGAATCCACTTTTCAGATTCTTAAAAAAGCACATGTCCAAACTGCTTTTTCAGACCAGCACCATGTGTAACCTGGTTGACTGCCTACACTCCAGCAAGGGCAACCAGCCTTAGTGATGCTGAATGTATTTGCATTACTGACTGAAACCTCAAACCCCACTCGCTTGTGAATACTGTGCATGATTCCACAGGGTAAGCAGCTGGGTGTGTGCTAAGAGTCTGCTTCTGCACCAAAAAATGGCTCCCCCTTTCCATCTAATGCAACTGTGAAATCACCAGAGCAATACGCAATAAATCTCTGCCTGTAATTCCTATTTGCACACAGAGTCATGTTTTCACATTAGTCACAAAACGAAATTTCTTTGCCATTTTGAAAGCACACTTACTACTCTTTTTTTTGGCAAGTGATAAACACTTTTACAGACTGACACATTATGAATCCACTTTTCAGATTCTTAAAAAAGCACATGTCCAAACTGCTTTTTCAGACCAGCACCATGTGTAACCTGGTTGACTGCCTACACTCCAGCAAGGGCAACCAGCCTTAGTGATGCTGAATGTATTTGCATTACTGACTGAAACCTCAAACCCCACTCGCTTGTGAATACTGTGCATGATTCCACAGGGTAAGCAGCTGGGTGTGTGCTAAGAGTCTGCTTCTGCACCAAAAAATGGCTCCCCCTTTCCATCCAATGCAACTGTGAAATCACCAGAGCAATACGCAATAAATCTCTGCCTGTAATTCCTATTTGCACACAGAGTCATGTTTTCACATTAGTCACAAAACGAAATTTCTTTGCCAATTTGAAAGCACACTTACTACTCTTTTTTTTGGCAAGTGATAAACACTTTTACAGACTGACACATTATGAATCCACTTTTCAGATTCTTAAAAAAGCACATGTCCAAACTGCTTTTTCAGACCAGCACCATGTGTAACCTGGTTGACTGCCTACACTCCAGCAAGGGCAACCAGCCTTAGTGATGCTGAATGTATTTGCATTACTGACTGAAACCTCAAACCCCACTCGCTTGTGAATACTGTGCATGATTCCACAGGGTAAGCAGCTAGGTGTGTGCTAAGAGTCTGCTTCTCCACCAAAAAATGTCTCCCCCTTTCCATATAATGCAACTGTGAAATCACCAGAGCAACACGCAATAAATCTCTGCCTGTAATTCCTATATGCACACAGAGTCATGTTTTCACATTAGTCACAAAACGAAATTTCTTTGCCATTTTGAAAGCACACTTACTACTCTTTTTTTTGGCAAGTGATAAACACTTTTACAGACTGACGCATTATGAATCCACTTTTCAGATTCTTAAAAAAGCACATGTCCAAACTGCTTTTTCAGACCAGCACCATGTGTAACCTGGTTGACTGCCTACACTCCAGCAAGGGCAACCAGCCTTAGTGATGCTGAATGTATTTGCATTACTGACTGAAACCTCAAACCCCACTCGCTTGTGAATACTGTGCATGATTCCACAGGGTAAGCAGCTGGGTGTGTGCTAAGAGTCTGCTTCTGCACCAAAAAATGGCTCCCCCTTTCCATCTAATGCAACTGTGAAATCACCAGAGCAATACGCAATAAATCTCTGCCTGTAGTTCCTATTTGCACACAGAGTCATGTTTTCACATCAGTCACAAAACGAAATTTCTTTACCAATTTGAAAGCACACTTACTACTCTTTTTTTTGGCAAGTGATAAACACTTTTACAGTCTGACACATTATGAATCCACTTTTCAGATTCTTAAAAAAGCACATGTCCAAACTGCTTTTTCAGACCAGCACCATGTGTAACCTGGGTGACTGCCTACACTTCAGCAAGGGCAACCAGCCTTAGTGATGCTGAATGTATTTGCATTACTGACTGAAACCTCAAACCCCACTCGCTTGTGAATACTGTGCATGATTCCACAGGGTAAGCAGCTGGGTGTGTGCTAAGAGTCTGCTTCTGCACCAAAAAATGGCTCCCCCTTTCCATCTAATGCAACTGTGAAATCACCAGAGCAATACGCAATAAATCTCTGCCTGTAATTCCTATATGCACACAGAGTCATGTTTTCACATTAGTCACAAAACGAAATTTCTTTGCCAATTTGAAAGCACACTTACTACTCTTTTTTTTGGCAAGTGATAAACACTTTTACAGACTGACACATTATGAATCCACTTTTCAGATTCTTAAAAAAGCACATGTCCAAACTGCTTTTTCAGACCAGCACCATGTGTAACCTGGTTGACTGCCTACACTCCAGCAAGGGCAACCAGCCTTAGTGATGCTGAATGTATTTGCATTACTGACTGAAACCTCAAACCCCACTCGCTTGTGAATACTGTGCATGATTCCACAGGGTAAGCAGCTGGGTGTGTGCTAAGAGTCTGCTTCTGCACCCAAAAATGGCTCCCCCTTTCCATCTAATGCAACTGTGAAATCACCAGAGCAATACGCAATAAATCTCTGCCTGTAATTCCTATATGCACACAGAGTCATGTTTTCACATTAGTCACAAAACAAAATTTCTTTGCCAATTTGAAAGCACACTTACTACTCTTTTTTTTGGCAAGTGATAAACACTTTTACAGACTGACACATTATGAATCCACTTTTCAGATTCTTAAAAAAGCACATGTCCAAACTGCTTTTTCAGACCAGCACCATGTGTAACCTGGTTGACTGCCTACACTCCAGCAAGGGCAACCAGCCTTAGTGATGCTGAATGTATTTGCATTACTGACTGAAACCTCAAACCCCACTCGCTTGTGAATACTGTGCATGATTCCACAGGGTAAGCAGCTGGGTGTGTGCTAAGAGTCTGCTTCTGCACCAAAAAATGGCTCCCCCTTTCCATCTAATGCAACTGTGAAATCACCAGAGCAATACGCAATAACTCTCTGCCTGTAATTCCTATATGCACACAGAGTCATGTTTTCACATTAGTCACAAAACGAAATTTCTTTGCCAATTTGAAAGCACACTTACTACTCTTTTTTTTGGCAAGTGATAAACACTTTTACAGACTGACACATTATGAATCCACTTTTCAGATTCTTAAAAAAGGACATGTCCAAACTGCTTTTTCAGACCAGCACCATGTGTAACCTGGTTGTCTGCCTACACTCCAGCAGGGGCAACCAGCCTTAGTGATGCTGAATGTATTTGCATTACTGACTGAAACCTCAAACCCTTAAAGTATTCTTTATTTTTACCATTTCTATTATTCATTTCTTAATTTACCATATACATCCCCTCTCAAACTCTAAACTCACCTTTAAAATTAGTTAGTTGTGAAAGAAATGTGAAAGAAATGTGGCACTCAAACAGCAGATTATCAGAGCCAGGATCTCTGTTCTTTACACCTCTCTCCTCTCAGCAGAACCAGATAATGGCAAACTTTCCCTCTCTTTTTCCACACATATACATGTTAGTTTCAAATCTCAGTGCTTCCCCCTTTTTTTCAAATGTAATCACACATTTCTATTGGTTGAAAACCAACCCTTTTCCAAAAGTACCCTTCCTCCAACTTGACTTCTGCCTAGTACCCTTCCCCCAACTTGACTTCTGCCTGCTACCATAGCAACAGCTCATGGAACACTGCTGTGTGGAGTTAGGTCAGAAGTTCACCAAACAATGTTTCAATTCCACAGAGCAAGAGTGCTTGACTTTTCAAACCTAACAGCAAATCCATAGTACTGTTCTTTGGTAATACATTTTTCTGTACCAATACAAAACATGCTTCTATTAATTTACACATACAGCCTAGTTTTTATTCTAGAATGGTATGAAACAGCCAATCAGTTCTTTTTTTTATGAAAAAAATATGTATGCCTCCATTTCCAAACTGTCTTTCTTTTCATATTGCCATTCTACTGAAAGACACCTCCTGAGTGCATCCAGTTCTCCTTTGAAGATGTTCACAGTGTGGATTGTAGGGCACAGCTATGTCTTCTGGAGTGAAAAGTATGCAGAGAAAACAGATATGGTGAGAGACCTTGCTTTGCCAAATGTAGACATTAAATGGATTGGTCAGAGAGGGTTAAAGTGGCACCAATTGATGCCATTGGTGAAATCCTTCATGCACATCCAACACCCTGACCTCATAATAGTGCACTGTGGTGGCAATGACCTAGGCACTTTGACTGGGGTAGGTCTGGAAATGCTTATGAAGGACACCTTTGCACAACTGTTTTCACTTTTCCCTAAAACTGCCTTTGTGTTTTCTAACATATGCCAAAGGCAAAAATGGAACTGGTCCAATCATTTCTGTCCGCAGATTGACAAAGCAAGAAAGCACGTCAACAAATCTGTTTCTGCTTTCCTCCGTGACTATGGTATGGGTTCCATTTACCACAACAACTTGCGTTACGACATGCAAGACATTTATAGAGGAGATGGTGTGCACTTCAATGATGAAGGGAACAGAGTCTTCCTCTTGAACCTTAGACTCTGCATCGGTACTTACTTGTAGGTACCACTAAAAAATCATTTCATAAACACAACGGCTCTTTTTAGAGCTCCCTAATATCTAAGCACTTAAATCTGAATTTCATTTCTTTTTTTCTTTTTTTTTTCTACCGTACGCTTACGGTAAGCTTACCGTACGCGTACCCCGCGATTTTTTTTAAAATCAATAAATGTTGTCTTTGTACTTTTCTGTCCTTCTTTGACCCCCTTACAAATGTTAGGGGGTCTGTAACTCTCCTCCTTGCCCCCTTTTCAAGATATCACTCTTTTTTTTTCTGAGTGAAACACACGAAATGGCGGCCGCCGCTTCCTGGTTTCGACCGATTCGAATGTTTACTAAGATCTAAGAGCCAATCAGAATCGCGCTCGCGCACGCCACCGTACGCGTACGGTAAGCGTACCGTAAGCGCACTGTAAGCTGGCTCAGATATATATATTGATTTAAAGGATATTTTCTCAGAATCTACTGAACAGATTTACACCAAACCTACAAAAGGCACTTCCTTGACCTGAGGACTACCTCTCTGCCAAATTTCAAGTAATTCTGTTCAGCCGTTCGGGCTGTAGCTGTGTCTAAAGGTCCTATGGAAAAATGCATGGGAAAAATGCGTTTTGGGACCCCCCTTTTTTCTCAGCCCCCGCTTGACAAATCCCCCCGAGACTTTCAGGGTAGGAGCGGAGCGTAGCGCCCCACCTATTTTGAAAAATTCGCGAGGATTCGTCAGCCGGCGCAAAAGTTATTCCAAATAGAATGTTGCGGATTTCCTATGGAAACGTGGTCCTAACTATAACTACCTACTGGCGACCACCAGTAGGTAATATATATACATATAGTATATATTCACAGAAAAAACCATAGGTTTCAGGGGTGTTATAGTTAGCTGCCCATTTCACTCGTACAAAACCATAGAAATTCCTCCGTTATAGTTAGTTCTGCTAACTATAACTGACGCGCCCACAATGCACTGCTGATGATGTCACATATTGCATCATTCATGAGATGGTCAGTGACATCACTGATGACATCACTGATGACTTTTCAAATGACATCACTGATGACATCACTGATGACATCATCCACTGAATGTAGTTTAGTTTGAAATTTAAATATGTATTATATATATACCAATCTGTATTGAAGATTGAGTGGATATATAACTGTGTGGATGGAGGATTTAGTAGCTGTCTGACTGTCTTTTTAAGTGAGTAATTAAAAGTGTCTCACTTAATACATGGATTAGTAACTAAACTATGTGAATGTGTGCAGCACTGTCTCTGTTGTTGTATAACATGCTGCCTCAGTTGGTCACTAACTACATGAGTGTGTATATTAGTTATTGATTAGTTGGGTGAGTATTTGTATGGGACACTGAGTTTGTGTGTGGTTGGATGGGGTGTGTGTAACTCTATGCATAGATGTGTGAATGGTTGATTGACTAGGTGTATGGGTTTAAGAGTGCCTGTGGAAACAGTTGTTTGGGTGACTGAGTGTATTTATGTGTATGTTGGTGAGCGTATATATGTTTTAGTTGTACATCTTCAACAAAGTAAAAAAATAAAAGGCATTGTATGTGAGAGTTGGTGTATATAAATAAGTTAGTGTAAGAGTCAGTGATTGTGAGAGTAAATATATGAATGAGTGTATAATTGTAATAGTGCTTTTTTAACATATTAACAATGAGTTACTATGTGTTTGAATAAATGAGGTGTCGTTGGATAATTGTGTAAGTGAGTAAATTTAAGTGTGATACATTTTTTTCATGAGTGAGTAGGATGAATGCATAACCGACTAAGATGACTGCTGATGTGTCAATGTCTATATATGTGTATAAGTGCATTTGATGGTGTTCTATTAATTAATGACTGCATGTATAGATGATTCTGTTGTTGAATGGGTAGTTGTGTGTGTAGACTTAGGAATCAGTGAGTGGGTATGTAGTAACTGGTATTGGTGTGTCAATGGTTTCAAATATGGTACTCTACAGTGAGTGATGAAAGGTTATACTAGTGTATGATGTGGTGTATCGGATTGTCAAGTGGATGATGTCATCAGTGATGTCATTTGAGATGTCATCAGTGATGTCATCAGTGATGTCACTGATCATGTCATGAATGATGCAATATGTGACATCATCAGCAGTGCATTGCGGGCGTGTGAGTTATAGTTAGCAGAACTAACTATAACGGAGGAATTTCTATGGTTTTGTACGAGTGAAATGGGCAGCTAACTATAACACCCCTGAAACCTATGGTTTTTTCTGTGAATTTCTAAGGTTTTTTAAATGCTAATTTCTAACTATAACGTCTCTGAAACCTATGTTTTTTTCAGTGAATTTCAAAGGATTTTTAAATGCTAACTTTTAAGTGTGATAGTAGTTATATCTATTTATTGTAATGATTTTCTACAGTTTTTTAACTGTTTATTTATAAATATTTTATTCATTAAATAACATTATATATTTTTCAGAAAATTGCAAACAAACATTTTTTAATTAAAACTGAAATATTGATTAATTTTCTTGTTTTCATTTTTTATTTTAATATATATATATCATTTTCTTTAAAAAAAATCAAATTTTTTTCGCAGTCGCGCACTCAAAGTGTACACATCACGGTGGGTGCGCGCATTCTAGCCGCCATTTTAGAAAAGTCATGAAGTATCCGTGTATGGTGTGCGACGGCTGCGTGTTTTTCAGTTACATCATATACATTTAATATCACGTGATATGCGCGATTGGTATGCGACCAGTCTGCGACTCCTGCTCCCGCGCATTCGCGACACATGCGCATTACGGTACAAGATGTTTGCACGCTTGCGGGTCCCGCGTTACATCATATACGTGCTGGGGCGCGCTGGGTGCGCGACTCCCGCAAAAAAAATTGATGTTCCAAAATGATATGTATGTGTCTTTAATATACATATTAAGGCAAGAGATTATGTAAGATATTCATCAAAATAATATATTTGTAATTATAAGAAACGTATATTATTTTAAATATATTTTCGCGAAGTCGGGTGCATGCGTCGTGAGTGCAGAAAACCAGGTTAGCAGAGCTGCTGTAGAGCCAGAGAACCAGGTCAGCAGAGCTGCTCTAGAGCCTAAGAACTAGGTCAGCAGAGCTGCTCTAGAGTCAGAGAACCAGGTCAGCAGAGCTGCTGTAGAGCCAGAGAAACCAGGTCAGCAGAGCTGCTTTAGAGGGAGAGAACCAGGTCAGCAGAGCTGCTTTAGAGCCAGAGAACCAGGCAAGCAGAGCTGCTTTAGAGCCGGAGAACCAGGTCAGCAGAGCTACTCTAGAGCCAGAGAACCAAATCAGCAGAGCTGCTTTAGAGCCATAGAACCAGGTCAGCAGAGCTGCTTTAGAGCCAGAGAACCAGGTCAGTAGAGCTGGTCTAGAGCCTAAGAACCAGGTCAACAGAGCTGCTCTAGAGCCAGAGAACCAGGTCAGCAGAGCTGCTGCAGAGCCAGAGAAACCAGGTCAGTAGAGCTGCTTTAGAGGGAGAGAACCAGGTCAGCAGAGCTTCTATAGAGCCAGTGAACCATGTAAGCAGAACTGCTTCAGAGCCATAGAACTGGGTCAACAGAGCTGCTTTAGAGCCAGAGAACCAGGTCTGCAGAGCTGTTGTAGAGCCAGAGAACTAGATCAGCAGAGCTGCTCTGTAGCATAAGAACTAGGTCAGCAGAGCTGCTCTAGAGCCAGAGAACCAGGTCAGCAGACCTGCTGTAGAGCCAGAGAAACCAGGTAAGCAGAGCTGCTTTAGAGAGAGAGAACCAGGTCAGCAGAGCTGCTTTAGAGCCAGAGAAACAGGTCAGCAGAGCTGCTCTAGCTGACACTGACTGACTGACACTGACTGACTGACACTGACTGATTGACACTGACTGACACTGATTGACACTGACTGACACTGACTGACTGACACTGATTGACTGACACTGACTGACTGACACTGATTGACTGACACTGACTGACACTGATTGACTGACACTGACAGACTGACTGACACTGACTGACTGACATTGACTGACATTGACTGACACTGACTGACTACTCTCTACTACTCTACTGCTGACTCTCTACTGCTCTACTACTCTCACTCTACTACTCACTCTCTACTACTCACTCTCTACTACTCTCTACTACTCACTCTCTACTACTCTACTACTCTCTACTACTCACTCTCTACTACTCACTCTCAACTACTCACTCTCTACTACTCTACTACTCACTCTCTACTACTCACTCGCTACTACTCTCTACTACTCACTCTCTACTACTCACTCTCTACTACTCACGCTCTACTACTCTCTACTACTCACTCTCTACTACTCTCTACTATTCACAGTCTACTACTCAATCTCTACTGCTCACTCTACTACTTTCTACTACTCTCTACCACTCACTCACTACTACTCTCTACTACTCACTCTCTACTACACTCTCTACTACTCTCTCTCTACTACTCACTCTCTACTATTCACTCTCTACTACTCACTCTCTACTACTCTCTACTACTCACTCTACTACTCTCTGCTGCTCTCTAGCACTCACTCTCTACTACTCTACTACTCTCTCTCTGCTACTCACTCTCTACTACTCTCTCTCTACTACTCTCTACTACTCTCTACTACTCACTCTCTACTACTCACTCTACTACTCTCTACTACTCACTCTCTACTACTCTCTCTCTACTACTCACTCTCTACTATTCACTCTCTACTACTCACTCTCTACTACTCGCTCTCTACTACTCACTCTCCACTACTCACTCTCTACTACTCACTCTCTACTACTCTCTACTACTCTCTCTGCTACTCACTCTCTACTACTCACTCTCTACTACTCACTCTACTACTCTATACTACTCACTCTGTACTACTCTGTACTACTCACTCTCTACTACTCTACTAATCTCTACTACTCGCTCTACTACTCACTCTCTACTATTCTCTACTACTCTCTCTACTACTCTCTCCTACTCTCTACCACTCACTCTCTACTACTCTACTACTCACTCTCTACTACTCTCTCTCTACTACTCACTCTCTACTACTCACTCTACTACTCTATACTACTCACTCTGTACTACTCTGTACTACTCACTCTGTACTACTCACTCTCTACTACTCACTCTCTACTACTCTCTACTGCTCACTCTCCACTACTGATTCTCTACTACTCGCTCTCAACTACTCTCTACTACTCACTCTACTACTCACTCTCTACTACTCTATTACTCTCTCTACTTCTCACTCTCTACTACTCTCTCTACTACTCACTCTCTACTACTCACTCTCTACTACACACTCTCTACTACTTGCTCTCTGCTACTCGCTCTCTACTACTCTCTAGTACTCACTCTAATACTCACTCTCTACTACTCTCTACTACTCACTCTCTACTACTCCACTACTCTCTACTACTCACTCTCTACTACTCACGCTCTACTACTCTACTACTCTCTACTACTCTCTCTCTACTACTCACTCTCTACTACTCACTCTCTACTACTCTCTCTACCACTCTCTACTACTCACTCTCTACTACTCTCTACTACTCACTCTCTACTACTCTATCTCTACTACTCACTCTGCTACTCACTCTCTACTACTCTCTACTACTCACTCTCTACTACTCACTCTACTACTCTCTACTACTCACTCTCTGATACTTTCTCTACTACTCTCTACTACTCTCTACTACTCACTCTCTACTCTCTAATACTCGCTCTCTACTCTCTACCTCTCTACCTCTCTCTCTACTACTCTCTACCTCTCTACCTCTACCTCTCTACCTCTACACCTCTACCTATACACCTCTACCTCTCTGTACATGCACACATATGCACATATATATATGCATATATATGCATATGCATTTATATATATGTATGTGTATGTATTATCTACTGGCGGTCGCCAGTAGATAGTTATAGTTAGGACTGTGTTTCCATAGGAAATCCGCAACATTCTATTTGGAATAACTTTGGCGCCGGTTGACGAATCCTCGCGAAATTTTCAAAATAGATGGGGCGCTCCGCTCCGCTCCTACCCTGAAAGTCTCAGGGGGATTCGTCAAGCGGGGGCTGAGAAAAAGGGGGGGTCCCAAAACACGTTTTCCCCATGGAATTTTCCATAGGGACCTTTAGTCCAAGGTACAGCCCGAACGGCTGAACAGAATTACTTGAAATTTGGCAGAGAGGTAGTCCTCAGGTCAGGGAAGTGCCTTTTGCAGGTCTGGTGTCAATCTGTTCAGTAGTTCCTGAGAAAATCAAAAGTAAAATCATATATATATGTGGGCGGAGCCTAACCACACATCTCATCCTGAGATCTGATTGGCTGTCAGCACTTCATCCAAGAAGTGTTGGCAGCCATCTTGGGACCAATATACATGATAGCACCTCATTAAAAAGCATTGCAGTTAATAGAAGCTTTTAAGACTTTAGTTACATTATAAATCATTTGTTGATGGTACCATACTCATTTTAGGAATTGTGGTATGTTCTAAGGTGATTTCACCATGTGAAAAAGCCTTCTGCTGGGATATCATGATTGAGAGAAAAATATTTTCTCATGCTTTTCCCACAGAGGTTTGGAAGGTGATCTATAAGCTAAACTGAGAGCTTATTTTCTGTAAATTCACATTATCTTTCTCAGTCATGTGAGAATGAAGTCTGACATTCTCAGTAAAACATGTACATCCAACAAGGGCAGAGACTGTCAGTTGATTCCTTTGTGTTCTACTGCAGCTTCCCAGAGTGTTCCAAAGAACAACTAGAGCGCTAACAGTCCTACTTATGATAAACATATGGCACACCTGAAGCCATCTTGCTTGGATTAAAGTGGTAACTCTTAAAACATTTATTTTAAAAAGGAACAAAATGAGGGGGTTCATTTTTCCATAAAAAGTATGATTAGTGCTGCAGAAAGAAAAATTAGGGCACATTTTGAGTGACTTCTCAAATCCTCTTCTATTTCATAAAAAAATTCTGACATGCAGACTGAAACATGCACTTTCAATACCAGCAGCAGTTTTCCCTGGTGAGCAGTAGCTTTACTACAGTGATCTAATGAGCAAAACGAGTGCTAACATTCTGAATTTATGGCAAATGTGTGACACATCTGAATGCCTTCTTGATGGAATCAAAGTAAAAAACTGAAAGCATTTCCTACTGAGGAGACTGCAGTACATGAGGAAATTAGGAAACTTCATAACAAATAAATCTCCCAAGATGGCCACCGGAGACAAAAGAGCCCAAATGTGGCCAAAATCACCCAGATGTAGCCCAAATATAGCCCAATGACAGAAGTGTGCAAAACACTTATTATTTTGTGTTTTTGCAGTGTTATATAGTGCAGACTTGTCAGGTATTGGAGTGCTTTACATGAGCATTGGTTACATCACACAAGAACAAATTCATTTTGGTTGTAGACATGGGGAGACTAAGTGATTTGACCAGAATCACAGAATGTCGAGCTGAAGCAGAAACTCCAACCTGGTTCCCCAGTTGCAAAGTCTGCAGTTCTGGAAGTAACACCACATCCTCTCCCCTAAGTGCAACATTTAATCAAGTGGTCAACTGGATAAAAAAACATAAAGATAACAAATAATTTAAAAGTGCTTTGTCGCTATTTGAAAACTCAGAAAATATGTCCTTATTTTAGTCTTTTAGAGCACTAACCATAATTTTGATGCAAATAAGACCCTCTCATATATGTAATTTCTAAAGGAAATGCTCTAGGTATTACAGTTTTGATTACATCAAGATGACTTCAGGCGTTCCACACTTTTGTAATAAATATAGAATGTTAGCAATCTAGTTGTTCATACTGTTGAGAGGCAGAGGCCAGGGGCACGGACTCTGAAAATTGAAGGCAGGTAGGAGGGTGCAAAGGCAACAATTTAGCCACACTGAGCAGACAGGAAGGGCCGTGGCAGCACAACAGACTATGGAGGGCAGTGGAAAGGGGGGCAGGGGCAACAAACCAACAATACAGGACTTGCAAGAGAGGCTGTTGCAATGTAATAGACCATTGTGGGCAGAAGGAAGAGGCAATGGTAGTACAACCATCCATGCCAACAGACCCGATTCAGCCAGGAAACGTCCAATGTTTTTAAGCCCAAATGGGCTTTATTTGATCTGTCTCCTGTCTACAATCTCCTCTTTTTCAATGTAACTCAAAAGGGAAAATCCATACCCTAGTTTTTTTTCAAAATCTCCCTCTTACCAAGTTCAAAATGTTTGCAAGTATGGTACATTGGATCATGGAAGGAAATGGGGTAGGGACATGGACTTGGATAACAGAGGACAGGAGGGACATGGAGAGGTGCACCAAACTGACCCTGCAGGGCAGGCATCAGGGTTTGCAGCAGCACAATACACCACACAGGGCATGCGGGACGGGAGTGCAGCACAACAATCCATAGAAAGCAAGAGGGAGGGGACAGGACCATGCACATGGACAAGAGAGAAAAGAGGGGCAAGAGGCAATTGTAGCTAGCTGACCATAATGGACAGACAGGAGAGAAAGCTGCAGCATAACAGACCATAAAGGGCAGGAGGGATGGATCAGGGGCATTACAATGGAACAGACAAGCCAGGAGGGAGAGAGTAGGGGTCTGCACATGTAAACAGAGGGCTGGGGGCAAGGGGGCAGGGCAGGAGCAGCAAGATAGCCATGGAGGTCAGGCAGGATGGGCACTAGAAGCAAGACACACCATGAAGAGCAACAGTGAGACTGTGATGGCATACACACAGACCATGGAGGGAAGGTGGGAGGGGGTCAGGGGCAGCTAACTGACCACACAAGGAAGGTGGGAGGGGCCATGGCAGCACAGGAGACCATGCATGGCAAGTGGGAGGGTTAGTGGCAGCACAATGGCTATGATGGGCAAGAAGGAGGGGGCAGGGGCATGCACAAAGGACGATGGAGGATAGAAGGGAGGGTCAGGACCTGTGCACAGACAAGAAAGTTCAGGGGAAGGGTCCTCACAACAGACTGCACGGGGCAGGCAGGAGGAGCAGTTGCAGCACAACAGACCAGGGAGGGCAGAAGGGTGTGGCAGTACAATGGACCATGTAGGACAGGAGGAAGAGGACAGGGGCATGGCATGTGGACTGGCAGGGTAGAGGTGGCAGGGACAGGTTACAGTCATCTGACAATGCTAGGCAGGTGGGAG
Organism: Triturus cristatus; assembly: GCF_964204655.1. Classification (NCBI taxonomy): domain Eukaryota; kingdom Metazoa; phylum Chordata; class Amphibia; order Caudata; family Salamandridae; genus Triturus; species Triturus cristatus. Next base: position 302,889,389 of record NC_140579.1, on the reverse strand, counting down.
GGGAGTGGCAGCTCAACAGAACACTCAGAGTAGATAGGAGTGGCAGGTCCATGGAACATGGTGGGCAAAAAGGATGGAGCAAGGGCATGCACAAAGACATCGGAGGGCAGGGGGAAGGAGAATAGGGGCAGCAAGCCAAGCACAGAGTTTAAGCAGGAGGTCAATGATGGGGCATAGAATTGGGCAATGGAGGGCAGGAGGAGTGGACTGGTACATCATACTAAATTGAGGGCAGTGACAGCACATCAGACCATGCATGGCAGGAGGGAGGAGGCTAGTCCATGGATTCAGACAACAGAGGATAGGGAGGAGGTGGATGGGGCAGCAAGCTAACTGTTCAGAGAAGGCGGGTATTAGGAACTTTATTGTTTTTAAAACGTGTGTCTGTGCGAACTACTTAAAATATGAACAAGTATGCAGCATAATCTCACTTTTATTCAGGAAGAAGAGGACGTTTGTGACTGTGACTCCGGGCTCACTTGGCAGAAACACCCCGTGACCCTGCACCCTCTATCGCAAAATGTAATGCCTGTGAAAAGGGTAGGTGAACACAGTGTTATATAGAACATAGTCCTGAGAGCACGAATGAAAATGAAAACTAGATATAGTGTATGGTATAAACTATGCACCAAAAAGTGTGATATAAGATGAACCAGGCGTGAAATATAATATGCAATACATTGTGCGCAATTACATATTCATTGGAGAGCGCGAGATAGCACAGGCACTAGTGCGTGCTATGTGATATGCGCCTTGGAGTGTAATATGCACAGGGCAGTGTTGTGTAACCTAACTAGTCTCTAAAGTTGTAATATAAAATATGTTCTGGGGAGTGTAACGTTGCATGTGCACTGTGACAAAGATATGGATCCCAGATTGTAATATGTATGGCATAGCACTGTGCGTTATAACATAGGCATCGAGGAAGGCACGTTAGATGGGGCAATATAACCCGTGCGAAGACAAGTGTGGCATGACATGTTCACTGGGTGGTGTTACAGTGCACATGGGCTAGAGAGTGTCATAGCATATGCACTAGCTGGTGGAATACAACACAGAGGTGTGAGGCAATCGGCAGGCACTGGTGGGTGTAACACAGCATTGGGCTCTGCCAGGAGCGCGCTGTGACTCTCAAGTGATGTTCGTCCCCTTTCCAGAGAGTAAAATAAAAAGTATTACACATCCGGCAGTGGATGTGTGTTTTATTAACCGTGAGGGGGATTTCTTGCATAGTTTTGGTCGAATTTTTGTCGAATCCCCTATGAATGGCTTGGTGTGCATGTGTATTAAATGTGCCCGTCAATAGCTACCCATGTTTGTATAAATAAACGACAAGGGTGTCTATCGGGATTAGGCACGGTAGGGCATCAGACATGTCAGAGCTTCACTAGTGGTGTAAATACATTCCACGTGGATTCATTGTATGCATAGTCGCCTTTTAATGAATATCACGCAAATCGTCATGGAGATAGGTACGTACGGTTTGTCCAGCATGTCCTAGGTGTGTCTATAAATATATATTTTTTTAAAATAATAAAATACAGTGGCCGGCCCTGGGGATTGGGGTCAAAAAAATATAATTAGGAGACAGGCCCTGGGGGATGGGGTCATCAGGGCCAATAAATTAGAATAAGAAGGGGAACCACACAGCCCCCCTTCTTAAAAAACTTAAAATAAATAAAAGACTGGCATCGTGCCGGAGGCCACGCCCCCTCCTTGCAGCACTCTGCAAACGCGCTCCCTGGCGAGTTGTAAGTTGGGGAATTAATTCCTCTTCAATACTGAGGGTCCCTGAGGGCCAACTAGCCCAACAGGCATCTCCAGTATGCGCCAGGGAGCTGCGCTGCAGACAGGTGTTCTGAGGCCAAACCCTTTTTACAACTCTCTGCAACGCAGCTCTGTGGCGCTTACTGGAGGTACCTAGTGGTCTAGTTTGACCCAAGGGACCCTTAGGATTCAAGGGGTCTTAATCTCTCAACTAAGAACAGCCACAGGGCGCGTTTACACAGTGGTGAAGGGAGGGGACGGGGCCTGAGGTGACGTGTGCAAACACGCACTATGGCACGTTTTAAATTTTGGCTATAATTTCCCTTCAATACTGAGGGCCCCTGGGGGCTAACTAGCCCACCAGGTGCTTCCAGTAAGCGCCACTGAGCTGTGTTGCAGAGAGGTGGTCCAGGCCGCGCCACTTTTTACAACTCCCTGCAACGCAGTTCTGTGGCGCATACTGGAGGTACCTGTCATGCCCCGTGACTCGGATCAATAGACGATCCAGTATATAAGGATACTGGGCGCGTACGAAAGCGCTTAGCGTTCTAGCTTGGAGTCCTGGTTTTGTCCGTGTTCCGTGTGCCTGACATCCGGAGAGAGAGATTTCCTGTTTCCGGAGTTGTGTAACTTGGAGTTTGAACCTTCGCGGGTTCTGCCCGAGTATTTGGCGTTTTTGCAAAGACGCCAAGTAATTGTAGCAGCGAGCCCTTCTACACCTTTGCGGCTCGCTTTTGCTTTGCGTGTATTTGACTTCCGTCACGTGTGGCGGCATTTCGTGTGAGTGCAAGTCCTTTCCCTATCCTTGTGCTGCTCCTTTGTAGTGGCACTCACTCCTGGGTGGCGGTGTTATGTATGTCTGCCTTCTTGTTATTTCTCTCAATCGCCGTGTCCTCCCCACTCCGTTCATTCCTCAAGTCCCCGCTCAGTGATTGAGGGTTTAGGAATTCACGGGGCCACTCGTCACATCACCCGATAGCCTACATTACTGTTTCCTTTCACTACTGGATCATCGCGTCCCGACAGCACCTGGCTTGCTGCTGGGCCGCACACCATTTACTCCCGCATCTTCCCAGTCCAGCTCTATCCCTACTCCTTTTGCCGTTGTGTTAGTCTCCTCTGAGACAGAAGACTTTAGTAACTCAAAGGGGACGCTAGCGTGGACCACGATTCAAGGGCCGGTGTATGACTGAAACACGGTAACAGCGCTGTGCGCTCCTCCTTTCTTGTGTGCTTATGGTCGCTTTATATAGTGAGTGGAAGTAATAGTTATCGCTCTGTTTTTTCCCACCAGGTCTTGACCTACATCTGAATATATTCGCCTTGTAATCTATCATTGGAAAATTCAAGGAAGGGATGTATGTTACCATTAGTGAGTGATAGATCTATAAGAAAGCATATGGTGAAATTGATGTTACAGTTAAAGAATACCCTCTGAATTGTTTCCTTCATGTGGTATAGGAACTCTTGGCCTGCTTATTCTACGCCTGCCCTCTCCTGGGTCCCTGTCCTTCCCAATAGAGGTGCCCCACCATCATACAAGAAGACAGGACCCCAGCGGTAGGTGGGCTTGGTAATGTGTATGGTTTGCAGTGCATGAGGAGATAAGGAAGAGTGATTAGGCCTTTTCTAATGCAGCGTCCAGAGAAGAGCTACCTCCTTGGTTCCACCACAGCCCTACCACTGAAGTCACACCCTCCTTCCCTTGTTTTGTTACCCTGTTTTCCCCTGGCATGTCATCCGGTTCTCTAGGGTTTGATAGAGACGGAAGGCCGTAGGGGAAGACGGAGACTTACTCTTCAGATTCCTGACGCTCCTGCAGAAGATTCTGAGAACCCTTACAGAACCTAGTGGGCTAGTTGGACCCTCAGGATTCAAATTAACTTAATCTCCCAACTAAAAACGGCCACAGGGCGTGTTTACACAATGGTGAAGGGAGGGGACGGGGCCTCAGTTAACGTGTGAAAACAAGCCCTGTGGCGCGTTTTAAGTTGGGGAAATAATTCCCCTTCAATCCTGAGGGCCCCTGGGGGCTAACTAGCCCACCAGGTGCTCCCAGTAAGCGCCACTGAGCTGCGTTGCAGAGAGGTGGTCTAGGCCGTGCCACTTTTTACACCTCTCTGCAACGCAGCTCTGTGGCGCATACTGGAGGTACCTAGTGGGCTAGTTGGACCCTAGGGACCCTCAGGATTCAAATGAACTTAATCTCCCAACTAAAAACGGACACAGGGCGTGTTTACACAGTAGTGAAGGGAGGGGACGGGGCCTGAGTTAACGTGTGCAAAAACGCCCTGTGGCCTGTTTCAAGAGGTAGTTTTAATCCCCCTGCCCTATTATATACTAGGGGCTTACAGAGGAGGTCATGCTAATCACAGGGGGACCCCAACGCATAATGTTCCCTAGTGTATGTAGGTGTTTTAACTGTATTCTAAGTGTCTTTTAACATAGCACTGGCTCTAGGACTGGTTAGTCAGACTCAGTTACCACCAGTATCCGTCTGAAAAAGTTGAGGGTACAGGATGATTTTGCAACAAGGCTTCTTTCTGCTCTTCTTTTTGTTCTTTCTGCATGTTATCCTTCTTCCTGCACTTTTCTTCGTCTTTAAGGACTTCTGTTGCTTCTTTCTGCACTTCTTTTTTTTCTTTCTGTGCATTTTTTCTTCTTTCTTCACATGTCCTATCTCTGTAGGCATAGCTAGAAATTAGCATTTAAAAAACCTTTGAAATTCACAGAAAAAACCATAGGTTTCAGGCACGTTATAGTTAGGAATTAGCATTTAAAAAACCTCAGAAATTCACTGAAAAAACCATAGGTTTCAGGGGTCTTATAGTTAGCTGGACTTTTCACTTGTACAAAACCATTGAAATTCCCCCGTTATAGTTAGTTCAGCTAACTATAACTCGCGCGCCCGCAATGCACTGCTGATGACGTCACATATTACATCACTCATGACATGGTCAGTGACATCACTCATGACATCACTGATGACATCTCAAATGACATCACTGATGACATCACTGATGACATCATCCTTGTGATAGAGTGGCAGACCTCCTCTCACCCTAATATAACCTTTGATACACACATTCAAAAATAGAGACTAAAATTTTCAAAACAATGGACATACCAATACCAGTTACAACAACCTCTTCAGTAATTCTAAGATCCACATACACATCCACTCATTCACCAACAGTCCTATACAGTCACTCATACATGTACTCACTCATCATATGTACTCATACACCTATACATCCTGTTACACAATGCCACTCAACCATAGAGTTACTCACACACATAGACACTCATGCTAATAAAGAATCAAACATACATTTACTTGCATATACAGTTATACACACACCACCACACTTACTTCTACGGAAACTTACACATACTTAGTCTTTTAAACAATCACTTATAGAAACACATACTTATTCCTACAGGAACTCTTTCAATCTCTCCCTCTCACATATACTCACTTATATACACCAATAGTCACATATACTAGTTTAAAACATATGTAGTTAGTCATAAAGACACTATTGAGACAGTCATTCACTCACTAACACACCCATACACACACTCATCCACCCATACAGTCCTGCACACATGCTGTCTTCAACACATACAAACAGTGAGTCACTCATTCATGCACCTATGCACTACGTAATACCCCCCACCAAACCATGCAGACACTCAGACTGATACTCAAAAAACCAACTAATAACCTATATAGACACCCATGTAGCTACTCACCAACCCATGCAGCCACTTACACACAAAGTGAGAGACTGATACAGATATTTACATATTTAAACATTACTCACTAAGCCATGTATTCACTATGATACACTTAATCAGTCAGTTACACAATCAATTTTTCAAAAACAAATCATCCATTTAGACACTTGTATACCCATTTATTCTTCCATCGACCTTGAGATATACATAAATAAAACATATTTAATTTTCAGAAAAACACACATTCACTGGATGATGTCATCAGTGATGTCATCAGTGATGTCATTTGAGATGTCATCAGTGATGTCATGAGTGATGTCACTGACCATGTCATGAGTGATGTAATATGTGACGTCATCAGCAGTGCATTGCGGGCGCGCGAGTTATAGTTAGCTGAACTAACTATAACGGGGGAATTTCAATGGTTTTGTACAAGTGAAAAGTCCAGCTAACTATAACACCCCTGAAACCTATGGTTTTTTCAGTGAATTACCTACTGGCGGTCGCCAGTAGGTAGTTATAGTTAGGACCCTGTTTCCATAGGAAATCCGCAACATTCTATTTGGAATAACTTTGGCGCCGGTCGACGAATCCTCGCGAACTTTTCAAAATAGGTGGGGCGCTACGCTCCGCTCCTACCCTGAAAGTCTCGGGGGGATTCGTCAAGCAGGGGCTGAGAAAAAAGGGGGGTCCCAAAACGCGTTTTCCCCATGCATTTTTCCATAGGACCTTTAGACACAGCTACAGCCCGAACGGCTGAACAGAATTACTTGAAATTTGGCAGAGAGGTAGCCATAAGGTCAAGGAAGTGCCTTTTGCAGGTCTGGTGTAAATCTGTTCAGTATTTCCTGAGAAAATAGCATTTAAAAGCATATATATATGTGGGCGGAGCCTAACCACACATCTCATCCTGAGATCTGATTGGCTGTCAGCACTTCATCCAAGAAGTGTTGGCAGCCATCTTGGGACCAATATACATGATAGCACCTCATTAAAAAGCATTGCAGTTAATAGAAGGTTTTAAGACTTTAGTTACATTATAAATCATTTGTTGATGGTACCATACTCATTTTAGGAATTGTGGTATGTTCTAAGGTGATTTCACCATGTGAAAAAGCCTTCTGCTGGGATATCATGATTGAGAGAAAAATATTTTCTCATGCTTTTACCACAGAGGTTTAGAAGGTGATCTATAGGCTAAACTGAGAGCTTATTTTCTGTAAATTCACATTATCTTTCTCAGTCATGTGAGAATGAAGTCTGACATTCTCAGTAAAACATGTACATCCAACAAGGGCAGAGACTGTCAGTTGATTCCTTTGTGTTCTACTGCAGCTTCCCAGAGTGTTCCAAAGAACTACTAGAGCGCTAACAGTCCTACTTATGATAAACGTATGGCACACCTGAAGCCATCTTGCTTGGATTAAAGTGGTAACTCTTAAAACATTTAATTTAAAAAGGAACAAAATGAGGGGGTTCATTTTTCCATAAAAAGTATGATTAGTGCTGCAGAAAGAAAAATTAGGGCACATTTTGAGTGACTTCTCAAATCCTCTTCTATTTCATTAATAAATTCTGACATGCAGACTGAAACATGCACTTTCAATACCAGCAGCAGTTTTCCCTGGTGAGCAGTAGCTTTACTACAGTGATCTAATGAGCAAAAAGAGTGCTAACATTCTGAATTTATGGCAAATGTGTGACACATCTGAATGCCTTCTTGATGGAATCAAAGTAAAAAACTGAAAGTATTTCCTACTGAGGAGACTGCAGTAAATGAGGAAATTAGGAAACTTCATAACAAATAAGTCTCCCAAGATGGCCACCAGAGACAAAAGAGCCCAAATGTAGCCCAAATATCACCCAGATGTAGCCCAAGTATAGCCCAATGACAGAATGTCCCAGAATGTTCTTAAAAACAACTAGAACGCTTACTGTCTTCATTATGACAAAAGTATGGCACACCTGAAGCCATCTTGATTGGAATAAACTGGTAACACTTAAAACATTTAATTTAAAAAGGAACACAATGAGGAGGTTCATTTTGCCATAGAAATTATGATTAATGCTGAAGAAAGAAAATGAGGGCACATTTTGAGTGACTTCTCAAATCCTCTTCTATTTCATTAAAAAATTCTGACATGCAGACTGAAACATGCACTTTTAATACCAGGAGCAGACTTCCATGGTGCAGTAGTTTTACTACAGTGATCTAATGAGCAACTAGAGTGCTAACATTCAGAATTTATGGCAAATGTGTGACATATCTGAATACCTTCATGATGGAATCAAAGTAAAAAACTGAAAGCATTTCCTACTGAGGAGACTGCAGTACATGAGGAAATTAGGAAACTTCATAACAAATAAATCTCCCAAGATGGCCACCGGAGACAAAAGAGCCCAAATGTAGCCCAAAATCACCCAGATGTAGCCCAAATATAGCCCAATGACAGAAGTGTGCAAAACACTTATTATTTTGTGTTTTTGCAGTGTTATATAGTGCAGACTTGTCAGGTATTGGAGTGCTTTACATGAGCATTGGTTACATCACACAAGAACAAATTCATTTTGGTTGTAGACATGGGGAGACTAAGTGATTTGACCAGAATCACAGAATGTCGAGCTGAAGCAGAAACTTCAACCTGGTTCCCCAGTTGCAAAGTCTGCAGTTCTGGAAGTAACACCACATCCTCTCCCCTAAGTGCAACATTTAATCAAGTGGTCAACTGGATAAAAAAACATAAAGATAACAAATAATTTAAAAGTGCTTTGTCGCTATTTGAAAACTCAGAAAATATGTCCTTATTTTAGTCTTTTAGAGCACTAACCATAATTTTGATGCCAATAAGACCCTCTCATATATGTAATTTCTAAAGGAAATGCTCTAGGTATTACAGTTTTGATTACATCAAGATGATGTCAGGCGTTCCACACTTTTGTAATAAATATAGAATGTTAGCAATCTAGTTGTTCATTAGGATACTGTTGAGAGGCAGAGGCCAGGGGCACGGACTCTGAAAATTGAAGGCAGGTAGGAGGGTGCAAAGGCAACAATTTAACCACACTGAGCAGGCAGGAAGGGCCGTGGAAGCACAACAGACTATGGAGGGCAGTGGAAAGGGGGGCAGGGGCAACAAACCAACAATGCAGGACTTGCAAGAGAGGCTGTTGGAGGGAAGATCTATTACGGGTCAAGGAAGCTAGGGGCGGTCCCCAGATCCCCGGGAGCCACCGCAGAACTGAGCAGGAGAGTGAGTCAGGGACAAAAGGGGCACCTTAATTTGAGCCGGGGTGCCTAGGAACGCTTGCTCCAAAAATGAAGAAAACAGACATATGAGACATGGAATTGGAGGCAGAATACAATGGCAGTTTAATGAGAAGATGCAACTTCAAAGAAACCGCAGAATAGAGACATAAAGTACAAAATACAGAATCCAGATAATCATACAGCTGTCATAATATTCTCTGTATCTCAATTAATGTACTGACAGAGAGAGAGAGAAAACACATCTATAAATGCATCATGAGAAACAAGTTACACCAAGGAAAATGTTACCTAGGAACACTCACGTTTACTCTTAGAGCAAGCATTCCTGCAATTACAATACAAAATCTTTTAAATGCAAAAGTAAAGAGAACAATGGTTAAACATAACATGACATTTCATATAGGTAAAATAGAATAAGATACTTCAAGCAAAGCAGAGCAAGACATTTTAAGCAAAGGAAGACAAGAGCTCCCAGCTCTTGGGGAAAACCTGCACTGCCTGTTAACCTACATACAGACGGCGAGGTAGTCCATCGATATCTGTGGGTGCTCCCTTTTTATATCATTTTGTGGGCTCCTTTGCACGCTACATCTACCTACGTATGCTACCCAAAAGCTTCGTCTGCAGATTTTACCAGACATTTCGTCATTTACCCACTTAATGCTGACAATGGACTGGGTGAAAAGGTCAGTCTCTCAGGCCAATCGCTTATCGTAAGTTCCATAGAGCAAGCAGAAAATAATGGGTATTGTACGGGAATTCAATATATTCATGTATAAAATCTCCTCAGTTCTCCTAACTTGACGCTCTGCGGTTGCCACTTCCTTAAAAGCGGGACACCTGCCCAGGAAGCAAGTACCAGTCCAGGATGCAGCCTACTGTATGTCGACAGCTTCAGGGGGATGTTGAACTTTGATACCGAGCACGGAGCACTCGGGTAGGGTGGGGGCTACTAGTTTGGATCAGAAGGCCTCGCAGACCTGCCTTCAGACTGCTATACACTAAAATTGCAGAGCTATGGTCAATTTAACAAAGAGGCCTACATATTGAACAGAAGGGCCTACACAGGGGTTTTATGCTGGCTGAGTGGTAAGGATGTCTCAGGATAATTATATAGCAACACAGGACCCGCTGGTCAATTTAATACGGCCTACAAATGCAGCTGGCAGGGCAAGGACAAGGGTCTCATACTTCAGGTGTGGACAGAACGGGTCAGGGGCCCCCTGTGATACAAAATCTACCCTCCTTCAAGGCTGTGGCAATGTAATAGACCATTGTGGGCAGAAGGAAGAGGCAATGGTAGTACAACCATACATGCCAACAGACCCGATTCAGCCAGGAAACGTCCAATGTTTTTAAGCTCAAATGGGCTTTATTTGATCTGTCTCCTGTCTACAATATCCTCTTTTTCAATGTAACTCAAAGGGGAAAATCAATACCCCAGTTTTTTTTCAAACTCCCTCTTACCAAGTTCAAAATGTTCGCAAGTATGGTACATTGGATCATGGAAGGAAATGGGATAGGGACATGGACTTGGATAACAGAGGACAGGAGGGACATGGAGAGGTGCACCAAACTGACCCTGCAGTGCAGGCATCAGGGTTTGCAGCAGCACAATACACCACACAGGGCATGCAGGACGGGAGTGCAGCACAACAATCCATAGAAAGCAAGAGGGAGGGGACAGGACCATGCACATGGACAACAGAGAACAGAGGGGCAAGAGGCAATGGTAGCTAGCTGACCATAATAGACAGACAGGAGAGAAAGCTGCAGCATAACAGACCATAAAGGGCAGGAGGGACGGATCAGGGGCATTACAATGGAACAGACAAGCCAGGAGGGAGGGAGTAGGGCTGGGGGCAAGGGGGCAGGGCAGGAGCAGCAAGATAGCCATGGAGGTCAGGCAGGATGGGCACTAGAAGCAAGACACACCATGAAGAGCAACAGTGAGACTGTGATGGCATACACACAGAACATGGAGGGAAGGTGGGAGGGGGTCAGGGGCAGCTAACTGACCACACAGGGAAGGTGGGAGGGGCCATGGCAGCACAGAAGACCATGCATGGCAAGTGGGAGGGTTAGTGGCAGCACAATGGCTATGATGGGCAAGAAGGAGGGTGGAGGGGCATGCACAAAGGACGATGGAGGATAGAAGGGAGGGTCAGGACCTGTGCACAGACAAGAAAGTTCAGGGGAAGGGACCTCACAACAGACCACACGGGGCAGGCAGGAGGAGCAGTTGCAGCACAACAGACCAGGGAGGGCAGAAGGGTGTGGCAGTACAATGGACCATGTAGGACAGGAGGAAGAGGATAGGGGCATGGCAGGTGGACAGGCAGGGTGGAGGTGGCAGGGACAGGTTACAGTCATCTGACAATGCTAGGCAGGTGGGAGGGGAGTGGCAGCTCAACAGAACACTCAGAGTAGATAGGAGTGGCAGGTCCATGGGACATGGTGGGCAAAAAGGATGGAGCAGGGGCATGCACAAAGACATCGGAGGGCAGGGGGAAGGAGAATAGGGGCAGCAAGCTAAGCACAGAGTTTAAGCAGGAGGTCAATGATGGGGCATAGAATTGGGCAATGGAGGGCAGGAGGAGTGGACTGGTACATCATACTAATTTGAGGGCAGTGGCAGCACATCAGACCATGCATGGCAGGAGGGAGGAGGCTAGTCCATGGATTCACACAACAGAGGATAGGGAGGAAGGGGATGGGGCAGCAAGCTAACTGTTCAGAGAAGGCGGGTATTAGGAACTTTATTGTTTTTAAAACATTGTGTCTGTGCGAACTACTTAAAATATGAACAAGTATGCAGCATAATCTCACTTTTATTCAGGAAGAAGAGGACGTTTGTGACTGTGACTCCGGGCTCACTTGGCAGAAACACCCCCTGACCTTCCACCCCCTATTGCAAAATGTAATGCCCGTGAAAAGGGTAGGTGAACACAGTGTTATATAGAACATAGTCCTGAGAGCACGATTGAAAATGAAAACTAGATATAGTGTATGGTATAAACTATGCACCAAAAAGTGTGATATAAGATGAACCGGGGCATGAAATATAATATGCAATACATTGTGCGCAATGACAGATTCATTGGAGAGCGCGAGATAGCACAGGCACTAGCGCGTGCTATGCGATATGCGCCTTGGAGTGTAATATGCACAGGGCAGTGTTGTGTAACCTAACTAGTCTCTAAAGTTGTAATATAAAATATGTGCTGGGGAGTGTAACGTTGCATATGCACTGTGACAAAGATATGGATCCCAGATTGTAATATGTATGGCATAGCACTGTGCGTTATAACATAGGCATCGAGAAAGGCACGTTAGATGGGGCAATATAACCCGTGCGAAGACAAGTTTGGCATGACATATTCACGGGGTGGTGTTACAGTGCACATGGGCTAGAGAGTGTCATAGCATATGCACTAGCTAGTGGAATACAACACAGAGGTGTGTGGCACTCGGCAGGCAATGGTGGGTGTAACACAGCATTGGGCTCTGTCAGGAGCACGCTGTGACTCTCAAGTGATGTTCGTCCCCTTTCCAGAGAGTAAAATAAAAAGTATTACACATCCGGCAGTGGATGTGTGTTTTATTAACCGTGAGGGGGGTTTCTTGCATAGTTTTGGTCGAATTTTTGTCGAATCCCCTTTGAATGGCTTGGTGTGCATGTGTATTAAATGTGCCCGTCAATAGCTACCCATGTTTGTATAAATTAACGACAAGGGTGTCTACCAGGATTAGGCACGGTAGGGCATCAGACATGTCAGAGCTTCACTAGTGGTGTAAATACATTCCACGTGGATTCATTGCATGCATAGTCGCCTTTTAATGAATATCACGCAAATCGTCATGGTGATAGGTACGTACGGTTTGTCCAGCATGGTGTGTCTATAAATATATATTTTTTAAAAATAATAAAAAACAGTGGCCGGCCCTGGGGATTGGGGTCAAAAAAATATAATTAGGAGACTGGCCCTGGGGGATGGGGTCATCAGGGCCAATAAATTAGAATAAGAAGGGGAACCAAACAGCCCCCCTTCTTAAAAAACTAAAATAAATAAAAGACTGGCATCGTGCCGGAGGCCATGCCCCCTCCGTGCAGCACTCTGCAAACGCGCCCCCAACAGGCATCTCCAGTATGAGCCAGGGAGCTGCGCTGCAGCCAGGTGTTCTGAGGCCAAGCCCCTTTTTACACCTCTCTGCAACGCAGCTCTGTGAGCAAGCCGTAATGGCGAAACGCGTCATTCTGCACTTGTGAATAAACCCTTTTGCATTCGACTTTGGAGTCCGAGTATTTCTCAGTGATATATGAGACTATGTGGAGTGAATCTATATATATATATATTCACTGAAAAAACCATAGGTTTCAGGGGCGTTATAGTTAGCTGGACTTTTCACTCGTACAAAACCATTGAAATTCCCCTGTTATAGTTAGTTCAGCTAACTATAACTCGCGCGCCCGCAATGCACTGCTGATGACGTCACATATTACATCACTCATGACATGGTCAGTGACATCACTCATGACATCACTGATGACATCTCAAATGAAATCACTGATGACATCACTGATGACATCATCCAGTGAATGTGTGTTTTTCTGAAAATTACATATGTTTTATATATGTATATCTCAAGGTCGATGGAAGAATAAATAGGTATATAAGTGTCTAAATGGATGATTTGTTTTTGAAAAATTGATTGTATAACTGACTGATTAAGTGTATCTTAGTGAATACATGGCTTAGTGAGTAATGTTTAAATATGTAAATATCTGTATCAGTCTCTCACTTTGTGTATAAGTGGCTGCGTGGGTTGGTGAGTAGCTACATGAGTGTCTATATAGGTTATTAGTTGTTTTTTTGAGTATCAGTATGAGTGTCTGTATGGTTCGGTGGGGGGTATTACGTAGTGCATAGGTGCATAAATGAGTGACTCACTGTTTGTATGTGTTGAAGACAGCATGTGTGCAGGCATGTATGGGTGGATGAGTGTGTGCATGGGTGTGTTAGTGAGTGAATGACTGTCTCAATAGTGTCTTTATGAGTAACTACATATATTTTAAACTAGTATATGTGACTATTGGTGTATATAAGTGAGTATATGTGAGAGTGAGAGATTGAAAGAGTTCCTGTATGAATAAGTATGTGTTTCTATAAGTGATTGTTTACAAGACTAAGTATGTGTAAGTTTCTGTAGAAGTAAGTGTGGTGGTGTGTGTATAACTGTATATGCAAGTAAATGGATGTTTGATTATTTATTAGCATGTGTGACTATGTGTGTGAGTAACTCTATGGATGAGTGGCGTTGTGTAACAGGATGTATAGGTGTATGAGTACATATGATTAGTGAGTACATGTGTGAGTGACTGTATAGGACTGTTGGTGAATGAGTGGATGTGTATGTGGATCTTAGAATTACTGAATAGATTGTTGTAACTGATATTGGTATGTCCATTGTTTTGAAAATTTTAGTTTCTATTTTTGAATGTGTGTATCAAAGGTTATAGTAGGGGGAGAGGAGGTCTGTCACTCTATCACTAGGATGATGTCATCAGTGATGTCATTTGAGATGTCATCAGTCATGTCATGAGTGATGTCACTGACCATGTCATGAGTGATGTAATATGTGACGTCATCAGCATTGCATTGCGGGCGCGCGAGTTATAGTTAGCTGAACTAACTATAACGGGGGAATTTCAATGGTTTTGTACGAATGAAAAGTCCAGGTAACTATAACGCCCCTGAAACCTATGGTTTTTTCAGTGAATTTCTAAAGTTTTTAAAATGCTAATTCCTAACTATAACGTGCCTGAAACCTATGGTTTTTTCAGTGAATTTCAAAGGTTTTTTAAATGCTAATTTCTAACTATGCCTACAGAGATAGGACATGTGAAGAAAGAAGAAAAAACGCACAGAAAGAAAAAAAAGTAATGCAGAAAGAAGCAACAGAATTCCTCAAAGACGAATAAAAGTGCAGGAAGGAGGATAACATGCAGAAAGAACAAACAGAAGAGCAGAAAGAAGCCTTGTTGCAAAATCATCCTGTACCCTCAACTTTTTCAGACGGATACTGGTGGTAACTGAGGCTGACTAACCAGTCCTAGAGCCAGTGCTATGTTGAAAGACACTCAGAATACAGTGAAAACACCTACATACACTAGGGAACACTATGCGTTGGGGTCCCCGTGTGATCAACATGACCTCCTCTGTAAGCCCCTAGTATATAATAGGGCGGGGGATTAAAACTACCTCTTAAAATGCGCCACAGGGTGTGTTTGCACACGTCACCTCAGGCCCCGTCCCCTCACTTCCCCACTGTGTAAACACGCTCTGTGGCCGTTTTAAGTTGGGAGATTAAGTCCCCTTGAATCCTGAGAGTCCCTAGGGTCCAACTAGACCACTAGGTACCTCCAGTAAGCGCCACAGAGCTGCGTTACAGAGAGATGTAAAAAGGGACACGGCCTAGACCACCTCTCTGCAACGCAGCGCAGTGGCGCTTACAGGAAGCACCTGGTGGGCTAGTTGGCCTCCAGGGTCCCTCAGGATTGAAGGGGAATTATCTCCCCAACTTAAAACGCGCCATAGGGCTTGTTTGCACACGTTAACTCAGGCCCCGTCCCCTCCCTTCACCACTGTGTAAACACGCCCTGTGGCCGTTTTTAGTTGGGATATTAAGTTCATTTGAATCCTGAGGGTCCCTAGGGTCCAACTAGCCCACTAGGTACCTCCAATAAGCGCCACAGAGCTGCGTTGCAGAGAGGTGTAAAAAGTGGCACGGCATGGACCACCTCTCTACAACGCAGCTCAGTGGCGCTTACTGGAAGCACCTGGTGGGCTAGTTAGCCCCCAGAGGCCCTCAGGATTGAAGGGGAATTATTTCCCCAACTTAAAACGCGCCATAGGGCGTGTTTGCACACGTCACCTCAGGCCCCGTCCCCTCCCTTCCCCACTGTGTAAACACAACCTGTGGCCGTTTTTTAAGTTGGGAGATTAAGTCCCCTTGAATCCTGAGGATCCCTAGGGGCAAAATAGCCCACTAGGTACATCCAGTAAGTGCCATTGCAGAGAGGTGTAAAAAGGGGCACAGCCTGCACCACCTCTCTGCAACGCCGAGCAGTGGCGCTTACTGGAAGCACCTGGTGGGCTAGTTGGCCCCCAGGGTCCCTCAGGATTGAAAGGGAATTATTTCCCCAACTTAAAACGCGTCACAGGGCGTGTTTGCACACTTCACCTCAGGCCCTGTCCCCTCCCTTCACCACTGTGTAAACGCGCCTGGTGGCAGTTCTAAGTTGAGAGATTAAGTCCCCTTGAATCCTAAGGGTCCCTAGGGTCAAACTAGCCCACTAGGTACCTCCAGTAAGCACCACAGAGCTGCATTGCATAGAGGTGTAAAAAGGGGCGTGGGCTCAGAACACCTGTCTGCAACACAGCTCCCTGGTGCATACTGGAGATACCTGTTGGGCTAGTTGGCCATCAGGGACCCTCAGTATTGAAGGGGAATTAATTCCCCAACTTACAACTGGCCAGGGGGCGCATTTGCAGAGTGCTGCAAGGAGGGGGCGTGGCCTCCAGCGCGATGCCGGTCTTTTATTTATTTTATTTTTTTAAGAAGGAGGGCTGTGTGGCCCCCTTTCTTTTTCTAATTTACTGGCCCTGGGGACCCCATCCCCCAGGGCCTGCACCCTCATTTTTTTTGTTGAAAAAATACATTTGGCCCTCCCAAGGCCTTAATCGGCCCCGGGGACCCCAACCCCCGGGTCATGGCCTTTTTTAAA
This sequence comes from Triturus cristatus, assembly GCF_964204655.1. Classification (NCBI taxonomy): domain Eukaryota; kingdom Metazoa; phylum Chordata; class Amphibia; order Caudata; family Salamandridae; genus Triturus; species Triturus cristatus. The sequence continues at coordinate 302,872,824 of NC_140579.1, read as the reverse complement.
AAAATTCTTTAGGAGGGGGCTGCGTTGCCCCCCTCCTCAGGCCACTTATGGCCCCGGGGACCCCATCCCCCGGGCCGGCCTTTGTTTTTTATTATTTTAAAAAAATATATATTTATAGAAACACCTAGGATATGCTGGACAAACCGTATGTACCTATCACCATGACGATTTGCGTGATATTCATTAAAAGGTGACTATGCATAGAATGAATCCACATGGAATGTGTTTACACCGCTAGTGAAGCTCTGACGTGTCTGACTCCCTACCGTGCCTAATCCCGGCGCCCCCGCCGGTGGGTACTCTCCAAGTAGACACCCTTGTTGTTTATTTATACAAACATGGGTAGCTATTGACTGGCACATTTAATATACACGCACACCAAGCTATTCAAAGGGAATTCGACAAAAATTCGACCAAACTATGCAAGAAACCCCCCTCACGGTTAATAAAAGACACATCCACCGCCGGATGTGTAATACTTTTTATTTTACTCTCTGGAAAGGAGACGAACCTCACTTGAGAGTCACAGCGTGCTCCTGGCTGAGCCCAATGCTGTGTTACACCCACCATTGCCCACCGAGTGCCTCACACCTCTGTGTTGCATTCCACCAGCTAGTGCGTATGCTATGACATGCTCTAGCCCCTGTGCACTGTAACACCACCCCCGTGAATATGTCATGCCACACTTGCCTTTGCACGGGTTATATTGCCCCATCTAACATGCCTTCCTCAATGCCTATGTTATAACGCACAGCGCTATGCCATACATATTACAATCTGGGATCCATATCTTTGTCACAGTGCATATGCAACGTTACACTCCCCAGCACATATTTTATATTACAACTTTAGAGACTAGTTAGGTTACACAACACTACCCTGTGCAGATTACACTCCAAGGCGCATATCGCATAGCACGCGCTAGTGCCTGTGCTATCTCGCGCTCTCCAATGAATCTGTCATTTCGCACAATGTATTGCATATTATATTTCATGCCCCGGTTCATCTTATATCACACTTTTTGGTGCATAGTTTATACTATATACTATATCTAGTTTTCATTTTCAATCGTGCTCTCAGGACTATGTTCTATATAACACTGCGTCCACCTACCCTTTTCACGGGCATTACATTTTGAGATGGGGGTGGAGGGTCAGGGAGTGTTTCTGCCAAGTGAGCCCGGAGTCACAGTCACAAACATCCTCTTCTTCCTGAATAAAAGTGAGATTATGCTTCATACTTGTTCATATTTTAAGTAGTTTGCACAGACACACGTTTTAAAAACAATACATTTCCTAATACCCACCTTCTCTGAACAGTTAGCTTGCTGCCCCATCCACCTCCTCCCTATTCTCTGTTGTCTGAATCCATGCACTAGCCTCCTCCCTCCTGCCATGCATGGTCTGATGTGCTGCCACTGCCCTCCATTTAGCATGATGTACCAGTCCACTCCTCTTGCCCTCTATTGCCCAATTCTATGGCCCATCATTGACCTCCTGCTTAGCCTCTATGCATAGCTTGCTGCCCCTATTCTCCTTCCCCCTGCCCTCAGATGTCTTTGTGCATGCCCCTGATCCATCCTTTTTATCCACCATGGTCCATGGACCTGCCACTCCTATCTACTCTGAGTGTTCTGTTGAGCTGCCACTCCACTCCCACCTGCCTAGCATTGTCAGATGACTGTAACCTGTCCCTGCCACCTCCACCCTGTCTGTCCACATGCCATGCCCCTATCCCCTTCCTCCTGTCCTCCATGGTCCATTTTACTGCCACACCCTTCTGCCCTCCCTGGTCTGTTGTGCTGCAACTGCTCCTCCTGCCTGCTCCGCGCGGTCTGTTGTGAGGCCCCTTCCCCTGAACTCTCTTGTCTGTGCCCAGGTCCTGACCCTCCCTTCTATCCTCCATGGTCCTTTGTGCATGCCCCTGCACCCTCCTTCTTGCCCATCATAGCCATTGTGCTGCCACTAACCCTCCCCCTTGCCATGCATGGTCTTCTGTGCTGCCATGGCCCCTCCCACCTTCCCTGTGTGGTCAGCTAGCTGCCCCTGACCACCTCCCACCTTCCCTCCATGGTCTGTGTGTATGCCATCATAGTCTCATTGTTGCTCTCCATGGTGTGTCTTGTTTCTAGTGCCCATTCTGCCTGACCTCCATGGTCATCTTGCTGCTCCTGCCCTGCCCCCTTGCCCCAGCCCTCTGTTTCCATGTGCAGACCCCTATTCCCTCCCTCCTGGCTTGTCTGTTCCATTGTAATGCCCCTGATCCGTCCCTCCTGCCCTTTATGGTCTGTTATGCTGCAGCTTTCTCTCCTGTCTGTCCATTATGGTCAGCTAGCTACCATTGCTTCTTTCCCCTCTGTTCTCTGTTGTCCATGTGCATGGTCCTGTCCCCTCCCTATTGCTTTCTATGGATTGTTGTGCTGCACTCCCGCCCCGCATGCGCTGTGTGGTGTATTGTGCTGCTGCAAACCCTGATGCCTGCCCTGAAGGGTCAGTTTGGTGCACCTCTCCATGTCCGTCCTGTCCTCTGCTATCCGAGTCCATGTCCCTACCCCAATTCCTCCCGCCTACCATGATCCAATGTACCATACTTGCGAACATTTTGAACTTGGTAAGAGGGAGATTTTGAAAAAAAACTGGGGTATTGATTTTCCCCTTTGAGTTACATTGAAAAAGAGGAGATTGTAGACAGGAGACAGATCAAATAAAGCCCATTTGAGCTTAAAAACATTGGACGTTTCCTGGCTGAAACGGGTCTGTTGGCATGTATGGTTTTACTACCACTGCCTCTTCCTTCTGCTCACAATGGTCTATTATATTGCCACAGCCTCTCTTGCCAGTCCTGTATTGTTGGTTTGTTGCCCCTGTCCCCCTTTCCACTGCCCTCCATAGTCTGTTGTGCTGCCACTGCCCTTCCTGCCTGCCCAGTGTGGTCAAATTGTTGCCTCTGCACTCTCCTACCTGCCTTCAATTTTCAGAGTCCGTGCCCCTGGCCTCTGCCTCTCAACAGTATCCCAATGAACAACTAGATTGCTAACATTCTATATTTATTACAAAAGTGTGGAACACCTGACGCCATCTTGATGTAATCAAAACTGTAATACCTAGAGTATTTCCTTTAGAAATTACATGTATGAGAGGGTCTTATTTGCATCAAAATTATGGTTAGTGCTCTAAAAAACTAAAATGAGGACATATTTTCTGAGTTTTCAAATAGCGACAAAGAACTTTTAAATTATTTGTAATCTTTATGTTTTTTTATCCAGTTGACCACTTGATTAAATGTTGCACCTAGGGGAGAGGATGTGGTGTTACTTCCAGAGCTGCAGACTTTGCAACTGGGGAACCAGGTTGGAGTTTCTGCTTCAGCTCAACATTCTGTGATTCTGGTCAAATCACTTAATCTCCCCATGTCTACAACCAAAATGAATTTGATCTTGTGTGATGTAACCAATGCTCATGTAAAGCACTCCAATACCTGACAAGTCTGCACTATATAAAACTGCAAATACATAAAAAATAAGTGTTTTGCACACTTCTGTCATTGGGCTACATGTGGGCTACATCTGGGTGATATTTGTGCTGCATTTGGGCTCTTTTGTCTCTGGTGGCCATCTTGGGAGATTTATTTGTTCTGAAGTTTCCTAATTTCCTCATTTACTGCAGTCTCCTCAGTGGGAATACTTTCAGTTTTTTAATTTGGTTCCATCAAGAAGGCATTCAGATGTGTCACACATTTGCCATAAATTCTGAATGTTAGCACTCTAGTTGCTCATTAGATCAATGTAGTAAAGCTACTGCTCACCACGGAAGTCTGCTGCTGGTATTAAAAGTGCATGTTTCAGTCTGCATATCAGAATTTTTTAATGAAATTGAAGAAGATTTGAGAAGTCACTCAAAATGTGCCCTAATTTTTCTTTCTTCAGCTCTAATCATAATTTCTATGGCAAAATAAACCCCTCATTGTGTTCATTTTTAAATTAAATGTTTTAAGTGTTACCAGTTTATTCCAATCAAGATGGCTTCAGGTGTGCCATACTTTTGTCATAAGTAAGACAGTAAACGCTCTAGTTGTTCTTAAGAACACTCTGGGACATTCTGTCATTGGGCTATACTTGGGCTACATCTGGGTGATATTTGGGCTACATTTGGGCTCTTTTGTCTCTGGTGGCCATTTTGGGAGACTTATTTGTTATGATGTTTCCTAATTTCCTCATTTACTACAGTCTCCTCAGTAGGAAATACTTTCAGTTTTTTACTTTGATTCCATCAAGAAGGCATTCAGATGTGTCACACATTTGCCATAAATTCAGAATGTTAGCACTCAAGTTGCTTATTAGATCACTGTAGTAAAGCTACTGCTCACCAGGGAAGTCTGCTGCTGGTATTGAAAGTGCATGTTTCAGTCTGCATGTCAGAATTTTTTAATGAAATAGAAGAGGATTTGAGAAGTCACTCAAAATGTGCCCTAATTTTTCTTTCTGCAGCACTAATCATACTTTCTATGGCAAAATGAAGCCCCTCATTTTGTTCCTTTTTATATTAAATGTTTTAAGAGTTACCACTTTATTCCAGCCAAGATGGATTCAGGTGTGCCATACGTTTGTCATAAGTTGACTGTTAGCGCTCTAGTTGTTCTTTAGAACACTCTGGGAAGCTGCAGTAGAACACAAAGGAATCAACTGACAGTCTCTGCCCTTGTTGGATGTACATGTTTTACTGAGATGTTAGACTTCATTCTCACATGACTGAGAAAGATAATGTGAATTTGCTGAAAATATGCTCTCAGTTTAGCTTATAGATCACCTTTCAAACCTCTGTGGGAAAAGCATGAGAAAATAGTTTTCTCTCAAACATGATTCATGATATCACAGCAGAAGGCTTTTTCACATGGTAAAATCACCTTAGAACACACCACAATTCCTAAAATGAATATGGTACCATCAACAAATGATTTAGAATGTAACTAAAGTCTTAAAACCTTCTATTAACTGCAATGCTTTTTAATGAGGTGCTATCCTGTATATTGGTCCCAAGATGGCTGCCAACACTTCTTGGATGAAGTGCTGACAGCCAATCAGATCTCACGATGAGATGTGTGGTTAGGCTCTGCCCAGATATATATGTGATTTTACTTTTGATTTTCTCAGGAACTACTGAACGGATTTACACCATTTAAGCAAAAGGCACGAGTCTGAACTGAGGACTACCTCTTTGCCAAATGTGGTGTAATTCCGTTTAGCACTTCGGGCTGTAGCTGCGTCAACAGGTCCTATGGGAAAATGCATGGGGAAAGCGCGTTTTGGGGCCCCCCTTTTTTCTCGGCCCCCGCTTGACGAATCACCGTGAAATTTTCAGGATAGGAGCGGACCGGAGCTGGCCAAAAGTTTAGAAAATTTCGCGAAGATTCATCAATCGACGCCAACGTTATTCCAAATAGAATGTTGCGGATTTCCTATGGAAAATAGGTCCTAACTATAACTACCTACTGGCGACCGCCAGTAGGTAATATATATATATATACATATTACCTACTGGCGGTCGCCAGTAGGTAGTTATAGTTAGGACCCCTTTTCCATAGGAAATCCGCAACATTCTATTTTGAATAACTTTGGCGCCGGTCGACGAATCCTCGCGAATTTCTCAAAATAGGTGGGGCGCTACGCTCCGCTCCTACCCTGAAAGTCTCGGGGGGATTCGTCAAGCGGGGGCTGAGATAAAAGGGGGGTCCCAAAACGCGTTTTTCCCATGCATTTTTCCATAGGACCTTTAGACAGGGCTACAGCCCGAACGGCTGAACAGAATTACTAGAAATTTGGCAGAGAGGTAGTCCCTAGGTCAAGGAAGTGCCTTTTGTAGGTTTGGTGTAAATCTGTTCAGTAGATTCTGAGAAAATAGCCTTTAAATCAATATATATATCTGAGCCAGCTTACGGTACGCTTACCGTAAGCTTACCGTACGCGTACGGTGGCGTGCGCGAGCGCGATTCTGATTGGTTGTTAGATCTTAGTAAACATTCGAATCAGCCGAAACCAGGAAGCGGCGGCCGCCATTTTGTGTGTTTCACTCAGAAAAAAAAGAGTGAAAACAAGAAAAGGGGGCAAGGAGGAGAGTTACAGACCCCCTTACATTTGTGAGGGGGTCAAAGAAGGACAGAAAAGTACAAAGAAAACATTTATTGATTTTTAAAAAAATCACGGGGTACGCGTACGGTAAGCTTACGGTAAGCGTACGGAAGAAAAAAAAAATAAAAAAAGAAATGAAATGCAGATTTAAGAGTTTAGATATTAGGGGGCTCTAAAAAGAGCCTTTGTGTTTATGAAGTGATTTTTTAAGTGGTACCTACAAGTAAGTACCGATGCAGAGTCTAAGGTTCAAGAGGAAGACTCTGTTCCCTTCATCATTGAAGTGCACACCATCTCCTCTATAAATGTCTTGCATGTCATAACGCAAGTTGTTGTGGTAAATGGCACCCATACCATAGTCACGGAGGAAAGCAGAAACAGATTTGTTGACGTGCTTCCTTGCTTTGTCAATTTGCGGACAGAAATGATTGGACCAGTTCCATTTTTGCCTTTGGCATATGTTGGAAAACACAAAGGCAGTTTTAGGGAAAAGAGAAAACAGTTGTGCAAAGGTGTCCTTCATAAGCATTTCCAGACCTACCCCAGTCAAAGTGCCTAGGTCATTGCCACCACAGTGCACTATTATGAGGTGAGGGTGTTGGATTTGCATGAAGGATTTCACCAATGGCATCAATTGGTGCCACTTTAACCCTCTCTGACCAATCCATTTAATGTCTACATTTGGCAAAGCAAGGTCTCTCACCATACCTGTTTTCTCTGCAAACGTTTCACTCCAGAAGACATAGCTGTGCCCTACAATCCACACTGTGAACATCTTCAAAGGAGATCTGGATGCACTCAGGAGGTGTAATTCAGTAGAATGGGAAAAAGAAATGAAAAACAGTTTGGAAATGGAGGCATACATTTTTTTTTTTTTTTAAAAGAACTGATTGGCTGTTTCATACCATTCTACACTAAAAACTAGGCTGTATGTGTAAATTGATAGAAGCATGTTTTGTATTGGTACAGAAAAATGTGTTACCATAGAACAGTACTATGGATTTGCTGTAAGGTTTGAAAAGTCAAGCACTCTTGCTCTGTGGAATTGAAACATTGTTGGGCGAACTTCTGACCTAACTCCACACAGCAGTGTTCCATGAGGTGTTGCTATGGTAGCAGGCAGAAGTCAAGTTGGGGGAAGGGTACTTTAAGAAAAGGGTTGGTTTTCAACCAATAGAAATGTGTGATTACATTTGAAAAAAAGGGGGAAGCACTGAGATTTGAAACTTACATGTATATGTGTGGAAAAATAGAGGGAAACTTTGCCATTTTCTGGTTCTGCTGAGAGGAGAGAGGTGTAGAGAACAGAGATCCTGGCTCTGATAATCTGCTGTTTGAGTGCCACATTTCTTTCACAACTAACTAATTTTAAAGGTGAGTTATGAGTTTGAGAGGGGATGTCTATGGTAAATTAAGAAATGAATAATAGAATTGGAATTCCTTTTGTAGAAGTTGTGTTTATTATTTTCTGTTTTGGGAGAAATTTAAATGTGAGGAACATGTAAAATAATATGGACTATTTTTTCATGATAAATTAAGGTGTACTGGTAAAAATAAGGAATACTTTAAGGGTTTGAGGTTGCAGTCAGTAATGCAAATACATTCAGCATCACTAAGGCTGGTTGCCCTTGCTGGAGTGTAGGCAGTCACCGAGGATACACATGGTGGTGGTCTGAAAAAGCAGTTTGACACATGGGCTTTTTAAAAAAATCTAAAAAGTGGATTCATAATGTGTCAGTCTGTAAAAGTGATTTTCACTTGCCAAAAAAAAAGAGCAGTAAGTGTGCATTTAAATTGGCAAAGAAATGTTGTTTTGTGACTAATGTGAAAACATGACTCTGTGTGCAAATAGGAATTACAGGCAGAGATTTATTGCGTTTTGCTCTGGTGATTTCACAGTTGCATTAGTAGGAAAAAGGGGGAGCGATTTTTTGGTGCAGAAGCAGACTCTTAGCACACACCCAGCTCCTTTCCATGTATAATCATGCACAGTATTTAGAAGCGAGTGGGGTTTTGAGGTTTCAGTCTGTAATGCAAATACATTCAGCATCACTAAGGCTGGTTGCCCTTGCTGGAGTGTAGGCAGTCACCGAGGATACACATGGTGGTGGTCTGAAAAAGCAGTCTGGACATGTGCAATTAAAAAAATCTAAAAAGTGGATTCATAATGTGTCAGTCTGTAAAAGTGATTTTCACTTGCCAAAAAAAAAGAGCAGTAAGTGTGCATTTAAATTGGCAAAGAAATTTCGTGTTGGGACTAATGTGAAAACATGACTCTGTGTGCAAATAGGAATTACAGGCAGAGATTTATTGCGTTTTGCTCTGGTGATTTCACAGTTGCATTAGTAGGAAAAAGGGGGAGCGATTTTTTGGGGGAAGAAGCAGACTCTTAGCACACACCCAGCTCCTTTCTATGTATAATCATGCACAGTATTTAGAAGCGAGTGGGGTTTTGAGGTTTCAGTCTGTAATGCAAATACATTCAGCATCACTAAGGCTGGTTGCCCTTGCTGGAGTGAAGGCAGTCACCGAGGATACACATGGTGGTGGTCTGAAAAAGCAGTCTGGACATGGGCTTTTTTTTAAAAATCTGAAAAGTGGTTTCATAATGTGTCAGTCTGTAAAAGTGATTTTCACTTGCCAAAAAAAAAGAGCAGTAAGTGTGCATTCAAATTGGCAAAGAAATTTCGTTTTGTGACTAATGTGAAAACATGACTCTGTGTGCAAATAGGATTTACAGGCAGAGATTTATTGCGTTTTGCTCTGGTGATTTCACAGTTGCATTAGTAGGAAAAAGGGGGAGCGATTTTTTGGGGGAAGAAGCAGACTCTTAGCACACACCCAGCTCCTTTCTATGTATAATCATGCACAGTATTTACAAGCGAGTGGGGTTTTCAGGTTTCAGTCTGTAATGCAAATACATTCAGCATCACTAAGGCTGGTTGCCCTTGCTGGAGTGAAGGCAGTCACCGAGGATACACATGGTGGTGGTCTGAAAAAGCAGTCTGGACATGGGCTTTTTAAAAAAAATATGAAAAGTGGTTTCATAATGTGTCAGTCTGTAAAAGTGATTTTCACTTGCCAAAAAAAAAGAGCAGTAAGTGTGCATTTAAATTGGCAAAGAAATTTCGTTTTGGGACTAATGTGAAAACATGACTCTGTGTGCAAATAGGAATTACAGGCAGAGATTTATTGCGTTTTGCTCTGGTGATTTCACAGTTGCATTAGTAGGAAAAAGGGGGAGCGATTTTTTGGGGGAAGAAGCAGACTCTTAGCACACACCCAGCTGCTTACCATGTGGAATTATGCACAGTATTTAGAAGCGAGTGGGGTTTTGAGGTTTCAGTCTGTAATGCAAATACATTCAGCATCACTAAGGCTGGTTGCCCTTGCTGGAGTGTAGGCAGTCACCGAGGATACACATGGTGGTGGTCTGAAAAAGCAGTCTGGACATGGGCTTTTTTTAAAAAATCTGAAAAGTGGTTTCATAATGTGTCAGTCTGTAAAAGTGATTTTCACTTGCCAAAAAAAAGAGCAGTAAGTGTGCATTCAAATTGGCAAAGAAATTTCGTTTTGTGACTAATGTGAAAACATGACTCTGTGTGCAAATAGGATTTACAGGCAGAGATTTATTGCGTTTTGCTGTGGTGATTTCACAGTTGCATTAGTAGGAAAAAGGGGGAGCGATTTTTTGGGGGAAGAAGCAGACTCTTAGCACACACCCAGCTCCTTTCCATGTATAATCATGCACAGTATTTACAAGCAAGTGGGGTTTTGAGGTTTCAGTCTGTAATGCAAATACATTCAGCATCACTAAGGCTGGTTGCCCTTGCTGGAGTGTAGGCAGTCACCGAGGATACACATGGTGGTGGTCTGAAAAAGCAGTCTGGACATGGGCTTTTTAAAAAAACTGAAAAGTGGTTTCATAATGTGTCAGTCTGTAAAAGTGATTTTCACTTGCCCAAAAAAAAGAGCAGTAAGTGTGCTTTCAAATTGGCAAAGAAATTTCGTTTTGGGACTAATGTGAAAACATGACTCTGTGTGCAAATAGGAATTACAGGCAGAGATTTATTGCGTTTTGCTCTGGTGATTTCACAGTTGCATTAGTAGGAAAAAGGGGGAGCGATTTTTTGGGGGAAGAAGCAGACTCTTAGCACACACCCAGCTCCTTTCCATGTATAATCATGCACAGTATTTAGAAGCGAGTGGGGTTTTGAGGTTTCAGTCTGTAATGCAAATACATTCAGCATCACTAAGGCTGGTTGCCCTTGCTGGAGTGTAGGCAGTCACCGAGGATACACATGGTGGTGGTCTGAAAAAGCAGTCTGGACATGGGCTTTTTAAAAAAACTGAAAAGTGGTTTCATAATGTGTCAGTCTGTAAAAGTGATTTTAACTTGCCAAAAAAAAAGAGCAGTAAGTGTGCATTCAAATTGGCAAAGAAATTACGTTTTGTGACTATTGTGAAAAGAAATGTAGTAATATATTTAAATAAAATAAAGGAATTTTTTTAAAGTTTTTTTCAGGTATTGCTGAAGAGCAGTGGACAAAATTTAAGATGCCTACAAAATCCAGAGTTCAAAAAACGCACAAAAAAAACCTATATTTGAAGACAACTAGAGGACCAAAGTTAGTAGAAGATGCTCATGTTGGGAAAAAGAAAAAATCTTCTGGTAAGCAGAAAAAACAATTTCTAAAAAATATATTCAAAAGAATGAAAAATGTACAAAATGTCTGTACTCAAAAGGATGTTTTGAACAAAAAAGGAGAGGAAAAAATTGACAATTTAGGTAATGCAAATATACCTTCAGCAACTGAAAAGATTTATATAAATAGAAAAACAGCGTTTAAAGAGATACGTAGAAAAATGTTTCAGAGAAGAGTTATGTCCAATTTGATGAAGGATGTGAAGAAATATAAGAAAAAGACAAAGTTTTATAAAAGAAAAAAAGAAATAGAAGCCATTGCAGCAAAGGCATTAGAATTAAAAAGGAAACTATTCATTTTAATTTTGAATAGGATGCGTACATTAGACAAAATGGTTAATGTACTGAAATCACATAGCAAAAGGAAAAGAGTAGTGAACAGAACAAACTTTTGTAAAGTGTTTTTAGGAAAGTGGATGCATAGTTCAAGTAGTGAACCTTTTTTTAATGAAGAGAGCTATTTTCAAAGTAATAGTTTGCTGCATGCAGTTGACACCAGAGGTCGTTCTTACGAAGTAAAAAATGGTTGCATAATGGAGAAGGAGATAATTGTTCCAAGAGATGAGGTACAAGTGATGGCAGATGAGGCTATGGGGAGACGTCCTAAAGCCCCAGTGTACACTTGGAATTGTAGTAGTATTTGCACTGTGCGTCAGGAATCTATTGACAAATTTCGAGAGTTTCTAAGAAAATATAGTAAAAAAAGTATAAAACAGAAGATTAAGGTGCTTCAAAGTCTGGATCCATGCAGAGTGAGAGAGAATACTGGTTTGCAGGGTCATTCTCTGGCTTGTCTATCTAGAAAAGTGTGCAATAGTGTTTTCCATCATTTTAGGATGCTGGCTGTTCATCATACTGAAATGAGAAAGTTTGTGAGACGGTTGTATTTTGCCAAAAGTCCAGCAATAAAGTTAAATGAATTGAATAGGGCTCTGTTCCGAGGAACGGTATCAGATGTAGAGAAGGTTGTTGATGAAATTCAGTTTTGTTACTTTGGTCCTGAACAAAACAGTGCAGAGAAGGACACAGTAAATGAGGAAGAAGTGGAAGAGAATGTAGAACCCTCTGTAAGTAACACATTTAATGATCACATAACAAAATTTGCAATAGTCTCTAATGAAAGACCAAATTTTACTTGTATTTGTTGCCGCAGAACTCATTATAGAAAACAAACTAGGAATGTTGATCTCTACAGAAAGAGTGAAAATGAAGATAATTATAAGTGGAAGGATTTTGCCACATATATATTTCTAGAAAATTGTTTTGATTTGGGTGAAGATCAGCGTATTTGTAAATACTGTTACAACAAGTTAGAGGAAAATAGAATGCCGACCAGAGCTGTACATAATAATTTAGAATTGGATGCTATTCCTGCTGAACTTTCTGAATTAAATACATATGAGTCTATACTCATTCAATGTGTTCATCCGTTCCAGACCATAGTACGTATGGAGCCCAAAACTGGTAAATTACCTCCTTCTGATTTACTGAGAGGTTTAAAAGGAAGAGTTGTGTATTTGCCCTTGGATTTGAAAAAAAATATGGAAACTATTGATGCGGATACTTTGGAAACTGAACCATTAGTTATTCTGGTTAATGGTGTACCTACAAAGAATAAGAAGATTTGGCAGGAGCTGGTAGATGTGTGGAAAGTACAAAGAGCAAATTTGTATTTGAAAAGGAATAACAAATGGTATGAATCAATTTATATAGAAGAAGAAGAAGAAGAAGAAGATTTACAAGAAGACACAGAAACACCAACTGGACAAATTGAAAAAGTGGACAAGTCAAAGGAAGAAGAAATTTATGAACATTTTAGCATACATCCTCTTCATTCAAAAGAAGTTATGGGAGATAATATTGATCTCTTTCAGATGAAGAAAGCAAAAGGAACTCCCATGAGTGTATGGGAGGAGAGCTTGGAAGCTCGATGTTTTCCCCAGCTGTTTCCTAAAGGAAAAGGAGGACGATACGATGAACGTCCAGAACAGATTCCAGCTTCTGAGTATCAGACTACAAGACTATATGCTGAAGATCCCAGATTTCGACAAAGTATTCCTTATTTGTTCCATCTTTTATTTGAAAGCGACTTGTCTGCACTGTCTTATGCAGTAAATCACATTTTAAAAAGTGGAGTACATTTACAAAATGTGTCTGCTAAGGATTTTATGGAGAAAGTGCAGCACCGAGATGATCATTTGGAAACACAACTGATCAATCTGATGGCTTGTCAGCGTGGGACAAATGAATATTGGTACCGACGCCATGGTGAATTAAAATGCATGTTACGGAATTTAGGAACACCAACATGGTTCGTTACCCTAAGCTGTGCGGAGTACGCTTGGGATGATTTACTGGATTTTCTACGAGAGGCAAATTCAAACATTAAAAACATCGAATACAAGACAGCAGGAGAACTGTGCTCATTGGATCCGGTTAATGTTTGCAGATATTTCAATCATAGATTTGAGGCTATGATGTCCTTCATCTGCAATAAAAAAAATCCACCTCTAGGAGAAGTAGTGGATTTCTTTTGGAGAAAAGAGTACCAGGCAAGAGGTGCTCCTCATATTCATATGCTGTTGTGGATCAAGGATGCCCCAAAGTTTGGAACAGATACTGATGAAGCAGTGTTATCTTTCATTGAAGAATATGCAACATGTGCTATACCAAAAAGCACAGAAGAGAAAAAGTTAAAGGAGCAAGTTTTACGTTTCCAAAGTCATCGGTGTGGAAAATACTGTCGACGGAAATACAAGAGCAAAGATAAATACTACACTAAATGTCGATTTGAATTTCCTAGACCTGTTCTTTCAAATGGAAGAGTCAACAGTTTTATGTCAGCTGTGAGACATACTATCACAAGAAAATCACCTAAGAATACCTACAACCTAAAAAGAAAAGAAGAATCAAAAAATATAAATGACTACAACCCAGTCATTTTATCCATGTGGAACGCTAACATGGATATACAGTATGTAGCTGACAATTCCATTGCTGTTGCTCGATATGTAACGTCTTACATTACGAAATCAGAAAAAACAGAATTGAAGGAAATGTGGGAAGAGATTTCTCACGAGAAGACTGTCAGTAAGAAGCTGTACAGTTTCAGTTTGAAGATGTTATCGCATCGAGAAATTGGATCCTACGAATGTTCAGATAGGTTATCTTCTGCAAGTCTCTACTCGAAGTCAAGAAGAATAATTTGGGCAACTTTAGGCCTTGCAGCAATGAGAAATCGGGTACTGAAATCTGTTGGAGAAATTGAATATTTGGCCAAGAATGACCCAGAAAGTACAGATATTTTGAAATCAAACATGTTGGACACATATTATCCCAAGAGAAGTCAACATCTGGAGAACATGTGTCTCTATGAAGTGCTGCAGAACTACATTTATTCACGGAAAGCCGCAGAAGACATCAACAATGGAAAATATAAAGTCGTTGGTGAGGAAGGATGTTTGGTGAAGCAAACAAAAGGAAGTTTGATAAATCACAGGAAGCTGAGTTGCGACACTACTGACAAGAAGGAATTTTACTACTTGGCTCTTTTACAGTTGTTTAAACCATGGCGTACAGAGGATGAACTACTGGGAGAATTTCAAAGCTATGAAGATTCTTTTAATGCTTGCAAAGACAGCATACAATGCAGTACATTCTCAAGTTATCTGCAAAAGTTAAATGAAGAAATTGAACAGGAAACTACAATTGCAGCAGAAATAGCTAGAGACAGTTCTCAGGACAGCCAAAGTTCAGGAACACTCAGTCAAGATCCCCTAGGACAACCAATCGTTGAAAATGAAGCATCAATAGCCATGAATGAAGTGGAAACGGCTATGAATCAAGCTCAAGAAGAATTTATAGACTTAGAAAATTTGGAAAGACAACTGAATCAAGAGCAGCAACAAATTTATGAAGAGATCAGAAACAAAATTGATCACGGATTTCTACATGAAAAAAAAGAGTGCTCATGCACATCATTTCATCCAATCAGGATGTATGTAAGCGGACAAGCTGGAACTGGAAAAAGTTTCCTTATAAAAGTCATCAGAAGCTACCTACAGCAAAAAACAGATTCTACTTTGTCTTGTGTGGTTACTGCTCCAACTGGGTTAGCAGCATATAACATAAAAGGAATCACTTTACATCGTTTGCTAATATTACCAGTGGAGCATGAGAACAAAATACAATACAACAAGCTAACTGGAGAAGCATCCTTGGAAGTTTCAAGAGTATTGAAGAAGATGCAAGTTCTCATTATTGATGAGGTGAGCATGGTATCAAACTTAATGCTTGCCTTTGTGCATTTAAGAATGCAGCAAATTTTGAAGACAGACTATGACATGTTATTTGGTGGAAAACACGTCATAGTTTTTGGAGATCTTTTGCAACTTACTCCAGTTAAAGGACAACCAGTGTTTAATACTGTCACACATGAAGACACGAAGAAGTCATTGGGAAGCATCGGAAATACAAATATTTGGTCCTTCTTTGAGTACAAGGAACTTACTACTAATATGAGGCAAGCAAGCGATGAAGAATATGGAAGTATTCTGAAAGATATCAGAATTGGACTACTCACAGAAGTTGGCAAAAAAGCATTACAGAGTCGGCTGCTACATAATTTATTTCCAAAGGAAGAAATAGTTGCAGAGAAAATATACAAGAACATTGCAGAAAACAAAAGTGTCATCTGCTTAATGCCAACTCTACGTGAATGCTCAATATTTAATGAGGAGCTTTTGAAATTGGAAAAAGAAGAGATCAGGAAATTGGAAGCAGTGGACAAAATTGAGGATGGAAGAATTACTGTCACAGTAACAGGCAAACTGAAAAATAAATTGGATTCACTAGAGAAGAACATCTCCAAAACAGCTGGATTAGAAAAAAATCTATATGTTTGCATGAACTGTAGAGTATTTTTAAGAAGAAATTTGGATGTTGAAAAAGGTTTAGTTAATGGAGCTATGGGAAGAGTTGTGGGTTTTATTAATTATCAGAAAAAAGATGGAATTGAATGTTTAAAAATAAAATTTGATCAGATAGAAGAAGTTAAAGATATTTGTCGTTGTACAGTTCGTTTCATGCTTGTGAAAGACTTATATGTACGTAGGAAGCAGTTTCCGTTTTCTCTAGCATATGCTGTAACTATTCACAAGTCTCAAGGATTGACTGTAGATTGTGCATTTGTGAACATTGGTTCAACTGTGTTCAAAGAAGGTATGGCATATGTTGCTTTGTCACGAGTGAAAACATTATCAGGTTTATTCATGATAGACTTTGATGATTCAAAAGTTAGTGCTGATACAAACTGTGTAAAGGAGTATAATAGATTAAGAAGAAGCTATGCTCCTCATTTAGGTCAGTATCCTGTGTTGGAGAAACGTGTAGTTTCTTGTAAAAGAAAAAATTAGAATATCTGTAATGAAGATGTAGAGAAGAGGAAAAAAAAGAGGAGTGATGTAATTGCAAGCAAAAAGAAAAAGGAAAATGAAGAACAGGTTGTAGGATGTCATTTTGAAAATAGCTCTGGTGTCAACTGCTACGCAAATGTAGTGCTGAATGTTGCATTTTATCTGGAAAGTTTGCAAGAGCAGATAATAGTAAATCAGGGAAAAAGATTCTGTTCTGAGCTGAGTCTCCTTTTTCAAAAGCTGAGTAAAGATAAAACTCAAATAGAAAGTGCTACTGAAATTAGAAAACTTTTAGATATATGTTCAGGACGAACACAGTTTTCTCAAAATGAACAGCAAGATGCACACAAATTTTTGATGTATTTTCTTGAAGTACTGGAAGTAGAAGAAGTTGCAATTGATATTTTATTTGGTCTCTCTTATAAATGGGAACATAGTTGTGAAAACTGTTATAATATATGTGGCTCTAATGTTGATAATGAAAGGTTTATTTATTTGACATTGCCAGAGAGTAAAACAGTCACTTTTGCAAAATTAGTTAAAGATGCTAATCATAGCATGAAATGCGGTGAGTGTAAATCTGACATGTTTTCAACATTAATTTTAAAGGAATACGGACAGTATGTAATTTTAATGATGCAACGATGTAGAGCTGATGGTTCAAAATTGGATACTTTAATAAAGAAGTTTACAGGACAGCAATTATCAATTTCAGGAAAAACTTTTGTAACTGTTGCAATAATTTTCCATGATGGACCTACTGTTACTTCTGGACATTACACAGTTTATCTTAAATGTGAAAAAGGCTGGACACTGTGTAATGATTCCCAATTGATTTTCAAACAACTTTTGCCTTTTGATTTAGCAAATTCCTATCTAATCTTCCTGAAACCTAAATTTTAGAGAGACTTGGCAAGATCTGGACAAAATAATTTTACCATTTTACTGGATTACCATTGGAATTTTCTAAAAAAAAGATTTTTTAAATTATCATTTGGCCTAATGGAAAGATAACCAATTGTAATGTGGACTTTTTAAATTTTTAATGAAACTTTCAAAAACCAATAATTTAGAGATAATCGGTAACATCTGCACAATTTAAATTTTGGAATGTTATTGGAGTGCCATTGGAAATTTTTTCAAAAAAGATTTTAAAAATTACTATTTGGCCATGCGGAAAAGTAACCAATTCTATTGTGGACTTAATAAATTATTTTAAAAAATTTCGTGAACCAAAATGTTACAGAGAATCGGTGAGATCTGGACAAATTAAACTTTAGAATTTTATTGGATTACCATTGGAAATTTAATCCCCCAAAAATTTTTAAATTACTATTTGGCCTAAAGGAAATGGAATCAGATGTATTGTGGAGTTATTTGAGATATAATATTGTGATTATACTTCTGAAACAAAAATATCAGACGGTATTTTAAAGAAATAAGTATTGTTTTTTGATGATATTTTTTTAAAATATTATGCATTTCTGTAATGTTAAGTTTAAGTGAGAAGAGATTCTGGGCTTTTTTAATACAATCTTTGAGATTGTTATTTTTTTTTTGCCCGCTGTTAAATGATGAATGCAATTGCTTTCAAAATTTAAAGTGAAATGCAATATATTCTGAAAACAGCAAAAATAAGGCAAAAATATTTTTTGGTAAATATGTAAATACGTGTACTGTATTTTAAAATGTTTAAAAAATATTAATACTTTTTTCTTTTTTTTCAGATTGATATAGAAAATTTTCGAAAACTAGAACCATTTTTAAAGCAGTTTTTAAAAAAAAAAAACAAATGAATAAATAATTCAATTCAATTCAATTCAATGAAACTTTATTCGGATCGTTGAGAATCCATAAAAGTACAAAAAGACAATTATAAAATCGTACAATAAAATAAAATAAAATACTATTTGCACATGAGAAATAATCCATCTAAACTTTAAGACATAGTAGACCGGGCACGGACCGCAGTTTTTAAAAAAGAGCTCACACGAAAAACAAGTTCATCATCGTCCAAGGCCAAAATCATTGAAAATGCAAGTTCCAGGCTAATAGGTTTTGTTTTTTTAAAATACGGAGTTAAAAACCATTTAATATACTTCATATAGAATTTACAGAAGAATAAAAAATGTAGAGTTGTTTGCCTGCTCTGGGAATCACAAGGGCATGGCTCAACACATTGGTCATTAAAATTCCATAGAGGGAAGCTAAGTGCATGCTTAATGGTGCCTGCCCTAAGGCGAAATATAAGGCCTCGCTCCCAATGACTCAACGGCAGGGTTAAATATCTGGGTGTGGGATGTATTATAAAATTGCAAGCTAAATAACCAGAAACACTAGATTTCAAGGACTCCCTTACTACCCTTTCGACATCAAATAACTTATAAAGTACTTTTTTAAATTCACATTTAGTGGGGTGCTTAGTGGTAGAGGGTTTAAGAAAAATGTCTTCAGAGTTCACGCTGCGAAAAATGCTATGCACTCCTGATAGCCAGGGAATGGTCATACCCCTGTCGCAGCGGAGGCAATCCTCAATGATGTCCCTAGTCAGTTTGGCAGCGGGGTTTTTCCAGATCGACAGCCAAAAAAGGGCTGGACGAGCACGGATAAAATCCCCTATAAAATGCAAACCCAATTCCCTATGGCATATAAAATGTGGGGAAGTAATGGGAACACAGAGAAGTTTCCTACAAAATCTATGTTCCTCAATAATTATGTCTGAGCAACTGGCAGTACCCCAAACCTCAGCGCCATAGGTGGCAACCGGGACGCATTGAGTTTTGTATATTTTTAGGATAGCAGGCAATGCCCCGGTCAGTTTTGGACGGGGGAGGCTCAAAATTGAGTTAATGGACTTTGAGAACTTACTCCTGGCGTGGGCAATATGCCCACTCCAGGAGTTGTTCGCAGCAAAGACCACTCCCAAATACGGGAAACTGCCAGTTGACCCCAGTCTTTCTGCCCCCACAACTATGCTGCCAATATGATGCCTCTTCGGGCCGCAAGACATTACAAAAGACTTTTTAAAATTGGTCTTCAGATCTAGGGAATCCATATGTGCAACAAAGCCATGCACCAATATACGTAGTGCATTTGGGGTGCGTCCCATAAGGACCGCGTCGTCTGCATATAGCAGTGCGGGGAGAAGGTTATCTTGAATAAATATTTTTTTGAGTGGGTATGGTAAGTCAATAATAATAATTGTAGTGTTTCAAAGTCCTTGTAATGTGATTATTGATTTTTAGTGTTTTTTTAAAAAAAAATAAAAAATTACGCGCACCGTACGCGTACGGTAAAAAAAAAAAAAAAAAAAGTTTTTTAAAAAATATATAAAAAAAAGATGAAAGATAAGGTTGGCTCTTAAAAGAGCCGTTATGTTCATGCAGGGAGAGAGGAAAGAAAGAATGGAAAAATTAGTCTCTGTGACAAGTGTGCTGATCTATTTTGAGGTTCACTAGGGAAACACTGGTCTCCCTATGACAAATTAGATCATGACAAGAGGCACATCGAATATCAACCCTCAGAAATCGAGGGTTAATTTCCAGAGGGCCAGCAAAAGGAGATGCTCCCCCCACAGATGAAGGGCTCACCTGACCTGCAGAAGAAGGAGTCAGCCCTGCAGATGATGGTCCAGGCTGAGCTGCTGTGGATGTGCTTGGTTGACTTTCTGAAGGGTTACCTCCAAAAAGTCGAGCATGTGTCCTTCTGTGTACATCCCTGAGGTGCCTCATCATGGTATGATTCCCAAAGGAATACTTCCTGTCAGGATTACCTCTTGAAAGTACACGCTGACACAGCTTGCAAGTCACTAAGGGTGCATTTACCTTTAGCTGGCCTTCAGGAAAAGTAAAATAATCCCATACATAAGAGGTCTTTTGTTTCCTCGCTCTCTGCCTCAAGGTAGTGCTGCTAGTGCTAGCCTCACTCTCAGAAGAGCTCTGCTGTTCTGCCATCGTATCACAAAGACAACCCAGCTCCTTCTCCTGAAAGTAGTTTCAACCAATCAAAAGTTGTGTTTCATGATCACATGTCCTACCGTACGCTTACGGTACGCTTACGGTACGCTTACGGCAAAAGTGCGCATGCGCGTAAAAAAGACACGCGCTTGCGCGCATGCGCATAACAGTCACTACCCGACACGTCCCACGCGGAGTACGCGCGGCTATGCAAATTGCGTAACTATACGCAAACAGCGTAGATAAATTGCGGGCGTTGCGTAAACCGTACATCTCAAATGACATCACTGATGACCTCACTGATGACATCATCCAGTGAATGTGTGTTTTTCTGAAAATTAAATATGTTTTATATATGTATATCTCAAGGTCGATGGAAGAATAAATGGGTATATTACTGTCTAAATGGATGATTTCTTTTTGAAAAATTGATTGTGTAACTGACTGATTAAGTGTATCATAGTGAATACATGGCTTAGTGAGTAATGTTTAAATATATAAATATCTGTATCATTTTTTCACTTTGTGTATAAGTGGCTGCATGGGTTGGTGAGTAGCTACATGGGTGTCTATATAGGTTATTAGTTGGTTTTTTGAGTATCAGTATGAGTGTCTGCATGGTTTGGTGGGGGGTATTACGTAGTGCATAGGTGCATGAATGAGTGACTCACTGTTTGTATGTGTTGAACAGAGCATGTGTGCAGGACTGCATGGGTGGATGTGTGTGTGTATGGGTGTGTTAGTGAGTGAATGACTGTCTCAATAGTGTCTTTATGAGTAACTACATATGTTTAAAACTAGTATATGTGACTATTGGTTTATATATGTGAGTATATGTGAGAGTGAGAGATTGAAAGAGTCCCTGTATGAATAAGTATGTATTTCTAGAAGTGATTGTTTAAAAGACTAAGTATGTGTAAGTTTCCGTAGAAGTAAGTGTGGTGGTGTGTGTATAACTGTATATGCAAGTAAATGTATGTTTGATTCTTTATTAGCATGAGTGACTATGTGTGTGAGTAGCTCTATGGATGAGTGGCATTGTGTAACAGGATGTATAGGTGTATGAGTACATATGATAAGTGAGTACATGTATGAGTGACTGTATTGGACTGTTGGTGAATGAGTGGATGTGTATGTGGATCTTAGAATTACTGAAGAGGTTGTTGTAACTGTTATTGGTATGTCCATTCTTTTGTAAATTTTAGTCTCTATTTTTGAATGTGTGTATCAAAGGTTTTATTAGGGGAAGAGGAGGTCTGCCACTCTATCACAAGGATGATGTCATCAGTGAGGTCATCAGTGATGTCATTTGAGATGTCATCAGTGATGTCATGAGTGATGTCACTGACCATGTCATGAGTGATGTAATATGTGACGTCATCAGCAGTGCATTGCGGGTGCGCGAGTTATAGTTAGCTGAACTAACTATAACGGGGGAATTTCATTGGTTTTTTACGAGTAAAATGTCCAGCTAACTATAACATGTGTGAAACCTATGGTTTTTTCACTGAATTTCTAAGGTTTTTTAAATGCTAATTCCTAACTATAACGTGTGTGAAACCTATGGTTTTTTCACTGAATTTCTAAGGTTTTTTAAATGCTAATTCCTAACTATAACGTGTGTGAAACCCATGGTTTTTTCAGTGAATTTGCAAGGTTTTTTAAATGCTAATTGTTTTTTTTTTCTTCTATTTTTTTTAACATATTTTTATTTTAATTTTCTTACCTTTTATAAAGACTATGGTTAAATTTTTAAAATTCTTTAATATGTTTTTTTAAATATATTTTTTAAAATAAACGTAAAATTTATTTGCAGTACATTTTTTTTTTTTTTTTAATTATTTTTTTAGTACGCGTACCGTAAGCTTACGTTAAGCGTACGGTTTACGCAACGCCCGTAATTTTTCTACGCTGCTTGCGTATATTTACGCAATTTGCGTAGCCGCACGTACTCCGCGTGGGACGCGTGCGCGCGTACGCTACACGCGCACGTTACGCGGAAGTGTCGGGTAGTGACTGTTATGTGCATGCGCGCAAGCGCGTGTCTTTTTTTACGCGCATGCGCTCTTTTGCCGTAAGCGTACCGTAAGCGTACCGTAAGCGTACGGTAGGTCATGTGGTCATGAAACACAACTTTTGATTGGTTGAAACTACTTTAAGTTCTAGAACTCTCCTACACCACACCCATTCCTCTCATTTCTGCTTGTGATCCCTTAGGAGAAGGAGCTGGGTTGTCTTTGTGATACGATGGCAGAACAGCAGAGCTCTTCTGAGAGTGAGGCTAGCACTAGCAGCACTGTTTTGAGGCAGAGAGCTAGGAAACAAAAGCCCTCTTATGTATGGGATTATTTTACTTTTCCTGAAGGCCAGCAAAAGGTGAATGCACCCTTAGTAACTTGCAAGCTGTGTCAGCGTGTACTTTCAAGAGGTAATCCTGACAGGAAGTATTCCTTTGGGAATCATACCATGAAGAGACACCTCAAGGATGTACACAGAAGGACACATGGTCATCTTTTTGAAGGTAACTCTTCAGAAAGACAAGCAAGTACATCCACAGCAGCTCAGCCTGGACCATCATCTGCAGAGCTGACTCCTTCTTCTGCAGGTCAGGTGAGCCCTTCATCTGTGGGGGGAGCATCTCCTTTTGCTGGCCCTCTGGAAATGAACCCTCGATTTCGGAGGGTTGATATTCGATGCGCCTTTTGTCAAGATCTAATTTGCCATAGGGAGACCAGTGTTTCCCTAGTGAACAACAAAATAGATCAGCACACTTGTCGCTTTGAATAATTTTCCCATTCTTTCTTTCCTCTGTCCCTGCATGAACACAACGGTTCTTTTAAGAGCCAACCTTATCTTTCATCTTTTTTTTACATATGTTTTTAAAAACTTTTTTTTTTTTTTTTTTTTAAAAACACTAAAAATCAATTATCACATTACAAGGTCCTTGAGAGACTACAATTATAATTATTGACTTACCATACCCACTCAAAAAAATATTTATTCATTTGTTTTTTAAAAAAATAGCTTTAAAAATGGTTCTAGTTTTCGAAATTTTTCTATATCAATCTGAAAAAAAAGAAAAAAGTATTAATATTTTTAAAACATTTTATAATACAGTACACATATTTACATATTTTTCAAAAAATATTTTTGCCTTATTTTTGCTGTTTTCAGAATATATTGCATTTCACTATAAATTGTGAAAGCAATTGCATTCATCATTTTACAGCGGGCAAAAAAAAATAACAATCACAAAGATTGTATTAAAAAAGCCCAGAATCTCTTTTTACTTAAACTTAACATTATAGAAATGCATAATATTCTAAAAAAATATCATCTAATACCAATACTTATTTCTTTAAAATACCGTCTGATATGTTTGTTTCAGAAGTATAATCACAATATTATATCTCAAATAACTTCACAATACATCTGATTCCATTTCCTTTAGGCCAAATAGTAATTTTAAAATTTTTTGGGGAATAAATTTCCAACGGTAATCCAATAAAATTCTAAAGTTTAATTTGTCCAGATCTCACCGATTCTCTGTAACATTTTGGTTCCCGAAAATTTTTTGAATAATTTATTAAGTCCACAATAGAATTGGTTACTTTTCCACATGGCCAAATAGTAATTTTTTAAATCATTTTTGAAAAAATTTCCAATGGCAGTCCAATAACATTCCAAAATTTAAATTGTGCAGATGTTACCGATTATCTCTAAATTATTGTTTTTTTAGGAAAGTTTCATTAAAAATTTAAAAAGTCCACATTACAATTGGTTATCTTTCCATTAGGCCAAATGATCATTTAAAAAATCTTTTTTTTACAAAATTGCAATGGTAATCCAGTAAAATGGTAAAATTATTTTGTCCAGATCTTGCCAAATCTCTCTAAAATTTAGGTTTCAGGAAGATTAGATAGGAATTTGCTAAATCAAAAGGCAAACGTTGTTTGAAAATCAATTGGGAATCATTACACAGTGTCCAGCCTTTTTCACATTTAAGATAAACTGTGTAATGTCCAGAAGTAACAGTAGGTCCATCATGGAAAATTATTGCAACAGTTACAAAAGTTTTTCCTGAAATTGATAATTGCTGTCCTGTAAACTTCTTTATTAAAGTATCCAATTTTGAACCATCAGCTCTACATCGTTGCATCGTTAAAATTACATACTGTCCGTATTCCTTTAAAATTAATGTTGAAAACATGTCAGATTTACACTCACCACATTTCATGCTATGATTAGCATCTTTAACTAATTTTGCAAAAGTGACTGTTTTACTCTCTGGCAATGTCAAATAAATAAACCTTTCATTATCAACATTAGAGCCACATATATTATAACAATTTTCACAACTATGTTCCCATTTATAAGAGAGACCAAAAAAAATTTCAATGGGAACTCCTTCTTCTTCCACTACCTGAAGAAAATACATCAAAAATTCGTGTGCATCTTGCTGTTCATTTTGAGAAAACTGTGTTCGTCCTGAACATATATCTAAAAGTTTTCTAATTTCAGTAGCACTTTCTATTTGAGTTTTATCTTTACTCAGCTTTTGAAAAAGGAGACTCAGCTCTGAACAGAATCTTTTTCCCTGATTTACTATTATCTGCTCTTGCAAACTTTCCAGATAAAATGCAACATTCAGCACTACATTTGCGTAGCAGTTGACACCAGAGCTATTTTCAAAATGACATCCTACAACCTGTTCTTCATTTTCCTTTTTCTTTTTGCTTGCAATTACATCACTCCTCTTTTTTTTCCTCTTCTCTACATCTTCATTACAGATATTCTCATTTTTTCTTTTACGAGAAACTACACGTTTCTCCAACACAGGATACTGACCTAAATGAGGAGCATAGCTTCTTCTTAATCTATTATACTCCTTTACACAGTTTGTATCAGCACTAACTTTTGAATCATCAAAGTCTATCATGAATAAACCTGATAATGTTTTCACTCGTGACAAAGCAACATATGCCATACCTTCTTTGAACACAGTTGAACCAATGTTCACAAAAGCACAATCTACAGTCAATCCTTGAGACTTGTGAATAGTTACAGCATATGCTAGAGAAAACGGAAACTGCTTCCTACGTACATATAAGTCTTTCACAAGCATGAAACGAACTGTACAACGACAAATATCTTTAACTTCTTCTATCTGATCAAATTTTATTTTTAAACATTCAATTCCTTCTTTTTTCTGATAATTAATAAAACCCACAACTCTTCCCATAGCTCCATTAACTAAACCTTTTTCAACATCCAAATTTCTTCTTAAAAATACTCTACAGTTCATGCAAACATATAGATTTTTTTCTAATCCAGCTGTTTTGGAGATGTTCTTCTCTAGTGAGTCCAATTTATTTTTCAGTTTGCCTGTTACTGTGACAGTAATTCTTCCATCCTCAATTTTGTCCACTGCTTCCAATTTCCTGATCTCTTCCTTTTCCAATTTCAAAAGCTCCTCATTAAATATTGAGCATTCACGTAGAGTTGGCATTAAGCAGATGACACTTTTGTTTTCTGCAATATTCTTGTATATTTTCTCTGCAACTATTTCTTCCTTTGGAAATAAATTATGTAGCAGCCGACTCTGTAATGCTTTTTTGCCAACTTCTGTGAGTAGTCCAATTCTGATATCTTTCAGAATACTTCCATATTCTTCATCGCTTGCTTGCCTCATATTAGTAGTAAGTTCCTTGTACTCAAAGAAGGACCAAATATTTGTATTTCCGATGCTTCCCAATGACTTCTTCGTGTCTTCATGTGTGACAGTATTAAATACTGGTTGTCCTTTAACTGGAGTAAGCTGCAGAAGATCTCCAAAAACTATGACGTGTTTTCCACCAAATAACATGTCATAGTCTGTCTTCAAAATTTGCTGCATTCTTAAATGCACAAAGGCAAGCATTAAGTTTGATACCATGCTCACCTCATCAATAATGAGAACTTGCATCTTCTTCAATACTCTTGAAACTTCCAAGGATGCTTCTCCAGTTAGCTTGTTGTATTGTATTTTGTTCTCATGCTCCACTGGTAACATTAGCAAACGATGTAAAGTGATTCCTTTTATGTTATATGCTGCTAACCCAGTTGGAGCAGTAACCACACAAGACAAAGTAGAATCCGTTTTTTGCTGTAGGTAGCTTCTGATGACTTTTATTAGGAAACTTTTTCCAGTTCCAGCTTGTCCGCTTACATACATCCTGATTGGATGAAATGATGTGCATGAGCACTCTTTTTTTTCATGTAGAAATCCGTGATCAATTTTGTTTTTGATCTCTTCATAAATTTGTTGCTGCTCTTGATTCAGTTGTCTTTCCAAATTTTCTAAGTCTATAAATTCTTCTTGAGCTTGATTCATAGCCGTTTCCACTTCATTCATGGCTATTGATGCTTCATTTTCAACGATTGGTTGTCCTAGGGGATCTTGACTGAGTGTTCCTGAACTTTGGCTGTCCTGAGAACTGTCTCTAGCTATTTCTGCTGCAATTGTAGTTTCCTGTTCAATTTCTTCATTTAACATTTGCAGATAAGTTGAGAATGTACTGCAAGCATTAAAAGAATCTTCATAGCTTTGAAATTCTCCCAGTAGTTCATCCTCTGTACGCCATGGTTTAAACAACTGTAAAAGAGCCAAGTAGTAAAATTCCTTCTTGTCAGTAGTGTCACAACTCAGCTTCCGGTGATTTATCAAACTTCCTTTTGTTTGCTTCACCAAACATCCTTCTTCACCAACGACTTTATATTTTCCATTGTTGATGTCTTCTGCGGCTTTCCGTGAATAAATGTAGTTCTGCAGCACTTCATAGAGACACATGTTCTCCAGATGAAGACTTCTCTTGGGATAATATGTGTCCAACATGTTTGATTTCAAAATATCTGTACTTTCTGGGTCATTCTCGGCCAAATATTCAATTTCTCCTACAGATTTCAGTACCCGATTTCTCATTGCTGCAAGGCCTAAACTTGCCCAAATTATTCTTCTTGACTTCGAGTAGAGACTTGCAGAAGATAACCTATCGGAACATTCGTAGGATCCAATTTCACGATGCGATAACATCTTCAAACTGAAACTGTACAGCTTCTTACTGACAGTCTTCTCGTGAGAAATCTCTTCCCACATTTCCTTCAATTCTGTTTTTTCTGATGTCGTAATGTAAGACGTTACATATCGAGCAACAGCAATGGAATTGTCAGCTACATACTGTATATCCATGTTAGCGTTCCACATGGATAAAATGACTGGGTTGTAGTCATTTATATTTTTTGATTCTTCTTTTCTTTTAAGGTTGTAGGTATTCTTAGGTGATTTTCTTGTGATAGTATGTCTCACAGCTGACATAAAACTGTTAACTCTTCCATTTGAAAGAACAGGTCTAGGAAATCCAAATCGACATTTAGTGTAGTAGTTTTTCTTTGCTCTTGTATTTCCGTCGACAGTATTTTCCACACCGATGACTTTGGAAACGTAAAACTTGCTCCTTTAACTTTTTCTCTTCTGTGCTTTTTGGTATAGCACATGTTGCATATTCTTCAATGTAAGATAACACTGCTTCATCAGTATCTGTTCCAAACTTTGGGGCATCCTTGATCCACAACAGCATATGAATATGAGGAGCACCTCTTGCCTGGTACTCTTTTCTCCAAAAGAAATCCACTACTTCTCCAAGAGGTGGATTTTTTTTATTGCAGATGAAGGACATCATAGCCTCAAATCTATGATTGAAATATCTGCAAACATTAACCGGATCCAATGAGCACAGTTCTCCTGCTGTCTTGTATTCAATGTTTTTAATGTTTGAATTTGCCTCTCGTAGAATTCCAGTAAATCATCCCAAGCGTACTCGGCACAGCTTAGGGTAAGGAACCATGTTGGAGTTCCTAAATTCCGTAACATGCATTTTAATTCACCATGGCGTCGGTACCAATATTCATTTGTCCCACGCTGACAAGCCATCAGATTGATCAGTTGTGTTTCCAAATGATCATCTCGGTGCTGCACTTTCTCCATAAAATCCTTAGCAGACACATTTTGTAAATGTACTCCACTTTTTAAAATGTGATTTACTGCATAAGACAGTGCAGACAAGTCGCTTTCAAATAAAAGATGGAACAAATAAGGAATACTTTGTCGAAATCTGGGATCTTCAGCATATAGTCTTGTAGTCCGATACTCAGAAGCTGGAATCTGTTCTGGACGTTCATCGTATCGTCCTCCTTTTCCTTTAGGAAACAGCTGGGGAAAACATCGAGCTTCCAAACTCTCCTCCCATACACTCACGGGAGTCCCTTTTGCTTTCTTCATCTGAAAGAGATCAATATTGTCTCCCATAACTTCTTTTGAATGAAGAGGATGTATGCTAAAATGTTCATAAATTTCTTCTTCCTTTGACTTGTCCACTTTTTCAATTTGTCCAGTTGGTGTTTCTGTGTCTTCTTGTAAATCTTCTTCTTCTTCTTCTTCTATATAAATTGATTCATACCATTTGTTATTCCTTTTCAAATACAAATTTGCTCTTTGTACTTTCCGTACATCTACCAGCTCCTGCCAAATCTTCTTATTCTTTGTAGGTACACCATTAACCAGAATAACTAATGGTTCAGTTTCCAAAGTATCCGCATCAATAGTTTCCATATTTTTTTTCAAATCCAAGGGCAAATACACCACTCTACCTTTTAAACCTCTCAGTAAATCAGAAGGAGGTAATTTACCAGTTTTGGGCTCCATACGTACTATGGTCTGGAACGGATGAACACATTGAATGAGTATAGACTCATAAGTATTTAATTCAGAAAGTTCAGCAGGAATAGCATCCAATTCTAAATTATTATGTACAGCTCTGGTCGGCATTCTATTTTCCTCTAACTTGTTGTAACAGTATTTACAAATACGCTGAACTTCACCCAATTCAAAACAATTTTCAAGAAATATATATGTGGCAAAATCCTTCCACTTATAATTATCTTCATTTTCACTCTTTCTGTACAGATCAACATACCTGGTTTGTTTTCTATAATGAGTTCTGCGGCAACAAATACAAGTAATATTTGGTCTTTCATTAGAGATTTTTTCAAATTTTGTTATGTGATCATTAAATGTCTTACTTACAAATGGTTGTACATTCTCTTCCACTTCTTCCTCATTTAGTGTGTCCTTCTCTGCACTGTTTTGTTCAGGACCAAAGTAACAAAACTGAATTTCATCAACAACCTTCTCTACATCTGATACCGTTCCTCGGAACAGAGCCCTATTCAATTCATTTAACTTTATTGCTGGACTTTTAGCAAAATACAACCGTCTCACAAACTTTCTCATTTCAGTATGATGAACAGCCAGCATCCTAAAATGATGGAAAACACTATTGCACACTTTTCTAGATAGACAAGCCAGAGAATGACCCTGCAAACCAGTATTCTCTCTCACTCTGCATGGATCCAGACTTTGAAGCACCTTAATCTTCTGTTTTATACTTTTTTTACTATATTCTCTTAGAAACTCTCGAAATTTGTCAATAGATTCCTGACGCACAGTGCAAATACTACTACAATTCCAAGTGTACACTGGGGCTTTAGGACGTCTCCCCATTGCCTCATCTGCCATCACTTGTACCTCATCTCTTGGAACCATTATCTCCTTCTCCATTATGCAACCGTTTTTTACTTCGTATGAACGACCTCTGGTGTCAACTGCATGCAGCAAACTATTACTTTGAAAATAGCTTTCTTCATTAAAAAAAGGTTCACTACTTGAACTATGCATCCACTTGCCTAAAAACACTTTACAAAAGTTTGTTCTGTTCACTACTCTTTTCCTTTTGCTATGTGATTTCAGTACATTAACCATTTTGTCTAATGTACGCATCCTATTCAAAATTAATATGAATAGTTTCCTTTTTAATTCTAATGCCTTTGCTGCAATGGCTTCTATTTCTTTTTTTCTTTTATAAAACTTTGTCTTTTTCTTATATTTCTTCACATCCTTCATCAAATTAGACATAACTCTTCTCTGAAACATTTTTCTACGTATCTCTTTAAACGCTGTTTTTCTATTTATATAAATCTTTTCAGTTGCTGAAGGTATATTTGCATTAACTAAATTGTCAATTTTTTCCTCTCCTTTTTTTTTAAAAACATCCTTTCGAGTACAGACATTTTGTACATTTTTCATTCTTTTGAATATATTTTTAAGAAATTGTTTTTTGTGCTTACCAGAAGATTTTTTCTTTTTCCCAACATCAGCATCTTCTACTAACTTTGGTCCTCTAGTTGTCTTCAAATATAGGTTTTTTTTTAGCGTTTTTTGAACTCTGGATTTTGTAGGCATCTTACATTTTGTTCACTGCTCTTCAGCAATATCTGAAAAAAACTAAAAAAAAAATTCCTTTATTTTATTTAAATATATTACTACATTTCTTTTCACAAAAGTCACAAAACGAAATTTCTTTGCCAATTTGAATGCACACTTACTGCTCTTTTTTTTTTGGCAAGTGAAAATCACTTTTACAGACTGACACATTATGAAACCACTTTTCAGATTTTTTAAAAAGCCCATGTCCAGACTGCTACACTCCAGCAAGGGCAACCAGCCTTAGTGATGCTGAATGTATTTGCATTACAGACTGAAACCTCAAAACCCCACTCGCTTCTAAATACTGTGCATGATTATACATGGAAAGGAGCTGGGTGTGTGCTAAGAGTCTGCTTCTGCACCAAAAAAATCGCTCCCCCTTTTTCCTACTAATGCAACTGTGAAATCACCAGAGCAAAACGCAATAAATCTCTGCCTGTAATTCCTATTTGCACACAGAGTCATGTTTTCACATTAGTCCCAAAACGAAATTTCTTTGCCAATTTGAATGCACACTTACTACTCTTTTTTTTTGGCAAGTGAAAATCACTTTTACAGACTGACACATTATGAAACCACTTTTCAGTTTTTTTAAAAAGCCCATGTCCAGACTGCTTTTTCAGACCACCACCATGTGTATCCTCGGTGACTACCTACACTCCAGCAAGGGCAACCAGCCTTAGTGATGCTGAATGTATTTGCATTACAGACTGAAAGAAACCTGAAAACCCCACTCGCTTCTAAATACTGTGCATGATTATATATGGAAAGGAGCTGGGTGTGTGCTAAGAGTCTGCTTCTTCCCCCAAAAAATCGCTCCCCCTTTTTCCTACTAATGCAACTGTGAAATCACCAGAGCAAAACGCAATAAATCTCTGCCTGTAATTCCTATTTCCACACAGAGTCATGTTTTCACATTAGCCCCAAAACGAAATTTCTTTGCCAATTTGAATGCACACTTACTACTCTTTTTTTTTCGCAAGTTAAAATCACTTTTACAGACTAACACATTATGAAACCACTTTTCAGTTTTTTTAAAAAGCCCATGACCAGACTGCTTTTTCAGACCACCACCATGTGTATCCTCAGTGACTGCCTACAGTCCTTCAAGGGCAACCAGCCTTAGTGATGCTGAATGTATTTGCATTACAGACTGAAACCTGAAAACCCCACTCGCTTGTAAATACTGTGCATGATTATACATGGCAAGCAGCTGGGTGTGTGCTAAGAGTCTGCTTCTGCACCAAAAAATCGCTCCCCCTTTTTCCTACTAATGCAACTGTGAAATCACCAGAGCAAAACGCAATAAATCTCTGCCTGTAATTCCTATTTCCACACAGAGTCATGTTTTCACATTAGTCCCAAAACGAAATTTCTTTGCCAATTTGAATGCACACTTACTGCTCTTTTTTTTTGGCAAGTTAAAATCACTTTTACAGACTGACACAGTATGAAACCACTTTTCGGTTTTTTTAAAAAGCCCATGTCCAGACTGCTTTTTCAGACCACCACCATGTGTAACCTGGGTGGCTGCCTACATTCCAGCAAGGGCAACCAGCCTTAGTGATGCTGAATGTATTTGCATTACAGACTGAAACCTGAAAACCCCACTCGCTTGTAAATACTGTGCATGATTATACATGGCAAGCAGCTGGGTGTGTGCTAAGAGTCTGCTTCTGCACCAAAAAATCGCTCCCCCTTTTTCCTACTAATGCAACTGTGAAATCACCAGAGCAATACGCAATAAATCTCTGCCTATAATTCCTATTTCCACACAGAGTCATGTTTTCACATTAGTCCCAAAACGAAATTTCTTTGCCAATTTGAATGCACACTTACTACTCTTTTTTTTTGGCAAGTGAAAATCACTTTTACAGACTGACACATTATGAAACCACTTTTCAGTTTTTTTAAAAAGCCCATGTCCAGACTGCTTTTTCAGACCACCACCATGTGTAACCTGGGTGGCTGCCTACATTCCAGCAAGGGCAACCAGCCTTAGTGATGCTGAATGTATTTGCATTACAGACTGAAACCTGAAAACCCCACTCGCTTGTAAATACTGTGCATGATTATACATGGCAAGCAGCTGGGTGTGTTTGCTAAGAGTCTGCTTCTTCCCCCAAAAAATCGCTCCCCCTTTTTCCTACTAATGCAACTGTGAAATCACCAGAGCAAAACGCATTAAATCTCTGCCTGTAATTCCTATTTCCACACAGAGTCATGTTTTCACATTAGTCCCAAAACGAAATTTCTTTGCCAATTTGAATGCACACTTACTGCTCTTTTTTTTTGGCAAGTGAAAATCACTTTTACAGACTGACACATTATGAAACCACTTTTCAGTTTTTTTAAAAAGCCCATGTCCAAACTGCTTTTTCAGACCACCACCATGTGTAACCTGGGTGGCTGCCTTCATTCCAGCAAGGGCAACCAGCCTTAGTGATGCTGAATGTATTTGCATTACAGACTGAAACCTGAAAACCCCACTCGCTTGTGAATACTGTGCATGATTCCACAGGGTAAGCAGCTGGGTGTGTGCTAAGAGTCTGCTTCTTCCCCCAAAAAATCGCTCCCCCTTTTTCCTACTAATGCAACTGTGAAATCACCAGAAAAAAACGCAATAAATCTCTGCCTGTAATTCCTATTTCCACACAGAGTCATGTTTTCACATTAGTCCCAAAACGAAATTTCTTTGCCAATTTGAAAGCACACTTACTGCTCTTTTTTTTTGGCAAGTGAAAATCACTTTTACAGACTGACACATTATGAAACCACTTTTTTGATTTTTTTAAATGCACATGTCCAAACTGCTTTTTCAGACCACCACCATGTGTAACCTGGGTGGCTGCCTACATTCCAGCAAGGGCAACCAGCCTTAGTGATGCTGAATGTAGTTGCATTACAGACTGAAACCTGAAAACCCCACTCGCTTGTAAATACTGTGCATGATTATACATGGCAAGCAGATGGGTGTGTGCTAAGAGTCTGCTTCTTCCCCCAAAAAATCGCTCCCCCTTTTTCCTACTAATGCAACTGTGAAATCACCAGAAAAAAACGCAATAAATCTCTGCCTGTAATTCCTATTTCCACACAGAGTCATGTTTTCACATAAGTCCCAAAACGAAATTTCTTTGCCAATTTGAAAGCACACTTACTGCTCTTTTTTTTTGGCAAGTGAAAATCACTTTTACAGACTGACACATTATGAAACCACTTTTTTGATTTTTTTAAATGCACATGTCCAAACTGCTTTTTCAGACCACCACCATGTGTAACCTGGGTGGCTGCCTACATTCCAGCAAGGGCAACCAGCCTTAGTGATGCTGAATGTATTTGCATTACAGACTGACACCTGAAAACCCCACTCGCTTGTAAATACTGTGCATGATTATACATGGCAAGCAGCTGGGTGTGTGCTAAGAGTCTGCTTCTGCACCAAAAAATCGCTCCCCCTTTTTCCTACTAATGCAACTGTGAAATCACCAGAAAAAAACGCAATAAATCTCTGCCTGTAATTCCTATTTCCACACAGAGTCATGTTTTCACATTAGTCCCAAAAGAAATTTCTTTGCCAATTTGAAAGCACACTTACTGCTCTTTTTTTTTGGCAAGTGAAAATCACTTTTACAGACTGACACATTATGAAACCACTTTTTTGATTTTTTTAAATGCACATGTCCAAACTGCTTTTTCAGACCACCACCATGTGTAACCTGGGTGGCTGCCTACATTCCAGCAAGGGCAACCAGCCTTAGTGATGCTGAATGTATTTGCATTACAGACTAAAACCTGAAAACCCCACTCGCTTGTAAATACTGTGCATGATTATACATGGCAAGCAGATGGGTGTGTGCTAAGAGTCTGCTTCTTCCCCCAAAAAATCGCTCCCCCTTTTTCCTACTAATGCAACTGTGAAATCACCAGAAAAAAAGGCAATAAATCTCTGCCTGTAATTCCTATTTCCACACAGAGTCATGTTTTCACATTAGTCCCAAAACGAAATTTCTTTGCCAATTTGAATGCACACTTACTGCTCTTTTTTTTTGGCAAGTGAAAATCACTTTTACAGACTGACACATTATGAAACCACTTTTTTGATTTTTTTTAAATGCACATGTCCAAACTGCTTTTTCAGACCACCACCATGTGTAACCTGGGTGGCTGCCTACATTCCAGCAAGGGCAACCAGCCTTAGTGATGCTGAATGTATTTGCATTACTGAGTCCAACCTCAAACCCTTAAACTAT
This sequence comes from Triturus cristatus, assembly GCF_964204655.1. Classification (NCBI taxonomy): domain Eukaryota; kingdom Metazoa; phylum Chordata; class Amphibia; order Caudata; family Salamandridae; genus Triturus; species Triturus cristatus. Next base: position 302,838,015 of record NC_140579.1, on the reverse strand, counting down.
TCTTTTTTTTTCCAGTACACCTTAATTTATCGTGAAAACATAGTCCATATTATTTTACATGTTCCTCACATTTAAATTTCTCCCAAAACAGAAAATGATAAACGCAACTTCAACAAAAAGAATTTCCATTTCTATTATTCATTTCTTAATTTACCATATACATCTCCTCTCAAACTCTAACCTCACCTTTAAAATTAGTTAGTTGTGAAAGAAATGTGGCACTCAAACAGCAGATTATCAGAGCCAGGATCTCTGTTCTGTTCACCTCTCTCCTCTCAGCAGAACCAGATAATGGCAAACTTTCCCTCTATTTTTCCACACATATACATGTAAGTTTCAAATCTCAGTGCTTCCCCCTTTTTTTCAAATGTAATCACACATTTCTATTGGTTGAAAACCAACCCTTTTCCAAAAGTACCCTGCCCCCAACTTGACTTCTGCCTAGTACCCTTCCCCCAACTTGACTTCTGCCTGCTACCATAGCAACAGCTCATGGAACACTGCTGTGTGGAGTTAGGTCAGAAGTTCGCCACACAATGTTTCAATTCCACAGAGCAAGAGTGCTTGACTTTTCAAACCTAACAGCAAATCCATAGTACTGTTCTTTGGTAACACATTTTTTTGTACCAATACAAAACATGCTTCTATTAATTTACACATACAGCCTAGTTTTTATTCTAGAATGGTATGAAACAGCCAATCAGTTCTTTTTGTTTTGAAAAAAATATGTATGCCTCCATTTCCAAACTGTCTTTCTTTTCATATTGCCATTCTACTGAAAGACACCTCCTGAGTGCATCCAGTTCTCCTTTGAAGATGTTCACAGTGTGGATTGTAGGGCACAGCTATGTCTTCTGGAGTGAAAAGTTTGCAGAGAAAACAGATATGGTGAGAGACCTTGCTTTGCCAAATGTAGACATTAAATGGATTGGTCAGAGAGGGTTAAAGTGGCACCAATTGATGCCATTGGTGAAATCCTTCATGCAAATCCAACACCCTGACCTCATAATAGTGCACTGTGGTGGCAATGACCTAGGCACTTTGACTGGGGTAGGTCTGGAAATGCTTATGAAGGACACCTTTGCACAACTGTTTTCACTTTTCCCTAAAACTGCCTTTGTGTTTTCCAACATATGCCAAAGGCAAAAATGGAACTGGTCCAATCATTTCTGTCCGCAGATTGACAAAGCAAGAAAGCACGTCAACAAATCTGTTTCTGCTTTCCTCCGTGACTATGGTATGGGTGCCATTTACCACAACAACTTGCGTTATGACATGCAAGACATTTATAGAGGAGATGGTGTGCACTTCAATGATGAAGGGAACAGAGTCTTCCTCTTGAACCTTAGACTCTGCATCGGTACTTACTTGTAGGTACCACTAACAAAATGACTTCATAAACACAACAGCTCTTTTTAGAGCTCCCTAATATCTAAACTCTTAAATCTGCATTTCATTTCTTTTTTAATTTATTTTTTCTTCCGTACGCTTACCGTAAGCTTACCGTACGCGTACCCCGTGATTTTTTTAAAAATCAATAAATGTTTTCTTTGTACTTTACAGTCCTTCTTTGACCCCCTCACAAATGTAAGGGGGTCTGTAACTCTCCTCATTGCCCCCTTTTCTTGTTTTCACTCTTTTTTTTCTGAGTGAAACACACAAAATGGCGGCCGCCGCTTCCTGGTTTCGGACGATTCGAATGTTTACTAAGATCTAAGAGCCAATCAGAATCGCGCTCGCGCACGCCACCGTACGCGTACGGTAAGCGTACCGTAAGCGTACCGTAAGCGGGCTCAGATATATATATTGATTTAAAGGCTATTTTCTCAGAATCTACTGAACAGATTTACACCAAACCTACAAAAGGCACTTCCTTGACATAGGGACTACCTCTCTGCCAAATTTCTAGTAATTCTGTTCAGCCGTTCGGGCTGTAGCTCGTTCTAAAGGTCCTATGGAAAAATGCATGGGAAAAACGCGTTTTGGGACCCCCCTTTTATCTCAGCCCCCGCTTGACGAATCCCCCCGAGACTTTCAGGGTAGGAGCGGAGCATAGCGCCCCACCTATTTTGAGAAATTCGCGAGGATTCATCGACCGGCGCCAAAGTTATTCAAAATAGAATGTTGCGGATTTCCTATGGAAAAGGGGTCCTAACTATAACTACCTACTGGCGACCGCCAGTAGGTAAAATATATATATATATAATATATATATATATATATATATATATATATATATATAAATATATATATATTATCTACTGGCGGTCGCCAGTAGATAGTTATAGTTAGGACCCTGTTTCCATAGGAAATCCGCAACATTCTATTTGGAATAACTTTGGCGCCGGTCGATGAATCCTCGCGAAATTTTCAAAATAGGTGGGGCGCTACGCTCCGCTCCTACCCTAAAAGTCTCGGGGGGATTCGTCAAGCGGGGGCTGAGAAAAAAGGGGGTTCCCAAAACGCGTTTTTCCCATGCATTTTTCCATAGGACCTTTAGACACAGCTACAGCCCGAACGGCTGAACAGAGTTACTTGAAATTTGGCAGAGAGGTAGTCCTCAGGTCAAGGAAGTGCCTTTTGTAGGTCTGGTGTAAATCTGTTCAGTAGTTCCTGAGAAAATAGCATTTAAATCAATATATATATGTGGGCGGAGCCTAACCACACATCTCATCCTGAGATCTGATTGGCTGTCAGCACTTCATCCAAGAAGTGTTGGCAGCCATCTTGGGACCAATATACATGATAGCACCTCATTAAAAAGCATTGCAGTTAATAGAAGATTTTAAGACTTTAGTTACATTATAAATCATTTGTTGATGGTACCATACTCATTTTAGGAATTGTGGTATGTTCTAAGGTGATTTCACCATGTGAAAAAGCCTTCTGCTGGGATATCATGATTGAGAGAAAAATATTTTCTCATGCTTTTACCACAGAGGTTTGGAAGGTGATCTATAAGCTAAACTGAGAGCTTATTTTCTGTAAATTCACATTATCTTTCTCAGTCATGTGATAATGAAGTCTGACATTCTCAGTAAAACATGTACATCCAACAAGGGCAGAGACTGTCAGTTGATTCCTTTGTGTTCTACTGCAGCTTTCCAGAGTGTTCCAAAGAACTACTAGAGCGCTAACCGTCCTACTTATGATAAATGTATGGCACACCTGAAGCCATCTTGCTTGGATTAAAGTGGTAACTCTTAAAAGATTTAATTTAAAAAGGAACAAAATGAGGGGGTTCATTTTTCCATAAAAAGTATGATTAGTGCTGCAGAAAGAAAAATTAGGGCACATTTTGAGTGACTTCTCAAATCCTGACATGCAGACTGAAACATGCACTTTCAATACCAGCAGCAGTTTTCCCTGGTGAGCAGTAGCTTTACTACAGTGATCTAATGAGCAAAAAGAGTGCTAACATTCTGATTTTATGGCAAATGTGTGACACATTTGAATGCCTTCTTGATGGAATCAAAGTAAAAAACTGAAAGTATTTCCTACTGAGGAGACTGCAGTAAATGAGGAAATTAGGAAACTTCATAACAAATAAGTCTCCCAAGATGGCCACCAGAGACAAAAGAGCCCAAATGTAGCCCAAATATCACCCAGATGTAGCCCAAGTATAGCCCAATGACAGAATGTCCAAGAATGTTCTTAAAAACAACTAGAGCACTTACTGTCTTCATTATGACAAAAGTATGGCACACCTGAAGCCATCTTGATTGGAATAAACTGGTAACACTTAAAACATTTAATTTAAAAAGGAACACAATGAGGGGGTTCATTATGCCATAGAAATTATGATTAATGCTGAAGAAAGAAAATGAGGGCACATTTTGAGTGACTTCTCAAATCCTCTTCTATTTCATTAAAAAATTCTGACATGCAGACTGAAACATGCACTTTTAATACCAGGAGCAGACTTCCATGGTGAACAGTAGTTTTACTACAGTGATCTAATGAGCAACTAGAGTGCTAACATTCAGAATTCATGGCAAATGTGTGACATATCTGAATACCTTCATGATGGAATCAAAGTAAAAAACTGAAAGCATTTCCGACTGAGGAGGCTGCAGTACATGAGGAAATTAGGAAACTTCATAACAAATAAATCTCCCAAGATGGCCACCGGAGACAAAAGAGCCCAAATGTAGCCCAAAATCACCCAGATATAGCCCAAATATAGCCCAATGACAGAAGTGTGAAAACACTTATTATTTTGTGTTTTTGCAGTGTTATATAGTGCAGACTTGTCAGGTATTGGAGTGCTTTACATGAGCATTGGTTACATCACACAAGAACAAATTCATTTTGGTTGTAGACATGGGGAGACTAAGTGATTTGACCAGAATCACAGAATGTCGAGCTGAAGCAGAAACTTCAACCTGGTTCCCCAGTAGCAAAGTCTGCAGTTCTGGAAGTAACACCACATCCTCTCCCCTAAGTGCAACATTTAATCAAGTTGTCAACTAGATAAAAAAACATAAAGATAACAAATAATTTAAAAGTGCTTTGTCGCTATTTAAAAACTCAGAAAATAGGTCCTTATTTTAGTCTTTTAGAGCACTAACCATAATTTTGATGCCAATAAGACCCTCTCATATATGTAATTTCTAAAGGAATGCTCTAGGTATTACAGTTTTGATTACATCAAGATGATGTCAGGCGTTCCACACTTTTGTAATAAATATAGAATGTTAGCAATCTAGTTGTTCATTAGGATACTGTTGAGAGGCAGAGGCCAGGGGCACGGACTCTGAAAATTGAAGGCAGGTAGGAGGGTGCAAAGGCAACAATTTAACCACACTGAGCAGGCAGGAAGGGCCGTGGAAGCACAACAGACTATGGAGGGCAGTGGAAAGGGGGGCAGGGGCAACAAACCAACAATACAGGACTTGCAAGAGAGGCTGTTGGAGGGAAGATCTATTACGGGTCAAGGAAGCTAGGGGCGGTCCCCAGAGCCCCGGGAGCCACCACAGAACTGAGCAGGAGAGTGAGTCAGGGACAAAAGGGGCACCTTAATTTGAGCCGGGGTGCCTAGCTTGCTCCAAAAATGAAGAAAACAGACATATGAGACATGGAATTGGAGGCAGAATACGATGGCAGTTTAATGAGAAGATGCAACTTCAAAGAAACCGCAGAATAGAGACATAAAGTACAAAATACAGAATCCAGATAATCATACAGCTGTCATGATATTCTCTGTATCTCAATTAATGGACTGACAGAGAGAGAGAGAAAACACATCTATAAATGCATCATGAGAAACAAGTTACACCAAGGAAAATGTTACCTAGGGACACTCACATTTACTCTTAGAGCAAGCATTCCTGCAATTACAATACAACATCTTTTAAATGCAAAAGTAAAGAGAACAATGGTTAAACATAACATGACATTTCATATAGGTAAAATAGAATAAGATACTTCAAGCAAAGCAGAGCAAGACATTTTAAGCAAAGGAAGACAAGAGCTCCCAGTTCTTGGGGAAAACCTGCACAGCCTGTTAACCTACATACAGACGGCGAGGTTGTCCGTCGATATCTGTGGGTGCTCCCTTTTTATATCATTTTGTGGGCTCCTTTGCACGCTACATCTACCTACGTATGCTACCCAAAAGCTTCGTCTGCAGATTTTACCAGACATTTCGTCATTTACCCACTTAATGCTGACAATGGACTGGGTGAAAAGGTCAGTCTCTCAGGCCAATCGCTTATCGTAAGTTCCATAGAGCAAGCAGAAAATAATGGGTATTGTACAGGAATTCAATATATTCATGTATAAAATCTCCTCAGTTCTCCTAACTTGACGCTCTGCGGTTGCCACTTCCTTAAAAGCGGGAAACCTGCCCAGGAAGCAAGTACCAGTCCAGGATGCAGCCTACTGTATGTCGACAGCTTCAGGGGGATGTTGAACTTTGATACCGAGCACGGAGCACTCGGGTAGGGTGGGGGCTACTAGTTTGGAGCAGAAGGCCTCGCAGACCTGCCTTCAGACTGCTATACACTAAAATTGCAGAGCTATGGTCAATTTAACAAAGAGGCCTACATATTGAACAGAAGGGCCTACACAGGGGTTTTATGCTGGGTGAGTGGTAAGGATGTCTCAGGATAATTATATAGCAACACAGGACCCGCTGGTCAATTTAATACGGCCTACAAATGCGGCTGGCAAGGCAAGGACAATGGTCTCATACTTCAGGTGTGGAAAGAACGGGCCAGGGGCCCCCTGTGATACAAAATCTACCCTCCTTCAAGGCTGTGGCAATGTAATAGACCATTGTGGGCAGAAGGAAGAGGCAATGGTAGTACAACCATACATGCCAACAGACCCGATTCAGCCAGGAAACGTCCAATGTTTTTAAGCTCAAATGGGCTTTATTTGATCTGTCTCCTGTCTACAATATCCTCTTTTTCAATGTAACTCAAAGGGGAAAATCAATACCCCAGTTTTTTTTCAAAATCTCCCTCTTACCAAGTTCAAAATGTTCGCAAGTATGGTACATTGGATCATGGAAGGAAATGGGATAGGGACATGGACTTGGATAACAGAGGACAGGAGAGACATGGAGAGGTGCACCAAACTGACCCTGCAGGGCAGGCATCAGGGTTTGCAGCAGCACAATACACCACACAGGGCATGCAGGACGGGAGTGCAGCACAACAATCCATAGAAAGCAAGAGGGAGGGGACAGGACCATGCACATGGACAACAGAGAACAGAGGGGCAAGAGGCAATGGTAGCTAGCTGACCATAATGGACAGACAGGAGAGAAGGCTGCAGCATAACAGACCATAAAGGGCAGGAGGGACGGATCAGGGGCATTACAATGGAACAGACAAGCCAGGAGGGAGGGAGTAGGGGTCTGCACATGTAAACAGAGGGCTGGGGGAAAGGGGGCAGGGCAGGAGCAGCAAGATAGCCATGGAGGTCAGGCAGGATGGGCACTAGAAGCAAGACACAACATGAAGAGCAACAGTGAGACTGTGATGGCATACACACAGACCATGGAGGGAAGGTGGGAGGGGGTCAGGGGCAGCTAACTGACCACACAGGGAAGGTGGGAGGGGCCATGGCAGCACAGAAGACCATGCATGGCAAGTGGGAGGGTTCAGTGGCAGCACAATGGCTATGATGGGCAAGAAGGAGGGTGCAGGGGCATGCACAAAGGACGATGGAGGATAGAAGGGAGGGTCAGGACCTGTGCACAGACAAGAAAGTTCAGGGGAAGGGGCCTCACAACAGACCACACGGGGCAGGCAGGAGGAGCAGTTGCAGCACAACAGACCAGGGAGGGCAGAAGGGTGTGGCAGTACAATGGACCATGTAGGACAGGAGGAAGAGGATAGAGGCATGGCATGTGGACAGGCAGGGTGGAGGTGGCAGGGACAGGTTACAGTCATCTGACAATGCTAGGCAGGTGGAAGGGGAGTGGCAGCTCAACAGAACACTCAGAGTAGATAGGAGTGGCAGGTCCATGGGACATGGTGGGCAAAAAGGATGGAGCAGGGGCATTCACAAAGACATCGGAGGGCAGGGGGAAGGAGAATAGGGGCAGCAAGCTAAGCACAGAGTTTAAGCAGGAGGTCAATGATGGGGCATAGAATTGGGCAATGGAGGGCAGGAGGAGTGGACTGGTACATCATACTAAATTGAGGGCAGTGGCAGCACATCAGACCATGCATGGCAGGAGGGAGGAGGCTAGTCCATGGATTCACACAACAGAGGATAGGGAGGAGGGGGATGGGGCAGCAAGCTAACTGTTCAGAGAAGGCGGGTATTAGAAACGTTATTGTTTTTAAAACATTTTGTCTGTGCAAACTACTTAAAATATGAACAAGTATGCAGCATAATCTCACTTTTATTCAGGAAGAAGAAGACGTTAGTGACTGTGACTCCGGGCTCACTTGGCAAAAACACCCCCTGACCCTCCACCCCCTATCGCAAAATGTAATGCCCGTGAAAAGGGTAGGTGAACACAGTGTTATATAGAACATAGTCCTGAGAGCACGATTGAAAATGAAAACTAGATATAGTGTATGGTATAAACTATGCACCAAAAAGTGTGATATAAGATGAACCAGGCGTGAAATATAATATGCAATACATTGTGCGCAGTGACAGATTCATTGGAGAGCGCGAGATAGCACAGGCACTAGCGCGTGCTATGCGATATGCGCCTTGGAGTGTAATATGCACAGGGCAGTGTTGTGTAACCTAACTAGTCTCTAAAGTTGTAATATAAAATATGTGCTGGGGAGTGTAACGTTGCATATGCACTGTGACAAAGATATGGATCCCAAATTGTAATATGTATGGCATAGCACTGTGCGTTATAACATAGGCATCGAGGAAGGCACGTTAGATGGGGCAATATAACCCGTGCGAAGACAAGTGTGGCATGACATTTTCACGGGGTGGTGTTACAGTGCACATGGGCTAGAGAGTGTCATAGCATATGCACTAGCTAGTGGAATACAATACAGAGGTGTGTGGCACTCGGCAGGCAATGGTGGGTGTAACACAGCATTGGGCTCTGTCAGGAGCGCGCTGTGACTCGCAAGTGATGTTCGTCCCCTTTCCAGAGAGTAAAATAAAAAGTATTACACATCCGGCAGTGGATGTGTGTTTTATTAACTGTGAGGGGGGTTTCTTGCATAGTTTTGGTCGAATTTTTGTCGAATCCCCTTTGAATGGCTTGGTGTGCATGTGTATTAAATGTGCCCGTCAATAGCTACCCATGTTTGTATAAATAAACGACAAGGGTGTCTACCGGCATTAGGCACGGTAGAGCATCAGACATGTCAGAGCTTCACTAGTGGTGTAAATACATTCCACGTGGATTAATTGCATGCATAGTCGCCTTTTAATGAATATCACGCAAATCGTCATGGTGATAGGTACGTACGGTTTGTCCAGCATGTCCTAGGTGTGTCTATAAATATATATTTTTTAAAAATAATAAAAAACAGTGGCCGGCCCTGGGGATTGGGGTCAAAAAAATATAATTAGGAGACAGGCCCTGGGGGATGGGGTCATCAGGGCCAATAAATTAGAATAAGAAGGGGAACCACACAGCCCCCCTTCTTAAAAAAATAAAATAAATAAAAGACTGGCATCGTGCCGGAGGCCATGCCCCCTCCATGCAGCACTCTGCAAACGCGCCCCCAACAGGCATCTCCAGTATGCGCCAGGGAGCTGCGCTGCAGACAGGTGTTCTGAGGCCAAGCCCCTTTTAACACCTCTCTGCAACGCAGCTCTGTGGCGCTTACTGGAGGTACCTAGTGGTCTAGTGTGACCCTAGGGACCCTTAGGATTCAAGGGGACTTAATCTCTCAACTTAGAACAGCCACAGGGCGCGTTTACACAGTGGTGAAGGGAGGGGACGGGGCCTGAGGTGACGTGTGCAAACACGCACCATGGCACTTTTTAAATTGGGGATATAATTTCCCTTCAATACTGAGGGCCCCTGGGGGCTAACTAGCCCACCAAGTGCTTCCAGTAAGCGCTACTGAGCTGCATTGCAGAGAGGTGGTCCAGGCCGTGCCACTTTTTACACCTCTCTGCAACGCAGCTCTGTGGCACTTACTGGAGGTACCTAGTGGGCTAGTTGGACCCTAGGGACCCTCAGGACTCAAATGAACTTAATCTCCCAACTAAAAACGGACACAGGGTGTGTTTACACAATGGTGAAAGGAGGGGACGGGGCCTGAGTTAACGTGTGCAAAAACGCCCTGTGGCCTGTTTTAAGAGGTAGTTTTAATCCCCATGCCCTATTATATACTAGGGGCTTATAGAGGAGGTAAGGCTAATCACAGGGGGACCCCAACGCATAATGTTCCCTAGTGTATGTAGGTGTTTTCACTGTATTCTAAGTGTCTTTTAACATAGCACTGGCTCTAGGACTGGTTAGTCAGACTCAGTTACCACCAGTATCCGTCTGAAAAAGTTGAGGGTACAGGATGATTTTGCAACAAGGCTTCTTTCTGCTCTTCTTTTTGTTCTTTCTGCACGTTATCCTTCTTCCTGCACTTATCTTCGTATTTGAGGACTTCTGTTGCTTCTTTCTGCACTTCTTTTGTTTCTTTCTGTGCATTTTTTCTTCTTTCTTCACATGTCCTATCTCTGTAGGCATAGTTAGAAATTAGAATTTAAAAAACCTTTGAAATTAACAGAAAAAACCATAGGTTTCAGGCACGTTATAGTTAGGAATTAGCATTTAAAAAACCTCAGAAATTCACTGAAAAAACCATAGGTTTCAGGGGTGTTATAGTTAGCTGGACTTTTCACTTGTACAAAACCATTGAAATTCCCCCGTTATAGTTAGTTCAGCTAACTATAACTCGCGCGCCCGCAATGCACTGCTGATGACGTCACATATTACATCACTCATGACATGGTCAGTGACATCACTCATGACATCACTGATGACATCTCAAATGACATCACTGATGACATCACTGATGACATCATCCTTGTGATAGAGTGGCAGACCTCCTCTCACCCTAATATAACCTTTGATACACACATTCAAAAATAGAGACTAAAATTTTCAAAACAATGGACATACCAATACCAGTTACAACAACCTCTTCAGTAATTCTAAGATCCACATACACATCCACTCATTCACCAACAGTCCAATACAGTCACTCATACATGTACTCACTCATCATATGTACTCATACACCTATACATCCTGTTACACAATGCCACTCATCCATAGAGTTACTCACACACATAGTCACTCATGCTAATAAAGAATCAAACATACATTTACTTGCATATACAGTTATACACACACCACCACACTTACTTCTACGGAAACTTACACATACTTAGTCTTTTAAACAATCACTTATAGAAACACATACTTATTCATACAGGAACTCTTTCAATCTCTCACTCTCACATATACTCACATATATACACCAATAGTCACATATACTAGTTTAAAACATATGTAGTTACTCATAAAGACACTATTGAGACAGTCATTCACTCACTAACACACCCATACACACACTCATCCACCCATACAGTCCTGCACACATACTGTGTTCAACACATACAAACAGTGAGTCACTCATTCATGCACCTATGCACTACGTAATACCCCCACCGAACCATGCAGACACTCAGACTGATACTCAAAAAACCAACTAATAACCTATATAGACACCCATGTAGCTACTCACCAACCCATGCAGCCACTTATACACAAAATGAGAGACTGATACAGATATTTACATATTTAAACATTACTCACTAAGCCATGTATTCACTATGATACACTTAATCAGTCAGTTACACAATCAATTTTTCAAAAACAAATCATCCATTTAGACACTTATATACCCATTTATTCTTCCATCGACCTTGAGATATACATATATAAAACATATTTAATTTTCAGAATAACACACATTCACTGGATGATGTCATCAGTGATGTCATCAGTGATGTCATTTGAGATGTCATCAGTGATGTCATGAGTGATGTCACTGACCATGTCATGAGTGATGTAATATGTGACGTCATCAGCAGTGCATTGCGGGCGCGCGAGTTATAGTTAGCTGAACTAACTATAACGGGGGAATTTCAATGGTTTTGTACAAGTGAAAAGTCCAGCTAACTATAACACCCCTGAAACCTATGGTTTTTTCAGTGAATATATATATATATATATATATTACCTACTGGCGGTCGCCAGTAGGTAGTTATAGTTAGGACCACGTTTCCATAGGAAAACCTCAACATTCTATTTTGAATAACTTTGGCGCCGGTCGACGAATCCTCGCGAATTTCTCAAAATAGGTGGGGCGCTATGCTCCGCTCCTACCCTGAAAGTCTCGGGGGGATTCATCAAGCGGGGGCTGAGATAAAAGGGGGGTCCCAAAACGCGTTTTTCCCATGCATTTTTCCATAGGACCTTTAGAACGAGCTACAGCCCGAATGGCTGAACAGAATTACTCAAAATTTGGCAGAGAGGTAGTCCCTAGGTCAAGGAAGTGCCTTTTGTAGGTTTGGTGTAAATCTGTTCAGTAGATTCTGAGAAAATAGCCTTTAAATCAATATATATATCTGAGCCCGCTTACGGTACGCTTACCGTACGCTTACGGTAAGCGTACGGTGGCGTGCGCGAGCGCGATTCTGATTGGCTCTTAGATCTTAGTAAACATTCGAATCGGCCGAAACCAGGAAGCGGCGGCCGCCATTTTGTGTATTTCACTCTGAAAAAAAAGAGTGAAAACAAGGAAAGGGGGCAATGAGGAGAGTTACAGACCCCCTAACATTTGTAAGGGGGTCAAAGAAGGACAGAAAAGTACAATAAAAACATTTATTGATTTTAAAAAAAATCACGGGGTACGCGTACGGTAAGCTTACGGTAAGCGTACGGTAAAAAAAAAAAAAAATAAATGAAAAGCAGATTTAAGAGTTTAGATATTAGGGGGCTCTAAAAAGAGCCGTTGTGTTTATGAAGTGATTTTTTAAGTGGTACCTACAAGTAAGTACCGATGCAGAGTCTAAGGTTCAAGAGGAAGACTCTGTTCCCTTCATCATTGAAGTGCACACCATCTCCTCTATAAATGTCTTGCATGTCATAACGCAAGTTGTTGTGGTAAATGGCACCCATACCATAGTCACGGAGGAAAGCAGAAACAGATTTGTTGACGTGCTTTCTTGCTTTGTCAATCTGCGGACAGAAATGATTGGACCAGTTCCATTTTTGCCTTTGGCATATGTTGGAAAACACAAAGGCAGTTTTAGGGAAAAGTGTAAACAGTTGTGCAAAGGTGTCCTTCATAAGCATTTCCAGACCTACCCCAGTCAAAGTGCCTAGGTCATTGCCACCACAGTGCACTATTATGAGGTCAGGGTGTTGGATTTGAATGAAGGATTTCACCAATGGCATCAATTGGTGCCACTTTAACCCTCTCTGACCAATCCATTTAATGTCTACATTTGGCAAAGCAAGGTCTCTCACCATATCTGTTTTCTCTGCAAACTTTTCACTCCAGAAGACATAGCTGTGCCCTACAATCCACACTGTGAACATCTTCAAAGGAGAACTGGATGCACTCAGGAGGTGTCTTTCAGTAGAATGGCAATAAGAAAAGAAAGACAGTTTGGAAATGGAGGCATACATATTTTTTACAAATTAAAAAGAACTGATTGGCTGTTTCAAACCATTCCAGAATAAAAACTAGGCTGTATGTGAAAATTAATAGAAGCATGTTTTGTATTGGTACAAAAAAATGTGTAACCAAAGAACAGTACTATGGATTTGCTGTTAGGTTTGAAAAGTCAAGCACTCTTGCTCTGTGGAATTGAAACATTGTGTGTCGAACTTCTGACCTAACTGCACACAGCAGTGTTCCATGAGCTGTTGCTATGGTAGCAGGCAGAAGTCAAGTTGGGGGAAGGGTACTAGGCAGAAGTCAAGTTGGGGGCAGGGTACTTTTGGAAAAGGGTTGGTTTTCAACCAATAGAAATGTGTGATTACATTTAAAAAAAAGGGGGAAGCACTGAGATTTGAAACTTACATGTATATGTGTGGAAAAATAGAGGGAAAGTTTGCCATTATCTGGTTCTGCTGAGAGGAGACAGGTGAACACAACAGAGATCCTGGCTCTGATAATCTGCTGTTTGAGTGTCACATTTCTTTCAGAACTAACTAATTTTAAAGGTGAGTTTACAGTTTGAGAGGGTATGTATGTGGTAACTTAAGAAATGAATAATAGAAATGGGAATTGTTTTTGTTGTAGTTACACATGGTGGTTTCATAATGTGTCAGTGTGTAAAAGTGATTTACATTTGCCCCTGAAAAAATAAAAGAGCAGTAAGTGTGCTTTGAAATTGGCAAAGAAATTTCGTTTTGGCACTAATGTGAAAACATGACTCTGTGTGCATAGAAGAATTATAGACAGAGATTTATTGCGTCTTGCTCTGGTGATTTCACAGTTGCATTAGATGGAAAGGGGGAGCGAATTTTTGGGGGAAGAAGCAGAGGCTTAGCACACACCCATGTCCTTGCCGTGTATAGTCATGCACAGTATGTACAAGCCAGTGGGGTTTTCAGGTTTAAGTCTGTAATGCAAATACATTCAGCATCACTAAGGCTGGTTGCCCTTGGTGGAGTGTAGGCAGTCACAGAGAATGCACATGGTGGTGGTCTGAAAAAAAAACAGCTTGGACACGTGCAATTAAATAAAGCAAAAATAGTGGTTTCATAATGTGTCAGTCTGTAAACGTGATTTCAAATTGTAAAAAGAGATTTTCACTTGCCCCTGAAAAAATAAAAGAGCAGTAAGTGTGCTTTGAAATTGGCAAAGAAATTTCGTTTTGGCACTAATGTGAAAACATGACTCTGTGTGCATAGAAGAATTATAGACAGAGATTTATTGCGTCTTGCTCTGGTGATTTCACAGTTGCATTAGATGGAAAGGGGGAGCGAATTTTTGGGGGAAGAAGCAGAGGCTTAGCACACACCCATGTCCTTGCCGTGTATAGTCATGCACAGTATGTACAAGCCAGTGGGGTTTTCAGGTTTAAGTCTGTAATGCAAATACATTCAGCATCACTAAGGCTGGTTGCCCTTGGTGGAGTGTAGGCAGTCACAGAGAATGCACATGGTGGTGGTCTGAAAAAAAAACAGCTTGGACACGTGCAATTAAATAAAGCAAAAATAGTGGATTCATAATGTGTCAGTCTGTAAAAGTGATTTCAAATTGTAAAAAGAGATTTTCACTTGCCCCTGAAAAAATAAAAGAGCAGTAAGTGTGCTTTGAAATTGGCAAAGAAATTTCGTTTTGGCACTAATGTGAAAACATGACTCTGTGTGCATAGAAGAATTATAGACAGAGATTTATTGCGTCTTGCTCTGGTGATTTCACAGTTGCATTAGATGGAAAGGGGGAGCGAATTTTTGGGGGAAGAAGCAGAGGCTTAGCACACACCCATGTCCTTGCCGTGTATAGTCATGCACAGTATGTACAAGCCAGTGGGGTTTTCAGGTTTAAGTCTGTAATGCAAATACATTCAGCATCACTAAGGCTGGTTGCCCTTGGTGGAGTGTAGGCAGTCACAGAGAATGCACATGGTGGTGGTCTGAAAAAAAAACAGCTTGGACACGTGCAATTAAATAAAGCAAAAATAGTGGTTTCATAATGTGTCAGTCTGTAAAAGTGATTTCAAATTGTAAAAAGAGATTTTCACTTGCCCCTGAAAAAATAAAAGAGCAGTAAGTGTGCTTTGAAATTGGCAAAGAAATTTCGTTTTGGCACTAATGTGAAAACATGACTCTGTGTGCATAGAAGAATTATAGACAGAGATTTATTGCGTCTTGCTCTGGTGATTTCACAGTTGCATTAGATGGAAAGGGGGAGCGAATTTTTGGGGGAAGAAGCAGAGGCTTAGCACACACCCATGTCCTTGCCGTGTATAGTCATGCACAGTATGTACAAGCCAGTGGGGTTTTCAGGTTTAAGTCTGTAATGCAAATACATTCAGCATCACTAAGGCTGGTTGCCCTTGGTGGAGTGTAGGCAGTCACAGAGAATGCACATGGTGGTGGTCTGAAAAAAAAACAGCTTGGACACGTGCAATTAAATAAAGCAAAAATAGTGGTTTCATAATGTGTCAGTCTGTAAAAGTGATTTCAAATTGTAAAAAGAGATTTTCACTTGCCCCTGAAAAAATAAAAGAGCAGTAAGTGTGCTTTGAAATTGGCAAAGAAATTTCGTTTTGGCACTAATGTGAAAACATGACTCTGTGTGCATAGAAGAATTATAGACAGAGATTGATTGCGTCTTGCTCTGGTGATTTCACAGTTGCATTAGATGGAAAGGGGGAGCGAATTTTTGGGGGAAGAAGCAGAGGCTTAGCACACACCCATGTCCTTGCCGTGTATAGTCATGCACAGTATGTACAAGCCAGTGGGGTTTTCAGGTTTAAGTCTGTAATGCAAATACATTCAGCATCACTAAGGCTGGTTGCCCTTGGTGGAGTGTAGGCAGTCACAGAGAATGCACATGGTGGTGGTCTGAAAAAAAAACAGCTTGGACACGTGCAATTAAATAAAGCAAAAATAGTGGTTTCATAATGTGTCAGTCTGTAAAAGTGATTTCAAATTGTAAAAAGAGATTTTCACTTGCCCCTGAAAAAATAAAAGAGCAGTAAGTGTGCTTTGAAATTGGCAAAGAAATTTCGTTTTGGCACTAATGTGAAAACATGACTCTGTGTGCATAGAAGAATTATAGACAGAGATTTATTGCGTCTTGCTCTGGTGATTTCACAGTTGCATTAGATGGAAAGGGGGAGCGAATTTTTGGGGGAAGAAGCAGAGGCTTAGCACACACCCATGTCCTTGCCGTGTATAGTCATGCACAGTATGTACAAGCCAGTGGGGTTTTCAGGTTTAAGTCTGTAATGCAAATACATTCAGCATCACTAAGGCTGGTTGCCCTTGGTGGAGTGTAGGCAGTCACAGAGAATGCACATGGTGGTGGTCTGAAAAAAAACAGCTTGGACACGTGCAATTAAATAAAGCAAAAATAGTGGATTCATAATGTGTCAGTCTGTAAAAGTGATTTCAAATTGTAAAAAGAGATTTTCACTTGCCCCTGAAAAAATAAAAGAGCAGTAAGTGTGCTTTGAAATTGGCAAAGAAATTTCGTTTTGGCACTAATGTGAAAACATGACTCTGTGTGCATAGAAGAATTATAGACAGAGATTTATTGCGTCTTGCTCTGGTGATTTCACAGTTGCATTAGATGGAAAGGGGGAGCGAATTTTTTGGGGAAGAAGCAGAGGCTTAGCACACACCCATGTCCTTGCCGTGTATAGTCATGCACAGTATGTACAAGCCAGTGGGGTTTTCAGGTTTAAGTCTGTAATGCAAATACATTCAGCATCACTAAGGCTGGTTGCCCTTGGTGGAGAGTAGGCAGTCACAGAGAATGCACATGGTGGTGGTCTGAAAAAAAAACAGCTTGGACACGTGCAATTAAATAAAGCAAAAATAGTGGTTTCATAATGTGTCAGTCTGTAAAAGTGATTTCAAATTGTAAAAAGAGATTTTCACTTGCCCCTGAAAAAATAAAAGAGCAGTAAGTGTGCTTTGAAATTGGCAAAGAAATTTCGTTTTGGCACTAATGTGAAAACATGACTCTGTGTGCATAGAAGAATTATAGACAGAGATTTATTGCGTCTTGCTCTGGTGATTTCACAGTTGCATTAGATGGAAAGGGGGAGCGAATTTTTGGGGGAAGAAGCAGAGGCTTAGCACACACCCATGTCCTTGCCGTGTATAGTCATGCACAGTATGTACAAGCCAGTGGGGTTTTCAGGTTTAAGTCTGTAATGCAAATACATTCAGCATCACTAAGGCTGGTTGCCCTTGGTGGAGTGTAGGCAGTCACAGAGAATGCACATGGTGGTGGTCTGAAAAAAAAACAGCTTGGACACGTGCAATTAAATAAAGCAAAAATAGTGGATTCATAATGTGTCAGTCTGTAAAAGTGATTTCAAATTGTAAAAAGAGATTTTCACTTGCCCCTGAAAAAATAAAAGAGCAGTAAGTGTGCTTTGAAATTGGCAAAGAAATTTCGTTTTGGCACTAATGTGAAAACATGACTCTGTGTGCATAGAAGAATTATAGACAGAGATTTATTGCGTCTTGCTCTGGTGATTTCACAGTTGCATTAGATGGAAAGGGGGAGCGAATTTTTTGGGGAAGAAGCAGAGGCTTAGCACACACCCATGTCCTTGCCGTGTATAGTCATGCACAGTATGTACAAGCCAGTGGGGTTTTCAGGTTTAAGTCTGTAATGCAAATACATTCAGCATCACTAAGGCTGGTTGCCCTTGGTGGAGTGTAGCACTGTGGACATGGGCTTTTTAAAAAATCTGAAAAGTGGTTTCATAATGTGACAGTTTGCAAAAGAGATTTTCACTTGCCCAAAAAAAAGAGCAGTTTGTGTGCATTCAAATTGGCAAAGAAATTTCGTTTTGTGACTATTGTGAAAAGAAATTTAGTAATATATTTAAATACAATAACGGATTTTTTTTTTAGATTTTTTCAGGTATTGCTGAAGAACAGTGAACAAAATTTAAGATGCCTACAAAATCTCGAGTTCAAAAAACGCTAAAAAAAAAACTATATTTGAAGACAACTGGAGGACCAAAGTTAGTAGAAGATGCTGATGTTGGGAAAAAGAAAAAATCTTCTGGTAAGCAAAAAAAACAATTTCTAAACAAAATATTCAAAACAAAGAAAAATGTACAAAATGTCTGTTCTCGGAAAAATGTAACAAAAAATAGAGAACAGCAAAAAATTGAGAATTTAGTTAATGCAAATATACCTTCTGCAATTGAAAAGTTTAACATAAACAGAAAAACAGCATTTAAAGAGATACGTAGAAAAATGTTTCAGAGAAGAGTTATGTCCAATTTGATAAAGGATATAAAGAAATATAAGCAAAAGGCAAAATATTACAAGAGAAAAAAAGAAATTGAAGCCATTGCAGCAAAGGCATTAGAATTAAAAAGGAAACTATTCATTTTAATTTTGAATAGGATGCGTACATTAGATAAAATGGTTAATGTACTGAAATCACAAAGCAAAAGCAAAAGAGTAGTGAACAGAACAAACTTTTGTAAAGTTTTTTTAGGAAAGTGGATGCATAGTTCAAGTAGTGAACCTTTTTTTAATGAAGAGAGCTATTTTCAAAGTAATAGTTTGCTGCATGCAGTTGACACCAGAGGTCGTTCATACGAAGTAAAAAATGGTTGCATAATGGAGAAGGAGATAATGGTTCCAAGAGATGAGGTACAAGTGATGGCAGATGAGGCAATGGGGAGACGTCCTAAAGCCCCAGTGTACACTTGGAATTGTAGTAGTATTTGCACTGTGCGTCAGGAATCTATTGACAGATTTCGAGAGTTTCTAAGAGAATATAGTAAAAAAAGTGTAAAACAAAAGATTAAGGTGCTTCAAAGTCTGGATCCATGCAGAGTGAGAGAGAATACTGGTTTGCAGGGTCATTCTCTTGCTTGTCTATCTAGAAAAGTGTGCAATAGTGTTTTCCATCATTTTAGGATGCTGGCTGTTCATCATACTGAAATGAGAAAGTTTGTGAGACGGTTGTATTTTGCCAAAAGTCCAGCAATAAAGTTAAATGAATTGAATAGGGCTCTGTTCCGAGGAACGGTATCAGATGTAGAGAAGGTTGTTGATGAAATTCAGTTTTGTTACTTTGGTCCTGAACAAAACAGTGCAGAGAAGGACACAGTAAATGAGGCAGAAGTGGAAGAGAATGTAGAACCCTCTGTAAGTAACACATTTAATGATCACATAACAAAATTTGCAATAATCTCTAATGAAAGACCAAATGTTACTTGTATTTGTTGCCGCAGAACTCATTATAGAAAACAAACTAGGAATGTTGATCTCTACAGAAAGAGTGAAAATGAAGATAATTATAAGTGGATGGATTTTGCCACATATATATTTCTTGAAAATTGTTTTGAATTGGGTGAAGATCAGCGTATTTGTAAATACTGCTACAACAAGTTAGAGGAAAATAGAATGCCGACCAGAGCTGTACATAATAATTTAGAATTGGATGCTATTCCTGCTGAACTTTCTGAATTAAATACATATGAGTCTATACTCATTCAATGTGTTCATCCGTTCCAGACCATAGTACGTATGGAGCCCAAAACTGGTAAATTACCTCCTTCAGATTTACTGAGAGGTTTAAAAGGTAGAGTGGTGTATTTGCCCTTGGATTTGAAAAAAAATATGGAAACTATTGATGCGGATACTTTGGAAACTGAACCATTAATTATTCTGGTTAATGGTGTACCTACAAAGAATAAGAAGATTTGGCAGGAGCTGGTAGATGTGCGGAAAGTACAAAGAGCAAATTTGTATTTGAAAAAAAATAACAAATGGTATGAATCAATTTATATAGAAGAAGAAGAAGAAGAAGATTTACAAGGAGACACAGAAACACCAACTGGACAAATTGAAAAAGTGGACAAGTCAAAGGAAGAAGAAATTTATGAACATTTTAGCATACATCCTCTCCATTCGAAAGAAGTTATGGGAGACAATATTGATCTCTTTCAGATGAAGAAAGCAAAAGGAAATCCCGTGAGTGTATGGGAGGAGAGCTTGGAAGCTCGATGTTTTCCCCAGCTGTTTCCTAAAGGAAAAGGAGGACGATACGATGAACGTCCAGAACAGATTCCAGCTTCAGAGTATCGAACTACAAGACTATATGCTGAAGATCCCAGATTTCGACAAAGTATTCCTTATTTGTTCCATCTTTTATTTGAAAGCGACTTGTCTGCACTGTCTTATGCAGTAAATCACATTTTAAAAAGTGGAGTACATTTACAAAATGTGTCTGCTAAGGATTTTATGGAGAAAGTGCAGCACCGAGATGATCATTTGGAAACACAACTGATCAATCTGATGGCTTGTCAGCGTGGGACAAATGAATATTGGTACCGACGCCATGGTGAACTAAAATGCATGTTACGCAATTTAGGAACACCAACATGGTTCCTTACCCTAAGCTGTGCCGAGTACGCTTGGGATGATTTACTGGATTTTCTACGAGAGGCCAATTCAAACATTAAAAACATCGAATACAAGACAGCAGGAGAACTGTGCTCATTGGATCCGGTTAATGTTTGCAGATATTTCAATCATAGATTTGAGGCTATGATGTCCTTCATCTGCAATAAAAAAAATCCACCCCTTGGAGAAGTAGTGGATTTCTTTTGGAGAAAAGAGTACCAGGCAAGAGGTGCTCCTCATATTCATATGCTGCTGTGGATCAAGGATGCCCCAAAGTTTGGAACAGATACTGATGAAGCAGTGTTATCTTACATTGAAGAATATGCAACATGTGCTATACCTAAAAGCACAGAAGAGAACAAGTTAAAGGAGCAAGTTCTACGTTTCCAAAGTCATCGGTGTGGAAAATACTGTCGACGGAAATACAAGAGCAAAGAAAAATACTACACTAAATGTCGATTTGGATTTCCTAGACCTGTTCTTACAAATGGAAGAGTCAACAGTTTTATGTCAGCTGTGAGACATACTATCACAAGAAAATCACCTAAGAATACCTACAACCTTAAAAGAAAAGAAGAATCAAAAAATATAAATGACTACAACCCAGTCATTTTATCCATGTGGAACGCTAACATGGATATACAGTATGTTGCTGACAATTCCATTGCTGTTGCTCGATATGTAACGTCTTACATTACGAAATCAGAAAAAACAGAATTGAAGGAAATGTGGGAAGAGATTTCTCACGAGAAGACTGTCAGTAAGAAGCTGTACAGTTTCAGTTTGAAGATGTTATCGCATCGAGAAATTGGATCCTACGAATGTTCAGATAGGTTATCTTCTGCAAGTCTCTACTCGAAGTCAAGAAGAATAATTTGGGCAAGTTTAGGCCTTGCAGCAATGAGAAATCGGGTACTGAAATCTGTTGGAGAAATTGAATATTTGGCTGAGAATGACCCAGAAAGTACAGACATATTGAAAACAAACATGTTGGACACATATTATCCCAAGAGAAGTCATCATCTGGAGAACATGTGTCTCTATGAAGTGTTACAGAACTACATTTATTCACGGAAAGCTGCAGAAGACATCAACAGTGGAAAATATAAAGTTGTTGGTGAAGAAGGATGTTTGGTGAAGCAAACCAAAGGAAGTTTGATAAATCACCGGAAGCTGAGTTGCGACACTACCGACAAGAAAGAATTTTACTACTTGGCTCTTTTACAGTTGTTTAAACCATGGCGTACAGAGGATGAACTACTGGGAGAATTCCAGAGCTATGAAGATTCTTTTAATGCTTGCAAAGACAGCATACAATGCAGTACATTCTCAACTTATCTGCAAATGTTAAATGAAGAAATTGAACAGGAAACTACAATTGCAGCAGAAATAGCTAGAGACAGTTCTCAGGACAGCCAAAGTTCAGGAACACACAGTCAAGATCCCCTAGGACAACCAATCGTTGAAAATGAAGCATCAATAGCCATGAATGAAGTGGAAACGGCTATGAATCAAGCTCAAGAAGAATTTATAGACTTAGAAAATTTGGAAAGACAACTGAATCAAGAGCAGCAACAAATTTATGAAGAGATCAAAAACAAAATTGATCACGGATTTCTACATATCAAAAAAGAGTGCTCATGCACATCATTTCATCCAATCAGGATGTATGTAAGCGGACAAGCTGGCACTGGAAAAAGTTTCCTAATTAAAGTCATCAGAAGCTACCTAAAGCAAAAAACGGATTCTACTTTGTCTTGTGTGGTTACTGCTCCAACTGGGTTAGCAGCATATAACATAAAAGGAATCACCTTACATCGTTTGCTAATGTTACCAGTGGAGCATGAGAACAAAATACAATTCAACAAGCTAACTGGAGAAGCATCCTTGGAAGTTTCACGAGTATTGAAGAAGATGCAAGTTCTCATTATTGATGAGGTGAGCATGGTATCAAACTTAATGCTTGCCTTTGTGCATTTAAGAATGCAGCAAATTTTGAAGACAGACTATGACGTGTTATTTGGTGGAAAACACGTCATAGTTTTTGGGGATCTTTTGCAACTTACTCCAGTTAAAGGACAACCAGTGTTTAATACTGTGACACATGAAGACACAAAGAAGTCATTGGGAAGCATTGGAAATACAAATATTTGGTCCTTCTTTGAGTACAAGGAACTTACAACTAATATGAGGCAAGCAAACGATGAAGAATATGGAAGTATTCTGAAAGATATCAGGATTGGACTACTCACAGATGTTGGGAAAAAAGCATTACAGAGTCGGCTGCTACATAATTTATTTCCAAAGGAAGAAATAGTTGCAGAGAAAATATACAAGAATATTGCAGAAAACAAAAGTGTCATCTGCTTAATGCCAACTCTACGTGAATGCTCAATATTTAATGAGGAGCTTTTGAAATTGGAAAAGGAAGACATCAGGAAATTGGAAGCAGTGGACAAAATTGAGGATGGAAGAATTACAGTCACAGTAACAGGCAAACTGAAAAATAAATTGGACTCACTAGAGAAGAACATCTCCAAAACAGCAGGATTAGAAAAAAATCTTTATGTTTGCATGAACTGTAGAGTGTTTTTAAGGAGAAATTTGGATGTTGAGAAAGGCTTAGTGAATGGAGCGATGGGAAGAGTTGTGGGTTTTATTAATTATCAGAAAAAAGAAGGAATTGAATGTTTACAGATAAAATTTGATCAGATAGAGGAAGTTAAAGACATTTGTCGTTGTTCAGTTCGTTTCATGCTTGTGAAAGACTTATATGTACGTAGGAAGCAGTTTCCGTTTTCACT
Organism: Triturus cristatus; assembly: GCF_964204655.1. Classification (NCBI taxonomy): domain Eukaryota; kingdom Metazoa; phylum Chordata; class Amphibia; order Caudata; family Salamandridae; genus Triturus; species Triturus cristatus. The sequence continues at coordinate 302,814,618 of NC_140579.1, read as the reverse complement.
AGCATATGCTGTAACTATCCACAAGTCTCAAGGATTGACTGTAGATTGTGCATTTGTGAACATTGGTTCAACTGTGTTCAAAGAAGGTATGGCATATGTAGCTTTGTCACGAGTCAAAACATTATCAGGTTTATTCATGATAGACTTTGATGACTCAAAAGTTAGTGCTGATACAAACTGTGTAAAGGAGTATAATAGATTAAGAAGAAGCTATGCTCCTCATTTAGGTCAGTATCCTGTGTTGGAGAAACGTGTAGTTTCTCGTAAAAGGAGAAATGAGAATATCTGTAATGAAGATGTAGAGAAGAGGAAAAAAAAGAGGAGTGATGTAATTGCAAGCAAAAAGAATAAGGAAAATGAAGAACAGGTTGTAGGATGTCATTTTGAAAATAGCTCTGGTGTCAACTGCTACGCTAATGTAGTGCTGAATGTTGCATTTTATCTGGAAAGTTTGCAAGAGCAGATTATAGTAAATCAGGGAAAAAGATTCTGTTCAGAGCTCAGTCTCCTTTTTCAAAAGCTGAGTAAAGATAAAACTCAAATAGAAAGTGCTACTGAAATTAGAAAACTTTTAGATGTATGTTCAGGACGAACACAGTTTTCTCAAAATGAACAGCAAGATGCACACGAATTTTTGATGTATTTTCTTCAGGTAGTGGAAGAAGAAGGAGTTCCCATTGACATTTATTTTGGTCTCTCTTATAAATGGGAACATAGTTGTGATAATTGTTATAATATATGTGGCTCTATTGTTGATAATGAAAGGTTTATTTATTTGACATTGCCAGAGAGTAAAACAGTCACTTTTGCAAAATTAGTTAAAGATGCTAATCATAGCATGAAATGTGGTGAGTGTAATTCTGACATGTTTTCAACATTAATTTTAAGGGAATACGGACAGTATGTAATTTTAATGATGCAACGATGTAGAGCTGATGGATCAAAATTGGATACTTTAATAAAGAAGTTTACAGGACAGCAATTATCAATTTCAGGAAAAACTTTTGTAACTGTTGCAATAATTTTCCATGATGGACCTACTGTTACTTCTGGACATTACACAGTTTATCTAAAATGTGAAAAAGGCTGGACACTGTGTAATGATTACCAATTGATTTTCAAACAACGTTTGCCTTTTGATTTAGCAAATTCCTATCTAATCTTCCTGAAACCTAAATTTTAGAGAGATTTGGCAAGATCTGGACAAAATAATTTTACCATTTTACTGGATTACCATTGCAATTTTGTAGAAAAAAGATTTTTAAAATTATCATTTGGCCTAAAGGAAAGATAACCAATTGTAATGTGGACTTTTTTAAATTTTAATGCAATTTTCAAAAACCAATAATTTAGAGATAATCGGTAACTTCTGCACATTTTAAATTATGGAATGCTATTGGACTGCCATTGGAAATTTTTTCAAAAATGATTTAAAAAATTACTATTTGGCCATGTGGAAAAGTAAGCAATTCTATTGTGGACTAAATAAATTATTCAAAAAATTTTCGTGAACCAAAATGTTACAGAGAATTGGTGAGATCTGGACAGATTAAACTTTAGAATTTTAATGGTTTTCCCTTGGAAATTTATTCCAGGAAAAAAAAAAAATACTATTTGGCCTAAAGGAAATAAAATCAGATGTATTTTGGAGTTATTTGAGATATAATATTGTGATTATACTTCTGAAACAAACATATCAGACGGTATTTTAAAGAAAAAAGTATTGTTTTTAGATGATATTTTTTTAGAATAATATGCATTTCTGTAATGATAAGTTTAAGTGAGAAGACATTCTGGGCTTTTTTAATACAATCTTTGTGATTGTTAATTTTTTTTGCCCGCTGTAAAATGATGAATGCAATTGCTTTCACAATTAATAGTGAAATGCAATATATTCTGAAAACAGCAAAAATAAGGCAAAAATATTTTTTTGTAAAAAATGTAAATATGTGTATTGTATTATAAAATGGATAAAAAATATTAATACTTTTTTCTTTATTTTCAGATCGATATAGAAAATTTTCGGAAACTACAACCATTTTAAAAACTATTTTTTAAAAAAACAAATGAATAAATATTTTTTTGAGTGAGTATGGTAAGTTAAAAATAAAAATTGTAGTCTCTCAAGGACTTTGTAATGAGATAAATGATTTTTAGTGTTTTTTTTTAAAAAATAAAAAAAAGGTACGCTTACCGTACGCGTACGGTAAAAAAAAAAAAAAAAAGTTTTTAAAAAAAAAGAAAAAAAAAGATGAAAGATAAGGTTGGCTCTTAAAAGAACCGTTGTGTTCATGCAGGGACAGAGGAAAGAAAGATTGGGAATATTAGACGGTACGACAAGTGTGCTGATCTATTTTACTGTTCACCAGGGAAACACTGGTCTCCCTATAAGTAATTAGATCGTGACAAGTGGCGCACCGTACTTCAACCCTCGCAAACCGAGGGTTAATTTCCAGAGGGCCAGCAAAAGGAGATTCTCCCCCCACAGATGAAGGGCTCACCTGACCTGCAGAAGAAGGAGTCTGCCCTGCAGATGATGGTCCAGGCTGAGCTGCTGTGGATGTACTGGCTCGTCTTTCTGAAGAGTTACCTCCAAAAAGATGACCATGTGTCCTTCTGTGTACTTCCTGGAGGTGTCTCTTCATGGTGTGATTCCCAAAGGAATACTTCCTGTTAGGATTACCTCTAGAAAGTACACGCTTACACAGCTTGCAAGTAACTAAGGGTGCATTCACCTTTTGCTGGCCTTCTGGAAAAGTAAAATACTCCCAAACGTAAGAAGGCTTTACTTTCCTCGCTCTCTGCCTCAAGACAGTGCTGCTGGTGCTAGCCTCACTCTCAGAAGAGCTCTGCTGTTCTGCCATCGTATCCCAAAGACAAACCAGCTCCTTCTCCCAAGGGATCACAAGCAGAAATGAGGGGAATGGGTGTGGTGTAGGAGAGTTCTAGAACTGAAAGTAGTTTCAACCAATCAAAAGTTGTGTTTCAAGATCACATGACCTACCGTACGCTTACGGTACGCTTACGGTACGCTTACGGCAAAAAGTACGCGTGCGCGTAAAAAAGACACGCGCTTGCGCGCATGCGCATAACAGTCACTCCCCGGCACTTCCGCGTAACGTGCGCGTGTTGCGTAAGCGCGCACGCGTCCCACGCGCAGTACGCGCGGCTACGCAAAGTACGGAACTATACGCAAGCAGCGTAGATAGATTACGGGCGTTGCGTAAACCGTACGCTTACCGTGAGCTTACGGTACGCGTACTATAAAAAAAAAAAAAAAAAAAAAAAAAAAAACTGGAAATAAATTTTACATGTTTATTTTAAAAAATATATATAAAAAAAATATTTAAGGATTTTAAAAATTTAAGCATAGTCTTTATAAAAGATAAGAAAATTAAATTAAAAATATGTTTGAAAAAAATGAAGAATAAAAAAAAAAATAGCATTTAAAAAACCTTGCAAATTCACTGAAAAAACCATGGGTTTCACACACGTTATATTTAGGAATTAGCATTTAAAAAACCTTTCAAATTCACTGAAAAAACCATGGGTTTCACACACGGTATAGTTAGGAATTAGCATTTAAAAAACCTTAGAAATTCACTGAAAAAACCATAGGTTTCACACACGTTATAGTTAGGAATTAGCATTTAAAAAACCTTAGAAATTCAGTGAAAAAACCATAGGTTTCACACATGTTATAGTTAGCTGGACATTTTACTCGTAACAAACCAATGAAATTGCCCCGTTATAGTTAGTTCAGCTAACTATAACTCGCGCGCCCGCAATGCACTGCTGATGACGTCACATATTACATCACTCATGACATGGTCAGTGACATCACTCATGACATCACTGATGACATCTCAAATGACATCACTGATGACATCACTGATGACATCATCCTTGTGATAGAGTGGCAGACCTCCTCTCACCTTAATATAAGCTTTGATACACACATTCAAAAATAGAGACTAAAAATTTCAAAACAATGGACATACCAATACCAGTTACAACAACCTCTTCAGTAATTCTAAGATCCACATACACATCCACTCATTCACCAACAGTCCTATACAGTCACTCATACATGTACTCACTCATCATATGTACTCATACATCTATACATCCTGTTACACAATGCCACTCATCCATAGAGTTACTCACACACATAGTCACTCATGCTAATAAAGAATAAAACATACATTTACTTGCATATACAGTAATACACACACCACCATACTTACTTCTACGGAAACTTACACATACTTAGTCTTTTAAACAATCACTTATAGAAACACATACTTATTCATACAGGAACTCTTTCAATCTCTCCCTCTCACATATACTCACATATATACACCAATAGTCACATATACTAGTTAAAAACATATGTAGTTACTCCTGAAGACACTATTGAGACAGTCATTCACTCAATAACACACCCATACACACACTCATCCACACATACAGTCCTGCACACATGCTGTCTTCAACACATACAAACAGTGAGTCACTCATTCATGCATCTATGCACTACGTAATACCCCCCACCGTACCATACAGACACTCAGACTGATACTCAAAAAAACAACTAATAACCTATATAGACACCCATGTAGCTACTCACCAACCCATGCAGCCACTTATACACAAAGTGAGAGATACACTTAATCAGTCAGTAACACAATCAATTTTTCAAAAACAAATCATCCATTTAGACACTTATATACCCATTTATTCTTCCATCGACCTTGAGATACACATATATAAAACATATTTAATTTTCAGAAAAACACACATTCACTGGATGATGTCATCAGTGAGGTCATCAGTGATGTCATTTGAGATGTCATCAGTGATGTCATGAGTGATGTCACTGACCATGTCATGAGTGATGTAATATGTGACGTCATCAGCAGTGCATTGCGGGCGCGCGAGTTATAGTTAGCTGAACTAACTATAACGGGGCAATTTCATTGGTTTGTTACGAGTAAAATGTCCAGCTAACTATAACATGTGTGAAACCTATGGTTTTTTCACTGAATTTCTAAGGTTTTTTAAATGCTAATTCCTAACTATAACGTGTGTGAAACCTATGGTTTTTTCACTGAATATATATATATATATATATTCAGTGAAAAAACCATAGGTTTCACACACGTTATAGTTAGGAATTAGCATTTAAAAAACCTTAGAAATTCAGTGAAAAAACCATAGGTTTCACACATGTTATAGTTAGCTGGACATTTTACTCGTAAAAAACCAATGAAATTGCCCCGTTATAGTTAGTTCAGCTAACTATAACTCGCGCGCCCGCAATGCACTGCTGATGACGTCACATATTACATCACTCATGACATGGTCAGTGACATCACTCATGACATCACTGATGACATCTCAAATGACATCACTGATGACATCACTGATGACATCATCCAGTGAATGTGTGTTATTCTGAAAATTAAATATGTTTTATATATGTATATCTCAAGGTCGATGGAAGAATAAATGGGTATATAAGTGTCTAAATGGATGATTTGTTTTTGAAAAATTGATTGTGTAACTGACTGATTAAGTGTATCTCTCACTTTGTGTATAAGTGGCTGCATGGGTTGGTGAGTAGCTACATGGGTGTCTATATAGGTTATTAGTTGTTTTTTTGAGTATCAGTCTGAGTGTCTGTATGGTACGGTGGGGGGTATTACGTAGTGCATAGATGCATGAATGAGTGACTCACTGTTTGTATGTGTTGAAGACAGCATGTGTGCAGGACTGTATGGGTGGATGAGTGTGTGTATGGGTGTGTTAGTGAGTGAATGACTGTCTCAATAGTGTCTTCAGGAGTAACTACATATGTTTTAAACTAGTATATGTGAGTATTGGTGTATATATGTGAGTATATATGAGAGGGAGAGATTGAAAGAGTTCCTGTATGAATAAGTATGTGTTTCTATAAGTGATTGTTTAAAAGACTAAGTATGTGTAAGTTTCCGTAGAAGTAAGTATGGTGGTGTGTGTATAACTTTATATGCAAGTAAATGTATGTTTGATTCTTTATTAGTACGAGTGACTATGTGTGTGAGTAACTCTATGGATGAGTGGCATTGTGTAACAGGATGTATAGATGTATGAGTACATATGATGAGTGAGTACATGTATGAGTGACTGTATAGGACTGTTGGTGAATGAGTGGATGTGTATGTGGATCTTAGAATTACTGAAGAGGTTGTTGTAACTGGTATTGGTATGTCCATTGTTTTGAAATTTTTAGTCTCTATTTTTGAATGTGTGTATCAAAGCTTATATTAAGGTGAGAGGAGGTCTGCCACTCTATCACAAGGATGATGTCATCAGTGATGTCATCAGTGATGTCATTTGAGATGTCATCAGTGATGTCATGAGTGATGTCACTGACCATGTCATGAGTGATGTAATATGTGACGTCATCAGCAGTGCATTGCGGGCGCGCGAGTTATAGTTAGCTGAACTAACTATAACGGGGCAATTTCATTGGTTTTTTACGAGTAAAATGTCCAGCTAACTATAACATGTGTGAAACCTATGGTTTTTTCACTGAATTTCTAAGGTTTTTTAAATGCTAATTCCTAACTATAACGTGTGTGAAACCTATGGTTTTTTCACTGAATTTCTAAGGTTTTTTAAATGCTAATTCCTAACTATAACGTGTGTGAAACCTATGGTTTTTTCAGTGAATTTCTAAGGTTTTTTAAATGCTAATTCCTAACTATAACGTGTGTGAAACCCATGTTTTTTTCAGTGAATTTGCAAGGTTTTTTAAATGCTATTTTTTTTTTTTTTTCTTCATTTTTTTCAAACATATTTTTAATTTAATTTTTTACCTTTTATAAAGACTATGCTTAATTTTTTAAAATCATTAAATATTTATTTTATATAAATTTTTTAAAATAAACAAGTAAAATTTATTTCCAGATTTTTTTTTTTTTTTTTTTTTTTTTTTATAGTACGCGTACCGTAAGCTCACGGTAAGCGTACGGTTTACGCAACGTCCGTAATCTATCTACGCTGCTTGCGTATAGTTACGTACTTTGTGTAGCGCGCGTACTGCGCGTGGGACGCGTGCGCGCTTACGCAACACGCGCACGTTACGCGGAAGTGCCGGGAAATGACTGTTATGCGCATGCGCGCAAGCGCGTGTCTTTTTTACGCGCACGCGTACTTTTTGCCGTAAGCGTACCGTAAGCGTACCGTAAGCGTACGGTAGGTCATGTGATCTTGAAACACAACTTTTGATTGGTTGAAACTACTTTCAGTTCTAGAACTCTCCTACACCACACCCATTCCCCTCATTTCTGCTTGTGATCCCTTGGGAGAAGGAGCTGGTTTGTCTTTGGGATACGATGGCAGAACAGCAGAGCTCTTCTGAGAGTGAGGCTAGCACCAGCAGCACTGTCTTGAGGCAGAGAGCGAGGAAAGTAAAACCTTCTTATGTTTGGGATTATTTTACTTTTCCAGAAGGCCAGCAAAAGGTGAATGCACCCTTAGTTACTTGCAAGCTGTGTCAGCGTGTACTTTCTAGAGGTAATCCTGACAGGAAGTATTCCTTTGGGAATCACACCATGATGAGGCACCTCAAGGATGTACACAAAAGGACACATGCTCAACTTTTTGGAGGTAACTCTTCAGAAAGACGAGCCAGTACATCCACAGCAGCTCAGCCTGGACCATCACCTGCAGAGCTTACTCCTTCTTCTGCAGCTCAGGTGAGCCCTTCATCTGTGGGGGGAGAATCTCCTTTTGCTGGCCCTCTGGAAATGAACCCTCGATTTCGGAAGGTTGATATTCATTGCACATTTTGTAAAGCTCTAATTTGTTATAGGGAGACCAGTGTTTCCCTAGTGAATAACAAAATAGATCAGCACATTTGTAGCTTTGAATGATTTTCCCATGGTTCCTTTCCTCTGTCCCTGCATGAACACAACGGTTCTTTTAAGAGCCAACCTTATCTTTCATCTTTTTTTTACATTTTTTTTAAAAAACTTTTTTTTTTTTTTTACCGTACGCGTACGGTAAGCGTACCTTTTTTTTTATTTTTTAAAAAAAACACTAAAAATCATTTTTCACATTACAAGGTCCTTGAGAGACTACAATTATTACTATTGACTTACCATACTCACTGAAAAAAATATTTATTCATTTGTTTTTTTAAAAAATAGTTTTTAAAATGGTTGTAGTTTACGAAAATTTTCTATATCGATCTGAAAAAAAAGAAAAAAGTATTAATATCTTTAAACCATTTTATAATACAGTACACATATTTACATTTTTTACCAAAAAATATTTTTGCCTTATTTTTGCTGTTTTCAGAATATATTGCATTTCACTATAAATTGTGAAAGCAATTGCATTCATCATTTTACAGCGGGCAAAAAAAAATAACAATCTCAAAGATTGTATTAAAAAAGCCCAGAATCTCTTCTCACTTAAACTTATCATTACAGAAATGCATATTATTCTAAAAAAATATCATCTAAAAACAATACTTTTTTCTTTAAAATACCGTCTGATATTTTTGTTTCAGGAGTATAATCACAATATTATATCTCAAATAACTCCAAAATACATCTGATTTTATTTCCTTTAGGCCAAATTGTATTTTTTTTTTTTCCCTGGAATAAATTTCCAAGGGAAAACCATTAAAATTCTAAAGTTTAATCTGTCCAGATCTCACCGATTCTCTGTAACATTTTGGTTCACAAAAATTTTTTGAATAATTTATTTAGTCCACAATAGAATTGCTTACTTTTCCACATGGCCAAATAGTAATTTTTTAAATCATTTTTGTAAAAATTTCCAATGGCAGTCCAATAGCATTCCAAAATTTAAAATGTGCAGAAGTTACCGATTATCTCTAAATTATTGGTTTTTCAAAATTGCATTAAAAATTTAAAAAGTCCACATTACAATTGGTTATCTTTCCTTTAGGCCAAATGATAATTTTAAAAAATATTTTTTCTACAAAATTGCAATGGTAATCCAGTAAAATGGTAAAATTATTTTGTCCACATCTTGCCAAGTCTCTCTAAAATTTAGGTTTCAGAAAGATTAGATAGGAATTTGCTAAATCAAAAGGCAAACGTTGTTTGAAAATCAATTGGGAATCATTACACAGTGTCCAGCCTTTTTCACATTTAAGATAAACTGTGTAATGTCCAGAAGTAACAGTAGGTCCATCATGGAAAATTATTGCAACAGTTACAAAAGTTTTTCCTGAAATTGATAATTGCTGTCCTGTAAACTTCTTTATTAAAGTATCCAATTTTGAACCATCAGCTCTACATCGTTGCATCATTAAAATTACATACTGTCCGTATTCCTTTAAAATTAATGTTGAAAACATGTCAGAATTACACTCACCACATTTCATGCTATGATTAGCATCTTTAACTAATTTTGCAAAAGTGACTGTTTTACTCTCTGGCAATGTCAAATAAATAAACCTTTCATTATCAACAATAGAGCCACATATATTATAACAATTTTCACAACTATGTTCCCATTTATAAGAGAGACCAAAAAAAATGTCAATGGGAACTCCTTCTTCTTCCACTACCTGAAGAAAAAACAACAAGAATTCCTGTGCGTCTTGCTGTACATTTTGAGAAAACTGTGTTCGTCCTGAACATACATCTAAAAGTTTTCTAATGTCAGTAGCACTTTCTATTTGAGTTTTATCTTTACTCAGCTTTTGAAAAAGGAGACTGAGCTCTGAACAGAATCTTTTTCCCTGATTTACTATTATCTGCTCTTGCAAACTTTCCAGATAAAATGCAACATTCAGCACTACATTAGCGTAGCAGTTGACACCAGAGCTATTTTCAAAATGACATCCTACAACCTGTTCTTCATTTTCCTTTTTCTTTTTGCTTGCAATTACATCACTCCTCTTTTTTTTCCTCTTCTCTACATCTTCATTACAGATATTCTCATTTCTCCTTTTACGAGAAACTACACGTTTCTCCAACACAGGATACTGACCTAAATGAGGAGCATAGGTTCTTCTTAATCTGTTATACTCCTTTACACAGTTTGTATCAGCACTAACTTTTGAATCATCAAAGTCAATCATGAATAAACCTGATAATGTTTTGACTCGTGACAAAGCTACATATGCCATACCTTCTTTGAACACAGTTGAACCAATGTTCACAAATGCACAATCTACAGTCAATCCTTGAGACTTGTGGATAGTTACAGCATATGCTAGTGAAAACGGAAACTGCTTCCTACGTACATATAAGTCTTTCACAAGCATGAAACGAACTGAACAACGACAAATGTCTTTAACTTCCTCTATCTGATCAAATTTTATTTTTAAACATTCAATTCCATCTTTTTTCTGATAATTAATAAAACCCACAACTCTTCCCATCGCTCCATTCACTAAGCCTTTTTCAACATCCAAATTTCTCCTTAAAAACACTCTACAGTTCATGCAAACATATAGATTTTTTTCTAATCCTGCTGTTTTGGAGATATTCTTCTCTAGTGAGTCCAATTTATTTTTCAGTTTGCCTGTTACTGTGACAGTAATTCTTCCATCCTCAATTTTGTCCACTGCTTCCAATTTCATGATGTCTTCATTTTCCAATTTCAAAAGCTCCTCATTAAATATTGAGCATTCACGTAGAGATGGCATTAAGCAGATGACACTTTTGTTTTCTGCAATATTCTTGTATATTTTCTCTGCAACTATTTCTTCCTTTGGAAATAAGTTATGTAGCAGCCGACTCTGTAATGCTTTTTTGCCAACTTCTGTGAGTAGTCCAATTCTGATATCTTTCAGAATACTTCCATATTCTTCATCGTTTGCTTGCCTCATATTAGTTGTAAGTTCCTTGTACTCAAAGAAGGACCAAATATTTGTATTTCCAATGCTTCCCAATGACTTCTTCGTGTCTTCATGTGTCACAGTATTAAACACTGGTTGTCCTTTAACTGGAGTAAGTTGCAAAAGATCCCCAAAAACTATGACGTGTTTTCCACCAAATAACACGTCATAGTCTGTCTTCAAAATTTGCTGCATTCTTAAATGCACAAAGGCAAGCATTAAGTTTGATACCATGCTCACCTCATCAATAATGAGAACTTGCATCTTCTTCAATACTCTTGACACTTCTAAGGATGCTTCTCCAGTTAGCTTGTTGAATTGTATTTTGTTCTCATGCTCCACTGGTAACATTAGCAAACGATGTAAGGTGATTCCTTTTATGTTATATGCTGCTAACCCAGTTGGAGCAGTAACCACACAAGACAAAGTAGAATCCGTTTTTTGCTTTAGGTAGCTTCTGATGACTTTAATTAGGAAACTTTTTCCAGTGCCAGCTTGTCCGCTTACATACATCCTGATTGGATGAAATGATGTGCATGAGCACTCTTTTTTGATATGTAGAAATCCGTGATCAATTTTGTTTTTGATCTCTTCATAAATTTGTTGCTGCTCTTGATTCAGTTGTCTTTCCAAATTTTCTAAGTCTATAAATTCTTCTTGAGCTTGATTCATAGCCGTTTCCACTTCATTCATGGCTATTGATGCTTCATTTTCAACGATTGGTTGTCCTAGGGGATCTTGACTGTATGTTCCTGAACTTTGGCTGTCCTGAGAACTGTCTCTAGCTATTTCTGCTGCAATTGTAGTTTCCTGTTCAATTTCTTCATTTAACATTTGCAGATAAGTTGAGAATGTACTGCATTGTATGCTGTCTTTGCAAGCATTAAAAGAATCTTCATAGCTCTGGAATTCTCCCAGTAGTTCATCCTCTGTACGCCATGGTTTAAACAACTGTAAAAGAGCCAAGTAGTAAAATTCTTTCTTGTCGGTAGTGTCGCAACTCAGCTTCCGGTGATTTATCAAACTTCCTTTGGTTTGCTTCACCAAACATCCTTCTTCACCAACAACTTTATATTTTCCACTGTTGATGTCTTCTGCAGCTTTCCGTGAATAAATGTAGTTCTGCAGCACTTCATAGAGACACATGTTCTCCAGATGATGACTTCTCTTGGGATAATATGTGTCCAACATGTTTGTTTTCAATATGTCTGTACTTTCTGGGTCATTCTCAGCCAAATATTCAATTTCTCCAACAGATTTCAGTACCCGATTTCTCATTGCTGCAAGGCCTAAACTTGCCCAAATTATTCTTCTTGACTTCGAGTAGAGACTTGCAGAAGATAACCTATCTGAACATTCGTAGGATCCAATTTCTCGATGCGATAACATCTTCAAACTAAAACTGTACAGCTTCTTACTGACAGTCTTCTCGTGAGAAATCTCTTCCCACATTTCCTTCAATTCTGTTTTTTCTGATTTCGTAATGTAAGACGTTACATATCGAGCAACAGCAATGGAATTGTCAGCAACATACTGTATATCCATGTTAGCGTTCCACATGGATAAAATGACTGGGTTGTAGTCATTTATATTTTTTGATTCTTCTTTTCTTTTACGGTTGTAGGTATTCTTAGGTGATTTTCTTGTGATAGTATGTCTCACAGCTGACATAAAACTGTTGACTCTTCCATTTGTAAGAACAGGTCTAGGAAATCCAAATCGACATTTAGTGTAGTATTTTTCTTTGCTCTTGTATTTCCGTCGACAGTATTTTCCACACCGATGACTTTGGAAACGTAGAACTTGCTCCTTTAACTTGTTCTCTTCTGTGTTTTTAGGTATAGCACATGTTGCATATTCTTCAATGTAAGATAACACTGCTTCATCAGTATCTGTTCCAAACTTTGGGGCATCCTTGATCCACAGCAGCATATGAATATGAGGAGCACCTCTGACCTGGTACTCTTTTCTCCAAAAGAAATCCACTACTTCTCCAAGGGGTGGATTTTTTTTATTGCAGATGAAGGACATCATAGCCTCAAATCTATGATTGAAATATCTGCAAACATTAACCGGATCCAATGAGCACAGTTCTCCTGCTGTCTTGTATTCGATGTTTTCAATGTTTGAATTGGCCTCTCGTAGAAAATCCAGTAAATCATCCCAAGCGTACTCGGCGCAGCTTAGGGTAAGGAACCATGTTGGTGTTCCTAAGTTGCGTAACATGCATTTTAGTTCACCATGGCGTCGGTACCAATATTCATTTGTCCCACGCTGACAAGCCATCAGATTGATCAGTTGTGTTTCCAAATGATCATCTCGGTGCTGCACTTTCTCCATAAAATCCTTAGCAGACACATTTTGTAAATGTACTCCACTTTTTAAAATGTGATTTACTGCATAAGACAGTGCAGACAAGTCGCTTTCAAATAAAAGATGGAACAAATAAGGGATACTTTGTCGAAATCTGGGATCTTCAGCATATAGTCTTGTAGTCCGATACTCAGAAGCTGGAATCTGTTCCGGACGTTCATCGTATCGTCCTCCTTTTACTTTAGGAAACAGCTGGGGAAAACATCGAGCTTCCAAGCTCTCCTCCCATACACTCACGGGATTTCCTTTTGCTTTCTTCATCTGAAAGAGATCAATATTGTCTCCCATAACTTCTTTCGAATGGAGAGGATGTATGCTAAAATGTTCATAAATTTCTTCTTCCTTTGACTTGTCCACTTTTTCAATTTGTCCAGTTGGTGTTTCTGTGTCTCCTTGTAAATCTTCTTCTTCTTCTTCTTCTTCTATATAAATTGATTCATACCATTTGTTATTTTTTTTCAAATACAAATTTGCTCTTTGTACTTTCCGCACATCTACCAGCTCCTGCCAAATCTTCTTATTCTTTGTAGGGACACCATTAACCAGAATAATTAATGGTTCAGTTTCCAAAGTATCTGCATCAATAGTTTCCATATTTTTTTTCAAATCCAAGGGCAAATACACCACTCTACCTTTTAAACCTCTCAGTAAATCTGAAGGAGGTAATTTACCAGTTTTGGGCTCCATACGTACTATGGTCTGGAACGGATGAACACATTGAATGAGTATAGACTCATATGTATTTAATTCAGAAAGTTCAGCAGGAATAGCATCCAATTCTAAATTATTATGTACAGCTCTGGTCGGCATTCTATTTTCCTCTAACTTGTTGTAGCAGTATTTGCAAATACGCTGATCTTCACCCAATTCAAAACAATTTTCAAGAAATATATATGTGGCAAAATCCATCCACTTATAATTATCTTCATTTTCACTCTTTCTGTAGAGATCAACATTCCTAGTTTGTTTTCTATAATGAGTTCTGCGGCAACAAATACAAGTAACATTTGGTCTTTCATTAGAGACTATTGCAAATTTTGTTATGTGATCATTAAATGTGTTACTTACAGAGGGTTCTACATTCTCTTCCACTTCTGCCTCATTTACTGTGTCCTTCTCTGCACTGTTTTGTTCAGGACCAAAGTAACAAAACTGAATTTCATCAACAACCTTCTCTACATCTGATACCGTTCCTCGGAACAGAGCCCTATTCAATTCATTTAACTTTATTGCTGGACTTTTGGCAAAATACAACCGTCTCACAAACTTTCTCATTTCAGTATGATGAACAGCCAGCATCCTAAAATGATGGAAAACACTATTGCACACTTTTCTAGATAGACAAGCAAGAGAATGACCCTGCAAACCAGTATTCTCTCTCACTCTGCATGGATCCAGACTTTGAAGCACCTTAATCTTTTGTTTTACACTTTTTTTACTATATTCTCTTAGAAACTCTCGAAATCTGTCAATAGATTCCTGACGCACAGTGCAAATACTACTACAATTCCAAGTGTACACTGGGGCTTTAGGACGTCTCCCCATTGCCTCATCTGCCATCACTTGTACCTCATCTCTTGGAACCATTATCTCCTTCTCCATTATGCAACCATTTTTTACTTCGTATGAACGACCTCTGGTGTCAACTGCATGCAGCAAACTATTACTTTGAAAATAGCTTTCTTCATTAAAAAAAGGTTCACTACTTGAACTATGCATCCACTTTCCTAAAAACACTTTACAAAAGTTTGTTCTGTTCACTACTCTTTTGCTTTTGCTTTGTGATTTCAGTACATTAACCATTTTATCTAATGTACGCATCCTATTCAAAATTAATATGAATAGTTTCCTTTTTAATTCTAATGCTTTTGCTGCAATGGCTTCAATTTCTTTTTTTCTCTTATAATATTTAGCCTTTTGCTTATATTTCTTTATATCCTTTATCAAATTGGACATAACTCTTCTCTGAAACATTTTTCTACGTATCTCTTTAAATGCTGTTTTTCTGTTTATGTTAAACTTTTCAATTGCAGAAGGTATATTTGCATTAACTAAATCCTCAATTTTTTGCTGTTCTGTAGGTTTTGTTACATTTTTCCGAGAACAGACATTTTGTACATTTTTGTTTGTTTTCAATATTTTGTTTAGGAATTGTTTTTTTTGCTTACCAGAAGATTTTTTCTTTTTCCCAACATCAGCATCTTCTACTAACTTTGGTCCTCCAGTTGTCCTCAAATATAGTTTTTTTTTTAGCGTTTTTTGAACTCGAGATTTTGTAGGCATCTTAAATTTTGTTCACTGTTCTTCAGCAATACCTGAAAAAAACTTTAAAAAAAATCCTTTATTGTATTTAAATATATTACTACATTTCTTTTCACAATAGTCACAAAACGAAATTTCTTTGCCATTTTGAATGCACACAAACTGCTCTTTTTTTAAAATTTATTTAAATACACATGTCCAAGCTTTTTTTTTTTTTCAGATCACCACCGTGTGTATTCTCTGTGACTGCCTACACTCCAGCAGGGGCAACCAGCCTTAGTGATGCTGAATGTATTTGCATTACAGACTTAAACCTGAAAACCCCACTCGCTTCTAATTACTGTGCATGACTATACATGGCAAGCACATGGGTGTGTGCTAAGCCTCTGCTTCTTCCCCCAAAAATTCGCTCCTCTTTTCCATCTACTGCAACTGTGAAATCACCAGAGCAAGACGCAATAAATTTCTGCCTATAATTCTTCTATGCACACAGAGTCATGTTTTCACATTAGTGCCAAAACGAAATTTCTTTGCCAATTTGAAAGCACACTTACTGCTCTTTTTTTTTCGGGCCAAGTGAAAATCTCTTTTTACACTTTGAAATCACTTTTACAGACTGACACATTCTGAAACCTTTTTTTTAAATTTATTTAAATGCACATGTCCAAGCTGTTTTTTTTTCAGACCACCACCGTGTGTATTCTCTGTGACTGCCTACACTCCAGCAGGGGCAACCAGCCTTAGTGATGCTGAATGTATTTGCATTACAGACTTAAACCTGAAAACCCCACTCGCTTCTAATTACTGTGCATGACTATACATGGCAAGCACATGGGTGTGTGCTAAGCCTCTGCTTCTTCCCCCAAAAATTCGCTCCTCTTTTCCATCTACTGCAACTGTGAAATCACCAGAGCAAGACGCAATACATTTCTGCCTATAATTCTTCTATGCACACAGAGTCATGTTTTCACATTAGTGCCAAAACGAAATTTCTTTGCCAATTTGAAAGCACACTTACTGCTCTTTTTTTTTTGGGCCAAGTGAAAATCTCTTTTTACACTTTGAAATCACTTTTACAGACTGACACATTCTGAAACCTTTTTTTTAAATTTATTTAAATGCACATGTCCAAGCTGTTTTTTTTTCAGACCACCACCGTGTGTATTCTCTGTGACTGCCTACACTCCAGCAGGGGCAACCAGCCTTAGTGATGCTGAATGTATTTGCATTACAGACTTAAACCTGAAAACCCCACTCGCTTCTAATTACTGTGCATGACTATACATGGCAAGCACATGGGTGTGTGCTAAGCCTCTGCTTCTTCCCCCAAAAATTCGCTCCTCTTTTCCATCTACTGCAACTGTGAAATCACCAGAGCAAGACGCAATCAATTTCTGCCTATAATTCTTCTATGCACACAGAGTCATGTTTTCACATTAGTGCCAAAACGAAATTTCTTTGCCAATTTGAAAGCACACTTACTGCTCTTTTTTTTTCGGGCCAAGTGAAAATCTCTTTTTACACTTTGAAATCACTTTTACAGACTGACACATTCTGAAACCTTTTTTTTAAATTTATTTAAATGCACATGTCCAAGCTGTTTTTTTTTCAGACCACCACCGTGTGTATTCTCTGTGACTGCCTACACTCCAGCAGGGGCAACCAGCCTTAGTGATGCTGAATGTATTTGCATTACAGACTTAAACCTGAAAACCCCACTCGCTTCTAATTACTGTGCATGACTATACATGGCAAGCACATGGGTGTGTGCTAAGCCTCTGCTTCTTCCCCCAAAAATTCGCTCCTCTTTTCCATCTACTGCAACTGTGAAATCACCAGAGCAAGACGCAATAAATTTCTGCCTATAATTCTTCTATGCACACAGAGTCATGTTTTCACTTTATTGCCAAAACGAAATTTCTTTGCCAATTTGAAAGCACACTTACTGCTCTTTTTTTTTGGGCCAAGTGAAAATCTCTTTTTACACTTTGAAATCACTTTTACAGACTGACACATTCTGAAACCTTTTTTTTAAATTTATTTAAATGCACATGTCCAAGCTGTTTTTTTTTCAGACCACCACCGTGTGTATTCTCTGTGACTGCCTACACTCCAGCAGGGGCAACCAGCCTTAGTGATGCTGAATGTATTTGCATTACAGACTTAAACCTGAAAACCCCACTCGCTTCTAATTACTGTGCATGACTATACATGGCAAGCACATGGGTGTGTGCTAAGCCTCTGCTTCTTCCCCCAAAAATTCGCTCCTCTTTTCCATCTACTGCAACTGTGAAATCACCAGAGCAAGACGCAATAAATTTCTGCCTATAATTCTTCTATGCACACAGAGTCATGTTTTCACATTAGTGCCAAAACGAAATTTCTTTGCCAATTTGAAAGCACACTTACTGCTCTTTTTTTTTCGGGCCAAGTGAAAATCTCTTTTTACACTTTGAAATCACTTTTACAGACTGACACATTCTGAAACCTTTTTTTTAAATTTATTTAAATGCACATGTCCAAGCTGTTTTTTTTTCAGACCACCACCGTGTGTATTCTCTGTGACTGCCTACACTCCAGCAGGGGCAACCAGCCTTAGTGATGCTGAATGTATTTGCATTACAGACTTAAACCTGAAAACCCCACTCGCTTCTAATTACTGTGCATGACTATACATGGCAAGCACATGGGTGTGTGCTAAGCCTCTGCTTCTTCCCCCAAAAATTCGCTCCTCTTTTCCATCTACTGCAACTGTGAAATCACCAGAGCAAGACGCAATAAATTTCTGCCTATAATTCTTCTATGCACACAGAGTCATGTTTTCACATTAGTGCCAAAACGAAATTTCTTTGCCAATTTGAAAGCACACTTACTGCTCTTTTTTTTTTGGGCCAAGTGAAAATCTCTTTTTACACTTTGAAATCACTTTTACAGACTGACACATTCTGAAACCTTTTTTTTAAATTTATTTAAATGCACATGTCCAAGCTGTTTTTTTTTCAGACCACCACCGTGTGTATTCTCTGTGACTGCCTACACTCCAGCAGGGGCAACCAGCCTTAGTGATGCTGAATGTATTTGCATTACAGACTTAAACCTGAAAACCCCACTCGCTTCTAATTACTGTGCATGACTATACATGGCAAGCACATGGGTGTGTGCTAAGCCTCTGCTTCTTCCCCCAAAAATTCGCTCCTCTTTTCCATCTACTGCAACTGTGAAATCACCAGAGCAAGACGCAATAAATTTCTGCCTATAATTCTTCTATGCACACAGAGTCATGTTTTCACATTAGTGCCAAAACGAAATTTCTTTGCCAATTTGAAAGCACACTTACTGCTCTTTTTTTTTCGGGCCAAGTGAAAATCTCTTTTTACACTTTGAAATCACTTTTACAGACTGACACATTCTGAAACCTTTTTTTTAAATTTATTTAAATGCACATGTCCAAGCTGTTTTTTTTTCAGACCACCACCGTGTGTATTCTCTGTGACTGCCTACACTCCAGCAGGGGCAACCAGCCTTAGTGATGCTGAATGTATTTGCATTACAGACTTAAACCTGAAAACCCCACTCGCTTCTAATTACTGTGCATGACTATACATGGCAAGCACATGGGTGTGTGCTAAGCCTCTGCTTCTTCCCCCAAAAATTCGCTCCTCTTTTCCATCTACTGCAACTGTGAAATCACCAGAGCAAGACGCAATAAATTTCTGCCTATAATTCTTCTATGCACACAGAGTCATGTTTTCACTTTATTGCCAAAACGAAATTTCTTTGCCAATTTGAAAGCACACTTACTGCTCTTTTTTTTTGGGCCAAGTGAAAATCTCTTTTTACACTTTGAAATCACTTTTACAGACTGACACATTCTGAAACCTTTTTTTTAAATTTATTTAAATGCACATGTCCAAGCTGTTTTTTTTTCAGACCACCACCGTGTGTATTCTCTGTGACTGCCTACACTCCAGCAGGGGCAACCAGCCTTAGTGATGCTGAATGTATTTGCATTACAGACTTAAACCTGAAAACCCCACTCGCTTCTAATTACTGTGCATGACTATACATGGCAAGCACATGGGTGTGTGCTAAGCCTCTGCTTCTTCCCCCAAAAATTCGCTCCTCTTTTCCATCTACTGCAACTGTGAAATCACCAGAGCAAGACGCAATAAATTTCTGCCTATAATTCTTCTATGCACACAGAGTCATGTTTTCACATTAGTGCCAAAACGAAATTTCTTTGCCAATTTGAAAGCACACTTACTGCTCTTTTTTTTTCGGGCCAAGTGAAAATCTCTTTTTACACTTTGAAATCACTTTTACAGACTGACACATTCTGAAACCTTTTTTTTAAATTTATTTAAATGCACATGTCCAAGCTGTTTTTTTTTCAGACCACCACCGTGTGTATTCTCTGTGACTGCCTACACTCCAGCAGGGGCAACCAGCCTTAGTGATGCTGAATGTATTTGCATTACAGACTTAAACCTGAAAACCCCACTCGCTTCTAATTACTGTGCATGACTATACATGGCAAGCACATGGGTGTGTGCTAAGCCTCTGCTTCTTCCCCCAAAAATTCGCTCCTCTTTTCCATCTACTGCAACTGTGAAATCACCAGAGCAAGACGCAATAAATTTCTGCCTATAATTCTTCTATGCACACAGAGTCATGTTTTCACATTAGTGCCAAAACGAAATTTCTTTGCCAATTTGAAAGCACACTTACTGCTCTTTTTTTTTTGGGCCAAGTGAAAATCTCTTTTTACACTTTGAAATCACTTTTACAGACTGACACATTCTGAAACCTTTTTTTTAAATTTATTTAAATGCACATGTCCAAGCTGTTTTTTTTTCAGACCACCACCGTGTGTATTCTCTGTGACTGCCTACACTCCAGCAGGGGCAACCAGCCTTAGTGATGCTGAATGTATTTGCATTACAGACTTAAACCTGAAAACCCCACTCGCTTCTAATTACTGTGCATGACTATACATGGCAAGCACATGGGTGTGTGCTAAGCCTCTGCTTCTTCCCCCAAAAATTCGCTCCTCTTTTCCATCTACTGCAACTGTGAAATCACCAGAGCAAGACGCAATAAATTTCTGCCTATAATTCTTCTATGGACACAGAGTCATGTTTTCACATTAGTGCCAAAACGAAATTTCTTTGCCAATTTGAAAGCACACTTACTGCTCTTTTTTTTTTGGGCCAAGTAAAAATCTCTTTTTACACTTTGAAATCACTTTTACAGACTGACACATTCTGAAACCTTTTTTTTAAATTTATTTAAATGCACATGTCCAAGCTGTTTTTTTTTCAGACCACCACCGTGTGTATTCTCTGTGACTGCCTACACTCCAGCAGGGGCAACCAGCCTTAGTGATGCTGAATGTATTTGCATTACAGACTTAAACCTGAAAACCCCACTCGCTTCTAATTACTGTGCATGACTATACATGGCAAGCACATGGGTGTGTGCTAAGCCTCTGCTTCTTCCCCCAAAAATTCGCTCCTCTTTTCCATCTACTGCAACTGTGAAATCACCAGAGCAAGACGCAATAAATTTCTGCCTATAATTCTTCTATGCACACAGAGTCATGTTTTCACATTAGTGCCAAAACGAAATTTCTTTGCCAATTTGAAAGCACACTTACTGCTCTTTTTTTTTTGGGCCAAGTGAAAATCTCTTTTTACACTTTGAAATCACTTTTACAGACTGACACATTCTGAAACCTTTTTTTTAAATTTATTTAAATGCACATGTCCAAGCTGTTTTTTTTTCAGACCACCACCGTGTGTATTCTCTGTGACTGCCTACACTCCAGCAGGGGCAACCAGCCTTAGTGATGCTGAATGTATTTGCATTACAGACTTAAACCTGAAAACCCCACTCGCTTCTAATTACTGTGCATGACTATACATGGCAAGCACATGGGTGTGTGCTAAGCCTCTGCTTCTTCCCCCAAAAATTCGCTCCTCTTTTCCATCTACTGCAACTGTGAAATCACCAGAGCAAGACGCAATAAATTTCTGCCTATAATTCTTCTATGGACACAGAGTCATGTTTTCACATTAGTGCCAAAACGAAATTTCTTTGCCAATTTGAAAGCACACTTACTGCTCTTTTTTTTTTGGGCCAAGTAAAAATCTCTTTTTACACTTTGAAATCACTTTTACAGACTGACACATTCTGAAACCTTTTTTTTAAATTTATTTAAATGCACATGTCCAAGCTGTTTTTTTTTCAGACCACCACCGTGTGTATTCTCTGTGACTGCCTACACTCCAGCAGGGGCAACCAGCCTTAGTGATGCTGAATGTATTTGCATTACAGACTTAAACCTGAAAACCCCACTCGCTTCTAATTACTGTGCATGACTATACATGGCAAGCACATGGGTGTGTGCTAACCCTCTGCTTCTTCCCCCAAAAATTCGCTCCTCTTTTCCATCTACTGCAACTGTGAAATCACCAGAGCAAGACGCAATAAATTTCTGCCTATAATTCTTCTATGGACACAGAGTCATGTTTTCACATTAGTCCCAAAACGAAATTTCTTTGCCAATTTGAAAGCACACTTACTGCTCTTTTTTTTTCGGGCCAAGTGAAAATCTCTTTTACAGACTGACACATTATGAATCCACCATGTGTAACTACAACAAAAACAATTCCCATTTCTATTATTCATTTCTTAAGTTACCACATACATCCCCTCTCAAACTGTAAACTCACCTTTAAATTTAGTTAGTTGTGAAAGAAATGTGTCACTCAAACAGCAGATTATCAGAGCCAGGATCTCTGTTCTGTACACCTCTCTCCTCTCAGCAGAACCAGATAATGGCAAACTTTCCCTCTATTTTTCCACACATATACATGTAAGTTTCAAATCTCAGTGCTTCCCCCTTTTTTTCAAATGTAATGACACATTTCTATTGGTTGAAAACCAACCCTTTTCCAAAAGTACCCTGCCCCCAACTTGACTTCTGCCTAGTACCCTTCCCCCAACTTGACTTCTGCCTGCTACCATAGCAACAGCTCATGGAACACTGCTGTGTGCAGTTAGGTCAGAAGTTCGACACACAATGTTTCAATTCCACAGAGCAAGAGTGCTTGACTTTTCAATCCTAACTGCAAATCCATAGTACTGTTCTTTGGTTACACATTTTTTTGTACCAATACAAAACATGCTTCTATTAATTTTCACATACAGCCTAGTTTTTTTTCTAGAATGGTATGAAACAGCCAATCAGTTCTTTTTGTTTTGTAAAAAATATGTATGCCTCCATTTCCAAACTGTCTTTCTTTTCATATTGCCATTCTACTGAAAGACACCTCCTGAGTGCATCCAGTTCTCCTTTGAAGATGTTCACAGTGTGGATTGTAGGGCACAGCTATGTCTTCTGGAGTGAAAAGTTTGCAGAGAAAACAGATATGGTGAGAGACCTTGCTTTGCCAAATGTAGACATTAAATGGATTGGTCAGAGAGGGTTAAAGTGGCACCAATTGATGCCATTGGTGAAATCCTTCATGCAAATCCAACACCCTGACCTCATAATAGTGCACTGTGGTGGCAATGACCTAGGCACTTTGACTGGGGTAGGTCTGGAAATGCTTATGAAGGACACCTTTGCACAACTGTTTACACTTTTCCCTAAAACTGCCTTTGTGTTTTCCAACATATGCCAAAGGCAAAAATGGAACTGGTCCAATCATTTCTGTCCACAGATTGACAAAGCAAGAAAGCACGTCAACAAATCTGTTTCTGCTTTCCTCCGTGACTATGGTATGGGTGCCATTTACCACAACAACTTGCGTTACGACATGCAAGACATTTATAGAGGAGATGGTGTGCACTTCAATGATGAAGGGAACAGAGTCTTCCTCTTGAACCTTAGACTCTGCATCGGTACTTACTTGTAGGTACCACTAAAAAAATGACTCCATAAACACAACAGCTCTTTTTAGAGCTCCCTAATATCTAAACTCTTAAATCTGCTTTTCATTTATTTATTTTTATTTTTTTTACCGTACGCTTACCGTGAGCTTACCGTACGCGTACCCCGTGATTTTTTTTAAAATCAATAAATGTTTTTTTTGTACTTTTCTGTCCTTCTTTGACCCCCTTACAATTGTTAGGGGGTCTGTAACTCTCCTCATTGCCCCCTTTCTTTGTTTTCACTCTTTTTTTTCAGAGTGAAATACACAAAATGGCGGCCGCCGCTTTCTGGTTTCGGCCGATTCGAATGTTTACTAAGATCTAAGAGCCAATCAGAATCGCGCTCGCGCACGCCACCGTACGCTTACCGTAAGCGTACGGTAAGCGTACCGTAAGCTGGCTCAGATATATATATTGATTTAAAGGCTATTTTCTCAGAATCTACTGAACAGATTTACACCAAACCTACAAAAGGCACTTCCTTGACCTAGGGACTACCTCTCTGCCAAATTTCTAGTAATTCTGTTCAGCCGTTCGGGCTGTAGCTCGTTCTAAAGGTCCTATGGAAAAATGCATGGGAAAAACGCGTTTTGGGACCCCCCTTTTATCTCAGCCCCCGCTTGACGGATCCCCCCGAGACTTTCAGGGTAGGAGCGGAGCGTAGCGCCCCACCTATTTTGAGAAATTCGCGAGGATTCGTCGACCGGCGCCAAAGTTATTCAAAATAGAATGTTGAGGTTTTCCTATGGAAACGTGGTCCTAACTATAACTACCTACTGGCGACCGCCAGTAGGTAATATAAATATATATATATATTATATATATATATATATATATATATATATATATATATATATATATATATATATATATATATTACCTACTGGCGGTCGCCAGTAGGTAGTTATAGTTAGGACCCTGTTTCCATAGGAAATCCGCAACATTCTATTTTGAATAACTTTGGCGCCGGTCGACGAATCCTCGCGAATTTCTCAAAATAGGTGGGGCGCTACGCTCCGCTCCTACCTTGAAAGTCTCGGGGGGATTCGTCAAGCGGGGGCTGAGATAAAAGGGGGGTCCCAAAACGCGTTTTTCCCATGCATTTTTCCATAGGACCTTTAGACAGGGCTACAGCCCGAACGGCTGAACAGAATTACTAGAAATTTGGCAGAGAGGTAGTCCTCAGGTCAAGGAAGTGCCTTTTGTAGGTTTGGTGTAAATCTGTTCAGTAGATTCTGAGAAAATAGCCTTTAAATCAATATATATATCTGAGCCAGCTTACGGTACGCTTACCGTAAGCTTACCGTACGCGTACGGTGGCGTGCGCGAGCGCGATTCTGATTGGCTGTTAGATCTTAGTAAACATTCTAATCGGCCGAAACCAGGAAGCGGCGGCCGCCATTTCGTGTGTTTCACTCAGAAAAAAAGAGTGATAACAAGAAAAGGGGGCAAGGAGGAGAGTTACAGACCCCCTTACATTTGTGAGGGGGTCAAAGAAGGACAGAAAAGTACAAAGACAACATTTATTGATTTTAAAAAAAATCGCGGGGTACGCGTACGGTAAGCTTACCGTAAGCGTACGGTAGAAAAAAAAAAGAAAAAAAGAAATGAAATTCAGATTTAAGTGTTTAGATATTAGGGGGCTCTAAAAAAAGCCGTTGTGTTTATGAAGTTATTTTTTAGTGGTACCTACAAGTAAGTACCGATGCAGAGTCTAAGGTTCAAGAGGAAGACTCTGTTCCCTTCATCATTGAAGTGCACACCATCTCCTCTATAAATGTCTTGCATGTCATAATGTGGTAAATAATTTAATTACCGGTACTTAATTTGATGCGGAAAATTAATAAGAATAGCTCAATAAAATAAGAGGCAGAATCCGTGGTATTAGAGATTCAGAACGGGCTTTATTCCTATACAAAGGAACATAATTCGAATTATGGGCCTTCTATTCCATCACCACGAAAGTTCAGGAAGGAAGGAACAATACATTATTGACAGATAGGCAGTTTTATAGAAAATACATTACAGTGAAACAGATGCAGGAGGCGTAACAGTTGAAAACAGAGATAAAGGCATACATGCGTAACTAAAATGGGTGTAACTAGGCGTAACTAAAGAACGTCATTAGGTATGATGTCACAAATGGGTGGTTCCATGAAAGAATTTCGCAATGTCAGCAAAAATACTTGGCAGAGATGCACGCGCAGCAGCATGACGTGTGATTGACGTGTAACTAGAGGGTGAAGGGGACTTGACATTTAACTCTACATGTGGAGACAGAAGTCTGGGGTTATGTCAACCTAATCCCAAATCATATCTAATATCCTATGTTTAAAGAACTGTGTTATCCAAAAAGAGAGGTCTCTTAGGATAGAATCTTATTCTATACTGACTATACTGACTGTTAGTGCGTGTACAAGCGTCTAAGTGTCTACACTAGATGCGAGGGGGTAGGAATATTCCATGGTAACAGGGCTATGAATTACTTGCATGAGGGCAGCGAGGCCTGGCCCCTTTGCACGGTAGCTGGAGGAATGTTTACCTAAACTACTAGACAGGAATGCATCGGATGAGGAGCGAAGCAGAGCAGATAATCTTGAAGGTGAAATACAGTTTTTGGCAGGCAGACAGGCCGAGTCAGGCACCGTTAGCCGCGCAGGGAGTAGGACAAAGTTCATGGTCACAGATGCAGGCTCAGACTGGAGCTTTCAGAGGCAGAAGGCAGAAAAGGCTTGGTGGCAGAATCAGGGCCTACTCGCCTGGACTGTAAAAATGTGGGAAGTGAACCATATAAAGCCGGTGGCCTTTCATACTTAGGAATAGAATATCCGGCCCATTCATGGCGGATCTGAAAGAGGACATGTTGACGGTGGACGCACATGTGTTTGCGTCTTCATAACTGGAACTGGAGGGAACATACATGTACTTGTGACTTATACATGAAACCGTTGGGGTCCAAGATAGGGGACATAACCGACCATAAAAATCCATATTTCCACATTCCCTCCTTGTCCCCTACTTGCCCTTAGGAGATATCAATCTTCATCAATCCATCGATTTGTTCATATAACATCATTTGTTCTTCTTTCTTCTTCCGGGATTTTGAACGAAAACTTGGAAGTGGGATACACGAGGTGGCACATAGACCACAAATCGCTGGCCCACATTGTAGACATAAGCAGCAACTGAATAGTATGAGAAAGCCAATACCTAGGAAGGAGAGCATTCTCCATCCCCAGGCTGACAACACGCCCCAGAACCAACCGGACCAAGTCCAGGTGCCTGGACTCTGGTGTATCTGGCTTACAATCTTATGAAGGCGGGTTATGGCTTTATATACTGACGGCGAATTTTCTGGTATGAAAATGCAACAACTTGATCCGATGACCCTACAAGCTCCGCCCCTATCGGCCAGGATGACGTCAAGGACAAGACGATTCTGAAGCACAACAATCCGCATAGCAGACTGCTCTTCTGTTAAATTGCCTAAGGCGGAAATAGTTTCGTTCACTACTGCTTCAAGGGTTCTGGTTAATCTACGTATCAACTTACTATTAGTGACTGTACCTATATAGGGGAAGAAACCTTTATTGAAATCTGTGTATTTTTCCCATGCTGTTTCAGTGTAATCGACAATTGGGAGATCTCTCTGCTGTCTATTGTGTACTAAATGAGTATTTCTATGATAATCAGGAGGAGCTAGGAAAACAGGTGGTAGAAGGAATGCTATGTAACAGGTACCATCCCAATCTAAAGGTAGGCGTATATATGCGGTCTGGCCACATATAAAGTAGGAATGACGAGAAGCTCTAAATGTAGACTTGCCTTGATCACTGAATTTTATCACAGTGGTGCATTTACTATGGCCCATGTATATGGAGCCATTCTTTCTTATGCATAGTTCCCCTTTAACCGGGAATACGGACATGGCGGACAAGATTGGTGTAGCTTCAGATTCAACGTTCAGGATCATGAGGTTAAGTGTAAAATTACCTAATCCATATACTTCATTTTCTAGATCAGTTCCTGTTCTTTTGGGAAGTCCCTCCTTGTTAGGGTAGCAGACTTTGAGCAAAACTAAGTTCAGGTTTCCCCATACCCAGTTGTCTTGATAAACTGCAGAATTTGAATCTAAGGAATTAATTAAACTAAACCATGCTCCACAGGAGCCATTGTGTGTGAACGGATATGGAAAGAGGGGCAAAACTCCCTTATAGTTCTGATAGGGAGGGAGTCGGCCACATATCCAATAATTTGTAGCATTGCTAGTCTGATGGGAATGATGTAACATACTAATAAAAGTGTTATTGCGCAGCGCAAATCTATAGGACAACTCATGCGGGGGTAATTCACTAAAAGAATGTTCAGCAGTAACATTGTAAACATGTTTAGAAATAGGATAATATATGTGCAACAATATACTTGCAGCGATTATTAAAAGACATAAGAAAAACAAAATTAATAACGTCACTGTGCAATGACTACGCAGTGATTTACAGTACGCATGTTTTTTCAACTGCATTTGATTATTTCTTTCTCTATTCCGGTCCAGAGGATACATGTCAGAGACAAATTCAACCAATTCACCTTGGAGAGGACTTAAACAATCAAATTGTCTGACTGACTGGACCTCAATTTTAGTCTATATAGTTCTGAGTTCGTTTGCTCAACCAAGGGGAGCTTTGAGTCTGTCTTTGAGGAAATACAGGGTTTAGTCTCTATATCGGATGGTAGTCCATAAAATTTCTTGATATGACTCGAGTGTATCCAACCTTTGCGACCTTCGATCTTCACGGCTGTCCTCGTGGTGAGCAGTACAAGTTGAGGCGATTTCCACCTCGGATCCAGCTGAGTCTTCCGGTCAAAATTCCGCACCAACACCAAGTCCCCGGGAACTACGTCGTGGGGTTTCACCTCGGTGTTGTCGGGAAAGGCTGCAGCTACCTGTGAACGACAAGATTGTAGTGCAGACATCAAGGAAGCCAGGTAATCTGTCAGCATATTACAGTCAACGTCAGTGATTTTACGAGGTATAGGCGTCCCCCACATATTTGGTGGTCTACCGAAGATCACCTCATACGGGGATAGCCCTGTTCGAGAATGTGCTACCATTCTCATGTAAAAGAGTGCAACTGGTAAGGCTACTACCCAATCGACACCTTTCTGTCTACATATTTTGGACAATCTAATTTTCAGAGTTTGATTATGTCGTTCCACGAGACCTGCTGCCTCGGGGTGTCGGACACAGTGAAATCTCCATTGATAGCCTAACAAAAGTGAAACGTGTTTCATTAGTTCGGATGAGAACGGCTGGCCGTTATCTGAATAGACAACACGTGGTAAACCGTACCTTGGGAAGAATTCTCGAACTAACTGTTTGGCAGTAGTCGGGGCAGTGTAATCTGAGACCGGGTATGCTTCTGTCCAACGGGAAAGAGCACAAACAACTACAAGAACATATTTGAATCCTCGACATCGTTCCATCTGGATATAATCCATCTGGAGGACTTCAAAAGGGTGATCAGGAGGCTGAAATCCACCCTGTTCTACGGGAATGCTTTTACCTGGGTTAAACTGACAACAGATCATACAGGTACGAACTTTTTGTTTAGCTGCTGCTCGTAAATGTTTGTTGAACCAAATGTGTTGAATGCTGTCTAGCATAGCCTTTTCTCCTAGGTGCGCTGGACTATGTATTGTATTAATGATAACTTGGACCATTGAGTCGGGAAGAAACCATACAGATTTCTCCTTCGTCATCCATCCCTGATCGGTTTGGATCCCTCCTAATTCAGTCCATTTCTTTATTTCTTCTGGTGTAGCATGTGTCTGTATGTCAATTACGTCAAGAGCGGGATCCTTAACCGTCATGCAATGTGTTGGTGTCAGAACTATTGTCTTTGTCATGTCAGATGTGTGAGTTTTATTCTGAGCAGTCTGTTTAGCTGTTCTGTCAGCTAGGTCATTGCCTTGGGAAATGATATCAGTAACTTTCGTATGAGCTTTACATTTCATAATTGATATTGCAATGGGTAGATGTATTGCATCTAATAAGGCATGAATGAGGGGTCCGTGCTGAATGTGGGCACCGTGAGAAGTTAAATAACCTCTCTCTCGCCACAGTACGCCGAAGTCATGTACAACTCCGAATGCATAACGTGAATCAGTGTATATGTTGACTTTCTTATTTGTGGCTTGAATACAGGCTTGTGTCAGAGCGATGAGCTCTGCTGCTTGAGCTGACAAGGTATTAATACGATTTGTTTCAATAATTTCAGTGTCTGTTGTGACTGCATACGCGGCCACTAGCTCTCCTGTATTTGTTCTCATACATGAACCATCTACATACAATGTCAGGTCTGGATCTGACAATGGGACGTCTGTCAAGTCTTGTCTGGGTTTCGTCGTGATAGTAATAACTTCAATACAATCATGTGCTAGTGGGTCTGTTCCATTTACTGGCAAAAGTGTGGCAGGATTCAATGTACTACAACGTCTGATTTCTATGTGTGGCTGGAACAATGTTAATTCGTAACCGGTGAGTCTTGCTATAGTCAAGTGTTGTGTTTGCGTGCGGTTCAAGAGAACCTCTACTGCGTGTGGTACTTGTACTGTCAATTGATGTCCTAACACTATGGCATCGCTTTGTCTGATTGCTAAAGCTGTCGCTGCCACTGATTTCAGGCACGCAGGCAGAGCCTGAGCTACGGGATCTAATGTGCTAGAAAAGTAAGCACATGGCTTGTGTGATCCTGCTTGTTCCTGAGTGAGTACTGACAAGGCAGTACCTTCGCGTTCTGTAACAAAGAGTGTAAACTGTTTACTGTAACATGGTGTTGCTAGGACAGGTGCTTGACATAAAGCTTTCTTTAAACTTTCAAAGGCGTGTGTATGTTCTTGAGTCCAAGGGAGGACAGTCGATGTGGCCGCCTCCTGTGTTGTCAACTGAATGAGTGGTTTTGCTAGAAATGCATACTGAGGGATCCACTGCCTACAATATGAAGTGAGGCCTATAAAAGCCCGTACCTCCTTTTGTGTCTTGGGTATTGGCATGTTAGCAATTAACTGGATGCGATCTGACGTAAGCTGCCTCCTTGGACAGCGAGTGCCCAAGGTAAACAACTCGCTGGACACAGAATTGCAGCTTAGAAGGGGACACCTTGTGCCCCTTTTCGGCCAAAAATTGTAAAACCGTCAGTGAAGCTTTTTCACATTCAGGTTCGCTTCTAGCGGTGATCAGCAGATCATCGACATATTGAAGCAGGGCAGTGTTGACTGGCATGTGGATACTGTCAAGTTCTCGTTTCAGTGCTTGGCTATAGATGCTGGGGCTTTCTGTGAATCCTTGAGGTGCGCGTGTGAATTTAAAGCTTCGTCCATTTAAACTAAATCCGAACAAGTATTGGCTTTCCGGATCTATTGGGACGCTGAAGAAGGCATTCTTGAGATCAATTACAGTAAAGAATGTTGCTTCGGAATCAATGGCTGTCAGTAATGAAGAAATGTCTGGAACTACGGGGTATTGTGGTACAATACATTTATTTAATTCGCGCAGATCAATAACCAATCGATATACTGGCGGGGCTTTTGGATCAGTTCGTTTAAGGATCGGAATTATCGGGGAATTACATACATTGGAGTCGGTGTCCACAACCACTCCTTGGGTAATAAGCTCGTCAATGATTTGCAGTAAAGCCAATACAGCATCTGGGGGTAACATGTATTGTCGCATTCGTGGTAGTACCACTCCTGTCTTTAGTGTGACTCGATATGGTGTAATGTTCATGCAACCAACATCTGTAGGGCCTTGTGCCCATAAATGTGCGGGTAAAGTCTGCAGTCGGTGATCCATGTCTCGGGACACGTAGTGTCCTTTGAAATCACGTAAAAACAATCTTACTCCTTCCGGAGAACAACATATTATAGCTCCTAGAGCTTTCAATGTTTTTATACCTAACAGGTTTTCTGGACATGATTTAGTAAGCAATAAATCTGTAGTTCGTGTCAAAGGACCAATCGTAAGGGGAAGAGGCTGTGATACTTCGTTAATGATAGGTTTTCCTGAAAAACCAAGGGAAATATTCTGTGAGCCTGAGAGGGGTGCCCCTGGAACTTCACTACGTTTTATGGTTGTTCGGCTTGCCCCTGTATCAAGTAAAAATTTTCTATCCTGGCCTAATAGTTCACTGTGTACATAAGGTCCTTCTTGATCTACAGGGACCTCGATAAGGGGTAAGCCAACTTCCCTCTCTAGGCTGTTTCATGAGTATCGTTGATAATCAGGATAGTCATACTGTGCGGTCTGGTACATCTGTTGTGTCGTTGTCTGAGTGGCAGCAATAGGCTGCGGTGGTGGAGCTGGCATAGACTGTTGCGGAGCTGGCATGGCCTGTGCATGCTGCGGGGCTCCTTGTTGGTTCTGATCCTGTCTAAGTGGCCGTGGTCTTTCTTTTGTATTACCTATGGCGATATTATGTTTTAAAACTGGACAATCGTGTACATAATGACCTGGCTGTTTACATTAGTTGCATGTCCCTTTTACAGAACCTGCTGAAACACTGGACTGTGTCATACCCTTTTTATGACCGTCAGCTGGAACTGTCTGGGAAACTAGCATTTTCATTTTCGTGTCTTTCATGCGTCTTTGTTCATGTTCTTGTTCCTCTCTAATTCTATTGTGATGGTACTGTAGCATTTGTAACATTTGTGACGGAGTGTTACCTTGCCAGGTACTCTCGAATTTCAATACTCTATTCTTAACTTGGGGCAGGGCATTTTCAACTAATTTTGTCACAAACAGATGTGGATACGATTCGCTACTTGCTTTTATTCCACTATTTATACCAAAACATTTTTCGAATCGGGCATAAAAATCACTAGTGTCTTCATCTTGCTTTTGTTTACAGGCTGAGATTGCACCCCAGTCTTCCTTTTTCGTAGTTAATAAACGTGGCAGTACCTGTACTAGTAAACCTGGTAGTATTTTGGTCTTTTCCCCAAGCCCTAAACCTGGACCTCGAGCTGTTTCTTCGTTTTCTAATGCTGTCCAATCTATCTTTTGGTCTCCCACCTCCCAATCCTTTTCTTTGAGTTTTTCGTAAATGCCCGCAGGCATTAATACCTTTAATATTTTCATAATGTCGGGATAGGTATACTCTCCCATGAGCAACATGTCTTTAATTTCACGGTGGAAACCCGCTCGTCTTTGTCATGACTGGGTACCACTTTCTTCATTTCTAATATTTCCATTTTGGATATGGGTGTGTATACAAATACACGTTTAAACCGATTGTCATCACCTTTTATCGGGTGCACTTCGCGTAAGGGATTCTGTCTATCCATATAATACGTCGTTCTTTCCTTGATGGGCAGTGAGACATGTTCGGGGCATACAAAAAGAATGTACTGCTTTCTGTATTCTAGTATTTCTCTAATTAACTCAGTACCTGAACCTCTCCATTTATTCGTGAGTAATTCAGTTAACATATCAGGTAAGGGACCAGGATCGGAGTGTTGGCTTTTATATAATATAAGGAGTTGTTGAATCATGTAGATACCAGCTAAACGCTGTTCATCTGGGTTGATGTTCAAAAACGTGTGTGCTAGTGTATCATCACTATATTTTCCGGGACTGTCAACCCAGTGAACGGCTGACCTGGCTAATTCTTGTTCGTCCATAGAATCGAGTATATGATAACCCCTTCGTTCTCGGAGTAATTTGTCAGCGGCTTGGAACGCATGTTCGGGGGACCTTATATTTATTATAGGGGTTTGGAAATTTCTGTTATTTTCTGGACGTATTGGACGTATCGGATCAGTAAAGCCTCTGGTATTATTATGGGGTCTTCCTTTACTTACATAAGCTATTGTTTCTAACTGTCCTGTGGGCAGTTCTAATTCTTCCTCCTCTTCGGTTTGTTCAGGCTGGTCTACTGCTAATCTTTCTTCGTGTATTCGTTCTACTTCTTTGCGGATTTTTCGGCACATAGCTATTATACTTAATCGTTTATCATGTCTCCCTTCTGATATATTCCGACTCCATGTGGTAAGAATTTGCATTTCTTCCGGATTTACCCCTGGTCGGTCTTGATTTCTGACCACACAATTTATGAGGAAACGTAACAGTTCTCCCTGTATCTCCACTTTCTGGTACTCCATGGCTCTATTAATACTCTCAGAATCTCGCCCTGACTGGACAAAATGATATATATTTTCTAAATGTGTAGTCATTCCTGGTAGCCTCCCTAAATATATTGCAGCTCGTCGGATACGTAATGAGGCCAGCAGCATTTCATCCTTTTTGCCGGGCACAGGGTCATATCTACAATCTATTAGAAGTTCCTTAAGCATGTCGGGAGTTACTAGTTTGGGCGTACGTTGGTGGGCTAATTCTTGAAAGGAAAGTTTATTTACTCTGGGTGGCGTGGAAAAAATGTTTGTTGTACCTCCTGTAGCACCGCCTGGGGTGCTGGGTGTGAAAGGATTCGTTGAACGTGATATAGCAACCATAGGTGTGGGTACAGCTGTAGAAACAGATGTGCTTGCCGGAACTTGTATCGGAGTTTGTTGTTGTGGAGGTACAGACGGAGGAGGGTCTTGGCGTTGAACCCCCTCGGCAGGCGGTCTATGTGGCGCGGTATTAGCATACTCGGGAGCCGCGTCGTCTAAATAAGAAGAAAGGAAAACATCTTCTGCGGTTCTGGGATGCCCTTTGGGATGTGCTTTTATCGGAAACAATGGGGGTGGCAAGTCTTTTGGTATCTCCGGAGTAGCCTTAGGTAACCCTTCGGCCAGAAGAGGATACATACCATTCATAAGGGCATTTCTTTGTCTGTCTACTTGTTCTGATTTTACTCGAGTACCTTCTTCAATTAATAGATTTTCTCGGATTTTATTTGAATTCTCCTTACTCTTCTCTTCCTGTCTGAGTGCTTTTTCTGTACGTCTATATGATTCTTTACGCCATAATTCAATGGCATCTTTCTGTGATTGTCTAGCTTTCTTTTTCCATAATTCTTCCTCTACTTTCATGATGCAATCTGCATCCCAGGTCCCAGCTGCGGGCCACCTCTGACTTTCTGGTAATTCCTTGGTGTAGTCTACCCATAAATCAAGAAATAATATGGCGTCTAGGCCATGTTTATGATACATGAAGTACCCTGGAGTGTCCCTAGGAGGAATGGGAACAGCTTCTTCGAGTACCCCTTTTCTAGTTTTGATCTGTCTTAATTTCGAAAAGAGCGGCATATTGAGAACTGATCTGATACCTAATTTTGAACACGTTTAATACAACAAAACACGATAATGAACAGTCATTCACACCACAATATGCAGAACGTATTTAAAACATTTAACATTTAACTTTTAATGAACAACAATGATGGCCATTTAGGGATCTCGTCACTAAGCATAATACTCGGCACTAACTAGGTAGGATCTGAATTATATACTAGACATACTAGATATACTGCTAAACAGTACAGATACACTGCAGAAACAGTGCAGACCGGATTTGTGTACCCAAACCCGTCTTGACCGGCACAACCTATGTGCACGTCAGAACGCCTCCCCGGCAATGGTACTCACCGGGTAGCTCGGAACGGAAGGCCTCGGAACTGAACTGAACTGGACTCGGACTGGACTGGACTCGACTCGAAACTTCGGAACTTCGGAACCTGGTGGGCCTCTGTATACCTCGGATCTTGCTCTCTCAGCTAGGCTCTGGTCGGGATACTTCGCACTTCTCACCGCCTCGTCTGGGTGTTGATCGCAGCCTCAGTTACCCCCGCTCGGCAGGAGGGAGATACAGGAAATCCTGTGGGTACGCGTTGTTGTCCGTCCAGCTGTGGCAGGAGACCGGGCCTGCAACGCACCTCCAGCGCGTGAGATGAGAAAGTGTCCCTGTTCGGGCGCCATATATGTGGTAAATAATTTAATTACCGGCACTTAATTTGATGCGGAAAATTAATAAGAATAGCTCAATAAAATAAGAGGCAGAATCCGTGGTATTAGAGATTCAGAACGGACTTTATTCCTATACAAAGGAACATAATTCGAATTATGGGCCTTCTATTCCATCACCACGAAAGTTCAGGAAGGAAGGAACAATACATTATTGACAGATAGGCAGTTTTATAGAAAATACATTACAGTGAAACAGATGCAGGAGGCGTAACAGTTGAAAACAGAGATAAAGGCATACATGCGTAACTAAAATGGGTGTAACTAGGCGTAACTAAAGAACGTCATTAGGTATGATGTCACAAATGGGTGGTTCCATGAAAGAATTTCGCAATGTCAGCAAAAATACTTGGCAGAGATGCACGCGCAGCAGCATGACGTGTGATTGACGTGTAACTAGAGGGTGAAGGGGACTTGACATTTAACTCTACATGTGGAGACAGAAGTCTGGGGTTATGTCAACCTAATCCCAAATCATATCTAATATCCTATGTTTAAAGAACTGTGTTATCCAAAAAGAGAGGTCTCTTAGGATAGAATCTTATTCTATACTGACTATACTGACTGTTAGTGCGTGTACAAGCGTCTAAGTGTCTACACTAGATGCGAGGGGGTAGGAATATTCCATGGTAACAGGGCTATGAATTACTTGCATGAGGGCAGCGTGGCCTGGCCCCTTTGCACGGTAGCTGGAGGAATGTTTACCTAAACTACTAGACAGGAATGCATCGGATGAGGAGCGAAGCAGAGCAGATAATCTTGAAGGTGAAATACAGTTTTTGGCAGGCAGACAGGCCGAGTCAGGCACCGTTAGCCGCGCAGGGAGTAGGACAAAGTTCATGGTCACAGATGCAGGCTCAGACTGGAGCTTTCAGAGGCAGAAGGCAGAAAAGGCTTGGTGGCAGAATCAGGGCCTACTCCCCTGGACTGTAAAAATGTGGGAAGTGAACCATATAAAGCCGGTGGCCTTTCATACTTAGGAATAGAATATCCGGCCCATTCATGGCGGATCTGAAAGAGGACATGTTGACGGTGGACGCACATGTGTTTGCGTCTTCATAACTGGAACTGGAGGGAACATACATGTACTTGTGACTTATACATGAAACCGTTGGGGTCCAAGATAGGGGACATAACCGACCATAAAAATCCATATTTCCACATTAACGCAAGTTGTTGTGGTAAATGGAACCCATACCATAGTCACGGAGGAAAGCAGAAACAGATTTGTTGACGTGCTTTCTTGCTTTGTCAATCTGCGGACAGAAATGATTGGACCAGTTCCATTTTTGCCTTTGGCATATGTTGGAAAACA
Source organism: Triturus cristatus (assembly GCF_964204655.1). NCBI lineage: Eukaryota > Metazoa > Chordata > Amphibia > Caudata > Salamandridae > Triturus > Triturus cristatus. Next base: position 302,777,896 of record NC_140579.1, on the reverse strand, counting down.
CAAAGGCAGTTTTAGGGAAAAGTGAAAACAGTTGTGCAAAGGTGTCCTTCATAAGCATTTCCAGACCTACCCCAGTCAAAGTGCCTAGGTCATTGCCACCACAGTGCACTATTATGAGGTCAGGGTGTTGGATTTGCATGAAGGATTTCACCAATGGCATCAATTGGTGCCACTTTAACCCTCTCTGACCAATCCATTTAATGTCTACATTTGGCAAAGCAAGGTCTCTCACAATACCTGTTTTCTCTGCAAACTTTTCACTCCAGAAGACATAGCTGTGTCCTACAATCCACACTGTGAACATCTTCAAAGGAGATCTGGATGCACTCAGGAGGTGTAATTCAGTAGAATGGTAAAAAGAAATGAAAGACAGTTTGGAAATGGAGGCATACATATTTTTTTATTAAAAAAAAGAACTGATTGGCTGTTTCATACCATTCTACACTACAAACTAGGCTGTATGTGTAAATTTATAGAAGCATGTTTTGTATTGGTACAGAAAAATGTGTTACCAAAGAACAGTACTATGGATTTGCTGTAAGGTTTGAAAAGTCAAGCACTCTTGCTCTGTGGAATTGAAACATTGTTTGGCGAACTTCTGACCTAACTCCACACAGCAGTGTTCCATGAGCTGTTGCTATGGTAGCAGGCAGAAGTCAAGTTGGGGGAAGGGTACTAGGCAGAAGTCAAGTTGGGGGAAGGGTACTTTTGGAAAAGGGTTGGTTTTCAACCAATAGAAATGTGTGATTACATTTGAAAAAAAGGGGGAAGCACTGAGATTTGAAACTTACATGTATATGTGTGGAAAAATAGAGGGAAACTTTGCCATTATCTGGTTCTGCTGAGAGGAGAGAGGTGTAGGGAACAGAGATCCTGGCTCTGATAATCTGCTGTTTGAGTGCCACATTTCTTTCACAACTAACTAATTTTAAAGGTGAGTTTAGAGTTTGAGAGGAGATGTATATGGTAAATTAAGAAATGAATAATAGAAATGTAATTCTTTTTGTTGAAGTTGTGTTTATTATTTTCTGTTTTGGGAGAAATTTAAATGTGAGGAACATGTAAAATAATATGGACTATGTTTTCACGATAAATTAAGGTGTATTGGTATAAAAAAAGAATAGTTTAAGGGTTTGAGGTTGGACTCAGTAATGCAAATACATTCAGCATCACTAAGGCTGGTTGCCCTTGGTGGAATGTAGGCAGTCACCCAGGTTACACATGTTGGGAAATATAGGCAGAGATTTATTGTGTACAACTCTGGTAATTTTATATTTGCATTAGTAGGAAAAAGGGGGAGCGATTTTTTGGTGCAGAAGCAGACTCTTAGCACACACCCAGCTCCTTTCCATGTATAATCATGCACAGTATTTACAAGCGAGTGGGGTTTGAGGTTTCAGTCTGTAATGCAAATACATTCAGCATCACTAAGGCTGGTTGCCCTTGCTGGAGTGTAGGCAGTCACCCAGGATACACATGGTGGTGGTCTGAAAAAGCAGTCTGGACATGGGCTTTTTAAAAAATCTGAAAAGTGGATTCATAATGTGTCAGTCTGTAAAAGTGATTATCACTTGCCAAAAAAAAAGAGCAGTAAGTGTGCTTTCAAATTGGCAAAGAAATTTCGTTTTGTGACTAATGTGAAAACATGACTCTGTGTGCAAATAGGAATTACAGCCAGAGATTTATTGCGTTTTGCTCTGGTGATTTCACAGTTGCATTAGTAGGAAAAAGGGGGAGCGATTTTTTGGTGCAGAAGCAGACTCTTAGCACACACCCAGCTCCTTTCCATGTAGAATCATGCACAGTATTTACAAGCGAGTGGGGTTTGAGGTTTCAGTCTGTAATGCAAATACATTCAGCATCACTAAGGCTGGTTGCCCTTGCTGGAGTGTAGGCAGTCACCCAGGATACACATGGTGGTGGTCTGAAAAAGCAGTCTGGACATGGGCTTTTTAAAAAATCTGAAAAGTGGATTCATAATGTGTCAGTCTGTAAAAGTGATTATCACTTGCCAAAAAAAAAGAGCAGTAAGTGTGCTTTCAAATTGGCAAAGAAATTTCGTTTTGTGACTAATGTGAAAACATGACTCTGTGTGCAAATAGGAATTACAGCCAGAGATTTATTGCGTTTTGCTCTGGTGATTTCACAGTTGCATTAGTAGGAAAAAGGGGGAGCGATTTTTTGGTGCAGAAGCAGACTCTTAGCACACACCCAGCTCCTTTCCATGTATAATCATGCACAGTATTTACAAGCGAGTGGGGTTTGAGGTTTCAGTCTGTAATGCAAATACATTCAGCATCACTAAGGCTGGTTGCCCTTGCTGGAGTGTAGGCAGTCACCCAGGATACACATGGTGGTGGTCTGAAAAAGCAGTCTGGACATGGGCTTTTTAAAAAATCTGAAAAGTGGATTCATAATGTGTCAGTCTGTAAAAGTGATTATCACTTGCCAAAAAAAAGAGCAGTAAGTGTGCTTTCAAATTGGCAAAGAAATTTCGTTTTGTGACTAATGTGAAAACATGACTCTGTGTGCAAATAGAAATTACAGGCAGAGATTTATTGCGTTTTGCTCTGGTGATTTCACAGTTGCATTAGTAGGAAAAAGGGGGAGCGATTTTTTGGTGCAGAAGCAGACTCTTAGCACACACCCAGCTCCTTTCCATGTATAATCATGCACAGTATTTACAAGCGAGTGGGGTTTGAGGTTTCAGTCTGTAATGCAAATACATTCAGCATCACTAAGGCTGGTTGCCCTTGCTGGAGTGTAGGCAGTCACCCAGGATACACATGGTGTTGGTCTGAAAAAGCAGTCTGGACATGGGCTTTTTAAAAAATCTGAAAAGTGGATTCATAATGTGTCAGTCTGTAAAAGTGATTATCACTTGCCAAGAAAAAAGAGCAGTAAGTGTGCTTTCAAATTGGCAAAGAAATTTCGTTTTGTGACTAATGTGAAAACATGACTCTGTGTGCAAATAGGAATTACAGGCAGAGATTTATTGCGTTTTGCTCTGGTGATTTCACAGTTGCATTAGTAGGAAAAAGTGGGAGCGATTTTTTGGTGCAGAAGCAGACTCTTAGCACACACCCAGCTCCTTTCCATGTAGAATCATGCACAGTATTTACAAGCGAGTGGGGTTTGAGGTTTCAGTCTGTAATGCAAATACATTCAGCATCACTAAGGCTGGTTGCCCTTGCTGGAGTGTAGGCAGTCACCCAGGATACACATGGTGGTGGTCTGAAAAAGCAGTCTGGACATGGGCTTTTTAAAAAATCTGAAAAGTGGATTCATAATGTGTCAGTCTGTAAAAGTGATTATCACTTGCCAAAAAAAAAGAGCAGTAAGTGTGCTTTCAAATTGGCAAAGAAATTTCGTTTTGTGACTAATGTGAAAACATGACTCTGTGTGCAAATAGGAATTACAGGCAGAGATTTATTGCGTTTTGCTCTGGTGATTTCACAGTTGCATTAGATGGAAAAAGGGGGAGCGATTTTTTGGTGCAGAAGCAGACTCTTAGCACACACCCAGCTGTTTTCCATGTAGAATCATGCACAGTATTTACAAGCGAGTGGGGTTTGAGGTTTCAGTCTGTAATGCAAATACATTCAGCATCACTAAGGCTGGTTGCCCTTGCTGGAGTGTAGACAGTCACCCAGGATACACATGGTGGTGGTCTGAAAAAGCAGTCTGGACATGGGCTTTTTAAAAAATCTAAAAAGTGGATTCATAATGTGTCAGTCTGTAAAAGTGATTATCACTTGCCAAAAAAAAAGAGCAGTAAGTGTGCTTTCAAATTGGCAAAGAAATTTCGTTTTGTGACTAATGTGAAAACATGACTCTGTGTGCAAATAGGAATTACAGCCAGAGATTTATTGCGTTTTGCTCTGGTGATTTCACAGTTGCATTAGTAGGAAAAAGGGGGAGCGATTTTTTGGTGCAGAAGCAGACTCTTAGCACACACCCAGCTCCTTTCCATGTATAATCATGCACAGTATTTACAAGCGAGTGGGGTTTGAGGTTTCAGTCTGTAATGCAAATACATTCAGCATCACTAAGGCTGGTTGCCCTTGCTGGAGTGTAGGCAGTCACCCAGGATACACATGGTGGTGGTCTGAAAAAGCAGTCTGGACATGGGCTTTTTAAAAAATCTGAAAAGTGGATTCATAATGTGTCAGTCTGTAAAAGTGATTATCACTTGCCAAAAAAAAAGAGCAGTAAGTGTGCTTTCAAATTGGCAAAGAAATTTCGTTTTGTGACTAATGTGAAAACATGACTCTGTGTGCAAATAGGAATTACAGGCAGAGATTTATTGCGTTTTGCTCTGGTGATTTCACAGTTGCATTAGTAGGAAAAAGGGGGAGCGATTTTTTGGTGCAGAAGCAGACTCTTAGCACACACCCAGCTCCTTTCCATGTAGAATCATGCACAGTATTTACAAGCGAGTGGGGTTTGAGGTTTCAGTCTGTAATGCAAATACATTCAGCATCACTAAGGCTGGTTGCCCTTGCTGGAGTGTAGGCAGTCACCCAGGATACACATGGTGGTGGTCTGAAAAAGCAGTCTGGACATGGGCTTTTAAAAAAATCTGAACAGTGGATTCATAATGTGTTAGTCTGTAAAAGTGATTATCACTTGCCAAAAAAAAAGAGCAATAAGTGTGCTTTCAAATTGGCAAAGAAATTTCGTTTTGTGACTAATGTGAAAACATGACTCTGTGTGCAAATAGGAATTACAGGCAGAGATTTATTGCGTTTTGCTCTGGTGATTTCACAGTTGCATTAGATGGAAAAAGGGGGAGCGATTTTTTGGTGCAGAAGCAGACTCTTAGCACACACCCAGCTGTTTTCCATGTAGAATCATGCACAGTATTTACAAGCGAGTGGGGTTTGAGGTTTCAGTCTGTAATGCAAATACATTCAGCATCACTAAGGCTGGTTGCCCTTGCTGGAGTGTAGACAGTCACCCAGTATACACATTGTGGTGGTCTGAAAAAGCAGTCTGGACATGGGCTTTTTAAAAAATCTAAAAAGTGGATTCATAATGTGTCAGTCTGTAAAAGTGATTATCACTTGCCAAAAAAAAGAGCAGTAAGTGTGCTTTCAAATTGGCAAAGAAATTTCGTTTTGTGACTAATGTGAAAACATGACTCTGTGTGCAAATAGGAATTACAGCCAGAGATTTATTGCGTTTTGCTCTGGTGATTTCACAGTTGCATTAGTAGGAAAAAGGGGGAGCGATTTTTTGGTGCAGAAGCAGACTCTTAGCACACACCCAGCTGCTTTCCATGTATAATCATGCACAGTATTTACAAGCGAGTGGGGTTTGAGGTTTCAGTCTGTAATGCAAATACATTCAGCATCACTAAGGCTGGTTGCCCTTGCTGGAGTGTAGGCAGTCACCCAGGATACACATGGTGGTGGTCTGAAAAAGCAGTCTGGACATGGGCTTTTTAAAAAATCTGAAAAGTGGATTCATAATGTGTCAGTCTGTAAAAGTGATTATCACTTGCCAAAAAAAAAGAGCAGTAAGTGTGCTTTCAAATTGGCAAAGAAATTTCGTTTTGTGACTAATGTGAAAACATGACTCTGTGTGCAAATAGGAATTACAGGCAGAGATTTATTGCGTTTTGCTCTGGTGATTTCACAGTTGCATTAGTAGGAAAAAGGGGGAGCGATTTTTTGGTGCAGAAGCAGACTCTTAGCACACACCCAGCTGCTTTCCATGTAGAATCATGCACAGTATTTACAAGCGAGTGGGGTTTGAGGTTTCAGTCAGTAATGTAAATACATTCAGCATCACTAAGGCTGATTGCCCTTGCTGGAGTGTAGGCAGTCACCCAGGTTACACATGGTGGTGGTCTGAAAAAGCAGTTTGGACATGTGCTTTTAAAAAAATCTGAAAAGTGGATTTATAATGTGTCAGTCTGTAAAAGTGATTATCACTTGCCAAAAAAAAGAGTAATAAGTGTGTTTTCAAATTGGCAAAGAAATTACGTTTTGTGACTATTGTGAAAAGAAATGTAGTAATATATTTAAATAAAATAAAGGATTTTTTTTTTAGTTTTTTTCAGGTATTGCTGAAGAGCAGTGAACAAAATTTAAGATGCCTACAAAATCCAGAGTTAAAAAAACCCACAAAAAAACCTATATTTGAAGACAACTGGAGGACCAAAGTTAGTAGAAGATGCTCATGTTGGGAAAAAGAAAAAATCTTCTGGTAAGCAGACAAAACAATTTCTAAAAAATATATTCAAAAGAAGGAAAAATGTACAAAATGTCTGTACTGGAAAGAATGTTTTGAAAAGAAAAGGACAGGAAAAAATTGAGAATTTAGTTAATGCAAATATACCTTCTGCAACTGAAAAGATTTACATAAATAGAAAAACAGCGTTTAAAGAGATACGTAGAAAAATGTTTCAGAGAAGAGTTATGTCCAATTTGATAAAGGATGTGAAGAAATATAATCAAAAGACTAAGTTTTATAAAAGAAAAAAAGAAATTGAAGCCATTGCAGCAAAGGCATTAGAATTAAAAAGGAAACTATTCATTTTAATTTTGAATAGGATGCGTACATTAGACAAAATGGTTAATGTACTGAAATCACATAGCAAAAGGAAAAGAGTAGTGAACAGAACAAACTTTTGTAAAGTGTTTTTAGGAAAGTGGATGCATAGTTCAAGTAGTGAAACTTTTTTTAATGAAGAGAGCTATTTTCAAAGTAATAGTTTGCTGCATGCAGTTGACACCAGAGGTCGTGCTTACGAAGTGAAAAATGGTTGCATAATGGAGAAGGAGATAATGGTTCCAAGAGATGAGGTACAAGTGATGGCGGATGAGGCTATGGGGAGACGTCCTAAAGCCCCAGTGTACACTTGGAATTGTAGTAGTATTTGCACTGTGCGTCAGGAATCTATTGACAAATTTCGTGAGTTTCTAAGAGAATATAGTAAAAAAAGTATAAAACAGAAGATTAAGGTGCTTCAAAGTCTGGATCCATGCAGAGTGAGAGAGAATACTGGTTTGCAGGGTCATTCTCTGGCTTGTCTATCTAGAAAAGTGTGTAACAGTGTTTTCCATCATTTTAGGATGCTGGCTGTTCATCATACTGAAATGAGAAAGTTTGTGAGACGGTTGTATTTTGCCAAAAGTCCAGCAATAAAGTTAAATGAATTGAATAGGGCTCTGTTCCGAGGAACGGTATCAGATGTAGAGAAGGTTGTTGATGAAATTCAGTTTTGTTACTTTGGTCCTGAACAAAACAGTGCAGAGAAGGACACAGTAAATGAGGAAGAAGTGGAAGAGAATGTAGAACCCTCTGAAAGTAACACATTTAATGATCACATAACAAAATTTGCAATAATCTCTAATGAAAGACCAAATTTTACTTGTATTTGTTGCCGCAGAACTCATAATAGAAAACAAACTAGGAATGTTGATCTCTACAGAAAGAGTGAAAATGAAGATAATTATAAGTGGAAGGATTTTGCCACATATATATTTCTTGAAAATTGTTTTGATTTGGGTGAAGATCAGCGTATTTGTAAATACTGTTACAACAAGTTAGAGGAAAATAGAATGCCGACCAGAGCTGTACATAATAATTTAGAATTGGATGCTATTCCTGCTGAACTTTCTGAATTAAATACATATGAGTCTATACTCATTCAATGTGTTCATCCGTTCCAGACCATAGTACGTATGGAGCCCAAAACTGGTAAATTACCTCCTTCAGATTTACTGAGAGGTTTAAAAGGTAGAGTGGTGTATTTGCCCTTGGATTTGAAAAAAAATATGGAAACTATTGATGCGGATACTTTGGAAACTGAACCATTATTCTGGTTAATGGTGTACCTACAAAGAATAAGAAGATTTGGTAGGAGCTGGTAGATGTGCGGAAAGTACAAAGAGCAAATTTGTATTTGAAAAGGAATAACAAATGGTATGAATCAATTTATATAGAAGAAGAAGATTTACAAGAAGACACAGAAACACCAACTGGACAAATTGAAGAAAGCAAAAGGAACTCCCGTGAGTGTATGGGAGGAGAGCTTGGAAGCTCGATGTTTTCCCCAGCTGTTTCCTAAAGGAAAAGGAGGACGATACGATGAACGTCCGGAACAGATTCCAGCTTCTGAGTATCGGACTACAAGACTATATGCTGAAGATCCCAGATTTCGACAAAGTATTCCTTATTTGTTCCATCTTTTATTTGAAAGTGATTTGTCTGCACTGTCTTATGCAGTAAATCACATTTTAAAAAGTGGAGTACATTTACAAAATGTATCTGCTAAGGATTTTATGGAGAAAGTGCAGCACCGAGATGATCATTTGGAAACACAACTGATCAATCTGATGGCTTGTCAGCGTGGGACAAATGAATATTGGTACCAACGCCATGGTGAATTAAAATGCATGTTACGGAATTTAGGAACACCAACATGGTTCGTTACCCTAAGCTGTGCTGAGTACGCTTGGGATGATTTACTGGATTTTCTACGAGAGGCAAATTCAAACATTAAAAACATCGAATACAAGACAGCAGGAGAACTGTGCTCATTGGATCCGGTTAATGTTTGCAGATATTTCAATCATAGATTTGAGGCTATGATGTCCTTCATCTGCAATAAAAAAAATCCACCTCTTGGAGAAGTAGTAGATTTCTTTTGGAGAAAAGAGTACCAGGCAAGAGGTGCTCCTCATATTCATATGCTGTTGTGGATCAAGGATGCCCCAAAGTTTGGAACAGATACTGATGAAGCAGTGTTATCTTACATTGAAGAATATGCAACATGTGCTATACCAAAAAGCACAGAAGAGAAAAAGTTAAAGGAGCAAGTTATACGTTTCCAAAGTCATCGGTGTGGAAAATACTGTCGACGGAAATACAAGCGCAAATATAAATACTACACTAAATGTCGATTTGGATTTCCTAGACCTGTTCTTTCAAATGGAAGAGTAAACAGTTTTATGTCAGCTGTGAGACATACTATCACAAGAAAATCACCTAAGAATACCTACAACCTAAAAAGAAAAGAAGAATCAAAAAATATAAATGACTACAACCCAGTCATTTTATCCATGTGGAACGCTAACATGGATATACAGTATGTAGCTGACAATTCCATTGCTGTTGCTCGATATGTAACGTCTTACATTACGAAATCAGAAAAAACAGAATTGAAGGAAATGTGGGAAGAGATTTCTCACGAGAAGACTGTCAGTAAGAAGCTGTACAGTTTCAGTTTGAGGATGTTATCGCATCGAGAAATTGGATCCTACGAATGTTCAGATAGGTTATCTTCTGCAAGTCTCTACTCTAAATCAAGAAGAATAATTTGGCCAAGTTTAGGCCTTGCAGCAATGAGAAATCGGGTACTAAAATCTGTTGGAGAAATTGAATATTTGGCCGAGAATGACCCAGAAAGTACAGATATTTTGAAATCAAACATGTTGGACACATATTATCCCAAGAGAAGTCAACATCTGGAGAACATGTGTCTCTATGAAGTGCTGCAGAACTACATTTATTCACGGAAAGCCGCAGAAGACATCAACAATGGAAAATATAAAGTCATTGGTGAGGAAGGATGTTTGGTGAAGCAAACAAAAGGAAGTTTGATAAATCACAGGAAGCTGAGTTGTGACACTACTGACAAGAAGGAATTTTACTACTTGGCTCTTTTACAGTTGTTTAAACCATGGCGTACAGAGGATGAACTACTGGGAGAATTTCAAAGCTATGAAGATTCTTTTAATGCTTGCAAAGACAGCATACAATGCAGTACATTCTCAAGTTATCTGCAAATGTTAAATGAAGAAATTGAACAGGAAACTACAATTGCAGCAGAAATAGCTAGAGACAGTTCTCAGGACAGCCAAAGTTCAGAAACACTCAGTCAAGATCCCCTAGGACAACCAATCGTTGAAAATGAAGCATCAATAGCCATGAATGAAGTGGAAACGGCTATGAATCAAGCTCAAGAAGAATTTATAGACTTACAAAATTTGGAAAGACAACTGAATGAAGAGCAGCAACAAATTTATGAAGAGATCAGAAAAAAAATTGATCACGGATTTCTACATGAAAAAAAAGAGTGCTCATGCACATCATTTTATCCAATCAGGATGTATGTAAGCGGACAAGCTGGAACTGGAAAAAGTTTCCTAATTAAAGTCATCAGAAGCTACCTACAGCAAAAAACGGATTCTACTTTGTCTTGTGTGGTTACTGCTCCAACTGGGTTAGCAGCATATAACATAAAAGGAATCACTTTACATCGTTTGCTAATGTTACCAGTGGAGCATGAGAACAAAATACAATACAACAAGCTAACTGGAGAAGCATCCTTGGAAGTTTCAAGAGTATTGAAGAAGATGCAAGTTCTCATTATTGATGAGGTGAGCATGGTTTCAAACTTAATGCTTGCCTTTGTGCATTTAAGAATGCAGCAAATTTTGAAGACAGACTATGACATGTTATTTGGTGGAAAACACGTCATAGTTTTTGGAGATCTTTTGCAACTTACTCCAGTTAAAGGACAACCAGTGTTTAATACTGTCACACATGAAGACACGAAGAAGTCATTGGGAAGCATCGGAAATACAAATATTTGGTCCTTCTTTGAGTACAAGGAACTTACTACTAATATGAGGCAAGCAAGCGATGAAGAATATGGAAGTATTCTGAAAGATATCAGAATTGGACTACTCACAGAAGTTGGCAAAAAAGCATTACAGAGTCGGCTGCTACATAATTTATTTCCAAAGGAAGAAATAGTTGCAGAGAAGATATACAAGAACATTGCAGAAAACAAAAGTGTCATCTGCTTAATGCCAACTCTACGTGAATGCTCAATATTCAATGAGGAGCTTTTGAAATTGGAAAAGGAAGAGATCAGGAAATTGGAAGCAGTGGACAAAATTGAGGATGGAAGAATTACTGTCACAGTAACAGGCACACTGAAAAATAAATTGGATTCACTAGAGAAGAACATTTCCATAACAGCTGGATTAGAAAAAAATCTATATGTTTGCATGAACTGTAGAGTATTTTTAAGGAGAAATTTGGATGTTGAAAAAGGTTTAGTTAATGGAGCTATGGGAAGAGTTGTGGGTTTTATTAATTATCAGAAAAAAGATGGAATTGAATGTTTAAAAATAAAATTTGATCAGATAGAAGAAGTTAAAGACATTTGTCTTTGTTCAGTTCGTTTCATGCTTGTGAAAGACTTATATGTACGTAGGAAGCAGTTTCCGTTTTCTCTAGCATATGCTGTAACTATTCACAAGTCTCAAGGATTAACTGTAGATTGTGCTTTTGTGAACATTGGTTCAACTGTGTTCAAAGAAGGTATGGCATATGTTGCTTTGTCACGAGTGAAAACATTATCAGGTTTATTCATGATAGACTTTGATGACTCAAAAGTTAGTGCTGATACAAATTGTGTAAAGGAGTATAATAGATTAAGAAGAAGCTATGCTCCTCATTTAGGTCAGTATCCTGTGTTGGAGAAACGTGTAGTTTCTCGTAAAAGGAGAAATGAGAATATCTGTAATGAAGATGTAGAGAGGAGGAAAAAAAAGAGGAGTGATGTAATTGCAAGCAAAAAGAGTAAGGAAAAAGAAGAACAGGTTGTAGGATGTCATTTTGAAAATAGCTCTGGTGTCAACTGCTACGCTAATGTAGTGCTGAATGTTGCATTTTATCTGGAAAGTTTGCAAGAGCAGATAATAGTAAATCAGGGAAAAAGGTTCTGTTCTGAGCTGAGTCTCCTTTTTCAAAAGCTGAGTAATGATAAAACTCAAATAGAAAGTGCTACTGAAATTAGAAAACTTTTAGATGTATGTTCAGGACGAACACAGTTTTCTCAAAATGAACAGCAAGATGCACACGAATTTTTGATGTTTTTTCTTCAGGTACTGGAAGAAGAAGAAGTTGCAATTGATAATTTATTTGGTCTCTCTTATAAATGGGAACATAGTTGTGAAAACTGTTATAATATATGTGGCTCTAATGTTGATAATGAAAGGTTTATTTTTTTGACATTGCCAGAGAGTAAAACAGTCACTTTTGCTAAATTAGTTAAAGATGCTAATCATAGCATGCAATGCGGTGAGTGTCAATCTGACATGTTTTCAACATTAATTTTAAAGGAATACGGACAGTATGTAATTTTAATGATGCAACGATGTAGAGCTGATGGTTCAAAATTGGATACTTTAATAAAGAAGTTTACAGGACAGCAATTATCAATTTCAGGAAAAACTTTTGTAACTGTTGCAATAATTTTCCATGAAGGACCTACTGTTACTTCTGGACATTACACAGTTTATCTTAAATGTGAAAAAGGCTGGACACTGTGTAATGATTCCCAATTGGTATTTAAGCAACGTTTGCCTTTTGATTTAGCAAATTCCTATCTAATCTTCCTGAAACCTAAATTTTAGAGAGACTTGGCAAGATCTGGACAAAACAATTTTACCATTTTATTGGATTACCATTGGAATTTTCAAAAATAAAGATTTTTTAAATTATCATTTGGCCTAATGGAAAGATAACCAATTGTAATGTGGACTTTTTAAATTTTTAATGAAACTTTCGAAAACCAAAAATTTAGAGAAAATCGGTAACATCTGCACAATTTAAATTTTGGAATGTTATTGGAGTGCCATTGGAAATTTTTTCAAAAAAGATTTTTTAAATTACTATTTGGCCATGTGGAAAGGTAACCAATTCTATTGTGGACTTAATAAATTATTAATAAATCTTTCGGGAACCAATATGTTACAGAGAATCGGTGAGATCTGTACAAATAAAACTTTAGAATTTTATTGGATTACCATTGGAAATTTAATCCAAAAAGAATTTTAAAATTACTATTTGGCCTAAAGAAAATGGAACCAGATGTATTGTGGAGTTATTTGAGATATAATATTGTGATTATACTTCTGAAACAAAAATATCAGACGGTATTTTAAAGAAATAAGTATTGATATTAGATGATATTTTTTTAGAATATTATGCATTTCTATAATGTTAAGTTTAAGTAAAAAGAGATTCTGGGCTTTTTTAATACAATCTTTGAGATTGTTATTTTTTTTTTTGCCCGCTGTTAAATGATGAATGCAATTGCTTTCACAATTTATAGTGAAATGCAATATATTCTGAAAACAGCAAAAATAAGGCAAAAATATTTTTTGATAAATATGTAAATATGTGTACTGTATTATAAAATGTTTTAAAAATATTAATACTTTTTTCTTTTTTTTCAGATTGATATAGAAAATTTTCGAAAACTAGAACCATTTTTAAAGCAATTTTTTTAAAAAACAAATGAATAAATATTTTTTGGAGTGGGTATGGTAAGTCAATAATAATAATTGTAGTCTCTCAAGGACCTTGTAATGTGATAATTGATTTTTAGTGTTTTTAAAAAAAAAAAAAAAAATAAGCGCACCGTACGCGTACGGTAAAAAAAAAAAAAAAAAAGTTTTAAAAAACATATATAAAAAAAAGATGAAAGATAAGGTTGGCTCTTAAAAGAGCCGTTGTGTTCATGCAGGGACAAAGGAAAGAAAGATTGGGAATATTAGACGGTACGACAAGTGTGCTGATCTATTTTACTGTTCACCAGGGAAACACTGGTCTCCCTATAAGTAATTAGATCGTGACAAGTGGCGCACCGTACTTCAACCCTCGCAAACCGAGGGTTAATTTCCAGAGGGCCAGAAAAAGGAGATGCTCCCCCCACAGATGAAGGGCTCACCTGACCTGCAGAAGAAGGACTCGGCCCTGCAGATGATGGTCCAGGCTGAGCTGCTGTGGATGTGCTTGGTTGACTTACTGAAGGGTTACCTCCAGTAAGTCGAGCATGTGTCCTTCTGTGTACATCCTTGAGGTGTCTCATCATGGTATGATTCCCAAAGGAATACTTCCTGTCAGGATTACCTCTTGAAAGTACACGCTTACACAGCTTACAAGTTACTAAGGGTGCATTTACCTTTTGCTGGCCTTCAGGAAAAGTAAAATAATCCCATACATAAGAGGTCTTTTGTTTCCTCGCTCTCTGCCTCAAGGTAGTGCTGCTAGTGCTAGCCTCACTCTCAGAAGGGCTCTGCTGTTCTGCCATCGTATCACAAAGACAACCCAGCTCCTTCTCCTAAGGGATCACAAGCAGAAATGAGGGGAATGGGTGTGGTGTAGGAGAGTTCTAGAACTGAAAGTAGTTTCAACCAATCAAAAGTTGTGTTTCATGATCACATGACCTACCGTACGCTTACGGTACGCTTACGGTACGCTTACGGCAAAAGTACGCATGCGCGTAAAAAAGACACGCGCTTGCGCGCATGCGCTTAACAGTCACTCCCCGACACTTCCGCGTAACGTGCGCGTGTAGCGTACACGCGTACACGTCCCACGCAGAGTACGCGCGGCTACGCAAATTGCGTAAATATACGCAAACAGCGTAGATAAATTACGGACGTTGCGTAAACCGTACGCTTACCGTAAGCTTACGGTACGCGTACTAAAAAAAAATAAAAAAAAGGAAAAAATGTACTGCAAATACATTTTACATGTTTATTTTATAAAATTTATTAAAAAAAACATATTAAAGAATTTTAAAAATTTAACCATAGTCTTTATAAAAGGATAGAAAAATAAAATAAAAATAGTTTAAAAAAATAGAAGAAAAAAAAAAAAATGAGCATTTAAAAAACCTTGCAAATTCACTGAAAAAACCATGGGTTTCACACACGTTATAGTTAGGAATTAGCATTTAAAAAACCTTGCAAATTCACTGAAAAAACCATGGGTTTCACACACGTTATAGTTAGGAATTAGCATTTAAAAAACCTTAGAAATTCAATGAAAAAACCAAAGGTTTCACACATGTTATAGTTAGCTGGACATTTCACTCGTAAAAAACCAATGAAATTCCCCCGTTATAGTTAGTTCAGCTAACTATAACTCGCGCGCCCGCAATGCACTGCTGATGACGTCACATATTACATCACTCATGACATGGTCAGTGACATCACTCATGACATCACTGATGACATCTCAAATGACATCACTGATGACATCACTGATGACATCATCCTTGTGATAGAGTGGCAGACCTCCTCTTCCCCTAATATAACCTTTGATACACACATTCAAAAATAGAAATTAAAATTTTAAAAACAATGGACATACCAATACCAGTTACAACAACCTATACAGTAATTCTAAGATCCAAATACACATCCACTCATTCACCAACAGTCCTATACAGTCACTCATACATGTACTCACTCATCATATGTACTCATACACGTATACATCCTGTTACACAATGCCACTCATCCATAGAGGTACTCACACACATAGTCACTCATGCTAATAAAGAAACAAACATACATTTACTTGCATATACAGTTATACACACACCGCCACACTTACTTCTACAGAAACTTACACATACTTAGTCTTTTAAACAATCACTTATAGAAACACATACTTATTCATACAGGAACTCTTCCAATCTCTCACTCTCACATATACTCGCTTATATACACCAATAGTGACATATACTAGTTTAAAAAATAAGTAGTTACTCATAGAGACACTATTGAGACAGTCATTCACTCACTAACACACCCATGCACACACTCATCCACCCATAGAGTCCTGCACACATGCTGTCTTCAACACATACAAAGAGTGAGTCATTCATTCATGCACCTATGCACTACGTAATACCCCCCACCGAACCATACAGACATCAGACACTGATACTCAAAAAAACAACTAATAACCTATATAGACACTCATGTAGCTACTCACCAACCCATGCAGCCACTTATACACAAAGTGAGAGACTGATACAGATATTTACATATTTAAACATTACTCACTAAGCCATGTATTCACTAAGATACACTTAATCAGTCAGTTATACAATCAATTTTTCAAAAACAATTCATCCATTTAGACACTTATATACCCATTTATTCTTCCATCGACCTTGAGATATACATATATAAAACATATGTAATTTTCTGAAAAACACACATTCTCTGGATGATGTCATCAGTGATGTCATCAGTGATGTCATTTGAGATGTCATCAGTGATGTCATGAGTGATGTCACTGACCATGTCATGAGTGATGTAATATGTGACGTCATCAGCAGTGCATTGCGGGCGCGCGAGTTATAGTTAGCTGAACTAACTATAACGGGGGAATTTCATTGGTTTTTTACGAGTGAAATGTCCAGCTAACTATAACATGTGTGAAACCTTTGGTTTTTTCATTGAATTTATAAGGTTTTTTAAATGCTAATTCCTAACTATAACGTGTGTGAAACCCATGGTTTTTTCAGTGAATATATATATATATATTACCTACTGGCGGTCGCCAGTAGGTAGTTATAGTTAGGACCCCTTTTCCATAGGAAATCCGCAACATTCTATTTTGAATAACTTTATCGCCGGTCGATGAATCCTCGCGAATTTCTCAAAATAGGTGGGGCGCTACGCTCCGCTCCTACCCTGAAAGTCTCGGGGGGATACGTCAAGCGGGGGCTGAGATAAAAGGGGGGTCCCAAAACGCGTTTTTCCCATGCATTTTTCCATAGGACCTTTAGAACGAGCTACAGCCCGAATGGCTGAACAGAATTACTAGAAATTTGGCAGAGAGGTAGTCCCTATGTCAAGGAAGTGCCTTTTGTAGGTTTGGTGTAAATCTGTTCAGTAGATTCTGAGAAAATAGCCTTTAAATCAATATATATATCTGAGCCCGCTTACGGTACGCTTACCGTACGCTTACGGTAAGCTTACGGTACACGTACGGTGGTGTGCGCGAGCGCGATTCTGATTGGCTGTTAGATCTTAGTAAACATTCGAATCGGCCGAAACCAGGAAGCGGCGGCCGCCATTTTGTGTGTTTCACTCAGAAAAAAAAGAGTGAAAACAAGAAAAGGGGGCAATGAGGAGAGTTACAGACCCCCTTACATTTGTGAGGGGGTCAAAGAAGGACAGAAAAGTACAAAGAAAACATTTATGGATTTTAAAAAAATCACGGGGTACGCGTACGGTAAGCTTACGGTAAGCGTACGGTAGAAAAAAAAAATAAAAAAATAAATGAAATTCAGATTTAAGTGTTTAGATATTAGGGGGCTCTAAAAAGAGCCGTTGTGTTTATGAAATGATTTTTTAGTGGTACCTACAAGTAAGTACCGATGCAGAGTCTAAGGTTCAAGAGGAAGACTCTGTTCCCTTCATCATTGAAGTGCACACCATCTCCTCTATAAATGTCTTGCATGTCATAACGCAAGTTGTTGTGGTAAATGGCACCCATACCATAGTCACGGAGGAAAGCAGAAACAGATTTGTTGACGTGCTTTCTTGCTTTGTCAATCTGCGGACAGAAATGATTGGACCAGTTCCATTTTTGCCTTTGGCATATGTTGGAAAACACAAAGGCAGTTTTAGGGAAAAGTGAAAACAGTTGTGCAAAGGTGTCCTTCATAAGCATTTCCAGACCTACCCCAGTCAAAGTGCCTAGGTCATTGCCACCACAGTGCACTATTATGAGGTCAGGGTGTTGGATTTGCATGAAGGATTTCACCAATGGCATCAATTGGTGCCATTTTAATCCTCTCTGACCAATCCATTTAATGTCTACATTTGGCAAAGCAAGGTCTCTCACCATATCTGTTTTCTCTGCAAACTTTTCACTCCAGAAGACATAGCTGTGCCCTACAATCCACACTGTGAACATCTTCAAAGGAGAACTGGATGCACTCAGGAGGTGTCTTTCAGTAGAATGGCAAAATGAAAAGAAAGACAGTTTGGAAATGGAGGCATACATATTTTTTACAAAACAAAAAGAACTGATTGGCTGTTTCATACCATTCTAGAATAAAAACTAGGCTGTATGTGTAAATTAATAGAAGCATGTTTTGTATTGGTACAAAAAAATGTGTTACCAAAGAACAGTACTATGGATTTGCTGTTAGGTTTGAAAAGTCAAGCACTCTTGCTCTGTGGAATTGAAACATTGTGTGGCGAACTTCTGACCTAACTCCACACAGCAGTGTTCCATGAGCTGTTGCTATGGTAGCAGGCAGAAGTCAAGTTGGGGGAAGGGTACTAGGCAGAAGTCAAGTTGGGGGCAAGGTACTTTTGGAAAAGGGTTGGTTTTCAACCAATAGAAATGTGTGATTACATTTGAAAAAAAGGGGGAAGCACTGAGATTTGAAACTTACATGTATATGTGTGGAAAAATAGAGGGAAAGTTTGCCATTATCTGGTTCTGCTGAGAGGAGAGAGGTGAACAGAACAGAGATCCTGGCTCTGATAATCTGCTGTTTGAGTGCCACATTTCTTTCACAACTAACTAATTTTAAAGGTGAGTTTAGAGTTTGAGAGGAGATGTATATGGTAAATTAAGAAATGAATAATAGAAATGTAATTCTTTTTGTTGAAGTTGTGTTTATTATTTTCTGTTTTGGGAGAAATTTAAATGTGAGGAACATGTAAAATAATATGGACTATGTTTTCACGATAAATTAAGGTGTACTGGAAAAAAAAAGAATAGTTTAAGGGTTTGAGGTTGGACTCAGTAATGCAAATACATTCAGCATCACTAAGGCTGGTTGCCCTTGCTGGAATGTAGGCAGCCACCCAGGTTACACATGGTGGTGGTCTGAAAAAGCAGCTTGGACATGTGCATTTAAAAAAATCAAAAAAGTGGTTTCATAATGTGTCAGTCTGTAAAAGTGATTTTCACTTGCCAAAAAAAAAGAGCAGTAAGTGTGCATTCAAATTGGCAAAGAAATTTCGTTTTGGGACTAATGTGAAAACATGACTCTGTGTGGAAATAGGAATTACAGGCAGAGATTTATTGCGTTTTTTTCTGGTGATTTCACAGTTGCATTAGTAGGAAAAAGGGGGAGCGATTTTTTTGGGGAAGAAGCAGACTCTTAGCACACACCCATCTGCTTGCCATGTATAATCATGCACAGTATTTACAAGCGAGTGGGGTTTTCAGGTTTCAGTCTGTAATGCAAATACATTCAGCATCACTAAGGCTGGTTGCCCTTGCTGGAATGTAGGCAGCCACCCAGGTTACACATGGTGGTGGTCTGAAAAAGCAGTTTGGACATGTGCATTTAAAAAAATCAAAAAAGTGGTTTCATAATGTGTCAGTCTTTAAAAGTGATTTTCACTTGCCCAAAAAAAAGAGCAGTAAGTGTGCATTCAAATTGGCAAAGAAATTTCGTTTTGGGACTAATGTGAAAACATGACTCTGTGTGGAAATAGGAATTACAGACAGAGATTTATTGCGTTTTTTTCTGGTGATTTCACAGTTGCATTAGTAGGAAAAAGGGGGAGCGATTTTTTGGGGGAAGAAGCAGACTCTTAGCACACACCCATCTGCTTGCCATGTATAATCATGCACAGTATTTACAAGCGAGTGGGGTTTTCAGGTTTCAGTCTGTAATGCAAATACATTCAGCATCACTAAGGCTGGTTGCCCTTGCTGGAATGTAGGCAGCCACCCAGGTTACACATGGTGGTGGTCTGAAAAAGCAGTTTGGACATGGGCTTTTTAAAAAAACTGAAAAGTGGTTTCATAATGTGTCAGTCTGTAAAAGTGATTTTCACTTGCCAAAAAAAAAGAGCAGTAAGTGTGCATTTAAATTGGCAAAGAAATTTCGTTTTGGGACTAATGTGAAAACATGACTCTGTGTGCAAAGAGGAATTACAGGCAGAGATTTATTGCGTATTGCTCTGGTAATTTTACATTTGCATTAGATGGAAAGGGGGAGCCATTTTTTGGTGCAGAAGCAGACTCTTAGCACACAGCCAGCTGCTTATCCTGTTGAATCATGCACAGTATTCACAACCGAGTTGGGTTTGAGGTTTCAGTCAGTAATGCAAATACATTCAGCATCACTAAGGCTGGTTGCCCTTGCTGGAGTGTAATGTGATAATTGATTTTTAGTGTTTTTAAAAAATAAAAAAAAAAGTACGCGCACCGTACGCGTACGGTAAAAAAAAAAAAAAACGTTTTTAAAAAAATATATAAAAAATAGATGAAAGATAAGGTTGGCTCTTAAAAGAACCGTTGTGTTCATGCAGGGACAGAGGAAAGAAAGCATGGGAAAATTATTCAAAGCGACAAATGTGCTGATCTATTTTGTTGTTCACTAGGGAAACACTGGTCTCCCTATGGCAAATTAGATCTTGACAAAAGGTGCATCGAATATCAACCCTTCGAAATCGAGGGTTCATTTCCAGAGGGCCAGCAAAAGGAGATTCTCCCCCCACAGATGAAGGGCTCACCTGACCTGCAGAAGAAGGAGTCAGCTCTGCAGATGATGGTCCAGGCTGAGCTGCTGTGGATGTACTTGCTTGTCTTTCTGAAGAGTTACCTCCAAAAAGATGACCATGTGTCCTTTTGTGTACATCCTTGAGGTGTCTCTTCATGGTATGATTCCCAAAGGAATACTTCCTGTCAGGATTACCTCTTGAAAGTACACGCTGACACAGCTTGCAAGTTACTAAGGGTGCATTCACCTTTTGCTGTCCTTCAGGAAAAGTAAAATAATCCCATACATAAGAGGGCTTTTGTTTCCTTGCTCTCTGCCTCAAAACAGTGCTGCTAGTGCTAGCCTCACTCTCAGAAGAGCTCTGCTGTTCTGCCATCGTATCACAAAGACAACCCAGCTCCTTCTCCTAAGGGATCACAAGCAGAAATGAGGGGAATGGGTGTGGTGTAGGAGAGTTCTAGAACTGAAAGTAGTTTCAACCAATCAAAAGTTGTGTTTCATGATCACATGACCTACCGTACGCTTACGGTGCGCTTACGGTACGCTTACGTCAAAAGTGCGTAAAAAAGACACTCGCTTGCGCGCATGCGCATAACAGACACTACCCGACACTTCCGCGTAACGTGCGCGTGTAGCGTACGCGCGCACGCGTCCCACGCGGAGTACGCGCGGCTACGCAAATTGCGTAACTATACGCAAGCAGCGTAGAAAAATTACGAGCGTTGCGAAAACCGTACGCTTACCGTAAGCTTACGGTACGCGTACTAAAAAAATAATTTAAAAAAAAAAAAAAAGTACTGCAAATAAATTTTACGTTTATTTTAAAAAATATATTAAAAAAAAAACATATTAAAGAATTTTAAAAATTTAGCCATAGTCTTTATAAAAGGTAAGAAAAATAAAAAAAAAATAAGTTAAAAAAAATAGAAGAAAAAAAAAACAATTAGCATTTAAAAAACCTTGCAAATTCACTGAAAAAACCATGGGTTTCACACACGTTATAGTTAGGAATTAGCATTTAAAAAACCTTAGAAATTCAGTGAAAAAACCATAGGTTTCACACACGTTATAGTTAGGAATTAGCATTTAAAAAACCTTAGAAATTCAGTGAAAAAACCATAGGTTTCACACATGTTATAGTTAGCTGGACATTTTACTCGTAAAAAACCAATGAAATTCCCCCGTTATAGTTAGTTCAGCTAACTATAACTCGCGCGCCCGCAATGCACTGCTGATGACGTCACATATTACATCACTCATGACATGGTCAGTGACATCACTCATGACATCACTGATGACATCTCAAATGACATCACTGATTGTGTTACAGGATGTTTAGGTGTATGAGTACATATGATGTGTGAGTACATGTATGAGTGACTGTATAGGATTGTTGGTGGATGAGTGGATGTGTATGTGGATCTTAGAATTACTGAATAGGTTGTTGTAACTGTTATTGGTATGTCCATTGTTTTGAAAATTTTAGTGTCTATTTTTGAATGTTTGTATCAAAGGTTATATTAGGGTGAGAGGAGGTCTACCACTCTGTCACAAGGATAATGTCATCAGTGATGTCATTTGAGATTTAGCTGAACTAACTATAACGGGGGAATTTCATTGGTTTTTTACGAGTGAAATCTCCAGCTAACTATAACATGTGTGAAACCTTTGGTTTTTTCATTAAATTTCTAAGGTTTTTTAAATGCTAATTCCTAACTATAACGTGTGTGAAACCCATGGTTTTTTCAGTGAATTTCAAAGGTTTTTTAAATGCTAATTCCTAACTATAACGTGTGTGAAACCCATGGTTTTTTCAGTGAATTTGCAAGGTTTTTTAAATGCTAATTTTTTTTTTTTTCTTCTATTTTTTTTACATATTTTTATTTTAATTTTCTATCCTTTTTTAAAGACTATGGTTAAATTTTTAAAATTCTATAATATGTTTTTTTTAATATATTTTATAAAATAAACATGTAAAATTTATTAGCAATACATTTTTTCCTTTTTTGTAATTTTTTTTTTAGTACGCGTACCGTAAGCTTAGGTAAGCGTACGGTTTACGCAACGTCCGTAATTTATCTACGCTGTTTGCGTATAGTTACGCAATTTGCGTAGCCGCGAGTACTCCGCGTGGGGCGCGTACGCGTGTACGCTACACGCGCACGTTACGCGGAAGTGTCGGGGAGTGACTGTTATGCGCATGCGCGCAAGCGCGTGTCTTTTTTATGCGCATGCGTACTTTTGCCGTAAGCGCACCGTAAGCGTACCGTAAGCGCGCGGTAGGTCATGTGATCATGAAACACAACTTTTGATTGGTTGAAACTACTTTCAGTTCTAGAACTCTCCTACACCACACCCATTCCCCTCATTTCTGCTTGTGATCCCTTAGGAGAAGGAGCTGGGTTGTCTTTGTGATACGATGGCAGAACAGCAGAGCTCTTCTGAGAGTGAGGCTAGCAGCACTACCTTGAGGCAGAGAGCGAGGAAACAAAAGACCTCTTACGTATGGGATTATTTTACTTTTCCAGAAGGCCAGCAAAAGGTAAATGCACCCTTAGTGACTTGCAAGCTGTGTAAGCGTGTACTTTCAAGAGGTAATCCTGACAGGAAGTATTTCTTTGGGAATCACACCATGATGAGACACCTTAAGGATGTACACAGAAGGACACATGCTCGACTTACTGAAGGTAACCCTTCAGTAAATCAACCAAGCACATCCACAGCAGCTCAGCCTGGACCATCATCTGCAGAGCCGACTCCTTCTTCTGCAGGTCAGGTGAGCCCTTCATCTGTGGGGGGAGCATCTCCTTTTTCTGGTCCTCTGGAAATTAACCCTCGGTTTGCGAGGGTTGAAGTACGGTGCGCCCATTGTCACGATCTAATTACTTATAGGGAGACCAGTGTTTCCCTAGTGAACAGTAAAATAGATCAGCACACTTGTCGTACCGTCTAATATTCCCAATCTTTCTTTCCTCTGTCCCTGCATGAACACAACGGCTCTTTTAAGAGCCAACCTTACCTTTCATCTATTTTTTATATATTTTTTTTAAAACTTTTTTTTTTTTTTTTTTTACGGTATGCGTACGGTACGCGTAATTTTTTTTTTTTTTTTTAAAAAACACTAAAAATCAATTATCACATTACAAGGTCCTTGAGAGACTACAATTAAAAACTGCAAATGTGATTGTAGAGAAGTGGAAAAAAGGGACCATGACATTATTGACTTACCATACCCACTCAAAAAAAGATTTATTCATTTAATTTATTTTTAATTGCTTTTAAAATGGTTATAGTTTTCGAAAATGTTCTATCTCAATCTGAAAAAAAAGAAAAAAGTATTAATATTTAATAAAACATTTAATAATACAGTACACATATTTACATATTTTTCAAAAAATATTTTTGCCTTTTTTTTGCTGTTTTCAGAAAATATTGCATTTCACTATAAATTGTGAAAGCAATTGCATTCATCATTTAACAGCAGGCAAAAAAAAATTAACAATCTCAAAGATTGTTTTTAAAAAAGCCCAGAATCTCTTTTTTCATAAACATAACTTTAAAGAAATGCATAATATTCTAAAAAAATATCATCTAATATCTATACTTATTTCTTTAAAATACCGTCTGATATTTTTGTTTCAGAAGTATAATCACAATAATATATGTCAAATAACTCCACAATACATCTGGTTCCATTTCCTTTAGGCCAAATAGTAATTTTAAAATTCTTTTTTTGTTTAATTTCCAATGGTAATCCAATAAAAAACAAAAGTTTAAATTGAACAGATGTCACCGTTTCTCTGTAACATTTTGGTTTCCGAAAGATTAATTAATAATTAAATAAGTCCACAATAGAATTGTTTACTTTTCCGCATGGCCAAATAGTAATTTTAAAAATCTTTTTTGAAAACATTTCCAATGGCAATCCAATAACATTCCAAAATTTAAATTTTGCAGATGTTACCGATTTTTTCTAAATTTTTGGTTTTCCAAAGTTTCCTTAAAAAATGGAAAAATTCCACATTACAATTGGTTACCTTTCCATTAGGCCAAATGATAATTTGTTAAATCTTTTTATTTGTAAATTCCAAATGGTAATCCAATAAAATGGTAAAATTGTTTTCTCCAGATGTTGTCAAATCTCTCTAAAATTTAGGTTTCAGGAAGATTAGATAGGAATTTGCTAAATCAAAAGGCAAACGTTGCTTAAAAATCAATTGGGAATCATTACACAGTGTCCAGCCTTTTTCACATTTAAGATAAACTGTGTAATGACCAGAAGTTACAGTAGGTCCATCATGGAAAATTATTGCAACTGTTACAAAAGTTTTTCCTGAAATTGATAATTGCTGTCCTGTAAACTTCTTTATTAAAGTATCCAATTTTGAACCATCAGCTCTACATCGTTGCATCATTAAAATTACATACTGTCTGTATTCCTTTAAAATTAATGTTGAAAACATGTCAGATTTACACTCACTGCATTGCATGCTATGATTAGCATCTTTAACTAATTTAGCAAAAGTGACTGTTTTACTCTCTGGCAATGTTAAATAAATAAACCTTTCAGAATCAACATTAGAGCCACATATATTATAACAGTTTTCACAACTATGTTCCCATTTATAAGAGAAACCAAACATATTTTGTATTTGTACCCCTTCCTCTTCCAGTACCTGAAGAAAATACATCAAGAATTCCTGTGCATCTTGCTGTACATTTTGAGAAAACTGTGTTCGTCCTGAACATACATCTAAAACTTTTCTAATTTCAGTAACACTTTCTATTTGAGTTTTATCATTACTCAGCTTTCCAAAAAGGAGACTCAGCACAGTACAGAATCTTTTTCCCTGATTTACTATTATCTGCTCTTGCAAACTTTCCAGATAAAATGCAACATTCAGCACTACATTAGCGTAGCAGTTGACACCAGAGCTATTTTCAAAATAACATCCTACAACCTGTTCTTCATTTTCCTTATTCTTTTTGCTTGCAATTACATCACTCCTCTTTTTTTTCCTCCTCTCTACATCTTCATTACAGATATTCTCATTTCTCCTTTTACGAGAAACTACACGTTTCTCCAACACAGGATACTGACCTAAATGAGGAGCATAGCTTCTTCTTAACCCCTTCGGTGCTCATGACGGAATGGTTCCGTCATGACCCACGGTTGAGCTGTGCTCATGACGGAACCATTCCGTCATGACCACACCCGCGCAAGATTCCGCCAGCACAGCGGCGGAATCTGCGCAGCATCGAAGGGGTTAATCTATTATACTCCTTTACACAGTTTGTATCAGCACTAACTTTTGAATCATCAAAGTCTATCATGAATAAACCTGATAATGTTTTCACTCGTGACAAAGCAACATATGCCATACCTTCTTTGAACACAGTTGAACCAATGTTCACAAATGCACAATCTACAGTCAATCCTTGAGACTTGTGAATAGTTACAGCATATGCTAGAGAAAACGGAAACTGCTTCCTACGTACATATAAGTCTTTCACAAGCATGAAACGAACTGTACAACAACAAATATCTTTAACTTCTTCTATCTGATCAAATTTTATTTTTAAACATTCAATTCCATCTTTTTTCTGATAATTAATAAAACCCACAACTCTTCCCATAGCTCCATTAACTAAACCTTTTTCAACATCCAAATTTCTCCTTAAAAATACTCTACAGTTCATGCAAACATATAGATTTTTTTCTAATCCAGCTGTTTTGGAAATCTTCTTCTCTAGTGAATCCAATTTATTTTTCAGTGTGCCTGTTAATGTGACAGTAATTCTTCCATCCTCAATTTTGTCCACTGCTTCCAATTTCCTGATATCTTCCTTTTCCAATTTCAAAAGCTCCTCATTGAATATTGAGCATTCACGTAGAGTTGGCATTAAGCAGATGACACTTTTGTTTTCTGCAATGTTCTTGTATATCTTCTCTGCAACTATTTCTTCCTTTGGAAATAAATTATGTAGCAGCCGAGTCTGTAATGCTTTTTTGCCAGCTTCTGTGAGTAGTCCAATCCTGATATCTTTCAGAATACTTCCATATTCTTCATCGTTTGCTTGCCTCATATTAGTTGTAAGTTCCTTGTACTCAAAGAAGGACCAAATATTTGCATTACCGATGCTTCCCAATGACTTCTTCGTGTCTTCATGTGTCACAGTATTAAACACTGGTTGTCCTTTAACTGGAGTAAGTTGCAAAAGATCTCCAAAAACTATGACGTGTTTTCCTCCAAATAACACGTCATAGTCTGACTTCAGAATTTGCTGCATTCTTAAATGCACAAAGGCAAGCATTAAGTTCGATACCATGCTCACCTCATCAATAATGAGAACTTGCATCTTCTTCAATACTCTTGAAACTTCCAAGCATGCTTCTCCAGTTAGCTTGTTGTATTGTATTTTGTTCTCATGCTCCACTGGTAACATTAGCAAACGATGTAAAGTGATTCCTTTTATGTTATATGCTGCTAACCCAGTTGGAGCAGTAACCACACAAGACAAAGTAGAATCCGTTTTTTGCTGTAGGTAGCTTCTGATGACTTTTATAAGGAAACTTTTTCCAGTTCCAGCTTGTCCGCTTACATACATCCTGATTGGATGAAATGATGTGCATGAGCACTCTTTTTTTTCATGTAGAAATCCGTGATCAATTTTGTTTCTGATCTCTTCATAAATTTGTTGCTGCTCTTGATTCAGTTGTCTTTCCAAATTTTGTAAGTCTATAAATTCTTCTTGAGCTTGATTCATAGCTGTTTCCACTTCATTCATGGCTATTGATGCTTCATTTTCAACGATTGGTTGTCCTAGGGGATCTTGACTGAGTGTTCCTGAACTTTGGCTGTCCTGAGAACTGTCTCTAGCTATTTCTGCTGCAATTGTAGTTTCCTGTTCAATTTCTTCATTTAACATTTGCAGATAAGTTGTGAATGTTCTGCATTGTATGCTGTCTTTGCAAGCATTAAATGAATCTTCATAGCTTTGAAATTCTCCCAGTAGTTCATCCTCTGTACGCCATGGTTTAAACAGCTGTAAAAGAGCCAAGTAGTAAAATTCCTTTTTGTCAGTAGTGTCGCTACTCAGCTTCCGGTGATTTATCAAACTTCCTTTTGTTTGCTTCACCAAACATCCTTCCTCACCAATAACTTTATATTTTCCATTGTTGATGTCTTCTGCGGCTTTCCGTGAATAAATGTAGTTCTGCAGCACTTCATAGAGACACATGTTCTCCAGATGATGACTTCTCTTTGGGTAATATGTATCCAACATGTTTGATTTCAAAATATCTGTACTTTCTGGGTCATTCTCGGCCAAATATTCAATTTCTCCAACAGATTTCAGTACCCGATTTCTCATTGCTGCAAGGCCTAAACTTGCCCAAATTATTCTTCTTGATTTCGAGTAGAGACTTGCAGAAGATAACCTATCTGAACATTCGTAGGATCCAATTTCTCGATGCGATAACATCTTCAAACTGAAACTGTACAGCTTCTTACTGACAGTTTTCTCGTGAGAAATCTCTTCCCACATTTCCTTCAATTCTGTTTTTTCTGATTTCGTAATGTAAGACGTTACATATCGAGCAACAGCAATGGAATTGTCAGCTACATACTGTATATCCATGTTAGCGTTCCACATGGATAAAATCACTGGGTTGTAGTCATTTATATTTTTTGATTCTTCTTTTCTTTTAAGGTTGTAGGTATTCTTAGGTGATTTTCTTGTGATAGTATGTCTCACAGCTGACATAAAACTGTTAACTCTTCCTTTTGAAAGAACAGGTCTAGGAAATCCAAATCGACATTTAGTGTAGTATTTATCTTTGCTCTTGTATTTCCGTCGACAGTATTTTCCACACCGATGACTTTGGAAACGTAAAACTTGCTCCTTTAACTTTTTCTCTTCTGTGCTTTTTGGTATAGCACATGTTGCATATTCTTCAATGTAAGATAACACTGCTTCATCAGTATCTGTTCCAAACTTTGGGGCATCCTTGATCCACAACAGCATATGAATATGAGGAGCACCTCTTGCCTGGTACTCTTTTCTCCAAAAGAAATCCACTACTTCTCCTAGAGGTGGATTTTTTTTATTGCAGATGAAGGACATCATAGTCTCAAATCTATGATTGAAATATCTGCAAACATTAACCGGATCCAATGAGCACAGTTCTCCTGCTGTTTTGTATTCGATGTTTTTAATGTTTGAATTTGCCTCTCATAGAAAATCCAGTAAATCATCCCAAGCGTACTCAGCACAGCTTAGGGTAAGGAACCATGTTGGTGTTCCTAAATTCCGTAACATGCATTTTAATTCACCATGGCGTCGGTACCAATATTCATTTGTCCCACGCTGACAAGCCATCAGATTGATCAGTTGTGTTTCCAAATGATCATCTCGGTGCTGCACTTTCTCCATAAAATCCTTAGCAGACACATTTTGTAAATGTACTCCACTTTTTAAAATGTGATTTACTGCATAAGACAGTGCAGACAAGTCGCTTTCAAATAAAAGATGGAACAAATAAGGAATACTTTGTCGAAATCTGGGATCTTCAGCATATAGTCTTGTAGTCCGATACTCAGAAGCTGGAATCTGTTCCGGACGTTCATCGTATCGTCCTCCTATTCCTTTAGGAAACAGCTGGGGAAAACATCGAGCTTCCAAGCTCTCCTCCCATACACTCACGGGAGTTCCTTTTGCTTTCTTCATCTGAAATAGATCAATATTGTCTCCCATAACTTCTTTTGAATGAAGAGGATGTATGCTAAAATGTTCATAAATTTCTTCTTCCTTTGACTTGTCCACTTTTTCAATTTGTCCAGTTGGTGTTTCTGTGTCTTCTTGTAAATCTTCTTCTTCTTCTTCTTCTATATAAATTGATTCATACCATTTGTTATTCCTTTTCAAATACAAATTTGCTCTTTGTACTTTCCGTACATCTACCAGCTCCTGCCAAATCTTCTTATTCTTTGTAGGTACACCATTAACCAGAATAATTAATGGTTCAGTTTCCAAAGTATCCGCATCAATAGTTTCCATATTTTTTTTCAAATCCAAGGGCAAATACACCACTCTACCTTTTAAACCTCTCAGTAAATCTGAAGGAGGTAATTTACCAGTTTTGGGCTCCATACGTACTATGGTCTGGAACGGATGAACACATTGAATGAGTATAGACTCATATGTATTTAATTCAGAAAGTTCAGCAGGAATAGCATCCAATTCTAAATTATTATGTACAGCTCTGGTCGGCATTCTATTTTCCTCTAACTTGTTGTAACAGTATTTACAAATACGCTGAACTTCACCCAATTCAAAACAATTTTCAAGATATATATAGGTGGCAAAATCCTTCCACTTATAATTATCTTCATTTTCACTCTTTCTGTAGAGATCAACATACCTGGTTTGTTTTCTATAATGAGTTCTGCGGCAACAAATACAAGTTATATTTGGTCTTTCATTAGAGATTATTGCAAATTTTGTTATGTGATCATTAAATGTCTTACTTACAGAGGGTTCTACATTTTCTTCCACTTCTTCCTCATTTACTGTGTCCTTCTCTGCACTGTTTTGTTCAGGACCAAAGTAACAAAACTGAATTTCATCAACAACCTTCTCTACATCTGATACCGTTCCACGGAACAGAGCCCTATTCAATTAATCTAACTTTATTGCTGGACTTTTAGCAAAATACAACCGTCTCACAAACTTTCTCATTTCAGTATGATGAACAGCCAGCATCCTAAAATGATGGAAAACACTATTACACACTTTTCTAGATAGACAAGCCAGAGAATGACCCTGCAAACCAGTATTCTCTCTCACTCTGCATGGATCTAGACTTTGAAGCACCTTAATCTTCTGTTTCACACTTTTTTTGCTATATTCTCTTAGAAACTCACGAAATGTATCAATAGATTCCTGACGCACAGTGCAAATACTACTACAATTCCAAGTGTACACTGGGGCTTTAGGACGTCTCCCCATAGCCTCATCCGCCATCACTTGTACCTCATCTCATGGAACCATTATCTCCTTCTCCATTATGCAACCATTTTTCACTTCATAAGCACGACCTCTGGTGTCAACTGCATGCAGCAAACTATTACTTTGAAAATAACTCTCTTCATTAAAAAAAGGTTCACTACTTGAACTATGCATCCATTTTCCTAAAAACACTTTACAAAAGTTTGTTCTGTTCACTACTCTTTTCCTTTTGCTATGTGATTTCAGTACATTAACCATTTTGTCTAATGTACGCATCCTATTCAAAATTAAAATGAATAGTTTCCTTTTTAATTCTAATGCCTTAGCTGCAATGGCTTCAATTTCTTTTTTTCTCTTAAAAAACGTTGCCTTTTGCTTATATTTCTTCACATCCTTTATCAAATTGGACATAACTCTCCTCTGAAACATTTTTCTACGTATCTCTTTAAACGCTGTTTTTCTGTTTAAGTTTATAGTTGCAGAAGGTATATTTTTAGTTGCAGAAGGTATATTTGCATTAACTAAATTCTCAATTTTTTCCTGTCCTTTTCGATTCAAATCATTCTTTCCAGTACAGACATTTTGTACATTTTTCCTTTTTTTGAATATGTTCCTTAGAAAATCTTTTTTTTTGCTTACCAGAAGATTTTTTCTTCTTCCCAACATGAGCATCTTCAACTAACTTAGGTCCTCCAGTTGTCTCCAAATATAGGTTTTTTTTCTGCTCTTTTTTTACTCTGGATTTTGTAGGCATCTTAAATTTTGTTCACTGCTCTTCAGCAATACCTGAAAAAAACTAAAAAAAAAATCCTTTATTTTATTTAAATATATTACTACATTTGTTTTCACATTAGTCACAAAACGAAATTTCTTTGCCAATTTGAAAGCACACTTACTGCTCTTTTTTTGGCAAGTGATAAACACTTTTACAGACTGACACATTATGAATCCACTTTTCAGATTTTTTACAAAGCACATGTCCAAACTGCTTTTTCAGACCAGCATCATTTGTAACCTGGGTGTCTGCCTACACTCCAGCAAGGGCAACCAGCCTTAGTGATGCTGAATGTATTTGCATTACTGACTGAAACCTCAAACCCCACTCGCTTGTGAATACTGTGCATGATTCCACATGGTAAGCAGCTACCTGTGTGCTAAGAGTCTGCTTCTGCACCAAAAAATGGCTCCCCCTTTCCATCTAATGCAACTGTGAAATCTCCAGAGCAATACGCAATAAATCTCTGCCTGTAATTCCTATTTGCACACAGAGTCATGTTTTCACATTAGTCACAAAACGAAATTTCTTTGCCAATTTGAAAGCACACTTACTGCTCTTTTTTTGGCAAGTGATAAACACTTTTACAGACTGACACATTATGAATCCACTTTTCAGATTTTTTACAAAGCACATGTCCAAACTGCTTTTTCAGACCAGCATCATTTGTAACCTGGGTGTCTGCCTACACTCCAGCAAGGGCAACCAGCCTTAGTGATTCTGAATGTATTTGCATTACTGACTGAAACCTCAAACCCCACTCGGTTGTAAATACTATGCATGATTCCACATGGTAGGCAGCTACCTGTGTGCTAAGAGTCAGCTTCTGCACCAAAAAAAGGCTCCCCCTTTCCATTTAATGCAACTGTGAAATCACCAGAGCAATACGCAATAAATCTCTGCCTGTAATTCCTATTTGGACACAGAGTCATGTTTTCACATTAGTCACAAAACGAAATTTCTTTGCCAATTTGAAAGCACACTTACTGCTCTTTTTTTTGGCAAGTAATAAACACTTTTACAAACTGACACATTATGAATCCACTTTTCAGATTTTTTACAAAGCACATGTCCAAACTGCTTTTTCAAACCAGCATCATTTGTAACCTGGGTGTCTGCCTACACTCCAGCAAGGGCAACCAGCCTTAGTGATGCTGAATGTATTTGCATTACTGACTGAAACCTCAAACCCCACTCGCTTGTGAATACTGTGCATGATTCCACATAGTAAGCAGCTACCTGTGTGCTAAGAGTCTGCTTCTGCACCCAAAAATGTCTCCCCCTTTCCATCTAATGCAACTGTGAAATCACCAGAGCAATACGCAATAAATCTCTGCCTGTAATTCCTATTTGCACACAGAGTCATGTTTTCACATTAGTCACAAAACGAAATTTCTTTGCCAATTTGAAAGCACACTTACTGCTCTTTTTTTTGGCAAGTGATAAACACTTTTACAGACTGACACATTATGAATCCACTTTTCAGATTTTTTACAAAGCACATGTCCAAACTGCTTTTTCAGACCAGCATCATTTGTAACCTGGGTGTCTGCCTACACTCCAGCAAGGGCAACCAGCCTTAGTGATGCTGAATGTATTTGCATTACTGACTGAAACCTCAAACCCCACTCGCTTGTGAATACTGTGCATGATTCCACATGGTAAGCAGCTACCTGTGTGCTAAGAGTCTGCTTCTCCACCAAAAAATGTCTCCCCCTTTCCATCTAATGCAACTGTGAAATCACCAGAGAAATACGCAATAAATCTCTGCCTGTAATTCCTATTTGCACACAGAGTCATGTTTTCACATTAGTCACAAAACGAAATTTCTTTGCCAATTTTAAAGCACACTTACTGCTCTTTTTTTTGGCAAGTGATAAACACTTTTACAGACTGACACATTATGAATCCACATTTCAGATTTTTTACAAAGCACATGTCCAAACTGCTTTTTCAGACCAGCATCATTTGTAACCTGGGTGTCTGCCTACACTCCAGCAAGGGCAACCAGCCTTAGTGATGCTGAATGTATTTGCATTACTGACTGAAACCTCAAACCCCACTCGCTTGTGAATACTGTGCATGATTCCACATGGTAAGCAGCTACCTGTGTGCTAAGAGTCAGCTTCTGCACCAAAAAAAGGCTCCCCCTTTCCTTCTAATGCAACTGTGAAATCACCAGAGCAATACGCAATAAATCTCTGCCTGTAATTCCTATTTGCACACAGAGTCATGTTTTCACATTAGTCACATAACGAAATTTCTTTGCCAATTTGAAAGCACACTTACTGCTCTTTTTTTTGGCAAGTGATAAACACTTTTACAGACTGACACATTATGAATCCACATTTCAGATTTTTTACAAAGCACATGTCCAAACTGCTTTTTCAGACCAGCATCATTTGTAACCTGGGTGTCTGCCTACACTCCAGCAAGGGCAACCAGCCTTAGCGATGCTGAATGTATTTGCATTACTGACTGAAACCTCAAACCCCACTCGCTTGTGAATACTGTGCATGATTCCACATGGTAAGCAGCTACCTGTGTGCTAAGAGTCTGCTTCTGCACCAAAAAATGTCTCCCCCTTTCCATCTAATGCAACTGTGAAATCACCAGAGCAATACGCAATAAATCTCTGCCTGTAATTCCTATTTGGACACAGAGTCATGTTTTCACATTAGTCACAAAACGAAATTTCTTTGCCAATTTGAAAGCACACTTACTGCTCTTTTTTTTGGCAAGTGATAAACACTTTTACAGACTGACACATTATGAATCCACTTTTCAGATTTTTTACAAAGCACATGTCCAAACTGCTTTTTCAGACCAGCATCATTTGTAACCTGGGTGTCTGCATACACTCCAGCAAGGGCAACCAGCCTTAGTGATGCTGAATGTATTTGCATTACTGACTGAAACCTCAAACCCCACTCGCTTGTGAATACTGTGCATGATTCCACATGGTAAGCAGCTACCTGTGTGCTAAGAGTCTGCTTCTGCACCAAAAAATGTCTCCCCCTTTCCATCTAATGCAACTGTGAAATCACCAGAGCAATACGCAATAAATCTCTGCCTGTAATTCCTATTTGCACACAGAGTCATGTTTTCACATTAGTCACAAAACGAAATTTCTTTGCCAATTTGAAAGCACACTTACTGCTCTTTTTTTTGGCAAGTGATAAACACTTTTACAGACTGACACATTATGAATCCACTTTTCAGATTTTTTACAAAGCACATGTCCAAACTGCTTTTTCAGACCAGCATCATTTGTAACCTGGGTGTCTGCCTACACTCCAGCAAGGGCAACCAGCCTTAGTGATGCTGAATGTATTTGCATTACTGACTGAAACCTCAAACCCCACTCGCTTGTGAATACTGTGCATGATTCCACATGGTAAGCAGCTACCTGTGTGCTAAGAGTCTGCTTCTGCACCAAAAAATGTCTCCCCCTTTCCATCTAATGCAACTGTGAAATCACCAGAGAAATACGCAATAAATCTCTGCCTGTAATTCCTATTTGCACACAGAGTCATGTTTTCACATTAGTCACAAAACGAAATTTCTTTGCCAATTTTAAAGCACACTTACTGCTCTTTTTTTTGGCAAGTGATAAACACTTTTACAGACTGACACATTATGAATCCACTTTTCAGATTTTTTACAAAGCACATGTCCAAACTGCTTTTTCAGACCAGCATCATTTGTAACCTGGGTGTCTGCCTACACTCCAGCAAGGGCAACCAGCCTTAGTGATGCTGAATGTATTTGCATTACTGACTGAAACCTCAAACCCCACTCGCTTGTGAATACTGTGCATGATTCCACATGGTAAGCAGCTACCTGTGTGCTAAGAGTCTGCTTCTGCACCAAAAAATGTCTCCCCCTTTCCATCTAATGCAACTGTGAAATCACCAGAGCAATACGCAATAAATCTCTGCCTGTAATTCCTATTTGCACACAGAGTCATGTTTTCACATTAGTCACAAAACGAAATTTCTTTGCCAATTTGAAAGCACACTTACTGCTCTTTTTTTTGGCAAGTGATAAACACTTTTACAGACTGACACATTATGAATCCACTTTTCAGATTTTTTACAAAGCACATGTCCAAACTGCTTTTTCAGACCAGCATCATTTGTAACCTGGGTGTCTGCCTACACTCCAGCAAGGGCAACCAGCCTTAGTGATGCTGAATGTATTTGCATTACTGACTGAAACCTCAAACCCCACTCGCTTGTGAATACTGTGCATGATTCCACATGGTAAGCAGCTACCTGTGTGCTAAGAGTCAGCTTCTGCACCAAAAAAAGGCTCCCCCTTTCCTTCTAATGCAACTGTGAAATCACCAGAGCAATACGCAATAAATCTCTGCCTGTAATTCCTATTTGCACACAGAGTCATGTTTTCACATTAGTCACAAAACGAAATTTCTTTGCCAATTTGAAAGCACACTTACTGCTCTTTTTTTTGGCAAGTGATAAACACTTTTACAGACTGACACATTATGAATCCACATTTCAGATTTTTTACAAAGCACATGTCCAAACTGCTTTTTCAGACCAGCATCATTTGTAACCTGGGTGTCTGCCTACACTCCAGCAAGGGCAACCAGCCTTAGTGATGCTGAATGTATTTGCATTACTGACTGAAACCTCAAACCCCACTCGCTTGTGAATACTGTGCATGATTCCACATGGTAAGCAGCTACCTGTGTGCTAAGAGTCTGCTTCTGCACCAAAAAATGTCTCCCCCTTTCCATCTAATGCAACTGTGAAATCACCAGAGCAATACGCAATAAATCTCTGCCTGTAATTCCTATTTGCACACAGAGTCATGTTTTCACATTAGTCACAAAACGAAATTTCTTTGCCAATTTGAAAGCACACTTACTGCTCTTTTTTTTGGCAAGTGATAAACACTTTTACAGACTGACACATTATGAATCCACTTTTCAGATTTTTTACAAAGCACATGTCCAAACTGCTTTTTCAGACCAGCATCATTTGTAACCTGGGTGTCTGCCTACACTCCAGCAAGGGCAACCAGCCTTAGTGATGCTGAATGTATTTGCATTACTGACTGAAACCTCAAACCCCACTCGCTTGTGAATACTGTGCATGATTCCACATGGTAAGCAGCTACCTGTGTGCTAAGAGTCTGCTTCTGCACCAAAAAATGTCTCCCCCTTTCCATCTAATGCAACTGTGAAATCACCAGAGCAATACGCAATAAATCTCTGCCTGTAATTCCTATTTGCACACAGAGTCATGTTTTCACATTAGTCACAAAACGAAATTTCTTTGCCAATTTGAAAGCACACTTACTGCTCTTTTTTTTGGCAAGTGATAAACACTTTTACAGACTGACACATTATGAATCCACTTTTCAGATTTTTTACAAAGCACATGTCCAAACTGCTTTTTCAGACCAGCATCATTTGTAACCTGGGTGTCTGCCTACACTCCAGCAAGGGTAACCAGCCTTAGTGATGCTGAATGTATTTGCATTACTGAGTCCAACCTCAAACCCTTAAACTATTCTTTTATTATACCAGTACACCTTAATTTATTGTGAAAACATAGTCCATATTATTTTACATGTTCCTCACATTTAAATTTCTCCCAAAACAGAAAATAATAAACACAACTTCAACAAAAAGAATTGCATTTCTATTATTCATTTCTTAATTTACCATATACATCCCCTCTCAGACTCTAAACTCACCTTTAAAATTAGTTAGTTGTGAAAGAAATGTGGCACTCAAACAGCAGATTATCAGAGCCAGGATCTCTGTTCTCTACACCTCTCTCCTCTCAGCAGAACCAGATAATGGCAAACTTTCCCTCCCTTTTTCCACACATATACATGTTAGTTTCAAATCTCAGTGCTTGCCCCTTTTTTTCAAATGTAATCACACATTTCTATTGGTTGAAAACCAACCCTTTTCCAAAAGTACCCTTCCCCCAACTTGACTTCTGCCTAGTACCCTTCCCCCAACTTGACTTCTGCCTGCTACCATAGCAACAGCTCATGGAACACTGCTGTGTGGAGTCAGGTCAGAAGTTCGCCAAACAATGTTTCAATTCCAAAGAGCAAGAGTGCTTGACTTTTCAAACCTAACAGCAAATCCATAGTACTGTTCTTTGGTAACACATTTTTCTGTACCAATACAAAACATGCTTCTATTAATTTACACATACAGCCTAGTTTTTATTCTAGAATGGTATGAAACAGCCAATCAGTTCTTTTTTTTTTAAAAAAAATATGTATGCCTCCATTTCCAAACTGTCTTTCTTTTCATATTGCCATTCTACTGAAAGACACCTCCTGAGTGCATCCAGTTCTCCTTTGAAGATGTTCACAGTGTGGATTGTTGGGCACAGCTATGTCTTCTGGAGTGAAAAGTATGCAGAGAAAACAGATATGGTGAGAGACCTTGCTTTGCCAAATGTAGACATTAAATGGATTGGTCAGAGAGGGTTAAAGTGGCACCAATTGATGCCATTGGTGAAATCCTTCATGCACATCCAACACCCTGACCTCATAATAGTGCACTGTGGTGGCAATGACCTAGGCACTTTGACTGGGGTAGGTCTGGAAATGCTTATGAAGGAGACCTTTGCACAACTGTTTTCACTTTTTCCTAAAACTGCCTTTGTGTTTTCTAACATATGCCAAAGGCAAAAATGGAACTGGTCCAATCATTTCTGTCCGCAGATTGACAAAGCAAGAAAGCACGTCAACAAATCTGTTTCTGCTTTCCTCCGTGACTATGGTATGGGTTCCATTTACCACAACAACTTGCGTTATGACATGCAAGACATTTATAGAGGAGATGGTGTACACTTCAATGATGCAGGGAACAGAGTCTTCCTCTTGAACCTTAGACTCTGCATCGGTACTTACTTGTAGGTACCACTAAAAAATCACTTAAGAAACACAACGGCTCTTTTTAGAGCCCCCTAATATCTAAACACTTAAATCTGATTTTCATTTCTTTTTTTATTTTTTTTTTCTACCGTACGCTTACCGTACGCGTACCCCGTGATTTTTTTTAAAATCAATAAATGTTTTCTTTGTACTTTTCTGTCCTTCTTTGACCCCCTTACAAATGTTAGGGGGTCTGTAACTCTCCTCCTTGCCCCCTTTTCTTGTTATCACTCTTTTTTTTCTGAGTGAAACACACGAAATGGCGGCCGCCGCTTCCTGGTTTCGACCGATTCGAATGTTTACTAAAATCTAAGAGCCAATCAGAATCGCGCTCGCGCACGCCACCGTACGCGTACGGTAAGCGTACCGTAAGCGCACCGTAAGCTGGCTCAGATATATATATTGATTTAAAGGCTATTTTCTCAGAATCTACTGAACAGATTTACACCAAACCTACAAAAGGCACTTCCTTGACCTGAGGACTACCTCTCTGCCAAATTTCTAGTAATTCTGTTCAGCCGTTCGGGCTGTAGCTGTGTCTAAAGGTCCTATGGAAA
Source organism: Triturus cristatus (assembly GCF_964204655.1). Lineage (NCBI taxonomy): Eukaryota > Metazoa > Chordata > Amphibia > Caudata > Salamandridae > Triturus > Triturus cristatus. The sequence continues at coordinate 302,739,303 of NC_140579.1, read as the reverse complement.
AATGCATGAGAAAAACGCGTTTTGGGACCCCCCTTTTATCTCGGTCCCCGCTTGACGAATCCCCCCGAGACTTTCAGGGAAGGAGCGGAGCGTAGCGCCCCACCTATTTTGAAAAATTCGCGAGGATTCGTCGACCGGCGCCAAAGTTATTCAAAATAGAATGTTGCGGATTTCCTATGGAAACGTGGTCCTAACTATAACTACCTACTGGCTACCGCCAGTAGGTAATATATATATATATATATATATATATATATATATATATATATATATATATATATATATATATATATTCACTGAAAAAAACATAGGTTTCACACATGTTATAGTTAGCTGGACATTTCGCTCGTAAAAAACCCTGGAAATTCCCCCGTTATAGTTAGTTCAGCTAACTATAACTCGGGCGCCCGCAATCCACTGCTGATGACGTCACATATTACATCACTCATGACATGGTCAGTGACATCACTCATGACATCACTGATGACATCTCAAATGACATCACTGATGACATCATCCAGTGAATATGTGTCTTTTTGAAAAATAAATATATTTTATATATGTATATCTAAAGGTTAATGGAAGAATAAATTGGTAAATAAGTGTCTAAATGGATGTTTTTTTTTGTAAAATTAATTGTATAACTGACTTATTAACAGTATCTTAGTGAATACTGATGACATCATCGATTGAGTATGTGTTTCTGAACAATTTTAATATGTTTAATATATATAGGGAAAGGCCAGTTGAAGAATAAGTGGGTGTACAAGTTTGTAAATGGATGATTTTCTGTGGTGCGTAACTAACTCTATGTGAGTCATTAAATGTATCTTACTGCAGACTAGTGACTAAACTGTGTAAATGTTTGTATGTGTCTGTATGTTGGTGTATAAGTGGCTGCATGGTTGTGAATAGCTATATGAGTGGCTATTTGAGTTATTGATTGTTTGTCTCAGTATCTGTATGGGTTCCTGAGTGTTTGTGTGGGTAGGGTGTGTGTTACTCTGTGACTAGATGTGTGAGTGGGTGATTCTATGGGTGCATGGTTTTAAGAGTGCATCTGTGATGCACTGTATGGTTGAGTGAGTGTATGTATGGGTATGTTAGGGATTGAATGTATACCTCAGTGGTACATTTGTGACTAACTACATATTTGAAAGGCAGTATATATGCGTGTAAGAGTATATAAGTGGGTAGATGTGAGAGTGTGTGATTGTGAGAGTGACTGTATGGATGAGTGTGTGCTTGTATCAGTGATTCTATAAGAACATAAGAATGTGTGTTAGATCTGGGGGTCTCTAGTTGGCAGGGTAGGTACCACTGTCCAAGTAGGGACCCTTGCTTCTAGTCAGGGAAAGGGGGATACACTGTTAAGATAACTCCTGCTCACCCTCTAGGTAGCTTGGCCTGAGCAGTCTAGGCTATCAAAGGCAATGTGTAAAGTATTTGTACCAACACTCACAGTAACACAGTGAAAACACCACAGATTTACTCCACACCAGTTTTAGAAAAATAAGGTATCTTTACTAAAAACTTCACAAGACCAAATACTACAGACAAACCAACATATTATTCAAAAAGGTTACTTTAAAGATAGTTCAAGAGCTTGCAGAAAGTACTCCAGGATGTAAAAGTCAGTGTCCTGCACAATGCGACTCTCAATGCACAAAATGCGACACTTTCGTGCCCAACAGTACCTGTAGTTGCGATAAGGTTCCCAAAAGCTATAACAAGGACACTTGCAAAGGCGATGCGATACTCCTGAGATTCTGGGGAGGCTTTGCAGCAGCCCTGCTTCACGCAGCAGAGGTGGATGCGCCGGCTCCGATCTGTAAGGGGAGGATGCGATGACTTTGGCCTTCGTTGCGTAGGTTTCTTAGGGGGAAGCTTCACGCACAGGTTCGATGCGACACGCTTCGATGTGGCACGATGCGCGGCGCAGCGTTGACTTCCGGCGCCGCAACTCTCGATGCGCCACGGAACGGGACTCTGCGTCGACGCACACGATGACTGGAGACTTCCACTCACCGGCAGTGGTGCGGCTCGCAAACTGGTTCTGCGACGACCCTCGCAATGTCAGGAATCTTCACGCTTCGGGACGATGCTCGACGCACTCGGCGATGCGGGGACCCTGCGTGTTGCGATGGTGCCGCGATGAAATTTTCCACGCACTCTCGTTCTTGCGACACGCAATCGGATGATGCGTTGGGTACCAGTTACTCTTTTCACGCTTCTGCTTCCCAGCTCCCAAAACACAGCAAAACGACCTCCTGAGGCCCCAAGACTGGGCAAACACTCCAAGGCAGGTCAGAACTCTCTCAGCAGAGTTCCAGGGGAGCTGGTGGTGAAGTCCTTTTGTTCCTGGGACTTCTTAACAGGGAGCCAGCTCTTCTCAGGCCCTTGGAGATCAGAATCAAAAGAAAGGGACACAGCAAAGTCCTTCCCCTCTCCTTGGCAGCAAAGCAAAACAGCAAGCAGGCAGTCTTCTCCTCTTCAGTCCTTTTCAGCTTTCTCCTTGGCAGAGGTTTCTTCTTAGTTCCAAAGTGATCTAAAGTTTTAGGTGTCTGGGGTCCTCTTCTTATACCCCTCCAAGTCTTTGTCTCTCTTTGTTCCAGTGGGGGGATTCCCCTGCTCAAACCGGTTCCTGGGTGTGCTCTGCTCTGGAGCACCTGGTTCCTTTCAGAGTGAGGGGCAGGGTCGTTAGACGCTCAGCAGGAGGTGGAGCCTTCTTTGTGCTGGCAGAGGCAGAGTCCTCAGCCTGGCCAGCAGGGGGTGGAGCCAGCATTGAGTTTGTCAGGGGCAGCCCTATTCAAACCCAGGGACTACTCCTCCCACCCATCTAAAGCAGATCTCCTAATTCACCCTGCTGCTGACTCATCCAGGCTCCTGGAGCCACCTAGCCCATCACATGACACCAGTCAGCCAACCAGCACACAGGCACACAGGAAGGTTAAACAGGAGAATAGCTACTTTCTAAAAAGTGCTATTCTCACACAGTGAATTTAAAAACCATTGTGCTAAAAAGATGTATAATTAAATTCTGAACACAGAGATACCAAACTTGGATTTTCTATCTTGCCCTTATGGGAAGATAGGCATGTAAACAGCCTTCCCCATTCTATCCTATGGGCAAGATAGCCTCTCAGCAGTGAAAAACGAAAATGGCTGTAATTCACTACCAGGGCATGTTACACACCTCAGTACATGCCCTACCTTTCAGATACACTGCACCCAGCCCAGGGGGGTACCTAGGGCCACCATAGGGATGCCTGACATGTACAGAAAGGGAAGGATAAGGCCTGGTCAGTGGGTGCACTGGCCAGGTCGACATGGCAGTCCTGGACTGCACATAGGCACTGAAAGCAGGCCTAGGACATCATTTTAGCGCTACTCCTGTGGGTGGCACAATCAGTGCTGCAGCCCACTAGTAGCATTTGAATCACCAGCCCTGGCACACTCAGTGCACTTTACTAGGGGCTAACAGGTGAAACAAATATACCAATCATGGATAACCAATCAATATAACAATTTATACAGAGAGCATATGCACTTTAGCACTGATCAGCAGTGGTAAAGTGCCCAGAGTCCTATTGCCAACAACCACAGGTCAGAAAAAATAAAGGAGGAAGAAGCAAAAAGTTTGGGGATAATGCTGCAAAAAGGGCCGTTTCCAACACAACCCCCTTCCAGCCTAAAGCCAGGGTAGACCAAGCGATACCTCGATGGGATTCCCTGCTTAGGGCGATAGAACACGGAAACTGGCCCAAACAGCAGGGCACTATTCCTGTTCTACGCCTTCCTGAACCCGGTTGGATCTCTCCATCCATACTCTCAGGGTCCACCAAGCCAACCCATGTGGAACCCTTCTCCTCACCTGTGGAAACCACCTGTGCAGCACCTAGCCTTAACTTGCTCACAGGTGTGTCCCAACAGACAGACAGCAAGCCGCAGTGACCAGTGACAGTGGTCAGGGATGAGACCTAGGCCTTATGCCCCTCAGGGCCCTCAAACCCCTGTGGCGTCAGAAGGTGGGGGGAAGTAGCCCCAGGTGCTGGGCACCCTTTGTCCACTTCTTTTCCTGTCAGGTCGGGTCTGACAACCTGGCACTGACCCACCAGCCCCGGGCCTGTATCCGGTGGCTGGAGAGGAGGCTGGGGTAGGCTTTTCCATACCCAGTCCTCCTCTTCCTTGGGGCTCTGTACCCTCCCACCTGGAGCGGTACCCCCTTCTAGAATAGTCAGGGCACCTGTGGCAGGTGTCCTGCACCATTCGCCCACCATTTCAGGGGTTCTATCCTGCAACTGGGATCCCAGGTCAGGGGGGACACCCCGGACCTGGCCCTCCATCCTAGGGTCTACACCCTCCAGGTGAACCGGGGTCAGAGGCGAGGACTACCTCCCCCTGCACCCCCTTCCAGAATTCTGCACCCTCCTACTTGGAGTGGTACACCTCAAAGACAAACTGGTAGAGACACTGCTTACAGATGTCCCTCCCTCCAGTTCAGGACCTCTCTCCAGCAACTGGTCTCCCAACCTAGGGTCTAAACCCTCAGGTTGCACCGGGATCAGAGGCGAGGACTCTCTCCCTCTGCACCCCCTTCCAGAGAGCTGCACCCTCCCCACTGGAGTGGTACCCCTGGAAGCCAAACCGGTCAGGACACAGCTTACAGATGTCCTTCCCCCCAGGTCAGGCAGATCCTGAACCTGGCCTCCCAACCCAGGGACTAAACCCTGCGGTTGCACACCTGCCTGGCATGCCAGGACTTCTGGGGACTCACACAGTATCTCCCCGAGGGTGACACATGACTCATGTGTCTCGTGACAGTCTGCCTGGCGCAGATCTCCCGGCCCCTGTCCACCTGACAGTGCGCGAAGATCCCCCAGGACAGAAGTGGTGTCACCATGGTCACTCCTAGGGGACTCAGCCCTTCTGGCTGGTCCCTGACCCACTGGTTCTCCCACTGGGGAACACATCCCCCTCTCACCCCTCAGTCTGGACTTCTGCACCCTCCCAACTGGAGCGGTACCGCCAGACACCAGAACCACTGGAGCTCTGTTTACAGAGGCTCCAGGTTCTCCTGACACTAGGAGATCCTCCTCAAATGGCCTACTAGCACTGTCTAGGCCCCCAACCTGGTGTTCCCTTAAGGAACCCTCCAGGCCCTGAGACTGGGTTTCGGGCACCTTGGGACCCACAGTCCCACACTCACCCCTTCTCCACTGAGACAGGACGTGAGCCCCTACACCCCTCCCACTACACTGGGACCTAACCGGGCTACACTGAACCTCTTCCACCTCACAGGTCTGGAAGATATCTGGGCCACTCCTTTTGGGATCACTCCCCAATGCCTCTCCAGACCTTTTGGCATCCAACCAAAGGTCTGCCTCCAACGTAAGCTCTCTGGAACCAGAGAACTCACACTCCACTGGGTGTTGGCATAGCTCTGGAAAACAGGGACTTAAAATATGCTCTCCAACAAATGAATCACCCAGCACCCCACAGTTGTTAACCAAGCTACCATTTGCCTCACCCTCCAGTGCCTCACACAAGTACCCCACACCACTCTCCTGAGATTGGCAAGACAGTACCTGACTGTCTCTGTCACACAACTCACACTCTTCTGGGCGGTCTTCACACTCACACACCAAGGTTTCTACCATGGGGGAACCCCTCTCCCGCTACCTCTCATCTAGGGTCAGTAGAGTGTCCCTCCCACCACTAGGAATATGGTCCCCTGTGCCAGTTCCCCAATCCACTTCAGGGATACTGCACTCCACTGGAACTACATCATAAACCTGAACCCCCTGGTGTATGTCAACCCCCTCCCTCAAGTTAGGCGCCACATCTCTGGGTGTTTGTACCTCTCCCTCAGCACTGGATATTACAATCTTGCTGCCACCATCTGAGCTGGACTCCACCTCCAACTCAGCAAAGCTCACTTCTTGAGCTAACCATTCTTCTTCAGCTGAGACACTCATGGCCTCAAGCCTCTCGAGCTCCAAATCAAGCTCCCTCATTCTTAATTCATGTGCCAAGGTCAATTTCAATTCTTCCAAGGCATACATCTTCTTGCTCTCCTCCTTTGCCATTTCCATTTTCATTTTTTCCATTTCATGGTCTCTCACCCTTTGATTCTCCTCCAACTCCTCTGGAGTGAGCCCCCTACTGGAATGGGAGCTGCCAGCCCTTGAGACTGGTCTGCCCACGGGCAGATCTTGGTGAACAAAACCATTCTCTTCATTTGCATCATCTTCCTCTTGGGCCTCCCAACAGGCCTTCAAGAATCTTTGTAGCACATCCTTTCTAGATCTGCTTTTCACAGGGCAACCAAGGTCTTTGCAGAATTGCTTGAGCTCCTCAACTTCGTACGAATACAGATTTTCAATGGAAAACTCCAATTCTGCCTTCTCACTTGTTGCCACTTGAGACATGATGCTCTTGAAGAGTTACTCAAAAATAGAATCAAAAATATAGTATGTGGTTGTCTATTGGTCTGCACTTAAACTAGTGATGTACACCAATTACTGTGGGTCAAGTACAAATACAAGTTCAATCCTCACCGCTGACCACCAATGTTAGATCTGGGGGTCTCTAGTTGGCAGGGTAGGTACCACTGTCCAAGTAGGGACCCTTGCTTCTAGTCAGGGAAAGGGGGGATACACTGTTAAGATAACCTCTGCTCACCCTCTAGGTAGCTTGGCCTGAGCAGTCTAGGCTATCAAAGGCAATGTGTAAAGTATTTGTACCAACACTCACAGTAACACAGTGAAAACACCACAGATTTACTCCACACCAGTTTTAGAAAAATAAGATATCTTTACTAAAAACTTCACAAGACCAAATACTGCAGACAAACCAACATATTATTCAAAAAGGTTACTTTAAAGATAGTTCAAGAGCTTGCAGAAAGTACTCCAGGATGTAAAAGTCAGTGTCCTGCACAATGCGACTCTCAATGCACAAAATGCGACACTTTCGTGCCCAACAGTACCTGTAGTTGCGATAAGGTTCCCAAAAGCTATAACAAGGAAGCTTGCAAAGGCGATGCGATACTCCTGAGATCCTGGGGAGGCTTTGCAGCAGCCCTGCTTCATGCAGCAGAGGTGGATGCGCCGGCTCCGATCTGTAAGGGGAGGATGCGATGACTTTGGCCTTCGTTGCGTAGGTTTCTTAGGGGGAAGCTTCACGCACAGGTTCGATGCGACACGCTTCAATGTGGCACGATGTGTGGTGCAGCGTTGACTTCCGGCGCCGCAACTCTCGATGCGCCACGGAACGGGACTCTGCGTCAACGCACACGATGACTGGAGACTTCCATGCACCGGCAGTGGTGCGGCTCGCAAACTGGTTCTGCGACGACCCTCGCAATGTCAGGGATCTTCACGCTTCGGGACGATGCTCGACGCACTCGGCGATGCGGGGACCCTGCGTGTTGCGATGGTGCCGCGATGAAATTTTCCACGCACTCTCGTTCTTGCGACACGCAATCGGATGATGCGTTGGGTACCAGTTACTCTTTTCACGCTTCTGCTTCCCAGCTCCCAAAACACTGCAAAACGACCTCCTGAGGCCCCAAGACTGGGCAAACACTCCAAGGCAGGTCAGAACTCTCTCAGCAGAGTTCCAGGGGAGCTGGTGGTGAAGTCCTTTTGTTCCTGGGACTTCTTAACAGGGAGCCAGCTCTTCTCAGGCCCTTGGCGATCAGAATCAAAAGAAAGGGACACAGCAAAGTCCTTCCCCTCTCCTTGGCAGCAAAGCAAAACAGCAAGCAGGCAGTCTTCTCCTCTTCAGTCCTTTTCAGCTTTCTCCTTGGCAGAGGTTTCTTCTTAGTTCCAAAGTGATCTAAAGTTTTAGGTGTCTGGGGTCCTCTTCTTATACCCCTCCAAGTCTTTGTCTCTCTTTGTTCCAGTGGGGGGATTCCCCTGCTCAAACCGGTTCCTGGGTGTGCTCTGCTCTGGAGCACCTGGTTCCTTTCAGAGTGAGGGGCAGGGTCGTTAGACGCTCAGCAGGAGGTGGAGCCTTCTTTGTGCTGGCAGAGGCAGAGTCCTCAGCCTGGCCAGCAGGGGGTGGAGCCAGCATTGTGTTTGTCAGGGGCAGCCCTATTCAAACCCAGGGACTACTCCTCCCACCCATCTAAAGCAGATCTCCCAATTCACCCTGCTGCTGACTCATCCAGGCTCCTGGAGCCACCTAGCCCATCACATGACACCAGTCAGCCAACCAGCACACAGGCACACAGGAAGGTTAAACAGGAGAATAGCTACTTTCTGAAAAGTGCTATTCTCACACAGTGAATTTAAAAACCATCTTGCTAAAAAGATGTATAATTAAATTCTGAACACAGAGATACCAAACTTGGATTTTCTATCTTGCCCTTATGGGAAGATAGGCATGTAAACAGCCTTCCCCATTCTATCCTATGGGCAAGATAGCCTCTCAGCAGTGAAAACGAAAATGGCTGTAATTTACTACCAGGGCATGTTACACACCTCAGTACATGCCCTACCTTTCAGATACACTGCACCCAGCCCAGGGGGGTACCTAGGGCCACCATAGGGATGCTTGACATGTACAGAAAGGGAAGGATAAGGCCTGGTCAGTGGGTGCACTGGCCAGGTCGACATGGCAGTCCTGGACTGCACATAGGCACTGCAAGCAGGCCTAGGACATCATTTTAGCGCTACTCCTGTGGGCGGCACCATCAGTGCTGCAGCCCACTAGTAGCATTTGAATCACCAGCCCTGGCACACTCAGTGCACTTTACTAGGGGCTAACAGGTGAAACAAATATACCAATCATGGATAACCAATCAATATAACAATTTATACAGAGAGCATATGCACTTTAGCACTGATCAGCAGTGGTAAAGTGCCCAGAGTCCTATTGCCAACAACCACAGGTCAGAAAAAATAAAGGAGGAAGAAGCAAAAAGTTTGGGGATAATGCTGCAAAAAGGGCCGTTTCCAACAATGTGGTACTATTTTTGAGTAAGTGAACTTGAGTGTGTATAACCGCATAGGTTAGTAAATGGGAGTGTGATTATTTGCATGACTGACTAGGTGTGAGAGTAGCTCTATGGATGATTGGTGGTTTGTGAGTGTCTATATAGGTGTATAAATGCATATGATAGTCTTGTATGGAGTGACTGTAAGTATGAGTGACGGTACAAGTGAATGAGTGGAGGTGTATGTAGACCTAAGAGTTAATAAGTGGGTATGTAGTTATTGGTATTGCAGTATGTATGGTTTTGAGAATGGAACTGTGAAATTTTAAGTCGGTGTATCAAAGGTTATACTAGGGTGTGAGAAGATGTGGTAATTTATCACATGGATGACGTCATCAGTGATGTTATTTGAGATGTCATCAGTGATGTCATGAGTGATGTCACTGACCATGTCATGAGTGATGTAATATGTGACGTCATCAGCAGTGAATTTGCAAGGTTTTTTAAATGCTAATTCCTAACTATAACGTGTGTGAAACCTATGGTTTTTTCAGTGAATTTGCAAGGTTTTTTAAATGCTAATTCCTAACTATAACGTGTGTGAAACCTATGTTTTTTTAAATGAATTTGCAAAGTTTTTTAAATGCAATTTTATTTATTTATTATTTGTTTTGAGATTTTTTTTAAACAATATGCTACCTATGTATATAATCATAGATTTACTGTATCCTGCAATATGGAATGGTTCACCTTTTTTAAATACATTTTTAGATATAGTTGAACAACATAGTTAATATCTTCTACAAACCTTTATACTTTTTTTTTTTTAGGATTTTTTACCGTGCGCGTACGGTAAGCTTACGGTACGCGCATGGTACGCTATAAGTACGGTGCGCGTACGTAATATCTATGCTCCGTGTGCGCAAGCGTACGCGATTTACGTACGCATCCGTACTTCGTCTGCGACGCGTAAGCGCTTGCTTCCTACGCGCATACGCGTGTTTTATTTTTTGCGCATGCGCGCGTGCACCTTACGCGGAACCGCCGTACGCACATGCGCGCGTGCCTCTAATGCGCAAGCGCGCGTGCCTCGTACGCGCATGCTCCTTACGCGCATGTGCACGTCTTAAGGTACGCGCATGCGTACTTTTACCGTGCACGTACGGTAAGAGTACAGGACGCGCACGGTAGGTCATGTGATCCAGAAACAACACTTTTCATTGGTTTAAACTTCTTTCATTTCCAGAAACTTCCAACACCACACCCATTCCCCTCATTATTGCTTGTGATTCCCTAGGAGAAGGAGCTGAAGTGTCTTTGTGATACAATGGCAGAGCAGCAGTCCTCTTCTGGGAGTGAGCAGGACAGCATTATCAGACAGAGAAAGAGGAAACAGAAGGATTCTTTTGTCTGGCAATATTTTACATTTCCAGAGGGGCAGAAGAAAGTCAATGCTCCATTAGTCACCTGCAAACTTTGTGGGCGTGTCTTGTCTAGAGGAGATCCAAAGAAGAAGTACTCTTTTGGAATCTTCACTATGTTCAGACACATTAGGGATGTACATCCCAAGACTTTTGCTCGAGCTACTGCAGCAACCCCTTCAGCAGCTCAGCCAAGCACATCCGCAGCTGCTCAGCCGAGTACATCTTCGGCAGCTCAGCCGAGCACTTCCTCTGCGGTGGGAGCGTCACCCTCTTCTGCTTCTCTGGACATTTACCCTCGGTTTCAGAGTGTACATATAAGGTGCAATACTTGCTACTCTCTTATTGCTTTTGGGGAGTCTAGTATTCCTCTAATAGACAATAAGATAGAGCAGCACAAGTGCGGTACCTTATAATATTGCCATTCTTTCCTTCCTCTGTCCCTGTATTAACACAACGGCTCTTTTAAGAGCCACCTTACCTCACAATTTTGTTTTTATTTTTTTAATCACTTTTAAAAAAAAAAAATTCTGCCGTGCGCGCATGGTATGCGCACCCATTTTAAAAAATAAATAAATAAATAAAATCTTTATTTCACCCTTCAAGGTACTTGAGGGACCACAAGGGAAATGAGAAAAGCAGAGTGAGGAGAAGTGAAAAAAAGGGAGTATGAAAGTAAATGTGTGATAAATACAGATATTTCAAACTTACCTGACCAACAAAATAACTTAAATATCAATAAATGTTTTTTTTTAATTGCTAGAAAAAAGGATTAATATTCCTAAATTTTCTTTCTCAATCTGTAAAAAAAGAAAAAAGTATTAATATTTAACAATACATTTTAGAATACAGTACACATATTTTCTTATTTAAAAAAACAATATTTTGCCCTTTTTTGCTGTTTTCAGAATTTATTGAATTTCACTGTAAATCGTGAAACCAATTCCATTCATCACTTAACAGCGGGCAAAAAAATTAACAATCTGAAAGATTGTTTAAAAAAATCCCTGAATCTCTTCTCAGTAAAACATACCTTTATAGAAATGTAACATATTTAATAAAAACATCATCTAAAAACAATAACTATTTGCAATAATTAACGTCTGTAAATCTTGTTGCTTAAGCACATACACCAAAATAATATCTGTCAAAGAAGTCCACAAGAGAAATTTTTACCTTTCCATGAGGCCAAATGGTAATTTTTAAATTCTTTTTTGATGAAATATCCAATGGTAATCCAATAAAATTGCACAAAAATTATTTGTTCAGATGTTGCAATTTGTATCTAAAATTTTGGTTTCAGAAGAATTAAATAGGAATTTGGTAATCCTGCAGGCAAACGTTGCTTGAAAATCAATTGAGAATCATTACACAGTGTCCAGCCTTTTTCACATTTAAGATAAACTGTGTAATGACCAGAAGTTATAGATGGTCCATCATGGAAAATTATTGCAACTGCAACAAAAGTTTTTCCAGATATTGATAATTGATGTCCTGTAAACTTCTTTATTAAAGTGTCCAATTTTGAACCATCAGCTCTACAACGTTGCATCATTAAAATTGCATACTGTCCATATTTCTTTAAAAATAACGTTGAAAACATGTCTGATTTACATTTAGAACATTCCATGTTGTGATTGGCATCTTTAACTAATTTACTAAAAGTCACTGATTTAGTCTCTGGTAATGTTAAATATATAAACCTTTCTGAATCAACATTAGAGCTGCATGTGTTGAAACAGTTTTCACAACTATGTTCCCATTTATAAGAGAGACCAAACATATTTTCTATTTCTACCCCTTTTTCTTCCAGTACCATAAGGATATACATCAAGAATTCCTGTGCATCTTGCTGGACATTTTGAGTAAACTGTGTACATCCTGAACATACATCTAAAAGTTTTCTAACATCAGAAGCACTTTCTGTTTTAGTTTTATCAATACTCAGCTTCTCAAAAAGAAAACTCATCAGAGAACAAAATCTTTTTTCATGATTTACTATTATCTGCTCTTGCAAACTTTCAAGATAAAATACAACATTCAGCACTACTTTAGCGTAGCAGTTGACACCAGAGCTATTTTCAAAATGACAACCAACAACCTCTTTTTTCTTTTTGCTTGCAATCACATCACTCTACTTTTGTTTTCTCTTCTGTACATCCTCATTACAGATATTCTCAATTCTCCTTTTCCGAGAAACAACACGTTTTTCAAACACAGGATACTGACCTAAATGAGGAGCATAGGTTCTTCTTAATCTATTATACTCCTTTACACAATTTGCATCAGCACTAACTTTTGAGTCATCAAAGTCTATCATGAATAAACCAGATAATGTTTTCACTCGTGACAAAGCAACATATGCCATACCTTCTTTGAACACAGTAGAACCAATGTTTACAAAAGCACTATCTACAGTTAATCCTTGAGATTTGTGAATAGTTACAGCATATGCTAGAGAAAACGGAAACTGCTTCCTACGTACATATAAGTCTTTTACAAGCAAAAAACGGACTGAACAACGACTAATGTCTTTAACCGCTTGAATCTGATCAAATTTTATTTTTAAAAATTCAATCCCATCTTTTTTCTGGTATTTCACAAAACCCACAACTTTACCCATAGCTCCATTCACTAAACCTTTTTCTACATTCAAATATCGTCTTCAAAATACTCGACAGTTCATACAAACATAAAGATTTTTTTCAAATCCAGCTGTTTTCGAAATGTTCTTCTCTAGAGAATCCAGTTTATTTTTCAATTTGCCTGTTAATGTAATAGTAATTCCTTCATGCTGAATTTTGTCCACTGCTTCCATTTTCTTAATCTCTTCCTTTTCCAATTTCAAAAGTTCCTCATTGAATATCGAGCATTCACGTAGTGTTGGCATTAAGCAGATTACAGTATTTTTTTCTGCAATGTTCTGGTATATTTTCTCTGCAACTATTTCTTCACTTGGAAATAAATTATGTAGCAACCGACTCTGTAATGCTTTTCTGCCAACTTCTGTGAGTAGTCCAATTCTGATATCTTTCAGAATACTTGCATAATCTTCATCATTTGCTTGCCTCATATTGGTAGTGAGTTCTTTGTACTCAAAGAATGACCAAATATTCGCATTACCAATACTTCCTAATGACTTCTTCGGGTCTTCATGTGTCACAGTATTAAACACTGGTTGTCCTTTAACTGGAGTGAACTGCAGAAGATCCCCAAAAACTATAACATGTTTTCCACCAAATAACACGTCATAGTCTCTCTTTAGAATTTGCTGCATTCTTAAATGCACAAAGGCAAGCATTAAGTTTGATACCATGCTTACCTCATCAATAATGAGAACTTGCATCTTCTTCAACACTCTTAAAACTTCAAAGCATGCTTCTCCTATTAGCTTGTGATATTCTATTTTGTTCTCATGCTCCACTGGTAACATTAGCAAGCGATGTAAGGTAATTCCTTTTATGTTATATGCTGCTAACCCAGTTGGAGCACTAACAACACAAGACAAAGTTGAATCTGTTTTTTGCTGTAGGTAGCTTCTGATGACTTTAATTAAGAAACTTTTTCCAGTTCCAGCTTGTCCACTCACATACATCCTGATTGGTTCAAATGATGTGCATGAGCACTCTTTCTTTTCATGTAGTAATCCATGATCAATTTTTTTTGTGACTTCTTCATAAATTTGTTGTTGTTCTTCATTCAGTTGCTGTTCCAAATTTGGTAAGTCTATTAAATCTTCCTGAGCTTAATTCATAGCTGTTTCCACTTCAGTCATTGCTATTGCAGCTTCATTTTCTACGATTGGTTGTCCTAGGGGATCTTGACTGAGCGTTCCAGAACTTTGGCTGTCTTGAGAACTGTCTCTAGCTACTTCAGCTGCAATTGTAACTTCCTGTTCAATTTCTTCATTTAACATTTGTACATAATTTGTGAAAATACTGCATTCAATCGTATCTTTACATGCATTAAAGGAATCTTCATAGCTGTGAAAATCTCCAAGTAATTCAGCCTCTGAACGCCATGGTTTAAACAGCTGTAAAAGTGCTAAGTAGTAAAATTGCTTTTTGTCAGGAGTGTCGCAACTCAGCTTCCTGTGATTAATCAAACTTCCTTTTGTTTGCTTCACCAAGCATCCTTCCTCACCAATGACTTTATATTTTCCATTGTTGATGTCTTCTGTGGCTTTCCGTGTAAAAATGTAGTTCTGCAGCACTTCATAGAGACACATGTTCTCAACATGACGACTTCTTTTTGGGTAATAAGTGTCCAACATGTTTGATTTCAAAATATCTGTACTTTCCGGGTCGATCTCTGCCAAATCTTCAATTTCTCCAACAGATTTCAGTACCCGATTTCGCATTCCTCCAAGGCCTAAACTTACCCAAATTATTCTTCTGGATTTGGAGTACAGACTTGCAGATGATAACCTATCTGAGCATTCGTAGGATCCAATTTCTTGATGCGATAACATCTTTAAACTGAATCTGTATAGCTTCTTACTGACAGTCTTCTCATGAGAAATCTCTTCCCACATTTCCTTCAATTCTGTTTTCTCAGATTTAGTGATGTAAGATGTGACATACCGAGCAACACCAATAGAATTGTCAGCAACATACTGTATATCCATGTTAGCATTCCACATGGATAAAATGACTGGGTTGTAGTCATTTATATATTTTGACTCTTCTTTTCTTCTTAGGTTGTACGTATTTTTGGGAGATTTTCTTGTAATAGTATGTCGCACAGCTGACATAAAACTGTTGACTCTTCCTTTTGAAAGAACAGGTCGTGGAAATTCAAATCGACATTTTGTGTATAATTTTTCTTTACTCTTGTACTTTCGTCAACAGTATTTTCCACACCGATAACTTTGGAAACGTAAAACTTGCTCTTTTAAGTTTTTCTCTTCTGTGCTTTTAGGTATAGCACATGTTGCATATTCTTCGATGAAACTTAAAACTGCATCATCAGAATCTGTTCCAAATTTTGGGGCATCCTTGATCCACAACAGCATATGAATATGAGGAGCACCTCTTGCTTGGTACTCTTTTCTCCAAAAGAAATCCACAACTTCTCCAAGAGGTGGATTTTTTTTATTGCAGATGAAGGACATCATAGCCTCAAATCTATGATTGAAATATCTGCAAACATTAACCGGATCCAATGAGCACAATTCTCCTGCTGTCTTGTATTGGATGTTTTCAATATTTGAATTTGCCTCTCGAAGAAAATCCAGAAGATCATCCCAGGCGTACTCAGCACAGCTTAGGGTGAGAAACCATGTAGGAGTTCCTAAATTCCGTAACATACATTTCAATTCTCCATGGCGTCGGTACCAATATTCATTAGTTCCACGCTGACAAGCCATCAGATTCATCAATTGTGATTCCAAATGATCATCTCGCTGTTGCACTTTGTTCATAAAATCCTTTGTAGACACATTATGTAGATGTACTCCACTTTTTAAAATGTGATTTACTGCATAAGATAGTGCAGACAAGTCACTTTCAAATAAAAGATGGAACAAATAAGGAATACTTTGACGAAATCTTGGATCTTCTGCATATAATCTTGTAGTCCGATACTCAGAAGCAGGAATATGTACTGGACGTTCATCATATCGTCCACATTTTCCTGTAGGAAACAGCTGGGGAAAACAATGAGCTTCCAAGCTCTCCTCCCAAACACTCACGGGAGTTCCTTGTGCTAAATTCATCTGAAACAGATCAATAGTGTTTGCCATAACTTTTTTTGAATGAAGAGGATGTATGCTGAAATGTTCATAAATTTCTTCTTCTTTTGACTTATCCACTTTTTTCAATTTGCCCAGCTGGTATACCTGAGTCTGGTAGTAAAACTTCTTCATCTTCATCCATATAAATTGTTTCATACCATTTATTATTTCTTTTCAAATATAAATTTGCTCTTTGTACTTTTCGTACATCTACCAGCTCCTGCCAAATTTTCTTATTCTTTGTTGGTACTCCATTAACCAGAATAACCAATGGTTCAGTTTCCAATCTATCTGCATCAATTGTTTCCATATTTTTTTTCAAATTCAATGGCAAATAGACAACCCTTCCTTTTAAACCTCTTTGTAAATCCGAAGGAGGTAATTTGCCTGTTTTTAGCTCCATACGCACTATGGTCTGAAACGGATGGACACATTGAATGAGTACAGACTCATACGTATTTAAATCAGAAAGTTCTAAATTATTATGTACAGCTCTGGCTGGCATTCTATTTTCTTCTAACTTGTTATAACAGTATTTACAAATACGCTGATCTTCACCCAAATCAAAACTATTTTCCAGAAATATATATGTTGCAAAATCCTTCCATTTATAATTATCTTCATTTTCACTTTTTTTATACAGATCAACATTTCTTGTTTGAATTTTATAATGGCTTCTCCGGCAACAAATACAAGTAATATTTGGTCTTTCATTAGAGATGATAGTAAATTTTGTCATTTGATCTTCAAAATTTTGACTAACAGTGGGTTCTACATTCTCTTCCACATTTTCTTCAATAACTGTGTCATTACCTGCTCCATCTTGTTCCGGACCATAGTAACAAAACTGAATTTCATCAGTAACCTTCTCTACATCTGATACAGTTCCACGGAACAGAGCCCTATTCAACTCATTTAACTTTTGTGCTGGACTTTTAGCAAAATACAATCTTCTCACAAACTTTCTCATTTCAGTATGATGAACTGCCAGCATCCTAAAATGGTGAAAAACACTTTGGCAAACTTTCAAGGAAAGACAAGCCAGAGAATGTCCTTGCAAACCAGTATTCTCTCTCACTCTAAATGGATCTAGTCTTTGAAGCACCTTAATCTTCTGTTTAACACTTTTTTTACTATATTCTCTTAGAAACTCACGTAATTTATCAATAGATTCTTGTTGTACAGTACAAATACTACTACAATTCCAAGTGTACACTGGGGCTTTAGGACGTCGCACTATAACCTCATCAGCTATCACTTCTTCCTCATTTCTTGGAACCATTTTCTCCTTTTCCATTACACAACCATCTTTCACTTCATAAGCACGACCTCTGGTGTCAACTGCATGCAGCAAACTATTACTTTGAAGATAACTCTCTTCATTAAAAAATGGTTCAGTACTTGAACTATGCATCCATTCTCCCAAAAAACACTTTACAAAAGTTATTTCTTTTCACTACTCTTTTCGTTTTGCTTTGTGACTTCATTACATTGACCATTTTATCTAATGTACGGATCCTGTTCAAAATTAAAATGAATAGTTTTCTTTTTAAATCTAAAGCCTAAGCTACAATTGATTCAATATCTTTCTTTCTCTCATAAAATTTCGTTTTCTTCTTATATTTTTTCACATCCTTTAGCAAATTGGACATCACTGTTCTCTGAAACATTTTTCTACGAATGTCTTTAAATGCTGTTTTTCTTTTTAAGTCAATCTTTATTGCTTCTGATTGTACATTAGCATTTAGTAATTTCTCACTTTTGTCCTGTTGTTTTCTACTTGAAACACTATTTGCAGTGAGGACATTTTTCAAATTTTTTCTTTTTTTGAAGATATTTTAAAAAAAATCCTTAGTCTGCTTACCAGAAGACTTTTTCTTTTTTCCAACATGAGGATCTTCAACTAATTTGGGTCCTCCAATTGTCTTCAAATATAAATGTTTTTTCTGTTCTTTTCTCTTTCTTGATTTTATAGGCATCTTTAATTTATTTCACTGTTATTCAGCAATACCTGAAAGAAACTAAAAAAAAATACCTTTATGTAATTTAAATATATTACTATATTTTTTTTGAGCTAATACTATCTACCCCTTTCCTACAAGTGAAAAACACAATAAAACCAACACGAATTAAAGCTTCCCCTTTCCTATGAATGCAATTCTAAAAGAACCAGAGTAACACAAATTAAATCTCTGACAACAATTCCTGTGTGCGCACAGACTCATGGTGTGATTCTAGGCAGAAAACGAAATTTTATTTGCAATTTGAAAGCACACTTACTACTGTGGTAGAGCAAGTGATAATTACTCTAACAGTCTGACACATTTTCATTATAGTTTTCAGAAACAGAAAAGAGCACATGTCCAAACAGCTTTTTGAGACCTTGAACATGTGTAACCTGGATGACGTACTACACTCCAGCAAAGGAAATGAGCCTTGGTGATGTTGAATGTATTAGCGTTACTCACTGCTATCTGAAACACCACACAGTGCTGAATAGTAAGCATGATAGTACAGGAGAAACAGCTTGCTCTCTGCTAAGAGTGTGCTTCTGGAGACTGTCTACTGTCAGGTGCAAGAGAGATCTGCATGGACGCTTGCACAACTGCATAAACACTGGAGACATGTATGTAAGACTACATGTGTGGTAAGGGTTAATAGGAGTTTTGAACATGTAGGAACTACATGACCCATTGCACGAGTGGAAGTAAAATCTACCATGTTGATTTCAAATGTGTTAGCATTGCCCTCTCATTTGTGACATATTAATTTGGGCTCAATGCTAACCAACACAGTTCATGAAAACAAGCTTCCCCTTGCCTACGAATGCAATTCTAAAAGAACCAGAGTAACACAAATTAAATCTCTGACAACAATTCCTGTGTGCACACAGACTCATGGTGTGATTCTAGGCAGAAAACGAAATTTGATTTGCAATTTGAAAGCACACTTACTACTGTGGTAGAGCAAGTGATAATTACTCTAACAGTCTGACACATTTTCATTATAGTTTTCAGAAACAGAAAAGAGCACATGTCCAAACAGCTTTTTGAGACCATGAACATGTGTAACCTGGATGACGAACTACACTCTAGCAAAGGAAATGAGCCTTGGTGATGTTAAATATATTAGCGTTAATCACTGCTATCTGAAACACCACACAGTGCTGAATAGTAAGCATGACTGTACAGGAGAAACATCTTGCTCTCTGCTAAGAGTGTGCTTCTGGAGACTGTCTACTGTCTGGTGCAAGAGAGATCTGCATGGACGCTTGCACAACTGCATAAACACTGGAGACATGTATGTAAGACTACATGTGTGGTAAGGGTTAATAGGAGTTTTGAACATGTAGGAACTACATGACCCATTTCACGAGTGGAAGTAAAATCTACCATGTTGATTTCAAATGTGTTAGCATTGCCCTCTCATTTGTGACATATTAATTTGGGCTCAATGCTAACCAACACAGTTCATGAAAACAAGCTTCCCCTTTCCTACGAATGCAATTCTAAAAGAACCAGAGTAACACAAATTAAATCTCTGACAACAATTCCTGTGTGCACACAGACTCATGGTGTGATTCTAGGCAGAAAACGAAATTTGATTTGCAATTTGAAAGCACACTTACTACTGTGGTAGAGCAAGTGATAATTACTCTAACAGTCTGACACATTTTCATTATAGTTTTCAGAAACAGAAAAGAGCACATGTCCAAACAGCTTTTTGAGACCATGAACATGTGTAACCTGGATGACGAACTACACTCTAGCAAAGGAAATGAGCCTTGGTGATGTTAAATATATTAGCGTTAATCACTGCTATCTGAAACACCACACAGTGCTGAATAGTAAGCATGACTGTACAGGAGAAACATCTTGCTCTCTGCTAAGAGTGTGCTTCTGGAGACTGTCTACTGTCAGGTGCAAGAGAGATCTGCATAGACGCCTGCACAAAAGCATAAACACTGGAGACATGAATGTAACACTACATGTGTGGTAAGGATTAATAGGAGTTTTAAACATGTAGGAACTACATGACCCATTGCACGAGTGGAAGGAAAATCTACCACGTTGATTTCAAATGTGTTAGCATTGCCCTCTCATTTGTGACATATTAATTTGGGCTGAATGCTAATCAACACAGTTCATGAAAACAAGCTTCCCCTTTCCTATGAATGCAATTCTAAAAGAACCAGAGTAACACGAATTAAATCTCTGACAACAATTCCTGTGTGCGCACAGACTCATGGTGTGATTCTAGGCAGAAAACGAAATTTGATTTGCAACTTGAAAGCACACTTACTACTGTGGTAGAGCAAGTGATAATTACTCTAACAGTCTGACACATTTTCATTATAGTTTTCAGAAACAGAAAAGAGCACATGTCCAAACAGCTTTTTGAGACCATGAACATGTGTAACCTGGGTGACGTACTACACTCCAGCAAAGGAAATGAGCCTTGGTGATGTTCAATGTATTAGCGTTACTCACTGCTATCTGAAACACCACACAGTGCTGAATAGTAAGCATGACTGTACAGGAGAAACAGCTTGCTCTCTGCTAAGAGTGTGCTTCTGGAGACTGTCTACTGTCAGGTGCAAGAGAGATCTGCATGGACGCTTGCACAACTGCATAAACACTGGAGACATGTATGTAAGACTACATGTGTGGTAAGGGTTAATAGGACTTTTGAACATGTACGAACTACATGACCCATTGCACGAGTGGAAGGAAAATCTACCATGTTGATTTCAAATGTGTTAGCATTGCCCTCTCATTTGTGACATATTAATTTGGGCTGAATGCTAACCAACACAGTTCATGAAAACAAGCTTCCCCTTTCCTACGAATGCAATTCTAAAAGAACCAGAGTAACACAAATTAAATCTCTGACAACAATTCCTGTGTGCACACAGACTCATGGTGTGATTCTAGGCAGAAAACGAAATTTGATTTGCAATTTGAAGGCACACTTACTACTGTGGTAGAGCAAGTGATAATTACTCTAACAGTCTGACACATTTTCATTATAGTTTTCAGAAACAGAAAAGAGCACATGTCCAAACAGCTTTTTGAGACCATGAACATGTGTAACCTGGATGACAAACTACACTCTAGCAAAGGAAATGAGCCTTGGTGATGTTGAATGTATTAGCGTTACTTACTGCTATCTGAAACACCACACAGTGCTGAATGCTAAGCATGACTGTACAGGAGAAACAGCTTGCTCTGCTAAGAGTGTGCTTCTGGAGACTGTCTACTGTCAGGTGCAAGAGAGATCTGCATGGACACTTGCACAACTGCATAAACACTGGAGACATGTATGTAAAACTACATTTGTGGTAAGGGTTAATAGGAGTTTTGAACATGTAGGAACTACATGACCCATTGCACGAGTGGAATTAAAATCTACCATGTTGATTTCAAATGTGTTAGCATTGCCCTCTCATTTGTGACATATTAATTTGGGCTGAATGCTAACCAACACAGTTCATGAAAACAAGCTTCCCCTTTCCTACGAATGCAATTCTAAAAGAACCAGAGTAACACAAATTAAATCTCTGACAACAATTCCTGTGTGCACACAGACTCATGGTGTGATTCTAGGCAGAAAACAACATTTGATTTGCAATTTGAAAGCACACTTACTACTGTGGTAGAGCAAGTGATAATTACTCTAACAGTCTGACACATTTTCATTATAGTTTTCAAAAGCAGAAAAGAGCACATGTCCAAACAGCTTTTTAAGACCATGAACATGTGTAACCTGGGTGACGTACTACACTCCAGCAAAGGAAATGAGCCTTGGTGATGTTCAATGTATTAGCGTTACTCACTGCTATCTGAAACACCACACAGTGCTGAATAGTAAGCATGACTGTACAGGAGAAACAGCTTGCTCTCTGCTAAGAGTGTGCTTCTGGAGACTGTCTACTGTCAGGTGCAAGAGAGATCTGCATAGACGCTTGCACAAAAGCCTAAACACTGGAGACATGTATGTAACACTACATGTGTGGTAAGGGTTAATAGGAGTTTTAAACATGTAGGAACTACATGACCCATTGCATGAGTGGAAGGAAAATCTACCATGTTGATTTCAAATGTGTCAGCATTGCCCTCTCATTTGTGACATATTAATTTGGGCTGAATGCTAATCAACACAGTTCATGAAAACAAGCTTCCCCTTTTCTACGAATGCAATTCTAAAAGAACCAGAGTAACACGAATTAAATCTCTGACAACAATTCCTGTGTGCGCACAGACTCATGGTGTGATTCTAGGCAGAAAACGAAATTTGATTTGCAACTTGAAAGCACACTTACTACTGTGGTAGAGCAAGTGATAATTACTCTAACAGTCTGACACATTTTCATTATAGTTTTCGGAAACAGAAAAGAGCACATGTCCAAACAGCTTTTTAAGACCATGAACATGTGTAACCTGGGTGACGTACTACACTCCAGCAAAGGAAATGAGCCTTGGTGATGTTCAATGTATTAGCGTTACTCACTGCTATCTGAAACACCACACAGTGCTGAATAGTAAGCATGACTGTACAGGAGAAACAGCTTGCTCTCTGCTAAGAGTGTGCTTCTGGAGACTGTCTTATGTCAGTGCAAGAGAGATCTGCATGGATGCTTGCACAACTGCATAAACACTGGAGACATGTATGTAAGACTACATGTGTGGTAAGGGTTAATAGGACTTTTGAACATGTACGAACTACATGACCCATTGCACGAGGGGAAGGAAAATCTACCATGTTGATTTCAAATGTGTTAGCATTGCCCTCTCATTTGTGACATATTAATATGGGCTCAATGCTAACCAACAGAGTTCATGAAAACAAGCTTCCCCTTTCCTACGAATGCAATTCTAAAAGAACCAGAGTAACACAAATTAAATCTCTGACAACAATTCCTGTCTGCGCACAGACTCATGGTGTGATTCTAGGCAGAAAACGAAATTTTATTTGCAATTTGAAAGCATACTTACTACTGTGGTAGAGCAAGTGATAATTACTCTAACAGTCTGACACATTTTCATTATAGTTTTCAGAAACAGAAAAGAGCACATGTCCAAACAGCTTTTTAAGACCATGAACATGTGTAACCTGGGTGACGTACTACACTCCAGCAAAGGAATTGAGCCTTGGTGATGTTCAATGTATTAGCGTTACTCACTGCTATCCGAAACACCACACAGTGCTGAATAGTAGGCATGATAGTACAGGAGAAACAGCTTGCTCTCTGCTAAGAGTGTGCTTCTGGAGACTGTCTACAGTCAGGTGCAAGAGAGATCTGCATGGACGCTTCCACAACTGCATAAACACTGGAGACATGTATGTAAGACTACATGTGTGGTAAGGGTTAATAGGACTTTTGAACATGTACGAACTACATGACCCATTGCACGAGTGGAAGGAAAATCTACCATGTTGATTTCAAATGTGTTAGCATTGCCCTCTCATTTGTGACATATTAATTTGGGCTGAATGCTAACCAACACAGTTCATGAAAACAAGCTTCCCCTTTCCTACGAATGCAATTCTAAAAGAACCAGAGTAACACAAATTAAATCTCTGACAACAATTCCTGTGTGCACACAGACTCATGGTGTTATTCTAGGCAGAAAACGAAATTTGATTTGCAATTTGAAAGCACACTTACTACTGTGGTGGAGCAAGTGATGATTACTCTAACAGTCTGACACATTTTCATTATAGTTTTTAGAAACAGAAAAGAGCACATGTCCAAACAGCTTTTTGAGACCATGAACATGTGTAACCTGGATGACGAACTACACTCCAGCAAAGGAAATGACCCTTGGTGATGTTCAATGTATTAGCGTTACTCACTGCTATCTGAAACACCACACAGTGCTGAATAGTAAGCATGACTGTACAGGAGAAACAGCTTGCTCTCTGCTAAGAGTGTGCTTCTGGAGACTGTCTACTGTCAGGTGCAAGAGAGATCTGCATGGACACTTGCACAACTGCATAAACACTGGAGACATGTATGTAAAACTACATGTGTGGTAAGGGTTAATAGGAGTTTTGAACATGTAGGAACTACATGACCCATTGCACGAGTGGATGTAAAATCTACCATGTTGATTTCAAATGTGTTAGCATTGCCCTCTCATTTGTGACATATTAATTTGGGCTGAATGCTAACCAACACAGTTCATGAAAACAAGCTTCCCCTTTCCGATGAATGCAATTCTAAAAGAACCATAGTAACACAAATTAAATCTCTGACAACAATTCCTGTGTGCACACAGACTCATGGTGTGATTATAGGCAGAAAACGAAATTTGATTTGCAATTTGTAAGCACACTTACTACTGTGGTAGAGCAAGTGATAATTACTCTAACAGTCTGACACATTTTCATTATAGTTTTCAAAAGCAGAAAAGAGCACATGCCCAAACAGCTTTTTGAGACCATGAACATGTGTAACCTGGGTGACTGACTACACTCCAGCAAAGGAAATGAACCTTGGTGATGTTGAATGTATTAGCGTTACTCACTGCTATCTGAAACACCACACAGTTGTGAATACTAAGCATGATAGTACAGGATAAGCAGCTGGGTGTGTGCTAAGAGTCTGCTTCTGTAGACTGTGTATTTTCAGTTACAATAGACATGTGCATGTACGCTTCCACAACAGCATAAACATTGGAGTGATGTATATAAAAGTACATGTGTGGTAAGGGTTAATTGGAGTTTTGTACATGTAGGAACAACCTTACCCATTGCACGATTAAAAGTAAAATCTACCATATCAATTTCAAATGTGTTAGCATTTGCCTCCCATTTGTGAGATACTGTTTTATGCTGAATGCAAACCATCACAGTTCTAAAAAACAAGCTGACCCTTTCCTACGAATGCCATTCTTACAGAACCAGACCAACACAAATTAAATCTCTGACAACAATTCCTTTGTGCACACAGACTCATGGTGTGATTCTAGGCAGAAAACAGTATTCCTGGGTGATACCAGTACACCTTAACTTATGGTGAAGACATACTCCATAATATCTTACAAGTTCAAGACAGTTAAATATCTCCCAAAACACAAAATGTGAAACACAACTTTAAAAGAAGAATCACATTTCTATTATTTATATCAAAATACACCACATACATCCCCTCTCAAATTCATAACTCACCTTTAAAAGTAGTTAGTTGAGAAAGAAATGTGGCACTCAAACAGCAGATTATCAGAGCAACAATCTCTGAGCTGTACGCCTCTCTCCTCTCACCAGAACCAGTTAATGGCAATGTTTCCCTCTCCTTTTTCACACATATACATGTTAACTCCAAATCACAGTGCTTCCCACATTTTTTTTAAATGGAAACACACATTTCTATTGGTTGGAAATGTCAACCCTTTCCAAATGATCCCTTCCCCCAAAATGACTTCTGCCTGCTACCATAGCAACAGGTCATGGAACACTGGTGTGAGCAGAGAGGTCAGAAGTTCAGCACACAATGTTTCTAATCCTTAGAGCAAGAGTGCTTGACTTTTCAAACCTAACAGCAAATCCAAAGTAATGTTCTGTGGGTACACATTTTTCTGAACCAATACAAAGCATGCTTGTAAAAATCTAAACATACAGCCTAGTTTTAACTGTAAAATGGTTTGAATCAGCCAATGAGTTCTTTTTTTTATAAAAAAAGTATGTTAGCCTCCATTTTACAACTATCTTTCTTTTCATATTGCCATTCTACTGAAAGACACCTTCTGAGTGTATCCAGATCTCCTTGAAAGATGTTCACAGTGTGGATTGTAGGTCATAGCTATGTCATCTGGAGTGAAAAGTTTGCAGAAAAAAGAGGTATTGTGAAAGACCTTGCTTTGCCAAATGTAGACATTAAATGGATTGGTCAGAGAGGGTTAAAGTGGCACCAATTAATGCCGTTGGTGAAAACCTTTCTACATCTCCCACAGCCTAACCTTATTATTGTGCACTGTGGTGGAAATGACCTAGGCACTTTAACTGGGGTAGGTCTTGAAATGCTTATTAAGGACACCTTTGTGCAATTGATGTCACTTTTTCCACAAACTGCCTTTGTATATTCTAATATATGCCAAAGGCAAAAGTGGAACTGGTCCAACCAATGTTGTCCGCCGATTGACAAAGCAAGAAAGCACGTCAATAAGTCTGTTTCTGCTTTCCTCAGAGACTATGGTATGAGTTCTATATACCACAACAACTTGCGTTACAACATGCAAGACATTTATAGAGGAGACGGTGTACATTTCAATGATGAAGGGAACAGAGTCTTCCTCTTGAACTTTAGACTCTGCATCGGTACTTACTTGTAGGTACCAAAAAAACACTTCATAAACACAACGGCTCTTTTTAGAACCACCTATCATCTAAACATTTAATTTTGATTTTTAATTCAATTTTTTTAATTTTTTTTTTACCGCCGTACGCGTACCGTACGCGCACAGTACGCGCACCCCGTCATTTAAAAAAAAAAAAAAATGTATTTTTCACACTTCTAGGTCCTTCTTGGACCCCCTGACAAAGGCTAGGGGGTCTGCAACTCTCTACCTTGCCCCCTTTTCACGTTCTTCACCTTTGTTTTTCAGTGCAAGACACACAAAATGGCGGCCAACACTTCCTGATTTCGACCGATTGGAATGTTTACTGTCATTTAACCACCAATCAGAATTACGCTCGCGCACGGCAGCGTGTGCGTACGGTATGCCTACGGTGCGCGTACGGTACGCGTACGGTGCGCGGCTATAGATATGTATGTACTTTTAAATGCAATTTTCTCAGGAACTACTGAACAGATTGACTCCAGATATGCAAAAGGCACATCCCTGACCTGAGGACTTTCTCTTTCCCAAATTTCAAATAATTCTGTTCAGCCGTTTGGGCTGTACCTTGGACTAAAGGTCCCTAAGGAAAAATGCATGGGGAAAACGCGTTTTGGGACCCCCCTTTTTTCTCGGCCCCCGCTTGACAAATCCCCCCAAAACTTTTAGAGTACGAGCGGAGCGGAGTGCCCCACCTATTTTGAAAATTTCGCGAGGATTCGTCAACCGGCGCCAAAGTTATTCCAAATAGAATGTTGCGGATTTCCTATGGAAACACGGTCCTAACTATAACTATCTACCGGCGACCGCCAGTAGATAATATATATATATATAATTGGATCATAACAACAACTTACATTTTCTCCAATATTATGTCATAGACAGTGTACCTAGTAACAAAAGAGGGGGCAACAGAGAAAAGAAGATGAGGCAGTTGGAAACACAATACATTGTTGAGCTCCACACGAAGTCTCCTCAGGGATTGAATATCTGTGAGGATTTACATCACCTTCTATAGCTATGCAATAGTTTTTTTAGCCAAAACCTATGTATGTTCGCCTTTGTTCAAAATAAATGTAATATGAAGAAAGGGTTTTGGTTATGTATTGCAATACGTAAACTGGCATATTTAAGTCAGAATTGCATACAACCATTGTTTTTATAAGATCAGCATAGAATCCTGTTAATTATCACATAAACTGGCGGCTCTTTTGGATTAATAGCTCCAGCTGTAATTTACTATTGCAGTTTGTTGAAATGGTTAATGATATATTTCACAAGCAGCCTTCTTTCACAGTTTTTAAGCTTCACTGTTAGAACTGGGATTTCTGGTTGGCTAGCGCTTGAAACAAAGCCAGGCAGAAACCACCACTCTAGTCAGGGCAAGGAAGTTACACGCCAAAGATAACCCCTGCTCACTCCCTTGGTAGCTTGGCATGAGCAGTCAGGCTTATCTCTGAGGCGATGTGTAAAGCGTTTGCGCGCGCACCCAGCAACAACACCCAAGGCCCACCACAAAGGAAACTCCACACAAGATATTCTATAAAAATAGCCTTTGTATTATAATAAAACACATTAGATAAAAACACACACTTTACAATGTGCCAACAGGCACGGGCAGAATTTACAAGGGATTATATGTACAGGGGACAGGGCCACATGGACCACTGTCAAGAACCAGCACTTTTAGAATATAAAATTACTATAGCACAAAATACACATATAACACAACCAGTAACCACTGGTAACATGTAAGCATCACCTACGCAACCCTAACCACCTTAGGAAAATGTCACGCAGGGAACTAGAACCTCACTAGCACCACCTGTACTAGGAGAAAACAAACAACCACCTAAGTATCACAATACCTGTAGGGGTAAACGCACATTACACATGATGCCTAAAACATTCAGAGGTGTAGGGAAGGAAAACACATGATGCATCAAGACACATTCAGCGGTGTAAAGCAATGGCACATGACGCATAAAAACACATTCAGAGGTGCAGGTTAGGAAAACACATGAGGCATAGAAATACATTCAGCGGTGTAAAGCAAGGCACATGACGCATAAAATACATTCAGAGGTGCAGGTTAGGAACCTTGGCGAAAACTCACATGAGCCACGACCTGTGGCATTCCCTAGGCCCACTGGCCTTGTCGGGGCTAGGACGCCCTGTCCCAGTCAAACTGCGCCAGCTGCGCAAGCCAAAAGCGTAAAGACCCCCAACCTAAACGTGGCAGCTGCCCACTAAGTGCTGGGCAGCTGGAAGACAATGTTACTGGGGCCAACGTTGGAGCCCCACCGGGCTCTGGGCAGAACTAATGCCCCCAAAGCACGTAGGAGCCACGTGGGCTCAAGACCACAAGAAATGCCCCCTAGAGCCTCTCTGGGCTCTAATCAAAGAAATGCCCCCGTGGGAGTCCCTCTGGACTCTAACGAATATGCCTGGGGGACTTTGGAGCTCCACGGAGCTCTGGGACGCTTAAAGAAATGCCCCCTAAGACGTTGGAGCCTCACGGGGCTCGTGAGCACTGCCCCCGCAACGTTGGAGCAGCCCGCTGCCTTCCGGGGCCGCTCTAATTATCACAGCCCAGGATGCCCCTCTACATTGGAGCCTCACGGGGCTCTAGGACCCAACAATGCCCCCAACGAGATTGGATCGGAGCCCCACTCCCCGGGAGTTCCGACGCGCTGACTCTGCTCTGCTCCCTCGTGTCGGCTGCAGCATCCGCGGGGCTCTCCCCGTGGTCACGGGAGCCCCGCCTTTAATCCCGCTGCCGGCCTCTCCGAGGTAGCACGTCCCAGAGGGGGGTGGGCTCCCGCCTGGGCCTCTGGACGCGGCGCACTCTTGGTCACGGCGCCTATCTCCCGGGGCATGTGCAGGAGCACGGGGTGGGCTCCCGCCTGCTTCCTGTTTCCGTCTCGGGGCCCGCCCCCAGGCCTGCCTGACTTCCGGCTGAAGCCCGGCCGCGGCGGTGAATTCCTCGGAAATGAGAGGGGTAGGCTCCCTCGCCAACGAGCACAACGGCGGGGTGGGCACCCGCCGAACTTGGCAGACACCGGCAGGATCGCGGGGTGGGCACCCGCTATCAGATTCCAAGCGCTCACAGCGCGATAAAGCAAAACAGCGCTCCCAGCGCTATAAAGCCCAGAAAGCGCTCCCAGGTGCTATAAGCAAAGGAAGGTCCAGCAATAAAGTCTTTCAAGAGTAGGGGGGCAAAGACTGGGCCCAGGGGCCAGCTCACAGGGCCCTCCAACAGGGAGGCAGTCCCCAGTGGCGGTCTCTCCTGGCGCCCAGCAGAAGCAGGCCCCCCCTCAGATTAAGATCCTGGAAGAACAACTTGTAAGGGGACACAGCCCCTTTTTATACAGAAAAAGTCTTTGTCTTCAATGTGCAGGGAAGGGGTGAACCAGTTACAACTGGTTCCTGAGCACTTTGTTTTGCTCAGCCCCTCTCCCTATTCAGGGGACAGGCCAGGGTCATCAGTCGCACCACAGGGGGCAGAGCCAGCATTGTGTGGGGAAAACCCTGCCCTATTCAGGACACAGGTGTACTCTTCCCACCCATCTAGCTGCTGATCTCCCCATTCACCACTGGGTGACTCATCCTGACTCTGGGGAATCCCTAGCCCGTCACATGACCTCAGCCAGCCAATCATGGCACTTCCACACTAGGTACATGCACGCCGCACACATCATCGCACAGCATTCAATCACATGAGTCCGAACATACCAAACTCGGGCCTGCACACCCCACGCATCAGGAACTACCAGGACACATACATTCCCCCATGCATTCCTATGGGAGGGCAGGCCAACCTCACAACACGCACGCACTTTACCCTGGGACACAGCGGTAAAGTGCGCAGAAACCAAAAATCACCACACCAAGTCACCAACAAAAAGCAAAAAGTTTCGGGGTGAACCTGCCAGAAGGGCCGGGTCCAACATTCACGTATTGCACTTTTTGCACTTTGAGCTTTTTTGCACATGTGTACAGTTCTTTGAGGTCTGCACGCAGCACTTTATAGGGGAATGTAAACAACCAACATGCACTTTAGAGGAGTTTGGGATGTATATTGGATTCTGCATTTCAAGTTACATTATTTATACTGTTATTAATTTTTACTCACGTTTCAACTGAATGCGATTTTAGGAAATTTTAGGAAATTTTAACATCATGAGTTTCCAGTTTCCGTTTGTTCATGATAATTTTTTCAAACGAAACATATAGCATATAGGCATTTGAGCATTTGTAATCGAATATGTTTCAGTGGCAGGTACATTGGTTATGTAAATTACAAACATTCAATAATTAAGCAATTGAGGGTATGTCACATTATTTCCTTTCAATCACCTGTATTTATTTATTTATTTATTTTATTTATTGTGAATTTGTAATGCGCATGGCTGTCTCAGCAACGAGGCGTTTAGTTTTTACTAGTGAGTTTTAGTCTTTTGTAAATATCTTGTGCTATTTTTGGTTAAGATTTCAAAATGGAATAGTATTTCCTCTATCTCTATGCTGGCGGTAGACGCAATGTCACATGGTATAATGTTTTCTAATTTAAACATCACTAACTTGCTACGCGCTCTTGTGATCAAGGCCACTGCGTTGGCCAAAACGCGTTATGTCCAAGCTGCACTTTGAAATGAAATAATAAATGCCATCACGGCAAGCAGAACCAGCAAATTCAAGTTGTCCGTCCCTCTGTTTGGTGCCTGGATGCACCTTGGAGTGCTAACTGGATATATATATATAGATATACATATATATATATTATCTACTGGCGGACGCCAGTAGATAGTTATAGTTAGGACCGAGTTCCCATAGGAAATCTGAAAATTCTATTTTGAATAACTTTGGCGCCGGTTGACTTATCTTCGTGAAATTTTCAAAACTAATGGGGCGCTCCACTCAGCTCCTACCCTGAAAGTCTCAGGGTGATTTGTCAAGCGGGGGCTGAGAAAAAAGGGGGGTCCCAAAACGCGTTTTCCCCATGCATTTTCCCATAGGACCTTTAGTCGCCATTTTGTGTGTGGCAGTGAAAAAGAAAGGTGGAGAACGTGAAAAGGGGGCAGGGTAGAGAGTTCCTGACCCCCTAGCCTTTGTCAGGGGGTCCCTAAAGGACCCCGAAGGGTGAAAAATTGTATTTATTTTTTTTCAAAAAATCGTGGGTTGCGCGCACGGTGCGCGCACCCCCATCTGCCATTTTGAGATTTAGAGGCAGAAGAGAGCTAAAAACACAAGTGGAGAACGTGAAAAGGGGGCAGGGTAGAGAGTCCCTGACCCCCTAGGCCTTCTCAGGGGGACCATGAAAGACCCCACGGCAGCAAAAAATTCATAAAAAAAATAGAATCAAAGATCAAGTTTAAGTGTTTAGATGTTGGTTGGCTCTAAAAAGAGCCGTTGTGTTCATTGAGTGTTTTTTTGTACCTACAAGTAAGTACCGATGCAGAGTCTAAAGTTCAAGAGGAAGACTCTGTTCCCTTCATCTGTGAAATGAACACCGTTTCCTCTATAAATGCCTTGCATGTTGTAACGCAAGTTGTTGTGGTATATAGAACCCATACCATAG
Organism: Triturus cristatus; assembly: GCF_964204655.1. Lineage (NCBI taxonomy): Eukaryota > Metazoa > Chordata > Amphibia > Caudata > Salamandridae > Triturus > Triturus cristatus. Next base: position 302,707,283 of record NC_140579.1, on the reverse strand, counting down.
TCTCTGAGGAAAGCAGAAACAGACTTATTGACGTGCTTTTTTGCTTTCTCAAACTGCGGAGAATATTGGTTGGACCAGCTCCACTTTTGCCTTTAGCATATATTAGAATATACAAAGGTAGTTTGTGGAAAAAGTGACATCAATTGCACAAAGGTGTCCTTAACAAGCATTTCCAGACCTACCCCAGTTAAAGTGCCTAGGTCATTTCCACCACAGTGCACAATTATAAGGTCAGGCTGTGGGAGATGTAGAAAGGATTTCATCAAAGGCATTAATTGGTGCCACTTTAACCCTCTCTTACCAATCAATTTAATATCTACATTTGGCAAAGCAAGGTCTTTCACAATACCTCTTTTTTCTGCATACTTTTCACTCCAGTAGACATAGCTATGACCTACAATCAACACTGTGAACATCTTTCAAGGATATCTGGATGCACTCAGAAGGTGTCTTTCAGTAGAATGGCAATATGAAAAGAAAGATAGTTGTAAAATGGAGGCTTACATACTTTTTTTTAATAAAAAGAACTCATTGGCTGTTTCAGACCATTCAACACTAAAAACTAGGCTGTATGTTTACATTTTTAAAAGCATGTTTTGTATTGGTTTAGAAAAATGTGTTCCCACAGAAGATTACTTTGGATATGCTGTTAGGTTTGAACAGTCAAGCACTCTTGCTCTTTGGATTAGAAACATTGTGTGCTGAACTTCTGACCTCTCTGCTCACACCAGTGTTCCATGATCTGTTGCTCTGGTAGCAGGCAGAAGTCATGTTGGGGGTAGGAATCATTTGGAAAGGGTTGAAATTTTCAACCAATAGAAATGTGTGTTTCCATTTTAAAAAAATGTGGGAAGCAATGTGATTTGCAGTTAATATGTATATGTGTGAAAAAAGAGAGGGAAATTTTGCCATTTAGTGGTTTTGGTGAGAGGAGTACAGCTCAGAGATTCTGGCTCTGATAATCTGCTGTGTGAGTGGCACATTTCTTTCTCAACTAACTACTTTTAAAGGTGAGTTATGAATTTGAGAGGGGATGTATGTGGTGTATTTTGATATAAATATTAGACATTTGTTTCTTCTTTTCAAGTTGTGTTTTACATTTTATGTTTTGGAAGATATTTAACTGCCTTGAACTTGTAAGATATTATGGAGTATGTCTTCACCATATGTTAAGGTGTACTGGTATCACCCAGGAATACTGTTTTGTGCCTAGAATCACATCATGAGTCTGTGTGCACACAGGAATTGTTGTCAGAGATTTAATTTGTGTTGTTCTTGTTCTGTAAGACTTGCACTTGTAGGAAAGGGGCAGCTTGTTTTCTTGAACTGTGATGGTTAGCATTCAGCAGAAATCACTGTCTCACAGATGAGAGGCAAATGCTAACACATTTGAAAACAACAGGGTAGATTTTCCTTCCACTCCTGCAATGGGTGAGGTAGTTCCTACATGTTCAAAACTCTAATTAACCCTTACCACAGGTGATCTTACATACATCTCTGCAGTCTTCATGCAGTTTTGCAAGCGTCCATGCAGATCTCTCTTGCACCTGACAATACACAGTCTCCAGAAACACACTCTAAGCACACAGCCAGCTGCTTCTCCTGCACTCCCATGCTTACTATTCAGCACTGTGTGGTATTTCAGATAGCAGTGTGTAACGCTAACACATTCAACATCACCAAGGCTCATTTCCTTTGCTCTAGTCTAATCACTCACCCAGGTTCCACATGCTCATGGTCTCAAGTAGCTGTTAGGGCATGTGCTCTTTTCTGCCTCATAAAAGTATAAGGAAAATGTGTCAGGCTGTTACAGTAATTATCACTTGCTCTACCACAGTAGTAAATGTGCTTTGAAATTGCCAATCAAATATCGTTTTCTGCCTAGAATCACACCATGAGTCTGTGTGCACACAGGAATTGTTGTCAGAGATTTAATTTGTGTTGCTCTTGTTCTGTAAGACTTGCACTCGTAGGAAAGGGTCAGCTTGTTTTCTTGAACTGTGATGGTTAGCATACAGCACACATCACCATCTCACAGATAAGGGGCAAATGCTAACACATTTGAAAACAACAGGGTAGATTTTCCTTCCACTCCTGCAATGGGTGAGGTAGTTCCTACATGTTCATAAGCCCAATTAACCCTTACCACAGGTGATCTTACATACATCTCTGCAGTCTTCATGCAGTTGTGCAAGCGTCCATGCAGATCTCTCTTGCACCTGACAATACACAGTCTCCAGAAACACACTCTTAGCACACAGCCAGCTGCTTCTCCTGCACTCCCATGCTTACTATTCAGCACTGTGTGGTATTTCAGATAGCAGTGTGTAACGTTAACACATTCAACATCAAAAAGGTTCATTTCCTTTGCTCTAGTCTAATCACTCACCCAGGTTCCACATGCTCATGTCCTCAAGTAGCTGTTAGGACATGTGCTCTTTTCTGCCTCTCTAAACTATAAGGAAAATGTGTCAGGCTGTTACAGTAATTATCACTTGCTCTACCACAGTAGTAAATGTGCTTTGAAATTGCCAATCAAATATCGTTTTCTGCCTAGAATCACACTATGAGTCTGTGTGCACACAGGAATTGTTGTCAGAGATTTAATTTGTGTTGCTCTTGTTCTTTAAGACTTGCACTCGTAGGAAAGGGGCAGCTTGTTTTCTTGAACTGTGATGGTTAGCATACAGCACACATCACCATCTCACAGATGAGAGGCAAATGCTAACACATTTGAAAAGAACAGGGTAGATTTTTATTGCAGTACTGTAATGAGTGAGGTAGTTCCTACATGTTCATAAGCCCAATTAACCCTTACCATATGTGCTCTTACATACATCTCTGCAGTCTTCATGCAGTTGTACAAGCATCCATGCAGATCTCTCTTGCACCTGACAATACACAGTCTCCAGAAACACACTCTTAGCACACAGGCAGCTGCTTCTCCTGCACTCCCATGCTTACTATTCAGCACTGTGTGGTATTTCAGATAGCAGTGTGTAACGCTAACACATTCAACATCACCAAGGCTCATTTCCTTTGCGCTAGTCTAATCATTCACCCAGGTTCCACATGCTCATGGTCTCAAGTAGCTGTTAGGACATGTGCTCTTTTCTGCCTCTCTAAACTATAAGGAAAATGTGTCAGGCTGTTACAGTAATTATCACTTGCTCTACCACAGTAGTAAATGTGCTTTGAAATTGCCAATCAAATATCGTTTTCTGCCTAGAATCACACCATGAGTCTGTGTGCACACAGGAATTGTTGTCAGAGATTTAATTTGTGTTGCTCTTGTTCTGTAAGACTTGCACTCGTAGGAAAGGGGCAGCTTGTTTTCTTGAACTGTGATGGTTAGCATTCAGCACAAATCACTATCTCACAGATGAGAGGCAAATGATAACACATTTGAAAACAACAGGGTAGATTTTCCTTCCACTCCTGCAATGGGTGAGGTATTTCCTACATGTTCAAAACTCCAATTAACCCTTACCACAGGTGATCTTACATACATCTCTGCAGTCTTCAAGCAGTTGTGCAAGCATCCAGGCAGATCTCTCTTGCACCTGACAATACACAGTCTCCAGAAACACACTCTTAGCAAACAGGCAGCTGCTTCTCCTGCACTCCCATGCTTACTATTCAGCACTGTGTGGTATTTCAGATATCAGTGTGTAACGCTAACACATTCAACATCACCAAGGCTCATTTCCTTTGCTCTAGTCTAATCACTCACCCAGGTTCCACATGCTCATGGTCTCAAGTAGCTGTTAGGACATGTGCTCTTTTCTGCCTCTCTAAACTATAAGGAAAGTGTGTCAGGCTGTTACAGTAATTATCACTTGCTCTACCACAGTAGTAAATGTGCTTTGAAATTGCCAATCAAATATCGTTTTCTGCCTAGAATCACACCATGAGTCTGTGTGCACACAGGAATTGTTGTCAGAGATTTCTTTCGTGTTGCTCTTGTTCTGTAAGACTTGCACTCGTAGGAAAGGGGCAGCTTGTTTTCTTGAACTGTAATGGTTAGCATTCAGCACAAATCACTATCTCACAGATGAGAGGCAAATGGTAACACATTTGAAAACAACAGGGTAGATTTTCCTTCCACTCCTGCAATGGGTGAAGTAGTTACTACATGTTCAAAACTCCAATTAACCCTTACCACAGGTGATCTTACATACATCTGTGCAGTCTTCATGCAGTTGTGCAAGCGTCCATGCAGATCTCTCTTGCACCTGACAATACACAGTCTCCAGAAACACACTCTTAGCACACAGGCAGCTGCTTCTCCTGCACTCCCATGCTTACTATTCAGCACTGTGTGGTATTTCAGATAGCAGTGTGTAACGCTAACACATTCAACATCACCAAGGCTCATTTCCTTTGCTCTAGTCTAATCACTCACCCAGGTTCCACATGCTCATGGTCTCAAGTAGCTGTTAGGACATGTGCTCTTTTCTGCCTCTCTAAAGTATAAGGAAAATGTGTCAGGCTGTTACTGTAATTATCACTTGCTCTACCACAGTAGTAAATGTGCTTTGAAATTGCCAATCAAATATCGTTTTCTGCCTAGAATCACACCATGAGTCTGTGTGCACACAGGAATTGTTGTCAGAGATTTAATTTGTGTTGCTCTTGTTCTGTAAGACTTGCACTCGTAGGAAAGGGTCAGCTTGTTTTCTTGAACTGTGATGGTTAGCATACAGCACACATCACCATCTCACAGATGAGAGGCAAATGCTAACACATTTGAAAACAACAGGGTAGATTTTTATTGCAGTACTGTAATGAGTGAGTTAGTTCCTACATGTTCATAAGCCCAATTAACCCTTACCACATGTGCTCTTACATACATCTCTGCAGTCTTCATGCAGTTGTGCAAGCATCCATGCAGATCTCTCTTGCACCTGACAATACACAGGTGTACCATAATTTTGAGGCAAATAAGACCCTCTCATATATGTAATTTCTAAAGGAAATACTCTAGGTATTACAGTTTTGATTACATCAAGATGACGTCAGGCGTTCCACACTTTTGTAATAAATATAGAATGTTAGCAATCTAGTTGTTCATTGGGATACTGTTGAGAGGCAGAGGCCAGCGGCATGGACTCTGAAAATAGAAGGCAGGTAGGGGAGTGCAGAGGCAACAATTTGACCACACTGGGCAGGCAGGAAGGGCAGTGGTAGCACAACAGATTATGGAGGGCAGTGGAAAGGGGGGCAGGGGCAACAAACCAACAATACAGCACTGGCAAGAGAGGCTGTGGCAATATAATAGACCATTGTGGGCAGAAGGAAGAGGCATTGGTAGTACAACCATACATGCCAACAGACCCGTTTCAGCCAGGAAACGTCCAATGTTTTTAAGCTCAAATGGGCTTTATTTGATCTATCTCCTGTCTACAATCTCCTCTTTTTCAATGTAACTCAAAGGGGAAAATCAATACCCCAGTTTTTTTTCAAAATCTCCCTCTTACCAAGTTCAAAATGTTCGCAAGTATGGTACATTGAATCATGGTAGGCAGGAGGAATTGGGGTAGGGACATGGACTCGGATAACAGAGGACAGGAGGGACATGGAGAGGTGCACCAAACTGACCCTACAGGGCAGGCATCAGGGTTTGCAGCAGCACAATACACCACACAGCGCATGCGGGACGGAAGTGCAGCACAACAATCCATAGAAAGCAATAGGGAGGGGACAGGACCATGCACATGGACAACAGAGAACAGATGGGAAAGAGGCAATGGTAGCTAGCTGACCATAAGACAGGAGAGAAAGCTGCAGCATAACAGACCATAAAGGGCAGGAGGGACGGATCAGGGGCATTACAATGGAACAGACAAGCCAGGAGGGAGGGAATAGGGGTCTGCACATGGAAACAGAGGGCTGGGGGCAAGGTGGCAGTGCAGGAGCAGCAAGATGACCATGGAGGTAAGGCAGGATGGGCACTAGAAACAAGACACACCATGGAGAGCAACAATGAGACTATGGTGGCATACACACAGACCATGGAGGGAAGGTGGGAGGGGGTCAGGGGGAGCTAACTGACCACACAGGGAAGGTGGGAGGGGCCATGGCAGCACAGAAGACCATGCATGGCAAGCGGGAGGGTTAGTGGCAGCACAATGGCTATGATGGGCAAGAAGGAGGGTGCAGGGGCATGCACAAAGGACCATGGAGGATAGAAGGGAGGGTCAGGACCTGGGCACAGACAAGAGAGTTCAGGGGAAGGGGCCTCACAACAGACTGTGCGTGGCAGGCAGGAGGAGCAGTTGCAGCACAACAAATCAGGGAGGGCAGAAGGGTGTGGCAGTAAAATGGACCATGGAGGACAGGAGGAAGGGGATAGGGGCATGGCATGTGGACAGGCAGGGTGGAGGTGGCAGGGACAGGTTACAGTCATCTGACAATGCTAGGCAGGTGGGAGGGGAGTGGCAGCTCAACAGAACACTCAGAGTAGATAGGAGTGGCAGGTCCATGGAACATAGTGGGCAAAAAGGATGGAGCAGGGGCATGCACAAAGACATCGAAGGGCAGGGGGAAGGAGAATAGGGGCAGCAAGCTAAGCACAGAGGATAAGCAGGAAGTCAATGATGGGCCATAGTATTGGGCAATGGAGGGCTGGAGGAGTGGACTGGACTGGTACATCGTGCTAATGGAGGGCAGTGGCAGCACATCAGACCATGCATGGCATTAGGGAGGAGGCTAGTCCATGGATTCGGACAACAGAGTATAGGGAGGAGGTGGATGGGGCAGCAAGCTAACTGTTCAGAGAAGGTGGGTATTAGGATCTTTATTGTTTTTAAAATGTGTGTCTGTGCGAACTACTTAAAATATGAACAAGTATGCAGCATAATCTCACTTTTATTCAGGAAGAAAAGGACGTTTGTGACTGTGACTCCGGGCTCACTTGGCAGAAACACCCCCTGACCCTCCACCCCATCGCAAAATGTAATGCCCGTGAAAAGGGTAGGTGGACTCAGTGTTATATAGAACATAGTCCTGAGAGCACGATTGTAAATGAAAACTAGATGTAGTATATGGTATAAACTATGCACCAAAAAGTGTGATATAAGATGAACCGGGGCGTGAAATATAATATGCAATACATTGTGCGCAATGACAGATTCATTGGAGAGCACGAGATAGCACAGGCACTAGCGCGTGCTATGCGATATGCGCCTTGGAGTGTAATATGCACAGGGCAGTGTTGTGTAACATAACTAGTCTCTAAAGTTGTAATATAAAATATGTGCTGGGGAGTGTAACGTTGCATATGCACTGTGACAAAGATATGGATCCCAGATTGTAATATGTATGGCATAGCGCTGTGCGTTATAACAAACACATCGAGGAAGGCACGTTAGATGGGGAAATATAACCTGTGCGAAGGCAAGTGTGGCATGACATATTCACGGGGTGGTGTTACAGTGCACATGGGCTAGAGACTGTCATAGCATACGCACTAGCTGGTGGAATACAACACAGAGGTGTGAGGCAATCGGCGGGCACTGGTGGGTGTAACACAGCATTGGGCTCAGCCAGGAGCACGCTGTGACTCTCAAGTGAGGTTCGTCTCCTTTCCAGAGAGTAAAATAAGAAGTATTACACATCCAGCGGTGGATGTGTTTTTTATTAACCGTGAGGGGGGTTTCTTGCATAGTTTGGTCAAATTTTTGTCGAATCCCCTTTAAATGGCTTGGTGTGCGTGTATATTAAATGTGCTCAATAGCTACCCATGTTTGTATAAATAAACGACAAGGGTGTCTACTTGGAGAGTACCCACCGGCGGGGGCGCCGGGATTAGGCATGGTAGGGCGTCAGACACGTCAGAGCTTCACTAGCGGTGTAAATATATTCCATGTGGATTTATTCTATGCATAGTCGCCTTTTAATGAATATCACGCAAATCGTCATGGTGATAGGTACATACGGTTTGTCCAGCATGTCCTAGGTGTTTCTATAAATATATATATTTTTAAAATAATAAAAAACAAAGGCCGGCCCCGGGGGATGGGGACCCCGGAGCCATAAGTGGCCTGAGGAGGGGGGCAACGCAGCCCCCTCCTAAAGAATTTAAATTAAAAAAAGGCCATGACCCAGGGGTTGGGGTCCCCGGGGCCGATTAAGGCCTTAGGAGGGCCAAATTTATTTTTTTCAACAAAAAAAATTAGGGTGCAGGCCCTGGGGGATGGGGTCCCCAGGGCCAGTAAATTAGAAAAAGAAGGGGGGCCACACAGCCCTCCTTCTTAAAAAAACTTAAATAAATAAAAGACCGGCATCGCGCTGGAGGCCACGCCCCCTCCTTGCAGCACTCTGCAAACGCATCCCCCTGGCCAGTTGTAAGTTGGGGAATTAAGTCCCCTTCAATACAGAGGGTCCCTGAGGGCCATCTAGCCCAACAGGTATCTCCAGTGTGCGCCAGGGAGCTGCGTTGCAGACAGGTGTTCCGAGGACATGCCGCTTTTTACACCTCTATGCAACGCAGCTCTGTGGCGCTTACTGGAGGTACCTAGTGGGCTAGTTTGACCCTAGGGACCCTTAGGATTCAAGGGGACTTAATCTCTCAACTTAGAATGGCCACAGGGCGCGTTTACACAGTGGTGAAGGGAGGGGACAGGGCCTGAGGTGACGTGTGCAAACACGCCCTGTGGCGCGTTTTAAGTTGGGGAAATAATTCCCTTTCAATCCTGAGGGACCCTGGGGGCCAACTAGCCCACCGGGTGCTTCCAGTAAGTGCCACTGCTCTGCGTTGCAGAGAGGTGGTGCAGGCCGTGCCCCTTTTTACACCTCTCTGCAATGGCGCTTACTGGACGTACCTAGTGGGCTATTTTGCCCCTAGGGATCCTCAGGATTCAAGGGAACTTAATCTCCCAACTTAAATAACGGCCACAGGGCATGTTCACACAGTGGGGAAGGAAGGGGACGGGGCCTGAGGTGACGTGTGCAAACACGCCCTATGGCGCGTTTTAAGTTGGGGAAATAATTCCCCTTCAATCCTGAGGGCCCCTGGGGGCTGACTAGCCCACCAGGTGCTTCCAGTAAGCGCCACTGAGCTGCGTTGCAGAGAGGTGGTCCAGGCCATGCCACTTTTTACACCTCTCTGCAACGCAGCTCTGTGGCGCATACTGGAGGTACCTAGTGGGCTAGTTGGACCCTAGGGACCCTCAGGATTCAAATTAACTTAATCTCCCAACTAAAAACGGCCACAAGGCGTGTTTGCACAGTGGTGAAGGGAGGGGACGGGGCCTGAGTTAACGTGTGCAAACAAGCCCTGTGGTGCGTTTTAAGTTGGGGAAATAATTCCCCTTCAATCCTGAGGGCCCCTGGGAGCTAACTAGCCCACCAGGTGCTTCCAGTAAGCGCCACTGAGCTGCGTTGCAGAGAGGTGGTCCAGGCCGTGCCACTTTTTACACCTCTCTGCAACGCAGCTCTGTGGCGCATACTGGAGGTACCTAGTGGGCTAGTTGGACCCTAGGGACCCTCAGGATTCAGATGAACTTAATCTCCAAACTAAACACGGCCACAGGGCGTGTTTACACAGTGGTGAAGGGAGGGGACGGGGCCTGAGTTAATGTGTGCAAACACGCCCTGTGGCGCGTTTTAAGTTGGGGAAATAATTCCCTTTCAATCCTGAGGGACCCTGGGGGCCAACTAGCCCACCGGGTGCTTCCAGTAAGTGCCACTGCTCTGCGTTGCAGAGAGGTGGTGCAGGCCGTGCCCCTTTTTACACCTCTCTGCAATGGCGCTTACTGGACGTACCTAGTGGGCTATTTTGCCCCTAGGGATCCTCAGGATTCAAGGGAACTTAATCTCCCAACTTAAATAACGGCCACAGGGCATGTTCACACAGTGGGGAAGGAAGGGGACGGGGCCTGAGGTGACGTGTGCAAACACGCCCTATGGCGCGTTTTAAGTTGGGGAAATAATTCCCATTCAATCCTGAGGGCCCCTGGGGGCTGACTAGCCCACCAGGTGCTTCCAGTAAGCGCCACTGAGCTGCGTTGCAGAGAGGTGGTCCAGGCCATGCCACTTTTTACACCTCTCTGCAACGCAGCTCTGTGGCGCATACTGGAGGTACCTAGTGGGCTAGATGGACCCTAGGGACCCTCAGGATTCAAATTAACTTAATCTCCCAACTAAAAACGGCCACAAGGCGTGTTTGCACAGTGGTGAAGGGAGGGGACGGGGCCTGAGTTAACGTGTGCAAACAAGCTCTGTGGCGCGTTTTAAGTTGGGGAAATAATTCCCCTTCAATCCTGAGGGCCCCTGGGAGCTAACTAGCCCACCAGGTGCTTCCAGTAAGCGCCACTGAGCTGCGTTGCAGAGAGGTGGTCCAGGCCGTGCCACTTTTTACACCTCTCTGCAACGCAGCTCTGTGGCGCATACTGGAGGTACCTAGTGGGCTAGTTGGACCCTAGGGACCCTCAGGATTCAAATGAACTTAATCTCCCAACTAAAAACGGCCACAGGGCGTGTTTACACAGTGGTGAAGGGAGGGGACGGGGCCTGAGTTAATGTGTGCAAACAAGCCCTCTGGCACGTTTTAAGTTGGGGAAATAATTCCCCTTCAATCCTGAGGGACCCTGGGGGCGAACTAGCCCACCAGGTGCTTCCAGTAAGCACCACTCCGCTGCGTTGCAGAGAGGTGGTCTAGGCCGTGCCCCTTTTTACATCTCTCTGCAACGCAGCTCTGTGGCGCTTACTGGAGGTACCTAGTGGTCTAGTTGGACCCTAGGGACCCTCAGGATTCAAGGGGACTTAATCTCCCAACTTAAAACGGCCACAGGGCGTGTTTACACAGTGGGGAAGTGAGGGGACGGGGCCTGAGGTGACGTGTGCAAACACGCCCTGTGGCGCGTTTTAAGAGGTAGTTTTAATCCCCGGCCCTATTATATACTAGGGGCTTACAGAGGAGGTCATGCTGATCACAGAGGGACCCCAACGCATAGTGTTCCCTAGTGTATGTAGGTGTTTTCACTGTATTCTGAGGGTCTTTTTACATGGCACTGGCTCTAGGACTGGTTAGTCAGACTCAGTTACCACCAGTATCCGTCTGAAAAAGTTGAGGGTACAGGATGATTTTGCAACAAGGCTTCTTTCTGCTCTTCTGTTTGTTCTTTCTGCACGTTATCCTTCTTCCTGCACTTTTCTTCGTCTTTGAGGACTTCTGTTGCTTCTTTCTGCATTTTATTTTTCTTTATGTGCATTTTTCTTCTTTCTTCAAATGTCCTATCTCTGTAAGCATAATTAGAAATTAGCATTTAAAAAACCTTTGAAATTCACTGAAAAAACCACTGGTTTCAGGCACGTTACAGTTAGGAATTAGCATTTAAAAAACCTTAGAAATTCACTGAAAAAACCATAGGTTTCAGGGGCGTTATAGTTAGCTGGACTTTTCACTCGTACTAAACCATTGAAATTCCCCCGTTATAGTTAGTTCAGCTAACTATAACTTGCTCGCCCGCAATGCACTGCTGATGACGTCACATATTACATCACTCATGACATGGTCAGTGACATCACTCATGACATCACTGATGACATCTCAAATGACATCACTAATGACATCACTGATGACAACATCCTTGTGATAGAGTGGCAGACCTCCTCTTCCCCCAATATAACCTTTGATACACACATTCAAAAATAGAAACTACAATGTTCAAAACAATGGACATACCAATACCAGTTACAACAACCTATTCAGTAATTCTAATATCCACATACACATCCACTCATTCACCAACAGTCCTATACAGTCACTCATACATGTACTCACTCATCATATGTACTCACACACCTATACATCCTGTTACACAACGCCACTCATCCATAGAGTTACTCACACACTTAGTCACTCATGCTAATAAAGAATCAAACATCCATTTACTTGCATATACAGTTATACACACACCACCACACTTACTTCTACAGAAACTTACACATACTTAGTCTTTTAAACAATCACTTATAGACACACATACTTATTCATACAGGAACTGTTTCAATCTCTCACTCTCACATATACTCACTTATATACACCAATAGTCACATATACTAGTTTAAAACATATGTAGTTACTCATAAAGGCACTATTGAGACAGTCTATCACTCACTAACACACCCATGCACACACTCATCCACCCATACAGTCCTGCACACATGCTGTCTTCAACACATACAAACAGTGAGTCACTCATTCATGCACCTATGCACTACGTAATACCCCCCACTGAACCATACAGACACTCAGACACTCATACTGACACTCAAAAAACCAACTAATGACCTATATAGACACTCATGTAGCTACTCACCAACCCATGCAGCCACTTATACACAAAGTGAGATACTGATACAGATATTTACAGATGTAAACATTACTCACTAAGCCATGTATTCACTAAGATACACTTAATCAATCAGTTATACAATCAATTTTTCAAAAACAAATCATCCATTTAGACACTTATATACCCAGTTATTCTTCCATCGAACTTGAGATATACATATATAAAACATATGTAATTTTTAGAAAAACACACATTCACTTGATGATGTCATCAGTGATATCATTTGAGATGTCATCAGTGATGTCATGAGTGATGTCACTGACCATGTCATGAGTGATGTAATATGTGACGTCATCAGCAGTGCATTGCGGGCGCGCGAGTTATAGTTAGCTGAACTAACTATAACGGGGGAATTTCAATGGTTTAGTACGAGTGAAAAGTCCAGCTAACTATAACGCCCCTGAAACCTATGGTTTTTTCAGTGAATTTCTAAGGTTTTTTAAATGCTAATTCCTAACTATAACGTGCCTGAAACCTATGGTTTTTTCAGTGAATATATATATATATATATATATTATCTACTGGCGGTCGCCAGTAGATAGTTATAGTTAGGACCGAGTTCCCATAGGAAATCTGAAAATTCTATTTTGAATAACTTTGGCTTCGGTTGACTTATCTTCGTGAAATTTTCAAAACTAATGGGGCGCTCCGCTCAGCTCCTACCCTGAAAGTCTCGGGGTGATTTGTCAAGCGGGGGCTGAGAAAAAAGGGGGGTCCCAAAACACATTTTTCCCATGCATTTTCCCATAGAACCTTTAGTCGAAGGTACAGCCCGAACGGCTGAACAGAATTACTTCAAATTTGGCAAAGAGGTATCTCCCATCTAGCCCAACAGGTATCTCCAGTGTGCGCCAGGGAGCTGCGTTGCAGACAGGTGTTCTGAGGCCATGCCGCTTTTTACACCTCTATGCAACGCAGCTCTGTGGCGCTTACTGGAGGTACCTAGTGGGCTAGTTTGACCCTAGGGACCCTTAGGATTCAAGGGGACTTAATCTCTCAACTTAGAATGGCCACAGGGCGCGTTTACACAGTGGTGAAGGGAGGGGACAGGGCCTGAGGTGACGTGTGCAAACACGCCCTGTGGCGCGTTTTAAGTTGGGGAAATAATTCCCTTTCAATCCTGAGGGACCTTGGGGGCCAACTAGCCCACCGGGTGCTTCCAGTAAGTGCCACTGCTCTGCGTTGCAGAGAGGTGGTGCAGGCCGTGCCCCTTTTACACCTCTCTGCAATGGCGCTTACTGGACGTACCTAGTGGGCTATTTTGCCCCTAGGGATCCTCAGGATTCAAGGGAACTTAATCTCCCAACTTAAATAACGGCCACAGGGCATGTTCACACAGTGGGGAAGGAAGGGGACGGGGCCTGAGGTGACGTGTGCAAACACGCCCTATGGCGCGTTTTAAGTTGGGGAAATAATTCCCCTTCAATCCTGAGGGCCCCTGGGGGCTGACTAGCCCACCAGGTGCTTCCAGTAAGCGCCACTGAGCTGCGTTGCAGAGAGGTGGTCCAGGCCATGCCACTTTTTACACCTCTCTGCAACGCAGCTCTGTGGCGCATACTGGAGGTACCTAGTGGGCTAGTTGGACCCTAGGGACCCTCAGGTTTCAAATTAACTTAATCTCCCAACTAAAAACGGCCACAAGGCGTGTTTGCACAGTGGTGAAGGGAGGGGACGGGGCCTGAGTTAACGTGTGCAAACAAGCCCTGTGGCGCGTTTTAAGTTGGGGAAATAATTCCCCTTCAATCCTGAGGGCCCCTGGGAGCTAACTAGCCCACCAGGTGCTTCCAGTAAGCGCCACTGAGCTGCGTTGCAGAGAGGTGGTCCAGGCCGTGCCACTTTTTACACCTCTCTGCAACGCAGCTCTGTGGCGCATACTGGAGGTACCTAGTGGGCTAGTTGGACCCTAGGGACCCTCAGGATTCAAATGAACTTAATATCCCAACTAAAAACGGCCACAGGGCGTGTTTACACAGTGGTGAAGGGAGGGGACGCGGCCTGAGTTAATGTGTGCAAACAAGCCCTCTGGCACGTTTTAAGTTGGGGAAATAATTCCCCTTCAATCCTGAGGGACCCTGGGGGCGAACTAGCCCACCAGGTGCTTCCAGTAAGCACCACTCCGCTGCGTTGCAGAGAGGGGGTCTAGGCCGTGCCCCTTTTTACATCTCTCTGCAACGCAGCTCTGTGGCGCTTACTGGAGGTACCTAGTGGTCTAGTTGGACCCTAGGGACCCTCAGGATTCAAGGGGACTTAATCTCCCAACTTAAAACGGCCACAGGGCGTGTTTACACAGTGGGGAAGTGAGGGGACGGGTTCTGAGGTGACGTGTGCAAACACGCCCTGTGGCGCGTTTTAAGAGGTAGTTTTAATCCCCGGCCCTATTATGTACTAGGGGCTTACAGAGGAGGTCATGCTGATCACAGAGGGACCCCAACGCATAGTGTTCCCTAGTGTATGTAGGTGTTTTCACTGTATTCTGAGTGTCTTTTAACATGGCACTGGCTCTAGGACTGGTTAGTCAGACTCAGTTACCACCAGTATCCGTCTGAAAAAGTTGAGGGTACAGGATGATTTTGCAACAAGGCTTCTTTCTGCTCTTCTGTTTGTTCTTTCTGCACGTTATCCTTCTTCCTGCACTTTTCTTCGTCTTTGAGGACTTCTGTTGCTTCTTTCTGCATTTCCTATTTTTCTTTATGTGCATTTTTCTTCTTTCTTCAAATGTCCTATCTCTGTAAGCATAATTAGAAATTTGCATTTAAAAAACCTTTGAAATTCACTGAAAAACCACAGGTTTCAGGCACGTTACAGTTAGGAATTAGCATTTAAAATACCTTAGAAATTCACTGAAAAAACCATAGGTTTCAGGGGCGTTATAGTTAGCTGGACTTTTCACTCGTACTAAACCATTGAAATTCCCCCGTTATAGTTAGTTCAGCTAACTATAACTTGCGCGCCCGCAATGCACTGCTGATGACGTCACATATTACATCACTCATGACATGGTCAGTGACATCACTCATGACATCACTGATGACATCTCAAATGACATCACTAATGACATCACTGATGACAACATTCTTGTGATAGAGTGGCAGACCTCCTCTTCCCCAATATAACCTTTGATACACACATTCAAAAATAGAAACTACAATGTTCAAAACAATGGACATACCAATACCAGTTACAACAACCTATTCAGTAATTCTAAGATCCACATACACATCCACTCATTCACCAACAGTCCTATACAGTCACTCATACATGTACTCACTCATCATATGTACTCACACACCTATACATCCTGTTACACAACGCCATCCATAGAGTTACTCACACACTTAGTCACTCATGCTAATAAAGAATCAAACATCCATTTACTTGCATATACAGTTATACACACACCACCACACTTACTTCTACAGAAACTTACACATACTTAGTCTTTTAAACAATCACTTATAGACACACATACTTATTCATACAGGAACTGTTTCAATCTCTCACTCTCACATATACTCACTTATATACACCAATAGTCACATATACTAGTTTAAAACATATGTAGTTACTCATAAAGGCACTATTGAGACAGTCTATCACTCACTAACACACCCATGCACACACTCATCCACCCATACAGTCCTGCACACATGCTGTCTTCAACACATACAAACAGTGAGTCACTCATTCATGCACCTATGCACTACGTAATACCCCCCACTGAACCATACAGACACTCAGACACTCATACTGACACTCAAAAAACCAACTAATGACCTATATAGACACTCATGTAGCTACTCACCAACCCATGCAGCCACTTATACACAAAGTGAGAGACTGATACAGATATTTACAGATGTAAACATTACTCACTAAGCCATGTATTCACTAAGATACACTTAATCAGTCAGTTATACAATCAATTTTTCAAAAACAAATCATCCATTTAGACACCTATATACCCATTTATTCTTCCATCAAACTTGAGATATACATATATAAAACATATGTAATTTTTAGAAAAACACACATTCACTGGATGATGTCATCAGTGATGTCATTTGAGATGTCATCAGTGATGTCATGAGTGATGTCACTGACCATGTCATGAGTGATGTAATATGTGACGTCATCAGCAGTGCATTGCGGGCACGCGAGTTATAGTTAGCTGAACTAACTATAACGGGGGAATTTCAATGGTTTAGTACGAGTGAAAAGTCCAGCTAACTATAACGCCCCTGAAACCTATGGTTTTTTCAGTGAATTTCTAAGGTTTTTTAAATGCTAATTCCTAACTATAACGTGCCTGAAACCTATGGTTTTTTTAGTGAATATATATATATATATATTATCTACTGGCGGTCGCCAGTA
Organism: Triturus cristatus; assembly: GCF_964204655.1. Lineage (NCBI taxonomy): Eukaryota > Metazoa > Chordata > Amphibia > Caudata > Salamandridae > Triturus > Triturus cristatus. Next base: position 302,690,550 of record NC_140579.1, on the reverse strand, counting down.
GATAGTTATAGTTAGGACCGAGTTCCCATAGGAAATCTGAAAATTCTATTTTGAATAACTTTGGCTCCGGTTGACTTATCTTCGTGAAATTTTCAAAACTAATGGGGCGCTCCGGTCAGCTCCTACCCTGAAAGTCTCGGGGTGATTTGTAAAGCGGGGGCTGAGAAAAAAGGGGGGTCCCAAAACACATTTTCCCCTTGCATTTTCCCATAGGACCTTTAGTCGAAGGTACAGCCCGAACGGCTGAACATAATTACTTGAAATTTGGCAAAGAGGTAGTCCTCAGGTCAGGCATGTGCCTTTGCATATATGGTGTCAATCTGTTCAGTAGTTCCTGAGAAAATTGCAGTTAAAAGTACATAAATATCTATATGCGTGCACCGTGCGCGCACGGAGCTCGCACGGGGCGAGCACCAAATGTCCGCGAGTGTAATTCTGATTGGTGGCTAGATGTCAGTCAACATTCCAATCGGTCGAAATCAGGAAGTGTCGGATGCCATTTTGTGTGTGACAGTGAAAAAGAAAGGTGGAGAACGTGAAAAGGGGAAAGGGTAGAGAGTTCCTGACCCCCTAGCCTTTGTCAGGGGGTCCCTGAAGGACCCCGAAGGGTGAAAAAAAAAAATTATAAATATGGCGCGGTGCGCGCACAGTGCGCGCACTGCGGCAAAAAATTCATTAAAAAAATAGAATTAAAAATCAAGTTTAAGTGTTTAGATGTTGGTTGGCTCTAAAAAGAGCCGTTTTGTTCATTGAGTGTTTTTTTGTACCTACAAGTAAGTACCGATGCAGAGTCTAAAGTTCAAGAGGAAGACTCTGTTCCCTTCATCTGTGAAATGTACGCCGTCTCCTCTATAAATGCCTTGCATGTTGTAACGCAAGTTGTTGTGGTATATAGAACCCATACCATAGTCTCTGAGGAAAGCAGAAACAGACTTATTGACGTACTTTTTTGCTTTCTCAATCTGCGGACAATATTGGTTGGACCAGTTCCACTTTTGCCTTTGGCATATATTAGAATATACAAAGGTATTTTGTGGAAAAAGTGACATCAATTGCACAAAGGTGTCCTTAACAAGCATTTCCAGACCTACCCCAATTAAAGTGCCTAGGTCATTTCCACCACAGTGCACAATTATAAGGTCAGGCTGTGGGAGATGTAGAAAGGATTTCACCAAAGGCATTAATTGGTGCCACTTTAACCCTCTCTGACCAATCCATTTAATGTCTACATTTGGCAAAGCAAGGTCTTTCACAATACCTCTTTTTTCTGCATACTTTTCACTCCAGTAGACATAGCTATGACCTACAATCCACACTGTGAACATCTTTCAAGGAGATCTGGATGCACTCAGAAGGTGTCTTTCAGTAGAATGGCAATATGAAAAGAAAGATAGTTGTAAAATGGAGGCTTACATACTTTTTTTAAATAAAAAGAACTCATTGGCTGTTTCAGACCATTCAACACTAAAAACTAGGCTGTATGTTTAAATTTTTAAAAGCATGTTTTGTATTGGTTCAGAAAAATGTGTTCCCACAGAAGATTACTTTGGATATGCTGTTAGGTTTGAAAAGTTAAGCACTCTTGCTCTTTGGATTAGAAACATTGTGTGCTGAACTTCTGACCTCTGTGCTCACACCAGTGTTCCATGATCTGTTGCTATGGTAGCAGGCAGAAGTCATGTTGGGGGTAGGAATCATTTGGAAAGGGTTGAAATTTGCAACCAATAGAAATGTGTGTTTCCATTTAAAAAACTGTGGGAAGCAATGTGATTTGAAGTTAACATGTATATGTGTGAAAAAAGAGAGGGAAATGTTGCCATTTAGTGGTTCTGGTGAGAGGAGTACAGCTCAGAGATTCTGGCTCTGATAATCTGCTGTGTGAGTGGCACATTTCTTTCTCAACTAACTACTTTTAAAGGTGAGTTATGAATTTGAGAGGGGATGTATGTGATGTATTTTGATATAAATAATAGAAATTTGTTTCTTCTTTTAAAGTTGTGTTTTACATTTTATGTTTTGGAAGATATTTACCTGCCTTGAACTTGTAAGATATTATGGAGTATGTCTTCACCATAAGTTAAGGTGTTCTGGTATCACCCAGGAATATCTGTTTTGTGCCTAGAATCACATCATGAGTCTGTGTGCACACAGGAATTGTTGTCAGAGATTTAATTTGTGTTGCTCTTGTTCTGTAAGACTTGCACTCGTAGGAAAGGGGCAGCTTGTTTTCTAGAACTGTGATGGTTAGCATTCAGCACAAATCACTATCTCACAGATGAGAGGCAAATGCTAACACATTTGAAAACAACAGGGTAGATTTTCCTTCTACTCCTGCAATGGGTGAGGTAGTTCCTACATGTTCAAAACTCCAATTAACCCTTACCACAGGTGATCTTACATACATCTCTGCAGTCTTCATGCAGTTGTGCAAGCGTCCATGCAGATCTCTCTTGCACCTGACAATACACACTCTCCAGAAACACACTCTTAGCACACAGGCAGCTGCTTCTCCTGCATTCCTATGCTTACTATTCAGCACTGTGTGGTATTTCAGATAGCAGTGTGTAACGCTAACACATTCAACATCACCAAGGCTCATTTCCTTTGCTCTAGTCTACTCACTCACCCAGGTTCCACATGCTCATGGTCTCAAGTAGCTGTTAGGACATGTGCTCTTTTCTGCCTCTCTAAACTATAAGGAAAATGTGTCAGGCTGCTACAGTAATTATCACTTGCTCTACCACAGTAGTAAATGTGCTTTGAAATTGCCAATCAAATATCGTTTTCTGCCTAAAATCACACCATGAGTCTGTCTGCACACAGGAATTGTAGTCAGAGATTTAATTCGTGTTGCTCTTGTTCTGTAAGACTTGCACTCGTAGGAAAGGGGCAGCTCATATGATAGGATTTGAAAAGCTCAAAAAAAATATAGTCATATATTTAAATTACATAAAGGTATTTTTTTTTAGTTTCCTTTAGGTATTGCTGAACAACACTGAAATGAATTAAAATGCCTATAAAATCAAGAAAGAGAAAATAACAGCAAAAAAATCTATATTTGAAGACAATTGGACAACACAAATTAGTTGAAGAACCTCATGTTGGAAAAAAGAAAAAGTCTTCTGGTAAGTAGACTAAGGATTTTTTTAAAAATATCCTCAAACATAGAAAAAATATACAAAGTATATCCACTGCAAATGTTTCAAGAAGAAAACAACAAGACAATAGAAAGAAAATACTAAATGCTAATGTACAATCAGAAGCAAGAAAGAATGACTTAAAAAGAAAAACAGAATTTCAAAACATTCGTAAAAAAATGTTTCAGAGAAGAGTGGTGTTCAATTTGCTAAAGGATGTGAAAAAATATTGGAAGAAAGCAATATTTTATAAGAAAAAGAAACATATTGAATCAGTTGTTGCAAAGGCTTTGGAATTAAAAAGAAAACTATTCCTTTCAATTTTGAACAGGATCCGTACATTAGATAAAATAGTCAATGTAATGAAGTCAAAAAGCAAAAGGAAAAGAGTAGTGAAAAAAAATAACTTTTGTAATGTGTTCTTAGGAGAATGGAAGCATAGTTCAAGTACTGAACCATTTTTTAATGAAGAGAGTTATCTTCAAAGTAATAGTTTGCTGCATGCAGTTGACACCAGTGGTCGAACTTATGAAGTTAAAGATGGTTGTGTAATGGAAAAGGAGAAAATGGTTCCAAGAAATGAGGAAGAAGTGTTAGCTGATGAGGTTATGGGGAAACGTCCTAAAGCCCCAGTGTACACTTGGAATTGTAGTAGTATTTGTACTGTACGACAAGAATCTATTGATAAATTACGTGACTTTCTAGACTAGATCCATGCAGAGTGAGAAAGAATACTGGTTTGCAAGGACATTCTCTGGCTTGTCATTCTAGGAAAGTTTGTCAAAGTGTTTTTCACCATTTTAGGATGCTGGCAGTACATCATACTGAAATGAGAAAGTTTGTGAGAAGATTGTATTATGCTAAAAGTCCAGCACTAAAGTTAAATGAGTTGAATAGTGCTCTGTTGCGTGGATCTGTATCAGATGTAGAGAAGGTTACTGATGATATTCAGTTTTGTTACTTTGGTCCAGAACAAGAAAGTGCAGGAAATGACACAGTTATTGAAGAAAATGTGGAAGAGAATGTAGAACCCACTGTTAGTAAAAATGTTGAAGATCAAATGACAAAATTTACTATCATCTCTAATGAAAGACCAAATATTACTTGTATTTGTTGCCGGAGAAGCCATTATAAAAGTCAAACAAGGAATGTTGATCTCTATAAAAAAAGTGAAAAAGAAAATAATTATGAGTGGAAGGATTTTGCTACATATTTGTTTCTGGAAAATTATTTTGATTTGGGTGAAGATCAGCGTATTTGTAAATACTGTTATAACAAGTTAGAAGAAAATAAAATGCCAGCTAGAGCTGTACATAAAAATTTTGAATTGGTTGATATTCCTGCAGAACTTAGTGATTTAAATACGTATGAGTCTATACTCATTCAATGTGTCCATCCGTTTCAGACTATAGTTCGTATGGAGCCCAAAACAGGCAAATTACCTCCTTCAGATTTACAAAGAGGTTTAAAAGGAAGAGTTGTCTATTTGCCATTAGATTTGAAAAAAAATATTGAAACAATTGATGCAGATAGTTTGGAAACTGAACCATTAGTTATTCGGGTTAATGGTGTACCTACAAAGAATAAGAAAATTTGGCAGGAGCTAGTAGATGTACGAAAAGTACAAAGAGCAAATTTATATTTGAAAAGAAATAATAAGTACTATGAATCAATTTATATGGATGAAGATGAAGAAGTTTTACTAGCAGACACAGGATTATCAACTGGGCAAATTGAAAAAGTGGATAAGTCAAAAGAAGAAGAAATTTATGAACATTTCAGCATACATCCTCTTCATTCTAAAGAAGTTATGGGAAACAATATTGATCTGTTTCAGATGAAAAAAGCAAAAGGAACTCCCGTGAGTGTATGGGAGGAGAGCTTGGAAGCTCGTTGTTTTCCCCAGCTGTTTCCTACAGGATAAGGTGGACGATATGATGAACGTCCAGTACAGATTCCTGCTTCTGAGTATCGGACTACAAGATTATATGCAGAAGATCCAAGATTTCATCAAAGTATTCCTTATTTGTTCCATCTTTTATTTGAAAGTGACTTGTCTGCACTATCTTATGCAGTAAATCACATTTTAAAAACTGGAGTACATCTACATAATGTGTCTGCAAAGGATTTTATGAACAAAGTGCAACAGCGAGATGATCATTTGGAATCTCAATTGATTAATCTGATGGCTTGTCAGCGTGGAACTAATGAATATTGGTACCGACGCCATTGAGAATTGAAATGTATGTTACGGAATTTAGGAACTCCTACATGGTTCCTTACCCTAAGCTGTGCTGAGTACGCTTGGGATGATTTACTGGATTTTCTTCGAGAGGCAAATTCAAATATTGAAAACATCCAATACAAGACAGCAGGAGAATTGTGCTCATTGGATCCGGTAAATGTTTGCAGATATTCCAATCATAGATTTGAGGTTATGATGTCCTTCATCTGCAATAAAAAAAATCCACCTCTTGGAGAAGTTGTGGGTTACTTTTGGAGAAAAGAGTACCAAGCAAGAGGTGCTCCTCATATTCATATGCTGTTGTGGATCAAGGATGCCACAACATTTGGAACAGATTCTGATGATGCAGTTTTATCTTTCATTGAAGAATATGCAACATGTGCTATACCTAAAAGCACAGAAGAAAAAAACTTAAAAGAGCAAGTTTTACATTTCCAAAGTCATCGGTGTGGAAAATACTGTCGACGAAAGTACAAGATAATATATAAATGACTACAACCCAGTCATTTTATCCATGTGGAATGCTAATGTGGATATTCAGTATGTAGCTGACAATTCTATTGCTGTTGCTCGGTATGTCACATCTTACATCACTAAATCTGAGAAAACGGAATTGAAAGAAATGTGGGAAGAGATTTCTCACGAGAAGACTTTCAGTAAAAAGCTATACAGTTTCAGTTTAAAGATGTTATTGCATCGAGAAATTGGGTCATACGAATGCTCAGATAGGTTATCATCTGCAAGTCTGTACTCCAAATCCAGAAGAATAATTTGGGTAAGTTTAGGCCTTGCAGGAATGCGAAATCGGGTACTGAAATCTATTCGAGAAATTGAATATTTAGCAGAGAACGAACCAGAAAGTACAGACATTTTGAAAACAAATATGTTGGACACATATTACCCAAACAGAAGTCATCATCTTGAGAACATGTGTCTCTATGAAGTGCTGCAGAACTACATTTTTACACGGAATGCCACAGAAGACATCAACAATGGAAAATATAAAGTCATTGGTGAGGAAGGATGTTTGGTGAAACAAACAAAAGGAAGTTTGATTAATCACAGGAAGCTGAGTTGCGACACTACTGACAAAAAGGAATTTTACTACTTAGCACTTTTACAGCTGTTTAAACCATGGTGTTTAGAGGATGAATTACTTGCAGATTTTCAGAGCTATGAAGATTCCTTTAATGCATGTAAAGATAGCATAGAATGCAGTACTTTCACAAATTATGTACAAATGTTAAATGAAGAAATTGAACAAGAAGCTACAATTGCAGCTGAAGTAGCTAGAGACAGTTCTCAAGACAGTCAAAGTTCTGGTACGCTCAGTCAAGATCCCCTAGGACAACCAATCGTAGAAAATGAAGCTGCAATAGCCATGACTGATGTGGAAACAGCTATGAATCAAGCTCAGGAAGATTTAATAAACTTACCAAATTTGGAACAACCACTGAATGATGAACAACAACAAATGTATGAAGAAGTCACAAAACAAATTGATCATGTATTACTACATGAAAATAAAGAGTGCACATGCACATCATTTGAACCAATCAGAATGTATGTGAGTGGACAAGCTGGAACTGGAAACATTTTCTTAATTAAAGTAATTAGAAGCTACCTACAGAAAAAAACTGATTCAACTGTGTCTTGTGTTGTTACTGCTCCAGCTGGGTTAGCAGCATATAACATAAAATGAATTACCTTACATCGTTTGCTAATGTTACCAGTAGAGCATGAGAACAAAATAGAATACCACAAGCTAACAAGAGAAGCATGTTTTGAAGTTTCAAGAGTGTTGAAGAAAATGAATGTTCTCATTATTGATGAGGTAAGCATGGTATCAAATTTAATGCTTGCCTTTGTGCATTTAAGAATGCAGCAAATTCTAAAGACAGACTATGACGTGTTATTTGGAGGAAAACATGTTATAGTTTTTGGGGATCTACTGCAGCTCACTCCAGTTAAAGGACAACCAGTATTTAATACTCTTGCACATGAAGGCACGAAAAAGTCATTAGGAAGTATAGGCATTGTGAATATTTGGTCATACTTTGAGTACAAAGAACTCATTACCAATACGCGGCAAGCAAATGATGATGATTATGCAAGTATTCTCAAAGATGTCAGAATTGGACTACTCACAGAACATGGCAGAAAAGCTTTACAGAGTCGATTGCTATGTAATTTGTTTCCAACAGAACAAATAGTTCCAGAGAAAATATACAAGAAAATTGCAGAATAAAATACTGTAATCTGCTTAATGCCAACACTACATGAATGCTCTATATTCAATGAAGAACTTTTGAAATTGGAAGATTAAGAGATTATGAAAATGAAAGCCATGGATAAAATACAGCATGAAGGAATAACTATTATATTGACAGGCATATTGAAAACTAAATTGGATTCTCTAGAGAAAAACATATCGAAAACAGCTAGTTTAGAAAAGAATCTTTATGTATGTATGAACTGTCGAGTAATTTTAAGACGTAATTTGAATGTAGAACAAGGTTTAGTGAATGGAGCTATGGGTAAAGTTGTGGGTTTTGTTAATTACCAGAAAAAAGATGGAATTTAATTTTTAAAAATAAAATTTGATCAGATTGAAGAGGTTAAAGACATTAGTTGTTGTTCAGTTCATTTTTTGCTTGTGAAAGACTTATATGTACGTAGGAAGCAGTTTCCCTTTTCTCTAGCACATGCTGTAACTATTCACAAATCTCAAGGATTAACTGTAGATAGTGCTTTTGTAAACATTGGATCTAGTGTGTTTAAAGAAGGTATAGCATATGTTGCTTTGTCATGAGTGAAAAAATTATCTAGTTTATTCATGATAGACTTTGATGACTCAAAAGTTAGTGCTGATGCAAATTGTGTAAAGGAGTATAATAGACTAAGAAGAAGCTATGCTCCTCATTTAGGTCAGTATCCTGTGTTTGAAAAACGTGTTGTTTGTCGGAAAAGGAGAATTGAGAATATCTGTAATGAGGATGTACAGAAGAGTAAACAAAAAGAGAGTGATGTGATTGCAAGCAAAAAGAAAAAGGACAATGTTGAACAGGTTGTTGGTTGTCATTTTGAGAATATCTCTGGTGTAAACTGCTACGCTAATGTACTGCTGAATGTTGTATTTTATCTTGAAAGTTTGCAAGAGCAGATAATACTAAATCATGAAAAAAAATGTTGTTCTCTGCTGAGTTTCCTTTATGATAAGTTGAGTAATGATAAAACTAAAATAGAAAGTGCTTCTGATGTTAGAAATCTTTTAGATGTATGTTCTGGATGTACACAGTTTACACAAAATGTCCAGCAAGATGCACAGGAATTCTTAATGTATATGCTTATCGTAGTGGAAGATGAAGGGGTAGAAATAGAAAATATGTTTGGTCTCTCTTATAAATGGGAACATTGTTGTGAAAACTGTATCAACACATGCAGCACTAATGTTGATTCTGAAAGGTTCATACATTTAACATTACCAGAGAGTAAATCAGTGACTTTTAGTAAATTAGTTAAAGATGCAAATCACAACATGGAATGTTCTCAATGTAAATCAGAAATGTTATCAACGTTATTTTAAAAGAAATATGGACAGTATATAATTTTAATGATGCAACGTTGTAGAGCTGATGGAACAAAATTGGACACTTTAATAAAGAAGTTTGTAGGAAATCAATTATCAATATCAGGAAAGTTCTTTATTGCAGTTGCAATAATTTTCCAAGATGGACCTTCTATAACTTCTGGTCATTACACAGTTTATCTAAAATGTGAAAAATTCTGGACCCTGTGTAATGATTCTCAATTGATTTTCAAGCAACGTTTGCCTGCAGAATTACCAAATTCCTACTTAATTTTTCTAAAACCAAAATTTTAGATACAAATTGCAGCATCTGAAGAAACCATTATTTCGATTTTATAGGATTACCATTGGATATTTCACCTAAAAAGGATTTAAAAATTACCATTTGGCCTCATGGAAAGGTAAATGTTTCTATTGTGGACTTCTTTGACAGATATTATTTTGGTGTATGTGCTTAAGCAACAAGATTTACAGACGTTAATTATTGCAAATAGTTATTGTTTTTAGAAGATATTGTTAATTATATGTTACATTTCTATCAAGGTATGTTTTACTGAGGATAGATTCAGGGCTTTTTTAAACAATCTTTCAGATTGTTTATTTTTTTACCCGCTGTTAAGTGATGAATACAATTGATATCACTATTTTCAGTGAAATTCAATATATTCTGAAAACAGCAAAAAAAGGGCAAAAAATTACTTTGTTAATTATGAAAATATTTGTACTGTATTCTAAAATGTATAGTTAAATATTACTACTTTTTTTCTTTTTTTTCAGATCTAGAAAGAAAATTTAGGAAATTGAATCCATTTTTCTTGTAATTAAAAAAAACATTTATTTCTAATTAAGTTATTTTGTTGGTCAGGTAAGTTTAAAATATCTGTATTTCTCACCCCTTCACTTTCATGCTCCCTTTTCTTCACTTCTCCTCACTCTGCTTTTCTCATTCCCCTTCCCTCTCTCTTCTTCCTTTACTGCTCTTTCGTAACTCCCTCACTCCTTCTCTACTACTCCCCTAGGTTTACTGCCTCCATCACTATTTTTTCAACCATGTTTCTCTCCCTGTCTCCATATGTCTCAGTCATTCTAACTGCCTTACTCCTTCTCAGTTCCTTGCTCTCTGTCTCTGTTTCTGTCTATCTCCCTTTGTCTGTCAGTCAGTCAGTCAGTCAGTCAATTTTCTTTATTCGATTAATAAAAATCATAAAAGATCGAGCAAAAAAATACATAACACAATTACATCAGATCATAACATTTGCATACAATTAACAAAAAAAACAAAAGAAACAATTAAAATTTATACATCTAAACTATTCATAAATATTTTAAAAAAGAACAATAAAAAGAAGGGTACATTATATAAAAGAGGAAATTCAATTCTCGCAGATAAAGTGCCTATGCTTTATTTGGTGCCTCTTCACGCGTGCTGCTGCCACTAGAAAACTAGCGACGGCAAAGGCTACATTTATATTGGGAAGGAGTTGCAAAAATAACAGAGCTGGTTTTACCTGAATAAAACCCTGGGTGCGTAAGATGGGGAACAGGTACCTTTTTCTAATCTCAGTATAATGGCCGCAAAACATAGTGAAATGCATCGTGTCCTGGACCGAAAAACAGTCACAATCACAGGGTTCAGCGTCATCAGGACTAGCCCAGGTTCCAAAGTTACCTAGGATAAAGTGAATTAAATTGAAGCGAAATCTCGTTAAAAGAAAGCGATGGTAGGGATTTGTTACCCACAAAAGATATGGTTCCATTCCAGGAACAGAAGTGAGCAAAAAGTATTTCCTTACCATGGGTTTTTTTAACTCTTGTGCTTCCCTTTCCAGAACATATAGATTTAAAAGGATGTGTTTAACTAATTTTAAATCTTCATGAATTATTTTGTCTGGAGATAAAAAAAGCTCCAATCGTCCTGCTAAAGACAGCTGAGTTCTCACATATCTTACCCATGGGATTTTGAGTGCATTTTCCAGGGATAAACAATCTTTTAAAATGGTGTGGTTTAAAGTGAGCTCCGGGTTAAGCCAAATTTTTAGCCACCCAATCACAGGTGCTAATTTCAGAATGTCAGATATATAACCCAATCCTAACTCTTTATGTAAAGCAAATGTCGGAGTTGATTGGGGAACAGACAAAAGTGATCTTAAGAATTTGTTTTCTGCATACTGTATTTTAATGGGGTTAATATAGCCCCAAATAGTGGAGCCATACTGGGCGATTGACAGGCATTTTGCTTTATAAACTTTGATTATACTTTCCATAGGGCGTGCGCCCAGTTTTTTAGCAAAACCCATCAGTCCTGCAGTGGCTCTGGTGACGGCATTACTTTTAACCAGGAGCTGGGGGCCCCATGAGCCCCTTTCATCAAAAATCACACCTAAATATGGGAAAGAAGGAACTCTTTTTACCTCCTTCCCCGCGCAGTGAAATGTTATCATCTTTTTTTTCCTACCTGCATAACCAGAGATCATTACATGAGATTTATCCGTATTAATTTTCATATCCAGAGATACCATAAAAGCTCCAAAAGATGAAAGGAGTTTATTCAGTGCCACTCCGGTACGTGCAAGAAGAACGGCGTCATCCGCGTACAGTAGGACGGGTATCTTTGTCTCCCCTGCACGCGGAATATCGCTGTGTGATGTTTGCATTACTGTCTCTAGGTCATTTATATATAAGGTAAAGAGAAGGGGAGCGAGTATACACCCTTGTCTGACCCCTCTCTCAGACTTAAAGAGACAGGTGCATCTTCCTTCCCTAGTAACTCTGACAGAAGTCATGAGATCCTTATGAAGCTCAGCTAAGTAATCGACTAAGGGCGGGTCAAGGCCCATGGTCAACAGGATCCCCCAGAGCTTAGACCTGTTGACCAGGTCAAAAGCTGAGGAGAGATCCATGAAGGCCATGTACAATGAACCACCCCTAGCGACCACATATTTGTTAATAATAAGCTCCAGATTTAGGCATTGATCTAGAGTTCCTCTTTTAGCTCTAAAGCCATATTGTGCATTAGATAAAATGCCCTTACTTTCTAAAATCGTGGACAATCTCCCTAACAGAACTCTCCCTAAAATTTTGACACTTGAGTCAATGAGGGAGATGGGCCTATAACAGGCCGGATCTGTCCGCTGTCCCTTTTTGAAGATAGGCACAATAGTCGAAATTAACCAACTAGGGGGGAAAATGAATTCCCTAGTAGCATTAAAAATATTGGCTAAAATTTTTGAGCTAAATTGAGGTGCGGTCTTAAAAAAGTCTGCAGGGACACCGTCTGGCCCCGGTGCCTTTTTACAGAGTGTGTCTTTTAGGGCAAGTGTTACCTCTTCTTGGGTAAAAGGAGGAATCTGAGTCAATGGTTTTAAGGCTATTGTTTCACGGTCTATTGTGGTGTGAGTTTGACTATAAATATTACTGAAATGTGAAACCCACAGTTCGTCTGGGATAGTACAGTCAGCTCTTTGGTTATCTAATCCCACAAAATATGGATGGTTTATGACTGCCCAAAATTTCGCACTGTCTTTCTGTGTCTCGGGCAGTAATAAATCATTCCAAGCCTCATCTTTGATCTCTGATTTCCTCTTCCTAATAGCAAGGTTGTATTGTTTCCTCAATGATGCTATCAGGACTCTATTTCTAGGTTTACACTTTAATGCCTTAAGAAGGACTGAATGGGCCCTAGAACAGTTTGAATCAAACCATCTAGGTCCAAATGATTTATTCTTCTTTGCCTTTACGGTCAGATCTAAATTAATTTGATTGCATATGACACCAAAGGCTTCAACCACTTTAACACTCGGGTTTTCATTATCGAGGCAGGTGGCAATTTCATCAGGAACTTTTGCCAGTGTCTCCTGTAAAAAAGACATTGGGGTAACCTGGTCCCATTTTAACCTGCGATCTTGATCTTTAAGCTCAAGGCCTGTTGCACACAGTGTGTCGATCTTCCTGTTTTCAAGGACTCCAAATGCTAAAACCTCTAAAATCACAGGATTGTGATCACTAAAAATGGACGTTTCTACTCCATATGTTAATATTTTAGATAAAATACTTAGGGAAACAAAAATATAATCTATAATTGTACCAGATTCATGACCCACGTATGTTGGTAGCCTCAAATCATTTGGGCAGGTATTAAATTCATAAAGGTTGAGGGTCGCCAGAAATAATTCCAAAATCTCTCCGCCTGACGTGTGTTCAAAATGCGGAGGTGAAGGATAAAAAGGAAGTATCTCAGTTCCCCTCTGACAACCTGCCAAACAGGGGTGGATATTAAAATCCCCCATTAGGATAACCTCAAAATCACAACTACTATTCTCAATGTGAGTGGATAGGAGATCCTGTAAGGTTAACAAATGCTCGTTCGGAAATTGACTAGGCATAGGATTATAAAAATTCACAAGTAAAATAGGGTTACAGTTTGTTAAAGTCAGTTCAACTATTAAACAATTTTTGGATTTAGACTGAATATATTTAGATTTTCCTTTAACGTCAAGAGAAATATACACAACTAACCCTCCCCTAGCTCTTCCTGCTTTACTGGGGACTGCGGGTACTGAAAAGTGAGAGTAGCCATCTAGGGGCAAACACTCTAACGAGTCCCAAGTTTCTTGAAAAGCAAGGATGTCGTAACTCCTGATTTTGTCCAACCATATCTTGTCTTTAAATTTGGATCTAAGGCCAGCAATGTTCCAGCTCAAAATTTTACAAGCTCTATTATCTGCAGGGAGCTGAAGAGGTAAAACAAGAGTCTGCTGTAGTTCCTCACCATTGTCGAATGGGCATGGCAAAAGTCAATCGTTTTGATCCAGAAATGATAGTGGCACAAAACGGTTAAAAAGTTCCAAAGGTTCTGTAGCCGGGTTGAAAACAAGAGGTTGTTGTCGATAGGCTGGTGCATTATTCCTTATATCTTGACCCCATCTGGATTGAAAATCCCAATTTGTGGTTCGTCCTAAAAAAGGAGTCCTTGGGATTGATACATTCTGTTGTTCCCCATAAAAAAATTTCAAAGTTAGGGGGACAACCGTGCCTTGTCTACGTTGAGGGGGAAGAATATTTACAAGGATATTCGGAAGGACATTTTGGTTTGAAAAGCTCACAGCCACGCAATCACCTTTAAATTTTTTAGGGCGATTTCCCAACCAAGGAACCCTGAATGCTGATTTGATTACACTTGCAAGATGTTGCTGACCTCCTGGAGCCAACCTCACATTACTGCTTAACCAATGTAAAGCTTTGCTACACAATGAGTTAGAACTTTCCACCGTGCCACTATCTAGAAGAGGAACATTTGCAAGGACTAACACCACGGGGGTGGCTTCAACAATAAATTGCAGGGGATCCGATGTAGAGATGTGGGGTTGTAATGTTTGCATATGAGTACCGTTTGCCGCAGAAGTTGAATTTACTAGGGGGCGTTGAAGCGTAGAAGTCCCAGCGACAACATTGGGGATCAGTGTCACTGGAGTGTCCTCAGATGGCTCTGTTCCCTTTCCAACCCCCAAAATTGTTCCATCAACTACTTCCCCATGATTATTGCTCATAGAAGTCACTAGCGTGGTTAAATTTTCGATGCCATTTGCAACTATATTTTGCTGCCCACCCAGCTTCTTAACCTCAGCTTGTAGTTTGTCTATCTTGGAAATGAGGGGTTTAATGATGGAAATAATTTTAGTCTCAATGAAATCCGCAATTTTTTCTAAGAGAGCTTCTTCAGTAGGGCAAATAGGAGAAACCTCAGCATAGTTCATTTGTGTAGGTTTTGAGGTATTAGCCCTCTTACATTTAGCCCCAGAACGTAGACCACCCCGTTTGAGAGGAATCTTAGCACATTGACGTTTGGTTCTAACTTCATGAACTGTAGGTGTTGCATCAAGGATGGACACCTCGGATATCTGGGACTGTGTATCTTGATCAAAATTGATATCATTCACAACATTTATATCACCCTCAGTTAACAAATCTTCAAAAGCTGGATTTACATTAACCGGAATATCAGGTGTGGCATGTATGACAGTGTCCACTGACGTTGTGGCGCTAAAGGCATTTTGTGAGTTAGTTTCTTCCGACGAAGGGATGGCAAAAGAGGGTGGGGACAAACAAAGTAGGTCCGGTGATTGGCTCAGCCCCAATGACTCCCTCCTTTGCGTGTTGATTTTCTGGACAGTCTGTACCAGATAATTGTTCATCTTATTATTTTGAACTGTTACTGCTTTTTTGGGCATGACTTAAACTGTAACCACAAATCGTTCACGAAATATAAAGGGGCTTCTTAATGCTCGACTTACTTGTACAAGGGCGTCCAATGTGGCTTCAGCAGCGTCTGTGGCCCTGCCCCTGCCTCTTCCTGCCGATGAGGGCCGTAGAGGGCCCGCCCTTTGCCCGGGCTTCGCTCCGGGCGTCCCGCACGCGTCCCGCGAAGCGGGCCTAACGCTGATTTTATGCGCCTCCTGGCGCTGTTGGCACGTGCGTGCGTTGTTGTGCGCCGCCGCGAGTGCTGCTGGGATTCGTAGTCCCGAGCGGCGGCGCGGAATCTAGGTGTAAGAGACTCTTGGCGGTGGCGGCGCTGAAGCGTGGACTGCGCGGACTGCGCGGACTCTTGGCGGTGGCGGCTCAGGTAAGTTCAAGTTCCCCCCGCTCCGCCGGCCTAACGCTGATTTTATGCGCCTCCTGGCGCTGTTGGCACGTGCGTGCGTTGTTGTGCGCCGCCGCGAGTGCTGCCGGGATTCGTAGTCCCGAGCGGCGGCGCGGAATCTAGGTGTAAGAGACTCTTGGCGGTGGCGGCGCTGAAGCGTGGACTGCGCGGACTGCGCGGACTCTTGGCGGTGGCGGCTCAGGTAAGTTCAAGTTCCCCCCGCTCCGCCGGCCTAACGCTGATTTTATGCGCCTCCTGGCGCTGTTGGCACGTGCGTGCGTTGTTGTGCGCCGCCGCGAGTGCTGCCGGGATTCGTAGTCCCGAGCGGCGGCGCGGAATCTAGGTGTAAGAGACTCTTGGCGGTGGCGGCGCTGAAGCGTGGACTGCGCGGACTGCGCGGACTCTTGGCGGTGGCGGCTCAGGTAAGTTCAAGTTCCCCCCGCTCCGCCGGCCTAACGCTGATTTTATGCGCCTCCTGGCGCTGTTGGCACGTGCGTGCGTTGTTGTGCGCCGCCGCGAGTGCTGCCGGGATTCGTAGTCCCGAGCGGCGGCGCGGAATCTAGGTGTAAGAGACTCTTGGCGGTGGCGGCGCTGAAGCGTGGACTGCGCGGACTGCGTGGACTCTTGGCGGTGGTGGCTCAGGTAAGTTCAAGTTCCCCCCGCTCCGCCGGCCTAACGCTGATTTTATGCGCCTCCTGGCGCTGTTGGCACGTGCGTGCGTTGTTGTGCGCCGCCGCGAGTGCTGCCGGGATTCGTAGTCCCGAGCGGCGGCGCGGAATCTAGGTGTAAGAGACTCTTGGCGGTGGCGGCGCTGAAGCGTGGACTGCGCGGACTGCGCGGACTCTTGGCGGTGGCGGCTCAGGTAAGTTCAAGTTTCCCCCGCTCCGCCGGCCTAACGCTGATTTTATGCGCCTCCTGGCGCTGTTGGCACGTGCGTGCGTTGTTGTGCGCCGCCGCGAGTGCTGCCGGGATTCGTAGTCCCGAGCGGCGGCGCGGAATCTAGGTGTAAGAGACTCTTGGCGGTGGCGGCGCTGAAGCGTGGACTGCGCGGACTGCGCGGACTCTTGGCGGTGGCGGCTCAGGTAAGTTCAAGTTCCCCCCGCTCCGCCGGCCTAACGCTGATTTTATGCGCCTCCTGGCGCTGTTGGCACGTGCGTGCGTTGTTGTGCGCCGCCGCGAGTGCTGCCGGGATTCGTAGTCCCGAGCGGCGGCGCGGAATCTAGGTGTAAGAGACTCTTGGCGGTGGCGGCGCTGAAGCGTGGACTGCGCGGACTGCGCGGACTCTTGGCGGTGGCGGCTCAGGTAAGTTCAAGTTCCCCCCGCTCCGCCGGCCTAACGCTGATTTTATGCGCCTCCTGGCGCTGTTGGCACGTGCGTGCGTTGTTGTGCGCCGCCGCGAGTGCTGCCGGGATTCGTAGTCCCGAGCGGCGGCGCGGAATCTAGGTGTAAGAGACTCTTGGCGGTGGCGGCGCTGAAGCGTGGACTGCGCGGACTGCGCGGACTCTTGGCGGTGGCGGCTCAGGTAAGTTCAAGTTCCCCCCGCTCCGCCGGCCTAACGCTGATTTTATGCGCCTCCTGGCGCTGTTGGAACGTGCGTGCGTTGTTGTGCGCCGCCGCGAGTGCTGCCGGGATTCGTAGTCCCGAGCGGCGGCGCGGAATCTAGGTGTAAGAGACTCTTGGCGGTGGCGGCGCTGAAGCGTGGACTGCGCGGACTGCGCGGACTCTTGGCGGTGGCGGCTCAGGTAAGTTCAAGTTCCCCCCTTTGTCTGTCTTACCTTAATTTCCTTAACATCTCTGTTTCTACCACTCCTCCTCTCTCCATCACTCATTTTCCATCTATGTTAATTTTTTAACCTTCTCCGTCATTCTCCTTCCCTCACCTTCCCTAACTGTCACTATCCTTTACTCATAGTCACTCCTATTCTCCTACTTCACTTCCTCCTGTCTGTATCTCACACCCTTTCAACTTTTCGCATTCTTTCCTTCACTCTCCCTCACTCTCCTGTGCTCATTGAAATCCTGACTCCCTTTCTCTCACTCCAGTTTCCTAAATCCCTCCATCTCCTCACTCTCCATCTCTCACTTTCCCTTACCCCCTTTTCTAATCCTCATACCCCTTATCTCACATCACTCCACTTCTCTTACTTTCAATCCCTTTACCCTGCTGTACTTCATCCGCTTCATCTGTTACTCCCTTCTCCTATCTCCGTCCCTTACTCCCCTTTTCTCACTCCCCCTCCATCACTCTCCATTACTCACTGACATTCCCTTACTCATTCACTCTTCTTACCTGTATCCTCTACCCTTAGTCCTTCTGTTGCAGTCAGTCTTTCACTTCCCTTTCATGACTGATCATACTTTCCTTTTCTCACTCATTCTGTCTGTCCTTTCCTCCTCTTCACTCAGTCATTTCAATCATTTCAATCATTCATGTATACACTACACATTCATTCAATAAAATTACAACACAGTATATTAGGAATATAGCTCTTCTTGGAGAAGTGAAGTGAGTTCTGAAAAGAACTGTTTTTTTTGTCTTTTTTGTTTTGTATTTTTTTTTTAGTTTTTTAACAATTTTGTGGGTTTTTTTGATTTTTTTAGAGCACCAAAAAAAAACTGGGAATGAAAAACTGTTCAACAGGAACAAAAACAATAAATGAAAAAAATTATGGGCTGGAGCATGTGTGCTGCTGTATTTTGTTTTCGATCAAGTTAATACTGCTCTCAGCGTAGCAAAGAACAGCATTGCACACATTACAATGTATGTGCACCTTCTGGAAAAGTGGGCGGATGTCCAGTGACCTGGTACACGGAGAATCTGCAGCCGCAGATGATGTGCTCGGCTGAGCAGGTGGAGGGTTGTCTCTCAGGGCTCTAGTTGACTCTCGAGCATAAGGTACAGGATGCACTGTCTTTAAGTGTCTCAACATTGAATAAATACTAAACGAGTATTTTCTGCTGGGATCTCTTCTGGATAACTCACTTCCACAAATAGTGCATGTCACCTTCGGGGCATTGACCTTCTTTTGGCCCTCTGGAAAGGTGAAGAATTTCCAGTTCAAAGAGTCTTTTTGTTTGGTCTGCCTTGGTGGTACCACAAAGGTCTCCTCCTCACTCCCTGAAGTAGACTGCTGTTCTGCCATTTTCAAGTAAAATTGTACTAGAATAGCTGTTCAGCTCCTTGTCCTAGGAAATAAGAAGAAATAGTGAGGGGAGTGGGTGTGGTGTTTGAAGATTCTGGAACAGAAACTACTATGAATCAATGAAAAGTGTTGTTTTGTAATCACATGACTTGCCGTGCGCGCACGGTGCTCGCATGTATGCGCGCACGGTGCACGCACGCATCAGAAATGAATTAATTTTAACCCGATTTCTAAAACATGAAAAGGAGGCAGGGAAGACACTCCCTGACCCCCTAGACCTTCTCAGGGGGTCCCTAAAGGACCTCGTAAATAAAAAAAAAACATTTAGGTTAATAAAAAAAATTGCCGGAGCGCGCGTGGTGCGCGCACAGTGCGCGCACCGTGAAAAACCCTTAAAAAAAAAAAATACATTTTAAACTGTTTATATGTTTATAGAAGATATTAGCCATGCTGTGCAACTTTATCCAAATAAAAAAAAAAAAGAGCTGAGCCATTCCATATTACAGGATACAGTCAATCTATAACTATATACATAGGTACTTTATTGTAAAATAAATATATTAATACATACATAAATTAGCATTTAAAAAACCTTACAAATTCAATAAAAAAACCATAGGTTTCACACACTTTATAGTTAGAAATTAGCATTTAAAAAACCTTGCAAATTCACTTAAAAAACCATAGGTTTCACATACATTATAGTTTGGAATTAGCATTTAAAAAACCTTGCAAATTCACTGAAAAAACCATAGGTTTCACACACGTTATAGTTAGGAATTAGCATTTAAAAAACCTTGCAAATTCAATGAAAAAACCATAGGTTTCACACACGTTATAGTTAGGAATTAGCATTTAAAAAGGATGTTTTTTTTGTAAAATTAATTGTATAACTGACTTATTAACAGTATCTTAGTGAATACAAGTATTAGTGAGTAATGTTTAAATATTTAAATATCTGTATCCGTGTCTCACTTTGTGTATAAGTGGCTGCCTGGGTTGGTGAGTAGCTACATGAGTGTGTATATGGGTTATTAGTTCGTTTTTAGAGTATCAGTAAGAGTGTCTGTATGGTTCAGTGGGGGATGTTACTTAGCGTATAGATGCATGAATGAGTGACTCACTGTTTGTATGTGTTTTGAAGACAGTATGTGAGCAAGACAGTTTGGGTGGATGAGTGTGTGTATGGGTGAGTAAGAGAGTGAATGACTGTCTCAATAGTGTCTTTATGAGTAAGTCCATATGTTTTAAACTAGTATATGTGAGTATTGATGTATATAAGTGAGGATATATGAGAGTGAGAGATTGGAAGAGTTCCTGTATAAATAAGTATGTGTTTCTATAAGTGATTGTTTAAGAGAGTAAGTATGTGTACGTTTCTGTAGAAGTAAGTGTAGTGGTGTGTGTATAGCTGTATATGCAAGTAAATGGATGTTTATTTGCATGTGTGAGTATGTGTGTGAGTAACTCTATGTATGAGTGTAGGTGTGTAATAGGATGTATAGGTGTATGAGTACATATGATGACTGAGTACATGTATGAGTGACTATATAGAAGTGTTGTTGAATGAATGGATGCGTATGTAGATTTTGGAATTACTAAATAGGTTGTTCTAACTGGTATTGGTATCTCTATAGTTTTCAAAACTTTAGTTTGTATTTTTCAGTGTGTGTATCAGTTTATATTAGGATAAGAGGAGGTCTGCCCCTCTGACACAAGGATGATGTCATCAGTGATGTCATCAGTGATGTCATTTGAGATGTCATCAGTGATGTCATGAGTGATGTCACTGACCATGTCATGAGTGATGTAATATGTGACGTCATCAGCAGTGGATTGCGGTCGCGCGAGTTATAGTTAGCTGAACTAACTATAACGGGGGAATTTCAATGGTTTTGTACAAGTGAAATGTCCAGCTAACTATAACATGTGTGAAACCTATGGTTTTTTCAGTGAATTTGCAATGTTTTTTAAATGCTAATTCCTAATTATAACGTGTGTGAAACCTATGGTTTTTTCAGTGAATTTGCAAGGTTTTTTAAATGCTAATTCCTAACTATAACGTGTGTGAAACCTATGGTTTTTTCAGTGAATATATATATATATATATTATCTACTGGCGGTCGCCAGTAGATAGTTATAGTTAGGACCGAGTTTCCATAGGAAATCTCAAAATTCTATTTTGAACAACTTTGGCGCCGGTTGATGAATCCTCGCGAAATTTTCAAAACTAATGGGGCGCTCCGCTCAGCTTCTATCCTGAAAGTCTCGGTGTGATTCGTCAAGCAGGGGCTGAGAAAAAAGGGGGGTCCCAAAACACGTTTTCCCCGTGCATTTTCCCATAGGACCTTTAGTCGAAGGTACAGCCCGAACGGCTGAACAGATTTACTTGAAATTTGGCAAAGAGGTAGTCCTCGGGTCAGGCATGTGCCTTTTGCATATATGGTGTCAATCTGATCAGTAGTTCCTGAGAAAATGACAGTTAAATGTACATAAATATCTATAGGCGCGCACCGTGCGCGCACCGTACGCGCACGGTGCCGTGCGCGAGCGTAATTCTGATTGGTGGTTACATGTCAGTCAACATTCGAATCGGTCGAAATCAGGAAGTGTCGACCGCCATTTTGTGTGTTGTGTGTGTGACAGGGAAAAAGAAAGGTGGAGAACGTGAAAAGGGGGCAGGGTAGAGAGTTCCTGACCCCCTAGCCTTTGTCAGGGGGTCCCTGAAGGACCCCGAAGGGTGCAAAAACATTTACAGTCTCTGCAGTCTTCATGCAGTTGTGCAAGCGTCCATGCAGATCTCTCTTGCACCTGACAATACACAGTCTCCAGAGGTACGCTCTTAGCACACAGCCAGCTGCTTCTCCTGCACTCTCATGCTTACTATTCAGCACTGTGTGGTATTTCAGATAGCAGTGTGTAACGCTAACACATTCAACATGACCAAGGCTCATTTCCTTTGCTCTAGTCTAATCACTCACCTAGGTTACACATGCTCATAGTCTCAACTAGCTGTTAGGACATGTGCTCTTTTCTGCCTCTCTAAACTATAAGGAAAATGTGTCAGGCTGTTACAGTAATTATCACTTGCAAAACCACAGTAGTAAATGTGCTTTCAAATTGCCAATCAAATATCGTTTTCTGCCTAGAATCACACCATGAGTCTGTGTGCACACAGGAATTGTTGTCAGAGATTTAATTTGTGTTGCTCTTGTTCTGCAAGACTTGCATTCGTAGGAAAGGGGCAGCTTGTTTTCTTGAACTGTGATGGCTAGCGTTCAGCACAAATCAATATCTCACAAATGAGAGGCAAATGCTAACACATTTGAAATCAACATGGTAGATTTTCCTTACACTCCTGCAATGGGTGAGGTAGATCCTACATGTTCAAAACTCCAATTGACCCTTACCACACATGCACTCTTACATACATCTCTGCAGTCTTCATGTAGTTGTGCAAGCGTCCATGCAGATCTCTCTTGCACCTGACAATACACAGTCTCCAGAAGTACGCTCTTAGCACACAGCCAGCTGCTTCTCCTGCACTCTCATGCTTACTATTCAGCAATGTGTGGTATTTCAGTTAGCAGTGTGTAATGCTAACACATTCAACGTCACCAAGGCTCATTTCCTTTGCTCTAGTCTAATTACTCACCCAGGTTCAACATGCTCATGGTCTCAAGTGGCTGTTAGGACATGTGCTCTTTTCTGCCTCTCTAAACTATAAGGAAAATGTGTCAGGCTGTTACAGTAATTATCACTTACTCTACCACAGTAGTAAATGTGGTTTGAAATTGCCAATTAAATATCGTTTTCTGCCTAGAATCACACCATTAGTCTGTCTGCACACAGGAATTTTTGTCAGAGATTTAATGTGTGTAGCTTTTATTGTGTAAGACTTGCAGTCGTAGGAAAGGGACAGCTCATATTATAGGATTTGAAAAGCTCATAAAAAATATAGTAATATATTTAAATTACATAAAGGATTGTATTTTATTGCTGAACAACACTGAAATAAATTAAAGATGCCTATAAAATCAAGAAAGAGAAAATAACAGCAACAATATCTATATTTGAAGACAACTGGACAACAAAAATTAGTTGAAGAACCTCATGTTGGAAAAAAGAAAAAGTCTTCTGGTACGCAGACTAAGGATTTTATAAAAAATATCCTCAAGCAAAGAAAAAATGTAAAAAATATATCCACTGCAAATAGTGTTTCAAGTAGAAAACAAGACAATCGACAGAATATACTAAATGCTAATGTACAATCAGAAGTAAGAAAGAATGACTTAAAAAGAAAAATAGATTTTAAACACATTCGTAGAAAAATGTTTCAGAGAAGAGTGATGTTCAATTTGCTAAAGGATGTGAAAAAATATAGGAAGAAAGCCAAATTTTATAAGAAAAAGAAACATATTGAATCAATTGTTGCAAAGGCTGTGGAATTAAAAAGAAAACGATTCATTTTAATTTTGAACAGGATCCGTACATTAGATAAATTAGTGAATGTAATGAAGTCAAAAAGAAAAAGAAAAAGAGAAGTGAAAAAAAAAACTTTTGCAAAGTGTTTTTAGGAGAATGGAAGCATAGTTCAAGTACTGAACCATTTTTTAATGAAGAGAGTTATCTTCAAAGTAATAGTTTGCTGCATGCAGTTGACACCAGTGGTCGAGCATATGAAGTTAACGATGGTTGTGTAATGGAAAAGGAGAAAATGGTTCCAAGAAATGAGGAAGAAGTGTTAGCTGATGAGGTTATGGGGAGACCTCCTAAAGCCCCAGTGTACACTTGGAATTGTAGTAGTATTTGTACTGTACAACAGGAATCTATTGATAAATTACGTGACTTTCTAAGAGAATATAGTAAAAAAAAGTGTTAAACAGAAGATTAAGGTGCTTCAAAGACTAGATCCATGCAGAGTGAGAGAGAATACTGGTTTGCAAGGACATTCTCTGGCTTGTCTTTCTAGGAAAGTTTGTCAAAGTGTTTTTCACCATTTTAGGATGCTGGCAGTTGATCATACTGAAATGAGAAAATTTGTGAGAAGATTGTATTTTGCTAAAAGTCCAGCACTAAAGTTAAATGAGTTGAATAGTGCTCTGTTCCGTGGATCTGTATCAGATATGAAGAAGGTTTGTGAGGATAATGAGTTTTGTTACTTTGGTCCAGAGCAAGAAAGTGCAGGAAATGACACAGTTATTAAAGAAAATGTGGAAGAGAATGTAGAACTCACAGTTAGTAAAACTTTTGAAGATCAAATTACAAAATTTACTATCATCTCTAATGAAAGACCAAATATTACTTGTATTTGTTGCCGGAGAAGCCATTATAAAACTCAAACAAGGAATGTTGATCTCTATAAAAAAAGTGAAAAAGAAAATAATTCTAAGTGGAAGGATTTTGCTACATATTTATTTCTGGAAAATTGTTTTGATTTGGGTGAAGATCAGCGTATTTGTAAATACTGTTATAACAAGTTAGAAGAAAATAAAATGCCAGCTAGAGCTGTACATAATAATTTAGAATTGGTTGATATTCCTGCAGAACTTTCTGATTTAAATACGTATGAGTCTATACTCATTCAATGTGTCCATCCGTTTCAGACTATAGTTCGTATGGAGCCCAAAACAGGTAAATTACCTCCTTCAGATTTACAAAGAGGTTTAAAAGGAAGAGTTGTCTATTTGCCATTAGATTTGAAAAAAAATATTGAAACAATTGATGCAGATAGTATTGGAAACTGAACCATTAGTTATTCTGGTTAATGGTGTACCTACAAAGAATTAGAAAATTTGGCAGGAGCTGGTAGATGTACGAAAAGTACAAAGAGCAAATTTATATTTGAAAAGAAATATTAAATGGTATGAATCAATTTATATGGATGAAGATGAAGAAGTTTTACTAGCAGACACAGGAATACCAACTGGGCAAATTGAAAAAGTGGATAAGTCAAAAGAAGAAGAAATTTATGAACATTTCAGCATACATCCTCTTCATTCTAAAGAAGTTATGGGAAACACTATTGATCTGTTTCAGATGAAAAAAGCAAAAGGAACACCCGTGAGTGTATGGGAGGAGAGCTTGGAAGCTCGTTGTTTTCCCCAGCTGTTTCCTACAGGAAAAGGTGGACGATATGATGAACGTCCAGTACAGATTCCTGCTTCTGAGTATCGGACTCCAAGATTATATGCAGAAGATCCAAGATTTCATCAAAGTATTCCTTATTTGTTCCATCTTTTATTTGAAAGTGACTTGTCTGCACTATCTTATGCAGTAAATCACATTTTAAAAACTGGAGTACATCTACATAATGTGTCTGCAAAGGATTTTATGAACAAAGTGCAACAGCGAGATGATCATTTGGAATCTTAATTGATTAATCTGATGGCTTGTCAGCGTGGGACTAATGAATATTGGTACCAACGCCATGGAGAATTGAAATGTATGTTACGGAATTTAGGAACTCCTACATGGTTCCTTACCCTAACATGTGCTGAGTATGCTTGGGATGATTTACTTGATTTTCTTCAAGAGGCAAATTCAAATATTGAAAACATCCAATACAAGACAGCAGGAGAATTGTGCTCATTGGATCCGGTTAATGTTTGCAGATATTTCAATCATAGATTTGAGGCTATGATGTCCTTCATCTGCAATTAAAAAAATCCACCTCTTGGAGAAGTTGTGGATTACTTTTGGAGAAAAGAGTACCAAGCAAGAGGTGCTCCTCATATTCATATGCTGTTGTGGATCAAGGATGCCCCAAAATTTGGAACAGATTCTGATGATGCAGTTTTATCTTTCATTGAACAATATGCAACATGTGCTATACCTAAATGCACAGAAGAAAAAAACTTAAAAGAGCAAGTTTTACGTTTCCAAAATCATCGGTGTGGCAAATACTGTCGACGAAAGTACAAGAGTAAAGATAAATTCTACACAAAATGCCGATTTGGATTTCCACGACCTGTTCTTTCAAAAGGAAGAGTAAACAGTTTTATGTCAGCTGTGCGACATACCATAACAAGAAAATCTCCGAAAAATACCTACAACCTAAGAAGAAAAGAAGAGTCAAAATATATAAATGACTACAACCC
The DNA here is from genome assembly GCF_964204655.1 of Triturus cristatus. Taxonomy (NCBI): domain Eukaryota; kingdom Metazoa; phylum Chordata; class Amphibia; order Caudata; family Salamandridae; genus Triturus; species Triturus cristatus. The sequence goes on along the minus strand of NC_140579.1, from coordinate 302,664,699 downwards.
AGTCATTTTATCCATGTGGAATGCTAACATGGATATTCAGTATGTAGCTGACAATTCTATTGCTGTTGCTCGGTATGTCACATCTTACATCACTAAATCTGAGAAAACGGAATTGAAAGAAATGTGGGAAGAGATTTCTCACGAGAAGACTGTCAGTAAAAAGCTATACAGTTTCAGTTTAAAGATGTTATCGCATCGAGAAATTGGGTCATACGAATGCTCAGATAGGTTATCATCTGCAAGTCTGTACTCCAAATCCAGAAGAATAATTTGGGAAAGTTTAGGCCTTGCAGGAATGCGAAATCGGGTACTGAAATCTATTCGAGAAATTGAATATTTAGCAGAGAACGAACCAGAAAGTACAGACATTTTGAAAACAAATATGTTGGACACATATTACCCAAACAGAAGTCATCATCTTGAGAACATGTGTCTCTATGAAGTGCTGCAGAACTACATTTTTACACGGAATGCCACAGAAGACATCAACAATGGAAAATATAAAGTCATTGGTGAGGAAGTATCTTTGGTAAAACAAACAAAAGGAAGTTTGTTTAATCACAGAAAGCTGAGTTGCGACACTACTGACAAGAAGGAATTTTACTACTTCGCACTTTTACAGTTGTTTAAACCATGGCGTTCAGAGGATGAATTACTTGGACATTTTCAAAGCTATGAAGATTCCTTTAATGCATGCAAAGATAGCATAGAATGCAGTATTTTCACAACTTATGTATAAATGTTAAATGAAGAAATTGAACAAGAAGCAACAATTGCAGCTGAAGTAGCTAGAGACAGTTCTCAAGACAGTCAAAGTTCTGGGACGCTCAGTCAAGATCCTGTAGGACAACCAATCGTAGAAAATGAAGCTGCAATAGCCATGACTGAAGTGGAAACAGCTATGAATCAAGCTCAGGGAGATTTAATAAACTTACCAAATTTGGAACAACAACTGAATGAAGAACAACAACAAATTTATGAGGAAGTCACAAAACAAATTGATCATGGATTACTACATGAAAATAAAGAGTGCTCATGCACATCATTTGAACCAATCAGAATGTATGTGAGTGGACAAGCTGGAACTGGAAAAAGTTTCTTAATTAAAGTAATTAGAAGCTACCTACAGAAAAAATCAGATTCAACTTTGTCTTGTGTTGTTACTGCTCCAACTGGGTTAGCAGCATATAACATAAAAGGAATTACCCTCCATCGTTTGCTAATGTTACCAGTAGAGCATGAGAACAAAATAAAATACCACAAGCTAACAGGAGAAGCAGTTTTGAAGTTTCAAGAGTATTGAAGAAAATGAAAGTTCTCATTATTGATGAGGTAAGCATGGTATCAAACGTAATGCTTGCCTTTGTGCATTTAAGAATGCAGCAAATTCTAAAGACAGACTATGACGTGTTATTTGGAGGAAAACATGTTATAGTTTTTGGGGATCTACTGCAGCTCACTCCATTTGAAGGACATCCAGTATTTCATACTCTTACACATGAAGACACGAAAAAGTCGTTAGGAAGTATAGGTAATATGAATATTTGGACATACTTTGAGTACAAAGAACTCATTACCAATAGCGGCAAGCAAATGATGATGATTATGTAAGTATTCTCAAAGATATCAGAATTGGACTACTCACAGAACATGGCAGAAAAGCTTTACAGAGTCGATTGCTATGTAATTTGTTTCCAACAGAACAAATAGTTCCAGAGAAAATATACAAGAAAATTGCAGGAAAAAATACTGTAATCTGCTTAATGCCAACACTACATGAATGCTCTATATTCAATCAAGAACTTTTGAAATTGGAAAATGAAGAGATTATAAAACTGGAAGCTGTGGATAAAATACAGCATGAAGGAATAACTATTATATTGACAAGCAAATTGACAACTAAATTTGGTTCTCTAGAGAAAAACATATCGAAAACAGCTGGTTTAGAAAAGAATCTTTATGTATGTATGAACTGTCGAGTAATTTTAAGACGTAATTTGGATGTAGAAAAAGGTTTAGTGAATGGAGCTATGGGTAAAGTTGTGGGTTTTGTTAATTACCAGAAAAAAGATGGAATTGAATTTTTAAAAATGAAATTTGATCAGATTGAAGAGGTTAAAGACATTAGTCGTTGTTCAGTTCGTTTCTTGCTTGTGAAAGACTTATATGTACATAGGAAGCAGTTTCCGTTTTCTCTAGCATATGCTGTAACTATTCACAAATCTCAAGGATTAACTGTAGATAGTGCTTTTGTAAACATTGGATCTAGTGTGTTTAAAGAAGGTATGGCATATGTTGCTTTGTCACGCGTGAAAAAAATATCTGGTTTATTCATGATAGACTTTGATGAGTCAAAAGTTAGTGCTGAGGCAAACTGTGTAAAGGAGTATAATAGATTAAGAAGAAGCTATGCTCCTCATTTAGGTCAGTATCCTGTGTTTGAAAAACATGTTGTTTGTCGGAAAAGGAGAATTAAGAATATCTGTAATGAGGATGTACAGAAGAGTAAACAAATAGAGACTGATGTGATTGCAAGCAAAAAGAAAAAGGACAATGCTGAAGAGGTTGTTGGTTGTCATTTTGAAAATAGCTCTGGTGTCAATTGCTGCGCTAATGTAGTGCTGAATGATGTATTTTATCTTGAAAGTTTGAAAGAGCAGATAATACTAAATCATGAAAAAAGGTTCTGTTCTCTGCTGAGTTTCCTTTATGAGAAGCTGAGTAATTATAAAACTAAAATAGAAAGTGCTTCTGATGTTAGAAATCTTTTAGATGTATGTTCTGGATGTATACAGTTTACAGAAAATGTCCAGCAAGATGCACAGTAATTCTTAATGTATATGCTTATGGTACTGGAAGATGAAGGGGCAGAAATAGAAAATATGTTTGGTCTCTCTTATAAATGGGAACATTGTTGTGAAAACTGTTTGAACACATGCAGCTCTAATGTTGATTCTGAAAGGTTCATATATTTAACATTACCAGAGAGTAAATCAGTGACTTTTAGTGAATTAGTTAAAGATGCAAATCACAACATGGAATGTTCTCAATGTAAATCAGAAATGTTATCAACGTTATATTTAAAGAAATATGGACAGTATGTAATTTTAATGATGCAACGTTGTAGAGCTGATGGAACAAAATTGGACACTTTAATTAAGAAGTTTACAGGAAATCAATTATCAATATCAGGAAAGACTTTTGTTGCAGTTGCAATAATTTTCCATGATGGACCTTGTATAACTTCTGGTCATTACACAGTTTATCTAAAATGTGAAAAAGGCTGGACATTGTGTAATGATTCACAATTGATTTTCAAGCAACGTTTGCCTGCAGAATTACAAAATTCCTACTTAATTTTTCTAAAACCAAAATTTTAGATACAAATTGCAGCATCTCAAGAAACCATTATTTCGATTTTATTGGACTACCATTGGATATTTCACCAAAAAGAATTTAAAAATTACCATTTGGCCTCATTGAAAGGTAACTGTTTCTATTGTGGACTTCTTTAACAGATATTATTTTGGTATATGTGCTTAAGCAACAAGATTTACAGACGTTATTTATTGCAAATAGTTAGAAGATATTTTTAATATATATGTTACATTTCTATCAAGGTATGTTTTACTGAGGATAGATTCAGGGCTTTTTTTAAACAATCTTTCAGATTGTTAATTTTTTTGCCCGCTGTTAAGTGATGAATGCAATTGATATCACTATTTTCAGTGAAATTCAATATATTCTGAAAACAGCAAAAAAAGGGTAAAAAATTACTTTGTTAAATATGAAAATATGTGTACTCTATTCTAAAATGTATTGTTAAACATTACTACTTTTTTTCTTTTATTTCAGATCGAGAAAGAAAATTTAGGAAATGTAATCCTTTTTTCTAGCAATTTTAAAAAAACTGTTATTTCTAATTAAGTTATTTTGTTGGTCAGGTAAGTTTAAAATATCTGTATTTCTCACCCCTTCACTTTCATGCTCCCTTTTCTTCACTTCTCCTCACTCTGCTTTTCTCATTCCCCTTCCCTCTCTCTTCTTCCTCTACTGCTCTTTCGTAACTCCCTCACTCCTTCTCTACTACTCCCCTAGGTTTACTGCCTCCATCTCTATTTTTTCAACCATGTTTCTCTCCCTGTCTCCATATGTCTCAGTCATTCTAACTGCCTGACTCCGTCTCGGTTGCTTGCTCTCTGTCTCTGTTTCTGTCTCTCTCCCTTTGTCTGTCTTACCCTTAATTTCCTTAACATCTCTGTTTCTACCACTCCTCCTCTCTCCATCACTCATTTTCCATCTATGTTAATTTTTTAACCTTCTAAAGTGACTTTTAGTGAATTAGTTAAAGATGCAAATCACAACATGGAATGTTCTCAATGTAAATCAGAAATGTTATCAACGTTATATTTAAAGAAATATGGACAGTATGTAATTTTAATGATGCAACGTTGTAGAGCTGATGGAACAAAATTGGACACTTTAATTAAGAAGTTTACAGGAAATCAATTATCAATATCAGGAAAGACTTTTGTTGCAGTTGCAATAATTTTCCATGATGGACCTTGTATAACTTCTGGTCATTACACAGTTTATCTAAAATGTGAAAAAGGCTGGACATTGTGTAATGATTCACAATTGATTTTCAAGCAACGTTTGCCTGCAGAATTACAAAATTCCTACTTAATTTTTCTAAAACCAAAATTTTAGATACAAATTGCAGCATCTCAAGAAACCATTATTTCGATTTTATTGGACTACCATTGGATATTTCACCAAAAAGAATTTAAAAATTACCATTTGGCCTCATTGAAAGGTAACTGTTTCTATTGTGGACTTCTTTAACAGATATTATTTTGGTATATGTGCTTAAGCAACAAGATTTACAGACGTTATTTATTGCAAATAGTTAGAAGATATTTTTAATATATATGTTACATTTCTATCAAGGTATGTTTTACTGAGGATAGATTCAGGGCTTTTTTTAAACAATCTTTCAGATTGTTAATTTTTTTGCCCGCTGTTAAGTGATGAATGCAATTGATATCACTATTTTCAGTGAAATTCAATATATTCTGAAAACAGCAAAAAAAGGGTAAAAAATTACTTTGTTAAATATGAAAATATGTGTACTCTATTCTAAAATGTATTGTTAAACATTACTACTTTTTTTCTTTTATTTCAGATCGAGAAAGAAAATTTAGGAAATGTAATCCTTTTTTCTAGCAATTTTAAAAAAACTGTTATTTCTAATTAAGTTATTTTGTTGGTCAGGTAAGTTTAAAATATCTGTATTTCTCACCCCTTCACTTTCATGCTCCCTTTTCTTCACTTCTCCTCACTCTGCTTTTCTCATTCCCCTTCCCTCTCTCTTCTTCCTCTACTGCTCTTTCGTAACTCCCTCACTCCTTCTCTACTACTCCCCTAGGTTTACTGCCTCCATCTCTATTTTTTCAACCATGTTTCTCTCCCTGTCTCCATATGTCTCAGTCATTCTAACTGCCTGACTCCGTCTCGGTTGCTTGCTCTCTGTCTCTGTTTCTGTCTCTCTCCCTTTGTCTGTCTTACCCTTAATTTCCTTAACATCTCTGTTTCTACCACTCCTCCTCTCTCCATCACTCATTTTCCATCTATGTTAATTTTTTAACCTTCTAAAGTGACTTTTAGTGAATTAGTTAAAGATGCAAATCCCAACATGGAATGTTCTCAATGTAAATCAGAAATGTTATCAACGTTATATTTAAAGAAATATGGACAGTATGTATTTTAATGATGCAACGTTGTAGAGCTGATGGAACAAAATTGGACACTTTAATTAAGAAGTTTACAGGAAATCAATTATCAATATCAGGAAAGACTTTTGTTGCAGTTGCAATAATTTTCCATGATGGACCTTGTATAACTTCTGGTCATTACACAGTTTATCTAAAATGTGAAAAAGGCTGGACATTGTGTAATGATTCACAATTGATTTTCAAGCAACGTTTGCCTGCAGAATTACAAAATTCCTACTTAATTTTTCTAAAACCAAAATTTTAGATACAAATTGCAGCATCTCAAGAAACCATTATTTCGATTTTATTGGACTACCATTGGATATTTCACCAAAAAGAATTTAAAAATTACCATTTGGCCTCATTGAAAGGTAACTGTTTCTATTGTGGACTTCTTTAACAGATATTATTTTGGTATATGTGCTTAAGCAACAAGATTTACAGACGTTATTTATTGCAAATAGTTAGAAGATATTTTTAATATATATGTTACATTTCTATCAAGGTATGTTTTACTGAGGATAGATTCAGGGCTTTTTTTAAACAATCTTTCAGATTGTTAATTTTTTTGCCCGCTGTTAAGTGATGAATGCAATTGATATCACTATTTTCAGTGAAATTCAATATATTCTGAAAACAGCAAAAAAAGGGTAAAAAATTACTTTGTTAAATATGAAAATATGTGTACTCTATTCTAAAATGTATTGTTAAACATTACTACTTTTTTTCTTTTATTTCAGATCGAGAAAGAAAATTTAGGAAATGTAATCCTTTTTTCTAGCAATTTTAAAAAACACTGTTATTTCTAATTAAGTTATTTTGTTGGTCAGGTAAGTTTAAAATATCTGTATTTCTCACCCCTTCACTTTCATGCTCCCTTTTCTTCACTTCTCCTCACTCTGCTTTTCTCATTCCCCTTCCCTCTCTCTTCTTCCTCTACTGCTCTTTCGTAACTCCCTCACTCCTTCTCTACTACTCCCCTAGGTTTACTGCCTCCATCTCTATTTTTTCAACCATGTTTCTCTCCCTGTCTCCATATGTCTCAGTCATTCTAACTGCCTGACTCCGTCTCGGTTGCTTGCTCTCTGTCTCTGTTTCTGTCTCTCTCCCTTTGTCTGTCTTACCCTTAATTTCCTTAACATCTCTGTTTCTACAACTCCTCCTCTCTCCATCACTCATTTTCCATCTATGTTAATTTTTTAACCTTCTCCGTCATTCTCCTTCCCTCACCTTCCCTAACTGTCACTATCCTTTACTCATAGTCACTCCTATTCTCCTACTTCACTTCCTCCTGTCTGTATCTCACACCCCTTCGTCTTTTCGCATTCTTTCCTTCACTCTCCCACACTCTCCTTTGCTCATTGAAATCCTGACTCTCTTTCTCTCACTCCAGTTTCCTAAATCCCTCCATCCCCTCACTCCCCATCTCTCACTTTCCCTTACCCCCTTTTCTAATCCTCATACCCCTTATCTCACCATCACTCCACTTCTCTTACTTTCAATCCCTTTACCCTGCTGTACTTCATCCGCTTCATCTGTTACTCCCTTTTCCTATCTCCGTACCTTACTCCCCTTTTCTCACTCCCCCTCCATCACTCTCCATTACTCACTGCCATTCCCTTACTCATTTACTCTTCTTACCTCTATCCTCTACCCTTAGTCCTTTTGTTGCAGTCAGTCTTTCACTTCCCTTTCATGACTGATCATAATTTCCTTTTCTCACTCATTCTGTCTGTCCTTTCCTCCTCTTCACTCAGTCATTTCAATCATTTCAATCATTCTTGTATACACTACACATTCATTCAATCAAAATAAAAAACAGTATATTAGGAATATAGCTCTTTTTGGAGAAGTGAAGTGAGTTCTTAAAAGAACTGTTTTTTTTGTCTTTTTTTTGTTTTATATTTTTTTTTAGTTTTCAAACAATTTTTTATTTTTGGGGGGGATTTTTTTACAGCACCAAAACAAAACTGGGAATAAAAAAACTGCTCAACAGGAACAAAAAAAAAAAAGAAATTATGACCTGGAGCATGTGTGCTGCTGTATACGGTTTTCAATTAAATTTATGCTACTCTCTCCCGTAGCAAATTACCTCATTGCACATATTGCAATGAATGTGCACTTTTTGGAACAGGGGCCGGATGCCAAGAGGCTTGGTGCATGGTGAATCTGCAGCCGCAGATGATGTGCTTGGCTGAGAAGGTCCCGGTGGAGGGTTCTCCCTTAGGGCTCTTGTGGTTTCACGAGCAAACCAAATTGGATGCATTGATTTAAAAAGCCTGAGCATGCAATAAATACTGAAGGAGTATTTTTGGGCCGGATCCCCTCTAGACAGGACACTTCTGCAAATTGTACAAGTGACCTTTGGCGCATTCACTTTTTATTGCCCATCTGGAAAAGTGAAATAATTCCAAATGAAAGAGTGCTTCTGTTTGCTCTTTCTTGGTGGTTCTTGAAAGGTCTCCTCACTGTCTGAAGATGACTGGTGTTCTGCCATTTCACTGGAGTAGCTCTTCAGCAACCTTCTCCCAGGAAATTAGTAGAAAAAGTGAGGGGAGTGGGTGTGGTGTTTGAAGATTCTGAAACAGAAACTAATATGAACCAATGAAAAGTGTTGTTTTGTAATCTAATGACTTGCCGTGTACGCGTACCATAAGCACACGGGGCACGCACGGAGCACGCACGCATGCGCACTTGGAGCACGGACGGAGCACGCACGCATACGCACTCAGAGCACGCAGGTGCGCGCACGGTGCACGCACGCATGCGCGTACGGAGCATGCACGTAGGGAGCACGTGCGCAAGTGCGTACAGAGCACGCACGCACGGAGCACGCACGACGTATGCATGCGCACATGGAGCGCACAACGTGCGCGCACGGTACGCACACGGTCAAAAACCCTTAAAAAAAAACAATATTAAAATTAAAGTGTTTATAGAAGATATTAACTATGCTGTTCAACTTTATCCAAATAAAAAAAAAAAGAGCTGAGCCATTCAATATTACAGGATAGAGTCAATCTATAACTATATACATAGGTAGTTTATTGTAAAATAAATATATAAAAAATATAATAATACATACATAAATTAGCATTTAAAAAACCTTACAAATTCACTAAAAACAAACATAGGTTTCACACACGTTATAGTTAGGAATTAGCATTTAAAAAACCTTGCAAATTCACTGAAAAAACCATAGGTTTCACACACGTTATAGTTAGGAATTAGCATTTAAAAAACCTTGCAAATTCACTGAAAAAACCATAGGTTTCACACATGTTATAGTTAGCTGGACATTTCACTCGTAAAAAACCAATGAAATTCCCCCGTTATAGTTAGTTCAGCTAACTATAACTCGCGCGCCCGTAATCCACTGCTGATGACGTCACATATTACATCACTCATGACATGGTCAGTGACATCACTCATGACATATGATGACGTATGGTGAATGTATAAGTGCAGAACTATGAGGAAGTGCTGCAGCATCACACAGTAACCTCTTTAACTGCAGTGTGCTGTAGTACTTCCGAAGCACAAGGATGCAACATATGTACATAAATATGTTGCAAATCTATGCTTCTCTCTGCACGGCTGCTTAAACTGTAGCCATGTGGTGACACAGGCACCCTAGTGCAAGGATATCTGTGTCATGTGCTGTTTGTTTTTGTGCAGGAAGACACACCTTCCTGCACAAAAACAATCAGTAAAGGCATTTTTCTCCTTGAATGTATGCTGAGCATTGTAGCATGCATAGAAGATATACAAATTTGGAGAAATGAAAACAATTCTCCTTGTTGTGCTTTCCTACACCAATTTTAGAATGGTGCACCATTCACACACATATCGAGATTTATGATTTCTGATAAATCTAGACATGTGTCTTGTTCTATGAGTATTAAGTGCAATCATGCACAACAACACTTATAGAACACCCTTTCAACGCAAAGTGGTGTGTATGATGAGGTTGTATTTAAATGGAGTAGAAAAAGTGCACAGAGTGCCTCTTCCTCTCTTTGTAAATATGAAAGAGTGTCTTGCGCAATAATTATGTTACAAAAAGTGACATATTTCTGTTTTTAAAATTGCTTACGAATGATAGAAGGTAAGCACAGAGTTTTGTCTGCAAAGATGTTCAATGAAGAATGATTGAAATGATTCTGGTCCATCAATAGGTACAATGGGAAATATTATGAACCCCTCAAATCTCTTCTTTTGCAGGTCACATGATGTCCGATTTCAAAACTACATAGGTATAAACAGAGTGTTTTTAAAAACGTGTTTAAACTTTGTAGCTTCTTGCAAATCTCACCAGTCTGCATATTGATACTTAGTTAAACTTACCTTCACAGTAGTAGAAATAACAAATGGTATACATTTTTTTCAGATTTTCTTTGCAATCTAAATTGATGTAAATTGCTTATTTTAAAATTAGGATCTGTGAAAGAAAAGACAAAAATAGTTATAGCATGTAATAATACATTTTTTACAACACAGCATAATTTCCACAAAGTAATTTGTTTGCCTTCTTTGCTGTTCTCAGAATATATTGAAATTCACTAGAAATAGTGATTTCAATCGTACTCATCACTTAACAGCGGGCAAAAAAAAAAACAATCAGAAAGATTGTTAAAAAAAACAACAACATGCTATTCTCATTGAAATACCAGAAAATACAAATCACACATATATGAAATGCTAAACTGTAAATGTTGCCGCTTTAAAATATTCACCGAATCAATGACCACCAAAAAGTCCATAATTCAAACATATACCTTTCCTTGAGGCCAAATGGTATTTTTGCACTCCTTTTTTATGTAAATTGTCCAATGGTAGTCCTATTAAATTATAATAATACATTTCTCAGAGAGTGAATTATCTTCCTAAAACTTTGGCTTTAAAAATATTAGGTAGGAATTTGGTAATTTACTAGGCAAACGTTGTTTGAAAACCAACTGGGCATCATTACAAAGCGTCCAGCCTTTGTCACATTTTAGATAGGCAGTGTAATGTCCAGATGTGGTGGAAGGACCATCATGGAAAATTATAGCAATTGCTACAAAAGTCCTTCCTGATATTGATAGTTGTGCTGCTACAAATTGCTTTATTAAAGTATCCAATTTTCTTCCGTCAGCTGTACAACGTTGCATCATTAAAATGATGTATTTGCCATATTTTCTTAGAAATAATGTGGATAACATTTCTGATTTACATTGGCTACACTCCATGTTTTGATTTGCACCTTTAACTAATTTATTAAAAGACACTGATTTACAGTCGGGTAATGTTAAATACAGAAATCTCTCAGTGTCTACATTGGAGCTACACGTATACATGCAATTTTCACAATAATGTTCCCATTTGTAAGAAAGGTGAAAAATATTTTCTATTTCTACACCTTCATTTTCAAAAATGGTAAGCATATACATTAAAAATTCCTTAGCATCTTGTTGGATATTTTGTGAAAATTGTGTAGAACCAGAACACACATCCAAAAGATTACGAACATCTGAAACAGATTGTATTTTACTTGTGTCTGTTTTCAATTTTTCAAAAACAGAATGCAACAGAGAACAAAATCTTTGTTGCCGATTCTGCATAATTTGTTCTTGCAAACCTTCAAGTTAAAAAACAACATTGACCACTACATTAGCATAGCAGTTGACACCTGAACTATTTTCAAACTGATATCCAACAACCTCTTCAACAGTGTCCAATTTCTTTTTACTTGCAATCACAACATTAACTTGTGCTATTCCCTTCTCAACACCTTCAGAACTGATACTGTCAAACCTTCTTTTTCGACCAACCACACGCTTTTCAAATACAGGATATTGAGCTAAATTTGGAGCATACACCCTTTTTAACCTATTATACTCTTTTACACAGTTCGCATCTGCAGTAACCTTTGTCTCATCAAAATCAATCAAAAACAAACCAGATAATGTTCTGACTCGCGACAAAGCAACATATGCCATACCCTCTTTAAATACAGTAGATCCAATGTTCACCAATGCACTGTCTACACTTAATCCTTGAGATTTATGAATAGTCACTGCATATGCCAGAAAAAATGGAAATTGTTTCCTACGGATATATAAATCTTTAACCAGCAAAAAACGAACTGAACAACGACCAATTTCTTTAACTTCTTCAATCTGATCAAATTTAATTTTTAAAAATTGAATTCCTTCTTTTTTCTGATGATTAACAAAATCTACCACTTTACCCATTGCGCCATTAACTAACTCTTTTTCTACATACAAATTTCACCTTAAAATTACCCGACAGTTTACACATGCATACAGTGTCTTTTCTAAACCAGCTGTTTTAGATATTTTTTCTTCTAAAGAATCCAGTTTTGTTTTCAACTATCCCATCAAAATAATAGTAATTCCTTCATGCTTTATCGATGGCTTCCATTTTTATAATTTCTTCATTTTCCAGTTTCAATAGTTCTTCATTGAATATGGCACACTCTCGCAGTGTTGGCATGAAACAGATCACTGATTTATTTTCAGCTATTTTGATGTACACTTTTGCAGGAAGTACATTTTCATTTGGAAAGACATTGCAAAGTAATCGACTTTCCAAAGCTTGTTTGCCATGTTTTGTAAGAATTCCAATTCTTATATCTTGAAGAATACTTCCATATTCACCATCATTTGCCTGTCGCATATTTGTTGTCAGTTCTTTGTATTCAAACTTAGTCAAAATGTTCACCTTACTAACACTACCAAGAGACTTTCTGGTATCTTCATGTGCAAGTGTTTTAAATACCGGTTGTCCTTTTACTGGAGTAAGTTGCAATAGATCTCCAAAAACTATGACGTGTTTTCCTCCAAATAACACGTCATACTCTGTTTTAAGAATTTGTTGCATTCTTAAATGCACAAAGGCAAGCATCAAGTTAGAGACCATGCTCACCTCATCAATAATGAGAAGTTTCATTTTCTTCAAAAATCTTGAAACTTCACAACAAGCTTCTCCAGATAGCTTGTGGTATTCCAATTTGTTCTCATGCTCTACTGGTAGCATTAGTAAACGATGTAAAGTAATTCCTTTAATGTTATGTGCTGCCAAACCCGTTGGAGCAGTGACAACACAAGACAAAAATGACTCAGTTGTTTTTTGCAGATAACTTGTAATTACTTTAATTAAGAAACTTTTTCCTATTCCAGCTTGACCACTCACATACATTCGGATAGGTTGAAATGATGTACATGAGCACCCTTTCTTTTCATGAAGTAATCCATGGTCAATCTGCTCTTTCACTTGTTGATATATTTGTTTCTGTTCAACATTTAGTTGTTCTTCCAAGTTTCCTAACTGTACTACATCTTCTTGAGCTTGATACATTGCTGTTTCCACCTCATTCATGGCAGTTGCTGCTTCATTTTCAACAATTGGTTGTCCTAGTGGATCTTGACTCAGTGCAGCAGAACTTTGACTGTCTTGAGCACTGTCTCTAGCAATCTCAGCTGCAATTGTAGCTTCTTGATCAATTTCATCATTCAACATTTTCACATAATTTGCAAAAGCACTGCATTGTATGCTATCTTTACAAGCATTAAATGAATCTTCATAGCTCTGAAAATCTCTAAGTAATTCCAGTTCTGAACGCCATGGTTTGAACATTTGCAAAAGGGCTAAATATTAAAATTCCCTTTTATCAGCAGTGTCGCAACTCAGTTTCCTGTGATTAATTAAATTTCCTTTCCTCTGTTTCACCAGACATCCTTCAGAACCAATAAATGCATATTTTCCATTATTGATGTTCTCTGTAGTATTCCATTCAAAAGTGTAGTTTTGCAGCACTTCATAGTGCGACGGTACCAATATTCATTAGTCCCTCGCTGACATGCCATCAGAATAATCAACTGAGATACTAAATGATCATCTCTCTGATGCACTTTATCCATAAAATCCCCAGCAGTTACATTTTGCAGATGCATTCCAGTTTTTAAAATGTGATTTACTGCATATGAAAGTCCAGACAAGTCACTTTCAAACAGAAGATGAAACATATGAGGGATACATTGTCGAAATCTTGGATCTTCTGCATATAATCTTGTTGTCCGATATTCAGATGCAGGAATCTGCACAGGACGTTCATCATATCGTCCACCTTCTCCTGTTGGAAACAACTGCAGGAAACAACGACCTTCCAAACTCTCTTCCCATACACTCACGGGACATCCTGTCGCTTTTTTCATTTGGAACAACTCAATCGTATTCCCCGTCACCTCTTTGGAATGAAGTGGATGTACACTGTAATGTTCATAGGTTTCTTCACATCTGGACATGTCCACTTTTTCAATTTGTCCACTTAATGTTTCAGTATCTTCTGCTAAATCTATTTCTTCTTCTTCTACAAACACATTTCTATAGTACTCATTATTTTTTAACTGATACAATGATGCCTTTTGCACTTTTCTAACATCCACTAACTCTTGCCAGATTTTCTTATTTTTAGTAGGAACACCATTAACTAGAATGACTAGTGGCTCATTTTCTGCATGGTCTACACCAATAGCTTCAATATTTTCCTTAAGTCTAACGGTAAATACACAACTCTTCCTTTCAATCCTCTTTGCAACTCTGATGGAGGTAATTTACCTGTTTTAGGCTCCATACGAACAATAGCTTGAAACGGGTGAACACATTGAATGAGAATAGACTCATAGGTATTTAAATCTTCCAGCTCTGGAGGAATAGCAATAGCAGATTATTATGAACTGCTCTAGCAGGCATTTTATTCTCATCTAATTTGTTATAACAATATTTGCAAATACGCTGCTCAGATCCCAAATCAAAACAATTCTCTACCAGCAAATAAGTTGCAAATTCCATCCACTTATCATTATCTTCTATTTCACTTTTTAAATACAGATTAACACCCCTAGTCTGATTTTTATAGTGAGTTCGCCGACAACAAATACAAGAAACATTTGGTCTTTCACCTGAAATTACCTTAAACTTTGTGATTTCATCCTCAAAATTTTTTGTAATCACAGGTTCTACATTGTCTTCAACATTTTCTTCTACTAATGTCACAGTTTCTCCACTCTCTTGCTGAGGACCAAAGTAACAAAACTCATTATCATCACAAACCTTCTTCACATCTGATACTGAGCCACGTAAAAGAGCACTGTTCAACTCATTTAACTTTAGTGCTGGACTTTTGGCTTAATACAATCTTCTCACTAACTTCCGCATTTGAGTATGATGTACTGCCAGCATCCTGAAATGGTGAAAAACACTTTCACAAACTTTCCTAGAAAGACAAGCCAGAGAATGACCTTGCAAACCAGTATTTTTTCTCACTCTGCAAGGGTCTAGTCCTTGCAACACCTTAATCTTTTGTTTAACACTTTTTTGAGTATATGCTCGTAAAAAACAACATAATATCAATAGATTCCTATCGTACACTACAAATACTACTGCAATCCCATGTATACACAGGGTGTTTAGGACGTCTCCCTAGAACTTCATCAGCTATCACTTCTTCTGCATTTCTGTCAACCATTTTCTCTTTCTCAATTGGACAACCATCTCTAACTTCGTAACCTCTACCGCTGGTGTCAACTGCAAACACTAATTTTTTGCTCTGTAAATAACTCTCTTCATTAAAGAAAGGCTCTGAACTGGAACTGTGTTTCCATTCTCCCAAAACAATATCACAAAAATGTTTTCTATTAATTACTCTTTTCCTCCTACATTTGGCCTTCAGTAAATTGATTGGTTTATCTAGTGTTCGAATTCTGTTTAATACTAAAATGAATAGTTTCCTTTTTACTTCAAAAGCCTTTTCAATAATGTTTTCAATATGCTTCTTCTTTTTATAAAATAGAGCTCTCTTTTTATATTTCTTCACATCTTTCAGCAAATTATGTACTACTCTCTTGTAAAATATTTTATTTCGTAATTCCTTATACTGATTTTGCCTTCTTTTAGCACACTTTCTCTCCTTTGACTGAATATTTTTTTTTTTGCTTTTCCTCTTATTTTGAATTTTTTTTTTAGTTAAAACATTCACAGTGGATTCAGCGTTCTGTAGATTCTGTTTCCTCCTACAAACATTTTTAATAAATTGCTTTGTGATCTTACCAGAAGATTTTTTTTTTTTAGCCACATTTTCTTGTACAATCAATACTTGTAGTTGACTTTTCTTCAAGTAATTCTCCTGTCTCTGTTCTTTTCTTTTTAGGCATGATTTCTCTATTTTAACGTCGAAAAACAGTATCTGTAAAAAGGAATCACAAATAAAAGTATATTAATAACTTTCAAATTCACACTATTCTATTACTGTAAAAACGCATTTTATTTAAAAACTGACTAAGAAAATATAGCCATGAAGCACAAGTGTGACGATGGTTAAAACACTACAAGCATAGTGCATACTACTTTGAAACAGTTTATGCCCTAAAGCTTACCTCACTAAAAGAGTACATGCTAACTGACTGAATGATTACAATACTATTAGGAAACAAACTGGGTGTGTGACAGGGTATTTCCTAGAAGTGTATGAATACTGACATGATTATTGATGGTGTGAAAGACAAGTGTGAAGGTGATTAGAGACCTACATGCATACTGGACACATGTTTCAATCCATTCATACGTTAAGGCCTGTCTCACTCCAATACTATTTGGATACTGATTAAATGATTAGAGTACAGCAAGAAGAATGCCTAGGTGAGTTTATAAGTGTTCGGGTTTTGGCACAGTGAATGGATTACTCCATGGTGTTGAATGGGTCACTAGAGAACTCCAAGAGGAGTGACAGAGTATTTGCTAGAAGTGTATGAATACTGACTAGGGAATTGAAGGTGTAAAACACAAGTGTGTAGGTGGTTAGAGGACTGCATGCATAATGGATAGGCATTTGAAGCAATTCATGTACTAAGGCCTGGCTCACTGCATGAGTACTTGGGTACTGACTGAATGATTAGAGTACTGCAAAGAGAGTGCCTGGGTGAATTTATAAGTGTTTGGGTTTTGGCGCACTGAATGGATTAGTACGTGGTGTTGAATGGGTCACTGGAGGACTACAAAGGGAGTGATAGGATGTTTGCTGCACTATATGTATACTGAGTGAGGAATTAAAGATGTGAAAGACAAGTGTGTAGGTGGTTAGAAGACCGCATGCATACTGGATAGACGTTTGAAGCAATTCATGTGCTAAGGGCTGGCTCACTGCATGAGTACTTGGATACTGACTGAATGATTAAAGCATTGCAAGGAGACTACCTGGGTGAATTTATAAGTGGTTGCCTTTCAGTGCAGTGAATGGATTAGTACATGGTGCTGAATGGGTCACTGGAGTAGTATAAGGAGAGTGAGAGAGTATTTGCAGGAAAAGTATGAATACTGTCTGAAATATTGAAGGTGTGAAAGACAAGTATGTAGGTGGCTAGAGACCTACATCCATAATGGATAGACGTTTGAAACAGTCCATAGAGTAACACTTGGATCACTGCAAAACTACCTAACTACTGACTGAATCATTAAAGTGCTACAAAAAAAAGTGACTCAGTGAATCTTTTTAAGATTTTGGAAGTCTAGTGCAGTGAATAGGTTAGTACTTACTGCCAAATGAGTCAGTGGAGGTGTGCAATTAAAGTGACAGAGTGTTTATTGCAGTTTATAGATACTGACAGAGAAATTGAACGTCTCAAAGGCAATTGTGCTGGTACTTACAGGCCTCCATGCATACTGGAAACACATTTGAATCAATCCATGTGCTAAGGCCTGCCTCACTCCATTAGTACTTAGGTACTGACTGAATGATTAGACTATTGCAAGAAGCGTACCTCGGTGAATTTACAAGTGTTTCAGTTTTGGCACAGTGAATGCATTACTACATGGTGCTGAATAAGTCACTGGAACACTGCAAAGGGAGTGACAGGATGTTTGCTGAAAGTACATGGATACTGACTGGGCAATTGAAGCTGTTAAGGAACAGTGTATAGTGTGTTACAAGACTGCATACATACTGCATAGACATTTGGAGCCCTCTATGTGGTAATGCATGGTTCACTACATGAGTACCTGGAATCTGACTGAATCATTAGACTACTGCTAGAAGGGTGCCTGGGTAAAAGTGTTACGTTTTTCAGCTTTGGCACAGTAAAAAGATTAGTACATGGTACTCGATCAGTCACTGGATGAGTGCAAGATGAGTGACAAGATGTTTATTGAAGTATATAAAAACTGACTAGTTAATTAAAGAAGTGAAAGACAAATGTGTAGGTGACTAGAGACCTGTATGCATACTGCATAGGGGTTTCAAGCAGTCCATATTGTAAGGCCTGGCTCTCTGCATGAGCACTTGGATACTGACTGAAGGATAAGAGTACTACAAAGAAAGTGCCTGAGTGAATTTATAAGTTTGGGTTTTGGCAAAGTGAATGGTTTAGTATATGCTACTGAATGGGTCACTAGAGGAGTACATGGGGAGTAACAGAGTGTTTCCTTGAAGTGCATGAATACTGACTGTGGAATTAAAGGTGTGAAAGACAAGTGTGTAGTAGGTTAGAGGACTGCATGCATAGTGGATAGGGGTTTGAAGCAGTCCATATGCTAAGGCCTGGTCACTGAATGAGCACTTGGGTACTGACTGAATGATTAGAGTTCTGCAAGGAGAGTGCCTGGGTGAATTTATAAGTGGTTGGGTTTTGGTGCAGTGAATGGATTAGTACATGGTGCTGAATGGGTCACTAGAGGAGTGCAAGGGGCGTGACAGGGTGTTTGCTGGAAGTGTATGGATACTGACTGGGGAATTGCAGGTATGAAAGACAAGTGTGTAGATGGTTAGAGGACTGCATGCAAAGTGGATAGGGGTTTGAAGCAGTCCATGTGCTAAGACCTGGTCACTGCATGAGTACTTGGTTACTGACTGAATGATTAGAGTACTGCAAGGAGAGTACCTGGGTGAATTTATAAGTGGTTGGGTTTTGGCGCAGTAAATGGATTAGTACATGGTGCTGAATGGATCAGTAGAGGAGTGCAAGGGGAGTGACAGGGTGTTTGCTTGAAGTGTATGGATATTGACTGGGGAATTGAAGGTGTGAAAGACAAATGTGTAGGTGGTTAAAGGACTGCATGCATAGTGGATAGGCATTTGAATCAATTCATGTGCTAAGGCCTGCCTCACTCCATTACTACTTTGATATTAACTGAATGTTTACAGTATTGCAAGGAGAGTTCCTGGGTGAATACATAAGCAATGGCTGGCTTCTAATTCTACCAAAACTTGAGAACAGGAAAGCTTTTTAAGCAGTTATGTGTATGCAAATATATGAATTACCCAAATGTTTCTCTCACAGTGGTTCCCAAATGCACACAGACTCACAGTGTGATTCTAGACAAGCAACACTATCCCTTAGACATTACCAAAACACATTCACTACTCTGGAAGGAGTAAGGAGACTGCACACAATCTACATATTTCAGTACTGCACTTTAGTGTCAAACCCTGACTCATGTTATCAATGCATAAGCAATGACTGGCTTCTAATGCTACTAAAACTTGACAACATGACAGGTTTTAAAACAGTTATCTGTCAGCAAATACACGATGTTCCGAAATGCCTCTCTCACAAAGGTTCCCAAATGCACACAGACTCACAGTGTGATTCTAGACAAGCAACACTATCCCTAGGAGTTTATCAAAACTCATTCACTACTGTGCAAGGGGTAAGGGGACTGCACATAATCTACATAATTAAGTACTGCACTTTAGTGTCAAAGCCTAACTCATTTTATCAAAGCATAAGCAAAGACTGGCTTCTAATGCTACTAAAACTTGACAACAAGACAGGTTTTAAAACAGTTATCTGTCAGCAAATACACGATGTTACCAAATCCTTGTCTCACAATCCTTACCCAAGTGCACACAGACTCACAGTGTGATTTTAGGCAAGCAACACTATCATAGGAGTTTACCAAAACTCATTCAGTAGTGTAGAAGGCATAAGAGTACTGTACACAATCTACATATTTAAGTACTGCACTTCAGTGTCAAAGCCTAACTCATTTTATCAAAGCATAAGCAAAGACTAGCTTCTAATGCTACTAAAACTTGACAACATGACAGGTTTTAAAACAGTTATCTGTTCGCATATACATGATGTTCCCAAATGCTTCTCTCACAGTGGTTTCCAAATGCACACAGACTCACAGTGTGATTCTATACAAGCAACACTATCCCTAGGAGTTTACAAAAACTCATTCACTACTATGGAAGGGGTAAGGGGACTGCACACAATCTACATATTTAAGTACTGCACTTTAGTGTCAATGCCTGACTCATTTCATCAATGCATAAGCAAAGACTAGCTTCTAATGCTACTAAAACGTGACAACATGACCGGTTTTAAAAGAGTTATCTGTCATCAAATACACAATGTTACCAAATACTTCTCTCACAGTGGTTCCCAAATGCACACACACTCACAGTGTGATTCTAGACAAGCACCACTATCCCTAGGAGTTTACCAAAACTCATTCACTACAGTGGAAGTGGTAAGGGAACTGCACACAATCTACATATTTCAGGACTGCACTTTTGTGTCAAAGCCTGACTCATTTAATCAAAGCATAAGCAAAGACTGCCTTCTAATGCTACTAAAACTTGACAACATGACAGGTTTTAAAACAGTTATCTGCCACCAAATACACGATGTTACCAAATGCTTCTCTCACAGTGGTTCCCAAATGCACACAGACTCACTGTGTGATTCTAGACAACAACCACTATCCATAGAAGTTCACTGAGAGAAAAAATATTGTATGCAGTTGACACCAGTGGTAGAGGTTATGAGGTTAGTGACGGTTGTCCAATGGAGAAAGAGAAAATGGTTGAAAGAAATGCAGAAAAAGTGATAGCTGATGAAGTTTTAGGGAGACGTGCTGAAAACCCTGTGTACACTTGGGATTGCAGTAGTGTTTGCAGTGTACAACAGGAATCTATTGAAATATGATGTCGTTTTTTACGAGCCTATACTAAAAAAAGTATAAAACAAAAGATTAAGCTGTTGCAAGGACTAGACCCTTGCAGAGTGAGAAAACATAGTGGTTTGCAAGGTCATTCTCTGGCTTGTCTTTCTAGGAAAGTTTGTGAAAGTGTTTTTCACCATTTCAGAATGCCGGCAGTACATCATACTCAAATGCGGAAGTTAGTGAGAAGGTTGTATTATGCAAAAAGTCCAGCACTAAAGTTAAGTGAGTTGAACAGTGCTCTTTTGCGTGGGTCAGTATCAGATGTGAAGCAGGTCTAGGAGGATATTGAGTTTTGTTACTTTGGGCCTCAGCAAGAGAGTGAAGAAACTGACACATTAGTAGAACAAAATGTTGAAGACAAATGTTTCTTGTATTTGTTGTCGGCGAAGTCACTGTAAAAATCAGGTTAGGGGTGTCAATCTGTATTTTAAAAATGAAATAGAAGATAATGATAAGTGGATGGAATTTGCAACTTATTTGTTGGTAGAGGATTGTTTTGATTTGGGATGTGAGCAGCGTATTTGCAAATATTGTTATAACAAATTTGATGAGAATAAAATGCCTGCTAGAGCTGTTCATAATAATCTAGAGTTGGTTGCTATTCCTCCAGAGCTGATAGATTTAAATACGTATGAGTCTATTCTCATACAATGTGTTCACCCGTTTCAGGCTATTGTTCGTATGGAGCCCAAAACAAGTAAATTACCTCCATCAGAGTTGCAAAGAGGATTGAAAGGAAGAATTGTGTATTTACCATTAGATTTAAGGAAAAATATTGAAACTATTGGTGTAGATCATGCAGAAAATGAGCCACTAGTCATTCTAGTTAATGGTGTTCCTACTAAGAATAAGAAAATCTGGCAAGAGTTAGTGGATGTTAGAAAAGTGCAAAAGGCATCATTGTATCTGTTAAAAAATAATGAGTACTATAGAAACGTGTTTGTTGGAGACGAATAAATAGATTTAGCAGAAGATACTGAAACATTAAGTGGACAAATTGAAAAAGTGGACATGTCCAGATGTGAAGAGATCTATGAACATTACAGTGTACATCCACTTCATTCCAAAGAGGTGATGGGGAATACGATTGAGTTGTTTCAAATGAAAAAAGCAACAGGAAGTCCCATGAGTTGATGGGAAGAGAGCTTGGAAGCTCGTTGTTTCCCGCAGTTGTTTCCATCAGGAAAAGGTGGACGATATGATGAACATCCTGTGCAGATTCCAGCATCTGAATATCGGACAACAAGATTATATGCAGAAGCTCCAAGATTTCGTCAATGTATCCCTTATATGTTTCATCTTCTGTTTGAAAGTGACTTTCATATGCAGTAAATCACATTTTAAAAACTGGAATGCATCTTCAAAATGTAACTGCAAAGGATTTTATGGATAAAGTGCATCAGAGAGATGATCATTTAGAATCTCAGTTGTTTAATCTGATGGCATGTCAGCGTGGGACTAATGAATATTGGTACTGTCGACATGAAGAACTGAAATGTATGCTACGGAACCTGGGAACTCCTACATGGTTCGTTACACTAAGCTGTGCTGAGTATGCTAGGGATGATTTACTTGAATTTCTTCGAGAGGCAAATTCCAATATAAAAAATATTGAATACAAGACACCTGGAGAATTGTGCTCTTTGGATCCTGTCAATGTATGAAGATATTTCAATCATAGATTTGAAGCTATGATGTCTTTCATCTGCAATAAAAAGAATCCTCCTCTTGGAGAAGTTGTGGATTTCTTTTGGAGAAAGGAGTATCAAGCAAGAGGTGCTCCTCACATACATATGTTGTTATGGGTCAAGGACGCCCCCCAATTTGGAACAGATTCAGATGAAACTGTTTTGTCTTTCATTGAAGATTATGCTACATGTGCTCTTCCCAATAGCAGAGAAGAGAAAAACTTAAAACAACAAGTCTTACGATTTCAAAGCCACAGGTGTGGAAAATACTGTCGACGAAAGTACAAGTCAAAGGATAAGTTCTATACCAAATGTCGTTTTGGATTTCCACGTCCTGTATTATCCAAAGGAAGAGTGAACAGTTTTATGTCAGCTGTACGACATACCATCAAAAGAAAGTCTCCGAAAAACACCTACAACTTAAGAAGAAGCGAAGAATCAAAATACATAAATGACTACAATCCAATTATTTTATCCATGTGGAACGCTAACATGGATATTAAGTATGTTGCGGACAATTCCATTGCTGTTGCTCGAAATGTAACGTCTTACATTACTAAATCAGAAAAGACTGAATTGAAAGAAATGTGGGAAGAGATTTCTCACGAGAAGACTCTAAGTAAGAAATTATACAGTTTCAGTTTGAAGATGTTATCGCATCGTGAAATTGGAGCATATGAATGTTCAGATAGGATATCATCTGCAAGTCTATATTCCAAAAGTAGAAGAATCATTTGGATGAGTCTAGGTCTTGCAGGAATGTGAAATCAGGTACTGAGATCTGTTCAAGAAATTGAATAATTAGCAGAAAATGACCCTGAAAGTACAGATATTTTGAAAACCAATATGTTGGACAAATACTATCCAAATAGAAGTCATCATCTTGAGAACATGTGTCTCTATGAAGTGCTGCAAAACTACACTTTTAAACGGAATACTACAGAGAACATCAACGATGGAAATATGCAGCGATTGGTTCCGAAGGATGTCTGGTGAAACAAAGGAAAGGAAATTTAATTAATCACAGAAAACTGAGTTGCAACACTGCTGACAAAAGGGAATTTTACTATTTAGCCCTTTTGCAAATGTTCAAACCATGGCGTTCAGAACTGGAATTACTTGGAGATTTTCCCAGCTATGAAGATTCATTTAATGCTTCTAAAGATAGCATACAATGTAGTGCTTTCGCAAATTATGTCAAAATGTTGAATGATGAAATTGATCAAGAAGCTATAATTGCAGCTGAGATTGCTAGAGACCGTTCTCAAGACAGTCAAAGTTCTGCTGCACTGAGTCAAGATCCACTAGGACAACCAATTGTTGAAAATGAAGCAGCGATTGCAATGAATGAGGTGGAAACAGCAATATATCAAGCACAAGAAGATGCAATACAGTTAGGAAACTTGGAAGAGCAACTAAATGTTGAACAGAAACAAATACATCAGCAAGTAAAAGAGCAGATTGACCATGGATTACTTCATGAAAAGAGAGGGTGCTCATGTACATCATTTCAACCTATCCGAATGTATGTGAGTGGTCAAGCTGGAACAGGAAAAAGTTTCTTAATTAAAGTAATTACAAGTTATCTGCAAAAACAACTGAGTCGCATTTGTCTTGTGTTGTAACTGCTCCAACTGGGTTGGCAGCACATAACATTAAAGGAATTACTTTACATCGTTTACTAATGCTACCAGTAGAGCATGAGAACAAATTGGAATACCAAAAGCTGTCTGGAGAAGCTTGTTGTGAAGTTTCAAGAGTCCTGAAGAAAATGAAACTTCTCATTATTGATGAGGTGAGCATGGTTTTAAACTTGATGCTTGCCTTTGTGCATTTGAGAATGCAGCAAATTCTTAAAACAGAGTATGATGTTTTATTTGGAGGAAAACACGTCATAGTTTTTGGAGATCTACCGCAACTGACTCCGGTAAAAGGACAACCGGTATTTAAAACACTTGCTCATGAAGATACCAGAAAGTCTCTTGGCAGTGTTGGTAATGTGAACATTTGGAGTAATTTTGAATACAAAGAACTGACAACAAATATGCAAAGGGCAAATTATGCTGAATATGGAAGTATTCTTCGGGATATAAGAATTGGAATTCTTTCAAAACAAGGGAAAGAAGCTTTGGAGAGTCGATTACTTTGCAATGTGTTTACAAGTGAAAATGCAGTTCCTGCAAAAGTGTACGTGGAAATTGCTAAAAATAAGTCAGTGATTTGCTTAATGCCAACACTACATGAGTGTTCAATATTCAACGAAGAATTATTAAATCTGGAAAATGAAGAAATTGTAAAAATGAAAGCCATTGATAAAATACTGCATGAAGGAATCACTATTATTTTGACGGGTATGTTGAGATCAAAACTGGATTGTTTAGAAAAAAAAATATCTAAAATTGCTGGTTTAGAAAAGACACTATATGCGTGTGTAAACTGTCGGGTATTTTTAAGGCGTAATTTGGATGTAGAGAAAGGTTTAGTTAATGGTGCAATGGGCAAAGTGGTGGATTTTGTGAATTATCAGAATAAAGAAGGAATTGAATTTTTAAAAATTAAATTTGATCAGATTGAAGAAGTTAAAGAAATTGGTCGTTGTTCAGTTCGTTTTTTGCTTGTTAAAGATTTATATGTCCGTAGGAAACAATTTCCATTTTCTCTGGCATGTGCAGTGACTATTCATAAATCTCAAGGATTAAGTGTAGACAGTGCATTGGTGAACATTGGATCTACCATATTTAAAGAGGGTATGGCATATGTTGCTTTGTCTCGAGTCAGAACATTATCTGGTTTGTTTTTGATTGATTTTGATGAGACAAAGGTTACTGCAGGTGCAAACTGTGTAAAAGAGTATAATAGGTTAAGAAGGGTGTATGCTCCAAATTTAGGTCAATATCCTGTATTTGAAAAGCGTGTGGTTGGTCGAAAAAGAAGGTTAGAGAATATCTGTTCTGAAGGTGTCAAGAAAAGAAAAGAACAAGATAATGTGATTTCAGGTAAAAAGAAATTGGACACTTTTGGAGAGATTGTTGGTTATAAGTTTGAAAATAGTTCTGGTGTCAACTGCTATGCTAATGTAGTGGTCAATGTTGTTTTTTATCTTGAAGGTTTGCAAGAACAAATTATGGAGAATCGGCAAAAAAGATTTTGTTCTCTGTTGCATTCTGTTTATGAAAAATTGACAACAGATAGAAGTAAAATACAATCTGTTTCAGATGTTCGTAGTCTTTTGGATGTGTGTTCTGGTTCTACACAATTTACACAAAATATCCAACAAGATGCTCAGGAATTTTTAATGTATATGCATACCATTTTTGAAAATTAAGGTGTAGAAATAGAAAATATTTTTGGCCTTTCTTACAAATGGGAGTATTATTGTGAAAATTGCATGTATACATGTAACACCAATGTAGACACTGAGAGATTTCTGTATTTAACATTATCAGACTGTAAATCAGTGTCTTTCAATAAATTAGTGAAAGGTGCAATTCAAACCATGGAGTGTAGCCAATGTAAATCAGAAATGTTATCCACATTATTCTTAATAAAATATGGAAAATACATCATTTTAATGATGCAACGTTGTACAGCTGACGGAAGAAAAGTGGATACTTTAATAAAACAATTTGTAGCAGCACAACTATCAATATCAGGAAGGACTTTTGTAGCAATTGCAATAATTTTCCATGATGGTCCTTCCACCAAATCTGGACATTACACTGCCTATCTAAAATGTGACAAAGGCTGGACACTTTGTAATGATGCCCAGTTGTTTTTCAAACAACGTTTGCCTGGTGAATTACCAAATTCCTTCCTAATATTTTTAAAGCCAAAGTTTTAGGAAGATAATTCACTCTCTGAGGAATTTATTATTATAATTTAATAGGACTACCATTGGACAATTTACAGAAAGAAGAAGTGTAAAAATACCATTTGGCCTCAAGGAAAGGTATATTTTTGAATTATGGACTTTTTGGTGGTCATTTATTCGGTGATTATTTTAATGCGGCAACATTTACAGTTTTTATAATTTAAAGTTATAAAATGTTGTATTCTGTAAGCATTTCATATATGTTTGATTTGTATTTTCTGGTATTTTACTGAGAATAGTATGTTGGTTTTAAAAAAAAAATCTTTCTGATTGTTTTTTTTTTGTCCGCTGTTAAGTGATGAGTACGATTGAAATCACTGTTTCTAGTGAAATTCAATATATTCAGAGAACAGCGAAAAAGGCAAACAAATTACTTTGTGGAAATGTATTATTACATGTTATAATTTTTTTTTCTTTTCTTTCACAGATCCAAATTTTAAAACAAGCAATTTATATGAATTTAGATTGCAATGAATATATGAAAAAAATGTATACCATTTTTTATTCCCTATTATTGTGAAGGTAAGTTTAACTAAGTCTCAATATGCAGAATGAGGAGGTCTGCAAGAAGCTACAAAGTTGAAACATGTTTCTAAAAACACTCTGTTTGCACGTGTGTAGTTTTCTAATCTGACCAGAATCAGATATCATGTGACCTGCAAAAAAAGAGATACGAGGGGTTCATAATATTTCCCATTGTACCTATTGAAGGACCGCAATCATTTCAATCATTCTTCTTTGAACATCTTTGGAGACAAAACTCTGTGCTTACCTTCTATCATTCGCAAGGAATTTTGAAACAGGAAATATGTCACTTTTTGTAACATAGTTATTGCGCAAGACACTCTTTCATATTTACAAAGAGAGGAAAAGGCACTCTGTGCACTTTTTATACTCCATGTAAATACAACCTCATCATACACACCACTTTGCGTTGAAAGGGTGTTCTATAAGTGTTGTTGTGTATGATTGCACTGAATACTCATAGAACAAGACACATGTCTAGATTTTTCAGAAATCATGAATCTCGATATGTGTGTGAATGGTGCACCATTCTAAAATTGGTGTAGGAAAGCACAACAAAGAGAATTGTTTTATTTCTCCACATTTTTATATCTTCAATGCATGCTAAAATGTTCAGCATACATTGAAGGAGAAAAATGCGTTTTCTGATTGTTTTTGTGCAGGAAGGTGTGTCTTCCTGCACAAAAACAAACAGCACATGACACAGATATCCTTGCACTATGGTGCAAGGGTGCCTCTGTCACCACATGGCTGCACTTTAAGCAGCCGTGCAGAGAGAAGCATAGATTTGCAACATATTTATGTACATATGTTGCATCCCTGTGCTTCGGAAGTACTACAGCACACTGCAGTTAAAGAGGTTACTGTGTGATGCTGCAGCACTTCCTCATAGTTCTGCACTTATACATTCACCATACGCTACTAATGCATTCATTCAGTCAATTACCTACTACACATACATTCATCTAAACTTTCACACACTAACAAATAAATGTAGCTCTTTTTTTAAACCAGGAAAGTTAGTTCTTACAAGAATTTATTTTTTTCTTCTTTCTTCTTTTATAATTTTTTTGAGTTTTCTGAACAATTTTTTAATTTTGGGGGTTTTTCTGCAAAAAACAAAACAAAAAACAAAACAGGAGAAACCAAACAATAAACTTCAGGGAACAATAACAAAAAAACAAAAAAACTAGCAAATGTGACTTTCTTGCCGGCGGCAGATCAGATCGATCGACTGCTCACCATAGCACAAAGTCGCATTGCACTTAGTGCAGAGCACTTTTAAAAATTGAAATTGAGGACGGATGTCCAAGGTTTGGGCTGATGGATGCACTCTTGATGTGCTCGGCTGCGATGAGGTGGATGGCGCAGGAGCAGGAGTGTTTCTCATCCGTCGGCACTCTTCGCGTGCAAGATTGTTTGGATGAAGGGTCCTCTTGTGCTTCATCATACTTGCCGTGCCGCACGAGTATTTCTTATTAGGATCCCCTCGCGAAAGGTCTCTTTTGCAAATCGTGCATGTGACCAAGGTGGCATTGGTCTTCTTCTGCCCCTCAGGAAAAGTAAAAAATTTCCACACAACTGAAGAAAAACGTTCTTTGGGTGGTGCCTCCTCCAAAAATTCATCCTCAGAAGTATGAGGAGATGCAGGTGATGCCTGCTTCCCTGAAGCCATTTTTGGTTGAAAAAAGTTAGAGCCAAGTGTAAACTTAGTCTAAAAAAATCTTCTTCTCTCCAAAGTGATGGTGCTCTAAAGAAGGTCAAAGAAGAATGATTGAAATGGGTGGGGTCTTTCAATAGTTAGAAGAGGAAGTGTTATGAATCAATCAAATCTCTTTTTTTGCAGGTCACATGGGATCCGCGTACCCTGCGCTTACGCAGCACTCACCCAGCACGCATCCGCGCAATTGAATAAAAAAAAAAATATAGGATTAGATGTAAAAATATATTAGTTTTAAGACTAGTTTAGAGTTTGTCTTCAATTAATATTCACATGAAATACATATATATATGTTTTTTTAAATGTTAAATATTTAGCGGGATCCGCGCACCTACCATAGACTCAGATGACGCATCGCGGAAGCGCGTAAACGTCACGTTACGTATATCGAACGTGTCGCATATAGGCTGGGAGTCGCGTACCGGTCGCATTGCAATCACGCACTAAACACGTACCCAACACATACCATGCGCGGATGCTATCGCGTAGTGCTCGAGAACTGTGCGCGTAGGGTGCGCGGATCCAAAAACATTGAAAAAATATATATAAAATAAAGTTTTGAACATATAGTTAAAAAAATATGTTTGAAAAACCCATTAAGTTCAAATAATATTTTTTAATTTTTAAAAGAATTAATTGAAAAAATAAGTTTAAAAAATGGTGATAAAAAAGTATTTTGAAAAAAAACGTAATTAATGAAATTGACACACTGAATTTGAAAAATATACAAATCCAATCAAAATCATTAAACATGATATCTTCAGAGATAAGTTATAGATAGTAATTAGCATTTAAAAAACCTTTGAAATTCACTGAAAAAAACATAGGTTTCATGTACGTTATAGTTAGGAATTGGCATTTAAAAAACCTTTGAAATTCACTGAAAAAACCAAAGGTTTCAGTGAAATCACTGATGACATCCCTGATGACATCTCAAATGACATCACTGATGACATCACTGATGACATCATCCATGTGATAAATTACTGCATCTTACTCTCACACCTAGACAGTCATGAAAATAATTAATCACACTCCCATTTATTCTCCTATGCAGTTATACACACTCAAGTTCACTTACTCTTAAAAATAGTACCACATTTTTACGCTCTTATACAATCATTGATACAAGCACACTCTCATCCATACAGCCACTCTCACAATCACACACTCTCACATATACCCACTTATATACTCTTACACGTATATATACTGCCTTTAACATATGTAGTTACTGACACATGTACAACTGAGATATACATTCAATCCCTAACACACCCATACATACACTCACTCAACCATACAATTCATCACAGATGCACTCTTAAAACCATGCACCCATAGAATCACCCAGGCACACATCTATGCACAGAGTCACACACACCCTACCTACACAAACACTCAGGCACCCATACAGATACTCAGACAACCAATCAATAACCCATATTGACACTAATATAGCTATTCACAAAACCATGCAGCCCCTAGAAAATCATCCATTCACACACTTGTACACCCATTCATTCTTCCACAGGCCTTTCATTATAAATATATAAAACATATTTAAACTTTTCAGAAAAACACACATTCACTGGATGACATCATCAGTGATGTCATCAGTGATGTCATTTGAGATGTCATCAGTGATGTCACTGACCATGTCATGAGTGATGTAATATGTGATGTCATCAGCAGGGCATTGCGAGCGCGCGAGTTATAGTTAGCTGAACTAACTATAACAGGGGAATTTCTAGGGTTTTGTACGAGGGAAATGTTCAGCTAACTATAACACCCCTGAAACCTATGGTTTTTTCAGTGAATTTCTAAGGTTTTTTAAATGCCAATTCCTAACTATAATGCCCCTGAAATCTTTGGTTTTTTCAGTGAATATATATATATATATATATTATCTACTGGCGGTCGCCAGTAGATAGTTATATTTAGGACCTATTTTCCATAGGAAATCTGCAACATTCTATTGGGAATATCTTTGACGCCGATTGACGAATCTTCGCAAAATTCTCCAAACTTTTGCCCAGCTCTGCTCCGCTCCTACCCTGAAAGTTTTGTGGTGATTCGTCAAGCGGGGGCCGAGAAAAAAGGGGGGTCCCAAAACGCGTTTTCCCCATGCAATTTCCCATAGGATCTGTTGTCGCAGCTACAGCCCGAACCGATGAACAGAATGACACCAAATTTGGCAAAGAGGTAGTCCTCAGTTCGGACTCGTGCCTTTTGCATATATGGTGTGAATCCGTTCAGTAGTTCCTTAGAAAATTAGAGTTAAAAGTACATAAATATCTATGGCCGCGGAGCATCCGCGGACCGTACACGCACCGTACGCGCACCCTCCCCGAACCGAGCGCGCACCCTCCCGATCGCGCGCTGAATGCTAATTGGCTGTCGAGTGTCTCTCTACATTCGAAACCAGGAACTGTTGGCGGCCATTTTCTGCCTCGGTAGAAGCGAGGCTGAAGAAGCAAGGGGAAAAAGTGTGTAAAACATATAAAGGGGGCAGAGTGGAAATACTCTGACCCTCTAGAGGTGCTTATGGGGTCCTAGAAGGACCCCCTGGGGCCCCCCCCTTTTTTTTTTTTTAAACGGCACAATCCGTGCACGGTGCACGCATCCTATTGCGTTGGATGCACGGATTCGCTCGCTGTGGGTTCGCGGATCCAAGGGAAAAAAAATGAAATTGTTGGGAGATAAAGATTAAGCTTAAGTGTTTTGTTCTTGAGTGGCTCTAAAAAGAGCTGTTGTGTTCATTGAGAGTTTTTGGTACTTATAAGTAAGTACCTATACAGAGTCTAAATTTGTTGAGGAAGACTCTGTTTCCTTCATCAGTAAAGTGTACTCCATTTCTCCTATACATCTCTTGCATATGAAAGCGCAGATTGGTATTGTAAATGGACCCCATTCTGTAGTCTCGGAGAAAAGCAGAAACAGATTTATTCACATGTTTCCTAGCTTTCTCAATCTGTGGACAAAAATGATCGGACCAGTTCCATTTCTGCCTTTGGCTTATGTTAGAATACACAAAGGCAGTTTTAGGGAAAAGTGAAATCAGTTCTGCAAAGGTGTCCTTCATAAGCATTTCCAGACCTACCCCAGTCAAAGTGCCTAGGTCATTGCCACCACAGTGCACTATTATGAGGTCAGGGTGTTGGATTTGCATGAAGGATTTCACCAATGGCATCAATTGGTGCCACTTTAACCCTCTCTGTCCAATCCATTTAATGTCTACATTTGGCAAACCTAGGTCTTTGTGAATGCCTTTGTTTTCTGCATACCTTTGGCTCCAGAAAATGTAGCTGTGTCCCACAATCCACACTGTAAGCATCTTGTAAGGAGGTCTGGATGCACTCAGATGGTCTCTGTAAATGAAATGGCAGTTTGGAAAGTAAGATGTTTCTAAAATGGTGGCTAAGATGCAATTTTGAAAAAAGACAAGAAATCATTGGTTGTTTGACAACCTTCTACACTGAAAGGTAGGGTGCATATTTCAGTTTTTTAAATGCATGATTCTTATTGGTTAACAAAAACTGATTGTAAGGAACATTATATATGATAAGCTGATATGTTGAGAAGTCAAGCACACTTGCTGTTTTGATTAGCAACATTGTGTGTGCTGAACTTGTGACCTGTGTGCTCAGTACAGTGTTCCATGACCTGTTTCTATGGTAACGGGCAGAAGGCAGATTGGGGGAAGGGTTGAAGTTTATGTCATTTGGAAAGGGTTGAAATGTTTAACCAATAGAAATGTGTGTTTGCTTTTGAATTTATGTGGGAAGGAATGTGATTTGATGTTTACATGTATATGTGTGGAAAATGAGAGGGAAACTTTGGCATTCTTTGGTTCTGCTGACAGGTGCACAGTGCAGAGATTCTGTATAAGAAAATCTGGTGAGTGACTGATATCTGGTGTGTGACTGATATACTTCTTAATCTACAAAACATCTTGAAAGGTGAGATATTTAATTGTGAGGGGATGTATGTAGACTATTTTTATTTTAATCAGACTAATGTATTTCTTCTGCTAAAGTGTAGGGAGTACTTTTTTTTCTACAATCTTATTGACAGTGGGTGTGCATGTAGAAACCATTTTGTGATAAGGATTTGTTTTTTTCATGTGTTTGTAGACAGATAACTATGCAGTTTTTATATTTTGGTAGAATTAGAAACCAGTCATTGTTTATGAATTTGTGAAATGAGTTATGTTTCTGCAGTAAAATGTAGTACTCCTTGTAGATGAAGAAATGTGTTTTGGTATAGTGCAAGGGATAGTGTTGTTTGTCTAGAATCACACAGAGAGCCTGTGTGCATTTGGGAACCACTGTGAGAGAGGCATTTAGCAAAACATCTTGTATTTGCTGACAGATAACTCTTTTAAAACCTGTCATGTTGTCAAGTTTTAGTAGCATTAGAAGGCAGTCTTTGCTTATGCGTTGATTAAATGAGTCAGGCTTTGACACAAAAGTGCACTTTTTAAATATGCATATTGTGTGCAGTTCCCTTACCACTTCCATAGTAGTAAATAAGGTTTGGTAAACTCGTAGGGATAGTGGTTGTTGTCTAGAATCACACTGTGAGTCTGTGTGCATTTGGGAACCAATGTGAGAGAAGCGTTTGGTAACATCGTGTATTTGCTGACAGATAACTGTTTTAAAACCTGTCATGTTGTCAAGTTTTAGCTGCATTAGAAGCCAGTCTTTGCTTATGCGTTGATTAAATAAGTCAGGCATTGACACTAAAGTGCAGTCGTGAAATATGTAGATTGTGTGCAGTTCCCTTACCACTTCCACTGTAGTGATTGAGTTTTGATAAACTCCTAGGGATAGTGGTGCTTGTCTAGAATCACACTGTGAGTCTGTGTGCATTTGGGAACCACAGTGAGAGAAGCGTTTGGTAACATCGTGTATTTGCTGACAGATAACTGTTTTAAAACCTGTCATGTTGTCAAGTTTTAGTTGCATTAGAAGCCAGTCTTTGCTTATGCGTTGATTAAATGAGTCAGGCATTGACACTAAAGTGCAGTCGTGAAATATGTAGATTATGTGCAGTTCCCTTACCTCTTCCACTGTAGTGAATGAGTTTTGGTAAACTCCTAGGGATAGTGGTGCTTGTCTAGAATCACACTGAGTCTGTGTACATTTGGGAACCACTGTGAGAGAAGCGTTTGGTAACATCGTGTATTTGCTGACAGATAACTGTTTTAAAACATGTCATGTTGTGAAGTTTTAGTAGCATTAGAAGACAGTTATGGCTTATACGTTCATTAAATGAATTAGGTATTAACAGTAAAGTGTAGTCGTGACATATGTAGATTGTGTGCAGTTCCCTTACCACTTCCACTTTAGTGAATGAATTTTGGTAAACTCCTAGGGATAGTGGTGCTTGTCTAGAATCACACTGTGAGTCTGTGTGCATTTGGGAACCACTGTGAGAGAAGCGCTTGGTAACATCGTGTATTTGCTGACAGATAACTGTTTTAAAACATGTCATGTTGTCAAGTTTTAGTAGCATTAGAAGACAGTTATGGCTTATGCTTTCATTAAATGAGTCAGGCATTGACAGTAAAGTGCAGTTGTGAAATATGTAGATTGTGTGCAGTTCCCTTACCACTTCCACTGTAGTGAATTAATTTTGGTAAACTCCTAGGGATAGTGGTGCTTGTCTAGAATCACACTGTGAGTCTGTGTGCATTTGGGAACCACTGTGAGAGAAGCGTTTGGTAACATCGTGTATTTGCTGACAGATAACTATTTTAAAATATGTCATTTTGTCAAGTTTTAGTAGCATTAGAAGACAGCTATGGCTTATGCTTTCATTAAATGAGTCAGGCATTGACAGTAAAGTGCAGTCATGAAATATGTAGATTGTGTGCAGTTCCCTTACCACTTCCACTGTAGTGAATGAGTTTTGGGAAACTCTTAGGGATAGTGGTGCTTGTCTAGAATCACACTGTGAGTCTGTGTGCATTTGGGAACCACTGTGAGAGAAGCGTTTGGTAACATTGTGTATTTGCTGACAGATATATGTTTTAAAACATGTCATGTTGTCAAGTTTTAGTAGCATTGGAAGACAGTTATGGCTTATGCTTTCATTAAATGAATCAGGCATTGACAGTAAAGTGCAGTTGTGGAATATGTAGATAGTGTGCAGTTCCCTTACCACTTCCACTGTAGTGAATGAGTTTTGGTAAACTCCTAGGGATAGTGGTGCTTGTCTAGAATCACACTGTGAGTCTGTGTGCATTTGGGAACTACTGTGTGAGAAGCGTTTGGTAACATCGTGTATTTGCTGACAGATAACTGTTTTAAAACATGTCATGTTCTCAAATTTTAGTAGCATTAGAAGACAGTTATGGCTTATGCTTTCATTAAATGAGTCAGGTATTGACAGTAGAGTGTAGTCGTGAAATATGTAGATTGTGTGCAGTTCCCTCACCACTTGCACTGTAGTGAATGAGTTTTGGTAAACTCCTAGGGATAGTGGTGCTTGTCTAGAGTCACACTGTGAGTTTGTGTGCATTTGGGAACCACTGTGAGAGAAGCATTTGGTAACATTGTGTATTTGGTGGCAGATAAGTGTTTTAAAACCTGTCATGTTGTCAAGTTTTAGTAGCATTAGAAGCCAATGTTTGCTTATGCATTGATAAAATGAGCCATGCTTTGACACTAAAGTGCAGTACCATGTGGTATTGTCTTCACTGCACCAGAACTGTAAATTTAAAATGTTTACCCAGGCACCGTCCTAGAAGTAGTCTGATGATTTAGTCAGTTTCTAAGTACTTATGTTGTGAACCATTCATTACCAAATAGACTGCTTCAAATGTCTATGCAGTATGCATGTAGTTCTCTAACCACCTACACAGTTGTTTTTCACACCTTAAATTCCCTAGTCAGTATCTATACACTTCCAGGAAACACCCTGTCACTCCCTTTGCAGTCTTCTAGTGACCCATTCAGCAGCATTTAGAAATCCATTCACTGTGCCAAAACCCAAACACTTATAAATTCACCAAGACACTGTCTTTCCAGTACTCTAATCATTCACTCAGTGCCTAAGTATTCATGCACTGAGCCAGGCATTAGCACATGGACTGCTTCAAACCCCTATCCACTATGCATGCAGTCTTCTAGCCACCTAGACACTTGTCTTTCACACCTTCAATTCCCTAGTCAGTATCCATATAGTCCAGCAAACATCTTGTCACTGCCTTTGCACTCCTCTAGTGACTGATTCAGTACCAAGTACTAATCCATTCCCTGTGCGAAAAGCCTACCACTTATAAATTCTTTCAGGCACTCTCCTTGCTGTAGTCTAATTATTCAGTCAGTACCCAAGTACTCATGCAGTGAGCCAGGCCTTAGCACGTGGACTGCTTTAAATGCCTATCCAGTATGCATTCAGTCCTCTAATCAGCTACACAGTTGTCTTTCACAACTTCAATTCCCCAGTTAGTATTCATACACTTCTAGCAAACACCCAGTGTGTCTCATTTTAGTACTGTAATCATTCAGTCAGTTAGCATGTAGTCTTTCAGTGAGGTAGGCTTTAGGGCATGAACTGCTTCAAAGTAGTATGCACTATGTATGTAGTGTTTTAATCATCGTCACACTTGTGGTTCAGGGCTATACTTTCTTAGTCAGTTTTGATATAAAATGTGTTTGTACAGTAATGGAATACTGTAAATTTGAAAGTTATTAATATACATTTATTTCTGATTCTTTTTTGCAAATACTGTTTTTCAACGTTAAAATAGAGAAATTATGCCAGAAAAAGAAAAGAACACAGACAGGAGGATTATTTGAAGAAACATGAACCACAAGTATTGAATGAACAAGATAATGTGGCTAAAAGGAAAAAATCTTCTGGTAAGATCACGAAGCAATTTATTAAAAAGGAGCAAACAGAATGTAGATAATGCTGCAACTTCAGAGAATTTTTTAAGTAAGAAAAAAAAATCAAAATAAGAGGAAAAGTAAAAAAGCAAATGTTCAGTCAAAGGAGAAAAAGTATGGTAAAAGAAGACAAAATCAGTATAAGGAATTACGCAAAAAAATATTTTACAAGAGAGTAGTGCATAATTTGCTGAAAGATGTGAAGAAATATAAAAAGAGAGCTTTATTTTATAAAAAGAAGAAGCATATTGAAAGCATTGGGGAAAAGGCTTTTGAAGTAAAAAGGAAACTGTTTATTTTAGTGTTAAACAGAATTCGATCACTAAATAAACCAATATATGTAATGAAGGCCAAAAGCAGGAGGAAAAGAGTTATTAATACAAAAAAAAAAATTGTGATTTTTTGGGGGAGAATGGAAACACAGTTCTAGTTCAGAGCCTTTTTTTAATGAAGGGAGTTATTCACTAAGTGAAAAATTATTGTATGCAGTTGACAGCAGTGGTAGAGGTTATGAGGTTAGTGATGGTTGTCCAATGGAGAAAGAGAAAATGGTTGAAAGAAATGCAGAAGAAGTGATAGCTGATGAAGTTTTAGGGAGACGTGCTAAAAAACCTGTGTACACTTGGGATTGCAGTAGTGTTTGTAGTGTACTACAGGAATCTATTGAAAAATTATGTCGTTTTTTACGAGTCTATACTAAAAAAAGTGTAAAACAAAAGATTAAGCTGTTGCAAGGACTAGACCCTTGCAGAGTGAGAAAACATACTGGTTTGAAAGGTCATCTTCTGGCTTGTCTTTCTAGGTAAGTTTCTGAAAGTGTTTTTCACCATTTCAGAATGCTGGCAGTACATCATACTCAAGTTAGTGAGAAGGTTGTAATATGCAAAAAGTCCAGCACTAAAGTTAAGTGAGTTGAACAGTGCTCTTTTACGTGGGTCAGTTTCAGATGTGAAGCAGGTCTGTGAGGATATTGAGTTTTGTTACTTTGGGCCTCAGCAAGAGAGTGAAGAAACTGACACATTAGTAGAACAAAATGTTGAAGACAATGTAGAACCTGTAATTACAGAAAAATTTGAGGATGAAATCACAAAGTCTAAGGTAATTTCAGGTGAAAGACCAAATGTTTCTTGTATTTGTTGTCGGCGAAGTCACTATAGAAATCAGACTAGGGGTGTCAATCTGTATTTAAAAAGTGAAATAGAAGATAATGATAAGTGGATGGAATTTGCAACTTATTTGTTGGTAGAGGATTGTTTTGATTTGGGATGTGAGCAGCGTATTTGCAAATATTGTTATAATAAATTAGATGAGAATAAAATGCCTGCTAGAGCTGTTCATAATAATCTAGAGTTGGTTGCTATTCCTCCAGAGCTGACAGATTTAAATACGTATGAGTCTATTCTGATACAATGTGTTCACCCGTTTCAGTCTATTGTTCGTTTGGAGCCCAAAACAAGTAAATTACCTCCATCAGAGTTGCAAAGAGGATTGAAAGGAAGAGTTGTGTATTTACCATTAGATGTAAGGAAAAATGTTGAAACTATTGGTGTAGATCATGCAGAAAATGATCCACTAGTCATTCTAGTTAATGGTGTTCAAGTACAAGTCAAAGGATAAGTTCTATACCAAATGTCGTTTTGGATTTCCACGTCCCGTATTAGCCAAAGGAAGAGTGAACAGTTTTATGTCAGCTGTACGACATACCATCACAAGAAAGTCTCCGAAAAACACCTACAACTTAAGAAGAAGCGAAGA
Source organism: Triturus cristatus (assembly GCF_964204655.1). Lineage (NCBI taxonomy): Eukaryota > Metazoa > Chordata > Amphibia > Caudata > Salamandridae > Triturus > Triturus cristatus. The sequence continues at coordinate 302,626,456 of NC_140579.1, read as the reverse complement.
ATCAAAATACATAAATGACTACAATCCTGTTATTTTATCCATGTGGAACGCTAACATGGATATTCAGTATGTTGCGGACAATTCTATTGCTGTTGCTCGATATGTAACGTCTTACATTACTAAATCAGAAAAGACTGAATTGAAAGAAATGTGGGAAGAGATTTCTCGCGAGAAGACTCTAAGTAAGAAATTATACCGTTTCAGTTTGAAGATGTTATCGCATCGTGAAATTGGAGCATATGAATGTTCAGATAGGTTATCATCTGCAAGTCTATATTCCAAAAGTAGAAGGATCATTTGGGTGAGTCTAGGTCGTGCAGGAATGCGAAATCGGGTACTGAGATCTGTTCTATCTATTTAGCAGAAAATGACACTGAAAGTATAGATATTTTGAAAACCAATATGTTGGACACATACTATCCAAAGAGAAGTCATCATCTTGAGAACATGTGTCTCTATGAAGTGCTGCAAAACTACACTTTTAAACAGAATATTACAGAGAACATCAACGATGGAAAATATGGAGTGATTGGTTCTGAAGGATGTCTGGTGAAACGAAGGAAAGGAAATTTAATTAATCACAGAAAACTGAGTTGCGACACTGGTGACAAAAGGGAATTTTACTATTTAGCCCTTTTGCAAATGTTCAAACCATGGCGTTCTGAACTGGAATTACTTGGAGATTTTTCCAGCTATGAAGATTCATTTAATGCTTGTAAAGATAGCATACAATGCTGTGCTTTCGCAAATTATGTCAAAATGTTGAATGATTAAATTGATCAAGAAGCCACAATTGCAGCTGAGATTGCTAGAGACAGTTCTCAAGACAGTCAAGGTTCTGCTGCACTCAAGATTAGGCCTGTGCTAAATTTCCGTTCCACTCCCGGAAATTGCGATAATGTGACATTTTCGCGTTCCGCGGAGAGTGCGAAAATGTCAAAATTTCCGCATTCCGCAGCTTAGCGATAATTTGTTTCTTGCTCGCACTGTAAAATAATACATTCTCGCGCGCACGCGATCGCCTTACCTGAATCCCCGCGTTCGCCGTCAAGTTTTCCCGATCCGGTCGCGTTCTCCACAAGATGTTGAATTGTTGATAGCCATTTGCGCTGTCTCGCGACAGTTCGCGCCCGCAGTAATGTCATTGGTCGCGCGATCACGTCTTTCTTCTCGCGATCATGCACCGCGAGAAGAGTGAAAACAAGATGGCTGCGCCCTCAAGCAACCGCATGGGAAAGTTGGCAAGCCGCGACCATGCAGACAATACCGCGAACGGTCGGGAAAACAACTTCCGCATCTTTGCGATATTTCCGCGTGTTTGCGGAGATTTGTAACATTTTTGCGATAATTTGCGAAAGTCACTTTCGCAAATTCCGCACACCCCTAGTCAAGATCCACTAGGACAACCAATTGTTGAAAATGAAGCAGCGATTGCAATGAATGAGGTGGAAACAGCAATGTATCAAGCACAAGAAGATGCAATACAGTTAGGAAACTTGGAAGAGCAACTAAATGTTGAACAGAAAGAAATATATCAGCAAGTGAAAGAGAAGATTGACCATGGATTACTTGAAAAGAGAGTGTGCTCATGTACATCATTTCAACCTATCCGAATGTATGTGAGTGGTCAAGCTGGAACGGGAAAGAGTTTCTTAATTAAAGTAATTACAAGTTATCTGCAAAAAACAACTGAGTCACATTTGTCTTGTGTTGTCACTGCTCCAACTGGGTTGGCAGCACATAACATTAAAGGAATTACTTTACATCGTTTACTAATGCTGCCAGTAGAGCATGAGAACAAATTGGAATACCACAAGCTATCTGGAGAAGCTTGTTGTGAAGTTTCAAGAGTGCTGAAGAAAATGAAACTTCTCATTATTGATGAGGTGAGCATGGTTTCAAACTTGATGCATGCCTTTGTGCATTTGAGAATGCAGCAAATTCTTAAAACAGAGTATGACGGTTTATTTGGAGGAAAACACGTCATAGTTTTTGGAGATCTACTGCAACTGACTCCGGTAAAAGGACAACCGGTATTTAAAACACTTGCCCATGAAGATACCAGAAAGTCTCTTGGCAGTGTTGGTAATGTGAACATTTGGAGTAATTTTGAATACAAAGAACTGAAAACAAATATGCGACAGGCAAATGATGCTGAATATGGAAGTATTCTTCAAGATATAAGAATTGGAATTCTTTCAAAAAAAGGGAAAAAAGCTTTGGAGAGTCGATTACTTTGCAATGTCTTTCCAAATGAGAATGCAGTTCCTGCAAAAGTGTACGTGGAAATTGCTAACAATAAGTCAGTGATTTGCTTAATGCCGACACTGCGTAGGTGTTCAATATTCAACGAAGAATTATTAAAATTGGAAAATGAAGAATTTGTAAAAATGGAAGCCATCGATAAAATACTACATGAAGGAATCACTATTATTTTGACGGGTAAGTTGAGATCAAAACTAGATTGTTTAGAAAAAAAAATATCTAAAACTGCTGGTTTGGAAAAGATACTGTATGCGTGTTTAAACTGTCGGGTAATTCTAAGGCGTAATTTGGATGTAGAGAAAGGTTTAGTTAATGGTGCAATGGGCAAAGTGGTGGATTTTTTGAATTATCAGAAAAAAGAAGGAATTGAATTTTTAAAAAATAAATTTGATCAGATTGATGAAGTTAAAGAAATTGGTCGTTGTTCAGTTCGTTTTTTGCTTGTTAAAGATTTATATGTCCTTAGGAACAATTTCCATTTTCTCTGGCATATGCAGTGACTATTCATAAATCTCAAGGATTAAGTGTAGACAGTGCATTGGTGAACATTGGATCTACTGTATTTAAAGAGGGTATGGCATATGTTGCTTTGTCGCGCGGCAGAACATTATCTGGTTTGTTTTTGATTGATTTTGATGAGACAAAGGTTACTGCAGATGCAAACTGTGTAAAAGAGTATAATAGGTTAAGAAGGGTGTATGCTCCAAATTTAGGTTAATATCCTGTATTTGAAAAGCGTATGGTTGGTCGAAAAAGAAGGTTAGAAAATATCTGTTCTGAAGGTATCCAGAAAAGAAAAGAACAAGATGATGTTGTGATTGCAGGTAAAAAGAAATTGGACACTGGTGAAGAGATTGTTGGTTATCAGTTTGAAAATAGTTCTGGTGTCAACTGCTATGCTAATGTAGTGGTCAATGTTGTTTTTTTATCTGGAAGGTTTGCAAGCACAAATTATGCAGAATCGGGAAAAAAGTTTTTGTTCTCTGTTGCATTCTGTTTATGAAAAATTGACAACAGATAGAAGTAATGTACAATCTGTTTCAGATGTTCGTAGTCTTTTGGATGTGTGTTCTGGTTCTACACAAATTACACAAAATATCCAACAAGGTGCTCAGGAATTTTTAATGTATATGCTTTCCATTTTTTAAAATGATGGTGAAGAAATAGAAAATATTTTTGGCCTTTCTTACAAATGGGAACATTATTGTGAAAATTGCATGTATACATGTAGCACCAATGTAGACACTGAGAGATTTCTGTATTTAACATTACCAGACTGTAAATCAGTGTCTTTCAATAAGTTAGTGAAAGGTGCAATTCAAAACATGGAGTGTAGCCAATGTAAATCAGAAATGTTATCCACATTATTCTTAACAAAATATGGAAAATACATCATTTTAATGATGCAATGTTGTACAGCTCACGGAAGAAAATTGGATACTTTAATAAAACAATTTGTAGCAGCACAACTATCAATATCAGGAAGGACTTTTGTAGCAATTGCAATAATTTCCCATGATGGTCCTTCCACCACATCTGGACATTACACTGCCTATCTAAAATGTGACAAAGGCTGGACACTTTGTAATGATGCCCAGTTGGTTTTCAAACAACGTTTGCCTAGTGAATTACCAAATTCCTACCTAATATTTTTAAAGCAAAAGTTTTAGGAAGATAATTCACTATCTGATTAATTTATTATTATAGTTTAATAGGACTACCATTGGACAATTTACATAAAGAAGGAGTGCAAAAATACCATTTGGCCTCAAGGAAAGGTATATTTTTGAATTATGGACTTTTTGGTGGTCATTCATTCGGTGATTATTTTAATGCGGCAACATTTACAGTTAAAGTTATAAAATTTTGTAATCTGTAAGCATTTCATATATGTGTGATTTGTATTTTCTGGTATTTTACTGAGAATAGTATGTTGTTTTTTTTTTAGCAATCCTTCTGATTGTTTTTTTTTTGCCCGCTGTTAAGTGAGGAGTACCATTGAAATCACTATTTCTAGTTAAATTCAATATATTCTGAGAACAGCAAAAAAGGCAAACAAATTACTTTGTGGAAATTATGTTGTGTTGTAAAAAATGTATTATTATATGTTGTAATTTTTTTTTTCTTTTCTTTCACAGATCCAAATTTTAAAATAAGCAATTTGGAAGAATTTATATTTGAATGAAAAACAGAAAAAACATGTATAACATTTTTTATTCCTATTACTGTGAAGGTAAGTTTAACTAAGTCTCAATGTGCAGAATGAAGAGGCCTGCAAGAAGCTAAAAAGTTGAAACACGTTTCTAAAAACACTCTGTTTATGTAGTTTTGAAATCTGACCATAATCAGATATCATGTGACCTGCAAAAAACAGAGATTTGAGGGGTTCATAATATTTCACCTTTTTAGCTGTTGAAGGACTGCAATCAGTTCAATCATTCTTCTTTGAACATGTTTGCAGACAAAACTGTGTGCTTACTTTTATCATTCGCAAGGAATTTTAAAAACGAAAATATGTCACTTTTTGTAACATAGTTATTGTGTAAGATACTGTTTCATATTTAGAAAGAGAGGAAAAGGCACTCTGTGCACTTTTTATACTCCATGTAAAAACAACCTCATCATGCAGACCACTTTGCGTTGATAGGGTGTTCTATAAGTGTTGTTGTGCATGATTGCACTGAATACTCATAGAACAAGACACATGTCTAGTTTTATCATAAATCATGAATCTCGATATGTGTGTGAATGCTGTACCATTCTAAAATTGGTGTAGGAAAGCACAACAAGGAGAATTGTTTTCATTTCTCCACATTTTTATATCTTCAATGCATGCTAAAATGTTCAGCATACATTGAAGGAGAAAAATACATTTTCTCATTGTTTTGATGCAGGAAGGTGTGTCTTCCTGCAGAAAAAGAAACAGCACATGACAGAGATATCCTTGCACTAGGGTGCAAGGGTGCCTGTGTCACCACATGGCTGCAGTTTAAGCAGCTGTGCAAAAAGAAGCATAGATTTGCAACATATTTATGTACATATGTTGCATCCCTGTGCTTCGGAAGTACTATAGCACACTGCAGTTAAAGAGGTTACTGTGTGATGCTGCAGCACTTCCTTATAGTTCTGCACTTATACATTCACCATACGCTACTAATGCATTCATTCAGTCAATTACGTACTACACATAAATTCATCTAAACTTTCACACACTAACAAAGAAATTTAGCTCTTTTTATAAACCAGGAAAGTTAGTTCTTACAAGAACTTTTTTTTTTCTTCTTTCTTCTTTTATAATTTTTTGGGGGTTTTCTAAACAATTTTAAAATTTTGGGGGTTTTTCTGCAAAAAAAAACCAAAAAACAAAACAGGAGAAACCAAACAATGAACTTCAGGGAACAATAAAACAAAAACAAAAAAAAAACTAGCAAATGTGACTTTCTTGCCGGCGGCAGATCAGATTGATCGACTGCTCACCATAGCGCAAAGTCGCATTGCACTTAGTGCAGAGCACTTTTCAAAATTGAAATTGAGGACGGATGTCCAAGGTTTGGGCTGATGGATGCACTCTTGATGTGCTCGGCTGCGATGAGGTGGATGGCGCAGGAGCAGGAGTGTTTCTCATCCGTCGGCACTTTTCTCGTGCAAGATTGTTTGGATGAAGGGTCCTCATGTGCTTCATCATACTTGCCGTGCCGCACGAGTATTTCTTATTAGGATCCCCTCGCGACAGGACTCTTTTGCAAATCTTGCACGTGACCAAGGTGGCATTGGTCTTATTCTGCCCCTCGGGAAAAGTAAAACATTTCCACACCACTGAAGAAAAACGTTCTTTGGGTGGTGCCTCCTCCAAAAATTCATCCTCAGAAGTATGAGGAGATGAGGGTGATGCCTGCTGCCCTGAAGCCATTTTTGGTTGAAAAAAGTTAGAGCTAAGTGTAAACTTAGTCTAAAAAATCTTCTTCTCTCCAAAGAGATGGTGCTCTAAAGAAGGTCAAAGAACAATGATTGAAATGGGTGGGGTCTTTCAATAGTTAGAAGAGGAAGTGAACCAATCAAATCTCTTTGTTTGCAGGTCACATGGGATCCGTGTACCCTGCGCTTACGCAGCACGCACCCAGCGCGCATCCGCAAAATTGATTTAAATATAAATTTATAGGATTAGATGTAAAAATATATTAGTTTTAAGACTAGTTTAGAGTTTGTCTTCAATTAATATTCACATGAAATACATATATATATATTTTTTTAAATGTTAAATATTTTGCGGGATCCGCACACCTACCGCGTCATAGACGCAAATGACGCATCGCGGAAGCGCGTAAACGTCGCGTTACGTACAACGAACGTGTCGCGTATAGGCTGGGAGTCGCGTACCAGTCGCATTGCAATCGCGTACTAAACATGTACCCAACGCGTTCCATGCGCGGATGCTATCGCGTAGGGATCGAGAACGGTGTGCGTAGGGTGCGCGGATCCAAAAACATTGACATTTTTTTTAACATATAGTTAAAAAAATATGTTTGAAAAACCCATTAAGTTCAAATAAAATGTTTTAATTTTTAAAAGAATTAATTGAAAAAATACGTTTAAAAAATGGTGATAAAAAAGTATTTTTCAAAAAACGTAATTAATGAAATTGACACACTGAATTTGAAAAATATACAAATCCAATAAAAATCATTAAACATGATATCTTCAGAGATAAGTTATAGATAGAAATAAGCATTCAAAAAACCTTTGAAATTCACTGAAAAAAACATAGGTTTCATGCAAGTTATAGTTAGGAATTGGCATTTAAAAAAGCCTTGAAATTCACTGAAAAAACCAAAGGTTTCAGGGGCGTTATAGTTAGGAATTGTCATTTAAAAAACCTTAGAAATTCACTGAAAAAACCATAGTTTTCAGGGGTGTTATAGTTAGCTGGACATTTCCCTCGTACAAAACCCTAGAAATTCCCTTGTTATAGTTAGTTCAGCTAACTATAACTCGTGCCCCCGCAATGCACTGCTGATGACGTCACATATTACATCACTCATGACATGGTCAGTGACATCACTGATGACATCACTGATGCATTGCGGGCGCGTGAGTTATAGTTAGCAGAACTAACTATAACGGAGGAATTTCTATGGTTTTGTATGAGTGAAATGGGCAGCTAACTATAACACCCCTGAAACCTATGTTTTTTTCAGTGAATTTCTAAGGTTTTTTAAATGCTAATTTCTAACTATAACGTCTCTGAAACCTATGTTTTTTCAGTGAATTTCAAAGGTTTTTTAAATGCTAACTTTTAAGTGTGATAGTAGTTATATCTATTTTTTTCTACTGATTTTCTACAGTTTTTTAACTGTTTATTTATAAATATTTTATTCATTAAATAACATTATATATTTTTCTGAAAATTGCAAAAAAAAACTCCAATTTTTTCCGGAGTCTCGCACTCAAAGTGTACACATCACGGTGGGTGCGCACATTCTAGCCGCCATTTTTTGAAAAGTCATGAAGGATCCGCGTATGGTGTGCGACGGCTGCGTGTTTTTCAAATACATCATATACATTTAATATCACGTGATATGCGCAATTGGTATGCGACCAGTCTGCGACTCCTGCTCCCGCGCATTCTCGACACATGCGCATTACGGTACGAGATGGTTGCGCGTGCTAGGTGCGCTACTCCCGCAAAAAAAATGTATGTTCCAAAATGTTATGTATGTGTCTTTAATATACATATTAAGGCAAGAGATTATGTAAGATATTCATCAAAATAATATATTTGTACTTATAATAAACTTATATTATTTTTAAATATATTTTCGTGAAGTCGGGTAGATGCATCGTGAGTGCAGAAAACCAGGTCAGCGGAGCTGCTGTAGAGCCAGAGAACCAGGTCAGCAGAGCTGCTCTAGAGCCTAAGAACTAGGTCAGCAGAGCTGCTCTAGAGCCAGAGAACCAGGTCAGCAGAGCTGCTGTAGAGCCAGAGAAACCAGGTCAGCAGAGCTGCTTTAGAGGGAGAGAACCAGGTCAGCAGAGCTGCTTTAGAGCCAGAGAACCAGGCCAGCAGAGCTGCTTTAGAGCCAGAGAACCAGGTTAGCAGAGTTGCTTTAGAGCCAGAGAACCAGGTCAGCAGAGCTACTCTAGAGCCAGAGAACCAAATCAGCAGAGCTGCTTTAGAGCCATAGAACCAGGTCAGCAGAGCTGCTTTAGAGCCAGAGAACCAGGTCAATAGAGCTGCTCTAGAGCCTAAGAACCAGGTCAACAGAGCTGCTCGAGAGCCAGAGAACCAGGTCTGCAGAGCTGCTGCAGAGCCAGAGAAACCAGGTCAGTAGAGCAGCTTTAGAGGGAGAGAACCAGGTCAGCAGAGCTGCTCTAGAGCCAGAGAACCATGTCAGCAGAACTGCTTCAGAGCCATAGAACTGGGTCAGCGGAGCTGCTTTAGAGCCAGAGAACCAGGTCAGCAGAGCTGTTGTAGAGCCAGAGAACTAGATCAGCAGAGCTGCTCTGTAGCATAAGAACTAGGTCAGCAGAGCTGCTCCAGAGCCAGAGAACCAGGTCAGCAGACCTGCTGTAGAGCCAGAGAAACCAGGTCAGCAGAGCTGCTTTAGAGAGAGAGAACCAGGTCAGCAGAGCTACTTTAGAGCCAGCGAACCAGGTCAGCAGAGCTGCTCTAGCTGACACTGACTGACTGACACTGACTGACTGACACTGACTGATTGACACTGACTGACACAGAGTGACTGACACTGACACTGACACTGACTGACACAGATTGACTGACACTGACTGACTGACACTGATTGACACTGACTGACACTGATTGACTGACACTGACTGACTGACACTGATTGACTGACACTGACTGACACTGATTGACTGACACTGGAGAAGTGTGGCTCAATGGTTAGAGCGGCAGACCCTGATGCAGAGGTCTGGCCCGGGACCAGGGTTCAATTCCCCGCCTCGGCGGGTCTTGGGCTCAAAATTCCACTGACCTGATAATTCTCGCTTCGGTGCCTATTCCAATCATGGAGTCCCACTCTGCAACTCTGGGCAATAGCTTGCTTAATCTCCACAACGGCCCCCACAACGCTAAGGATGCCTGGCCTCCACCTTGGGGGTGCCCAGGAGTGGACACCTCACAGGGAAAGCCAGGATGGGTTCCACAGCGGTATTCGTACAAGCGCCTTGAGACCCTTGCGGGTGAGTAGTGCGCTATACAAGTATCAATTTACATCAATTTACATTACACTGACTGACACTGACTGACTTACTCTCTCTCTACTACTCACTCTCTACTACTCACTCTCTACTACTCTCTACTACTCACTCTCTACTACTCAACTACTCTCTACTACTCACTCTTTACTACTCACTCTCAACTACTCACTCTCTACTACTCTACTACTCACTCGCTACTACTCTCTAATACTCACTCTCTACTACTCACACTCTACTACTCACACTCTACTACTCTCTACTACTCACTATCTACTACTACTCTCTCCACTACTCTCTACTATTCACTCTCTACTACTCACTCTCTACTACTCACTCTACTACTTTCTACTACTCTCTACCACTCACTCTCTACTACTCACTCGCTACTATCATGAAGATTTTTATTTGCATAATTAATTAAAATTATTACAAAATTCACATAGTAAAATGACGATACAGTAAAAAATTAAAAAAATTACTGAAGGTAATTATTCTCGGCTACCAATTTTGTGGGAACGGTGCATATACAGTCCAGAGGTTAAAAAGTCCCAAGTGGCCCACTGGCTGTTTGGCCCACCTGTTCTATTAATTCTAGGCTTTTTTTTGCTTCTTCCAAAAATTTGACTCCGCGGCATGCCAAGATTATGGAGGACCCTCTGAGCCAGCTTGTGACTGCATGTCTGCAAGAGCGAATGTTTAACTCGTTGAAAATGGGTTTCAGTAAGAATCGTCTCTGGTTTATCAGGGCCGGGCATGTACAGAAAAGGTGGACCAAAGTTTCTGTATTATACCCACAAAGGCGGCATCGTTTCATCTGGTGAGGCGGTTTCTAAGACGGTAGTAAGTCTTTTGAGAGGTGCATCCCCATCCGATAGGCTATAAAGGCCTTTTTAAGATGACCGCTAAAGTGGGCTGCTAGATATGGCCGTGGTTTTAGGGTTGTAAAAGAGTTCATGATGGTCCAGCCGTGGCGACGTTTTGCCAATATCTCTTTATCCTCCATAAAGGATTTCCTTTTTGCTACCGCGTTGGCTAGTTTACTTAGTGTTGCCATATATGTCCCTGCTTTCCAGACTGATTCCAACTCCAACTTTTCCACACATTGTTTCAGATGTTGTCCCCAGGTGTTCGGCTTTTCAGTTTCCCCACTTTTCTTTATTTCCTCCCAGCTTCGCCAGTCCAGTGTTTCTGAGTGTGCAATTCAAAGTTTATGAAAAAGTTTCACGAAGCTGCTCATGCTCCGGTACTTCTGATTTTGCAGACCAAATTCAAGCCTGACTTGTGAGGCTGAGGCGGATTTAGGCAAGTTGAAGACCTCTTTGTATATTTTGATCTGTAAGTTGTTTAAAAGATCGGCCTCCTTCCCGCACCATGTAACTAAACCATAAGATAGGGTGGGCATTATCTGTGCTGCCATTACTTTTAATTGGTGGTTATAGTTAGGACAGTCCATTTTTCCTTTTAGGGAGCGGTGGGCAAAAATAAAGGATTGTGCCTTTGCTTTTCTTGCTGTTTTGTGGTCCTTGTAATTTGCTCCTTTTGTTATTATTATTCCCAAATACTTGTAATTCTCTTGTTCTTTCAGTATTATCCCTTGTGCTGTCCAATTATACTTTAATTTTTGCGGGTCAACTAAACGGACCACTTTGGTTTTTTCTTTGTTTAGGTCCAAACTTTCCCTAAGTACGATGTTAGTTTGTTGATGGCTCTTTGTAAGCCGATTGGGGTTTTGCTCAACAGAACAATATCATCAGCATATTGTAGATAGTATATTGGGTTGTTTACCAAGTGTGGAGGGTGACTATCTACTGATTCGATCGCGTTTGTGAGGTCGGAGAGAAAAAGATTAAAGAGGGTGGGGGCTAAAACACAGCCTTGTTTTAGACCTTGGTGCGTTGGAATGCTCCTAGTAGTACTGCCTCCATTTCCCAATTTCACTTTTGTCCAAGTATTGTGATGTAGGGCTTTGATGGCTGTTAAGAGCTGGTATGGCAGCCCCCAGCTCTCCAACTTACTCCATAGGCGCTCTCTGTTCACTCGTTCGAAGGCGGACTTGATATCTATAAAGCAGGCATACAGGCGAGTGCCCTTTTCTACAACTTGGTCTATTAGGATAGCCAGGCAAGTTAGGTTAGTTATTGTTCCCATTCCTTGCCTAAATCCTGTTTGGAATTTTGGCATAATCTTTGTTTCTGATATCCAAGCTTGTAGTTCGAGTAGAATACAAGAGGCATATAGTTTGGCCTCTACATCTATTAAGGATATCAATCTGTAGTTTGAGGGGTTGCGATGGTCACCGTGCTTAAAAATGGGGTGAATGATGCTACCTTTCCAGGAGGCAGGTAACTCTGCTTGTTTATATATTTGATTGAACAGAGGTGTTAGTATCTCCGACCACAGGTCCGGGTCGTGCTTAAAGATTGCATTTTGCAGCCCGTTTGGTCCTGCTGCCCCCTCTGTCTTTAATCTTAAAATTATCGTCCTCAGTTCGTTTTTGGTGGTTAGCTCGTCTAATACTATTGACCCATTCTCTGGTTTTTCCTGCTCGAGTTCCCGGTTTTTATTTTTATACTCTCCTTTTGGTTCCTCCGTGTGGTCCTTAACTGCCCCTAAGCCGTTGTTGTGACCTGCCTCCAAGTTACTGTACAGAGTTTGCACATGTCTGAGCCAGGTATCTGCACCAACCCCAGCTTCCTGTTGAAGTTTAACCCCTTGATTGAGATCATTAATGATGCCCCAGAAGTCCCAGCAGTTAGTATTTTTTCCCGAAATGAACAACTTATTCTAGATGGTTTCTTTGTATGTATGCTTTGCGGCACTCAGTGCCTTCCTATAAGACCTCCTGGCTCTCCTCAATTTGGAATTGTTTACCGCAGATCCCAATATTTTTTGATTTACGAGGTCCCGGACCTCCCTGGCCACCTTTCTTTTTTTAGCTCTAAGGGCCATATTGAACCAAGGCTCCTTTTTGTTGTTAAGATTTCTGTGATTCCCTGAGCTTGCTGGGAACTTTTGCTGCAGGACCTGGATCATTTGTTCCCAGTTGGGTACTCGGTCCTCCTCCCTTTGGTTTCCAAGGTTAGCCATCTGTGTTTTAACTAAATCCGTGATTTTACCCAAACCTTTTTTCAGGTTAAACCTTGATGCGTGTTGCAGTAAGGCGGTCATTATTGGCGCCATGCTTGGTGCAATACTCATACTTATTATTTGGGGAAGATGGTCACTTTCAGCTCGATGTTCTATACCAAATGCTTCGATAATGGGGATTAACTCGTCGCTTATTATAGAATAGTCTATTATTGAATGAACCCTGCCACTTAGGTAAGTGGCGGCTGCTGGCCTATCCTCCTTAGAATTCCCATTTAGTATTGACAGTCCATATTCATTTAGGCTAGATGCTAACTTTTTTCCTCCACTGTTTACTTTTATCTTCACCTTCGCCTTACTTTGATCGATAAGGACATTGTTGAAGTCCCCGGAAATGACCAGTGGATAGTGTACATAAGTCCTTTGCATAAGCTTGATAAGTGATAGTAAAGTCACATGTTTTTCTTTTTGTGACTGTCTGTGAGGGTGGATATAAATATTAAGTATTAACAATTTCCACGGTTCCGTCCCCGGTGACTGGTTTTCGGTGATTCTAATCACGTGGACCCACTTCAGGCCCACGTCTATCTCCTCAGATGCCCAGTTGAACTTGAGGGTTACATATGTCGATAATCCACCGCGAGGATGGCCATGCGTGGAAAGGCTTTCAGCGTATATTTGATGTTCTTTGAAGCCTGGAATTGGAGTCGATCTTAGTTTCCAAGACTCCTGGATCAGGATTATGTCTTGTCGTAGGAAAAAGGCTTGGGTATCATGATCATGGGCCATTTCTCGAAAGCTGTGCATGTTCCACGAGCAAATTGAAACTGTGGGCTTCTTTGTTACTTTCTGGGGGACATCAGGTTCCGTGAAATTTCGGTGGAGTTTAAATCAGGGTTAGGTAGCTTTGTTGCTCAGGACGTTGGGTATCCAGGACCAATCCGTTCTGTCTGCATGACGGCGACCGGTTTCTTGTGGCTTACGACTTGCACTTAAAGGCTCTGGTGTGGAGGCCCTGGCGCCGCGTAGACAAGCGGAATGTTGGCTTGTGCTCTCTTTCCCCTTTATTTGGTCCCGTGTACTAAATTGTAGTGGATATGGGTACCTCGGACGCTTGTGACGCATAGTAGATATTCCCCATGTTTCGAACTGAGATCTTGCGAGGTATATCCTATCTAACAGGTCCTTTGAGGTCCAAGTTTTAACTGTTTCTTCTATGTCCGCGTTGTTAGCGTTTTGCTGGAATTCGACAGAATAAAGGTCCTGGGAAGTAATGCTTTCTAGGTCTGATATTTATTTGAACAACGTTAACAGGTTGCCTCGGTTCAGAATGTCCTGCGTCCCCCTTGTCGAATATTCAGGAATAAATGTTAGTTTTAGCTCATATGGGTCTAAGTGTTTACTTTGCTCCTTGTACATTGGGCCTATTTAGCAAGTAGTGAGGTTACGAGCTTGAATCCTGGTGCTGACAGACTTGGTCGGTTGTTGTCCTTGCTCATTCTGTGCAGCCTTAGTTTTTGATACATTTTTCTGTGTGGGGGCTGTGTTCTTGATCTTCAATCGGGGCGTACTTTGCTCCCTTTGTAGCAGCGAGCATTTACGTTCCTTTTCCAGGACAGTAATTCGCAAGGGGGTTAATGCTGATTTGTTTTCAACTACTGCTACTGAACCACGTTGTTCGTATGCTTTCCTTTCTGGTGTTGCAAATTATTGTTGCTCAATAAAAGATTTTATGGATGGGTTAAAGCCCTCTTTGTAGCTGTTTTTTGTGACCAGACTGTTTATTACCGAGGCTCGTGTCGAGTCGTGCTGCTCACAAGCTTCGTACTCGCCCGCTTGTGTTAGCTTGGATTCTTTGCTTCCCAGCACTTGTACTAGTAATTGCTAGTTTGTTCTAATATACATTTTGCTGATATCACCTGTAGGTGGATGTGGGCTTGGGTTGTTTCCTAATCTGGGGCCTTCTCCGCTTTGTGTATTTCATGGATTTGGTTTGTCGATTGGGTCCGCAGGAAAATCCTCACCTGCTGTTAGCCCGTTCAAAAAGTTAGATTTATTTTCATGGTGGGATTTATTTTTAAATATGGGGAAGATTTTATCAGGATCAACGTTATGTTGTTTCTTGTTCTTGGACCTAGCCTTTCTCGCCCTTTTTTTTCTCTATCTTTGTTAATTTTTCCTCGATGGTAAATTGGTGGATGGGCTGTGGTTCTTCGGAATCTGAAACTGTTTTGCCTAGGCCACATTCCTTTAATGATTGTTCCTGATCCGTTATTTGTTTGCTTGTTGTGGCCTTTCTCTTGAGTGTTTGTGATTTTTTCGGGAAATGAGTTATTTCCAACGCCTGTCTGTTAGCGCGTGATAGTTTTACTTCCCCTAGTATGTCCATCAGGATGGCCGGAAGACTTGTTAGTTTTTCGATTATACTTCCACATCCACAGTTTTGTTTTTGATTACTCCTGCCTGTGTCGGGCTCTGATTTCCCATGAGATCTTAAAAGCGATGAAAGGGAGTCCAATTTTGCGTTTATACCCGAGATTTACCCAGCCACTAGTGTGATGAGGTCAATCTGGACTTCCATTTTGTTGAATTGGTAATTCAGCACCCTTATTGATTGCTCTAGGGTGCTTAACAAGGATTGGGTCCATGGTGTTGATGGCTCGTCTTTTTCGATTTTACTCAGGTCCTTGAGCTCTAAGTCTGACGTGCTCCCCAATGAAATTGTAATTGGCACTGGGTAGCTGGGGAGTAGCTGATTTGCCTGCGTGTTCATAGAGTTATTTGTGCCTGCTTTTTGTTGGTCTCTACTTAGGTCGGGGCCTCGAGGGGTTGAGACTAGCATGCCCGGACTCAGATGCTGATCACCAAGGCCGTGTTCTACTCGTTATACTCTCCCTTGTGTGTCAATGTACTTTGTGATTCTCTCGGTAAGTTCCTCTAATTGGGAGTCGCTTGATAGAAAAAGGGGGTTTAACCATGAGTCCCCTTCTTGCCCTAACGGGGTGGGTTGATTTTTGTGACCTGAGTTTCCTGAGTTTCCCTCCTGGACCCCCTCGCTTCCTCTTACATGGTCACCAACATCGATTGTCTCAGCTGTTATCCCACTTTTTCTCGATGTCAGCCTAGGGTCCTTTGCGAGGCAATTATCTGCAGTGTCCTTTATGGCGCAACCTCCCTTGATTCCATTTAAGACTGCGGGGGTGTTCGGACAATGCACTAGTGCGGTTACCAACGTGTGTTTGCCTTGAAGGGAGGGGCCCGAGCATGTTGGAGTGGTTGGAAACTCTAGTTTGGTACTTGGCATGTTTAATGGCGCGATGGGGCTTGGTAGCTTAGAAGCCTCCACAATTGGTGCGTAGATCGTTGCCATTGGGTCCTTAAGATAAAAGAATTTTAGGAGTCCGGGTTTCCGTCTAGAGTCTGATCTTGGCTCGGGGGTTGGTACCAATACCAACCTTTCCCTGATTTTTAATTCTAGCCCCGTTTCCAGTGATCTTTTGGCTTCCGCGGCTGACTTTCTCAATTTTTGGGGGGGGTTGTTTACTTTCCACAGGTTGGCGTGTTTTCCCCGATCTCATTTCCCCTGTCTAGATCTCAGGGTTGCAATACGCCCTTGACTCTCCTTACCACAATGCACCTGGCGGTCCTTCCTTGGCTTGGCTTAACTCCACTGCTTACTGCTGTATCCCCTCTCCTCTTTACTCTTTTACGGTGTCATTTGATGCTTGGCGTATGGGGATGAAAACTTTATTTTCCGGAATCCACTTTGGCGACCCCAATGCCCCCCCCGCAGGTGCTCGCCCCCTAGGTGGGTACTCACCCCACCCAGCCTTTCTGCTTCTCGGCCCGCGCTGTGACTTGCTGGGCCCCCGCCCTGGGGCTCCTTGTTATTTCTGCTGGCTCCAACCCACGCTACCTGTCCACCCAAAGTCAATGAGGACACGGGGGCGTGGGGCGTGGGGCGCTGGGGGAGCGTATCTAAAAATGGGAACAAATGCGTTGCTCCTACCAGCCTCCTCCGTAACCAACAGCAGCTGCGACGATGTTTTCTGATGATGGCCGTAGCGGCGTCAGCTATCCCCCTGGTACCTGTCTTACCACAGCAGCTTCAGCAGCGGTATGGTCGCGGTATGGTGGCAGTGTAGCAGAGGTACGGTGCTGGCAGTGTGGCGGTGTGGCGCTGTGGCGGGCTAGCAGCTTGCGATAGATTTTCAGTTTTTCCAGCCTTTTTCCAGCCCTTTCGAACGTACCACCAGCCGACTTCACTCCTGCTATGCTGTGATACAGTTCACGGCTTTCGCGCCTTCCGCCCTCCGCGGCGCCCTCTGTCCTCAGTCTTGCTGCGGTCCTTCGGTCTCGACTTGCTCCTCCTCTTCCTTCTCAAAAGATCGCTACTACTCTCTACTACTCACTCTCTACTACACTCTCTACTACTCTCTCTCTACTACTCTCTACTACTACTCTCTACTATTCACTCTCTACTACTCACTCTCTACTACTCTCTACTACTCACTCTACTACTCTCTGCTGCTCTCTACCACTCACTCTGTACTACTCTACTACTCTCTCTCTACTACTCACTATCTACTACTCTCTCTCTACTACTCTCTACTACTCACTCTCTACTACTCACTCTACTACTCTCTACTACTTACTCTCTACTACTCACTCTCTACTACTCACTCTCTACTATTCACTCTCTAGTACTCACTCTCTACTACTCGCTCTCTACTAAACACTCTCCACTACTCACTCTCTACTACTTGCTCTCTACTACTCTCTACTACTCACTCTCTACTACTCTCTACTACTCTCTCTGCTACTCACTCTCCACTACTCACTCTCTACTACTCTACTACTCTTTACTACTCGCTCTACTACTCACTCTCTACTATTCTCTACTACTCACTCTACTACTCTCTCCTACTCTCTACCACTCACTCTCTACTACTCTACTACTCACTCTCTACTACTCTCTCTCTACTACTCACTCTCTACTACTCACTCTCTACTACTCTCTACTACTCACTCTGTACTACTCTCTACTACTCACTCTGTACTACTCACTCTCTACTACTCACTCTCTACTACTCTCTACTGCTCACTCTCCACTACTGATTCTCTACTACTCGCTCTCAACTACTCTCTACTACTCACTCTACTACTCACTCTCTACTACTCTACTACTCGCTCTACTTCTCACTCTCTACTACTCTCTCTACTACTCACTCTCTACTACTCACTCTCTACTACACACTCTCTACTACTTGCTCTCTGCTACTCGCTCTCTACTACTCTCTAGTACACACTCTAATACTCACTCTCTACTACTCTCTACTACTCACTCTACTACTCCACTTCTCCCTACTACTCACTCTCTACTACTCACGCCCTACTACTCTACTATTCTCTACTACTCTCTCTCTCTACTACTCACTCTCTACTACTCACTCTCTACTACTCTCTCTACCACTCTCTACTACTCACTCTCTACCACTCTCTACTACTCACTCTCTACTACTCTCTCTACCACTCTCTACTACTCACTCTCTACAACTCTCTACTACTCACTCTCTACTACTCTCTCTCTACTACTCTCTACTACTCACTCTGCTACTCACTCTCTACTACTCTCTACTACTCACTCTCTACTACTCACTCTCTTCTACTCTCTACTACTCACTCTCTACTACTCTCTACTACTTTCTACTACTCACTCTACTACTCACTCTCTACTACTCTCAACTACTCACTCTCTAATACTCACTCTCTACTACTCACTCTCTACTACTCACTCTACTACTCTCTACTACTCACTCTCTGATACTTTCTCTACTACTCTCTACTACCCTCTACTACTCACTCTCTCTTCTCTATTACTCGCTCTCTACTCTCTACCTCTCTACCTCTCTCTCTACTACTCTCTACCTCTCTACCTCTACCTCTCTACCTCTACACCTCTACCTATACACCTCTACCTCTCTACCTCTCTGTACATGCACACATATGCACATATATATATGCATATGCATTTATATATTCACTGAAAAAACCATAGGTTTCAGGGGCGTTATAGTTAGCTGGACTTTTCACTTGTACAAAACCATTGAAATTCCCCCGTTATAGTTAGTTCAGCTAACTATAACTTGCGCGCCCGCAATGCACTGCAGATGACGTCATATATAACATCACTCATGACATGGTCAGTGACATCACTCATGACATCACTGACGACATCTCAAATGACATCACTGATGACATCATCCAGTGAATGTGTGCTTTTCTGAAAATTAAATATGTTTTATATATGTATATCTCAAGGTCGATGGAAGAATAAATGGGTATATAAGTGTCTAAATGGATGATTTGTTTTTGAAAAATTGATTGTGTAACTGACTGATTAAGTGTATCATAGTGAATACATGGCTTAGTGAGTAATGTTTAAATATGTAAATATCTGTATCAGTCTCTCACTTTGTGTATAAGTGGCTGCATGGGTTGGTGAGTAGCTACATGGGTGTCTATATAGGTTATTAGTTGGTTTTTTGAGTATCAGTCTGAGTGTCTGCATGGTTCGGTGGGGGATATTAGGTAGTGCATAGGTGCATGAATGAGTGACTCACTGTTTGTATGTGTTGAAGACAGCATGTGTGCAGGACTGTATGGGTGGATGAGTGTGTGTATGGGTGTGTTAGTGAGTGAATGACTGTCTCAATAGTGTCTTTATGAGTAACTACATATGTTTTAAACTAGTATATGTGACTATTGGTGTATATAAGTGATTATATGTGAGAGTGAGAGATTGAAAGAGTTCCTGTATGAATAAGTATGTGTTTCTATAAGTGATTGTTGAAAAGACTAAGTATGTGTAAGTTTCCGTAGAAGTAAGTGTGGTGGTGTGTGTATAACTGTATATGCAAGTAAATGTATGTTTGATTCTTTATTAGCATGAGTGACTATGTGTGTGAGTAACTCTATGGATGAGTGGCATTGTGTAACAGGATGTATAGGTGTATGAGTACTTATGATGAGTGAGTACATGTATGAGTGACTGTATAGGACTGTTGGTGAATGAATGGATGTGTATGTGGATCTTAGAATTACTGAAGAGGTTGCTGTAACTGGTATTGGTATGTCCATTGTTTTGAAAATTTTAGTCTCTATTTTTGAATGTGTGTATCAAAGGTTATATTAGGGTGAGAGGAGGTCTGCCACTCTATCACAAGGATGATGTCATCAGTGATGTCATTTGAGATGTCATCAGTGATGTCATGAGTGATGTCACTGACCATGTCATGAGTGATGTAATATGTGACATCATCAGCAGTGCATTGCGGGCGCGCGAGTTATAGTTAGCTGAACTAACTATAACGGGGGAATTTCAATGGTTTTGTACAAGTGAAAAGTCCAGCTAACTATAACGCCCCTGAAACCTATGGTTTTTTCAGTGAATTTCTGAGGTTTTTTAAATGCTAATTCCTAATTATAACGTGCCTGAAACCTATGTTTTTTTCTGTGAATTTCAAAGGTTTTTTAAATGCTAATTTCTACCCACAGAGATAGGACATGTGAAGAAAGAAGAAAAAATGCACAGAAAGAAAAAAAAGAAATGCAGAAATTAGCAACAGAAGTCCTCAAAGACGAAGAAAAGTGCAGGAAGAAGGATAACGTGCAGAAAGAACAAAAAGAAGATCAGAAAGAAGCCTTGTTGCAAAATCATCCTGTACCCTCAACTTTTTCCGACGGATACTGGTGGTAACTGAGTCTGACTAACCAGTCCTAGAGCCAGTGCTATGTTAAAAGACACTTAGAATACAGTGAAAACACCTACATACACTAGGGAACATTATGCGTTGGGGTCCCCCTGTTATTAGCATGACCGCCTCTGTAAGCCCCTAGTATATAATAGGGCAGGGGGATTAAAACTACCTCTTAAAACGGGCCACAGGGCGTTTTTGCACAAGTTAACTCAGGCCCCGTCCCCTCCCTTCACCACTGTGTAAACACGCCCTGTGTCCGTTTTTAGTTGGGAGATTAAGTTCATTTGAATCCTGAGGGTCCCTTGGGTCCAACTAGCCCACTAGGTACCTCCAGTAAGTGCCACAGAGCTGCGTTGCAGAGAGGTGTAAAAAGTGGCACGGCCTGGACCACCTCTCTGCAATGCTGCTCAGTGGCGCTTAATGGAAGCACTTGGTGGGCTACTTAGCCCCCAGGGGCCCTCAGGATTGAAGGGAAATTATATCCCCAATTTAAAACGTGCCATAGTGCGTGTTTGCACACGTCACCTCAGGCCCCGCCCCCTCCCTTCACCACTGTGTAAACGCGCCCAGTGGCTGTTCTAAGTTGAGAGATTAAGTCCCCTTGAATCCTAAGGGTCCATAGGGTCAAACTAGACCACTAGGTACCTCCAGTAAGCACCACAGAGCTGCGTTGCAGAGAGTTGTAAAAAGGGGCTTGGCCTCAGAACACCTGTCTGCAGCACAGCTCCCCGGCGCATACTGGAGATGCCTGTTGGGCTAGTTGGCCCTCAGGGACCCTCAGTATTGAAGAGGAATTAATTCCCCAACTTACAACTCGCCAGGGGGCGCGTTTGCAGAGTGCTGCAAGGAGGGGGCGTGGCCTCCGGCACGATGCCAGTCTTTTATTTATTTTATTTTTTTAAGAAGGGGGGCTGTGTGGTTCCCCTTCTTATTCTAATTTATTGGCCCTGATGACCCCATCCCCCAGGGCCTGTCTCCTAATTATATTTTTTTGAGAAAATCAGCCCCAGGGACCCCAATCCCCAGGGCCGGCCACTGTTTTTTATTATTTTTAAAAAATATATATTTATATACACACCTAGGACATGCTGGACAAACCGTACGTACCTATCACCATGACGATTTGCGTGATATTCATTAAAAGGCGACTATGCATACAATGAATCCACGTGGAATGTATTTACACCACTAGTGATGCTCTGACATGTCTGATGCCCTACTGTGCCTAATCCTGGTAGACACCCTTGTCGTTTTTTTATACAAACATGGGTAGCTATTGACGGGCACATTTAATACACACGCAGACCAAGCCATTCAAAGGGGATTCGACAAAAATTCGACCAAAACTATGCAAGAAACCCCCCTCACGGTTAATAAAACACACATCCACTGCCGGATGTGTAATACTTTTTATTTTACTCTCTGGAAAGGGGACGAACATCACTTGAGAGTCACAGCGCGCTCCTGGCAGAGCCCAATGCTGTGTTACACCCACCATTGCCTGCCGAGTGCCACACACCTCTGTGTTGTATTCCACTAGCTAGTGCATATGCTATGACACTCTCTAGCCCATGTGCACTGTAACACGACCCCGTGAATATGTCATGCCACACTTGTCTTCGCACGGGTTATATTGCCCCATCTAATGTGCCTTCCTCGATGCCTATGTTATAACGCACAGCGCTATGCCATACATATTACAATCTGGGATCCATATCTTTGTCACAGTGCATATGCAACGTTACACTTCCCAGCACATATTTTATATTACAACTTTAGAGACTAATTAGGTTACACAACACTGCCCTGTGCATATTACACTCCAAGGCGCATATCGCATAGCACGCGCTAGTGCCTGTGCTATCTCGCGCTCTCCAATGAATCTGTCACTGCGCACAATGTATTGCATATTATATCACGCCCGGTTCATCTTATATCACACTTTTTGGTGCATAGTTTATACCATACACTATATCTAGTTTTAATTTCCAATCGTGCTCTCAGGACTATGTTCTAAATAACACTGTGTGCACCTACCCTTTTCACGGGCATTACATTTTGCGATAGTGGGTGGAGGGTCAGGGGGTGTTTCTGCCAAGTGAGCCCGGAGTCACAGTCACAAACGTCCTCTTCTTTCTGAATAAAAGTGAGATTATGCTGCATACTTGTTCATATTTTCAGTAGTTCGCACAGACACGCGTTTTAAAAACAATAAAGTTCCTAATACCCGCCTTCTCTGAACAGTTAGCTTGCTGCCCCATCCCCCTCCTCCCTATCCTCTGTTGTGTGAATCCATGGACTAGCCTCCTCCCTCCTGCCATGCATGGTCTGATGTGCTGCCTCTGCCCTCAATTTAGTATGACGTACCAGTCCACTCCTCCTGCCCTCCATTGCCCAATTCTATGCCCCATCATTGACCTCCTGCTTAAACTCTGTGCTTAGCTTTCTGCCCCTATTCTCCTTCCCCCTGCCCTCCGATGTCTTTGTGCATGCCCCTGCTCCATCCTTTTTGCCCACCATGTTCCATGGACCTGCCACTCCTATCTACTCTGAGTGTTCTGCTGAGCTGCCACTCCCCTCCCACCTGCCTAGCATTGTCAGATGACTGTAACCTGTCCCTGCCACCTCCACCCTTCCTGTCCACATGCCATGCCCCTATCCTCTTCCTCCTGTCCTACTTGGTCCATTGTACTGCCACACCCTTCTGCCCTCCCTGGTCTGTTGTGCTGCAACTGCTCCTCCTGCCTGCCCCATGTGGTCTGTTGTGAGGTCCCTTCCCCTGAACTTTCTTGTCTTTGCACAGGTCCTGACCCTCCCTTCTATCCTCCATCGTCCTTTGTGCATGCCCCTGCACCCTCCTTCTTGCCCATCATAGCCATTGTTCTGCCACTAACCCTCCCACTTGCCATGCATGGTCTTCTGTGCTGCCATGGCCCCTCCCACCTTCCCTGTGTGGTCAGTTAGCTGCCCCTGACCCCCTCCCACCTTCCTTCCATGGTCTGTGTGTATAGCATCACAGTCTCACTCTTGCTCTTCATGGTGTGTCTTGCTTCTAGTGCCCATCCTGCCTGACTTCCATGGTTATCTTGCTGCTCCTGCCCTGCCCCCTTACCCCCAGCCCTCTGTTTACATGTGCAGACCCCTCCTGGCTTGTCTGTTCCATTGTAATGCCCCTGATCCGTCCCTCCTGCCCTTTATGGTCTGTTATGCTGCAGATTTCTCTCCTGTCTGTCCATTATGGTCAGCTAGCTACCATTGCCTCTTGCCCCTCTGTTCTCTGTTGTACATGTGCATGGTCCTGTCCCCTCCCTCTTGCTTTCTATGGATTGTTGTGCTGCACTCCCATCCCGCATGCCCTGTGTGGTGTATTGTGCCGCTGCAAACCCTGATGCCTGCCCTGCAGGGTCAGTTTGGTGCACCTCTCCATGTCCCTCCTGTCCTCTGTTATCCAAGTCCATGTCCCTACCCCATTTCCTTCCATGATGCAATGTACCATACTTGCAAACATTGTGAACTTGGTAAGACGGAGATTTTGAAAAAAAAACTGGGGTTTTGATTTTCCCCTTTGAGTTACATTGAAAAAGAGGAGATTGTAGGCAGGAGAAAGATCAAATAAAGACCATTTGAGCTTAAAAACATTGGACGTTTCCTGGCTGAATCGGGTCTGTTGGCATGTATGGTTGTACTACCATTGCCTCTTCCTTCTGCCCACAATGGTCTATTACATTGCCACAGCCTCTCTTTGCAAGTCCTGTATTGTTGGTTTGTTGCCCCTGCCCCCCTTTCCACTGCCCTCCATAGTCTGTTGTGCTTCCACGGCCCTTCCTGCCTGCTCAGTGTGGTGAAATTGTTGCCTTTGCACCCTCCTACCTGCCTTCAATTTTCAGAGTCCGTGCCCCTGGCCTCTGCCTCTCAACCGTATCCTAATGAACAACTAGATTGCTAACATTCTATATTTATTACAAAAGTGTGGAACGCCTGACGTCATCTTGATGTAATCAAAACTGTAATACCTAGAGCATTTCCTTTAGAAATTACATATATGAGAGGGTCTTATTTGCATCAAAATTATGGTTAGTGCTCTAAAAGGCTAAAATAAGGACATATTTTCTGAGTTTTCAAATAGCGACAAAGCACTTTTAAATTATGTGTTATCTTTATGTTTTTTTATCCAGTTGACCACTTGATTAAATGTTGCACTTAGGGGAGAGGATGTGGTGTTACTTCCAGAACTGCAGACTTTGCAACTGGGGAACCAGGTTGGAGTTTCTGCTTCAGCTCGACATTCTGTTTTTCTGGTCAAATCACTTAATCTCCCCATGTCTACAACCAAAATGAATTTGTTCTTGTGTGATGTAACCAATGCTCATGTAAACCACTCCAATACCTGACAAGTCTGCACTATATAAAACTGCAAAAACACAAAATAATAAGTGTTTTGCACACTTCTGTCATTGGGCTAAATTTGGGATACATCTGGGTGATTTTGGGCTACATTTTGGCTCTTTTGTCTCCGGTGGCCATCTTGGGAGATTTATTTGTTATGAAGTTTCCTAATTTCCTCATGTACTGCAGTCTCCTCAGTAGGAAATGCTTTCAGTTTTTTACTTTGATTCCATCATGAAGGTATTCAGATATGTCACACATTTGCCATAAATTCTGAATGTTAGTACTCTAGATGCTCATTAGATCACTGTAGTAAAACTACTGTTCACCATGGAAGTCTGCTCCTGGTATTAAAAGTGCATGTTTCAGTCTGCATGTCAGAATTTTTTAATGAAATAGAAGAGGATTTGAGAAGTCACTCAAAATGTGCCCTCATTTTTCTTTCTTCAGCATTAATCATAATTTCTATGGAAAAATGAACCCCCGCATTGTGTTCCTTTTTAAATTAAATGTTTTGTGTTACCAGTTTATTCCAATCAAGATGGCTTCAGGTGTGCCATACTTTTGTCATAATGAAGACAGTAAGCGCTCTAGTTGTTTTTAAGAACACTCTGGGACATTTTGTCATTGGGCTATACTTGGGCTACATCTGGGTGATATTTGGGCTACATTTGGGCTCTTTTGTCTCTGGTGGCCATCTTGGGAGACTTATTTGTTATGAAGTTTCCTAATTTCCTCATTTACTGCAGTCTCCTCAGTAGGAAATACTTTCAGGTTTTTACTTTGATTCCATCAAGAAGGCATTCAGACGTGTCACACATTTGCCATAAATTCAGAATGTTAGCACTCTTTTTGCTCATTAGATCACTGTAGTAAAGCTACTGCTCACCAGGGAAGTCTGCTGCTGGTATTGAAAGTGCATGTTTCAGTCTGCATGTCAGAATTTTTTAATGAAATAGAAGAGGATTTGAGAGGTCACTCAAAATGTGCCCTAATTTTTCTTTCTGCAGCACTAATCATACTTTCTATGGAAAAATGAACCCCCTCATTTTGTTCCTTTTTAAATTAAATGTTTTAAGAGTTACCACTTTAATCCAATCAAGATGGCTTCAGGTGTGCCATACGTTTATCATAAGTAGGACTGTCAGCGCTCTAGTTGTTCTTTGGAACACTCTGGGAAGCTGCAGTAGAACACAAAGGAATCAACTGACAGTCTCTGCTCTTGTTGGATGTACATGTTTTACTGAGAATGTCAGACTTCATTCTCACATGACTGAGAAAGATAATGTGAATTTACAGAAAATAAGCTCTCAGTTTAGCTTATAGATCACCTTCCAAACCTCTGTGGGAAAAGCATGAGAAAATATTTTTCTCTCAATCATGATATCCCAGCAGAAGGCTTTTTCACATGGTGAAATCACCTTAGAACATACCACAATTCCAAAAATGAGTATGGTACCATCAACAAATGATTTATAATGTAACTTAAGTCTTAAAACCTTCTATTAACTGCAATGCTTTTTAATGAGGTGCTATCATGTATATTGGTCCCAAGATGGCTGCCAACACTTCCTGGATGAAGTGCTGACAGCCAATCAGATCTCAGGATGAGATATGTGGTTAGGCTCCGCCCAGATATGTATGTGATTTTACTTTTGATTTTCTCAGGAACTACTGAACAGATTGACACCATATATGCAAAAGGCACATCAATGAGCTGAGGACTACCTCTCTGCCAAATTTCAAGTAATTCTGTTCAGCCGTTCGGGCTGTACCTTGGACTGAAGGTCCCTATAGAAAATTGCATGGGGAAAACTCGTTTTGGGACCCCCCTTTTTTCTCAGCCCCCGCTTGACGAATCCACCGGAGACTTTCAGGGTAGGGGCGGAGCGGAGCGCCCCACCTATTTTGAAAATTTCACAAGGATTCGTCAACCGGCGCCAAAGTTATTCCAAATAGAATGTTGCAGATTTCCTATGGAAACACGGTCCTAACTATAACTATCTACTGGCGACCGCCAGTAGATAATATGTATGTGTATATATATATATATACATATATAAACATATAAATATAATCTGCATATCTCTATAAATATAAATCCATGCAAACATATACATATACATATATGCATACATATGCATGGTATGTATATGAAAGTTTGAAAAACTCTAATACAATCAAAGCTAAAAAGCCATCTAATTACAAACAGAATTGCTTTAACTTAAACGAGGTCGAGACCTATTTCATTTTCAATGCTTGTTTACTTTGATTCCATCAAGAAGGCATTCAGATGTGTCACACATTTCCCATAAATTCTGAATGGTAGCACTCTAGTTGCTCATTAGATCACTGTAGTAAAGCTACTGCTCACCAGGGAAGTCTGCTGCTGGTATTAAAAGTGCATGTTTCAGTCTGCATGGCAGAATTTTTTTATGAAATCGAAGAGGATTTGAGAAGTCACTCGAAATGTGCCCTAATTTTTCTTTTTTCCTCACTAATCATAATTTCTATGGCAAAATGAACCTCCTCATTGTGTTCCTTTTAAATTAAACTACTCACTCTCTACTACTCACTCGCTACTACTTTCTACTACTCACTCTCTACTACTCACTTTCTACTACTCTCTAGTACTCTACTACTCTCTACTACTACTCTCTACTACTCACTCTATACTACTCACTCTCTACTACTCTCTACTACTCTCTACCACTCACTCTCTACTACTCTACTACTCACTCTCTACTACTCTCTCTCTCTACTACTCCCTCTCTACTACTCACTCTACTACTCTCTACTACTCACTCTCTACTACTCACTCTCTACTACTCTCTACTACTCACTCTCTACTACTCACTCTCAACTACTCACTCTACTACTCTCTCTACTACGCACTCTCTAATACTCTCCACTACTCACTCTACTACTCTCTACCACTCACTCTCTACTACTCTCTCTCTCTACTACTCACTCTCTACTACTCACTCTACTACTCTCTACTACTCTCTCTGCTACTCACTCTCTACTACTCTTTACTACTCACTCTCTACTACTCACTCTCTACTACTCTACTACTCTCTACTACTCTCTCTACTACTCACTTTCTGCTACCCACTCTCTACTACTCTCTCTCTACTACCCACTCTCTACTACTTGCTCTCTACTACTCACTCTACTACTCACTCTACTACTCAATCTCTACTACTCACTACTACTCACTCTAATACTCACTCTCTACTACTCTCTACTACTCACTCTCTACTACTCCACTACTCTCTACTAATCACTCTCTACTACTCACTCTGTACTACTCTCTACTACTCACTCTCTACTACTCTCTACTACTCACTCTCTACTACTCTCTCTCTACTACTCACTCTCTACTACTCTCTATTACTCACTCTCTACTACTCTCCCTACTACTCTCTACTACTCACTCTACTACTCATTCTCTACTACACATTTTCTACTACTCTCTCTCTGCTACTCAGTATCCACTACTCACTCTCTACTACTCACTCTCTACTACTCTTTACTACTCACTCTCTACTACTCTCTACTACTCCCTCTACTACTCACTCTCTACTACTCTCTACTACTCTCTACTACTCACTCTCTACTACTCACTCTACTACTCTCTCCTACTCACTCTCTGCTACTCTCTCTACTACTCTCTACTACTCTCTCTCTACTCTCTATTACTCATCTCTCTCTGCTACTCAATATCCACTACTCACTCTCTACTACTCTCTACTACTCTGAAGGCATTCAGATGTGTCACACATTTCCCATAAATTTTGAATGGGAGCACTCTAGTTGCTCATTAGATCACTGTAGTAAAGCTACTGCTCACCAGGGAAGTCTGCTGCTGGTATTGAAAGTGCATGTTTCAGTCTGCATGTCAGAATTATTTAATGAAATAGAAGAGGATTTGAGAAGTCACTCAAAATGTGCCCTAATTTTTCTTTCTGCAGCACTAATCATACATTCTATGGCAAAATGAACCCTCTCATTTTGTTCCTTTTTAAATTAAATGTTACCAATCAAGATGGCTTCAGGTGTGCCATACCTTTGTCATAAGTAAGACTGTTAGCGCTCTAACTGTTCTTTGGAACACTCTGGGAAGCTGCAGTAGAACACAAAGGAATCAACGGACAGTCTCTGCCCTTGTTGGATGTACATGTTTTACTGAGAATGTCAGACTTCATTCTCACATGACTGAGAAAGATAATGTGAATTTACAGAAAATATGCTCTCAGTTTAGCTTATAGATCACCTTCCAAACCTCTGTGGGAAAAGCATGTGAAAATAGTTTTCTCTCAAAGATGATTCATGATATCCCAGCAGAAGGCTTTTTCACATGGAAAAATCACCTTAGAACATACCACAATTCCTAAAATGAGTATGGTACCATCAACAAATGATTTATAATGTAACTAAAGTCTTAAAACCTTCTATTAACTGCAATGCTTTGTAATGAGGTGCTATCATGTATATTGGTCCCAAGATGGCTGCCAACACTTCTTGGATGAAGTGCTGACAGCCAATCAGATCTCACAATGAGATGTGTGGTTAGGCTCCGCCCAGATATGTATATGATTTTACTTTTGATTTTCTCAGGAACTACTGAACAGATTGACACCATATATGCAAAAGGCACATCCCTGAGCTGAGGACTACCTCTCTGCCAAATTTCAAGTAATTCTGTTCAGCCGTTCGGGCTGTACCTTGGACTGAAGGTCCCTATGGAAAATTGCATGGGGAAAACGCGTTTTTGGACCCCCCTTTTTTCTCAGCCCCCGCTTGACGAATCCACCGGAGACTTTCAGGGTAGGAGCGGAGCGGAGCGCCCCACCTATTTTGAAAATTTCACAAGGATTCGTCAACCGGCGCCAAAGTTATTCCAAATAGAATGTTGCAGATTTCCTATGGAAACACGGTCCTAACTATAACTATCTACTGGCGACCGCCAGTAGATAATATGTATGTGTATATATATATATATACATATATAAACATATAAATATAATCTGCATATCTATATAAATATAAATCCATGCAAACATATACATATACATATATGCATACATATGCATGGTATGTATATGAAAGTTTGAAAAACTCTAATACAATCAAAGCTAAAAAGCCTTCTAATTACAAACAGAATTGCTTTAACTTAAACGAGGTCGAGACCTATTTCATTTTCAATGCTTGTTTACTTTGATTCCATCAAGAAGGCATTCAGATATGTCACACATTTCCCATAAATTCTGAATGGTAGCACTCTAGTTGCTCATTAGATCACTGTAGTAAAGCTACTGCTCACCAGGGAAGTCTGCTGCTGGTATTAAAAGTGCATGTTTCAGTCTGCATGGCAGAATTTTTTTATGAAATCGAAGAGGATTTGAGAAGTCACTCGAAATGTGCCCTAATTTTTCTTTTTTCCTCACTAATCATAATTTCTATGGCAAAATGAACCTCCTCATTGTGTTCCTTTTAAATTAAACTACTCACTCTCTACTACTCACTCGCTACTACTTTCTACTACTCACTCTCTACTACTCACTTTCTACTACTCTCTAGTACTCTACTACTCTCTACTACTACTCTCTACTACTCACTCTATACTACTCACTCTCTACTACTCTCTACTACTCTCTACCACTCACTCTCTACTACTCTACTACTCACTCTCTACTACTCTCTCTCTCTACTACTCCCTCTCTACTACTCACTCTCCTACTCTCTACTACTCACTCTCTACTACTCACTCTCTACTACTCTCTACTACTCACTCTCTACTACTCACTCTCAACTACTCACTCTACTACTCTCTCTACTACGCACTCTCTACTACTCTCCACTACTCACTCTACTACTCTCTACCACTCACTCTCTACTACTCTCTCTCTCTACTACTCACTCTCTACTACTCACTCTACTCCTCTCTACTACTCTCTCTGCTACTCACTCTCTACTACTCTTTACTACTCACTCTCTACTACTCACTCTCTACTACTCTACTACTCTCTACTACTCTCTCTACTACTCACTTTCTGCTACCCACTCTCTACTACTCTCTCTCTACTACACACTCTCTACTACTTGCTCTCTACTACTCACTCTACTACTCACTCTACTACTCAATCTCTACTACTCACTACTACTCACTCTAATACTCACTCTCTACTACTCTCTACTACTCACTCTCTACTACTCCACTACTCTCTACTAATCACTCTCTACTACTCACTCTGTACTACTCTCTACTACTCACTCTGTACTACTCTCTACTACTCACTCTCTACTACTCTCTCTCTACTACTCACTCTCTACTACTCTCTCTCTACTACTCTCTACTACTCTATACTACTCACTCTCTACTACTCTCTATTACTCACTCTCTACTACTCTCCCTACTACTCTCTACTGCTCACTCTACTACTCATTCTCTACTACACATTTTCTACTACTCTCTCTCTGCTACTCAGTATCCACTACTCACTCTCTACTACTCTCTACTACTCACTCTCTACTACTCTTTACTACTCACTCTCTACTACTCTCTACTACTCCCTCTACTACTCACTCTCTACTACTCTCTACTTCTCACTCTCTACTACTCTCTACTACTCTCTACTACTCACTCTCTACTACTCACTCTACTACTCTCTCCTACTCACTCTCTGCTACTCTCTCTACTACTCTCTACTACTCTCTCTCTACTCTCTATTACTCATCTCTCTCTGCTACTCAATATCCACTACTCACTCTCTACTACTCTCTACTACTCTGAAGGCATTCAGATGTGTCACACATTTCCCATAAATTTTTAATGGGAGCACTCTAGTTGCTCATTAGATCACTGTAGTAAAGCTACTGCTCACCAGGGAAGTCTGCTGCTGGTATTGAAAGTGCATGTTTCAGTCTGCATGTCAGAATTATTTAATGAAATAGAAGAGGATTTGAGAAGTCACTCAAAATGTGCCCTAATTTTTCTTTCTGCAGCACTAATCATACATTCTATGGCAAAATGAACCCTCTCATTTTGTTCCTTTTTAAATTAAATGTTACCAATCAAGATGGCTTCAGGTGTGCCATACCTTTGTCATAAGTAAGACTGTTAGCGCTCTAGCTGTTCTTTGGAACACTCTGGGAAGCTGCAGTAGAACACAAAGGAATCAACGGACAGTCTCTGCCCTTGTTGGATGTACATGTTTTACTGAGAATGTCAGACTTCATTCTCACATGACTGAGAAAGATAATGTGAATTTACAGAAAATATGCTCTCAGTTTAGCTTATAGATCACCTTCCAAACCTCTGTGGGAAAAGCATGTGAAAATAGTTTTCTCTCAAAGATGATTCATGATATCCCAGCAGAAGGCTTTTTCACATGGAAAAATCACCTTAGAACATACCACAATTCCTAAAATGAGTATGGTACCATCAACAAATGATTTATAATGTAACTAAAGTCTTAAAACCTTCTATTAACTGCAATGCTTTTTAATGAGGTGCTATCATGTATATTGGTCCCAAGATGGCTGCCAACACTTCTTGGATGAAGTGCTGACAGCCAATCAGATCTCACAATGAGATGTGTGGTTAGGCTCCGCCCAGATATGTATATGATTTTACTTTTGATTTTCTCAGGAACTACTGAACAGATTGACACCATATATGCAAAAGGCACATCCCTGAGCTGAGGACTACCTCTCTGCCAAATTTCAAGTAATTCTGTTCAGCCGTTCGGGCTGTACCTTGGACTGAAGGTCCCTATGGAAAATTGCATGGGGAAAACGCGTTTTTGGACCCCCCTTTTTTCTCAGCCCCCGCTTGACGAATCCACCGGAGACTTTCAGGGTAGGAGCGGAGCGGAGCGCCCCACCTATTTTGAAAATTTCACAAGGATTCGTCAACCGGCGCCAAAGTTATTCCAAATAGAATGTTGCAGATTTCCTATGGAAACACGGTCCTAACTATAACTATCTACTGGCGACCGCCAGTAGATAATATGTATGTGTATATATATATATATACACATATATAAACATATAAATATAATCTGCATATCTATATAAATATAAATCCATGCAAACATATACATATACATATATGCATACATATGCATGGTATGTATATGAAAGTTTGAAAAACTCTAATAAAATCAAAGCTAAAAAGCCATCTAATTACAAACAGAATTGCTTTAACTTAAACGAGGTCGAGACCTATTTCATTTTCAATGCTTGTTTACTTTGATTCCATCAAGAAGGCATTCAGATGTGTCACACATTTCCAATAAATTCTGAATGGTAGCACTCTAGTTGCTCATTAGATCACTGTAGTAAAGCTACTGCTCACCAGGGAAGTCTGCTGCTGGTATTAAAAGTGTATGTTTCAGTCTGCATGGCAGAATTTTTTTATGAAATCGAAGAGGATTTGAGAAGTCACTCGAAATGTGCCCTAATTTTTCTTTTTTCCTCACTAATCATAATTTCTATGGCAAAATGAACCTCCTCATTGTGTTCCTTTTAAATTAAACTACTCACTCTCTACTACTCACTCACTACTACTTTCTACTACTCACTCTCTACTACTCACTCTCTACTACTCACTTTCTACTACTCTCTAGTACTCTACTACTCCCTACTACTACTCTCTACTACTCACTCTATACTACTCACTCTCTACTACTCTCTACTACTCTCTACCACTCACTCTCTACTACTCTACTACTCACTCTCTACTACTCTCTCTCTCTACTACTCCCTCTCTACTACTCACTCTACTACTCTCTACTACTCACTCTCTACTACTCACTCTCTACTACTCTCTACTACTCACTCTCTACTACTCACTCTCAACTACTCACTCTACTACTCTCTCTACTACGCACTCTCTACTACTCTCCACTACTCACTCTACTACTCTCTACCACTCACTCTCTACTACTCTCTCTCTCTACTACTCACTCTCTACTACTCACTCTACTACTCTCTACTACTCTCTCTGCTACTCACTCTCTACTACTCTTTACTACTCACTCTCTACTACTCACTCTCTACTACTCTACTACTCTCTACTACTCTCTCTACTACTCACTTTCTACTACCCACTCTCTACTACTCTCTCTCTACTACACACTCTCTACTACTTGCTCTCTACTACTCACTCTACTACTCACTCTACTACTCACTCTCTACTACTCACTACTACTCACTCTAATACTCACTCTCTACTACTCTCTACTACTCACTCTCTACTACTCCACTACTCTCTACTAATCACTCTCTACTACTCACTCTGTACTATTCTCTACTAATCACTCTGTACTACTCTCTACTACTCACTCTCTACTACTCTCTCTCTACTACTCACTCTCTACTACTCTCTCTCTACTACTCTCTACTACTCTATACTACTCACTCTCTACTACTCTCTATTTCTCACTCTCTACTACTCTCCCTACTACTCTCTACTACTCACTCTACTACTCATTCTCTACTACACATTTTCTACTACTCTCTCTCTGCTACTCAGTATCCACTACTCACTCTCTACTACTCTCTACTACTCACTCTCTACTACTCTTTACTACTCACTCTCTACTACTCTCTACTACTCCCTCTACTACTCACTCTCTACTACTCTCTACTACTCTCTACTTCTCACTCTCTACTACTCTCTACTACTCACTCTCTACTACTCACTCTACTACTCTCTCCTACTCACTCTCTGCTACTCTCTCTACTACTCTCTACTACTCTCTCTCTACTCTCTATTACTCATCTCTCTCTGCTACTCAGTATCCAATACTCACTCTCTACTACTCTCTACTACTCTGAAGGCATTCAGATGTGTCACACATTTCCCATAAATTCTGAATGGTAGCACTCTAGTTGCTCATTAGATCACTGTAGTAAAGCTACTGCTCACCAGGGAAGTCTGCTGCTGGTATTGAAAGTGCATGTTTCAGTCTGCATGTCAGAATTATTTAATGAAATAGAAGAGGATTTGAGAAGTCACTCAAAATGTGCCCTAATTTTTCTTTCTGCAGCACTAATCATACATTCTATGGCAAAATGAACCCTCTCATTTTGCTCCTTTTTAAATTAAATGTTACCAATCAAGATGGCTTCAGGAGTGCCATACCTTTGTCATAAGTAAGACTGTTAGCGCTCTAACTGTTCTTTGGAACACTCTGGGAAGCTGCAGTAGAACACAAAGGAATCAACGGACAGTCTCTGCCCTTGTTGGATGTACATGTTTTACTGAGAATGTCAGACTTCATTCTCACATGACTGAGAAAGATAATGTCAATTTACAGAAAATATGCTCTCAGTTTAGCTTATAGATCACCTTCCAAACCTCTGTGGGAAAAGCATGTGAAAATAGTTTTCTCTCAAAGATGATTCATGATATCCCAGCAGAAGGCTTTTTCACATGGAAAAATCACCTTAGAACATACCACAATTCCTAAAATGAGTATGGTACCATCAACAAATGATTTATAATGTAATTAAAGTCTTAAAACCTTCTATTAACTGCAATGCTTTTTAATGAGGTGCTATCATGTATATTGGTCCCAAGATGGCTGCCAACACTTCTTGGATGAAGTGCTGACAGCCAATCAGATCTCACAATGAGATGTGTGGTTAGGCTCCGCCCAGATATGTATATTATTTTACTTTTGATTTTCTCAGGAACTACTGAACGGATTTACACCATATATGCAAAAGGCACATGCCTGACCTGAGGACTACCTCTTTGCCAAATTTCAAGTAATTCTGTTCAGCCGTTCGGGCTGTACCTTTGACTAAAGGTCCTATGGGAAAATGCATGGGGAAAACGTGTTTTGGGACCCCCCTTTTTTCTCAGCCCTCGCTTGACGAATCACCCAGAGACTTTCAGGGTAGTAGCTGAGCGGAGTGCCCCATTAGTTTTGAAAATTTCACGAACATACGTCAACTGGCGCCAAAGTTATTCAAAATAGAATTTTCAGATTTCCTATGGGAACTCGGTCCTAACTATAACTATCTACTGGCGACCGCCAGTAGATAATGTATGTGTATATATATATACATATATAAACATATACATATAATCTGCATATCTATATAAATATAAATGCATGCAAACATATACATATACATATATGCATACATATGCATGGTATGTACATGAAAGTTTGAAAAACTCTAATACAAGCAAAGCTAAAAAGCCACCTAATTACAAACAGAATTGCTTTAACTTAAACGAGGGCGAGAACTATTGCATTGTCAATGCTTGTTTACTTTGATTCCATCAAGAAGGCATTCAGATGTGTCACACATTTTCCATAAATTCTGAATGGTAGCACTCTAGTTGCTCATTAGATCACTGTAGTAAAGCTACTGCTCACCAGGGAAGTCTACTGCTGGTATTCAAAGTGCATGTTTCAGTCTGCATGTCAGAATGTTTTTAATGAAATGGAAGAGGATTTGAGAAGTCAAAATGTGCCCTAATCTTTCTTTCTGCACCACTAATCATAATTTCTATGGCAAAATGAACCCCCTCATTTTGTTCCTTTTTTTTTTTAAACATATTTTATTTATCAAGAACACATATTATGCAGGTCCCTGTAACCCAGAGAGCACTGCCCAATCATTATCACATCACAATGTCTTGAAATTTGGTATATTGAAAATAATGCAGGGCATTTCAAACCAACTATAGCCCCGCGAAATCTGAACTGCCCCCCCCAACACATGGCTGGCAATGAAAGATAATGCTCTCCCTCCATTCGCCCAGCTGACCCACCGTCTGCATCACTCCACACGGGAGACCTTCCACCACGGACCACTCACACCCGCTGTTCGTCCCGCCCAACCACCGGCGGCTCCAGGAATATCCCCCTGTAGTCAGCCCAGCGCTTCCAGATTTAATAGTGCTTACGGGGGCACCCCCTGGCCTCAAACACCGGGAGCTCTAGACCCATTTTAAAATCCAGACCCCTCTTCCAAACATTAAGTGAGGGGGCCGCCGGCGCCTTCCATGCCCTGGCCACATCCCTCTTCGCCAGTACCAAGCCTAATAACAACAGATGCCTCTTATAGATGTTACCCCCAACGGCATCCATCACATGGAGAAGAATCAACCTAGGCTCCGATGGAATGTCCCATCCCAACACCTCCGCAAGGCACCCAAGGACCCCCCTCCAAATGCGGGAGAGGCCCTGACAAGACCACACCGTATGGAGGAAGTCCCCCTCCGCATGTCCACAGCGGAGACACTCCGGGGAGGCGATGAGGCACGCCCGCCAAAGTCGCTGCCTAGTATAGTACACCCTGTGGAGGAATTTAAATTGGATCAGGTGGAGGCGCATCGCCACCGCCGCCCCGCGAGGCGACGACAGCGCCTCCGTCCAGTCTGTGTCATCCAATGGGCCCACATCCTCCACCCACTGGTCTCTAAGGGTCTGCAGGGCTGGGGCCCCATGAATGACCAAGGCTTGATATATTCGGGAAATCTTGCTCTCCCGGAGGTCCCCCATGAAGACCCTGGCTTCCAGTGGGTTAAAGTCGGCTAATTCATGTACGCTCCCCAAAAATATGGAGTGATAGCATGCCGGAACTGTAAATACTTGAGAAACTGCGATGGGGGCATGTTGAACTCTCCCCGCAGACACTGGAAGGACTTCAGCGTTACACCCTGCACGAGCATGGATATGCCGATGCGGTCCCAGCCCACGAAGCCAGACAGCGCAGCCAGTCGGGGCAAGTGACCATTATGCCACAGTGGGGTCTCCAACGTGAGCCTATTCCACCAGCCCATCCGCCTCAGGGCCTGTGTCCAGATTTGGAAGACAACTCGAGTCACCGGCGGCAGCGCCGAACGCATGGGGGCCACCTATAAAATCGTGTGTAGTGTATATGGATCCATCAACCGACGCTCGACCGCATACGCCGGGTCACTCCTATCCCCATACCACCACTCATTGATGACGAGGAGATGGGAAGCCTGATAGTAGGAGAGTATATCAGACGCCGCCAGGCCGCCACTATACACCGAGAGGAAGCAGGTTTGCAGTGCCACCCGCACCCCGCCTCCCTCCCAAAGAAATTGTCCCAGAGTTGCGTTCACTCTACGGAACCAGCCCGGTGGAATAACATACGGATGATTCTGCAGCTGATACAGCAGACGGGGAAGCGCGACCATCTTGAAGATGGCCGAAAGACATATATTGTCAGTGGCATACGCGCCCACAGCTTAACGTCGTCGCGCACCCTGTCCCATACGGGGACCATATTTCTCTCCCATGCAATAGCTGGAACGTCCGACAAGAATACCCCCAGATATTTAAGCCCCCCCACTGCCAGCTGAACCGAAGCACGCCAGCCCCTCCGATGGGCCTCACCCCCCAGGACCCACAGTGCAGATTTCTGCGGATTCATGTGGAGACCCGAGGTCTCCCCAAATATTTGCATGATCCGCAGCAACTGCAGCCCCGTCCGATCTATATCCGTCAGAAAGAAAAGCACGTCGTCCGCATATAGTGCGATGCGGTCAGACAGGCCCTCAGACCACTCAAACCCGGCCACCTGTGCGTCTACCCGGACCCACGCCGCCAATGGCTCAATCACCAGCGCGAATAAATATGGGGACAGGGGGCAGCCCTGACGTGTGCCCCGGCCCACCGGAAACTGGGCAGAGATCGCCCCCGCCACCCGCACCGAAGCCGATAAGTCCGTATATAGCAGCAGCAGATACGAAAGGAATCTTGGCCCTAGGTTCAGGCGTCTCAGCAGGGCGAAGAGGTACTGCTAACTTAGGGAATCAAAGCCCGATCCATAACCGCCAACAAGAGAGCAATCGCGACGAGCGCTCGTCGAATATTGTGACGCGTTGCTCTGTTTGGCATGAATCCGGCCTGATCCGGATGGGTCAAGGACGTAATATAGGGCAGTAAGCGATTCGCCAGGGCTTTCGCCAAGATCTTAGCCTCCACATTAAGGAGGGATATGGGGCGATACGATGCGTGCAATTCGGGGGGCCTACCAGGCTTGTGGAACACCACTATTTCAGCGTGCCGCCAATCGCGCGGGAGTATCCCCCGTTCGCGAGCCTCCTCCAGAGCCGCACTATAGTGTGGACCGAGCTGCAAGAAGTGTTTCCGAAAGAATTCAGCGGGGAATCCATTCGGGCTGGCGCCTTCCCGGGGTTGAGACCACCCACCATCTCCCCCAGCTCATCAATCGTTAGCGGGAGTTCTAACTCCTCTCATACCGAATCCGAGAGGGCCCGAGGAGGAATGTCCACAAGGAACCGCTCTATCATCTCTACCGATAGAACCTCCTGTGGACCATAGAGGTCCGCATAGTACCCCGCAAAACTCTCCGCCAGCACACTAGGATCCGAAATGGGGCCACCAGCGGCATCCACCAGCCCCGGGAGCACCCGCGAATGATTCATGCCTATGGAGCATCCGGCCCGAATTATCCCCCCATTGATAAACCCGACTACGAGTTGCCAACCATGCCTGACGTGCCTCCTCCATTAACATCGAGGCATAGCTCTGTTGCGTGAAGAGGAGCTGACGACGCGCCCGGCCTCCACCCTCCACGGTGCTCCGGCTCTCCAGGGCGGCAATCTCGGCTTCCTCCTGTAGGGCCCTTTCCCCCTTGCGCCTACGCGCCATGGCACAATACGAGTTGTCCACCCCACGAAGCGTCGATTTAAGCGCCTCTCACACCGAGGCGGCCTCAGGGACCGAGCCCACGTTAATGGACAAGTACTGCTCCAACGCCTCCCGCATGCACGACCCATATTCCTCCTGCTGCAGGTGCCACACCGACATGCGCCACCAAAACGGCTGCCGCGAGTGCCCCAGGCGCAACACCGCCGCCACCGGAGAGTGGTCCGAAAGGCCCCGCAGGAGAATCTCCACCCCTATGACCCTGCCGGACAGGTCTCGGGACAGAAAAATGTAATCCAGCCGCGAGAACGAGCCGTGCACTTCAGAAACATATGTATATGCACGCTGCTTTTTTAATATGCGCTATACAAATCAAGTGTAAGACATTGAACGAACCATTTCTGAGGTTATGTAATGTTTTGCACTTATATTATATCCTAGAGCGGTGCCTCCTAACCTGAGCAGTTGCCAGGTGAGGCGAGGTGCACACCCAGAACGAATCGGGTAAGTGCCTAAAATCCTTTTACTATTTGATGTGACAGACTTAGAGTTGTCGAGTTACATATACAGTACTCGTATAATTGATACACTTGATCTTTATGCGTGATTTTGTCCTTATCATGACGCTATACATATGTGGTTTTGCTTTTTCTCTGAGTTTGTCTCTCGTTCTTGTAGGTAAACCATCTAGAACCACTCTCTTTAGTTCTTCCTGGACTAAACAACAAGGTTCAGGTTGTATAGTTACCGATTTTTCTTTGTTAGATTTACATAATATACACTAAACTTTTGCAGTAGCTTTTTGGTCCTGACGAAAGCTTGGATAGAAATTATCCGCTAGCTGAAACATGTAGACCAGTTTTCTAACACAGTTATTTGTTTAAACTGTTAGATCACTGTTTTTATCTTTTGGCATCAAGGTAGCACTCTATTAAACTACTTCTGTGCCTTGTTAGTCAATTTTAAATTGCACTTTTCTTTATTATTTGCACTGCAAACTTCACCTTGAACCATTACTAATGTTTGTCTCCTTCATTAAAAAAATAATACACTGCTATATGCATCTGGGACATACACTGAACCAGTATATACATAATTCAGGTAGAGTATGGTTCTCT
Organism: Triturus cristatus; assembly: GCF_964204655.1. Taxonomy (NCBI): domain Eukaryota; kingdom Metazoa; phylum Chordata; class Amphibia; order Caudata; family Salamandridae; genus Triturus; species Triturus cristatus. The sequence goes on along the minus strand of NC_140579.1, from coordinate 302,585,947 downwards.
GGTATAGTTCCGGGTTCCCAGATGATGAAGCGAGCCACTTTGAGTGGGTGATGGGAATCCTTTTTCATATATATGTATACACTTATTGATATATACACGTCAGCAGTCTGACTTGATTGAGCACCTATTTTGTAGCAGTGCTGAGGTTAAACACAGTACTTGACTCACAGTTTTCATTGTATATATGATATGGGCGCTGCGTGCCATGAAAATGCCGCCAGACATCTACCCAGTCCAAGCCCTCCGTCAAAGCTCTCAATTTGATACGTGTCGAACTATCGGACACTCCCCCCTCCCTCCCTGGAGCCCTCAATCACCTCATTCCAGTCTATGCCAACCACACATACCATGTCTGAGAATTCAGTCCAGACCGCGGTGATCCTCTCCACCAGTGCCCAGGACATCGGGGGCGGGGTATACATGCTTCCAAACACCACCCAGTCAAAGATGCAACGTCCCTGAGCATCTGTCCACACCCTATCATGTGTGTACGGGACTCGCTTATGCACTAGTATAGCGACACCCCGAGACCCCCGTGTGAAGCCCGCATGAAAGATCTGGGTATACCCATACCTCTGGAGGCAGGGAGTCTTCTGCAAGAGCAGTATGTCTGCCGCCACTCGCCTGGCGTATCGCAGGAGAGCCCCCCGCTTAATCTTATCTAGGGCCCCCCTTACATTCCAACTTACTACCTTGACGGTACCCAGCTGCACAGTAGCTTGTGCCATACCTCTTGCTCCAGACGTACCATGGGAAACATACGGTCAACAATAACTATACCAACTTCCAACACCCCGTGGCCACCCCTCCTCCCAACCCCATACCTCAAAAACCTTGAAGCACCTGTCGCGGTGGAACTCGCCTCCAGGCTCCAACTGGGAACCCTGAGTCGCCCCATCCAATGGATCCCCCCCCAACCGCCCAAAACAACCGGTGCGCCGCCGAAACAACGCTACCCGCACCCCATAAGTCCCGAATCCCCCCCGATCCCACTCAACAAAAATGTAGAAGTGAATAGTAGAGAGTAGTAGAGAGAGAGTAGTAGAGAGTGAGTAGTAGAGAGTAGTAGAGAGTGAGTAGTAGAGAGTGAGTAGTAGAGAGTAGTAGAGAGTCAGTAGCAGAGAGAGTAGTAGAGTAGTAGAGTAGTAGAGAGTGAGTAGTAGAGTGAGTAGTAGAGAGTAGTAGAGAGTGAGTAGTGGAGAGTGAGTAGTAGTGTAGTAGAGAGTGAGTAGTAGAGAGTGAGTAGTAGAGAGAGAGTAGTAGAGAATAGTAGAGTGAGTAGTAGAGAGTGAGTAGTAGAGAGAGAGTAGTAGAGAGTAGTAGAGAGTGAGTAGTAGAGTAGTAGAGAGTGAGTGGTAGAGAGTAGTGGAGTGAGTAGTAGAGAGTAGTAGAGAGTGAGTAGTAGAGAGAGTAGTAGAGAGTGAGTAGTTGAGAGTGAGTAGTAGAGAGTAGTAGAGTAGTAGAGAGTGAGTAGTTGAGAGTGAGTAGTAGAGAGTAGTAGAGTGAGTGGTAGAGAGGGAGTAGTAGAGAGAGAGTAGTAGAGAGTAGTAGAGAGTGAGTAGTAGAGTAGTCGAGAGTGAGTGGTAGAGAGTAGTAGAGAGCAGTAGAGTGAGTAGTAGAGAGTAGTAGAGAGTGAGTAGTAGAGAGTGAGTAGTAGAGAGTAGTAGAGAGTGAGTAGTGGAGACTGAGTAGCAGAGAGAGAGTAGTAGAGAATAAGTAGTAGAGAATGAGTAGTAGAGTGAGTAGTAGAGAGTAGTAGAGAGAGAGTAGTAGAGAGTGAGTAGTAGAGAGTAGTAGAGAGTAGTAGAGAGAGTAGTAGAGAGTGAGTAGTAGAGAGTAGTAGAGAGTGAGTAGTAGAGAATGAGTAGTAGAGAGAGATTAGTAGAGAGTGAATAGTAGAGAGTAGTAGAGAGTGAGTAGTAGAGAGCAGTACAGTTTGAGTAGTAGAGAGTGATTAGTAGAGAGTAGTGGAGTAGTAGAGAGTGAGTAGGAGAGAGTAGTAGAGAGTGAGTAGTAGAGTGAGTAGTAGGGAGTAGTAGAGAGTGAGTAGTAGAGTGAGTAGTAGAGTGAGTAGTAGAGAGCAACTAGTAGAGAGTGTGTAGTAGAGAGAGAGTAGTAGAGAGTAGTAGAGAGTGAGTAGTAGAGAGTGAGTAGTAGAGAGAGTAGTAGAGAGTAGTAGAGTAGTAGATAGTGAGTAGTAGAGAGTGAGTAGTAGAGAGTAGTAGAGAGTGAGTAGCAGAGAGTAGTAAAGAGTGAGTAGTAGAGTGAGTAGTGGAGAGTAGTAGAGAGCGAGTAGTAGAGAGTGAGTAGTGGAGAGTGAGTAGTAGAGTAGTAGAGAGTGAGTAGTAGAGAGTGAGTAGTAGAGAGTAGTAGAGAGTAGTAGAGAGAGTAGTAGAGAGTGAGTAGTAGAGAGTAGTAGAGAGTGAGTAGTAGAGAATGAGTAGTAGAGAGTTAGTGGTAGAGAGTGTAGTAGAGAGTGAGGAGCTGAGAGTGAGTAGTAGAGAGTGAGTAGTAGAGAGTAGTAGAGAGTAGTAGAGTATTAGAGAGTGAGTAGTAGAGAGTGAGTAGTGGAGAGTAGTAGAGAGTGAGTAGTAGAGAGTGAGTAGTCGAGAGAGAGTAGTAGAGAGTGAGTAGTAGAGAGTAGTACAGAGTGAGTAGTAGAGAGTGAGCAGTGGAGAGTGAGTAGTAGAGTAGTAGAGAGTGAGTAGTAGAGAGTGAGTAGTAGAGAGAGAGTAGTAGAGAGTAGTAGAGTGAGTAGTAGAGAGTGAGTAGTAGAGAGAGAGAGTAGTAGAGAGTAGTAGAGAGTGAGTAGTAGAGAGTTAGTGGTAGAGAGTGTAGTAGAGAGTGAGGAGCTGAGAGTGAGTAGTAGAGAGTGAATAGTAGAGAGTAGTAGAGAGTAGTAGAGTATTAGAGAGTGAGTAGTAGAGAGTGAGTAGTGGAGAGTAGTAGAGAGTGAGTAGTAGAGAGTGAGTAGTCGAGAGAGAGTAGTAGAGAGTGAGTAGTAGAGAGTAGTACAGAGTGAGTAGTAGAGAGTGAGTAGTGGAGAGTGAGTAGTAGAGTAGTAGAGAATGAGTAGTAGAGAGTGAGTAGTAGAGAGAGAGTAGTAGAGAGTAGTAGAGTGAGTAGTAGAGAGTGAGTAGTAGAGAGAGAGAGTAGTAGAGAGTAGTAGAGAGTGAGTAGTAGAGAGTTAATGGTAGAGAGTGTAGTAGAGAGTGAGGAGCTGAGAGTGAGTAGTAGAGAGTGAGTAGTAGAGAGTAGTAGAGAGTAGTAGAGTATTAGAGAGTGAGTAGTAGAGAGTGAGTAGTGGAGAGTAGTAGAGAGTGAGTAGTAGAGAGTGAGTAGTCGAGAGAGAGTAGTAGAGAGTGAGTAGTAGAGAGTAGTACAGAGTGAGTAGTAGAGAGTGATTAGTAGAGAGTAGTGGAGTAGTAGAGAGTGAGTAGTACAGAGTGAGTAGTAGAGTGAGTAGTAGGGAGTAGTAGAGAGTGAGTAGTAGAGTGAGTAGTAGAGAGCAAGTAGTAGAGAGTGTGTAGTAGAGAGAGAGTAGTAGAGAGTAGTAGAGAGTGAGTAGTAGAGAGAGTAGTAGAGAGTAGTAGAGTAGTAGAGCGTGAGTAGTAGAGAGTGAATAGTAGGGAGTAGTAGTAGAGAGTAGTAGAGAGAGAATAGTAGAGAGTGAGTAGTAGAAAGTAGTAGCGAGTGAGTAGTAGAGAGTGAGTAGTTTAATTTAAAAGGAACACAATGAGGAGGTTCATTTTGCCATAGAAATTATGATTAGTGCAGAAAAAAGAAAATTAGGGCACATTTTGAGTGACTTCTCAAATCCTCTTCCATTTCATTAAAAAATTCTGACATGCAGACTGAAACATGCACTTTCAATACCGGCAGCAGACTTCCCTGGTGAGCAGTAACTTTACTACAGTGATCTAATAAGCAACTAGAGTGCTAACATTCCGAATTTATGGCAAATGTGTGACACATCTGAATGCCTTCTTGATGGAATGAAAGTAAAAGACCTGAAAGTATTTCCTACTGAGGAGACTGTTGTAAATGAGGAAATTAGGAAACTTCAAAACAAATAAGTCTCCCAAGATGGCCACCAGAGACAAAAGAGCCCAAATGTAGCACAAATATCACCGAGATGTAGCCCAAGTATAGCCCAATGACAGAATGTCCCAGAGTGTTTCAAAGAACAACTAGAGCGCTAACAGTCTTACTTATGACAAAAGTATGGCACACCTGATGCCATCTTGATTGGAATAAAGTGGTAACACTTATAACATTTAATTTGCAAAGGAACAAAATGAGGGGGCGTGGCTTGGCAAGCCGATATGGCAGACGTGCGTTGAGCTAGCTCCGCACCGCCCGGCATAAAAATCCTATCCCGATATTCCTAATTTCCTCGTTTACAACAGTCTCCTCAGTAGGAAATACTTTCAGGTTTTTTACTTTCATTCCATCAAGAAGGCATTCAGATGTGTCACACATTTGCCATAAATTCGCAATGTTAGCACTCTAGTTGCTTATTAGATCACTGTAGTAAAGCTACTGCTCACCAGGGAAGTCTGCTGCTGGTATTGAAAGTGCATGTTTCAGTCTGCATGTCAGAATTTTTTAATGAAATAGAAGAGGATTTGAGAAGTCACTCAAAATGTGCCCTAATTTTCTTTTTTCCGCACTAATCATAATTTCTATGGCAAAATAAACCTCCTCATTGTGTTCCTTTTAAATTAAACTACTCACTCTCTACTACTCACTCGCTACTACTTTCTACTTCTCACTCTCTACTACTCTCTCTCTACTACTCTCTACTACTCTCTACTACTACTCTCTACTACTCACTCTCTACTACTCACTCTCTACTACTCTCTACTACTCACTCTACTGCTCTCTACTACTCTCTACCACTCACTCTCTACTACTCTACTACTCACTCTCTACTACTCTCTACTACTCTCTCTCTACTACTCACTCTCTACTACTCACTCTACTACTCTCTACTACTCACTCTCTACTACTCACTTTCTATTACTCTACTACTCTCTACTGCTCACTCTCAACTACTCACTCTCTACTACTCTCTCTACTACTCACTCTCTTCTACTCTCTACTACTCACTCCACTACTCTCTACCACTCACTCTCTCCTACTCTACTACTCACTCTCTACTACTCTCTACTACTCTCTACTACTCACTCTCTACTACTCACTCTCTACTACTCTACTACTCACTCTCCACTACTCACTCTCTACTATTCACTCTCTACTACTCTACTACTCTCTACTACTCTCTCTGCTACTTACTCTCTACTACTCTCTACTACTCACTCTCTACTACTCACTCTCTAGTACTCTACTACTCTCTACTACTCTCTCTACTACTCACTCTCTACTACACACTCTCTACTACTTGCTCTCTTCTACTCACTCTACTACTCACTCTACTACTCACTCTCTACTACTCCCTACTACTCACTCTACTACTCACTCTCTACTACTCTCTACTACTCACCCTCTACTACTCCACTACTCTCTACTAATCACTCTCTACTACTCACTCTGTACTACTCTCTACTACTCACTCTCTACTAATCTAATACTCACTCTCTACTACTCTCTCTCTACTTCTCACTCTCTACTACTCTCTCTCTACTACTCACTCTCTACTACTCACTCTCTACTACTCTCTACTACTCACTCTCTACTACTCACTCTCAGCTACTCACTCTCTACTACACTCTCTACCACTCACTCTCTACTACTCTACTACTCACTCTCTACTACTCTCTACTACTTTCTCTCTACTACTCACTCTCTACTACTCACTCTACTACTCTCTACTACTCTCTCTCTACTACTCACTCTCTACTACTCACTCTCTACTACTCTACTACTCACTCTCCACTACTCACTCTCTACTACTCGCTCTCTACTACTCTCTACTACTCACTCTCTACTACTCTACTACTCTCTGCTACTCACTCTCTACTACTCTCTACTACTCACTCTCTACTACTCACTCTCTACTACTCTACTACTCTCTACTACTCTCTCTACTACTCACTCTCTACTACTCACTCTCTACTACTCTCTACTAGTCTCTGTCTACTACACCCTCTCTACTACTTGCTCTCTACTACTCACTCTACTACTCACTCTCTACTACTCCCTACTACTCACTCTACTACTCACTCTCTACTACTCTCTACTACTCACTCTCTACTGCTCCACTACTCTCTACTAATCACTCTCTACTACTCTCTACTACTCACTCTCTACTACTCTCTCTCTACTACTCACTCTCTACTACTCACTCTCTACTACTCTCTACTCCTCACGCTCTACTACTCTCTCTCTACTACTCTCTACTACTCACTCTCTACTACTCTCTCTCTCCTACTCTCTACTACTCACTCTACTACTCATTCCCTACTACTCATTCTCTACTACTCTATCTCTGCTACTCAGTCTCCACTACTCACTCTCTACTACTCTCTACTACTCACTCTCTAATATTCACTCTCTACTACTCTCTACTACTCTATCTCTGCTACTCAGTCTCCACTACTCACTCTCTACTACTCTCTACTACTCACTCTCTAATACTCACTCTCTACTACTCACTCTCTACTACTCTCTACTACTCACTCTACTACTCACTCTTTACTACTCTCTACTACTCTCTACTACTCTCTACTACTCACTCTCTACTACTCTCTCTCTACTACTCTCTACTACTCTCTACTACTACTCTCTACTACTCACTCTCTACTACTCACTCTCTACTACTCTCTACTACTCACTCTACTGCTCTCTACTACTCTCTACCACTCACTCTCTACTACTCTACTACTCACTCTCTACTACTCTCTACTACTCTCTCTCTACTACTCACTCTCTACTACTCACTCTACTACTCTCTACTACTCACTCTCTACTACTCACTCTCTATTACTCTACTACTCTCTACTGCTCACTCTCAACTACTCACTCTCTACTACTCTCTCTACTACTCACTCTCTTCTACTCTCTACTACTCACTCCACTACTCTCTACCACTCACTCTCTCCTACTCTACTACTCACTCTCTACTACTCTCTACTACTCTCTACTACTCTCTCTCTACTACTCACTCTCTACTACTCACTCTCTACTACTCTACTACTCACTCTCCACTACTCACTCTCTACTATTCACTCTCTACTACTCTACTACTCTCTACTACTCTCTCTGCTACTTACTCTCTACTACTCTCTACTACTCACTCTCTACTACTCACTCTCTAGTACTCTACTACTCTCTACTACACTCTCTACTACTCACTCTCTACTACACACTCTCTACTACTTGCTCTCTTCTACTCACTCTACTACTCACTCTACTACTCACTCTCTACTACTCCCTACTACTCACTCTACTACTCACTCTCTACTACTCTCTACTACTCACCCTCTACTACTCCACTACTCTCTACTACTCACTCTGTACTACTCTCTACTACTCACTCTCTACTAATCTAATACTCACTCTCTACTACTCTCTCTCTACTTCTCACTCTCTACTACTCTCTCTCTACTACTCACTCTCTACTACTCACTCTCTACTACTCTCTACTACTCACTCTCTACTACTCACTCTCAGCTACTCACTCTCTACTACACTCTCTACCACTCACTCTCTACTACTCTACTACTCACTCTCTACTACTCTCTACTACTTTCTCTCTACTACTCACTCTCTACTACTCACTCTACTACTCTCTACTACTCTCTCTCTACTCCTCACCCTCTACTACTCACTCTCTACTACTCTACTACTCACTCTCCACTACTCACTCTCTACTACTCGCTCTCTACTACTCTCTACTACTCACTCTTTACTACTCTACTACTCTCTGCTACTCACTCTCTACTACTCTCTACTACTCACTCTCTACTACTCACTCTCTACTACTCTACTACTCTCTTCTACTCTCTCTACTACTCACTCTCTACTACTCACTCTCTACTACTCTCTACTACTCTCTGTCTACTACACCCTCTCTACTACTTGCTCTCTACTACTCACTCTACTACTCACTCTACTACTCACTCTCTACTACTCCCTACTACTCACTCTACTACTCACTCTCTACTACTCTCTACTACTCACTCTCTACTACTCCACTACTCTCTACTAATCACTCTCTACTACTCTCTACTACTCACTCTCTACTACTCTCTCTCTACTACTCACTCTCTACTACTCACTCTCTACTACTCTCTACTACTCACTCTCTACTACTCTCTCTACTACTCTCTACTACTCACTCTCTACTACTCTCTCTCTCCTACTCTCTACTACTCACTCTACTACTCATTCCCTACTACTCATTCTCTACTACTCTATCTCTGCTATTAGTCTCCACTACTCACTCTCTACTACTCTCTACTACTCACTCTCTAATACTCACTCTCTACTACTCTCTACTACTCTATCTCTGCTACTCAGTCTCCACTACTCACTCTCTACTACTCTCTATTACTCACTCTCTAATACTCACTCTCTACTACTCTCTACTACTCACTCTCTACTACTCTCTACTACTCACTCTACTACTCACTCTTTACTACTCTCTACTACTCTCTACTACTCTCTACTACTCACTCTCTACTACTCACTCTACTACTCTCTCCTACTCACTCTCTGCTACTCTATCTAGTACTCTCTACTACTCTCTCTCTACTCTCTACTCTCTATTACTCATCCTCTACTCTCTACCTCTCTACCTCTCTCTACCTCTCTCTCTACTACTCTCTACCTCTCTACCTCTACCTCTCTACCTCTACGTCTCTACCTCTACACCTCTACCTCTCTACCTCTCTCTACCTCTCTCTACACGCACACATATGCACATATATGCATATGCATTTATATATATGTATGTGTATATATACACATACATATATAAACATATATATAATCTGCATATCTATATAAATACAAATATAAATGCATGCATACATTTGAAAAATACTAATAAAAGCAAAGCTAAAAAGCCACCTAATTACAAACAGAATTGCTTTAACTTAAATGAGGGCGAGACCAATTGCATTTTCAATGCTTGTTTACTTTGGTTCCATCAAGAAGGCATTCAGATGTGACACATTTGCCATAAATTCTGAATGGTAGCACTCTAGTTCCTCATTAGATCACTGTAGTAAAGCTACTCCTCACCAGGGAAGTCTGCTGCTGGTATTCAAAGTGCACGTTTCAGTCTGCATGTCAGAACTTTTTAATGAAATAGAAGAGGATTTGAAGACTCAAAATGTGCCCTAATTTTTCTTTTTGCAGCACTAATCATAATTTCTATGGCAAAATGAATCCCCTCATTTTGTTCCTTTGCAAATTAAATGTTTTAAGTGTTACCACTTTATTCCAATCACGATGGCTTCAGGTGTGCCATTCTTTTGTCACAAGTAAGACTGTTAGCGCTCTAGTTGTTCTTTAAAACACTGTGGGATTTCTGTCATTGGGCTATACTTGGGATACATCTCGGTGATATTTGTGCTACATTTGGGCTCTTTTGTCTCTGGTGGCCATCTTGGGAGACTTGTTATGAAGTTTCCTAATTTCCTCATTTACTACAGTCTCCTCAGTAGGCATACTGTCAGTTTTTGACTTTGATTCAACGAAGAAGGCATTCAGATGTGTCACACATTTGCCATCAATTCAGAATGTTAGCACTCTAGTTGCTCATTAGATCACTGTAGTAAAGCTGCTGCTCACCAGGGAAGTCTTCTGCTGGTATTGAAAGTGCATGTTTCAGTCTGCATGTCAGAATTCTTTAATGAAGTAGAAGAGGATTTGAGAAGTCACTCAAAATGTGCCCTAATTTTTCTTTCTGCAGCAATAATCATACATTCTATGGCAAAATGAACCCCCTAATTTTGTTCCTTTTTAAATTAAATGTTTTAAGAGTTACCACTTTATTCCAATCAAGATGGCTTCAGGTGTGCCATACGTTTATCATAAGTAGGAGTGTTAGCGCTTTAGTTGTTCTTTGGAACACTCTGGGAAGCTGCAGTAGAACACAAAGGAATCAACTGACAGTCTCTGCCCTTGTTGGATGTACATGTTTTACTGAGAATGTCAGACTTCATTCTCACATGACTAAGAAAGATAATGTGAATTTACAGAAAATATGCTCTCAGTTTAGCTTATATATCACCTTCCAAACCTCTGTGGGAAAAGCATGTGAAAATAGTTTTCTCTCAAACATGATTCATGATATCCCAGAAGAAGGCTTTTTCACATGGTAAAATCACCTTAGAACATACCACATTTCCTAAAATGAGTATGGTACCATCAACAAATGATTTATAATGTAACTAAAGTCTTAAAACCTTCTATTAACTGCAATGCTTTTTAATGAGGTGCTATCATGTATATTGGTCCCAAGATGGCTGCCAACACTTCTTGGTTGAAGTGCTGACAGCCAATCAGATCTCATGATGAGATGTGTGGTTAGGCTCCGCCCAGATATATATGTGATTTTACTTTTGATTTTCTCAGGAACTACTGAACGGATTTACACCATTTAAGCAAAAGGCATGACTCTGAACCAAGGTCTACCTTTCTGCCAAATTTGGTGTAATTCCGTTTCGCAGTTCGGGCTGTAGCTGCGTCAACAGGTCTTATGGGAAATTGCATGGGGAAAATGCGTTTTGGGACCCCCTTTTTTCTCAGCCCTCGCTTGACGAATCACCATGAAACTTTCAGGATAGGAGTGGACAGGAGCTGGCCAAAAGTTTGGAAAATTTCGCGAAGATTCGTCAACTGGTGCCAGACTTATTGGGAATAGAATGTTGCGACCGCCAGTAGGTAATATATATATATATATTACCTACTGGCGGTCGCCAGTAGGTAGTTATAGTTAGGACCACGTTTCCATAGGAAAACCTCAACATTCTATTTTGAATAACTTTGGCGCCGGTCGACGAATCCTCGCGAATTTCTCAAAATAGGTGGGGCGCTACGCTCCGCTCCTACCCTGAAAGTCTCGGGGGGATCCGTCAAGCGGGGGCTGAGATAAAAGGGGGGTCCCAAAACGCGTTTTTCCCATGCATTTTTCCATAGGACCTTTAGAACGAGCTACAGCCCGAACGGCTGAACAGAATTACTCAAAATTTGGCAGAGAGGTAGTCCCTAGGTCAAGGAAGTGCCTTTTGTAGGTTTGGTGTAAATCTGTTCAGTAGATTCTGAGAAAATAGCCTTTAAATCAATATATATATCTGAGCCCGCTTACGGTACGCTTACCGTACGCTTACGGTAAGCGTACGGCGGCGTGCGCGAGCGCGATTCTGATTGGCTGTTAGATCTTAGTAAACATTCGAATCGGCTGAAACCAGGAAGCGGCGGCCGCCATTTTGTGTATTTCACTCTGAAAAAAAAGAGTGAAAACAAGGAAAGGGGGCAATGAGGAGAGTTACAGACCCCCTAACATTTGTAAGGGGGTCAAAGAAGGACAGAAAAGTACAAAAAAAACATTTATTGATTTTAAAAAAAAACACGGGGTACGCGTACGGTAAGCTTACGGTAAGCGTACGGTAAAAAAAATAAAAATAAATAAATGAAAAGCAGATTTAAGAGTTTAGATATTAGGGAGCTCTAAAAAGAGCTGTTGTGTTTATGAAGTCATTTTTTTAGTGGTACCTACAAGTAAGTACCGATGCAGAGTCTAAGGTTCAAGAGGAAGACTCTGTTCCCTTCATCATTGAAGTGCACACCATCTCCTCTATAAATGTCTTGCATGTCATAACGCAAGTTGTTGTGGTAAATGGCACCCATACCATAGTCACGGAGGAAAGCAGAAACAGATTTGTTGACGTGCTTTCTTGCTTTGTCAATCTGTGGACAGAAATGATTGGACCAGTTCCATTTTTGCCTTTGGCATATGTTGGAAAACACAAAGGCAGTTTTAGGGAAAAGTGTAAACAGTTGTGCAAAGGTGTCCTTCATAAGCATTTCCAGACCTACCCCAGTCAAAGTGCCTAGGTCATTGCCACCACAGTGCACTATTATGAGGTCAGGGTGTTGGATTTGAATGAAGGATTTCACCAATGGCATCAATTGGTGCCACTTTAACCCTCTCTGACCAATCCATTTAATGTCTACATTTGGCAAAGCAAGGTCTCTCACCATATCTGTTTTCTCTGCAAACTTTTCACTCCAGAAGACATAGCTGTGCCCTACAATCCACACTGTGAACATCTTCAAAGGAGAACTGGATGCACTCAGGAGGTGTCTTTCAGTAGAATGGCAATATGAAAAGAAAGACAGTTTGGAAATGGAGGCATACATATTTTTTAGAAAACAAAAAGAACTGATTGGCTGCTTCATACCATTCTAGAAAAAAAACTAGGCTGTATGTGAAAATTAATACAAGCATGTTTTGTATTGGTACAAAAAAATGTGTAACCAAAGAACAGTACTATGGATTTGCTGTTAGGTTTGAAAAGTCAAGCACTCTTGCTCTGTGGAATTGAAACATTGTGTGTCGAACTTCTGACCTAACTGAACACAGCAGTGTTCCATGAGCTGTTGCTATGGTAGCAGGCAGAAGTCAAGTTGGGGGAAGGGTACTAGGCAGAAGTCAAGTTGGGGGCAGGGTACTTTTGGAAAAGGGTTGGTTTTCAACCAATAGAAATGTGTGATTACATTTAAAAAAAAGGGGGAAGCACTGAGATTTGAAACTTACATGTATATGTGTGGAAAAAGAGAGGGAAAGTTTGCCATTATCTGGTTCTGCTGAGAGGAGACAGGTGAACAGAACAGAGATCCTGGCTCTGATAATCTGCTGTTTGAGTGTCACATTTCTTTCAGAACTAACTAATTTTAAAGGTGAGTTTTCAGTTTGAGAGGGTATGTATGTGGTAACTTAAGAAATGAATAATAGAAATGGGAATTGTTTTTGTTGTAGTTACACATGGTGGTTTCATAATGTGTCAGTGTGTAAAAGTGATTTACATTTGCCCCTGAAAAAATAAAAGAGCAGTAAGTGTGCTTTGAAATTGGCAAAGAAATTTCGTTTTGGCACTAATGTGAAAACATGACTCTGTGTGCATAGAAGAATTATAGACAGAGATTTATTGCGTCTTGCTCTGGTGATTTCACAGTTGCATTAGATGGAAAGGGGGAGCGAATTTTTGGGGGAAGAAGCAGAGGCTTAGCACACACCCATGTCCTTGCCGTGTATAGTCATGCACAGTATGTACAAGCCAGTGGGGTTTTCAGGTTTAAGTCTGTAATGCAAATACATTCAGCATCACTAAGGCTGGTTGCCCTTGGTGGAGTGTAGGCAGTCACAGAGAATGCACATGGTGGTGGTCTGAAAAAAAAAGAGCTTGGACACGTGCAATTAAATAAAGCAAAAATAGTGGTTTCATAATGTGTCAGTCTGTAAAAGTGATTTCAAATTGTAAAAAGAGATTTTCACTTGCCCCTGAAAAAATAAAAGAGCAGTAAGTGTGCTTTGAAATTGGCAAAGAAATTTCGTTTTGGCACTAATGTGAAAACATGACTCTGTGTGCATAGAAGAATTATAGACAGAGATTTATTGCGTCTTGCTCTGGTGATTTCACAGTTGCATTAGATGGAAAGGGGGAGCGAATTTTTGGGGGAAGAAGCAGAGGCTTAGCACACACCCATGTCCTTGCCGTGTATAGTCATGCACAGTATGTACAAGCCAGTGGGGTTTTCAGGTTTAAGTCTGTAATGCAAATACATTCAGCATCACTAAGGCTGGTTGCCCTTGGTGGAGTGTAGGCAGTCACAGAGAATGCACATGGTGGTGGTCTGAAAAAAAAAGAGCTTGGACACGTGCAATTAAATAAAGCAAAAATAGTGGTTTCATAATGTGTCAGTCTGTAAAAGTGATTTCAAATTGTAAAAAGAGATTTTCACTTGCCCCTGAAAAAATAAAAGAGCAGTAAGTGTGCTTTGAAATTGGCAAAGAAATTTCGTTTTGGCACTAATGTGAAAACATGACTCTGTGTGCATAGAAGAATTATAGACAAAGATTTATTGCGTCTTGCTCTGGTGATTTCACAGTTGCATTAGATGGAAAGGGGGAGCGAATTTTTGGGGGAAGAAGCAGAGGCTTAGCACACACCCATGTCCTTGCCGTGTATAGTCATGCACAGTATGTACAAGCCAGTGGGGTTTTCAGGTTTAAGTCTGTAATGCAAATACATTCAGCATCACTAAGGCTGGTTGCCCTTGGTGGAGTGTAGGCAGTCACAGAGAATGCACATGGTGGTGGTCTGAAAAAAAAACAGCTTGGACATGTGCAATTAAATAAATTTTTAAAAAAGGTTTCATAATGTGTCAGTCTGTAAAAGTGATTTTCACTCGGCCCGAAAAAAAAAAGAGCAGTAAGTGTGCTTTCAAATTGGCAAAGAAATTTCGTTTTAGGACTAATGTGAAAACATGACTCTGTGTGCATAGAGGAATTATAGGCAGAGATTTATTGCGTCTTGCTCTGGTGAAAATAAGGCAAAAATATTTTTTTGAAAAAAATGTAAATATGTATACTGTATTATAAATTGTTAAAAAAATATTAATTCTTTTTTCTTTTTTTTCAGATCGATATAGAAAATTTTCGAAAACTACAACCATTTTTAAAACTATTTTTTAAAATAACAAATGAATAAATATTTTTTTGAGTGAGTATGGTAAGTCAATAATAATAATTGTAGTCTCTCAAGGACCTTGTAATGTGATAATTGATTTTTAGTGTTTTTTTTAAAAAATAAAAAAAAGGTACGCGCACCGTACGCGTACGGTAAAAAAAAAAAAAAATAGGTTTTAAAAAACATATGTAAAAAAAAGATGAAAGATAAGGTTGGCTCTTAAAAGAACCGTTGTGTTCATGCAGGGACAGAGGAAAGGAAGCATGGGAAAATCATTCAAAGCTACAAATGTGCTGATCTATTTTGTTGTTCACTAGGGAAACACTGGTCTCCCTATGACAAATTAGACCTTTACAAAATGTGCAATGAATATCAACCTTCCGAAATCGAGGGTTGATTTCCAGAGGGCCAGCAAAAGGAGATTCTCCCCCCACAGATGAAGGGCTCACCTGACCTGCAGAAGAAGGAGTCTGCCCTGCAGATGATGGTCCAGGCTGAGCTGCTGTGGATGTACTGGCTCGTCTTTCTGAAGAGTTACCTCCAAAAAGATGACCATGTGTCCTTCTGTGTACTTCCTGGAGGTGTCTCTTCATGGTGTGATTCCCAAAGGAATACTTCCTGTTAGGATTACCTCTAGAAAGTACACGCTTACACAGCTTGCAAGTAACTAAGGGTGCATTCACCTTTTGCTGGCCTTCTGGAAAAGTAAAATACTCCCAAACGTAAGAAGGCTTTACTTTCCTCGCTCTCTGCCTCAAGACAGTGCTGCTGGTGCTAGCCTCACTCTCAGAAGAGCTCTGCTGTTCTGCCATCGTATCCCAAAGACAAACCAGCTCCTTCTCCCAAGGGATCACAAGCAGAAATGAGGGGAATGGGTGTGGTGTAGGAGAGTTCTAGAACTGAAAGTAGTTTCAACCAATCAAAAGTTGTGTTTCAAGATCACATGACCTACCGTACGCTTACGGTACGCTTACGGTACGCTTACGGCAAAAAGTACGCGTGCGCGTAAAAAAGACACGCGCTTGCGCGCATGCGCATAACAGTCATTTCCCGGCACTTCCGCGTAACGTGCGCGTGTTGCGTAAGCGCGCACGCGTCCCACGCGCAGTACGCGCGGCTACGCAAAGTACGTAACTATGCGCAAGCAGCGTAGATAGATTACGGACGTTGCGTAAACCGTACGCTTACCGTGAGCTTACGGTACGCGTACTATAAAAAAAAAATAAAAAAAAAAAAAAAAAATCTGGAAATACATTTTACATGTTTATTTTAAAAAATATATATAAAAAAAATATTTAAGGATTTTAAAAATTTAAGCATAGTCTTTATAAAAGATAAGAAAATTAAATTAAAAATATGTTTGAAAAAAATGAAGAATAAAAGAAAAAAATAGCATTTAAAAAACCTTGCAAATTCACTGAAAAAACCATGGGTTTCACACACGTTATAGTTAGGAATTAGCATTTAAAAAACCTTGAAAATTCACTGAAAAAACCATGGGTTTCACACACGTTATAGTTAGGAATTAGCATTTAAAAAACCTTAGAAATTCAGTGAAAAAACCATAGGTTTCACACATGTTATAGTTAGCTGGACATTTTACTCGTAAAAAACCAATGAAATTGCCCCGTTATAGTTAGTTCAGCTAACTATAACTCGCGCGCCCGCAATGCACTGCTGATGACGTCACATATTACATCACTCATGACATGGTCAGTGACATCACTCATGACATCACTGATGACATCTCAAATGACATCACTGATGACATCACTGATGACATCATCCTTGTGATAGAGTGGCAGACCTCCTCTCACCTTAATATAAGCTTTGATACACACATTCAAAAATAGAGACTAAAAATTTCAAAACAATGGACATACCAATACCAGTTACAACAACCTCTTCAGTAATTCTAAGATCCACATACACATCCACTCATTCACCAACAGTCCTATACAGTCACTCATACATGTACTCACTCATCATATGTACTCATACATCTATACATCCTGTTACACAATGCCACTCATCCATAGAGTTACTCACACACATAGTCACTCATGCTAATAAAGAATAAAACATACATTTACTTGCATATACAGTAATACACACACCACCATACTTACTTCTACGGAAACTTACACATACTTAGTCTTTTAAACAATCACTTATAGAAACACATACTTATTCATACAGGAACTCTTTCAATCTCTCCCTCTCACATATACTCACATATATACACCAATAGTCACATATACTAGTTAAAAACATATGTAGTTACTCCTGAAGACACTATTGAGACAGTCATTCACTCAATAACACACCCATACACACACTCATCCACACATACAGTCCTGCACACATGCTGTCTTCAACACATACAAACAGTGAGTCACTCATTCATGCATCTATGCACTACGTAATACCCCCCACCGTACCATACAGACACTCAGACTGATACTCAAAAAAACAACTAATACCCTATATAGACACCCATGTAGCTACTCACCAACCCATGCAGCCACTTATACACAAAGTGAGAGATACACTTAATCAGTCAGTAACACAATCAATTTTTCAAAAACAAATCATCCATTTAGACACTTATATACACATTTATTCTTCCATCGACCTTGAGATACACATATATAAAACATATTTAATTTTCAGAAAAACACACATTCACTGGATGATGTCATCAGTGATGTCATCAGTGATGTCATTTGAGATGTCATCAGTGATGTCATGAGTGATGTCACTGACCATGTCATGAGTGATGTAATATGTGACGTCATCAGCAGTGCATTGCGGGCGCGCGAGTTATAGTTAGCTGAACTAACTATAACGGGGCAATTTCATTGGTTTTTTACGAGTAAAATGTCCAGCTAACTATAACATGTGTGAAACCTATGGTTTTTTCACTGAATTTCTAAGGTTTTTTAAATGCTAATTCCTAACTATAACGTGTGTGAAACCCATGGTTTTTTCAGTGAATATATATATATATATTACCTACTGGCGGTCGCCAGTAGGTAGTTATAGTTAGGACCGTGTTTCCATAGGAAATCTCAAAATTCTATTTTGAATAACTTTGGCGCCGGTTGACGAATCCTCGCGAAATTTTCAAAACTAATGGGGCGCTCCGCTCAGCTCCTACCCTGAAAGTCTCGGGGGGATTCGTCAAGCGGGGACCGAGAAAAAGGGGGGGTCCCAAAACGCGTTTTCCCCATGCATTTTTCCATAGGGACTTTAGTCGCAGCTACAGCCCGAACGGCTGAACAGAATTATGTGAAATTTGGCAGAGAGGTAGCCATAAGGTCCATGAAGTGCCTTTTGCAGGTTTGGTGTAAATCTGTTCAGTATTTCCTGAGAAATTTGCATTTAAATCAATATATATATCTGTAAGCGCGAAGCGTGCGCGCACTGAGCAAGTACTGTGCGCGCACCTTGCCGTGCGCGAGCGCACTTCTGATTGGTTGTTAGATGTCAGTAAACATTCGAATCGGTGGAAATCAGGAAGCGGCGGCCGCCATTTTGTCTCTCGCATAAAGAGGGGGTGATAAACAAAGGGGAAGAACTTGAAAAGGGGGCAGAGTGGGGAGATATTGACCCACTAGGCATTGTAAGGGGGTCACAGTAGGACCTTGTAGGGCAAAAAAAAAGATTTATATTTTGAAAAAAAATATCGCCGAGTGCGCGCACCCAGCGCACACCCGAAAAAAAACTTTTAAAAAAAAATAAGAAAAAATCGCATTTAAGTGTTTAGATATAAGGTGGCTCTAAAAAGAGCCCTTGTGTTTATTGTTTGTTTTTTGGTACCTACAAGTAAGTACCGATGCAGAGTCTAAAGTTCAAGAGGAAGACTCTGTTGCCTTCATCAGTGAAGTGTACACCATCTCCTCTATAAATGTCTTGCATGTTGTAACGCAAGTTGTTGTGGTATATAGAACCCATACCATAGTCTCTGAGGAAAGCAGAAATAGATTTGTTGACGTGCTTCCTTGCTTTGTCAATCTGCGGACAAAATTGGTTGGACCAGTTCCACTTTTGCCTTTGGCATATGTTAGAATATACGAAGGCAGTTTGTGGAAAAAGTGACATCAATTGCACAAAGGTGTCCTTAATATGCATTTCCAGACCTACCCCAGTTAAAGTGCCTAGGTCATTTCCACCACAGTGCACAATAATAAGGTTAGGCTGTGGGAGATGTAGAAAGGTTTTCACCAAAGGCATTAATTGGTGCCACTTTAACCCTCTCTGACCAATCCATTTAATGTCTACATTTGGCAAAGCAAGGTCTCTCACCATACCTCTTTTTACTGCAAATTTTTCACTCCAGAAGACATAGCTGTGACCTACAATCCACACTGTGAACATCTTCCAAGGAGATCTGGATGCACTCAGGAGGTGTCTTTCAGTAGAAAGGCAATATGAAATGAAAGACAGTTGAAAAATGGAGGCACACATAGTTTTTTTTAATAAAAAGAACTCATTGGCTGTTTCAAACCATTCTACACTAAAAACTAGGCTGTATGTTTACATTTTTAAAAGCATGTATTGTATTGGTTCAGAAAAATGTGTGAACAAAGAACATTAGTTTGGATTTGCTGTTAGGTTTGAAAAGTCAAGCACTCTTGCTCTTTGGAAATGAAACATTGTCTGCTGAACTTCTGACCTCTCTGCTCACACCTGTGTTACATGACCTGTTGCCATGGTAGCAGGCAGAAGTCAAGTTGGGGGAAGGGTACATTTGGAAAGGAGTTGAAGTTTTCAACCAATAGAAATGTGTGATTTCATTTGAAAAAATGTGGGAAGCACTGAGATTTAAAATTAACATGTATATGTGTGAAAAAAGAGAGGGAAACTGTGCCATTAACTGGTTCTGCTGAGAGGAGAGAGGTGTTCAGCTCAGAGATTCTGGTCTGATAAACTACTGTGTGACTGCCACATTTCTTTCACAACTAACTAATTTTAAAGGTGAGTTATGAGTTTGAGAGGGGGTGTTTGTGGTTAATTTAGATATAAAAAAAAGAATTGTGATTATTTGTTTAAAGTTGTGATTTACATTTTCTGTTTTGCAAGATATTTAACTGTTTTGAATATGTAAAATATTATGGAGTATGTTTTCACCATAAGTTAATGTGTACTGGTAACAATGAGGAATACTGTTTTGTGCCTACCATCAAACTATGAGTCTGTGTGCAGAGAAGAATTGTTGACAGAGATGTAATTTGTGTTGCTGTTGAAAACTAAGACTTGCAGTTGAAAGAAAAGGACAGCTTGTTTTTAATTGTGATGGTTAGCATTTAGCAGAAATCACTTTGAAAGAAAAGAGAGGAAAATGGCAGCACATTTGAAAAAAGCATTAGTTCTGTAAGAATTTATAACTCAGGAAAGGGGCAGCCTGTGTTTTGTGCCTACCAACACAGCATGAGTCTGTGTGTATATAGGAATTGTTGTCTGAGATTTAATTTGTGAAGATGTTGTTCAGTAAGAAATGCAGTTCCAGGAAAGGGGCAGCCTGCGTTATGTGCCTAAAATGATGGCATGACTCTGTGTGCACACAGGAAATGTGGGCAGAGATTTAATTTATGAAGTTGTTGTTCAGTAAGAAATGCAGTCCCAGGAAAGGGGCAGCCTGTGTTATGTGCGTAAAATGATAGCATGAGTGTGTGCGCACAGGAATTGTGGGCAGAGATTTAATTTGTGAAGATGTTGTTAAGTAAGAAATGCAGTCCCAGGAAAGGGGCAGACTGTTGTGATTACACAAATTAACCCTTAGCACACATGCACTGTTACATACATCCCTGCAGTCTTCATGCAGTTCTGGAAGTCTCTTTGCTCATCTGTCTTGCATAAGACATTACACAGTGTTCAGAAACACACTCTTGGCACACACGCAGCAGCTTCTCCAACACTCTCATGTGTAGTACTCAGCTCTGTGTGCTGTTTCAGATAGCACTGTGTAATGCAAACACATTCAACGTCAGCAAGGCTTCATTTAAATTGATCTAGTCTAATCACTCACCCTGTAACACATGGTCATTGTCTTAAGGAGCTGTTAGGACATGTGCTGTTTTCTGCTTCTGTAAATGATAAGGGAAATGTATCAGGCTGTAACAGTAATTTGGTACTATTCAGGGACACTGTTTTGTTCCAAAAAACATAGCATGAGTCTGTGTGCGCACAGGAATTGTGGGCAGAGATTTAATTTGTGAAGATGTTGTTCAGTAAGAAATGCAGTCCCAGGAAAGGGGCAGCCTGTGTTATGTGCGTAAAAAGATGGCATGAGTCTGTGTGCACACAGGAATTGTGGGCAGAGATTTAATTGATGAATTTGTTGTTCAGTAAGAAATGCAGTCCCAGGAAAGGGGCAGCCTGTTGTGTTTACACAAATTATCCCTTAGCACACATGCACTGTTACATACATCCCTGCAGTCTTCATGCAGTTCTGGAAGTCTCTTTGCTCATCTGTCTTGCACCAGACAATACACAGTCTTCAGAAACACACTCTTGGCACACACGCAGCAGCTTCTCCAACACTCTCATGTGTAGTACTCAGCTCTGTGTGCTGTTTCAGATAGCACTGTGTAATGCAAACACATTCAACATCAGCAAGGCCTCATTTAAACTGATCTAGTCTAATCACTCACCCTGTAACACATGGTCATTGTCTTAAGGAGCTGTTAGGACATGTGCTGTTTTCTGCTTCTGTAAATGATAAGGGAACTCTATCAGGCTGTAACAGTAATTTGGTACTATTCAGGGACACTGTTTTGTTCCAAAAAACATAGCATGAGTCTGTGTGCGCACAGGAAATGTGGGCAGAGATTTAATTTGTGAAGATGTTGTTCAGTAAGAAATGCAGTCCCAGGAAAGGGGCAGCCTGTGTTATGTGCGTAAAAAGATGGCATGAGTCTGTGTGCACACAGGAATTGTGGGCAGAGATTTAATTTGTGAAGATGTTGTTCAGTAAGAAATGCAGTCCCAGGAAAGGGGCAGCCTGTTGTGTTTACACAAATTATCCCTTAGCACACATGCACTGTTACATACATCCCTGCAGTCTTCATGCAGTTTTGGAAGTCTCTTTGCTCATCTGTTTTGCACCAGACAATACACAGTGTTCAGAAACACACTCTTGGCACACACGCAGCAGCTTCTCCAACACTCTCATGTGTAGTACTCAGCTCTGTGTGCTGTTTCAGATAGCACTGTGTAATGCAAACACATTCAACGTCAGCAAGGCCTCATTTAAATTGATCTAGTCTAATCACTCACCCTGTAACACATGGTCATTGTCTTAAGGAGCTGTTAGGACATGTGCTGTTTTCTGCTTCTGTAAATGATAAGGGAACTGTATCAGGCTGTAACAGTAATTTGCTACTATTCAGGGACACTGTTTTTTTCCAAAAAACATAGCATGAGTCTGTGTGCGCACAGGAATTGTGGGCAGAGATTTAATTTGTGAAGATGTTGTTCAGTAAGAAATGCAGTCCCAGGAAAGGGGCAGCCTGTTGTGTTTACACAAATTATCCCTTAGCACACATGCACTGTTACGTACATCCCTGTAGTCTTCATGCAGTTCTGGAAATGTCCTTGCTCATGTCTCTTGCAGCTGACAATACATAGTCTGCAGAAACACACTCTTGGGACACACGCAGCAGCTTCTCCAACACTCCCATGCGTACTACTCAGGTCTGTGTGTAATGCAAACACATTCAACGTCACCAAGGCCTCATTTTCTTTCCTCTACTCTAAACACTCACTCAGGTTGCAGATACTTATGGTATGAAGTAGCTGTTAGGAAATGTGCTCTTTTCTGCCTCTGTGATTTTCCAGGTAAAATGTGTAAGGCTGTAACAGCAATTATCACTTGATCTACCAGAGTAGTAAATGTGCTTTGAATTTGCAAATCAAATTCTGTTTTCTGCTTAGAAGCACACCATGAGGCTGTGTGTGCACAGGAATTGTGGCCACAGATATAATTTGTGTTGCAGTTGTTCTGTTAAAAAATGCACTTGCAGGAAAGGGGTAGCTTGTTTTTTTTCAACTGTGGTGGTTAGTACTGTGCACAAATTAGTAAATCACAAATGAGAGACAAATGGAAAAACATTTGAAATAAATGAAAAGTAAAAAAAAATATTTTAATGAATTATAATTACAAAAAGGATTTTTTTTTAGTTCCTTGCAGGTATTGCTGAGCAACAGTGAAAAAAAAAATGCCTTTAAGGACAAGAAAAAGGAAAGAAAAGCAACAACAAGTATATCTGGACAAAACTGGGGGAAAAAAATAGCAGGAGAAGCTGGTGATGGCAAAAAGAAAAAGTCTACTGGTAAGCAGAGCAGAGATTTCTTAAAAAAGATTTTCAAAAAACAAAAAAATGGCAAAAATAACTGTAAAACAAAGAGAGTTTTATGTACAAAGCAACAACACAGTCAACAGCAAAAAAAAAAGCTAATGTACAATCAGAAGTATGTCAAACAGATTTAACACGAAAATTAGATTTTAAAAACATTCGTCGAAAAATGTTTCAGAGAAGAGTGATGTTAAATTTGCTAAAGGATGTGAAAAAATATAAGAAAAAATCAAAATTTATTAAGAAAAAAAAATGTATAGAAAATATTGTAAGTAAGGCTTTGGAAATAAAAAGAAAACTTTTTATTCTAATTTTGAATAGGATGCGTAGATTAGAAAAATTAGTGAATGCAATGAAGTCACAAAGCAAAAGGAAAAGAGAAGTGAAAAAAAGTTACTTTTGTAAAGTGTTCTTGGGAGAATGGAAACACAGTTCAAGTACTGAACCATTTTTTTATGAAGAGAGTTATCTTCAAAGTAATAGTTTGTTTCATGCAGTGGACACCAATGGTAGAGCATATGAAGTTAAGGATGGTTGTGTGATGCAAAAAGAGAAAATGGTCCCAAGAAATGAGGAAGAAGTAATGGCTGCTGAGGCTATGGGGAGACGTCCATAAGCCCCAGTGTACACTTGGAACTGTAGTAGTATTTGTACTGTGCGTCAGGAATCTATTGATAAATTACGTGACTTTCTAAGAGAATATAGTAAAAAGAGTGTAAAACAGAAGATGAAGGTGCTTCAAACACTAGATCCATGCAGAGTGAGAGAAAATACTGGTTTGCAGGGACATTCTCTGGCTTGTCTATCTAGAAAAGTGTGTAAAAGTGTTTTTCATCATTTTAGGATGCTGGCTGTTCATCATACTGAAATGAGAAAGTTTGTGAGAACATTGTATTTTGCTAAAAGTCCAGCAGTAAAGTTGAATGAGTTGAATAATGCTCTGTTCCGTGGATCTGTATCAGATGTAGTGAAGGTTACTGATGAGATTCAGTTTTGTTACTTTGGTCCAGAACAAGAAAGTGCAGAAAAGGACACAGTAACTGAGGAAAATGAGGAACAGAATGTAGAACTCATTATTACTAAACATTTTGAGGATGAAATGACAAAATTTACTATCACCTCTAATGAAAGACCAAATATTACTTGTATTTGTTGCCGCAGAAGTCATTATAAAATTCAAACAAGGAGTGTTGATCTGTATTAAAAAAAAGTGAAAATGAAGATAATTATAAGTGGAAGGATTTTGCAACATATATATTTCTTGAAAATTGTTTTGAATTGGGTGAAGATCAGCGTATTTGTAAATACTGTTATAATAAGTTAGAAGAAAATAGAATGCCGACTAGAGCTGTACATAATAATTTAGAATTGGATGCTATTCCTGCCGAACTTTCTGAATTAAATACATATGAGTCTATACTCATTCAATGTGTTCATCCGTTCCAGACCATAGTACGTATGGAGCCCAAAACTGGTAAATTACCTCCTTCTGATTTACTGAGAGGTTTAAAAGGAAGAGTGGTGTATTTGCCCTTGGATTTGAAAAAAAATATGGAAACTATTGATGCAGATACTTTGGAAACTGAACCATTAGTAATTCTGGTTAATGGTGTACCTACAAAGAATAAGAAGATTTGGCAAGAGCTGGTGGATGTACGAAAAGTACAAAGAGCAAATTTGTATTTGAAAAAAAATAATAAATGGTATGAATCAATTTATATAGAAGAAGAAGAAGAAGATTTACAAGAAGACACAGAAACACCAACTGGTCAAATTGAAAAAGTGGACAAGTCAAAGGAAGAAGAAATTTATGAACATTTTAGCATACATCCTCTTCATTCAAAAGAAGTTATGGGAGACACTATTGATCTGTTTCAGATTAAGAAAGCAAAAGGAACTCCCGTGAGTGTATGGGAGGAGAGCTTGGAAGCTCGATGTTTTCCCCAGCTGTTTCCTACAGGAAAAGGAGGACGATACGATGAACGTCCAGAACAGATTCCAGCTTCTGAGTATCGGACTACAAGACTATATGCAGAAGATCCAAGATTTCGTCAAAGTATTCCTTATTTGTTCCATCTTTTATTTGAAAGTGACTTGTCTGCATTATCTTATGCAGTAAATCACATTTTAAAAAGTGGAGTACATTTAAAAATGTGTCTGCTAAGGATTTTATGGAGAAAGTGCAGCACCGAGATGATCATTTGGAAACACAACTGATCAATTTGATGGCTTGTCAGCGTGGGACAAATGAATATTGGTACCGACGCCTTGGTGAATTAAAATGCATGTTACGGAATTTAGGAACTCCAACATGGTTCCTTACCCTAAGCTGTGCCGAGTACGCTTGGGATGATTTACTGGATTTTCTAAGAGAGGCAAATTCAAACATTAAAAACATTGAATACAAGACAGCTGGAGAACTGTGCTCTTTGGATCCAGTTAATGTTTGCAGATATTTCAATCATAGATTTGAGGCTATGATGTCCTTTATCTGCAATAAAAAAAATACACCTCTTGGAGAAGTAGTGGATTTCTTTTGGAGAAAAGAGTACCAGGCAAGAGGTGCTCCTCATATTCATATGCTGTTGTGGATCAAGGATGCTCCAAAGTTTGGAACAGATACTGATGAAGCAGTGTTATCTTTCATTGAAGAATATGCAACATGTGCTATACCTAAAAGCACAGAAGAGACAAAGTTAAAAGAGCAAGTTTTACGTTTCCAAAGTCATCGGTGTGGAAAATACTGTCGACGGAAGTACAAGACGAAAGATAAATTCTACACAAAGTGTCGATTTGGATTTCCTAGACCTGTTCTTTCAAAAGGAAGAGTCAACAGTTTTATGTCAGCTGTGCGACATACTATAACCAGAAAATCTCCCAAAAATACCTACAACCTAAAAAGAAATGAAGAGTCAAAATTTATAAATGACTTCAACCCAGTCATTTTATCCATGTGGAATGCTAAAATGGATATTCAGTATGTGGCAGACAATTCTATTGCTGTTGCTCGGTATGTCACATCTTACATCACTAAATCTGAGAAAACAGAATTGAAGGAAATGTGGGAAGAGATTTCTCACGAGAAGACTGTCAGTAAGAAGCTGTACAGTTTCAGTTTAAAGATGTTATCGCATCGAGAAATTGGATCCTACGACTGCTCAGATAGGTTATCATCTGCAAGTCTTTACTCGAAATCCAGAAGAATAATTTGGGTAAGCTTAGGCCTTGCAGGAATGAGAAATCGGGTACTGAAATCTGTTGGAGAAATTGAATATTTGGCCGAGAATGACCCAGAAAGTACAGATATTTTGAAATCAAACATGTTGGACACATATTACCCAAAGAGAAGTCATCATCTTGAGAACATGTGTCTCTATGAAGTGCTGCAGAACTACATTTATTCACGGAAAGCCACAGAAGACATCAACAATGGAAAATATAAAGCCATTGGTGAGGAAGGATGTTTGGTGAAGCAAACAAAAGGAAGTTTGATAAATCACAGGAAGCTCAGTTGCGAAACTACTGACAAAAATGAATTTTACTACTTGGCTCTTTTATAGCTGTTTAAACCATGGCGTTCAGAGGACGAACTACTGGGAGAATTTCAAAGCTATGAAGATTCTTTTAATGCTAGCAAAGACAGTATAGAATGCAGTACTTTCTCAACTTATGTCCAAATGTTAAATGAAGAAAATGAACAGGAAGCAAAAATTGCAGCTGAAGTAGCTAGAGACAGTTCTCAAGACAGCCAAAGTTCAGTAACACTTAGTCAAGATCCCCTAGGACAACCGATCATAGAAAATGAAGCTGTAATAGCCATGACTGAAGTAGAAACGGCTATGAATCAAGCACAGGAAGATTCAATCGACTTACTAAATCTGGAACAACAACTGAATGAAGAACAAAAAGAAATTTATGAAGAAGTCATCAAAAAAATTGATCATGGATTACTACATGAAAAGAAAGAGTGCTCATGCACATCATTTGAACCAATCAGGATGTATGTGAGTGGACAAGCTGGAACTGGTAAAAGTTTCTTAATAAAAGTCATCAGAAGCTACCTACAGCAAAAAACAGCTTCAAATTTGTCTTGTGTGGTAACTGCTCCAACTGGGTTAGCAGCCTATAACATAAAAGGAATTCCCTTACATCTCTTGCTAATGTTACCAGTGGAGCATGAGAACAAAATAGAATACCACAAGCTAACTGGAGAAGCATGCCTCGAAGTTTCAAGAGTGTTGAAGAAGATGCAAGTTCTCATTATTGATGAGGTGAGCATGGTTTCAAATTTAATGCTTGCCTTTGTGCATTTAAGAATACAACAAATTCTTAAGAGAGACTATGACGTGTTATTTGGAGGTAAACACGTTATAGTTTTTGGGGATCTTCTGCAGCTCACTCCAGTTAAAGGACAACCAGTGTTTAATACTGTGACACATGAAGACACGAAGAAGTCATTAGGAAGCATTGGTAATGCGAATATTTGGTCGTTCTTTGAGTACAAAGAACTCACTACCAATATGAGACAAGCAAACTGTGAGAAGTTGGCCTGATATGTAGTGCTCACTATTCTAGTGATCACTGTGTATCATTCCAAACGACCCTTATTGATGATTGGTTGTAAGTCAACCGTTTAGACCAGCTATCCTAGTAGCGTGGATACGAGCAGTCTTTAGGCTAAACTCTAGAGGGCGTGTTAAGCCAGCTGTTTACCATCACATATACCCCTTGAACACCAAGTGAAAGGACACCACACAAGTTGTTATGAAAATAAAAGGATATTTATTTATAACAAGACTACCCTGGCTCTTTATGAGTCAGGGAGCTAAGCACACTACAAAACTCTTAGGAAAATACTTCAGTTGCACAATTTACACAAATGCCCGAGGGGCACGAGAAACCATCTACACTAACAGTGAAATGCGAATGGTTAGAGTCTGGAGGTACTGATTCCGGAGTGATCCGATCAGTGGGACTAAACGAAAAAGGAACTGGACACTTGTAGAGCGAACCTGCGATGGAGCACCGAGATGCTCGAGTTACCTAGCCCGGAGGCTGCGGCTGCGTGAAGTTCGGCAAGATGTCGGGAGTCCTCGTGTAGTCTCAGGAGCCTGAAAGAAGAAGTTGCTGGCAGGCGACCAGTGACGATGTTCGGAGCGATCCAAGCCTGGATCGGTGATGAAGGAAACCTGAAAGCAGAGGGGACTCAGTTCTCAACCGCTAGCCAGCGATCGTGTGGGTACCAGGAGGGTACCGGCTGAAGTCACCTCGACCAGGTGAGTGGGTGACGTCGGACTCGGCTGTTCCTCGGACCAGGAGGCGCGGCGGCGACCAGGATGGAGGGCGAGCTGTCCCACGAAGGTGTCTGCTGTCGATGATGCTGGGCCCAGGCAGGGGCAGCGGATCTTGGCAGTGGCAACCCAAGCGGGGGAGTCAAGATGGCGTCGGGAGTGGACCAGGAGGGTCCGTGGTATTCCTCTGGTGAAGGGGAGCAAGAGCCAGTCTGGAGCAACCAGACTAGTGATGAAACAATCGTGGTGCGCCGTGAAGAGGGCCACAAGCCGGTCGGCAAGTGGTCGAACAACGCGGTGAACAACAAGGAGCGGAAGGGCCCCCACGCAGATCTCGGGGATGCTGGGGAGGCAGACTTCGATGCTGGAGCTGCTCAGGGTTAGGGCTTCTCAAACCCTAGGTGCACTCACTCGAGGGTCCCTCGGTGGGCGTGCTAGATAAGCGTCGTGCAGGTTCTGAAGATAGCCGGTCCCGCAGGTCTCGTCACACCTACGACTCTCAGCTGGGCCGATGAGGTAGGTAAAAGGTCAGAGATGGCAGGGTACTCGGGTCTCGTCGAGCTGGGCAGTCTTGATCCGTAGGAGAGACTTACAGCAAACCGCAAGCGCTTAGATGGTGCCTGCTGGTGCAGGGTGGCTACTCCTTAGCCACAAGGGAGAGTCTTCAGAAATAGTCAAGAGTTCCTTTCGTGGAAAGTAGTTCGTGATTCGGAGTTATCCGATTATCTGATTATCCAATTTGGGAAGGGGACTCGCTCCTACCTTTATTCTAAGAAAAGGGGCTGGCCCGTGACTAGGTTCTACCTATGGGTGGAGCCAGGAGGGGGGTGGTTACACCCCTATCCTTTGTCCGGCTTCGCGCCAGCTCAGGGGCTGGTGTGCCCCCGAAACTGGTTTGAGCCGGGCTATGCACAGTGAGCACCGGGGTGCCACTGGCAATCACCTTCCTTTCAGCCCTGCCTACCTGGGATACACAAACCCTGTCTGGGACGGTGCTAACACCGCCCTCGACAGGAAACCCTTTGTCCAAGCTCCCCTTGCTGGAAGGTCCCCCAGCAGCAGGAGGTCAGACTTGTGTCTGGTGGCAGCATCCATTTTGTGATGCTGAGGCTTGAGTCAACTTTAACCGGGGTTCAAGGTTACTTCCATGTCGTGTCCCTCTAAAAGGGGGGAATGCTAACCCCGTCACCAGGACTGGCGAGGGGTTCGTATTCCCATTCGTATGACACCTTACTCGACATGTATAGGTGATGCGATGCCAAAGTTAGCAAATAACCGCAAGGATTATAATGCATTAAAAGTAGTTGGCCCGCGTCACCATGGAACGGCTATTAGGACTTGGTTCCGCAAGCCGTCGACGGGCTCAGCTCGCGCCAGAGCACCGTCCCACATGATTCCCTGCACTCTGCCTTCAGGATTGATAAGGCCTGCTATAGGAGTGACTGATAGGAATCCATGTGTCCATTTTAGGGTTTAGGTGTAGGAATACTACACCTACAGCAACGGGTGATTACACCACGTGGCCCCAGCTGTCGTGCAGCCAGTTGTGTCAGATTTGGGCGGCCATTCCAGGGGTGGCATAATACATGCTTCAGCCCCTGGTAGGCCCTGGGTACACCGATGCCCTGGATACCTGTGGTATGCTGAGACAGGGACTGACAAGGCGGCCCAGTTCCAATTAGTGGATGCACCTAACGTACATGTGTGTTAATTTCGAGAGAGAACAGCTAGGCTGTGGGTCTGATTGGCAGGCCCACAGCCAGAGAAAGTCGTAAACCAATGAAGCAAAAGCAAAAAAATCTGGGTGATCATAGGATTGCAGACCCTACTCTCCTACATGACCCCCCCCCAAACTTTGGGACAATAAGCTAACCTTGACCAGGTGAGTCTTCTTGCTCTAAGTGGAAATACCTGGAGAGCCCATCTGCATTGCCATGATCAGTGCCAGGTCTATGCTCCACTGTGAAGTCCATCCCCTGTAGGGAAATGGACCACCTAAGTAGTTTGGGGTTTTCACCCTTCATTTGATTTAGCCACAAGAGGGGCTTATGGTCGGTCTGAATCTTGAAGTGAGTGCCAAACAAGTATGGCCTCAACTTCTTCAGGGCCCAAACCACAGCAAAGGCCTCCCTCTCAATAGCTGACCAATTCTTCTCTCTGGGGGTCAGCCTCCTGCTAATAAAAGCTATGGGCTGGTCATGACCATCAAAATTCAGTTGCGATAGAACAGCTCCCACACCCAGCTCCGAAGCGTCTGTTTGGACAATGAATGGTTTGGAGTAGTCTGGACTCTTTAGGATAGGTGCTGTGCACATGGCCTGCTTTAGGTCATCGAATGCCTTCTGACAGCTTGCTGTCCACTGAACTTTTTTTGGCATCTTTTTACTTGTCAGGTCGTTTAGCGGGGTCACAATGGATCCATAATTTCTGACAAATTTCCGGTAATAACCAGTCAGGCCCAAGAAAGCACGAACCTGAGTCTGGGTGGTTGGAGGAGCCCAGTCCTGGATGGCCTGTATTTTGCTCTCCAATGGTTGAACCTGGCCTCCACCTACAAGGTGGCCCAGGTATACAACCTGTGTCTGCCCTATCTGGCACTTGGTGGCCTTGATAGTGAGGCCTGCATTCTGCAGGGCCTCTAACACTTTCCTCAGGTGGACCAGGTGATCCTCCCAGGTGGAGCTAAAGACAGCGATATCGTCCAGATACGCCGCACAGAAGTCGTCCAACCCAGTGAGAACTCGATTCACCAGCCTTTGGAAGGTGGCAGGTGCATTTTTCAAACCAAAGGGCATTACCACGAACTGATAATGCCCACCCGGGGTAGAAAATGCTGTTTTGGGCTTGGCCTCCTCAGCTAACCTGATTTGCCAATACCCAGCTGTCAGGTCAAACGTACTTAAGTAGTTGGCCGAGGCCAACCGGTCGATAAGTTCGTCTGCTCTTGGTATCGGGTG
Organism: Triturus cristatus; assembly: GCF_964204655.1. Lineage (NCBI taxonomy): Eukaryota > Metazoa > Chordata > Amphibia > Caudata > Salamandridae > Triturus > Triturus cristatus. Next base: position 302,554,673 of record NC_140579.1, on the reverse strand, counting down.
GGCGTCGGTCTTAGTGACCGCATTGAGACCTCTGTAGTCCACGCAAAACCTCATCTCTTTCTTACCGCCCTGGGTGTGAGGTTTCGGCACGAGCACTACGGGACTAGCCCAGGGGCTGTCCGAGGGTTCAATGACTCCCAGCTCCAACATTTTCTGCACCTCTGTCTTGATGCAGTCTCTGACATGATCAGGTTGCCGATAGATTTTACTCTTTACGGGCAGACTGTCCCCAGTGTCGACCTCGTGGGTACACCACTTGGTCTGACTGGGTGTCAGAGAGAACATATGTCGAAAGGATTGAAGAACCTGTTTACAATCCTCTTGTTGATGTCCAGAGAGGCTGCCACAAAAGACAACACCATCTACTGATCCATCGTCAGGGTTCTGAGAGAGCAGGTCTGGGAGAGGGTCACTCTCCTCCTCCTGTCCCTCATCTGTGGCCATGAGCAAGCCCATGCCCTCCCTGTCGACATATGCCTTGAGCCTGTTTACATGGAGCACCCTGTGGGGGCTCCGGGGAGTTCCCAGGTCTACCAGGTAGGTGACCTCTCCCTTTTGCTCAATGATCGTGTGGGGCCCAGACCATTTGTCTTTGAGTGCTGCTGGGGCCACTGGCTCCAGCACCCACACCTTCTGTCCAGGCTGGTACACAGTCAGGACAGCCTTTTGGTCGTGCCAAGCTTTCTGTAATTCTTGGCTCGCCTCAAGGTTTTTAGACGCCTTTTCCATGTACTCCGCCATCCGCGAGCGGAGACCGAGCACATAGTCCACAATGTTTGATGCCGGCTTTCTGAGAGGTCTCTCCCATCCTTCCTTTACCAAACAAAGGGGTCCCCTTACAGGATGTCCGAACAGAAGCTCAAAAGGGCTGTAGCCAACCCCCTTCTGCGGGACCTCTCTGTAGGCGAACAAGAGGCAGGGTATCAGGACATCCCATCTCCGCCGAAGCTTTTCAGGTAGTCCGTGAATCATCCCTTTTAGGGTCCTATTGAATCTCTCAACAAGCCCATTGCATTGTGGGTGATAGGGTGTGGTGAACTTGTAGTTGACACCACATTCCTTCCACATAGCAGTCAGATATCCCGACATGAAGTTTGCACCTCTGTCTGAGACGACCTCCTTAGGGAAGCCCACTCTGGAGAACACTCCAAGTAGGGCCCGTGCCACCACAGGTGCCGTAGTGGTCCTAAGGGGAATAGCTTCAGGATACCTGGTGGCGTGGTCCACCACCACCAGTATAAACTTGTGCCCTGATGCTGTCTGGGGTTCCATTGGTCCGACAATGTCGATCCCCACTCGTTCAAAGGGTACCCCCACCACTGGTAGTGGTATGAGGGGGGCCTTTGTCGTGCCACCTGACTTACCACTGGCTTGGCAAGTGACACAGGAGCGGCAAAACTCCTTCGTATCTTCGGACATGTGGGGCCAGTGAAAGTGTGGAACAATTCTGTCCCAAGTCTTATTCTGGCCTAAGTGACCTGCAAGGGGAATCTCGTGGGCCAAGGTGAGAAGGAAACCTCTCAGAGACAAGGGGATGACCAGCCTCCTGGTCGCACCAGGTTTGGGGTCTCTTGCCTCAGAGTACAGGAGTCCATCGTCCCAGTACACTTTGTGGGTACCTGTGGCGTTCCCTGCAGCCTCAGCAGCGGCCTGCTGTCTGAGGGGTTCAAGTGAGGGGCAGTCTAACTGTGCCTTCCCCAGGTCTTCCCTGGAGGGTCCCCCTGAGCCCAGAAACTCAACCTGACCAGGTTCAAGCTCTTGCGGCTCATTTTCCCTCAGTTCTTTAAGGTCAGCCTCCTCGGAGACTTGATCCACGACCTGGGGCAAGGGGGAAGGCGAAGCCTTACCCTTACTGCTCCTTTTCTTGGAAGGTGTCTGGTCCGTTCTTCCAGGATCCAGCACCTGTTCAGTGGGGCATCTTTTGGCCTGTGACCTGGTCACAGCAAGGACATGTGCTGGCAAACCTAACATTTCCATGTGAGTCCTCTGCTCCACTTCTGACCATTGTGACGTTTCCAAATCATTGCCCAACAGACATTCTACGGGGAGGTCTGAACTAACCACAACCTTTTTCGGGCCACTTACCCCTCCCCAGGAGAAATCAACAACTGCCATACTGTGATTGGTAGTGACGTTGCTGGCATTGGTCACTAGGTAACTGGTACCTAGCATGATCTGTTCAGGGTCCACGAAGTTAGGCGTCACCATGGTGACACTGGCACACGTGTCCCTGTAGGCCTGAGCCACTCTTCCATTTATCAAAGGTGTCTGCCTGTATTTGCCCAAAGTATTGGGACTGGCATCAGGGGACATATCCATATCCCCTGTACAGACAAGGACGGCCTGAGTGAGCGTGCCGACTAAGTCGTCACTCCCCTCGGTTCCCAAGGTTAACCCAACTAATGCCTTGGGAGGCGCACTACCACTGCTGACTGTACTAGGGGGCGCAGGTGCCTTAGGGGCTGCAGTGGTAGGAGTTTGCCCTCCTTTCTTGGTGCACTCACTAAACCAGCGAGTCTTACTTTTACAGTATTGGCACCACCTTTTTGACTGGCCTTCTTGAGTCTTCTTCTTATGTGAAGCCTGACCCCCACCCTCTTTGGTTTGTTGGGGACCTGTCGAAGACTTCTGGTCATTTTGTTCGTTCTTGTTACCCTTTTGGTCTGCTTTCTTCTGACCACCCTGGTTCTGATTCTGGTTCTGCTTGACCCTTGTTCTGACCCATCTGTCTGCCTTCTTTCCCAATTCTTGGGGAGAGGTCAGATCCGAGTCGACAAGGTGCTGATGCAACAATTGGTTCTGACAGTTGTTTAAAATCTGTTCTCGCATGATAAGATTGTACAATCCTGTGTAATCAGTAACCTTGCTACCCAGCAACCAGCCTTCCAAAGCCTTAGTGGCACAATCGACAAAGTCAGCCCAATCCTGAGACTGAATTTTCTGGGTGTCCCGGAACAGCACCCGGTACTGTTCCGTGGTTAAGCCGAACCCATCAATCAGTGTGTTCTTCAGGACTTGGTAGTTGTTAGCATCCTCAGCTCTTGTAGTGAGGAGCTTGTCCCTTCCTTTACCTTCAAAGGAAAGCCACAGTATAGCTGCCCACTGACTTGGGGGGACGCACTGGACAGTGCAGGCCCTCTCCAAGGCAGTTATCCACTTGTGGATGTCGTCCCCTTGTTTAAAGGGGGGCACTATTTTACTCAGGTGTCTAGTGTCTATACCCCTGTCTTTCTCTCTATTGAGAATGCTGCCACCAGTGGGATCTAACCCACTTAATTTCTGCTCTCGGGCCAAGGCAAGTCTTTCTTTGGCGAGGGCAAGTTCTTCCCGCTCGATCCTCAGATTGACCTCCCGCATCTTCGCTTCATGCTCCCTCCTCTGAGGGGAAGTCATTCCTCTCTGAGAAGGTGCCTGAGAGACATGTGTATGAACCGATCTGCCAGAGCCTCTGGAGAGAGACCTAGCTCGTCCGTTCCCAAGGTTAAGCCTGCTTGAGCGTGGGCCCGGGGCTCCCCCAGTTCCATTCTCATGCCTGCTTAAGTTGGTCCTTGTAAGCCTGCCGACTACCACTGGACCTTTGTCTGCCTCGTCTCCCGATAACTCGTCCTCGTCCTCCTCCTCTGTGTGGAGGTCGAGGTCTGGGTCACCGAGGGTTCCCTCTAAGGGAGGCATGTTCCCATCTGCACTGGGGGGACCTGGGTTAGAGGACCTCCTAGCATCGTACGCCTCTAAGAGACCTATCAGTATTGCGATGGTAGGGTTAGAACCCTGGTTTAGCTTCCTGGAGGCACACAGTTGTCTCATCTCCTTGAAGCTAAGAGTTGCATATCGTGACACGACCTGTGGAGGGTCACTGACCACTAGGGGAGTCCCTGCAGACTCTCCGTGGACCGACATGCTTTTCTAGTGAGGTGTAAGTGTTGCACCTACCTACACTATGGGTTTACCTACTGATCCCTTGCTAAGAGTTGTAGTCAGGGTGTGCTAAGCCCTGTTACACTACAACAGCCGGTTCAGTAGAACTCGGAGTATTCTAAGTTAAGTTATATGTACCTGGGTACTTATGTGATCTTTCACTGCGATATTCTTAGGATACGTGTGTGGTAAAACAACAGCAAGCTCAAATCCCAACCGCTGCTCACCAATGTGAGAAGTTGGCCTGATATGTAGTGCTCACTATTCTAGTGATCACTGTGTATCATTCCAAACGACCCTTATTGATGATTGGTTGTAAGTCAACCGTTTAGACCAGCTATCCTAGTAGCGTGGATACGAGCAGTCTTTAGGCTAAACTCTAGAGGGCGTGTTAAGCCAGCTGTTTACCATCACATCTACCCCTTGAACACCAAGTGAAAGGACACCACAAAAGTTGTTATGAAAATAAAAGGATATTTATTTATAACAAGACTACCCTGGCTCTTTATGAGTCAGGGAGCTAAGCACACTACAAAACTCTTAGGAAAATACTTCAGTTGCACAATTTACACAAATGCCCGAGGGGCACGAGAAACCATCTACACTAACAGTGAAATGCGAATGGTTAGAGTCTGGAGGTACTGATTCCGGAGTGATCCGATCAGTGGGACTAAACGAAAAAGGAACTGGACACTTGTAGAGCGAACCTGCGATGGAGCACCGAGATGCTCGAGTTACCTAGCCCGGAGGCTGCGGCTGCGTGAAGTTCGGCAAGATGTCGGGAGTCCTCGTGTAGTCTCAGGAGCCTGAAAGAAGAAGTTGCTGGCAGGCGACCAGTGACGATGTTCGGAGCGATCCAAGCCTGGATCGGTGATGAAGGAAACCTGAAAGCAGAGGGGACTCAGTTCTCAACCGCTAGCCAGCGATCGTGTGGGTACCAGGAGGGTACCGGCTGAAGTCACCTCGACCAGGTGAGTGGGTGACGTCGGACTCGGCTGTTCCTCGGACCAGGAGGCGCGGCGGCGACCAGGATGGAGGGCGAGCTGTCCCACGAAGGTGTCTGCTGTCGATGATGCTGGGCCCAGGCAGGGGCAGCGGATCTTGGCAGTGGCAACCCAAGCGGGGGAGTCAAGATGGCGTCGGGAGTGGACCAGGAGGGTCCGTGGTACTCCTCTGGTGAAGGGGAGCAAGAGCCAGTCTGGAGCAACCAGACTAGTGATGAAACAATCGTGGTGCGTCGTGAAGAGGGCCACAAGCCGGTCGGCAAGTGGTCGAACAACGCGGTGAACAACAAGGAGCGGAAGGGCCCCCACGCAGATCTCGGGGATGCTGGGGAGGCAGACTTCGATGCTGGAGCTGCTCAGGGTTAGGGCTTCTCAAACCCTAGGTGCACTCACTCGAGGGTCCCTCGGTGGGCGTGCTAGATAAGCGTCGTGCAGGTTCTGAAGATAGCCGGTCCCGCAGGTCTCGTCACACCTACGACTCTCAGCTGGGCCGATGAGATAGGTAAAAGGTCAGAGATGGCAGGGTACTCGGGTCTCGTCGAGCTGGGCAGTCTTGATCCGTAGGAGAGACTTACAGCAAACCGCAAGCGCTTAGATGGTGCCTACTGGTGCAGGGTGGCTACTCCTTAGCCACAAGGGAGAGTCTTCAGAAATAGTCAAGAGTTCCTTTCGTGGAAAGTAGTTCGTGATTCGGAGTTATCCGATTATCTGATTATCCAATTTGGGAAGGGGACTCGCTCCTACCTTTATTCTAAGAAAAGAGGCTGGCCCGTGACTAGGTTCTACCTATGGGTGGAGCCAGGAGGGGGGTGGTTACACCCCTATCCTTTGTCCGGCTTCGCGCCAGCTCAGGGGCTGGTGTGCCCCCGAAACTGGTTTGAGCCGGGCTATGCACAGTGAGCACCGGGGTGCCACTGGCAATCACCTTCCTTTCAGCCCTGCCTACCTGGGATACACAAACCCTGTCTGGGACGGTGCTAACACCGCCCTTGACAGGAAACCCTTTGTCCAAGCTCCCCTTGCTGGAAGGTCCCCCAGCAGCAGGAGGTCAGACTTGTGTCTGGTGGCAGCATCCATTTTGTGATGCTGAGGCTTGAGTCAACTTTAACCGGGGTTCAAGGTTACTTCCATGTCGTGTCCCTCTAAAAGGGGGGAATGCTAACCCCGTCACCAGGACTGGCGAGGGGTTCGTATTCCCATTCGTATGACACCTTACTCGACATGTATAGGTGATGCGATGCCAAAGTTAGCAAATAACCGCAAGGATTATAATGCATTAAAAGTAGTTGGCCCGCGTCACCATGGAACGGCTATTAGGACTTGGTTCCGCAAGCCGTCGACGGGCTCAGCTCGCGCCAGAGCACCGTCCCACATGATTCCCTGCACTCTGCCTTCAGGATTGATAAGGCCTGCTATAGGAGTGACTGATAGGAATCCATGTGTCCATTTTAGGGTTTAGGTGTAGGAATACTACACCTACAGCAACGGGTGATTACACCACGTGGCCCCAGCTGTCGTGCAGCCAGTTGTGTCAGATTTGGGCGGCCATTCCAGGGGTGGCATAATACATGCTTCAGCCCCTGGTAGGCCCTGGGTACACCGATGCCCTGGATACCTGTGGTATGCTGAGACAGGGACTGACAAGGCGGCCCAGTTCCAATTAGTGGATGCACCTAACGTACATGTGTGTTAATTTCGAGAGAGAACAGCTAGGCTGTGGGTCTGATTGGCAGGCCCACAGCCGGAGAAAGTCGTAAACCAATGAAGCAAAAGCAAAAAAATCTGGGTGATCATAGGATTGCAGACCCTACTCTCCTACACAAACGACGAAGATTATGCAAGTATTCTGAAAGATATCAGAATTGGACTACTCACAGAAGTTGGCAAAAAAGCATTACAGAGTCGGTTGCTACATAACTTATTTCCAAATGAAGAAATAGTTGCAGAGAAAATATACCAGAACATTGCAGAAAAAAATACTGTAATCTGCTTAATGCCAACACTACGTGAGTGCTCAATATTCAATGAGGAACTTTTGAAATTGGAAAAGGAAGAGATTAAGAAAATGGAAGCAGAGGACAAAATTCAGCATGAAAGAATTACTTTTACATTAACAGGCAAACTGAAAAATAAATTGGATTCACTAGAGAAGAATATTTCCAAAACAGCTGGATTAGAAAAAAATCTATATGTTTGCATGAATTGTCGACTGATTTAAGGAGAAATTTGGATGTAGAAAAAGGTTTAGTGAATGGAGCTATAGGAAGAGTTGTGGGTTTTATTAATTACCAGAAAAAAGATGGAATTGAATGTTTAAAAATAAAATTTGATCAGATAGAAGAAGTTAAAGACATTTGTCGTTGTTCAGTTCGTTTCATGCTTGTGAAAGACTTATATGTACGTAGGAAGCAGTTTCCGTTTTCTCTAGCATATGCTGTAACTATTCACAAGTCTCAAGGATTGACTGTAGATAGTGCTTTTGTAAACATTGGTTCTACTGTGTTCAAAGAAGGTATGGCATATGTTGCTTTGTCACGAGTGAAAACATTATCTGGTTTATTTATGATAGACTTTGATGACTCAAAAGTTAGTGCTGATACAAACTGTGTAAAGGAGTATAACAGATTAAGAAGAACCTATGCTCCTCATTTAGGTCAGTATCCTGTGATTGAAAAACATGTTGTTTGTCGGAAAAGGAGATTTCAGAATATCTGTAATGTGGATGAACAGAACAAAAAAAAAAGGACAGTGATGTGATAGCAAGGAAAAAGAAAAAGGACAGTGTTGAAGAGGTTGTTGGTTGCCATTTTGAAAATAGCTCTGGTGTCAACTGCTATGCAAATGTAGTGCTGAATGTTGTATTTTATCTTGAAAAGTTGCTAGAACAGATAATAGTAAATCATGGAAAAAGATTGTGTTCTCTGCTGAGTCTCCTTTTTGAGAAGCTGAGTACTGATAAAACTGAAATAGAAAGTGCTACTGATGTTAGAAATCTTTTAGATGTATGTTGTGGTTCTACACAGTTTAAAGAAAATGTCCAGCAAGATGCTCAGGAATTCTTAATATATATTTTGAGTGTACTAGAAGATGAAGGAGTAGAAGTAGAAAACTTATTTGGTGTCTCTTACAAATGAGAACATTGCTGTGAAAACTGTATGAACACATGCAGTAGTAATGTTGATTCAGAAAGGTTCATATTTTTACCATTACCACAAAGTAAATCAGTGACTTTTAGTAAATTAGCTAAAGATGCCAATCACAACATGGAATGTTCTGAATGTAAATCAGACATGTTTTCTACATTATTTTTACAGAAATATGGTCAGTATGTAATTTTAATGATGCAACGTTGTAGAGCTGATGGTTCAAAATTGGATACTTTAATAAAGAAGTTTATAGAACAACAATTATCAATTTCTGGAAAAACTTTTGTTACAGTTGCAATAATTTTTCATGAAGGACATACTGTAACTTCTGGACATTACACAGTTTATCTTAAATGTGAAAAAGGCTGGACACTGTGTAATGATTCCCAATTGATTTTCAAGCAACGTTTGCCTTATGATTTACCCAATTCTTACTTAATTTTTCTGAAACCTAAATTTTGAAAACTAAAATCTGCATCTGAAGAAAGCATTTTTTGAAATTTTAAAGGATTATAAATGAAGATATCACTTAAAAAGGATTTTGAAATTACTATTTGGCCTAAAGGAAAAGTAATAAAAACAATTGTGGACTCCTTTGACAGAAATTATTTTGGCATGTGTGCTTTTGCGACAAGGTTTAAAAACGGTTTGTCTAGAACATTTTTAAACATCTAGAGAAGTACTTGTAATATATATGTAATATTTCTAACAAGGTATATTTTAGTGAGGAAAGTTTTAGGGCTTTTTTTAAGCAATCTTTCAGATTGTTTTTTTTTTGCCCGCTGTTAAATGATGAATACAATTGTTTTCACTATTTTAAGTGAAAAATAAAAAATTCTGAAAACAGCAAAAAAAGGGCAAAAAATTGCTTTGTAAAATATGTAAAAACATGTAATGCTTTTTGTAATGTATGATTGAATATTAATACTTATTTTCTTTTTTTGCAGAACTGGAATGAAAAAATAAAAAAAAAATTCTGTTCCTTTGCAAAATATTTTTTTACATTTTTTTTTCGAAAACTTTTTTTTTTTTTAAAAATAAGTGCGCGCACCTCAAAAAAAAATTTTAAAAAAAAGACCTCAAAAAAAATTTTGGGGGTTAAGTTTATAAGTGGCTCTAAAAAGAGCCCTTGATTTAATGGAGGGAAACAGGAAGAGAAAAACGAAAAAAAAAAAAACATCTATGGCCTACTGCACTCATGGGCATCAAATTTTCTCTGAATGAGATCAAGACTGGTCTCACACACAGAAATAAGTTTACCGCAATCAGTGCAGCGTGTGGACAACCTAGCAAAACAAGGTGGTCCAAAACGAGGTGTGGAAGAAGGCAAAGGCACCACTGCAGAAGAAGTGCTCGGCTGAGCTGCCGAAGATGTGCTCGGCTGAGCTGCTGCAGATGTTGTCGGTAGAGCAGGTGGAGGGTTTGCTCCAGAAGCTCGACGAAAAGTCACTGGATGCATTTTGTCAACATGCCTCAACATAGTGTGAATGCTAAAAGAATATTTCTTGTTAGGATTCCCACGTGACAAGACTTTTTGACAAAGTACACATGTAACTTTAGGTGCATTTACCTTTTTTTGTCCCTCTGAAAAAGTGAAAAACTGCCATATAAAGCTGTCTTTCTGCTTCCTGCTCCTCTGCCTCTCAAGAGTGTCCTGGTCACTGTCTGAAGATGGGTGCTGTTCAGCCATTGTCTCTCAACAACAGAATAGCTCCTTCTCCAAAGGAATCAGAACTAATAATGAGGGGAGTAGGTGTGGTTTGGGAAGAATCTGGAACTGAAAGTACTTCAAACCAATCAAAAGTGATGATTCTTGATCACATGACTTGCCATGAGGGGATTGGGTGTGGTGTTGAAACAATCAGAAACTGAAAGTAATGATAACCAATAAGAAGTGCTGTTTTATTATGCATAAACCCGAGGTGCGCGCACTGCGCAAGCTCCGAGCGCGCACCTCGTGATTACGTATGCGCGAACGCGTAGGAGCGCATGTGCATACGTCATATGCGCGTACCTAGCGCGCATACGTTGAACACGCGTATACGCACCCGTTATTGCGTGTAATTTTAGCGTATGCGGAAGTAAACGGACGCACGCACGCATGCGTACATACGTACGCATACATACTGGGTGCGCGCTCCCAGCGCGCACTATGATGTATATTTGTGTACGTAAATAACGTACGACGGTATTCATAAAAAACGTACGAAATTGTACTAGGAGCGCGCTCAGAGCGCGCACCCCAAGAATTTATATATAAAAAAAAAAGTGGAGAAAAATTAATTGCAAAAATTAAAAAAAACTATTCAACTTTATCCTAATTGAATTTTTTTTAAAAAAGCAAAAACAAATAAAAAGATACAGATAATATATAAATGAATACATAGGAATTTTATTTGTTAATAAAAAAAAATATTTTTTAATTAAATAATACAAAAATTAGCGTTTAAAAAACCGTACAAATTCACTGAAAAAACCAAAGGTTTCACACACGTTATAGTTAGGAATTAGCATTTAAAAAACCTTGCAAATTCACTGAAAAAACCATAGGTTTCACACATGTTATAGTTAGCTGGACATTTCACTCGTGAAAAACCAATGAAATTCCCCCGTTATAGTTAGTTCAGCTAACTATAACTCGCGCCCCCGCAATGCACTGCTGATGACGTCACATATTACATCACTCATGAAATGGTCAGTGACATCACTAATGACATCACTGATGACATCTCAAATGACATCACTGATGACATCATCTTTGTGACAGAGTGGCAGACCTCCTCTCACCCTAATATAACCTTTGATACACACATTCAAAAATAGAGACTAACATTTTTAAAAAAATGGACATACCAATACCAGTTACAACAACCTCTTGAGTAATTCTAAGATCCACATACACATCCACTCATTCACCAACAGTCCTATACAGACACTCATACATGTACTCACTCATCATATGTACTCATACACCTATACATCCTGTTACACAATGCCACTCATCCACAGAGTTACTCACACACATAATCACTCATGCTAATAAAGGAAGAAACATACATTTACTTGCATATACATTTATACACACACCACCACACTTACTTCTACGGGAACTTACACATACTTAGTCTTTTAAACAATCACTTATAGAAACACATACTTATTCATACAGGAACTCTTTCAATCTCTCACTCTCACATATACTCACTTATATACACCAACAGTCACATATACTAGTTTAAAACATATGTAGTTACTGATAAAGACACTATTGAGACAGTCATTCACTCACTAACACACCCATACACACACTCATCCACCCATACAGTCCTGCACACATGCTGTCTTCAACACATACAAAGAGAGAGTCACTCATTCATGCACCTATGCACTACGTAATACCCCCCACCGAACCATGCAGACACTCAGACTGATACTCAAAAAACCAACTAATAACCTATATAGACACCCATGTAGCTACTCACCAACCCATGCAGCCACTTATATACAAAGTGAGAGACTGATACAGATACTTACATATTTAAACATTACTCACTAAGCCATGTATTTACTATGATACACTTAATCAGTCAGTTACACAATCAATTGTTCAAAAACAAATCATCCATTTAGACACTTATATACCCATTTATTCTTCCATCGACCTTGAGATATACATATATAAAACATATTTAATTTTCAGAAAAACACACATTCACTGGTTGATGTCATCAGTGATGTCATTTGAGATGTCATCAGTGATGTCATGAGTGATGTCACTGACCATGTCATGAGTGATGTAATATGTGACGTCATCAGCAGTGCATTGCGGGGGCGCGAGTTATAGTTAGCTGAACTAACTATAACGGGGGAATTTCATTGGTTTTTCACGAGTGAAATGTCCAGCTAACTATAACAAGTGTGAAACCTATGGTTTTTTCAGTGAATTTGCAAGGTTTTTTAAATGCTAATTCCTAACTATAAAGTGTGTGAAACCTTTGGTTTTTTCAGTGAATATATATATAGATAGATATATAGATATATATATATATATATATATATATTATCTACTGGCGGTCGCCAGTAGATAGTTATAGTTAGGACAGTGTTTCCATAGGAAATCCGCAACATTCTATTTGGAATAACTTTGGCGCCGGTTGACGAATCCTCGCAAAATTTTCAAAATAGGTGGGGCGCTCCGCTCCGCTCCTACCCTGAAAGTCTCTTTGGGATTCGTCAAGCGGGGGCTGAGAAAAAAGGGGGGTCCCAAAACACGTTTTCCCCATGCAATTTTCCATAGGGACCTTTAGTCCAAGGTACAGCCCGAACGGCTGAACAGAATTACTTGAAATATGGCAGAGAGGTAGTACTCATGTCAGGGAAGTGCCTTTTGCAGGTCTGGTGTCAATCTGTTCAGTAGATCCTGAGAAAATCAAAAGTAAAATCATATACATATGTGGGCAGAGCCTAACCACACATCTCATCCTGAGATCTGATTGGCTGTCAGCACTTCATCCAAGAAGTGTTGGCAGCCATCTTGGGACCAATATACATGATAGCACCTCATTAAAAAGCATTGCAGTTAATAGAAGGTTTTAAGACTTTAGTTACATTATAAATCATTTGTTGATGGTACCATACTCATTTTAGGAATTGTGGTATGTTCTAAGGTGATTTCACCATGTGAGAAAGCCTTCTGCTGGGATATCATGATTGAGAGAAAAATATTTTCTCATGCTTTTCCCACAGAGGTTTGGAAGGTGATCTATAAGCTAAACTGAGAGCTTATTTTCTGTAAATTCACATTATCTTTCTCAGTCATGTGAGAATGAAGTCTGACATTCTCAGTAAAACATGTACATCCAACAAGGGCAGAGACTGTCATTTGATGCCTTTGTGTTCTATTGCAGCTTCCCAGAGTGTTCCAAAGAACAACTAGAGCGCTAACAGTCCTACTTATGATAAACATATGGCACACCTGAAGCCATGTTGATTGGATTAAAGTGGTAACTCTTAAAACATCTAATTTAAAAAGGAACAAAATGAGGGGGTTCATTTTTCCATAAAAAGTATGATTAGTGCTGCAGAAAGAAAAATTAGGGCACCTTTTGAGTGACTTCTCAAATCCTCTTCTATTTCATAAAAAAATTCTGACATGCAGACTGAAACATGCACTTTCAATACCAGCAGCAGTTTTCCCTGGTGAGCAGTAGCTTTACTACACTGATCTAATGAGCAAAAAGAGTGCTAACATTCTGAATTTATGGCAAATGTGTGACACATCTGAATGCCTTCTTGATGGAATCAAAGTAAAAAACTGAAAGTATTTCCTACTGAGGAGACTGCAGTAAATGAGCAAATTAGGAAACTTCATAACAAATAAGTCTCCCAAGATGGCCACCAGAGACAAAAGAGCCCAAATGTAGCCCAAATATCACCCAGATGTAGCCCAAGTATAGCCCAATGACAGAATGTCCCAGAGTGTTCTTAAAAACAACTAGAGCGCTTACTGTCTTCATTATGACAAAAGTATGGCACACCTGAAGCCATCTTGATTGGCATAAACTGGTAACACTTAAAACATTTAATTTAAAAAGGAACACAATGAGGGGGTTAATTTTTCCATAGAAATTATGATTAATGCTGAAGAAAGAAAATGAGGGCACATTTTGAGTGACTTCTCAAATCCTCTTCTATTTCATTAAAAAATTCTGACATGCAGACTCAAACATGCACTTTTAATACCAGGAGCAGACTTCCATGGTGAACAGTAGTTTTACTACAGTGATCTAATGAGCAACTAGAGTGCTAACATTCAGAATTTATGGCAAATGTGTGACATATCTGAATACCTTCATGATGGAATCAATGTAAAAAACTGAAAGCATTTCCTACTGAGGAGACTGCAGTACATGAGGAAATTAGGAAACTTCATAACAAATAAATCTCCCAAGATGGCCACCGGAGACAAAAGAGCCCAAATGTAGCCCAAAATCACCCAGATGTAGCCCAAATATAGCCCAATGACAGAAGTGTGCAAAACACTTATTATTTTGTGTTTTTGCAGTGTTATATAGTGCAGACTTGTCAGGTATTGGAGTGCTTTACATGAGCATTGGTTACATCACACAAGAACAAATTCATTTTGGTTGTAGACATGGGAAGACTAAGTGATTTGACCAGAATCACAGAATGTCGAGCTGAAGCAGAAACTCCAACCTGGTTCCCCAGTTGCAAAGTCTGCAGTTCTGGAAGTAACACCACATCCTCTCCCCTAAGTGCAACATTTAATCAAGTGGTTAACTGGATAAAAAAACATAATGATAACAAATAATTTAAAAGTGCTTTGTCGCTATTTAAAAACTCAGAAAATATGTCCTTATTTTAGTCTTTTAGAGCACTAACCATAATTTTGATGCCAATAAGACCCTCTCATATATGTAATTTCTAAAGGAAATGCTCTAGGTATTACAGTTTTGATTACATCAAGATGACGTCAGGCGTTCCACACTTTTGTAATAAATATAGAATGTTAGCAATCTAGTTGTTCATTAGGATACTGTTGAGAGGCAGAGGCCAGGGGCACGGACTCTGAAAATTGAAGGCAGGTAGGAGGGTGCAAAGGCAACAATTTAACCACACTGAGCAGGCAGGAAGGGCCATGGCAGCACAACAGACTATGGAGGGCAGTGGAAAGGGGGCAGGGGCAACAAACCAACAATACAGGACTTGCAAGAGAGGCTGTGGCAATGTAATAGACCATTGTGGGCAGAAGGAAGAGGCAATGGTAGTACAACCATACATGCCAACAGACCCGATTCAGCCAGGAAACGTCCAATGTTTTTAAGCTCAAATGGGCTTTATTTGATCTGTCTCCTGTCTACAATCTCCTCTTTTTCAATGTAACTCAAAGGGGAAAATAAATACCCCAGTTCTTTTTTTTAAATCTCCCTCTTACCAAGTTCAAAATGTTCGCAAGTATGGTACATTGGATCATGAAGGAAATGGGGTAGGGACATGGACTTGGATAACAGAGGACAGGAGGGACATGGAGAGGTGCACCAAACTGACCCTGCAGGGCAGGCATCAGGGTTTGCAGCAGCACAATACTCCACACAGGGCATGCGGGACGGGAGTGCAGCACAACAATCCATAGAAAGCAAGAGGGAGGGGACAGGACCATGCACATGGACAACAGAGAACAGAGGGGCAAGAGGCAATGGTAGATAGCTGACCATAATGGACAGACAGGAGAGAAAGCTGCAGCATAACAGACCATAAAGGGCAGTAGGGACGGATCAGGGGCATTACAATGGAACAGACAAGCCAGGAGGGAGGGAGTAGGGGTCTGCACATGTAAACAGAGGGCTGGGGGCAAGGGGGCAGGGCAGGAGCAGCAAGATAGCCATGGAGGTCAGGCAGGATGGGCACTAGAAGCAAGACACACCATGAAGAGCAACACTGAGACTGTGATGGCATACACACAGACCATGGAGGGAAGGTGGGAGGGGGTCAGGGGCAGCTAACTGACAACACAGGGAAGGTGGGAGGGGTCATGGCAGCACAGAAGACCATGCATGGCAAGTGGGAGGGTTAGTGGCAGCACAATGGCTATGATGGGCAAGAAGGAGGGAGCAGGGGCATGCTCAAAGCACGATGGAGGATAGAAGGGAGGGTCAGGACCTGTGCACAGACAAGAAAGTTCAGGGGAAGGGGCCTCACAACAGACCGCACGGGGCAGGCAGGAGGAGCAGTTGCTGCACAACAGACCAGGGAGGGCAGAAGGGTGTGGCAGTACAATGGACCATGTAGGACAGGAGGAAGAGGATAGGGGCATGGCATGTGGACAGGCAGGGTGGAGGTAGCAGGGACAGGTTACAGTCATCTGACAATGCTTGGCAGGTGGGAGGGGAGTGGCAGCTCAACAGAACACTCAGAGTAGATAGGAGTGGCAGGTCCATGGAACATGGTGGGCAAAAAGGATGGAGCAGGGGCATGCACAAAGACATCGGAGGGCAGGGAGAAGGACAATAGGGGCAGCAAGCTAAGCACAGAGTTTAAGCAGGAGGTCAATGATGGGGCATAGAATTGGGCAATGGAGGGTAGGAGGAGTGGACTGGTACATCATACTAAATTGAGGGCAGTGGCAGCACATCAGACCATGCATGGCAGGAGGGAGGAGGCTAGTCCATGGATTCACACAACAGAGGATAGGGAGGAGGGGGATGGGGCAGAAGGCTAACTGTTCAGAGAAGGCGGGTATTAGGAACTTTATAGTTTTTAAAACAAGTATCTGTGCGAACTACTTAAAATATGAACAAGTATGCAGCATAATCTCACTTTTATTTAGGAAGAAGAGGACGTTTGTGACTGTGACTCCGGGCTCACTTGGCAGAAACACCCCCTGACCCTCCACCCCCTATCGCAAAATGTAATGCCCGTGAAAAGGGTAGGTGAACACAGTGTTATATAGAACATAGTCCTGAGAGCACGATTGAAAATGAAAACTAGATATAGTGTATGGTATAAACTATGCACCAAAAAGTGTGATTTAAGATGAACCGGGCGTGAAATATAATATGCAATACATTGTGCGCAATTACAGATTCATTGGAGAGCGCGAGATAGCACAGGCACTAGCGCGTGCTATGCGATATGCGCCTTGGAGTGTAATATGCACAGGGCAGTGTTGTGTAACCTAACTAGTCTCTAAAGTTGTAATATAAAATATGTGCTGGGGAGTGTAACGTTGCATATGCACTGTGACAAAGATATGGATCCCAGATTGTAATATGTATGGCATAGCACTGTGCGTTATAACATAGGCATCGAGGAAGGCACGTTAGATGGGGCAATATAACCCGTGCGAAGACAAGTGTGGCATGACATATTCATGGGGTGGTGTTACAGTGCACATGGGCTAGAGAGTGTCATAGGATATGCACTAGCTAGTGGAATACAACACAGAGGTGTGTGGCACTCAGCAGGCAATGGTGGGTGTAACACAGCATGGGGCTCTGCCAGGAGCGCGCTGTGACTCTCAAGTGATGTTCGTCCCCTTTCCAGAGAGTAAAATAAAAAGTATTACACATCCGGCAGTGGATGTGTGTTTTATTAACCGTGAGGGGGGTTTCTTGCATAGTTTTGGTCGGATTTTTGTCGAATCCCCTTTGAATGGCTTGATGTGCATGTGTATTAAATATGCCCGTCAATAGCTACCCATGTTTGTATAAATAAACGTCAAGGGTATCTACCGAGATTAGGCACGGTAGGGCATCAGACATGTCAGAGCTTCACTAGTGGTGTAAATACATTCCACGTGGATTCATTGTATGCATAGTCGCCTTTTAATGACTATCACGCAAATCGTCATGGTGATAGGTACGTACGGTTTGTCCAACATGTCCTAGGTGTGTCTATAAATATATATTTTTTTAAAATAATAAAAAAACAGTGGCCGGCCCTGGGGATTGGGGTCAAAAAAATATAATTAGGAGACAGGCCCTGGGGGATGGGGTCATCAGGGCCAATAAATTAGAATAAGAAGGGGAACCACACAGCCCCCCTTCTTAAAAAATTAAAATAAATAATAGACTGGCATCATGCCGGAGGCCACACACCCTCCTTGCAGCACTCTACAAACGCGCCCCCTGGCGAATTGTAAGTTGGGGAATTAATTCCTCTTCAATACTGAGGGTCCCTGAGGGCCAACTAGCCCAACAAGCATCTCCAGTATGCGCCAGGGAGCTGCGCTGCAGACAGGTGTTCTGAGGCCATGCCCCTTTTTACACCTCTCTGCAACGCAGCTCTGTGGCGCTTACTGGAGGTACCTAGTGGTCTAGTTTGACCCTAGGGACCCTTAGGATTCAAGGGGACTTAATCTCTCAATTTAGAACAGCCACAGGGCACGTTTACACAGTGGTGAAGGGAGGGGACGGGGCCTGAGGTGACGTGTGCAAACACGCACTATGGCACGTTTTAAATTGGGGATATAATTTCCCTTCAATACTGAGGGCCCCTGGGGGCTAACTAGCCCACCAAGTGCTTCTAGTGAGCGCCACTGAGCTGCATTGCAGAGAGGTGGTCCAGGCCGTGCCACTTTTTACACCTCTCTGCAACGCAGCTCTGTGGCACTTACTGGAGGTACCTAGTGGGCTAGTTGGACCCTAGGGACCCTCAGGATTCAAATGAACATAATCATCCAACTAAAAACGGACACAGGTCGTGTTTACACAGTGGTGAAGGGAGGGGACGGGGCCTGAGTTAACGTGTGCAAAAACGCCCTGTGGCCTGTTTTAAGAGGTAGTTTTAATCCCCCTGACCTATTATATACTAGGGGCTTACAGAGGAGGTCATGCTAATCACAGGGGGACCCCAACGCATAATGTTCCCTAGTGTACGTAGGTGTTTTCACTGTATTCTAAGTGTCTTTTAACATAGCACTGGCTCTAGGACTGGTTAGTCAGACTCAGTTACCACCAGTATCCGTCTGAAAAAGTTGAGGGTACAGGATGATTTTGCAACAAGGCTTCTTTCTGCTCTTCTTTTTGTTCTTTCTGCACGTTATCCTTCTTCCTGCACTTTTCTTCGTCTTTGAGGACTTCTGTTGCTTCTTTCTGCACTTCTTTTTTTTCTTTCTGTGCATTTTTTCTTCTTTCTTCACATCTCCTATCTCTGTAGGCATAGTTAGAAATTAGCATTTAAAAAACCTTTGAAATTCACAGAAAAAACCATAGGTTTCAGGCACGTTATAGTTAGGAATTAACATTTAAAAAACCTCAGAAATTCACTGAAAAAACCATAGGTTTCAGGGGTGTTATAGTTAGCTGGACTTTTCACTTGTAAAAAACCTTTGAAATTCCCCCGTTATAGTTAGTTCAGCTAACTATAACTCGCACGCCCACAATGCACTGCTGATGACGTCACATATTACATCACTCATGACATGGTCAGTGACATCACTGATGACATCACTGATGACATCTCAAATGACATCACTGATGACATCACTGATGACATCATCCTTGTGATAGAGTGGCAGACCTCCTCTCACCCTAATATAACCTTTGATACACACATTCAAAAATAGATTGTAAAATTTTCAAAACAATGGACATACCAATACCAGTTACAGCAACCTCTTCAGTAATTCTAAGATCCACATACACATCCACTCATTCACCAACAGTCCTATACAGTCACTCATACATGTACTCACTCATCATATGTACTCATACACCTATACATCCTGTTACACAATGCCACTCATCCATAGAGTTACTCACACACATAGTCACTCATGCTAATAAAGAATCAAACATACATTTACTTGCATATACAGTTATACACACACCACCACACTTACTTCTACGGAAACTTACACATACTTAGTCTTTTAAACAATCACTTATAGAAACACATACTTATTAATACAGGAACTCTTTCAATCTCTCACTCTCACATATACTCACTTATATACACCAATAGTCACATATACTAGTTTAAAACATATGTAGTTACTCATAAAGACACTATTGAGACAGTCATTCACTCACTAACACACCCAAACACACACTCATCCACCCATACAGTCCTGCACACATGCTGTCTTCAACACATACAAACAGTGAGTCACTCATTCATGCACCTATGCACTACGTAATACCCCCACCGAACCATGCAGACACTCAGACTGATAATCAAAAAAACAACTAATAACCTATATAGACACCCATGTAGCTACTCACCAACCCATGCAGCCACTTATACACAAAGTGAGAGACTGATACAGATATTTACATATTTAAACATTACTCACTAAGCCATGATACACTTAATCAGTCAGTTACACAATCAATTTTTCAAAACAAATCATCCATTTAGACACTTATATACCCATTTATTCTTCCATCGACCTTTAGATATACATATATAAAACATATTTAATTTTCAGAAAAACACACATTCACTGTATGATGTCATCAGTGATGTCATCAGTGATGTCATTTGAGATGTCATCAGTGATGTCATGAGTGATGTCACTGACCATGTCATGAGTGATGTAATATATGACGTCATCAGCAGTGCATTGCGGGCGCGCGAGTTATAGTTAGCTGAACTAACTATAACGGGGGAATTTCAATGGTTTTGTACAAGTGAAAAGTCCAGCTAACTATAACACCCCTGAAACCTATGGTTTTTTCAATGAATTTCTGAGGTTTTTTAAATGCTAATTCCTAACTATAACGTGCCTGAAACCTATGTTTTTTTCTGTGAATATATATATATATATATATATTGAAAAAAGTAAAGGTTAAAGTAATGTTATAGTTAGGTGAATATGTCAGTGACAACATTAATGTTTTAAACTAAAAATACCACAGAAATTTACCAATTATAGTTGCTATTTCAGGCAGCTTGCGCCCAAGGTAACTATAACTCACGCACCCACCATGCACAGGTTTCTCATCAATAATTTAATTGCAAATGTTGCAGTGATATTATCAATGATGTCATAGAAGATGTCATGAGTGATGTAATATGTGGAGCAATTAGCAGTGCATGGCAAGACCATGAGTTATAGTTACCTTCGGGCACGCATGATAGTTACTTGAGATAACTATAATTGGAGAATTTCTGTCTTTTTCTTTTAGTTCAAAACGTTAATTGTCACTGACATATTGACCTAACTATAACATTACGTTATCCTTTGTTATTTTTTAGTAAATTGTTACATAAAAAATAAATAAAAAAATATATTTTTGCTACACCTCTCCGAGCCTTCATCGGCCCCATGGACACCATCCCCTGGTGCGTACTTTAAACCAAAACAGGAGGGGGGCTGCACAGATCATTTTAGGCCTGCTCTCTGGGTCTTTATAGGTCCTGGGGAATCCATACATCATGGCGAGAAGTCGGTGCCCACCTGGGGCACCCACAAAGCACAAGCTGAGGGCTGCGGGGGGTGCACCAGGCCCCCTGCTGGCACCACTCATGGTGCAGGAGCCAGCATTGCTCCACCCAGACAGAGCAGCTATTCATGCTTGCTCTCTCCTAACGGGAGCAATATGTGTTCCATTTCCCTGCCTGCATCAGTGTGGGTATGGAAACTGAACACAAGTCTACTCTCGGGCAGCAGGAGCATTTTTAAATCACCTGCCGTCTGGTAGCAGGCTTATGTGGGAGATTTAAAAATGCTCCTGCCAGATGAGAGCAAATACATGTTCACAGGCAGGTTGGGAAACTACTGTGTCCCAGGGATGGGTTCCGTGGGATACAGTCACAGAGCCAGCCCCTGATGATGAGGTCCCCAGGGCCTATAAAGGCTAAGAGAGGGGGCATGCAGTCCACCCTCCCTTTTAACTTACAATAGACCCCCTGGGGATGAGGTGCCCGGGGCCTTCGCCCCCCCTCCATTTTTAAAAGAAAATGACCCAGGGGGATGGGGTCCCCGGGGCTTTCAAGGATTGGGGAAGAGGACCACATGGCCCCCTCCATTTTTTAAATAATTTTAGTCCTTGGGGATGGTGTCCATGGTGCCTTTTAAGGCTAAGGGGCTGTGCTCCCTCCCCTTAATGAATTATCTAGCCCCAGGGGATTGGGTCCCTGGAGTCCAAATTGGGCTCAGGAAGGGGGCCCTACTCACGCCACCTTCCACATCTTGTTTTTTAAATGGCAGCCGCCATTTTCTTTTGGTTGTTTTTGCCAGACGTCAATTCTTTTTGTCATTTTGGCCCCAGGAAGGTCGCTCTGAGTCCCCCTCACAGGGCCTGGGGGGCAAGGTGTCCCTACCCTCCACCCTTATATTATTTTTCTTTTTAACTTCAAGACAGGGGACTACGTCCCAGAGTCCTGTAATTGCTGCCAGAAACATTTTTCTCATGTTGCTGGCAGTCAATGAGAGTGCTTGCACCTGCAGGAGGTTGACTCTAATGGGAGCGAGATGCCCTAAGGCCCTTGGTCAATCAGAACCCAAACGTCCAGATATACAAATATTTTTTAACCTTAACTTCTCAAAACCTACTAAACAGATTTACACCAAATCACAAAAAGGATAATTTATGAACCAAGATCTAGCTTTATGCCAAATTTTTTGTAATTTCGTTCAGCAGTTTTTGTGTTATACTGCTTAAAAAAGTCCATGGAAAATACATAGGGAAATTTGCTTTTGGAAGCCCCCTCTTTTTTCTCACCCCCTACTTGATGTATCACTGTGAAACTTTCCAGGAAGGAGCTGTGAATTTGCTTTTTTTGGAAAGTTTCATTAAGATTCGTCAAACGGCACCAGTTATTAGCAAACCAAAAAGCGCCTTGTGTATGGAAGAGCAATCCTAACTATAAATATATAGCATTTAAAAAACCTTTGAAATTCACGGAAAAAACCATAGGTTTCAGGCACGTTATAATTAGGAATTAGCATTTAAAAAACCTCAGAAATTCACTGAAAAAGCCATAGGTTTCAGGGGTGTTATAGTTAGCTGGACTTTTCACTTGTACAAAACCATTGAAATTCCCCCGTTATAGTTAGTTCAGCTAACTATAACTCGCACGCCCGCAATGCACTGCTGATGATGTCACATTTTACATCACTCATGACATGGTCAGTGACATCACTCATGACATCACTGATGACATCTCAAATGACATCACTGATGACATCACTGATGACATCATCCAGTGAATGTGTGTTTTTCTGAAAATTAAATATGTTTTATATATGTATATCTCAAGGTCGATGGAAGAATAAATGGGTATATAAGTGTCTAAATGGATGATTTGTTTTTGAAAAATTGATTGTGTAACTGACTGATTAAGTGTATCATAGTGAATGCATGGCTTAGTGAGTAATGTTTAAATATGTAAATATCTGTATCAGTCTCTCACTTTGTGTATAAGTGGCTGCATGGGTTGGTGAGTAGCTACATGGGTGTCTATATAGGTTATTAGTTGTTTTTTTGAGTATCAGTCTGAGTGTCTGCATAGTTCGCTGGGGGGTATTACGTAGTGCATAGGTGCATGAATGAGTGACTCACTGTTTGTATGTGTTGAAGACAGCATGTGTGCAGGACTGTATGGGTGGATGAGTGTGTGTATGGGTGTGTTAGTGAATGAATGACTGTCTCAATAGTGTCTTTATGAGTAACTACATATGTTTTAAAGTAGTATATGTGACTATTGGTGTATATAAGTGAGTATATGTGAGAGTGAGAGATTGAAAGAGTTCCTGTATGAATAAGTATGTGTTTCTATAAGTGATTGTTTAAAAGACTAAGTATGTGTAAGTTTCCGTAGAAGTAAGTGTGGTGGTGTGTGTATAACTGTATATGCAAGTAAATGTATGTTTGATTCTTTATTAGCAGGAGTGACTATGTGTGTGAGTAACTCTATGGATGAGTGGCATTGTGTAACAGGATGTATAGGTGTATGAGTACATATGATGAGTGAGTACATGTATGAGTGACTGTATAGGACTGTTGGTGAATGAGTGGATGTGTATGTGGATCTTAGAATTACTGAAGAGGTTGTTGTAACTGGTATTGGTATGTCCATTGTTTTGAAAATGTTAGTCTCTATTTTTGAATGTGTGTATCAAAGGTTATATTAGGGTGAGAGGAGGTCTGCCACTCTATCACAAGGATGATGTCATCAGTGATGTCATCAGTGATGTCATTTGAGATGTCATCAGTGATGTCATGAGTGATGTCACTGACCATGTCATGAGTGATGTAATATGTGACATCATCAGCAGTGCATTGCGGGCGCGAGAGTTATAGTTAGCTGAACTAACTATAATGGGGGAATTTCAATGGTTTTGTACAAGTGAAAAGTCCAGCTAACTATAACACCCCTGAAACCTATGGTTTTTTCAGTGAATTTCTGAGGTTTTTTAAATGCTAATTCCTAACTATAACGTGCCTGAAACCTATGGTTTGTTCTGTGAATTTCAAAGGTTTTTTAAATGCTAATTTCTAACTATGCCTACAGAGATTGGACATGTGAAGAAAGAAGAAAAAATGCACAGAAAGAAAAAAAAGAAGTACAGAAAGAAGCAACAGAAGTCCTCAAAGACGAAGAAAAGTGCAGGAAGAAGGATAACGTGCAGAAAGAACAAACAGGAGAGCAGAAAGAAGCCTTGTTGCAAAATCATCCTGTACCCTCATCTTTTTCAGACGGATACTGGTGGTAACTGAGTCTGACTAACCAGTCCTAGAGCCAGTGCTATGTTAAAAGACACTTAGAATACAGTGAAAACACCTACATACATGAGGGAACATTATGCGTTGGGGTCCCCCTGTGATTAGCATGACCTCCTCTGTAAGCCCCTAGTATATAATAGGGCAGGGGGATTAAAACTACCTCTTAAAACAGGCCACATGGCATTTTTGCACACGTTAACTCAGGCTCCGTCACCTCCCTTCACCACTGTGTAAACACGCCCTGTGTCCGTTTTTAGTTGGGAGATTAAGTTCATTTGAATCCTGAGGGTCCCTAGGGTCCAACTAGCCCACTAGGTACCTCCAGTAAGTGCCACAGAGCTGCGGTGCAGAGAGGTGTAAAAAGTGGCACGGCCTGGACCACCTCTCTGCAATGCAGCTCAGTGGCGCTTACTGGAAGCACTTGGTGGGCTAGTTAGCCCCCAGGGACCCTCAGTATTGAAGGGAAATTATATCCCCAATTTAAAACGTGCCATAGTGCGTGTTTGCACACGTCACCTCAGGCCCCGTCCCCTCCCGTCACCACTGTGTAAACGCACCCTGTGGCTGTTCTAAGTTGAGAGATTAAGTCCCCTTGAATCCAAAGGGTCCCTAGGGTCAAACTAGACCACTAGGTACCTCCAGTAAGCGCCACAGAGCTGCGTTGCAGAGAGGTTTAAAAGGGGCTTCGCCTCAGAACACCTGTCTGCAGCGCAGCTCCCTGGCGCATACTGGAGATGCCTGTTGGGCTAGTTGGCCCTCAGGGACCCTCAGTATTGAAGAGGAATTAATTCCCCAACTTACAATTCCCCAGGGGGCGCGTTTGCAGAGTGCTGCAAGGAGGGGGCGTGGCCTCCGGCACGATCCCAGTCTTTTATTTATTTTAATTTTTTAAGAAGGGGGGCTGTGTGGTTCCCCTTCTTATTCTAATTTATTGGCCCTGATGACCCCATCCCCCAGGGCCTGTCTCCTAATTATATTTTTTTGACCCCAATCCCCAGGGCCGGCCACTGTTTTTTATCATTTTTAAAAAATATATATTTATAGACACACCTAGGACATGCTGGACAAACCGTACGTACCTATAACCATGACGATTTGCGTGATATTCATTAAAAGGCGACTATGCATACAATGAATCCACGTGGAATGTATTTACACCACTAGTGAAGCTCTGACATGTCTGATGCCCTACCGTGCCTAATCCCGGTAGACACCCTTGTCGTTTATTTATACAAACATGGGTAGCTATTGACGGGCACATTTAATACACATGCACACCAAGCCATTCAAACGGGATTCGACAAAAATTCGACCAAAACTATGCAAGAAGCCCCGCTCACGGTTAATAAAACACACATCCACTGGCGGATGTGTAATACTTTTTATTTTACTCTCTGGAAAGGGGACGAACATCACTCGAGAGTCACAGCGCGCTCCTGGCAGAGCCCAATGCTGTGTTACACCCACCATTGCCTGCTGAGTGCCACACACCTCTGTGTTGTATTCCACTAGCTAGTGCATATGCTATGACACTCTCTAGCCCATGTGCACTGTAACACCACCCCGTGAATATGTCATGCCACACTTGTCTTCGCACGGGTTATATTGCCCAATCTAACGTGCCTTCCTCGATGACTAAGTTATAACGCACAGTGATATGCCATACATATTACAATCTGGGATCCATATCTTTGTCACAGTGCATATGCAACGTTACACTCCCCAGCACATATTTTATATTACAACTTTAGAGACTAGTTAGGTTACACAACACTGCCCTGTGCATATTACAGTCCAAGGCGCATATCGCATAGCACGCGCTAATGCCTGTGCTATCTCGCGCTCTCCAATGAATCTGTCACTGCGCACAATGTATTGCATATTATATCACGCCCGGTTCATCTTATATCACACTTTTTGGTGCATAGTTTATACCATACACTATATCTAGTTTTAATTTCCAATCGTGCTCTCAGGACTATGTTCTATATAACACTGGGTTCACCTATCCTTTTCACGCGCATTACATTTTGCGATAGGGGGTGGAGGGTCAGGGGGTGTTTCTGCCAAGTGAGCCCGGAGTCACAGTCACAAACGTCCTCTTCTTCCTGATTAAAAGTGAGAATATGCTGCATACTTGTTCATATTTTAAGTAGTTTGCACAGACACACGTTTTAAAAACAATAAAGTTCCTAATACCCGCCTTCTCTGAACAGTTAGCTTGCTGCCCCATCCCCCTCCTCCCTATCCTCTGTTGTGTGAATCCATGGACTAGCCTCCTCCCTCCTACCATGCATGGTCTGATGTGCTGCCACTGCCCTCAATTTAGTATGATGTACCAGTCCACTCCTCCTGCCCTCCATTGCCCAATTCTATGCCCCATCATTGACCTCCTGCTTAAACTCTGTGCTTAGCTTGCTGCCCCTATTCTCCTTCCCCCTGCCCTCCGATGTCCTTGTGCATGCCCCTGCTCCATCCTTTTTGCCCACCATGTTCCATGGACCTGCCACTCCTATCTACTCTGAGTGTTCTGTTGAGCTGCCACTCCCCTTCCACCTGCCTAGCATTGTCAGATGACTGTAACCTGTCCCTGCCACCTCCACCCTGCCTGTCCACATGCCATGCCCCTATCCTCTTCCTCCTGTCCTACATGGTCCATTGTACTGCCACACCCTTCTGCCCTCCCTGGTCTGTTGTGCTGCAACTGCTCCTCCTGCCTGCCCCGTGCGGTCTGTTGTGAGGCCAGTGAACTTTCTTGTCTGTGCACAGGTCCTGACCCTCCCTTCTATGCTCCATCGTCCTTTGTGCATGCCCCTGCACCCTCCTTCTTGCCCATCATAGCCATTGTGCTGCTACTAACCCTCCCACTTGCCATGCATGGTCTTCTGTGCTGCCATGGCCCCTCCCACCTTCCCTGTGTGGTCGGTTAGCTGCCCCTGACCCCCTCCCACCTTCCCTCCATCGTCTGTGTGCATGCCATCACAGTCTCACTGTTGCTCTTCATGGTGTGTCTTGCTTCTAGTGCCCATCCTGCCTGACCTCCCTGGCTATCTTGCTGCTCCTGCCCTGCCCCCTTGCCCCCAGCCCTCTGTTTACATGTGCAGACCCCTACTCCCTCCCTCCTGGCTTGTCTGTTCCATTGTAATGCCCCTGATCCGTCCCTCCTGCCCTTTATGGTCTGTTATGCTGCAGCTTTCTCTCCTGTCTGTCCATTATGGTCAGCTAGCTACCATTGCCTCTTGCCCCTCTGTTCTCTGTTGTCCATGTGCATGGTCCTGTCCCCTCCCTCTTGCTTTCTATGGATTGTTGTGCTGCACTCCCGTCCCGCATGCCCTGTGTGGTGTATTGTGCTGCTGCAAACCCTGATGCCTGCCCTGCAGGGTCAGTTTGTTGCACCTCTCCATGTCCTTCCTGTCCTCTGTTATCCAAGTCCATGTCTCTACCCCATTTCCTTCCATGATCCAATGTACCATACTTGCGAACATTTTGAACTTGGTAAGAGGGAGATTTTGAAAAAAAACTGGGGTATTGATTTTCCCCTTTGAGTTACATTGAAAAAGAGGAGATTATAGACAGGAGACAGATCAAATAAAGCCCATTTGAGCTTAAAAACATTGGACGTTTCCTGGCTGAATCGGGTCTGTTGGCATGTATGGTTGTACTACCATTGCCTCTTCCTTCTGCCCACAATGGTATATTACATTGCCACAGCCTCTCTTGCAAGTCCTGTATTGTTGGTTTGTTGCCCCTGCCCCCATTTCCACTGCCCTCCATAGTCTGTTGTGCTGCCACGGCCCTTCCTGCCTGCTCAGTGTGGTTAAATTGTTGCCTTTGCACCCTCCTACCTGCCTTCAATTTTCAGAGTCCGTGCCCCTGGCCTCTGCCTCTCAGCAGTATCCTAATGAACAACTAGTTTGCTAACATTCTATATTTATTACAAAAGTGTGGAACGCCTGACGTCATCTTGATGTAATCAAAACTGTAATACCTAGAGCATTTCCTTAAGAAATTACATATATAAGAGGGTCTTATTGGCATCAAAATTATGGTTAGTGCTCTAAAAGACTAAAATAAGGACATATTTTCTGAGTTTTCAAATAGCGACAAAGCACTTTTCAATTATTTGTTATCTTTATGTTTTTTTATCCAGTTAACCACTTGATTAAATGTTGCACTTAGGGGAGAGGTTGTGGTGTTACTTCCAGAACTGCAGACTTTGCAACTGGGGAACCAGGTTGGAGTTTCTGCTTCAGCTCGACATTCTGTGATTCTGGTCAAATCACTTAGTCTCCCCATGTCTACAACCAAAATGAATTTGTTCTTGTGTGATGTAACCAATGCTCATGTAAAGCACTCCAATACCTGACAAGTCTGCACTATATAACACTGCAAAAACACAAAATATTAAGTGTTTTGCACACTTCTGTCATTGGGCTATATTTGGGCTACATCTGGGTGATTTTGGGCTACATTTGGGCTCTTTTGTCTCCGGTGGCCATCTTGGGAGATTTATTTGTTATGAAGTTTCCTAATTTCCTCATGTACTGCAGTCTCCTCAGTAGGAAATGCTTTCAGTTTTTTACTTTGATTCCATCATGAAGGTATTCAGATATGTCACACATTTGCCATAAATTCTGAATATTAGCACTCTAGTTGCTCATTAGATCACTGTAGTAAAACTACTGTTCACCATGGAAGTCTGCTCCTGGTATTAAAAGTGCACGTTTCAGTCTGCATGTCAGAATTTTTTAATGAAATACAAGAGGATTTGAGAAGTCACTCAAAATGTGCCCTCATTTTCTTTCTTCAGCATTAATCATAATTTCTATGGCAAAATGATCCCCCTCATTGTGTTCCTTTTTAAATTAAATGTTTTAAGTGTTACCAGTTTATTCCAACCAAGATGGCTTCAGGTGTGCCATACTTTTGTCATAATGAAGACAGTAAGCGCTCTAGTTGTTTTTAAGAACACTCTGGGACATTCTGTCATTGGGCTATACTTGGGCTACATCTGGGTGATATTTGGGCTACATTTGGGCTCTTTTGTCTCTGGTGGCCATTTTGGGAGACTTATTTGTTATGAAGTTTCCTAATTTCCTCATTTACTGCAGTCTCCTCAGTAGGAAATACTTTCAGTTTTTTACTTTGATTCCATCAAGAAGGCATTCAGATGTGTCACACATTTGCCATAAATTCAGAATGTTAGCACTCTTTTTGCTCATTAGATCACTGTAGTAAAGCTACTGCTCACCAGGGAAAACTGCTGCTGGTATTGAAAGTGCATGTTTCAGTCTGCATGTCAGAATTTTTTATTGAAATAGAAGAGGAATTGAGAAGTCACTCAAAATGTGCCCTAATTTTTCTTTCTGCAGCACTAATCATACTTTTTATGGAAAAATGAACCCCCTCATTTTGTTCCTTTTTAAATTAAATGTTTTAAGAGTTACCACTTTAATCCAAGCAAGATGGCTTCAGGTGTGCCATACGTTTATCATAAGTAGGACTGTTAGCGCTCTAGTTGTTCTTTGGAACACTCTGGGAAGCTGCAGTAGAACACAAAGGAATCAACTGACAGTCTCTGCCCTTGTTGGATGTACATGTTTTACTGAGAATGTCAGACTTCATTCTCACATGACTGAGAAAGATAATGTGAATTTACAGAAAATAAGCTCTCAGTTTAGCTTATAGATCACCTTCCAAACCTCTGTGGAAAAAGCATGAGAAAATATTTTTCTCTCAATCATGATATCCCAGCAGAAGGCTTTTTCACATGGTGAAATCACCTTAGAACATACCACAATTCCTAAAATGAGTATGGTACCATCAACAAATGATTTATAATGTAACTAAAGTCTCAAAACCTTTTATTAACTGCAATGCTTTTTAATGAGGTGCTATCATGTATATTGGTCCCAAGATGGCTGCCAACACTTCTTGGATGAAGTGCTGACAGCCAATCAGATCTCAGGATGAGATGTGTGGTTAGGCTCCGCCCACATATGTATATGATTTTACTTTTGATTTTCTCAGGAACTACTGAACAGATTGACTCCATATATGCAAAAGGCACATCCCTGAGCTAAGGACTTTCGGGCTGTACCTTGGACTAAAGGTCCCTATGGAAAATTGCATGGGGAAAACGTGTTTTGGGACCCCCCTTTTTTCTCAGCCCCTGCTTGACGAATCCCCCCGAGACTTTCAGGGTAGGAGCGGATCGGAGCGCCCCACCTATTTTGAAAATTTTGCGAGGATTCGTCAACCGGCGCCAAAGTTATTCCAAATAGAATGTTGCGGATTTCCTTTGGAAACACGGTCCTAACTATAACTATCTACTGGCGACCGCCAGTAGATAATATATATATATATATATATATATATATATATATATATATATATATATATATAAGCATGAAAATATTCCGCTTTGGCTCGCCTGCCCTGCAAGGATGTCGCGTTTTGCTTGGTGTGCTACCTGGCATCTATTTCACCAGAAATATACCAGCTGAGCTGAGGAAATTTTTTCAATAAACAAGGAGATCATTGCAGTCCTGAGGTGCGTGTTTATTACACATTGGACACAGTGTGTTTAAATATATATACATATATTTATCACTGGTCATATGTATTTTATTATACAATTCAGCTGTAATATGTACTTTAAGGTAGGCTCTTGAGATATCGGGTCAACATGGGCACTTGCCCTTTATGGTATCA
This sequence comes from Triturus cristatus, assembly GCF_964204655.1. NCBI lineage: Eukaryota > Metazoa > Chordata > Amphibia > Caudata > Salamandridae > Triturus > Triturus cristatus. The sequence goes on along the minus strand of NC_140579.1, from coordinate 302,523,701 downwards.
TTGTCCCAAATCCTAAACATTGTGGTATAGATGGTAGGACAAAAACAGAATTAAACTGATTTGGGACATTAAGATTACGATCTGTCCCCAAGAATGCCATCTAAAAGCTGACTCAATCTGGAAATGCGCATCCAGCATGCGATTATTTAATATGGTCTCACTAATAATAATATACAGGCATTTTTCAGGAGAGAAACATGATGCCTTCTTAATCACCGTGAAAGCTCGTGTATTTATTTGCCTTAAATATTCTTGACTATTTGAGTAGTAGAAGATAAATGAATTTGTAATTTTTTATATACATCACTGTCTTTGAATTTTTATTTATACACTTTGTTAGCACGTAGTCACTTTATAGGATAAACATGAACAGTGTAGAATTATGATCAATACTTTGTGTGCTCATGTAACAGCAACACTCAGAAATGTAAAGTATTTTTTCTATGTTCATGTTGTTCTTGCGCGTATTTTCCACTGTTGGTTGGGCGAGTGTCACCTTGACTAGGGATTGTTTAAAGCCTAAACGCATTGGAGCAGTACAAATCTGTATTTACAATAAAATCGGATTCAAGCACGCATCCTGGAGTTCCTGATGCTTATCTGGCTGTTGACAGGAGTTGGGAGGAAAATATTTACATATTTAAATATTTATTTCATTGAAAAAACAAAAGTTAAAGTGATAAAAACTAACATTTAAAAAACAAACATCCAATTAAACTGACCAGTTATAGTAAACTGAGCTAACTATAACTTGCGCCCCTGCCATGCACTGTTTATGACCTCACACATTACGTCACTCATAACATGTTAAATTAATAATTGATTACATCATTGATGACATCTACCAAGCTATAACTCCTCAAATAGGTCTATAAACTGCTTGACCTTTTTAAAAAACACAAAGGGGCTGATTCCAGCTGCAAAACGAACCGACCGACACTGACCCGGATCGAATACCAACCGACACGGACCAGCACCGTACGACCTGTGCAGTGCGATGCAACGCATGTGAATTACAGCCGACACGTACGGAATACAAGCCATACGACTGAGCAGTAGGGAAAATAGTGATCCGGCAGGAAAACCGACGCGATTATCACCGACCGACACGAACCCGGAATGAACCCGACCGACCCGCACCCGCGATGTACGATTTGCGCAGTACAATGCAATGCGTGTAAAACCAGACTGACTCGCACGGAGACCAAGCCGCACGACCGACACGCACAGACAACCCGGCAAACAAGCAATAGAGACCGCCGCGACCGACGTATACCAAACACAGAAGATAGGCAGCGTGAACGAGGCGGAGAAGCCCGCACGAGACAACAGCAGCGTCCGTTTCCGTCACATGAACGTCTCCTTCATGCCTACAAAACCCAAAGGAAAAAAGACAAAAAAAGGACCAGACAAGCAAATAAATATAAAAAAAACAACATGGGACAAAGACACCCAAAACTCCAACTATATAAAGGACTACAATCACTACTATCATCTCTTGCAAACAGGAGACACAGCCAGCAGCAAACACCAGTACACAGCAACCACAGACACACTCACAACTCCCCCATCACACAACCCACACACCATCAGCACCTCATACAAAAGCACACACACATACAGCCAGCAAAACCAACACCAACCCACCCTCACTTGCACCCTCACACACACATCCCTCACCACCACCACCACCCATCACCATGTCCCCAAAGAAGAATCCAAAGTTCACAGATAGTGAGTTAGAAGTGCTGGTAGACAAGATCATCAGAGTAGAACCACATTTGTTTGGTACATTGGTCCAAAGGACCCCCATCTCACAGAAAACCAAGATGTGGGTGAGGATTGTGGACAAGGTGAACGCCCAAGCACCAGCAAGGCGCACAAAGGACGATATCCAGAACAGGTGGTATGACGTGCGCAGGAGGGTCAAGAAACTCATCGAAAAAGATCACACCCTGAGTCAGTGCACAGGCGGTGGCCCTCCTGCCAAACCAGTCTACTTCAGGACCTGGGAGGAGAAGGTGCGGGACATCCTACCACCAGAGAGCGTCCATGGCCTAACAGACATCCCAGAGCCTGGTGAGTACACAAACAACATACCCAAGATTGTGTGGCAAGGGGACAGAGAAACCATTCACCGCAAACAAAGCTACACTAACCAATAGATAATCAGCCCAAGATGTGTATGCTAGTCAGACAAACACAATATCTGCCATCTCAGAGTGACTGGGAACTGTGTCATGACATGCACCAACCTACAAACAAATAGAGCAAGCCAGTGGCACAAAGCCAAATAGACCCTGCCAGACAGTTTGCCACCACAAACACACCACCTCACAGTGCAGCTGACTGTCAGGAAGGAATAGTGGGGATGCAGGTGAAGTGAGTGTAGCCAAAAGGATGATGGGGCCTGTGGTCACAGATAATGCTCCCCCTCCTGAATGGCCCATCAAGACCTCTCTGAAACATGCCCACATCACAGGGAGTAGAAAATGACTGACAAGATGGCTGACACTGGGTCCTGCTGTGGGGGAGCACAAGGCCCTGCTCAGGGTTGTGTGCAAATCAGAAGCAGGACACCACTGACTGACATCCAGAAAGACAACGTGCACGCCCTACAATGGAAGCACGTTTCATGATGGGAAGGAGGACTGCCAGCCCTGACCATACTTATCAGCATGGGGAGACCCCCCAACACAAACTCCACACAACTCACCAGGTACAATGCATTGACACACAGCTCATTGAAATATCAGCAAAAGATACCCAGTACTGGGTGCTGCTGTGTGAAGCACAGGGGCTCACTTTGGACTTGTAGCCAAACAAACACCAGGATTTCACAGTCAGCCATCTTGCCATTGCTGTCACACCCCCTGACAGGGAAGCAGAGTCAAGAGGGAGGAAGTATGTGCATGCTGGGAAGGGGGTGTAGCCAAGAGTATGATGGGATTCGCAGTCACAGACAACCTACACCCACCCACATTGCCCAGCAAGATCAAACTGAACCATACTCGCCTCACAGGGAGTGGGAAGGGACTGACAAGATGTCTGACACTGGGCTCTGTTGTGGGGAGCACAAGGCCATGCTGGGAAATGGCCAACAACAAACATCAGGACTTCACAGTCAGCCATCTTGCCATTGCTGTCACACACCCTCACAGGGAAGCCAAGTCAAGAGGGAGGAAGTATGTGCATGCTGGGAAGGGGGTGTAGCCAAGAGTATGATGGGACTCGCAGTCACAGACAACCTACACCCACCCAAATGGCCCAGCAAGATCAAACTGAACCATACTCGCCTCACAGGGAGTGGGAAGGGACTTAAAGATTTCTGACACTGGGCTCTGTCGTGGGGAGCACAAGGCCATGCTGGGAAATGGCCAACAACAATATCAAACTCTGTCCGTGACAAGCTGGGAAAAAGCAGTGTACAGGCAGGCATCTGTTCGAAAAGTAGAAAAAGTAATGTTTGTGAACCAATGATGCATGTAGAAACATAAATCACATTGTGTGTCTCTTCCAAACACAGGTGGTGCTGGGCACCCAGCACCAAATGATGAGGATACCCAGTCCCAGACTCTGACAGACACTGAGCTCTCTGGTCTGACTCTCTCACTGTCCTCTTCGGATGACGACGACCAACCTGGCCCCTCCAGTGTGGGCCATCATGCAGCACCAGCAGAATCAACATCTGCACCCCCTGTACCCACGCCTCCAGCATCTGGACACCGACAGGGCACCCCCGCCAACACAGACAGACCAAGGCCAATCAACACCCACAGCACAGGGACACAGGACCCCCGGGAAGCTACAGCAAACACCACCAGCAACACCACCCAAGGGGTCCCAGTGTCACCTGTGTGTCCCGCCGCTGGTCCTGCCCGTGTGGAGAGGGGAGCTGGGAGGGGTGGGATTCACAGGGCACACCTTGCAGAGGGGTCTGGACTGCATGATGACCCCCACCTGGCACGCTTCTTAGATGCGTACCAGGATAGCACCGGAGGATTTGGCCAGGAAGTGGGGATCCTCAAGGACATGCAACACGAGCAGGTCACCCACCATGCCCGCATGGAGGCCAAGTGGGATGACATTACTGCGGTGCATCGGGACATACTCCAATGCCTCTGCCAGATCAACACCAACCTGTCCACACCCCCGTGTGGCCACAACATCTGTGCAACACCATCTGCCAGTGCCACAGGGAGGGAGGAGGACTCTGGCGGAGAGTCCCCTGCACCGCAGAGGCCTGCACATGAGGATCCCCCCCCAGAAGAAGTGGGGTCGTCCGAAGAAGGACATGTGAGAGGCAGATGTCCCAGCACATCCCCCAGGGCCTCTAAACCTGTTCTGGGGGTCATTCCGGAGCCAATCTACTTAACGGAAACACAGCGCAGCTCCTACCTGGGCTCACGAGAGCAGCCCGCATACTCTCCTGGTCGCCAGCTTTTCCCGCCGCCTCCTAACACTCGAGGCCGCAGTTGGGAGTTGGGAGACAACTACAGGACCCAGCATCCCTCCCCGCCACGCCCACATCCGCCGGACATCGCGCCCGGAGGCGCTACATAGAGCAAGGCTCCCTCGGTGGAGCGGGGGGTCATTCCGGAGCCAATCTACTTAACGGAAACACAGCGCAGCTCCTACCTGGGCTCACGAGAGCAGCCCGCATACTCTCCTGGTCGCCAGCTTTTCCCGCCGCCTCCCAACACTCGAGGCCGCAGTTGGGAGTTGGGAGACAACTACAGGACCCAGCATCCCTCCCCGCCACGCCCACATCCGCCGGACATCGCGCCCGGAGGCGCTACATAGAGCAAGGCTCCCTCGGTGGAGCGGGGGGTCATTCCGGAGCCAATCTACTTAACGGAAACACAGCGCAGCTCCTACGTGGGCTCACGAGAGCAGCCCGCATACTCTCCTGGTCGCCAGCTTTTCCCGCCGCCTCCTAACACTCGAGGCCGCAGTTGGGAGTTGGGAGACAACTACAGGACCCAGCATCCCTCCCCGCCACGCCCACATCCGCCGGACATCACGCCCGGAGGCGCTACATAGAGCAAGGCTCCCTCGGTGGAGCGGGGGGTCATTCCGGAGCCAATCTACTTAACGGAAACACAGCGCAGCTCCTACCTGGGCTCACGAGAGCAGCCCGCATACTCTCCTGGTCGCCAGCTTTTCCCGCCGCCTCCTAACACTCGAGGCCGCAGTTGGGAGTTGGGAGACAACTACAGGACCCAGCATCCCTCCCCGCCACGCCCACATCCACCGGACATCGCGCCCGGAGGCGCTACATAGAGCAAGGCTTCCTCCGCGTCGCGGGACGCGCGCGGGCGACGCCGGGCTGAGCCCGGGCAGAGGGCGGGCCGTCTGTGGCCGTCCGGGGCAGGAAGAGGCAGGGCAGGGCCACAGGACTATCGTTGCGGACAACTAAGGTAGTGAAACCTGGACCATGGCCTGTATTCAGTAACGTATGCAGTTACCCTTTGTGTAATACTGAGTGAACTATATTTGTTGGACGTGTTCAAACAAGGGGGACTTCTGAACATTTGGGTACCGGCTAACTTACTGAGGGACCATTTTTGAGTTAGTCGGTGTCTCTGCTGTTTTTACCATGTCCAGATTGAGGTCCTCCAAAACTGACATTACTAAGGACTCAAGGACATTGGATAACTATCTTGTCAAAGTAGTTAGCAAAATTAACAATGACAGGAGATTATCATTAAGTAGGGTCAGTTCAGATACATCTCCAACAAGGCAGTGCCCATCACCCTCATCAATGATACATAGTGCCCCGACCACATCTAATGACGAGATTGATCTAAACACTGTACTTGTGACAGAGCAGGATTGTTGTTCCGAACCTAGTCAAGTACAGGATCTATTATCAACATCAAGGTCCTCCCCAATTCAATCTCCTACTAGGAGAGCGGTGCGTACATGCCGGAAGGGGCCTGTTAAGAAAGTGGGGGGCTGGAAGCCTAAAAAAACTGGTCAAACAACTACCAATAGGGGTAATATTACTGAGCCTACTAATAGCACAGAGGGTACGACCCTGCACTCAAGTCAAATTGATATTCTAGTTAAAATGCTTGAGTCAAAACTGGAACTATTGATTAGTCCTCTGGTGGCTAAGGTTGAATCGGTGCCTCTTAGGGTTACTAGCTTAGAAGGTCTTGTTGAATCCTGTTTGACTCGGTCCACTGTCTCTTTGGGCCCTCATCGAGATTCAACAGGCCTCATGGATAATCGCCTAGCGGGCTCAGCTATACCCCCCATAGTCAGTAACAGGGTGGAGAGCATGGGGGCTATTGCTCAGGCTCCACTAACAGTAACTGTGCCGAATGCCCCAGCTGTGTTCATATCGTCAGCAGGTGCACATAATACATCTAGTCTATCACAATTAACACAAAGGAGCACTCGGGATACTATAAGAGGGGCAGTCCCTGCTGGAAGAGGTAATTCCAAGAGCCATAACTCTATTAATCTCCCGCCAGAGTGTGCACCATATACTGTGGTCCTAACAAATGTCCCAGAGGTTGACCCTTGTATGAGTGGTTCAGGGTTAGAAACATACCATGCTCTTAAAAACAAGACACTTGCTTGGTTGAATAAGAATTGTGGATTCCCATGCGCCCTTGCTAACGACATCTTATTTACCCGCAGAGTTAGTTGGGTTGGAAATGGCCCTAAAAATCTAGGAGGTGACTGTATCATCATAAATTTTAGACATCCGCAACATGTGGCAACAGTTCTCCTCAGAGCTGCCAACTTGCCAGCCCCAGAAAATGCGGTTTGTGTTAGACCTCTTGGCTTTTTCTATAATCATGTGGTTAATACCCATTGTCGTCCGTTGAATGTGCAAGGGCATCCTTTATATGAGAACGGAAGAGGGATGGTTGCTCGCACCCAGAATGTCTCTGTGAATATGTCCCGGTCTCAAGTCAGTGGGGAATTAAAACATGTTCAGCCGATTAATGGGGAGACCATTAATACCCTACCTCTTCATAATCGGTATGCCGCCTTATCTACCCTGGAGGAGAACGATTGACTGCCCATTGATTTGGAGAGTTCTTCTCAGTCTCCAGCACAGTCCCTTAAGATTGCCTCATGGAACATTGCTGGCTTAAAGAGTAAGACTGGGATAGTCGAATGGGAAAGGACACTAAAATCATTTGATGTCATTGCCTTACAAGAGACTTGGGACCAAATGAACAGCTTTGCGTTGGATGGCTATTGTCATTTTTGTATCCCAGCCACCAATAGTTTGGTAGGAAGACCTAAGGGGGGCCTATTAAGTCTTTTCAAACTGGATATTAAAGGTACTTTAACTCAGTGCCCCTCGGGCTCAGTAAATTGTTTAATTGTTGAGCTTTCTACTTATGATAAGGTCAAGATCCTTTTTATAAATTTTTATAACTCACATGCTAGTGAATGCACCAGTCAAAATTTGGATGACTTGGACAAATTTTTGTCAGTCTATGGTAGAAATGTAAATTCCTTTGAGTTAATGTTACTAGGGGACTTTAACATACATCCATGTACCCTACCATGCATTAGGGGGGATGATGAAGGCCCCCCCTTTTCCTCAACTACTCACCCAGAACATACGAGGCAGGGTGATTGTCTTGAGCTTTTTCTTGCAAAATGGAATTTATACGAGTCAGGTTGTGGAGACGGGAAAAATAGGTCTCCTACGTTTAAAGGCAAAGAAAAGGGTACTATTATAGATTATATTTATCTGTCTTCTTTTTTGTTAAATCATGTGCTAAATTATTGTACTGAGGTGTCAGTTTTTAGTGATCATAATCCTGTTGTACTTGTTTTTAAGAATACTGAATTAATTTCTCTCAAATCAATAATAGTGAGTGGTGGCTTGAACCTTAAAGTCAAAGACCAGAATCGAAGACTGAAGTGGACTAAAATAGTCCCTGAAACATTCCATAAAGAGGTCCTAGCAAAAGTGGAGGATGAAGTTTCTATATGTCTATTGGAAAGTCCAGATCCTAAGGAGGTCATACTGGCATTTGATCAGATCTGCATAGAAATTAATCGTAGTCTCTAGGTCAAATCTAGTCAGAAGGCGCCAGAGGGCAACAGATGGTTTGACAAAAAATGTTCTAAAGCGCATGGGGTACTACTAAAAGCATTAAAAACTATCCCTAAAGATCGAGCAGACACCGCTAATGCCAGGAAAGTGTATAAAGAAACTATTCTAGAAAGGAAAAGGACTTTGAAAGATAACGCCTTGAGTCAACTTTTAGACCCAGAAACCTTAAAAAACAGTGGTTTATTTTGGAAAGTAATAAATCAACCCTTTTTTTCTGATGGAACTAATACTCCTTTGGAGGCAAATATCCCAGATGAGGGCTGGATTAAACACTTCAGTCAGATATACTCGAATGTTGGCCCCCTTGACAGAATTCTAGAAGACGAAGGCGGGGAAACCCGCTCTATCAAGGATGCAGTGATTTTTGAAGCCATAGATGTAGAAAGGGCTATAGACCTGACCATTAAAAACAAAGCACCGGGCCCAGATGGGGTACCTGGGGACGTTTTTAAAAGTTTTCCTAAATTTTGGTCTAAGGTATTATGTAGGGTTTTTAATACTCTCGCATTTGATAAAATCCCGCCCTCCTGGAAGAAATCTATAATTATACCCGTGTTCAAAAAGGGTAATAGGCAAGACCCATCCTGTTACAGGCCGATCTCATTGATCGATTCATCCGTGAAAATTCTGGGTCGTGTTATTTTAACTAAATTAATTGATTGGCTAACAGAGAAAGGGGTCCTAGGAGATGTACAGTACGGTTTTAGACCGAAAAGGAGCACTATAGATCAAGGCTTGAACTTGTATTTATTAAAAGAGAAATACACGAAGGCGAAGGAGGGAGCCATGTATCTGGGGTTCATGGACCTCTCATCAGCCTTTGACCTTGTCAATCGATCTAAACTTTGGAAAATTTTACTTGATTTGGGATTGGACAAGGCTCTAGTTTACCTCCTAGCTGATTTACATACTGACCTAACAGCCGCAGTTAGAGTTACTTCTGCGGGGCGATGTACTAGCCACTTTAACTCAGAAAGGGGAGTTAGGCAGGGGTGCATTATGGCTCCCCTCCTTTTTACTATTTACATAAATGCCCTGGAATCTACACTAAAAGATGCTACTCAGGACATCCCACGCATAGGAAAGCTTGGCATCCCGGTTCTCCTATACGCTGATGACGCGGTCCTGCTTTCTCGTACTGGTGTTGGCCTCCAACGATTGCTGGACGCCTTTGAGGTCTTTATGACCTCCCTGGATCTAAAGATCAATGTTAAAAAGTCCCAGATCATGACCATGGGTAAGGGTAACAATAACAAACCCCCCAAAACTTTCACCTGTGGGAAGCAAGAATTGTGTAGAGTAACAACATTTCCATACCTATGGATTACCTTTGATGAGAAAGGTTCCTGGGGCCCCCAGATAAAAAACAGAAATGTCGCCCTTGTAAAGTCATCTTCTGCTGTTCGGGGTTTTATGAACAAACTTGGTGCTAGGCCAATTGTCACTCTGTTAAAAATGTATGAAGCAAAATGCCTTACAGTGGCAACGTATGGAAGTGCGATATGGGGCCATTGCCCTGTGGAGAGTATACAGATTACGGAAAACAAATTTTTAAGATCGGTTCTCTCTCTCCCCCAGTCTACCTCCACACATATCGTTCATACTGAACTGGGTGTGGGTTACGTCTCAGACTTGATTAAACTGGCCCCTGTCCTAGCCTGGCTTAAGACTTGGTTGAACCAAGAAATTCCGCTCAACCATTCTATTTTAAAAGATTGCCTGCAGCTGGACAAAGTAAATAAAATAGCGTGGTTAGTCTACATCAAAAATTGTCTTGATAGAGTAGGGAGACTGGATCTTTTCTATTCCCCGGAATTAATAACTGTTAAAGATATTGGACTGATTAAAAGTATGATGAAAGATTTGTTATGTCTAGAAAGAGAACAAGTAGAATACAAGAAACCTTCGGTGCGGGCCAGTATTATTTTGAGTACTCATGTGGGTCCTGAATTATATCTGTCTATTGTTAATCAACCCTTTCACCGGTTTCTACTTACACGTTTTCGGTTCAATCTGATTCATCTAACTCTTGGTCATTTCCAAACTTGGTGCCCTCCAGAAAATGGAACGCCGTGTAATTGTGATGATTTCTCGATCCAGGACACAATGCACTTTGTGATGTTCTGTGATCATTACGTGGCATTAAGAAAGAAATATTTGTTCCCGATTTTAAAGGAGGCGGGGTTTGTACAGGTCAAACCTGCCCCTTTGTATTTACAGTTACTGCAGACCCCCTGGATTATGTTCCATGTTGCTAGTTTTCTAGTGGGCGCTGTTAGGGCTAAGAAAACGAAGCTTGCCATTAATCAGATTTTTTAAATGTAATGTATTGGTCCGTTATTTAACTATTTATATGAAATATAACATTGGCAAATTTGGGAGAATAATAATGTTTTATGCTAAATGACGCTTTTATGATGTTTTTATCTTACTGACCCCTCTTTTAAACATTTTAGATAATACGAATTGTAGAGCTTCTGTAATATTGATTGTACTGTTTCTATGCCTTTTTATGATATTTATTTATCGAAATAAAGTACTTTGACTGACTGACTGACTGTTCTGGACAATATCCTTTGTGCGCAACCCGTTCACCTTGTCCAATCGCACACAACTCACCCACATGACATGGAGGGTGCATGTTGGGCCAATGTATCAGATGACTGTGGACTTTACTGTGGACATTTCATCTACCAGCACTTCCAACTCCAATGTGAACTTTGGATTCCCAAACCAATGTACAGCACCCACCGTCCTGTGCACTTTGTTCACACATGTTTGTAAATAAACACACAAGTACACCATACTTGCCTCTGTTGTGATTCCAACTTGTCATGTTCAGGGAGATGTCGATCTGCTACACAACACAGTGCATGCCAAATAATATAACAATGTGACCAAAGTAAGGTGATTCATGGGGATGTGACACATGTGAGGGAAACACACCACTATGGCAACACAAACATACTCACCATGGCCATGTTACTCATCACACACAATGATGTTGACCGGAAACGCATTGGCATGCACAGACACAACACCAACCCCAGTCAGTGATAACAAGTCCACAGGTGAGGTAAACAGATGTCACTCAGATGTGGGAAAACAGACAACGCACATAACAAAGCGTAGCACAGGTTCATTACACATCAGCAACACGTTTATTCCACAATAGTTGCACAGTAATTCTACGTAACAGTGGACACACGCTCTCAATGTGTTGGAGAATGGAAGTCCAGGGATGTGTGGTACATCAGTTGATGGGAATTGTAAACTTCCACACTGGTGTTGGCTTCTGGGTGTTGGGGGTCAGTGTTGACCACACAACAGGCAAAGTACCGTGGGAAGGACAGACAAGATACAGTCAAAAGCACAGAAGAACAGGAGAGAAATGTAATACACATGCACAAAACATGTTGCAAGACACCTACACAAACACTAGCTGGCAGTACTACCCTATTGTGGAGTACACACCACCTGAATGGACACATCACAGCACGCATCCAGTCAAGTGGCACACAGACACACTCAGACAGCAACAGAGCTGGCACAACACATTCCAGGCTACCTCCATACATTCACATAACAACCCTGGAAACTCACATTCAGGTGAAGAAGTTGTTGATGAGCTGTGAGCGGACGTCACCATCATCTTCATCATCACTGGCATCTTGGCCCAGGCCGGGATCCTCCACAGGTGCCGGACGTTGGTCATCGTCATCCTGGATGAGAGGCACCTCCTTCCGCACTGCCATGTTGTGTAGCATGCAGCAGACAAGGATTATTTTGCACACCTTTGCAGGCTCATATGGGAGGGCCCCTCCGGTCTTGTCCAGGCAACAAAAGCGGCTTTTTAGGAGGCTGAATGTCTGCTCAATCAACCTCCTGCTCTGACCATGTGCCTCATTGTAGCGCAGCTCGGCGGGTGTCACAGGGTTCCTGAGGGCTGTCAGCAACCACGGCATGTTGGGGTATCCGGAGTCACCTACACACACAAAAATGAACAAGTAGCTGAGTTTTGTAGGAGTGCGGAATACAACATTGACAAACACACGCAATGAGAAACAGTCAGTACACACCGACAAGCCAGGCATGCTGAGCTGGCATCTGTGACATCAGCGTTGCAATGCGACTCCTCCTCATAATGTAGGCATCGTGCGCAGAACCAGGGAACCGTGCACACACATGTGTGATCGACATGTCAGCAAGACAGACCACCAGAGCATTGATCGAATGGTAGTGCTTCCTGTTACGGTATGCCTGCTCATGTGCCTGTGGAGGTATCAGGGCAACATGTGTCCCATCCATAGATCCAATGACGTTCGGCATCCTCCCCAGTGTAGAAAAGGCATCCTTTATTTCAGGGAGTTCAGCTGGGCTCGGGAACTTGATATACAGGTCGAGGAATTGCAACATCCCCTCCAAGACATCGCGTAGCACCCGACATCCCACCAGCAGTAGCCACAGTGTACTGGAAGGTACCAGTAGCTAAGAAGTGCAGGGCTGCCATCACCTTCACCTCTGGGGTCAGTGCTGTAGGGTATGTCCGGCCAGGTAGCAGATGTTGCAAAAACTGCTCCGCCAACTCCGCAATCAATGGCCTGGTGTAGCGGTACCGTCTGATGCAGTTGCGTTCCTGCATGGTTGCAAGGTCTGGGAACGGCTGATGGACAGCTGGTGCCCTGCAGTACAGAGATGCACAAAGGAAGATTGTCAGTTCATCCACCCATGTGGTCATGACCACGATCAATATCACATGCTAGATCATGACATTACACAATGTACTGAGGTGTGTGCTGTTGGTCATGGACACATATGTCACCTACAAGACCACCACCTCACATCTCAATTCCACATGTCCACATGAGTCCCACGTAGTGCAATGCCCAATCATCTGGCTGTGTCACCCAACCTATGTGCTGCTGCAAAGTTCCAAACACACACCACAGTGACAATTGAGGCCTCATGTCTCCCAGCAATCACAGATCTTTGCCATGCAGAAACCCAGGGTCCCTGTATTGCCATATCAACACAGCAATGGACATGGCGTAGCACGTACACACCACAAGGCAGGCGTAAGTCCCACAGGTAGTGGCCACTGTTGTTCCTGCCGGCCATACATGTACATCTCTTAGACACACACCCCATCAAGGGTGATGCATATACCACATGGATGTGGAGACTGTCACCCATTGGGCACATTTGATCAGACACATCTGAAACACAACATGCACACAGACTGTGGGTGCACATCAGTATTGTGGCTACAGGTCTCACTGTGACGTACATGCCATCACCCCCAGAACTCAGGGTGTATGTGACCTGTCCTTAACATATCCAACCTGACACTGTGTCCGTGAATCATGCCCATTCCTGTCCAATTGCACATCACAATGGTAATGCGCACAACACACAAAGGATTCTGCCCTCATGTACATGTGCACAGCCTGGGAGTGGCTGCACAAAATGCCAGCCAAAAAAACAGATGTGGCCCCCCCAAACACCCAGGGAATGCAGCCTTACATGCCATGGGACACTCTGTGGCCAATGCTGTAGTGTGGTAGGTGGTACAAAAGGGGGTGGTGATGGACGGAGCATCAGAACCAATCAAACACTCACACCCAGTCAACAGATCTGGGTTTGATCCATCACCGTTCTTTAGCCCACTCTGCCACCCCAGTTCAGACATGGCCATATGCAAATCAGTCTGACCCTGTGCCTCATGGGAACAGTCCAGCCCGAACTGCCAAGCCATGCCTTCCCTGGACCGGAAACAAGCTTCCTAGGACCGGTTTCTGGCATTTCAGCCGTCTTCAGCCAGGCTTGCTTGAATCCAGTGGCAAAGTGAGCAAGGGACTCACGTCTGAGCATACCCTGCCAACTTATGGTGAACAAAGCGGTACAAAAGGGGGTGGTGATGGACGGAGCATCAGAACCAATCAAACACTCACACCCAGTCAACAGATCTGGGTTTGATCCATCACCGTTCTTTAGCCCACTCTGCCACCCCAGTTCAGACATGGCCATATGCAAATCAGTCTGACCCTGTGCCTCATGGGAACAGTCCAGCCCAAACTGCCAAGCCATGCCTTCCCTGGACCGGAAACAAGCTTCCTAGGACCGGTTTCTGGCATTTCAGCCGTCTTCAGCCAGGATTGCTTGAATCCAGTGGAAAAGTGAGCAAGAGACTCACGTCTGAGCATACCCTGCCAACTTATGGCGAACAAAGCGGTACAAAAGGGGGTGGTGATGGACGGAGCATCAGAACCAATCAAACACTCACACCCAGTCAACAGATCTGGGTTTGATCCATCACCGTTCTTTAACCCACTCTGCCACCCCAGTTCAGACATGGCCATATGCAAATCAGTCTGACCCTGTGCCTCATGGGAACAGTTCAACCCGAACTGCCAAGCCATGCCTTCCCTGGACTGGAAACAAGCTTCCTAGGACCGGTTTCTGACATTTCAGCCGTCTTCAGCCAGGCTTGCTTGAATCCAGTGGCAAAGTGAGCAAGGGACTCACGTCTGAGCATACCCTGCCAACTTATGGCGAACAAAGAGGTACAAAAGCGGGTGGTGATGGACGGAGCATCAGAACCAATCAAACACTCACACCCAGTCAACAGATCTGGGTTTGATCCATCACCGTTCTTTAGCCCACTCTGCCACCCCAGTTCAGACATGGCCATATGCAAATCAGTCTGACCCTGTGCCTCATGGGAACAGTCCAGCCCGAACTGCCAAGCCATGCCTTCCCTGGACCGGAAACAAGCTTCCTAGGACCGGTTTCTGGCATTTCAGCCGTCTTCAGCCAGGCTTGCTTGAATCCAGTGGCAAAGTGAGCAAGGGACTCACGTCTGAGCATACCCTGCCAACTTATGGCGAACAAAGCGGTACAAAAGGGGGTGGTGATGGACGGAGCATCAGAACCAATCAAACACTCACACCCAGTCAACAGATCTGGGTTTGATCCATCACCGTTCTTTAGCCCACTCTGCCACCCCAGTTCAGACATGGCCATATGCAAATCAGTCTGGCCCTGTGCCTCATGGGAACAGTCCAGCCCGAACTGCCAAGCCATGCCTTCCCTGGACCGGAAACAAGCTTCCTAGGACCGGTTTCTGACATTTCAGCCGTCTTCAGCCAGGCTTGCTTGAATCCAGTGGCAAAGTGAGCAAGGGACTCACGTCTGAGCATACCCTTCTAACTTGTGGCGAACAAAGTGGTACAAAAGGGGGTGGTGATGGACGGAGCATCAGAACCAATCAAACACTCACACCCAGTCAACAGATCTGCGTTTGATCCATCACCGTTCTTTAGCCCACTCTGCCACCCCAGTTCAGACATGGCCATATGCAAATCAGTCTGACCCTGTGCCTCATGGGAACAGTCCAGCCCGAATTGCCAAGCCATGCCTTCCCTGGACCGAAAACAAGCTTCCTAGGACCGGTTTCTGGCATTTCAGCCGTCTTCAACCAGGCTTGCTTGAATCCAGTGGCAAAGTGAGCAAGGGACTCACGTCTGAGCATACCCTGCCAACTTATGGCGAACAAAGCGGTACAAAAGGGGGTGGTGATGGACGGAGCATTAGAACCAATCAAACACTCACACCCAGTCAACAGATCTGGGTTTGATCCATCACCGTTCTTTAGCCCACTCTGCCACCCCAGTTCTGACATGGCCATATGCAAATCAGTCTGACCCTGTGCATCATGGGAACAGTCCAGCCCGAACTGCCAAGCCATGCCTTCCCTGGACCGGAAACAAGCTTCCTAGGACCGGTTTCTGGCATTTCAGCCATCTTCAGCCAGGCTTGCTTGAATCCAGTGGCAAAGTGAGCAAGGGACTCACGTCTGAGCATACCCTGCCAACTTATGGCAAACAAAGCGGTACAAAAGGGGGTGGTGATGGACGGAGCATCAGAACCAATCAAACACTCACACCCAGTAAACAGATCTGGGTTTGATCCGTCACCATTCTTTAGCCCACTCTGCCACCCCAGTCCAGACATGGCCATATGCAAATCAGTCTGACCCTGTGCCTCATGGGAACAGTCCAGCCCGAACTGCCAAGCCATGCCTTCCCTGGACCGGAAAAAAGCTTCCTAGGACCGGTTTCTGGCATTTCAGCCGTCTTCAGCCAGGCTTGCCTGAATCCAGTGGCAAAGTGAGCAAGGGACTCACGTCTGAGCATACCCTGCCAACTTATGGCGAACAAAGCGGTACAAAAGGGGGTGGTGATGGACGGAGCATCAGAACCAATCAAACACTCACACCCATTCAACAGATCTGGGTTTTATCTATCACCGTTCTTTAGCCCACTCTGCCACCCCAGTTCAGACATGGCCATATGCAAATCAGTCTGACCCTGTGCCTCATGGGAACAGTCCAGCCCGAACTGCCAAGCCAAGCCATGCCTTCCCTGGACCGGAAACAAGCTTCCTAGGACCGGTTTCTGGCATTTCAGCCGTCTTCAGCCAGGCTTGCTTGAATCCAGTGGCAAAGTGAGCAAGGGACTCACGTCTGAGCATACCCTGCCAACTTATGGCGAACAAAGCGGTACAAAAGGGGGTGGTGATGGATGGAGCATCAGAACCAATCAAACACTCACACCCAGTCAACAGATCTGGGTTTGATCCATCACCGTTCTTTAGCCCACTCTGCCACCCCAGTTCAGACATGGCCATATGCAAATCAGTCTGACCCTGTGCCTCATGGGAACAGTCCAGCCCGAACTGCCAAGCCATGCCTTCCCTGGACCGGAAACAAGCTTCCTAGGACCGGTTTCTGGTATTTCAGCCGTCTTCAGCCAGGCTTGCTTGAATCCAGTGGCAAAGTGAGCAAGGGACTCACGTCTGAGCATACCCTCCCAACTTATGGCGAACAAAGCGTTACAAAAGGGGGTGGTGATGGACGGAGCATCAGAACCAATCAAACACTCACACCCAGTCATCAGATCTGGGGTTGATCCATCACCGTTCTTTAGCCCACTCTGCCACCCCAGTTCAGACATGGCCATATGCAAATCAGTCTGACCCTGTGCCTCATGGAAACAGTCCAGCCCGAACTGCCAAGCCATGCCTTCCCTGGACCGGAAACAAGCTTCCTAGGACCGGTTTCTGGCATTTCAGCCGTCTTCAGCCAGGCTTGCTTGAATCCAGTGGCAAAGTGAGCAAGGGACTCACGTCTGAGCATACCCTGCCAATTTATGGCGAACAAAGCGGTACAAAAGGGGGTGGTGATGGACGGAGCATCAGAACCAATCAAACACTCACACCCAGTCAACAGATCTGGGTTTGATCCATCACCGTTCTTTAGCCCACTCTGCCACCCCAGTTCAGACATGGCCATATGCAAATCAGTCTGACCCTGTGCATCATGGGAACAGTCCAGCCCGAACTGCCAAGCCATGCCTTCCCTGGACCGGAAACAAGCTTCCTAGGACCGGTTTCTGGCATTTCAGCCATCTTCAGCCAGGCTTGCTTGAATCCAGTGGCAAAGTGAACAAGGGACTCACGTCTGAGCATACCCTGCCAACTTATGGCGAATAAAGCGGTACAAAAGGGGGTGGTGATGGACGGAGCATCAGAACCAATCAAACACTCACACCCAGTCAACAGATCTGGGTTTGATCCATCACCGTTCTTTAGCCCACTCTGCCACCCCAGTTCAGACATGGCCATATGCAAATCAGTCTGACCCTGTGTCTCATGGGAACAGTCCAGCCCGAACTGCCAAGCCATGCCTTCCCTGGACCAGAAACAAGCTTCCTAGGACCGGTTTCTGGCATTTCAGCCGTCTTCAGCCAGGCTTGCTTGAATCCAGTGGCAAAGTGAGCAAGGGACTCACGTCTGAGCATACCCTGCCAACTTATGGCGAACAAAGCGGTACAAAAGGGGGTGGTGATGGACGGAGCATCAGAACCAATCAAACACTCACACCCAGTCAACAGATCTGGGTTTGATCCATCACCGTTCTTTAGCCCACTCTCCCACCCCAGTTCAGACATTGCCATATGTAAATCAGTCTGACCCTGTGCCTCATGGGAACAGTCCAGCCCGAACTGCCAAGCCATGCCTTCCCTGGACCGGAAACAAGCTTCCTAGGACCGGTTTCTGGCATTTCAGCCGTCTTCAGCCAGGCTTGCTTGAATCCAGTGGCAAAGTGAGCAAGGGACTCACGTCTGTGCATACCCTGCCAACTTATGGCGAACAAAGCGGTCAAAAGGGGGTGGTGATAGACGGAGCATCAGAACCAATCAAACACTCACGCCCAGTCAACAGATCTGGGTTTGATCCATCACCGTTCTTTAGCCCACTCTGCCACCCCAGTTCAGACATGGCCATATGCAAATCAGTCTGACCCTGTGCCTCATGGGAACAGTCCAGCCCGAACTGCCAAGCCATGCCTTCCCTGGACCGAAAACAAGCTTCCTAGGACCGGTTTCTGGCATTTCAGCCGTCTTCAGCCAGGCTTGCTTGAATCCAATGGCAAAGTGAGCAAGGGACTCACGTCTGAGCATACCCTGCCAACTTATGGCAAACAAAGCGGTACAAAAGGGGGTGGTGATGGACGGAGCATCAGAACCAATCAAACACTCACACCCAGTCAACAGATCTGGGTTTGATCCATCACCGTTCTTTAGCCCACTCTGCCACCCTAGTTCAGACATGGCCATATGCAAAACAGTCTGACCCTGTGCCTCATGGGAACAGTCCAGCCCGAACTGCCAAGCCATGCCTTCCCTGGACCGGAAACAAGCTTCCTAGGACCGGTTTCTGGCATTTCAGCCATCTTCAGCCAGGCTTGCTTGAATCCAGTGGCAAAGTGAACAAGGGACTCACGTCTGAGCATACCCTGCCAACTTATGGCGAATAAAGCGGTACAAAAGGGGGTGGTGATGGACGGAGCATCAGAACCAATCAAACACTCACACCCAGTCAACAGATCTGGGTTTGATCCATCACCGTTCTTTAGCCCACTCTGCCACCCCAGTTCAGACATGGCCATATGCAAATCAGTCTGACCCTGTGTCTCATGGGAACAGTCCAGCCCGAACTGCCAAGCCATGCCTTCCCTGGACCAGAAACAAGCTTCCTAGGACCGGTTTCTGGCATTTCAGCCGTCTTCAGCCAGGCTTGCTTGAATCCAGTGGCAAAGTGAGCAAGGGACTCACGTCTGAGCATACCCTGCCAACTTATGGCGAACAAAGCGGTACAAAAGGGGGTGGTGATGGACGGAGCATCAGAACCAATCAAACACTCACACCCAGTCAACAGATCTGGGTTTGATCCATCACCGTTCTTTAGCCCACTCTCCCACCCCAGTTCAGACATTGCCATATGTAAATCAGTCTGACCCTGTGCCTCATGGGAACAGTCCAGCCCGAACTGCCAAGCCATGCCTTCCCTGGACCGGAAACAAGCTTCCTAGGACCGGTTTCTGGCATTTCAGCCGTCTTCAGCCAGGCTTGCTTGAATCCAGTGGCAAAGTGAGCAAGGGACTCACGTCTGTGCATACCCTGCCAACTTATGGCGAACAAAGCGGTCAAAAGGGGGTGGTGATAGACGGAGCATCAGAACCAATCAAACACTCACACCCAGTCAACAGATCTGGGTTTGATCCATCACCGTTCTTTAGCCCACTCTGCCACCCCAGTTCAGACATGGCCATATGCAAATCAGTCTGACCCTGTGCCTCATGGGAACAGTCCAGCCCGAACTGCCAAGCCATGCCTTCCCTGGACCGAAAACAAGCTTCCTAGGACCGGTTTCTGGCATTTCAGCCGTCTTCAGCCAGGCTTGCTTGAATCCAATGGCAAAGTGAGCAAGGGACTCACGTCTGAGCATACCCTGCCAACTTATGGCAAACAAAGCGGTACAAAAGGGGGTGGGGATGGACGGAGCATCAGAACCAATCAAACACTCACACCCAGTCAACAGATCTGGGTTTGATCCATCACCGTTCTTTAGCCCACTCTGCCACCCTAGTTCAGACATGGCCATATGCAAAACAGTCTGACCCTGTGCCTCATGGGAACAGTCCAGCCCGAACTGCCAAGCCATGCCTTCCCTGGACCGGAAACAAGCTTCCTAGGACCGGTTTCTGGCATTTCAGCAGTCTTCAGCCAGGCTTGCTTGAATCCAGTGGCAAAGTGAGCAAGGGACTCACGCCTGAGCATACCCTGCCAACTTATGGCACACAAAGCGGTACAAAAGGGGGTGGTGATGGACGGAGCATCAGAACCAATCAAACACTCACACCCAGTCAACAGATCTGGGTTTGATCCATCACCGTTCTTTAGCCCACTCTGCCACCCCAGTTCAGACATGGCCATATGCAAATCAGTCTGACCCTGTGCCTCATGGGAACAGTCCAGCCCGAACTGCCAAGCCATGCCTTCCCTGGACCGGAAACAAGCTTCCTAGGACCGGTTTCTGGCATTTCAGCCGTCTTCAGCCAGGCTTGCTTGAATCCAGTGGCAAAGTGAGCAAGGGACTCATGTCTGAGCATACCCTGCCAATTTATGGCGAACAAAGCGGTACAAAAGGGGGTGGTGATGGACGGAGCATCAGAACCAATCAAACACTCACACCCAGTCAACAGATCTGGGTTTGATCCATCACCGTTCTTTAGCCCACTCTGCCACCCTAGTTCAGACATGGCCATATGCAAATCAGTCTGACCCTGTGCCTCATGGGAACAGTCCAGCCCGAACTGCCAAGCCATGCATTCCCTGGACCGGAAACAATCTTCCTAGGACCGGTTTCTGGCATGTCAGCCGTCTTCAGCCAGGCTTGCTTGAATCCAGTGGCAAAGTGAGCAAGGGACTCACGTCTGAGCATACCCTGCCAACTTATGGCGAACAAAGCGGTACAAAAGGGGGTGGTGATGGATGGAGCATCAGAACCAATCAAACACTCACACCCAGTCAACAGATCTGGGTTTTATCCATCACCGTTCTATAGCCCACTATGCCACCCCAGTTCAGACATGGCCATATGCAAATCAGTCTGACCCTGTGCCTCATGGGAACAGTCCAGCCCGAACTGCCAAGCCATGCCTTCCCTGGACCGGAAACAAGCTTCCTAGGACCGGTTTCAGGCATTTCAGCCGTCTTCAGCCAGGCTTGCTTGAATCCAGTGGCAAAGTGAGCAAGGGACTCACGTCTGAGCATACCCTGCCAACTTATGGCGAACAAAGCAGTACAAAAGGGGGTGGTGATGGACGGAGCATCAGAACCAATCAAACACTCACACCCAGTCAACAGATCTGGGTTTGATCCATCACCGTTCTTTAGCCCACTCTGCCACCCCAGTTCAGACATGGCCATATGCAAATCAGTCTGACCCTGTGCCTCATGGGAACAGTCCAGCCCGAACTGCCAAGCCATGCCTTCCCTGGACCGGAAACAAGCTTCCTAGGACCGGTTTCTGGCATTTCAGCCGTCTTCAGCCAGGCGTGCTTGAATCCAGTGGCAAAGTGAGCAAGGGACTCACGTCTGAGCATACCCTGCCAACTTATGGCGAACAAAGCGGTAAAAAAGGGGGTGGTGATGGACGGAACATCAGAACCAATCAAACACTCACACCCAGTCAACAGATCTGGGTTTTATCCATCACCGTTCTTTAGCCCACTCTGCCACCCCAGTTCAGACATGGCCATATGCAAATCAGTCTGACCCTGTGCCTCATGGGAACAGTCCAGCCCGAATTGCCAAGCCATGCCTTCCCTGGACCGGAAACAAGCTTCCTAGGACCGGTTTCTGGCATTTCAGCCGTCTTCAGCCAGGCTTGCTTGAATCCATTGGCAAAGTGAGCAAGGGACTCACGTCTGAGCATACCCTGCCAACTTATGGAGAACAAAGCGGTACAAAAGGGGGTGGTGATGGACGAAGCATCAGAACCAATCAAACACTCACACCCAGTCAACAGATCTGGGTTTGATCCATCACCATTCTTTAGCCCACTCTGCCACCCCAGTTCAGACATGGCCATATGCAAATCAGTCTGACCCTGTGCCTCATGGGAACAGTCCAGCCCGAACTTCCAAGCCATGCCTTCCCTGAACCGGAAACAAGCTTCCTAGGACCGGTTTCTTGCATTTCAGCCGTCTTCAGCTAGGCTTGCTTGAATCCAGTGGCAAAGTGAGCAAGGGACTCACGTCTGAGCATACCCTGCCAACTTATGGCGAACAAAGCGGTACAAAAGGGGGTGGTGATGGACGGAGCATCAGAACCAATCAAACACTCACACCCAGTCAA
The DNA here is from genome assembly GCF_964204655.1 of Triturus cristatus. Taxonomy (NCBI): domain Eukaryota; kingdom Metazoa; phylum Chordata; class Amphibia; order Caudata; family Salamandridae; genus Triturus; species Triturus cristatus. The sequence continues at coordinate 302,501,342 of NC_140579.1, read as the reverse complement.
CAGATCTGGGTTTGATCCATCACCGTTCTTTAGCCCACTCTGCCACCCCAGTTCAGACATGGCCATATGCAAATCAGTCTGACCCTGTGCCTCATGGGAACAGTCCAGCCCGAACTGCCAAGCCATGCCTTCTCTGGACCGGAAACAATCTTCCTAGGACCGGTTTCTGGCATTTCAGCCGTCTTCAGCCAGGCTTGCTTGAATCCAGTGGCAAAGTGAGCAAGGGACTCACGTCTGAGCATACCCTGCCAACTTATGGCGAACAAAGCGGTACAAAAGGGGGTGGTGATGGACGGAGCATCAGAACCAATCAAACACTCACACCCAGTCAACAGATCTGGGTTTGATCCATCACCGTTCTTTAGCCCACTCTGCCACCCCAGTTCAGACATGGCCATATGCAAATCAGTCTGACCCTGTGCCTCATGGGAACAGTCCAGCCCGAACTGCCAAGCCATGCCTTCCCTGGACCGGAAACAAGCTTCCTAGGACCGGTTTCTGGCATTTCAGCCGTCTTCAGCCAGGCTTGCTTGAATCTAGTGGCAAAGTGAGCAAGGGACTCATGTCTGAGCATACCCTGCCAACTTATGGCGAACAAAGCGGTACAAAAGGGGGTGGTGATGGACGGAGCATCAGAACCAATCAAACACTCACACCCAGTCAACAGATCTGGGTTTGATCCATCACCGTTCTTTAGCCCACTCTGCCACCCTAGTTCAGACATGGCCATATGCAAATCAGTCTGACCCTGTGCCTCATGGGAACAGTCCAGCCCGAACTGCCAAGCCATGCATTCCCTGGACCGGAAACAATCTTCCTAGGACCGGTTTCTGGCATGTCAGCCGTCTTCAGCCAGGCTTGCTTGAATCCAGTGGCAAAGTGAGCAAGGGACTCACGTCTCAGCATACCCTGCCAACTTATGGCGAACAAAGCGGTACAAAAGGGGGTGGTGATGGATGGAGCATCAGAACCAATCAAACACTCACACCCAGTCAACAGATCTGGGTTTTATCCATCACCGTTCTATAGCCCACTATGCCACCCCAGTTCAGACATGGCCATATGCAAATCAGTCTGACCCTGTGCCTCATGGGAACAGTCCAGCCCGAACTGCCAAGCCATGCCTTCCCTGGACCGGAAACAAGCTTCCTAGGACCGGTTTCAGGCATTTCAGCCGTCTTCAGCCAGGCTTGCTTGAATCCAGTGGCAAAGTGAGCAAGGGACTCACGTCTGAGCATACCCTGCCAACTTATGGCGAACAAAGCAGTACAAAAGGGGGTGGTGATGGACGGAGCATCAGAACCAATCAAACACTCACACCCAGTCAACAGATCTGGGTTTGATCCATCACCGTTCTTTAGCCCACTCTGCCACCCCAGTTCAGACATGGCCATATGCAAATCAGTCTGACCCTGTGCCTCATGGGAACAGTCCAGCCCGAACTGCCAAGCCATGCCTTCCCTGGACCGGAAACAAGCTTCCTAGGACCGGTTTCTGGCATTTCAGCCGTCTTCAGCCAGGCGTGCTTGAATCCAGTGGCAAAGTGAGCAAGGGACTCACGTCTGAGCATACCCTGCCAACTTATGGCGAACAAAGCGGTAAAAAAGGGGGTGGTGATGGACGGAACATCAGAACCAATCAAACACTCACACCCAGTCAACAGATCTGGGTTTTATCCATCACCGTTCTTTAGCCCACTCTGCCACCCCAGTTCAGACATGGCCATATGCAAATCAGTCTGACCCTGTGCCTCATGGGAACAGTCCAGCCCGAACTGCCAAGCCATGCCTTCCCTGGACCGGAAACAAGCTTCCTAGGACCGGTTTCTGGCATTTCAGCCGTCTTCAGCCAGGCTTGCTTGAATCCAGTGGCAAAGTGAGCAAGGGACTCACGTCTGAGCATACCCTGCCAACTTATGGTGAACAAAGCGGTACAAAAGGGGGTGGTGATGGACGGAGCATCAGAACCAATCAAACACTCACACCCAGTCAACAGATCTGGGTTTGATCCATCACCGTTCTTTAGCCCACTCTGCCACCCCAGTTCAGACATGGCCATATGCAAATCAGTCTGACCCTGTGCCTCATGGGAACAGTCCAGCCCGAACTGCCAAGCCATGCCTTCTCTGGACCGGAAACAATCTTCCTAGGACCGGTTTCTGGCATTTCAGCCGTCTTCAGCCAGGCTTGCTTGAATCCAGTGGCAAAGTGAGCAAGGGACTCACGTCTGAGCATACCCTGCCAACTTATGGCGAACAAAGCGGTACAAAAGGGGGTGGTGATGGACGGAGCATCAGAACCAATCAAACACTCACACCCAGTCAACAGATCTGGGTTTGATCCATCACCGTTCTTTAGCCCACTCTGCCACCCCAGTTCAGACATGGCCATATGCAAATCAGTCTGACCCTGTGCCTCATGGGAACAGTCCAGCCCGAACTGCCAAGCCATGCCTTCCCTGGACCGGAAACAAGCTTCCTAGGACCGGTTTCTGGCATTTCAGCCGTCTTCAGCCAGGCTTGCTTGAATCTAGTGGCAAAGTGAGCAAGGGACTCATGTCTGAGCATACCCTGCCAACTTATGGCGAACAAAGCGGTACAAAAGGGGGTGGTGATGGACGGAGCATCAGAACCAATCAAACACTCACACCCAGTCAACAGATCTGGGTTTGATCCATCACCGTTCTTTAGCCCACTCTGCCACCCTAGTTCAGACATGGCCATATGCAAATCAGTCTGACCCTGTGCCTCATGGGAACAGTCCAGCCCGAACTGCCAAGCCATGCATTCCCTGGACCGGAAACAATCTTCCTAGGACCGGTTTCTGGCATGTCAGCCGTCTTCAGCCAGGCTTGCTTGAATCCAGTGGCAAAGTGAGCAAGGGACTCACGTCTCAGAATACCCTGCCAACTTATGGCGAACAAAGCGGTACAAAAGGGGGTGGTGATGGATGGAGCATCAGAACCAATCAAACACTCACACCCAGTCAACAGATCTGGGTTTTATCCATCACCGTTCTATAGCCCACTATGCCACCCCAGTTCAGACATGGCCATATGCAAATCAGTCTGACCCTGTGCCTCATGGGAACAGTCCAGCCCGAACTGCCAAGCCATGCCTTCCCTGGACCGGAAACAAGCTTCCTAGGACCGGTTTCAGGCATTTCAGCCGTCTTCAGCCAGGCTTGCTTGAATCCAGTGGCAAAGTGAGCAAGGGACTCACGTCTGAGCATACCCTGCCAACTTATGGCGAACAAAGCAGTACAAAAGGGGGTGGTGATGGACGGAGCATCAGAACCAATCAAACACTCACACCCAGTCAACAGATCTGGGTTTGATCCATCACCGTTCTTTAGCCCACTCTGCCACCCCAGTTCAGACATGGCCATATGCAAATCAGTCTGACCCTGTGCCTCATGGGAACAGTCCAGCCCGAACTGCCAAGCCATGCCTTCCCTGGACCGGAAACAAGCTTCCTAGGACCGGTTTCTGGCATTTCAGCCGTCTTCAGCCAGGCGTGCTTGAATCCAGTGGCAAAGTGAGCAAGGGACTCACGTCTGAGCATACCCTGCCAACTTATGGCGAACAAAGCGGTAAAAAAGGGGGTGGTGATGGACGGAACATCAGAACCAATCAAACACTCACACCCAGTCAACAGATCTGGGTTTTATCCATCACCGTTCTTTAGCCCACTCTGCCACCCCAGTTCAGACATGGCCATATGCAAATCAGTCTGACCCTGTGCCTCATGGGAACAGTCCAGCCCGAACTGCCAAGCCATGCCTTCCCTGGACCGGAAACAAGCTTCCTAGGACCGGTTTCTGGCATTTCAGCCGTCTTCAGCCAGGCTTGCTTGAATCCAGTGGCAAAGTGAGCAAGGGACTCACGTCTGAGCATACCCTGCCAACTTATGGTGAACAAAGCGGTACAAAAGGGGGTGGTGATGGACGGAGCATCAGAACCAATCAAACACTCACACCCAGTCAACAGATCTGGGTTTGATCCATCACCGTTCTTTAGCCCACTCTGCCACCCCAGTTCAGACATGGCCATATGCAAATCAGTCTGACCCTGTGCCTCATGGGAACAGTCCAGCCCAAACTGCCAAGCCATGCCTTCCCTGGACCGGAAACAAGCTTCCTAGGACCGGTTTCTGGCATTTCAGCCGTCTTCAGCCAGGCTTGCTTGAATCCAGTGGCAAAGTGAGCAAGGGACTCACGTCTGAGCATACCCTGCCAACTTATGGCGAACAAAGCGGTACAAAAGGGGGTGGTGATGGACGGAGCATCAGAACCAATCAAACACTCACACCCAGTCAACAGATCTGGGTTTGATCCATCACCGTTCTTTAGCCCACTCTGCCACCCCAGTTCAGACATGGCCATATGCAAATCAGTCTGACCCTGTGCCTCATGGGAACAGTCCAGCCCGAACTGCCAAGCCATGCCTTCCCTGGACCGGAAACAAGCTTCCTAGGACCGGTTTCTGGCATTTCAGCCGTCTTCAGCCAGGATTGCTTGAATCCAGTGGCAAAGTGAGCAAGAGACTCACGTCTGAGCATACCCTGCCAACTTATGGCGAACAAAGCGGTACAAAAGGGGGTGGTGATGGACGGAGCATCAGAACCAATCAAACACTCACACCCAGTCAACAGATCTGGGTTTGATCCATCACCGTTCTTTAACCCACTCTGCCACCCCAGTTCAGACATGGCCATATGCAAATCAGTCTGACCCTGTGCCTCATGGGAACAGTTCAACCCGAACTGCCAAGCCATGCCTTCCCTAGACTGGAAACAAGCTTCCTAGGACCGGTTTCTGACATTTCAGCCGTCTTCAGCCAGGCTTGCTTGAATCCAGTGGCAAAGAGAGCAAGGGACTCACGTCTGAGCATACCCTGCCAGCTTATGGCGAACAAAGAGGTACAAAAGCGGGTGGTGATGGACGGAGCATCAGAACCAATCAAACACTCACACCCAGTCAACAGATCTGGGTTTGATCCATCACCGTTCTTTAGCCCACTCTGCCACCCCAGTTCAGACATGGCCATATGCAAATCAGTCTGACCCTGTGCCTCATGGGAACAGTCCAGCCCGAACTGCCAAGCCATGCCTTCCCTGGACCGGAAACAAGCTTCCTAGGACCGGTTTCTGGCATTTCAGCCGTCTTCAGCCAGGCTTGCTTGAATCCAGTGGCAAAGTGAGCAAGGGACTCACGTCTGAGCATACCCTGCCAACTTATGGCGAACAAAGCGGTACAAAAGGGGGTGGTGATGGACGGAGCATCAGAACCAATCAAACACTCACACCCAGTCAACAGATCTGGGTTTGATCCATCACCGTTCTTTAGCCCACTCTGCCACCCCAGTTCAGACATGGCCATATGCAAATCAGTCTGGCCCTGTGCCTCATGGGAACAGTCCAGCCCGAACTGCCAAGCCATGCCTTCCCTGGACCGGAAACAAGCTTCCTAGGACCGGTTTCTGACATTTCAGCCGTCTTCAGCCAGGCTTGCTTGAATCCAGTGGCAAAGTGAGCAAGGGACTCACGTCTGAGCATACCCTTCCAACTTGTGGCGAACAAAGTGGTACAAAAGGGGGTGGTGATGGACGGAGCATCAGAACCAATCAAACACTCACACCCAGTCAACAGATCTGCGTTTGATCCATCACCGTTCTTTAGCCCACTCTGCCACCCCAGTTCAGACATGGCCATATGCAAATCAGTCTGACCCTGTGCCTCATGGGAACAGTCCAGCCCGAATTGCCAAGCCATGCCTTCCCTGGACCGAAAACAAGCTTCCTAGGACCGGTTTCTGGCATTTCAGCCGTCTTCAACCAGGCTTGCTTGAATCCAGTGGCAAAGTGAGCAAGGGACTCACGTCTGAGCATACCCTGCCAACTTATGGCGAACAAAGCGGTACAAAAGGGGGTGGTGATGGACGGAGCATTAGAACCAATCAAACACTCACACCCAGTCAACAGATCTGGGTTTGATCCATCACCGTTCTTTAGCCCACTCTGCCACCCCAGTTCTGACATGGCCATATGCAAATCAGTCTGACCCTGTGCATCATGGGAACAGTCCAGCCCGAACTGCCAAGCCATGCCTTCCCTGGACCGGAAACAAGCTTCCTAGGACCGGTTTCTGGCATTTCAGCCATCTTCAGCCAGGCTTGCTTGAATCCAGTGGCAAAGTGAGCAAGGGACTCACGTCTGAGCATACCCTGCCAACTTATGGCAAACAAAGCGGTACAAAAGGGGGTGGTGATGGACGGAGCATCAGAACCAATCAAACACTCACACCCAGTAAACAGATCTGGGTTTGATCCGTCACCATTCTTTAGCCCACTCTGCCACCCCAGTCCAGACATGGCCATATGCAAATCAGTCTGACCCTGTGCCTCATGGGAACAGTCCAGCCCGAACTGCCAAGCCATGCCTTCCCTGGACCGGAAAAAAGCTTCCTAGGACCGGTTTCTGGCATTTCAGCCGTCTTCAGCCAGGCTTGCCTGAATCCAGTGGCAAAGTGAGCAAGGGACTCACGTCTGAGCATACCCTGCCAACTTATGGCGAACAAAGCGGTACAAAAGGGGGTGGTGATGGACGGAGCATCAGAACCAATCAAACACTCACACCCATTCAACAGATCTGGGTTTTATCTATCACCATTCTTTAGCCCACTCTGCCACCCCAGTTCAGACATGGCCATATGCAAATCAGTCTGACCCTGTGCCTCATGGGAACAGTCCAGCCCGAACTGCCAAGCCAAGCCATGCCTTCCCTGGACCGGAAACAAGCTTCCTAGGACCGGTTTCTGGCATTTCAGCCGTCTTCAGCCAGGCTTGCTTGAATCCAGTGGCAAAGTGAGCAAGGGACTCACGTCTGAGCATACCCTGCCAACTTATGGCGAACAAAGCGGTACAAAAGGGGGTGGTGATGGATGGAGCATCAGAACCAATCAAACACTCACACCCAGTCAACAGATCTGGGTTTGATCCATCACCGTTCTTTAGCCCACTCTGCCACCCCAGTTCAGACATGGCCATATGCAAATCAGTCTGACCCTGTGCCTCATGGGAACAGTCCAGCCCGAACTGCCAAGCCATGCCTTCCCTGGACCGGAAACAAGCTTCCTAGGACCGGTTTCTGGTATTTCAGCCGTCTTCAGCCAGGCTTGCTTGAATCCAGTGGCAAAGTGAGCAAGGGACTCACGTCTGAGCATACCCTCCCAACTTATGGCGAACAAAGCGTTACAAAAGGGGGTGGTGATGGACGGAGCATCAGAACCAATCAAACACTCACACCCAGTCAACAGATCTGGGGTTGATCCATCACCGTTCTTTAGCCCACTCTGCCACCCCAGTTCAGACATGGCCATATGCAAATCAGTCTGACCCTGTGCCTCATGGAAACAGTCCAGCCCGAACTGCCAAGCCATGCCTTCCCTGGACCGGAAACAAGCTTCCTAGGACCGGTTTCTGGCATTTCAGCCGTCTTCAGCCAGGCTTGCTTGAATCCAGTGGCAAAGTGAGCAAGGGACTCACGTCTGAGCATACCCTGCCAATTTATGGCGAACAAAGCGGTACAAAAGGGGGTGGTGATGGACGGAGCATCAGAACCAATCAAACACTCACACCCAGTCAACAGATCTGGGTTTGATCCATCACCGTTCTTTAGCCCACTCTGCCACCCCAGTTCAGACATGGCCATATGCAAATCAGTCTGACCCTGTGCCTCATGGGAACAGTCCAGCCCGAATTGCCAAGCCATGCCTTCCCTGGACCGAAAACAAGCTTCCTAGGACCGGTTTCTGGCATTTCAGCCGTCTTCAACCAGGCTTGCTTGAATCCAGTGGCAAAGTGAGCAAGGGACTCACGTCTGAGCATACCCTGCCAACTTATGGTGAACAAAGCGGTACAAAAGGGGGTGGTGATGGACGGAGCATTAGAACCAATCAAACACTCACACCCAGTCAACAGATCTGGGTTTGATCCATCACCGTTCTTTAGCCCACTCTGCCACCCCAGTTCTGACATGGCCATATGCAAATCAGTCTGACCCTGTGCATTATGGGAGCAGTCCAGCCCGAACTGCCAAGCCATGCCTTCCCTGGACCGGAAACAAGCTTCCTAGGACCGGTTTCTGGCATTTCAGCCATCTTCAGCCAGGCTTGCTTGAATCCAGTGGCAAAGTGAGCAAGGGACTCACGTCTGAGCATACCCTGCCAACTTATGGCAAACAAAGCGGTACAAAAGGGGGTGGTGATGGACGGAGCATCAGAACCAATCAAACACTCACACCCAGTAAACAGATCTGGGTTTGATCCGTCACCATTCTTTAGCCCACTCTGCCACCCCAGTCCAGACATGGCCATATGCAAATCAGTCTGACCCTGTGCCTCATGGGAACAGTCCAGCCCGAACTGCCAAGCCATGCCTTCCCTGGACCGGAAAAAAGCTTCCTAGGACCGGTTTCTGGCATTTCAGCCGTCTTCAGCCAGGCTTGCCTGAATCCAGTGGCAAAGTGAGCAAGGGACTCACGTCTGAGCATACCCTGCCAACTTATGGCGAACAAAGCGGTACAAAAGGGGGTGGTGATGGACGGAGCATCAGAACCAATCAAACACTCACACCCATTCAACAGATCTGGGTTTTATCTATCACCGTTCTTTAGCCCACTCTGCCACCCCAGTTCAGACATGGCCATATGCAAATCAGTCTGACCCTGTGCCTCATGGGAACAGTCCAGCCCGAACTGCCAAGCCAAGCCATGCCTTCCCTGGACCGGAAACAAGCTTCCTAGGACCGGTTTCTGGCATTTCAGCCGTCTTCAGCCAGGCTTGCTTGAATCCAGTGGCAAAGTGAGCAAGGGACTCACGTCTGAGCATACCCTGCCAACTTATGGCGAACAAAGCGGTACAAAAGGGGGTGGTGATGGATGGAGCATCAGAACCAATCAAACACTCACACCCAGTCAACAGATCTGGGTTTGATCCATCACCGTTCTTTAGCCCACTCTGCCACCCCAGTTCAGACATGGCCATATGCAAATCAGTCTGACCCTGTGCCTCATGGGAACAGTCCAGCCCGAACTGCCAAGCCATGCCTTCCCTGGACCGGAAACAAGCTTCCTAGGACCGGTTTCTGGTATTTCAGCCGTCTTCAGCCAGGCTTGCTTGAATCCAGTGGCAAAGTGAGCAAGGGACTCACGTCTGAGCATACCCTCCCAACTTATGGCGAACAAAGCGTTACAAAAGGGGGTGGTGATGGACGGAGCATCAGAACCAATCAAACACTCACACCCAGTCAACAGATCTGGGGTTGATCCATCACCGTTCTTTAGCCCACTCTGCCACCCCAGTTCAGACATGGCCATATGCAAATCAGTCTGACCCTGTGCCTCATGGAAACAGTCCAGCCCGAACTGCCAAGCCATGCCTTCCCTGGACCGGAAACAAGCTTCCTAGGACCGGTTTCTGGCATTTCAGCCGTCTTCAGCCAGGCTTGCTTGAATCCAGTGGCAAAGTGAGCAAGGGACTCACGTCTGAGCATACCCTGCCAATTTATGGCGAACAAAGCGGTACAAAAGGGGGTGGTGATGGACGGAGCATCAGAACCAATCAAACACTCACACCCAGTCAACAGATCTGGGTTTGATCCATCACCGTTCTTTAGCCCACTCTGCCACCCCAGTTCAGACATGGCCATATGCAAATCAGTCTGACCCTGTGCATCATGGGAACAGTCCAGCCCGAACTGCCAAGCCATGCCTTCCCTGGACCGGAAACAAGCTTCCTAGGACCGGTTTCTGGCATTTCAGCCATCTTCAGCCAGGCTTGCTTGAATCCAGTGGCAAAGTGAACAAGGGACTCACGTCTGAGCATACCCTGCCAACTTATGGCGAATAAAGCGGTACAAAAGGGGGTGGTGATGGACGGAGCATCAGAACCAATCAAACACTCACACCCAGTCAACAGATCTGGGTTTGATCCATCACCGTTCTTTAGCCCACTCTGCCACCCCAGTTCAGACATGGCCATATGCAAATCAGTCTGACCCTGTGTCTCATGGGAACAGTCCAGCCCGAACTGCCAAGCCATGCCTTCCCTGGACCAGAAACAAGCTTCCTAGGACCGGTTTCTGGCATTTCAGCCGTCTTCAGCCAGGCTTGCTTGAATCCAGTGGCAAAGTGAGCAAGGGACTCACGTCTGAGCATACCCTGCCAACTTATGGCGAACAAAGCGGTACAAAAGGGGGTGGTGATGGACGGAGCATCAGAACCAATCAAACACTCACACCCAGTCAACAGATCTGGGTTTGATCCATCACCGTTCTTTAGCCCACTCTCCCACCCCAGTTCAGACATTGCCATATGTAAATCAGTCTGACCCTGTGCCTCATGGGAACAGTCCAGCCCGAACTGCCAAGCCATGCCTTCCCTGGACCGGAAACAAGCTTCCTAGGACCGGTTTCTGGCATTTCAGCCGTCTTCAGCCAGGCTTGCTTGAATCCAGTGGCAAAGTGAGCAAGGGACTCACGTCTGTGCATACCCTGCCAACTTATGGCAAACAAAGCGGTACAAAAGGGGGTGGGGATGGACGGAGCATCAGAACCAATCAAACACTCACACCCAGTCAACAGATCTGGGTTTGATCCATCACCGTTCTTTAGCCCACTCTGCCACCCTAGTTCAGACATGGCCATATGCAAAACAGTCTGACCCTGTGCCTCATGGGAACAGTCCAGCCCGAACTGCCAAGCCATGCCTTCCCTGGACCGGAAACAAGCTTCCTAGGACCGGTTTCTGGCATTTCAGCAGTCTTCAGCCAGGCTTGCTTGAATCCAGTGGCAAAGTGAGCAAGGGACTCACGCCTGAGCATACCCTGCCAACTTATGGCACACAAAGCGGTACAAAAGGGGGTGGTGATGGACGGAGCATCAGAACCAATCAAACACTTACACCCAGTCAACAGATCTGGGTTTGATCCATCACCGTTCTTTAGCCCACTCTGCCACCCCAGTTCAGACATGGCCATATGCAAATCAGTCTGACCCTGTGCCTCATGGGAACAGTCCAGCCCGAACTGCCAAGCCATGCCTTCCCTGGACCGGAAACAAGCTTCCTAGGACCGGTTTCTGGCATTTCAGCCGTCTTCAGCCAGGCTTGCTTGAATCCAGTGGCAAAGTGAGCAAGGGACTCACGTCTGAGCATACCCTGCCAACTTATGGCGAACAAAGCGGTACAAAAGGGGGTGGTGATGGACGGAGCATCAGAACCAATCAAACACTCACACCCAGTCAACAGATCTGGGTTTGATCCATCACCGTTCTTTAGCCCACTCTGCCACCCCAGTTCAGACATGGCCATATGCAAATCAGTCTGGCCCTGTGCCTCATGGGAACAGTCCAGCCCGAACTGCCAAGCCATGCCTTCCCTGGACCGGAAACAAGCTTCCTAGGACCGGTTTCTGACATTTCAGCCGTCTTCAGCCAGGCTTGCTTGAATCCAGTGGCAAAGTGAGCAAGGGACTCACGTCTGAGCATACCCTTCCAACTTGTGGCGAACAAAGTGGTACAAAAGGGGGTGGTGATGGACGGAGCATCAGAACCAATCAAACACTCACACCCAGTCAACAGATCTGCGTTTGATCCATCACCGTTCTTTAGCCCACTCTGCCACCCCAGTTCAGACATGGCCATATGCAAATCAGTCTGACCCTGTGCCTCATGGGAACAGTCCAGCTCGAATTGCCAAGCCATGCCTTCCCTGGACCGAAAACAAGCTTCCTAGGACCGGTTTCTGGCATTTCAGCCGTCTTCAACCAGGCTTGCTTGAATCCAGTGGCAAAGTGAGCAAGGGACTCACGTCTGAGCATACCCTGCCAACTTATGGCGAACAAAGCGGTACAAAAGGGGGTGGTGATGGACGGAGCATTAGAACCAATCAAACACTCACACCCAGTCAACAGATCTGGGTTTGATCCATCACCGTTCTTTAGCCCACTCTGCCACCCCAGTTCTGACATGGCCATATGCAAATCAGTCTGACCCTGTGCATCATGGGAACAGTCCAGCCCGAACTGCCAAGCCATGCCTTCCCTGGACCGGAAACAAGCTTCCTAGGACCGGTTTCTGGCATTTCAGCCATCTTCAGCCAGGCTTGCTTGAATCCAGTGGCAAAGTGAGCAAGGGACTCACGTCTGAGCATACCCTGCCAACTTATGGCAAACAAAGCGGTACAAAAGGGGGTGGTGATGGACGGAGCATCAGAACCAATCAAACACTCACACCCAGTAAACAGATCTGGGTTTGATCCGTCACCATTCTTTAGCCCACTCTGCCACCCCAGTCCAGACATGGCCATATGCAAATCAGTCTGACCCTGTGCCTCATGGGAACAGTCCAGCCCGAACTGCCAAGCCATGCCTTCCCTGGACCGGAAAAAAGCTTCCTAGGACCGGTTTCTGGCATTTCAGCCGTCTTCAGCCAGGCTTGCCTGAATCCAGTGGCAAAGTGAGCAAGGGACTCACGTCTGAGCATACCCTGCCAACTTATGGCGAACAAAGCGGTACAAAAGGGGGTGGTGATGGACGGAGCATCAGAACCAATCAAACACTCACACCCATTCAACAGATCTGGGTTTTATCTATCACCATTCTTTAGCCCACTCTGCCACCCCAGTTCAGACATGGCCATATGCAAATCAGTCTGACCCTGTGCCTCATGGGAACAGTCCAGCCCGAACTGCCAAGCCAAGCCATGCCTTCCCTGGACCGGAAACAAGCTTCCTAGGACCGGTTTCTGGCATTTCAGCCGTCTTCAGCCAGGCTTGCTTGAATCCAGTGGCAAAGTGAGCAAGGGACTCACGTCTGAGCATACCCTGCCAACTTATGGCGAACAAAGCGGTACAAAAGGGGGTGGTGATGGATGGAGCATCAGAACCAATCAAACACTCACACCCAGTCAACAGATCTGGGTTTGATCCATCACCGTTCTTTAGCCCACTCTGCCACCCCAGTTCAGACATGGCCATATGCAAATCAGTCTGACCCTGTGCCTCATGGGAACAGTCCAGCCCGAACTGCCAAGCCATGCCTTCCCTGGACCGGAAACAAGCTTCCTAGGACCGGTTTCTGGTATTTCAGCCGTCTTCAGCCAGGCTTGCTTGAATCCAGTGGCAAAGTGAGCAAGGGACTCACGTCTGAGCATACCCTCCCAACTTATGGCGAACAAAGCGTTACAAAAGGGGGTGGTGATGGACGGAGCATCAGAACCAATCAAACACTCACACCCAGTCAACAGATCTGGGGTTGATCCATCACCGTTCTTTAGCCCACTCTGCCACCCCAGTTCAGACATGGCCATATGCAAATCAGTCTGACCCTGTGCCTCATGGAAACAGTCCAGCCCGAACTGCCAAGCCATGCCTTCCCTGGACCGGAAACAAGCTTCCTAGGACCGGTTTCTGGCATTTCAGCCGTCTTCAGCCAGGCTTGCTTGAATCCAGTGGCAAAGTGAGCAAGGGACTCACGTCTGAGCATACCCTGCCAATTTATGGCGAACAAAGCGGTACAAAAGGGGGTGGTGATGGACGGAGCATCAGAACCAATCAAACACTCACACCCAGTCAACAGATCTGGGTTTGATCCATCACCGTTCTTTAGCCCACTCTGCCACCCCAGTTCAGACATGGCCATATGCAAATCAGTCTGACCCTGTGCCTCATGGGAACAGTCCAGCCCGAATTGCCAAGCCATGCCTTCCCTGGACCGAAAACAAGCTTCCTAGGACCGGTTTCTGGCATTTCAGCCGTCTTCAACCAGGCTTGCTTGAATCCAGTGGCAAAGTGAGCAAGGGACTCACGTCTGAGCATACCCTGCCAACTTATGGCGAACAAAGCGGTACAAAAGGGGGTGGTGATGGACGGAGCATTAGAACCAATCAAACACTCACACCCAGTCAACAGATCTGGGTTTGATCCATCACCGTTCTTTAGCCCACTCTGCCACCCCAGTTCTGACATGGCCATATGCAAATCAGTCTGACCCTGTGCATTATGGGAACAGTCCAGCCCGAACTGCCAAGCCATGCCTTCCCTGGACCGGAAACAAGCTTCCTAGGACCGGTTTCTGGCATTTCAGCCATCTTCAGCCAGGCTTGCTTGAATCCAGTGGCAAAGTGAGCAAGGGACTCACGTCTGAGCATACCCTGCCAACTTATGGCAAACAAAGCGGTACAAAAGGGGGTGGTGATGGACGGAGCATCAGAACCAATCAAACACTCACACCCAGTAAACAGATCTGGGTTTGATCCGTCACCATTCTTTAGCCCACTCTGCCACCCCAGTCCAGACATGGCCATATGCAAATCAGTCTGACCCTGTGCCTCATGGGAACAGTCCAGCCCGAACTGCCAAGCCATGCCTTCCCTGGACCGGAAAAAAGCTTCCTAGGACCGGTTTCTGGCATTTCAGCCGTCTTCAGCCAGGCTTGCCTGAATCCAGTGGCAAAGTGAGCAAGGGACTCACGTCTGAGCATACCCTGCCAACTTATGGCGAACAAAGCGGTACAAAAGGGGGTGGTGATGGACGGAGCATCAGAACCAATCAAACACTCACACCCATTCAACAGATCTGGGTTTTATCTATCACCGTTCTTTAGCCCACTCTGCCACCCCAGTTCAGACATGGCCATATGCAAATCAGTCTGACCCTGTGCCTCATGGGAACAGTCCAGCCCGAACTGCCAAGCCAAGCCATGCCTTCCCTGGACCGGAAACAAGCTTCCTAGGACCGGTTTCTGGCATTTCAGCCGTCTTCAGCCAGGCTTGCTTGAATCCAGTGGCAAAGTGAGCAAGGGACTCACGTCTGAGCATACCCTGCCAACTTATGGCGAACAAAGCGGTACAAAAGGGGGTGGTGATGGATGGAGCATCAGAACCAATCAAACACTCACACCCAGTCAACAGATCTGGGTTTGATCCATCACCGTTCTTTAGCCCACTCTGCCACCCCAGTTCAGACATGGCCATATGCAAATCAGTCTGACCCTGTGCCTCATGGGAACAGTCCAGCCCGAACTGCCAAGCCATGCCTTCCCTGGACCGGAAACAAGCTTCCTAGGACCGGTTTCTGGTATTTCAGCCGTCTTCAGCCAGGCTTGCTTGAATCCAGTGGCAAAGTGAGCAAGGGACTCACGTCTGAGCATACCCTCCCAACTTATGGCGAACAAAGCGTTACAAAAGGGGGTGGTGATGGACGGAGCATCAGAACCAATCAAACACTCACACCCAGTCAACAGATCTGGGGTTGATCCATCACCGTTCTTTAGCCCACTCTGCCACCCCAGTTCAGACATGGCCATATGCAAATCAGTCTGACCCTGTGCCTCATGGAAACAGTCCAGCCCGAACTGCCAAGCCATGCCTTCCCTGGACCGGAAACAAGCTTCCTAGGACCGGTTTCTGGCATTTCAGCCGTCTTCAGCCAGGCTTGCTTGAATCCAGTGGCAAAGTGAGCAAGGGACTCACGTCTGAGCATACCCTGCCAATTTATGGCGAACAAAGCGGTACAAAAGGGGGTGGTGATGGACGGAGCATCAGAACCAATCAAACACTCACACCCAGTCAACAGATCTGGGTTTGATCCATCACCGTTCTTTAGCCCACTCTGCCACCCCAGTTCAGACATGGCCATATGCAAATCAGTCTGACCCTGTGCATCATGGGAACAGTCCAGCCCGAACTGCCAAGCCATGCCTTCCCTGGACCGGAAACAAGCTTCCTAGGACCGGTTTCTGGCATTTCAGCCATCTTCAGCCAGGCTTGCTTGAATCCAGTGGCAAAGTGAACAAGGGACTCACGTCTGAGCATACCCTGCCAACTTATGGCGAATAAAGCGGTACAAAAGGGGGTGGTGATGGACGGAGCATCAGAACCAATCAAACACTCACACCCAGTCAACAGATCTGGGTTTGATCCATCACCGTTCTTTAGCCCACTCTGCCACCCCAGTTCAGACATGGCCATATGCAAATCAGTCTGACCCTGTGTCTCATGGGAACAGTCCAGCCCGAACTGCCAAGCCATGCCTTCCCTGGACCAGAAACAAGCTTCCTAGGACCGGTTTCTGGCATTTCAGCCGTCTTCAGCCAGGCTTGCTTGAATCCAGTGGCAAAGTGAGCAAGGGACTCACGTCTGAGCATACCCTGCCAACTTATGGCGAACAAAGCGGTACAAAAGGGGGTGGTGATGGACGGAGCATCAGAACCAATCAAACACTCACACCCAGTCAACAGATCTGGGTTTGATCCATCACCGTTCTTTAGCCCACTCTCCCACCCCAGTTCAGACATTGCCATATGTAAATCAGTCTGACCCTGTGCCTCATGGGAACAGTCCAGCCCGAACTGCCAAGCCATGCCTTCCCTGGACCGGAAACAAGCTTCCTAGGACCGGTTTCTGGCATTTCAGCCGTCTTCAGCCAGGCTTGCTTGAATCCAGTGGCAAAGTGAGCAAGGGACTCACGTCTGTGCATACCCTGCCAACTTATGGCAAACAAAGCGGTACAAAAGGGGGTGGGGATGGACGGAGCATCAGAACCAATCAAACACTCACACCCAGTCAACAGATCTGGGTTTGATCCATCACCGTTCTTTAGCCCACTCTGCCACCCTAGTTCAGACATGGCCATATGCAAAACAGTCTGACCCTGTGCCTCATGGGAACAGTCCAGCCCGAACTGCCAAGCCATGCCTTCCCTGGACCGGAAACAAGCTTCCTAGGACCGGTTTCTGGCATTTCAGCAGTCTTCAGCCAGGCTTGCTTGAATCCAGTGGCAAAGTGAGCAAGGGACTCACGCCTGAGCATACCCTGCCAACTTATGGCACACAAAGCGGTACAAAAGGGGGTGGTGATGGACGGAGCATCAGAACCAATCAAACACTTACACCCAGTCAACAGATCTGGGTTTGATCCATCACCGTTCTTTAGCCCACTCTGCCACCCCAGTTCAGACATGGCCATATGCAAATCAGTCTGACCCTGTGCCTCATGGGAACAGTCCAGCCCGAACTGCCAAGCCATGCCTTCCCTGGACCGGAAACAAGCTTCCTAGGACCGGTTTCTGGCATTTCAGCCGTCTTCAGCCAGGCTTGCTTGAATCCAGTGGCAAAGTGAGCAAGGGACTCATGTCTGAGCATACCCTGCCAACTTATGGCGAACAAAGCGGTACAAAAGGGGGTGGTGATGGACGGAGCATCAGAACCAATCAAACACTCACACCCAGTCAACAGATCTGGGTTTGATCCATCACCGTTCTTTAGCCCACTCTGCCACCCTAGTTCAGACATGGCCATATGCAAATCAGTCTGACCCTGTGCCTCATGGGAACAGTCCAGCCCGAACTGCCAAGCCATGCATTCCCTGGACCGGAAACAATCTTCCTAGGACCGGTTTCTGGCATGTCAGCCGTCTTCAGCCAGGCTTGCTTGAATCCAGTGGCAAAGTGAGCAAGGGACTCACGTCTGAGCATACCCTGCCAACTTATGGCGAACAAAGCGGTACAAAAGGGGGTGGTGATGGATGGAGCATCAGAACCAATCAAACACTCACACCCAGTCAACAGATCTGGGTTTTATCCATCACCGTTCTATAGCCCACTATGCCACCCCAGTTCAGACATGGCCATATGCAAATCAGTCTGACCCTGTGCCTCATGGGAACAGTCCAGCCCGAACTGCCAAGCCATGCCTTCCCTGGACCGGAAACAAGCTTCCTAGGACCGGTTTCAGGCATTTCAGCCGTCTTCAGCCAGGCTTGCTTGAATCCAGTGGCAAAGTGAGCAAGGGACTCACGTCTGAGCATACCCTGCCAACTTATGGCGAACAAAGCAGTACAAAAGGGGGTGGTGATGGACGGAGCATCAGAACCAATCAAACACTCACACCCAGTCAACAGATCTGGGTTTGATCCATCACCGTTCTTTAGCCCACTCTGCCACCCCAGTTCAGACATGGCCATATGCAAATCAGTCTGACCCTGTGCCTCATGGGAACAGTCCAGCCCGAACTGCCAAGCCATGCCTTCCCTGGACCGGAAACAAGCTTCCTAGGACCGGTTTCTGGCATTTCAGCCGTCTTCAGCCAGGCGTGCTTGAATCCAATGGCAAAGTGAGCAAGGGACTCACGTCTGAGCATACCCTGCCAACTTATGGCGAACAAAGCGGTAAAAAAGGGGGTGGTGATGGACGGAACATCAGAACCAATCAAACACTCACACCCAGTCAACAGATCTGGGTTTTATCCATCACCGTTCTTTAGCCCACTCTGCCACCCCAGTTCAGACATGGCCATATGCAAATCAGTCTGACCCTGTGCCTCATGGGAACAGTCCAGCCCGAATTGCCAAGCCATGCCTTCCCTGGACCGGAAACAAGCTTCCTAGGACCGGTTTTTGGCATTTCAGCCGTCTTCAGCCAGGCTTGCTTGAATCCATTGGCAAAGTGAGCAAGGGACTCACGTCTGAGCATACCCTGCCAACTTATGGAGAACAAAGCGGTACAAAAGGGGGTGGTGATGGACGAAGCATCAGAACCAATCAAACACTCACACCCAGTCAACAGATCTGGGTTTGATCCATCACCATTCTTTAGCCCACTCTGCCACCCCAGTTCAGACATGGCCATATGCAAATCAGTCTGACCCTGTGCCTCATGGGAACAGTCCAGCCCGAACTTCCAAGCCATGCCTTCCCTGGACCGGAAACAAGCTTCCTAGGACCGGTTTCTTGCATTTCAGCCGTCTTCAGCTAGGCTTGCTTGAATCCAGTGGCAAAGTGAGCAAGGGACTCACGTCTGAGCATACCCTGCCAACTTATGGCGAACAAAGCGGTACAAAAGGGGGTGGTGATGGACGGAGCATCAGAACCAATCAAACACTCACACCCAGTCAACAGATCTGGGTTTGATCCATCACCGTTCTTTAGCCCACTCTGCCACCCCAGTTCAGACATGGCCATATGCAAATCAGTCTGACCCTGTGCCTCATGGGAACAGTCCAGCCCGAACTGCCAAGCCATGCCTTCTCTGGACCGAAAACAAGCTTCCTAGGACCGGTTTCTGGCATTTCAGCCGTCTTCAGCCAGGCTTGCTTGAATCCAGTGGCAAAGTGAGCAAGGGACTCACGTCTGAGCATACCCTGCCAACTTATGGCGAACAAAGCGGTACAAAAGGGGGTGGTGATGGACGGAGCATCAGAACCAATCAAACACTCACACCCAGTCAACAGATCTGGGTTTGATCCATCACCGTTCTTTAGCCCACTCTGCCACCCCAGTTCAGACATGGCCATATGCAAATCAGTCTGACCCTGTGCCTCATGGGAACAGTCCAGCCCGAACTGCCAAGCCATGCCTTCCCTGGACCGGAAACAAGCTTCCTAGGACCGGTTTCTGGCATTTCAGCCGTCTTCAGCCAGGCTTGCTTGAATCCAGTGGCAAAGTGAGCAAGGGACTCATGTCTGAGCATACCCTGCCAACTTATGGCGAACAAAGCGGTACAAAAGGGGGTGGTGATGGACGGAGCATCAGAACCAATCAAACACTCACACCCAGTCAACAGATCTGGGTTTGATCCATCACCGTTCTTTAGCCCACTCTGCCACCCTAGTTCAGACATGGCCATATGCAAATCAGTCTGACCCTGTGCCTCATGGGAACAGTCCAGCCCGAACTGCCAAGCCATGCATTCCCTGGACCGGAAACAATCTTCCTAGGACCGGTTTCTGGCATGTCAGCCGTCTTCAGCCAGGCTTGCTTGAATCCAGTGGCAAAGTGAGCAAGGGACTCACGTCTCAGCATACCCTGCCAACTTATGGCGAACAAAGCGGTACAAAAGGGGGTGGTGATGGATGGAGCATCAGAACCAATCAAACACTCACACCCAGTCAACAGATCTGGGTTTTATCCATCACCGTTCTATAGCCCACTATGCCACCCCAGTTCAGACATGGCCTTATGCAAATCAGTCTGACCCTGTGCCTCATGGGAACAGTCCAGCCCGAACTGCCAAGCCATGCCTTCCCTGGACCGGAAACAAGCTTCCTAGGACCGGTTTCAGGCATTTCAGCCGTCTTCAGCCAGGCTTGCTTGAATCCAGTGGCAAAGTGAGCAAGGGACTCACGTCTGAGCATACCCTGCCAACTTATGGCGAACAAAGCAGTACAAAAGGGGGTGGTGATGGACGGAGCATCAGAACCAATCAAACACTCACACCCAGTCAACAGATCTGGGTTTGATCCATCACCGTTCTTTAGCCCACTCTGCCACCCCAGTTCAGACATGGCCATATGCAAATCAGTCTGACCCTGTGCCTCATGGGAACAGTCCAGCCCGAACTGCCAAGCCATGCCTTCCCTGGACCGGAAACAAGCTTCCTAGGACCGGTTTCTGGCATTTCAGCCGTCTTCAGCCAGGCGTGCTTGAATCCAGTGGCAAAGTGAGCAAGGGACTCACGTCTGAGCATACCCTGCCAACTTATGGCGAACAAAGCGGTAAAAAAGGGGGTGGTGATGGACGGAACATCAGAACCAATCAAACACTCACACCCAGTCAACAGATCTGGGTTTTATCCATCACCGTTCTTTAGCCCACTCTGCCACCCCAGTTCAGACATGGCCATATGCAAATCAGTCTGACCCTGTGCCTCATGGGAACAGTCCAGCCCGAATTGCCAAGCCATGCCTTCCCTGGACCGGAAACAAGTTTCCTAGGACCGGTTTCTGGCATTTCAGCCGTCTTCAGCCAGGCTTGCTTGAATCCATTGGCAAAGTGAGCAAGGGACTCACGTCTGAGCATACCCTGCCAACTTATGGAGAACAAAGCGGTACAAAAGGGGGTGGTGATGGACGAAGCATCAGAACCAATCAAACACTCACACCCAGTCAACAGATCTGGGTTTGATCCATCACCGTTCTTTAGCCCACTCTGCCACCCCAGTTCAGACATGGCCATATGCAAATCAGTCTGACCCTGTGCCTCATGGGAACAGTCCAGCCCGAACTGCCAAGCCATGCCTTCCCTGGACCGGAAACAAGCTTCCTAGGACCGGTTTCTTGCATTTCAGCCGTCTTCAGCTAGGCTTGCTTGAATCCAGTGGCAAAGTGAGCAAGGGACTCACGTCTGAGCATACCCTGCCAACTTATGGCGAACAAAGCGGTACAAAAGGGGGTGGTGATGGACGGAGCATCAGAACCAATCAAACACTCACACCCAGTCAACAGATCTGGGTTTGATCCATCACCGTTCTTTAGCCCACTCTGCCACCCCAGTTCAGACATGGCCATATGCAAATCAGTCTGACCCTGTGCCTCATGGGAACAGTCCAGCCCAAACTGCCAAGCCATGCCTTCTCTGGACCGGAAACAATCTTCCTAGGACCGGTTTCTGGCATTTCAGCCGTCTTCAGCCAGGCTTGCTTGAATCCAGTGGCAAAGTGAGCAAGGGACTCACGTCTGAGCATACCCTGCCAACTTATGGCGAACAAAGCGGTACAAAAGGGGGTGGTGATGGACGGAGCATCAGAACCAATCAAACACTCACACCCAGTCAACAGATCTGGGTTTGATCCATCACCGTTCTTTAGCCCACTCTGCCACCCCAGTTCAGACATGGCCATATGCAAATCAGTCTGACCCTGTGCCTCATGGGAACAGTCCAGCCCGAACTGCCAAGCCATGCCTTCCCTGGACCGGAAACAAGCTTCCTAAGACCGGTTTCTGGCATTTCAGCCGTCTTCAGCCAGGCTTGCTTGAATCCAGTGGCAAAGTGAGCAAGGGACTCATGTCTGAGCATACCCTGCCAACTTATGGCGAACAAAGCGGTACAAAAGGGGGTGGTGATGGACGGAGCATCAGAACCAATCAAACACTCACACCCAGTCAACAGATCTGGGTTTGATCCATCACCGTTCTTTAGCCCACTCTGCCACCCTAGTTCAGACATGGCCATATGCAAATCAGTCTGACCCTGTGCCTCATGGGAACAGTCCAGCCCGAACTGCCAAGCCATGCATTCCCTGGACCGGAAACAATCTTCCTAGGACCGGTTTCTGGCATGTCAGCCGTCTTCAGCCAGGCTTGCTTGAATCCAGTGGCAAAGTGAGCAAGGGACTCACGTCTGAGCATACCCTGCCAACTCATGGCGAACAAAGCGGTACAAAAGGGGGTGGTGATGGATGGAGCATCAGAACCGATCAAACACTCACACCCAGTCAACAGATCTGGGTTTGATCCATCACCGTTCTATAGCCCACTATGCCACCCCAGTTCAGACATGGCCATATGCAAATCAGTCTGACCCTGTGCCTCATGGGAACAGTCCAACCCGAACTGACAAGCCATGCCTTCCCTGGACCGGAAACAAGCTTCCTAGGACCGGTTTCAGGCATTTCAGCCGTCTTCAGCCAGGCTTGCTTGAATCCAGTGGCAAAGTGAGCAAGGGACTCACGTCTGAGCATACCCTGCCAACTTATGGCGAACAAAGCAGTACAAAAGGGGGTGGTGATGGACGGAGCATCAGAACCAATCAAACACTCACACCCAGTCAACAGATCTGGGTTTGATCCATCACCGTTCTTTAGCCCACTCTGCCACCCCAGTTCAGACATGGCCATATGCAAATCAGTCTGACCCTGTGCCTCATGGGAACAGTCCAGCCCGAACTGCCAAGCCATGCCTTCCCTGGACCGGAAACAAGCTTCCTAGGACCGGTTTCTGGCATTTCAGCCGTCTTCAGCCAGGCTTGCTTGAATCCAGTGGCAAAGTGAGCAAGGGACTCACGTCTGAGCATACCCTTCCAACTTATGGCGAACAAAGCGGTAAAAAAGGGGGTGGTGATGGACGGAACATCAGAACCAATCAAACACTCACACCCAGTCAACAGATCTGGGTTTGATCCATCACCGTTCTTTAGCCCACTCTGCCACCCCAGTTCAGACATGGCCATATGCAAATCAGTCTGACCCTGTGCCTCATGGGAACAGTCCAGCCCGAATTGCCAAGCCATGCCTTCCCTGGACCGGAAACAAGCTTCCTAGGACCGGTTTCTGGCATTTCAGCCGTCTTCAGCCAGGCTTGCTTGAATCCATTGGCAAAGTGAGCAAGGGACTCACGTCTGAGCATACCCTGCCAACTTATGGAGAACAAAGCGGTACAAAAGGGGGTGGTGATGGACGAAGCATCAGAACCAATCAAACACTCACACCCAGTCAACAGATCTGGGTTTGATCCATCACCGTTCTTTAGCCCACTCTGCCACCCCAGTTCAGACATGGCCATATGCAAATCAGTCTGACCCTGTGCCTCATGGGAACAGTCCAGCCCGAACTGCCAAGCCATGCCTTCCCTGGACCGGAAACAAGCTTCCTAGGACCGGTTTCTTGCATTTCAGCCGTCTTCAGCTAGGCTTGCTTGAATCCAGTGGCAAAGTGAGCAAGGGACTCACGTCTGAGCATACCCTGCCAACTTATGGCGAACAAAGCGGTACAAAAGGGGGTGGTGATGGACGGAGCATCAGAACCAATCAAACACTCACACCAGGGCCAACAGATCTGGGTTTGATCCATCACCGTTCTTTAGCCCACTCTGCCACCCCAGTTCAGACATGGCCATATGCAAATCAGTCTGACCCTGTGTCCAGCCCGAACTGCCAAGCCATGCCTTCCCTGGACCGGAAACAAGCTTCCTAGGACCGGTTTCTGGCATTTCAGCCGTCTTCAGCCAGGATTGCTTGAATCCAGTGGCAAAGTGAGCAAGGGACTCACGTCTGAGCATACCCTGCCAACTTATGGCGAACAAAGCGGTACAAAAGGGGGTGGTGATGGACGGAGCATCAGAACCAATCAAACACTCACACCCAGTCAACAGATCTGGGTTTGATCCATCACCGTTCTTTAGCCCACTCTGCCACCCCAGTTCAGACATGGCCATATGCAAATCAGTCTGACCCTGTGCCTCATGGGAACAGTCCAGCCCGAACTGCCAAGCCATGCCTTCCCTGGACCGGAAACAATCTTCCTAGGACCGGTTTCTGGCATTTCAGCCGTCTTCAGCCAGGCTTGCTTGAATCCAGTGGCAAAGTGAGCAAGGGACTCACGTCTGAGCATACCCTGCCAACTTATGGCGAACAAAGCGGTACAAAAGGGGGTGGTGATGGACGGAGCATCAGAACCAATCAAACACTCACACCCAGTCAACAGATCTGGGTTTGATCCATCACCGTTCTTTAGCCCACTCTGCCACCCCAGTTCAGACATGGCCATATGCAAATCAGTCTGACCCTGTGCCTCATGGGAACAGTCCAGCCCGAACTGCCAAGCCATGCCTTCCCTGGACCGGAAACAAGCTTCCTAGGACCGGTTTCTGGCATTTCAGCCATCTTCAGCCAGGCTTGCTTGAATCCAGTGGCAAAGTGAGCAAGGGACTCACGTCTGAGCATACCCTGCCAACTTATGGCGAACAAAGCGGTACAAAAGGGGGTGGTGATGGACGGAGCATCAGAACCAATCAAACACTCACACCCATTCAACAGATCTGGGTTTGATCTATCACCGTTCTTTAGCCCACTCTGCCACCCCAGTTCAGACATGGCCATATGCAAATCAGTCTGACCCTGTGCCTCATGGGAACAGTCCAGCCCGAACTGCCAAGCCAAGCCATGCCTTCCCTGGACCGGAAACAAGCTTCCTAGGACCGGTTTCTGGCATTTCAGCCGTCTTCAGCCAGGCTTGCTTGAATCCAGTGGCAAAGTGAGCAAGGGACTCACGTCTGAGCATACCCTGCCAACTTATGGCGAACAAAGCGGTACAAAAGGGGGTGGTGATGGACGGAGCATCAGAACCAATCAAACACTCACACCCAGTCAACAGATCTGGGTTTGATCCATCACCGTTCTTTAGCCCACTCTGCCACCCCAGTTCAGACATGGCCATATGCAAATCAGTCTGACCCTGTGCCTCATGGGAACAGTCCAGCCCGAACTGCCAAGCCATGCCTTCTCTGGACCGGAAACAAGCTTCCTAGTCCGGTTTCTGGCATTTCAGCCGTCTTCAGCCAGGCTTGCTTGAATCCAGTGGCAAAGTGAGCAAGGGACTCACGTCTGAGCATACCCTGCCAACTTATGGCGAACAAAGCGGTACAAAAGGGGGTGGTGATAGACGGAGCATCAGAACCAATCAAACACTCACACCCAGTCAACAGATCTGGGTTTGATCCATCACCGTTCTTTAGCCCACTCTGCCACCCCAGTTCAGACATGGCCATATGCAAATCAGTCTGACCCTGTGCCTCATGGGAACAGTCCAGCCCGAACTGCCAAGCCATGCCTTCCCTGGACCGGAAACAAGCTTCCTAGGACCGGTTTCTGGCATTTCAGCCGTCTTCAGCCAGGCTTGCTTGAATCCAGTGGCAAAGTGAGCAAGGGACTCACGTCTGAGCATACCCTGCCAACTTATGGCGAACAAAGCGGTACAAAAGGGGGTGGTGATGGACGGAGCATCAGAACCAATCAAACACTCACACCCAGTCAACAGATCTGGGTTTGATCCATCACCGTTCTTTAGTCCACTCTGTCACCCCAGTTCAGACATGGCCATATGCAAATCAGTCTCACCCTGTGCCTCATGGGAACAGTCCAGCCCTAACTGCCAAGCCATGCCTTCCCTGGACCGGAAAAAAGCTTCCTAGGACCGGTTTCTGGCATTTCAGCCGTCTTCAGCCAGGCTTGCTTGAATCCAGTGGCAAAGTGAGCAAGGGACTCACGTCTGAGCATACCCTGACAACTTATGGTGAACAAAGCGGAACAAAAGGGGGTGGTGATGGACGGAGAATCAGAACCAATCAAACACTCACACCCAGTCAATAGATCTGGGTTTGATCCATCACCGTTCTTTAGCCCACTCTGCCACCCCAGTTCAGACATGGCCATATGCAAATCAGTCTGACCCTGTGCCTCATGGGAACAGTCCAGCCCGAACTGCCACGCCATGCCTTCCCTGGACCGGAAACAAGCTTCCTAGGACCGGTTTCTGGCATTTCAGCCGTCTTCAGCCAGGCTTGCTTGAATTCAGTGGCAAAGTGAGCAAGGGACTCACGTCTGAGCAAACCCTGCCAACTTATGGCGAACAAAGAGGTACAAAAGGGGGTGGTGATGGACGGAGCATCAGAACCAATCAAACACTCACACCCAGTCAACAGATCTGGGTTTGATCCATCACCGTTCTTTAGCCCACTCTGCCACCCCAGTTCAGACATGGCCATATGCAAATCAGTCTGACTTTGTGCCTCATGGGAACAGTCCAGCCCGAACTGCCAAGCCATGCCTTCCCTGGACCGGAAACAAGCTTCCTAGGAACGGTTTCTGGCATTTCAGCCGTCTTCAGCCAGGCTTGCTTGAATCCAGTGGCAAAGTGAGCAAGGGACTCACGTCTGAGCATACCCTGCCAACTTATGGCGAACAAAGCGGTACAAAAGGGGGTGGTGATGGACAGAGCATCAGAACCAATCAAACACTCACACCCAGTCAACAGATCTGGGTTTGATCCATCACCGTTCTTTAGCCCACTCTGCCACCCCAGTTCAGACATGGCCATATGCAAATCAGTCTGACCCTGTGACTCATGGGAACAGTCCTGCCCGAACTGCCAAGCCATGCCTTCCCTGGACCGGAAACAAGCTTCCTAGGACCGGTTTCTGGCATTTCAGCCGTCTTCAGCCAGGCTTGCTTGAATCCAGTGGCAAAGTGAGCAAGGGACTCACGTCTGAGCATACCCTGCCAACTTATGGCGAACAAATCGGTACAAAAGGGGGTGGTGATGGACGGAGCATCAGAACCAATCAAACACTCACACCCAGTCAACAGATCTGGGTTTGATCCATCACCGTTCTTTATCCCACTCTGCCACCCCAGTTCAGACATGGCCATATGCAAATCAGTCTGACCCTGTGCCTCATGGGAACAGTCCAGCCCGAACTGCCAAGCCATACCTTCCCTGGACCGGAAACAAGCTTCCTAGGACCGGTTTCTGGCATTTCAGCCGTCTTCAGCCAGGCTTGCTTGAATCCAGTGGCAAAGTGAGCAAGGGACTCACGTCTGAGCATACCCTGCCAACTTATGGAGAACAAAGCGGTACAAAAGGGGGTGGTGATGGACGAAGCATCAGAACCAATCAAACACTCACACCCAGTCAACAGATCTGGGTTTGATCCATCACCGTTCTTTAGCCCACTCTGCCACCCCAGTTCAGACATGGCCATATGCAAATTAGTCTGACAATGTGCCTCATGGGAACAGTCCAGCCCGAACTGCCAAGCCATGCCTTCCCTTGACCGGAAACAAGCTTCCTAGGACCGGTTTCTTGCATTTCAGCCGTCTTCAGCTAGGCTTGCTTGAATCCAGTGGCAAAGTGAGCAAGGGACTCACGTCTGAGCATACCCTGCCAACTTATGGCGAACAAAGCGGTACAAAAGGAGGAGGTAATGGACGGAGCATCAGAACCAATCAAACACTCACACCAGGGCCAACAGATCTGGGTTTGATCCATCACCGTTCTTTAGCCCACTCTGCCACCCCAGTTCAGACATGGCCATATGCAAATCAGTCTGACCCTGTGTCCAGCCCGAACTGCCAAGCCATGCCTTCCCTGGACCGGAAACAAGCTTCCTAGGACCGGTTTCTGGCATTTCAGCCGTCTTCAGCCAGGATTGCTTGAATCCAGTGGCAAAGTGAGCAAGGGACTCACGTCTGAGCATACCCTGCCAACTTATGGCGAACAAAGCGGTACAAAAGGGGGTGGTGATGGACGAAGCATCAGAACCAATCAAACACTCACACCCAGTCAACAGATCTGGGTTTGATCCATCACCGTTCTTTAGCCCACACTGCCACCCCAGTTCAGACATGGCCATATGCAAATCAGTCTGACCCTGTGCCTCATGGCAACAGTCCAGCCCGAACTGCCAAGCCATGCCTTCCCTGGACCGGAAACAAGCTTCCTAGGACCGGTTTCTTGCATTTCAGCCGTCTTCAGCTAGGCTTGCTTGAATCCAGTGGCAAAGTGAGCAAGGGACTCACGTCTGAGCATACCCTGACAACTTATGGCGAACAAAGCGGTACAAAAGGGGGTGGTGATGGACGGAGCATCAGAACCAATCAAACACTCACACCAGGGCCAACAGATCTGGGTTTGATCCATCACCGTTCTTTAGCCCACTCTGCCACCCCAGTTCAGACATGGCCATATGCAAATTAGTCTGACCCTGTGTCCAGCCCGAACTGCCAAGCCATGCCTTCCCTGGACCGGAAACAAGCTTCCTAGGACCGGTTTCTGGCATTTCAGCCGTCTTCAGCCAGGATTGCTTGAATCCAGTGGCAAAGTGAGCAAGGGACTCACGTCTGAGCATACCCTGCCAACTTATGGCGAACAAAGCGGTACAAAAGGGGGTGGTGATGGACGGAGCATCAGAACCAATCAAACACTCACACCCAGTCAACAGATCTGGGTTTGATCCATCACCGTTCTTTAGCCCACTCTGCCACCCCAGTTCAGACATGGCCATATGCAAATCAGTCTGACCCTGTGCCTCATGGGAACAGTCCAGCCCGAACTGCCAAGCCATGCCTTCCCTGGACCGGAAACAATCTTCCTAGGACCGGTTTCTGGCATTTCAGCCGTCTTCAGCCAGGCTTGCTTGAATCCAGTGGCAAAGTGAGCAAGGGACTCACGTCTGAGCATACCCTGCCAACTCATGGCGAACAAAGCGGTACAAAAGGGGGTGGTGATGGACGGAGCATCAGAACCAATCAAACACTCACACCCAGTCAACAGATCTGGGTTTGATCCATCACCGTTCTTTAGCCCACTCTGCCACCCCAGTTCAGACATGGCCATATGCAAATCAGTCTGACCCTGTGCCTCATGGGAACAGTCCAGCCCGAACTGCCAAGCCATGCCTTCCCTGGACCGGAAACAAGCTTCCTAGGACCGGTTTCTGGCATTTCAGCCGTCTTCAGCCAGGCTTGCTTGAATCCAGTGGCAAAGTGAGCAAGGGACTCACGTCTGAGCATACCCTGCCAACTTATGGTGAACAAAGCGGAACAAAAGGGGGTGGTGATGGACGGAGAATCAGAACCAATCAAACACTCACACCCAGTCAATAGATCTGGGTTTGATCCATCACCGTTCTTTAGCCCACTCTGCCACCCCAGTTCAGACATGGCCATATGCAAATCAGTCTGACCCTGTGCCTCATGGGAACAGTCCAGCCCGAACTGCCAAGCCATGCCTTCCCTGGACCGGAAACAAGCTTCCTAGGACCGGTTTCTGGCATTTCAGCCGTCTTCAGCCAGGCTTGCTTGAATCCAGTGGCAAAGTGAGCAAGGGACTCACGTCTGAGCAAACCCTGCCAACCTATGGCGAACAAAGAGGTACAAAAGGGGGTGGTGATGGACGGAGCATCAGAACCAATCAAACACTCACACCCAGTCAACAGATCTGGGTTTGATCCATCACCGTTCTTTAGCCCACTCTGCCACCCCAGTTCAGACATGGCCATATGCAAATCAGTCTGACCCTGTGCCTCATGGGAACAGTCCAGCCCGAACTGCCAAGCCATGCCTTCCCTGGACCGGAAACAAGCTTCCTAGGACCGGTTTCTGGCATTTCAGCCGTCTTCAGCCAGGCTTGCTTGAATCCAGTGGCAAAGTGAGCAAGGGACTCACGTCTGAGCATACCCTGCCAACTTATGGAGAACAAAGCGGTACAAAAGGGGGTGGTGATGGACGAAGCATCAGAACCAATCAAACACTCACACCCAGTCAACAGATCTGGGTTTGATCCATCACCGTTCTTTAGGCCACTCTGCCACCCCAGTTCAGACA
The DNA here is from genome assembly GCF_964204655.1 of Triturus cristatus. Classification (NCBI taxonomy): domain Eukaryota; kingdom Metazoa; phylum Chordata; class Amphibia; order Caudata; family Salamandridae; genus Triturus; species Triturus cristatus. The sequence goes on along the minus strand of NC_140579.1, from coordinate 302,471,418 downwards.
TGGCCATATGCAAATCAGTCTGACAATGTGCCTCATGGGAACAGTCCAGCCCGAACTGCCAAGCCATGCCTTCCCTGGACCGGAAACAAGCTTCCTAGGACCGGTTTCTTGCATTTCAGCCGTCTTCAGCTAGGCTTGCTTGAATCCAGTGGCAAAGTGAGCAAGGGACTCACGTCTGAGCATACCCTGCCAACTTATGGCGAACAAAGCGGTACAAAAGGAGGAGGTAATGGACGGAGCATCAGAACCAATCAAACACTCACACCAGGGCCAACAGATCTGGGTTTGATCCATCACCGTTCTTTAGCCCACTCTGCCACCCCAGTTCAGACATGGCCATATGCAAATCAGTCTGACCCTGTGTCCAGCCCGAACTGCCAAGCCATGCCTTCCCTGGACCGGAAACAAGCTTCCTAGGACCGGTTTCTGGCATTTCAGCCGTTTTCAGCCAGGCTTGCTTGAATCCAGTGGCAAAGTGAGCAAGGGACTCACGTCTGAGCATACCCTGCCAACTTATGGCGAACAAAGCGGTACAAAAGGGGGTGGTGATGGACGGAGCATCAGAACCAATCAAACACTCACACCCAGTCAACAGATCTGGGTTTGATCCATCACCGTTCTTTAGCCCACTCTGCCACCCCAGTTCAGACATGGCCATATGCAAATCAGTCTGACCCTGTGCCTCATGGGAACAGTCCAGCCCGAACTGCCAAGCCATACCTTCCCTGGACCGGAAACAAGCTTCCTAGGACCGGTTTCTGGCATTTCAGCCATCTTCAGCCAGGCTTGCTTGAATCCAGTGGCAAAGTGAGCGAGGGACTCACGTCTGAGCATACCCTGCCAACTTATGGCGAACAAAGCGGTACAAAAGGGGGTGGTGTTGGACGGAGCATCAGAACCAATCAAACACTCACACCCAGTCAACAGATCTGGGTTTGATCCATCACCGTTCTTTAGCCCACTCAGCCACCCCAGTTCAGACATGGCCATATGCAAATCAGTCTGACCCTGTGCCTCATGGGAACAGTCCAGCCCGAACTGCCAAGCCATGCCTTCCTGGACCGGAAACAAGCTTCCTAGGACCGGTTTCTGGCATTTCAGCCGTCTTCAGCCAGGCTTGCTTGAATCCAGTGGCAAAGTGAGCAAGGGACTCACGTCTGAGCATACCCTGCCAACTTATGGTGAACAAAGCGGTACAAAAGGGGGTGGTGATGGACGGAGAATCAGAACCAATCAAACACTCACACCCAGTCAATAGATCTGGGTTTGATCCATCACTGTTCTTTAGCCCACTCTGCCACCCCAGTTCAGACATGGCCATATGCAAATCAGTCTGACCCTGTGCCTCATGGGAACAGTCCAGCCCGAACTGCCAAGCCATGCCTTCCCTGGACCGGAAACAAGCTTCCTAAGACCGGTTTCTGGCATTTCAGCCGTCTTCAGCCAGGCTTGCTTGAATCCAGTGGCAAAGTGAGCAAGGGACTCACGTCTGAGCATACCCTGCCAACTTATGGTGAACAAAGCGGTACAAAAGGGGGTGGTGATGGACGGAGAATCAGAACCAATCAAACACTCACACCCAGTCAATAGATCTGGGTTTGATCCATCACCGTTCTTGAGCCCACTCTGCCACCCCAGTTCAGACATGGCCATATGCAAATCAGTCTGACCCTGTGCCTCATGGGAACAGTCCAGCCCGAACTGCCAAGCCATGCCTTCCCTGGACCGGAAACAAGCTTCCTAGGACCGGTTTCTGGCATTTCAGCTGTCTTCAGCCAGGCTTGCTTGAATCCAGAGGCAAAGTGAGCAAGGGACTCACGTCTGAGCATACCCTGCCAACTTATGGCGAACAAAGCGGTACAAAAGGGGGTGGTGATGGACAGAGCATCAGAACCAATCAAACACTCACACCCAGTCAACAGATCTGGGTTTGATCCATCACCGTTCTTTAGCCCACTCTGCCACCCCAGTTCAGACATGGCCATATGCAAATCAGTCTGACCTTGTGCCCCATGGGAACAGTCCAGCCCGAACTGCCAAGCCATGCCTTCCCTGGACCGGAAACAAGCTTCTTAGGACCGGTTTCTGGCATTTCAGCTGTCTTCAGCCAGGCTTGCTTGAATCCAGTGGCAAAGTGAGCAAGGGACTCACGTCTGAGCATACCCTGCCAACTTATGGCGAACAAAGCGGTACAAAAGGGGGTGGTGATGGACGGAGCATCAGAACCAATCAAACACTCACACCCAGTCAACAGATCTGGGTTTGATCCATCACCGTTCTTTAGCCCACTCTGCCACCCCAGTTCAGACATGGCCATATGCAAATCAGTCTGACCCTGTGCCTCATGGGAACAGTCCAGCCCAAACTGCCAAGCCATGCCTTCCCTGGACCGGAAACAAGCTTCCTAGGACCGGTATCTGGCATTTCAGCCGTCTTCAGCCAGGCTTGCTTGAATCCAGTGGCAAAGTGAGCAAGGGACTCACGTCTGAGCATACTCTGCCAACTTATGGCGAACAAAGCGGTACAAAAGGGGGTGGTGATGGACGGAGCATCAGAACCAATCAAACACTCACACCCAGTCAACAGATCTGGGTTTGATCCATCACCGTTCTTTAGCCCACTCTGCCACCCCAGTTTAGACATGGCCATATGCAAATCAGTCTGACCCTGTGCCTCATGGGAACAGTCCAGCCCGAACTGCCAAGCCATGCCTTCCCTGGACCGGAAACAAGCTTCCTAGGACCGGTTTCTGGCATTTCAGCTGTCTTCAGCCAGGCTTGCTTGAATCCAGAGGCAAAGTGAGCAAGGGACTCACGTCTGAGCATACCCTGCCAACTTATGGCGAACAAAGCGGTACAAAAGGGGGTGGTGATGGACAGAGCATCAGAACCAATCAAACACTCACACCCAGTCAACAGATCTGGGTTTGATCCATCACCGTTCTTTAGCCCACTCTGCCACCCCAGTTCAGACATGGCCATATGCAAATCAGTCTGACCTTGTGCCCCATGGGAACAGTCCAGCCCGAACTGCCAAGCCATGCCTTCCCTGGACCGGAAACAAGCTTCTTAGGACCGGTTTCTGGCATTTCAGCTGTCTTCAGCCAGGCTTGCTTGAATCCAGTGGCAAAGTGAGCAAGGGACTCACGTCTGAGCATACCCTGCCAACTTATGGCGAACAAAGCGGTACAAAAGGGGGTGGTGATGGACGGAGCATCAGAACCAATCAAACACTCACACCCAGTCAACAGATCTGGGTTTGATCCATCACCGTTCTTTAGCCCACTCTGCCACCCCAGTTCAGACATGGCCATATGCAAATCAGTCTGACCCTGTGCCTCATGGGAACAGTCCAGCCCAAACTGCCAAGCCATGCCTTCCCTGGACCGGAAACAAGCTTCCTAGGACCGGTATCTGGCATTTCAGCCGTCTTCAGCCAGGCTTGCTTGAATCCAGTGGCAAAGTGAGCAAGGGACTCACGTCTGAGCATACTCTGCCAACTTATGGCGAACAAAGCGGTACAAAAGGGGGTGGTGATGGACGGAGCATCAGAACCAATCAAACACTCACACCCAGTCAACAGATCTGGGTTTGATCCATCACCGTTCTTTAGCCCACTCTGCCACCCCAGTTTAGACATGGCCATATGCAAATCAGTCTGACCCTGTGCCTCATGGGAACAGTCCAGCCCGAACTGCCAAGCCATGCCTTCCCTGGACCGGAAACAAGCATCCTAGGACCGGTTTCTGGCATTTCAGCCGTTTTCAGACAGGCTTGCTTGAATCCAGTGGCAAAGTGAGCAAGGGACTCACGTCTGAGCAAACCCTGCCAACCTATGGCGAACAAAGAGGTACAAAAGGGGGTGGTGATGGACGAAGCATCAGAACCAATCAAACACTCACACCCAGTCAACAGATCTGGGTTTGATCCATCACCGTTCTTTAGCCCACACTGCCACCCCAGTTCAGACATGGCCATATGCAAATCAGTCTGACCCTGTGCCTCATGGCAACAGTCCAGCCCGAACTGCCAAGCCATGCCTTCCCTGGACCGGAAACAAGCTTCCTAGGACCGGTTTCTGGCATTTCAGCCGTCTTCAGCCAGGCTTGCTTGAATCCAGTGGCAAAGTGAGCAAGGGACTCACGTCTGAGCATACCCTGCCAACTCATGGCGAACAAAGCGGTACAAAAGGGGGTGGTGATGGACGGAGCATCAGAACCAATCAAACACTCACACCCAGTCAACAGATCTGGGTTTGATCCATCACCGTTCTTTAGCCCACTCTGCCACCCCAGTTCAGACATGGCCATATGCAAATCAGTCTGACCCTGTGCCTCATGGGAACAGTCCAGCCCGAACTGCCAAGCCATGCCTTCCCTGGACCGGAAACAAGCTTCCTAGGACCGGTTTCTGGCATTTCAGCCGTCTTCAGCCAGGCTTGCTTGAATCCAGTGGCAAAGTGAGCAAGGGACTCACGTCTGAGCATACCCTGCCAACTTATGGTGAACAAAGCGGAACAAAAGGGGGTGGTGATGGACGGAGAATCAGAACCAATCAAACACTCACACCCAGTCAATAGATCTGGGTTTGATCCATCACCGTTCTTTAGCCCACTCTGCCACCCCAGTTCAGACATGGCCATATGCAAATCAGTCTGACCCTGTGCCTCATGGGAACAGTCCAGCCCGAACTGCCAAGCCATGCCTTCCCTGGACCGGAAACAAGCTTCCTAGGACCGGTTTCTGGCATTTCAGCCGTCTTCAGCCAGGCTTGCTTGAATCCAGTGGCAAAGTGAGCAAGGGACTCACGTCTGAGCAAACCCTGCCAACCTATGGCGAACAAAGAGGTACAAAAGGGGGTGGTGATGGACGGAGCATCAGAACCAATCAAACACTCACACCCAGTCAACAGATCTGGGTTTGATCCATCACCGTTCTTTAGCCCACTCTGCCACCCCAGTTCAGACATGGCCATATGCAAATCAGTCTGACCCTGTGCCTCATGGGAACAGTCCAGCCCGAACTGCCAAGCCATGCCTTCCCTGGACCGGAAACAAGCTTCCTAGGACCGGTTTCTGGCATTTCAGCCGTCTTCAGCCAGGCTTGCTTGAATCCAGTGGCAAAGTGAGCAAGGGACTCACGTCTGAGCATACCCTGCCAACTTATGGAGAACAAAGCGGTACAAAAGGGGGTGGTGATGGACGAAGCATCAGAACCAATCAAACACTCACACCCAGTCAACAGATCTGGGTTTGATCCATCACCGTTCTTTAGGCCACTCTGCCACCCCAGTTCAGACATGGCCATATGCAAATCAGTCTGACAATGTGCCTCATGGGAACAGTCCAGCCCGAACTGCCAAGCCATGCCTTCCCTGGACCGGAAACAAGCTTCCTAGGACCGGTTTCTTGCATTTCAGCCGTCTTCAGCTAGGCTTGCTTGAATCCAGTGGCAAAGTGAGCAAGGGACTCACGTCTGAGCATACCCTGCCAACTTATGGCGAACAAAGCGGTACAAAAGGAGGAGGTAATGGACGGAGCATCAGAACCAATCAAACACTCACACCAGGGCCAACAGATCTGGGTTTGATCCATCACCGTTCTTTAGCCCACTCTGCCACCCCAGTTCAGACATGGCCATATGCAAATCAGTCTGACCCTGTGTCCAGCCCGAACTGCCAAGCCATGCCTTCCCTGGACCGGAAACAAGCTTCCTAGGACCGGTTTCTGGCATTTCAGCCGTTTTCAGCCAGGCTTGCTTGAATCCAGTGGCAAAGTGAGCAAGGGACTCACGTCTGAGCATACCCTGCCAACTTATGGCGAACAAAGCGGTACAAAAGGGGGTGGTGATGGACGGAGCATCAGAACCAATCAAACACTCACACCCAGTCAACAGATCTGGGTTTGATCCATCACCGTTCTTTAGCCCACTCTGCCACCCCAGTTCAGACATGGCCATATGCAAATCAGTCTGACCCTGTGCCTCATGGGAACAGTCCAGCCCGAACTGCCAAGCCATACCTTCCCTGGACCGGAAACAAGCTTCCTAGGACCGGTTTCTGGCATTTCAGCCATCTTCAGCCAGGCTTGCTTGAATCCAGTGGCAAAGTGAGCGAGGGACTCACGTCTGAGCATACCCTGCCAACTTATGGCGAACAAAGCGGTACAAAAGGGGGTGGTGTTGGACGGAGCATCAGAACCAATCAAACACTCACACCCAGTCAACAGATCTGGGTTTGATCCATCACCGTTCTTTAGCCCACTCAGCCACCCCAGTTCAGACATGGCCATATGCAAATCAGTCTGACCCTGTGCCTCATGGGAACAGTCCAGCCCGAACTGCCAAGCCATGCCTTCCTGGACCGGAAACAAGCTTCCTAGGACCGGTTTCTGGCATTTCAGCCGTCTTCAGCCAGGCTTGCTTGAATCCAGTGGCAAAGTGAGCAAGGGACTCACGTCTGAGCATACCCTGCCAACTTATGGTGAACAAAGCGGTACAAAAGGGGGTGGTGATGGACGGAGAATCAGAACCAATCAAACACTCACACCCAGTCAATAGATCTGGGTTTGATCCATCACTGTTCTTTAGCCCACTCTGCCACCCCAGTTCAGACATGGCCATATGCAAATCAGTCTGACCCTGTGCCTCATGGGAACAGTCCAGCCCGAACTGCCAAGCCATGCCTTCCCTGGACCGGAAACAAGCTTCCTAAGACCGGTTTCTGGCATTTCAGCCGTCTTCAGCCAGGCTTGCTTGAATCCAGTGGCAAAGTGAGCAAGGGACTCACGTCTGAGCATACCCTGCCAACTTATGGTGAACAAAGCGGTACAAAAGGGGGTGGTGATGGACGGAGAATCAGAACCAATCAAACACTCACACCCAGTCAATAGATCTGGGTTTGATCCATCACCGTTCTTGAGCCCACTCTGCCACCCCAGTTCAGACATGGCCATATGCAAATCAGTCTGACCCTGTGCCTCATGGGAACAGTCCAGCCCGAACTGCCAAGCCATGCCTTCCCTGGACCGGAAACAAGCTTCCTAGGACCGGTTTCTGGCATTTCAGCTGTCTTCAGCCAGGCTTGCTTGAATCCAGAGGCAAAGTGAGCAAGGGACTCACGTCTGAGCATACCCTGCCAACTTATGGCGAACAAAGCGGTACAAAAGGGGGTGGTGATGGACAGAGCATCAGAACCAATCAAACACTCACACCCAGTCAACAGATCTGGGTTTGATCCATCACCGTTCTTTAGCCCACTCTGCCACCCCAGTTCAGACATGGCCATATGCAAATCAGTCTGACCTTGTGCCCCATGGGAACAGTCCAGCCCGAACTGCCAAGCCATGCCTTCCCTGGACCGGAAACAAGCTTCTTAGGACCGGTTTCTGGCATTTCAGCTGTCTTCAGCCAGGCTTGCTTGAATCCAGTGGCAAAGTGAGCAAGGGACTCACGTCTGAGCATACCCTGCCAACTTATGGCGAACAAAGCGGTACAAAAGGGGGTGGTGATGGACGGAGCATCAGAACCAATCAAACACTCACACCCAGTCAACAGATCTGGGTTTGATCCATCACCGTTCTTTAGCCCACTCTGCCACCCCAGTTCAGACATGGCCATATGCAAATCAGTCTGACCCTGTGCCTCATGGGAACAGTCCAGCCCAAACTGCCAAGCCATGCCTTCCCTGGACCGGAAACAAGCTTCCTAGGACCGGTATCTGGCATTTCAGCCGTCTTCAGCCAGGCTTGCTTGAATCCAGTGGCAAAGTGAGCAAGGGACTCACGTCTGAGCATACTCTGCCAACTTATGGCGAACAAAGCGGTACAAAAGGGGGTGGTGATGGACGGAGCATCAGAACCAATCAAACACTCACACCCAGTCAACAGATCTGGGTTTGATCCATCACCGTTCTTTAGCCCACTCTGCCACCCCAGTTTAGACATGGCCATATGCAAATCAGTCTGACCCTGTGCCTCATGGGAACAGTCCAGCCCGAACTGCCAAGCCATGCCTTCCCTGGACCGGAAACAAGCATCCTAGGACCGGTTTCTGGCATTTCAGCCGTTTTCAGACAGGCTTGCTTGAATCCAGTGGCAAAGTGAGCAAGGGACTCACGTCTGAGCATACCCTGCCAACTTATGGCGAACAAAGAGGTACAAAAGGGGGTGGTGATGGACGGAGCATCAGAACCAATCAAACACTCACACCCAGTCAACAGATCTGGGTTTGATCCATCACCGTTCTTTAGCCCACTCTGCCACCCCAGTTCAGACATGGGCATATGCCAATCAGTCTGACCCTGTGCCTCATGGGAACAGTCCAGCCCGAACTGCCAAGCCATGCCTTCCCTGGACCGGAAACAAGCTTCCTAGGACCGGTTTCTGGCATTTCAGCCGTCTTCAGCCAGGCTTGCTTGAATCCAGTGGCAAAGTGAGCAAGGGACTCACGTCTGAGCATACCCTGCCAACTTATGGCGAACAAAGCGGATCAAAAGGGGGTGGTGATGGACAGAGCATCAGAACCAATCAAACACTCACACCCAGTCAACAGAGCTGGGTTTGATCCATCACCGTTCTTTAACCCACTCTGCCACCCCAGTTCAGACATGGCCATATGCAAATCAGTCTGACCCTGTGCCTCATGGGAACAGTCCAGCCCGAACTGCCAAGCCATGCCTTCCCTGGACCGGAAACAAGCTTCCTAGAACCGGTTTCTGGCATTTCAGCTGTCTTCAGCCAGGCTTGCTTGAATCCAGAGGCAAAGTGAGCAAGGGACTCACGTCTGAGCATACCCTGCCAACTTATGGCGAACAAAGCGGTACAAAAGGGGGTGGTGATGGACAGAGCATCAGAACCAATCAAACACTCACACCCAGTCAACAGATCTGGGTTTGATCCATCACCGTTCTTTAGCCCACTCTGCCACCCCAGTTCAGACATGGCCATATGCAAATCAGTCTGACCTTGTGCCCCATGGGAACAGTCCAGCCCGAACTGCCAAGCCATGCCTTCCCTGGACCGGAAACAAGCTTCTTAGGACCGGTTTCTGGCATTTCAGCTGTCTTCAGCCAGGCTTGCTTGAATCCAGTGGCAAAGTGAGCAAGGGACTCACGTCTGAGCATACCCTGCCAACTTATGGCGAACAAAGCGGTACAAAAGGGGGTGGTGATGGACGGAGCATCAGAACCAATCAAACACTCACACCCAGTCAACAGATCTGGGTTTGATCCATCACCGTTCTTTAGCCCACTCTGCCACCCCAGTTCAGACATGGCCATATGCAAATCAGTCTGACCCTGTGCCTCATGGGAACAGTCCAGCCCAAACTGCCAAGCCATGCCTTCCCTGGACCGGAAACAAGCTTCCTAGGACCGGTATCTGGCATTTCAGCCGTCTTCAGCCAGGCTTGCTTGAATCCAGTGGCAAAGTGAGCAAGGGACTCACGTCTGAGCATACTCTGCCAACTTATGGCGAACAAAGCGGTACAAAAGGGGGTGGTGATGGACGGAGCATCAGAACCAATCAAACACTCACACCCAGTCAACAGATCTGGGTTTGATCCATCACCGTTCTTTAGCCCACTCTGCCACCCCAGTTTAGACATGGCCATATGCAAATCAGTCTGACCCTGTGCCTCATGGGAACAGTCCAGCCCGAACTGCCAAGCCATGCCTTCCCTGGACCGGAAACAAGCATCCTAGGACCGGTTTCTGGCATTTCAGCCGTTTTCAGACAGGCTTGCTTGAATCCAGTGGCAAAGTGAGCAAGGGACTCACGTCTGAGCATACCCTGCCAACTTATGGCGAACAAAGAGGTACAAAAGGGGGTGGTGATGGACGGAGCATCAGAACCAATCAAACACTCACACCCAGTCAACAGATCTGGGTTTGATCCATCACCGTTCTTTAGCCCACTCTGCCACCCCAGTTCAGACATGGGCATATGCCAATCAGTCTGACCCTGTGCCTCATGGGAACAGTCCAGCCCGAACTGCCAAGCCATGCCTTCCCTGGACCGGAAACAAGCTTCCTAGGACCGGTTTCTGGCATTTCAGCCGTCTTCAGCCAGGCTTGCTTGAATCCAGTGGCAAAGTGAGCAAGGGACTCACGTCTGAGCATACCCTGCCAACTTATGGCGAACAAAGCGGATCAAAAGGGGGTGGTGATGGACAGAGCATCAGAACCAATCAAACACTCACACCCAGTCAACAGAGCTGGGTTTGATCCATCACCGTTCTTTAACCCACTCTGCCACCCCAGTTCAGACATGGCCATATGCAAATCAGTCTGACCCTGTGCCTCATGGGAACAGTCCAGCCCGAACTGCCAAGCCATGCCTTCCCTGGACGGGAAACAAGCTTCCTAGGACCGGTTTCTGGCATTTCAGCCGTCTTCAGCTAGGCTTGCTTGAATCCAGTGGCAAAGTGAGCAAGGGACTCACGTCTGAGCATACACTGCCAACTTATGGCGAACAAAGCGGTACAAAAGGAGGAGGTAATGGACGGAGCATCAGAACCAATCAAACACTCACACCCAGTCAACAGATCTGGGTTTGATCCATCACCGTTCTTTAGCCCACTCTGCCACCCCAGTTCAGACATGGCCATATGCAAATGAGTCTGACCCTGTGCCTCATGGGAACAGTCCAGCCCGAACTGCCAAGCCATGCCTTCCCTGGACCGGAAACAAGCTTCCTAGGACCGGTTTCTGGCATTTCAGCCGTCTTCAGCCAGGCTTGCTTGAATCCAGTGGCAAAGTGAGCAAGGGACTCACGTCTGAGCATACCCTGCCAACTTATGGCGAACAAAGCGGTACAAAAGGGGGTGGTGATGGACGGAGCATCAGAACCAATCAAACACTCACACCCAGTCAACAGATCTGGGTTTGATCCATCACCGTTCTTTAGTCCACTCTGTCACCCCAGTTCAGACATGGCCATATGCAAATCAGTCTGACCCTGTGCCTCATGGGAACAGTCCAGCCCTAACTGCCAAGCCATGCCTTCCCTGGACCGGAAACAAGCTTCCTAGGACCGGTTTCTGGCATTTCAGCCGTCTTCAGCAAGGCTTGCTTGAATCCAGTGGCAAAGTGAGCAAGGGACTCACGTCTGAGCATACCCTGCCAACTTATGGTGAACAAAGCGGAACAAAAGGGGGTGGTGATGGACGGAGAATCAGAACCAATCAAACACTCACACCCAGTCAATAGATCTGGGTTTGATCCATCACCGTTCTTTAGCCCACTCTGCCACCCCAGTTCAGACATGGCCATATGCAAATCAGTCTGACCCTGTGCCTCATGGGAACAGTCCAGCCCGAACTGCCACGCCATGCCTTCCCTGGACCGGAAACAAGCTTCCTAGGACCGGTTTCTGGCATTTCAGCCGTCTTCAGCCAGGCTTGCTTGAATTCAGTGGCAAAGTGAGCAAGGGACTCACGTCTGAGCAAACCCTGCCAACTTATGGCGAACAAAGAGGTACAAAAGGGGGTGGTGATGGACGGAGCATCAGAACCAATCAAACACTCACACCCAGTCAACAGATCTGGGTTTGATCCATCACCGTTCTTTAGCCCACTCTGCCACCCCAGTTCAGACATGGCCATATGCAAATCAGTCTGACTTTGTGCCTCATGGGAACAGTCCAGCCCGAACTGCCAAGCCATGCCTTCCCTGGACCGGAAACAAGCATCCTAGGACCGGTTTCTGGCATTTCAGCCGTTTTCAGACAGGCTTGCTTGAATCCAGTGGCAAAGTGAGCAAGGGACTCACGTCTGAGCATACCCTGCCAACTTATGGCGAACAAAGAGGTACAAAAGGGGGTGGTGATGGATGGAGCATCAGAACCAATCAAACACTCACACCCAGTCAACAGATCTGGGTTTGATCCATCACCGTTCTTTAGCCCACTCTGCCACCCCAGTTCAGACATGGGCATATGCCAATCAGTCTGACCCTGTGCCTCATGGGAACAGTCCAGCCCGAACTGCCAAGCCATGCCTTCCCTGGACCGGAAACAAGCTTCCTAGGACCGGTTTCTGGCATTTCAGCCGTCTTCAGCCAGGCTTGCTTGAATCCAGTGGCAAAGTGAGCAAGGGACTCACGTCTGAGCATACCCTGCCAACTTATGGCGAACAAAGCGGATCAAAAGGGGGTGGTGATGGACGGAGCATCAGAACCAATCAAACACTCACACCCAGTCAACAGAGCTGGGTTTGATCCATCACCGTTCTTTAACCCACTCTGCCACCCCAGTTCAGACATGGCCATATGCAAATCAGTCTGACCCTGTGCCTCATGGGAACAGTCCAGCCCGAACTGCCAAGCCATGCCTTCCCTGGACCGGAAACAAGCTTCCTAGGACCGGTTTCTGGCATTTCAGCCGTCTTCAGCTAGGCTTGCTTGAATCCAGTGGCAAAGTGAGCAAGGGACTCACGTCTGAGCATACACTGCCAACTTATGGCGAACAAAGCGGTACAAAAGGAGGAGGTAATGGACGGAGCATCAGAACCAATCAAACACTCACACCCAGTCAACAGATCTGGGTTTGATCCATCACCGTTCTTTAGCCCACTCTGCCACCCCAGTTCAGACATGGCCATATGCAAATCAGTCTGACCCTGTGCCTCATGGGAACAGTCCAGCCCGAACTGCCAAGCCATGCCTTCCCTGGACCGGAAACAAGCTTCCTAGGACCGGTTTCTGGCATTTCAGCCGTCTTCAGCCAGGCTTGCTTGAATCCAGTGGCAAAGTGAGCAAGGGACTCACGTCTGAGCATACCCTGCCAACTTATGGCGAACAAAGCGGTACAAAAGGGGGTGGTGATGGACGGAGCATCAGAACCAATCAAACACTCACACCCAGTCAACAGATCTGGGTTTGATCCATCACCGTTCTTTAGTCCACTCTGTCACCCCAGTTCAGACATGGCCATATGCAAATCAGTCTGACCCTGTGCCTCATGGGAACAGTCCAGCCCTAACTGCCAAGCCATGCCTTCCCTGGACCGGAAACAAGCTTCCTAGGACCGGTTTCTGGCATTTCAGCCGTCTTCAGCAAGGCTTGCTTGAATCCAGTGGCAAAGTGAGCAAGGGACTCACGTCTGAGCATACCCTGCCAACTTATGGTGAACAAAGCGGAACAAAAGGGGGTGGTGATGGACGGAGAATCAGAACCAATCAAACACTCACACCCAGTCAATAGATCTGGGTTTGATCCATCACCGTTCTTTAGCCCACTCTGCCACCCCAGTTCAGACATGGCCATATGCAAATCAGTCTGACCCTGTGCCTCATGGGAACAGTCCAGCCCGAACTGCCACGCCATGCCTTCCCTGGACCGGAAACAAGCTTCCTAGGACCGGTTTCTGGCATTTCAGCCGTCTTCAGCCAGGCTTGCTTGAATTCAGTGGCAAAGTGAGCAAGGGACTCACGTCTGAGCAAACCCTGCCAACTTATGGCGAACAAAGAGGTACAAAAGGGGGTGGTGATGGACGGAGCATCAGAACCAATCAAACACTCACACCCAGTCAACAGATCTGGGTTTGATCCATCACCGTTCTTTAGCCCACTCTGCCACCCCAGTTCAGACATGGCCATATGCAAATCAGTCTGACTTTGTGCCTCATGGGAACAGTCCAGCCCGAACTGCCAAGCCATGCCTTCCCTGGACCGGAAACAAGCTTCCTAGGAACGGTTTCTGGCATTTCAGCCGTCTTCAGCCAGGCTTGCTTGAATCCAGTGGCAAAGTGAGCAAGGGACTCACGTCTGAGCATACCCTGCCAACTTATGGCGAACAAAGCGGTACAAAAGGGGGTGGTGATGGACAGAGCATCAGAACCAATCAAACACTCACACCCAGTCAACAGATCTGGGTTTGATCCATCACCGTTCTTTAGCCCACTCTGCCACCCCAGTTCAGACATGGCCATATGCAAATCAGTCTGACCCTGTGACTCATGGGAACAGTCCTGCCCGAACTGCCAAGCCATGCCTTCCCTGGACCGGAAACAAGCTTCCTAGGACCGGTTTCTGGCATTTCAGCCGTCTTCAGCCAGGCTTGCTTGAATCCAGTGGCAAAGTGAGCAAGGGACTCACGTCTGAGCATACCCTGCCAATTTATGGCGAACAAATCGGTACAAAAGGGGGTGGTGATGGACGGAGCATCAGAACCAATCAAAGTAACACTCACACCCAGTCAACAGATCTGGGTTTGATCCATCACCGTTCTTTATCCCACTCTGCCACCCCAGTTCAGACATGGCCATATGCAAATCAGTCTGACCCTGTGCCTCATGGGAACAGTCCAGCCCGAACTGCCAAGCCATACCTTCCCTGGACCGGAAACAAGCTTCCTAGGACCGGTTTCTGGCATTTCAGCCGTCTTCAGCCAGGCTTGCTTGAATCCAGTGGCAAAGTGAGCAAGGGACTCACGTCTGAGCATACCCTGCCAACTTATGGAGAACAAAGCGGTACAAAAGGGGGTGGTGATGGACGAAGCATCAGAACCAATCAAACACTCACACCCAATCAACAGATCTGGGTTTGATCCATCACCGTTCTATAGCCCACTCTGCCACCCCAGTTCAGACATGGCCATATGCAAATTAGTCTGACAATGTGCCTCATGGGAACAGTCCAGCCCGAACTGCCAAGCCATGCCTTCCCTTGACCGGAAACAAGCTTCCTAGGACCGGTTTCTTGCATTTCAGCCGTCTTCAGCTAGGCTTGCTTGAATCCAGTGGCAAAGTGAGCAAGGGACTCACGTCTGAGCATACCCTGCCAACTTATGGCGAACAAAGCGGTACAAAAGGAGGAGGTAATGGACGGAGCATCAGAACCTATCAAACACTCACACCAGGGCCAACAGATCTGGGTTTGATCCATCACCGTTCTTTAGCCCACTCTGCCACCCCAGTTCAGACATGGCCATATGCAAATCAGTCTGACCCTGTGTCCAGCCCGAACTGCCAAGCCATGCCTTCCCTGGACCGGAAACAAGCTTCCTAGGACCGGTTTCTGGCATTTCAGCCGTCTTCAGCCAGGATTGCTTGAATCCAGTGGCAAAGTGAGCAAGGGACTCACGTCTGAGCATACCCTGCCAACTTATGGCGAACAAAGCGGTACAAAAGGGGGTGGTGATGGACGAAGCATCAGAACCAATCAAACACTCACACCCAGTCAACAGATCTGGGTTTGATCCATCACCGTTCTTTAGCCCACACTGCCACCCCAGTTCAGACATGGCCATATGCAAATCAGTCTGACCCTGTGCCTCATGGGAACAGTCCAGCCCGAACTGCCAAGCCATGCCTTCCCTGGACCGGAAACAAGCTTCCTAGGACCGGTTTCTTGCATTTCAGCCGTCTTCAGCTAGGCTTGCTTGAATCCAGTGGCAAAGTGAGCAAGGGACTCACGTCTGAGCATACCCTGCCAACTTATGGCGAACAAAGCGGTACAAAAGGGGGTGGTGATGGACGGAGCATCAGAACCAATCAAACACTCACACCAGGGCCAACAGATCTGGGTTTGATCCATCACCGTTCTTTAGCCCACTCTGCCACCCCAGTTCAGACATGGCCATATGCAAATCAGTCTGACTCTGTGTCCAGCCCGAACTGCCAAGCCATGCCTTCCCTGGACCGGAAACAAGCTTCCTAGGACCGGTTTCTGGCATTTCAGCCGTCTTCAGCCAGGATTGCTTGAATCCAGTGGCAAAGTGAGCAAGGGACTCACGTCTGAGCATACCCTGCCAACTTATGGCGAACAAAGCGGTACAAAAGGGGGTGGTGATGGACGGAGCATCAGAACCAATCAAACACTCACACCCAGTCAACAGATCTGGGTTTGATCCATCACCGTTCTTTAGCCCACTCTGCCACCCCAGTTCAGACATGGCCATATGCAAATCAGTCTGACCCTGTGCCTCATGGGAACAGTCCAGCCCGAACTGCCAAGCCATGCCTTCCCTGGACCGGAAACAATCTTCCTAGGACCGGTTTCTGGCATTTCAGCCGTCTTCAGCCAGGCTTGCTTGAATCCAGTGGCAAAGTGAGCAAGGGACTCACGTCTGAGCATACCCTGCCAACTCATGGCGAACAAAGCGGTACAAAAGGGGGTGGTGATGGACGGAGCATCAGAACCAATCAAACACTCACACCCAGTCAACAGATCTGGGTTTGATCCATCACCGTTCTTTAGCCCACTCTGCCACCCCAGTTCAGACATGGCCATATGCAAATCAGTCTGACCCTGTGCCTCATGGGAACAGTCCAGCCCGAACTGCCAAGCCATGCCTTCCCTGGACCGGAAACAAGCTTCCTAGGACCGGTTTCTGGCATTTCACCCGTCTTCAGCCAGGCTTGCTTGAATCCAGTGGCAAAGTGAGCAAGGGACTCACGTCTGAGCATACCCTGCCAACTTATGGCGAACAAAGCGGTACAAAAGGGGGTGGTGATGGACGGAGCATCAGAACCAATCAAACACTCACACCCAGTCAACATGTCTGGGTTTGATCCATCACCGTTCTTTAGCCCACTCTGCCACCCCAGTTCAGACATGGCCATATGCAAATCACTCTGACCCTGTGCCTCATGGGAACAGTCCAGCCCGAACTGCCAAGCCATGCCTTCCCTGGACCGGAACAAGCTTCCTAGGACCGGTTTCTGGCATTTCAGCCGTCTTCAGCCAGGCTTGCTTGAATCCAGTGGCAAAGTGAGCAAGGGACTCACGTCTGAGCATACCCTGCCAACTTATGGCGAACAAAGCGGTACAAAAGGAGGAGGTAATGGACGGAGCATCAGAACCAATCAAACACTCACACCAGGGCCAACAGATCTGGGTTTGATCCATCACCGTTCTTTAGCCCACTCTGCCACCCCAGTTCAGACATGGCCATATGCAAATCAGTCTGACCCTGTGCCTCATGGGAACAGTCCAGCCCGAACTGCCAAGCCATGCCTTCCCTGGACCGGAAACAAGCTTCCTAGGACCGGTTTCTGGCATTTCAGCCGTCTTCAGCCAGGCTTGCTTGAATCCAGTGGCAAAGTGAGCAAGGGACTCACGTCTGAGCAAACCCTGCCAACTTATGGCGAACAAAGAGGTACAAAAGGGGGTGGTGATGGACGGAGCATCAGAACCAATCAAACACTCACACCCAGTCAACAGATCTGGGTTTGATCCATCACCGTTCTTTAGCCCACTCTGCCACCCCAGTTCAGACATGGCCATATGCAAATCAGTCTGACCCTGTGCCTCATGGGAACAGTCCAGCCCGAACTGCCAAGCCATGCCTTCCCTGGACCGGAAACAAGCTTCCTAGGACTGGTTTCTGGCATTTCAGCCGTCTTCAGCCAGGCTTGCTTGAATCCAGTGGCAAAGTGAGCAAGGGACTCATGTCTGAGCATACCCTGCCAACTTATGGCGAACAAAGCAGTACAAAAGGGGGTGGTGATGGACGGAGCATCAGAACCAATCAAACACTCACACCCAGTCAACAGATCTGGGTTTGATCCATCACCGTTCTTTAGCCCACTCTGCCACCCTAGTTCAGACATGGCCATATGCAAATCAGTCTGACCCTGTGCCTCATGGGAACAGTCCAGCCCGAACTGCCAAGCCATGCATTCCCTGGACCGGAAACAATCTTCCTAGGACCGGTTTCTGGCATGTCAGCCGTCTTCAGCCAGGCTTGCTTGAATCCAGTGGCAAAGTGAGCAAGGGACTCACGTCTGAGCATACCCTGCCAACTCATGGCGAACAAAGCGGTACAAAAGGGGGTGGTGATGGATGGAGCATCAGAACCAATCAAACACTCACACCCAGTCAACAGATCTGGGTTTGATCCATCACCGTTCTATAGCCCACTATGCCACCCCAGTTCAGACATGGCCATATGCAAATCAGTCTGACCCTGTGCCTCATGGGAACAGTCCAGCCCGAACTGCCAAGCCATGCCTTCCCTGGACCGGAAACAAGCTTCCTAGGACCGGTTTCAGGCATTTCAGCCGTCTTCAGCCAGGCTTGCTTGAATCCAGTGGCAAAGTGAGCAAGGGACTCACGTCTGAGCATACCCTGCCAACTTATGGCGAACAAAGCAGTACAAAAGGGGGTGGTGATGGACGGAGCATCAGAACCAATCAAACACTCACACCCAGTCAACAGATCTGGGTTTGATCCATCACCGTTCTTTAGCCCACTCTGCCACCCCAGTTCAGACATGGCCATATGCAAATCAGTCTGACCCTGTGCCTCATGGGAACAGTCCAGCCCGAATTGCCAAGCCATGCCTTCCCTGGACCGGAAACAAGCTTCCTAGGACCGGTTTCTGGCATTTCAGCCGTCTTCAGCCAGGCTTGCTTGAATCCATTGGCAAAGTGAGCAAGGGACTCACGTCTGAGCATACCCTGCCAACTTATGGAGAACAAAGCGGTACAAAAGGGGGTGGTGATGGACGAAGCATCAGAACCAATCAAACACTCACACCCAGTCAACAGATCTGGGTTTGATCCATCACCGTTCTTTAGCCCACTCTGCCACCCCAGTTCAGAAATGGCCATATGCAAATCAGTCTGACCCTGTGCCTCATGGGAAAAGTCCAGCCCGAACTGCCAAGCCATGCCTTCCCTGGACCGGAAACAAGCTTCCTAGGACCGGTTTCTTGCATTTCAGCCGTCTTCAGCTAGGCTTGCTTGAATCCAGTGGCAAAGTGAGCAAGGGACTCACGTCTGAGCATACCCTGCCAACTTATGGCGAACAAAGCGGTACAAAAGGGGGTGGTGATGGACGGAGCATCAGAACCAATCAAACACTCACACCAGGGCCAACAGATCTGGGTTTGATCCATCACCGTTCTTTAGCCCACTCTGCCACCCCAGTTCAGACATGGCCATATGCAAATCAGTCTGACCCTGTGTCCAGCCCGAACTGCCAAGCCATGCCTTCCCTGGACCGGAAACAAGCTTCCTAGGACCGGTTTCTGGCATTTCAGCCGTCTTCAGCCAGAATTGCTTGAATCCAGTGGCAAAGTGAGCAAGGGACTCACGTCTGAGCATACCCTGCCAACTTATGGCGAACAAAGCGGTACAAAAGGGGGTGGTGATGGACGGAGCATCAGAACCAATCAAACACTCACACCCAGTCAACAGATCTGGGTTTGATCCATCACCGTTCTTTAGCCCACTCTGCCACCCCAGTTCAGACATGGCCATATGCAAATCAGTCTGACCCTGTGCCTCATGGGAACAGTCCAGCCCGAACTGCCAAGCCATGCCTTCCCTGGACCGGAAACAATCTTCCTAGGACCGGTTTCTGGCATTTCAGCCGTCTTCAGCCAGGCTTGCTTGAATCCAGTGGCAAAGTGAGCAAGGGACTCACGTCTGAGCATACCCTGCCAACTTATGGCGAACAAAGCGGTACAAAAGGGGGTGGTGATGGACGGAGCATCAGAACCAATCAAACACTCACACCCAGTCAACAGATCTGGGTTTGATCCATCACCGTTCTTTAGCCCACTCTGCCACCCCAGTTCAGACATGGCCATATGCAAATCAGTCTGACCCTGTGCCTCATGGGAACAGTCCAGCCCGAACTGCCAAGCCATGCCTTCCCTGGACCGGAAACAAGCTTCCTAGGACCGGTTTCTGGCATTTCAGCCATCTTCAGCCAGGCTTGCTTGAATCCAGTGGCAAAGTGAGCAAGGGACTCACGTCTGAGCATACCCTGCCAACTTATGGCGAACAAAGCGGTACAAAAGGGGGTGGTGATGGACGGAGCATCAGAACCAATCAAACACTCACACCCATTCAACAGATCTGGGTTTGATCTATCACCGTTCTTTAGCCCACTCTGCCACCCCAGTTCAGACATGGCCATATGCAAATCAGTCTGACCCTGTGCCTCATGGGAACAGTCCAGCCCGAACTGCCAAGCCAAGCCATGCCTTCCCTGGACCGGAAACAAGCTTCCTAGGACCGGTTTCTGGCATTTCAGCCGTCTTCAGCCAGGCTTGCTTGAATCCAGTGGCAAAGTGAGCAAGGGACTCACGTCTGAGCATACCCTGCCAACTTATGGCGAACAAAGCGGTACAAAAGGGGGTGGTGATGGACGGAGCATCAGAACCAATCAAACACTCACACCCAGTCAACAGATCTGGGTTTGATCCATCACCGTTCTTTAGCCCACTCTGCCACCCCAGTTCAGACATGGCCATATGCAAATCAGTCTGACCCTGTGCCTCATGGGAACAGTCCAGCCCGAACTGCCAAGCCATGCCTTCCCTGGACCGGAAACAAGCTTCCTAGGACCGGTTTCTGGCATTTCAGCCGTCTTCAGCCAGGCTTGCTTGAATCTAGTGGCAAAGTGAGCAAGGGACTCACGTCTGAGCATACCCTGCCAACTTATGGCGAACAAAGCGGTACAAAAGGGGGTGGTGATAGACGGAGCATCAGAACCAATCAAACACTCACACCCAGTCAACAGATCTGGGTTTGATCCATCACCGTTCTTTAGCCCACTCTGCCACCCCAGTTCAGACATGGCCATATGCAAATCAGTCTGACCCTGTGCCTCATGGGAACAGTCCAGCCCGAACTTCCAAGCCATGCCTTCCCTGGACCGGAAACAAGCTTCCTAGGACCGGTTTCTGGCATTTCAGCCGTCTTCAGCCAGGCTTGCTTGAATCCAGTGGCAAAGTGAGCAAGGGACTCACGTCTGAGCATACCCTGCCAACTTATGGCGAACAAAGCGGTACAAAAGGGGGTGGTGATGGACGGAGCATCAGAACCAATCAAACACTCACACCCAGTCAACAGATCTGGGTTTGATCCATCACCGTTCTTTAGTCCACTCTGTCACCCCAGTTCAGACATGGCCATATGCAAATCAGTCTGACCCTGTGCCTCATGGGAACAGTCCAGCCCTAACTGCCAAGCCATACCTTCCCTGGACCGGAAACAAGCTTCCTAGGACCGGTTTCTGGCATTTCAGCCGTCTTCAGCCAGGCTTGCTTGAATCCAGTGGCAAAGTGAGCAAGGGACTCACGTCTGAGCATACCCTGCCAACTTATGGTGAACAAAGCGGAACAAAAGGGGGTGGTGATGGACGGAGAATCAGAACCAATCAAACACTCACACCCAGTCAATAGATCTGGGTTTGATCCATCACCGTTCTTTAGCCCACTCTGCCACCCCAGTTCAGACATGGCCATATGCAAATCAGTCTGACCCTGTGCCTCATGGGAACAGTCCAGCCCGAACTGCCACGCCATGCCTTCCCTGGACCGGAAACAAGCTTCCTAGGACCGGTTTCTGGCATTTCAGCCGTCTTCAGCCAGGCTTGCTTGAATTCAGTGGCAAAGTGAGCAAGGGACTCACGTCTGAGCAAACCCTGCCAACTTATGGCGAACAAAGAGGTACAAAAGGGGGTGGTGATGGACGGAGCATCAGAACCAATCAAACACTCACACCCAGTCAACAGATCTGGGTTTGATCCATCACCGTTCTTTAGCCCACTCTGCCACCCCAGTTCAGACATGGCCATATGCAAATCAGTCTGACTTTGTGCCTCATGGGAACAGTCCAGCCCGAACTGCCTAGCCATGCCTTCCCTGGACCGGAAACAAGCTTCCTAGGAACGGTTTCTGGCATTTCAGCTGTCTTCAGCCAGGCTTGCTTGAATCCAGTGGCAAAGTGAGCAAGGGACTCACGTCTGAGCATACCCTGCCAACTTATGGCGAACAAAGCGGTACAAAAGGGGGTGGTGATGGACAGAGCATCAGAACCAATCAAACACTCACACCCAGTCAACAGATCTGGGTTTGATCCATCACCGTTCTTTAGCCCACTCTGCCACCCCAGTTCAGACATGGCCATATGCAAATCAGTCTGACCCTGTGACTCATGGGAACAGTCCTGCCCGAACTGCCAAGCCATGCCTTCCCTGGACCGGAAACAAGCTTCCTAGGACCGGTTTCTGGCATTTCAGCCGTCTTCAGCCAGGCTTGCTTGAATCCAGTGGCAAAGTGAGCAAGGGACTCACGTCTGAGCATACCCTGCCAACTTATGGCGAACAAATCGGTACAAAAGGGGGTGGTGATGGACAGAGCATCAGAACCAATCAAACACTCACACCCAGTCAACAGATCTGGGTTTGATCCATCACCGTTCTTTATCCCACTCTGCCACCCCAGTTCAGACATGGCCATATGCAAATCAGTCTGACCCTGTGCCTCATGGGAACAGTCCAGCCCGAACTGCCAAGCCATACCTTCCCTGGACCGGAAACAAGCTTCCTAGGACCGGTTTCTGGCATTTCAGCCGTCTTCAGCCAGGCTTGCTTGAATCCAGTGGCAAAGTGAGCAAGGGACTCACGTCTGAGCATACCCTGCCAACTTATGGAGAACAAAGCGGTACAAAAGGGGGTGGTGATGGACGAAGCATCAGAACCAATCAAACACTCACACCCAGTCAACAGATCTGGGTTTGATCCATCACCGTTCTTTAGCCCACTCTGCCACCCCAGTTCAGACATGGCCATATGCAAATTAGTCTGACAATGTGCCTCATGGGAACAGTCCAGCCCGAACTGCCAAGCCATGCCTTCCCTTGACCGGAAACAAGCTTCCTAGGACCGGTTTCTTGCATTTCAGCCGTCTTCAGCTAGGCTTGCTTGAATCCAGTGGCAAAGTGAGCAAGGGACTCACGTCTGAGCATACCCTGCCAACTTATGGCGAACAAAGCGGTACAAAAGGAGGAGGTAATGGACGGAGCATCAGAACCAATCAAACACTCACACCAAGGCCAACAGATCTGGGTTTGATCCATCACCGTTCTTTAGCCCACTCTGCCACCCCAGTTCAGACATGGCCATATGCAAATCAGTCTGACCCTGTGTCCAGCCCGAACTGCCAAGCCATTCCTTCCCTGGACCGGAAACAAGTTTCCTAGGACCGGTTTCTGGCATTTCAGCCGTCTTCAGCCAGGATTGCTTGAATCCAGTGGCAAAGTGAGCAAGGGACTCACGTCTGAGCATACCCTGCCAACTTATGGCGAACAAAGCGGTACAAAAGGGGGTGGTGATGGACGAAGCATCAGAACCAATCAAACACTCACACCCAGTCAACAGATCTGGGTTTGATCCATCACCGTTCTTTAGCCCACACTGCCACCCCAGTTCAGACATGGCCATATGCAAATCAGTCTGACCCTGTGCCTCATGGGAACAGTCCGGCCCGAACTGCCAAGCCATGCCTTCCCTGGACCGGAAACAAGCTTCCTAGGACCGGTTTCTTGCATTTCAGCCGTCTTCAGCTAGGCTTGCTGGAATCCAGTGGCAAAGTGAGCAAGGGACTCACGTCTGAGCATACCCTGACAACTTATGGCGAACAAAGCGGTACAAAAGGGGGTGGTGATGGACGGAGCATCAGAACCAATCAAACACTCACACCAGGGCCAACAGATCTGGGTTTGATCCATCACCGTTCTTTAGCCCACTCTGCCACCCCAGTTCAGACATGGCCATATGCAAATCAGTCTGACCCTGTGTCCAGCCCGAACTGCCAAGCCATGCCTTCCCTGGACCGGAAACAAGCTTCCTAGGACCGGTTTCTGGCATTTCAGCCGTCTTCAGCCAGGATTGCTTGAATCCAGTGGCAAAGTGAGCAAGGGACTCACGTCTGAGCATACCCTGCCAACTTATGGCGAACAAAGCGGTACAAAAGGGGGTGGTGATGGACGGAGCATCAGAACCAATCAAACACTCACACCCAGTCAACAGATCTGGGTTTGATCCATCACCGTTCTTTAGCCCACTCTGCCACCCCAGTTCAGACATGGCCATATGCAAATCAGTCTGACCCTGTGCCTCATGGGAACAGTCCAGCCCGAACTGCCAAGCCATGCCTTCCCTGGACCGGAAACAATCTTCCTAGGACCGGTTTCTGGCATTTCAGCCGTCTTCAGCCAGGCTTGCTTGAATCCAGTGGCAAAGTGAGCAAGGGACTCACGTCTGAGCATACCCTGCCAACTCATGGCGAACAAAGCGGTACAAAAGGGGGTGGTGATGGACGGAGCATCAGAACCAATCAAACACTCACACCCAGTCAACAGATCTGGGTTTGATCCATCACCGTTCTTTAGCCCACTCTGCCACCCCAGTTCAGACATGGCCATATGCAAATCAGTCTGACCCTGTGCCTCATGGGAACAGTCCAGCCCGAACTGCCAAGCCATGCCTTCCCTGGACCAGAAACAAGCTTCCTAGGACCGGTTTCTGGCATTTCACCCGTCTTCAGCCAGGCTTGCTTGAATCCAGTGGCAAAGTGAGCAAGGGACTCACGTCTGAGCATACCCTGCCAACTTATGGCGAACAAAGAGGTACAAAAGGGGGTGGTGATGGACGGAGCATCAGAACCAATCAAACACTCACACCCAGTCAACAGATCTGGGTTTGATCCATCACCGTTCTTTAGTCCACTCTGCCACCCCAGTTCAGACATGGCCATATGCAAATCAGTCTGACCCTGTGCCTCATGGGAACAGTCCAGCCCGAACTGCCAAGCCATGCCTTCCCTGGACCGGAAACAAGCTTCCTAGGACCGGTTTCTGGCATTTCAGCCGTCTTCAGCCAGGCTTGCTTGAATCCAGTGGCAAAGTGAGCAAGGGACTCACGTCTGAGCATACCCTGCCAACTTATGGTGAACAAAGCGGAACAAAAGGGGGTGGTGATGGACGGAGAATCAGAACCAATCAAACACTCACACCCAGTCAATAGATCTGGGTTTGATCCATCACCGTTCTTTAGCCCACTCTGCCACCCCAGTTCAGACATGGCCATATGCAAATCAGTCTGACCCTGTGCCTCATGGGAACAGTCCAGCCCGAACTGCCAAGCCATGCCTTCCCTGGACCGGAAACAAGCTTCCTAGGACCGGTTTCTGGCATTTCAGCCGTCTTCAGCCAGGCTTGCTTGAATCCAGTGGCAAAGTGAGCAAGGGACTCACGTCTGAGCAAACCCTGCCAACTTATGGCGAACAAAGAGGTACAAAAGGGGGTGGTGATGGACGGAGCATCAGAACCAATCAAACACTCACACCCAGTCAAAAGATCTGGGTTTGATCCATCACCGTTCTTTAGCCCACTCTGCCACCCCAGTTCAGACATGGCCATATGCAAATCAGTCTGACCCTGTGCCTCATGGGAACAGTCCAGCCCGAACTGCCAAGCCATGCCTTCCCTGGACCGGAAACAAGCTTCCTAGGACCGGTTTCTGGCATTTCAGCCGTCTTCAGCCAGGCTTGCTTGAATCCAGTGGCAAAGTGAGCAAGGGACTCACGTCTGAGCATACCCTGCCAACTTATGGAGAACAAAGCGGTACAAAAGGGGGTGGTGATGGACGAAGCATCAGAACCAATCAAACACTCACACCCAGTCAACAGATCTGGGTTTGATCCATCACCGTTCTTTAGGCCACTCTGCCACCCCAGTTCAGACATGGCCATATGCAAATCAGTCTGACAATGTGCCTCATGGGAACAGTCCAGCCCGAACTGCCAAGCCATGCCTTCCCTGGACCGGAAACAAGCTTCCTAGGACCGGTTTCTTGCATTTCAGCCGTCTTCAGCTAGGCTTGCTTGAATCCAGTGGCAAAGTGAGCAAGGGACTCACGTCTGAGCATACCCTGCCAACTTATGGCGAACAAAGCGGTACAAAAGGAGGAGGTAATGGACGGAGCATCAGAACCAATCAAACACTCACACCAGGGCCAACAGATCTGGGTTTGATCCATCACCGTTCTTTAGCCCACTCTGCCACCCCAGTTCAGACATGGCCATATGCAAATCAGTCTGACCCTGTGCCTCATGGGAACAGTCCAGCCCGAACTGCCAAGCCATACCTTCCCTGGACCGGAAACAAGCTTCCTAGGACCGGTTTCTGGCATTTCAGCCATCTTCAGCCAGGCTTGCTTGAATCCAGTGGCAAAGTGAGCGAGGGACTCACGTCTGAGCATACCCTGCCAACTTATGGCGAACAAAGCGGTACAAAAGGGGGTGGTGTTGGACGGAGCATCAGAACCAATCAAACACTCACACCCAGTCAACAGATCTGGGTTTGATCCATCACCGTTCTTTAGCCCACTCTGCCACCCCAGTTCAGACATGGCCATATGCAAATCAGTCTGACCCTGTGCCTCATGGGAACAGTCCAGCCCGAACTGCCAAGCCATGCCTTCCTGGACCGGAAACAAGCTTCCTAGGACCGGTTTCTGGCATTTCAGCCGTCTTCAGCCAGGCTTGCTTGAATCCAGTGGCAAAGTGAGCAAGGGACTCACGTCTGAGCATACCCTGCCAACTTATGGTGAACAAAGCGGTACAAAAGGGGGTGGTGATGGACGGAGAATCAGAACCAATCAAACACTCACACCCAGTCAATAGATCTGGGTTTGATCCATCACCGTTCTTGAGCCCACTCTGCCACCCCAGTTCAGACATGGCCATATGCAAATCAGTCTGACCCTGTGCCTCATGGGAACAGTCCAGCCCGAACTGCCAAGCCATGCCTTCCCTGGACCGGAAACAAGCTTCCTAGGACCGGTTTCTGGCATTTCAGCTGTCTTCAGCCAGGCTTGCTTGAATCCAGAGGCAAAGTGAGCAAGGGACTCACGTCTGAGCATACCCTGCCAACTTATGGCGAACAAAGCGGTACAAAAGGGGGTGGTGATGGACAGAGCATCAGAACCAATCAAACACTCACACCCAGTCAACAGATCTGGGTTTGATCCATCACCGTTCTTTAGCCCACTCTGCCACCCCAGTTCAGACATGGCCATATGCAAATCAGTCTGACCTTGTGCCTCATGGGAACAGTCCAGCCCGAACTGCCAAGCCATGCCTTCCCTGGACCGGAAACAAGCTTCTTAGGACCGGTTTCTGGCATTTCAGCTGTCTTCAGCCAGGCTTGCTTGAATCCAGTGGCAAAGTGAGCAAGGGACTCACGTCTGAGCATACCCTGCCAACTTATGGCGAACAAAGCGGTACAAAAGGGGGTGGTGATGGACGGAGCATCAGAACCAATCAAACACTCACACCCAGTCAACAGATCTGGGTTTGATCCATCACCGTTCTTTAGCCCACTCTGCCACCCCAGTTCAGACATGGCCATATGCAAATCAGTCTGACCCTGTGCCTCATGGGAACAGTCCAGCCCAAACTGCCAAGCCATGCCTTCCCTGGACCGGAAACAAGCTTCCTAGGACCGGTATCTGGCATTTCAGCCGTCTTCAGCCAGGCTTGCTTGAATCCAGTGGCAAAGTGAGCAAGGGACTCACGTCTGAGCATACTCTGCCAACTTATGGCGAACAAAGCGGTACAAAAGGGGGTGGTGATGGACGGAGCATCAGAACCAATCAAACACTCACACCCAGTCAACAGATCTGGGTTTGATCCATCACCGTTCTTTAGCCCACTCTGCCACCCCAGTTTAGACATGGCCATATGCAAATCAGTCTGACCCTGTGCCTCATGGGAACAGTCCAGCCCGAACTGCCAAGCCATGCCTTCCCTGGACCGGAAACAAGCATCCTAGGACCGGTTTCTGGCATTTCAGCCGTTTTCAGACAGGCTTGCTTGAATCCAGTGGCAAAGTGAGCAAGGGACTCACGTCTGAGCATACCCTGCCAACTTATGGCGAACAAAGAGGTACAAAAGGGGGTGGTGATGGACGGAGCATCAGAACCAATCAAACACTCACACCCAGTCAACAGATCTGGGTTTGATCCATCACCGTTCTTTAGCCCACTCTGCCACCCCAGTTCAGACATGGGCATATGCCAATCAGTCTGACCCTGTGCCTCATGGGAACAGTCCAGCCCGAACTGCCAAGCCATGCCTTCCCTGGACCGGAAACAAGCTTCCTAGGACCGGTTTCTGGCATTTCAGCCGTCTTCAGCCAGGCTTGCTTGAATCCAGTGGCAAAGTGAGCAAGGGACTCACGTCTGAGCATACCCTGCCAACTTATGGCGAACAAAGCGGATCAAAAGGGGGTGGTGATGGACGGAGCATCAGAACCAATCAAACACTCACACCCAGTCAACAGAGCTGGGTTTGATCCATCACCGTTCTTTAACCCACTCTGCCACCCCAGTTCAGACATGGCCATATGCAAATCAGTCTGACCCTGTGCCTCATGGGAACAGTCCAGCCCGAACTGCCAAGCCATGCCTTCCCTGGACCGGAAACAAGCTTCCTAGAACCGGTTTCTGGCATTTCAGCCGTCTTCAGCTAGGCTTGCTTGAATCCAGTGGCAAAGTGAGCAAGGGACTCACGTCTGAGCATACCCTGCCAACTTATGGCGAACAAAGCGGTACAAAAGGAGGAGGTAATGGACGGAGCATCAGAACCAATCAAACACTCACACCCAGTCAACAGATCTGGGTTTGATCCATCACCGTTCTTTAGCCCACTCTGCCACCCCAGTTCAGACATGGCCATATGCAAATCAGTCTGACCCTGTGCCTCATGGGAACAGTCCAGCCCGAACTGCCAAGCCATGCCTTCCCTGGACCGGAAACAAGCTTCCTAGGACCGGTTTCTGGCATTTTAGCCGTCTTCAGCCAGGCTTGCTTGAATCCAGTGGCAAAGTGAGCAAGGGACTCACGTCTGAGCATACCCTGCCAACTTATGGCGAACAAAGCGGTACAAAAGGGGGTGGTGATGGACGGAGCATCAGAACCAATCAAACACTCACACCCAGTCAACAGATCTGGGTTTGATCCATCACCGTTCTTTAGTCCACTCTGTCACCCCAGTTCAGACATGGCCATATGCAAATCAGTCTGACCCTGTGCCTCATGGGAACAGTCCAGCCCTAACTGCCAAGCCATGCCTTCCCTGGACCGGAAACAAGCTTCCTAGGACCGGTTTCTGGCATTTCAGCCGTCTTCAGCCAGGCTTGCTTGAATCCAGTGGCAAAGTGAGCAAGGGACTCACGTCTGAGCACACCCTGCCAACTTATGGCGAACAAAGCGGTACAAAAGGGGGTGGTGATGGACAGAGCATCAGAACCAATCAAACACTCACACCCAGTCAACAGATCTGGGTTTGATCCATCACCGTTCTTTAGCCCACTCTGCCACCCCAGTTCAGACATGGCCATATGCAAATCAGTCTGACCCTGTGACTCATGGGAACAGTCCTGCCCGAACTGCCAAGCCAGGCCTTCCCTGGACCGGAAACAAGCTTCCTAGGACCGGTTTCTGGCATTTCAGCCGTCTTCAGCCAGGCTTGCTTGAATCCAGTGGCAAAGTGAGCAAGGGACTCACGTCTGAGCATACCCTGCCAACTTATGGCGAACAAATCGGTACAAAAGGGGGTGGTGATGGACGGAGCATCAGAACCAATCAAACACTCACACCCAGTCAACAGATCTGGGTTTGATCCATCACCGTTCTTTATCCCACTCTGCCACCCCAGTTCAGACATGGCCATATGCAAATCAGTCTGACCCTGTGCCTCATGGGAACAGTCCAGCCCGAACTGCCAAGCCATACCTTCCCTGGACCGGAAACAAGCTTCCTAGGACCGGTTTCTGGCATTTCAGCCGTCTTCAGCCAGGCTTGCTTGAATCCAGTGGCAAAGTGAGCAAGGGACTCACGTCTGAGCATACCCTGCCAACTTATGGAGAACAAAGCGGTACAAAAGGGGGTGGTGATGGACGAAGCATCAGAACCAATCAAACACTCACACCCAGTCAACAGATCTGGGTTTGATCCATCACCGTTCTTTAGCCCACTCTGCCACCCCAGTTCAGACATGGCCATATGCAAATTAGTCTGACAATGTGCCTCATGGGAACAGTCCAGCCCGAACTGCCAAGCCATGCCTTCCCTTGACCGGAAACAAGCTTCCTAGGACCGGTTTCTTGCATTTCAGCCGTCTTCAGCTAGGCTTGCTTGAATCCAGTGGCAAAGTGAGCAAGGGACTCACGTCTGAGCATACCCTGCCAACTTATGGCGAACAAAGCGGTACAAAAGGAGGAGGTAATGGACGGAGCATCAGAACCAATCAAACACTCACACCAGGGCCAACAGATCTGGGTTTGATCCATCACCGTTCTTTAGCCCACTCTGCCACCCCAGTTCAGACATGGCCATATGCAAATCAGTCTGACCCTGTTTCCAGCCCGAACTGCCAAGCCATGCCTTCCCTGGACCGGAAACAAGCTTCCTAGGACCGGTTTCTTGCATTTCAGCCGTCTTCAGCTAGGCTTGCTTGAATCCAGTGGCAAAGTGAGCAAGGGACTCACGTCTGAGCATACCCTGCCAACTTATGGCGAACAAAGCGGTACAAAAGGGGGTGGTGATGGACGGAGCATCAGAACCAATCAAACACTCACACCACGGCCAACAGATCTGGGTTTGATCCATCACCGTTCTTTAGCCCACTCTGCCACCCCAGTTCAGACATGGCCATATGCAAATCAGTCTGACCCTGTGTCCAGCCCGAACTGCCAAGCCATGCCTTCCCTGGACCGGAAACAAGCTTCCTAGGACCGGTTTCTGGCATTTCAGCCGTCTTCAGCCAGGATTGCTTGAATCCAGTGGCAAAGTGAGCAAGGGACTCACGTCTGAGCATACCCTGCCAACTTATGGCGAACAAAGCGGTACAAAAGGGGGTGGTGATGGACGGAGCATCAGAACCAATCAAACACTCACACCCAGTCAACAGATCTGGGTTTGATCCATCACCGTTCTTTAGCCCACTCTGCCACCCCAGTTCAGACATGGCCATATGCAAATCAGTCTGACCCTGTGCCTCATGGGAACAGTCCAGCCCGAACTGCCAAGCCATGCCTTCCCTGGACCGGAAACAATCTTCCTAGTACCGGTTTCTGGCATTTCAGCCGTCTTCAGCCAGGCTTGCTTGAATCCAGTGGCAAAGTGAGCAAGGGACTCACGTCTGAGCATACCCTGCCAACTCATGGCGAACAAAGCGGTACAAAAGGGGGTGGTGATGGACGGAGCATCAGAACCAATCAAACACTCACACCCAGTCAACAGATCTGGGTTTGATCCATCACCGTTCTTTAGCCCAATCTGCCACCCCAGTTCAGACATGGCCATATGCAAATCAGTCTGACCCTGTGCCTCATGGGAACAGTCCAGCCCGAACTGCCAAGCCATGCCTTCCCTGGACCGGAAACAAGCTTCCTAGGACCGGTTTCTGGCATTTCACCCGTCTTCAGCCAGGCTTGCTTGAATCCAGTGGCAAAGTGAGCAAGGGACTCACGTCTGAGCATACCCTGCCAACTTATGGCGAACAAAGCGGTACAAAAGGGGGTGGTGATGGACGGAGCATCAGAACCAATCAAACACTCACACCCAGTCAACAGATCTGGGTTTGATCCATCACCGTTCTTTAGTCCACTCTGCCACCCCAGTTCAGACATGGCCATATGCAAATCAGTCTGACCCTGTGCCTCATGGGAACAGTCCAGCCCGAACTGCCAAGCCATGCCTTCCCTGGACCGGAAACAAGCTTCCTAGGACCGGTTTCTGGCATTTCAGCCGTCTTCAGCCAGGCTTGCTTGAATCCAGTGGCAAAGTGAGCAAGGGACTCACGTCTGAGCATACCCTGCCAACTTATGGTGAACAAAGCGGAACAAAAGGGGGTGGTGATGGACGGAGAATCAGAACCAATCAAACACTCACACCCAGTCAATAGATCTGGGTTTGATCCATCACCGTTCTTTAGCCCACTCTGCCACCCCAGTTCAGACATGGCCATATGCAAATCAGTCTGACCCTGTGCCTCATGGGAACAGTCCAGCCCGAACTGCCAAGCCATGCCTTCCCTGGACCGGAAACAAGCTTCCTAGGACCGGTTTCTGGCATTTCAGCCGTCTTCAGCCAGGCTTGCTTGAATCCAGTGGCAAAGTGAGCAAGGGACTCACGTCTGAGCAAACCCTGCCAACTTATGGCGAACAAAGAGGTACAAAAGGGGGTGGTGATGGACGGAGCATCAGAACCAATCAAACACTCACACCCAGTCAACAGATCTGGGTTTGATCCATCACCGTTCTTTAGCCCACTCTGCCACCCCAGTTCAGACATGGCCATATGCAAATCAGTCTGACCCTGTGCCTCATGGGAACAGTCCAGCCCGAACTGCCAAGCCATGCCTTCCCTGGACCGGAAACAAGCTTCCTAGGACCGGTTTCTGGCATTTCAGCCGTCTTCAGCCAGGCTTGCTTGAATCCAGTGGCAAAGTGAGCAAGGGACTCACGTCTGAGCATACCCTGCCAACTTATGGAGAACAAAGCGGTACAAAAGGGGGTGGTGATGGACGAAGCATCAGAACCAATCAAACACTCACACCCAGTCAACAGATCTGGGTTTGATCCATCACCGTTCTTTAGGCCACTCTGCCACCCCAGTTCAGACATGGCCATATGCAAATCAGTCTGACAATGTGCCTCATGGGAACAGTCCAGCCCGAACTGCCAAGCCATGCCTTCCCTGGACCGGAAACAAGCTTCCTAGGACCGGTTTCTTGCATTTCAGCCGTCTTCAGCTAGGCTTGCTTGAATCCAGTGGCAAAGTGAGCAAGGGACTCACGTCTGAGCATACCCTGCCAACTTATGGTGAACAAAGCGGTACAAAAGGAGGAGGTAATGGACGGAGCATAAGAACCAATCAAACACTCACACCAGGGCCAACAGATCTGGGTTTGATCCATCACCGTTCTTTAGCCCACTCTGCCACCCCAGTTCAGACATGGCCATATGCAAATCAGTCTGACCCTGTGTCCAGCCCGAACTGCCAAGCCATGCCTTCCCTGGACCAGAAACAAGCTTCCTAGGACCGGTTTCTGGCATTTCAGCCGTTTTCAGCCAGGCTTGCTTGAATCCAGTGGCAAAGTGAGCAAGGGACTCACGTTTGAGCATACCCTGCCAACTTATGGCGAACAAAGCGGTACAAAAGGGGGTGGTGATGGACGGAGCATCAGAACCAATCAAACACTCACACCCAGTCAACAGATCTGGGTTTGATCCATCACCGTTCTTTAGCCCACTCTGCCACCCCAGTTCAGACATGGCCATATGCAAATCAGTCTGACCCTGTGCCTCATGGGAACAGTCCAGCCCGAACTGCCAAGCCATACCTTCCCTGGACCGGAAACAAGCTTCCTAGGACCGGTTTCTGGCATTTCAGCCATCTTCAGCCAGGCTTGCTTGAATCCAGTGGCAAAGTGAGCGAGGGACTCACGTCTGAGCATACCCTGCCAACTTATGGCGAACAAAGCGGTACAAAAGGGGGTGGTGTTGGACGGAGCATCAGAACCAATCAAACACTCACACCCAGTCAACAGATCTGGGTTTGATCCATCACCGTTCTTTAGCCCACTCTGCCACCCCAGTTCAGACATGGCCATATGCAAATCAGTCTGACCCTGTGCCTCATGGGAACAGTCCAGCCCGAACTGCCAAGCCATGCCTTCCTGGACCGGAAACAAGCTTCCTAGGACCGGTTTCTGGCATTTCAGCCGTCTTCAGCCAGGCTTGCTTGAATCCAGTGGCAAAGTGAGCAAGGGACTCACGTCTGAGCATACCCTGCCAACTTATGGTGAACAAAGCGGTACAAAAGGGGGTGGTGATGGACGGAGAATCAGAACCAATCAAACACTCACACCCAGTCAATAGATCTGGGTTTGATCCATCACTGTTCTTTAGCCCACTCTGCCACCCCAGTTCAGACATGGCCATATGCAAATCAGTCTGACCCTGTGCCTCATGGGAACAGTCCAGCCCGAACTGCCAAGCCATGCCTTCCCTGGACCGGAAACAAGCTTCCTAAGACCGGTTTCTGGCATTTCAGCCGTCTTCAGCCAGGCTTGCTTGAATCCAGTGGCAAAGTGAGCAAGGGACTCACGTCTGAGCATACCCTGCCAACTTATGGTGAACAAAGCGGTACAAAAGGGGGTGGTGATGGACGGAGAATCAGAACCAATCAAACACTCACACCCAGTCAATAGATCTAGGTTTGATCCATCACCGTTCTTGAGCCCACTCTGCCACCCCAGTTCAGACATGGCCATATGCAAATCAGTCTGACCCTGTGCCTCATGGGAACAGTCCAGCCCGAACTGCCAAGCCATGCCTTCCCTGGACCGGAAACAAGCTTCCTAGGACCGGTTTCTGGCATTTCAGCTGTCTTCAGCCAGGCTTGCTTGAATCCAGAGGCAAAGTGAGCAAGGGACTCACGTCTGAGCATACCCTGCCAACTTATGGCGAACAAAGCGGTACAAAAGGGGGTGGTGATGGACAGAGCATCAGATCCAATCAAACACTCACACCCAGTCAACAGATCTGGGTTTGATCCATCACCGTTCTTTAGCCCACTCTGCCACCCCAGTTCAGACATGGCCATATGCAAATCAGTCTGACCTTGTGCCTCATGGGAACAGTCCAGCCCGAACTGCCAAGCCATGCCTTCCCTGGACCGGAAACAAGCTTCTTAGGACCGGTTTCTGGCATTTCAGCTGTCTTCAGCCAGGCTTGCTTGAATCCAGTGGCAAAGTGAGCAAGGGACTCACGTCTGAGCATACCCTGCCAACTTATGGCGAACAAAGCGGTACAAAAGGGGGTGATGATGGACGGAGCATCAGAACCAATCAAACACTCACACCCAGTCAACAGATCTGGGTTTGATCCATCACCGTTCTTTAGCCCACTCTGCCACCCCAGTTCAGACATGGCCATATGCAAATCAGTCTGACCCTGTGCCTCATGGGAACAGTCCAGCCCGAACTGCCAAGCCATGCCTTCCCTGGACCGGAAACAAGCTTCCTAGGACCGGTATCTGGCATTTCAGCCGTCTTCAGCCAGGCTTGCTTGAATCCAGTGGCAAAGTGAGCAAGGGACTCACGTCTGAGCATACTCTGCCAACTTATGGCGAACAAAACGGTACAAAAGGGGGTGGTGATGGACGGAGCATCAGAACCAATCAAACACTCACACCCAGTCAACAGATCTGGGTTTGATCCATCACCGTTCTTTAGCCCACTCTGCCACCCCAGTTCAGACATGGGCATATGCCAATCAGTCTGACCCTGTGCCTCATGGGAACAGTCCAGCCCGAACTGCCAAGCCATGCCTTCCCTGGACCGGAAACAAGCTTCCTAGGACCGGTTTCTGGCATTTCAGCCGTCTTCAGCCAGGCTTGCTTGAATCCAGTGGCAAAGTGAGCAAGGGACTCACGTCTGAGCATACCCTGCCAACTTATGGCGAACAAAGCGGATCAAAAGGGGGTGGTGATGGACGGAGCATCAGAACCAATCAAACACTCACACCCAGTCAACAGAGCTGGGTTTGATCCATCACCGTTCTTTAACCCACTCTGCCACCCCAGTTCAGACATGGCCATATGCAAATCAGTCTGACCCTGTGCCTCATGGGAACAGTCCAGCCCGAACTGCCAAGCCATGCCTTCCCTGGACCGGAAACAAGCTTCCTAGGACCGGTTTCTGGCATTTCAGCCGTCTTCAGCTAGGCTTGCTTGAATCCAGTGGCAAAGTGAGCAAGGGACTCACGTCTGAGCATACCTTGCCAACTTATGGCGAACAAAGCGGTACAAAAGGAGGAGGTAATGGACGGAGCATCAGAACCAATCAAACACTCACACCAGGGCCAACAGATCTGGGTTTGATCCATCACCGTTCTTTAGCCCACTCTGCCACCCCAGTTCAGACATGGCCATATGCAAATCAGTCTGACCCTGTGCCTCATGGGAACAGTCCAGCCCGAACTGCCAAGCCATGCCTTCCCTGGACCGGAAACAAGCTTCCTAGGACCGGTTTCTGGCATTTCAGCCGTTTTCAGCCAAGCTTGCTTGAATCCAGTGGCAAAGTGAGCAAGGGACTCACGTCTGAGCATACCCTGCCAACTTATGGCGAACAAAGCGGATCATAAGGGGGTGGTGATGGACGGAGCATCAGAACCAATCAAACACTCACACCCAGTCAACAGAGCTGGGTTTGATCCATCACCGTTCTTTAACCCACTCTGCCACCCCAGTTCAGACATGGCCATATGCAAATCAGTCTGACCCTGTGCCTCATGGGAACAGTCCAGCCCGAACTGCCAAGCCATGCCTTCCCTGGACCGGAAACAAGCTTCCTAGGACCGGTTTCTGGCATTTCAGCCGTCTTCAGCCAGGCTTGCTTGAATCCAGTGGCAAAGTGAGTAAGGGACTCACGTCTGAGCATACCCTGCCAACTTATGGCGAACAAAGCGGTACAAAAGGGGGTGGTGATGGACGGAGCATCAGAACCAATCAAACACTCACACCCAGTCAACAGATCTGGGTTTGATCCATCACCGTTCTTTAGCCCACTCTGCCACCCCAGTTCAGACATGGCCATATGCAAATCAGTCTGACCCTGTGCCTCATGGGAACAGTCCAGCCCGAACTGCCAAGCCATGCCTTCACTGGACCGGAAACATGCTTCCTAGGACCGGTTTCTGGCATTTCAGCCGTCTTCAGCCAGGCTTGCTTGAATCCAATGGCAAAGTGAGCAAGGGACTCACGTCTGAGCATACCCTGCCAACTTATGGGGAAGAAAGCGGTACAAAAGGGGGTGGTGATGGACGGAGCATCAGAACCAATCAAACACTCACACCCATTCAACAGATCTGGGTTTGATCCATCACCGTTCTTTAGCCCACTCTGCCACCCCAGTTCAGACATGGGCATATGCAAATCAGTCTGACCCTGTGCCTCATGGGAACAGTCCAGCCCGAACTGCCAAGCCATGCCTTCCCTGGACCGGAAACAAGCTTCCTAGGACCGGTTTCTGGCATTTCAGCCGTCTTCAGCCAGGCTTGCTTGAATCCAGTGGCAAAGTGAGCAAGGGACTCACGTCTGAGCATACCCTGCCAACTTATGGCGAACAAAGCGGATCAAAAGGGGGTGGTGATGGACGGAGCATCAGAACCAATCAAACACTCACACCCAGTCAACAGAGCTGGGTTTGATCCATCACCGTTCTTTAACCCACTCTGCCACCCCAGTTCAGACATGGCCATATGCAAATCAGTCTGACCCTGTGCCTCATGGGAACAGTCCAGCCCGAACTGCCAAGCCATGCCTTCCCTGGACCGGAAACAAGCTTCCTAGGACCGGTTGCTGGCATTTCAGCCGTCTTCAGCTAGGCTTGCTTGAATCCAGTGGCAAAGTGAGCAAGGGACTCACGTCTGAGCATACCCTGCCAACTTATGGCGAACAAAGCGGTACAAAAGGAGGAGGTAATGGACGGAGCATCAGAACCAATCAAACACTCACACCAGGGCCAACAGATCTGGGTTTGATCCATCACCGTTCTTTAGCCCACTCTGCCACCCCAGTTCAGACATGGCCATATGCAAATCAGTCTGACCCTGTGTCCAGCCCGAACTGCCAAGCCATGCCTTCCCTGGACCGGAAACAAGCTTCCTAGGACCGGTTTCTGGCATTTCAGCCGTTTTCAGCCAGGCTTGCTTGAATCCAGTGGCAAAGTGAGCAAGGGACTCACGTCTGAGCATACCCTGCCAACTTATGGCGAACAAAGCGGTACAAAAGGGGGTGGTGATGGACGGAGCATCAGAACCAATCAAACACTCACACCCAGTCAACAGATCTGGGTTTGATCCATCACCGTTCTTTAGCTCACTCTGCCACCCCAGTTCAGACATGGGCATATGCAAATCAGTCTGACCCTGTGCCTCATGGGAACAGTCCAGCCCGAACTGCCAAGCCATGCCTTCCCTGGACCGGAAACAAGCTTCCTAGGACCGGTTTCTGGCATTTCAGCCGTCTTCAGCCAAGCTTTCTTGAATCCAGTGGCAAAGTGAGCAAGGGACTCACGTCTGAGCATACCCTGCCAACTTATGGCGAACAAAGCGGATCAAAAGGGGGTGGTGATGGACGGAGCATAAGAACCAATCAAACACTCACACCCAGTCAACAGAGCTGGGTTTGATCCATCACCGTTCTTTAACCCACTCTGCCACCCCAGTTCAGACATGGCCATATGCAAATCAGTCTGACCCTGTGCCTCATGGGAACAGTCCAGCCCGAACTGCCAAGCCATGCCTTCCCTGGACCGGAAACAAGCTTCCTAGGACCGGTTTCTGGCATTTCAGCCGTCTTCAGCCAGGCTTGCTTGAATCCAGTG
The DNA here is from genome assembly GCF_964204655.1 of Triturus cristatus. NCBI lineage: Eukaryota > Metazoa > Chordata > Amphibia > Caudata > Salamandridae > Triturus > Triturus cristatus. Next base: position 302,433,223 of record NC_140579.1, on the reverse strand, counting down.
GCAAAGTGAGTAAGGGACTCACGTCTGAGCATACCCTGCCAACTTATGGCGAACAAAGCGGTACAAAAGGGGTGTGGTGATGGATGGAGCATCAGAACCAATCAAACACTCACACCCAGTCAACAGATCTGGGTTTGATCCATCACCGTTCTTTAGCCCACTCTGCCACCCCAGTTCAGACATGGCCATATGCAAATCAGTCTGACCCTGTGCCTCATGGGAACAGTCCAGCCCGAACTGCCAAGCCATGCCTTCCCTGGACCGGAAACAAGCTTCCTAGGACCGGTTTCTGGCATTTCAGCCGTCTTCAGCCAGGCTTGCTTGAATCCAGTGGCAAAGTGAGCAAGGGACTCACGTCTGAGCATACCCTGCCAACTTATGGCGAACAAAGCGGTACAAAAGGGGGTGGTGATGGACGGAGCATCAGAACCAATCAAACACTCACACCCAGTCAACAGATCTGGGTTTGATCCATCACCGTTCTTTAGTCCACTCTGCCACCCCAGTTCAGACATGGCCATATGCAAATCAGTCTGACCCTGTGCCTCATGGGAACAGTCCAGCCCGAACTGCCAAGCCATGCCTTCCCTGGACCAGAAACAAGCTTCCTAGGACCGGTTTCTGGCATTTCAGCCGTCTTCAGCCAGGCTTGCTTGAATCCAGTGGCAAAGTGAGCAAGGGACTCACGTCTGAGCATACCCTGCCAACTTATGGCGAAGAAAGCAGTACAAAAGGGGGTGTTGATGGACGGAGCATCAGAACCAATCAAACACTCACACCCAGTCAACAGATCTGGGTTTGATCCATCACCGTTCTTTAGCCCACTCTGCCACCCCAGTTCAGACATGGCCATATGCAAATCAGTCTGACCCTGTGCCTCATGGGAACAGTCCAGCCCGAACTGCCAAGCCATGCCTTCTCTGGACCGGAAACAAGCTTCCTAGGACCGGTTTCTGGCATTTCAGCCGTCTTCAGCCAGGCTTGCTTGAATCCAGTGGCATAGTGAGCAAGGGACTCACGTCTGAGCATACCCTGCCAACTTATGGCGAACAAAGCGGTACAAAAGGGGGTGGTGATGGACGGAGCATCAGAACCAATCAAACAATCACACCCAGTCAACAGATCTGGGTTTGATCCATCACCGTTCTTTAGCCCACTCTGCCACCCCAGTTCAGACATGGCCATATGCAAATCAGTCTGACCCTGTGCCTCATGGGAACAGTCCAGCCTAAACTGCCAAGACATGCCTTCCCTGGACCGGAAACAAGCTTCCTAGGACCGGTTTCTGGCATTTCAGCCGTCTTCAGCCAGGCTTGCTTGAATCCAGTGGCAAAGTGAGCAAGGGACTCACGTCTGAGCATACCCTGCCAACTTATGGCGAACAAAGCGGTACAAAAGGGGGTGGTAATGGACGGAGCATCAAAACCAATCAAACACTCACACCCAGTCAACAGATCTGGGTTTGATCCATCACCGTTCTTTAGCCCACTCTGCCACCCCAGTTCAGACAAGGCCATATGCAAATCACTCTGACCCTGTGCCTCATGGGAACAGTCCAGCCCGAACTGCCAAGCCATGCCTTCCCTGGACCGGAACAAGCTTCCTAGGACCGGTTTCTGGCATTTCAGCCGTCTTCAGCCAGGCTTGCTTGAATCCAGTGGCAAAGTGAGCAAGGGACTCAAGTCTGAGCATACCCTGCAAACATATGGTGAACAAAGTGGTACAAAAGGGGGTGGTGATGGACGGAGCATCAGAACCAATCAAACACTCACACCCAGTCAACAGATCTGGGTTTGATCCATCACCGTTCTTTAGCCCACTCTGCCACCCCAGTTCAGACATGGCCATATGCAAATCAGTCTGACCCTGTGCCTCATGGGAACAGTCCAGCCCGAACTGCCAAGCCATGCCTTCCCTGGACCGGAAACAAGCTTCCTAGGACCCGTTTCTGGCGTTTCAGCCGTCTTCAGCCAGGCTTGCTTGAATCCAGTTGCAAAGTGAGCAAGGAACTCACGTCTGAGCATACCCTGCCAACTTATGGCGAACAAAGCGGTACAAAAGGGGGTTGTGATGGACGGAGCATCAGAACCAATCAAACTCTCACACCCAGTCAACAGATCTGGGTTTGATCCATCACCGTTCTTTAGCCCACTCTGCCAACCCAGTTCAGATATGGCCATATGCAAATCAGTCTGACCCTGTGCCTCATGGGAACAGTCCAGCCCGAACTGCCAAGTCATGCCTTCCCTGGACCGGAAACAAGCTTCCTAGGACCGGTTTCTGGCATTTCAGCCATCTTCAGCCAGGCTTGCTTGAATCCAGTGGCAAAGTGAGCAAGGGACTCACGTCTGAGCATACCCTGCCAACTTATGGCGAACAAAGCGGTACAAAAGGGGGTGGTGATGGATGGAGCATCAGAACCAATCAAACACTCACACCCAGTCAACAGATCCGGGTTTGATCCATCACCGTTCTTTAGCCCACTCTGCCACCCCAGTTCAGACATGGCCATATGCAAATCAGTCTGACCTTGTGCCTCATGGGAACAGTCCAGCCCGAACTGCCAAGCCATGCCTTCCCTGGACCGGAAACAAGCTTCTTAGGACCGGTTTCTGGCATTTCAGCTGTCTTCAGCCAGGCTTGCTTGAATCCAGTGGCAAAGTGAGCAAGGGACTCACGTCTGAGCATACCCTGCCAACTTATGGCGAACAAAGCGGTACAAAAGGGGGTGGTGATGGACGGAGCATCAGAACCAATCAAACACTCACACCCAGTCAACAGATCTGGGTTTGATCCATCACCGTTCTTTAGCCCACTCTGCCACCCCAGTTCAGACATGGCCATATGCAAATCAGTCTGACCCTGTGCCTCATGGGAACAGTCCAGCCCAAACTGCCAAGCCATGCCTTCCCTGGACCGGAAACAAGCTTCCTAGGACCGGTATCTGGCATTTCAGCCGTCTTCAGCCAGGCTTGCTTGAATCCAGTGGCAAAGTGAGCAAGGGACTCACGTCTGAGCATACTCTGCCAACTTATGGCGAACAAAGCGGTACAAAAGGGGGTGGTGATGGACGGAGCATCAGAACCAATCAAACACTCACACCCAGTCAACAGATCTGGGTTTGATCCATCACCGTTCTTTAGCCCACTCTGCCACCCGAGTTTAGACATGGCCATATGCAAATCAGTCTGACCCTGTGCCTCATGGGAACAGTCCAGCCCGAACTGCCAAGCCATGCCTTCCCTGGACCGGAAACAAGCATCCTAGGACCGGTTTCTGGCATTTCAGCCGTTTTCAGACAGGCTTGCTTGAATCCAGTGGCAAAGTGAGCAAGGGACTCACGTCTGAGCATACCCTGCCAACTTATGGCGAACAAAGAGGTACAAAAGGGGGTGGTGATGGACGGAGCATCAGAACCAATCAAACACTCACACCCAGTCAACAGATCTGGGTTTGATCCATCACCGTTCTTTAGCCCACTCTGCCACCCCAGTTCAGACATGGGCATATGCCAATCAGTCTGACCCTGTGCCTCATGGGAACAGTCCAGCCCGAACTGCCAAGCCATGCCTTCCCTGGACCGGAAACAAGCTTCCTAGGACCGGTTTCTGGCATTTCAGCCGTCTTCAGCCAGGCTTGCTTGAATCCAGTGGCAAAGTGAGCAAGGGACTCACGTCTGAGCATACCCTGCCAACTTATGGCGAACAAAGCGGATCAAAAGGGGGTGGTGATGGACGGAGCATCAGAACCAATCAAACACTCACACCCAGTCAACAGAGCTGGGTTTGATCCATCACCGTTCTTTAACCCACTCTGCCACCCCAGTTCAGACATGGCCATATGCAAATCAGTCTGACCCTGTGCCTCATGGGAACAGTCCAGCCCGAACTGCCAAGCCATGCCTTCCCTGGACCGGAAACAAGCTTCCTAGAACCGGTTTCTGGCATTTCAGCCGTCTTCAGCTAGGCTTGCTTGAATCCAGTGGCAAAGTGAGCAAGGGACTCACGTCTGAGCATACCCTGCCAACTTATGGCGAACAAAGCGGTACAAAAGGAGGAGGTAATGGACGGAGCATCAGAACCAATCAAACACTCACACCCAGTCAACAGATCTGGGTTTGATCCATCACCGTTCTTTAGCCCACTCTGCCACCCCAGTTCAGACATGGCCATATGCAAATCAGTCTGACCCTGTGCCTCATGGGAACAGTCCAGCCCGAACTGCCAAGCCATGCCTTCCCTGGACCGGAAACAAGCTTCCTAGGACCGGTTTCTGGCATTTTAGCCGTCTTCAGCCAGGCTTGCTTGAATCCAGTGGCAAAGTGAGCAAGGGACTCACGTCTGAGCATACCCTGCCAACTTATGGCGAACAAAGCGGTACAAAAGGGGGTGGTGATGGACGGAGCATCAGAACCAATCAAACACTCACACCCAGTCAACAGATCTGGGTTTGATCCATCACCGTTCTTTAGTCCACTCTGTCACCCCAGTTCAGACATGGCCATATGCAAATCAGTCTGACCCTGTGCCTCATGGGAACAGTCCAGCCCTAACTGCCAAGCCATGCCTTCCCTGGACCGGAAACAAGCTTCCTAGGACCGGTTTCTGGCATTTCAGCCGTCTTCAGCCAGGCTTGCTTGAATCCAGTGGCAAAGTGAGCAAGGGACTCACGTCTGAGCACACCCTGCCAACTTATGGCGAACAAAGCGGTACAAAAGGGGGTGGTGATGGACAGAGCATCAGAACCAATCAAACACTCACACCCAGTCAACAGATCTGGGTTTGATCCATCACCGTTCTTTAGCCCACTCTGCCACCCCAGTTCAGACATGGCCATATGCAAATCAGTCTGACCCTGTGACTCATGGGAACAGTCCTGCCCGAACTGCCAAGCCATGCCTTCCCTGGACCGGAAACAAGCTTCCTAGGACCGGTTTCTGGCATTTCAGCCGTCTTCAGCCAGGCTTGCTTGAATCCAGTGGCAAAGTGAGCAAGGGACTCACGTCTGAGCATACCCTGCCAACTTATGGCGAACAAATCGGTACAAAAGGGGGTGGTGATGGACGGAGCATCAGAACCAATCAAACACTCACACCCAGTCAACAGATCTGGGTTTGATCCATCACCGTTCTTTATCCCACTCTGCCACCCCAGTTCAGACATGGCCATATGCAAATCAGTCTGACCCTGTGCCTCATGGGAACAGTCCAGCCCGAACTGCCAAGCCATACCTTCCCTGGACCGGAAACAAGCTTCCTAGGACCGGTTTCTGGCATTTCAGCCGTCTTCAGCCAGGCTTGCTTGAATCCAGTGGCAAAGTGAGCAAGGGACTCACGTCTGAGCATACCCTGCCAACTTATGGAGAACAAAGCGGTACAAAAGGGGGTGGTGATGGACGAAGCATCAGAACCAATCAAACACTCACACCCAGTCAACAGATCTGGGTTTGATCCATCACCGTTCTTTAGCCCACTCTGCCACCCCAGTTCAGACATGGCCATATGCAAATTAGTCTGACAATGTGCCTCATGGGAACAGTCCAGCCCGAACTGCCAAGCCATGCCTTCCCTTGACCGGAAACAAGCTTCCTAGGACCGGTTTCTTGCATTTCAGCCGTCTTCAGCTAGGCTTGCTTGAATCCAGTGGCAAAGTGAGCAAGGGACTCACGTCTGAGCATACCCTGCCAACTTATGGCGAACAAAGCGGTACAAAAGGAGGAGGTAATGGACGGAGCATCAGAACCAATCAAACACTCACACCAGGGCCAACAGATCTGGGTTTGATCCATCACCGTTCTTTAGCCCACTCTGCCACCCCAGTTCAGACATGGCCATATGCAAATCAGTCTGACCCTGTTTCCAGCCCGAACTGCCAAGCCATGCCTTCCCTGGACCGGAAACAAGCTTCCTAGGACCGGTTTCTTGCATTTCAGCCGTCTTCAGCTAGGCTTGCTTGAATCCAGTGGCAAAGTGAGCAAGGGACTCACGTCTGAGCATACCCTGCCAACTTATGGCGAACAAAGCGGTACAAAAGGGGGTGGTGATGGACGGAGCATCAGAACCAATCAAACACTCACACCACGGCCAACAGATCTGGGTTTGATCCATCACCGTTCTTTAGCCCACTCTGCCACCCCAGTTCAGACATGGCCATATGCAAATCAGTCTGACCCTGTGTCCAGCCCGAACTGCCAAGCCATGCCTTCCCTGGACCGGAAACAAGCTTCCTAGGACCGGTTTCTGGCATTTCAGCCGTCTTCAGCCAGGATTGCTTGAATCCAGTGGCAAAGTGAGCAAGGGACTCACGTCTGAGCATACCCTGCCAACTTATGGCGAACAAAGCGGTACAAAAGGGGGTGGTGATGGACGGAGCATCAGAACCAATCAAACACTCACACCCAGTCAACAGATCTGGGTTTGATCCATCACCGTTCTTTAGCCCACTCTGCCACCCCAGTTCAGACATGGCCATATGCAAATCAGTCTGACCCTGTGCCTCATGGGAACAGTCCAGCCCGAACTGCCAAGCCATGCCTTCCCTGGACCGGAAACAATCTTCCTAGTACCGGTTTCTGGCATTTCAGCCGTCTTCAGCCAGGCTTGCTTGAATCCAGTGGCAAAGTGAGCAAGGGACTCACGTCTGAGCATACCCTGCCAACTCATGGCGAACAAAGCGGTACAAAAGGGGGTGGTGATGGACGGAGCATCAGAACCAATCAAACACTCACACCCAGTCAACAGATCTGGGTTTGATCCATCACCGTTCTTTAGCCCAATCTGCCACCCCAGTTCAGACATGGCCATATGCAAATCAGTCTGACCCTGTGCCTCATGGGAACAGTCCAGCCCGAACTGCCAAGCCATGCCTTCCCTGGACCGGAAACAAGCTTCCTAGGACCGGTTTCTGGCATTTCACCCGTCTTCAGCCAGGCTTGCTTGAATCCAGTGGCAAAGTGAGCAAGGGACTCACGTCTGAGCATACCCTGCCAACTTATGGCGAACAAAGCGGTACAAAAGGGGGTGGTGATGGACGGAGCATCAGAACCAATCAAACACTCACACCCAGTCAACAGATCTGGGTTTGATCCATCACCGTTCTTTAGTCCACTCTGCCACCCCAGTTCAGACATGGCCATATGCAAATCAGTCTGACCCTGTGCCTCATGGGAACAGTCCAGCCCGAACTGCCAAGCCATGCCTTCCCTGGACCGGAAACAAGCTTCCTAGGACCGGTTTCTGGCATTTCAGCCGTCTTCAGCCAGGCTTGCTTGAATCCAGTGGCAAAGTGAGCAAGGGACTCACGTCTGAGCATACCCTGCCAACTTATGGTGAACAAAGCGGAACAAAAGGGGGTGGTGATGGACGGAGAATCAGAACCAATCAAACACTCACACCCAGTCAATAGATCTGGGTTTGATCCATCACCGTTCTTTAGCCCACTCTGCCACCCCAGTTCAGACATGGCCATATGCAAATCAGTCTGACCCTGTGCCTCATGGGAACAGTCCAGCCCGAACTGCCAAGCCATGCCTTCCCTGGACCGGAAACAAGCTTCCTAGGACCGGTTTCTGGCATTTCAGCCGTCTTCAGCCAGGCTTGCTTGAATCCAGTGGCAAAGTGAGCAAGGGACTCACGTCTGAGCAAACCCTGCCAACTTATGGCGAACAAAGAGGTACAAAAGGGGGTGGTGATGGACGGAGCATCAGAACCAATCAAACACTCACACCCAGTCAACAGATCTGGGTTTGATCCATCACCGTTCTTTAGCCCACTCTGCCACCCCAGTTCAGACATGGCCATATGCAAATCAGTCTGACCCTGTGCCTCATGGGAACAGTCCAGCCCGAACTGCCAAGCCATGCCTTCCCTGGACCGGAAACAAGCTTCCTAGGACCGGTTTCTGGCATTTCAGCCGTCTTCAGCCAGGCTTGCTTGAATCCAGTGGCAAAGTGAGCAAGGGACTCACGTCTGAGCATACCCTGCCAACTTATGGAGAACAAAGCGGTACAAAAGGGGGTGGTGATGGACGAAGCATCAGAACCAATCAAACACTCACACCCAGTCAACAGATCTGGGTTTGATCCATCACCGTTCTTTAGGCCACTCTGCCACCCCAGTTCAGACATGGCCATATGCAAATCAGTCTGACAATGTGCCTCATGGGAACAGTCCAGCCCGAACTGCCAAGCCATGCCTTCCCTGGACCGGAAACAAGCTTCCTAGGACCGGTTTCTTGCATTTCAGCCGTCTTCAGCTAGGCTTGCTTGAATCCAGTGGCAAAGTGAGCAAGGGACTCACGTCTGAGCATACCCTGCCAACTTATGGCGAACAAAGCGGTACAAAAGGAGGAGGTAATGGACGGAGCATCAGAACCAATCAAACACTCACACCAGGGCCAACAGATCTGGGTTTGATCCATCACCGTTCTTTAGCCCACTCTGCCACCCCAGTTCAGACATGGCCATATGCAAATCAGTCTGACCCTGTGTCCAGCCCGAACTGCCAAGCCATGCCTTCCCTGGACCAGAAACAAGCTTCCTAGGACCGGTTTCTGGCATTTCAGCCGTTTTCAGCCAGGCTTGCTTGAATCCAGTGGCAAAGTGAGCAAGGGACTCACGTTTGAGCATACCCTGCCAACTTATGGCGAACAAAGCGGTACAAAAGGGGGTGGTGATGGACGGAGCATCAGAACCAATCAAACACTCACACCCAGTCAACAGATCTGGGTTTGATCCATCACCGTTCTTTAGCCCACTCTGCCACCCCAGTTCAGACATGGCCATATGCAAATCAGTCTGACCCTGTGCCTCATGGGAACAGTCCAGCCCGAACTGCCAAGCCATACCTTCCCTGGACCGGAAACAAGCTTCCTAAGACCGGTTTCTGGCATTTCAGCCGTCTTCAGCCAGGCTTGCTTGAATCCAGTGGCAAAGTGAGCAAGGGACTCACGTCTGAGCATACCCTGCCAACTTATGGTGAACAAAGCGGTACAAAAGGGGGTGGTGATGGACGGAGAATCAGAACCAATCAAACACTCACACCCAGTCAATAGATCTAGGTTTGATCCATCACCGTTCTTGAGCCCACTCTGCCACCCCAGTTCAGACATGGCCATATGCAAATCAGTCTGACCCTGTGCCTCATGGGAACAGTCCAGCCCGAACTGCCAAGCCATGCCTTCCCTGGACCGGAAACAAGCTTCCTAGGACCGGTTTCTGGCATTTCAGCTGTCTTCAGCCAGGCTTGCTTGAATCCAGAGGCAAAGTGAGCAAGGGACTCACGTCTGAGCATACCCTGCCAACTTATGGCGAACAAAGCGGTACAAAAGGGGGTGGTGATGGACAGAGCATCAGATCCAATCAAACACTCACACCCAGTCAACAGATCTGGGTTTGATCCATCACCGTTCTTTAGCCCACTCTGCCACCCCAGTTCAGACATGGCCATATGCAAATCAGTCTGACCTTGTGCCTCATGGGAACAGTCCAGCCCGAACTGCCAAGCCATGCCTTCCCTGGACCGGAAACAAGCTTCTTAGGACCGGTTTCTGGCATTTCAGCTGTCTTCAGCCAGGCTTGCTTGAATCCAGTGGCAAAGTGAGCAAGGGACTCACGTCTGAGCATACCCTGCCAACTTATGGCGAACAAAGCGGTACAAAAGGGGGTGATGATGGACGGAGCATCAGAACCAATCAAACACTCACACCCAGTCAACAGATCTGGGTTTGATGCATCACCGTTCTTTAGCCCACTCTGCCACCCCAGTTCAGACATGGCCATATGCAAATCAGTCTGACCCTGTGCCTCATGGGAACAGTCCAGCCCGAACTGCCAAGCCATGCCTTCCCTGGACCGGAAACAAGCTTCCTAGGACCGGTATCTGGCATTTCAGCCGTCTTCAGCCAGGCTTGCTTGAATCCAGTGGCAAAGTGAGCAAGGGACTCACGTCTGAGCATACTCTGCCAACTTATGGCGAACAAAACGGTACAAAAGGGGGTGGTGATGGACGGAGCATCAGAACCAATCAAACACTCACACCCAGTCAACAGATCTGGGTTTGATCCATCACCGTTCTTTAGCCCACTCTGCCACCCCAGTTCAGACATGGGCATATGCCAATCAGTCTGACCCTGTGCCTCATGGGAACAGTCCAGCCCGAACTGCCAAGCCATGCCTTCCCTGGACCGGAAACAAGCTTCCTAGGACCGGTTTCTGGCATTTCAGCCGTCTTCAGCCAGGCTTGCTTGAATCCAGTGGCAAAGTGAGCAAGGGACTCACGTCTGAGCATACCCTGCCAACTTATGGCGAACAAAGCGGATCAAAAGGGGGTGGTGATGGACGGAGCATCAGAACCAATCAAACACTCACACCCAGTCAACAGAGCTGGGTTTGATCCATCACCGTTCTTTAACCCACTCTGCCACCCCAGTTCAGACATGGCCATATGCAAATCAGTCTGACCCTGTGCCTCATGGGAACAGTCCAGCCCGAACTGCCAAGCCATGCCTTCCCTGGACCGGAAACAAGCTTCCTAGGACCGGTTTCTGGCATTTCAGCCGTCTTCAGCTAGGCTTGCTTGAATCCAGTGGCAAAGTGAGCAAGGGACTCACGTCTGAGCATACCCTGCCAACTTATGGCGAACAAAGCGGTACAAAAGGAGGAGGTAATGGACGGAGCATCAGAACCAATCAAACACTCACACCAGGGCCAACAGATCTGGGTTTGATCCATCACCGTTCTTTAGCCCACTCTGCCACCCCAGTTCAGACATGGCCATATGCAAATCAGTCTGACCCTGTGCCTCATGGGAACAGTCCAGCCCGAACTGCCAAGCCATGCCTTCCCTGGACCGGAAACAAGCTTCCTAGGACCGGTTTCTGGCATTTCAGCCGTTTTCAGCCAAGCTTGCTTGAATCCAGTGGCAAAGTGAGCAAGGGACTCACGTCTGAGCATACCCTGCCAACTTATGGCGAACAAAGCGGATCATAAGGGGGTGGTGATGGACGGAGCATCAGAACCAATCAAACACTCACACCCAGTCAACAGAGCTGGGTTTGATCCATCACCGTTCTTTAACCCACTCTGCCACCCCAGTTCAGACATGGCCATATGCAAATCAGTCTGACCCTGTGCCTCATGGGAACAGTCCAGCCCGAACTGCCAAGCCATGCCTTCCCTGGACCGGAAACAAGCTTCCTAGGACCGGTTTCTGGCATTTCAGCCGTCTTCAGCCAGGCTTGCTTGAATCCAGTGGCAAAGTGAGTAAGGGACTCACGTCTGAGCATACCCTGCCAACTTATGGCGAACAAAGCGGTACAAAAGGGGTGGTGATGGACGGAGCATCAGAACCAATCAAACACTCACACCCAGTCAACAGATCTGGGTTTGATCCATCACCGTTCTTTAGCCCACTCTGCCACCCCAGTTCAGACATGGCCATATGCAAATCAGTCTGACCCTGTGCCTCATGGGAACAGTCCAGCCCGAACTGCCAAGCCATGCCTTCACTGGACCGGAAACATGCTTCCTAGGACCGGTTTCTGGCATTTCAGCCGTCTTCAGCCAGGCTTGCTTGAATCCAATGGCAAAGTGAGCAAGGGACTCACGTCTGAGCATACCCTGCCAACTTATGGGGAAGAAAGCGGTACAAAAGGGGGTGGTGATGGACGGAGCATCAGAACCAATCAAACACTCACACCCATTCAACAGATCTGGGTTTGATCCATCACCGTTCTTTAGCCCACTCTGCCACCCCAGTTCAGACATGGGCATATGCAAATCAGTCTGACCCTGTGCCTCATGGGAACAGTCCAGCCCGAACTGCCAAGCCATGCCTTCCCTGGACCGGAAACAAGCTTCCTAGGACCGGTTTCTGGCATTTCAGCCGTCTTCAGCCAGGCTTGCTTGAATCCAGTGGCAAAGTGAGCAAGGGACTCACGTCTGAGCATACCCTGCCAACTTATGGCGAACAAAGCGGATCAAAAGGGGGTGGTGATGGACGGAGCATCAGAACCAATCAAACACTCACACCCAGTAAACAGAGCTGGGTTTGATCCATCACCGTTCTTTAACCCACTCTGCCACCCCAGTTCAGACATGGCCATATGCAAATCAGTCTGACCCTGTGCCTCATGGGAACAGTCCAGCCCGAACTGCCAAGCCATGCCTTCCCTGGACCGGAAACAAGCTTCCTAGGACCGGTTGCTGGCATTTCAGCCGTCTTCAGCTAGGCTTGCTTGAATCCAGTGGCAAAGTGAGCAAGGGACTCACGTCTGAGCATACCCTGCCAACTTATGGCGAACAAAGCGGTACAAAAGGAGGAGGTAATGGACGGAGCATCAGAACCAATCAAACACTCACACCAGGGCCAACAGATCTGGGTTTGATCCATCACCGTTCTTTAGCCCACTCTGCCACCCCAGTTCAGACATGGCCATATGCAAATCAGTCTGACCCTGTGTCCAGCCCGAACTGCCAAGCCATGCCTTCCCTGGACCGGAAACAAGCTTCCTAGGACCGGTTTCTGGCATTTCAGCCGTTTTCAGCCAGGCTTGCTTGAATCCAGTGGCAAAGTGAGCAAGGGACTCACGTCTGAGCATACCCTGCCAACTTATGGCGAACAAAGCGGTACAAAAGGGGGTGGTGATGGACGGAGCATCAGAACCAATCAAACACTCACACCCAGTCAACAGATCTGGGTTTGATCCATCACCGTTCTTTAGCCCACTCTGCCACCCCAGTTCAGACATGGGCATATGCAAATCAGTCTGACCCTGTGCCTCATGGGAACAGTCCAGCCCGAACTGCCAAGCCATGCCTTCCCTGGACCGGAAACAAGCTTCCTAGGACCGGTTTCTGGCATTTCAGCCGTCTTCAGCCAAGCTTGCTTGAATCCAGTGGCAAAGTGAGCAAGGGACTCACGTCTGAGCATACCCTGCCAACTTATGGCGAACAAAGCGGATCAAAAGGGGGTGGTGATGGACGGAGCATAAGAACCAATCAAACACTCACACCCAGTCAACAGAGCTGGGTTTGATCCATCACCGTTCTTTAACCCACTCTGCCACCCCAGTTCAGACATGGCCATATGCAAATCAGTCTGACCCTGTGCCTCATGGGAACAGTCCAGCCCAAACTGCCAAGCCATGCCTTCCCTGGACCGGAAACAAGCTTCCTAGGACCGGTTTCTGGCATTTCAGCCGTCTTCAGCCAGGCTTGCTTGAATCCAGTGGCAAAGTGAGTAAGGGACTCACGTCTGAGCATACCCTGCCAAGTTATGGCGAACAAAGCGGTACAAAAGGGGTGTGGTGATGGATGGAGCATCAGAACCAATCAAACACTCACACCCAGTCAACAGATCTGGGTTTGATCCATCACCGTTCTTTAGCCCACTCTGCCACCCCAGTTCAGACATGGCCATATGCAAATCAGTCTGACCCTGTGCCTCATGGGAACAGTCCAGCCCGAACTGCCAAGCCATGCCTTCCCTGGACCGGAAACAAGCTTCCTAGGACCGGTTTCTGGCATTTCAGCCGTCTTCAGCCAGGCTTGCTTGAATCCAGTGGCAAAGTGAGCAAGGGACTCACGTCTGAGCATACCCTGCCAACTTATGGCGAACAAAGCGGTACAAAAGGGGGTGGTGATGGACGGAGCATCAGAACCAATCAAACACTCACACCCAGTCAACAGATCTGGGTTTGATCCATCACCGTTCTTTAGCCCACTCTGCCACCCCAGTTCAGACATGGCCATATGCAAATCAGTCTGACCCTGTGCCTCATGGGAACAGTCCAGCCCGAACTGCCAAGCCATGCCTTCCCTGGACCAGAAACAAGCTTCCTAGGACCGGTTTCTGGCATTTCAGCCGTCTTCAGCCAGGCTTGTTTGAATCCAGTGGCAAAGTGAGCAAGGGACTCACGTCTGAGCATACCCTGCCAACTTATGGCGAAGAAAGCAGTACAAAAGGGGGTGTTGATGGACGGAGCATCAGAACCAATCAAACACTCACACCCAGTCAACAGATCTGGGTTTGATCCATCACCGTTCTTTAGCCCACTCTGCCACCCCAGTTCAGACATGGCCATATGCAAATCAGTCTGACCCTGTGCCTCATGGGAACAGTCCAGCCCGAACTGCCAAGCCATGCCTTCTCTGGACCGGAAACAAGCTTCCTAGGACCGGTTTCTGGCATTTCAGCCGTCTTCAGCCAGGCTTGCTTGAATCCAGTGGCATAGTGAGCAAGGGACTCACGTCTGAGCATACCCTGCCAACTTATGGCGAACAAAGCGGTACAAAAGGGGGTGGTGATGGACGGAGCATCAGAACCAATCAAACAATCACACCCAGTCAACAGATCTGGGTTTGATCCATCACCGTTCTTTAGCCCACTCTGCCACCCCAGTTCAGACATGGCCATATGCAAATCAGTCTGACCCTGTGCCTCATGGGAACAGTCCAGCCTAAACTGCCAAGACATGCCTTCCCTGGACCGGAAACAAGCTTCCTAGGACCGGTTTCTGGCATTTCAGCCGTCTTCAGCCAGGCTTGCTTGAATCCAGTGGCAAAGTGAGCAAGGGACTCACGTCTGAGCATACCCTGCCAACTTATGGCGAACAAAGCGGTACAAAAGGGGGTGGTAATGGACGGAGCATCAAAACCAATCAAACACTCACACCCAGTCAACAGATCTGGGTTTGATCCATCACCGTTCTTTAGCCCACTCTGCCACCCCAGTTCAGACAAGGCCATATGCAAATCACTCTGACCCTGTGCCTCATGGGAACAGTCCAGCCCGAACTGCCAAGCCATGCCTTCCCTGGACCGGAACAAGCTTCCTAGGACCGGTTTCTGGCATTTCAGCCGTCTTCAGCCAGGCTTGCTTGAATCCAGTGGCAAAGTGAGCAAGGGACTCAAGTCTGAGCATACCCTGCAAACATATGGTGAACAAAGTGGTACAAAAGGGGGTGGTGATGGACGGAGCATCAGAACCAATCAAACACTCACACCCAGTCAACAGATCTGGGTTTGATCCATCACCGTTCTTTAGCCCACTCTGCCACCCCAGTTCAGACATGGCCATATGCAAATCAGTCTGACCCTGTGCCTCATGGGAACAGTCCAGCCCGAACTGCCAAGCCATGCCTTCCCTGGACCGGAAACAAGCTTCCTAGGACCCGTTTCTGGCGTTTCAGCCGTCTTCAGCCAGGCTTGCTTGAATCCAGTTGCAAAGTGAGCAAGGAACTCACGTCTGAGCATACCCTGCCAACTTATGGCGAACAAAGCGGTACAAAAGGGGGTTGTGATGGACGGAGCATCAGAACCAATCAAACTCTCACACCCAGTCAACAGATCTAGGTTTGATCCATCACCGTTCTTTAGCCCACTCTGCCACCCCAGTTCAGATATGGCCATATGCAAATCAGTCTGACCCTGTGCCTCATGGGAACAGTCCAGCCCGAACTGCCAAGTCATGCCTTCCCTGGACCGGAAACAAGCTTCCTAGGACCGGTTTCTGGCATTTCAGCCATCTTCAGCCAGGCTTGCTTGAATCCAGTGGCAAAGTGAGCAAGGGACTCACGTCTGAGCATACCCTGCCAACTTATGGCGAACAAAGCGGTACAAAAGGGGGTGGTGATGGATGGAGCATCAGAACCAATCAAACACTCACACCCAGTCAACAGATCTGGGTTTGATCCATCACCGTTCTTTAGCCCACTCTGCCACCCCAGTTCAGACATGGCCATATGCAAATCAGTCTGACCCTGTGCCTTATGGGAACAGTCCAGCCCGAACTGCCAAGCCATGCCTTCCCTGGACCGGAAACAAGCTTCCTAGGACCGGTTTTTGGCATTTCAGCCGTCTTCAGCCAGGCTTGCTTGAATCCAGTGGCAAAGTGAGCAAGGGACTCACGTCTGAGCATACCCTGCCAACTTATGGCGAACAAAGCGGTACAAAAGGGGGTGGTGATGGACAGAGCATCAGAACCAATTAAACACTCACACCCAGTCAACAGATCTGGGTTTGATCCATCACCGTTCTTTAGCCCACTCTACCACCCCAGTTCAGACATGGCCATATGCAAATCAGTCTGACCTTGTGCTTCATGGGAACAGTCCAGCCCGAACTGCCAAGCCATGCCTTCCCTGGACCGGAACAAGCTTCCTAGGACCGGTTTCTGGCATTTCAGCCGTCTTCAGCCAGGCTTGCTTGAATCCAGTGGCAAAGTGAGCAAGGGACTCACGTCTGAGCATACCCTGCAAACTTATGGTGAACAAAGTGGTACAAAAGGGGGTGGTGATGGACGGAGCATCAGAACCAATCAAACACTCACACCCAGTCAACAGATCTGGGTTTGATCCATCACCGTACTTTAGCCCACTCTGCCACCCCAGTTTAGACATGGCCATATGCAAATCAGTCTGACCCTGTGCCTCATGGGAACAGTCCAGCCCGAACTGCCAAGCCATGCCTTCCCTGGACCGGAAACAAGCTTCCTAGGACCGGTTTCTGGCATTTCAGCCGTTTTCAGACAGGCTTGCTTGAATCCAGTGGCAAAGTGAGCAAGGGACTCACGTCTGAGCATACCCTGCCAACTTATGGCGAACAAAGCGGTACAAATGGGGGTGGTGATGGACGGAGCATCAGAACCAATCAAACACTCACACCCAGTCAACAGATCTGGGTTTGATCCATCACCGTTCTTTAGCCCACTCTGCCACCCCAGTTCAGACATGGGCATATGCAAATCAGTCTGACCCTGTGCCTCATGGGAACAGTCCAGCCCGAACTGCCAAGCCATGCCTTCCCTGGACCGGAAACAAGCTTCCTAGGACCGGTTTCTGGCATTTCAGCCGTCTTCAGCCAGGCTTGCTTGAATCCAGTGGCAAAGTGAGCAAGGGACTCACGTCTGAGCATACCCTGCCAACTTATGGCGAACAAAGCGGTACAAAAGGGGGTGGTAATGGACGGAGCATCAGAACCAATCAAACACTCACACCCAGTCAACAGATCTGGGTTTGATCCATCACCGTTCTTTAGCCCACTCTGCCACCCCAGTTCAGACATGGCCATATGCAAATCAGTCTGACCCTGTGCCTCATGGGAATAGTCCAGCCCGAAATGCCAAGCCATGCCTTCCCTGGACCGGAAACAAGCTTCCTAGGACCGGTTTCTGGCGTTTCAGCCGTCTTCAGCCAGGCTTGCTTGAATCCAGTGGCAAAGTGAGCAAGGAACTCACGTCTGAGCATACCCTGCCAACTTATGGCGAACAAAGCGGTACAAAAGGGGGTTGTGATGGACGGAGCATCAGAACCAATCAAACTCTCACACCCAGTCAACAGATCTGGGTTTGATCCATCACCGTTCTTTAGCCCACTCTGCCACCCCAGTTCAGACATGGCCATATGCAAATCAGTCTGACCCTGTGCCTCATGGGAACAGTCCAGCCCGAACTGCCAAGTCATGCCTTCCCTGGACCGGAAACAAGCTTCCTAGGACCGGTTTCTGGCATTTCAGCCATCTTCAGCCAGGCTTGCTTGAATCCAGTGGCAAAGTGAGCAAGGGACTCACGTCTGAGCATACCCTGCCAACTTATGGCGAACAAAGCGGTACAAAAGGGGGTGGTGATGGATGGAGCATCAGAACCAATCAAACACTCACACCCAGTCAACAGATCTGGGTTTGATCCATCACCGTTCTTTAGCCCACTCTGCCACCCCAGTTCAGACATGGCCATATGCAAATCAGTCTGACCCTGTGCCTTATGGGAACAGTCCAGCCCGAACTGCCAAGCCATGCCTTCCCTGGACCGGAAACAAGCTTCCTAGGACTGGTTTTTGGTATTTCAGCCGTCTTCAGCCAGGCTTGCTTGAATCCAGTGGCAAAGTGAGCAAGGGACTCACGTCTGAGCATACCCTGCCAACTTATGGCAAACAAAGCGGTACAAAAGGGGGTGGTGATGGACAGAGCATCAGAACCAATTAAACACTCACACCCAGTCAACAGATCTGGGTTTGATCCATCACCGTTTTTTAGCCCACTCTACCACCCCAGTTCAGACATGGCCATATGCAAATCAGTCTGACCTTGTGCTTCATGGGAACAGTCCAGCCCGAACTGCCAAGCCATGCCTTCCCTGGACCGGAACAAGCTTCCTAGGACCGGTTTCTGGCATTTCAGCCGTCTTCAGCCAGGCTTGCTTGCATCCAGTGGCAAAGTGAGCAAGGGACTCACGTCTGAGCATACCCTGCAAACTTATGGTGAACAAAGTGGTACAAAAGGGGGTGGTGATGGACGGAGCATCAGAACCAATCAAACACTCACACCCAGTCAACAGATCTGGGTTTGATCCATCACCGTTCTTTAGCCCACTCTGCCACCCCAGTTCAGACATGGCCATATGCAAATCAGTCTGACCCTGTGCCTCATGGGAACAGTCCAGCCCGAACTGCCAAGCCATGCCTTCCCTGGACCGGAAACAAGCTTCCTAGGACCGGTATCTGGCATTTCAGCCGTCTTCAGCCAGGCTTGCTTGAATCCAGTGGCAAAGTGAGCAAGGGACTCACGTCTGAGCATACTCTGCCAACTTATGGCGAACAAAGCGGTACAAAAGGGGATGGTGATGGACGGAGCATC
The DNA here is from genome assembly GCF_964204655.1 of Triturus cristatus. Taxonomy (NCBI): domain Eukaryota; kingdom Metazoa; phylum Chordata; class Amphibia; order Caudata; family Salamandridae; genus Triturus; species Triturus cristatus. Next base: position 302,414,593 of record NC_140579.1, on the reverse strand, counting down.
AGAACCAATCAAACACTCACACCCAGTCAACAGATCTGGGTTTGATCCATCACCGTTCTTTAGCCCACTCTGCCACCCCAGTTTAGACATGGCCATATGCAAATCAGTCTGACCCTGTGCCTCATGGGAACAGTCCAGCCCGAACTGCCAAGCCATGCCTTCCCTGGACCGGAAACAAGCTTCCTAGGACCGGTTTCTGGCATTTCAGCCTTTTCAGACAGGCTTGCTTGAATCCAGTGGCAAAGTGAGCAAGGGACTCACGTCTGAGCATACCCTGCCAACTTATGGCGAACAAAGGGGATCAAAAGGGGGTGGTGATGGACGGAGCATCAGAACCAATCAAACACTCACACCCAGTCAACAGAGCTGGGTTTGATCCATCACCGTTCTTTAACCCACTCTGCCACCCCAGTTCAGACATGGCCATATGCAAATCAGTCTGACCCTGTGCCTTATGGGAACAGTCCAGCCCGAACTGCCAAGCCATGCCTTCCCTGGACCGGAAACAAGCTTCCTAGGACTGGTTTTTGGCATTTCAGCCGTCTTCAGCCAGGCTTGCTTGAATCCAGTGGCAAAGTGAGCAAGGGACTCACGTCTGAGCATACCCTGCCAACTTATGGCAAACAAAGCGGTACAAAAGGGGGTGGTGATGGACAGAGCATCAGAACCAATTAAACACTCACACCCAGTCAACAGATCTGGGTTTGATCCATCACCGTTCTTTAGCCCACTCTACCACCCCAGTTCAGACATGGCCATATGCAAATCAGTCTGACCTTGTGCTTCATGGGAACAGTCCAGCCCGAACTGCCAAGCCATGCCTTCCCTGGACCGGAACAAGCTTCCTAGGACCGGTTTCTGGCATTTCAGCCGTCTTCAGCCAGGCTTGCTTGCATCCAGTGGCAAAGTGAGCAAGGGACTCACGTCTGAGCATACCCTGCAAACTTATGGTGAACAAAGTGGTACAAAAGGGGGTGGTGATGGACGGAGCATCAGAACCAATCAAACACTCACACCCAGTCAACAGATCTGGGTTTGATCCATCACCGTTCTTTAGCCCACTCTGCCACCCCAGTTCAGACATGGCCATATGCAAATCAGTCTGACCCTGTGCCTCATGGGAACAGTCCAGCCCGAACTGCCAAGCCATGCCTTCCCTGGACCGGAAACAAGCTTCCTAGGACCGGTATCTGGCATTTCAGCCGTCTTCAGCCAGGCTTGCTTGAATCCAGTGGCAAAGTGAGCAAGGGACTCACGTCTGAGCATACTCTGCCAACTTATGGCGAACAAAGCGGTACAAAAGGGGATGGTGATGGACGGAGCATCAGAACCAATCAAACACTCACACCCAGTCAACAGATCTGGGTTTGATCCATCACCGTTCTTTAGCCCACTCTGCCACCCCAGTTTAGACATGGCCATATGCAAATCAGTCTGACCCTGTGCCTCATGGGAACAGTCCAGCCCGAACTGCCAAGCCATGCCTTCCCTGGACCGGAAACAAGCTTCCTAGGACCGGTTTCTGGCATTTCAGCCTTTTCAGACAGGCTTGCTTGAATCCAGTGGCAAAGTGAGCAAGGGACTCACGTCTGAGCATACCCTGCCAACTTATGGCGAACAAAGGGGATCAAAAGGGGGTGGTGATGGACGGAGCATCAGAACCAATCAAACACTCACACCCAGTCAACAGAGCTGGGTTTGATCCATCACCGTTCTTTAACCCACTCTGCCACCCCAGTTCAGACATGGCCATATGCAAATCAGTCTGACCCTGTGCCTCATGGGAACAGTCCAGCCCGAACTGCCAAGCCATGCCTTCCCTGGAGCGGAAACAAGCTTCCTAGGACTGGTTTCTGGCATTTCAGCCGTCTTCAGCTAGGCTTGCTTGAATCCAGTGGCAAAGTGAGCAAGGGACTCACGTCTGAGCATACCCTGCCAACTTATGGCGAACAAAGCGGTACAAAAGGAGGAGGTAATGGACGGAGCATCAGAACCAATCAAACTCTCACACCAGGGCCAACAGATCTGGGTTTGATCCATCACCGTTCTTTAGCCCACTCTGCCACCCCAGTTCAGACATGGCCATATGCAAATCAGTCTGACCCTGTGTCCAGCCCGAACTGCCAAGCCATGCCTTCCCTGGACCGGAAACAAGCTTCCTAGGACCGGTTTCTGGCATTTCAGCCGTTTTCAGCCAGGCTTGCTTGAATCCAGTGGCAAAGTGAGCAAGGGACTCACGTCTGAGCATACCCTGCCAACTTATGGCGAACAAAGCGGTACAAAAGGGGGTGGTGATGGACGGAGCATCAGAACCAATCAAACACTCACACCCAGTCAACAGATCTGGGTTTGATCCATCACCGTTCTTTAGCCCACTCTGCCACCCCAGTTCAGACATGGGCATATTCAAATCAGTCTGACCCTGTGCCTCTTGGGAACAGTCCAGCCCGAACTGCCAAGCCATGCCTTCCCTGGACCGGAAACAAGCTTCCTAGGACCGGTTTCTGGCATTTCAGCCGTCTTCAGCCAAGCTTGCTTGAATCCAGTGGCAAAGTGAGCAAGGGACTCAGGTCTGAGCATACCCTGCCAACTTATGGCGAACAAAGAGGATCAAAAGGGGGTGGTGATGGACGGAGCATCAGAACCAATCAAACAGTCACACCCAGTCAACAGAGCTGGGTTTGATCCATCACCGTTCTTTAACCCACTCTGCCACCCCAGTTCAGACATGGCCATATGCAAATCAGTCTGACCCTGTGCCTCATGGGAACAGTCCAGCCCGAACTGCCAAGCCATGCCTTCCCTGGACCGGAAACAAGCTTCCTAGGACCGGTTTCAGGCATTTCAGCCGTCTTCAGCAAGGCTTGCTTGAATCCAGTGGCAAAGTGAGTAAGGGACTCACGTCTGAGCATACCCTGCCAACTTATGGCGAACAAAGCGGTACAAAAGGGGTGTGGTGATGGATGGAGCATCAGAACCAATCAAACACTCACACCCAGTCAACAGATCTGGGTTTGATCCATCACCGTTCTTTAGCCCACTCTGCCACCCCAGTTCAGACATGGCCATATGCAAATCAGTCTGACCCTGTGCCTCATGGGAACAGTCCAGCCCAAACTGCCAAGCCATGCCTTCCCTGGACCGGAAACAAGCTTCCTAGGACCGGTTTCTGGCATTTCAGCCGTCTTCAGCCAGGCTTGCTTGAATCCAGTGGCAAAGTGAGCAAGGAACTCACGTCTGAGCATACCCTGCCAACTTATGGCGAACAAAGCGGTACAAAAGGGGGTGGTGATGGATGGAGCATCAGAACCAATCAAACACTCACACCCAGTCAACAGATCTGGGTTTGATCCATCACCGTTCTTTAGCCCACTCTGCCACCCCAGTTCAGACATGGCCATATGCAAATCAGTCTGACCCTGTGGCTCATGGGAACAGTCCAGCCCGAACTGCCAAGCCATGCCTTCTCTGGACCGGAAACAAGCTTCCTAGGACCGGTTTCTGGCATTTCAGCCGTCTTCAGCCAGGCTTGCTTGAATCCAGTGGCATAGTGAGCAAGGGACTCACGTCTGAGCATACCCTGCCAACTTATGGCGAACAAAGCGGTACAAAAGGGGGTGGTGATGGACGGAGCATCAGAACCAATCAAACACTCACACCCAGTCAACAGATCTGGGTTTGATCCATCACCGTTCTTTAGCCCACTCTGCCACCCCAGTTCAGACATGGCCATATGCAAATCAGTCTGACCCTGTGCCTCATGGGAACAGTCCAGCCCGAACTGCCAAGCCATGCCTTCCCTGGACCGGAAACAAGCTTCCTAGGACCGGTTTCTGGCATTTCAGCCGTCTTCAGCCAGGCTTGCTTGAATCCAGTGGCAAAGTGAGTAAGGGACTCACGTCTGAGCATACCCTGCCAACTTATGGCGAACAAAGCGGTACAAAAGGGGGTGGTGATGGACGGAGCATCAGAACCAATCAAACACTCACACCCAGTCAACAGATCTGGGTTTGATCCATCACCGTTCTTTAGCCCACTCTGCCACCCCAGTTCAGACATGGCCATATGCAAATCAGTCTGACCCTGTGCCTCATGGGAACAGTCCAGCCCGAACTGCCAAGATATGCCTTCCCTGGACCGGAAACAAGCTTCCTAGGACCGGTTTCTGGCATTTCAGCCGTCTTCAGCCAGGCTTGCTTGAATCCAGTGGCAAAGTGAGCAAGGGACTCACGTCTGAGCATACCCTGCCAACTTATGGCGAACAAAGCGGTACAAAAGGGGGTGGTAATGGACGGAGCATCAAAACCAATCAAACACTCACACCCAGTCAACAGATCTGGGTTTGATCCATCACCGTTCTTTAGCCCACTCTGCCACCCCAGTTCAGACAAGGCCATATGCAAATCACTCTGACCCTGTGCCTCATGGGAACAGTCCAGCCCGAACTGCCAAGCCATGCCTTCCCTGGACCGGAACAAGCTTCCTAGGACCGGTTTCTGGCATTTCAGCCGTCTTCAGCCAGGCTTGCTTGAATCCAGTGGCAAAGTGAGCAAGGGACTCACGTCTGAGCATACCCTGCCAACTTATGGCGAACAAAGCGGTACAAAAGGGGGTGGTGATGGACGGAGCATCAGAACCAATCAAACACTCACACCCAGTCAACAGATCTGGGTTTGATCCATCACCGTTCTTTAGCCCACTCTGCCACCCCAGTTCAGACATGGCCATATGCAAATCAGTCTGACCCTGTGCCTCATGGGAACAGTCCAGCCCGAACTGCCAAGATATGCCTTCCCTGGACCGGAAACAAGCTTCCTAGGACCGGTTTCTGGCATTTCAGCCGTCTTCAGCCAGGCTTGCTTGAATCCAGTGGCAAAGTGAGCAAGGGACTCACGTCTGAGCATACCCTGCCAACTTATGGCGAACAAAGCGGTACAAAAGGGGGTGGTAATGGACGGAGCATCAAAACCAATCAAACACTCACACCCAGTCAACAGATCTGGGTTTGATCCATCACCGTTCTTTAGCCCACTCTGCCACCCCAGTTCAGACAAGGCCATATGCAAATCACTCTGACCCTGTGCCTCATGGGAACAGTCCAGCCCGAACTGCCAAGCCATGCCTTCCCTGGACCGGAACAAGCTTCCTAGGACCGGTTTCTGGCATTTCAGCCGTCTTCAGCCAGGCTTGCTTGAATCCAGTGGCAAAGTGAGCAAGGGACTCACGTCTGAGCATACCCTGCAAACTTATGGTGAACAAAGCGGTACAAAAGGGGGTGGTGATGGACGGAGCATCAGAACCAATCAAACACTCACACCCAGTCAACAGATCTGGGTTTGATCCATCACCGTTCTTTAGCCCACTCTGCCACCCCAGTTCAGACATGGCCATATGCAAATCAGTCTGACCCTGTGCCTCATGGGAACAGTCCCGCCCGAACTGCCAAGACATGCCTTCCCTGGACCGGAAACAAGCTTCCTAGGACCGGTTTCTGGCATTTCAGCCGTCTTCAGCCAGGCTTGCTTGAATCCAGTGGCAAAGTGAGCAAGGGACTCACGTCTGAGCATACCCTGCCAACTTATGGCGAACAAAGCGGTACAAAAGGGGGTGGTAATGGACGGAGCATCAGAACCAATCAAACACTCACACCCAGTCAACAGATCTGGGTTTGATCCATCACCGTTCTTTAGCCCACTCTGCCACCCCAGTTCAGACATGGCCATATGCAAATCACTCTGACCCTGTGCCTCATGGTAACAGTCCAGCCCGAACTGCCAAGCCATGCCTTCCCTGGACCGGAACAAGCTTCCTAGGACCGGTTTCTGGCGTTTCAGCCGTCTTCAGCCAGGCTTGCTTGAATCCAGTGGCAAAGTGAGCAAGGAACTCACGTCTGAGCATACCCTGCCAACTTATGGCGAACAAAGCGGTACAAAAGGGGGTTGTGATGGACGGAGCATCAGAACCAATCAAACTCTCACACCCAGTCAAAAAGATCTTGGTTTGATCCATCACCGTTCTTTAGCCCACTCTGCCACCCCAGTTCAGACATGGCCATATGCAAATCAGTCTGACCCTGTGCCTCATGGGAACAGTCCAGCCCGAACTGCCAAGTCATGCCTTCCCTGGACCGGAAACAAGCTTCCTAGGACCGGTTTCTGGCATTTCAGCCATCTTCAGCCAGGCTTGCTTGAATCCAGTGGCAAAGTGAGCAAGGGACTCACGTCTGAGCATACCCTGCCAACTTATGGCGAACAAAGCGGTTCAAAAGGGGGTGGTGATGGATGGAGCATCAGAACCAATCAAACACTCACACCCAGTCAACAGATCTGGGTTTGATCCATCACCGTTCTTTAGCCCACTCTGCCACCCCAGTTCAGACATGGCCATATGCAAATCAGTCTGACCCTGTGCCTTATGGGAACAGTCCAGCCCGAACTGCCAAGCCATGCCTTCCCTGGACCGGAAACAAGCTTCCTAGGACCGGTTTTTGGCATTTCAGCCGTCTTCAGCCAGGCTTGCTTGAATCCAGTGGCAAAGTGAGCAAGGGACTCACGTCTGAGCATACCCTGCCAACTTATGGCGAACAAAGCGGTACAAAAGGGGGTGGTGATGGACGGAGCATCAGAACCAATTAAACACTCACACCCAGTCAACAGATCTGGGTTTGATCCATCACCGTTCTTTAGCCCACTCTACCACCCCAGATCAGACATGGCCATATGCAAATCAGTCTGACCTTGTGCTTCATGGGAACAGTCCAGCCCGAACTGCCAAGCCATGCCTTCCCTGGACCGGAAACAAGCTTCCTAGGACCGGTTTCTGGCATTTCAGCCGTCTTCAGCCAGGCTTGCTTGAATCCAGTGGCAAAGTGAGCAAGGGACTCACGTCTGAGCATACCCTGCCAACTTATGGCGAACAAAGCGGTACAAAAGGGGGTGGTGATGGACGGAGCATCAAAACCAATCAAACACTCACACCCAGTCAACAGATCTGGGTTTGATCCATCACCGTTCTTTAGCCCACTCTGCCACCCCAGTTCAGACATGGCCATATGCAAATCAGTCTGACCCTGTGCCTCATGGGAACAGTCCAGCCCAAACTGCCAAGCCATGCCTTCCCTGGACCGGAAACAAGCTTCCTAGGACCGGTTTCTGGCATTTCAGCCGTCTTCAGCCAGGCTTGCTTGAATCCAGTGGCAAAGTGAGCAAGGAACTCACGTCTGAGCATACCCTGCCAACTTATGGCGAACAAAGCGGTACAAAAGGGGGTGGTGATGGATGGAGCATCAGAACCAATCAAACACTCACACCCAGTCAACAGATCTGGGTTTGATCCATCACCGTTCTTTAGCCCACTCTGCCACCCCAGTTCAGACATGGCCATATGCAAATCAGTCTGACCCTGTGCCTCATGGGAACAGTCCAGCCCGAACTGCCAAGCCATGCCTTCCCTGGACCGGAAACAAGCTTCCTAGGACCGGTTTCTGGCATTTCAGCCGTCTTCAGCCAGGCTTGCTTGAATCCAGTGGCAAAGTGAGTAAGGGACTCACGTCTGAGCATACCCTGCCAACTTATGGCGAACAAAGCGGTACAAAAGGGGGTGGTGATGGACGGAGCATCAGAACCAATCAAACACTCACACCCAGTCAACAGATCTGGGTTTGATCCATCACCGTTCTTTAGCCCACTCTGCCACCCCAGTTCAGACATGGCCATATGCAAATCAGTCTGACCCTGTGCCTCATGGGAACAGTCCAGCCCGAACTGCCAAGATATGCCTTCCCTGGACCGGAAACAAGCTTCCTAGGACCGGTTTCTGGCATTTCAGCCGTCTTCAGCCAGGCTTGCTTGAATCCAGTGGCAAAGTGAGCAAGGGACTCACGTCTGAGCATACCCTGCCAACTTATGGCGAACAAAGCGGTACAAAAGGGGGTGGTAATGGACGGAGCATCAAAACCAATCAAACACTCACACCCAGTCAACAGATCTGGGTTTGATCCATCACCGTTCTTTAGCCCACTCTGCCACCCCAGTTCAGACAAGGCCATATGCAAATCACTCTGACCCTGTGCCTCATGGGAACAGTCCAGCCCGAACTGCCAAGCCATGCCTTCCCTGGACCGGAACAAGCTTCCTAGGACCGGTTTCTGGCATTTCAGCCGTCTTCAGCCAGGCTTGCTTGAATCCAGTGGCAAAGTGAGCAAGGGACTCACGTCTGAGCATACCCTGCCAACTTATGGCGAACAAAGCGGTACAAAAGGGGGTGGTGATGGACGGAGCATCAGAACCAATCAAACACTCACACCCAGTCAACAGATCTGGGTTTGATCCATCACCGTTCTTTAGCCCACTCTGCCACCCCAGTTCAGACATGGCCATATGCAAATCAGTCTGACCCTGTGCCTCATGGGAACAGTCCAGCCCGAACTGCCAAGATATGCCTTCCCTGGACCGGAAACAAGCTTCCTAGGACCGGTTTCTGGCATTTCAGCCGTCTTCAGCCAGGCTTGCTTGAATCCAGTGGCAAAGTGAGCAAGGGACTCACGTCTGAGCATACCCTGCCAACTTATGGCGAACAAAGCGGTACAAAAGGGGGTGGTAATGGACGGAGCATCAGAACCAATCAAACACTCACACCCAGTCAACAGATCTGGGTTTGATCCATCACCGTTCTTTTGCCCACTCTGCCACCCCAGTTCAGACATGGCCATATGCAAATCAGTCTGACCCTGTGCCTCATGGGAACAGTCCCGCCAGAACTGCCAAGCCATGCCTTCCCTGGACCGGAAACAAGCTTCCTAGGACCGGTTTCTGGCATTTCAGCCGTCTTCAGCCAGGCTTGCTTGAATCCAGTGGCAAATTGAGCAAGGGACTCACGTCTGAGCATACCCTGCCAACTTATGGCGAACAAAACGGTACAAAAGGGGGTGGTAATGGACGGAGCATCAGAACAAATCAAACACTCACACCCAGTCAACAGATCTGGGTTTGATCCATCACCGTTCTTTAGCCCACTCTGCCACCCCAGTTCAGACATGGCCATATGCAAATCACTCTGACCCTGTGCCTCATGGGAAAAGTTCAGCCGGAACTGCCAAGCCATGCCTTCCCTGGACCGGAACAAGCTTCCTAGAACCGGTTTCTGGCATTTCAGCCGTCTTCAGCCAGGCTTGCTTGAATCCAGTGGCAAAGTGAGCAAGGGACTCACGTCTGAGCATACCCTGCCAACTTATGGCGAACAAAGCGGTACAAAAGGGGGTGGTGATGGACGGAGCATCAGAACCAATCAAACACTCACACCCAGTCAACAGATCTGGGTTTGATCCATCACCGTTCTTTAGCCCACTCTGCCACCCCAGTTCAGACATGGCCATATGCAAATCAGTCTGACCCTGTGCCTCATGGGAACAGTCCAGCCCGAACTGCCAAGCAAAGCCTTCTCTGGACCGGAAACAAGCTTCCTAGGACCGGTTTCTGGCATTTCAGCCGTCTTCAGCCAGGCTTGCTTGAATCCAGTGGCAAAGTGAGCAAGGGAATCAAGTCTGAGCATAACCTGCCAACTTATGGCGAACAAAGCGGTACAAAAGGGGGTGGTGATGGACGGAGCATCAGAACCAATCAAACACTCACACCCAGTCAACAGATCTGGGTTTGATCCATCACCGTTCTTTAGCCCACTCTGCCACCCCAGTTCAGACATGGCCAAATGCAAATCAGTCTGACCCTGTGCCTCATGGGAACAGTCCAGCCCGAACTGCCAAGCCATGCCTTCCCTGGACCGGAAACAAGCTTCCTAGGACCGGTTTCTGGCATTTCAGCCGTCTTCAGCCAGGCTTGCTTGAATCCAGTGGCAAAGTGAGCAAGGGACTCACGTCTGAGCATACCCTGCCAACTTATGGCGAACAAAGCGGTACAAAAGGGGGTGGTGATGGACGGAGCATCAGAACCAATCAAACACTCACACCCAATCAACAGATCTGGGTTTGATCCATCACCGTTCTTTAGCCCACTCTGCCACCCCAGTTCAGACATTGCCATATGCAAATCAGTCTGACCCTGTGCCTCATGGGAACAGTCCAGCCCGAACTGCCAAGACATGCCTTCCCTGGACCGTAAACAAGCTTCCTAGGACCGGTTTCTGGCATTTCAGCTGTCTTCAGCCAGGCTTGCTTGAATCCAGTGGCAAAGTGAGCAAGGGACTCACGTCTGAGCATACCCTGCCAACTTATGGCGAACAAAGCGGTACAAAAGGGGGTGGTAATGGACGGAGCATCAGAACCAATCAAACACTCACACCCAGTCAACAGATCTGGGTTTGATCCATCACCGTTCTTTAGCCCACTCTGCCACCCCAGTTCAGACATGGCCATATGCAAATCACTCTGACCCTGTGCCTCATGGGAACAGTCCAGCCCGAACTGCCAAGCCATGCCTTCCCTGGACCGGAACAAGCTTCCTAAGACCGGTTTCTGGCATTTCAGCCGTCTTCAGCCAGGCTTGCTTGAATCCAGTGGCAAAGTGAGCAAGGGACTCACGTCTGAGCATACCCTGCAAACTTATGGTGAACAAAGCGGTACAAAAGGGGGTGGTGATGGACGGAGCATCAGAACCAATCAAACACTCACACCCAGTCAACAGATCTGGGTTTGATCCATCACCGTTCTTTAGCCCACTCTGCCACCCCAGTTCAGACATGGCCATATGCAAATCAGTCTGACCCTGTGCCTCATGGGAACAGTCCTGCCCAAACTGCCAAGACTTGTCTTCCCTGGACCGGAAACAAGCTTCCTAGGACCGGTTTCTGGCATTTCAGCCGTCTTCAGCCAGGCTTGCTTGAATCCAGTGGCAAAGTGAGCAAGGGACTCACGTCTGAGCATACCCTGCCAACTTATGGCGAACAAAGCGGTACAAAAGGGGGTGGTAATGGACGGAGCATCAGAACCAATCAAACACTCACACCCAGTCAACAGATCTGGGTTTGATCCATCACCGTTCTTTAGCCCACTCTGCCACCCCAGTTCAGACATGGCCATATGCAAATCAGTCTGACCCTGTGCCTCATGGGAACAGTCCCACCAGAACTGCCAAGACATGCCTTCCCTGGACCGTAAACAAGCTTCCTAGGACCGGTTTCTGGCATTTCAGCCGTCTTCAGCCAGGCTTGCTTGAATCCAGTGGCAAAGTGAGCAAGGGACTCACGTCTGAGCATACTCTGCCAACTTATGGCCAACAAAGCGGTACAAAAGGGGGTGGTAATGGACGGAGCATCAGAACCAATCAAACACTCACACCCAGTCAACAGATCTGGGTTTGATCCATCACCGTTCTTTAGCCCACTCTGCCACCCCAGTTCAGACATGGCCATATGCAAATCACTCTGACCCTGTGCCTCATGGGAACAGTCCAGCCCGAACTGCCAAGCCATGCCTTCCCTGGACCGAAACAAGCTTCCTAGGACCGGTTTCTGGCATTTCAGCCGTCTTCAGCCAGGCTTGCTTGAATCCAGTGGCAAAGTGAGCAAGGGACTCACGTCTGAGCATACCCTGCAAACTTATGGTGAACTAAGCGGTACAAAAGGGGGTGGTGATGGACGGAGCATCAGAACCAATCAAACACTCACACCCAGTCAACAGATCTGGGTTTGATCCATCACCGTTCTTTAGCCCACTCTGCCACCCCAGTTCAGACATGGCCATATGCAAATCAGTCTGACCCTGTGCCTCATGGGAACAGTCCCGCCCGAACTGCCAAGACATGCCTTCCCTGGACCGGAAACAAGCTTCCTAGGACCGGTTTCTGGCATTTCAGCCGTCTTCAGCCAGGCTTGCTTGAATCCAGTGGCAAAGTGAGCAAGGGACTCACGTCTGAGCATACCCTGCCAACTTATGGCGAACAAAGCGGTACAAAAGGGGGTGGTAATGGACGGAGCATCAGAACCAATCAAACACTCACACCCAGTCAACAGATCTGGGTTTGATCCATCACCGTTCTTTAGCCCACTCTGCCACCCCAGTTCAGACATGGCCATATGCAAATCACTCTGACCCTGTGCCTCATGGGAACAGTCCAGCCCGAACTGCCAAGCCATGCCTTCCCTGGACCGGAACAAGCTTCCTAGGACCGGTTTCTGGCATTTCAGCCGTCTTCAGCCAGGCTTGCTTGAATCCAGTGGCAAAGTGAGCAAGGGACTCACGTCTGAGCATACCCTGCAAACTTATGGTGAACAAAGTGGTACAAAAGGGGGTGGTGATGGACGGAGCATCAGAACCAATCAAACACTCACACCCAGTCAACAGATCTGGGTTTGATCCATCACCGTTCTTTAGCCCACTCTGCCACCACAGTTCAGACATGGCCATATGCAAATCAGTCTGACCCTGTGCCTCATGGGAACAGTCCAGCCCGAACTGCCAAGCCATGCCTTCCCTGGACCGGAAACAAGCTTCCTAGGACCGGTTTCTGGCATTTCAGCCGTCTTCAGCCAGGCTTGCTTGAATCCAGTGGCAAAGTGAGCAAGGAACTCACGTCTGAGCATACCCTGCCAACTTATGGCGAACAAAGCGGTACAAAAGGGGGTTGTGATGGACGGAGCATCAGAACCAATCAAACTCTCACACCCAGTCAACAGATCTGGGTTTGATCCATCACCGTTCTTTAGCCCACTCTGCCACCCCAGTTCAGACATGGCCATATGCAAATCACTCTGACCCTGTGCCTCATGGGAACAGTCCAGCCCGAACTGCCAAGCCATGCCTTCCCTGGACCGGAACAAGCTTCCTAAGACCGGTTTCTGGCATTTCAGCCGTCTTCAGCCAGGCTTGCTTGAATCCAGTGGCAAAGTGAGCAAGGGACTCACGTCTGAGCATACCCTGCAAACTTATGGTGAACAAAGCGGTACAAAAGGGGGTGGTGATGGACGGAGCATCAGAACCAATCAAACACTCACACCCAGTCAACAGATCTGGGTTTGATCCATCACCGTTCTTTAGCCCACTCTGCCACCCCAGTTCAGACATGGCCATATGCAAATCAGTCTGACCCTGTGCCTCATCGGAACAGTCCCACCCAAACTGCCAAGACTTGTCTTCCCTGGACCGGAAACAAGCTTCCTAGGACCGGTTTCTGGCATTTCAGCCGTCTTCAGCCAGGCTTGCTTGAATCCAGTGGCAAAGTGAGCAAGGGACTCACGTCTGAGCATACCCTGCCAACTTATGGCGAACAAAGCGGTACAAAAGGGGGTGGTAATGGACGGAGCATCAGAACCAATCAAACACTCACACCCAGTCAACAGATCTGGGTTTGATCCATCACCGTTCTTTAGCCCACTCTGCCACCCCAGTTCAGACATGGCCATATGCAAATCAGTCTGACCCTGTGCCTCATGGGAACAGTCCCGCCAGAACTGCCAAGACATGCCTTCCCTGGACCGTAAACAAGCTTCCTAGGACCGGTTTCTGGCATTTCAGCCGTCTTCAGCCAGGCTTGCTTGAATCCAGTGGCAAAGTGAGCAAGGGACTCACGTCTGAGCATACCCTGCCAACTTATGGCCAACAAAGCGGTACAAAAGGGGGTGGTAATGGACGGAGCATCAGAACCAATCAAACACTCACACCCAGTCAACAGATCTGGGTTTGATCCATCACCGTTCTTTAGCCCACTCTGCCACCCCAGTTCAGACATGGCCATATGCAAATCACTCTGACCCTGTGCCTCATGGGAACAGTCCAGCCCGAACTGCCAAGCCATGCCTTCCCTGGACCGGAACAAGCTTCCTAGGACCGGTTTCTGGCATTTCAGCCATCTTCAGCCAGGCTTGCTTGAATCCAGTGGCAAAGTGAGCAAGGGACTCACGTCTGAGCATACCCTGCAAACTTATGGTGAACTAAGCGGTACAAAAGGGGGTGGTGATGGACGGAGCATCAGAACCAATCAAACACTCACACCCAGTCAACAGATCTGGGTTTGATCCATCACCGTTCTTTAGCCCACTCTGCCACCCCAGTTCAGACATGGCCATATTCAAATCAGTCTGACCCTGTGCCTCATGGGAACAGTCCCGCCCGAACTGCCAAGACATGCCTTCCCTGGACCGGAAACAAGCTTCCTAGGACCGGTTTCTGGCATTTCAGCCGTCTTCAGCCAGGCTTGCTTGAATCCAGTGGCAAAGTGAGCAAGGGACTCACGTCTGAGCATACCCTGCCAACTTATGGCGAACAAAGCGGTACAAAAGGGGGTGGTAATGGACGGAGCATCAGAACCAATCAAACACTCACACCCAGTCAACAGATCTGGGTTTGATCCATCACCGTTCTTTAGCCCACTCTGCCACCCCAGTTCAGACATGGCCATATGCAAATCACTCTGACCCTGTGCCTCATGGGAACAGTCCAGCCCGAACTGCCAAGCCATGCCTTCCCTGGACCGGAACAAGCTTCCTAGGACCGGTTTCTGGCATTTCAGCCGTCTTCAGCCAGGCTTGCTTGAATCCAGTGGCAAAGTGAGCAAGGGACTCACGTCTGAGCATACCCTGCAAACTTATGGTGAACAAAGTGGTACAAAAGGGGGTGGTGATGGACGGAGCATCAGAACCAATCAAACACTCACACCCAGTCAACAGATCTGGGTTTGATCCATCACCGTTCTTTAGCCCACTCTGCCACCACAGTTCAGACATGGCCATATGCAAATCAGTCTGACCCTGTGCCTCATGGGAACAGTCCAGCCCGAACTGCCAAGCCATGCCTTCCCTGGACCGGAAACAAGCTTCCTAGGACCGGTTTCTGGCATTTCAGCCGTCTTCAGCCAGGCTTGCTTGAATCCAGTGGCAAAGTGAGCAAGGAACTCACGTCTGAGCATACCCTGCCAACTTATGGCGAACAAAGCGGTACAAAAGGGGGTTGTGATGGACGGAGCATCAGAACCAATCAAACTCTCACACCCAGTCAACAGATCTGGGTTTGATCCATCACCGTTCTTTAGCCCACTCTGCCACCCCAGTTCAGACATGGCCATATGCAAATCAGTCCGACCCTGTGCCTCATGGGAACAGTCCAGCCCGAACTGCCAAGTCATGCCTTCCCTGGACCGGAAACAAGCTTCCTAGGACTGGTTTCTGGCATTTCAGCCATCTTCAGCCAGGCTTGCTTGAATCCAGTGGCAAAGTGAGCAAGGGACTCACGTCTGAGCATACCCTGCCAACTTATGGCGAACAAAGCGGTACAAAAGGGGGTGGTGATGGATGGAGCATCAGAACCAATCAAACACTCACACCCAGTCAACAGATCTGGGTTTGATCCATCACCGTTCTTTAGCCCACTCTGCCACCCCACTTCAGACATGGCCATACGCAAATCAGTCTGACCCTGTGCCTCATGGGAACAGTCCCGCCCGAACTGCCAAGACATGCCTTCCCTGGACCGGAAACAAGCTTCCTAGGACCGGTTTCTGGCATTTCAGCCGTCTTCAGCCAGGCTTGCTTTAATCCAGTGGCAAAGTGAGCAAGGGACTCACGTCTGAGCATACCCTGCCAACTTATGGCGAACAAAGCGGTACAAAAGGGGGTGGTAATGGACGGAGCATCAGAACCAATCAAACACTCACACCCAGTCAACAGATCTGGGTTTGATCCATCACCGTTCTTTAGCCCACTCTGCCACCCCAGTTCAGACATGGCCATATGCAAATCACTCTGACCCTGTGCCTCATGGGAACAGTCCAGCCCGAACTGCCAAGCCATGCCTTCCCTGGACCGGAACAAGCTTCCTAGGACCGGTTTCTGGCATTTCAGCCGTCTTCAGCCAGGCTTGCTTGAATCCAGTGGCAAAGTGAGCAAGGGACTCACGTCTGAGCATACCCTGCAAACTTATGGTGAACAAAGTGGTACAAAAGGGGGTGGTGATGGACGGAGCATCAGAACCAATCAAACACTCACACCCAGTCAACAGATCTGGGTTTGATCCATCACCGTTCTTTAGCCCACTCTGCCACCCCAGTTCAGACATGGCCATATGCAAATCAGTCTGACCCTGTGCCTCATGGGAACAGTCCAGCCCGAACTGCCAAGCCATGCCTTCCCTGGACCGGAAACAAGCTTCCTAGGACCGGTTTCTGGCATTTCAGCCGTCTTCAGCCAGGCTTGCTTGAATCCAGTGGCAAAGTGAGCAAGGAACTCACGTCTGAGCATACCCTGCCAACTTATGGCGAACAAAGCGGTACAAAAGGGGGTTGTGATGGACGGAGCATCAGAACCAATCAAACTCTCACACCCAGTCAACAGATCTGGGTTTGATCCATCACCGTTCTTTAGCCCACTCTGCCACCCCAGTTCAGACATGGCCATATGCAAATCAGTCTGACCCTGTGCCTCATGGGAACAGTCCAGCCCGAACTGCCAAGTCATGCCTTCCCTGGACGGGAAACAAGCTTCCTAGGACCGGTTTCTGGCATTTCAGCCATCTTCAGCCAGGCTTGCTTGAATCCAGTGGCAAAGTGAGCAAGGGACTCACGTCTGAGCATACCCTGCCAACTTATGGCGAACAAAGCGGTACAAAAGGGGGTGGTGATGGATGGAGCATCAGAACCAATCAAACACTCACACCCAGTCAACAGATCTGGGTTTGATCCATCACCGTTCTTTAGCCCACTCTGCCACCCCAGTTCAGACATGGCCATATGCAAATCAGTCTGACCCTGTGCCTTATGGGAACAGTCCAGCCCGAACTGCCAAGCCATGCCTTCCCTGGACCGGAAACAAGCTTCCTAGGACCGGTTTCTGGCATTTCAGCCGTCTTCAGCCAGGCTTGCTTGAATCCAGTGGCAAAGTGAGCAAGGGACTCACGTCTGAGCATACCCTGCCAACTTATGGCGAACAAAGCGGTACAAAAGGGGGTGGTGATGGACGGAGCATCGGAACCAATTAAACACTCACACCCAGTCAACAGATCTGGGTTTGATCCATCACCGTTCTTTAGCCCACTCTGCCACCCCAGTTCAGACATGGCCATATGCAAATCACTCTGACCCTGTGCCTCATGGGAACAGTCCAGCCCGAACTGCCAAGCCATGCCTTCCCTGGACCGGAACAAGCTTCCTAGGACCGGTTTCTGGCATTTCAGCCGTCTTCAGCCAGGCTTGCTTGAATCCAGTGGCAAAGTGAGCAAGGGACTCACGTCTGAGCATACCCTGCAAACTTATGGTGAACAAAGTGGTACAAAAGGGGGTGGTGATGGACGGAGCATCAGAACCAATCAAACACTCACACCCAGTCAACAGATCTGGGTTTGATCCATCACCGTTCTTTAGCCCACTCTGCCACCACAGTTCAGACATGGCCATATGCAAATCAGTCTGACCCTGTGCCTCATGGGAACAGTCCAGCCCGAACTGCCAAGCCATGCCTTCCCTGGACCGGAAACAAGCTTCCTAGGACCGGTTTCTGGCATTTCAGCCGTCTTCAGCCAGGCTTGCTTGAATCCAGTGGCAAAGTGAGCAAGGAACTCACGTCTGAGCATACCCTGCCAACTTATGGCGAACAAAGCGGTACAAAAGGGGGTTGTGATGGACGGAGCATCAGAACCAATCAAACTCTCACACCCAGTCAACAGATCTGGGTTTGATCCATCCCCGTTCTTTAGCCCACTCTGCCACCCCAGTTCAGACATGGCCATATGCAAATCACTCTGACCCTGTGCCTCATGGGAACAGTCCAGCCCGAACTGCCAAGCCATGCCTTCCCTGGACCGGAACAAGCTTCCTAAGACCGGTTTCTGGCATTTCAGCCGTCTTCAGCCAGGCTTGCTTGAATCCAGTGGCAAAGTGAGCAAGGGACTCACGTCTGAGCATACCCTGCAAACTTATGGTGAACAAAGCGGTACAAAAGGGGGTGGTGATGGACGGAGCATCAGAACCAATCAAACACTCACACCCAGTCAACAGATCTGGGTTTGATCCATCACCGTTCTTTAGCCCACTCTGCCACCCCAGTTCAGACATGGCCATATGCAAATCAGTCTGACCCTGTGCCTCATCGGAACAGTCCCACCCAAACTGCCAAGACTTGTCTTCCCTGGACCGGAAACAAGCTTCCTAGGACCGGTTTCTGGCATTTCAGCCGTCTTCAGCCAGGCTTGCTTGAATCCAGTGGCAAAGTGAGCAAGGGACTCACGTCTGAGCATACCCTGCCAACTTATGGCGAACAAAGCGGTACAAAAGGGGGTGGTAATGGACGGAGCATCAGAACCAATCAAACACTCACACCCAGTCAACAGATCTGGGTTTGATCCATCACCGTTCTTTAGCCCACTCTGCCACCCCAGTTCAGACATGGCCATATGCAAATCAGTCTGACCCTGTGCCTCATGGGAACAGTCCCGCCAGAACTGCCAAGACATGCCTTCCCTGGACCGTAAACAAGCTTCCTAGGACCGGTTTCTGGCATTTCAGCCGTCTTCAGCCAGGCTTGCTTGAATCCAGTGGCAAAGTGAGCAAGGGACTCACGTCTGAGCATACCCTGCCAACTTATGGCCAACAAAGCGGTACAAAAGGGGGTGGTAATGGACGGAGCATCAGAACCAATCAAACACTCACACCCAGTCAACAGATCTGGGTTTGATCCATCACCGTTCTTTAGCCCACTCTGCCACCCCAGTTCAGACATGGCCATATGCAAATCACTCTGACCCTGTGCCTCATGGGAACAGTCCAGCCCGAACTGCCAAGCCATGCCTTCCCTGGACCGGAACAAGCTTCCTAGGACCGGTTTCTGGCATTTCAGCCATCTTCAGCCAGGCTTGCTTGAATCCAGTGGCAAAGTGAGCAAGGGACTCACGTCTGAGCATACCCTGCAAACTTATGGTGAACTAAGCGGTACAAAAGGGGGTGGTGATGGACGGAGCATCAGAACCAATCAAACACTCACACCCAGTCAACAGATCTGGGTTTGATCCATCACCGTTCTTTAGCCCACTCTGCCACCCCAGTTCAGACATGGCCATATTCAAATCAGTCTGACCCTGTGCCTCATGGGAACAGTCCCGCCCGAACTGCCAAGACATGCCTTCCCTGGACCGGAAACAAGCTTCCTAGGACCGGTTTCTGGCATTTCAGCCGTCTTCAGCCAGGCTTGCTTGAATCCAGTGGCAAAGTGAGCAAGGGACTCACGTCTGAGCATACCCTGCCAACTTATGGCGAACAAAGCGGTACAAAAGGGGGTGGTAATGGACGGAGCATCAGAACCAATCAAACACTCACACCCAGTCAACAGATCTGGGTTTGATCCATCACCGTTCTTTAGCCCACTCTGCCACCCCAGTTCAGACATGGCCATATGCAAATCACTCTGACCCTGTGCCTCATGGGAACAGTCCAGCCCGAACTGCCAAGCCATGCCTTCCCTGGACCGGAACAAGCTTCCTAGGACCGGTTTCTGGCATTTCAGCCGTCTTCAGCCAGGCTTGCTTGAATCCAGTGGCAAAGTGAGCAAGGGACTCACGTCTGAGCATACCCTGCAAACTTATGGTGAACAAAGTGGTACAAAAGGGGGTGGTGATGGACGGAGCATCAGAACCAATCAAACACTCACACCCAGTCAACAGATCTGGGTTTGATCCATCACCGTTCTTTAGCCCACTCTGCCACCACAGTTCAGACATGGCCATATGCAAATCAGTCTGACCCTGTGCCTCATGGGAACAGTCCAGCCCGAACTGCCAAGCCATGCCTTCCCTGGACCGGAAACAAGCTTCCTAGGACCGGTTTCTGGCATTTCAGCCGTCTTCAGCCAGGCTTGCTTGAATCCAGTGGCAAAGTGAGCAAGGAACTCACGTCTGAGCATACCCTGCCAACTTATGGCGAACAAAGCGGTACAAAAGGGGGTTGTGATGGACGGAGCATCAGAACCAATCAAACTCTCACACCCAGTCAACAGATCTGGGTTTGATCCATCACCGTTCTTTAGCCCACTCTGCCACCCCAGTTCAGACATGGCCATATGCAAATCAGTCTGACCCTGTGCCTCATGGGAACAGTCCAGCCCGAACTGCCAAGTCATGCCTTCCCTGGACCGGAAACAAGCTTCCTAGGACCGGTTTCTGGCATTTCAGCCATCTTCAGCCAGGCTTGCTTGAATCCAGTGGCGAAGTGAGCAAGGGACTCACGTCTGAGCATACCCTGCCAACTTATGGCAAACAAAGCGGTACAAAAGGGGGTGGTGATGGATGGAGCATCAGAACCAATCAAACACTCACACCCAGTCAACAGATCTGGGTTTGATCCATCACCGTTCTTTAGCCCACTCTGCCACCCCACTTCAGACATGGCCATACGCAAATCAGTCTGACCCTGTGCCTCATGGGAACAGTCCCGCCCGAACTGCCAAGACATGCCTTCCTTGGACCGGAAACAAGCTTCCTAGGACCGGTTTCTGGCATTTCAGCCGTCTTCAGCCAGGCTTGCTTTAATCCAGTGGCAAAGTGAGCAAGGGACTCACGTCTGAGCATACCCTGCCAACTTATGGCGAACAAAGCGGTACAAAAGGGGGTGGTAATGGACGGAGCATCAGAACCAATCAAACACTCACACCCAGTCAACAGATCTGGGTTTGATCCATCACCGTTCTTTAGCCCACTCTGCCACCCCAGTTCAGACATGGCCATATGCAAATCACTCTGACCCTGTGCCTCATGGGAACAGTCCAGCCCGAACTGCCAAGCCATGCCTTCCCTGGACCGGAACAAGCTTCCTAGGACCGGTTTCTGGCATTTCAGCCGTCTTCAGCCAGGCTTGCTTGAATCCAGTGGCAAAGTGAGCAAGGGACTCACGTCTGAGCATACCCTGCAAACTTATGGTGAACAAAGTGGTACAAAAGGGGGTGGTGATGGACGGAGCATCAGAACCAATCAAACACTCACACCCAGTCAACAGATCTGGGTTTGATCCATCACCGTTCTTTAGCCCACTCTGCCACCCCAGTTCAGACATGGCCATATGCAAATCAGTCTGACCCTGTGCCTCATGGGAACAGTCCAGCCCGAACTGCCAAGCCATGCCTTCCCTGGACCGGAAACAAGCTTCCTAGGACCGGTTTCTGGCATTTCAGCCGTCTTCAGCCAGGCTTGCTTGAATCCAGTGGCAAAGTGAGCAAGGAACTCACGTCTGAGCATACCCTGCCAACTTATGGCGAACAAAGCGGTACAAAAGGGGGTTGTGATGGACGGAGCATCAGAACCAATCAAACTCTCACACCCAGTCAACAGATCTGGGTTTGATCCATCACCGTTCTTTAGCCCACTCTGCCACCCCAGTTCAGACATGGCCATATGCAAATCAGTCTGACCCTGTGCCTCATGGGAACAGTCCAGCCCGAACTGCCAAGTCATGCCTTCCCTGGACCGGAAACAAGCTTCCTAGGACCGGTTTCTGGCATTTCAGCCATCTTCAGCCAGGCTTGCTTGAATCCAGTGGCAAAGTGAGCAAGGGACTCACGTCTGAGCATACCCTGCCAACTTATGGCGAACAAAGCGGTACAAAAGGGGGTGGTGATGGATGGAGCATCAGAACCAATCAAACACTCACACCCAGTCAACAGATCTGGGTTTGATCCATCACCGTTCTTTAGCCCACTCTGCCACCCCAGTTCAGACATGGCCATATGCAAATCAGTCTGACCCTGTGCCTTATGGGAACAGTCCAGCCCGAACTGCCAAGCCATGCCTTCCCTGGACCGGAAACAAGCTTCCTAGGACCGGTTTCTGGCATTTCAGCCGTCTTCAGCCAGGCTTGCTTGAATCCAGTGGCAAAGTGAGCAAGGGACTCACGTCTGAGCATACCCTGCCAACTTATGGCGAACAAAGCGGTACAAAAGGGGGTGGTGATGGACAGAGCATCGGAACCAATTAAACACTCACACCCAGTCAACAGATCTGGGTTTGATCCATCACCGTTCTTTAGCCCACTCTACCACCCCAGTTCAGACATGGCCATATGCAAATCAGTCTGACCTTGTGCCTCATGGGAACAGTCCAGCCCGAACTGCCAAGCCATGCCTTCCCTGGACCGGAAACAAGCTTCCTAGGACCGGTTTCTGGCATTTCAGCCGTCTTCAGTCAGGCTTGCTTGAATCCAGTGGCAAAGTGAGCAAGGGACTCACGTCTGAGCATACCCTGCCAACTTATGGCGAACAAAGCGGTACAAAAGGGGGTGGTGATGGACGGAGCATCAGAACCAATCAAACACTCACACCCAGTCAACAGATCTGGTTTTGATCCATCACCGTTCTTTAGCCCACTCTGCCACCCCAGTTCAGACATGGCCATATGCAAATCAGTCTGACCCTGTGCCTCATGGGAACAGTCCAGCCCGAACTGCCAAGCCATGCCTTCGCTGGACCGGAAACAAGCTTCCTAGGACCGGTATCTGGCATTTCAGCCGTCTTCAGCCAGGCTTGCTTGAATCCAGTGGCAAAGTGAGCAAGGTACTCACGTCTGAGCATACCCTGCAATTTTATGGTGAACAAAGTGGTACAAAAGGGGGTGGTGATGGACGGAGCATCAGAACCAATCAAACACTCACACCCAGTCAACAGATCTGGGTTTGATCCATCACCGTTCTTTAGCCCACTTTGCCACCCCAGTTCAGACATGGCCATATGCAAATCAGTCTGACCCTGTGCCTCATGGGAACAGTCCAGCCCGAACTGCCAAGCCATGCCTTCCCTGGACCGGAAACAAGCTTCCTAGGACCGGTTTCTGGCATTTCAGCCGTCTTCAGCCAGGCTTGCTTGAATCCAGTGGCAAAGTGAGCAAGGGACTCACGTCTGAGCATACCCTGCCAACTTATGGCGAACAAAGCGGTACAAAAGGGGGTGGTGATGGACGGAGCATCAGAACCAATTAAAAACTCACACCCAGTCAACAGATCTGGGTTTGATCCATCACCGTTCTTTAGCCCACTCTACCACCCCAGTTCAGACATGGCCATATGCAAATCAGTCTGACCTTGTGCCTCATGGGAACAGTCCACCCGAACTGCCAAGCCATGCCTTCCCTGGACCGGAAACAAGCTTCCTAGGACCGGTTTCTGGCATTTCAGCCGTCTTCAGCCAGGCTTGCTTGAATCCAGTGGCAAAGTGAGCAAGGGACTCACGTCTGAGCATACCCTGCCAACTTATGGCGAACAAAGCGGTACAAAAGGGGGTGGTGATGGACGGAGCATCAGAACCAATCAAACACTCACACCCAGTCAACAGATCTGGGTTTGATCCATCACCGTTCTTTAGCCCACTCTGCCACCCCAGTTCAGACATGGCCATATGCAAATCAGTCTGACCCTGTGCCTCATGGGAACAGTCCAGCCCGAACTGCCAAGCCATGCCTTCGCTGGACCGGAAACAAGCTTCCTAGGACCGGTTTCTGGCATTTCAGCCGTCTTCAGCCAGGCTTGCTTGAATCCAGTGGCAAAGTGAGCAAGGGACTCACGTCTGAGCATACCCTGCCAACTTATGGCGAACAAAGCGGTTCAAAAGGGGGTGGTAATGGACGGAGCATCAGAACCAATCAAACACTCACACCCAGTCAACAGATCTGGGTTTGATCCATCACCGTTCTTTAGCCCACTCTGCCACCCCAGTTCAGACATGGCCATATGCAAATCACTCTGACCCTGTGCCTCATGGGAACAGTCCAGCCCGAACTGCCAAGCCATGCCTTCCCTGGACCGGAACAAGCTTCCTAGAACCGGTTTCTGGCATTTCAGCCGTCTTCAGCCAGGCTTGCTTGAATCCAGTGGCAAAGTGAGCAAGGGACTCACGTCTGAGCATAGCCTGCAAACTTATGGTGAACAAAGTGGTACAAAAGGGGGTGGTGATGGACGGAGCATCAGAACCAATCAAACACTCACACCCAGTCAACAGATCTGGGTTTGATCCATCACCGTTCTTTAGCCCACTCTGCCACCCCAGTTCAGACATGGCCATATGCAAATCAGTCTGACCCTGTGCCTCATGGGAACAGTCCAGCCCGAACTGCCAAGCCATGCCTTCCCTGGACCGGAAACAAGCTTCCTAGGACCGGTTTCTGGCATTTCAGCCGTCTTCAGCCAGGCTTGCTTGAATCCAGTGGCAAAGTGAGCAAGGAACTCACGTCTGAGCATACCCTGCCAACTTATGGCGAACAAAGCGGTACAAAAGGGGGTTGTGATGGACGGAGCATCAGAACCAATCAAACTCTCACACCCAGTCAACAGATCTGGGTTTGATCCATCACCGTTCTTTAGCCCACTCTGCCACCCCAGTTCAGACATGGCCATATGCAAATCAGTCTGACCCTGTGGCTCATGGGAACAGTCCAGCCCGAACTGCCAAGCCATGCCTTCTCTGGACCGGAAACAAGCTTCCTAGGACCGGTATCTGGCATTTCAGCCGTCTTCAGCCAGGCTTGCTTGAATCCAGTGGCAAAGTGAGCAAGGGACTCACGTCTGAGCATACCCTGCCAACTTATGGCGAACAAAGCGGTACAAAAGGGGGTGGTGATGGACGGAGCATCAGAACCAATCAAACACTCACACCCAGTCAACAGATCTGGGTTTGATCCTTCACCTGTTCTTTAGCCCACTCTGCCACCCCAGTTCAGACATGGCCATATGCAAATCAGTCTGACCCTGTGCCTCATGGGAACAGTCCAGCCCGAACTGCCAAGCCATGCCTTCCCTGGACCGGAAACAAGCTTCCTAGGACCGGTTTCTGGCATTTCAGCCGTCTTCAGCCAGGCTTGCTTGAATCCAGTGGCAAAGTGAGCAAGGGACTCACGTCTGAGCATACCCTGCCAACTTATGGCGAACAAAGCGGTACAAAAGGTGGTGGTGATGGACGGAGCATAAGAACTAATCAAACACTCACACCCAGTCAACAGATCTGGGTTTGATCCATCACCGTTTTTTAGCCCACTCTGCCACCCCAGTTCAGACATGGCCATATGTAAATCAGTCTGACCCTGTGCCTCATGGGAACAGTCCAGCCCGAACTGCCAAGCCATGCCTTCCCTGGACCGGAAACAAGCTTCCTAGGACCGGTTTCTGGCATTTCAGCCGTCTTCAGCCAGGCTTGCTTGAATCCAGTGGCAAAGTGAGCAAGGGACTCACGTCTGAGCATACCCTGCCAACTTATGGCGAACAAAGCGGTACAAAAGGGGGTGGTGATGGACGGAGCATCAGAACCAATCAAACACTCACACCCAGTCAACAGATCTGGGTTTGATCCATCACCGTTCTTTAGCCCACTCTGCCACCCCAGTTCAGACATGGCCATATGCAAATCAGTCTGACCTTGTGCCTTATGGGAACAGTCCAGCCCGAACTGCCAAGCCATGCCTTCCCTGGACCTGAAACAAGCTTCCTAGGACCGGTTTCTGGCATTTCAGCCGTCTTCAGCCAGGCTTGCTTGAATCCAGTGGCAAAGTGAGCAAGGGACTCACGTCTGAGCATACCCTGCACACTTATGGCGAACAAAGCGGTACAAAAGGGGGTGGTGATGGACGGAGCATCAGAACCAATTAAACACTCACACCCAGTCAACAGATCTGGGTTTGATCCATCACCGTTCTTTAGCCCACTCTGCCACCCCAGTTCAGACATGGCCATATGCAAATCAGTCTGACCTTGTGCCTCATGGGAACAGTCCAGCCCGAACTGCCAAGCATTGCCTTCGCTGGACCGGAAACAAGCTTCCTAGGACCGCTATCTGGCATTTCAGCCGTCTTCAGCCAGGCTTGCTTGAATCCAGTGGCAAAGTGAGCAAGGGACTCACGTCTGAGCATACCCTGCCAACTTATGCCGAACAAAGCGGTACAAAAGGGGGTGGTGATGGACGGAGCATCAGAACCAATCAAACACTCACACCCAGTCAACAGATCTGGGTTTGATCCATCACCGTTCTTTAGCCCACTCTGCCACCCCAGTTCAGACATGGCCATATGCAAATCAGTCTGACCCTGTGCCTCATGGGAACAGTCCAGCCCGAACTGCCAAGCCATGCCTTCCCTGGACCGGAAACAAGCTTCCTAGGACCGGTATCTGGCATTTCAGCTGTCTTCAGCCAGGCTTGCTTGAATCCAGTGGCAAAGTGAGCAAGGGACTCACGTCTGAGCATACCCTGCCAACTTATGGTGAACAAAGCGGTACAAAAGGGGGTGGTGATGGACGGAGCATCAGAACCAATCAAACACTCACACCCAGTCAACAGATCTGGGTTTGATCCATCACCGTTCTTTAGCCCACTCTGCCACCCCAGTTCAGACATGGCCATATGCAAATCAGTCTGACCTTGTGCCTCATGGGAACAGTCCAGCCCGAACTGCCAAGCCATGCCTTCCCTGGACCGGAAACAAGCTTCCTAGGACCGGTTTCTGGCATTTCAGCCATCTTCAGCCAGGCTTGCTTGAATCCAGTGGCAAAGTGAGCGAGGGACTCACGTCTGAGCATACCCTGCCAGCTTATGGCGAACAAAGCGGTACAAAAGGGGGTGGTGTTGGACGGAGCATCAGAACCAATCAAACACTCACACCCAGTCAACAGATCTGGGTTTGATCCATCACCGTTCTTTAGCCTTTTCTGCCACCCCAGTTCAGACATGGCCATATGCAAATCAGTCTGACCCTGTGCCTCATGGGAACAGTCCAGCCCGAACTGCCAAGCCATGCCTTCCCTGGACCGGAAACAAGCTTCCTAGGACCGGTTTCTGGCATTTCAGCCGTCTTCAGCCAGGCTTGCTTGAATCCAGTGGCAAAGTGAGCAAGGGACCCACGTCTGAGCATACCCTGCCAACTTATGGCGAACAAAGCGGTACAAAAGGGGGTGGTGATGGACGGAGCATCAGAACCAATCAAACACTCACACCCAGTCAACAGATCTGGGTTTGATCCATCACCGTTCTTTAGCCCACTCTGCCACCCCAGTTCAGACATGGCCATATGCAAATCAGTCTGACACTGTGGCTCATGGGAACAGTCCAGCCCGAACTGCCAAGCCATGCCTTCCCTGGACCGGAAACAAGCTTACTAGGACCGGTTTCTGGCATTTCAGCCGTCTTCAGCCAGGCTTGCTTGAATCCAGTGGCAAAGTGAGCAAGGGACTCACGTCTGAGCATACCCTGCCAACTTATGGCGAACAAAGCGGTACAAAAGGGGGTGGTGTGCACAGGTGTCCCTGGTAAGTATATGTGTGTTGCATCCGTATAATAGTGCTTAATTGTGCTTCCAAAGTTGGTCGCATCCCCATGGGCACTCCGGTATTCCTGATATCAGGACTTAAGAAAGTTTCACAACATAAAATTGATTTTTCACGTATTTCTTTATTTCTACTTCCGTTCTCACTTCATTGAAATTCTCTTCATTTCAATTCATTTATGAAGCTTCCTGAATTTTTATCATTACATCTTTGAGGCTCCTATGCATTTCGGGTTACTCATCCTTCTTCAGGGAGCATCACTACAAAAAATCATAGCACACATACTTTTCGCGAGATATTATGCATTCTGTTATTTCAGTTATATATACTTCAATCAGCAGCCATGATATAGTCACATTATAATTATATACACTGTTAAATTTAATCTAAATTTATAAACAATCTATTTCACAGTTAATCACCCTGTGGTATACCCGTGAATATTGCTTCTGTCGACCTATAGTGTAATATGGTGCGTGTTACGTTATTGTGGTGATATGTGGATTTGTCAAGAGTATCCGCATGTTCACTTGTGTCCAAATCCCATGAGCTTAAATGGTTTACTCACGATACTACAAAAGACACACTATTGATGGACGGAATGCAGAACAAATCAAAACATTCTCCCCCAGTCAAGAGATCT
This sequence comes from Triturus cristatus, assembly GCF_964204655.1. Classification (NCBI taxonomy): domain Eukaryota; kingdom Metazoa; phylum Chordata; class Amphibia; order Caudata; family Salamandridae; genus Triturus; species Triturus cristatus. Next base: position 302,386,738 of record NC_140579.1, on the reverse strand, counting down.
CGGTTAAATCCATCATTCTTTTGCTCACTATGCCACCCCAGTTTAGACATGGCCATATGCAAATCAGTCTTGAACCTGTGCCTCATGGGAACAGTCCAAACCGAACTGCCAAGCCAGGTCCTCCCTGGACCGGAAACAAGCATCCTAGGACCGGTTTCGGGGTTTCACCCCTCTTCAGCCAGAATAGCTTGATTCCAGTGGCACAGTGAGCCCAGGACTCACGTTTGAGCATACCTGGCGCACCTAGGGCGAAAAAGCTAAAGGCACACAATTGATGGACGGAATGCAGAACAAATCAAAACATTCACCCCCAGTCAAAAGATCTGGGTTAAATCCATCATTCTTTTGCTCACTATGCGACCCCAGTTTAGACCTGGCCATATGCAAATCAGTCTTGACCCTGTGCCTCATGGGAACAGTCCAGCCCGAACTGCCAAGCCATGCCTTCCCTGGACCGGAAACAAGCTTCCTAGGACCGGTTTCTGGCATTTCAGCCGTCTTCAGCCAGGCTTGCTTGAATCCAGTGGCAAAGTGAGCAAGGGACTCACGTCTGAGCATACCCTGCCAACTTATGGCGAACAAAGCGGTACAAAAGGGGGTGGTGATGGACGGAGCATCAGAACCAATCAAACACTCACAACCAGTCAACAGATCTGGGTTTGATCCATCACCGTTCTTTAGCCCACTCTGCCACCCCAGTTCAGACATGGCCATATGCAAATCAGTCTGACCCTGTGGCTCATGGGAACAGTCCAGCCCGAACTGCCAAGCCATGCCTTCCCTGGACCGGAAACAAGCTTCCTAGGACCGGTTTCTGGCATTTCAGCCATCTTCAGCCAGGCTTGCTTGAATCCAGTGGCAAAGTGAGCAAGGGACTCACGTCTGAGCATACCCTGCCCACTTATGGCGAACAAAGCGGTACAAAAGGGGGTGGTGTGCACAGGTGTCCCTGGCCAGTATATGTTTGTTGCATCCGTATAATAGTGCTTAATTGTGCTTCCAAAGTTGGTCGCATCCCCATGGGCACTCCGGTATTCCTGATATCAGGACTTAAGAAAGTTTCACAACATAAAATTGATTTTTCACGTATTTCTTTATTTCTACTTCCGTTCTCACTTCATTGAAATTCTCTTCATTTCAATTCATTTATGAAGCTTCCTGAATTTTTATCATTACATCTTTGTAGCTCCTATGCATTTCGGGCTACTCATCCTTCTTCAGGGAGCATCACTACAAAAAATCATAGCACACATACTTTTCGCGAGATATTATGCATTCTGTTATTTCAGTTATATATACTTCAATCAACAGCCATGAGATAGTCACATTATAATTATATACACTGTTAAATTTAATCTAAATTTATAAACAATCAATTTCACAGTTAATCACCCTGTGGTATACCCGTGAATATTGCTTCTGTCGACCTATAGTGTAATATGGTGCGTGTTACGTTATTGTGGTGATATGTGGATTTGTCAAGAGTATCCGCATGTTCACTGGTGTCCAAATCCCATGAGCTTAAATGGTTTACTCACGATACTACAAAAGACACACTATTGATGGACGGAATGCAGAACAAATCAAAACATTCACCCCCAGTCAAGAGATCTGGGTTAAATCCATCATTCTTTTGCTCACTATGCCACCCCAGTTTAGACATGGCCATATGCAAATCAGTCTTGAACCTGTGCCTCATGGGAACAGTCCAAACCGAACTGCCAAGCCAGGTCCTCCCTGGACCGGAAACAAGCATCCTAGGACCGGTTTCGGGGTTTCACCCCTCTTCAGCCAGAATAGCTTGATTCCAGTGGCACAGTGAGCCCAGGACTCACGTTTGAGCATACCTGGCGCACCTAGGGCGAAAAAGCAAAAGGCACACAATTGATGGACGGAATGCAGAACAAATCAAAACATTCACCCCCAGTCAAAAGATCTGGGTTAAATCCATCATTCTTTTGCTCACTATGCGACCCCAGTTTAGACCTGGCCATATGCAAATCAGTCTTGACCCTGTGCCTCATGGGAACAGTCCAGCCCGAACTGCCAAGCCAGGTCCTCCCTGGACCGGAAACAAGCATCCTAGGACCGGTTTCGGGGTTTCACCCCTCTTCAGTCAGGATAGCTTGATTGCAGTGGCACAGTGAGCCCAGGACTCACGTCTGAGCATACCTGGCACACTTAGGGCGAGAAAGCAAAAGACACACAATTGATGGATGGAATGCAGAACAAATCAAAACATTCACCCCCAGTCAAGAGATCTGGGTTAAATCCATCATTCTTTTGCTCACTATGCCACCCCAGTTTAGACCTGGCCATATGCAAATCAGTCTTGACCCTGTGCCTCATGGGAACAGTCCAGCCTGAACTGCCAAGCAAGGTCCTCCCTGGACCGGAGTCAAGCATCCTTGGACCAGTTTCGGGGTTTCACCCCTCTTCAGCCAGGATAGCTTGACTCCAGTGGCGTAGTGAGCACAGGACCCACGTCCGGGCACATCCCACAGGATCAGAATACACTAAAAAAGTTAGCCAATAATGCGGAAATCAAATGCTCAAAAGAAGATAAAGGGGGAGCATTGGTAATAATGAATTCATCAATATATGAGGCGAAAGTAATGGAACATGTCTCTGACACTACAACAGACATGAAACTAGAGGAAAATCCAACAACACAGCTCGCCAGCATACTAAAGGACATCGTTCAAAAAACATATGATACCGGAGTGATCAGAGAGAAAACGAAGACATTTCTTTTGAAACCAAATCCTAAAAGTCCTACACCGTATATAGTTCCGAAGATCCATAAAAATCTGAAAGATCCACCACTTAGACCGATAGTATCTACACGTGGTAGTTTACATGAACCTGTAGGCCAATTCTTGGACAAATACTTGCAACCTAGCGTAAAGAAAATGAGAACATATGTGAAGGATACTACAGACTTCATATTGAAACTACAAAGTATCAAGATCAATAAAGAAGAGAAGATGATTTTGTGTACAGCTGATTATACACGTCAATTCCTCATCTTCAAGGTATTGAAGCTATAGAACAAGCTCTAACAAACACGGAGTTAGAACCATCGATGCAAGTATTTCTGATGGAGTTGATGCATTTTACTCTATACCAGAGTTATTTTAAATGGAAATACGACTGGTATCTTCAATTAACGGGTACATCCATGGGCAATTGTGCTGCGCCTGCATATGCTAATATCTTTATGCAAAGGATTGAGGAAGACCACATACTATCCAAACCAGAATGGCAGGATAACATTAGGTTATTTTTGCGATATATTGACGATATTTTTATCCTTTGGAAAGTAACACATAATGATCTAAAGAAGGCACTGCTGACATTAAACACCATAGATGACCAAATACAATTCACGTCGGAAATATCAGAAAGCAGGAATACTTTCTTAGACGTGGAGGTCACTTTAACCAACAAAGGATTAGAAACTGATATATTTCAAAAGAAGACAGATAAAAATAACATGCTACATTATAGCAGCTTTCACCAAGCTTCTTTAAAGGAGCATCTACCAATGTCGCAGATGTTAAAAATAAAAAGAATAACATCAGATCCGGAAAAATTGAGAAAAAGAATAGATGAAATGGCAAAAAGATTCCTGGATAGAGGATATCCGGAACCCATTGTAGAGTGGGCTAAACAGTGCTCACTTTCAATTTCAAGAACTGATCTTTTGAAAAATACTACTAAACCAATAAACACCAGAATGGTGATAGTATCAAGATTTTCTAATCTAAGCAGCAGCTTTAAGAGAATAATCAACCACCATTGGCCAATGTTGGGGTTAGAACCAGATTTCAAATCTATGTTCGTACAGCCACCTATGTTCGTATACACCAGGAGTAAAAAGTTTGGAGAAATCTTCAATCAGAAACTAATGACTCCACAAATAGCTAAAGGAACTAGACCATGCATGAACTGTAATAATTGTAATAACATCATAAAAGGAACCAGCATACCACACCTGATGAAGGGATACAACATCAAACTACGCACCTTTGCCATATGTGATACAACTAACTTCATATACCTTTTAAAATGCCCATGTGGCAAAGTTTATGTGGGAAAGACTGAGCGAAAAATTAAGATGCGGATAAATGAACATAAATCTAACATAAGAACAAAGAACATGAAATCAGTTGTTGCTACGCATTTCATGGAACAACAGCACAATATATCGTAACTGAAATTCCTAATATTGGAAACCGTCCAAAAGATGGAAGGAAGAGACAACAATAAACATCTTTTGCGACGAGAAAACTTCTGGATAATGAAGCTGCAATCATACAAGCCATATGGGCTCAATGATCGTATTGAATATGCATGTTATCTTTAATGTAGAAAGGACATTTCATGTCCTCCTGAGTTCTGTGTGCTGGTACCTTTATATGTTCAATCTAAATAACGTCCCGCTTGATTTCATGAGATAATAGTATTGCTTTACTACACTTGAACACCATTGTATATAAATAGTCCATCATCTATGCCTAGTAGGTCAGGACATTACACACTAGAGTAGTCCGTTTGCAATAGTAATTACACCTTGCATGAACTCGTAGAACCGCGAGCAGCGAGTAGAAATTAGAACAGTCAGTTTTTTACATTTACCAAGCTTCACTGAAACCTTGGCAACCGCGAATGACGTGCAGACATCTGATTCGGTATAAGAACCAATCAGAAGTATGGGTTCTCCAAACACGGAAATGCGGAGGTCTAATACTACGCACGAACGCTACGAAGGAGACGCTGGTATGTGACAGCCTACAGAAAAACTAGTAAGCTGATTTTTCGGTGATTATATAAGCTTGGTATAACCTGTTTAGATTACTCCCAGAATTCTAATCGCTGTCACTTCCATTTTAAGACAGCGCAACATGTTGCACGCTTAGTATCGTGAGTAAACCATTTAAGATCATGGGATTTGGACACAAGTGAACCCGCGGATACTCTTGACAAATCCACATATCACCACAATAACGTAACACGCACCATATTACACTATAGGTTGACAGAAGCAATATTCACGGGTATACCACAGGGTGATTAACTGTGAAATAGATTGTTTATGAATTTAGATTAAATTTAACAGTGTATATAAATATAATGTGACTATATCATGGCTGCTGATTGAAGTATATATAACTGGAATAACAGAATGCATAATATCTCACGAAAAGTATGTGTGCTATGATCTTTTGTAGTGATGCTCCCTGAAGAAGGACGAGTTGCCCGAAATGCATAGGAGCTACAAAGATGTAATGATAAAAATTCAGGAAGCTTCATAAATGAATTGAAACGAAGAGAATTTCAATGAAGTGAGAACGGAAGTAGAAATAAAGAAATATGTAAAAAATCAATTTTCTGTTGTGAAACTTTCTGAAGTCCTGATATCAGGCATACCGGAGTGCCCATGGGGATGCGACCAACTAAGCATTCTTTACTGAGACTTCTCAAGGACGGAAGACGCCACCCAGGGAGCACCCAAAAAATTCAAAGAGTGATACACAAAAATTAAAAAACCACAGAGGTAGTGCGCAAGCTACGATTTCATTATCCACATAATAGTCACACTAATGAGGTCCGACGCGGGTGACACTGCGTACGCATTGCACGGGTCATGTCCGGGCCGTGCATATGCTTTGTCATTGAATGCAATGAGGACCGACGCGGGTGACAATGTGTACCCATTGCACAGGTCATGTCCGAGCCGTGCGTACGCTTTGTCATTGAATGCAATGAGGTTCGACGCGGGTGACTATCATGCATACGCGTCGGACAGGCATGGTCCGAGACAGGCGTACGCCTTGGCCATTGAATCGTATGGAGACGGGTGCATGTGTATTTTCAAAATACGCGTTGTACAGTCAGTTGAACGAGCCGGGCACACCCATTGGCTCCGGACTGTCATGGAGACGGATGCGGATTCAAAACTTGTACGAGTTGTGCACTGGAAATTCAGTTGGATGCCTACAACAATGTTGCAATTTCAAGTGTTCCATGAAGGTGAAGATTTGAACGATGCGGAAGGCGTGTACGAGTCGTACTTTTAAATGGATTGGCCAGATTCATAGAATGCAACCGAGTTGGACCTATCACTTGGAACACATGGCACAGATTCTGCCTCTGCAGCACAGATATAAGGCTGGCTGGCCCCCAGGGAGCTCACTTGCCTGCACTACATGCTACTGGACCACATCCCTGCTACCACTGCTGCTGTCTCTGCATCCTCTGGCTCCTGCTATGGCACGATCTCTGGAGAGGGCCCCAGCCTTCACTGAGGAGGAGAACCAGGCCCTGCTGGACGGGCTCCTTCCACAGTACAGCAAGCACTATGGGAAACCAGGGGAGCAGGTGAGTGTGCAGTCCACTGCCTTCCTAATTATGCATGTTGTCTGACTAGCAGTACTAGCAGTGTGTTCACCAGTGGCAAGCATTCTCACTGACTACTTTCATCCCCCAAAGTGTGTAGGTACATGTAATGAATAGGTTTCCTGCTGCTAAAGTGCATTATTGCAAGCTTAAACTATCCAGGCATTGTTAACATGTCAGACATGCAGGTGATTTTTCCTCCCCCATGGTTGCAATACCTGTGTAATTCATTTCCCTTTGTGATGATGACATGTATATACAAATGTGTGCTGCACAAATCTGGGGCATGTGTGTTAATGTACTTTTCACTTTGTCATCCTCACAGGTTGATGCCCACCAGAAGCAGGAGATCTGGCTGACCATCGCCCGGGCTGTTCGTTCTGTGGGGGTCTACAAGCGCCGGATCCGCAACTGCCAGAAGAGGTGGCAGGACCTTCGGGGCTGGACCCGGAGGATAGCTAGAGTCCAGCTGAAGCTGTCACCTCCACGCAGGAGGGGCAGACACCGGACCCTGACTCCCCACATGCTCCGGATACTGGCTGTGGTCTTCCTGGACCTGGATAGGCAGCTGACAGCAGCAGGAAGGGGGTAAGTCCATGCCTAATCTGTGTACTATGTCTGACATGCTAATAGCAGTCTTTTGGCCTGGTCACACTTCCACATTACGTAGGTCTTGTAGTCCAATACTCAGGTCCCTCAATTGTGGGATGCACCCTCCTCATCTGTTCAACAGGTTTGGCCCCTACAGTCTGTTGCTTGTGTCACGAGGGCACTGTGTCCCTGCAGTCAGCTATGCTTCAGCTACCGGTCAGCATCTGTTCCCGTGACTCTGTTGTGTTTTTCATGTGTGGGTCAATTGTTTACACAATGCCTGAGATCTGACATGTCATCTGTGTGTGCCCTTGAGATGTGTTCCAATTGCTGGTCTGACTCGCAACATGTGGCTGGGGTATTCCAAACAAACCCATGCAGCAGGGGACTCCAATTTTGGGGCCTCAGGAGAATGTATATCAAGTATGTCACACTTGCTTAGCCACCTGACTACTGTCCAGGGCCAAACACTGTTTCACGTAGACCTGGCCAGTCATGCCTCCACAAGGGCATTTTGAAACACTCTGTAATCCCACTCCTCCTGTGTATGAATTTGCAGGTCGTGCTTAGTGACATGTGCCCTCAGGTGTCTGCCTCTGTGTCATTAGGGTGTGGCTTGTTGTTATGTACAACTGGGGTGTCCATGATTCAGAGGGTCAGCATGACATCTGAGATTTGACTGTGAGGGACAAGACCTGTGTGACATATAGGTGTGTGATCATCTCACAGCGCACAATAGTGTATGCAACTGTGTCCTTCATGCAGCTGGGTTACATGCATGACAGACTGTGATGTGTTAATGTACAGGGATTTGTGTTTGCAGAGACTCATATGTATGATTTGCATGATGTGGGGTCTTCTGGGTCCTGGATATGTTGTTTGCATGGGATGGGCAAGTGCGCCGGTCATCTGCAGAGTTAGCTTTACCCCTGAGCTAGGACTGTGAGTCAGTTCATATTGTTGTTGTCTGGATGCCCTGACCCTGTGACAGGAGACAGTGTTGACTGACTTTCAGGGCATCCTAGTGCCATGGCGTTGAACTTGCTATGAGTGATCCTGCATTGTGTTCAAGTGTGCACCATGCACCCCATTGTGGCATTGCCCATCAGGACATGGGTACATCATAGTGTGTGTTGCTGGCATGCATCACAAGCATGTGAAATGAGTCTCTGCCCATCCCTACATCCGGACACCTGTACTGAGTCAGTAGCAAGAGATGTGCTGTGTGTATAGTGACATACTCCTACATGTTCACTTGCATGCACAACTAATGTGTGGGTGGTGCATGTTGGCACATTGGGGCATTAGCATCCAACATGCAACGGACATATGTGTGAAAGTCAAGGAGGGATATGTGTGCCATGGTTGATGTTGAGAATGACAATTGTCTTATTCTAAACAGTGTTGGCACTTTGAGCTGTGTTCAGCTGATGATGCCAGGGCTTGCCCTGTGATGTGATGTACTCACTGTGGTGTGTGCAGTTGGTGCAGGTGACTGATGTTGTTATCTTACTTCCTATTCCTATCCAGATACATCCACGGCCACAGGAGGGGACAGATCCACGGACCAGGAGGAGCCACAGAGCCTTACAGGGACAGAAGGAGAGGAGTCGGGTGAACCCAGTGCCATGGAGGGTGTGTGGAGCCACACAGAGGAGTCGTCAGCACCATCTTCCCCAGCTGAGGGCCACAGCAGCTCTGAGGATGACTCCCTTGTGGAGGCGGGTGTCAGCAGCCACCAAACCCCAGCTAGTGAGGCTGTCCCCGCCACTGCCACCACCACTACCATCCTCCCATCGGCTCCCATCCCAGAGGTCCCTGTGGGCTCCCGTGTTCGTGAGCATGTCTCCTTTGTGCCAGGCACCGCACCCCCTGCCCCTGTGTCCCCTGCTGCCCTGAGTGAGGAGTCTGTGGACTTACTTAGATAGATCCATGTAGGGCAGACGTCGATGCTGAAGGTTCTCCATGCACACACAGGTCTGTTGACACAACTGGTGTCATTCATGGAGGGCATTTCCTCGGGCATTTCTGCCCTACAGAGGACCAATCAGTCCATGGCCTCCTTCCTGATGGCAGCAGTGTCCCTCCTCCAACTGTCCCGCACCCCTCCTACCCCTGCACTACCCACGATTCCTAGCACCCTACCTGTCCCAAGCACAGAAACCCCCAAACCAAGGTCTAGACGTGCACACAAGCAAGCGCAGGGACTGATACCACACTCACAGGGGCTGGTGTGCAGACACACACACAGTCATCCACAACCACTCCGCAGTTCTCTGAGACCTCTCCCTCCCAGCCCCCTTCCCTTGCCTCACGTGCAACCCCATCTCCCCAGAAGCTCTTCCTCTGTGACCTTGGCCTCTTCCCCACCGACCCAGCAGATCCTGATTACAAGGGGAAGAGGAAGTCCCCACACACAGAGGGGAGTGCCCCTCACACCCAGACACCCTTCCACAGGATGCAGTCAGACAGAGACCCCCACCCGCAAGTCCCCCCAGCGCCAGAATTGCAAGACCCCCCCGCCACCACGCAGTTCCAAGGCAAAGTCTCCGTCCTCCATCCCCTAGGCCACCACTCCAGAGGTTCCCCCGCCACTCCCTGCCCGGGTTCCCCCACCCACAGATACACCATCCCCAAAATGCTAAGGCCATCCCCTCTAGCACTTGCTCCTCCACACCTGGTCAGACGGTTAGTGCCACTGATGTGGGGACCGTGTCCCCCCCCTGCCCTGCCGACCTCACCTGCCCCCCATTCTGCTCCCATGGATGTAGGCACTGCATTAGAGTCCACAACCACACCGTCTGACTTGGGCACTGCAGTGGTGAGCCAATCCACTCCATCTGATCTGCCCACTGGAGTTGTGCCGGCACCTACCCCATCTGACTTGTGCCCCACAGTTGTGACAGCACCCACCACTTCAGTCAGCTCCACTGCAGTTGCAAGTGTCTCGCCTGCATCCACCACCTCTTCACTGCCTCCTTCTGCTGCACCCTGATCCTGTCCCTGCGGTGCCTGGCCTGCCCCCATGTATGCCCCTCCGAGGGGATGACCCCGGACCTTAGCAGTGCAGGCAAGCAAGTTGTGACAGTTGTCACTCTACTTCACTCCTTGGCATTTGGACATGAACTGGCCATTGGCCTTTTGCTTGAACAGACGTTTAACTTTTAATATGCTGAATAAAGCTTTTTTCTTTATCCCTGTGAACTAGATTTAGCTGTACATTATGTTGATGTTTAACATGCCCTTGCACCTGTGATGCTTTGTTTACAATGTTGAATACTGATGTGTTGCTGTGAGGTACTCCCTGTGGTCCATGAGATATGTATCCTATTCTATTGGGTGTCCATGTCATCCTTTGCAGCTACCTGGGTGTGTCAGGATCAACTATTTGTGGACATCTCTCTGTGAGTATTTCATTTGCATGGTCACATCTCTGGCTTGCACCCATGCACATATGATGTGCTTCCCATTGTCCAATTTGTCACTTCCACAGACTTTTTGCTCATCAACACTGGACCTACAGGTGTGGGCATCATTGTTATAGGAGCAACTGGGTCCTCTGTGCAACTCGCTAGACATATGTTTTGGGTATGTGCAGATGACTTAGGGGAGACTCACATACCCAGGCTGTTGTGACCAGAGACTTCATTGTGTGGTAACTGATGGCTGACTGACCAAGTGTTCTGCAGACATGAGTGAGACTTGCGGTGAATATGTTTGGCACAGCTGGGCTTCCACAGGAGTTGGGTCCCCTCAAGTAAGTGTGTTGTCCAGTGACATGGCCTGGGCCCATGGTGTGTGTTGTATGAGCATGTGTGTGTGTCCACATCCCTGTTCATTCACAGACAGTGTTCCCTTGATATGTTCCTGTTGTGGATGCTTGCTGAGTGGTACTGGGTTCATCCCACTACTTTTCCGATGTGCTCCCAGATGTGTGGGTGCATGACACACTACTGTTAATTGGTGTATCCTCATTGGGATTTGTCAGTTCTGAGTGATGATGATGTTGTCAGACACAGATGGGACACAGTCAGGGTTCCTCAAGGCACCTGTTTATTTGCTAAATCATGTAGTTGTCCCTAGGTGGTAGTTTTCAGTTATTGAGACATGTGTTCATGGCTGCGATTCTGGCAGGTGTCAGCATGTGTGCCTTGTGGTTCTCCTTGGCTTCTGAATTGTCCTGGGACTGTGGCAGGGATTCTGAAGGTTTCGTGAGCTTTGAGGTCATGGCCATGTACCGCATACTGTGCGGTATGTCTGTCATTCCCCAGGGTTGTAAACTGTCCTTGTGTGATGTGTCTGTGCACCTTAGTTCCTCCCAACATTCCTGTGTTTGTCATGGGTGCATGTGCAATGTCACCTGTCCATGTGGGCTTCACAGATACACATGGTTGCAGTTCAGGGTGTGTGGTGTTGAGGGTGGACTGATGTGAATGTTTGCATGGATGGTCCCCTAGCTCCCGTTTGTCCATGGATGAGGGCCATGCTGAGTGATTTGTGTTTGTTTATGTGTGATGTACATTTGTGGCACAGGACACATGTCTGGGTTTCCCAGTTTGTACGACATCTGCCTTTGTCATCACAGTGGAGGTGTCATGCATGCTTGTGTCACCCCAATGTCTGGTCCCTGGGGGTAGTGCTGTTGTGTGTCAGTCTCTTGCTGTGTTAGTTGGTGTTCATTCCAGCTTGTGTCACATGTGTCTGTTGTGCTCCCTCTCATCTCCCAATGCCTGATTGCCCACTGAGGGTGTCCCAATGATGGTTTACTTTTGTATGGCACTATGTCCTCATCTGTGTCACTGTGGTTCTGCCCCCCTCATGTGTTGTGTAGTTGCCTGGGGATACTGTGACACACACACATGCTGTGTTAATGTGCAGTGTGAGTTCGCCTGTTTGTGTTTGTGCATCTGCACCAGTGCATTGGTATTGCTGTTGTGGCCCTTTGTCTGGATGCTGTTTCTGTGATTTTGCCTGCTGTCCCTGTGAGTCATATCACATCATTGTGCACATTCATCCTGGTTGTTAGGTGCCATTGCTGGCATGGAATGTGAGTTTGTGAGCTGACACCTACAGTCTACACATGTTGTTTTGATTGGTGTGTCTATTTTCGAGATGTGTGCATGCTTGGTGATGGTCACTTCTGCTCTTGTGTTATTGTACACTGTATGCATTGTCAGCCCCCATGTGTGGTGCTTGTCTGCACATGGCCGAGAGTGTGTTATGTTTTCACAGCACTGTTAGCCTCACCACATCTCTGTGTGTATGGGACACAACCACTAGTTTGCCCCAGAAGTGTTTAATGTGTTGGGAGCAGGGATCATACATGCTGTTTGTTAATTGCAACTTTGAGCATGATGACACTTACCTTTTGGTCACTGTGATGAGGGGGGGTTTAGTCCCCATCACCACAATGCTCAACATCTGCTGCATTTTGAAAGCCTACACTTAACTTCTGTTCTACACAGTGAGGGGGTGCTATTTATACATTGCCACAGTGCTATGGTGATGCTTGCCTTGTGTATGTCACACTCATGTGTTGGTCACACATGTGCTGTTACTTATATTGTATGTTCGTAACCATAATCACTGTTGTGGGCATTTGTCACAGACTACACACTGTTGACATGATGTTAGGGGGGATGTATTTTGCTGACATACCTGATGTTGGAGTATGCTGGATGTGTTGCGCATCACCCATCCTATGGCTGGGGGTGGCAGTAGTGATGGGCAACATCAGCCCTATGGATGGGATTGGCAGTAGTGATGGGCAACATAAGCCCTATGGCTGGGGGTGGCAGTAGTGATGGGCAACATAAGCCCTATGGGTGGGGGTGGCAGGGGTGATGGGCAACCGTTCCCCTATGGGTGTGGGTGGAAGGGGTGATGGGCAACATCAGCCCTATGGCTGGGGGTAGCAGTAGTGATGGGCAACATAAGCCCTATGGGTGGGGGTGGCAGGGGTGATGGGCAACATAAGCCCTATGGCTTGGGGTGGCAGAAGTGATGGGCAACAGGTCCCCTATGGGTGTGGGTGGCAGGGGTGATGGGCAACATAGGCCCTATGGCTGGGGGTGGCAGTAGTGATGGGCAACATAAGCCCTATGGCTGGGGGTGGCAGGGGTGATAGGCAACATAAGCCCTATGGCTGGGGGTGGCAGTAGTGATGGGCAACAGGTCCCCTATGGGTGTGGATGGCAGGGGTGATGGGCAACATAGGCCCTATGGCTGGGGGTGGCAGTAGTGATGGGCAACATAAGCCCTATGGCTGGGGGTGGCAGTAGTGATGGGCAACATAAGCCCTATGGGTGGGGGTGGCAGGGGTGATGGGCAACATAAGCCCTATGGCTGGGGGTGGCAGTAGTGATGGGCAACAGGTCCCCTATGGGTGTGGGTGGCAGGGGTGATGGGCAACATAGGCCCTATGGCTGGGGGTGGCAGTAGTGATGGGCAACAAGTCCCCTGTGAGTGGGAGTGGCAGGGGTGATGGGCAACATAGGCCCTATGGCTGGGGGTAGCAGTAGTGATGGGCAACAGGTCCCCTATGGGTGTGGGTGGCAGGGGTGATGGGCAACATAGGCCCTGTGGCTGGGGGTGGCAGTAGTGATGGGCAACATAAGCCCTATGGCTGGGGGTGGCAGTAGTGATAGGCAACATAAGCCCTATGGGTGGGGGTGGCAGGGGTGATGGGCAACAGGCCCCCTGTGAGTGGGGGTGGCAGGGGTGATAGGCAACTTTAGCCCTATGGCTGGGGGTGGCAGTAGTGATGGGCAACATAAGCCCTATGGCTGGGGGTGGCAGTAGTGATGGGCAACAGGTCCCCTATGGGTGTGGGTGGCAGGGGTGATGGGCAACATAGGCCCTATGGCTGGGGGTGGCAGTAGTGATGGGCAACAAAAGCCCTATGGCTGGGGGTGACAGTAGTGATGGGCAACATAAGCCCTATAGGTGGGGGCGGCAGGGGTGATGAGCAACAGGTCCCCTGTGAGTGGCGGTGGCAGGGGTGATGGGCAACATAAGCCCTATGGCTGGGGGTGGCAGTAGTGATGGGCAACAGGTCCCCTATGGGTGTGGGTGGCAGGGGTGATGGGCAACATAAGCCCTATGGGTGGGGGTGTTAGTGGTGCTGGCCATGCAACCCCTATGGTGGGCTGTTGTTAGTGGCCAGGATGTGAATCTCCTGTGTGTGTGTGCCATTTTGCGGGTATGTGTCGTTTGTTTATGTGGTAGGTGTCTGACTTACCGCCTGCGCCGTCGGCATCGGTTCCTGAGCCGGTCATAGATGTAGAGTACTGGTATGACCTGCGCGATGGGATTCATGATGTGTTCGTGTCGTACACGCTGCTTGTTGCTCCGTCACATACCCACTGCAAGCTGGTCCGTCTCGTAGCCGTGTATTGAGTTGTGGCGCGAATCGTAGCTGATATGCTTGTTTTCCAGATGATGTGACGTCCCGTACGTGGCGACCCGTCCGGCGCGTAGGAAGTACGCATCGTGCTTGTCATGACGGAAACTGCTATGGATACTGCTTCCGGGCGACTCGGTTCAGTGTTAGGAGTTACAGCTCGGACGGAGAATGGAGCTTGAATCACAGCCTACGTGTCGGTCGTGTTTTCGGCAGTTATGCGCATCGTTCTTACTCTACAGGACGGACCGGCTCCGGGTACGTGTTGGTCGCACGGTAAGGCTACGGACAGCTGTCCGACCAGCTATCGGAATCGGCCCCAAAGTACGTATGAAAGGACTGATAAACACATGCACCATAGATTCACTTTATGTACATGTACAAAATAGAAAAAGTGTAGTCCTGGAAAGATGACCGATTTGGTATACATATTCATGATCTTGCAGGGTGAAGAAAATATACTGTCTGAATCTATGATCTGCAATATTTGGCTTTTCCCTGGAATACGATTTATTCACACTTACAGGAGGATTTCCATTGACTTTTTGCAGTGGGTGGCCAGTTGGATACCAAACATTTCCGTAAACCAACGGAACAAAACACCCTGCTTCACTATACTAGCAATCTCCCCAGGGCCCTCAAGGATGGCTTACCTTTTGGGCAGTTCCTACACATCCGTAGGAATTGCAAGCGGAGGAATGACTACTTCAAGAGGGCCACATTCCTTAGTGCCAATCTATTGGCCAAGGATACCCAAAAAGTGAAGATCAGGTTGTGTTAACACCGGAGTCTCATCCAGTGTAAGAACCTCACAGCCCCTCTTGTAAGTTACTTTGTAGAATTTGTCACACAGTGGAGGACTTTCTTTGGCAGGTTATTGAGACAGGGAACAAACCACAATGTAGCTGTCCAAACCCTGTTGAAGGAATCAGAAAGCAAGTGGAATTTTAAATGTGATGGCATTATCAATGGTCTAAATACCATGGAAGAACTCAACTCTACCATCACATTTTAAAGACCCATCTGTTGTCTGCTATTTTTGCACACTCCCTAAGGAACTTGCCTTAGAACAAGCAGTGACCTACAAACTAGAATCATTAGAACAATCAAGTGCATTCACCTCTCTATACCTCACAAGAGAAGATAGGTCAGCCTTACAAGATCTAAGATCTAACTAGGACCTTCCTATCAAAAACTCTGACATGGCGAAGCTATAGCAAACAGGAACGGCATACAAACACAAATGTCTTGATCTACTCAATGATCATATAAATTCCAAAATCTTGGCCTCTGATCCTACCAAAATACGAATCACTAAAATCAAGAAACTGACATAGTCTTATCAAATTATCGGGTTTCAAATAAATGGAACAGATTTCTTATTGAATTTGAACTGTAAGATACTTCATATTTTTAAACACCAAAAGATGTATACGGTCAGCAAATCACCTCTGGGCTGTCAAATAGTATTCAGGATCGGATTTGCCTTGGAAGCAGTATCACATTTCTCTGATTTCTTCTTAAGGCCACTAGTAAAAAAAAAGGTCATCCTTTCTTAAAGATACAAGGAAAGTGTTAAAGTTGATTGATCATCTCACCTTCATCCCAGGCACAGACCTTCTGATTTGCCTCACTCTTTACCAGTATTACTCAGTAAGAGACACTGCATGTTACTGAGGAGCTACCATATAACATTTTGCAATAAGTCTGGCTAGGATTGCCCCAATACATTTGTTTTTTTAGTTCGAGACCTTATACCTACTGACTTATGAAACTTCCATGACAGCACATTTGTGCCTGGTTATCTTTGAATAAATATTAAGTAGACTTTATTCATTCCAACCAGGACAGCTCCAAAGAAAATATGAGGTTGTGGCTTCACTACATTGACAATATCCTGTTGATTGTGCATTAGAACATCAGAGGTCAAGGATGTTTTGAAGTGGATCAATGACCAAAACAAAGTTTTGAAAGTAACACATACAGACTCCATCAAGGAACAGGGAATTCTGGACTTGTTGATACTAGCCTGAAATAGTCACCTTTAAACGAATGTCCATCATAGACCTATGGATAAAAATAGTCTCTTATAATGTAATATTTTTCACAATTGCACTATATGCGATAACCAACCCAACATCAAGATAATTCAGATTCTCCATGATTGTACATCACTACCGAGTACAATAAAAAAGGCCATTTTACTTTCAAATATATTAAGCGCATTTCCCATACATATAAAAAAGAGCAAAAAAGTGAGCCAGGAACAATAACTGTGAGTCTTTATTGAAGACCCATCAGAAATCATCAGAAGGAAGGCTGATTTGTGTGACCACTTATAGCACAGCATCTAACTTTTTTTTAAAATGTGATTAGCAAACTTTGGCGAATACTTAGGTCCAATGACTACTTTGATTTGATAGAAGTGTGAGTTTGCATAACCTCTTGGTACACACTCTACCAATATTACAAAAATAAACCTCTCACCATACCTTATGCAAACTACCAACAGATTCTGTGCACTGCACCTGCAGCACTGTAGTAGTACATGTAAACTGACATCGGCTCAACGATTCCATCGGAGGGAGAGAAAGGAGTGAAAGCCTGAGGGGATATCCGTCCCTTGATGATGTGAGTTACCACTACATGATTACAATGATGAGGCTTTGAATGTGGGATTATGAGTATGTTTTCAAGGCCATTACCATTTACAAAACATGAATAGAGCTGACATCTGTGTTTTAACTTTAAACTACAGGGAGATGTTCCCCTTCTCTTCATGTTTTACAATATCCCTAAAAAACGCAGGCTGAGTTACCATATGACAGGACGCAAATTACCTTCACCTTTTTGCATGTGTGCTGTGTCTCTGTCTGCTGTGATTCCCTAAGTTGTGCATGAGAGAATACGAAACGAAATGTGACATGTCTAAGACTGTCACTATTAATATGTCTCATTTACAAAGAATTCCTGTGAAAAAGATACTAGCAATTATATATTGCATGGCTTAAGTGTGTCTATCCACTAGTATGACTGATTGAATTTAGGGGCCAGGATCTCTTAGCCCTGACAAAGGCTGCTGACACAGGTTGGACACCCGACATCAGCCAAAACATGTTGACTAATTGACTTTTGAGGATGGACGGTCAATATGTCCACAATACCATCCCACCATACAGATACATTTAATCTTGTCAGAGCAACCAGGAAAGAAAATTGAGTTGGTTTAAGCCTGCAACAATTTTAACCTGAATGTTCTTTTGAAAACGAATTCCAATCCCTAACTATATTAACTAGGGCTCCCATTCTACGATAGAGCCCATTCTGACAAAATGGTCTGTTGAGGATGAGGGAAAAGTCTGATGGTGAAGCATGCCACAAAAATGTGTGTGAGGGCTTCTTTTCCACAAACAGGGATTTCTTCTGTATTGAAGTAGTATATAATTGTTCACTACATTCCTCTCACTATACCACTTTGTGTTACATGTGCAGTCTTCAGTAGGAAGGAACAGTAAGATTGATAGGTTTTTCCCTCCTTTATGTATACAATATGGCTTCACTTGGCCATGGAGAGAATCGGTTACCTTTGACTTGCATTTTTGTACCCTTAAAATTGCCGTACTACCCCTGGTCATGAAGGCCGCAGCAGGACAAAAAAGTAACGCTTTGAGAATCATGCTTACTTCATGCCCTTGCCCCAACACAGCAAATAGAAGGCTATTGAAGGACAACATGGAAGGAAAGAGGTAAACCACGATATGCCATGAAGTTGTCAAAAGATCGCCTCCAGAACCTCTAGCATTTGATTAATTTACATGCATGTGTGTTGCTAGGACTGCTCTTAAGCAATGCTCTGAAGTTTCAAGCCTTATCCACATGCAAGGGTGCTACAAAGCTAGTTTTGCTAGAAAGAAGGATTAGTCTCCTCTGTCATGTGTTTTGTTTTGCCCAATCTTTAAGTAGGCTGACAGATATCCCCTTGCCTGTGGCATGGTAGGATGGATATGCCATCCTAGTCTCTACATGTCTATTAGAGGACTATGATCACACATCAATGCCAGCTCTGCTAACTAGCCGATAGAGTAAATTTCCATCTTCCTCCTTTTGCATGTAGGTTGGCTGCAGCTAAACCCAATCATTCCACAAATGTGTCTGAGGCTGTGTAGGAAAGTAGGATCTGCTTTTATGGTTACCCCCACTTTTTGCCTGGTGTTATGCTGTTTCCGACTAGTCTGACTGGGATCCTGCCAATCAGGACCTCAGTCTCTGAGCTTTCTCCCCTAAATTGGTATAGTAACTACTTAGGTATAGCACATATTGGACACTGGTGTAACCTTATGAGTCTCTAGTATATGATACTGAGGTACCCAGGGCATAAGTACACCAGGGGTCCCCCATGAGCTGAAGCATGCATTATGCCACCTATGGGAGACCACTCAAACTGTAGCTACAGGCCTGCCATTGCAGCCTCTGTAAGCTGGTGCTAGCACTACTTACGAAAGATGTAGGTTTCCCTATATCTAAGATCACTGCACTTAAAATCTATGTCACCCCTAAAGCAGACCTTTCAATCCTGAAGGCAGGGTGCTCGTTTCTAAGTGTGAGGATGCCCCTGCATGAACAGGACACCCCTACAACCTTCGGAGTCCATTCTTCCAGGGTGAAAGTGCATCACCCATTTCGATACATAGAGTGGCCATGCGGCATTAGGCGATGACCATCTCTAAACTGGCTGTAACGAACCCTGTCATGTTTGGTATCAAACATGTTGGAATCATATCCCACACTGCAAACGGTGTTTGAGGTATGATTCCATGCACTGTAAAACTACTCTGGGAGGCCCTCAATGCTCCCAGTACCAGTCTTCTAGACCCGGAAATCAGAACATGGTTGCTGCCTACCAGAGACATGATTCTGCCCTCCTGCTGCTGAGCTCAAGCAGGGCAAGGCAGAACAATAGGTATCCTGTCACAGGGAGGTGTGACCACCTCCCAGACAGGGTTTAGTGTATTGGAGCCTGGTGGGTGCGCTTGCCAGTGCCACGCAGTCTGCTAGAGGGGCACATTTGGTGCCCTCCTTTCATAGTCCAGTTCAAACCAGCTCAGGGAGCCGTTAGATCCCGCTCTGGCGTGAAACTGGGCAAAGGACATGGGAGTATCCTACCCACTGTCCAACCCCTCCCCTGGAGGGAACCCTGAATCATCCCAACCCTTTTCTTAGTGTACTTAAGGGCTTACCTGTAGGTGGGTCCCTATATTCATCGTGGAACAAGATCAATTTCAAGACACCACTTCTTTGATGGTCTGGGCACTCTGGACTTTGCTGGACTTCGCTCTGGGCATCACAACTGCAACTAGGAAGACTCCTGCTGCTCCTGGTCTTGTTGACCTGCTCGTCTGCTGCAACATCCGTGCCTGTACTCCATAATAATAATAATACCAGCATTTGTAAAGCACACAGCTACCTCCGGAGAGGTGTCCCGGTGCTGGGGGCCCTCGGGAAGATTAAGCGAGCTATTGCCCAGAGTCACATGGTGCTGGGCTAACCTGCCACCGGCGCCGGGGATCGAACTGTGAACCCATGGTCTAGAGTCAGGCACCCTGGCTGCTACGCCACACCTCTTCCAGGAAAGGAATTGTGACTCCAGGCCTGCCATTGCAGCCTGTGTAAGCTGGTGCTAGCATCACCTATGACTGATATAGGTTTTTCCATATGTGAGGTCACTACACCTAAAACCTATAAGACACCCCTAAAACAGGTCTTTCAATCCTGTAGGCTGAGTGCTGGGTTCAAAGTGTGAGGGTGCCCCTGCATGAGCAGGGCATCCCTTTAACCTTCGGAGTTCATTCAGGGTTGTAAGTGCATCGGCCATTACAACATATAGAGTGGCCACGCGTCATTACACGATGACCATCTCTAAATTGCCTGTAACGAACCCTGTCATGTTCAGTATCAAACATGTTGTAATTGTACCTCCACACCACAGGATCCTTCCAAGGCCTGGGGACATCCAAGACACCTGAAGGAATCTCCCTTGAAGTGAAGGAGTCACTTCCCTGCATCTGAAGGCACCGCAACGAAGCTGACCGGTCTGCTGATCCTGAGATCCAACGGGCTATGAAAGGCTCAGCAACACAGGTGGTAGTTCTTCACATTCCTCGAGGCCTGCCCTGTCCTCTCACCAGGTTTGAGGCCAGTACTCCTCGTCGGAGCCGCAGGAACCAAACCCCTGTACATCACGTCGACTTGCTGTTGCATAGGCTTGTTGGCTTCCTTCCTCCAAGATCTTCAGGCTCCAAGTAGCCCCAAGCTCAAGCATCGCCAATGACTAAGATCTTCGCCCTCACAGCAACTCTTGCATCTTGGGCTTGCCTCTTTGGTGAGCTGCTTCAGGTCCAATCGCAACTCCAGTGCCTCTGGCCTCTGGGTCCTCTTGAGAGTCATCTTTGAATTCAGTCGGCTCCCTTGATTGCTCGGGTCTGCCCTGACTCCCCTGCTTGTGGTGAGTCACCTGGACCATGCTGGTCCCGACATTGAACCCTTTTCACTTTCCACATTGGTTGCAGTTCCAAAGGCTCGTTTTTGCTCCCGGCAGACACCGACCCCTCAACTCTCGACATCTGACGTGGATCAGCTTGTGCACAGCTTCTGGTCTTCCACAATGTCACCTGGTCCACACAGCTGCAGTTTTATGGTCACTGTCAGTTCTCCTGCAACACACAACATCGGTGGTAATTCGTCTTCTGTGCCTCCTGGTCACTCCTGAGTGGCATAGACTCTGTACCCTCTGCTTGCAGGTACTTCTAAACTTGAATCCACCTTTGGGTTCCACTGGACACTTTCACCTTCCCTAGCAGCGGTATCTTCCTGAAGTCCTCCATTGAATTTGATGGCAGTTTCCGATGCCACTTCACACCTATGCACCCGGCTTCCCTGGTGTAGGTATCCTGGTTCCTAGGGTATCCACAGGTGGCTCCCCAACCTCCTGTCCTCCACTGTATTTCTTTAGGGTCCACTGAGAAATTGCACCCGCAACTTACCCATTGACTTGTATTGAGCCCGTGGTCGTGTTCCAACTCTGCACACGGCCTACGTGTGGTTCCTGGTTACTTACCTCGGGTGGTTCCTTGGGTCCCCAGCACTTCTACATCTTCTGGGTATAGTGTTGACTTAGGTGTGCTTCGCATACCACTATTTTAGTATATGGTTTGGTCTAACCCGGCGACCACTGTGTTTTCATGCTGCTTACCTGTTTTTATTGCAAAGTATTGTGTGCATTGTTTATATCTCCGGGTAGGAGATATCTGAATGTGTTAGTGAGTATCTTATAATAAATACCTATTTTTATAAATACACTGTGTGGTCCTTTTTCACTTAATCTATACCAATAAGAATGTGCTCTGATCAAACAAGCTGCTTTACACTTCTTCTGGACTAAGCCTGAAGGCTGCTCTCCACAGCTACCACTTGGAGAGCTTTCTAAGGTTGTCTAAGACCACTAACATCACGATACGGGTTGTCTGTATTAGTACAGGGTGCCCACTTACATAAGTGTGCTTCATATACAAAGCAAGCTTCCCACAGGCTGATTTAGCGGTTACTGCATGAATGAATCAAAGCTGTAAGTTCTTAACCTCTTCAGCGCGGTGCGGATTTCCGCGCCACGCTGAAGATTCCGTGCGCGGGCGGGGCCATGACAGAACGGTTCCGTCATGCGCACAGCGCAACCGACGTGCATGATGTAACCGTTCCATCATGCGCGTCGAAGGGGTTAAACATCCTTGGTGCAAAGCTTATGATACACAAGGTAAAACAAAATATAAAGCAGCCATTAATACCTATCAGAAATATGTGTGCTAAATTATATGCAGTACAAATTGAGAGAGTATCTAACTCTACTAAGGATATCTTCTGCATAGTAAAGTCACTTACGGATCACTGTGCCACCGCCTCAGCTGCTCACTCTTTAATTAATAGGTTGAATGAATTTGCATCTTTTCCTTCCAAAAAGTAAATGATATCTATGCCATCTTTCCTATGGAGGCAAGGAAAACTTTAACTCCAAAGACCTCAGAGACATGAGATACTGTGCAATTCCATCAAGTTTGACACCCCATTAGACCTCGCTCCACCCCACATTATAAATAAAGGGTCCTCAATCATCTACCTTACTTTGCATGAGCTACTGAGCCTATGTATCAGTACGGCCTTCGATACAGTTTCCCACGATATACTATTAAGGAGACTATCCAATGGTGGAATCTGTTACAGTACAATCACTTGGTTTGCTTCCATCCTTAACAATTGTTCCTTTCAAGTTACAATAAAACCTTTTTTCTCTCAACCATTACCACTCTCAAGGGGTCCCTCAAGGCTCTTCTCTAAGCCCCCACACTTTATGCCTATATAAGCCCCCTAGCAGCCATCATAGAATGGTTTCACCTTAATTACATATGCTGATGACACGAAAATGTACTTTACCTTGATTTCTACCGGATGCTTCTAAAAGATGTACAAGCAAAATTCTGTAGCCCAACTACTTCTGAATATTCCCAGATGTGTCGTCATCAGAACTTGTCTTAGAAAATTGCAATGGCTCCAAGTTGACAAGCGGATCCAAATCAAGGACTTGTGCTTTCCTTACAGGGCTTTCACAGCGGCCAGGGTGCCTGATTCCGGACCACGGGGTTCATGGTTCGATACCCAGCACCGGCGGCAGGTTAGCCCAGCACTATGTGACTCTGGGCAATAGCTCGCTTAGTCTTCCGGATGGCCCCCAGCCCCGGGACACCTCTTCGGAGGTAGCTGTGCACTTTACAAATGCTGGTATTTCATATTTCATATTTCTCAAACACAGATCCTAGTTATGTATGTAACTGGATCATACCGAACCCCCTATGGGCCACTGGTAATCACCGAGGATCACATCCCAAGCCATTGTTATTTTGCACAACTTGCCATCTCAGTTTGTACCCAGCAATCTACAAATCAGTGTTAACCTGCTCCAATGGGAACATTCCAGCCTGAACTGTCATGCCAGGTTGTCACTGAACAAGAACCTAGGACAGCATTTGCCCTTATTACCAGTTCCCATTTGTTAGACCTGGCACATTGGTGTGAGTCTCCCTTCCATTTTTCGCTGTTGCCTAATGTATTTTTGTTGGTGTTAGCTGCTCAGGGCACTGTGCCACTGCTGTCCAGTGCCACAGTGCAAGTGCTCCCTTTTGTAAATTAATGTATGATTTGTGATTCCATGATTGGTTGGTTTGGTTTACTTGTCAGACCCTAGTACAGTGCACCAGGAGTGCCCAGGGCTTGTAATCCAAATACTGCTGGTGGGCTTGCAGCACTGGTTGTGCCACCCACAGAAGCAGCCTGCAAACATGTGCCTAAGGTCTGCCATTGCAGAACCTGCGTGCAGTCTGGTACTGTCATGCTGACTGGGCAAGTGCACCCACTTGCCAGTCCCTAAACCTTCTCTTTTCTCCATATCAGACACTCCTATGGTAGGCCCAAGGGCAGGGTGCATTATAAGGATAAGGTAGGACATGCCCTGGTGTGTGTGGCATGTTCTAATAGTGAATTACAGCCATTTTTGTTTTTCACTATTGCAAGGCTACCTGTTCTCCATAGGCCAGAATGGGCAATTTGGTTATTACATTTTATAATCCTAACTGACTCAGAGAACATGGTAGAAATTCGAATTTAGTATGCCTGAACTCAGGATGATAAAATACATCTTTTAGTGAAGTTGGTTTTAACATTCTGTGTTTGAAAATGCCACTTTTAGAAAGTAGGCATTTTCTTGCCTAACCATTTAAACCTGCCTCTGCTAGGCTGTGTGTATTCCTTTGTCTGGAGTTTGAGTGACAGGGCTTGGGAATTCCAGGAGACAGGGTGAGGTGTCCCAGTGGGGAATAGAGAGATCTGCATCCAGATGGGTGGGAGGAGTTGCACCTGGGACCTGAATAGGGCTGGGCCTGCCTTCCACAATGCTGGCTCCACCTCCTGGGGAGCGGCTGATGTCTCTGCCCTGCACAGTGAATGAAGAGAAGGAATCCTGTCAACAAAGTGCTCCAGTGCTGTACTTGCCTTCCACAATGCTGGCTCCACCTCCTGTGGAGCATCTAATGTTTCTGCCCTGCACTGTGAAAGGAAAGGAGAAGTCTCGTAAACAGAGTGCTCAGGAACTGGTTTGGACTGGGCAAAGGCCCCTCTGCCTTCAGAGGACAAAGGATTTCTGGGTATAAATATTGGGACCCTGATCCCAAGAACTTAGATCACTTTGGAAAAACAAGAAGAACCTCTGCTGAGGGAGGAACCAGAAGAAGCTGAGGAGGAAACTATCCCTGAAACTGGGGGATTGACCTGCAGTGGTTGTCTTACTGCCAAAGAGAGGAGAAAGAAACTTTGTGTGTACTTTTGCTCAACTTGTGAAGGATCTCCAAGGGCTTGGAAAAGAGCTTGCCTCCTGCTGAAGTCTCAGGAACAACAGACTTCACCCCCCAGCTCCCCAGAGTTCTTTGGAAGTGCCGGCTGCTGTTGTTAGGCCTTCTGAGGGACTGCGTGTCGCAAGGAGCTGGAAGCGCGACTCAAGAAGGAGAAGCGTGCCGCCGTCAGAGCTGTGGTCATCGCATCTCGTAACGGGTGTCGCCGCTGCAGCATCGCATCGAGCGGAAGCGTCTCGCATCATCCAGGAAGTGTCTCGCAACGCCGAAGAAGCGTGTCACCATCGCAGCCATCGTAGTTGTCGCATTGCACGCATCAAGAAAAGCGCCTCGCATCCACGGAGAAGCGTGCTGCCGTCGGAGCTGCTGTCGTCGCATCATGTAAAGGGGTGTCGCCGCTGCAACATTGCATCGAGCGGAAGCGTCTCGCAAACGTCGGAGAAGAGTGTCGCTGCCAAGGCCGCTGTCGTCGCATCGCGTAAAGGGTGACGCCGCTGCAGTTGAAGCATCGAGTCGAGTCTTCTCGCAACATCGGAGAAGCGTGCCGCATCTGGAAGATCTTCACATCTTTATTTCTTTGCACCAAAAACTTCATTGCATCAACATCGTTGCAACACTTTCATTGCCCTGCGTGTTGCATCTAAAAGGTACATTGACTTAAAGTGTCGCATTTAAGAACTTAAGAGAACTAAGCAAAATTCTACTATCTAAAGTAACAGTATTGTGTGTTTTTGTCGTTTAATGGTCTTGTGGTAAATCTAGATAAAGAATACTTATTTTTGATATAAAGCCTGTGTGGTGTCCATTTGTAGTGTTGTCACTTGGTTACTGTATGTGTTCACAAATGCTTCACACACTACCTCTGAGATAAGCCTGTCTGCTCGTGTCAAGCTACCAAGGGGGTAAGCAGGGGTTATTTTAGGAGTGTACCCCCTTACCCTGACTAGAGGAGAGGGTCCCTATTTGTCACAAGTGCATACCTGTGCCAACTAGAGACCCCCAAGTCTAACATTGGTGGTCAGCGGTGAGGATTCTGGACTTGTATTTGTGACTCATGTACAGTGATTGTTGAACACTACTTAGTGAGTGCAGAATATAACGCAACCAATACTTGTTGGTAGATTCTTTTTGGGACTTTCTATTTTTGAGTACTGCCAAGTTTAACCACCATGGTGGAGAAAGCAGCATCCATAGTCTCTGTTGATAATGAATGGGAATGGGAAGAAGAAAAAAGGGACAGTTACACTGCCAGGCAACTGAAATTCTTATGCAAGAAATTTAATGTTTGCACTACTGGATGTAAAAGTAAGGCAGAGTTCGACAAGGGCCTGGGTAGAAGCAAGGAATGCCACTGATAATGATAATGCAGAGGAACAGCTGGATGGGCCAGTGGGTCCAAGAGAAATGAGAACCCCTTCCACTGCCGGTAGCAGTGTCTCTGGTAAAATTCTATCTCCAGAGGAGTTGGCAAATAGAAAAGAGTGTAGGATGCATGAATTGGAGCTGACCAAGCTCAAGTTAAGTGGGCAGTTAGAATTTGAAATGCAAAGTAGAAAGTTAGCCCTAGAAGAGAAAAAGCTACAGTATGAACATGAAAAGGTTTTGAGGGAGTTGGAGATGAAAGCCCAGAGTTTAGAAATTGCTCCCTCTGGTGGCAGCACACCGTCAATGCCTGTGGAATCTAGAGTTTATATCCCTAAAGATGTCTTCCCACCGGGTCCCTGAGAAGGATTGGGGAGCGGGGTTGTGGGGACGGTTCCTTAGTGAGGAGCGGGACACACTGCTAGACTTGCCTTCTGATGTCTATAATTCCTATCCCCACATGAAAGATGCATTGATGTCTAGATATGGTTTGACCCCTGAGATGTACAGACAGAGGTGCAGGGGTTGCACAAAGATAGCCAACAGTACCTATGTTGAATATGTTACTTCTTTTTGCATTGGATGATTGGGTGAAGGGTAGCAAAGTCAATGATTTTCAGGGATTGCTTGATTTGATTGCATAGGAGCACTTGTCAAGTAACTGTTTTCCTGAGCTACGCCAGCACCTGATTAATAGTAGGCTGACTAATCCTAGGAAGCTTGCTGAGGAGGCGGACCGCTGGGTCAGTACCAGGGTCCACAAGGGTCACGTGGGAGACTCAGCCAAGAGTGGGCAGGGTCCACAGCAGAAGAATGGGGGGACAAGGGTAAACAGAGGGAGTTCCATAAGAGGCCCCAAAGTAAACCCCAAGGGAACCAAGGGAAAGGTTCTCAGCCCCCCCCCCCCCAGAAACCGTCAGGGGCCCAGACAGGTCCACCTGTTCAAAGAGTGCCCCCGAGATGCTACAAATGTGGTGAACTGGGTCATTTTGCAAATGATACCAAGTGTCGCCTTTATGGAAAACCAGCACCCACTGGTGCAGCCCCCCGGCAGATGGCTAGTGTAGCCCTTTGTGAGGAAAGGGGTGCCCAAGGTGGGTGGGGTCCCGCAGAGTTGTCCCTTGTCTCATTAGGAGACTGTGAGGTGGTCCCTAGGACCCAGCTGCCTGATAACACTAAAAAGTACAGGCAGTGGGTGACCATCAATGGCCATAGAGTGGAGGCTCTGGGAGACACAGGGGCCAGTGTGACAGCTGTCAAGTGTCACCTGGTGTCTCAAGAGAAGGTTGTCCCTGGAGCATTCTACCCAGTTGTTGCCGCTGACAACACAGAGAGTCACTGCAAGGTGGCTCAGGTTCCATTTGAGTGGGGGGGGTCTCTGGTACTCTTCAGGTAGCTGTGAGGCCCACCATGCCTGTTGACTGTTTGTTAGGGAATGACTTGGAGAGCTCACCTTGGGCGAAGGTGGAGCGGAATGCACATTTAGAAATGTTGGGTAGGCCTGACTGGGCGTGTGTGACCACCCGGTCAATGGCAGCAACTAAAGGTGCTCAAGAGGACCTGGAGCCTGAGAGGGAGGCCCAGGTACCTGCCAGCAAGAGGAGAGGCAGGGGGCGTGGGAAACCGGCCCCCGAAGTTCCCACGGTCCAGGAGGGAGCAGACCCTGAGGGGGATCCCCTGGAGCCTACAGGGGAACAGGTAGCCGAACTGGTGGACCTGCCTGAGCTGACCCATTGGCAGCAAGAAGGAGGACCATCCAGGGAGGAATTCTGCAAGGAGCAGAAAGAATGCCCTTCTCTTGTGGGTCTGCAGCAACAGGCTGCAGACCAGGCAGCAGGTGATCAGTCTGGATCACATTGGATCTACTGGGAGAATGATCTCCTGTATACAGAGCCTAAGGTTGCTGAGCCTGGGTCAGCCCGTGTGCTGGTGGTACCCCAGCGCTTCAGAGCCTTCCTACTGGGGCTGGCTCATGATGTTCCATTGGCAGGACATTTAGGGCAGGACAAGACCTTTGAAAGGCTTGTCACCCATTTTTATTGGCCCCAAATGCACAGGAGTTCAGACACTCACTGCAGGACATGTCAGACTTGCCAGGCAAGTGGTAAGAGTGGGAGGAAGCGCAAGGCTCCTCTCCAGCCCTTCCCTGTAGTCAGCACCCCCTTTGAACGGGTGGGTATTGACATTGTGGGGCCACTGGACCCCAAGACAGCCATGGGTAACAGGTTCATCCTGGTCTTGGTGGACCATGCCACCCGGTACCCGGAAGCCATACCTCTGAGGACAGTGATGGCCCCTGTGGTGGGACGAGCACTGATGGGAATTTTCTCCCGAGTGGGATTCCCTCGTGAGGTAGTGTCTGACATGGGGACCAACTTCATTTCCAAGTATATGAAGTCCCTGTGGCAAGAGTGTGGTGTAACCTATAAGTTCACCACTCCTTACCACCCCCAAGGAAACGGGTTGGTTGAGAGATTCAACCGAACCCTTAAAGGCATGATAATGGGTCTTGAGGAACCTATGAGGCGTAAGTGGGACGTCCTCTTACCATGCCTGCTCTTTGCTTACCGTGAGGTGCCACAGAAATCTCTAGGGTTCAGTCCCTTTGAGCTTCTCTATGGACACCCCGTAAGAGGACCTCTAAGTCTGGTCAAAGACGGCTGGGAGCAATCTCCCAGGAAACCTCCCCAGGATGTATATAGCTACATGCTGGCCTTTAGGAACCAGACTAGGCGTTTCAGACAACTCGCTGAGGCGAATCTGGAAGCCAGCCAGGAGGAGATGAAGCGGTGGTACGACCAGAATGCCACTCTGGATGAGCATCAGCCTGGACAAAAGGTGTGGGTCATGGCCCCAGTGGAGCCCTGTGCGCTCCAGGATAAGTGGACCGGCCCCTTTGAGGTTGTGGTGCGCAAGCGTCCGGTTACCTACTTGGTGGACTTGCGGTCTCCCAGGAACCCCTTTAGGGTCGTGCATGTCAACCGCCTGAAGCCCCACTTGAAGAGGTCCCTAGTGGGCATGCTCTTGGCAACAAATGCTGGGATGGAAGAGGAGACCGAGCCTCTTCCTGACCTCCTGTCAGCCCGAGAGCAAGATGGGTCAGTGGATGGTGTCAACCTCTCTTCCACCCTGACCCCTGAGCAACAGAATGACTGCCACCAGTTGCTGGGACAGTTTTCTGATCTGTTCTCCCTGGTTCCTGGTGTCACTGATTGGTGCGTCCATGAGGTGGACACTGGGGACAGTACACCTGTGAGGCACAAGGCCTACAGAGTGACTGACAGGGTAAGGGCTTGCATCAAAGAGAAGGACTCAAAGATGCTTGCGCTGGGGGTAATCGAGTCCTCTAGCAGTCCTTGGGCCAGCCCAGTGGTCTTGGTCCCAAAGGCTGCCGCGCCGGGTGCCACACCCGAACTCCGGTTCTGTGTGGACTACAGAGGGCTCAATGCAGTCACCAGGACTGATGCACACCCCATCCCCAGAGCTGATGAGCTCATAGATTGGCTATGGGCTGCACGGTACCTCAGCACGTTTGACTTAATGTCTGGGTACTGGCAGATCGCCTTGACTGATGGGACAAAGGAGAGGTCAGCATTCTCCACACCAGATGGGCACTACCAGTTCTGGGTGATGCCCTTCGGGATGAAGAATGCCCCTGCCACCTTCCAGAGGTTGGTCAACCAGGTGTTGGCTGGACTCGTTCAGTGCCGCCTACCTGGATGACATCGCAGTGTTCAGTGCCAGTTGGGAAGAACACCTGCACCACCTCTGGGAAGTGTTGATGGCGCTGCGGAGGGCAGGCCTCACGATCAAGGCGAGTAAGTGCCAGATCGGGCAGGGTTCCGTGGTGTACTTGGGACACCAGGTAGGGAGCGGCCAGGTGGCGCCCCTACAGCCTAAGATTGAAACCATCCTGGCTTGGGAGCCGCCCAAAACCCAGACAGAGGTGAGAGCCTTCTTAGGACTCACGGGTTACTACAGGAGGTTTTCAAGGGGTATGGCAACATTGTTCATCCTTGACAGCGCTGACTTCCAGGAAGCAGCCAAGGAAAGTGATTTGGACTGACACCTGTCAGGAAGCTTTTGAGGCCTTAAAAACTGCTATGTGCACAGCGCCCGTGCTCTTGGCACCCAACTTCTCCAAGGAGTTCATAGTACAAACAGACGCTTCAGAGCATGGTGTGGGGGCTGTTCTAGCACAGATGAATTAGGAGGGCCTAGATCAACCTGTAGCCTTCATCAGTAGGAGATTACTTCCACAGGAACAGAGGTGGAGTGCTATTGAGCGTGAGGCTTTTGCTGTGGTCTGGGCACTGAAGAAGCTGAGACCCTACCTGTTTGAGAATCACTTCCGGGTTCAGACAAACCACAGGCCCCTCAGATGGTTGATGCAGATGAGGGGTGAGAATCCAAAGCTGTTAAGGTGGTCCATTTCTCTACAGGGGATGGATTTCACGGTGGAACATCGTCCCGGTACAGAACACGCCAATGCTGATGGTCTGTCCAGATTTTTCCGCCTTAGTGATGAGAACTCCCAGGAGGTAGGGCAGTTCTCCCCACATTTCAGCTGGAGGGGACACGTGTTAGACCTGGCACATTGGCATGAGTCTCCCTTCCATTTTTTCGCTGTTGCCTCATGTATTTTTGTGTTAGCTGCTCAGGGCACTGTGCCACTGCTGTCCAGTGCCACAGTGCAAGTGCTCCCTTTAGTAAATTAATGTATGATTTGTGATTCCATGATTGGTTGGTTTGGTTTACTTGTCAGACCCTAGTACAGTGCACCAGGAGTGCCCAGGGCTTGTAATCCAAATACTGCTGGTGGGCTTGCAGCACTGGTTGTGCCACCCACAGAAGCAGCCTGTAAACATGTGTCTAAGGTCTGCCATTGCAGAACCTGCGTGCAGTCTGGTACTGTCATGCTGACTGGGCAAGTGCACCCACTTGCCAGTCCCTAAACCTTCCCTTTTCTTCATATCAGACGCCCTTATGGTAGGCCCAAGGGCAGGGTGCATTGTAAGGTTAAGGTAGGACATGCCCTGGTGTGTGAGGCATGTTCTAATAGTGAATTACAGCCATTTTCATTTTTCACTATTGCAAGGCTACCTGTTCTCCATAGGCCAGAATGGGCAGTTTGGTAATACATTTTATAATCCTAACTGACTCAGAGAACATGGTAGAAATTCGAATTTAGTATGCCTGAACTCAGGATGATAAAATACATCTTTTAGTGAAGTTGGTTTTAACATTCTGTGCTTGAAAATGCCACTTTTAGAAAGTAGGCATTTTCTTTTCTAACCATTCAAACCTGCCTCTGCTAGGCTGTGTGTATTCCTTTGTCTGGAGTTTGAGTGACAGGGCTTGGGAATTCCAGGAGACAGGGTGAGGTGTCCCAGTGGTGAATAGAGAGATCTGCATCCAGATGGGTGGGAGGAGTTGCACCTGGGACCTGAATAGGGCTGCTCCTGCCTTCCACAATGCTGGCTCCACCTCCTGGGGAGCGGCTGATGTCTCTGCCCTGCACAGTGAATGAAGAGAAGGAATCCTGTCAACAAAGTGCTCCAGTGCTGTACTTGCCTTCCACAATGCTGGCTCCACCTCCTGTGGGGCGTCTAATGTTTCTGCCCTGCACTGTGAAAGGAAAGGAGAAGTCTGGTAAACAGAGTGCTCAGGAACTGGTTTGGACTGGGCAAAGGCCCCTCTGCCTTCAGAGGACAAAGGATTTCTGGGTATAAATATTGGGACCCTGATCCCAAGAACTTAGATCACTTTGGGAAAACAAGAAGAACCTCTGCTGAGGGAGGAACCAGAAGAAGCTGAGGAGGAAACTATCCCTGAAACTGGGGGATTAGCCTGCAGTGGTTGCCTTACTGCCAAAGAGAGGAGAAAGGAACTTTGTGTGTACTTTTGCTCAACTTGTGAAGGATCTCCAAGGGCTTGGAAAAGAGCTTGCCTCCTGCTGAAGTCTCAGGAACAACAGACTTCACCCCCCAGCTCCCCAGAGTTCTTTGGAAGTGCTGGTTGCTGTTGTTGAGCCTTCTGAGGGACTGCGTGTCGCAAGGAGCTGGAAGCGCAACTCAAGAAGGAGAAGCGTGCCGCCGTCGGAGCTGTGGACGTCGCATCTTGTAAAGTGTGTTGCCGCTGCAGCATCACATCGAGCGGAAGCGTCTCGCATCATCCAGGAAGTGTCTCGCAACGACGAAAAAGCGTGTCGCCATTGCATCCATCGTAGCTGACGCATTGCACCGCATCAAGAGAAGAGTCTCGCATCGAGGAAGAAGCGTGTCGCTATCGCAGCCATCGTAGTTGTCGCATTGCACCGCATCAAGAAAAGCGCCTCGCATCCACGGAGAAGCGTGCCGCCGTCGGAGCTGCTGTCATCGCATCGTGTAAAGGGGTGTCGCCGCTGCAACATCGCATCGAGCAGAAGGGTCTCGCAAACGTCGGAGAAGAGTGTCGCTGCCAAGGTCGCTGTCGTCGCATCGCTTAAAGGGTGACGGCGCTGCAGCTGAAGCATCGAGTCGAGTCTTCTCGCAACATCGGAGAAGCGTGCCGCATCTGGAAGATCTTCATGTCTTTATTTCTTTGCACCAAAAACTTCATCGCATCAACATCGTTGCAACACTTTCGTTGCCCTGTGTGTCGCATCTAAAAGGTACATTGACTTAAAGTGTCGCATTTAAAAACTTAAGAGAACTAAGTAAAATTATACTATCTAAAGTAACAGTATTGTGTGTTTTTGTCGTTTAATGGTCTTGTGGTAAATCTATATAAAGAATACTTATTTTGGATATAAAGCCTGTATGGTGTCCATTTGTAGTGTTGTCACTTGGTTACTGTATGTGTTCACAAATGCTTCACACACTACCTCTGAGATAAGCCTGTCTGCTCGTGCCAAGCAACCAAGGGGGTGAGCAGGGGGTATTTTAGGAGTGTACCCCCTTACCCTGACTAGAGGAGAGGGTCCCTATTTGTCACAAGTGCATACCTGAGCCAACTAGAGACCCCCAAGTCTAACACCATTGGAGAAGGGTCAAGACTGATTGGCATATGACTGGATCTAGACTGTGGTGGCATGGTGTGCAAAATAACGATGCACTGGGATGCGACCCGAGTAATTACCAGTGTCTGAGATTCATTCAAGCATTTAATCCATCACTTTCTTGTGTAATTTAGTATGTCACCCTAAGTGGGACAGGTATACACAGACGTGGGTCGCATGCACACTGTGTCACTGGAACCAAGCCAAACCTAGTTGATGAGCCCTGACTACAGTGAAACTGGTCCTAGGTTGCTTGTGTTCCGGTTCAAGGTGGACCAGGCCCAACAGTTCAGGCTGGACTGGTTTCAAGCTGTGGTGGCATGGTTTGTAAAATAACGATGGACTGGGATGCGATCCAAGTCATTGACAGGGGCTGAGATCAAATCAAGCATTTCATCCACCACTTTTTTTGTATACTTTGATAAGCAACATAGAGCACAACGACTGATGCATCTAAGGGAGCTTCCAATTCTGTACCTATGGAGAAATGTACATAAGGGCCACAGAGCTAACGTGGACGTCTTGTGCTGGCACTGAGCGTGTCATCTACTCTCTGACTTCAGTTTCCGACATGTATACACACTCACTGCCAAACCCTTGCACAAAAAGGTTTTTGGTAGACTACAATATCTTACTTGCTATAGCTGCTGTACAGGCTGCAGGTTCATCACACAGAATAAAGATCAGCTTCCTATCACCAGCAGTGTTGGAAATTCAAGTGAACTGTGGTTCACTTGGAAAACACAGTCCTTACTTTATTTCTGCTGAAAGCTAGCCTATCAGTTACTCTGTGGTGTCAGGAAAGACAGTGAAATAAACCAGCCCTCGGTATGATGC
Source organism: Triturus cristatus (assembly GCF_964204655.1). Lineage (NCBI taxonomy): Eukaryota > Metazoa > Chordata > Amphibia > Caudata > Salamandridae > Triturus > Triturus cristatus. The sequence continues at coordinate 302,352,657 of NC_140579.1, read as the reverse complement.
ATGTGAGGGACCCGTTCCATTTACAATCCAAGATGAATACTGGAACACGTTCAACTTTAACAAGCATTTACAATGCAATGGTCTCGGCAATATTATAGGTAGAGCTATTGGTCTTGCTCATTATTTTTTTTATCATTTTTGTATCCCTAAATAAATGGCATTGTCATTTCTATTGGCATTAGCTTTTTTTTTGCATATGTGATACCTATTGCATTAGCAGATTTTACTATTTTATAGGCAGACACAATTACAATTATCTTGCTGTAAAAGGGGCTTGATTGGAATGGTGCAGCAGGTGCAGTGGCACCGGGGACAGAAGCACTAGGGACCCCACTAAACACCAAATATTGCTATAACTAACTACGTAGCAAGCAGTCACAAGTGCAGTTACATTACAGACAATGGGGCCATGATTTGAATGGTGCAGCAGGTGCAGGGGCACCGGGGCCAAATGTTGTCATGACTCCTCTGAACACCAAATATTGCTGTATTATACTACGAAACAGGCAGTCACAGGTGCAGTTATCTTACAGGCACTAGGAGCATGATGTGAATGGTGCAGCAAGTGCAGTGGCACATAGCCCAAAAGTTGTCAAAACTCCTCTAAATACATAATATAGCTATTACATCAATTAATTCTATTATTTTCCTCTTTCATTTTTCAAAATGTTGCTATTACTTACCCGCACTATACCACTAGTAACAGCACAATATATTGCCTTTTTGTAAATAGCACTTTAAGAGACGTTCTGTAACTTATATTGTACAACTATTCAGCAAGCTACAACTTACAGCAAAAAACAGCATATTATTAATCCCTTAGGCGAAGCCTAATGTATTTACCAAAGCTTGTTAAATACTGCTGGGTCAGAGACCCTTAAAACCCTGAAGTACACTTTCTAAATGACACAACATAACAATGATTAACAATCCAATTCAGAGAAGGTATATTCATGTTAAGTTAGCACAGCGACCCTACGCAAGGTCAAACCCTGCATGCAAAAACCCTGGACCTAGCAGACCTGCTCTCACCGAATCCCATATAGTTTTGACTAAAAATCAGGGGCACACCCTCCCCTCCACTCACCTCCCCCTCTCTTTTCTCTCTCCTCTAGCTCTTCCTCACTTGCACAACTCTACAATCACCTTATATATTTGAATAGCTCGCACCTGAGCCCAACATCTTTGAAGTTGCCCCATGTGCTTCCTATAGTAGGCCTGTAACTACCACCTTTGTTATTATTAAAGCAACCTGGAAATCCAGACCTCATGAAAAGCAATGTCAGTCTACAACGATCTCAGGTAACGCACAATGGAACTAATTAATGCAAGGTACTGTAATGAATTGTCGAACTAAAATGTGCCATGTATCATACCTTGTAATGTGCAAGCGTCCTTTACTTTGTATCTGTTTAATGCTTATCTGCCTCCTTTTTCTATGCCTTGACAATAATACAATAAAATTTTTGAATACAAAAAAAGTTCGTACAGTGAATTAAAGTACCTGCTTCATAGCTCTTCCTGCATGGCACAAGTTTGAATCCTTGATCTGGCTGACTCAGACTGTTATCCTTAAGATGTCACTAAAACGATCACCACCGTGTTACCCAATAATAGCATTGCAAATAACTGTGCCTAACCACGAGCGTGCGTTATATTTTTCGGTTTTCTTTCAAGTCATTACGCAGAAGGTGTGAAGCAGTGGCATAGATGGAGAATCAGTGGATCGGGATTCTAATCCTCAATTCATGCCTTCCCCACATCGTGTGCTCCTGGGAGAATGGTCTATCTTCATGTGTATAGCTTTCTTTCTTCTTTTTTTTGCAGTTTTAATTCGAACTCGACCCTTCATTTTAGGGACGGGGAGACTAAAGAGTCTGCTGGAAATACAGGCTGTTGACAGGACGCCGAGACTCAAACCTGGGTCTCTAATTCTAAAGTAAGCAGCTCTGGCCATCACGCCACATCCTTCACTTGTGGTGTATACATCAATAACAGCTGCTGCCCTGGGACATCAGCAGAACAAAAACAATCTTGTTCATTATTATCACAACGGAGCTGGCATTTAATGTCGCTTGCTTCTATCTATTGTGACTTTTGTTGTATATGTGGCCGCTGCTGGAGTCTTACACTGTGAATCCAAGCGGATCTATTCTCTCTATCGCTCGCTCTCTCCCTCCACAGAAAGGGACATCTGTGGCACATGAAAGGTTTTTCCCCCATACCAACACAGTACAGACACCACAAACCTGTGCGATGTCATTTAAGACCTGTGAAAGGACATTAAAAGGAGGAAAACATTAACATACCGTTTTACAGCTGACATCCATTTGCCCTGTCCCATTCTCTGCGCCTTTAATCACTCCAGGACCCTCCTTTCCCATCCATGTAAGATATCCATCGATCTGCGCGTAACTCCCTTTGATGTCACATTTACCCGTGCAGCCATGGTAGCGGGGGGTGCGAGGTGCATGTTTACATTCCTGACTGAGCTGCCGTCGTCCGTCCGCTCGCGGGATGTACACGGAGTCTCGCCCGAGACTTTGAAGTGCAGGGCACGAGACTATGCTGCTATATGATCATTGGAGCGTGTGCCCTGGAGAAATGTGAAGAATGCCTCCTTGCTGCTGCTGGGGGTTGGTTAAGCTGCTGCAGGGAAGGATAGTGTGCTGTTTCCCCTATTGGTAGAGGGGCACTCCACAGCTGCTGCTGGGAGGGTGTCCGTGCAGTGTCCCCTACAGCCACTAACACTGGCTGTGTCCCCGCTGAAAGAGCGTGTGTTTCCAATGTCCACTGAGTCCTCGCCATGGTACCTCTGAGGTGCGGTGCAGAGCTCTAATGTTTCCTATGTTCATGCGTGAGCAGATCAGCTAGTCCAGGTTTTTTCACGTTGCATTCCCGGACTTGTAGGCCTGTTTTAGGTTATTAAAAATTATGACCACAAATCCTAGAAAGCAAAGCAAACAAGAACCAAGGGCTGTACTCCGTGGCCTTCGGTGTCCTTGATCATACGAGATGATTCTAATACCGATCCATCGGCTGCTGCCTGCCTGCCTTAGTGGTTACACGGATGGATCCTCACGGCCAGACAACAGCAAACAAGCTCATTGCGTGACAACACCGCACGGCTTCATTAGCAGCTTCAAACCGAGGGGCAGGGGGAGAGGACAAGCACACCACTGCCTTTCTCCGAGGCGAAGCAGAAATGCCTCGGAGAAACGCAGTGGCGTTTTCAGATTCGGGGGCGTGTTTCTTTTTCTCTCCTCTTGCCATTGGCTGGAGGAGAGAAAAACACGCCTGAGAAAGGGCGTGGCTAGAAAGTAGAAAGAACAGCAAGGAACACGCCCCCGAATCTGGAAAAGACGGAGCCTATTTGGAGGGACGGCTCTCTCCTCCAATGGCTGGCCTCCATTTAGGAAGCCAGCCAATGGAGGAGAGGCAAAAAGAGAGGCGGGCTAAGGAGCCACTCTCAAAAACATTAAATCTCCGACTTCCGGTTCTGCCTTCGGCAGACCGGATAGTCCTCGACCTAAAAAGCATACAATGGATCGCTTACCACACGGGCCTCAGCGGATGCCGAGTGAAATTACCCGAACACAACACGAACATTAATCACGCTAAATGTTTTCATGGGGCGAAACTAGTCTGCACCCGTTGCTTCGATCTGCCCCGCCAAAGAACAGCGCGAATGTCGACTGTTTGACCGCTCCTCAAAAGTAGTATTAGTTCAGGGCTGGGATGTGGTTAGAACAAGAGAGGTTATAACAATAAAAACAAGGTACATTAACTCAAAAAAGGTAGATGTTTATATAATATCAAGATACGTTTAACTGGTAATGGAAAAAGTAAACAAGTGACAGAAAGAAAGACGTTACATATCTGTAACTACAGTTTTCCAGTGTCGATAGCGGTATATAGATTTAGTTAGTCCTCTTCGTTAGGCTCTGCAACCCCACTAGTTTAAAACGGCAATAAACATGGTAAAAATGGCCGCTGTCCGAAGAATAGTGTTTGGTTATTACCACATTCACATCACTGCAAAGCAGCTAAACTTCAGCCAATCAGATGAATGCACCAGCACTCTTACTCCCCTAAAAGTCACAATAGCTCAGGTTTTCAAAGTGGGGGCTGAAGAAAATTTGTCGTTTTAGTTTCAAATAATTCACTAAAATGCACTCTATTTTTCTAATTGGTGTGGGAATTTTCTTGCGTTGTGTTTTTACTTTTTTTATTGGTTATGTACTGCATAAATATGTTACAAATTGCCTCTAAGTTAAGCCTGACTGCTTTTATGCCAAGCTACCAGAGGGCATAGGTTAAGTTAGTGACTTTTTGTGGTTCACCTTGACACGGTTTGTGGCTGGTGCTTGAGTAGAGTTTCATTAGGTTCAACCAACAGCCCAATTTATCACATACAGGATTTGACATACTAGACCAGTCCATTAAAATAAAGTGGGCCACGGTTGCCTCACTAGACGAAAGGCTTAGAATAGGCTCTTCATGAACTGTTTAATCAGGCTTTTAGAGACTAATGACTGGTTAGAAGAATGCTGGTATCTGGAGATAAGGGTCAAGTGGATTCCAACGACACATGATTGAGACCAGGTTTAGGAAGAACCAATAGATATGGCAGCATTTGATAGTATTGGAAAAACAGCAGATTTAGGCCTGTTGGGATGGAAATCTCCACTGCATGTTGATGGTAGTGCACCCCTACCCTGAGTGCCCTAGCTGCAACTTTATTTGGGTCCTTGTTACCAATTTTTTGTCATGGGCAAACACGGATCATTACTTTTCGGCGTGACCTCAGCCTGTCTTATGGCTTGCTGTTTTCTTAGACAGGGAGGGATGCTGAAAGCGCTACCTTTGTATTGGTGCTTCTGCGCTTACCAAAAATTAAATAGCATGAATGCAGCAGTGGTAGCATAGTTTTCGTAATAGTAATCAGTAGATCAGTAATGGCTTAATGAGGCAGTCCTTTGTGTGGCCCCTATTAAGATGGTGAAAAACCATAGAAGTCATCCAACTGCTTTCTGATATTCACACTCATTAACGGAATTTAAAAAGAGCTGCCGAAAACCAGAAAAAATCTAGAGGATTAATTACTCCCTAGAAGAGAGAGCAAAATATAAATTGATTATCCAAGAATATAAATCCTTGATTAAGGTGGAGGAGACAACATTTTTTTCTGACAGGATTAAAATGGCTACAAATTCCCCTGGGGAATTATTTGAAACTGTGCAGTAGCTTTCGCATCTCCCATTTGCTAGTCCAATAACTCAGAGCCAACAGCTATGCGATTGCTTGGTAGATTATTTTTTTTTTTTAAAGGTGGAGAATGTTTATGAGTAGTTAAGTGTTGGGCAGTGGGATGATTGCAGACAGGGTGATGATACTCCCCCCGAGGAAAATTTTTGGGTTCTTGCAATTTTCCACTCCTGACAGCTGAGCGAGTAGTAGAATTGACATTGATCACTAAATCAGGCACCCCAGCAGACACATGTCCTCCGAAAGTGTTACATGAGATTGAGGGATGCATCACTGCACCTTTTGCTAAACTATTAAATAATATCAAGTCAAGTCAAAAGAACTTTATTTCGGCAATTACTGCCATAAAAGCACAATAAAATAACATTATGAATACAACATCATAAAATAACTTACCAAAATTGAGAGAAAGTGGGAAGTAGGGACAAATAATAGTACTTTTTACATTTTAATCCCAGGTAACAAGAAAATGGCGATGAAAAGAGGTTCTCACTCCCTCAGATTATTAAATCGTAGAATACTTTAGGCATGGGCCAACATGTTAATTAAAAGCAATTTTTAACAACGTATGGGAGAATGTCATCATATGGCACAATTCATTTAAAAAACATAAATAAGCTAAAAAACATGATTTAAAATGTAAACGTCAGTTAATAACATTTCAAATCAAGGGAAACAATATTAGTTAAAACAACACCATCCAAGTCTCGACCCTAACTTTTCACTAAACATCTGCGTTTGCACCACAATGAAAAAAGAAATTTTGTTATAGTAGCAACAAAGACCGGATGTGTATCATACTTTAGTAGCCTAAAAACCTCTCTGAAATTTTCTAATTCCCAAATTCCTACAAAGTTGGAGAACCCATTTAGATCTAGCAGCCTTGTATGCAGGACAAAGAAAGATCACATGGATCTCTGTCTCTTCTGTCTCATTACACCCAGGACATAATAATGTATTGGCCCCCACCCAGTTGTTAGTAAATGAATAAAGGGGGAGCGTCCCGTATCGGAATTGAAGGAACAGTTTCTTGGCTACAAGGGGTTGAATGAGGTCTAAGGCCGGCTCCAATTTGTAAAGTAATTTAACATATAAAAACCTAGAGGTCAGACTAGATGTCTCAGTCGCCCTACTAATGCACATCAATCTGTATTCTTTAAGAGCAGAAGTTAGTGACTGTTTGGAAGTAACAAGACATGATTCCTCAGGTGAAGACCACAAGTCACTCCTCCATATTTGATGGAAAGCATCCCGAATATAGGACAGCCAAGGGATTTTCCCCGCCCCCTGGATGTGCATGACTGATTTTAATTCCTCTCTATAATTAACCAGCTCTGGGGTGCTCCATAGCCGTCGCCAATAGAGTAGTGGGTGAGTGGCGATCACTTCGGCAATGGGGAGGATGCCCAGGTCCATTTTTAGAGGGATTAAGGGAGTGCTTTGAGGGAGACCCAAGAGTTGCCTTAAAAAATTATTTTCGGTCACTGCCAGGGTTTTAATCTAGCAGTGATCCCAAAGTTCAGCTCCGTACAAGGTGGCACCCCTTGCTTGAACTTTATACATTTCTACAGGGGGGGCAATAACCTTTACGGCGCAACTCCTATGAACTTTTAGAATCCCCCCACTGGCCTGGATATGTTTTAAGTTCGCCTTGGTGATCTGCGGCCCCCATTCCATTTTGTCATTTAGGGTAAGACCTAAGTAGTCAAACACAGAGACCCTCTCTAGTGGCCTGTGGTCCATTTTAGGGTGTGGGCAATTTGTAGAGTCAGCATGGGAGACCATATACTTTGTTTTCATTATATTCACCTCAAGGTTCCTTTTCTTGCAAAACGAGCTAAATTTCTCTAAGACACGCTGCATCCCCATAGGTGTTTTAGATAGGAGCAGCGTGTCGTCCGCAAACATTAATGCAGGAATTTTGCGGTTAGCGAGTTTAGGGAAATCTATGTCCTTAACTGCTAAGAGATCCTCAGTTAGCACGTTGAGAAAAGGGTTGGTGCGAGAACACAACCTTGTCTCACGCCCTTCTCTACGGGAATCGGAGCTGAAAGTTCCCCTCTATTCCCAAATCTAATTTTAGCAAAGGTGCCTTCATGGAGGGGTTTAAACTGTTGACAAAGGTAAACTGGAGCCCCCATCTCTAGCAAGAGGCCCCACAACTGGTCTCGATCTACCAAATAAAACGCTGATTTGAGGTCCACGAATGTGAGGTAGAGAGAACCTCCCTCCAGCGTGATGGTTTTCCAATAGATCAGTTGTAATCTAAACAACTGATCTATAGTTGAGATTTTTGATCTTAAACCAGCTTGAAGAGGGGTGAGTATAATATGATCTTCCATCCAAATCTGCAGTCTTCCCAAAAGAACACGTGCAAAAATCTTTTGAGTTACATCAATTAGGCTAATAGGCCTGTAATTAGCCGGTTCTATGGGAGAACCTTTTTTGTAAATGGGAATGATCTCGGCTCCCGCCCACGTTTGAGGGGGGTGTCAAGCAATAAAGAATTGCATTAAAAAGGGACTGCAGGTATGGAACCCAAACTACCTGATCGGTTTTAAATAGATCTCCTGGGACCCTATCCAATCCGGGTGCCTTGTTTGGCAAGACTTTGGCCAAGGCCGCTGTTACCTCAGCCAGAGAACAAGGGGGTATGTCAGCAAGTGGAACATGAATAGAATCAATTACTGGCAGCCCCATTACAACAGTTCCTATTTGGGACTTTGTGTATAGCATTTTAAAATGGGATCGCCAGACTTCCTCCCCGAGGTTTGGCTTAATTGCATTCTTACCCTCGGGATTACCTGTCTTCACCAAATTCCAAAAATCTCTAGGGTCCCTGTCGTCTAGGGCTTTCTTAATGGCCTGCTACCTCTCAGTTTCCCATTCAGATTTCGCTTCTAAAATAAGTTTCTTAAAAAAAAACCTTGCCTCCCTAATACGTGGAATGTCGCCCTCAAGCACTTTGGTCAACAGGGCGTTCCTTGCTTCTCTGCATGCCCTGTTGTACCAGGGACTAATACCTCTTTGTTCCTTTCTTTTATGGGTTGAAGTAGTATAAAAAAAACTTTGCCAGGGTTCCAACCATATCCTGGTGGTTATCCCTCAGCTCCTCTAAAAAATCAGTACCACTGCATCTACCAAAAAGGGTATGATAGATTTATACAGTGAAGCCTTTGCCTCAGGTGATTGTAAAAAAGTTCCCCAACGGATTCTTCTACCTCCCTCTATTACAATTAGATTAGAAGATTAGTGTCAGCTTGCCCTGCTACCAGTTGACACTAGTCCAGGGTAACAACCAGCGGATTGTTATCGCTTTCGGCACAAGGCTGTACCAGGAAATTCACTATCCTGTGCCAGATATCCACCTTCATCAAGATGTAATCAATTGTGGATGCCTGGCCATTTCTTTCAAAGGTGTGTTTCCCTGGATTATTCGCAGGTAATCGACCGTTACATGCCCTCAGCGAGTAGTTGAGAGTAACTGAGGTCAACTGCAGGGCTAGAGGGGTCCAGCCCCACAGCGAATAATGATTACACAATGGAATTCCCCACGTTGAATCCTCATCACTCGTTATAGGGTGGGATAAACCATTTAAGGGTTCAAAGTGGCAATTAAAATCCCCACCGATAATAGGAAAAACTTGCTCAGGCAACGACGAGAGAAAGGCGAACAGACAGTCTAACGCCTGTGAGGTCTGCCCATATCTTACAGGGCGAGAGTAAACATTGATAATAGCCACTTTAGGGAAGTCGTTAAGAGAGAGAATAATACATAGGATATCAGGGGAGTGGGTGTCTATCGGCTTAACTAAGCAACCAAGGTGTGTACCGACCCAGATGCCCAACCCACCTGATGGCCTGCCCCTAGGCCCCTGAACGGCCGCTTTACAATAAGTGGCAAACCCTACTCTATGTAAGGACTTCAATGCCCAGGTCTCCTAGAATAAACAAATCTTGTGGGTATCGATGTATTCACCCCACTCAGGAATAACCATTTTGGCATTTAACCCAGCTATATTCCAAGACAACATACTTAGCCCTGATGGTAAAACTACCTTAGTTCTCTGCAGACCCGTGGTGGAGATCCCTCTCTCAAGGGCCACAGACAGGGTCTTCTCCTCATAGCCACCGATGATTTCCACAGTGGCATCAAAGTGACTGACTAGTTCCCCTTTAGCATACTCCGTTAGTACCCTATCGTTGCTTGTCAACGGAGGATTATCAAGAGACACTACTCCCTGAGATAGTTGGGCTTCTATGGCCTGGGGGAAAAAAGTAGGTTCTCCCTCATTAATGATAATACCGGTAGACACCCCACCCTACCAGGTGGACTACTATATATAAACCCTCAGTGTCATCAATGGTTCCCCTAAAAATGTCTTTGCTCGCTAGTTCCCTATTCAGAATAGGTGTCTGGTCATTAATCACATCTCCCTCATCAATTCGCAGAGTTTTACTGCTAGAAGTCAGTCAATCTACTTAATCTAAACTGCTAAATCTATTAGTTAGAGGGAGGACAAAGGGTGAGAAATGATCATAGTTACAACGTCTATTGTTTGCTCTTTCCATCTGTGGCATAAAATCCCTACCTTCCCTTCGTTGACTCCAACTATCTGAAGAGAGGTGGGGAAGATGAGGGGGATAAAAGTACGTTAAAGAAAGGGACCGTATCCCTGTAGCCGTCTGCATCCGATGCCAATCTCATATATGATCGACTATCTCTAAAGTTAGTCAAAATGCAATCGCCCTCAATGAGTTTCTTTCTTTGCCCCACCCAACTTACTCTATGAGCAAATAAAATTTCACTGTAAACCTGTGGTGGAAGTGGTCTATTAGTGTTTAACCAATGGGTACACTTGTTTTTTAGGTCAGAATACGATTCCTCTTTACCTTGATCCAACCCCGGGACACCAACCAAAACAACCACATACGGAATTGATTCGGGTGGCAAATCTATGCGTGGCAGGCTAAAGCTCTTTAAATCGCAACTTGGGAGACGCCTACGGGAATCATCAGCTTTATCTTTTCTCGTTGGTTCTGGCATTGAACCACCCTCCTGGGTAGAAATCGCTAGATTCATGACCTCATTAGATGCTCCCTCACCATGTATTACATTGCCAAGATTCCCAATGGTACCAGACTCAACAAACCCCCTTGAAGGGGCTAATGTTGTATTGGGAGGCAATGGGAGGCATAAACTAATAGGGGCAGGGAGATTGGAGATTGAGTTAGAAGTTACACCAGATAACCCAGAATGCCCCCCGTGGCAAATTATTGTTCGAATGATTGTTTGTAAGACATGATTCAAGATGCAAAAGTTTGTCCTCTATTAAAGAGAGTCTTTCAAGGAATGGTTGAAGGGATAAAGCGAGTAAAGCTCCCATTTTCACCAAACAATGCTCTCCGACTAGATGTGAATGGGCATCCATTGTATCAGAGTTTGATGAGCCCGTCAAAAGAGTAGATAATCGAGCCTCCGTCCCAGGTGTTGTTGTTGTATGCTCCATCACACCGATTCTTGTAGGTATTTGGATCTTCGCGTTTTTAGGATTTTTATTCCTCTGGGGGCCCCCGCCCCGCTTTCTCTTTGTGGCAGGTTCTGGGAGTTGGGCCGCAGCTTGCAAAGAGGAATTACAAATTGACCTCGTTAAAGGACGGGGAGGTGACCAACAAACAGGCTCTTTAAATGCCGGAAAAACAAGTTTGATGGTAGGAGCAGGCTCCAATAGAGACGAAATGTTAACAAAGCTCTCTGGGGCCTGTAAAGGCTGGTGGCTTCCTCCAGGCAGGGGGGAAGGGTTACTGTCCATGACAATATGTTGCTCTGGTAACCTTGCATGCGTGAGCTCACCCAGAGATGATCGCTTTGATAGCGTAGGGTCCAGTGATAAACGCCGCTCAGTCAGGGCAATTTCATGGTCCAGTACCGATGTTGCTCTAATTAGGAATGGATACAATGTCCCCACCACTGACCCCTCTGTAACAGAGTTCCTCCCCTTTCCTCCTTTGGCGGCAATCGTTGGATTCCGACACTACAGCTAAACCATGGGTCAAAATGCCAGATGAGAATAATGGCACAACAGAACAACAGGCACTGACCTTATAGTAGTAGTTGTGTCAGAGGGGAGGCCCGACCCAACCTTTTACGATCTCGAACGGGTTCAAACGGGCCCGCCCTTGGCCTGGGCTTCGCCCGGCACGTGCTTGCGCGCGTCCCGCACAGCGGGTGCCGCGAGGCGTTAAGTAGCGGCTGACGGGAGGCGGGAGAGGCTAAAGCGCCTCAGGTGATGTGGCAAGTGGCTGCTGGGTTCTGGAGTCCGTCTCTGATGCTCCCAATCTCCCTCGGTAGAAAGACACCTCCTGCGATGCGGCACCCGCGCAGCGGGAGCCGCGAGGCATTAAGTAGCGGCTGACAGGAGGCGGGAGGGGCTAAAGCGCCTCAGGTGATGTGGAAAGTGGCTGCTGGAGTCTGGAGGCCGTCTCTGACGCTCCCAATCTCCCATGGTAGAAAGACACCTCCTGACATCTCCTGGGTCAGAACTGGTGGAGCTGGAAATGCGTTTCGAAGCAGGTAGTGTAGGAAAGTCGTTTCTCCCCTCACAGAAAGCTCGCCCAATATGCGTTGCGCTGCCTTCTGGCTTCCTATGTGACAGTCCCTGGTCATTAGGGCAGCAAGTTTTCCAAAGAAATAGAGAGAGGCATCGATCCTCCAGTTATAAAAAAAAAACATGTTACATCCTAATGAAGAGAAGAACTACCATCCAATCTCTCGACTCCCCATTACATCTAAAATATTAGAGAGACATATGAACATCGCAATTTCAGATTTTTGGGAGAACATTAAGATTCTGGATGAAGCTCAGTTTGGGTTTAGAAAAGCCTATAGTACGGAATCGGCTTTGGTGGTAGCTACCCAGGAGATTCAAGACATTATGGACAAGAATGGGAAGGATATGGTGGTACTTTTAGACCTATTCGCAGCCTTCGATACGGTCAGCCATCCAGTTCTAAAACATCGGATGACAGAAGTTGGTATTGGAGGTTCAGCTCTTGATCTCCTCTGTTCCTTCCTTGATGGTAGGATGCAACCAGTTGCCCAGGGAGACTTTCATTCTAAATCTTTTACATTGCTGTGTGGTGTCCCACAGGGATCATCATTAAATCCTACGTTATTAAATGTGTACGTAGCCTCATTAGCTAAATTGATAAGAACATTCGGTTCCTCGACTTTATCCTATGCGGACGATATGCAAATAGTGGTATAGATCACCAACGGCACTGAGGAAGCAGCCAATCGATTTAACAATTGCATGAGAGCCATAGTGAATTGGATGCTCAGCCACTGTCTTAAGTTAAATTCTAATAAGACAGAGGTACTGATCTTTTGAAATGACATCCATTTTTGGGACACCGCTTGGTGGCCCGAGTTTGGGCACTTTGCCCATTCCCGCTCAGAAAGTAAGAAATCTGGGAATCCTGTTTGATTCCAAACTCACTTTCTTGGATCAGTCTAATCAGTTCATGTCTTCTTGCTTCTTTGTGCTAAAACCATGAAAGGAGATTCTGCCTTTATACCCTTTGATCGTACGAAGACAGTTGTCATTATTCTAGTTTTTACAAGATTGGAAGATTACAATGTCCTTTATTTGGGTATGCAGCAAGAGTTGTTAAAAAAGCTGCAGAGGATTCAGAATGCAGCAGCTCGTCTGCTCAGTAATAAGAAGTTAGACTCTGTTTCAAAGGTCTTGGAGGGACTACATTGACTCCCTGTTAAGAAGAGGGTAGCATTCAAAGCACTTTGTACAGCTCACAAAGCTCTTCATCTGACAGGTCTCTGATGTTTATGAGAAGATTCTTTTGGCACATACTGAAGAGGGATCTGCGATCTGCAGTCTCAAAAGAAGTAGTGGTGGCAAGGATTCATAGTGGGGCGTAAGAGGTTTTGTGTATCACACTTCCAAAATCTGGAAATCTATTCCAGAACATCGGAGAGGCCAATCCAACATGCAGACTTTTGGAAACAGTTGAAAACCTGGCTTTGTACTTCTCCACAAATTTCTTTTATTATAACATCCTGTGCAGAGGATCTATTAGCAGATGTGTAGCGCCAACATGCCCTCGGGTATATGAAGCGCTTTATCAATTTTAAAATTCAAATTAAATTCAAATGAAAGTAAACAGCCATTTTTACCAGCCCATCCACTTATGTAACGTTCCTATGTTGTGTACTTAGTATGTCTTTCGCCTACATCATGGTAGGATGCAGCATGAGTGTTTGCGCTGTGATGTATGTGTGATTCTGTACTTGTACAGTACATGGAGACCTTTGGGTTTCCATGTTGGAAATCCATGACCTTGGAAAGTCATCTGGAGGTAGAGGGGCCATCCCAGACAGATGAGTGGATTGCCTGCATTCCTGAAAGCTGGGTGGGATACATATACTGGAGGAAGGGAAAGCCACGCTCTCCTATGCACTTCAAAAGGACTCTGATTCTGGAAAGCTCAGTGGGGCCTGGGCAGATTGTCAAAGAAATGATGTGGCTAATAAGGGAAACACTGCAGAGACAGAGAATCATAAAGAGCAGGTTTAGGGCCATTGTATCCTTTTGTAAGGCGTTTATCAGTGAGGCCGACACCCAGGTATGTTTCTTTAATCACTCCCATAGCCTGTGTTGCGGGGCTACCAAGTTTGGAGTCACTCCTGCTTTGACAGACTGCTTCCTCGACAAAGAGCAGGGCAGAAGAGTGGGCACTTCAAAGCAGGTAACACCCCTCAAAATGAATTTCAAAGATAGAGACACTAACTCACATCTGTGTCTGGAAACAGATTATAAAAAGGGAAGCTTAAGTCTCCCAAGCTGTCAAATAGTCAATTAGTTGAACTGTGGCTGCACAGCAGCATGGAGAAGCTAAGCACAGATTTAGCATTTGTGACCAGGACTGGTGACCAAAGTCTGCTAATCTCACTGCTGGTTGAGGGGACATCACCCAGAAGAATCAAGACTACTTATTTTGGAGCCTGCTGAGACCAGAGGACCCTGTGAAGAGGAGGAGAGTTCGTGGAAAGGAGTAATGTCCATTGAGGAGCCTGTCGAGTGGATGCCCGTAAGCTACGTGTGTCGGGTCAGTGGGCTGCTCAAGAGGCACGCCGCACGGATCGGACTCTTTGCCTGTGTGCTGCTCAAGTCGCTGATCCTATATGTCAGGTGGGGCTGAGGTGAAAATAAGTAGCTAACTTTATATGCCTAGTGCGCGGCTGTGACCAAGGAGGGTCATCACCCTGACAGAGCTGTAACCTAAGAGAGCCAGCGGCCTGGGTGCCGCTCAAGTCGGCCACATTGTAGGTTATGTGGGGCTATCATAAATATTAAGGGCCATGGCTCTAGTGCTACTGCGACCCAAAGGGACTGTCTGCCCATGTGCTTCTCAAGTGGACGGTTGCACTGATCGGGTCGTTTGCCTGTGTACTACTCAAGTTGGCGTGGTGGGGTTGCATGAAGATTAAGAGCTGCCAAACTGATGCCTCGCTGCGATTGAGGACTGCTGTTGTACTGTGCAGCGCTGTGATTTCAAAGGGCCATCTGCCCATCAAGTGGACTGTTGCCCTTATCGGGCCGTCTGTCCATGTGTTGCTCAAATTGGTGACCCATATGCCAGGTGTGGCTGCTGTGAAAATTAAGGGTTGTCACCCTGGTGCATTGCTGTGACTAAAAACGGCTGTTACCCTGTGCAGCATGGTGACCTGAGAAAGCCATTGACCTGTGTGCAGGCCATGACCCTCGAATGCAAAGTGCGGGCCGCGGAGAAGAGAAAGGGCTGTTGCCCTTGTGCCGTATGCGAAACTGAAGCATAGTGGTTAGTAACCCTTATTATCAGAACACCTACTTTGTCATCGGAGACAAAAAGGCATCCAAGACCTACAGCTGGGATCAGGAGGACTTACCGTCCAAGCAGGGGAGAACAATTGACATCAAACCATCTTGTATTCATTAGCCACTCACCTTGATCACGCAGTCATATCGCCGGTTGGCTCCAGACCACTGACCTGCTTCTGGGCTTTCTATATCACATCACCAGTGGGAGTGGTAAGACTGATCACCATGCCGCAGAGTCCCTGGGGGAACTACCTCTGACTATATATTGCTATGGCGCTGAGACAATGACTTTGAAAGCCACTGTGGAACTTCTAAGTGATACTTACTAGCAGGGTCTAGCCTTAATGTTGCCTCACGTGAATGAGAAATAACCACAGTTAGTAACCCGGGGAGTGAGACTCAGGACCTTGCCCAGACAACGCTAGATTGCCATTTTTACAAAGACTGTGTATATTTATAGTTGTGTGCCATATTTCACTTTATGTTCATATATAAATACAGGCAGGTGCTTGCCTTGACATTCATTTATTGGGACTGCTGAAGGTATTCTTCACATGATCCAGGTAAACCAAGACCGCCCTACACACATCCAGGGAATGAAGGGCAACCTCCTCAGGAGACTGAGGATCATGGAAAAGCACTGGAAGAACAACTTCCTGCTGATGATGAAACAGAGACCATGGGCACATAGCCAAGGCCCAACCAAAGAACAATCCTTTGTCAAATACTAGAAAGAAAGGAGACAAACAGGACAAAGAATCCAGCTCACCCAACCGGCGAGCAGAAATAACCGCCACCAGGAATAAGACCTTCAAACTCAAAAGGCATAAACTCAGACAGCAGAGGCAATAAGAAGGATACTGGAGACCCTGCAAAACCAACTGCAGGTCCCAAGAATAGCACACCACCGGAGATTGACAAACCCCTTAAAGATACAGGAGACCAGACCCTGATCATCCACCAGACCCCCCCAGAGAGACTGAGAAGCCTTAATTGCTGCCCACTGCACCCTAAGAGAGGCAGGACTAAGGCCCAACTGAAAATCAACCTGGAGAAAGTTCAAAATCTGCAGCAAGGCAACAAAAAGAGTATCCACCTGCAGTCAATCACTCCAAACCCGAAACGTCTTTTAATGCCGAACGTAAGAAGAATGAGTCGATAACCGTCTAGAGGCCTGCACTGAAGAAGAGACCGAGGCAGAAAGGTCCTGAAATATCAAGCCACCCCATTCAACCAAACTAGCCATCAACCAGAGCAGCGACAACCCCATCATGGAGCCGCAACCTATCATAGACTCACAGAGAAATGCACCGACGGTAGATCCCTGGCCAGGAAGTCTTGGCAGAGAGTAATGCCGTCCGCAGCCGGAGGCAGGCACAGCAGGCCTCCAGCTGGGCAAAACAGCCCTGTATGCCCCCACCCCAGCATCCATTGGCAAGCCTGCAGCAACATGTGCAGGTTCCAACACCACCTAGGCCTGGGGTAAAAGATAAAAACACTCACCATATCAGCAGAATACCTGACAGCAGAGTTCCCTAGAACTGCACACGAATGGCCGACAAGACGGGCCAGCCCAAGTGCTGAAGCATGAACACCGCTCCTGCCCGAAAGTAAAAGTGAATATTTGCGCAAAAATATGAACAGGTAGTGAGGCGGAAGGAGGGGGGAGGAGGATGCGCGGGGGGGAGGGACTTTAATTAATTGGGAGGGATTGTGAATGGAGGCATAGGGGCCTTGCAATGTTATTCATCACAGCGAGAAGGACAAGGAGGTAATAGTACACATCAGTACCGTTTTTTTTTTAAGTAAGTGAAATTCATTACCAATTTGCCCATCTTCTGTGCCACGGTTGTGACAAAGTGCAGATAACTCAGTCCGAGACAGGTACATCCTTCCCAAACTCAAACAGTATACAAAGTTCACACCTCTTAGCACCTCCCCTTGTTTCCATTTAAGTTTGAACAAGTATTTGATCTTCAGTATTGAGGATCATTATTTTGACTAATGATGTTGTTGTTTCCCCACTGTTACGTGAGTCCTGCTGCCCAAAACTACATCAACCCCCTCAAATGAGTACGGGCCATGCTCACATTGCCCAGTTTTTAATGGATTAAATGGATGGACCAAGATTGTTCTTGGTGGAGGGGCATTAAATCACCTGAAGAGCAGACAGAGATTATTTATTCATTCTTGTCTTGTCGTAGAGCCATGCATGACCATGCAGTCTCCCAGACAGTGTGAGGATTGTGGCAGGGCTAATGGGAAATGACATTGTAAGGAGAGTAGGCTGGCTTGGTATATGGTACACACTTATTCAAGTGATGTACCTTACACTAATCCAGACAACCCTTATGGTGATTTTAGTGGTCACTGATAACCATAGAAAGCTCTCAAAGTGGTAGCTGTGGAGAGCAGCCGTAAGGCTTGTCTTGAAGGACTGTAAATCAGCTTGTTTTACCAACTTTAATCAATAGTGTAAGTTGAATAAAAAAGAACCACACAGTGTTTCTATATAAAATTATTCTACTTATTAAACAACACAATCACTAATATATTAGTATATCTCCTAACCAGAGATATCAACATAATACATCAGAATACTTTGATATTAGCAGGTAAGTAGCACAAATATACACTGGTCTCCAGGGGGAGACCAAACCATCTATTAAGAAAGTGGAATGCGAACTGCAAAGAGTAACAGGACTTTGACCAGGAGACTCAGAGGAGCTGGGTACACCCATGGTCAGTACACAGGAACCCCACGGAGGCTGTGTGCAGGGTGGAAACACAGCCGCGTGCCCAATGGAAGTCAATGGAGAAGTCGCTGTTACAGTTTAAAAGAAGAAGGACCCTTCCTGGAGGACCCAGAAGAAAATCTTTGGGAGACATAAGGTTGGAGAGCCACCCCACCCGTGGATGCCCCAGGAACCCGGTTACCTGCACCAGGAAAGCCGGGTGAATAGGGGTAAAGTGACGTCAGAACTTGCCGTAGACGACAATGGGAGACTTAAAAGAAGATGCCTCTGGAGAAGACTGTGAAGGAGTTAGGTGGAATCCAAGTGTGGATTTTGGGAGTGAAGGACCTGCAAGCAGAGGGGACAGAGTCTATGCCACTCAGAGGTGATCAGGAGGCACAGAAGCACAATGCCCACAGATGTCGAGAGGTTAAGGAGACCTTGGCACTGCAGCTGTGAGGACCAGGTGATGCTGAGGAAGACCAAGAGCCATGCATGAGCTGTCCAATGTTGGATTTTGGTGTCCAGGTGGTTGGTGTCCTGTGGGAGCACTAACAAGCCTTAGTAGCTGCAACTGGTGTGAAGAACGAAAAGGAGCAAACTTTTGGACCACCAAAGACAAGAGAGTCAGAGCAGGCCCAAGCAAGCAGGGGAGCCCAATGGAGCAAGAGAAGACCCTCAGGAGGACCCACAGGCTAGAGACACAAGAGTTGCAAGAGGACCTCAAGGAGCTCACCAAAGTCGTAGGTTCACAATGTAGGAGATGCAGGGAGGACTCTGTTCCTCAGTGTTAGAAATGGGGATTTCTGGTAGGCTAAGGCTTGCGCCAAAGCCAGGCAGAAACCACCACTCTAGTCAGGGCAAGGAAGTTACACGCCAAAGATAACCCCTGCTCACCCCCTTGGTAGCTTGGCACGAGCAGTCAGGCTTATCTCTGAGGCAAGGTGTAAAGCGTTTGCGCGTGCACCCAGCAACAACACCCAAGGCCCACCACAAAGGAAACTCCACACAAGGTATTCTATAAAAATAGCCTTTGTATTATACACAACACATTAGATAAAAACACACACTTTACAATGTGCCAACAGGCACGGGCAGAATTTACAAGGGATTATATGTACAGGGGACAGGGCCACATGGACCACTGTCAGGAATTAACACTTTTTAGAAATAGCACTTAGAACATAGGAATAAAACAGTAGTACAAAAACATATACAGCACACAACCAGTACTTACTGGTATCAGGTAAGTACCACCTACGCAACCCTAACCACCATAGGAGAATGTCACGCAGTGAACTAGGACCTCACTAGCACCACCTGTACTAGGAGAAAACAAACAGCCACCTAAGTATCACAATACCTGTAGGGGTAAACGCACATTACACATGATGCCTGAAACATTCAGAGGTGTAGGGAAGGAAAACACATGATGCATAAAATACATTCAGCGGTGTAAAGCAATGGCACATGACGCATAAACATACATTCAGAGGTGCAGGTTAGGAACATTAGCGAGAAACTCTCATAAGCCACCACCTGTGGCAGTCCCTAGGCCAACTGGCCTTGTCGGGGCTAGGACGCTCTGTCCCAGTCAAGCTGCGCCAGCTGCGCAAGCAAAAAGCGTAGAGTTCCCAACCTAAACGTTGCAGCTGCCCACTAAGTGCTGGGCAGCTGTAGGAATGAGCGGGGGCACCACTGTGCCCTTCAAAACGAATCCGCCTCTCTCGTGGAGCCTCTCCTGGGCTCTAGCCGAACGAATGCCCCCTAGAGCCTTCGTGGCCCTAAACGTTACTGTGGGGCAAGGGGGGAGCGACCCGCTACCATCTGGGGCCGCTCCGTCACGAAACAACTGCTGCCCCCTTAAGGTGGAGCCTCGATGGGCTCTTGCAAATATTGCCCCGTCGTTGGAGCCTCGGGGCTCTACACAGCAACGACAGCCTCCTAGAGCCTCACAGGCTCGTGAAATAATGCCCCCAACGTTGGAGCGACCCCATAGGCGGGGGACGCTCGAGGAGTCAGCCGGTCTGGGACCGGCACCCACAGCACATGAACGGAGTCCCCCAGCCCTTCCCTACTCACCGGGCAGTTCTCCGGGGTAGGCTCCTGCCTGCTCCGGGGCTTGCAATGCAGCGCGAGTCCTTCGTGGGAGGCGGGGTAGGCTCCCGCCCTCCTACTTCTGGTCCTGGGTGTCCCGGTCAGCGCTGCCTGACTTCCGGTACGATCCGGGCTGCAGCGGTGATCGTCTCAGCGATAAGAGGGGTGGGCTCCCTCGGTAAATGCAATCTTCGGCGGGGTGGCCACCCGCTGCGGCAATAATCAAATAAGCGGGGTGGGCACCCGCCGACAAGCACCCAAATACGGGGTAGGCTCCCGTCACCAGCAGCACACGGGGTGGGCACCCGTTGTCCTAAACAAAGCGCTCCTGGCGCCGAGGGCAAGTCCAGCGCTTCCAGGCGCTGGAGGCGGTAGTGGAGCGCCAAGTATCACGCTCCTTGACGCTGGGGTCCCAACAAAGCGCTCCTGGCGCTATAAAGCAAATACAAGCGCTCCCAGGCGCTTAGGGATAGCAAGCCCAGCCAAAAAGTCTTCAAAGAGCAGGGGGGCAAAGACTGGGCCCAGAGCCAGCTCACAGGGCCCTCCAGCAGGGAGGCAGTCCCCAGTGGCGGTCTCTCCTGGCGCCCAGCAGCAGCAGGCCCCCCCTCAAGTGGATCCTGCAAGAGAACAAATTGTAAGGGGACACAGCCCCTTTTTATACAGTAAAACTCTTTGTCTGAAGGTGCAGGGAAGGGGCGAACCAGTTACAACAGGTTCCTGAGCACTTCGTTTTGCTCAGCCCCTCTCCCTATTCACTGGACAGGCCAGGATCATCAGACGCACCACATGGGCCGGAGCCAGCATTGTGTAGGGAAAGCCCTGTCCTATTCAGGACCCAGGTGTACTCCTCCCCAGCCATCGGTATGCTAAGCTCCCTATTCACCACTGGGTGACTCCTCCTGACTCTGGGGAATCCCTAGCCCGTCACATGACCTCCACCAGCCAATCACCAGACAAGCCACACATTTTACACTGCACACCGAAGTGCCCACTTCTAGAAGTGGCACTTCCACACTAGGTACATGCACGCCGCACACATCATCGCGCAGCATTCAATCACACGAGTCCGCACATACCAAACTCGGGCCTGCACACCCCACGCATCAGGAACTACCAGGACACATACATTCCCCCATGCATTCCTATGAGAGGGCAGGCCAACCTCACAACACGCACGCACTTTACCCTGGGACACAGCGGTAAAGTGCGCAGAAACAAAAAATCACTACACCAAGTCACCAACAAAAAGCAAAAAGTTTCGGGGGTGAACCTGCCAGAAGGGCCAAGTCCAACACTCAGGAAGTGAGTTGCTGGAGCTTCTTGTAACTTGAAGATCTCTGGAATTCAGAGCCAACAGGCCTTGACAACCGCAAGCTGACGTGGTGCACAGGGGTTCGGTTCCAGCAGCCTCAACAAGGAATACTGCCCTCCTAATTGCAGGGGAGACAGGTCAGGCCTCTAGGGAGCCACAGAGCCACCACCTGTGTTGCTGAGCCTCGGGATGTTCATTACAACATCATAACAGTAGACCAGTCAGCGGTGCCTGCAGGTGAGTGACTCCTTCACTCCAAGGGAGATTTCTTCATGTGTCCTTGATGCCCACAGGTCTTTTGGAGAACCTGAATGAAGCACAGATGATGCACAATAATTGAAGCAAGACAAGGAGCAGCAGGAGTCTTCCTTGGTGCAGTCTTGGTTCCAGTCGAAGTCCAACAAAGTCCAAGTGTCCAGACGATTAAAGAGCACAGTAGTTTCAGGATTGAGTCTGGTCGCAACATGAATCTGAGGACCCACCCACAGGGGATATCTTAAGTACTGTCACAAAGTGATAGGATCCAACAAGACAGTTGAGGCATGGTAAGAGGAAGACGATACACTTCTCTCTTATGTTTCTCCTCTCCTTTCAGCCTCTTTCACCTACCAAGTCTACTGAAAGCAGCGGTAGCCTGATCGAAGACGGCTCCTTTAAGGGAGGCCGGATCCCAGAAACCGAGCGTGCTCACGTGACTACATTATGAGCACAAAGCCCAGCTGATTCGGAGGACGCGTTTGGTTGGAACTTACGCATCTCTGAGGAAGTCGACAAAACCAGCCCGAGAGACTGGAGAGGACCGAAACCAGAAGACCAACGGAGAGAGACCCAGGAGGATAGGAGACACCTCGAAGAACCTGAGGCACAAGACTCCAGCCATGAACAGACAGTGGTCTACGTCGTGGAAGAGCATTGTGAACTGACCAACGTGGCTCTCTCAGGTGCATGGACATTTAGGGGGCCTTTTGGGTAGGAAAGGACCAGGCGTCAGAGATTTCTGATATTGAAGCGGGGGGGAGGAAAGGAAGAGATAGAGAAATAATAAAACAAAATGGGTGACAAGCAACCACTTTAATTTTTTTTGTGTATAGGTCTCTCCTTATGGCATTTCACTGGTGAAGGTTCGGGTGAATATCAGTTATTTCTTCCCTACTCCCATTTCATGAGGATTAAGAAAAATAAGGAACGAAACAGCCAAAGTGAGATCTTTTTATTTTTTTCCTCCGAGGGACGATTGTGGCTGGTCCAAATCGGGAGGACACTATCAGGCAGACCCTAGGAGACAAAAAGAGACGTTGTTTCAGACTCTAACACCGATTGAAGGAAATAAAACGAGCACAAAAAAAAGTAACAATCCCATAGTCCTGTCTCTGCCATTTTCCAGAGTCCCACGTGTAATGGAGAATGCGGGCACTCTCTCCATTAGATTGCAAAACTGGAGAATCTTATTCAACAATTAATATGAAAACAAGAACAGTTAGAAGGGGCACTAGAAAGGCAAATGTCCTCCACCCACGCAGGATGGGACTTATTTAAAGCCTCAATGACTCAGGAAGTTGAGTGCATCCAGAAGGTCGCCAAAGACCAGGTCCAGTTGACCACCCTCTACAGTCCAGTCAGGGAAGCCAAACAGGATACCCTAATGTTGTCCCTAAAAAATATATCTTCCAGAGGAGGACCCAGACGTGTTTTTTGTAAACTTTGAAAGAGCAGCTAAGGCCTACAGATTGCGTGATGCGAAGTGGCATTTTTTTAAGCTCCCCTTTTAACAGGGGAGGTTTAGCCTGTATACCAAGTTGCTAACCCAAATGGAAATACCAGCTATCGAGAAATTCCGGAGATTATACTTGATCATTTGGGCATGGACCCAGAAGCATGCAGTTCACTACAACATGTCAGACATTGGAAGAAAGGGTGGAGAATGGGAAGGGCGATGCACATAGTAACAACTTGCAGACAGTGGGCATCCCAGGGTATGCAGAAGTCAATCAACCTGAAACTTTTCTGGAAAAGTGGCCCCACACCCTCTCACTTTCTTTGTGCTTCATGTTTTAAAATAGCCTACTGGGTGCTGGTCCAGAGGTGCCCTAACCTGTATGTCCACCAGATGATGATAAAAGTCAAATACCTCAACTGCAAGGACATTTTTAAGATAGATGGCATGGAAGGCAGGCTGCGTGATTTCTCTTTAAACATAGTTTATTGAAGGTTTAACATAAATCCTAAAAAAAATAAAAAACGAAACAACCAGGATTATACAGCTGAGGTCCACGATTTTGAATCTTCACTGAATACTGTGGGCTATGGACACAAGATCCTCAAGGCAAGGGAAGGTATCAGCTGATTTAATCCATTGTGGAGGGGAAGGAGAGGTGAGGGTCAATTGGGCTTGTCACAGGAGAATAACTGTGGATGGTATTTTGAGGGCTGGATCAGAGGATGTGGGTGCTTGGACCAGGGTACATCTGGTGGAATGGGGCATACACTGTGGGGAGGTGGCTGCGTTGTGGAGGGAGGGGCCATGCCATATGGGGAGGAGAGTAGGGAAGGGGTAAGCGCATCACAGCGATACTTCTGCACTGAAGGTCAACCTTGCCTCCTCCAAGATAGTGTGCCAGGTGGAGGCAATGAGGTGCCTATGAAGACCTCTGGACTCTTCCCTATGCAGGGGATTCCTGTCTGCCTCAGTCCACTTGAAGAGGGTAGAGGCCCAGGCTGCAACAGATGGAGAGAAGGCGGCTTTGCAGTGGGAGGTCAATGTGTGTTTTGCCAGAAGGAGGTCCAAGTTGGTGAAACAGAACGCAAACTTGTCAGTTTTGGAGAACTTGTAGATAATAAGTGCTAAGATTACCTAGTCTAGGGGAATAGGTGTAGTGGTGAAAGAAGAGACCAAGCTGACAACATTGAACCAATAGGGCACAAGTGGGACAGTTGGCTAAATGCACGGCGGTTGATAGCATTAACAGAGGGGGAAAATGTGTTGATCACCAGTGGAGAGAGATCCACTCTGTGAAGGATGTAATATTGGATTAATTTAAACTTGGTATTGTGGGAGATGACTTAGGGAAAGGCAGTGCTAGAGTCCATTCCGAGTTGTGTAAGACCCTACTGGTGTCCTCTTCCCAATTCTCCTTAAGGGAGTTGATGGAGCAGGTAGAATGAGTCAAGAGGGCTTTATAAAACCAAGTGACATATCTGTGCCCTGCCACCCATAGTGTAGATGGCCTGTATCAGGTATTGTGGCTCAGGCTCAGTGTATGCAGAGGACCAAATAAGGCGGAGGATGTGCTGTATGCAACCGTACGTCAATTATTACCCTCTGTGCAATGCAAATTAGCCGACGAGGTGCACAAAAGCGAGGAGCAGTTGTCCTCAAATATGTCACTGAGCAATATTGGAGCGGTGCCAGTGTGTCAAGTCGCCCTGGCCAAGGGGGTTGCAAAGGTCAAGGAGACTCTGAAGAGGGATGACTGAGGGTAAGGGAGGGTGCCACTAGTTTGGTGCATAGCACAGGCATAGGATCAGAGCACTAATTGGCTAGCACCACTCTGCGACGTCCTGTATGTCAGAGAAGCTCAAGAAGGAGCGAATCCAAGGTAGCGAAGAACTTTCAGGGAGGTGCGACAGGGAAATTAGTGAAATATTATTAAAGGTGAGGGAGGATCATAATTTTAGAAAGGGCAATTTGTCCAATCAGAGCTAGGGGTAGCGTTTTCCAAAGCACCACTTTGGAAGTCAGGGAGGGAACTGCTTTCGTCAGGTTTACCATCCAGCAAGTCTCAATCAGAGTGAAAGATCAAGATCCCTAAGTAAGGAAAAGAGGTACGCTCCCAATGGAACAAATTCTCAACTGGTGAGAGGTCAGCAGCAGGGACAGCGGGAGAAAGTGGGAAAGCACAGGACTTTGGCAAGTTCACACACATGCCGGACATGGTCACAAAGTCCACAAGGATCTAGCCCAATTCAGTTGTGTGTCAATGAAGATCTCGTAGTTATATCAGGCGGACGTCAGCACAGAGTAAGATCACGTGAGCCCTATCTTGCAAAAGGAACCCCAAACCTGTCCCCACCACCCTCAGGCGTGCTGCTACAGGCTCAATGTTACAACAAACAAATGATGGACGGAATGCTGACAATGCAGACATTCTCCCCCAGTCAAGAGATCTGGGTTAAATCCATCGTTCTTTTGCCCACTACACCACCCCAGTAATGGGTCCAGCGCAGAAGCATCATCATCATCTTCCAATGAGGTGGACATAGCTGAGAGCAGTTCCGGGCCAGAATCACGTAAGGCAGCTGCCAGGTCTAGGGCTGCCTGCTTGCCAACTCTGGCCTGCTCAAGGGAAGCAGCAGAAGGTGTAGACCCTGTAGGTCCTTAATAAGGTCGAGGGTGACGGCGGCGAGCAGTGTCGTTGGAGGGTCTGTAGTGAGGTTCACCCACTTGGGAGAGTGTGCCTCAACTCCCCACCCAGTCTTAGGCCACTACAGGGTCACTGAAAAATAGTTTAAGTTTATTTGGAAAGAGAATTGAGTATTTAACACCCATTTCCTGAGGTTTCCTCTTCACCGCCAGAAAGGAGGCCCACTGATGTTGAACCACCAGGGTGTAGTCTGGTAAGAGCTGGATCCGATGATTCTCGTATTCAATGCGCCCTGCCAGACGGGCAGCTCAAAGGGTCTCGTCCCTTTCCTGGCTTCTGGGTGCACCTGGAGGTGGGCACTTGGATGTAACTTGGTGCGCTCTTTCAATTAAAAAGAAGGCTGAACAGTTTGGAGTTGGTCTGAAGGATTTAATCTATCATTTTAGGAAGTCTGCTGGGTTGGATCCCTCTGCCCCCTCTGGGAAACCAACCACCCGAAAAAAAAATCTGCGAGAGCAGCTCTCAGCTCTACCGTTGAAGAATCAGATTTGGTCTGTGAAATCTGAGAGCTGAAGATAATCCTGAGAAGTTGGGAGAAGGTCCTCTAGTTCCCTCTCCATGGGGTGACATGCTACCCAAGCTTTCATTGTTTGGTAGACAGCAGTCGAAAGAAATTGTGTCAATTTTGACTTCCAGTGCCAATCACAAGGTGCTGATGGGCTTTAGGATCGGCTCCAACAGGTTAGTGGCCGGGCCCTTAGGAGCCACATAGGAGGCTTCAGATCCTGAGCTGAGGGAAGTTGATCAGAGCAAGTTGTGCAGAATTTTCCCATAGCCAGCCACAGGCAGGTGGGAGAACATGGGGCGCAGGTGCTGTGGTAGGAGCAAGGCCCATATTGGGGAAGGCTCAACATGAAGAGGGCCTGCTTTAAAGATGTTCTCTTCAACAGTCATAGGAGTGTGGGTTCACGGGCAGTCCAAAAAGGAATCAGTTGAGGACGTCCTGCAAATGGATGCAGGGTAGTGTCGCCTGTGGCTTAGCTTCGGGGTTCCATAGAGTGGGCGAGAGTGGATGCACCTCCCACAGGTGGACCTTGGAGAGTCTCCCAGCAATGGCATGGAGCAGTGTGGAGCACAGACCCCCGTAGCTCTCATTCAGCTCATCAGAGGGAGCCACTCACCTATCCAGCAGAGCAGTCAGCAATGTACAGTGTGTCAGACACTCTGGGGGGGGCAACTAGTTCAGCTAGGCTGGGTCCTAGAGAACCGGTGTGAGAGTCAGTCGAGGGAGGAAGACTGAGGCTCAGCACTTTTCCTCAGATTCTGTGGCAGACGCCAGGCCAGGGATGGTGTCCAGCTGCCAAGGTAAATACAATCTTGGCAGGCCCGTGTTCGTTTGAACCTCTGAAAAGGGCTGGCCATTGTAGGCTGCCAAAAGAATAAGCTCCAGGGAGGCAGCCTGTGCAGAGGGTCCAAAGGCAGGAAAGGCTATGGCTGCACACCCGTGGCTAGTCCTAGAAGGGTGGCCGGTCGTCGAGGGCCCTTGTGGAGGATAGGGGAAAGGGCGGCGGAGGAAAAAGCTGGATGGACAAGTGAGGGCTGCGAGCTCCACTAGTGTGAGTCTGACATCTTTGATGTGCAAGGTACCCCCTTAAAAGGCTAGCTGTGTTATGCCTGAGTCATTACATACATCACAACCAAACGTTTTAAATCTTCAATTGCACAAATTGCTTCTTTATTTTTTTAGATATATGTTATTAACCGGTTAGTATTATTTAAATTTCTAAGCAGCCGCGCACCCCTTGAGAAGGCCCAGTGTACCCAAAGGGACCCTCGGACATTGAGCACACTGTGAAGCAGAGAGATAGGTTGATAGTTGGAAAGGTCCAAATGTGACAAATTGGCCCTTTTTTTAAATTGGGTTGACCTGTGCTGCTTTCCAAACCCAGTGTTGATGGGCAGGTTAAATAATCAGCAAATGGACAAGGCCGCAGATATAATAGGTTGACAAATGTCTAATGGACCCTGATTTGGCAACTGCCAATGCTTTCTGAATTAAATCAGGCGAGAGTAAAGGCCTGTTAGAGAGCTGCAGACTGGAATAAAGCTGCCCACTTTCATGCCCTGCTATTTTAGGGAAGTTCTGATAAATTCCATTAATTTTTTCTTCGAAGTTATTCGCCAAGGAGTCACTTAGCGCTTGTGATGGCTGAAACTCTTTGGAACAGGCACAGGGGTTTATAAAGGTATTGAGGACTTTGAACAACTCTTTGGAAGAATTACCCGCCTGATTAATTTGATGAGAAATGTATGCCTTACAGGCTTTTTTTATGCTACTGTGCAAAATCAAATACATTTCCAGGTGGGTGTAGAGGAGTTTGTTCACATATTATTCAAGAACTTTACTCACCCCAGGGAGGAGTGATATGGGGAGGTAGTTTCCCACCATCATAGGACTGGCGGTAGTCTTTTTGAAGAGAAGTTTTACGAGTGCTGGAGGAACCATGCAGCTCTCTATTGAGTAGTTGAGGAGATTTGTCAATTCAAATAATGTTATTTTCTATTTTTAGTAATGTCAGGAGGAGCAAAATCCCGATGAGATCCTGATTTGATTGTGTTGAGGATCTCCTAAGTTGTCTCAGCGTGTAGTTTGGGGAAGGCTGTAAGTGTATGGCTAGCTAAAGTACCCAATGTGTTGACAATATGTTGGATGGTGTTAGTGTTTGTAGAAAGGGCAAGCAGGATGTTATTCACCTTTCCTAAAAATAATTCAGCTACTGTGTTACACCACTCGACGGAGCGTATGGGCCAAATTTGAGTTTTTGCTTGCTTCATAAAACTGTTCACTAATTTTAACAGTTCCTTTGAAGTATTAGGGGCGTTTTCTATTTTATTGCTAAAGTATATTATCCTTTCTTTTTAAGTTCAAAATATTTTATTGAATTTTGTTCAAATACAACTAATAAGGACAAAACATAAAATATTATTATTTAGCAAAAATACCTAAATAACAATGCATACCGTAACCAAAGTCATAAAAAAGTTACAATAGGTAGTGAGAGATTACATATTCAAAAGATACATAAAGGGAAAAAGGAAGGAAGGGGAGGGAGGGAGGGGACAAATATGACAACTAATGCATAAGATACATACAGAGCTACTATATTTCATAATAAGAATAATCTGGTAGCGTAAAAATCAGAATTAAAAATTATTAATATAGCATTAAAAGGATAATTGAGCACCTCTTCTAGAAAAAATAACCCACGACCACCAAGCATTAACAGATAACATAGAAACATATTTACCACAAAAAGTAATGGATTTTAAAGCAGCTGAGATAAGGAAATTGAAAAGTTTGCATTCTAAATCATGTACATTTTGTGATAGAATAGTAGATTTACAAATTATTAATTGATAGGAAACATCAATTTGAAGTTTAAAAATCTTTTTTATGATATCCCAAACTTCAGACCAAAATGTAAAAACCGAAGGACAATCAAAAAGCATATGTTGTAGTGTACCTGGATGTAATTTACAGTGCCAACAATCTGGAGAGGGGAGAAGTTTAGCTTGGAATAAACGTGATGGAGTCCATAAATGATTGTAGAAGATATAAGAGTTAGTTTGGTAAATTGAAACAGGCAGCCAACCAGATATACTACTAAGCCAGATATCTTTCCACGTATCAGTAGATAAAGAAAGTGAAAGTTCATTGTTCCAAAAAGTGGAAATCATCTCTATATTGCTACCTAGAGTATCTGATAATTTTTTATATATAAAATAGAAACCCCATGGGATGATTTTGAAACTGTTTGAATATAAATTGATAAATCAGCTGTAACATTAGAAGGAATGGCATTGGGGAAAGAATCTAAAATTGAATTGCACAAATATTGATACTTAATAAGGTCAGACTTAATAAAACCAAATATTGTTTGTAACATTTCAAAAGAAATAAAAGTATTATTGGAATAAACATCTTTGAGATAAAAAATACCAGCCTTAATCCATGAAAACCAGAAACTAATATTTCTGTTTAATTTAATAACATTTCTATACCATAGTGATAACTCATCAGCATTGTTCATGGGAAACAGAAAAATTAAGTCAAGATCATTAAATATCATTTTAGTAGATTTAATAATAACTGATTTTTGAAAAAACTGAGTATTGTTATGCATGGACACCAAAGTAGGTAACGGAAATGGGTTTACTATTGATTTCTCAATACAGAGCCATGCAGGAGGATTATTTAAAAAGGAGTGATTAAACCATAATAAACTTTGTTTTAAAATAAAAGCTTTATGATAAAGAAAAAAGTCCGGACACCGAATCCAGCATTGTGTTTAGGAACTTTTAATTTTTTATAATTAATACGAGGAGATTTGTTGTTCCATAAAAACTTTGACAATAATTTATCAACATCTTTATAAAACTTTAATGGAAATTGAGTAGGAACCATGGCAAGGGTAGAAAAGATTTTGGGGGCTATAGTCATTTTATTAGAATCCATCCTAGCCCACCATGAAAGATGTAATGATGACCATTTAGATGTTTTGTCTTTAATATAATTTGGGATGAAATCACAATTTAAATTTATTGTCGATTTTATGCATGAGGAAAATAAAATTCCGAGATATTTTAACTTACTCTTTTGCCAAATAATTTCATGCATGGGAAGCATATCAGGAGTGCAATAAACATTTAAGGGAAAAAAAATTGTTGGTATTTAAAGTGTATCCAGAAACTGTAGAATACTTTGTTATAATATCCATTAATGAGGGGAAAGAAGATATAGGGTCACTAACAATTAAAAGCACATCATCCGCATAAGCAAGGGTTTTAACAGTAACATCCTTAATAATGATTCCTTTAATATTATCACATTTTCTTATTAAGGTAAGAAAAGGTTCAATGCCAATTAAAAATAAAAGAGGAGAAAGAGGATATCCTTGTCTTGTACCTCTAAAAAGCGAAAATTGAGATTAAACTTGGCCATTAATAAATAAACGAGCAGTAGGGGCAAAATATAGAGCTGAAATCATGCGAATAAAAGTATCTCCAAAATTAAATGAGGATAACATATGAAATAAAAATTGCCAATGGACTTTATCAAATGCCTTTTCAGCATCTAAGGCTAAAATTCCAGATGGCACCGATAAAGTAGGACTTTGTTCAATAGTATGTAGCAAAGTTCTTGTATTATTAGCAGAATATCTATTCTTCATAAAACCAGACTGGTCAGGGTGTATAATAGAATCTAATATGGGGCCCAATCTAGTAGCAAGTATTTTAGCATATAATTTACAGTCTTGATTAATTAAGGATATTGGACCATAATTAGACACAAGGGTGGGATCTTTCTCTGGTTTCAGAAG
This sequence comes from Triturus cristatus, assembly GCF_964204655.1. NCBI lineage: Eukaryota > Metazoa > Chordata > Amphibia > Caudata > Salamandridae > Triturus > Triturus cristatus. The sequence goes on along the minus strand of NC_140579.1, from coordinate 302,321,625 downwards.
TACTATAATTAAAGCTTCTGTAAAAGAACCAGAGGTAGATCCTGTAGATCCAAAAAACGTAAAAAGTTGGTGTAAAAAAGGTAAAAGGTGAGACTGAAATTCTTTGTAGAATTCCGCTGGACTACCATCAGGACCTGGAGATTTGTTCTTTTTAAGAAATTTTATAGCTGATAAGATTTCATCTTTAGTAATGGGAACATCAAGTCTAATTTTATCTGATTGAGATATCTTGGGCAGCTCACAGGAATTTAAAAAGGAATCGATTAAGGAAACATCCTGAAAATCGGGTTTATTATATGATGTAGAATAGAAATTCAAAAATTCATTAACAATTTCATTGTGAGAGAGAGCAATTTTACCATGTGGACCATGAATTGAGTTGATTTGAGTTTTATCTTTTTTTATGCGCAGATAATTAGCTAATAGTCTTCCGGATCTATTGGCATTAAAGCTAAATCTGGCTTTGGCATTAGAGATTTGAATACCTGCTCTTTTACTAAGGATTGAATTAAATTCATAATGCAATTTTTGTAGTTTAAATTTATATTGAGGATTGTGAGATGTAATAAAAAGTGGTTAAAATTTCGCAATCTGTTTTTGTATGTTTTTAGCATTAGCATGAAAGATTTTATTTTTGTGAGCCATAATAGATATTGTTATACCCCTAATATACGCATTGAAAGCATCCCATCTGTTAATCATAGAAGTAGAGCCTTCAGGATTAAGTATAAAATATTCTTGAATGGCAGCTTAGTGTTTAGGCTTGTTATACTCATTTAAAATGATACCAGTGTTCATTCGCCATCTAGATTGTTTAGTATAAGTTGATTCCAAATTCAAAACCAAAGAAATCATAGCATGGTCTGAAATGTCAATGTTACCAATATTAGGAGCAGTTATTGAACTAATTAGTTGCCTGGAGATTAATAAACAATCAATTCTAGAATGGGAATAATGAGGGTTGGAGAAGAATGTAAAACATTTTTCTGTAGGAAAATGTAACCTCCAAATATCAACTAACTTAGTGGCTTGAATAAATGATTTGAAAGCAAAATAAACTTTAGAAGGGTGAAACTTAGAAAGAGATAATCTATCTAATAAAAGGTCAAAGATAACATTGAAATCACCTCCAACAATTAAAGGGGCATTACCGACCTTTAGAACTTCTGTTGTAAGATTAGTCCAAAAAACTGGGTAATCTGCTGTAGGACCATAAACATTTAATAAAAATAGAAATGAATCATGAACTTTAATTTTAACGAGTGTATATCTACCATCCTTATCAGAAGTTTTACTCAAAATTTGACAGTTAAGTTTTTTTGCAAAGAAAATAGCTACACCATTTTTTTTACCATTGGCAGTAGAAGAGACAATAGCATCTACCCATTTCTTTTTCATATAATCTAAAATGTTATCATCTATATGAGTCTCTTGTATAAAACAAACGTCAGCTTTGCAACTACCTAGATAATCTAGAATTTTGTGCGTTTAACTGGATGGCGCAATCCTTTAACATTTAATGAAACTACTTTAATACTATGTATATTAGCCATAAGAGAAGAAAGGAGAAAAGAGTTCAAGAAGAGGAAGATATAAGAAGATCAAGAGAATGAGAAAAAGGTAGCTCCAGATAAGGAAAAAGGAAAGGAAAAATGAAAAAACATGGAAAAAACGACAAACAGATGACAGAAATGCGAAATGTGAAACGCACACACGCTGTACAAGCATGACCGGAACCGCTGGAGCCCATTATAGAGAAATTTCAGTACTGTGTCAGAAAAGGCATAACCGACAAAAATTAAGTAGCAGAGTCATTAGTATCCATAGAGTGCTGTGACTGATGATCCAAAAAATGCCTCAAATCTTCTGGCCGCTGATAAGATTTTGAAAAATTATCCTTCCAAATGTGCATCGTCGATGGATCAAAGAGACCATATTTGTAGCCTAGACTTCGTAGCTGGGGACGAAGAGCAGTGAATTCTTTGAGAATTGAGACAGTTTCTTTGGCGAAGTCTTGATGAATAAATATTCTATTCCCATTGACCATCAATGAAGGTATTTCTCTAGCTGCTTTTCTGATTAGAACCAAATGGTGGTGTCGAAGAACTTTAAAAATCATTTGTCGCAGTTTTATGTGTTGAGGGTTCCTATGTGAGGGAGTCCTATGAGCTTTATCAATTTCAAACTTTTCAGAAAATTTAATTTGCAAACGACCAAATATAATCTACAGTTATCTCCCTCAACATTTTCAGGTAAATTAAATATGCGTAGATTATATTGTCTGCTACGATTTTCCAAGTCCAATAATGTTGAGCACATAGGTGAAATTTTTGCCACAAGTGGAGTAAATGAGTCAATTTTGACCTTATAATCCTGTATTTTAATGGAATTATCCGATATTTTCATTTTCAGGCTGGCCATGTCTTTACGCACATGTTTTACTTCAGATGCAATAGTGTCTGTATTGACACGAAGTGCCTGAATCTCCTCCAATATTAAAGAGAGTAAGGGTTCCGAAGACTCCATTACTTTAGATTTAGCAGGAGGAGGAGAAACTTTCTGCCTCCTTTTATTAACAGAACCTTTATTTTCCATTTTAAAGTGAAAATAAAAGTCAGAAATCTAATTGCAGAAGCAAAATAACAAATGAAGAAATGAAAGCTGTGGAGCTAACCAAGAAATTGACTGGTGCAGCAGCTAAAATAGGCTGGGGGAGTGGCTAGGCCCAAGCCAGGCCCTTTCCTGAAAGCTCACTCCGCCCCCTTGACAGAAAGCCTGGCTGTACCTGAATGCTGTGCAGGGAGCAGGAACCAGGCAGTGAAAGAAACGTCCAAAACTGCTCCACAATGCAGGTAAAACCTTTATAACTGCAGCGACCCCCTCCAGGGCAATTTTCTGACAAGAATGGGCGTTTTAAGATAAAAAATGGGCTGAAAATGCGCTAACTGTACATTTCTTTAAAGGCTCTTACGCGGCCGCCATCTTGGATCGCGCGCTCGCGCATCTCCCTATATTATCCTTTCTAATGTAATCTTGATGGCGTACTGAGATTTCTTAGTTACTCTTTTGTACGATGCCTTACTTGGCTCATCATACCTTTTTCTCCATTGTCTTTAAGCTACTTTTGCTTCTCTTTTTAATTCACTAGGGTTGGTGGAGTACCAAGGGGTGCGGTTTGCAGGGAAGCCTGGTCCTCTTCTTATAGGGATCAGGGCATGCAGAGAGCCTCTAAGCCAGCTCTCAAAGTTAGTGTGTCCCTCATCCACTCCACCTTCTCTTGTTAATGTTGAAACGGCTAATGTATTTTCCCAGATTTTGGCGTCTAATCTAGTCCAACAAAGCTTTGATTTTGCAGGAGAAGGGTAATGTATAGTGGTCGGACGAGCAAATAGGTATTGGAGTATCTATAAAGAGCTTCTTGATTTTGGAAAAAATACGATCCAATGTATGACCAAGTTTAAGGGTGGGATGTTGTACTGCTGGAGTCATTTGGACTGCTGCCATATCCTACATAAAGTTCTTTATACTTTATGTTATCCTTATTGAAGTGGATGTTCAGATAATCTAGTATTGTAAAATTAGATTTTTCCAAACTAAGTTCAGCTGTCGGTTCCATGTAGGCCTATTGTTGTTTTTCCTATGCTAGCATGAGCACCCTACAGTCTTTGCTTTGCACATGTTACTATGCACATATATTTTGCTTTGTGGCACTCTGTACTTTCACACAGAACCTGCTGTTGTTTTTGAGTTCTGTTCTTCCCTGAGATTTAGTCTGAACACCACAGACAAGGTCAAATAACAATGCCCCTTGTTATTCTGTTTTGGTCAGGTTTAGCACATAGACAAAACACACAAATGCAGCTGTTGTTTGAGAACATGTACTCTTTGTCAAATAGGTATGCCAAGACAGGAAAATACAGAGAACCTTTAACTGTGCATGCTAAGGTACGGCATCAACTGTAAACACCCAGAGATCTTTTGATATATAATCACTTTGCTTTTGTAGAAGGGGAGGGAGGTTAACTTACCCTGTCTTATACAATGAAAGCTCTTTTCATGCTTTATGGATTATTTACTATGCTAACTGTATTTGTGTTAGGCATCGTCTCACTTATTATGGCACATATACTGTATACTCGAACACGATAGTTAAAATAAATATTTTAAACTTTTGTGTCTCTGTCAAATCTTATTGTGGACAAGTATGAGCCTGAGAGCGAAATGGTGCGTTCTGTCACCGTGATTCCTGAGAGGGTCGTGAGTGTTATGTTCTGGAGTGTCTAATTACTTGTTCCTCTGTGAGTAGGAGGGCAAGTGATACACTATAGCTAGTCAGTCCCGGGTTCATGGGTTCATGGGTACTGAGGTAGTAGTATAACCCAGTCCCTGCCTACTAAGGTTCCATGGTCCTAAGCATAGTTCTGTGAGTTCACAGAATCCCTATAACATGGCGCTGCCAACATTTGGTCTAATTCTCATCTGCGGGACCCCTGAGTAGCGCTTGTGCTCGTCCACAATACCCTTGCACCGTTACACGGAAATGTCCGTGGTGCGGGGGCTTTTACCTCCTTAGTTTGCAGGCACTAACTATTGCTGTAGGTTTTTCAAGCTTGGATTTTAATAGGTTAAAACCTGATTTTGTGCTGCGGTTTGATTCCCTTATGTTTCCATATGGCTCAACTGGTTGCGATTCCGGCTTAGTGCTGTGCCTCGGTTACTCAACACTTGTAACAGAATGGAGTCCCCAATGCGGGGTCTTCCGTTGTTTTTGTGGTTGAATCGGATCCTGCATACCGCTTCGAGGTATTTTACTCCTGGGTGACATTCCCCGCTGTTGATGCGAATGATTATATTTTTCATTCTTATACAATAGCTAATGTTCCTGCAGCTTCTCGCCCCTATGCAATCATTGAGCTTCCACTTATGGCATGGGAGCACCAGATTTGGTTTAATGGTGTCCTTCCCCATCCTCTTGCTTCTGTTTGCATGGGTCCCTTAAGTGTTGATGGTGCCGCATGGCCTGTTTTTACTCCCTATCCACATTATGCCACCGCTACTGTGGCAGATGTACATTTGTTGCACACTCAAGTTGTCCATCTATATAGGCGCTTGAATCAGTTTGTTGCCTGTTCCTTTTTGGTGGCACCACCTGGGGCTGTGCCTCCTGTGCAGGCCCCACAAGGTGGAGGGTTTATTATTAGCCCTCTTATTATAAACTCGGTTATGGGTGAACAACCCATTAATCGTGAAGACTTTCCATTTGGATTGCCCAAAAAATTGATCAACTTGATGCTGTTTTTTCCCCTTACGGGTCCTGTGGAAAAGCATAGAATGCTTACTATGTGTTTGCCTACTGGTCTGGTCCCAGCCTTGGTCAACTGCAATACCTGGGCGACAGTGTTTGCTACAGTGTATACATTTTGTTATGGCACCCCCTCGATGAGCGTTCTTCTGAACCATCTCAAACATGTACAGAAATAGAATTAGTGGGTGATTTTCCAGTAGTCTCAGAAATGATTCTTTCTAATGTTAAAGGTGAAGCAGGGTCCTTCATTATACGACAGAGACTTTCTGCAGTGGCCGCTGCCGACTGCGTGTGTGAGTTGCCAGTTATTATTTTTGATGTTTATACATCTTTGGGTCATAATAGTTTGGGGTCCAGACTTTCTGCGCAATCGCTAGGCAAACCACTCCCTGAGAAAGATGCTCGTCGAGTTTTTTCTAAGAAGTCTTGGGATAAATCTAGCCAGCAGCAACAGACGCCCAGTTCTTATGCGGGTCACCACCACCGGATGCTGTTGTGCGACATTATGATTTGCGTGATCGCACTAAAATTAAGACTCAAGGGCATTTTCAGGTTCCTGATCCTCGTTCTCCTCAGACCTTTCATCAGCAGTTCGACAGAGGCGGGTGACCAGATCGCAGGCAAGGCGTGTCCGTGCAGCCTAAATGGGACATGCAGCGTTCTTTTGACACAAAAGTCGAGGGAGGAACCACTTCGGTATAGAGCCCCCTTCCAAAAGAAAAAGGTTGCTGCGTTAACAGCAAAATATGCCCCAGATGGTGAGAACCCTTCTCCTGGACAGGAGTTGGGTGGTGACCCTCCTGGACAGCACAGCGGAAATCACTGTAGTGCGGCAGACACTCCACCAGTTACAGTTGTTACAGGCGAGAGCGGGTACCTGCATAGTACCTCCTGATCACCTTTATCATTTGAACATTCACATTGAAGATGACATTAAACGCACTATAAATACTATTTTCGGAGAGAATTAGACTTCATCTTATGACATTTTGTTGGCAGAGGTCGACTGGCCTCCCTCTTTTGTTGTCGGTTGTCCTCGCTGGAAAGATATAATCCTACCTTCTGTTTTTTGCATCTCATCCCTGAGGAGACGTAGCATGCTTATGCTTCTGAGTGGGCCCTTGCTTTGGCTCCTGCCTTGTACCATAACCAAGTTGGTGGGGATAAGAAATCTCTGCCACATGTTATTCCGATACGTTCTACCCCTCAACTACAGCCTCAGTACCCAATTAAACGTGATGCGAAATCGTGCGCTAAAGACATTGTTGTTCAGCTGTGCTTGAGCCCTGTGTCTGTCCTACGAAAAATCCTCTTTTTCCGGTTTTGAAACCTGACAGTTCTTATTGTATAGTCTTAGATTATAGACATTTGAAAAATCATACACAAACTTTTGCGGTGCAAAACACACATAGAATGGCTTTGATTCATATTATCGTCCATAAATAGTTCAAAACTACACTTGATATGTCAAATGTTTTTTTCACCACCTGTTTTCAAGTCTGGGGACTTGACCATCATGCACTTTAACTTAATGCAGTTGCAATATGATTATATAACACATTCAAACAATAATTTTTCATTAATTTAGCTTAATGTTATACAAATAAATAATAAAATAACACTCTTTCCCTTATAAACAATACACCACGGTATGCAACACTTCTGTGTTTATTTAAAGGCATGTGCTTAAATTGTCTTGTTTTTCTTTACATCAAAAACAAAATATGCAGTCTTTCTTGTTCAGCCCAATGCATTTCGGGCCCTTGGCCATTTTTCAGGGACGCAAATCTACAAAATAACACAAAATAAACCACACTTGTGTCATACATACAATTGTGCAAGGAATATTCTCCAAATACAAACCATTAGTACTACATTAACCCATCAATATCTTTACTATTCTGAGTTTTATAAGTATACATTTCAAAGAAATCCCCATAAACTAAATAAACTGAAAGGGGATAAAAAGACAGAGAAGAAGTGATAAAAAGGCAAAGTTATAATGATAGTAAATAATAGAAAACGCAAAAAATTTAACTGATCTACACTCTACCAACATATCCAATTACGCTGTTCATATTGCATGATTTGTTTCACCACCATATCATGCTTATCACTATCAACACCACGCTAGGTATATGCTACATGAGCTATTTTAATTTGCTAATACAATATCTGAAAAAATTAACACTCCATCTGTCTTTGTCGTGAGTGCTACGAACCACATTGTTTCCCAACTCTACTGACCTTCAATTAACTTTGTCCAACATGTGTTCATCTTTCCGTGAATTCATTAAAACCTTGCAACCCCTCCTTCTCAGAGGCTGCAAAAGAACTGAAACAAGATCCTTGAAAGACTCAACAATCGCACCGTTACCATCGCTATAATAAGTACTCCCCTTCCCTCATGAACATCTCACCTTGTCGAGGCCCGAACCTCGTCTCTTCTTTACTGCTGTGTAGCCCGTTTGTAAGATGAAAATGGTCGCATGTATTCACGCTCCCTAAGACACAATAATCAAAAACAACCTTGTGACTTAAGCTCTATCGTACAGTTTCCGAACTCTGAGTCCCATTCCCACAGACCACCATCACCTCCTAGATACCGCAAAGTGCTGTTCAAGACAATTTAAGCACATGCCTTTAAATAAACACGGAAGTGCTGCATACCATGGTGTATTGTTTATAAGTGAGAGTGCTATTTGAATATGTAGTTGTATAACATTAAGCTGAATTAATGAAAAGTTATTGTTTGAATGTGTTATATAATCATATTGCATCTGCCTTAAGTTAAAGTGTACAATGGTCAAGTCCCCAGACTTGAAAACAGGTGGTTTAAAGACAAGACATGCCTAGGCAGCATGCTTACCATTGTAGCACACTAAGTTTAGTGGTAGAAATAACGGTAGAAATTCGTTTAAGAAAAAGGAGTGCTCCACTTGTCCACTAAAGTTGAGTAAATGTTTTTCCAGCCATAACATGGATCCTGAGAGCTGTGATTGGTCTACGTTCACAGCCCTCAGTTCCCAGAGATGATACACTTGTTTACCCATGGGATATAAGAGTATCCCCAGTGTCTTTGCAGCTTTGCCATATGTTGACAACATATACCTTACCGATGATTAATTGAATCCACATTTAGCGAGAGTGGATCGCATTGTTACGCGATTCGCTGCACTTGGCTACAAGTTAAATTTTGCAAAGTCTCACATTGCGTTTCTTGTTGTCCTTGTTCTTGGTTATGAGTTAGCCCATGAGTGTAAAGGTTTGGCTGCCCTTTTTTTGAGAAATGTCCACAATTATTGTAGCCTCTGCTTGTTTCTTAAAATTTCGGCAGGACTTACATTCCCGAGTACGCTCAGCAAATTAAACCTCTTTATGCTTTAATACATTCAACTTTTTCTGCTTCTTCTTGGCTTCCGGAACATACTGCTGCCTTACATGACTTACAATCTGATCTACTTGCCACGCAGTTCTTACAGACCAGGCTTAACATGACTAATTTGGTCATCCGGATAGTACCGGGTGCAATTGGTTTTACTTATATCACGTTCAATGAAGGTGACACTGTTCCCATTGCTTATAAATCGCATCTTTACACTCCTGCTGAGCTGCGTTTTTCATCTACTGAAAATGACTTAAAGAACGGCCTCTTGCTAAAGGAAAACACATCTTTGTCATTTCACCTGTGCCTGCCTTAGAGGTGTCATAAAAGCTAGCTTTCATAATTCTAAGGCCCTTCACCTGTGTTGGATTCAATGGGCTTCTTAAACACCTGTTGATGTTTCCTTTGTTTTTGACCCTTCACTACAAACACAAGAGTTTCTTCAATATGAAAATATTCATCCTCTGCCTTCAACACTTCTTCCTCTTGATCAGTATAAATGTAGCATTTACACTGATGGTTCGGCACAACCGGCCATTGGTTCTAAGCAGACTTATTCTGCAGCTCGCACTATAGTTGTAGGCACTATGATCGATGGAGTTTTCCACTCCACTTTGATTGATATGCAGTCTCTAGGTGACTGTATGGCGCAGTTGGCCAAACTGAAAGCTTTCGAGCATTCTGATCCTGAGTCACTCACCCTAGTGGTGGGTCATTCTTTTTACTGTGTACAATTTTACAATGGCTGTTTGCACTTTTGGAAAAAAAATGATTGTCGGGATTTAAAAGGCAGCACAATAAAGTATAAAATGCTTTAGGTAAAGGTAGCTGATCTTAAAAATTGCCTACCACTTACACATGTTGTACATACATTGGGCCATCAATGTGCTGGAGGGCACACTGTTGGCAATTCGATGGCTGATGAAGCAGGCAAATCTGCATTAGCCACAACTAGAGTAGCCATGATTACTCATTCTATGACTAAAATTGATGATGACATCTTGGCTGCTATGGCCGCTAGTTGGGAGGAAACTGCTTCTCCTCAAATATTTCCTTCTAAATATACTTATCAGGCAACTACTGACAAGATTTCCTTTGTAACAATTCCTGGGGTTGGTGATCGCCTAATACCAAACCTCAACCGCAGAATCCCTTTATTCATGGGTGCGTACGAATGCGTAGCTTCTGCGCATGCAAGAGTTGCAGCCACTGCTTCTCTCTTACAGCAATGTCACTGGTAGTGGGGTCTATACCAACAGACTCGCTGTTATGTCTTATGTTGTGACGTTTGTCAACAAATTAAATGTTCAACTGTGTCCTGTCCACCTCAGACCCACCTTTTTATTTCAAACCAGCTGTTTTGCTGTATTTATATTAATCATTGCTGACCCCTTGTTTCAGATACTGCATTCAAATATATTTTGAATGCTCTAGGTTCCTCTGGGTCTGGTCACAGCGCTCAGCTGACGCTCAAATGTTTATTAAGGATTTGCAGGTCTTTGTCGGAACTTATGCCTGTGGAGCTTTCCATTCGGACCGTAATTTAATGGTGTTGATGGGGGTGCAGGTGCATTTCTCGTCTCCATATAGGCCAGAGGGCAATTCTGTTCTGGAGCAGGTGAACCGTGACTTAAAGCAGTCTTTAACAGCAAGCATATTAGGAAAGTGACATGGCTGGTTGACTCATCTTTATGGGGTTCAGCGAGTACCTAATAATCTCCCTAAAAGATCTCTGGGTAGGCAGACCCTGTACGAAATGCTCTTTGGCATCAAGATGTATGTTCCAGACCTTGATGGTCTAGACGATGTGGCAGCAGCCGCAACCTTTGATGCAAATGACCACTGTGCTGCCTTGTAGGATCTACAGAAATGTTGGGATACGCTGGCTAAAAGTAATTTGCCTTCTCTCCAATTGGATGCGGCTGTTCAGATACCTGTTACCGACTGGCTTCGTAAAGTTGGTGCTTTGGGTCGTGAAAAGGTGGCGATCAAGAAAGAATTCAGTCCCACCTACCGTCCTCCTGTTCCACTCCTTGTTCTTCGGGGTACCCAAACTGCAATTTTACCTCCACTTCCCGGAAACAAAGAAAATCATTTTGTTTAAATTGAACATGTCAAGCTACACCATATGGATAGTCCTAATTAATTAGCCTCGAGGTGTTCCTATACAGAACGTTGCTTTATAGTCCATGAGCTCCATCCTTGCTGATTCTCCCCTATTGCAGGAGTAGGAAATCGAGACTTCAGTTGACCTGATACCTGTTACACCTTCTTCACATTCAGTAATGCACATTGTTTACTCTGATCCTCCAGTTGATGCCCCATCTGCATTACAAGAATCAACTGTCCATCCAGAATCACAGCCTCCTCTATTTCAGCTGAGTTCTTCTGGTTATTAGATCGATAATGATAATTTTTCTTCAGTTGTGTCCTGTTTTGCCTTCACCACCAGCACTGATTTGTGTTTTCATCTCCTGGTCAGAATGCACCTATCTGGTTCCGCCTTGGATATATATCTGGATCGTATTTTCCATAGTATTTTTGTTCATGTGGATTGGGTTTGTGACAGTTTTTTTCCTTTTGATCAATGGCCAATACCACCCAGAATGTTCTGCTGCAGAACTAGTCCATGGGGTGTTGGCGCCACATTCTTCGCATAAAAAATAAAAAGAGACCAGTCCCGTCTTAACATTTGAGCGGTCCCAGTCACTGATGGAATTGTATGGGATAAAGTACCATTAGATGCATTTGGTCCTACAGAGACCCTGCGATTACAATGTGTTCTGAGTTTCTATGGGTGATGTCATAGTACCAGGGTTACATTCGGACAATTGGGATGTTGATAATGTGAATTTGATGTTTTCTGAACTGCAATATTATACTGTCATTTTGACTCTTATGATTTGTATTTAAATTCTGTTAACTATGCCGATTTGTTCTGATATCAACATTATGGACATCAATTTTTGCATAGGACTAGTGGACGACGTCCCCAATGTAATTATAAGCAATGAGAGCATTGTCCATTTCCACCTCAGGGTAGCTCAAAAACTCAGAAGATGAAGTACACATATTTCACCGGTTAGAACGCTCAGACCCGAAATAATATTATTTTAAATTGGTTCCTACTCCCACGAAGAAATATATGCTTACTAAAACTAAGCTAATCTGTACAGTTTCCTTTATTGACGAATTAGCCTTAAAAGGCTATGATTATTGGAAAGACAATATCGACTTGAAATCAATCTAGGGCACTGAGTCCTGGCAGGTCCAAGGTACGGAATCCTTATTTTGTGCATGTCTAATACCTACCCAAAGAACAAGTTACTTACCTTCGGTAACACTTTTTGTGGTGGATATAGTATCTACCTGTGGATTCCTCACCTTTTGAATTTCCCCTGTGCCACGATTCCACGGAAATTATTTTCCAAGCTCTCCCACGAGGACGTCACAATATCACAGCTCCGCTCGCGACTCCGTATGATGTCACCTGAGCCATAAAAAGACCTCGTCAGCGTGCTGACGTCCGTTCAACCCATTTATCCATATCCTCGAGGCAGACGGGCCTACCGACAACATAACACAAGTATACACAGTATACAAAATATATACACAAATACATACAGTATATATATAGGTAAAAAGGGAAAGCCAAAAACCAAAGCGTTTCCTAGAAACAAACTGTATGGCATATAAATGACATATAGAAAATAACAATGTCAAACAGTCAGAAGTTTTTCGGTATGAGCTGGTGGACAAAGTGGAGGCAGGTGGCTCAGTGAGGTATCCACAGGCGGATAGTGTAGCCACCAGAAAAAGCGTTACCAAAGGTCAGTAACTTATTCTTCTGATGGATACATCTGCCTGTGGATTCCTCACCTTTTGAATTGAATCCCCAAGCAGTTCCTCTCTCGGAGGAGGGTGTCCACCTGCCTATACCAAAACATCTTGCAGCACAGCGCATGCAAAATAGCCGTCCCTCCTAACCTCTGAATCCAAACAGTAATGCTTCACAAAGGTATGGAGGGAGGCCCATGTTACCGCCTTGCAGATGTCCACAACAGGAACACCTGTAGCCAAAGCAGAAGAAGATGACTTAGCTCTGGTGGAAGGAGCTCTAATACTTTCAGGCGGCTCCTTCTTGGCCAAGGCGTAGCAGATCTAGATGCACAAGATGATCCACCTGGAGAGTGTTCGTTTGTGGACAGCCTTGCCCTTCATCCTTCCAATATAGCCCACAAACAGCTGGTCATCCAGTCTAAGGTCCCTGGTTCTGTCCAGGGAGAAGCTGGCAGCCCTCCTAGGATCCAGGTGGTGAAGTCTCTCCTCCTCCTTGGAAGGGTGAGGGGGAGGATAGAAAGTAGGTAAGGTAATAGACTGCTCAAGATGGAAAGGAGTGACCACCTTAGGCAAGAAAGCAGCCCTGGTCCTGAGAACAATCTTTTCTGCATGAATGGATAAAAACTGAGGTTTAGAACTAAGAGCCTGAAGGTCACTTACCCTCCTGGCTGAGGTAATAGTGATCAGAAAAATCGTCTTGAAAGTAAGAAGCCTCAACAGGCAACTATGTAGAGATTCAAAAGGAGAATTCATCAGGAAAGTAAGTACTAAATTCAAATCCCACTGAGGCATAATGAAGGGAGTAGGAGGAAACCGATTGGTGAGGCGCTTAATGAACCTCATAACAATGGGGGGCTTAAATAAAGACAGCTGGTCCGGCAAACATAGGAAAGCCGAACAAGGCCGACAAGTAACCCTTTACCGAAGCCACAGCACAACCTTGCTGAGCCTAGGAAAGTGAAATGCCAAGTTTATCAAATAAATGGGCCTTCAAAGGATCAATGGACCTCTCTTCATACCATTTCACAAACTTGGACCACCTAGGAATAAATAGATTTGTTGGAGTGTCTCTTGGATGATAAAATAACATCCACCACATCCGGTGGGACAGAGAAAGAACTCAGGTTCAATCTCCAGTCATGAAGGTGCAAGCTCTGGAGGTGGGGGTGTAGAACCTGCCCCTGCGACTGCGAGAAGAGGTCTGGCCTGAGAGGGAGACGGAGCAGTGTGTACGAAGAGAGGTTAAGTAGATCTGTGTACCATACCCTTCTTGGCCAATCCGGAGCGATCAAAATGACTTGGGCCCGGTCTTGGCGCATCTTCCTCAGAACTCGAGGAATCAAGGGTATGGGAGGAAACGCGTAAAGGAGTTGCGAGCTCCAATACAATTGAAATGTGTCCTCCAACGCTTCCTGCATCTGATACTGAAGACTGCAGCCTGACGGGCAGCGCATGTTCTCCTGAGTGGCAAAAAGGTCCAACTGAGGAAACCCCCACATCCGAAAGATGTGATGGACCACCTCCGAATGAAGCCGCCACTCATGATCGGCCGAGTATTGCTGACTGAGACTGTCCGCACCCATATTTAGCAACCCGGCCAGATGATTTGCAAACACAGAAATATGATGGCCCTGAGCCCAGGACTAGAGTTGCAGAGCCTCTCTGCAGAGAAGATGCAACTTTACCCCTCCCTGTTTATGTACCACATCGAGGTAGTGTTGTCTGTCAGGACTTGAATCAACTGACCGTGGAGAGAGGGAAGAAAGGCCTTGAGAGCCAAACGTATTGCCCACATTTCAAGAAGGTTGATGTGAATCAACCTTTCCTCCGGAGACCAAAGACCCTTGAGCTCCAGATCCCCCAGATGAGGCCTCCATGATTACTGTGGCCACCATTGGAGGAGGTTGAAAAGGCTTTTCTTGAGACAGGTTGCCCGGCACACTCCACCAAGACAGCTCCGCTGCAGTGTCTCTGGAGATTCTGCCCTTCTCTCCGAGATCTCCATTGTGCTGATACCACTGCCTACCGAGGCACCACTGGAGTGCCCTAATGTGCCAGCGTACATGGTTGACCAACAGTGTGCAGGAAGCGAACAGACCGAACAGGCGTAGAACCTTTAGGACTGGGACAACTGCTCCATTGTGAAACAAAGGAATCATCTCCTGGATGTCGAGAATCCTCTGCGGAGGCGGGAAAGCTCGACACACAGTAGTGTCTAGTACTGCCCCTATAAACAGGCTGCTCTGACAGGGCACCCGGTGAGATTTGGGTACATTTATTGAGAAATCCAAGTTGAACAACAGCCGAGTTGTTACTTGCATATGACGCAGTGCCATCTATGGCGATCTTGCTTTGAGCAGCCAGTTGTCCAGATAGGGGAAAACTGGAATGCCCGACCTGCTGAGATGTGCTGCCATCACCTTTGTGAAGACTCGTGGTGCGAAAGTGAGACCGAACGGGAGGACCACAAACTGGTAGTGTTGAGACCCTACCGTTAGCTGGACATACTTCCGATGCGACTTCAGAATAGGGATGTGGAAATACACTTCCTGCAAGTCGATCGACACCATCCAGTTTTCCTGCTGCAGCGCCTGAAGAATCTGAGCTAGGGTCAACATCTTGAACGTTTCTTGCCTGAGGTAAAAATTCAAAACTCTGAAGTCCAGGATCGGTCTCAACCGGCCGTCCTTCTTGGGAATCAGGAAATAACGGGAGAAGCATCCCTGACCCCTTTCCAGCTCCCGAACCACCTCTCTGCAGCAATGCAAGAACCTCCCGCTGCAAGAGGAGCAATGGTCCTCTGAACACCAGCCCTGGAGGTGGAAACTCTCGAAAAGGTGGGGCGTACCCATTTTCTACAAGATTCAAAACGCAACAGTCTGAAGTAACCGATTTCCAATCTTGCAGAAAATGGGACACCCGGCCCCCTA
Source organism: Triturus cristatus (assembly GCF_964204655.1). Lineage (NCBI taxonomy): Eukaryota > Metazoa > Chordata > Amphibia > Caudata > Salamandridae > Triturus > Triturus cristatus. The sequence continues at coordinate 302,306,165 of NC_140579.1, read as the reverse complement.
CAGGACCAGCATAATCCATGATGTGGGATCTAGAGCTGCTTTCCCGTGCTACCGGTGGTGTGAACAGGGGAGGAGGAGGAGGAGGAAGACTGTTGTCGAGAGGCTCCCCGCACAAGGCCTCTACTCTTTCCTCTGTATGACCTGTACAGAGGGTTCTGCTGTTGCTGTGGCTACTGACGGCCTCAAAAGGAAGCAGCCTTTCCAAAACCTCAATACCTTTTGTATCCATAGCCCCTGGGCATGGACTGCAGGCCCAAGGATCTTGCAGTAGCCCTACTGTCCTTTAAGAGGTGCACGCAGAATCTGCCTTCGTTCCAAACAATCTAGATCCATCGAAGGATAGATCGAGCAAAGTAGCCTCTACATCTGGTGAGAAACCTGAAGACCTAAGCCAGGCATGCATCCTGGTAGCCACCAAGGAGCCCATCACCCTGGCAACCGAGTCAGTCGTGTCCAGACCCAACTGAATGACCTGACGGGCTGCTGCTAGTGTGTCTGATAGCGCTTCCAAAAAATGAACACGGTCATCTTCAGATAACTTAGGAGCTACTTGCTTGACAGAGTCCTCAGTGCATGAACGTACCTTCCTAGCAAACATGTGGCCTTTGTTGACTTCAGAGCCATACTTGCAGAGGAGAACACCGTTTTGGCAGACTGCTCCAGCTTTTTTGAGTCTCTATCCCCCGGGGTGGTGGGGAAGGATCCAGTTGACTGCTTAGAACAAGAAGCCTAAACCACCAAGCTTTCTGGCGAAGAATGGGCAGAGAGGAAAGCTAGATAACCAAGAACAGGCTTATACCATCTTGCCACTGACCTAGATATTGCAGGGGCAGTCAAGGGCTTCAGCCACACCTCCATAATCGGCTCCGTCAACGCCTCATTGAAAGGCAGCAGAGGTTCAACAGAAGAGGAATGAGAAAGCAACACTTCAGTCAAGATATTCGACTTCACCTCAGCTGAGGGCAACTGAAAGTCCAACAGGTCAGCGACCTTCCTGATGACTGAGTGATAAGGGCCAATGTCCTTGAAGGCAAGGCCTTCGGAAAAGAAAGATCTCACTCCGGGGAAGTATCCAGGCCACTGGCCTCCCTTAGGGCCTCAAAGTCATCCACGGAGTCAAGGATCTCCCCTAACTCATGTTCTTGCTGGTACTCCTCTTCTTTCAGCAGTCTTTGCGCTTCTCTCCTGGAACACTGCTTCGAAATTGGTGGCGGCAGTGCCAGCCGTCGCGTCGGTAACAACTGCGCCGGCGTTGAAGGAGGACCTTCCGAAGCGGGCTACGGCGCCACCCGAATCCAAGAAGATATCGGCCAAACACCAGAGGAAGCCAGAGACTGAGGTATCAGAGTCGAACGCCTTGGCGCCGGAAACTACCATGATGGAGCCGTCAGCATAAAAGGCATGAAAGGTGCCTGGGAATACTGCAGGGGGATGCCCAAATTAAAGGCAAGCATACCCACGGGGCCAGACAGGGCACCGGTAGGGAAAGATGCCTTGGCAAACATGCCAAACATCGCATTTAGGAAATGCAACGAATCTGCTCCTGGTTCTGTAAAAGGAGGATAAGGATCCAAAACCCCGTGGTCTGGATCCATTCAAGGCCGTACAGGGGGCTGTGGCTGCAGCGCCTGAGACATCGTAGATGGTACAGGCGAAGCTGTAGGAGCAGGAGAAGACTCCCTGGGAGCCGGAGAATCCCTGGGCGCTGGCGAATCTTTCAGCGGCTGGTGTCACCTGCAGAGAACACATAGGCGCCGGCGAGATGGCATCCTTGTCATGATGCCGCTGTACAGGGGAGGCTGACCTTGAAGCCCTGCCCTTCGAAGATCGACGCCGAGACCTATGTCTTCTCTTTTAGTTATTCTTCTTCGACTTCAAAGCATACGAGGTCGACGACTCCGATCTCTTGCGACCCCTCTTCTCCTTTTTCGCCCGCTCCATGAAGAGTTTTGCCTCACATTCCTTCAGTACCTTCGGGTTCATCTTCCAACAGCACAAACACCCTTCACCGTCATGACCCGCAGAAAGACACCAGAGACAGTCGTCGTGGAGATCCGTGATGGACATATGGCCCCAACACTCTCTGCAGGGCTTGGCTTGAAACCAGAATTCGTCGAAGTAGCCCTTCTCACTACAACACAAAGTAGAAGATAGAAACAATGTTATCACATGTAAAATGGAGAGTCCCTGAAAAAAAGTTATGAGTAGACGGCACGAAAGAAAGGAACTGACGTCAGCATGCTGATGAAGTCTTCTTATGGCTCTGATGACGTCCTCGTCGACGTGGGAGAGCTTAGAAAAGAATTTCCGTGGAATGCTGGCGCAGGAGTAATTCAAAAGGTGAAGAATCCACAGGCAGATGTATTCATCAGAATAATCTTATGACATGATCCAGCAGACTACTTGTCTGGGACTGGCTAAAATGAAAGAATTGAATACTCCGACTATTCCATCCCTTGCCCCTTTTGATAATTATACTGAAGATTAATTGAATGGCATGATACAAAATGGTACGTTTAATTCTTCAGTTATGGCTCCTGGTGGGTGGCTAGTATGGCCAGTTAACACTAATGTTTGTCGCGCTCATTTTTTTAACTCCACATCTGGGTTCAAATCAAATACACCTGATTCCTGATATTCACAATCCACGCAACATAAAACTGTTACTACTTACTCCGTGGGTAAATTATACCAACAACGGTTAGAACATTTTACATTGTCTGCAGTGAAACAACATCTTTCCCTCCTATCCGAAGACATGAATCTGTCTAAAATCTCCCCATTCGAAATGATTTGTTTATGCTGCTTATAATTAAATTTGGAAATTATTGCAAAAGGACGCTGCAGTACATTTACGCCAAATCGGTCAAGATAATTTGGATAAAGTGCTTGCTGTAGTAAACAGTAGTAATACTCTGTCATCTCGTATTTATAATTTAGATAATAACGTATCGTCTGGTATTGATATTGTGCAAAGTGATGTATCTGCATTATATCATGGTCAGAATAAACTTAGATCCATAATGCAATTTAGTTGGACTCTCCAAACACTCAAGAACAGGTGCGTTCCTTGGCATTACCTCAATTCCACTGCTTTGTTCTTACCCTTTGATTTGACAAGTAGACAGTAATCAATGGCTATGAAAGAAGGTAGCTGTACTATGTTACACATAGAGAAACTTGAACAGCTTCCCTTTACAATAGCAGACACGCCATTTGCAGTCGGGTTAATATATGGGGTGATCTTGTTACCTATCTCTACTTTTCAGTTCACTGCTTGCATGAAACACTTCCCGGTTGGTAGAGAAGAACCACATGGGAGCAGTTATAGACACAAGTTATGGTCCCTGTCATTTGCATATCATTGTCAACAGGCTTTTCTTACTGGGGAGGAATGCGAATCCACTACAGGTCATTCCCTCGTTTGTCAATATGTAAAGATGCATGGCGCCTGTAATGTGTCTCCCCCTAATTTGGCTTCTTATTTGAAAGGAACTCCTATTCCCGCTATTATTCCCACTCTCACATTGCTTTCAAATTGAAGTCATTTTGGCCTTAATAATCAGGACTGTTGCGGTCTGCGGGCAGGAATCCCATATGTGGCGTCCGCTTCCCATTTAGTCACTTGCTGCAACAATATCCTGTTTTCTCCTCCGCACTGGAGTGTTTATAGTTCTATCTGGCCTTCCATTCCAACTGTGAAAACAGATTTTAATAAGCTAAACAGACTCAAAGTATTATTGTTTCAACAAGAAGTGGCTCTCACTTCAGCTCGTGAAACCTTCAAATTGCAAGTGGCGAGAACTTCCAGTGAAATACAGTCATTGTTAAACATAAATCTCCCCCTACATTTCGGTGAACTGATACATAAAATATTTAATGCGTCTGATACCATAGGCCTGGCACACTTTTTTAAACTTGTGGGCTCTGGCCTCGTGATCTCCTTTGAAACGGTTTGCGGAGTAATACCAGATTTTATATATTCTATTTTTTCCAGTGTGTTCGGCGAGTTCTCACTGCTGCCCGTCTTGCTTTTGGACGCAATAGTGCTGTTCCTGCTATTCCGCAATAAATCTTCCCATTGTGGTCCTTCCAGGACAGGCATCGCTGCAGCAGTACCATGCAAAATCAACAATTGATGGACAAAATGCAGAACAATGTCATACATTCACCCCAGTATAAAGATCTGGGCCTAAATCCATCGTTTTTTTGCTCACCATGCCATTTCAGTTTGGACCCAGCTTATGCAAATCAGTCTTGACCCTGCGCCCAATGGGAACAGTCTAGCCCGGGCTGCCAGGCCAAGTCCTCCCTGGACTGGAAACAAGCATCCTAGGACCGGTTTCGGGTTTTCAGCCCTCATCAGCCAGGATAGCTTGACTTCAGTGGCATGGAGAGCACGGGACCCACGTCTGGGTATACCCGTCCCACTCGGGGTGACAAATGCAAAAACAACAGTTGATGGACAGGATGCAGAACAATGTCATACATTCAACCCAGTACAAAGATGTGGGCCTAAATCCATCGTTTTTTTGCTCACCATGCCATTCCAGTTTGGACCCAGCCATATGCAAATCAGTCTTGACCCTGCGCCCAATGGGAACAGTCCAGCCCGAACTGCCAGGACAGGTCCTCCCTGGACTGGAAACAAGCATCCTAGGACCGGTTTCGGGCATTCAACCCTCATCAGCCAGGATAGCTTGACTCCAGTGGCATGGAGAGCACGGGACCCACATTTGGGCATAACCGTCACACTCGGGGTGACAAATGCAAAAACAACAATTGATGGACAGAATGCAGAACAATGTGATACATTCCCATCAGTAAAAAGATCTGGGCCTAAATCCATTGTGTTTTTGCTCGCCATTCCAGTTTGGACCCAGCCATATGCAAATCAGTCTTGACCCTGTCCCCAATGGGAACAGTCCAGCCCGAACTGCCAGGCCAGGTCCTCCCTAGACTGGAAACAAGCATGCTAGGACCGGTTTCGGGCTTTCAGCCCTCATCAGCCAGGATAACTTGACTCCAGTGACATGGAGAGCACGGGACCCACGTCTGGGCATACCCATCCCACTCGGGGTGACAAATGCAAAAACAACAATTGATGGACAGAATGCAGGACAATTTCATACATTCACCCCAGTACAAAGATCTGGGCCTAAATCCATCGTTTTTTTGCTCACCATGCCACTCCAGTTTGGACCCAGCCATATGCAAATCAGTCTTGACCCTACGCCCAATGGGAACAGTCCAGCCCGAACTGCCAGGCCAGGTCCTCCCTGGACTGGAAACAAGCATCCTAGGACCGGTTTCAGGCTTTCAGCCCTCATCAGCCAGGATAGCTTGACTCCAGTGGCATGGAGAGCACGGGACCCACGTCTGGGCATACCCGTCCCACTCGGGGTGAAAAATGCAAAAACAACAATTGATGGACAGAATGCAGAACAATGTCATACATTCACCCCAGTAAAAAGATCTGATGCTTGGTTCCGGTCCAGGGAGGACCTGGCTTGGCAGTTCGGGCTGGACTGTTCCCATGACGCACAGGGTCAAGACTGATTTGCATATGGCCAGGTCTAAACTGGGGTGGCATGGTGAGCATAAGAATGATGGATTTAACCCAGATCTCTTGACTGGGGGTGAATGGTTTGATTTGTTCTGCATTCCGTCCATCAATTGTGTGTCTTTTGCAGCTCTTCCATGAGCGCATGCTACAGCTCTTTGGAGTAGTGGTCCTGGATTCTCTGGATGCCAAGCTCTGTTTAACCTTGAGCTATGCCTACTTCACCTGTGTGCAACCTGTATTTAATTGCATCTGGTGCCCCTTTCAATGGTCTTTGGACGTCTGCCTGGCTACGCTGTCACAAGCTGCCCTCGATTTCAAACTGTTGATGAGCCCCTTAGTGGCCGATTACCGGGACTGTTCCTTGGGAATGCAACTTATTCATACCCCGGCGTTATGGCCAGTAATGGTTCCTGTGCAACGACACAGTTTCTTCTGGATCTCAGTTTCAATGCAACATAAGTTACCCCATGATAGTCTTATCAACATCTGGCACTGAAGAGCATGTTTGTTACTTTGACCTGCTCAATTGCATCACTGATATTTGTATATCGGAAGGAGCAGATTTCATAATGGAATCGTTGGCCTCTCAATAGGCATCACACGTTTTGAGTCCCGGCAGCATGCTTTGAAACATTACAATGATATGAAAATGTTTTTTATTTTTTTTGTATTTCAATAGCTTGACCTTTTGGTATATTAAATATTGACTGCCCTGCTCTTCGAGCGCTTTGGGGCTGCTTATCTTGAAAGAAGTGACCTGAATAGAGTCACCCGGGTCACTAGTGACCACCTCTCGGCCTTCCAAACAAATGAAGAGTCGGTCAGACAGTAGAGAATATAAACCAAGTCATTTATTAGTATTGCCCTGCAGCGGAGCCCAGTCTTACCAGCCACACAAGATGGCTGCTGAGGGACTGACTCCCCCCAACATAACCTTAGATATTATAAATTTCCAATTCCCTAAGAGCACAACCAGGCTGGAAAATTACAGTCCAGGCACTAGCGAACAAAGGAAGCACAGAAGGATGAGCTATGGTCCTGGGACTGTGTACATACTATCTCCACTTCAATGTTACTCTGCCCGCACTCGCCCTGGGAACGAGCCTATCTAACAGCAAAGGTATGCCATAATGTAGAGTACATTCATTAGTGAGGCGAAAATCGGCCTTGGAGAAATATTAACAAAGGATACATAGAGGCAGTTTTCTGCTGAGGCAAGCAATGTAAGACAGAAGCTCAGCTTCGATCATAGAATAGAATAGAGACTAATAATAAAATGGCGCCATGAATGCTAACTTAACACAAAACGACATATGAGTAACAGGGCAATTTCATTTTCAATTCTAACAAACGCTTGAATTCTGTCCTCACTATTGATGCTACCTTCCTGACCAAGGGGAGGTTGTCATGTGTTCCTTGCAGGCCTATTGCCGATTTTCCTATGTTACCATGAGCAAACTGCAGTGTTTACTTGCTTTGCACATTACTATGCACATATATTTTACTGTGTGCCATTCTGTACTTTTATACAGAACCTACTGTTCTTTTTTACTTCTGTCCTTTCCTGGGATTTAGACTGAACACAGCAGACAAGGTCAAAAAACAATGCCCCTTGTTATTCTGTTTTGGTCAGGCTCTAGCACATAAACAAAACACACTAATGCAGCTGTTTTCTGAGAATATGTACTCTTGGTCATCTAGGTATGCATAGACAGGCAAATACACAGACAAGAGTGCGACTACTCGAGAGATGTAGAACCTTCATCTGTGCATGCTAAGTTACGGGGTTTGCTGTAAACACCCAGAGATCTTTTGGTATACAATCACTTTGCTTCTGTAGAAGGGGAGGGAGGTTAGCTTACCCTGTCTTATACAATGACAGCTCCTTTCATGATTTATGGATTACTTACTATATTTTACTTGCTGACACTGACGCCGAGGTTTTAAATTGAAATTTGCCACTTTGCACATTCATTTTTATTCTCTAAGCGTTCTTATGTGTTTTTCTTAACGGGCAGCCATTTTGAAGTTGCCACTCGCTTCACCGGGTCAGCACACTAGTCATTGCACGCTGCACTGACTCATTTCCCTATTTAATGAGCAGCAAGCGGTCGCCCAGCGCCTGACAGGTTCTTTTTGTGATAATATCGTGCCTTAGCTGAAAATAGCTTAAAATACGAAGGAATTGTATATTGTGGGTACTGTTTTACTTGCTGATACTGACGCCGATGTTTTAAATTGAAATTTGCCACTTTGCACATTCATTTTTATTCTCTAAGCTTTCTTATGTGTTTTTCTTAACGGGCAGCCATTTTGAAGTTGCCACGCACTTCACCGGGTCACCACACTAGTCATTGCACCCGCACTGACTCATTTCCTTATTTAATGAGCAGCAAGCGGTCGCGCAGCGGACGTACCCAGCGGGCGCCCGTCTGCGCCCATCCGCGCCCATTCGGGACCAGGGGCCATGACCCCTGGCCAATTTCTTTCTAGTACGCCCGTTCCCTTAAGGTACTCATTTGAACAATTAATGCAATGTCGTGCCGGTACAGGTGTGAATTGTAGTATTAGCCCTGATTTTAATAATACCTTTTGCTGCCCCTGTTGTAATTTTTCATTTTGTATGTCACTCTCTACAGATATAAGCCATAAAAATGTGACTAGTCCCCCCTCTCAGTCTTTAATAAAGACGGCTTCACTGTCAAGGAATAACACTGTCAGTAAAGTTTTTACTTTTTGGAATCTGAACTGTCGATCATTGCCCAAGCATAAGTTGGATGTTTATGATCTTTTAAAAGTGAACATCCTGATGCGATTTTTCTCACTGAAACTTGGCTATATGCTAGTTCAGGCCCCGATGTCGCGCTGGCTCTCCCATCTGACTATGCTATAGCTAGAAGGGATCGGATGTCCGGAAAGGATGGAGGAATCGCTATAATTTATGATAAGTCCTACCAATGTAAATTGGAAGATTTTGCTATTTCTAATTCTGAAGCAGCATTATTTAAAATTACATTGACGCCTCATATTACCTTTTCGGGTTTCCTTGTTTATCGCCCCCCTGGATCATCGAATTCTTGGGCTCTGTCATTACCAGAATTAATTGCACCTCATCTTCTTAAAGCATCTAATTTCACCATATTAGGTGACTTTAACTTACATCTTGAAAATCTGGATTGTACGATTAGCAGTACATTAATAACGGACCTTGCTGCTTTAAACCTCTTACTTAGTAATAAAGGTCCCACCCATGTGGCAGGGCACCTGCTGGACCCTATCTTCTCTAACTTAACTTGCCTTCATTGTGAACCCGCTCTCCCTTTATGTTGGTCTGACCATTTTGCTACTAAATTTACGTGTACTTTTTTCCTGATCCCAACTGCCGCCACTGTGAGTAGCCCTCACAGAACTCGGAACTGGAGAAAATTGGACTTGGAATTTTTTAACAGGACTCTTAAAGAAAATGCTCCGACTATTCCATATATATCAACCCACTCTTCTAGTATAATACATGATTGGTTTTTAGACTCGGTTGAGTGTTGCCTTCCATTATCGACAAAGAAGAATTTTAATCACCATTTACCTACCCCCTGGTTTACAGAGCAATTAAAAAGCGAAAAAACTAAATGCAAAGCACTGGAAAGAAGCTGGAGAAGGAATTACTCTCAAGACTCTAAATCTAATTATAAAACTAGCACTAAAGCAATACCAAGCTCATTGCAAATTGGCCAGAAAGGAATTTGTATCGTTCACCATTTCCAACGCTCAGAACCTACGTTCCCTTTAAGGCGCGCGCGCGCGCGCGCACCTTCGCCGACGTCACCGCGCACTCCCGGATGTGGAGCGCGCACAAACGATCTCAGGACGTTCGGCGGAGAGGAGCCGCCCGCGCCGCCGCTTTAAGAAGCGAGCGGCGCGAAAACCAGGCACTTGTTCCAGTGCTGCCGGCGAGGTGAGGTGTCGTAGGAGAGTGCAGGTAAGGGGGCTTGGGGGCTTGTGGGGGCTTGTGGCGGCTTGGGGGGGGTGCTCGGGGGTGTGTGGCGGCAGAGCGCGGGGCTCGTTGTCGAATCAATCACTAAGTGAGCACTTCAATGAGACACAGTGCATTTGGCACTCATCTTTAGAAATATAAGGTCAAAATGGAATAGCATTGGCAGAAACAGATCACTGACTTTAATGCTAAATGGTGTGTACAAACTGTAGTAAATGCCTTTTATCCCATCGAAAAGTGAATATTCAAATTCTTCTACGGGTTAGTCCTCCATATTTCTACATCGCCATATGCAAATGTATCAAATTGATTTTTTAGTATAATAAAAATGTGAGTAAAGATTGTCCACGAAAATGTATACAGGTTGTCATAAAACCAAGATGTGTGTACTATTAATCTATATACACCAACGCTCCAACTAATATCAATGCTCTTGTCTGAGACACACGCGTGTTTCCACTAAGATGTAATGGCCATGGGGCAATTGTTCATCATATTACACATGCTTCAAGATACCGCACAAACTAGGAAAAGGGGGATAAATAAGAACTCGCTCACACAGGATGTATTAACGCTGAAAGGAGGCAGCAGCGCTGGTGTGCTCCCATGTACAACATCATCACCACTGCAATTGCAGGACATGGCCAATGCTTGATTTTCTCTACTACTAGTCGCTTGGCAACACAACTTAAATGAGATATTAAATGATTACAGCACGGAAAAAGTGAGGGGTTACAAACCGGGGGTAACTCTGCACAAGTGAAGTAAAACTTAAGGTAACTATATTACTCGAAGTTATTCCCCTCTAATGAGAGGAAGGAACAAGGAAGGCCACACTGGGAAGTTCGAATCAGGGATGCAGTTTTGTGATTCCAGAGCTTCAGTTCCCCCCATCTTGTTGAGTGTGCATTAGGGATCCCTCACTCTTGTTGGCGAATATATCAACATGGACATCTCACACACCTAGAGTTTGCTGAATCTATTGAAAGAAGTTTGTCTAGTTACTATTTATTTATTTCTTCATTTTGCAAAGCACCAGCGTCATAGTTTATGTTTACCACAGTGAATAAATATCGCACATACGTCTTTCTATAGCCCTTTCTGTCGAATCTCCATTGTTGCAAGGATAGGCTCAACATTTTATTTTTTTCTTAGTTACACTGTTTAAAAGCAGAGGGTTGACGCTCCCATGCCTTAGCGGAGGAGCCGCCATTGCATACTCAACACAGCTACTTCTCTTCCACTCCCATAAATTAACATACCATATATGTAAACATCCATACCAAGCTGCAAGCAAGCTACACGAGAATAACTTTCCGTGTCATCACAGCTACTGTCGTCAAAATGGAGAAGTAATCTTTCTATACACTCCCGAAATCACGTTCAGACAAAATTATGTCAACATTGAATATTTATTTTCATTTTGAATTAGATAGCTTCACTGGTTCGGTAATTATCTGTGTATATGCTCAATTGGCTTCGTTATGGGCACTAAAGTAATAACATTGACAGCACCACTGTGATGTATTATCCCCTGGGACAGACTATTCTAGCGCACATTTCAGGGTTCATAATTGTGGGAGTTATTTAATGTGCACATTACAGCAGGAAACTGAGTAATATAACGTTAAATGGCTGTCATTGTTCTAGTAATCAAATTATACTTTTCCTGAAAATTATTGTTTTCATTTGCCGCCCTACGGAAGTGCCTGGAACATGTATTTATGAATTAACCTTCAGATATGTCTGACAAAGGTAAGCATTGAAGAGGGCATAATGCAAGCAATTTGTTCTTTTCAGTTCATTAAAAAACACGGAGAGCTTGTATTTCCCATGGAATGTCAAACAATTAACGTGCTTCATAATTACAATTAAATTATGATTGTGATGTTTCCAGATCCCTTTTAAATAGGCACTCTATACTTAGTGCCAAAGCAAAATTTTGTTGCTCGATATTTAGCATTGCATGTTACTTTTTTTTTTTTAGTTCCAGGAGCTTTATCCAGATAGCATCGCAGTTGGCATTTCAAATGAGAAATCATTATTCACGTTTTCAGAAACAATAAACAGCCCAAATACAATTGGCTGCGGAGCTCACATGCAGTTAATTGCTATTGTTAATAAACAGTGAGCGGATGTATAGGAGGGAGCCCTTTTCGGAGTGGGTGGCCTTAACTGAGGGGGAGCTGCAGCGAGCGGTTCCTTCTAATGGATTCTGTAATTGCTTGCATTGTAAAGAGCCCTACATTCATGCAGGTGATGCCTGTAATTTAAGCAAGGGAGCTGTCAATTTCATAGCAAGTGCATGCGAAAATGTTGGAAAAATAATTGAACAAAAGTTTGAAGTGAATATTCTAAGGCACGTTCAGTAGGAAAAGAAATGAACCACCGCTTACACCCTCTTCCTTTCCTGTCTCCATTGACTATTAACTCCCAGCCATGTGATTTCTTCCTTATTGCTTTTAATAGCTCCCTTTGCCTCCCTGGTCAACCCTTTGTCCCTTCGCGTATGGGACGCCTTCAGCTTCATGTGCCTCTACCCAGCTGCTCTTAGGTCCTAATGATGAGGGGCCTGCGACGAGTTCAGCTACAACCTCCAGCAGATTTAATCTGCGTTATGCAGAGAAAGGGCCTGGTATATTCACAAGGAAATGGAGCAGCACGGCAGCAAATGTGCAGCACCGCGTCATTTAAAAAATGCAGGATACGCCGTATTCACAGGAAAATGGCGCACCCTTGTGTTCCCCCTTCATTGCCTAGCGCCAACACATACACCCTTGCGCCATAGTGCAGGGGGGCCTGCGTTGCAAGGATGATTTCCTGCAACACAGGCACACTATGGCACAAGGGTGTCTGTGTTGCAGGAATGCTTGCTGGTCCTGGAATATATCTGGCCATTTAAAGCATTTAGTGGGGTGTATAATGAATGCATTTACTCTGTCTTTGCGGTAAGGCGGTGGCGGTGCCTTCACATGACATGATCAGCTTACTCTGTCAATTTCTGCAATAGTGAAGGACTCATTACAATTCAGGGCACGGATTGTTTCCCATCACTTTCAAAGATCATGTCAGGTCCATAATATATGTGGTATCTAAAATAGACATTTGTCTTGTGGCGGCTTTGGGGGGGGGTGCTCGGGGGTGTGTGGCTGCAGAGCGCGGGACTGATTGTGGCCAAACGGCTGACCACACATTTCCGACCTTTGCCAACGCTTGTGTTATTTTTTGTCCCAAAAATCATATTTCAACTGGTTACACTGATTTTCCATTAGGAATATTTTTGGGAGATACAAGCGTACATCAACATTTTACTAAATGATGCTGCAAAGATATGGCACCTAATGTCTTTTTTCCTACTAGCATTTTTTGTAAACATTTTATTTTGAAAGCAAAGAACCATCACTCTTGGTTTCAAGCTTCTGCAAATATTTGCATATAAACAGAGAGCGTTCTGGGAGCATTATACATAGCCTCATATTACTAAACTTTGAAATCGTGTGTACACATTTATACTGGAGCCGCCTTCAGTAGTGAAGGCCGAGCTTACGGCATTTACTTTTAATGCTCACCCTAATAATGGATGCTTTTCATTAATGAACCATAAATACAAGTTTGAACAGCATTAACACATGGACCCACATATTACCTTAACTGTAGACAATGGCCTTTCCTAATCCATAATGTGGTACTGTAAACTGGCAGCCAACGGGTTTGTGCTGTAGGGGGTTGCTGACTATTTTGTCTTCAGTTGCAGGTTTCCAGTCTGTAAGGTATTTGGATAGGAGTGGTCAGGTGCGAGTACCCACAAAGACAAGGTAATTCTGTGTACGTTCCTCGTTGGGTTGGGGGTTGCTGGGTAAATAGAATCACAATCTGCACCCCTTTTCTTTTGCAGGTTTGGGAGACCGTACTACGAATACAATTGCACAGGCAGACGGGAGTACAGGCAGAACAAAGAGGTAATTGTTTGCTAGAGTTAAAGGAGTGCATTTTCTGTTGCAGGTTTTGCTGCCAGACTGTGGTGCATCTTGATCATTGTAGTATAATATACTTACCCATGTTTTCTTCTGTTGCAGGCTTCGCAGGCAGACCCCCATACATTGACACAGGCGTACGTGAGTTCAAGCAGGAGAGGTAATTGTTTGGTAGAGTTAAACTGTGGTGCATCTTGATCATTGTAGTATAATATACTTACCCATGTTTTCTTCTGTTGCAGGCTTCGCAGGCAGACCCCCATACTTTGACACAGGCATACGTGAGTTCAAGCAGGAGAGGTAATTGTTTGGTAGAGTTAAACTGTGGTGCATCTTGATCATTGTAGTATAATATACTTACCCATGTTTTCTTCTGTTGCAGGCTTCGCAGGCAGACCCCCATACTTTGACAGAGGCATACGTGAGTTCAAGCAGGAGAGGTAATTGTTTGGTAGAGTTAAACTGTGGTGCATCTTGATCATTGTAGTATAATATACTTACCCATGTTTTCTTCTGTTGCAGGCTTCGCAGGCAGACCCCCATACTTTGACACAGGCATACGTGAGTTCAAGCAGGAGAGGTAATTGTTTGGTAGAGTTAAACTGTGGTGCATCTTGATCATTGTAGTATAATATACTTACCCATGTTTTCTTCTGTTGCAGGCTTCGCAGGCAGACCCCCATACTTTGACACAGGCATACGTGAGTTCAAGCAGGAGAGGTAATTGTTTGGTAGAGTTAAACTGTGGTGCATCTTGATTATTGTAGTATAAAGGATTGCATGCATGAGCTAGGCGTCAACGTAAGCCATGTTCCCTTATCTTGCAGGCTTTCTGGCACAGCAGGTTAAAACCGGCTGGCACGGAAATGTTCAAGCGCAAAGCTGTCACTTTGGGAGAGTGCAGTGCGTCACCACAAAGGAAGAAATGTTGCCTTGTATTCAAGGAAGAGTGGATGAAGGAAATTGTGGAGGCTGAGACGCAGAAATCGCGAAGCAAGGTCCGCGTGCAACTCGGGAAACTTTTCCAATACAGTCCAGACGTGGGCTTGATTTGCAAAGCATGTGCCGAAGCCAAGATTGTTGGGGACTTTTCCACAGGGAAGAAATGGAGTGATGGCTGGAAACTGGATTACATGAAACGCCATCTACTTAGCAAAGTACACGAGTCTGCCATGGTGATCTTGAGAAACAGAAGTGCTGCTGCCAGGTTTGGTTTTGGAGTGCGGGCAATGCTGACAGAAACTGCCACTGACAAAGCAAATAGAATGGAAGTAGGTGAACGCCAAAGATCTGTGCCTGAAGAGATAAAGATTCTCATCAACAACGTGCTGCTGGCAGTCAAAATGAATACTTCAATGTTATCTGTACAAGACATCCATGACCACCTAGCTTTGTATGTCAAGATACCAGACAGCTGGAGGAGCAAGAACTATGCCTTTGAGTTCCTTGAGGCCATCAATAGCGTGATACACTGTGAAGCTATGGCAGAACTTCGTAACGCTTTGTATCACACATTGATAATTGATGAGAGCACTGATATTTCTGTTTCAAAAATGCTCATCCTGTACTTCAAGTTCCGACCAGTAACATCAACAGAGCACAAAACACAGTTTGGGGGCATAGTGAAGCTGACTAGTTGCAATGCTGAGGCTATCACTAGTGCTGTGAAAGATTTCTACACTGCCAATGAACTGGACCTTATGAAAATGGTCATGTTCACATCTGATGGTGCGTCCGTGATGTTGGGTAAGAATAATGGTGTTGCTACTCGCCTTAAACAATCCATACCTCATCTAGTTGAGCAGCATTGTGTCGCCCATCGAGAAGATTTGGGAGTTGATGATGCCTGGAAAAGGGTTCCAATGGTTAAAGAGATGGAGACATTATTGAGGACTGTCTACACTGTGTTCTCCAGATCTCCAGCAAGGAAGTCCAAGCTGGATGAAATTGCATCGGTCACTGAATGTGAAGTGGTCTCTTTTCGACCACTGAATGAAGTCCGGTGGCTTTCAAGGCATTTTGCTGTTGGGGCACTAATTCGTAATTACGAGGCTGTTCTTAAGTACTTTGAGCATGAGAAAGTTGAGGAGAATGATCCAGTTGCTAAGTATTGTTATAAAAAGCTATCAAACTCCAACTACCATATTTCACTTGCAGTACTTAATGACGTTCTGGGTGAATTTGCATCTTTGTGCAAACTGTTCCAAAAAAGTTCTCTGACTACTGTTGAAGCTGTACAGTATGCAAGAGCAAAGATTGGCCAAGTTAAGCAACAGTATTTGAGGGACACTGTCTTTTGGAGCAGTAATGTAAGAGATCTGATGGTGTTGTACAAGGAAAGGCAAGAGTTTGACAGTGGGCCTATTTTGTCTTTTGTTTCCCTTCTTTGTGAGCACATGCAAAAAAGGTTCCCTGAAGATGAGCTAAAAGAATGGGCAAGTTTTGAAATCCAGGCTATGGCCGCACAATCACATTTTGATTTTGGAACTGAGAATATACAAAGACTTGTAGAAAAGTATAAAAATGTCTTTGTCCTGGGTGATTGCGAAACACCAGAAGATGTTGTTCGACAGTACAGAGACTATAAATATGTGGTGGCAGAACATGTAAAGGGTGGGTTATTTACCACCTTTCAAGACATGGTGAATTTCACTGTACGCAATGCTGCTCAGTATAGTGTGGTCTCTCAGCTTGTAGATGTCTGCGCAACGTTTCAAGCATCTAGTGCAGATTGTGAACGAGGATTCAGCCTCATGAATACTATAAAGAGTAAATTGAGGAATAGACTAGAGCAGAAGCATTTGGATATGCTGATGAGGACAAAGGCCTACCTCCTGAACGGGAAAGTTGACCTAGATCGAGTTTATCACCACTGGAAAAATGCCAAAGATCGCCGTGAGAAGCAACCCTGTCACCCCTCTAGTGATGCCACTTGACATGTCTCCCTTATTGTTTATATGTGATATTGGCAATTAACAGTGCTCAAGTTAAGAATATTTATTAAAATCTTATGATGGTACCACCGTTTAAGTCTTGTGCTTTTCTAAACTTGAAGTGTACTTGCCTTTGTAACCAATTCATGTCATGGCGTGTTTATCCAATTTGGAAACTGCCCTTAAGACACTTATTGTGGCACTGTATGTGTGAAAATGCACCATCTTTTCACTTATTGAAGTAAACGTTCTGAGTGACATTTGGCGCCGCGCACACGCGCGGTCTGGTTCCTGGCGCACATAGCCATGATTGCAGCGCACAGAGACCCTCCACTGCTGCACACAGAGCAAAGAAATTAGAGGGAACATTGCTCAGAACTGTGTACGTACCCTGTTCAGCAAGGTGAAAAAACTTGGTGGCTCAGATATACAGTCATTGCCTCCTATCCTCAATGAACAACAATGCGATAATCTCGCAAGTTATTTCATAGACAAAGTTGAACTAATTTACTCTGCCTTACAACCCACTCAGAAAGAAGTATCTGGTATGACACCATCACTGTTTGAGTCCACTTACAGAGTTAATAACTATGAGTTTAGATTCCTGGTCGCCACTTCATTTTAATTCCTTTAAAAAAATCTTAAATAGTATCAAATCGGGCTCTCCCCGTGATTTGATCCCTGCTTTTGTGTTGCAGCAGCTGGACTCTTCCCCCCTGTTGTTTATTATGCAGCTGCTTAATGCTTCGATTCGTGAAGCTGTTGTTCCTTCTGACTGGAAGCATGCGATGGTTCTTCCTCTTTTGAAGAAGGCCAACGCAGATCCTTCTCAACTGTCCAACTTCAGACTGATTTCCTTGCTTCCTATTTATTCCAAAGTCTTGGAAAAACATATCAATCAGCAGCTTACTCATTTTGTAGATTCTGCAAATCTCTTACATCCTTCCCAGTCCGGTTTTCGAGCAGGCTTCTCCACGGAGACTACCTTGCTTGGAGTTTCAGAGGTGCTACGACAGCGCTTAGATGTTGGGGACACCGTAGCTCTTATATTGCTCGATTTGAGCGCTGCCTTTGATACGGTGTCCCACACTATTTTATTAGAATCCTTGCAGTCCTTTGGTATCACTGGCACAGCCCTTGACTGGCTCAAGTCCTTCCTTGCTAAGCGGGCTTTTCAGGTTTTTTCCTCTAGTGCTACCTCTAAAACTTATCCCTCCTCCTATGGGGTGCCACAGGGCTCTATTTTGAGTCCTATCTTATTTAATTTATATATTAAACCCTTGGCAATAATAGCAGAGAACTCAGGATTGAATCTGTTCTCGTATGCCGATGATACCCAGATCATTTTTTCCCTTTCTTCGGATCAGCCGGATGACCCTTCAGTGCTTCAGATTGGCTTAATTAAAATCGCTTCGTGGATGAAAGCCAATCTCCTTAAACTCAATGGCGATAAGACCGAAGTTCTCATTTTGGGGAAGAATAAGGATCTTTGGGGCCCTCGGCATTGGCCATGTGAGATGGGCCCTCTCCTTCAGCCTTCCACTTGTGTCCGCAACCTCGGAGTTCTGATCGATGTTAATCTATCTATGAAATGAAATGAAATGAAATGAAAAAGGGTATTTAGTTAAGCGCACTGCGACCAAGCGGCTTCCTGGCGCTGAGGACTCATCCAAGCTCACAGAAAAACCCAAGAGGACTAGCTGGGAAAAGCCTGAGAAAACAGAAAAGTTTTGAGGGCCTTACGAAAGTGAGTGAAGATGGGGATAGAGCGAATAGAAAGGGGGAGGCTGTTCCAAAACCAGGGGGCCAGAACCGAGAAACGGGTGCCCCCAGTGCGTGATTTGCGAAAGCGGGGGACGTGAAGCAGAGAAAGTGACGAGGAACGAAGAATTCGACTGGGGACGTGGGAGGTGATGAGAGAGTTGATGAAGTGTGGGGCGGAGCGATGATGAGCCCGAAAGGCCAGGCAGGCGAGTTTGAAGAAAGATCTGAGATGCACAGGGAGCCAGTGAAGAGACTTAAGAGCAGATGTGATGTGAGAAGATTTGGGCAGGCGGAGGACAAGACGAGCCGCCTGATTTTGAATGGCCTGAAGACGGCGGGTTTCATAGGCGGGGATGCCAACGTACAGGCCATTCCCATAGTCAAGGCGGGAGATGATATGAGCGATGACTATGGTTTTAAGGGCATCAACAGAAAAAAAACGAGAGATCTTACGGATTAAGCGAAGGGAAAGAAAACACGAAGAGACAACGGAGCTGATTTGTGAATGCATGGACAGGTCATGACTGACCTTGATGCCCAAGGTCCGGACAGAAGAAACCGGTACCGGGGGGGGGGGGACCAAAGGAAAGGGGCCAATGAGCAGGGGACCAAGGATTGGAGGAACCACCTGTGAGGACAATCTCCGTTTTGTCCGGATTGAGCTTCAAATGATTGAAGCTCATCCACTGAGAAATGAAGACTAAAGTGAA
This sequence comes from Triturus cristatus, assembly GCF_964204655.1. Taxonomy (NCBI): domain Eukaryota; kingdom Metazoa; phylum Chordata; class Amphibia; order Caudata; family Salamandridae; genus Triturus; species Triturus cristatus. The sequence continues at coordinate 302,287,227 of NC_140579.1, read as the reverse complement.
GCAGAACTTGGGGAGGGAAACAAGGGGGGACGAGAGATCAAAGACGAGCTGGAGGTCATCAGCATAGTTATACACAGAGACCCCCAGCTCGAGAAGAGAGGAGGCAAGAGGGCGGATGTAGAGATTAAAAAGAAGAGGGGAAAGGGAGGAGCCCTGCGGAACCCCACAGGTAACCAAACGAGGGGGAGCGGAAAAACCAGAAAGGTGAACCGCTTGCGTCCTGCCTTGGAGGAAGGACGCGATCCAAGAAAGGGCAATGCCCTGAATGCCCGCTGCGCTGACACGATCGAGAAGAATGGCATGATCGACCGTGTCAAACGCAGCGGACAGATCGAGGAGGACCAGAGCTTGGGGGAGATTGATGTCGGCTTTCCCCTTGAGTTCATCCATGACCGCAAGCACCACTCCCTCAGTGGAGTGGCCTGGGCGGAAGCCCGCCTGATGGGAGGCCAGAAGATGATTCTCCTCGAGATAGGTGGACAAGCAAGATGTGACATGGCTTTCAAGGATCTTCCCGAGATAGAGGAGCAAAGAAATAGACCTAAAATTGGATAAAAGAGAGAGATCAAGACTAGGTTTTTTGAGAATTGGAAGAACAATAGCAGATTTCATTGAGGAAGGGACAGAGCCCAAAGTAAGGGAAGCATTAAGAAGGGCAAGAGGGGGGATGGGGCAGCTAGTGTAGAGTGCTCTGAGGATCCGTGCGGGAGCACAATCCGCAGGAGAGCCAGACTTAACCTTAGCAAGCAGGTCCAGGAAAAGCTGAGAAGAAATAGGTTGGAAATAGTTCAGAGAAGAGGAGGGTGGAGGAGAGGAAACAGAGAGTTCGGGTTGGGATACAGAAGGGATGTTAGCCTTAATGTTGAAGATCTTGTCAATGAAAAAATCATTGAGTGAGGAACATAAAAATTGGGATGGAACAAGGGATGTGCAGGTGCGATCCGAAGTGGCAAGGTTATGAACTAATGAAAAAATTTCGCGAGATTTATTGGCGGAGAAGGCCACTCTCAGTGAAATATTTGGTCTTAGCCACTAGAATGGCTCTTTTGTAATCGTTCAGGAGGGTTTTATATTTAAGCCGGAGAGTGGGGCAGTAGTTCCGTCTCCACTGACGTTCCGAGCGCCTGAGATCAAGTTTAAGGGCTTTTAAGTCACTAGTAAACCATTTGTGGGCGTCATAGGGTCGGACAGATTTAACCTTCTTGAGCGGGGCAGCCTGATCGCAAGAAGAAGAGAGCCAGATGCTGATGGCATCAGCCTGATTTTCCAAAGACAGATCAGTCAAGTCAGGGGCAGATGAGGCCAAAGAAGATGAGAGAGCATTAAGATCAGTCTGGTTCCAACTACGAGCCAGGATGGTTTTAGGAAGAGGAGCTTTCTCGGCAGGGCCCAGATGGATAGAGAAGGAGATCATGGAGTGATCCGACCAGACGCAGGGGAAGATAGAGGTAGATGATATATTGCAACGTGAAGACCAAATTTGATCCAGGATATGACCCTGGATATGAGTGGGGGCCGAAACATGAGAAGAGAAATTAAGACACTGAAGTGTGGCAGTGAAGTCTTTAGATGATGAGTCCTCCCTGGGGTCACCTGGCCAAAAATTAAAGTCACCAAGTAGTAGCAACGATGAGTTGTTAACCACCAAGGTGGCCAGGAGATCCTGCAGGATGGGCACAAAAAGCGGCATAGCTTGGGGGGGGCGGTACAGAAGGACGACAGTGAGGGGTGAGGGAAGATTGAGGGAACGGGCCACCAAGTAGTCCACATTGGGTATGGGGGGGTGAGCGAGAAGTTGGAATTTCAGAGAAGAGCGGATTATCATAGCCACACCCCCGCCAGCCTTGCCGTCCGGGCGGTCTGCTCGGAGGGCATAATAGGTGTCAGGTAGGATGGCCAAAAGATCAGGAAGAGAATCAGAGGAGAACCAGGTTTCTGTGAGAAATAAAAAATCAGGAGAATCAGTGTGGAGGAGGGTGGAGAGTGCCGTTTGATTTTTGGCCGCAGAGCGTGTGTTAAGCAAAATAGCAGAGGCTGGAGGGGGACCGGGAGAGGGGCAAGTGGCAGGGGGGGTACAAAGCATGGGAAGGGTAGAGCTAGATACAGCAGGAAGGGAACAAGGGGGAAAGGTGGGCATTAATACCCAAGGTGTCTAAATGGTGCAGTAAGGAGAGGGAGAGAGGAGGGGTGGTGAAATGTGTAGACAGTTGGGCCGAAGTGTAAACCAGAGGAAGAGCAGGGTCTGTGGCCCCTGGTCCCGGCCCGTCGCGGACGGGCGCAGACGGGCTTAACTTAGGCGCAACTTTGGCGCGCCTTCGTCGCGCCCGCTGCGCCAGTCCGCTGCACCGCCAGGGCTGACTAGCCAAGATATAGGAACACATGAGGGGGAGTGGCAGGGGGTGGAGGGGCCAAAAAGCTGCAGTGCTGACCCAGAGCCGCCCAAGATGGAGGACTTGCCCGTCCCTACTCTGAGCAGCAGCCCGGCAGGAGGAGGCGATCAGCGGCCGGCGCTCTGGGGAGCGTGCAGGAGAGAGAGGCAGCTAAAAGAGCAAAGCGCGATAGGCCAGAGCGCAGCTGGAAACACAAAGATTCGTGGACCAGAGGTCAGTGTCAAAAGTAAAATGAAACGTTGCTCCCGGCGAAGCCTCGGGAGATCTGTGGGAGGAATGAGGGTAGGCGCGATGTCCGCTGGGCGCCTGAAGTACTTGTCGGGGGAGAGGGGCCAAAAAGCTGCAGCGCTGACCCAGAGCTGCCCAAGATGGAGGACTCGCCCGTCCCTACTCCGAGCAGCAGCCCGGCAGGAGGAGGCGATCAGCGGCCGGCACTCTGGGGAGCGTGCAGGAGAGAGAGGCAGCTAAAAGAGCAAAGCGCGATAGTCCAGAGCGCAGCTGGAAACACAAAGATTCGTGGACCAGAGGTCAGTGTCAAAAGTAAAATGAAACGTTGCTCCCGGCGAAGCCTCGGGAGATCTGTGGGAGGAATGAGGGTAGGCGCGATGTCCGCTGGGCGCCTGAAGTACTTGTCGGGGGGGAGGGGCCAAAAAGCTGCAGCGCTGACCCAGAGCCGCCCAAGATGGAGAACTCGCCCGTCCCTACTCCGAGCAGCAGCCCGGCAGGATGAGGCGATCAGCGGCCAGCGCTCTGGGGAGCGTGCAGGAGAGAGAGGCAGCTAAAAGAGCAAAGCGCGATAGTCCAGAGCGCAGCTGGAAACACAAAGATTCGTGGACCAGAGGTCAGTGTCAAAAGTAAAATGAAACGTTGCTCCCGGCGAAGCCTCTGGAGATCTGTGGGAGGAATGAGGGTAGGCGCGATGTCCGCTGGGCGCCTGAAGTACTTGTCGGGGGGAGGGGCCAAAAAGCTGCAGCGCTGACCCAGAGCCGCCCAAGATGGAGGACTCGCCCGTCCCTAGTCCGAGCAGCAGCCTGGCAGGAGGAGGCGATCAGCGGCCGGCGCTCTGGGGAGCGTGCAGGAGAGAGAGGCAGCTAAAAGAGCAAAGTGCGATAGTCCAGAGCGCAGCTGGAAACACAAAGATTCGTGGACCAGAGGTTAGTGTCAAAAGTAAAATGAAACGTTGCTCCCAGCGAAGCCTCGGGAGATCTGTGGGAGGAATGATGAGACTGCAGGCTGTAAAGGTGGCTGCCACCTGCTTTGCCATCTTGAAGTGGCTTAAGAAAATCACTTGGATGCTTCGCGTTTCCACCCAGAAAACCGTAGTCCAGGCACTGGTGACCTCGAGACTGGACTATGGAAACATCCTTTATTTGGGTTCCATAAGGATGTTATAAGGAAACTGCAAGTAGTGCAAAATTCCGCCGCCAGGTTGCTGTGCCACCTCCCAAGAAATTCCTCTACTTCCAATGCTCTCCATAAACTTCATTGGCTCAGGATCGAAAACCGAGTGAAGTTTAAAGCCATTTGTTACATGCATAAAATTAAATTTGGCTCTTCCCCAAAGTATTTACAATCTTTGGTTCGCCCCTATCTACCCTCTCGCCTACTTCGCTCAGCCACCCAAGGACAATTTGTGGTTCCCAACATTAAATTTAAAAGAATTAGTGGTCGCTCGTTTGCCTACCTTGGTCCTGTGCTTTGGAACTCTCTCCCTATTGCAATCCGTAATGAAACTTCATTTCTGGCTTTTCGAAAATCCTTAAAAACCTGGCTGTTTAATCAATAACCTGCTCTCTTTTGTTCTGTTCTCTGTCAGTTTTTAGCGCTGGGAAACCCTAGGAGAGTAGCTGTGCGCTCTACAAAATTACTTTAACATAAAATAACATAACATATGCTGACCGCATTTGTGTAAGGCATCTTCTTACATATTGTGGCACATATACTTCATACTGGAACATACTCGTTAAAATAAATATTTTAAACTTTTGTTGTGTGTCTGTCAGATTTTATTGTGGACAAGTACGAGTCAGAGAGAGAATGGGTGTGTTCTGTCACCACGATTCCTGAGGGTCGGGATGGGGTTTCTAATCACTTGTTCCTCTGTGAGTGAGTAGTAAAGCAAGGTTCTATGTTCACAGAGCAATTAGTTTGGAGAGTGCTGAGCTGAATGCAGAGGTGGGGTCTGGGGAACGATATATTAAACATTGTGAGAAGGTAAAGGTAGCTGAGAGTTCCAGAGAAAACATTAGGCATCCACTTACCAGACTTTTTATGGTAGAGAACTGCCCTTTTATGTTCTTTATATTTGTTCACTAAATCTGAGATGGATACTAAGTTTAGCTTTCTTCATTGTGATTTCTAGTGTAGTCTAGTTTCAGTATGCTTAAATGTGTGTTTAGATTGTAGGAGTCTTGCTGATGAGGTTTAATTTATTCGATCTCCCTTCAGGGTAAGTTCACAATATGGCTGACATTCCTTCCTTTTATTCCACCCTAGTCTTCGAATAGTTTTACTGCAGGCAGATTACGACAACTGGAATGCACAAGGTGACTGGATAACACAGGATGAAGTCATGGAGAGGATTCTAAATGCTTAACTCTCTAAGCTCTGAAATTATTGCAGACCTTACATCTGAAGTTGTCCTAATAGAGGAAAATGTGGTATATATTGATGAAGGTTCTGAAAGACTAAGAACAAAAGGAGTTACTCTGTTGCTGAGATGGGAATGTCTGAGGTATGGTGGTCAGTCATTACCCATGTCCTGTGTGCTTAACTGAGAGTGCCGGGTATCCCAATTTTGGGGTTTTGGCCCCAGCCTCATGCTCATCTAGCATATGCACAAATGCCCAGGCCTGCCCTTTCACAATCAGGAGGAACGCACCAAGCACACAGTTTTTAGTGGCAGAGGATAACCATATTATGTTTTTGGAACTCCAAGTGTGACCAGACCTTTCACCTGTGTCATGGGAGTGGAGGCCCAATAAACCTTTCCTAAAATGTTCCTCTTTTACAATTGAACGTTGATCCTAGTACTAATATAGAGCACATGGATATATGTATGTTGTGTGGTCTGTGTTTCACACATAAGAGAGTGTCTAAGTGAACCAGAGTAACTGGGCTGCAGGTTCTATTTTGGAAACCTGGGACCGGTCAATGTGCACAAGATGAGATTCCCTCCACAGACAGTGGTAGTATGTTGCTGACATTCCTGAAACTGGAGGGAGGGGACCAAGACAATGAAGTAGGGAAGGGGCTAACAGAAGTCCTCTTAGAAATATGATTTTTTTTTAAATAATTCTTTTTATTGAACAGTTGAGAATCGATAACATAAGGTACATCATGTTGTTGATAAATCATTAGTGAATTGCATTTACATTCTGATCAGTACGAGTCATTATTTGTAATTTATTACATCATTTACGGTGATGTAGGGTCGTCATGTGTAGGGGGGTACAGATATTACCTCGATACACATTCCAGTCATTCCAGATGAGGGACCACTTTTGGGGGCATCCCCGTGCCACATACTCTGTCTTTTCTCTGAACATGCACCAGTCCATGTCTCTTTTCCAAGTCTCTATTGTTGGTGGGTGAAAGGCCCCCCATAGCTGTGCGATGTTCCTCTTTGCTACCATAAGACCCAGTGTTACCCATAGGGTACGCTTGTTATTTAGGTCTGTGGGTTCCCACACATTCAGGAGACATCTTTTGGCTTCTGGACGAATGATAATTGTGAGTACTTCACTGAGGACGTCGTGTATTTTGCGCCAGTACCTTTGAATTTGGTCACATTCCCATAACACGTGTGTGGGGAGAGTAGGATCTGCTTCACATGTTTACTCCCACTTTTTGCTGGTGTTTCACTGTTTTTTTACTTTAGTCTGGCTGGGACTCGGCTATTGAGGGCCCCAGCCTAGCTGCTTCCTCTCTAAATTGATTGCAACTACTTTAGGTACACTCCAGATTGGATTCTGGGGTACTCTTGTGAGTCCCTAGTATATGGTATACTATGTACCAAGGGCATAGGTACCCCAGAGGCCTACCAGGGGCTGAAGCATGTATTATGCCACCCCTGGAAAGCCACCCAAAATGACACCACATGTCTGCTACTGAAGCCTGGGTAAGGTGGTGCTTGCACCCCTTACTGAGGTTTTAGGTTCACTATACCTCACCTATCACTGCACATACAAACCTATCAGTCACCCCTATGGCAGACCTTATCAATCCTGAAGGCAGGGTGCTTGTTTATATGTGAGAGGGTGCCCAGGCATGAGCTGAGCCCCTCTGCAGCCTTTGGAATCTCTTCTCCGTGGTTGTCAGTGGTGCAGCCTGACCATATACTCTTAAGTGCATTATATCTTAAACGGTTAATGCTAACTTTGGACTGGCTGCACGGAAACATGACGTGTTTGGTGTCAAACACCTTGGAATCGTATCCCCACATCAGTTCAAAAATCTAATAGAGCCCTGGCATCACAAAATTGATGCTGCAGCCACAGACACGGGACTGGCCTCCTGCTGCTGACCGAAACTCTGGCAGGGAGGCCTGGACAATAGGTTTCCTGTCACAGGGAGGTGTAACCACCTCCCAGACAGGCTTATGTGTATTGGGGCTGAGTGGGAGCACTCTCTGAGTGCTTTGAAGTCCTGCACAGGGGGCACATTTGGTGTCCCTGTGCATAGTCCAGCTCAAACCGGTTATGGGGCTTCGAGCCCTTGCTCTGGCGCGAAATTGGATAAAGGAAATGGGTGTAGCCACCCCTCTTTCCAAACCCTCCCAAAGGTGGGTCTCCAGAGCTAGTCCAACCCCTTCCTTAGGTATAAGTAAGGAACCTCTGTAACCAGAACTTTAGATATCCCTGGACAAAACTCTGAAGCTGAATCCTGGAACTTTGACGCTCTACTCAAGACTAGAGGACTGACGAAATCTCCCTTGGGGTCCAGGAGTGGCTCCCCTGCTTGGCAGGCAACAATGAAGCAATTTGCCGGTCTGCATTTCCAAAGCCCCCGCTGGACTCCGAAGGATTTGCAGCCCAGGAAGAGGATTTCCAGACATCTCAGAGGCCGACCCGAGTTTCCTGCAAAGCTGAGACCCGCAGCCCTGGTGAGTAGCGTGGAACCGGAACTCCTGGTCACCAATCACCATGCAGTTTTTCAAGTGCATTAACTTCTCGACATCTCTTGAAGTCATGCTTAGGCTTACTTGTAGCCCCCACCTCGAGCACAGAATCCACTGAAGATTGTTGGCCTAGTCACCCCGAGTGACCCGTGGGCCGCCATTATGTGTTTCGTCTTGAGGTCCCTTCGCGATCAATGGTCCGTCATCTGGTGGGTTCCTGAGGGGGTAACTTTGAATTTCCTTGGGCTTCCCTGGTTGCTCCAGATGTGCCCCGACTCCCAACCAAGTGGTGAGTCCCACAGACCTTGCTGGTCTGCATCGAAGCATCTTTCTTGTTTCTGCATGGGTTGCTGTTGCCAAGGCTTGTTGTGTCCAATACGGGCACTGACGCTGCAGCACTCGAAATCCTTCATGGGACAGCTCGAATCCAGCTCCTGGTCATCCTCGATGCCTCTTGGTCCTCGTGGCTGAAGAGTCAAGCTTTACCTTCTCCACCTGAAATCACCCGACATTGGTGGGCATCTACCTATCGCCTTCCTGGTCACTGGCTAGTGACCCAGACTCTGTCCCCTCTGCTTTCATATTCTTCTCATCTTTGATCCAGGCTTGGATCTCTTCGGACACTTCGCATCTTCCCGGCAGCAGCACTTCTTCGCCAGCTCCCATCGAAATCGACGATGCGACCCAACACCATTTGACACCTATGCACCCGGCTTCCCTGGGTGAGATAACACGAGTACTCTGGTGCTCACGTGGGTGTTGGCTCTAGAACTTCCTAAGTCCCAAAGGGTTTGGTTCTAACTCACTTCTAAGTGTCCCTAATCTTTAAAAATCTAACCGCGACTTTCCCCTTAGAAGCTAACGGGAGCTCGCAGCTGTGTTCACACACTGTACACGGCCCCCGTGGATCCCCTGTGTCACTACCTTGGGTGGTTCCTTGGGGTCCCAGCGATTCTACAGGCTCTAGGCCTTGTGTCTAGTTAAGTTGTGGTTCTTATACCACTATTTTAGTATATGGTTTGGCTCGTCCCTAGGGCCTGACGTGTATTTGTGCTATTTTACTGTCATATTTGAAGTGCAACTTATGTGTTTTGACCTGTAGTCTCATAAAGAGACTAGGAGGGTGTGTCTAGTAATAAATACATATATTTTATATATACACCTGGTGTGGATGTCTTTCATTTAAGGAACTCAAGAGATTATAGACAACTAACAGAAGCTGCTTTACATTCCTTCAAGATTTAGCCTGAAGGCTGCTCTCCATAGCTACCACTAGGTTAGCTTTCAATAAAGGTTGTCTTTAACCTATAATCAATAAGGGGTTGTTTAGACTGGTACAGGGTGCCCACTATAACTAGTGGACAGCATTTACCAGGCCAACTTCTCACAACGTATAGGAAGTTTCCCTCATGCCCACAGTTCCTCCTGCAGTCTCCGTCCTCTGCTCTCCCCATTTTCACCAGACATGGCCCTGTTATGTATACTATATGTAAAAACTTTAGTTGGAAGAGACGTAGTCTAGCTGAGATGGCCCCTTCCCGTGGTGAGGCCACTGCCACTGTCCAGTCCTCATCATCCAGGACTATGACGTCCCTTTCCCATTCCTCTCTTGTGCGTCGGAGTGGGTCACTTGAATTATTGATCAGTTTTTTGTAAGTCAGTGATATGGCCTTCGATGGCATGTAGCCGTCTAACAGCCTATCCTCAAGAGGTGAGGATTCCGGAGGGGTGATACCCTTCTGTAGTTGAGCCTGTAGCGCATGGTGGACCTGCATGTATCGAAAATGTTCTGTGTTGGCCAAGTCATATTCTTGCTGCAGGGATGCAAACGTTTTAATTTCTCCCTGCACCCAGAGGTCCCCTATCTTGGAGATGCCTATGAGATCCCACTTGTTGAAACCTTTCGACGTCCCGAGGTTTCAGAGTAGTTCCGAGTCCCATAGGGGGGTTGCCAGTGTCAACTTGTGTTCCCATCCCAGACTTCTAGTAGCGGTGTGCCACACTTGCACTGAGTGCTTAGTCGGCCCTGTTAAGGGAGTCCGCCCGGGCTTTGAGTACAGCGCTCTGTTATAATGCCCTCCCGGCAGCAACCACTGATCCATGGCATAGCACGGGTCGTCCGCTCCGCGGTAGGTACCGTGGTTTATAGCGGCTAACCCATTTGAAAAGTGAAGTCAAATAAGACGCATACTCTGTCTGCCATTCCTCTAAAAAGGTGTAAGCTGCTAAGCCACTTTTTCCAGTTCCATTTTTTCTTTAGCCAATAAGAGAGGTGCTCCATAGAGTAACCACTGGACCAGATGACTACTGCTCAACCAGAGGTGGTGTCTGTGTGACATTCAGCTAAACAGAGCAGAGAGAACATCACCCAGAATCTCATCTAGAGGAATAGTTGATGTCATGTCCTGGAAAGCACAGATGATACTCTCAGCAAGAAGGGAGAAGGACTGAACTATCTATACAGGAAGAGCATTCTACTAGTGTGGACAAGAAGAGTTATGGATCCGTCCAACAGACACTTATGAAGAGTGGGAGTGGGACCATGCTCGAATCCTCGCCATCATTCTTGACTCTTCCCTCACCATGACTCGCCAGATCAACACCGTCACCTCCACCTACTTCAACTCCCTCCTCATCCTCTGCAAGACCTTCAAATGGAGCCTGCCTGAAGCCAGGAAGACTGTCACCCATGCACTCAGAACTAGCAGACTGGATTCCAGAAATGCCCTTTACGCCGGAATCAACAAATCCCTGCTACACAAACTCCAGACCATCCAGAACACCGCGGCAAGACTCGTCCTCGGCACCCCACGATGTGGACACATGACCCAACACCTGCGAGACCTCCACTGGCTCCCCGTCGAGAAGAGAGTAACATTGAAGCTCCTCACCCACACCTACAAATACCTCCACAACATTGGACCCAAATACCTCAACGAAAGAGTCTCTTTACGTGTACCCAAATAAACCTCCGCTCCACTGACCTCACCCTAGCACAAACCGCACCCATCCTCAGAACCAGAGCAGGTGGAAGAGCCTTCTCCTACGCCACAGCCAAGGCCTGGAACGATCTCCCAGTCAACATCGGAAGATGCTCCCCTTCTCTGCAAACATTCAGGAAGAACCTCAAGACCTGGCTTTTTGGCTGACCCGTAGCTGCACCCCCTCCCCCCCACCGCCTTGAGACCCACACAGGTGAGTAGCGCACTTTATAATTCCCTAATTGATTGATTGATTGGGAGTAAAGTTGATCACTAAAAGCATAGTGGAGAATTTGTGGCACTATTGCAGTGTGCTCCAGTCGATCCTTCTGTCTCAGCCATGGCACTAAGCTAAGTGTACCCGAGCAGTCTGCTCCACTGAGCAGTCTGTACTGCTGTAGAAGAAATCTATGAAACTGTGGTACCTACTCCAAGTGCCTTAACAGATTAATATTGGGGCTAACCCCAGCACTTGCCAATCTTGTGATGTGATGTGAGTACTACCCCGCTGGAAGTTAAGCTCCTACTCTGAGGCACTTGTCGTGTGCAACTGAGTGGCTTCCCATGGCACTGGATCAGAAGCATGACCAATCTGCTGCCCTACAGCACTTCAATGCAACCCTACTGCAGACCCTTGACCCATGCCTGGAGACAAGGACTACATTGATGCCACAGCCCTGAGAGGCCCAATTGGCTGAATCAAAGACTCACCCAGTACAGGGGAGGAAGGCCTGACTGTGACCCAAGGATGCCCCACCTCAGGCATCGACAATGTTTGCCCAGAAGAGGGCCGCCGCCTACTGCTGCTGCCTCCAGAACACCTTTGTGTAGCCCACATCTGCTTACCAGGAGCGGGGCAGCAGTCTGGGCCGACTATGGCGGGTGAACCTCCTCTGGAGGAACATGGACTAAAGTGCGAGAGGCGGATGCAAGCACTACCATGGGATCAAAGTGAGAGTGGGAGAATGAGTGCTTGCTATTACTGCATAAAACTGCTATCAAAAAGGGGACAGCGCTGCACAAGACCCACACCAGAGCGACCTTCGAATAAGGGAGGTAGAAGGGGGAAGAGAAGAAGGGCATCCTTGCCTAAAAGGAATAGACTGGCACCCGTACCTCAGGTATCGGATACTTTTCGTGATAGTTCATAACATTAGTTTTACTGTGCAATAAAGTACTTTTCTTTTTAAAAGATAAACAATGGGCTGGGCTATCACATTATTGGGACGTTGAGTGTCTGTTGAGTGCTGCGCCTGTTGTACGCCCACACTAAACTCGCTTTGAAGCCTATGACTGCTTGCCATCACTAATACGGAGAGTAAAGTGCTGAAGGGGTTTTATTGGCCCATTTTTTGCAAAGCCTAGTTAAGACAGAGCCTCTGACATCAAAGGCAGACTCCAGCCTCCACAGCTGTGACCCAGTAGTCTTGCAGTCTCCGTAGCCACACAAACAGGCTTTGATATCCATCAACCAACTTTTGATTTTGATGACATCAAAGCCATTTTGAGTCTACATCTTCTATCATAGCTTGCAGTATGAAGAGGTCATGTCACCTAACTTTATCACAGAACCTTTTTATCACCATTGGGACTAAACTAGGATGTCAATATCATCATTACAGTAAACATTATCACACTAGTACCTAGTCTGCTCTGTTCATTGAATTAAAAAAACAAATATTCTCAGTTGGGTGATAACAACTATCATGATCTCGTGTGCGATCAATGCAAAGGTATAATTGTCATCTATTGGAAAGCTACCAATAGTAACTAGTTATTAAAACCATAAAGAGCATTACTGCATGTAAACAATTTTATCAAGAATGTTCTTTATTCATGATGATATATTGCTCGATTTGTTGTATTTACTAATGATAATAAAAAAAGAAAAAAAAGGAAAGAATGCTCTTTATGAAGTTTTGCAACAACATAAACCTATTTGCAGTGATGATCTAACTTCAAAGTCTCAACTCAAGAAAGGATGGGAAACAAGATGCAGAGAAAATGCATCACTGGTCAGTCTCTTGCAGATCTAATAGAGACGAGTGTGTGCAACATGGCTACGTTTTCTGATACCCTTCTGTGATCAACAATAGCATTTGCCTAACCAATATCTTAAAACACAAAAGTGAGTGTCCAATCAGCCCTAGACAAGTATTTGTATGCAAATAACTTTCAGTTATGTCGAAGAGATTTTTGACAACTGGTTAGTAGAGCCAACATATTTCCGAAACTACAGGGTCATTGGTATAAATCGAAACTATATGCTAAATTGGTACATGCATGATCTTTTGAACTAACAGAGAGCCCAATTCACAAAGGTAAAGCTAAATGGACAAGTTATTTACCTTCGGTAGAGCCTTATAGGTTAGAGACATGATCTAGCTGCAGATTCCTTATGTTTGAATTTCCCAGGTGTCAGGCTGGATCCAGAAGATTTTTCTTCCAGCAATACTCTTGCGCGTTGGTGGTGACATTGGTCGGCTCTGTGTGACATCGTCAGCGTCATCTATGTCGCTGTGAAGTCCACGTCACTTATATAGGCACCACCTTGGAGCGATGAAGTGTACTGATGGATAAGTTACTTACCTTCAGTAACGGTGTATCTGGTAGAGACATGGTCTAGCTGCAGATTCCTTACCTTGTGAATTCTCCCCAGGTGCCAGACTACATCCAGAAAATTTCCCAGCAATACCTCCATGTGCCGGTGAAAGGCGCCTTGCGACTCCATACTGAAGTCGTCTCCGGACTTGACATGAACGGATTTCATCTAAGCCACCTCCAACGTGCTGACATCAGTTTCTTCTGTGAACACTTCCGTGCCAGAATGTGGAGCCCCCACAGAAACTGGCCATTGAAACAGTGTGCAAAAGAAGATAAGATATCTTCAATAGAAATTTGAAGGAATCCCAATTGGTTATTTTATTATTATTGGGGGGGGGGGGGGGACAATAATCTGAAAGAGATCATTAGTTATAGATTTCTTACCTTAGAATTACCCCCAGGCGTCAGACTGGATTCGGAGAATTTTTCTCTTAGCAGTACCTCGCGCGTTGGTAGATGGTGTCGCCTCCACGTCCGTCGTCGGCGTCGTGCTCGCCGAGATGTTGTTGCGATGTCTACTTAGACGTCACCCCTGCGCGCAGATGTCAGTTCTTTCTTTTTCCGCGCCAGCCTTAGCGCAGACCGAGAGAGAGCTACCCCTTAGTCAATTTTTGACCATTTTTTTCTCAACTATTTCTCGACTTCTTTATAAGTCTTCGACTCCTGGTGTACGAGGGATGTCCTATCGTCAGATCGGATTTTAACCGTGCGAGGCCTGTAACTGCCTGATTTTGGTTACAGACCCCCACCTTGTGTGCCTTTGGTGCCTGGAGCGCAAACACGACCCTGAGTCATGCTCCGACTGCCAGGCCATGAATCCAAAGTCTTTGCAGAAGCAGTCCCGAAAGCACTTGGAAGCCCGACAGTTGGCTCTGCGTCGTTCGAGGTCCCGGTCTAGAGGAAGGTCGCAGAGCCACCATCACCACTCGTCATCCAAGTCTTCGAGATCTTCAGGTAAGTCAAAGCACAAGAAGAAGGCGAAGAAGCAGCGTCGCTCTTCACATTCTCCCCGTCGGTCAGCTGACGCGACGCGGGACCCAGAGCGACGTCGTTCTCCAGGTCTGTCTTCGGGGCCGGATCCAGGGACAGCTCCAGCTTTCCTTCTCTTTCTCGGTGCCGGAGCGTCCCCTGCCCAGCTTCGAGCTTTCTACGAAGAGCTTAATAGCATCTTTGGGCAGCCCAACTCCACCAGCGTGCCTTTGGGCCTGCAGACTTGGCTGGGGGCCCTGGGCCTTCAATGCTGGTGGCTCCAGTGCAAGAGGGCCCCAGAGGATTCAGGCCTGGATCCGGATCAACGTCGGTCGACCTCACGTTGCCTTCCCCGGCGCCGATCACGGTGACGACACACCCAGCGCCGGTCGCGAACCCGACCGGCGCCGACCCCAGCCCCACCCCCTACTTGGACACGGCGCCGGACCAACATCGCTCGACATCGGTACCAGCGCCGGAAGGTACATTTGTGCCTCTGTTCATTCCTATTGTTCCTTTCAGGCCTGAATGGCAACAAGAGGAGGGTGAGGGGGACTGGGAGGGGTCTGTGGACCCTGTGGCTGATTAACTTGAAGAGCCGGACTGGTGTAAGGAGCTGGGTGATGCCAGTGGTTTGGATACCTCCCCAGACCTTGTCATGCTCTCCCCCCTACCGTGGTTATGGAGGAGGGAGCCTCATACGCAGTGGTGTTATGTAGTGCGGCTGAGACCTTGGGCCTGAAGCTTCCTACTGTGGCAGTCAGGACTAACCTCCTGACAGAGGTGATTCAACCGGCGGTGGCCTCTTCGGAGCCGCTTCTGCCTTTCAATGAAGCCCTCACCGACGTCCTTCCGGGCACTTGGTCCAAGCCCAGCACAGGGACTCCTGTGGACAGGATGATTGCCCGACGCCACTGCCCAGCCCCGGGTGACCCTCTTTTCCTCTCCCAACACCTGACCCTCGAGAGCTTGGTGGTCCAAGCCTCGCCCTCCAAGGACGCATTCTCTACTGCTCCCCCAGATGAACAAGTTACTTACCTTCGGTAACGATATATCTGTAAAAGACATAGATTAGTTATAGATTACATACTGTAGAATTACCCCCAAGCTTCAGACTGGATCCTGAGAATTTTTCGTCAGCAGTACCCCTGCGCGTCGAAAGGTGGCGTCGGTCAGTTCCGTGTTCGTCGTTAGTGTCATGGTCGCCGGGATGACATTGCGGTAGCTACTTAGACGCCGCCCTCACGCGCTGACGTCAGTTCTTTTACACGACCTTCCACGCCAGAAGCGCAGAGCCATGCAAGATACTGACCACTAGTGCACAATACTAAGGCCCTGAAAGAGATTCCCTGACCCTAGAAGTGAGCAGAACGGGGAGGATGGGCGGGGCGGTAAGGAATCTATAAATAATCTATGTCGCTTAGAGATATATTGTTACCGAAATTAACTTGTTCATCTGAAAGAAGCAATTAGTTATAGATTCCTTACTGTAGAATATATACCCCAGCAATACCAACCAGGGAGCTGGGTCTGTGAACCAAGTTCACACAGAAAGTCCTGGAGAACAGAACAACCAAAGAAGCTGTCTCTCCGGACTTGGCTGTCCAGGCTGTAGTATTTGGTGAAAGTGTGCAGAGATGCCCACGTAGCTACCTGACAGATGTCATTGAGGGGAACTGCCCATCCCAAAGCAGTGGTAGCTGCCGTCGCCCTGGTGGAATGGGCGCACAGTCCCACTGGAGGCTCGGCCCGACCGTTTTTTAGCACCCACGTAGCCAACAAAGAGCTGGTCATCCACCCGGAATTGCTTGGTGCGATGCAAATAAAAGGAAAGCGCACATTTTGCATCCAGACGGTGGAGCCTCTCTTCCTCCTTAGAAGAATGCGGAAAAAAGGTGGGCAAAGTGATGGTTTGATCATTGTGGAAAGAAGTCACCACCTTGGGAAGAAAGGAAGGTCTGGTTCTGAGGACGACCTTACCCGAATGAACAGCCAGAAAAGGAGGCTTTGAAGAAAGAGCTTGGAGCTCACTCACCCTGTGAGCAGACGGCTACCACAAAGGCAGTCTTTAAAGTAAGAAGTCTGAGAGGACAGTTATGAAGCTGCTCAAAGGGAGCGCATATAAGGTATGTAAGAAGTTCAAGTCCCACTGAGACATTTGACAATTGGTTTGGATGAGAGGCAATATAACAGCAAGGGCTTCTTCAGGGCAAGATAATGTAAAACCCTTGTGTATCGCGCTGGCTCTAGGACGCCGACTACGGACACGGCTCCTATTTCTTCCGATGCGGCTAATACCGACATCAAATAAAACCATCAGTATACATACCTGCTGAATTTTGCTCTACCTCGAGCTACATCATTGTGCTTTAGATTTCGCGTCAAGTCGTCCTCTGACTCACATGCCAGAAGACACGCTGTTTGTTTACATTATCTTGCCCTGAAGAAGCCCATGTTTGGGCGAAACGTGTTGGCTGGCTGTTTTTATATGAAGTGCAACAAGAAAATAAAAGACCAGAAAACACTGATATGCGAAATGTTCTTTGTTGATATATTACTGTATATTTGATTACTCTTGCTGTTATATTGCCTCTCTTCCAAACCAATTGTCAAGTGTATATTTGCGATCTACAAGCAGCAAATCGTTTGAGGTGGGCAATATCGCATATTGCTAGTGACTAGTTCTGGTGGTGCAGTCTTCTGTGACCCATCTGCTTTTGATTCCACTGAGGCATTACGAAGGGGGAGGAGGAAAAGGATGAACAATACCCTTGAGAAAGCGATGTACAACAGGGGACTTGAAAAGAGAAGGCTGATCAGGGAGCCTAAGAAAGGCTGAAATGGCCGAGAGGTAGCCCTTTAGAGTGCCCAGAGCAGAGCCCTGCTGGGCCAAAGACAGGAGGAACAAGAGAAGCTCAGAAAGAGGGGCAGAAAGGGGATCCACAGCCTTTGCTGCGCACAATGCCACAAATTTGTTCTATCTGCAGGCATATACTGTCTTAGCTGCCAAGATAACATCACAGACCTCAGGAGGAAGGTCAAAAGCCGTCAACCGTTGCCGCTCAATCTCCACACAAGGAGGTGGAGACTGGACAGGTTCGGTTGGAGGACCGTCCCCTGCTGATGCGACAGAAGAGGCAGTCGGATCGGAGGATCGATGGCCATGTGTAACAGCTCGGGATACCAGACTCTTCATGCCCAATCCGGAGCCACAAGAATGACTTGGGCCCGGTCACACTTGATCTTCTTCAGCACTCTGGGCAGAAGTTTTATAGGCAGAAAGGCGTATAGAAGACCACAACTCCACTCGCGACGAAAAGTGTTGCCCAGCGAGTGCCACCTTGGAAATTCCAACAAGCAGAATTGTTGACATTGCGCGTTCTCTTCGGTGGCAAATGGATCTAACCAAGGCTCTCCCCACTGCTGAAAGAGACCTTGCATTACTTCCGAGTGAAGATGCCATTCGTGATCCATCATGCATCTGCGGCTGAGTTCGTCCACCCTGGCGTTCAGTGTACCCGCCAGGTGTAGAACCACCAGGAATATGCCCTGATGTTCCAACCATGTCCAGAGACGGAGAGCCTCTTGACATAGGGTCCATGACCCCACCCCGCCCTGTTTGTTGCAGTAACACATGGCGGTGGTGTTGTCCATGAGCACCTGCACCACTCTTGCCCGGACAGAGGGAAGGAATGCTTTCAGTGCAAGACGAATCACACGAAGCTCCAGAAGGTATGATAGGGAGCCTAGACTCTGCCGGAGACCAGAGGCCTCTAATCTCCGCCTCTCCCATGTGGCCGCCCCATCCCAGAAGTGATGCATCCGTCACCACTGCATAGTCCGGTTGGGGAACGGAGAGGGATCTGCCGCTGACCCAATCCTGGTTCATTAGCCACCACTGCAATTGACGTTCCGTCCCCTCTGAGATCTGGACGACATCTGAAAGATTCCCCTGATGCTGCGCCCACTGGAACTTCAGGTCCTACTGCAGAGCCTGCATATGCCACATGGCACGATCCACCAGCAGAATAGGGGAAGACTGGAACCCCTGATCGGCGCAGATGAGCTGCGACCATCACTTTCGTAAACACCCAAGGGGCGCTGGTAAGGCCAGAGGGGAGTACGGTAAACTGAAAATGCTTGTGAATTGCCGTGAACGGCAGGTAACGCCTGAGGGCTGGCAGGACGGGGATATGGAAATATGTGTCCTGCAAGTCCACCGCTACTATCCAGTCTCCAGGGTCGAGGGCAGACAGAACCTGAGCCAACGTGATCATCTTCAACTTCTCCTTCTGGAGGAAGCGGTTGAGGGCCCTGAGGTCTAAGATAGGACTCAGGTCTTTGGCCTTTTTGGGGACCAGAAAGTAGTGGGAATAGCAACCACAACCTACTTCTGGCACAGGGACCCTTTTGATAGCTCCCTTGGCCAAGAGAACTGCAACTTCCTGGCAGGGAAGGGCCAAGTGATCCTCCGACATGCTACTTTAGGATAGTGGCATGGAGGGAGATGTAGTCTCAAAGGAGAGGGAGTAGCCCCTTCAAACTATCTGCAAAACCCACCTGTCCTACGTGATGTTTTGCCAGTAGGGGAGGTGATGGCGAATCCTGCCGCCCACTGGCCTCTGGTGGCCCTGAAAGGTTGGACTAGGAAGGCTTGGAGGCTGCTGCCAGGGGGTTATGGGTGGACTGGCCCACCCGAACCCCAAACCCACGTCGCTGGGTCCCACGTCCGCGACCACGCACAGGCTGGGCAGCTTGCGTGAACCGGTAGCTAGCCTGGGTCGAACGTGGTGGGCACCCCTTCCGTAGCGAAGAAAAGAGACTGCTTGGGGGAGAGGTTGCCGTGAACTCCAAGTGTTTGGCAGTAGCCCAGGAATCCTTGAAATGCTTGAGCACAGAGTCTGCCTTGTCACCGAAAATGCGACGGCCATCAAAAGGCATGTCCAGTAAGGTGGATTAGACATCCCCAGAAAAAAACGACGTACTCAACCAGGGGTAGCTCCTCAGGGCTACTGATGTGGAAACCATTCTGCCCAGCGAGTCGGCGGTATCCAGCCCACATCTGATGGTGAATTTAGCTGCATCTCTACCCTCTGCCACTGTGCAGGTGAGATCAGCCCGGGCGTCCTCCGGGCACTGTGGCAGCACTTGCGCAACTGTATCCCACACTGTATGGGTATAACGGTCCAAGAGGCATGATATATTCACCGACCACGGCACTAAGCTTGCGGAAGAAAACATCTTCCTGAGGTGGCCCAGCTTCTTGGATTCTCTATCTGAAAGAGACAATTAGTTATAGATTCCTTACCGTAGAATTACCCCCAGGCGTCAATCTGGATCCGGAGAATTTTTCGTCAGCAGTAGCCCTGCACGTCGAAACTTGGCATCGTGGTCACCGACTCCTGGTGCACGAGGGATGCCTGGTTTAAAGGCTTGCGGTTCCTGCCGAAAGCTGATGCCGGTAACGGATCCGCACTACGTGTGCCTGTGCTGCGTGGAACACAACCACAAGTCGTGTTCCGACTGTCGGACCATGAATCCGAAGTCTTTGTGGGAGTGGTCCCGAAATCTTCTCGAGGCCTCTGCTTCACGCTGTTTGAGCTCCCGGTCATGCAGGATGTCGAGGGACAGGTTGCGGAGCCACCACAACCACTCTTTCTCGATGTCTTTGCACTCCTCAGATAAGTCGAAGCACAAGAAGAAGTCGAAGAAGCATCATTGCTCTGCGACCTCTCCCCGTCAGTCGGCCGGCGTGGCGAGTAAAGCAGCGAGTGCCCCTCCCACGGCTCCACGTGTGGAGCCCTAAGGGTCGTCTCCGAGTTTCCCTCCCTTCCCGGGACCCGAAGCGACCCCTGCCCAACTTCGAGCTTTTTACAAAGTGATGCATGCCATCTTTGGGCAGTCCGACTCCGCTGGGGCGCCTTTGGGCCCCACGGACTTGCCTGGGGGCCCTAGGCCTTTGATGCTGGTGGCTCCAGCCTCGGCACCGCAGGGTCCCCATGGATCCAGGCCTGGATCCAGATCGGCGCCGGTCGACCTCATAACACCTCCCCAGGCACAGAATCTACCGGCACCTTGGCCGCTGCCAACTCCGGTTGTGTCCCCAGCCGGCGTCGACCCTGGCCTCCACACTGATGTGAATATGGAGCCGGACCGGTGCCGACCGACGCCAGACCTGGCGCAGACGAGTACTTTTGTTCCCCTGTTCAACCCTGGTGTGTTTAGGCCAGATTGGCAAACAGAGAAGAGTGAAGAGGACTGGAAGGGGTCTGGTGACCCTTTAACTGACCAGTTGAAGTATGACCCGGACTGGATAGAGGAGTTGGGGGAAGCAAGTGGTCTCGATACCTCCCCAGACCTTGGCATGTTGTCTCCTCCCACCATGGCTACGGAGGAGGGAGATTCTTATCCAGTTGTGTAGCATAGAGCGGCCAAGGCTCTCAACCACGAGCTACCTAAGGTGGCAATCAGGACTAACCTTCTGACAGGTGCTTCAACCGGCAGCGAGCTCTTCGGAGCCCCTGCTGCCGTTCAATGAAGCCCTAACGGACATCCTTCTGGACACCGGGTCTAGGCCCAGCACAGGGGCGCCTGTGGATAGGATGAATGCCCGACGCCACCGGCCGGCTACTGGCGACATCACTTTCCTTTCCCAACACCCCACCCCTGAGAGGTTGGTGGTCCAAGCCTCCATGTCAAAAGGCACATTCCCTACTGCAACACCTGATAGGGAATCCAAAAAACTGGACCATCTTGAGAAGAAGATGGGTCAGTGGCAGATCCCTCTCCCTTCCCCAACCTGAGTTGACAGTAGTGACAGATGCGTCACTTCTGGGTTGAGGCGGTCACCTGGGAGAGGGGAGATCAGGGGTCTTTGGTCTTCTGCGGAGTCCAGTCTCCACATCAACTTTTTGGAGCTCCGAGTGATCCATCTTGCACTGAAGGCATTCCTTCATTGTGTCAAGGGAAGAGTAGTGCAGGTGTTTACAGACAACACCACCACCATGTGGTACTGAAACAAACAGGGAGGGGTGAGGTCGTGGATCCTATGTCAAGAGGCTCTTCACCTTTAGACATGGTTGGAACATCAGGCTAATCCCTGGTGATTCAACACCTGGCAGTCTCTCTGAATGCCAGGGCGGACAAACTCAGCCACCGGTGCATGATGGATCAAGAATGGCGTCTTCACTCGGATGTGGTGCAAGGTCTCTTCCAGCAGTGGGGAGAGCCTTGGTTAGATCTGTTCCCCACCGAAGAGAAAGAGCAGAGTCAGCAGTTCTGCATGTTGGAATTCCCACGAGAGCGAGAGCTCTGATTGGCTGCCAGCAACATGAGAATAATATTTTTGGCAGCCATTACAGGGCTCTGGGACTTAATCCCCTGCCCTGGAGTTGTTCATTTTTTTTTTTTAAAGGTATATAGGGGCAGGCTAGGGATACACTGACCCCTAAGCCCGATGGGGGGGTGGGGGGTGGGGGAGGAGGTGGAGACTCAGAGGAAGTCCCTCCAGGGAACAATAAGGGAAAAACATGGCCAAAACAAAAATTGCGGGTAGGTCGTATTTACTCATCATAAGGACAAGCATTATTTTCAAGCTGGTGTTCTTATCAAAGGTGGTGCCCAACCACGGGCCAATATTATTTATAGGGAGCGGACCCCGGGGCCAAAAATATAGAAAGTGGGAAGGGGTGCTGCATAGCCCCACTTCCAGAGCATGAAAGGGCCCCTTGGAGCCCACACCTGGGGCCAAAAATGGGGATGGGGCCCACCCCTGGGGATGATCTTAATATTTATGGGGAGAGGGCCGCACAGCTCCCCTCCACATACCTCTAGAGGCCTGAGGAGTCCACTCCTGCGGCCGATTCCTTTAAAGGCTGGCAGATTCGGCCCCCCTCCCAGATCCATTAATGGCCAAGAGGACATAATCACCAGGGCCAGCTCAGCAGCTAGGCCCTGGAGTGCCCTCCCAAGGACAGAAACCTGTGTTGGCTCTCTGGCGTGGCATTTTTTATTCTCCAACCAAGCTGGAGCAAACACTGAGGCTACACCCAAACCAGTGGGAGCTTCCAAAAGGCTCCCACTCACTGCAGCAGACTTTAGATTTGTTTCCCTGACCGCAGTGATGCAGGCAGGTTAACAGATCTAATTATTGCTCCCACCCGCAGGGAGCAGCAATATTAACTCCAACAATACCAGGGCATCCACCTTTTACTGCACCGGGAACTGAATCTGCCAAGGGGCACAGTAAAGGCAGAAAGAATAGAAATTTCCGCAGAAGACGCAGCAGAGGAAAACAGGTGCCTACTACTGCATTAACTTGGGCACGGAATAGCAGCTGGTTATTCAACTGGAAAGAGGAGTGAACACAGCTAGGACTATGGAGAGAGACGTACCTTGATGTAGTAAGCGTGTGAGGGGTAGTGTGAATGCATAATTATGTGAAACCAGAGCACCCCCTCCGGTATGCTTCCCTTTAAACGGGAATTCCATTTTTCTTTTTTCCTAGAGTGTGACTACAGGGGTCTCTACTTCACCCTCTTCCCATGGGGTGTGTAGCAAGCACCAACGGGGTAAGACTGTGAACCGGTCTCACAACTATGTAAATGACATACCAAGTGTGTCTCACGTGTGCAGTGACACGTGTTTCACACAATAGCCACTATATGGATACCATTGCATGTAGAGCAATTTTCACTATATTGTCTTTGACCGAATTCCTCTCATTATTTCCGCTCCTGGGCCATCTCAATTTCTTTTTTAAAGGATTCAAGAAACCTTCTTAGGTAGAGTGGGACACAGGTCCACCTACCCAGTGGTAATCTTGTACCAAAGGTTTTGGTAAGATAGGAGCCCATATTTCTTTCAGCCTGATGAATGCCGCTGACCCTTTGGGCCATAAGGGCAAAAACATGTCGACGGCCTACACCATTACGGTGATGGAGTACTAATTCCCCTTCTTCACCGCTTCCATTTTAATATCTAGTAGTTGCCATTTGAATAAAACTATTTTGGTAATTACACTGATTTTTAACTATCACTTACTGTCACAGGCCCACACTTAGATTTAAAAGTGCCTCCCTGTCTCCAGGTGTAGGCCTGCTCTCCATCAAACCAAGTTTTTAGAGAGTGAGGACTGCTGAGGATGATGCATTACACCAGGTGGTGTGTGAGGACAGTCCTTATCTTTTTATGAGATGCCAGGTACTCCACTTAACACCTTTTAACTTTGGTCTTCTTTCACTCAGGGTAGCTTCCTTTTGTGTACACATATCCAATTTAAAACCCAGGTTTTTCACCACCAGGTTGTTCGCCGAAGGGGCGGGAGTGTGCGCTGGTCAGAAGACCTGCAGAGGAGTCTCAGCATAATTGCCGAAAAAGAGTAGCTCTGTCTTTCCTGCAATACATTTCAACTGGTTCGCGGCCAGCCAATCAAAAACAGCTGAGAGGCAGACCTCCTTACTACTGTTGCAAATAAAGTGCTATCCTCTGTGGCCCTAGTGGTAAAACCAGTCCGTTATCAGTCAAGGTGTCCAGTCTACTGACATCCTTTAGCTCCATATAACCGATTTTATCATCATACAATGGTATAAATCCTTCCCTACCCACAATACTGTAGTCTCCATAAAGCTGGCTCTGGTCAGAGTTCATGCCAAAAAGCTGGTGTAATGTCTGTGCGCGATAGCAGGGGGACTGTGTTTGAGTCAGATGAGCTCAGCAGGAGTTGAAGCACAAAGAGATCAGGATATGGCCTCGATCGAGATAACGCTGGCTCGGAGTTGGACAACACAAAGGATTGCAGATTTTGCTGCCAGCACAGAACCCAAAAAAAGCTCAAGGGGCTCAGGCGGCACAGGCGGCGAACACGCCAGTGGTAAGCCGAGTTGGATCCCTGGGGTCCAAAGGTGCTTCTTAGTGAGCAGGAAACTGGCCAAAGATATGCAGCATGGCTTCACAAAAAACAAGTACCTGATGGGATGTCGCCGTGCTTCATCCCACGCAATCTGGGTTTAGATCTGGATTTAGCACAGAGAAGCCACTTCTAGAAGTGACAGAGTTTATCAAAAACCGCCTGGACTTGGGGACAAATACCATCATAATTTTGTTAGACTTACTGGCGGCTTTCGACACAGGGTCACATGACATTCTCCGGCAAGGATTGGAAAAAGAAGGAATTGTCAACACTGTGTTGATTAACCCCTTCGCTGCTAGGCCTTTTCCCCTCCTGTGCTAAGCCTGTTTTGGGCTATTTGGATTAGTGCGCGCTTAGGCCCCTGTAACTTTTTGACCACATTAGGTATCCACGCCAAATTTGCGTCCTTTTCTTCCAACATCATGGGGATTCTAAAGGTACCCAGGGTTTGTGGATTCTCCTAGAGGGGTCCCAGAAATTAGCCAAAATACAGCAAAATTTTGTTTTTTTTGTGAAAAATGGGGAAAAGTGGCTGCAAATGAAAGCGTCTGGGTTTTTCTGTGCAAATGATATCAAAAAAGGGTTTGTGGGGCTGAAATCACAATTTCTCCAGCTTTTAGGGAATGACAGTTTTTTGTCAGAAATCCAACATTTTTTACACAGTTTTGACATTTTTCTGGGACATACCCTATTTTTGCTATTTTTTGTGCTTTGAACCTCCTTCCAGATAATGGTAGAAATGGGTAGAAAAGCAATAATGGATCCTGGAAAGCTATACATTTTTGAAAAGTAGACAAAGTTCTGAATTCAGCAAGGGGTCATTTGTGTAGATCCATCAAGGTTTCTTTATAGAAACTTACAGGTAAATATAGGAAAAATTAAAAATTTGTTGAAAAAAGCAACCTTTTGAGTCAACGTTTTCACCTGTAACTTCTTCGAATTATGACATCTCTTTGAAAGCAATGTACCGTTACATCCGGTGGACCTTCCTGGTTGTGGGGATATATAGGACTTGTAGGTTCACCAAGAGCCCAACGAACCCAGAGTAAAAAATTGAGCAGCATTTTGTAATGTTTTTTTTTTTTGTTCCGGGTATATAGCAATTATTGTGGGAAAATGTATACATGGAAAAATCGGTATGAAAGACACCTATGTATTTCTGAAATGGGAACAAATTACAGAGTTTAGAAACAGTGCATATTTGCACATTTTCGAAATTGGGAATACTCATACTTGCATGAAAATTATTGGTCATTTTTCAAAATGACTTTTTTTTTACACAATGTCTTTCATTTGGAAGGGAGAAATGCATCAAAAATCAATAGGTAATAACAGTTGCTTTACAAATCTGAACTACCCTAAGTCTCCCGATAAAAATGGTACCTCACTTGTGTGGGTAGGCATAGTGCCCACGACAGGAAGTGGCTCAAAACCTAAGGTGAACGCACCACATTTTCACACTGAAAATGTACACTTTTTTTGCGAAGAGTCTAGCTGTAGTTTTTGAACCCTAGCCCTGCCGGCACCTAGGGAAACCTAGCAAACCTATACATTTTTGAAAACTAGACACCCAGGGAAAGCCAGGATGGGGTGACTTGACTGCCTCCCACCATGGTCTGTTACCCAGAATCCCTTGCAAACGTAAACAATTGACGAAAAAAACACATTTTCCCCACATTTCTGTGATGGAAAGTTCTGGAATCTGCGTGGATCCACAAATTTCCACCCACCCCACGTTCCCCAAAGTCCTACGAGAAAAATGGTACCTCACTTGTGCGGGTCGGCCTAGTGCCCGCAACAGGAAACGGCGCAAAACGCAACGTGGTCACACCTCAATTTTGCAGTGAAAAATGACCCTTTTTTGGCAAAGTGACTAGCTGTAGTTTTTTAACTCTAGCCCTGCCGGCACCTAGGGAAACCTAGCAAACCTATACATTTTTAAAAACTAGACACCCAGGGGAATCCAGGATGGGGTGACTTGACTGCCTCCCACCATGGTCTGTTACCCAGAATCCCTTGCAAACGTAAAAAAATGACAAAAAAAACACATTTTCCCCACATTTCTGGGTTGGAAAGTTCTGGAATCTGCGTGGATCCACAAATTTCCACCCACCCCGCGTTCCCCAAAGTCCTACGAGAAAAATGGTACCTCACTTGTGCGGGTCGGCCTAGTGCCCGCGACAGGAAACGGCGCAAAACGCAACGTGGTCACACCTCAATTTTGCAGTGAAAAATGACCCTTTTTTGGCAAAGTGACTAGCTGTAGTTTTTGAACCCTAGCCCTGCCGGCACCTAGGGAAACCTAGCAAACCTATACATTTTTGAAAACTAGACACCCAGGGAAAGCCAGGATGGGGTGACTTGACTGCCTCCCACCATGGTCTGTTACCCAGAATCCCTTGCAAACGTAAACAATTGACGAAAAAAACACATTTTCCCCACATTTCTGTGATGGAAAGTTCTGGAATCTGCGTGGATCCACAAATTTCCACCCACCCCACGTTCCCCAAAGTCCTACGAGAAAAATGGTACCTCACTTGTGCGGGTCGGCCTAGTGCCCACAACAGGAAACGGCGCAAAACGCAACGTGGTTTTGCAGTGAAAAATAAGCCTTTTTTTGGCAAAGTGACTAGCTGTGGATTTTGAACCCTAGCCCTGCCGGCACTTAGGGAAACCTACCAAACCCACACATTTCTGAAAACTAGATACCCGGCGGCTTCCAGGGAGGTATGGCTTGCGTGGATCCCCCAATGTTTCCTTACCCAGAATCCCCTGCAAACCTCAATTTTAGCTGAAAAAATCACTTTTTTCTCACATTTTGGGGTGGGAAAGTTGTGGCATCACCGGGCTCACACAAATTTACCACCACCCAGCGTTCACCCACATCTCCCGGTAAAAATGGTGCCTCACTTGTGTGGGAGGCCCAAGTACCCGCGGCAGGCAAGGGCCCAAAACGTAGTGAGGCGACATCAAAATGGCCTATCGCAAAACCACCTGGTTTTGCAAGGGGGGTCACTTTGGTTTTTGACCCGGTGCTCGGCGGCCATCTAGGGAAACCTACCAAACCCACACATTTCTGAAAACTAGACACCTGGAGGCTTCCAGGGAGGTATGGCTTGCGTGGATCCCCCAACGTTTCCTTACCCAGAATCCCCTGCAAACCTCAATTTTAGCTGAAAAAATCACTTTTTTCACACATTTTGGGGTGGGAAAGTTGTGGCATCACCGGGCTCACACAAATTTACCACCACCCAGCGTTCCCCCAGGTCTCCCGGTAAAAATGGTGCCTCACTTGTGTGGGAGGCCCAAGTACCCGCGGCAGGCAAGGGCCCAAAACGTAGTGAGGCGACTTCAAAATGGCCTATCGCAAAACCACCTGGTTTTGCAAGGGGGGTCACTTTGGTTTTTGACCCGGTGCTCGGCGGCCATCTAGGGAAACCTACCAAACCCACACATTTCTGAAAACTAGACACCCGGAGGCTTCCAGGGAGGTATGGCTTGCGTGGATCCCCCAATGTTTCCTTACCCAGAATCCCCTGCAAACCTCAATTTTAGCTGAAAAAATCACTTTTTTCACACATTTTGGGGTGGGAAAGTTGTGGCATCACCGGGCTCACACAAATTTACCACCACCCAGCGTTCCCCCAGGTCTCCCGGTAAAAATGGTGCCTCACTTGTGTGAGAGGCCCAAGTACCCGCGGCAGGCAAGGGCCCAAAACGTAGTGAGGCGACATCAAAATGGCCTATCGCAAAACCACCTGGTTTTGCAAGGGGGGTCACTTTGGTTTTTGACCCGGTGCTCGGCGGCCATCTAGGGAAACCTACCAAACCCACACATTTCTGAAAACTAGACACCCCGAGGCTTCCAGGGAGGTACGGCTTGCGTGGATCCCCCAACGTTTCCTTACCCAGAATCCCCTGCAAACCTCAATTTTAGCTGAAAAAATCACTTTTTTCACACATTTTGGGGTGGGAAAGTTGTGGCATCACCGGGCTCAAACAAATTTACCACCACCCAGCGTTCCCCCAGGTCTCCCGGTAAAAATGGTGCCTCACTTGTGTGGGAGGCCCAAGTACCCGCGGCAGGCAAGGGCCCAAAACTTAGTGAGGCGACATCAAAATGGCCTATCGCAAAACCACCTGGTTTTGCAAGGGGGGTCACTTTGGTTTTTGACACGGTGCTCGGCAGCCATCTAGGGAAACCTACCAAACCCACACATTTCTGAAAACTAGACACCCGGAGGCTTCCAGGGAGGTATGGCTTGCGCGGATCCCCCAACGTTTCCTTACCCAGAATCCCCTGCAAACCTCAATTTTAGCTGAAAAGATCACTTTTTTCACACATTTTGGGGTGGGAAAGTTGTGGCATCACCGGGCTCACACAAATTTACCACCACCCAGCGTTCCCCCAGGTCTCCCGGTAAAAATGGTGCCTCACTTGTGTGGGAGGCCCAAGTACCCACGGCAGGCAAGGGCCCAAAACGTAGTGAGGCGACATCAAAATGGCCTATCTCAAAACCACCTGGTTTTGCAAGGGGGGTCACTTTGGTTTTTGACCCGGTGCTCGGCGGCCATCTAGGGAAACCTACCAAACCCACACATTTCTGAAAACTAGACACCCGGCGGCTTCCAGGGAGGTATAGCTTGCGTGGATCCCCCAACATTTTCTTACCCAGAATCCCCTGCAAACCTCAATTTTAGCTGAAAAAATCACTTTTTTCACACATTTTGGGGTGGGAAAGTTGTGGCATCACCGGGCTCACACAAATTTACCACCACCCAGCGTTCCCCCAGGTCTCCCGGTAAAAATGGTGCCTCACTTGTGTGAGAGGCCCAAGTACCCGCGGCAGGCAAGGGCCCAAAACGTAGTGAGGCGACATCAAAATGGCCTATCGCAAAACCACCTGGTTTTGCAAGGGGGGTCACTTTGGTTTTTGACCTGGTGCTCGGGCCCAAAACGTAGTGAGGCGACATTTGGGATAGGCAATTTTGATGTCGCATCACTACGTTTTGGGCCCTTGCCTGCCGCGGGTACTTGGGCCTCCCACACAAGTGAGGCACCATTTTTACCGGGAGACCTGGGGGAACGCTGGGTGGTGGTAAATTTGTGTGAACCCGGTGATGCCACAACTTTCCCACCCCAAAATGTGTGAAAAAAGTGATTTTTTCAGCTAAAATTGAGGTTTGCAGGGGATTCTGGGTAAGGAAACGTTGGGGGATCCACGCAAGCCATACCTCCCTGGAAGCCGCCGGGTGTCTAGTTTTCAGAAATGTGTGGGTTTGGTAGGTTTCCCTAGATGGCCGCCAAGCACCGGGTCAAAAACCAAAGTGACCACCCTTGCAAAACCAGGTGGTTTTGCGATAGGCCATTTTGATGCCGCCTCACTACGTTTTGGTCCCTTGCCTGCCGCGGGTACTTGGGCCTCCCACACAAGTGAGGCACCATTTTTACCGGGAGACCTGGGGGAATGCTGGGTGGTGGTAAATTTGTGTGAGCCCAGTGATGCCACAACTTTCCCACCCCAAAATGTGTGAAAAAAGTGATTTTTTCAGCTAAAATTGAGGTTTGCAGGGGATTCTGGGTAAGGAAACGTTGGGGGATCCCCGCAAGCCATACCTCCCTGGAAGCCTCCGGGTGTCTAGTTTTCAGAAATGTGTGGGTTTGGTAGATTTCCCTAGATGGCCGCCGAGCGCCAGGTCAAAAACCAAAGTGACCACCCTTGCAAAACCAGGTGGTTTTGCGATAGGCCATTTAGATGCCGCCTCACTACGTTTTGGGCCCTTGCCGGCTGCAGGTACTTGGGCCTCCCACACAAGTAAGGCACCATTTTTACCGGGAGACCTGGGGGAACGCTGGGTGGTGGTAAATTTGTGTGAGCCCAGTGATGCCACAACTTTCCCACCCCAAAATGTGTGAAAAAAGTGATTTTTTCAGCTAAAATTGAGGTTTGCAGGGGATTCTGGGTAAGAAAATGTTGGGGGATCCACGCAAGCTATACCTCCCTGGAAGCCGCCGGGTGTCTAGTTTTCAGAAATGTGTGGGTTTGGTAGGTTTCCCTAGATGGCCGCCGAGCACCGGGTCAAAAACCAAAGTGACACCCCTTGCAAAACCAGGTGGTTTTGCGATAGGCCATTTTGATGTCGCCTCACTACGTTTTGGGCCCTTGCCTGCCGCGGGTACTTGGGCCTCCCACACAAGTGAGGCACCATTTTTACCGGGAGACCTGGGGGAACGCTGGGTGGTGGTAAATTTGTGTGAGCCCAGTGATGCCACAACTTTCCCACCCCAAAATGTGTGAAAAAAGTGATTTTTTCAGCTAAAATTGAGGTTTGCAGGGGATTCTGGGTAAGGAAACGTTGGGGGATCCACGCAAGCCATACCTCCCTGGAAGCTGCCGGGTGTCTAGTTTTCAGAAATGTGTGGGTTTGGTAGGTTTCCCTAGTTGGCCGCCGAGCGCCAGGTCAAAAACCAAAGTGACCACCCTTGCAAAACCAGGTGGTTTTGCGATAGGCCATTTTGATGCCGCCTCACTAAGTTTTGGGCCCTTGCCGGCCGCGGGTACTTGGGCCTCCCACACAAGTGAGGCACCATTTTTACCGGGAGACCTGGGGGAACGCTGGGTGGTGGTAAATTTGTGTGAGCCCAGTGATGCCACAACTTTCTCACCCCAAAATGTGTGAAAAAAGTGATTTTCTTTCAGCTAAAATTGAGGTTTGCAGGGGATTCTGGGTAAGGAAATGTTGGGGGATCCACGCAAGCTATACCTCCCTGGAAGCCTCCGGGTGTCTAGTTTTCAGAAATGTGTGGGTTTGGTAGGTTTCCCTAGATGGCCGCCGAGCGCCGGGCCAAAAACCAAAGTGACCCCCCTTGCAAAACCAGATTAACTATTGTTCCTACAGCGTGAGAATTTTGGAATAATATTGCAAAGAAAATGTGGCAGACATTTTGAGGTTTGCAGGACATTGGGGATAAAAAAAACTTTTTAAATTCACAAGAGAGACATCACCATGAACTCCCATGGGTTTTCTACAATATCTACAGTTGGTGGGTTATTCTTACATGGAAAGTGAACCTTGGCAGAGAAACTAAAAACAAAGATTCCTGCACAACCATCTATTCCTCAAACACACACACATACTGGTTGGATTTGGCACGAGGGCGAGTCATGGTTCAGTGTATTAAATTTTATTAACAAGAGATTTCACAAAAATGAAATGCACTGTCAATAATTAAATTCACAAAAAACCAAACCAATGGCTCGCAGCTCGTGAGCTGTAAAGCCACGTCAAGGCACCAACCACTTTACAGGCCATTCAGACACCTTTCATACGTGATACAAACAAGACCATTCGCACCACCAGGTACAAAAACAACACATTACAAAATTCACCAAAAAGGGACAAGGTACACCCTGCTTCAGAAATACAAATATTTCTCCTCAGCCTTCTAATCCGCAAGCACTCACACATACTGGTTGGATTTGGCACGAGGGTGAGTGATGGTTCAGTAGATACAATTTTATTAGCAAGTGATTTCAAAAAAATGAAATGCACTGGTAATAATTGAAAGGGCAAGAAACTGAACCATTGACTCACAGCTCGTGAGCTGTAAAGCCACGACAAGGCACCAACCTCTTTACAGGCCATTCATACACCTTTCATACGTGCGAGACATACAAAACCATTCACACCGCCAGTCGCGGGCCCATCACATAACAAAACTCACACCAGCACACAGCGCCATTCAAGGGCCCATCACTTTCACACGCCCACAATCCAGACACGCAACTACACAGGCTGATGGATTGCGTGGAGTGGCACTCAGCTAGCAGTGTGTGTAGTGACCAGCAGAAAGTCACTACTCACACACAGCCAGCAGAGCACCAGTCCACACACACCGCTTGCAGAGCGCCAGTCCATGCACACCGCTAGCCAAACACCAGTCCACGCACACCGCTAGCCAAGCGCCAGTCCAGGCACACCGCCAGCCAATCGCCAGTCCACACACACCGCCAGCCAAGTACCAGTCCACGCACACTGCCAGCCAAGCACCAGTCCACGCACACCGCCAGCCAAGCACCATTCCACGCACACCGCCAGCCAAGCTCCAGTCCACGCACACCACCAGCCAAGCTCCAGTCCACGGACACCACCAGCCAAACACCAGTCCGCACACACCACCAGTCCACGCACACCGCCAGCCAAGTACCATTCCACGCACACCGCCAGCCAAGCACCATTCCACGCACACCGCCAGCCAAGCTCCAGTCCACGCACACCACCAGCCACGCACCAGTCCACGCACACCGCCAGTCCATGCACACCGCCAGTCCACGAACACCGCCAGCCAAGCACCATTCCACGCACACCACCAACCAAGTGCCAGTCCACACACACCAACAGCCAAGCGCAAGCCTACAAACACCGCCATCACATTTAGGATTTTTTTAGAAAAAAATAAAAACACAAACAAATTGCAAATAGATACAAATCTTCTAACAGAAAATCAGCAACTAAATACATTGCACTAACACCAACCTTGAAACAGAATCAAATTATCCAAAGAATACAGACCAGGCAGTTCACTTTACCACTCATGAATGCTCCCAAAAATTCTTTCGCGTGTGGTACGCTCTGAAACAAGCAGGGAGACACAGTGCAGGATGAGAAGGACAGTCGGGGCAGTACATACGACTCTCCTTCCGCGAACCTCTTCGCCAACAGACTCTACATCTCCTACTGGGAAAATCTTTTGCGGGTGTGGGAGGAATGTGATCTGGAAAGTGGCGTTCTTTCAATCTAGTAACATCCTCCACCACTCCAACTCTAGGAACACTTGCCTGTTCCACTACAACAAGGCTGCCTATTACAGACTCCTGAAACTTAGCAAAAGTCATCTTTGACTCAGGGCAAGAATCCTGGAACACAACAAAAGCATTAAACATTGCCAAGTGGAAAAGATGGATAGCCAACTTCTTGTACCAAATGTAAGCCTTACGAAGAGCAGTGTAAGGTTCCAACCTCTGATCTACTCTGTCAACACCACCCATGTGCCTATTATAGTCTAAAATGCACACAGGTTTGCGCGCTTCAGCGACCTGACCCCAAACAGTCACAGGTGCAGTGCTTTCATCATGGATGGTAGTCAGCATGTAGACATCTCTCCTGTCTGTAAACTTCACAGCAAGAAGCTCCTGGCAACGCAACGCACTGCACTGTCCCCGCACAAGCTTTTGACAAACAAGTTCTTTCGGGAAACCTTTACGGTTAGAGCGGATTGTGCCACAAGCAAGAGTGTCTACTTTGGCCAATTCCTTGAACAACCGCACACCAGTGTAGAAGTTATCTACATATAAATGGTGGCCTTTGTTAAAAAATCCT
The DNA here is from genome assembly GCF_964204655.1 of Triturus cristatus. NCBI lineage: Eukaryota > Metazoa > Chordata > Amphibia > Caudata > Salamandridae > Triturus > Triturus cristatus. The sequence goes on along the minus strand of NC_140579.1, from coordinate 302,253,873 downwards.
CTTCCAAGTTCCCAAACAATTTTCTCAGTCACTCCAAAAGTGGACGGACAACCAGGGAGCTTAAACCTAGATTCCTTACCGGTGTACACCCTGAAATTAGAGACATATCCAGTCCTACTGTCACACAGCATATACAGCTTTATTCCATAGCGTGCCCTCTTACTAGGAATGTATTGCCTAAAAACCAAGCGGCCCTTGAACAACACCAAAGACTCATCCACTGCAATTTTTTTCCCAGGGGCATAAATCTCAGAAAATCGATCAACAAAGTGATCAAGGACAGGCCTAATCTTAAAAAGATGGTCACAGTCAGGGTGATCTCGTGGCAACGCTAAACAATTATCAACAAAATGCATCATCCGAAGCAGAAGCAAATACCTGTCACGACTCATGACTGCCGGAAAAATAGACGTTGCCATCAAGGGACTGCTAGACCAATATGAAGACATTGATGGCTTCCTTAGCAAGCCCATCAAAAAAGTTAAACCCAAGAACTTCTTCATCTCTTCAACATTTGTGGGAGTCCACCGGGTAGCTCTAGAGTGTGGCTTAAGACTGGCACTGTTGTCCCTCAAAAACTGTTCGGCATACAAATTAGTCTGCTCAACAATCTCTGCCAAAAACACATCGTCCATAAACAACTGAAAACAATTTACCGGCAAAAAGTTTTCAGTATTCACTCTAGACCCTGGAACACCAGTAAACTCTGGCAATGCCGGCTGCACCATGCCAGGGGCAACCCAAAGGTCATCACTTTCAACGGGAAGCCTTGCAGCCCCAGCCTGCAGCCCAGAAGCCTCTTGCCGCACTACACCAACGGGAAGCCTTGCAGTCCCAGGCTGCAGCCCAGATGCCTCTTGCCGCACTATCGGCACATCAGTCTCCTCCTCTAACACAGGCACTTCATCCGCACTAAGAGTATCTTCATAATCCGATGACTCCATACGGAGAGACAACTCACTGCCAGAATCGTCCCCTGCCTCCTCTCCCTCAGATGCAGAGTCAGTCTCTGAACCAATATCAGAGGAAGACTCAAACAGCAAACCAACAACCTGCTGAGCAGTAATCCTGCGGCTAGCCATTATACTTACTAAGATTGAAGACTGCACAAACAAGTCAACAACAACCAACAATGTGCAAACCAAGTAAGTAAAGAAATGTGTACCTTTATCACAATGATCAATGTACTCAAAAACTATAGAATTCAATTACAAGAGACCGCTACACTCACCGGAACCTACTTTGCAGTGACACAGCAAAAACCAACGATATCCAACTAGAAAGAAGAAAAAAAATGAAAATTACTCACAAGACAACAAAATACACATCGAGCACAAATGCAAACAGTTTTTGCCAAGGGGTCGCTTCCTCATGCAGAAAAATACATCCCTGGTGTCTAGTGGGCTTTTCTGCCCCCCCCAGGAGCAGAAACGGACAGAAAGACGACCGATCTGCCCCCACGGGGGGAAGAAAAGTCTTCCCATTATTTATGCCCCAAAGGAAGCGACCCTTGCCCAAGGGGTCGCTTCCTACATAAAGAAAAAGACATCCCTGGTGTCTAGTGGGCATTTCTGCCCCCCCCCCTGGGGGCAGAAACGGGCAGAAAGACGACCGATCTGCCCCCAGGGGGGGCAGAAAAGTCTTCTAATTATTTTGGCCGCCTAGGAAGCGACCCTTGCCCAAGGGGTCGCTTCCCAAATAAAACAAAACACATCCCTGGTGTCTAGTGGGCTTTTCTGTCCCCCCTGGGGGCAGAAACGGGCAGAAAGACGACCGATCTGCCCCCAGGGGGGTCAGAAAAGTCTTCTAATCATTTTGGCCGCCTAGGAAGCGACCCTTGCCCAAGGGGTCACTTCCCAAATTAAACAAAACACATCCCTGGTGTCTAGTGGGCTTTTCTGCCCCCCCTGGGGGCAGAAACGGGCAGAAATACGACCGATCTGCCCCCAGGGGGGGCAGAAAAGTCTTCTCATTAATTTGCCCGCCTAGGAAGCGACCCTTGCCCAAGGGGTCGCTTCCCAAATAAAACAAAACACATCCCTGGTGTCTAGTGGGCTTTTCTGCCCCCCCCTGGGGACAGAAACGGGCGGAAAGACGACCGATCTGCCCCCAGGGGGGGCAGAAAAGTTTTCTAATTAATTTGCCCGCCTAGGAAGCGACCCTTGCCCGAGGGGTCGCTTCCCAAATAAAACAAAACACATCCCTGGTGTCTAGTGGGGCATCCCTGGAGCAGGACCAGTGCATAAACTTCTGGTGTTTTGACATGTGGAGCTTTAACTGATGCGCGCAGGTAGCCCTGGTGTTTTTCTGGGTACAGCTGTCCCAGGCCTTTGCGTTGTGTGAAGAACGTATTCAGCACATGCACACCTTCTGGGGATCAGTCACAGACATCTGTTGCGACTGTCTCAATCCTGTTGTTTTAGGGGGTGATATCCCTTGCACAATGGAAAACAATTTGAAGAAAATTTTCTTGACAGAATGAAACAAGCATTGGCATAGCCAATAGGTCTCGCCTTTGGGACCTTATAAGTGTTTAGCCATGCAACAGTTAATGTTGTTGCAGTAAGGATATTGTGCTGCATAACTAAATACTTACAAGGTCCCAAAGGCGAGACCTATTGGCTATGCCAATGCTTGTTTTACATGGGTCACTGCATTTTTTACTAATTTTAGTTGATGAAGGTGTTTAGCTAGTGTTTGCAGATAGATGGAATTACCATAGTTCAGACGTGATCTAATTAGCCCATTTCCCACTGGAACATACCAATTTAGCTAAAAGAAAATAAGCAGGTTTTTAGCATTCTCATCTCAGAGAAACAGGACTTTGGTCCCTTCAGTAACTGTGTTTCAAGGGTGAAATAAGCATCAAGATGGATTCCCAAGTTCTATACACATTGTACAATGTTTGGGGGCAAACCCATCATATGGGGTTAGATTCCCTTACCAGATATCGCAATCCTTGCTGTTAAAAGGTGTACAGTTTTATAGGATTTACTTTTAAGAATTTCTTGAGCATTCACCACCCAGTCAAAGTCATACATTCAGTTAGGTTGCTTTGTCACCCACCATCCCATCGTCCATTCGTTATTTAGCCAAGCCCAAAACTAGCTGTGTGTCATTAGCATTCATGTGAAATATTGCCCCTACAAATTGAAGGAGTTTAGCAAAGAAACACAAGTATAGAATTAGAAGAGATGGAGAAAATATTCATTCTTAAGGAACATTTCAGCTAACCTTATAACGCTTGCATTAAGTGGGGGCATGATGGAAGGTTGAAATGTATCTAAGAGCAATAATTTTAACTGGCAATGCCCACCTCTCTCGGTCTACCAGGAAGGTATGATTTATGGTGCGGAAGACCACAGACAGATCTAGTAAAGTCAGGGTCTCAACACAGCAGTCCTCAACTAATGTACATCAGTCATCAAGTAACAACAGATAATCAATTATGTGCTATATCCTGAACGGACGCCAGCCTGGAACGATTCTAAAAGATAACTACCAGCTTTCGGAACGTGTCCACTCATTTTGACCTAATCAAGCGTCGTGGTAGGAAAGGCGCAAGGGTTGATTCCACTGGTGGATGTCTGGACCACCAAACTCTCAGGTGTTATGGTGCAGTGTGTGAAGTAATCTTGAAAAGGATTGCAGCTTACCCAGCACCTCCTTTTCCAATCATTTCCAGAAATAGTACTGTAGGGACAGTGGGGTCTTGCAACATCTTAATTGGACTGTCTGCCCTATTTTGTACAAGACTCTTTTGGAATTAACCACTATACTCCTTTCTTTCCCACACCCTCAGTCTACACTCATCCTATCTACTTCACCTTTCGATTCCTTGATCTGTATATAGGTTCTTCGTTTTCCAACTCTCAGAATGTCCCTAAAAGTATTAATTTTAATTTCCGCCCTATGTAAACGTCTTTTTCTAATTCTTCTGTTAGCACACCTCTTTGTGGTTCTCGGTCTGCTAACTTTGCGCTTCTTCCCTCTAACCGCCACTGATTATCCATGAGGCCCCCGTCCGGTTCTCCTCCCCCACAGTAGCCTTTCAGTCCATGTGCCTCCGATGCAATGCTCTCAGTCTCCACCGAGCCGCCTATCAGTCCTCGTGCTTCTGCAGTAGGTGAGATGCATGTGGGAACGTCAAAACATCCGGTGCTGCAAAATAGAAGGTGGTATGGTTTTTGTAAAAATGGGTAAGGATAAACAGGGCAATAACGACCAACGACACTTCAAAACTAACAACATGCATTTGCATGAAGATACTGCAACTTAAGGCAATATTTTTGTTTCTTCTATCCAATGCATCTCTTTAAGACATTTAGATTTAGCTTAGAGTCAATCAGTGGATGGACTGTGAAGTGGAGAAGGCTCTCATGATGCACAGTAAAGATGAAAAATTAGCAAGGGTGAAAAAAACGAGATAAAAGTTTGTCAACAACAATTATTTAGTACCGGTTATGCACAATGTAAATTAAGACACCTTATTCTCTCTCTCTCTCTCTCTCTCTCTCTCTCTCGAGATAGTGGAGATGGGGCACGCCCTAAAAAGGGAGTGGGTGAATAACAGTGTCAATATCCTACATCTTATTTATTAAATAATTTCCGTTTTCTTTGCATTGCCAAACAAACAGAAAATGCAATGAAGATTAGCCTACACCATTTACGAGTTAATGTCCGGACCTAAAGACAAGAAACTGATATGACTCCAAACCAACTATTTGTTTCCTTCTGTGGTTTGTGGCTCGAGTTATTTTGCATGTTTGGACTCAATCATCAAATAGTTTGTGCATTCTGGCTGAAAACGTAAAAAATATCAGTCATGCATAGCACACACACCCTAAAATCCATAAGCATATCATACAAGGGATACCATCAGCTGCACCCACTGCAGTTAGAGAAGAGCTACAAAGCCCTTTTTAATGTATAGAAGAAGTGTTTTAAGTTCATTCAGCGCTTAAAGAGTTGTAGGACCAAAATCTTTCCATGAGATACACCATCTAGAAAAGCAAAACCCTCTTGCTGATCTAAATGTTTCCAATAAAGGAAGACATTTCAAATCTGAAAAAAATGACTGGATTTATTAGGTCGACTTGTCTTTTCTATCACATTACATACATAAAATATACTGCAAAGACCTTGAGATTAAACAGCTGGCTCAAACTGATAGTGGTCAACAAACACATGAACTCTGTTGTCCCAGAAGATAACGAGGTGAAACGCTGTCGCTGCTGCCGGCACCCATGATGAGTGTCTGTGCAGACACTGCGTTCAGTACGGAAGTTTCTCCCAGTTCTAGTTGTTCTTCATTCCTACAAAGAATGCTGCAGGACTTTCAGGAACGTTCAGTAAACAGGACCTTCTTGTTAGATGTGAGTCAACTGATGCCAGAAACCGGATGCATGAAGCTCTCAATCTTTTCCATTGCACACTTGAAGGGAGAGACGGGTGTGCTGAAGAACTGAAAGAAATTAAAAGATGGGTAGTGAAACGTGCCTGCTCTACATCAAACACGGCTAACAAATGTGGACAAAATGTTCATGACAAATCCGCTTTTGAAGCACATTGCTTAAGGCAATACCTAAAGATTAGAGAAGAATTGGCAGTCAGAGCTATCTAATAGATGGAAAATGCATAATTAGTCATTATGAAACAGTCAACTACATGCATTTCATTGTATATATTTTATTACTGGCAGAATATGACCAATTTTCAAGTGATACCCAATGAAAAAACAGAAATGAACCTATCTGAAAACTTGCCGACCATGTCCCAAACCGTGGAAAATAAACACACACAAGTGAACAGCCTGAATGTCTAGCTTTGTGTGAAATTGATTTGACACTAAATTGCGACCTAAATCTGCCGACGATGGATGCAGCAAACTAGACACGTGAGGCAGGCTTGAGGCGTGCAACTCAGTATTCCCCGATGTTAAAAGGCTGCGTTGACACACCTTGCTAAGGAAACTAACAGAGTTGTGCACCTTCATTAACTTTACATTAGTCAAGAACTTGATTCAGGAGATTACGGACAATAACTTTATACATGTTGTGCCGAAATGCAATGGGATCTCAAAACGAGTGTCCAAGAGGGAGAAAATGGAGACTCTAAAAAATGTCATGGTTAAGTTTTACGGAGGGTCCCAATTAAAATCCTGTTAAGTCAGTAGTAGTTTGGTGTAACTGGAGAAAAACAATTGACGCTGTCTCAAAGCAGACTATTTGTGTTGATAGATCATTGCCCAAACGCAGCCAACAGATCCTAGAAACAGGTACTTCCAAACAGGCGAGGACTCCGTGAGGGCATTGGGCCGTTGCTCCACTTATATTTCTGCCCCTGGCCCCCAAATTAAATGTACTATATTAGGCAGCCGTGCCGTCATTATATTTAAGTGCTTCATTTCAGCAGCAGCCACGTGGGACGGTTGCAGGCAGCTGAGTGAGATCAAGCAGACTGCCAGTGTGTTCCTGGGGTGTCGGGGGGTCTGGAAAGTGAAACAAAGTTGCCATCACATGCACCTGCCCGTACAGCAGCCAGCATAGAGCACACCACGCTGGGTTGGACGGCTGCCTTTCTACGTCTAGCCCAACATGCCCATTAGGCTTCCCTAACAGTCTCGCAAACAGTCCACATTACTGAGACGGGGGTGACTCAAAGCCGCAGCCCCCGGTCTCAGTAATGAGCGGTGAGCTTCCCTGCCCCAGCCAATCCTGGCGCCGCAGCACCAGCAGGAGCAGCATCAGAACTGGCTTTCAGAGATCTGCTACTAGATGCTTCTGCAATAAGCACGTGACCTGAGGCAGCGTGGTGGTGGGAGGACTGGAGAGGCCCGCTCTCTCTCTGCCTGGACTTTCCATGCCCACACAACAGGCGTTGGTTAGTTGGTGGTAAAAACCGCCTGAGTCCTGCGATTGCGAAACCTGAACTTTACACTTACTACAGGTAAATACATTTAAATAAATAAACAAATAAATTAGCAGGTGGCCAGTGTCCCGAGTGGAAGATAAGATTTCCATTAAATTGAGGAACAGAAACCTCTATTGTCTTTATTTATTTGCTTAGTTTCATTCACTTGCGCACTCAGCATGCACGGGGACTAGGTTTGTGCCACATTTGATCCAGGCAACAGGTAAATATTTGCGTTAAGTCACTCAATTCTTGCCTTTACATTACACATGCTTGCCTTAGGGAAGACACAACACAAAGGGAGCAGCAGCCACACATAAAGGTGGCCGAGTTGAAAGTGTGGTTATACAAGACTCTAAATGTTGCAGGAAAAAACGATGGAAACTATGTTAATCAAGCGCCTCCTGCTGCAGTGGCTCCAATGGGCAGAGTGCCCCCGGAGCAGGCTGGGTCCTGTAGTAAAGCTGCGGCATGAGTGGCAAGCAGTTTTTAGGTCTCACCTAGTGTTGCTGCGCGCATTCGCTGCTCGCTCTGTGTGGCTTCTTCTAATTGAGAGATTTCAGTCAGAAGTGTAGTTTAAGCCCCGCCCCTTCTTTCCATTGGCTTGCGTCATCCTTTGTGGTAAACGCTGGCTTCCGATTGAAAATGAGGCTTCTTTGTTACCGCCCTGTCTCTTTTTGGGACGGCCCATCCGGACTGGATCTTTTACTTGCGGCATTATACTGTCTCCTTTAATTAGTCGGTAAGCACTTTTTTCCAGCTTGTTTCACTCTGCTTTCGCACTGCCGCTGAGCGGCGTGCCTCGCTCCTGTTTTATTATATATATATATATATATATATATATATATATATATATATATATATATTCACTGAAAAAAACCATAGGTTTCAGGGGTGTTATAGTTAGCTGGACTTTTCACTTGTACAAAACCATTGAAATTCCCCCGTTATAGTTAGTTCAGCTAACTATAACTCGCGCGCCCGCAATGCACTGCTGATGACGTCACATATTACATCACTCATGACATGGTCAGTGACATCACTCATGACATCACTGATGACATCTCAAATGACATCACTGATGACATCATCCAGTGAATGTGTGTTTTTCTGAAAATTAAATATGTTTTATATATGTATATCTCAAGGTCGATGGAAGAATAAATGGGTATATAAGTGTCTAAATGGATGATTTGTTTTTGAAAAATTGATTGTGTAACTGACTGATTAAGTGTATCATAGTGAATACATGGCTTAGTGAGTAATGTTTAAATATGTAAATATCTGTATCAGTCTCTCACTTTGTGTATAAGTGGCTGCATGGGTTGGTGAGTAGCTACATGGGTGTCTATATAGGTTATTAGTTGGTTTTTTGAGTATCAGTCTGAGTGTCTGCATGGTTCGGTGGGGGGTATTACGTAGTGCATAGGTGCATGAATGAGTGACTCACTGTTTGTATGTGTTGAACACAGCATGTGTGCAGGACTGTATGGGTGGATGAGTGTGTGTATGGGTGTGTTAGTGAGTGAATGACTGTCTCAATAGTGTCTTTATGAGTAACTACATATGTTTTAAACTAGTATATGTGACTATTGGTGTATATATGTGAGTATATGTGAGAGTGAGAGATTGAAAGAGTTCCTGTATGAATAAGTATGTGTTTCTATAAGTGATTGTTTAAAAGACTAAGTATGTGTAAGTTTCCGTAGAAGTAAGTATGGTGGTGTGTGTATAACTGTATATGCAAGTAAATGTATGTTTGATTCTTTATTAGCATGAGTGACTATGTGTGTGAGTAACTCTATGGATGAGTGGCATTGTGTAACAGGATGTATAGGTGTATGAGTACATATGATGAGTGAGTACATGTATGAGTGACTGTATAGGACTGTTGGTGAATGAGTGGATGTGTATGTGGATCTTAGAATTACTGAAGAGGTTGTTGTAACTGGTATTGGTATGTCCATTGTTTTGAAAATTTTAGTCTCTATTTTTGAATGTGTGTATCAAAGGTTATATTAGGGTGAGAGGAGGTCTGCCACTCTATCACAAGGATGATGTCATCAGTGATGTCATCAGTGATGTCATTTGAGATGTCATCAGTGATGTCATGAGTGATGTCACTGACCATGTCATGAGTGATGTAATATGTGACGTCATCAGCAGTGCATTGCGGGCGCGCGAGTTATAGTTAGCTGAACTAACTATAACGGGGGAATTTCAATGGTTTTGTACAAGTGAAAAGTCCAGCTAACTATAACACCCCTGAAACCTATGGTTTTTTCAGTGAATTTCTGAGGTTTTTTAAATGCTAATTCCTAACTATAACGTGCCTGAAACCTATGGTTTTTTCTGTGAATTTCAAAGGTTTTTTAAATGCTAATTTCTAACTATGCCTACAGAGATAGGACATGTGAAGAAAGAAGAAAAAATGCACAGAAAGAAACAAAAGAAGTGCAGAAAGAAGCAACAGAAGTCCTCAAATACGAAGATAAGTGCAGGAAGAAGGATAACGTGCAGAAAGAACAAAAAGAAGAGCAGAAAGAAGCCTTGTTGCAAAATCATCCTGTACCCTCAACTTTTTCAGACGGATACTGGTGGTAACTGAGTCTGACTAACCAGTCCTAGAGCCAGTGCTATGTTAAAAGACACTTAGAATACAGTGAAAACACCTACATACACTAGGGAACATTATGCGTTGGGGTCCCCCTGTGATTAGCATGACCTCCTCTGTAAGCCCCTAGTGTATAATAGGGCATGGGGATTAAAACTACCTCTTAAAACAGGCCACAGGGCGTTTTTGCACACGTTAACTCAGGCCCCGTCCCCTCCCTTCACCACTGTGTAAACACGCCCTGTGTCCATTTTTAGTTGGGAGATTAAGTTCATTTGAATCCTGAGGGTCCCTAGGGTCCAACTAGCCCACTAGGTACCTCCAGTAAGTGCCACAGAGCTGCGTTGCAGAGAGGTGTAAAAAGTGGCACGGCCTGGACCACCTCTCTGCAATGCAGCTCAGTGGCGCTTACTGGAAGCACTTGGTGGGCTAGTTAGCCCCCAGGGGCCCTCAGTATTGAAGGGAAATTATATCCCCAATTTAAAACGTGCCATAGTGCGTGTTTGCACACGTCACCTCAGGCCCCGTCCCCTCCCTTCACCACTGTGTAAACGCGCCCTGTGGCTGTTCTAAGTTGAGAGATTAAGTCCCCCTGAATCCTAAGGGTCCCTAGGGTCAAACTAGACCACTAGGTACCTCCAGTAAGCGCCACAGAGCTGCGTTGCAGAGAGGTGTAAAAAGGGGCTTGGCCTCAGAACACCTGGCTGCAGCGCAGCTCCCTGGCGCATACTGGAGATGCCTGTTGGGGGCGCGTTTGCAGAGTGCTGCACGGAGGGGGCATGGCCTCCGGCATGATGCCAGTCTTTTATTTATTTTAGTTTTTTAAGAAGGGGGGCTGTTTGGTTCCCCTTCTTATTCTAATTTATTGGCCCTGATGACCCCATCCCCCAGGGCCAGTCTCCTAATTATATTTTTTTGACCCCAATCCCCAGGGCCGGCCACTGTTTTTTATTATTTTTAAAAAATATATATTTATAGACACACCTAGGACATGCTGGACAAACCGTACGTACCTATCACCATGACGATTTGCGTGATATTCATTAAAAGGCGACTATGCATGCAATGAATCCACGTGGAATGTATTTACACCACTAGTGAAGCTCTGACATGTCTGATGCCCTACCGTGCCTAATCCTGGTAGACACCCTTGTCGTTTATTTATACAAACATGGGTAGCTATTGACGGGCACATTTAATACACATGCACACCAAGCCATTCAAAGGGGATTCGACAAAAATTCGACCAAAACTATGCAAGAAACCCCCCTCACGGTTAATAAAACACACATCCACTGCCGGATGTGTAATACTTTTTATTTTACTCTCTGGAAAGGGGACGAACATCACTTGAGAGTCACAGCGTGCTCCTGACAGAGCCCAATGCTGTGTTACACCCACCATTGCCTGCCGAGTGCCACACACCTCTGTGTTGTATTCCACTAGCTAGTGCATATGCTATGACACTCTCTAGCCCATGTGCACTGTAACACCACCCCGTGAATATGTCATGCCACACTTGTCTTCGCACGGGTTATATTGCCCCATCTAACGTGCCTTTCTCGATGCCTATGTTATAACGCACAGTGCTATGCCATACATATTACAATCTGGGATCCATATCTTTGTCACAGTGCATATGCAACGTTACACTCCCCAGCACATATTTTATATTACAACTTTAGAGACTAGTTAGGTTACACAACACTGCCCTGTGCATATTACACTCCAAGGCGCATATCGCATAGCACGCGCTAGTGCCTGTGCTATCTCGCGCTCTCCAATGAATCTGTCATTGCGCACAATGTATTGCATATTATTTTTCACGCCCGGTTCATCTTATATCACACTTTTTGGTGCATAGTTTATACCATACACTATATCTAGTTTTCATTTTCAATCGTGCTCTCAGGACTATGTTCTATATAACACTGTGTTCACCTACCCTTTTCACAGGCATTACATTTTGCGATAGGGGGTGGAGGGTCAGGGGGTGTTTCTGCCAAGTGAGCCCGGAGTCACAGTCACAAACGTCCTCTTCTTCCTGAATAAAAGTGAGATTATGCTGCATACTTGTTCATATTTTAAGTAGTTCGCACAGACACAATGTTTTAAAAACAATAAAGTTCCTAATACCCGCCTTCTCTGAACAGTTAGCTTGCTGCCCCATCCCCTTCCTCCCTATCCTCTGTTGTGTGAATCCATGGACTAGCCTCCTCCCTCCTGCCATGCATGGTCTGATGTGCTGCCACTGCCCTCAATTTAGTATGATGTACCAGTCCACTCCTCCTGCCCTCCATTGCCCAATTCTATGCCCCATCATTGACCTCCTGCTTAAACTCTGTGCTTAGCTTGCTGCACCTATTCTCCTTCCCCCTGCCCTCCGATGTCTTTGTGCATGCCCCTGCTCCATCCTTTTTGCCCACCATGTCCCATGGACCTGCCACTCCTATCTACTCTGAATGTTCTGTTGAGCTGCCACTCCCCTCCCACCTGCCTAGCATTGTCAGATGACTGTAACCTGTCCCTGCCACCTCCACCCTGCCTGTCCACATGCCATGCCCCTATCCTCTTCCTCCTGTCCTACATGGTCCATTGTACTGCCACACCCTTCTGCCCTCCCTGGTCTGTTGTGCTGCAACTGCTCCTCCTGCCTGCCCCGTGTGGTCTGTTGTGAGGTCCCTTCCCCTGAACTTTCTTGTCTGTGCACAGGTCCTGACCCTTCCTTCTATCCTCCATCGTCCTTTGTGCATGCCCCTCCACCCTCCTTCTTGCCCATCATAGCCATTGTGCTGCCACTAACCCTCCCACTTGCCATGCATGGTCTTCTGTGCTGCCATGGCCCCTCCCACCTTCCCTGTGTGGTCAGTTAGCTGCCCCTGACCCCCTCCCACCTTCCCTCCATGGTCTGTGTGTATGCCATCACAGTCTCACTGTTGCTCTTCATGGTGTGTCTTGCTTCTAGTGCCCATCCTGCCTGACCTCCATGGCTATCTTGCTGCTCCTGCCCTGCCCCCTTGCCCCCAGCCCTACTCCCTCCCTCCTGGCTTGTCTGTTCCATTGTAATGCCCCTGATCCGTCCCTCCTGCCCTTTATGGTCTGTTATACTGCAGCTTTCTCTCCTGTCTGTCCATTATGGTCAGCTAGCTACCATTGCCTCTTGCCCCTCTGTTCTCTGTTGTCCATGTGCATGGTCCTGTCCCCTCCCTCTTGCTTTCTATGGATTGTTGTGCTGCACTCCCGTCCTGCATGCCCTGTGTGGTGTATTGTGCTGCTGCAAACCCTGATGCCTGCCCTGCAGGGTCAGTTTGGTGCACCTCTCCATGTCCCTCCTGTCCTCTGTTATCCAAGTCCATGACCCTATCCCATTTCCTTCCATGATCCAATGTACCATACTTGCGAACATTTTGAACTTGGTAAGAAAAAAAACTGGGGTATTGATTTTCCCCTTTGAGTTACATTGAAAAAGAGGATATTGTAGACAGGAGACAGATCAAACAAAGCCCATTTGAGCTTAAAAACATTGGACCTTTCCTGGCTGAATCGGGTCTGTTGGCATGTATGGTTGTACTACCATTGCCTCTTCCTTCTGCCCACAATGGTCTATTACATTGCCACAGCCTTGAAGGAGGGTAGATTTTGTATCACAGGGGCCCCCAGGCCCGTTCTGTCCACACCTGAAGTATGAGACCCTTGTCCTTGCCCTGCCAGCTGCATTTGTAGGCCGTATTAAATTGACCCGCGGGTCCTGTGTTGCTATATAATTATCCTGAGACATCCTTACCACTCAGCCAGCATAAAACCCCTGTGTAGGCCCTTCTGTTCAATATGTAGGCCTCTTTGTTAAATTGACCATAGCTCTGCAATTTTAGTGTATAGCAGTCTGAAGGCAGGTCTGCGAGGCCTTCTGATCCAAACTAGTAGCCCCCACCCTACCCGAGTGCTCCGTGCTCGGTATCAAAGTTCAACATCCCCCTGAAGCTGTCGACATACAGTAGGCTGCATCCTGGACTGGTACTTGCTTCCTGGGCAGGTTTCCCGCTTTTAAGGAAGTGGCAACCGCAGAGCGTCAAGTTAGGAGAACTGAGGAGATTTTATACATGAATATATTGAATTCCCGTACAATACCCATTATTTTCTGCTTGCTCTATGGAACTTACGATAAGCGATTGGCCTGAGAGACTGACCTTTTCACCCAGTCCATTGTCAGCATTAAGTGGGTAAATGACGAAATGTCTGGTAAAATCTGCAGACGAAGCTTTTGGGTAGCATACGTAGGTAGATGTAGCGTGCAAAGGAGCCCACAAAATGATATAAAAAGGGAGCACCCACAGATATCGACGGACTACCTCGCCGTCTGTATGTAGGTTAACAGGCAGTGCAGGTTTTCCCCAAGAGCTGGGAGCTCTTGTCTTCCTTTGCTTAAAATGTCTTGCTCTGCTTTGCTTGAAGTATCTTATTCTATTTTACCTATGTGAAATGTCATGTTATGTTTAACCATTGTTCTCTTTACTTTTGCATTTAAAAGATTTTGTATTGTAATTGCAGGAATGCTTGCTCTAAGAGTAAACGTGAGTGTTCCTAGGTAACATTTTCCTTGGTGTAACTTGTTTCTCATGATGCATTTATAGATGTGTTTTCTCTCTCTCTCTGTCAGTACATTAATTGAGATACAGAGAATATTATGACAGCTGTATGATTATCTGGATTCTGTATTTTGTACTTTATGTCTCTATTCTGCGGTTTCTTTGAAGTTGCATCTTCTCATTAAACTGCCATTGTATTCTGCCTCCAATTCCATGTCTCATATGTCTGTTTTCTTCATTTTTGGAGCAAGCGTTCCTAGGCACCCCGGCTCAAATTAAGGTGCCCCTTTTGTCCCTGACTCACTCTCCTGCTCAGTTCTGTGGTGGCTCCCGGGGATCTGGGGACCGCCCCTAGCTTCCTTGACCCGTAATAGATCTTCCCTCCAACAGCCTCTCTTGCAAGTCCTGTATTGTTGGTTTGTTGCCCCTGCCCCCCTTTCCACTGCCCTCCATAGTCTGTTGTGCTTCCACGGCCCTTCCTGCCTGCTCAGTGTGGTTAAATTGTTGCCTTTGCACCCTCCTACCTGCCTTCAATTTTCAGAGTCCGTGCCCCTGGCCTCTGCCTCACAACAGTATCCTAATGAACAACTAGATTGCTAACATTCTATATTTATTACAAAAGTGTGGAACGCCTGACATCATCTTGATGTAATCAAAACTGTAATACCTAGAGCATTTCCTTTAGAAATTACATATATGAGAGGGTCTTATTGGCATCAAAATTATGGTTAGTGCTCTAAAAGACTAAAATAAGGACATATTTTCTGAGTTTTCAAATAGCGACAAAGCACTTTTAAATTATTTGTTATCTTTATGTTTTTTTATCCAGTTGACCACTTGATTAAATGTTGCACTTAGGGGAGAGGATGTGGTGTTACTTCCAGAACTGCAGACTTTGCAACTGGGGAACCAGGTTGAAGTTTCTGCTTCAGCTCGACATTCTGTGATTCTGGTCAAATCACTTAGTCTCCCCATGTCTACAACCAAAATGAATTTGTTCTTGTGTGATGTAACCAATGCTCATGTAAAGCACTCCAATACCTGACAAGTCTGCACTATATAACACTGCAAAAACACAAAATAATAAGTGTTTTGCACACTTCTGTCATTGGGCTATATTTGGGCTACATCTGGGTGATTTTGGGCTACATTTGGGCTCTTTTGTCTCCGGTGGCCATCTTGGGAGATTTATTTGTTATTAAGTTTCCTAATTTCCTCATGTACTGCAGTCTCCTCAGTAGGAAATGCTTTCCGTTTTTTACTTTGATTCCATCATGAAGGTATTCAGATATGTCACACATTTGCCATAAATTCTGAATGTTAGCACTCTAGTTGCTCATGAGATCACTGTAGTAAAACTACTGCACCATGGAAGTCTGCTCCTGGTATTAAAAGTGCATGTTTCAGTCTGCATGTCAGAATTTTTTAATGAAATAGAAGAGGATTTGAGAAGTCACTCAAAATGTGCCCTCATTTTCTTTCTTCAGCATTCATCATAATTTCTATGGCAAAATGAACCTCCTCATTGTGTTCCTTTTTAAATTAAATGTTTTAAGTGTTACCAGTTTATTCCAATCAAGATGGCTTCAGGTGTGCCTTACTTTTGTCATAATGAAGACAGTAAGCGCTCTAGTTGTTTTTAAGAACATTCTGGGACATTCTGTCATTGGGCTATACTTGGGCTACATCTGGGTGATATTTGGGCTACATTTGGGCTCTTTTGTCTCTGGTGGCCATCTTGGGAGACTTATTTGTTATGAAGTTTCCTAATTTCCTCATTTACTGCAGTCTCCTCAGTAGGAAATACTTTCAGTTTTTTACTTTGATTCCATCAAGAAGGCATTCAGATGTGTCACACATTTGCCATAAATTCAGAATGTTAGCACTCTTTTTGCTCATTAGATCACTGTAGTAAAGCTACTGCTCACCAGGGAAAACTGCTGCTGGTATTGAAAGTGCATGTTTCAGTCTGCATGTCAGAATTTTTTAATGAAATAGAAGAGGATTTGAGAAGTCACTCAAAATGTGCCCTAATTTTTCTTTCTGCAGCACTAATCATACTTTTTATGGAAAAATGAACCCCCTCATTTTGTTCCTTTTTAAATTAAATGTTTTAAGAGTTACCACTTTAATCCAAGCAAGATGGCTTCAGGTGTGCCATACGTTTATCATAAGTAGGACTGTTAGCGCTCTAGTAGTTCTTTGGAACACTCTGGGAAGCTGCAGTAGAACACAAAGGAATCAACTGACAGTCTCTGCCCTTGTTGGATGTACATGTTTTACTGAGAATGTCAGGCTTCATTCTCACATGACTGAGAAAGATAATGTGAATTTACAGAAAATAAGCTCTCAGTTTAGCCTATAGATCACCTTCCAAACCTCTGTGGTAAAAGCATGAGAAAATATTTTTCTCTCAATCATGATATCCCAGCAGAAGGCTTTTTCACATGGTGAAATCACCTTAGAACATACCACAATTCCTAAAATGAGTATGGTACCATCAACAAATGATTTATAATGTAACTAAAGTCTTAAAACCTTCTATTAACTGCAATGCTTTTTAATGAGGTGCTATCATGTATATTGGTCCCAAGATGGCTGCCAACACTTCTTGGATGAAGTGCTGACAGCCAATCAGATCTCAGGATGAGATGTGTGGTTAGGCTCCGCCCACATATATATATGCTTTTAAATGCTATTTTCTCAGGCAATACTGAACAGATTTACACCAGACCTGCAAAAGGCACTTCCTTGACCTTATGGCTACCTCTCTGCCAAATTTCAAGTAATTCTGTTCAGCCGTTCGGGCTGTAGCTGTGTCTAAAGGTCCTATGGAAAAATGCATGGGGAAAACGCGTTTTGGGACCCCCCTTTTTTCTCGGCCCCTGCTTGACAAATCCCCCCGAGACTTTCAGGGTAGGAGCGGAGCGTAGCGCCCCACCTATTTTGAAAATTTCGCGAGGATTCGTCGACCGGCGCCAAAGTTATTCCAAATAGAATGTTGCGGATTTCCTATGGAAACAGGGTCCTAACTATAACTACCTACTGGCGACCGCCAGTAGGTAATATATATATATATATATATATATATATATATATATATATCCGCGCCAGCCGCGCCTCTCCACGGGGTCATCAGATTCCCTGCCGCTAAGCGGCGTGCCTCGTTCCCGTTTTATTTATATATACGCGCATTATCGTAGGCCACTGAGCTGTCCCTGACATGGCGCGCGCGGACCGAGTTAATCAAGGGTAGTCCCCAGGAGCACATAAAGGTCGCGGCTCCTGGCAATAGAGGGGGGCTCAGGTGGTTACATGTCCCTTCACTCGCGTGTTGCAACGCGAAGCGAGAGAGGCTCCCTGTCCGGGCACGAGGTGATGGGCCGGTTCGTAGGGGAGGGAGGTAACGTATGTCAATACTTTTTGCTAATTTGATTTTCTCTGGATCCAGACGGGCACGGAGTGGCATGTAAATAGTGATTCTGAGTAACACGGCGGTGGTGTCTGTACTTTGTGATGTTTCTGTTCATATGTGACTCCCACATTGCCCCACACGTGCTACTGTTAACCGTTAGTGTCACACTAAAGAAGCCACAGATAGGTCTGCTAACGGGGTGCCACAAGGTTTTCCGCGTGACTCAGTTCCCTTGCTGTGCACTGCTGTCTCGAGCACACAAGAATGCACCGCTACCAGGTCTCTGACACATACGTGCGTACGTCTGCTTGCGCTCTTCCTTCCTTTACCCAATCTCCCACCCCTAACTGTCTGCGACACCAATTGCATGTACGCGCGTTCTCAGCAGGCCGATACATATACCTATTCCAGTTTCTAGCTGCTGCTCTGTGTGTGCCTGTTTTTTGTTACTTTTTTTTTGGTAAGGAGCCCCGCTTTCTGATGGGAGGTGGGGTGGGGGCCGTTGGCCATTGCGAGTCACGTGATTGTGCACCTCTAGCTTGCTTCTGTATAACAAGCATTTTCAATGCAATAGGTCTCGCATTTACACGAGTTTAAGCTATTGGCATTGTAAGTGACAATGCCTTTTATTTATGTTTTAAAAATGAAAACGAAAATAAAAGGCATTGTCATTTATAATGTCAATAGCTCAAACTTGCGTAAATGCGAGACCTATTGCATTGCAAGTGCTTGTTAATCAAATGCCTCCAGTCCTGGCAGGTGGCAACATTTGGACAAAGCAAAAATAAGTTGAATTAAAAAACATGAGAAACGTAAATAGGCTGCATCGCCGAAATGGATTACATAACGTTATGGGTTTTTATAGTCATTGTTGAGAAGCTGACAAGTCTTTTTGTCTGTGAAGTTAAGGACAGTTTTTCAGGGCCCAGGAGAGACCTGTTTCACAGACAGTTTAATTACTGGTGAGTCTGGGTGCTAATAGGATCTGCACACTTGAAGTCGTGGGTGTACTTAAATGCCTCAAACAAGTCAAAATGGGTTTGGGTCTCAGGGATTAATTTTAATGACCACTCAGCACTACACTCCCCGAAAGTAACTAAACACAATACAAAAAGTAATGGAGGGTCAAAGGTATGAAATTCACAAGATACGACTATGCAATAGAGCTAGTGATATTGGTTCGCTAGACAGGGTACATCATTCATAGTTTTTGAAAAGTACCCATCAGTAGCTCTTCCTGGGCGCCCTTTTCATCATGTGGGTTCCTTCTAACCATGAAGGATAGGAAAAGAGTTTAGTCACGAATGACAACATAGGAACCAGTGATGGTATAACTGGGTCGCAGGGGGCTACTGAAAAGCAGTGCGAGAAAAAGTGAAATAGTGCAAAAGTGCAAAATAGTGATATTAAAATTAGATGGCTCTGAGGAAAGTACTTATTTATTTGAGACCTCAAAGTCTCTAAAGCTTAAAAAGAGCGAAATTGGTAGTTTTAACTAATAGCTACCAACAGGTTGGTCGACATGTTTCAGCAGGAATTACGGATCACACTGGTATCCACTGCATTCTTCAGGACCTGTGTCGCTACTGCTAGTGTTGTGTGAAGAAAATATGAAAAAGGAAAAGGTATCACCTGGGTATTAGTGAAGGATCATTCTCCCAGCTATGAAGTCCGAAGGAGAACAAACATAGTCGAAAACAAGGGAAAAACATATAATTAGTATATCTACGGTATCCAAAACATTTACATGGTATACCATATCTATAAAGAGAATTTATGAAGCAATCCTCTTGGTAGTGCTTTAATTACTACATGGAACTACAATACCTACATATGATATGTAGTAGGGCTCCCACTTACCATATTGTGCAGGAGAGTACTGCCTCACCTCACCTGGCAAACAGCTCAGGTAATTGAAGCACCGCTCTAGTGGAAAGAGAGAGACACATACAGAGACACGTCAGCAAACAGCTGACTTCACACATAATCACAAATTGTACTGGTGTTAATAGTAGGTCAAAAAAGCCAAAAAACCCTGGCTAAGGCAATGGCCGCAGTTGAACAAATGGCAGAGATCAGACCCTCGATGGCCTGAAAATATGTTTAATGACAATTAAGCCAGTGCAAAGAACAAGCATATCTGTTCCTAAACATTGAGGTATGGGGTCCGCCTGCACCTCATTTTATGATTACTTATGCAAGTATCACTTAGTCATTAGAGAACTGCCACTAGTACACATCGTGACAGGATCCCTGCTTGTGAGGTTATATTTTAGCAGGTTATATTTTAGCATCAGCACTCCAGCTATTATATTAGAGCGCATTTCGTTAGTAATACCATCATCTGGGCGGTATCTGGTTAAACTGTAAACACATAGGCAGAGCGCCAGTACACAACACCCGCAATGACGCTTTTTGAACATTTGCTGAAAACTGCTCGCGTGTGGGTCATAACCAGCAGCCCAACGCGAGAGAACAAACAGAGCTCTAATGCGCCGTGAGTCAAATGTCAATTACCGCGCTGAGGGTTTAAACTCCACAAAGGCAGCAGAGCTCGATAGTTAATGCAGAGCTCTGGTCCTCCGTAAAACAATTAGCTCTTACCGCGCTCTGGGATTGAACTCTACACTGGCAGCAGCGCTCAATGGACTCTGGATAAACAATGCGCACACTGGTGGCGAGCGCGCACAATGGCATCCTGCTACTAGGATTGCTGACAGACAGGCAAGAAGAGCGTGTCTCTCACCTGTCCGTCGGTACTTCCAGCGTCCCTCTGACTGTAAGGGGAGGTAACGCGCGGAGTCAAACACTACAGTTTTACTTCCTCAACTGGGCGTGTCAATTGTCATCACATGACCACTAAGGATTCTGGGATATGTAGTCCTATTGAGAGAAAGGACGCTCACAGGTAGATTAGAGCTTATGAAAGCTCACAAATTTATTAATTTATTTATTAATACTCAGTCTCCAGAAACATTGATATTTGCATGTATGTTTAAAGCAGGGGCATCCAAAAGAAATGGTTTTTTTGGAGGTACTGTTGTTTGTAAAAGCTCAGGTACAGCGCACTAGCAGCTCTACATGTTACTATGGCTACCAATGTTGTAAGGCTCTATTTTAAGCCAAGCAATACCGCACTGACAAGTGGAACGGTAAAAAATAAATAACAAATAAAGATCCACTGAAATTTTCTTTATTATTTATTTTAATTTTAGACAGGTGAGCACTTGTTGATCAGGCAGAGGGGCTCCAATATGTGTAAGATATAAGTTGACGAAGGCAACGGGGTGTTTATGCCCGACAAAGGCCTAGAAAACACGTGTGAGGCTACACCATCACAAGGAATGGAAGATTATGGTGAATCATACATTGAACCTCACAAGAAATGGCGAAGTATGGAGAAAAGCAACCGTAGCCTGTAAACTGGTCAGGATCAGTGCCAGACCCCATATAAATGTTGAGATGACTAATACGCTAGAGGAGTGCATCTCACAGAGACATCCACGGGATGTCATCATTCAACCCGTCCTTGTCTGAGTTCAGAGTGTACACCCATTTTTGTTCTTTCCTGAACAGAAACTTGCTAATGTCTGTCACATGGTTGGGTATCAGGGGCTGTTCTAGAATGGTCCATCGAAATTCATCAGGGCCATGTCCCACCTCCAAAAAGTGATTGATCATTTTGGTGGACTGTTTACGACAGCGGATGGTGCTCCTGTGCTCGGAAATGCGCGTCTTGACCTTCCTGGTCGTCATACCCACGTATTTGTATTCACAGGGGCAGACTATCAAATAGATGACATTGAGGCTGTTTCAGCAGGAATTACGGATCACACTGGTATCCACTGCATTCTTCAGGACCTGTGTCGCTACTGCTAGTGTTGTGTGAAGAAAATATGAAAAAGGAAAAGGTATCACCTGGGTATTAGTGAAGGATCATTCTCCCAGCTATGAAGTCCGAAGGAGAACAAACATAGTCGAAAACAAGGGAAAAACATATAATTAGTATATCTACGGTATCCAAAACATTTACATGGTATACCATATCTATAAAGAGAATTTATGAAGCAATCCTCTTGGTAGTGCTTTAATTACTACATGGAACTACAATACCTACATATGATATGTAGTAGGGCTCCCACTTACCATATTGTGCAGGAGAGTACTGCCTCACCTCACCTGGCAAACAGCTCAGGTAATTGAAGCACCGCTCTAGTGGAAAGAGAGAGACACATACAGAGACACGTCAGCAAACAGCTGACTTCACACATAATCACAAATTGTACTGGTGTTAATAGTAGGTCAAAAAAGCCAAAAAACCCTGGCTAAGGCAATGGCCGCAGTTGAACAAATGGCAGAGATCAGACCCTCGATGGCCTGAAAATATGTTTAATGACAATTAAGCCAGTGCAAAGAACAAGCATATCTGTTCCTAAACATTGAGGTATGGGGTCCGCCTGCACCTCATTTTATGATTACTTATGCAAGTATCACTTAGTCATTAGAGAACTGCCACTAGTACACATCGTGACAGGATCCCTGCTTGTGAGGTTATATTTTAGCAGGTTATATTTTAGCATCAGCACTCCAGCTATTATATTAGAGCGCATTTCGTTAGTAATACCATCATCTGGGCGGTATCTGGTTAAACTGTAAACACATAGGCAGAGCGCCAGTACACAACACCCGCAATGACGCTTTTTGAACATTTGCTGAAAACTGCTCGCGTGTGGGTCATAACCAGCAGCCCAACGCGAGAGAACAAACAGAGCTCTAATGCGCCGTGAGTCAAATGTCAATTACCGCGCTGAGGGTTTAAACTCCACAAAGGCAGCAGAGCTCGATAGTTAATGCAGAGCTCTGGTCCTCCGTAAAACAATTAGCTCTTACCGCGCTCTGGGATTGAACTCTACACTGGCAGCAGCGCTCAATGGACTCTGGATAAACAATGCGCACACTGGTGGCGAGCGCGCACAATGGCATCCTGCTACTAGGATTGCTGACAGACAGGCAAGAAGAGCGTGTCTCTCACCTGTCCGTCGGTACTTCCAGCGTCCCTCTGACTGTAAGGGGAGGTAACGCGCGGAGTCAAACACTACAGTTTTACTTCCTCAACTGGGCGTGTCAATTGTCATCACATGACCACTAAGGATTCTGGGATATGTAGTCCTATTGAGAGAAAGGACGCTCACAGGTAGATTAGAGCTTATGAAAGCTCACAAATTTATTAATTTATTTATTAATACTCAGTCTCCAGAAACATTGATATTTGCATGTATGTTTAAAGCAGGGGCATCCAAAAGAAATGGTTTTTTTGGAGGTACTGTTGTTTGTAAAAGCTCAGGTACAGCGCACTAGCAGCTCTACATGTTACTATGGCTACCAATGTTGTAAGGCTCTATTTTAAGCCAAGCAATACCGCACTGACAAGTGGAACGGTAAAAAATAAATAACAAATAAAGATCCACTGAAATTTTCTTTATTATTTATTTTAATTTTAGACAGGTGAGCACTTGTTGATCAGGCAGAGGGGCTCCAATATGTGTAAGATATAAGTTGACGAAGGCAACGGGGTGTTTATGCCCGACAAAGGCCTAGAAAACACGTGTGAGGCTACACCATCACAAGGAATGGAAGATTATGGTGAATCATACATTGAACCTCACAAGAAATGGCGAAGTATGGAGAAAAGCAACCGTAGCCTGTAAACTGGTCAGGATCAGTGCCAGACCCCATATAAATGTTGAGATGACTAATACGCTAGAGGAGTGCATCTCACAGAGACATCCACGGGATGTCATCATTCAACCCGTCCTTGTCTGAGTTCAGAGTGTACACCCATTTTTGTTCTTTCCTGAACAGAAACTTGCTAATGTCTGTCACATGGTTGGGTATCAGGGGCTGTTCTAGAATGGTCCATCGAAATTCATCAGGGCCATGTCCCACCTCCAAAAAGTGATTGATCATTTTGGTGGACTGTTTACGACAGCGGATGCTCAATAGAGGCTTGGGTTTTGTGGCTACTAACATGGGTGATCCGTTCCAGACTAACATTGAGATGGGGAAATTTTTCAGGAAAATCCGCTTGCACTTCCTTTTTGCAAAAGAGAATGAAGGTGGAAGTGATCTGACTCTGAGTGACCAGAATACAGGTCTGAAACGACCTTCTTCCTTCAATCCACCTACCACCGGATTGCCAGCGAAGGTTTTGGCCTTTGAGGAGGCGGTGGACTGCGATATCACGAATCTTTTACAACAAACCAGCAAGCCATTCATCAATTTCCCTAAGAGAGAACGGATAGCTTTGAAAAAACTAGCAGAGGACCCTTCGGTAGTGATCAAACCTGCCGATAAAGGCGGTGCTATAGTGGTCCTAGATACAACTACATACCGCGAGGAATGCATTCGACAACTCAGTGATGTAAAGTCATATTGTAAACTCACTGAGGACCCTACAGAGAGATTATTATTGGCCATCAAACAACACGTTGAAGAGGCTTTATCTGAGGGATGGATAACATCAAAGGAGGCATTGTATTTACAACTGGCACACCCCATTGTCCCTTACTTTTACGTGCTTCCTAAAGTGCACAAACCACAGCGGCCACCCCCTGGACGCCCAATAATATCAGGCATTGGGTCTCTTCTTGAACCCCTCTCAACTTTTGTAGACTACTTTTTGAGACCGATGGTGCACAAGATGCCCACATATCTACAAGATACTAAGGATGTCCTGAAGATTCTACCTGACGTCGAGTTTGATGCCAACATAGATCTACTGGTATCCTTCGACGTAGAATCTCTCTATACGTCAATTCCACAAAGAGAGACTCTTGATGTGATCGAGACCCTACTAAGAGCACATGATTTAGATTCCATCACCCCGGTCTCTTTCATTATGACTTTGGCGAATTTGGCTATGACGGAGAATTATTTCCAATTCGAGGAGTCCTTGTACCTACAGGTCTCTGGGACCAGCATGGGCAGCGTTTTTGCCCCTAGCCTGGCGAACCTTTACGTCCATCGGTTCGAAGAAGAAACCATCCTCACCGATACCAACCCCTTTCTCGCCTCGCTTCGCCTCTGGAAACGTTACATCGATGACGTCTTTGTGGTGTGGCGAGGGACTGTGGATGAGCTTCACACTTTCCACAATTGGCTGAATAGTAGGAATGCATTCCTCCGTTTCACTGTCGAGTACAGTAATACACATCTGGCTTTCTTAGACCTTAAAATTAATGTAACTCCAACTGGTCTTCAATCTGAGCTCTTTCGGAAACCTATGGCAAGGAACTCCCTGTTGAGCTACGAGAGTTGCCATCCGAAAGCTCTAAGGGACAACCTGCCCTATGGGCAATTCCTGAGAATTCAGAGGAACTGCTCCACCAGGGAGGGCTTCTTTCATCATGCCAAATTGCTAGAGAACAACTTGCTTGAAAAAAAGTACCCGAAGCAATTAATACGCCGGTCAAAAAAGAGGGCGTTCAATAATAACCGTGAAAGCCTTCTGGAGCCTACATTCCCAAAAGCCAAAGAATCTCGGATCACCTGTGTCAACACGTTTGGCACTCGTTCCAATCAGATCCAGAAGATCATCAAGAGACATTGGGGTATCTTGAACACGGGGAATGATAATCTGCCCCCGCCTCTATTTGCCTTCAAAAGGGGGAGGAACCTCAAAGACCAACTTGTCCACACAAGACCCAGAGTAGCGACTCCGAGAGCAGTAGGAACACTTTGGGGTATGACAGCTGTGACAGGTCACCATCCCTGTGGGAATTGCGCCGCCTGCCCCCAGACCGTCAAATCTACCACTATTGACATTGGAGGCGGGCGTCTATGGGAACAAAAGCGCTTCACAAATTGTAACAGCCTCAATGTCATCTATTTGATAGTCTGCCCCTGTGAATACAAATACGTGGGTATGACGACCAGGAAGGTCAAGACGCGCATTTCCGAGCACAGGAGCACCATCCGCTGTCGTAAACAGTCCACCAAAATGATCAATCACTTTTTGGAGGTGGGACATGGCCCTGATGAATTTCGATGGACCATTCTAGAACAGCCCCTGATACCCAACCATGTGACAGACATTAGCAAGTTTCTGTTCAGGAAAGAACAAAAATGGGTGTACACTCTGAACTCAGACAAGGACGGGTTGAATGATGACATCCCGTGGATGTCTCTGTGAGATTCACTCCTCTAGCGTATTAGTCATCTCAACATTTATATGGGGTCTGGCACTGATCCTGACCAGTTTACAGGCTACGGTTGCTTTTCTCCATACTTCGCCATTTCTTGTGAGGTTCAATGTATGATTCACCATAATCTTCCATTCCTTGTGATGGTGTAGCCTCACACGTGTTTTCTAGGCCTTTGTCGGGCATAAACACCCCGTTGCCTTCGTCAACTTATATCTTACACATATTGGAGCCCCTCTGCCTGATCAACAAGTGCTCACCTGTCTAAAATTAAAATAAATAATAAAGAAAATTTCAGTGGATCTTTATTTGTTATTTATTTTTTACCGTTCCACTTGTCAGTGCGGTATTGCTTGGCTTAAAATAGAGCCTTACAACATTGGTAGCCATAGTAACATGTAGAGCTGCTAGTGCGCTGTACCTGAGCTTTTACAAACAACAGTACCTCCAAAAAAACCATTTCTTTTGGATGCCCCTGCTTTAAACATACATGCAAATATCAATGTTTCTGGAGACTGAGTATTAATAAATAAATTAATAAATTTGTGAGCTTTCATAAGCTCTAATCTACCTGTGAGCGTCCTTTCTCTCAATAGGACTACATATCCCAGAATCCTTAGTGGTCATGTGATGACAATTGACACGCCCAGTTGAGGAAGTAAAACTGTAGTGTTTGACTCCGCGCGTTACCTCCCCTTACAGTCAGAGGGACGCTGGAAGTACCGACGGACAGGTGAGAGACACGCTCTTCTTGCCTGTCTGTCAGCAATCCTAGTAGCAGGATGCCATTGTGCGCGCTCGCCACCAGTGTGCGCATTGTTTATCCAGAGTCCATTGAGCGCTGCTGCCAGTGTAGAGTTCAATCCCAGAGCGCGGTAAGAGCTAATTGTTTTACGGAGGACCAGAGCTCTGCATTAACTATCGAGCTCTGCTGCCTTTGTGGAGTTTAAACCCTCAGCGCGGTAATTGACATTTGACTCACGGCGCATTAGAGCTCTGTTTGTTCTCTCGCGTTGGGCTGCTGGTTATGACCCACACGCGAGCAGTTTTCAGCAAATGTTCAAAAAGCGTCATTGCGGGTGTTGTGTACTGGCGCTCTGCCTATGTGTTTACAGTTTAACCAGATACCGCCCAGATGATGGTATTACTAACGAAATGCGCTCTAATATAATAGCTGGAGTGCTGATGCTAAAATATAACCTGCTAAAATATAACCTCACAAGCAGGGATCCTGTCACGATGTGTACTAGTGGCAGTTCTCTAATGACTAAGTGATACTTGCATAAGTAATCATAAAATGAGGTGCAGGCGGACCCCATACCTCAATGTTTAGGAACAGATATGCTTGTTCTTTGCACTGGCTTAATTGTCATTAAACATATTTTCAGGCCATCGAGGGTCTGATCTCTGCCATTTGTTCAACTGCGGCCATTGCCTTAGCCAGGGTTTTTTGGCTTTTTTGACCTACTATTAACACCAGTACAATTTGTGATTATGTGTGAAGTCAGCTGTTTGCTGACGTGTCTCTGTATGTGTCTCTCTCTTTCCACTAGAGCGGTGCTTCAATTACCTGAGCTGTTTGCCAGGTGAGGTGAGGCAGTACTCTCCTGCACAATATGGTAAGTGGGAGCCCTACTACATATCATATGTAGGTATTGTAGTTCCATGTAGTAATTAAAGCACTACCAAGAGGATTGCTTCATAAATTCTCTTTATAGATATGGTATACCATGTAAATGTTTTGGATACCGTAGATATACTAATTATATGTTTTTCCCTTGTTTTCGACTATGTTTGTTCTCCTTCGGACTTCATAGCTGGGAGAATGATCCTTCACTAATACCCAGGTGATACCTTTTCCTTTTTCATATTTTCTTCACACAACACTAGCAGTAGCGACACAGGTCCTGAAGAATGCAGTGGATACCAGTGTGATCCGTAATTCCTGCTGAAACATGTCGACCAACCTGTTGGTAGCTATTAGTTAAAACTACCAATTTCGCTCTTTTTAAGCTTTAGAGACTTTGAGGTCTCAAATAAATAAGTACTTTCCTCAGAGCCATCTAATTTTGATATCACTATTTTGCACTTTTGCACTATTTCACTTTTTCTCGCACTGCTTTTCAGTAGCCCCCTGCGACCCAGTTATACCATCACTGGTTCCTATGTTGTCATTCGTGACTAAACTCTTTTCCTATCCTTCATGGTTAGAAGGAACCCACATGATGAAAAGGGCGCCCAGGAAGAGCTACTGATGGGTACTTTTCAAAAACTATGAATGATGTACTTAAATGCCTACACATTTGCCTACAGGAGGCTTCACACACTCATTCACTCCCCCGCATGCGCGCAAACACACACACACACTTTGTAAATGTACACACAGATACACAGCTGCCAAAAAGTGGTTGACTCTTGCCCATAAATCAGGCATTTCAGCCTCTGAGGCAGATTCATTATTGACCAATCTGCAGCTTTTTTGGCCGATCCTGGTCTTATTTACCACACTCTTTGGCTTGGTCTGACATCACAAGCACAGTGTGATTGAGATGGAAGGGCCTAAGTGTGTGCGAATTCTACTGGAGTGACACCAGTTGAAAATGGTCCTCTGTGTGGTGCTTTTTAAAAGCATTTTTTTCACTGTGAAACAGTTGAAAATACATTTTAATAAATGGAGCGTTTTCAAATCGGTCTTATTTTTTGTCTTAAAGGTGTCGCACTCAATCCTAAATTCTCAGCAACAGACCACTGCCTGTTGAAAAGCTAGCTCTTTCTGACTTTGGCAAATGCTAGCTACAGCTGCGGCCTGCAGGGATGGGCGGGGTTGCTTATCTTCGGTTGCCTAATATGTCTTTTTGTTTACATTTTGAAAAGCATCGCTTCGGATTTTCTTCTTTCCACAACCATGAGTGCTTAGCTGAATAATGAAGTGCTCCATTAAAACTGCAAAGAACAACTGGCAACTGTGTGCTGTAGACGGTGCGAGGTAGGCACCCAGCCAGGTTGAAAACGAGGGAAATGCTTCAGGGTGTGCCTGTATAAATATTCAACAGAACGCAATATGGTCACTTTTAGCATTTCTAAACTGCAAAACCTGAGAACTACCGATAACTACTGCACAGTTTCATATGTCCATGAAGCGGCCCTAAAGTTCCAGTGATTTCAAGTCATCCCATCCCAGCGCTCCATTTCCAAGGCCACCTTTGCATATTGTTCCTTGTTGTTTTACATGCAGGTCTATAGTGGGTTTCTGTAGTGATCTCTTCTTGCTTAGCCTTGAGGTGGGTGACAGCCTGTCTACTGTACACCAACCACGAATTCACAGAGCGGCACAACTCAACTGTGCAGCGTGTGCGCAATGTTTCATTTGCATACTGACAGAATAGCTTGGAAGGGCAGTGATACATTCTTGTTTACGCGATAGTGTGTCTTTTGCTTGCCAATAATTATTTTCTTTTTCTATATATTCATATGGAAACAAAATATTGAAATGATCTGTGTATTTTAAACTGTAAAAATATACACTATGCCCCTGCCCTATGGTATTCTATCTGCTGGGTGTCAAGAGTTCATTCATACATGCCCTTCTTCCAGTCTGCCTTCTTCCTTCATGTGCAGATTTTATTTTTGGTCCTGAGGATGCTGATGGTAACTAACTGCATTAGGTCCATCAATTTTGTATCTAAAGGAGCCTGCAGTGGTCATGGAACAATGAAAATGCTCCATTTGCCCACTATTTTTTTCAAAATGTTCTCTTTGGGGAGAACCCTCCCGCCCCATAAGACCCCTTGTCAGAGGCGCAACTAGAGCCAAATTTCGGGGGGGGGGGCTGAGCAAAAATTTCGGGGGGGGCTGAACTTTAAGCAATAGGCAGAGTGGAGCTGCAGGGGCTCTTAGAATGGGTGAAACAACAGCGAGGCCTCATTAACATGCAAATGGTCTTTTAAAGACCTGTGAAGTGCCCGGGTGCGGCTGCTTTTTTGCCCGGGAAGGTGTCTCATCCCGGGCTGCCACACACGACGGGGGGGGGGCTGAAGCCCTGTGAGTCCAATGGGTGTTGCGCGCCTGCCCCTTGTAGAGAAGGTTGGACCCGCATTAAAACATGCTTGCGCCACAGCGTTGCCTACACAAATTTGGAGGCTCCATTTAGCTTTTAAAACGGCTAGAATGGTTTAGCTTTATGGACTCAAGCATGCATCTGGGCAAGGTTCTTGGTATTAGCATTCAGCAGCAGCTAATGTGTGTCCATTGCTCCAAGCACAGGCTGCACAATGAACACCATCTTAGTTGGATGACCTGAAGGGCACACACACACACTCCGAGAGCAGATTAAAGTCTGCGCACTGCCAACAGCTGGGGAGCTTGTGACAGGACTTGTTTACACCATTTCAACTGCCGAGCTACCGAGCAATTGGCCTAGGCCTATAACATGTCCACAATTCCCAGAGGTAAACACAATCCTAAACTGTTTAGACATATCGACAGAAAAAGTTAAGCAGCAGAGCAAGGACGATAATTCTCTGGTTTCGTTTAATGAGCATCAGGGTAACGGTAGGGATTCGTTTTGAAAGCAGAGCTTATTATGAGCGCAAAAAGAAACCAAACAGTCCTTGTCTTTGAAGGACATCGAGAAAGTGTCAGGTTTCAACTTCTGATGCACTACCTGTTTTGGTCTGCCCCCAAAAATGCCTCGTTTATGAGGAAACTCAGTTCAGGTCAGCACTATAACAGTCACTTCTAATGCAAACGTTAAATTTTAAAAAAATACGATTAAATTAAAATACAACTTAAAGATTTGAAACCATTGGTAGGGAGGGCATTGAAACTGCTAGATAAATAAATACGGTATTAATAGTCAAAAGGTAGTTCCGTCATATGGAATTGCAAAAAATGCTGGCAAGTTTAGTTTTCCACATTTTACACTTGGTTTGATTTGTAACTGCAGGGAAAATTTATCCTGCACCAGAACTGCACGCTGACAGGCGCGCAACGCCCATTGGGCTCAGGGTTTCCCCCCGGCCCCCCCTCGTGCGTGTCAGCCCGGGCTGGGACCGCTTCCCGGACTGGCTTGACCGTCTTACTGCAGCCGCTCCCGAGTACTTCACAGGTCTTTAAAATACCATTTACTTGTTAACTAGGCTTTGTTGTGTTTCCACCCCTTCATTTCCACTCTGCCTATTGTTGGAAGAATTAGCCCCCCCGAAATTTGTATTAGCCCCCCTCAACCCCCCTCCTTCCCCCCCTCCCCCCCCTTCCCCCGAAGTTTAGTTCTAGTTGCCCCTCTGACGCTGAGGGAACTACAACGCATGACTGAAACTTGATTTACAAAAGGGTCATCAGATGGGGTTCCTTCAATAGGCAGCACTGTATTTGCAGCACAATGTATGCGCTTCATTTTATTTTTTATTTTTAATGCTGCATAATTGAAAACGTGTCAATAAATCCTGGCTGACATAGAAGCATTTCAGTCTAGTGTCAAATGCAACATTTTCAATGTCCTGGCAAGTAAACAGGAGAACACACCATCCGCAATAAAATGCAGTTGAAAATAAACATTTCTCCGCGGTAAGCATCATGCTCCCCTGGGTTCTTTTACTATTAGTTTTCATGCCAAAATCAAGGCCAAAGGTGAAGGGGTGGCTTTGCAAACATTCGGGGTGGAACCCTACTTTGCTGCATGGAATACATGCAAAGGCTCGAATAAGGCCATGTTCTAAAGGTGAAATGATAGCATATTTAACAAGCACTGGTAAATGTATTAGGTTTCGTCTCTATGATTAATAATACGCAGTTTTTTGTTGTAAGTTGTAGCTTGCTGAGTAGTTGTACAATATAAGTTACAAAAAGTCTGTTTACGTGTTATGACTTGTTTATGTACAAAAAGGCATATAGATTACACTGTTAGTAGAGGTATAGTGCTGGTAAGTAATAGAAAATTTTCGAAAAATGAAAGAGGGAAATAACAGAATTAATTGATGTAATAGCAATATTATGTGTTTGGAGGGGTTTTTACAACTTTGGGGCCCAGTGCCATTGCACCTGCTGCACCATTCAAATCATGTCTCTAGTGCCTACATGACAACTGCATTTGTGACAGCCTGTTTAGTAGTGCAATATTGCAATATTTGGTGTTTAAAGGGGTTCTTAGAGCTTTGGGCCCCATATCACTGCATCTGCTGCACTATCCAAATCATGACCCTATAAGGTAATATGGTCTGGTACTTACCCATGTCCCCTACTCTAACTATAGACCCTGGGGTTATGGATGGCATTCCCCTCCCCTTCAGCATAACACTTTGGAGAACACACAGACAGTTTTAATTTTTTGGATTAGGGGGGAGTAACCCCCCCGGCCGTATTTATTAACATTAACAAACAAATTAAAACATTATATACAGAAACTTTACGCAGAAAGTACAGATACATTTTGATAGTCAGATATTCCACGGCTAACCTTAACACAGTCTAATACACAAGACACTCCTACCGTAAATCTATCACTGCATGTATTTACTTTCTGCGTGTCCCATCTAGAGCCTACGGCAGCTCCCCCGGTCCCCGTGTACTAATAAGGTTGTGCAGGGGGTTACAGCTTATTGGATGGATACTTTCCCCCGGGCCCCCCCTACGCCCTGTGCCTTACACTCCATTACGGGGGGGGCTGCAGTCTTCTGCATAATGGCGCCTTAATGCGCATGCGCGTGTGGGGGTGGTCCCAGGCGCACTGGGAAGGATGACTCCCCCGGCCCCCGCACCCTGACACCCTACCTACTGGCTGTCACTACCCCTGGAGTTATATGGTGCTGACCGTTGAGGACCGAAGACTATGCTTACCAATCATGACCTTACCGCCACAGGCCAGCGTAGTTGCCCGACTACCTGGTCTCCCCCTCACTCCCTAGGAAGGTCATGTACTGCGCCTTACGCTCTCAACCCAAGCTAGGATGTCCTCCGTGGAAGCCTGATTCCCTTTATGTGAGAGGTGCACCCCGTCCTGCAGAAAAAATTGCTCCCCCTTGATGTATCTGTGTCCTATGGACCCTAATCTAGGGGGCCTAAATAGTTTGTCAAATTTGTTGTTGATCCGCTTTACCGCGTAATTCAACGCTCTAACTGACTCGCACCCCCCCTCCATTGCGACCTGGGAATCATGTGTGACCACGCTATTATCAACTGGGGACACTGCCTTGCTAGCCACCCAACTTCTGCAAGGAGATCCTCCACTAGAACTCTCCTGCCTAATCGGACCAAGTCGTTACCCCCCAAGTGCAGAACCCAGATTGCCGGAGGTCCCGTACTTGTTTTCAAAGCTCGGTTCACCAACTCCCTGAATTGACCTACGCACAAGCCACCCTGACCGAAAAAGGATAAGTTTATCCCTAGCTGAGTGGCCCTAGACTTGGTAGCTCCCGAAAAGAAATTCTTAAAACGGCGAACATATGAGTGCCCTATCATCCACACATGTTGATCCTCCTGGTGCAAAGAGTGAACTTGCGCCACCATGTTTGTTGTTTGTCCGAAACTTGGCGCCCGCCGTACTACTGCTTGCTCTGTGAGTGCGAACGAGTCCAGGCTCCTCTCCTGAGTCACAGGATGAAAAAACTGCAAATGACGATGAAACATAAAGGGGGGGCAAAGGTAAGTGCCTTGTCATGCTGGCATGAAACACACAAAATTCCACGAAACGGCATCTAGCGCCTATCAGATAGCGACATTGAAACACCTCTTTTCCTGAGTAACAGGGAGAAAGGGCAAAAACCCCATTGTGCACCTAAAAGTTGGACAGTCACACCGTATTAGAGCATGTGCAGCCGCACATATCTCTTGAAACAGTTAGAGGACCACCTACCGATTCTTTTGAGACGCTCGTCCCCCAGCCCTCTTGCTGCTGCCTCGGTGGCTGCTCCTATCCTAAAAGAATGAGTCCCGAAGTCGGCAGGGTCTAGCCCGGCACTCTTCAACGCTAGGAGCATGACTTTCCTGAACTGAAATACCGTGAGTGGTGTCCCGTCCCCATGTTTCAGGAGAGGCCCTCCCTGAGTGCGTGCCCGTTGGGCCATAACAACCTCAAGCCTGTAGACAGGGCAGCATGGTGTGTTCTCTGCCCTGTGTAATACTATGCTCTCTCCCTTACCCTCCTGATCGGTTTTTGATTTCCGGATGGAAATCAGCACTGAATCCTTCTTTATGCTAACGTGTCCCATTTGCAGGCCACCCAGCCAATCTTCCTTATTCTTTGTGACTAGCTCGCCTACCCTAAAAGCGCCGGAAAATGCAATGCAGAATGCAGCTTGAAACAAGATCACTTCGTCTGAGGAAGTGCACACCCGCTGCAGAGCTCCCAATTGCTTCCCTAGTGTTTCTAAACCTATGGGCCTTCTGACATCCGGCTGCCTTCCCTGCAAGCATTGCCACCCTTTCAGCACCTGGCGTACTATGAAGCTCTTTGTGGGATCCCCCTTTCCTTTCATCTTTGCAAAAAATGATATGGCTGAGATATGCCTTCTTGCCCCTGCAACCGTGCGCCCCTGCTCCCTCATGAACACCAGGTATTCAACTACTGATTCTGAAGTACTGGGTTTTTCAGAACCAACCCAGCGGTGCCAGGGGACACACCCGAAGACTTTGAGTTCTTCCTGTTTCGGACCACAGAAACACAGAGTCTTCTAGGTGAAGTCAAAGATCATATTTATTGGCTGCAGACCAATCACAGGTATCCGAGAAGTACAACACGATGTATGTTCTCAGGAGACTGCTCCAAACCAAAAACCAGTCTTTTCTTATATACAGAATATTACGCTCTGGGCAACACCGCCCCTATTTTACAAGTGGTCGTTCACATATTTCCGCTTCAAAGAAAGAGCACAGTCATGATGATAATCCCACATTTCGGCTCGGTCAGCACATAATTATTTACCCAGCGAGGCTCAGAACCCTCATCAGATATCAGCAGACCCCAATAAAACGGACACCTCCTACTCGTAAAACAAGCCTTAAAGTAGGAAACAGAGTCAGGTGTGAAAGGGATTAGTCAGGAGCCGCGTGGGATACACAACTTTATGATGTGTTGGGCCCTGATGCTAATCCCATAAGGCCGCAGTAAAAGGAACCGGCCGGGCAGGACTGACCCCGGGCAGCGGAGTCAGTTTGCACAGGTCACAAAGGAGTCACAGAAAGATTGCGTGTCCTTTAGGCCTAGGCATGGCCTCAGTGCGCAGCCTATGTGAGGGCAACCACAAAATGGTTACCCTTTTAAAATGGAACCCGAGGGTTCGACATGTAGTATCGTATACACGGTGAATTCATCGGTGAAACATGACGAAAATACTCATACATACCGCATTAGTCATTTGCGAATCGCTGATACCAAAATCGGCAGGGTAGGACCATGCTACCAACATGGTTCTGAAATTTACAGTACCACAGACCCTCCATTTGCCCTTACATAGGCAATAACTTTTCTCATACTAATCTGAGTCCAGGTCTATATTCATAAAGTCATGAAGATGTTGCTGTAGCATCATCCTATTGCTTAGTTCGTCCCTTGATACAGGTCTACTTACACATGATGTAACACAGAGGCTACACACTACAGGAGTACACTGTACACATAGACAGAACAGGAAAAGAATGGCTAAGATCGTCCCAGTGACTATTAGAATCTTCCATCTCCAAGCTGATATCAGTCCCCAGAACCACCCCATCATCGACCAGTCTCCTTTATCCACATGAATGGATTCGGAAATCTTATGCAGTTTGGAGATGGCTTGATAGACTGTCGGAGCGCTATCTGGTATGAAAATACAACAGCTTGATTGGATAACCTTGCATACCCCACCACGGTCTGCCAGTATGACATCTAGAACCATACGGTTCTGCAACGTCATGAGGCGATCCGCTTGGAGCTCAGCTGTCAAGTTACCAAGGGCCCCAGCCGTTACATTAACAGTTGTTTCAACTACATGAGTCAGTTGTCTCAGGTTCCTACTATTGACCATTGGTCCCCAAAACGGCAGGAAACCCAGAAAAAAGTCCCGCTTCCTGACCGGCAGTATCCTCCTTACTAACAACGCCTCTCACAACTCTGGTCTTGTGATAGTCAGAGGCGGCAGTAAATGTCAGCGGTAGCAAATTTGCAACATAACACGTGCCCGAGAAATCAGGGGGCAACCATGTATATGCTCGATCATTACAAATAAAGTATGTACCCTTGGAAGCCAAAAATGCAGGGGAAAACTGTGATGGGAAAATGTACGTTTCAGCACAGTCACTCTTCCCTAACTGAGCTCTTGGATTCTGACCATTACCTTGTAAACAGAACCGACCTATGTGGGGTACGACCCAAATCGGGGATGAACTTTTACGCTGTTTCTCGCCCAGACTAATGCTATACCCCGTCGCGTTCCAACCCACATAAGCTCGCAACTCATCCTTGGGAATAGATGAATATGCCTCGATATCTCTGCTCATATCAGCAATTCCTCTCATCAAGGCTTTATTGTTCGTGCTAGGTCTAGTGGAACGCGGTGGTCGCGGGGAGTAGGTTTCAAGCGCAAACAGAAACATAGTCTGGAATGCCCATGATGGCCCATTATAGCTAAACGGCAGCACTAGATATGGGATACCCTTATTAGTGGTATGCGGCATCTAACCACACACCCAGCAATTTGTCGTATTCATAACTAGTTGGTGCTGGTGCAGAAGTTGAATAAACGAGTTGTTTACGAACTCAGAACGTCTAGCTTGTTCGTGTTCAGGCAGAGGGTGGAAAGAGTGTGAGGAAACAGTAGGAGGAGGTATGGGCTGTATAGTGGGTGCAAATGGCACTTGAAAAGACAATAATACATAACCTACAGAAAACATCATTATGCTAAATAGGACAAACAGACATAATATTACAAAACGTTTGCTATTCATTACTTTACATAATCTGCTCTTAAAATTTATTTCCTCAGCGGGTCTCTTCATCTCGAAAAACTCCATCCTCTAATCGTGCTGTCCGCGGCTGATGAGTGTCTTCTGCTAAGGAGTACACCTGTCAGTCCAGGGAACGCCCTAGACCAACCAGACCGTTGACCCAACGTCTCCGGTTTGTACCCGAAAGTCTTGGCACCACGGCCCTGCAGCTGAACCTGGATGGTGGTTCGAAAAAGCAAAAATAAGAAAGTTTTTCAGATGGAAGAGAGAGCTGCACTTCTCAAAAAATATCAAAGAAAAATAATTTTTATTTGTCCATAGTTCTCGGCCTCAAATTGTAGCGACTTCTTGTAGGTACTGTTTGGTCTTGAAACAAGAGTTCAGGCTCTGTAGTGTTCAATTGAATTGACGGTGGCACAGTTTCTTGCAAGATGTCATCGCTTTCCTTCTCAGAAAGCGTTCCTTTTACTCGTGCATCGCTAAACGGCAGGAAACGAGGCACAGTCTCAGTCTCTGAGTCAGCGATCCCTTTCTGGACCCACTGGTCGTAAGGCAAAGGCAAAGGGACCCTTTTGCAGTGAACGCCATGTATCCAGTTCTTTTTCCCTTTTACTCGGACAGCCGATCTCGTGGAAAGAAGGACGAGATGGGGGCCGGTCCAACGGGGCTCATCATTCTTTGTCCTTTTAAAGTTTTTGACCAGCACCCATGATCCAGGATTGATAGGATGTCCTGGAGCTTCAGAGACCTGGGGCAGAGTATCATGCACCTGTTGGTGTAAAACACGCAATTTAGCCGTCAATTCATACAAATAATCAAGCAGTACTGGGTGTTCGATCTCACTGAATTTTGTCGGCCTGGGCACTTCCCATATATTGGCCGGGCGGCCAAACACGATTTCGTAGGGACTAAGTCCCACTCGTGAATGCACAGTCATTCTTGTTGATAGGAGTGCTAAGGGCAGAGCGTCAGGCCATTTAAGACCAGAACTCACTTGGATCTTGGCTAATTTGAGCTTCAATGTGCCATTATAACACTCTACTAGTCCAGCTGATTGGGGGTGATTTGCAGCGTGGAATTTCTGCTTTATACCTAGTCCCTCACATACATTCTTCATCACTCGTCCCACAAATTCACTCCCATTATCACTCCATACCATTCTTGGCATTCCAAACCTAGGGAAAAATTCCTTGACAAGGGCTTTAGCTGTGGATAAGGCAGTATTGTCTTTTAGGGGATATGCTTCTATCCACCTTGAAAAAGCGCAGACAACAACAAGTAAATATTTCAAATTGTTGCACCTTTCCATGTGGATGAAATCTAGCTGCAAAACCTCAAACGGATACGTTGGAGGCGCAAAATGACCAGCTGGAGTTGGGGTTCCCCTACCAGGATTGTATTTCAAACATACCATGCAATTTTTGACCACATTCTCTGCACACTTGGGAATTCCAGCATTCTGCCATACTGGAGCCAACAACTTACAAATCCCTTTCACACTGATATGCGCCATTCCATGTGCCATCGTGACCACTGGAAGCACATATGCATCAGGTAACAACCATTGGCGGTGTTCTGACAAATCAATCCAACAACCATTTTCATCCAATTTACCCTTACTTTCTTTCCACATGCTCAATTCTTTCTGTGTGGCTTCAGCTTGAAGGGACTTCACACTCTCTATCGTGTCTTCACACATTCCAACATCACCAACCCATCTTGCAGGGCCTGCAACATACATTCGATTCGTCACATCTTTTGCTGTTTCTTTCGCGATTTCGTCAGCAAACGCATTACCACGACCAACGTCATCAATAATCTTCTTCTGTGCACTGCATTTCACAATCGCAACTTGTAATGGTAAGGTCAGTGATTCAAGGAGATCGTTCACCAACTGACCATTCTGAATCTTAGTTCCATGCGAAGTCAGGAACCCACGTTCTTTCCACAAGCGCCCAAAACTATGGGCCACGCCAAAGGCATA
Source organism: Triturus cristatus (assembly GCF_964204655.1). Classification (NCBI taxonomy): domain Eukaryota; kingdom Metazoa; phylum Chordata; class Amphibia; order Caudata; family Salamandridae; genus Triturus; species Triturus cristatus. The sequence continues at coordinate 302,215,244 of NC_140579.1, read as the reverse complement.
CTGACTGTCAGTATATATGTTCACTTTCATTCCTTTCGACAACACGTATGCTCTTGTAAGTGCAATTAATTCCGCTGCTTGAGCTGAATTATGTGGTATACGTGCAGTTTCAACAATCGTGTGCAAAGTCGTGACAGCATATGCAGCAGTCGTATCACCATTCGGAAGCTTGAAACACGAGCCATCCACCCATAAGGTACCATCACACTCAACCAGGGGAGTATCTTTAAGATCCACTCTCCCTTTTGTTTCTTCTTCTGTTCTGAACAGACAATCATGCTGTTCAATCTCATCTGTGTCTGCTGAAATCGGTAATAATGTAGCTGGATTCAACGTGTTGCACCTCTTTATGTGCACATGACTCGCTAGCAGTGTCAACTCATAACCTGACAATCGAGCACTAGTTAAGTGCTGTGTCTTGGTCCTGTTTAATAACGTGTCCACTGCGTGTGGAACCATCACAATCAACGTGTTGTTCATTACTAACCCAGCAGACTGTCGAATAGAAACAGCTGCTGCCGCTGTGGCTCTCAAACAACTTGGCAATGCCTTGGCTACCGGATCCAAAGTCGACGAAAAATACGCGCATGGACGCTGTCTGTCTCCAAAAGACTGTGTCAGCACTGACAACGCACAACCTTCTTTCTCGTGAACATACAATGTAAAAGGTTTACTGTAGTCGGGGGTACCCAATACAGGAGCCGAACATAATGCCTTACGTAATTCCGAAAAACATTTCTGACACTCTTCAGACCATGGGACGGGATTTGGTGTATCTTTGCATGTTAATGCTATCAAAGGTTTTGCCCTAAGCAAGAACAATGTTCACAGGGAACTTATTTTAAATAACAATTTTTCAATAAGGAGTACAAATTTGTATACTCATAACTGATTCAATCCGAAAAAAACCTAGATACAAAAACAGGGAGAAAACTATTTCAAATCAATTGAGAATTTACTTCAGTAACCTTGAGAATTATTTACTTCAGCCCAAGTAAATATAGTTTATTTCACGAATAACAATTTACTCACAAAAATTGTTTCATCACAAATTTTTTGATGCTACAGGCACAGTGATAGAAAGTGAAAGGGAGAACCCAGTGAAGTGATCATAGCCTTTGAAGTGAAGAGTATGTGAATAAAGAAAAAGGTCTTAAAAACAATGAGAGGCATTCAACAATAACATAATTCTTTGTTGCTCTCTCTTGGTTTGTGTCGACGACGTTTCAACCCACATTGGGTAGGGGGTCTCTTCAGGACAATTATCTGGGGACTACAAATTAAAATATTTTAAGTGCCAGTAGTAAATTAGGACCATCCGTCACACTTTATTATACGGATGCAGGATACTAGTTCGCTTACCCAATGTTAGTCTCGTATCTCCAGAGTATTCTACGTTGAACCCACTGATCGAACCAGGGTATGGGGGGGAGTTAATCACTTCAATTCAGCCTAATACAAACAATATAGACAGACGTGTCAGTTCAGTTGGGCATTGTCTCAAGATTTAAGTTATTGCCCATCAAGAGATAAAGACAATTCAGTACAGCCTAATTGAGATGATAGGAATTTGCTCCAATAAAGCTATAATATATAACCCATGGAAACTTTCTTTAGTGAGCCCATTACCATCGGTATATATCTACCACCGTTTGTATAATAACTAACTGGTGAAGTTCAAATAACCCCTCATGTTATTAACATGCAAAACTAGCGATAATAATAATCGAAAACGATTAAAAAACACTCACATACGTGGTTTTGCCAGCAAAGAAAAACTCGGGATCCACTGCCTACAGTATGAAGTAATACCCAAGAAAGCACGTACTTCTCTCTGTGTTCTTGGCACGCTTAATTGTGCAATGGCCTGAATTCTTTCTGGGGTCAGTTTCCTTCCCTCCTTTGACAAGAGATGACCTAAGTAGGTCACTTCTTGTCGACAATATTGCGTGATGGAAGGCAGACAAATGACGCAACAATGACAATGTAGTTTCTTTACAAATCTCCTCAGTATCTGCGGCGATTAGTAAATCGTCAACATACTGAATAAGGGTAGCACCACTAGGTAAAACAATTGTATCAAGCTGCGCTTTTAAAGCCGGACTGTATATTGATGGACTTTCACAGTAGCCTTGCGGAGCACGTTTAAAGCGGAAGCTGCTTCCTCCTAAACTAAAACCAAAAATATCCCTGCTTTCCTCTGCAATCGGAATGCTACAGAAAGCATTCTTTAAATCAATCACTGAGAACCAAGCAGCGGAAGCTGGGATCATAGTTAACAAGGCAGTTATGTCAGGGACAACTGGAAACTGTGGCACAACTATCTTATTTACCTCTCTAAGATCGATCACAAATCTGTAAACAGGTGGCTGAGAAGGGTCAGTACGTTTTAAAACAGGCAAAACAGGACTATTGCAAACGTTGCCTCTTGTCTCTTCGATTACATCCTTTTCAATCAAGTCATAGATGATCGCTAACAACGCTTTCTCACCTTCATTAGAGATCCTGTACTGGGGAATGGGTGGCAATTTAACATTGGCTTTCAAAGTGATCACATATGGCGGTATTTCCAAGCGACCCACATCGTTCGGCCCAGTAGCCCAAAGGACATCCGGAAGAGACGACAATTCAGCTGGCAGTTTACTCTTCGACAAATACATTGGAGAAATCACTTCCCTACCCAGTGTAAGTTGTACTCCCGAGGGGGAACAATATAATGTCTCATGTAATCTCTTTAACAAATCCAATCCTAACAGATTTTCACCACAACCTGTCGTTAGGATAAGGGGTGCTTTCAGCTCACAAGGTCCAACAGAAAGGGGCATAGGACTAGAGATCGGGTTCCTAACCGGGGCGCCAGAAAAACCTACTGAAACATTCATTTCGCCAGACAAAGGCGCGCCAGGGAGTTTTGAGTGCATAATTGAACTCTTTGCAGCACCAGTATCCAATAGAAAAGGCTCTGATACACCCGCTGTAGTCACCTTGACATACGGTCCACTCTGGTCCACTGGCACTGAAACAACTCCCTCTCTTTGTCTAGGGCTGTCCTAGTAATCATTACCTTCCGCATTACCATCTTCTGCATAATAGTCGTTATTATAGTATTGAGCTGTCCCACCAGTTACATTGGCCTGCTGATCAAAACTGTTCATCGTATTTTGAGGCGGAAGAGGACGCGCGTTCTGGAGAACATTCCCACGCCCTCTACCTCTAGGAGCTTGCTGACCACCTCTACCTCTCGTGCCATAATCATTATTCGTGCGCTGCAACAATATAGGACAACTATACTTAAAATGACCTTCTTGTTTGCAATACAAACACTGATTGGGACCCACAGGAACACGCGGTTGGGAATACCCAAACCTTTGCGAGTTACTCTGAAACTGTTGGGGTTGTTGATAGTTACTCTGACCTTGCTTATAGTTATTCTGATCTCCACGTGGCGGGTAAGCCTGCTGTAGAAGAACCTTTGTTTTTAATTCTTTTGTTTTCTTGTCTGCTCTATCCTTCTCATCTTTATCCCTATTTTCGTAATACTGTGCAGTAGCCAGTATTTGCGCTGATGAGGAAACAGCCCAAGAACTCTCTGAATCTTTTAATTTCTTACACAACTCGGGAAGCAAATTATGCACAAATTTATCAACAAATAACAGTTGACCACCTTCCGTACTCATGTCTTGACCACTGTGGTCGATAAATGTTTCTTCAAACCTGGTGAAGAAATCAGACACTGTTTCGTCTTTCTTTTGTTTGCATGCGGATAATTTATCCCAATTCACATGCATCGCCGGCATTAAAGTCTTCATGTAGGTAATAATTCTACCAGGGAGTTCTGCCACTAAGGGCTCAGGTTTCGAATCACCAACTTGTCTAGTGTCTGTAGCAATGATATTAGCCCATGTGCCACCTAGTTCTGCAGCATGATCTGCATTACGAATCAACCCCCATAAAGGCTGCGGAACGACATTCCCGAACAACATATCTATTTCAGCTAGGTTCATGACACATGATTCTGCAGTCTGTGATAACTCCTTATAATATCCTGCGGGGTTTTTACGGGGGTCAGGCAATCTCTGCTTAAGGGCTAAAACTTCTGATCGCTTCCAAGGAACATGTACCCAAACACGTTGGAAATGAGCTGGCATAGCAGCAATACCGTTAACGGCATCAGCCGCAACCGCGTCCTTCCACACTGGAGGGACTTCTCTCATAAGGTATTGTCTAACCTTCCTATCAGAGGAGTCACGTTCAAACAGTGACTGAGAAGGACCCTCGATCCTAAAAGACAATAATGTCGCAAATGCTTTCTCAACATCGGGACCCACAATCGTACCCTTTCCAAATTCAAACCGTACATGACAATTCCTGTGGGCTTAAGTCCAAACCATGATCTTCCAATTCCTCACAGAGGAATACACACATTTTCTCGAAAACGTATCTCTGTTTTGGTGCTTCCCATTGATGAAAAACATTTACAACAGACTCTACATCATATCTTGAAGGAAAAACAATCCATGTATATGCCATGCGGTCTAATACTTCTTTCTCTTCAGAACCTGGCAGCTGACTACGCAACTGCGTACGTTGTGAACCAGGGGTCGTACTAGATGACCCAAAGAGAGGCGATATAAAACTAGTGACCGCACTAGCTATTCGTTGTCGTGTAGAAGGAGAAGTTGAGGCGAGAACAGGGGGAAAGACAGAGGGAAGAAAAACGGGTGCAGATACAGGTACAGGGGTCGTATCAGGAAGAGCGCCGAGGGTGGCAGCTGATGTACTAGGAAAAGTCGCAGGAAGCGCAGAAGAGATAGGCAGCGAAACCGGCGGCCCTTGAGAGGGCTGCGCCGTAGGCATAGGAGCCGGCTGAGGAGGAGCTGGCGGCTGCGGGAAAGCTTGCGGCAAATTAACTAGAGGCCGTACATTTAAAGGCTGCGGAGGCGCTGTAGCGCTCTGCGCATACGGGGGTGGCGAACTCAGCAAATGTGACATTAGGGGATCTTTCTCCTTTTCTTCTGACGCATCCTGCTGAAGGGGCGGCAAAACTGGGTAACATTTATCAATCACTAGTTGACGTTGCCTGCGCAACTGCTCATTCATTTGTTCTTCCTCATTATCTTTAAACTGTAAGGCTGCTTGCATAATCGACATACCTTTCTCTCTTTTATTTTTCTTCGCGAATTTAATTTCTTTCTGTTTGGCTTCCTTTCGCCATAGGCGGAAAGAATCAAACATCGCCGGCCGGGCTTTCTTTTTAAATAATTTAACTTCTAAGTTATCTAGGATTTCTGTGTCGAAACTACCATTTTGGGGCCATTTTAAAACACCATCCTTCCTGGTGTATCGGATCCATACTTCATTATACGCAATGGGGCCCACGCCATGTTTCACATAAAGCTCATACGTTGGAGTTCCAATTGGAGGAACCGGACACGAATCCTCTAATCGGGAGTCCCTATTACAACCCAAACAAAACTTCCAATTTACTAGAACCAGGCATCGTCGCTCACTAGTCTAGTTTCAAACTTCAAAGGATTATCGAATACGATAGTCTTGTGAATACACGAGTCCTTCGGCTTTGGCACTTGCAAGTTCCAAATCAAAGCGATCCCGAAGGGATACCAAACCAAACTAAGGACTGGGAGACGCTCCACTTATACTTAACTGAGGTATCGATGACGTCACCAGAAGACTCGTTAAATCATTTCGCTCTACCAAATCATCAAGGGTCCAAAACAGGGCGATAGTCAGGCCAGCAGTCCTTTGTAGCCGTCGGGACGCGGAGAACCTCGCAGTAAAGACTTTCGGACCACGTCGACATGCAGGGGTCGATGAAGTGGCGGCCTTCCTCCAGAATTTTCACACGAAGCTCCTCACGAACCTCTGGCTTGGACCGGTACCGCTGAAAGCGCCCTACTGAAGTACTGGGTTTTTCAGAACCAACCCAGCGGTGCCAAGGGACACACCCGAAGACTTCGAGTTCTTCCTGTTTCGGACCACAGAAACACAGAGTCTTCTAGGTGAAGTCAAAGATCGTATTTATTGGCTGCAGACCAATCACAGGTATCCGAGAAGTACAACACGATGTATGTTCTCAGGAGACTGCTCCAAACCAAAAACCAGTCTTTTCTTATATACAGAATATTACGCTCTGGGCAACACCGCCCCTATTTTACAAGTGGTCGTTCACATATTTCCGCTTCAAAGAAAGAGCACAGTCATGATGATAATCCCACATTTCGGCTCGGTCAGCACATAATTATTTACCCAGCGAGGCTCAGAACCCTCATCAGATATCAGCAGACCCCAATAAAACGGACACCTCCTACTCGTAAAACAAGCCATAAAGTAGGAAACAGAGTCAGGTGTGAAAGGGATTAGTCACGAGCCGCGTGGGATACACAACTTTATGATGTGTTGGGCCCTGATGCTAATCCCATAAGGCCGCAGTAAAAGGAACCGGCCGGGCAGGACTGACCCCGGGCAGCGGAGTCAGTTTGCACAGGTCACAAAGGAGTCACAGAAAGATTGCGTGTCCTTTAGGCCTAGGCATGGCCTCAGTGCGCAGCCTATGTGAGGGCAACCACAAAATGGTTACCCTTTTAAAATGGAACCCGAGGGTTCGACATGTAGTATCGTATACACGGTGAATTCATCGGTGAAATATGACGAAAATACTCATACATACCGCATTAGTCATTTGCGGTTCGCTGATACCAAAATCGGCAGGGTAGGACCATGCTACCAACATGGTTCCGAAATTTACAGTACCACAATTCATGGTCATGACATTTGTGCTCCCACTGTTCCCCCAAGAACAAGCAAAAAGACCTAAACGCCCCTTCGTAGGCACTCCTGGTTCTGTGTGCTAGGCTCTCTGCCACGAGGTTCGATACTTGGGGGCACCAAGCTGCCAGAGCTGTTCTGGGAAAGGTGATGGGCGCACTGCTGCCTCTGGAATATGTGACCTGAAAGCCTGCATTTTAAAACGAGACAATGCGTCAGCCGCGTGGTTCAGAATACCTAGCACGTTTTTAGCTTTAAAAAGGACATTCAATTTCATGCAATGCAATACAATCTCCTTCAACAACCGCAGCATCATGCCTACATTTAGCTGTTTGGCTATTCACGCAGTCTACAACTGGCATGTTGTCGGACCAGAATATCACAGACTGATTTTTTAAAACTTCCGCCCACACAGTCAGTGCCACTAGAATTGGAAAAAGCTATAAGAAACTTATGTTCGCGGTGATTCCAGATTCCCTCCACCAGTCTGGCCAATGCTGAGCTACCCATTCGCGCCCCAGGATGGCCCTGAAACCCTCGCTACCTGCAGCGTCAGTCATGAGGCCCAACTCCGTGCTGGTCTTAGGTGGGCTGGACCACTTACCCATTGAAATCGCGCAAAAATGTCTTCCAAATCAACATGTCCTGCCTGACCTCGCCGGACAGCCTGGTGTGGTGATGCTTCTCCCTGAGGCCTGACATTGCATGCGCGATAGAGCGAGAGAAAGGGCACGCCATTGTGATTATGCGTAGTGCAAAATTCAATTGCCCTACCACCTGCTGTAGCTGGTGCAATGTAACCTTCTCTTTCTTGAGGCAGTGCTGCAAAGCCGCCCCGAAATCATTGACTTTGTCAGCGGGTAACCTCGAGACCCCTTGGACAGAATCTAATTCAATCCCCAAGAATTTGATTGTTGTGCTTGGGCCCACTGTTTTGCCAGGCGCCAAGGGCACACCGAACTCCTGCATTAATGCACAGAATTTTGACAATGCTGACCTGCACTCCCCAGATTGTGGCGCCCTCAGAAACAGAAAATCGTCCAGGTAGTGCAGCATCAAGCGATGCCCTGACACCCTTCTGAAAGCTCATTCCAAAAACGAGCTAAATTTCTCAAAATAGGCACAGGACACTGAGCAACCCATTGGCATGCATTTGTCGATATAATACTTCCCCTGGAACTGGAAACCCAGTAAGTGAAAATATGCAGGGTGACTGGTAGCAATTTAAATGCAGACTCAATGTCAGCTTTTGCTAGCAAAGCCCCCTGACCCAAAGACCTAAGCATGTCTACCGCTTGGTCGAAAGATGCATATTTCACGCTACAAAGTGTGTCAGAGATGGCATCGTTCACTGAACTGCCCCTTGGTGCAGAAAGATTGTGAATCAGTCTGAATTCGCCTGGCGCTTTCTTAGGTACTACCCCTAGAGGGGAACACACAAAATCCTTCATTGGGACATCATCAATAGGCCCGGCGACCCTACACAGGCTCACTTCCTTAAGGATTTTTGCAGTGGACCTCACTGACAGCTGGTTCCGGCAGTGCGCCACCCCATTGTAACCCAAGGCTGGTATCCTGAAACCTTCCACAAACGCATCTCTGATCGTCCTGACTGCCTCGGGGCAATTGTAAGACTCCAACCAAGGTATCATAGTGCTAATGTTAATAGGAGAAATAGCCTTCCCTAGTAGTAGGCTGCTATTCTTGCTTCTTTCCCCCTCTGCCCCTGGACTTTTTATGCACCTGGACTCTGGATGGGATGCATTACCACAGTAACCACAGGAATGTTTCAATCTACATGTGCCTGGTGCTCTACTGCAGGTCCGTTTGTTAAAGTCAAAACAGATGCCTTTCTTTCCATTGCTCCCTGCCTTTCCTGTGAACCCCCCCGTGTTACCAGTGGAGCCTGTAATAAAGGGCTGAGACCGCACTGCGTCAGGTACCTGCCCCTGCCCATTCTCAACTGCGCCCTGCACCAAATGTCTCAGATGAATAAACATGTCTGCCTGGCTCCATCTTAGGGTTGGATCCTGCGCTTTTGCCCTTCTAAACTCCTTGTCATACTCTTTCCACCCATCCCCACCTTGTGTAGCATGGGCGACTGTGATCCTATTCTGATAACACGCCATCTCAGATCCAACCTCTGGGAAACGCTCTAACATGACAGCCATGAATATAGTGAAACCCTGTATCCAATTGGCCAAATTCTCTTCAACTGTGTATTTCAGGACTATATTGGACCATTCCTTGTAGTGTGTCCATTCCTTGTTCCTTTTCGCCTCTTCTCTGTCTGCCTCATCAATCAAGAGGGAAAACATGCTAATGTATTCCCCCCTCCAGATCCTTTCCTTAGTCTCCTTTGACAGATGACACCCCAACTGTTCCCTCCCGGAGCGCAGCTCCCCCAAACCTAGTGGAGGTAGTGTTGCCCTCGTACCTGCTGGTGCTGCTGCATCAGCCGTCTTGCCCGCGTCTGTATTCATCGCGTCGCTGCTTATCTCCCGGACACCTTCGCCACCAGGGACTGGTGCTGTGGCAACGGGTGCTGCGCCCCCTGCCGGTACTGCCGGCACCTCTCCACCGGGAACTGGTGCTGTGGCAACGGGTGCTGCACCCCCTGCCGGTACTGCCGGCACCTCGCCTGGCCTCCCCTTTCCTAGTTCAGCCATCAATTTATTTGCCCTTTCAATGGCATCCCCCCCACCTGTTGTCACCCCTGCGGCGTGAGACCAGTTCCCTACCATCTCCAGCCAGGGCAGGACTACTGCCAAGTTGGCGGCTATGTCCGGTTCTGCCGGGTTTGCTCCGCCCGTCCCATCCACCGGGGGAAGAGTGGGTTCAACAATGGGTCCCACTGGCACAGCATCCCTTGGGCCCCCTTCACCCACGGGGCCCGGCGTGTCCGCTGGTGGGACTGGGTCACCTGCGCCCCCTTCACCCTGGGGGCTTGTCGCGGGTGCAGGCTCACTTCTTGGTGGGACTGCTGCCCCTTTTCCACCTGGCTTGCGCCTGTACCCCTTTGGCGGTGGCGGGGAGTAGTGTCTTGGTGGTACAATAGGCCACCTACCCCTCCCTTCTGGCACCTCACGCCCTTCCACCTTATCCTGCAACCTGTTGAGAGTCTGCCCCATGACCTGGACTTGCTGCATTAAAGCCTCCAGCAGGACGACCGTGCGCGATCGCTTCTCGTGCCGCCGGAGCAGAGGGGCCATGGCTAACAGATGTAAAACTTATATGGGACCTGATATATGGGACCTGCCTGCTCGCGTAACCATAGCCCCAGATAGGTGACTGTGTCACCCCTTACCTGTGGAAGCAGAAGCCACCAGCCAACCTTTGCACCCACGCAACCAGAGCCACGACTTACTGGCTAACCCAGTAAGCTCAGGTGAGCCGCCCGCTCAAACCCTCTGTGGCTTCCAGAAGCAATGAGATGCTGGCTAGCCGGTGCCGCCCAAACATGTCCCTTCAATTACCACCAGCGAATTAGTTGGAACTTGGTACCGTCTTGTCATCCCCGTAATGCTGTGGAAACACAAATAAAGCCAGTTGCGCTGCGCGAAGTCCTGCTAGTTTGTTAACCTCCCCCTAGTGTTCGCGCTCCTATGTACTGCGCCCCAGACCCCAAGCAACCCTAAGAGTGCGCACATCCAACTAGTAAACTGGTAAAAGGTAATCTCAAAGTATTAAAACTTTTCTTACCAGCAGACAAATCCTACAGCCCACCTTACACACTGAGTAACAGTGCCTTGAAACTTAAGGGATTAAAATGCCTACTGAATGCGTTACCTCTGCCCCCCTTTCTAATCTGGGAAACCAAGGGACTGAGAACGACAGTGCCTCCAATCAACCGTGCGAGTTGAGGAAGAGACCCGCTGCACATAGGGTGCTTAACGTGTTTATAACGAAATATTCAATAAAATAGCCACTTGGAAAACAGACGCCTTTTAAATATCCCCCAACCTTACAGAGGAAATACCATTGCCCACACTTTAGACTGAGCACACAGTAACAGTGCAAGATCAGGGATTGAACACCTAACCAGAGTACGAGTCTAAGACCTTAAGCATCAGGCCAGACTCACCTTTCCCCGCATTCAACCTCAATACTGTATTTTATCCGCCTAACGCTGAGCGCGGCTCCGGTCCATTCGGGAGGGGCACACACAAGACCAGACGTATGCTCCACGTTCTATAACAAGCAGGCCAGACTCACAATGCTCTCCCCCGATGCCCGATACAAGCGCCGTGTGCTCGCGCTGTCTTCGCAATAATTATGCTGCGCCGTATCCTTAAACACCGAGTTGCTCTAAGTACGGGACAAACTCAAAGGTGCCTCGCAGCGATGACCGACACCCCCCGCGAACCGCCGCGCTTACCGCCTTCTTTGGAAGAGCATCGACGACCGCTCCCAAAACAGACCTGTCTGCAAACCCCGGTGCTCCGCCGCACGAGGTACGCTGACGAGTGGCGGCTTGCGACCGCACCAAAACCTTTCTCGGATCTTCACACTGTCGATGCAGCTACGACCTTCCTCCTTCCACTTAACATATAGACCTGCAGAAACAAAAGAAAGAAGACGTTACAGGCCCGCAGCCGGCCCAGTGACCCTATCTGTGGGGAGCAAGAACAAGAGACTGTTCTGCTCCCCACCATCTCTTTTTAAAGAGGGCACCCAGGCCGACCAGCTGAGACCGGTCAGCCTGGACGCAAGTTGGACGTTTCTGCGCCGGAAGCACTGGAGTGCTTCTGGCGACAACAACCACTTCACTCATTGGTTGCTGCGGGTGGGGGGAGGAGGGGGGGGGCCTCCCTCCCCCTTCTGGTGGCCGGGGACTGGTGCGACTGCCATAATAGCGGCACTGCCTAGTCAGCCCTCGCCTTTTCCAGTGGACTTGCAACTGCTTATTTACTAGTTAAATACAGCCAAATATGGTTTGGTGTTTAGGGGAGTTCTGACAACTTTTGGCCGTGGTGGCACTGCACTTGCAGCGCCATTGAAATGATTGGCATAGTGCCTGCAATATAACTGCACTTGTGACTGCCTGTTTAGTAGTAAAATTTAGCAATATGCTGCGTCTAGTGGGGTCCTTAGAGCTTTTAGCCCTGGTTCCACTGCACCTTCTGTACCATTCATATCAAACCCCTTTTAACTGCAAGATAACTGTAATTGTGCCTGCCTGCATGTACAGTAGTAAAATATTGCAATATTAAGTTTTTAGGTCTGGCAACTTTTGGGCCCAGTGATACTTAAAATAATTTATTGATGTAATAGCAATATTATGTGTTTGGAGGAGTTTTCACAACGTTTGGGCCCAGTGCCACTGCACCTACTGCACCATTCAAATCATGACACTGTTGTCTGCAATTTAACTGCACTTGTGACTGCCTGTTCAGTAGTAAAATATAGCAGTAGTAGGTGTTTAGTGGGGTGCCTAGAGCTTTTGGTCTTGGTGCTACTGCACCTGCTGCACCATTCAAATCATGAACCTACTGCCTGCTAGATAAATGCTCTTGTGACTGTCTTGTTTAGTAGTAAAATGTAGCAATAATCTGGCTTTAGTGGGATCTTTAAAGCTTTTGCCCCAGAGCCAGTGCATCTTCTGCACCGTTCAAATCAAGCCCCTTTTAATTGCAAGGTAACAGCAATTGTGACTGTCAGTTTAGTAGTCAAATATAGCAATATTATGTGTTTAGAGGAGTTCTGACAACTTTTGGGCCTGGTGCTACTGCACCTGCTGCACCTTTCAAATCATGACGCCGTTGTCTGCAAGGTAACTGCACTTATGGCTTCCTATTTAGTAGTAAAATATAGCAAAGCTCTTGTATATTAACTTTATTTTTAACGTGCAACATCTATCACAACATTTATAATTCGATTAAGTTGAAAAAATCAATCCGATAATGCCTACAAACCGTAAAGAAAGGTACTAATGTATGAATAGGGAATGCCACAAATGTTCTAAGGCTAAAGTATCTGCTTTACACAACTAAGTAATAAAAAGCAAGCATTGAAGTTAGAAGCTGCCTGCTTTTCCCATGGAAGAGATATTATCTTGACAGTGAATGGGGCTTAACAGTGTGAACAGCTTTAGTAGAAGTACTGTAAATGTGCGCAGCCAAAGAAAGTAACATTTAAAAAAAAAAAGGTTATACACAAAAGCAAATGAACACAGTAATTTGGCGATGGGAACTGATAGGAGCCCCCTTTTAAGATATATTAAATACAAGAGATTTCACAAGCACACTGCAAGCGATGTGTAGTCGAAATCTAAAAAGCTATTCATCAATCGTCAGTGTCTTATAAGTGACACTCATGGAGCCGCGAAATTTGAGAGCTAGCACATAAAACGATATTCAATATTGCCGCTGCGACACATACAAAACAACCTGTAATGAACCATCCACTTCAATGGATGACAAAGAATAAGCATGATCTTATCCACACCTCAGCAAGAGGGCTGCAAGTGGCTGGGCTCCATGCTAGCTACATTCTTGGTGAGCGCTGGCTCTACCACTGGGAGCAGGAGGAAAGACTAGCAACAGTGCTACCCGAGTGTAGTGAGCCACCCAGCACCATCACGTCACAGTTACGCAGCACGCAGGTCCGAGGGTTGGGTGCAACCCGAGGGAATAAATAAAGGGCACCTTACCGCTCGAGGTCAGTGCACGCCAGATACTTTAAGAACTGCTTGGGCTCAGACTGTGGGCTAGGGTGGGCCGGACCATCCACAAGGTCCCCAAGGACAAGGGCCCCCACTACATTGGTGACGAGGCGGGCAACACCCAGCTCGTTCGCTAAGTAGCAGAGTAGGCTGCCGCACATCACAGTCGGAGTCCCAGAGCCTGACCCAAAGGCACACATTGGTGCTTCAGCATCTCTCGGCTCCGGCGGGGGTGCTGGTACACACAGGCCATCCTGAGTTCCTGCAAGGAGGCTCGCGTCGGCAGGGGTGCAGTCTCCGTTACGGAGATAGAGCTGCATTCCTGGTGGTGCACAGATGTCGTCCACCAAATTATGGAGGTGGCGTGGCAACCACATTCTTGAAGTAAGGAGGACAGCTGCCCCCCAGAAGAGGTACCATACAGTACACTCTGATATGCACAAATATGGTGTATGCCTGCCTAGCAGGTAGGAGCACCCAATTATCTACTCAGTGCTAGATTTGACAAGTTGACACAAATGAGCGGTGAGTAGAGGTACGCCACTGTGCTGAGGGACTCCAGCCAGCCCAGCAAGCAACACTCGCATCACCTGTTGGTGTACAGACCCTCATACGTACACAGCAGACACATGGCAGAAGCAAACAATGGTAGCAGCGAAAGTGAAGCCACTATGACCGCAAAATCCAAAGGCGAGGCCACAGCGGCGGATGTACAGCCATTATATCAAAGAAGTGTACAGGCACCTGAAGCTGCGCTCCTGCCCTTCAGCCAACTGGAAGACCCTGCGACAGCCGCGCTGTGGTGGTGCCATTCGATAGGCAGACTGACTCATTTCTTTTGTGCCATGCGGGAGACTGATGGCGCCATAAAGCTCTCCCTTATTCTCCACATGGGTGGTGACGAACGATATGACCTTTTTCTGAACCTGCCAAAAACAGGAGATGACTATGATTTTGACGTGACGGTGGCCGCGCTGGATAGACACTTTAATCCACAACTGAATCCGGACTACAAACGTTTCAAACTACGACAGGCCCACCAGCTAGACAGTGAATCCGTGGATGTTATTTGCGCGGCTGCGCAAACAGGCTAGCACATGCACAGCAATAGATAAACAGGACAAAATCAGGGCCCAAGTCATTCAAGACTACAAATCTTTCAAACTTTGCAAACTGATACTATGACAACCTGAAAATCATGCTAGACGAGATCCTAATACTGACAAGATCCCATGAGCTAGGAGGCAGCCGTACCAGGGCTATGGAGTCACTGCTCCACGATCACCACAAAGGCAGAAACAGCGATGATCAAGGCAAAACATGTAGAAGCCATCAGTTGGCGCCCGGCAAAAGCACATGGAGCTAACCCTAACAAGACAAGCAAGAGGTTGTATGGGAGATGTGGAATGACCAACCATCCGCAACATAGGTCCCTGGCTCAAGGAAAAACGTGTCTTATGTGCGGTGAATCCAACCATTTCCCTGTCGCAACTCCAACCCCAGGGCAAGCACCAATAACCGAGGGAAGCAGACATGGAACATCTACAATCTGTCACTGGAGGACCGAGAGGATGATGTCACCTCACCACAAGAAGTTGAAAGGTGTGAACAAGAAGATGACGACAACTAAGACATATTTAACATCTTGTTCATAGGCCAAAATAATCAGAAAAGAAGACCTAACCCATGTGCCAGGTTGAGGTGAATGGAGTACCCATCTCGGCCCTCATCAATATGGGGGCATCAGTCAACGTTGACTCAATTTCTGAAGCTAAATCCTCAGCCAGCAATTATACCCAAAAAGGCCAGAATATATACCTATGGGGTTTCAGACCCCATTCTGCTCCGAGTCGTCGAAGTTGAAGTCACCAGCAGTGACATAAAGACAAAGACCAATTTCCATGTGACGAGAGACAGCACAGGAAACCTGCTGGGGTGCCATACAGCTGAAGATTAAGGGCTAGTCTTTTTCGCTCAACAAGTGCACCAATCGCATGTGGATAGCATTTTGTCTGAATTCCCACAGCTGTTTACAGGGCTGGGGTGCCTGAAGGATGTACAGACAACGCTTCACATTGATGACATAGCGCGGCCAGTAGCCCTGTGGCACCGCCGAGTGCAGTTTCACCTGTGGCTACAAGTAAAGAGGAAATGGAACCAGTTCGAGAAGGATGAAGTCATTGAAAATGTAAGAGGTCAAAACTCCATGGGTATCGCCAGTGGTCATCACACCGAAACCCAAGCAGCCTGGTGCAATAAGGCTCTGCATTGACATGAGACTCCCAAACAAAGCCATTCACCAAGAAAGGCACGATGCCTACCATTGATGAGGTCGGAGCGGATTTGAACAATAACAAATGGTTTTCAAAATTTGACCTAAACTCTGGCTATCACAAACTGGCACTGTAAGAGTCAAGCCAGTATATAACCACATTCTCAACGCATGTGGGACTGCATCGGTGCAGCGCTTGAGCTTCGGAATGGCTTCTGCGTGTCTTCGGCGGCAGAGGTTTTCCAAGACACCCTTAGAGAAACCCTCATCTGGTCTGATTGGCGTAATTAATGTCAGCAATGACATCCTTATCTTTTCAAGCACAATAGAAGACCGTCATGGCCGGCTCAGGGGTACCCTGCACTGCCTGGCAAACTCCACTGGAGCAAATGCCCATTCTATGCCAATGACATAGAATTCTTTAGATAGTTCTGCACGGAAGGCCTCAAAGTACATACCAACAAAATAGAGGCCATCAAGACAGCAGCCATTCTGTGCAACCCCTCTGAGGTCTGCTGTGTTCTTGGACTAGCCAATTACCGCGGTCACTTCGTTCCACAGCTTGCTGCACTGTCGGAACCCCTGAGAGTACTAACAATAAAGGACGTCCAATGGAAGTGGAATGACAAAGCGGCGAAGGCATTCAAAGATGTCAAGAAGGCCCAGCTGTATGACACCACCATGGCGTATTTTGACTCGACAAGGAGGACTGAGCTAATTGCGGATGAGATTCTGGTCTGATTCGGAGCAGTGCTGCTACAGATGAAGAGGGAAGGTGAATGGGTCCCCATAGCGTATGTGTGCAGAGCAGTAACAGCTGTGGAGACTCTTTAGGCACAGATAAAGAGATAGGTTATAGCCATTCGATGGGCCTGCAAACACTTTCAAATTTATCTATGAGGGCAAAGATTCCAAATGGTGACCAACCACAAGCCTCTAGGGCATTTGCTTGCTGGAATGGCCCACAATGGGCCACCAAGAATTGAAAGGTGGGCCATCCATTTACAGCAGTACTCATTAAAGTGACCTGTCGACCCACGGGTCAACATCCCTGCAGACTATCGCGAGATCCTGTGATGGTAAAGGTAGCCATGGCCCAAGACGACGAACCGGGAACAGAAGATTTTGTGAGGATGATCACAGAAACAGTATGTCCTGAGCACTATCTCTAACTGAAATAGCCAAGCACACCCAAGAAGACACATCACTGCAGAAAATGAGGACATTGGGGGCGGAACTTCCTCGATGGTACAGGCGGATTAATATCTGTAGAACAAGAAGCGCAGACCCAACTATGGCAATGCCGGAATGAACTCAGTGGAAGTGAGGAGGGACTCGTGCTGAGGGGTCGCCAGATCGTCATCCCCTGCAGTTGGGTTTGAGAATTGTAGAGCTGGCACACCAAGGCGGCGCCAAGACGAAAGCTCATCTGAGGAGCAAGATGTGGTTTCTCGGCATGGATCGTCTGGTGGGGAAAAAATGAAGACGTCATTCTTGCATTATCATGGGAGGTGAGCCTCCCGTCGCACTGGTTATCAGCAAGAGTGCCTGCAATTAGCCCTGGTTGTCCATCAGCATGGACTTCAGCAGTTTCCCCGACAGCCGAATAACGCATGTCATGATGGACAGCTACTCCAAATTCCCTGCCGTGGAGTTGATTTGCTTGACAGCATTTGATTGCATAAGACCTGCCCTCGAGAAAGTGTTCGCACGTTTAGGATTACCGGAGGTGATCAAGACCGACAAAGTACCTTCCATTCAAGGTCAAGAATTCAGGGAGTATCTCCACCAGCTGAACATCAAACACCGATGCATCACTACCCTGTGGCCTCAAGCCAATGGGGAGTTTGAGCGCTTCATGAGGACACTAAACAAGGCTCTGAGAATTAGAGCAGACCGGAGAGTGTAGCCTGTACCAATTCCTATGCGCATACCAGCAAACGTCCCACAGCATGCAGGGTGTGCCCCAAGCAACCGTTTAATGAAAAGGGCAGCAATGACGTTCTGCCTGCTGGACTCAACTGTCAACCCATGATCCGAGAAGGACACGCTGTGTTGTAAGGGAGGATAGGCACTTGTAGGCAAATATCCAGGTAGCCAGTTACACAGGTAGTAAGAAACAGATTTATTAAATAATATAAGTCTTAGGTTACAAGTAAGATGGTAAATAGTAAATAGTAGCCCCACCAGGAACAGCATCCTTGCTACTCAGCCCACTCTCTCCAACTGACATTCACCCACGCCAGGAACTCACCAGCATTCCAATATATCACACTCACGCTGGCTGGGCAGCAGGGAACTGGTAACCAGGGAGAGGATGCTTAGCAACAATTCAAGTCACAAGACAAATCATTACTTAAACAGGACTCAGGATGGAAATAAATGATCAAACAGTCCTCTAACATCAGACACATTAATAATCACACCATGTAATCCTATGTGGGACTTAGGGAAAAAATATTGCCTCTAAAGACATTCACATCACTGGGGTGCAACACCCACACTTACTCACTTCTGCAACGCGGTATAAGATTGAGGTGCAACATTTGAATCACTGGGATGCAACACCCACACTCTACACGTCTCCCAACCCCTTAGGGCAGACACATCAAAACATTAGGTTACAAGACCCTACTCAGAGTACACAACTCTACCACGAAACACCAGGGTACACGACCCAAAGTTAGAGTACATGACTCTACAATGTAACACCAGGGTACACAACACCAAAAACTCAACATTAGGGTACATGACCAAACAACATAACACTAGGGTACACGACCCTTAACATTAGGGTGCACAACCCCACAACATACACTAGGGTATACAACCCTGAACACCATTCTCCTTCACACATGCCACACACATTACAGGACATGGGGTAAAAAAGAAACATAGAACCCAAATCAAGCATGGCTTGATAAACACATGCAGCAAATTAAGAGCAGCATCCAAAAAGAACCTCTAAAGAATACTGAACATTTGAAAAATATACTCATGCAGCACATTCAGACCAGCATTTAACATACTTAGGAGCAATTTTAGCATGGCATAAATGACAATACACTCAGACAGCAAAATCAGCATGGCCATGCATACACCAACCTACTGAGGATTCTAAAAATGTACACATGCAGCAAATCCAGACTTGCGTAAAAGAAAATACACTTAGACAGAAAATTTATCATGGCATAGATAAAAAACACGGCAGCAAATTAAGAACAACACTCAGAGATAAACTGGCATGGCATTATAAACACAATTAAGATGACCCAGAACTATATCCAGCAATCACACTTAAAGCCCCCGGTGAGATACCTCTCACCCGAAAATCCCTCTCAAATTCCAATTTTTTGGAGCTGAACCAATTCTGCGCTTTCAACATGGCATGGCAGTAACAAAATTTGACATTTTATGCATTTCCACTCTCAATTCCTGCATACTCTAATGACAAGTGGAATTATTGGTAACGTAAGAAAAAATGTAACCAGAATATGGAAACTAAACCAGTTCCAGTATTGATCAGCACCTAGACCTTAAAGTCTTTGATTACAGCCGCTAGGAATGCGCGGGTACACCCCTCTCCAATTCCAGTTAGTGCCGTTGTTCCACGTCTTGTCAAACTTGGCGGGAGTGTGCCGTTCCCAACCTCCGATAAGAACTGCTTAAAATGTGCTGACTCGTTTCTTTCCTTGCCAGTACCCCACTGGCCAAGGATCCGCTGATAAATGTCCTTAAGTAAATGGCGCAGGCGTGCATATGACGTTGTGTGCACGTCACATATTCCATCGTCAGAAAGCGCCGATAGGGAGACTACAGTCAGCACGTTTGTCTGGGTAACGCAATGGCAGTGACGCGAAGGCAAATGCCTTTAATGACATCAGCTTCAGTGTGCATTCTACCTTGCTCCTGGAATTCAAGGGAGGAGTGCACGTACCACACCTCTCTCAGCTCTGCATGAGTTACGCACTCTCCTTCTCGGGTACTCCGCCACTATGCCAGTTACTCACCTGTAAAGGTATGGATTACAGGAAACAAAAGCCACTTGTAAAGAAATCCAGAGATCGTTATCTTTGTTGAAATTGATTTATTCTTCTGTCTTGAAAGGAAGTCACTGGAGCACGTCTGTTGCGGTAGAAATCCAACTGCTGAACAAGTTCTCCAGTTTGGAATCATCTACCGCAACAGAGGCACGACACGAGCGCTCCTTGAAAGTAAACATACTTTCAATAAGCGCACGCCACAGAACAGAGAATATACAGAAGAGAACTGACATCACAGAATACAAGTTACATCATCTACTTACGTACTCTACATCATCTCCCTTTTTTCAATAAAAGAAAACAAGCTGTCAACATAGGAAAAAACTAAGACAAATAAAAATCCTTACATTTTGCAGGGAATGAACAGTTCCTTGTAGGTGTGAATGATACAGATGTTGTGGGTGTGGAAGAATCATAATTGATCTGTGAATCCGATACTTGGGAAGTGGATCGAGTTGGGCTGCAAAGAGCAGTTTGAATGGATCGCGTGTAAGAACAGTCAGAAGGTAGGCCAATGGGGAAATGAGAACTTTGAAAGGATTGTGTGTGAGAATTGTCAGAAGGTGAGCCAATGGGGAAATGAGAACAACCAGATGAATCAAAGGAGTGTTTAGTCATCCTAATTCTATTAGCTTGTTCAGGGGAAAGTTCAACTATAGCTCTTTTATTCCACCACCCCTTTTTATCCAAAAAAACTGACCCCTTTGCAACTTTTAGAATTTGTGTGGGCAAAGAAAATTTCGAAACACCTTTACTAACTCTACATGGATTTTTGATCATCACCCAATCACCAACTTTGAATGTATGTACAACATGTTTAACTACAGAATCAAAATTTCTTCTTTGTGCTTCCTGTTGCACCAAGACATTTCTTCTAAGAATATGCTTATCATTACAGGCTAAACAATTTCTGTCTTTACTTGAAAGACCTTTTATCCAAAATGGGCAAATGTTCCCATTAGGATTCCTTCTTTTCAGTAATCTAAATGGAGAAATGCCCGTAGTGGAATGAGGGGTAACAATGTATGACCAAATCTTTTTTCTTAGAAAGTCTTCCACATCAACATTGGTAGAAATAGCAGACTGAATACCCTCCTTAATAAATCTATTCATTCTCTCAATAAGACCGTTCGAGGAAGGAGAATACAATGCAACCCTTAGATGCTTAGGTGCCGATTCTGATCCTGGAAAAACCGGGTACGAACCGTCGGTCGGAGCTTTTTCTCCGTCCGACTCGTACCCGGGAAAAAAACATTACAAACATGGAAGTATGATTCGCACGGAAACACCATTTCCGTACGAGTCGTACAAAACACCGACCGACGAAAATATACATACAAATGTGATCCGGGGAAAGCGCTGACGTGACGTCGGGACGCTTCCAGGCAGCGTTTCACGAACCAGGAAGTACGAACCGCACCGACGTCACCCCGCACGGATAAAATTCTCCGCCTGACAAAAACTGCCGGGAAATCAGGACGACGTGCGCAAGGAGCACCTGTACGCGACGGACAGCCATGGACCCGAACCTACGTGTCATCCCAGCCCTCATAGCAGTCCACCTGCTCTACAGGAACCGACGCAGACGCCGCAGAAGGTCAGAACAACACCCAGGGGCAAAGGGGGGGGGGCAGGGGCAGGACACAAAACCCCCACACAAGTCACAAATCATACATGCCCTGGACATACCTGACCTTCAGGGCCTGGTCACTTCGAGGGGGTGGGGGCGTGTCCAGCAACGGAAGTGGATGTACACGCGAACCGGCAACACAACAAGTCCGGTACGTACCGTACCCACGCCTTAAGAGCGTGGGTACGAGTCGTACCACGCCCACCCCTACATCACCCCAATAATGGCGGTACGGCCGTACCCATGTTCCAAAGGCCTGGGTACGGGCCGCACCCCCACCCGTGTATGTACGGCGCGTACCAACACCCCAACAGTGCATGTACGGACCGTACCCCCACCAGTGTATGTAGGGACCGTACCCACACCCGCGTATGTATGGAGCGTACCCCCACCCCAACAGTGTATGTACGGACCGTACCCCCACCCGTGTATGCATGGAGCGTACCCAGACCCGCGTATGTTCGGAGCGTACCCCCACCCGTGTATGTAGGGACCGTACCCACACCCACGTACATATGGAGCGTACCCCCACCCCAACAGTGTATGTACGGACCATACCCCCACCCGTGTATGCATGGAGCGTACCCAAACCCGTGTACGTATGGAGCGTACCCCCACCCCAACAGTGTATGTACGGACCGTACCCCCACCCGTGTATGCATGGAGCGTACCCAGACCCGCGTATGTTCGGAGCGTACCCACACCTGTGTATGTACGGACCGTACCCACACCCACGTACATATGGAGCGTACCCCCACCCCAACAGTGTATGTACGGACCATACCCCCACCCGTGTATGCATGGAGCGTACCCAAACCCGTGTACGTATGGAGCGTACCCCCACCCCAACAGTGTATGTACGGACCGTACCCCCACCCGTGTATGCATGGAGCGTACCCAGACCCGCGTATGTTCGGAGCGTACCCCCACCCTTGTATGTACAGACCGTGCCCACACCCGCGTACGTATGGAGCGTACCCCCACCCCAACAGTGTATGTACGGACCGTACCCCCACCCGTGTATGCATGGAGCGTACCCAGACCCGCGTATGTTCGGAGCGTACCCCCACCCGTGTATGTACGGACCGTACCCCCACCCGTGTATGCATGGAGCGTACCCAGACCCGCGTATGTTCGGAGCGAATCCCCACCCGTGTATGTACGGACCGTACCCACACCCGTGTACGTATGGAGCGTGCCCCCACCCCAACAGTGTATGTATGGAGCAAACCCCCACCCCAACAGTGTATGTACGGACCGTACCCCCACCCGTGTATGTATGGAGCGTACATGGCCAGACACAGGAGGGGTGTGTGCAGAGTCCTCCCAGCAGTGCCCAGACACAGGAGGGGTGTGTGCCTATCATTCCCAGCAGTGCCCAGACACAGGAGGGGTGTGTGCAGAGTCCTCCCAGCAGTGCCCAGACACAGGAGGGGTGTGTGCCTATCATTCCCAGCAGTGCCCAGACGCAGGAGGGGTGTGTGCAGAGTCCTCCCAGCAGTGCCCAGACATAGGAGGGGTGTGTGCAGAGTCCTCCCAGCAGTGCCCAGACGCAGGAGGGGTGTGTGCAGAGTCCTCCCAGCAGTGCCCAGACACAGGAGGGGTGTGTGCCGATCATTCCCAGCAGTGCCCAGACACAGGAGGGGTGTGTGCAGAGTCCTCCCAGCAGTGCCCAGACACAGGAGGGGTGTGTGCCTATCATTCCCAGCAGTGCCCAGACGCAGGAGGGGTGGGTGCAGAGTCCTCCCAGCAGTGCCCAGACATAGGAGGGGTGTGTGCAGAGTCTTCCCAGCAGTGCCCAGACATAGGAGGGGTGGGTGCAGAGTCCTCCCAGCAGTGCCCAGACGCAGGAGGGGTGTGTGCAGAGTCCTCCCAGCAGTGCCCAGACGCAGGAGGGGTGTGTGCAGAGTCCTCCCAGCAGTGCCCAGACGCAGGAGGGGTGTGTGCAGAGTCCTCCCAGCAGTGCCCAGACGCAGAAGGGGTGTGTGCAGAGTCCTCCCAGCAGTGCCCAGACACAGGAGGGGTGTGTGCAGAGTCCTCCCAGCAGTGCCCAGACAAAGGAGGGGTGTGTGCCTATCATTCCCAGCAGTGCCCAGACACAGGAGGGGTGTGTGCCTATCATTCCCAGCAGGGCCCAGACACAGGAGGGGTGTGTGCAGAGTCCTCCCAGCAGTGCCCAGACACAGGAGGGGTGTGTGCCTATCATTCCCAGCAGTGCCCAGACGCAGGAGGGGTGTGTGCAGAGTCCTCCCAGCAGTGCCCAGACACCGGAGGGGTGGGTGCAGAGTCCTCCCAGCAGTGCCCAGACGCAGGAGGGTTGGGTGCAGAGTCCTCCCAGCAGTGCCCAGACGCAGGAGGGGTGGGTGCAGAGTCCTCCCAGCAGTGCCCAGACATAGGAGGGGTGTGTGCAGAGTCCTCCCAGCAGTGCCCAGACATAGGAGGGGTGTGTGCAGAGTCCTCCCAGCAGTGCCCAGACACAGGAGGGGTGTGTGCCTATCATTCCCAGCAGTGCCCAGACGCAGGAGGGGTGTGTGCAGAGTCCTCCCAGCAGTGCCCAGACACAGGAGGGGTGTGTGCCTATCATTCCCAGCAGTGCCCAGACGCAGGAGGGGTGTGTGCAGAGTCCTCCCAGCAGTGCCCAGACACAGGAGGGGTGGGTGCAGAGTCCTCCCAGCAGTGCCCAGACACAGGAGGGGTGGGTGCAGAGTCCTCCCAGCAGTGCCCAGACGCAGGAGGGGTGTGTGCCTATCATTCCCGGCAGTGCCCAGACGCAGGAGGGGTGTGTGCAGAGTCCTCCCAGCAGTGCCCAGACATAGGAGGGGTGTGTGCAGAGTCCTCCCAGCAGTGCCCAGACGCAGGAGGGGTGTGTGCAGAGTCCTCCCAGCAGTGCCCAGACACAGGAGGGGTGTGTGCCGATCATTCCCAGCAGTGCCCAGACACAGGAGGGGTGTGTGCAGAGTCCTCCCAGCAGTGCCCAGACACAGGAGGGGTGTGTGCCTATCATTCCCAGCAATGCCCAGACGCAGGAGGGGTGGGTGCAGAGTCCTCCCAGCAGTGCCCAGACATAGGAGGGGTGTGTGCAGAGTCCTCCCAGCAGTGCCCAGACGCAGGAGGGGTGTGTGCAGAGTCCTCCCAGCAGTGCCCAGACGCAGGAGGGGTGTGTGCAGAGTCCTCCCAGCAGTGCCCAGACACAGGAGGGGTGTGTGCCTATCATTCCCAGCAGTGCCCAGACGCAGGAGGGGTGTGTGCAGAGTCCTCCCAGCAGTGCCCAGACGCAGAAGGGGTGTGTGCCTATCATTCCCAGCAGTGCCCAGACGCAGGAGGGGTGTGTGCAGAGTCCTCCCAGCAGTGCACAGACGCAGGAGGGGTGTGTGCAGAGTCCTCCCAGCAGTGCCCAGACACAGGAGGGGTGTGTGCCTATCATTCCCAGCAGTTCCCAGACACAGGCGGGGTGTGTGCCTATCATTCCCAGCAAGGCCCAGACACAGGAGAGGTGTGTGCAGAGTCCTCCCAGCAGTGCCCAGACACAGGAGGGGTGTGTGCCTATCATTCCCAGCAGTGCCCAGACGCAGGAGGGGTGTGTGCAGAGTCCTCCCAGCAGTGCCCAGACACAGGAGGGGTGGGTGCAGAGTCCTCCCAGCAGTGCCCAGACGCAGGAGTGGTGGGTGCAGAGTCCTCCCAGCAGTGTCCAAACGCAGGAGGGGTGGGTGCAGAGTCCTCCCAGCAGTGCCCAGACATAGGAGGGGTGTGTGCAGAGTCCTCCCAGCAGTGCCCAGACACAGGAGGGGTGTGTGCCTATCATTTCCAGCAGTGCCCAGACGCAGGAGGGGTGTGTGCAGAGTCCTCCCAGCAGTGCCCAGACGCAGGAGGTGTGGGTGCAGAGTCCTCCCAGCAGTGCCCAGACATAGGAGGGGTGTGTGCAGAGTCCTCCCAGCAGTGCCCAGACACAGGAGGGGTGTGTGCCTATCATTCCCAGCAGTGCCCAGACGCAGGAGGGGTGTGTGCCTATCATTCCCAGCAGTGCCCAGACGCAGGAGGGTTGTGTGCAGAGTCCTCCCAGCAGTGCCGAGACGCAGGAGGGGTGGGTGCAGAGTCCTCCCAGCAGTGCCCAGACGCAGGAGGGGTGGGTGCAGAGTCCTCCCAGCAGTGCCCAGACGCAGGAGGGGTGGGTGCAGAGTCCTCCCAGCAGTGCCCAGACGCAGGAGGGGTGTGTGCAGAGTCCTCCCAGCAGTGCCCAGACGCAGGAGGGGTGGGTGCAGAGGCCTCCAGCAGTGCCCATGGAAAGAAAAAGGGTGGAGTACCCACAGATCCAATTGCCACAATTGTCAGTCAGGTGCACAAAGACCCTGCAGTACATGTAACACATGTGTGCGAGGCTGGGAGTACACATATGCATACTGCCTAAAAGGGAACATGTCCACATGAAGTCATGTCAACAGACTACATACACAAGTACAGTGATCACCAAGGATGCCACGAATGATGCAGGTGGAGACATCGCTCTGCATGCATGGCCAAAGTTGAAGGGGTCCGTCACACACCCAGCTAATGTAGACACAGCTCAGCGCAACATATTGGAAACACCCTGCAGGAAAGATGTCAGGGTACACAGAGGAAGGAACACACCTTGGGACAATTTCACCATGCAGTAACTGCTTACATGAACAAAGAAACTTAGCTAACACCTTGTGATGGCACACAGATACCAGGGTCCCCCCTATGACCAGCACACCACTACATTTCCCACACACCCAACACATGATCGCCACCCAAAATCATGGAGCAGCCCCACCAACAACAATACCACAAAAGCAGTAGTGTTCTAAGGGAAAAAAATGGCTTTATTCAGCAGTATCAAAAAATCTTTGTGTGGATAAAGTTCAATATTTACAAAGCCCATAGGGCAGTCCATTAGTCACAGCTGGATGGGGGACACAGTGGGACGCGTGTCCCCTAGCTTGCCTGCACAGTTCAGACCACCCTGTCTTCCACAGGGGGGGGGCATCATGTGGGGGGGAAGGACCAGGCACCACAGGGACAGGAGGGGCAAGGGCAGGCGATGTGGGTGCAGGGACGGAGGACTCCACCACAGGGGGTGGGGCAGCACCAAAGGAGGTGGTGAGGATGGCGCTGCACACGTCAGCAAGGTCCCCCAGCGTATCCCCTGCACCCGAAGGAACCACAGGCCCCAAGGAGGGGGGGGGGCAGAGGAATGGGTCTCAGCGCCACTGGGGGAGGGTGTGGACAGGGGGGGGCACTCAACTTCCCTGGCCGGGGATTCCTTTGCCCGCTTGCTAGGTTGTGTCACTGTTGGGCTCAGGGACAGAGCGGTCATGAAGGAATCTTTGCTGGATTCGTGGCCAGGAGAGCTGAGGGGAGTGGATTTGGAGGGAGTGGATTTTGCGGAATGTGGACTCCCACTCTGGCTGCGTGACTTATGTTTGCCCCCCCGACCCAGTGGGTGTGCCTACCTCACCCTGTGTGTGCGTGCCAGGAGGTGTGCGCTTGCCCTGCCCTGCTGGTGTGGTGCCTGTGTCTGGTGGGGTGCGTGCATGCTGACGTCTGGGTGTACGTGGGACAGGCATGGGAGTGGGAAGTGTGGATGGGGCAGGGGTAGGGGGTGGGACGTAGCGCTGCAGGAGACCCACTGCTGCAGTCAGTGTCGAGTCTATGGACCTCAGCAAGTTGCGTTGGTCAGACTGCGCGGCTGAAATGCCCTCCAAGTATGCCTCCATCTGGTTCAGCACTTGGCTGTGGCCATGGAGGACATTAAGCGTCGCAGTCTGACCAACCCGCAACTGCCGCAGGATGTCCACAGACTCGGCATTGGTGGCAGCAGTGGAGACAGGGGCAGGGGGTGCGGTGCCTGGCAAGAAGGAGACACGTGCTGACCGAGCACGGCGGGAAGGGACACGAGCAAGTGGGAGGCCGGTGATCGGAATGGAGGGGGCGGGTAGTGATGGAGTGCTGGTGTCAGCTGTGGGACCAGCCACCGCCCCCTCGGAGTGCTCAGCCTCGGACCCGTCTGCGTCATAGTCGGTGGTGGATTGACTGGACAGGTCCTCCGCTGCACTCCCGTCGGCCTCCGTGCCACTCGATGTGCCAGACATCTCTGCACTGCTGGCACTGGTGCTCGCTCCCTCCGCACGGTCCGTGCCAGTGTCTCCCCCGGTGTCCCCCGATGATGCTGTGAGCAAGGTGAAGAGACAGGAAATAATCAGACACCTGTATACATATGTCACATGAGTCAAATCCACATAGGTCACAGTGCATAGCCTGAAAAGCAACATGAGTAACATCTACAATACAAGGCACATATGTAGGCCCTGCAACACACAGTTGGTTGACCCACCATGGCACTGACCAACTATGGAGAGCCTGACACAATAGCAAATAACATGATATGGATTTGGACAGAGGAGCCAGGCACTGGGGACAATCCAGCACAGCATCTGCAGCACACAGCGTTGGCGTAAAAAGGGATGAGCAGGAACCATGTCTATTAACTGTAGGCACATGCTGCAAAGGCAATACTTAAAAACATGTCCAACATTAATGGGTCACTGCACCTTGAGTGTATGTCCAGACAAACATCACACACTGGCCAGACCTAGCAAGGAGACTTCAGGTCTAGACATGTAGGCCTTGCCCGCACCAACCACCCCCTACATGAGACAATTTATTGAGACACAGGAAGCACTTACATCTCTTAGTCAGGAATAAAAACACATGGCCTGCAAGAAATCCTGATTGGACACCAAATACCCCTGGTGCGCCGGCACAAATACATCATCTACAAATGGCCATCATCAGATCATTTTACCAAGACACACAGGCACTGGCCCCCGTGAGTATGAACAAGGGACATTTGGTCAGCCTGTACAGTGGACACATGTAGCAGAGTTTACGTAGACACAAATGGTGCCAGGGTACAATGGCACAGAGCACAGCCTATGCTGTAGACACAGAGATTGTCGGCATTTTTGGATTACACACATGATACCTAGGAAAAGATGCCCCAGGGGACAGTAGTGGCCACACTACTCCATGGTCCTGAATAGTAATGACTGCAACACAAGCCACCATCCCTGCACTCTGCATATCTCACACTCATGCACATCATGTCACAGGCCACAAAATAGGACATGCATGCTGTAAAGCAATACACTTTTGAGACACACTCCTATGTCTGGACTCAGCATCAGTGACAACTGACATGGACCCCACAAGTACTGAACTGGACAGGGCACAGGCAAGGTCCCAAAACCTGTTACACACCACCCCCACACATGAAGCTGCAAGCATTGGGCACATCGATAAACTGGCAGCCTAGATAACCTTGTGCAAGTGTGACTACACACAGACCAGGGTACACATGCCAAGGAGGGGAAGGGAGGAAGGACAGCACCGCTACACTTTGGGGACCAGGAACTGCACTGCACATGTAAACCCTGGCAGTGTATCCATGCAACTGTGCCCTTACAAATGCTGGTGACACACAACAAACACACATGTACCTACCCCCTTCCTGCTGCTGCTTTTCCCGTAAGCGCCTGTCCATGTCAGGGAAGACGACCGCCAGCACACGCTTGTGGATGTAGGTCAGACGGCGGCGCCCATGGTTCTTTTGGCTCACAGGTGAGTCCCCCAGCAGGACCCGTGCGATCCTCCGCGTCCAGCACCGGATATCCTGCCAGCGTTTCCTCACCTGGGCTAGGCACCGCTTTCGACCATCCGTCTGTCTCACGGCACTGACGGCGTCCTTCCAGATCTGCTCCTTGGCACAGGCGCCTACCTGTGAGGATGAAAATGTGAGACAACATCAATACACCTGCGACATGTCACAGAGACACACATTAGAACAATTTGGCTGGTTTTAACAGGGCATAGAATGCATCAAACTCATTACACCTGTGTCATAGGGACACTCTCCTCTGTGGAAGGCAAAAAGCACTAGGTGGCATTGTAGAGTACACAGGTGGCATGAGGGGTACGACACAATCAATCATCCAGGCTCACACTGTGCATCACAAGCGACACCAGGATTATGTGCAGCACCTCAAAGCAGTCACATGCCACAGGCCACTGAGGCGCCCTCAGCAGAGTACACAGACACACACAGCCACAGGACAATCACCTGCCATTGACAACTGCAGCTACACACCTCACTCTGCACATGTGCCACTAGACTGGGGGGTGTCACAGGTGTGGGGCTGGCCCATCACCGCAGACACACAGAACTGCTCCCTGCTCACATCAGATGGGCAGGGTATATCCATCCCTCATGCATCTGGGGTGCTACACTCCACATATGCACTCACCCACATGACAGGGGACTTACACACACACACCAATGTCCAGGGGACAAACACATCATTTGGACACTCTCAGCACATGTACACTAAACAAACACACGTCTGTGGGTACTGCCACCTGTCACACTGGGGGGGACCACAGATTCACATAAGGACTGTAGTAACAACATTCCCAGGAGGATTAGACAGGCAGAATGTGTAATGCCACATGCAGTTATTGTCACAGTACACACAATGCAAGTGAGGAGAGCAGACATGCACCACAGCATGCTCTGGCTGCGAGACATTAGGCATTCCCCCACCCGGGACCCACCCTACAGTACATTGCATGTGTGTTACACCTGGACACAATGGCAGAAGTCACAGTCACAAAAAAGGGGCACAGTCTTTGCTAGTGGACTCAGCACTCACCTGAACCCCTGGTCGACCATACAGCATGGGGTACTGTGGGAGGATCACATCCAGCAGGGCTTGGTTCTCCTCCTGGGTGAAAGGCTGGGCCCTCTCCACAGACCTGGACATGGTGCCAGAGGATTCACGAGCAGCAGCAGTGTAGTTGAATCAAAGGATGTGCAGGCAAGTGCTCTCTCATGGGACCTGGCTGCCTTATATCTACCTTGCTGCCCTGTTTCATTCACAGGAGTACAGAGTGATTGGTCACTCACATTTGCATCCTATGTTTCCTCCAATCCCTTTAAACCTACCACAGTCAGTGGCTTTGCTCTTTTTTTTTATTGAGCATGATGTCAACTCAACAACCACTTTGCAACAATGTAGATTCTTTCAAACCGACTTTAGCTGGGCACCTGATGAAAAAAATTCAAACTTTAAACTCGGTCTCCATGACAACCAGCATGCATGTAGGGCTTTATACTTGACCCTCAGGTGTCCCCTATGTAATTTGGACATTCACACACAGGTACGGTGAGTTCCAGGGCCCTAAGGCACCCCAAATGCATAGAAACTGCCTGTACACGCGCGTGTATGGGGCGTATCACTATGGGCACGCATACGCGAGCAAACCCATAGTGAAACGGCCCGTACACGCGCGTGTACGGGCCGTTTCAATATGGCTTTGCTCGCGTATGCGTACCCATAGTGATACGCCCCATACACGCGCGTGTACGGGCCGTTTCACTATGGCTTTGCGCGCGTATGCATACCCATAGTGATACGCCCCGTACACGCATGTGTACGGGCCGTTTCACTATGGCTTTGCTCGCGTATGCGTACCCATAGTGATACGTCCCGTACACACGCGTGTACGGGCCGTTTCACTATGGCTTTGCGCACGTATGCGTACCCATAGTGATACGCCCCGTACACGCGCGTGTATGGGCCGTTTCACTATGGCTTTGCGCGCGTATGCGTACCCATAGTGATACGCCCCGTACACGCGCGTGTACGGGCCGTGTCACTATGGCTTTGCTCGCGTATGCGTACCCATAGTGATACGCCCCGTACACGCACGTGTACGGGCCGTTTCACTATGGCTTTGCTCGCGTATGCGTACCCATAGTGATACGCCCCGTACACACGCGTGTACGGGCCGTTTATCTATGGGTAGGCCTACGGCAGCACTCCCATAGTGATGGGGAACGTATACACGCCCTCCGAGCGCATGTACGGTGCATTCCACACCTGACAGTGGTGACAGGCAGCACACAGAAAGGAACAGAGCTGACATACTTGTCCAAGGCTGGACATCAAGGCATTGTCTGTGCAGTACTACATGTGTGGGGCACAGGTGTGTCAGGCTGTAATGTGGCACATTACTCCTGAGTTGTGAAGGCAATAGATGTATGATGAGATGTGTACAGATGTCATGTGTGATGGTGGACTATGTGCCAGACATCCCCTTCACTCCTTTGACATGTGTGCATGTAGTACAGAACACTTGTGAAAAGCGTCACTGCCATGGCACAGTCAACAACACACGCAACTGTCCCCTGATGCCAGCTACAGAGTTTTTCACACCTGACATGTGACTACCCTGCGTTGCACGATGTGACTATGTCATGTATGTGTCGTGTGTTCCCATTAGCTTGCTGTAGGTGTTTGGTCAAATGCATCTGCAGTTGCGGCAACCAACATGTGTCTGTGTGTAGATGGCCATGGCACAGTGTTACGCATACCACGCCACATGTGGAATCCGACGTAAGGTGTGTGTGTATGCATCGACACGGAGTTTCAAAACAAGGACATATCTGCATACTCTCAATGTATGTGGGATCAGTCTTGACATGTAATCCTTCATGGCAAGGTGTGTGGTCTGTCCTTTTTCCATTACATGTGACCTGTGCCTCTAGTGTCTGTACAATAAACATCCTTCCTCTGCACATATTTGGTTGTCTGTAACTCCTGTAATGCGTCTGCCTGCTCACTTACACTGGCCCACAGCTAGTTTCATGGCATGGCATTATGAGGTTGAGAATACACGTTTGGAGCTGTCTCTTGGTAGGAGTGTCACATGGCTGCCATACGTGTCCAGGGCATATTGCACAGACCTGACTCTGTATGTAGCATATGTGTATTGCCTGTTGACCATGTGCTGAGTACATTGACATTGGTGGTGTACTGTACTCACTCTTCGTTGTCCCTTCTAATTCACTGCAGGGCTCCGCCTCTCCCTCGAGCAATTCCGGACTTGGCTGACATGCAGGAAAATGACTGTATACGCCGCTACTGCTTCCCCCAACGTTTGATTGAGGACTTGACGACACGGCTGGCAGCACACCTCCAACCGCTACACAGGTATCCTGGTGCATTGACACCCAAGGTGAAGGTGATGGCAGCCCTACATTTCTTGGCCACGGGTACCTTTCAACATACCATTGCCCATGTGGGTGGGATGTCCCAAACCATGTTAAGCCGTGTTCTGCATGATTTTTTTAGAGGCCATGTTGAAGCACCTTGATGAGTTCATAAAATTCCCAACTCCTGAGCAGTTGACAGCTGTCAAGCGTGAGTTCTATGCCCTGGGAGGGATGCCCCATGTCATTGGGTCCATAGATGGAACACATGTGGCTTTGGTACCACTACAGGCACAGGAGGTAGCCTTCCGTAACCGCAAGCATTACCACTCCATTAATGCCCTTGCGGTGTGTCTTGCCAACATGGTGATTTCACATGTCTGTGCTCGTTTTCCAGGATCAGCACACGATGCGTACATCATGAGGTGTAGCAGGGTGCCTGAAATGATGCTGCAGCTGCGCAACGAACGAGCATGCATTGTTGGTGGGTATACTCTGCCAGTCCTGTATTTAAAGTCATCTTCCTGTCTTACTGCTTCTCCTGACCCACTCTTGTCCATGATGTTTCCATGTAGGGGACGCTGGCTATCCCAATATGCCATGGCTGATCACGCCTCTCAGCAACCCCAGCACGGCTGTCGATCACCGCTACAACAACGCCCGTGGGCGGACTCGGCGAGTGATAGAGAGGACGTTTGGCCTCCTGAAGAGCCGATTCCGTTGCCTCCACAAGACCGGTGGCGCACTCCCATATGCACCGTTGAAGGTCTGCAAGATATTCCTCGTGTGCTGCATGCTGCACAACATGGCAGTGGAGATAGCTGTGCCACTCATCCTGGATCCAGATGAGCAGGACCATCCACCCGTGGAGGATGAAGGGCTTGGGCACGAGGCAAGTGATGTGGAGGAGGAGGCGGAGGAGGACATGCGGAGTCGGCTCATACACGACTTCTTTGCTTAGTGGTGAGTTCCAGTGTCTGAGTGTGCACGCATTGGGCTGTGTGTGGCATGTGTTGCAATGTGTGTGTTCATCTGCATGTCTTCCAAGTGAGTCTGAGGTGTGTTTGGATGTGTCACTCGAGTGATGGTGCAATAGAAGAATGTTTTTCCAGAGTCATCATGGTCACCTAGCATGTTGACAACATAATACGTGTCGAGTACATGCACATGCATGCAGATGTACTTCTTTTGGCTGACTTCTGGTGTCTCCCCCATCCACAGGTACTTGCGCATGCTGTCTGCTGGTGGCATTGTTGTGCTCCTGCTATTCCTCATGATCACAGCAACATGTGCTGAATCAGCGTTACATGCACGGACAAGTTTGAAAATCTCCTTCGGTAAGGGATGCAGCACGGATTTTTGGGAGTGGTATTTGTTTTGAATGTGTGTGCACTGCTCCTGTTCATGTTTGGTTACTTTGCATACATGTAGAATCACCATGGGGCACATGACCTGGAGCAGAATTCACCTGAATTGATGGTCAGACTTGGTGACAGTCATCTGTAATGGGATTGTGATGGAGCCATCAATGTGTGTGACACTGGCCTCGGAAACATACGGGTTGCACCGGGTTGACATGGTGTGTGAATTCCCCATTAGGGGCTCAATGGTGTATAGCAGGCTCTCCGTGAGCAGCAGGGGGTGTTTAGCTGTCACCCGTCACTTGTGTGCCAGTGCCATGGATTTCCAGCATCTGTGGTGCTAAGGGGGGTGCCAGTGTTGGTCCCACGTCTTCATCCACATGACCTGTGTATGTGTAGACAGAGTTGCATTAGCATTCCGACACACATGACTAATAAAAGTGTCCCTCTGCCTCCAAGGTGCCTCATCTCTGTCAATGGTGGTCTGTTGCCAATGTGCATGCGGCATGTCTGGCATTGTTCTCAGAGAGGGTGCATATGAGTCTATGTGTAGAGTAGCAAGATGCAAGCTGTTTGTCAGGGATTAGATTCTGTATTGTGCATGATGTCCATGGCTGTGTAGGTTTTGTGGCCTGTCAGTCTCCACGACGGCCACTGTGCCGCATGTGAATCCATTGTGTGTGTGTGTGCCATGTTGAACCAGACATTCCTTCCTTGACATGCACCTTTTGCATGGTTCCTTCCTGAGATCCTTGTCTTTGTGTGCTACTTGTGGCATTGTTTCCTTGACATGGCGCATGCTGCTGCAGGCCCTGCTGCAAGGGCACCCAGTATCCACGCAAACGAGCTGGTGTCCATCATGGATTGCTTGCTGACATGTGCTATGCTGATCAGCAGCATCTGTGCCTCATGCGGCAGCACACTCTGCATTATGCACAAGATCCCCAGTTCCATCCACCTCAAGGCAAGAGGGAGACCATCCCCCAGGTCAACTAGGACATCCGTGTCTACTCCTACCCTGCACTCTACGGACATGTGCGTTAGAAATCCCATGATACTTGTCCACATCCAGGGTGCATCTGCACAGCTCTGCTACTACATCCGGTGACCAGGCCACATCAATGTCAAACAAAGATGGGGGGAGTGGATCACTGCCAGCTGCAGGATGACCTTCTCAATCCACGCACACCCTCAGGATGCAGCCCACACCCACAACACAACCTTGTGGCACTGTGATCCAACACCCAATTGTGCCATCTCCATGCATCCAACCTTGGCTGGCCCACCATTCGCCACATCCACCTGACTCAAGCATGCAGGACATGGTTCTGCCACGTGTCTACACATACCTGGGACTCCCACCCCAGGACACTCCACATGATCCCTGACCTCTGCGCATGACTGTTGCTCTTCTAAATAGGTCTGTGGGCACAGTTGTGCGGGCACCCCCTCAGCTGGTTGGGCCCATCACGGGTGAGTATGGTGCTCCATGTCTGTCTTGGATGGTACGTTGTGACCCATGTGTGTCCTGTGCCAGACTCAGACCCCAGGGTATGGTGGTTCGGAGTTATTTCAGAAATCAGGCATGGTTTGACTTTACAACACACACATGTAGTGGAATAATGCAAAATGAAGGCATCATCTTGTGATTGTGATGAATTTTATTAGTGCTGGGGTACGTGTTTGGGGGGGTGACAAGAGGTGCTTGGCGGGAGTGTAGAATCCAAAGTTCACAGGGGGAGTTGGTGTCCTTGCCATTGACAGTCATCAGAGTCTGTGCCACAGTCTTTGTCAACATTGGTCAGACAGTGACCAGCAAGGCCATGTGGCAGAGAATGTCCTTTGCTGCTGTGCTGCTGTTGGGCCATAGGGCCAGGTGCCAGGCCAGGTGACCTGGGAGATGGTGATGTTCCGCTGACTCTCACGGTCTTTTGCGTGGATGACCCACCTTCCTGCGGGGACCCTCAGACGCCTGGCTTGACGGTGCAAGGGACGCTCCATCAGATGATTCCTCCTCCTCCTCCCTCCCTGGGGCTGGTGCTGCTCTATGCCTGCTGGCACAGGGAGGGTTTGCCAGGCTTTGGGCAATCTGACGGAGGGATTGGCTCATGTCCCTGTGCACCGCCAAGTGCTCTGCATGTCTTGCCTCCATCCTGGCATGATGCTCAACCTGCATGGCCTTCATCTCATTGAGGGTCTCCACTACCTGGGCGATGCCTCTGGAGTCATGCCGGTATGCGTCCAGGATGGTTCTGACGTGTGCCATAGCCGGGTCCTGAGCCAACAGGGCAGGTTCGGGCCTCCGCCGTCCTCCATTCCCACCACCCCTGCCCACTTGCACCTGGCCTGCCGTTGTGGGCACATCGAGTCTCCGGGACCCCTGAGGGATGGCATTTGCGGGGTCGCCTGCCTCCTCCTGGGTGCCCGAAGAACCTTGTCCCTCCTGGACAGACTGGCTGCGTTGTTGTGTGCGGGCAGGGCTCGTGGGTGTCTCCTGGGATGTGGCAGGAATGGGGGTGGTGGTTGGCACAGTTGTACCTGACGCAGGTGCTGCAGGTGGTTGGACACCAGAGGGGCCAGGTTGGTCTGGGTCATCCACGGAGTGGTGAGAGTCGTCGCTGGCGTTGGGGTCCTCTTCACGCAGAGCCTGGTCCTGTGAGTCTTCCCCCCCAGTGTTGGGGGAGATCGACGACGTTGACCTGTGTGTGAGAGAGACAGTGTTAATTGTGTTACATGCGACATCCATGTTTCATTCTTTTTTGATTTGGCACAGTTCCTCTGGGTGGTTGGATTTGGCTAGCATTCCTCACACAGTGCACTTGTGCATGGGTATGTCCCTTGGCCACAGCTTTCGACACTTTACCTATATGTGACACAATCTTAGTTGATGCATATTTTGGGAATGCAGTCAGCAGTGTAGTGAGCGGGCGTAGCAAGCCATGCAGAGCCGCCTTACGTGTTGCACTGTACGTGGCCAAATGGTGTTTTTTCCATGCTATTTGAGAATGCAGGTAGGTAACTTAACAATTTGTGACAGGGTTATGACGAACACAGTGGGTAGGTATACTGGGTGTACGGTTCTGTTTGTGCCTGCAGCACGGATGTACTCGTGCACAGATTGACACATGGCCTAGTGTTTATCAAAGGTTGAAGGGGGGGGTTAAGGCACTGCCAAACCTTGTCTACATGCACTCAGTCCACCTGCTGACGAGCGGACATGGCCACACCACCCAAGGGTGATTTGGTCTCCCTCTGTCTCCCTTACTCCCTCCCTCTGTCAGCCTCCTCCCACTGTCCGTCTCCCTCTATCTCCCTTTCTCCCTCCCTCTATCAGCCTCGTCCCTCTGTCCGTCTCCCTTTACTCCCTCCCTCTGTCAGCCTCCTCCCTCTGTCCCTCTCCCTTTCTCCCTCCCTCTGTCAGCCTCCTCCCTCTGTCCGTCTCCCTTTCTCCCTCCCTCTGTCAGCCTCCTCCCTCTGTCCGTCTCCCTTTACTCCCTCCCTCTGTCAGCCTCCTCCCTCTGTCCCTCTCCCTTTCTCCCTCCCTCTGTCAGCCTCCTCCCTCTGTCCGTCTCCCTTTCTCCCTCCCTCTGTCAGCCTCCTCCCTCTGTCCGTCTCCCTTTCTCCCTCCCTCTATCAGCCTCCTCCCTTTGTCCATCTCCCTTTACTCCCTCCCGCTGTCAGCCTCCTCCCTCTGTCCCTCTCCCTTTCTCCCTCCCTCTGTCAGCCTCCTCCCTCTGTCCGTCTCCCTTTCTCCCTCCCTCTATCAGCCTCCTCCCTTTGTCCGTCTCCCTTTACTCCCTCCCTCTGTCAGCCTCTTTCCTCTGTCCGTCTCCCTTTCTCCCTCCCTCTGTCAGCCTCCTCCCTCTGTCCGTCTCCCTTTCTCCCTCCCTCTGTCAGCCTCCTCCCTCTGTCCATCTCCCTTTCTCCCACCCTCTGTCAGCCTCCTCCCTCCCTCTGTCTGTCTCCCTGTGTCCACCTCTGTCTCTGTCCCTCTCTCTGCCCCTCTCCCTCCCTCTGTGTGTCACCCTCTGTCACCTCAGCCCTGCTTCCTGGGCACACAGAGTTTGCAGGTCTTGCAAAGGCCATTGGCTTGTTCATGTGGGTTTGTTTCTTCTCTGCGGGCACCCATTGGGCGGAGTGTGTGAGTCTGCGCTGCTGCTGTGGCGGTGTGTGCTGACACTCTTTCAGTGTGCTGCGTCTTCATTGGCTGCTGTTATGTGCAAATTGTGCCTTCATACCCATGTCGTCCTGCAACGCGGCCACCATTAGCAGGCAAAACAGTACTGTGGGGACACACTGTTGGTATGGCTGTGCCCTAAGCCATATGGGCTGAGGGCATTGTTGTGTGCTTCAGAGTTGCTCTATGTTAGTTTTGAGGCCCACCCTCCCGGCATCGGGGACATCCTGTCTTGTGTTTGTGTTTTGTGTGGCCTGTGACTTGGCTTGGCCTTGCTTGGGGCATGGTGCATGGAGGCGCTAGTGGCATGTGTGTGTTTTTGGAGTGTGGTTGTGTCCGGTGCTGGCTTTGTGGGGGTTGCGTGCATGATTGGTATTTGGGTTGTATATGGCGTTCCCCCCATGTGAGGTGAGTTGTTTGTGTACTCACCAGGCTCTCGGACTCCTTCTAGTCCGTCTACTCCCAACGGCTCCAGCGTGGTCATCACCTTCTCCTCCCAGGGATGGTAGTGTACCGGTCTGCAGGATGGCCCTCCTCCAGTGATGTTGGCTTGGTTGTGCTCGTCCGTCATTTTGCGGCGAACCGTCCTCCGCAGATCGTACCACCTGGCTTGGCACTCATGCCTGGTCCTTCTGGTGGACCCAACAGCATTCACGGAATTGACTATCCTCTCCCACATGGCAGTTTTTTCTGATATGCTGGTCCGTCTGACCAATGTTCCAAAGAGCTGTGGCTCGACTCTGATGATTTCGTCGACAAGGGACTCCAGCTCGACCTTTGTGAACTTTGGATTCTTGTTGGTGGGCATGGTGTGGGGTGTGGGTGTGGATGGTTGTGGGGGGTGTGGGTGTGGATGGTTGTGGGGGTGGGGGGGGTGTGGATGGGTGTGGGTGTGGATGGTTGTGGGTGTGCAGGTGTGTGTGTGTGAATGTGATGAGGGTGTGTTTGTAATGGTGGTTGTGTGAAGGAGTGCAAGTGTAAAGTGTATTGATGGTTGAAGTATGGTGCAGTGTGTTGTCTCTGGGGTCTGGCAGCAGTGGATCTGTTGCAAAGGATCATGGTTTGTGTGTGTTAGGCCTTTTTATTGGTCCATTTGTGGGTGTGGCTGTATTTGAACTTTGGGTGGGTGTGTTATAAGGAGTGGTAGTGGTTTGGGCCTCTGTTTATCTGTTTGTCAGTTGCAGGTCAGTGTATAGGATGTATTTGGCCTTGTTGGATATGTTTTGTGGTGTTGTGTGCCTCGGATTGACTGTCCTTGTGTTTTTTTGGTTAGTTCTTGTTCAGTAGGAGTGTTTTTAGCGTCTGTACGGTGCGTACATGGGCCATGTTGTTGTACAGTGCTGTCCTTTGCTATGGCTTAGTACGACTCGTACATGCCCGATGTTGGGTGAGGGTGCTGGTGTGTGGGCCTGGGGTAGGGTGCGTATGAACACGGGCAGGGTGTTGGTCCGCACCGTCCATCGGTGGTGGTGTTTCGCACGGTACATACAAGGGGGGCTGGGTGTAGGGTCCGTACATACACGGGTGGGGGTACGGTCCGTACATACCCTGGTGGGGTGGGGGTACGGTCCGTACATACACTGGTGGGGGTACGGTCCGTACATACACGGGTGGGGTGGGGGTACGGTCCGTACATACACGGGTGGGGGTACGCTCCATTCATACACGGGTGGGGGTTCAGTCCGTACATACACTGGTGGGGTGGGGGTACGGTCCATACATACACTGGGGGGGTGGGGGTACGGTCCGTACATACACTGGTGGGGTGGGGGTACGGTCCGTACATACACGGGTGGGGTGGGGGTACGGTCCCTACATACACTGATGGGGTGGGGGTACGGTCCTTACATACACTGGTGGGGTGGGGGTACGGTCCGTACATACACGGGTGGGGTGTTGGTACGCTCCATTCATACACGGGTGGGGTGGGGGTTCGGTCCGAACATACACGGGTGGGGTGGGGGTTCGGTCTGTACATACACGGGTGGGGTGGGGATACGGTCCGTACATACACTGGTGGGGTGGGGGTACGGTCCGTACATACACTGGTGGGGTGGGGGTACGGTCCGTACATACACGGGTGGGGTGGGGGTACGGTCCGTACATACACTGGTGGGGTGGGGGTTCGGTCCGTACATACACGGGTGGGGTGTTGGTACGCTCCATTCATACACGGGTGGGGGTTCGGTCCGTACATACACCGGTGGGGTGTTGGTACGCTCCATTCATACACGGGTGGGGGTGCGGTCCGTACATACTCTGGTGGGGTGGGGGTACGGTCCGTACATACACTGGTGGGGTGGGGGTACGATCCGTACATACACGGGTGGGGTGGGGGTACGGTCCGTACATACACTGGTGGGGTGGGGGTACGGTCCGTACATACACAGTTGGGGTGGGGGTACGGTCCATACATACACTGGTGGGGTGGGGGTTCGGTCCGTACATACATGGGTGGGGTGGGGGTTCGGTCCGTACATACACGGGTGGGGTGGGGATACGGTCTGTACATACACTGGTGGGGTGGGGGTACGGTCCGTACATACACGGGTGGGAGTACGGTCCGTAGTTACACTGGTGGGGTGGGGGTACGGTCCGTAGATACACTGGTGGGGTGGGGGTATGGTCCGTACATACACAGGTGGGGGTACGGTCCGTAGTTACACTGGTGGGGTGGGGGGACGGTCCGTACATACACGGGTGGGGTGGGGGTTCGGCACGTACATCCGCGGCTGGGGGGCATTTTGCGCGTACATGCGGGGTCTGTGGTGGGGTGTTCGGCGCGTATGCGGACATGTGTCTCCATGCTTGCTGTGGGAGTTCGGTCCGTACAGTGTTTTTTGCATACAGTTGTGAAATCGAAAGGACGGGAGTGATCGTACTAGCGCGGTCGGACTTCATTTTTCCGATTCGTACGGTAAATCGTCCGGGGATGTGTCGGACACATTTTCCGACCCGAGGACGTGTGGGGAAATGTTCCGGATGTGATTCGTATGGAGTTTTTCCCATGCGAATCGTACTTGGCAGTTTGTACGCTACTTGTACGATTCGTACGGTAAAAAATCCAGATTCAATTCGGCCGGGGAAATTTTTCCAGGATCAGAATCGGCACCATAATGTCATGTGCATTAAAATACTCTTGCATTAAAGAAGAACAGAAATGTGACCCATTATCCGTTACCACTTCTCTTGGTGAACCTTCCGCTTGAAAAACTCTATTCAGAAATTTAATGACAGCATGAGAATTTGGAGTTTCACAAAAATCAAAATCAACCCATTTCGAATGATAATCAATGAGAGAAATAATAAACTGTTTATGTTGAGGTAAAACAACAAAAGGATCCGCAAAATCAATTGCAAGTTTAGACCAAGGCTCCTCAGGTAAAGGAACACAGTGTAAAGGAAGCTGAGAAGTCTTCCAATGTTTATCTGAAACCAAACATGTATTACAACTGTTAATCCAATTTGATATGTCTCCATCTAAACCTGGCCACCAAAAGTGTTCTTTAAATTTTCTAGAAGTGGCACCTATCCCCTAAATGTCCTTTATGTGCTGCATGAAAAAGTTTGTTTCTAAAAATGGATGGAGGAACACATTGGTCTCCACGAAAAATCACATCATTAACGATAGATAAATCATTCGACACCTGTGCAAATGATTTTAAAGCACTAGGAAGGGAACGTTCTTTGGGCCATCCTGATATAATCATGTTCTTAACAGCGGAAAGTGTGGCATCATCACAATAAGCTTTTACCCAATCCGATTGTGATATACTGAAAGGAGACAGAAATAAATCCTCAATTGAAGCAACAACACATTATACATCATCAAAACTTGAATCAGATGAATTTTCTTTTAAAGATAATCTAGAAAGGCAATCTGCTCTCAAATTATGTCCTCCCGAAATGTGTTGTATGGTAAAGTTGAATTCATGTAACCTAGACAAAATTCTGACTAACCTGGCTGATGCCTTACCAGTGCCATTACCACTGAGGAGGTGCAACAAAGGTTTCTGATCACTTAGAAGAATGAAGTGCGAACCCCAGATATACGTTTTAAATTTTTCTACTGCCCAAGAGCAGGCTAAAGCTTCTCTCTCAATAGTGCTATAATTTCTTTCAGCACTACTCAGAGATCTTGAGGCAAACCCAACAGTATGCTCTTTTGAACCTATCCATTGACAAAGTACTGCGCCCAATCCATGTTGACTTGCGTCAACAGAGATTGTGCATTTTGACCCTGGAGTAAAAGATGACAAAACAGGAGCCTCAATTATGACTTTCTTAACTAGGTTGAATGCATATTCAACCTCACTTGACCAAATAAATTTCTCATTTTTCTTGAGAAGGGAACGGAAAGGCTGAACAATTTGGGAGTAACCCTGGATAAACCGAGAATAATACTCTGTCAATCCTAAAAAAGATTTCAGGGAATCTTTATCAGAGGGAATTGGCACATTTGATATCGCCTGAGTAAGTGAAAATGTTGGTTTTATTCCATTTTCTGAAAGTGAGTGTCCCAAATAATCTACTTCCTTTGCAAAAAATGTGCATTTATCTTTCCCTAAAGTCACACCAACCTCCTTAAAGCGAGACAAGACTGCCCTAAAAGTGTGTATATGATCACACTTGTTTTTTGAAAAAATAAGGACATCATCCTGGTACGCTTGTACAGATGGTATATCTCTAAGAAGGTCATCCATAAACTTCTGGAAAACACTGGCTGCAGAAGCCAAGCCAAAAGGAAGTCTTAAATATTTATATGCTCCGAAAGGAGTGATAAATGTAGTAAGCTCAGATGACAATGGTGACAAAGGAATTTGATGATAAGCACTCCGTAAATCAAGCAAAGTAAAACATTTTGAACCAGATATACCAGTGAGTAAATCTTGAATTTTAGGGAGAGGATGGCAGTAAATAATTATATTCTGATTCAATGAGCGAAGGTCAGCACACAAACGAATGCTAGAATCCTTCTTTTTAACGATAACTATGGGACTGACCCATTGTGAAGAGATGGTTGACTCAATAATGCCTTCAGAGACCATTTTATCTAATAATTTTTTAAGATCATCTTTGACATTTAAGGGTATTGTCCTTAATTTGTGCATAACAGGGATTGCACCTGGTTTAAGTCTAATTAAGTGCTAATAGTTTTTAATTTTCCCAACAACTTCTTTGAAGACCTCTGGAAACTCTGAAATAATACTACCAGCTAGATCACTTTAATCTTCTGACACTAATGAAACGGAGACATCATTAACCTGTACTGGTGAATCTGAACCTGGAACTAGCTTTAGTCCCATTTTTGCAAGATCTTGCCAACCCACAATACATTTTCCCTCGATTGCAACATATATTTTCGTACAAGTGCACCTTCCCAAACATTTCACATCACCCATAAAATAACCCAACATGTCAATGTCTTTACCACCATAACCCTTTGGAACAATATTCAGAGGATGCATCTTCAAAGAATGAGATGGCCAATGAAAATGAAATAAAACATCAGAAATGATGGTTACAGGTGCACCAGAGTCTGCGATCATGCTAAAGGAAATGTTATTGATCATAACTTCGCACGTAGGTTCTTTTGCACGAATATTCATTGGTGACTCTCCGTCAGTATCAATTGCAAGAATAATCTTTTTCTCTAAAGACTACGACGAAATATTAACAGTGTTAATATCCAGGTTTTGTTAGCCACATCCACGGAAGCAATATTTGTGTCTGTGTATTCCTCCAGTGATGAGACAGCACTGACTTGAACAAATCTCTTGCCCCTACAAACCGTGTAAAAATGTCCAATCTTTTGACAATTTGAACATTTCTTTCCAAGTGCCTGGCAAATAGGACTGTTCCCAAGATGCGTTCTTGAACCACATCTATATCATGAAGAAGTCATTCTCCTTTGAAAAGGTTTTACAAAGGGTCTAACAAACTTGCTTTTTGTGGAAATGGCATTGACGTGCGATTCATTCTGTGAACTTGCAGTAAAAA
The DNA here is from genome assembly GCF_964204655.1 of Triturus cristatus. Classification (NCBI taxonomy): domain Eukaryota; kingdom Metazoa; phylum Chordata; class Amphibia; order Caudata; family Salamandridae; genus Triturus; species Triturus cristatus. The sequence continues at coordinate 302,171,243 of NC_140579.1, read as the reverse complement.
TCGCTTCTTGTAAAATACACTGTGATGACACAATGCTTTTAGACATATCTATCACCTTTGATAACGTTGGATCACGCCAGCTTAAAATTCTTTCTTGTATTTTTTTTATGGTAACACTTGTAAACAAATTGATCCCTGATGACTATATCAAGATAAGCACCAAAATTGCATTCTGCTGCTAAATTTCTGAGTGCCGAAATAAACTCTTCCACCGTTTCGTTTTGCTCTTGTTTTCTTCTCATGAAATTATATCTTTCAAGCATTACATTTGGTTGTTCCAGAAATTTTTTATTTAGTCTCTGGACTGCATCAGAAAAAACATTCCAACCATCTCCATTACCAGGTGGGGGAATACCGGGAGGAAGATTGTCAAATATTTTCCGTCCCGCTTTTCCCAAATGACTATACAAAATTGCCAACTTCCTTTTAGCTGAATACTCATCAGCATCAATTGCAACCAAGTAACTCTGGAAACTGCGAAACCAGGTTTTCCATATTTCTTTTGGTTTTCCAGATAAAGGAAGAAATTGTTCAAGTAGGACAATTTGTTGATTTGCTGCCATTCTCTATGTATTGTATCATATTTACTATATATATATTTTTTTCTATAAATAAACTTGTGTTACAAACCAGCGTTATTCATAATATGTAATTCTCATATATGCTTGACATGCAAAAAAAAAAAAAAAATTACATTAAATTAAATGTACCTTTTTTTTTTTATATTATATTATCCTCCAAATCTCTTCCTTCTTGTGACTGACACCTTTCTCTTACCAAATGTTGGCTTTATATCTTGTTTTATTGTAATTAGCGTGTATATCGCTGAGGAATATACACTCTTCGCAAGCTTGTGCAAAGAAATCTCCTTCCCGTTCAATTTCTTTCCCTCGTACGCTCCGTTGCCATGGAAACACACTTGTTTAATCCTTAAAATGGCCGCCGGTCTGGTCTGTGCGTGACGAAGCACAATGTTGTATTGTTTCGATGCGTTGCTATGTTACAACGTTGGGGCGTGAGGCGTCAGAAGAGTGCGTCCTGAAAAACTGCAAAGCACTCAAAATTCCGCCGATTGCTCCCCCGTGCAGATAATTGTTCGCCGGAAAGCACAACAAGTACTACGCATCGATGCCAACATCAATTTGCTCTTTTCTTTTAAATGAGGAGAGCATGCAACTTTGGTGAAATCTTCCTTTCTTTGAAATCGTCGCCAAAATGTAATGGTATGGATGACAGGAAACAAAAGCCACTTGTAAAGAAATCTAGAGATCGTTATCTTTGTTGAAGTTGATTTATTCTTCTGTCTTGAAAGGAAGTCACTGGAGCACGTCTGTTGCGGTAGAAATCCAACTACTGAACAAGTTCTCCAGTTTGGAATCATCTACCGCAACAAAGGCACGACACGAGCGCTCCTTGAAAGTAAACATACTTTCAATAAGCGCACGCCACAGAACAGAGAATATACAGAAGAGAACTGACATCACAGAATACAAGTTACATCATCTACTTACGTACTCTACATCACCACCTTTAATTCACGATGCAGAGTCAGAATACGCTTCAAAATGAAGCAGGTCAAAATGCCCTTCACACTACAGTTGACTACTGGCTGTCAGATGTAACAGACGCTGGTGGGGCGTTCAGGGCGTTGTCTCTGCACTTCAGGCTTCAAATTCCTTTCTCTTAATTTTCCTCTTAAATTTATTGTGTAGATTCAGTTTCCTTTCGCGTAGATTCTTTCTCCAGTTGCCGTCAGTTACGTAGAACAGATTAATTAAATAAGCTAAGTCATAGTTGCAGGTTACAAGTAAGATGGTAAATAGTAGTCCCACCAGGAGCAGCATCCTTGTTCAGTCCACTCTCTCCAATTAACATTCATCCACATCAGGAACTCACTAACACTGGCTGAGCAGCAGAGAACTGGTAATCCAGGAGTGGAAGCATAGCAACAATTCAAGTCACAACAGCTAGCAATGGCAGGGAGGAGGCACTAGGCAGAGTGTTCTCACCCTCTCTTGGATGACAACCGAGCGAAGCAAAAATCACTTTCTCCCAAGGACAAAGGCTCATTGGAGTACTTGAGATGGAGTCCTTTTGCGACTGAGCAAGCAGGGTTGTGCTTCCTCAAGGAATCTATCATGGCAATGTTGAAGCGAGATATGTGTAATACTGAGAATAAAACGTCCTCCTTGAGGGTAGACTGGGGGAAGTAAAGGGCTGCATTTCATCATGCGCAGTGGGATTCGAGATCCCCTTCAAAAGAGTGAGAGCCAACAAATATAATCACTACAGGCTCATTGTTACAACAACCACAACCGCAAAATATTTGAGGAGTATGCAATTGCCTCAATTACACATCTGGACTCCAAGTTGGAGTGTTTACAAAATTAGCCCATATCCACAAAAACTCGTATTCTAGGGTTAACTTCCTCAAACAGATACTGACTTACAAGAGGGGTACAGAACTTCTTAAGAGAGGCGTATTTGGAGGGTGTCAATGCTGCAGGCCTTTGATTGCTTAATGAGGGTCTTGCAGTTTAGAAGGTGAGTTTGGGCACTGAGGTAACTAAACAAGCTGATTCCGCTCATCAGGAGTATGGCTGCCAAAAAATATCTGACATGACAGCGATGAACTCCAGAGCGCATGTATTTCTGGTGACACTAAGGCAACGACAGTAACTGCCAGTCATGAAGGAGGGGCTGATTTCCTAGGAGAGAATGCCTCCTTAAGATCCCTGAGAAGACGGATAGTCTGGGATGCAGCAAACAAACAGAGACTGACCAGGACGGTTGCCAGGGAGGAGAGCGGTAGTGATATAATGAGCATTAGAATGCGGATATAATGTGAAACACTTTCTGATTGGACAGCTTCCAGAGCTGTCATGTTGAATTTAATAGTTGGGTTTTTTATACCCTGATGTGTGTGTGTTATTTGTGTCTGCTTTCCTCATGCTCTTACCCCTTCACCAATATAGACATGGGTGCAAAACCTGGGTTCACAACGTTCCTGATCGAAAATAGTGTTGATTTTTATTATAAAGCTAATCAATGCTGTCTTCTGACTACCCAACCATCAGTTTGACACTGCCATGTCTTGTGTATGTGTATTCAGTAAAAAGATTTAAATAAAACAGGAATGCAAGTGTGAGTCTCAGCGAAGATGGCAAGTGTAAAGCACCTTTTATGCCCCTTCTCCAATTTGCCTTTTGTAGGTCTGTAAATAATAGGAGTTACTCATAATGAAATAGTACCATATTACTGGACCTCAGGGGGGTGTAGGCCAAGTTGCGCACACATATGTGAGCAGCAATTGCTTAACTTCAACCTTTGAGTGCAAATATTATGACGGATAAGAATGGAACTGCAACTTTTAGCTCAATACCCTTTTCCCTACCAAACATGACTTAATTGCCTTCTTTAGTGCAGTCTTGGAATTGCCATTTCTTCAACACGTGTTCTGATTTAAAAATGTAAATTGATACTTGTATAGCACACTACTCACCCGCAAGGGTCTCAAGGCGCTTGTACGAATACCGCTGTGGAACCCATCCTGGCTTTCCCTGTGAGGTGTCTGCTCCTGGGCACCCCCAAGGTGGAGGCCAGGCATCCTTAGCGTTGTGGAGGCCGTTGTGGAGATTAAGCAAGCTGTTGCCCAGAGTTGCAGAGTGGGACTCCATGATTGGAATAGGCACCAAGGCGAGAATTATCAGGTCTGTGGAATTTTGAGCCCAAGACCCGCCGAGGCAGGGAATTGAACTCTGGTCCCAGGCCAGACCTCCGCATCAGGGTCTGCCGCTCTAACCATTGAGCCACACTTCTCCACTCAACATTTACTGTTCCTGGTCTACAGTTTCGCCAGCAGTGTCTTGGCGAGAGATTCTGCTGAACGAACATCACTCTACATGTTCTCGACCATAACCCAAAAACACATTAGCCGTGAGCGGCACAGAGGAACAGAGGGAAAATACAAAACCCCCTCCAGGAGGCAAATTGTCCCGCCCCGCTCCCCTTGCCCGTTTCCACCAACTGCGCGCTTTTACCTTAAATCACCACTGACAACTTTCTTGGGTGCCTGAAAAGGTCGCAGTTTATTCATCAAAGATAACTTTGTACATTATAATCGTTCATGGTCATATACACATTTATTGTCCATGTTATTTATTTACTTCTATTGCTCTTTAAACTTTTTCTTGCATTATGGACCCAGCCTCCTCAATCACCTGGGAGGGGAGGGGCCCCTTTTCTGGGCTTCCGATTCATTGGGTCCAGGCTTCAGCTTGCTACCGATTTGGAGGGTGTCTGTCTGGACATGCCCAGGCCACAAGTGCCGTCCCGCTCGCCCTGTACCCTTTCATGGGCCCTCCCTTCTCCCAGGGGTCCCTGCCGTGTGGCATCCCAAGGACCGTACTTGAGCATCTACTCTACCTTTCTTGAGGCTGAGTCCTTGCCATCTTCTCCCTCTGTACCCCTGCCGTGAGGTATCCCAAGGAGCATCACATCTACCTTCTAGTAAGTTTTCTCTTTTTACAAATTTTTGTTGATGATGTTCTGCCACGCTACCTACGGTTTCTCGATCGGAGGGAGCTCCCCCCTAACTCGGCCTCTCCTTTGTTCAATAGAAGCCCCTCTGCTCTAGTACCCCCACGATGTTCCGTAGGAACATGTCCATACCCACCCCTGTGAGGTGTACCCTCAGGTTAATGAAACCGTGCCTCACGAACCCCCACCCGGTGGCCCTGCACACTTTGGCCATGGTGATACTAAGTTTCCTTCCGGATTTCTCCACTGCCCCCAGGTCCATTGCCCCCCGCCAGGCCTTCCGTACTATGATCTCTGAAAAGATTACTTCTGCGGGGCGTATCAGGCGTGCCAGAGCTGTGAGGCTTCTCTGCATCTCTTCCAGTAGCGCCCGCCATCCCAATGCTGCCAAGTCTTTGCCACCCAGGTGGACCACTACTGCGTCCGGTCTGCCACCTTGTTGCAATGCTTCCCACACCGCAGGTAGCAGTTGTTCCCACTTCATTCCCGAGCATCCCCGCCAGTCTATTTCTTTTTCCCGCAGGCATACTCCGCTGAAATTGCACCTGGCTGCTGCCCATTGTTGGGCCCGCGTCACGTAGGAGTGCCCCATGATCCACACCTTCTTCCGCAAAGTGTTCGGACCTAGAAAAGGGGTGGGAGAAGCCGGGCTCAGTACATCGTCGGGCGTATGTAGCGTTTAAACACGCTGGACACCCAGCGCCCTATCCCCTTGATCAACCCACTTTCCATTCCTAACCCCACTGCCGTGGTGGCTGCCCCTATTCCAAAAGAGTGAGATCCATACTTGTGTGCGGGGAGCCCCATTGCTTCCAGGGTTTTTCTTATCACTGCTATGAACTGAAAGTGGCTGAGAAAAGACCCGTTCTTGTGCTTGAAAAGCGGCCCATTGTGTATGTCCCCTTCTCCCAGGTGTCTACGCAGTAAGCACGCCGGGCAGCAGGATGCGCCCTTAAAAAGCAGTGTATCCTGATCCATTTTCCCTTGCCTTCCTGGTCTGTCTTGGACCGCCGCAGCAATATGTCCATGTAGCCTTTATGAATTTCTACATCCCCTCTGTGTATGCATGCTGGTCCCTGGTCTACAACCGACAGGGCTACCAATTCGCTGACACTGTATGCCCCGAAGAATGCCATTGAGAAGAGCTTCCGCCTGCCTTAAGGCGCATATCCCTGCCAAAGCCCCCAGCATCCCTCGCAGCATGCTGAAGTGGATGGGGCGCTTTGAGTCGTTTTTTGTCTGGTGCAGCCTACCCCAGCCCTTCACGGCCATTCTGCTTCTGAAAGCCTTGGTTGGGTCTTCCTGCCCTGACATTTTTGTGTAATACGCCACCGCATTTAAGTGTGCCTGGGCCCAGGTTTTCTTTTTCCTCTCAGAAAAGCCCACTCGATGAAGTCTAGGACCTCCTCCTACGTGACCCACTGTCCCCTTTCTAGTCCTGCTCTGACCCTGAATGTTCTCAAGCACTTACTGTAGCGGGTGCTTGTCTTTGGGGCCAGAGCATTGTTTAGTAGGGACTTCAACTCGGTTTCACCCATGACCATGTTTCCTCTGGCATTGGGGGTCATCCTTTTGTCCGCGTCTGAGGCTTGCCCTGTACCCTTTCATGGGCCCTCCCTTCTCCCAGGGGTCCCTGCCGTGTGGCATCCCATGGACCGTACTTGAGCATCTACTCTACCTTTCTTGAGGCTGAGTCCTTGCCATCTTCTCCCTCTGTACCCCTGCCGTGAGGTATCCCAAGGATCCTGCGGGAGCATCACATCTACCTTCTAGTAAGTTTTCTCTTTTTACTAATTTTTGTTGATGATGTTCTGCCACGCTACCTACGGTTTCTCGATCGGAGGGAGCTCCCCCCTAACCCGGCCTCTCCTTTGTTCAATAGAAGCCCCTCTGCTCTAGTACCCCCACGATGTTCCGTAGGAACATGTCCATACCCACCCCTGTGAGGTGTACCCCATCTTCCAGGTGGTACCCCGGGGACCTCAGGTTTATGAAACCGTGCCTCACGAACCCCCACCCGGTGGCCCTGCACACTTTGGCCATGGTGATATTAAGTTTCCTTCTGGATTTCTCCACTGCCCCCAGGTCCATTGCCCCCCGCCAGGCCTTCCGTACTATGATCTCTGAAAAGATTACTTCTGCGGGGCATATCAGGCGTGACAGAGCCATGAGGCTTCTCTGCATCTCTTCCAGTAGCGCCCGCCGTCCCAATGCTGGCAAGTCTTTGCCACCCAGGTGGACCACTACCGCGTCCGGTCTGCCACCTTGTTGTAATGCTTCCCACACCGCAGGTAGCAGTTATTCCCACTTCATTCCCGTGCGTCCCGCCAGTCTATTTCTGTTTTCCGCAGGCATACTCCGCTGAAATTGCATCTGGCTGCTGCCCATCGTTGGGCCCGCGTCACGTAGGAGTGCCCTATGATCCACACCTTCTTCCGCGAAGTGTTCGGACCTAGAAAAGGGGTGGGAGAAGCCGGGCTCAGTACATCGTCGGGCGTATGTAGCACTTAAACACGCTGGACACCCAGCGCCCTATCCCCTTGATCAACCCACTTTCCATTCCTAGCCCCACTGCCGTGGTGGCTGCCCCTATTCTAAAAGAGTGAGATCCATACTTGTGTGCGGGCAGCCCCATTGCTTCCAGGGTTTTTTGTATCACTGCTATGAACTGAAAGCGGCTGAGAAAAGACCCATTCTTGTGCTTGAAAAGCGGCCCATTGTGTATGTCCCCTTCTACCAGGTGTCTACGCAATAAGCACGCCGGGCAGCAGGATGCGTCCTTAAAGCAGTGTATCCTGATCCATTTTCCCTTGCCTTCCTGGTCTGCCTTGGACCGCCGCAGCAATATGTCCATGTAGCCTTTATGAATTTCTACATCCCCTCTGTGTATGCATGCTGGTCCCTGGTCTACAACCGACAGGGCTACCAATTCGCTGACCCTGTATGCCCCGAAGAATGCCATTGAGAAGAGCTTCCTCCTGCCTTAAGGCGCATATCCCTGCCAAAGCCCCCAGCATCCCTCGCAGCATGCTGAAGTGGATGGGGCGCCTTGAGTCGTTTTTTGTCTGGTGCAGCCTACCCCAGCCCTTCACGGCCATTCTGCTTCTGAAAGCCTTGGTTGGGTCTTCCTGCCCTGACATTTTTGTGTAATACGCCACCGCATTTAAGTGTGCCTGGGCCCAGGTTTTCTTTTTCCTCTCAGAAAAGCCCACTCGATGAAGTCTAGGACCTCCTCCTACGTGACCCACTGTCCCCTTTCTAGTCCTGCTCTGACCCTGAATGTTTTCAAGCACTTACTGTAGCGGGTGCTTGTCTTTGGGGCCAGAGCATTGTTTAGTAGGGATTTCAACCCGGTTTCACCCATGACCATGTTTCCTCTGGCATTGGGGGTCATCCTTTTGTCTGCGTCTGAGGCAAGCTGTCTGAATTTCTCCCACTGAAAACGAGAAATGGCATCCGCAACTGAGTTGTCTACTCCCGGAATGTGTCTCGCCCTAAGTGCGATGTTACCCTTTAACTGGCAGCCAACCAGTTTCCTCAGCAGGGTTGCTACTGCTGTGCATTGCTCAGACCCTGTGTTGATTGCTTGTACCACTGCATGATTGTCAGACCATAGCGTTATTTGTCTATTCGCCAGTTGTGGGGCCCAGATGTGGAAAGCTACCAATATGGGGAACAACTCTAGTAAGGATATGTTTGCAGTTAGTCCGGCGTCGTGCCATGATGCTGGCCACTCCCCCGCTGACCATGCGGTCCCTAGGATCGCTCCAAAGCCGTACCCCCCTGCTGAGTCAGTGTAAAGTTCCAGTTCGCTTGCCTGTACCCAAGGTTCTCGCCATATCCGGGTCCCGTTGAAGTCCGCCAAGAAACTCTCCCATTGCCCCAGGTCCTCTTTTACCCCTTGCGTGATGCGGACCCTGTGGTGCTTTTGTGTCATGTCCCTCGTTAGCCATGCTAAACGCCTTGCGGATGTGCGCCCTCCGAGGATCATTCGTGTGGCAAAGTTCAGTTTTCCTAGCAGCTGCTGTACCTCCCCCAGTGTTGCCTTTCTTTGCTGCCTCAACTTTCTTATATTGTCAAGTAGCTCGGCTACTCTTTCTGGCGGCAGCCTGCTTGTCCCGGCTACTGAGTCCAATTCTATCCCCAGTCTAGTGGTGGGCCCTTCTGTCTTGTCCTGCGCCAATGGGACGCCCAACTCCTGGGCCATGTTTATGAAATTGTTTAGGAGATTGATGCAATCCTCTGTGCCTGCTCTACCAATGAACAGGAAGTCATCTAGGTAGTGTACACTCCCGCCTTTTGGTGCGCGCGTTCCCAATTCCCACTCCAGGAAACAACTGAAAGCCTCGAAGTGTGCGCATGATATCGAGCACCCCACAGGTAAGCATTTGTCTTAGTAGTAATTTCCTTCTAATTTAAAGCCTAACAGGTGGTAGCTGTCTGGGTGCACTGGCAACAGTCTGAAAGCTGATTCTACATCTGAATTTGCCATCAGGGCCCCCTTCCCTTCCTGCCTAATCAGGTCCTCCGCATTGTCTACCGAAGCATAGGCCACCGTGCAAGCTTCCTTTTCCAGCCAGTCGTTAATTGAATCCTCTTCAGGGTGGGATAGGTGGTGAATCAGCCAGAATTTCCCTGGCTCCTTCTTGGGTACTACGCCGAGTGGTGATACTACCATGCCCTCCAACGGCGGAAGGGGCCGGCTACCCGACCCAACAGTAGTTCCTTCTCCACCTTCAGCTTTGCTACCTCGGGGTTGACTCTAACTGAGATTAGAAACCATCTGCCAGCAGCTGTCTGTCTGCTGGTTTGTGATAGTTTTGTAAAAGATGTAGCAGTCTGCCTGTTTTTATGGTTGTTGGAAGCGTCTGTCCCTTGCCCCTTTACCCCCTGACCCCACCCGTCGGGGCCTGTGCCTCATGTCATGTGTTGGGGCCTGTCTTGGCCTTGTCTGCCCCTGGCCATGCGGCCTGCCGGCAGCATATGCTCGGGTGGTTTCCCCCGCATGACCCACATGCATGTTTGAACCTGCATGATGTTTCCCATTTACATTCATCTTTGTCAAATTTCCAGCATGGCTTGTTTCAATTGTTGATTAAGTATATAGGGGTAACCCTGTGTACCTCAGAACCTGGGTAAGTTTCAATTAAACAAGAAATGGTTCTGTCGGGTAGAACGAACGTGAGTTGAGGATGCTCAAAATGCAATACAAAAAGCAATCTCAGGAACACGCAACATATGATTAACTACTCAACACTTAATCAATAAGAACTGAGCTGTATTACTTGACACTTAATGAATAAGGACTTAGATGAATGGCTTGTTAATATTATTTATATCAGAATTAAATCATTCATTGATATTCACAATAAACAGGTAGACTGTCAAGACAAATTATTTACAGGAATGCAAAGTGAATAAAAGTGACAATAGTGCAAAGTGCTCAAGTGGTGTACGGAATATACAGTGAGATCATGGTTGTCTATATACAAGTGTATTGTAGGCCAAAAGATGATTTCACTCCAGAGATTCCTATCTTGCGTTGTATGGAATCCTGGTATTGCTGGGCCTAGCGTTAGCATCGACATTTCAACCCTGTTGGTGCCCCAGTTGGTGGTCACGGCGGGTCTTCCTCAGGACAGGTGGAGGGGGGGGATTGACAGCCTGAAAGGTAATTGAAGGCGTGTATGAGAGAGATTGCAGGTGCCTATAGGAGTTGCAACATTAAAGTGGGCTAAACTACTCACCCTCTGAAGGCTGGAAAGTCTCAGCCGGATGTTCGGGAACGCGAGGAGATTCTAAACGTATCCCAGGGTGTACAAATCTGTGGAGGAGGGGTGATTTAAAATTAGAAAAATTCTAAAGAATCTGCACAAGGAGTGTGTCAGAGCGAGAGTGAGATGGTGCTAATTAATGCAGAGAATCTGTGAGCCGGGCTGTTGTGATTTAAATGAGTGAACAACGGAGCGACCAAGGAGCCTTACTATCCATTATTGCTAGTAGAGGGGTGTCCTACCCGTTGCGGAGTGCCGTGTGGTCGGCTACCCGATCTGCGACCCGAATAATACTAAGGGCCTCGTGGGTACTAATGACCGTTATATACAATAAGGTGATATGAATTTAAAGAGTTAAAACCGGGGCTAATCTTTGCATATAAGGCAAAAACAACCGTGTAGATGCGCGTCCTGTCCGTTTGGAATCCGTGTGAAATCGGCTTTCCGATCAGTTACCCAAAAACCACTTATGGCCTCATGAGTACTGGTGTCTGATATATACAGTGCGGTGATCTAAATTGGGGAGCTTGTCTATGCATATAAGGCAATAACAAACATTAAACCACGGACATGCAGCGGCGCGTCCTGCCAGGTTAGAAGTGCCGTATGATCAGCTTTCCAATCTGTAACCCAAATACCACTTATTGCCTCATGGGTACTGGTGATTGGTATATACAGTGCAGTGATGTGAATTAAATGGATTAAAAAGGGGGGCTTGTATAGGCGCATAGGGCACGGCGATTCTAGGTCAGGAACCTCAATCGATACAATATGTTAAAGTGGTGTGCGCGGACCCCGTATGAAGCGGGCATTCTCCGACGATACTGCTATTAACCCGGGGGCTCACCTCTGTGATAAATTCTAGTAGAAGGATAGACGGGCCGCAGTACCATCCATCATCTGCATCAGGTCAGAATGGAAGCCGCGCGGTGAAAGCCAGTTTATATACTGAAACTGACGAGGCAGTTCACCTGTGTGCACATTGCAGCCGGGCGATGTGTTGCTAAGCAACGACGTAGGCGTCATATCATGTACCACGCCCTGGGCGTGAGTCCGTCCTGGTAGTCAGGAAGTGTGTGGCCTAGTCAGAATCGTTTACGCACAAATAGTGCACAAAAATGTCAGCACTTGCAAGCATGATACGTGCCACTATTGATATATAATGGTAGTCATTGAGCAGGTTATCCAACCGTGTGGCCTAACCTCGAGCCATAATTGAAGATGTTTTACACAAATAGCGCGAGCATGATACATGTAAATATGACTGTATAATGGCAGTTGTTCAGCATGATATTCAAAGTTACACCACCCCTTATAATTGGCTATGTCTTTATACAATGGTTGGAAAACAATTGTACATCCCCCAAACTAGTTTATCGATAATGTATGTATAACCATGAATCACATTTGGTGATCGTATATATAAACAAACAAGTATGTCAAATATTCGGCGAGACACCATGCGCGAAACCAGTTTTATGGAGCCTCAAACCTCAAGCCGCAGAACACACATGTGGGAGGCAAAGTGTGTAAAAGCCCACATCACATGCGGGTCAGTCATTCAAGCACTGGCTAATGTGGGTATTCTGCTTGTGTAAAACCTCAAGTCTCATGGTGTATGTGCTACAGGCTAACTATAGGGATGGTGGCTAACTATAGGGATGACGCTCCTACAACAAGCCCATTTGCTTTGCTATCTCTTCCTGTTCGTTCAGTCCATTGGCCACTGAGTTCAAGATGTGTATCCATTTGCACTCTTTTAGGTTGAGAGTCCTTGCAATGGACCCTCCCCTGGGGTTGGCGTTGGTCTTTTCCACCACCCTCCATCTGATGCTTTCTGGTGTATGGTTCAGGGTCAGAAAATGTTCTACAAGTGGTGCTCCCTGTACCCTGCATCTGATTTTGCTCATGTGTTGTAGGACTCTAGTTTTGACCTTTTGGGTGGTCTGACCAATGTAGGGTGTGTTGCACGGGCAAAGGATGATGTATATGACATTGGCACTGTTACAGTTTGTAAAGGTGGGCAGCTTGTAGGATTTATTATTGTGCGTTAGTGTTGGACCTTCCATACATGAAGGGCTGGCTTTAAACGAGCCGCATTTGAAATGTCCCAGTATCGGTGGTAGTCCCATTTGCCCCCGCAGATCCGGTTGTTTAGGGGGTTCCAGGTAGGCCTTCACTACACTGTCCTTCAGGTTCCTGCCTCTTTTGAAGGTAAACAAGGGATTCTCATTAGTGCTGAGTTCAGACGCGACTAAATTCCAGCATTTTTTGACAATCTTTTTTATGTTGTTGCTTTTTGAATGGAATGTAGTTACACATACGATGTTGTCCGTGCCAATTTTCTTATCTTTGGGTTGTAGTAGTTGGTCTCTCGGGCAGTACCAGGCCCTTTTTCTTGCACGTTTCAGAAGCCCTGTGGGGTAGCCACGCTCCCTTAGTCGCTTAGTCAGGACATCAGTCTCTCTGTAGAAGTCTTTCCTTCTTGTGCAGTTTCTCCTCATTCTAAGGTATTGCCCATCGGGCAAATTGTCTCTTAGATTGCGAGGATGGTGTGACTCATATTTCAACAACGTGTTCCTTTCAGTAGGTTTCCTGTGAAGGTCAGAGTATAGTAGGCCATTATCCACTTTTGAAAAGTAATGTCCAGAATGTCTATGGTTTGCCTATTGTAGTTCATAGTGAATTGGATGTCCTTGCTTCTTCCATTGAGCCATTCATAGAACTCTTTCAACTGGTTTTCTGTGCCGGACCAGATCATGACCACGTCGTCTATGTACCTTTTCCAGACTGCAATGCAGTCGATGAATGGGTTGTTATGGGAGTACAAGTGTTGTTCTTCATAGTCGTCCATCTAAATATTCGCCAGACTTGGTGCATATGTTGCCCCCATAGCTACTCCTTTGCATTGGAAGTAGAACTGTGTTTTAAACACAAAGTGATTCTTTTTCATGGCGATTTCCAACAGGTCGACTAGGAAATCCGTGGGTATCCAGTGTGGTGCTGGACGTCTGTCCAGTGTGGTACGTACAACATCTACCGCCTTGGCCTGGGGTATAGATGTGTAAAGCGATGAGACATCCAGCGTTACCAGGAATTGTGATTTGATGTCAAAGGGCTGGTCCTCCAGCAGTTGTATGATATGCAAAGAGTCACGGACATATGATTTCGTTTTGGAGACCCAGGGTTGTAAGAAATGGTCAATAAACTGGTTGCTGGTTCCAATATCGAACCACAACCCGAAATGATGGGTCTACCAGGTGGTTTCTCCAAGCGCTTGTGTACCTTGGGTAAAGTGTATATAGTGGGTATTCTAGGTTTCTTTTTTATTCAGGAATTCCTTCTCCGGTATGCTCAAGAAGCCTCTGAGTCAGCCCTCCTCAGTCAGTGCTTCAATGAGCGACTTGATCTCCATTGTGGGATCCCTTGGTGTTGGTTGTTGGTTGGTTTTGTACATCTAGTTGCTGCTCAATCTCTTCAATGTAGTCCGTAGTATTCTGCACAACCACTGCTCCACCTTTGTCCGCCGCCGTGATGACGATGGAGCTGTTTTCAGGTAAATGATTGAGTGCTAGTTTTTCTTCTTTGGTAACGTTGTGTTTGATGTATTGTCTTGCTTCAAGTGAACCCATCACCTCTTGCATGATGATCTATTCAAAAGCCAATATACATTGGCTCATTAGATACGCTCCTGGTGTAAAGGTGGATGGCGGCTTAAATGGTGTTGCTGTGAGTTTAGGTTCATAGGTATTCCTACCAGTACTTCAGTCTTACTTTGCGGAAGAACTTCTGTAGTTCAAGTTTGGTTGTGAAGGAATCTGGTCTGCTTGTAGGGACGAAGGAGAGGCCTTTGCTAAGTACATCTCTTTCTGCCATCGTCATCATGTGATCAGAGAGGTTGATGATCGGGTCAAGCGTCTCATTATGGTTTTCTGGTATACCCGTTTCTCTCCCTGCGTTGGTCCTGATGCTATCCCGTGCCGTTGCATTCGGTGTGCTGGATAGCAACTCAGGTTGATCATCAATCAATAGGGTTTCTTCTACCATCGGTAGGTCTGTCTCCGCGTGGAAATCTCCCCATGTGCTTCCGCCGGGAAGAACCTCACTCGTGTGTTGCCTCTCGGTGCTCCTCTCACTTTGTTCCATCCTCTTGGGCGGTCCTAACCTTGTTCCGTCCCTCCACCTCGGTTGGGTGGGTGGTAGCCCTGATCTAAAAAATGCTGTTGAGGAGCCTGGTTGCCTTGTCTGCTTGTCGAGGGTCTGTCGGAATCTGAATCTGAACCACTGCCAAAGGAGGAGTCCGAGAAGGTGTTGAAGCGCCTTGGTCCTTGCCTGCTTCTATTCGTGAGGAATCCTTGGTGGTCCTGCTGGTAATATTCGTCAGCTAAATAGGGATATGTGTATTTCTTGTCGTAGTTTCTGATATCTTTGGCAAGTTTGTCAAGTTTCCTGTTTAGGGTTATGGTGTTGAATTCCGTCAGTGCCTTTTCAGCCCGCTCAAGGGCCTCCTTCGCATTGGATAGGGCACTATCCTCCAAAATCTCTTTTTTCAAGTCAGCTATTTCTTGCGTGAGTTTCTGGACGTATTCAATGGCAGTTTCAACCCCTAGCACTATCCAGTGCCTGGAGCAATTGTTGGCCACGAAACTAAAGCCCTCCCTAAATTTGGGGACATCAATGAAAATGGCAGGCTCGTTTTTGACCAGCAGGCATTTAGGAATGATGTTGGCTGTGAGGTATTTTGTCAGCACGTGACCATGCAGGCGTGACCAGATTAATTTCTTTTCTAGCCGTTCTATTTTCAACAATTTTTCGTTCAGCAAGGCATCAACCGAAATGCGGTCTGAGCCAAGTAAGAAACTGGATGCGCCCTGGTCTTGTATCAATTTTGCTATGTAGTCCTCACTGTATGAGAGGGTCTCTTTATCTGACATGTTAGGCTATACTTGGTACAGTATATAGTCCTCTTTTTATGCAATACACAACGATACATAATTGGAGACAAAAACATACATAAATATTGTTCAATACACAAATAAAAACGAATGAGAGTAAAAATACCCTCACAGGTCAGCACCTGCACCTATAATGATTAAGTATAAAAGGGTAACCCTGTGTCCCTCAGAACCTGGGTAAGTTTCAATCAAACAAGTAATGGTTCTGTCGGGTAGAACGAACGCGAGTTGAGGAATACAAAAAGCAATCTCTGGAACATGCAACATATGATCAAATACTCAACACTTAATCAATAAGAACTGAGCTGACAGAACCATTTCTTGTTTAATTGTTTCATTCGTTGCCACTCTGTGTTTTGAGTACCCCTCCATGTCCTGGCAGTCCCAGCTTATTACCGGCCCCACTTGCATCTTCCCTCAAAAATACTCATCGTAGTGCAGCCATGCATCACCCTGATACTTTTGCTGTGCCTCAGGCACCTTTTGTTCATAAAGGATCAGTGGCGCTGCGCTTTGGGGGAATTTTTCAATGAACATGCATGCTAGTGTCCTGAATGCCTTCAGACAATTTTCTATTGATCTTTCCGCCCTGGGTTTCCTCTGGGTTCTCCTGTCCTCATCCTTTTTTATCCTGCGCTCTTTGGTCTAACCCTGCCTGGCGCACTTCCAGCAGGGAAAAGATGTCTATGAATTCTTTTCTCCAAATCCTCTCCTTCATTGTAAGTGGGATGAGGTTGGCCAGCCCTAACATTTTTGTTGTCGTGGGTGGGTCGCTTAGGGAGGGGCGCAGGTATTCGCTGGCTGGCTTCCCGTTACTGTCCCTCTCCCATTCTGATTGTATTTGCGCTCTCACCCCAGGGGCCCCTGTACCCCCTTGTGTGGCCGCCTCACTTCCTGCCTTCTCGTCCTGTCGCCCCTGGCCTGCCACGTCTGGCTCCTTGTCTGACGCCCCTTTTGTGTGGCCCCCTTTGTCCGCCCTCTCGTTTGGCGCCGGGATGTTCCCTTGCCCCCTTGTGCACCATGCTGCGTTCCCAGGGAATGGAGCCCCATTCCTGGCCATTGCCACCAGGGCATCCATGTGGTCGGCTGTGCTGCCCCCTTGGACCAGGCCTCCCCTTGGAAATCTGGTCACCCTTGGCCTATACCCGCCTGCCATGGTAGGTGCATGGGCCATGACCCTATTATCACCACGTTGTTCCCCCCCAGTTGGGTTCCCATGTTGACATTCTGCCCCAGGCTGCTTTGGGCCTTCTGCCACCCCCCCCATCCACACTTGCTGCTCAGTGTGCCATGCTTTCACTGTCCTGGAATGGCTGCGCTGCTTCCTCTCTTATGTCTCTCCTGAGGGATCGCCGTGTTGGCCACAGACCCCTCCCCATTGCTGCTGTCTTCCGACTCCGAGCTAGCCACTTAATCTGGTGATGCCGCTCTTCTGTTCCTGGCGTTTGGGGTGCCCTTTTCTTTGTTCCCTGCCCCTGCTCCGCTCTTTCTTGGGGCCGCCGTTTTGGCTGCAGACCCCTTCTTGTCCCCTTCTTAGGGGGCTGCGGTGCTGGGGTTGCCCGCCGCTGCCTCTTTTCTTTTCCTTGGGCCAATTCCTCGATTTGCTGGTCCATACAGCTCTGCCCCTTCAGAGTGACCAGTGCCCTGGCTTGCTCCAGCATGGCCTGTAGGTCATCATCCAGGTCTGGTCCTGATCCCTCGCCACGTCTTTTATGGCCTTTCTTTGGCATAGTTGGCCTTTCCTGGTTCTCTCTGAACCGGGCTGGGGGCTGCATCTTCCTCCCAGTTGCTCTCTTCATGCTGGCCATCCTTTGATCCCTTCTGTGTTGCTTGCCCGTTGAAAACCCCCTGCGTCCCAGGTGCTCCTGTGCTGCCCTAGTCCAGCTGTTCTTTTCCATCAAGGCTTGATTGTCCTTATGCCTCAGTTGTGATGGGACTTGCCCTTTGTGCTGCTTCTGCCTGCCTCTCAGTGGTTCCCAGGCCCAGTGTGCATCAACAGGCACCCGAAGCGCTGGTCCCTGCCCGGCAGGAAGTCCGGGTTATCCCGGTTTTCAAAACACAAAGAGAGTGAGTAGAGGGTCCAAGGGAAAAAGTTTAAAAACCTGCGAGAAGTGATTTCACGTATACTATAATCATAACACAAGACTTCTCGGATCTGTCATGAAGTGCAACTTATATTTAAATTGGAAGAAAAATGTAAATTGTGTCTCTCAGTAAAGCCCCAAAGGGGAGCAATCCCTTTCAGAACGAATGCCCTCACCCACCATAGGTGGCATGCTTCATCATATGGGCTTCTCCTCCCAGTGGGAAAACCTAGTCCCACTGAGGGCTACAACTCCCTCACTGTGAGGTAGGAGCTCTGGGATGTTTTAGAATGTCCTAAGCTGTTGAGGATGCTAAAATTCCACATGTGACTGCAAGGTGTTGTGAGGGTGCAGCGCTGGATGTGAGTGAAAAGATAAATGTGATACTAAAACTGCCTAGAGGGGACAAAAAAACTTGTTATTGGCTTGTCCAAACTGGCAGGGTTAAAAAGCAGTGCAAAACAGTGTGAATTAGACTGCTAAGATGTATAGGTCGGTTGACATGTTTCAGCCTATCTGGTCTCTAAAAGTGTCCAGGCTTTCATCAGGACCATAAGAATTAAACAAAGCTGCTGCTTATGTGAAAGAATAGAAAACAATAGTAATAAATATAGTGATGCAAAACCAGTAATCCAATGATAAATTCGGTATTACTGGAACTTATCTGTAAACATGCGACACAAAAACAAAGTGCAACAAGTCAAAAACATTGCAATACATTATCTTATTGTCAACGTTGGTGGACATGAATTACTATCATATCGAATGAGTACAACTATGGTACCCATTACAACTCTACTCACCTTAATCGATGGATAAGTAGACCCCCTCGACCTGGCAACAACTCAGGGAAGGGGGCCCGCTCTTTAAGAAACAATATCATGTGTCACACAATAGTCATATGTAATGTGAACACATGTTTATAAAGAAGAAAGGGAGTGTTGGTGGTGAACCTCACAAATAGAGACACTATGACAGAAGGACTCTAACTTAATGTTAGTATGCCTTGCCTTGTGTGTTAGTGGACAGGACTGATTTCAAAGGCAATGTTATACTATTTGTCTCGTACTGGGACTACGATAAGACCGCCTTATAAAAGGAGTATCTCACGTTTAGCTTCGTGCCAGTATAGCGCACTGTTGGCGTTTTACCCAGGCCTCCATTGGGTCTGGCTTCGCCTACCCAGCCCGGGTTCATTCAGGCAGTTTTTTTTAGGGAACGCGCAGCTTTTGTGGAGTCGCAGTCCTCTTCTAACACCTTCCTGTACCAAGACGAATTGTGATTGTTTCATTCCATTTTACTGGAGGCCCATTAACAACACAACATATTTTCTTAATATTGGTTCTAGATATAGACCGTGCCGCAAACACATATATAACAATCTGTTAGACCTGGCATCATTGGCATGAGTCTCTCCTCCATTTTTTTTCCGTTTGCCTCCTCTGTTTACGATGTTTTTGCTGGAATATTGCTTTGGGCACTGTGCCACAGTGCAAGTGCTCCCTATGTTAAATTGTTACATTGATTGGTGTTACCATGATTGGCTTGGTTGACTTACTGTTCAGACCCTAGTCTAGTGCACTGCGTGTGCCAAGGGCGTGTAAGTTAACTGCTGCTGGTGGGCTTGCAGCACTGGTTGTGCCACCCACAGAAGCAGCGTGTAAAATGTGTCTCAGGCCTGCCATCGCAGAGCCTGTGTGCAGTCCCTGACTGCCATGTCGACTTGGCAAGGAAACCTACTTGCCAGTCTCTAAAACCTTCACTTTGCCACATTTCAGACACCTCTATGGTAGGCCCTAGGGCTGGGTGCATTGTGGGTAAAAGGTAGGTCATGCCCTGATGTGTGTGGCATGACCTAATAGTGAATTACAGCCATTTTCGTTTTTCACTATTGAAGGGCTACCTGCCTCCAATAGGCCAGACTGGGCAGACTGATTATTAACTCCATTATAATCTATCTGACTCAGGGAGCATGATAGCAGGTCGAGTTTAGTATCCCTGAACTCAGAATTTAATAACACACCCTTTAGGATGGATGGTTTTTAAATTCTGTGTTTGAAAATAACCCTTTTAGAAAGTGGCTATTTTTTTGTCCAACTATCCACCGGTCTCTGCTGGTTTGGTGTGTGTGTCAGGGGCTGGGTGGCTCCAGAGGTCTGAAGGAGTCAGTGTGGGGTGAATGAGGCATCTACCCTTAGAGTGGGGGAAGAGTAGTCCCTGATAGCTTGCCCTGCCTGACACAATGCTGGCTCCACCTCCTGCCGGGCGACTGATAGCCCTCCTCCTGCCAGTGACAATACTGGCTCCGCCTCCTGCTGGGCGGGTGAGGACCCTGCCCTGCTCAGTGAATAGGCCAGGTGCCTCTGCCTGGCAACACCCACAACAAACCCAGGATGGGGGGAATTTCCCTGCTTGGACAAAGGGAACAAAGCAGAAAAGGGGTATAAGAGAAGGACCCCTGAACCAAGAACTCAGATCACTTCTGACAAGGAAACCTCTACCAAGGACAAGAAGCCTGCTGATCTAAGGACTTGCCTCCCCCTTCTGCCAGTGTGCTGTTTGCTGGGGGGAACTTGAAGCTGCTTCTTTATTTTTGCCAAGGAACAAGGAGAGAGGAACTTGGTGTGTACTCTCAAAAGCTTGCTAGAAAATCTCCAAGGGCTGGAAGAGTGCCAGCCTCCTGTTGAAGTCACAGGGCCAAAGGACTTCACCCTCTACTGAATTGCTGGTTGCTGGAAAGTGTTATTTCCAGTGCACAGGGGAAAATCTGCAGTCTCGACGTCGCCGGCGCCGCCGACGCCGCCGAATCCAGCTCGACATCGTGAGTAACGGCTCCAGTGTTCCGAGCCTTCGACGCCGGCCGCCGGGCCCTATCGGTGCCAGCAGCAGCGCCAGGAGTAGTGAGTATCGGCTCCAGCTCCAAGTGACCCCGTCTTGACGCCGGTATCGACGCCGCTGAGTAGTGAATATCGGCTCCAGCTCTAAACGACCCCGTCTCGACGCCGCTGCTGATCGTATCGACTCTACGCCCTTCTCGACGCTGTGAGCGCTGCTCCGGCCCGACACCTCTCGACGCCGCTGCAGATCGACCCGAATCCGAGGCACGACCGACGCCGACATCTCGACGCCGTGGATCATCGTTTTCTTAATTTCCAAAGGTACTGTGTTTGGGGGTTCTGTTGCGACTCCAGGCTCGACGTAGCGCTCCTCGCGGTCGACGCCAAACCTTGGGAATATCGTAAACTCTACGTCGTGTGACTCCTGTGGGGGTCACATTGTTGCCAAGAACTGTGTTTTAAGAGGAATACGTACTTTTGTTGCTAAAGAACTATTTCCTAAGAAGAAACTTTACCTGAACTACTATTTTTCCTTCCAAAGAGTATTTATTAAGATTGTGGTATATTTTTGTCGTTATTTGGTCTTGTGCTAAGCCTTATATAAAAATACTATTTTTATAATAACTCCTGTGTTGTGTCCATTTGTAGTGTATTCACTTTATTACTGTATGTGGTCATAAATGCTTAACACACTGCCTCTGAGATAAGCCTGTCTGCTCTGCCAAGCTACCAAAGGGGGTAGCAGGGGTTATCTGAGTGTGTAAACCCCTTGCCCTGACTAGAGTTGGTGGGTCCCTATTTGTCAGAAGTGTATACCTCTGCCAACCAGAGACCGCCGGTTCTAACACAATCTATAAAGATAAACGCAGAATACTACCACATCCTGTAGTCGGTCCCCAGGACTGTCCAGTACTCCCTCTGCCCCCGAATATCGTCAAGTTATTTTGTAAAATAGAATGCCCATTTTAAGGTACACAACATCTTTTGCACCGTTATTTGCGATTTTACAGTTCCCCCATGATAGTCAACTGCTAACGTCCCCACCTCGGCCCCCACTGAAACAGATATTGTCACCAGTTGTCATGTCCCATCGATGAGTTACAAACATGTTGATCTGCCCATACCCCATCACCCTATGAATCAAATACACGTTGTTCTGCTTCCAACATCCAGTTTTCCTATCCCCAAAGGCATCTATTCACCCAAAGTACACTGTTGCAACCACCACAAAGATATTGCATTCTACCGTCCCTTTTACCTACACGCAACTGCACATGAATAGCCAAACACTGCGCCACCCTTCCAAAGACATCCACGCCCATACACCCAGGACTCGTGTCCAGCCACCAGTGAAACAGATTTTCAGATCAGGTGCCCTAGAGAGCTGAACCTTAGCCAAAACAGACCTCATTTCTTGTATCCCGCTACCCTCAAAACGAAGCTCCATGATTTGTAACTTATCTTCATAAAACAATCTAAATATGCGTCTGTTGCACCCCAAACATCCACTTACATGTCATCGTACCCTAAAATTCCAAAACAGACATCCATACCTGCCACCCTACGACCACCCCCTCCCAAAAATATATACCAGGCCTGGTGTCAAGATTCCTTACGGAAACGGTCCCATACTAAGGGTTTTGCAAACAACAATACATGCGGCCTGCATCACCTACCAGAAAAGAAGAACACCTCCAGCACTTTGTATCCTGCCCTCGCCCATTACCCCCAACTCCACCACACCTCGCATCCAATCATGTTCCACATAGGACGACCAAACATGGGCTCGAATCACCTCGAAATAGATCCCTCCCCCATCTTGCATCCAACATTAGTACATGTAGTACACCTCCACATCATATTCCATAACTGCCATCCTACTACCACAAAAAAGAAAGACACCACATGCCAAGAATCTCTTCACCACCAAACCCTCAAACCCCCAAACTCCATACTTCTCTCCTGTCACACCCTCCAATATAACCTATTGAGGGGGTTGAATTTTCTAAAATATGTACTTGCTTCCAAAAGCTTCAATAAAGCTACTTGTCTTGTTAAAATATACATGTGTCCCTTTTGGTGCCATGCAGTGAAGCATCATTCTCATTACATCAGTGAGAGCTCTGATAATAACCATTGTGATTGTGCCAGAGCTCATATTAAAACAGGGTATGGATTCTACCAAGGTTCTGTTTTTGAGATCTCTCTTCAAATATGCATACAGGGTCAGGAAGAAGGAAAGAAGGGGTTCTTCCATGGTTCTAAGATTGGAGTGTTCCAGTGGCTCCGTGCACACCCGGAAACTTACATATTTAAGGGTATTCAACAACTCTTCTCCAATCTCTTCTACCACTGAAAAATGGGGTGTGCGGAAAGTGAATTTGCAATCACTGCACAGATTTTTGCATGAGCAACAATATTTGTATATATTTGCTCATGAAAAATTGAATGTACAAAATTTTGCTAGATGTACGGTTCCAGTCATATGTGTGTAAATGAGTTTCCAGCCGTATGCGTGTCAACTCCTGTGAAATCATGAAACTCGAAAATCTGCACTTATGGGAGGACGTATACATACTGGTGCACCTTTGGGACATTCAATAACTGGGCCCCTAATGTAGTTTTTATTTTCCCCCATATCGGTTTTAAACCGATTCTCCTTTATTAACCACCTCGGATTGCGGAGAGCATTACAATCTTCCTTTTTCCATTGTCTAAATAGTATGCTACAGACCCCTGCTAAAGATGATAATACGTACTTGCCTGCGCAACCACGCATATTCTTCAACCTTTTGGAACACCTCAATGTTGTGCCTAGCTTCAAATTAATTACACCACGAGTAGAGCACAATTCCGATTCTTATGCACCATGTCAAATACTTTCGATATAGCCCAATCTATAACTGCCATTCAAGCAAACACGCTGAAAGAGCCTCCTAGACACCCAATGCCACTGGGAGCTCTTTGTAGCTCTGTCAGGGGTATGAAGCACCAAGTAAACTATTTCTCAATTTGAGCATGGACTTTTAGAGAAGTGTACGTATTTTGTGTGTTTTAAGAAACTAATCATGGGCAACGTTTACATATTTTATTGATCACGTTTTTAAGTGTTTTTTCTTGATGATTTTAATGCCTTACTGTATTGGGGTTTTTATCCCTATGTGCTTTTATGGCATAATTAATTACCGAATAAAAATAAAGATACAAAATTATACCATACAAAAGGAATATATGGTGGGAGTTGAATATGGTATGTAAAACCCAGAGTATGGACTTCTGCTTTACCAAAAAGTAGATGTGTCTGAGGAGCCAATCAGTTAAGAGCATTGAGTAACACTAGTGTCTTATACTCAGTGTCTGCTTTATGCTATTGTTAATATTTTAAAAGAGTTCATTCATGTAGTAAAACTAGGTTTACATTTTCATGTTATTCAAGTATTCTGATACTCACTTGAAATAAGTGATCTACAATAAAATGTAACAACATCCTTAGTCCACTGATAAATTTGAGTTAGCTAAGGATGACTAAACTATGTTGGCAAAGGTTTAAACTGATAAAATCATAACAAATAACAATCACCAAAAACCACACTTATAAGTTGTGTTCTTGGCTCATAGATTTGAAAGCATGCAGTACCACATTCAGAAAAAATGTAACAAATGAATTATGATTTTATTACATGGTGCACCCATGGTAAACAGTCAAAATATCGAAAAAAAAGTATCGACTGGACAGAATATCGAGTTTTTAATATAGAATGGACAGAATACCGAATAGCCAAAATATAGTGGTGAAGAATATCGAAAATCAGGTAAGAAATATCGATTTACATAATATCGAAGTAAGTAATAGCGACAGTCATAATATAGTTGTTAAAAATATCGATTTTTTTTTTAGTGTTTTAAGTGTTAGTATATGTGTTAAAAGTATGTATTCATTTTGGAATGTATGTTTGAATATTTTGAAAGTAATGAATTTTCTGTTATTTAATTTTTTTGTAATTTAATTCCGTAGCGGGTTGTGGGTTTATAGGGGATTAGGGTGGGAAGTAATTTAATTATAGTACAATAAATAATAATTTTTAGGAATTATTAATTATTTGTAATTTAATTTTGCGTTTTACTTCTGTAGCGGGTTGTGGGTTTATAGGGGAATAGGGTGGGAAGTAATTTAATTGTTATTAAGTCATTATTAATTGGTAATAACTAATTTATTGTAATTAATTATTGATTGGTAAATAATTTGTAATAATTGGTAATTATTTTTTATTAATTGGTAATTAATTTGTATTAATTGGTTAATTGATAATTATGTTAATTGTACTAATTTATTATTCGGAGCGGGTTGTGGGTTTATAGGGTAATAGGGTGGGAAGTAATTTAATTATAATGAAGTAATTATAGAAAATATTTGTGTATTGATAATTAATTTACTGTTAATTAGTTAATTATTAATTGGTATTTTTTAATCTTTATCAATTGAAAATTAATTGGTTGTTGATTAATTATTAATTGGTAATTAATGTGTATTAATTGGTAATTAATTTCTAATAATTGTTTAATTGATAATTATGTTAATTGTATTAATTTATTATTTTTAGTGGGTTGTGGGTTTATAGGGGAATATGGTGGGAAGTAATTTCAGGTCCCGACTTTGCAGTAGCCACTCCCAGCAACTACAATGTTTGTAGACTTGACAGACCAATAAAAAGAGGTGGCGGCATTGCCATAATCTATAAAAGCCACCTCAAACTTACGACTAAATCGTACATATGCTCAGAATATGAGTCTCTCTCATTCACCCTAGGATTATCGGCAAAATCATCCTTTAAGGGAATGTTGATTTACCGCCCGCCAGGCTCAAGAGCTAAGTTCCTAGCTAACATAGGGAATCTAATCGAAATAGTCGCTGATGCCCCTCATTTCACGCTATTAGGCGATTTCAACTTTCATCTCGAGACTTCAAATAATCATGATTCCATGCAACTTATTACAGACCTTGAAGCTATAGGCCTAAGACAACTTATTAATTCTCCTACCCATCGCGCAGGGCACACATTAGATGGACTATTTACGAATAGCCCCTATATAAATATCACCCAGATAATTCCTTTGATCTGGACAGACCATTCTGCTATTTGTTTCACAGTACAAACAAACTACATTAAATCTAATTCCGTTGCACCAGCTCGTTCAACATTCAGAGACTGGAAAAATACTGATTTATCTCAATTAGCAGAGATGATACAGGATAAATTTGACCCCACTGAGCTTGATCCCATCAAAGCATCCTCTAATTACCTGACCAACATAAACATGGCCTGTAATAAATTAGCCCCACCTAAATCTTCACATCAAAATAGACCTACACCTTCAGCCCCATGGTTCACTGAAGCCTTACGTATGCACAAACAATTCTGCAGGAACCTTGAAAGACAATGGCGTCGCAACTATAACCCGGTAGACAAACTCAACTACAAAAATGCCCTTACTATTTACAAAAGAGCGATAACAACTGAGAAAAGCCATTATTTCATCACCAAGATTAATCAGGCAAAAAATTCGTCAGGAGAACTATTCAGGGTAGTCTCCACCTTATCCAACCCCCCGTCGCCGCCCTTAGAGGCATCTCAACCACTGACTGATGCCTTGGCCAGGTTCTTTGAGGAAAAAGTTAGTTCCATCTTCCAGACTTTTTCACGTACTACCCCCCTACCTTCTGTGATTTTTCCTACTACTAGCATTCCATCAACTCTATTGGCTTTTAACCCCGTAGACAAAGACTATATCCAACGTCTAGTAGCCATCACTAAATCCGGATCTCCCCTTGACCCATGTCCTCCTTCCATCCTTAACCGCATACCGGAAGCAATCTCCCCTTCATTATCCACCATATGCAACGCCATGTTTGCAACAGGAATATATCCTTCAGTTTGGAAAGAAGCAATCATAAGGCCACTACTGAAAAAACCAACGCTAGACCCTCTTCTCCCAGCAAGCTACAGACCTATCGCTCGTCTCCCATTTCCAGCTAAGATTTTTGAAAAGTCCATGAACTTGCAGCTGTCAAAGTACATCAATGACAACAATTTGCTAGATGACACACAGTTTGGCTTTAGGCAGGGACATGGGACAGAGACGGCATTACTGAAAGCCGCGGACGAAATCAGAATAACCATGGACAAGGGAGGAGCAGCTGTCTTAATACTCCTAGATCTCTCTGCTGCTTTTGACACGGTCGATCATATCACCTTGATCGACCGTGTCGCAGCTCTGGGAATAGGAGGAACAGCTAAAGACCTGATTGCTTCGTTCCTCGCCAATCGGCCGCAGACTGTCAGAATGGGCAATTTCACCTCCCGAACCTTCTCTCTCCCCTGTGGCGTTCCACAGGGCTCCTCGCTAAGTCCGACGCTTTTTAACATCTATGTATCGGACTTGGCGAGGGTGATAAAATCCTATGGCATTGCCCTGACTACATACGCCGATGACACGCAACTGGTGCTGTCGGTGTACAATAACGGAGCTAGCGTGTCAGCCAACTTCCAGGAGGGCATGAAGGCAATAGGCTCCTGGATGTCATCAAACTGCCTCAAGCTTAACTCCGACAAAACGGAAGTGATGACATTCGGGAGCTTGAAACCAGCATGGTCCCCACAATGGTGGCCACCGGAGCTGGGACTCCCCCCCCAACCGGTGGCTAAGGTCCGCAACCTGGGAGTCTTATTCGACAACAAACTGACCTTCCACCATCACGCAAATGCCATTTTATCATCTGCATTTCATACACTCAAAAAGATCAAGAAACTTCTTCCATATCTACCACAGTCAGCCGGTAAAACACTTATCAGTACTTTAGTGTTTTCAAAAACGGACTACTGTAACTCCTTGCTTCTTAATGCACAAGAAGGAGTCCTCAATAAAATTCAAACTGTTCAAAATGCGGCCGCAAGAATTTTACTCTCTATCCCCAAATTCGCATCAATATCCCATCACATCAAAGAGCTCCACTGGCTACCCATCAGGAGCCGAATAAAATTCAAGGCTCTTTGTATAGCCTACAAGACTCTGAACTATCCAGGGCCTAAGTTCCTAAAAAAGGCTCTCCATCCATTGGAGCACAGCAGAACACTTCGATCCTCTGCAACCTTTCTGCTGTCTGTCCCTCGGACAAAAAAAGCCACTTGGGGAGATAGGTGTTTCACTACAGCTACTGCTAAATTATGGAACACCCTCCCTTTGCATATAAAAGCGGCCCCCACTCTCATTAAGTTCCGAAAGAGCCTCAAGACGTGGCTTTTCTCCTCTGTTTAAATTCCCTTAAAGAGTAAGGAGTTCTCTGAACGCCAGCGCCGAGACACCTGCTTAGGTATTTGCGCGCTTTAAAAATAGCAAAAAATAAATAAATAAATAAATAAATTGTAAATAATGAATTTGTGAAATTATTTTTGTATATTGAGAATTAATTTATTATTAATTAATTATTAAATTGTATTTGATTTTATTAATTGTTTTGTATTGAAAATTAATTGGTTGTTAAATAATTATTAATAGGTAATTAATTAAAAAAATATTTATTGGTATTTATAAATAATTAATTATTAAAGGTTGTGTGATTGGTAAATAATTTTAATACATTTTTTATTACTATTAATAATTAATTTATTTTTAATAAAATATTAAATTATTATTTTTCCTACTTGCACTCACTGGAGTGGGAATAGTAATTGTTACCCCCACGCTATCCAATGCTTTCCCTACTATTGCACTCACTGGAGTGGGAATAGTAATTTTTACCCCTACGCTATCCAACACTTTCCCTACTGTTGCACTCTTTGGAGTGGGAATAGTAATTTGTACCCCTATGCTATCCAATGCTTTCCCTACTGTTGCACTCACTGGAGTGGGAATAGTAAATTTTTCCCTCCCGCTATCCAATGCTTTCCCTACTGTTGCACTCTCTGGAGTGGGAATAGTAATTTTTACCCCTACGATATCAAACGCTTTCCCTACTGTGGCACTCTTTGGGGTGGGAATAGTAATTTTTACCGCTTCGCTATCCAACGCTTTCTCTACTGTTGCAGTCTCTGGAGTGGGAATAGTAATTTTTACCCCTACTCTATCCAACGCTTTCCCTACTGTTGCACTCTTTGGAGTGGGAATAGTAATTTTTACCCCTACGCTATCCAACGCTTTCCCTACTGTTGCACTCTTTGTAGTGGGAATAGTAATTTTTACCCCTTCGCTATCCAACGCTTTCCCTACTGTTGCACTCTCTGGAGTGATGATAGTATTTTTTACCCCTACTCTATCCAACGGTTTCCCTACTGTTGCACTCTTTGGAGTGGGAATAGTAATTTTTACCCCTACGCTATCCAACGCTTTCCCTACTGTTGCACTCACTGGAGTGGGAATAGTAAATTTTACCCTCCCGCTATCCAACGCTTTCCCTACTGTTGCACTCTCTGGAGTGGGAATAGTAATTTTTACCCATATGCTATTCAACGCTTTCCCTACTGTTGGACTTACTGGAGTGGTAATAGTAAATTTGACCCGCCCGCTATCCAACGCTTTCCCTACTGTTGCACTCTCTGGAGTGGGAATAGTAATTTTTTCCCATACGCTATCCAACGCTTTCCCTACTGTTGCACTCTGTCGAGTGGGAATAGTAATTTTTACCCCTACGCTATCCAATGTTTTCCCTACTGTTGCACTCTCTGGAGTGGGAATAGTAATGTTTACCCTCCCGCTATCCAGCGCTTTCCCTACTGTTGCACTCACTGGAGTGGGAATAGTAATTTTTACCCCTACGCTATCCAACGTTTTCCCACTGTTGCACTCTTTGGAGTGGGAATAGTAATTTTTACCCCTACGCTATCCAATGTTTTCCCTAGTGTTGCACTCTCTGGAGTGGGAATAGTAATTTTTACCCTCCCGCTATCCAGCGCTTTCCCTACTGTTTTAGTTAATTATATGTATTATTTCATTAATTTTATTTTACTTTTAAGACATTTAAAAAATTCGATATTTTGACCAACTATATTTTTTACAACGATATTTTGGACTCGATATTTTTGTAGTCACCTGTTTGCAGATAGGGATTCGATATTTTGGCATTCTATATTTTTTCCTCGATATTTTTGTAGGTCGATATTCTTCTCCTCGATATTCTGTCAGTGATCCGCACCCATATTACTGAAAACAAAAATGTGTCTTAATTATTTCTTGAAACCTTACCCCTTTATTTTGAGTAGAAACCTGGCTTGAAAATCGTTCTTCTCTACATTAAATTAACATTTTTTAAAACTTGATCACCCTTTGCCCCAGAAAAATGGAAGCAACATGTGGTATAATTTATAGATGGAATACCTCGAACTAGCTAGACGTTCTTAAAAAAGACCTCTTACAAAATAGTTGCCCTGGGCAGCTGAAATGAGAACAAGACTAGGCACAGGTGTGAGTTCATTAAGCGACTACCACATCAGGTAAATAATAAGATAGTTAAATCAGTTCTTGAGCTATGGATTTCACCCTGGGAAATGGTAACTTCCTAACTGAAAGTTTATCTTTGTAAGTTCAAGTTGCAGTCTCTCAGTTCTTTGTCCCATGTTACCTGGTC
The DNA here is from genome assembly GCF_964204655.1 of Triturus cristatus. Classification (NCBI taxonomy): domain Eukaryota; kingdom Metazoa; phylum Chordata; class Amphibia; order Caudata; family Salamandridae; genus Triturus; species Triturus cristatus. The sequence continues at coordinate 302,141,435 of NC_140579.1, read as the reverse complement.
AGCGGAGTTGCGGATGGTTGCAAGCTTGATAAAAGGCAAACCCGTCAAAATTTTACCAGCGGTGCCTTCTTTGGTAGTGGGGGACTGCGAGCGGTGGCCTCGCTTCTCACTCGGACTACTTGGATAAACAGCACAGCATTACAGCCCCCTTGGGAAGGCTACAGGAGTGCCAGATAACACAATGGTGCCGATCACGATCCGGTAAAAATTTTCCCCGTACGACTCGTATCCGGTCTTTTTACCGTACGAATCGTACAAGTGCCGTACAAACTGCCAATCACGATTCGCATGGTAAAAAGTCCATACGAACCGCATTGGGAATTATTCCCCACACGTCCTCGGGTCGGAAAATGTGTCCGACACGTCCTCGGACGATTTACCGTACAAATGTGAAAAGTGAAGTCCGACCGAGGAATCACGATCCATCCCGTGCGTCCGATGTTACAACCGTATGGAAAAAACACTGTCCGCACCGAACTCCCATAGCAACCATGGAGACATGTGCCCGCATACGCACCCAACACTCCCCCCAGCCCCCTAACGTCCGAGACGTACCCCCCGTGTATGTACACCCCCACCCGTGTATGTACACCCGTGTATGTGTCCTACCCCCCTGTGTATGTACACCTCTGTACGTGTCCTACCTCCGTGTATGTACACCCCTGTACGTGTCGTACCCCCGTGTATGTACACCCCTGAACGTGTCGTACCCCCTGTGTATGTACACCCCTCTACGTGTCGTACCCCCCGTGTATGTACACCCGTGTACGTGTCGTACCCCCGTGTATGTACACCCGTGTACGTGTCCTACCCCCCCGTGTATGTACACCCCTGTACGTGTCCTACCCCCGTGTATGTACACCCGTGTACGTCTCCTACCCCCCGTGTATGTACACCCCTGTACGTTCGAGTCATACCCCCACCCCTGTACGTGTCGTACCACCGTGTATGTACACCCCTGTACGTTCGAGTCGTACCCCCACCCCTGTACGTGTCGTACCACCGTGTATGTACACCCCTGTACGTTCGAGTTGTACCCCCACCCATGTACGTGTCGTACCCCCGTGTATGTACACCCCTGTATGTGTCGTACCCCCGTGTATGTACACCCCTGTACGTGTCCTACCCCCCGTGTATGTACACCCCTGTACGTGTCCTACCCCCGTGTATGTACACCCGTGTACGTCTCCTACCCCCCGTGTATGTACACCCCTGTACGTTCGAGTCATACCCCCACCCCTGTACGTGTCGTACCACCGTGTATGTACACCCCTGTACGTTCGAGTCGTACCCCCACCCCTGTACGTGTCATACCACCGTGTATGTACACCCCTGTACGTTCGAGTTGTACCCCCACCCGTGTACGTGTCGTACCCCCGTGTATGTACACCCCTGTATGTGTCCTACCCCCGTGTATGTACACCCCTGTACGTGTCGTACCCCCGTGTATGTACACCCCTGTACGTTCGAGTTGTACCCCCACCCGTGTACGTGTCGTACCACTGTGTATGTACACCCCTGTACGTTCGAGTCGTACCCCCACCCGTGTACGTGTCGTACCCCCGTGTATGTACACGCCTGTACGTGTCGTACCCCCGTGTATGTACACCCGTGTACATGTCGTACCCCCGTGTATGTACACCCGTGTTCGTGTCCTACCCCCGTGTATGTACACCCCTGTACGTGTCCTACCCCCCGTGTATGTACACCCCTGTACGTGTCGTACCCCCGTGTATGTACACCCCTGTATGTTCGAGTCGTACCCCCACCCATGTACGTGTCGTACCCCCGTGTATGTACACCCCTGTACGTGTCCTACTCCCCGTGTATGTTCACCCCTGTACGTGTCGTACCCCCGTGTATGTACACCCCTGTACGTGTCCTACCCCCCGTGTATGTACACCCCTGTACGTGTCGTACCCCCGTGTATGTACACCCCTGTACGTTCGAGTCGTACCCCCACCCGTGTACGTGTCGTACCACCGTGTATGTACACCCCTGTACGTTCGAGTCGTACCCCCACCCCTGTACGTGTCGTACCACCGTGTATGTCCACCCCTGTACGTTCGAGTCGCACCCCCACCCGTGTACGTGTCGTACCACCGGTAATGTACACCCCTGTACGTTCGAGTCATACCCCCACCCGTGTACGTGTCATACCACCGTGTATGTACACCCCTGTACGTTCGAGTCGTACCCCCCCTGTACGTGTCGTACCACCGTGTATGTACACCCCTGTACGTTCGAGTCGTACCCCACCCGTGTACGTGTCGTACCCCCGTGTATGTACACCCCTGTACGTGTCGTACCACCGTGTATGTACACCCCTGTACGTTTGAGTCATACCCCCACCCCTGTACGTGTCGTACCACCGTGTATGTACACCCGTGTACGTTCGAGTCGTACCCCCACCCCTGTACGTCTCGTACCCCCGTGTATGTACACCCCTGTACGTGTCGTACCCCCGTGTATGTACACCCCTGTACGTGTCGTACCCCCCGTGTATGTACACCCGTGTACGTGTCCTCCCCCCGTGTATGTACACCCGTGTACGTCAGAGTCGCACCCCCACCACAACCTCCTAAGTATGGAGCGCACCCCAGGCCCCAACATCACAACCGCATGTACGAGTCGTACCAAGCCACTCACAAGGACAGCACTGTACAACCAAATGGCCCATGTACACACCGTACACACGCTAAAAACGCACGTACACAACCAGGACAAAACAAAACAACACAAGAATACACCATTCGAATGGCACAAAGCCACTAAACATGTCCAACAACCACTAAAACAACACATTCACTGACCTGCAACTGCCAAAAACAAACAAAGGCCCAAAACACCACCACTCCTTATAACACACCCACCCAAACTTCAAACACAGCCACACCCACCAATGGACCAATAAAAAGGGCCCACACACACAAACCATGAGCCTCTGCAACAGACTCACTGCTGCCAGACCCCACAGACAACCTACAGCACCATACTACAAGCTTCACCACACCTTACACTTGCACACCTTCACACAACCACCTTCACAAACACCCCCTCATCACATTCACACACACACACACCTGCTCAACCACACCCACACACCCACAACCATCCAAACACACCCCCCATCCACCCCCACACCCCTCACCATGCCCACCAACAAGAATCCAAAGTTCAGTAACCGAGAGTTGGAGGTCCTTGTCGATGAAATCCTCAGAGTCGAGCCACACCTCTTTGGAACATTGGTCAGACAGACCAGCATTTCAGAAAAAATAGGCATGTGGCAGACCATCGTCGATGCTGTGAATGCTGTTGCGGACACCAGAAGGAACAAGCAGGAATGCCAAGCCAGGTGGTACGATCTGCGGAGGAGGGTCCGAGCCAAGATGACGGACGAACACAACCAGGCCAACGTCACTGGAGGAGGGCCGTCCCGCAGACCCGTACACTACCATCCCTGGGAGGAGAGGGTGATGGCCATACTGCCGGTGGAGGCAGTCGAAGGATTAGGAGGACTCCGAGACCCGGGTGAGTACACAAACAACGCACCTCACATGGGGGGAACGTCATCCACAACCAAACCCACAAACAGGCATGCAACCACCCCAAGCCATCGCATGACTCAACAACACTCCATGAACACGCACATGCCACTGGCGCCACCATGCCCCATGCACCCAGCTGGACAATGTCAAGTCACAGGCCACAAAAGACACCAACACATGACACGATAAGCCGGATGGCGGGAGGGTGGGCCCCAAAAATCACATAGTGCAACTCAGAAGCAGACAACAATGCCCTCTGCCCATATGGCCTAGGTCACAGCCAGACTAACACTGTGTCCCCACACAGGAAAGACTCGCCAGCAAATGGCTGACGCCTTGCATTAACACATGGGGGTGAAGGCACGTTTTTGCACATGACAGCAGCTAATGAACAGCCAACACTGTGAAAGAGTGGCAGCACACACCACCACAGCAGCAGCGCAGACACACACACTACACCCAATGGGTGCATGGAGATCAGAAACAAACTCACAGCAACAAGCCAAGGGCCATTCAAAGATCTGCTAACAGTGTGTGCCCAGGAAGCTGGGCTGAGGTGACAGAGGGTGACACACAGAGGGAGGGACAGGGGGACACAGAGGGAGGGAGACACAGGGAGACGGACAGAGGGAGGAGGCTGACACACAGAGGGAGGGACAGGGGGACACAGAGGGAGGGAGACACGGGAAGACGGACAGAGGGAGGAGGCTGACACACAGAGGGAGGGACAGGGGGACACAGAGGGAGGGAGACACGGGAAGACGGACAGAGGGAGGAGGTTGACACACAGAGGGAGGGAAAGGGGGACAGAGAGGGAGGGAGAGGGGGACAGAGAGGGAGGGAGACACAGGGAGAGCAAATCAGCCTTGTGGTGTGTGGGAATGTCTGTTCGTCAGCAGGTGGACTGCGTGCATGTAGACAAGGGTGGCCAGTGCCAGAACCCCCCCTCTTCTCCATGGCAAAACACAGGGCCATGTCACAACCTGTGCACGAGCACAACGACAGCTACCTGCATTATATAAGTGTGTGGATCCACTCCATGTGCACATGTACAGTGCTACACGGAAGGCGCCAATGCATGGCTCGCCACACCTGCCCACTCCACTGCTGACTGCAGTCACACTTGACGCAGCAAGTAAGACTGTGCCACACATAGTTAAAGGCGCCAAAGTGGTGCCCAAGGGACACACCCATGCACAAGTGCACTGTGAGTGGAATGCAAGACAGATCCTAATTCCAAGAGGAAATGTGCCAACTTTGAAACTGATGAAACATGGATGTTGCATGGACCAAAATTAACATTGTCTCTCTCACACACAGGTCAACCTCGTGGTTCACCCCCAAAACTGGGGGGGAAGACTCACAGGACCCGGCTCTGCGGGAGGCCGATCCCACCGGCAGCGATGACTCTCACCACTCTGTGGACGACCCCGACCAACCTGGCCCCTCTGGTGTCCAACGACCTGCAGCACCTGCGTCAGGTACAACGGGGCCAACCACCACCCCCACTCCTGCCACATCCCAGGAGACACCCAGGATCCCTGCCCCACCACCACAAAGCAGCCAGGCTGGCCAGGAGGGACACGGTGTCCCGGGCACCCAGGAGGAGGCAGGCGACAACGCCAATGCCACCCCTCAGGGGTCCCGGAGACCCGATGTGCCCACAAGGGCAGGCCAGGTGCAAGTGGGCAGGGGTGGTGGGAGTGGAGGACGGCGGAGGCGCCAGCCTGACCAGTTGGCTGGGGAACCGGTATATTCCCATGTCCGTAACATCCTGGACACATACCGGCAGGACACCACGGGCATGGCCCAGGTTGTGTCCACCCTCAATGAGATGAAGGGGACCCTCGATGAGATAAAGACCCAGCAGGCCCAGCAACATGCCTGTCTACTGCAACACCAACGGAGGATGGAGGACAGACAGGCTGAGCTCGTGACGGTGTTCCAGGGGATTCACAATACACTCCGTCGGATGGCCGACAACATGGGCAACCCTCCCTGTGCCAGAAGGCGTAGAACATCACCACCCACAGGGAGGGATCAGGAGGAGGAGGAAACATCCGATGGAGCATCCCAAACATCGTCACGGCCTGCTTCTGAGGGTCCCCGCAGGAGGCCGGGTCGTCCACGGAAAGGACCGTGAGGGTCGGCGCTACATCACCATCTCCCAGGACACCTGGCCTGGCACCTGGCCCACTGGAGCAACAGCATCACAGCATCAAGAGACATTCTCTGCCACATGGCCTTGCTGGTCACTGTCTTACCAATGTTGACAAAGACTGTGGCATGGACTCAGAGGATTTCAAATGGCAAGGACACCAACTCCCCTACTGAACTTTGGATTCCAAACTCCCGGAAAGCCCCTCACGTCATACCCCCCACCCCCCCACAACAATAAAAATTCACACCATGAAGAGAAGATGCCTGCTGGTTGCATTATTACCTTACATGTGTCTTGTAAAGTCTAAACATGCCTGAGTTCTCTTTTGACTTCAACCATCCACACCCTGGGGCCTGAGTCTGGCACAGGACACACGGGTCACAGTGTATTAGGCAAGACAGACATGGAGCACCATACACACCCGTGATGGGCCCAAACAGCTGAGGGGGTGGCCGCACAACCGTGCTGACAGACACATTGAGTACAGCAACAGTCATGCGCAGAGGTCAGGGATCCAGTCCAGTGTCCTGGGGGGCACCCAGGTATGTGTAGACAGGTGGCAGAACCATGTCCTGCAAGCTTGAGTCCGGTGGATGCAGAGAATGGGGGCCTGGCCAACGTTGGATGCATGGGGATGGCACATGTCACAATACCCACACAGTCATGGACATCATGCACAATACACAGTCTCATCCCACACACACAGCTTGCATCTTGCTACTCGACACATAGACACATAGCCACTATCAGGGAAAACCATGCCAGACATGCTGGATGCACCGTGGCAACACACCAGCATTGACTGAGAAGAGGCACCTTTGAGGCATAGGAACACCTTTATTAGTCATGTTTTCGGGATTGCAGAGGCAACTTGAAGTACACATGAACACTTCATGTGGAGTAACATGTGGGTCCAACACTGGCACCCCCCTTCTGCAGCACAAATGCGTGATAGCCATGGAACTGGCACACAAGTGTCGGCTAACTGCTAAACACCCCCTGCTGCTCACGGAGAGGCTGCCATACACCATTGATCCGCTGATGTAGAAGTCCCACACCATGTCAAGGCAATGCAAACCGTATGTGTCCGAGGGCAGTGTTACACACATTGATGCCATCATCACAATCCACTATCCCATCACTGATGACTGTCAACAAGTCAGACCATCTATTCAGGTGTACACAGCTGCATGTCGTGTACCATGGTGATGCTACATGTCTGCAGAGGAACCAAACATCGACAGGGGCAGTGTGCATACATCGTGAACAACTGCCACACCCAATACACCCCTGATGCATCCCTTACCCTAAGGAGACTTCCAAACTTGTCCGTGCGTGTAACGCTGAGTCAGCACACGATGACGTGTCCATGAGGAATAGCAGTGCCACAACAATGCAAGCAGCAGACGGCATGCGCAAGTACCTGGGGAAGAGAGACACACAAGAAGTCAGCCACAAAAAGCACAGCCACTTGCATGTGTATGTACTCGACACATGTATGGATGACAACATGCTAGGTCACAATTATGACTGGGGAAATACAACCATCACTGCCACCATCACTCCAGTGACACACCCACACACACCTCTGACTCACGTGCCATACATGCAGGTGGAGACACACATCACAACACATGCCACACGGGGAGCAATGTGTGCACACTCAGACACTGGTACTCACCACTAAGCAAAGAAGTCGCGTATGAGCCGAGTCCGGATGTCCTCTTGCGGCTCCACATCCTCCACATCACTAGCCCCATTGCCAAGCCCTTCGTCCTCCACGGGTGGATGGTCCTGGTCATCTTGATCCAGGATGAGTGGCACAGCTTTCTCAACTGCTATGTTGTGCAGCATGCAGCAGACCATGAAGATTTTGCAGACCTTCGCAGGGGCATATGGGATCTTGTGTAGGCACCTGAATCGGCTCTTCAGCAGGCCAAACGTCCTCTCTATCACTCGCCTTGTCCGGCCATGGGCGGTGTTGTAGCGGAGCTGGGCCGGCGTGATGGGGTTGCGGAGAGGTGTGATCAGCCATGGCATGTTGGGATAGCCAGCGTCCCCTACATGGGAAGCACATGGACAACGTTAGAACTGGAGAAGCAGTCGTGCCGGTAGTCTACGCAAAATACAGGACAGACAGACTGTACCCACCAACAACACATGCTCGTTCGTTGCGCAGCTGCGTCATCATTTCAGGCACCCTGCTACGCCTCATGACGTAGGCATCGTGTGCTAATCCTGGAAAACGAGCACAGACATGTGAAATCACCATGTTGGACAGACACACCACAAGGGCATTGATGGAGTGGTAGTGCTTGCGATTGCGGTACGCTACCTCCTGTGCGTGTGGTGGTACCAAAGCAACATGTGTCCCATCTATGGACCCAATGACATGGGGCATCCCTCCCAGGGCATAGAATCCACGCTTGCCCCAGTCAACATTTCAGGGGTTGGGAACTTGATGAAGTCATCCAGGTGAATCAACATGGCCTCTAAGAAATCATGCAGCACACGGCAGATCATGCTCTGGGACATGCCACCAACATGAGCTATGGTATTTTGAAAGGTACCCGTGGCTAGAAAATGTAGGGCTGCCATTACCTTCAGCTTGGGTGTCAGTGCCGTAGGATACCTGTGCAGCGGTTGCAGGTGTGGTACCAGTCTCGCCGTCAACTCCAGAATCAACCGTTGGGGGAAGCGGTAGCACCGGATACGATCATTCTCCCGCATGGCAGCCAAGTCCGGAATTGCTCGGGGAAGAGGCGGCGCTCTGCAGTAATTTGGAAGTGACAAGGAAGAGTGAGTGCCCCACAACAACAAATAATTTGTACTGAGCACATGTTAATCTGTCTATACACATATGCTACATACGGAGTCAGGTATGTGCCACATGCCCTGGACACGTATGGCTGCCAGGTGACACTCCTACCAAGAGCCAGCTACACACGGAGATTGAGAACCTCCACATGCCATGCCATGGGATTAGCTGTGTCCCAGTGCAAGTGAACAGCCAGACGCAAGACAGGAGTGACATACACCCACACATCAGCAGAAGTAGGATGCCGATTGCAGAGACTGGTAGCGGAACACTAGAGAAACAGGTCACATGACATTACACTAGGACAGCCCACACACCTTGCCATGAAGGTGCACATGTCATGACTCACCACACATTCATAGAGAGGATGCAGACATGTCCTTGTTACGCTACTCCGTGTCACATGCATACATACGCACCTCACATCCGATACCACATGTGGCATGGTGTGCGGAACAGTGTGCAATGTCAATCTACACACAGACACATGTTGGTTGCTGCAACAGCTGCAGCTTTTGAGGGTGCTCCAACATCAACCTAATGGGAACCCCCCACACATACATGACATAGTCACATCGTGCACCGTGGGTAGTGACAAGTCAGGTGTGGTAACCCCTGTACCGGGCATCAGGGGACACTTCCGTGTGTTGGTGTCCGTGCCATGCCAGTGTCGGTCATCCCAAGTGTGCAGTACGACATGCACACATGTCCAAGGAGTCAAGGGCATGCCTGGCACACATTGCACCGTCACACATTACATGTGTACACATCTCATCATACATCTGGTGCCTTCTCGACTCAGGAGTAATGTGCCACATCACCCCCTGTCACACCTGTGCCCCACACATGTAGTACTGCACAGACAATGCCTTAATGTCCATCCATGGACAAGTATGTCCGCCCTATTCCTTCCTGTGTGCTGCCTATCACCACTGATGTGTGAAAACCGCCGTACTGCTGCTAAGAGGGCCTGTGTACGTTCCCATATCACTATGGGAGTGCTGCCGTATGTGTACCCATAGTGATGGTGAGCGTACAGGCATGTGTACGGTCAGAAAGTACGCATACGCGAGAACACCCATAGTGGTACGGGCCGTACACACGCCTGTACGCTCACTATCACTACGAGTACGCATACGCGAGGACACCCATAGTGATAGTGAACGTACAGGCGTGTGTACGGGCCGTACCAGTACGAGTACGCATACGCGAGGACACCCATAGTGATAGTGAACGTACAGGCGTGTGTACGGGCCGTACCAGTACGATTACGCATACGCGAGGACACCCATAGTGGTACGGGCCGTACACACGCCTGTACGCTCACTATCACTACGAGTACGCATATGCGAGGACACCCATAGTGATAGTGAACGTACAGGCGCGTGTACGGGCCGTACCAGTACGAGTACGCATACGCGAGGACACCCATAGTGATAGTGAACGTACAGGCGTGTGTACGGGCCGTACCAGTACGAGTACGCATACGCGAGGACACCCATAGTGGTACGGGCCGTACACACACCTGTATGCTCACTATCACTACGAGTACGCATACGCGAGGACACCCATAGTGATAGTGAACGTACGCACGCGTGTACGGGCCGTTGCTATGCATTTGGGGTGCCCTAGGGGCCCTGAACGCACCGTACCTGTGGGTGAAGCTCAATTTTACATAGGGGACACATGAGGGACAAGTATTGAGGCCTACATGCATGCTGGTTGCCATGGAGCCCAAATTTCAAGTTTGAATTTTTCTGGAAGGTGCACAGCAGAAGTCAGTTGGAATGAATCTACTTTGTTGCAATGTGTTTGTGGGGTTGACATCATGCTGAAGAAAAAAACACAATGAGAACCCACTGACTGTGCTAGGTTTGAAGGGATTGGAGGAAACATAGGATGCAAATGTGAGCGACCAATCACTCTGTACTCCTGTGCATGAAACAGGACAGCAAGGCAGATATAAGGCAGCCAGGTCCCATGAGGGAGCACTTGCCTGCACATATTTCCTATCTAACACACTGCTGCTGCTCGTGATTCCCTGGAACCATGTCAAGGTCTGTGGAGAGGTCACAGCCATTCACCCTGGAGGAGAACCTGGCATTGCTGGATGTGATCCTCCCACAGTACCCCCTGCTGTATGGGCGACCAGGGTATCAGGTGAGTGCAGAGCTACTAGCACAGACTGTGTCCCTTCTTTTGTGACAGTGACTTCTGCCATTGTGTCCAGGTGTGACACACATGCTATGTACTGTAGTGGGGGTCCCAGGGGGGGAATGCCTGATGTCTCCCAGCAGTGCCCAGAGACAGGAGGGGTGGGTGCAGAGTCCTCCCTGCAGTGCCCAGACATAGGAGGGGTGTGTGCAGAGTCCTCCCAGCAGTGCCCAGAGACAGGAGGGGTGGGTGCAGACTCCTACCAGCAGTGCCCAGACATAGGAGGGGTGTGTGCAGAGTCCTCCCAGCAGTGCCCAGAGACAGGAGGGGTGGGTGCCTATCACTCCCAGCAGTGCACAGAGACAGGAGGGGTGGGTGCCTATCACTCCCAGCAGTGCCCAGAGTCAGGAGGGGTGTGTGTAGAGTCCTCCCAGCAGTGCCCAGAGACAGGAGGGGTGGGTGCAGAGTCCCCCCAGCAGTGCCCAGAGTCAGGAGGGGTGGGTGCCTATCACTCCCAGCAGTGCCCAGAGACAGGAGGGGTGGGTGTGATGCACAGTGTGAGCCTGGATAATTGATTGTGTAGTTGCCCTCATTCCCCCTGTGTCCTTTCAATGGCACATACTGCTTTTGGCCTTCCCCAGAGGATCATGTCCCTATGACAAAGGTGCAATGCGTTGGATGCATACTATGCCTTGTTGTAAACAGCAAATGTGTTCTAATCTGTGTCTCTGTGACATGTGCCAGGTGTATTGATGTAGTGTCAATTGTTCATCCTCACACGTATGCGCCTCTGCCAAGGAGCAGATATGGCTGGACACCGTTAGCGCCGTGAGGAGTGCGGATGGTCGAAGGCGGCACCTGTCCCAGGTGAGGAAACGCTGGCAGGATATCCGGTGCTGGACGCGGAGGATCGCACGGGTCCTGCTGGGGGACTCACCTGAGAGCCATAAGAACCGCGGGCGCCGCCGTCTCTCCCACATCCACAAGCGTGTGCTGGCGGTGGTCTTTCCAGACTTGGACAGGCGCCTACAGGAGATGCAGCAGCAGGAAGGGGGTAGGTACATGTGTGTTTGTTGTGTTTCACCAGCATTTGTACGTGCACTGTTCCATGGATACACTGCCAGGGTTTTATGGTGCTGTGCAGATCCTGTTACCCACAGTATTGCAGTGCTCTCCTGCCTCCCTTCCCCTCCTTGCAAAGTGTTCCCTGGTCTGTGTGTAGTCACTCCGTCACAAGGTTATGTAGCCTGGCACCTTCTCCAAGTGTACTATGCCTGCAGCATCATGTGTGGGGGTGGTGTGTAACATGTTTTGGGACCTTGCCTGTGCCCTGTCCAGTTCTGGTCTTGTGGGTTCCATGTCAGTTGGCACTAATGCTGAGTCCAGACATGGGAGTTAGTCTCTCAAGTGTGAGGCCTTACAGCACGCATGTCCTATGTGGTGGCCTGTGACATGATGTGCATGAGTGTGCGGTACGCATAGTGCGGGGATGGTAGCGTGTGTTGCAGTCATTCCCATTCAGGAGCATGGAGTTGTGTGGCCACCACTGTCCCCAGGGGCATGTTTTCCTAGGTATCATGTGTGTAATCCGAATATGTTGACAATCTCTGTGTCTACAGCATAGGTTGTGCTCTGTGCCATTGTCCCCTGGCCAAATGTATATTGACGTGAAATGTAGTACAAGTGTCCACTGTACAGACTGACCTGATTTTCCTTGTTCATACTCATGGTGGACATTGCCTGTGTGTCTTGTTACAATCATCTGATGATGCCCATTTGTACATGATTATTTGGACAGGCGCACCTTGGGTATTTTGTGTGCAACCTTGATTTGTTGCATCCCATGTGTATTTCACCCAGACTAAGGGATGTAAGTGCTTCCTGTGTCTCAAAATAATAGTCTCATGTAGGGGGTGGGTGGTGCGGGCATGGCCTTCATGTCACAACCTGATATCTCCTTGCTAGGACTGGCCAGTGTGTGATGTTGGTCTGGACATGCACTCAAGGTGCAGTGGGCCAGTCATGGTGGGCATGTTTTCAGATTAACCTATGCTGCATGTGCCTCTTGTTCCTGGATATGTTCCCTGCTCATCCCTATTTCCTGCCACGCTGTGTGGTGCAGATGCAGTGCTGGATAGTCCCCAGGGCCGTGCTCCTCAGTCAAAATTCCATTCCATCTCATTTGCTATTGTGTCATGCTCTCCATAGTTTTTCGGTGGCATGGTGGGTCAAAAAACTGTGTCTTGCATGCCCTACATATGTACCTTGTTTTGTAGATGTAACTCTTCTTTTGTTTCAGGCTATGCACTGTGACCTATGTAGATTGGACTCATGTGACATATGTATACAGGTGTATGATTAATTTCTGTTTCTTCACCCTGCCCACAGCATCATCGGGGGACACGGAGGGAGACATGGGCACAGACGGAGCAGAGGGACCGAGCACCAGTGCCAGCGGTGACATCGGGGCTGGCACATCAAGTGGGACAGAGGCGGAGGAGAGTGAACCCGGGGACCTGTCGACTGGCACAACAGAGTATGAAGCTGACGGGTCCGAGGATGATCTCTCCGAGTGGGCGGCGGCTACACCAGCAGCTGACAGCGGCACTACATCTCGCCCCGCCCCCTCCATTGCCATCAGCCGCCTCCCACTTGCTCGTGTCCCTTCCCAGCGTGCCCGGTCACCACATGTCTCCTTCCTGCCAGGCACCGAACCCCTGCCCCTGTCTCCACTGCTGCCGCCAATGCCGAGTCTGTGGACATCCAGCGGCAGTTGCAGGTTGGTCAGGCTGCGATCCTTAATGTCCTCCATGGCCACAGCCAAGTGCTGCACAACATGGAGGCATACTTGGAGGGCATTCATTCATCGCAGGCTGACCAACGCAGCTTGCTGAGGTCGATAGACTCAACACTGACTGCAGCAGTGGGTCTCCTGCAGCGCTACGTCCCACCCCCTACCCCTGCCCCATCCACACTTCCCACTCCCATGCCTGTCCCACGTACACCCAGACGTCAGCATGCACCCACCACAACACACACAGGCACCACACCAGCAGGGAAGGTCCACCGCACACCTCCTGACACGCACACACAGGGTGAAGTAGGCACACCCACTGGGTCGGGGGGCAAATGTGTGACACGCAGCCAGAGTGGGAGTCCGCATTCCACCCAATCCACTCCCTCCAAATCCCCTCCCCTCAGCTCTCCTGGCCACATCTCCCCCAAAGACTCCTTCATGGCCGCTCTGTCCCTGAGCCCCACAGTGACACCACCACGCAAGCGGTCAAGGAAGTCCTCGGTCAGGGTGGTTGATTCCCCCCCCTGTCTACACCCTCCCCCAGTGGCGCTGCGATCCATCCCTCTGACCCCCCCCCCTCCTTGGGGCCTGTGGTTCCTTCGGGTGCAGGGGATTCCCTGGAGGACCTTGCTAAGGTGTGCAGCGAGATCCTGGCCTCCACCTTTGGCCATGCCCCACCCCCTGTGGTGGAGTCCTCCATCCCTGCACCCACCACGCCTACCCTTCACCCTCCTGTCCCTGCGGTGCCTGTTTCTTCCCCCCCACATGATGCCCTCACCCCTGTGGAAGACGACGGAATGTAACTGTGCAGGCAAGCTAGGGGACACGCATCCCACTGTGTCCCCCGTTCCAGCTGTGACTTCTGGACTTCCCAATGGGCTTTGTAAATATTGAACTTTCTACGAACATACCATTTTTGATATTGCTGATTAAAGCCATTTTTGTTTCCTTTGAACACTACTGCTTTTCTGATATTGCTGTTGGTGGGGCTGCTACATGATTTTGGGTGGTGATCATGTGTTGGTTGTGTGGGAAATGTAGTAGTGTGCTGGTCATAGGGGGGACCCTGGGATCTGTGTGCCATCACGCGGTGTTAGCTAGGTTTCTCTGTTCATGTAAGCAGTTGCTGCATGGTGAAATTGTCCAAAGGTGTATTCCTTCCTCTGTGTACCCTGACATCTTCCCTGCAGGGTGTTCCCAATATTTAGCGCTGAGCTGTGTGTACATTAGCTGGGTGTGTGACGGACTCCTTCTACTTTGCACATGCATGCTGAGCGATGTCTCCACCTGCATCATTCGTGGCATTCTTGGTAGTCATTGTACTTGTGTATGTGGACTATTGACATGACTTCATGTGTACATGTTTTCTTTTCTGCGCTATGCATGCGTATACTCCCAGCCTCGCACACATGTGGTACATGTACTGCAGGGTCTTTGTGCACCTGACTGAAATTTGTGGGCATGGTATCTGTGGCTACTCCACCCTTTGCGTTCCATGGGCACTGCTGTGAGTGATAGGCACCCACCCCTCCTGTCTCTGGGTACTGCTGGGAGGACTCTACACACACCCCTCCTGACTCTGGGCACTGCTGGGAGGACTCTGCACCCACCCCTCCTGTCTCTGGGCACTGCTGGGAGGACTCTGCACCCACCCCTCCTGTCTCTGGGCACTGCTGGGAGGACTCTGCACCCACCCCTCCTGTCTCTGGGCACTGCTGGGAGGACTCTGCACCCACCCCTCCTGTCTCTGGGCACTGCTGGGAGTGATAGGCACCCACCCCTCCTGTCTCTGGGCACTGCTGGGAGGACTCCGCACACACCCCTCCTGTGTCTGGGCACTGCTGGGAGTGATAGGCACCCACCCCTCCTGTCTCTGGGCACTGCTGGGAGGACTCTGCACCCACCCCTCCTGTCTCTGGGCACTGCTGGGAGTGATAGGCACCCACCCCTCCTGTCTCTGGGCACTGCTGGGAGGACTCTGCACCCACCCCTCCTGACTCTGGGAACTGCTGGGAGGACTCTGCACCCACCCCTCCTGTCTCTGGGCACTGCTGGGAGGACTCTGCACCCACCCCTCCTGTCTCTGGGCACTGCTGGGAGGACTCTGCACACACCCCTCCTGTCTCTGGGCACTGCTGGGAGGACTCTGCACCCACCCCTCCTGTCTCTGGGCACTGCTGGGAGGACTCTGCACCCACCCCTCCTGTGTCTGGGCACTGCTGGGAGTGATAGGCACCCACCCCTCCTGTCTCTGGGCACTGCTGGGAGGACTCTGCACACACCCCTCCTGTCTCTGGGCACTGCTGGGAGGACTCTGCACCCACCCCTCCTGTCTCTGGGCACTGCTGGGAGGACTCTGCACACACCCCTCCTGTCTCTGGGCACTGCTGGGAGGACTCTGCACCCACCCCTCCTGTCTCTGGGCACTGCTGGGAGTGATAGGCACCCACCCCTCCTGTCTCTGGGCACTGCTGGGAGGACTCTGCACCCACCCCTCCTGACTCTGGGCACTGCTGGGAGGACTCTGCACCCACCCCTCCTGTCTCTGGGCACTATTGGGAGGACTCTGCACCCACCCCTCCTGTCTCTGGGCACTGCTGGGAGTGATAGGCACCCACCCCTCCTGTCTCTGGGCACTGCTGGGAGGACTCTGCACCCACCCCTCCTGTCTCTGGGCACTGCTGGGAGGACTCTGCACCCACCCCTCCTGTCTCTGGGCACTGCTGGGAGGACTCTGCACCCACCCCTCCTGTCTCTGGGCACTGCAGGGAGGACTCTGCACACACCCCTCCTGTCTCTGGGCACTGCTGGGAGGACTCTGCACCCACCCCTCCTGTCTCTGGGCACTGCTGGGAGGACTCTGCACCCACCCCTCCACAGGGCACTGCTGGGAGGACTCTGCACCCACCCCTCCTGTCTCTGGGCACTGCAGGGAGGACTCTGCACACACCCCTCCTGTCTCTGGGCACTGCTGGGAGGACTCTGCACCCACCCCTCCTGTCTCTGGGCACTGCTGGGAGGACTCTGCACCCACCCCTCCTGTGTCTGGGCACTGCTGGGAGTGATAGGCACCCACCCCTCCTGTCTCTGGGCACTGCTGGGAGGACTCTGCACCCACCCCTCCTGTCTCTGGGCACTGCTGGGAGTGATAGGCACCCACCCCTCCTGTCTCTGGGCACTGCTGGGAGGACTCTGCACCCACCCCTCCTGTCTCTGGGCACTGCTGGGAGGACTCTGCACCCACCCCTCCTGTCTCTGGGCACTGCTGGGAGGACTCTGCACACACCCCTCCTGTCTCTGGGCACTGCTGGGAGGACTCTGCACCCACCCCTCCTGTCTCTGGGCACTGCTGGGAGGACTCTGCACCCACCCCTCCTGTGTCTGGGCACTGCTGGGAGTGATAGGCACCCACCCCTCCTGTCTCTGGGCACTGCTGGGAGGACTCTGCACACACCCCTCCTGTCTCTGGGCACTGCTGGGAGGACTCTGCACCCACCCCTCCTGTCTCTGGGCACTGCTGGGAGGACTCTGCACACACCCCTCCTGTCTCTGGGCACTGCTGGGAGGACTCTGCACCCACCCCTCCTGTGTCTGGGCACTGCTGGGAGGACTCTGCACCCACCCCTCCTGTCTCTGGGCACTGCTGGGAGTGATAGTCACCCACCCCTCCTGTCTCTGGGCACTGCTGGGAGGACTCTGCACCCACCCCTCCTGTCTCTGGGCACTGCTGGGAGTGATAGGCACCCACCCCTCCTGTCTCTGGGCACTGCTGGGAGGACTCTGCACCCACCCCTCCTGACTCTGGGCACTGCTGGGAGGACTCTGCACCCACCCCTCCTGTCTCTGGGCACTGCTGGGAGGGCTCTGCACCCACCCCTCCTGTCTCTGGGCACTGCTGGGAGGACTCTGCACACACCCCTCCTGTCTCTGGGCACTACTGGGAGGACTCTGCACCCACCCCTCCTGTCTCTGGGCACTGCTGGGAGGACTCTGCACCCACCCCTCCTGTCTCTGGGCACTGCTGGGAGGACTCTGCACACACCCCTCCTGTCTCTGGGCACTGCTGGGAGGACTCTGCACCCACCCCTCCTGTCTCTGGGCACTGCTGGGAGGACTCTGCACCCACCCCTCCACAGGGCACTGCTGGGAGGACTCTGCACCCACCCCTCCTGTCTCTGGGCACTGCAGGGAGGACTCTGCACACACCCCTCCTGTCTCTGGGCACTGCTGGGAGGACTCTGCACCCACCCCTCCTGTCTCTGGGCACTGCTGGGAGGACTCTGCACCCACCCCTCCTGTGTCTGGGCACTGCTGGGAGTGATAGGCACCCACCCCTCCTGTCTCTGGGCACTGCTGGGAGGACTCTGCACCCACCCCTCCTGTCTCTGGGCACTGCTGGGAGTGATAGGCACCCACCCCTCCTGTCTCTGGGCACTGCTGGGAGGACTCTGCACCCACCCCTCCTGTCTCTGGGCACTGCTGGGAGGACTCTGCACCCACCCCTCCTGTCGCTGGGCACTGCTGGGAGGACTCTGCACCCACCCCTCCTGTCTCTGGGCACTGCTGGGAGGACTCTGCACACACCCCTCCTGTCTCTGGGCACTGCTGGGAGGACTCTGCACCCACCCCTCCTGTCTCTGGGCACTGCTGGGAGGACTCTGCACCCACCCCTCCTGAGTCTGGGCACTGCTGGGAGTGATAGGCACCCACCCCTCCTGTCTCTGGGCACTGCTGGGAGGACTCTGCACACACCCCTCCTGTCTCTGGGCACTGCTGGGAGGACTCTGCACCCACCCCTCCTGTCTCTGGGCACTGCTGGGAGGACTCTGCACACACCCCTCCTGTCTCTGGGCACTGCTGGGAGGACTCTGCACCCACCCCTCCTGTGTCTGGGCACTGCTGGGAGGACTCTGCACCCACCCCTCCTGTCTCTGGGCACTGCTGGGAGTGATAGTCACCCACCCCTCCTGTCTCTGGGCACTGCTGGGAGGACTCTGCACCCACCCCTCCTGTCTCTGGGCACTGCTGGGAGTGATAGGCACCCACCCCTCCTGTCTCTGGGCACTGCTGGGAGGACTCTGCACCCACCCCTCCTGACTCTGGGCACTGCTGGGAGGACTCTGCACCCACCCCTCCTGTCTCTGGGCACTGCTGGGAGGGCTCTGCACCCACCCCTCCTGTCTCTGGGCACTGCTGGGAGGACTCTGCACACACCCCTCCTGTCTCTGGGCACTACTGGGAGGACTCTGCACCCACCCCTCCTGTCTCTGGGCACTGCTGGGAGGACTCTGCACCCACCCCTCCTGTCTCTGGGCACTGCTGGGAGGACTCTGCACACACCCCTCCTGTCTCTGGGCACTGCTGGGAGGACTCTGCACACACCCCTCCTCTCTCTGGGCACTGCTGGGAGGACTCTGCACCCACCCCTCCTGTGTCTGGGCACTGCTGGGAGGACTCTGCACCCACCCCTCCTGTCTCTGGGCACTGCTGGGAGTGATAGGCACCCACCCCTCCTGTCTCTGGGCACTGCTGGGAGGA
This sequence comes from Triturus cristatus, assembly GCF_964204655.1. Taxonomy (NCBI): domain Eukaryota; kingdom Metazoa; phylum Chordata; class Amphibia; order Caudata; family Salamandridae; genus Triturus; species Triturus cristatus. The sequence goes on along the minus strand of NC_140579.1, from coordinate 302,122,419 downwards.
CTCTGCACACACCCCTCCTATTTAACAATATGTACGCTTTGTCCATACACGTGTGTGGGTTCGCTCCATGGGGGTACGGGTCGTACTTACACTGTTGGGGTGGGGGTACGCTCCATACGTCCGCGGGTGAGGGTACGGGTCGTACTTACACTGTTGGGGTGGGGGTACGCTCCATACGTCCGCGGGTACGGGTCGTACTTACACTGTTGGGGTGGGGGGTATGCTCCTTGCAGACGCGGGTGGGGGTACGTGTCGTACATACACAGTTGGGGTGGGGGGTATGCTCCTTGCATACGCGGGTGGGGGTACGTGTCGTACTTACACTGTTGGGGTGGGGGGTACGCTCCATACATACGCGGGTGAGGGTACGGGTCGTACATACACAGTTGGGGTGGGGGGTACGCTCCTTGCATACGCGGGTGAGGGTACGGGTCGTACATACACGGTTGGGGTGGGGGGTATGCTCCTTGCATACGCGGGTGGGGGTACGTGTCCTACTTACACTGTTGGGGTGGGGGGTACGCTCCATACATACGCGGGTGAGGGTACGGGTCGTACATACACAGTTGGGGTGGGGGGTACGCTCCTTGCATACACGGGTGGGGGTACGTGTCATACTTACACTGTTGGGGTGGGGGGTACGCTCCATGCATACGCGGGTGAGGGTACGGGTCGTACATACACGGTTGGGGTGGGGGGTACGCTCCTTGCATACGCGGGGGGGGGTACGTGTCGTACTTACACTGTTGGCATGGGGGGTACGCTCCTTGCATACGCGGGTGGGGGTACGTGTCGTACTTACACTGTTGGCATGGGGGTACGCTCCTTGCATACGCGGGTGGGGGTACGTGTCGTACTTACACTGTTGGGGTGGGGGGTACGCTCCATGCATACGCGGGTGAGGGTACGGGTCATACATACACGGTTGGCGTGGGGGGTACGCTCCTTGCATACGCGGGTGGGGGTACGTGTCGTACTTACACTGTTGGCATGGGGGTACGCTCCTTGCATACGCGGGTGGGGGTACGTGTCGTACTTACACTGTTGGCATGGGGGGTACGCTCCTTGCATACGCGGGTGGGGGTACGTGTCGTACTTACACTGTTGGGGTGGGGGTACGCTCCATACGTACGCGGGTGGGGGTACGGGTCGTACTTACACTGTTGGGGTGGGGGGTACGCTCCATGCATACGCGGGTGAGGGTACGGGTCGTACATACACGGTTGGGGTGGGGGGTACGCTCCTTGCATACGCGGGTGGGGGTACGTGTCGTACTTACACTGTTGGCATGGGGGGTACGCTCCTTGCATACGCGGGTGGGGGTACGTGTAGTACTTACACTGTTGGCATGGGGGTACGCTCCTTGCATACGCGGGTTGGGGTACGTGTCGTACTTACACTGTTGGCATGGGGGGTACGCTCCTTGCATACGCGGGTGAGGGTACGTGTCGTACTTACACTGTTGGGGTTGGGGGTACGCTCCATGCATACGGGGTGGGGGTACGGTCCGTACATATCCGTCCCCACGCTATGTGATGCTTGTGTGGCCCGTACCCAGGCCTTTGCCACGTGGGTACGAGCCGTCCCGCCATTGTTGGGGTGACGTAGGTGTGGGTGTGGTACGACTCGTACCCACGCTCTTAAGGCGTGGGTACGGGACGTACCTGTCTGGTTGTGTTGCCGGTTCGCGTCGTCAAGAACTTCCGTTGTAGCGGTCGCTGGCTTATCTGGACACGCCCCCACCCCCTCGTAGTGACCAGGGCCTGAGGGTCAGGTATGTCCAGGGCATGTGTGCTGTGTGACTATGGTGGTGGTTTTGTGGCCTGCCCTGGACCTGCCACCCCCCCTTTCCCCCCTCCCTTTGTTGTTCTGACCTTCTGCGGCGTCTGCGTCGTAACCTGTAGAGGAGGTCGACTGCTATGAGGGCCGGGATGACACGTAGGTTCGGGTCCATGTCTGTCCGTCGCGTACGGGTACTCCTTGTTCGCGTCGTCCTGTCTGTCCGTCGCGTACAGGTACTCCTTGTTCGCGTCGTCCTGATTTCCCGGCAGTTTTTGGCAGCCGGAAAATATTCACCGTGTGGGATGACGTCGGTGCGAATCGTAATTCCTGGTTCGTGAATGGCAGGCTGCGTGCGTCCCGACGTCAGGTCGGTGCTTTCCCGGATCGCATTTGTATGTTTATTTTAGTTGGTCGGGGTTTTGTACGATTCGTACGGAAATGGTGTTTCCGTGCGAATCGTAATTCCATGTTGGTATATTTTGACGACCGGGTACGCGTCGGACGGAGAATATGCTCCGTCCGACGGTTCGTACCCGTTTTTTACAGGATCGTGATTGGCACCAATGTTGTTCTGGTTTGTAGTTTATTCACGCAGTTCAAAACAAGAAACCCAGAGAGAGGCTGGGTGGCCTCTTTTAATTTTTGTTAGATTCCTGCAGGTACAGGCCCACTCCTTCCCCTTTTAGCAGGAATGCCAGCTTCTAAACCAACAGCTTTGCCATAAAATTGTGCAACATTCAGGTAATGTCCCTTCACCTCTAGGAAACTGGCTGTCATGCAGACAATAACCCCAGTCTCGCAGCAGCTGTTGAGTACTCTGCAGCACACACCCTTCCTTGGAAAAGAAGAACTTGGAACTGAAGCAAAGAGGGAAGGTTTGGATCCCACCTTTACACTCCTTTTCCAGAAAGGGGATGTAGATCAACTGTCTATGGATCTGGAACCGGTATGATGTGGTTCCCTTTCAAATCTCATTTTCTGGCTACAGTGCTGACTCAGCCTTTGTACGGGGTGATGGTTCCCATAGTAGGAAGTGATGATGCTGGCTCCAAGCAGGAGTATGCAAAACATTGGGCACAATGAACCATGATGACTCTGCACCTGACTGAAATGCAGTAGCAATCAGGAACAGGCAAAGGCGACTTTCTCACCTTGAACATTAGAATCTGCAGACTCGTACCCTTTACCCTACCATTCACTAAGTGGCATATCTCAGTTACACCTAAGCAGCAATCCCTTGCTAATAGATCCTTCTAGAATTTTTAATGGTAACCTTGTCTTCATCCTGCCTTACTTTAGTGCCTCTGACTCCACAACGTAGTTTTGCAATCCAGGCAATGTGCTTCCACTCTCTGGGGAAACTGTATCCACCATCCACTTGTGCGATGCTAAATGAGGGGGGCAATCCAAAATGGATACCACCAGTATCAGCAATTATACATCACCAAACACAGCGTCTTGCTACCATATATGTGCAACATATTCACAATGACACTTGCCGTGCACACAGAATGTCAGCGCAAGGGTCTGTGTGGTACATCTAAGGAGAACTTTACGGGACATGAGTGGTGCCAGTATTACTATAAAATTACTTGTTAGGGAAAACTTCATCCATCTATATGAATCATGCTCTTTAGAATGGTTGGTAAGGAATAAAGATTCTGCTCTATGAGGTGAGTTTTAGCTCGTCGGCCTTTTTAGGTTTTGTCTGCACAGCGCTTGCGCTGTGCTTCTGAAATGTATTGTATTTAATATAATCTTAAAAGGGGCTGACATCCTACCCTTACTTTTCATTTGTTTGTTTACTTGTCACTTACTTTTCCTCTGTTTCTATTGGCTGTAGCATACCATTTCCTGTTCTTTGTGTGCTCTTCTTATTGGAATCCCATGGCCCAAGTACTCGTTTTCATCCACTTTTGTGGAACAGCGCTTGTTTTTTGGTTCAATTTTACATAACACTATACACAAGCACCAGTTTTATTACAGACTGACACATTCCAGGCATGGAGAGATTAAGTGGCAGTGATTTGTCCAGAATAACAGGTCATTGAGCCTCCTGCCGAGACTCAAATCCTCTTCCCCCAGCTTCAAGATCGGAAGCTGTAGTCCTTACACTATGTTCACTTCTATCAGCAAATGGCTGGCCCTCATTTGGAACACATTCCAAAACAAAGAGAGAGAGAGGGAATTACTCCACTCTTAGTCCCCAGGAACACACAATTAAAAATGTATTCCCATTATATGTTCCAAATCAGTGCCGGCAATCTATGCATTTCACTCATATAGAGTGGCGCTGGCCACACTGTACTCCACCTGGACATCTGGAGGCCAGGCTGCTCCACTCATTGAAAAATTACATTTTGGGCATTACGTAGAACTTTTTAGCCCACCTAAAATACTTCACAAATGAGGTAATAGAGTCACAACTTTGCCGGAATTCTATAGTGGAAAAGGTGATTTACAAAATATGCAAATCACCTGCGAATGTATCCTCTATGTATGGCATCAAATTTAAAACTGTATAAAAAATGTATTTGACATTAACTTCACAACTGATGTCACAACAGTCCCATGAGGTATTTTTGCAGCCACGAACATCCCAACCCTTGAACCAAAGGACCTCCTACTATTAGATCTCATGTTGGTCATTGGAACCACGCTGATTGTATCAGAACGCAAAAAGCTCTTTCAACCTATATTTTCATATCCTTTGGGCATGACTGTTTTTTTTTTTTTTAAAGTGAAGATAACACATCCTACCACAATCACATTTTCTTTTTCCATTCAAGGAACTGTCGAAGTCTATTGACATCTATCTTCAGAAAAACAAAGCGCCGCAATCGATGCACTCTGATTGCCTACCAAGGTTTTTACTCATACACACCGTAAGGTTTTCATTGCTTAATATGGGGACATTACCGGTTTAAGATCACATTTTAGCACCTACCTGATCTTGATCACATTCTCGCCCTTGCTTCTGTCCTCTCTGACTTACCTTTCACTCTCCATCTCTTCTAGTTAAAATATATTATCGCTATGCAGAGACAAAGGTACCGATTACGATCCTGTAAAAAAATTCCCCGTACGACTCGTATCCGGTCTTTTTACCGTACGAATCGTACAAGTGCCGTACAAACTGCCAACTACGATTCGCATGGGAAAAAGTCCATACGAATCGCATTGGGAATAATTCCCCACACGTCCCCGGGTCGGAAAATGTGCCCGACACGTCTCCGGACGAATTACCGTACAAATGTGAAAAGTGAAGTCCGACCGCGGAAGTACGATCCATCCCGTGCGTTCGATGTTACAACCGGATGGGAAAAGCACCGTCCGCACCAAACTCCCATAGCAACCATGGAGATATGTGCCCGCATACGCGCCCAACACTCCCCCCAGCCCCCGCTTGTACGCGCCCAACCACCACCCACAGCCCTCCTATGTACGAGTCGAACCCCCACCCTTGTATGTACACCCGTGTACGTATGAGTCGAACCCCCACCCGTGTATGTACACCCGTGTACGTACGAGTCGAACCCCCACCCGTGTATGTACGAGACGTACCCCCACCCGTGAATGTACACCCGTGTATGTACACCCGTGTATGTACACCCGTGTATGTACGAGACGTACCCCCACCCGTGTATGTACACCCCCGTACGTACGGCCCGTACCCCCACCCGCGTATGTATGGAGCGTACCCCCACCCCAACCGTGTATGTACGGCCCGTATCCTCACCCGCGAATGTATGGAGTGTACCCCCACCCCAACCGTGTATGTACGGCCCGTACCCTCACCCGCGTATGTACGGAGTGTACCCCCACCCCCAACAGTGTACATACGGACCGTACCTCCACCCGCGTATGCATGGAGCGTACCCCCACCCCAACAATGTATGTACGGACCGTACCCCCACCCGCGTATGCATGGAGCGTACCCCCACCCCAACAGTGTACGTACGGACCGTAACACCACCCCCGTATGTATGGAGCATACCCCCCACCCCAACACTGTACGTACGGACCGTACCCCCACCCGCAAATGCATGGAGCGTACCCCCACCCCAACCGTGTATGTACGGCCCGTACCCCCACCCGCGTATGTATGGAGCGTACCCCCACCCCAACCGTGTATGTATGGCCCGTACCCTTACCCGTGTATGTATGGAGCGTACCCCCACCCCAACCGTGCATGTACGGCTTGTACCCTCACCCGCGTATGTATGGAGCGTACCCCCACCCCAACCATGTATGTACGGCCCGTACCCTCACCCGCGAATGTATGGAGCATACCCCCACCCCAACCGTGTATGTACGGCCCGTACCCCCACCCGGGTATGTATTGAGCGTACCCCCACCCCAACAGTCTAAGTACGGAGCGCACCCCAGGCCCCAACACCAGCATCTTCACCCAACATCGCGCATGTACGAGTCGTACCAAGCCAGAGACAAGGACAGCACTGTACAACAAAATGGCCGATGTACACACCGTACACACGCTAAAAACACACGTACACAACCAGGACAAAGCAAAACAACACAAGAATACTCTATTCGAATCGCACAAAGCCACAAAACATGTCCAACAAGCACAAATACAACACATTCACTGACCTGCAACTGCCAAACTCCCAAACAGAGGCCCAAAACACAACCACTCCTTATAACACACCCACCCAAAGTTCAAACACAGCCACACCCACCAATGGACCAATAAAAAGGGTCCACACACACAAACCATGAGCCTTTGCAACAGACTCACTGCTGCCAGACCCCACAGACAACCCACAGCACCATACTTGAACCTTTACTACACCTTACACTAGCTCACCTTCTCACAAATACCTTCACAAACTCCCCCTCATCACATTCACACACACACCTGCACAACCACACCCACACACCCACAACCATCCACACCCACACCCCAAACAACCATCCACACCCACACCCCTCACCATGCCCACTAACAAGAATCCAAAGTTCACTAGCCAAGAGTTGGAGGTTCTTGTCGACGAAATCCTCAGAGTCGAGCCACACCTCTTTGGAACATTGGTCAGACAGACCAGCATTTCCGAAAAAACAGCCATGTGGCAGACGATTGTCGATGCTGTGAATGCTGTTGCGTCCACCAGAAGGACCAGGCATGAATGGCAAGCCAGGTGGTACGATCTGCAGAGGAGGGTCCGAGCCAAAATGACCGACGACCACAACCAGGCCAACATCACTGGAGGAGGGCCGCCCCGCAGACGCGTACAATATCATCCCTGGGAGGAGAGGGTGATGGCCATACTGCCAGTGGTGGCAGTGGACGGAGTAGAAGGACTCCGAGAGCCGGGAGAGTACACAAACAACTCACCTCACATGGGGGGAACGTCATCCACAACCAAACTCACAATCATGCACGCAACCACCCCAAGCTATCGCATGACTCAACCACACTCCATGAACACGCACATGCCACTAGCGCCACCATGCCCCATGCACCCAGCTGGACAATGCCAAGTCACAGGCCACAGAAAACACCAACACAAGACACGGTAAGCCAGATGGCGGGAGTGTGGGCCCCAAAAATCACATAGTGCAACTCAGAAGCAGACAACAATGCCCTCTGCCCATATGGCCTAGGTCACAGCCAGACAAACAGTGTGTCCCCACACAGGAAAGACTTGCCAGCAAATGGCGGACGCCTTGCAGTAAGACATGGGGGTGAAGGCACGTTTTTGCACATGACAGCACCTAATGAACAGCCAACACTGTGAAAGAGTGGCAGCACACACCACCACAGCAGCAGCGCAGACACAGACACTACACCCAATGGGTGCCTGGAGATCAGAAACAATCCTATGTACAGGATACCAAACATCTATTCAATCGACTGGATAGGATACAATATAATCCAGATAAGAACATCCTGGTCAGCCTTGACGTTGAGGCGTTATACACAAACATTCCTCAGGCTGAGAGTATTAGGGTAGTTGAAGAGATCCTCAAAAAAGAAGAATGGCCATGGGCGGCACCAATTGAATGGATCACCACCCTTATCCATTTGGCACTCACTGAAAACTTCTTCAAGTTTGAAAACCAGATATATCTTCAAACCCACGGCACTTCGATGGGCAGTACATTCGCCCCGAGCTTGGCCTGTCTATACGTTGGGCATTTTGAAGATCAACATATATGGACACATAATCCTTTCTCTGCCAACATACGTTGTTGGTATAGATACATTGACGACGTCCTCTTGATCTGGGAAGGAGATACGGCTGGTCTTGAAACATTTAAGACATGGATCAACAGTTTGAATCCCCATCTCCATTTCACAATGACAATGAACAAAGAAAGAATATCCTTTCTAGATGTAATCTTCACAGCTAGTGAAGGTACCCTTAAGAACTCTCTGTTTACCAAAGCTACAGATAAGAACAGCCTACTCAGATTTGATAGCGCACATCCACGCTCACTAAGGGAAAATCTACCTGTAGGTCAGTTCTTCAGGGTTCGCAGAAACTGCTCTGATCTTGAAACATACAAAAAGGAAGCAGCTATCCTCACTAACAAACTCAAACAAAAAATGTACCCGATTAAGATTGTAGATAGAGCAAACAAGAGAGCCCGTAACACACCAAGAGAGGCTCTATTGGAGACACAGGTAAAAAAACACTCTGACCAATTGATATGTGTTACAACATATAATACATCTTCCAATGATCTAAAGAAGATAATAAACAAAAAGTGGTCCATTTTGACCTCCAACACAATATCTTTTGAGAAACCTATGTTCTCATTTAAAAGGAACACAAGTCTGAGAGATGTACTGGTACATACTGACACATATACACCAAAAACTACCAATCAATCAACTCTCTGGAGAACGCCTCAGGTTACGGGACACTACCCATGTGGCTCATGTGTAGCATGTCCATTTACCGAACACACCAAAACAATAGAATTAGGATTACACTCTCCATGGGAACAGAGAACACACACCAATTGTAACTCTGAAGCAGTGATCTATATGATCAAGTGCCCATGTGACCTAATGTATATCGGAATGACAAGTCGAAAAGTAAAAGTGCGCATCAGTGAACATAGGAGCACAATAAGACGTGCAATAACAGCAACTAAACTGACTGCACACTATAATGATAAAAAACACAAGGACACAGAGATAAAGTGGACCATCATAGAAAAAATAAAACATGTGAATAACCTCCAACGCAAACTCCTGGAACGTGAACAACGTTGGGTCCATCGATTAAAAACTCATGAAAGGGGCCTAAATGACTGTATACCCTGGAACCAACTAAATAGATGAAGTAAAGGGATTAAATTACAACTAGGCCCTATATCTGTGTATTAATATGCTCCCTAAAAGTATATATCCAACTTAGGGACCTTAATATGGTGGCCATATGAGCGTGGATTCAAAAACATTTTTTTAAGATAACATTACCTGAACATATTATTTTATGGCTTGCACATCTGCCTTTCATGAAGGGAATATGAATATGATCATCGTATATTCTACAACATTGCATCAGTCCCTATACGAGGAAAATATTTCTCATTGGATACCAAGACTCAAATCAAAATTCCCCGAATGGCTATCACTAGGGGATTAGGGAGAACTGTTCATATGTATTAATGACTTTATCGCATCAATAGGTTTTTCACAAATTGGGCAATTACAGTCCCCACGATCACTGTAAGAGTACGTTGGTTTTCTACCCGGTTCGAGAAACCTACTTAGGTTTACCTACAGCATGAGCCTATTTAATTATCACTTATACCGACCCCCTTTTTTAATAAAATTTGGGACTTGCGCATAATTTAATTAAACAAACAGTTTTGCATAACATATTCGTGTCATCAATCGGAGAAGCAGAAATACATACTGTGCTTCACATTTCTTACTGATATAACACTATAGATTGCATCTAACGCTTAAGTCTAGCGCGTTATTTTGATGTTGTGTCTGTTTACAATGAGACAATAAATTAAGACGATATGTCAGAAGATATACATTTTCTGTAGTATCTCACGATTATCACAAGGAACTACAATTCCCTTGATTCCTTGTACGTCATAGGCGTCATCAGTTACTTCTGACCGCGCCGAGTGTCGCCTAGCAATCAGTACCTATGAAGATACAGACTGCATCTAACGCTTAAGTATTGCACGTTATTTTGATTTTATGTCTGTTTACAATGAGAAAAGAAATTAAGATGATATATCAGAAGATATACAATTTCCGTAGTGTCTCACGATTATTACAAGGAACTACAATTCCCATGATTCCTTGAACGTCAGAGGCGTCATTACGTACTTCTGACCGCACCGAGTGTCGCCTACCAATCAGTACCTATGACAACACAGAGGTACAAAAACGCGGCTCCTTCGCATTACTATCGCGAAAGCCGGGAACCGAAGCCAAGTAGGTGTGCACGCGGGGCAGGACTCTTGAAGAAGTAAGTTATGGATAGGCATTTTGAGTTCCATTGCCAACGTTCTCATTTTGTGTTCCTCTACACGAGGAATACGAGGGTCTATACACGCGGTTTTTAGAAAAAACCTCTCACTATGTTTACCTACGTTTCCCTTAACCTCCTGGGGTCAAAATTTTAGGGTTTGACTATAGAGCTACCCCTAGACGCTTTACGGTCCCCTGAGATACAGAAACCATTCAAGAATTGGGTAAGGGAATGTTTCGTTTCATTTTTAACGCACAAAATCATGATGAGGAGGGATAATGATAAATGAACATGACTAAGATTACCGTTATTCTATTCACAAACACGGTATGAATGTGGAGTGAGTGTGAGGCATGGAGTGTGTTACTAGTGAATATATAGACGTACTGACATGAATTTTGGTCAGTTTTTGAGTGCAATTGCCACCCCACAATTCATCTGTCACGTAATAGCATTATGTGAAGATATGCACGTGAGTGGCACAAGTTTGGAAGAAATTGATTACCACTATGTCATAGACACAATTTGGCACGTGTGGTTCGTTAATTATTTCCAAAGCACGCAATGTGGGACACAATATTGCGGAGACACTATGACATTAATATACAAATGTATGTTGTTTTTGTTTCTGTGTCTTTCTTTGTTGTCTGTCTTTCTCTTTACAGATGGAGTATAATATATGATTGGTAAATAATCAATCACCCAAACAAGGAGCAGCTACTCTGCCCTTGCACCACGTACAGGATAGGGAATTCCCGTCTGTCCTGTCTCCTAGGGAGGCCCAACCTAGCCCTGATGAAAGTCCAGGACCTTTACGGCCATTATAGGACTGAAACATGTTGGCACTAGGGTCTTAGGACCATAAGATTCCTAATAAGACCCAATATTTGTTTTTTAGTTACCCAGACAGACCCAAGAATAAAGGGATACCGGGGATCTGTCTGAGGTATTTTAACTTATTCAGCCCCCCAGGTCAACAACTTCTATCAAGAGCTCCCAACACTGTGGTTGAGCCCACCCCGACTTTTAGGCGTCGGGGTGACCCGATGATGAAGCATGACACCACTAGGGTGTGTGAGGGTAAATAAACAAAAAGGAAGATTTTCCTTGCTCACCTTTTGGTGAAGACGTAAGAATTTACCCTATCTAGATCCTTCACATCTTTCCCCACTGAAGTGCATCTATATCAACCACGGTTGATCTGTTAGAGTAATTTAAGTGATTAAGTGACTATAACATAGGAGGAGTTACTCTGACTTTGTAACCTCTTTACCCTTCCAGGTATTGAAAAAAAGTTTTTTTCTACTTTACCTTTAATGTGAACATATGATTAGCGCAGCGCACAGCTGTAGGGTGTATCAACAGAAATTATCTGTTCGCTCCTTCCCTTCCCCTATCCCTGCTAAGGAGTGTAGCATAAAACACCTTTGTTTACTCCTCAATACGAGGTCGTTGCACCGACACACTCAAGAGATTTTTGATCTCCTCTCAACGACCAGTCCTACCTGTCTGATGCTTACTGAAACATGGCTGAATGATTCCTCCCACCCGGACATTGTGGCAGCCATCCCCACGGACTATACCATCCATCGACAGGACAGAGACAAGGGTAGGGGAGGAGGAGTTGCCTTGGTTGTTAAAAAATCTTTTCCGTGCACGGTCACGCATACTCACACCATCGCAGGGGCGGACTCTTTAGCCTTTACCATCTCCCTATCGCCGCAACAAGCGCTGAAGGGTCTGATTGTTTATAGACCTCCGGGCCCAGTGGGATCCTTTCTTGATGATCTCCAGCAGGCCATGTCGATCCTTGTCCTTAGATCGGAGCTGTGCCTACTGGCGGGAGATTTTAATTTCCATATGGACGACCATAATGACCAGGACGCCATCAAATTGCTGGATATTGCATCCACTCTAGGCCTTTCCCCCTATCTTTCTGGTCCGACCCACAACAAAGGCCACACACTCGATCAGGTGTTTTCCACCACACCTATCATGGCTGTAACTCTTCTGCCAGTCGTCTGGTCTGATCATTATCTTGCCCACTTTGAAATACCTTCTACTGTGACCTCTCCGGCCAGTGTCATGAGGCAGCAGGGCAGCAGCTATAGGGCATTCCACCGGGTGACCCCAGACATGCTAACGCATGCTCTGGCAGATCACCCTGTTTCCTGTACTGGCGACCTGGAGAAAGATCTGGAGAGCCTACAATCCTGGCTTCTTGCCAGACTAAATGAGCTCGCTCCCTCACAGCCACCCAAATCTGCTGCCCGGCGGGTCTCTGCCCCCTGGTTTACGGAGGATTTAGCCCACGCTCGTAGGCAATGTAAAGCTGCTGAGCGGGCGTGGAGAGTCCAGTATGAGCCTGAAGCCAAACAACGCTATAAAATCATGATGAAGTCCTACCACGATCTTATCTTACAGGGCAAGAAATGTTACTTCGCTAAAAGGATTGAAGACGCAGCTAACTCCTGTAAGGAGATTTTTTCAATTGTACGTGAATTTACCAGCCCCCGGACAACCTCTACTCAGGGTGCCCCGGTGGAGACCTGGGCTAACACTATTGCCAATTTCTTCACCACCAAAATCAGGCTAATTCAGGATTCTTTCCCGTCGAGAGCGTTAGATGATTTATCTACGATGCCGACGGAGACAGTCTTCCTGTCTCCTCCTGGCCCAGCTTTGCTAGACTTTCCTCCCCTTCCGGTTGCCGCATCCTTAGCCTTGATGAGGAACCTTAAATCAGGCTCACCATTAGATCCGTGTCCAGCAAAATTCTTAGCGAAAATGGCAGATGTCATTAATCCCATAGCTAATCCTATCCTCAATTTATCCCTGAGTCAGGGTTTTCTGCCCCAGGCCTGGAAGCAAGCCATGGTCATCCCCCTGATCAAGAAGCCCAATCTTGATCCAGAGGCGCCTTCTAATTATAGGCCAATCTCGCTCCTTCCAGCACTGACCAAGATCCTGGAGAAACACGTGCACAGCGTGCTTTCTAACTTCCTGGAGTCTAATGAGTTACTTCATGAATCCCAATCGGGCTTTCGTTCCAACTTAAGCACCGAGACGGCGCTCCTGGAAGTCTCGGAGATCGTGAAGGAGGTGCTGGACACAGGAGGCAGGGCGATGTTAGTCATGTTAGACCTGTCGGCGGCGTTTGACACCGTCCCCCACGAGGATCTCCTCACTAGACTTCATAACATCGGTCTAGGGGGGACGGTGCTCAACTGGTTTCGTTCCTTTCTGGCCAACCGCCGGCAGACGGTCTGGGTCCCACCCGGGTCCGCCGAGATGCCGCCATTGGGAGTCGGAGTGCCTCAGGGCTCTGTACTGAGCCCCACTCTATTTAACATCCTTATGACCCCTCTGGCGACACTGGCGGAGTCCTACGGGGCCCGGATCGTCTCTTATGCTGACGACACCCAGCTTCTATTCACCTGTCGTAAGAGCGAAGAGTTCGATGGAGAAAGGATCTGCGAGTGCCTTGGGGCTGTCTTTAGCTGGTTTTCACACAACAGCCTCAAATGCAACTCGGACAAATCCGAAATACTATTCTTCGGATGCCCATCAGAACCAGATTGGCAGGGATGGTGGCCTGCTGACATGTTCCCTCCCACTCAGTCCTCTAAGTGGGCTAAGAACCTGGGGGTTAAAATTGACAACGAGCTCTCGCTCAAATCCCAGGTTTCCACTCTTACGGGAACATGCTTTGGGATACTCAGAATGTTGCGCAAGTTTTTTCCCCTTCTCTCGGAGGAACATCGGAGGATCACTGTTCAGGCACTCATAGGGTCCAGATTGGACTATGCAAATGTCCTATATCTGGGTCTGCCTGAATACCTCCTCCAGCGTTTGCAGGTTACTCAGAACGCTGCTGCTCGTGCAATTTTTGGCCTGCACCGCCGCACCAGTGCCTCCAATCTCCTCGTATCCCTTCACTGGCTTCCGGTGCGGAAGAGGATACTTTTCAAGGCCATGACTCTCGCCCATAAGGCCTTGCATGGCAATGGTGCCAAATATCTTCAGAGGAGGCTGGACTTCTATCGACCTGTACGATCCCTCAGGTCAGAAGCTTTGGCTTTGGCTCGGGAGCCACGCATCAAAAGGGCTCGGCTAGGCGGCCGGTCCTTTAGCTTTCTTGCTCCGCAGCTATGGAATTCCTTACCGGTGTCCTTGCGAAACACCGCTAACCTGCTTGCCTTCAGAAAAGACTTAAAAACCTGGCTGTTCACTGGATAATCTGCCCCCTCTTTAGGCCCCTGCTCTTTTTACTGTTATGTTTTCCAGCTCTTTCTTTGGTCTGGAGCACAAAAGCGCCGGGACACTCCTTTGGAGTAGCCGTTGCGCTATAAAAGTCCCATTTAACATAACATAACATAACATAACATATCTGTAATATAACTCACTATCTATTTTTCTGATATCCCTCATTTGCACTAACACTCATTTCACGCTCCAAATAAATAATAACAAGACTCTCTCCCTCCTTTTAACGATACATAAAGGATAGAGTAGATCATCTATCTGTATAAATATGGCAGAACAATTGGGTATTGGCTATTCAGACGATATAGAATCTGCCATTTTAGCAGGACCCTCACTATTACTGGACACGAACATCAGTCAGAACCTTTCCCAGGCTCAGAATTGGGATGAGCTGAAAGAATTAAAGCGTAACCAAATGAAAATTTTGTTACATGGAGCCATTATGACGGAGTACCTCAGAGGCAATACAGCACCCACAGGATTACTTGTCACTAATGCACCAAGGATCTTTCTTGAAGACCCTCAGTTTAAAAAGGAATGGTCTCTGATCGCGTGGAGATGCTCACGCGATTGGCTTATTTTAATTATCAATACAGCCAAACGTTTAGCAGATGCTCTATTGATCAAAATCAAAATGAGTGAGGATTCTTTGATGACTGAGATAAAACTATCCTTATACAAGAAAAAACTTGAGGAAGTGAATAAAGGGATAAGTGAACATAAAGATTATCTCATGCAAAGCAAAATCAACAAACTACAAAAAGACCTAAAAAAGTTTAGTCATGAAAAGGTTTACCCTTACATCCGAGACGACTATAAAGGTCAAGAGAATTCGGACTCAGGATCTGTATATAGTGAACAGACGGTATCATCGGACTCTGACTATGACAACTGGTCTAGTGATGGATCAAATAAGAGCAGGCGAGGCAGGGGCAGAAGACCACGGAGAGGCAACTACAATCAAAGATATGGACACCAGCAGATGTACCCATGGCCCGCCCCTTATGGACCAATCCCATTCCATGGCCCTGCCCAATTCCCCATGGGTTCCTATTATCAGCCCGACTACAACCAACGTTTTTTAGGACAGGGCGGCAGGAGAGGCAGACGTGGAAGAAGAGGGAACAAAAGAGTCCAATGGGAAGAAGATCGGAGCTCCATGAACACACGGAGCAATACCAGGGACCAACAACCAGGAACGAGCAACATGAGAGACTAGTGGTAAATCTGACGGACATCACCCTCACTACAGATGAAGAGACAGTACTTGAAAAGGGCCTAGGTTTTGTACCTACATCACACTTGGACAAATTCCGTTTACGATGTGAATTGGGAGACTTCTTCCGGAAGATCCGCTTGAAAACATTCTTTAAGGACAAAGAGGACCCACAGGTGGACGAAACCCATACGGATTTAAGGTGTAAATCTACTTTTTATCCTCCAACCAACATGATGCCCCCGGAGGTACTCGCCTTTGAAGAAGCTGTGACGAAGGAGGTAGAACTACTCCAAGTCAGGAAAAACACATTCAACAACCTGAGCAAGAAGGAACGAGAAGCCTTGACCTCCCTTCAATCCAGGACGGATATGATTATAAAACCGGCGGATAAAGGTGGAGCCACGGTTATCCAAAGCACTAGTGCCTATAGGACTGCATGTATGAATTTACTGGCAGATACGAAGTACTATAAAAAGATCAATAGAGACCCTACACAACGGATTAAAACAACCATCTCTACGTTGACAGCAAATGCACTAGACAGGGAGTGGATCACAAAGAAGGAACATGACTTCTTGAATCAGGAGGATCCAAGAATACCTTTATTCTACACAATCCCGAAAATACATAAAGGGAAAATACCACCGCCAGGAAGACCAATTGTCTCTGGGATTGGGTCCATTCTTGAACCTCTATCCAAATACACGGATTGGTTCCTGCGACCTCTCGTAACGAAGATCAAATCCTATGTACAGGATACCAAACATCTATTCAATCGACTGGATAGGATACAATATAATCCAGATAAGAACATCCTGGTCAGCCTTGACGTTGAGGCGTTATACACAAACATTCCTCAGGCTGAGAGTATTAGGGTAGTTGAAGAGATCCTCAAAAAAGAAGAATGGCCATGGGCGGCACCAATTGAATGGATCACCACCCTTATCCATTTGGCACTCACTGAAAACTTCTTCAAGTTTGAAAACCAGATATATCTTCAAACCCACGGCACTTCGATGGGCAGTACATTCACCCCGAGCTTGGCCTGTCTATACGTTGGGCATTTTGAAGATCAACATATATGGACACATAATCCTTTCTCTGCCAACATACGTTGTTGGTATAGATACATTGACGACGTCCTCTTGATCTGGGAAGGAGATACGGCTGGTCTTGAAACATTTAAGACATGGATCAACAGTTTGAATCCCCATCTCCATTTCACAATGACAATGAACAAAGAAAGAATATCCTTTCTAGATGTAATCTTCACAGCTAGTGAAGGTACCCTGAAGAACTCTCTGTTTACCAAAGCTACAGATAAGAACAGCCTACTCAGATTTGATAGCGCACATCCACGCTCACTAAGGGAAAATCTACCTGTAGGTCAGTTCTTAAGGGTTCGCAGAAACTGCTCTGATCTTGAAACATACAAAAAGGAAGCAGCTATCCTCACTAACAAACTCAAACAAAAAATGTACCCGATTAAGATTGTAGATAGAGCAAACAAGAGAGCCCGTAACACACCAAGAGAGGCTCTATTGGAGACACATGTAAAAAAACACTCTGACCAATTGATATGTGTTACAACATATAATACATCTTCCAATGATCTAAAGAAGATAATAAACAAAAAGTGGTCCATTTTGACCTCCAACACAATATCTTTTGAGAAACCTATGTTCTCATTTAAAAGGAACACAAGTCTGAGAGATGTACTGGTACATACTGACACATATACACCAAAAACTACCAATCAATCAACTCTCTGGAGAACGCCTCAGGTTACGGGACACTACCCATGTGGCTCATGTGTAGCATGTCCATTTACCGAACACACCAAAACAACAGAATTAGGATTACACTCTCCATGGGAATAGAGAACACACACCAATTGTAACTCTGAAGCAGTGATCTATATGATCAAGTGCCCATGTGACCTAATGTATATCGGAATGACAAGTCGAAAAGTAAAAGTGCGCATCAGTGAACATAGGAGTACAATAAGACGTGCAATAACAGCAACTAAACTGACTGCACACTATAATGATAAAAAACACAAGGACACAGAGATAAAGTGGACCATCATAGAAAAAATAAAACATGTGAATAACCTCCAACGCAAACTCCTGGAACGTGAACAACGTTGGGTCCATTGATTAAAAACACATGAAAGGGGCCTAAATGACTGTATACCCTGGAACCAACTAAATAGATGAAGTAAAGGGATTAAATTACAACTAGGCCCTATATCTGTGTATTAATATGCTCCCTAAAAGTATATATCCAACTTAGGGACCTTAATATGGTGGCCATATGAGCGTTGATTCAAAAAATTTTTTTTAAGATAACATTACCTGAACATATTATTTTATGGCTTGCACATCTGCCTTTCATGAAGGGAATATGAATATGATCATCGTATATTCTACAACATTGCATCAGTCCCTATACGAGGAAAATATTTCTCATTGGATACCAAGACTCAAATCAAAATTCCCCGAATGGCTATCACTAGGGGATTAGTGAGAACTGTTCATATGTATTAATGACTTTATCGCATCAATAGGTTTTTCACAAATTGGGCAATTACAGTCCCCACGATCACTGTAAGAGTACGTTGGTTTTCTACCCGGTTCGAGAAACCTACTTAGGTTTACCTACAGCATGAGCCTATTTAATTATCACTTATACCGACCCCCTTTTTTGATAAAATTTGGGACTTGCGCATAATTTAATTAAACAAACAGTTTTGCATAACATATTCGTGTCATCAATCGGAGAAGCAGAAATACATACTGTGCTTCACATTTCTTACTGATATAACACTATAGATTGCATCTAACGCTTAAGTCTAGCGCGCTATTTTGATGTTGTGTCGGTTTACAATGAGACAATAAATTAAGACGATATGTCAGAAGATATACATTTTCTGTAGTATCTCACGATTATCACAAGGAACTACAATTCCCTTGATTCCTTGTACGTCATAGGCGTCATCAGTTACTTCTGACCGCGCCGAGTGTCGCCTAGCAATCAGTACCTATGAAGATACAGACTGCATCTAACGCTTAAGTATTGCACGTTATTTTGATTTTATGTCTGTTTACAATGAGAAAAGAAATTAAGATGATATATCAGAAGATATACAATTTCCGTAGTGTCTCACGATTATTACAAGGAACTACAATTCCCATGATTCCTTGAACGTCAGAGGCGTCATTACGTACTTCTGACCGCACCGAGTGTCGCCTACCAATCAGTACCTATGACAACACAGAGGTACAAAAAAGCGGCTCCTTCGCATTACTATCGCGAAAGCCGGGAACCGAAGCCAAGTAGGTGTGCACGCGGGGCAGGACTCTTGAAGAAGTAAGTTATGGATAGGCATTTTGAGTTCCATTGCCAACGTTCTCATATTGTGTTCCTCTACACGAGGAATACGAGGGTCTATACACGCGGTTTTTAGAAAAAACCTCTCACTATGTTTACCTACGTTTCCCTTAACCTCCTGGGGTCAAAATTTTAGGGTTTGACTATAGAGCTACCCCTAGACGCTTTACGGTCCCCTGAGATACAGAAACCATTCAAGAATTGGGTAAGGGAATGTTTCGTTTCATTTTTAACGCACAAAATCATGATGAGGAGGGATAATGATAAATGAACATGAGTAAGATTACCGTTATTCTATTCACAAACACGGTATGAATGTGGAGTGAGTGTGAGGCATGGAGTGTGTTACTAGTGAATATATAGACGTACTGACATGAATTTTGGTCAGTTTTTGAGTGCAATTCCCACCCCACAATTCATCTGTCACGTAATAGCATTATGTGAAGATATGCACGTGAGTGGCACAAGTTTGGAAGAAATTGATTACCACTATGTCATAGACACAATTTGGCACGTGTGGTTCGTTAATTATTTCCAAAGCACGCAATGTGGGACACAATATTGCGGAGACACTATGACATTACTATACAAATGTATGTTGTTTTTGTTTCTGTGTCTTTCTTTGTTGTCTGTCTTTCTCTTTACAGATGGAGTATAATATATGATTGGTAAATAATCAATCACCCAAACAAGGAGCAGCTACTCTGCCCTTGCACCACGTACAGGATAGGGAATTCCCGTCTGTCCTGTCTCCTAGGGAGGCCCAACCTAGCCCTGATGAAAGTCCAGGACCTTTACGGCCATTATAGGACTGAAACATGTTGGCACTAGGGTCTTAGGACCATAAGATTCCTAATAAGACCCAATATTTGTTTTTTAGTTACCCAGACAGACCCAAGAATAAAGGGATACCGGGGATCTGTCTGAGGTATTTTAACTTATTCAGCCCCCCAGGTCAACAACTTCTATCAAGAGCTCCCAACACTGTGGTTGAGCCCACCCCGACTTTTAGGCGTCGGGGTGACCCGATGATGAAGCATGACACCACTAGGGTGTGTGAGGGTAAATAAACAAAAAGGAAGATTTTCCTTGCTCACCTTTTGGTGAAGACGTAAGAATTTACCCTATCTAGATCCTTCACATCTTTCCCCACTGAAGTGCATCTATATCAACCACGGTTGATCTGTTAGAGTAATTTAAGTGATTAAGATCAGAAACAAACTCACATGAACAAGCCAAGGGCCATTCAAAGATCTGCAAAAAGTGTGTGCCTAGGAAGCTGGGCTGAGGTGACAGAGGGTGACACACAGAGGGAGGGAGAGGGGGAGAGAGAGGGAAGGAGACACAGGGAGACGGACAGAGGGAGGAGGCTGACACAGGGAGGGAGGGAGAGGGGGACAGAGAGGGAGTGGGAAAGGGAGACACAGGGAGACCAATTCAGCCTTGGGTGGTGTGGGAATGTCTGCTCGTCAGCAGGTGGACTGCGTGCATGTAGACAAGGGTGGCCAGTGCCTGAATCCCCCTCTCTTCTCCATGGCAAAACGCTGGGCCATGTCTCAACCTGTGCACGAGCACAACAACAACTACCTGCATTATATAAGTGTGTGGAACAACTCCATGTGCCCACGTACAGTGCAACACGGAAGGCGCCAATGCATGGCTCGCCACACCTGCTCACTCCACTGCTGACTGCAGTCACAATTGACGCAGCAAGTAAGACTGTGTCACACATAGGTAAAGTCTCAAAAGCTGTGGCCAAGGGACATACCCATGCACAAGTGCACTGTGAGTGGAATGCAAGACATATCCAAATACCCAGAGGAAATGTGCCGACTTAGAAACTAATGAAACATGGATGTTGCATGGAACAAAAATAACATTGTCTCTCTCACACACAGGTCAACGTCGTGGATCACCCCCCAACACTGGGGGGGAAGACTCACAGGACCCGGCTCTGCGTGTTGACGATCCCCCCGGCAGCGACGACTCTCACCACTCTGTGGACGACCCCGACCAACCTGGCCCCTCTAGTCTCCAACCACCTGCAGCACCTGCGTCAGGTACAACTGGGCCAACCACCACCCCCACTCCTGCCACATCCCAGGAGACACCCAGGATCCCTGCCCCACCACCACAATGCAGCCAGGCTGACCAGGAGGGACACGGTGTACCGGGCACCCAGGAGGAGGCAGGCGACAACGCTAATGCCACCCCTCAGGGGTCCCGGAGACCCGATGTGCCCACAAGGGCAGGCCAGGTGCAAGTGGGCAGGGGTGGTGGGAGTGGAGGACGGCGGAGGCGCGAGCCTGACCAGTTGGCTGCGGAACCGGTATATTCCCATGTCAGAAACATCCTGGACACATACCGCAGGACACCACGGGCATGGGCCAGGTTGTGTCCACCCTCAACGAGATGAAGGGGACCCTCGAGGAGATCAAGACCCAGCAGGCCCAGCAACATGCGGAGCAACATGCCTGTCTACTGCGACACCAAGGGCGGATGGAGGACAGACAGGCTGAGCTCGTGACGGTGTTCACGGGAATTCACCGTACACTCCGTCGGATGGCAGACAACATGGGCAACCCTCCCTGTGCCACCAGGCCAAGAACATCACCACCCACAGGGAGGGATCAGGAGGAGGAGGAGACATCTGACGGAGCATCCCAAACATCGTCACGGCCTGCTTCTGAGGCTTCCCGCAGGAGGGCGGGTCGTCAACGGAAAAGACCGTGAGGGTTGGCGCAACAGCACCATCTCCCAGGACACCTGGCCTGGCACCTGGCCCACTGGACCAACAGCAGCATATCAGCAAAAGACATTCTCTGCCACATGGACTTGCTGGTCACTGTCTGACCAATGTTGACAATGACTGTGGCATGGACTCTGATGATTTCCAATGGCAAGGACAGCAACTCCCCCAGTGAACTTTGGATTCCACACACCCGGAAAGCCCCTCTTGTCATACCCCCCCCCCACGTACCACAACACAAATAAAAAGTTACACGATAAAGAGATGATGCCTACATTTTGCATTATTACCTTACATGTGTCTTGTAAAGTCTAACCATGCCTGAGTTCTCATATGACTTCAACCATCCATACCCTGGGGCCTGAGTCTGGCACAGGACACACATGGGTCACAATGTATTAGGCAAGACAGACATGAAGCACCATACACACCCGTGATGGGCCCAACCAGCTGAGGGGGTGGCCGCACAACCGTGCCGACAGACATATTGAGTACAGCGACAGTCATGTGCAGAGGTCAGGGATCATGTGGAGTGTCCTTGGGGGCACCCAGGTATGTGTAGACAGGTGGCAGAACCATGTCCTGCAAGCTTGAGTCAGGTGGATGCAGAGAATGGTGGCCTGGCCAACGTTGGATGCATGGGGATGGCACATGTCACAATATCCACACAGTCATGAACATCATGCACAATACAGAGTCTAATCCCACACAAACAGCTTGCATCTTGCTACTCTACACATAGACACATAGCCACTATCACAGAAAACCATGCCAGACATGCCGTATGCACCGTGGCAACACACCAGCATTGACTGAGAAGAGGCACCTTGGAGGCATAGGGACACCTTTATTAGTCATGTATTCGGGAATGCAGAGGCAACTCGGAGTAGACATACACAGGTCATGTGGAGTAACATGTGGGTCCAACACTGGAACCCCCCTTCTGCAGCACAAATGCGTGATAGCCATGGAACTGGCACACGAGTGTCGGGTAACAGCTAAACACCCCCTGCTGCTCACGGAGAGGCTGCCATACAACATTGATCCTCTGATGTGGAAGTCCCACACCATGTCAAGCCAATGAAAACCGTATGTGTCCGAGGGCAGTGTTACACACATTGATGCCATCATCACAATCCACTATCCCATCACAGATGACTGTCAACAAGTCTGACCATGTATTCAGGTGTACCCAGCTACATGTAATGTGTCCCATGGTGATGCGACATGTCTGCAGAGGAACCAAACATCGACAGGGGCAGTGTGCACACATTGTAAACAACTGCCACACCCAATACACCCCTGATGCATCCCTTACCCTAAGGAGACTTCCAAACTTGTCCGTGCGTGTAACGCTGAGTCAGCACACGATGACGTGTCCATGAGGAATAGCAGTGCCACAACAATGCAACCAGCAGACGGCATGCGCAAGTACCTGGGGATGAGAGACACACAAGAAGTCAGCCACAAAAAGCACAGCCACTTGCATGTGCATGTACTCGACACATGTAAGGATGACAACATGCTAGGTCACAATTATGACTGGGGAAATACACTCATCACTGGCACCATCACTCGAGTGACACATCCACACACACCTCTGACTCACGTGGCATACATGCAGATGGACACACACATCGCAACACATGCCACACAGGGACCAATGCGTGCACACTCAGACACTGGTACTCACCACTAAGCAAAGAAGTCGCGTATGAGCCGACTCCGAATGTCCTCTTGTGGAACCACATCCTCCACATCACTAGCCCCATTGCCAAGCCCTTCGTCCTCCACGGGTGGATGGTCCTGATCATCTTGATCCAGGATGAGTGGCACAGCTTTCTCAACTGCCATGTTGTGCAGCATGCAGCAGACCATGAAGATTTTGCAGACCTTCGCCGGAGCATATGGGAGGGCGCCGCCGGTCTTGTGGAGGCATCTGAATCGGCTCTTCAGGAGGCCAAATGTCCTCTCTATCACTCGCCTTGTCCGGCCATGGGCGGTGTTGTAGCGGAGCTGGGCCAGCGTGCTGGGGTTGCGGAGAGGTGTGATCAGCCATGGCATGTTGGGATAGCCAGCATCCCCTACATGGAAACCACATGGACATAAGTAGGACAGGAGAAGCGGTCGTGCTGGAAGTCTACGCAAATTACAGGACAGACAGAGTGTACCCACCAACAACACATGCTCGTTCGTTGCTCAGCTGCGTCATCATCTCAGGCACCCTGCTACGCCTCATGATGTAGGTATCGTGTGCTGATCCTGGAAAACGAGCACAGACATGTGAAATCACCATGTTGGACAGACACACCACAAGGGCATTGATGGAGTGGTAGTGCTTGCGATTCCTGTACGCTACCTCCTGTGCCTGTGGTGGTACCAAAGCCACATGTGTCCCATCTATGGACCCAATGACATGGGGCATCCCTCCCAGGGCATAGAATCCACGCTTGACCCCAGTCAACTGTTCAGGAGTTGGGAAATGGATGAACTCATCCAGGTGAAGCAACATGGCCTCTAAGAAATCATGCAGCACACGGCTGAACATGCTCTGGGACATGCCACCAACATGAGCTATGGTATATTGAAAGGTACCCGTGGCAAGAAAATGTAGGGCTGCCCTTACCTTCAGCTTGGGTGTCAGTGCTGTAGGATACCTGTGCAGCGGTTGCAGGTGTGGTGCCAGCCTTGCCGTCAACTCCTCAATCAACGGTTGGGGGAAGCGGTAGCAGCGTATACAGTCATTCTCCCGCATGTCAGCCAAGTCCGGAATTGGTCGGGGAAGAGGCGGCGCTCTGCAGTAATTTAGACGTGACAAGGAAGAGTGAGTGCACTACAACAACAATTTATATGTACTGAGCACATGTTAATCTGTCAATACACATATGCTACATACAGAGTCAGGTATGTGCTACATGCCCTGGACACGTATGGCTGCCAGGTGACACTCCTACCAAGACCCAGCTACACACGGAGATTGTGAACCTCCACATGCCATGGCATGGGACTAGCTGTGTCCCAGTGTAAGTGAACAGCCAGACGCAACCCAGGAGTGACATACATCAACACATCAGCAGAAGTAGAATGTCGATTGCAGAGACAGGTAGCGGAACACTAGAGCCACAGGTCACATGACATTACACTAGGACAGCCCACACACCTTGCCATTAAGGTGTACATGTCATGACTCACCACACATACATTGAGAGGATGCAGACAGGTCCTTGTTACGCTACTCCGTGTCCCATGCATACATACACACCTCACATCCGATAACACATGTGGCCTGGTGTGCGTAACAGTGTGCCATGTCCATCTACACACAGACATGTTGGTTGCTGCAACAGCTGATGCTTTTGAGGGAACACCAACATCAAGCTAATGGGAACACACCACACATACATGACATAGACACATGTCTGGTGTGGTAACCCCTGTAGCGGGCATCAGGGGACACTTGCGTGTGTTGTTGACTGTACCATGCCAGTGACGCTCATCCCAAGTGTGCAGTACGACATGCACACATGTAAAAGGAGTTAAGGGCATGCCTGGCACATATTGCACCGTCACACATAACATCTGTACACATCTCATCATACATCTGGTGCCTTCTCGACTAAGGAGTAATGTGCCACATCACAGCCTTTCACACCTGTGCCCCACACATGTAGTACTGGCCAGACAATGCCTTGATGTCCATCCATGGACAAGTATGTCAGGTCTATTCCTTCCTGTGTGCTGCCTGTCACCACTGTGATGTGTGAAAGGCACCGTACATTCGCTCTGAGGGCCTGTGTACGTTCCCTATCACTATGGGAGTGCTGCCGTAGGCCTACCCATAGTGATAGTGAGCGTAGGCGCGCGTGTACAGTCCGTATCACTATGGGTACGCATACGCGAGCACACCCATAGTGATAGTGAGCGTAGGCGCGCGTGTACGGTCCGTATCACTATGGGTACGCATACGCGAGCACACCCATAGTGATAGTGAGCGTAGGCGCACGTGTACGGCCCGTATCACTATGGGTACACATACGCGAGCACACCCATAGTGATACGGACCGTACACACGCACGTACGCTCACTATCACTATGGGTGTGCTCGCGTATGCGTACCCATAGTGATACGGACCGTACACACACCTGTACGGGCCGTTGCCATGCATTTGGGGTGCCCTAGGGCCCCGGAACGCACCGTACCTGGGTGTGAATCTCCAAATTACATAGGGGACACATGAGGGACAAGTATAAAGGTCTACATGCATACTGGTTGTCATGGAGACCAAGTTTAAAGTATGAGTTTTTTTCTGCAGGTGCACAGCAAAAGTCAGTTTGAATGAATCTACTTTGTTGCAATGTGGTTGTGGAGTTGACATCATGCTCAAGGAAAAAACAATAAGTACCCACTGACTGTGCTAGGTTTAAAGGGATTGGAGGAAACATAGGATGCAAATGTGAGTGACCAATCACTCTGTACTCCTGTGCATGAAACAGGCCAGCAAGGCAGATATAAGGCAGCCAGGTCCCATGAGAGAGCACTTGCCTGCACATCTTTGGATTCTAAGACCCAGCTGCTGCTCATGATTCCCTGGAACCATGTCAAGGTCTGTGGAGAGGGCCCAGCCTTTCACCCTAGAGGAGAACCTGGCATTGCTGGATGTGATCCTCCCACAGTGCCCCCTGCTGTATGGGCGACCAGGGTATCAGGTGAGTGCAGAGTCCACTAGCACAGACTGTGTCCCTTTTTTGTGACTGTGACTTCTGGCATTGTGTCCAGGTGTGACACACATGCAATATACTGTAGGGGGGGTCCCAGGGGGGGGAATGCCTGATGTCTCCCAGCCAGAGCATGCTGTGGTGCATGTCTGCCGTCCTCACTTGCATTGTGTTTACTGTGACAATCACTGCATGGTGCATGCCACATTCTGCCTGTCTTATCCTCCTGGGAATGTAGCCTCTACAGTCCTCATGTGATTATGTGGTCAGCCCAGTGTGACAGGTGACTGTACCCACAGATGTGTGTTAGTTCTGTGTACCTCTGCTGAGAGTGTCCACATGATGTGTTCGTACCCTGGACATCGGTGTGTGTGTAAGTCCCCTGTCATGTGGGTGGGTGCATATGTGGAGTGTAGCACCCAAGCTGCATGAGGGATGGATTTACCCTGCCCATCTGATGTGAGCAGGGAGCAGTGCTGTGTGTCTGACGTGCAGAGCCAGCCCCACACCTGTGAGCCACCCCCCGTCTAGTGGCACATGTGCAGAGTGAGGTTTGTAGCTGCATTTGGCAATGGCAGGTGAATGTCCTGTGCCTGTGTGTGTCTGTGTACTCTGCTGCGGTAGCGTCAGTGGCCTGTGGCATGTGACTGCTTAGAGGTGCTGCACATAATCCTGGTGTAGCTTGTGATGCACAGTGTGAGCCTGGATCATTGATTGTGTCGTTGCCCTCATTCCACCTGTGTACTTTCAATGGCACGTACTGCTTTTGCCCTTCCCCAGAGGATAATGTCCCTATGACAAAGGTGCAATGTGTTGGATGCATACTATGCCTTGTTGTAAACAGCAAAATTGTTCTAATATGTGTCTCTGTGACATGTGCCAGGTGTATTGATGTAGTGTCACTTGTTCATCCTCACAGGTATGCGCCTCTGCCAAGAAGCAGATCTGGATGAACGCCGTCAGTGCCGTGAGGAGGACGGACGGTCGCAAGCGGCGCCTGGCCCAGGTGAGAAAACGCTGGCAGGATATCCGGTGCTGGACGCGGAGGATCGCACGGGTCCTGCTGGGGGACTCACCTGAGACCCATAAGAACCGCGGGTGCCGCCGTCTGACCCACATCCACAAGCGTGTGCTGGTGGTGGTCTTTCCAGACTTGGACAGGCGCTTACAGGAGAAGCAGCAGCAGGAAGGGGGTAGGTACATGTGTGTTTGTTGTGTGTCACCAGCATTAGTAAGTGCGCAGTTGCATGGATACACTGCCAGGGTTTAAAGGTGCTGTGCAGATCCTGTTACCCACAGTATAGCGGTGCTCTCCTACCTCCCTTCCCCTCCTTGCAATGTGTTCCCTGGTCTGTGTGTAGTCACTCCTTCACAAGGTAATGTAGGCTGGCGCTTTCTCCACGTGAACTATGCCTGTAGCATCATGTGTGGGGGTGGTGTGTAACAGGTTTTGGGACCTTACCTGTGCCCTGTCCAGTTCAGTACATGTGGGTTCCATGTCAGTTGGCACTGATGCTGAGTCCAGACATGGGAGTTAGTCTCTCAAGTGTCATGCATTACAGCACGCATGTCCTATGTTGTGGCCTGTTACATGATGTGCATGAGTGTGCGATACGCATAGTGCAGGGATGGTGGCGTGTGTTGCAGTCATTCCCATTCAGGACCATGGAGTTGTGTGGCCACTACTGTCCCCTGGGGCATATTTTCCTAGGTGTCATGTGTGTCATCACAACATGTGGACACTCTCAGTGTCTACAGCATAGGTTGTGCTCTGTGCCATTGTCCCCTGGCACCATGTATATTGACGTAAAATGTAGTACAAGTGTCCACTGTACAGCCTGACCTGATTTTCCTTGTTCATACTCACGGTGGCCAGTGCCTGTGTGTCTTGTTACAATCATCTGATGATGACCATTTGAACATGATTATTTGGACAGGCGCACCTTGGGTATTTTGTGTCCAATATTGCATTTATCCAGCCCATGTGTATTTCACCCAGACTAAGAGATGTAAGTGCTTCCTGTGTCTCAACAAATTGTCTCATGTAGGGGGTGGTTGGTGCGGGCAAAGCCTACATGTCAAAACCTGATATCTCCTTGCTAGGTCTGGCCAGTGTGTGATGTTTGTCTGGACATACACTCAAGGTGCAGTGAGCCAGTCATGGTGGGCATGTTTTCAGTATTACCTATGCAGCATGTGCCTAAAGTTCATGGATATGGTCCCTGCTCATCCCCATTTTTGGCAACGCTGTGTGGTGCAGATGCAGTGCTGGATTGTCCCCAGAGCCTGGCTCCTCTGTCAAAATCCATTTCATGTCATTTGCTATTGTGTTATGCTCTCCACAGTTTTTCAGTGGCATGGTGGGTCAACCAACTGTGTGTTGCGGGGCCTACATATGTACCTTGTTTTGTAGATGTTACTCATCTTTCTTTTCAGGCTATGCACTGTAACCTATGTAGATTGGACTCATGTGACATATGTATACAGGTGTATGATTAATTCCTGTCTCTTCACCTTGCCCACAGCATCGTCGGGGCACACGGAGGGAGACATCAGCACAGACCGAGTGGAGGGACCGAGCACCAGTGCCAGCGGTGACATCTTGGCTGGCACATCGAGTGGAACTGAGGTGGAGGGGAGTGAGGCGGAGGACCTGTCCACTGCCACCACAGAATATGAAGCCGACGGGTCCGAGGCTGAGCTCTCCGAGTGGGCGGAGGCCGCACCACCAGCTGACAGCAGCACAACATCTCTCCCCGCCCCCTCCATTGCCATCAGCCGCCTCCCACTTGCTCGTGTCCCTTCCCAGCGTGCCCGGTCACCACATGTCTCCTTCCTGCCAGGCACCGCACCTCCTGCCCCTGTCTCCACTGCTACTGCCAATGCCGAGTCTGTGGACATCCAGCGGCAGTTGCAGGTTGGTCAGGCTGCGATGCTTAATGTCCTCCATGACCACAGCCAAGTGCTGAACAACATGGAGGCATACTTGGAGGGCATTTTCTCATCGCAGGCTGACCAACGCAACTTGCTGAGGTCCATTGACTCGACACTGACTGCAGCAGTGGGTCTCCTGCAGCGCTTCGTCCAACCCCCTACCCCTGACTCATCCACACTTCCCACTCCCATGCCTGTCCCACATACACCCAGACGTCAGCGTGCACCCACCACAACAGACACAGGCACCACACCAGCAGGGAAGGTCAAACGCACACCTCCTGGCACGCACACACAGGGTGAAGTAGGCACACCCACTGGGTCGGGGGGCAAACGTAAGACACGCAGCCAGAGTGGGAGTCCGCATTCCACAAAATCCACTCCCTCCAAATCCCCTCCCCTCAGCTCTCCTGGCCAAAAGTCGGATACAGGGTCAGTCCTGCCCAGTCTGTCCATCAGCCCCGGTGTGGCACCACCCCGCAAGCGGTGGAGGCAGGACACCAGCAGGGGAGTTGAGTCCCCCCCCCTGTCCACACCCTCCCCCAGCGGCGCTGCGACCCATCCATCCAACCCCACCCCCTCCTTGGGGCCTGTGGTTCCTTCGGGTGCAGGGGAGTCGCTGGAGGACCTTGCTAAGGTGTGCAGCGCCATCCTGACCTCCGCCTTTGGCGCTGCCCCACCCCCTGTGGTGGAGTCCTCCGTCCCTGCACCCACAACGCCTACCCTTCGCCCTCATGTCCCTGCGGTGCCTGGTCCTTCCCCCCCACATGATGCCCCCCCCTCTGGAAGACAAATGAGTCTGACTGTGCAGGCAAGCTAGGGGACACGCGTCCCACTGTGTCCCCCACCTGGATTTGAACTTTGGATTGCCCTATGGGCATTGTACATTTTGAACTTTCAAGGGACAAACAGATTTTTGGATGCTGAATAAAGCAATTTCTTTTTCCTTAGTACACTACTGTCTATCTGGTATTGCTGTTGGTGGACCTGCTCCATTATTTTGGGTGGTGATAATGTGTTGGGTGTGTGGGAATTGTCGTCTTGTGCTGGTCATAGGTTGGATCCTGGTATCTGTGTGCCATCACAAGCTGTTGGCTACATAACTTTGTTCATGTAAGCAGTTACTGCATGGTGACATCGTCCCAAGGTGTGTTCCTTCCTCTGTGTAACCTGACATCTTCCCTGCAGGGTCATTCCAATATGTGTTGCTGAGCTGTGTCTACATTGGCTTGGTGTGTGACGGACTCGTTAGACTTTGGCCATGCATGCTGAGCGATGTCTCCGCCTGCATCATTCGTGGCGTCCTTGGTGGTCACTGTACTTGTGTATGTAGACTGTTGACATGACTTCATGTGGACATGTTTTCTTTTCGGCGCTATGCATGTGTATACTCCCAGCCTCGCACACATGTGGTACATGTACTGCAGGATCTTTGTGCACCTGACTGACATTTGTGGGCATTGGATCTGTGGGTACTCCACCCTTTTCTTTGCAGGGGCACTGCTGTGAGTGTTATGCACCCACCCCTCCTGTGTCTGGGCACTGCTGTGAGTGTTAGGCACCCACCCCTCCTGTGTCTGGGCACTGCTGGGAGGACTCTGCACACACCCCTCTTATGTCTGGGCACTGCTGGGAGTGTTAGGCACCCACCCCTCCTGTGTCTGGGCACTGCTGGGAGGACTCTGCACACACCCCTCCTGTGTCTGGGCACTGCTGGGAGTGTTAGGCACCCACCCCTCCTGTGTCTGGGCACTGCTGGGAGGACTCTGCACACACCCCTCCTGTGTCTGGGCACTGCTGGGAGTGTTAGGCACCCACCCCTCCAGTGTCTGGGCACTGCTGCGAGGACTCTGCCCACACCCTCTTATGTCTGGGCACTGCTGTGAGTGTTAGGCACCCACCCCTCCTGTGTCTGGGCACTGCTGGGAGTGTTAGGCACCCACCCCTCCTGTGTCTGGGCACTGCTGGGAGGACTCTGCACACACCCCTCCTGTGTCTGGGCACTGCTGGGAGGACTCTGCACACACCCCTCTTATGTCTGGGCACTGCTGGGAGGACTCTGCACCCACCCCTCCTGTGTCTGGGCACTGCTGGGAGGACTCTGCACACACCCCTCTTATGTCTGGGCACTGCTGTGAGTGTTAGGCACCCACCCCTCCTGTGTCTGGGCACTGCTGGGAGGACTCTGCACACACCCCTCCTGTGTCTGGGCACTGCTGGGAGGACTCTGCACACACCCCTCTTATGTCTGGGCACTGCTGGGAGGACTCTGCACCCACCCCTCCTGTGTCTGGGCACTGCTGGGAGGACTCTGCACACACCCCTCTTATGTCTGGGCACTGCTGTGAGTGTTAGGCACCCACCCCTCCTGTGTCTGGGCACTGCTGGGAGGACTCTGCACACACCCCTCCTGTGTCTGGGCACTGCTGGGAGGACTATGCACCCAACCCTCCTATATCAGGATATGTACGCTTAGAACATACATGGGTGTGGGTTCGCTCCATGCTTACGCAGGTGGGGATACGGTCCGTACGTACACTGTTGGGGTGGGGGTACGCTCCATACATATGCGGGTGAGGGTACGGGCCGTACATACACGGTTGGGGTGGGGGTACGCTCCATGCATACGCGGGTGGGGGTACGGTCCGTACGTACACTGTTGGGGTGTGGGTTCGCTCCATGCATACGCGGGTGGGGGTACGGTCCGTACGTACACTGTTGGGTGGGGGTACACTCCATACATACGCGGGTGAGGGTACGGGCCGTACATACATGGTTGGGGTGGGGGTACGCTCCATGCATATGCGGGTGGGGGTACGGTCCGTACATACACTGTTGGGGTGGGGGTACGCTCCATGCATACGGGGGTCGGGGTACGGTCCGTACGTACACTGATGGGGTGGGGGTACGCTCCATGCATACGCAGGTGGGGGTACGGTCCGTACGTACACTGTTGGGGTGGGGGTACGCTCCATGCATACGGGGGTGGGGGTACGGTCCGTACGTACACTGTTGGGGTGGGGGGTACGCTCTATGCATACAGGGGTGATGTTACGGTCCGTACGTACACTGTTGGGGTGGGGGTACGCTCCATGCATACGGGGGTGGGGGTACGGTCCGTACGTACACTGTTGGGGTGGGGGTACACTCCATACATATGCGGGTGAGGGTACGGGCCGTACATACACGGTTGGGGTGGGGGTACGCTCCATGCATACGCGGGTGGGGGTACGGTCCGTACGTACACTGTTGGGGTGTGGGTTCGCTCCATGCATACGCGGGTGGGGGTACGGTCCGTACGTACACTGTTGGGTGGGGGTACACTCCATACATACGCGGGTGAGGGTACGGGCCGTACATACATGGTTGGGGTGGGGGTACGCTCCATGCATATGCGGGTGGGGGTACGGTCCGTACATACACTGTTGGGGTGGGGGTACGCTCCATGCATACGGGGGTCGGGGTACGGTCCGTACGTACACTGATGGGGTGGGGGTACGCTCCATGCATACGCAGGTGGGGGTACGGTCCGTACGTACACTGTTGGGGTGGGGGTACGCTCCATGCATACGGGGGTGGGGGTACGGTCCGTACGTACACTGTTGGGGTGGGGGGTACGCTCCATGCATACGGGGGTGATGTTACGGTCCGTACGTACACTGTTGGGGTGGGGGTACGCTCCATACATACGCGGGTGAGGGTACGGGCTATACATACACGGTTGGGGTGGGGATACGCTCCATACATACGCGGGTGAGGGTACGGGCCGTACATACACGGTTGGGGTGGGGGTACGCTCCATGCATACGGGGGTGGGGGTACGGTCCGTACGTACACTGTTGGGGTGGGGGGTACGCTCCATGCATTCGGGGGTGGTGTTACGGTCCGTACGTACACTGTTGGGGTGGGGGTATGCTCCATGCATACGGGGGTGGGGGTACGGTCCGTACGTACACTGTTGGGGTGGGGGTATGCTCCATGCATACGGGAGTGGTGTTACGGTCCATACGTACACTGTTGGGGTGGGGGTACGCTCCATGCATACGGGGGTGGGGGTACGGTCTGTACGTACACTGTTGGGGTGGGGGGTACGCTCCATGCATATGGGGGTGGTGTTACGGTCCGTACATACACTGTTGGGGTGGGGGTACACTCCATGCATACGCGGGTGGGGGTACGGTCCGTACGTACACTGTTTGGGTGGGGGTACGCTCCATGCATACGGGGGTGGGGGTACGGTCCGTACGTACACTGTTGGGATGGGGGGTACGCTCCATGCATACGGGGTGGTGTTACGGTCCGTACGTACACTGTTGGGGTGGGGGTACGCTCCATGCATACGGGGGTGGGGGTACGGTCCGTACGTACACTGTTGGGGTGGGGTACGCTCCATGCATACGCGGGTGGGGGTACGGTCCGTACATATCCATACCCACGCTGTGGAATGCTTGTGCGGGCCGTACCCAGGCCTTTGCCACGTGGGTACGAGCCGTCCCGCCATTGTTGGGATGACGTAGGTGTGGGCGTGGTACGACTCGTACCCACGCTCTTAAGGCGTGGGTACGGGACGTACCTGTATTGTTGTGTTACCGGTTCGCGTCGTCATCCACTTCCGTTGTGGCGGACGCTGGCTTTGCTGGACATGCCCCCACCCCCTCGTAGTGACCAGGGCCTGGGGGTCAGGTATGTCCAGGGCATGTGGGCTGTGTGTCTTGGGTGGGGGTTTAGTGGCCTGCCCCTGCTCCTGCCCCCCCCCTTTCCCCCCTCCCTTTGTTGTTCTGACCTTCTGCGGCGTCTGCGTCGGAACCTGTAGAGGAGGTCGACTGCTATGAGGGCCGGGATGACACGTAGGTTCGGGTCCATGTCTGTCCGTCGCGTGCAGGTACTCCTTGTTCGCGTCGTCCTGATTTCCCGGCAGTTTTTGGCTGCCGGAAAATATTCTCCGTGCGGGATGACGTCGGTGCGAATCGTACTTCCTGGTTCGTGAAAGGCAGGCTGCGTGCGTCCCGACGTCGGCGCTTTCCCGGATCACATTTGTATGTATATTTTCGTCAGACGGTGTTTTGTACGAATCGTACGGAAATAGTATTTCCGTGCGAATCGTACTTCCATGTTTGTATATTGTTCCGACCGGGTACGCGTCGGACGTGGAATATGCTCCGTCCGACGGTTCGTACCCGGTTTTTACAGGATCGTAATCGGCACCAATGTGATTATCTCATTTAAAAGGGCACTCAGGGACTTCATCACTAAGTCATGATGTATATATACTTCATTAGGACCACTATTGGTACTATCGACTATGGGCATTCTCCAGTAACTAAGCCCCCACAACTGTAATGATGATGTAAACTCGCTATGCTTACATTCCCACCTCTGTGTTGTAGAACATATCTACATTATGCTTTTTCATTTTTCCATAAAGAGATTTGAAATTAAAAACAGCACTCAGTAAGCTATTCACACTTTCATTATTTGTCAGGAAAATTCAGATTGTCATCCACAATGGCTGGAAAGCGGCTCATGGGTCTCTTTAAACATGTTTTGCCCTGAGCTCAACTTATCAGAAACTGAAGGGCTCCTATATATATAGCTCGCCTGATTACTGAAAAGAAGCACAAGAACAATCTGGGGATGTGCTTACTCGTGTTCCGCAGCTCAATAAGGTTGCAATGAAAAAAAAATGCAAGTAAAAAAAAAACTTTTAGTAAAAAAGCAGAATGATTAAAAAGAAGTGCAGACAACCATGAATATAGCAATTAATAACTATTCTTGTTTTTTAAGATTATTAATTATAAGATTTTTTGGGAAATGGGGCTGTGAGAAATATCTAGCTCAGAGATTGCTAGTTGATAACTGGGTAAATGGGGATCTTCAAGCAAAATGCTAGTACCTCTTCAAAATGAATTAAACTTGTGATAAAAAACCTTCTATCCCCTCGTTTTTAGGTCTCGCCTGGCGTAGGCTGCACGCCTGCGCTGTCTCGCTGGCGAGATTTAGTGTTAACGGGTATTTTCTGTAAGGGGCTTTAAGCTCCGCCCCTCTGTTCCATTGTCTGGCGTCACCGTTTATGGTAAACGGTGGGCAGCCATTGGAACAGAGCTGTTTATGACGTTTTGCTTGGCTTTTGAGCCGTCCCACTTGGACGGGCTCGCCTGAATTACGTTAGTCGCAAAAGGTTTCTTATCTTTATGGGGCCAAACACATGGCCCCATAAAGACAAGAAACCTTTCATGGCAGAAGGAAAGCAGGCCGCATGTTTATTTTTGCATCACGCTTAAAGTGACAGCGCGATGCAAAAATAAACAGTGGCAGACTGACGATCGCTTTTTTTTGCGTGCGTTTTTTACTTGTGTTTACTAAAGAGTGATTGTTCAGTGCCCAATCTACGGACTAACCCGGTCCATCTAGCTGTTTATTTACTTCTAGTCTGCTAATTTTGCCCTAGTTTGTACGATAGAGGCTCCGTTTTAAGAAGCGGAAACGCAAGAATGGATCGCACCATGACGTATCTAGTCGGATGTGGTGAACCACACGCCCGGTCAGTCTTTTGAATCACAGCGCCGAAACTCAGACCGCAGATGTTCTATCCCAGACGCAGCTTCGACCTAAGCAGACATCCGGTATGGGTAAGCCTAACTCTACTTGGCGCTTTTGCTTCCGTGATTGCAGCAAAACATTTTTGAGCTGGTTTCACTTACATCTACATTACAGCTCCCAGCATCTAATGCAAGGGTCCCTGCGCTGATCCCAGCTGCACACCAGGCCGAGGCATGACTAAAGGGGTCGGCAGCCGAGGCCGCAGGAGGTGAGCTGTCTTATCCAAATCCAAAGCTCAGCAAGTACATGTAAGAAATCAGTTTCACAGTGTTTTTTTTTTTTTTTTACAAAAGCCTTCAGTTTTTATTTTCCTTCATCTACATTTTTTGGGAGGTGGAGAAATCCACTTGTTAGGTATTATTTGCACAGTGTCGCAAAATTATTTTTTCGGCATCAAAGTTCTCCAATTAGATGTCAAAAGCTCCCTTCATGTCCCTCAGATTCTCCTTTTATGAACCCACATAGCGCCTCTCTATAAATATACACGTGCTGTTGCTCCCATGGGAGCGGCGCTACACTTGCCACGCCCCTTACGCCATGTAATTTTTTTTAAACTGCATTCTTAATTACGACACCTCTCAACAAAGGGCTTTTGAAGTTATTTCCCCTCCAGGGCTACAGGTGAGCGGTCGGTTACGGAAGTAAGAAGCTGTAATACTCTATTTATATGCTGAAGTTCCTGCACCCTCTCACCTTCCAAAAAAGAAAGGGAAACGCTGTTCTCATGTGACGTGAATCTTAAAAACAAATCTTGTAATTTCTCAGGAAATGTGTGGCACTTCTTTTTTTTATTTATCTGTGAAACTAGCGCTTCTTCCGGCTTCCACTGCTACAAGAAGTTTAAATACCCAGGGCTCAGGTGGGCATTGCTCTACCTCACACATTGATGAGTCAACACCTGGGGATCATGGAGGCTTTCTGTTATTTGTAATCATTTGGTCCCACTGTCCCATAAACTAAAATGTCTCCATTCTCATGACTATGGGCGGGGCTAATCCTGGTCTCAAAACTGTTCTTCTGGAATTTGAATCGGTGGGTCTGCCGTGCTGGTTATTTTACCATGACACTATAAGGGTCCGCACAGCTCTCTGCAGCAGGCACTCTCGCTACTGAGCTAGCTTTCCGCCCAGAGTGCACCACGCTCTGAAACAGAATGTCTTCTTGGTGCACGACGTTACATGACAAAAGTATCCATACAGGTGTCATTGGCGCTCTTACTGTCTGCCTGCAGGAGGCCAGTTCACGCGGACGCACATTAATTCACAGGCCTCTTGGCAGTGTGGAGGAGACAGGCTTCCCGAATG
The DNA here is from genome assembly GCF_964204655.1 of Triturus cristatus. Lineage (NCBI taxonomy): Eukaryota > Metazoa > Chordata > Amphibia > Caudata > Salamandridae > Triturus > Triturus cristatus. The sequence continues at coordinate 302,084,982 of NC_140579.1, read as the reverse complement.
GTGTTGTACAGTGTGACAGACGAGGTGCGCTTTACACTTACTGTCCTGGAACCAGATCCTATGCCTCCTTCCTAGACTGAAACAATCATAAAAGCCTACCTCGGGCTTCTATGAAGTACGAATACCACAGGTGCACCAGTAGTGCAAGCGTGCGTCTCACAAACACACCACAATACACACGGGCGCACCACGTCTGCCTCAGCAGCAGTGCAAGCGTCCTTCTCACAAACACACCGCACCAGGCAAGGGTGCACCACGTCTGCCTCAGCAGTGCAGGCGTCTGTCTCACAAACACACCACACAGGCACGGACGCACCACGTCTGCCTCAGCAGTGCAAGCGTCCGTCGCACAAACACACAACACGCATGCAGGAGCGCGCCACTTCTGCCTCAGCAGTGCAAGCGTCCGCCTCACAAACAAACCACACCTCACAGGCACACCACGTCTACCTCAGCAGTGCAAGGGTCCATCTTACAAACACACCACAGTGCACAGGCATGGGCGCACCACGCCTGCCTCAGCAGTGCAAGCTTTCTTGCATCGACAACAGATACCACTTAGGCATCGGTAGTGTAAGCGATGCGTGTGCATCAGCAGTGCAAGCTTTCTCACATGGACAATAGGTGCCTCTTACATAGGCATCGCTAGTGCAAGAGTCTCTCTCACACTCCCTTCCTTGTCACTCTTACCACACAGGCTTCAGCGGTGCAAGCCCCAAGCACGTAGAGAGAGTACCACTTGTGCATCGGCTTTACACTATAAGCAGCCACAGGCACGCAGAGAGAAAAAGAGACCACAGTTGCTATTTGGGCTTCCACTGTACACCATCTGCAGTGCAAGCTTCCCTTACACGCGTTGCCTTTTCTCTCACACCTCCGTAGCAAATATGGTATTGATGGATCAAAGGTGAGCCAGATGTATGATGCACTGAGGGTCAAAGGGTGCAGGCTACCCCTGACATTGCGGTGCCTCGATATCCGTGGCGGTAGCAGTGCAAGCGTCCCTCTCGCACCGAGTTCGAGTCGAGGCATCAGCAGTGCAGTGGTGGGGGGCGCTGTCTGCCACGCTTAGAGCTCTCATAGCGCCTATGGACACGGGGCAGGTGAAGTGGGCAGTAAGGGCAGGAGAGATGCAAGCCTGGTTGGAGATTCGGATGTTGGTCTGGGTAGTGCACACGGAATCAGGGGGGTGGGGGTGGGCGGCACTTCCCAGGTGAAACCTCGAGGCACAGAAGTAGCGGGAGATGGGGGCGGAAGTTGGCCTGATGCGCTCCTAATGGAGGCAAATGTCAGACTTCGTAACTTCCAATACCGGGTCAGGCTGTAGAAGTGCTTGCAGGCAGACATTAATGACATTACACAAACAAACTTTACATCACAGGCCGCCACTGAATTGTCATCTCACCCAGCTAATTTGTGCACATTGTGGAAACATTTCAGATCGGCACTAAAGGAGCAAACAGAATCACAAAGCACATTTATTTAATGGTTGTATCAGGAAGGACGCAGCATGCGGAAACTTGAAGACGGGCACTGCAGTTCTCGGTTGTGATTTGAACAGAGCGGGCCTTGGCTAAAATGGCGCCCTGGGCAGGAGACATTTGGCGCCCATGCTGACGTAGTGAATTAAATGCGGCAGCAGGGGGTCCCTTTTGTGTCCACTGGTTAATGTTAATGTTAGTGTGTATTTGTAAAGCGCACGCACGCCGGGTTGGCTTCATGGCGCTAACAGACAGCTTGACAAGGCAGCGGAAGCTAATCCTGACTAAACAGCCAGGTTTTCAGGAGTTTCCTAAATGGAAGGATGTCAATGCACGTTCGGATCTCAAGAGGGAAAGTGTTCCACAGCTTGGGAGCAAGAATGGCAAACCTGCGACCTCCAAGACAGGCCCTCTTGAAGTTTGGAATAGTAAGAAGGGAAAGATGGGTGGATCTTAGGTGGCGAGTAGGGGCGTACCTAAGTATGATGTTGTTAATAAATTCCGGGCTGGTGCCGTGTAAAGCCTTAAAAATAAGGCAACCGGTTTTAAAAGCACAACGACGTGACACCGGGAGCCAATGTAATTTCCTCAAGAGAGGAGAGGCAGGTTGCCATTTAGGTTGGTGGTATATCAGTCGGGCTGCCTGGTTTTGGACCAGCTGAAGGCGTTTGAACAGATAATGCGGCATTCCCAAGTAGACCGAGTTGGAATAGTCTAAGTGAGATAGTACAGTAGAAATCATAGCTTGGACCATAGCTTCATGAGTGAGAAAGCAATGGATCTTCCTGATTTTACGCAGTTGGTAGAAGCATTTGGACACCACTGCTCCAACCTGGGCTTTAAAGGATAGGCCACTTTCCAAAAGTAACCCCAAAGTCTTGGCGGAGCTAGAGGGGATGGGAGGTGGACCAAGTGCAGGAGGCCAATATTGGGGGCCCCAATGCTTAGAGCTATCCCCGGTAAGGACTATCTCAGTTTTCCCAGGATTAAGTTTCAGATGGTTCAGATCCATCCAAGTTTGGATGAACAGCATAGTATCCTGGAATTCCATGACAGAATCGTTGGTACCATCAACCCTGAGGAGAAGCTGCAGATCATCAGCATAATTAAGGACCAGTACCTTTCTCTCTTTCAGTGATTTAATCAGAGGGGACATATAGATGTTAAATAAGTGTGGGGAGAGAGCCGAGCCCTGAGGCAACCCACAGGTGGTAATGTGAGAGGCAGAGGAAAATTGGCCAAGGCGCACTGCTTGAGAGCGGTCCTTCAGAAAAGAGGAGATCCAACGCGCCGCTATGCCTGAGACTCCAGGTCCCCTGACACGGTCGACCAAGATGTTGTGGTCGACCGTGTCAAAGGCCGCAGACAGATCCAGCAAGACCAGGGCTCGAGGGCACCCTCTATCAGCGAAGTCACGTAGACTATCCATAGATGACAGGATCACGGCTTCAGTAGAATGCACGGGACGAAAGCCAGCCTGATGGGAGTCCAAATGTTTATACATCTCCAAGAAGTTGGAGAGGCATCTAGCTACATAACCCTCCAATACCTTGGCCAAAAAAGGTAACAAGGATATGGGACGGTAGTTGGCGAGGAGCGCCGGGTCAGCTCCCAACTTTTTCAGGAGGGGGACCACTGTGGCTTTTTTAAAAGCTTAGGGAACTGTACCAGATGTAATAGATTTGTTCAGTAGGGCAAGGGCCGGGCCAGGATGGATCGCCAAGCACTCTTTTAGAATATGAGGTGGGCAGCAGTCCGCAGGTGCACCTGATTTAGTTTCCTTTAAAAGAGACAGGAAGGTCTCTTTGCTAATCGGAGGGAAAGTGTAAAGGGTGCTGTTGTTACAATGGTGAGCCGGGGCATTCTGCTGGGGGGGGTGGGACGGTATACTGCTTTTTATTAGAGTAATCTTATCAATGAAATAATCATTCAGGGAATCACATAGTTCCTGGAAAGGAGCGGCCTTTCTTAAGGTGCGTTCCGGGTTTGAGAGTTTGTCTATAACAGAGAATATTATTTTAGAACTATGATTGGACTTTAGGATGCAATCAGAGAAGAAAGCCGTTTTGGCGGTCAGAATGTTTTTCCTATAATCTTTATGCGCAATGATGTACTGAGATCTTTTTTCAGGAGAGTATTGTTGGCGCCATTGTCTCTCCAATTGACGTACCGTCAGTTTCTGTGCTTTAAGATCATCTGAAAACCATCTGTTTGTTTCAGTCCGACGCAATAATTTAACTCTTTTGGAAGGGGCATGTTTATCACTGGCCTCAAGAAGCCACCTGGATACCTTATTTTCCAGGATGTTAACATCATCGTGATGAAAAACTGGAGTCGAGTCTCCTAAAGTGTTGAAAAAATCTTCTTTGTTAATGAGGTTCCATTTTCTAGCCATGCCTCCTTCCCGTACTTTAGCTTTTGGAGGAGCCGATCTCATGATTTGAAATTTCAGTAGATGGTGATCGGACCAGATGCAAGGTAACACAGATGGGATAGTGATATTCAGGTTAGCAGCCCAGATTTGGTCCAGAATTCGGCCCTTAGAGTGAGTTGGGGAGGGGACAAGCTGAGATAAATTGAGATTTTTAAGTAGGTCAGACATTTCTACAGAGTGAGACCCTTCGTTGGGGTCACCATACCAGTAGTTGAAGTCTCCTACCAGGAGAACCCTAGCATGTTCCGTCACTAATGTAGCTATCTGTTCACTCAAAGTCATTGGGAAGAAAGGCATTGGCTTATGTGGTCTGTACAATAGGACACAGACCAGAGAGTCATGAGCTGACTCTAGTTTAATCACGATGTTATCCGTGTCTATGAGAGATAGGCACTTCAGAGAGCAAAAGGAGAGGTCAGTGTGGATAATAGCGGCCACACCGCCACCTGACTTGCCCGGGCCTCCATTAGCCGCCATGATGTAGTAGTCAGGGGGTAGTGCAGCGAGTATATCCGGGGCAGAATCATCGGTAAGCCATTTCTCAGACAATAGCAGAACATCAGGTTTGTCCGTAGTCAGGAGTAAAAAAATATCCAGTTGATGTTTCACCAAGGAACGTGTGTTAAGGTAGTAAATTGACAGAGGGACTGCTCCCTGCATAGTCTGAATGAGGGGTGCGGATTAAATGCCGTAGTAGGCAGAAGCTCCGGAAAACTATTACGTGCAGTGAGTAAATTATTGGCAATTAGAATAGAAGAGACCTTACTAGCAGGTTGACTGTACATGTTATGCAACGCCTTCAGTGTCTCAGGTGAATAGGTTATGGGCCGACCAAGGTTGCTGGCCCCTGGGTCAGTCACTGGATGAGCAGGGACTGGCCCCTGAAGGCAAACATTCCCAGACCTCCCTCAGTTCACAGTTCACCTCAATCACTGATAGATCAGCTGCCTGGGGCAGATGATGGTTTTGTTGATGTGTCTCAGCAAGGGTCAGAGGGTGAAGGGACAGAAAGGGAGGGTGCTAAAGGGGTGTCAAGACATCCCCTCCGTATGATAATGAAGGACAAAAAACACTTTAAACTCGCAACTCAGAAACGAGCAGGCAGGGACAACGACAAGCCTGGAGCAAAACAAGAAGGGCACTGCTGTTGACATACCCTTAATGCACACAGCTCGCGCGACCCTCAGAATTTTGTTGCCCTGGGACTTGGCCTATGCTCGCCCTGTTTGTACATAAGAAGGTTTAGCTACTAGCTCCATATCAGGCCTCCTTGTTTCCGCTCTGGGCTTTTACTTACTAAATCATTACATTCTGAGAGTTAGTACCAACCAATGGAATTGAGAGTTGTCCTTAACCAATCGAACCAAAGCACCTGACAACAATGACCTGTAAAAGAAAATCCCCAGTGGCATGGAGGTGTCTGGTAACCTTACACATACCACTATCAGAGCAACGGGAACAGCAGACAAATAGAAGTCCAGCCAAAATAGCCGCCAGGTTTTCTTAGAGCAATTGGACCATCTTGATAGCTGCTGACCAGCAGTGGGGTTAGTTAAGGGTACATTCACCAAGACGGGGAGGGATTTATACGGGAGAGGTCTGATTGGTACATATCCTTCCAATGTGGAGCAACCAGGGAGCACCAGTGGCGCACACTTCTGTCATCCATACTGGCACCCCACACAACAATGTGAGGAAGTATTTGTTGTTGTGTTTCTTGGAAGGGAGGAATGTCCCCACCATATTTTTGATAAACGTTTGTCAGGCCACCATTGCAGAATTTGTAAATCTGCACAATAATGTATTCATCCCATTTAAAGTGTTGGTAAAAATACCCTATGATTTTGTCTCCACTACGATCCCTCTCTTTTAGAGCCGCAGTGTTTTGCCACCACACCACAAAAACATTTTAGTGTTTAACTACACCAGGATTAATTGTTGTGTGTTTTTTCGCACGATTGTTTAGGACATAGGTCGAATAGTGAAACCTAACCTGGCGCAGGAGCGTCTGAGGGGAAATTGATGAACATGGCAGCATCACTCGTTTCGCAGTACCAGGTTTTCATTTAACAGTCCAGCACATTCTATGAACGGTAGTCTTGGTTCGCCTCCACTGACCAAAATGTCCACATTACACTGGTTTCTAGGAAAGGGCGGGCTGGAGTAAAGTGTTCTCGAGTTTCACTGCATAGTACAATAGACAAAACTACCATGGAAGAGAATTACTGCAGAATGGGACGACCAGCCCATTTAGGAGGGGGCATTACATGTATTATAGCTATATGTCAGGTGTGCAACGACCATAGGGCTAACAGTGCTTTATAAACCCCCCATGGTTGGGCTTCCTGGGTGAGGGCTGCAGTCCTGCTTGATCCAAAGTTATTTTGCCAGAGAATAGTACAGCTTTACGAGGTTCCGTTTGTTCTTTCTAAGTGTCTACTGTACCTGCAGATGCAGGGAAAGAAGGTTTCAACCAAACACTGCTGTCCCCTCAGAACACACATATAAACCGCTGAAGGTGAGCACCAATGGTTGCAGTTTTTAGGCCAGAACCCAAGCAAACCCAGAGCACCCAAAGATTGTCCCCTCCTCCTCCTGCAGATCACAGCCTCAGGCTCACACGTCTCAGCCTGAAATAAATAAAAACACCCACCCTTTAAAGCACTGCACTCTGTTTTACCTAAGACATTTTCTTTCTTGCCCTCAATACTGCACTAGGGCTTCCAAATAGGTCTTTATTTCTGGCATTACAAATGAATTTTACAGTTTTTGGTGTATTGTACCTTGTTTGTTGTGTATGCTTGCAATATATTGCGTGCACAATGAGGGTTGCATTGTGTTGGTGAGATTTGCAGAATGTGTTGTGGGTTGGCTGGTTTGCAGAGTATGTCGAAGGCATGTGGTTTAACTGAGTAAGTTAGGGTTGCAGTGTGTGTCAGGTGTCGCCGCAGAGTGGGCTGTGGTCAGTGGTTTTGAAGAGTGTCAGAGGTCAGCAGGGGTTAAGAAGTAGATGAGGTCAGCATGGCTTGCAGTGACTTCCAGGAAGTCAGTGGGTTTTCAGAGTGCCCCCTTGGTGGTCACAGGCTGCTCTGAGGACATGCACACCAGCAAAACAGGGAGCCAATCCGCAACGCCAACAGATTCTAGCCATTCTTGCGCCCAGCAGGTCCTGCCCCTACTGTTACTTAATTATATTTCATTAGCAATTTTGCAGAGATGATTAGCAACAGCAGCTAAAAACTCTACTCTTTCTGTGTCACTTCAGTGTCCGAACACCATTATCTTACCGGAACACGTGGTATAATAACAATTATGGTGCCGATCACGATCCGGTAAAAACCGGGTACGAACCGTCGGACGGAGCATATTCTCCGTCCGACGCGTACCCGGTCGAAAAAATATACAAACATGGAATTACGATTCGCATGGAAATACCATTTCCGTACGAATCGTACAAAACCCCGACCGACGAAAATAAACATACAAATGTGATCCGGGACAGCGCCGACGTGACGTCGGGACGCACGCAGCCTGCCATTCACGAACCAGGAATTACAATTCGCACCGACGTCATCCTGCACGGTGAATATTTTCCGGCAGCCAAAAACTGCCGGGAAATCAGGACGGCGCGAACAAGGAGTACCTGCACGCGACGGACAGACATGGACCCGAACCTACGTGTCATCCCGGCCCTCATAGCAGTCGACCTCCTCTACAGGTTACGACGCAGACGCCGCAGAAGGTCAGAACAACAAAGGGAGGGGGGAAAGGGGGGGGGCAGGACCAGGGGCAGGCCACAAAACCCCCACCAAAGTCACACAGCACAGATGCCCTGGACATACCTGACCCCCAGGCCCTGGTCACTACGAGGGGGTGGGGGCGTGTCCAGCAAAGCCAGCGTCCGCCACAACGGAAGTGCTTGACGACGCGAACCGGCAACACAACAATACAGGTACGTCCCGTACCCACGCCTTAAGAGCGTGGGTACGAGTCGTACCACGCCCACACCTACATCATCCCAACAATGGCGGGACGGCTGTACCCACGTGGTAAAGGCCTGGGTACGGCCCGCACAAGCATCACATAGCGTGGGGACGGATATGTACGGACCGTACCCCCACCCCCGTATGCATGGAGCGTACCCCCAACCCCAACAGTGCAAGTACGACCCGTACCCTCACCCGCGTAGGTATGGAGCGTACCCCCACCCCAACAGTGTAAGTACGACCCATACCCTCACCCGCGTACGTATGGAGCGTACCCCCACCCCAACAGTGTAAGTATGACCCGTACCACACCCGCGTACGTATGGAGTGTACCCCCAACCCCAACAGTGTAAGTACGGCCCGTACCCTCACCCGCGTACGTATGGAGCGTACCCCCACCCCAACAGTGTAAGTACGACCCGTACCCTCACCCGCGTACGTATGGATCGTACCCCCCACCCCAACAGTGTAAGTACGACCCGTACCCTCACCCGCGTACGTATGGAGCGTACCCCCACCCCAACAGTGTATGTACGGACCATACCCCCACCCCAACCGTGTAAGTATGACCCGTACCCTCACCCGCGTACGTATGGAGCGTACCCCCACCCCAACAGTGTAAGTACGACCCGTACCCTCACCCGTGTACGTATGGAGCTTACCCCCACCCCAACAGTGTAAGTACGACCCATACCCTCACCCGCGTACATATGGAGCGTACCCCCACCCCAACAGTGTAAGTTCGACCCGTACCCTCACCCGCGTACGTATGGATCGTACCCCCCACCCCAACAGTGTAAGTACGACCCGTACCCTCACCCGTGTACGTTTGGAGCGTACCCCCACCCCAACCGTGTATGTACGGACCCTACCCCCACCTCGTATGCATGGAGCGAACCCACACCCGTGTATGTTCTAAGCGTACATATCCTGAAATAGGAGGGGTGTGTGCAGAGTCCTCCCAGCAGTGCCCAGAGACAGGAGGGGTGGGTTCAGAGTCCTCCCAGCAGTGCCCAGACACAGGAGGGGTGTGTGCCTATCACTCCCAGCAGTGCCCAGAGACAGGAGGGGTGTGTGTAGAGTCCTCCCAGCAGTGCCCAGTCACAAGAGTGGTGTGTGCAGAGTCCTCCCAGCAGTGCCCAGATGCAGGAGGGGTGTGTGCAGAGTCCTCCCAGCAGTGCCCAGAGACAGGAGGGGTGGGTGCAGAGTCCTCCCAGCAGTGCCCAGAGACAGGAGGGGTGGGTGCAGAGTCCTCCCAGTAGTGCCCAGACACAGGAGGGGTGTGTGCCTATCACTCCCAGCTGTGCCCAGAGACAGGAGGGGTGGGTGTAGAGTCCTCCCAGCAGTGCCCAGTCACAAGAGTGGTGTGTGCAGAGTCCTCCCAGCAGTGCCCAGATGCAGGAGGTGTGTGCAGAGTCCTCCCAGCAGTGCCCAGAGACAGGAGGGGTGGGTGCAGAGTCCTCCCAGCAGTGCCCAGAGACAGGAGGGGTGGGTGCAGAGTCCTCACAGCAGTGCCCAGACGCAGGAGGGGTGTGTGCAGAGTCCTCCCAGCAGTGCCCAGAGACAGGAGGGGTGGGTGCTGAGTCCTCCCAGCAGTGCCCAGAGACAGGAGGGGTGGGTGCAGAGTCCTCCCAGCAGTGCCCAGACACAGGAGGGGTGTGTGCCTATCACTCCCAGCAGTGCCCAGAGACAGGAGGGGTGGGTGCAGAGTCCTCCCAGCAGTGCCCAGACACAGGAGGGGTGTGTGCCTATCACTCCCAGCAGTGCCCAGAGACAGGAGGGGTGTGTGCAGAGTCCTCCCAGCAGTGCCCAGAGACAGGAGGGGTGGGTGCAGAGTCCTCCCAGCAGTGCCCAGACACAGGAGGGGTGGGTGCCTAACATTCACAGCAGTGCCCCTGCAAAGAAAAGGGTGGAGTACCCACAGATCCAACGCCTACAAATGTCAGTCAGGTGCACAAAGATCCTGCAGTACATGTACCACATGTGTGCGAGGCTGGAAGTATACATATGCATAGCGCCTAAAAGAATACATGTACACATGAAGTCATGGCAACAGTCTACATACACAAGTACAGTGACCACCAAGGACGCCACGAATGATGCAGGTGGAGACATCGCTCAGCATGCATGGGCCAAGTCTAACGAGTCCGTCACACACCCAGCCAATGTAGACACAGCTCAGCACCACATATTGGAAAGACCCTGCAGGGAAGAAGTCAGGTTACACAGAGGAAGGAACACACCTTGGGACGATGTCACCATGCAGTAACTGCTTACATGAACAAAGTTATGTAGCCAACAGCTTGTGATGGCACACAGATACCAGGATCCACCCTATGACCAGCACAAGACGACAATTCCCACACACCCAACACATAATCACCACCCAAAATAATGGGGCAGGTCGACCAACAGCAATACCAGACAGACAGTAGTGTACTAAGGAAAAATAAATTGCTTTAATCAGCATCCAAAAATATGTTTGTCCCTTGACAGTTCAAAAAGTACAATGCCCATAGGGCAATCCAAAGTTCCAATCCAGGTGGGGGACACAGTGGGACGCGTGTCCCCTAGCTTGCCTGCACAGTCAGACTCCTTCGTCTTCCAGAGCGGGGAGGGCATCATGTGGGGGGGGAAGGACCAGGCACCGCAGGGACATGAGGGCGAAGGGTAGGCGTCGTGGGTGCAGGGATGGAGGACTCCACCACAGGGGGTGGGGCAGGGCCAAAGGCGGAGGCCAGGATGGTGCTGCACACCTTAGCAAGGTCCTCCAGCGACTCCCCTGCACCCGAAGGAACCACAGGCCCCAAGGAGGGGGGGGGGGCGGAGGGATGGGTCGCAGCGCCACTGGGGGAGGGTGTGGACAGGGGGGGGGCTCAACCACCCTGACCGGGGACTCCCTTGACCGCTTGCGGGGTGGTGTCACAGTGGGGCTCAGGGACAGAGCGGCCATGAAGGAGTCTTTGCCGGATATGTGGCCAGGAGAGCTGAGGGGAGGGGATTTGGAGGGAGTGGATTTGGTGGAATGCGGACTCCCACTCTGGCTGCGTGACTTACGTTTGCCCCCCGAACCAGTGGGTGTGCCTACTTCACCCTGTGTGTGCGTGCCAGGAGGTGTGCGTATGACCTTCCCTGCTGGTGTGGTGCCTGTGTCTGTTGTGGTGGGTGCATGCTGACGTTTGGGTGTACGTGGGACAGGCATGGGAGTGGGAAGTGTGGATGGGTCAGGGGTAGGGGGTTGGACGTAGAGCTGCAGGAGACCCACTGCTGCAGTCAGTGTCGAGTCAATGGACCTCAGCAAGTTGCGTTGGTCAGCCTGCGATGAAAAAATGCCCTCCAAGTATGCCTCCATGTTGTTCAGCACTTGGCTGTGGCCATGGAGGACATTAAGCATCGCAGCCTGACCAACCTGCAACTGCCGCTGGATGTCCACAGACTCGGCATTGGCGGCAGCAGTGGAGACAGGGGCAGGGGGTGCGGTGCCTGGCAGGAAGGAGACATGTGGTGACCGGGCACGCTGGGAAGGGACACAAGCAAGTGGGAGGTGGCTGATGGCAATGGAGGGGGCGGGGTGAGATGTTGTGCCGCTGTCAGCTGCTGGTGCAGCCTCCGCCCACTCGGAGAGATCATCCTCGGACCCGTCAGCTTCATATTCTGTCGTGCCAGTGGACAGGTCCTCGGCCTCACTCTCCTCCGCCTCAGTTCCACTCAATGTGCCAGCCACGATGTCAATGCTGGCACTGGTGCTCGGTCCCTCCGCTCCGTCTGTGCTCATGTCTCCCTCCGTGTCCCCCGACGATGCTGTGGGCAAGGTGAAGAGACAGCAATTAATCACACACCTGTATACATATGTCACATGAGTCCAATCTACATAGGTTACAGTGCATAGCCTGAAAAGAAAGATCAGTAACATCTACAAAACAAGGTACAGATGTAGGGCATGCAACACACAGTTGGTTGACCCACCATGCCACTGAAAATCCATGGAGAGCATGACACAATAGCAAATGACATGAAATGGAGTTTGACATAGGAGCCAGGCCCTGGGGACAATCCAGCACTGCATCTGCACCACACAGCGTTGCCGAAAATAGGGATGAGCAGGGACCATATCCATGAACTTGAGGCACATGCTGCATAGGTAATACTGAAAACATGCCCAACATGACTGGCTCACTGCACCTTGAGTGTATGTCCAGACAAACATCACACACTGGCCAGACCTAGCAAGGAGATTTCAGGTTTTGACATGTAGGCTTTGCCCGCACCAACCACCCCCTAGATGAGACAATTTGTTGAGACACAGGAAGCACTTACATCTCTTAGTCTGGGTGAAATACACAGGGGCTGCATGAATGCAAGATTGGACGCCAAATACCCAAGGTGCGCCTGTCCAAATAATCATGTACAAATGGTCATCATCAGATGATTGTAACAAGACACACAGGCACTGGCCACCGTGAGTATGAACAAGGAAAATCAGGTCAGGCTGTACAGTGGACACTTGTACTACATTTTACGTCAATATACATGGTGCCAGGGGACAATGGCACAGAGCACAACCTATGCTGTAGACACTGAGAGTGTCCACGTTTTGTGATGACACACATGACACCTATGAAAATATGCCCCAGGGGACAGTAGTGGCCACACAACTCCATGGTCCTGAATGGGAATGACTGCAACACACGCCACCATCCCTGCACTATGCATATCGCACACTCATGCACATCATGTCACAGGCCACAACATGCGTGCTGTAAGGCATGACACTTGAGAGACTAACTCTCATGTCTGGTCTCAGCATCAGTGCCAACTGACATGGAACCCACATGTACTGAACTGGAGAGGGCACAGGCAAGGTCCCAAAACCTGTTACACACCACCCCCACACATGATGCTACAGGCATAGTTCACGTGGAGAAAGCGCCAGCCTACATTACCTTGTGAAGGAGTGACTACACACAGACCAGGGAACACATTGCAAGGAGCGGAAGGGAGGCAGGAGAGCACCGCTATACTGTGGGTAACTGGATCTGCACAGCACCTTTAAACCCTGGCAGTGTATCCATGCAACTGTGCACTTACAAATGCTGGTGACACACAACAAACACACATGTACCTACCCCCTTCCTGCTGCTGCTTCTCCTGTAAGCGCCTGTCCAAGTCTGGAAATACCACCACCAGCACACGCTTGTGGATGTGGGTCAGACGGCGGCGCCCGCGGTTCTTATGGGTCTCAGGTGAGTCCCCCAGCAGGACCCGTGCGATCCTCCGCGTCCAGCACCGGATATCCTGCCAGCGTTTCCTCACCTGGGCCAGGCGCTGCTTGCGACCCTCCGTCCTCCTCACGGCACTGACGCCGTTCATCCATATCTGCTTCTTGGCAGAGGCGCCTACCTGTGAGGATGAACAAGTGACACTACATGAATACACCAGGCACATGTCACAGAGAGACATATTAGAACAAATTTGCTGTTTACAACAAGGCATAGTATGCATCCAATGCATTGCACCGTTGTCATAGGGACATGATCCTCTGGGGAAGGGCAAAAGCAGTACGTGCCATTGTAAGTACACAGGTGGAATGAGGGCAACGACACAATCAATGATCCAGGCTCACACTGTGCATCAGAAGGTACACCAGGATAATTTGCAGCACCTCTAAGCAGTCACATGCCACAGGCCACTGACGCTACCGCAGCAGAGTACACAGACACACACAGGCACAGGACATTCACCTGCCATTGCCAAATGCAGCGACAAACCTCACTCTGCACATGTGCCACTAGACGGGGGGGGGGCTCACAGGTGTGGGGCTGGCTCTGCACGTCAGACACACAGCACTGCTCCCTGCTCACATCACATGGGCAGGGTATATCCATCCCTCATGCAGCCCGGGTGCCACACTCCACATATGCACCCACCTACATGACAGGGGACTTACACACACACCGATGTCCAGGGTACGAACACATCATGTGGACACTCTCAGCACAGGTACACAGAACTAACACACATCTGTGGGTACAGTCACCTGTCACACTGGGCTGACCACATAATAAAATGAGGACTGTAGAGGCTACATTCCCAGGAGGACAAGACAGGCAGAATGTGGCATGCACCATGCAGTGATTGTCACAGTAAACACAATGCAAGTGAGGACGGCAGACATGCACCACAGCATGCACTGGCTGGGAGACATCAGGCATTCCCCCCCCTGGAACCCCCCCCTACAGTACATAGCATGTGTGTCACACCTGGACACAGTGCCAGAAGTCACAGTCACAAACAAGGGACACAGTCTGTGCTAGTAGACTCTGCACTCACCTGATACCCTGGTCGCCCATATAGCAGGGGGTACTGTGGGAGGATCACATCCAGCAAAGCCAGGTTCTCCTCCAGGGAGAAAAGGCTGTGACCTCTCCACAGACCTTGACATGGTTCCTGGGAATCAGTAGCAGCAGCTGGGTCGTCGAATCCAAAGATGTGCAGGCAAATGCTCCCTCATGGGAACTGGCTGCCTTATATATATATAGTGGAGTGGTGTGGCTCACTGGTTAGAGGCGGCAGACCCGGAAGCAGAAGTCGGCCCGGGACCAGGGTTCGATTCCCGACGCGGCAGGGTCTTGGGCCAAGGTCAGCGGACACGATAATTCTCGCCTCGGTGCCTACTCTAACCATGGATCCCACTCAGCAACTCTGGGCAATAGCTTGCTTAATCTCCACTTACGGCCCCATCAGCGCTGGGGATGCTTGTCTTCACCTTGGAGATGCCCAGTAGGGACCATCTCACAGGGAAAGCCAGGATGGGTTCCCCAGCGGTATACAGCGCCGGGACGCCCCGTTGCTGGGGCAGCTGTGCGCTTTACAAGTATACAACATTTACATTTATATCTGCCTTGCTGGCCTGTTTCATGCACATTTGCATCCTATGTTTCCTCCAATCCCTTCAAACCTAGCACAGTCAGTGGGTTCTTATTGTGTTTTTTTCTTGAGCATGATGTCAACTCCAGAACCACATTGCAACAAAGTAGATTCATTCAAACTGACTACTGCTGTGCACCTGCTGAAAAAAATTCAAACTTTAAACTTGGTCTCCATGACAACCAGCATGCATGTAGGCCTTTATACTTGTCCCTCATGTGTCCCCTATGTAATTTGGAGTTTCACACACAGGTACCAGGGTCCTAGGGCACCACAAATGCATAGCAACGGCCCGTACAGGCGTGTGTATGGTCCGTATCACTATGGGTGTGCTCGCGTATGCGTACCCATAGTGATAGTGAGCGTACGCACGCGTGTACGGTCCGTACCAGTATGAGTACGCATACGCGAGAACACTCAGTGATAGTGAGCGTACAGGCGTGTGTACGGTCCGTACCACTATGAGTACGCATACGCGAGAACACCCATAGTGAACGTGAGCGTACAGGCATGTGTACGGTCCGTATCACTATGGGTGTTCTCGCGTATGCGTACTCATAGTGGTACGGACCGTACACACGCCTGTACGCTCACTATCACTATGGGTGTTCTCGCGTATGCGTACTCATAGTGGTACGGACCGTACACGCGTGCGTACGCTCACTATCACTATGGGTGTTCACGCGTATGTGTACCCATAGTGGTACGGACCGTACACGCGTGCGTACGCTCACTTTCACTATGGGTGTTCTCGCGCATGTGTACCCATAGTGATACGGACCGTACACGCGTGCGAACGCTCACTTTCACTATGGGTGTTCACGCGTATGTGTACCCATAGTGGTACGGACCGTACACGCGTGCGTACGCTCACTTTCACTATGGGTGTTCTCGCGCATGTGTACCCATAGTGATACGGACCGTACACGCGCGCGTATGCTCACTTTCACTATGGGTACACATACGGCAGCACTCCCATAGTGATAGGGAATGTACACAGGCCCTCTGAGCGAATGTACGGTGCCTTTCACACATCACAGTGGTGACAGGCAGCACACCGGAAGGAATAGGGCTGACATACTTGTCCATGGATGGACATAAAGGCATTGTCTGGGCAGTACTACATGTGTGGGGCACAGGTGTGAAAGGCTGTGATGTGGCACATTACTCCTTAGTCGAGAAGGCACCAGATGTATGATGAGATGTGTACAGATGTTATGTGTGACGGTGCAATGTGTGCCAGGCATGCCCTTAACTCCTTTGACATGTGTGCATGTCGTACTGCACACTTGGGATGAGCGTCACTGGCATGGCACAGTCAACAACACACGCAAGTGTCCCCTGATGCCCGCTACAGGGGTTACCACACCAGACATGTCACTACCCACGGTGCACGATGTGACTATGTCATGTATGTGTGGGGTGTCCCCATTAGCTTGATGTTGGTGCTCCCTCAAAAGCATCAGCTGTTGCAGCAACCAACATGTGTCTGTGTGTAGATGGACATGGCACACTGTTACGCACACCAAGCCACATGTGGTATCGGATGTGAGGTGCGTATGTATGCATGGGACACGGAGTAGCGTAACAAGGACATGTCTGCATCCTCTCTATGAATGTGTGGTGAGTCATTACATGTACACCTTATTGGCAAGGTGTGTGGGCTGTCCTAGTGTAATGTCATGTGACCTGTGGCTCTAGTGTTCCGCTACCAGTCTCTGAAATCGACAGCCTACTTCTGATGATGTGTTGATGTATGTCACTCCTGTGTTGCATCTGGCTGTTCACTTACACTGGGACACAGCTAATCCCATGCCATGGCATGTGGAGGTTCACAATCTCCGTGTGTAGCTGGGTCTTGGTAGGAGTGTCACCTGGCAGCCATACGTGTCCAGGGCATGTGGCACATGTGTATTGACAGATTAACATGTGCTCAGCACCAAAAAATTGTTGTTGTAGTGCACTCACTCTTCCTTGTCACTTCCAAATTACTGCAGAGCGCCGCCTCTTCCCCGAGCAATTCCGGACTTGGCTGACATGCGGGAGAATGACTGTATCCGGTGCTACCGCTTCCCCCAACCGTTGATTGAGGAGTTGACGGCGAGGCTGGCACCACACCTGCAACCGCTGCACAGGTATCCTACGGCACAGAACACCCAAGCTGAAGGTAATGGCAGCCCTACATTTTCTTGCCACGGGTACCTTTCAAAATACCATAGCTCATGTTGGTGGCATGTCCCAGAGCATGTTCTGCCGTGTGCTGCATGATTTCTTAGAGGCCATGTTGCTTCACCTGGATGAGTTCATCCATTTCCCAACCCCTGAAATGTTGACTGGGGTCAAGTGTGGATTCTATGCCCTGGGAGGGATGCCCCATGTCATTGGGTCCATAGATGGGACACATGTGGCTTTGGTAACACCACAGGCACAGGAGGTAGCGTACAGGAATCGCAAGCACTACCACTCCATCAGTGCCCTTGTGGTGTGTCTGTCCAACATGGTGATTTCACATGTCTGTGCTCGTTTTCCAGGATCAGCACACGATGCCTACATCATGAGGCGTAGCAGGGTGCCTGAGATGATGACGCAGTTGCGCAACGAACGAGCATGTGTTGTTGGTGGGTACACTCTGTCTGTCCTGTATTTTGCGTAGACTTCCAGCACGACCGCTTCTCCTGTCCTACTTATGTCCATGTGCTTTCCATGTAGGGGACGCTGGCTATCCCAACATGCCATGGCTGATCACACCTCTCCGCAACCCCATCACGCCGGCCCAGCTCCGCTACAACACCGCCCATGGCCGGACAAGGCGAGTGATAGAGAGGACATTTGGCCTCCTGAAGAGCCGATTCAGATGCCTCCACAAGACCGGCGGCGCCCTCCCATATGCCCCGGCGAAGGTTTGCAAAATCTTCATGGTGTGCTGCATGCTGCACAACATGGCAGTTGAGAAAGCTGTGCCACTCATCCTGGATCAAGATGATCAGGACCATCCACCCGTGGAGGACCAAGGTCTTGGCAATGGGGCTAGTGATGTGGAGGATGTGGTTCCACAAGAGGACATCCGGAGTCGGCTCATACGCGACTTCTTTGCTTAGTGGTGAGTACCAGTGTCTGTGTGTGCACGCATTGGTCCCTGTGTGGCATGTGTTGCCATGTGTGTGTCCATCTGAATATATGGCACGTGAGTCAGAGGTGTGTGTGGATGTGTCACTGGAGTGATGGTGCCAGTGATGAGAGTATTTCCCCAGTCATAATTGTGACCTAGCATGTTGTCATCCTTACATGTGTCGAGTACATGCACATGCAAGTGGCTGTGCTTTTTGTGGCTGACTTCTTGTGTGTCTCTCATCCCCAGGTACTTGCGCATGCCGTCTGCTGGTTGCATTTTTGTGGCACTGCTATTCCTCATGGATACGTCATCGTGTGCTGACTCAGCGTTATACGCACGGACAAGTTTGGAAGTCTCCTTAGGGTAAGGGATGCATCAGGGGTGTATTGGGTGTGGCAGTTGTTTACGATGTGTGCACACTGCCCCTGTCGATGTTTGGTTCCTCTGCAGACATGTCGCATCACCATGGGACACATGACATGCAGCTGGGTACACCTGAATAGATGGTCAGACTTGTTGACAGTCATCAGTGATGGGATTGTGGATTGTGATGATGGCATCAATGTGTGTTACACTGCCCTCGGACACATACAGTTTGCATTGGCTTGACATGGTGTGGGACTTCCACATCAGCGGATCAATGGTGTATGGCAGCCTCTCCGTGAGCAGCAGGGGGTGTTTAGCAGTTAGCCGACACTTGTGTGCCAGTTCCATGGCTATCACGCATTTGTGCTGCAGAAGGGGGGTTCCAGTGTTGGACCCACATGTTACTCCACATGACCCGTTCATGTGTACTCCGAGTTGCCTCTGCAATCCCGAATACATGACTAATAAAGGTGTCCCTATGCCTCAAAGGTGCCTCTTCTCAGTCAATGCTGGTGTGTTGCCACGGTGCATCCGGCATGTCTGGCATGGTTTTCCGTGATAGTGGCTATGTGTCTATGTGTAGAGTAGCAAGATGCAAGCTGTTTGTGTGGGATTAGACTGTGTATTGTGCATGATGTCCATGACTGTGTGGGTATTGTGACATGTGCCATCCCCATGCATCCAACATTGGCCAGGCCACCATTCTCTGCATCCACCTGACTCAAGCTTGCAGGACATGGTTCTGCCACCTGTCCACACATACCTGGGTGCCCCACAGGACACTCCACATGATCCCTGACCTCTGCGCATGGCTGTCGCTGTACTCAATATGTCTGTCGGCACGGTTGTGCGGCCACCCCCTCAGCTGGTTGGGCCCATCACGGGTGTGTATGGTGCTCCATGTCTGTCTTGCCTAATACAATGTGACCCATGTGTGTCCTGTGGCAGACTCAGGCCACAGGGTGTGGATGGTTGAAGTCAAATGAGAACTCAGGCATGGTTAGACTTTACAAGACACATGTAAGGTAATAATGCAATATGTAGGCATCTTCTCTTTATGGTGTAACTTTCTATTTTGGTTGGGGTACGGGGGGGGGTATGACATGAGGGGCTTTCCGGGTGTGTGGAATCCAAAGTTCACTAGGGGAGTTGGTGTCCTTGCCATTTGAAATCCTCAGAGTCCATGCCACAGTCTTTGTCAACATTGGTCAGACAGTGACCAGCAAGTCCATGTGGCAGAGAATGTCTTTTGCTGCTGTGCTGCTGTTGGTCCAGTGGGCCAGGTGCCAGGCCAGGTGTCCTGGGAGATGGTGCTGTTGCGCTGACCCTCACGGTCTTTTCCGTGGACGACCCGCCCTCCTGCGGGGACCCTCAGAAGCAGGCCGTGACGATGTTTGGGATGCTCCGTCGGATGTCTCCTCCTCCAGATCCCTCCCTGTGGGTGGTGATGTTCTACGCCTGATGGCACAGGGAGGGTTGCCCATGTTGTCGGCTATCCGACGGAGTGTACTGTGAATTCCCCTGAACACAGTCACAAGCTCAGCCTGTCTGTCCTCCATCCGCCCTTGGTGTCGCAGTAGACAGGCATGTTGCTCCGCATGTTGCTGGGCCTGCTGGGTCTTGATCTCCTCGAGGATGGACACAACCTGGGCCATGCCCGTGGTGTCCTGCCAGTATGTGTCCAGGATGTTTCGGACATGGGAATATACCGGTTCCGCAGCCAACAGGTCAGGCTCGCGCCTCCGCCGTCCTCCACTCCCACCACCCCTGCCCACTTGCACCTGGCCTGCCCTTGTGGGCACATCGGGTCTCCGGGACCCCTGAGGGGTGGCACTGGCGTTGTCGCCTGCCTCCTCCTGGGTGCCCGGTACACCGTGTCCCTCCTGGCCAGCCTGGCTGCATTGTGGTGGTGGGGCAGGGATCCTGGGTGTCTCCTGGGATGTGGCAGGAGTGGGGGTGGTGGTTGGCCCAGTTGTACCTGACGCAGGTGCTGCAGGTGGTTGGACACCAGAGGGGCCAGGTTGGTCGGGGTCAGGTTCGTCCACAGAGTGGTGAGAGTCGTCGCTGCCGGTGGGTCCGTCATCCCGCCGAGCCGGGTCCTGTGAGTCTTCCCCCCCAGGGGGGTGATCCACGACGTTGACCTGTGTGCGAGAGAGACAATGTTAATTTTGTTCCATGCAACATCCATGTTTCATTCGTTTCTAAGTTGGCACATTTCCTCTGGGAATTTGGATATGTCTTGCATTCCACTCACAGTGCACTTGTGCATGGGTATGTCCCTTGGCCACAGCTTTTGCGACTTTACCTATGTGTGGCACAGTCTTACTTGCTGCGTCAATTGTGACTGCAGTCAGCAGTGGAATGAGCAGGTGTGGAGAGCCATGCATTGGCACCTTCCGTGTTGCACTGTACGTGGGCACATGGAGTTGTTCCACACACTTAGATAATGCAGGTAGCTGGCGTTGTGCTCGTGCACAGGTTGACACATGGCCCAGTGTTTTGCCATGGAGAAGAGGGGGGATTCAGGCACTGGCCACCCTTGTCTACATGCACGCAGTCCACCTGCTGACGAGCAGACATTCCCACACCCCCCACGGCTGAATTGGTCTCCCTGTGTGTCCCTTTCTCACTCCCTCTCTGTCCCCCTCTCCCTCCCTCTGTGTGTCAGCCTCCTCCCTCTGTCCGTCTCCCTGTGTCTCCCTCCCTCTCTCTCCCCCTCTCCCTTCCTCTGTGTGTCACCCTCTGTCACCTCAGCCCAGCTTCCTAGGCACACACTTTTTGCAGTTCTTTGACTGGCCCTTGGCTTGTTGATGTGAGTTTGTTTCTGATCAGCAGGCACCCATTGGGTGTAGTGTCTGTGTCTGCGCTGCTGCTGTGGTGGTGTGTGCTGCCACTCTTTCACAGTGTTGGCTGTTCATTAGCTGCTGTCATGTGCACAAACGTGCCGTCACCCCCATGTGTTAATGCAAGGCGTCCGCCATTTGCTGGCAAGTCTTTCTTGTGTAGGGACACACTGTTTGTCTGGCTGTGACCTAGGCCATATGGGCAGGGGGCATTGTTGTCTGCTTCTGAGTTGCACTAAGTGATTTTTGTGGCCCACACTCCCGCCATCCGGCTTACCGTGTCTTGTGTTGGTGTTTTCTGTGGCCTGTGACTTTGCATTGTCCAGCTGGGTGCATGGGGCAGTGTGGCGCCAGTGGCATGTGTGTGTTCATGGAATGTGGTTGAGTCATGCGATAGCTTGGGATGGTTGCGTGCCTGTTTGTGAGTTTGGTTGTGGATGACGTTCCCCCCATGTGAGGTGAGTTGTTTGTGTACTCACCCGGGTCTCGGAGTACGTCTAATCGGTCCACTGACACCACCGGCAGTATGGCCATCACCCTCTCCTCCCAGGGATGGTAGTGTACGGTTCTGCGGGGCGGCCCTCCTCCAGTGACGTTGGCCTGGTTGTGGTCGTCGGTCATTTTGGCTCGGACCCTCCTCCGCAGATCGTACCACCTGGCTTGGCATTCATGCCTGGTCCTTCTGGTGGCCGCAACAGCATTCACAGCATCAACAATCCTCTGCCACATGGCTGTTTTTTCGGTCATGCAGGTCTGTCTGACCAATGTTCCAAAGAGGTGTGGCTCGACTCTGAGGATTTCGTCGACAAGGACCTCCAACTCTCGGCTAGTGAACTTTGGATTCTTGTTAGTGGGCATGGTGAGGGGTGTGGGTGTGGATGGTGGGGGGGTGTGGATGGTTGTGGGTGTGTGGGTGTGGTTGTGCAGGTGTGTGTGTGTGAATGTGATGAGGGGGTGTTTGTGAAGGTGTGTGTGTGAAGGTGTGCAAGTGTATGGTGTAGTAAAGGTTCTAGTATGGTGCTGTAGGTTGTCTGTGGGGTCTGGCAGCAGTGAGTCTGTTGCAAAGGCTCATGGTTTGTGTGTGTGGGCCCTTTTTATTGGTCCATTGGTGGGTGTGGCTGTGTTTGAAGTTTGGGTGGGTGTGTTATAAGGAGTGGTTGTGTTTTGGGCCTCTGTTTGGATTTTGGCAGTTGCAGGTCAGTGAATGTGTTGTTTTTGTGCTTGTTGGACATGTTTTGTGGCTTTGTCCCATTCGAATGGTGTATTCTTGTGTTGTTTTGCTTTGTCCTGGTTGTGTACGTGCGTTTTTAGCGTGTGTACGGTGTGTACTTCGAGAATTTTGTTGTACAGTGCTGTCCTTGTGTCTGGTTTGGTACGACTCGTACATGCGTGATGTTGTGTGAAGGTGCTGGTGTTTGGGCCTGGGGTGCGCTCCGTACTTACAATGTTGGGGTGGGGGTACGCTCCATGCATACGCGGGTGAGGGAACGGGTCGTACATACACTGTTGGGGTGGGGGTACGCTCCATGCATATGCGGGTGAGGGAACGGGTCGTACATACACTGTTGGGGTGGGGGTACGCTCCATACGTACGCGGGTGAGGGTACGGGTCGAACATACACGGTTGGGGTGGGGGTACGGTCCGTACATACACGGTTGGGGTGGGGGTGCGCTCCATGCATACGCGGGTGGGGGTACGGGTCGTACATACACTGTTGGGGTGGGGGTACGCTCCATACGTACGCGGGTGAGGGTACGGGTCGTACATACATGGTTGGGGTGGGGGTACGGTCCGTACATACACGGGTGGGGGTACGCTCCATGCATACGCGGGTGGGGGGACGGGTCGTACATACACTGTTGGGGTGGGGGTACGCTCCATACGTACGCGGGTGAGGGTACGGGTCGTACATACACGGTTGGGGTGGGGGTACGGTCTGTACATACACGGTTGGGGTGGGGGTACGCTCCATGCATACGCGGGTGGGGGTATGGGTCGTACATACACTGTTGGGGTGGGGGTACGCTCCATACGTACGCGGGTGAGGGTACGGGTCGTACATACGGTTGGGGTGGGGGTACGGTCTGTACATACACTGTTGGGGTGGGGGTACGCTCCATACGTACGCGGGTGAGGGTACGGGTCGTACATACACGGTTGGGGTGGGGTACGCTCCAGAAGTACGCGGGTGAGGGTACAGTCCGTACATACACGGTTGGGGTGGGGGTACGCTCCATGCATACGCGGGTGGGGGTACGTGTCGTACATACACTGTTGGGGTGGGGGTACGCTCCATGCATTCGCGGGTGAGGGTACGGGTCGTACATACACGGTTGGGGTGGGGGTACGCTCCATGCATACGCGGGTGAGGGTACGGGTCATACATTCACGGTTGGGGTGGGGGTACGCTCCATACATTCACGGGTGGGGGTACGTCTCGTACATACACGGGAGTACATACACGGGTGGGGATTCGACTCGTACATAGGAGGGCTGGGGGGGTTGTTGGGCGCGTATGCGGGCACATGTCTCCATGGTTGCTATGGGAGTTCGGTGCGGACGGTGTTTTTTCCATACGGTTGTAACATCGGACGCATAGGATGGATCGTAATTCCGCGGTCGGACTTCACTTTTCACATTTGTACGGTAAAACGTGACGTGTCGGACACATTTTCCGACCTGAGGACGTGTGGGGAATGATTCCCAATGCGATTCGTATGGACTTTTTCCCATGCGAATCGTGATTGCCAGTTTGTACGGCACTTGTACGATTCGTACGGTAAAAAGACCGGATACGAGTCGTACGGGGAATTTTTTTACTGGATCATGATCGGCACCTATGTGTTGCACCGGTGGCTCAAGGAGCAAATGTGCCCAATCCAAGTATCTGTGTCCCCCCCCATACTCACATGTTCGATTCCACATGGGTTTATTTAGCCTTTCATCCTTCTGAGGTCGATGAAATGAATACCATTGAGCTGAGGAAGTATTACCATTCAACAGCACAAACAAACTCTAGGGGTTGAACTTGCACTCTACTAATATGTGTTCTATGCTTGTTGGTAATAAAACAATAACAAGTCTCAGAAATGTTCACTACAAACAGTGGTGCTGTCTTCTATCAAACAGGCTGAACACAACAAAATGCAGGACCGCAGGAATAGCGCTGCTAGACAGAAAAAGCATTGAAAATGCAATAGGTCTCGCCTTTGATTAAGTTAAAGCCATTTACTTTGCTAATGGTATTGTATAGATAAGCAAATGGCTTTAACTTAATGAAAGGCGAGGCCTATTGTATCTTTAATGCTTGTTCTTTTTCTGGTCCTAAAAGCATTCAACTGAATATTTTTACAAAACGAAGGGCCTATGTCACGGAATGCATAGCATAATACACGTGTTCTAGAATCCTAAATGTAACAACCAAAGCATCACTGACAGAATCAGGAGTGGGAGAGCATGACGGTATGTGTACCTGCATGGTATGACAACTCATTGACAGTGGAATAAGCATTCATACATTTTTAGGATGAGCCTGGGAAGCACATGCACTGGTGCGAGGCATGCAGTATTGGAGTATGGACCTGAAGCCCCTTCCACTCTCCGCCCATATTTTTAATTGGCTTGTGTCATTGTTCTTCCTAAACTCTGGCTTCCGATTCGTTATTAGGCTTGTTAGTGTCCCTCTTTGGTACCGCCTTGTCTGCAGTCTGCATTTACCACCTTCCATAACGACTGGACCTTTTACTTGTCTTACTACACGGTTTGCTTTATATTGGTTGTGAACACTATTTTGTTTAATGGTTTGCCCCTATTCCACCCACTATGTCGCACCATGCCGCCCTTTTTTCATTTTATTTACTAATGGCAGCCTGCTTTCACTATAGCGGCTGTGTTTCTTTTTTTCTTTATTTTAGCAGCGCGGTCCACTTTAAGTATAGCGGCCACACTTATTTATTTATTTATTGGTTGGTTTACTAGCGCCCATGCATCGCTTTCACATTCATGGAAGCTGCGCCCCTTTCTTTAGACAAGCTGCGTCTAAAGGAAGGTGCGCGGCTACTATTAAAGGGAAAGCACGGCATCAGCACTTTACAAACGCTTCTGTCACACCTACAAGCACGCACACACAAAATATACAGAAAGGGCATTAGGACCTATTGCAGGAAACGCTGCTGTAAAACGGATGCCACATGTTGCTATCCGCTTCAATAAAGTCAGATATCCCTTCATGTGTATTTAAATAGTTTCTTTTCCTACACTTGGTAATCTAAAGTGCACTTCAGAAGCACAGGCTGTACTCATCCAGTTGCCTTGTGAGAAAGAACGCTTTCTATTAGCTGGAAGTCAAAGGGCACGGGCACAGTACTGGCGGGAATGCGCAAACCTACAACTGTGAGAAGCAGGCTCTGCTGCCTGGCGGTGAGGGCTCTGGTGCAGTTCATAACTGATAGGGCCAGCGCAGCCACCGGCCAGGTAGGGACAAACCACTGCTCGGTTCCTGAGGTCAGTCATGAGGTAGGTGCAGCCTGTCACACATCAGTAACTAGTGCTACTAAGAAGCTGAACTGCCTGTTTGTTCGCAGTATCTTTTCTACTATACAAAAAAAACAGAGGCCCTGCTCGAAATTGCCAATCTGCGTAGATTAAAAGGTGAAAATAAAACGCCAATGTGTCTACTGTAACACTGGTTTCTTTAAACCACCCAGGGTGAATCACAACTGTAAAAAGGCGGGGTTTACTCTGCAGTCTGAACAACAAGCATTTGCAATGCAATAGGTCTCTCATTTACGCGAGTTTGAGCTATTAGCATTGTAAATGACAATGCCTTTTTTATGTTTTGGTTTTTAAAACATAAATAAAAGGCTTTGTCATTTACAGTTCCAGTAGCACCCATAAACTCAGTGGTTTAAGCACCTGCTTTTGACATTCGTGTTTGACCTAAATGCCATTGAGGCCCAAGCTGTACATGTTCTGTGATTGATGGAAGGTTTCACTACCACTGCATGCTTGTTTTTTGTGGGTTTACATAGCGAGAACTCGCCTCGAAGGTATTTAGCGCATAATATGAGTGCCAGTTTCACAATAGGCCATTATTTTTTTTGTTTTGAATAACGGGGAGATCAAGTGATATCCCCAGAATCACAGGATGCTGATCCGACACCGAGACTCCAAACAGGTACCACAATTCCAAGGTGGGCGGCTTGTGGTCGCTGCTGTGCCACATGCCTAAAAAGTAGTCTTGTCACAGCACTTTTTTTCTTACGTGAATCCATGTTGGACAGTAGCCTACGCTGCTGTGCAACATGTCTAAACAACATCGACAAAGCTAAAACATCTCGCAAAGACAAAGCGTATTGGCTTTGCCACTGCTTGTTCGTTGAGGTTGACCATCGTGGTGACATCCTTGTCAGCGGTTTCCCGCTTTGGGAGCACTGATAAAGATTCTGATCGGAACTAAATACTTTCCCTGCAGTTTCTCCCCGGTGCCTCTAGGTGGAACCATGTACCTTCAACCACGACTCCAAGGTTGCACGATGCGTGCAGACACGAACCGAGACGGTATTAACTACAGCAACAAATACAACACGCAAAAGGGCTGCATATTTTACTTTATTAAATTATTAACCAGGGTAGCAACTCACATGGAAGAGGAAGGGTGGTGATAAATCTGTGGAAAATTATGTATCTATCAGAAATATTAATACCAGAGGTAAGAACCTTTTTATCTGAAGTATTCTTATCCCGCAAATTCCTCTCCTTATGATTGAGTCCCAAAGCAATCCCTACCTGAGAGGTGGGACTGAGTAGTCCTGCTAACTGAAGCCTGATTGCCTTTGTTAAAGAACCTGTCAGCTTGTGCAAGCTTGGCAAAAGTGACCATGTGTATTTGTGGCAAATGTTGCAACTGGAAAGCCTCTGGGAAGATCTGTGGAAGCAGCCATTTCTCCTGTAGAGCGGGCACATGTAGTTTTGGAGGGCATTTTTGACCAAGGCTTATCAGATCGAGAAAATGGGTAAGAAGGAAGGAAGAACTTATCTTGGTAAAACACAATGAAAACTAGACAAAGTAAGGGGCGTGAAGTTCTCTAACAATAGGAGTTGAAATTATTGCCAACAACACAGTATTTTAAGTGGAAATCCAAACCAGACAACTGTGCATGGGCTTGAATGGAAATGCCACTAACAAAGTCAACAACTCAAAGGTTCAAATCTACTGGAGAACAATAAACAGAGAGGGAGGGAACGAGTTAAGCAAACCTTTAAGGAAACGTGCTACTAAGGACGACTTAAACAGTTAAATATGATCAGGAAGACATATGAAGAGAGACAGCCCAGCCAAACAGTCTTTACCCATCCCCACTACCACTCATTGCTGGCACTACGGGGGACATGGCAAACTGCAAGACATCAAGAAAGTGAAATTTAACATGCACCACTGAACACATTTTTCTAGCAGCCTGCATTGATGGATTTGGTAGCAGGTTTCCTGCAACCAAGATGACATGTGTAACTCGGTCAGGTAGGCTGAAGTACTTTGGCTGACACCGCTCAATCTCTATGCATGCAGCTTTTAAGTTTTGGGT
This sequence comes from Triturus cristatus, assembly GCF_964204655.1. Classification (NCBI taxonomy): domain Eukaryota; kingdom Metazoa; phylum Chordata; class Amphibia; order Caudata; family Salamandridae; genus Triturus; species Triturus cristatus. The sequence continues at coordinate 302,057,248 of NC_140579.1, read as the reverse complement.
GGAGGACCTGACCATCTTGCTGCGAAAGCAGGTACGCTATGTGCAGAGGATGAAAAGGTGGCTGAATGCTGAGTTGCAACACTTCTGCATACCAGATCCCCTTCGCCAAATCTGAGGAGATCAACTGTGCACAAACCTACTGCACCTTTTGTAGTATTTTTCAAGGCGCAGAATGGGTGGAAATAGATACAGTAGGACCAGCTGAACCTGAAGGCATGCCCCAGGAAATCAAAGGGAAGTGTACGGCACAAAACCGAGGATATTTCCTATTATCGGCAGGGCGAAGAAATGCATGTATGGAAACAGTAATTATAATAATATAGTCTCTGTCACTTTGGGGTGCAGTTTCACAACGAGAGGTGATAAATTGTCAGCTACCACATTCAGGGAACCTGTAAGAAGTGCGCTACGAAATTCATTTTATTTATTTAATTGTTTACTTACCTGCAATTATCCATATTCCGGTTTTTAGAACCCCCCACCCTGCCCCTCCCCCGCCCCACCTTACTGCCCCACGGAACTCCCTCCACAGACCGCGGCTGCGTCTACCCACAGTTACCCTACTTTTTTTTCCCACTTCGACCACTGAGGCCAGCACCTGTGCTCTAATGGAGGGAGGGGATCATCGGCTTCTGTTTAGACACTCTCCTCATTGGGCATAGCGGGAGCCTCGTTATCGGAGGAACATAACACATCAATGAGGGTGAATCTCTGAGCCCATGAAAGTGCTGTGCCAAAGGTGCATCACTGAAGTTTGCCATAGCTTTCTCTCACCACACAGATAATTTCTTGCAGCTTCGAAGGCATCATCCTGGTCATCTACAGATGGTGTCTGTTTCATCACCAACAGGACGGGAAACAGTGCTTTGATCAGGGCCGGACTGGGAACCCAAAGCAGCCTTGGCAAATTTTCTTGGACCAGCCCCTGCCTGGCCCCAAGAGTCTGGAAACGCTTGCTTGCTGTTTTTGTTATTGGGGGGCAGACAGATATTGCAGCACGCTGCAAAACCTTTCCCCACTAACAAAACCGGCCGCCACCACTGCAAATCCGGCCCCCACACTTCCAGCATACTAGGAAAACGCCTGATGCAAGGTACGGCGCTGGCTTTGGTAAGCTTTAGCCAGGGGCGGCTCTAGGCTCATGGTGGCCCTGCCTGTGCAGGTAGCGCAGGTAGGGGGCCCCGGAAGAGGGGGTCCGGGCGGGGCGGAGCTCAGGAAGGTGTTTTAATAAAACGTCCAGAAAAGGCGTTAGATGACCAGTAACATGGTAACAGAAAAACGACGTTTACTTTTTGAGTGCTCATCACTTGGATACTTTGTTTTAGAATCTGGGTCTCTGGAGGGACCCCTTTCAACAAGAAAAACACGTTGCGCGTCCGTAAGAGAGTTCGGCCACAAAGTAGGATCCCTCCAATCACATAAATCATATTCAGAACACGGGTCTGTAACATGGTCTTGCTCTTTGGCTTCCTCTTCAATACCAGCATCATCCGTCTGTAAACTCTGAACCTCCTTCAGAATGCCAGATGTTGATGGACCGATGAATGATGTTTCAGTTTCTCTGTCTGAGGGTCTTTTGTAATAATCCTCATCCTGAGTTGGTAATTGCTGCATGTTTGTATCAATTTCAGAGTCACCTTGTTCATTTTCATTGGTCTGCTCATGAGTATCATTCTGCTCATGGATATCATCATTTTTTTGTTCTTTATGGTCGTCAGCGCCTGTTTTACCTAGTGCATCAGCAGTACTCTGGCCAGAGGATTCTTCATCTTTAGGTTTCCCTTGGGTGATAAAGTTCAGGATTGCTCCTTCCTGTGACACTACGAAAGCCTGCTGAGCCACCTTTCTCTTTCGTTTCGAATAACCAGATTTGTGTACTCGAATTCTCTTCATTTTGCTTGCAATGCAGCGGGCGAGGCTAGCAGTGGGTAGGGAAAAAAAGAAGACAATCAGCAGTGGCGGCTGCTGAAAGATTTTGATGTGTCATTTTTATTTTCTTGCAAAAACAACAGTTGATGGCCAGAATGCAGAACAATGTCATACATTCACCCCAGTACAGAGATCTGGGCCTAAATCCATCGTTTTTTTGCTCACCACACCACCCCAGTTCAGACATGGCCATATGCAAATCATCCTTGACCCTGTGCCTCATGGGAACAGTCCAGCCCGAACTGCCAAGCCATGTCTTCCCTGGACTACACAATGAAGGACCAGCATACCTTAATGAACGAGTGAATTTCCACCAACCTACCAGGAAAATATGTTCCAGAACCATCTCCCTAGCAGCCACCCAATGCAGCCGCTGATAAAACAGTGGAGGCCGCTACTTCTCCCACCTGGCAGTGAAGATCTGAAAACCCTCCCCCTGCACCTCAGAGCCTCACCATCGCTCCAGCAGTTCAGGAAGGACCACAAGACCTCGCTGTTCAACCAACAAGCAGCATGATCCAGCAGCATGAATCCCACACCGCCTCGAGACCCTTATGTGTGAAGCAGCTGAGCTTTACAAACCCTGACTGATTGATAGTAATTACCCTTCCCACTACATGTTATGAGGACTAGCCACATATGGAAGGTTTATTTGAAGAGTGTTATAAAACTATAGGGTAGATCATGTGACTTGGCATACAAGGTCTGTTTTCTCAGTCCACTGAGAACAGTAGAGCCTGGAGAATAGTTCATGATCTATTTGGGAAGTGACCTTAGCAGGAAGAGAGTAAGCTACCTTGAAATCATGGCACACAGAGACCTGTCTCAGTACGTCACTAACTGATCCTGAAGACAGCCTACAGGTAACCAAAGACTCGTCCACTTTACCACATTGTCAAAAGACAAAATACAATATATTTAATTAAGGTTTCTTGTATAGTGCCATATTCCAGCAACCAGTTCTGCTCGCTTTACAGAGCACCTATTAAACAAGGATTAATTACAGTGAGTCCTAAGGCTATGAAAAGGCACTAGAGGTTCACTGAAGCAAAATTAATGTGCAAGGAACATCCAGTCAGGAGACAACTTTCAAGCAGACGTACGAATCACTAGCACAGCGTACCAACGACCCCATGGGCCGTGGCATAAGCAAGGAAAATGGCCCCTTTGGCTGCTGCTCAGGAAGTAAAATATAGCAATTATCAGGGTTCAATGGGCCCCTGAGGGTTTTGGGTCTCAATACCACTGTACTTGCTGAACCAATGGTAACTATGCCCCTAGTATGGACAGAGAAGGCTGCTTCACCAATTGCAAACTGAGGACTAGTTAAACTAGTTTTCTCTGCTAGTCACATGACAAGCACTGGAATGTAATTAAAGAAATGATCAAGAAGCCAGTCTCCTACCAAGGTCTCTGCAAAAGGGCATTAGATTGAGTTAACATGGGTAGGCACTGCCATCCTATTCCAGGCGTCCATCCATAGGTGCTTGCATTTCATGTCTGCCTCAACACCATATAAACAGACATAACCAAATGCCAAGTACATTCGAACACTCGATGTTTTAAAAGATTTGTGCAGGCAGATCCACTCATTAGATCACAAGTATCAGCTTCATACTCTGTTTTCATGATTGTTGATAAGTAATTGTAATCATTTTAATGAATCCTTAACATTACGTCTAACACCTCGTACCCTGCTCTCCTCTTCCCCCCAATACGACCGTGCCTCCCAAGTTACACCTCCAAAAGTCACCATGCCTCCCCTCAGTCACAAGTAAACACCGCCCCTGCACTCCTGACTCACATTTCCCTCAACATACAGCGCCGATCTGTACCACTCCCTACCCCTGGCGCACGGTGACCACCTCTCCGACCCGCGCCCTCTCCGAGATCAATCGTGAGAGAGAGGCTCTCTCTCACGATTCATCATGCCCTCCCTTCCCATGACCACCAGAATACCTCCAGCTCGCTACCTCACATGGCTTACCTCCACCCAGACCCAAAGCACACACCATCTACAATAACATCCTCACCCAACCTTCCCCACGCCCCCGGCTCCTCACCCCCACGGGCTGGGATACATTCCTATGCCTTATCTGCCCTCCTACCCAGGGCTCCCCACACCCTCGTCCAATGGCTCACCTTCCCTCGGGTTCACTCTGCAGTGGCACACGCTGACCTCCTCACTCCCCCTCCCCATGCCCTGACCCTCGGGCTGCTCACCTCGCAGCTGGCACCAAAGGTTGCGCACTGGCATGCTATCCTCTGCAAGGCGGCCTTTCTTGCCCAGGGTCTCTAGGCGCGCCGGTGCATGGCCTCGGCCGGTCTCGGTGCTGCTCGCCGGGCACGGGTGCTGCCACCCCTCCTGCCGCCAGTGATGCATGGTGCTTCTGTAACCCCTTCGCTGCAGGACTCGCGGGCACTGCGCATGCGAGCCTCCGGAGGTGCCAGATCTGGACTATTAAAACAAGCTCGATTCTCCTGGAAAAAAAGTTCTAAACAAGCACAAGACCTACCAGAAGAGCCCGAAACAAGGCCGACCCCACACAAAGACGAGACTGGGTTAGAAAGGAAAAGAGTATAAGAACAACCATTCAGCGTGCATCACATTAGATTTAGCACGCCTCAGTCGTTCATGCGCCAAATCCCTGCCAGGGGCCGCCACGAATATGTATTGTATCCGATTCCTCGTGGTGGCCCCTGGGGTTTGGTGGCCCTGTGCAGGTGCACAGCTTGCACATGCCTAAGGCCGCCCCTGCTTTAGCTTTTTTCTGGGTGTTGGGGCAGAGCACGTGGAGGAATTGCACTGGGTTTCGAGACTCATTGGCTGCAGGATCATGGTGCTCCTTGGGGGGCAGCCTACAGGAAATTTCATAGCCAGCCGGTAGGACAGGATATACACAGGGTGGCTGATGGAGCTGGAAACTCTGATCTTATCGGACGATGAAAGAGAATGGCACCAAGAATCTGAGCCACCCGGGATTGGGACAGTTTCCATGCTAAAGAGGATTTCTTCTTTGTGTAGTGATTAGTGTGTTTTATTTGGGAAGATCTTTTGGACGGTCAGTCCCTAACAGGGTTATTACCTGGGTGTGAGAGGTAATGCCTTGGCCTATCCCGGCAAAGTCAGCTTGGCTGCCCGCTCGCTGTGGCCTTCAGGTGCAGACATACAGGTGTGGCAGGCCTTGGCATCGAATTCTGAACCCAGACGCCACATGCAGATGTCATGCGGGTCCGACAAGAACATTTTCTTGCGGTATCTAATCCGGACAGTGTTTGAAATCCAAAAATAAGACAGGAGACATTCATAGGACCTAGTCACTGTCGAAATGCTGAAGAATTCTGCCGGGCAAACACAGACAGTGCTCCAGACCACGTAGATCAGGCACGGAAAAACAAAATGAAACTAGCACGGTGCTTGGACCTAATTTACTCTGTTGTTGTCACATTTGGTGTAGGAGTCGTGACTGAAACCGCAAAGAGGCAGATGAAGGCAGTGGAGAGATTTTGCTAGGGAAAGGCTTTACAAACCAGCCTGTGAGGCCAATTCATACATGAAGAATCTGTGGGAAGTATCCATACACGTTCTTACATTGAGGGCATAGAAAGCAACATTCTTCCATTACTAACATTAGACCCAGTTCCAAGACAAACAAGCATTTACAATGCAATGGTCTCGGCAATATTATAGGTAGAGCTATTGGTATTGCTCATTATTTTTTTAATCATTTTTGTATCCCTAAATAAATGGCATTGTCATTTCTATTGGCATTAGCTTTTTTTTTGCATATGTGATACCTATTGCATTAGCAGAGAGAGAGTGAGGTAGTGAGATAGAGAGAGAGAGTGAGGTATTGAAATAGAGAGTGAGGTAGATAGAGAGTGAGGTAATGAGATAGAGAGAGTGAGGTGGAGAGGGATGTTGTGAGCTAGTCATATATAAGCATAGAGTGATGTTGTGATGTAGTGAGATAGAGAGAGAGGTAGTGAAAGAGAGAGTGAACGTGAGTTAGTGAGATAGAAAGAGTGAGGTAGTGAGATAGAGAGTGATTGAGGTAGTGAGTGAGAGAGTGAAGTTGTGAGGTTGTGAGCTAGAGAGTGAGGTAGTGATGTTTTGAGAGAGAGAAGTTGTGAGATAGTGAGGTAGTGAGATAGAGTGGAGTAGTGAGGTAGAGAGAGTTATATAGTGAGAGAGAGTGAGGTAGTGAAACAGTGATGTAGTGAGGGAGAGGGATGTTGTGAGGTAGTGAGATGTAAGCAGAGTGGTGTTGTGATGTAGTGAGATAGAGAGAGGTAGTGAAAGAGACAGTGAAACTGAGTTAGTGATATAGAAAGAGTGAGGTAGAGAGATAGAGAGTGAGTGATGTAGTGAGTTAGAGAGAGAGTGAAGTTGTGATATAGAGAGTGAGGTAGTGATCTTTTTAGAGAGAGAAGTAGTTGGAAGTGCATTTGCTCTGAGCTCATTCACGAATACAAATAAGTGTTACAGTACTTACATCTACTTTTTAATTGTGTTGTAAAGTGGAGAACATGGACTTCATTATATTTGTGCTGAAGAATCGTTTGTGAGAGGCAGATAAACTAGTCTGCTGACCTTTAGCAGAAATATGGATGTCTTGTGTGAAAGACTAAACAAGTATTTTTCAGTCTCTCAACAAATGTTCCATATAAGCATAATGTAGCCAATCGCTGAGGTGCCTGTCATCATTTGGAAAAGATATGACTTTTAGATGCCAACTATTAATATAACATATTGTGCTTACCACGAATAAAGTGCAGTGGATAAATGGGACCCTTCGTTTTTGAGCTGAATAGCACGTTGGAATGGTTACTCGTTGCATGGCATGTGCTGTTGCATCAAAATCTGTATGAATTTACGTTTGTGATGCCTCATTTCAGTCTAAATAACATTACCATTGCCCGTGTTTACGAGTTGTGCATTGAAATGCTTTCATTCTGTTAGAAACTTCCGGCTTCGAGGATAAATAGGATATGTAAAATATGACTCACTAAATCCCTATGCAAAGAATTGTTGAGAATTCTGTGGTGCTTCTTACTTTAGGTAGAAGTTTAATAGAAAATTATGTAAATGCAGAAGTCTGTAGCCCTTCCTCCTTACACCATGCTTGGGTATCACGTGTGTATGTCTTGTCGGTATCTTTTATTTAGTTAAAGCAAGCCAAACCAAGCTAACTGGTTCAGTCGGCGTCTTTAAGGAGAGATTCTATCTGTTGAGTCATCCCTACCTAGTATATACATGCAACGAGCGCCATTTTACTGAAAGGCAGGGATAATCAAATGCACGAGCCTGCATTCACTTGAGTAATTTATCATCACAGCATTTGCATTCCTGCGTCCTGCTTTATCCATTACTATTCCAACTCTCGTCTCTCAACACAGGATTTTCCTTGTACTCTAAAGGCTAAAGATATGCCAGAAGGCAACTGCATGCCCGAATACGTTTCTGTACCACACTGCACAGCGCGTGACACTAGTTTCTTAAAAACATAAATGTATGAGTTGGAAAGGCACGTCAAGAAGTCTTATCGATTTTTTTTTCTTCATATTTGATACACAGAGCGAAAGAAGAAACATTAAGTAATATTTAAACAAAACCCACTAGACTTGCTCAGAAACAGTTACAGCCGCAAACTGTATGTGACAGGGATTTGTGAAAATCTCAGTTCGCAGATGCCTTGGGTGAGTGATAAGTAGTAGCTTGAATGTCATCCTCCAGAACCCCTCTTGCATCATACTTGCGCCTCTCCCTCCATTCCGAGGTTAGCCGAAGAGCTTCGGGTGTTTCTGTGGCCCGGATCTTCGGCTCTTCCGTGCTCTTTCGGCTGTCTCTGACAGTCATAGTTTCTCTGGGGGAGCTCACGGGGCTCCCGGTTGTGCACGATCCCAGAGCTGTTTGCTGCTGGTGCCGCGGCGCGGATGGCACTGGAAGATAGCGGCCGGGCTGAGGGTGGAGCGCAGCCACCGGGATCCTCGGGAGGAGGCTGTCAGTCTGTGATGCGCACAGGGCAGCCGGGCATGGAGCAGGCTGCACCTGGGAGCTGTGCACAGGATTCCCGAGCACGGCGCCGCCCGCAACGCCCTCGGAGCTTCGCGTGATTGCTAAAAAAATGGCGGATGGAAGCTTCCAAACTTTTTCGGATTCGAGGGCGTGTTCCTGCTGTTCGAAAAAGGGCGTGGCTAAAAATTGGAAAGAACAGCACGGAACACTCCCCCAAATCTGAAAAAGACGGAGCCTATTTGGAGGGACGGCTCTCTCCTCCAATGGCTGGCCTCCGTTTAGGAAGCCAGCCAATGGAGGAGAGCCAAAAAGAGAGGCGGGCTAAATAGCCACTCTAAGAAACATTAAATCTCCGGACTTCCGGTTCTGCCTTCGGCAGACCGGATGGTCCCTCGACCTAAAAAGGAAATAGAAAGAGCAAAAATTTCCCGGTGTTATAGACACCCTACAGAATAAAGCAAGCAGAAATAAAGGAAAAGACGTCACAGGAACAATGCAGAACTCTTATGTAGTCAGGGCCGGTGCTACGCAGGGGCAGCTGGCCAGGACCCCACGCTTCCTCATCAAAACGCCATTGTGCCACTTTTTCTTTCCCCACAGAGGCCAGTGTTACAAGACCCTGGAGGCTGGGCAGGGAGACTACCTACCATGGTCCTCATAGCCGTGCTGTAGCACTGCGAGGCGAGGAAGAGGTAATCTCCCCCCCTCTTCCCGGGGCCTTGATCCACTGCTGTGAAGCTCAAAGGTGGGGGCCCCCCCACTCATGGGGATCAACAGTGGCAACCCTCGAGGGTCAATACCTGTATGACGTGCTACACCTGTTCAAGACAGGACACAGTGCAGTCTTAGGTGCTCAACTTAAATCACACCAACCTGTATCCTGAGAATGGGGTGAGGAAGAGGGGTGGCATACATTGTTTTTCCTTTTTCAGTGACTTTTCATATCCTGCTCCCGTTGTCCAATAAATAAGACTTTTTAGCAGGGCACAAGTCCTAAAAAAAGAAGTCGGGGGACTAGCCAAGTTAGGTAGTATGCAAGTGACATCATGGCACATGACATCACAGGGTGACATCACGGCGATGCATCACAGGAAGTGGCATTACAACCCATGACCTCACAGGAAGTGACATCACAAGGAGTGACATCAGATCTTAAAAACTCATGCTGCGCACATATATCATAAGTACATTAGAGTGCATTACGAGATTTAACAAATGAGAGTTTGCGTTGGGGTTGTGTCAAAAAAGTGACATCACCAGACGCAAAATGTGGGCCTCAGCTTACACATTTATTTTGTAAAAACTCCGCCACAAAAAAATTGACCACAAGGAGACAAGTGGCAGTACATATATTCTGTTTAATTGGTTGCAAGTCTGCATTTTTAAATACTTTATGGGGTTAAGGCACCCGCTGCAGAGACCTTTGTGTGCCCAGTGAATCCCAAGGAACAATAATAACGGTAAGGTAATTTTGGAGGGTAATAGTTTGCTGGAGAGATCTGTGTTTTCTCTAGTCTCAGTTTTGAATCAAAGTAGCATTGTGAGTTAATGTGTCTCCTGTGCAAAGCACATCATCTAACATGCAGATGACAGATTTTTATTTTATGTAGCTAGGTAAGTGGATTACTGTTTTTAACACAAATCATTTTGTTCCTTGCAGTTCATAAATTGTATCCCTCTAATATAGCACAGCGAGCCATAAAGGTCATATGACTCCCAACGCCTTGTTACCCTAACTGTCTTATGTAACACATGATGTACGTTGATTTACAAACTTATACGATTTATTGTCAATGTATAATGTCACCCTGCACTGGGATCATTAGTGCCTATAAAAAATAAAATAATGGTATTTAAAATGTTATTTGTGTAAATACTGGGACAGACCAGCACATTTGACATTCTTACAGTGCATGCATAGCTCTTATGTACAGGAATTAACAAAGTGAAAAATATGTCGCTCAATTATTTGTGAAGAGGTAACAAGCTGTTTGCCTTTGTTTACCCTCCTTTGCATCTAGGTGTGAGGCTCCTGGCCGATTCCAGGCAGGAGACTCGAACAAAAGGAGACCTGATGGCAGCTTAAATTCGGCCTTTGCTATGGGTCCAGCGGAATCTGAAATATGAAAGCCCCCCCCACCATAACCTGCACATTGCTTCTCTGAAAGAAAGCAAAGGCGTGCTGCTGGATGTGCCCCGGTGCCTGAAAATTACAACAGGACAAGTTCAGCATATTTCAGTGAGGACCCACTTCTTGCAATGTGGACGGAGTCCCCCTGTGAAAATAGTGTGGGATTCCGTGTTCCCACCCCGCCCTCCGACTTGTGCCCTGCTTTTTAGCATATTGCTTTATTTTTCTACAAGTGGCAATATTAACCCATTAGCAGTGAGATGCTGCAATTACATTTGAAAGACGCTTTCTGCCCTCTCACTCACTGAGCTGTTCAACCCTTGACTGTCTACAAGAAACAAGTATTAGCAAAGCGAAAGGGTCTCACCTTGAGGACCTAATGGCTTTGTCTGTGAATGGCTTGGTCTATGCAGTCTGGCGGCAATGCTGTACATCATTGGTAAAATGCAAAGTACCTTTTGCCAATGCTATGCAGCATGGGCAAAAAAGAAAAGAAAAAAAATCTTGACTCCACACATGGCCATTCCCCAAATGTGACCAGTAAAAGAATACATGTCTGCCAACCAGTTCCAGCACTTGGCTAATGTGATTAGGCCACTGTGTTAAAAAATAGGAGCACCAGGTTTTTGTCCCAGCCCACACACTGATACTTTTTGTGATCTTGGGGTAGTTACTATATTCTCTGTTTTCTAGTATGACAGTATCTGCTCCTATCTGTGAGGGGTACTGGCAGTCATAGCAAGCTCCTAGCAATGGTGTCAGATTGGTCTCCTTGGAAACTCCTTGATCTAACAAGGAGTTTATCCACATAACTCCTTGTGCCCTACTCATGCTATGTTTTAGGTCATTTAAGTAGTGCCCACTGATATTGTTGTTAGTTACCATTTACATAGAGGCCTAGCTGCTAGTGTCACATGGTAGTGCTTTCATCAGTCCAGGGATGACCTTCAGAACAACTGTTAGGTTTCCATCGCAGATATGCCCATATTGAAGCTTTATCATCCTTAGAAGGGGTAACAGCTAAACTGCTGGGGTTGAGATTCATGGTTTGCTGGTTCCAGTCCTCTTTTTGTTTCCATAGTGGATTATGCGGGTGGGAAGTGGCAAAGATCAGTTCTGGTCAGTCCATAGGTTGACTCTTTCCCCTATCAAAAAATGGTCTGTCATTGCAGTTCAGTTAAATGCATTAACTTTGAACCAAGGCCTTCGAGCATGTAATGGGAGAGCGATCTCCGAAGGAGGGAAAGTACACTTTCAATCACCCACACCACACTAGCCTAATTGAGTATATTTTGCTGGATATCAGACTCTGGCTCAAACTGGTTGATATGTGTGTTGTTACCCGGCAGGACAGTGACCACAATGCATTAGACCTAACATTGAGTTGATTGGGATCTGCCCTGACCAGCACTTGTACTGAACCCTCTGATAAAAGACTTAGACTCCCCCATAATAGGCGCAGGTTAAAATGAAGTTCAGTTGCGGGGTCCCCGGCTGCCATGAGGAGGTTTATGACATAGCTTGCGGCTGTGCAGTCTACAGCTCTTTGCCCTCGGATGACCCGGTAGTGGTTGAATGCATTAGTTCCATCCCTAATGCTATGTTTGCATCTCTAAGGAACATCGTTTTGTGGAGTTTAAGGCATCTACAAATAAAAAGCCACAGGTATTGTGGTTTAAAAAGTCTTGTATAGGAGGAAGTCACCTGCTATCCAAAGCCATCCAAGAGCAGGATAGGTTACTGATCCAAGAAGCCAGAAAGTCCTATAAGGCCACTATTGCCTGTACAAAGAAAGATTGGGTTTATAATAATTGGGCCTCAATGGTCCGTGCCATCAAGGAGAATGATCATCATTTTTTTTGGCAGATCCTTGCCAATGGAGGATTTTTTTTGTTTTAAAAAAATAATTATTGCGTCAAGTGTCAAATACACTGCAACACTCTGTAACCCAGAGGCTAACTTCTACATTTTACAGCACAGAAATTGCTTTGACATTTAAGATATACATTTTGTAAAAGAAAAAGTGATAAATCACCAACAAAATTCCCCCCAAATTTGCACCACATATTAGCAGCACCTGCCCGCCACCGCATTTTTGCACATTTTCATTCAAATCTAAATTCTTAAAAATTGCTTATTTTAAAATTTGGATCTGTGAAAGAAAAGAAAAAGAAAATTATAACATGTAATAATACATTTTTTACAACACAACATAATTTCCACAAAGTAATTTGTTTGCCTTTTTTGCTGTTCTCAGAATATATTGAATTTCACTAGAAATAGTGATTTCAATCGTACTCATCACTTAACAGCTGGCAAAAAAAAACAATCAGAAAGATTGTTAAAAAAAAACAACATACTATTGTCAGTAAAATACCAGAAAATACAAATCATACATATATGAAATGCTTACAGATTACAAAATTTTATAATTTTAACTTATAAAAACTGTAAATGTTGCCGCATTAAAATAATCACCGAATAAATGACCACCAAAAAGTCCATAATTCAAAAATATACCTTTCCTTGAGGCCAAATTGTATTTTTGCACTTCTTCTTTATATAAATTGTCCAATGGTAGTCCTTTTAAATTATAATAATAAATTCCTCAGAGAGTGAAATATCTTCCTAAAACTTTGGCTTTAAAAATATTAGGTAGGAATTTGGTAATTCACTAGGCAAAGTGTCCAGCCTTTGTCACATTTTAGATAGGCAGTGTAATGTCCAGATGTGGTGGAAGGACCATCATGAAAAATTATAGCAATTGCTACAAAAGTCCTTCCTGATATTGATAGTTGTGCTGCTACAAATTGCTTTATTAAAGTATCCAATTTTCTTCCGTCAGCTGTACAATGTTGCATCATTAAAATTATGTATTTTCCATATTTTGTTAAGAATAATGTGTATAACATTTCTGATTTACATTGACTACACTCCATGTTTTGATTTGCACCTTTAACTAATTTATTGAAAGACACTGATTTACAGTCTGGTAATGTTAAATACAGAAATCTCTCAGTGTCTACATTGGTGCTACCTGTATACATGCTATTTTCACAATCATGTTCCCATTTGTAAGAAAGGCCAAAAATATTTTCTATTTCTACACCTTCATTTTCAAAAATGTTAAGCATATACATTAAAGATTCCTGAGCATCTTGTTGGATATTTTGTGTAAATTGTGTAGAACCAGAACACACATCCAAAAGATTACAAACATCTGAAACGGATTGTATTTTACTTCTATCTGTTGTCAATTTTTCATAAACAGAATGCAACAGAGAACAAAATCTTTTTTGCCGATTCGCCATGATTTGTTCTTGCAAACCTTCAAGATAAAAAACAACATAGATCACTACATTAGCATAGCAGTTGACAATAGAACTATTTTCAAACTGATAACCAACAATCTCTCCAACAGTGTCCAATTTCTTTTTACCTGCAATCACAACATTATCTTGTTCTTTTCTTTTATTGATACCTTCAGAACAGATATTCTCTAACCTTCTTTTTCGACCAACCATACGCTTTTCAAATACAGGATATTGACCTAAATTTGGAGCATACACCCTTCTTAACCTATTATACTCTTTTACACAGTTTGCATCTGCAGTAACCTTTGTCTCATCAAAATCAATCAAAAACAAACCAGATAATGTTCTGACTCGCGACAAAGCAACATTTGCCATACCCTCTTTAAATACGGTAGATCCAATATTCACCAATGCACTGTCTACACTTAATCCCTGCGATTTATGAATAGTCATTGCATATGCCAGAGAAAATGGAAATGGTTTCCTACGGACATATAAATCTTTAACAAGCAAAAAACGAACTGAACAACGACCAATTTCTTTAACTTCATCAATCTGATCAAATTTAATTTTTAAAAATTCAATTCCTTCTTTTTTCTGATAATTCACAAAATCCACCACTTTGCCCATTGCACCATTAACTAAACCTTTCTCTACATCCAAATTACGCCTTAAAATTACCCGACAGTTTACACACGCATACAGTGTCTTTTCCAAACCTGCAGTTTTAGATATTTTTTTTTCTAAACAATCTAGTTTTGATCTCAACTTACCCGTCAAAATAATAGTGATTCCTTCATGTAGTATTTTATCGATGGCTTCCATTTTTACAATTTCTTCATTTTCCAATTTTAATAATTCTTCGTTGAATATAGAACACTCACGCTGTGTTGGCATTAAGCAAATCACTGACTTATTTTTAGCAATTTCCACGTACACTTTTGCAGGAACTGCATTTTCATTTGGAAAGACATTGCAAAGTAATCGACTCTCCAAAGCTTCTTTCCCTTTTTCTGAAAGAATTCCAATTCTTATATCTTGAAGAATACTTCCATATTCAGCATCATTTGCCTGTCGCATATTTGTTGTCAGTTCTTTGTATTCAAAATTACTCCAAATGGTCCCATTACCAACACTGCCAAGAGACTTTCTGGTATCTTTATGGGCAAGTGTTTTAAATACCGGTTGTCCTTTTACCGGTGTCAGTTGCAGTAGATCTCCAAAAACTATGACGTGTTTTCCTCCAAATAACACGTCATACTCTGTTGTAAGAATTTGCTGCATTCTTAAATGCACAAAGGCAAGCATCAAGTTTGAAACCATGCTCACCTCATCAATAATGAGAAGTTTCATTTTCTTCAGCACTCTTGAAACTTCACAACAAGCTTCTCCAGATAGCTTGTGGTATTCCAATTTGTTCTGATGCTCTATTGGCAGCATTAGTAAACGATGTAAAGTAATTCCTTTAATGTTATGTGCTGCCAACCCAGTTGGAGCAGTGGCAACACAAGACAAATGTGACTCAGTTGTTTTTTGCAGATAACTTGTAATTACTTTAATTAAGAAACTCTTTCCTGTTCCAGCTTGACCACTCACATACATTAGGATAGGTTGAAATGATGTACATGAGCACACTCTCTTTTCATGAAGTAATCCATGGTCAATCTGCTCTTTCACTTGCTGATATATTTGTTTCAGTTCAACATTTAGTTGCTCTTCCAAGTTTCCTAACTGTATTGCATCTTCTTGTGCTTGATACATTGCTGTTTCCACCTCATTCATTGCAATCGCTGCTTCATTTTCAACAATTGGTTGTCCTAGTGGATCTTGACTCAGTGCAGCAGAACTTTGACTGTCTTGAGAACTGTCTCTAGCAATCTCAGCTGCAATTGTAGCTTCTTGATCAATTTCATCATTCAACATTTTGACATAATTTGCGAAAGCACTGCATTGTATGCTATCTTTACAAGCATTAAATGAATCTTCATAGCTGGGATAATCTCCAAGTAATTCCAGTTCAGAACACCATGGTTTGAACATTTGCAAAAATTCCCTTTTGTCACCAGTGTCGCAACTCAGTTTCCTGTGATTAATTAAATGTCCTTAACTTTGTTTCACCAGACATCCTTCAGAACCAATCACTCCATATTTTCCATCGTTGATGTTCTCTGTAATATTCCGTTTAAAAGTGTAGTTTTGCAGCACTTCATAGAGACACATGTTCTCAAGATGATGACTTCTCTT
Organism: Triturus cristatus; assembly: GCF_964204655.1. Taxonomy (NCBI): domain Eukaryota; kingdom Metazoa; phylum Chordata; class Amphibia; order Caudata; family Salamandridae; genus Triturus; species Triturus cristatus. The sequence continues at coordinate 302,041,611 of NC_140579.1, read as the reverse complement.
TGGATAGTATGTATCCAACATATTGGTTTTCAAAATATCTGTACATTCAGGGTCATTTTCTGCTAAATATTCAATTTCTTGAACAGATTTCAGTACCCGATTTCGCATTCCTGCAAGACCTAGACTCACCCAAATGATTCTTCTACTTTTGGAATATAGACTTGCAGATGATAACCTATCTGAACATTCATATGCTCCAATTTCACGATGCGATAACATCTTCAAACTGAAACTGTATAATTTCTTACTTAGAGTCTTCTTGTGAGAAATCTCTTCCCACATTTCTTTCAATTCAGTCTTTTCTGATTTAGTAATGTAAGACGTTACATATCGAGCAACAGAAATGGAATTGTCCGCAACATACTGAATATCCATGTTAGCGTTCCACATGGATAAAATAACTGGATTGTAGTCATTTATGTATTTTGATTGTTCGCTTCTTCTTCAGTTGTAGGTGTTTTTCGGAGACTTTCTTGTGATGGTATGTCGTACAGCTGACATAAAACTGTTCACTTTTCCTTTGGATAATACAGGACGTGGAAATCCAAAACGACATTTGGTATAGAACTTATCCTTTGACTTGTACTTTTGTCAACAGTATTTTCCACACCTATGGCTTTGAAATCGTAAGACTTGTTGTTTTAAGTTTTTCTCTTCTCTGCTATTTGGAAGAGCACATGTAGCATAATCTTCAGTGAAAGACAAAACAGTTTCATCTGAATCTGTTCCAAATTTGGGGGCGTCCTTGACCTATAACATATGTATGTGAGGAGCACCTCTTGCTTGATACTCCTTTCTCCAAAAGAAATCCACAACTTCTCCAAGAGGAGGATTCTTTTTATTGCAGATGAAAGACATCATAGCTTCAAATCTATGATTGAAATATCTGCATACATTGACAGGATCCAAAGAGCACAATTCTCCAGGTGTCTTGTATTCAATATTTTTTATATTGGAATTTGCCTCTCGAAGAAATTCAAGTAAATCATCCCAAGCATACTCAGCACAGCTTAGTGTAACAAACCATGTAGGAGTTCTCAAGTTCCGTAGCATACATTTCAGTTCTCCATGTCGACGGTACCAATATTCATTAGTCCGACGCTGACATGCCATCAGATTAATCAACTGAGATTCTAAATGATCATCTCTCTGATGCACTTTATCCATAAAATCCTTTGCAGTTACATTTTGAAGATGCATTCTAGTTTTTAAAATGTGATTTACTGCATATGAAAGTCCAGACAAGTCACTTTCAAACAGAAGATGAAACATAAGGGATACATTGTCGAAATCTTGGATCTTCTGCATATAATCTTGTTGTCCGATATTCAGATGCAGGAACCTGCACAGGACGTTCATCATATCGTCCACCTTTTCCTGTTCGAAACAACTGCGGGAAACAACGATCTACCAAGCTCTCTTCCCATACACTCATGGCACTTCCTGTTGCTTTTTTCATTTGAAACAACTCAATCGTATTCCCCATCACCTCTTTGGAATGAAGTGGATGTACACTGTAATGTTCATAGATCTCTTCACATCTGGACATGTCCACTTTTTCAATTTGTCCACTTAATGTTTCACTATCTTCTGCTGAATCTATTTCTTCTTCTCCAACAAACACATTTCTATAGTACTCATTATTTTATGACATATACAATTATGCCTTTTGCACTTTTCTAACATCCACTCAGTTTTGCCAGATTTTCTTATACTTAGTGGGAACACCATTAACTAGAATGACTAGTAGCTCATTTTCTGCATGATCTACACCAATAGTTTCAATATTTTTCCTTAAATCTAATGGTAAATTCATCCTCAAATTTTTCTGTAATTACAGGTTCTACATTGTCTTTAACATTTTGTTCTACTAATGTGTCAGTTACTTCACTCTCTTGCTGAGGCCCAAAGTAACAAAACTCAATATCCTGACAGACCTGCTTCACATCTGAAACTGACCCACGTAAAAGAGCACTGTTCAACTCACTTAACTTTAGTGCTGGACTTTTTGCATAATACAACCTTCTCACTAACTTCCGCATTTGAGTATGATTTACTGCCAGCATTCTGAAATGGTGAAAAACACTTTCACAAACTTTCCTAGAAAGACAAGCCATAGAATGACCTTGCAAACGAGTATGTTTTCTCACTCTGCAAGGGTCTAGTCCTTGCAACAGCTTAATCTTTTGTTTTACACTTTTTTTAGTATAGGCTCATAAAAAACTACATAATTTTTCAATAGATTCCTGTCGTACACTACAAACACTACTGAAATCCCAAGTGTACACAGGGATTTTAGCATGTCTCCCTAAAACTTCATCAGCTATCACTTCTTCTGCATTTCTTTCAACCATTTTCTCTTTCTCCATTGGACAACCATCACTAACCTCATAACCTCTACCACTGGTGTCAACTGCATACAATAATGTTTCACTCAGTGAATAACTCTCTTCATTAAAAAAAAGGCTCTCAACTAGAACTGTGTTTCCATTCTCCCAAAAAAACATCACAAATTTTGTTTTAATTAATAACTCTTTTCCTCCTACTTTTGGCCTTCATTACATATATTGGTTTATCTAGTGATCGAATTCTGTTTAACACTAAAATAAACAGTTTCCTTTTTACTTCAAAAGCCTTTTCCACAATGCTTTCAATATGCTTCTTCTTTTTTTTATAAAATAAAGCTCTCTTTTTATATTTCTTCACATCTTTCAGCAAATTATGCACTACTCTCTTGTAAAATATTTTTTTGCGTAATTCCTTATACTGATTTTGTCTTCTTTTACCATACTTTATCTCCTTTGACTGAACATTTGCTTTTTTACTTTTCCTCTTATTTTGATTTTTTTTCTTACTTAAAAAATTCTCTGAAGTTGCAGCATTATCTACATTCTGTTTGCCCCTACAAACATTTTTAATAAATTGCTTTGTGATCTTACCAGAAGATTTTTTCCTTTTAGCCACATTATCTTGTTCATTCAATACTTGTGGTTGATGTTTCTTCAAATAATCCTCCTGTCTCTGTTCTTTTCTTTTTCTTTTTTTTTCTGGCATAATTTCTCTATTTTAACGTTGAAAAACAGTATCTGCAAAAAAGAATCACAAATAAATGTATATTAATAACTTTCAAATTTACAGTATTCCATCACTGTACAAACACATTTTATATAAAAACTGACTAAGAAACTATAGCCCTGAACCACAAGTGTGACGATGATTAAAACACTACATACATAGTGCATACTACTTTGAAGCAGTTCATGCCCTAAAGCCTACCTCACTAAGGGCCATATGTAGGTAGCCCAACATTTACCACTTCATAAATACCGAATTTTACCGATTCGGTATTTATGAAGTGGTAAATGATATGTAGGTAATCCATCGGTAATATTTACCGATTCGGAATGGGTCGGTATTTTAGAATCGGTATTTACCGATTCGGTAATGGCAACTGGCTTCCCATTGATTCCTATGGGCCTGGAGGCCCATAGGAATCAATGGGAAGCCAGTTGCCATTACCAAATCGATAAATACCGAATCGGTAATGGGGGAGGCATCATCATGGGTGGCAGGGTGTCACATTGACACCCTGTTGCACCCCTGATTCGTCCATGTGTGCACATGTGGCGCACATACATGCCCTAAGGGCATGTATGTCTGCCACATTGCACACTTCAAATAGCAAAAAAATGCCTTTTGACAGGTATTCGTCATTTACCACCAACTTTTATTTGGTGGTAAATAACGAATCCCCACACCCACGACACACTCCCCCTACATCTCATTTCAGGATTCGGTATTTACCGAATCGGTAAAATTACCGATTCGGTAATTTTACCGATTCGGTAACTTACCGAATTCTGAAATGATCCCCCTACATAGCAAAAGCCTAAATACCAGTCTGTAATGGGATATTTACCGAAAATCGGCCGTTACCGACCGGTATTAGGCTTCCTACATATGGCCCTAGAAGACTACATGCTAGCTGACTGAATGATTACAGTACTAAAAGGAGACACACTGGGTGAGTAACAGGGTGTTTGCTATAAGTGTATGAATACTAACTGGGGAATTGAAGGTGTGAAAGACAACTGTGTAGCTGATTAGAGGACTGAATGCATACTGGATAGGCATTTAAAGCAGTCCATGTGCTAAGGCCTGGCTCACTGCATGAGTACTTGGATACTGACTGAATGATTAGACTACAGCAAGGAGAGGGCCTGGATGAATGTATAAGTGGGAGGCTTTTGGCGCAGGGAATGGATTAGTACTTGGTACTGAATGGGTCACTAGAAGAGTGCAAAGGGAGTGACAGGATGTTTGCTGGACTATATGGATACTGACTAGGGAATTGAAAGTGTAAAAGACAAGTGTCTAGGTGGTTAGAAGACTGCATGCATAGTGCATAGGGGTTTGAAGCAGTCCATGTGCTAAGGCCTGGGTCAGTGCATGAATACTTAGGCAGTGACTGAATCATTAGAGTACTGGAAAGAGAGTGTCTTGGTGAATTTAAAAGTGTTTGTGTTTTGGCACAGTGAATGGATTAGTACATGGTGCTGAAAGGGTCACTATAGGACTGCAAAGGGAGTGACAGGGTATTTCCTGGAAGTGTATGGATACTGACTAGGGTATTGAAGGTGTGTAAAACAACTGTGTAGGTGGTTAGAGAACTACATGCATACTGCATAGACATTTGAAGCAGTCTATTTTGTAATGAATGGTTCACAACATAAGTACTTAGAAACTGGCTAAATCATCAGACTACTTCTAGGACAGTGCCTGGGTAAAACTTTTAAATTTTCAGTTCTGGTGCAGTGAAGACAATACTACATGGTACTGCACTTTAGTGTCAAAGCATGACTCATTTTATCAATGCAGAAGCAAACACTGGCTTCTAATGCTACTAAAACTTGATAACATCACTTATCTGCCACCAAATACACAATGTTACCAAATGCTTCTCTCACAGTGGTTCCCAAATGTACACAGACTCACAGTGTGATTCTAGACAACAACCACTATCCTTAGGAGTTTACCAAAACTCATTCACTACAGTGGAAGTGGTAAGGGAACTGCACACAATCTACATATTTCACGACTACACTTTACTGTCAATACCTGACTCATTTAATGAAAGCATAAGCCATAACTGTCTTCTAATGCTACTAAAACTTGACAACATGACATGTTTTAAAACAGTTATCTGTCAGCAAATACACGATGTTACCAAACACTTCTCTCACAGTGGTTCCCAAATGCACACAGACTCACAGTGTGATTCTAGTCAAGAACCACTATCCCTAGGAGTTTACCAAAACTCATTCACTACAGTGGAAGTGGTAAGGGAACTGCACACAATCTACATATTTCACGACTGCACTTAAGTGTCAATGCCTGACTCATTTAATCAACGCATAAGTAATGATTGGCTTCTAATGCTACTAAAACTTGACAACATGACAGGTTTTAAAATAGTTATCTGTCAGCAAATACACGATGTTACCAAATGCTTCTCTCACAGTGGTTCCCAAAGCACACACACACACACAGTGTGATTCTACACAAACACCACTATCTCTAGGAATTTACCAAAACTCATTCACTACAGTGGAAGTGGTAAGGGAACTGCACACAATCTACATATTTCACGACTGCACTTTAGTGTCAATGCCTGACTCATTTAATCAACGCATAAGCAATGACTGGCTTCTAATGCTACTAAAACTTGACAACATGACAGGTTTAAAAATAGTTACCTGTCAGCAAATACACAATGTTACCAAATGCTCCTCTCACAGTGGTTCCCAAATGCACACAGACTCACAGTGTGATTCTAGACAACAACCACTATCCCTAGGAGTTTACCAAAACGTATTTACTACTATGGAAGTGGTAAGGGAACTGCACACAATGTGCATATTTCAAAAGTGCACTTTTGTGTCAAAGCCTGACTCATTTAATCAACGCATAAGCAAAGACCGGCTTCTAATGCTACTAAAACTTGACAACATGACAGGTTTGAAAAGAGTTATCTGTCAGTAAATACAAGATGTTACAAAATGCTGCTCTCACAGTGGTTCCCAAATGCACACAGGCTCTCTGTGTGATTCTAGACAAGCAACACTATCCTTTGCACTATACCAAAACACATTTCTTCATCTATAAGGAGTACTACATTTTACTGCAGAAACATAACTCATTTCACAAATTCATAAACAATGACTGGTTTCTAATTCTACCAAAATATAAAAACTGCATAGTTATCTGTCTACAAACACATGAAAAAAACAAATCCTTATCACAAAATGGTTTCCACATGCACACACACTGTCAATAAGATTGTAGAGAAACAAAAGTACTCCCTACATTTTAGCAGAAGAAATACATTAGTCTGATTAAAATAAAAATAGTCTACATACATCCCCTCACAATTAAATAACTCACCTTTCAAGATGTTTTGTAGATTAAGAAGTATATCAGTCACACACCAGATATCAGTCACACACCAGATTTTCTTATACAGAATCTCTGCACTGTGCACCTGTCAGCAGAACCAAAGAATGGCAAAGTTTCCCTCTCATTTTCCACACATATACATGTAAACATCAAATCACATTCCTTCCCACATAAATTCAAAAGCAAACACACATTTCTATTGGTTAAACATTTCAACCCTTTCCAAATGACATAAACTTCAACCCTTCCCCCAATCTGCCTTCTGCCCGTTACCATAGAAACCGGTCATGGAACACTGTACTGAGCACACAGGTCACAAGTTTAGCACACACAATGTTGCTAATCAAAACAGCAAGTGTGCTTGACTTCTCAACATATCAGCTTATCATATATAATGTTCCTTACAATCAGTTTTTGTTAACCAATAAGAATCATGCGTTTAAAAAACAGAAATATGCACCCTACCTTTCAGTGTAGAAGGTTGTCAAACAACCAATGATTTCTTGTCTTTTTTCAAAATTGCATCTTAGCCACCATTTTAGAAACATCTTACTTTCCAAACTGCCATTTCATTTACAGAGACCATCTGAGTGCATCCAGACCTCCTTACAAGATGCTTACAGTGTGGACTGTGGGACACAGCTACATTTTTTGGAGCCAAAGGTATGCAGAAAACAAAGGCATTCACAAAGACCTAGGTTTGCCAAATGTAGACATTAAATGGATTGGATAGAGAGGGTTAAAGTGGCACCAATTGATGCCATTGGTGAAATCCTTTATGCAAATACAACACCCTGACCTCATAATAGTGCACTGTGGTGGCAATGACCTAGGCACTTTGACTGGGGTAGGTCTGGAAATGCTTATGAAGGACACCTTTGCAGAACTGATTTCACTTTTCCCTAAAACTGCCTTTGTGTATTCTAACATATGCCAAAGGCAGAAATGGAACTGGTCCGATCATTTTTGCCCACAGATTGAGAAAGCTAGGAAACATGTGAATAAATCGGTTTCTGCTTTTCTCCGAGACTACAGAATGGGGTCCATTTACAATAACAATCTGCGCTTTCATATGCAAGAGTTGTATAGGAGAAATGGAGTACACTTTACTGATGAAGGAAACAGAGTCTTCCTCAACAACTTTAGACTCTGTATAGGTACTTACTTATAAGTACCAAAAACTCTCAATGAACACAACAGCTCTTTTTAGAGCCACTCAAGAACAAAACACTTAAGCCTAATCTTTATCTCCCAACAATTTCATTTTTTTTTCCTTGGATCCGCGAACCCACCACGAGAGAATCCGTGCATCCAATGCGGTAGGATGCGCGCACCGTGCGCGCATTTCGCCGTTTTTTAAAAAAAAAGGGGGTGCCTCTAGAGGGTCAGAGTATTTTAACTCTGCCCCCTTTACATGTTTTGCACACTTTTTCCCCTTGCTTCTTCAGCCTCGCTTCTACCGAGGCAGAAAATGGCCGCCAACAGTTCCTGGTTTCAAATGTAGAGAGACACTCGACAGCCAATTAGCATTCAGCACACGATCTGGAGGGTGCGCGCTCGGTACGGGGAGGGTGCGCGTACGGTCCGCGGATCCTCCGAGGCCATAGATATTTATGTACATTTAACTCTAATTTTCTGAGGAACTACTAAACGGATTCACACCATATATGCAAAAGGCACACGAGTCTGAACTGAGGACTACCTCTTTGCCAAATTTGGTGTCATTCCGTTCAGCGGTTCGGGCTGTAGCTGCGACAACAGATCCTATGGGAAATTGCATGGGGAAAACGCGTTTTGGGACCCCCCTTTTTTCTTTGCCCCCGCTTGACGAATCACCACAAAACTTTCAGGGTAGGAGCGGAGCAGAGCTGGCCAAAAGTTGGGAAAATTTCGCGAGGATTCGTCAACCGGCGCCAGACTTATTGGGAATAGAATGTTGCGGATTTCCTATGGAAAATAGGTCCTAACTATAACTGTCTACTGATTCACTGAAAAAACCATAGGTTTCACACATGTTATAGTTAGGAATTAGCATTTAAAAAACCTTGCAAATTCAGTGAAAAAACCAAAGGTTTCACACATGTTATAGTTAGCTGGACATTTCACTCGTAAAAAACCAATGAAATTCCCCAGTTATAGTTAGTTCAGCTAACTATAACTCGCGCGCCCGCAATGCACTGCTGATGACGTCACATATTACATCACTCATGACATGGTCACTGACATCACTCATGACATCACTGATGACATCTCAAATGACATCACTGATGACATCACTGATGACATCATCCAGTGAATGTGTGTTTTTCTGAAAATTAAATATGTTTTATATATGTATATCTCAAGGTCAATGGAAGAATAAATGGGTATATAAGTGTCTAAATGGATGCTTTGTTTTTGAAAAATGTATTGTGTTACTGACTGATTAAGTGTATCATAGTGAATACATGGCTTACTGAGTAATGGTTAAATATGAAAATATCTGTATCAGTCTCTCACTTTGTGTATAAGTGGCTGCATGGGTTGGTGAGTAGCTTCATGGGTGTCTATATAGGTTATTAGTTGTTTTTTTGAGTATCAGTCTGAGTGTCTGTATGGTTCGGTGGGGGGTATTATGTAGTGCATAGGTGCATGAATGAGTGATTTACTCTTTGTATGTGTTGAAGACAGCATGTGTGCAGGACTGTATGGGTGAATGAGTGTGTGAATGGTTGTGTTAGTGAGTGAATGACTGTCTCAATAGTGTCTTTATGAGTAACTACATATGTTTTAAACTAGTATATGTGACTATTGGTGTATATAAGTGAGTATATGTGAGAGTGAGAGATTGAAAGAGTTCCTGTATGAATAAGTATGTGTTTCTATAAGTGATTGTTTATAAGACTAAGTATGTGTAAGTTTCCGTAGAAGTAAGTGTGGTGGTGTGTGTATAACTGTATAAGCTAATAAATGTATGTTTGTTTCTTTATTAGCATGAGTGAGTATGTGTGAGTAACTCTATGGATGAGTGGCACTGTGTAACAGGATGTATAGGTGTATGAGTACATATGATGAGTGAGTGCATGTATGAGTGACTGTATAGGACTGTTGGTGAATGAGTGGATGTGTATGTGGTTCTTAGAATTACTTAAGAGGTTCTTGTAACTGGTATTGGTACGTCCATTGTTTTGAAAATTTCAGTCTCTATTTTTGAATGTGTGTATCAAAGGTTATATTAGGGGAAGAGGAGGTCTGCCACTCTATCACAAGGATGATGTCATCAGTGATGTCATCAGTGATGTCATTTGAGATGTCATCAGTGATGTCATGAGTGATGTCACTGACCATGTCATGAGTGATGTAATATGTGACGTCATCAGCAGTGCATTGCGGGCGCGCGAGTTATAGTTAGCTGAACCAACTATAACGGGTGAATTTCATTGGTTTTTTACGAGTGAAATGTCCAGCTAACTATAACATGTGTGAAACCTTTGGTTTTTTCACTGAATTTGCAAGGTTTTTTAAATGCTAATTCCTAACTATAACATGTGTGAAACCTATGGTTTTTTCAGTGTATTTGCAAGGTTTTTCAAATGCTAATTTCTAACTATAACGTGTGTGAAACCCATGGTTTTTTCAGTGAATTTGTATGGTTTTTTAAATGCTAATTCTTAGCTATAACATATGTGATTCCCATATTTTTTTTATTGATTTTTTTTTTTTATAAATTCTTATATTAAATGTGTTTTCTTTTAAAAAAAACAAGTTTTTTTTAAAACTTTTTATTCTCTTAAAACACTTTGTTTCTTTTCTTTAAAATCTGCAATATTTCAAGATTTTTTCTTTTTTTTTTACCAAACAGGTAAGATATATTAGTATAACTTTGAAAATATTTTTTTTTTTTTTTTTTTTTTTTTAGTGCGCGTACGGTAAGCTTACGGTAAGCGTACGGTTTACGCAATGTCCGTAATTTATCTACGCTGTTTGCGTATAGTTACGCAATTTGCGTAGCCGCGCGTACTGCGCGTGGGGCGCGTACGCGTGTACGCTACACGCGTACGTTACGCGGATGTGTTGGGGAGTGACTGTTACGCGCATGCGCGCGAGCGCGTGTCTTTTTTACGCGCATGCGTACTTTTGCCATAAGCGCACCGTAAGCGTACGGTTGGTCATGTGATCATGAAACACAACTTTTGATTGGTTGAAACTACTTTCAGTTCTAGAACTCTCCTACACCACACCCATTCCCCTCATTTCTGCTTGTGATCCCTTAGGAGAAGGAGCTGGGTTGTCTTTGTGATACGATGGCAGAACAGCAGAGCCCTTCTGAGAGTGAGGCTAGCAGCACTACCTTGAGGCAGAGAGCGAGGAAACAAAAGACCTCTTTCATATGGGAGTATTTTTCTTTTCCAGAGGGCCAGCAAAAGGTAAATGCACCCTTAGTGACTTGTAAGCTGTGTGGCCGTGTACTTTCAAGAGGGAATCCCGACAGGAAGTATTCCTTCGGGAATCACACCATGTTGAGACACCTTAAGGATGTACACAGAAGGACACATGCTCGACTTACTGAAGGTAACCCTTCAGTAAATCAACCAAGCACATCCACAGCAGCTCAGCCTGGACCATCATCTGCAGTGCCGAGTCCTTCTTCTGCAGGTCAGGTGAGCCCTTCATCTGTGGGGGGAGCATCTCCTTTTTCTTCTCCTCAGGAAATTAACCCTCGGTTTCTGAGGGTTGAAATACGGTGCGCCACTTGTCATGATCTAATTTGTTATAGGGAGACCAGTATTTCCCTAGTGAACAATAAAATAGATCAGCACACTTGTCGTACCGTCTAATATTCCCATTCTTTCTTTCCTCTGTCCCTGCATGAACACAACGGCTCTTTTAAGAGCCAACCTTACCTTTCATCTATTTTTTATATATGTTTTTAAAACTTTTTTTGTTTTTTTTTTTACCATACGCGTACGGTACGCGTAATTATTATTTTTTTTTTAAAAAAACACTAAAAATCAATTATCACATTACAAGGTCCTTGAGAGACTACAATGAAAAACTGAAAATGTGATTGTGGAGAAGTGGAAAACAGGGACCATGATATTTTTGACTTACCATACCCACTCAAAAAAATATTTATTCATTTAAATTTTTTTTTAATTGCTTTGAAAATGGTTCTAGTTTTCGAAAATTATCTATCTCAATCTGAAAAAAAAGAAAAAAGTATTAATATTTAATAAAACATTTTATAATACAGTACACATATTTACATATTTTTCAAAAAAAAAATTTGCCTTTTTTTGCTGTTTTCAGAATATATTGCATTTCACTATAAATTGAGAAAGCAATTGCATTCATCATTTAACAGCGGGCAAAAAAAAAATAACAATCTCAAAGATTGTATAAAAAAAGCCCAGAATCTCTTTTAACTTAAACATAACATTATAGAAATGCATAATATTCTAAAAAAATATCAACTAATATCAATACTTATTTCTTTAAAATACCGTCTGATATTTTTGTTTCAGAAGTATAATCCCAAAAATATATCTCAAATAACTCCACAATACATCTGGTTCCATTTCCGTTAGGCCAAATAGTAATTTTAAAATTCTTTTTTGATTACATTTCCAATGTTAATACAATAAAAAACTAAAGTTTAAATTGTACAGATCTTACCGATTCTCTGTAACATTTTGGTTTCCGAAAGATTTATTAATAATTAAATAAGTCCACAATAGAATTGTTTACCTTTCCGCATGGCCAAATAGTAATTTTAAAAATCTTTTTTGAATAAATTTCCAATGGCAATCCAATAACATTCCAAAATTTAAATTGTGCAGATGTTACCGATTTTGTCTAAATTTTTGTTTTTCCAAAGTTTCATTAAAAATTAAAAAAGTCCACATTACAATTGGTTACCTTTCCATTAGGCCAAATGGTAATTTGTAAAATCATTTTTTTTGAAAATTCCACTGGTAATCCAATAAAATTGTAAAATTGTTTTGTCCAGATGTTGCCAAATCTCTCTAAAATTTAGGTTTCAGGAAGATTAGATAGGAATTTGCTAAATCAAAAGGCAAACGTTGCTTAAAAATCAATTGGGAATCATTACAGAGTGTCCAGCCTTTTTCACATTTAAGATAAACTGTGTAATGTCCAGAAGTTACAGTAGGTCCATCATGGAAAATTATTGCAACTGTTACAAAAGTTTTTCCTGAAATTGATAATTGCTGTCCTGTAAACTTCTTTATTAAAGTATCTAATTTTGAACCATCAGCTTTACAGCGTTGCATCATTAAAATTACATACTGTCCGTATTCCTTTAAAATTAACGTTGAAAACATGTCAGATTGACACTCACTGCATTCCATGCTATGATTAGCATCTTTAACTAATTTAGCAAAAGTGACTGTTTTACTTTCTGGCAATGTTAAATAAATAAACCTTTCAGAATCAACATTAGAGCCACATATATTATAACAGTTTTCACAACTATGTTCCCATTTATAAGAGAGACCAAATACATTTTTAATGGGAACCCCTTCTTCTTCCAGTACCTGAAGAAAAAACATCAAGAATTCCTGTGCGTCTTGCTGTACATTTTGAGAAAACTGTGTTCGTCCTGAACATACATCTAAAAGTTTTCTAATTTCAGTGGCACTTTCTATTTGAGTTTTATCATTACTCAGCTTTTGAAAAAGGAGACTCAACTCAGAACAGAATCTTTTTCCCTGATTTACTATTATCTGCTCTTGCACACTTTCCAGATAAAATGCAACATTCAGCACTACATTAGCGTAGCAGTTGACACCAGAGCTATTTTCAAAATGACATCCTACAACCTGTTCTTCATTTTCCTTTTTCTTTTTGCTTGCAATTACATCACTCCTCTTTTTTTCCTCCTCTCTACATCTTCATTACAGATATTCTCATTTCTCCTTTTACGAGAAACTACACGTTTCTCCAACACAGGATACTGACCTAAATGAGGAGCATAGCTTCTTCTTAATCTATTATACTCCTTTACACAATTTGCATCAGCACTAACTTTTGAGTCATCAAAGTCTATCATGAATAAACCTGATAATGTTTTCACTCGTGACAAAGCAACATATGCCATACCTTCTTTGAACACAGTTGAACCAATGTTCACAAATGCACAATCTATATTCAGTCCTTGAGACTTGTGAATAGTTACAGCATATGCTAGAGAAAACAGAAACTGCTTCCTACGTACATATAAATCTTTCACAAGCATGAAACGAACTGAACAACGACAAATGTCTTTAACTTCTTCTATCTGATCAAATTTTATTTTTAAACATTCAATTCCATCTTTTTTCTGATAATTAATAAAACCCACAACTCTTCCCATAGCTCCATTAACTAAACCTTTTTCAACATCCAAATTTCTCCTTAAAAATACTCTACAGTTCATGCAAACATATAGATTTTTTTCTAATCCAGCTGTTTTGGAAATGTTTTTCTCTAGTGAATCCAATTTATTTTTCAGTGTGCCTGTTAATGTGACAGTAATTCTTCCATCCTCAATTTTGTCCACTGCTTCCAATTTCCTGATATCTTCCTTTTCCAATTTCAAAAGCTCCTCATTGAATATTGAGCATTCACGTAGAGTTGGCATTAAGCAGATGACACTTTTCTTTTCTGCAATGTTCTTGTATATCTTCTCTGCAACTATTTCTTCCTTTGGAAATAAATTATGTAGCAGCCGACTCTGTAATGCTTTTTTGCCAGCTTCAGTGAGTAGTCCAATTCTGATATCTTTCAGAATACTTCCATATTCTTTATCGTTTGCTTGCCTCATATTAGTAGTTAGTTCCTTGTACTCAAAGAAGGACCAAATATTTGCATTACCGATGCTTCCCAATGACTTCTTTGTGTCTTCATGTGTCACAGTATTAAACACTGGTTGTCCTTTAACTGGAGTAAGTTGCAAAAGATCTCCAAAAACTATGACGTGTTTTCCTCCAAATAACACGTCATAGTCTGTCTTCAGAATTTGCTGCATTCTTAAATGCACAAAGGCAAGCATTAAGTTTGATACCATGCTCACCTCATCAATAATGAGAACTTGCATCTTCTTCAATACTCTTGAAACTTCCAAGCATGCTTCTCCAGTTAGCTTGTTGTATTGTATTTTGTTCTCATGCTCCACTGGTAACATTAGCAAACGATGTAAAGTGATTCCTTTTATGTTATATGCTGCTAACCCAGTTGGAGCAGTAACGACACAAGACAAAGTAAAATCCGTTTTTTGCTGTACGTAGCTTCTGATGACTTTTATAAGGAAACTTTTTCCAGTTCCAGCTTGTCCGCTTACATACATCCTGATTGGATGAAATGATGTGCATGAGCACTCTTTTTTTTCATGTAGAAATCCGTGATCAATTTTGTTTCTGATCTCTTCATAAATTTGTTGCTGCTCTTCGTTCAGTTGTCTTTCCGAATTTTGTAAGTCTATAAATTCTTCTTGAGCTTGATTCATAGCTGTTTCCACTTCATTCATGGCTATTGATGCTTCATTTTCAACGATTGGTTGTCCTAGGGGATCTTGACTGAGTGTTCCTGAACTTTGGCTGTCCTGAGAACTGTCTCTAGCTATTTCTGCTGCAATTGTAGTTTCCTGTTCAATTTCTTCATTTAACATTTGCAGATAAGTTGAGAATGTACTGCATTGTATGCTGTCTTTGCAAGCATTAAAAGAATCTTCATAGCTTTGAAATTCTCCCAGTAGTTCATCCTCTGTACGCCATGGTTTAAACAGCTATAAAAGAGCCAAGTAGTAAAATTCCTTTTTGTCAGTAGTGTCGCAACTCAGCTTCCTGTGATTTATCAAACTTCCTTTTGTTTGCTTCACCAAACATCCTTCCTCACCAATGACTTTATATTTTCCATTGTTGATGTCTTCTGCGGCTTTCCGTGAATAAATGTAGTTCTGCAGCACTTCATACAGACACATGTTCTCCAGATGATGACTTCTCTTTGGGTAATATGTGTCCAACATGTTTGATTTCAAAATATCTGTACTTTCTGGGTCATTCTCGGCCAAATATTCAATTTCTCCAACAGATTTCAGTACCCGATTTCTCATTGCTGCAAGGCCTAAACTTGCCCAAATTATTCTTCTTGATTTCGAGTAGAGACTTGCAGAAGATAACCTATCTGAACATTCGTAGGATCCAATTTCTCGATGCGATTACATCTTCAAACTGAAACTGTACAGCTTCTTACTGACAGTCTTCTCGTGAGAAATCTCTTCCCACATTTCCTTCAATTCTGTTTTTTCTGATTTCGTAATGTAAGACGTTACATATCGAGCAACAGCAATGGAATTGTCAGCTACATACTGTATATCCATGTTAGCATTCCACATGGATAAAATGACTGGGTTGTAGTCATTTATATTTTTTGATTCTTCTTTTCTTTTAAGGTTGTAGGTATTCTTAGGTGATTTTCTTGTGATAGTATGTCTCACAGATGACATAAAACTGTTTACTCTTCCATTTGAAAGAACAAGTCTAGGAAATCCAAATCGACATTTAGTGTAGTATTTATCTTTGCTCTTGTATTTCCGTCGACAGTATTTTCCACACCGATGACTATGGAAACGTAAAACTTGCTCCTTTAACTTTTTATCTTCTGTGCTTTTTGGTATAGCACATGTTGCATATTCTTCAATGTAAGATAACACTGCTTCATCAGCATCTGTTCCAAACTTTGGGGCATCCTTGATCCACAACAGCATATGAATATGAGGAGCACCTCTTGCCTGGTACTCTTTTCTCCAAAAGAAATCCACTACTTCTCCTAGAGGTGGATTTTTTTTATTGCAGATGAACGACATCATAGCCTCAAATCTATGATTGAAATATCTGCAAACATTAACCGGATCCAATGAGCACAGTTCTCCTGCTGTCTTGTATTCGATGTTTTTAATGTTTGAATTTGCCTCTCGTAGAAAATCCAGTAAATCATCCCAAGCGTACTCAGCACAGCTTAGAGTAACGAACCATGTTGGTGTTCCTAAATTCCGTAACATGCATTTTAATTCACCATGACGTCGGTACCAATATTCATTTGTCCCACGCTGACAAGCCATCAGATTGATCAGCTGTGTTTCCAAATGATCATCTCGGTGCTGCACTTTCTCCATAAAATCCTTAGCAGACACATTTTGTAAATGTACTCCACTTTTTAAAATGTGATTTACTGCATAAGACAGTGCAGACAAGTCGCTTTCAAATAAAAGATGGAACAAATAAGGAATACTTTGTCGAAATCTGGGATCTTCGGCATATAGTCTTGTAGTCCGATACTCAGAAGCTGGAATCTGTTCCGGACGTTCATCGTATCGTCCTCCTTTTCCTGTAGGAAACAGCTGGGGAAAACAACGAGCTTCCAAGCTCTCCTCCCATACACTCACGGGAGTTCCTTTTGCTTTCTTCATCTGAAACAGATCAATATTGTCTCCCATAACTTCTTTTGAATGAAGAGGATGTATGCTAAAATGTTTATAGATTTCTTCTTCCTTTGACTTGTCCACTTTTTCAATTTGTCCAGTTGGTGTTTCTGTGTCTTCTTGTAAATCTTCTTCTTCTTCTTCTTCTATATAAATTGATTCATACCATTTGTTATTCCTTTTCAAATACAAATTTGCTCTTTGTACTTTCCGTACATCTACCAGCTCCTGCCAAATCTTCTTATTCTTTGTAGGTACACCATTAACCAGAATAATTAATGGTTCAGTTTCCAAAGTATCCGCATCAATAGTTTCCATATTTTTTTTCAAATCCAAGGGCAAATACACCACTCTACCTTTTAAACCTCTCAGTAAATCTGAAGGAGGTAATTTACCAGTTTTGGGCTCCATACGTACTATGGTCTGGAACGGATGAACACATTGAATGAGTATAGACTCATATGTATTTAATTCAGAAAGTTCAGCAGGAATTGCATCCAATTCTAAATTATTATGTACAGCTCTAGTCGGCATTCTATTTTCTTTTAACTTATTATAACAGTATTTACAAATACGCTGAACTTCACCCAATTCAAAACAATTTTCAAGAAATATATATGTGGCAAAATCCTTCCACTTATAATTATCTTCATTTTCACTTTTTCTATAGAGATCAACATACCTGGTTTGTTTTCTATAATGAGTTCTGCGGCAACAAATACAAGTAATATTTGGTCTTTCATTAGAGATTATTGCAAATTTTGTTATGTGATCGTTAAATGTCTTACTTACAGAGGGTTCTACATTCTCTTCCACTTCTTCCTCATTGACTGTGTCCTTTTCTGCACTGTTTTGTTCAGGACCAAAGTAACAAAACTGAATTTCATCAACAACCTTCTCTACATCTGATACCGATCCACGGAACAGAGCCCTATTCAATTCATCTAACTTTATTGCTGGACTTTTAGCAAAATACAACCGTCTCACAAACTTTCTCATTTCAGTATGATGAACAGCCAGCATCCTAAAATGATGGAAAACACTATTACACACTTTTCTAGATAGACAAGCCAGAGAATGACCCTGCAAACCAGTATTCTCTCTCACTCTGCATGGATCCATACTTTGAAGCACCTTAATCTTCTGTTTTACACTTTTTTTACTATATTCTCTTAGAAACTCACGAAATTCAATAGATTCCTGACGCACAGTGCAAATACTACTACAATTCCAAGTGTACACTGGGGCTTTAGGACGTCTCCCCATAGCCTCATCCGCCATCACTTGTACCTCATCTCTTGGAACCATTATCTCATTCTCCATTATGCAACCATTTTTCACTTCGTAAGCACGACCTCTGGTGTCAACTGCATGCAGCAAACTATTACTTTGAAAATAGCTCTCTTCATTAAAAAAAGGTTCACTACTTGAACTATGCATCCATTTTCCTAAAAACACTTTACAGAAGTTTGTTCTGTTCACTACTCTTTTCCTTTTGCTTTGTGATTTCAGTACATTAACCATTTTATCTCATGTACGCATCCTATTCAAAATTAAAATGAATAGTTTCCTTTTTAATTCTAATGCCTTTGCTGCAATGGCTTCAATTTCTTTTTTTCTCTTATAAAACTTAGCCTTTTGCTTATATTTCTTCACATCCTTTATCAAATTGGACATAACTCTTCTCTGAAACATTTTTCTACGTATCTCTTTAAACGCTGTTTTTCTGTTTAAGTTTATCTTTTTAGTTGCAGAAGGTATATTTGCATTAACTAAATGCTCAATTTTTTCCTCTCCTTTTCTATTGAAAACATTTTTTCCAGTACAGACGTTTTGTACATTTTTCCTTTTTTTGAATATGTTCTTTAAAAAAATTTTTGTTTGCTTACCAGAAGATTTTTTCTTTTTCCCAACATGAGCATCTCCAACTAAGTTAGGTCCTCCAGTTGTCTTCAAATATAGGTTTTTTTTGTGGTCTTTCTTTACACTGGATTTTGTAGGCATCTTAAATTTTGTTCACTGCTCTTCAGCAATACCTGAAAAAAACTAAAAAAAAAAATCCTTTATTTTATTTAAATATATTACTACATTTTTTATGTTCTTTAGAAATCTTAAAATACTATAAACCCCTTTCCTATAAATGAAAATCACAATAACACCTTCACAAATTAAATTTCTAAAAATAATCATGCTTTGAAATTAGGCAGAAAACTGCTTTTTCAGACCAGCACCATGTGTAACCTGGTTGACTGCCTACACTCCAGCAAGGGCAACCAGCCTTAGTGATGCTGAATGTATTTGCATTACTGACTGAAACCTCAAACCCCACTCGCTTGTGAATACTGTGCATGATTCCACAGGGTAAGCAGCTGGGTATGTGCTAAGAGTCTGCTTCTGCACCAAAAAATGGCTCCCCCTTTCCATCTAATGCAACTGTGAAATCACCAGAGCAATACGCAATAAATCTCTGCCTGTAATTCCTATATGCACACAGAGTCATGTTTTCACATTAGTCACAAAACGAAATTTCTTTGCCAATTTGAAAGCACACTTACTACTCTTTTTTTTGGCAAGTGATAAACACTTTTACAGACTGACACATTATGAATCCACTTTTCAGATTCTTAAAAAAGCACATGTCCAAACTGCTTTTTCAGACCAGCACCATGTGTAACCTGGTTGACTGCCTACACTCCAGCAAGGGCAACCAGCCTTAGTGATGCTGAATGTATTTGCATTACTGACTGAAACCTCAAACCCCACTCGCTTGTGAATACTGTGCATGATTCCACAGGGTAAGCAGCTGGGTGTGTGCTAAGAGTCTGCTTCTGCACCAAAAAATGGCTCCCCCTTTCCATCTAATGCAACTGTGAAATCACCAGAGCAATACACAATAAATCTCTGCCTGTAATTCCTATTTGCACACAGAGTCATGTTTTCACATTAGTCACAAAACGAAATTTCTTTGCCATTTTGAAAGCACACTTACTACTCTTTTTTTTGGCAAGTGATAAACACTTTTACAGACTGACACATTATGAATCCACTTTTCAGATTCTTAAAAAAGCACATGTCCAAACTGCTTTTTCAGACCAGCACCATGTGTAACCTGGTTGACTGCCTACACTCCAGCAAGGGCAACCAGCCTTAGTGATGCTGAATGTATTTGCATTACTGACTGAAACCTCAAACCCCACTCACTTGTGAATACGGTGCATGATTCCACAGGGTAAGCAGCTGGGTGTGTGCTAAGAGTCTGCTTCTGCACCAAAAAATGGCTCCCCCTTTCCATCTAATGCAACTGTGAAATCACCAGAGCAATACGCAATAAATCTCTGCCTGTAATTCCTATATGCACACAGAGTCATGTTTTCACATTAGTCCCAAAACGAAATTTCTTTGCCAATTTGAAAGCACACTTACTACTCTTTTTTTTGGCAAGTGATAAACACTTTTACAGACTGACACATTATGAATCCACTTTTCAGATTCTTAAAAAAGCACATGTCCAGACTGCTTTTTCAGACCAGCACCATGTGTAACCTGGTTGTCTGCCTACACTCCAGCAAGGGCAACCAGCCTTAGTGATGCTGAATGTATTTGCATTACTGACTGAAACCTCAAACCCTTAAAGTATTCTTTATTTTTACCAGTACACCTTAATTTATGGTGAAAACATAGTCCATATTATTTTACATGTTCTTCACATTTAAATTTCTCCCAAAACAGAAAATAATAAACACAACTTCAACAAAAGGAATCCCATTTCTATTATTCATTTCTTAATTTACCATATACATCCCCTCTCAAACTCTAAACTCACCTTTAAAATTAGTTAGTTGTGAAAGAAATGTGGCACTCAAACAGCAGATTATCAGAGCCAGGATCTCTGTTCTTTACACCTCTCTCCTCTCAGCAGAACCAGATAATGGCAAACTTTCCCTCTCTTTTTCCACACATATACATGTTAGTTTCAAATCTCAGTGCTTCCCCCTTTTTTTCAAATGTAATCACACATTTCTATTGGTTGAAAACCAACCCTTTTCCAAAAGTACCCTTCCCCCAACTTGACTTCTGCCTAGTACCCTTCCCCCAACTTGACTTCTGCCTAGTACCCTTCCCCCAACTTGACTTCTGCCTGCTACCATAGCAACATCTCATGGAACACTGCTGTGTGGAGTTAGGTCAGAAGTTCACCAAACAATGTTTCAATTCCACAGAGCAAGAGTGCTTGACTTTTCAAACCTAACAGCAAATCCATAGTACTGTTCTTTGGTAATACATTTTTCTGTACCAATACAAAACATGCTTCTATTAATTTACACATACAGCCTAGTTTTTATTCTAGAATGGTATGAAACAGCCAATCAGTTCTTTTTTTTATGAAAAAAATATGTATGCCTCCATTTCCAAACTGTCTTTCTTTTCATATTGCCATTCTACTGAAAGACACCTCCTGAGTGCATCCAGTTCTCCTTTGAAGATGTTCACAGTGTGGATTGTAGGGCACAGCCATGTCTTCTGGAGTGAAAAGTATGCAGAGAAAACAGATATGGTGAGAGACCTTGCTTTGCCAAATGTAGACATTAAATGGATTGGTCAGAGAGGGTTAAAGTGGCACCAATTGATGCCATTGGTGAAATCCTTCATGCACATCCAACACCCTGACCTCATAATAGTGCACTGTGGTGGCAATGACCTAGGCACTTTGACTGGGGTAGGTCTGGAAATGCTTATGAAGGACACCTTTGCACAACTGTTTTCACTTTTCCCTAAAACTGCCTTTGTGTTTTCTAACATATGCCAAAGGCAAAAATGGAACTGGTCCAATCATTTCTGTCCGCAGATTGACAAAGCAAGAAAGCACGTCAACAAATCTGTTTCTGCTTTCCTCCGTGACTATGGTATGGGTTCCATTTACCACAACAACTTGCGTTACGACATGCAAGACATTTATAGAGGAGATGGTGTGCACTTCAATGATGAAGGGAACAGAGTCTTCCTCTTGAACCTTAGACTCTGCATCGGTACTTACTTGTAGGTACCACTAAAAAATCATTTCATAAACACAACGGCTCTTTTTAGAGCCCCCTAATATCTAAACACTTAAATCTGAATTTCATTTATTTTTTTATTTTTTTTTTCTACCGTACGCTTACGGTAAGCTTACCGTACGCGTACCCCGTGATTTTTTTTAAAATCAATAAATGTTGTCTTTGTACTTTTCTGTCCTTCTTTGACCCCCTTACAAATGTTAGGGGGTCTGTAACTCTCCTCCTTGCCCCCTTTTCAAGATATCACTCTTTTTTTTTCTGAGTGAAACACACGAAATGGCGGCCGCCGCTTCCTGGTTTCGACCGATTCGAATGTTTACTAAGATCTAAGAGCCAATCAGAATCGCGCACGCCACCGTACGCGTACGGTAAGCGTACCGTAAGCGCACTGTAAGCTGGCTCAGATATATATATTGATTTAAAGGATATTTTCTCAGAATCTACTGAACAGATTTACACCAAACCTACAAAAGGCACTTCCTTGACCTGAGGACTACCTCTCTGCCAAATTTCAAGTAATTCTGTTCAGCCGTTCGGGCTGTAGCTGTGTCTAAAGGTCCTATGGAAAAATGCATGGGAAAAACGCGTTTTGGGACCCCCCTTTTATCTCAGCCCCCTCTTGACAAATCCCCCCGAGACTTTCAGGGTAGGAGCGGAGCGTAGCGCCCCACCTATTTTGAAAAATTCGCGAGGATTCGTCAGCCGGCGCAAAAGTTATTCCAAATAGAATGTTGCGGATTTCCTATGGAAACGTGGTCCTAACTATAACTACCTACTGGCGACGGCCAGTAGGTAATGACCGCCAGTAGATAATATATATATATACATATATAAACATATAAATATAATCTGCATATCTATATAAATATAAATGCATGCAAACATATACATATACATATATGCATACATATGCATGGTATGTACATGAAAGTTTGAAAAACTCTAATACAAGCAAAGCTAAAAAGCCACCTAATTACAAACAGAATTGCTTTAACTTAAACGAGGGCGAGACCTATTGCATTTTCAATGCTTGTTTACTTTGATTCCATCAAGAAGGCATTCAGATGTGTCACACATTTTCCATAAATTCTGAATGGTAGCACTCTAGTTGCTCATTAGATCAGTGTAGTAAAGCTGCTGCTCACCAGGGAAGTCTGCTGCTGGTATTCAAAGTGCATGTTTCAGTCTGCATGTCAGAATTTTTTCATGAAATGGAAGAGGATTTGAGAAGTCAAAATGTACCCTAATCTTTCTTTCTGCAGCACTAATTATAATTTCTATGGCAAAATGAACCCCCTCATTTTGTTCCTTTGCAAATTAAATGTTTTAAGTGTTACCACTTTATTCCAATCAAGATGACATCAGGTGTGCCATACTTTTGTCGTAAGTAAGACTGTTAGCGCTCTAGTTGTTCTTTAAAACACTCTGGGACATTCTGTCATTGGGCTATAATTGGGCTACATCTCGGTGATATTTGTGCTACATTTGGGCTCTTTTGTCTCTGGTGGCCATCTTGGGAGACTTATTTGTTTTGAAGTTTCCTAATTTCCTCATTTACAACAGTCTCCTCAGTAGGAAATACTTTCAGGTTTTTTACTTTCATTCGATCAAGAAGGCATTCAGATGTGTCACACATTTGCCATAAATTCGGAATGTTAGCACTCTAGTTGCTTATTAGATAACTGTAGTAAAGCTACTGCTCACCAGGGAAGTCTGCTGCTGGTATTGAAAGTGCATGTTTCAGTATGCATGTCAGAATTTTTTAATGAAATAGAAGAGGATTTGAGAAGTCACTCAAAATGTGCCCTAATTTTCTTTTTTCCGCACTAATCATAATTTCTATTGCAAAATGAACATCCTCATTGTGTTCCTTTTAAATTAAACTACTCACTCTCTACTACTCACTCGCTACTACTTTCTACTACTCTCTACTACTACTCTCTACTACTCACTCTCTACTACTCTCTACTACTCACTCTACTGCTCTTTACTACTCTCTACCACTCACTCTCAACCACTCTACTACTTACTCTCTACTACTCTCTACTACTCTCTCTCTACTACTCCCTCTCTACTACTCTCTCTCTACTACTCCCTCTCTACTACTCACTCTCTACTACTCACTCTCTACTACTCTCTCCTACTCACTCTCTGCTACTCACTCTCTACTACTCTACTACTCTCTACTTCTCTCTACTACTCACTCTCTGCTACTCCTCTCTACTACTCCTCTTTACTACTCACTCTACTACACACTCTCTACTACTTGCTCTCTACTACTCACTCTCTACTACTCACTCTCTACTACTCTACTACTCACTCTCCACTACTCACTCTCTAATACTCGCTCTCTACTACTTGCTCTCTACTACTTGCTCTCTACTACTCTCTACTACTCACTCTACTACTCACTCTCTACTACACTACTACTCTCTACCACTCACTCTCTACTACTCTACTACTCACTCTCTACTACTCTCTACCACTCACTCTCTACTACTCTACTACTCACTCTCTACTACTCTACTACTCACTCTCTACTACTCTACTACTCACTCTCTACTACTCTCTACTACTCTCTTTCTACTACTCACTCTCTACTACTCACTCTACTACTCTCTCTCTACTACTCATTCTCTACTACTCTCTCTCTACTACTCTACTACTCACTCTCCACTACTCACTCTCTACTACTCTCTACTACTCATTCTACTACTCACTCTCTACTACTCTACTACTCTCTACTACTTTCTCTGCTACTCACTCTCTACTACCCTCTACTACTCACTCTCTACTACTCTCTCTCTACTACTCTCTCTCTACTACTCTCTCTCTACTACTCTCTCTCTACTACTCTCTCTCTACTACTCTCTACTACTCACTCTACTACTCACTCTACTACTCACTCTACTACTCACTCTACTACTCACTCTACTACTCACTCTACTACTCACTCTCTACTACTCTCTACTACTCTCTACTACTCACTCTCTACTACTCTCTACTACTTCTCTACTACTCTCTCTCTGCTACTCAGTCTCCACTACTCACTCTCTACTACTCTCTAATACTCACTCTCTAATACTCACTCTCTACTACTCTCTACTACTCACTCTCTACTACTCACTCGCTACTACTTTCTACTACTCTCTACTACTCACTCTACTGCTCTTTACTACTCTCTACCACTCACTCTCTACCACTCTACTACTCACTCTCTACTACTCTCTACTACTCTCTCTCTACCACTCTACTACTCACTCTCTACTACTCTCTACTACTCTCTCTCTACTACTCCCTCTCTACTCTCTACTACTCACTCTCTACTACTCTACTACTCTCAACTACTCACTCTCAACTACTCACTCTCTACTACTCACTCTCTACTACTCACTCTCTACTACTCACTCTCTACCACTCACTCTCTACCACTGACTCTACTAATCTCTACTACTGACTCTACTACTCTCTACCACTCACTCTCTACTACTCTACTACTCACTCTCTACTACTCTCTACCACTTACTCTCTACTACTCTACTACTCACTCTCTACTACTACTCTCTACTACTCTCTCTCTACCACTCTACTACTCACTCTCTACTACTCTCTACTACTCTCTCTCTACTACTCCCTCTCTACTCTCTACTACTCACTCTCTACTACTCTACTACTCTCAACTACTCACTCTCAACTACTCACTCTCTACTACTCACTCTCTACTACTCACTCTCTACTACTCACTCTCTACCACTGACTCTACTAATCTCTACTACTGACTCTACTACTCTCTACCACTCACTCTCTACTACTCTACTACTCACTCTCTACTACTCTCTACCACTTACTCTCTACTACTCTACTACTCACTCTCTACTACTACTCTCTACCACTCACTCTCTACCACTCACTCTCTACTACTCACTCTCTACTACTCACTCTCTACTACTCTATACTACTCTCTCTCTACTACTCACTCTCTACTACTCACTCTACTACTCTCTCTCTACTACTCTCTCTCTACTACTCTCTCTCTACTACTTGCTCTCTACTACTCTACTACTCACTCTACTACTCACTCTCTACTACTCTACTACTCTCTACTACTCTCTCTGCTACTCACTCTCTACTACCCTCTACTACTCACTCTCTACAACTCACTCTCTGCTACTCCTCTCTACTACACACTCTCTACTACTTGCTCTCCACTACTCACTTTACTACTCACTCTCTACTACTCTCTCTCTACTACTCTCTCTCTACTACTCTCTCTCTACTACTCTCTACTACTTACTCTCTACTACTCACTCTACTACTCACTCTCTACTACTCACTCTCTACTACTCACTCTCTACTACTCACTCTCTACTACTCTCTACTACTCTCTACTACTCACTCTACTACTCTCTACTACTCACTCTACTACTCTCTACTACTCACTCTCTACTACTCATTCTCTACTACTCTCTCTCTGCTACTCAGTCTCCACTACTCACTCTCTACTACTCTCTAATACTCACTCTCTAATACTCACTCTCTACTACTCTCTACTACTCACTCTACTACTCACTCTTTACTACTCTCTACTACTCTCTTCTTCACTCTCTACTACTCTCTACTACTCACTCTCTACTACTCACTCTCTACTACTCACTCTCTACTACTCTCTCCTACTCACTCTCTGCTACTCACTCTCTACTACTCTCTACTACTCTCTCTCTACTCTCTATTACTCATCCTCTACTCTCTACCTCTCTACCTCTCTCCACCTCTCTCTCTACTACTCTCTACCTCTACCTCTCTACCTCTACGTCTCTACCTCTACGTCTCTACCTCTCTATACCTCTCTCTACACGCACACATATGCACATATGTGCATATGCATTTATATATTCACTGAAAAAACCATAGGTTTCAGGGGCGTTATAGTTAGCTGGACTTTTCACTTGTACAAAACCATTGAAATTCCCCCGTTATAGTTAGTTCAGCTAACTATAACTCGCGCGCCCGCAATGCACTGCTGATGACGTCACATATTACATCACTCATGACATGGTCAGTGACATCACTCATGACATCACTGATGACATCTCAAATGACATCACTGATGACATCACTGATGACATCATCCTTGTGATAGAGTGGCAGACCTCCTCTCACCCTAATATAACCTTTGATACATACATTCAAAAATAGAGACTAAAATTTCCAAAACAATGGACATACCAATACCAGTTACAACAACCTCTTCAGTAATTCTAAGATCCACATACACATCCACTCATTCACCAACAGCCCTATACAGTCACTCATACATGTACTCACTCATCATATGTACTCATACACCTACACATCCTGTTACACAATGCCACTCATCCATAGAGTTACTCACACACATAGTCACTCATGCTAATAAAGAATCAAACATACATTTACTTGCATATACAGTTATACACACACCACCACACTTACTTCTACGGAAACTTACACATACTTAGTCTTTTAAACAATCACTTATAGAAACACATACTTATTCATACAGGAACTCTTTCAATCTCTCACTCTCACATATAATCACTTATATACAGCAATAGTCACATATACTAGTTTAAAACATATGTAGTTACTCATAAAGACACTATTGAGACAGTCATTCACTCACTAACACACCCATACACACACTCATCCACCCATACAGTCCTGCGCACATGCTGTCTTCAACACATACAAACAGTGAGTCACTCATTCATGCACCTATGCACTACGTAATACCCCCCACCGAACCATGCAGACACTCAGACTGATACTTGCTCTCTACTACTCTCTACTACTCACTCTCTACTACTCACCCTCTGCTACTCCTCTCTCCTACTCCTCTCTACTACACACTCTCTACTACTTGCTCTCTACTACTCACTCTACTACTCACTCTCTACTACTCTACTACTCTCTACTACTCTCTCTGCTACTCACTCTCTACTACCCTCAACTACTCACTCTCTACTACTCACTCTCTACTACTCTACTACTCTCTACTACTCACTCTCTACTACTCACCCTCTGCTACTCCTCTCTCCTACTCCTCTCTACTACACACTCTCTACTACTTGCTCTCTACTACTCACTCTACTACTCACTCTCTACTACTCTCTCTCTACTACTCTCTCTCTACTACTCTCTCTCTACTACTCTCTCTCTACTACTCTCTCTCTACTACTCTCTCTCTACTACTCTCTCTCTACTACTCTCTACTACTCACTCTCTACTACCCACTCTCTACTACTCTCTCTCTACTACTCTCTCTCTACTACTCTCTCTCTACTACTCTCTCTCTACTACTCTCTCTCTACTACTCTCTCTCTACTACTCTCTCTCTACTACTCTCTACTACTCACTCTCTACTACTCTCTACTACTCACTCTCTACTACTCTCTACTACTCATTCTCTACTACTCTCTCTCTCTGCTACTCAGTCTCCACTACTCACTCTCTACTACTCTCTAATACTCACTCTCTAATACTCACTCTCTACTACTCACTCTCTACTACTCACTCGCTACTACTTTCTACTACTCTCTACTACTACTCTCTACTACTCACTCTCTACTACTCACTCTCTACTACTCTCTACTACTCACTCTACTGCTCTTTACTACTCTCTACCACTCACTCTCTACCACTCTACTACTCACTCTCTACTACTCTCTACTACTGTCTCTCTACTACTCCCTCTCTACTACTCCCTCTCTACTACTCCCTACTACTCACTCTCTACTACTCTACTACTCTCAACTTCTCACTCTCAACTACTCACTCTCTACTACTCACTCTCTACTACTCACTCTCTACCACTCTCTACTACTGACTCTACTACTCTCTACCACTCACTCTCTACTACTCACTCTCTACTACTCTCTACCACTCACTCTCTACTACTCTACTACTCACTCTCTACTACTCTCTACTACTCCCTCTCTACTACTCTTTCTCTACTACTCACTCTACTACTCTCTCTCTACTACTCACTCTCTACTACTCACTCTCTACTACTCTACTACTCACTCTCCACTACTCACTCTCTACTACTCGCTCTCTACTACTCACTCTCTACTACTCTACTACTCTCTACTACTCTCTCTGCTACTCACTCTCTACTAACCTCTACTACTCACTCTCTACTACTCACTCTCTACTACTCTACTACTCTCTACCTCTCTCTACTACTCACTCTCTGCTACTCCTCTCTACTACTCCTCTCTACTACACACTCTCTACTACTTGCTCTCTACTACTCACTCTACTACTCACTCTCTACTACTCTACTACTCACTCTCCACTACTCACTCTCTACTACTCGCTCTCTACTACTCGCTCTCTACTACTCTCTACTACTCACTCTACTACTCACTCTACTACTCACTCTACTACTCACTCTACTACTCACTCTACTACTACACTACTACTCTCTACTACTGACTACTACTCTCTACCACTCACTCTCTACTACTCTACTACTCACTCTCTACTACTCACTCTACTACTCTCTCTCTACTACTCTCTCTCTACTACTCACTCTCTACTACTCACTCTCTACTACTCACTCTCTACTACTCACTCTCTACTACTCACTCTCTACTACTCTACTACTCACTCTCCACTACTCACTCTCTACTAGCTCTCTACTACTTGCTCTCTACTACTCTCTACTACTCACTCTACTACTCACTCTCTACTACTCTCTACTACTCTCTCTGCTACTCACTCTCTACTACCCTCTACTACTCACTCTCTACTACTCACTCTCTACTACTCTACTACTCTCTACTTCTCTCTACTACTCACTCTCTGCTACTCCTCTCTACTACTCCTCTCTACTACACGCTCTCTACTACTCACTCTACTACTCACTCTACTACTCACTCTCTACTACTCTCTCTCTACTACTCTCTCTCTACTACTCTCTCTCTACTACTCTCTCTCTACTACTCTCTCTCTACTACTCTCTACTACTCACTCTCTACTACTCACTCTCTACTACTCTCTCTACTACTCTCTACTACTCTCTACTACTCACTCTCTACTACTCTCTACTACTCACTCTCTACTACTCACTCTCTACTACTCTCTCTCTACTACTCTCTACTACTCACTCTCTACTACTCTCTACTACTCACTCTCTACTACTCTCTACTACTCATTCTCTACTACTCTCTCTCTCTGCTACTCAGTCTCCACTACTCACTCTCTACTACTCTCTAATACTCACTCTCTAATACTCACTCTCTACTACTCTCTACTACTCACTCTCTACTACTCACTCGCTACTACTTTCTACTACTCTCTACTACTACTCTCTACTACTCACTCTCTACTACTCACTCTCTACTACTCTCTACTACTCACTCTACTGCTCTTTACTACTCTCTACCACTCACTCTCTACCACTCTACTACTCACTCTCTACTACTCTCTACTACTCTCTCTCTCCTACTCCCTCTCTACTACTCTACTACTCACTCTCTACTACTCTACTACTCTCTACTACTCACTCTCTACTACTCACCCTCTGCTACTCCTCTCTCCTACTCCTCTCTACTACTTGCTCTCTACTACTCACTCTACTACTCACTCTCTACTACTCACTCTACTACTCACTCTCTACTACTCACTCTCTACTACTCTCTCTCTACTACTCTCTCTCTACTACTCTCTCTCTACTACTCTCTCTCTACTACTCTCTCTCTACTACTCTCTCTCTACTACTCTCTCTCTACTACTCTCTCTCTACTACTCTCTCTCTACTACTCTCTCTCTACTACTCTCTCTCTACTACTCTCTACTACTCACTCTCTACTACCCACTCTCTACTACTCACTCTCTACTACTCTCTCTCTACTACTCTCTCTCTACTACTCTCTACTACTCACTCTCTACTACTCTCTACTACTCACTCTCTACTACTCTCTACTACTCATTCTCTACTACTCTCTCTCTCTGCTACTCAGTCTCCACTACTCACTCTCTACTACTCTCTAATACTCACTCTCTAATACTCACTCTCTACTACTCTCTACTACTCACTCTCTACTACTCACTCGCTACTACTTTCTACTACTCTCTACTACTACTCTCTACTACTCACTCTCTACTACTCACTCTCTACTACTCTCTACTACTCACTCTACTGCTCTTTACTACTCTCTACCACTCACTCTCTACCACTCTACTACTCACTCTCTACTACTCTCTACTACTCTCTACTACTGTCTCTCTACTACTCCCTCTCTACTACTCCCTCTCTACTACTCTCTACTACTCACTCTCTACTACTCTCAACTTCTCACTCTCAACTACTCACTCTCTACTACTCACTCTCTACTACTCACTCTCTACCACTCTCTACTACTGACTCTACTACTCTCTACCACTCACTCTCTACTACTCACTCTCTACTACTCTCTACCACTCACTCTCTACTACTCTACTACTCACTCTCTACTACTCTCTACTACTCCCTCTCTACTACTCTTTCTCTACTACTCACTCTACTACTCTCTCTCTACTACTCACTCTACTACTCTCTCTCTACTACTCACTCTCTACTACTCACTCTCTACTACTCTACTACTCACTCTCCACTACTCACTCTCTACTACTCGCTCTCTACTACTTGCTCTCTACTACTCTCTACTACTTACTCTACTACTCACTCTCTACTACTCTACTACTCTCTACTACTCTCTCTGCTACTCAATCTCTACTAACCTCTACTACTCACTCTCTACTACTCACTCTCTACTACTCTACTACTCTCTACCTCTCTCTACTACTCACTCTCTGCTACTCCTCTCTACTACTCCTCTCTACTACACACTCTCTACTACTTGCTCTCTACTACTCACTCTACTACTCACTCTCTACTACTCTACTACTCACTCTCCACTACTCACTCTCTACTACTCGCTCTCTACTACTTGCTCTCTACTACTCTCTACTACTCACTCTACTACTCACTCTCTACTACACTACTACTCTCTACTACTGACTCTACTACTCTCTACCACACTCTCTACTACTCTACTACTCACTCTCTACTACTCACTCTCTACTACTCACTCTCTACTACTCACTCTCTACTACTCTACTACTCACTCTCCACTACTCACTCTCTACTAGCTCTCTACTACTCTCTACTACTCACTCTACTACTCACTCTCTACTACTCACTACTACTTTCTCTGCTACTCACTCTCTACTACCCTCTACTACTCACTCTCTACTACTCACTCTCTACTACTCACTCTCTACTACTCTACTACTCTCTACTTCTCTCTACTACTCACTCTCTGCTACTCCTCTCTACTACTCCTCTCTACTACACGCTGTCTACTACTCACTCTACTACTCACTCTACTACTCACTCTCTACTACTCTCTCTCTACTACTCTCTCTCTACTACTCTCTCTCTACTACTCTCTCTCTACTACTCTCTCTCTACTACTCTCTCTCTACTACTCTCTCTCTACTACTCTCTCTCTACTACTCTCTCTCTACTACTCTCTCTCTACTACTCTCTCTCTACTCACTCTCTACTACTCACTCTCTACTACTCTCTCTACTACTCTCTACTACTCTCTACTACTCTCTACTACTCACTCTCTACTACTCTCTACTACTCACTCTCTACTACTCTCTACTACTCACTCTCTACTACTCTCTCTCTGCTACTCAGTCTCCACTACTCACTCTCTACTACTCACTCTCTAATACTCACTCTCTACTACTCTCTACTACTCACTCTCTACTACTCACTCGCTACTACTTTCTACTACTCTCTACTACTACTCTCTACTACTCACTCTCTACTACTCACTCTCTACTACTCTCTACCACTCACTCTCTACCACTCTACTACTCACTCTCTACTACTCTCTACTACTCTCTCTCTCCTACTCCCTCTCTACTACTCTACTACTCACTCTCTACTACTCTACTACTCTCAACTACTCACTCTCAACTACTCACTCTCTACTACTCACTCTCTACTACTCACTCTCTACTACTCACTCTCTACTACTGACTCTACTAATCTCTACTACTCTCTACCACTCACTCTCTACTACTCTACTACTCACTCTCTACTACTCTCTACCACTCACTCTCTACTACTCTACTACTCACTCTCTACTACTCTATACTACTCTCTCTCTACTACTCACTCTCTACTACTCACTCTACTACTCTCTCTCTACTACTCACTCTGTACTACTCACTCTCTACTACTCACTCTCTACTACTCTACTACTCACTCTCCACTACTCACTCTCTACTACTCGCTCTTTACTACTTGCTCTCTACTACTCTCTACTACTCACTCTACTACTCACTCTCTACTACTCTACTACTCTCTACTACTCTCTCTGCTACTCACTCTCTACTACCCTCTACTACTCACTCTCTACTACTCACTCTCTGCTACTCCTCTCTACTACTCCTCTCTACTACACACTCTCTACTACTTGCTCTCCACTACTCACTCTACTACTCACTCTCTACTACTCTCTCTCTACTACTCTCTCTCTACTACTCTCTCTCTACTACTCTCTCTCTACTACTCTCTCTCTACTACTCTCTCTCTACTACTCTCTCTCTACTACTCTCTCTCTACTACTCTCTCTCTACTACTCTCTACTACTCACTCTCTACTACTCTCTCTACTACTCTCTCTACTACTCTCTCTCTACTACTCTCTCTCTACTACTCTCTACTACTTACTCTCTACTACTCACTCTCTACTACTCACTCTCTACTACTCACTCTCTACTACTCTCTACTACTCTCTACTACTCACTCTCTACTACTCTATACTACTCATTCTCTACTACTCTCTCTCTGCTACTCAGTCTCCACTACTCACTCTCTACTACTCTCTAATAATCACTCTCTAATACTCACGCTCTACTACTCTCTACTACTCCCTCTACTACTCACTCTTTACTACTCTCTTCTTCACTCTCTACTACTCTCTACTACTCACTCTCTACTACTTACTCTCTACTACTCACTCTACTACTCTCTCCTACCCACTCTCTGCTACTCTCTCTACTACTCTCTACTACTCTCTCTCTACTCTCTACTCTCTATTACTCATCCTCTACTCTCTACCTCTCTACCTCTCTCCACCTCTCTCTCTACTACTCTCTACCTCTACCTCTCTACCTCTACGTCTCTACCTCTACGTCTCTACCTCTCTATACCTCTCTCTACACGCACACATATGCACATATGTGCATATGCATTTATATATTCACTGAAAAAACCATAGGTTTCAGGGGCGTTATAGTTAGCTGGACTTTTCACTTGTACAAAACCATTGAAATTCCCCCGTTATAGTTAGTTCAGCTAACTATAACTCGCGCGCCCGCAATGCACTGCTGATGACGTCACATATTACATCACTCATGACATGGTCAGTGACATCACTCATGACATCACTGATGACATCTCAAATGACATCACTGATGACATCATCCTTGTGATAGAGTGGCAGACCTCCTCTCACCCTAATATAACCTTTGATACACACATTCAAAAATAGAGACTAAAATTTTCAAAACAATGGACATACCAATACCAGTTACAACAACCTCTTCAGTAATTCTAAGATCCACATGCACATCCACTCATTCACCAACAGTCCTATACAGTCACTCATCATATGTACTCATACACCTACACATCCTGTTACACAATGCCACTCATCCATAGAGTTACTCACACACATAGTCACTCATGCTAATAAAGAATCAAACATACATTTACTTACATATACAGTTATACACACACACCACAACACTTACTTCTACGGAAACTTACACATACTTAGTCTTTTAAACAATCACTTATAGAAACACATACTTATTCATACAGGAACACTTTCAATCTCTCACTCTCACATATAATCACTTATATACACCAATAGTCACATATACTAGTTTAAAACATATGTAGTTACTCATAAAGACACTATTGAGACAGTCATTCACTCACTAACACACCCATACACACACTCATCCACCCATACAGTCCTGCACACATGCTGTCTTCAACACATACAAACAGTGAGTCACTCATTCATGCACCTATGCACTACGTAATACCTCCCACCGAACCATGCAGACACTCAGACTGATACTTGCTCTCTACTACTCTCTACTACTCACTCTACTACTCACTCTCTACTACTCTACTACTCTCTACTACTCTCTCTGCTACTCACTCTCTACTACCCTCTACTACTCACTCTCTACTACTCACTCTCTACTACTCTACTACTCTCTACTTCTCTCTACTACTCACTCTCTGCTACTCCTCTCTACTACTCCTCTCTACTACACACTCTCTACTACTTGCTCTCTACTACTCACTCTCTACTACTCACTCTCTACTACTCTCTCTCTACTACTCACTCTCTACTACTCACTCTCTACTACTCTCTACTACTCACTCTCTACTACTCTCTACTACTCACTCTCTACTACTCACTCTCTACTACTCACTCGCTACTACTTACTACTACTCTCTACTACTCACTCTCTACTACTCACTCTCTACTACTCACTCTCTACTACTCACTCTCTACTACTCACTCTACTGCTCTTTACTACTCTCTACCACTCACTCTCTATTACTCTCTACTACTCACTCTCTATTACTCTCTACTACTCTCTCTCTATTACTCCCTCTCTACTACTCCCTCTCTACTACTCTCTACTACTCACTCTCTACTACTCTACTACTCTCAACTACTCACTCTCAACTACTCACTCTCTACTACTCACTCTCTACTACTCACTCTCTACTACTCACTCTCTACCACTCTCTACTACTGACTCTACTACTCTCAACTACTGACTCTACTACTCTCTACCACTCACTCTCTACTACTCACTCTCTACTACTCTCTAAGACTCACTCTCTACTACTCTACTACTCACTCTCTACTACTCTACTACTCACTCTCCACTACTCACTCTCTACTACTCGCTCTCTACTACTTGCTCTCTACTACTTGCTCTCTACTACTCACTCTACTACTCACTCTACTACTCACTCTCTACTACTCAACTACTCTCTACTACTCTCTCTGCTACTCACTCTCTACTACCCTCTACTACTCACTCTCTACTACTCACTCTCTACTACTCTACTACTCTCTACTTCTCTCTACTACTCACTCTCTGCTACTCCTCTCTACTACTCCTCTCTACTACACACTCTCTAATACTTGCTCTCCACTACTCACTCTACTACTCACTCTCTACTACTCGCTCTCTACTACTCTCTCTCTATTACTCTCTCTCTACTACTCTCTCTTTACTACTCTCTACTACTCTCTCTCTACTACTCACTCTCTACTACTCACTCTCTAATACCCACTCTCTAATACCCACTCTCTAATACTCTCCACTACTCACTCTACTACTCACTCTCTACTACTCTCTACTTCACTCTCTACTACTCTCTACTACTCACTCTTTATTACTCACTCTCTACTACTCACTCTACTACTCTCTCCTACTCACTCTCTGCTACTCTCTCTACTACTCTCTACTACTCTCTCTCTACTCTCTACTCTCTATTACTCATCCTCTACTCTCTACCTCTCTACCTCTCTCTCTACTACTCTCTACCTCTACCTCTCTACCTCTACGTCTCTACCTCTACGTCTCTACCTCTCTATACGTCTCTCTACACGCACACATATGCACATATGTGCATATGCATTTATATATTCACTGAAAAAACCATAGGTTTCAGGGGCGTTATAGTTAGCTGGACTTTTCACTTGTACAAAACCATTGAAATTCCCCCGTTATAGTTAGTTCAGCTAACTATAACTCGCGCACCCGCAATGCACTGCTGATGACGTCACATATTACATCACTCATGACATGGTCAGTGACATCACTCATGACATCACTGATGACATCTCAAATGACATCACTGATGACATCATCCAGTGAATGTGTGTTTTTCTGTAAATTAAATATATTTTATATATGTATACCACTGCGCCTTCATTGGCCTGTTCGCCCCCACGCTCCTCGCCTCTCCTGCCTCCTGAGCCTCACCTGCTGCCTGTGCCTGATCGCCGACGCCGATTCCGGCGCCCCAGCCGCCGCAGGGCCGCCCGCCAAGCCCGCACTGGTTTTCCCGCCGCTGCCTGCCTGCGGCCCCGCCCCCCGCCAGCCGATTGGCTCCCGCCTCCCAGCGGACCCTCCCTCACCGCTCCCTTCTTAAGGGGACCTAGACTCCTGCTCGGGAGCGACCACTGCGCCTTCATCGGCCTGGTCGCCCCCACGCTCCTCACCTCTCCTGCCTCCTGAGCCTCACCTGCTGCCTGTGCCTGATCGCCGACGCCGATTCCGGGGCCCTAGCCGCCGCAGGGCCGCCCGCCAAGCCCGCACTGGTTTTCCCGCCGCTGCCTGCCTGCGGCCCGCCCCCCCGCCAGCCGATTGGCTCCCACGCTCCCGCCTCCCAGCGGACCCTCCCTCACCGCTCGCTTCTTAAGGGGACCTAGACTCCTGCTCGGGAGCGATCACTGCGCCTTCATCGGCCTGGTCGCCCCCACGCTCCTCACCTCTCCTGCCTCCTGAGCCTCACCTGCTGCCTGTGCCTGATCGCCGACACCGATTCCGGCGCCCTAGCCGCCGCAGGGCCGCCCGCCAAGCCCACACTGGTTTTCCCGCCGCTGCCTGCCTGCGGCCCCGCCCCCCCGCCAGCCGATTGGCTCCCACGCTCCCGCCTCCCAGCGGACCCTCCCTCACCGCTCCCTTCTTATGACGCCCCCAGAGCGACCGCGCAGCAGACGCTCGCAGCGGGAGCACCGATTGAGCGCCGAGGGTGCGCCAAAGGTAAGCCCGTCTGCGCCCGTCCGCGCCTGGACCGCGCCCAGAGCCAGGACCCCTGGCGCCCGCAGACACCAGCCCACCCGCCGGACCTACGACGCTACCGAAGTCTACGCACTCAACGCCGGCAGAATCCCGGGCTGCTATCGAGCCACCCCGAGACGCACCCACGGACCCTTCTGCTGCCTCTCCTGCAAGTTTGCCTGCATTCGGACCTGCACCACTCCAGCACCGACCAAGCCGAACTCCAGCAGCAACCACCTCAAGTGCATCCTGCTCAACACCCGCTCCATCCACAGACACGCCGTCGAGCTCTGGAACCTGCTCGACACCACAGCCCCAGACGTCGCCTTCCTCACGGAAACCTGGATGAACGCCTCCTCAGCACCCGACATCGCCATCGCCATCCCGGACGGCTACAAGATCATCCGGAGGGACCGCGTCAACCAGACAGGAGGAGGCATCGCCATCATCCACAGGAACTCCATCCGCGTCACGACCAACACCGACGACACCCTCGCACCCGCCGAACACCTGCACTTCCAGATCCTCATCAACCCCAAGACCACCCTCAGAGGCACCCTCATCTACAGACCCCCGGGACCACACACCCAATTCAGCGAAGACATCGCCGACTTCATCAGCCCGCACGCCCTC
Organism: Triturus cristatus; assembly: GCF_964204655.1. Classification (NCBI taxonomy): domain Eukaryota; kingdom Metazoa; phylum Chordata; class Amphibia; order Caudata; family Salamandridae; genus Triturus; species Triturus cristatus. The sequence continues at coordinate 302,003,074 of NC_140579.1, read as the reverse complement.
CCCTCCGCTGACTACATCCTCCTCGGGGACCTCAACTTCCACCTGGAGAACAACAACGACCGCAACACCACCACCCTACTGGACAACCTCGCCAACCTCGGTCTCAAGCAGCTGGTGACCACCCCCACCCACTACGCTGGACACACACTCGACCCCGTCTTCTCATCTAGCAAGGACGTCGCCTTCAGCCACGCCACCGGACTCCACTGGACGGACCACAGCTGCGTCCACTTCAGCTTCAGAAGGACCACGATCCACCAGCAACAGGCTGCACGCAGAAGCTGGAACAAGATCACAGCCGAACAGCTCGCGACTTCCCTGAACATGAACACTCCCACCAGCGCAACGAACCCAAGCCAGGCAGCCACCAACCTCGCAAAGTGGATCAGCAACTGCGCAGACGACCTCGCCCCCCTGAAGACCCCGCCTAGCAGACCCGGCAGCAAGAAAGCCCCATGGTTTACCGACGAACTGAAGAGCTCCAAGAGGAACTGCCGAGCCCTCGAGAAAGCCTGGCGCAGAGACCCAACACCGAACAACATGACTGCCCTCAAGCTCTCTACCCGAAAACACCACCAACTGATCCACGCCACCAAGAAAACTGCCTTCAAGGAACGACTGGACAACAACGCCCACAACAGCAAGGAACTCTTCAACATCGTTAAAGAGCTCTCCAACCCCAACACCGGAAACAACGACATCACCCCTTCGCAAGACCTCTGCAACTCCCTCGCCTCCTACTTCCAGAACAAGATCGCGGACATACACAACAGCTTCAGCCCTCAACCGACGCACGCCACGACTGAACCACCACCCTCCTCCACCATCCTCCGCGCCTGGAGCCCGATCAGCACCGAAGACACCGTCCGCACGATGAACTCCATCCACTCCGGATCTCCGACCGACCCCTGCCCTCACCACGTCTTCAACAAGGCCGACACTGTCATCGCACCCCACCTGCGGGACATCATCAACACCTCCTTCGACACCGCCATCTTCCCGGAGAGCTGGAAGCATGCCGAACTCAGCGCCCTACTAAAGAAGCCATCAGCCGACCCCACCGACCTCAAGAACTACCGCCCTATCTCGCTGCTCCCGTTTCCTGCGAAAAGTCATCGAGAAGACCGTCAACAAGCAGCTGGCCACCTTCCTCGACACGAACGGATCCCTCGACCTCTCGCAGTCTGGCTTCCGGGCCAACCACAGCACCGAGACCGCCCTGATCGCAGCTACCGATGACATCCGAGCCCTGCTCGACAACGGAGAAACAGCGGCCCTCATCCTCCTAGACCTCTCCGCGGCCTTCGACACAGTCTGCCACCGAACCCTAGTGCAGCGCCTCAGCAACGTCGGAATCCAGGAGAAGGCACTGGAATGGATCACCTCGTTCCTCGCCGGAAGGACACAGAGAGTCCGCCTCCCCCCGTTCAGATCAGAAGCCACCGAAGTCATCTTCGGCGTTCCTCAAGGCTCCAAGCTCAGCCCAACCCTCTTCAACGTCTACATGAGCCCCCTCGCAGCCATCGCACGCCAACACAACCTCAACATCATCTCCTATGCCGACGACACCCAGCTGATCCTCTCCCTCACCAACGACCCCGCCACCGCCAGAGCCAACCTACATGAAGGGATGACAGACGTAGCCAAGTGGATGATGAGCAGCCGCCTGAAACTGAACTCGGACAAGACGGAAGTCCTCATCCTGGGATCTTCACCCTCCGCCTGGGACGACTCCTGGTGGCCCACCGCCCTGGGCAGCGCACCCAAACCAACAGACCACGCACGCAACCTGGGCTTCATCCTAGACTCCTCCCTCTCCATGACCAGACAAGTCAACGCCGTCTCCTCGTCATGCTTCAACATCCTGCGCATGCTACGCAAGATCTTCTGGTGGATCCCCAACGAGACTAGGAAGACGGTCACCCAGGCCCTCGTCACCAGCCGTCTGGACTACGGCAACTCTCTCTACGCCGGAACCACCGCCAAACTCCAGAGGAGACTCCAGCGGATCCAGAACGCCTCAGCACGACTCATCCTGGACATCCCCCGTCGCAGCCACATCTCCAGACACCTGAGAGATCTGCACTGGCTCCCGGTCAACAAGAGAATCACCTTCCGCCTCCTCACCCACGCACACAAGGCCCTACACAACCAAGGCCCAGGATACCTCAACAGCCGCCTCAACTTCTACGCTCCCTCACGCCAACTTCGATCGACCGACCACGCCCTCGCCGCCGTCCCCCGGATCCGAAGAGCCACCACAGGAGGAAGGTCCTTCTCCTACCTGGCCGCCAAGACGTGGAACTCCCTCCCGACCCACCTCCGCCTGACCCAGGACCACCTCGCCTTCAGGAAGCAGCTCAAGACCTGGCTGTTCGAGCAGTAGCGGACCCCCCTCCCCCAGCGCCTTGAGACCCTCCGGGTGAGTAGTGCGCTATATAAATGCGGTGATTGATTGATTGATTGATTGATTGATCTCAAGGTCGATGGAAGAATAAATGGGTATATAAGTGTCTAAATGGATGATTTGTTTTTGAAAAATTGATTGTGTAACTGACTGATTAAGTGTATCATAGTGAATACATGGCTTAGTGAGTAATGTTTAAATATGTAAATATCTGTATCAGTCTCTCACTTTGTGTATAAGTGGCTGCATGGGTTGGTGAGTAGCTACATGGGTGTCTATATAGGTTATTAGTTGGTTTTTTGAGTATCAGTCTGAGTGTCTGCATGGTTCGGTGGGGGGTATTACGTAGTGCATAGGTGCATGAATGAGTGACTCACTGTTTGTATGTGTTGAAGACAGCATGTGTGCAGGACTGTATGGGTGGATGAGTGTGTGTATGGGTGTGTTAGTGAGTGAATGACTGTCTCAATAGTGTCTTTATGAGTAACTACATATGTTTTAAACTAGTATATGTGACTATTGGTGTATATAAGTGATTATATGTGAGAGTGAGAGATTGAAAGAGTCCCTGTATGAATAAGTATGTGTTTCTATAAGTGATTGTTTAAAAGACTAAGTATGTGTAAGTTTCCGTAGAAGTAAGTGTGGTGGTGTGTGTATAACTGTATATGCAAGTAAATGTATGTTTGATTCGTTATTAGCATGAGTGACTATGTTTGTGAGTAACTCTATGGATGAGTGGCATTGTGTAACAGGATGTATAGGTGTATGAGTACATATGATGAGTGAATACATGTATGAGTGACTGTATAGGACTGTTGGTGAATGAGTGGATGTGTATGTGGATCTTAGAATTACTGAAGAGGTTGTTGTAACTGGTATTGGTATGTCCATTGTTTTGAAAATTTTAGTCGCTGTTTTTGAATGTGTGTATCAAAGGTTATATTAGGGTGAGAGGAGGTCTGCCACTCTATCACAAGGATGATGTCATCAGTGATGTCATCAGTGATGCAATTTGAGATGTCATCAGTGATGTCATGAGTGATGTCACTGACCATGTCATGAGTGATGTAATATGTGACGTCACCAGCAGTGAATTGCGGGCGCGCGAGTTATAGTTAGCTGAACTAACTATAACGGGGGAATTTCAATGGTTTTGTACAAGTGAAAAGTCCAGCTAACTATAACGCCCCTGAAACCTATGGTTTTTTCAGTGAATTTCTGAGGTTTTTTAAATGCTAATTCCTAACTATAACGTGCCTGAAACCTATGTTTTTTCTGTGAATTTCAAAGGTTATTTAAATGCTAATTTCTAACTATGTCTACAGAGATAGGACATGTGAAGAAAGAAGAAAAAATGCACAGAAAGAAAAAAAAGAAGTGCAGAAAGAAACAACAGAAGTCCTCAAAGACGAAGACAAGTGCAGGAAGAAGGATAACGTGCAGAAAGAACAAAAAGAAGAGCAGAAAGAAGCCTTGTTGCAAAATCATCCTGTACCCTCAACTTTTACAGACGGATACTGGTGGTAACTGAGTCTGACTAACCAGTCCTAGAGCCAGTGCTATGTTAAAAGACACTTTGAATACTGTGAAAACACCTACATACACTAGGGAACATTATGTGTTGGGGTCCCCCTGTGATTAGCATGACCTCCTCTGTAAGCCCCTAGTATATAATACGGCAGGGTGATTAAAACTACCTCTTAAAACGGGCCACAGGGCGTTTTTGCACACGTTAACTCAGGCCCCGTCCCCTCCCTTCACCACTGTGTAAACACGCCCTGTGTCCGTTTTTAGTTGGGAGATTAAGTTCATTTGAATCCTGAGGGTCCCTAGGGTCCAACTAGCCCACTAGGTACCTCCAGTAAGTGCCACAGAGCTGCGTTGCAGAGAGGTGTAAAAAGTGGCACGGCCTGGACCACCTCTCTGCAATGCAGCTTAGTGGCGCTTAATGGAAGCACTTGGTGGGCTAGTTAGCCCCCAGGGGCCCTCAGGATTGAAGGGAAATTATATCCCCAATTTAAAATGTGCCATAGTGCGTGTTTGCACATGTCACCTCAGGCCCGTCCCCTCCCTTCACCACTGTGTAAACGCGCCCTGTGGCTGTTCTAAGTTGAGAGATTAAGTCCCCTTGAATCCTAAGGGTCCATAGGGTCAAACTAGACCACTAGATACCTCCAGGTAGCGCCACAGAGCTGCGTTGCAGAGAGTTGTAAAAAGGGGCTTGGCCTCAGAACACCTGTCTGCAGCACAGCTCCCCGGCGCATACTGGAGATGCCTGTTGGGCTAGTTGGCCCTCAGGGACAATCAGTATTGAAGAGGAGTTAATTCCCCAACTTACAACTCGCCAGGAGGCGCGTTTGCAGAGTGCTGCAAGGAGGGGGCGTGGCTTCCAGCACGATGCCAGTCTTTTATTTATTTTATTTTTTTAAGAAGGGGGGCTGTGTGGTTCCCCTTCATATTCTAATTTATTGGCCCTGATGACCCCATCCCCCAGGGCCTGTCACCTAATTATATTTTTTTGATAAAAAACATTTGGAAGGGCGCCACGTGGCCCCCCTCCCAAGGCCTTAATCGGCCCCAGGGACCCCAATCCCCAGGGCCGGCCACTGTTTTTTATTATTTTAAAAATATATATATTTATAGACACACCTAGGACATGCTGGACAAACCGTACGTACCTATCACCATGACGATTTGCGTGATATTCATTAAAAGGCGACTATGCATACAATGAATCCACGTGGAATGTATTTACACCACTAGTGAAGCTCTGACATGTCTGATGCCCTACCGTGCGTAATCCCGGTAGACACCCTTGTCGTTTTTTTATACAAACATGAGTAGCTATTGACGGGCACATTTAACACACACGCACACCAAGCCATTCAAAGGGGATTCGACAAAAATTCGACAAAAACTATGCAAGAAACCCCCCTCACGGTTAATAAAACACACATCCACTGCCGGATGTGTAATACTTTTTATTTTACTCTCTGGAAAGGGGACGAACATCACTTGAGAGTCACAGCGCGCTCCTGGCAGAGCCCAATGCTGTGTTACACCCACCATTGCCTGCCGAGTGCCACACATCTCTGTGTTGTATTCCACTAGCTAGTGCATATGCTATGACACTCTCTAGCCCATGTGCACTGTAACACCATCCCGTGAATATGTCATGCCACACTTGTCTTCGCACGGGTTATATTGCCCCATCTAACGTGCCTTCCTCGATGCCTATGTTATAACGCACAGTGCTATGCCATACATATTACAATCTGGGATTCATATCTTTGTCACAGTGCATATGCAATGTTACACTCCCCAGCACATATTTTATATTACAACTTTAGAGACTAGTTAGGTTACACAACACTGCCCTGTGCATATTACACTCCACGGCGCATATCGCATAGCACGCGCTAGTGCCTGTGCTATCTCGCGCTCTCCAATGAATCTGACACTGCGCACAATGTATTGCATATTATATCACGCCCGGTTCATCTTATATCACACTTTTTGGTGCATAGTTTATACCATAGACTATATTTAGTTTTCATTTTCAATCGTGCTCTCAGGACTATGTTCTATATAACACTGTGTGCACCTACCCTTTTCACGGGCAATACATTTTGCGATAGGAGGTGGAGGGTCAGGGGGTGTTTCTGCCAAGTGAGCCCGGAGTCACAGTCACAAACATCCTCTTCTTTCTGAATAAAACTGAGATTATGCTGCATACTTGTTCATATTTTAAGTAGTTCGCACAGACACGCGTTTTAAAAATAATAAAGTTCCTAATACCCGCCTTCTCTGAACAGTTAGCTTGCTGCCCCATCCCCCTCCTCCCTATCCTCTGTTGTGTGAATCCATGGACTAGCCTCCTCCCTCCTGCCATGCATGGTCTGATGTGCTGCCACTGCCCTCAATTTAGTATGATGTACCAGTCCACTCCTCCTGCCCTCCATTGCCCAATTCTTTGCCCCATCATTGACCTCCTGCTTAAACTCTGTGCTTAGCTTGCTGCCCCTATTCTCCTTCCCCCTGCCCTCCGATGTCTTTGTGCATGCCCCTGCTCCATCCTTTTTGCCCACCATGTTCCATGGACCTGCCACCCCTATCTACTCTGAGTGTTCTGTTGAGCTGCCACTCCCCTCCCACCTGCCTAGCATTGTCAGATGACTGTAACCTGTCCCTGCCACCTCCACCCTGCCTGTCCACATGCCATGCCCCTATCCTCTTCCTCCTGTCCTACATGGTCCATTGTACTGCCACACCCTTCTGCCCTCCCTGGTCTGTTGTGCTGCAACTTCTCCTCCTGCCTGCCCCGTGTGGTCTGTTGTGAGGTCCCTTCCCCTGAACTTTCTTGTCTTTCCACAGGTCCTGACCCTCCCTTCTATCCTCCATCGTCCTTTGTGCATGCCCCTGCACCCTCCTTCTTGCCCATCATAGCCATTGTGCTGCCACTAACCCTCCCACTTGCCATGCATGGTCTTCTGTGCTGCCATGGCCCCTCCCACCTTCCCTGTGTGGTCAGTTAGCTGCCCCTGACCCCCTCCCACCTTCCTTCCATGGTCTGTGTGTATGCCATTGCTGGAGCAGAGTTTTCAGTTTGAAAATTCTGGGGCTTTTGAAGCTCTGGCATGTCTATTCGTTGTATTAATTTATTAATAATTAATAATTAATTATTTGTCTTGTGCAAGTGCGTTTATATTGATCAATCCGTTTGTCCTAACAAGAGAGGGTTACACGTGAGTGTGCTTAAATGTGCTGACTGATAATAACACGCGCGTTAAATGTGTTTTTATGTTTAAACGTTGCTATGTGCTGTTTATTTTGAGCACAAAACGCTTTCCGAATTAATGCTTTTCCATGTTGCAAGTGCTAGATAAATGCATACACATAAGGGTATTAGTGGGGTTAACACTGTTTAATCACTATGCTGTAGTAACGTTGTTTTTGTCTCTTTTAATTAAGATGGTCTATTAAGGCCTATGTTGGCCTAAGAAAAGATGGCTGAATAGTGAGCCTGGCTGTGATTGTAATATGAAAACTGTGACGAGAGAGACCCCTGCTGGAAATGGTCCTGAAGCTAACTGACCATGGTCCTTGTTGAAAAACTTTCCATGAGGACAGCAGCAGTTTTTGGGAAGTCTCCAAGAGAAGTGAAAGTGTCCTTGGCAGCTTTGGGAAACAAAGGAGCCTTAGAGAGAAGCTCTGAACTGTGGCTCGATGGCCGAGGAGAAGCAGGATAATTGTGATACATGTTTTATTTTCTTGGTTCCTGTTCCGTAGTTTTCGTTATGTGTATTTTTCCTGAGCGGAGATTCTCAAATGTAGCAATGTTACATCCTTTCCTTCTCGCTCTGCTCAGCAAGTCCGGCGGACATTACAGCTTTTTCTATGTTCCCAATGTATCTTTCTATTGTTTAGAGACTATAAGATGTTAGCCTAGAGAGGGTTTTTGCCACTTGCCATTTTGCCTTTGCCGCGTACCGAATCTGCGTTGCTGAGGATTGATGCTGACGGGACTTCGTCTTGAGAGACATTTACCGAGAGACTTGTCCTGACCCGTTCTGACATTTAGCTAGAATAGGTAACTATGAGAAATGATTTACTCTGATTGATTTCCTTTGACTAATTTTAGATAAAGCAATATAATTTTAAACATGGTGTTGGATATTCTTTCTTGTCAATTATTGGGTTTGCATTATTGATTATTGTTGTATATATTGTATAGATTATGCTTAGGGACAGTCACAAAAACCAGGTCTTATCGACCTCGATATAGATGCAGGGTGTTCAGGAGTGTTTTCCTTCCACAGGTTTATTGCTGGTAGAGTATTTGAGCGTATGTTAGTGAAATGGGCCCTAGCGTATGATGTATGCATGTGCGTGTAACTGTGAGATTACTTTATACGTGGTAGTGGGAATATTGTACACACCCTGATCTCTATCACCATCACAGTCTCACTCTTGCTCTTCATGGTGTGTCTTGCTTCTAGTGCCCATCCTGCCTGACCTCCATGGTTATCTTGCTGCTCTTGCCCTGCCCCCTTACCCCCAGCCCTCTGTTTACATGTGCAGACCCCTACTCCCTCCCTCCTGGCTTGTCTGTTCCATTGTAATGCCCCATATCCGTCCCTCCTGCCCTTTATGGTCTGTTATGCTGCAGATTTCTCTCCTGTCTGTCCATTATGGTCAGCTAGCTACCATTGCCTCTTGCCCCTCTGTTCTCTGTTGTCCATGTGCATGGTCCTGTCCCCTCCCTCTTGCTTTCTATGGATTGTTGTGCTGCACTCCCGTCCCACATGCCCTGTGTGGTGTATTGTGCTGCTGCAAACCCTGATGCCTGCCCTGCAGGGTCAGTTTGGTGCACCTCTCCATGTCCCTCCTGTCCTCTGTTATCCAAGTCCATGTCCCTACCCCATTTCCTTCCATGATCCAATGTACCATACTTGCGAACATTTTGAACTTGGTAAGAGGGAGATTATGAAAAAAAACTGGGGTATTGATTTTCCCCTTTGAGTTACATTGAAAAAGAGGAGATTGTAGACAGGAGACAGATCAAATAAAGCCCATTTGAGCTTAAAAACATTGGACGTTTCCTGGCTGAATCGGGTCTGTTGGCATGTATGGTTGTACTACCATTGCCTCTTCCTTCTGCCCACAATGGTCTATTACATTGCCAGAGCCTCTCTTGCAAGTCCTGTATTGTTGGTTTGTTGCCCCTGCCCCCCTTTCCACTGCCCTCCATAGTCTGTTGTGCTGCCACGGCCCTTCCTGCCTGCTCAGTGTGGTTAAATTGTTGCCTTTGCACCCTCCTACCTGCCTTCAATTTTCAGAGTCCGTGCCCCTGGCCTCTGCCTCTCAACCGTATCCTAATGAACAACTAGATTGCTAACATTCTATATTTATTACAAAAGTGTGGAACGCCTGACGTCATCTTGATGTAATCAAAACTGTAATACCTAGAGCATTTCCTTTAGAAATTACATATATGAGAGGGTCTTATTTGCATCAAAATTATGGTTAGTGCTCTAAAAGACTAAAATAAGGACATATTTTCTGAGTTTTCAAATAGCGACAAAGCACTTTTAAATTATTTGTTATCTTTATGTTTTTTTATCCAGTTGACCACTTGATTAAATGTTGCACTTAGGGACTAGGATGTGGTGTTACTTCCAGAACTGCAGACTTTGCAACTGGGGAACCAGGTTGGAGTTTCTGCTTCAGCTCGACATTCTGTTTTTCTGGTCAAATCACTTAATCTCCCCATGTCTACAACCAAAATGAATTTGTTCTTGTGTGATGTAACCAATGCTCATGTAAAGCACTCCAATACCTGACAAGTCTGCACTACATAAAACTGCAAAAACACAACATAATAAGTGTTTTGCACACTTCTGTCATTGGGCTATATTTGGGCTACATCTGGGTGATTTTGGGCTACATTTGGGCTCTTTTGTCTCCGGTGGCCATCTTGGGAGATTTATTTGTTATGAAGTTTCCTAATTTCCTTATGTACTGCAGTCTCCTCAGTAGGAAATGCTTTCAGTTTTTTACTTTGATTCCATCATGAAGGTATTCAGATATGTCACACATTTGCCATAAATTCTGAATGTTAGCACTGTAGTTGCTCATTAGATCACTGTAGTAAAACTACTGTTCACCATGGAAGTCTGCTCCTGGTATTAAAAGTGCATGTTTCAGTCTGCAGGTCAGACTTTTTTAATGAAATAGAAGAGGATTTGAGAAGTCACTCAAAATGTACCCTCATTTTTCTTTCTTCAGCATTAATCATAATTTCTATGGAAAAATGAACCCCCTCATTGTGTTCCTTTTTAAATTAAATGTTTTTTGTTACCAGTTTATTCCAATCAAGATGGCTTCAGGTGTGCCATACTTTTGTCATAATGAAGACAGTAAGCGCTCTAGTTGTTTTTAAGAACACTCTGGGACATTCTGTCATTGGGCAATACTTGGGCTACATCTGGGTGATATTTGGGCTACATTTGGGCTCTTTTGTCTCTGGGGGCCATCTTGGGAGACTTATTTGTTATGAAGTTTCCTAATTTCCTCATTTACTGCAGTCTCCTCAGTAGGAAATACTTTCAGTTTTTTACTTTGATTCCATCAAGAAGGCATTCAGATGTGTCACACATTTGCCATAAATTCAGAATGTTAGCACTCTTTTTGCTCATTAGATCACTGTAGTAAAGCTACTGCTCACCAGGAAAGTCTGCTGCTGGTATTGAAAGTGCATGTTTCAGTCTGCATGTCAGAATTTTTTAATGAAATAGAAGAGGATTTGAGAGGTCACTCAAAATGTGCCCTAATTTTTCTTTCTGCAGCACTAACCATACTTTCTATGGAAAAATGAACCCCCTCATTTTGTTCCTTTTTAAATTAAATGTTTTAAGAGTTACCACTTTAATCCAATCAAGATGGCTTCAGGTGTGCCATACGTTTATCAGAAGTAGGACTGTTAGCGCTTTAGTTGTTCTTTGGAACACTCTGGGAAGCTGCAGTAGAACACAAAGGAATCAACTGACAGTCTCTGCCCTTGTTGGATGTACATGTTTTACTGAGAATGTCAGGCTTCATTCTCACATGACTGAGAAAGATAATGTGAATTTACAGAAAATAAGCTCTCAGTTTAGCTTATAGATCACCTTCCAAACCTCTGTGGGAAAAGCATGAGAAAATATTTTTCTCTCAATCATGATATCCCAGCAGAAGGCTTTTTCACATGGTGAAATCACCTTAGAACATACCACAATTCCTAAAATGAGTATGGTACCATCAACAAATGATTTATAATGTAACTAAAGTCTTAAAACCTTCTATTAACTGCAATGCTTTTTAATGAGGTGCTATTATGTGTATTGGTCCCAAGATGGCTGCCAACACTTCTTGGATGAAGTGCTGACAGCCAATCAGATCTCAGGATAAGATGTGTGGTTAGGCTCCGCCCAGATATGTATGTGATTTTACTTTTGATTTTCTCAGGAACTACTGAACAGATTGACACCATATATGCAAAAGGCACATCCCTGAGCTGAGGACTACCTCTCTGCCAAATTTCAAGTAATTCTGTTCAGCCGTTCGGGCTTTACCTTGGACTAAAGGTCCCTATTGAAAATTGCATGGGGAAAACGCGTTTTGGGACCCCCCTTTTTTCTCAGCCCCCGCTTGACGAATCCCCCCGAGACTTTCAGGGTAGGAGCGGAGCGCCCCACCTATTTTGAAAATTTCGCGAGGATTCGTCAACCGGCGCCAAAGTTATTCCAAATAGAATGTTGCGGATTTCCTATGGAAACACGGTCCTAACTATAACTATCTACTGGCGACCGCCAGTAGATAATATGTATGTGTATATATATATATATCTATATATATATACATACATATATAAACATATATATAATCTGCATATATATATAAATACAAATATAAATACATGCATACATATACATATATGCATGTTATGTACATGAAATTTTGAAAAACACTAATAAAAGCAAAGCTAAAAAGCCACCTAATTACAATCAGAATTGCTTTAACTTAAACGAGGGTGAGACCTATTGCATTTTCAATGCTTGTTTACTTTGGTTCCATCAAGAAGGCATTCAGATGTGACACATTTGCCATAAATTCTGAATGGTAGCACTCTAGTTCCGCATTAGATCACTGTAGTAAAGCTACTGCTCACCAGGGAAGTCTGCTGCTGGTATTCAAAGTGCATGTTTCAGTCTGCATGTCAGAACTTTTTAATGAAATAGAAGAGGATTTGAGAAGTCAAAATGTGCCCTAATTTTTCTTTCTGCAGCACTAATCATAATTTTTATGGCAAAATGAACCCCCTTATTTTGTTCCTTTGCAAATTAAATGTTTTAAGTGTTACCACTTTATTCCAATCAAGATGGCTTCAGGTGTGCCATATTTTTGTCATAAGTAGGACTGTAGCTTCTAGCAGACCTCCTCATTCTGCATATTGAGACCTAGTTAAACTTACCTTCGCAGTCATAGGAATAAAAAATGGTACACATTTTTTTCACATTTTCATTCCAATCTAAATTCATAAAAAATGCTTATTTTAAAATTTGGATCTTTGAAAGAAAAGGAAAAAAAAATTATAACATGTAATAATACATTTTTTACAACACAGCATAATTTCCACAAAGTAATTTTTTTGCCTTTTTTTGTAATATTAAATTTCACTAAAAATAGTGATTTCAATCGTACTCATCACTTAACAGCAGGCAAAAAAAAAAACAATCTCAAAGATTGTTAAAAAAAACCCAACATGCTATTCTAAAATAAAAAAACAAGATACAAATCACAGATATATAAAATGCATACAGCTAACACAATTGTATAAGTTTAACTTGCAAAAACTGTAAATGTTGTCGCTTTAAAATATTCACCGAATCTAAGGATGAATTTTTGGAGGATGCACCACGCCCACAACGTTTTCCTTCAGTGGTGTGGAAATTTTCTACTTTTCTCGAGGGGCAATCAAAGACCAATGCCATCTTCGTCACGCGCAAGCTTTGCAAAAGAGTTCTGTTACGAGGGGATCCTAACAAAAAATACTCGTACGGCACAGCAAGTATGATGAAACACCGAAGGACCCTTCATCCAAACAATCTTGCACGAGAAGAGTGCAAACAGATGAGAAACACTCCTGTTCTGTATCTGTAAAAAAGAATCACAAATAAATGTATATTAATAACTTTCAAATTTATACTATTCCATTACTGTACAAACACATTTTATATAAAAACAGACTAAGAAATTATAGCCCTGAACCACAAGTGTGACGATGGTTAAAACACTATATTCATAGTGCATACTACTTTGAAGCAGTTCATGCCCTAAAGCCTACATCACTAAAAGACTACATGCTAACTGACTAAATGATTACAGTACTATAAGGAGATACACTGGGTGAGTGACAGGGTGTTTGCTAGAAGTGTATGAATACTAACTAGGGAATTGAAGGTGTGAAAGACAACTGTGTAGGTGATTAGAGGACTGCATCCATACTGCATAGGCATTTAAAGCAGTCCATGTGCTAAGGCCTGGCTCACTCCATGACTACTTGGGTACTGACTGAATGATTAGAGTACAGCAAGGAGAGTGCCTAGGTGAATTTATAAGTGGTAGGCTTTTCACACAGGGAATGGATTAGTACTTGGTACTGAATGGGTCACTAGAGGAGTGCAAAGGGAGTGACAGGATGTTTGCTGGACTGTATAGATACTGACTAGGGAATTGAAAGTGTGAAAGACAAGTCTCTAGGTGGTTAGAAGACTGCATACATAGTGGATAGGGGTTTGAAGCAGTCCATGTGCTAAGGCCTGGCTCAGTGCATGAATACTTAGGCACTGACTAAATGATTAGAGTACTGCAAAGAAAGTATCTTGGTGAATTTATAAGTGTTTGGGTTTTGGCACAGTGAATGGATTAGTACATGATGCTACATGGGTCACTAGAGGTCTGCATAGGGAGTTACAGGGTGTTTCCTGGAAGTGTATGGATACTGACTAGCGAATTGAGAATGTGAAAGACAAGTGTATAGTATGTTAGAAGACTGCATGCATACTGCATAGACATTTGAAACAATCTACGTGGTAATGTATGGTTCACAACATGAGTACTTGGAAACTGACTAAATCATCAGACTACTGCTAGGTTAGTGCCTGGGTAAAACTTTTAAATTTTCAGTTCTGGCACAGTGAAGAGAATAGTACATGGTACTGCACTTTAGTGTCAAACCCTGACTCATTTTATCAATGCATAAGCAAAGAATAGCTTCTAAAGCTACTAAAACTTGACAACATGACCGATTTTAAAACAGTTATCTGTCATTCAAATACACTATGTTACCAAATGCTTCTCTCACAATCCTTACCCAAATGTACACAGACTCACAGTGTGATTTTAGACAAGCAACACTATCCCTAGCAGTTTACCAAAACTCATTCACTAGTCTAGAAGAGGTAATGGTACTGCACACAATCTACATATTTAAGTACAGCACATTAGTGTCAAAGCATGACTCATTTAATCAACGCATAACCAAAGACTGGCTTCTAATGCTACTAAAACTTGACAACATGACAGGTTTTAAAAGAGTTATCTGCTAAAAAATACACGATGTTACCAAATGCTTCTCTCACAGTGGTTCCCAAATGCACACAGACTCACAGTGTGATTCTAGACAACAACCACTATACCTAGGACTTTACCAAAAATCATTCACTACTGTGGAACTTATAAGGGAACTGCACACAATCTACATATTTCAGGACTGCACTTTTCTGTCAAAGCCTGACTCATTTAAAAAAGCATAATCAAAAACTGGCTTCTAATTCTACTAAAACTTGACAACATGACAGGTTTTTAAAAAGTTATCTGTCAGAAAATACACGATGTTACCAAATGCTTCTCTCTCAGTGGTTCCCAAATACACACTAACTCACAGTGTGATTCTAGACAAGCACCACTATCCCTAGGAGTTTACCGAAACTCATTCACTACAGTGCAAGTGGTAAGGGAACTGCACACAATCTACATATTTCAGGACTGCACTTTTGTGTCAAAGCCTGACTCATTTAATCAAAGCATAAGCAAAGACTGGCTTCTAATGCTACTAAAACTTGACAACATGACAGGTTTTAAAACAGTTATCTGTCAGAAAATACACGATGTTACCAAATGCTTCTCTCTCAGTGGTTCCCAAATGCACACAGACTCACAGTGTGATTCTAGACAAGCAACACAATACCTAGCAGCTTACCAAAACTCATTCACTACTGTACAAGGGGTAAGGAGACTACACACAATCTACATATTAAAGTACAGCACATTAGTCTCAAAGCATGACTTATTTTATCAATGCATAAGCAAAGACTGGCTTCTAATGCTACTAAAACTTGACAACATGACAGGTTTTAAAACAGTTATCTGTCAGCAAATACACAAAGTTACCAAATGCGTCTCTCACAGAGGTTCCCAAATGCACACATACTCAGTGTGTGATTCTAGACAAACAACACTATCCCTTGCACTATACCAAAACACATTTCTTGATCTAGAAGAAGTACTACATTTTAGTATAGAAACATAACATAACTCACTTCACAAATTCATAAACAATGACTGGTTTCTAATTCTACCAAAATATAAAAACAGCACAGTTATCTGTCTGCAAACACATGAAAAACACAAATGCTTATCACAGAATGGTTTCTACATGCACACACACTGTCAATAAGATTGTAGAGAAAAAAAGTACTCCCTACACTTTAGGAGGAGAAATACATTAGTCTGATTAAAATCAAAATAGTCTACATACATCCCCTCAAAATTAAATAACTCACCTTTCAAGTTGTTTTGTAGATTAAGAAGTATATCAGTCACTCACCATATTTTCTTTTACAGAATCTCCGCACTGTGCACCTCTCAGCAAAAACAAGGAATGGAAAAGTTTCCCTTTCATTTTCCACACATATACATGTAAACATCAAATCACAATCCTTCACACAAACTCAAAAGCAAACACACATTTCTATTGGTTAAACATTTCAACCCTTTCCACCTGAAATACATTTCAACCCTTCCCCCAATCTGCCTTCTACCTGTTACCATAGAAACAGCTCATGGAACACTGCACTGAGCACACAAGTCACAAGTTCAGCACACAATGTTGCTAAACAAGACAGGAAGTGTGCTTGACTTTTCAACATATCAGCTTATCATATATAATGTTCCTTACAATCTGTTTTTGTCAACCAATAAGAATAATACCTTTAAAAAACAGAAATATACACCCTACCTTTCAGTGTAGAAAGTAGTCATACAACCAATGATTTCTTGTCTTTTTTCCCCAAAAAATTCCATGGATCCGCGCACCCAACGCGAGAGAATCCGTGCACCCAACGCGATAGGATGCACGCACCGTGCGCGCATTTCGCTGTTTTTTTTTTTTTAAAAGGGGACCCCAGGGGGTCCTTCTAGGACCCCCTAAGCACCTCCAGAGGGTCAGAGTATTTCCACTCTGCCCTCTTTATATGTTTTACACACTTATTCCCCTTGCTTCTTCAGCCTCGCTTCTACCGAGGCAAAAAATGGACGCCAACAGTTCCTGGTTTCGAATGTAGACAGACACTCGACAGCCAATTAGCATTCAGCGCGTGATCGGGAGGGTGCGCGCTTGGTTCAGGGAGGGTGCGCTTACGGTGCGGGTAGGGTCCGCGGATCCTCCCCGGCCATAGATATTTATGTACTTTTAACTCTAATTTTCTCAGGAACTACTAAACGGATTCACACCATTTATGCAAAAGGCACGAGTCTGAACTGAGGACTACCTCTTTGCCAAATTTGGTGTCATTCCGTTCAGCGGTTCGGGCTGTAGCTGCGACAACAGATCCTATGGGAAATTGCATGGGGAAAACGCGTTTTGGGACCCCCCTTTTTTCTCGGCCCCCGCTTGACGAATCACCACGAAACTTTCAGGGTCGGAGCGGAGCTGGCCAAAAGTTTGGAAAATTTTGCGAGGATTCATCAACCGGCGCCAGACTTATTGGGAATAGAATGTTGCGGATTTCCTATGGAAAATAGGTCCTAACTATAATTAACTACTGGCGACCGCCAGTAGGTAATATATATACACATATATATATATATTTAGAAATGCTCACAAAGCACACAAAAGTTACTCCACATAGAGTATGTAATGTACCACAATGGTATACACCCTGGAACGTGAGCTCTTCTGCAGAATAATGTAAGAGCTGTATATCAGGTAATCAAAAAACCAAACAAAGAAACTGCTGAAAAACTGTCATAAACAGAGCTGAAGGAGAAAGTAACGACTACGGCGCCAAGCAGTAAATAGTAATCCAGAAGTCACGTGCTGTGAATTTATTTATTTATTTAATTTATTTGAAAGGTTTTATCTAGTGCAAACATGGCCCATAAGGGTATCACAGCGCTGTAAAAACAAGCAGATACGATTGGCAAGTAAAAGCATATATAAAAAACATAAGGTAAGTTAACAAGCACATGTACAAAAAGAGCAAACCAAACAAGTGGTACATGTAAAGTAACAAAAGTTGCATCACAGACCCATGTTGACGACAAGAAACAACATTTAGTTATAGTGTCTTCAGGGCGATTGTTGCAACTGTTTATTCAGTAATAACCCTTTGACTTGTTTTTTGAATGAGGAGGACGAAGGGTTCGATCTGATTTCAAGAGGAAGAGTGTTCCAGATTCTCGAGCAAGACCAGAGAAGGAGCAGTTGTATGTTCTTTTCTCTTTAAATTTGTGAGGTTTTAGCAAGAGAGTGTTAGAGCTCCTTAGGGCCCGATTCAGACCAGAACGTTTGAGATATTTTGCCAGGTAAACAGGGGTGTTATGATGGAGAGCCTTGTGTGTCAAGCAGGCAATCTTGAACTGAATCCTAGCTTACAGTGATAGCCAATTGAGCTATACTATGTCAGGTGTGATCATTTTTTCTTGAACCCGTGATGAGTCTGGCAGCAGAGTTCAGAGTAGCCCTTAAGGGGGCCAGTCTATCTTTGCTTAACCCTACCAGGGTCACAATTCCATATTCCAATTGGGAGATAACTAGGGATTGGACTGTTAGTGGAGAAGTGTGGCTCAATGATTAGAGTGGCAGACCCTGATGCAGAGGTCTAGCCCGGGACCAGGGTTCAATTCCCTGCCTTGGCGGGTCTTGGGCTCAAAAATTCCACGGACCTGATAATTCTTGCCTCGGTGCCATTCCAATCATGGAGTCCCACTCTGCAACTCTGGGCAATAGCTTGCTTAATCTCCACAACGGCCCCCTCAACGCTAAGGATGCCTGGCCTCCACCTTGGGGGTGCCCAGAAGTGGACGCCTCACAGGGAAAGCCAGGATGGGTTCCACAGCGGTATTCGTACAAGCGCCTTGAGACCCTTGCGGGTGAGTAGTGCGCTATACAAGTATCAATTTACTATTTTTTAGTTGCAAGTATTCAGGAGGAAGGAAGTGCTTGATTTTCCTAGGTGTGTTGAGTTGGTGGTTAGCTACCCAAGTTGTTGCACTGATGTGTTCTTGCACATTCAAGTATTTGTCCAGAGTTATGCCCAATAATCTTGAGGAGTCAAAAACATGTGGATCGTAATTGAGAGCTGTAAGTTGTTTGAGCCAGTCTTGAATGGGTGCAGAGTGGGTGTGGGGGGAAATCAAGAGGAGTTCCGTCTTTAGAGTATTTAGCGTAATGTGATTGTGAGCTTACCATTGTTGAGTTTTCAGAAGTACACTGTTCAGAGTTTTGATGTCATCTGGTCAGGCACTTTTCATATACAGTTCGGTGTCATCAGCGTACATGTGGTATTGTATGTTTGAACGATTCAGAATATCGGTGAGGGGTTCCATGAACAAGTTGGAAGCTTGCGGTACTCCAATTGAGACTGGCGTACTGTTAGCAAAGGAATGGTTAACTTTGATTCTTTGCGTTCTATTATGTAGGAATGAGGCAAACCAATTTAGGACAAGGCACGATAAACCCATCCTTTTTTCAAGAAGATCAATCAGGTTTTCGTTTTTGACCATGTCAATCGCAGAGGACAGATCCAGAAGAATAAGTAGGCAAGGTTCATTCTGGTCACCAGAAGAATAAGTAGGCAAGGTTCATTCTGGTCAAGCAATCTCAGGGTGCCATCAACGTAATCAAGTGAGTTAGAGCAGTTTCAGTGCTATGACCCTATCTAAAAACTGATTGGTATTGGTCAAGGAGCTAGAACATTTTGATGTGATTACAAAGTTGTTTGTGTACGACTTTCTCAAGAATTTTGTCTAGAGTCATGATATTGGAAATTAGTCTGAAGTTGTTGGAATCAGATATGTCTGCATTAGTCTTTTTAGGTATGGGTGTGACTTGTCCTATCTTTAGGCAATCAGGAATACTACCCTGGACAAGCGATTCATGGATAATCAAGGACCAGAGGGGGCGAATGGTAAATCTAAGCTCCTTTTGAGTTGCTTCAGAGCAACAGTGTCGTATATATTTGCCATGGTATGGATTTAGTGATCAGTGAGGTCATCCATATTGATCATGTTAGGTGGTGGAGGAAGTTGGTAATTCTAACAGATGTTAGGTCATTTACGTTAATGTCCCACGGATTACGCGACCACTGTTTGATCTTATGCGGTTGACCTTGTCTCAACAGTATCCTTACCAAGATGCAAAAAGAGATTATGTAGTGATCTAACCAGTCACACGGTGATATGCTTTCAAGTTGTATCATGTTATCTTTCGCTATGATTAAATCAGGGGTGGAGCCATTGTGTTTGGGTTCATTACAGACCTTGGAAAAGCTTAGGTCGGAGAGGAAGGCCCTGAATGTGCACAGTGAAGGATCAGTTGAGTTGTTGCAGTGTAAGTTGAATTCACCAAGGAATTCCCCAAGTTGGTGGGTTGGTCAGAGTTTGAAGCTATGGATTCCAAAATGAGTTCGATGAAGAGAAGATTGTTCCCCGGGGTGGTAGATCATGTGGAGCAAACAAACTATTTTGTCATTGTTCCGATCTCAATGACTAGGTGTTCATAGGAAGAAATCAGCACCATTTGTACGTGTCTCAGGACAAGACTGGAGCGATAGATGCATGCAATGCCCTCCCCCAACTTTAACAGATCTGTCCAGTCTAATGATGTAATATTCAGGAGGAACTAGGATGTCCAAAATTAGAGAAGAGGAGTCATTAACTCAGGTTACAGTTAAGATCATGATGTCCAGTTTCTATGTAAGATTGAAGTCGGAAATAGCAGCTGCGTGGTTAACCACTGACCTGCAGTTAAGGTTACTGCTGCTTCCAGGTGTTATGTGGGAACATGGACACGGTTATCCTCGTTCATAGCTCTGTGACTGACAATAGATTCGCTAAACAGGTTGGAGGGAATAGAGTGGAGAGGGTGGAGAATTTCTATGAAAGCCGTTGCAAGACAGAAGAAGGGAGCGGATGTTATCATCAGACAGAAGGTTAGTGAACCTAGGGGCCTGGAGTGGTGATTAAGATTAGGCTTTGGTTTCCCAAAAGAACTGAACAGGTTTTTCCTGGATGAGATTTCTTTCCTGCATTGCATATCTGTTGCAGGCAGACAGGGTTGATTTGCCTCAAGGCTCAAATTGATCTTCCAAAACCTTTCCATCTTCAGTGAGATGTGCAAAAGGTTCTGCAGGATATCTTTAACTGGTTGAAGATCATGCTTGAGGTCAGCCAGCTTATCCTCAATGGAGGGCGGGTTAGCAGTGTGTGTGATGCAGGTCTAGGAGTGGATCGTAAATGGGGCCCCTCGGGACAGGGGTAATGGAGGGCAATTGGGGTTTGTGATGAGTGGGGAGTAGTGTGGAAGGGGAGGAGCCTTATAGTTGAGGGTTAAGGGATGGTGTACTAGAGGATGAGAATGAGTGAGGGGTACGAGAAGTAAACCTATTTGGTTCCTCTGTAAGACTCATAAGTTGAGGGGAGGTGAGCACCTGTGGACATGGGAGTACAGTGGAAGGGTGTTCCTTTTTTGGGACTAAGGAGGGGTAGTGGAAAGGCAATTAGTGGAGCTAGAGTTCCCCCAGTTATTATAGTTTTGGCACCCTCCATGCTGTCTAAGTGTCTGATGGCATCGCCCCCTCCTTGCCTGCTTGGGGGTCGCAACTGTTTCACCAGCTCAAGGATCTACTCAGCATCCCAACCTTAAATGCCTTGGACGTGCTGTAGTATGTTAGTGCCTCTGATAGGCTGAAAACCCAGAGCAGCCCATTCTCATGCATCTGCTTTTTTGTTTTTGTTTTATGTTTTGTTTTTGGTGTTCATTTTTCTGGATCTCTTGATGTGGTTGAAATGGGTGAATTTTGATATTTATGAACGCTGTTTTTCTGATAAATATACTCTAAAGAGTACAACTTTACTGAAAGAATTATGCTGAATGAATGCACTACTAGAATTGTAACTGACTGAAAGTAAGGGTCAAATAAACACGTGTGAAGAACCACAAGATTAGATAAACAACCATAAACTCCTGCAATACGGAGAAACACCACACTGGTTGCAACTAAATGAATACATATTGCAACTCTGATATTTATACACACTTCTGTCCACACAAGTCAGAAAGAAAACAAGATTCCAACCAGATCCTGCAAAGACATGTCTAGGTGTTGTTAACACACCGTCCAGCTCTAAATCATCGTAATGCCGATTAACATGTACACAAAATAAATGTACACCATCAAACGGTATATCTTCTAGGGTATTCGGTACAGGCTCTGAAAACACTGCAGAGAACATATATGGTGTTTAAGGACTGTAATGCTGCACTAACAGAAGAGAAAATATTCCTCCCCCTACTTTCCATACATCTGGCCTCAATGCTTGGTAGAACCAGATGGGGGACATTTGTGTCCGCAGAGGCTGTAGCTACTTGCACCTTTTGTGGAGGGATATTTAAAGAGAATCAGGATCCCCAGGGGTGGGCTGATGACTATGGGATATAGCCCGGTCTACATGGATTACTGTTACCGGCCTTGCCCAAGCCCCTAAAAATATGTTGCGTAGAGACTCATTAAAAGGGAGCAAGGGCTCCACCCCGTATTACCCTGGTGAAGAACATCCACCAAAGGGTCTGTGGATAATTCCACTGTGGGAAGCTGAAACTCTAAAACAACAGCTTCCCTCCTCAATACTGCAGCATAATAGGAACTCACCTCTGTTGCTATACCAGGTGGAGAAAGTAAATCTGAAGCTGGAGAGGACTCGAGCCCACTGTCGTCACTCAGTTAAGTCAGCCAATTTTCCTCCAAGGGAGGCTGGACAGTATTGCCCAAAGGGTTTTGACACCCTATAGTTTCCCCTTCGTCTGCAAACCTGTGCATTTTCATAGGAAGAGCACAAATAGGCTGTATAGGGACAGATGGAAAGTTGCCTAAAGCGGACTGCTCCATTGGCACCACATCCAATGCAGCCCAGCGCCGGTGTGCGGCAATGTGTAAACATTGGGAAGAATAATTGGTGGTGCGTCAATCGGTGCCGCCAACGTTACTGGCTGACCTGACTCCGAAGGTGGACACCCCGAAGGGCTGTGCACCGGCACAGTCTTAAATCTAATAACTGATTCAGATGTCATGACTTCCATCGAGGGCGAACCCACCAGCGAGGATCCAGTCAGGGCACCTCCTTGGGGCTAGAGATGGCGCCAAAAGGGAATTGAGGCCCAAAGACTTTATGCAGGGAAACATAATATTCCCGCATTTGGGCTAGAGTGTTCCGACTCCAAGATATTACGGAGGCATGATATGGACTCTGGAGAACGCTCCACAACTGAAGGTTGGGAGACAGCATCCGAAACAAACTTACGTTTCATCCGTTGGTGCTTCGAAACCTCCCTCATCAGAGACAGACGACCCTTCACCCGAACATCTCCTCGGCCGGCCTCTGGACTTGGATGAGGAGTGACATTGCTGCAGTGCCTCAGAGAGTTGCGCCACCAGAAGTTTCATTCAATGCCTTCAGCCGAAAACGGTGACAGGAACCACACTCCTCTGAGTGGAGGTCTTTCAAGCACCACAAACAGATGATATGTGGATCTGTGACCGACATCTGTCGGTTACAAGATCCACAGGATTTAAACCATGAAGGCATCGCAAAAACCTTACTGTTTCTCACACAAAATGTATAGATGGGCTGAAAAATGACCCTTAACCCCTCCGGATCCCATTAGAAAAAGCATTAAAGAAGGAACTGCGGCGAGAAGGTTATATGGACTCCGTTGGCATCACATTGCGTGAGGGCATTGATTTGGAGTCTCGCAGCACCCTCCTCCGACACGCGGATCTGCTGTGGAAAAAAAATCTGGATCCGGTCTCAAGCCTGGGGGAGGATTCTAATGTAAGGAATCTGCAGCAAGATGTCTCTATCCGATTCGGGGAGGACCTTGCTTGGCAGTTTGGACTTGACTGTTCCTGTAGATTGTGCGCAGCTTGCCACTTACACCGCATTCTATCACTTACTCTGTTTTTTTAAATACTATCTTATACCTTGCAAGCACAAACTGTTTTTGTTACATAAAGATATTCTTATATATTTAAATACTGAAAGCAGCTCTCTGTTGACCAATATTGGTTCAGCTTTGTCAGGGATTCATTACCGGAGTAGCATGGGAAACTTCACATCAGTGGTGGAGTTGTGAGTGGGTCTCTGGTATGGAAATACAAGTGTGCTATAATGACCTAGGTACACCAGCAAAGTTGAGAGTAGGTCTATGTAGTGGAATTAGCAAGGGATGATGTAAATCAGGGCTGGTTCTAGTGGTTAGGCCAGGCCTTCCCAAGAGAGGCCTCTGGCCCACCCAACAGCAACTACAACAAGGATGTCCATTTGTGTTAGTTTCACGTGTGCCTGCAGTCCCTTCGCATTTGCCTCCTCTACACACTTGCAGGACAACGAACAATAAACCTGGATGCTTCATGTCGGTGTGACAGGGCAGTCACAGTGCTAGTGCAGTGAGACATTTTTTTTAGGGACTGTGGCTCCAGCAGGGGGTTTCATTCAAAGGGGAACAAACGCCTTCTCTGTTTGCATTGGAGACAGTGAACAGCAGCTGCCGTAACCTTTGATACATTCCCTGTCCACAAATCGCGTTTTAATGTAATCTTTCCTTGCTTTAGAGTAATTGTTTTTCCAGATGGATGTGTTTTCGTAGTTTATTTTCATGCAATATATGAGGCTTGGGAAGCACATACTGTGAATTGTGAATTGAGTCACATCTGTGTGACTTTGTGAGTTCAAGGTGAGTATGGTTGTTCATGACTGGTCACAATTAAAGCCATGCCGTTGAGGCAGAAGGCAGTGGAATTTTCTTGAATGCTCGTTTCAGGTTCACAGACTGATGCTCAGATACGCGATAATTGTATTTGCCATTTTATGTGCAATGTGTGTGTAAGAGGTATACGCAGTTGTGAAATACTAATAGCACCAATGGAAAAGAAAATGCTGTTTTTACAGGTAAGGCGCAGGAGAGAGAGAGAGAGATGGCATGGTGAATGAAAGGTGAAACTAGAAATTACATGCAGAAGGACAGAGTGAAGAGGCAGTGATGAAGATGAAAATGATGCGAGACATTTAAAGACGGTGGATTTCAGAAAGATGTAATGACGAAAAGGGCGGAAAAATTCCCTCAGTGAGAGATTGCCCAAGAAAGTAGTGTTAAGGGGACAAGAAGAGTGACTGACACACTCAGAAGACCACTACCCCAGCCAACAATCGTAGTAATGTTTAACAGTCTCTTCCTTTCAGAATTAAAACATTTCCAATTCTAAGTACTCACAGCATAATCATTGTCGTTACACGTTTATTTGATACTGCTAACAAGCGTTGGCAAAGCCAATAGGATAAACTAAATTTAGGCATATAATTGTTTGTTGTGTGATATAGCTGTATGCAGAGCTAGAATTAAGGAGGATCCAGCCAATTCTCATACCTGGGAGCTATTATTAACCTGTATCTGGGATGGACCCAGTGAAATATGCTGAATTTGTCCTGGTGTATTTTGCCCACACTTGGTCACATTCAGCAGCGCCTGCACGTAGTCTGCTTTCAGTTAGGAGCAGCAACAGGCAAGGGGTGAAGAGGAATTCTTATTTTCACTCCAGCCTGGGCCCCATACAAAGGACTCACTTAACGGGCCAACAACCCTCCTTTTGTTGGAGTCCCATCCCAGCTAAGAGCTAACTGACTACAAGAAGCCAATAAAATGGAACGAAACAAAGTAAACTCAGCTTGTTACCACTTCATAAGTGCTTAAGAGAAACAATGATTTGGAAAGAGGTTTGTGACTTTGTTCAACTGCTATATGTAAGATATGCAAAGAATGTCAGATGTACATGTATGAGTAATAACATTCATAAAGATTTAAATAGAACCTACTAATTTAATGTTTATATTTCATTTCTTTTGTTGCGCTGTTCATCCCAATTTACTTTACACACACATTACACACTGTTTCACACACATATGGAGACAATGAATCATACAAATGCGTAAGTCAATGTAAGGAAATGTTACATAAGATAATGATGTTTACAAGTAGCTCAAATTCACAGAGTCATACTGGTAGTCATCATATGTTAAGAGTGCTTGATGTATTAAAAGAGAAAGTGAAGATTTTAAATGTAATGCAGTGGTTCAGGGTTTGTCTAAACTAAAAAGTCTTTATTACTACCCAAAGAATCCCTTTCAAGCAACCTTAGAATTTTGAAAGATTGAAAAAAGAATAAGATTCGAAACCTGTGCCTTATGGCCTGTTTGTAGCTCCTTGATGCCGGTTCTTGGCTCACTGTGCTATATTAGAACGTGTGTGACTTATGAACTGCAAGTTACAAAATAATTTGCTACATAAGTGGTAACCCAGGGACCTACCGCCATAAAATACAAATCTATGATCTGTGTGTTGTGTTTTGCTGTGCAGCAGACACTTGAACCATCTATGCCACAACTGTGATTACACAAAACACAATTAGTGAATTAACCACCAGAGTTATCTTACCATTTTTATCCCCTCAAACCTGCTGGGAACACAAAGATCTCTGTAGCAGTTGTTTTACCCAGTAAGATGTTTTAAAATGCAGCCTGTTTGTGACAAATGAAGTAAGCCAGAACAGATTTTCTGTCACATTTATCCTTGTTGACCTGATTGTGCCACTCAGAACCCGCCCACACTGCTGCCAAACCTTGATCCCTAATTTATGGTCTCCTGGAATACTTTTTTCCCTTTCCAGGAAATTTTTGGATGCAGTCGTGGAGTGCATGCCTCTAAACTGGATTTCACAACAAAAAATATAGTATTTTTTTTTACCCCGGCCTAAATGTGTCTCTATGATTTCAGGGCTTCTATTTACGACTTATTGGCAATCTAACTATACCGACAGGGGATTGGGAAATAGCTAATTTTGCGCAACGATCGACTCCAACCATTTCCATTTGAGAGGGCTCCTTCTCTAGTCCTGCTAGGCAAATTTTGGATCCCAAGCCCATAAAGAACAAGCATTTACAATGCAATGGTCTCGGCATTGGTAAAGTTAGAGCTATTTGTATTGCTCATGACATTCTTTTAGTTTATGTTTTTGTTTTTAAAACATTTAAAGAAACGGCACAGCAAATGCATGAACCTGCTGAGATACAGCTGTGTGAGTGTGACCAGGGTGCAATCATGTGACCCTGACACTCATCCCTGCCTGGGTGAGTTATCCTGCCTGCTTATCTTGTTAACAAGGACGTTCCACACTGGCCTGTGTGAAGCAAAGGGAAAAGGTGACCAGGGCCAGTCCGGGAGGGTACACAGGTCACCCTTTCCAAATAATAACTCACACCGCGTGGTCATGTTTGTCCCAGTCATATGACCGCAAAGAAGGAATAATGCGACAATCAGGGTGAGTCATAAGAAGCCGGGCTGCTGAGTGACACAAGACTGATCCCAATGACCAATAAAACCAATAACACTGGACGAACCACTAAACTTGGGTTGCGGAGCAGTGTGGCACCCAGCATAAAGCACTCCAACGCCTCTTCAGCAGTAGCAAGAGCTATATAAACGTGATACAATACACATCACAAGGCTACGATCTAGGTTGTGATTTCTATCTAACAGCTCACAACCAAACACAAGTAAAATGTTTTTGTTCCGCCCAGTACAACTTGGACAATTGGTTGGCCCACTTCAGCTACTGGTTACCTTTACTGTGAGTTACAGCATTATGCCCTTTCACAAGGAGCAATACACAATAGTGCTCTTCTGTGCCAGGGCTATAGCAATGTGTGCTTTTAGAGCACCTAAAAAAACATTTTCGCATTTATCCCCCTTTTTAAAAAAATCAAAAATTTACAAGGGCCCAACAGCTATCCCAACAAAACCTGTCTCCAAGTCCAGACATACAAAGAGCCAAACTTCATGGTGCTCAAGAGGATCTGGTGACGAATTCCAGAGCAGTTTCAGAGAATGTTAGGGAAGTTCTGCGATCCAATACGTTCCGATTAAGCCCCACTTGTCCTGTACAATGACAATACCGTGGTGATTCCAATGTATCAAGGATATTGCTCACGGAAGAGATGGGAAGCACGCTTTGAGAGAGAATTATGCAAACGAACGACTAAATCGAACGGTTTCTCCTCAAAGTTAACTAAGATCTCAGCGACACATGCTGCCTCACAGTCAAAGGTCCTTTGCAAAGGTTGACTTCCCACCTTTCTAGTACGGAGTACCGGCACTTTTTTTAAGAGGGAGAGTACCGGCACTTCTCAAGACAGTCGTAATACTTTTAATTAGAGAGTACCGGTACTTCTCAGAAATAAGCAGGTACTCTGATACGGAGTACCTGCACTTCTATTTTCCCCATTTCAAGCACTGCTTTTCATTATGCTGATACTACCACAATTGTTGCCTGCAGCAAGCACGACTTAATACCATCTCTCATACCTTGCAAAACACCTGAATGTCAAAAATAACAGCCGCTTTTTTTGCCACTTAGTTCATTAATGGGGCCCGGGGTACACTTTCATTCTGGTGCCGTGGCCTATTTTGTGTCCCAGTTCAACCTTGTACGCATTTCTTTGACAAAGTTAAGACTTGGGACATCATTTTGGGAGCAGGGGCACTAAACAGACACGTGTCAGACGAACTGCGTGGTTTCTAGCTTTCGGGTTCAACGACTAGGGAGAGGGTTAAATAAATGAGGCTTCGCTCCTATCTCTGGATATCACTGTTCTCTCTGCCCTCCACTACTCACGCAATCGGCGGTGCAGGGGAGCGCGGCTTCTCCACAGCGGTTAGTACGGCTGGCACGGCAAAAGGGAAGGGTAATCACCGGCGTCTCACAGAAATGCCAGACTGCGCTGGCGCTACCAATGCGCAGGGGTGAGCGGGTATGCTTTTTAGGAATCTCCGCATTGGCCTGCCCGTCAGCGGAGCCATTTCGAAAAGAAACCTCATTGCATCTAAATGTAATACACCCTTTCAAGTACTACGATGCATTCGCGTTTCCTCCCTTCACTCCTTTGTTTATTAGTAATTTGTGTCCACTGCTGACAGTAGTTGAACTTTCCGGCTCCTACGGAAAAAGGCAAGCTAAGAACGGAAATAGAAGAATGCTATACTATCGTAGAGTGAAACGCATATTTGGTCGTTCTAGTCCTACCTCTGTTTTCAACCTTCTTTGACGCGTCAGTGCTAGGAAACGTCACGCAAATGAAAGACGAGCTTCAGCCAAGTTCGAAACGATTTCCTGTTAAAGGAAAAAGGTGTTCCTCGTGGGGGATGAGTGTTTACTTTGACCCACATTATGAAGAAACTAAGCTTATATTGTGTGGGTTTTACATCCAGTACCAACAATGCGCGCACTACAGAAAGTGAAATTGCAGTTAGCCTTAATGCCTGTGTGCCAATCGAGCCCGTGGCTTCAACGAGGCAGACTCCGTAAGACCAGCAGATAAAGATGAAAAATGCGTCCGGACGCCGGGACGCCACCGCCTTTCTCCGAGGCGAAGCAGAAATGCCTCGGAGAAAGGCAGCGGCGTTTTCGAATTCGGGGGCGTGTTTTTCTTTTCTCTCCTCTAGCCATTGGCTGGAGGAGATAATCAGAAAAGTTGAAAAAAACACGCCCCCGAATCCGAAAAGGACGGGGCCTGTTCGGAGTGACGGACCTCTTCTCCAATGGCTGGCCAGCATTCAAGAGGCCAGCCAATGGAGAACAGGGGAGAAGAGGGGCGGGTTCAAGCCCCTCTACTCCAAGTCATTATCTCTCGCGAGCGAGACTGCGCAAGCGCAGCCTTCGCTAGCCGAGACCTAAAAATTAGTTCCAAAGCCAACGGAATGCACATCACAAACAAAGACTAGGGCTCTCTTAAAAGCAACATAGTTGACACTCAATGACACCAACATTCACTTTGTTTCGTGTTTAAATGCTGCTGTGACAAATCTGTAGCACATTCTCACGGCACTCAAGCAAAAAATGAAAACTCTACTCTTTAGATGACACCACAAAAACCCATCCACATCCATGCTCTGTAAAATTGAGTCTTACTAATAGGCTACTTGGAAACTGCTTTGAAGCCTCAATAAGAGATGCAGAAAACACTATACAAATGCTAAAATACTAATTGTTTATTAATGGTAAGGATTTATTACAGGTGGTGTCTCTGAAAAACTAATTGAGTTGGGTCAGAGCCAATCATATGTCAGGAATTATATTTATAATATTTGGCAACTCGACATGTGGCTGAATCAGTCTGAGCTCATCCTCATTTTAACTGATACCATTCTGTTATAAAATCACCCTCTTTTCTAATCTCATTTTAAGAGCATTCTCTTTTGTTCCTTTCCGTCATACCTTAACATGTGGCGGTCACTGCCACTGCCCCAAGAACTTTAAATGCACCATGCTATCTTTTTAAATAATTATTAGAGAGCAATTACAAGTCCCATGCAAAATGTGGTTGATATCCTCAGTATTTTAAGCAATGTGACCGACCCAGTATGCATTAAATTGCAATACTAACCAATTTTGTCCAAAACTCATGGGAGGAATCTGTCGTCCCATAACTATAAAACCATTTTATTTTGATCATTGCTACTTTGCCCACACTATTTTAAAAAGCTCTGTCATTCATGATTCCAAAACTATCTAAAGACAACTCCTAACCCTGTGTCAAAGTTTCTTGAAACACTCTCAACTTTTCACGAATAACACTATTATATCTAATAAAATGAACTACTTGCTATGGATGTTCAAAACTTTTTGGGAGAGAAATAAGAGTAGGATCCTGCAAGCAGTCTGTCACCAGTGCCCTACGAACTCGTACGAATAGCTTTCTGTGTGGCTGGACAGTGAGGAGGAAATATTATGGTATCACATCATGCATCAAGAAATTAACTCAGACACTTCACTACAACTAATGACAGAAAATGCAAGCTCCCTTCGGAAGTTGGTTTAAAGTTAAATACAGAAAAAAAGTGCGTTGGGCACAGGCATAAGTTGTATCCACTAGATCCAGCATTACAAAAAACATGTTACTGTTCCTACATAGATATGCCCATATGCAATGGATATTTTCAGAGTCTAAACAGACCTCTAAAAATCCCGACTTGTACCCACTTACCCCATGTATCTTCATTGTCAACCCAGGCTTCTTCATAGCCCTGCCAGGTCTAGAATTCTAGAACCGGGCCTGGTGTAAATCAGAACTAATGCAGACTGACTGTGGATGTCCAAGTACTATAATAATAGCATTACCACGGTTCAGGATTTAATGCATATTCTACTTAAAACACAGAAAGATAATTGGCAGGAATGCTGTAGGCCAATTGTCTTAGGCTGCAATTCCGATCAGGCAATACCAGTTGGGATGCAGTGAGTACGTAGCTATGTATCACTGGGGAGAAGAGTGGAGCATTACAGAAGACGTGTGAGGGCCATTTAAGACGGCGAGCTGTCTTATTGCATTGACAGCAGGTTGACAGATTTCGACAAATGCCTTAAAATTACTTTTCTGCTCGGGAAAAGAGAAGGCCCAAAAGGCAAAACATTCTGCATGGTGCTGTGAAAATCATTGCACTGAGGTTCCTCTAACTAATATGTTCAAACCTACACAGGGGGATTCGTTTAGGTGTCAGGGAATAGCCGGTGTTGGGAGATGGCGAGGACACATGCAAGTGGTGCAGTGGAGAGTTAAGAGGTAAAAGTAGGAGTCGAAAAGTGCAGACACACAAGTAGAGGTAAATAGGAGAGAAAGCGGCACAGAGTAAGAAGACTGTGTTCGATGTAAAATGTGCAGAAAGCAGGTGGTGGAGAGAGATGCAGGTGAAAGTGATGAGGAAAGCAGACATGGGAGAGGGGCTGCTTGAAGAGCAATGGTTGTAGAAAGAAAAACTGAAAGATAAAATATTTGAAATACAATTAAGGAGCCCGAAGTATACTCTGCACATCACATATTTTTACTCCAGGCCACACCTAAGTCTGACCGCCCTGTAGGATCCTTCCCAAATTGTACGAGGTCTCTGCGAGAGGCACATACGGCTTACTCCTGAGCCATAATGGTACTATTGTAACCTCGTTTTGTGTAAAGACTGAATGCTTACTGGCAGCACTTAACCTCTTCTGTCTGCTAGAGAAGCTTGCACACAGGATTGCCATGTTGTGCTAGTGAATGAACAAAAGGGGCAGTTTCAACTATAAACGGTGAGGAGGGTTACTTGATTTTCCACGAGTCGGAAACCCTACAATTGGATGGCACGTTCAAAGGTGATACGTGCAACATCACAAACGGCAAAAGCAATACTCAAAGGGCTTTGATAAGTCATTGGTCAATGGGAGACAAATAAGGAATCCGTAGGAAATCACTCTTCAGTAAGAGTAGCGACAGGAGCACTACACTTGTGAGTAAATCAAGAGATGAGAGTAGTTGAAATATGCAGTAGAGTGCTGTCAAAACACACTTGAGTATGTAAACGGGCAAAAGGGCATATACTCCTACATGGAGGCATCTGAGGAACAGAGTAGGAGAGTGGCAAAAAAGGGATTCCGCTTTTTTCCCTCAGACTCAATCATTTAAAAACACCCACGTTATGATAAATGGAAAGACTGAACCAGTGACAAACAAAGCCAAGACTTTATTTGATTGGAAGACCGTTTGCTGATGACCTTGGGTATCCAACATAACCCTTTCAGTTCATGGAACAAGGACTCCAGGCAATGAAAACGTTTAACATTCTGCAAAGGGCAGTGAGGCACAAATCCAACTTTGTAAAAAGCAGGTACAATAGCAAAACATGCATTGGAAATGCAATCGGTCTCGCATATGTTTGTGTTGAAGCTCTTGGAATTGTAAATGGCAATGTACTTTACTTATGTGTTATGGAGTGTATGTATGTGGTGTGTAGTGGAGCTGATTGGATTAGTTATTTGTGTAATTGTGCCTTAATATTAAATATTATTGTGCCTTATAAAGTGTTTTTAAATAAAAGCTTTTGAGGAGCGAGAGAATGCCTTCTGAATGATGCAGTGGAAGATTTAAAAATTGAGGACAGAATCAATATTTGGGAAAAAATGTAAATGCGTAGCTCTCCATTTACACTCTATTTCACCAGTACTGTGGAGGGATCTGAAACCCAGCGTCACTGAAAAGAGCAGCGTAAAAACATGGGTGTGTTGCTACCAATAAAGTGCATATACTATGTGTTGGACTTGGCCCTTCTGGCAGGTTCACCCCTGAACTTTTTGCTTTTTATTGGTGACTTGGTGTGGAGATTTTTGGTTTCTGCGCACTTTCCCTGTGTCCCAGGGTAAAGTGCGTGCGCACTCTGAGTGCATGTGGTGAGATAGGCCTGCCCTCCCATAGGAATGCATGGGGAATGTATGTGTCCCTAGTAGTTCCTGATGCGTGGGGTGTGCAGGCCCGAGTTTGGTATGTGCGGACTCGTGTGATTGAATGCTGCGCGATGATGTGTGCGGCGTGCATGTACCTAGTGTGGAAGTGCCACTTCTAGAAGTGGGCACTTCTGTGTGCAGTGTGTCTGGCGTGTGATTGGCTGGAGCTGGCTGGTGACCCTGGCTCCAGGAGTCTGGTTGGGTCTGCCCCAGTGGTGTGTGTGAGATTAGCATGCTGATGGCTGGGGAGGAGTGCACCTTGGACCTGAATAGGGCAGGGCTTTCCCCACACAATGCTGGCTCCGCCCCCTGTGGTGTGACTGACGACCCTAGCCCTGCCAGTGAATAGAGTGAGGGGCTGAGCACATCAAGGGTGCTCCCCAACCAGCTGCGACTGGTTTTCCCCCTCACCCTGAACCAAGAACAAAGGGTTTTAGTGTATAAAAATGGGGCTGTGTCCCCACAGAAACTGTTCTCTTCCAGGATCCTAGCTGAGGGGGGCTGCTGCTGCTGCTGGAGGCCAGGAGGAACCGCCACTTGGGACTGCCTTCCTGCCCTGGAGGGCCCAGTGAGCTGGCCCCTGGCCCAGCCTTGCCCCCTGCCTACCTTCCTAGAGACTTTGCTGGACTTTGTGCTTGTTCGCCTCTAAGCACTGGGAACGCTTTGCTTGTGTCCCTAAAGCGCCTGGGAGCTTTTGTTGGCCTTTGGCGCTGAGAGCGCTTTCACTTTTTGTTCCTAGCGCTAGGAGCGCTTTATTTCTGGTATCGAGTGCCCACCGCGATTTATTGTCTAGTACCGAGCAGGTGCCCACCCTGCATCGCGGCGCTAGGAGAACCAAGCGGGAGCCTACCCCGCTACTGGAGTGATTTGCTGATAACGGGTGCCACCCCGCGCTTTTATGGTCGTTGGTGAATCGGGAGCCTTCCCCGTGATCGACTTTATTTGCAACGTAACCGGGAGTCTACCCCGTATCGCCGCCGTCACCAGGAGCTCAGGGCCGCCGCGCTGCCTGCGGCGACCCGGAAACAAAGGGAAGTCCAGCCTTCGTGGAGGCGGGGCCGGAGCCCGGAAGAGGAGCGGAAGGGAGCCCACCCCGCGCTCCAGTGAGGACGTGTGGCGACTGCCCCTGCAGGGCTCCGGCAAGTGGGGGAGAGCCCTGCATCCCGGAGAAGCCCCGCGCCAAGCAGAGAAGCGCCGCCGGAGTCCCGGTGAGTAGGGCAGCCTGGTGGTTTTCGGAGCGCCTGACGCTCCCTCAAAGGAGGAGGGGGCAGTGCTTACCGAGCCCCGAGGGGCGCTCCGGCATAGAGGAGCATTTATCTTATGAGGAAGAGCGACCCCGGAAGGCAGCGAGCCGCTCCGACGTTGGCACCCATATGTGTATTTCAGAGCCTGAAGGCTCTAACGGGGCACCTTTGTTATTGAGCCACGAGGCTCTAGGGGGCGTTTCCTGTTGTCTTGAGCCCACGAGGCTCCAACGAAGGGGCAGAGTATTGGTTTAGAGTCCCCGTGGTTCCTACGTCGCTTTGGGGGCATTAGACATGCCCAGAGCCCGGTGAGGCTCCAGTGTTGGCCCCACCATTTGTCTAGAGTGCCACATTTGTTTTAGAAGGCGCAGTGGTGCCCACGCTCGCTTTCTCCAGCTGCCCAGCACTTAGTGGGCAGCTGCAACGTGTAGGTTGTGCCTCGCGCGCCCTGGTCTGCGCAGTCGCGCCCTGACTTTGCTGGACACAGGGTGTTTGAGCCCCGACAAGGCCAGTTGGCCTAGGGACTGCCACAGGTGGTGGCGAATGTGAGTTTTGCGCTATTGTTCCTTTCCTGCACCCCTGAATGTATTTTTATGCGTCATGTGCCTTGTGTTTACACCTCTGAATGTTTTTATGCGTCATGTGTAATGTGCGTTTACCCCTACAGGTATTGTGATACTTAGGTGGTTGTTTTCTCCTAGTACAGGTGGTGCTATTGAGGTCCTGGTTCCCTGCGCGATATTTTCCTAAGGTGGTTAGGGTTGCGTAGGTGGTACTTACCTGTTACCAGTAGTTACTGGTTGTGTGCTACATGTTCTATTTTTAGTGCTACAGTGATTGTATGTGCTATGTTCTAAAGTAGTATTCTTATGTTCTAAGTTCTAATTTCTACCAAGTGCTAATTCCTAACAGTGGTCCATGTGGCCCTGTCCCCTGTATATATAATCCCTTGTAAATTCTGCCCGTGCCTGTTGGCACATTGTAAAGTGTGTGTTTTTATCTAATGTGTTTTGGTATAATACAAAGGCTATTTTTATATAATACCTTGTGTGGAGTTTCTTTTGTGGTGGGCCTTGGGTGTTGTTGCTGGGTGCGCACTCAAACGCTTTACACATCGCCTCAGAGATAAGCCTGACTGCTCGTGCCAAGCTACCAAGGGGGTGAGCAGGGGTTATCTTTGGTGTGTACCTTCCTTGCCCTGACTAGAGTGGTGGTTTCTGCCTGGCTTTGGCGCAAGCCCTAGCCAACCAGAAATCCCATTTCTAACACTATGTGTCTGTAAAACATCACATACCAGGCGTGGGGGTAAAATATGTGTGGAACCGATTTCCACACAATGCTCAAACAGTCAACGGTACTACATTAGGGGCTAGAAAATGTACATGCTGTAAAAGCTTAACCAAAAACTGAACAGCTCTAAAACCAATGTGCTCCTTTAAAATTGACAGTTGTGATCGAACTCCAATGGGCCCATGGCATTACACAACTAGTCATTCACTCACGGTCAGACAATTATCGGAAGGAATTGGTGAGGTGACAAAAAGTGAGACAGGTACTTTAAGGTGGATCAAAAGAGTATGGGGTTGACTGCACTGTCAAATTACTTGAAGAGACTTAAGGGGAGGGGTAATCTAAAGACAATGTAAGGGGGCGATGAAGAGAGAAGAGCCTCCGAGGAGGATTCTGAAGTGAGTTCTGGGAATAGTAGGGAACCATAGTAGTACATGGGAAGAGAGAGATGTCACTGTACAGGAGATTAATGAGGGCGGAGGACATTGAGAGAATTTGATGGAGAAGAATACGAGAGAGACACAGCAGGAGAGATCTCATTTTAAATACGTAGGAAGGTGCATGCTTACAAACACTCCCAATGATGCTTGTACGCCTCTCAATTTTTAAAGAAAAATGCTGTTTCCACTTACCTTTAACTAATTTAAAATGCCCTTCATATGTATATTCGTTATGGAAAATAAAAATCCTCTGTTTTTTTCTAAACTCACAAACTGTTAACAAAATGCTAGCATATAGTATGAAGGCAAAAAAGTAAAGTGCATAATGGACGGAGAGGGCGGGGGTCGATTCTTCAGCGAAAACCTGAATAATCGGAAATACATAAAAGACTGGGTTATGGGTGTGAGGAAGAGGTATCGGCTGACACAGATAGCGGAGGTTTCCCGAGAGGTGAGTACGTGGCAGAAGTAGATTTAAAGTCCTTACTTGCCGTACCCATGAATCATGCCACTGTTGTAAAACGCTCTGGTGGCTCTGCGCTATATACATTTGCAAAAATAAAAATAAATAGGCACATTACGCAGAATAGCATTTTGAAAATGTTCAATTGTAAACTGATACTATTTCTGCAACTGGTTATATTACACACATACCCAGCTTCATTCAGTTCTCCAAAAATCTACGAACTTGGGTATATCACACAGACAGACATACTCCTACCTTTTAAAGGCAAGAGGCGCTCACCTGGCGTGCTTACAGCCCAAGGCTCCTATGAACTCCTAAGTTTCCAAAAGGTATGTCATATGACTAAAGGTCACATGGCAGCAAGCTCAGCAAACTCAATATCCCATTGAAACTGAAGACGGTCGACGATAATTCCAAGAAGGCCGGTCTTTTTTTATTACCATAACAAAGGCACCATCTTGAAATGGGCGATTTCATAAAACCGTACAAAGCAAACAAGTGGCAAACCATTTGGAATGTTTTCATTAACTATAGCTGTAATAAGTTACAACCGTTTTAAATCGCGCTCACATTTTTAGTTACTGAAATAGCTAAAATATAGATTTTTTTTAGAACTGATTTTGGTGTCCAAACGTATCGAACAAAGTTTTTTTCACGGCAACTGTTATAAAGCGGCTGGAAAGTGCGTGCTTCAGTTATCCAGTTAGACGATCTTATTGGCATTCTGAGCTGGTCCCTGCCCTCAGAGTAAGAAAAGTAATTACTAAAGACGTACTTACAAAGCGGCACAAATCTTGTGCTCGGGATATTTTTCTCAGCTTTCGACGGAGAGAAACTGGTCGAAATAAAGAGAAGCAGGAACAGAAAGCAATAAAAAGGTGATCAGCAGATCTCGGAAGTCACCCTCTTCCAAGCTTGGGTAGCGACTCCTACATATGATGACGTCTCCAGCGGTTGCCATGGCAGTCAAGCACAGACAATCTTTGACGACACCCCTGAACTAGTTCTTCCTCTTTCTGCGCAGGAGCGTCTGTATAGTGACTGCTGGACGCATACGCAATATAGCCATCTGGACCGGTCAGGCAAAATATAATGCGAACTCACCTAGCCAATCCCAGGAGAAAACAAGCATTTACATATGCAATAGGACTCGTATTTACACGAGACCTATTGCATTGTAAACAAAAGTGCGGACGTCCAAGAACGTACGAACAGGTGTGGGAGGGGGGGGGGGTGGTGGGGAGAGAAGTTACAAAGTGCGGGAGGGAAGGGGGGAGGCAGGGGAACAAAACAGTTTTTAAAGTAAAGGGGCCGATAGCCATGGAAGGAGAATAATGACGACATGGCTGTCAGGAGAAGGGACTAACAAGCTGAAACTAATGAGAATGCAGCATTTACAATTTAAGCCAATTAAAAATATGCTCGAAAAGTGGGCGGAGCTTCACCCTACTATACTGTATACTGCATGCCTCGCAAGGTGAGCAGCGCGTTGCGCTGCAACGCTATGCGAGACCTAAACAAACTTGGAAAGAACAACATTATAATAACTTTAATTTACATAACACATATCTTTCATAAATTAATCAAGCAGATAAGTTATGACACTGGTAACCAAGCTAACTAGTTACTAGGGACGGTGAAATTAATCACTGGCAAATTCAACTACATTTTGCACATAAAGATTAGCAGAACCATGAGGTTAAAGAGGCTGCGCTAAGGAGCGCTGCAGGTCCTGGCAGAAAATAATAGGCACGTTATAAAAAAACAAGCATTTGTAATGCAATTGGTCTCACATTTTCTAAACTTTGACCCATTGGTAATGTAAATGACAATGCCTTTTATTATTGCAGGTTTTTAAACACATGAATAAAAGCTATTGTCATTCACAATGTCAATAGCTCAAAATCTCACAATTGTGAGACCTATTGCATTGCAAATTCTTGTTTTCCCGATCTGAGGCCTTGTGGCTGGTTAGGGAAAGCTGAAATAGAGCGTGGGGTGTCCCTGAAGTGGGCGCAGCGCTCAGCATAAAAGTAAAAAAAAAATGTTCATGAAAGAGTTCGGGATACTACTTTGAGGTAAAAAGATGTGTAAAACGAGCCATTAAGATAACTGCCTGACAAGAAAAATGCTGAGGAGTCGTTTTTTTCTTTTATTCAAGTAGGAACAATTTATTACAATTTCCTCAGGCAGTTCTTTTTCCGTCAGAAAAATACTAGAATTAGAACCCATCTTCTCCACTTGTAGGCAGTTTAGCACAAGCTTCAGGTAGAAGGCATTAGTGCACTTGGTAAGCGCGAGGATTTAAGAGTATATTGAAGTATCCTAATGAGGGCGAAGGAGGCAGGCAGCCTGAGAACAGGATGCTGTGCGAGGGGGTAGTTATGAAGTGTTGAGGGCAGCGGAGGTCACTGAGCATGAGGCGCATTTCATTAAAAAACGCGGGAGAGCGCGTGAACGTTTCTGTACGGTAGGAGGTAGATTGCGGAGGTGAAAGTGGTGGTTAATGGAGGCAATAGCTTTGTACATGCTAAGAGTAAATGTTCTGTGGAGAACAGGAGCATTAGGTAAACGCAGATATAAAGGGTATTGTCAGAGAGAGGCCGTCTCGTGATTGTCTGCTTTGCCCCCCCCTCCTAAATTGTGTCCTAAAAATACCGAAAACACCACATGCTTCTCAACAATGAGTGGACTGCAATCTGCTCTTTACAGCAGACGCGTCCACCATTGTCCTGGGCGCTTGGAAAGTGAAAGCGCGCATGGCGCTCTGAATGTTATAGGGCAAGCATTTCGTGAAATAGGACAAACTCATTAAAGGAAATAGTGCTTACAGACTAAATAAAGCATCCCATGTAACAGAAGTAAAAGGGCCAGTCCTCATGGGAGGATACAAATGAAGAAACGGTGGTACTAAGGAGGGACTAACAAGCCTAATAATGAATCAGAAGACAGCATTTACAAAGGACAATGACACATGCCAATGAAAAATATGGGCGGAGAGTGGGCGGGGCTCAAAGTACATACTCCAATACAGCATGGCTCGCAGAGCAGTGCATGCGCTGCCCAGGCTCAACCTAAAAAGCAGATTTAGCTCTGACATTAACATTACAGAAACTTTTGGACATCTGTGAGAAAATGGCTTTTTGTAGGTTCCCTACCCACGTTTAGACTATTAGGCGCTGATGTAATGACTCAGAGTGCACTGAGGCTTGCTAAAGAGACCTCAGTGCCCTGATCCTTAAAAGAGTATGCTTAATTGGCTTATCCCCGATTTGCACAAGTTTACTTACTTAAAAGTCCTTAGTATGTGGTATCAGGGGTATCCAGGGACTATAAGTTGCAGTATCCCTCGTGGACTGCAGCTCTTTTTGGGCTGCCTTCGAGTGTGACAGAATAAAACAGGTCTCCCAGCCTGCCACTACAGATTGCTCGAGGCAGCTTTAGCCTGCTATCTCTACTCTGCCATTAAAACTAATGACTGCCCAGACCTTTCTTATTATTATATATGTCGCCTATAAGGTAGGCATGTCTAAGCATTAGACAAGGTGCTATCTATTAACAAGCATTTGCAATGCAATAGGTCTCACATTTGTGAGAATTTAAGCTATTGGCATGGTAAATAATAATGCCTTTTAGTTATGTTTTAAAAACCGACACGTAAATAAAAGGTATTGTCATTTGCAATGCCAGTAGCTCAAACTCTCACAAATGCGAGACCTATTGCATTGCAAATGCTTGTTCACATTACAATACTTCAGTGCTACATATATTGAATTTTCTTGACACTTTACAGTTCCTGATCAAACAGAGAAACAGTGCGTACAGTGGTTAAATGAAGGTATTCTTCACATTGGCTGACTCAGGTAGAACACTAAGAGAAACATAGGAAGTGTAGAAGGACCAATCATCTGCAATAGAGTGCTCAAATGTACCAGTCAGCAAAACCTACAAATTGTATCACTGTTAAAGATACAATGTACTCTACTGTTCCACTACGTCAGTCTTATTTGTTTTTTTTAAATGTTCACTTGACCCATAGTGTTGTTCTCTACATTAAAATAGCATTCAGCCCTTCACTTAAAAGAATTACTTCTTCAAGACCCACATAGTGAGTGTTTAACTTTAGAAGTGCAGAAATGTCAATAGGACAATATTCTATATTAATCCCAATGATCCAGATTTTCCATTATTGCAGTTTCATCCTCCTTCGGTCATACAACACCACTGGAGAGCTTAGCAAAGGGTTAATTTTGGCCAAGCCCCTCTAGGCATGTCCTTGGCATACTAAACTAGATCCTCATCCTGAGTACTGTGAACCTTGTGGTTAACCATTGCAAAATACTAATACGAGATCTTCCAACACCACTGAGTGCTCTTGCACTCTTACTTATTCAAAACTGGAAATATTTTGCATTACCCTAAGCAAACATAGTCCATGTCGTAAGGGGGGGTTCTGAGTCATGACAGAAGCTTCCCACGCTGTAACAAGTTAATTTATGGGATCTCAAACCCCCTGTTTCAATCAAACTATGGGCTTGGGCGGGTTCTTACTAGGAAATGTGTAGTGTTTCCTCTTGTGCTTCTTCGTTGGTTGGCGAGTTGCTTGTTGAGAGGATATAGAAGAAGTGAATTCTGTTAATTGGGATGGGGCATTTGGGCTGGTGCAGCATTCATGGGGTGGAGGTATCTCCTGACAGATCTCCTTGTGGTAAAGTTACATGCTGACCAACGAACCCATCGCACAGCAGCTTCTTGAGGATATGTGCATTGAGATGCTTACAGTACACCGGGGTGACTGGGAGGTGCTCCTCAGGTGTGCTTGCCCCTGGAGACTGCCAAGTGGATGTTGAAGGTGATTGACCTCTACCCCGGGGCTACTCTGACAGCCATATGACAGCTTACTCTGCAGACTACCCGAAAACCAAACAGTTGCTCTTTTCTACTTTGGTTTACAAGATGAGCCATTCTGGTGCTAAGGGTGCCATAAACCCAAAGGGTTCATGTCTGATTGGGCTAATCTCAGGAGGGTGGGTCTAGTAATGGAGGCGGACGTCCTCGGCCCTGTTAGCACTTCAGAGAAGGCATATAACAGCTCACTGGGACGTGATGGCCGTGATGTGCTAAGATAGTGTTGGAGGTGCTAGGATAAACCCGCCGTTGGGGATGAGATTAACCCACCGTTAGGGCCGTGCGGTCGGATAGCTCACCCTGAGATCCCTAAGGGAAGGGCTTATGCCTTGAGGGTCAAGGATACGGGGACAAGATGATAACTGATTTGCGTGAGATGTGTCAGTACCTGGTGTGGGATCAACAGGTGGCCAGATTCCTAGGGGAATATGGCCACTGGTTTGCAGGGGTGTGCTGGCCCTTGGTGGATGGCCTCGGCTCTGGTGTGGGCTGATCCTCGTCCTTGAGATCACTCTGTCGTGGGGTTGGCATCCCTAGGGCAGAGGCTCATCTATCTGACAGCTCACCTTGTAGTCTATCCGCATGCTGAACACCTGCCCCGCCCACAGCGGCTCCTGACTCAACACCAGGCCGTGGTTGAACTCCTGCACCGTCTGGCTGTGATGTCCGGTTCAAGTTGGACAGGCAGATGAGCATCCTGGTGCGGGGATGCAACTCGGCTGCACCCGCCAACTTCCTTCCACCCACTCGGCGGCAGCGACGCAGGACCTCGCTTATGGCCTTACGGCAGTGCAACATCATCAAACGCTTTATGGCAGAGAGGCACTCTTTTGGTCACTTTACGGCGGTGTGGCGCCATGTCAACTATTTACGATAGGGTGGAGCACCTATCCAAATGCTTTATAACAGCCTGGTATCGCTATGCGTTGTGCCAGAGGAGCGCCTCTCCATCAGACACCATGGCTTTAATTAACAGCCCATCATTAGCCTGCGTTACATGCGCAGAGAGATTCTATAGCCCTGGCGGTAGCTATTTTTGTGTGGGCAATTGGCCTCTAATTCTTAATTCCAAGTTTTAGTATATCAACATCCTGTACCACACATGCCAATATTTTAGCGCAGACAAGTGGGAGATAAAAAAAAAATCATATTTGCAATGCAATAGATCTCGTATTTTAAATGCGAGACCTATGACATTGCGAACAAGCGGTTGCGATTGTCCCGGCAGCTTTGAAAGTGAAAGAGCGCACAGTGCACTGAATGTAAACAAAGCACGTCATCGTGCCTGCTGTAGGACAAACTCAATAAAGAAAATAGTGCTTACAACACTAAAATAACATGTACCATGTAACAACCAAAGTAAAGGGGCCAGTAGCCATGGGAGGTTACAAATGAAGACAAGGCGGTACTAAGGAGAGACTGACAAGCCTATTAAGGAATCAGAAGCCAGTATTTACGAAGGACAAAGACACAAGCCAATGAAAAATATGGGCGGGGAGTGGGCGGGGTGTCTCCTCCGTACTCTACTACAGCATCGCCAGAGCAGTGCATGCGCACTGGCTCAGGTTCGACCTAAAAAGGTAGAACGTGTTTTTATAGGTCCTAACAGTAAAAGCCCCAAATTGTTATTAATACTGTAGAAAGGCTAGCAGCCCTCTTAGCAAGTAGAGGAATACAGGCTGACCACTCAGCAGTTCTAATGTCTGAATGGGACTGCTAAAGTTGGTACCTCAAGATATCAAAAGAATTGTCACATTAAACCCGACTTGAGGGCCCAAGTCGAATTTAATATAATTGTTTAGTAAAAGGCAATGTTAGAAAGTTGTCACTCTGCTGCCCAGGTTTTCTAGTAGCCATTTACGGTTGCGGGCCATGAGACAGTCCTCTGCCCTCCTGGGGAGATACAGGTAAGACTCCTAGCAAAGGACATAATAGAGGCCTGTCATTGGAAGAGGTGTTACCTCTCCATGGCAGGAAGCCAAACAGGGCGAGAGCCTAAAAGGCAGAATTGCAAAGGGGTAGCCATCTTTGAGGGGTAAATGGTGGGCACACACAAGAGGGGCTGCTGTTTTCATATGGCAAACAGGTTGGCGTCTGGGAAAGAGAGGGGGAAACTGTTGCAAAACCAGTTTTTCAGTGGGTGTGTACCTCCCAGGTAGCCACACCTCTAGGGTGGGCTACCAACCTCCACAAACCAAGAGAAGGGTTATTCCTTCTTGGGAGTGGGCAGAATATTGCACTCTGGGATAGCAAGCTGCCACACTTTGCAAGAATTTGTCATCAGGCGGGAGACCTGGTGGTCCATTGGGCAGTAGCCACAGTATCCCCCGATGGCAAGTTGTGG
The DNA here is from genome assembly GCF_964204655.1 of Triturus cristatus. Taxonomy (NCBI): domain Eukaryota; kingdom Metazoa; phylum Chordata; class Amphibia; order Caudata; family Salamandridae; genus Triturus; species Triturus cristatus. The sequence goes on along the minus strand of NC_140579.1, from coordinate 301,959,511 downwards.
GCATGAAAGTGGCACCCCTGCCACCGAGACCTCAGATCACATCTGAACTGGAGAGAGGACCAAAGAAAGACTGCCCTGCTTTTCTCTTAACCCAACAAAGAGTGGCTGCATCAAAGGTTGGACTGCACCTTCTGATCCTTGGGCTAGCAAAGAGAGGACTGTGCCTGTGGTGCTCTGTTCAAGGAAAGTCATCCCTAAGCCCCAGACAAAAGAGGTGACCCCAAAAGTCAGCTGTCTGACTTACTGTTACAGTACCAGGGCCACAAAAGCTTAAGAAGCCACCTTGGCGAGTTGGTAGCCACAATAGCTTGATCGCCACTGACTGCTGAAGCACAACCTGGGAGACCTGGCACTCAAGAGTTGCACCTGGGAGAGTTGTCAGAGTGCAGTTTGGTCTTGGTCGCCCAATATGAACACTGGCCTCAGTTAAAGAGAACCACTGGTCTCACTGTGACTAGACACCAGCAGACCAGTGGCAACTTTTTTTTGGCTGGACTTCGAGGGACATTGACCTCTGTGGCCAAAGTCACCGCTTGTGGATCGAGGTGTGACCGCAGGAAGACCCCCGTTGACTGGATCAACATCCTCTGCATCTTGAGCATCCTGTATCCCTTGCATCGGGACAATTCCATTGATGTCTATGGTAGCTCGCACATAGAGCCTGGAACTGGACTGGAGACTGCTTTGACTGCAAGGTAACTGTCCTTCTTAGACTTACTGGCTCCTGTGACTTGCCTTTTGCCACAGTTGGTCACTCAAAGCGGAGCGTAGTATCTGTACAAAACTTTGTAAAAGTTTTCAAAGTAACCTTTAACAGTGGTAGTAAACAATGCTTGTCTGCATTTTGAGTGAAAACCAGCGATTTACGATTTGCTTGATAATTGATATCTCTAGAACCCTTGGTGGATTTTGCTCATTTGTTGGTCTGCAAATTCATAAAAATAAGATCTATTTTTATAAATTGGTGTTGGAGGTCCTTTGTGTGATGTTTATTTCGTACTCAATTGGTTTGATACTTGCAAATACTTCACACTTGTTCCTTTGGTAAAGTCTGGCTGCCACAGCCACCCAGAGTTGAGCTTAGGTTTTACAAACAAGCCTGACTGGGCCAAAGATGGGTTCAAGAGTTTATTAAATGGTGAGGTCGCACACGCACACCATATTATGAACCACTTTCCTCACAACATCCCTCTCTCCCTTCCTGTATGTATCACTCCAATTTTAAATTAAAAAACACAATTGAAGAATCTCAGAAGTCCCTGTTCCTCCAACACATCTTTACACTCCACAGCCAGAATGCAGGAAAATCAAACCTTTTGGTTTTCATGCATTATCACCATTTAATACTTGGGGACGCCAACCAAGTGTGTTTCCATTACGTTCTGTAGAGCTTTACACTTTTTAAGAAATATTTACTTTTTTGCGTTGACTGGATATTTAGAACACGTCTTAATGAACAAGTTCCTTACCTTCAGTAATACTCATTCTGTTAGGTACTTTATCTAATGTCAGATTCTGCACATGTAGAATATTCCCAGTTGCCAGACTGGATCGGGAAGATCTTTCAACATAGCCTCTGCAAGCAAGTAGGTGGAGTCCTGCAGCTCTGCGCTCCATCCTGGAAGTGACGACTTGGAGCTGCATATAGGCAACACCCAGGCACGCTGATGTCATTTTCTTTCTGCACCTCATCCAAGGAGTCCTTTGTGCCAGTGTGCAGATCTTTAATGTGGGACCTTTTTGAACAGAGACGAGTGCATTCCTGTAGTAATGTTCATTATTTATGTAGCGTACCCCCAGATTTTTGCTTTGACTGTTTTTGCTAGCTCTAGAACTCTGTGCACTTTACCCCTGCTTACCAGGGGTGAAGTGTCCGTACTCCTCCTTGCAACACAATGAAATTATTATACTCCAAACGTGTATATTTAACTTGCATATTCAGGCCTAGGAAAATCATAAACATTTTAATAGACCAGTAGGTCTAGTAACTTGAATAATATACTTGGCCTAACTGTACTGTACTTGACCCATAAACTGGTCTCAAATTGTGTGATCCTAGTCAAATGTTTTATTTAATTGGCGCCGCCTTTTTATTCAATATAACATAAGAAAGCACCTTCAAATATGCGAGTTCAGCATATCGGCTGTACCAAAAAAAACTTTTTAAATTTAACAGACTAAACATTTGCTCCATGTATAATAAGAGTGGTCAACCCGCTAAAATATGCGATTCATGGCCTTGTAAAACCCTCAACCGAACAGGGGTCAAGCTGACTTCCAGAAACGTGGGGAGGCGCGAAGTCGATCCCGGCTCCGCAGAACCGTGCTTAGAGCATTGGTGCTCCTTACCTCATTTGTCAACGGACAACAGCAAAGGCGTGTGCCTCTGCCCCGAGTGTCCTTTGACCATGAGTGAGAGAAAGAGGACTTGGGGCTCGGAGGGGGGGGGGGGGTCCCTTGACCTCCTCTTCTACGAACGGGATCGGGATCTCCTAGAGTCTCGCTGGCCCATGTCGACTGCTTGGCTGCAAGGCGCTTCAAAATTCGCTCCCACAAGGCCTTCGGAACCATGGTCCAACAGTCCAAGCACGACTTTGTGTCATGGTTGCGCTCAAGATACTAGAGGAAGACGAGGTGGGGGTTGGTTACTAACATGGCACGGTGAAAGGCACCACACGGTTTAAACCTTGTCCTTCTAGAAGACATACCTAAACACACAGAAAAGTGAGCACTCTGCCTGATAGGGATCACGTTTTGACCCTTAATATTCATGCTTAGTAAGGATTATGTTACTTACCCTGTAAGCATCTGTTCTTGGTATGTAGTTAACCACTGCCTAGGGAGAGGGACTGCTTTATAATCTATGCAAAGCACGTGTATCTTTAGAACACATGCCTAAAACGGATTATGTTATTTACACTGTAAGCATCTGTTCTTGGCATGTTGTGCTATAGAGTTGCATGCTTAGCAAAAGTACAACATCTAGTTGTGCGGTCGGATGATTACAAGTTGTTTTTGTCCCAAGAAGTTTACTTCGAGTCACAAGTCTGTGTGACTCCTTCTTTTGGGAATAATGCGCATGGTCATCAACGCCATCTTCAGATTGTTTTGCCATGGGTAGGTAATAATGTAAGAATGCTGTGTATGTAAGCATTGATATGTCCTTGCGTTAGTATGAAATAAAGTGTATGAACTGAATCCTACACAAGAGTTGGGGGGGGAGGAGGAATGGCACATGTGAATCTAGAGCACTACATACCAAGAACAGATGCTTACAGGGTAAGGAACATAATCCGTTCGAGGCATGTGTGCTGTAGATACACATGCTTTGCCTAGGCTATAAAGCAGTCCCTCTCCTTAAACACTGCTTGATTTGTGGTGGTTGCAGTTGTCTGAATAGAGTTTTAAGTACTGCCTGACCAACATTGGCTTGTAAGGAGTGCAAACATATCAACACAATATTGTTTTGTGAAGGTGAGTGGAGTAGAACATGCTGCTGCTTTGCAGATATCAGCAATAGAAATGTTCCCTACAAAAGCAGTAGAAGCTCCAATTTTTTTAGTGGAGTGTGCTTTGGGTGGAACGGGTAACAGTTGTTTAGCCTTTGCATAGCATGTCTGTATGCATTTAACTATCCATCATGAAATGCCTGATTTAGAAATTACTTTTCCTAAACGAGGAGGTGCAAAGGCAACAAACAATTGTTTTGTTTTTCTGAATGAATTAGTCCTGTCGAAGTTATACATTAATGCCCTTTTTACATCAAAAGTGTGTAATGCCCCTTCTGCAACTGTATCTGGGTGTGGGAAAAACACAGGTAAATGAATGGATTGATTAATATGGAAATTACTTTTGGTAGAAATTTAGGATTAGTTCTAAGCACAACCCTGTCCCTGTGTAGTTGAAAGAAAGGCTCTTCTAGGGTTAACGCTTGAATTTCACTTCTAAGAGAAGTAATAGCAATTAAAAAGGCAAATTTCCCTGAAAGATATTGCAATTTAGAAGAATGTAATGGTTCGAAAGGAGGACATATTAATCTTGTTAGGACAAGTTTTAATTTCCATGCCAGGAAGGTGGAAGTCTAGGAGGAATTATTCTTTTAAGTACCTCCATAAACGCTTTCTATAACAGGAATTTTAAACACCGATATGTGTTGTCTATTTTGCGAGTATGCTGCAATAGATGCAAGATGTAATCTTATAAAAGTATATGCTAATTCTGCAGTTTGTAAATGCAATAGGTATAAAATAAGTGTTTGTACTTTTACCTGGAGAGGGATAACGTTTTGTTTATGACAGAACATAACAAAGTGTTTCCATTTTGCTGCATAACCTTGGCTTGTAGTTGGTTTAAGAGCTTCTTTAAGAATGTTCATACAGTCTTGGAGGCAAATGTAAGTATCCAAACTTTAAGACTTCAAGAGCCAAATTGCAAGATTAATATATTTGGGATTGGGATGTCTTAATGTTCCATGGTTCTGCATGAGATGGTCTGGGTTCAGGTGAAGCTTTATGTGCGAGACTAGCGATAGTTCCATGAGTTTTGAGAACCATATTTGTGGAGCCCATGTGAGAGCTATTAGTATCATGGTGAGAGATGTTTGTCTGAGTTTCCTGACCACTAACAGAAGTAGTGGGAGAGGTGGAAAAGTGTACGTAAATATCCCTGACCAGTTCATCCATGGAGTATTTCCCTTGGATGGATGGTGATGATATCCGCTTGCGAAGAGTGGGTAGTTCACGTTTTCTTTTGTTGCAAATAGGTCTATCTCTGGGAAACCCCACTTGTGAAAATATGGTTAAAGAACATTGGGGTGAATCGCCCATTTGGGGACTTGTTATTTGGATCTGCTCAGAAAGTCCGCAATCTGATTGCTTGTCCCTGGGACATGTTCTGCTAACAGATGAATGTTGTGGTGTAATGCTAACTTCTATATTTTCTGAGCTAAAGTGAGTTAATTGTAGAGAGTGTGCCCCCACCCCCGTTTTTGTAAACAATAAGGACAACTTTATGCTATAGGTGAGTTAGGAAGGTTTTGATCACTAGATGAAGAGCTTGCAGCTCTAGGTGATTAAAATTGAGATTCTTGTGTTTGGAATCCCATAGTCCCTGAATAGTAAGGTTGTAGAGATGTGCTCCCCATCCTGTTAGGGAAGCATCTGTTGTTAGAATTATTTGGGGAACTGGGTTTTGAAATGTCCGCCCCTTGGATAGATTTTGTGGATTCCACCATTGCAGACAGTGATATGTGCGGCTGTTTACGAACGCTAGATTGTGAAGTTGACCCAGTGACTGAGTCCATTGTGAGAGAGACATTGCTGTAGAGGTCTTATATTGAGTCTGGCATGTGGGACTATGTAAAGACAAGATGCAATCATGCGTAGAAGTCTGAGAAATGTTTTGTCTGGAATTTGAGTTCCTGTTTGAAAGTGCTGAATTAATGTATGTTGCATATTCTGTCTATGTTTGGGGATGCTAATGCTAGATTTGTGTTGAGCATGTCCCCTAGAAATGCTTGAGTTGTAGCTGTCTGATTTTTGTAGGTTGACGGTGTACCCTAGTTGATGTAGTAAATATAGGGTAGTTTGAGTGTTTTATTTATAAAGTGTGAATGTATTTGCTTTGATTAACCCGTCGCCTAGATAAGGGAAGGCATGAATGTTTTCTCTGCGCAGATGTACTACCACAACTTCTAAACATTTTGTGAATACTCTTGATGCTGTAGTGATCCCAAAGGGAAGAACTTTGAACTGATAATGTTTTCCCTGAAATTGAAATCTAAGGTATTTTCTGTGTGCAGGATGAAATGGTATATGGAAACAGGCATCCTTTAGATCTAAGGTTGCCATGAAGTATCCTTTTAGTAGTAAAGAGATGATCTCTTGAAGAGTGACCATGTGGAAATGTTCTGATATTATGAAATGATTTAATGGTCTGAGATCTATAATGGGCCTGAGGGATCCATCTTTTTTGGAAATAAGGAAGTATAGTGAATATACCCCTGTTCTCTGAAATTGTGGTGGAACTGGTTCTATTGCTCCTTTTTGCCACAGATCTGTTAGGACAACTATACTTCCTAATTCCCCAAAAAAGACAGATCCCTCAGGCCCCTTCTAGATCATTGCATAATATCAGAACATTTCCACAAGGCCACTCTACAGGAGATCATCCATACAGTTGTTTTGTTGTTGAGGTTTATCAATGAGTTTAATATTATGAACCAGTAAACCAATAAAACAAAATTGGTATATGAAAACAGGTATCCTTTAGATTTAAGATTGCCATGTGGTCTCCTGTTTGTGGTAAAGGGATGGGATAAACCAGTGAACCAGTAAAGGGACGAACCAACGGTATCTGTGGAAGCTGTCCTTGCCCCTTGTTAGTAACTGGACCTCCGAAAGGAACATCTATAGGTGTTGGTTTGTAGAACTCCCATTGATTTTGCTACCTCAGTGCCCTTTTTCATTTTCTCAAGGACTGTGTCCACTTGAGGGCCGAAGAGATGTTCCCTATCAAATGGAAGATTTAATATGGTTTGTTGTATCTCAGGTTTGAAACCTGATACCCTTAACCATGTATGTCTTCCTATTAGGACACTGGTATTTATACTTCTAGCAGCAGTGTTAGGTGCATTTACTGCACACTTAATGGAATTGTTGGTGATACGTTTGCCTTCATTGACAATCTCTAGACCTCTTTTCTGTGCTCTTCTGGGAGGTGTTGGCGAAGGCCCTCTATTTTGTCCCAGTGGGCCCTGTCATATCTTGCGAGTAACGCTTGACTATTGGCTATACGCCAATGATTAGTTGCTTGTGCTGCAGCTCTTCTACCAGAGGTACCCATAAGTTTGTACTCCTTTTCTGGTGGTGGTGCTTCTCCTGTTGTTTGGGAATTAGTTATTTTCCTATCATTGGATACCTCTGAAGAGTCAGAGGTTAATTGACCTCGAATTAAAATGGGGTCTGATGGTGGTGGTTTGTTTTTCTTATCAATGAGAAGAGTAATTTATTCTTGGTTTGACCGGTTGTTTAAAAATTTCATTTGCATGAAATTTCATACCCTTTAGAAGTGGTAAATATGGTGTCCCTCTTTGTGTAGTAGACAAAGTCTCAAAGAGGAAATCCTCTTCTATTGAGTCCTTTTATAAAGGCACCTGATGAAAAGTGGCTGCTCTAGCTAAGAGATCCTGATAAGCTGATGCATCATCAGGTGGTGATGAACGGCTAGGATAGAAATCAGGATCCGTGTCAACATGAGGGTCAATATTATATTCCTCCCAAGGAACCCCTGGTTGTGTGTCATCTGGGGTGTCCTGATCATCCTCCATTGTTGATTGAGGAGACATGTTACCTGACTCTGATAATTCTGGTGAGTGAGGTGGCAGAGTGGGTGGTGGAGGAGTTGATTGTGGTACAGGAGAAGTAGGAATTTAAAAGTGCAATGGACTAGTTGCAGCATCCTTTCTCTTCTTCTTTATGGGTTGAACAGGAATGTCCAAAGAATCCTCAAAATTAAACTGCTTCTTAGGATTATGTTGTTTCGGTGGCTGTACCATCATTTTATTTGTTTCAGGCTAAATTTGAAGTGTTTTCTGTTTCGGGTCAAGCTTTTGATGAAATTGCTCGAGGACTGGCTCTGGGGGAAAATTCTGACCAAAAACAAAGCATTTTGGTGGTGGAAGCTTTGTCTTTGATGGAGGAAGGTTGGATTCTGAAATAACAAGTCATTTTTTTTCGGTGCTGAGACCGAAGAGTGAGGTGTTCTGGTATTGGATGGAAGGGATATCGAGGCCCCTGCTGGAGGCCAAACTTTCAAAGCCGAGCAGGAGGGCAAAGCATCCGAGTCATGTTTTCGGGACGCGCCATGACTAGTGTGCAGTGCGGCCCGTGAGCAGTTTTCTCAGTGGAAGCTGGGGAGTCTAAACCTACTTGTGACACTAGAACCTGCTCTAATTGTGGAACCATCATACCTCTGTATTGCCCTAAGCCGACTAATACTACGCAGACCTGGATTAAAGCAAAGACAGGAGGAATGAATCTTTTTAAATGTCTTCTATTAAATGCTAGCTCTCTTGTTAAACACAGCACGGAATGTGCCCACCTAATTGAAAATGAAGAGATTAAGATTGCTTTTATAACGGAGTCATGGACAGATGAGGCCTCTGGTCCAGATGTTGTGAAAGCCACACCCCCAGGTTATATTTGCCACACACTTAATAGACAAAACAAGAAGGGTGGTGGACTAGCAATAATCTATCAAGATTCCATAAACGTGACCTTTTATAGTTCAACTAACTCAGAGTGCGAAGCTTTAGATTTTTGTTTCTATCTTTCGCACCAATACATGTTCAAAGGTACCCTGGTGTACAGGCCTCCTGGCCCTAAATCCCGGTTTATAACACAGGCCAGCAGCTGGGTGGAAAATGAACTAGGTACAAGCTCCTATTCGATACTAGGGGACTTCAATTTCCACCTAGAAGCCGAGGACGATCCTGATACGAATAACCTCATTGACCTCATGAATACGATTGACCTAAAACAAATAGTCCTTGGAGCCACACACATGGCAGGCCATACCCTAGATGGCATATTTTCCAATAATGCCCATGTCACTTTCACTGACATACTTCCTGTGACCTGGTCGGACCACAAGGCAGTGAAATTCATAGTATCACCCCCAACGCAAGGGACCAATAATACTACGGCTAAACACACGGTGTATCGATCATGGAAAAAAGTGAAGGCTGACGATTTAAACAACCGTCTTTTAAACACCTTCCCCCCTATTCCCTTAGACTTGGACGAAGCAGCTCTGAATTACTCCAGTTGGTTAGACTCAGCATGTAACGAATTGGCTCCTAAGAAATTCCGTCATAATTTTAGAATTCGACCGTCTTCTCCCTGGTACTCACAAGAGCTAAGAGAGAAAAAACTCTGTTGCAAATACCTAGAAAGAACATGGCGAAGAAAATATGACGTACATGACAAAAAACTATACAAAATCAGTCTGAACCAATATAAACAACTGCTTCATAAAACCAAACAAGAGTATTTTGCCACTAAGATTAATGAGGCAAGAAACTCAATTAAAGAACTCTTTAAAACGGTCACAGTTCTAGCACACCCCGTTTCTCCCCCCATAGAAGCAAGCCAAGAACTCTGTGACAAAATAGCCATTTTTTTCTCTGAGAAGGTTGAAGCTATCTTTTCTACTTTCTCACACTCCCCAAATGTCACATCCTCATCAGGGTTGGCAGAAATAAATAGTTTAAATAGCTATGAGGCTCAGCTCCACAATTTTGCGCCTGTTTCAGTTCTCGAGGTTCAAAAACTCTTGGAGGAAACCAGATCAGGTTCTCCTATGGACCCCTGCCCCTTATCAGTACTGAAGCTGGCTCCTGAACTTGTATCTGCAGTCCTAACTACCATTATTAACATAATGTTTGCAAATGGCTATTTCCCCAAGACATGGAAATCAGCATCTATCCTTCCTCTCCTGAAAAAAACACACCTGGATCCCAACGAACCAAATAATTTTAGACCTATATCCAGGCTTTCTCTACCTGCAAAAATAGCTGAAAAAATTATGAATACACAGCTCAGTAGATTCCTGGAAGAAGGCCAGGTATTAGATCCCACACAGTATGGTTTCCGAGGGGGACATAGCACTGAATCAGCGCTTCTCAACCGAGGAAATCAGAGTTATACTAGATCAAGGAGGAAAGGCAGCAATGATCATGTTAGACCTTTCCGCTGCCTTTGATACGGTCCATCATGGATTATTGATGGACCGGCTACATGATATTGCAGTTAAAGGGAAAGCATGGAATTTGATTAAGTCCTTCCTAGCTGATAGAATACAAGCGGTCACGCTGGGGGACTTCACTGCCAAGTCTTTTTCCCTTCCCTGTGGGGTTCCACAGGGATCATCCATTAGTCCCACTCTTTTTAATATTTATGTAAAACACCTGGCCCCTCTGGTAGAATCCTTCGGGTTCTACCTTACTTCTTACGCGGACGACACTCAGATTGTGGTTTCTATACTCCCCGGAGGTCATCCGAACATAGCATCAGAATTTAAGGATTGTATGATGGCAATAGGCAGCTGGATGGCCCAGAACTGCCTCAAGCTAAACACCAACACAACCGAGGTGGTGCTCTTTGGAAATGATCCAAGTTTCTGGACACCAATATGGTGACCAGAATCACTGGGCCCCCTGCCAACACCTTGCAGAAAAGTAAAAAACTTAGGAATCATCATCGACAATAAACTTTCTTTTAAAGACCAAGTCAATGCAGTAGTCTCTGCCACTTCGCACACTTTGCGGTCCTGTAAAAAGATCTTGCCTCTACTACCCAAAGAGTCTCAAAGGATAGTTATCTCTGCCCTGGCGTTATCAAAACTGGACTATTGTAATAGTCTTTACTTAAATATTCTGGAGGGATTACAGAGAAAACTACAGCTACTGCAAAATGCAGCGGCCAGATTGATCTCTGGGATCACTAAATATGCTTCAATCTCGGCTGAGGTTATAAAGCTTCACTGGCTACCAGTAAATAAACGGGTGTTGTTTAAGGCCATGTGCATTACGCACAGGGCCTTATACAGAAATGGACCCCTCCATCTGATAAAGCACATTAAATGGTACACACCCGGAAGAAGGCTGCGGTCCTCTGAGGCAAAACTAGTTTCAGTCCCAAGGGTAAAAAAAGCGAATTGGGGCGGACGAAGCTTCTTAGTAAAAGCAACCAAGGCATGGAACTTACTGCCACCATACCTTAGACATATTACTAACCATCTGGAATTTAGGAAGGCACTCAAGACTAGACTTTTCACACTTTAAGTCTTTCACCCTCCCGGTCCCGGACCAAGGATGGACTCCTTTTCAACAGCGCCAGGACACCTTCGGGTATTAGTCGCGCTCTATAAAAATTAATAACATAACATAACATAACATGTGGTTTTTGGAGCAGGGGTAGAAGTACTCATGGTACATTATTTTTGTGCTGACTGAAGAGTAGCCGAGTCTTCTTCTGACTGAGATGCAGAGTCATGTATGCTAAGTGATTACTCCTGTGCCGCTGACGCGTCTTCTTCCTCATCTTGCCGACCGAGGATATTGAGGACATCGTCCATTTGCTGGGGCTGCATTTCTTGTAGTCTAGTCCTTCAATCTCGAAGAGTCTCTTTAGACCAGAAAGACTTACAGTCCTCACAAGTGTCTTCTTGATGTTCAGGCGAGAGACATAGGTCACAAAAAGGATGTTGGTCTGTGTGAGGGTATTTGGTGTGGCACTTCGGACAGAAACAGCACGGTCTGCAGTCCATTAGCACGTCATTCTCGATCTCGTTGGAAATAGAGAAGTGTTGCCCAGCTGGACTTGGCCCGTAGGCCAAAGGAACAAATCAAAATCTGGATTCGAAGTCTAAATATGAGAGGTCTATGATACTGATCGATACAATACTGTCGAGATATATATCGGACCGAAGGAGACTCGAATGGGAGCGCGAGATACTACATCCAAACCCTTTGGCAGAAAAAAACAATCTGAAGATGGCGTCAATGACAATGTGCAGTATTTCCAAATAGAGGAGTCACACAGCCTCGTAACTCGAAGAATACTTCTTGAGACATAAACAACTTGTAATTATCCGAGCCCAACACTAGATGGCAGACTTATACTAAGCATGTGTATCTACAGCACACATGCCTCGAAGTACAAGTTACTTACCTTCGGTAACAATGTGTCTGTAAGAGACATAGGTTAGTTGTAGATTCCTTACCTTAGAACTTCCCCCATGGGTCAGACTGGATCTGGAGATTTTTCTTAGCAGTACTCCTGCGCGTCGGTAGGTGGCATTAGTCGACTCCGTGTCCGTCATCGGCGTCGTGGTCGCAAGGATGACGTCGCAGTGCCTACTTAGACGCCGTCCCTTCACGCTGATATCAGTTCTGACATGACTTTCTACGCCAGTAGCACAGAGCCATGAAAGACACTGACCACTGCTGCACCACAACTAGGGCCCTGTAAGGGAGTCCCTATTCCTAGAAGTCAGTTCGCAGAGCGGGGAGGATGGATGGGGCAGTAAGGAATCGACAACTAACCAATGTTTCTTACAGATACATCGTTACCGAAGGTAAGTAGCTTGTTCATCTGAAAGAGACAGTTAGTTGTAGATTCCTTACCTTCGGATAGATACACCAGCAATACCATCCCCGGAGGAGGGTCTGCAAACCGAGTTCAGATTAAAAAAAGTCCTGGAGGACCGAAGGGGCAAAAAAGCTGCCCCTCCGAACTTGACTGTCCAGGCAGTAATGTCTGGTGAAAGTGTGCAGAGATGCCCACGTTGCCGCCTGGCAGATATCAAGAAGTGGGACTCCACGTGCCAATGCAGTGGTTGTTGCCGTAGCCCTATTGGAATGAGCACGCAGCCCCACTGAAGGATCCTTCTTCGCTAAAGCGTAGCAGATCTTTATGCAAAGGACAACCCATCAAGAGATGGTACGTTTTTGAACAGCTCAGCCTTTCTTGGCACCCGCATATCCAATAAAGAGTTGATCATCCACCCGGAAATCTTTGGTGCCGCCAAGGCAGAATGACAGTGCACGTTTAGGGTCCAGACGGTGGAGTCTCTCCTCCTCCTTAGATGGGTGCGGAGGTGGGAAAAAAATGGCCAGGTGATAGATTGTCCTACATGAAATGGTGTAACCACTTTAGGAAGGATACAAGGCTTTGTGCTAAGCACCACTTCGTCTGGATGCACAGAGAAGAACGGGAGCTTGGAAGACAAAGCTTTCACCTCCTCTGGACACTGAGGCAGCACCTGCACAACCGTATCCAAGATGGTAAAGGGAGTATCGGTCCAAGAGGCATGCAGTATTCACAGATGGCAGTGCCAAGCTGGAGTAAGAGAACATACACTTCCCAAGATGGTCTAGCTTCTTGGATTCCCTATCTGGAGGGGCAGAAGGCAATACGCCCTTTGAAGAAGAGGCTCGGACCACCAAGCTCTCGGGGGATAGGTGTAGGGTTAGGAACACTGGGTCGCCCAGGTCCGGGCAGTGGCGGCGGACAATTGTCCTCTCCACAGGAGCCCCTGTGCTGGGCTTCGACCAGGTGCCCAGGAGGACATCAGTGAGGGCTTTGTTAAATGGCAATAGGGATTCAGAAGTGGACGCCATAGGTTGAAGCACCTCTGTCAGGAGGTTAGTCCTGACCACCACCAAAGGGAGCTCAAGGCCCAAGACCTCAGCTGCCCTTCTCATCATCACAGCATAGAACGCACCTTCCTCCGTAAGGGGGGAAAGCAAACCAGTGTCCAGACCACTAGAGTCGGGCTGCCCAGAGACGAGGTGGGCAGGGGAAGCTCCGACTTCCGGAAATAGGGGGAGGCGCAGAGTTGTCCCTGAATCAGGCACCGGAGACATAGACTTTGAGCGACAACGCTCCGAATCCCGCCTTGCGTCAGCCGATCGACGCAGAGAAAGTGAAGAGAGCTTGTGCTTCTTTGCCTTCTTCTTTAGTTTGGACTTACCCGATGACCTCGATAACTTGGAGCGCGATGAGGAGTCGGGGCTCTGCGAACGGCCTCGAGACCTTCCTCTCGAACATGACTGGGAATGACGTGGAGCCGACCGCCTGGCCTCCAACAACTTTCAGGACCACTCCTGCAAAGTCTTTGGATGCATGGCGCGGCAGTTGGAGAACAACTTCGGGTCGTGGTCGTTCTCCAGACACCACAAGCACACGAGGTGCAGGTCCGTCACTGACATCATCTTACGGCAGGATCCGCGAGGCTTGAAACCGGTCTGACATTGGGACATCCCTCACGCACCAGGAGTCGATAGACTTGAAAAGAAGTCAACAAAACATCGCAAAAATGGCTAAGGGGTAGCTCTCTTCGGATCGGCGCTAGGCTGGTGCAGAAAAAGAAAGAACTGACGTCAGCACGCAGGGGCGGCGTCTAAGTAGGCACTGTGACATCATTCCAGCGACTACAATGCCAACGACGGAAACGCAGTCGACTGATGCCACCTATCCGAGCGCAAGGGTACTTCTAAGAAAAATCTCTGGATCCAGTCTGACGCCTATGGGAAATTCTAAGGTAAGGAATCTATAACCAACTGTCTCTTTCAGATCATAGCATATCTCACAATTCTGGCTAGAATTGTGGCACGCCACAGAACCACTTGTAGTTTATTATTGTATACCTAGGTTCTGAGGGACATAGGGCAACCCCCTTCTATTTAATATTCCTTGTGATGGATGGCAGAAAAGTTTCAGCGCCAAGCGTAAAGCCCTCAACTGCAGCAGACTGATGTGAAAGTGGGTCTCTGCCGAGGTCCTCTGATCTCCACTTCTACCAGATGACCTCCCCAACTCCGCAAAGACACATTTGTCACCACCTAGAAATGGACAGTGGGCTAAAGAATCCTAACGCAACACCAAGTTAGAAAATTTTGACCAATAAAGTCACAAAAGTTGTATCAACAAAACTCAATGTGTGCAGATTTCCAAAAGCACCATCTGTCCAAGGGTGCTTCCTGTAAACAGGAACAACAAGGGCAAACAATAGATCAGAACTGCACCACCATCTTTGGTATATATGTGTAAAAACTAAAATGTCCATAAAATCCTGGTCAAATCAATTTGGCATGGGAGAAGTAAAAGGTCCCAATGGTTGGTAAATAATTTCTTTATTTTCAATCAAGCACCACCAGCCAACGCGTTTCGTCCTAATCTAGTAGGACTTCTTCAGGGTAATTGTAATCATGTAACCTCAAATAACCTCAAAGATGACCATCCAATGACAGCAAAAATCATACATTTCTTTAAATGAGACGTCCAATGCCATATAGATTTTTTATGTTTTGAACCTTGGGTATTTTGCCAATAGTTCCCAGTGAGATATTATTTTGAACTGTGAAAAGGGGAAAATACAGCATACACCCCAACACGTAGACAAAGCACGTGTTTGTGGATATTATCCACCCAGGCAGAGATCTCGTAGCAATAGCGTAGCGCGGCGTCTTCGTGTACTCCACAATTTTGTACTACCAAGGATGGGGGTGCAGTTCTGATCTATTGTTTGCACATCTGTCACCACCATCTACTCTGGGTAGGGTAGGGAGAAGGGTAGGGAGAGTGGTCTACCGTTGGTCAAATTGTGGTCCAGCAGCCACCACTGCAGATCTTTTGCAGTCTCCTCCGAAACCTGGAGTCTGACGGATTCCCTTAGTGCTTGGCCAACTGAGACTACAGATCCCACTGCAGAGTCTGCATATGTTATCTCTCATGATTGACAGGACGATGTAGGCGGCCAGTAGATCAAGAAGCCTCAGAGTCATCCTCATTGAGACCCAGGACAAAAGCTGAAACATCGGGGCCATAGCCTGAATGTCCTAGACGAGTTGTTCTGGTGGAAAGACTCAAAAGTACATTGTATCCAGGATGGCTCAGATGAAAGGGAACCTCTGCAAAGTAATTAGGTGTGCGTTTGGCACAATGATTGTGAGCCCAAACAATGTAAGGAGGTTCACTATCGTCTGGAGGTCGTCCACGATTGACCGTGGCGAGCCTGCCATCAACAGCCAGTCATCACAGTAGGCGAAAACAAGGACTGTGACGTATGAAGGTACACTGTGACCACCTCTATCACCTTTCTGAACACCCAAGGGGCAGTGGTGAGGCCAAAGTGGAATTCGTCAAACTGAAAATACTGTGGCCTACTTTAAACCACTGGTAGCACCGGTGGGCCTGCAGGACTAGGTAAGGAAATAGGTGTCCTGCAGGTCAAACATCCAGTATTTTGGATCCAGGGCAGATAGAACCTGGGCTATCATGAGCATCCTGAATTTGTCCTTCAACAGGAAGCAGTTGAGGGGTCTAAGATAAAAAATATGGAGCTGACCACTGCCATTTTCCGGCACAAGGAAATAGCATGAGTAACATCCAGTTCTGATCTCTGGGGCAGCGATCATCTCTATGGCTGCTTTCTCCAAAACAGCCTGAACTTCTTGTTGTAAAATGGACAAATGGTCCTCTGAAAACAACTATGAGGTAGGTGTAAGAGGTAATGAGACAGAAAGGAATGGCATGGATAGCCCCGCTGACTAGCTGCAGGACCCACCTGTCGGATGCTATGGCTTGCCACCCATAGAGAAAATGAGTGATCCTGCCTCACACAGGTTGTTTGCGTGCCACTAAGGACAAACTTCAGTAGGTTTGAGGCTGATGCCAGAGGAGCTGGGTTTGGTAAGTGTGGTGCACCTTCTTGCCTGGACACTGCCAGATCCCCTACCCTGACAGGTCTTGGGTGCCTGTTGTAGAGGTGGTGGGCCTTGGAGCCTCTACTAATGCCTCAAGAGGGGCAAAAGTGTTGAGGATACTGCTTTGTGTGTACTGAAAGACAGAGACAGTGGGAGTGGGAAGTAGGTCAATTCTGTATAAAGGACTTGAGGGCAGAGTCGGGATTCTCACCATAAAGCAGAGCTTCTTTAAAAGGCATATCTACGACTGGCACCTTAATGTCACCTGAGAAAACCTGTGGATCTCATTTCCGCATGGGACTGGAAAACTACGCAAGTGCCAACTGCTCTGCCTTAGCAACTGTTATGTACAGGCCTGACATACTACGCTGCAACTAGGCCATCTTGAATGGTCTGTGCCAAATTGGCGCAAAATTCTTCTGGACCTGCTGGTTAGATCTCAGCGACCGAGTCCCATAATGCTTGAGACTATCTTGCCAGTAAACAGCTAGTGTTGATGGACTTGTGGGTGAGGCTGGCACAATGCCTTCCAAAATGCCATAATTCTTTTAGACTCTGTCCAGGAATGTAGAGGGAAACAAATTTAGGTTAACCCTGCTAGTAGAAGCCAAAACAACCAGCCTATCAAGAGTAGGAGGGTGTGTCAAAAAGGGAGTGTCACTTGGAGCGGGTCTGTGGCAACGTGTCACTTGTCTGTTTACAGGTGGCCAAGCACAGCTTTTGGTCAAAGTACCCATGAAAGTGTCTGTCAGTGCCTCGTTGAATGGCAGTTGGGGTTTCTCCACCTTGTATCACTTCAATGAAGCCATTAGTTTACATTAAAGGATGTATCCAAACTTCGGCCACTCATCTGATGACAATGTCGAATGAAGCACACTCTCCCATGGAAGGACCAGGGGGAAAGAATAGCCCTACATTAGGGGGCAGTATCCACCCGACTAGCTCCAGCAGACCCATATAAACATTGTCATTACCACGCTATGGGGAAAATTCGGCCCGACCATCACCGACAAAAGCTAGTTGGCTCTGGTCACAGTCCGATCCGAAAAGTTGTTGGAGTACTGCGCATAGGGAAAGGCCGTGTCTTATCAGAATCAGAATTTATGTGGGCCTGGCGTGTAGGAACTGAATTAGAGTATGGATTTGGCCAAGGACAAGACAGATTCAGTTGGCAGTGTGTCAGGGTTCACGGGAGGTTTCCTCCGCGTAATTCGGAACCCACCACTGTTAATACCATCTTCTCGGTTAAACCGAGTGATGGAATTCATGGGGCTCTCAGTTGGCGTATTTGTTGGCGCCGCTGGATTTCCAATATGGCCGCTGACGCATTCATGGGTCAGCGTTCTAGTCTTTATTGAATTCTAACGCAGCAGGTGAGGCGCGCCTGTCAACGTTCTCGAGCGCACTTCACCAGAGAAATTATCGAGGCAACACTTACCTCACCGTCGTGGAAGTTAGGGTAGGTCGCGTCGAGGATTTTCGTCGTGTTAATCTTCGACGGTCACCATACATACTCAGGTTAGTGTATCTTGATTTGTAACTAGAAAAGTATGAAGAATCTCTTCCTGACAGAAAGTAGGGAAGTCCGAATTCTAGTTAAGAAGGACAATGAGTAGTTCGGAGTCCGCTGACAATTCTGAGTATATTCTGCAGGTGGAATAAGACTCTCTCAGAGAATTCATAGATTAAACCAGAACAACGCGAACCCAACCTCGCACTGTCCTTGTTTAATTCATTTTGGGTCAAAAGACAGATAGTGCATTCAGCCTTGGAGCTTCCGAGTAGTCTACCATAGTATCTAAGTAGTGAACAGTACCTCAGACATTACAGAGAATTAGGTTACAAAACTAGGAAGTCCATTTACGCCTAGCTTACAGTTATCTCCTCCTGAATGCTGAAGTTCAACGATAAAAGTACAATATGCTCACGGCTAGAAGATGAAGTAAGTTAACAGTTACATAGCAACAGTGTAGTTATACATGACAGATAAGATTCACGATACTCACCTTTTAATTCTATTTCCAAGACCCGACCCCACCTTCACTCCTGTAAGAAAAGAAGAAGAAGAAAGGGTTAGCAAGAGCCAGAGCAAGTCAGTTGTTACACACTCAAGCAACTGAGAAATAGAAGAGAGGTTTGGCCCTGAATACCTCCTGGTAAGACAAGCTAATTTATTACCTCATATACAGTAAGTTAAGGCTTAAAGAATTGAGTAGTGAACAAATGTTAATTGTTGCAGAATCGTTTCTCTACAACGACGAAGATATCCAGGGCTGTCTCTTCTCTGTCCAATTCCCCTTTCCCCCGTTGACACTTACCCGTTGAGAGGTATACATATTTTCGCGGGAACGTTCCGATGGGGGCATTGGGAAATTAGCATCATTCTGCTCCCGTGTTAGTTGAAGACTGTAAACGCACCTGACAGAGTGAAGTGCCCACGTTGTCATCAACACCTGAGCAGAATGGCGGAAGGGTTAGATCTAAAAAATTTGAGTGAAATACTTGGAAATATACAAAGGGATCTAGGAGCTGTTAGAGAGGAGAATCAAATCTTAAGACAGGAAATACTGGGTATTAAGGGAAGGGAGACCATTTCTGGAACAAGTGTAAAATCCACAACTTTTGAAACTCTAGGACAAAACATAAGTTCTAGCTCTGTACCCTTGGGTACCACTCAGGTTGTGCACTCCTTGTCCCCAGTAATTCCCCTTGCTCCTCCGGAGCGATTTAATGGAGACACCCAAAAGGCCCAGATTTTTCTGACTCAGTGCTCCCTACATTTTATGTGCCGACCTGCGATTTTCCCTGATGCTCAATCTCGGGTAGCGTTCATTCTATCTTATCTTAGTGGGGACGCTGCCTCCTGGTCGATGCCCTTAGTAACACAAGATGATCCAATTCTTTACAATCTCGAAGACTTTAAGAAAGAATTTCTTCGTATATTCGATAGGAGAAAAGCTTCAAAGGCCACGGATAATGAATTACTAGAGCTTCGTCAGGGTAATAGAGAATTGGTAGCTTATTTGGCTCAATTCAATAAGTTGGTAGTGGAGACAAATTGGCCAATGAGTAAAAGAGCAGCAGTGTTTTACAGGGGATTGAAAGATGAACTAAAAGATGCCCTGTCTCAGGTTCCAAATCGACCCTCTGAAATCTCAGCCTTAATAGACCTGGTGTTAGAGATTGATTATCGCCTAAATGAAAGAAAGGGAGAAAGAAGAAGGGATTTTAAATCAAATGTCCCTCGGTTTGATCGAATCAAGTCAGAATCAACACGAACTGTTGAGCAAACCACTGGAGAGGAACCTATGCAGATAGGTGCCATTAGAGGCCCATTGTCGAAGGAAGAAAAAGAAAAAAGACGTCTGAATAAGCTATGTATGTACTGTGGAGGAAGTGGTCACTTTGTTAAGGCCTGTCTGAAGAGACCTAAAATACAAAACAAGGAGAAGGAAAACTCTCAGCACCACCAGTAGGCGGAGTTGGACTGGTGGATGCAAGTAAAGACACAACTCCAGTGTATCATCAACTGGCGAACACCTTACAAATCTCCACACCTCACCTGACCTTAGCCGTTACCTTGAAATTTCGAACAGTGATCTTGAAGGAAATCGCAATCATGATAGACTCCGGGGCAACTGGTAATTTTTGCGATCAAAAATTTGCAGTTCAGATAGGTTTACTGCCAATCAAAAAGGAGAAGAGCGAAAGGGTTAAGGCAGTTGATGGGTCAGACTTAACTTCAGGACCAATAACCAGCCACACTGAATCTGTACAGATAATTACCAAGGAGGGCCATCAAGAACTAATGCAGTTTGATCTAATAGATGCTCCTCAATTTCAATTCATTTTAGGAATTCCATGGCTCACAGAACACAATCCGTCAATTGATTGGGGGGCCAGAACCATAGCCTTAGATTCAGAATATTGTGCCAAACATTGTTTCTCTGAACCAGACACACTAGCTGAAAAAAGTGTGGCCGCGCAACTTTGTGACAATGGACAGACAGTATGCGTAATTCAATCTACTGAAATTCCTGAAAACCTTTAGGATTTCAAGGATGTTTTTGACGAAGCTGAAGCAGAAAGATTACCTCCACATCGGTCTTATGACTGCAAGATAGACCTGGAACCGGGGGCGAATTTACCATGCAGTCGAGTTTACGCCCTCACTGAAAAGGAGAATCTTCATCTAAAGGAATACTTAGCGAAAAATCTGGATAATGGTTTCATTAGACCTTCCCAGCCACCAGTATCCTCTCCTCTCTTCTTCGTGCCCAAGAAAGGAGGAGATCTTCGAACCTGTATAGACTTTCGAGCAATCAATAGAATAACAACAAAGAATCGTTACCCTTTACCTCTGATCTCTGTGTTGATCGACCAAGTTAAAGAAGCCAAGATTTACACCCGTTTTGATCTTCGGGGAGCCTATCACCTAATCAGAGTGCGAGAAGGTGATGAATGGAAGACAGCCTTCAGAACTAAATACGGTCTTTACGAATATCAGGTGATGCCATACGGCCTATGCAATGCGCCAGCGGCATTTCAGTACTTCATAAACGATGTTCTGAAAGACTTCATTGATCTATGTGTGATCGTATACATAGATGACATCTTGATTTATTCAAAGTCTGAAGAGGAACATCACGGACAGGTCCGAGCTGTTTTACAACGTCTCAGAGAAAATTCCTTATATGTGAAGCTAGAAAAATGTTTGTTCAACACCACCACGGTAGAGTTCCTGGGATTCGTGTTGTCACCTTCTGGAATCACCATGGATGAACACAAGGTAAAGGCAGTTGCGGACTGGCAATCTCCAACCACCATCAAGGAAGTCCAGAGTTTTATAGGCTTTGCTAACTTCTATAGGAGATTTATCCATGGTTTTTCTCAAAAGATTCTACCTTTAACCAGATTATTGAGAAAAGGAGTTCCTTTTAATTGGTCAGAGGAAGCTGAGCAAGCATTCACCTTATTAAAGAAAAGTTTCACTTCGGCACCTATTCTTCTACATTCTGACCCCACGGAGCCATTTTATCTAGAGACTGATGCCTCCGACTTTGCTATAGGAGGCATTTTATCTCAAAGGTACAAAAACACCGGCCAGCTGCATCCTGTGGCGTATCGTTCTCGTAAACTCAACCCAGCGGAATGCAACTACACCATCACAAAGAAGGAGCTTTTAGCCATTAAGGATGCTTTTAAAGAATGGAGGCATTATCTGATGGGTGCTAAGCATACTGTGACGATATTCACTGACCACAGAAATCTGAAGTTTTTACGTTCTGCAAGAACTCTTACACCACGCCAGCTTCGATGGACCCTCTATTTTGCGGAATTCGACTTTGTCATCACATACAGGCCTGGTTCCCAAAATGGGAAGGCGGACGCCTTGTCCAGATTGGATACTGACCATCAGAGTATCAGGGTCGAAAATCAGCAAATAATTCCGGCAGACAGAATCATTGGAACCATTTCCTTGGAACCTTTTGAAGATCAAATTCGAGAACACATAACCACTGCTCTTATCCACGAGTGGGCCGCTGAAGACCCTTTACGAACTGTCCAGAATGGATTACCCTATCACGGATAGGCACTATTCCTACCCACCACAGACCTTCAAACTAAAGCCTTACGTGAATGTCATGATCACCCTCTAGCAGGTCATAAAGGTGTCCACAAGACAGATGATTTAGTTAAACGAAGTTTCTGGTGGCCACACATGACCAGTGACATTCGACAATATGTTTTGGGATGTGAGATTTGCACTCGGGGAAAATCGGACAGGCAAGCACCAAAAGGCCTTTTACAACCTTTACCAACTCCCCCATGTCCCTGGCACACAGTATCTTTAGACTTAATTGTCGATCTACCATCCTCTCATGGCTTTGACACTATCCTAGTCTGTGTGGATACTTTCAGTAAAATGACACATTTTGTACCTATTAAAGGCACACCAACATCACTACAATTATCACAGTTCTTTAACCAACATGTCATTCGCCTTCATGGCATTCCTAAGGTGTTAATCACTGACAGGGGGTCCCAATTCCTATCTCGATTTTGGAAAGCTTACATAAAAGGTTTAGGTATCGACCACCGCTATTCCACTAGTTTCCATCCAGAAACGGATGGACAAACTGAACGCACAAACCAAGAGTTAGAACAATATCTGCGGCTTTATTTGCTTGATGAGGAAGCAGATTGGGCTGATTAATTGTGGTCTGCTGAATTTGCTCACAATAATGCTCCAAACGTTTCAACTGGGTACTCCCCCTTTTTCATAACTTCTGGCAGGCATCCTAATTCACATATTCATTTGCCTAACATCGAAGTCCCTGTAGTTCAGGATTTTGCCCAACGCCTAGTTAACATCCACCAATCGGCTACACGAAATTTGGCCGCTGCTAAGGCGTCTTATAAACGTGGTGCTGATCGGAAAAGACGACCTACGCCCATCCTTAATGTAGGAGACCACGTTTGGTTGTCTACAAAGAATTTACGCCTTAAGGGCACCCGTAAATTCCAACCACGCTTTATGGGTCCTTTCCCTATTGAAAAAATCATAAATTCTGTCACCTATCGCTTGACATTACCAGCTACTACTAAAATTCACCCGGTTTTTCATGTTTCCCTACTAAAAAAGGTGCAATCAACCTTACGTCAAACATCTGCTCCTGCTCCCATTATTGTTGATTGAGACCCTGAAAATGAAGCAAAGAGAATTTTGGACTCAAAATGGAGTCGCAATCACCTTTTTTATCTCATTGATTGGAAAGGTTTTGGACCTGAAGAGCGATCCTGGGAGAAAAGCTCGGATGTCCACGCGCCACGTTTGATCCAGGCCTTTCATGCCAAGTATCCTAATAAACCTCGCTTGGAGGAAACCCCGTTGAGAGGGGGTACTGTCAGGGTTCACGGGAGGTTTCCTCCGCGTAATTCGGAACCCACCACTGTTAATACCATCTTCTCGGTTAAACCGAGTGATGGAATTCATGGGGCTCTCAGTTGGCCTATTTGTTGGCGCCGCTGGATTTCCAATATGGCCGCTGACGCATTCATGGGTCAGCGTTCTAGTCTTTATTGAATTCTAACTCAGCAGGTGAGGCGCGCCTGTCAACGTTCTCGAGCGCACTTCACCAGAGAAATTATCGAGGCAACACTTACCTCACCGTCGTGGAAGTTAGGGTAGGTCGCGTCGAGGATTTTCGTCGTGTTAATCTTCGACGGTCACCATACATACTCAGGTTAGTGTATCTTGATTTGTAACTAGAAAAGTATGAAGAATCTCTTCCTGACAGAATGTAGGGAAGTCCGAATTCTAGTTAAGAAGGACAATGAGTAGTTCGGAGTCCGCTGACAATTCTGAGTATATTCTGCAGGTGGAATAAGACTCTCTCAGAGAATTCATAGATTAAACCAGAACAACGCGAACCCAACCTCGCACTGTCCTTGTTTAATTCCTTTTGGGTCAAAAGACAGATAGTGCATTCAGCCTTGGAGCTTCCGAGTAGTCTACCATAGTATCTGAGTAGCGAACAGTACCTCAGACAATACAGAGAATTAGGTTACAAAACTAGGAAGTCCATTTACGCCTAGCTCACAGTTATCTCCTCCTGAATGCTGAAGTTCAACGATAAAACTACAATTTGCTCACGGCTAGAAGATGAAGTAAGTTAACAGTTACATAGCAACAGTGTAGTTATACATGACAGATAAGATTCACGATACTCACCTTTTAATTCTATTTCCAAGACCCGACACCACCTTCACTCCTGTAAGAAAAGAAGAAGAAGAAAGGGTTAGCAAGAGCCAGAGCAAGTCAGTTGTTACACACTCAAGCAACTGAGAAATAGAAGAGAGGTTTGGCCCTGAATACCTCCTGGTAAGACAAGCTAATTTATTACCTCATATACAGTAAGTTAAGGCTTAAAGAATTGAGTAGTGAACAAATGTTAATTGTTGCAGAATCATTTCTCTACAACGACGAAGATATCCAGGGCTGTCTCTTCTCTGTCCAATTCCCCTTTCCCCCGTTGACACTTACCCGTTGAGAGTTATACATATTTTCGCGGGAACGTTCTGATGGGGGCATTGGGAAATTAGCATCATTCTGCTCCCGTGTTAGTTGAAGACTGTAAACGCACCTGACACAGTGGGACAAGATTATGGGTTTGATTTCCTCCTCCGCCATCGGTGCCTGCATTGACACGGCAGGAAACAGCATGGATCGTGGTACCGGCTGTAGAGATGGCTTCAGATTCGTAGTTGAACCCAAGGCCTGTTAAGAAGGCAGACATCATCGAGGGCAGACTCACTGGCAGTAATCCTACTTGAGGGTGTGATATATTCATCTTTGCCATGCATTCTCCTCTTAGTGCTTTGTCCCCTATTGCTCAGTCAGACTGACTGTGATGTAATTCGAATGCTGGTCTGTGCATGGTTTGAGAGAGTGTCAGTTGAATGCGTGGGCTGAGCAGCAAGGATGCTGCTCCCAGTGGGCTTTCCTTTACACCTACTTTACCTGTGACCTTAAACGCCTACCTTATGAATAAACCTTACTACTGGCTACCTGGCATCTTCATTCACCACAGAGGGCTATGCCGACCCATGGGGCTCGAAGGTGTGCTAGAGGGAGAAGGCAGGCTGTCAAAGATGTGGAGCATGGCATCCTTAAATGGCTTAACTTGTTAGGGCCTCGCCATCAGACTTGGAGGTGACAGTCCCTTCAAGGCTTAAACCTTGCAGTGTACGTGGGGGAGGACATACACCCTTGTAACATTGGAAAGAATTTAGGAGAAGAAAATAAGTTACTTACCCGTAACTACGGTTATCCAGTATTGGCATCTTTCATAGATTTACATGCCTGAATCATTCCCTGTTGTCGAGATGGGATTTCCACAGTAAAATATTCAAGCAGTGCTTTAAAAGCTTCATAGGCTATAATGGCCTATGGTCATCTAAACAGCAGCCCATCTATGTCCTCTTTAAACAAGCATTTGCAATGCAATAGGTCTCGCGTTGACCTATTGGTATTGTAAATGACACTGCCTTTTATTATTGCAGGTGTATTTTTAAACGCATAAATAAATAGCATTGTCATTTACAATACCAATAGGTCAAAATCTAGCAAATGCGAGACCTATTGCATTGCAAATGCTTGTTTAGGCTGTCTCTGTTATGTCCTGCTGCTGGCAGGAGCTGAAGCAGTGGTTTATTGGTGATTCGAATGTCTGTGGTTGGGAATCCCATAGATTCTTTCTCAGTGGAACATAATGCATGCAGCCTACCGTGAGAGAGATAGCCTGGCACTGGCCAGGGAGTATTGGATGTCCAGATAATCCAGAGAAGCCAGCTTCTGCCAGGCTTCATTTAGGTAGCCAACCTGTGTTTAATGTTGCATTTTGTGAATACCATTGAAGTGTTTTTTCTCATTCAATTCATCCTACTAGTAACCGTGTTAAGTTGCAAAATTCCACAAAACGACTGTAAAACCCAGAGGGCAATATCTGACAGAAGCACAATGCGCCATAAAGAACTCACGCAGAGGGGGCACTTCAAAGGAACCTATCTATCTAAGCGATGAAAGGTGGGGAGATATAGCCTCAGTGATAAAATAGGATCCGCTTGAAATACAATAGCCTTGAACAGCAGCGCTTAAGAAAGTAGGGTTTTTTCAAATGAAACAGATAAAGATTCTTTCGAACATGAAACTAAAAGCTGTTTCACTGAAAACGGATAAGGAGGAATCCCCACCCGAGCCTTCTCGGCTAACAATCCCGCGGAAGATTGACAGATGGGTGTTTTAATCCTGTCAGTAGCGATCGTTTGATCCGGGGCTCATTTACGTACCTGTGTAAGGATGGCGAGTACAGAAAGGGCGTCATCATGACAAACCTGCAGTAGAAAGAGTCTCGGCAGAGCTCACTACTGATATGATAAAATACATGAAAATAGTAACTATATATACTTCGTGGAATTTAGCTCAAGTACTGGTTTTGGAAAATTCTTTGAGATTTCAAGGAAAACATAATGGACATTAGAAAAGTAATTTGGTAGCAGTGGAAAATTTGAAATGATGCACCCGCCCCTACAGAATGTGATATAGGGTCTCTGACTCTCCCACATTGCACAGATATCAATAGGCCGTGCTCTGAATGGGGCCGCAGAACGGTTGGGGCATGCCCCAGGTACGTCACAGAGGCTGCAGGGACTTTTGCTACGCACCTGTCTGGACAGCAATACAATTACCTAAAAAAATTAAGGGTTCTTGTTCTTTTCTCTTAATTTAAAGCATGCTACCTGTGTTAAACAGTCTGCAGTTAGCATTCGGGCATCATGCAACTAACATAACCGATCACTGCTCAGTGCTTATGCCTGGCACTAGAAAAATAAAACTCTCCCCATGAGTGAGGCAGCTGCAGTGTGTTTGATTGGAGTGCGCGACAGCTCAAGTGAAGGACAGATTAATTTCTCCTAAGTTTACAATGAAATGAAGGGCGTTTAAATGTAGTGATTGAAAATATTGGCTACAGCTTGGAAGGAGCTGGTGAATGCACCCTAGAGCTGCAACGGTGCCCATCAACGGAGAGTTGGGGAAGTGTTTCACTTAAAAAACAAGCATTGGCCGCGAACAGTGCTGAAAAGACTCCCATAATCACGTCATGCTTGGCCGCGCGCGAAAGTGAAAGCAGCAGGCCGGGGGAGGGGAGGGGCGTGAAAGTGATCGGACGCGCTCTGTGGTAATCACGCGAGTGGTGCATGCGCAGCAGTGATCGCGCTGGAAGGGATGCAGATGGCGGCTGTGCACGTGCACGCTCGCGTGAACGCAAACGCTAGGCCGGCTGTGGCAGCACTTTGGAAACCCGTATACTAAATGTCTCTCCGGGCAGCGCCTGCGCTGGCTCATGCGAGACCTAAAAAGGACTAAATGTTGGAATCCAGCCAGTAAGTTGTTAGCACCCTCTAGAACACTCCCAGCAGAAGTAAGTTCTCTTCAGATTTTCGACGCACAAGTGGGAAGTAAGAGGCCCAAAGACTAAAGAGAACTGCCTCTACAGAGAGGAGGGTGGGTTGCATGTGAATCTATGAAAGATACCAATACTGGATAACCGTAGTTACAGGTAAGTAACTTATTTTCTTATCCAGTATTGGGGTATCTTTCATAGATTCACATGCCTGAATCAGAATAGCAAGCAGCACCCTAAATTGTACTGTCATTAGAGGACGGAGGGAGACATTTAACTCATAACCCCCGAAGCTATTGAAATATAACAGTGACAATTATATTTATAACATACTATACTGTTTAAGATGTATGTAATGGAATGTTCCAGCAGAATAAAATAGTAGAACAATT
The DNA here is from genome assembly GCF_964204655.1 of Triturus cristatus. NCBI lineage: Eukaryota > Metazoa > Chordata > Amphibia > Caudata > Salamandridae > Triturus > Triturus cristatus. Next base: position 301,931,882 of record NC_140579.1, on the reverse strand, counting down.
AAGGCTTTACCTAATCTACAAAGTTATACAAAAGATTCACATTTGGTATTAGAAATAAAGTACAGTGTGTGTATGTGTGTGTGTGTGTATATATATTCACTTAAAAAACCATAGGTTTCACACATGTTATAGTAAGGTGGATATTTCACTCGTAAAAAACAAATGAAATTCCACCGTTATAGTTAGTTCAGATAACTATAACTTGCACGCCCGCAATCCTCTGCTCATGACATCATATACTACATCACTCATGACATGGTCAGTGGCATCACTCTTGACATCACTGATGACATCATCCTTGTGATAGAGTGGTGGTCGCGCGAGTTATAGTTATCTGAACTAACTATAACGGTGGAATTTCATTGGTTTTTTACGAGTGAAATATCCACCTAACTATAACATGTGTGAAACCTATGGTTTTTTTAAGTGAATTTGCAAGGTTTTTTAAATGCTAATTCCTAACTATAACGTGTGTGAAACCTATGTTTTTTTCATTGAATTTGTACGTTTTTTTAAATGCTAAGTTATGTATGTATTATTATTTTTTTTATATATCGATTTTTCAATAAACTACGCATTAAATGTTTTTTTTTTAATGGTTTTTCACCGTGCGCGCACGGTGCGCGCCCCCCCTGCGATTTAAAAAAAATTAAATGTTTTTTTCTGCCTTCGGGGTCCTTCAGGGACCCCCTGACAAAGGCTAGGGGATCGGGAACTCTCTACCCTGCCCCCTTTTCACGTTCGCCACCTTCCTTTTCCACTCTCGCACTGAAAACAAACAAAATGGCTGCCAACACTTCCTGATTTCGACCGATTCGAACGTTGACTGACATGTAACAACCAATCAGAATTACGCTCGCGCACGTTAGGGTGCGCGCACGGTGCGCGGCTATAGATATGTATGTGCTTTTAACTGCAATTTTCTCAGGAACTACTGAACAGATTGACTCCATATATGCAAAAGGCACATCCCTGACCTGAGGACTACCTCTCTGCCAAATTTCAAGTAATTCTGTTCAGCCGTTCGGGCTGTACCTTCGACTAAAGGTCCTATGGGAAAATGCATGGGGAAAACGCGTTTTGGGACCCCCCTTTTTTTCAGCCCCCGCTAGACGAATCCCCCCGAGACTTTCAGGGTAGGAGCTGAGCAGAGCGCCCCATTAGTTTTGAAAATTTCGCGAAAATTCGTCAACCGGCGCCAAAGTTATTCAAAATAGAATTTTGAGATTTCCTATGGAAACACGGTCCTAACTATAACTATCTACTGGCGACCGCCAGTAGATAATATATATATATATTATCTACTGGCGGTCGCCAGTAGATAGTTATAGTTAGGACCGTGTTTCCATAGGAAATCCGCAACATTCTATTTGGAATAACTTTGGCGCCGGTTGACGAATCCTCGCAAAATTTTCAAAATAGGTGGGGCGCTCCGCTCCGCTCCTGCCCTGAAAGTCTCGGGGTGATTCGGCAAGCGGGGGCCAAGAAAAAAGGGGGGTCCCAAAACGCGTTTTCCACATGCATTTTTCCATAGGGACCTTTAGTCCAAGGTACAGCCCGAACGGCTGAACAGAATTACTTGAAATTTGGCAGAGAGGTCGTCCTCAGATCAGGGAAGTGCCTTTTGCAGGTCTGGTGTCAATCTGTTCAGTAGTTCCTGAGAAAATCAAAAGTAAAATCATATATATATGTGGGCGGAGCCTAACCACACATCTCATCCTGAGATCTGATTGGCTGTCAGCACTTCATCCAAGAAGTGATGGCAGCCATCTTGGGACCAATATACATGATAGCACCTCATTAAAAAGCATTGCAGTTAATAGAAGGTTTGAGGACTTTAGTTACATTATAAATCATTTGTTGATGGTACCATACTCATTTTAGGAATTGTGGTATGTTCTAAGGTGATTTCACCATGTGAAAAAGCCTTCTGCTGGGATATCATGATTGAGAGAAAAATATGTTCTCATGCTTTTCCCACAGAGGTTTGGAAGGTGATCTATAAGCTAAACTGAGAGCATATTTTCTGTAAATTCACATTATCTTTCTCAGTCATGTGAGAATGAAGTCTGACATTCTCAGTAAAACATGTACATCCAACAAGGGCAGAGACTGACAGTTGATTCCTTTGTGTTCTACTGCAGCTTCTCAGAGTGTTCCAAAGAACAACTAGAGCGCTAACAGTCCTACTTATGATAAACGTATGGCACACCTGAAGCCATCTTGCTTGGATTAAAGTAGTAACTCTTAAAGCATTTAATTTAAAAAGGAACAAAATGAGGGGGTTCATTTTTCCATAAAAATTATGATTAGTGCCGCAGAAAGAAAAATTAGGGCACATTTTGAGTAACTTCTCAAATCCTCTTCTATTTCATTAAAAAATTCTGACATGCAGACTGAAACATGCACTTTCAATACCAGCAGCAGTTTTCCCTGGTGAGCAGTAGCTTTACTACAGTGATCTAATGAGCAAAAAGAGTGCTAACATTCTGAATTTATGGCAAATGTGTAACACATCTGAATGCCTTCTTGATGGAATCAAAGTAAAAAACTGAAAGCATTTCCTACTGAGGAGACTGCAGTACATGAGGAAATTAGGAAACTTCATAACAAATAAATCTCCCAAAATGGCCACCGGAGACAAAAGAGCCCAAATGTAGCCCAAAATCACCCAGATGTAGCCCAAATATAGCCCAATGACAGAAGTGTGCAAAACACTTATAATTTTGTGTTTTTGCAGTGTTATATAGTGCAGACTCGTCAGGTATTGGAGTGCTTTACATGAGCATTGGTTACATCACACAAGAACAAATTCATTTTGGTTGTAGACATGGGGAGACTAAGTGATTTGACCAGAATCACAGAATGTCGAGCTGAAGCAGAAACTCCAACCTGGTCCCCAGTTGCAAAGTCTGCAGTTCTGGAAGTAACACCACATCCTCTCCCCTAAGTGCAACATTTAATCAAGTGGTCAACTGGATAAAAAAAAATAAAGAGAACAAATAATTTAAAAGTGCTTTGTCGCTATTTGAAAACTCAGAAAATATGTCCTTATTTTAGTCTTTTAGAGCACTAACCATAATTTTGATACTAATAAGACCCTCTCATATATGTAATTTCTAAAGGAAATGCTTTAGGTATTACAGTTTTGATTACATGAAGATGACGTCAGGCGTTCCACACTTTTGTAATAAATATAGAATGTTAGCAATCTAGTTGTTCATTAGGATACTGTTGAGAGGCAGAGGCCAGGGGCACGGACTCTGAAAATTGAAGGCAGGTAGGAGGGTGCAAAGGCAACAATTTAACCACACTGAGCAGGCAGGAAGGGCCGTGGCAGCACAACAGACTATGGAGGGCAGTGGAAAGGGGGGCAGGGGCAACAAACCAACAATACAGGACTTGCAAGAGAGGCTGTGGCAATGTAATAGACCATTGTAGGCAGAAGGAAGAGGCAATGGTAGTACAACCATACATGCCAACAGACCCGATTCAGCCAGGAAACGTCCAATGTTTTTAAGCTCAAATGGGCTTTATTTGATCTGTCTCCTGTCTACAATCTCCTCTTTTTCAATGTAACTCAAAGGGGAAAATCAATACCCCAGTTTTTTTTCAAAATCTCCCTCTTACCAAGTTCAAAATGTTCGCAAGTATGGTACATTGGATCATGGAAGGAAATGGGGTAGGGACATGGACTTGGATAACAGAGGACAGGAGGGACATGGAGAGGTGCACCAAACTGACCCTGCAGGGCAGGCATCAGGGTTTGCAGCAGCACAATACACCACACAGGGCATGCGGGACGGGAGTGCAGCACAACAATCCATAGAAAGCAAGAGGGAGGGGACAGGACCATGCACATGGACAACAGAGAACAGAGGGGCAAGAGGCAATGGTAGCTAGCTGACCATAATGGACAGACAGGAGAGAAAGCTGCAGCATAACAGACCATAAAGGGCAGGAGGGACGGATCAGGGGCATTACAATGGAACAGACAAGCCAGGAGGGAGGGAGTAGGGGTCTGCACATGTAAACAGAGGGCTGGGGGCAAGAGGGCAGGGCAGGAGCAGCAAGATAGCCATGGAGGTCAGGCAGGATGGGCACTAGAAGCAAGACACACCATGAAGAGCAACAGTGAGACTGTGATGGCATACACACAGACCATGGAGGGAAGGTGGGAGGGGGTCAGGGGCAGCTAACTGACCACACAGGGAAGGTGGGAGGGGCCATGGCAGAATAGAAGACCATGCATGGCAAGTGGGAGGGTTAGTGGCAGCACAATGGCTATGATGGGCAAGAAGGAGGGTGCAGGGGCATGCACAAAGGACGATGGAGGATAGAAGGGAGGGTCAGGACCTGTGCACAGACAAGAAAGTTCAGGGGAAGGGGCCTCACAACAGACCGCACGGGGCAGGCAGGAGGAGCAGTTGCAGCACAACAGACCAGGGAGGGCAGAAGGGTGTGGCAGTACAATGGACCATGTGGACAGGAGGAAGAGGATAGGGGCATGGCATGTGGACAGGCAGGGTGGAGGTGGCAGGGACAGGTTACAGTCATCTGACAATGCTAGGCAGGTGGGAAGGGAGTGGCAGCGCAACAGAACACTCAGACTAGATAGGAGTGGCAGGTCCATGGAACATGGTGGGCAAAAAGGATGGAGCAGGGGCATGCACAAAGAAATCGGAGGGCAGGGGGAAGGAGAATAGGGGCAGCAAGCTAAGCACAGAGTTTAAGCAGGAGGTCAATGATGGGACATAGAATTGGGCAATGGAGGGCAGGAGGAGTGGACTGGTACATCATACTAAATTGAGGGCAGTGGCAACACATCAGACCATGCATGGCAGGAGGGAGGAGGCTAGTCCATGGATTCACACAACAGAGGATAGGGAGGAGGGGGATGGGGCAGCAAGCTAACTGTTCAGAGAAGGCCGGTATTAGGAACTTTATTGTCTGTGTGGCTGTACGAACTACTTAAAATATGAACAAGTATGCAGCATAATCTCACTTTTATTCAGGAAGAAGAGGACACTTGTGACTGTGACTCCGGGCTCACTTGGCAGAAACACCCCCTGACCCTCCACCCCCTATCGCAAAATGTAATGCCCGTGAAAAGGGTAGGTGAACACAGTGTTATATAGAACATAGTCCTGAGAGCACGATTGAAAATGAAAACTAGATATAGTGTATGGTATAAACTATGCACCAAAAAGTGTGATATAAGATGAACCGGGCGTGAAATATATTATGCAATACATTGTGCGCAATGACAGATTCATTCGAGAGCGCGAGATAGCACAGGCACAAGCGTGCTATGCGATATGCGCCTTGGAGTGTAATATGCACAGGGCAGTGTTGTGTAACCTAACTAGTCTCTAAAGTTGTAATATAAAATATGTGCTGGGGAGTGTAATGTTGCATATGCACTGTGACAAAGATATGGATCCCAGATTGTAATATGTATGGCATAGCACTGTGCGTTATAACAGAGGCATCGAGGAAGGCACGTTAGATGGGGCAATATAACCCGTGCGAAGACAAGTGTGGCATGACATATTCACGGGGTGGTGTTACAGTGTACATGGGCTAGAGAGTGTCATAGCATATGCACTAGCTAGTGGAATACAACACAGAGGTGTGTGGCACTCAGCAGGCAATGGTGGGTGTAACACAGCATTGGGCTCTGCCAGGAGCGCGCTGTGACTCTCAAGTGATGTTCGTCCCCTTTCCAGAGAGTAAAATAAAAAGTATTACACATCCGGCAGTGGATGTGTGTTTTATTAATCGTGAGGGGGGTTTCTTGCATAGTTTTGGTCAAATTTTTGTCGAATCCCCTTTGAATGGCTTGGTGTGCGTGTGTATTAAATGTGCCCGTCAATAGCTGCCCATGTTTGGATAAATAAATGACAAGGGTGTCTAACGGGATTAGGCACGGTAGGGCATCAGACATGTCAGAGCTTCACTGGTGGTGTAAATACATTCCACGTGGATTCATTGTATGCATAGTCGCCTTTTAATGAATATCACGCAAATCGTCATGGTGATAGGTACGTACGGTTTGTCCAGCATGTCCTAGGTGTGTCTATAAATATATATTTTTTTAAAAACAGTGGCCGGCCCTGGGGATTGGGGTCAAAAAAATATAATTAGGAGACAGGCCCTGGGGGATGGGGTCATCAGGGCCAATAAATTAGAATAAGAAGGGGAACCACACAGCCCCCCTTCTGAAAAAATTAAAATAAATAAAAGACTGGCATCGTGCCGGAGGCGACGCCCCCTCCTTGCAGCCCTCTGCAAACGCGCCCCCTGGCGAGTTGTAAGTTGGGGAATTAATTCCTCTTCAATACTGAGGGTCCCTGAGGGCCAACTAGCCCAACAGGCATCTCCAGTATGCGCCAGGGAGCTGCGCTGCAGACAGGTGTTCTGAGGCCAAGCCCCTATTTACACCTCTCTGCAACACAGCTCTGTGGCGCTTACTGGAGGTACCTAGTGGTCTAGTTTGACCCTATGGACCCTTAGGATTCAAGGGGACTTAATCTCTCAACTTAGAACAGCCACAGGGCGCGTTTACACAGTGGTGAAGGGAGGGGACGGGGCCTGAGGTGACGTGTGCAAACACGCACTATGGCACGTTTTAAATTGGGGATATAATTTCCCTTCAATACTGAGGCCCCTGGGGGCTAACTAGCCCACAAAGTGCTTCCAGTAAGCGCCACTGAGCTGCATTGCAGAGAGGTGGTCCAGGCCGTGCCACTTTTTACACCTCTCTGCAACGCAGCTCTGTGGCACTTACTGGAGGTACCTAGCGGGCTAGTTGGACCCTAGGGACCCTCAGGATTCAAATGAACTTAATCTCCCAACTAAAAACGGACACAGGGCGTGTTTACACAGTGGTGAAGGGAGGGGACGGGGCCTGAGTTAACGTGTGCAAAAACACCCTGTGGCCTGTTTTAAGAGGTAGTTTTAATCCCTCTGCCCTATTATATACTAGGGGCTTACAGAGGAGGTCATGCTAATCACAGGGGGACCCCAACGCATAATGTTCCCTAGTGTATGTAGGTGTTTTCACTGTATTCTAAGTGTCTTTTAACATAGCACTGGCTCTAGGACTGGTTAGTCAGACTCAGTTACCACCAGTATCCGTCTGAAAAAGTTGAGGGTACAGGATGATTTTGCAACAAGGCTTATTTCTGCTCTTCTTTTTGTTCTTTCTGCACGTTATCCTTCTTCCTGCACGTTTCTTCGTCTTTGAGGACTTCTGTTGCTTCTTTCTGCACTTCTTTTTTTTCTTTCTGTGCATTTTTTCTTCTTTCTTCACATGTCCTATCTCTGTAGGCATAGTTAGAAATTAGCATTTAAAAAACCTTTGAAATTCACAGAAAAAAACATAGGTTTCAGGCACGTTATAGTTAGGAATTAGCATTTAAAAAACCTCAGAAATTCACTGAAAAAACCATAGGTTTCAGGGGTGTTATAGTTAGCTGGACTTTTCACTTGTACAAAACCATTGAAATTCCCCCGTTATAGTTAGTTCAGCTAACTATAACTCGCGCGCCCGCAATGCACTGCTGATGACGTCATATATTACATCACTCATGACATGGTCAGTGACATCACTCATGACATCACTGATGACATCTCAAATGACATATATATATATATGTATTACCTACTGGCGGTCGCCAGTAGGTAGTTATAGTTAGGACCTATTATCCATAGAAAATCCGCAACATTCTATTTGGAATAACTTTGGCGCCGGTTGACGAATCTTCGTGAAATTTTCAAAACTGGTGGGGCGCTCCGGTCCGCTCCTATCCTGAAAGTCTTGGGGTGTTTTCGCCATGCAATTTTCTATAGGAACCGTTAATCGCAGCTGCAGCCCGAACTGCTGAACGGAATTACACGAAATTTGGCAAAGTGGTAGCCCTTGGTTCACACTTGTGCCTTTTGTTTAAATGGTGTAAATCCGTTCAGTAGTTGCTGAGAAAATCAAAAGTAAAATCATAGATATATCTGGGCAGAACCTAACCACACATCTCATCGTGAGATCTGATTGGCTGTCAGCACTTCATCCAAGAAGTGTTGGCAGCCATCTTGAGACCAATACACATGATAGCACCTCATTAAAAAGCATTGCAGTTAATAGAAGGTTTTAAGACTTTAGTTACATTATAAATCATTTGTTGATGGTACCATACTCATTTTAGGAATTGTGGTGTGTTCTAAGGTGATTTTACCATGTGAAAAAGCCTTCTGCTGGGATATCATGAATCATGTTTGAGAGAAAACTATTTTCTCCTGCTTTTCCCACAGAGGTTTGGAAGGTGATCTATAAGCTAAACTGAGAGCATATTTTCTGTAAATTCACATTATTTTTCTCAGTCATGTGAGAATGAAGTCTGACATTCTCAGTAAAACATGTACATCCAACAAGGGCAGAGACTGTCAGTTGATTCCTTTGTGTTCTACTGCAGCTTCCCAGAGTGTTCTAAAGAACAACTAGAGCACTAACAGTCCTACTTATGACAAACGTATGGCACACCTGAAGCCATCTTGATTGGAATAAAGTGGTAACTCTTAAAACATTTAATTTGCAAAGGAACAAAATGAGGGGGTTCATTTTGCCATAGAAATTATGCTTAATGTTGCAGAATGAAAATGAGGGCACATTTTGACTTCTCAAATCCTCTTCTATTTCAATAAAAAATTCTGACATGCAGACTGAAACACGCACTTTCAATACCAGCAGCAGACTTCCCTGGTGAGCAGTAGCTTTACTACAGTGATCTAATGAGCAACTAGAGTGCTAACATTCAGAATTTATGGCAAATGTGTGACACATCTGAATGCCTTCTTGAAGGAACCAAAGTAAACAAGCATTGAAATTGCAATAGGTCTCGCCCTCGTTTAAGTTAAAGCAATTCTGTTTGTAATTAGGTGGCTTTTTAGCTTTGCTTGTATTAGTGTTTTTCAAACTTTCATGTACATAACATGCATATGTATGCATATATGTATATGTATATGTATGCATGCATTTATATTTGTATTTATATAGATATGCAGATTATATATATGTTTATATATGTATGTATATCTATATTCAATGAAAAAACCAAAGGTTTCAGGGGCATTATAGTTAGGAATTGGCATTTAAAAAACCTTAGAAATTCACTGAAAAAAACATAGGTTTCAGGGGTGTTATAGTTAGCATTTCCCTCGTACAAAACCCTAGAAATTCCCCTGTTATAGTTAGTTCAGCTAACTATAACTCGCGCCCCCGCAATGCACTGCTGATGACGTCACATATTACATCACTCATGACATGGTCAGTGACATCACTGATGACATCACTGATGACATCTCAAATGACATCACTTTTAGAATGGTGCACCATTCACACACATATCGAGATTCATGATTTCTGATAAATCTAGACATATGTCTTGTTCTATGAGTATTAAGTGCAATCATGCACAACACTTATAGAACACCCTTTCAACACAAAGTGGTCTGCATGATGAGGTTGTATTTACATGGAGTATAAAAAGTGCACAGAGTGTCTTTTCCTCTCTTTGTAAATATGAAAGAGTATCTTACACAATAACTATGTTACAAAAAGTGACATATTTCCATTTTTAAAATTCTTGAGAATGATAAAAGGTAAGCACAGAGTTTTGACTGCAAAGATGTTCAAAGAAGAATGATTGAAATAATTGCGGTCCTTCAATAGCTAAAATAGGAAATATTATGAACCCCTCAAATCCCTTTTTTTGCAGGTCACATGATATCTGATTATGGCCAGATTTCAAAACTACAAAGGTATAAACAGAGTGTTTTTAGAAACATGTTTCAACTTTGTAGCTTCTTGCAGACCTCCTCATTCTTCATATTGAGACTTAGTTAAACTTACCTTCACAGTAATAGGAATAAAAAATGGTACACATTTTTTTCACATTCTCATTCCAATCTAAATTCATAAAAATTGCTTATTTTAAAATTTGGATCTTTGAAAGAAAAGGAAAAATAAATTATAACATGTAATAATACATTTTTTACAACACAGCATAATTTCCACAAAGTAATTTTTTTGCCTTTTTTGCTGTTCTCAGAATATATTAAATTTCACTAAAAATAGTGATTTCAATCGTACTCATCACTTAACAGCGGGCAAAAAAAAAACAATCTCAAAGATTGTTAAAAAAAAACAATATGCTATTCTCAAAAACAAAACAAGATGCAAATCACAGATATATAAAATGCATACAGCTAACAAAATTTTATAAGTTTAACTTACAAAAACTGTAAATGTTGTCGCTTTAAAATATTCACCGAATCTAAGGATGAATTTTTGGAGGATGCACCACGCCCACAACGTTTTCCTTCAGTGGTGTGGAAATGTTCTACTTTTCTCGAGGGGCAAACAAAGACCAATGCCACCTTCATCACGCGCAAGATTTGCAAAAGAGTTCTGTTACGAGGGGATCCTAACAAAAAATACTCGTGCGGCACAGCAAGTATGATGAAACACCGAAGGACCCTTCATCCAAACAATCTTGCAAGAGAAGAGTGCAAACAGATGAGAAACACTCCTGTTCTGTATCTGTAAAAAAGAATCACAAATAAATGTATATTAATAACTTTCAAATTTATACTATTCCATTACTGTACAAACACATTTTATATAAAAACTGACTAAGAAACTATAGCCCAGAACCACAAGTGTGACGATGGTTAAAACACTACATGCATAGTGCATACTACTTTGATGCCCTAAAGCCTACTCATTAAAAGACTACATACTAACTGACTAAATGATTACACTACTATAAGGAGACACACTGGGTGAGTGACAGGGTGTTTGCTAGAAGTGTATGAATACTAACTAGGGAATTGAAGGTGTGAAAGACAACTGTGTAGGTGATTAGAGGCCTGCATCCATACTGCATAGGCATTTAAAGCAGTCCATGTGCTAAGGCCTGGCTCACTCCATGACTACTTGGGTACTGACTGAATGATTAGAGTACAGCAAGGAGAGTGCCTAGGTGAATTTATAAGTGGTAGGCTTTTCACAGAGGGAATGGATTAGTACTTGGTACTGAATGGGTCACTAGAGGAGTGTAAAGGGAGTGACAGGATGTTTGCTGGACTGTATGGATACTGACTAGGGAATTCAAAGTGTGAAAGACAAGTGTCTAGGTGGTTAGAAGACTGCATACATAGTGGATAGGGGTTTGAAGCAGTCCATGTGCTAAGGCCTGGCCCAGTGCATGAATACTTAGGCACTGACTGAATGATTAGAGTACTCCAAAGATAGTATCTTGGTGAATTTATAAGTGTTTGGGTTTTGGCACAGTGAATGGATTAGTACATGATGCTGAATGGGTCACTAGAGGTCGGCAAAGGGAGTTACAGGGTGTTTCCTGGAAGTGTATGGATACTGACTAGCGAATTGAAAATGTGAAAGACAAGTGTATAGTATGTTAGAAGACTGCATGCATACTGAATAGACATTTGAAACAATCTATGTGGTAATGTATGGTTCACAACATGAGTACTTGGAAACTGACTAAATCATCAGACTACTGCTAGGTTATTGCCTGGGTAAAACTTTTAAATTTTCAGTTCTGGCACAGTGAAGAGAATAGTACATGGTACTGCACTTTAGTGTCAAACCCTGACTCATTTTATCAATGCATAAGCAAAGAAAAGCTTCTAAAGCTACTAAAACTTGACAACATGACCGATTTTAAAACAGTTATCTGTCATCAAATACACTATGTTGCCAAATGATTCTCTCACAATCCTTACCCACATGTACACAGACTCACAGAGTGATTTTAGACAAGCAACACTATCCCTAGCAGTTTACCAAAACTCATTCACTAGTCTAGAAGAGGTAATGGTACTGCACACAATCTACATATTTAAGTACAGCACATTAGTGTCAAAGCATGACTCATTTAATCAACGCATAAGCAAAGACTGGCTTCTAATGCTACTAAAACTTGACAACATGACAGGTTTTAAAAGAGTTATCTGCTAAAAATTACACGATGTTACCAAATGCTTCTCTCACAGTGGTTCCCAAATGCACACAGACTCACAGTGTGATTCCAGACAACAATCACTATACCTAGGACTTTACCAAAAAACATTCACTACTGTGGAACTGATAAGGGAACTGCACATAATCTACATATTTCAGGACTGCACTTTTGTGTCAAAGCCGGACTCATTTAATCAAAGCATAAGCAAAAACTGCCTTCTAATGCTACTAAAACTTGACAACAAGACAAGTTGTAAAACAGTTATCTGTCAGCAAATACACAATATTACCACATACTTCTCTCAGCACATGCCCTAAAGCCTACCTCACTAAAAGACTACATGTTAACTGACTAAATGATTACAGTAGTATAAGGAGACACACTGGGTGAGTGACAGGGTGTTTGCTAGAAGTGTATGAATACTAACTAGGGAATTGAAGGTGTGAAAGACAACTGTGTAGGTGATTAGAGGACTGCATCCATACTGCATAGGCATTTAAAGCAGTCCATGTGCTAAGGCCTGGCTCACTGCATGACTACTTAGGTACTGACTGAATGATTAGAGTACAGCAAGGAGAGTGCCTAGGTGAACTTATAAGTGGTAGGCTTTTCGCACAGGGATTGGATTAGTACTTGGTACTGAATGGGTCACTAGAGGAGTGCAAAGGGAGTGACAGGATGTTTGCTTGACTGTATGGATACTGACTAGGAAATTGAAAGTGTGAAAGACAAGTGTCTAGGTGGTTAGAAGACTGCATACATAGTGGATAGGGGTTTGAAGCAGTCCATGTGCTAAGGCCTGGCTCAGTGCATGCATACTTAGGCACTGACTGAATGATTAGAGGACTCCAAAGATAGTATCTTGGTGAATTTATAAGTGTTTGGGTTTTGGCACAGTGAATGGATTAGTACATGATGCTGAATGGGTCACTAGAGGACTGCAAAGGGAGTTACAGGGTGTTTCCTGGAAGTGTATGGATACTGACTAGCGAATTGAAAATGTGAAAGACAAGTGTATAGTATGTTAGAAGACTGCATGCATACTGCATAGACATTTGAAACAATCTATGTGGTAATGTATGGTTCACAACATGAGTACTTGGAAACTGACTAAATCATCAGACTACTGCTAGGTTAGTGCCTGGGTAAAACTTTAAAATTTTCAGTTCTGGCACAGTGAAGAGAATAGTACATGGTACTGCACTTTAGTGTCAAACCCTGACTCATTTTATCAATGCATAAGCAAAGAATAGCTTCTAAAGCTACTAAAACTTGACAACATGACCGATTTTATAACAGTTATCTGTCATCAAATACACTATGTTACCAAATGCTTCTCTCACAATCCTTACCCAAATGTACACAGACTCACAGTGTGATTTTAGACAAGCAACACTATCCCTAGTAGTTTACCAAAACTCATTCACTAGTCTAGAAGAGGTAATGGTACTGCACACAATCTACATATTTAAGTACAGCACATTAGTGTCAAAGCATGACTCATTTAATCAACGCATAAGAAAAGACTGGCTTCTAATGCTACTAAAACTTGACAACATGACAGGTTTTAACCCCTTCTGTGCCCATGACGAGATAGTCTCGTCATGGAGCACGGTTCGCTGTGCCCATGACGAGACCGGCACAGGAGGGGGAAAGGGCGGGGCACTCAAGGGGTTAAAAGAGTTATCTGCTAAAAAATACACGATGTTATCAAATGCTTCACTCACAGGGGTTCCCAAATGCACACAGACTCACAGTGTGATTCTAGACAACAACCATTATACCTAGGACTTTACCAAAACTCATTCACTACAGTGCAAGTGGTAAGGGAACTGCACACAATCTACATATTTCAGGACTGCACTTTTGTGTCAAAGCCTGACTCATTTAATCAAAGCATAAGCAAAAACTGCCTTCTAATGCTACTAAAACTTGACAACAAGACAGGTTTTAAAACAGTTACCTGTCAGCAAATACACGATATTACCACATACTTCTCTCACAGTGGTTCCCAAATGCACACAGACTCACAGTGTGATTCTAGACAAGCAACACTATCCCTAGCAGCTTACCAAAACTCATTCACTACTGTGCAAGGGGTAAGGAGACTACACACAATCTACATATTAAAGTACAGCACATTCGTCTCAAAGCATGACTTATTTTATCAATGCATAAGCAAAGACTGGCTTCTAATGCTACTAAAACTTGACAACATGACAGGTTTTAAAACATTTATCTGTCAGCAAATACACGATGTTACCACATGCTTCTCTCACAGTGGTTCCCAAATGCACACATACTCACTGTGTGATTCTAGACAAACAACACTATCCCTTTCACTATACCAAAACACATTCCTTCATCTAGAAGAAGTACTACATTTTAGTATAGAAACATAACATAACTCATTTCACAAATTCATAAACAATGACTGGTTTCTAATTCTACCAAAATATAAAAACAGCACAGTTATCTGTCTGCAAACACATGAAAAACACAAATGCTTATCACAGAATGGTTTCTACATGCACACACACTGTCAATAAGATTGTAGAGAAAAAAAGTACTCCCTACACTTTAGCAGGAGAAATACATTAGTCTGATTAAAATCTAAATAGTCTACAAACATCCCCTCACAATTAAATAACTCACCTTTCAAGTTGTTTTGTAGATTACGCAGTATATCAGTCACTCGCCATATTTTCTTTTACAGAATCTCTGCACTGTGCACCTCTCAGCAAAAACAAAGAATGGAAAAGTTTCCCTTTCATTTGCCACACATATACATGTAAACATCAAATCACAATCCTTCACACATAAACTCAAAAGCAAACACACATTTCTATTGGTTAAACATTTCAACTCTTTCCAACTGAAATACATTTCAACCATTCCCCCAATCTGTCTTCTACCTGTTACCATAGAAACAGCTCATGGAACACTGCACTGAGCACCCAAGTCACAAGTTCAGCACACAATGTTGCTAAACAAGACAGGAAGTGTGCTTGACTTTTCAACATATCAGCTTATCATATATAATGCTCCTTACAATCTGTTTTTGTCAACTAATAAGAATCATACCTTTAAAAAACAGAAATATACACCCTACCTTTCAGTGTAGAAAGTAGTCATACAACCAATGATTTCTTGTCTTTTTTCAAAAAAAATTCAGTGGATCCGCGCACCCAACGCAAGAGAATCCGTGCACCCAACGCGATAGGATTCGTGCACCGTGCGCGCATTTTGCCGTTTTTTTTTCTAAGACCCTCTAAGCACATCTAGAGGGTCAGAGTATTTCCACTCTGCCCCTTTATATGTTTTACACACTTATTCCCCTTGCTTCTTCTGCCTCGCTTCTACCGAGGCAGAAAATGGCTGCCAACAGTTCCTGGTTTCGAATGTAGACAGACACTCGACAGCCAATTAGCATTCAGCGCGTGATCGGGAGGGTGCGCGCTTGGTTCGGGGAGGGTGCGCTTACGGTGCGGGTAGGGTCCGCGGATCCTCCCCGGCCATAGATATTTATGTACTTTTAACTCTAATTTTCTCAGGAACTACTAAACGGATTCACACCATTTATGCAAAAGGCACGAGTCTGAACTGAGGACTACCTCTTTGCCAAATTTGGTGTTATTCCGTTCAGCGGTTCGGGCTGTAGCTGCGACAACAGATCCTATGGGAAATTACATGGGAAAAACGCGTTTTGGAACCCCCCTTTTTTCTCGGCCCCTGCTTGACGAATCACCACGGGTAGGAGCGGAGCGGAGCTGCCAAAAGTTTGGAAAATTTTGAGAGGATTCGTCAACCGGCGCCAGACTTATTGGGAATAGAATGTTGCGGATTTCCTATGGAAAATAGGTCCTAACTATAACTACCTACTGGCGACCGCCAGTAGGTAATATACACATACATATATATAAATGCATATGCATATATATATGTGCATATGTGTGCGTGTTGAGAGAGGTAGAGAGAGGTAGAGAGGTAGAGGTGTAGAGGTAGAGAAGTAGCGGTAGAGAGGTAGAGGTGTAGAGAGGTAGAGGTGTAGAGAGGTAGAGAGTAGTAGAGAGAGAGGTGTAGAGAGGTAGAGAGTAGAGAGAGAGTAGTAGAGAGTAGTAGAGAGTAGTAGAGAGAGTAGCAGAGAGTGAGTAGTAGAGTGAGTAGTAGTGAGTGAGTAGTGGAGAGTAGTATAGAGTGAGTAGTAGAGAGTGAGTAGTAGAGAGAAGCAGAGAGTGAGTAGTAGAGAGTAGTAGAGAGTGAGTAGTAGAGAGTGAGTAGTAGAGAGTAGTAGAGTGAGTAGTAGAGAGCAGTAGAGAGTAGTAGAGAGTGAGTAGTAGAGAGTGAGTAGTAGAGTGAGTAGTAGAGAGTAGTAGAGAGTAGTAGAGAGTGAGTAGTAGAGAGTGAGTACTAGAGTGAGTAGTAGAGAGTGAGTAGTAGAGAGTAGTAGAGAGTGAGAAGTAGAGAGTTGTAAAGAGTGAGTTGTAGAGAGTGAGTAGAAGAGAGCGAGTAGAAGAGTGAGTAGTAGAGAGCGAGTAGTAGAGAGCAAGTAGTAGAGAGTGTGTAGTAGAGAGTGTGTAGTAGAGAGTAGTAGAGAGTGAGTAGTAGAGTAGTAGAAAGTGAGAAGTAGAGTGAGTAGTAGAGTAGTAGAGAGTGAGTAGTAGAGTGAGTAGTAGAGTGAGTAGTAGAGAGTAGTTGAGAGTGAGTAGTAGAGACTGAGTAGTGGAGAGTGAGTAGTAGAGAGTAGTAGAGAGTGAGTAGTAGAGAGCGAGTAGTAGAGAGTGAGTAGTAGAGACTAGTAGCGAGTGAGTAGTTGAGAGTAGTAGAGTGAGTAGTAGAGAGTGAGTAGTAGAGAGCGAGTAGTAGAGAGTGAGTAGTAGAGTAGTATAGAGTGAGTGGTAGAGAGAAGTAGAGAGTAGTAGAGTGAGTAGTAGAGAGTAGTAGAGAGTGAGTAGTAGACAGAGTAGTAGAGAGTGAGTAGTAGATAGAGTAGTAGAGAGTAGTAGAGTAGTAGAGAGTGAGTAGTAGAGTGAGTAGTAGAGCGAGTAGTTGAAAGTAGTAGAGTAGTAGAGAGTGAGTAGTAGAGAGTGAGTAGTAGAGAGTAGTAGAGAGTGAGTAGGAGAGAGCGAGTAGTAGAGAGCAAGTAGTGGAGAGTGAGTAGTAGAGAGTAGTAGAGAGCGAGTAGTAGAGAGTGAGTAGTAGAGAGTGAGTAGTAGAGAGAGAGTAGTAGAGAGTGAGTAGTAGAGTAGTAGAGTGAGTAGTAGACAGTGAGTAGTAGAGAGAGAGTAGTAGAGAGTGAGTAGTAGAGTAGTAGAGAGTGAGTGGTAGAGGGTAGTAGAGAGTGAGTAGTAGAGAGTGAGTAGTAGAGAGTGAGTAGTAGCGAGTAGTAGAGAGTGAGTAGTAGAGAGTAGTAGAGAGTGAGTAGTAGAGAGTGAGTAGTAGAGAGAGAGCAGTAGAGAGTAGTAGAGAGTGAGCAGTAGAGTAGTAGAGAGTAGTCAGTCAGTGTCAGTCAGTGTAAGTCAGTCTATGTCAATCAGTCAGTCAGTGTCAGTCAGTCAATGTCAGTCAGTCAGTGTCAGTCAATCAGTGTCAGTCAATCAGTGTCAGTCAGTCAGTGTCAGTCAATCAGTGTCAATCAGTGTCAGTCAATCAGTCAGTGTCAGTCAGTCAGTGTCAGTCAATCAGTGTCAGTCCGTCAGTGTCAGTCAATCAGTGTCAGTCAGTGTCAGTCAGTGTCAGTCAATCAGTGTCAGTCAGTGTCAATCAGTCAGTGTCAGTCAGTCAGTCAGTGTAAGCTAGAGCAGCTCTGCTGACCTGGTTCTCTGGCTCTAAAGCAGCTCTGCTGACCTGGTTCTCTCCCTCTAAGGCAGCTCTGCTGACCTGGCTTCTCTGGCTCTACAGCAGGTCTGCTGACCTGGTTTTCTGGCTCTAGAGCAGCTCTGCTGACCTAGTTGTTAGGCTACAGAGCAGCTCTGCTGATCTGGTTCTCTGGCTCTACAACAGCTCTGCTGACCTGGTTCTCTGGCTCTAAAGCAGCTCTGCTGACCCGGTTCTATGGCTCTAAAGCAGTTCTACTGACATGGTTCTCTGGCTCTAGAGCAGCTCTGCTGACCTAGTTCCCTCCCTCTAGAGCAGCTCTGCTGACCTGGTTCTCTGGCTCTAAAGCAGCTCTACTGACCTGGTTTCTCTGGCTCCACAGCAGCTCTGCTGACCTGGTTCTCTGGCTCTAGAGCAGCTCTGTTGGCCTGGTTCTCTGGCTCTAAAGCAGCTCTGCTGACCTGGTTCTCTCCCTCTAAAGCAACTCTGCTGACCTGGTTTCTCTGGCTCTACAGCAGCTCTGCTGACCTGGTTCTCTGGCTCTAGAGCAGCTCAGCTGACCTGGTTCTCTGGCTCTACAACAGCTGTGCTGACCCGGTTCTCTGGCTCTAAAGCAGCTCTGCCGACCTAGTTCTATGGCTCTAAAGCAGTTCTGCTGACCTGGTTCTCTGGCTCTAGAGCAGCTCTGCTGACCTGGTTCTCTCGCTCTAAAGCAGCTCTACTGACCTGGTTTCTCTGGCTCTACAGCAGCTCTGCTGACCTGGTTTTCTGGCTCTGCAGCAGCTCTGCTGACCTGGTTCTCTGGCTCTAAAGCAGCTCTGTTGACCCGGTTCTATGGCTCTAAAGCAGTTCTGCTGACCTGGTTCTCTGGCTCTAGAGCAGCTCTGCTGACCTGGTCCCTTGGCTCTAAAGCAGTTTCTCTGGCTCTGCAGCAGCTCTGCTGACCTGGTTCTCTGGCTCTAGAGCAGCTCTGCTGACCTGGTTCTTAAGCTCTAGAGCAGCTCTGCTGACCTGGTTCTCTGGCTCTAAAGCAGCTCTGCTGACCTGTTTCTATGGCTCTAAAGCAGCTCTGCTGACCTGGTTCTCTGGCTCTAAAGCAGCTCTGCTGACCTGGTTCTATGGCTCTAAAGCTCTGCTGACCTGGTGTTCTGGCTCTAGAGCAGCTCTGCTGACCTGGTTCTCTGGCTCTAAAGAAGCTCTGCTGACCTGGTTCTCTCCCTCTAAAGAGTTCTGCTGACCTGGTTCTCTGACTCTAAAGCAGTTCTGCTGACCTGGTTTTCTGCCTCCAGAGCAGCTCTGCTGACCTGGTTCTATGGCTCTAAAGCAGCTCTGCTGACCTGGTTCTCTGGCTCTAGAGCATCTCTGCTGACCTGGTTCTCTGGCTCTAAAGCAGTTCTGCTGACCTGGTTCTCTCCCTCTAAAGCAGCTCTGCTGACATGGTTTCTCTGGCTCTACAGCAGCTCTGCTGACCTGGTTCTCGGCCTCTAGAGCAGCTCTCTTGACCTGAGTCTCTGCCTCTAGAGCAGCTCTGCTGACCTGGTTCTATGGCTCTAAAGCAGCTCTGCTGACCTGGTTCTCTGGCTCTAGAGCATCTCTGCTGACCTGGTTCTCTGGCTCTAAAGCAGTTCTGCTGGCCTGGTTCTCTCCCTCTAAAGCAGCTCTGCTGACATGGTTTCTCTGGCTCTACAGCAGCTCTGCTGACCTGGTTCTCGGCCTCTAGAGCAGCGCTCTTGACCTGGGTCTCTGGCTCAAGAGCAGCTCTTCTGACCTGGGTCTCTGGTTCTAGAGCAGCTCTGCTAACCTGCTTCTTAGGCTCTAGAGCCGCTCTGCTGAGCTGGTTCTCTGGCTCTACAACGGCTCTGCTGACCTGGTTTCTCTGGATCTACAGCAGCTCTGCTGACCTGGTTCTCTGCGCTCACGATGCACGCACCGACTTTGCAAAAATATATTTAAAAATAGTTTATTATGAGTACAAATATAGTATTTTTATGAATTTCTTAGATAATCTCTTTCCCTAATATGTATATTAAAGACAAATACATATCATCAGAGTGAGTGGTAGAGGGTAGTAGAGAGTGAGTAGTAGAGAGTAGTAGTAGCGAGTAGTAGAGAGTAGTAGAGAGTGAGTAGTAGAGAGTGAGTAGTAGCTAGTAGAGACTGAGTAGTAGAGAGTAGTAGAGAGTGAGTAGTAGAGAGTAGTAGAGAGTGAGTAGAAGAGAGTGAGTAGTAGAGAGAGAGCAGTAGAGAGTAGTAGAGAGTGAGCAGTAGAGTAGTAGAGAGTAGTCAGTCAGTGTCAGTCAGTGTCAGTCAGTCTGTGTCAGTCAGTCAGTCAGTGTCAGTCAGTGTCAGTCAGTCAGTGTCAGTCAGTCAGTGTCAGTCAATCAGTGTCGGTAAGTGTCAGTCAGTCAGTGTCAGTCAATCAGTGTTGTAGTATGGGTTAACCACTCCCTATGTACAACGCTAAGTTAGCATAACCTCGATGGCTGTTAGAAAGCCAGCTTGCCGCTTCTGCTGTTTTTGCACGCGACACTGTTGTTACATGTTATTCATTCGAGAACCGCTGACTCGACTTTGCTTCACATGAGAACCGTCTGTTGTTTAACATCCTTAACAGCGAGCTGTGACCTTGGTCTGTACACCGTGTAAAGAACGAGTCTGGGTCACTAGACGGTGCAGGTTGTTGTGTTCAGGTTGATCGTACCACTTCTTAGCCATAACATACATACAGCTGCCAATAACTGAAAGACAAGCCCTTTAATATTACAGAGCAGCATGTTTGACATTACATTCGAAACGAAGAGCTGTTGCAGGAGAGAGCCTAGCTGATCCTGTGATGTGATTCCACTAAGCTGATCTATAAGGTATGGGGTCCCCCATGCAAGCCTAAGAGACCTTCTATTAGTCTAATAATACCTTATTAGTTGCTAGAGAAAGGAGGGTGGTTGCTTTCCACTGTCATTATTACTATGATTGCTCCTTTCATTTTCTATGGTATTGTAACAATGCTGATGGTGCTGATCCTAACCATTTGTCTGCTTGTGTTAGCCAAAGTACTGCATCTTAGGACGCGAGGTTTATAAAATAAACTCTTTAAACTTTACCGTGTCTTTGTTATTCTGTTGTGGACTGATATATAGCTACCAACGGGTATTTCGGATTCCCACCACTCCTGAGAGTATCTAAGTCGCTTGTTCTGGGTTGTCTATACATTGGGACCGCCAAGCTAAATCTCGGATAACGAATGGGACACTAAGCTAGTCGGATAGGGGTTCTTGGTTCTGAGGGGAGTTTCTGGTACACCACAATTCTCTGAGGTCCTTGTTTCCTGCGCATAGTTCTGTGCATAAGCAGAATCCCTGCAACATGGCGCACCTAACGTTTGGTCTTTTGATCTGAGACGCCTTAGTAGTGCTTTTATTAGTCCACAACGCCCTCACTCTGGTTTCCGGACAAAGGGAGTGATGGCTTAACCTACCTAGGTTTCGACTAAAGGTTCTTTCAAGCTTGATAATTAAAGAGGTTTTCTTTTTCTGAACCCCAGTGCTACAGTATAGCTTTTTGTTGTTCTTCTGAGTGTCCCGATGGCGGTCAATGTTGCCACGCATAGTCGGATTCCCCTGACCGCACATTTGAGGGTCTATGGGGTCCCGGATGATGGCTTGGCTGTTATTTTAGTGGTAGGCGCTGATGCGGCATTCCCGTATGAGTTGTTTTACTCTTGGGTGACGTTTGAGAAGGTGGATGCAAATGACAATTTTTTCCACGAATATACTCACACCGCGGTGCCTGCAGCCTATGCCCCTTATCGGACACTTGAGATTCCCCTCACTGCCTGGAAGCATACTATTTGGTTTAATTGTGCCCTTCCCCATGCGGTAGTACCGGCGAGAATGGGCCCGTTGTCAATTGCAGGGGCCACATGGCCGGTGCTGGCCGGTTATACACCCCATCCCCGCTACATGACTGTGGCGGTGGCGGAGTTACGAGTGCTACACACTGCCCTGATTACGGTCCATAGGGCGTTAGTGCAGTACGTGTCTCGCAATGTACAGGTGGGGGCACCTGCAGTTGCGGGCCACACGACTGACCATCACGCGATGGTCATCAGTCCTGTTATGGTTAATGCGGTTGTCGGCAAGCGCCCCCAAAATAGGGATGAATTTCCTTACTGGCTTGCTGAAAAATTTGATCAATTAGAAGCCGTGTTTCCACATACTTCTCCTGTGGATAAGCACAGGATACTCACTATTACTTTGCCGAAGGATCTGGTCCCGGATATGGTCGACTGTGACAATTGGGGCAAGGTCTTTGCTGCGACCTATGCGAAGTGCTATGGCACGCCGTCTATGTCTGTGCTGCCCTCAGTCATCAAGAAGGTCCAAGACAATCATGGTGCAGAGGCAGCCATTGAGATGGGAATGAGGCTTGTCGACAGCTTCGATATTGTTTGTTCCATGGTCATGGGCAACCTCAAAGGAGATGCCATGCAATTCCAAGTGTGTAATATGTTGGCACTTGTGGATCCGGGCGACAGGCCAAAGGAATTGGCTAAGATTATAGCGAAAGCCTACAGAATGGTGGGACGTAGCGCCTTGGGTGTGAAACCCACCGTGATCATTCCTACTGTGGTGCAGCAGCCTAAAGTGAGTTCGTCTACCAAAGACGAGAAGCCCAACTTTCCAAAACAAAGTTGGCGCGCTAAAAAACAGGGGAAGCAGCAAGAGAAACGGAGGTCTCGTTCTGCGTCGCCGGTGCAGATACAAAGTGAACGCACTTATGATTTGCGCGATCGTTCTAATATTAAGTCACCTGATAGATTTCAGGTTCCTGAACAACGCTCTCCTCGTTCTTCACAGGAAACATCGGCTTTTCAATCCGGTGGCAGAGATCGTGGGAAAGGAAGGGGTGCTCAAGGTCGTGAGCAGCCCCGTCAGACTGACGGTAAAGGCAAGCAGGACAAGTCTGCACGTCAAAGACCCCCGTTTCAGAAGAAAAAAGTTGCTGCTCTGACTGCGAGATATGCCTCAGATGGTACGGACACAGCTTCTGAACCAGACATGGGCGCTAACGCTGCTAGACAGCGCGGCGGAAGTTACAGTAGTGCGACAAGCGCTGCGTCCGTTTCTGGCGGAGACAGCAACTGATACATTTGTAAGTGTTGAAACTGCTGATACTCGCGTAGCTCCCCCTGAACGGATGTTTGAAATTGTCCTTTTAATTGAGGGTGACATACAACGTAAAATTAAAGTGGTATTTTGGGATAATCTAACCACCACCTATGATATCCTTTTGGCGGAGGCAGATTGGCCCCCAGCTTTCGTGTTAGAGGCTCCTAAAGGGGAGGTAGTAATCCTCCCGTCCTTTGGGCACACAGTGCCACTGGAACATTCTAACAGGTTAGCCGGGGAGTGGGCGCAGGTGCTCGCACCTGCGTTGTACCGTACTCAGGTGGGCTGGGACAAATTTTCTCCCAATCATACGATTCCGTTGCGGTCGGAACCCCAGCCACAACCCCAATACCCCATGCGTCGCGAGGCTCAATCTCACGTTGCGTCCATCCTTGAGCAATTGGAATATCAGGGAGTAATTGAAACATGTGTGTCACCCATGAATAATCCTTTCTTCACTGTGACGAAGCCTGACGGATCGTACCGCCTAGTTTTGGATTACCGGCACTTAAATTCGCACTGCCGGACATGTGCGGTACAGAATACACACAGTTCGGCTCTCGTCGATAGTCTCGTGAGAAAACGATTTAAAACTACTCTTGACATCTCCAATGGCTTTTATAGCCACAACCTGTCTCCTCATAGCTATGAGTGGATGGCGTTTACCTTGGGTGGCAAACAAAAGAGGTTTAAAAGGCTCCCGATGGGCTATAAAAACAGCCCCGGGGTCTTTGCTGCTCGTGTGGTCTCACTCTTGGAGATGATTGACCCGGAAGCATATTCGTATGTAGATGACATCTACCTGACGGACGATGAGTTGCTTCCACACCTTGCTCGCGTGGATAACATAATAACTATGTTTGCTGACTTTGGTTACAAGTTCAACTTTGCCAAGTCCCACATTGCCGAGTTCACAGTGTTGTTCTTGGGGTACGAACTCAATCATGAGGGTCGAGGCTTGGCTCCGCAGTTCCTTGAGAAATGCACACGCCTTAGTACTCTTACGACACTGAAGAAATTACAGTCTTTGCTGGGTTTTCTGAATTTCGGTCGTACCTACATTCCTGATTATGCCCAGCGTATCAAGTTGCTTTATGCCTTGGTACAACCTACTTTTACCAAATCTTGCTGGCTGCCTGAGCATTCGGCTGCATTGCAATCTTTGCAGTCTGATCTTCTTGCTTCAGATTTCTTACAAACTCGTGATAACCACACTAACCTAGTCATTAGAATCGTACTGGGTGCAGTGGGTTTCACCTACTTAACGTTCAATGAGGGCGACACCGTCCCCATTGCATATAAATCTCATCTGTACACTTCGGCTGAGCTGCGCTTCTCCGCTGTCGAGAAAGTACTGACAGCAGTTCAGATGGCGATCCTGAAAGAGCGAGCGCTATCACAGGGGAAGCACCTGCTGGTGGTAACACCGTACCCTGCCCTTGAGGCGGTCACTAAAGCCAGTGTACCTAATTCTAAGGCTTTGCATCCAAGGTGGATACAATGGGCAACCTCCTTGACCTCGCCTGACATCACATATATCTTTGACGCGGCATTACAGACACAGGAGTTCTTGGAGTATGAATTTGTTCATCCGGCTCCTCTGACTTTGCGCCCGCTCGAGGAGTACCATTGTGTCATTTACACTGATGGGTCTGCGCAACCCGCAACTGGATCAAAGCACGCCTATTCTGCGGCCTGCGCAATTGTAGTGGGTACTTTCGTGAACGGTGAGTTCCAGTCTGATGTCGTGCATACGCAGTCATTGGGTGATTGTACCGCGCAGTTGGCAGAACTGAAAGCTCTGGTGCTTGCACTGGAGTTTGCTGATCCTCGAGTAACCACTCTTATAGTGAGTGACTCATACTATTGTGTTCAATCATACAACGAGAATCTACACTTTTGGAGTCACAATGACTTTCGTGATTCGAAAGGTAGCACAGTAAAGCACAAAACGCTTTGGGTTCGAGTGGCAGAACTTAAAGAAGGTCTGCCCCTCGTGAATGTATTTCACACTCTTGGTCACCAACGTGTTGGTGTCCATGCTGTCGGTAACAGTTTGGCTGACGAGGCAGCAAAAACCGCAGTGGCGACATATTTAGTAGCAGCAGTTACAAGATCCAAAACTAGGATTGATAATGACATCTTGGCAGCTATTGCTGCGTCCGAGACAGGGACGGGCTTTCCGAAAGGATTCCATTCCCGCTACCATTATCGTTTAAGTCCTGATAACGTCCCGTTAGTGAGGATTAACGACGTTGGTGACAGATTGATTCCCAACGCGGACTGCAGACCATCTCTGATTACAGCTGCCCACGAAGGTGTTGCGTCTGCACACGCCAGCGTTTCGGCGACTGTATCTCTTTTGCAGCAATGTTACTGGTGGTACGGTTTGTACAAACAAGTGCGAGCTTATGTTCTTTTATGCGACATTTGCCAGCAGATTAAACCTTCTACTGTCGCGCGTCCACCACAAACGCAGCTGTATATATCTAATCAACCACTTGCGTGTGTTTATTTAGATCACTGCGGTCCTTTTTCCTCTGCGTACAAGTACATCTTGGTTGCAGTGGATTCGTGCACACGTTTTCTGCGGGTGTGGCCGCAAAGGAGTACTGATGCCCGGACGGTCATCAAGGATTTGCGTGTCTTTATTGGGAGTTTTGCATGTGGTGCCCTTCATTCTGACCAGGGCCCTGCGTTTGCCTCTAGGGCTTACAAAGAAGCCATGAGAAGTTTGGGGGTCCAAGTCAAATTTTCGTTTCCATACCGGCCTGAGGGCAATAGTGTTGTGGAGCGAATGAACCGTGACCTAAAGCAATCTTTGACAGCAAGGGTTTTAGGTACGGGCCGAAGCTGGCTAACCCACTTGTATGACGTGCAACGTGCACTTAATAATCTCCCTAGAAGGTCTCTGGGTGGGCGGACCCCATACATGATGCTCTTTGGAGTGCGAATGTTTGTTCCGGACCTTGAGGGTCTAGACATGGCGGCGGCTGCCGCGCCTTTTGACCTAGATGATCACTGTGCTGTATTGCAGAATCTACAAGAAGCAAGAGACACTCTAGCAAAGGAACACGTACCCTCTACATGCGAAGCTGAGCTCCAGATTCCGGTAGTCAGCTGGCTACCTCGAGTTGGTGACCTGGTCCGTGAGAAGGTGGAGAACAAGAAAAATTTGGCCCCTCTTATCGTGCACCAGTCCCGGTGCTTGGAGTCCAGGGTACACGTACAGTTATTTTACCACCACTTCCTGGTCGCAAGGATAACAGGTACATCTCGATTGACAATGTCAAGCTACAGCCGATACTTCATAGTATGACACCTTCAGTTTCTTGCCCTTCCATTCTGCGAAATTCTGTTGTGATGCCGCCCTCGAACATCAGGCATGAGGTTGCCGTTGAGATGCATGCTGTTGCTGCCTCTCCTATGCCGCCTACTGATGGTGGTTTGCCTGATGATCCTGAGTATGCTTATCCTGCAAGTGTCCCGTTGCCTCTTTTACATTCAACAGCGATTAACCAGTCCCGTTCTTCCTTTGACACTGAATCAATGACTTCCACTGCCCCTTCCAAAATTGCTATCTTTTTTGCCTGGTTCAAGAGACATTTTTTGGTGGCACCATGGACTTACATCTGGCTGGTGCTAATATGTATTTTTTTGTTCATGACAATTGGCTTTGTGGTAGTGTTTTTTAAACTTATAAATGGACACTACCTGACTGAAAGATCTACGATTGGATTAATTGATGGAACTTTGGCCCCCCATTCCTCATCACACATTATGAAAAGGGACCAGACTTGTGTGAACATTACTGCCTGGCCTGTGCGTGATGGGATCGCTTGGGATGCTGTTAAATTTCAAATTCATGGACCTACCAAAGTGATTAATGTGCCTAATGTATTTCGTGTTTCTATGGGTGATGTAGTTAAACAGAATATCCGATCTGATGATTGGGATGTACAAGCAATAGAAGCACTATTTTCTGATCTAAAATACTATGCTGCATTTGATGCTGAAGATTTGTATTTAAATTCTGCTAATTATGGTGAACAATTTTGTTATCAACATTATGGCACACATTTCCTACACAGAGCAAATACTTTTCGAAATGTTGTTAATTACACACAATGGGAACATTGTCCGGCCCCTTGTCATGGCAGTTCTGCCACATTAGTGAACAAGTTCACATATTTTTCGGATTTTAGTGTGTCTAAACCGACCTCCTTTTATTTTAAAATGGCGCCTGAGTCCGCCTCGAAGGTAAGGTTGACACATACCAAATTATGGACGAATTGGCTGTCGGAGGCTATGAGCTATGGAAAGCTACTATCGATCTTAAATCGGTTTGGGGTACTAAACCATGGCAGGTTCAGGGAACGGAGGCTTTGCATCACGCCTGTCTTATCCCAAACCATATTTTATTTTTGAATTCATCTATTTTTCAGACAACTTGTTTTGGTTTGGCAACGTCTAAAAAATTGAATTCCCCCACAATCCCGATCTGGGTGCTTACCCTGGCTGGGGTAATTACACAGATCTTTCCCTTACTAAGTTGCAGTCCCTCATTTCCAACACCACCTTTAATGTTTCGGCGTTTAATCCTGAGGGTTGGTTGGTATGGCAAACTGGTTCAGATTCTTGTCAACGTCGATTTTTAGCCTTGGCACCTGGGTACACTCAAGTCAGGGTAGATCCTCGTTTTGAATCATCACACACTGTAACTACCTACTCTGTGGGTAAGTTATGCCAGTCGTGGCTGCAACATTCCACATTAGCATCGGTTAAGCTTCATTTGTCACGTTTAAACGACAAAATTGATCTGAATGATTTTATTAAAGGTCCTGCAATAGGCAGGTCCAAAAGATGGGTATATGCTATTTACAACGAAGTTTGGAAATTGTCGCAAATTGAGGCTGCCTCCAGATTACGTGCTATTGACCAGGCCAATATGGAAAAAGTGTTGGCTGTGATTGATAATAGTATAAATACCTTGTCTTCTAGAATTTATACTTTAGATAATATTGTTTCATCTGTCGTAGACATTGTGCAGGATGATTTGTCTGTGTTGTACCATGGCCAGAATCAGTTGCGTTCTGGTATGCAGTTTGCATGGACTTTACAAACGTTAAAGGCAGGGAAGGTCCCATGGGATTACATGAATGTTTCCTCTTTGTTCCTCCCTTTTAATTTAACTGCGAAACAACAGTTTATGTCTATGAAGGATGCGACTTATTCATTACTGCACATTGAGAAATTAGAACTATTGCCTTTCTCTATTGCTGAATTAAATTCAGCTGTGTGGCTTATCCACGGCGTGATCACTTTACCTTTTTCGCTTTTTAAATTTAGTTTGTGCATGAAACATTATGCTCTTGGCAGATATGAACAACTTGGTAGTGCGTTCCTGTACGAAGTTTGGTCGCTCCCATTTACATATAGATGCATGCGGGAGGGCACAGAGGTTTATCTGAATGGTGAGGAATGCACTTCTGCTCCTGATCATTCTGTAGTGTGTAGACACATAAAATTACATGGTGCTTGCAATGTACACGCTCCTAATTTGGCTTGCGTTCTGAAAGGTGTACCGGTGCCAGTTATTACCCCTTCATTTACACTAATTGCTAACGGTAGTTATTTGCTTTTGAATAATGAAGATTGCTGTGGGATGCTTAAGGGCATACCATACATAGTCACTGTTTCACAGCGTGTAGTTTGCTGTAATAATGTCCTTTTCCCACCCCCGCATGGCCGGCTCAATGTTTCTATCTGGCCTTCGATTCCAAACTTGAGCGCAGAGTTCAACCAGATGAGCAGAATAAGGGCTCTTTTGTCTCAAAGGGAGGTCGCTTTGACTTCATCCCGTGAAACCTTTCTTCTTCACGTGGCAAACACCCGCACGGAGGTGCAGGCACTTTTGAATACTGACCTCCCCTTCCATTTTGGAACATGGAAGGGGAGGTCCGGCATAGTTGGACCGGCATAGTTCATTTTTTTAAACTAGTGGGCTCTGGCCTCGTGACCTCCTTTCAGACTATTTTTGGTGTCATTCCCGCGTTTTTTCATTCTATTTTTTCCAGCGTCTTCGGAGGTCTTCCTTTGCTTCTCGCCCTTATAGCTGGAATACTTCTGTTTGTTTGCGTCCTACGCAATGGCTGCGCAACTTGCGTACAGAGACAACATGCGCCGGCTGTTTCATCTGCGTAACCGGATGCTTGAATACTATGGCACGTTGCCCCTGGCGACTTTAAGTGTCGCGTATGGATTGTCCTTCCGGTTTCCCTTTTTTACTTGTGTGCAACCCGTCTTTCACTGCCTGGATTGTCCATTCCAGTGGGCTCTGGATTTATGCCTGTCAACCTCGGTGTCACCTGTACCGGATTTTGGTCAACTGATGGGCCCCTTAACGGCTCATGAGTATGAATGTTCTGGTGTTGGGTTTATGGCCTTGGGTGCGGCACATGGAGTCCTTGGAAATTGGGCCATTGAAGAGGCTGCGATTGACTTTCTGGAACAAAGTTATATCGAGGAACCTTCCTGTTGTCCCCATGTGGTGCAGGAAGCTCGGATTGTGAGTAAACACGTGTGTTCCTTTCCATTGCTGAATTGCATGGCAGATACTTTTGCGGAACGCTCCAATGATTTCCTCTTGGAGGCAGTTGCAACATATTGTGCCTATACCTTTATGGATTGACTTTTTGTCTTGGTCGAATCATGATGTATCCATCGATGTCGTTTTTTTCCCCATTTTGTCATGGTTTTTTTTCCACCTGACGACATCTTTTTCTGTTTTTGATTTTTTTTTCCCTTTCGAACTTTACACTTACCCTATATGGACTTATAGTTCATGCCCTTGGTTCCGTTCTTTCTAATTTGAACTCTGCGTTCTTGATAAGTGCGCCCCTAGTGGTTAGTGGTGCGATCAAGGGGGGGTGTAGTATGGGTTAACCACTCCCTATGTACAACGCTAAGTTAGCATAACCTCGATGGCTGTTAGAAAGCCAGCTTGCCGCTTCTGCTGTTTTTGCACGCGACACTGTTGTTACATGTTATTCATTCGAGAACTGCTGACTCGACTTTGCTTCACATGAGAACCGTCTGTTGTTTAACATCCTTAACAGCGAGCTGTGACCTTGGTCTGTACACCATGTAAAGAACGAGTCTGGGTCACTAGACGGTGCAGGTTGTTGTGTTCAGGTTGATCGTACCACTTATTAGCCATAACATACATACAGCTGCCAATACCTGAAAGACGAGCCCTTTAATATTACAGAGCAGCATGTTTGACATTACATTCGAAATGAAAAGCTGTTGCAGGAGAGAGCCTAGCTGATCCTGTGATGTGATTCCACTAAGCTGATCTATAAGGTATGGGGTCCCCCATGCAAGCCTAAGAGACCTTCTATCTAATAATACCTTATTAGTTGCTAGAGAAAGGAGGGTGGTTGCTTTCCACTGTCATTATT
This sequence comes from Triturus cristatus, assembly GCF_964204655.1. Classification (NCBI taxonomy): domain Eukaryota; kingdom Metazoa; phylum Chordata; class Amphibia; order Caudata; family Salamandridae; genus Triturus; species Triturus cristatus. Next base: position 301,901,390 of record NC_140579.1, on the reverse strand, counting down.
ACTATGATTGCTCCTTTCATTTTCGATGGTATTGTAACAATGCTGATGGTGCTGATCCTAACCATTTGTCTGCTTGTGTTAGCCAAAGTACTGCATCTTAGGACGCGAGGTTTATAAAATAAACTCTTTAAACTTTACCGTGTCTTTATTATTCTGTTGTGGACTGATATATAGCTACCAACGGGTATTTCGGATTCCCACCACTCCTGAGAGTATCTAAGTCGCTTCTTCAGGGTTGTCTATACATTGGGACCGCCAAGCTAAATCTCGGATAACGAATGGGACACTAAGCTAGTCGGATAGGGGTTCTTGGTTCTGAGGGGAGTTTCTGGTACACCACAATTCTCTGAGGTCCTGGTTTCCTGCGCATAGTTCTGTGCTTAAGCAGAATCCCTGCAACAGTGTCAGTCAATCAGTGTCAGTCAGTGTCAGTCAGTCAGTGTCAGTCAATCAGTGTCAGTCAGTGTCAGTCAATCAGTCAGTGTCAGTCAATCAGTGTCAGTCAGTGTCAGTCCGTCAGTGTCAGTCAATCAGTGTCAGTCAGTGTCAGTGTCAGTCAGTGTCAGTCAATCAGTGTCAGTCAGTGTCAATCAGTCAGTGTCAGTCAGTCAGTGTCAGTCAGTCAGTGTAAGCTAGAGCAGCTCTGCTGACCTGGTTCTCTGGCTCTAAAGCAGCTCTGCTGACCTGGTTCTCTCCCTCTAAAGCAGCTCTGCTGACCTGGCTTCTCTGGCTCTACAGCAGGTCTGCTGACCTGGTTTTCTGGCTCTAGAGCAGCTCTGCTGACCTAGTTCTTAGGCTACAGAGCAGCTCTGCTGACCTAGTTCTTAGGCTACAGAGCAGCTCTGCTGATCTGGTTCTCTGGCTCTACAACAGCTCTGCTGACCTGGTTCTCTGGCTCTAAAGCAGCTCTACTGACCCGGTTCTATGGCTCTAAAGCAGTTCTGCTGACCTGGTTCTCTGGCTCTAGAGCAGCTCTGCTGACCTGGTCCCTTGGCTCTAAAGCAGCTCTACTGACCTGGTTTCTCTGGCTCTGCAGCAGCTCTGCTGATCTGGTTCTCTGGCTCTAGAGCAGCTCTGCTGACCTGGTTCTTAGGCTCTAGAGCAGCTCTGCTGACCTGGTTCTTAGGCTCTAGAGCAGCTCTGCTGACCTGGTTCTCTGGCTCTAAAGCAGCTCTGCTGACCTGGTTCTATGGCTCTAAAGCAGCTCTGCTGACCTGGTTCTCTGGCTCTAAAGCAGCTCTGCTGACCTGGTTCTATGGCTCTAAAGCTCTGCTGACCTGGTGTTCTGGCTCTAGAGCAGCTCTGCTGACCTGGTTCTCTGGCTCTAAAGAAGCTCTGCTGACCTGGTTCTATCCCTCTAAAGAGTTCTGCTGACCTGGTTCTCTGGCTCTAAAGCAGTTCTGCTGACCTGGTTCTCTGCCTCTAGAGCAGCTCTGCTGACCTGGTTCTATGGCTCTCAAGCAGCTCTGCGGACCTGGTTCTCTGGCTCTAGAGCATCTCTGCTGACCTGGTTCTCTGGCTCTAAAGCAGTTCTGCTGACCTGGTTCTCTCCCTCTAAAGCAGCTCTGCTGACATGGTTTCTCTGGCTCTACAGCAGCTCTGCTGACCTGGTTCTCGGCCTCTAGAGCAGCTCTGCTAACCTGGGTCTCTGGCTCTAGAGCAGCTCTGTTGACCTGGGTCTCTGGTTCTAGAGCAGCTCTGCTAACCTGCTTCTTAAGCTCTAGAGCCGCTCTGCTGAGCTGGTTCTCTGGCTCTACAACGGCTCTGCTGACCTGGTTTCTCTGGCTCTACAGCATCTCTGCTGACCTGGTTCTCTGCGCTCACGATGCACGCACCGACTTCGCAAAAATATATTTAAAAAGAGTTTATTATAAGTGCAAATATATTATTTTTATGAATATCTTAGATAATCTCTTTCCCTAATATGTATATTAAAGACAAATACATATCATCAGAGTGAGTGGTAGAGGGTAGTAGAGAGTGAGTAGTAGAGAGTAGTAGTAGAGAGTAGTAGAGAGTAGTAGAGAGTGAGTAGTAGAGAGTGAGTAGTAGCGAGTAGTAGAGAGTGAGTAGTAGAGAGTAGTAGAGAGTGAGTAGTAGAGAGTAGTAGAGAGTGAGTAGTAGAGAGTGAGTAGTAGAGAGAGAGCAGTAGAGAGTAGTAGAGAGTGAGCAGTAGAGTAGTAGAGAGTAGTCAGTCAGTGTCAGTCAGTGTCAGTCAGTGTCAGTCAGTCTGTGTCAGTCAGTCAGTCAGTGTCAGTCAGTGTCAGTCAGTCAGTGTCAGTCAGTCAGTGTCAGTCAATCAGTGATGGTCAATCAGTGTCAGTCAGTGTCAGTCAGTCAGTGTCAGTCAATCAGTGTCAGTCAGTGTCATTCAATCAGTCAGTGTCAGTCAGTCAGTGTCAGTCAATCAGTGTCAGTCAGTGTCAGTCCGTCAGTGTCAGTCAATCAGTGTCAGTCAGTGTCAGTGTCAGTCAGTGTCAGTCAATCAGTGTCAGTCAGTGTCAATCAGACAGTGTAAGTCAGTCAGTGTCAGTCAGTCAGTGTAAGCTAGAGCAGCTCTGCTGACCTGGTTCTCTGGCTCTAAAGCAGCTCTGCTGACCTGGTTCTCTCCCTCTAAAGCAGCGCTGCTGACCTGGCTTCTCTGGCTCTACAGCAGGTCTGCTAACCTGGTTTTCTGGCTCTAGAGCAGCTCTGCTGACCTAGTTCTTAGGCTACAGAGCAGATCTGCTGATCTGGTTCTCTGGCTCTACAACAGCTCTGCTGACCTGGTTCTCTGGCTCTAAAGCAGCTCTGCCTACCCGGTTCTATGGCTCTAAATCAGTTCTGCTGACCTGGTTCTCTGGCTCTAGAGCAGCTCTGCTGACCTGGTCCCTTGGCTCTAAAGCAGCTCTACTGACCCGGTTTCTCTGGCTCTGCAGCAGCTCTGCTGACCTGGTTCTCTGGCTCTAGAGCAGCTCTGCTGACCTTGTTCTTAGGCTCTAGAGCAGCTCTGCTGACCTGGTTCTCTGGCTCTAAAGCAGCTCTGCTGACCTGGTTCTATGGCTCTAAAGCAGCTCTGCTGACCTGGTTCTCTGGCTCTAAAGCAGCTCTGCTGACCTGGTTCTATGGCTCTAAAGCTCTGCTGACCTGGTGTTCTGGCTCTAGAGCAGCTCTGCTGACCTGGTTCTCTGGCTCTGAAGCAGCTCTGCTGACCTGGTTCTCTCCCTCTAAAGCAGCTCTGCTGACCTGGCTTCTCTGGCTCTACAGCAGGTCTGCTGACCTGGTTTTCTGGCTCTAGAGCAGCTCTGCTGACCTAGTTCTTAGGCTACAGAGCAGCTCTGCTGATCTGGTTCTCTGGCTCTACAACAGCTCTGCTGACCTGGTTCTCTGGCTCTAAAGCAGCTCTGCTGACCCGGTTCTATAGCTCTAAAGCAGTTCTGCTGACCTGGTTCTCTGGCTCTAGAGCAGCTCTGCTGACCTGGTCCCTTGGCTCTAAAGCAGCTCTACTGACCTGGTTTCTCTGGCTCTGCAGCAGCTCTGATGACCTGGTTCTTAGGCTCTAGAGCCGCTCTGCTGACCTGGTTCTTAGGCTCTAGAGCAGCTCTGCTGACCTGGTTCTCTGGCTCTAAAGCAGCTCTGCTGACCTGGTTCTCTGGCTCTAAAGCAGCTCTGCTGACCTGGTTCTATAGCTCTAAAGCTCTGCTGACCTGGTGTTCTGGGTCTAGAGCAGCTCTGCTGACCTGGTTCTCTGGCTCTAAAGCAGTTCTGCTGACCTGGTTCTCTGGCTCTAAAGCAGCTCTGCTGACCTGGTTCTCTGGCTCTAAAGCAGCTCTGCTGACCTGGTTCTATAGCTCTAAAGCTCTGCTGACCTGGTGTTCTGGGTCTAGAGCAGCTCTGCTGACCTGGTTCTCTGGCTCTAAAGCAGTTCTGCTGACCTGGTTCTCTGCCTCTAGAGCAGCTCTGCTGACCTGGTTCTATGGCTCTAAAGCAGCTCTGCGGACCTGGTTCTCTGGCTATAGAGCATCTCTGCTGACCTGGTTCTCTGGCTCTAAAGCAGTTCTGCTGACCTGGTTCTCTCCCTCTAAAGCAGCTCTGCTGACGTGGTTTCTCTGACTCTACAGCAGCTCTGCTGACCTGGTTCTCGGCCTCTAGAGCAGCTCTGCTGACCTGGGTCTCTGGCTCTAGAGCAGCTCTGCTGACCTGGGTCTCTGGTTCTAGAGCAGCTCTGCTAACCTGCTTCTTAGCCTCTACAGCTGCTCTGCTGAGCTGGTTCTCTGGCTCTACAACGGCTCTGCTGACCTGGTTTCTCTGGCTCTACAGCAGCTCTGCTGACCAGGTTCTCTGCGCTCACGATGCACGCACCGACTTTGCAAAAATATATTTAAAAATAGTTTATTATAAGTACAAATATATTATATTTATGAATATCTTAGATAATCTCTTTCCCTAATATGTATATTAAAGACAAATACATATCATTTTGGAACATAAAATGTTTTTGCGGGAGTCACGCACCCAGCGCGCCCCAGCATGTATATGACGTCACGCGGGACCCGCCACCGTGCAAGCATCTCGTACCGTAATGCGCATGTGTCATGAATGCGCGGACTGGTCGCATACCAATTGCGCACATCACGTAATATTAGATGTATATGATGTAACAGAAAAACACGCAGCCATCACACACTGTACGCGGATCCTTCACAACTTTTCTAAAATGACGGCTAGAATCTGCGCACCCACCGTGATGTGTATGCATTGAGTGCGCGACTCCGAAAAAAATTTGGATTTTTAAAAAAAAGAAAATAATATAAAAATATTAAAATACAAAATGAAACCCAAAAAATTAATCAATATTTCAGTTTGAATGTTTTAAAAAAATTATTTTTTGCAATTTTCAGAAAAATATATAATGTTATTTAATGAATAAAATATTTATAAATAAACAGTTAAAAAACGGTAGAAAATCAGTACAAAAAAAAAGGCATTACTACTATCACACTTAAAAATTTGCATTTAAAAAACTTTTCAAATTCACTGAACAAAAACATAGGTTTCAGAGACGTTATAGTTAGAAATTAGCATTTAAAAAAGCTATGAAATTCACTGAAAAAACCATAGGTTTCAGAGACTTTATAGTTAGAAATTAGCATTTAAAAAACCTTACAAATTCACAGACAAAACCATAGGTTTCAGGGATGTTATAGTTAGCTGGCCATTTCACTCGTACAAAACCATAGAAATTCCTCCGTTATAGTTAGTTCTGCTAACTATACCTCGCACGCCCGCAATGCACTGCTGAAGATGTCACATATTGCATCGTTCATGACATGGTCAGTGACATCAGTGATGACATCACTGATGACATCTCAAACCCTGTACTCAACCCTGACAAGTTTCTTCATCGTGTCTCGCGGTTTTCTTTCAGCCTTGTAAATTTTGCTTCCACTTCATGCATATCTAACAGTCGACCTCTCCCCTCTCCCATCTCCCTTTAGGTCCCTCTCCCTCTGCTCTTTCCTAGACTAATATTCGGTTTCTTATTCCATCAGCTCCTCACTACATTTTCCTGAATTCCCTTCAGCTCTTTCAGTTCAGCTTCATATTCTTTATCTTTTTATTTTCTCTCAGTTTCCCCTCACGCTCATACTGTTTCTTGCTCTCTTTCGCTCTCTCTTTCAGATTTTCTCTCTCTAGCCACCATCTCTTCCTTTTCTCTGTTTTCTGTCTATCTCTGCTGTCTCTCCCCTTTTCTCTGATCCTTTCTCCCCACTTCTGCAGGGGTCCTTCAACATGTTGTTGTCTCTCTCTCTTTCTTGGCCTCTCTTCCATTGTTTCTTGATTATTATTCTCTTTGCTGGGCCATGGCTCTCGTTTTCTATATCTGCTTAGCACTTATTCTTTTGTCCTTCTTGCTTCCTTCTTTCTCTACTGTCTCTTTCATCCCCAAGCCTCATTTTTTAAGCTCTTACCACTTACTTTTTCATCTCTTTCTCTCAGGGTCCCTGTACTTTCATTAGCTCAAACTGTCTGCCTCTCTGCCAGCAAATTCAAATGATTCCTATTGACATTACCAGTAATACCAATGTTGCCAAACTCAACACATGATGCATTTGAACTGACTTCACAGCGATATTGATATACAGTTTCGGTTTTGAGAGAAAAGTATACACATTAGAGTACCTATAAACGAGAAGCCATGCTTGACATTTCATGTCACATCTAGCATCATGGTAACAGTATGGCAAATATTTTTGTTGACTCCACCATGCTCCTCAGAGACGGTGAATAACTTCCCTCTTTAATTTTTTTTTTAGGATATCTTATCCTAGGAGATAGGATGTGTTTTATATCACAGTGTTAAATGGAGAGTGTAAGACTCAATGTCACGCAGGTTCTACTTTTCCATGTGCGTGGATATGTTTCTCCATTGTCATCCTAGTGCAGAGCCTGGCCCTCTTGGTTTCCACTTCTCTTTTTCTCAACGTTTCGATCTCCAGTTTGTGGCCATTAAGTCTGTGCCTGGTGACTGTCTGTCTTTGTTGGCTTCCCTTTGGAGCTGTTGTTTGCTTGGCCATAGCCCATGTTAAGGGATGGCCAACAATCTAGCTTGGTGTTCATCTCAGAAATGGGGCGGCACTCTTTTTGGGGGCAGCGGATGTGAGCAAGTCGTGTCTGTCAACTAACACCACGATACCAAAGGGGATGATGGACGGAGCGTTTGAGCAAATCAAACGCTCACCCCCAGTCAACTGATCTGGGTTTAATCCATCATTCTTTAGCTCACTCCACCACCCCAGTTCAGACATGGCCATATGCAAATCAGTCTGACCCTGTGCCTCATGGGAACAGTCCAGCCCGAAATGCCAAGCCATGTCTTCCCTGGACCGGAAACAAGCATCCTGGGACCGGTTTCGGGTTCATAACCCTCATCATCCAGGCTATCTTGAATCCAGTGGCAAAGTGAGCAAGGGACCCACGTCTGGGCATACCCTGCCAACTTAGGGTGAACAAAGCGATACCAAAGGGGATGATGGACGGAGCGTTTGAGCAAATCAAACACTCACCTCCAGTCAACTGATCTGGGTTTAATCCATCATCATTCTTTAGCTCACTCCACCACCCCAGTTCAGACATGGCCATTTGCAAATCAGTCTGACCCTGTGCCTCATGGAAATAGTCCAGCCCGAACTGCCAAGCCATGTCTTCCCTGGACTGGAAACAAGCATCCTGGGACCGGTTTCGGGTTCATAACCCTCATCAGCCAGGCTATCTTGAATCCAGTAGCAAAGTGAGCAAGGGACCCACGTCTGGGCATACCCTGCCAACTTAGGGCGAACAAATCGTCAATCGACCACCCCAGCTCAGAAACTAACACCACCACCCCACCCCTGTGAACAAGTCGTCAGTTGGCTGCCACCCCTCCCGTACCCCGAGAACAAGGTGTCTGTTGCCCGCTCTTACCTGCACCTAAACTTAGGGGCTGCCCTGGGTGGCAGTAGGTCTAGCTACCCCACTGGCTATATTTAGTGTGTACATCAAGACAACTGAGCTTACCCTGGCTCTCATACCATTTCATTTCTCCTCAGAGAGCACACATGATATAAAAACGTGAAAAAATACCAAAATATGCTGTAAATCAGGACATGCAATACGCACTACTGAGCCATACTTGAGGACAATTCTGTCCTAACTCTATGCCTCCACATATTGTGTCCATGATAAATTCAACATGAATTATTTTTGTAGCTAGGTGAAATTTCATCCCTAATCACGGACCAGATATGGCCCAAACTCAGCTCTCAGTAATCCCATTTTCCGAAAGTTCAGAAATCTCTAAGGAGTGGAAAGTAGAGCTGGCATTTAAATAAATCTAAATCAGGGCAAGTCCACTCTACCAACCATCTTGAATCTCTCCGTATGGACCCGGGTCAGGAGATGCTGTGAATGCTCTCAGCCCTCTTAAGAGCTTCCTGCACTGAGGACAGCAAAGAAGGAGCAGGAACCTTGAATTGCACAACAATGTAGATGGACAATGGTCAGAGGTGGTTGACTAATACATTTCCAACTCGTATGATTTACAAGTAAACCATTGAGACGATAAGTTAAATCTCACCAAAAAGCACAGTCATAGTTCTGGCAAGGATGGCCAAAGGAAACCTGAGGTCAACTGTCGGCATTCTGTGCTCCCTGCACTCTCTGCGCACAGACAGGCGCAAATGGGCTTGCTGCAAGTGCATCTTCATCACTCTAGAACTGGGGTCTTTAAACTAGGGGGGCGGGCCCCCCTAGTGGGGCCTCAAGTGATTCCAGGCGGGGAGCAGGATTGGTCCAAAAGAAGCATTATGCTATTAACAGTGCACCGTTATTAGCAGGGAAAAAATTAGTGGCAGTAAGCCACTCTGTAATGGGCCATCACTAACATCTTTATTCATTTATATCCTGGCTGGGAGAAGGTGTCAAAAGGGATGGGACTTCAAATATTTTTCAAACCCTCTGCCCCCAGTTTTAATAATCACACTGTGGATACTTTTAAATGTTAGTAAGGCCTGCCTGACCAGAATAGTATGTTTGGCCATCATGTATTTGATTGCATCTTTAAAATGTTAACAGAACTTAGCTGCAATGTTTAAATAAGTCTAGACATATTTTAACATTGCCAATTTAATAAAATAAATCAGAAAATATTCGGGGGAGGGCATTGAAGATTTTTTTTTCCACTGGGGGGCGTGTCATTAAAAAGTTTGAAGACCACTGCTCCAGAAGGACTTCCATTGCCGGACAGGCACACACTCATATGAAATGGCCACCAGAGTAGAGTAATACAGAAACAGCAAACGGGCAACAACATCAATATCCAAAGGGACATAAAACATCACTCGCCCTTCCAAGAAGGTAATAAGACTTAGATACTTGCCGCCTCAGACTGGTCGAAACCAGCTGATACCGCCCTAATGTGCAGTGGGGGGTAAACAGGAAGTGAATCTCACTGTACTCAACGCTGACAAGAAGGACTCACCTATGCCATGAACCCACCGACTATTTTTGGAGATCCAATGCGCAGCTGCACTTGAAATGCTACTTGTACTACCCTGCCTCCTCGGAGGTGGCTGGAAAGCGATCAGAGAAATCCTGAGGTTACACAGGATTGGCACTGTATTTTATTACTGTATTCACAACGATCTATCGACCTATGCCCCGGGAGGTTTAACAGCCACCAATTGGGAACAATAATGCAGAAGACAGGACTTCAGAGAGCAATCTCAATAGGGTGACCAGGCAACCCGGTTTTCGTCAGCTGTCCTGGCAAATTTTGACATATATGGCTTGTCCCCCGGTTGTTAGAGAGGGCCAAGTGAAAACAGTGAGAGGCACTTTTTGGGGTGTTCCAAAGCAGGGTTGGTTAGCTGCTGTTATAAGTAAGCTTTTTTATTTAACAGGTATAATGCTGTTTTTAAAAATTACATTTTATTTATTTGCTTAGTGCCCCTTCTGCATTTCTATGTTGATGAGAGGTGTTATTTTTTGCCACTTCGTTGATGTAAGACGCATTGCCAATAGGTCTCGCCTTTGGGACCTTATAAGTGTTTAGCCATGCAACACTTGATGTTGTTGCACCAAGGATATTGTGCTGGTTACCTAAACACTTATAAGGTCCCAAAGGCGAGACCTATTGGCTATGCCAATGCTTGTTTGACATGGTCTTTGCGAGAGTTTGCGGAAGTATCTGTCTTTCGTGAGATAGGAACGCTTTGCATTGAATGGTGTCTATAGACGCTCCCAGAAGAACAAGTTACTTACCTTCTGTAAAGCTTTTTCTGGTGTATACAGTACCTGCCTGTGGATTCCTCACCTTTTGAATTACCCCCTGCACCAGCATTCCAAGGAAACTTTTTTCGAGCTCTCCCACGTCGACGAGGACGTCACAATGGCACGGCTCCGCTCACAACTCCGTATTACATCACCGGAGCCACAAGTAGAGCTCGTCGGCGTGTTGACGTCAGTTCCACCCATTTTTCCGTGCCTCCAAGGCAAACGGGTGGACCGACATCATAATTGGAGTATACACAGTATACAATATATACATAAATACACACAGCATTAAGAAAAATAGGAAAAGCTAAAGAAACAAAGCATTTCCTAAACACCAATAGCAAGGCAATCAAAAGACATAGGGAAACAACCATGTCAAATAACAAATAAATCCTTTGGTATACGAAGGTGGACAATGGAGAGGAGGGTGGGACAGTGAGGAATCCACAGGCAGATACTGTATCCATCTGAAAAAGCGTTACCGGAAGTAAGTAAGGTCTTCTTCTGATGGATGCATCTGCCTGTGGATTCCTCACATTTTTAATAGAATCCCACAGCAGTCCCACTGTGGAAAATTGACAGCGATCGGTGTTAGCATTTAGCTGAAGCCATCTTGTTTCCGACAGCCATTTTGTCTGCCATGTGCTCACCACGGGCTGTTTCCATCTTCACTGTTGTTTACCCTTGTGCTCTGTTTAAAGGACTGACTATACTTAGACTCTGCTACTCTGTACATGCACAGAGGAATCTGTAACTGTCCATACATCTGTTTTTAGTCTGTAACTGTCAGGTTGTTTCTACCGAAGTCAGCAACTGCTAGCTCCTTCTTTACTGTTGACTGTGCATTTCTGTATGACCATCTATGTATGTAATTCTCCTATGTGTGCTTGTACCGCCCTCTTTTGAGCCCCTGTGTGGGTATAAAAGACCCATGGTTCTTTTACTCCTTGTGCTACTTCCTACACTACCGAAGGGTGTTGTGTGAATGTAGTTCCACCTCATGAGGTTTAATAAATCTTTACTTTAACCTTTCAACTTCTGTGCCAACTTCTATTTACTTGTCTGAGGACGTGCGTGCAGAGAAGGGCGAACCCCTAGCACTGGGAGGTCTGGCTGAGGCCCACTTCTACAAATTGGTGCCCAACTAAGCGGGGCTCATCGGCGACTCGGATGCCCAAAGGAGTAGTCGAAACGGAGGATTGGGATCTCGCTGCGGACGATCGGTGCCCGAAGAGACCCGCGTCTTGGCAACCACTGCGTTTTTTCCTCTCTTCCTGATCTGACCCTCCGGTGGTGCCGGTTCTCGACTGAGATCTCTTCTGGTGTTCGCCGTGCAGAGACCATTTGGTCAATTGAGAACTTGGCAGTGGGAATCTGGAGACCTATGCTCGGTAAGGTCATTTATGAGACAGTGAGGAAAGTGCGCCGGCTGCAAAACGTGAGATATACAGTGATATAAACGTGAGATACAACAGTGAGATATAACGTGATATAACAGTGAGATATAAAGTGATATAACATGAGATATAAAGTGATATAACGTGAGATGTAAAGTGAGATATAAAACGTGATATAGAGCAATATAAAGTGATACAAAGTGATATAGTGAGATACAGTGATATGGAAATTAAAATTGGCCAATACATGAGAATATAAAGGAGAAATATATATATATATATATTGCAATTTATATAGGCAGGTAATGCAGAGATTTTTCTCTCATTTGTGAATTATATGTAATGGCTGTAATGGTAATGACGTGAGTTTAGAGAAGAATCAGTTGGCTCCTCCCGAGGGGACGCCTGATAGGGACATGTATATTAAAAATGGTATTTCTTCGATAATGTACAGCACGTTATGGAATAAATATACTAGTAAGGATCCTGAGTTGCGATGGCCTTTGCATGGGTCATTTGATCTTAAAAAGATTCAGTATGTGGAACAATGTATGTTTCAATGTAAAAGTAGACAAGACATGTTTGACTGTGTACGAATGTGGGAGAAAGAAGCACGTGAGAGAGTGAGAAGGGAGCAAGCTTTGATAGAAAAAGAACAACGCAAAAGCATTCACGTGAAAGCACTGGAACTTAAAAATAAAGAAATGCAGGAAATAAAGGAGAGAGAGAATAGGGAGCGCCATTTGCAGGTAAATGGCCAATACTCTATTCGGCGCCCCCTCTACCCCCTCCTTAATAAACCAGAGGATGATTCAATTCTGTTGGATCGTCCTCCACCTCCATATCCTTTTCCTTCTGCTCCTACTGACTCTGATGGTGATGATCCTTCTACGGATCAGGATAAGTTAGGATCTGATTCTGCACGAGAGACTCGCTCTATGTTGACCGCTAAGCGTGCGGCTGAACTTAGATCTACTGCCCGTAAAGTTGCTCGTAATACTCTTTCCGCTCCCGAAATTTTACAGGACGTAGAAAAATGGCAAGACAGGGAACAAGTATATTTTGCGGAAGTATTTGCCATAGACGTAATTGAATGGTTTAGGAAACAATCCAAAGAGTTAGAGCCTGATGATATAGCAACTGATTGTAAGCAGTTGCGTGATGGTCTTTTTCTCTCCTCTCAGGTGGCTGACTTAATTAGACGTTTGGTTAAACTGTGTGCTGAGACACTCCGTTTGCGAGAAGAGCAAAAGGCAGCTGCTGCAACTGCAGAAACACTTCAGACCACCATGATGCAGTCTGACGCTTCAAGGACAGATAAGAATGTTGTAGTTCATGCGAAACCCATGTGGGAAGCCGCTCCTTTGTATGTTCCTCCCAAGGGTGCGGGGACAAGTGATGAAAAAGATTCCACTGATGCAAAGGGTTACTTTATTTATAACTGGGTTTATACTCCATGGAGTCGAGCAGATGTCATGGCTCTTAAAGCTGCTTTGCCCGATCCGCGCAAAAATCCAGCTGCTTTTTATGAGGAAGTTGAAGGAGCTATTAGTTCTTGTATCATGACCTTAGCTGATATTGACATGTTTTTTGGGCTTATTTTACCCCCTTATATGTGGAGAACTATTCGTAGAGTCGATGACCACGCAACTCTTGGCGCTGTTTGGAAGGAGCTAGGAAGGATTGATGCGGAAAGGGAACCTGCGCAGAAATCACACAAACTGATTTTAGATCTTCCAAAAGCCATCGTAGTTAAATTGAAAACCCTCATTCCTCCTAAAAAGATAGATTGGACTGTTTTAGCATCCTGTAAGCAAAAGGCAGATGAATCGGTCTCTGATTTCTTTACACGTTTTGAGGAGGCATTCCACGACTTTAGTGGCCAGTCATTGACAGATGACACGGGCAGGCATCTGTTTGTTGACAAACTTGTCGCGAACATGTTGCAAGGAATAGCTAGTCGCTTAAAGGCCAGCGAAAGTTTGTGGACTACGTCCTCCCCTGTTTCTCTCCTGACTATGGCTCAGTATTACGAACGGCAGGAATTAGAAGCTAAGGGTAATGAGGATAAGAAAAACAAGGAGCTGAAAGCAAAGGTTATGATTGCTCAGGTTTATGGTCCCTCTTATGATAATAGTGGTCGAGGCGGCCGTGCAATGTACCGCCCTGGTGTACCCCCTTTTTCCCAAGTTACTTTGTCTGCTGATCAGTGCGCTTATTGCAGGGAGATTGGGCATTGGGCTTATGAGTGTCCTCATCGGCGTCCTTTACATTATCAGCGTGGTCGGGGATAAATGAGAGGCCGCCCAGGTACCCCAGGATGTAGGGGAGGTATGGATGATTGTGCTAGATTTGAGGCTGGTGGGCATCCTCCGACTCCTTCAAATACGTTTGATAGGCGTAATCAATATCAAATATCTGACTATTTGAATCCGGATTTGCAGGGCTCCGCATATGCATAGGACTGCCTAGGATGGGGTAAGGAATCAGTTGAAGTCCCAGTAGATCAGAAGGGTCCCTATGACCACGCACATGTCTTGGGTTCTACTGATCGGTTTCTGGTTGATACTGGATCTACTCGTAGTGCCTTGTCTAAACAATTGGTTCCAAGGGCTCCCCTGTCTGGCTTAACCATTACATCAATAGGTTTCGATGGGACACCTTCCCTTAGCCCACTGTCACAACCACTTGCATTCCATGTTGATAAATTCACTGCTCCATGTCCATTTCTGCTTTCCCCTAACACACCGGACAATATTGTGGGTCTTGATATGCTTAAGTATTTTAGGGCTACGATACGTTGTTCCCCAGAAGGTGTACGTGTTATTTTGAATGATAACTATCCAGTGATTGACAAAACCTGTCTTATTAGAGAGGATCTTGCATTGGCTTCACTCCCTAGTACTTTGTGGGCCACTTCGGACACTGATGTAGGGTAAATAGTTATTCCACCAGTGCATATTAGTGTCAAGGAGGGTGCTTTGTTGCCACGATTGCCTCAATACAAAATTTCTCGAGAAGGTGAAGAAGCACTTGTACGCATTGTTCATGATCTGATTGAAGTAGGAGTTGTGGAAGAAGTCCCTTACAATGTTTGCAACAGTCCTATTCTGCCTATCTTGAAAAACACTGATACTAAGATTTACAGGTTCATCATTGATTCACGAGAGGTTAGCAAGATTGTAGTACCACAATACCCAGTGGTTTCTGATATTACGACACTCCTTACCATGGTTCCTCCAACAGAGACCACCTTTTCTGTGGTCAATTTAAAGAACCCTTTCTTTTCAATTCCTATTCATCCTGACAGCCGATATTTGTTTCACTTTGAATAATCGATCGTACAGATTCTGTAGAGTTCCCCAGGGATACACAGAGAGTCCTAGTATTTACAGCCACGCATTGAAAAGACAGCTTGATTCTTTCCCCTTGCCCATGGGAATGGCTCTCATACAATATGTCGATGACATCTTGTTGGCAGCTGATACGCCTGAACAGTGTGAAGAAGGTACACTGTCTTTGCTTTCATTTCTTGCATCACACCATCATAAAGTATCACGAAAGAAATTGCAGTATTGTAGACCGAAGGTGACTCATTTAGGTCACCTTCTGTCTAAGGAGGGACGTGCACTCACACCAGATTGCATTCAAGCTATTTTAGACACACCAGTGCCCTGTACTCAGAAAGATGTCCGTGCATTCATTGGTCTTACTCCTTTTTGTAGGTAATGGATATTAGGGTTTTCACATATTGTTAAACCCCTGTTGGCTCTTTTGACTAAAGATACTCCAATGCCCCTTCCATGGATGACTGAATGCCGGAATGCATTCCAACAATTGCAACAAGCCCTCTGTTTTGCACCAGTATTAGGCACTCCGGTATACACCAAGGCTTTTACACTCTATGTACACAAAAGAGATGGTTGCGCACTTTCAGTGTTAGTACAGACACACGGTGATAAGCAGCGTCCTTGTGCATATTTTTAAGCTGTTCTCGATCCAGTTGCCCGTGCATTGCCTGGGTGTTTCCGCTTTGTTGCAGCGGCAGCTGTGTCTATACGTCAGAGTGAAGAGATAGTTTTGTCACACAGACTATTGGTGATAGTACCCCATGCAGTTGACGCCCTTCTGAACCAAACCAAAAAGCAGCACTTAACTAGTGCTCGATTGACAGGATATGAATTAACACTCTTGGCCCCTCATATCACTTTAAAAAGGTGTTCAACCTTGAATCCAGCTACTTTGTTGCCGTACCCAGTAACTCAGTCTCAGCCACAGGAGTCTCATGATTGTATATTCCTTACTGAGTAACAGACAAAGGGTTGTGTCGATTTGCAAGACACACCCCTTTCAAGTGTTGATGGGGAACTATGGGTTGATGGGTCCTGTTACCAGATGGTACAACATCAGCTGCATATGCAATTACAACACTTCAGACGGTAGTTGAGACAGCTCGTATTCCACAGAAGTCAGCTCAGGCAGCTGAGCTAATAGCTTTGACACGAGCGTGTGAACTTAGTACTGACTTGTCTGTGAACATTTATACAGATAGCCGCTATGCTTTCGGAGTGGCTCATGATTTTGGGCTACTCTGGAAGGAGAGGGGCTTTCTTACATCCCACAGGATGCAAATAATGCATGGAGAATTAGTACATAACCTCTTGACTGCTTTAACAGACCCGAAGAGAATAGCAATTGTTAAATGTAGCGCACACAAGAAAGTAACTGATAAGATAGGACAAGGCAATGCTTTTGCAGACCACACAGCCCGTGAAACTGCCATGCAGTGAAACGTTTATGTACGTAGTGAAGTAACAGGCTGAACGCTGGCATGATACCAGACAAGAAGTGCTAGATATGCAGAGATCTGCTTCTGCGGAAGAAATTGAGCAATGGTCTAAGGAAGGAACATTGGACAATGAGGGCTGTTGGAGGAATAAAGAGATGAGCAAGTTTAGATTGCCTACAGCCTATTTACAACCTATGATTCATAGGGCACATGGGCCGGCACATGTTGGAGCCTCCTCAATAACGAAATTGCTCACGCAAGTTTGGGAGCATCCAGAAATTGCTGGCACAGCTAAAAAGATGATGCAGTCTTGTCTGATTTGTCTTCAGCATAATCCTGGTAAAGGGACACGAACTCCTACAGGAGGGTTTGCTACACCAACTGCACCTTTTGAAGTTTTGCAAATGGATTACATCCAGCTTGAGCACTGTAACAACTTTAAGTACGTTTTGGTAGTGGTATGTGCCTTCAGTAAATGGATAGAGGCATACCCTACGAAGGACAATACAGCTCTCACTACAGCAAAGGTACTTTTGAAGGAATTCTTCCCTAGATTTGGTGTTTGTAAACTTTTGTGGAGTGATAACGGACCCCATTTTATTGGGCAAGTTATCGAGTATGTCCTGAAGGGATTAGGGATCAAGCAGAAATGTCATGCTGCTTTCCATCGACAATCAGCAGGGCTAGTGGAAAGGTATAACGCCACACTTAAATTGAAACTGGCTAAAATACAGGCTTCCACATCTTTGAAATGGCCTGATGCACTACCCTTAGCACTGTTGTCCATTAGATCAGTGCCACATTCGCGATCAGGTCTTACAACATATGAGGTGGTATTGGGAAGGCCTATGAACATTTGGGGAATTCCTAAACCACGTCCTATACATGATGTACCATGTGTATTGATGAGTGACTACCTATCACAATTGACTGACAGTTTGATTTCTATTCATCAATAGGTTCGAGAAGCTCTTCCTGATAGGTCTGCAGGTGAAAGTCATGGACTTCGGCCTGGAGACCAGGTGATGATCCGATCATTCCAGAGGTCAAGCAGCTTGGAGCCGAGGTGGCGCGGCCCGGAGCAGGTGCTCCTTTCAACGAGAACTGCGGTTCGAGTGACGAACAGGAGGAACTGGGTGAACTCCACCCACTGCAAGAAAGTGCCGTCTACCTTGGTGGATCCTGCTGCCTTGATCGACCATCGGGACATCCTGAATACAGAGAGAGGCCAAGCCATATCACCTGACGAACCTGAGGAAGTCTTCTCGGACCACACGATCCCTGGTGTATCCCGATACCAACTGAGACCCCGGAAAGAACCTTCATTGTTGAAAAAGACTGGTTGAGCTACCATCCTGGGATTGTGAAAAGGAGCTGATGTGGCAAGGGGGGGGGATCAGTCCTACATAGTGACACCTGTCTTGACCCTCAGTGAAGAAATCAACGGCTGCCCAGGTCTTTAGAGCTCCAACGATTATTTTAGCGACAAAGTGATTATGCCTGTGGAGAAATCAATTGCTGTGAGGATGTGTAATAAGAAAGCAATATGCATTGTAGGATTTGTTGTCACTGTGGTTGCTATGGCAGTGATAACTTGGGTTGTAGAGGAAGTGGCTCCTGCTCGACAACTGTTGAATTCCACTACTCCAGTACCAGCTGAACACCGTTACTTTACTCTCCCATATCATGAGCAGAAGCATAGGCAATCTTATCTGAACATCGCGTTCATCCAGATGTTACACCACACCCACAATGCTACAAACACTACTGACACTGTTGGGTGTGTGGGATGATACCTGCTCACCAGAAGGGAGGAACACCTTTCATTCCTCTTCCCTTCTCCCATAATGGTTCTTGTCAAGCCTGGTTTGCCCTTCTAATCGCTTCTCAAAATGCTAACATTACTAGTATGGCTGTAGGAAGAATAAATTATCATCTCAATAAAGTGTGTTACCCAGATGAAGATGGCAATCCACAAGCTAAAGGAACTAAATGGGAGTGGGAGGAGTACCGACCCGGAAATGTTTCTATGCCTTATGTTTTCCCAAATATGCGAACTACCAAGGGTAACGGACCATTTGTAATATCTGTTACTAGAGCCCGAGCAGACTTGTGTATAAGCAGTGTTGGGAGAATCCCAGTAGGAAGAAGTGAATGTACTCTGGTTTTGTCAGGTCTGATCAGATTTTCCCTAGTTCAGTGCTAAAATGTCCAGATCGTATGTTTGGGAGGGTTTCCAGGCTAGCGCTTTCACCCTTTACATGGAGAGAATTGGTGGCAAGACGCTTCATCAGGCATGAAACACCCAACATGGAGGACAGGAACTGGGAGTTAGCGTTCTAGTGTTTTTCCTCCCTTCAGCCTGACAGCCGCTCTGTCCTTGCTCGCACGCTTCAGCAGCTCTGTGCACTTCAACTGTCATATTTTCAGGGGATGCTAGTTCTGAACTGCTCTCCTCAGTGACAAGATTTTTCTCTTCAGTAAATTGAATTTTTCCTGAGTTCCAGTAAGCAGCGAGGAGTTCGAGGCTTTTGAAGCATCGCAGAGTCGAGTTACCGCTGGTGAGGTTATTTATTTCCTGAAGTAGTTTAAATTCAGCGACAGTCCATGCGCTGACATTTCCATTGGGGCAGTTTTCTTCAGAAGGATACCAGTTAATTTAAAGAGTAGCACTCAGACTGAGTTTATGGAACAGTCCAGCTAATGACTGCTTATCTTTTATCACAAGAAGGACAGAATCGCCAATAATTAAAAGGGGCAACATTTCTAATTATTGACTCACTGTGCTCCAGAGCCAAGGAAAAGACTGAGATAAACAAAGACTTTAAAGTTCGTTTTAGAAGAGTATTACTTGCTAACTCCTCTACATTAGTTTCTTGCCTGAACTATTGAATAAGAGTGTACTACCAGATTTGCTGCGTTTAAAACCCCTGCAAAAGTATATCTGCAAGCAGAGTAATTCTACAACCATCGTAACTTGAATGTATGTATAAATATATATATATATTATACTTACCAACCTCAAAGGCTACATCCATTTCAGTAGGAATACCTAAAAAAGAAGGAGAAAGACAGTTTAATCATTTGGATTAAATCAACAGGACAATTCAAATGTTTATTTACTGAACTCCAGAAAGAAAGTGTTGCATTAGATTTCTAACAGAATAGAGAGAGGCTAAATACACTATCAGACATGTAAATGAGATGTTTAATGTGATGTTTGTTTATTAGGTTCTCTGAGGGGTGCAGGACGTAGTAATTCTGTGCTTGTCATTACAGGTGCAGATATTCCCCTGAGGGATAGCAGCGAAGGCACCAGAGTGGAGTCTCTCTTGTTATTTTCCCATTCCCCTTCCCCCCCACCCCGTTTCTGAGTTCAGAGAGTATTCTGGTTCAGAGGTGTCGGGGAGTTGGGAACTATACACCAACAGAACTTCAGCCCTTCTGCTCCCGTGGATTCACCAGACTCAGGTACCGATTCTTAACAGATTGGAGTGCCTTCCATTGGAGTTCCACCTGAGCAGAATGGCTGGAGGTTGCGATGTCAAGGCTTTGGCTTCGATTTTAGAAGAGTTACAGAAACAACTAAGTGAATCTAGGGAAGAGGTTCGTAAGTCAAATCAGGAAACTAGCTATCTGCGTCAAAGGATTGATGAGCTAACAGTTAGTCCCAGCCCTAGTTTTAGAGAGCAAAAGGCACAGGCTTTCTCCCCTTCTCCTTCATCTACAGAACTAACCACCCAAGTTATCCATGCAATGTCCCCAACTATTCCTTTAGTGCCCCCAGAAAGGTTTCAGGGAGATCCACACAAGGCCCAGATATTCCTCACGCAGTGTTCCTTACATTTTTTATGTAAGCTCATTATTTTTAAGAAAGACCAGTCTAAGGTGGCTTTCATACTGTCTTACCTGAGTGGAGATGCTGCAGCCTGGTCCATGCCTTTAGTATCTACCAACGATCCAGTTGTATATAACTTTGAAGAGTTCAAGTCAGAGTTTCTATGAATTTTTGATCGCAGAACTGTTTCACAGACCACCGATAACGAACTGTTAGACTTGAAGCAGGGTAATCGAGAGCTTGTGGCTTATTTAGCACATTTTAATAAATTAATTGTGGAAACCAACTGGCCGGAGGCAAAAAGAGCAGCAATTTTTTACCGGGGCCTTAGGGATGAATTAAAAGATGGGTTGGCACAGATTCCGAAGAGGCCAACCGAAGTTTCCGAGTTAATAGATCTTGTATTGCAAATTGATCAACCTCAATCGGAAAGGAGAAATGAACGACGGAAGGAAACACAGTCAATTCCACCCAGATTTGATAGAATCAGGACGGAGGTGACTAAAACTACAGAGGTTTAAACTTGTGAGGAACCCATGTAAATTGGTACAGTGTGAGGTCCTCTCACCAAGGAAGAAAGAGAGAAGAGACGTTTGGGCAAGTTATGTATGTATTGTGGTGGAGCAGGCCATTTCGTTAAGGAGTGCCAGAAGAAACCCAAGAACAACGCATGGGTAAAAGACAGGCTCCACCAGTAGAAGGAGTTGCTCTGGTGGAAGCTGTAAAGGAGTCAACTCCGAATGCTCAGCTTTTAGTGAACACCCTGCAATCGTCAGCCCCTTATTTAATTATTTCCAGTCAAATCTTTTTTCGGGATGTAGAGGTGGATGAGGTGTCTGTCATGATTGATTCAGGAGCTACAGGAAAGTTTTGCGATTTAAAATTTGCTAAGACACTGGGAATTCGTTTAGTCAAAAAGGATAAGCTGGAACCAGTCAGAGCTGTGGATGGCACCAACCTTTCTTCAGGTCCCATCATCTATGATACCGAAAAGATAATCCTGATTGGTCCAGGAAGACATCGAAGTTGGTTAAGTTTTAACCTCATTGATGCCCCTCAATTCCAGTTGATCTTGAGTCTTCCTTGGCTGACTGAACATAATCCGAAAATAGATTGGGCCAGAAGAACCATAGAATTGAACTCGGAATACTGCTCAGAACATTGTTTTCGCTCTGAGATGATGGGGCCTCGACCAACTCCATCATCTTGTCTGGCAGAACAAGCGTGGATGATTTGTACTGTAGAAGTGCAAAGTATACCAGAAGAGTACCAAGATCTGGATGCAGTTTTCAATGAAAAAGAGGCCTTGAAATTACCTCCGCATCGTGAATATGATTGCAGGATTGAACTGGAACCTGGAGCGTCCTTACCTTATAGTCGTATTTATGCATTATCAGAATCATAGAACAAGCATTTAAAGGAATATCTGGATCAATATTTGGCCAATGGCTTCATCCGGCCTTCACAGTCTCCTGTCTCCTCTCCTCTTTTTTTTATTCCTAAGAAGGACGGGAGTTTGAGAACGTGTATAGATTATCGCGCATTGAACCTTGTCACCAAGAAGAATCGGTACCCTCTACCTTTAATTTCTGAACTTTTGGATCAAGTCAAAGATGCCCATATCTATACCAAATTGGATCTGAGAGGGGCCTATCACTTGGTCTGAATGGCTGAAGGTGAAGAGTGGAAGACAGCATTTCGGACTCGTTTTGGCCTGTTTGAGTATCAAGTCATGCCCTTCGGTTTGTGTAATGCCCCGGCGGCATTCCAGCATTTTGTAAATGATATCCTACGAGAATTTCTGGATCGATTTGCCGTGGTTTATATAGATGACACTCATTTTTTCTGAAAATATGGAAGAACACGTTCGGCATGTACGAGCTATTTTGGAACGTTTACTCGAATACCAACTGTATGTCAAACTGGAGAAGTGTGTGTTCCATGCTACCGGGGTTGAGTTTTTGGGATTCATCCTGTCTCCTGAAGGTGTATCCATGGATGATGCAAAGGTGAGAGGACTGGCCATCTCCACGATCAGTCAAGGAAATCCAAAGTTTTTTGGGCTTCGCGGATTTTTACCGAAGATTTATTCACAACTTCTCTGAGAAGGTTAGTCCTATCACGTGTTTGTTCAGGAGGACAGAAAGCTTCATTTGGACGAAGGAAACTGAGGAGGCGTTTCAGTTATTAAAGGAAACCTTCCTCACAGCACCAGTTTTGCAAAATCCAGATTTGAAGAAACCCTTTTATGTAGAAGCTGATGCTTCAAATCTTGCCATTGGGGGAATTTTGTCCCAAAGAAATAAGGATACTGGTCAACTTCACCCTGTTGCCTATTGCTCTCGTAAATTGTCAACTGCTGAAGTAAATTACTCCATTGCAGATAAAGAATTATTGGCAGTTAAAGATGCATTTCAAAAATGGAGGCATTACCTCCTGGGTGCTAAACATGAAGTAACTGTTTTCACCGACCATCGAAATTTACAGTTTTTGAAATCCGCCAGAGCTCTTACCCCAAGACAACTTAGATGGTCGCTCTTTTTTGCGGATTATAATTTTGTCCTGACTTACAAGCCTGGTTCAGTAAATGGGAAAGCGGACACTTTATCCCATTTGAATACTGGTGATGGAAAAGAAAAGCAAGAAGAAGGTCATAGAATTCCTGAAGAAAAAATTGTGAGTACAATTGTTTACCCAGAATTGGAAGACAAGATAAGAGCCAACCTTCCTGATGTAGATCTAGCAGTTTGGAAACTGGAAGGTCCAGATTGAGAGGTCAAGAATGGAAAACCATTTTTTCAAGGAAAACTCTTTGTGCCAAATGAAGATTTAAGGAAGGAGATCATTCAATTGTCTCATGACAGTCCATTTGCAGTTAAGAAGACACTGGAACTTTTGAAACGATCATTTCGTTGGCCAGGCATGGAAACTCAGGTGAGGCAGTATGTAGTATCTTGTGAACAATGCGTAAAAGGCAAGGTGGCTCGACAGGCCCCCCCAAGGTCTTTTAATGCCCCTACCAGTAGCCCCTTACCCCTGGCATACAGTGTCCATGGATTTTATAGTAGATTTACTTTCCAGTCAAGGCTACTCTGTAATTTGGGTGGTAGTTGATCATTTTTCAAAGGTGAGCCACTTTATTCCCTTAGAGGCCCTTCCTAACGCTTCTCAATTGGCCACCTTGTTCACTCAACATATAGTAAAACTTCACGGAATTCCAAAGATTGTGATTACCGACTGAGGGTCGCAATTTACGTCCCGATTTTGGAAATCTTTCTTGAAAGGATTAGGTGTGGATTCTCGTTTGTCCACCAGTTTTCATCCAGAAACTGATGGACAAACTGAGAGAGTAAACCAAGACTTGGAACAGTACCTGCGTCTGTATTTAATGGATCAGGAGGGTGATTGGCCCATGATGCTAGGTACAGCAGAATTTGCTTACAACAATTCAGTCCATTCAGCTACTGGTTACTCCCCCTTCTATTTGAATTCTGTGAGGCATCCTAACATGTTATTTGGAAAAGTAGAGGAAGATGTCCCGGCAGCTGGGGAGGTAATTCAGAAATTGCAAGGGGCATATCAAAAGGCGTCAGAGAATTTAATTAAGGCCAAGGAATCTTATAAGAAACAGGCAGACAAGAGTGGAAAACAAAATCCAATTTTTGAACCAGGTGATCAGGTCTGGATTTCTACTCGACATATGCGGTTGAGGGAAAATCGGAAGTTTCAACCAAAATTTGTGGGTCCATTTCCAGTAGTAAAGATGGTGAATCCTGTAAGTGTCCAAGTTAAACTTCCCAGTAAGTTTAAGGTGCACCCGACCTTTCATGTTTCTCTAATTAAGCGAAGCCCCCCAAATCTTAGATTGGTTGGTCCTCCCGTTCCTATTCAGGTGCAATCAGAAGAAGAGTTTGAGGTTAAGAAAATAATTGATTCCAAGATTAAAAAGGGAAAATTATTCTACTTGATCGATTGGAAGGGATTTGTTCCTGAAGAAAGATCCTGGGAACCCAGTACTAATGTCCACTCCCCTAGATTAGTGAAAGAATTCCATAAAACTTACCCATGGAAGCCCAGGGAGGGGGTTTTGGTGGGAGGAACTGTCGAGTCTGATCAGATTTTCCCTAGTTCAGTGCTAAAATGTCCAGATCGTATGTTTGAGAGGGTTTCCAGGCTAGCGCTTTCACCCTTTACATGGAGAGAATTGGTGGCAAGACGCTTCATCAGGCAGGGAACACCCAACATGAAGGACAGGCACTGGGAGTTAGCGTTCTAGTGTTTTTCCTCCCTTCAGCCTGACAGCCGCTCTGTTCTTGCTTGCGCGATTCAGCAGCTCTGTGCACTTCAACTGTCATATTTTTAGAGGAGGCTGGTTCTGAACTGCTCTCCTCAGTGACAAGATTTTTCTCTTCAGTAAATTGAATTTTTCCTGAGTTCCAGTAAGCAGCGAGGAGTTCGAGGCTTTTGAAGCATCGCAGAGTCGAGTTACCGCTGGTGAGGTTATTTATTTCCTGAAGTAGTTTAAATTCAGTGCCAGTCCATGCGCTGACATTTCCATTGGGGCAGTTTTCTTCAGAAGGATACCAGTTAATTTAAAGAGTAGCGCTCAGACTGAGTTTATGGAACAGTCCAGCTAATGACTGCTTATCTTTTATCACAAGAAGGACAGAATCACCAATAATTAAAAGGGGCAACATTTCTAATTATTGACTCACTGTGCCCCAGAGCCAAGGAAAAGACTGAGATAAACAAAGACTTTAAAGTTTGTTTTAGAAGAGTATTACTTGCTAACTCCTCTACATTAGTTTCTTGCCTGAACTATTGAATAAGAGTGTACTACCAGATTTGCTGCGTTTAAAACCCCTGCAAAAGTATATCTGCAAGCAGAGTAATTCTACAACCATTGTAACTTGAATGTATGTAGAAATATATATATATATATATTATACTTACCAACCTCAAAGGCTACATCCATTTCAGTAGGAATACCTAAAAAAGAAGGAGAAAGACAGTTTAATCATTTGGATTAAATCAACAGGACAATTCAAATGCTTATTTACTGAACTCCAGAAAGAAAGTGTTGCATTAGATTTCTAACAGAATAGAGAGAGGCTAAATCCCCTATCAGACAGGTAAATGAGATGTTTAATGTGATGTTTATTTATTAGGTTCTCTGAGGGGTTCAGGACGTAGTAATTCTGTGCTTGTCATTATTTCTTTATTTATTTAGTTGTCGGATTTGTATAGCGCATAGCTGCCCCAGCAATGGGGCGTCCCAGCGCGACCAAAGACAATGAGGGTGGCTGACGGGAAGGCAGTTATACGAGAGTCGGGAAAAGCCAGGTCTTGATAGCTTTACGGAAAACCAAATGACTATTGTGGTGGACTACAGGCAGATTACCGCCTGCCATGGCTAAATTTTCTAATCTACCACTACCTGATGGAATCAGAGGAATCAGTCAGTCGTTCTCATCTAAAGGATTAAAAATATCAAACTGATTGTTGACTGGGATTCTGTATCTAGCTTGCCTCCACCCACCCATTAAGGGCTCCCCAAAAGGTACCTGTGTCACACAATGGTGCTTGTAGAAATGTCCAAGGGGTAAAACACTAATCCCTGAGTGTGCCAATGACCAATTACCTGCCCTTTCTAAAATTGCGTGGACCAGGTCAGGTGAACCAAAGGAGACTACAACGCAGTCGCCTTCTCCAGCCTTGTTGGAGTTCCCCACCCAACCAATCCATCTCACCATTTTGAAGTTAGAGTAAAGAGGATTTACCTATCCCTGTCCTCCTGTTATTACAGGTGCAGATATTCCCCGGAGGGATAGCAGCGAAGGCACCAGAGTTGGGTCTCTCTTGTTATTTTCCCATTCCCCTCCCCTCCCCCCGTTTCTGAGTTCAGAGAGTATTCTGGTTCAGAGTTGGGAACTATACACCAACAGAACTTCAGCCCTTCTGCTCCCGTGGATTCACCAGACTCAGGTACCGATTCTTGATAGGTTTTGACTGTTGAAGGTGTCAACAATAGTAGTTTCATGTCCTCACATAACACCTACTTTGTCTGCAGTAACAAGGGATACTACCATCTACCTGATGGATGGTCCGGAGTATGCTACGTGTCCTTTTTGTTACCTCCTGTATTTTTGGCACCAGCGTCATATCACAAAGACTATCGACTGTTTAATGATATCCCTAAAAACAGATATAAGAGGACAATAAGCAATGAGGAGGTGGGCCAAACTGATACAGCAATATGTCGATTTCAATTTGGGACTGTTCTTCTTTGTCGGTGCTGCTCTAAACAGCAGGAAAATCAGACGGTTGACTCGTGTTGTGGAAGCTGTTACCAACCAGACAGCCATGGCACTTGGGAACATTACAGAGAAACTACAAATTGCAAGGATTGTGGCGCTTCAAAATCATATGGTCCTCGATGTAATCTTGGCTGATCGAGGTGGTGCATGTCGCATCATCGGAAGTAGTTGTTGTGTTTACATTCCAGATCATTCTCCTTCAGTGTTTGATGCGATCTCCAAACTGAAATCTATCCAGATACTGGCACATGGACTTTCGCCAGTTGGTTCTGGACGCTACTTGCTAACTGGGGCTGGAAGTTATTAACTGTCCTGTGTGTAATTTTATAATTTTATTGACATGCTGCTTCTGTATACAATGTGGTCCAATGCTTTGCTCCACCTGTATTACTGCCTGTATACCCGCTAAACGTAATGTTGCACAAATGAATGCCCAGAAAATATTAGATAAGGAAATTAGTAATATGATGCAAATTGATTGTACAAGATGTATACAAGGACTATCCTAGATCATAAATGTCTTCAGCTAATGCTAAAAGGGTCGTCTGTGGAAAATTGACAGCGATCGGTGTTAGCATTTAGCTGAAGCCATCTGTTTCCGACAGCCATTTTGTCTGCCATGTGCCACCACGTGCTGTTTCCTTCTTCACTGTTGTTTACCCTTGTGCTCTGTTTAAAGGACTGGCTATACGTAGACTCTGCTACTCTGTACATGTGCAGAGGAATCTGTAACTGTCCATACATCTGTTTTTAGTCTGTAACTGTCAGGTTGTTTCTACCGGAGTCAGCAACTGCTAGCTCCTCCTTTACTGTTGACTGTGCATTTCTGTATGACCATCTATGTATGTAATTCTCCTATGTGTGCTTGTACCTCCCTCTTTTGAGCCCCTGTGTGGGTATAAAAGACCCATGGTTCTTCTACTCCTTGTGCTACTTCCAACACTACCGAAGGGTATTGTATGAATGTAGTTCCACCTCATGAGGTTTAATAAATCTTTCCTTTAACCTTTCAGCTTCCGTGCCAACTTCTATTTACTTGTCTGAGGACTTGCGTACAGAGCAGGGCGAACCCCTAGCACTGGTAGACCTGGCTGAGGCCCACTTCTACACCACTCCCGGAGGAGGGTAGCCACCAACTCATACCAAAAAATCCTGAAGCACAGAGTGTGCAAAATGGCCATCCCTCCAAACCTCCGAATCCAAGCAGTAATGCTTCACAAATGTGTGGAGGGAGGCCCAAGTTGCTGCCTTACCAATGTCAACAGCAGGAACACCTCCAGCCAAAGTATAAGAAGACGTCTTAGCTCTGGTGGAACGGGCTCTAATACCTTCAGGCGGCTCCTTCTTGGCAAAGGCATAGCAGATCTTGATGCATAAGATGATCCACCTTGAGAGTGTCCGCTTGTGAACAGCCTTGCCCTTTATTCGACCAAAATAGCCCACGAAGAGCTGATCATCCAGCCTCAGATCCTTGGTTCTGTCCGGATAGAAACTGACAGCTCTCTTAGGATCCAAGCGATAAAGTCTCTCCTCTTCCTTGGAAGGGTGAGGGAGAGGATAGAAGGTAGGTATGGTAATGGATTGCCCTAGATGGAAAGGAGTAACCACCTTAGGCAGGAAAGCAGCCCTGGTCCTGATAACCATCTTTTCTGCATGAATGGTTAAAAACTGAGGTTTGGAACTAAGAGCCTGAAGCTCACTTACCCTCCTGGCCAAGGTAATAGCGATCAGAAAGACCGTTACGAAAGAAAGAAGTCTCAACAGACAACTATGAAGAGGCTCAAACGGAGAACCCATAAGGAAAGTGAGTACATGATTTAAATCCCACTGAGGCATAATGAAGGGAATGGGAGGAAACCTATTGGTGAGGCCCTTAATGAACCTCATAACAACTGGAGATTTAAATAAAGACGGCTGGTCCGGCAAACAAAGAAAAGCTGACAAGGCTGGAAAATAACCCTTTACCATGGCTACAGCACAACGCTGCTGCGCCAAGGAAAGAGAGAAACTCAGCACATCAGACAAATGGGCCCTTAAATGATTAATGACCTCTCTCCACACCATTTCACAAATTTGGAACAACTGGAGGAATAAATAGATTTGGGGGAGTGTCTCCTTGAAGATAAACTAACGTCCACCACATCTGTTGGGAGAGAGAAAGAACTCAGGTTGCCCCGTTCAATCTCCAGGCATGAAGGTGCAGGCTCTAGAGGTGGGGGTGTAGAACCTGCCCCTGCGACTGCGAGAGGAGATATGCCCTCTGAGAGAGACGGAGCGGAGGGTGCGAAGAGATGTGAAGTAGATCTGTGTACCACACCCTTCTTGGCCAATCCGGGGTGATCAATATGACTTGGGCCGGGTCTTGGCGAATCTTTCCCAGAACCCGAGGAAACAAGGGTATGGGAGGAAACGCATAAAGGAGCTGTGAACCCCATTCCAACTGTAACGTGTTCCCCAACCCTACCTGCATCGGAAACTGGAGACTGCAGAATGATGAGCAGTGCACGTTCTTGCGAGTGGCACAGAGGCCCAACCAAGGAAATCCCTACATCCTGGAGATGGACCACCTCTGGATGAAGTCGCCACATGTGATCGGCAGAGAAGCGCTGACTGAGACTGTTTGCACAAACATTTAGCACTCCTGCCCGATGATTTGCCATAACACAAATCTAATGGTCCTGAGCCCAGGACCAGAGTCGCAGAGCCTCCCTGCAGAGACGATATGACCCTACTTCTCCCTGTTTGTTTATATACCACATCGCGGAAGTGTTGTCCATCAGGACCTGAACTGACTGACCGCGAAAGGAGGGAAGAAACGCCTTGAGAGCTAAACATATCGCCCACAATTCCAGAAGGTTGATATGAAACAACCTTTCCTCCGGAGACCAAAGGCCTTTGATCTCCAGATCCCACAGATGAGCATCCCGCCCTAGAGTGGAGGCATCCGTGATTAATGTGGCCACCGGTGGAAGAAGATGAAAGGGCTTTCCTTGCGACAGATTGCCCTTCACATTCCACCAAGTCAGATCTACTGCAGTGTCTCTGGAAATCCTGACTGTCTCCCTGAGATCTCCGTTGTGCTGATACCACTGCCTGCCGCGGCACCACTGGAGAGCCTTCATGTGCCAGCATGCATGGTTGACCAAAAGAATGCATGAAGTGAACAGACCGAGCAGGCGTAGGACCTTCAGGACTGGAACAACTGCTCACTCGTGAAACAAAGGAATCATCTCTTGGGCACCAGGTGAGATTTGGGCACATTTATCGAGAAGCCCAATTCGAACAACAGTTGTGCTGTCACGTGCTGATAATGAAGCACCATCTCGGGCGACTTTGCTTTGAGCAGCCAGTCAACCAAATAGGGGAAAACAGGAATCCTCGACTTCCTGAAATGAGCTGCCACCACCGCCATCACCTTTGTGAAGACTCGAGGCGCGGAAGTAAGACCGAACGGAATGACTGCAAACTGGTAGAGCTGCGACCTCACCGTAAAACAGAGATACTTCCTGTGCGACTTCAGGATGGGGATGTGAAAATAAGCATCCTGCAAGTCGATCGACACCATCCAGTCCTTGCTGCAGCGCTTGAAGAACCTGAGCTAAGGTCAACATCTTGAAGTTTTCCTGTTTGAGGTAAAAATTCAAGACCCTTAGGTCCAGGATAGGCCTTAATCTGCAGTGCTTCTTGGGAATAAGAGAATACCAGGAGTAGCATCACTGACCCCTTTCCTGCTCCCGAACCACGTCTATGGCACCTTTCTGCAAAAAGGCAAGAACTTCCTGCTGCAGAGGCAAAAAATGATCCACTGAACACCAGCCCTGGCGAGGAGGGGAAGGAGGAGGAAACTCCCAGAAGAGAAGGGCGTACCCATTTGCTACAGGATTCCAAACCCAAAGGTCTGAAGTGATAGATTTCCAATCTTGAAGAAAATGGGACACCTGACCCCCTACAGGATCAGCATGCTCCAAGATGGGGGGATCTGGGGCTGCTTTCCTGTGGCACCAGTGGTGGGGGCAGGAGAGGAAGAAGAGGAGGCGGAGAGTTGACGTGATGCACCTTGCAGACAACCTCCGCCCTTTCCTCTGTAAGATCTGTACAGAGGATTCTGCTGCTGTTGCTGCTGCGGCTGCTGCCGGCCACGAAAGGAAGCCGCCTTACCACAACCACGGTATCTCTTATATACAAAACCCCTGGTTTGAGACTGAAGACCCAATGATTTTGCAGTGGCTCTACTGTCTTTAAACCTCTGCAGCGCAGAATCAGCCTTTTCTCCAAACAGCTTGGACCCATCGAACGGTAGATCGAGGAGAGTAGCTTGCACATCTGGCGAAAACCCCGAAGACCTGAGCCAGGGATGTATGACATTACAACGCGTGTCATTACAACGCGTGCAGTTACATTGCATGCGTTACAACGCATGCGATGTTATAACGCTATGCCATTACAACGCAAGTCTTTACATCGACTTGCACTAGATGGCGTGCTAACATTAGAAAAGTGTAATTTACTATTCCAACTCCAGTCCACGTAACAGTAGGGAAGGTGTTGGGATAGTAAACTACACTATTTGTAATGTTAGCACGCCATCTAGCGCAAGTCGATGTAAAGACTTGCGTTGTAATGGCATTGCGTTGTAACATCGCATGCGTTGTAACGCATGCGATGTAAAAGCTGCGCGTGGTAAAAACCGCGTTGTAATGGCTGTTCCCCCTGAGCCAGGCATGCCTCCTGGTGGCAATAGAGGAACAGATCACCATGGCCACCGAATCAGCAGTATTCAGACCAGATTGGATAACTTGACGAGCTGCAGCCTGCGTATCCGCTAGCACTTCTAAAAAGGAGCCACGAACACCGTCTGGCAATTTGGGAGCCAACTGCTTGGCCGAATCCATTAAGGTGTAAATATACCTCCGAACAAGCACGTAGCATTGATGGACTTCAACATCATACTGGAGGAAGAGAAGACCTTCTTGGCAGACTGTTCCAATTTTTTAGAGTCTCTGTCTGCAGGAGCCTGAGGAAAAGATCCTGTTGACTGCTTAGAACAGGAAGCCTGCACTACTAAACTTTCCAGGAGAAGGTTGAGCAGAAAGAAAAGCAGGATCACCAGGAGCAGGCCTGTACCTCCTTGTGACCTACATTGAAACAGCAGGAGCAGAAAGGGGCTTCTGCTACACCTCAAGAATTGGCTCCATCAAAGTCTCATTAAAAGGCAAAAGAGGCTCAATCACAGAAGATGGGGAATGTAAAACGTCCGTAAGAATATTAGACCTAAACTCAGCTGTGGGCAATTGAAGGTCTAAAAGTTAAGCAGCCTTCCTCTATCACAGCATGATAAGGTGCCATATCATGAGAAGGAGAGGCCTTTGGTGATGAAATCTCCCACTCTGGGGAAGTGTCTAGATCACTCACCTCCTGAAGGCCCTCAAACTCATCAACAGTCTCATCATTTTCACCTTCTTCAGCTTCCTACCGCTGAAATTCTTCCTCTTCCAACAGCCTCAGGGCCTCTCTTCTTGACCGCAACTTCGGGACCGGCGTGGGCGATAGCAAGCATGGCGCCGGAGACACAGGCGTCGATGGAAGAGCCTCCGATGAAGGCATCGGCGCCGAACAAAGCCGAGAAGAAGAAGGTCCACCAGATGGCACCGGAGACTGAGAAAACGGCGTTGAGAACCTCGGAGCCAGAAACTGCCAAGACGGCGCTGTCGGCATACAGGGCACAAAGGGTGCGTGGGCATATTGCTGTGGAATGCCCAAATTGAAATCAATCGGAGCCACGGGACCCGACGGCGCACCGGTAGGGTAAGCTGCTCTGGCAAACATGCCGTGCATAGCATCAAGAAAATGCGAAGGATCCGACCCAGGTCCAGGAAAGGATGGATAATGAGCCGAGTCTTAATCCACTCGAGGCAGAGTTGGCGTCTGGGCTGTCGGACCCAAAACAGGTGAGGTCGCAGGCACAGGCGAAGACAACCTAGGCTCCTGAGAATCTCTCGGTGCCTGAGACAACCTTGGCACCGGAGAACCCCTCGGCGTCAGTGACTGCGCCGGAGAACTCCTCGGCGACGGAGAGTGAGCCGGAGTCGCTTGAGAAGAAGGAGAAGGTGACGGCGAAATGAAGTCTTTAGAATGACGTCGCAAAGCCAGAGATGGCGACCTTAAAGCTCTATCCTTCGATGAACGACATTGGGAACCGTGCCTTCTCTTCTTCTTATGTTTCCTCGACTTCGAAGTATGCGAAGTTGACGACTTCGATTTTGACTTCGACCTCTTTCGGCCCCTCTTCTCCTTTCTTGCCTTTACCATAAAAAGCTTAGCCTCACGCTCCTTCAAAGCCTTCGGATTCATCTTCCGACAACTGGAACAGCCTCCGATGTTGTGGTCCGAAGAAAGACACCACAGTTTTCATGGGGGTCAGTGATAGACATATGACTCCAACGCTCTCTGCAGGGCTTGAAACCCGACTTCTTCGATTTCGCCTTAGCACTGCTACACTAAGGGAGACAGCAGATAACAAAGTAACTGTTAAGAAAATGGAGAGCCCCAGAAAACCGTTAAGTGTCGACAGCGCGGAAAAAGGAACTGATGTCAGCACGCTGACAAGGTCTACTTGTGGCTCCGGTGACGTCATACGGAGCGTGAGCGGGAGCCGTGCCATTGTGACGTCCTCATCGACATGGGAGAGTTAGAAAAAAGAAAAACATTTCCATGGAATGCTGGCGCAGGGGGTAATTCAGGTGAGGAATCCACAGGCAGATGCATCCATCAGAAAAGATATGACTTGAGTTGGATGGAACAAAGATTTATTTTTGTTTATAGTGAGTCCCAACGTCCTGAACATGTTAAGGCAGGTGCTCGTAGCTTGACTGGCCTCCTGAGCTGTTGGTGCTTTGAGCAGCCAGTCATCAATATACGGGAATACTTGAAGCCCTTGAGATCGAAGGGCTGCTGCTTCGGGCGCCAGGTGCTTGGTGACAATCTGCGGTGCCGATTTGAGGCCAAACGGAAGTACTTTGAATTGGTAGTTGGTACCAGCCACCATGAATCTTAAGAATTTCTAATGCTTCGGATGGATTGGGATATGAAAATATGCGTCTTCCATGTCGAGAGAGGTCATGAAATCTCCTTTGTTTAAGCAAACTAGGATGTCGGAAAGCATTACCATGCTAAACGTCTGTCTCTTGAGAAAATTGTTGAGATTCCTTAGTTCCAGAAGCGGTATCCATTCTCCCAATTTCTTTTTTATTAATAAAAAACTAGAATAAAAATATTTTCTCTTTTGTGACTTCTGGCACTTCCTCTATCGCTTCTTTGGCAAGCATTTTATAATAAGTGAAGACGGGGGGACCCTAGGAGGAGTAGTTGGAAGGCTCTGAAGTAATTCTAGAGTGTGACAGTTAGTGACAAAGTCCAAAACCCAGAGATCTGTTATTACTTACTGGTGGACATAGCTGTATATCTTCACACCCACAGGCTGGTGGGGGGAGGGGGACTGGTACACTGGCGTTATTATCGTTTTCTACCAGAATCACAACCTTGTTGAGGCGCTCGCTTGTGGCCTCCCTGTCGAAAGAAACCAGCTGTCGATGATGGACGGTAAGATGGAGGATTATAAGATTATTGATATTGTGACTGGTATGTCTGATAATGTTGAGCCTTCAGGTAACCTCCATTGTAAGTGGCAAATCCTCGTCCTCTAGCATCTCGGAAAGGCACCTTTCTGTATTGTAGTGCACCCAACGACACTGCAGTGTACGTGTCATTTTCAATCACCAACAGCGCCTCATCTATGTGCTTTCCGAAGAGGGACTCACCATAGAAAGCCTATCCAAAACCTTCATCTGCACCTCAGGTCTAAAGGTGATTGCTTTCAGCCATCCTTGACATCGGAGCACAGTAGCTCTTGCCAGTATTGGCTACATCAAGGGCACAGTCAATTGTTTCTGAAGCTGCACGCTCACCTTCCACTAGTATCTTACTAGCCTCTTGTATCTTATCTTCAGGGATAAGGTCTATTAACCCTGCCATGTCAGACCACATTTGGCGGTCATAGAGGCAGATATTGGCTAGATCATTTGCTGCCCTGATTGTCACAGCTGCCATTGAAGAAAAGTGTTTTCCTAAAATGTCATTTCTACGCCCTTCCTTATACAAAGGAGTAGTAATCGGGTTTTTAGAGCATCTTTGTGCAGCTTGAGAGATGACCGAATCCGGTTCCAATGAGGCAAGATGGAGAGTACTCCGGAGCCCTATACTTCTTTTCAACACGGGGCAGAACCAGTGGCATGCCTTCCTGCCATATATGATCTATAATCGGCATGGAACATACCATTTTCCTAGTGTCTTCCTCAAAGTCATATAAGAAGCATTCAGTCTGTTTAACTGCAATAGGCAGATGAAACCTGTTGGCTGCCCCCTGCATTAGGTTATGAAATCCTCTGATATCTTCTGGAGGAGAGTCTGATGGATGGTGTGGAGGAGGGGAGGGAGTTAGAATAACAGTCATCCCAAGGGTCAGGAGCAGAGACTGGATCCGGCAGCTCACCTTCCTCTCTCTCCTCTTCGGAGGAGGAAGTGTTTTGTGCTTCAGGGTCGGCTGTTCTGGGATCCGGAATATTTACGGGTGTACTAGGCGGTTTAGCAGGTGGCGTACCTGTAGGATCTACTTGAGGTACCAACCAGTCTGGCTGATTCGTTTGGGGCAGACACCTCTGTCGAAAATCCGCCAACATGGCCTGTAGATCTTGTATCAATGATGGTGGCAAATGTGCCGGATGTTCAGACAGGAAAGGAGGCTTGGATGAAAGAGCCTGGAGCTCACTCACTCTTCTGGCAGATGTGATGGCTACCAGGAATGCCGTTTTAAGAATCAAAAGCCTCAAAGGACAGGTGTGAAGCGGCTCAAAGTGAGCACACATTAAATAGGTTAAGACTAGATTCAAGTCCCACTGAGGCATAACGAAGGGACCAGGGGGAAAGAGATGAGTTGTGCCTTTAAAGAAACTATTTACAACCGGGGACTTGAAAAGAGAAGGCTGATCTGAAAGCCGAAGGAAGGCAGAGATGGCCGAGAAATAGCCCTTGATAGATGCCAGAGCAGAGCCCTGCTGGGCCAAAGAGAGGAGAAACAAGAGAACCTCAGAAAGAGGGGCAGAAAGGGGATCCAGAGCCTTTGCTGGCACCATGTCACAAATTTGTTCCACCAGCAGGCGTATAACGTCTTAGTGGAAGGATGCCTGGCTGCCAAGATGACATCACAAACTTTGGGAGGCAAGTCAAAAGACAACAACTGCCGCCCTCAATCTCCACACAAGGAGGTGGAGGCTGGATAGGTTCAGGTGGAGAACCGTCCCCTGCTGCTGCGACAGAAGATCCTCTCGAAGAGGCAGTCGAATCAGAGGATCGATGGCCATGTTGAGCGTGCCCAATTCGGAGCCACCAGAATGACTTGGGCCGGGTCACGCCTGATCTTCTGCAGCATTCTGGGTAGAAGTCGTATAGGCAGAAAGGCATACAACAGACCGCAACTCCACTCGCGACGAAAAGCGTCACCTAGCGAGTGCCGCCTTGGAAATTCCAACGCGCAGAATTGCTGACATCGCACATTCTCTTCGGTGGTGAATAGATCTAACCAAGGCTCTTCCCACTGTCAAAAGAGACCTTCCACCACCTCCGAGTGAAGACACCATTCGTGATCCGGCCTGGCACTCAGTGAACCTGCCAGGTGTTGAGCCATCAGGGACATGCCCTGATGTTCCAGCCACTTCCAAAGGCGAAGAGCCTCTTAACATAGGGTCTACGACCCCACCACACCCTGTTTGTTGCAGTACCACATGGAAGTGGTGTTGTCCATGAACACCTGCACCACCCTTCCTTTGACAGAAGGAAGGAATGCCTTCAATGCAAGATGAATCGCCCGGAGCTCCAGAAGGTTAATGTGGAGCCCGGACTCCGCCGCAGTCCAGATACCTCTGATATCCGCCTCTCCCATGTGGCTGCCCCATCCCAGAGGTGAAGCATCTGTCACCACTGTTAACTGTGGTTGGGGAAGGGAGAGGGTTCTGCTGTTGACTCAATCCTGGTTCGATAGCCACCA
Source organism: Triturus cristatus (assembly GCF_964204655.1). Classification (NCBI taxonomy): domain Eukaryota; kingdom Metazoa; phylum Chordata; class Amphibia; order Caudata; family Salamandridae; genus Triturus; species Triturus cristatus. The sequence goes on along the minus strand of NC_140579.1, from coordinate 301,865,158 downwards.
CTGCAATTGGTGTGCAGTACCTCCCGAGATCTAGATGCAATCGGAAAGATTCCCCTGATGCTGTGCCAATTGGAACTTCAGGTCCCACTGAAGAGCCCGCATATGCCACCTGGCATGATCCACCAGCAGGATGCAGGAAGCCAGGAGGCCCAGCAGCCTCAGGGTCATTCTCACTGAAATCCGGGATAGAGGCTGAAACATCAGTATCATAGCCCGAATATCCTGGACTCGCTGCTCGGGAGGATAAGCCTGAAACTGCATTGTATCCAGAACTGGTGCGATGAAAAGGAGCTTCTAAGAGGGAAACAGGTGTGACTTCGGCACGTTGATAGTGAACCCCAGCAAGTGCAGGAGGTCTGCCGTAGTCTGGAGGTGGGAAACGACAGCCTGAGGCAAGTTTGCCTTCAACAGCCAGTCGTAGAGATAGGGGAAGACTGGAACCCCTGATCTGCGCAGATGAGCTGAGACCACCGACAACACTTTTGTGAACACCGAGGGGTGCTGGTAACGCCAAAAGGGAGTACGGTAAACTAAACGTTTTCATGGCCAAGCATGAACCGTAGGTAACGTCTGTGGGCTGGCAGGACGGAGATGTGGAAATAAGCGTCCTGCAAGTCCAACGCAACCATCCAGTCTCCAGGGTCGAGGGCAGACAGGGCCTGAGCCAATGTCAACATTTTGAACTTCTCCTTCCGCAGGAACCGGTTGACGTCCCTGAGATCCAAGATAGGACGCAGGCCTATGTCCTTCTTGGGTACCAGGAAGTAGTGGAAATAACAACCACGACCTACTTCTGGCACAGGGGCTCGATCAATAGATCCCTTAGCCAAGAGAGCCGTAACTTTCTGACGGAGAAGGGCCAAGTGATTCTCCGACATGCAATGAAGTGTTGGTGGCATGGAGGGGAGGAAGAAGCCCCTTCGGACTATCTGCAAAATGCACCTGTCCGACGTGATGTTGTGCCAGTGGGGGAGGTGATAGCGGATCCTGCCGTCCATTGGCAACTGGTGGCCCTGCAAGGTCGGACTAGGAAGGTTTGGAGGATGAGGCAGAGGGGGCACTGGTGGACTGGCCTGCCTGCTGGCCCCAAAACCCATGAAGCTGGGTCCCACGTCCCCGGCCTCGCAGAGGCTGCATAGCTTGCACCGGCCTGTGGCCCTGGGTGGAACGTGGTGAGGCACCCCTTTCGGACTGATCAGGGCGAGAGGTGAAAGTGAGGCCCAAGGATTTCGCCGTAGCTCTTGAAGCTCCTTGAAGCGCTCAAACGCATTGTCCACTTTTTATTTTTTTTGCAGAGTTTTATATAGCGCGAACTTGTCCCGAATCCAATCAGGTATCAGAGCGCTTTACATAGCACCAGTTACGTTACATGAGGACACACATTCATTTTTTTTTTTTTTTTAAATTTTTGTTAGCCACTTTGTCACCAAACAGGCGACGGCCATCAAAGGGCATGTCCAAAAGGGTAGATTGGACGTCCCTGGAAAAGCCAGTGGACCTCAGCCAGGCGTAGTGTCTCAAGGCTACTGACGTAGAAATCGTTCCACCTAGCGAGTCGGCGGTATCCAGACCACATCGAATGGTGAACTTTGCTGCATCTCCACCCTCTGCAAACCTGCAAACGCACAGGAGAGTACAGTCCGGGCCTCCTCCGGCCACTGTGGCAGCAGTTGCACAACTGTGTACCACACAGAGTGGGTGTAGCGGCCCAGGAGACATGCAGTGTTCACCTGCCCCAGGCCTAAGATGGCAGAAGAAAACATTTTCTTCCCAAGGTGGTCCAGCTTCTTGAATTCCCTATCTGGGGGAGCAGTAGGGAACGCGCCCTTAGATGTTGACGCTTGGACCACCAAGCTCGTAGGGGTAGGGTGTTGGGAGAGGAAAATTGGGTCGCTCGGGCCGGGCAGTGGTGTTAAGCTATCATCCTATCCACAGGAGCTGCTGGGCTTGGTCAAGTGCCCAGAAGGATGGCTGTGAGGGCCTCATTGAATGGCAGCCGGGCTCCGAAGAGGCCGCTGTCGGCTGAAGAACCTCAGTCAGGTTAGTCCTGACTGCCACCGTAGGAAGCCCAAGGCCTCAGCCGTCCTACGCAACACCACAGCGTAGGAGGCTCCCTACTCTGTGGCCACGGTAGAGGGAGAAAGCATCAGTGGTCTGATGTATCCCGACGACTGGCCTCACTCATCTCCTCTCTCCAGTCCGGCTCTTCTAGCTGGTCTGCCAGAGGGTCAACAGAGCCCTCCCAGTCCTCCTCACTCTCCTCTGGCTGCCACTCAGGGCGAAAAGGAACGCCAGGATAGAACAGTGGTACAAAAGTACCAGTCGACGCCGGTCTGCCTCCGTGTTCAAGTTGAGGGGGAGGCCGGGGTCGACGCCAGCCGGGGACACAACCGGCGTCGGAGGCATCATCAGAGGAATCGCCACCGGAGAAGGTCTCATGAGCTCAACCGGGGTTGTTCCAGATCCAGGCCTGAATCCCTGGGGACCCTGCGGCGCCAGGACTGGAGCAGCCAGCATCGAAGGCAGCCGAGTCTGCAGGGCCCGAATGCGTGCAGCAGAGCGAATGGCTTTGTTAAATGCTCAAAGCTGGGCAGGGGACGCTCTGGCTCCCGGGAAGGGAGGGAAGCATGGAGCCGTCCCAGCGGAGCTGAAGGACAACGACCTTCCTCATCCCGTCGGCCAACGGATGGGGAGAAGGTGAAGAGTGACAGTGCTTCTTCGCCGTCTTCTTGTGCTTCGACTTACCCGATGACAAAGACTTCGTTGTGGAATGATGGTGGTGACTCCGCGTTCGGTCTCGCGTCATCCTCTCGACCAGGACCTCGATCGGTGCGGAGCTGACTGTCGGGCCTCCAGAAGCTTCCGGGACCACTCCTGCAAAGACTTCGGGTTCATGGCCCGACAGTCGGAGCACAACTTCTGGTCCTGGTCGGTCTCCAGACACCGGAGGCACACGAGGTGTGGGTCCATGACCGACATCTATTTGTGACAGGAGTTACAAGCCTTGAAGCTGGTACGCCAAGGGGACATCACTACATGCACCAGGAGTCAAACAAATCGAAAAAGATGTTGACAAAAGTAAAAAATTCCGGCTATCACGATGCCAACAACGAACATGGAGTCGACATCGCCACCTACCGACACGCAGGGGTACTGCTACAGAAAAATTCTCTGGCTTCAGTCTGACGCCTGGGGGTAATTCTAAGATAAGGAATCTATAACTAGTAGTCTCTTTCAGATAAGAATAACAAGTACACATACAACAATGAATTGGAGGTTGGGTTGGATGTATTCAAAGCTGTAAGATCTGCCACTACAAAGCTCTACAAAATTATTTTATGAAGTAAATTATTAAAATCAATGATAATACATTCCTCTCTTATGCCTCAACTAGGCATGAGGGCAAAGCAGCTCACTACGACTCACTATAGAGGGGAGGTAGAGTTTACGGATTAGGCATTGTCATAAGTTCCGTGCAGGCCCATTGTTGTTTTCCCTATGTTAGCATGAGCACATTGCAGACTGTCCTCTGCTTTGCACACATTACCTTACAGATATATTTTGCTTTGTGCCACAATGTACTTTCACACCAAACAAAACACACTGTCGTTTTGCGCTCTGTTCTTTCCTGGGATTTAAACTGAACCTGTAGACAAGGTTGAACAACAATGGCCCTTGTTATTCTGTTCTGGTCAAGACCTAGCACCTGGACAAAACAGGCAAATGCAGCTGTTGTTTGGGAACACGTATTTTCTGGCATATAGGTATGCACAGACAGGTAAAAGACACTTGGAGAGCGACCATGCATGGAAACGATAATGACAGCGTCTGGGATATAGAGTTTTCATCGGTGTATCCTGAGGTACGGGGTGTGCTGGTAACACCTAGAGATCTTCCGATATATAATAATTTTGCTTCTGTAGAAGGGGAGGGAGGTTTGGCAACACCGTCTTATATAATGACAGTTTTATGATTTATGGACTAATTGCCATGCTAACCGTATTTGTGTTAGGCATTTTTCTACTTGTTCTGGCACATATACTGCACACTAGGGCACAATAGATAAAATAAACATTTTAAACTTTCCTTGTGTCAGAACATATTATGGACTAGTACGAGTGTGTGAGTGAAAGGGTGAGTCCTGTAACCGTGATTCCTGAGAGGGTCGGGAGTGTTGTGTTCTGTGGTGTCTAATCACTTGTTCCTGTGTGAGTGAGTAGGAGGGCAAGTGAGTCAAGGTCCCGTAACCCTAAGCAAAGTTCTGTGAAGCCGCAGAATCCCTGCAAAAACACTCTTGGCAGACCCTCCAGGATTTGTGATTTGTAAACAAATTGCAAAATTGGCAGTTTTGTAAAAAGTGCCTGGTTTTTTTGTGTCCGTGAAATTACAAAATTTTACCAAAAAAGAAAGAAATCCCCCATGGGCCCCCGTGTGCCCCTTGGACGGTGGGCCCAAAACTTGATAAAAATGAATACCCCATGGGCCTGCTACCCATGGGGCACTCTGCAGCATTAGTTTTTATCAAGTTTTGGGCCTGCCTCCCACAGTGCATGGGCTGGGCCCAGGGGGCATTTATTTTTTATAAACTATTAGGGCCCGCCGCCCAAGGTGCATGCAGAGGGCTCAGGGTCATTTATTTTTATCACGTTTCAGGCACATGGCAGGCCCATGGGGCATTTATTTTTTCAAATGATTAAGGCCCGCAGCTTTGCCAGTGGGCAGCGGGCCCAAAACTTGATAAAAATGAATGCCCCCTTGGCAGCGGACCTAGGGGCATTATTTTCATCAAGTTTTAGGCCCATCGTTCACAGGGTACATGGCGGGCGCACAAGGCATTTATTTTTCTAAATGATTAGGGCCCGCCGCCCAGGTGGCAGGCCCTAATCATTTGGAATAATAAATGCCCCTTGTGCCCACCATGTGCCCTGAGGGCAGCGGGCCCAAAACTTGATCAAACTTAATGCCCCCCGGGCCCACCACCCACAGGTCACCCAGGGGCATTCGTTTTTATCAACTTTTAGATCCGTCACCCATGATGCATGCAGCAGACCTAGGGGGCACTCATTATTTTTAATGATTAGGGCCCACGGAAGACAACCACAAGTAATATTGTCACTACTTTTATTAGGTCCAATAAAGGTTTTGTTAATTTAAACCTTAGCTCAATGCATGGTAGCTATGGCACGTACCAGACGAGCTTAACTTAAGACAACGTGTAAAGCATTTAGAAGTACCAAAACAGTGAGAGAGTCAAAATCAACAGAACAAAAGTCCCACTCCGTTTTATAAAAATCCAATAAGGGAAAGCGGAGATATGTATTTTTAAAGTTTTAAATGAAAACAGCACCAGAAGGTGTTAAGAACAAACCTCAGTCATCTTGTTGTGCTACACTGGTACCTAGGCGCGATGTAAAGCTGACTGCGATGGAGTGTGGGTAGGCTACAGAAATCAGTTTCATCGCCCATCAGAAGTTTTACCTTCTGACATAGTCTTTGACATAGAATTAAAAAATCCTCTGAGGAGCAAGGCAGCAGGCTGTGAAGGAGATGGGCTCCATGAGGTTGGATAGTCATGGGACGAAGTCCCAGTGAATTGTTGAATTTTGACAGGAGAGCTCAGAGCACGAGAAATTCTAAATTTGCGTCCCTGACTGACCTGATACTTTGGCGCCTAAGCCAAGTCAAGAGCTCAATAGGGATCCAGTAGGCCGGATAGCCTTCTTACAACATCTAGCTGAAACTGATTTGCTGCTGTAGAAAAGATGCAAGTAGGAGCAACTTGAATCTTTGGTTCAGCTGCAACAAACTTTCATCGCGATGACTTGGTAGGTTTGGAGGCCTTTGGAGACAAAATGTTTTTGTCCTGGGTTTCTCAGGATGTAGAGGACGAGTACGTTGACACAGCCAAGTGTCCCAGGACCTGAGGAACAGCACTTGGGAATCAAGACTGACTCCAGCAGAAGCCACCAACAGGGTCCAGGGTAGGCCCAGTAGGAACTGGTCAGTTGGGTTTCTAGCAGCTGGATGTGTCCCTGTAGTTTAACCGGAGGTCAGCCAACTGATCCTTCGAGTCCATTTCTTTGTCCTGCGTACTGGTGGGAGCAGGTTTAGCCTTTCTCCTTAAAGATCTCAAACAGCAGGTGCAGTACTTCTGTCTTCCATTGGTTAAGTAGCTTTCTGAACCCTACCAACTTTTACAACAATTTCTGTGTGCGGTACTGCAAACAACCCACAGTGTCCTCTCTACCAAAACCCAACATGCCAGAGCTCCTGTAGCCACCCTAGAGGTATGGCCAGGGAAATAAGCAACCCTGCCTCTGTGGTCACTCAAAACTGGTTCTGGTGGCAGCTACTCTCCCACTGGAATTGGTGCCTGGCTGACTAGAGAGACAAAGGAGAGGGCAGGCCCAAGTGTTATATATATATGCCTGTTGTAGGGTAGACATTTTTGCAATGAATTACATTTCGGGCACTGAATGAATACATTTGTTTAATCATGTTCAATTACTTAAACCCATCACATGATACAACATACACTGGATTTAATGGCAGGAATGTAAAATCCAAAACATCTGCGTGATTTGCAGTGTTTATGTTATATTATGAACAAATAACTCTCATTAAAGTGTTAATGCTTATGATTAAAAGGAAAATAAAGAAAACAAAAGAAAAAATAATTCAAAGACAGTCTGGTAAAAGTGCTAGTCCAGAGGTCTGTTAAAGCTGTAGGTGCCCAGTGTCACTAGGCCAAAGTGGAATGCACTTAAATTGTTTTTTTGTTTTAAAAAGCCACCCAGAAAGAAGTGCAGTGGTTGCATTAAAACATGATTGCATTGGGATATGACATTGCCAGTTTAACTCTTAATTGCTTGTGCTAGGTACTCTTGCCACGGATTGCTTGCAACTTCAAATACTGCTTTGAGTAGTGCCTTGACAGAGTTCTCATGCGCCCGCAAGATTCCAATATTGTATTTCAGGAGAGCCACTTGACATTCCAAGTACTGTCTCACAAAGCCTAATTCTAGTCTGAGCCTAGATCTTCATGCCTGCCAAGGTACGTGGAAAATTTCTTTGTATGCTGTGCTTTAGATGTTTTCCAGTGCTGTTACTAGCACACCAGGGAAAGCTCGATGGACATAGTTTAGAGATGGTATCAATTTGGCTTTTAGAACTCTTAACATGGGTTCTCAAGATAGATTCAGGAGGCAGCTGTTAATGAGGTTTAGGCGATGGACAAAACCTGCACCCTTTGTTTTTAAATGCTTCCTGTGTACTGTTGGCTTGGCCCCTTCTGAAAACTAGACTCGTAGGTCAGCATATTTTGTAACTGTAGTTATTTGTAGCTCTCTGGGCCACTAGTGAGCGTGTTTTTGTAGTGGGTACTTGCCAAAGATGATCACATTCATTTTGCCTTGACCCACCTGATGTTTGTTGGCCTTGTTATACCTATAAAGTGCATTAAGGGCTCTCTGCAGGCCTGACTTTGTATGGCACATGATCACTGTGTTGTCTGTATACTGCAGAATTGGGAGTCTTGACGATCCCAGTCATGGTGAAATTAGGCTGGAACAATCTAGAGCTTTGTTCAGGTCGCAGTGCAAAGGTTAAAATAAAAAGAGGGGGCCAGCACACATCCCTGTTTGAGGCCGCTGTTAGTTGGAACTTCGGAAGTAGCTGCAGAAGGTTCTGTCTTTATATGGACCCAGGTCCCCTGTTATAGGGATAGAATTACTTTTACGAGAGAGAGGAGACGCCCTATGGCGATAGTTTTTTTAACAGCGTTCCCCGTCCACCCTGTTCAAAGCAGTGCTGTAGTCAATAACGCTCCGAACACAAAACAATGAACCTGGCTCCGTACTACCGTACACTCCTACTACTCATGGACTAACAAACAGTCAACTCTTTTATCTGTCCAAATGGAATTTTTATTACACCATTCCTGTTTCTTATTAATTTAAAAATTGATCAAAACAATTTTTTGGACTGAAAAAGAAACACCGACTTATCAAATTCACACATGAACTTACACGTATATACAATTCACATTAACATACACTTAAAGACAAAAATGGACCTAGACACTCTGAAAAAATTATTAGCAACAGCTTACAACATGACAAAATCAGCAAATTAATTCATACAATATCGTTTTTTCATTTGTAGAATAAAGAGTCTTCAAGGAACTCAATCCTGCCCTTACTCCATTCGGACAGATAAATGAGTTGACTGTTCATTACTCCATGAGTAGTAGGAGTGTATGGTAGTACGGAGCCGGGTTCATTGTTTTGTGTTCTGAATTTTGAATAGCCCTACCTGGCCCCGGTCCATTGGGCTTAACCTCTATAGGTTTTTGTAGTCAATAACGCAGCAGTATAATGGCGGTTGCTTTCTCTGTGATGCATGATCTGACAGATGGGCTAATGCTGGGGTATTATCAATGGTGGAGCCTGCTGCCCTGAACCCTGATTGGAAAAAAGGGAGGATGTTCTCTTTCACCCAGACCTCAAAATCCTCTAACGGGATTCCCGCATAAGCTTTTGCTTCCAGAACTAAAAGGGCAATAAGCCGATTGTTAGCAGGGTTTGAGCGGTCTTCCTTTTTATGCATCGGAAAGTGGTTGGTGCCCTTCTAAGAGTCAGAGGTTGAGGCAGTAGTGAAAGAGATATTGAAAAGTAGAGTCAGTGTCTTTGTCCAAAAGTCTTGCACTGATTTAAATATTACTGCAGAGTGGCCACTGGGCCTGGGAGCACGATTGTTCCTCATTTTCTCTATAACTGTTGAAAGAGATTCTGGGGGCAGCTCCTCTCCCACTGGGATTGGTGCTTGACTGACTAGAGAGACAAAAGAGGGGGTAGGTACAAGTGTTATTGATGCCTGCCTGTTGTAAAGTAGGCATTTTTGAAGACGTTCTGGGGAACAGTCTTGATGGTCATCCTCTGAGAGAAACAGAACACCTCCCCACCCACACCTAAGCCTTTGTTGCAGCTCTGGGAGCAAGTTCTCACCTCAAACAGGCTATTCAGCTCCTGGGCAACACTTGTAAGCTCATGCAAATGGGCTTCTAAAGGCTTAAGGGAAGTAAAAGGTGTTTTTTTTAAAGAACCTTTCGTAGAATATGCAGTAAAAATCCAACTTTTCCAGTGAATTGGGCATGTAATAAATATTTCAAAAAGTCAAAGAATTAATTTTGTAGCTGTTTCCTATGTGGAAATGACATTTATTTGATTTTAATATTATATCCCAATGCTTTCATATGGAACTGCTAACACTGCTACAGTGAAAATAGCTTTAGGACTGTAGTCACTGTAAGGAAATGTTTTGTGTAAACTTGTCCATGTCCTGCTTTTAAATACCATTCACCCTGCCTTACTGGTCATTAAGGCCCTCTTAGGGAGGACTTATTATTTTTTAAGACGAGGGTTTAGGCAGGTCAAAAGCGGTTATTTTGCCGGGCCAAATTTGCAAACTGCACAGGCAGGCTACAATGGTAAGCATGCAGTCATGTTTTGCATTGCCACTTTAGCCGTTGCAGTCCACTAGTGCTGCGTAATTTATAGGCCCTGGGGCCTGTACTGTATACTAGGGACTCATAGGTAAGTTAAATATGCCAATTAGGAGCAAAGCTAATTTTACATTTTTTAGGAGTCGGAGTACATGCACTGGTCAGCAGTGTTTCAGTGTGCACAGTCAAAAAAAGAGCCAAAAAAATCTAGCAAACAGTGGGTGTAATCCTGCAAAAAGGTATAAGAGGAAATTTAAGGAACTAAATAAACTACTAGAAGATCTGTCTGTAATTAGGGCAGGATTTAAAAAGCATACAAGAAGGAAGGCAATGAAGAGCTATAATCAAAGAATATTGGTGGACTTTTACGGGGGAGTAACTCAGAGGACCATCACAAAATCTGTAATCAGGTTAACAACTTAGCTACTGTAAATGGAAAATATGTAAATATTGTACACCCTCACATATGGACAATCCTTAATAAAACTCTTTTTGTGATGAAAAGTTTGAAACTGTTAATCATCCCATATTTGTTGAGGTAGTAACTGGAACAAACTTTACAGCCACCTTGGAAACTCTTACTGCTAATATCAGATTCTCTTGATCTTCGGGAGATCTGAGCCCAAATGGCCTGTCAACAATTCATTTGAAAAAACAGTGTCACATTTTAGCCTCTTTCCTAATTCCTTTGCATCATTGCTTCATCCAATCAACATTGGTATCAGACCCACTGAGAGGTTCCATACAGCTTGCTCTCTGAATAACATGGACCCTTGCCTATCAGGGCAAGTATCGCCTGGTAGCAGTATTAGATGTAGAAGATTCATTTTTTGCTCATTTCTGGCTTACTTGGTTTGAGGATGGGTTGACCTTTAGCAATTTCATGCCATCTCATAAGAGTTTTTACCAAAATGCATATTATAGGCAGATGTGGTCCTCTTCAGGAAAGACACCTCCTTCTGGTATGCAGCCTGGTGTCTGTCATAGCTCGGACTAATACACACCCCGTCAAACTCTGCAATGAATCTAGAGATTGTGACAGGCAATCATATCTTGATGTTTAAACAGGACAACACAGTCGCCTCCAGCTGTTTCCACTCTATCAAACTCCTCAAGAAAGACTTCTGGTGGCTACGACTAAGCACCTTGATATCTGTCATACAAGCAGTGATCACCAGATGACTAGACTATAGAAATGCTCTCTATGTCGGATTCACCTTGCAACTCACCAAGAGTCCAGTCACTCAGAATGCAGTAGCTAAACTCTTGCTTAATTTCCCATGCCATACACACCTATACAAACACCACAGTGATATGCGCTGGCTCCCCATATACAAACAGGCCCTCTATAAATTCTCCACACATACACACCTACAGTACATTAAATAAGTAAGGCCACGCATACCTCAACACGCGTATCAAATTTCACACCCCGAACAGACCCCTTCGCTCCACTAATCTTCTGGTCACCACATCCTCTACATCCTAAAGGTAGAGCTGGAGGTCACAGCTTTTCTTACCTGGTTCCCAAAGACTGGAACGACTTCCAGTTACAAATCAGAACCACTGCCTCCATCTTAGAATTTCACAAGATAAGGAAAACGTGGCTCTTTTGATAGGTTTCCAGTAAGGAAAGCCCCCCTCCCATCTTGGATGCCAGGATACTCCCGAACCCTGCGGGTGAAATACACACCCTACAAATATCCATTATAACATAACAACACGACATAACCATAATCTATACCATAAAATGCTTGTTTTGTTCCTGGCTACTCTACGACTTTGTCAACCTCACCATCTTTCTTACTCGCATTATACTTCAGGAACTAGCATTATATTTTTGGAACTGAGATGGGCGAACAGCAGGCTCTGGGTTACCTCTCTCCAACTACCAACCGATTAAAGGGGCCTTGGAGCATCCTACTTTGAAGCCTATTAACTGGTGCGGTGGATAGTGGGGGAAGCACTAAAGCAGGCATCTCCAACGAGTAGCTCGTGAGCTGTCCAGCCTAACAAATTTGAAGCTTTTGCTTTGTTGAATTAATATTGGTATATAAAATTTGAGAAGAGAGAAAAATGTGTGTATTTCCAGAACTCATAAGCGGATGTTTGGTGTAAAATGGTTGAATTTCTAAAATATATTTAAAGCTGATATTTGAGTGGTAAATCATGTAGTGTTGGGGATACGCATCACCAACATTGTTACCTTGGTGCAAGGGCATTGCATCTATGGCTGTTCTGTATTACGCATGTAAGGTATTCTGAAATGACAAATCCCCGACAACCCTAACTGATGCACTGACATGGTTACTACTGAAAATCTTGCATATGGTGGCCAATAATATAATCTTGTCTGAACACTTCTGGTCAGTATTACAGCATTAATAATATTGGTTGCTCTGGATGATTTTCATTGAACATCAATAGCTCTGTTTACAGAAAAGGTTGAGACCCCTGCACTAGAGGAACCCGCATGCCACTGCACTAAACTAATATACTATGAATGGTCCTCCCTAATCCAGGACCCACACACAACTCACTGAAGTAGCTACGGGTAGAAATGCAATGCCTGGCTAGGCTTCAGAAGATTGCCATAATCCCAACACCCAATGCTCCATGCCCTCGATCAACCACAGCTTGCTCACTGAAAGGCAGCAGTAATCAAAACACTGGGAAATGCAAACAGCACCCTTGTCTTCTTCCAAGCTCCACTAGACCAGTTTCCTTTCCATAATGAACTATTTCGAACTCAAGGTCTGCTAACATGTATTCTCTGTGCTAGCTGGGGCATAGCCAAAACTGAACCCCCAATTCACCAATCTTCTCAAACTCTCTATACTATCAGTGCAGTCTGATACGCCATCACCTGGCTTCACTGGTGATAAATACAAGCACTTCCACTTCAACTATTACAAGTATGGGATACCTGGAAGAGTTCTACACGATAAAGAATGGGCTAGATTTCCTGTAACACTAGAATCAAACTGATACAATTCTTTATTGTACACAGAGGGGCCGATTCCGATACCGGGTCGGACAGCTGTCAGTAGCCTTACCGTGTGACCGACACGTACCCGTAGCCGGTCCATCCTGTAGAGTAAGTACGATGCGCATAACTGCCAAAAACACGACGGACACATAGGCTATGATTCAAGCTCCATTGCCCGTCCGAGCCGTAACTCCTAACGCTGAACCGAGTCGCCTGGAAGCAGTATCCATAGCAGTTTCCGGCATGACAAGTACGATGCGTACTTCCTATGCGCTGGACGGGTCGCCACGTACGGGACGTCACAGCATCCGGAAAACAAGCATATCAGCTACGATTCGTGCCACAACTCAATGCACGGCTACGAGACGGACCAGCTTGCAGCGGGTACGAGACGGCGCAACAAGCAGCGTGTACGACACGAACACATCATGAATCCCATCGCGCAGGTCATACCAGTACTCTACATCTATGACCGGATCAGGAACCGATGGCACAGGCGGTAAGTCAGACACCTACCACATAAACAAACGACACGTACCTGCAAAATGGCACACACACACAGGGGATCCACATCCTGGCCACTAACAACACCCCCACCCATAGGGGATCTGTTGCCCATCACTACTGCCACCCCCAGCCATAGGGCTTATGTTGCCCATCACTACTGCCACCAACAGTCATAGTGGACCTGTTGCCCATCACTATTGCCACCCCCACCCATAGGGACTATGTTGCCCATCACTACTGCCACCCCAAGCCATAGGGCTTATGTTGCCCATCACTACTGCCACCCCCAGCCATAGGGCTTATGTTGCAGATCACTACTGCCACCCACACACATAGGGGACCTGTTGGCCATCACTACTGCCACCCCCAGCCATAGGGCTTATGTTGCCCATCACTACTGCCACCCCCAGCCATAGGGCTTATGTTGCCCATCACTACTGCCACCCCCAGCCACAGGGGACCTGTTGCCCATCACTACTGCCACCCCCACCCATAGGGACTATGTTGCCCATCACTACTGCCACCCCCAGCCATAGGGCTCATGTTGCCCATCACCCCTGCCACCCACACCCATAAGGCTCATGTTGCCCATCACTACTGCCACCCCCAGCCATAGGGCTTATGTTGCCCATCACTACTGCTACCCACACCCATAGGGGACCTTTTGCCCATCACTACTGCCACCCCCAGCCATAGGGCTTGTGTTGCCAATCACTACTGCCACCCAAAGCCATAGGGCTTATGTTGCCCATCACTACTGCCACCCACAGCCATAGGGGACCTGTTGCCCATCACTACTGCCACCACCAGCCATAGGGCTTATGTTGCCCATCACTACTGCCACCCCCAGAAATAGGGCTTATGTTTCCCATCACTACTGCCACCCCCAGCCATAGGGCTTATGTTGCCCATCACTACTGCCACCCACACCCATAGGGGACATGTTGCCCATCACTACTGCCACCCCCAGCCATAGGGCTTATGTTGCCCATCACTACTGCCACCCCCAGCCACAGGGGACCTTTTGCCCATCACTACTGCCACCCCCAGCCATAGGGCTTATGTTGCCCATCACTACTACCACCCACAGCCATAGGGCTTATGTTGCCCATCAGTACTGCCACCCACAGCCATAGGGGACCTGTTGCCCATCACTACTGCGACCCACAGCCATAGGGGACCTGTTGCCCATCACTACTGCCACCCCCAGCCATAGGGCTTATGTTGCCCATCACTACTGCCACCCCCAGCCATAGGTCTTATGTTGCCCATCACTACTGCCACCCCCAGCCATAGGGCTTATGTTGCCCATCACCCCTGCCACCCCCAGCCATAGGATGGGTGATGCGCCACACATCCAGCATACTCCAACATCAGGTATGTCAGCAAAATACATCCCCCCTAACATCATCACAACAGTGTGTAGTCTGTGACAAATGCCCACAACAGTGATTATGACTTCAAACATACATAACTAACAGCACATGTGTGACCAACACATGAGTGTGACTTACACAAAGCAAGCATCACTATAGCACTGTGGCAATGTAAAAAGACCACCCCCTCACTGTGTAGAACAGAAGTTAAGTGGGGGCTTCCAAAATGCAGCAGATGTTGAGCATTGTGGTGATGGGGACTAAACCCCCCCTCATCACAGTGACCAAAAGGTAAGTGTCATCATGGTCAAAGCTACAAATAACAAACAGCATGTCTGATCCCTGCTCCCAACACATTAAACACTTCTGGGGCAAACTAGTGGTTGTGTCCCATTCCCACAGAGATGTGGTGAGGCTAACAGTGCTGTGAAAACATAACACACTCTTGGCCATGTGCAGACAAGCACCACACATGGGGGCTGACAATGCATACAGTGTACAATGACACAAGAGCAGAAGTGACCATCACCAAGCATGCACACATCTCGAAAATAGACACACTAATCAAAACAACATGTGTAGACTGTAGGTGTCAGCTCACAAACTCACATTTCATGCCAGCAATGGCACCTAACAACCAGGATGAATGTGCACAATGATGTGATATGACTCACAGGGACAGCAGGCAAAATCACAGAAACAGCATCCAGACAAATGCCCACAACAGCAATACCAATGCACTGGTGGGGATGCACAAACCCACACAGTGCCATTCAAAAGTAAACCATCATTGGGACACCCTCAGTGGGTAATCAGGCATTGGGAGATGAGAGGGAGCACAACAGATACATGCGATACAAGCTGGAATGAACACCAACTAACACAGCAAGAGATTGACACACAACAGCACTACCCCCAGGGACCAGACATTGGGGTGACACAAGCATGCATGACACCTCCACTGTGATGACAAAGGCAGATGTCGTACAAACTGGGAAACCCAGACATGTGTCCTGTGCCACAAACGTACATCACACATACACAAACACAAATCACTCAGCATGGCCCCTCATCCATGGACAAACGGGAGCTAGGGGACCATCCATGCAAACATTTACATCAGTCCACCCTCAACACCACACACACTGAACTGCAACAATGTGTATCTGTAAAGTCCACATGGACAGGTGACATTGCACATGCACCCATGACAAACACAGGAATGTTGGGAGGAACTAAGGTGCACAGACACATCACACAAGGACAGTTTATAACCCTGGGGAATGACAGACATACTGCACAGTATGCTGTAGATGGCCATCACCTCAAAGCTCACGTAACCTTCAGAATCCCTGCCACAGTCCCAGGACAATGCAGAAGCCAAGGAGAACCACAAGGCACACATGCTGACACCTGCCAGCATCACAGGCATGAACCCGACAAGTGGGAGCAGTCACACACACATACAAATGTCTCAATCACTGAAAGGTACCACCTAGGGACAACTACATGATTTAGCAAATAAACAGGTGCCTTGGGGAACCCTGACTGTGTTCCATCTATGTCTGACAACATCATCACCACTCAGAACTGACAAATCCCAATGATGATACACCATTTAACAGTAGTGTGTCATGCACCCACACATCTGGTAGCTCAGTGGAAAAGTAGTGGGATGAACCCAGTACCACTCAGCAAGCATCAACAACAGGAACATATCAAGGGAACACTGTCTGTGAATGAACAGGGATGTGGACACACACACATGCTCATACAACACACACCATGGGCCCAGGCCATGTCACTGGACAACACACTTACTTGAGGGGACCCAACTCCTGTGGAAGCCCAGCTGTGCCAAACATATTCACCGCAAATCTCACTAAAGTCTGCAGAACACTTGGTCAGTCAGCCATCAGTTACCACACAATGAAGACTCTGGTCACAACAGCCTGGGTACGTGAGTCTCCCCTAAGTCATCTGCACATAACCAAAACATATGTCTAGCAAGCTGCACAGAGGACTCAGTTGCCCACACCTGTAGGTCCAGTGTTGATGAGCACAACATCTGTGGAAGTGACAAATTGGACAATGTGAAGCACATCATATGTGCAGGGGTGCAAGCCAGAGATGTGACCATGCAAATGAAATGTTCACAGAGATGTCCACAAATAGTTGATCCTGACACACCCAGGTAGCTGCAAAGGATGACATGGATACCCACCAGAATAGGATACATATCTCATGGACCACAGGGAGTACCTCACAGCAACACATCAGTATTCAACATTGGAAACCAAGCATCACAGGTGCAAGGGCATGTTAAACATCATCAACATAATGTACAGCTACATCTAGTTCACAGGGGTAAAGAAAAAAGCTCTATTCAGCATATTAAAAGTTAAACGTCTGTTCAAACAAAAGGCCAATGGCCAGTCCATGTCCAGATGCCAAGGAGTGAAGTGGAGTGACAACTGTCACACCTTGCTTGCCTGCACTGCTAAGGACCGGGGTCATCCCCTCGGAGGGGCATACATGGGGGCAGGCCAGGCACCGTAGGGACAGGATCAGGGCGCAGCAGAAGGAGGCAGTGAAGAGGTGGTGGATGCAGGCAAGACACTTGCAACTGCAGTGGAGCTGACTGAAGTGGTGGGTGCTGTCACAACTGTGGGGCACAAGTCAGTTGGGGTGGGTGCTGGCACAATTCCAGTGGGCAGGTCAGATGGAGTGGATTGGGTCACCACTGCAGTGCCCAAGTCAGACGGGGTGGTAGTGGACTCCAATGCAGTGCCTACATCCATGGGAGCAGAATGGGGGGCAGGTGAGGTCGGCAGGGCAGGGGGGGACATGGTCCCCACATCAGTGGCACTAACCGTCTGACCAGGTGTGGAGGAGCAAGTGCTAGGGGGGATGGCCTTAGCATTTTGGGGATGGTGTATCTGTGGGTGGGGGAACCCGGGGCAGGAAGTGGCGGGGGAACCTCTGGAGTGGTGGCCTGGGAGATGGAGGACGGAGACTTTGCCTTGGAGCTGCATGGTGGCGGGGGTCTTGCTCTTCTGGCGCCGGGGGGACTTGCGGGTGGGGGTCTCTGTCTGACTGCGCCTGGGGGAGGGTGTCCGGGTGTGAGGGACACTCCCCTCTGTGTGTGGGGACTTCCTCTTCCCCTTGTAATCAGGATCTGCTGGGTCGGTGGGGAAGAGGCCAAGGTCACAGAGGAAGAGCTTCTGGGGAGATGGGTTTGGAGGTGATGCAAGGGAAGGGGGCTGGGAGGGAGAGGTCTCGGAGGACTGCGGAGTGGTTGTGGATGACTGTGTGTGTGTCTGCAAACCAGCCCCTGTGAGTGTGGTATCAGTCCCTTGCGCATGCTTGTGTGCACATCTAGACCTTGGTTTGGGTGTTTCTGTGCTTGGGACAGGTAGGCTGCTAGGAATTGTGGGTGGTGCAGGGGTAGGAGGGGTACAGGACTGTTGGAGGAGGGACACTGCTGCCATCAGGGAGGAGGCCACGGACTGATTGGTCCTCTGTCGGGCAGACATGCCAGAGGAAATGCCCTCCATGAATGACACCAGTTGGGTCAACAGACCTGTGTGTGCATGGAGGACCTTCAGCATCGACGTCTGCCATACATGGATCTGTCTAAGTAAGTCCACAGACTCCTAACTCAGGGCAGCAGGGGACACAGGGGCAGGGGGTGCCTGACACAAAGGAGACATGCTCATGAACACGGGAGCCCACAGGGACCTCTGGGATGGGAGCCGATGGGAGGGTGGTGGTGGCGGGGACAGCCTCACTAGCTGGGGTTTGGTGGCTGCTGACACCCGCCTCCACAAGGGAGTCATCCTCAGAGCTGCTGTGGCCCTCAGCTGGGGGGGATGGTGCTGACGACTCCACTGTGTGGCTCCACTCGCCCTCCGTGCCACTGGGTCCACCCGACTCCTTTCCTTCTGTCCCTGTAAGGCTCTGTGGCTCCTCCTGGTCCGTGGAGCTGTCCCCTCCTGTGTCCGTGGATGTATCTGGATAGGAATAGGAAGTAAGGGAAGTAAGAGAACAACATCAGTCACCTGCACCGACTGCACACAATACAGTGAGTACATCACATCACAGGGCAAGCCCTGGCATCATCAGCTGAACACAGCTCAAAGTGCTACCACTGTTTAGAATAAGACAATTGTCATTCTCAACATCAACCATGGCACACATATCCCTCCTTGACTTTCACACATATGTCTGTTGCATGTTGGATGCTAACACCCCAATGTGCCAACATGCACCACCCACACATTAGTTGTACATGCAGGAGTATGTCACTATACACACAGCACATCTCTCGCTACTGAACAGGTGTCCGGATGAAGGGATGGGCAGAGACTCATTTCACATGCTTGTGATGCATGCCAGCAACACACACTATGATGTTCTCATGTCCTGATGGGCAATGCCACAATGGGGTGCATGGTGCACACTTGAACACAATGCAGGATCACTCATTGCAAGTTAAATGCCATGACACTGGGATGCCCTGAAATCAGTCAACAATGTCTCCTGTCGCAGGGCATCCAGGCAACAACAATATGCACTGACTCACAATCCTAGCTCAGGGGTAAAACTAGCTCTGCAGATGAGCGGCACACTTGCCCATCCCATGCAAACAACATATCCAGGACCCAGAAGACCCCACATCATGCAAATCAGACATATGAGTCTCTTCAAACACATTAACATATCACAGTCTGCCATGCAAGTAACCCAGCTGCATGAAGGACACAGTTGCATACACCATTGTGCACTGTCAGATGATCACACACCTATATGTCTCACAGGTCTTGTCTCTCACAGTCACATCTCAGATGTCATGCTGACCCTCTTAATCATGTACGCCCCAGTTGTACGAAACAACGAGCCACACCCTAATGACACAGAGGCAGACACCTGAGGGCACATGTCACTAAGTACAACCTGCAATTTCATACACAGGAGTGGGATTACAGAGTGTTTCTAAATGCCCTTGAGGAGGCATGACTGGCCAGGTCTACTTGAAACAGTGTTTGGCCCTGGACAGTAGTCAGGTGGCTAAGCAAGTGTGACATACTTGATATACATTCTCCTGAGGCCCAAAAATTGGAGTCCCCTGCTGCATGGGTTTGTTTGGAATACCCCAGCCACATGTTGCGAGTCAGACCAGCAATTGGAACACGTCTCAAGGACACACACAGATCCCATGTCAGATCTCAGGCATTGTGTAAACAATTGACCCACCCATGAAACACACAACAGAGTCACGGGAACAGACTGGTAGCTGAAGCATAGCTGACTGCAGGGACACAGTGCCCTCGTGACACAAGCAACAGACTGTAGGGGCCAAACCTGTGGAACAGATGAGGAGGGTGCATCACACAATTGAGGGACCTGAGTATTGGACTACAAGACCTAGGTAATGTGGAAGAGTGACCAGACCAAAAGACTGCTATTAGCATGTCAGACATAGTACACAGATTAGGCATGGACTTACCCCCTTCCTGCTGCTGTCAGGCCTCCAGCTGCCTATCCAGGTCCAGGAAGACCACCGCCAGTATCCGGAGCATGTGGGGAGTCAGGGTCCAGTGTCCGCCCCTCCTGCGTGGAGGTGACAGCTTCAGCTGGACTCTAGCTATCCTCCGGGTCCAGCACCGAAGGTCCTGCCACCTCTTCTGGCAGTTGCGGATCCGGCGCTTGTAGACCCCCACAGAACGAACAGCCCGGGCGATGGTCAGCCAGATCTCCTGCTTCTGGTGGGCATCAACCTGTGAGGATGACAAAGTGAAAAGTACATTAACACACATGCCCCAGATTTGTGCAGCACACATTTGGATATACATGTCATCATTACAAAGGGAAATGAATTACACAGGTAGTACAACCATGGGGAAGGAAAAATCACCTGCATGTCTGACATGTTAACAATGCCTAGATAGTTTAAGCTTGCACTAATGCACTTTAGCAGCAGAAAACCTATTCATTACATGTACCTACACACTTTGGGGGATGAAAGTAGTCAGTGAGAATGCTTGCCACTGGTGTACACACTGCTAGTACTGCTAGTCAGACAACATGCATAATTAGGAAGGCAGTGGACTGCACACTCACCTGCTCCCCTGGTTTCCCATAGAGCTTGCTGTACTGTGGAAGGAGCCCGTCCAGCAGGGCCTGGTTCTCCTCCTCAGTGAAGGCTGGGGCCCTTTCCAGAGTACGTCCCATAGCAGGAGCCAGAGGATGCAGAGACAGTGGTAGCAGGGATGTGGTCCAGTAGCATGTAATGCAGGCAAGTGAGCTCCCTGGGGGCCAGCCAGCCTTATATCTGTGTTGCAGAGGCAGACTCTGTGCCATGTGTCCCAAGTGATAGGTCCAACACGGTTGCATTCTATGAATCTGGCCAATCCATTTAAATGTACGACTCGTACACACCTTCCGCAACGTTCAAATCTTCACCTTCATGGAACACTTGAAATTGCAACATTGTTGTAGCCATCCAACTGAATTTCCAGGGCACAACTTGTACAAGTTTTGAATCTGTATACGTCTCCATGACAGTCCAGAGCCAATGGGTGCGCCCGGCTCGTTCAACTGACTGTACAACGCGTATTTTGAATATACACATGCACCCGTCTCCACATGATTCAATGGCCAAGGCGTACGCCTGTCTCGGACCATGCCTGTCCGACGCGTATGCATGATAATCACCCGCGTCGGACCTCATTGCATTCAATGACAAAGCGTACGCACGCACGCCTCGGTCATGAACCGTGCAATGCGCACGCATTGTCACCCGCGTCGGACCTCATTGCATTCAATGTCAAAGCGTACGCACGGCTCGGTCATGAACCGTGCAATGCGTACGCGTTGTCACCCGCGTCGGACCTCATTGCGTTCAATGACAAAGTGTACGCACGGCTCGGTCATGAACCGTGCAATGCGTACGCATTGTCATCCGCGTCAGACCTCATTGCATTCAATGACAAAGCGTACGCATGGCTCGGTCATGAACCATGCAATGCGTAAGCATTGTCACCCGCGTCGGACCTCATTGCAGGCAGAGGCAAAGCGTACGCACGGCTCGGTCATGAACCGTGCAATGCGTACGCGTTGTCACCCGCGTCGGACCTCATTGCGTTCAATGACAAAGTGTATGCACGGCTCGGTCATGAACCGTGCAATGCGTACGCATTGTCATCCGCGTCAGACCTCATTGCATTCAATGACAAAGAGTACGCACGGCTCGGTCATGAACTGTGCAATGCGTACGCATTGTCACCTGCTTCGGACCTCATTGGTGTGACTATTATACGGATGCAACACACATTTACTGGCCAGGGCCACCTGTGCACACCTACCACACTACAGCATTGGCCACACAGTGTCCCATGGCATGTAAGGCTGTATTCCCTGGGTGTTTGGGGGGGCACATATGGTTTGTTGGGTGGCACTTTGTGCAGCCACTCCCAGGCTGTGCACGTGTACATGGGGGCAGAATCCTTTGTGTGTTGTGCACATTACCACTGTGATGTGCAATTGTACAGTAATGGGCATGAGTCACGGACACAGTTTCAGGTTGGATATGTTTAGGACATGTCACATACACCCTGAGTCCTGGGGGTGATGGCATGTACGTCACAGTGAGACCTGAAGCCACAATTCTGATGTGCACCCACAGTCTGTGTGCATGTTGTGTCTCAAATGTGTCTGATCAAATGTGCCCAATGGGTGACAGTCTCCACATCCATGTGGTATATGCATCAACCTTGATGGGGTGTGTGTCTAAGAGACGTACATGTAGGGCCAGCAGGAACAACAGTGGCCACTACCTGTGGGACTTACGCTTGCCTTGTGGTGTGTACGGGTTTCTGCATGGCAAAGATCTGTGATGCCTGGGAGACATCAGGCCTCACTTGTCACTGTGGTGTGTGTTTGGAACGTTGCAGCAGTACATAGGTTGGGTGACACAGCCAGATGATTGGCCATTGCACTACATGGGACTCATGTGGACATGTGAAACTGAGATGTGAGGTGGTGGTCATGTAGGTGACATATGTGTCCATGCCCAACATCACACACCTCAGTACATTGTGAAATGTCATGATCTAGCATGTGATATTGAACCTGGTCATGGCCACATGGGTGGATGAACTGACATTCTTCCTTTGTGCATCTCTGTACAACAGGGCACCAGCTGTCCATCGACCGTTCTCAGACCTTGCAACCATGCAGGAACGCGACTGCATCACACGGTACCGCTTCACCAGGCCACTGATTGAGTAGTTGATGGAGCAGTTGGCGCCACATCTGCTACCTGGCCGGACATACCCTACAGCACTGACCCCAGAGGTGAAGGTGATGGCAGCCCTGCACTTCTTTGCTACTGGTACCTTCCAGTACACTGTGGCTACTGCTGGTGGGATGTCGCAAACGATGTTTAGTCGGGTGCTACGCGATGTCTTGGAGGGGATGTTGCATTTCCTAGACCTGTATATCAAATTCTCGAGCCCAGCTGAACTCCCTGAAATAAAGGATGCCTTTTATACACTGGGGAGGATGCCGAACGTCATCGGATCTATTGATGGGACACATGTGGCCCTGATACCACCACAGGCACATGAGCAGGCATACCGTAACAGGAAGCACTACCACTCCATCAATGCTCTGGTGGTATGTCTTGCTGACATGTCGATCACACATGTGTGTGCACGGTTCCCTGGTTCTGCGCATGATGCCTACGTTATGAGGAGTAGTCGCATGGCAACGCTGATGTCACAGATGACAGCTCAGCATGCCTGGCTTGTCGGTGTGTACTGATTGTTTCTCATTGTGTGTGTTTGACAATGTTGTATTCCGCACTCCTACAAAACTCAGCTACTTGTTCATTTTTGTGTGTGTAGGTGACTCCGGATACCCCAACATGCCGTGGTTGCTGACACCTCTCAGGAACCCTGTGACACCAGCCAAGCTGCGCTACAATGAGGCACATGGTCGGAGCAGGAGGGTGATTGAGCGGACATTCGGCCTTCTGAAAAGCCGCTTTCGCTGCATGGACAAGACCAGAGGGGCCCTCCCATATGAGCCTGCAAAGGTGTGCAAAATAATCCCTGTATGCTGCATGCTACACAACATGGCAGTGCGGAAGGCGGTGCCTCTCATCCAGGATGACGATGACCAACCTCCGGCACCTGTGGAGGATCCTGGCCTGGGCCAAGATGCCAGTGATGATGAGGATGAGGGTGACGTCCACTCACAGCTCATCAACAACTTCTTCACCTGAATGTGAATTTCAAGGGTTGTTATGTGAATGTATGGAGGTAGCCTGGAATGTGTTGTGGCAGCTCTGTTGCTGTCTGAGTGTGTCTGTGTGCCACTTCACTGGATGCGTGCAGTGATGTGTCCATTCAGATGGTGTGTACTCCACAATAGGGTAGTACTGCTAACTAGTTTTTGTGTAGGTGTCTTGCAACATGTTTTGTGCATGTGTATTGCAGTTCTCTCCTGTTCTTCTGTGCTTTTGACTGTGTCTTGTGTCTGTCCTTCTCAGGGTACTTTGCCTGTTGTTTGGTCAACACTGACCCCCAACACCCAGAAGCCAACACCAGTGTGGAAGTTGACAATTCACATCAACTGATCTACCACACATCCCTGGACTTCCATTCTCCAACACATTGTGAGTGGGTGTCCACTGTTACGTAGAATTACCGTGCAACTATTGTGGAATAAACGTGTTGCTGATGTGTAATAAACCTGTGCTACGCTTTCTTATGTGCGTTGTCTGTCTTCCCACATCTGAGTGACATCTGCTTACCTCACCTATGGACTTGTTACCACTGACTGGGGTTGGTGTTGTGTCTGTGCATGCCAATGTGTTTC
Source organism: Triturus cristatus (assembly GCF_964204655.1). Taxonomy (NCBI): domain Eukaryota; kingdom Metazoa; phylum Chordata; class Amphibia; order Caudata; family Salamandridae; genus Triturus; species Triturus cristatus. Next base: position 301,840,899 of record NC_140579.1, on the reverse strand, counting down.
AGGTCAACATCATTGTGTGTGATGAGTAACATAGTCATGGTGAGTATGTGTTGTGTTGCCATAGTGGTGTGTCTCCCTCACATGTGTCACATCACCATGACTCACCTTACGTTGGTCACATTGTTGCAGTATTTGGCATGCACTGTGTTGTGTAGCAGATCGACATCTCCCTGAACATGACAAGTTGGAATCACAACAGAGGCAAGTATGGTGTACTGGTGAGTTTATTTTCAAACATGTGTGAGGGAAGTGCACAGGATGGTAGGTGCTATACATTGGTTTGGGAATCCAAAGTTTACATTAGAGTTGGAAGTGCTGGTAGATGAAATGTCCAGAGTAAAGTCCACAGTCATCTGATACATTGGCCCAACATGCACCCTCCATGTCATGTGGGCGAGTTGTGTGCGATTGGACAAGGTGAACGGGTTGCGCACAAAGGACATTGTCCAGAACAGGTTTAGAGGCCCTGGGGGATATGCTGGGACATCTGCCTCTCACATGTCCTTCTTCGGACGACCCCACTTCTTCCGGGGGGGGATCCTCATGTGCAGGCCTCTGCGGTGCAGGGGACTCTCCGCCAGAGTCCTCCTCCCTCCCTGTGGCGCTGGCAGATGGTGTTGCACAGATGTTGTGGCCACACGGGTGTGTGGACAGGTTGGTGTTGATCTGGCAGAGGCATTGGAGTATGTCCTAATGCACCGCAGTAATGTCATCCCACTTGGCCTCCATGCGGGCATGGTGGTTGACCTGCTCGTGTTGCATGTCCTTGAGGATCCCCACTACCTGGCCAAATCCTCCGGTGCTATCCTGGTACGCATCTAAGAAGCGTGCCAGGTGGGGGTCATCATGCAGTCCAGACCCCTCTGCAAGGCGCGCCCTGTGAATCCCACCCCTCCCAGCTCCCCTCTCCACACGGGCAGGACCAGCGGCGGGACGCACAGGTGACACTGGGACCCCTTGGGTGGTGTTGCTGGTGGTGTTTGCTGTAGCTTCCCGGGGGTCCTGTGTCCCTGTGCTGTGGGTGTTGATTGGCCTTGGTCTGTCTGTGATGGCAGGGGTGCCCTGTCGGTGTCCAGATGCTGGAGGCGTGGGTACAGGGGGTGCAGATGTTGATTCTGCTGGTGCTGCATGATGGCTCACACCGGAGGGGCCAGGTTGGTCGTCGTCATCCGAAGAGGACAGTGAGAGAGTCAGACCAGAGAGCTCAGTGTCTGCCAGAGTCTGGGACTGGGTATCCTCATCATTTGGTGCTGGGTGCCCAGCACCACCTGTGTTTGGAAGAGACACACAATGTGATTTATGTTTCTACATGCATCATTGGTTCACAAACATGACTTTTTCTACTTTTCGAACAGATGCCTGCCTGTACACTGCTTTTTCCCAGCTTGTCACGGACAGAGTTTGATATTGTTGTTGGCCATTTCCCAGCATGGCCTTGTGCTCTCCACGACAGAGCCCAGTGTCAGACTTCTTGGCAGTCCCTTCCCACTCCCTGTGAGGCGAGTATGGTTCAGTTTGATCTTGGTGGGCCATGTGGGTGGGTGTAGATTGTCTGTGACTGCGACTCCCATCATACTCTTGGCTACACCCCCTTCCCAGCATGCCCATACTTCCTCCCTCTTGACTCTGCTTCCCTGTGAGCGGTGTGACAGCAATGGCAAGATGGCTGACTGTGAAATCCTGGTGTTTGTTTGGCTACAAGTCCAAAGTGAGCCCCTGTGCTTCACACAGCAATTCCCAGTACGGGGTATCTTTTGCTGATATATCAATGAGGTGTGTGTCAATGCATTCTACCCGGTGAGTTGTGTGGAGTTTGTGTTGAGGGGGGGTGTCTCCACATGCTGGTGAGTATGGTCAGGGCTGTCTGTCCTCCTTCCCATCATGAAACGTGCTTCCATTGTAGGGCGTGCAAGTTGTCTTTCAGGATGTCAGTCAGTGGTGTCCTGCTTCTGATTTGCACACAACCCCAAACAGGGCCTTGTGCTCCCCACAGCAGGACCCAGTGTCAGCCATCTTGTCAGTCATTTTCCACTCCCTGTGATGTGGGCATGTTTCAGAGAGGTCTTCATGGGCCAATCAGGAGGGGGAGCATTATCTGTGACTACAGGCCCCATCATGCTTTTGGATACACTCACTTCACCTGCATCCCCACTATTCCTTCCTGACAGTCTGCTGCACTGTGAAGTGGTGTGTTTGAGGTGGCAAACTGTCTGGCAGGGTCTATTTGGCTTTGTGCCACTGCCTTTCTCTATTTGTTTGTAGGTTGGTGCATGTCATGACACAGTTCCCAGTCACCTTGAGATGGCAGGTATTGTGTTTGTCTGACTGGCATACACATCTTGGGTTGATTATCTATTGGTTAGTGTAGCTTTGCTTGCGGTGCATGGTTTCACTGTCCCCTTGCCACACAATCTTGGGTATGTTGTTTGTGTACTCACCAGGCTCTGGGATGTCTGTTAGGCCATGGACGCTCTCTGGTGGTAGGATATCCCGCACCTTCTCTTCCCAGGTACTGAAGTAGACTGGTTTGGCAGGAGGGCCACCACCGGCGTACTGACTCAGGGCGTGATCTTTTTTGATGAGTTTCTTGACCCTCCTGCGCACATCATACCACCTGTTCTGGATATCGTCCTTTGTGCGCCTTGCTGGTGCTTGAGCGTTCACCTTGTCCACAATCCTCGCCCACACCTTGGTTTTCTGTGAGATGGGGGTCCTTTGGACCAATGTACCAAACAAATGTGGCTCTACTCTGATGATCTCGTCTACCAGCACTTCTAACTCACTATCTGTGATTTTGGATTCTTCTAGGGGGGCATGGTGATGGGTGATGGTGGTGAGGGATGTGTGTGTGAGGGTGCAAGTGAGGGTGGTTTGGTGTTGGTTTTGCAGGGTGTATGTGTGTGTTATTTTGTATGAGGTGCTGATGGTGTGTGAGTTGTGTGATGGGTGAGTTGTGAGTGTGTCTGTGGTTGCTGGGTAATGGTGTTTGCTGCTGGCTGTGTCTCCTGTTTGCAAGGGACGATGGTAGTGATTGTAGACCTTTATATAGTTGGAGTTGTGGGTGTGTCTTTGTCCCATGTTTTTTTCTTTGGTATTTATTGGTTTGTCATTGCTTGTTTGGTCCTTTTTTGTCTTTTTTCCTTTGGGTTTTGTAGGCATGAAGGAGACGTTCATGTGACGGAAACGGACGCTGCTGTTGTCTCATGCAGGCTTCTCTGCCTCGTTCACGCTGCCTATCTTCTGTGTTTGGTACGTGTCGGTCGCGGCGGTCTCTATTACTTGTGTGCCCGGTTGTCTGTGCGTGTCGGTCGTGCGGCTTGGTCTCCGTGCGAGTCGGTCTGGTTTTACACGCATTGCATCATACTGCGCGGATCAGACATCGCGGGTACGGGTTGGTCGGGTTAATTCCGGGTTCGTGTCGGTCGGTGAAAATCGCGTCGGTTTTCTGGCCGGATCACTATTTTCCCTACGGCTCGGTCGTACGGCTTGTATTCCGTACGTGTCGGTTGTAATTCACTCGCGTTGCATCGTACTGCATGGGTCGTACGGCACTGGTCCGTGTCGGTCGGTTCGTTTTGCGGCCGGAATCGGAATCGGCCCCAGAGTGTACCTTTCCCCAGCTAGACTCCACAGAATATTCCCAGGAGTAGCTCCTACTTGCCCCTTCTGTCCCTCCGAAACCGCTGGCCTACAGCACATGCTTTGGGTTTGCCATACACTCTCAACATACTGGACCCACATCTTCCAGAAACTATCCAGCTGCACAGGTATACCCCTTAAACTGACGTGGGAAGCGGGAGCCCTGGGCCTGTTCCCACGATCAAAACATCTGAGAGCAGCCACACATAAACCATGGCCTTCTACTCGCAAAATGCAAGTAAACTTAATTTGAAGTCCCCACACCTCCCTGTGTTAACCACATGGTGCACAACACTCTTATAGTGGGCCCAAGAGGGTAGTAGGGCCTTGCAGGGGGAAGAAAGCAAGGGCTTATGAACTCATCCAATTGCTTACACCAAGGACCACTTCTGGGCTGACTTGAAGTGTAGACCCAAATAAGATACCCGACCCACATAGCCCTCAATACGCTCATTTGATGAAGCCCGACCCAACCTTGTGAGTGCAACACAAGAAGGTCCCCACTTACCCCAGCTCCCGCTAGTCTGCGGACACCCTAGGGCACAAGATCCCTCTCCCCTTCAAGCACATCCCATTGCATTGACTGCCACTGACACCCTCCGCCCAACCACCCCCATTCTCTCATTGTGGGATATTCAAAAGCTCCCCTAGCCTTGCCCAAACTTAATTCACTAGTTTTGTTTTTACTCGTTCATTGGATTGAAAAATGACAAATAAGACCACCTGTCCTCACTGCGCCTTTCATCCATTGCTTACTAGCTTTAACCCCAACAGACCACGGCCCCTCATTTCCAGGAGGGCGCAACAAAAAACTTCCATCCTTTCATCCATTGCCACCCTGTGACTTGCATCCCTACCTTGCCCTACTCTGTTTATATTTTGATACAAAGCAAGTCCCAATGGTTTTGCTCCTGCTTCCTACATCGACGAAAATATTAATTATGTTTACATGCAGTATGCAGTGGCAACGGATTGCAGAGCAACACTTGGTCTATTGTAAACAAAAAAAACAATAAAACGTTTAAAAATGAATAAATAAATAGCATGCTTGTTTTGTGGATTAAAAATAACATTGGTTTTTGTAAATGTATATCTATGGCAATAATTGAGAAAATGGAGGATTATGAAAATCTTGGTGAGAGCTGCGCAATTATGTACTTGAGTAATTTAGAGCTGGGCACAAACTCGTGCATTTCTGATATATTTTATCAAAACCAGGGACTACTGGCACCCTTGCCTTCTTGGTAAAACTCTAGGCAAAATATTTTCCTCCAAGACTGGAATCCAGTCACACTGCTGGTGTTTTTATTAAATGATAATAGTGTTATTTTAGAGTACAACAAGGTTGGCTTGCAAAAACCATCAAATGAGTTGTATAAATGCAACCAAATAAATAATCTGGTTGCAAACAAAAAAAACATCAAATTTTGTTAGAAGTGTAACAAACAGGAGATATGGTTGCTAGATGCAGATATAGTGGTCTCTTACAATGCTTTGGGGCTGTACCTCAATGTTTCCTTTATAATATTTAGTCTTAATCCACTGGCCTAATTCGGTCCTTTGCAAGAACGAAACTCGTGTATTCTCTTGCATATAGAACTCTAGCATTCTGTAAGAAGCTTATGAATACAAGAAAGTGAGAAAAGAAGGTTTGCAGGTTGACATTAAAAGCGAGTTCAGCTTCAGGTCTGATTGTTGAAAACTAAAACAGCGATATGATTAAGCATTCACTAAAGACATGAATTCTCTCCAGTTAAAGCATGTTTTTTGTCTTATGCTGACTAATGTCCGGACTCCATTTTGTATTGTCATGTCTCCACGTGCTTTGCACGAGAAGAGTCCTACCTTTTCGCTAGTTGCTCTTGTAGTCTGCCTAGTAACAGTCTATAAATAGCTCCTTTGTCCGTCTGGCGCATGTCCAGACTTGACCACATCTGTTATCAGTTAGTCCTTGTTTGACCATGTTTTCGCGGGCTCAGGAAATTGTTAACTCCGCCCATATATTGATCCTGTATCGAAAATGTCCATAAATGGTAATGAATTTTGCTCTATGTTGTATCCACCCACTTATGAGCACCTCTGTTGTGTATAAAAGGGGATCGCGTACGCAAGTTCTTTGTGCTACTCTATGCAATACTGAAGAGTGTTGTGTAGGTTGTAGGACCACCCTTAAGGGTTAATAAACTCTGTCTTTGTATTTGCAGTTTCCGTGCCAACTTCCTTCTAGCTTTTGTTACAGGAGAGCGAACCCTTGTATTCTGCGGGCCTAGCTGGGGCCTGTACTCATCAATTGGCACCCGTCACGTGGGGCTCATCGGCGACTCGGATGCTCGAAGGACTGGTCGTGACGAAGGTGAGGAATTTGGCCGGGGATGTGATCACTGCCAGCGGCGTCTTTTAGTCCTGGCATCCCGAGGTTTTCTTCCTTCCCTTCCGAGCTGACCATCTGGGTGGTGCCGGTCCTCGACTGAGACCTCTTCTGTCGGTTTGCCGTGTGACAGCCGTTTGGGCGAATTTTGGAACTTGGCAGTTGGAATCTGGACACTCTTGATTGGTAAGAACCGTTGTACGGTACTTGCTCCGAGTTTTGAAGCCTGGGTTGGCTATTTGAGTTTGATTTGTGATGACCGGTCATATTTTGTATTGATTACTGTGAGAATATATGCGTTGCAACACATATAGGCAGGTAATGTGGAGATATTTCTCCGGAGTTGTTTAAATCTGAACGGCGCAATGTTTAAGTGCCATTTTTGATAATACTGCATATTTTGCATTATTTTTGAGCATGCCTGCTTTTAGCGCACTCCGTAAGTGGTGCTGCTGCTTTGGAAACCGGTTAAATCTTGAGGAATCCGCTCCAACCCCCCCAGAGGGGACTCCTAATAGGGATATGTATGTGAAACATGGTCTTTCCTCTATAATGTACAGCACAGTGTGGAGGAAATAAACCATAAAGGATCCTGAGTTACGATGGCCTTTGTATGGATCGTTTGATATGCGTGAGATTGAGTATGTGGAACAGTGTATGTGTAAACGGCGTGCTCGGCAAGATATGTTTGAATGTGTACGGTTATGGGTGAAGGAAGTGCGTGAGCGAGAGAAACGTGAGAAAGCGCTGATTGATAAAGAGCAACGGAAAAATGATCATGTGAGAGCACAGGAAGCGAAGCGTCGGGAGGAAAGGGAACTGGCGGAGAGACAAGAGAAAGAGCGTAGGTTGCAAGTCTCGGGTCAATATGCTGTCCGCCAGCCACTTTATCCTGTCCTTACTAATCTTGAAGATGATTTTCATTTATTAGATCGCTCTCCGCCCCCTTATGTTGGCGCGTCTGCCCCGAGGTCACAGGATTCTGGATCAGTTTCGGAAAAGGTAGACACGCGGTCCATGTTATCAACTGATCGTACGGGTGAGCTTCGGAAAATTTCTTTTCGTGCGCTTAAAGGCAAGCTATCTCTTACTGAATTATTGGAATTTTTGGAAAGTTGGCAGGATAGAGAGAAGTTGTATTTTGTTGAAACTTTTTCTGAAGAAGTGGTTACGGCCTTTCGGAAATATTCTGATGTCTTTGAGCCTGAAGATGTAGTATCAGATTCTAAAGCATTACGTAACGGTGTCTTTTCTCCCTCCAAGGTACCCGATGCGGTTCGACGGCTGTTTACATTGCGGGACGCGATGCTTGAACTTAAAGAAAGAGCGCGCCAAAAGACAGGGGAGAAGGAGAAATCGGATTCACACGTCGGCGGAAAACAATCGTCTACCTCCCATTCAGATAAGAGCGAACTAGTGCATGCTAAACCAATGCGAGAGGCGGCACCTTTGTATGTTCCTCCTAAAGGAGCAGGAACTAGTCTAGACATGTCTTCCCCCGATGCTAGGGGATATTTTGTGTATAATTGGATTTATACTCCCTGGCATAGGACTGATGTTATGGCATTAAAGAATGCATTGCCTGACCCCCGCAAGAATCCAGCGGCCTTTTACGAAGAGGTCGAAGGGGCCTTGAATTCTTGTACCATGACTTTAGCGGATATAGATTTGTTCTTTGGGCTTATATTACCACCGGATATGTGGCGATCTGTGCGGAAGGTGGATGATCAAGCCGCTTTTAAGGCTAAGTGGTCTGAGATTGAGGATGAGGATAGGGAGAGAAAACCCGCGCAAAAACCGCCCCAGCTTATTTTAGATCTTCCTGCTGCTATCTTGACCAAGTTGAAAACGATTATCCCCCCTAAAAAGATTGACTGGAATATGTTAGCCTCGTGGAAACAGAAGGTTGATGAATCAGTTTCAGACTTCTTTACGCGCTTTGAGGAAACATTTCATGATTTCAGTGGTCAGTCGCTTACGGATGATACGGGTCGACACCTTTTTGTTGATAAATATGTGGCAAATTTATTACCGGGAATAGCAGCTCGATTGAAGGCGAGTGAAAGTTCTTGGTCCACCTCGTCTCCGGCATCCCTCCTGACTATGGCTCAGTATTATGAGCGTCAGGAACAAGAAGCGAAGGGGAATGAGAAGAAATCGAAAGATTTGAAAACTAAGGTGATGTTAGCACAAGTGTATGGTCCGCCTCGTCGGGGTGTTGAAGGAGGTAGAGGAAGATTCTATGGTCCCCCTTCGGGTCGGTCAGATGTTAATAGAAATCAATGTGCGTATTGTAAACAGTTGGGTCATTGGGCCAGGGATTGTCCGGTACTATATGCACCCCGTCAGGGACGTGGTCAGGGACCGTCGAGAGGTAGAGGGGGTTTTTCAAATTTCAGAGGGAATTCCAATGATCGTGCTCGTTTTGAGCCTAACGTGCAGCAACGAGATAGACCTAATGTATTTGATCGGCAAAATCAGTATCAAATGTCTGGGAATGACCGTTCTGGGTACCAGGATTCGCAGCATGCGTAGGATTGCATTGGATGGGGGTTGGAATCAGTTGAAGTGCCGTTTGATCAGAGGGGTCCTTATGTTTCAGCAAATGTTCTGGGTTCTACTGATCAGTTCCTAGTTGATACAGGAGCTACTCGCAGTGCGCTGTCCAACCAATTGGTTCCGAGGGCTCCCCCATCTGGCTTAATGGTTACATCGGTAGGGTTTGATGGTGCACTCTCTCGAAGCCCTCTATCCCGACCCCTTGCATTTTGTGTTGAACACCTTTCTGCGCCTTGCCCGTTTTTGCTTGCTCCGAACACGCCTGACAACATTATGGGTCTTGATATGCTCAAGCACTTCAGAGCTACGATCCGCTGCTCCCCTACTGGAGTACGTGTGATATTAAACGATAATCACCCTATGACAGAACGGATGTGTGTGGTTGCAGAGGATACTGTATTAGCTTCTCTCCCTCGTACTTTGTGGGCCACCTCGGATACTGATGTGGGACAGATGGTGATTCCGCCTGTCCACATTAGTGTCCAGGAGGGTGCGGTGTTACCACGCCTCCCTCAGTATCGTATTTCCCAGGAGGGGGAGGAGGCACTCATACAGATTGTGCAGGATTTGATTAAGGTGAGAGTAGTGGAGGAAGTTCCCTACAACATCTGCAACAGTCCTATTTTACCCATTTTGAAAAAAGACACTGATACTAGGGTTTATCGTTTTATTATTGACTTAAGGGAGGTGAATTAGATAGTGATACCTCAGTATCCGGTGGTTTCTGATATCACGACGTTACTTACTCTGGTCCCGCCAACGGCGACCACATTTTCAGTTATCGATTTGAAAAATGCTTTCTTCTCGATTCCTATTCATCCTGATAGCCGGTACTTCTTCGGCTTTACTTTGAATAATAGGTCTTATAGATTTTGTAGAGTCCCTCAGGGTTATACAGAGAGTCCTAGTATTTACAGTCAAGCATTGAAAAGACAATTGGATTCCTTTGTTCTGCCTGATGGTGTCGCCCTTATACAATATGTCGACGACATCTTGTTGGCGGCCGACACTCCTGAGCTGTGTGAGAAGTGTACGTTATCCTTGCTTTCCTTTTTGGCGTCTCACAATCACAAAGTGTCGAGGAAGAAATTGCAATTCTGTAGACCAAAGGTGACTTATTTGGGTCACCTTTTGTCTAAGGAGGGGCGTGCACTTACACCAGATCGTATTCAAGCAATTTTGGACACGCCAGTGCCTTCCAAACAGAAGGATGTGCGTGCATTTTTGGGTCTTGCTTCTTTCTGTAGGCAATGGATATTGGGGTTCTCACACATAGCTAAGCCATTGTTAGCACTTTTGACGAAAGATACCCCAATTCCTCTTCCCTGGTCAAATGAGTGTGAAATTGCCTTTCAGCAATTGCGACAAGCCCTTTGTTCAGCACCAGTGTTAGGGACCCCTGATTATACGAAGCCCTTTACATTGTATGTACATGAGAAAGATGGATGTGCATTATCAGTTTTAGTGCAGATGCACGGCGACAAGCAGCGCCCTTGTACATATTTTTCGGCTGTACTTGATCCTGTTGCCCGAGCATTGCCTGGTTGTTTTCGCTCGGTTGCAGCGACAGCTGTGTCAATACGCCAAAGCGAGGGAATTGTGTTATCTCATAAGCTGTTGGTATTAGTTCCCCATGCTGTTGATGCTCTGCTTAATCAGACAAAGATGCAGCACTTGACCAGTGCTCGTTTAACGGGATATGAGTTGACGCTTTTGGCTCCTCATATTACGTTAAAGAGGTGTGCAACGTTAAATCCAGCCACATTGTTGCCGTTCCCGGAAACTCAGTCTGAAGCACGAAAAGCACATGACTGTATTCTTGTGACTGAGGAACAGACAAAGGGTCGTATTGATCTCCAGGATACGCCCTTTACGGATGTAGATGGAGAACTGTGGGTGGACGGATCATGCCTGAAGCTACCAGATGGTACGACTTCAGCAGCGTATGCAATTACCACATTACAAACAATAGTGGAGACAGCACGCATACCGCAGAAATCAGCTCAGGCAGCGTAACTGATAGCATTAACACAAGCATGTGAGCTCAGTACAGGATTGTGTGTGAATGTTTATACAGATAGCCGCTATGCCTTCGGAGTAGCGCACGACTTTGGCCTACTCTGGAAGGAGAGAGGGTTCCTAACGTCACATGGAGCACAGATAATGTATGGGGAGTTAGTTCACAACCTTTTGACTGCATTAACATATCCAAAGAAGATTGCTATAGTTAAATGTAGTGCCCATAAAAAGGTGGTTGATAAAGTTGGAGAAGGGAATGCTTTTGTAGACCGGGTGGCACGAGAGACGGCGATGCAGCCTGGCTCTACTGCAATGTATGTTGTAAAGTCACAGGCAGAAAGATGGCACGATGCTAGGAGAGAAGTGCTGGAGATACAGAGGACCGCTTCCGATAAGGAACGGGAGCAGTGGTCCAATGATGGAGAATTAGATGATGAAGGGTGTTGGAGAAGTAAGCAGATGGATAAATGGAAGTTACCCACAGCTTTTGTACAACCTATGGTTCAGATGGCACATGGACTAGCGCATGTCGGAGCTTCCGCAATTGTCAAATTACTCACACGAGTTTGGGAGCATCCGGAGATCGCTAGTACGGCAAAGAGGGTAGTGCAGACCTGCATGATTTGCCTGAGGTACAACCCCAGAAAGGGTACACGAGCTCCAGCAGGAGGATTTGTAACACCCACTGCACCCTTTGAGGTTTTGCAGATGGATTACATTCAGCTTGAGCGCTGTAACAATCTGAAGTATGTTCTAGTAGTGGTTTGTGCCTTCAGCAAATGGGTTGAGGCATACCCTACGAAAGACAATACTGCAATGACTACAGCCAAGATGCTATTGAAGGAGTTCTTCCCTCGATATGGTGTTTGTAGATTGTTGTGGAGTGATAACGGACCTCATTTTATAGCAGACGTTATCAAGTATGTCCTGAAAGGACTGGGAATTACCCAGAAATTTCATGCAGTGTTTCACCCTCAGTCTGCGGGATTGGTTGAGAAATATAACGGTACTTTGAAGCTTAAGATCGCTAAGATCCAAGCTTCGACTTCTTTGACTTGGCCAGACGCTTTACCGCTGGCATTATTGTCAATTAGATCGATACCGCATTCTCGGACCGGTCTCACACCCTATGAGATCGTGTTTGGACGCCCAATGAATATTTGGGGTCCACCGAAGTCAGTGTATGATGTACCTTGTGTAATGATGAATGATTATCTGGCACAGTTAACGGATAATTTGGTTTCTATTCATCAACAGGTTCGAGAAGCGCTCCCTGATCGGTCCACAGGTGAAGGACATAACCTCCGGCCTGGAGACCATGTTATGATCAAGGTGTTTGAATGGACGAACAGTCTGGAGCCGAGATGGGTTGGTCCTGAGCAAGTCTTGCTCGCAACGAGGACAGCTGTGCGAGTCTCCAATCGGAAGAACTGGATCCACTCCTTGCACTATCGTAAAGTGCCACCTGGATTAGTGGAGCCTGCTGTATTGACCGACCATTGAGAAATCCTGACTGCAGAGAAAGGCCGTGCTGTGGAACCGAACGACACTGAGGAGCTCTTTCCGGACCAAGCGATTCCTGGAGGAAGAAGATATCATTTCAGACCGAGGAAGTGATTTCTTTCTGTATCAGGACACGTTGTCAGAACGGCCCTTAGGTTAGTGAAACGGAGAGCCAATGAGGCAAGGGGGGGGGATCAGCCCTGCATTAGTGTAGTGACACCCGTCTTGGCCCGCTGGTGAAGAAATCAACGGCTGCCTAAGGGGAAGAGTTCTGACAACCTTTTAGTTTCAGGAAGATATTGACTTTTACTACAAAATGGAGAAGAAGAAGATTTTTTGTGCGACAAGTTTTATTATCATTGTAGCTATTGTTGGTATAACCACGTGGTTTGTTGAGGATGTGACTCCTGCCCGTGAGTTACTTGTTTTGACTACTCCAGTGCCTGAGGAGCACTACTTTTATACCCTTCCGTATCAAGAATTGAAGCATCGTCAGTCTTATTTGAATAATACTTTCATCCAGATGTTGCATCATACCCATGTTGCTACAAATGCTACGAACTGTTGGATATGTGGTATGATGCCAGCTCATCAGAAGAAAGGAGGAACGCCGTTTATACCTCTTCCTTTCTCTCATAATGGCTCTTGTAGAGCATGGTACACTTTGCTTTTTGCCACTCGGAAACCTACAGTGGGACGACTACTTTTTAGACTTAACAGGGAATGTCATCAAGACAAAGAAGGCTATCCACAAGCGAATGGGACAATATGGGAGTGGGAAGAATATCGACCAGACAATGAATCAATCCCCTATATCTTCACGAACACCAGAGACACTGCTGGGAATGAACAATTTGTGATTCAAGTGGCACAAGCTCAAGCGGACCTGTGTGTTCAGAGTGTGGGTCATATTCCTGTTGGTGTTAGTGACTGTATTATTGTTTTGAATATAGATGGATTAAATAATAGTACTTTCTTAGCTTCCCATAATACATACTTCGTATGTGGGAATAAGGGTTATTATCGCTTACCAGCCGGCTGGTCCGGAGTATGTTATGTAGCGTTTTTATTACCCCCTGTATTCTTAGCGCCTGCATCCTATCATAAAGATTTGAAGTTATTGAACAATGTAACTGTAAATAGGTATAAACGTACTTTATCTATTGATGATGTTGACCAAACCGACACTAGCTTACAGCAGTATGTTGATTTTAATTTAGGATTGTTTTTCTTTGTTGGAGCTGCCCTAAATAGTAGGAAGGTTCGACGATTAACAAGAGTTGTAGAGGCTGTAACGAATCAAGCTGCTGTTGCTCTTGGGAATCTTACGGAAGAATTACAAATCACTAGAATTGTTGCGTTACAGAATCGTATGGTATTAGATGTTATGTTAGCAGACAGAGGTGGAGCATGTAGAATTATCGGAAGTAGTTGTAGTGTATTTATTCCTGACCACACGCCATCAGTCTATAACGCTATTAATAAATTGCATAAAATCGCAGCTGAGATTCATACAGAAAATGGCACTTGGACCTTTTCTGGATGGTTTTGGGCATTGATCACTACATGGGGATGGAAAGTCTTAACTGGTCTCTGTATTATTGTAGCAGTTCTGTTTTCCTGCTGCATCTGTGTTCAGTGTGGTCCCTTAGTCTGCTCTTTATGTGTGTCATTTTGTATTCCTGATAAGAAAGCTATTGCCAATGTCACCTATCAGAAAAACTTAAACAAGGAGATGGAAGAGATGATGAAAATTGACATATATGATGATTATCCTAATAAGCCGAATGTCTTCAGTAAATGCTGAAAGGGTCGTCTGTTGAAAACTAAAACAGCGATATGATTAAGCATTCACTAAAGACATGAATTCTCTCCAGTTAAAGCATGTTTTTTGTCTTATGCTGACTAATGTCCGGACTCCATTTTGTATTGTCATGTCTCCACGTTCTTTGCACGAGAAGAGTCCTACCTTTTCGCTAGTTGCTCTTGTAGTCTGCCTAGTAACAGTCTATAAATAGCTCCTTTGTCCGTCTGGCGCATGTCCAGACTTGACCACATCTGTTATCAGTTAGTCCTTGTTTGACCATGTTTTCGCGGGCTCAGGAAATTGTTAACTCCGCCCATATATTGATCCTGTATCGAAAATGTCCATAAATGGTAATGAATTTTGCTCTATGTTGTATCCACCCACTTATGAGCCCGCGTACGCAAGTTCTTTGTGCTACTCTATGCAATACTGAAGAGTGTTGTGTAGGTTGTAGGACCACCCTTAAGGGTTAATAAACTCTGTCTTTGTATTTGCAGTTTCCGTGCCAACTTCCTTCTAGCTTTTGTTACAGGAGAGCGAACCCTTGTATTCTGCGGGCCTAGCTGGGGCCTGTACTCATCATGATGGTGAGTCTTATACATTACGTTAACCTTTGTTTTTTCATTTCACATGGCGTTGGCACAGGAGATAAATGCCAGTGTAGAGCAAGATGTATAGAACAGCTGACAGAGTCCAGGAGTGCATCAAGGTAAAGGTGAGCAAGATGCGAGATTTGGGGTGACTGAGTGCTCCTGTTGTCATTGGGCCTGTTCAATATTGGTGCGCAAACAACAATCTGCAGACTTGCCTTTTGTGTTGACTACTGGGTCCTCAATAAGATGGACAAAACTGATGCATACCTGATTCCCCGAATTGATGAGCTCGTGCACCAGGCTGGGAACTGCTTGCTACTTGGACATCTTTGATCTGGCCAGTGGCTGTCAGGTGACTACATTAGATTCTAGCGCAAAGGAGTAGACTGAAGAGCAATTGTACCAGTTTAGAGTCATGCCTTTTAGGTTCATGAGTGCTCCTGCCACTTCTCAGTGCTTGGAGAAAGCCCTTGCACATGCTTTGTGCAGTAGACATGAATCTGGTGGGACATGACATGGGTTCTTGAGGTATCAATTTATACTTGTTGTCCCTAGACCTAACATCTCTAGCTTTGACAAGGCCTTTAAAGTATTTAAGAAGAGTATTTGAACATCCTCTTAAACATCAGCAGAAAATAGGCTGGCTGCTCTATCTCTGACAGCATATCAATCAGGAACTGATCTTCATCCACATGAACCTTGTAATGGAATGTTGCGCTTTAGATGACCGTGTGGTATACAGTGGTATTGTCAGTTGGGGTGGCTTTATGGACTACACCTCCAAATATGGGTCGTCTAGAGGATCAACATTATGATCATGCAGCAGTCTATAGTCCATGGGTTTTGGGTAATCACAAGTGTCTGGTTGATCTGCAGTGGGATCCTTAACTGAGTCCGTATGAAAGACTGTGCTAGGGATGTTGACTCTACAGGTGGCGATGTAAGAAGTTGTGTAAGCTCAGTAGGCTTTATCTTCTTCGGAATGATGCATGACCTGAGCTTTTCTAAGACTGCCTTCTTCAATGTGAAGATTTTTTGTATGTTAGGGACAGATCAGAGACAGCTATGCCTTAAGCCCAGAACCTCCTCTAAAGAGGTATTTGCATTCTGTGGAAATTACTGTTTCTGAACCATCCCAGCCACCGTCCTGAAAACCAATCTTGGGCTAGGAAAGCATCAAGACCCTGCACTCAAACCTCTACTCATGAATCACATCAGCTTGGCCCCCGAAACCTCAACTGCTCGCCTCAGGACAGACATTGATTTTAAAGTTAAGGCTGACATAAATTTGGAGACCCCACCCTGACGGCAGTGTCCGGCAAACTGGTGGGTCCACCCTTGTCACCATCAAAGAAAGTTCCTTCAACATCTTTAACATCATGTGTGGCTGGCTTGGGAGAACATTAGCAATTAATTTTATAATGCAACCATCACTTATCTCAATGCTAGTCCGACCACAGTAAACTTACTGTTACAATAAGTACATAATTTAAACGTTGTATTCTCTAAACCCCTTACCCGCACAAGTTATTGTCATATGATCTGGCACCAACGATGACTAGCTAATTTTGTTCCAAAAGGGGAACCATCGCGCGGTGTCCTTGTATGTTGCAAGAATTGATTCCAATGTCTCTATGGTGAAAATGTCACTTCTATAACATTATATTCTCGGAGCTTTTAAAGCTACCTCCAAACCCAATGGCTGAAAAAAATCCATTCTTAGTTGGAATCTATGTCCTGAAGCAGTGTAGGTTTCAGGGGAGACATCAGGTTACCTCCAAACTAAAACGTCTGCCTCGGATTGTACACGACCCACACTAGGTAGCAGGAGTGTGCAGAGTACATGCTGCAAACACATTCTTTGAATATGTTATTTATCCTTTCATAATACTGCAAAACCAATATCTTGACTTTGAATTTAAAAAGAATCAGCAACTTTAGCTCTCTAGTGTTACACTTTTGTGTTACTTCAGCTCCATGAAATATCTCTTAAAACAGACTCATGTCTGCTGTTTATAATACATACCTTAATAGAATAGCGTTTTCAATTAACGTGAGGAGTCTTGAGGAAACTAGAACTTAGAGTTTAATAAAATGTAACCGTATTAAAAACTGAAAAATCAAGCTAAATATTTGCACCTAGTAGTAGTGTAAATAATAATTGTTAAGTGCCTCTGGACGCAGACTGCTCTTTTGTGAACATATTACTAGGTCAGCAAAGCAAAGCAAATGAGACAACATGCACTGCCAATAACAGGACTTTACTAAAGTCACAAAAGAGGCAAATTGGTTGACGGATTAAAATATTCTAAGACCTAAGTGTTCATTTTACATTTCTCCCTCCACTCCCTGCCCTCAATGATGGATTGCAGAAAACACTGATCAGGCATAAATGTTATAGCGTGATGCACCCAAGTTAACTTTGTACTTTACATGGTAATTGACGCAGGCTTACTTACCGCTTTAGCAAAAATGCCCATAAATTCAGGGAATTGTAGAGTAAGAAGTGTTAACATTGCAGTGAAGGAGCACTGCCCAGCAGTGAAATGGATGAAAAGGGGGAGCTCTTTCTTTGGGTAGAAGGAGACTTCATGAAATGCTGAAAGAAAGTGAGAACAATAAATGATGATGTATTTTACACGACTGATGAGTGGGGAAGCCTCAAATGGAGATTAATGCCTCTTGCCCTGCAGATTGCTGTTTCTGCATGTGCATAAATGGTTCATACCATGCAGTTCTTTCGTGAACATTATTTACACACATAGTTATTTAAGCAGACTCAAAGAACAATCTCATCGCATAGACCCACAGAGCGAAACAACGAATGTCTAGAGAACGATCCTGGCCCAGAAAACCCAGGAGATGAAGCTATACTATCAGAGAAGGCATGCGTTTTGCCCTTATTAATTAATTAACGACAATCTGTGTTTGTTACTACATTCGCCCTAATGATCCAAATACAATTCTTTGTTGGGCCACAATGAAAGGGTACATTTCTAGGTTATACTCCTGCACAGCTTCACTGACTCGTTACGATACCGCTGATGTCTCACACCACCACTATTGAGACAGGGGAGGGGCATCATGGCCCACTAGAAAACTTTGCTTCTTGTGAGTCATAGCCACTTCCCACACTCAATAATGGAAATAAACATTGAGAGTGACAGAGAATGTGTGTTTTTCGTGCTCACAACAATAAAACACACCAACATCAACACTGCCCAGGAGGGTTTTATGATGAAATATCGACCACAAAAATGTTGTGGAACGAAAACATCCTTTTAAAAATATCGACTTTATATACAGATAAAGTACAAGAATATAGACTCCAAAAATATTGCTAACTTAATAAATAACATTGCATTGGTAAGTAGAAGTATTTAAATATATTTAATATTACTGCAATTTAAAAAAGTATTTTTTTCAATAAAATTAATACATTTAAAATGTCCCCGAAATATTGATAACAGTTAAACAATAACTATTTTTTAAAACAAGTAATTTTTAAAAATATTTGTAACTTTAAAATAAATCTAATATACAAAATTCTAATATAAAATTAAACTAAATCCAATGTACAAATCAATATTTGTAAATACAACTAAAACATTAATTTGTAATAAACGCAACACAACAAACATTCAATTATATTTTATTAAAGTACTTAAAAACATTAAACCATTAAAAATATATTTTATGATTATGTCATAAAACGCAGATTTTTAAAAACACTATATATCAATCTACAAAATAAGTAGGAAATACAAAAATAATAATTTGAAAAATATTCTTTTTTAACTGCAACACCATATTAAAAAATCCAGAATGAAATACACACCAATCTAAAACATTCAAACAATAAACAAACAAAAACATATTCAAATACACTAATCTGACTACAACTGTACAAACACTAGGGAAAACGCATATATTATGAGGGTGGGGAGATTCGATTTATTATTCTAACTCCAGTGTAGAAAACATTGGGGAAAGTGCCTACACTAAGGGAGGTAAGATTTACTATTCGAAACTGTAGTCTCAGAAACACTGGGCAAAGTGTCCACATTGGGGGTGGAGGTCAAATTTACTATTCAAACTCAAAGGTGCTGGAGTAAGAGTGTGGGGTGCTGCGTCACCTCCATAACAACCATGTTGGAATTCCGATGGCGAATGAGCAATAAAGATGCCTTTGAATGTTATTTTTATTTTGTCACATTTGCTGCGCATTCATAGAGAAGTGTCAAACTTTAGGCTATTTCTTCTGACAAATTGCTGTTCATTCTTTTAACATGCAGATTGGTGTTTACTTTTCTTTGTCTAAATGCAAATAGGATTTTTAATACCTATAAATGAACTGTACAAACATTTCAAAACAAATCAGGAGTCATGAATGCACAAAACAAGCACTTTTTTTTGTAATTACAAAGTGTAATGGAAACAAAGATCTTAATATGATCAAATCAAATCCAGACACTTTACTTGGTGTTGCATAAATTATAACTATTTGCTAAAAAACGATTTCCACACAGTCACTTGTGTGATGCAAAGTTTTTTCAGTAAAATATGACTGTACAAATTAAGTGTCAATTTCAATGGCGAATGTGCTGTCTGTAAATAACAGTGCGCTCCCATGCAATGCTGTAATATTATGTGTTACAGTGTTCTCCAAAAAGAACCACAAGCGACATACTATATATTTTAATTTTAATTTTAAAGGTTTTGTATAGCGCGAACAAGACCCTTGCGGGTATCAGAGCGCCTTACAGGCAAATATGAATAATCGAGACACGCATAACAAAAATATAGTGTAGAATAAAAAGAATAATAGTAAACTAATACAAATTGACAAATATATACAAGGATATACCAATAGTTCAGGTGAATTTGGCCATGAGAATAGATTTCAGTTCTTTTTAGGTCTAGCCCTAGGAGGGCCTTTAGCCATCGGATTGCTCCTTTTCAAGGTCACTCGTGCTTGTGCTGGCCTCCACCTTGCGGGAGCGAGCAGCGGCACGCGTTCTAATTAAAAACATATGGCTTTGGCGCTGCCGCTGCTCGCTCCCGCAAGGCGGAGGCCAGCACAAACACGAGTGTGCTTTAAAACAGCTGCTGCTTGTTTGCGTTCCAGCATTAGCCATTCACAGTAATTAAACACGCGCGGGCCGCGCTTTTTTTTTCATTCCCCCCCTCACTCTCTTTCGCTTGCACTCACTCTTTCACTCTCTCTCTTTATTGTCGCAGGTCGCATGTCGCACAGAGACAGCAATTCGGCTTACAATGTTCTTTGTAACGACAATTAACAATAGCCTCAATATAAGGCAGACACTACTGAGCCATAAAATATCACATTATAAGTTCTCCCTTATGCACAGCTCTCTCTCCAAATTGTCCCATCCATTTTACTGCATTGCATTATGTTTGCATGTCACTTTCCTACTACTGGCTGCAGGGCCTAAAATGCTTGAATAACTCAAGTAGTGGCAGTACTTTATCTGCTATGATTTCAAAATAACAATCAACAATTGCTTCCATTTATGGAGGAAAGATACCATAGAGCCAACCACAGAGAAATTACCAGGGCTCGTCCACGTCCACCACAACCACCACATCCATCACGTCCACCACCACCACCACGTCCACCACCACCATCACATCCACCACCACGTCCACGTCCACCACCACCACATCCACCACCACGTCCACGTCCACCACCACCACCACCACCACTACCACCACAACGTCCACCACCACCTCGTCCACCACCACCACCACATCACCACCACCATGTCCACCACCACGTCCACCACGTCCACCACTACCACGTCCACCACCACCACCACGTCCACCACCACCATATCCAACACGTCCACCACCACCACGTCCACCACCACATCCACCACCACCATCACGTCCTCCACCACCACCACCACGTCCACCATCACCACCATATCCACCACCACCACATCCACCACCACCACCATGTCCACCACCACCACGTCCACTACCACTACATCCACCACCACCAGGTCCACCACCACCACGTCCACCACCACCACGTCCACCACCACCACCACGTCAACCACTACCAACACGTCCACCACCACCACAACGTCCACCACCACCACATTCACCACCATGTCCACCACCACCATGTCCACTACCACCAGGTCCACCGACACCACGTCCACCACCACCACGTCCACCACCACGTCCATCACCACCACGTCCACTACCACCACCACGTCCACCACCACTATGTTCATCACCATGTCCACCACCACCACATCCACCACCACATCCACCACCACATCCACCTCCATGTCCACCACCACATCCACCACCACGTCCACCACTACATCCATCACTGCCACCACCACGTCCAACACCACCACATTGTCCACCACCACGTCCACCACCACCACATCCACCACATCCACCACCATGTCCACCACCACGTCCACCACCACCACATCCACCATCATCACATCCACCACCACCACGTCCACCACCACGTCCACCACCACCACATCAACCACCATCATGTCCAACACGTCCACCACGTCCACCACATCCACCACATCCACCACCACGTCCACCACCACATCCACCAGCACCACCACCACAACGTCTACCACCACATCCACCAACCCCACGTCCACCACCACCATGTCCACCACCACCATGTTTACCACCACCATGTCTACCACCAAGTCCACAACCACCATGTCCACCACCAGCATGTCCATCACCACCACGTTCACCACCACCACATCCATCACCACCACATCCACCACCACCATCACATCCACCACCACCACGTCCACCACCACCATCATGTCCACCACCACCATCATGTCCACCACCACCACCACATCCACCACGTCCACCATCACGTCCACCACCACCATGTCCACCACCATGTTCGCCACCACCACGTCCACCACCACGTCCACCACCACCACCCCATCCACCACCAACACGTCCTCCACCACCACCAACTCCACCACCACCACCACGTCCATCACCACCAGCACGTCCACCACCACCATGTCCACCACCATGTTTACGTCCACCACGTCCACCACCACCATGTCCACCACCACCACCATCACGTCCACCACCACATCCACCACCACCACGTCCACCACCACCACATCCACCACCATGTCCACCACCACCATGTCCACTACCATGTCCACCACGTCCACCACCACCACCACATCCACCACCACCACATCCATCACCACATCCACCAGTACCACCACCACAACATCCACCACCACATTCACAACCACGTCCACCACCACATCCACCAGCACCACCACCACGTCCACCACCACCATATCCACCACCACGTCCACTACCACCATGTCCACTACCACCAGAACCACCACCACCACCACATCCACCACCACGTCCACCACCACCACGTCCACTACCACCACCACATCTACCAACACGTCCTGCACCACCACAGCGTCCACCACCACCCCGTCCACCACCACCATCACGTCCACCACCACATTCACCACCACATCCACCACCATGTCCAACACCACCACGTTGTCCACCACCACGTCCTCCACCACCACATCCACCACATCCACCACCACGTCCACCACCACGTCCACCACCACCACATCCACCATCACCACATCCACCACCACCACGTCCACCACAATGTCCACCACCACCACATCAACCACCACCATGTCCAACACGTCCACCACCACCACATCCACCACGTCCACCACCACCACATCCACCACCACGTCCACCACCACATCCACCAGCACCACCACCACAACATCCACCACCACATCCACTAACCCCACGTCCACCACCACCATATCCACCACCACCATGTTCACCACCACCATGTCCACCACCACGTCCACCACCACCATGTCCACCACCACCATGTCCATCACCAACACGTTCACCACCACCACATCCATCACCACCACGTCCACCACCACCATCACATCCACCACCACCACGTCCACCACCACCATCATGTCCACCACCACCATCACTTCCACCACCACCACCACATCCACCACCACCACATCCACCATCACATCCACCACCACCACGTCCACCACCATGTTCACCACCACCACGTCCACCACCACGTCCACCACCACCACCACATCCACCACCAACACATCCTCCACCACCACCACGTCCACCACCACCACCACGTCCATCACCACCAGCACGTCCACCACCACCACGTCCACCACCATGTTCACCGCCACCACGTCCACCACCACCATGTCCACCACCACCACCATCACGTCCACCACCACATCCACCACCACCACGTCCACCACCACCACATCCACCACCATGTCCACCACCACCATGTCCACTACCACGTCCACCACCACCACGTCCACCACCACCACGTCCACCACCACCACATCCACCACCACCACATCCATCACCACATCCACCAGTACCACCACCACTACGTCCACCACCAAATCCACAACCACGTCCACCACCACATCCACCAGCACCACCACCACCCCGTCCACCACCACCATATCCACCACCACCATATCCACCACCACGTCCACTACCACCACGTCCACTACCACCAGAATCACCACCACACCACATCCACCACCACGTCCACCACCACCACGTCCATCACCACCACCACGTCTACCAACACGTCCTGCACCACCACGGCGTCCACCACCACCACGTCCACCACCACCATCACGTCCACCACCACATCCACCACCACGTCCACCACCACGTCCACCACCACCACCACCATGTCCACCACCACGTCCACCACCACCACCATGTCCACCACCACCACCACATCCACCACCACCCGTGACAGGTAAAGTGTCACTGGAGGGCAGGGGTAATAGCAGTGTCAACGTCAGCTGTACAGGGGACATTTAAGGATGCTTTGGGTGCGAGAAGATGGGAATAGGGGCTGGAAGTATTACACCAGACCCAAGATACATTTTGAAGAGGCGCAATGTCACAGAGGCTCCTGTAAAGAGACTCGCAGCAACTCTACGTCACAGTGGCATACCTGCATGAGCCCCTCACTCAAAACAAGCATTGGCATAGCCAATAGGTCTCGCCTTTGGGACCTTTTAGGTGTTTAGAGATGCAACACTTGATGTTGTTGCACCAAGGATATTGTGCTGGATAACTGAACACTTATAAGGCCCTAAAGGCGAGACCTATTGGCTATGCCAATGCTTGTTTGAAGAATGCCGTGAAAGGGTTCCGTCTCGTTTCTGGGGGCAAGGCATTCCAAATCCTGGGAGCCATTCCTGAGAAGGTCCGATTATAAGTTTTCTTCTTAGCAAAACGTTGTGGTTTCAGTAGCAGATTATTTGAGCTCCTGGTGGATCTGTTACCACAAGATAGCACCAATTTGTCAGCGAGGTAACTAGGTGTATTGTGATGTAATGCCCTGTGCGTCATACAGGCGATTTTCAAGTGGATTCTTGCCTCAAAAGGTATCCAGTTGAGGACACGAAGGTCAGTGGAAATGTGGCAGTTTCTTTTGGAGCCTGTGAGGAGTCTCGTCGCTGAATTGATTGAAGCTCTTAGAGGGGCCGTGGTCGATCTGGGAAGGACGCAGAGAGTGACACTCCCATAGTCCACTCTAGGGATTACTAGTGCTTGATCTGCCTGCTTGAAGTCATTTGCGGGCAGGAAGTGTTTGAGTTTTCTCAAGGTGTTCAACTGAAAATGTGCTCCTTTTGTGGAGGCGCTGAGGTGTTTCTGCATATTTAGTTTACTATCTAGAATTACTCCCAGCGATTTCACTGACTCGATAATGAGGGGTTGACCGTTGAGTGCTGTCAAGTGTTTCAAACAATCAAGGATGATGGTTGATTGGCTGGGGGGGGGGTTAAAAGGAATTCGGTTTTGAGGGTGTTTAGTTTCAGATGTTTTTTGTTGGAGCGTTGCATTGAGAGATTGGATATCCTCAAGTGAATGGATCTTTATGTAGAGTTGGGGTTGGTGGCTCAGTGTACTAATGCATCCAGTGCACAGGCCTGTGTTTGACCTCATAGTCACAGGTTCAAATCCCGGCAGGTCCACTCAGTCTTTCATCCGTCTGAGGTCGATAAAATGAGTACCATTGAGTTGGGTAACAATAAACATCTGTTATTCAGCGGCCAGAATGCCCCTTCAGGGGTGAACGTGCGCTTTACAAATACACATTATGTTTATGTTCTGTTATGTTATATCATCTGCATACATGTGATAATGGACATTTGAAGACCTGAGCGGTTCGGTGAGTGGTTCCATAAAAAGGTTGAAAAGTGTAGGCGAGAGGAATGATCCCTGCGGTACTCCTAAGGTGACTGGAGTGGGCTTGGATAGGGATTGATTGATCGTGACTCTTTGTGTTCTATCTTGAAGGAAGGAGGAGAACCAATTAAGAACAGAACAGGATAGACACATTCTGTATTTCAGGAGCTCAAGCAAGTTGTCGTGCTCGACGTTGTCGAAGGCCGAGGATAGGTCAAGCAAGATTAGTAGACAGGCTTCGTTTTGGTTCAGGATTGTTAAAGCGTCGTCAATTAAGTGGGTCATGGCTGATTCAGTGCTGTGTCCTGCACGGAATCCCGATTGGTATTGATCGAGCAAGCTGAATTGATCTATGTAGTTGCCAAACTGCGAGTGAACACATTTTTCAAGCAGCTTTGCCAAGGTGGGGATGTTGGATATTGGGCGATAGTTATTCAGGTCAGAAGGGTCCGCCAATGGCTTTTTTAGGATTGGGCATACCTGGCCTGCTTTGAGGATTTCAGGGATGGTTTCTTGAAGGAGCGAGGTGTTTATAATCTTGGTCCGTAGAGGCAATATCAATGGAATGAAGTCTTAAGTAATTTGCGGGAAGAGGGTCTGTGTAGTGGTTGGAGGGATTCAGGGCCATAAGCGTTTTCAACATAGTTTCTTCACTGTAAGTACTGAAGGATGACCAGGAGGTGTTGTTTTTGAGGTCTAACTTTACAGGGCATAGGAGAGGGTCCCATAGCAGGGGCAGTGGAGTGTCCATGTGAGCAACTGCATGGGATGATAGGTCATTGCGCAAGTCTGACTTTATGATTTCTGTTTTCCTAACGAAGTAAGAGGCAAATTCCTCACAGTTGGGTAATGTGTCTGCGTTAGCTTGGGGGAGGTGCTAGATACCCTTAGATTGAGATTTGATTAGTTCGAATTTCTTTTTGGGATGATTCTTGGCTTGGTCTAATTGCTTACTGAAGAAGTCTGCTTTTGATCTTATCTTTCTGTAATAAGAATTTCTTGTCCTTCTTAGTAGCTTGAGATGGTCAGAGGATGGTACTGATCTCCATCATCGTTCCATTACTCTTAATGAACGTCTATCTTCATTTAGCCTACCATCATACCAGGGTTTTGAGTCTTTTTTGTTGTGACTCTTTTCAGCTGTAAGGGGGCTATGTTGTCTAGTACCCTGTTCATGGAATTGAAATAATGGTTAGTCAGATCTTGCACATCCGATACACCATCTGGTGGAAGCATGAAGTTAGAACTAGAGAATGCAAGCAGAATGGGACCTACATTATTTAGGTTTCTCTTTCTCAGGGGTTGGCCAGAGTGCTTCATTGATGTGGAATGTGAAGATGTGGTGGTCCGACCTGTCACAGGGGAGGATTGATTCCAGCTGGGTGCAGTCCGCTTTGGAGATTACAAGATCAAGGGTTGAGCCTTTATTATGAGTGTCACAGATTTGGGAGAAGTTAAGGTCAGAGAGGAACGCTTTGAGGCTATTGACTCCTGGATCGTCAAGGTCATTCCAATGGAGGTTGAAATCTCCAAGGAATATTTGAATATTTTGTTGATCTGCCTTTGCAGCTAGGATATCCATGAAATGTTAGATGAAGGTGAGGTTATCCCCTGGAGGGTGGTAGAATGCATGTAATGAACAAATTGATTTGTTGTTACTAGTGATCTCTAAGCACATGTATTCACAGGAGGTAGGTACCTGGGAGTCAGAGCGATTCACAGAGAGGTTGCCCCGATGTATGCAAGCAATACCACCGCATGGCCTCTCCGTTCTATCTAGTCTTGTGATGTGGTAATTTGGGGGTAGTAGTATGTCTAGGATGGGTGTGGATGATTTGTTTAGTAATGTTTCAGTAAGAATTATAAGGTCCGGGTCATTGGTGAGTATGAGGTCGGCTATGTCGGCGGCATGTTTTGAGGCTTACCCACAATTTAGAAGCATATATTTTAGCCAAGGTTTGATAGGAGATTGTGCAATATGGAGATTCGGGTGAGGTTGTTTTCATCTATTCCTCTGGAAATGTGTCTAGTAGCTCTAAAGGTATTGGAAGGGATGGATTGGATTATAGAGGATCTATGTGAGATGCCTGATTGCGCCGTATTAAGTGGCAATGACGAGAGCTCATAGGATTGGAGTAAGGAGGTTAAGTCTTTCGTTGAAAGAGTATTTAACCTCCAGATCCGGCGGGATGCAGCATTGGGGTAGGGTACTGTTCTCCACCTTCGGTGCTCTTATTTCTGGGAGCTTGCACACCGCACTTGGGTGAGTTTCAGGTGATTGGTATGGTGGAATGCCTCAACTTCTAGCACGGAATGCATGGACTTTTGTGTTGCAGAATCAGGTCATGTAGAGTTTGAAGGTCTTCCTTGACTTGTTGTAGTGATAGTAATATCCGATCGAGTCTAGGGTCAGATGTTGGTGTTAACATGTTTGAGGTGTGGAATGTGGTTAAGGGATGTGAGGATAAGGTTGTGTGGCATTTGGGAGGGAATCGTCAAATGGTAATTTTTGTAACAATCTTTCTGTGTGGTAGTCAGTAGAGCGGGGGCGTTAGTGCGGGGAGTGGGGCGGTATGGGTTTGTGTTATCAGGGGGCTGGTGGGATTAGTGGTGGGGGAGAAAGGGAGTGTACGAACGGGGACTGGGAGGTTGTAAGGAGGTGAGTTGTAAATGGGGCCAAGTGAGTATTGAAGGTGTTAAGAGTGGAGAAGGAGGTGGGGGGTGTGCAATCTTGAGGATGAGAGGGGGAGTGGTTGTGGTGTGTGAGTGAACCCCAGGGAGCAATGGTGAGGGGAGGGGGGCATGTAGGAAGGCTGGATGAGAGGAAGTAAGGGTGTGGGATGTGGTGGGAATAATAGGGCTCATGGGGTGCTGTGGGACAAGTGGGATTTGGGGAGATGGGTGTCTTCAGTAGTGGTGACAGTTAGGACTGGGGTGGGAGTATATGCCAGATGGGATACAGAGGTGAGATGATTAGGTGGGGAATCAACCCGGGAGTCGCAAAGCGAACTAGAGGTGAAATTGGTTGGGGAGGTAGGATGAGTTCTAATATCTCTTTCTTTGGTGAGAGGAAAGATGTTATCAAGTAGATTTAGGTTATGATCTGATGATTGCAGGAGGATGATCCCATTATGATAGATGGTGAATGTTGCTGCCGCTTTGTAGAACGGGAAGGGGATGATAGATATCATGAGACCATGTGCTGTTTTCTTAGTGGAGGCGATCGAGAATGAAATCCTATATCTCTTTCTAGCTAGATCCAAGTAGTGGTTGATACTTTCACCGTAGTTAGATTTCTTGCTGCCATTTTGTGTAGGTAGTGGATGCAGTTAAGAGCAGCAAAATGGTCTCCCCAATCTGTGGTAGGCGGTCTGCAGTGGACAACATATCAATGGACCCAGGCTCATAAAACCCCTTGAGGCTCGTCTTTGTGTGTAGATAACAACAATGCTACCTATATTGATACATATGGACAATAGAGCAAATAGACTGCAGCCTAAAGTGAGACTTGTGATAACAGAAAGGGCAGTCTCAAAATTGATTGCAGACCGTTCTACACCATATCTGGGGTGAAAACCCATCTGTCTAAGGGGTTAAAGTGGTGTGGCCAAGAGCATGCAGTTTGTCACTTTCTCTCTAGGATGGGGACGGGCTTCTAGCTCCAATTAATTCTTAAATGATTATGGTCACCAAGCGAAGAGCGGGGGAGGCACTGTACCATGGTAGAGCTCAGTTCCTATGATTGCCGGTCCGTGTTCACTTCGTGGCGGTCGTCAGGGCGTACCCTCGCTAATCCATAAATGATTTTATGAACTCTGTCTCAGAGCGGGAGGAGGGAACTGTAGGACAACGGCCAAAAGACCAGACGTCCTGAGCAGCTGGGGCTCAAGATACGGGAACTGGCGTCTCTGCAATCCAGAACTCTCAATAGCTCTCCGTAGCCATCTGGAGTCCGGGACCCTCCACAACAAAGCGGGGGTGGGGGGAGCCCCTGGCTAAGCTGCAGGTCGATCTCGCCCCTCCCTTGGTCTTGGAGCCGGGGGTACCTGGCAAGCGGTCAGCCGACAAATCCGCTGCCACGAGCAGATGTAGCTGTAGACCTGGGCTCGGAGATAGGCATCCTCTGCAATCCGGTGGTCTTAGCAGTCTTTGCAATTCCGGGACCAACTGCGGAAGCGAGAGGAATCAGTGGCCCTGTTTCATGTCGCCAAGTTCATCCATGCTAGCGGTCTTGCGGGCGGGGGTTCAAGGCATGAAAACTCGCACAGGACCTACCACTGTGTATGATCGTAACTTACGGTCCAGCACCCATTGCCAATGACCCATGCAATCCGAGCCAGTCTGCAGACAATAAGGGGATCTGCACTGCGGGAGTCTCCCTCCCTATCCAGGCCAGACCTGCAGACGATCTCGGACCCGAGAGAGAGAGAGAGACAGAGAGAGAGAGAGAGAGAGAGAGAGAGAGAGAGAGAGAGAGAGAGAGAGAGAGAGAGAGAGAGAGAGAGAGAGAGAGAGAGAGAACGAAGGTGGCGGCGGGACACACGATGTGGGTGTCTCCTTGTCTCCTCCTTATCTTCAGGACACTATCTTTGTAGGTCGATGATGTTCGCTGGCTCCAGACTTCTCATCCCATCAAGCCGATAATGAGGTGCGAGGCAGAGTTAAAAGTGGTTGGTAATGTAGCGGGCATATTTTTCTTAGAGTCCGGTAGAATTGCCATTGGGGCTAATGGGGATTTTCTGAATATTTGATCCCCAGCCAGCGGAGCTCTCTTAGTGAGCTCCTCACCAGTCAGCAATCTTGTTTGACTTGTATATACCCTTACCACTCTCTTGCTGAATAGACGTGACTCATTTTCTATACTTGGTGTAGGAAAGTAGGATCTGCTTTTATGGTTAACCCACTTTTGCCTGGTGTTATGCTGTTTCTGACTAGTCGGACTGGGATCCTGCTAATCAGGACCCCAGTCTCTGCTTTCTACCCTAGTATATGGTACCAAGGTACTCATGGCATAAGTACGCCAGGAGTCTCCCATGGGCTGAAGCATGTATTATGCAACCCATGAGTGACCACTCAAATTGTGACTCCAGGCCTGTCATTGTAGCCTGTGTAAGCTGGTGCTAGCACCACTTACGACAGATATAGGTTTTCCTATATTTGAGGTCACTACACTTAAAACCTATAAGTCACCCCTAAGGCAGGCTTTTCAATCCGGAAGGCAGGGTGCTGGGTTCTAAGTGTAAGGGAGCCCCTGCAGGAGCAGGGCACCCCTTTAACCTTCGGAGTTCATTCTCCAGGGTTGTAAGTGCATCAGCCATTACAACATATAGAGTGGCCTAGCATCATTACGCGATGACCATCTCTAAACTGCCTGTAACGAACCCTGTCATGTTCAGTATCAAACATGTTGGAATCGTACCTCCACACCACAGAATCCTTCGAAGGCCTGGGGACATCCAAGACACCTGAAGGAATCTCCCTTGAAGTGAAGGAGTCACTTCCCTGCATCTGCAGGCCCCACAACAAAGCTGACCGGTCTGCTGCTCCTGGGCTCCCACAGACTACGAAAGGCTCAGCAACACAGGTGGTGGTTCTACAACTACCTCGAGGCCTGCACTGTCTTTTCACCGAGTTTGAGGTCAGTATCCCTTGTCAGAACCGCAGGAACTAAACCCCTGTGCACCTCGACGACTTGCCATTGCCAAAGCTTTTTTGGCTTTCTTCATCAGAGATCTTCGAGCTCCAAGAAGCTCCAGCCTCAGGCATCTCCTTCGACCAAATCTTCGTCCTCACCGCATATCTTGCACTGTGAGCCTGCATCCTTGGTGAGCTGCTAGAGGTTCTCTTGCGACTCCTGTGCCCCTGGCCTGTGGGTCCACTCGAGGGTCTTCTTCGACTCCAGTAGGCTCCTCTGATTGCTCGGGCCTACTCCGACTCACCTGCTTGTGGTGAGTCCCTTGGACCTTGCTGGTCCTAACTCTACACCTTTTTCGCTTGCCACATTGTTAGCTGTTGCCAAGGCTTGTTGGTACTCCCAACGGACACCGACACTTCAGCTCTCATCATCCGGCATGGGACAGCTCGTGAACTGCTCCTGGTCTTCCACAGCATCGCTTGGTCCACACAGCTGCAGCTCCAAGGTCATCGCCAACCCTCCCGCATTTCCCGACATCGGTGGGCATTCGTCTCCCATGCCACCTGGTCACTCCTGAGTGTCATAGACTCTGTCCCCTCAGCTTGCAGGTACTTCTCAACTTGAAGCCACCTTTGGGTTCCACCAGACACTTTCACCTTCTTCAACAGTGTCATCTTCCTGAAGTCCTCCATTGACAGGGTGTGGAATTTAATAAAATATCTACTTGTCCATGGGGCAAGTTGCTTCATAAATCTACTTGTCTGGTAACAAAATCTACTTGTCCGGGTTGTGCCAGGTAATGCGGCAACAAATTATAGCAGCAATCACACTATGATATAGCCTCTATGATTATGTCAGGGCTCATACCACAGTAGGGTTTGAATAACAGCAATTTCCTTATGTTGCCACGTTTCTGCAGATCTACATACTGGGGCTTAAGGTAGTGGTAAGCAATAGTTCCAGGCCTGGAATGCACTTTTGAGTCTGTACAAACGTACTAACTTGCATGTTTTAAGAGTTTTCACAAACTCTTCTCTAATCTTTTCTCATACTGAGAAAGATTGGAAATGTACTCCTGATAATGGCAGACGTAAAACTTCTTCCAGGGTTGGAAAAAAGTGGTTGGTGGGAAAGTTGTGTTTCTTTTTAAAAAAAACACACACACTGTCTCTCTCTCTCTCTCTCTCTTTCACAAGGAGCATATCAGCACCCAAAGTAGTTTTGTACAGTGCCAGGAACTACTGTGGCAATGTGTTGCTTTTTGAGACCTAAAACTATTTTTGCTTTTATCAATGTTTGTTATAATGGTGAGGGCCCAGCAGCTCCCACGGCAATAGGGTTTTACAAAAACCATTCCAAAACAAGTCATGTATTCAACAAAACCAAAAGGCTAAACCAATTTCAGACATACTGGCTTTGCCAGTGCTTGTTTATTTTTTATGTTTCCCATAATCTTATTGAAACTGGTTACACTGATTTATCCATTATGAATATTTTTTGGAAATACTAGCAGATATCAACACATTTTACCAAAATGATGCTGTAAAGAAATAGTACCTACAATTTTACAGTAGTTTAGCGTAAGTTTTTTTTCCTACTTGCATTTTTTTGTGAACATTTTATTTTGAAAGCAAAGAATCATCAATATTGCTTTCAAGCTCGTGCAAATATTTGCATATAATCAGACAGCATTCTGGGAGCATACATAGCTTCATAGTACTAAACTTTGAAAAAGAGTGTTCATGATTTCACACTGGAAGCACTGTCAGTAGTGCGGTCTGAGCTTACAACGTTTACTTAAAGCGCTCACCCTAATAATTCAGGTTTTGTATTAATGAGCCATAAATACAAGTCTGAACAGTATTAACAGATGTACACAAATATTACCTTAACTGCAGACAGTGCCCTTCCCTGATCCACAATGTGGCACTGTACACTGGCAGCCAAAGGGCTTGTGCTGTAGGGGGTTTGGCCTACTTGTCCCAAGGACAGAATACAGATAAAAACTTTTTGCCCATGAATCCAAACAAAATGTCCTGGGAGTCGGGCTATAGGAATTCCACATCCCTGATTGAGTTTGACCGCGGTTTCCGATGCCACTTCACACCTATGTACCCGGCTTCCCTGGTGTAGGTATCCTGTTTCCTAGGGTATCCACGGGTGGGGTGGCTCTCCAACATTCTGTCTTCCATGGGGTTTCTTCAGGGTCCACTGGGAAGAGTCCTTCTTCTTTAAAAGTGCAACAGCGACTTATCCATTGACTTGAATTGAGAAAGTGGGCGTTTTCCCACTCTGCACACGGCCTCTGTGGGGTTCCTGGGTACTTACCTCGGGTGGTCCCCAGGTCCCCATCACTTCTGCGTCTTCTGGGTATAGTCTCGACTTAGGTCATGGTTCACATTCCACTATTTTAGACTAGTATATGGTTTGGTCTCCCCCTGGCGACCACTGTGTATTCGTGCTTGTTAGACCTGGCATCATTGGCATGAGTCTCTCCTCCATTTTTTTTCTGTTTGCCTCCTCTGTTTACGATGTTTTTGCTGGATTATTGCTTTGGGCACTGTGCCACTGCTGATCAGTGCCACAGTGCAAGTGCTCCCTATGTTAAATTGTTACATTGATTGGTGTTACCATGATTGGCTTGGTTGACTTACTGTTCAGACCCTAGTCTAGTGCACTGCGTGTGCCAAGGGCGTGTAAGTTAACTGCTGCTGGTGGGCTTGCAGCACTGGTTGTGCCACCCACAGAAGCAGCGTGCAAAATGTGTCTCAGGCCTGCCACCGCGGCGCCTGCGTGCAGTCCCTGACTGCCATGTCGACTTGGTAAGGAAACCTACTTACCAGTCTCTAAACCTTCACTTTGCCACATTTCAGACACCTCTATGGTAGGCCCTAGGGCAGGGTGCATTGTTGGTAAAAGGTAGGTCATGCCCTGATGTGTGTGGCATGACCTAATAGTGAATTACAGCCATTTTCGTTTTTCACTATTGAAGGGCTACCTGCCTCCAATAGGCCAGACTGGGCAGACTGATTATTAACTCCATTATAATCTATCTGACTCAGGGAGCATGGTAGCAAGTCGAGTTTAGTATCCCTGAACTCAGAATTTAATAACACACCCTTTAGGATGGATGGTTTTTAAATTCTATGTTTGAAAATAGCACTTTTAGAAAGTGGCTATTTTCTTGTCCAACTATCTACCGGTCTCTGCTGGTTTGGTGTGTGTGTCAGGGGCTGGGTGGCTCCAGAGGTCTGAGTGAGTCAGTGTGGGGTGAATGGGGCGCTTACACGTAGAGTGAGGGAAGAGTAGCCTGCCCTGCCTGACACAATACTGGCTCCGCCTCCTGCTGGGCGACTGATAGCCCTGCTCCTGCCAGTGACAATACTGGCTCCGCCTCCTGCTGGGCGGCTGAGGACTCTGCCCTGCTCAGTGAATAGGCCAGGTGCCTCTGCCTGGCAACACCCACAACAAACCTGAGATGGTGGGAATCGCCCTGCTTGGACAAAGGGAACAAAGGGAAAAAGGGGTATAAGAGAAGGACCCCTGAACCAAGAACTCAGATCACTTCTGACAAGGAAACCTGTACCAAGGACAAGAAGCCTGCTGATCTAAGGACTTGCCTCCCCTTTCTGCCAGAGTGCTGTTTTGCTGTGGAGGAACCTGAAAGCTGCTTCTTTATTTTTGCCAAGGAACAAGGAGAGAGGAACTTGGTGTGTACTCTCTGAACACTTGCTAGAAAATCTCCAAGGACTGGAAGAGTGCCAGTCTCCTGTTGAAGTCACAGGGCCAAAGGACTTCACCATCTACTGAATTGCTGAATTGCTGGAAAGTGTTGTTTCCAGTACACAAGGGAAAATCTGCAGTCTCGACGCCAGCAGCAACGCCAGTGAGCAGTGGGTATCGGCCCCGGCTCCAAGTGACCCCGTCTCGACGCCGGTATCGACGCCAGTGAGGAGTGAGTATCGGCTCTGCCTCCAAGCGACCCCGTCCCGACGCCGCTGCTGATCGCATCGACTCGACGCCCGTCTCGACGCCGTGAGCGCTGCTCCGGCCCGACATCCCTCGACGCCGCTGCGGATTGACCCGACTCCGAGGCACGATCGACGCCGACCTCGACGCCGACATCTCGACGCCGTGGATCATCGTTTTCTTCGTTTCTCAAGGTACTGTACTTGTGGGGTCTGTTGCGACTCCTGGCTCGACGTAGCGCTCCTCGCGGTCGACGCCGAACCTTGGGAATCTTGTAGACTCGACGTCGTGTGACTCCTGTGGGGGTTACATTGTTGCCAAAGAACTGTGCTCAGAAGAATACTTTGCTAAAGAACTATTTGCCAAGAAGAAACCTTACTTGAACTAATATTTTTCCTTCCAAAGAGTATTTATTAAGACTGTGGTATATTTTTGTCGTTATTTGGTCTTGTGCTAAGCCTTATATAAACATACTATTTTTATAATAACTTCTGTGTCGTGTCCATCTGTAGTGTATTCACTTTATTACTGTATGTGGTCATAAATGCTTAACACACTGCCTCTGAGATAAGCCTGTCTGCTCTGCCAAGCTACCAAGGGGGTAGCAGGGGTTATCTGAGTGTGTAATCCCCTTTCCCTGACTAGAGTTGGTAGGTCCCTATTTGTCAGAAGTGTATACCTCTGCCAACTAGAGACCGCCGGTTCTAACATTGGTGGCAGCGGTGAGGATTTGAACTTGCATTTATGACTCATGTGCAGTGATTAGTGTACGCTACATAGTGAAAGCAGACCATAGCGCAGCCACAATCTGTTTTTGGTAGGATATTCTATTTTTGTTCTCCGCTTTCCTGGAGCTTATTTTTTTAAACACTGCCAGTTTTGACCATGGAGAATGCCGGAGCTACTACACCTGTGGAGATTGTTGTGGGGGAATTTGATAAGGAGAAGATAGATTCCTACACGCTAAAAGATCTAAAAGGATTTTGCAAGCAGTTTAAAGTTCCTACCACAGGTGTCTCAAAGAAAGAGGGCTTCCTCAAAGCGCTGAAGGCCTGGTTAGAGGCCAGAAATCCCTCTGATCCGGTGGTGGTACCGGAAGAGGAAGAAGAAGAGGAAGAGGAAGAGCCCACAGGTGGGCCAGTGTCATCTCCAGGCAGTAGTGCGTCCTCTAGGAGCCTTTCCCCCGAAGAATTAGAAGACAGGGAGAAGGAGAGGGGGTACAAGTTAGAAATGGCGAAACTTAAATTAGGAGGGCAGTTGGAATTAGAGAATGCGAGAAGCAAGAGAGAAGCTGAAATGGAGAGCAAAAGATTAGATTTTGAGAGAGAGAAATTAGCGTTTGAACGTGAGAAGATGGTGAGGGAGATGGAGCTTAAAACTAAGAGTTTAGAGTTGAATCCCTCTGGTGGCAGCACTCCATCCGTGCCTGCAGAAAGTAGGTTTTATTTTCCTAAAGATGTGATCAAGGATTACAGTAAGAATGAAGATATTAGCCAATGGTTTAAAGCGTATGAGTTAGCATTGTTGGCCCACCGGGTCCCTGAGAAGGATTGGGGAACGGGGTTGTGGAGCCGCTTTACAAACGAGGGGAGAGATACCTTGTTGAGCCTTCCTGCTGAGGATAGGATGTCTTATACTCATATGAAAGATGCTTTAATGCTGAGATATGGCTTAACCCCAGAAAAGTACAGACAAACCTTTAGAGAATGTAAGAAGTTGCCTGGTACTACGTGGGTTGAATATGTGTCTTTTTTCTGCAGAACCATGGATGGTTGGATAAAGGGTAGCAAGGTTGATAGTTATGATGCTCTTTATGATTTGTTTGCTTGGGAGCACTTGTCGAATAACTGTTTTCCAGAGCTACGCCAGCACCTTGTTGACAGCAAGCTATCTAACCCTAGAAAACTTGCTGAGGAGGCGGACCGCTGGGTCAGTACCAGGGTCCACAAGGGTCCAGTGGGAGACTCAGCCAAGGGTGGGCAGGGTCCCCAGCAGAAGAGTGGGGGGGACAGGGGTAAACAGAGGGAGTTTCAGAAAGGGCCCCAAAGTAGTCCCCAAGGGAACCAAGGGAAGGGTTCCCAGCCTCCCCCTGTAAAGAAGCCAGAGGCCCCGACAGGTAAACCTGTTCACAGGGGCCCCATGACCTGCTATGCCTGTAAGCAGGTGGGACACCGTTATTATGATCCCCAGTGTCCCATGAAGGATTCGAATGCACCGCCGCGTGCACCCCCTCGTCAGGTAGCGAGTGTAGCCCTGGGAGGGGATGAGATGGGTGCCCCCGGTGGGTGGGGTCCCGCAGAAATGTCCCTGGTCTCTTTAGGAGACGTGGAAATGGTCCCTCCAACCCCTCTGCCTAGTAACACTAAGAAATATAGGCAGTGGGTGACCATTAATGGCCATAGGGTGGAAGCTCTCAGAGACACCGGAGCGAGTGTGACAGCTGTCAAGTGTCACTTGGTGTCCAGAGAGCAGGTGGTCCCTCATGCATTCTACCCCGTTGTAGCTGCTGACAACTCACAGAGTAAGTGTGAGGTAGCTCAAGTTCCTTTTGAGTGGGGGGGGGTCTCAGGTACTCTTCAGGTTGCTGTGAGGCCCGCCATGCCTGTTGATTGTCTCTTGGGCAATGATTTGGAGGACTCCCCTTGGGCTAAGGTGGAGAGAAAAGCGCATCTGGAAATGTTGGGTCTGCCTGAGTGGGTGTGTGCGACCACCCGGTCCATGTCAGTCAGTAAGGGTGTTGATGGGGGCCCGGAGCCTGGAAGTATGGCCCAGGTCCCAACCGTGAAGAGAAGAGGCAGGGGGCGCGGGAAACCGTCCCCCATCGTTCCCGCGGTCCAGGAGGGAGCAGACCCTGAGGGGGATGCCCTGGAACCGACAGGGGAACAAGTGGCCGAACTGGGAGACCTGCCCGAGCTGACCCATTGGCAGCAGGATGGGGGTCCCTCCAGGGAGGAATTTTGTGCTGAACAGAAAGTGTGCCCTTCTCTTGTGGGTATGAGGCAGCAGGCCTCAGCCCAAACGACAGGTGATCAGTCAGGATCACATTGGGTCTACTGGGAGAACGATCTCCTGTATAGCGAGCCTAAGGCTGCTGAACCTGGGTCAGCCCGTGTGCTGGTGGTACCCCAGCGCTTCAGAGCCTTCCTACTGGGGTTGGCTCATGACGTTCCGTTAGCTGGACATCTGGGGCAGGACAAGACCTATGACAGGCTTGTCACCCATTTTTATTGGCCCCAGATGAGAAGGGATTCAGATATCCATTGTAGGACATGTCAAACTTGCCAGGCAAGTGGGAAAAGTGGGCGGAAGCAGAAGGCTCCCCTCCAACCTTTTCCCGTCGTCAGTACCCCCTTTGAGCGAGTGGGAATTGACATTGTGGGGCCACTGGACCCCAAGACAGCCATGGGCAACAGGTTTATCCTGGTCTTGGTGGACCATGCCACCCGGTACCCGGAAGCCATCCCTCTCCGAACAGTGACGGCCCCCGTGGTGGGACGGGCACTGATGGGTGTTTTCTCCCGCATGGGGTTCCCCAGAGAGGTGGTGTCAGACCGGGGCACCAACTTCATTTCGAATTATATGAAGTCTCTGTGGAAGGAGTGTGGGGTAACCTACAAGTTTACCACTCCTTACCACCCTCAAGGTAATGGGCTGGTTGAGAGATTCAACCGGACCCTAAAAGGCATGATCATGGGTCTTGAAGGACCGATGAGGCGTAAATGGGACGTCCTCTTGCCATGCCTGCTGTTTGCTTACCGTGAGGTGCCACAGAAGTCTCTAGGGTTCAGCCCCTTTGAGCTTTTGTATGGTCACCCGGTAAGAGGACCTTTGAGTCTGGTCAAAGAAGGCTGGGAGCAATCTCCCAGGAAACCTCCCCAGGATGTATATAGTTACATGCTGGCCTTCAGGAACCAGACTCGGCGCTTCAGAGATCTTGCTCAGGCAAATCTGGAGGCCAGCCAGGAAGAGATGAAGCGGTGGTACGATCAGAATGCCACTCTGGTTGAGCTTCAACCTGGTCAGAAAGTTTGGGTCATGGCCCCTGTGGAACCTTGTGCGCTCAAGGACAGGTGGACTGGACCATTTGAGGTTGTGGAGAAGAAGAGCGATGTCACCTACTTGGTGGACTTGAAATCTCCCAGGAACCCTTTAAGGGTCCTGCATGTCAACCGGTTAAAGCCCCACTTAGAAAGGTCCGAAGTGGGCATGCTCCTTGCCACAGATGCTGGGATGGAGGAGGAGAGTGAGCCTCTTCCTGACCTCCTGTGTGCAAAAGAAAAAGATGGGTCAGTGGATGGTGTTGTCCTCTCTGACACACTGACCCCTGAGCAGCAGCAAGATTGTCGCCATCTGTTGGTACAATTCCCTGATCTGTTCTCCTTAATCCCTGGTGTCACTCAGTGGTGTGTCCATGATGTGGACACCGGGGACAGCACTCCTGTGAGGCACAAGGCCTACAGGGTGACTGACAAGGTCAGAGCATACATCAAGGAGGAGGTCTCCAAGATGTTTGCCTTAGGGGTGGTTGAGTCCTCTAGCAGTCCTTGGGCCAGCCCAGTGGTCTTGGTCCCAAAGGCTGCAGCGCCTGGTGCCTCACCAGAACTTCGGTTCTGTGTGGATTACCGAGGACTCAATTCGGTCACCAAGACTGACGCGCACCCCATCCCCAGAGCTGATGAGCTCATCGATCGGTTGGGGGCTGCCCGGTACCTTAGTACGTTTGATCTAACGTCTGGGTACTGGCAGATCGCCTTGACTGATGGGGCAAAAGAGAGGTCTGCATTCTCCACACCAGATGGGCACTACCAGTTCCGTGTGATGCCCTTTGGGATGAAGAATGCCCCTGCCACATTCCAGAGGTTGGTTAACCAGGTATTGGCCGGGCTGGAAGATTTCAGCGCCGCCTACCTGGACGATATAGCAGTGTTCAGCGCCAGCTGGGAGGAACACTTGCGCCACCTCCAGGAAGTGTTGTTGGCCCTGCGCAGAGCAGGCCTCACAATCAAGGCTAGTAAGTGCCAGATTGGGCAGGGTTCAGTGGTGTACTTGGGGCACCAAGTAGGGAGCGGCAAGGTGGCCCCCCTGCAACCCAAGATAGATACCATCCTGGCTTGGGAACCGCCCAAAACCCAGACTCAGGTGAGAGCCTTCTTGGGTCTCACGGGTTACTACAGGAGGTTTGTCAAGGGGTATGGCAACATTGTGCACCCCTTGACCTCGCTGACTTCCAGGAAGCAGCCGAGACTTGTGATCTGGACTGACGCCTGTCAGAACGCCTTTGACACCCTGAAAACTGCAATGTGTACAGCACCGGTCCTCCAGGCACCCGACTTTTCAAAAGAATTCATTGTCCAGACAGACGCTTCAGAGCATGGTGTGGGGGCTGTTCTAGCACAGATGAATGAGGAGGGCCGAGACTTACCTGTAGCCTTCATCAGCCGGAGGTTACTTCCCAGGGAACAAAGGTGGAGTGCGATAGAGCGTGAGGCATTTGCTGTGGTCTGGGCGCTGAAGAAGCTAAGACCCTACCTGTTTGGGACTCACTTCCGGGTTCAGACAGACCACAGGCCCCTCAGATGGTTAATGCAGATGAGGGGTGAGAACCCAAAGCTGTTGAGGTGGTCCATTTCCCTACAGGGGATGGACTTTACGGTGGAACACCGCCCTGGTACAGATCACGCCAATGCTGATGGTCTGTCCAGATTTTTCCGCCTTAGTGATGAGGACTCCCTGGGTGAAGGGTAGTTCTCCCCACATTTCAGCTGGAGGGGACACGTGTTAGACCTGGCATCATTGGCATGAGTCTCTCCTCCATTTTTTTTCTGTTTGCCTCCTCTGTTTACGATGTTTTTGCTGGATTATTGCTTTGGGCACTGTGCCACTGCTGATCAGTGCCACAGTGCAAGTGCTCCCTATGTTAAATTGTTACATTGATTGGTGTTACCATGATTGGCTTGGTTGACTTACTGTTCAGACCCTAGTCTAGTGCACTGCGTGTGCCAAGGGCGTGTAAGTTAACTGCTGCTGGTGGGCTTGCAGCACTGGTTGTGCCACCCACAGAAGCAGCGTGCAAAATGTGTCTCAGGCCTGCCACCGCGGCGCCTGCGTGCAGTCCCTGACTGCCATGTCGACTTGGTAAGGAAACCTACTTACCAGTCTCTAAACCTTCACTTTGCCACATTTCAGACACCTCTATGGTAGGCCCTAGGGCAGGGTGCATTGTTGGTAAAAGGTAGGTCATGCCCTGATGTGTGTGGCATGACCTAATAGTGAATTACAGCCATTTTCGTTTTTCACTATTGAAGGGCTACCTGCCTCCAATAGGCCAGACTGGGCAGACTGATTATTAACTCCATTATAATCTATCTGACTCAGGGAGCATGGTAGCAAGTCGAGTTTAGTATCCCTGAACTCAGAATTTAATAACACACCCTTTAGGATGGATGGTTTTTAAATTCTATGTTTGAAAATAGCACTTTTAGAAAGTGGCTATTTTCTTGTCCAACTATCTACCGGTCTCTGCTGGTTTGGTGTGTGTGTCAGGGGCTGGGTGGCTCCAGAGGTCTGAGTGAGTCAGTGTGGGGTGAATGGGGCGCTTACACGTAGAGTGAGGGAAGAGTAGCCTGCCCTGCCTGACACAATACTGGCTCCGCCTCCTGCTGGGCGACTGATAGCCCTGCTCCTGCCAGTGACAATACTGGCTCCGCCTCCTGCTGGGCGGCTGAGGACTCTGCCCTGCTCAGTGAATAGGCCAGGTGCCTCTGCCTGGCAACACCCACAACAAACCTGAGATGGTGGGAATCGCCCTGCTTGGACAAAGGGAACAAAGGGAAAAAGGGGTATAAGAGAAGGACCCCTGAACCAAGAACTCAGATCACTTCTGACAAGGAAACCTGTACCAAGGACAAGAAGCCTGCTGATCTAAGGACTTGCCTCCCCTTTCTGCCAGAGTGCTGTTTTGCTGTGGAGGAACCTGAAAGCTGCTTCTTTATTTTTGCCAAGGAACAAGGAGAGAGGAACTTGGTGTGTACTCTCTGAACACTTGCTAGAAAATCTCCAAGGACTGGAAGAGTGCCAGTCTCCTGTTGAAGTCACAGGGCCAAAGGACTTCACCATCTACTGAATTGCTGAATTGCTGGAAAGTGTTGTTTCCAGTACACAAGGGAAAATCTGCAGTCTCGACGCCAGCAGCAACGCCAGTGAGCAGTGGGTATCGGCCCCGGCTCCAAGTGACCCCGTCTCGACGCCGGTATCGACGCCAGTGAGGAGTGAGTATCGGCTCTGCCTCCAAGCGACCCCGTCCCGACGCCGCTGCTGATCGCATCGACTCGACGCCCGTCTCGACGCCGTGAGCGCTGCTCCGGCCCGACATCCCTCGACGCCGCTGCGGATTGACCCGACTCCGAGGCACGATCGACGCCGACCTCGACGCCGACATCTCGACGCCGTGGATCATCGTTTTCTTCGTTTCTCAAGGTACTGTACTTGTGGGGTCTGTTGCGACTCCTGGCTCGACGTAGCGCTCCTCGCGGTCGACGCCGAACCTTGGGAATCTTGTAGACTCGACGTCGTGTGACTCCTGTGGGGGTTACATTGTTGCCAAAGAACTGTGCTCAGAAGAATACTTTGCTAAAGAACTATTTGCCAAGAAGAAACCTTACTTGAACTAATATTTTTCCTTCCAAAGAGTATTTATTAAGACTGTGGTATATTTTTGTCGTTATTTGGTCTTGTGCTAAGCCTTATATAAACATACTATTTTTATAATAACTTCTGTGTCGTGTCCATCTGTAGTGTATTCACTTTATTACTGTATGTGGTCATAAATGCTTAACACACTGCCTCTGAGATAAGCCTGTCTGCTCTGCCAAGCTACCAAGGGGGTAGCAGGGGTTATCTGAGTGTGTAATCCCCTTTCCCTGACTAGAGTTGGTAGGTCCCTATTTGTCAGAAGTGTATACCTCTGCCAACTAGAGACCGCCGGTTCTAACAGTGCTACTTACCTGTTTCTATTACAACGTATTGTGTGCATTGTGTTATATCTCCGGGTAGGAGATATTATGTGTTAGTGAGCGCCTTATAATAAATATTTATTTTTATAAATACACTGTGTGGTTCTTTTTCACATAACCTATACCAATAAGATTAAGATCTGGTAAAACAAGCTGCTTCACACTCCTTATGGACAAAGCCTGAAGGGTGGACTCCACAGCTACCACGTAGAAAGCTTTCTAAGGTTGTCTAAGACTACTAAAATTACCATAAAGTTCATCTGGATTGGTGCAGGGTGCTACACTTGCATAAGTGAGCACCATATGCTAAGCCAGCCTCCTACATTGGTGTGCGGCGGTTGGGATTCAAGCCTGCATTGTTTTACCAGCTAATCTTGGTGTGGATTAATTGAAAAACTACCAAAAACACTAGCCACATATAATACAGTTTAAAATAATTAAGTTCTACTGAACTTGGGGATGCCTAGTTAAGGGTCTAGCACAACCCTTTCTCCAACTTAGAGAGTTTAGTTTACACTAGGTTAGGTAGGTGCAACACCACACTACACCTAGTAACCATGTCTTTAGTCTGGGTAGCTAGTGCACCCAGTCTTCTAGATACAGTGGTCTTAAGTTCCAGGAACTAAGGCCCCTGTGAACTGCTAGGAAGTTAAAGACAGGTAGCACTCCAACCACTAAGGATCTCTTAGAGATGCTTCTCCTAGATGATCTCCAGAACCCTAACAGGTTAGGGGATCAGGACAAAGTGGGTGGGAATGCTCCAGAAGATGGGACAGGAGGGGTAACCCCCAGTGGTCCTAATTCTGAGCATGATCAAGAGGAGGGTGAAGACGTCTCCTTGATGAGCTGTGATCCA
The DNA here is from genome assembly GCF_964204655.1 of Triturus cristatus. Lineage (NCBI taxonomy): Eukaryota > Metazoa > Chordata > Amphibia > Caudata > Salamandridae > Triturus > Triturus cristatus. The sequence continues at coordinate 301,797,637 of NC_140579.1, read as the reverse complement.
GGGAATAGTGCAGATGGCACAGAGGGTATCCCTAGAAGCTGGTCCCCCTTTATTCCTCCTGGGCGGGTTCAAAGCAGACAGGGGAAACCTAAGTCTCCCTCTGCTGAGTCCAATGCTTCAGGACGTTCCATAGGAACCTTAATCTCTAGCCAGAGAGGACTCCTTGGAGAGGGAATACCACCTGATCAAACTTGAGAAGGTTAGACTCCAACTCAGGCGAGACCAGTTGGCTCTGGAAGTCCATAAAGCTAGGTCTAGAGTCCCACGGTGGCAGCTTTTCAGGGAAAAGTCATTTGATACTAGGAACCTGAGCAGGATAGTCCCTCCTTACCAAGAGGGGAATGACATCCAGAAATGGATCATTGGAATAGAGAGGGCATATAAAGTTCAAAAGGTCTCTCAAGGGCAGTGGGCAGCTATCCTGTGGCTCTACTTTGCTAACAAACGTAGAGAACAGGATACTGACAAGTATTCAGCTCTGAAGAGTGCACTCATTGATGGGTTTGGCTTAACCGCTGATCATTATATATTAAGTTCTGAGACACCCAGAAGGCACACACCCAGGACTGGGTAGATTTCATTAATGATGCTATTAAGGCTCTGGAAGGCTGGCTTCATGAAAGCAAGGTACATGACTATGAAGAATTGTACAATTTGATAATGACGGAGCACATCCTTAATAACTGTCAGAGTCAACTTTTGTCCCAGTACCTGGTAGACTCTGATCTGACCTCCTCCCAAGGGTTGGGAAAGAAGGCAGACAAATGGGTCCACACCAGGGTTAAGCAGGAAAACCATGGTAATGGAGGTGACCACACAAAGCAAGATTCTTCTAAAACCCGGCATTAACTGGGGAGGACAAGGGAAAAGACAAAAAGGAGTCTTCAAGGCCCCCAAAAACCTGCATTCGGGGGTGAGTCCCAAAATTTCAAGGCAAAAATAAACCTTGTTGTTATTTATGTAAGGTAAAGACCCATTGGACAAGGGATGCTGATTGTCCAAAGGCCAAGGAAACTTCTACCACCACTTCCCCTAAGGCACCTGCTCCCCCTAGCACCAGTACAAGCGGTAGTACAGCAAACAAGAATTAGTGGGGTTAACCTTGGGTTCTGAGATGGGCTCTGACTTCGTCAGAACTCCAGCTCAGGCTGTTCTAATCTGTGATGGTGGCACATACCTCACCACTCTACTGGTAAGTCCCACTAATTTGGGCAAGTACAGACAACAGCCTTTGATAAATGGAAAGGAAGCAATGGCTTACAGGGGCACAGGGGCCAAAGCCACTATGATGAGAGAAACTTGTGTCCCCTGAACAGGTCATACTTGGACAAATGTACCAAGCCACCAATGTCAGGACTGTTCATTCCTTGGCAGTTGTGAATCTCAGCTTGGGAGGTGTAACTGGACCTAAAAGAGTTGTGATATCTCCAGACCTACCTGTAGATTGTCTGTAGGGCAACAACCTAGAGACTTCAGCCTGGGCTGAAGTAGAGTTCGGGACTCATGCAGAGATGGGCATCACTGCCAGTGTTTCTGCTGTCACCAGGACTCAGGCCAAACAGCTAAGCACTGAAGAAGCACTAGATCCTGGAAAAATGGACCAGGTGCTTCCTAAGAGCAGGAGCAGGAAGAGTAAGTAATTATCCTCCTCTCAAACTCCCAGTGAAGATCAGCCTCCTGAGGAAGATGATCTCAGTCCCTGGGAAGGAACTGTCCTAGAGGAACTTGTGCCTGAGCAGGCAGAGTTCTTCGAGTCAGGGGGCCCTTCCAGGGCAAATTTTAGTTTGGAGCAGCAGACCTGCCCCTCTCTTGAACCCCTCAGACAGCAGGCTGCAGCTGAGGAAGCAGGGATTATCAGTGGGTCCCATAGGATCTATTGAGAAGATGGGCTTCTGTATTCTTAAGGTAGAGACCCCAAGCCTGGTGCCACCAGGAGGTTGGTAATACCCCAGAAGTTCTGAGGTTTCCTCCTTTCCCGAGCAAATGATATCCCTCTGGCAGGACACTTACGGCAAAGCAAGAATTAGGACAGACTTGTCCCTCATTTTCACTGGCCCCATATGTCTGAAGACACCAAGGAGTGTTTATCGCTCTTGTATCACTTGCCAAGCCAGTGGTAAGTGTGTGGCACTACAAAGTCCCCTTAATTCCAGTGATTGGGGTGCCCTTTGAAAGGGTAGGGATTGACATTGTTGGTCCTTTAAATCCTCCAACTGCACCTGGGCACAGTTACATCCTAGTGGTGGTAGACCACGCCACTAGGTATCTAGAGGCGATTCCACTTAGAACCACTACTGGTCCTGTAGTGGCCAGGGCCCTCCTGTGAATCTTTTCCGGGGTGGGCTTCCCTAAGGAGGTCTTTACAGACAGAGGTACCAACTTCATGTCTAGTTATTTAACTGCTATGTGGAAAGAGTGTGGAGTGAACTATAAGTTTACCACACCCTACGATCCACAGTGCAACCGGCTTGTTAAAAGGTTCAACAAGACCCTGAAGGGTATGATCATGGGACTCACAGAAAAGCTCAGGCGAAAATGGGATGTCCTACTACCCTGCCTCCTCTTTTCCTACAGAGAAGTTCCTGAGAAGGGGGTTGGCTACAGCCTATTTGAACTTCTGTTTGGACATCTAGTTAGGGGTCCATTGTGTCTAGTTAAGGAGGGATGGGAGCAACCTCTCAAACCTCCTAAACAGGATATTGTGGACTATGTCCTTGGCCTGCGTTCACGTATGGCTGAGTACATGAAGAAAGCAATTAAAAACATGGAGGCCAGCCAAGAGCTTCAGAAAGCCTAGCATGACCAAAAGGCTGTCCTGAATGCTTACCAGCCAGGCCAGAAAGTGGGGGCGTTGGAGCCTGTGGCCCCAGCAGCCCTCCAAGACAAATGGAGTGGCATCCACACCATCCTTGAATAAAAAGGTGAGGTCACCTACTTGGTGGACCTAGGCACTCCCAGAAGTCCCCACAGGGTGCTTCATGTGAACCGCCTAAAACCTTTTGTGGACAGGGATGACATGAGCTTGCTCATGACCACTGATGAGGGACAAGAGGAAGATAGTTACCCTCTCCCTGATCTCTTCTCTCAGAATCCTGTTGATGGGTCAGTAGATGGAGTATTCCTTGCAGGCAGCCTCACTGACCAGCAGCAAGCTGATTGCAGTCAAGTCCTCAATCAGTGCATGCACATGTTCTCCGGCACCCAGTCAAACCACCTGGTGTACCCATGGAGTGGACACAGGTGACAGCCTGCCTGTAAAGAGTAAAATCTACAGACAGCCTGACCATGTCAGAGATTGCATCAGGAAAGAGGTCCAAAAGATGCTGGAATTGGGGTTCATTGAGCCTTCAGATAGCCCCTGGGCTAGTCCAGTAGTCCTTGTCTCAAGATCTCGCACCAAGGGTGGAAAACGAGAGATGAGGATTTGTGTGGACTGCAGAGGTCCCCAATGCAGTCACACTAGGACTGGTACCCATCCTATTCCAAGGGCAGATGAGTACATTTGACCTGACTGCTGGCTACTGCCAAATCAAACTATCTCAGGATGCCAAACCAAAAACAGCATTTTCAACCCCCAGTGGGCACTATCAATTTATTGTGATGTCCTTTGGTCTGAAAAATGCACCTGCCACATTTCAGAGGTTGGTGAACAAAGTCCTGGTCTGGAAGCTTATAGTACAGCATATCTAGATGATATTGCTGTCTTTAGCTCCACCTGAGAGGATCACCTGGCCCACCTCAGAAATGTTCTGGAGGCCCTGCAAAAGGCAGGCCTCACTTTAAAGGCCACCAAGTGCCAGATAGGGCAGAGCAAGGTTGTGTACTTGGGCCACTGGGTAGATGGAGGCCAGGTTCAACCATTAGAGAGCAAAAGCCAGACCATTGTGGACTGGATTGCTCCCACTACCCAGACTCAGGACAGAGCTTTCTTGGGCCTGACTGCATACTACAGAAGATATGTCAAGATATATTCAGTGTGACTCCCCTGAATGGTCTCACATTCAAGAAAATGCCACAGAAACTTCAATGGACAGTTAGCTGTCAAAAGGCATTTGATGATCTGTAGGTGGCCAAGTGCACTTCTCCCATTCTGCTTAGTCCTGACTAATCTAAGACTTTCATTGTCCAGACGGATGCATCTGAGATAGGAGTAGGGGCTGTGTTATCACAACTTAATGCAGAGGGCCAGGATCAACCAGTAGTTTTTATCAGCAGAAGGTTGCCCCTCAGGGAAAAACGTTGGTCAGCCACTGAGAGGGAGGGAGACCTTTGCTCTGGCCTAGGCCTTGAAGAAGTTGAGGCCATACCTGTTTGGCACTCACTTTATTGGTCAGACAGACCACAAGCCCCTCTTATGGCTTAAACAGATGAAGGGTGAAAATTCCAAACTTTTGAGGTAGTAACCATGCCAATGCAGATGGACTCTCCAGATATTTCCACTTAGAAGATGACTCAACTGGGCAACGTTAGTCTCATATCTTTTCATTTGGGGGAGGGGTGTTGTGTTGCTGTAATGAGCAAGTTACTTACCTTCGGTAACAATGTATCTGTAAGAGACATTAGTAGTTATAGGTTCCTTACCTTATAATTACCCCCAGGCGTCAGACTGGATCTGGAGTCATTTTTACGTAGCAGTACCCCTGCGCATCGGTAGGTGGCGTCGGTCGACTCCATGTTCGTCGTCGGCATCATGGTCGCCGGGATGACGTCATGTTGTCTATTTAGACGCCGCCCCTGCGTGCTGACGTCAGTTCTGACACGACTTTCCACGCCAGAAGCTCTGACCACTAGTGCACATAACTAGGGCCCTGGAAGGGATTCCCTAGCCCTAGAAGTCAGTTCGCAGAACGGGGAGGATGGGTGGGGCGGTAAGGAATCTATAACTACTAATCTCTCTTACCGAAGGTAAGTAACTTGTTCGCCTAAAAAAGACCGCAGAGACGTTTTAAGACATGGGCAAAATGGGCTCTGGCTCAGGGCCCCAGCCTTTCAGGGAGCCCCCTGATAGAGCCAGCCCTGTTCTGCAGAGAGTCTTCACCTGATGACCTTGACTTATTTTTAAACAGATTGTTGTAAACAGTGTTTTTCTATCATTTATTTTTAAGTTGTGAGGGTCTAATACAGACATTTTGCAGACAAAATGTGTTCATGATTCATGCAACATCTATATAAAAAGTTTATTTTAGATCTATACAAAACCTCGTCCACCCGGAAGTGTTTGTGCAGTCATTGTAGGAGGCAATGGGATGGTCTGGTCTATGTGGAAGAAGGTAACCACTTTGGGCAGAAAAGAAGGCCTAGTTCAAAGGACCACTTTGTCTGGATGGACAGCAAGAAAGTGAGGTTTTGAAGAAAGAGCCTGAAGTTCACTCACCCTGCGTGCAGATGTGATGGCAAGCAGAAAGGCGGTCTTTATCTTTCAAATCTATTTTATTGAAAATGTAGAACAAAGGAATACAATACAACCAGCAAAATGGGGGGGGGGGGAACAAGAAAATGAAGAAGAAAAAGAAAAGAAGAGGGGGGAGAAAGAGGAGGGAGGAAGGCAGTCTTCAAAGTAAGAAGACGAAGAGGAAAATTATGTAATGGCTCAAAGGGAGCACACAAAAGATAAGTGAGGACAAAATTCAAGTGTCACTGAGGCATTACGAAAGAAGAAGGAGGAAAGACTTGACTAATGCCCTTCAGGAATCTATTAACAATAGGGGACTTGAAAAGAGAAGGCTGATCAGGAAGGCGAAGAAAGGCTGAAATGGCCGAAAGATAGCCTTTAAGAGTGCGCAGAGCAGAGCCCTGCTGGGCCGGCCAGAGAAAGATTGAAGAGGAGAACCTCTGAAAGGCGGGCAGAAAGGGGATCTACGGCCTTTACGGTGCACCATGCCACAAATTTGTTCCATCTACAGGCGTATACCGTTTTAGTGCAGGGAAGCCTTGATGCCAAGATGACAGTACAGACTTTGGAAGGAAGGTCAAAAGCTGTCAACTGCCGCCGCTCAATCTCCACTCAAGGAGGTGGAGACTGACCAGGTTTGGGTGGAGAACGTCCACTGCTGCTGTGACAGAAGATCCTCCCGAAGAGGCAGTCTGATCGGAGGATCTATGGCCATGCTCAAGAGCTTAGGGTACCAGACTCTTCGCGCCAGTCCGGAGCCACAAGAATGACTTGGGCTCGGTCGTGCTTGTTCTTCTTCTGCACTCTGGGCAGAAGTAGAACAGGCGGAAATGCGTACACAAGGCTGCATTTCTACTCACGGCGAAAGGCGTCGCCAAGCGAGTTCCGCCTTGGAAACTCCAACGTGCAGAACTGCGTACACTGAGCGTTCTCTATGGTGACGAATAGATCTAACCAAGGCTCCTCCCACTGCTGAGAGACCTTGCACCACCTCCGAGTGAAGACGCCATTCGTGATCCATCATGCACATGCGGGTGAGTTTGTCCGCCTGTGCGTTCAGGGAACCCGCCAGGTGTTGAACCACCAGGGATATGCCCTGATGTTCCAGCGATGTCCAAAGGCAAAGAGCCTCTTGACATAGGGTACACAACCCCACCCCACCCTGTTTGTTGCAATACCACATGGCGTTGGTGGTGTTGTCAGTGAACACCTGCACCACTCTTCCTATGACCGAAGGAAGGAATGCCTTCAGTGCAACACAGATCTCCAGAAGGTTGATGTAGAGCCCGGACTCCACCGGAGGCCAGAGGCCTCTGACCTCCACCTCTACCATGTGGCCGCCCCATACCAGAAGTGACGCATCCGTCACCACTGTGAACTCTGGTTGGGGAAGGGAGAGGTATCTGCTGCTGACCCAATCCCGGATCGGCAGCCACAAATGCAACTGACTCACAGTCCCCTCCAAGATCTGGACGACATCGGAGAGACTGCCGTGATGCTATGCCCAATGGAACTTCAGGTCCCACTGCAGAGCCTGAATATGCCATCTGGCATGATCTACCAGTAGGATACTGTGTGGTATCCTTTAATTCTGGGCTTGCATAGTAATGTTATTAAAGTTCTGTCTTGCAATGGAATGTTAACAATAGAACAGAACGTGATGACACTGTGACTGGTGAGAGGAACACCTGAAGGCAGTTGTTGCCTGATGTCCCGTGGATGATATATAATCATAATTGGTGTATCCTGCTTCTTCACAGATACAGGAGGCCATGAGGCATGAGTCATTCTCATTGAAATCCGGGATAGAGGCTGAAACATCAGTATCATAGCCCGAATATCCCAGACTCGCTGCTCGAGAGGATAGGCGCGAAACTGCAATTTATCCAGAACTGCTCCGATGAAAAGGAGCTTCTAAGAGGGAATCAGGTGCTACCTGAGCACATTGACAGTGAACCGCAGCGAATGCAGGAGGTCCGCTGTAGTCTGAAGGTGGGAGACGACAGCCTGGGGCGAGCCCCCCTTCAACAAGCAGTCGTTGAGATAAAGGGAAGACTGGAACCCCTGATCTGCGCAGATGAGCTGCGACTACCGCCATCACTGTCGTGAACACCCGAGGAGTGCTGGTAAGGCCAAAGGGGGCATGGTAAACTGAAAATGCTCGACGGGAATGTGAAAATAAGCTTCCTGCAAGTCCAGCGCTACCATCCAGTCTCCAGGGTTAAGGGCAGACAGGACCTGAGCCAAGGTTAACATTTTGAACTTCTCCTTCCGGAGGAAGTGGTTGACGTCCCTGAGATCTAAGATAGGATGCAGGCCTTTGTCCTTCTTGGGTACCAGGAAGTAGTGAGAGTAACAACCACGACCTACTTCTGGCACACGCACTCGTTCAATAGCTCCCTTGGCCAAAAGAGCTGTAACTTCCTGGCGGAGAAGGGCCAAGTGATCCTCTGGCATGCAATGGAGTGTTGGTGGCATGGAGGAAGAGGTAGTCTCGAAGGGGAGGAAGTAGCCTCTTTGGATTATCTGCAAAACCCACCTCTCCGACATGATGTTGTGCCAGTGGGGGAGGTGATGGCGGATCCTCCTGCCCACTGGCAACTGGTGGCCCTGAAAAGTCGGACAAGGAATGTTTGGAGGCTTCTACAGAGGGGGCATTGGTGGGAAGGCCTGCCCTCTTGCCCCCAGGCCCAGGACGCTGGGTCCCACGTTCCAGGCCACGCATAGGCTGGATAGCATGCACGGCTCTGTGGCTCTGGACGTAACGTGGTGTGCACACCTTCCGCAGCCATGAAAGGGGAGAAAGGCAGACTGCACGGGGCGAGAAGTTGCTGCAAGGCCCAAGGATCTGTCCGTGGCCCTAGAGTCCTTGAAGCGCTCAAGCGCGTTGTCCACCTAGTCACCAAACGGGCGACAGCCATCAAAGGGCAAGTCCAAAAGTGTGGATTGCACATCCCCAGAGAAGCCAGACATTCTCAGCCAGGCATAGCCCCTCAGGGCTACCGATGTGGAAACTGTTCTACCCAACGAGTCAGCAGTATCCAGCCCACACCGGATGGTGAACTTAGCAGCGTCTCGACCCTCAGCAACATCACGGGTGAGCACGGCCTGGGCCTCCTTCGGACACTGTGGCAGCACTTGCGCGACCATATCCCACACCGTGTGCATATAACGGCCCAAGAAACATGAGGTGTTCACCCTACCGCAGTGCTAAGCTGGTAGAAGAAAATATCTTCTGCCCAGGATGGTCCAGCTTTGTGGATTCCTTATCTGGGGGAGCAGTAGGGAAAGCGCTTTTTAAGGATTAGGCTTGGACCAACAAGCTCTCCAGGATAGGGCGCTGGGAGAGGAAAAGTGGGTCGCACGGGGCCGGGCGGTGGCGTCGGGCAATCATACTGTCCACAGGAGCCCCTGTGCTGGGCTTGGGCAAAGTGCCCAGAAGGATGTGAGTGAGAGCCTCATTAAAAGGCAGCAGGGGCTCCAAAGAGGCTGCTGACGACTGAAGCACGGACGGGGAGAAGGCGAAGAGCGATGATGCATCTTCACCTTCTTTTTGTGCTTCGACTTACCGGAGGAGTGCGAAGACTTCGAGGAGGAATGGTGATGACTCGGAGGCCTTCCTCTCGACGGGGACCTCAAGAGGCGCGGAGCAGACTGCTTGGCCTCCAAAAGCTTTCGGGACCACTCCCGCAAAGACTTCGGGTTCATGGACTGGCAGTCGGAGCACGACTCCGGATCGTGGTCGTGCTCCAGGCACCAAAGGCACACAAGGTGCGGATCGGTGACCGACATCAACTTGTGACAGGAGTCACAGGGCTTGTAGCCGGCCCGACGATGGTACATCCCCAGTGCTACCAGGAGTCAAAGACTTAAAAAAGATATCAACAAAAATCGAATAAGGTTTAGTCAAAAAGTGACTAAGGGGCACGCTCTCTCCAGATCTGCTCTGGCTGGCGCGGAAAAAGAAAGAACAGATGTCAGTGTACAGGGCGTCGTCTAAATAGACACTGTGACATCATCCTGACGAACACGATGCAGACGACAGACTCGGAGTCGACCGACACCACCTTCCGACGTGCAGGGGTACTGCTACGAACAAATGTCTCCAGATCCAGTCTGACATCTGGGGGTAATTCTAAGGTAAGGAATCTATGACTACGGTCTCTTTCAGATAATATGTGTTACAGTGTTCTCCAAAAAGAACCACAAGCTACATAATATATGCTTACACTCTCTGACTGAATAGATGTGACACATTTGTTATACATGGTGTAGGAAAGTAGGATCTGCTTTTATGGTTACCCCCACTTTTTGCCTAGCGTTGTGCGGTTTCTGACTAGTCTGACTGGGATCCTGCTTATCAGGACCCCAGTCTCTGTGCTTTCTCCCCTAAAATGGCTATGGTAAGTACTTAGGTCCCTGCCAGATTGACTACTGGTGTACCCTTCTAAGTCCCTAATGTATGGTGCCAAGGTACTAAGGGGTCTCCCGTAGGCTGAAGCATGTATTATGTCACCCATTAGAGACTACTTAAATTGTGACTCCAGGCCTGCCATTGCAGCCCATGTATAGATATAGGTTTTCCTATATCTGAGGTCACTACACCTAAAACCTATAAGTCACCCCTAAGGCAGGCCTTTCAGTCCTGAAAGCAGGGTGCTGGGTTCTAAGTGTGAGGGTGCTCCTCCTACAACCTTCAGGGTCCATTCTCCAGGGTTGTAAGTGCATCAGCCAATCACGACATATAGAGTGGCCATGGGTCATTACGCGATGACCATCTCTAAACTGGCTGTAAGTAACCCTGTCATGTTTGGTATCAAACATGTTGGAATCATACCTCACACGCCGTAAACGGTGTGTGAAGTATGATTCCATGCAACGGTGTGGGAGGAATGAATCCATGCACTGTAAAGCTCCTCTGGGTCGCCCTTAGTGCTCCCAGTACCAATCTTCCAGAATCCGACAGCAAGCCAGGGCTGCTGCCGACAAGAGACATGTTTCTGACCTCCTGCTGCTGAGCTAAGCTCGATCACGGGAAGGCAGAACAATAGATATCCTGTCACAGGGAGGTGTAACCACCTCCCAGACAGGGTTTAGTGTATTGTGGCAGGATGGGGGCGCTTGCCAGCGCCACTGAGACTGCTTTAAGGGCACATTAGTACCCCTCAAGCATACTCCAGTTCAAACCAGTTTAGGCTCCCCCTCTGGCACGAAACTGGACAAAGGTCATGGGAGTATCCTCCCCACTGTCCGGCACCTCCTCTGGGAGGGAACCCTGAATCCTCCCAACCCTATCCTTAGGGTACTTAGGGGCTTATCTGTGGGTGGGTGCCTAGATTTGTCATGGGACAAGATTAAAATCAAGACACTACTTCATCTTTGACCATCTGGGCACTCTGGACTTCGCTGGACTTTGCTCTGTGCACCTAGACTGCAACTGGGAAGTCTCCTGCTGCTCCTGGTCTCGTTGTCCCGCTCGTCTGCTGCAACGTCTGTGCCTGTGCTGTATAAAGGATCCTTCCAAGGCCTGTGGATATCCAAGACACCAGAAGGAATCTCCCTTGAAGTGAAGGAGTCACTTACCTGCATCTGCAAGCAGCGCAACAAAGCTGACTGGTCCGCTGCACCTGGGCTCCCAAGGACTCCGAAAGGCTCAGCAACACAGGTGGTGGTTCTACAACTCCACCAAGGCCTGTGCTGTCTTCTCACCGAGTTTGAGGCCAGTATCCTTCGTCGGAATCGCAGAAACCAAACCCCTGTGTACTGCCTCGACTTACCATTCCCAAGGCTTGTTGGCTCTCTTCACCAGAGATCATCGGGCTCTCATAAGCTCCAGCCTCGGGCATCTCCTTTGACCAAGGTCTTCATCCTTACCGCATTTCTTGGACTGTGGGCCTGCATCTTTGGTGATCTCCTAGAGGTCCTCTTGCGACTCCTGTGCCCCTGGTCTGTGGGTCCTCTCGAGGGTCTTCTTCAACTCCAGTAGGCTCCTCTGATTGCTCGGGGCCTACTCCGACTCCCCTGCTTGTGGTGAGTCCCTTGGACCTTGCTGGTCCTAACTCTGCACCTTTTTCACTTGCCACATTGTTAGCGGTTGCCAAGGCTTGTTGGTGCTTCCGATGGACACTGACCCTTCAGCTTTCGTCATCCTGCGTGGGACAGCTCTTGAACGGCTTCTGGTCTTCCACAGCGTCGCCTGATCGACACAGCTGCAGCTCCAAGGTCATCGTCAACTCTCACGGAACTCCCGACATCAGTGGACATTCATCGCCCGTGCCTCCTGGGCGCTCCTGAGTGGCATAGACTCTGTCCCCTCTGTTTACAGACCGCGTGCTCAGTTCAAGCACACTGTACTTCTCAACTTGAATCCATCTTTGGTTTCCACCGGACACTTTTACCTTCTTCAACAGCGGCATCTTCCTGAAGTCCTCCATTGAGTTCGACTGCGGTTTCCGACACCACTTCGCATCTACATACCCGACTTCCCTCATGTAGGTATCCTGGTTCCTAGGGTACCCACGGGTCAGGTGGCTCTCCAACCTTCTGTCTTCCACAGGGTCTCTTCAGGGTCCATTGGGACCCCGACTTACCCTTGCCTGCAACCCCCATCCATAACCTGGGTTTCATTATTCCCTGCAGCCCACATCCGTAACCTGGGTTTCATTATTGAGGAGCATTTGTCCATGAACCAGCAAGTTATGCGGATTTCTGCTATTTGTTTCATTATTTTAAAATGGTTGAAAAAAATCATATGGATGATCCCCCTCTCTGTCCAGAAAACGGTAGTCCATGCCCTTGTTACTTCCAGGCTGGAATATGGCAATGTTCTGTACCTGGGCTCTAATAAAGCCTTACTTCAAAGACTCCAAGTAGTGCAGAAAGCGGCTGCCAGATTATTGTGTCGGGTGGCAAAGTTTTCATCAGTCGCCAGTTTCCTTCGTGGCCTTCACTGGTTGACGGTGGGAACCGTATCAAATTTAAAGCCCTCTGCTACATGTTCAAAATCAAAACTGGAGTGGCCCCTTTATACCTACAAAAGTTAGTGCAGCATTACCAACCTCCGCGACTTCTTCGCTCTGCCCATCAGATTAGGTTTTAGTTCCCGAAATTGAAAGTCTACCGCATGGATGACCGGTCTTTCTCCTATTTGGGTCCTACCTTGTGGAATTCTCTTCTTCTTTCCCTATGCAGGGTGACCGACTATGGTCTTTTGCGCAAAAGTCTGAAAACTTGGTTATTCAACTTTTAAACCTCCTGTTAACTTTCTGATCTTCAATCTGGTTGGCGCCGGAAAACCCCTTCAAATAACATAACATAACCCATTGACTTGAACTGAGCACGTGGTCGTGTTCCCACTCTCCACACGACCTCCGTGCGGTTCCTGGGTACTTACCTCGGGTAGTTCCTTGAGTCCCCAGAACTTCTACGTCATCTGGGTATAGTCTCGACTAAGGTCGTGGTTTGCAATCCACTATTTTAGTATACGGTTTGGTCTCCCCCTGGTGACCACTGTGTATTCGTTCTACTTACCTGTTTCTATTACAAAGTATTGTGTGCACTGTGTTATATCTCCGGGTAGGAGATATTATTATGTGTTAGTGAGTGTCTTATAATAAGTACCTTTATTTATAAATACACTGTGTGGTTTTTCACATAACCTATACCAATAAGATTAAGATCTGGTAAAACAAGCTGCATTACACTCCTTCTGGACTAAGCCTGAAGGCTGCTCTCTACAGCTACTACTTAGAGAGCTTTCTAAGGTTTTCTAGGACCACTAAAATCACCATAAGGGTTGTCTGGATTAGTGCAGGGTGCTACACTTACATGGTTTCCAGGACAATAAACATCAAAATTGAAAGACCGTGACACCCTAAGCATAATGCACCCCCATATAAGAACTCTCTGAAAATCTGTTCCTGGAACATTAATGGTCTGGAAGACAAGACCTCTGACCCGGAACTGCTATCTTATCTGCAGAAATTTGATATAATTTCGCTCCAAGAAACATGGAGTGAAGTACCAATGGCATTGCACGGTTTTAACATGCTCTATCTACCGGCAACAAGAAGAGCTAAATTCGGCCACAATAAGGGAGGCCTAGCTACATACAGCTCCATAAGTAGCATTTATACAGTAGAACCTTTACCATACAACTTAGCGCTACCAAATGAAATGCAAGTAACTCGAGATACCCTACAGGGGAAGACAAGTAAAGAATATATAATACTTGTAAACCTCTATCCGCACCCACGCGATAAAAACAAAGGGAGTCAACAACTAAAAGAGGAACTGGTGAAAATAAAAACAGAAGAGAAAACAAATACCTGGATAATTACAGGGGACTTCAATCTAAACATGCTCAGGAAAAGAGCTGATGACATCTATTCAGAGGAGGATCCATTTGTCTGGGAGAAAATGTCTCAAGACATCAACACAGACGGAAGACTTACAAACATCTCGAAAAATCTATTATCGCTCTTAGAGCAACTGGGCTCACTTGCATTAAACGGCTGATTTCCTGGAGACCGCCCACAAACAGCAACATTTAACAACGCAGTAACAAGGTCCAAAATTGACTATACATTCTGCGCTCGCTGCATGTTCACAAAAGTAAAAAACTATTGAATTGGGAGCATAGATTTTAGCGATCACTTACCCCAGGAAATCACGGTAGAGGAGACATCAATATACAAATTACCCCCAGCAAATACACTCTGCTCAGAATATACCAACAATTAGAGAAGAGTAAAATGCAGCACCAATGATCCCGAAGGTCTCCTCTCTTTTGCGAAACAACTTTGGGAAGAAGGGGAAGCAGCCAACCTCGACATAATTGGAGGCTGGGAGGCATTCACAAAAACCCTACGAAACAGCTATGGAGATAAAAAGAGACACTCTGGAAACAGGAGAATAACGTGCCATCGAAACCTATGGTTAGGCTCCAACCTATGGAATAATGCCAAATTAAAACTGCTCAAAGCACGGATAAACTTTACATCAAGGAGGTTGAAGAAAGACCCCTCGGCATTACAAGAACTGAGGCAGTTAAAAGCCACCCGCAAAAAACGTATTTGGCAAAAGAAAAAGGACGCCGAAGAATCTCTTTGGGCCAGACTCCTGTATGACATCAAAAACAACAATAGTGCACAATTTTGGAAGAATATTAATGCCATATCTAACCCGCAAGGTCAGTGCATGAGTTCCAACGTCACAGAAGAAGCATGGATAACTTACCTCGAACCACATCTTAACAAAGAACAGACTCCCCAAATCGGCCTAAATAATCTTGCGACTAGAATGGAAACTCAACCATTCCAGCCAAACTCTAATGCAGAATATGGACAGAATTTCACAATCACAAATACCCAAGTCTGCAAAAGAATTTCGAAAGGCAGACGGGAGGGAGCTCCAGGCCCAAATGGGATTCCGCCCATACTATTCAAACAAGACCCTGAATTTTGGGCTACAGTCCTAAAACCGATCTTTGACAGAATCCTGCAGACATCAACAGTACCATCATCTCTCCCATCTATAAAAAAGGCAACAGGAGTGATCCAAAGAGCTATCGGTTGGTAGCTCTTTTGGACAATGAAGCCAAATACTATGCCGGGGTACTCCTCCTAGAACTAACAACATGGGCCACAGAAATTAAAGCAATACCCTACAATCAAACCGGTTTCTGCAGAGATATGGGCACTGCCACCAACATCTCTGCCCTCTCACTAATGATAGACGCTGCACTTGTAATTAAACAGCCCCTGTACATCTGCTTCATTGATTACAGCTCAGCGTTTGATCATATAAACAGAAATATCCTGTGGCAAAAATTAAAAACGCTAGATATTCCATCATTGCTCCTAAAACAACTAATCCTTCTGCATAGTAACACCTGGGTACAAGTAAAGCTGGGGGCAGGAGACCATTTAACGAAAAAGATGAACACAACTTCAGGATTAAAACAAGGGTACTTGCCCCGACACTTTTTAACCTATTTATGGCCAAGCTCTCAGTTCAACTTAATGGAAGCAATTTACATGCCCCGAAGCTAGGAGGCCGTCAGCTATCCAACCTCCTATACGCAGACGATTTAGTACTCATCAGTCGGACACCCATAGGATTACAACGCCTGCTGGACATTACATCTCAATACTCAGAGACCAACAAACTAAGTATTAATCAAGACAGAACAAAAGTTATGTGTGTAAATCACCGGAAAATAAAAACAAAATACAACTGGTACCTGGCAAAAGTCAAGCTTGAAGTCGTAAAAGACTACAAATATCTGGGTGTCATGATCGACAATAAAGGCAATTATAAAGCACAATGCGAGGCAATAAAAAAGAGGGGATTAACAACAGTGGTAGCATTAAGAAACATGAAAAATATGACCACTGGACCAAGCTTTCTCCCTCTGACCAAGGTGATACAGGCTAAACTGATTCCATCAATCACCTATGGAAGTGAAGCCATGAGAGGGAGGGACGTGGAAACATTGAACGGCACCATCGCAAGAGCACTGAGAATAATATATGGGCTGCCTGGATATACATCTCCGGCGCAAATAAGGCTTGAATTCGGGATACAAAGACAAGAGCTGGCCCGAAAAGGAGCCTTTGTTAAAACCTGGTTTAAGATCAAAAAAGGGTAGCCAGAAACGTTAAACTCCTACTTGTGGAGAGAATTAGAAACTTCAGAAACCTGCCCAGCTAGACACTTTTTGGACACTGCATTGGGCCAGTTGTGGCTACGGCAACTCTGGGCAACGTCGGGGACCATGGCAAGCTTCAAAAAAATTGTGAATAACATTGTCAAAAAAGAATCTATCTTACAAGACAAAGCGGCCTTGACAGAACGCTCACATGGCTGGCTCACTATACAATCTTACAGTAAAGCGACTCCTCAAGCTTACCTCCTCTCTAACTTCTCCAGAACCACCAAAGAGAAGTTTTTGAAATTCAGGTTAGGTTTATTACCATCTGCATACCATGGCTGTGACCTCCGAAGCCCGCAATGTGTCGTGTCTGCGGGGAAGGAGAGGAGGACATAGTCCATATCATAAACATTTGTCGTGAGCTGATGTGGGAGCGCCGGTTACTACTCAGACCTATCTTTAACAAAAACCAAATACGGTTGTGCAAACAAGCGGTGCTTGCAAGCTTCTCTGGCAAAGACACTCAACTAAGCTGCTGCCTAGTAAATTTTTTAACTGAAGCTGATCTTCGTTTAAAACAGATACCGCCGGATCATCAAAGAAGTTGAGTGGACCTGAATTGGAGACGTCTTTGTTAACCCTTTGCGTAATAACCGTAACAGTGTTTTAAGCATATAAGTTTAAGCATCCTTGCACATGTAAGCCTCAAGGAAAAGCATCAATAGGCTAACCACAGGATATTTTTGCACAAATTAATGGATATTGATGCGGCAGTATGCACTTTAAACTTGTTCCTATTTGCCTGCCCTCACTTTGTAGCTAAGACTCTGACAAGGGCGTAATCTTTATCTCATGAACTGCTGCTAATCTCGGTAAACAAAAATTGAAGAAACAGGACAATGGGACTCTAAGGCCGGGGGAGTGGATCTTTTTTCACAATTTTAATGTGCGCTTTTAACTGTGGCTAATAGCCTTTTAAATTGATGTTTTATTGTTCATAAGAGATGGTTAATTTTTTGTAATGGTTTTAATTAACTACACAATAAATATTACTTACTGTACTTACTTACTTACTGCTACACTTACATAAGTGAGCACCATAAACTAAGCCAGCCTCCTACACTTGGTCTTTGTGTGACGTTTATATTTTTCACAATCCCCCAAGTTCAGTGATGTAACATTGATGGCAGCACCCCCCACTCTGAAAACTGTTTCAGCACCACTGTTCAAACTCCAGTCTAACAAACATTGGGAAAACTGCATATATTTCAGGGGTCAGATTCACTGCACCCAAAATATATAAATACACATATAAAAATATTTGAGAGATTTAAAAGAAAATTTTAAAACCTAAAAATCATTCCAATATTTCAAAATTAGAAAAAATCTTCAAAAACAACATTTTTAAACTTCGATTTTTAAGAAAAGCAGTAAAAAAATTGATACTAACATTCTATATTTTGTTTCATGATCTTTTTGTAGTCACAATATTCTTGCCACAATGTCATGGCCATCCAATATGTTTGAGCCGATATTTAGGCTGAAGTAACCGCAAAGAGAGTTATGCACTGTTTAAATAAAAATAAGTTAGAAAAGTTAAATATAAAGAATCGCTGTTTTTCAATTAAGTCACTCAACATAAAACTAACAATTGATGCTGCTCATTCAGTTGATCAATAAGCTGCATTTAATAAACGACCTAAAAACTAACTATGTTTAAGTTACATGAAGAACAAAACGCACACTTAAGGAGGAATAGCGTTTCAATAGAAAAACCTTTTTGTTGTTTTCATCTTATCAATAGAAGGTACGGTAGGATGAAGTCACATTTATGGTCACTTTTTACTCTGACTCCATAGGCCTTTTCTCATTGACAGCTTGCCAGAATCCGCTGGCTACAGAGCTGCTTCAATAGCAATTTCCGTATTGCCTAGACTACTGGGTACCATTCACAGGCTCATTCTTCCTCTGATGGCATTGCCTCTGCCGTTTTTGAAGAGAGTGACTTTAAAAACGCATTGAGAGTCAGGCGTAAAATATGCATAAGGAGCAATGCATCAGCCCTTAATCCTACCTTTTACAGATGACATATCTATCAACTTGACCTGTTTTATGGAACAGAAGGAACGGCCTGTGGATTCTGTAAGGTGTCCTGTGGAGGTGGACCGTGAGCCCCTGCCAGGAAATCACAAGTAAGCTTAGTTTTCATGGTTAGAAATGGATGTCTGAGAAAGGACTAAAATACCAATAAAAGGGGTAATCGGGAAAAAATGGATACATTTATTTTCATTCAGAAATGTCACAACTATCTTCTCATGAGAGATTGGTAGAGGTTCACAATCACACTTCTTAAATCGACCTTGAAAAATCAATAAGTGAATTAATATAGCAAGAGCCCCTGCACAATAGTATGATGATCTAGGGGCTGTTCTATACGTCCAGCTGTGCAAATGTTGCCACATGCACAAATAATGAAAGGTTAAAATCTTGTTTGTTTCCTTTGAAACCAGGGGACTTCCCAAACATCTCAAAAGAAACCACAGCAGTGTAACAAATGATACCACACTCTAGAGGTTTAAATTTACATGTAACAATAACACACACTGCCAATCATACACTATGCCACTGGTGTTTACTATTTGGTAAAAACTTTCAATGATCGAATTTTGTTAACCATATTGTTGACCTTATCAAGCAGGGTAGATGGCTCAAGGGGTCATAGCTGAACAGGCAAGCAAATGAAATAGTTAAAACGATGGCTGGTTTTCTGACAACGGAAAGCCAATGCTAAGAAGGAATAGTATTTTCTTTCTAGTAGAACTACCTCAAGGATATTCTTCAAATGATAGTGTGCAGTCAACATTTGGCTGTAAATTCTTGGCTAACTGCAGACACAAAGGTTTGGACACTGCATGTGTAGGATCAAAAGGTAATAAGTGTGCTTGAAAGCAAATCAGACTGGTGGAATATTTGCAAAACTATGGTTGTTTCTTCAAACTAGAAGTGTTTGGGATAGGAAATTATCAGTCTGAAGAATATGCTTTTGCTTTCCTTAGGCTTGGCAAATTGATAACCATGGTCTTCTTTGCCATTTCATTTGCTTGCTGAAATCCATACCAAGGAAAGTCCAACTTGGAATATAGAGAGACTATAAACGAGAGATCGACCTTGAACCTCAAAAAATATTTAGCAAGTGGCAAATTTGTGAATAATATTGGTAATTGCAATTACTACCATAATTAATGCACCTCGTGTCAACTTAAGTGTAGATTCTACATGCTCCCACTTAATATTCGGGAACCCGACATACAGGCAGACAGGCGAGTTAGCTAAAAACATCTCTTCGAGAGTGGCACAAGAAAGTTTTGAACTGAAGTCTGAATTACCCCACTCCATTTCAGCCGCTGAAGCACATTCTCTCAAAGCATCTCACTCGCATTCCATCACGTCATAACATTAGGCCATCAAAATCACAATATCTGCATTCTCAATAAAACACACGTCAGTCATAATCCGCAAAACAAAATATGAGCGCTCCAGAGGGGATGTTGAAAAATGCAGAAAACATATAGTTATTTGACATGCATTTCTCTGCATAAAATCATTGTGCCAAGATCCTACATATAGGTGAGTAACAACTTCATTTTGCTTCGACTTGTTTGTGTTTATATACATATAATTTATATGAAAAATCCAATTACTAATAAATGCACAGCTAAGGTTAAATCCGGCCATCGACAAGGAGTACCTCTTTTACTGACCTCATGACTCATATTTACTGTATTCGGTATCCAACAATACCATAAAAGTGCAGAAAAATTATTTAAAAACACAATCGATAAAACACTCCACATTTGTTTAAATAATTAATAGAATTATGTACAGATTTCTGTGCAAGACATCGTAAGAATACTACTAGGTCAGACTAACAATTATTTTAAATGAAGCTCCACGTCGCAGTAAAAAGCAAGGATATGGGTTTCTGGACCGAAACAAAAAAAACAAAAAAAAACTATATAAAACAGCATACAGAACCACCCAAATGCCGGAAAAGGAATTTCATAACCCAATTCAGCAGCCAGAATCTATCGTATTTCTTAATCTCGCGGCCATCCTTAAAAAATTCACAGTGCAGTAAAGTGTAAGAGCCTCCTTGGACAGTTTTAAAAATAACATCGCCACCCTTGCGTGTTTGAACCTCAAGGACTTTAAAATACTATTTAAAAACAACCTCCTGGGGTGAACATAAAAAGGGCACAATAAAACAAAATGAAGCGTGTCCTGCAGAGACTTATAGTCACAGCCGCATGGACCCCGCAATTCGATTGATGTAAAAAACCCTGATGGGCTCCCCAATGTTTGGTGGAGTAGATTCATCCTAAATCTTGTCATCAGGAATCTGTCATGGGCGCCATAAAGGTACCCCAGGTATGGTTCCAAGCCTGGGCTAGATTTTGTGAGTAAGTGGGCTCTCACAGTAGGTTTAACCATCTCAGTGTCTTCTCTGGCAGATGCCCTCTGGTTTAAAAATGCCAACTTGATGATCGTCTTATCCCTTGCTGCCAACAGTTCCGGTTTATTATAATAGTCGGCAAGACCCAAACCAGAAAGGGTTTCCTTTACATATTTCAGCCAATGAATATTATGCCCATGCTCCCTATTGATGCAATCAGTTAAAATCTGCCTGCCCAAGGTGGCTTCTGGGTTAATCCATATTTTTAACCAACACAATAGAGGTTTTAATTGTATCTCATCTCTGATGTAAGAGAGACCTAGCTCTTCATGAGTTGAGTAGGATGGGGTGCTCTGTGGGACACTAAGTAACCTTCGCATAAATTTGTTTTCTTCAACTTGTATCCTTGATGGGTCTGCGAATCCCCATACCTCGCTAACGTATAGCATTTTTGCCTTACAGATAGCCCTATACAAATTCACGATTTGTTCAGGGGCCCATCGTCCCAACCTGTATGCGAATTTCATTATTGCCCCCGAAGAGCTAGTGAGTGATGTACATTTCTCTTCTATCAATTTGTTGAATCTGATGCTGGTATCAAACACAATTCCCAAGTACGAAAATGCCTGCACTTTTTCCATGGGTTGGGAGCCAATCCTAAAGGTGACTTTCCTGCCTGGTCTTTTTCCCATCTCCATGATGTAAGATTTGGAGAGGTTAGCGGACAATTCCAGTTTCTCCATGAAAATAACGAAGCCATCAATTAGTTGCTGGAGGCCCCGCGCAGTGCATGACAGAAGCACCGCGTCATCCGCATAAAGTAAGACCGGTATTTCTCTATTGCCTATCCTCGGGCTATCCGCCCCCAATACCCCCAGTGACTTCTCTAGGCCATTAATATATAGTGTGAATAGAAAGGGTGCCAATATACAGTCCTGTTTAACCCCCCTGGAGCAGGGAAAGGAGTCCGACATATCACCCTCATCATTATATCGGACTCGGGCTGAGGTGTGCTGGTGTAACGTACATAAAATACTAACCAATCCTGGGTCCACACCCATGGCCCCCAATAACTCCTACAATTTTGTACGATTAACCCGGTCAAAAGCTGCTGTCAAGTCCATGAAAGCCAGGAACACTGTCTCTTTACTAGCGACAGTGTACTTGGCAACAAGGAGATAAAGATTCAGACATTGGTCAGATGTTGAACGACCTGGCCTGAAACCATATTGGATGTCCGAGATGATGTCATGCTCGTCTGCCCAATCCATAAGGCGGTTAAGTATTGCTCTCCCCATGACTTTCACTGAAACGTCAATGAGGGAAATTGGCCTATAACATTGTGGGTTGTCTTTATTACCCTTTTTAAAGATTGGGACAATTATCACAGTGGACCATGAAGGGGGCATACCGTCCTCCACTGCTGTGTTGATTACTCTTACTAGGAATGGCGCCCATAAATCTACTTGAGAAAGCAGAAGGTCCGGGGGGGATCCCATCCGGGCCTGGGGCCTTGTTACGGGTCAAGCCCTCAATTCCTGCTTTTATTTCACTTAAAGAGAAAGGGGTTTTCAAAACTATTCGATTTCCTGCCCCCTCGAGTGGAGGAGCTATACTTAAGCATTCATGATTGTACAGTCCTTTGAAGTGCTCCACCCAGGCCTCTGGTAAAACTTGAGAGGCAATTTTAGATTTGTTATTATCTTGGAAGAGTGGATCATTAACAGTTTTCCAGAAGGCAGTCATGTTCCCCGTTTCGGCTGCTTCCCTCAGGTTTTCCCATGCCTCATTTTGCAGTGAGGTTTTTTGTTGTTTGAGAGCCTGTTTATACCTCCCCCTGCACATGGACACCCTGGTATTATCTTTGGGGACGATCTTTAATACTGCCTTTAGGTCTCTCAAGGTGCTGGAACATTGCTGGTCGAACCACCTGGGGGTGTCATCTGCTTCTTTTCTACTTCTGCTTCTAAGCAGTCCATTTATACAATGTGCAATCCCCTCAAAAGCAGTGATTAAGCCCGCCCCCACGCTATCGAGGTCTAGGCACTTCCATATCTGTTGATGTTCCTCTGTTATTAATACCTTGTAGAGTTTATCAGAATTAATATTTGCCCATCTTAATCTCCTTCCCTGGTCCGTGGCTTTGATGGAGCCTCTAATCTGTTTACAGGGGGGATGCCTAACTTGGTCAGAATCCTGTAAAATCAGGACTAGCGGATTGTGATCACTAAAGATGCTTGGTTCAACATTAAAACATATCCAGCGAGTTAAGGTGGTAGGTACAAAAATAAAATCAATGATAGAGCCCCTTCCGTTTCCTTTGAACGTTGGGGCAATGCCCGGGTCCCCAACTACTCTTATCAGATCCAGTGTGTGTGTTAGGGCGTGGGTGCCCAGCACCTTACTTAACTCCAATCCCTCCCTAGTATGTTCCATGTGTAATCCTGCTTCCCTTGGACATTAGGCCCATTCCCCCTTGCAGTTGAGTAAACGTTTGCACAGGTGGCAGTTGAAGTCACCCATCACCAGCAACTGTGTGCTGCTTGTCCCATTTAATTCTAATCCTGTCAGCCTATGGTCCAATTCTGCCAAACTGGCTAGTGTCTGTCCACCATTAATGGCATTATATAAGTTAATAAAAATTAGTTTCCGTCCCCTGGTAATGAGTTGTATACCCTGGGAGCAAGGAGAGTCCCAGGCGAGGTCCTCCCATTTTCCCCTTATCCTCAAGTCCACATAAGTGATGAGACCTCCTTTTGCTCGTCCTGCCGGGGATCTCCGTGCAGGCACGAAGTACATTTTGTACCCTTCTATTGCAAGGTTTGAGGGATCTACCTCCCATGTTTCCTGCAGGCAGATGATGTTAAATTTCCTTATGTATTCTAGCCAGTCCTTGTTCATTAGTTTACTCGACAGACCCGCTATGTTCCAGCAGATTAAGTTAAAAATTCCCGGTCCTCCTAATGTTGAGAAGTTAACACTTAGGACAACATGCTCCTTATAAGGTACTGACCCTCTAGGGGACTGGATTCATTGTTAATCTCGCTGTGGGCTAACTGTGATGGGGACTGTGATAGCGTGTAAGTTGATCCCCCACCTGGTCCTCCAGTGTCATTATCATAATGCACATCCTCCAGAGAACTTCCTTGGACTATAAGTGGCTTATTAGGGAGTCAATCTAGATCAGTTAGGGAGGAAAAACTTTGAAGGGGGGCATATCGGTTAAAAAGCGGGACTAAATCCCCCCCCCCCCCCGCCCCCCCCCCCCAATCTCCCTGCCCTCAATTGCCTCGGGTCTTCCCTATTCTGAGCTGGCAATAAATCTCTATAAAAAAAGCCCAGTGGGCGCAATCTTACCCTGGAATCACTTTCTTCCTGTTGGATACCTTTCTTTTGGTGATAGAGCAGATTTCTTACCAGCTCCGGGTATCTAAAATTTAAAATTACACAATCTCCCAGAGACCCCTTCCTGCTTTTCCCAATCCATGATACTCTTCTGGCCATTAGAATATGTCTATGATTGCTAATGCTAAAACCTGCATTAATGGTCAACCAGTGAGCTGCTTTGTTAATCAATGCTCCTGCGGTTTCTTCCCTGCCTGCTGTGTATGCATTAATCCCTGTCAGGACCACCGTGTATGGACTTGCGGCTGGGGGTAGATCTAATACTGGCAATTCCTGGGTATTGATTGCCAGGTCCACTGCTGGTGGAACTAAATCAGTGAGCCTAGTAATTCTGCCCCTCTGCCGTTGTGATGCGGTATCACTAGTTTGTCGAGCCTCTGGCCTCTCCCCCCTTTGGTGGCCAGTATCTTCCCTTATGCTTGAATGGCCTTGGGCCATACTGCTAGTACATCCCAGTCGTTTTTTCCCACTTTGCACCTCCTGTCTGTGTCTGGCCGGGACCATTACATTTTTAGACACCTCCCTGTCACCATCATTAAGTACTCCTGACTCAAGATGTGTAATTATCACAGCATCTCCCCTCCCCATCTGGTGTGGCCCATTTTCTGCTGTGTCCTCTATCCCAGTTTTTGTAATTAGTTGCGCAATGTGCCCTTATATAATATTAAGCCTCTATTGCAGGGGCCCCAAGTGAGCTGTCAGTAGGAATTCCAACTTCGTAATTAGATCTTTGTTGCGTCCTTCTGTGACTACTGCCTCACTACAGTTCGGACACCTCATGTGGATCGTCGGTGCCCCTTTGTCCATCACCCCCTTCCCTCTTACTCTTCCTCCCTGTCCTACCTTTTTTGTGGCATGAGGTCCCCCTTTCCTCGTACCCTTAACTGCGGTCTTGGTCTCTCTTGAATTATTGGTGTTCGTAAAGAGACCCTTTGCCTGTTGTGCTTTTTTTGAGCGGGTAACCACCTCCCCTCTAAGCTCTGGGGTGACTATTTTCACTATCTCCTGGCTTGCCGTTACGTCCTCCTCTACCCTTCGCCCTGAGAGGTCAGGTGTCAAGGAGATAGAATCCAGTGTCTCCCCCCTCATGTAAAGCCGTAATTAAATGATCTTGGTTATTGTTGACTCTCTCAGTATTAACTGGTAATGAGGCCTCCCCTACTGTTGGGAGGGGCGAGTGTATTATGGCCTCGGTGGTGACCCTATTTCCCCTAATACTTTTTCCTGGGACTAGCCCTGGGAGAGGGGATGGGTATGTGGCAATGGGGCCCATGGGCGATCTTTTTTGTTCAATCAGCTTCTCCAGAGAGAGCCTTTTTTCGGTTAATTGAATTTCATGATTTAAAAGAGACTCCGCCCTTACTATAAATGCATCTAAGGTCCCTCTTGCACCCCCCCCCCCACCATTCTATTTGTCTCTTTCCGGGTACTCATGTCACATTAAATTACAACAATTTGCAAAGGTGTGACGGTCAAGTGTTCACTAACGTTTCCTTTTTGCAAAGGAACAAAATTCAGTACTTTAAAATGGGGGGCGATACGCCAGAGTTCCTCGCGCCTTCCACTATACAGCCTCTTGATCGTTTATGAGGCTAGGTTAGTTTCCATACAGCCCCCACTGGTTCCAGGTCTCCTAGCTCCCTTTAGTTGTTCAAAGTTAATCGAGGCTCACACACTAGCAAAAAGTCAAAGGGGGTGGCCCAGCCCGGCCTAGCCCGGCCCCGCCCGGCCTCCTTCGACCCCTAACGGCCCCTAACGGCCCGCCTTTTGCCCGGGCTTCCCCACAGGTGCAGTCGATTCCCCGCCGGGCCTCCTGGGACCTGTAGTCCTTCTGGCTCTATAGCGGCAGTCTGATCCGTTCGTTACACCCCTGAAGCGGCTCAGGATGTTCTTTTCTCTGTAGCTTTCCAAGATTGCCTGCCGATGCTCTATTATGTTATAAACAACAAAACAAAAGTCCAGCAACCGGCGCGGACCTTGGCTGCCTCACCTCGGGTCACCACCAGCACAGCCGGGTCCACAGGCGTTTTCAGTTCTCCTCCCGCTCTCACTTGCAGTAGGCAGCTGTGGCTCGGCGCAGCCCAATACTGGAGCCCCTGCTCGGCATCGGGCGTCGGACCGGAGGGCAATTACTGGCCGTAGGTTTTCACCAGTCGCGGGTCAAAACTGCAGCCTGGTATTTTGCTGTTTGCTGTTTCTGTCACTACATCCAGATCTATCTGTGGACTGAGCCGGTGTCACGAGGACTCTTCCGGACATCGAGCCCGCGGTCGCAGGATGGAGCTCTCGCAGCTGCTAACGCTCACAAGGGAGGAGGTAAGGTTGGGAGGGGAACACGGTATTTTTAGTCAACACTGACTCTCCGAGGGCACCTCCTTTCATCCGGACAACTCGGTATATTTATTCAGCACCGCAACCTCCTAGGGCGCAGTGTTTGTTGCAGCAAAATAAAACAATTATGTGTCTGCAGTAGCGGTAGTAGCAGGCACTGATTCGCCGCGTTGGTTTCCCGATGTCCAGGCCCTCGATCAGCAAGCAGCAGGTGATATGACGTGGGGGGGCCCCCCTCTATATTAACCGCAATAGTGAGTGTGCAGCGGCCACCAATGCCAATATCAGAAAGAGAAGCTTTTCACTGCCGCACCGCGGCACTCACCACAGCCGTAGATTGTCCTCAGTGGGAAGTCAGCAGCGTTGGGAAACCGGGCCACAGTCCAGGATCGGGAGGCGGGTCTGGAGTGCGCTCTGCCAAAGCTGGGCCCGAGATCTATATTCAGTTGTCCCTGGCGTGGTCTCGCTTACTCAGGAAGGGGGGAGCACACCTCGTCTCACCAAATTCCATGATCTTTCCCCAGCGTGGGAGCAGCAGCGATAGCAGCGCGGGTCTCAGCGGTCGTCTAGGAGCAGGAGGCAGGTTCCGGAGGTCGCGGTAGACTAGTTTCACCGGGGCTCACTGTGTAATGCTGCGCAGCTGTAGTCGTGCGGGAAGCCTCTCACTCCCTCAGCGTGGAGAACGACTCCGGACTCCTTCACCTCAACTGTCTCCAGGCGGGGCCGCACAGTATTGTGTACTCAATGTGATACTCACATAAGAGTCCCGTACTGACCTAGAAATGTGACACATTATGCTTCCCAACTTTGTCAAAAACAAAAAATAAGTCAAAATAAACTGAGCATCCCAAGTGTAGTGAGGGTCACATTAAGTACAGGGAGCTTGTGTTGTATTGAGATGTTTGCCCACTTTTCTCTATTTTTCTCTCCCGCAGAAGGAGAGCAGAAGTGCCTAATGAGTGTACACTGAAGTTATGTATTTTTTAAATGTTCAAATATACTAGGGGCAGCACAGCTGGGGAAGTGGGATTAAGGGTCTAAACAATAATATTCATTACATTTCCTTCAGTTAGAGTACAGTGATTAGCAGTCACGTATTTTTAGGTCAGAGTTTTAACAATGCAGCTGTGAAGTAGACCTAATGTTATCATTATAACTGGAAGGGGTTAGTGTCCGGGCCATTTAACCATTTTGTTTCTTACTTTTTTGACCTGCCTCTTTCAGCTACTGGCTGTGACTTTGTGATTGACAATTGGATGTGCCTGATCCAGCGCATGCGCTGGTCTTGCCGAGACATTTAGGGGCCGATTCCAATCCCGGAAAAAGGCTGTACGAATCGTTGTACGGAGTGTTTTCTTCGTACGACCCGTACCCGGTAAACTTTCCGTACAACCTAGGAAGAACGATTCGTACAAAAGACTGTACGGATCAAACAAAACAATGATTCTGATCCGGAACAGCTTGTACGCGACGTCCGGACGCATTCAAGCAGCGGTTTCCGGCCCAGCAAGTACGATTCGTCCCTACGTCACTCCGTACGGCTCTTTTTTTACGGGAGCCAAACACAGCCGAAAACCAGAGTCCGACGCAAACCCCATCGTACGTGTCATCCCGGTCCTTCGACCTGGTGCACCGGACCCGATACACACGCCGCAGAAGGTGAGCACAACACCCAGGGGCCAGGGGGGGTGAGGGGCAGGAAACATACCCCATAGCCAAAGCCAAACCTATAATATGGAGCCCATACATTACCACCAGGGTCTGGTCACTGGGGGGCCGTGGACAGCAACCCCTGCGTACCGCTACAACGGAAGTGGACGTGTACGGTGCGTTGCACACGTACCCCTACGGCACAAGTCGAACAGTGATACGGACCGTACACACACAATGTATGCGTGGGTACGGTGCGTTGCACACATACCCCTACAGCACCAGTAGAACAGTGATACGGACCGTACACACGCAATGAATGCGTGGGTACGGTGCGTTGCACTCGTACTCCTACGGCACCAGTAGAACAGTGATACGGACCGTACGCATGCAATTAATGCGTGGGTACGGTGCCTTGCACACGTACTCCTACGGCACCAGTAGAACAGTGATACGGACCGTACACATGCAATGAATGCGTGGGTACGGTGCGTTGCACACGTACTCCTACGGCACCAGTAGAACAGTGATACGGACCGTACACACGTAATGAATGCGTGGGTACGGTGCGTTGCACACGTACTCCTACGGCACCAGTACATTTGGGATACGAGGCGTACACACGCTAGGAATGTGGGCTTACAGACTGGCCCTGCATGTTACCTTCATATTGGTAGGTCAAGGCCAGCAGTGTACTGCTCCAAGGGGGTGGGTGGGTGCAGAGGATTCCCAGCAGTGGCCAGCCATATGGGGGTGGGTGCACAGGACTCCCAGCAGTGGTCAGCCATATGGGGGTGGCTGCAGATCAATACCAGCAGTGGCCTGCAATATGAGGGGTGTGTGCAGATGAATACCAGCAGTGTCCAGACATATGGGGGTGGGTGCACAGGACTCCCAGCAGTGTACAGAGACATGGGGGTGGGTGCAGAGGACTCCCAGCAGTGGACAGACATATGGGGGTGGGTGCACAGGACTCCCAGCAGTGGCCAGCCATATGGGGGTGGCTGCAGATCAATACCAGCAGTGGCCTGCAATATGAGGGGTGTGTGCAGATGAATACCAGCAGTGTCCAGACATATGGGGGTGGGTGCACAAGACTCCCAGCAGTGGACAGAGACATGGGGGTGGGTGCAGAGGACTCCCAGCAGTGTCCAGACATATGGGGGTGGGTGCACAGGACTCCCAGCAGTGGCCAGTCATATGGGGGTGGTTGCAGATCAATACCAGCAGTGGCCTGCAATATGAGGGGGTGTGCAGATGAATACCAGCAGTGTCCAGACATATGGGGGTGGGTGCACAGGACTCCCAGCAGTGGACAGAGACATGGGGGTGGGTTCACAGGACTCCCAGCAGTGGAAAGAGATATGGGGGTGGCTGCAGAGGACTCCCAGCAGTGGACAGAGACATGGGAGTGGGTGCACAGAAATCCCAGCAGTGGACAGAGATATGGGGGGTGGGTGTACATCATTATCAGATGACCACACCTACATGGTGGTATGAACGCATCCCTAACTTTGGACTATGATGATAGTGCTATAACAACACATCACTGACAGCAGTGTCCCACTCCCAGGAGGATGGATGTATTTCACACACTGCATGACACACCACATGTGGGTGTGAGGACATATAACACATGCATACCCACCCATGGCGGATGCAACACAATACACACCCTGATATCATGCCACAAGACTGTATAGTCATGTAACTGCCTACAAAACTAAGATAGCCAAAGGGAACACACACTGTCACGCACATCCCAGGACTGATAGGAATGTCCAGGTGCTGGTCCAGCCACCAAGATTTTGTCTCTCATGGAAGGAATAGGGTGGAAGTCCCCTAGATACAATGCCCACAATTGTGAGTCAGGTGCCCAAATACCCTGCATAACAAGTACCATTTGTGTGGTAGGCCGTGATTACACACATGCATAGTGCTGAAAAGGGGGAATTTGTCCCTGAAGGCATTCCTACATACTCAAAACACAAGTACAGTGACTAGCAAGGATGGCACAGACGATTCAGCAGGAGACATCGGTGAGCAGGCATGGCCATTGTTGAAGGGATCCGTCACCAACAAAGGAAATGTTGATACAGGTCAGCACAACAATTGTGCAACTGTTTGCAGGGAAGATGTCAGGTGCCACAGAGGAAGGAACACTCCTTGGGACAATGTCGCAAAACAAAATGAACACACACTACCAATGATTCTTTGCAGAGACATTGTGATGGCACACAGATACCATGGTCCACCTCATGACCATCATACAAACACTTTTCTCAGAACCCTAACACATTACCAGAACACCATCTCCAGGAGCCTCAGCACCAACATCAAGTACCTGAAATGCAATAGTGTTGAAAGTAAAATAAAAGGCTTTATTCAGCACCAAAAAAAAAAGAAAATGAAAAATAGACTATGTAAAGAGGCCAATGGCCAGTCCATATTTCAAGTCCAAGGGGGGACGTAGGGGACCGCGTCTACCCTTAGCTTGCCTGCACAAAGAAACCTCATGGTTTGTCGACCGGGGGGGGCATCATCTGTGGCAGTACCAGGCACTGCAGGGACAGGAGGGGGAAGGGTAGGGGTGGCGGGTGCAGGGGTGGATGTCTCCACCACAGGGGGTGGGGCAGCGCCGAAGGCGGAGGTGAGCTCGGCACTGCACACTGCTGCTAGGACGTCCAGCCTAACCCCTGCACCAGAGGATTCTCCAGGGTCAACGGAGGGTGTGGTGGGTGAGGGATGGGTGCAGCGCTCTTGGGGGAGGGGGTCGACATGGTGGGGGACTCAACTCCCATGCCTGGGGACTTCCTCGCCCGCTTGTGGGGTGGTCGCTCAGTGGGGGCGAGGTCCAGCTCACCCATAAAGATCTTCTTGGGTGAGCGTTTGGCAGGGGAGCCAAGGGGAGTGGTTTTGAAGGGACAGGGTTGTGAGGACTGCGGACTGCGACTGTGGCTGTGGCTGCGTGTATATTGTCTGTCCCCAGACCCTGTGGGTGTGCCTACATCCCCCTGAGTGTGCGTGCCAGGAGCTGTGCGCTTTGCCTTACTTGGGGGTGTGCTGGCTGTGTCTGGTGGGGTACGTGCCCGTGACTGTCTGGGTGTGCGTTGGACAGGCATGAGAGAGGGAAGTGTGGATGGGTCTGGGGTAGGGGGGGTACGGAGCGCTGCAGGAGAGTAACTGCTGCCGTCAGGGAAGAGTCCATGGACCGCAGAATCCTGCGTTGGTCAGACATTGTTGCTGACATGCCCTCCATGAACGACACCATCTGTGTGAGCAGTTTAGTGTGTCCATGGAGGACATTCAGCACCGATGCCTGCCCAACCTGCAACTGCCGCAGTATGTCCACAGACTCTTCACTGAGGGCAGCAGGGGTGACAGGGGCAGGGGGTGCGGTGCCTGGGCCGAAGGAGACATGTTGGGCCTCTGCACGGACAGAAGGGACGGGAGCAACTGGGAAGGCGGAGATGGTTACTGAGGAGGCGGGGACAGATGTGGGGATGCTGCCAGGTGGTGTTGCAGCCTCCGCCTCCTCCAGGAGGTCAGCATCGGACCCGTCGGCGTCATAGCTGGTATCGTGTCCAGACAGGTCCTCTGACTGACTCCCCTCGCCCTCCGTGCCACTGGCTCCTCCTGACTCTACAGCACTGGTGGCACTCTCGCTGGGTCCCTCCTCCAGGTCTGTGCAGGTCTCTCCCTCTGTTGCGGATGATGATGCTGTGGGCAAGGAGAAGAAACAGAAATGCATCAGTCACCTGTATACATCTGACACATGAGCACAAAAACAATTGGTCACAGTGCATATCAGGCAATGCATCATAAGTAACAGCTAGATTACTCCGCACATATGTAAGCCCTGTGCTGCCCAGTTGGTAGACCCACTATGCCACTTGGACACAAGGAAAAAAAGAACACACCAGGCCACAACTTGAATGGGAAATACACTGAGAAGCTAGTGTCTGTGAACCGGTGAGCACAGCAATACAATGAAGTCAGGCCACCTCTTGTTTACCCTGAAAGAAACAGTAGTGGTGCACCCAACGTAAACTAACACACCTCAATACTCAAGGTGTCACCACACTCAGAGACCTGTAAGTACTTTAGAACACAAAACGAAAAAATGTTGGTACCTTGGGACTCACAATACTTAACACAATCGACATGTTTTGAATGTGCCAATTCATCATTTCGTGAAAAGAACACTCATGTGCCTACATGAAATATGTCTCACAAGGCAGTGCACACAAAACTACATTTACACTGTCATTGAAGAAGCTGGCATCTTTTCTAAGAAGCCACTGTTAATGGTGTTGCAGAAAGTACATATACATGAGCCCACGGAGGTCTTGATGTCTTGAGACTTGTTAGTTTGTCTCACCAACAACAAAGGAGTCTCACAAAATCAAGACCACTGTGAGAACATGTATATGGAGAATCTTCAACACCATTTAATTCTAACAGTGGCTTCTTTGCAAAGGTGCCAGCGTGTTCCATGAAAGTGGAAATGTCGTTTGGTGTGCACTTCCTTGGGAGACATCTTTCATGCAGGCACATCAGTGTTCTTAACACAAATCATCACATTACCACATTTAAAACATGAAGAAGTGTTGACAAGTGCTGTGAGTGCTAAGGTACAATTTTTTTAGAGTAACAACTTGAATTATGTCAGTTGTCACATGGCCATCCATCACCTGATTACACAGTTGGCTACACATATGACCTACTGCCTGTCATCTGGAGTGGCACCAATGTCCACACCAGGACAATGCATAAGCTACTGGGCCTGCAATTGGGTTGTAAAAAAGCATAGCTGTTGTGTGGAGACACCCTCATGGAAAGCCAGAATGTTCACACAGATGTCAGCACACAAAGTCCAAACTGTGTTGCATCTGAACCACACAAAGGTGCCAAAAATGTATGAGCAGGAATCATGTTATGAAAAAAATGACACAGGCTGAAAAGCACGAACATTAAGCACAGGCAACCATCACAGGGGCACTGCATGGTGATTCTTTGTACAGCCAATTCTCACACACAGGTCAGACCTGGCAAGGAAAAATCAGGGTCGCCCATGTAGGCCTCTCCCGCACAACCACCCATACCTGAGTCAGTGTGATTGATACAGATCAAGAAGTGACACTGCTGGAGCGAGGTTTTCCCTAAGAATCGTATACCTCCTCCATTTTATCATTTAGAATTAAAATGAATAACTGAGTAATATTAATAGTATTAATGGTTTGCTGTGTGTTTAATTAATCAACATTACTAATTAACACGTGGGAATCGCATTTGCATGGCCTGATTGATACGTAAACTAATTTCGTACGCATACTAATGTCAGATATTTAGAATTTGCATGTTATATGTTGCTTTTGAGATGTGATTTGTGAATCGTGCTTTAAATTGCGAGTATAAACCGCAATGCGTGTTGCTTTGCTAGATAAATACACACACATTGAGGGTTTAGTGAGGGAATAACATTTTAATAGTAATTTCAAAGTATTAATTAAGTTTTGTGTCTCTTTGCTTAAGTTGACCTTTCTGGAGTGGCCACAAAATGGCTGCCATCCCTATTTTGACGGACAGACGAGATACAGAAGTCACTGAGTGAAGTGCGCCTGCGCTAAAAGATGAGCAACAATAACCTCGTCCTGACCCCAGGCAGACTGTACTCGTGAAGGACGCACCGGGAGGAGTGCCAAGCCTCAAACAATAAACTTCCTTAAACCATGAACTGTTATAATTGATGACACTATGAACACAAACCCGCATGGGAATAAACATGCCCTGGATGGACTAGAAACTGTTACCATTTTATTAATAAATTGAGAACTACATCTAATGCAACATTTAATGTATGGGAATCAGGAAGAATGATTCTGGTTCAACCAATTGAATTTGTTCTAAAACATGTATTGAAACATTTGTTATCGAAATTTTACTATAAAAGTAGACTAGAGAGGGTAGCCAGAACACACCTTCACTTTACCAGGTTGCCCGACGTTATGCTGACGGAGAGGATGGTGATACTTCTGGACAGCTGCTTGCCAGAGACTCTGATGGACTGATCAGATGCCCAATTAACTTACAAACTGATTCTTTGATTTATGGGCATAGAGACGAAAAATCTGAATTTGACATAGAGGACGCCATTTAGCCAGATTAGGTAAATATGCGAACCAAAATATTGAATGCTATATGATTTCCTTAGGCTTTAATTAGATAAACATATTATTTCATTTAAAGAACTGTGTCGGGTTATTATTTGGAGTATTTGATGTATATTGTTTAAGAATAAGATGTCGTTTTTCCCCGCAACTAGCTGATCCATGGCCAATAGCATGGGAGGAACTGCTAGGTTATAAAGGTATTAAGACCCTGGGGAGGTTGGGAGGAATAGGTGAACTTGTTGTTACTCATCAGGTGATTGGTGCAATCTTCCTCCCATTTCGAGCGCATGGAATAGAGAAAGGACTCCCCTCTCTCTCGGACCATGGATCTGAAAGTAGAATGAATGAATGGTGTTATGGGCCCCACCAGTGAATGAGTGAATGAAATTTGGTCGTTGAAGAAGATCTGTGGTCTGGTCTGTAGCGAGGGGATTTGTGGTATTCAGCGCTGGAGCAGTTTTTCTGTTAGCAGAATGATGGTTAGCTATTGTTTTGGGTTTAGCGACGATTGCTTGTAAATAGCTTATTGATTATTGATTGGTATTGGTTTATGTACTAACACTGTATGTTGAGTCGCGTCGAGTTATATGTTGTTTGCACGACTTCTGGGATGTAGGAAGTCGGAAGTTTTAACAGTTCCGTAGTAGAGCAGAGGTAGATGCTGCTCTCGGGAAAGACGGGATTGTTGTAGCCCTGTAGGTACACAGGGGAAACGTGTGACAAGTGAAGTTGCACGGCGCATTGTCTGGGTTCGATTTGGTGACATCGTTGTGTGTTGCCATTAGAGATATTTTCTGTGTGAGAGAAGTGTGTATGATAGCGAAGGTTGCCTGTGAAATTTTGGTCTTTAAGTACCAGGAAACCAATTGGCATACCGATAACGCTTATCACTGAGAAGGTAGCAGGTGTTCTCTGAGCTTGTTAGAAGGACAAAGTAGAGGGAAGCGCTGCTTTGTTAACGAGTGTCATAATTCTGTAGTAGGACAGACTGTTCGCTGTTCTCGGGAAAGACAGGATTCTGTGCGTATGTACTGCATTTTCATGTATGAACGAGTGTGAATGGAAAGGCATTTGGGTTGATTGCGAAACTCTAGGTTATTTCTAAAATACCAGAGAAACAATTAGCTAATGCTTGCTAGAAGGGTGAAGTAGAGGGATGTGCTGCTTTATCAACGGAAGTAACAATTCCGTAGTAGGGCAGAGGTAAGCGCTGCTCTCGGGACAGACGGAATATTTGTGAGAAAGGTCCTTTGCTGTTCTTTGGTTAGCGAAGCAGACAATGGAGATGTTTTAGCGTTGTTACTAATCGAATCGTAAAAGTTACAGTAAGAGTTCACGGAGCGGTCTTGTAAAGGAGGGGTAGACGGGAGCAGAGCAGAGCGAGCTGCCGCAGCGGCTGCAGACGTCAGAACGACCGCGCTGGGATTGGACAGTCGATTGGAGGCGTAAAACGTTCCGGATTGGTGCGCTAGTGTAAAGCCGCGCTAGGAGTGGAAGAATATAGTGTGACGTAAACGCTCCCTGATTGGTGCGTTAGTGCGAGTCGCGCTGAGATTGGAGGATTGTGAAAGTGACGTAGACATTCCTGATTGGTGCGTTAGTAAGAATCGCGCTGTGAGTGGACAGAATAACTGTACCATTGTAAGGAGACTAAACGGTACACGGAAAACGAGAAAATGTATTACCAACCACCAGAAAAGAAGAAATCGTGGTTTGGGAAAATTAAAAGATGGTTCAAGAAAGATAAAGTAGTTGAGACTAGGGAAGGACAGTTACTTCCTCCACCAAAAACACCCGCATCTACAATGATTGCAAAATACGGGTATCATACTTGTATTTGGTTAGATAATTGGGTAAAATACACCAAGGATGATGGAGTCCTGGCGTTTCCAGAACATGGTTCCTTTAATTTGGCTGTTTTGAGAAATCTCCGAGACAAAATGATGAACTTAGAACCAAGACCTAGACCGACACAGTTTGAGGCATTGACAGAATGGGAAGACGAAATGCATGAACGAGAGAAACAGAGACGTGGTAGGGGTTATCGATACATGTTTGGTAAATCATACGGACATGAGACACATGAAGACAGGATGAAAAGGTGGTGGAATGCAAGTATGACTGATGGTATGTATCCTGTGAGAATGATAGGAGAGAATGAAGGAAGAAAATGCACTGAGAAAAGGCAGAATATGGATTCGAGTGGGTATGAAGTGAATGAAACAGAAGATGATGTTCTTGATGAAGTGTTTTACAAAAACCCACCACCGTATCGACCAGAACCAGAAGCATTGTCACCCAGTGCCCCAATGAGAGAAACATTACGAATAATTAAAACAGAGACCATGTCACCAGAACTAGGGAAAAGTAACTCTGCAAGAGAGATAGAAAAACAGACAGGAAGTAGGGTAAATGATGAAAATTCAGTAGAACTGGCCAAAACTACCCTAGAATTAACTGAGAAAATAAGAGAATTGACCAAGAATCTAGAAGCTGTAACAGTTCCAGTAACGATAGTCCCAGTAATGCCCATATTTGAGAAACAAAAAGATACTGAACATTGTTTAACAGTGCCGTACAGAAGCCAAAATACAATTGAAAATACTGAACGGAGTCAAATTGACAATCCGTGGGGACCGACAATAAATATGTTTGAACCGAATGTTTCAAATAATCCATTTGTAAATCAGATTTACGCTGGAAAGAGCAGAATGACAATGGAAACATTATTAGAACCACAAAAGGCCCCAGAACAAATTAATGTAAACAATCCAGTAGGACCTTCCGTAGATGAATTAAGCGAATGGCTCAGAGAGTTACAGAAAAAGGATCAAGAATCCCAGTCAACAGATGTGGCAAAATTACGAATGGTATTAGAAGAATTAATAGTAGGAACTATCCCTACTGAAAAATTGAAAAACTACCAGGATGAGGAATTGTTGTTCCTCTGCAAGAGTGCAACCTGGAGAGCGAAAAACCTGTATGAAAGATTAGAGGAAATTGCAAATTAAATGGGAATAGATTTTGACAGAGTAAAAGCACTGTAAAAATCCTATTGAGTTGATTTCACTGAGAAGGATATAGAGAACATGAATACCACAGGAAGGATAGGTAAAATTAAGGACATAATTGGTTTGTTGAGAAAATGGGGAGATGTTGACAGATGGAGAAGTAAGTGGTGTAGAAGACGTGATAATATCACAGAAAAGACAGTTGCAGCATTTCCCGTTAGAGAGAAAGAAAAGGTAACAACAGAATACCCCATGAGAGAGATTCCAGGGGGAGGGTATGTACATGTTCCATGGACAAGACAGGACATTTTGTCTTTCACAAATGATTTCCCTCGACTACGCAAAAAGCCCGTCGAGTGGTACCGCAGATAGACAGATTTGTAAAATTGTCAAAGGTATTATGGATAGATTTGAATAGTCTATTCAATATAATAGTACCAGCAGATTTGTGGACAGAGTGCAAGCTGATGATAAATTGGCCCACTTAAGAGTATCCCAGGGACCATAAGACGGAAGCTCCCGACCCAGAGGTAATGAAGAAATACGAGCAGGTTATGGCATTTCTGAAAAATAAGGTAGCCCCTAAAGAGACTGATTGGGTGAAAATTTACAGAACCAAGCAGGAAAGCAAGGAGTCAGTACATGCATATTATGAGAGACTAATTCAGGCTTTTAAACAGTTCAGTGGAGATGAGAACCTGAGTGATAAAGATTTGAGTCATTTCGTATACAGGTTTGTATGTGGTTTACGCCCAGAAATTGGTGATATGATAAAGCAGCATACAGTTGATTTGCAGAATAAGAAAATAGATGAAGTTTTGAGACATGCAAAATATTTTAGCGATGAGATTGAGGCAAAACAGCGAAAGCTGAAAGAAAAGGCAATGTGGGCACAGGTAAAGGTAGCCGAACGACAGGAAGCTCAGTTGGTAGAACAAGCGAAAAATCCAGGAGTAAGACCAAGATTTGGTACAGGGAAAGGGAAAGGTAATATAGAGGAAGCCAAAAAGAAATTCCCATGTCACAATTGCGGTGAGTTAGGGCATTGGCAATCCGAGTGTAAGAACCATCCAAATACTAATATTGAAAATCGATCGTTGAATCCACAGGTGCGGAAAGAGGTGGGTGGTCAACTGCAGCAACAACAGCAGGTGGTTACTTCCCAGAATCAGGTGCCAAAACCACCTTTTCCACAGAACAGAAACTCACAGAAGTATAGTAAGGAATCGGGATTCTACAACGAAGAACAGGTAAATAAACCATCACGCGCTCGCACTGTTTCGCAGTATTGGCTGCAACATGATGAGAGTGATTCAGAAATGGATTATTGACGGTGCCGAAGGGAGGAAGAAGAGTGTGTACTTGGCGCAACTCTAGAGGTAGACCAGACAGGACCATTTGTAGATGGGAAGATTAATGATGATAACATGATTTTCCTAGTGGACACTGGTGCTACTCGATCTACTGTTAGATCAGCAGATGTCAAGAATCTTCCTCTTTCGGATGAAACAATCCAAGTAGTTGGTGTATCTAACCAACAGTTAAAAACATACCTTACAGAACCCGTAACGGTTAGTATAGGGACATTTTCTGAAATGCACCGATTTGTGGTGTGTGACACCAGTTCTGTGAATTTGCTAGGTAGGGACCTGCTGTGCAAGATGAACTGCACTATATTTTGTACTCCAGATGGAATAGCTTTTGAAACACCAGATGAGGATGTATTGTACAAAATGACCATAGCTAACAGAGAATGTGAAACTATTGGAACATATGCAATATTTAATCCAGATGAACTGCCCAGAGAATTGAAACTGTCTGTAAAAGCAGAGGTTTGGGATTTCACCGGAGAAGATGTAGGGCTAATGAGAAATGTAGACCCAGTAAAAATTACTGTCAAAGATGGAGTTAGTTATCCAAACATTCCTCAGTATAGATTGACACCTGAAATAATTGAAGGAGTAACTCCAATAATTGAGAAAATGATCAAGCAAGGAATTCTGAGAGAAATATTGAGTAGTCCATGTAACTCACCCATAATAGGCCTGAAAAAGCCAAATGGAAAATTCAGAATAGTGCAAGACCTGAGAAAGGTAAACAAAATCGTTGTACCATGCTGTCCCATCGTGCCAAATCCATCAGTAATTTTGTATCAGATTCCCCATGATGCAGAATGGTATACAGTAATTGATTTGTGCCATGCGTTCTTTTCTATTCCATTGCATCACGACAGTCAGCAAATTTTTTCATTTCGGTTTGGAGACCGTATTTTGGCATGGTGCCGAATCCCACAGGGGTATACAGAAAGCCCCTCAATATTTAATCAATTGTTGAAAAAGTCATTGGAAAGTCTGCAAATGCCTGAGAGTTCAGTACTAGTGCAGTACATCGATGACCTCCTTGTGGCGTCGAAAACTCGTGAAGCTTGTGAAGTAGACACTATAGCTTTACTAAATCACCTGGCAGATGGAGGACTAAAAGTGTCCCCAGCCAAATTGCAGTATTGTAAGAAGGAAGTACAGTATTTGGGACATAACATTGAAAAAGGATTGAGGAAAATAACAAAAGACAGAATCAGAATCATAAAAGGAATGAGAGCCCCCATGACTCAAAGAGAAGTGAGAATGCTTCTGGGAATGGTAGGGTACTGCCGCCAGTGGATCAGCAACTTTTTGCTGATTGCAAAACCTCTGGTACGGCTAACAAGGAGTGATGTAAAAGATCCCCTTGAATTGAACAAGGAATAATTGGCAGCATTCAAACGATTGAAAGATGGATTGTGTGAAGCCCCAGCATTGGGTATGCCTGATTATGAAAAAGAATTTGAGTTATATTGCAGTGAAAGAAATGGATGTGCACTTTCTGTGTTAATCCAGAAGCATGGAAGATTGAGGAGACCGATTGCATATTACTCATCGATGCTTGATCCAGTAGCTGTAGGCTTACCGGGTTGTCTGAAAGCAGTAGCAGCAACGTGTCGAAGTTTGGAGCAAAGTGAAGGAATCGTGATGGGATATCCTTTGAAAGTGTTTGTACCTCATGATGTGGCGATTCTTTTAACAAGGAGTCGTACTCAGTATATGACACATAGTCGGCTGACTAAGTATGAGAAAGTCATATTAGGTGCAACGAATGTGAGCCTTGCAAGATGTGTGAATGTGAATCCAGCAACGTTGTTACCAGATGGTGAGAATATGGAAGTGAGAGATGAAGCAGATCATGATTGTTTGGATGTGCTTGAGTATTGTACGAAACCACGACCAGACATAAAAGATGTACCTTTGGCAGAAAATGATTATGTAATGTTTGTTGATGGGTCATGTTTGAGAACAGAAGAAGGAGTGTTGAGTGCAGCATATGCAGTGTGTATGGTTTCAACAGTGATAGAAGCATCCTATTTAAAAGGAGTGAAATCTGCCCAAGTAGCAGAGTTAGTGGCTCTGACTCGAGCATGCAAAATTGGGAAAGGTGTGAGAGTGACTGTGATAACTGACAGCCAGTATGGCTTCGGAGTTGTCCACGATTTTGGCCAGTTGTGGCTACAAAGAGGTTTCCTAACCTCAAGTGGAACTCCTATAAAGAATGCTGAAGTGGTTGGAAAGTTGATTGAGGCGATACAGCTGCCTAAACAATTGGCTGTGGTGAAATGTGCTGCCCATAACCAAGGGGAGGATCATGTTACTGTTGGCAACCGTTATGCCAATGGCATGGCACAGTACTGTGCCAGAAATCATTATTCAGTCAATCGGGCAAAGGAGAAAGAAATGACTTCCTATTCCTTAATGTTTACTAACCTTGTAGGGACATGGGAAGAAGTGAGGCAATTGCAGGAGGAAGCAGGAGATGAGGAAACAAGGCAGTGGGTAAAAGCAGGATGTGCACCAAGGGAAAAGGATCATGTGTAGGTCTATCGAGATGGACAACCAGTCATGCCTGGTAGCATGTTGTCTACCATGGCACGGATGTATCATGGCCAGGGACATATAGGGAGAGATGCTATGATCAGGTCGTTTAAGCAGACCTGGTACAACCCAAAATTCAGAATTATATCAGAGAGCCTATGTCAGAGATGTTTAATTTGTCAGCAGTACAATCCTGGGAGAAAGACAGTGGTGAGCCTAGGAACTATTGGCCGAGAAGGAGGGCCTTTTACCAGAATGCAGATAGATTTCATTGAGATGCCAACATGTAACAGATTGAGGTACGTTCTGGTCATAGTCTGCCTATTCTCCAGGTGGGTAGAAGCATACCCAACAAGGAGAAATGATGGATTGACAGTAGCCAAGCTGCTTTTGAGAGAATTCATCCCCAGGTTGGGGTTCCCAGTGACCCTTGAATCAGACAGAGGAGGGCATTTCTATAATGAGATTGTGAAATTGGTCAGTGAAGCATTAATGTACAACAGAAACTACACTGTGCCTACCGACCAGAGGCTTCTGGTGTGGTTGAGCAAATGAATGGTACAATCAAGAACAGAATTGGGAAAATGTGTTTAGCCACAGGAATGAAATGGCCTGATGTCTTGCCTCTAGTTTTGATGACCTTACGTGCAACCCCAAATAGAACTACAGGGTTAAGTCCTCATGAAATAATCATGGGACGTGTGATGAGGCATGCTTACATACCAGTCAACAAGCTGATGACAATTTCTGATGACATGGTGTTGGAGTACTGTAAAGGCCTGGCTGACGCTGTTCATTCTGTGTTTCATCAGGTTGGAGCGGATGCCACCACCCTTGAAAAGAAGCAAGCCCATGATCTAAGCCCAGGAGATTGGGTGAGGATAAAGGTCCACAGAAGAAGAAACTGTTTGGTTCCCAGGTGGGGAAAACCAAGACAAGTCATTCTGACCACGACAACAGCTGTGAAGTGTGCTGGACAGAAAAACTGGATCCATGCCAGCCATACCTTGAGAATACAAAATCCAGTGGATTGCAAGGAGAAAGAGTACTATGACGAATCAGAGTCAAGTACTGAATCAGATCACGAAGAACCAAAAACACGTGAAGATCCTGAAAGGGGGGAAAACGAACCAAAGCAGATTCTGGTCCCCAGAAGTGTCTCTCTGAGAAGAAGATTGCAGATTTCTGGCAGCTCAGATTCTGAAGACGAGCAGAGAAAGAAAGGTCCCAGTAAAGAACCTAAAAAGAAGGAAGGAAAAGACAAAGAAGCAGTAAAAGAAAGTCAAAAAGAACAAATCCCAGATGAAAATTTGAGAGAAATTCCACCTGAGTTGATAGATTTGAACGAAGAAGGGACAGTTACAGAGAGAGTGGGACTGATTGCGGAAGACCCCCGAGGAGGTGTAGGGAACTGCAACATCCAGCTAGGTGAAGGGACAAGTAGTCAGCAGGAAGATTGCGTGCCGGAGATCCGAGGAGGGAAAGAAGTAGGGAAATCAGAAACTGGTGAAAAGGAAAAGCAAGTTGGGACAGAATCAGAAGAGAGTGGGAACGAAATACCTGAAGGTCGAGTTCTGAGAAAGAGAGCTTGGAGAGAAGAAAAGAATGAAAAGAATGTCAAAGAAAGTAAATTGAGAAGAACAGTAAAACCAGAACTTTGGCCGAACAAAATAAAAAGACTAAGATATCGACTGTCTCGAGTAAAATCACCAAGAGCTGAACAGGTGAATGAAGTCACGAGTCAGGAAGAATCAAAGGAAAAAGAAACAGTTGTAACAAAAGAATCCGGAAGAACAAGAAAACCTAACCAGAAGTATAAGTAGCCGGAATGGACGTATGTGGCCCTGCCTGAAGAATCCCAAGAGGCAGATAGTCAAGGAAATCCAGAGGAGACTTTACTGAAAGTGGTTAAAGAAGAAGAAGAATCAGAAATCCTGAGAGTTCTCTTGTCCGACATTGGAGAAGAAGAAGCGGAGATCCAGGAAATTCTGTATCCTGATTGGGTGAAGGAGGCAAAGGACGATGAGATGCCAAACTGAATAATCAAAGAAGCTGTTGATGTGGAGAACGATAATAAAAGAGAAGAAGTAGAAAACTAATAGAACCAAGTAGAAGCTTAGAAGCTTTGGGGTAGAAACTGGTCACAAAATAGAAGAGGCTAAGTCAAAAGACACGGTCTATTTAGTAAAATGGCTAACACGGATGGTAGTAAAAGTAGATGTACATTCATGAAAAGATGGTGTAAAACATGTTGCTGTTGTACAGGATTATTAATGCTTATATGGAGCATCCTGGCTCTTGTAATATCATTTAAAGTCACAATAGATACAATAGAAGGAAATGGTCAAAACAAAACTAATATAGGTAAAATTTCAAAGGTAGTACCAACTGTAGAA
This sequence comes from Triturus cristatus, assembly GCF_964204655.1. Lineage (NCBI taxonomy): Eukaryota > Metazoa > Chordata > Amphibia > Caudata > Salamandridae > Triturus > Triturus cristatus. Next base: position 301,754,270 of record NC_140579.1, on the reverse strand, counting down.
ACAAACATTCATTTGCATAAAGATAGGTCAATTAACGATTTCTCTAATAATGTATTTTCAAAATTATTGTATGAATATGTAAAGACTATGGATGTAAGGGACTGCTACGTCTGCATGCAGTTACCTGCTTCTGTGGCAGAGGGAGTGACTTATCATCACCTTCCAGCTACTTATGGAATAACATGTAGTGTGATAGCTAGCTTATTTTATGAGATAGGGACATTAGAGTATTATTTTTCAGATGTAGATAACATTTTTGCATTAGTGCCTGCTAATAATAAGTTAAATAAGGTAAGACCTGCAAAGGTTTTAGGTGAATTTTTCTTAGAGACTAGTGAACTAACATTAGAAGCTGTGTTTAAATATAATTTGACATACAGTTTGCGGAAAGACGAAAATACATTTTTGAATATGGTTGAGGAAAGAAGGCATAAGATGCACAAAAAGGCATCAGAAGGAAAGGTTGAGAAAACAGCTTGGGACATAGAAATGGAGAAACACCTGACAAAAGGAGAGTCAACACCAACAATAGCTTTAGATAGGCCTCAGAAAGGAAAACTTTGTATAAGAAGGAATCAAACTGCATATGATAACCTGTTTGTAGGTAATAGTGAGTGCCATGATACATACCGAATCATGGGTGGATGGGGATTCAAAGGTGGAAGAGATCCAGTATTCCCTGGAATATATTTTATCTGTGGGAACAGGGCATATTATCATTTGCCAGACCATTGGTATGGCACATGGTATGTAGGCCTGGTATTTCCAAAAATCTTTCACATGGACAGAGAAGAAGGTGTAAATAGTTTAAATAGTCATTTAGTGCGTAGAAATAGAGAATCTTGGGCAGAAATTGAGGGTGATATCTTTTGTGCATTGATACCGGCAACGGGAATAACTGTGAATGCAAATACAATTAGAAGATTATCTACAGTAGTGGATCGCTTGTCAACAAGCACTGCTCATGGATTCTTATTGGTTAATACTGAAATGGTTGCCACGCGTGCTATGGTAATGCAAAATCGACTTGCTCTTGACATTCTTTTGGCAAAAGAGGGTGGAGTCTGTGGAATGCTGAAAGTTCAACATTGTTGCACTTACATTCCAGACGAAAGTAAAGATCTAAAAGTTTACATTAAAAATATTACTGAATTGCACGATGAACTTGTAACACTGGAGGTTGAAGATGTATGGACAAGAATGGGAAAGAATCTAGCTGCTATTAAAAATTTCTTAGCTAAAATTGGTAGTACTGTTATAGGTAAAATTCTGTTTCCATTAACATGTGTGATAGTTGCAGTATTAGTGATAAGATTAGGATGTATGTGTTGCAGGAAAAAGAAAACAATAATAAAATAAAAAGAGATAAACTTAAGAGAAAAGGAAAAGATCCAGAAAAGGATTTTGAAGAGATAGCCTTAGATGAGTGGAAATACAATATGTATAAGAAAGCAAAAAGAGATGAATATGAAGAAACTGAATTTTGAGCTATGAGTAAGAAGTCATTTCAAATTTCCGTAAAAGGGTACTAAATTTGGGTGTTTTGTGGTGATAAAATCACCAAAGGGGGGATTGCTGGAGCGAGGTTTCCCTAAGAATTGTATACCTCCTCCATTTTATCATTTAGAATTAAAATGAATAACTGAGTAATATTAATAATATTAATGGTTTGCTGTGTGTTTAATTAATCAACATTACTAATTAGAAAATACACGTGGGAATCGCATTTGCATGGCCTGATTGATACATAAACTAATTTTGTACGCATACTAATGTCAGATATTTAGAATTTGCATGTTATATGTTGCTTTTGTGATGTGATTTGTGAATCGTGCTTTAAATTGTGAGTATAAACCGCAATGCGTGTTGCTTTGCTAGATAAATACACACACATCGAGGGTTTAGTGAGGGAATAACATTTTAATAGTCATTTCAAAGTATTAATTACGTTTTGTGTCTCGTTGCTTAAGTTGACCTTTCTGGAGTGGCTACAAAATGGCTGCCATCCCTATTTTGACGGACAGACGAGATACAGAAGTCACTGAGTGAAGTGCGCCTGCGCTAAAAGATGAGCAACAATAACCTCGTCCTGACCCCAGGCAGAGTGTACTCGTGAAGGACGCACCGGGAGGAGTGCCAAGCCTCAAACAATGAACTTCCTTAAACCATGAACTGTTATAATTGATGACACTATGAACACAAACCCGCATGGGAATAAAAATGCCCTGGATGGACTAGAAACTGTTACCATTTTATTAATAAATTGAGAACTACATCTAATGCAACATTTAATGTGTGGGAATCAGGAAGAATGATTCTGGTTCAACCAATTGAATTTGTTCTAAAACATGTATTGAAACATTTGTTATCAAAATTTTACTATAAAAGTAGACTAGAGAGGGTAGCCAGAACACACCTTCACTTTACCAGATTGCCCGACGTTATGCTGACGGAGAGGACGGTGACACTGTGGTAAATATTTCATTACCGGTACTATTTTTTATGCGGTAAAGTCTATTAAGAATAACTCAGTAAATATAAGAGGCAGAATCCGTGGTATTAGAGGTTTAAAAGGCTTTATTCCTATACAAAGGAATACAATTTGAATTGTAGGCTTTCTATTCCATCACCACGAAAGTTCAGGAAGGAAGGGCATACATTATTGACAGATAAGCAGTTTTATAGAAAATGCATTACAGTGAAACAGATGCAAGAGGCGTAACAGTTGATAGTACAGATAAAAGGTGCATACGTAACTAATAGAGGCGGTCATATGGGCGTAATTTAATAAACGTCATTATACATGATGTCACAAGTGGGTGGATCCATAAAAGAATCCTGCAATGTCAGCAGAAATACTTGGCAGAGATGCGCGCGCAGCCGCATGACGTGTGATTGACGTGCAACTAGAGGGTGAAGGGGACTTTGACATTTAGCTCTACATGTGGAGACAGAAGTCTGGGGATCATGTCAACCTAATCCCAAATCATATCTAATATCCTATGTTTAAAGAACTGTGTTATCCAAAAGGAAAGGTCTCTAGGATAGAATCTATTCTATACTGACTGTTAGTGCGTGTACAAGCGTCTAAGTGTCTACATGAGATGCGAGGGGGTAGGAATATTCCATGGTAACGGGGCTATGAATTACTTGCATGAGGACAGCGAGGCCTGGCCCTTTTGCACGGTAGCTGGAGGAATGTTTACCTAAACTACTAGACAGGAATGCATCGGATGAGGAGCGGAGTAGATAATCTTGAAGGTGAAATACAGTTTTTGGCAGGCAATATGCTGGATCAGGCACCGTTAGCCACGCAGGGAGTAGGACAAAGTTCATGGATACAGATGCAGGCTCAGACTGGAGCTTTCAGAGGCAGAAGGCAGGAAAAAGGCTTGATGACAGAATTCTGGGCCTACTCGCCTGAATCTGTAAAATGTAGAAAGTGAACCACATAAAGTCGGTGGCCTTTCATACTTAGGAATGGAATATCTGACCCATTCATGGCGGATCTGAAAGAGGACATGTTGACGGTGGACGCACATGTATTTGCGTCTTCAAAACTGGAACTGGAGGGAACATACATGTACTTATAGCATGCACATGGAGCCGTTGGGGTCTACGATAGGGGACATAACTGATCACAAAATTCATATTTCCTCATTCCCTCCTTGTCCCCTACGGACCCTCAGGAGATATCGATCTTCATCAATCCATCGATCTGTTCATATAGCATCATTTGTTCTTCTTTCTTCTTCCGGGATCTTGAACGAAAACGTGGATGTGGGATACACGATGTGGCACACAGACCACAAATCGCTGGCCCACATTGTAGACATAAGCAGCAACTGAATAGTATGAGAAAGCCAATACCTAGGAAGGATAGGATTCTCCATCCCCAGGCTGACAACACGCCCCAGAACCAACCGGACCAAGTCCAGGTGCCTGGACTCTGGTGTATCTGGCTTATAATCTTGTGAAGGCGGGTTATGGCTTTATATACTGACGGCGAATTTTCTGGTATGAAAATGCAACAACTTGATCCGATGACCCTACAAGCTCCGCCCCTATCGGCCAGGATGACGTCAAGGACAAGACGATTTTGAAGCACAACAATCCGCATAGCAGACTGCTCTTCTGTTAAATTGCCTAAGGCGGAAATAGTTTTGTTCACTACTGTTTCAAGGGTTCTGGTTAATCTACGTATCAGCTTACTATTAGTGACTGTACCTATATAGGGAAAGAACCCTTTATTGAAATCTGTGTATTTTTCCCATGCTGTTTCAGTGTAATCGACAATTGGGAGATCTCTCTGTTGTCTATTGTGTACTAAATGGGTATTTCTGTGATAATCAGGAGGGGCTAGGAAAACAGGTGGCCGAAGGAATGCTATGTAACAGGTACCATCCCAATCTAAAGGTAGACATATATATGCGGTCTGGCCACATATGAAGTAGGAATGATGGGAAGCTCTAAATGTAGACTTGCCTTGATCACTGAATTTTATTACAGTGTTGCATTTACTATGGCCCATGTGTATGGAACCATTCTTTCTTACACATAATTCCCTTTTACTGGGAATACTGACATGGCAGGCAAGATTGGTGTAGCTTCAGATTCAACGTTCAGGATCATGAGGTTAAGTGTAAAATTACCTAATCCATATACTTCATTTTCTAGATCAGTTCCTGTTCTTTTGGGGAGTCCCTCCTTGTTAGGGTAGCAGACTTTAAGCAAAACTAGGTTCAGGTTTCCCCACACCCAGTTGTCTTGGTAAACTGCGGAATTTGAATCTAGGGAATTAATCAAACTAAACCATGCTCCACAGGAGCCATTGCGTGTGAACGGATAGGGAAAGAGGGGCAAAACTCCCTTATAGTTTTGATAGGGAGGGAGTCGGCCACATATCCAACAATTTGTGGCATTGCTGGTTTGATGGGAATGATGTAACATACTAATGAATGTGTTGTTGCGCAGCGCAAATCTATAGGACAACTCATGCGGAGGTAATTCGCTAAAAGAATGTTCTGCAGTTACATTGTAATCACGCTTAAGAATAGGGTAATACATATGCAATAGTATGCTGAAAATAATGATCAGAAGACTTAGAAAAAACAAAATTAATAATGTTACTGTGCAGTGACTACGAAGTGATTTACAATACGCATGCTTTTTCAGCTGCATCTGTTGATTTCTTTCTCTATTCCGGTCTAGAGGATACATGTCAGAGACAAATTCAACCGATTCACCTTGGAGAGGACTTAAACAATCAAATTGTCTGACTTGCTAGACCTCAATTTTAGTTTGTACAGTTCTGGTTTCGACTGCTCAACCAAGGGGAGCTTTGAGTCTGTCTGTGAGGGAATACAAGGTTGAGTATTCACACTGGATGGTAGTCCATAAAATTTCTTGATATGACTCGAGTGCAACCACCCTTTGCGACCCTCAATCTTCACGGCTGTCCTTGTAGTGAGTAGAACCAATTTAGGCGACTTCCACCTAGGCTCCAGTTGGGTCTTCCGGTCGAAATTCCTGACCAAAACCAGGTCACCAGGAACCACGTCATGGGGCTTCCCCTCAGTATTATCGGGAAAAGCTGCGGTTACCTGTGAACGACAAGATTGTAGTGCAGACATCAAGGAAGCCAGGTAATCTGTCAGCATATTACAGTCAACATCAGTGATTTTGCGAGGTATAGGCGTCCCCCACATATTTGGTGGTCTACCGAAGATCACCTCATACGGGGATAGCCCAGTTCGAGAATGTGCTACCATTCTCATGTAAAAGAGCGCAACTGGTAAGGCTACTATCCAATCGACTCCTTTTTCTCTACATATTTTAGACAATCTAATTTTCAGAGTTTGATTATGGCGTTCCACGAGACCTGCTGCCTCGGGATGTCGGACACAGTGGAATTTCCATTGGTAGCCTAACAAAAGGGAAACGTGTTTCATTAGTTCGGATGAGAACGGCTGGCCGTTATCTGAGTAGACAACACGTGGTAAACCGTACCGTGGGAAGAATTCTCGAACTAACTGTTTGGCAGTAGTCGGGGCAGTGTAATCTGAAACCGGGTAGGCTTCTGTCCAACGGGAAAGAGCACAGACAACTACGAGAACATATTTGAATCCTCGACATCGTTCCATCTGGATATAATCCATCTGGAGGACTTCAAAAGCATGGTCGGGAGGTTGAAATCCACCCTGCTCTACGGGGATGCTTTTACCTGGATTGAACTGACAACATATCATACAGGTACGAACTTTCTGTTTAGCTGCTGCTCGCAAGTGTTTGTTGAACCAAATGTGTTGAATGCTGTCTAGCATAGCTTTTTCTCCTAGGTGCGCTGGACTATGTATTGTGTTAATGATGACTTGAACCATAGAGTCGGGAAGAAACCATATAGATTTTTCCTTCGTCATCCATCCTTGATCCGTTTGGATCCCTCCTAATTCAGTCCATTTCTTTATTTCTTCTGGTGTAGCATGTGTCTGTATGTCAATTACATCAAGGGCGGGATCCTTAACTGTCATGCAATGTGTTGGTGTCAGAACTATTGTCTTTGTCATGTCAGTTGTGTGAGTCTGATTCTGAGCAGTCTGTTTAGCTGTTCTGTCAGCTAGGTCATTACCCTGAGAAATGATGTCGGTAACTTTTGTATGGGCTTTGCATTTCATAATCGATATTGCAGTAGGTAGATGAATCGCGTCTAATAGGGTTTGAATGAGGGGTCCGTGCTGGATGTGGGCACCGTGAGAAGTTAAATAACCTCTCTCTCGCCACAGTACGCCGAAGTCATGGACGACTCCGAATGCATAACGTGAATCTGTGTATATGTTGACTTTCTTATTTGTGGCTTGAATACAGGCTTGTGTCAGAGCGATGAGCTCTGCTGCTTGAGCTGACAAAGTGTTAATACAATTTGTTTCAATGACTTCAGTGTCTGTTGTGACTGCGTAAGCGGCCACTAACTCTCCTGTACTTGTTCTCATACATGACCCATCTACATACAATGTCAAGTCTGGATCTGACAAAGGGATATCTGTCAAGTCTTGTCTGGGTTTCGTCGTGATAGTAATAACTTCGACACAATCATGTGCCAATGGATCTGTTCCGCCCACTGGTAACAGTGTGGCAGGATTTAACGTATTACAACGTCTGATTTCTATGTGTGGCTGAAATAATGTTAATTCGTAACCGGTAAGTCTCGCTATAGTCAAGTGTTGTGTTTGTGTGCGGTTCAAGAGAACCTCTACTGCGTGTGGTACTTGTACTGTCAATTGGTGTCCTAACACTATGGCATCGCTTTGTCTGATAGCTAAAGCTGTTGCTGCCACCGATTTCAGGCACGCAGGAAGAGCCTGAGCTACTGGATCTAATGTACTAGAGAAATAAGCGCATAGTTTGTGTGATCCTGCTTGTTCCTGAGTGAGTACTGACAAGGCAGTACCTTCGCGTTCTGTAACAAAGAGTGTAAACTGTTTACTGTAACATGGTGTTGCTAAGACAGGTGCTTGGCATAAAGCTTTCTTTAAACTTTCAAAGGCGTGTGTATGTTCTTGAGTCCAAGGGAGGACAGTCGATGTGGCTGCCTCCTGTGTTGTCAACTGTATGAGTGGTTTTGCTAGAAATGCATATTGAGGGATCCACTGCCTACAGTATGAAGTGAGGCCTATAAAAGCCCGCACCTCCTTTTGTGTCTTGGGTGGTGGCATGTTAGCGATTAACTGGATGCGGTCGGGTGTAAGCTGCCTTCCCTCCTTGGACAGCGAGTGCCCAAGGTAAACAACTCGCTGGACACAGAATTGCAGCTTAGAAGGGGACACCTTGTGCCCCTTGTCAGCCAAAAATTTTAAAACCGTCAGTGACGCTTTTTCACATTCAGGTTCGCTTCGGGCGGTGATCAGCAGATCATCGACATATTGAAGCAAGGCGGTGTTAACTGGCATGTGGATACTGTCAAGTTCTCGTTTCAGTGCTTGGCTATAGATGCTAGGGCTTTCTGTAAATCCTTGAGGTGCGCGTGTGAATTTAAAACTTCGTCCATTTAAACTGAATCCGAACAGATATTGACTTTCCGGATCGATTGGGACGCTAAAGAAAGCATTCTTGAGATCAATTACAGTGAAGAACGTTGCTTCTGAGTCAATAGCTGTGAGTAATGAAGAGATATCTGGGACCACAGGGTATTGTGGTACAATACATTTATTTAATTCGCGCAGATCAACAACTAATCGATATACTGGTGGTGCTTTTGGATCCGTTCTTTTAAGAATCGGAATTATCGGGGAATTACATACATTGGAGTCCGTTTCGACAACCCCTCCTTGTGCAATGAGCTCGTCAATGATTTGCAGCAAAGCCACAACAGCATCGGGTGGTAATTTGTATTGTCGCATTCGTGGTAGTATTACTCCTGTTTTTAGTGTGACACGATATGGTGTAATGTTCATGCAACCAACATCAGTGGGGCCTTGTGCCCATAAATGTGTAGGTAAATTCTGCAGTCGGTGATCCATATCTCTGGACACGTAGTGACCTTTGAAGTCACGTAGAAATAGTCGTACTCCTTCCGGAGAACAACATATTATAGCTCCTAGAGCTTTCAATGTTTTTATACCTAACAAGTTTTCTGGACATGATTTAGTAAGCAATAAATCTGTAGTACGTGTCAATGGACCGATCGTAAGTGGAAGAGGTTGTGTTACGTCATTTATTATAGGTTTTCCTGAGAATCCAAGGGAAATATTCTGTGAGCCTGAGAGGGGTGCCCCTGGAACTTCACTGCGTCTTATAGTTGTTCTGCTTGCCCCTGTATCAAGTAAAAACTTTCTGTCTTCCCCTAATAGTTCACTATGTACATAAGGTCCCTCTTGGTCTACAGGAACCTCTATAAGGGGTAAGCCAACTTCCCTCTCTAGGCTATGTCATGTATATCGCTGATAATCGGGATAATCTGCTTGTGCATACTGATACATCTGTTGTGTCGTTGCTTGTGTTGCAGCAATAGGCTGCGCTTGTGGTGGTGCTACGGTCTGTTGTGGAGCTCCCTGTTGCGGAGCTAGTTGTTGCGGAGCTAGCCTAGGTTGTGCATGCTGAGGGATTTGTTGTTGATCCTGATCCTGTCTAGGTGGACGTGGTCTCTCCTGGGTTCTACCTGTAGCAATATTATGTTTCAGGACTGGACAATCGTGTATATAATGACCTGGTTGTTTACAATAGTTGCAGGTCCCTTTCATAGGACCTGCGGAATTACCCTTTTGATGACCATCGGCTGGAACTGACTGAGCAACAAGCATTTTCATTTTTGTATCTTTCATACGTCTTTGTTCGTGTTCTTGTTCCTCTCTAATTCTATTATGGTGATATTGTAACATCTGTAACATCTGTGATGGGGTATTACCTTGCCAGGTACTTTCGAATTTCAATACTCTATTCTTGACTTGTAGCAGAGAATTTTCAACTAATTTTGTCACAAACAGATGTGGATATGACTCACTACTGGCTTTTATACCACTATTTATACCAAAACATTTTTCAAATCGGGAATAGAAATCACTAGTGTCTTCATCTGGCTTTTGTTTACAGGCTGAGATTGCACCCCAGTCTTCCTTTTTCGTAGTTAATAAACGTGGCAGTACCTGTACTAGTAGTCCTGCTAGTGCTGTAGTCTTTTCCCCAAGTCCTGCTCCTGCAGCTCGGGCCCTTTCTTCGTTTTCTAATGCTGTCCAATCTATCTTTTGGTCTCCCACCTCCCATTCCTTTTCTTTGAGTTTCTCATAAACACCGGCGGGTAATAGGACTTTTAATATTTTCATAATGTCGGGGTAGGTATACTCTCCCATGAGTAACATGTCTTTTATTTCACGGTGGAAACCTGCTGGATCCTTGTCATGGCTGGGTACTACTTTCTTCATTTCTAATAATTCCAGTTTAGTTATAGGCGTGTACACAAACACGCGTGTAAAGTTATTACCGTCACCTCTGATTGGGTGTACTTCGCGTAACGGGTTCTGTCTATCTATGTGATACATTTTTCTTCCCATGATGGGAACTGGAACGTGTTCTGGGCATACGAAATTTAAATATTGGTTTCGGAATTCTAGAATTTCCCTAATCAAATCAGTACCTGACCCTCTCCATATGTTCGTGAGTAGTTCTGTCAATATGTCAGGTAAGGGTCCTGGATCGGAGTGTTGGCTTTTATATAATATAAGGAGGTGTTGAATCATGTATATACTAGCTAAACGCTGTTCGTAGGGGTCAAGATTCAGAAATGTGTGTGCAAGTACATCATCATTGTATTCGCTGGGACTGTCAGCCCATTGTACTGCTGACCTGGCTAATTCTTGTTCGTCCATGGAATCGAGCATATGGTACCCCCTTCGATCTCGGAGTAATTTATCAGCGGCTTGGAATAGGTGTTCAGGGGATCTTGTATTTAACATAGGGTTTGGAAAATGTCTATTATATTCTGGACGTATTGGACGTATCCTATCATTAAAGCCTCTAGTATTATTATGGGGTCTTCCTCTACCTACATAAGCTATCGTTTCTAATTGTTCTGATTCTTGCTCCTCCTCCTCTTCTGATCCTACTCTGTCTGTTTCTCGTCTTTCTTTATGTATTCGTTCTACTTCCTTGCGGATCTTTCGACACATGGCGATTATACACGCCTGTCTATCATGTTTCTCTTCTGATATATTCTGACCCCATTTGACAAGTCTTTGCATGGTATCGTGATCTGCCCCGGGCCTGTCTTGATTCCTAATTACACAATTTATGAAAAAACGTAGTAGTTGTCTTTGTACATCCACTTTCTGGTATTCCATAGCTTCGTTAATACTTTCTGACCCTCGTCCTGTTTGGACAAAGCGATATATTTCGTCTAGGTGTTCACCCATTCCTGGTATCGTCATTAAATATAATGTAGCTCGTCGTATACGTAGTGATGATATGAGCAATTTGTCCTGTCTACCTGGTACTGGGTCGTATCTACAATCCACAAGCTGTTCTTTAAACATGTCGGACGTCGCTAATTGGGGTGTACGTTGGAGTGCTAAATCGCTAAGGGTCTGTTTATTTCGCGGCGGGGTGGCAAACATGTCTGTCGTACCTCCTGTAGTACCGTCTGAGGTGCTAGGCACGAAAGGATTCGTTGGACGTAGGATAGAGATTGTAGATGTGGGAAAAACTGTAGAAACGGACGGACCTGTGGGAACTTGTGTAGGAGTTTGTAGTTGCGGAGATACAGACGGATGCTCTTGGTGTAGAACACCATCGGCAAGCGGTGTGGGTGGCATGGCATTAGCATACTCGGGAGCTACGTCATCTAAATAGGAGGAAAGGAAAACGTCCTTTGCTGTTTTGGGATGTGTTTTGGGATGTGCTTTTATCGGGAGTAATGGAGGAGTTAAGTCTTTTGGTATTTCCGGGATAGCCTTAGGTAACCCTTCGGCCAAAAGAGGATACATACCATTCATAAGAGTGTTTCTTTGTCTATCTACTTGTTCTGAGTTTACTCGGGTACCTTCCTCAAGTAATAGATTTTCTCGAGTTTTATTTGAATTCTCTCTACCTTTCTCTTCCTGTCTGAGTGCTTTTTCTGTACGTCTATATGATTCTTTACGCCATAATTCAATGGCATCTTTCTGTGACTGTCTGGCTTTCTTTTTCCATAATTCTTCTTCTACTCTCATGATGCAATCTGCATCCCAGGTCCCTGCTGCGGGCCATCTCTGACTCTCTGGTAATTCTTTGGTGTAGTCCACCCATAAATCAAGAAATAATACGGCATCTAGGCCATGCTTATGATACATAAAGTATCCTGGAGTGTCCCTAGGTGGAATGGGAACAGCTTCTTCGAGTACACCTTTTCTAGTTTTGATCTGTCTTAGTTTCGAAAAGAGCGGCATTTTTAGATCTGGTTACTTAATCTTAAACACACTTAATACAAATAAACACAATAATGAACAGTCATTCACCCCACAATGTATAGAACGTATTAAAACATTTAACATTTAACAGTTTTAACGAACAATGATAACTAATAGAAAACTAGTTACTGACATAATACTGACACTAAATAATACTTATTTATATGCAAGACATACTATTATATACTGCTAAACAGTACAGATACACTGCTAAAACAGTGCAGACCGGATTTGTGTACCCAAACCCGTCTTGACCGGCACAGACTATGTGCACGTTAAGTGCCTCCCCGGCAATGGTACTCACCGGGTAGCTCGGAACGGAAGGCCTCGGAACGGAACTGAAACTGGACCGGACTGGACTCGACTCGACTGGACTCGGAACTTCGGAACCTGGTGGGCCTCTGTATACCTCGGATCTTGCTCTCTCAGCTAGGCTCTGGTCGGGATACTTCGCACTTCTCACCGCCTCGTCTGGGTGTTGATCGCAGCCTCAGTTGCCCCCGCTTGGCCGGAGGGAGATACAGGAAATCCTGCAGGTACGCGTTTTTGTCCGTTCGGCTGTAGCAGGAGACCGGGCCTGCAACGCACCGCCGGCGCGTGAGATGAGAAAGTGTCCCTGTTCGGGCGCCAATTTATGTGGTAAATATTTCATTACCGGTACTATTTTTTATGCGGTAAAGTCTATTAAGAATAACTCAGTAAATATAAGAGGCAGAATCCGTGGTATTAGAGGTTTAAAAGGCTTTATTCCTATACAAAGGAATACAATTCGAATTGTAGGCTTTCTATTCCATCACCACGAAAGTTCAGGAAGGAAGGGCATACATTATTGACAGATAAGCAGTTTTATAGAAAATGCATTACAGTGAAACAGATGCAAGAGGCGTAACAGTTGATAGTACAGATAAAAGGTGCATACGTAACTAATAGAGGCGGTCATATGGGCGTAATTTAATAAACGTCATTATACATGATGTCACAAGTGGGTGGATCCATAAAAGAATCCTGCAATGCCAGCAGAAATACTTGGCAGAGATGCGCGCGCAGCCGCATGACGTGTGATTGACGTGCAACTAGAGGGTGAAGGGGACTTTGACATTTAGCTCTACATGTGGAGACAGAAGTCTGGGGGTCATGTCAACCTAATCCCAAATCATATCTAATATCCTATGTTTAAAGAACTGTGTTATCCAAAAGGAAAGGTCTCTAGGATAGAATCTATTCTATACTGACTGTTAGTGCGTGTACAAGCGTCTAAGTGTCTACATGAGATGCGAGGGGGTAGGAATATTCCATGGTAACGGGGCTATGAATTACTTGCATGAGGACAGCGAGGCCTGGCCCTTTTGCACGGTAGCTGGAGGAATGTTTACCTAAACTACTAGACAGGAATGCATCGGATGAGGAGCGGAGTAGATAATCTTGAAGGTGAAATACAGTTTTTGGCAGGCAATATGCTGGATCAGGCACCGTTAGCCGCGCAGGGAGTAGGACAAAGTTCATGGATACAGATGCAGGCTCAGACTGGAGCTTTCAGAGGCAGAAGGCAGGAAAAAGGCTTGATGACAGAATTCTGGGCCTACTCGCCTGAATCTGTAAAATGTGGAAAGTGAACCACATAAAGTCGGTGGCCTTTCATACTTAGGAATGGAATATCTGACCCATTCATGGCGGATCTGAAAGAGGACATGTTGACGGTGGACGCACATGTATTTGCGTCTTCAAAACTGGAACTGGAGGGAACATACATGTACTTATAGCATGCACATGGAGCCGTTGGGGTCTACGATAGGGGACATAACTGATCACAAAATTCATATTTCCTCAACACTGCTGGACAGCTGCTTGCCAGAGACTCTGATGGACTGATCAGATGCCCAATTAACTTACGAACTGATTCTTTGATTTATGGGCATAGAGACGAAAAATCTGAATTTGACATAGAGGACGCCATTTAGCCAGATTAGGTAAATATGCGAACCAAAATATTGAATGCTATATGATTTCCTTATGCTTTAATTAGATAAACATATTATTTCATTTAAAAAACTGTGTCGGGTTATTATTTGAAGTATTTGATGTATATTGTTTAGAAGAATAAGATGTTGTTTTTCCCCGCAACTAGCTGATCCATGGCCAATAGCATGGGAGGAACTGCTAGGTTATAAAGGTATTAAGACCCTGGTGAGGTAGGGAGGAATAAGTGAACTTGTTGTTACTCATCAGGTGATTGGTGCAATCTTCCCCCCATTTCCAGCGCATGGAATAGGGAAAGGACTCTCTCTCGGACCATGATCTGAAAGTAGAATGAATGAATAGTGTTATGGGCCCCACCAGTGAATGAGTGAATGAAATTTGGTCGTTGAAGAAGATCTGTGGTCTGGTCTGTAGCGAGGGGATTTGTGGTATTCAGCGCTGGAGCAACACCTCTTATTCAGGGTAACAAAAACTGTGCAGCAAAAATTGCTAGATTTACACAACATCACCTCCTGGGTCGGGCAACACATATTTGTGACAAACAACCATTAACAGATTGTTGTGAATAGCCACACAGGCACTGCCAGTGTGAGTATGCACAAGCAAAATGGTGTATCCCCGTCCAGTGGACACATGTAGCACACATTTGAAAAATACAAACTAGGCCAGGGAACAATGCCACAGAGGCAGACCTATGCTGAACCCACAGAGAATGTGCACAGTGTTGCGTGACACACATGATTAGGAGGCCAGGGTGTCTCAGGGGACTGTAGTGGGCACACTGCTCCGTGTTCATGGAATGAGCTGACTGTACCATGAGCAACCGTCATGGCACTATGCATATCTCCCACTCATGCACATCATGTCTGAGGCCACAACATTGGTCATGCATGGTGCAAGGGTGTTCAGTTGAAACCTCACACTCCTATGTTGAGAATCATCATCAGTGCCAACAAATATGGACCCCCAACATAGTGAACTGGTCATGGCACAGGCAAGGTACCAACACAAGTCACAGACCACCCTCCCACATGATGCAGAAAGCAATGTGCACTTAGATTTACTGGAACCCTAGATGACCATGTTCAAATGTGATTACACACAGACCAGGGGACACATGTCAAGGAGGGGAAGGGATGAAAAAGAGCACCAGGTGACATTGGGGAACAGAAAATGCACTGCACATATAAACTCTGGGAGTGTATCCAGGCTACAGAGCACTTCCAAAAGCTGGTGACACATAACACAACATACAGCCATCTACCTACCCCCTCGTTGCTGCAGTCTCTCCTGTAACTGCCTATCGAGGTCAGGGAAGACCACTGCCAGGACACGGCTCATGTGGGGGGTGAGGCATCGGCGCCCGCCATGGGGGCGAGGAGTGTCGATCCCCAGCTGGACCCAGGCGAATCGCCGGGTCCAGCACCGGATGTCCTGCCACCTCTTGCGGACCTGTGGCAGCCCCCGACTACGATATCCCGCAGATCTCATGGCCCTGACGATGTCCCGCCATATCTCCCTCTTCTTGTAGGCAGTTACCTGTCAGGATGACAAAGTGACACAACATCAATACACCTGCTCCATGTCCCAGAGACACACATTTGAGCATCTTTGAAATGTTGAACAGGGCATAGGATGCTGACAGGAATTGCATCATTCACAATGAGAAATTGGCCTGTGTGCAAGCCCCAATGCACTACATGCCATTGAAAGTCAACAGGTGGCACGAGGGGTGCGACACACTCACTGATCATGGCACACACTGTGCAGCACATGCAACAGCAGGCTGATGGCCAGCACGTGTCAAGCAGTCACATGTCCCACTCCACTGATGCACCCTCAGCAGACTAGACAGACACACCCAGGCACAGATCACTCGCCTGTCATTGACAACAGCGGATACAACCCTCACTCTGCACATGTGCCACTTGCCAGTGGGGTGTCACAGGTGTCGTGCTAGCTCTGCAAGTCAGACACACAGCATGGCTTACTTGTCACATCAGATGGGTAGATCTGTTGCCTCCTCCATGCAGCTGTGGTGCAACACTTCACATAGACACTCACCCACATGACAAGGAACATTCACACACATCAATGTCCATGAGGTCGTAGACATCATTTGGACACTCTCACCACAGGTCCAATCAACTCATACACATCTGTGGGTACAGTCACCTGTCACACCGGGGGAACCACTGAATCACCTCAGGACAATAGGAAAAAAAGCCACCAAGGATTTGCCAGGCTGAATGTGTCATGCACTATGCAGTGAAAGTCACAGTAAGCACAATGCAAGTGAGGAGTGCACACAGGAACTACATCATGCTCTGCATAAGATACATCAGCATGTCCCCCCCCTGGGACCCACTCTAAACAACATTGCATGTCTGTCCCACCTGGACACAATATTGACAGTCACACAACAGGTGCATAGGCAAAGGTAGTGGAGTCAGCACTCACCTTCTCCCCTGGTCTCCCATACAGCTTGGTGTACTGTGGGAGGAGGCAGGCCAGCAACGCCTCATTCTCCTCCAGGGTGAATGGCTGGGCCCTCTCCACAGTACGTGACATGGTCCAGAGGAAGCAGTGTGGTCAACTAGAAAGTTGTGCAGGCAAGTGCCCTCTCATGGGTTCTGGCTGTCTTATATCTGTCTTGCTGAGGGGTAATCATTTAGAGGAGTACATAGTGATTGGTCAGACTCATTCACATCCTACGTTTACTCCAATCCCTTTAAACATACACCAGTGACTTTAAACATACACCAATGACACGCATTCGCATCGTTCAAATTTTGAGCATCATGTCAAGTCAACAACCACTTTGCAACATTGTATTTTGTGGCCAACTGACTGTTCCAGGACACCAGATGGACACATTTCAACTGAAAACTCGGTATCCATGACAACCAGCATGCATTTACGGCCTAATACTTGTCCCTTATGTGTCCCCTATGTAATTTTGAAATCCACACACAGGTACGGTGCGTTTCACACGTACCCCTACGGCACAAGTACAATAGTGAAACGAAGCATACACACGCGATGATTGCGGGTGTACGGTGCGTTTCACACGTACCCCTACGGCACAAGTACAATAGTGAAACGAAGCGTACACACGCGATGATTGCGGGTGTAGGGTGCGTTTCACACGTACCCCTACGGCACAAGTACAATAGTGAAACAAAGCGTACACACGCGATGATTGCGGGTGTACGGTGCGTTTCACACGTACCCCTACGGCACAAGTACAATAATGAAACAAAGCGTACACACGCGATGATTGGGGGTGTACGGTGCGTTTCACACGTACCCCTACGGCACAAGTACAATAGTGAAACAAAGTGTACACACGCAATGATTGGGGTGTACGGTGCGTTTCACACGCTTACAATGGTAATACAGGCGTACAAATGCCAGGAATGGAGGGCTACAAGTGGCACAAGGATGTCCATCAAGTACTTGTCATTGCATACTTTCATGTGCAGGCCCTAGGTGTGTCAGCCAGTGATATTGCACAGGTCCACTCATCTAGTTGCACAATTGATGTGTGATGATCTGTGTACACATGTCATGTGTGATGGGGCACTATGTGGCACACATCACCTTGACACTTGCCACATGTGTGTCTGTAGTCCAACTGTGTCATGCACAGCCGCAGTGGTATGGCACAGTCATCACCACCCGCACCTGTCTCCTGATGCTAGGGACAGGGACACTCTATCAACTGACATGTCACGATCAGCATGCCCCTATGTGACTATGTCAGGTGTGTGCCATGTGTTCCCATGAGATTGCTGTTAGTGTTCCGTCAACTGCATCTGCTGTTGGTGCATCCAACATGGGTCTGTGTGGAGATGGGCATGGCACATATCTACGCACACCATGCCACATGTGGATTCCCACGGCTGTAGGGTCTGTGTGCATCGGACATCATATTTTCCCAGGCATACATGTCTGCGTCGTCTCAATGGCTGTGTTTATTTGTTGTCACATGTACCCCTTCATCGCAATGTGTTTCATATGTACATTTGACATTCAATGTGACCTGTGCGTGTGCCTTGCAGTCAACTGTCTGGATGAGATGACATCCTTCCAATGCAGCTATGTGGATGTGTGTCACTCCGGTGATATCACTGACTGTTCACTCAGACTTGCCCCCAGCTCATTTCAGGGCATGTCATGTAGACTTGACAATCAACAGGTGTATTTGGCTTTTCGTAGGAGTGCCAGCAAGCTGGCATATGTGTCCTGGATGTATTGGACATACCAGACTCCATAGTTACCTGATGTTTAGTAGCAGTTTAGCATGTGCTATGTTCATTGACATTGATGTTGGCAGACTCTCAATCTTCATTATTCCTAACAATGTCTTGCAGGGCACCAGCTGTCCCAAGAACAATGCCAGACTTGGCTGCCATGAGGGAACGTGCCTGCATCCGACGTTACAGATTCACTCAACAGTTGATTGAGGACTTGACCAACAGGCTGGCACCACACCTCCAACCGCGACACAGGTATCGTACTGCGCTGACCCCAAAGATGAAGGTGATGGCAGCCCTACATTTTTTTGCCACAGGTACGTTTCAATTGACCATAGCTGATGTTGGTGGGATGTCACAGACAATGTTCAGCCGTGTCCTGCGTGATGTTTTGGCAGCCATGTTGGAGCACCTTAATGAATTCATCAAATTTCCTACTCCTGAGGAGTTGACAGATGTGAAGGGTGATTTATATGCCCTGGGAGGGATGCCCCGTGTCATTGGGTCAATTGATGGGACACATGTGGCTTTGGTACCACCACAGGCACAGGAGCAAGCCTATCGCAACCGCAAACATTACCACTCAATAAATGCCCTTGTGGTGTGTCTTGCTAACATGCTGATTTCCCATGTCTGTGCACGTTTTCCAGGATCAGCACACGATGCCTACATCATGAGGCGTAGAAGGGTGCCACAAATGATGCTGCGGCTGCACAACGAACAAGCATGTCTTGTTGGTGGGTATACTCTGTTGGTCCTGTGTGTTGCGGTATCTTTGGCTCTTACGGCATCTCCTGACCCACTTATTTTCATGATGTTTCCATGTAGGGGACGCTGGATATCCCAACATGCCATGGCTAATGACACCTCTCCGCAACCCAAGAACAGCTGCAGATCACAGGTACAACAATGCACACGGGCAGACCAGGCGAGTGATTGAGAGGACGTTTGGCCTCCTGAAGAGCCGATTCTGGTGCCTTGACAAGACAGGCGGGTCCCTCCCATATGCACCGGAGAAGGTGTGCAAAATCTTCATTGTGTGCTGCATGCTGCACAACAAGGCCGTTGAGAAGGCAGTGCCACTCATCCTTGATCCTGATGAGCAGCAACACCCATCCATGGAGGATCCAGGGCTTGGTCACGAGGTAAGTGATGAGGAGGAGGAGGATGATATCCGGAGTCAGCTCATACGCAACTTCTTCTCATAATGGTGAGTCACTGGGTATGAGTGTGCAAGCTTGTAGCATTGAGTGGCATGTGTTGCAATGTGTGTGTCCAGCTGACTGAATGCAAAGTGACTTTGATGTGTGTACTGATGTGTCACTCGAGTGATGATGTCATGTCACACAGTTTTGCAGAGAGACTTTCTTGGAAATTTGCATGTGTCCAACATTGTTCATGTTTCGTAACTGACCATGTGTGCGGCGAGATTTGTTTTAGGTGACTTCTTGTGTGTCTGTCATTCCCAGGTTTTTGCGCCTGTTGTCTGCTCGTGTCATCTTTGTCCTCCTGCTATTCCTCATGAGGATTGCAACGTGTTCTGAATCAGCGTTCCATGCACGGACATGTGGAACTGTCAGTTTGGGTAAGCATTGCAGCAAGGCTTTTTGGTGGTGGTACGGGTTGGGAATGTGTGGGGACTGTTTCTGTGCATGTTGTGGTACCATGCATACATGTCTTCTCACCATGGAGCATATAACATGTAGCATCACTCCCATGACATGATAGTCACCCTTCTTGACAGTCATCTGTAGTGGAGTGTGGAGTCTGATGAAGGCATCAATGTGCGTAAACCTTGCCTCTGAAACATTGCTGATGCTACGGGTGGAAATAGTGTGGGACATCACAACAACAGGCTCTATGGTGATTTGCAGCCTCTCCGTGTGCAGCAGGATGTGTTTGGCTCATCCCCTTGACTTGTGTGCCAGTTCATTGGGATTTACAACATCCGTGTTGTGAAGGGGGGTCCAGCGTATGTCCCACATGTTCTGTCAACTGACCTGTGAGTCTGTTCATATGGATGCATTTCCCTTTGTGTGAGTTTGTGCAATAAAGGTGTTCTGCACAATCCAAAGTGCCTCATCTCTGTCACTGCAGATCTATTGCCAGTTTGCATGCGTCATCTATGGCATAATTGTCAAAGATTGAGCATATGAGTGTATATGTACTTCGGCAACATGCATGCATTTCTTCATGGCTAATAATCTCTATTGTGCATGAAGTACCTGGTTGTGTATGTATTTGTGCAGGTTGCTCCCCACAACAGGACGTCAACGCCTGCTGACGGTGTGTCTCCTGTGCGCAGCTCCGCATTTTGTTGCCTGATCCTGTGGCCGTCATTTTTGTTGATTCTTCATACATTTTCTCGGAGTGACCCATGAGTAACCTGACACTCCTTCCTTTACATACACCTGTTGCACTGTGCATTTCTGACCTCCTTGTCTTTGTGTGCTACTTTTTGCCTAGTTTCTCACCCCTTCCGCCTGCTGCTGCCTCACCTGCGGCACCACACCACCGAGTGCCCTGATTCTGCAACCCACATGCCTCCAAAATGCTCCTCCCTTTCCCCCTCCACCCATTCTTAATGCAGCCAGCAGCTTGTCTGTGCCACTGTTGCGCCAACACCGTGCCAAAGGCAGGATCGTCTGTGCCTGCAACGTGCACAGTGCACGACCCTCTGGTCCTTGCATGACCCACGTCACACAACAGGCTCATGCTGCAGCCATCCCTCCAAGCAATGTCCACCAGACAAGCAACCGCCTGCTATCAGGCAAACCCGAAGCGCACACACGACACCTTTGCATCCTGAGTGTGCAACTCCAACTGCCTACACAGCACTGCCCCGCCTACCAGACCCTGTCAGAACAACCAGGTCATGTGCCTCCTACTCCACACCCGCACAGTCCACCAGCACGCCATTGGACTCTGTTACCTCCTCAACACAACAGCCCCACGCATCACCTTCATGACAGTAACATGGATAAAAGCATCCTCAGCACACAACTTCTTCATTGCCATCTCTGACAGATTCAAGATCACCCGCAGGGACAGCACCAACAATCCCAGCGGATGACTTGCAATTTATTCACAAGTACACCCTCAGAGTCACAAATCCGGTTTTGCACCAACCCCCTGGCAACCCTCAGAGTAACTCTCACCTACAGATCTCCAGGCCTACATCCACAAATCCCCAAAGCCATCAACACGTACATCTGCACGCACGCCCTCACCTCCACAGGCTACATGTGGCTGGGGGCCAGTAACTTCTTGCTGGAGGAGAACCACACCACCATCCATCCTTAGTCCATCAACATTTGCATCCACGTCTCCAACAAGCAACACACTGCCCCACACCCCGCTACCGATCCCCCAAAGATGCTTGATGTAAGTCGCCACAGACAAGCTGTGTGGGACACTCGAACCAACACCCCCGCCACACCCTGCAACCTCACACACTGGATCAGCAACTGATCCAACAATCTTGCCACATTGACGGACTTTCTTGTGAAGCACAACAACAGTTAAGCCACCTGGGACAAGGCAGACCTACTGGACTCATACCGATCTAGCCGGACTCTTGTGCAAACCTTGCAACACAAAGAACCATCAGTTACCTTACAGCCCAGGAAAACGCCACACACAGCCATCACCATATCATCAGCAAGGACAAGTGGAGATCCTTCAGATGGGGCCGGGGCAATACAACACACGACATAAAGGAGCTCATCAGCATTGTGAGTGGACTGACAGCAGCTCTCCATCCAAAAGACACCCCACCCTTGCAAGGCAGATCAAATCCCTTGCAACTTTCTACCACTGCAAGCTCATGGCCATACACGACAGCCTTGGCACACAGAGGCAGACAGCACTATTATCCGCGGGACAAACCCCCCTCAGGTTCTGGACTCCCGTCAGCAGCAAATACACCACCTGGCTCATGTGCACCATCCACTCTGGCTCTCCATCAGGCCCCTTCCCACACAACATCTCAACCACATCATTCCCCATCCTTGAAGCCCACGTCCAGCGCATCCTGAATGTCTCCTTTGAGTTTGGCATATTCCATGGGAGCTGGAGGCATGCAGAGACCCAGGCCCTTCAACAACGGACGGTAGTACCGCAGGATCTCCTGGAACATCACCCTGCTTCCCTACCCAGCAAATGTCATCAGGAAGACACTCAACGAGCAACTGACAAACTTCCTCCGCGCAAACAGCTCCAGGCAACCGGCACCAGAACATCTTCCACAGTAATCACACCACTGCAACCGTCATCATTGCCACCACCAACGACAACTTTGCCCTGCTCAACCCTGGTGAGACCACCCCCTTGACCTCTCAACGGCATTCTACGCCATGTGCTACCACACTGTCAGCTCACACATCTCCAACACTGGTATCCAGAGGAGGGCCCGGGATTAAATCAACAAGTAGCTCACCAGCAAGGCCCAGGGAGTCGGCCTCCACCCTGCAGCATGTAGTACACTGGGGTCATGTGGTCCATGCCCCAGGGCTAATCTCTCAGCGTGACAATCTTCAATGTCTCCATGACCCCCCTCTCCACCATCACATGCGCACACGACCTCATCATCATCTCGTATGCCATTGACACCCAGCTGCTCCTCAACCTCACCAAAGACCCAGCCATTGCCAGATCCAACCTTCAAGAAGGCATGAGATCCGTTGACGAATGGCTGAACATCAGCCACCGGAGGCTGGACTTGGACAGGACTGAGGTCATCATCTGAGGATTGTCCCCTTATGGCTGGGTCAACTCCTTGTGTCCCACCGGCCTGGGCACCGCACCAGCACCCAGTGACCACGCACGCAAGCTGGTGTTCATCATGGACTCATCGCTCACAATTACCATGCAACTCAAAACCATCTGTACCTCATGCTGCAACACCCTCCGTATGCTGCTAATGAACCACAGATAGATTCACTCCAAGGCAAGACAGACCGTCCCCCAGGTCCACAACACAAGCCGGGTCAACTACAGCACTGCCCTCTACAGACGAACAACAGCAAAACTGCAGGAGAAGTTGTCCACATCCAGGGTGCATCCGCACACCTCATCTTCAACATCCCCCGCCTCAGCCACATCACCGTCCACCTGAGATAGCTAGAATGGCTCACTGTCTGCTGCAGGATCACCTTCAGACTCCTCAACCACACTCAGGAGGCAGTCCACAACCCCAGACCCAAAACCGACCTTGGACGTCTGTCATCCAACACCCCGTTGGCCCAACTCCGTGCAGCCCACCTTGCCCTGGCCACCATTCATCACATCCACAGGAAAACTGCATGCAGGAGATCGTTCTCCCACCTCGCCAAACAGACCTAGGACTCCCTCCCCGGGCACCTCAACATGACCCATGACCTCTACACCTTCATGATACTCTGCCAAATTAGTCTGTCTGAGCAGTATTGCAAGCCCCCCCTCAGCAGCTTGAGGCCATCACGGGTGAGTATTGGGCTCCATATCTGTATTTGGTGATACATTGTGACCCATGTGTGTCCTCGACTGGACTCAGATCCAAGTGTATGGATGGCTGGAGTTAGTTCCACACTCAGGCATACTTTGACATATCCCCACACGTATGTTGTGGACTCATGCTAAATGACTGCAACATAAAATTACAATTATACATTTTTTTATTATAGGTCTGTGGCATGATTTGTGTACAGCAAAAGGTGCAATACAGGGACCATAGAATCCAAAGTTCACAAGGGGAGATGGGATCCTTGGCATTTGAAGTCATCAGAGTCCAGGCCACAGTGTTTGGCATCATTGGTCAGACTGTGACCAGCAAGTCCATGTGGCAGATGATGTCAGTCAATGAGGTGATGCTGTCACACATGGAAGCCAGGTGCCACGCCAGGTGACCTGGGAGATGTGGATGGTCCGCTGCCTTTCACGGTCATTTCCGTGGACGACCCACCTTCCTCCAGGGACCCTCAGAAGCAAGCCTTGACGATGCTTGGGACGCTCCGTCGGACGAATCCTCCTCCTCCTCCCTCCCTGTGGCTGGTGGTGGTCTTCGCCTGGTGTCACAGGGAGGGTTGCCCATGTTGTCGGCGATCCGACGAAGTGAATGGCTTATGTCCCTTTGCACCGCCAGGAGCTCAACCAGTCTTGACTCCATCCGTCCTTGGTGTTCTTGTTGGCTGGCGTGTTGCTCGGCCTGCTGGTTCTTCATCTCTGTGAGGGTCCACTACCTTGCTGAACTCCCTGGTGTCACGCCAGTATGCATCCATGATGTTGTCTATGTGTGACATACCAGTCCCTGCAGCTGGCTGATCAGGTTCTCGCCTCCGCCTGCCTCCACACCCACCACCCTGCCCACACGAGCCTAGTCGGCCGTTGTGGGCACATCGGGTCTATGGGACCCCTGAGGGATGGCAGTGGCGGTGTTGTCTGCCTCCTCCTGGGTGCCCGGCGCACCTTGTCCCTCCTGGTCAGACTGGCTCAGCTGTTCACTGAGAGCAGGGCTCCTCGGTGACTCCTGGGATGTGGCAGGAATGGGGGTGGTGTTTGGCAGAGATGTTCCTGAACCAGGTGCTGCTGGGGCTTGGACACCAGAGGGTCCAGGTCGGTCGGGGTAATCCGCGGAGTGTTGGGAGGCGTCACTGCTGGTGGGATCAGGTTCCTCCCGAGCCTGGGACTGTGGTTCTTCACCCCCATTGTTGGGGGGAGATTCATCACATTGCCCTGTGTGTGAGAGATAGACAATGTTAATTTTGTTTCATGCAACATCCATGTTTCATACACATTCAAGTTGGCACTGTTCCTCCAGGTAGTTGTATGTGCCTAGCATTCTCCTCAATGTTCACTTGTGGATGGGTATGTTGCGGGGGACAGATTGATATGTTCTCCTGAGTCTTTGACATGTAGATTTTTGGCTTGGATGCTTCTTCGGCTATGTATTGGTGTTGTTGTGTTACATGTCCATTGTGACAGTGGGTAAATCCATTGCCTGTCCCGGGGGTGTCTGCTTGTGTAAGGGGTGTGTGTGACAGGGCCTGCTGGTGAGTGTAGTGTGATTTTGCACTGGGGCTCCCAGGTGATGTAGCTGTCCCCCCATGGAGCATGCTGCCATGACAGTGAGTGTGAGTTCCTGTCCTAGATATCTGACCTTGTTGTCTTGGTGTTTGTGTTTGCACTGGTCACAGGAGGGCCTTGTGCTGCCTACACCCGGGCCAAGTGTCAGCTATCTTGTCAGTACTTTCCCAATCCCTGTGCATTGCGCATGGTGCATGGGTATGTACCTGGGCCATATGGGATGAGGGCAATTGTGTCTGATTTGGAGTTTAACAATGCGTTTTGTGACACCCACCCTCCCAGCATACCGGACATCCATTCTTGGGTTGGTGCTTCGTGTAGCATGGGACATAGAATGGCCTTACTTTCTCAATGGGGCATACACATGTTATTGGCATTAGCGTTGTTTTTGACTGTGGTTCTGGCCGGTCAGGGCTTGGGGGTAGTTGCGTGCATTTGGTGTAGTTGGGGTGTGGATGCCATTACCCCCATGTTACATAAGTTGTTTGTGTACTCACCATGCCCTGGAAGTCCTTGAAATCCATGTACTCCCACCGGCGGAAGCAGGGCCATCACCTTCCCCTCCCAGGGATGGAAATGTACTGGTCTGCGGGGCCCACCACCTCCAGTGATGTTGCTCTGGACGTAGTCGTCATTCATTTTTCACTTGACTGACCTCCGCAGAACGTACCACCTGGCTTGGCATTCAGTCCTGGTCCTTCTGATGGGTGCAACAGCATTCACCCTATCGACGATCCTCTGCCACAGGCGTGATTTTTTGGCTATGCTGGTCTGTCTGACCAATGTTCCAAACAGCTGTGGCTCGACTCTGATGACTTCATTGACAAGGATCTCCAGCTCCTCCCTTGTGAACTTTGGATTCTTGTCTGTGGGCATGGTGTGGGGTGAGGGTGTGGATTGTTGTGGGTGTGTGGGTCTGAATGTGAAGGTGTGGGTCAGAATGTGAAGAGGGGGTATGTGTGAAGGAGGTTGTGTGAAGGTGTATATGTTAAGGTGGATGGGTGCAGTTGTTGGTGTGTGCTCTCTAGCTGAAGTGAGTCTGTTGCAAAGGCTCATGGTTTGTGTGTGTGGGCCCTTTTTATTGGTCCATTTGTGGGTGGGCCTAAGTTTGAATTTTTGGTGGGTGTGTTATAAGGGGTGGTTGTGAGTTTGCCCCTCTGTTTGCCTGTTTAGATGTGGCCAGGTCAGTCATTTCCATGTTTTATGCACTGTAGACGTGTTTTGTGGTGTTGTGCGAGTCGAATAGACCCTCCTTGTGCTGTTTTACATTGCCTATGTATGGTGTGTACATACGCAATGTTGTTGTGAGGTGCGTACATACGCGATGTTGGGGTACGCACCGTACATACGCGATGATGTTGTTGTGAGGTGCGTACATACGCAATGTTGGAGTACGTACCGTACATACGCGATGATGTTGTTTTTTTTTTGTTGTTTTTTTTGTATCCTCATTCACCATTAATCTCACTTCAAATTGCGCTCAAGGTGTCTGTACTTACTCTCAGAAACTGAGGGACTTAGGCTGTTAGAAGTGGACGCCCGCCTACTAGTATCAGAAACACCATAGAGGTCAACATGAAAGCCGCTGAGATCTCTCCTCCCACTCCATGATTTTTACTTTGTCATCTGGACCGCCCATCTAAGTTGCAGAGGCTTCCAAAAGGCCTTCTTTTTGTCACTCCCTTGTCTAGCCAAATCCAATTTAGAAACTGCTAATACTGAAGACTGCCAGTCCAGCAGAGTAGGAGAACTTGATTCAGTCCATTTTATGCAGATTTGCCTCATAGCTAATAAAATGGAGTAAAAGAGAAGCAGTTCAGCGGGGCCCTTGATGTTATCTGCAAGGCCAAATATTATCAAAGCTAAATTCATATTAACAGTGCGGTCCAAAACGCTCGTCAAGAAGTCGCCAACCTCTCTCCAAAAGCTGGCCAGGGCAGGACATTCCATGAACATATGTATGTCTGAAGCTGATACCTGACCACATTTTTTACAGCTAACTGGTGGCCCTTTGGAAATTAACGACAACTTATGGGGAGTAAAATAGGCCCTATGGATGGTAAATAGGTGATTCCTTTTTAACCAAGCTGGTTTCACAACTTCGTGTAGAGTCTTACATGATTTCTGCCAGAGTTTAGACCAATCTTGTGTAGGTGAAGAGCTCCCCCATAGTTCCTCGGCTAGCTTGAATTCGCCATCTACTTCGTCCAAAAGGCTTTGATACCAAAAGGAAACTTCTTTCCTGCCCGGGGGCTTATTTACCAGCTGATGTTCTAGAATGCTGCCACTATCCGAAACAATTTTCCGTAAACCAGTTTGGAACCAACTCTTGATTTGATAATATTTGAACCGCGACAGACCTCCCCCAACCCTATCCCGGAGAAGTTCTCAGGAAATAAGGGTGCCTCCAACGAGGAGGTCTCCCCAAACCGCCAGCCCTGTCTCTTTCAAGGGTCGTGCCAATCTATCCTTCAGACATTCTGGAGTGCCAGGGGAATCCCATAGAGGGGCCAAGCTAGAAAAATAATCAAGCCCCACAGCACTTCTCGCCTTAGCCCAAGTTTGGGCTACACCTTGGAGAACTTTCAGCTTAATTTTTAAAAAAAACTTCGGGTCCCCAAATTTAAATAGAAAACCCTCTTCTGCCAATTTAGCACCCCTAAGCATGGCCAAAAACATCCCGCCACTACCAAAATTCACAGGCATATTCAATAACATGCGTGAGTGTGAGAGTTGGAAAGCCCAAGCATACAGTTGAATGTCCGGCAGCGCCAGGCCCCCCTTTTCTCTTCTCCTCCTCAACTTTTTCCACGCGATTCTCGGTGATTTAGATGCCCAAATAAACGAATTGATTTCCCTCTGAAGTTTATCAATCATGGATTTTTCAAAATAAAGGGGAATACAATTAAAAAGAAATGTGATCTTTGGTAAAATTGTCATCTTGATTAGGTTGATTCTTCCAATAATGGTCAAAGGAAGTATAGCCCAAGATTTCAACAGCCTTTTACATTCCTTTACCACTATACCCAGATTAATCTCAGCGATCTTTGTGATATCCTGAACTACGTAAACTCCCAGATACCTCATTTTGGAGCTGGGCTGATAGTGCTGGTATGTCTCTGATATATTCCAAGTCATAAGCTCTGTTTTTGCTGCATTGATCTCATATCCAGAGACAGAGCCAAAATCCTGAGCTAGGCCAATCACTGTAGGGAATGCTGTTTGTAAATCAGATGAAAGAATCAAGATGTCATCGGCATACAGGGCTACCTTCCTCTTCCACTCCCCATATTTAAAAGGTTGAATATTAACATCTGACCTGAGGCGCTGAGCAAATGGCTCAATGTAAAGGTCAAATAAAAGCGGGGAGAGTGGGCAGCCCTGTCTAGTGCCTCTGGTGATACTAAATGGATCTGTTACATTCCCATTAACCAGTAGCCTAGCCGTAGGGCTATGATAAATTAACTGGACTATATGACAGAACTTTTCCCCCAAACCAAACTTCCTCAGGGTCTCTGTCAGGTAAATCCAGTTTACTCTGTCAAAAGCCTTACTGGCATCCAATGTCATAGCCACTAATGGGAGGGAATATGCAGAGGCAAGATCGACAGCGCCAATTAAATCATACGTAAGGTCTGAGAGCTGTCGGTTCCTGACGAACCCCTTCTGATCTGGGTGAAGGACATCTCCTATCATAAGACCCAATCTCGCTGCCATGATAGAGGTAAAAATCTTATAGTCTACATTTAAAAGCGAGATGGGTCTATATGACCCGCAGCTTGATGGAGGCTTCCCATGTTTCAATATGAGGATTATTAAAGCATTGTTCCATGAAGCTGGGAGCCCTAAACCGACTTCCAACACATAGTTAAACAACTGCGTTAAAACAGGAACTATCTTATCTCCCAGCAGCTTATAAATCTCCGATGGAAGACCATCAGGGCCTGCTGCTTTCCCTGTTTTGCAACGTTGAATAGCTTCTCTAACCTCCGCTTGAGTAAAAGCTTGGTCCAGATATTTTTGTTGGTCCGACCCAAAAGAGGGAAGGGGAATATTCCCTAACCAATTCTGAGCCCTAGCTGGATCTAGCCTTTGGTCTTCATGGTAAATTTCCTGAAAATAAGTCTGGAAGACCTGGCTAATTTCCCCATCTGAGGAGAAGGTTAAACTTTCGTTGATAATCTCTTTAATGTTATTTCTTGCTTGGTCAGACTTTGCTTTCCAGGCAAGAAGCTTACCCGCCCCCTCCCCATATTCAAAATGGGCTATTTTACTAGCCTCCCATCTACGTATAAGCCTGGATTGGAGGATGTTCTCCAGCTGCCCTTTTAGAATACCCAATTTAGTTTTTTGTTCCTCCTGGGTTTCAGGAGAGGCTAGAAAGGAAAGTCCGATCTCTACTTCTTTTATTTCTCCCTCAAGAGATGAAATCTCCGCCTTATATCTTTTATTATAGAAACTGGCTCTGCTGGTAATCTGACCCCGTAGGAAGGCCTTAAAGGAGTCCCATACATTAGTTATTAGGGTTGACCCTGAATTTATCTTAAAAAACCATTCCGTTTCCTGTAATAAGAAAGCTTTTTCATCTTCTATTGAAAGTAAAGAACGGTTAAACGACCAGGTGCGAACGGGAGCTAACATTGGATGAATTAAACTTATCAAAACCCCCGAATGATCTGAAAGATGATTAGCCAAGTATGAAATATCTTTGACTTTTTCTCTCAGTGAGTTACTTATTAGTATATAATCTATTCTCGATTGATGTTGATATTTATAGTTTCTAAACGACACACCTGGTTGTGAACCCGCCCTTTCTCTCCAAATATCTGCTAACATAAATTGTTCCATAACCTCCAAAAGGAATTCCCGGGATTTCAAAGAGGTCACAGCTCTACTGTTTAGAGATTTATCCAGCACAGGATTTAAGACAATATTAAAATCCCCAGCTAAAATTAACGGTTCAGTGTAGTCTAATAGGTGGGAGAAAATGACTTTGAGACTAGAAGGGTCGTCAACGTTCGGTCCATAATAACCGACCAGAATATACAAAGTCCCCCCCATCCTAACCTTAACAATCAGCCATCTGCCACCTGGGTCCGCCACTTGTTGTAAGACCTGTGCCTTAGCGGATTTCTTAAAAATTATGAGGACTCCTCTTATGTTGGTTGTCTGATTCGTGCAGACATATGAATCCACCCATCTTTTATTTTTAAGGAGGGAAGATATCTCTTCTTTCACCAGATGAGTTTCCTGGAGAATCAAGACCTGGGCCGATGAATCTTGGAGATACTGTAATATCCTATCTCTCCTTGGCCTGGTTCGTAAACCATTAATGTTCCAGGATAAAATTTGTATGGGGCTCATATTAAGTCATCTGAGGATGTATATAACCCAGCCCAGCTCCAAACACTATTCCTAAAGATAACATAAGTACAAACAACACAAAGTGGAGAATGAGGATTTTTTTTTTTTTTATAATTTTTCGTTTGCTGCACCCTAACCCAACCCAGTGTCCCCCCCTATCCCTCTCCCCCTCGCTGGGAACCCATCCCCCGATTAACTGGACAGATGGAGTCCAGGCAAAGCATCCCAGAGATAACCGTCCAGTCATGTAAACAGAAAGCAAAAGAAAGATAAAAAGAAGACTGCATTTAACACTTTAATAGTTCAAATTCCAATTCCAATTCTACTTATTTCTACATCCAAACTTTCTCTCGCATACAGTCTAAAGTATTTTAATTTCTCTATAAAGGAGAGAATAAGAACAGCCCATTCCTACACCTGCCTACCTACCTACCTACTAGCTACCTATAGTAGACTACACTGTGCTGACCTACTTAAAGATCTACTGCGACCCCCCTTTACTGATGTTATTGAGCAGCTCATCTGCTTCTTGCACCGATCTTATATTGTGCATTTTGTTGTTATACATGACTTTTAAAAAAGCCGGAAACTTTAGTTGAGCTACTGCCCCCAGCTTTTTGAACTCTTCCAGCCTCTTGCCCAATTCCCATTGCCTCTCCACCGTGCATCGTGAAAGGTCCGACCGTATCTCGAAGGAAAAGTCTTTAGCTCGCACTGATTTCAATTTCAGAGCAGAATTAAGAATCTTATCCTTCAGAGCGAATGTAAGAAAATTAATGAGGATTTTTCTGGGTTTAGACCTGCTGGGTGACCTGCGGAAGGGGTCCCTATGTACCCTCTGTATATCACGACTAAGTTCTTCCTCCGAGTCTTCAAGCTGTAACGAGGTCTTAAGTAGTGAGACAATATAGGTACGTATATCGGACCCCTCAAAGCCTTCAGGAACATTCAATAAGCGCAGGTTGTTTCTGCGTGCATTATTTTCCATCTTCTCGAGCCTCTCTCCCAAGTCCCGATGTTCAACCCTCAGCGATTGCATATCCGATTTTGCCTGCCCCAAATCTTCTTTTAGTTCATCCACTTTATTCTCAAGGGCGGTGGTCCTGGAGTTTATAAGATCTACTTTTTTTTCCAGAGACTCGCAGTAACTCCTTATTTCCCCCTGATTCACTGCAGATGCAGCGAACCCCCTTTCTATATCTGCAGAAAATTTAGCCAAAAGGCCTTCCAGACCTGCTGGTAGGGCTGGGGATTGTGAGCCTGACGGGCCTGGCGACATATGTCCATCTCTATCTTGCACCTCGTCCGTTTTGCTGCTTACAAGATTGGCCAAAATGCCAAAATGCCGTTGCTCGAACTACTGCTAGCCTCTGGGAACACCCCTGACTCACTTTGCTGAGGGGTAGAAACTAAACCTTGTTCTGGCTCCATCCTGTTATTGAGAGTGGTGCCCAAACAATAACCTGTAGTTGTGGGCAAGGTTACATCAGGCAAGCACTGCACCAAGGATTCGGGTTGAACACCCACAACCAACACCTCTGGTTGGATCCTAAAATAGGAGCGTAGCGACAAAGTCACTTTAACAACACTGGTAGCCCCCCTGGCCCTGTTTCTTAATTTCTTGGATTTAATCGACTTCCCCTTCACTGGATAAACCTGGAAGGCAGAGTCCCCGCTTGAGAAGCAATCTCCTGCCACCAATTCGCTGGACGGAGTATTGGCAATAGCAGTGGAAATATGCGGAATATGCGGTGGATTGGTGTCTGGGGTATCTCTCCGGCAGGCTGCTATACTGGAGGCCGCTTTGTTTTTTTCTATAGACTTTACCTTCCTATTATCCACTGCGAGCCCCTTCTTATTTTGCCTTTTTGCTCTTCCAATCTCTGTACATGGTGGACTTACAGCTGCAGGGGGGGACTTATCTAGTGGGTCTTGTAAATCCTGTAGGTCTTGGAGGACCTGGAAACGGCCCGACAGATGCCCTAGAGAAGGATCCGGCCCCCTGACCTCCAATACATTTCCAGATTCTTGATCCAGGTCACGAGCCGCCTCCCCCCCCTCCAACAACTTACCGGTAATGCAGTCCTCTTCCTGGTCCTGTTCCCGCGCCTGGGAGATATTGATTTCTCTCACTCGCCGAAAGAAGTTGCCAATGCTTTTCTCTTTCCCCCTGAGAGAGCCTCGCGCTGCTGCCTTACGCCCTCTTCGCAGCTCCAGCACGGCTGACAGTAGGCGGGGGGGGCGAGGGAATACGTGTCACTGCCTCCGCCTCCTCTCCGCACATTCAGGCGTACAAACGCTTGCAGCCCGGGTCGCGTTCCCCCCGTAGGAAACTCGTCGCAAATCGGAGGGTAAAAAAGCGAAGAAATGCAGGTAGTTACTTTAATCTGAGCTTCTTGCTCAATTCTCTCTTCATATTTCTGCAAATTCCCTACATTGAGTGACTGGAACGGAAAGCTCCGGGAGCTCCGGACTAGCGCGGCTCACGCGCAGCCGCCATGGCGGATGTTGTTGTGAGGTGCGTACATGTGCAATGTTGGGCTACACACCGTACATACGCGATGATGTTGTTGTAAGGTGCGTACATACTCGATGTTGGGGTACGCACCGTACATATGCGATGATGTTGTTGTGGGGTGCGTACATAGGCGATGTTGGGGTACGCACCGTACATACGCGATGATGTTGTTGTGAGGTGCATACATATGCGATGTTGGGGTACTCACCGTACATACGCGATGATGTTGTTGTAAGGTGCGTACATACGCGATGTTGGGGTACGCACCGTACATACGCGATGATGTTGTTGTGGGGTGCGTACATACGCGATGTTGGGGTCACACACCGTACATACGCGATGATGTTGTTGTGAGGTGCGTACATACGCGATGTTGGGGTACGCACCGTACATACGCGATGATGTTGTTGTAAGGTGCATTCATACGCGATGTTGGGGTACGCACCGTACATACGTGATGATGTTGTTGTGGGGTGCGTACATACGCAATGTTGGGGTACGCACCGTACATACGCGATGATGTTGTGAGGTGCCTACATACGCTATGTTGGGGTACGCACCATACATATGCGATGATGTTGTTGTAAGGTGTGTACATACGCAATGTTGTTGTGAGGTGCGTACATACGCAATGTTGTTGTGAGGTGCGTACATATGCATGGGGGGCCTGTACGACTCGCACCCCGGGAACTACTTTTCCCGGGATACGAGTCATACAAAGTTTGCTTTGTAGCGGGTAAAGTCATTCCCCGTGTACAGGATGTTTTCCGTACGAATTCTAAATCGGAAAGCCGGTCCGGATCGTACTTGTACGCTCGGACTGTATTTTTTTTATTCGTACGCAAAAGTGTCCGGGTCCGTCTCGTACAACTTTTCCCGATCGAATTTGTACGGATGGGGCCGATCCGTATGGATTTTTCACGTACGAATCGTACTTCACGGGTGGGACGGGACTTGTATGATTCGTACGGGAAAAATTGCGGATACGAGTCGTACGGGAAAAAAAAATACAGGATCGGAATCGACCCCTTAGTGTACGGGTTTGCGAAGTGCTGCCTGTGGCCTAAAGCTTGCGTGCACGTGAGCGTGCACGCGCGCAGCCGCCATGTGTCTTACCTACGCCATGCTTGATCGCGTCCGCGATCACTTTCACTTTCGCGGGCCATGCGGCCGTGTAATTTTCACGGCCGCGCGGCCAATGCTTGTTTCATCCTCTTGACCTTCCTTCTCCCCTTTCATACATCCTTTGTTCTATGCTTTCCTTCCATTTATTCTTTCTTGTCTGTCTTTCCATCTTTCTTTCCTTATTTGCATTCTATTCTCCTTCCTTCCTTTTCTTCCTCATTCCACTTGCCTTGCACTTCTCTTTGCTTGACCATTTTAATAATTTTTCTCTCTGTCACAGTTTTTTGCTGCTTGAGCATCCTTTGACCTCATCCACAGCTGTTTCATGGTGATTATTATTGCAGTGTTTATTACTTTCTGCTTCTGTCTTGTGATGACCTGCGAGTCAAAGTTCAAAGTTAGGAAAGGCCATAAAACACTTTTACCTGTCCCCGTAGCACCTCTGCTTAAGCTGATATAACCGGTGCTTCACTGCGCCTTCGCATTCACCCATTTAAGCATGATTGTGTCTTAATGCAAAAGAATGTCCGAATGTTCTGTAAAATACACAATGTCCCTGAGATTCCTATCAGATGTGGTGCAATTGAAAAGCACAAACCCCTAAATGGACTACTAAAACGAGAGTTTCCTGAGGAGATGAAGGCAAACTGGAGACTAGCATGTTTAATGCACGGGCAAAATACAATTATTTTATCATTCAAGTAAAAGATCAACGGTTATAAAATATTTCAAATGTAATGCTCAATAGGCAAGAGAAATAAAATACCCAAAGCTTTTTTCTTAGACATGCAATAAAAACGTACCTTACAGAACAGTTTCAGCATCATTTATCAACACACACATTTTAAGTCTACAACTCCACCACATTTTCGTTGCATTGAACATTTATTGTGCAAGATTGTTTGGACACTACAGGCATTCAACTTTGTGTCATGGAAAATGTGTCACGGAAAATGAATGCATGTACACAGCGATGCACTGTCAAAGAATTGTGACATTTTTAACAGGCACCATCATATCTCGCATTGCACTACCATTTTGTATTAGAAGCTACACCTCAGTTTCTTTTTATCAAACAAGTACAGATGGAGCAATCGTGCCGAAAGCTGAAGGTTTTGTCTCCCTATCCAAACTGCTGACACCCTTCCAGAAGAAACACCTACGTTAGCTTCCCTTTCGGTTTACAACTTAACATTCAACCATTCCCTTCCCTCACCTCACAGTCCTCACAAGTAATTTTCAGCCTGCCATTAACTTTTCAAAAACAAGGCATGACATAAAACTAAAGACATTGCTGAACTGTCGCTAAAATGCAATTATGAATACTTAATACACTTGACACCACCCCTAGGTTCATATATTCCACTATTACGAGCCTCGCATGCAACCAATCCCTATGCACAAAGTGTTGGCTGTGCGCAGTTCAATATGGTGGTAGGCACAAAGCCTGGCTATCAGACATGGTCTAGACCCTAAATCCCCTATGGCTAAGCCCAACTTAAACCCAGCATTTGTCCAACCACAGTAGAGGTTGATCACATGGTCTGGCCAGGCCCCACATCCAATCTCCTCTGTTGTGGCTAAACCCCATGCACACGGGCGTCAGCCGTGCACAGTAGAGGGTTTCTCTAGGGACAGGTTTGCAGCCAGGCTCTGTGCCTAACCTCCAATACAGCTAACTCTTACTGCGCATAGGTAGGTGGCTCAAACTCCAAAACACAAGCCCTGCTGCAAGCAGCTTGACTGTGCACAGCTCCAGTGAACCACATGGCCCTGGCCTGTGGCCAGACACTGCATCCAATCTCCCACGTAGAAGTATGAGCATTTTTGTAAGCCCCCTTATATACCAACCTTGTTGTTTATTTTCAGTACAGACTTCGGTGCCTGGTTTTCTGTAATGGCAAGAGGAGGCAAGGATTTGGCATTTGATGAAGGGAAATCATGATTCGTCATCGAATAATATTTGTTTATTTTTTTAAATTATTATTCCCCACAGTATTAGAGTATCTGGATCAGTGAATAATCGGAAGATACACACATAAATGTTCCTGTCTGATTAACCCAATGAATCCTTCCCAACCCCTTTGTAACCCAAATCTCTCCAAAACTATTGAATGATTTTCCACCACACAGAAAGGAACTAGCCTCAATAAAGTTCTAATTTTATGTAAAGTTTGTTGTAATTCCACTCAGCAGGTTTTTTTTATCAATCCCTCTTCTATACCTCCCCCTCCTCCCACCCCCAGCCTTTTCGATTCCCCTTGGAGAGATCGGCTTGAAACGTTATGTGCAAATACCTAGGTAAAAAAGCTATTTTTACTAAAAATGTTTGAGCAGATTCGTTATGCACGGCTAAAATGATTAGCAAATCATAAAAGTTCACTTTTTATTGGAAAGTGAGCTTTAACCATAAACTACACAGTCAGTATCACCTACTATGAAATACATATCTAGTTTCTGCAATCTTAGACAAGGATCCATAAAGTACAGTACAGAAACTGGACTAAGCCTGCTAGCACACATTTATTGTTGTTGGTTTACTACTTTGCATTTACTGTTGAAAAGAGTATCACTGTGAGAGCACAAGTAGCTCATTCATAGTATGCTGTATGATATCACCAACAAGATCAATTCCAAATGTTCCTGAATGAGTGCTTTGTATGATATTAGTGAATGGAATAAACGCATGCTAAAGTGAAGCACTTCATTGGGAGCACTGTAAAGGTGGTCGCACAGACACATCACACATATTTAATTGTTCAATTAGTCACATGGTTCAGTAGTAGATTAATGTAGGGGAGTTATATAAGGGTCATTGAAAAGGTGATGCAATGGAAGTGCATCATACCACTAACTTTATGTTAGCGGCTTAGTTCATGTGATCAAGGCTTCAAAACTTTACAACATCGCAGAACTTAAGTACATTGCTGCTGGGTACATCTTATGTGGCTGGAACATTTTACCACTTTCTCATTCTAGAATCCAGTTAATGTTCTTCTCAGTTCTCTGTTTCAGAGAGTTGCAGCTGAGAAACAGCATTCAGGAGTTTGGTAATGGGTAAAGTAGCAAATTACTCCTATGTTCTTCATCAATGCCCTACTGAGTAATCCTTTCACTTGATTACACATTTTAGTAGAGAAAATGACAGGTCACACTCATGTAACATTGGAGAAACATTTCAAGAGACAGGTATAGAGATCAAGTGGCTCAGAAGGGTTTCAGATAAAGTATTATACATTGCAGAAATCTATAATTGCATCCGGCTTCTTCACAGGAGGTATTATCAAATATTGAACAGTCATAACAACGGCCTGTGTCCAAAAGACAAAACAAGCATTGGCATAGCCAATAGATTCTCGCCTTTGGGACCTTATAAGTGTTTAGTTATCCAGCACAATATCCTTGGTGCAACAACATCAACTGTTGCATAGCTAAACACTTATAAGGTCCCAAAGACGAAACCTATTGGCTATGCCAATGCTTGTTGATAAACAGAGGCCATGTTGAAAATAAAACTCCCCACCCTCAAAGCAAACCTTTTATCATCATAATCAGCACGAGAACTTTCATCACACTAAGTATGCAAACGCACTGTGATACTTTTTGTTTCAAGAAAGTGTTTTACGATGAAAACAATGTGACATGATGCAAAACAAATCACGTCTGGCAATTGGTTTATTAGACCAACACAAAAAGGTACGGTAGCTAAAGTAAGAAATGGACTTCTATTTGGAAAATTAAGTCTGAGCCCCATTTGGATGTCACAGAAATTCTGTCAGATCACGTGGGAAGGCCATTTCTTTTTTGAAGAATACCTCTTCCTTTATATTATTTTTACATTTCTAGGTGCAATATACATCCATGTAGGATTGACCTCGTTTCTTGGTTTCACCAAGTTTTTGCTTTTGGCGAATAGGCCAGTCCACTAAGGATCCTTGCCCCGAAGAAGGCCCAAGATCTTTTAGGGTAACCATAGGGGCAAAAACATGCTGGCTTACGGAGATGGTTTGAGACATTGTTTACACTAGCCATCTTATTGATGTGTTTAGATATACCTGAGGTCCCAACATTAAAAGTGATAGGTCTGGGTACCCCAAGATATTTTGAATTTATCTGGATCCCACTAACTGTCCAGTTGAAATTTATTTAAGAACTCCCTTCTTCTTTCGAGTCCATCAGGAGGTCTAGTCCGGTCTGGTGGCACTATCCTACCAGGGTGGGGAAAGGTTGCCTATGATGAAGTATGACACAAACAATGCGTGAGGCTTCGGCTCACAAAAGAAATGGCTTTCCCACATGATCTGACAGAGTTCCAGAGACGTCCAAATAGGGATCAGACTTGATTTTCCTTTCTTGCTTAAACTACAGCACCTTTTTGCATTGTGGTATTTAGTCTAGGGAGGATGTACAGTAGCAGTTACCTCCCCCTCTCCATTTGTGTGATAAAAGTAATTTAGTATATTAGAGCATTTACACACACTGATATATTTACAGTAAGCATTTGTTTATGGTTGGACATATGATACAATCTTTCTGGGATGTTTTCATTCAATGCAGTATGTTTTTAGGTCTTGCCTACGGGCAGCTTTTAGATGTATGACATCAAAGATCTACTATGCACAATACCAATACTGACAGTATGCTTTGAGTTAACCCACTGCTTACCAATGTCTGGCTTTCTCTTCAATCTTCCTTATTTTTATTTGAGGCTTTCCTTCCTCTTTTTGTGTTGGTCTTCCCCTGGTCCACAGCTTCTCTGCCATCCTTTTAAGTGGAAGATTTGTCTCCTTCCACTGCTTACATTCTGGGAACTACTTTTTCCTTTAGCACTCCAAGAGACTGCATGCGTATTCCTGATCTCTACATTGAGTGATCCTTTCCCACTGAAATCCCTGCTCTGCGCTTCCTGGGTTGCTCCCCCCTCCCACCTTTAAGCTCATGTGGTACACCCCTATTCAGGTTTTTTTTTAAAATGGTTACACTCCGCTAAACCAGCACTTCTGTTCATTTCATCCCCCACACCACTCATTGGTTCCTACTATAAACCCACCACCCACTACACCCTTGATCCTCCTCCCGGGTTCATTACATTGTTTTGGCTCAGCATCTGCAATTTCCTGTCAAGCAACTCCTTTAAAAAAATATGTGACTCCATGTGAGAAGTTGGCCTGGCATATGCTGGTCACAAGTTAAAGTGGCCACCTTGCACCAGTCCAATTCGACTCTTATGGTAGATAGGTTTAAGACAACCTTTTAGAGAAAGCTATCCTAGTGGTAGCTGTGGAGAGCAGCCTTCAGGCTAAGTCTCAGAGGAATGTAAAGCAGCTTATTTTACCTTATAATCTCTTGAATTACCAAATGAAAGGACACCACACAGGTATATATAAAATATATATGTATTTATTTCTAGACACACGCTACTAATCTCTTTATGAGATTAGAATTCAGGAACATATGCACAAATTAATGTTTCACAACAAATTAAGCACTTATATGGCTGGGGCCCTAGGGTCGTACCAGACCATATACTAAAAAAGAAGTATAAGAAGAACGACTTGAGAAGGGAGAAGGCCTAAGGTCTTCAGAAGCGCTGGGGCCTCACTAATCCATCCAAGGCAGGTAAGTAAAGGACCCACGGGAGACGCATGCAGTGTGAGAACACAGCCGCGGATCCCAATAGACTTCAATGGAGCAAGTCGCAGTTGGAATTTTAAAGTTTTAGGGTACTTCGGGAGAGTCTACAAGCAAGTCACTTACAGGG
The DNA here is from genome assembly GCF_964204655.1 of Triturus cristatus. Lineage (NCBI taxonomy): Eukaryota > Metazoa > Chordata > Amphibia > Caudata > Salamandridae > Triturus > Triturus cristatus. Next base: position 301,714,271 of record NC_140579.1, on the reverse strand, counting down.
TAAGTAGTTTGAGGGCCAACACATACAGGAGCACCGGAGTGCACGAGTTACCTCACCCAGGGAAGCCGGGTGCATAGGTGTCTTTTGGTGTCGGGTCGCGGCGTCGTTTTCAATGGGAGCCAAAGAAGACTTGCTGCTTGTGAAGACAGGAGAAGTGTCAGGTGGAATCCAAGGCTGGATTCAGAAGAAGGGAGACCTGAAAGCATAAGGGACAGTGTTCAAAGTCACTTGCCAGTGACCCGGGGCCAGGAAGATGGATGCCCACAGATGTCGGGTGATTTCAGGTGATCATAGGTGTCTTGACTCTTCAGCCACGAGGTCCAGGAGGCGCCGATGACAACCAGGAGCTGGATTCAGAGAGTCCCACAAAGTCTGCAGCTTACTGAGGTGTCGGCAACCGGATTGGAGCCAACAAGCCTTGGCAACAGCAAGTCTCATGGAAAGTGAAAAAAAGTCAGCGGTGCAGACCAGCAAGATCTGAAGGACTCACCCAGCAAGGGTAAGTCAGGGCAGGCCTGGAGCAACCAGGGGAGCCCTTTGATTTGATAAAACAAGTCTTCAGGGGACCCACAAGCCAACCGGCAAGGGATCACAAAGACGCCTCATGAGGATTCACTTCACAGGAGCCCACGGTCACTCGGGACGAGGTAGGCCTCTGATTTTCAGTGGAAATCTTGCTGGAGGCTTGGACCACACATGGTCTAATGCACAGGTTCGTAGAACATCGTGAAGGGGTTGCACTTGACAATAGTGCACGGTACCCGGGTATTGATGTTCCTCGTCACTCGTGGGGTCCACTCACCTCAGGTTTGCTGGGGACTCACAATGGCTGTCGAGAAGTCAGGAAATCCACTTCCAGGCCTGCAGGGACTTCGGACTCCGGTGGAGCGGGAAACTTTGCGACCGTTGATTCAAAGTTTTGGTACCTGCCAAGCAGGGGAGTCACTCCTTGACTCCAAGGGAGATTCTTCAGTCTTCCAAAGGTAGTGGAACATCGAAGGTCCAGGATTCTTCTTGTAGAGCGTCATCCAGGGATATCTAGTTTGCAATGGCAAGGATTCCCTATCTTATACTAAAGGAAAGGGAGGGACTAGCTCTATGACCACTCCTATGGGAGGGTCAGGGGAGTGGGTGATTACACCCACTTCCCTTTGTCCAGTTTCGCGCCAGAGCAGGGGCTGGTAGCCCCTGAACCGGTTTGAGCTGGCATATGCACAGAGGAGCCTACTGCTCCCCCAGTCCAGGACTTCAAAGCACTCTAGGAGTGCACCTACCCCCAGCCCCAATACACTAAATCCTGTCTGGAAGGTGGTGACCTCCCTGTGAAAGAATGCCTATTGTTGGGTCTCCTCCACTGCGAGTTTCAGTCAGCAGCAGGAGGGCAGCCCAGTGTCTGTGCTGGTGGCATCCATTTTGTGATGCCAGGCTCTTTCAGATTTCTACAGTGTGTCCACAGTAGGTACATGTCTATCCCTCTAGAAGGGTAGGATCATACTCCCACACCAGTTACTGGTGTGGGGGTTTGATTGCAAGGCATTTGACACCAAACACGACATATTTTGATGCAGCCATCGCAAAGTTAGCATTTACCGCTAGGTTATAATGCACTTAAGAGTATATGGTTTAACCGCATCCACAAACAGCCACAGAGAATAGACTCTGAGGGCTTGCAGAGGGGCCCTGATCAGGCAGAAGCACCCCCTCACATGTAAACCAAGCACCCTGCTCTTAGTATTGATAGGGCCTGCCTTAGGGGTGACTGATAGGTTTATATGTGTGTGTAAGGTGAGATATAGGGAACCTATACCTCAGTGAGGAGTGCTAACACTACCTCACCCAGGCTGTAGTAGCAGGCCTGTGGTGTCAGTTTTAGTCTGCTTCCCATGGGTGGCATAATACATGCTTCAGCCCCTGGTAGGCCTGTGAAGTACCTATGCCCTTGGTACCTAAGGTACCATATACCAGGGGCTCATAAGGTACCACAGTATCCAATCACTAGTGCATCTAATATGCACTCCAAGTTGTTCATAGAGAACAGAGAGGCTGGGGCCCTGATTAGCAGGGACCCAGCCAGACTATAGCTAGAAACCAGTGTAAACATCAGAAAAAAAGTGGGGGCAACATAAGTGCAGATCCTACTCTCCTACACTCCAAGATAGATTCTCGCCTTTTTGGAACTTTAAATTAAATCAATACATGTTTTGTGCATCATGATGCTTTCTGCATGTGCACGTATGCTTTAGCGTGATGTTGATTCACATTTGGAAGCAAGTTTTTTGTCTGTGTTCGTCATTGCAGAACCGTATCAAGAAACAGTACTGGAAAAGCCAAATGGTCAGGTAACGTCATCGAAAGGTGAGACCTTTTGCCTTTGCTTGTTTATTAAGTCTCAGTTGTGAACAATACCAGTATTTACAGTGGGTTCTAGATGATCCCATTCCTTACCTTCGGTTTACTTTTCTGTCAATTTTATTCACTAGCTTATTTGAAGGCTTTCTTTCATCATCTTATTTGTCCCTCTACGGAAGCACAGATCTTTTACAATGTTTATGACTTGATAAGTTGTATACATACTTCTGCTTACAGTCTGGGAACTTCTTTTTACTTTTTTTTTCTTACTGTATTCCATTACATGTCGGTACATGTACTTTCTCTCTTGTGTAATGCTTTCCCTTCACATCAATGCTCCGCACTCTCAGAGTTGACTTCACTTATCCTTAGCTGCCCCCTATACCTCTCCGTCCGCTCATACTTTAAAAATGTTTTATTTTGGAGGCCTTAGCAGCTGCAACTTGTTACTAAGCAGCTCCTTTCTCTATAATGCACTTTCTACCGCTGTGCACTTGTTACGTTCCATAAATTTAGTTTCCGCTCCAAGATGGGAATTCACTATCTAGGAACAGTACATTACATTTTTAAACAAACAAAATGGGTGCCACAGCGATACAATCAAGCGTTTAGACATGTGCGCGTATGCCATCAAACTGGGAGGTCGACAATTTTGACTTTTTTTTAACCATTTTTTCAGCATCGATTAAAGCATTGTTTTCTTTTGGCCAATGTTGTTCAGCTTTACAATAAGCATTAGCAAAGCCAAAAGGGTGGCTAACTCCTTTCAAGGGTGAAATATACTGCCTTTCCAAAGCTCTTCAATGTGGGTGCACATCAAGAAGTGTAACTCCCAAAAATACCTATAACACGGTGCCCAACCTAAAACGGTCAGCATGTTTATCTAAGCACCTTGAAGACATGAAGTCCAATTTCAGATGGCTGCAAAACACGATTCTTACAACACTAGTCTTTCCACCTCCACAGCTTTCCCCCAGTCCTGCCAACTCACATGGCTGCACTGTGTGTCTCACAATAATGGTTCCATTCACACAATTATACAGTGAAGAGTGTATATTCTACTTTGTCAGACAACATTAGCTGTAAACTTCTGCAGAGAGTAGATTTTCAGCTCCTTTATTGACACTCTGCACAGCTGATGTCCATGGGGGTTTAGCAACCTCCTTATGACATCACCTACAGTCTCAGAAGCTTTCTCATCTGGGGAGGGTGGGAAGTCTTTTTATGGCGCTGCCTAGCATGAAGCCACATCCCCGTTCCGTGGTCCAACCTCTTCAGAAGCCTCTCTATGGATAGTAAGACAATAAATGGTTTAACCTCTTCAATGCCCATGACGAGCTGGTCTCGTCATGGGCCGCGGTTGCGCTGTGCCCATGACGAGACCAGCTCGTCATAAACCCCGCCCGCTAATGAAACGGCCGGCACAGGGCGGGGAAAGGGGCGGGCACTGAAGGGGTTAAGATCCCACACCACCTCTCACACTGCGAGTATTGTTTTAAAGGTGGTATGCCTGCTTTCACTCATGTGTTTGAACTTCCTTCTGCTCAACTCTGTGCTTCAATAAACACAGCCTCAAATGAATAGAGGCCTTGTAGGGATCCAAACTGATGATCAATGAATAATGCACTCTTTTGTGAGCAGCATACATGCCCTTTAGCAACACTGATAACTAGGTAAACAATTGCTTTTAAATGGCACACAGGGTGTATTCCTAACATTCATAATGCAGACTGAGGCTGCTTCTCAGGTGTCATGTTTTTCTCATGATATTATAAAAGTGTGACCTCCTTCACAAGTTTCAGTTTATGTATAGCACGGACTCCCACTGGCAGTTGCTGTCCTCTTGCAATTTGTATCTTTGATAGTGTATATATATATATATATATATATATATATATATTTTAGTGGTACTGTTAAACAAAAACAAAAATCTCACACAGGCTAAGCCACCATAGCCAGGATTCAAACTTATCTGTGACAAAGTTATACATTTCCTTGCAGAGCATGAATCCCCTGTTGCTTTAATAGTTGAATTTACTTGACGTGGTCAACTCTATATAAACGCAATTACAATGCAATTACAATAACTGCACCATAACTCAATGCTGAATATGCCTGGGACTTCTAGCTACACGTAACAAGAGGTGGCTGCAAATCTACAGAGCTCCAGGTCACCTGCTTCAGACGATGAGTAAGTAACCGACTACTAAAATGGCCACCGAGCGAGTTTTTTCAAGTGGTAAGGCAAAGCTGGCTTCTCTTCTAAAAAACAAAGCTGTGCAACAATATACGGTAATGTGTTACGTTAAGGAAAATAAATCCATTAACCAACAAGTATTTCAGGTCCTGCTGGTCTCAGGAGTGACAGTAATTAAAAATAGACTTTGAAAAGGGTCCCTTTTGGGCTCTGTTTTATATGTCCTTAACAAGCAAAAACAATGACTGATCAATGTCTGAACTATAACTGTAAAAATCTGAGGTATGCAAAGTCAGGGATGCAATCCCTGTTTATATTCCAAAAATCACTACCCCTTCCTCAGATCTTAGTAATGTTTAATTAATAGTCTTGTATCTTAAGAATTGAAACATTTTCAAGTTATTCAAAACAAAATTGCTGTTATTCACTTATCTGATTACAGCTTAAAACATTAGCAAATCTAATAGGTCTGGCTTGTTTTAGGTATATGGATTGGTTGCAGAGGTCGAGTTGACTGGGATTTGGGGGGTATGATGTGCCCATATTTTGTTAACTTAACAAAAACAGATCTCCTACTTTGTTAAAAGACAACCATTGATGGAGCAGGGTTTTTACTTTAAACCCGAATACCTATTTCATTTTCGACCTTGCACTTCTGATGAACTGAAAAGCCATGATCATGACGACAAGTCCAGGAAGTCTGCCAAATGCCCCTGGAAATGGAGTTTGTTGCAATCTCGAAATATTGACTTTATGAACTTGTAATGATCTCACCATTGGATACAAATTTATCCAGTAGAGACATCCGTAAAAGTAACGAATTAGCTATGGACTAATAATTTCTATTCAGAATTTGAAGTTTACAATACATGAGAAAATTTCTTAATGTAACAAGACGACATCTTTTCCTGCTAAACGGATGAGGATTGTAACATTTCGTGATGTAATTTTGGTATAAATATTAGTAGACTAGAGAGGTCTAGCGCCACTTCTTCCCGAACTGATGACCTGAGGTCCCTATGCTGACGGAGAGGACGGTGACTCTACATGACGGCAGGAAACTCTAATTCTTCTACTGAGGACCGGTTCTGACTTAGGATCTGACATTTAGACAGAATAGGTAAATATGAGAGAACTGAATTTGCATTTAATTGGCTTTTCTTACAATTTTAGATAAACAAATAATTCTGTTTGAATCTCTGTGTCGGGTGATTATTTCTGGTCATGTTTATTGAATTTATTTGTGTATTCTTTGAAATGTTTCGCTAGATTTAAAAGCAACTAAGTAGATGCCATTGACTTCAAAGTACATGCAGATTGGATAGGTATTAGAAGGTGTTTTCCCCTTATACATGGCACGGATAAGAGTGGTAGGATGAATGTTTGTGAAATGGGCCCCACCAGCGTGTGATGTGTGTATGCGTGTGTGACTGTGAGATCACTCCGTCCTTGGAAGTAGAGGGGATTCGGAAGCTCCGATCTGCACCAGTTTCTTGGTAGCAGAATGATGGTTTACTATTGTCTTGGTCTGGCGAAATTGCGTGTATATAGGCTTGTTGATTATTGATTGATATTTGTACTAACACTATATGTTGAAGTCGTGTTGAGTTTTATGTATTGTGAACGGCTTCTGGGACGTAGGGAGTCGGTGACAGTTCCGTAGTAGAGCAGAGGGAGTGTTGCTCTCGGAAAAAGGTGGGATTGTTGGCCCTGTATGCAGACAGGGGAAAACATGTGACAATTGAAGTTGCGCGTCGCATTGTCTAGGTTCGATGAGGTAGCATCGCCGTGTGTTGCCATTAGAAACGTATTTTCGGTGTGAGAGAAGTGTATATGATAGCGAAGGTTATCTGTGAAGTTCTGGTCTTAGGTCTCAGGGATCCGTATGGCATTCCGTTAAAGCTTAACACTAGAAAGGTAATCGGTATTCTCTGAGCTTGTTAGAAGGACAGGGCAGAGGTAAGCGCTGCTTTGTTAACGTGTGATATAATTCTGTAGTAGGACAGACTGTTCGCTGTTCTCGGGAAAGACAGAAATTCTGTGTGAATGAACTACATTTTCTGGTGTGAAAGTGCGTGAATGAGAAGGCATTCTGGTTAATTGTGAAACTGTTAGGAGCATTCCGGAGAAAACAGTTAATTGGTGCTTGTTAGAAGGGTAAAGTAGAGGGATGTGCTACTTTATCAACGGAAGTAACGATTCTGTAGTAGGGCAGAGGTAAGCGCTGCTCTCGGGAAAGGCAGAATTCTCGTGGGAAAGGTCTTTTGCTGTTCTGTGGCTAGCGAAGCAGACAATGGAGATGTTTGTATGTTGTAACTAACAGACTCGTAGAAGTTGAAACAAAGTCTACCCAGTAGTCTTGTAAAGGAGGGGTAGACGAGAGACAGGAGACAGGTGCAGAAGCGACCGCAGCAACTGCTGACGTCAGGGAGACCGCGCTGTGATTGGACAGTGGGTTAGAACAGTGGAAGCACGGTGATTGGTGTGCTAGTGTACGCCGCGCTAGGATTGGGAGACATACAGGGTGACGTAGACGCTCCAGGATTGGTGCGTTGGTGTGAGTCGCGCTGCAATTGGACGGGAGATCGTACAGCTGTAGAAAAGACAAGTAGCTTGGGAGAAATAAGAAAATGTACTACCAGGCTGAGGAAAAGAAATCTTTACTTAGTAAAGTAAAGAACTGGTTCGACAAGGATAAAGATATAGTGACCAGGGAAGGACAGTTATTGCCCCCGATAAGAACCCCGGCATCCTTAATGGTTGCGAAGTATGGGTATCATACCTGTATTTGGTTGGATAACTGGGTGAAGTATACGAGGGAAGATGGGGTTTTAGCTTTCCCGGAACATGGCTCATTTAATCTGGCCATACTGAGGAACTTACGGGAACGGATGATGAATCTAGAGCCTCGGCCTAGGCCGACGCAGTTTGAGGCATTGACTGAATGGGAAGATGAAATGCATGAACGAGAAAAGCAGAGGGGTGGAGGTAGCTACAGGTACATGTTTGGGCGAAAGTATGATCTTGAAACCCATCATGACCAGATGAGACGATGGCGTGACGCCAGTATGAACGAGGGATTATATCCTGTAAGAGTAGCAGGGGAGTCAGAAGGGAGAAAGTGTACAGAGAAAGAAAATAATATAGAACCCAGGAGATATGGGGAAAATGAGTCTGATGATGATGTATTAGAGGACATGCTCTATAAAAGACCACCTCCGTATAGACGAGAACCAGAGGTAGAAACAGCAATGACCCCGATGAGAGACACCCTGCGGATTATTAAGACAGAGGGTACCACCCCTGGGTTGAAAGGCAGTTGTTCTCTGGCGGAAAGAGATAGAGAGAGAGAGAGAGAGAGAGAGAGAGAGAGAGAGATAGAGAGAGAGAAAGAGAGAGAGAAAGAGAGAGAGAAAGAGAAAAAGAGAGAGAGAGAGAGAGAAAGAGAGAGAGAGAGAAAGAGAGAGAGAGAGAGAGAGAGAGAGAGATAGAAAGAGAGAATGAACTTGAGGATGAAAAGACCAGAGAACTAGCAAAAACTACCTTTGAACTGACAGAGAAAATCAGAGAACTGACTAAAACTTTTGAGGCAGTTACAGTGCCTGTGACAATAGGCCCGGTTATGCCAATTTTTGACAAGCAGAGGACGGGCGAGAATGGTTTGACAGTACCATATGTGGGCAATAGATTGATTGTTCCTCCGGAGCAGGCAGAAATGAGAGCAGGGGAAACACAGTGGAGAACAGGAGAAAATCAGTGGAGACATACCATATGTGGAGGAGAATTGAGTGTGCAGACTAACTCAAGTTTGAATTCTGGATGTGTGGAAGGGAACAGAGGATCAATTTTAGAACCGCAAAGAGTGACAGAACCAGGGGGTGCAGAAAAATCTGTGATAACTGCTGAAGATTTGAATGATTGGCTGAAAACTTTGCAGAGAAAAGAAAAGGAATAACAGGGAATTGATGTAGCTAGGCTACGTATGGAAATGGAAGAGATGATAGTAGGAATAATCCCTACAGAAACACTGAAAAATTATCAGGAAGGGGAGATCCTCTTCCTGTGCAAAAGTATTACATGGAGAGCAAAGAACATACATGACAGATTGAAAGGAATAGCCAGTGAATTGGGAATTGACATGGACAAGGTAAAAGCTTTACAAAAGCCTTACCGAGTGGATTTTACAGATAAGGACATTGAGAATTTGAACAATGCAGGCCAAACAGGACAGATCAAGGAGATGATTGCTTTGCTGAGAAAATGGGGAGACGTAGAAAGATGGAAAGACAGATGGTACCGAAAGCGAGAGGATGGGGCAGATAGTACTTACTCAACATTTCCTCTCAAAGAAAAGGATAAAGCAGTAACAGCCTACCCTATGAGGGAGATTCCAGGAGGTGGGTATGTACATGTCCCATGGACCAGACAGGATATTTTATCATTTACAAATGATTTCCCTCGACTAAGGGAAAAGCCCGTCGAGTGGTACAGACAGGTCGACAGATTTGTGAAGCTGTCAAAAGTGCTGTGGATTGACCTGAATAGTCTGTTTGATATAATTGTACCAGCAGACCTGTGGGCAGAATGTAAAATAGTCATAGACTGGCCCACTAAGGAATACCCGAGAGATCCAAAGACAGGAGCTCCAGACCCAGAGGTAATGAAGAAGTATGAGCAGGTTATGGCCTTCTTGAAAAATAAGGTACCTCCTAAGGAAACTCATTGGGTTAAAATAGATCGAACACATCAAGAATTGAAGGAATCAGTCCATGCATATTATGAAAGATTAATATTAGCTTTCAAACAGTTCAGTGGAGATAAACATCTGGGTGACAAGGACCTGAGCCATTTTGTATATAGATTTGTGTACGGTTTGCGGCCGGAAATCAGTGAAATGATAAGGCAGCATACCGTAGACTGGCAGAGCAAGAAGATTGATGAGATTCTGAGACATGCAAAATACTTCAGTGATGGGATTGAGGCAAAGCAGAGGAAGCTAAAAGAAAAGGCAATGTGGGCACAGGTGAAAGTTGCAGAAAGACAGGAAGCTCAGTTGGTTGAACAGGCAAATAACCCAGGAAATAAACCAAGATTTGGTCCAGGAAAAGGAAAGGGGAACATCGAGGAAGCTAAGAAGAAGTTCCCATGCCAGAACTGTGGAAAATTGGGGCACTGGAAATCAGAGTGTAAGAATCCACCGTCTACTAATGATGATAATCCATCATTGAATTCACAGGTGCAGAGTGAGGGGTGTGGTCAGCATCGGCAACAGCAGAAGGCTGATAAGCAACAGAATCAGGTGCCAAAACCACCCTTACCACAGAGAAGAGGATCCCAGAAGTACAGCCAAGAGCCGGGGTTCTACGATGAAGAGCAGGTAATCAAACCAAAACGCGCAAGCGCTGTTTCTCAATACTGGCTGAAAAATGAGGGAAGCGACTCCGAGGGAGACTTCTGACGTTGCCGAAGAGAGGAGGAGGAGTGCGTACTTGGCGCAACTCTAGAAATAGACCAGGCAGGGCCTTTTGTAGATGGGAAAATTAATGGTGAAAGTGTCACTTTCCTAGTTGACACAGGGGCCACGAGATCAACTGTCAGGTCAGCTGATATAAAGAATCTTCCTCTCTCGGACGAAGCAATCCAAGTGGTTGGTGTGTCCAACACACAGATTAAAACTCTACTTACTGAACCAGTAAGGGTTAGAATAGGGACATTTTCAGACATGCACCGATTTGTGGTGTGACACAAGTCCTGTGAACTTGCTAGGCAGGGACCTGCTATGCAAGATGAATTGCACTATTTTCTGCACTCCAGATGGAATAACCTTTGAGACACCTGATGAGGATGTTCTATACAGAATGACCATGGATAACAGGGAATGTGAGGCTCTGGGAACATATACAATATTTAATCCAGATGCATTACCCCCAGAATTGAAACAGACAGTGAAAGCAGCAGTTTGGGATTTTACTGGAGTAGATGTGGGTCTGATGAGAAATGTAGATCCAGTAAAAATTACTGTAAAAGAGGGAGTGGCTTACCCAAACATACCGCAATACAGACTGACACCCAAAATAATTGAAGGAATAACACCCATAATTGAAAAGATGATTCAGCAGGGGGTGTTAAGAGAAATATTGAGCAGCCCATGTAATTCACCAATAATGGGACTGAAGAAACCTAATGGAAAGTTCAGAATAGTACAGGATTTGAGAAACATTAACAAGATTGCTCTGTCATGTTGTCCTATTGTGCCAAATCCATCAGTGATTTTGTATCAGATTCCCCATGATGCAGAATGGTATACTGTAATTGATTTATGTCATGCTTTCTTTTCAATCCCATTGCATCATGACAGCCAGCCAATATTTTCTTTTAGATTTGGAGAGCGGATTTTGGCATGGTGCCGAATTCCACAGGGGTATACAGAGAGCCCTTCAATATTTAATCAATTGCTGAAGAAATCTCTGGAAAGTCTAACAATGCCTGAAAATTCAGTCTTGGTCCAGTATATTGATGACCTGCTTGTGGCATCAAAAACCCGTGAAGCCTGTGAAGTAAATACCATAGCTTTACTGAATCACTTGGCAGATGGAGGATTAAAAGTATCTCCAGCCAAATTGCAATTCTGCAAGAAAGAAGTCCAGTACTTGGGACATAATCTTGAGAAAGGTCTGAGAAAAGTGACCATAGACAGGATTAAAATCATTGGAGGGATGAGAGCCCCAATGACACAGAGAGAAGTGAGAATGTTCCTGGGAATGGTGGGTTACTGTCGCCAGTGGATAAGTAACTTTTCCCTGATTGCCAAACCATTGATTAAATTGACCAAAAGTGAGGTGAAAGACCCATTGGAACTAAACCCAGAAGAAATGGCTGCATTCAGAGAGTTAAAAGACAGACTATGTGAAGCTCCTGCCCTAGGAATGCCCGATTATGAAAAAGAATTTGAGTTGTATTGTAGTGAGAGAAATGGATGTGCACTTTCAGTGTTAATCCAGAAACATGGACGCCTGAGAAGGCCAATTGCCTATTTCTCAGCAACACTCGACCCAGTAGCTGTGGGTTTACCAGGTTGCCTGAAAGCAGTAGCTGCTACCTGTAAAAGTCTGGAACAAAGTGAGGGAATCATAATGAGATATCCTGTAAGGGTATTTGTACCTCATGATGTGGCAATCCTTTTAACAAGGAGCCGGACACAGTTCATGTCTCATAGTCGGCTGACTAAATATGAGAAAGTCATTCTTGGTGCAACAAATGTGACTCTGGAAAGATGTGTGAATGTGAATCCAGCGACACTGTTGCCTGATGCTGAATGTGTGGGAGTAAGGAATGAAGTTGATCATGACTGCCTGGATGTACTTGATTACTGTACAAAGCTAAGGCCAGACATAAGAGATCTGCCACTGCCTGAGAGTGATCATGTGTTGTTTGTGGATGGATCATGCTTGAGAACGGATGAAGGAACACTGAGTGCCGCATATGCTGTATGTACCGTTTCAGGAGTTGTTGAAGCATCACCTTTGAAAGGAGTTAAATCCGCTCAGGTGGCAGAATTGGCGGCCTTAACAAAAGCCTGCAAAATTGGGAGAATTGTGAGAGTGACTGTGATGACTGACAGCCAGTATGGCTTCGGGGTTGTCCATGATTTTGGCCAGCTATGGCTACAAAGAGGTTTCCTGACCTCAAGTGGAACTCCCATAAAGAATGCTAAAGTGGTTGGAAAATTGCTAGAGGCGATACAGCTGCCTAAAGAACTAGCAGTTGTAAAATGTGCTGCTCATGGTCATGGTGATGATTTTGTTACTGTGGGAAATAAATTCGCCAATGACATAGCACAATACTGTGCAAGAAACAATCATTCTATTAATCGGAGTAAAGAAAGATAAATATTTTCTTGTTCCTTGATGTTTACTAATGAAGTGGGAACATGGGAGGAAGTGAAACAATTGCAGGATGAGGCAGGAGACAAAGAAATGAAAGATTGGGTGAAAGCAGGTTGTGCACCTAGAGAAAAGGATCATGTGTGGGTCTATAGAGATGGAAGACCAGTCATGCCAAATAGCATGCTATCAACAATGGCAAGGATGTATCATGGCCAAGGACACCTGGGGAGGGATGCTATGATAAGAGTCTTTAAACAAACCTGGTACAGTCCAAAGTTCAGGCTGATAGCAGAAAGTCTCTGTCAGAGATGTCTGATATGTCAGCAATTCAATCCTGGAAAAAAACCAGTGGTGAGCTTAGGAACAATAGGCAGAGAAGGAGGACCCTTCACAAGAATGCAGATTGACTTCATTGAAATGCCCCCAGTCAACAGATTGAGGTATGTCCTGGTGGTGGTCTGTTTGTTCTCCAGGTGGGTGGAGGCATATCCAACAAGAAGAAATAATGGGATAACAGTGGCTAAATTACTGTTGAGAGAGTTTATCCCAAGGTATGGGTTCCCAGTAACCATTGAATCAGACAGAGGAGGACATTTTTATAATGAAATCATGGGTCTGATTTGTGAAGCATTGAGTGTACAGCAGAAGCTACATTGTGCTTACCGACCAGAGGCTTCTGGTGTGGTTGAACAAATGAATGGTACCATCAAAAATAGAATTGGCAAAATGTGCTTAGCCACAGGAATGAAATGGCCCGATGTCTTGCCTCTAGTCCTGATGACCATTAGGTCTACTCCAGACAGAACAACAGGTTTGAGTCCACATGAAATTATCATGGGACGTGCTATGAGACATGCCTTTGTACCAGTCAACAAGATGATGACTATAACTGATGACATGATTTTGGATTACTGTAAAGGCCTGGCTGACGCAGTTCATTCTGTGTTTCACCAGGTTGGAGAAGACGCCACCACACTTGAGAAGAAACCAGCCCATGATCTAAGCCCAGGGGACTGGGTAAGGATAAAAGTCCACAGAAGAAGGAACTGCCTGGTTCCAAGGTGGGGAAGGCCAAGACAAGTAATTCTGACCACAACGACTGCTGTGAAGTGTGCTGGAGTGAAAAATTGGATACATGCAAGCCACACACTGAGAGTTCCAAATCCAAGAGATGGTACTGGAAAAGAATACTTTGAAGAATCAGATTCCAGTGATGATGCAGACAGTGAGACAGTAAGAAGGAAAAAGAATCCTGAAAGTGGGGAAAGTGAGTCAAGGGAAATTTTCATCTCACCAGAAGAGGTTCTGAAAAGAACAGTGCAAACTGCAGAGGCAAGTTCAAATTCTGAAGAAGTGCCTGAGGTTCTAACTGACAGTGACCAACACAAAAAGAAAGAAAGAAAAGAAAAGAACATTCCAACAGAAGAGACACCTGAATCACATGAGGAAATTGGACAAGTTCCACCTGAGATAAATATTGAAGAAAAAGGGACAGACAAAGAAAGTGAGGGACAGATTGCAGAAAAACCCCGAGGAAGTAGGGAATATCAACAACAAGCTAGGTGAAGGGACAAGTAGACAGCAAGAAGATTGCGTGTCGGAGACCCGAGGAGGGACAGAAGTAGGGAAATCTCAATTGGTGGGAAAAGAAACTGTTGGAGAAAAGGAAGTTGTTGGGGAAAAGAAAACTGTTAATGAACAAGAGGCAACTGAGAATGAGATACATGGAGGACGAGTTCTGAGAAAGAGAACTTGGCTTGGAGAAAGAAACAATAAAGAAGGAAAACAAAAGAGAAATGCTAAAGGAGATCTTTGGCCGAATAAGATAAAAAGACTGAGGTATAGACTGACACGAGTTAACTCTTCGAAAGCTGAACAAGTGAACGAAGTGTCAAGTAAAAATCCAACCAAAGAAGAAGAAACAAAGATACCTGAGAGAACTAAAAGAATAAGAAAACCAAATCAGAGGTACAAGTCACCGGAATGGACGTATGTGGCACTGCCTGAACAAGGAGAAGAGGCAGACAGTCAAGGAAGTCCAGAGGAGGCTTTACTGAAAGAGGTCGCTGAAGAAGAAGCTGTGGGAATCCTGAGAGTTATCTTGTCCGACATTGGAAAAGAGACGGATGTTCAGGACCTGATACAGTTTGATGATGATGAAGAGACAATGAAAAGTGATGAAAATCCAAATTGAGTGAATCCAAGGAAAATCACTTGGAGGGGAGAAGAAAAGAAGCAATATTAAAACTAGTAGATTGTAAAAATCTGTTGGGTACTTGCTGCCCTTAAAGTTCGGTAGAGGAGTAGAAGAGGCTAAGTCAAAAGACACGGTCAAATTAACAAAATGGCTAACACTGAGAATAATAAAAGTAGATGTACCTTTCTGAAAAGATGGTGCAAGATGTGCTGTTGCTGTACAGGTTTGTTAATGCTGCTTTGGAGCGTACTTGCTCTATTGATTTCATTTAGAGTCACTATAGACACTTTAGAAGGTCATACTGAGAACAGAACTAATATAGGGAAAAGTTCACAGAAAATAGTACCAACTAGAACTAGCAATATACACATACATAAGGATAGGTCAATTAATGATTTTTCTAGCAATGTTTTTTCTAAATTGTTGTATGAATACGTAAAGACAATGGAAGTAAGGGATTGCTACGTTTGCATGCAATTACCTGCCTCTGTTTCGGAAGGAGTGACTTATCATCATCTTCCGGCTACGTATGGAATTTCTTGTAGTGTGCTAATTAGTATATTTTACCAATTAGGGAAATTAGATTATAATATGTCTAATGTAGATAATATTCTTGGGCAACTGCCTATGAATAAAGCACTGAATACAGCAAAAGAAGCTAACACTTTAGGTGAGAAACCAAAGAATTAACATTAGAATATGTTTTTAGAAACATATTAACTTGCCGTTTGAAGGGAGAAGAGAAGAATTTTCTAGACATGGTTGAGAGAAGAAGATTGAACATGCACAAGAAAGCAGAAGGGCATAAAATGAGTGACACAATGTGGGATATTGAGAAAGAAAAGGAGTTGAAAAATGGAGCCAGTCCAACTATGGCTATAGATGCCCCACAGAAAGGCAAATTGTGCATTACCAGGAAGAGATCCCAATATGATTATTACTTCATAGGGACTAGTGAGTGCCATGATACATACTTTATTGCAACTGGATGGGGATTTAGAGGAGGAGAAGATCCAGTTTTTACGGGAGTGTATTATATTTGTGGGAACAAGGCTTATTACCGTTTGCCTGACCATTGGTTTGGTACATGTTATGTTGGCCTGGTCTTTCCAAAGATTTTTCACATGGATAGAGTAGATGATGCTGAAAATTCTAACACATTAACACGCTATAGAAGAGAAACATGGACAGAAATTGTAGGAGATATTTTTGGAGCTTTAATTCCAGCAGTGGGAATTTCTTTGAATGCATTTGGCATTCGGAAGCTGTCAACAGTGGTGGATCGCTTGTCAACAAGCACCGCTGGAGGCTTTCTTTTGGTTAATACAGAAATGGTTGCGTTGCGTGCTATGGCGATGCAAAATCGACTTGCCCTTGACATTCTTTTGGCAAAAGAGGGTGGAGTCTGTGGAATGCTGAAGGTTCAACATTGTTGCACTTACATTCCTGACGAAAGTAAAGATCTAAAAATTGATAGCAAAAATATTACTGATTTGCATGAAGAATTAGTACCACTGGAAGCTGAAAGTATCTGGACTAGAATGGCTAATAAGATGATTGCTATTAAAAATGTTATAGCTAAAATAGGTAGTACCATTTTTGGTAAGATATTATTTCCATTAACCTGTGTAATTGTTGCATTATTGATCCTTAGATTAGGGTGTATGTGTTGTAGGTATAGAAGAAATAAAAAGAAAATCACAAAAGAAAATGTTAAAAGGAGACAAAAGAAACCAGAAAGAGAACCACAAGAAATAGAATTAGAAGAGCTAAGAGAAAGCATGTATATAGAAACCAAGAGAGAAGATGAGTTGGAAACAAGGGTTTGAAAAATGAACAAGAAAATATTTTGAATTTCTTCCAAAAGGGGAAATTAAATGGATTTTGGGGTTTTTTGATTTTGTGGTGATAAGATATCACCAAAGGGGGGATTGATGGAGCAGGGTTTTTACTTTAAACCCGAATACCTATATCATTTTCGACCTTGCACTTCTGATGAACTGAAAAGCCATGATCATGACGACAAGTCCAGGAAGTCTGCCAAATGCCCCTGGAAATGGAGTTTGTTGCAATCTCGAAATATTGACTTTATGAACTTGTAATGATCCCACCATTGGATACAAATGTATCCAGTAGAGACATCCGTAAAAGTAACGAATTAGCTATGGACTAATAATTTCTATTCAGAATTTGAAGTTTACAATACATGAGAAAATTTCTTAATGTAACAAGACAACATCTTTTCCTGCTAAACGGATGAGGATTGTAACATTTCGTGATGTAATTTTGGTATAAATATTAGTAGACTAGAGAGGTCTAGCGCCACTTCTTCCCGAACTGATGATCCGAGGTCCCTATGCTGACGGAGAGGACGGTGACTCTACATGACGGCAGGAAACTCTAATTCTTCTACTGAGGACCGGTTCTGACTTAGGATCTGACATTTAGACAGAATAGGTAAATATGAGAGAACTGAATTTGCATTTAATTGGATTTTCTTACAATTTTAGATAAACAAATAATTCTGTTTGAATCTCTGTGTCGGGTGATTATTTCTGGTCATGTGAATTGAATTTATTTGTGTATTCTTTGAAATGTTTCGCTAGATTTAAAAGCAACTAAGTAGATGCCATCGACCTCAAAGTACATGCAGATTGGAAAGGTATTAGAAGGTGTTTTCCCCTTATACATGGCACGGATAAGAGTGGTAGGATGAATGTTGGTGAAATGGGCCCCACCAGCGTGTGATGTGTGTATGCGTGTGTGACTGTGAGATCACTCCGTCCGTGGAAGTAGAGGGGATTCGGAAGCTCCGATCTGCACCACCATCACTTGAGGGTTGAAAGCTGAGATGCCTCAGCTGAAGTCGAAGGGAGGGAGTCTTCTGGGGTGTGAAGC
This sequence comes from Triturus cristatus, assembly GCF_964204655.1. Classification (NCBI taxonomy): domain Eukaryota; kingdom Metazoa; phylum Chordata; class Amphibia; order Caudata; family Salamandridae; genus Triturus; species Triturus cristatus. The sequence goes on along the minus strand of NC_140579.1, from coordinate 301,696,744 downwards.
ATAGGAAGGAAAAAAATACAGCTAAACAAGAAACAAGCCTTTTTGCCAAATGCCTGCTTCCTGAAACAAATGTGAATGTGTGCAATTGGTTAGTCTGCAAATATAAATATAGCTTGGAAGGGGGGTATTGGCTTTAATAGATGGAGTCACTGGAAGCTTTGAGATGACGGATATTTTTTCGTTTTGAGAGGTGCTGAAAGGGTGCTCCCAGATTAACTCTGGAGTGTGTGCTTTTAATGGACAGTTATAAATAATGTTTGCAGTAAATACAATCTGTGTATTACTAAAAACTATATTTTGGAAGCACTTTTGTTTATCGTAAATCTAAATCCTTTTGCACATTTTCTGACAGCCTATCTTATACTGTGTGTAATAAAAGTTTAAAACAATGAACATGAACAGTGCTTTCTGTCACATCATGGGACCTAATAGCACTGAAATGCATAAGCCAATATCCCTCATTATACCAACAAGGATTCCAATCTGTGGCTCTCTAGTTAAGCACACAGACATCTGCAGTGATCGCATTAGCAGACAGAAGCTTCATAACCTAAAACAGTGCAGTCAGGGTCATAGCTTCAGGGGGGTGTTTGGGGTGTTACCCCGCGCTAATAAATGTATTATTTAGTCAATATTTGGGTACAGGAGCTAACAGTCGGGTATCATAAGGTGCCTGTCCAATTTCACCTGGGATTTCTAAATACTCACTCAGACAAACATACATGCGCTCTTCTGTTTTGAAGGTGTTAAAACATGGGTATTTTACAAAACACCATGTTTTAAGTACCCCTCACACTGCACTCCTTTCCATTTCCATTGGCTCTTACGCCTCTCTCATGCATTACTTCTCATATAATAATTAACGTTATATGCCAGCGTAAAGGTCAGGAAATCTGAAGCTCACACCCATTGCCCCCCCAGTCTTACTAACCAAGCTACGCCCCTGAGTGTAATTCCCACTGATTAGTTTAACTAGCATTATTTTTCATTGAAGATGTGCCTTGGATTATATGCAGTTACCTGAAGGTGAAAGAACAAAATAATTACAGCATATTTAGTTTTTTTAGCTACACCTTTGACCCTGCCCCCACATTCACTGACCCTACCGCCATTGAACTCAGTTCCCATACTGTCTTTTTTAATGCACTTTGACAGATGATTGGTTACAATGGCAGGTCTAAATGCAGTAACAGAAAACCCACAGAGGCACCCAAATGCTGGCTGGGGGCGTGCTGTGAGAAGCTATGTTTTCCTGTTTTGAAAATGCAGCATAAGTTTCACTGTGCTCTATTGTCCATCCAAGTTGTGAACACGGAAGCGACAGCTTTTAGGAGTACTAACAAAAATGGTGACCTTCATGGGATTATATATTATTTGTGGGTCCACCAAAGTGTAAGAGAAAATCATATGCATCAAGGAGTTAGGTACCGGTATTTTGTTTAAAAAATTCGGATACAGAATGGTACGTCCAATTAGTTAGCAATTAGCTGAGAAAGGCAATTATTATATTTTATGATAATCAAGGTTCACATGTAACAAGCAAGTGTGGGAACTAAGCTGCAGCACAAAGTCGTTCCAATAAGCAGCAACACTCTGAATGGCAGTAGTTGCAGCTGAGGCAGGAATCACGGCGGCCATTTTATGTTACAGGAAGTACAATGAGGCCAGCGAGTTGTGTATGTAGAAATTTAGAGCGCCATGTTGAAGGGGTAAAAGTGGGATGCACTGTGTTGCACTCAGTACATGGGATGTGGGAAATAAAGAGGCACATGGTTGTGATATTCCAATTAGTGTTGCAATTGCACTCTCAGCAAGAGATGGGCAAAGAACTAGAGGAAAAAGTCTCTTTACATCCCTCGTAGAAGCAAAAACATTTGAATTACAACAAAGACTTCAAGGTTCACTAAAGCAGTGTTTTTCATGCTTGCAAGGAAGATGCAGCATAAATGGCCAAAAGGTATACACACACAGTTTAATGTATTTATTGCACAGCAGAAAAATACATACATTTAAAAAGTTCTAATCTTGGACAGGACCCAATCAGTCTCCTAAAAAAGAGGGTGACAAGAACACCAATTATTCACACACATTTTCAGTAATAGCATACCATTATTTGATGACTGTTTAACTGGCAAGAAAGAATACATAGCGCCTTTCTGAGTAATGGTCAGCACTCGGCCACAGAAAGACAAGATAAACTATTCCGTTCTGGAAAAGTATGTCAAAAAGGACCAATCTCACCTGTCCCGCGCCAGAATCCCGCATTTTCTAACACTGAAGAAGCAAGGCACTCGGAAGCGAAAGAGGGGAGAACTGGGACACCTTGTAAAATAAGAGCATGTATCAATGTTTGGATTAAATATTGAGAAAAACACATTTGTCCTTAAAAGCAAAATGTAAGAAAAGGAAAGCAAAGAAAGGAGAGACTTTTTTTCTAAATAGGGACTGCAAAATGATGTGCTGTATACATATTAACACTCGAATTCCTCTATCGCTGAAGGTGCTGATTTGCGACTAATGGTGGATAAAATACTGTGTTTGCCTTTCTTTAAGTTTATTAATTAACCAGCACTTACCAGTACAAAATACTATCAAGTAGGCGGAAAGGGCAGTGTACGGGGCACTCCATGATCTCTCCGTTGCTTTCAGCATTAGCCCCTTACATTTACATAAACCCCCTCAATAACTCTACCACCGCTCAGAGACAGTGATGATAGAGATAGGTCACGTCTCAGGGTACTACAGAAGAGATCAAACCTGGAAAAGAAGACCTACAGTAAGAGTACAGTGCTGCTGAGGAACTTAAAATAGCAATGTGTCTGACTGCATAAGGCATTTGTTATTACATTGGTAGCACTATAGTTGCACATCCCGGTCAAGTACGTGCATTGTAGAAGAGAAGTAGGTACAATGACGGCAATATGAAGATCTGGAGTAATAGTAAAACAAACTGAAACACCATGCTACCTAAAGTGTTGTGTATTGGCTCCTCAAGGACTGAGGGACTACTAAAATATCAAACAAAGTTTGCAGCCCACTTCATATCAGTTTCAAAGCAATAATAAGATTTGTCATACACTTGAGGTTCGGTACGAAATTCTCAATGTATTTTTCTTTAAAGTTGGGTGCAGCTGTTAAAGACGAACAGATGGTTACAAACATCAATCAGGACAGCCCTGTGTATGTAAAGTTCACGTTCAAACCACAAGGGATCTTAGTGCCAAATGAGGTTGAAAGGCTGAGCTGACCTGCTGGGATTCAAACCTGTGACTACGAGGTCAAAATCAAACTGCTGCAAGGGAGGAATTAGTCTACCGGGCCACCAGACGAGATACTCAACTGGTCTACTATAAATCTACAAAAATGTCTGAAGAACATTTTTAAAATAGAATGTGGGGGTGTGCTGCCTCCAACGAAGGGGCACGGGACCAACATTAGGATGAGAAAAATAAAGATCTCTGGGGCCCCCAGCATTGGCCTCCTCAAATGGGTGCTCTTCCCCAACCTGTGCAACAGGTCCGTAATTTAGGTGTAATCATTGACGACCAGCTTTCAATGAGGTAGCAAACAGTCAAGGTCGCCTCAACCTGCTTCACCATCCTAAAATGACTCAAGAAAATCCTTTGGATGTTACCTGGCCCCATGCACAAAACAGTAGTCCAGGCTCTTATTACTTCCAGGCTAGACTATGGCAACGTCCTGTATTTAGGTGCAAATAAAGAGGTGATTAGCAAACTGCAGGTAGTGCAGAATTCGGCGGCCAGGTTACTCTGCCAGGTTCCTAGAAGGACCTCCATCTCAAGCTCGCTCCACGACCTTCACTGGCTTAGGGTGGAGAACCGCATTAAATTCAAGACCCTGAGCTAAATGCATAAAATCAAATCTGGCATAGCACCACAGTACCTTAACGCCCTAGTTCATCCCTACCTCCCTCCTTGCCTCTTCTCCCCAGGCCAAATTTTCAGTTCCTAGGACCAGACTGTTGCGCATGGGAGGCCGGTCTTTCTCCTGTCTGAGCCCGTCTTTGTGGAATTCACTCCCTATGCCACTTCGGAATGGAACCATCTACACGAAATTTTGCAAAGGCCTAAAAACATGATTATTCAATCAATAGTATCCTTTTCTTCTCTGCTTGTGTCAGATGGCGCTGGGAAACCCCCGGGTAGCTGTGCGCCTTATAAAATTAATAATAATAATAATAATGAGAACCTCCAGAGCCTTTGCTAGAGTGATAGCAACAAGTAGACTTCCCACACTGCAAGGCAATAGTTTTACAACAAAAAGACAAATCCGTACCAGACCTCCTAAACTCTAGAGTGGACGTAATTACATGGAAGTTGCATCTTTGGCACAACAACGCTATGCCATGGAATTGTGTCTAAGGCGGGTGTCTAAGGCAGAGTCTTGTAGTTATGCGCTGCTCATAACTCTTCCGTTATTATGCTCTTCGGGGACACCTGTGCGTCCCCAACATAGTAATGTATGCCAGTGGGGGAAGGGGTTTCTTTTAGAAAAGGTGCGAGGATTCAGTTCAACATGGTTTGTTTAATTAAAGAGTACATGCTTTGCGAGCCAACCTGAACCTTCTGCAGGCTGGGGAATGGTGCTGTCGTTTTCAGGGGTGTCCGCGGGACAAAAAACATAATGAGGGGCAGGCAAAAGCCGAATGATTACAACACTGATGTATGTGTAGTAAATTGCATCGCTATGCAACAAAACCCGTTTCTGCACTTAAAAACATCCTTAGGACAAGCATCTGCATTGCAATAGGTCTCGCATTTCCGTGAGTTTGAGCTATTGGCATTGTAAATGACAATGCCTTTTATTTATGTTTTGGGTTTCTAAACATAGATAAAAGGCATTGTCATTTACAATGCTAATAGCTTAAACTCTCACAAATAAGAGACCTATTGCATTCCAAATGCTTGTGTTATTAAAGCTGCCTTTCTTTTTCAAACTCAGACAATGGCTTGATGGAGTAAAACCAAATGCTGCTCTCGGGGCTATGGACCTGTAATGTGTATATTAATTGGATGGTTTGACTGGATAGAACGGAATGAGCAATGCCTACATGAGAGCTGGGAGGCTGTGGGTGGCCGTCCAATAGGGAATACATTTCTAGGGTTAAGCCATCCGCTCTTCCGAGGCCTCACTGGCTGCACTCCGATGAGTAGTTGCCCAGATCCTGCTTCCATGCCCTGTGCACGATGCAGGTTCGACTCATCACAATTCTGGCTAGACTGAAGGTGGTGATAGAAGTGACTATCCGCCTCAAGTACACATCATGTGTTGTGCCTAAACCTCTACAGCTCACAGCTCCAGCCTTGCTGTGCGGTGGTAAACACAGCAAAGGGACAAATGAGTCGGCAGAAGAGACGAGCATCTGAAATCGCTTCTCAAACATGCCGACCATCTTTACAGACTTTCTTTTAATTTAAAGTCTCCTAGGAACAAACTTTGAAAAATGTATATTTGGAAACATTACATACGTGCACGATTTTACATGGCAATATACAAATTAAAAAAACACGGAGGTAAATACCAGCTACCAAAAATTCATTACGTTGCAGGAGATGCACGTCTGCTGTGATATAAAAAAACACCCGTCCCGTCCAGCGAGTGGTGCGTGTGATGGAGCGGGTAAAATAAAAAAAATTTAGTATACCCAATCCATTTATATAAGTCAATGTCCAATGCCAATGTCCCTGAACATGGAGCAAATGTTGCCATCTGGGAACCAAAAGCCACCTATTCACAATAGACTGATACTTTTCTGACCTGGGAACAGCCTTTCCGCCATTTCAGCCAATCAGCGGCCTGGAAATAAAGAAAATGATACTATCATATGTAAATTTTGTATAAATATTAGTAGTCTAGAGAGGAAAATTGGGCCACCACCCCAGGAGCTTGAGACGCACCCTGATCGATGCTACTCTATGCGACACCCCATGCTGACAGAAGAGGACGGGACGTTAGAATATTGATGATCTTTCTGAGGTGTGGTGCTGACTTAGAAAACGACAAATAGCCAGAATAGGTAAATATGACAAAAGATAATATGGCATTGTTAGGATTTAACTAGCAAATTAATTAGATAAAGAAAATCATTATTTGAAGAACTGTGTCGGGTGATTATTTCTTGTAATATTTTATTGATTAATATGAGGGTTAAAGTGTTTTCCATCAAATTCCAAACCAACTAAATGATCTATTCAATCTCCGGATAGAGGGACTGTTAGAGTAAGTCGATAGATGTGTTTCCTCTATCCAAAGTGAATAGCTGTAGTTCGGAATCAGGATATCCCTCCTCTGTAAGACACGGATAGTTTGATGAGAATGAATGTTGGTGTTATGGGCCCCACCAGCGTGTGATGTGTGTATGTTTGTGTGACCGAGGAATCATTCCGTCCGTGGGAGCAGGAGGAGATTTTGTGTTCTGAACTGCACCAGCATTTCTGGTAGCAAGAGATGTTTTTTATTGTTTTGGTTTGATGATTTGGCATGTATACAGCTTATCGATTATTGATTGGTATTGATGTATGTATTATCACTATATGTTGAAGTCGTATTGAGTTCTATGTTGTCTGTACGGCTTCTGGGATGTAAGAAGTCGGTGACAGTTCCGTAGTAGAGCAGAGGTAAGCGCTGTTCTCGGGAAAGACGGGATTGTGGTTGCCCATAGGTACACGGGAAAAACACGGGAAAATTGAAATTGCGCGTCGCATTGTCTGGGTTCGATTCGGTGACATCGTTGTGTGTTGTCATTAGAGACAATTTCTGTGTGAGAGAAGTGCGTATGATAGCAAAGGGTTACCTGTGAAATTTTGGTCGTAGGTACCAGGAAACCAATTGGTATGCCGATAACGCTTATCACTGAAAAGGTAGCAGGTGTTCTCTGAGCTGGTTAGAAGGGCAAAGTAGAGGTAAGCGCTGCTTTGTTAACGTATGTTATAATTCTGTAGTAGGACAGACGGTTAGCTGTTCTCGGGAAAGCAGGATTCTGTGTGAATGTCCGGTATTTTCTTGTGTGAAAGTGCGTGAATGAAATAGTGATAGAGCTTAGATTTCACCTATAAAATGTATGCATTATTATATGACATAAAGCTGCAGACATGAGTTTTATAATGGCACGCAGATTGTGGCGCAAGCAATATCAAAACATAATGCTTCAGTTTGGAGGTGCTTTCATGTGAAAACATGCTTAATTAGTTGAACAGCCATGCTTATATGTGATTAATCCATATGTAATCTCACTATAGAATGCACATTAATTTAGAAAATGTATTTGTACCTTTAAAATGGCATCATGTATTTTTGCAAGAGTAGAAATGTGCTGAATTGTGTTTCACAGTGTAGAAAACCACGTGATTTTAGTTTGCCTTAGTGGACTAAACTGAAACAGTTTGGAATGTGCTACTTTTTCCCTAGCAACTTTCAATGAACGGGCTCTGAGCTTCCTCCGACCTTCAAAATGTTGCATATTTTTGTAGCCTGTTTAAACGTGGAGAGAAGAACACACTTTTTTCATAAATCACAAGACTGAAATTTGAACATGAACAAGCCTGATTAATGACGTATCCAGTCAGCCAATGGGGAGATGATATGTCTTGAAGTTCTGATTGGACCAGCTATTAGGACTGAGCACGTGAACTTTTCCTTGAAATATGGCTTACAAGTGGGAGGAGTGCCTCCTTTTTGCCTTGCTTTTCGTCTCTCTCCAGGCCCAGTTTCTCTGCTGGACACAGAGACAGGGAGGGGCTGCATTCTGTGGGGGCTATGGTGCAGCTTGAGACAGAGACACAGACTAGCACAGCGAAGCAGAGGGAAAAAGCTGAAATGATCAGAACAGATTTAGATTTTAGGTGCTAAATTGCATTTATTTCTCTTTATGGGATATTTTTGCCATTATTAATTATTGATTAACCTTGTAAGACTTACTCTTTTTCTTAGAAACTCTTTGAGAGTTTTGACTGACAATTTGCGCCACATTTCCCTTCCTATATGTGATGCTTATATGCAGACTGTAATATGTTCTGTATTAATGCTATTTTTCCTATTTTTCAATTCTGTAACCTGATTGATATTTGACTAATGAATAAAGAGTCAGAGAACCTTAACTTTTGACTTAAAATAAAACCCTTTAAAAGAACTCACCACTCTCATTATTGCCTCTAATATTGATTGCATTTAATTTTTATATATATGTAAAGCCTCCTGTTTGGTGAAACACGGTCATCAAAAGATCCATCATTTTTCACCCTTTACAGCGGTAAACCATAGGTGATGTGGTTTTGAATAGGGAAATTACCAGGTAATTACCGCTGGATCAATAGCATTCGGATTGATTGCGGAACTCTGGTTTTATTTCTCAGGAGCATTGCGTTTCCACCTATGTGTTTTAATACCGGAGAAAACAGTTAATTGATGCTTGAAAGAGGGGTGAAGTAGAGGGATGCGCTACTTTGCCAACGGACGTAATGATTCTGTAGTAGGGCAGAGGTAAGCGCTGCTCTCGGGAAGACAGAATTCTCGTGGGAAAGATCTTTTACTATTCTGTGGTTAGCAGAGCAGACAATGGAGATGTTTGTATGTTGTAACTAACAAGTATTGTAAAATCGAAACAAAGTCTACCGAGTAGTCTTGTAAAGGAGGGGTAGACTGTAGACAGGAGACAGGAGCAGGAGCTGCTGCAGCGACTGTTGACGTCAGGTGGACCGCGCTGGCATTGGACAGTTAGTCAGTGACGTAGACGCTCCAGGATTGGTGCGTTAGTGCGAGCCGCGCTAGGATTGGAGGCTGTGACAGTGACGTAGACGCTCCAGGATTGGTGCGTTAGTGTGAGTCGCGCAAGGATTGGAAATTGTGACGGTGACGTAGACGCGCCAGGATTGGTGCAGGAGTGAGAGTCGCGTTGCTATTGGACTGAAGATTGTACTGTTGCAGGGAAGATTAAAAGGGTTCACGAAAGGAAGGAAAATGTATTATCATTCACACGAAAAGAAGAAAAAATCTTTATTTAGTAAAATGCGGAATTGGTTTGTGAAAGACAAAGAGATTGTGACTAGGGAAGGACAGTTACTTCCCCCAGCAAAAACCCCCGCATCCTTCATGGTTGCGAAATATGGGTACCATACTTGCATCTGGTTAGACAATTGGGCAAAGTATACAAAGGAAGACGGAGTTCTAGCGTTTCCAGAGGATGGGTCCTTTAATTTGGCAATATTGAGGAACTTACGGGAGAGGATGATGAGCTTAGATCCACGACCTAGGCCTACGCAGTTTGAGGCATTAACAGAGTGGGAAGATGAGATGCATGAGCGAGAGAAACAGAGAAATGGCAGTAGGTACCGGTATATGTTTGGACGGCCAAACGATCGCGAAACTCATTGTGATCGGATGAGAAGGTGGCGAGATGCGAGTATGACTGAAGGATTATTTCCCGTTAGAACAGAAGGAGAAAGTGGAGGAAGGAAATGCCTAGAAAAGAAAAATCATGTAGAAACCCTGAGGTATGGGGCTAATGTAACGGACGATGATGTCCTAGATGATATGTTTTACAAAAGTCCACCTCCGTACAGGCAGGAACCAGAACCGCCAACTACAGAGACACCAGTAAGAGAGACTTTGAAAATCATTAAAACAGAAGTTGTGACCCCGGAAGTAAAGAGAAGAAATTCACTTAAAGAGAAGGGAAATAGGGTCAAGAGTGAAAATTCTAGGGAACTAGCAAAAACCACATTCGAACTGACAGAGAAGATAAGAGAATTGATGAAAAATCTAGAAGCAGTTACAGTTCCTGTGACCATAAGTCCTGTTATTCCTATTTTTGAGAAGCAGAAAGACAGTGAGCATGGACTAACGGTTCCGTATGTAAACAGTAGACAGGAAGAACAGCCCCTGATGAGAGCAAAAGAGAATTCCTGGGGACATACTATGGGTAAAGGGGAATTGCATGTGTCAAAGAATCCATTTTACTGTCCTGATACTGCCGAGAGAAGCAGAATGGTAGGAGGATCAATATTAGAACCACAGAGATTGACAGAACCAGGGAATGTAGAGAAATCAGTGAGCATAACTACTGAAGAATTGAATGAATGGCTGAAAGGCTTGCAGGATAAAGAAAAAGAATCTCATACTGTTGATGTGGCGAAATTACGGATGGTGTTAGAAGAGCTGATTGTAGGGACTATCCCCATAGAAAAGCTGGGAATTGACATGGACAAGGTAAAAGCTTTACAGAAACCATACCGAGTGGATTTCACAGAAAAAGACATTGAGAATCTGAACGCTGCAGGACGAATAGGGCAGATTAGGGACATAATCACGGTATTGGGGAAATGGGGAGATGTGTGGAAAAGCCAGTCGAGTGGTACAGACAGGTAGACAGATTTGTGAAATTGTCAAAAGTGCTGTGGATTGATTTGAATAGTCTGTTTGATATAATAGTGCCAGCAGACTTGTGGGCAGAATGTAAGATAGTCATAGATTGGCCAACCAAAGAATACCCAAGAGATCCCAAAACAGGAGCCCCAGACCCAGAGGTAATGAAGAAATACGAACAGGTCATGGCATTCTTGAAAAACATAGTGCCTCCAAAAGAAACAGACTGGGTTCAAATAGATCGAACACATCAGGAAGCGAAAGAGTCAGTCCATGCATATTATGAGAGGCTAATTTTGGCTTTCAAACAGTTTAGTGGGGATGACAGTCTGGGAGAAAAGGACCTGAGTCATTTTGTGTACAGATTTGTGTATGGTCTGCGTCCCGAAATTGGGGACATGATCAAGCAGCACACCGTGGACTGGCAGAGCAAGAAAATAGATGAGATCCTGAGGCATGCTAAATACTTTAGTGATGAGATTGAGGCAAAGCAGTGAAAGCTAAAAGAAAAGGCAATGTGGGCTCAAGTGAAGGTGGCGGAGAGACAGGAAGCTCAGCTGATAGAACAAGCTAATAATCCAGGCATTAAATCAAAATTTGGTCCAGGAAAGGGAAAGGGTAATATAGAAGAAGCCAAGAAAAAGTTCCCCCGGTCACAATTGCGGAAGATTAGGGCACTGGAAATCCGAGTGTAACTATCCGCCAGGTACTAATGATGAAAATCCGTCATTGAATCCACAGGTGCAGTGTGAGGGCAGTGGCCCACCGCCGCAACAGCAGAAGGCTGTTAATCCACAGAATCAAGTGCCAAAACCCCCCTTACCACAGAGCCGGAGCACACAGAAGTATAACAAAGAGACGGGATTCTACAATGAAGAACAGGTAAACAAACCGCAACGCGCGAGCGCTGTATCACAGTATTGGCTGCAAAATGACGACAGTGAGCCAGAAGAGATTTATTGATGGTGCCGTAAAGAGGAACATGGGTGCGTACTTGGCGCATCTCTAGAAATAGATCAGACAGGACCATTTGTGGATGGGAAAGTCAATGATGAAAACATTACTTTTCTAGTAGACACTGGAGCTACACGATCCACTGTCAGATCAGCGGATGTTAAAAATCTTCCTCTTTCGGATGAAACAATCCAAGTAGTTGGTGTGTCTAACACCCAGATTAAAACGTATCTTACTGATCCTGTAAAGGTCAGAATAGGGACATTTTCAGACATGCATCGATTTGTGGTGTGTGACACCAGTCCTGTGAATTTATTAGGAAGGGATTTGTTGTGCAAGATGAATTGCACCATATTCTGTACACCAGACGGAATAGCCTTTGAAACACCAGATGAAGATGTTCTGTACAAGATGACCATAGCTAACCGAGAGTGTGAGGTTGCCGGAACCTATGCAGTATTCAATCCAGATGAATTACCCCCAGAATTGAAACAGACAGTGAAAGCAGCAGTCTGGGACTTCACTGGGGAAGACGTAGGCCTGATGAGAAATGTAGACCCAGTGAGAATTGCTGTAAAGGAAGGAGCCGTTTACCCAAACATTCCACAGTAAAGACTGACACCAGAAATATTAGCAGGAGTAACCCCTTTGATTGAGAAAATGATCCAGCAAGGAGTGTTGAGGGAGATAATGAGCAGTCCATGTAATTCGCCTATCATGGGACTGAAAAAGCCAAGCGGGAAATTCAGGATTGTGCAAGATTTGAGAAAAATAAACAAGATTGTCGTCTCATGTTGTCCAATTGTTCCAAATCCCTCAGTAATTTTGTATCAGATCCCACACGATGCAGAATGGTATACGGTAATTGATTTGTGTCATGCTTTCTTTTCCATTCCGTTGCATCATGACAGCCAGGCGCTTTTTGCATTTCGGTTTGGAAACCGTATTTTGGCATGGTGTCGAATCCCACAGGGGTACACAGAGAGCCCCTCCATTTTCAATCAGTTGTTAAAGAAATCTCTGGAAAGTCTTACTATGCCTGAGAGTTCAGTTTTAGTCCAGTACATTGACGACCTATTGGTGGCGTCAAAGACACATGAGGCCTGTGAAACAGACACCATAGCTTTGTTAAATCATTTGGCAGATGGAGGACTAAAGGTATCTCCAACAAAGTTGCAATACTGTAAGAAGGAAGTGACATACTTGGGTCATACTATCAAAAAGGGCCTGAGAAAAGTAACCATAGACAGGATCAGAATCATTAGAGGAATGATAGCTCCAATGACCCAAAGAGAGGTGAGAATGTTCCTAGGAATGGTTGGTTACTGTCGTCAGTGGATAAGTAATTTTCCCTGATTGCCAAACCATTGGTGAAATTGACAAAAAGTGAGGTAAAAGACCCCCTTGAACTGAACAAAGAAGAATTGGCAGCATTTAAACAGTTGAAGAACAGTCTTTGTGAAGCCCCTGCGCTGGGTATGCCAGACTATGAAAAGGAATTTGAGCTATACTGTAGTGAGCGAAATGGATGCGCACTTTCAGTGTTAATACAGAAACATGGAAGGCAAAGGAGACCAGTGGCATATTTCTCGTCAATGTTATATCCAGTGGCGATAGGTCTGCCAGGATGTCTGAAAGCAGTAGTGGCCACATGCCGAAGCCTAGAGCAGAGTGAGGGAATCGTGATGGGGTATCCAGTAAGAGTGTTTGTACCCCATAGTGTGGCGATCCTTTTAACAAGGAGTCGAACACAGTCCATGTCACATAGTCGGCTGACTAAGTATGAAAAGGTCATTCTAGGTGCAAACAATGTGAGTCTGGAAAGATGTGTGAATGTGAATCCAGCTACACTTTTGCCTTATGCAGAGAGAGTGGAGATAAGAGAAGAGGTTGATCATGATTGTCTGGATGTGCTTGACTACTGCACAAAACCTCGACCCGATATAAGAGATCTACCACTGCCAGAAAGTGATTACGTGTTTTTTGTGGATGGATCCTGTTTGAGAACGGATGAAGGAGTGTTGAGCGCAGCCTATGCAGTATGCACAGTTTCAGCAGTTATAGAAGCATCACCCTTGAAAGGAGTTAAATCTGCTTAAGTAGCAGAAATAGTGGCATTAACCAAGGCATGCAAAATTGGGAGAAATGCGAGAGTGACTGTGATGACTGATAGCCAGTATGGCTTTGGAGTTGTCCACGACTTCGGCCAATTATGGCTGCAAAGATGTTTCCTGACCTCAAGTGGAACTCCCATAAGGAACGCAGAAGTGGTTGGAAAATTGCTTGAGGCAATACAAATGCCCAAAGAATTGGCTGTGGTAAAATGTGCTGCTCATGGACAAGGTAGTGATTACATCACTACCGGAAACCGTTTTGCAAACGACATGGCTCAGTAGTGTGCCCGAAACAAGTACTCAATTAATCGGTCAAAAGAAAAGGAAATGTCTTCTTGCTCCATAATGTTTACTAACGTTGTGGGAACATGGGATGAAGGTAGGGAGTTGCAGGATGAGGCAGTGGATGAAGAAATGGGGCAGGGGGTAAAAGCAGGATGTGCACCCAGGGAAAAGGATCATGTGTGGGTCTATCTGGATGGAAGACCAGTAATGCCTGATAGCATGATGTCAACCATGGCACGGATGTATCATGGCCAAGGACATCTGGGAAGGGATGCCATGATAAGGGCCTTCAAGCATACCTGGTACAATCCAAAATTCAGGTTGATAGCAGAAAGTCTCTGTCAGAGATGCCTGACATGTCAGCAGTACAACCCGGGAAGGAAGACGGTGGTGAGTCTAGGCACCATAGGCCGGGAAGGAGGACCTTTCACCAGAATGCAAGTAGATTTAATTGAAATGCCCCCTTTTAACAAACTGAGGTATGTGTTGGTGGTAGTTTGTCTGTTCTCTAGGTGGGTGGAAGCATACCCGACCAGAAGAAATGAGGGAATCACAGTGGCCAAGCTATTGTTGAGGGAATTCATCCCCAGGTACGGGTTCCCAATACCCATAGAATCAGACAGAGGAGGACATTTCTACAATGAGATCATGAAACTGATTTGTGAAGCATTGGGTGTACAACAGAAACTGCATTGTGCCTACCGACCAGAGGCTTCTGGTGTGGTTGAGCAGATGAATGGTACTATCAAAAACAGAATAGGGAAAATGTGTTTAGCCACAGGTTTGAAATGGCCTGATGTCTTGCCTCTGGTTTTGATGACCATTAGGTCTACTCCAGACAGAACTACAGGTTTAAGTCCACACGAGATCATCATGGGACGCGCCATGAGACATGTGTTTGTACCAGTCAACAAGCTGATGACTATAACTGATGACATGATTTTGGATTACTGTAAAGGCCTGGCTGACGCAGTTCATTCTGTGTTTCACCAGGTTGGAGCGGATGCCACCACACTTGAAAAGAAACCAGCACATGATTTGAGCCCAGGGGACTGGGTGAGGATAAAAGTCCACAGAAGAAGAAATTGCCTGGTTCCAAGGTGGGGAAGGCCAAGACAGGTCATCTTGACCACAACAACTGCTGTGAAGTGTGCGGGACTGAAAAACTGGATACATGCCAGTCACACTCTGAGAGTTCCAAATCCAGCAGACGGCATTGGAAAAGAATACTTTGACGAATCAGAATCAAGTGATGAGTCAAGCAATGAGAATATAAAGACAAAAGAAAATTCTGAAAGGGGGGAAAATGATCCAAGACTAGTTCAGACCCCCAGAGAGGAAATTCTGAGGAAAAGATTGTAGATTTCAGATA
This sequence comes from Triturus cristatus, assembly GCF_964204655.1. Taxonomy (NCBI): domain Eukaryota; kingdom Metazoa; phylum Chordata; class Amphibia; order Caudata; family Salamandridae; genus Triturus; species Triturus cristatus. The sequence continues at coordinate 301,681,639 of NC_140579.1, read as the reverse complement.
GTTCAGATTCTGGAGATGAGCAAAACGCCAATGGTGAACACAGAAAGAAGAAAAGAAAAGAAAAGAATGTCCAGTCAGAAGTTATCTTTACACCAAATGAGAGAGTAGAAGAAATTCCACCTGAGAAAATACTGGAAGAAGAAGAAGGGACAGTCACAGAAAGAGAGGGACAGATTGCGGAAATACCCCGAGGAGGTGTAGGGAACTGCAACACCCAGCTAGGTGAAGGGACAAGTAGTCAGCAGGGAGATTGCGTGCCGAAGACCCAAGGAGGGACAGAAGTAGGGCCAACCAAAGAGGTGGAAAAGGAGATTTCTGAAAAGGAAAAATCAAACGAGACAGAATCTGAGGACAGTGAAACTGAACTACCAGAAGGTCGAGTTCTGAGAAAGAGAACTTGGATTGAGGAAAGAAACGGCAAACCAAGAAGAAATGCTAAGGGTGATCTGTGGCCAAACAAAATTAAGAAACTGAGATATCGATTGACACGAGTTAAACCCTCAAAAGCTGAACAAGTGAATGAAGTAACCAGTCAGCATCCAGAGAAAGAGGGAGAAACAGAAGTGTCAGAAGCAAACAAACGAGCAAGAAAACCAAACCAGAAGTATAAGTCACCTGAATGGACGTACGTGGCACTGCCTGAACAAAGGGAAGAGGCAGATAGTCAGGGAAATCCAGAGGAGACTCTGCTGAGATTGATAAAAGAAGAAGAAACAGGGGAAATCCTGAGAGTTATCTTATCCGACATCGGAGAAGAAGCGGAAGATCAGGAAATCCTGCATGTGGATGACGAAAAAGAAGTGAAAAACGACGAAAGGCTGAGCTGAGTAATTTAAGCGATCCTTGTAGGAATACACAGGATTGAATAAGAAATTGAAGTAGTTGGATCACCTGATAGAGTCATAGATCTTGTAGGCAAGCTACAAGAGGCGGAGTAGAAGAGGCTAAGTTAAAAGACACGGTTAATTCTAACAAGATGGCTAAAATAGATGACAACAAGAGTAGATGTACCTTTATGAGAAGATGGTGCAAGACATGTTGTTGTTGTACCGGACTATTAATGCTTCTTTGGAGCGTACTCGCTCTTTTGATCTCTTTCAAAGTAACTTTAGATACACTAGCAGGACATACTGAGAATATGACTAATATAGGGAAAAGCTCACAAAAAGTAATACCAGTTAGAACAAGCATGTGCATCAAGATAGGTCAATAACTGATTTTTCTAGCAATGTGTTTTCAAAATTGTTGTATGAATATGTTAAAACAATGGAAGTAAGGGATTGCTACGTATGTATGCAATTACCTGCATCTGTTTCAGAAGGGGTGACTTATCATCACCTCCCAGCAACTTATGGAATAACATGTAGTGTTTTAACTAGTATATTTTGTCAAGTAGGGAAATTAGAGTATAATTTGTCTAATATAGATAGTATTTTTTTTTTTCTTGTTTTTTTTTTCCAGGATAGTTTTTTTTTTTCTCCTTTTTTTTCCAAAAAAAAAAAACTTTATTCAGCATATAAACACAATACACAGCACAGTGCCTACAACCACAAGTGGCCGGCAGCGTGATAGCAGATAGGAAGGCAATGGTGTACACAGTGGTTCACCTACAACCCGCTAAGGGCCGGCCGCGTTGCAGTATTACCGATATGCAACATGATAGCACAAAAGGGACTTACGTCCTGTTGTTTGTTATTGGGACCTTCAGTTAACAGCTGTTACATACAACGTGTACACATTTTGCAGAGGTGAAATCACAGGGTGCAACCTTATCACATCTCATGTCCCAGGGGTGCAATACATCAAATTTTATTGCGTAACCCATCAATGCCGGAGAAACATGGAGGGAGAACCCGCACCACCGCCACCCGCCAGCAGCCCCAGAAGAGGCCACTTTAAATCTGGGAAACTATGTCCCCCATCTGTTGCATTGTGGGCAAGCCTTATGTAAATGCGATGGAGGATCCGCCCAAACCCGATCCCGACACAACGCACTACCGCTCAAGCAGGGTCCCCTAAGTGGGCGTAGCGCTATGGGATCTATATAATACGGCTATAGGATGGTGTTCTATAATAGGGGGTGTGATAACAGGTAAATCGTGAGAGGGCCTCATATATCCACCGGTCGAGACGCTGTAGGCAGAAGCTCCGCATATTGGAGCAGCGTGTCTTGACACTGTACCATGTCTCTGATCCAGTCTTTGAATTTAGGGGCTCTGCCCCTCCCCCACCTGCAAGCTCTCAGTCTCTTAGCTATAAGAAAAGCGACTGTGGCGAATCTGCGGACAGGCTTCCTAACAGTTTTTGTGTAACCCAAAAGTGCCTGCATTGGAGACGGCGTCAATGGTATATCTATCATCTCCGAAATGCCCGAATATACCTGACTCCAATAGTCGGCAATCTCCCGGCATCCCCATGCTACGTGCAAAAAGTCCGCCTCGGGCGCGTGACATCGCCAACAAAGGTCGTCCTCCCGGAGACCTATCCTGTGCATGTGGGCTGGAGTACAATAGAGTCTATGTAGGAACTTATAGTGAATGACCCTGAATCTACTGCTGGAAGAAATTTGTTCGGTTTGTAAACAGCAGAAGTTCCAGAGTTCGTCTGTAATGGGCTCTCCCAATTCCCCCTCCCATCCAGTGCGCGCCTTGCAAGGCCCCGGCTCCGGTGTGGTGTGTAGTGAGTGATAGAGGTTCGATACCGCATGTGCAGGGGTAGCAGCTTTGAGCAACTGATGTAGAGGGTCTAAAGTGGGCGGTTCGGCTGATAACGCCTCCATCAGCGCTCGAATCCTACTACGAAGCCGAATGTACAGAAATGTATCCATGGGAGTGGGTGTGAGGTCGGCGAACATGTGTGTCTGCGACCTAAAGCGGCCGTCCCGATAAAGGTCTCCCCATGTCTTAATGTTAAGTTTGGCCATAAAGTTCTTAAATAATTGTTCCTGCAGAATGGGTAGTAGGGGATGGTATGCCAAGGGAAGCAACGGAGAGTATGCCAATGTCGTTTGGGCTTGTTTCGCAATATGGCGCCATGCTAGGACTGAGCTGGAAACTGTGGTATGATCTGCAGTACGTGTTTCGGGCACACTAAATATGGCGCCTTCCAGCGGGATCGGATCTGCCAGCCAATGCTCCACCGCTATCTGAGGCAGGAAGGGCGTGGGGCGAATCCAATAATGCACATAGTGGGCCTGAGCACTGTAATAGTAAAGTTCGAACTCCGGTAGATCAAAGCCACCCTGTGCAAATGAACGAGTCAAGATGTCCCAGCTCAGACTTGGCCGCTTCCCCCCCCAGACCAGTCGGATAAGTTCAGAACGCAAAAGTTTAAAAAAGGACTTGCCCGGATAGTATGGGATATTTAGGAAGAGGTAAAGGAGCTTAGGTAGAACTACCATCTTAATGAGGGATGCGCGGCCTGCAAATGAGAGTGGCAGCGTGATCCATCTGGTCACGCAAGTTTGGATGTGGTCAAAAGCACGGCCATAATTCAGCCGCATCAGTTCTTCACGATCTCAATTGAGGAGTATGCCCAGGTACCGGACCTCATCTGTGCACCAACTCAGAGGATAATCGAGGGGGAATGGCTGGGCCGCTGTAGTGAGCGGAAAGATAGTGGATTTTCCCCAGTTAATTTGAATACCAGACATGGCAGCAAAGCGAATGAATTCCCTCAAAATGGGGTTAAGGTTAGCAGCAGGATCACGTATGTATAGCGTGATGTCATCCGCGTAAAGGGATATAAGAACTTCCCGCTGAAGGCAGCGTAGAGCCTTGTCCCGGTGATGTTGCCGGAGCCTGGCAGCCAGCGGTTCCATTGCTATAGCGAACAGCAACGGAGATAAGGGGCAACCCTGACGCGTGCCCCTCGATATAGCAAAGGCATCAGATATCCGACCATTTACCCCAACGCGAGCTACTGGTTGACGATAAAGGATATCTATCCACTGCGTGAAGCCTATTGGCATCCCCATGTTTCGTAGGATACATTGGAGATAGCCCCATTCTAACCAGTCAAAGGCCTTGGTGGCGTCTAGAAAGACCGCCACCAACGGCAGATCAGAGTCCATGTTTTGCAATATGGAGAAAAGCGTACGAAGGTTGTATGAGGTAGCCCTGCCGGGGACGAAACCCGCCTGATCCGACAGTACCAACCCCCCCCGTAACAATTGCAATCGATTAGCCAAAACCTTGGTCAGAATTTTCGCATCATAGTTGATTAGGGAGAGGGGACGGTAGGAATCACAACATGAGGGTGGTTTACCGGGTTTTAGAAGAGAGATGATTAGAGCCTCCTGCATGGATGGGGGGAGCATTCCGGATTCATGCGCCTCAAGATGGACCTCTCGAAGCACCGGTGCCAGGATATCTGCATACGCCTTGTAGAAGTCCATGGGCAGCCCGTCCAGCCCGGGGGCCTTCCCGGGTGCCATCTGATTGATTGCGTCCCTAATTTCATCTAGGCCTATGGGTTCAGCCAGGAACTCTCTTTGTCGGTCCGGAAGCCAACCCAAGGTGAGTTCCCTCAGGTAGTCATCCATATCCAGGTCCCCCACTCTAGTAGTAGAGTAGAGTGCAGAATAGTGTTCAGTGAAAGCGGCCAGGATCGACCTTGTGTCTCGTATGGGTACCCCTCCGTCTCCCTCCAGCTCCAATACGAAATTCGAGCCACGCTGGGGGCGAACCACTCCCGCTAAGAACCGCCCGGGTCGATCTCCCTCCCCGTAGGCCCTAGCCTTGAAGTGTTTACCACGGAATTTTACCTCTCTGTCAGCAGTGGAAGTATACTCAGACAGCGCCTCCCGGTACCGCGCCTGGGCGGCGGAATCAACGGCATAGTCCGGCTGAGTTTCTAGTGTGCGCAGTGTGTTTTCCAATGTATGTAATGTATTGCGTAAGGCCCGCAATACACCGGAGCCTTTAGAGATACAAATGCCTCGTACTGTGACTTTTAGTGCCTCCCACAGTGTGGCCACCCGCTCCACTGATCCCTTATTCTGTGAAAGAAAGTCTTCAATGTCTTGGCGCAGTTCAGAACAGAATAGCTCATCAAGTAGTATGTTGGGTTGGAGTCGCCAGGAGGGGGGTCTCCCCAGTATGTCTGGTAAGCGGAACTTGGTCAGCACCGGGGAGTGGTCAGAGAACGTGCGGCCCACATGTTGTGTCGCAGCTATGGAGGGGGCCAACCCCCGAGACACCAAGATGTAGTCTAGTCTAGCCCAAGTGGCGTGAGCCGAATTCCAATGCGTGCCCTCCATACTAGTTGGGTGCAAGTGGCGCCATGTATCCACGACCTCCTGAGTGTCGCAAATGTCCCGCAGGTATCTGTGGGTGTTGGTGTAGTGTTGTGTAGAAGGGTTGGACCTATCCAAGGCCGGGTTAAGAACCGCATTGAAGTCCCCTCCCCATATGAGATGTGTCGATCCTACCTCCCTGATCTTGTTCCAGAGGGCAATGAAGCTACTCGGGTCATCACAATTGGGGCCATAGGAGCATGCTAAGGCTATGGTGTCAGCACCCATCTTCCCCAAGTTATACAATACCGTCCCTCCCGGTCGGCTGCGTCTCCCATGGGCGTATAGGGGACATTCTTTTTTTATCAAAATAGCCGTGCCTCTCGCATAAGACGAGTAAGATGCGAAGACCGAGTGCGCCGCACCACCGGGCGACAAAGCCGCCTCTGCGTCGGGGATCCATATGGGTCTCCTGCAAGAATACAATATGGACATTTAATCTGTCCAATGCACCCAATATCTGTCTCCTCTTCCTCGGGTCCCCCAGTCCTCTAACATTCCAAGTAATAGCGGATATATGGCCCCCCACATTACTATCAAGGTTCCCGGTTTGGCTCATGTCTACAGCGAGAGAAATAACAGGTCCTGGACGGCACAGAACAATGTCTGCCCCGGTGCCATTGTATTGCGATGGTTACAGAAGGTGTGTCGACACTATGCATTGTGACAGTATCAGTGCTGCGTTCAAACAAAACATAAACAACCCCTTGAAGGCCACTCCCCCCACCCACACCGACATCCCAATCATGCCGGGCATCCACCCCACCCCATATCAACACAACATTCCAAATCATTATCCTGTTGGGGAATACCCAATTGGGGAACACTAGGGGTCCAGACCCGCCATCCAACTCCCCCGATATTTCACCCGCTGCCCGCTTGGGTCAGTAGCAGCGGACTGCGCGGGAGGGGGAAGGAAGTGCCAGGTCAAGATCATGTTAAACGGCAGCAGGGGGACCCTGAAAACAGCCGAGCCCATCAATCGGCAGACCATCAACACTAGGTCGGGGCACAGAGCAGAATAAGCTGCGAGCATTAAGGCCCGCTGCGCGGTAAAAGCTAAGCAATGCTATACCATATCAGTGTAATAAAGAACAGGAATAGCAGCTACACACCCCCCAATCAGTCCAGAGCCGAGGTGGGCGAGCGGGAGCCAGCTCTCTCCGGCGTTGTTCGGGCAGCCTCATAAGGGCGTTTTTGGTCCTTTATGAAGAGTTCAACTTGAGATGGGTTCTGGAATATGTGTGGCTTGCCATGATGGACCACCCGTAGGCGCGCTGGGTACAGCATGGAATATTGAATACCATTTTGAATTAGTCGTTTCTTGACTGACCCAAATTTACGGCGTGCCTCCTGTACCGACTGTGTGAAGTCAGGGAAGAATGATAGCGTGGTGTTTTCAAAATGGACAGGCTGCTTCTCCCGGGCCAAGCGAAGTAGAGTGTCGCGGTCTCTATAATTCAGAAAGCGGATGATGACTGGTCTCGGAGGGGCTCCGGGTATGGGGCGAGGGCCCAGGGTGCGGTGAGCCCGCTCCACCACCAGGTGTGGGGAGAAGGCCTCCGTGCCAAAGAGGTCAGACAACAGCTTTTCCATGAAGAGTTCCATTTTGCCCACGACGGTGGATTCTGCCAGTCCAATAAGGCGCACATTATTTCGGCGTGATCGCGCTTCCAAATCTTCATTCTTGTCGGCAATCACCTTCAGCAATCGCTCCATCTGCGATACAGTGTTTGCAGTGGCCGACGCCCTATCTTCCAGCCCCGAGATCCGTTGCTCCGACTCTTTAACTCGTTCCTCTTGTTGGTCGAGACGATGTACTACAGAATCCAGTCGCCTAGACATATTGTCAATCTTTGAGTCAATGGAGGTAAGGCTAGTTTGCATGTTTAATAGTAGCGCCTTCCAGTCTACCTCCTCGGCGTCTCCCCCCTCCGAGTCACCATCCCCCGTCGGCGGTGCACAGGCTTTTTTCTTTTGGGTCTCAAAAGGAAGCCGGGATTGCTTAGTATCTGTCTTCCCCATTATGGCAAACCACGCGAACCAGACCTCCACTCAGGAATACCAGAGCGAAACGCTCCCTCTGTAGCAGCTAGAGTAAGGCGTGTGATATGATGTTTGACTAGGCCTGCGGCCCAATGCAAATGCCGCCGACAGCCCTCTTCGTCCTCAGCAATGTGGAGGGCCCTGTGTACTCAGGGGGGGGGGAGCCACTCTCAGCAAAGCACCAGCTGCAATACCGTCCCTTAAAGCAAGATTTCATTCGCGGTAGCAACCCCGCCAGTGTCCATGCAGCGAGGCCAGTAGTAGCTCAGCGGCAATAATCCATCCAGCACCGTGGGAGGATCACCCCCCGCCAGCCTCGTGTGTCTCACTCCTCCCAGCGCGTCGCGGTTTATGATGGCGACTCGTGGGGGCACTCCCACCACCGCAGAGGACACTCTCGTCGAGGGCCGACAGCGCTCCGCTCCCCGGGCTCTCCGTCGTTATCAGGGGGCTGGCTGGTGCCTGTGAGATCCTCCCTCAGCGGAGTCTCCCCTCCTGGCAGATCCCCTGTGGGTCGGGCACACCGCGGCAAAAATGGTGGGTATCCCCCACTCTGATCTTAGGGGGTGCAGGCTACAGGTAATCTCCGCCCCCGCTCGCTCAAAGGCCTCCCAGGGCGATGCAGTGCGCGGAGGCCTGCTTCTCTGGTCTCAGGGGCTTAGGGCATCCATGCAGGTGTCATCACTCAGCTTAAGTCACCACCGCAGCCCGCATCCACCTCTATCTTACTGGCACTCCGGGCGATCCGCCACCGCCGCAGGCAGTCCTGATATTTCGATCGTCGCCTACAGTCCGCTCCGTCAAAGGCCACGTCTCGCGGCCCACCAACCGCGCCCAGGCAATGGCGTCGCGTGTACACGCACGCCGTCTTCCTCGCGTCGGAGGGCTTCAGCGCCGTCTGCGGGATACGACAGGGCCAACAACTACCGTGTCTCCGATCCAATTGGCTCAGAACTTGCCACAAATGTGCTCCTGCCCCTACGGAACACTCGGCATGAGTCAGCTTATAGTTTCCAGAGTGAAGGATGGATTTAAGGATCTTCGAAATGCCCGGCTGGCGAGAGCCTCACCGATGTGCGGCCATGACGGTCTGGCGCCCTCTAGCGCCCCTAATATAGATAATATTCTTGGACGATTGCCCATGAATGAAGAATTAAATCCAGCTAAAGAAGCTAATGTCTTAGGAGAAATTTTTATAGAAACTAAAGGACTAACTCTAGAATATATTTTTAAGAACAATTTAACTTGTAGTTTGAAAAACAGAAGAGAAAACATTTCTGGATATGGTTGAGGAGAGAAGATTGAAAATACACACGAATGCAGAGGGACATAAGGAAGGGGAAAACATTTGGGAAATAGATGGGAAAAAGGAGACACCGGGTGGAGTTAAACCGACAATAGCAATAGACTCACCCCAGAAAGGCAAATTATGCATCATGAGGGAAAGGTCCCAATATGATTATATTTATATAGGGACAAGTGAGTGTCATGATACTTATTTCATTGCATCCGGATGGGGATTTAGAGGTGGAGAAGATCCAGTTTTCCCTGGACTGTACTATATTTGTGGGAACAAGGCTTACTACAGGTTGCCCGACCATTGGTATGGCACATGTTATGTTGGCCTGGTCTTTCCAAAAAATGTTCACATGGATAGAGTAGAAAATAGTGGACCAAATAACCTACTAATGCGTAGCAGAAGAGAAACTTGGTGGGAATATCTTTAAATGCAAATAATATTCGGAAGTTGTCCACCATAGTGGATCGCTTGCCAACAAGCACCGCTGGAGGATTCCTTTTGGTAAACACTGAGCTGGTTGCCATGCGTGCTATGATTATGCAAAATCGACTTGCCCTTGATATCTTATTGGCAAAAGAGGGTGGAGTCTGTGGAAGGCTGAAAGTTCAACATTGTTGCACTTACATTCCTGGCGAAAGCAGAGATCTAAAAGTCTATATAAAGAATATTACAGAATTGCATGATGAAATAAAACCACTGGAGGTTGAAAGTATCTGGACTAGAATTAGTAATAAAATGGCTGCTATTAAAGCTTTCTTAGGAAAATTAGGTAGTACTATAATAGGGAAAATATTATTTCCATTAACCTGTGTGATTTTCGTATTATTAATACTTAGATTAGGATGTATATGTTGTAGATATAGAAGAAATAAAAAGAAGGTTAAAAGAGAAATTTATAAAAAGAGGGAAAAGAAACCAGAAAAAGATCTCAAAGAAATAGAATTGGAAGAATGGAAGGAGAGTATGTATGACAAAACAAAGAGAGAAGACGAAAGGGAAACAGAATTCTAATTAAGCAAGAAGACATTTCAAATTTCTGCAAAAAGGGGAAATAAATTGAAATTTTTGTGGGTTTTGTGGTGATAAAATCACCAAAGGGGGGATTGATGGAGCGGGTAAAATAATTTTTTTTTAGTATACCCAATCCATTTATATAAGTCATGCTAACTTGAATAACACTAATACTAATGAATAATTGAGTGGGGTGTTATTGAATTAATCAACCCTATTAACCAAGAGAATACACGTGGGAATGCATTTGCATGGCTAAAATAATAAGTGAACTAAGTTTGTATGCATATTACATTTATATGTTCGGCTTAAGCAATGTTTACGTGATTTGCGCTTAAATAAACCAGCATTCACGACTCTAAATGTTGCATATGGCTAGATAAATGCATACACATAAGGGTATTAGTACGGGAATAACACTGTTTTATTCATTTCTATGTATTCATTTCGATTTTGTGTTTCTTTTACTTAAGTTGACTATTTCTGCCTACTAAATGATGGCTGCCGACTGAATCCTCACTAAAGTACATGATTTCATACATTAAGCAATGAAGGAAGGCGCCTGCACTGACTTCGTCGTGGCCTTTCCATGAACTTCCGAACCAGGTCCATGAAGACTACTCTGGGCGAGATGCCAATGTCCCTGAACATGGAGCAAATGTTGCCATCTGGGAACCAAAAGCCACCTATTCACAATAGACTGATACTTTTCTGACCTGGGAACAGCCTTTCCCATGCGCCTAGTTTATTCATCATCCGTATGTGAAATTTTTAGAATGTTTCTTAAAGTATTGGGACGGGGCTAAATTCAGCCAATCAGCGGCCTGGAAATAAAGAAAATGATACTATCATATGTAAATTTTGTATAAATTTTAGTAGTCTAGAGAGGAAAATTAGGTCACCACCCCAGGAGCTTGAGACGCACCCTGATCGATGCTACTCTATGCGACACCCCATGCTGAGAGAAGAGGACGGGACGTTAGAATATTGATGATCTTTCTGAGGACTGGTGCTGACTTAGAAAATGACAAATAGCCAGAATAGGTAAATATGACAAAAGATAATATGGCATTGTTAGGATTTGACTTGCAAATTAATTAGATAAAGAAAATCATTATTTGAAGAACTGTGTCGGGTGATGATTTCTTGTAATATTTTATTGATTAATATGAGGGTTAAAGTGTTTCCCATCAAATTCCAAACCAACTAAATGATCTATTCGATCTCCGGATAGAGGGACTGTTAGAGTAAGTCGATAGATGTGTTTCCTCTATCCAAAGTGAATAGCTGTAGTTCGGAATCAGGATATCCCTCCTCTGTAAGACACGGATAGTTTGATGAGAATGAATGTCGGTGTTATGGGCCCCACCAGCGTGTGATGTGTGTATGTGTGTGTGACTGAGGAATCATTCCATCCGTGGGAGCAGGAGGAGATTTTGTGTTCTGAACTGCACCACGTGCAGCCTCATTGTGAATAAGTGCTGAAACTATAGGTAAAGCGGATCGTGCTGTAATTATAATAAATACATTACTAAAAGCATGCAGCACGCTGCGATGTCATGGAACATCATTAAAAAAACAGCTGAAGCAGTGCATGTCGTGCCTCCAGTAAGAGAAACTACTTAAAGAAAATAGTGCTTACAGACTAAATAACAGTACCATGTAACAACCGAGGTAAAAGGGCCAGTCGCCATGGGACGTTACGAATGAAGACAAGGCGATAATAAGGAAGGACTAACAAGCCTATTTATGAATCAGAAGCCAGCATTTACGAAGGGCAATGACACAAGCCAATGAAATATATGGGCGAAGTGGGCGTGGCTTCAAATGCATACTCCAATACAGCATGCCTCGCAGAGCAGCGCATGCATGCGGACTCTAGGCTCAACCTAAAAAAACGAAGCATCGCACCTTCCACAAAGAGCTTATAAACATTAACAGGCAAAGACTTCGTGGCTCAAGGATAAATGTACACACAGTGTCCTTATAGTCCAAATCTGCCTTTTCAGGGAGCGGGCCAGTGAAAGTATGATAGTGCAAGCAGCATAGTGCCAATAGCAACTGTTGTCACATAACACATAGTAAGTACATAAATAAACCACACAACACTTTTTGTAAGTGGAGAAATATTGCTGCAGGTTTATTAGCATAACCAATATGCAAACATGGTGGGTTATCTTACAGGCGATCCCATCCCAGGGCAGGCCAACCCCTATGCAGCCTGCCCGTCTGATAAGCCTAAATTACACCGTGGCAGTCGCCGATTGGTGCATACCAAATCTTGGGAGGGGCCACCCCTCCCATCCGTGGACCACCAGTCCACGTGCTTACTCACACCCCCCCGAAAGAGGTGGGCGGAGCTTATGCTGGCAGCCCCCGGTTGCTCAGACCCACAACCGCCCGTAGGACTAATGGGGCGCCGTAGTTCTTCCAGGGCACAACTCTAGATATCCCTGGGTATCCTGGCTTAGCACCACGCTGTGCTGCGGCATGAAGTACCCCTTGGTATCTGCAGACGCTGGATCGCCCTGTAACTCCTCCTGCAACACAAAATAACATGTTAGAAAGCCGGGGGATTGCGCAGCAGCCCCCCTAACAGGGCGGCCGCCTTAGTGCCGCATGAAGGCACTGGGGGCAGCCGGTCTAGTCCCTGGGCTCAGCCAGGGAAGGCGTCCGGCAAATGGATACTTCCGGCGGAGGGGGAGGGGGCAGGGGTATTTAGGCTGTCCCCGCCCCATCCTCGCCCTCTTGTCCCTCTCGTCTCGCCTTGCCCGCCCCTCCGCTTACCCAGCAGACGGAGGTACAATGAGGGGGGGTTAGGCTTTCTAACTGCAAGAAAATTCGCATAACTGGAGTAACTGATCCCATGCCATCAATATAACCTTCTCAGACTGCAAAGTATGATGCCATAACCTGCCCCAATCCTGGGCGAATCGAAGCTTTCCGCTGCTGGTGCTATTGATGGACACAAAGGCTGTTGGAACTAAAAGAATTCCCGTACTACTGTTGACAGAACCCCCAACCCTTGGCTCTCTGTGGTTCGATACCTTCCTGCAATGATGGTATCCTAGAAGAATGAAAACAAATCGTATGTTCTGCAAAGGCGGGACTGCAAGATCTGATGAGGCTCACTCTACGGCCTTGGGTCAACACAATTCGCCAGGAACATCGCTTAGCAGGGGGTGCTGCCATGTTCTGCCTCCTCAGCCATCGCATAATGGCAAGTAAACAACACTCATCATTCCACCTAAGCAAGCAGGACTAGGACTCCAAGAGGCACATCAGTAATCACAGCCACAACGCCGTGAACAGGCGTGCTCCCCCCCCTGCTGATGCTCCGACCGCTCGCATAATGCTCACAGTAAGGCAGAGACATGGGAGGCAGTAATTTAAAGACCTTTACTAAGATTGTTCGACAGCCCCGACAGGGAGAATCAAGTGAAGGGGGTAGGGACCACCACCCCCGCCTGTGAAACAGCCCAGGTGTGTGTTGTTAAGACCTTCACTAAGCCCTTAGAGATCACCATCCACAACCGGCTGTGGCCAGGAGACAGGCACCCTGCAGAACCTTAAAATCCTATGTCCTCCCCAACCCCTTCCCGCCTGTCGGTAAAACAAATAACCTGTGTCCTGAATATACAATAATGTGATAATGTGTAGGCGTGTAGGATTCAGAACCTAATACTAACTGTGCATAGGCCCGAGCTAGTAAACAAGAATGACCTGAGATTGTGCACGGTGCTCCGCAGCACATCATGGCCCATCTGATCACCTTTACAAACCCAGGAAGCCACCCATTGCTGGTTACCCCCTGATCCTAGCGGTGCACACCTAACCCGTGGAGCTCTCAAACTACCGAGCAATTGTCCGAACGGAACTGAAACATCTGCATCCCCCTTACGGATGATGATGAATGCACTTCACGCTTGCCGATTTTAAATGCTAAGTGTCCCAGAACATGCACTGTTACAGCCAACCAGATGTTTTACTTTCTCTGACCGCAAGTCTGACTGCTGGGAGCACAGGCCACCAACTTCACCGACCACCGGCGACCGGACGTGCTCCTGCCCAAACCGAGTGACACAAGCTACCAACCACCCAAGGCGCAGTTCCCTCGCCCGGTTCCCCCAACCTTTTCACGCACCACTACTGGAACCAGGGAACTGGTTCATGAGATCTGCCTTATATAATTAAGTGAAGGATGCACGGGAAAACTGGCAGCTGCTAATGTTAATGTTCATCATGGTAGCTGCCCCCGCGAGACCTCACGCGTAACTGCAGACATAGTCATCTCATGTGCACTTGCACACAGCGTCACCTCCTATGTGACTGCACATCGTGCTTCCCTCCTGTGTAACTGCACACTGCGCCACCTCATGTGTAGCGGCACACAGCGTCATCTCATGTGTAACTGCACCCCGCATTTCCTCATGTGTGACAGCATACAGCGTCCCTTCAAGTGTAAATGCAGTGTCATCTCACACCGCATCACCTCATGTGTAACTGCAGTGTCACCTCATGCGTAAACCCACACAGCATTACCTCATGCGTAAGTGCACACCGCATCCCTCTTGCGTAAGTGCACACAGCATCACCTCCTGCGTAAGTGCACACCGTGTAATCTCATGCGTACATGCACCGCGTCGCCTCATGTGTAGCTGCAGTGTCACCTCATGCGTAACTGCACACAGCATCACCTCATGTGTAACGGCACACAAAGACACCTCATGTGTAACTGCACACACAGACACCTCATGTGTAACTGCACACAGCGTCACCTCATGTGTAACTGCACACAGCGTCGCCTCATGTGTAAAAGCACTCAGCGTCGCACCATCGAGTAAATAGTGTGCCTGTCTTCCCTATGCCTATTCAGGGTCGTATCCTAAACGCTCCAATACCTTTGAACAAGCTTGTATGGAAGCAGGGCCCCAACCCCGACCTGCAAGCTGTATAGGCTCGGAGTGGGCTGCTACCTCCTATGCTATCCCCTTGGTCTGGACAAGGTGTAGATACATCTCCCAGGTGCAGTACTGCAAAGGTGGTACTGCTCGAATGAACGACAGGCGCTGCGTGTGCGCTGTACCACCTTGGCGAGAAACCGAAAGGACACCGAGATATCTACAAGTCTAGCGCGATAGTGGTTACAGCTATCGAAAATACGCAAAGGTAACCCTAAGTAACGCAGTGCCCCTTAACTGAGCTACGGCAGCGCTGGATCCCGCCAGAGGTAAAGATGCTCCTGGTGGGAGTGATCTCCCGCTCATGCTGGCTGCAAGACACTATGAAACCGCTGGCGGCGAGACGTCAAAGATCTATCTAAAGGATCGCACTGTTTACGCCGGTCTTTGAACCACGCATCTGACTGTCTCCAACCATCAAACACCGACAGTAGGCACTCCCTGCCACGGAGCGGGGGCAGCCAGCGGCATCACTGACTACTTGAGGCAGGGGTGAAATACGTTTGCGTCCCTCCCTGACTGTGCAATGTGACCAGCTGCATGGAAGGGAGTCATTTTAACTTCCACTTTATACTAAAATTATGAAGCTGCAACTTTGAGTGGAAATGAAAATCTTCACAACAAACACAAAAGCTAATATAAGCTCCTCCCTCCAATGCCCAGTGTCACAGCACTTCCTGGAGCTCGGAGTAGGGCAATCACTCCCTACGCCTAGCAGTACTTGTCTCTAATCCGAATGCAAGCCGATTAGTGTGTTCAGCCGCTCTATCTTTGCTGCAGAAATGGCAATCCAGGGATTTTCCCTAGCAGATTCAAGGCTGACACTCGTTCCCACACATACAACACTTTGTCTGCTGAACGATTTCTTCGAAACGCTCTGCTTCTGGAATGCTGCCCACTATTCCAGCAGGGCTCGCACTGAGCAGTGGAATTAATTCAAAAGCTGGGCGCTGCCAGGGGTGTGGTGTGCAGCAGCCAGATGTTATTCCAGGGACGCATGGCTCTCTGCCACCCAGCACCTGTTGCACAGTCAAGGTTCCCATCTGGACATCGCTGTCGCCACCCCATCTGGGTGGTGAGCTGTGATGCAACTGAAACTGCTAAATCATAACAACTATACATTTACCGATGAGACTGGAAATAATCCTCAGACCCAGATCGCTTCCCATTTCCTTTGCCCCTTATCTTACTTGCAGCCTCCCCCCCCCCCACTCCTCATGGCAGAGCAGCATGGTGCAAGGCTGTAAGTATATATAGTGTGGAAAACTATTACCCTAGTGTCCATCAGAACGGACTGGCTGTGCCCCCTCCCCAGCAAAGCGAAAATTGCGTTGCCATGGCAACCGCCGTATGAGTGGTAAACTGCTACCCTTGTTTTTATAGACCAGCTGGTCTGTGCCCCCACTGTCAGAGCGACTTATTGCGGTGCCATGGCAACCGCCGTGCACCGTACCTCGTGCTTTGCCGCGCAAATGGGCATTAACCTAGAGGAGGGAGCACTTGTCCCTCACCCTATGCCCCTCCTTCAGGTGGAATGCAACTCACGGACCCCCTGGAAAACATATACTTATGTAGGCACTGGTAGATGAGTTATTTGACCAGAATGACAAGATGGTGAACGGACGCCCCGCTCGACCCTGGCATACCCGTACCTATACGGCAGCTCACTCCTTACAATATGACCTAGGTATGGAGCGTTTTTTTTTTGTTTTTACTCCCTAGAGGTCTCTAGCATGAACATGCCGCATAACAAAAGCATCAGGAGCACCTCCGAAGAACAATTCATATAAGATAGACACGTGGAGATTGAGTGATTTGCCCCGAATCACAAGGAGTACCGCGCCCCCAGCTGGAGCTCTACCCGGTACCCCCTGCGAGGTCGGCCGCCCACGCCGTTAGGCTGCATCCTCTCAAAGGGCTACCTCCCCCAATCTGCTGCTCAACCGCCTCTGTCGTTGGTTTCATAGGGCCCCTCAGACCCCCTACCGGTAACATCGGGGGTTAAATTATTAATTTTTTTTTCCCTTTCACCTTGTTGCCTACTAAGTGCATATCTTGGCTACAGGTGGCAGAGGATTGCTTTGTCAGTCAGTCAGTCAAAACCACTTTAATCGATTAATTAAAATCATAAAAGTACATCACAGTAATTCATACAAATAAAATGCATTACAAAATACAGTATAAAATGTTTCATAGGAGGATCAACCAAGCCAATAAATGTGCCCCTAGTGTCAAAATCCGGACTGAGCGTCAAGTTTTTTCCTTTTCCTTACCGCAGTTACCAGAAAGTTAGCAATATTAAAAATGATCCATGGGGAGTCAAGTAATTGAAGATAAATCAGTGCTGGTTTAACTTGATAAAAACCTCTCCCTTGAAACAATGGGAAAATATACTTCGCTCTGATTACAGTATAGTGATTACAGAATAGGATAAAGTGCGCAGTGTCTTGGATTGAGCTGTCGTCGCATTTACAGAGAGCAGCATCTTCTGGTTTGCACCAACCTTTAAAGCTCCCTAGATTAAAATGTATTAGGTTAAAACGGAATCTAGTCAACAACCAGCGGTGAAAATAATTCGAAACTATCTTAAGATAAGGCTCAATCTGGGGGGAGGTTATTAGTAAAAAATGGGCCCTTACAGACACTTTATTGAGTTCCTCCCCCTCCCGCTCTAAAGACCTTAAATTCAAGAATTGGACTTTAATCTGGTTAACATCCCCCTTAGTAATCGTTTCTGGGTTGTCATAGATCTCAGGGCGCCCTAGATTATAAAATGTTTTCTTAATATACAGGAGCCACGGGATATCAAACGCTCTATCTTAACCCATACAGTCTTTTAAGATCAGTCGGTTCAGAGAGAGTTCAGGGTTCAGCCATATTTTCAACCAGAATAATAAAGGGGCCAGACTTATACGATCAGAAACATAATCCATTCCTAATTCTTGGTGTATTGAGAAGGTGGAGGAAGACTGGGGGACGGAGAGGAGTGAGCGAAAGAATTTATTTTCTACGGTTTGTACACCCTCCGCTTTTTTGTACCCCCAGATAGCGGCACTGTAAATCGCTAAAGCTAGACATTTCGCCCTATAGATGGCAAGAACTGCCTCACATGGTTTGCCGTCCAAACGTCGAGCAAAACTTAATATAGCTGAGGAGGCTCTGCCTATGTTATTCTTCTTGGCTAAAAGCTGAGGGGTCCATGAACACCTGTAATCAAACAGGACCCCCAGGTAGGTAAATACCTTTACCTTTGTGACCTCTACTCCGTTACAATAAAAATGTTTGCCTCTGTTTTTGCGTATGCCCAGGGACATAACGTGCGATTTGGTGCTATTCACCACTAAATCCAGAGAACTCATGAACTCCCCAAAGGATTTCAGTAGTCGCTGTAATCCCAGAGGGGTACGGGCCAATAAAACAGAATCGTCCGCGTACAGAAGAACAGGTAAACTACTGCTCCCTATACGCGGTATATCCAAGCAAGCCTTGCCTAGGGTGATATCTAACCTAGTGATGTATAAGGTAAAAAGTAGGGGGGCCAGACTGCAACCCTGGCGGACCCCTCTAGACGATTTAAAGTGTCGTGTGCATTTCCCCTCATGAGACACCCTTACTGCAGCATGTAGGTCTTGGTGCAAATCCGCAAGAAAATGGACTAGGCAAGGATCAATCCCCAAATCCAGTAGGATCGTCCACAGCTTTGATCTGTTCACCAGATCAAAAGCTGTGGATAGATCCATAAATGCTAAATATATGGGCCCTTTAGTTGATTTAGTGTACTTATTAATTAGCAAGTACAGATTAAGGCATTGTTTCATGGTGCCTCTACCAGATCTAAAACCATATTGTGCCTCTGATAAAATCCCCCTCCCAGTTACCCAGTCTGAAATTTTGTGCAGGATCACTTTGCCCAGAATTTTCACCGCTGAGTCAATTAGTGAGATGGGCCGGTAACATCTCGGATCACCTCTCTCTCCCTTTTTAAAAACCGGTATGATAATTGATTTGGACCAGGACTCCGGGAACCCATTCACAACACTAGCATTAAAGACGTTGGTTAAGATGTTACTCCAGAGCTCGATGTCACCTTTGTAAAGATCCAACGGGACACCATCTGGTCCTGGGGCTTTATTTGAGGCAGAATCTTTTATAGCCTTACATACGTCAAGTTTATCAAATATCAAGCGATTAGAGGGGGAAGGTGTTTCAGGGACCTCAAAACTGACCAGGGTCATATTGCTAGCATAAATTTGTTCAAAGTGAACCAGCCACTCCTCCTCTGGGATATTTATATCCAGTGGAGCATTTTCCTCCCCTGTTAAGAGTGGGCTATTCACTATGTTCCAGAACTTAGCACTATCCTTGAGGACCTCTACCGAGGTTAAGGCATCCCAGGCCTCTTTCTTAAGTTCATTTTTACGCCTCTGGGTAGTTAGTTTGTAATTTTTCCTAAGGATAGAAATTTGGGCCTTGTCCTGGGGTTGCTTTTTTAACGCAATTAATAAATTTTGGTGGGCCCTGGAGCAGCTGGGGTCAAACCACTTTTTCCCTTGTAGTGGACGCAATTTGCTGGTGATAGTAAGGTCTGATGCAACCTGAGAACAGATGGAGTCATAAGCGGAGATAATTTCTCTCCCCGTAGAGGAGGGGCCCAAACACTTCCCAAACGCGACACTGTTATTTACAATTAAATTTTCCATAACATCCTCTGGAACTACTTTGGCCCACTTTAATTTCCTACCATGATCACAAGAGACTAGGGTAACAGGTGGGAGTAGGGCCAGTGTTGTATCCTTGGGACAAAAACCCTTATCTAAAACTAGGATTACAGGGTTATGGTCACTAAATGGAGACCGAAAAACATAATACCTGTAGACCCACCTTAAAAGAGCTGGTGATAGAAAGATGTAATCGATGATTGATTCGCTATCCCTAGCTTTAAACGTCGCCACCCGTTGACTCTTGGATAAAAAACAGGGCTCATAAAGATCCGCCAGTTGAAGAAGCTCTTCAAGAGCCTCACCCTTGGTAGAGTGTTCAAAATGAGGGGGTACAGAATGCGGGGGGCCATGTGGGTCAACAATCTTACAATTATCCTCACAAAGATGAATATTAAAATCACCCATAAAAATAATTTGTACTAAAGTGGTCTGACGTGCTTTGTACAATTCCAAAAAATGTGATAAAAAACTAAGATTCGCATTCACAGGTACACAATCCCCAGCATTATAAAAGTTAATAAACAACATTTTGGATTGCGACTCCAATGTACATTCCAACATTTGACAATTATGGGAATTTGTATCTAGCTGGGAGATCTTGGCCTTTAGTTTTATGGAGCAAAGGAATAGCAGGCCACCCTTAGCTCTTCCTGCTGCCAATGGTGATGCGGGGAGAGAATAAGATTTAAAACCGTCAATCCACAGAATATTTTCCCTAGCCCAAGTCTCTTGTAGGGCTATAATGTCAAAAGATGAAACAAATTTTAACCAATTAGCATCTTCTTGTTTAGACCGTAGACCAGCTACGTTCCAGCTCATTAGTCTCACGAAGACACCTGGGTCCCCTAAGTTAATAGTGTCATGACCAGTGTTACAAGGTATGGGGGCTGTAGGGACTAGTCAGTCATTGACATCTAGCTGTGACAGGGGTAAAAACCTGTTAGATAAAGCAATGGTGTCAGTGGGCCTGTCTATCCTGTTGGTGCTGGAATAACCCTGTGAAGGAGCTTTGGTAAAACGCCAAGGCTCGGAGTCTTCACTAGGAACAGCACAACGGGCCGTTGCCAACGAACGCACCGATCGTGACGGAGGACAATGTCTCCCTCGGATAATAGAAGAGGTAAAGGGCGATGGATAAAAGAGGCTTAAAGGGACAGCCCTAATGTTGCCATCCCTGGCCGAATCAGAGGCGTCCCATAATAAACGTGGGGCTACATAAGGATTATTGAAATTTACCACCACACAGTCTCCCTTAAATTTTTTCTTAGTTTCTCCTATCCATCCAACCCGCCTGGCTGTCAAAATATAGCGTGATATATTAGCATCACCCGAGCAGTTCTGGTCACACCATTTTCTGGTATCTAACAGTAGTGCCTCGGGTGATTCACTTTTCCCTTGCAATAGTAGTGGGACATTAACCAAGATAACCACCAACGGGACAGCCTCAGGGGGAAGATTAATGTGAGGATGAGTTAGGGTATTACTTGCGATATGCTCACTAACAGCATTGACCTGGGGTGTAGGTTGGGCTGATGGGCTAGTTTTCCTATTAGGATGCCCCTCTTGGTCCCTAAACTCTAGGGTTGTGATGGTGGAACTCGGCTTTGGGGGCGCATCTCCACTCTGTATCCTAGGGGAATCCCCCATTATCCTACTACTAGGACCGGCTGATGTTAAATGGGCCAATCTAGGAGGGATACTATTTTGGGTGAGTTTAGGGGCCTTGTTAATGGCTAAAAGGGTAGAGTCAATCTGGGCACATTTCTCTAGTAAACTAGCAACACACATATTCAGCGTATCAACAATGTCTTTAGCAATGCTAGTGAGAAACTCCTCAAGTCTACTAGTAAAAATATTTTCCACCATATCCCGAACAGAGGAGTGGAGAGAGTCAATAGTCACTTGGGTAGGGTCCGATGAGATACGGTTGGATATAATGTCCCGCTTATTATTTTTTTTGCCCGTTTTCCTGGAGCCTTTTGTTTGGTGCTTAGATTGTCTTTTGGTAACAGGGGCCTGACAGATGATGGGTTTGGGCGAAATTATCGGGGAATCAGGGGCCAACACATTTCCAACATCATTTTGTAGTTCTTGAGGCTTTGTCAAATTAGCCCATAAATTGTGAACTGCAGCCCCACTGGAACCGGACCTGTCTACACAACGTGTCTGTAAAATCCCAACATGTACGCGGGGGGGGGGGTTGCCCGGAAATACCGGGAGAGAGGAAGCGCCTCACGGCTTGAACCCGAACGCAATCCCCGATCACGGCAGTGGTGGCGCTCTGGTGCCGCCAGTTTTGACTCTGCCAGCCTCGTTCTCCGAAAGAGAAGGGTTCTTATTTTGCATAATATAAAGCGCGACTCGACCCGAAGGTATTGGAGCGCTTTACATAGCACCGTCTTTGCATTACCCACTAATGCACGGGAGAATCACTAATTTGCCCAGGATCACACGATGTGACCGCGACCTCGAGACTCGAACCTTGGTTTCCCGCACCATAAGCGGCAGCGCAGCCGGCGGGCTTCGAGCCGGAACTGCGTTGCACCGGCATGCGGAGATATAAGTGATTAGCCCAGGATCACAGGGTGAAGACGTGGCCTCACGGCTCGAACCCTGGATTCCCGCACATGGCGGCAGCGCAGCGGCGGGCATCGAGCCGGAGCTGCAATATACCGGCGTGCGGAGATTAGCAATTTGCCCAGGTTCACAGGGTGAAGACGCGCCCTCGCGGCTCGAACCCTGGTTTCCCGCACCAAAGGCGGCCGCGCAGCCGGCGGCTTCGAGCCGGAACTGCATTACACCGGCAGCGGAGATTAAGTAATTTGCCCAGGGGAAGACGCGGCCTTGCGGCTCGGGCCCTGGTGTCCCACACCATAAGCGGCCGCTCGATCCGAAACTGCATACACCAGCAGCGGAGATTAAGTGATTTGCCCAGGTCCCCAAGGGAAGACGCGGCCTCGCGGCTCGAGCCCTGGTATCCCACACCATAAGCGGCGGCGCAGCCGGCGGACCTCGAAACCCCCCAGGTAATAGAGACAGGCGGCACCCAATAATACCATGCCAGGCGCGGGCTTGCCACGGATCCCCGGCTGTGGACTCGACCACGGGGCTCGAACACTGGATCCTCGACACTGGGCTACAACGCAGTCGAAGCCCCACCGGAGCGCAGAGCAGGAGGTCCGAGCAACGCTGGGGGGTACCCGGGGGCGCCGCGAGGGGGAACTAAATCCCACGACCGAGGCACACGAGCACCCGCAACCGTGTGGAGCCTAACGCTGGCGCCACCTCAGTGCCGCACCACGCCCCCCGGCGGGGTCGCCATGCCGGAGCTAGCGACTAGGTGCCCGCCGCCGAGCGCTGCCCCCCCCCACCTGGTGACAACACTAGCCTCCGGGTGGTGAGAGTCGATACCGGGACCCGAACCCAGGTCCCCCAGGGCGATGGAGCACCTTGCAGCGTGGGCAGGGAGGCGGGCACGGGGACAGCGTCCCGGGGGGTGAGATGGAGAGGGCCTGCGCGAAACATAAACACTTGTGCCCCCAGCACACCCGCTACCGCAAAGCCGACGCCATGAGCCTTGCACCGAGCACGGTCGTCCCCCCCGCCCGTGGTACACCGACCACAGGGCCCCGTCGCCTGGTACTGCCCAGGAACAGGGCCGGGGCAGGGGGGTGGTCACCGGCACCCTCACCGCAACGATGAACAGGAGCAGCTGGGCAACGACAATCAAGCTGCGACCAAGGCGAGACGAGAGGGACAAGAGGGCGAGGACAGCCTAAATACCCCTGCCCCCTGCCCCTCCGCCGGAAGTATACATTTGCCGGACGTCTTCCCTGGCTGAGCCCAGGGACTAGACCGGCTGCCCCCAGTGCCTTCATGCGGCACTAAGGCGGCCGCCCTGTTAGGGGGGCTGCTGCGCAACCCCCCAGGCAGCCTTGCATAAGTTTAACAGCTACATTGAGAGCTGGGGGAGAAACACGCGAGGGACAGAACACCACAGAGTGGGTGGGGGAGCATACACGAGCGAGAAACACGGCGGAGGGGTTAGGGTAAAAGTGGTGGAGGAAGGACACAAGTGAAGGGGAAATGCTCCAGGGAAGGGACAAACACAAACTGAAAGATGGAAAAGGCAACCCATCGAATAATCAATCAATCAATCAATATGAACTTTATTCGGATAAAAACAACATATCCATAAAAGTGCAGTTAAAAAACATTATTTACAGTTGGACATAGAAGAAATTAGTCCGAAATCATAGAATTACGAAAACGTACAGCCATTTTTAAAAAGGATCCAACTCGGAAACATAATTCATCATTATCAATTGCAAGCATCAACTCATAGGCTATTTTATAATCAGTTACGCATCGGGATTTAAAGTACGGAATCAGAAATTTTTTCGTGAGCGGTAAATAGAAGGAACAAAAGAATGAGAAATGTAACATTGATTGTTTCAGATTGTGGGTACATGGACAGGGGGTGTGATCAAGGTTCAGAGAATAGCCAGTTGGAAAAGACAGTAAGTATTTCATGGTGTCGGTCCTTAGCCTGAAGAATAGACCCCGTTCCCAACAGCCAACAGGTTTTAAGAGATATGTAGGCATTACTGTGGATACATGCTCTATTCGCATATATCTAGCAACTGAGGTTTTATTACGTTCAGCTGCTAGCCTAGTTTCTTTATACGATGCATAGAGTAGTTTTTCCACAGTTTTCATGCTTGGGGGGTTGTGGGCTAAAGGGTTTATAAAAAGATGTTCCAAATTCAGGCTAATTAAGCTTTTGTGGACTCCGGCCAACCATGATATGACCAGCCCTCTGTCACATTTTAAACAATCCAGGATAATTTCCCTAGTCAGTTGTGCGGCCGGGTTTTTCCAAATCCTAAGCCAGAATAATGTCGGGCGTGCCTTAATAAAATCCTCTATATAGGATAAGTGAAGCTCGCCGTGACAAGCATATGTAGATGAGGAAAATGGGGCACCCAATATTTTGCGACAAAACCTGTTCTCTTCTCGTTGGATAGGTGAGCTGGCAGTGTTCCCCCATACCTCTGCGCCGTACGTAACGGTTGGAATGCATTGTTGTCTGTAAATTTTGACAATAGCAGGCACTACCTCTATGTTTTTGGGTTTGGGTAGCCTGAGAATTGTATTAATAGAATTAATAAATTTCCTATTGCAATGGGCAATGTGATCATTCCACAAACCGTTAGATGCAAAGACCTGGCCCAGATACGGAAAAGTGCTGGTGCTAGACAATCTGGTAGAGTTAGATACAATAGAAAGGTTAAAATACTTCTTAGTCCCACATGACATTAAAAATGATTTCTTAAAATTAGTACACAGATCTAATGTTGCCATAAATTCCACAAAACCGTTGACCAAAGCTCTCAGGGCATTAGGGGTACGCCCCATTAGCACAGCATCATCTGCATAAAGCAGCGCGGGGATTTTATTCCCGTCGATGCTAGGGACGTCCTCAGTTAGGGGCAGTAGAGATTTAGATAGGTCATTGATGTATAAAATGAATAGGAGGGGGGCCAAGACACAGCCCTGTCTGACCCCCCTACCAATTTCAATTGGCTTAGAGACCTCACCGTTCCTTCCAATGCGAACCCTGGCTTTCAGGTCTCTGTGTATATATGCTAAAAAGGAGACTAATGAGTCGTCAAGGCCGAGAATTAAAAGGGTTTTCCACAGCTGGGATCTGTTTACAAAATCAAAGGCTGAGGTAAGGTCCATGAATGCCAGATACATTGGTGTTTTCTTAGCTACGGTGTATTTACTGACAATCAGGTGAAGATTCAGGCATTGTTCAACAGTGCCGACCCTACTCCTAAAACCCAATTGAGACCGATGCAGGATCTTGTTATCCTCAGCCCATGAATTAATTCTGTTAAATAACACCCGTCCCAGGATTTTTAGGGTGTTATCAATCAATGAGATTGGCCTATAACAGCTCGGGTTGGATCGGTCTCCTTTCTTAAAAATTGGGACAATAGTGCTAACTGACCAAGTGTCTGGGATAGATGAGTTGGTGAGATTGTTAAAAACATTCGTAAGAAGTGGCGCCCAAAAATCAGGTTTACTTTTAATAAGGTCGATAGGGAGACCGTCTGGTCCGGGGGCTTTGCCCCCCAGGCTTTGAGTTATTGCTTCTTCGACCTCATATAGTTCAATCAATATCCCACCAGTGTATATGTATTCTTTTTTGGGATTATTGGAAATTGGGGCAGCATAAATCTTACTAAAATGATCTTCCCAAGATTCACTCATAATGTTACATGCAATTGGTGTGGGGATATTACCCATAGATTTCATATCCTTAACTGCCTTCCAAAAATTCTTGCTGTTTTTTAACACATTAGCCTGCACAAGATTTGCCCAGTTGTTATTAGTAAGCTCTTCCTTTCTGCGTTTTATAACTTTTTTATAGTTTGCCCTGAGTGATGATATAGCGGACGCCACTCTGGGTTTGCTTACAAGGGCCTTTCTTAATGCTCTATTAGCCGCAGAGCATTCAGCATTAAACCAACCAAGCTCATAATTCGGCTCCCTTATTGGTTTAGACAGTATATTTTTAATGCCAGAGCATAGCCCTGAAAAGGCGTTAACTACCTTTATATTATAAAGGCAGGGCGTTAAACAAATGTCCACCAGATTTGAGTGGTGTTTAATCATTTTTTCAAATAAAGTGTTGTTGTCAATATTGCGCCAAACTACTCTGAGTTTGTCATTTGATGCCACCAGATCTCGTGCACCGAGCGCAAAATCATGCGCAGGGCGACGTGAAAAGCTTAGAGTAGTACTAATCGGATTATGGTCGCTTTGCATAGTTTGTATCACCTCTGCCTTTAACACATAACTTTCTAAAGAGGCGGTTACAAATATATAGTCAATAATAGAAGTGGAGCCTCTGCTTCTATAGGTAGGAATTGCGCTACTGTCAGGGGGGGAGGGATCGGCAATCTGCATAACATTCCGGAAATTATGGGAACTTAAAAGATTCACTAGTTGTTCCCCTCGTTGACTCAGAGGAACTCGTGTGTCAAGTCGGATAGCAGAAAAAATGTCTTTGTGAATCTTAACATTAAAATCACCGCCCAAACATATACCCATAATTTGGTCATCGCACGTACTAGATTGTAATTGTAAAACAAAATTAAACAGAGATGAAAAGTTCATATTGGGCACAGTTTTAAAATCATCATTGTAAAAATTTATCAAATGAATTGAAACTCCCCTAGTATAAAGAACTGCATGAAATTTGTCGCTGTTCGTAGGTATAATTCTGAAACGACCACCTGCCTTAATATTAATCCAAATTGACAGACCTCCAGCAGGTCTGCCTGATGTGGGGATGGGGGACAAGATATTAAAACATTCAAACCCCTCCATATACAAATCCTGGGTTGCCCAAGTCTCCTGGAACATAACAACATCCTGCTGATTAATTAATGCTTGCCAATCCACTAAATTTAGCTTGGATGACAAACCAGCTATATTCCAACTTAAGATTTTAAGTGTCTGATTATTTTCCCTGGTGTCTAATATATCCAATATGGGAGCATGGGGACTATCTTGGGTTGGTACTAGGATTGTAGCGTTAGTTCTTGGAGCATTCACTGACTGAGTACGCAGTCAATCTTGACAGTCCAAGCCCGACAACGGGGTAAATCTGTTATAAGTTGTAGTGTAATCATGTATATTACGGGGTGGCACTTCAAATACAGGTTTATAGAAATAACCTAAAGGTAGGGCCCAGATATTAGTATCTTGACCCATCTGTTCCATCTGGGGTGTCAAAATAGTTTTAGCCACTGATTGTCGTCGAAAATTGATGATAATGCAGTCACCATCGATATCTTTGGGTGAAGTCCCCAACCAGCCTACTCGTCGTACCATAATTATGTTCCCGATCAATGAGGGCCTGAATCTCTTATGTTTGGTAAGCCAATCCACGCACTTGCAGCGTAGTTGCTCCCAGGACTCAAACTGATCTTCTCTTAAGGGGGGAACACCTGCTAAAATTACGACGTATGGGCATGCCTCAGGGGGCAGGTTTAACACCTCCTTGTTGCCCACAAGATTAGTTGTTGGCTTTGGGTTAGTATCGGCCTCTTGTATGATTTTATTTATTTGGTTTATGGGTACATTTATGGTGTGTGACTTGTTATTTGATACATTACCATCTGAAATTTCAATAACACGGTCCAAAGGGCTATTGGCATCCCTAATATTTCTCACATCAAGACAGGTGCGAATCTTATTACAAGTCACGCAATTACTAGGTCCCGGAATTGGATTGGGTGTCACTTCAGTATTTGGCTGGGGAATACATTTACTATTTGAGAGAATATTAGCATTTCGCCCGCCAATATCGGCACGGTCACATGTATAGGCAACTGCTTGAGGTACCACGTTCGGAGGCTGTGGTACCGGATTAGGAAATTGAACAAGCAGCAGGCCGTTAATACGGTCTTGTAAAGAGGAGAGGAAATTATCGAGAACTGGCTTAATATGATCTGTAATAACAGTTACTAGATAACTAGTATCAATTACTCTGTTTACAAAATCATTGTCAGTAGTGGAAAAAGGGCGACTATTGTCTGTTTGTGTTCCAACCGTACGGGAGATCATATCAACCAGAGAAATGTCCTCAGATATTTGATTAGTGGATGGGTGAAACCATGAGGTTAGGGTCGAGCGTGTAGAGCAGGGTCGGCTAGGTTGTTTTCTCTTCACGCTTGCAATCTCTCCGACTTTCCTTTTGCGTTTGGCCCCCATAGTAGATGTCGGTACGTTTCTAGCATCAGGGTTTGGTACAGGTGAATCTGATGTTATAATGTCACATGCCGCTTCAGAAACTGAAGCAGGGGCTATGGAATTGTTAGCGGATAGGTCACAAGTCTCGTCAGTGAATCCGGTAAGTGGTGCAATAAGTGGAGCAGATTGTCCAAGACCGAGAGATAGCCGCCTCTCCGTAAGTTCAATTTCATTACTTACGATGCTAACTGCCCTTTCCAACATATTTTCAATACAAGTAGTAGTTGATTTCGTAACCGTAGCGTTAGTGCGCTTCCCCATGGTTTTCAAAGTGGCTATACAACAGTATTACAGGGGAGTAACAATGTCAGAATAGAATAGAATAACAATGGGGGCGGGTGGCGCTCACCTGCGCAGCGATCGATGGCTGCTTTCAATTGTCGGAGGTGTGGCCCAGACCAGACTCCTCCGGGCTCTGACGGGCAAGGACGGGCCCGCCCTTCGCCCGGGCTTCGCCCGGGCGTCGCCCGCGCGCGTCCCGCGCCGCGTTGAGCCTGTGTGGGTTTTAAACAGGCTGGGCGCAGGCTGATCTCCTCACAGCCGGGCGCCCAGCAGCAGGGCCTCTGGGTAATGTAGTTCTCCTCCCTCACGGTGTGGCCTCGGGAAGTGACAAGCACAGATTTCCCCAGCAGCAGGGCCGTTCCCCTCACGGCGATAGCAGCAGCAAGTTTGCCAGGTCACAGGTAAGGTCTTCAAAGAGCGCGTCCCGCGCCGCGTTGAGCCTGTGTGGGTTTTAAACAGGCTGGGCGCAGGCTGATCTCCTCACAGCCGGGCGCCCAGCAGCAGGGCCTCTGGGTAATGTAGTTCTCCTCCCTCACGGTGTGGCCTCGGGAAGTGACAAGCACAGATTTCCCCAGCAGCAGGGCCGTTCCCCTCACGGCGATGATAGCAGCAAGTTTGCCAGGTCACAGGTAAGGTCTTCAAAGAGCGCGTCCCGCGCCGCGTTGAGCCTGTGTGGGTTTTAAACAGGCTGGGCACAGGCTGATCTCCTCACAGCCGGGCGCCCAGCAGCAGGGCCTCTGGGTAATGTAGTTCTCCTCCCTCACGGTGTGGCCTCGGGAAGTGACAAGCACAGATTTCCCCAGCAGCAGGGCCGTTCCCCTCACGGCGATAGCAGCAGCAAGTTTGCCAGGTCACAGGTAAGGTCTTCAAAGAGCGCGACCCATCGAATAAGAAGCAAGCAAATGAGCGTGATAATAAACAGGAGAGTAAGAAACTAGCGGTCTTTAAGCCCTTGTAGGTTCGTGGTAAGGTGACAATAGACATTTTCCAACCAGATAGCTTGTGCTGCAGCAAGGGGAATGAAGCAACATATAAAAACATTATGAAACAAGCAACTGTATTAAAAAACATTTTATTACAGCATTTCATCTTGCTATTCTTCGGCATATCAAATGCATGCTAAAGCTAAACACATGCCCTTTTGTGTTTTTCTACTGATTAATCTTTCAACATAATTAAAAAACGACGACATAATAGAGCTGCGCAGGTTTTTCATGTTCATATTTTCCACTAGCGTAACGCAAGTTTTAAATATGAGAGGATTTTACTTATTATGTTACTAAACGCTGTTTCTGAGATTGCATTTTGCCTGGCGTTAATGTGCTAATGGCATGCTTATATGCACCGGGTACATACCAGTACTTGCACGCATTAGCATACTAATCCCAGACCTGCAGGTTTACCAAGGCAATCAAGTGGCGGGGAGGAAGAATTTAGACTATGATGTAGTACAGAACTGTACTGTTGCAGAATCATAAACTGAATACTTCTGCTTTCATATTCTAAGTGCCTCTTCTTGAGATCTGCAAGACTGCTGAGCGGAATGCAAGTGAGAAGTGGGGAGAAGAAAGCCAGTCTTGAGAGAGTGAAAATCTAGCATACGACGAAGGAAACTTTACATATCTTCCTACATGGTTCATCATGCCCACCCATGGCTCAGAGCGGATGCCCACAGCGTCCAATTGGCAAGCATGCCGAGAATACAACCATCATTATTATCAGCATTAGTTATTGAAGAGTGCAACGAAGTCCACTAAGTGCTATGTCCTCCAAACCGAAGGGATGGACGCATAGAATATAACAGAAGGAAGAGCTAGGTTTTAAGGCTTTAAAGGAAGGATCAGGAGTTTGGGAGTGAGGGTACACATTTTAGATAACAATAAAATAAAACAAAGCTCAAGCCCTCATAGCATCGGGCCAAGAGAACCGCTAACAAAGGAGGTTGACGATGTTTACAAAGACGTTTCTGGTAGAGTTGCAAAACCGGAATTTGGTTCCAATGAATATTAAAATAATATGCTTTTCTATAAAGCAATGAATACTACAGTTGCTCAATTTCCAAGTTCTGAACATTGCATGTGGACAATTCTTTTTTAGCCACAACAGACAATGCAGAACAACAATTGTAATAGTTTCTCTCATGGCAGTCACAGGAGCGCACATAAGGCTGGTGGAATGTGGTTGGTTTTTTCAGAGCAAAGGAGGGGGCCAGATGGAGCGTATGGAACTCTCTAGAGCCTGCAGATGAAAACAAGCATTTGCAATGCAATAGGTCTCGCATTTATAAGAGTTTGAGCTATTGGCATTGTAAAATTACAATGCCTTTTATTTATGTTTTGGTTTTAAAACAAATAAAAGGCATTGTCATTTACAATGTCAGTAGCATAAACTCGCATAAAAGCAGTGTGTGGAGTGCAGCAGTGTGCCGCGTGCAGCAGTGTGTGGCGTGCAGCAGCGCGCTGCAAATACAACAAGCGGCCGCAAAAGTGAAAATAATCGCGGACAAGCATGTGCGCACGCGCGCACATGCACTGTAGCTCTAGGCTGGCCTGGTAGCACTTTTTGGAGCCCTCTCAAGCGCATGCGCTGGGTCAGGCGAGACCTAAAAAACATGAAGGCAACTGAAGAAGCAGCAGACGAGACCTTTGTTCTTTCCCAGGACAGACATTGATGTCCCCTAAAACGGAATCAAACATCATCACTCTATAAAGGCAGCAAGAGGATGGAGACCGGAAACCAACCTCACCACCCTGAGCACCCCTTCATCGAAAAAAGAGGCACTCTAGAAGAAAGCAAGGGAGATGGTGCCTGGAATGGCGCTGGCAAGACAGGCAGAGGTCCCAAATTGGGGTCGGGGGAGCATGGACGAGTACACGACCACACTGCAGACCTTGAAATCGTGGAACAGCACCTAGTTGAAGAGGAGACCAGCAGTAGATCAGACCCATCGGCAAACAGAGCTCCATGGATCTCAATCTGAGATCACCCTGGCAGTAACAGCAGTGACAGCAGTGAGGCTCCCACGCAAGGCAACTGTGGCATAAGTTCTTGGAAAATCGACCTAGTTGGAATAAAGACCAGGTGATGCCGAACTGAACAGAGTACCAGACTTCACAGCCCATAGGCATGCAAGGGAGCGACAGCCTAGGAGCGGGCAGAATCCACAAGCATGATCGTGCCGGGAAAGGCACGGGGACTTCTACAGGTAGCTTAGATATCTGTGTGCTAATAAAGCATGGTGGCCACAGGATGCCCAGTATAGTTCATAGAGCCTCTGCCGAAAATCAATGTGCAACAGCAAGGGCACCAATGGCGTGATGTAAGTATACATTGTGACAAGTTCACTTAACATTTTTGAAGCCACAAATGGCTTTATTTTAGGTGTCTCCTGCCTTAACTTGCCTTTGTTTGCTTCAGTATACGTCAATGGGGAAAATACATTCCCTAGATTTTATTTTAGCACGTATATACAAGCAAGAATACCTCTTGCATCACGTAGGGTCGAACAGGAAGATACAATCAGATAGTGAATTCCACCAACATGAACAAGAATGGGAAAAACTAGAATAGCAGAGGTCTGCCAAACTTTAATACTGTTCTTACAACACTGCTGCACCAACAGCGAGTGATATCTGGCAATAATTTAATTAAATATTCTGTGTTACAAAAACAGAGACTCCTACCACTACGCCACGATCAGGACCTCGCTGAAAATGCAGCAGGGCACAGCTGCGACATGCAGCAGAGGGAAGCTGGAACTAGGGATCCACCCCAGCTGGCTAAGAAAAAAAGAGAAACTCATGCCAAAACAGAGGTCCAAGGAAGAACAAGTCATATAGAAGCGAAGAAATATGTACATAACGTATACGCTAAAAAAACAAGGAAGTTAACCGCGAAGTGACAGAATCTTGCCAAATTGCATAACGGGAGCTTGTTAAAGTGCGGCCGCGAAAGTGAAAGTGATCAAACATCAAAGCGGCCGAGCGGCCGCGAAAGTGAAAGACGAGTGCTTTCAGGCTGCCAAATGGTGCGCGCGCCCGGAGCACATGCACTGTAGTTGGCGGCCTGAAAGCACGCGCGCCCGGAGCACATGCACTGTAGTTGGCGGCCTGAAAGCACTCGTTTGCACTTCCAAAAGTGCTTACTATAAGTCTCGCCAGAGCAGCGCTAAAGCGCTGTCTCAGGCGAGACCTAAAAAGGGATGCCAAAGAGGCTGCTGTCTTAGTCAAATGTTGGCAAGATTGGGGGATCAGCAATAATCCCTTAGTGAGGGAACATCATATAAGGGAGGTAGATATTGGAGAACAGAGAGGGGGAAGAAGCAGGACACAACCAGAGAGTTAATGCGGAGAGCCAACTTGAGGTCCGTGTATAGGCAGATGCCATAGTTTTGGGGGAAGAGTATGAAGTCAAAAAGTTGGCAGCCATGTGAAAGGATGTAATTGGAAAAGTACTGCAGTATAACGTTATGACATGTTGGAGGCGCCATAGGCTAAGATCTGGGTATACTAGGCATAGGGACAGAAGATGAACGTCTAACACGCTTGTGAAAGAGGCTAGGATCAATGTTTAGGACGTGGCAGAGAATAGGATGAAGAGTCCATTGGAAAACCAAAGGTGAGATTTTTTGATTCGGAATGCAGAAAGGAGGAGCGACCACTCACCAGGTTCAGGTCATGAGCTCAGCATTAAACGCTTGAGCTGCCAATCGCAGAGTCTTTATTTTGGGAAGACTAAGTAAAACCAGATATGCTCATTTAATCAAAGAACTCAAACACAGAATAAATGCCACTAGCACACCCCAAACCAGCTACAATGATATAAAAGCTGTATTGGGAACAGGCCACAGTTCCACTAACCATTCCTACGCAATAATCTCATTTTGGAATTACTATCTTGAAAGCACCGATATGCCACTGCAAAGGCCCTCAATGTAACTGCAAATGCTGAGGGTGGCGCAAATTACCGGCAGCATCGGATATTAAAAGCTGTACAGGATTACCCGTGCCCAGTATTTACCAGCCCACATTTCGGCAGGCAAAACCTGCCAAGATCTGCGTGGGGAAAACTGAAAACATCTTAGAATCGATACAGAAACATCGTTTCCACTTTCCAGCAGCTACTCTGCCATTCTAGGCGAGAGAGATCACACACATGTAAAAAGGAAAAATACGCATCTTGAGATATCAAGTTCATATAGATAGACGGGACATGGTGACACTTAAAGGTAGAGGTCAAAAATACAGAGGTAATGAGTTACACATACAGAGAGGACGTCTCACACCTATTAGAGAAAAGTTTTATTTAACTTGTAACTTGTAATGTCCAACCATGACAAAGACGCACAGATTCAAGCTTAAAAACAACACAAACAATTTAAATATCACATAAAACATTAATTTGGAATGATATAAAAAACAGCAGAAATTACAAATATGTTCTCCCCACACCCACATATCCTCTTATTACACAGAAATATGGGAAGGACGCCAGTCCAGCCCACATTATTATGAAACCCTTCCCTTCACACTGCCCTTTAATTTCATGGTAGAAACTTGGAAATGGATATGAGAGGAAACAGGTATGGGAGGCAATTTTACATTGAAACCCATGCTACTTGCTCAGATTTGTACTCTCAATTTGACTGCAGAAGACACAAGCTATTAACAGGGCTGATTAACCTACACCAGCCCAGCCACGCACCCAGTAGCAGAGGCATGAACGATTCCTTCCAAACTATTTCCAGCAATGTAGATGGATCTGCAAGTCACCAAGCAGTCTCCCATGGCCACCGCATGTTCATGCCAACCATAATAACCATAGTCCTAATGTTTTGTTCTGAACTGCCTGGAGAACCAAGGCTAGTCATTCGAGACTTTAAGATTCACTGCACTGCAGCACTAGAGAGTTGGGAGCATTACTAATTGGGCCATAAGCTTCAGGTTTTCTTATACGAATAGAGACATATCTTAGGCAGTGTAAATAGATAGAAGTGAGTACTCTTAATAATGCATTCACATGGGGTTCAAAACATTAACAAAGATCAAGGCATCCGGGGTTTGTCTGTTACCCTAAAACAATGTGAAATTGCAGTGGCAGGCTTGTAGCCCACGATCAGGACCTCCATGTTTCCGCCATTAAGGAACAGACTGTTATTCTGCATAATAATGAATACTGTTACCGCGCCATGTACTATCAAAACTGCAATGACTTATGCTTCCACAACTGGAAAATAGATTTAAATCAACGCAATTAGAAGGATTAATTTCTACATCTTTAAGACAGGGTGACTATGTTTCAAGTCGACAGCACATACTCCTCACTGAAGGAAGTCTTTGATAATTTAAAGAAACATCCTCAGCTAAAATCTCTACATTAGCTTTTACCAATTCGACAGTTAATATCCGAGGTCAAACGAACTATGCTCAATACCCTGAATGATGAATAAGACAAACTTGTAGAATTCGAATTTGTCAATTAAGTAGTAGCTGCAACACAGATAATACTGGTCTGTGATTTGGCAGGACAAAACCAGCTTTTCACTCATTTTATGTGAATAAAAAGAGGTGTCAAACTAAGTAGGTGATACTAGGGGGAGTAGGCGGGAAGTCCAGGCATCGGCGGGGCATTTAACCCGGGCAGTTGCTCGCGTCAGCTGGACAAGCTGACAGCATCTCTACCTGCCTCAGACTCCTATGTGTCAGCGTTAGCGTCAGCACTATTTTTTACAACAAGCATTTCCCTGTTGTCTTATTTGTTTTGACATTATTTGTTCTCCCCTGATTTTATTCGCTCTGTGATCCTCTTACCCGCACCATAAAAGATTTGTATCATCACCGCTGTTTTGCGGCTTTCGTCACCAGGGGTAGCGTTGTGGTAAATTTTAATTACCTAGACTTAATTTATGCGGTAAAATACAATACGAATAACTCAGTAAAAATAAGAGGCAGAATCCGTGGTATTCGAGGGTATAATAGGGAATTTATTCCTTACAAAGGAATGATGGTTCGAACCAGGCAATCGAGTTCCGTCACCACGAAGGTTCAGGAAGGGATCAGCAATACATTATTGACAAGTTGTCATATTTATATTGAAGTGCATTACAGTAAAGACAGATGCAGGAGGCGTAACAGTTGATAAGAATACACATACGTAATGAAAAGGCGTTACAATAGGCGTGCATAGAGGCGTATACTAAAAACGTCATTATGATGATGACACAAGTGGGTGGATCCATAAGAGAATCCTGCAAAGTCAGCGGAAATACATGGCAGAGATGCGCGCGCAGCCGCATGACGTGTGATTGACGTGTAACTAGAGGGTGAAGGGAACTTGACATTTAGCCCTACGTGAGGAGACAGAAGTCTGGGGTGTCAGGACAACCTAGTCCTAAATCATATCTAATATCTTGTGTTTAAGGAACTATATTATCTGGAAAGAAAGGTCTTCTCGGACAGATCCTATTCTATACTGACGGCTAGTGCGTGTACAAGCGTCTAAGTGTCTACATGAGATGCGAGGGGGCATGGGCCTACCATGGTAACGAAAGTCATGAATTACTTGCATGAAGACAGTAAGGCCGGGCCCTTTGCTCTGCAGCTGGGGGGATGTTTACCTAAGCTACTAGACAGGAATGCATTTCTTGAAGAGCGGAGCAGATAACTTGAAGGCTGAATACAGTTTTGGCAGGCAACAGGCCGGGCTAAGCACCGTTAGCCGCGCAGGAAGTAAGACAAAGTTCATGGATACAGATGCAGGTCCAGGCTGGAGCATTCAGAGGCAGAAGCAGAAAAAGCTCGATGGCAGAATTCAGGGCCTACATTGCCAGAGCTGGAAAACGTGAAAAGTATACCATATAAAGACGGTGGCAAGGCATACTTAGGAACGGAATATCTGACCCATTCATGGCAGATCTGAAAGAGGACATATTAACGTTGGACACAATTGTATTTGCGTCTTCATAGCTTGAAGTGGAGGGAACATACATGTACTTGTAGCATGTACATGGAGCCGTTGGGGTCTAGATAGGGGACACAATTGACCATAAAAATTCATATTTCCTCAGCGTGGGGAACCTTTGGCTGCCATCTTGGCTTGGGAAAAGCTGGGTCCTTGTTGGGCGCCATTTTGGGGGAGTAGGCGGGAAGTCCAGGCATCGGCGGGGCATTTAACCCAGCCATTTGCACGCGCAGCGGTGACGCGCAGTGGTGCGCGCCCTCCCTGCGCCGGAGTCGCGCCAGAGTCCTGCCCGTCTGCGCTCGTCCGTGCCTCGGCAGGGCCTGGGCCGCCAGTGCTAAACCATGCTCACGGCGAGTAATCTACGCAGTTATAGAAACAGGGTAAGTGCATGTATGCATAGAGATCTTGATCCCCTCTCCGGTCCCGTGCAATGTGATGGGTGTAGGTTTGAGCTTTCAACGCCCATGCCTATTAGGGCCCTACAGCCCTCGCATAGCATCACGCCCTCTGTAACCTGTCCTCCGCTCTCTCACCGCCCTCATTCGTTTAAAATATTACATCTCAATGTGAGGTCCTTAGTATGTCATTACCTCGATGTTTTTAACACACTCACCGATGAGAAACCAGACATACTGTTTCTAACAGAAACTTGGTTACATGAAAATGCCACAGCGGCGATTAACCTTGCCTTGCCTACGGACTATATTATGCACACTGTACACCGCAATTCGAGAGGTGGAGGAATTGCGGTTGCGGTTAAGGCATGCTATCCCTGTCTGTGGAAGGCATTAAGTATAGTGGGTTGTGAAAGCGCTCACTTTGCTATCTCAATGACCTCCCAGTTTACTTTTTCTGGATTGGTCATTTACAGACCTCCTGGTCCTGACAATGCCTTTCGTTCAGCTCTTCCAGATGTGGTCTCCTCCTTAGCCCTTAGATCAGCTAATTTTAGCATAATAGATGATCTTAATCTTCATATGGATTCCCCTCAATCCCCTGCGGTGTGCAGCTTTCTTACAGATCTTGAGGCATTAGGATTACATCAGCTCATAGGCGGTCCTACTCATGTAGGGGGACATACTTTGGACCCCTTCCTGATGAATCTGGACAGCGCTAAAGCTTTGCCGCCCAAACCAATAAGCTGGACAGATCATTATTTGATTGATGTCCGGATCACTTCGACTGCTGCCCCTTTTACAAATACTGCACAAGTCGCTTTCAAACGACCATGGAGGAACCTGAACGTGGTGGATTTTCAGCAGCTTCTACTATTACATCCCTTGGAGCTCCCCACCGATGTTTCCTCCGGGTACGAATACTTTTGTAACTGGCTGACCCAGGCCTTAGACACCCTTATACCAGCAGGCTGGAGTAAGACCAGACCTGGCCATTCTAGCCCATGGTATAATGATTCGCTCAGGCTCCTTAAGGTTGCCTGCAAAAGGGCTGAAAGAGCTTGGCACAAGGCATATGATCCTATCCTTAAACAGGGTTATCAGGCCAGTATCAAGCTATACCACCGAGCTATTTGCAAAGCACGTGCTTCCTTCTACTCCTTGGAATTTAAGAACTGTACTAACCCCACCAAACTCATTTTTAAGGTTCTTAAAGATCTAACAAATAGGAAAACTCTTGTATTGGGGAATGGTTCTCAGGCCTATTGCGAAGAACTAGCCACTTTTTTTTGTGGAAAAAGTAGATGCGATCTACAGATCCTTTCCTCCCCCTACTATACCCACAAATATCGTGGAACCTATGAATGTTATCGCCCGTCCACTGCTAGTGCTCCCTGTACCTTCCCAGGAAGAATTTGATTCCCTAGTGGTGAGGGTCAAATCGGGTTCTCCAATGGATCCCCTGAGACCTGCCCAATTTAGGGAATCTGCAGAGTTCTGTCTCCCGCATCTCCACACTCTAATCAACCTGTCTCTGAGCACTGGGATGGTGCCTACTCAATGGAAGCAAGCCATAGTTATGCCAATTCTGAAAAAGGCCACATTAGATCCGGCTAAACCAGAACACTATCGGCCCATATCCTTGCTTCCTTGGGCCTCTAAAATCACCGAGGCACATGTTAATAACATTCTATCTGGCCATCTTTTACAAACAGGCGCTCTCCACCGTTCCCAGAATGGCTTCAGAGCAAGCCATAGCACTGAGACAGCACTGGTGGCTATGGTCGAGCAACTTCGAAAATTGTTAGACTCTGGACAGACGGCGGCACTGATCCTTTTGGACCTTAGTGCCGCTTTCGACACTGTTTCCCATCATATTCTGCTCCAGAGACTTAGAGAAGCCGGAGTGGAAGGCACCGCTCTGGATTGGTTTCGATCATTCTTAGCCGAGCGCACTTTCAAAGTGTGCATTCCCTCCTATGAGTCCTCCTCCCGCCCTATTTCCCAAGGTGTTCCACAGGGTTCGGCGCTTAGCCCGACCCTGTTCAACTTGTATGTGAGACCGTTGATGGAGATTGCCGATAAATGGGGTTTAACCATAGTGTCATATGCTGACGACACTCAGTTAGCGGTCGCACTTAATGGGAACACGGCGCTGGTCGCTTCCAACTTTCAAAAAGCCCTTAGGGAGGTGGCGGGTTGGATGACCGATAATCGTCTCCAACTCAATGCCACTAAAACTGAAGTCTTGGTGCTGGGTAAAGATACTCACCTCTGGGGAGACAACTGGTGGCCATCGGAGCTAGGTCCTGCTCCTACACCGGTAACTCAGGTGAAGAATCTTGGGGTTCTGCTTGACGCCAACCTATCATTTACCCCCCACACAAAGAAAGTGGCGGGCACTTGTTTTGGCGTTCTTCAAAGTTTCAGGCCCATTTTTAAATTCTTCGATGCCCCCACTAGGCAACTTATAGTGCAGGCCACCATTCTTTCTAGATTGGACTACGCCAGTGGTCTTTTATTGGGCACCAACCAAGCAGAGCTTACACGCCTTCAGTGTGTGCAAAATGCGGCCGCCCGGATGCTGATTGGTTTGCCCAAGTTTTGTTCAGTCAGACGCGCTGTTTCCAGTCTTCATTGGTTGCCCGTCAGGCAGAGAATAGAATTTAAAGTATTGTGCCTGACTTTTAAAATTTTGAAACTTGCTTCCCCTCCAATTCTGGCCCAGACTATATCTTTTTACACTCCTGCCAGAACACTTCGCTCAATGGGTCAATTTCTGGCTAAGGTTCCCCGTTTAAAAAAGCCAGAATGGGCGGCCGCTCATTTGGTGTTCTAGCAGCTGGCCTCTGGAACACTCTGCCTGTCAGTATCCAGTCTATTTCAGACTTGTTTCTCTTTAGGAAAGCTGTGAAAACATTTTTGATTCCTTCGGTTTAGTGGCTTTGGCTGGTACGATACATCTATTGTTGTGTTGCTTGTTCTTTGTAGCGCCGGGACGCTGCTTAGCTGGGGCATCTGCGCGCTTTATAAATACAAAATAACATAACATAACATAACATACTAATTCAATGTAAAGCTTAATGAGTATAGAAAGATCATGAACAAGATATTTCAAGTTCTCACCTGAGGCAGCGCATTCGTTATCAATTATGACGATCCTTTATTAAAAAATACAAAAACTTAAAAGGGGCTTAGAGCTTTCCCCTTAATTACCACTGGTTGGCTTCATTGTCACTCTGATTTCCCATTACTCACCATTGGTTGCCTTCATTGTCACTGATTCATTGCTTCTCATTGGCCACTTTTTTTCTGTTCATGTGCTTGTCGCTTTGATCGAGGATGGATTCAGTCCTGGTTTTTAGGTCTCTCCTGAGCCAGCGCTTATAGTGCTGCTTTGGCGAGAGTTTAGGTAAGCGGGTTTTGGAAGTGCTAACTAGTGGCTTTTCAGGCCTCCAGCTTGCGTTTGCGATGTCGTGCATGCGCACAGCTGCTATCCTGCTTTCTAGCATTCCTTTCCTCGCATGGCCGGCTTTCCTCCCCCTCTCTCACCTGCTCCTCCCCCTCCCTTACTGCACGGAAGAGTTTCACTCGTTGTGTTAACCCAGTAGCCCCTGACCTGCTTGCCACCATGAATTTTAACAAGCCCCCCTGCTTTTAAAACACCACCTCATCCTGCTCCCTGCAGTGGCATAACGAAATTTGAGCCCCCCCCCCTTGCAAACTACGGGGTCAATGGGGGCTTATTTTCCTATCGTGTCAGCGTGTTAGGTTTCACTTTTGTTTTTATTAATTATTGTGTCAGCGCGTTAGGTTTCACTTTCACCGCCGCTAGTCATCCGGTAACCATCACAAGGGACGCGCACGGGTTCTCATTCCAGCCGCTCCATTTTAAATCTGCATTCCTTGGTCCCTCCCGACGTGTGCAGCCGGGACAGGGGTTTTACAATCTGCGCAATGCCGAGAGCTTGTTGTTTACAGACAGCACCCCAGCTGCTTTTGACCCACCACGTCCTTCACCCTGCTCTGTTGTTTTACTCACCCCCCCTGCTTTAGCCAGGCTTTTTTTGTTATGTCAAGCACTGTCCCCGCCTGCCCCCGCTATCCTTCTATCGCTTAGACGATTTGCGCTACATGGGCTTCGGCTCAACTGCCTAGGTGCCAGCTGCCTATCCGCCCGCCTCCCGAGTGCCGATGTTTACTACAGAGCGCGCGCTCACGATACCTCAAATCCTGCTCGCAACAAGCAGGACGGTTTTGCATGGGGTAAGGGCCAACACCGGTCTGATTGCCAGCGTTCATTTGACTCTATTTGCCTAAAATGGACGCTCCCTTCTTGGTGAGGGTGCTCACTCCACGCTCGCTTCCACACCTGGCCTATAATGGCTGCTCACTTCCTGTCAGGCTATCGACTGCCACTCCGCCCTCCATCCGAGTGCCGATGACAACTTCTGAATGCGCACTCACGGCGCCTCAAATCCCGCTCGCTACAAGCAGGACGATTTCTCCTGGGGTAAGGGCCCACACAGGGCAGATTGCATGACCACATTTGTTTCTGTTTGCCTAAAATGGACGCTCCCTTCCTGTTGAGGGTGCTCGCTCCCACGCCTGGCCTAAAATAGCAGCTCACTTCCGGTTAGGCTATCAACTCGCTCCTTCACCTGACCACTAGCCTGATCCCGATCTCGTTCTCAACTCAAACTGGACTGGCCACAACGGCCACTTAGACAAGCCATCATCCCTACCTCGCCTGCACTGTTGCTTGTTGTTCCTGTCGCTCCACTCCTGCTCCATTGCTTGTTGCCCTGTGGAAATATGGATTTTTCTGGTCAGTTATGTCCCCTATCTTGGACCCCAACGGTTCTATGTGCATGTTACAAGTACATGTATGTTCCCTCCAGTTCCAGTTATGAAGACGCAAATACATGTGCGTCCACCGTTAACATGTCCTCTGTTGATCCGCCATGAATGGGCCGGATATTCCATTCCTAAGTACGAAAGGCCACTGCCTTTATATGGTTCACTTATGCCATTTTTACAGTCCAGGCAAGTAGGCCCTGATTCTGTCATCGAACTCTTCTTGCTTTCTGTCTTTGAAGCTCCAGTCCGAGCCTGCATCTGTGACCATGAACTTTGTCTCATTCTCTGCGCGGCTCACGAAGCCTGACATCAGCTTGCTGCCTGCCAAGAACTGTATTTCACCTTCGAAAATTATCTGCTCCGCTCCCTGCCCAATGCATTCCTGTCTAGTAGCTTAAGTAAACATTCTTCCAGCTACCAAGCAAAGGCCCGACTTCTCTGTCTTCATACAAGTAATTCATAGCCCTGTTACTATGGAAGATTCCGCCCTCGCATCTAGTGTAGACACTTAGACGCTTGTACACGCACTAACCGTCAGTATAGTCAGTATAGAATAAGATTCTACTCTAAGAGACCTCTCTTTTGGATAACATAGTTCTTTAAACATAGGATGTTAGATATGATTTGGGATTAGGTTGACTTGACCCTCCAGACTTCTGTCGCCACATGTAGAGCTAAATATCAAGTCCCCTTCACCCCCTAGTTGCACGTCAATCACACGTCATACTGCTGCGCGCGCATATCTGCCAAATATTTCTGCTGACATTGCGAAATTCTTTCATGTAACCACCCTCTTATGACATCACATCTGATGACGTTCTTTCATCACTCCCAGTTACGCCTATTTTTGCTACGTATGAATATATTATCACCACTATCAATTGTTACGCCTCTTGTATTGGCCTCACTGTAATGCCTATTGTATAAAAGTAATTGATTGTCAATAACGTATGTACTTCACTTCCTGAACCTTCGTGGTGATGGAACCTGGAGCAACCGATTATAATCGACCATTGGAATAAAGCCCATTTAGAACCTCTAATACCACGGATCCTGCCTCTTATTTACTGAGCTATTTTTATTATGTTTCCGTATCAAATTAAGTCCCGGTAATTAAATTATTTACCACATGAATGGCGCCCGAATAGGGACACTTTCTCATCTCACGCGCCGGCGGTGCGTTGCAGGCCCGGTCTCCTGCCACAGCTGGACGGACAATAACGCGTACCAGCAGGATTTCCTGTGTCTCCCTCCGGTCAAGCGGGGGCGACTGAGGCTGCGATCAACACCCAGACGAGGCGGTGAGAAGTGCGAAGTATCCCGACCAGAGCCTAGCTGAAAGAGCAAGATCCGAGGTATACAGAGGCCCACCAGTTTCCGAAGTCCCAAGTCAAGTCCGGTTTCCGAAGTGTTCAAATCGAGTCCAGTCCGGTTCAAGTTCAGTTCAGATCCGTTCCGAGGCCTTCCGTTCCGAGCTACCCGGTGAGTACCATTACTGGGGAGGCGTTCTGGCGTGCACATAAGTTGTGCCGGTCCAGACGGGTTTGGGTACACAAACCCGGTCTGCACTGTTTCAGCAGTGTATCTGTACTGTTTAGCAGTATATCTAGTATATCAAGTATATAAATTCAGAATATTTCAGTTCAAGTCGAGTATTATGTTTAGTGATTAAGTTTTCTTTAGATCGTCATCATTATTGTTGCTCAGTTAAATGTTAAATGTTAAATGTTTTTTAGTACGTTCTGCATATTGTGGTATGAATGACTGTTCATTATTGTGATTACTGTATTAAGTTTGTTCAAGATCAAGTATCAGATCAGTTCTCAATATGCCACTCTTTTCGAAATTAAGACAGATCACAACTAGAAAAGGGGTACTCGAAGAAGCTGTTCCTATTCCTCCTAGGGACACTCCAGGGTACTTCATGTATCATAAACATGGCCTAGACGCCATATTATTTCTTGATCTATGGGTAGACTACACTAAGGAATTACCAGAAAGTCAGAGGTGGCCCGCAGCGGGGACCTGGGATGCAGAGTGCATCGTGAAAGTAGAGGAAGAATTATGGAAAAAGAAAGCTAGACAATCACAGAAAGACGCCATTGAATTATGGCGTAAAGAATCATATAGACGTACAGAAAAAGCACGTAGACAGGAAGAGAAGAGTAAAGAGAATTCCAATGAAGTCCGA
Source organism: Triturus cristatus (assembly GCF_964204655.1). Classification (NCBI taxonomy): domain Eukaryota; kingdom Metazoa; phylum Chordata; class Amphibia; order Caudata; family Salamandridae; genus Triturus; species Triturus cristatus. Next base: position 301,637,788 of record NC_140579.1, on the reverse strand, counting down.
GAAAATCTGTTAATTGAAGAAGGTGCACGAGTGAAATCAGAACAAGTAGACAGACAAAGAAATGCCCTTATGAATGGTATGTATCCCCTTCTGGCCGAAGGATTACCTAAGGCTACCCCAGGGATACCAAAAGACTTGCCAACCCTATTATTTCCAATAAAGGTACATCCTAAGGGGCATCCTAGAACCGCAGAAGATGTTTTTCTTTCCTCATATTTAGATGACGCAGCTCCCGAGTATGCTCATCCCGCCCCACATAGACCGCCTGCCAGGGAGGTTCAACGCCAAGATCCAGTACCCGTATCGCTACAGCAACAAGTTCTGACACAAGTTCCGGCAAGCACATCTGTTTCTGCATCTGTTCCTACAGCTACTTCTATAGCTGTATCCACGCCTATAGTTGCTGTATCACGTTCAACGAATCCTTTCACACCCGATACCCCAGATGGGGCTACCGGAGGTGCTACCAATATCTTTTCTACGCCACCTAGAATAAATAAACTTACTTTTCAAGAGTCAGCACATTCACGTACCCCCAAACTCATAAATGCCCGTACGCTTAAGGAACTTCTTATAGATTGTAGATATGACCCTGTGCCCGGAAAAGAGGACGAAATGACCCTAGCATCATTACGTATCAGACGAGCCGCAGTGTATTTAGGGAAATTACCAGGAATGACTGCACATCTAGATAATATATATCATTTTGTCCAAACCGGGCGAGATTCTGAATGTATTAACAGAGCTATGGAATACCAGAAAGTGGAAATACAGGGGGAACTGTTGCGTTTCCTCATAAATTGTGTGATCAGAAATCAAGACCGACCGGGGGTAGACCCGGAAGCAATGCAGATTCTTACCAGATGGAGCCAGAATATATCAGAAGGGAGACATGATAAGCAAAACTGTATAATAGCCATGTGCCGAAAGATCCGTAAAGAAATAGAACGCCTACACGAAGAAAGATTAGCGGTAGACCAGTTCGAACAAAGCGAGGAAGAAGCATCAGGACTGCCCACAGGACAGTCAGAAACTATAGCCTATGTAGGTAGAAGAAGATCTTGTAATAGTACTAGATGTCTTACTGATCCGATACGTCCGATGTGTCTAGAAAATAACAGGAAATTTCAAACACCAATAATAAATATAAGGTCTAACGAGCATTCATTCCAAGCAGCAGATAAATTACTCCGAGAACGAAGGGGTTATCATTTTCTCGATTCTATGGATGAACAAGAATTAGCCAGGTCAGCTGTCCATTGGGTTGACAGTCCCGGGAAGTATAGTGATGACACAGTAGCACACACATTTTTGAATCTCACCCCAGATGAACAGCGTTTAGCTGGGATTTATATGATTCAACAACTTCTTATACTATATAAAAGCCAACATTCAGATCCTGGTCCCTTACCTGATATATTGACCGAATTACTCACGAATAGATGGAGAGGTTCAGGTACTAAGCTAATTAAAGAAATACTAGAATCAAGAAAGCAGTACATTCTTTTTATATGCCCAGAACATGTCTCACTGCCCATCAAGGAAAGAACCACGTATTACATGGACAGACAGAATCCCTTACGAGAAGTGCACCCAATAAAGGGCGAGGACAATGAGTTTAAACGTGTATATGTATATACGCCCATATCGAAAATAGAATTGTTGGAAATGAAGAAAGTGGTACCCAGTCATGACAAAGACCCAGCGGGTTTCCACCGAGAAATTAAAGACATGTTACTCATGGGAGAGTATACCTATCCCGACATTATGACAATATTAAAGGTATTGATGCCTGCTGGCATTTATGAAAAACTCAAGGAAAAAGAGTGGGAGGTAGGAGACCAAAAGATAGATTGGACAGCATTAGAAGCAGAAGAAAAGGCCCGAGGTCCAGGTTCGGGGCTTGGGGACAAAACTAAAGCACTACCAGGTCTACTAGTACAGGTACTGCCACGTTTATTAACCACGAAAAAGGAAGACTGGGGTGCAATTTCAGCCTGTAAACAAAAGCAAGATGAAGACACTAGTGATTTCTATGCACGATTTGAAAAATGTTTTGGTATAAATAGTGGTATAAAAGCAAGTAGCGAATCATACCCACATCTGTTTGTGACAAAATTAGTTGAAAATTCCTTGCCCCAAGTGAAGAACAGAGTATTAAAATTCGAGAGTACCTGGCAAGGTAACACTCCATCACAAATGTTACAAATGTTACAGTATCATCACAATAGAATTAGAGAGGAACAAGATCATGAACAAAGACGCATGAAAGACACGAAAATGAAAATGCTAGTCTCCCAGTTGAAGGACATAAAAAGGGTACGACACATTCTGGCGATTTAGCGGGACCTGTAAAAGGGACATGCAACTATTGTAAACAACTAGGTCATCATGTACACGATTGTCCAGTCCTGAAGCGTAATATCGCCACGGGCATTACAAAAGAAAGACCACGGCCACTTAGACAGGATCAGAATGAACAAGGAGCCTTGCAGCATGCACAGTCCATGCCAGCTCCACAACAGACTATACAGTTTGTGCCAGCTGCACCAGCGCTGCCTGTTGCTGCCACGCAAACCACGACACGACAACTGTACCAGACCGCACAGTATGACTATCCTGATTATCAACGATATGCATGAACCAGCCTAGAGAGGGAAGTTGACTTACCCCTTATCGAGATCCCTGTAGATCAAGAAGGACCTTATGTACATAGTGAATTATTAGGCCAAGACAGGAAATTTTTACTCGATACAGGGGCAAGTCGAACAACCATAAAACGTAGTGAAGTTCCAGGGGCACCCCTCTCAGGCTCACAGAATATTTCCCTTGGTTTTTCAGGAAAACCTATTGTTAATGAAGTGTCACAACCTCTTCCACTTACGATAGGACCTTTGACCCGAACTACAGATTTATTGCTTACTAAATCATGTCCAGAAAACCTGTTAGGAATAAAAACACTGAAGGCTCTAGGAGCTATAATATGTTGTTCTCCGGAAGGAGTAAGATTGTTTTTACGTGATTTTAAAGGTCATTATGTGTCTAGAGACATGGATCCCCGATTGCAGACTTTACCTACACATTTATGGGCACAAGGCCCTACTGATGTTGGTTGTATGAATATTACACCATATCGAGTCACACTAAAGGCAGGAGTGGTACTACCACGAATGCGACAATACAAGTTACCACCAGATGCTGTAGTGGCTTTACTGCAAATCATTGACGAACTCATTGCCCAAGGAGTGGTTGTAGAAACCGACTCCAATATATGTAATTCACCGATAATTCCGATTCTCAAACGAACAGATCCGAAGGCCCCGCCAGTATATCGATTGGTTGTTGATCTGCGCGAATTAAATAAGTGTATTGTGCCACAATTCCCTGTGGTCCCCGATATCTCATCATTACTGACAGCTATTGATTCCGAAGCAACATTCTTTACTGTAATTGATCTCAAAAATGCCTTTTTCAGCGTCCCAATAGATCCGGAAAGCCAATATTTGTTCGGATTTAGTTTAAATGGACGTAGCTTCAAATTCTCACGCGCACCTCAAGGATTTACAGAAAGCCCCAGCATCTATAGCCAAGCACTGAAACGAGAACTCGACAGCATCCACATGCCAGTTAACACTGCCTTGCTTCAATATGTCGATGATCTGCTGATCACCGCCCGAAGCGAACCTGAATGTGAAAAAGCATCACTGACAGTTTTACAATTTCTAGCCGAAAAGGGGCACAAGGTGTCCCCTTCTAAGCTGCAATTCTGTGTCCAGCGAGTTATTTACCTTGGTCACTCGCTGTCCAAGGAGGGAAGGCAGCTTACACCAGACCGCATTCAGTTAATAGCTAACATGCCAATACCCAAGACACAAAAGGAGGTGCGGGCTTTTATAGGCCTCACTTCATATTGTAGACAGTGGATCCCTCAGTATGCATTTCTAGCAAAACCACTCATTCAGTTGACAACACAGGAGGCAGCCACATCGACTGTTCTCCCTTGGACTCAGGAACATACACAAGTTTTTGAAAGCTTAAAGAAAGCTCTATGCCAAGCACCTGTTTTAGCAACACCATGTTACAGTAAACAGTTTACACTCTTTATTACAGAACGCGAAGGTACTGCCTTGTCAGTACTCACACAGGAACAAGCAGGATCACACAAACCATGTGCTTATTTTTCTAGTACATTAGATCCCGTAGCTCAGGCTCTGCCTGCGTGCCTAAAATCAGTGGCAGCGACAGCTTTAGCAATCAGACAAAGCGATGCCATAGTGTTAGGACATCCATTGACAGTACAAGTACCACATGCAGTGGAGGTTCTTGTGAATCGAACGCAAACACAACATTTGACTATAGCAAGACTTACAGGGTATGAACTAACACTGTTTCAGCCACATATAGAAATCAGACGTTGTAACACATTGAATCCTGCCACACTTTTACCTGTAAATGGAACAGACCCACTAGCCCATGACTGTATTGATGTTATTACAATCACAACGAAACCCAGACAAGACTTGACAGATGTCCCATTGTCAGACCCAGACCTGACGTTGTATGTAGATGGTTCATGTATGAGAACAAGTACAGGAGAGTTAGTGGCCGCTTACGCAGTCACAACAGATACTGAAATCATTGAAACAAATTGCATAAATACCTTGTCCGCTCAAGCAGCAGAGCTCGTCGCTCTGACACAAGCCTGTATTCGAGCCACAAATAAAAAAGTCAACATATACACTGATTCACGTTATGCATTCGGAGTCGTACATGACTTCGGCGTGCTGTGGCGAGAGAGAGGTTATTTAACTTCTCACGGTGCCCACATTCAGCACGGACCCCTCATTCATGCCTTATTAGATGCAATACATTTACCCATTGCAATATCGATTATGAAATGCAAAGCACATACGAAAGTTACTGATATCATTTCTCAAGGCAATGATCTAGCTGATAGAACAGCTAAACAGACTGCTCAAACTCAAACATCCGATATGACAAAGACAATAGTCCCGACGCCAACACATTGTATGACGGTTAAAGATCCTACTCTTGACGTAATTGATATACAGACACATGCTACACCAGAAGAAATAAAGAAATGGACGGAATTAGGAGGGATCCAAACGGATCAAGGATGGTTGATGAAGGAAAAGTCTGTGTGGTTCCTTCCTGATTCAATGGTCCAAGTCATTATTAACACTATCCATAGTCCAGCGCATCTAGGAGAGAAAGCTATGCTAGACAGCATTCAACATATTTGGTTCAACAAGCATTTACGAGCTGCAGCCAAACAAAAGGTTCGTACCTGTCTGATCTGTTGCCAGTTCAACCCAGGAAAAAGCGTTCCCGTAGAACAGGGTGGATTTCAGCCTCCTGATCACCCTTTTGAAGTCCTCCAGATGGATTATATCCAGATGGAACGATGCAGAGGATTCAAATATGTTCTCGTAGTTGTGTGTGCTTTTTCCCGTTGGACGGAGGCATACCCGGTTTCAGATTACACTGCCCCGACTACTGCCAAACAGTTGGTTCGAGAATTCTTCCCACGATACGGTTTACCACGTGTTGTTCACTCAGATAACGGCCAGCCGTTCTCATCCGAATTAATGAAACACGTTTCACTTTTGTTAGGCTATCAGTGGAAATTCCACTGTGTCCGACACCCCGAAGCAGCGGGTCTCGTAGAAAGACATAATCAGACTCTGAAAATAAGATTATCCAAAATATGCAGAGAAAAAGGTGTCGACTGGGTAGTAGCATTACCAGTTGCACTCTTTTACACAAGAATGGTAGCACACTCTCGAACAGGGCTATCCCCGTATGAAGTGATCTTCGGCAGACCACCAAATATGTGGGGGACGCCTATACCACGCAAAATAACTGATATTGACTGTAACATGCTGACAGATTACTTGGCTTCCTTGATGTCTGCACTACAATCTTGTCGTTCACAGGTAGCTGCAGCTTTTCCTGACAACACTGAGGTGAAACCCCATGACGTGGTTCCGGGAGACTTAGTCCTCGTGAGGAACTTTGATCGAAAGACGCAGCTGGAACCTAGGTGGAGGTCACCTCAGCTGGTGTTGCTCACAACAAGAACAGCCGTGAAGATCGAAGGCAGAAAAGGATGGATTCATTCAAGTCATATCAAGAAATTTCATGGACTGAAATCAGATGTGAATAGCACACCTTGTGTGTCTTCACCCATTGACTCAAAACTTCCTTTTGTGGAAAAAAGTGACTCCGAACTTTATAAATTAAAGCTCAGGCCCAATCAGTCGAGCAATTTGATTGTTTAAGTCCTCTCCAAGGTGAAGCGGTTGAATTGTCTCTGACATGTATCCCTTGGACCTGAATAGAGAAAGCACCCGAAAAATGTTGAAACGACAGGCGTACTGTAAATCACTGCGTAGTCATTGCATAGTGACGTTATTAATTTTGTTTTTCTCAAGTCTTTTAATAATTACTGCAAGTATATTGTTGCACATATATTATCCTATTTCTAGACATGTTTACAATGTTACTGCTGAACATTCTTTTAGTGAATTACCTCCGCTTGAATTGTCATACAGATTTGCGCTGCGCAATAACACTTTTATTAGTATGTTACATCATTCCCATCAGGTTAGCAATGCTACAAATTGTTGGATATGTGGCCGACTCCCTCCCCATCAGAACTATAAAGGAATTCTACCTCTTTTTCCATACCCGTTCACACACAACGGCTCCTGTGGAGCATGGTTTAGCCTAATTAATTCTCTGGATTCGAATTCTGCAGTTTATCAAGATAACTGGGTATGGGGACATTTGAATTTAGTTTTACTTAAGGTCTGCTATCCTAACAAGGAGGGACTTCCCAAAAGAACAGGAACTGATCTAGAAAATGAAGTATATGGATTAGGTAATTTTACGCTTAATCTTATGATCCTAAATGTCGAATCCGAAGCTACTCCAATTTTGCCCGCTATGTCAATATTTCCAGTAAAAGGTGAATTATGTGTAAGAAAGAATGGTTCCATACATATGGGCCATAGTAGATGCACCACTGTAGTAGAATTTAGTGATCAAGGCAAGTCTACATTTAGAGCTTCCCGCCATTCCTATTTTATATGTGGTCAGACGGCATATGTACGTTTGCCTCTAGATTGGGATGGTACCTGCTACATTGGATTCCTTTTGCCACCTGTTTTCCTAGCTCCTCCTGATTATCACAGAAATACTCATTTAGTACACAATAGAGAAAGGAGAGATCTCCCAATAGTCGATTACACTGAAACGGCATGGGAAAAATACACAGATTTCAATAAAGGTCTCTTTCCCTATATAGGTACCGTTACTAATAGTAAGCTGATACGTAGATTGACTAGAACCCTTGAAGCAGTAGTGAACGAAACTATTTCCGCCTTAGGCAATTTAACAGAAGAGCAGTCTGCTATGCGGATTGTTGTGCTTCAAAATCGTCTTGTCCTTGACGTCATCCTGGCCGATAGGGGCGGAGCTTGTAGGGTCATCGGATCAAGCTGTTGCATATTCATACCAGAAAATTCGCCATCTGTATATAAGGCCATAACCCGCCTTCATAAGATTGTAAGCCAGATACACCAGAATCCAGGCACCTGGACTTGGTCCGGTTGGTTTTGGAGCGTGATATCAGCCTGGGGATGGAGAGTTCTATCCTTCCTAGGTATTGGCCTTCTCATATTATTCAGTTGCTGCTTATGCCTGCAATGTGGACCAGCGATTTGTGGTCTGTGTGCCACATCGTGCATTCCACATCAAGATTTTCATTCAAGATCCCGGAAGAAGAAAGAAGAACAAATGATGCTATATGAACAGATCAATGGATTAATGAAGATTGATATCTCTTGACGGGCAAGTAGGGGACAAGGAGGGAATGTGGAAATATGGATTTTTCTGGTCAGTTATGTCCCCTATCTTGGACCCCAACGGTTCTATGTGCATGTTACAAGTACATGTATGTTCCCTCCAGTTCCAGTTATGAAGACGCAAATACATGTGCGTCCACCGTTAACATGTCCTCTGTTGATCCGCCATGAATGGGCCGGATATTCCATTCCTAAGTACGAAAGGCCACTGCCTTTATATGGTTCACTTATGCCATTTTTACAGTCCAGGCAAGTAGGCCCTGATTCTGTCATCGAACTCTTCTTGCTTTCTGTCTTTGAAGCTCCAGTCCGAGCCTGCATCTGTGACCATGAACTTTGTCTCATTCTCTGCGCGGCTCACGAAGCCTGACATCAGCTTGCTGCCTGCCAAGAACTGTATTTCACCTTCGAAAATTATCTGCTCCGCTCCCTGCCCAATGCATTCCTGTCTAGTAGCTTAAGTAAACATTCTTCCAGCTACCAAGCAAAGGCCCGACTTCTCTGTCTTCATACAAGTAATTCATAGCCCTGTTACTATGGAAGATTCCGCCCTCGCATCTAGTGTAGACACTTAGACGCTTGTACACGCACTAACCGTCAGTATAGTCAGTATAGAATAAGATTCTACTCTAAGAGACCTCTCTTTTGGATAACATAGTTCTTTAAACATAGGATGTTAGATATGATTTGGGATTAGGTTGACTTGACCCTCCAGACTTCTGTCGCCACATGTAGAGCTAAATATCAAGTCCCCTTCACCCCCTAGTTGCACGTCAATCACACGTCATACTGCTGCGCGCGCATATCTGCCAAATATTTCTGCTGACATTGCGAAATTCTTTCATGTAACCACCCTCTTATGACATCACATCTGATGACGTTCTTTCATCACTCCCAGTTACGCCTATTTTTGCTACGTATGAATATATTATCACCACTATCAATTGTTACGCCTCTTGTATTGGCCTCACTGTAATGCCTATTGTATAAAAGTAATTGATTGTCAATAACGTATGTACTTCACTTCCTGAACCTTCGTGGTGATGGAACCTGGAGCAACCGATTATAATCGACCATTGGAATAAAGCCCATTTAGAACCTCTAATACCACGGATCCTGCCTCTTATTTACTGAGCTATTTTTATTATGTTTCCGTATCAAATTAAGTCCCGGTAATTAAATTATTTACCACAGCCCCATTCCACCCACCCAATTACTTGTTTAAATCTCGATACATGCACATGTAAGCCTTATTACTGAAATGTGTCTGTGTGTGCACTGCTGTCCACTTCGCAGGGTACGCAGATACAAATGCTGATGGCACCATAATACACCCTGTGAAGGTGCCTCCTGCTGTCAAATCTCTCAGCTCAGACAAATTGCTCTTAACAAAGGCCTTCCGGGGTCTGTGATGGTGGAGACAGAAAGGCCTTACCTTTCTACTTTATGAGAGGCTGACCAATAACCGCCCTGCCCACTAGAGGCTGGTCTTGTGCTGCTCGAGCTTGAGGGAGAGTGTAGGACACTTGCCTTTTTGCCACGACTATCACTCTAGTCCACCGAAGTGACCATACACAGACAGGCCTTCTGAGCTCCATTTACCATATGACTTATTTTCAATCAGGTGCTCTTGGGTTGCACCCTAACTATATTCTGGGAGTTGTAGATCTGCCTCGATTCTCTAAGACTAAAACTACTTACTGACAATAATGTGTATTGTAAATCAAAGCACAGAGCAGGAAACATGCACACTCCTATGGCTTGTAATCCGCTAAACTCAGGCTGTAGCGATGGCCACCTTCTCCTATCAGTGAAAGCTGTCCGAGAGCAGCACAGACAAAGACTGTGGCAGGCAAGAAACACACAACTTAAAAGGTACAGGACAGCTTTTGCCTTTTTCCCCACAAAGGTCAGAGGAATAGTTAATATGATGTTGTCTTAAGACATTCAAATGGGGCCGCATAGCATGTGTGCCCACTTTGTGCACCCCTGGGGTATAATGATATTATAGAAGGGGCCACAGATGCTCCTCTTCTGTAATGCTGATAAGGCTGGCGCACATATACCGACAACACTAACATGAGAGGGTGTTCCCTTACTTGCATAGAAGGTGTGGTCACATGCAAATGAGAGAATTTCTTAGCCTTTGCACCCATGCCGTATTGTAGATAAAAAATACACACAAATGATGGACGGAATGTGGGATAAATCAAACATTCACCCCCAGTAAAGAGATCTGGGTGTTAAATACATTGTTCTTTTGCTCACCATGCCACCCCAGTTTAGACACAGCCATGTGCAAATCAGTCATGACACTGTTCCTCGTGGGAACTGTCCAGCCCGAACTGCCAAGCCAGATTCAAGCTAGCCTGGCTGAGGGGTGATACCCTGAAACCAGTTCCAGGATGCTGGTTTCTGGCCCAGGGAGGACCTGGCCTGGTAGTTCAGGCTGGACTGTTCCCATGGGGAGCATGGTCAAGACTGATTTGCATATGGCTGGGTCTAAACTAGAATGTGGTGGTGTGCAAAAAAACAAGGGTTTTAACCCAGATCTGTGACTGGGGTGAACGTTTGATTTGTTCAGCATTCCATCCATCATCTGTTCTTTTTGCATTTGTTGCCCTAAGTGGGAAGGGTATGCCCGTATTGTATTGAGTCATGGTATGGAGAATTGTAATGTTTATACGGTTGTATTTGTATAATTTTGTGATAAGCTGCTATGCATATTGCACCATATAATGCCTACTGGGGGAAAAATTAACTGTGTGCTACTAGTTAAACTGCTACCACTCTTTTTAAAATGTTTGAAATGAATTTACGACGTTACCCCGCAAACAAACACTCCGCATACCATTACTACGAATATTTCTCTCAGCGCAAATGCAATAACCACGCAAGTTATTATACCGAAGCATATACAACTAAAATTCGTATTCAAGCTATTAAAAGTACATTTACCACGCATATTTACATTACGCATACTATTACAATGAACAAAGAATTTGCAAACATTTATTTTTTTATAATAAAACCTACTGGCACAGGATGCCAGGAAAACAGGTGTTTTGGGTGGGTAAGTATCAAAATTAATTTTATCTTACCTTTAAGCAGATCTCTCTTGCAGCCATTCTTTATTGAGACGCTATGTAATGAAATGTATTATACGTGTTTGCGCTTTCGTCATTTTCAGGCATAAACATAAAAAAGGACTCTCTCCGCATAACGTTAAACAATGCGTTTCCTCCATGACAGTATTCAAGAGTGAGTGGGGGTGCAGAGTAGCAGGAAGAGTCCTCCATACGATCCTTCTGCCCTAGACCTGCTGAAGAGGAGTAAAAGGCATCAGCATTGGACCTGTGCAAAGGTAGAATGTGGCAACATCCTCCACACTCCACTACCTCAGCATACCGTTACTGCATGCCAGTAATCATTAGTGAGTGGGGGTGCAGTTCTTTGCTGCGGGCAAGTTTGCCATTCTCGTTTTTTTGGGGGACACAGGGCTCACTACCATTACGGGTGCAGTTCTTTGCTGTGGGATTGCCATTCTCGGTTTTTCTTTTGGGACACAGGGCTCTCTAGCAATACAACGAATATGTGTTGTAAAAAACGCGTACTAATAGTATATTCATTGTAATGGTATGGGGGTAAAAGACTGCGTTGACAAACACCATGTGTTTAAATGGTATGCGGGGTAAAAGTATTCGTAATGAAAAATTCATTGTAAGGGGTATTTACCGTTTTAAACATATATGAGATCCTGGGTTGTAGATTGTATTGAGCCATGGAATGGAGAATTTCAATGTATATATGGTTGTATTTGTATAATTTGTAAATATGTGTGGTTGAATGGATCGAACCATGTATTGTGTATCGTCATTTTAGGATATTTAGAATTGTCTGTTTTTAAAGATTGGGAAAAGTGTGAACATTTCTATAAGAATGTATTTCTTGGAAATAAAGTCTTTTTTATCTTGACTTGACGTGACACAGTGTTTGAGGGACATACTATAATATAGTTAATGACAGATAATGCTCTGCTGCTGGAAATAAATGCACAGCATTTGTTGAGGAGGTCCCTGGACACCAAAAAAGTTCGCTGTAAAACCGGCAGAAGACGCTCTATAGCATGAATGTGATGAGCAGAGTTCTGGGGGGTAGCCACACAGAGCACAATAATTTTGGGCAGGGCGAGATGAAGCTGTCACCATTGAAAGGAAGACAGATAAAAAGTGATACATGGAAATACTTGAAACAAAGACCCCTCACACTGAGACTTTCTACTAAATGGCAGTCTCTTTCTGTTGATGTCCTGAAGAAAACCCAAAAATATGCACAGATGAGTAAATTTGAAGGATTTCTGAGGAAGTAACAGGCCACAGAACACTTTAGTGCACTGTTGCTAGATAAAAATCTTAATAATGTAAAAAGCAATATGATGAGACCAGCCCTAATGCATCAGTGTTTTTTTACATTTAGTTTTAGCCATGCTATTGTACAGTATGGCAACAAAACATTGCCAAAAATAGCTCTCATAGGCAAGATCTATTGGCTTTGTCACTGTTTGTTATTGGGTAGAGCTGTTTGGTGGGCAGTGTGATGGCAGTCTGTGACCTGGAAGCTGGCAAACATCAACAGGAAATGTCACTTTGTCAGTGCCCTCAGTGTGCCCTATCCAGATGCATAGTTAAAGATAAAGAAAAGGGGGGAAAAGACCAAGGATTTCACCTCTGAAGGTCAAGAGTGCATAGGCAGTTTCAGTACAGAAAACTCGCCGAGCCGCTTGAGTCAGAGAAAACGGTGGCTTAAAACAGCCCTGAGTGCAGCCTTTACAGGTAGAAGGGGCATCACGGCTGCTTCAGCTTAAGAGTGTAAACTTCCCTTCTGGGCCAAGCAAGCCCATAGGGGAAAATATCAAAGGTGAGTGGTGTGGGAAGGAGGGCTGTGGTGGTCGAAAGATGGAGACAATATCTGTGTGAGGGTCCCTGCACGCATGGGGCCCTGAAAGACAGGACACCGAGAGGACATGTGTTGAGCCTCAAAGCGCCTGCCAAAAGTTGAGCGGCATGTGTGGTTGATTGTCTTCAGCCAAGGAGAGGAGATGTAGATGAAAGACTAAAAGGTGTTTGAATTGAGAGACGAGGAACTGCATAAACCACAAGCCTTCCTACAAAAGGCAAAAACATGAAATACAGGCTGCACCCTCAGTGAACCTTTATGATGCAGACACTAGACCATAAGCAACACGAAACAAGCACAAATGGTGATATGGAATAGCTGCTGAATTAAAGGATGACAAAGTATAACACAAGGGAATAGAAGAAAATGGAGTGGAATCAATGAGTGTATATGCCCATACAGAGCCAAATAAAAGGGGCTGCTGAAACTGCCATGGGGATTAAGACATTAAGCACTAAGTTTATCCTTTATAATTGCACATGGTTCCCTTATCTACGCAGCTTGTGCACTCTGGTCCTGGCCCACTTATTTGTGCCACTTCTGCCCTCCCCGATGGTTCTGTAATAAGTGTTTTAAGCATTGTGTCACATCTATTATCATAGTTTCATTCAGAAATCCCGTTTAGCCTTTGTGGTCCCAAGAGCTTCTCAGTTGCAGACCCTTTGCAAGAGGGGAATTCATCTTCAGAAGCTATCAGCAGGTTGCTTTCGCACGACTGGCGAGTATGCTAAGGTAACTGTGTCTCTGGGTTGGAAATGCCAAACCTCGAGTTGTTATAGGTCGCGTTGCAGGGGAAAAGTTGCCCTTGAGCATGACTAAAGGCCTCTCATTCATTCCAGTGCTACAAACTTCGAGTGTTACCGCGGTTCCCAGTTTGGTTAGTGGTCACCTGGTATGGTCCCAGCTACATTTCCTGAAACCTGATGAGTCTGCATATTACAGGAAGCTGCAAATATGCACATTATTTATAAATTACACTGAAGGTTAGGATGCCTTTTTACTAGCAACTGTGCCCTACATCCATGTCCTAGCCCTCTCTGCAGCAGGCTTCATTTTCCATCTGTGCCGTGCTGGCATTGACTAATGCCCACGCCCCCTTGGATGATGGCTGTAACAGGTGGATGGCAATTGGACGGGTTGTGAGGTACTCGAATAGGATAGTAAAGAAGGATTGGGAGAGAGATACTGAAAAAGATCTACATTTTAAATGCAAAGGCTTCATTAAGAAACCATGGGTGACAACATACATTAACTTGTCCTCAAGAGTTTATTTCAGCAAGGAAGAGCCTTGAGGATAGGGATCCCTGGTCAGGATCATTAAGCCTGTGGTAAAAGGGATTCCTTTTCCACTACGCGACAGTAGTGGGGGCTGTTTGTCTAAAGCAGAGCCTGGCTGTCAGATATAATTAGGGCTCGCGCTTTTATGGTATTTTTTTTTTACATTTCCGTCTGTATTTATCTATATTTATTTTTTGCTAATGTTATCTGTATTTATCCATATTTATTTGAGGTTTTGTGAATAAATGAAGTTAAAACTAGTATTTTTTCCACATTTACGTACCCGACTTGTGCATTTATGCTTGAACGCCAGATAGGTTCCAGTGATAGGAACACCCACAGATGCTAAATCAATGGACTTATAAAAAAAAATGAACATTTTACTATCAAGGTGGTTCATATCTACTGCTGTTTAAGCCTCTTTTTCCATTTTGTTTAACCCCTTAGCTGTCAATAAGCACAGTTATTGGCCTGACAGTCATGAATGGCAGCATTTAGAATCTAAAAAAAAAGCCAATTTCCGTTTTTATCCACATAAAAAAAAAAAAATAGACAGGAAAATAAATGGTTTTCTGTCTGTATTTCTCAGTAAAAATCAGAAAACGGAGCCTTAGATATAATAGAAGAGCACTCTGGTGAGCACTAATTAGATTCCTACCATGGATGATATATTTTGATTGGAATGATGTGCAGTGAACAGCAAAAGAAAGACGCTTGAGACTTAAGTAAACAGTAAACAATGGGCCAGTATTTGACCCCATCGCTGCTGGAATCTTTGTGTCTTGTGTCTCATTCTTTATGTGGGTGTCGCAATAGAGATTGCGACTGCCTGCCTTTTGCCAGTTGTCTGTCTTCTGCCCTGTGCAATACATCTTAGGGAGCAGGTGAAACGAGAGCTGTTTACAACCATGCGTCACCCTCATCTCTAGCCATATCGGGCCAAGTACCCCAAACCCCCTTCACATTCGCTCTCACCAGTACTCACCCTCTGTCCACAAGACCCCAGCATTTCCCCATGAAGACAGTTTGAAGACACAGCTCCCCTGCCACTGAATCCTCTGGTCCTCCTCCACATCTGCTTGAGGTAGCAGTCACTTCTACTAGGGCTGAGAGATTGCTGGGGTTAGGTCTACTTTGGGGCGTGTCTGCAGGAGTAGCGTGTGTCTGCAGGAGTGGCGTGTCTGCAGGAGTGGGGCATGTCTGTATGGATGTGCGTGCATTTCTGTAGAGTGTCTATGTTTCTGGAGAGTACTGTGTGTCGACGGGAGATTAGTGTTTGCAGTTTTCATGCAGGTTGTGTGTGTCTTCAGAGGTCTGAGAGAATGTGCAGGTTGGATGTCTGTTCAGGGTGTGTCTGCAGTGTGTTTGTCTTCCACGGGTTGTTTGCAGGGTTGTGTGTCTGTGCTTGCAGGGGTGTGTCTGCAAAGGTGTTTGTGATGTTTTCGATGTGAGTGACTGCAGTCTGTGTGTGAGTAAGTGGGTGAGTACATGTCTCTGGGGTATACATTTCAGTTTGTGTCAGCAAGTGTGGGTGTATGTTTTTCTTTACATTGTACTCTGTTTCTCTGAGAATTAGGGGTAGGGTTGGGTGGGGGTTATTGCATTTGGCTTCTGTTCCTGGACACCTGATGAATTATAAAAAAAAAACCTTTAACCACCAACTGGCTCAAAATAACCTGCTGTGTTAAAATGATTCAGTTCCAGATGCCATTTTCCCCAATATCACAGTTTTCAATCACATGGGAAACAGAAAGAGAACACGTGGAACAGAAAAGGAGAGACACTCTAGAAGTGAAACCGTAGGAGGGGTTGGAGAAGAGAAAGTAACACTCATAGGCAGAAAGAAGGATAATAATGAAAAAATATAGATCAGCAAAAACACATACGATCAAACCAAGGAGCCAGAGCTTGAACCAGGGACAGGGAACTTTCTATGGCCTGCTCAGTCGCTGTGACAACCAAACACGGTGAAAGGCTACAGCAGGGCCGGCTTTTGGGCGGTGCGAGCGATGCCACCGCACCGGGTGCCTAGGTCAGGGGGGCGCCATACCTGTGTCTTAAATCGACGCCAGCAGTGGCAGTTACATCGTCCAAAAGCCTGCACTGGTCACAATAGAGAGCGAGCACCTTTCCTGTCACTAGGATTCTTATGCTAAAGTGCACAAGGCGGGACGACTCTTGAGCTGAGACGCTTACATCAGATATCTGCTTCGCTTTCCCGTATGGCTGAATTCACGGCAGGTTACAGTAGTCGGGCAACAGAATCCCAGAGTATTTCCCAGGGGAGTCAGGTGCACAGGATAACACCGTTTGACCGTGGTGACGCCAGGATTGACTCTCTTTTCCGGCACCAGCAGTGACACAGGTTGACACCTACCCAGAGTAGTGTGCGGTTTTCTTTCTTCATTGGCAGAGCAGCACGTAATGTCACCAACAAACAGTGAAACTGCACAGGGTTATTCGTGGTCCCTGTGGGACAGTGGAAAGCAAACATCCTGCCTCGGAAACATGGTGTGCTACGTGTTCTTTTTTTTGGGGGGGGGGGGGTGTAGAGAGCCACCCGGACTCTCTAAAACAATGTTGCGCTACCACATGCATCCATACACCCCTCGGGCGGGCTCGTCCCGAGGAGATAAATAAACGTGGGCAAGACCGCACGTGGTCTTTCCAGCTCAGAGCTCACAACTAGTGTATCTGCGTCCTTTAATTGGTTCTTTGACCGTTAACTGCGACCTAGGCCTGCCGCGCTACACTGACGAAGAGGCCGGTCGCGCCTCGTGTGCACATCGGAAGGCCCGGCTAGCGCTTGGAGCGTGCGGAGCCCAGCCGCGCTGCTGATGCTCCCGCTGCTCACCGGATACAGCCTGACGAACGCGGAGCCCACCCGCGTGCTGCCTGATGCGGATCGTCTCCCGGTGCAGCCTGACGATCGCGGAGCCCACCCGCGTGCTGCCTGATGCGGATCGTCTCCCGGTTCAGCCTGACGATCGCGGAGCCCACCCGCGTGCTGCCTGCTGTGCCGACTGCCGTCAACGCCGTGCGCTGTGAGAGGGGTGAGTGGCTGGCCCGGCGCCCCATCTGTGGTCTGCTCTGTTGCTGCCCCTGCTCTGGGGCCCACCTGAGTGCTTCGCTTTGTGCTGACTCCTGATTGACTCGGCCGACTTCTGGGAGGGGGCCTCGGCAGGGCTGTCCTTCTCCTGCCTGCCTGGCCTGACAACTCACACCGTGTGGTGCAGCAACTGGGACCCACAGAGGGGAAAACAGGTCCAAGGAAGGGAGAGGGGATTTGAAACAAACAAGCATTGGCAAAGCCACGACGCCAAGTGGGGAAGAGGCCACCCTGGGCAAACAAACATTGGTAAACCCATAGTAACAACCAGAAAAGTCGCACGATGACCACGGTACCTGCTGCAGGTGCAGGTGCACCGCAAGCTGGCGGGTCCAATCTAGGCGCTGGCAACAACCCACCACCACCACCGGTGGTCACCCACACCGCGGTTGCACCCCTACCACCATTTAGCGAGACCTCGGATCCGGCTACCACCGCCCCAAGATGGAAAGCGTGGGTAGGGCGATTAAACCATTACTTTAAAGGGACTCGTGAAACCGATGGGACAGTAAAGCGGTTACTACTCATCTATTATGGAGGGGCTGAAATCTATGACCTATTCGACACGCTTCCCAACACAGGGAACGATGATGACTATGACGCAGCGGTTGCTACGCTGAATAGACACTTTAAACCACAGCTAAACCCTGATTTAGAAAAATTTAAGATCCAGAGGGCGTGGCAAACCGACACGGAATCCGTTGATATGTTCTATGCGCGGCTGCGCCGGCTGGCCAGCACGTGCCCATTCACGGACCAAAGAGTGGAGATAAGGGATCAGATCATCTTAGGCTGTCGCTCCAAGCTCCTACGGAAGCTGATCCTCCGGCAGCCAGGGATCTCGCTGGATGAAATCCTACTACTAGCACGCTCTCATGAGTTGTCCGACGCCCGGGCGGAAGAAATGGAAGCGGCCGTCCACGCACCCGTGGCCACGGGACTGGGATTCAAGAGCGCACCCATCAAGGAAGAAAAGGTGGAAGTGATTCAAAGGTGGCCTGCTGCACCTCTCCAAATGCCCAAACCCGCACCAGGAGGGTCATGTGGATACTGCGGTGATGACCACTCGGCCACAGCAGTTTGCGGGGCGAAAGGGAAGGCGTGCTCCCACTGCGGAAGAATGAATCACTATGCCAGAGTGTGCCGGGGTGGGCGATTCAGACAGCCGTCGTCGAGACCCAGGTTCGGGCCACAGCAAGTGCGCCAGGTCTCGCATGAAGACCCGCTGCCAAGCCTGGAACACCAGCCACAGTCGCGGCCCCCGATATATGAAGACGAAGACGACGAGGTGTTCGTGGTATCGTATGTCAGCAGGACCGGCTCCCGGCGAAGGCCGCCGCCCATGTGTTCCATCTCAGTAGGAGACACGGAGATACAAGCCCTCATTGACACTGGGGCGTCGGTCAATGTGATGGACTCTGATCAATACGACCGCCTGTCACCGAGACCCCCCCTGACGCCATCCAAGGCGCGTATATACACGTACGGAGGAACGGACCCTCTTCCCCTTCGTGGTGTCATCAGCGCTACCATCGCCAGCGGGGGATACTCGACTCAGACGCAGTTCCATGTCACGGAAGGCAAGAAAGGGACCTTGCTCAGTTGTCACACAGCGGAGGACCTAGGTCTGGTGTTGACATGCGGCTGCCCAACACGGCGGTGAAGAGGGAGCGGCACATCACCTCCACGATGGACGACATTGTGGCGGACCTCAACGGTGCGAAATGGTTCTCGAAGCTGGACCTGAATGCCGGCTACCACCAGCTGGAGCTAGACCCGGGTAGTCGGTACATCACCACTTTTTCGACCCACGTCGGCCTCAGGAGATACAAAAGGCTGAGTTTTGGTGTCTCTTCAGCTGCAGAGGTATTCCAAAATGCGATCCATGAGACCCTGTCCGGACTGCAAGGAGTGATCAACCTTAGCGATGATATCTTGGTCTTCTCCAACACCCTGGAGGAGCATCACTCCCACCTCAGGGCCACGCTCAAGAGACTGGCAGAATGCGGGCTGACGCTACACAAAGCCAAGTGCTCCTTCTACCAGGACAGCGTGGACTTCTTTGGGTACACATTTACTCGCGAAGGACTACTGGTAGACCCGAAGAAGGCTGAAGCCATCCGAGCCGCACCCACACCTCGCAGTCCCACCGAAGTAAGAAGCTTTCTTGGAATGGCCACCTACTGCGGGCCGTTCATCCCCAATCTAGCCGCCATGTCTGAGCCATTACGTGCCCTCACGCGCCAAGATCACCAGTGGAAGTGGACACCTGCGGCCAACAAGGCGTTCCAAGATATTAAAGAGGGGCTCCTCGACAAGATGATCATGGCGTACTTTCACCCCCGGAGGAGAACAGAGCTGGTTGTGGATGCCAGCCCGGTGGGCCTCGGTGCCGTCCTCTTGTAGGAACATGGTCACGAAGTATGGAAGCCCGTTGCATATGCCAGCAAGGCACTCACCGACACCGAGACGAGGTATGCTCAAATCGAAAGAGAAGCGCTGGCCATCAAATGGGCATGCCAGCACTTCCATCTGTATCTGTGCGGACAGGATTTCACCGTCGTAACGGACCACAAGCCCCTGCTCCAGCTGTTCACCGGACTGTCGAGGTTGGCACCGCCGAGGATCGAACGATGGGCTGTGCAGCTTCAGGCATACAAGTTCAAAGTGGTCTATCGGTCTGGGGCTCACAATCCCGTGGATTATCTGTCCCGGCATCCGGAATCAACCACACCATCCGCCTCACCGGAAGACATGTGCAGCACTGAAGCCTTTGTCAGCATGGTTACGCAGGGGCCATGTCCTAAAGCCATGACGCTAGAGGAAATCGGTCAAGCCACTTGTGAAGACCCCACCCTCACTCGCGTCCACAGGGCACTAGACAGCAACGGATGGGCCAGCTTCCTGGATGGGGCTCGTGCCCTGAGACCAGAGGTCAGCCATGCTCGCCAACAACTGTGGCAGGTCCAGAGTGAACTCAGCGTGGGGGAAGAAGGAGTCATTCTGAGGGGACGTCTCATTGTGGTCCCTGAAAGCCTCCAGCAAAGAATCCTTGCGCTGGCGCATGTAGGTCACCAGGGGATGGCCAAGACTAAGGCCCGGCTCCGTGACAAGGTCTGGTTCCCGGCGATGGACTCAAAAGTAGACAAAATGGTTCGACAATGCCATGCCTGCACTATCACCGGAGGGGACCCGGCCCCAGCTCCAGTGATTACCGACGAAGCGAGTGAGACACCGTGGACACACCTCAGCCTTGACTTCGGGAGTTTCCCGGACGGGAGGCACATGCTGGTCGTGGTCGATTCCTTCTCGAAGTTCCCTGTAGTTGAAGTAATAGCATGCACTGCGTTCCCTCATGTCAAAAGGGATCTGGACAGGGTGTTTGCAACGATGGGGCTGCCTGAAGAAGTCAAGTCGGACAATGGGCCCCCTTTCCAAGGGCAGGAGTTCCAGGAATACCTTGCAAATCTGGCGATCCGACACCGGAAAATCACCCCCCTCTGGCCCCAAGCAAACGGGGAGGTGGAACGACTGATGAGAACACTCAATCGAGCGCTGTGGATTGCCGTGGATAATGAGGAAGACCTGGAAGCAGCTCTAGATCAGTTTCTTGGAGTGTATCGCCAGACCCTACACAGCACCAACAAATGTGCTCCGGCTCACATCCTGTTCAAGCGAGCCCTGCGGGACATCATCCCGTCCAATCCAGGGTGGGCCCCTGCTGAGAGAGACGGGGTGGCCATTCAGGCGAGGAGAGAAGCAACGAATCGGAAAGCTAGTGAGTCCCGCAGAGCCCAAGACCCACGGGTTCGAGTTGGGGACCGAGTGGTCATCAAGGATCAACACCCTGGATGGAAGTTCCGAACTCCCTATGAGCCGGATGTGTGGACGGTGACAGAGGTTCAAGGGACCATGATTACGGCAAGACGAGGACACCAGGTTGTCACAAGAAATGTGCCAAGTTTCAAGGTGGTTCTGGATACGGGCATGGATGGTGAGGAGTCCCGGCCGCAAGGCCCTCCTCCGGAGGGTGGTGCCCCATCATCTCCTGGCGGAGGGATGTCGCCTCCGGTGGGTGGCCAGCAGGCATCTCTAGGTGAAGAGGACTGCCAAAGACCAACCGATCTGGGTCCAGTCGCAGGTACATCACAGACTACCCCGCCGGGCAGTTCCCCGGACTCCTACACCAGAGGTCAGCGGTATGGCCTCCGCCCTAACCCGGCACCAAGTCAGAGACTGAAAGACTATGTATATACTTCCCCGTGACGGGGTTAACTAGGGGTCTCTGAACTAAAAGAAAGGAGGGATGTAGAGAGCCACCCGGACTCTCTAAAACAATGTTGCGCTACCACACGCATCCATACACCCCTCGGGGCGGGCTCGTCCCGAGGGGATAAATAAATGTGGGCAAGACCGCACGTGGTCTTTCCAGCCCAGAGCTCACAACTAGTGTATCTGCGTCCTTTAATTGGTTCTTTGACCGTTAACTGCGACCTAGGCCTGCCGCGCTACAGGGGGGAGGGAGGGGCGGTGGGTAGGAGTTGTTAGGGAAACCTAACATTCACCCTAATGTTGACCACGAGCCGCGTCTCCGAACCTTTAATTTCACCAATGATTCTGCCCTCGGTTCTCAGTGTCCCCCTTCCTGCTCCAGGCATGGCTTGCACTGTCACCGGTTGGGGAGGGGGGGAGGACGAGTGCTCCAGTACACACACTGTGAAATGCACCTCGACAGGAGGTAAAGCGCACCCCCAAACCCCAGCCAGCACCCACCTCTCATCCATGTACCACCCAAGCCGAACCTGCTTACTCTGCAAGGTGGAACGCACCCTGAGGCCTGTCAAGAGGTAGAAAGCACTATAGAAATGGCACGTTGCGGTAATTCAGTAAGTTTCCATATTGCTTATGATGGTGTTCAATTTCCTCTCACGGGCCCCTGTCACCCTTTTTGGGACTGGTCCGTAATATTTAACTGTGAATTTAAATTGGTTCCTCTCGCGCTGGGCTCTCCCGTCTGGACGGCTGCATCCACCCCTTCCAGACCACCAGATGAGGGTCTCTCCTTCTCTCACATGGAGGAGTGTGGCTCAATGGTTAGAGTGGCAGACCCTGAAGCAGAGTTCTGGTCAGGGACCAGGGTTCGATTCCCGCCTCGGCGGGGTTCGGCCTCAATTTCCTCGGACCTGTCTATTCTCGCCTCGGTGCCTATTCTAATCATGGGCCCCACGCTGCAACTCTGGGCAATAGCTTGCTTAGCCTCCACACTGGCCCCAACAGCGCTAAGGATGCCTGGCTTCACCCTGGGGGTGCCTAGGAGTGGACACTTCACAGGGAAAGCCAGGAGGGGTTCCACAGCGGTATGAGTATCAGCGCCAGGAAACCGCAAAAGGCGACACCGCAAGGTGGCCGTCTGGTGACAGTGCGCTCTATAAGTACCTTGACATTTACATTTACACATCCGATCCCTCGGGGAGGACCTGGCTATCCTAAATAGCCAGAAAGTGCTCCTCTGTAATTCAAATGCCCAGGCGCTATATCGGACGCATTGTTGGCTGCATCGGTCCCCGGTCCCTTCCGATGTCCTCAGGGACCGCCGGGATTTGCCTCGGTGGGCACCGAGAGGCCTGCTATCAGAGGCCGGTCCATCTGCAGGGGCAGTGGGTGGAACAGAGAGACCAGGGAGGTGTGGTGTAGAGTCAGTCACACGCCCGTGGTGCAGGGACAATCCACGCTGTTCCCAAGAATAGCAGCGGTGTTATATCACGACCAGAGCTACACGCGCCTAACGGCGCTACAACAGAAACGTGTCCAGGTGGCAGTGGAGGCAGCGAAGCAAGGCACTTCGAAACAGCTGAATGAGTGTGTACTTGATTCTAAGGCAGTGCTGTGTCGAAGCCCCCTTTCCAGACACTGGTGGCCCGCTACCAACCCCTGCCAAGTTTTATGTACTACATGCAACCTAAACGGTTGTCCCTCTTTCTTTTCTACGATGTTAATCTTCATAGAAATGGAAGAGAGAAAAACGTGTTTAACAAATCAGGAGGCACGCTTTCGCCCGCCCATGCGTTGCTGTAAGTGTTTTGATTAGCTGACCTGTAGTACATCGAGGGGCGAGCGGGAAAAGTCAACACATGTACTTCCCGCAGCTAACATTACTGGCGCCCTCTCTCCACGGGATTTGTCACAGAGAGCCCAGAGCAGCTCCGCTCTCTGCAGCATAAAGGTGAGTTAGGTCATCTTTTTTTATTAAGCAAAAATTGTCCTGTTAGTGTTAAATGAAAAATATGAATGCCGCTCGGGTGACCTTGCCACTGGAATGCACTTTCGTAAAATGCTAAGAGGTTCGTGGAAGTTGAAACTGAAGAAATTAAATGTATTTTTTCATTTTAGAAAAAATGAAGGTAAAGCGAGTCAGAGTCAGAGTAGACACTCGCGTCAGACCAGAGAAAGAAAGAGAGGACGGGAGGGAGGGAGAAGGTGTATGTAGCGCGGCGGGGCCTGTGTCGCAGTTTCAGGGCAAGCACACAAAAGGACACAGAACCACCATATGCACGCTGGTAGCCGGAAGACCCAGAGCGGTCTTCCGCCTCATTTATTTATACCCTCGGGACGAGCCCGCCCGAGGGATGCGTGAATGCATGAAGGGTGCAACATTGTTGGGGAGAGCCCGGGTGGCTCTCTACATCCCTCCTTTCTTTCAGTTCGAACGTGTCATTGTCCAACCCCGGTCATGGAGACATATATACAAAGTCCTTCAGTCTCTTACTCGGGACCGGGTGCGGCCGGAGACCATACTTCTGGCTCCGGCCACAGGGCTCCGGGGCGGTGCCCAACTGGACACCCCCAGACGCCTCGGTGGCAGTGTCCTGGCCAGATGGCCGTGCATTGTTAGCTGGGCCCTGACCGCCTCGTTGCGGGGTGATTGGTTGAGTTGCCCCTTCACTGGGAGGCACCGGGGAAGAGTGATTCCAAGGTGACTCGTGATAACCGGACCCATCTCGATCTGCATCCACCTCTGAGATCTTCTTGAAGCTCGATACGTTCCTCGTGACGGATTGCTGTTCCCTTTTGGCCGTGATCATGGTCCCTTGAACACCGGCCACGGTCCACACCTCAGGCTCATAGGGGGTCTGGAATTTCCACCCGGGGTGTCGGTGCTGGAGCAGAGTTTTCTGTTGAAAATTTAACGTGTTTTGAGCTCCAGTTTTGTTTATATGTTATGATTAAAATTAATTTGAAAACACTAATTAATAGTTTGTTTTGTTACAGTCTGAACTAATCAATATTACTAATGAGAGGAAATAACTACACGTGGGATGCATATATGTTGCTTAATAATAATGTGCGGTTTTACTAAATGAGTGTTGTAAAAGTGCAATTTGTTTCATGTTTATGCTTTTAAAATAACGTGTACTAATGCTTTATTGCGTTGCAGAAGGCTAGATAATTACATACACATAAGGGTATTAGTGGGGATTAACACTGTTTAATCATTATGCTGAGGTAACGTTGTTTTGTGTTTCTTTTAATTAAGATGGTCCGTTTTGGCCTAAAACAAGATGGCTGCCTTTTACAGCCTGCACTCGAGTGATTGAATTTTGACGAGAGGCCTTGCTGAACATGGTCGAGAGTCACCTGAC
Organism: Triturus cristatus; assembly: GCF_964204655.1. NCBI lineage: Eukaryota > Metazoa > Chordata > Amphibia > Caudata > Salamandridae > Triturus > Triturus cristatus. The sequence continues at coordinate 301,612,916 of NC_140579.1, read as the reverse complement.
CACAGCTTCTGCCTGGGTAGAAAGTTTTCCGTGAGGACAGTAGCACTGGGAACGATTCCAGCTGTCCTTGGACAAGGATAAAGCCACAATGAACAATGACCAGTCTGCGGTGGCTCTGCTAAGATATCAAGGAAGAACATTTGCGAAAGTAACATTTGCAAACTCGAGTTTCCTTCTTCCGTCTTTTTTTATTTTTGTGATTTTTTCTGAGCGGAGGTTTTCTAAATGTAACTGAGTGACATCCTTTCCTGCTCGCTCTGCTCAGCGGCTCAACGGATATTCAACATTTGTTTGTAACTTTTTGTTTGCTATTTTTCCTATAAAATGCTAGACTAGAGAGGGTCTAGGTTCGTTCATTCTTTCCTTGTGGTCATCGCGTTTGGACGTTTCCTATGCTGAGGACGGCGGCTCGAGAGACTTTACCGAGAGACCTGTCCTGACCCTTTTAGCTAGAATAGGTAACTATGAGAATAATGATTTTGCTAATGATTGACTTTTCATTTGAATTAATTTAGATAAACAAGCATTTGTTTGAATTCCAGTGTCGGGTGTTCATTTCTTGTCAATCTATTGAGTTTTGAAATGTATTTCCTATGTTTAAAATCATGACTCAGGGCAATATCATTAAGGTCGCATTGACCTCATTGTAGATGCAGATTGGTTTAGGTTTTCTCTCCTATATTCAGAGTGGATAGAGTAATAGCGTGAATTTAGTGTGATGGGCCCTAGCGTATGATGTATGTATGTGCGTGTGACTGTAGATTTACTCTGTCCGTGGAAGCAGGGAGATTTTATATGCGCCGATCTGCAGCAGTTTCCTGGTAGCAGTATGATGGTTTGATTATTGTCTTGATCTGATTAGATGGTTTGTACATAGGCTTTTGATTCATTGATTATTGATTGATGTTGGTATATGTACTAATACTATATGTTGAAGTCGTTGTATTGAGTTTTATGTAGTGCTTCTGGAATTTGGGAGCTGGTGACGGTTCCGTAGTAGGGCAGAGGGAAGTGCGTGCTGCTCTCGGGAAAGACGGGATTGTTGGAATTACCTGTACGTATGCAGGGAAAACGTGTGACAATTGAAGTTGCGCGTCACATTGTCTGGGTTCGGAATCAGTGACATCGTCGTGTGTTACTATTAGGGACATATTTTCGGTATAAAAGGAGAGTGTATGGTAGCGAAGGTTATCTGTGAAACTCTGGTCATAAGTCCCAGGGATCCGTAAGGTTTGCCGTTAAAGCTTATCGCGGGAGGAGTAATAGGTATTCTCTGAGCTTGTCTGAAGGACTGGGCAGAGGTAAGCGCTGCTTGGTTAACGTGTGTTATAATTCTGTAGTGGGACAGACTGTTCGCTGTTCTCGGGAAAGGCAGGATTCTGTGTGCATGTGCTACATTTTCTGGTGTGAAAGTGCGTGAATCTATGAGCATTTAGTTGATTGTAAGACTCTTTGGAGCAGTCCTAGAGGAAACAGTTAATGGATGCATGATAGAAGGGCAGAGTAGGGAATGTGCTACTGTGTCAACGAGAGTAATTATTCCGTAGTGGAGCAGAGGTAAGCGCTGTTCTAGAGAAAAGCGGGATTCTTGTGAAAAAGATTTTCTTTGCTATTCTGTGGTTAGCGAAACAGACAATGGAGATGTTTATATGTTGTAACTAATAGATTTGTGGAATTTGAAATGAAGTCTACTGAGAAGGCTTTTGTAAAGGAGGGGTAGACGAGTGACAGGAGACAGGAGCAGAAGCGACTGCAGCGACTGCTGACGTCATACAAACCGCGCTCTGATTGGGTAGTGGATCAGAACAGTGCTCGCGCTGGGATTGGTGTGTTAGTGTGAGCCGCGCAGGGATTGGAAGGAGTACAGAGTGACGTAGACGCTCCAGGATTGGTGCGTTGGTGTGAGTCGCGCTGTTATTGGACAAAAGATCGTACACTTGCGGAAGAGACTAGAGAATATTGGTAAACATTAAAATGTATTACCAGTCGGAGGAAAAGAAGAAGAAATCCTTGTTTGGTAAAATAAAGAAGTGGTTCGACAAGGATAAGCACATAATAACCAGAGAGGGTGAATTGCTACCTCCAACGAGAACTCCTGCATCCTTCATGGTTGCGAAATATGGGTATCATACCTGTATTTGGTTAGATAACTGGGCTAAGTATACTAAGGAAGATGGTGTCTTAGCGTTCCCGGAACATGGTTCATTTAATTTGGCCGTGTTGAGAAATTTACGGGAAAAGATGATGTGTCTAGAGCCTAGACCAAGGCCGACACAGTTCGAGGCGTTGGTGGAATAGATAGATGAGGTGCATGAGCGAGAAAAGCAGAGGAGTGGAGGCAATTATAGGTACGTTTTTGGGAGGAAATATGATCGTGAAACTCATCATGATCGAATGAGGAGATTGCGAGATGCTAGTATGTCAGAGGGATTATATCCTATGAGGACAGTTGAAGAACAGGAAGGGAGGAAGGGTTCAGAAAAGATGCCTGATGCAGAGGTGAGAAGGTATGGAGTTAATGATTATGAGGATGAGGTCTTGGATGACATGATTTACAAAAGACCACCTCCATATAGACCAGAACCAGAAGAGAGCACGCCAGTTGCTACTCCGATAAGAGATACTTTGCGAATTATTAAAACAGAGGTTGTGACACCTGATCTGAAAAGTGGTAGCTCTTTCACGGAAAGAGAGAGAGAGAGAGAGCGAGAGAGAGACAATCGAGTCAGTGATGAGAAAACAAGAGAATTAGCCAGAACCACATCTGAACTGACTGAGAAAATAAGAGAGCTGACGAAAAATCTTGAAGCAGTTACGGTGCCTGTAACTATTGGTCCGGTAGTGCCTATTTTTGATAAGCAAAGAATGGGTGAAAATGGCTTGACGGTTCCCTATGTTGGAAATGGTTTGGTTGGTACTTGTTCTTTGGAGAAATCGGGAATGAGAACGGGAGGAAATAATTTGAGAGAGTCGAGACATGACACATGTAGTGGAGGATCAGATGTGCAGCCTAATTCAGGATTGAATACTGGTTGTTTGGGAGGAACAATTTTTGAACCACAGAGGATGACAGAACACGTGGGTGCAGTGAAAAAGTCTACAGAAATAACAGCTGAAGATTTGAATGATTGGTTGAAAGTTCTTCAAAAGAAGGATAAAGATTCACAGGCAATTGATGTAGCCAGGTTGCGCATAGAATTGGAGGAGCTTATTGCAGGAAATATTCCTACAGATATACTCAAAAACCATCATGATGGAAAATTGTTATTTATGTGCAAAAGCATCACCTGGAGGGCTAAGAGTACACATGACAGGTTAAAGGCAATAGCGGGTGAACAAGGAGTTGACATGGATAAGGTGAAAGCTTTGCAGAAGTCTTACAGGATGGATTTCACCGACAAGGATATTGAAAATCTAAATGGTGCTGGTAGAACAGGACAGATTAAGGAAATGATTGCCTTATTGCGAAAATGGGGTGATGTAGAAAAGTGGAAGGATAGATGGTACAAGAAAAGGGAAGATTCAGGGGACAGGACTTATTCAGCTTTTCCTGTGAGAGAAAAAGAGAAAACAGTGGATGCTTATCCTATGAGAGAGATTCCTGGAGGAGGATATGTACATGTCCCATGGACTAGACAGGATATTTTGTCATTTACGAATGATTTCCCTTGACTGAGAGAAAAGCCCGTCGAGTGGTATAGGCAGGTAGACAGGTTTGTAAAATTGTCAAAAGTGCTGTGGATTGACCTGAATAGTCTGTTTGATATAATTGTTCCAGCAGACTTGTGGGCTGAATGTAAAATAGTTATAGATTGGCCTGCAAAAGAGTATCCAAGAGATCAGAAAACAGGAGCACCAGATCCAGAGGTAATGAAAAAATACGAGCAGGTTATTGTGTTCCTGAAAAATAAAGTACCCCCGAAAGAGACAGAATGGGTTAAGATAGATCGGACACATCAGGAAGCGAAAGAATCAGTTCATGCTTTTTACGAAAGGCTGATACTGGCTTTTAAACAGTTCAGTGGAGATGAACATCTGGGTGACAAGGATTTGAGTCATTTTGTATACAGATTTGTATATGGCCTGAGACCTGAAATCAGTGAGAGAATACGTGAGCAGAGTAAAAAGATTGATGAAATCTTGAGACATGCAAAATACTTCAGTGATGAGATTGAGGCAAAACAGAGAAAGCTGAAAGAGAAAGCAATGTGGGCACAGGTGAAAGTTGCTGAGAGACAAGAAGCACAGTTGGTGGAGCAGTCAAATAATCCAGGGAATAGACCCAGATATGCAGGAAAAGGAAAGGGAAATTTAGAAGAGGCCAAGAAGAAGTTCCCTTGTCACAACTGTGGACAATTGGGGCATTGGAGATCCGAGTGTACCAATCCATCATTAGTGAGTAATGAAAATAAACCCTTAAATCAACAGGTGCAGAACAAGGGGTGTAACCAACAGCAGCAACAGCAGAAGGTTGTCAGACAGCAGAGTCAAGAGCCAAAACCGCCCTTGCCGCAGAATAGAGGGTCTCAAAAGTATAACCAGGACTCAGGATTCTACAATGATGAGCAGGTAAACAAACCGAGACGTTCTAACCTGGTACAATAGTACTGGTTAAAGAATGAGGGGAGTGAGTCTGAAGGGGACTATTGACGGTGCCGAAGAGAGGAGGAAGAGTGCATACTTGGTGCAACTCTAGAAATAGACCAGGCAGGACCATTTGTAGATGGGAAAATAAATGGGGAGAGTGTTACTTTTTTGGTAGACACAGGAGCGACAAGATCAACTGTCAGGTCAGCAGATATTAGAAATCTTCCTCTCTCGGACGAAGCAATCCAAGTGGTTGGTGTAGCCAATACACAGATTAAGACTCGTCTTACTGAACCAGTAAGGGTGAGAATAGGGAAATTTTCAGACATGCACAGATTTGTTGTCTGTGACACTAGTCCAGTGAACTTGTTAGGTAGGGATCTATTGTGCAAGATGAATTGTACAATTTTTTGTACTCCTGATGGAATAGCTTTTGAGACACCAGATGAGGATATTTTGTACCGGATGACTCTAGACAATAGAGAGAGTGAGATTGTTGGTACATATGCAGTGTTTAATCCAGATGATTTGCCTCAGGAGTTGAGACACACAGTGAAAACAGCAGTTTGGGATTTTACTGGAGAAGATGTGGGATTGATGAATAATGTAGATCCAGTAAAAATTTCAGTGAAAGAGGGGATTGTTTATCCTAATATTCCTCAGTACAGATTGACACCAGAGATAATTGAGGGAATAACTCCTATAATTGACAAGATGATTCAACAGGGTGTTTTGAGAGAAATACTGAGTAGCCGGTGTAATTCACCGATAATGGGGCTGAAGAAACCTAATGGAAAGTTCAGGATTGTACAAGATTTGAGAAAAGTTAACAAAATTGTGGTGGCATGTTGTCCCATTGTGCCAAATCCTTCAGTGATTTTGTATCAGATTCCTCATGATGCTGAGTGGTATACGGTGATTGATTTGTGTCATGCTTTCTTTTCAATTCCATTGCATCATGACAGCCAGCCAATTTTTGCATTTCGGTTTGGCCAGCGTATTTTAGCATGGTGTCGTATCCCACAGGGGTATACAGAGAGTCCTTCGATATTTAATCAGTTATTGAAGAAATCATTGGAGAGTTTGATCATGCCTGAAAGCTCAGTGTTAGTGCAATACATCGATGACTTACTTGTGGCATCGAAGACGCGTGAGGCTTGTGAAGTAGATACCATAGCTTTACTGAATCATCTGGCAGATGGAGGATTAAAGGTATCTCCAGCCAAATTGCAGTTTTGCAAGAAAGAGGTGCATTATCTTGGACACAATATTGAAAAGGGTCAGAGAAAGGTGACCGATGACAGGATTAAGATTATCAGAGGAATGAGAGCCCCGATGACCCAGAGAGAGGTGAGGATGTTTCTGGGGATGGTGGGTTATTGTCGTCAGTGGATAAGTAATTTCTCCCTGATAGCAAAGCCACTGATTAAATTGACTAAAAGTGAGGTGAGAGACGCATTGGAACTGGACGGAGAACAAATGGCAGCATTTGAAGAGTTGAAGAGCAGAATGTGTGAAGCTCCTGCTTTGGGAATGCCAGACTATGAGAAAGAGTTTGAGTTGTATTGCAGTGAGAGAAATGGATGTGCACTTTCAGTGTTAATTCAGAAACATGGACAACTGAGAAGGCCGATTGCGTACTTCTCATCAACACTTGATCCCGTAGCTGTGGGTTTGCCAGGTTGTCTGAAAGCAGTAGCCGCTACATGCAGAAGCTTGGAACAGAGTGAGGGAATAATAATGGGATATCCTGTAAGGGTATTCGTACCTCATGATGTGGCTATTCTTTTGACAAGAAGCAGGACTCAGTACATGTCACATAGTCGGCTGACTAAATATGAGAAAATCATTCTGGGAGCATCAAATGTGACTCTTGAGAGATGTGTGAATGTGAATCCAGCAACGTTGTTACCAGATGCTGATAATGTGAATGTTGGAGATGATGTTGATCATGATTGTTTGGATGTGCTTGATTACTGCACAAAACCAAGACCAGACATAAGAGATTTACCGTTGCCTGAGAGTGATCATGTGTTGTTTGTGGATGGATCATGTCTAAGGACTGATGATGGTGTGCTAAGTGCAGCATATGCAGTGTGCAAGGTTTCAGAAGTTATGGAAGCTTCACTTTTGAAAGGAGTGAGATCTGCTCAAGTGGCTGAATTGGTGGCATTGACAAAAGCTTGCAAGATTGGGAAGAATCTGAGAGTGACTGTGATGACTGATAGCCAGTATGGATTTGGAGTCGTTCATGACTTTGGCCAGCTTTGGCTACAGAGAGGTTTCTTGACATCGAGTGGGACTCCAAAAAAGAATGCTGAAGTGATTGGGAAGTTGCTTGAGGCGATACAGCTGCCTAAAGAGTTAGCAGTTGTGAAGTGTGTTACTCTTGGTAATCGGTTTGCCAATGACATAGCGCAGTATTGTGCGAAAAATAATCATTCGATTAATAGGGCACGAGAAAGGGAAATGTCTTTTTGTTCTGTGATGTTTACTAATGCCCTAGAAACGTGGGATGAAGTGAAACAGTTGCAGGATGAGGCAGGAAATGAAGAAATGAGAGATTGGATCAAGGCAGGTTGTGCCCCAAGAGAGACGGATCATGTTTGGATCTATAGAGATGGTAGACCAGTCATGCCTAACTCGATGTTGTCGACAATGGCAAGAATGTATCATGGCCAGGGACATCTGGGGAGGGATGCGATGATTAGGTCATTCAAGCAAACCTGGTATAATGCAAAGTTCAGGTTGATTGCAGAAAGCATCTGTCAAAGATGTTTGATTTGTCAACAGTTCAATACTGGGAAAAAGACAGTGGTGAGTCTAGGAACAATAGGCAGAGAAGGAGGTCCTTTTACCAGAATGCAAATAGTTTTCATTGAGATGCCTCAAGTAAACAAATTGAGGTATGTTCTAGTGGTAGTCTGTTTATTCTCAAGATGGGTGGAGGCCTATCCGACTAGGAGAAATGATGGAATAACAGTTGCAAAATTACTGTTGAGAGAGTTGATTCCTAGGTACGGGTTCCCAGTGACAATTGAGTCTGATAGAGGTGGACACTTCTACAATGAGCTCATGGGTTTAATTTGTGAAGCATTAAGCATACAGCAGAAGTTACATTGTGCATACAGACCAGAGGCTTCTGGAGTTGTTGAGCAGATGAACGGCACAATAAAAAACCGAATTGGTAAGATGTGTTTAGCTACTGGAATGAAATGGCCTGATGTCTTGCCTCTAGTGCTGATGACTATTAGGTCTACTCCAGATAGAACCACAGGTTTGAGTCCGCACGAAATCTTAATGGGACGTGCAATGAGACATGCATTTGTGCCTGTCAACAAGTTGATGACAATAACTGATGACATGATTTTGGATTACTGTAAAGGCCTGGCTGACGCAGTTCATTCTGTGTTTCACCAGGTTGGAGAAGACGCTACCACACTTGAGAAGAAGCAAGCCCATGATTTGAGTCCAGGGGACTGGGTGAGGATTAAGGTACACAGAAGAAGAAATTGCTTGGTTCCAAGGTGGGGAAGGCCGAGACAAGTTATTCTGACTACGACAACTGCAGTAAAGTGTGCCGGTGTGAAAAACTGGGTGCATGCGAGTCATACTCTGAGAGTTCCAAATCCAAAGGATGGGACTGGTAAAGAGTATTTTGAAGAGTCAGATTCGAGTGATGATGAAGAAACTGAGCTAGTGAGAAGGAGGAAGAATCCTGAAAGAGCTGAAGGAGAAAGAGAGTCAGGTGATTTTTTCTTTCCAAGAGAGGCGTCAGGAGAAACATTGAGAGTTTCAGGGGAAAGATCGGATTCTTTAAGAGTGCCTGAAGTTCCAACAAGCAGTGGAGAAGAAAGAAGAGAAAAGAGCAATTCCACAGGGACTACTCCTGAATCAGATGAGGAGGTTGAAAATCCACTTGAGATTACACCTGAGGAAGCAGGGTCAGAAGAAGATAGAGAGGGACAGATTGCGGAAGACCCCCGAGGAGGTGTAGGGAACATTTCTGATAAGTTAGGTGAAGGGACAAGTAGACAGCAAGAAGATTGCGTGTTGGAGACCCGAGGAGGGACAGAGATAGGGAAGTCTCAATCAGTGGTGGAAAGGACTGTGGAGCGAAAGAAAACTGCTGAAGAACAAGAGGCAAATGAGACAGAATCAGATGAGAGTGAAAATGAGAAATCAGAGGGTCGAGTTCTGAGAAAGAGAACTTGGATCAGAGAAAGAAATAATAAAGAAGTGAGACCAAAAAGGAGTGTAAGAGGTGACCTTTGGCCTAACAGGATAAAGAGGCTGAGGTATCGACTGACACGAGTGGATTCATCGAAAGCTGAACAAGTGAACGAGGTGTCGAGTCAAAATCAAGTGAAGGAAGAGGAGCAAAAGAAATCAAAAGAACCAGAGGAGATCAAAAGAATTAGAAAACCCAACCAAAAGTACAGGTCACCGCAATGGACTTATGTGGCACTGCCTGAAGGAGACGAAGAAGAGGCAGAGAGTCAAGTCAATCCGGAGGGTATCTTGAGAAAAGTGGTTGAGGGAGAGGGAAAATCTGTTGGAATCCTGAAAGTTATCTTGACTAACATTGGAGAAGAGTCAGATGCACAGGATGTTGTTGAAGATTTGATACAATTTGATGTTGCTGAAGAAGAAGTGAAAAGTGATGAAAATCCAAATTGAGTGAACTAAAGGAGTCACTTGGAGAAAAGTGAAAAGAGAAAATCTGAAATTAGCTGTTTGAAATAATCTATAGTTCTAAAAACTCAGTAGTGGAGTAGAGAGGCTAAGTCAAAAGACACTGCCAAAGTAGTAAAATGGCTAACACTCAAATAATCAAAGTAGATGTGCCTTCTTGAAAAGATGGTGTAGAATGTGCTGCTGCTGTACTGGATTATTAATGCTATTATGGGGTGTATTAGCTTTACTAGTTACTTTTAGAGTTACAATAGACCATTTTGGAATACATACTGAGAATGTGACTAATGTAGAGAAGAGTTCACAAAAAGTAGTTCCAACTAGAATTAGTAACATTTACATACATAAAGATAGGTCAATTAATGATTTTTCTAGCAATGTTTTTTCAAAGTTATTGTACGAATACGTAAAGACAATGGAAGTTAGGGATTGCTACGTCTGCATGCAATTACCTGCATCCGTTTCAGAAGGTGTTACTTATCACCATTTACCAGTTACGTATGGAATTTCATGTAGTGTGTTAAGTAGTGTTTTTTATTTGTTAGGGAAAATAGATTATGAGATGTCTAATAAAGATAACATTTTTGGGCAATTGCCTATGAACCAAAAGCTGAATCCAGCCAAAGGAGCTAACATTTTTGGTGAGATTTTTATTGAGAAAGAAGAATTAACATTAGATTACATTTTTAGAAACAATTTAACTTGCAGTTTGAAAGAAGAGGAGAAGGCTTTCCTAAACATGGTAGAGGAAAGGAGAATGAGCATGCATGAAAAGGCAGGGAAATATAAAGTGAGTGAGAGAATTTGGGATATTGAAATGGGAAAGGAATTGAGGAATGGGGCTAGTCCAACTTTGGCTTTAGATGCACCACAGAAGGGTAAACTATGCATTACCAGAAGGAAATCCCAATATGATACATATTTTGTTGGGACTAGTGAGTGTCATGATACATACTTCATTGCAACAGGATGGGGTTTTAAAGGTGGAGAAGATCCAGTTTTCCCAGGAGTATATTATGTTTGTGGAAACAAGGCTTATTACAAGCTGCCTGACCATTGGTATGGCACGTGTTATGTGGGCCTGGTCTTTCCAAAGATTTTCCATATAGATAGTAAATTAATATGTTCTACATCTTCTATTCTAACACGTTTTAAGAGAGAAACTTGGTCAGAAATAGTTGGTGATATATTTGGAGCTTTAATTCCAGCAGTGGGAATTTCATTGAATGCATATGGTATTCGGAAACTGTCAACAGTGGTGGATCGCTTATCGACAAGTACCGCTGGAGGGTTTCTTTTGGTAAATACGGAGATGATTGCCGTACGTGCCATGTCTATGCAAAATCGACTTGCCCTTGATATTCTATTGGCCAAGGAGGGTGGAGTCTGTGGAATGCTGAAAGTTCAACATTGTTGCACTTACATTCCTGACGAAAGCAAAGACCTAAAGGTCTATATCAAAAATATTACCGATTTGCATGAAGAATTAGTACCACTGGAAGCTGAAAGTATCTGGACTAAATTAGCTAATAAGATAGTTGCTGTTAAGAGTTTTATTGCTAAGATAGTTAGTACCTTTATTGGTAAAATTTTATTTCCTTTGACATGCGTAATTGTTGCTTTATTGATACTAAGATTTGGGTGTTTGTGTTGTAAAAACAGGGGAGGGAAAAAGAGAATAATTAGAGGAAATACTGATAAGAAACAAAAAAGGTCAAAAAGAGATCCGCAAGAAATAGAGTTAGAAGAATTGAGGGAGAGTGTTTATTTTGAGTCAAAGAGGGATGATGTGAGGGAGTCTCGTGTTTAATGTTGTGTTATAAAAGACATTTCCAATTTCTCCTAAAAATGGGACTACATTTTTTTTCTCGGGTTGGTTTTTGTGGTGATAAGATATCACCAAAGGGGGGATTGCTGGAGCAGAGTTTTCTGTTGAAAATTTAACGTGTTTTGAGCTCCAGTTTTGTTTATATGTTATGATTAAAATTAATAATTTGAAAACACTAATTAATAGTTTGTTTTGTTAAAGTCTGAACTAATCAATATTACTAATGAGAGGAAATAACTACACGTGGGATGCAGATATGTTGCTTAATAATAATGTGCGGTTTTACTAAATGAGTGTTGTAAAAGTGCTATTTGTTTCATGTTTATGCTTTTAAAATAACGTGTACTAATGCTTTATTGCGTTGCAGAAGGCTAGATTATTACATACACATAAGGCTATTAGTGGGGATTAACACTGTTTAATCATTATGCTGAGGTAACGTTGTTTTGTGTTTCTTTTCATTAAGATGGTCCGTTTTGGCCTAAAACAAGATGGCTGCCTTTTACAGCCTGCACTCGAATGATTGAATTTTGACGAGAGGCCTTGCTGAACATGGTCGAGAGTCACCTGACCACAGCTTCTGCCTGGGTAGAAAGTTTTCCGTGAGGACAGTAGCACTGGGAACGATTCCAGCTGTCCTTGGACAAGGATAAAGCCACAATGAACAATGACCAGTCTGCGGTGGCTCTGCTAAGATATCAAGGAAGAACATTTGCGAAAGTAACATTTGCAAACTCGAGTTTCCTTCTTCTGTCTTTTTTTATTTTTGTGATTTTTCCTGAGCGGAGGTTTTCTAAATGTAACTGAGTGACATCCTTTCCTGCTCGCTCTGCTCAGCGGCTCAACGGATATTCAACATTTGTTTGTAACTTTTTGTTTGCTATTTTTCCTATAAAATGCTAGACTAGAGAGGGTCTGGGTTCGTTCATTCTTTCCTTGTGGTCATCGCGTTTGGACGTTTCCTATGCTGAGGACGGCGGCTCGAGAGACTTTACCGAGAGACCTGTCCTGACCCTTTTAGCTAGAATAGGTAACTATGAGAATAATGATTTTGCTAATGATTGACTTTTCATTTGAATTAATTTAGATAAACAAGCATTTGTTTGAATTCCAGTGTCGGGTGTTCATTTCTTGTCAATCTATTGAGTTTTGAAATGTATTTCCTATGTTTAAAATCATGACTCAGGGCAATATCATTAAGGTCGCATTGACCTCATTGTAGATGCAGATTGGTTTAGGTTTTCTCTCCTATATTCAGTGTGGATAGAGTAATAGCGTGAATTTAGTGTGATGGGCCCTAGCGTATGATGTATGTATGTGCGTGTGACTGTAGATTTACTCTGTCCGTGGAAGCAGGGAGATTTTATATGCGCCGATCTGCAGCATCGGTCTTTGATCACCACGCCATCTCCCACTCTCAGCTGCGGTTCCCGGGCCCTTCGGCACTCACTGGACTTGAGATTGGTTGTTTCTCTCCTCGCTTTGATGGTGGCGTCATCCCGCTCAGCGGGTGTCCACAGCGGATCTAACGGAATACTGTCCCGTGGGGCTCTCTTGAATAGAAGGTGAGCTGGAGGGCACTTGGTGGTGCTGTGTGGAGTCTGGCGGTACGCACCTAGGAACTGATCAAGAGCTGCTTCCGGGTCTACTCCATTCTCCACGGCGATGCGCAACGCTCGGTTGATTGTTCTCATTAATCGTTCCACCTCTCCGTTTGCTTGGGGCCATGGGGAGTAATCTTCCTGTGACGTATCGCAAGACACCCAAGATATTCCTGGAATTCTCGCCCCTGAAAGGGGGGTCCGTTGTCTGCCTGACCTCTTCAGGCAGCCCCATCATTGCGAACACTCGGTCCAGGACCCTCTTCACATGAGGGAACGCTGTCGACGCCACCACTTCCGCAACAGGGAACTTCGAGAACGAGTCGACCATGACCAGCATGTGACGACCGTCTGAAAAACACCCGAAATCCACGCTGAGATGCGTCCACGGAGTCTTGCTCGGTTCCTCGGTGATTACGGGGGCTGGCACAGGGTCCCCTCCCGTGATTGTACAGGCGTGGCATTGTCGGACCATTTCCTCTACTCCATTGCCGGGAACCCTACTTTGTCGCGCAGCCTAGCCTTGGTCTTAGCCATCCCCTGAAGGCCCACATGCGCCAGCGCCAGGATTCTCCTCTGTAGGCTTTCTGGGACCACTATGAGGTGTCCCCTCAGGATGACTCCTTCTTCCCCCACACTGAGTTCGCTCCGTAGGTGCCACAACTGTTGGCGAGCATGGCTGACTTCTTGTCGTAGCGCACAAGTTCCATCCATGAAATGGGCCCACCCATTACTGTCAAGCGCTTTACGGACGCGAGAGAGGGTGGGGTCCTCTCGAGTGGCTTGACCCATTTCCTCCAGCGTCATGGCCTTGGGACACGCCTCTTGCGACACCATGCTGACAAACGCTTCGGTGCTGCAGGTGTCATCCGATGAAGCTGGTAGCCCCGGCGACTCCGGGTGACGGGACAGATAGTCTGCTGGGTTGTGAGCCCTGGGACGGTAGATCACTTTGAAATTGTATGCTTGCAACTGCACTGCCCATCGCTCGATCCTCGGTGGCGCCAGCCTCGACAATCCATCAAACAGTGGGAGCAGCGGATTGTGGTCCGTCACAACATTAAATTCTTATCCACACAGGTACAAATGGAAATGTTGGCACGCCCATTTAATGGCCAGCGCTTCCCTTACGATCTGGGCGTACCTCGTCTCAGTGTCTGTGAGAGCTTTGCTGGCATATGCAACAGGCTTCCACACTTCGGGGCCATGTTCCTGCAGGAGGACCGCCCCTAGGCCCACCGGGCTGGCATCTACGACCAGTTCTGTTCGCCGTCGGGGGTGAAAGTACGCCATGACCATCTTGTCTAACAGCCCCGCTTTGAAATCTTGAAACGCCTTGTTGGCCGCTGGCGTCCATTCCCACTGGTGGTCGTGGCGCGTGAGGGAGCGTAACGGCTCGGACATGGCTGCAAGATTGGGGATGAACCACCCACAGTAGGTGGCCATCCCAAGGAAACTCCTTACTTCGGTGGGACTCTGGGGTGTGCTGGCCGCCCTGATCGCTTCAGCCTTCTTCGGGTCCACCAGGAGCCCTTCACGGGTGAACGTGTATCCAAAGAAGTCTAATCTGTCTTGGTAGAAGGAGCACTTGGCTTGGTGTAGAGTCAGTCCACATTCCGCCAGCCTCTTCAGCGTGGCCCGGAGGTGAGAGTGATGTTCCTCCAGTGTGGCCGAGAATACCAGAATGTCATCACTGAGGTTGATCACCTCTTGCAGCCCTGACAGTGTTTCATGAATTGCATTCTGGAAGACCTCTGCGACTGAAGACACCCCGAAGCTGAGCCTTTTGTATCTCCGGACGCCAACATGGGTTGAAAAGGTGGTAATGTACCGGCTCTCCAGGTCCAGTTCCAGCTGGTGGTAACCAGCGTTCAGGTCTAGCTTCGAGAACCATTTCGCCCCGTTGAGGTCCGCCACGATGTCGTCCATCGTGGGGGTGATGTGCCGTTCCCTCTTCACGGCTGTATTGGGCAGTCGCATGTCAACACAGAGTCTGATGAACCCTGGTTGTTTGGGCTTGGGCGCCACGACCAGCGGGGACACCCAGGGAGTGGGGCCTGAGACCTTCTCGATGATGTCAAGCTCTTCGAGCTTTCGCAGCTCCTCTTCTACTTTTGGGCGTAGATTGAAAGGCACCCTCCGATGTCTGAGGGCCACCGGTCATACTGACGGATCTATGTGGAGCTTGAACTTCTTGCCCTTGAGTTTCCCCAGGCCGGTGAAGAGTGCCGGGAACTCCCTCAGTATTGTCTCCGCATGTGAGTCGTGAACCTGGTTCGCAAAGAACACAAGCCCTAGGTCCTCTGCTGTGTGGCAGCTGAGAAGAGTCCCTTTCTTGCCTTCAGTGACGTGGAACTGGGTCTCGGTCGAGTAGCTTCCGCTCGCGATGGTGGCCTGAATGACGCCACAGAGGGGAAGAGGATCCGTGCCTCCATACGTGTATATTCGTGCCTTGGACGGCGTCAGGGGGGGTCGCGGTGACAGGCGGTCATACTGGTAAGAGTCCATCACATTGACAGACGCCCCTGTGTCAATGAGGGCATGTACTTCCGTGCCCGCTACTGAGACTGAGCACATGGGAGGCGGTCTTCTCCAGGAGCCTGTCCGGCTGACATACGACACCACGAACACATCGTCGTCTTCGTCTTCATATACCGGGTGTCGTGCCTGTGGCTGGTCTTCCGAGCTTGGTGGCGGGTCAGCCAGCGAGACTTGGCGAACCTGCGGTGGCCTGGACCTGGGTCTCGACGACGGCTGCCGGAACCGCCCTCCGCGGCACACTCTGGCGTAATGATTTAGCTTTCCACAGCGGGAGCACGTTTTCCCTTTTGCCCCACAGGCGGCCGTTGCCGGGTGATCTTCGCCACAGTACCCACACGACCCACCTGGTGGTGGTTTGGACGCCTGTCGCACCACAGCGGGACGTCTTTGGATGGCCTCCACCTTTTCTTCTTTGATGTGCGGGGTCCTAGGCACCCACCCTGTGGCAACCGGAGTGTGTAAGGCCGCTTCCATCTCTTCTGCCCGGGCGTCAGATAGTTCATGAGAGCGAGCCAGGACCAGGATCTCGTCAAGCGAGATCCCTGGCTGTCGGAGGATCAGTTTTCGCAGGAGCTTTGAGCGGCAGCCTAGGATGATCTGGTCCCGGATCTCCTCCCTCTGGTCTGTGAAGGGGCACGTGCTAGCCAGCTGGCGTAACCACGCATAAAACATGTTGAACTTGAATTTTTCGAAATCGGGATTAAGCTGGGGATCAAAGTGTCTGTTGAGCGCGGCGACAGCCGCATCGTAATCGTCATCATTTCCCGTGTTGGGGAGTGTCTCAAACAGGTTGTATATCTCCGCTCCCCCATAGTAGATGAGGAGTGACCGTTTCACTGTTCCATCCGTTTCACGTGTCCCTTTGAAATAATGATTCAGCCGTCCTACCCAGGCCTTCCATCTGGGCGATGCAGTGGCGGGATCTGATGCTTTGCTGAACGGAGGAAGTGGTGTGACGGCGGTGTGGGTGACCACTGGCGGTGGTGGGTGGGCACCGGCAGCTGGAGCTTGCCCTCCCCCTTGCTGGGCAGCCGCGCCTGCGGCAGGGGCGACGTTCATCGCGGCCACACGGAGCGCGTCAGTGCAGGAGCGCGGCTTGCGCGTCAGTGGGTAGCTCTGTGGCGTGCGCTCTGTCCTTTCACCTGGTCACGAGACGTCCACGTGGCGCAGTTCCGCAGGTGACGCCTGTTGCCGTCGACTGGCCCGCGCTGCTCTTTGAATGGAGGCACACACCATCCGTGTTCACCATGGGCCAAGTGCGCGTTTGCGCAGGGTGATTGTCCAGTGCTTGTTTCTGGATGTGGGTCTTTGGTTTTGCCAATGTTTATTGACCCTGGGGACGTTGCTGTCCTTGATAGCCTTTCTCCCCCTCTTGCTCTTTTCTTTTTTTTTTTTTTGTGTGCTTTTGATTGAGGCTCCAGTGCAGGCAGCAGAGGGGCAGCTATGCTGAGGCCCCCACAGCACACGGGCCGATGCAAGCTAGGGTCCAGCGCTGAGAGGAGCAGGAGCCAGGGCCTCACGCACCGAGCAGCAGCAGTAGCGCTCCACTTACCCACCACAGCGTGCCGAAGCGCCGCCAGCTGAACGCGCTCCCAGTGGTGAGGGAGACGCGCGGGCAGGCGCAGCGCGAACCGGCAGGAGAAGCGCCGTCACCTTCAGACGGGCCTGCCACGCGGACCGGGCGCCCTCAGTGGAGCGATGCGGGTGGGCTCCGCACTCGTCCCAGCGACGAGCAGGTAGGCGGTGGAGGGTCAGCATTGCGGGTGGGTTCCGCACTCTCCGGAACCAAATCCTGATGGAACTGGGGCACGCGTGAGGGTGCGACCGGCCTCGTCGCCAATGTAGCGCGGCATGGCCTGTGTCGCAGTTTCAGGGCAAGCACACAAAAGGACACAGAACACCGTATGCACGCTGGTGGCCGGAAGACCCCGAGCGGTCTTCCGCCTCATTTATTTATACCCTCGGGACGAGCCCGCCCCGAGGGGTGCGTGAATGCATGATGGGTGCAACATTGTTGGGGAGAGCCCGGGTGGCTCTCTACAGTGTAGAGAAAGTGATCAGAGAGGGAGAACATGTGGGGAGAGAAAGAGAAGAGGTGAATGGAAATACAGAAATTTCTCGAGGAAGCAAAGGGAGCTGGGCTGGTTTGAGAATTTTTCCTTCTAGGGCTGGTTTTAGTTTTTCGTTCTGGCCCTGGTGGCTCTGTAGTCATCCCAAGGCATTACACAGTCCTGTGTACCCTAGGCACAGGCTATCCCGCTCTTTCTCTCTTTCCCTCTCTGTCTCTTTCCCTCTCTTACACACACATGCACACACATACACGTGTTACCATCCTTGTGGGGACTATGTGTGAATACCTGCCTTGTGGGGACTAACCTTTCCCAATGTTTTTAAAATACACTAATAACAGAAACATTTTAAGAAAAAATTCATGAAACAGGATCCTGCTTCAAATTTGCAAATATATTGTTATTTAATCGTGCGCACAGCACCATACTTGTGGGGACTTGAACACGTGCTACCATCCTTGTGGGGACCTAGTCCGTAACACTATTGGTGAATGAATACAGCCGCAGGCACATGGCTAAAAGTGTATTTTATCAACAATATACACAAACAACATTATAATCTATTCATATATGAATTGCTGCATATATACTAGGGGTATACATTATGGACAGATTATGTTCATGTGCCAGAAAATATCATATCATGCTCAAAGAAAGACCCTTAAAGCTGTATTTAACCTATTTTTCAGTGCTTAACATCTTAGGAGATAAGGGAACTAACACATAAAGAAATTAACATATGGAACTAAGAAATATGGTCAAGTAGAACCCAGAGCTTGATTAGCTGCTTACATTTTTACCAAAATAGATGTTCAAGTCCCCACAGAGATAGTGGGTGAAGATCATTGTGTTTAAGTCTCCATAGAAATTGTGTGTACATTCAAAGATTAAATCCCATTATAGAGTGTGAAGCTAATGATGTTCAAGTCCACACAAAGGTTGTGTGTAATTATAGGAATGCTCAAGTCCCCACAGAGATGGTATGTTAATAAAGCGATGTTTAAGTCCCCACAAAGATAGTGTGTTATCATAGAGACGGTCAAGTCCCCACAGAGATGGTGTGTTATTATAGTGATGTTCAAGTCCCCACAAAGATAGTGTGTTATTACAGTGTAGTTTAAGTCCCCACAAAGATAGTGTGTTATTATAGCAATGTTTAAGTCCCCACAGAGATAGTGCATGAAGGTGATTGTGTTTAAGTCCTCATTAAAATAGGGCCCGATTCTCAAAGGTAAACTTAGACAAAAAGTCTAACTTTGCTACTTTTCAGTATTCACGAAGGTAAATTTAGACCAAAAGTCTAACTTTACTACTTTTCAACATTCACAAAGCCCAATACAAAGAATGTGAAGCTGATTATCTTCAAGTCAAAGCAAACACAAGGAGATGATGGACGGAGTGCTGAAACTTTTCAGTCACTCACCCCCAGTCACAGATCTGGGTTAAATCCATCATTGTTCTGCAGCTCACTTCGCCACCCCAGTTCAGACCCAGCTATATGCAAATCAGTCTTGACCCTGTGCCTCATGGGAACAGTCCAGCCCGAACTGCCAAGCCAGGTCTTCCCTTGATTGGAAACGAGCATCCTGGGACCGGTTTTGGGTTAACACCCCCTCATCAGCCAGGCTTGCTTGAATCCAATGGCAAAGTGAGCAAGGGACCCACGTCTAGGCATACTCTGCCAACTTAGGGTGAACAAAGCGAACACAAGGAGATCATGGACGGAGTGTTGAAGCTTTTCAATCACTCACCCCCAGTCACAGATCTGTATTGAATCCATCTTTAGCTCACTTCGCCACCCCAGTTCAGACCCAGCTATATGCAAATCAGTCTTGACCCTGTGCCTCATGGCACCCCCTGGTGCTTCAAGTTGAAACAGAGCTTGCGTTTAGTTACAGGAATGCTCGAGTCCCTACAGAGATGGTATGTTTTTATAGTAATGTTCAAGTCCCCACAAAGATAGTGTGTTATTATAGCGATGTTTAAGTCTCCACAGAGATAGTGCATGGAGATGATTATGTTTAAGCCCTCATTAAAATCGGGCCCGGTTCACAAAGCTAAACTTAGACAAAAAATCTTACTTTTCTACTTTTCAGTTTCACAAATGTAAGCTTAGACCAAAAGTCTAACTTTACTACTTTTCAGTATTCACAAAGCCCCATACAGAGAATGCGAAGCTGATGATGCTCAAGCCAAAACAGAGCTTGCGCATATTTACAGGAATGCTCAAGTCCCCACAGAGATGGTGTGTGACTACAGTATTACCATTGTCGCCAAAGAGAATGACTGTGATTATAGACATGCCCAGGTCCCCACAGAGATAGTGTGTGATTATAGACATGCCCAGGTCCCCACAGAGATAGTGTGTGATTATAGAGATGTCAAGGTCCCCACAGAGATAGTGTGTGATTATAGACATGCCCAGCCCCCCCGAGATAGTGTGTAATTTTAGAGATGTCGAGGTCCCCACGGAGATAGTGTGTGATTATAGACATGCACAGGTCCCCACAGAGATAATATGTGATTATACAGATGTTGAGGTCCCTACAGAGATGGTGTGTGACTATAATATTGCCACGGGTGCCAACGAGAATGTGTGAGATCATAGACATCCCTAGGTCCCCTCAAATACCTACACCCAACTAAACCCCAAAAATTCACTTGCCACCCAAAAACCCATACCCACCATAAAAAATACCTTGTGACCCAAATACCCATACAAACACTAAACCTTAAATGATTCATTACCACCTAAAACCCCATACCAGCCCTAACCCCTAAATGTTCCCTTAGCACCAACAACCCATGCCCATCCTAAATCCTAAAAAAATCCCTTTCCACCCAAATAACCACACCCACCCTAAACCTTTAAAACCCTTGTGACCCAAAAACCCATACACACTGTAAAATCTACAATATCCCTTGCCACCAAAAATCTCACACCCACCCTAAACCCTAAAAAATTCCTTGCCACCCAAAAAACCCCCTACCCACCCTTAAAAAACTCTTACGACCCAAAAACCTACACCCACCCTAAACTCTAAAAATTCACTTTCCTCCCAAATACTCATGCACTCCCTGAAAAATCCCTTGCCACCTAAAAAGCCATACAAACACTGCACCTAAACGATTCATCACCAACCAAAAACCCATACCCGGCCTAAACCCTAAAATATTCCTTACCACCCAAAAATCAAAACCCACTTGAGACCATAACATTTTCCTTGCCCTCAAAAACCCACACCCACCCTAAACCTTAACCCCTTCCCTGCGGGGGTAATACCCCCACGGTGCGGGGGGCCGCGGCGCCGCTGTGCTCGTGACGAGCTCAGCTCATCATGACTCACAGTGGAGCTGTGCTCATGACGAGCTGAGCTTGTCACGACCCCGCCCACTGATTAATTCTCCCGCACAGGCGGGGAATTAATCACGCGTGGGCGGGCCGCGGCCGTTATGATGAGCTCAGCTCGTCATGAGCACAGCTCGACTGTGACTCATGACGAGCTGAGCTCGTCATGATCACGGAAGGGGTTAAAATTTCCCTTGCCACCCAAAAAACCATTACAACCCTAAACCCTAAAAAAATCCCTTCTCAATCAGAAACCCATAACCACCGTAGAAATAAAAATTCCCTTGCCACCCAAAACCCCATATCCACCCTAAGCCATAAACATTCTCTTCCCACCCAAAAAACAAAACTCACGCTAAACCCTAAAAATTCCTTGCGACCCTACCCCCAAAAATCCCTTACCACCCAAAAAACCCATACCTACCCTAAACCCATAAAAAATATATTGGCCACCCAAAAAACTATACCCAAAAAACTGAAAAAGTACCTTACCACCCAAAAACACACATCCACTCTAATCCCTAAAAAGTCCTTTGTCATCCAAAAACCCATACCCACCCAAAACCATAGATGTCCGTTCCCCCAAAAATCCACACCCACTCTAAGCCTTAAAAATTCCTTTGCCACTTAAAAACCCACACCCAACCCAAATGCTGGGAAATCCCTTACCACTCAAAAACCTACGCACACCCTAAAAATTCACTTGCCTCCCAAAAACCCATACCCACCTTGAAAAACCCCTTGCCACCCAAAAACCCATACAAAAACTACACCAAAACGATTCATTACCTCAAAAAATGCCATACCGAGCCTAAACCCTAAGAAATCCCTTACCACCCAAAAATCCATATCCACCCTAAACCATAAAAATTCCCTTATCAACCAAAAACCCATACCCACCCAAAACCATAACATTTCCCTTGCCCCAAAAATCCATACCCACCCTAAACCCTAAAAAATCCCTTACCAACCAATAAACCCATACCCACTCTAAACCTTAAAAAAACCCTTGCCACCTAAAGACCAATACCCACCCTAAGCCCTAAACATTCCCTTACCACCCAAAAAAAAGATACCCCTGCTACACATATAAAAATCTTTGCGACCCTAACCCCAAAAATTCCCTTACCACCCGGAACCTCTACCGTTAAAAAATCCCTCAACTCCCAAGAACTCAAACCCACCCTAACCCCATAAAAATCCACTGGCCACCCAAAAAAACATACCCAACCTAAACCCGAAAAGCACCTTACCACTCAAAAACACACATCCACTCTAATCCCTAAAAATTCCCTTATCATCCAAAAACCCATACCCACCCAAAACCATGAAGTTCCCTTGCCCCCAAAAATCCACACCCACTCTAAATATTAAAAATTCCTTTGCCACACACATCCTAAATGCTGTAATTTCCCTTGCCACCCAAAAACCTATACCCACACTAAACCCTAAAAATTCCCTTGCACCTAAAAACCCATACCCAACCTAAACCCTAAAATTTCCCTTGCTACCCAAACATCCATACTTACCCTAAAGCCTACAAAATACCTTACCACCCAAATACCCACACCCACCATAAGGATAATGGACGTTATTATAGCGATAGTGTGTGATTATAGTAATGTCCATGCCATCACAGAGATGGTTTGTGTTTAAACATGTGATGAAGTAACTTAGAGATACCGTTTTTATGATAGTCATATTCATGTCCCAGTTGAGATACTATTAGGTTAGTCATACTGATACCCCCACAGACATAGTGTGTAATTATAGTGATGCCTAGGTTCCTATAGAAATACTGTTTGATCATAGTGAGGCCCAGGTCACCACTGCCATAGTGTGTGATTACAATTATATTCAAGTCCATGTAGAGTTAATGTGTTAATGAGGAATGTATGACGTTACAATGCATGCCTTTACAATGCAGTTTTTACAACGCAACATCCATTACAATGTATTATTTTACATTGCATGCCATTACATTGCATTTTTGGAAACTACATTTACAACGCATTCCATTACATCGCATTATACCATTACAACGCATACCATTACATTGCTTTTAAGGTTCTTGTTGGATAGTGTAGGGGTAACAATTACTATTCTAACTCCAGTAAGTGCCACAGTAGGGTAAGTGTTGGATAGTGTAGGGGTAAAAATTACTATTCTAACTCCAGTGAGTGCAATAGTAGGGTATGTGTTGGATAGTGTAGGGGTAAAAATGACTATTTGATCTCCAGTGAGTGCAACAGTAGGGTAAGTGTTGGATAGTGTAAGGGTACTATCCGTTGTAATAGTATGCTTTGTAATGACATGCGATGTAATGCCTGCGTTGTAGTGACATGCGTTGTAATAACAAGCGTTGTAGTGACATGCGATGTAATGGCTGCGTTGTAATGACATGCGATGTAAAGGATGTTGCATTGTAATGACTGCATTGTAAAGGTAGTGCGATGTAATGACTGCGTTGTAAAGGTTGTTTCCGGTTAATGCGTGTTAGATTTCAGTCCCTCTTGAGATACTGTGTTAGGTTAGTCTTTCCCAAGTACACACAGAAGTACTGTGTAATTAAACTTGTGCTCCAGTCCTTGTAGAGATAGGGTGTTATTGATAGTCCTAGTTAAGATAGTGTGTTAGATTAAACATGTTTAAGTCCCTCTTGAGACACTGCATTAGGTAAGTCACTCTCAAGTCCCCACAGAGATAGTGTGTGATTATAGCGATGCCCAGATCCCCATAGAGCTAGCGTATGTGTGTATTGATACAGTGCGCACCACAGAAATAGAGTGGGATTAAACTTCTGCTCAAGTCCCTGTAGAGATCGTGTTTTAAGGATAGTCATAGTTAAGTCCCTGTTGAGATAGTGTGTTGGGTTAGTCATTCACGAGTCCCCACAGAGATATGTGTAATTATAGTGAGGCCCAGGTGCCCATATAGTGTGGCTATAGTGATGCCCAGGTCACCACAGAGATGGTGCGTGTTTAAACTTGTGTTGAAGTCCCCATAGTACTAGTGTGTTATTGATAGCTTATTTAAATCCCTGCTGAGGTAGTGTGTTAGGTTAGGTCCCTACAGAGATAGTGTGTGATTAAAATTGTGCTCCCTTCCCTATAGACAGTGTATAAATGATAGTCCTAGTTAATTCCCTGAGTGTTTTAATGCAGGAGTGCTTAGAGGAGAAAAGAAATGTATATGAGAAGGCTGTGGTTGAGTAAGATGTAATAGGGCGTGTATTGAGTAAGACTGTGCAGAGAGCGTAGGCAATGTATAATGAGTTGTTGAAGTTGAAAAGTGGATGGATCTGTTAGTGAGAGGAGAGAGGTCACTAGAGAGGGCAAAGAGGAAGGGGACACAGTAGAATGGAGTAGGGAAGGTGGAAGAGGGGCAGAACAGCTAGAGGGGTAAGGAGGGATGGGTTAGATTAGAATTATTAAGATTAGATGCAGTGTTTCTGCATTTGTTTATATAGACAACTTTGTGTTTGAGCACCAGTTCGAATGCCTCTAGATGGGGTAGCTGATGTTCTTCGTAGAGACTGGCCACAGCTCACCTTTGCACTGATAGCTCCACAGCAAACACCAATTTGATGCCTACTTTCCCCGTTTCTCACTAAAAATTATTCCTTACACCTCAAGTTGTCAGTGCACAGCTGAGAGATGAGCTTTACAAAGGCAGCCGACAGAAAGTATTTAAATACACATTTCTTTGTGGCCTGGTCATAGGGAGACTGCTGCATGATGTGGATGAAGATAGCATTTTCTACCCCTCTTTGCCTCAGCACAGTGTGCTTGGGTCCAGCTGACTTATGCTAAGAGCATGATGCAGTTCTAAACAAATATAAAATACGTAAGAGTCTATGGGGTACAGATGTGGTAAAGTTGCAACTAAACGAATAATTCTGCTTCCAGAACCCACTGAGTGCCTAAGTATCTATTGGTTCACAAAGGCACTTTATGGTCGAGAGGTAACCAAGAGTCTATGATTTCTACCAAGAAGTTGCATAGATGCAACCCACATAGAGAAGCAACTTCCTAAACTACCAGTTAAACTGGGTGCCCAGTAAGTTCTGTAGGACAGGTCCTAATAACTTTTCTAATAAGAATTGGGATCAAAAAATCAACTGTAACATTAAGTCCCCTATGGTTACATGGGGACAACATGTTAAAATAAATGTTTCATTATACAAACAACTCTAATCTAGAACATTCGTGTAAATGTTTGGACTGAAGTACATTCACTGCAACTCCCAGTATCAGTATAAACTGATGATATTTTATATCTTTATGGACGTTCTCTCTCTCTCACTCTCTCTCTCTCTCTCTCTCACACACACTCATTTAAAAAGCCACTATTGGGTCAATTACAAGTCAAGTCAAATTTTATCCCCAGGTGTAGATACCACCCCGTCTATTACAAATTTTAACTCAGAATAGAGTGGTATAATGGAGAAATAACTAGGCAGAAATGGTAGATCTGGTCGAGTATTTCTACATATCATTCTTAAAATTCCAATCTGCCTTTTGGGTGTTTATCAATGTTAGATGGCAGGTCTCTTCCCCGTAAAATATCAACCCCCCAAATCTCCTCATTTGAATCTCCTTACATATTTTGCACGCCACTCTGGGTATTCTCTCCCTGCTTGAGCCCTTCCTCTCCCTACTTGCTCCAATCTTTCTATTACCTTTGCGCTCTTATCCAGTTCCATACACTTCAGATGTTTTCACACTCGTCATATGGCACTCCCCAACATCCCATGTTCTCTACTTTCATGTCTCTATGAGGTCACTGTCTTATATGTTCACGTTCCTCGTCCGCTCATTTTTTTCCTTCCACAAATCTGTCTATTTTTATTGCGGATTGTGGAAGCTGCGCTCAGCTTAAGAAAGGGCAATACAGTAACTATAAGCATTTGTCTTGTGCTGGGCACTACGAGACACTGAACCTTTTCCCCCTGCCAAAGTCATGAAAAAGCTGCAGTTTGGAAAAAAAAAAAGGAAAGTGCATCTTAAAATAACCAATTGCCTTTGAAATCGAACACTTTGCTTAACTGTGGCTATTATAAAATTGCTGGGGGGTCGAATCTGTGTTGGAGACAGCCTTGATTGAGCTCCTGAGCACGGTTCTTGTTGCCATCAGGGTCTCAAGTCAATGTCATCCTATGCCGCCTCCCAGGAAGGTTTGTTGTCAGGTGCAAGCCCCATCCCCCAATCTGGAAAGGTGGTAGACTTCTAGGCTTAAGAGCACACGGGTCTCTTGCGATGCTAATGGCCTTTTTGTTATGCGCAAAAGTGCATTTGCATCACTTGCCTGTCCCGCTGAAGTGCTGACTTGAAACTTGAATTACCAAGGAAGGCTGGACTTCAGCTATTAACTCCACAGATGTCTGGAAGAAGGCGCATTTTTCTTTGTCATGAATTTGTTGTGTTTTATATGGTGGGCAATGCATGCTTACATTACAAGTACTATTCTACTGTAAATACAGACTTATTTTTCACGAGGACTCGCAGGTTTCATAAGGATTCCTGAACATGGCACATTTCTCTTTTAAAATTGTCTTCAATTCAAATGTGCTCCCTTAAGAGACACAACTCTGATAAATAAATGATGTACTGTAAGTTTATCCTGTTTCCTAATTGAAAGAGATGCTTCTCAGTGCCCAATAGTGTGAATACGGGTGCATCCAACATTGAAGACAAGATTTAAAACATATATGTGATGTTCAGAGTAATAAATTGGTGTTCTGGTACACACATGCACAACAAACATACTATTTCCTTGTAAATAACATTTTGATTATCATTTGCCAAACATGCACTCTACTTTCATTTTCCACGGTGGAATCCTATTTATATCAGTGTATGCTTAAATGGCAAAAATTATGGAAACAATGCCATAGATTTTTCTTCAAAATTTCACTTTAGATGCGGAGTTTACACATATTTTGTCCCAGATGTAGAAAAGTTTGCTCTGGATTTGCATCGGAAAAGTGACACACACCTGCGCAAAATGATTTTTTGGGGGATTTACTTTGCAGCACAATACAAGCAGCGCAAGGTGCTGCTTTGTATTACTCTGCATCAAAGGGGTGTTTCATGGGTGGTACGTGGGCATTTCCATGCAACCACCCAGTTTTTGATGCACAATCCTACCTACAAACAATAATAGGGTTTTGCATAAAAAAAGAGCGCATTTTGAAGCAGGTGTTAAAAAGTATTTTATTTCTCCTGACTTCCCACTTTTCATATGTGCTGCACTGCACTGTACTGTCAAAGGTGACTATCAAGACACAGCAAGAGTGCAACCTGCTAGGAATTGAGGGACTCATTCTGTCAATAAAACCTAGCCCTAAACCTAAACCTTTTATTTGGACTATTCACCTTGTTAGTACTGTTTGTAAACAGAATTTGGAGAGCTTCCATGCCATAGTTAGTTGAGAGTCCTCGGGCAACACCTTCAGATGTGACATAATGATCACAAAGCAGGCCGAATCCAAAGCCATCAAATGGCAAAAAAGAAAGATGCCAGGAATGAACAGATTGCCTATGATGGAATTGGCATGCGGCCTGGCACTATTTTGGTCACCAAAAGCATTGGTTTGACCCTGAACAGAGGAAATATTGAGGAGTCAGGGCAGAGGGGGAGTTCTCAAGGTGCTATTGTATTTGTAGGTTTGGTTTGCCATGTACATGAACTTTGAGGAATTCTGGAATTCTCAAGGCCTAGTCTGGATGTAGGTGAGGGTATGTGTTTCAACACAAAAATCAATAAAAATAGTTAATCAATAGTTCTTTATCCTGCCTTTCCTCTTTAATCTTAGCTGTCTATTGCAGCTACTATAGCTCTCAAGCTGAGCAGCACCCAGTATGTCTTTGTGCATTTAATTGTTTTGTACATCATAATATTTGTATTCTTGTCTTGCATATTACTAAAACACCACAAGTGTTTCAATTAAAGGAAAACATCAGGGCTGGAAAATCTGCTCAAGTTTGACGTGGGACAGCTTCAGTGCAATCCGTGCTGTTCGCTATTTGCTTTCTTATGTGTTCCTCTTTTAGCTGTTCCTGCTCACCATCCGTTTCCTCTGTCTGCCCATCCTTCCCCGACAGTTCCAGTGTCTTATCCTTTCAGAGTTCCCTAGATTTCAATCTGCACAGTCCTCTCTCCTGGGCAGATCATGTTTTTACTATGTGCATGTTTACCTCATTTCTAGGACTTCACTAATGTTATTGATCTTCCCATTCTCTCTTTCTCCTGTCTCTTCATGTATTTCTTTGTTTACGGTTCTTTTTGTTGCTTTCGTTTAGTTTCCTGTTCTCTACTTGCATTTATTTGCATGTCACCGATTTTTCCCCCAAAACTTTTGTTTAGTTACAAAACAAGCTTTACAAAATGAAAGAAAGCCTTTGTAATGTGGTTGCTAATCCTGTGCTCTATTTTGAAACAATCACTGAAGGTTCGCTTTAAAACATGAAAAAAGAATGAAAATACCTCCCATTGCTGAGTCTGATTAAGTGTCTCAAAAGTATCCCTTAGGCAGTTAGCACATACTAACCCAGCTGCATCCTAGACAATCTTTAACAATGCAATTAATTAACAGAAAAAGTGTGTGCTTATGCACACGGAATTTTGTAAAGCACTTGCAAATGCTATATTTCAATGTTCTGTCTGTGATAACAATTGATCTGAACTCGAGGCTGACGTCACTGACTATCTCTCTTCCGTGCGCCTCGGCCTGCACTTGCTTCTGTCAGGGATGAAAGGCATTCACATTCAATGCTGCTTTCCTGTAGGCTTGCTTTCAAGGTGCATTCCTTGCAGGACAGCCCATCCCCCACTCTAGGAGTTTTCATGAGCTTTAGGTGTGTCAGCCACAGGTCTCTTGTTATGCTGATTGACCTTTTCTGATGCGTGATCGCGCATTTACATTCTGTGAGAGGCCATCCGGAGGCAGAGGCCCTGCTCTTGGTTTCCTTTCTGTTAATGGCGCTAATGAATAGTTTGGGGCTTCTTGTACAATATTGTTTTTTATACATACTTTTTTGTTAGCTTTTAAATAGGATGAAGAAAATATATTGCAGGATGAAATGTAATGTTGGAATTTAATATGTCTCCTTTGCCATAGCATGGTTTAAATTCCTGGCTTTCCCTATTTAGAAAAGCATCTGCGTGTATGCAGCTTGTAGACTTTTTGTCCGTGACAATATTCTTCATGCTATTTAAGTTTTGTATAAAGCTAATGTAGGAGAGTAGGGTCTGCTATCCTATGGTCACCCCAAATTTTTGCTTTTTGCTTCACTGGTTTTTGACATATTGAGGCTGTGGGCCCGCCAATCAGACCCCCAGCCTGCTGTTCTCTCTACTAAATTTACACTATGCACCCTAGGTGCATAACCAATTGGAAGTGGATCACCCTGTGAGCCCCTGTACCAGTGTACACTAGGTACCCAGGGCATTGGTGTATCTAAGGCCTGCCAGGGGCTGAAGCATGTATTATGCCACCCCAGGCTTGGCCTAACAAATTTGACACAACTGGCTGATCACTCAGCTGGGGTAAGTTGGTGTAACCACCTCTTACTTAGGTGTAGTATACCTATACCTAACCTTAAATGGGACACATGTTAACCTATAAGTCACTCCTATGGCAGGTCTTAACAATCCTGAAGGCAGAGTGCTTGGTTCCATGTGAGATGGTGCTCTGGCATGAGCTGAGCCTGTCTGCAGTGGTCGGAACAACTTCCTTCTACTGTTTCCAGATATCGTCATACCATATACTCTTAAGTGCATTATGAACCTCGCGGTTAAATGCTAACTTTGGTTTGGCTTTATCAAAACATGTCGAGTAAGGTGTCATACGAATTGGAATACTAACCCCTCGCCAATTATGGCGACGGGGTTAGCATTCCACCCTTCTAGAGGGACACGACATGTACAGTACCTGAAACCCGGGTAAAATCAGACATAGCCTCAGCTCCACAAAATGGATGCTGCCACCACAGACACAAGTCTGCCCTCCTGCTGCTGGGAGTCCTTCCAGCTTGGGAGGTGTGGACAAAGGGTTTCCTGCCAGGGGAGGTGCGTGCACCACCCCAGACAGGATTTTGTGTATTGGTCAGGTAGGGCTTGATAGAAACCCGACAGGCCTGAGGCTCACAAGGAGCCTCGGTGCATATGCCAGTTCAATCCGGTCCTGGGGCACACCAGTCCCGGGCCTGGGGCGAGCTGGACAAAGGATTGGGGGTGTAACCACCCCCCTTCCTGGTCCCACCCTTAGGGAGGAACCTAGCAGGTAGTCCGGCCCCTAGAATCCGCTTGAAGGTAGGAGCTGTGTCCTAAGACTTCAGACATCCTGGAATCAACTTAACTACAAGAAGAAGACGGGAACTTCGACGCTCTGCCACACAGAGGACTGAAGCCAATCTCCCCTGTGGTCAGGGAGTGACCACCTTGCTAACGCAAGCACCATCCAGCGAATCAACGTCTGCTTTGCCGCCGCCTCCCGCCGGAGCCCGAGCCCAGAGACTGACAAGACCTGGACCTCCAGACCTCTCACCACCCGATCCACAGTCCCTGAAAAGAGGAGACCCGTGGAGGCACCGAGACACGTGGAGCCAGCCATCTTGAAAAGACCATGACAAGCTGCAAGCGCAACAACCGAGGCTCCCTCCAAGTTGTGCTTTGGGATCTGAGAAGCCCAACCCCCGAGCAGCATCTGCACCAAAGGTGAGCCCTCCAGCATCTCCACGATCTGTGTGGGGCCCTTCTGCATTTTGCCACTCTACGCGCCTAACCGGTTGCTGGCCCGCTGGCTAGTGGCCATCTTGGCGACGAACTTCAAGAACTACACCACTGGTCTGGTTGCTCCAGACTGGCCCTTGCTCCCCTCCAAAGGAGCAGTCCCTCTGACCTTGCTGGTCAGAACCATCAGCTTATTTTATTTCCCACAACAATTGCTTTTGCCAAGGCTTGTTTGCTTCGATCAAGTCGCCGACACCGCCGACAGCGAGAGCCTGCGTGGGACAGCTCGTGAACCGACTCCTGGACGTCGTCAACCTTCAGGGACCACGTGGCTGCAGAGACAAGCTACACCTTCCTTCCTGTTTGCACCCGACATCGCCTGGTATCCACCTGGTGCCTCGCTGGTCACTGGCTAGTGACTGTGAACACTGTCCCCTCTGCTTACAGGTCTTCTACAACTCCGATCCACCCTTGGATCCACCGCATCTCTTCCGGACCGAACGCCTGCAGCATCTTTGTCCACAGGCTCCATTGAACAGATAGAAGAAACCCGACGCACTTCGAGACCTATGCACCCGCTTCCTGTGGGTGAGGTAAAGCTGGCACTCCGGTGCCCAAGTGTAGAGTATCATCTCTAGTGTCTGTGTTTCGAATCTTAAGTTCATAGTCCATCCGGAAGGTCCTCTTTGCAGTAACTTTGTAACTTTTACGCACCCATTGAAAACCTATGGGAGCTCGCGTGTGACTATTTGCTCTGCACACGCAACCCGTGGACCTCCTGGTCACTAACTGAAGTTAGCTCCTTGTAGGCCCAGCGATTCTAGAGGCCCTAGGCCTTTTCCCTTTTCTGTTCGTGGTACTTATACCACTATTTTAGTATATGGTTTGAGCGGCCACCAGGGCCTATCCATATAAAGTGCAACTTCTGTGTATTCTAACGTATTCTTGTTTAACGATTTGTGCTCCTGTGCTCATAAAGAGTCTAGGGGTTACTTTGAGAAATAAATACATATATATTTTCAATATATATCTGTGTGGTGTCTTTTCATTGGTATAAAAGGGGGTTACATTTGGTAAAACAGCTGGCTTAACACGCTTCACGAGTTTAGCCTCAAAGACTGCTTAGCCTACGCTACCACTAGGGCAGCTAGTCCGAAAAGGTTGACTTACAACCACACCATAAGGGTTGCTTGGCATGGTACAAGGTGGTCACTAGAACTAGTGAACATCATATACCAGGCCAACTTCTCACATTGGTGAGCAGCGGTTGGATTTGAGCTTGCTGTGTTTTACCATTGTAATCTCTTGGTTACCAATTGAAAGATCACATAGGTACCTGTAGGTACATATAAAACAAGATTAGATATACTTAAGTTCTACTGAACTTAGTGTTGTAGAGCAAAGGGAGTAGCACACCCTGACTACAACTACTAGATAGGTTTAGTAGGTAAACCCAAGTGTAGGTAGATTGCAACACATCCACCCACACTTAAGAGCAATGGCTGGGGCAGAGGGGTCCAATGTACCCATCTCTGTTGAGAGTGACCCCCAGAGGGCACCATCCATCTTTGCTACCCTAAATCAAAATGAGCTCAGGCAGTTGGCAAATATCAGGGGCCTTAAACAGCCCAAGAATCCTACTTCTGCTGAACTCAGAGAGCTTTTACAGGCTGATGAAGATCAAAAAGCTCTCAGGAAAGCCTCCCAGTTAGGCCCCTTAGGGACAGGAACAGGAGGCCCCCCTTCTGAAGATGCTACTGAAGTACCCCTTTCCAATAGTCATCCCTTAGATGAGAATCATACTACAGAGGAGGAAAGTGATGGGGATACAGGAGGTAGTGAGGATGAAGGGAGAACTAGCCCAGTGCCAAGTGTTATACGTGGCCCAGCTAACGTAAGGCTACTGGGGACTGACAATGGGATCACCCCATTGGATCTCCCTAGTGGACTTAACCAGGGGCTTGGGAGGCAAAGGAATCACTCAGGTGAATCTAATGCTTCTCATGCCTCTAGAGGCTCTCAAGGTCACTCCAGGAGAAGGATGACCACCCCTCAGAGGAGGGAGCATGAGGCCAGAATGCAAGAAGCCCAGCTGAGTATCAGGAAGCAGGAGCTAGAAGTAGCTCTGATGGAAGAGAAACTGAGCAAGGCTAGGCAGCATAAAGAGAGTGGGTCTATACCCACTGGTGGCAGCATTGTCCCTAAGGACAAAGATAGGGTCTTTGATAATAGGAACCTGTCTAAGGTTGTGCCCCCCTACAAAAGTGGGGATGACATCCACAAATGGATGACTGCTCTTGAGAGAGCCTGCAAAGTACAGCAGGTTCCTGAAGACCAGTGGGCAGCAATCCTCTGGCTCTCTTTTGAAGGAAGAGGCAGAGATAGACTCCTCACTGTTAGAGAAGAGGATGTCAGAAATTACAGAGCCCTGAAGAGTGTCCTAGTTGATGGGTTAGGCTTAACCACTGAACAGTACAGGTTAATGTTCAGAGACACCCAGAAGACACAGACTCAGGACTGGTCTGAATAAATTGAATGTGCCACTAAGGCTTTGGAGGGTTGGTTGCTGGGAAGTAAGGTATCTGATTATACAGGATTGTAAAATTTGATGATGAGAGAACAGATTTTAAATAACTGTCAAAACCAGCAACTGCATCAACACTTGGTTGACTCTGATCTGACCTCTCCCCAAGAATTGGGAAAGAAGGCAGACAAATGGGTCAGAACCAGGGTTAAGCAAAAGAACCAGAACCAGGGCCAAGGGGGTGATCAGAAGAAAACAGACCAAAAGGGTGGAGATCAGAAATCTAAAGACCAGAAGTCTTCAACAGGGCCCCAAACTAGTACTAAAGAGGGTGGGTCCCAGCCTAAGGGGAAGAAGAAAGAAGGTCAAAAGAAACCCTGGTGCAATTCTTGCAAGAATACAACTCACTGGACTAGTGATTGTAAAAAGGGTGGAGCCCCCAACACTGTTGCCCCTAAGGCACCTGCTCCCAGTACTACTGTTAGCAGTGTTGGTCCCCAGACAAAGGGTGTAGTGGGAATCACTATGGGAACTGAAGGAGATTCTGACTTAGACAGAACCCTGACACAGGCAGTCCTGATCTGTGATGGGGACATAGATTTGTCCCTGACTGTGAGCCCAAGTAACCTGGGCAAGTACAGACAGACTCCTTTAATTAATGAAAAAGTGGCTCAAGCCTACAGGGACACATGTGCCAGTGTCACTATGGTGACACCAGGCTTTGTGGATCCTGGACAGTACATACCAGGTGAGAATTACCTGGTGACCAATGCCAGCAATGCCACTACTTCACATAGTGTGGCAGTTGTTAACTTCTCATGGGGAGGGGTAACTGGCCTCAAAAGGGTTGTGGTTAGTGCAGACCTCCCAGTAGAATGTTTGTTGGGCAATGACCTAGAGAGTTCTCTATGGTCTGAAGTGGAGTACAGGACACATGCAGAGATGTTAGGTATATCACCACATGTCCTTGCTGTGACCAGGTCATAGGCCAAAAAGTGCCTTACTGAACCTCAGGTCTTGGATCCTGGAACAATGGACCAAGCACCTACCAAGAAGAAGAACAGGAGGGTCAAGGCTGTGCCTTCCCCCCTGCCTCAGAGTGATGATCAACCTTCCCAGGAAGCTGATCTAGAGAACCCTGAAGGAACTGTCCCTGAAGAGCTTGAACCTGATCAGGTTGAGTTTCTGGGGACAGGGGGACCTTCAAGGGCTTACTTGAGGCAGGCTCAGTTATCCTGTCCCTCTCTTGAACCCCTCAGACAGCTGGCTGCTGCTGAGGCTGCTGGGAATGCTCAAGGTACCCATAAAGTGTATTGGGATGAGGGGCTCCTTTATTCAGAGGCTAGAGACCCCAAGCCTGGTGCAACCAGGAGGTTGGTTATACCTCTGCAATTTAGGGGCTTCCTTCTTACCTTGGCCCATGATATTCCTTTAGCAGGACACTTAGGCCAGAACAAGACTTGGGGCAGACTTGTCCCTCACTTTCACTGGCCTCATATGAATGAAGATACAAAGGAGTTTTGTCGCTCCTGTGTGACCTGCCAAGCCAGTGGCAAATCAGGTGGCACAACAAAGGCCCCCCTAATACCACTACCTGTGGTGGGGGTCCCCTTTGAAAGAGTGGGAATAGATATAGTGGGTCCCATGGATCCTCCCACTGCATCTGGGCACAGATTTATACTGGTGGTAGTGGATCATGCCACCAGGTATCCAGAGGCAATTCCCCTTAGGACCACTACAGCTCCTGTTGTGGCCAGGGCCCTGCTAGGAGTATTCTCCAGAGTGGGCTTTCCTAAGGAGGTAGTTTCTGACAGAGGTACCAACTTCATGTCAGGATACTTGACAGCTATGTGGAAGGAGTGTGGTGTCAACTACAAGTTCACCACCCCTTATCACCCACAATGCAATGGGCTTGTTGAGAGATTCAACAAGACCCTAAAGGGTATGATCAAAGGATTACCTGAAAAGCTCAGGCGAAGATGGGACATCCTTCTACCCTGCCTTCTGTTTGCTTACAGAGAGGTCCCACAAAAAGGGGTTGGCTACAGCCCCTTTGAATTGTTGTTTGGGCACCCTGTGAGAGGCCCACTGTGTTTAGTGAAGGAAGGATGGGAGTTACCTCTCAAAAAGACTAAACAAGACATAGTGGACTATGTACTTGGTCTCCGCTCCAGGATGGCTGAGTATATGGAGAAGGCATCCAAAAACCTTGAGGCAAGCCAGGCCTTACAGAAAGCTTGGCATGACCAAAAGGCTGTCTTGGTTGAGTTTCAGCCAGGACAGAAGGTATGGGTGTTGGAGCCAGTGGCCCCAGCAGCACTCCAAGACAAATGGTCTGGACCCCATACAATCCTGGAAAAGAAGGGAGAGGTCACCTACTTGGTGGACCTAGGAACTCCCAGGAGTCCCCATAGGGTACTCCATGTTAACAGGTTAAAAGCATATGTTGACAGGGCAGACATGGGCTTGCTCATGGCTACAGATGAGGGACAGGAGGAAGAGAGTGACCCTCTCCCAGACCTGTTGTCTCAGAACCCTGAAGATGGCTCAGTTGAAGGAGTGACCCTTGGAGGCAACCTCACTGCCCATCAGCAGACTGAATGTAGACAAGTTCTACAATCATTTCAACATCTGTTTTCCCTAATACCTAGCCAAACTGACTGGTGTACCCATGTGGTGGACACTGGTGACAGTCTGCCTGTAAAGAACAAGCTTTACAGACAACCTGACCACGTCAGGGACTGTATAAAGGCTGAGGTACACAAAATGCTGGAATTGGGTGTCATTGAACCCTCAGAGAGCCCCTGGGCTAGCCCAGTGGTTCTGGTCCCCAAACCTCACACCAAAGATGGCAAGAGAGAGATGAGGTTCTGTGTGGATTACAGAGGACTCAATGCTGTCACTAGGACAGATGCACATCCTATTCCAAGGGCAGATGAGCTCATAGATAAACTGGCTTCTGCTAAGTTTTTGAGCACATTTGACTTGACAGCTGGCTATTGGCAAATCAGATTAGCTGAGGAGTCTAAGGCCAAAACAGCATTCTCAACCCCAGGTGGGCACTACCAATTTGTGGTGATGCCCTTTGGTCTGAAGAATGCACCTGCCACCTTCCAAAGGCTGGTGAACCAAGTCCTTACTGGGTTGGATGACTTTTGTGCAGCATATCTTGATGACATTGCTGTCTTTAGCTCCACCTGGGAGGATCACCTGATCCACCTGAAGAAGGCTCTTGAGGCTCTGCAAAGGGCAGGCCTCACTATCAAGGCTACTAAGTGCCAGATAGGGCAGAGTAAGGTTGTGTATTTGGGCCACCTTGTAGGTGGAGGCCAAGTTCAAACACTGGAGAGTAAGATACAATCCATCAAGGACTGGTCCCCTCCAACCACCCAGACTCAGGTTCGAGCTTTCTTGGGCTTGACTGGGTACTACAGGAAGTTTGTTAAGAACTATGGGTCCATTGTGACTCCTCTTAATGATCTGACATCCAAGAAGATGCCCAAAAAGGTTCAGTGGACAGTAAGCTGTCAAAAGGCATTTGATGACCTGAAGGAGGCCATGTGCTCTGCACCTATCCTGAAAAGTCCTGACTACTCCAAAGAGTTTATTGTCCAAACAGATGCTTCTGAGTTGGGTGTGGGAGCTGTGCTGTCACAACTTAATGTAGATGGTCAAGACCAACCCATTGTTTTTATAAGCAGAAGGTTGACCCCCAGAGAGAAGAATTGGTCAGCTATTGAGAGGGAGGCCTTTGCTGTGGTGTGGGCCCTGAAGAAGCTGAGGCCATACTTGTTTGGCACTCACTTCAAGATTCAGACCGACCATAAGCCCCTCTTGTGGCTAAATCAGATGAAGGGTGAAAACCCCAAACTGCTTAGGTGGTCCATTTCCCTACAGGGGATGGACTTTACAGTGGAGCACCGGCCAGGTACTGACCATGGGAATGCAGATGGTCTCTCCAGGTACTTCCACTTAGGACATGAAGACGAGACTGGTCAAGGCTAGTTTAATGTCCCTGCGTTTGGGGGGGGTTGTGTAGGAGAGTAGGGTCTGCTATCCTATGTTCACCCCAAATTTTTGCTTTTTGCTTCACTGGTTTTTGACATATTGAGGCTGTGGGCCTGCCAATCAGACCCCCAGCCTGCTGTTCTCTCTACTAAATTTACACTATGCACCCTAGGTGCATAACCAATTGGAAGTGGATCACCCTGTGAGCCCCTGTACCAGTGTACACTAGGTACCCAGGGCATTGGTGTATCTAAGGCCTGCCAGGGGCTGAAGCATGTATTATGCCACCCCAGGCTTGGCCTAACAAATTTGACACAACTGGCTGATCACTCAGCTGGGGTAAGTTGGTGTAACCACCTCTTACTTAGGTGTAGTATACCTATACCTAACCTTAAATGTGACACATGTTAACCTATAAGTCACTCCTATGGCAGGCCTTAACAATCCTGAAGGCAGAGTGCTTGGTTCCATGTGAGATGGTGCTCTGGCATGAGCTGAGCCTGTCTGCAGTGGTCGGAACAACTTCCTTCTACTGTTTCCAGATATCGTCATACCATATACTCTTAAGTGCATTATGAACCTCGCGGTTAAATGCTAACTTTGGTTTGGCTTTATCAAAACATGTCGAGTAAGGTGTCATACGAATTGGAATACTAACCCCTCGCCAATTCTGGCGACGGGGTTAGAATTCCACCCTTCTAGAGGGACACGACATGTACAGTACCTGAAACCCGGGTAAAATCAGACATAGCCTCAGCTCCACAAAATGGATGCTGCCACCACAGACACAAGTCTGCCCTCCTGCTGCTGGGAGTCCTTCCAGCTTGGGAGGTGTGGACAAAGGGTTTCCTGCCAGGGGAGGTGCGTGCACCACCCCAGACAGGATTTTGTGTATTGGTCAGGTAGGGCTTGATAGAAACCCGACATGCCTGAGGCTCACAAGGAGCCTCAGTGCATATGCCAGTTCAATCCGGTCCTGGGACACACCAGTCCCGGGCCTGGGGTGAGCTGGACAAAGGATTGGGGGTGTAACCACCCCCCTTCCTGGTCCCACCCTTAGGGAGGGACCTAGCAGGTAGTCCGGCCCCTAGAATCCGCTTAAAGGTAGGAGCTGTGTCCTAAGACTTCAGACATCCTGGAATCAACTTAACTACAAGAAGAAGACGGGAACTTCGACGCTCTGCCGCACAGAGGACTGAAGCCAATCTCCCCTGTGGTCAGGGAGTGACCACCTTGCTAACGCAAGCACCATCCAGCGAATCAACGTCTGCTTTGCCGCCGCCTCCCGCCGGAGCCCGAGCCCAGAGACTGACAAGACCTGGACCTCCAGACCTCTCACCGCCCGATCCACAGTCCCTGAAAAGAAGAGACCCGTGGAGGCACCGAGACACGTGGAGCCAGCCATCTTGAAAAGACCACGACAAGCTGCAAGCGCAACAAACGAGGCTCCCTCCAAGTTGTGCTTTGGGATCTGAGAAGCCCAACCCCCGAGCAGCATCTGCACCAAAGGTGAGCCCTCCAGCATCTCCACGATCTGTGTGGGGCCCTTCTGCATTTTGCCACTCTACGCGCCTAACCGGTTGCTGGCCCGCTGGCTAGTGGCTATCTTGGCGACGAACTTCAAGAACTACACTGCTGGTCTGGTTGCTCCAGACTGGCCCTTGCTCCCCTCCAAAGGAGCAGTCCCTCTGACCTTGCTGGTCAGAACCATCAGCTTATTTCGTTTCCCACAACAATTGCTTTTGCCAAGGCTTGTTTGCTTCGATCAAGTCGCCGACACCGCTGACAGCGAGAGCCTGTGTGGGACAGCTCGTGAACCGACTCCTGGACGTCGTCGACCTTCAGGGACCACGTGGCTGCAGAGACAAGCTACACCTTCCTTCCTGTTTGCACCCGACATCGCCTGGTATCCACCTGGTGCCACGCTGGTCACTGGCTAGTGACTGTGAACACTGTCCCCTCTGCTTACAGGTCTTCTACAACTCCGATCCACCCTTGGATCCACCGCATCTCTTCCGGACCGAACGCCTGCAGCATCTTTGTCCACAGGCTCCATTGAACAGATAGAAGAAACCCGACGCACTTCGAGACCTATGCACCCGCTTCATGTGGGTGAGGTAAAGCTGGCACTCCGGTGCCCAAGTGTAGAGTATCATCTCTAGTGTCTGTGTTTCGAATCTTAAGTTCATAGTCCATCCGGAAGGTCCTCTTTGCAGTAACTTTGTAACTTTTACGCACCCATTGAAAACCTATGGGAGCTCGCGTGTGACTATTTGCTCTGCACACGCAACCCGTGGACCTCCTGGTCACTAACTGAAGTTAGCTCCTTGTAGGCCCAGCGATTCTGGAGGCCCTAGGCCTTTTCCCTTTTCTGTTCGTGGTACTTATACCACTATTTTAGTATATGGTTTGAGCGGCCACCAGGGCCTATCCATATAAAGTGCAACTTCTGTGTATTCTAACGTATTCTTGTTTAACGATTTGTGCTCCTGTGCTCATAAAGAGTCTAGGGGTTACTTTGAGAAATAAATACATATATATTTTCAATATATATCTGTGTGGTGTCCTTTCATTGGTATAAAAGGGGGTTACATTTGGTAAAACAGCTGGCTTAACACCCTTCACGAGTTTAGCCTCAAAGACTGCTTAGCCTACGCTACCACTAGGGCAGCTAGTCCGAAAAGGTTGACTTACAACCACACCATCAACCACACCATAAGGGTTGCTTGGCATGTTACAAGGTGGTCACTTTAACTAGTGAACATCATATACCAGGCCAACTTCTCACAGCTAAACATTAATATAAGTAGTGGACAGCATTCTCACATTTATATTGCTAACCACTTATTTATTAACATACATGCCAACTACATTTCTTTCAACTTGGTGCACATCACTGTATGGCTAAACAAGCTGGCAACCTAGCACGGTGCTCGTTTGCCCCAGTAGACATTTAGCACGATTCACACCCATAACATAAATTTACCTATATAGTCTCCATTTCCAAAAGTAAACAAGCATTGACAAAACCAATTCTTGTGGCATGTGTGGAGTGACAAGTATTTATTTTCGTGTCCACACATGCACTTGGGAAAGAGGGATGTTTGAAGAACACAGAGAGAGCGAGAGAGAGAGAGGATTCAGTAGAAGCGATATGGCACAACAGGAAATATACAACATACAATAGACAGTAGCAGTCCGTGGAGGGAGTTCCGTGGGGCGGTGAGGCGGGGCAGGGAAATGTAAACCTCGGAATATGGATGAACGGAGGTAGGTACACATTTAAATAAATAAAACGAATTTAGTTGCGCGAAGTGCATCACATTTTGCGATGCAGCGCGCGCAAAGGAATTTGTTTTATTTATTTAAATGTGTACTTACCTTCGTTCATCCATATTCCAGTGATTACATTTCCCCGCCCCACCTCACCGCCCCACGGAACTCCCTCCACGGACCGCTACTGACAATAGATGTATTGACTATTTCTATGTGCAGCCACTCAACAGAAAAGAGAAGCAAGGTACAGGAAGACAACAAGATTGTTCCTGGCTGTACGGGAACATGATCTGTGTTAATGATTGAGCACAACATTCTGCGGTATTACCAGTGCTTTAAATGGACCGGTACCCGCCGGTACTGAGTACCGGCACTTCCGAATTTTTTTAACGTCAGTACCAGCACTTCTCTGTAGCCAGGGAGAGTACCGGTACCCTGATCGGCGGCATCGCAGGCTCAGGTTAGTTTTCTCCACCAGTGCAGGGCAGTAATTAACTCGGCTGAAGCAGCCTTTGCAGATTTGCTGGCAAAGATTCCAGCAGCGCCCATGTGAATGTCCCCAAACTGTAGGGGGTGAGAGGGTTTGTGCCACGCTGTGATTAACTGGACAGGCCCTGCACTGTCAATCAGGTGCGCAGCGACCATTCGGGTGAAAGTGCCATCGTGACTTTCATTTCTGTAATGAGTTTTTTTTTTTTTTTACAGAAACACATTTCTCGTGTTTTAAAATGTGCTGCAACTGGTACAGAAGTAATTATGTATGTATGATCATATTTTCCCCTTAGCCCCGCCCCTAGCCCCGCCCACTCTATTTTAATGAGTACCTGCACTTATTTTTCCCCATTTAATGCACCGGGTATTACCCAATGTATAGAAATGGAGGCCTGCCCCATCAATTGTACATTAACATTATTAATGTTGTGGAGAAAAAACAAAATGGAGAACACAGCCTGATGACTCAAGGGCAGTTAACCTCCTTTTTGATGAAATGAGGAAACCGAAGTCCTCAAAGTATTTAGGAAAATCCAATAAAGAAACACTGGAAAAGATGGCTGGCGTAATGGAGGGGATGTAGAAATATGCTAATGGCACAACTTAAGTAAAGCTACAAGGTGAAGACCGACCTAGAGGCTTAGGCAAGAATATAGTTACTTGGATGTAGTTAGGGGTAGAGGTACTACGGTGTATGAGTAGAGATATTAGGGTATAGGTAGGAGTGGCATACTAGGGAAGTGGCAGGGTTAAAGGCACTGGGGTATTGGCAGATTCAGATGTTAAGGCAGGAGTTGAAGTAGTAGGGTTTAGGCAGGGATAGAACTACAATAGTTTGAGTAGACATACTAAGTTACAGAGAAAGGTTGCGATATTTGGATAAAATAGGATAGAGGATGTAGGGTAAAACCAAGGGTATCAATACTGGGGGAAAAGGAGAAGCCCCTTATTAGCAAGAGTAGCAGTACCAAAGTCGAGTAAGGGGTACTGCAAGGAGGCACAGACATGGCTAGAGCTACTAGGCGCCAAAGAGATTCAGGTACTTTGAAAATGTTACTAGGCTTTTGATGTGGTTATGGATGCTGGAGTATAGGGCAGAGTAGAGGTACAAATGTATAGGTAGTGGTAGCTGCACCTACGTATACATAAGTATGGGAGTACATGTACATTACTCAAATTTACCCAGACACCTAGAGGTGACACATTTCGCAGTATGCACTATACAAGAATCACATGTTGTATGAAAACAAATATAGAAATATGCCCCCTGGAAAACCCATCTAATCTTAGGAAATGTAAATGAAGTAAAAGATGAAATGTAAAAAGGGACTGTATCACTGGTGTGGATTACTTTGAGAGAAAATATTATCATTCTCCTGTGCACTCAGTAGAGAGGCCAATTATTAGATGAGTATGTGGTCTGAATACACTTATGAGGCACCAACAGGGACTATAAGAACCTCTCACTGCCTTAACCCCAACTCTAGAGCTCTCAACCGTGCTGCATCATGCACACCCACTCATAACCTGAACTTACCTATACATGTAGAAGAGACTCAGGCTTATGTATTATAGAGTCACAAATTGCCTTGAAATAAACTAAAGACAATACTCTCTGCTCTGTAAGTGTAGTCTAAAGGATGTCTCTGTCCTTTGTGGCTACTCCCTCCTTTCATGACACTGCCTCCCATGTAAGTACCATGTATTGGATAGTCTCCTTTCTGTGGATATGCTCCATGTGAACTTTAGTTTATAATCTGATATTCCAATGAGATTCCGAATCCAGCTGCTGCTCCGGCAGTAAAACCCCAAAAGCATCTCTGACAAA
This sequence comes from Triturus cristatus, assembly GCF_964204655.1. NCBI lineage: Eukaryota > Metazoa > Chordata > Amphibia > Caudata > Salamandridae > Triturus > Triturus cristatus. The sequence continues at coordinate 301,570,383 of NC_140579.1, read as the reverse complement.
GCATTAGTCTCTCTGTGGGAATGAGACTGGGTGCATGAATCTGTGAGTGAGTATCTGAGGGGGTGCATCAGTCTCTGTGTGGGTTTGCGGGTGGGTACATTATCTCTAAGTGGATTTGTAAATGGGTGCATGAGTCTCTGAGTGGGTCTGTAAGTGGGTTTGTCAGAGGATGCACATCTCTCTGAGTAAGTCTCTGAGTTGGTGTATGAGTCTTTGAATGGCTCTTTAACTGGGTGCATTAGTCTCTGAATTAGTCTGTCACTGGGTGTTTAAGTCCCTCAGTGGGTCAGTTAATGGGTGCATGAGTGCCCGGGGGGTCTGTGAGTGGGTGTAAGAGTCTCTAAGCGGGAATGTGAGTGGGTGCATGAGTCTATAAGTGGGTCTTTAACTGGGTGTGTGAGTTTTGGAGTGGGTCTGTACATGGGTGCATGACTCTCACAGTAAGTCTGCAAGTGGGTGCATGAGTATCTGAGGGGGCATAGGAGTGGGTGCACGGATATCTGTGTGGGTATGTGACTGGATGTATCAATGTCTGAGTGGGTGTATAAGTGTCTGAGTGAGTTTGTGAGTGCACACATGAGTCTTCAACAGTGACCAGCAGTGTGTATAAATATATATATTTTTAAATATATTTACTAATTTGCAAAAACGTCGATAGTCGAAATGTCCCAGTGACAGTACACAGGGGGTGGGGCCGCGCTGGCGGTCGGATCGTCATCGCAAATATTGCATGAAATTTTGACACATAACTTGTGTCACTAACACCCCCATTTCTCAAACATGGGGGCAGAGTACCTCCACCCTGATTCCTTATGATAGCTTTAACACAAAGTTTCAGCCCCGGAACCAGTCCCGATTGGTAAAATGGCAACCGCAACTTTCTGCTCAGGTTGTGCCCAGCCAATCGCAGCATTCCTGTTGGCACAAACATTTGCGATTGATAGCAAAAGCATCGCAAAATATCCACAACCAGAGATATATCAAAGTTTTTCTTCTTAAATTTCCCAAAAAAGATTGAATGGATTTACACTGAATACCAAAAAGCACAACATCTACCTTTCTGCCAAATTTGGTGTAATCCGTCCAGCGGTGCGGGCTGTAGATTTGACTACTCGTCCTATGGGAATTAAAATGGGGAAACACACTTTTATTTAACCCCCTTTTTCTCAGCCCCCACTTAAAGGATCATCCCAAATCTTCCCATGCACAACAAAACTTACTATAACACTTTTTGGGGAAAAACTTCCGTGAAGATACGTCAATGGATATATATAGACCCAACTCGTCTTCAACTTCTCCTGCTTTCAAGAACAAACAAGCGTGGTCCCAGGTATCTTGTGCATATATTTATTCTGCCAAATCCGCCATTATGCTGATCACATGACAACTCATCAGCAATTTTGCTAGTTTTTTAAAGTGCAATAGCAATTATATGGACATAGAAGAAACACTTCTAAATTTTCTGTGTCTAATGGCCGTTAATCCAAAACATAAATGTCACAAACATGGCCACTAAAATTCTATGCCTTTTCAAAATTAAAAAGGCATAACAGTACATATCAGTGCATAATAATATATATATAGTAAAATAATAGCATAAATGCATAAGCTATGTCCAGTTCTTCACTATGTCCAACCAGTGAAACACTATATAGTGTTTAACAAAATTAGTGCAATAATAACATTCAATGTGACTCCCTTAAAAACAAAAAACAAACACTCTATAGTCCCTTGCTCCAGTAAAGTGACCTCCCTGAAGCTAAATTCCCAAAAGGCCCACATTTGTCAACTGAAAGATCCAAGTTTCCGTTCTAGACAATGCACGTTGCCAAAACAACATCCACTGTGTACGGAGTTGTGCAAACTACATCAATCTTTAAAGTGCAAACATTTTAAGGACAGCAATATATATTATCAATAAATACAATAGGTAGATCCCTCACAAAATCACGGTATATAAATGGAAGTATAAAAATACAGTTTCCAAAAAATGATTTCTAAAAAACAACCTTAAATATCATAAATATATAAATTACCCTAAAACATGCAAAATAAAAAAATCATGTTAGGTGGCGCCAATCAGCATTCGTCATATTGGAAGGTATATATTTCTCTCATTGCCAAACCTTCATGCCTACAAATTCCATATAGTTCCTATCGTCTTTCAGTAAACCTACATCCTCATAAAAACGTATATAAGTCTTCACTGGCATTAAGTCCCCTGGGGTACTTAGAATCAAATTGCAGGATATAAGTTGTTTTCAACTGCCTCAATTTTGATTCCCTGTCCCCACCTCTTTTCTGGGGAGTTATGGCCTCTATGACATAGTATTTCAGGCATTTTGGATCACTATTATGGCTGATCTTAAAATGCCTTGCAACCGGATAACTCTCCTCATTGTTAAGAATTGCCCGGATATGTTGCAGGATCCTTTTATGCGCTGGCAATTTAGTGTTGCCTATGTACTTCAAATTGCAGCTGCATGTTAACACATAGACCGCAAACTCAGCCTTGCATGTTAGATGTTGACCTATATTGCAAGTTCTGGAACTAAATGCAGTTGTGTATGTTGTAGTGTTAACACCATATTGGCAGGCCTTACATACAGAACATTTGTAGAACCCTTTCCGCGCCATAAGCCATGACCCCTTTCTTCGTACTTCAAGGTTGCTTCTGACAAGTGCCTTACCCATACTGTTGGCCTTTCTAAAGGTTACTGCTGGATTGTGAGGTAGCAACCTTCCAGTCACTGGGTCGTCCCTTACTATGGGCCAATTCTTCCTCACAATTGCCCTTATCTGTTTTTCCTGTCGCGAAAAACCTAGAATCAACCTTGTGGGTGCATCACCTGCATCATTGCTGGCATGTTTCTCCTTGTATTTCAATAAGTCCTGTCTTGCCAAAGATTTAGATTTGGCAATTGCCGAATCAATAACATCTGGTCCATACCCCCTAGCTAGAAACCTATTCCGACTTTCCCCCTGTTTAGGTTACAGTCGACCTCATCACTGCATATCCGTCTAATGTGCAGCATCTCCCCATATGGAATGCTCTTAATAAGATGGGGAGGATGCGCGCTGGAGGCATGCAGGAGTGTGTTCCCTGCTGTAGGTTTTCTAAAAAGGGTAGTGGATAACCTGTTGTTAATTACTTGGACTCTTACATCCAAGACCGTGACCATGTCCTACTAATGTCAGAAGTAAAATGTAGGTTGATTGTATTGTTGTTTAATAACTCAATAAAAGCAGTTGCACTCTCAACAGCTCCATCCCACACTATAAATAAATCATCAATATAGCGCAGCCACGTTACCACACTCTTATAAAAAATCCGCTCATGTTGTTGCATGAGGACCAGCTCCTCCCACCATACCATGAACAAACAGGCATAGCTGGGGGAGAAGCTGGCCCCCATAGCAACTCCCCGAGTCTGCTGATACATTTTGCCATCAAACAAAAATAAGTTGTTTTCCAAACAGAATAATAACATCTTAAGCAGCATAGTAGTGTGTTGAGAAAAAGTATTCAACCACCCTCATTCTGTCCTTATTCTTAATGCATGTATACAAGCCGGACACATCGAGCGCTATCAGCAAAAACGTGGACTCCAATGTGATATTCTGAATCTTCCTCAGAAAGTCACACTTATCCTGCACAAATGATTTGAGACTGTTAACAAAGTCCTGCAAGAAAAACTCAATGTATCCAGAAAGGTTCTCCAACAGGCCATCACATGCTGCTATAATGGGCCGTTCCGGTAGTTTATTGATATTTTTATGTACTTTAGGTATAAAATAAATCACCGGGATAGTAGCATGCTCCTTCTTGCCCCAACTTAGTAGGCCCATACTTTTCCAGGCTAATAATTGGGAAAACAATAACTCTTGTGTGTCCTTAAATTTCGTTGGAGAAACCTTTCTATAACGTTCGATATTGTTCAATTGGCTGTGCGCTTCTTCCAAATAATCGTTTAAGGGACATAATACCAAATTCCCCCTTTGCCGGAATTGTGTATTATGATTTGATGGTTGTCTTTAAGCTTATTTACAAGTTGACTATATTTCCTCTCATGATTGGTAAATTTCCTTTGGGCATTATTGGTGGTGATGTTCAATCTCTTTAATTGTGCAACCACTTGTTCATTAACCCCTTCCACGCTCATGACGGAACCACGCCATCATGAGTCACGGGCGGCGTGTGCTCATGACGGCGTGGTTCCGTCATGCTGCGGCCGCTCCGCCTACGCGGCACTAATTCCCCGCCTGTGCGGGCGAAGTACTGAGTGGGCGGAGTCGTGACGGAACCACGCCGTCATGAGCACAGCTCGCCCGTGACTCATGACGCCGTGGTTCCGCCACGAGCATGGCGGCGTTGCGCTCACCCCGAAACCCCCCCAGCGCCGCGGCGGAATTCGCGCCGCAGCGAAGGGGTTAAAAACATCTATGGAGTCTCTAGCCATGATAGGTACAAATTTAGATTTAGTTTTGAAAGGGGTCCGTGGCTTAACATTAGTCCCAGGTATTTGTGACTGCTGTAAAGTTGGGCCTGCTATTTCATTTCCCTCATGTGGGTTGATAGAGGCATCAGCTGATAATACATCTCCTCTTTCTAGGCTCTGTAGATCATGTAACAACTCATAATCCGAGCCCACCAGCCATGACAACCCAGGGACCTGCGATGCTGTTTCCACCCCATCCGGTTTGCCCTGCTTGCCACGTTGGTAATGGATCTTTTTTAATTTCAATTTCCGTATGAACCTGTATACGTCCTCCCTAGTCTGGCTGTAATTAAAATTAGATTCAGGACAATACCACAATCCGCAGTGGTGAGGTTAATACCCGCTAGATTGACAATGGTATTACTTTCCAAGGTACTAGCACTGGAATCATTGTTCCTCATGTCCCGCATTTCGACCTCTATTTGCGGGTACTACCTTGCCTGCACTTCTTGGCACCTTCTCCTTGCCTGCCGGTGCCTCCTTCTTCTCCGGGTTGCCCTGTTCTGACGGGCACTTTGTTGCGCGGCCTTAACGTCTCCCTCCGACTGAGTTTTAAAATTTCCAGCTCTTCCCCCAAAGTTAGTTTAATATTGCTGGCCTCCTACCTTGCTCCCAAATTGTCTGATTCCAAGCCACTTTCCACAGCGGAACTCAAGTCTGAGGCTGAGAGGAATTCAATCGGTTTTCAGCTTCCCCTATTATCATTCACATTATCCATACGTTTGTTTGCAGTGGCCACTCGCATTGAGTCATATCTTTTTGTGAACGTGAAGATCTGTCCGTTCGCGTAGTCATCAAGGTCCCGCCTAAACTTGTAGATTTTTCGATATTTTTTCTTCCTCCTTGCTAAGACGAACAGTCATCTCCTCCACTATTTTTTGTTTGAACTGTGGATCCCCTTGTGGCTCAATTTCTTTTTCTAAAAGCTCTATTTTTTCCTGAAGCGCACTTCTATCTATGTCAGCGTATTTGACCAATATTTGTACAAGCCGGCAAGATGATTCTAAATTACACTCCCCCCACTCCGCCATCATGAGTGGGTTCGGAGTCTCATAGCTGGGGGCAATCATAATTCGGAGGCCCCTAGGTATCCTCCCCACATCCAGATATTTCTGAAGAGATCTTGCCTCCCACCACTTTGCTTGCTCCTGGCGCTTCAGTTTTTCAAGCACACGAAAACTGTCCCTGAGCCCTTTACCTTTGTTACTGGCTTCTTCACTCGTCACTTTCTGGCCCCTTGTGTGTCCTCCGGGGAATCTGAGAACATCCCTCGGCCGCCAGCTCGCGATCCTTAAGTATGTCCGCGGACATATTTGGCCAGTCCAATATTGTATTGCAGTAGATGATTCTCTGTCGGTAAATACGCCGAGATGCCTCTACCGCATTGCACACCTTCCCACCTGCAGATTGCCGTTAGTGTCTTTGGTGTCGTACCTTATACAGATTTCGACGCTGTCCTGCCGCGTTTACTCCCTCTGCCGATGTACTCCCTCTGCCGATGTATCCTCCTCCGAGCTCCACCGGTTACGAGGCAAACCGCCGCAGTCAATCGCCATCTTCCGTGTCCGTACACTCTCCAATTTTGGCTAGCAGGGGGCTCCGTTTCTTCCGTTCTCGGAAACTTTTACTTGGTGCCCCAGGGGTCCCCGCCAAAGAACACCATGAGCCCGCGGTGCCTGTAGACAGATACTCTAGGACAAGACTTGCCGCACACGGAGCCACGTCCGGGAAGGGGGTCCACGAGCCGGAGGAAGTCAATCCGGCACAAATTGACCCAACTCGTCTTCAACTTCTCCAGCTTTCAAGAACAAACAAGCGTGGACCCAGGTATATTGTGCTTATATTTATTCTGCCAAATCCGCCATTACGCGTTTCGGGCGGTCCCGCCCTTGATCACATGACAACTCATCAGCAATTTTGCTCGCTTTTTAAAGTGCAAGTGCAATAGCAATTATATGGACATAGAAGAAAATTTGCTGTGTCTATTGGCCGTTAATCCAAAACCTAAATGTCGCAAACATGGCCACTAAAATCCTATGCCTTTTCAAAATTAAAAAGGCATAACAGTACATATCAGTGCATAATAATATATACAGTACAATAATAGCATCTATATCTATATATATCCTCAAAACGACTGTTCCTGTGTGCGAAAACAGACTCCAGCACGGTTGGGATAGCTTGCAAATGTATTTATTTGAAAGCCAAGAAAATCAAGTAACGCGTTTCAACTGCCTCCGCAGTCTTTGTCAAACCTGAATCGCCACCATTTTCTCACTAATTTGTAGCCTGTGCTCATTTTCAAATTTTAAAGTGACAGTGCAAAATAATAGTGCAAAGAGTTTGAACATTATTTCAAAGTTACAATACATCAATATTGTCAGTTGCTTTCACTGTTACTAGCAATCGCAACTTATTGTGATTCGTGAATTGCCTAAAATTAATACAGTACTTATGAATGGTAATGTGCAAACTTATTGCGAATAAAGTGCAAATGAGCGTAAAATATTATCCATGTAAAACCATTACTGGAAATACCTTAAAACACTGACAAGTTAAAAATGTGTTAAAATATCTTCTTTTTACAACTTTTTTTCTCTCACTCAGCCAATGCCTTACTGATGTCAAATTCAAAACATCTCCAAAGTTACACAGGTTAAAAAATACTTTCATCCTGTAGCTTTATAATATTTGTTGACAATCTGGCCTAACGGCTAGGGGGCTCGACCTCGGACCTGGGGAACTGGATTCGAGTCTCGGTAATGACGCTGAACATCCTGCGATTCTGGGCACATCACTTAATCTCCTCGTGCCTTACAAAAAAAATGAATGTGTGTCCTCATGTAATGTAACTGGTGCTATGTAAAGCGCTCTGATACCTGATTGGATTCGGGTCAAGTTCGCGCTATATGAAACTATGCAAAAGAAAAAAAAATGTTGGCCAGTGCCTGACTAGTCCACCCTATGGTGCCTGTGACAGATGCTTCACAGGACCAACCATAGGCACAAATGTTAAACCACACATCATAATATATAGTGTTGAAAACAACTCTTTTTTCCTCTTTCTACTTGGTGAACACACAGCCAGTGCCCTACTGTTCAACCTATTTCACTCCGGTAACTCACATTCAATCATAACTGTTCAAACTCATATTGATGGATATGCACAGCACTATGTTGCCTGTACCGAGTCACTGATCTACTCAATAATAGTACCACATATTCATGCCTCTCAACTAAAATTCCGGAAGGGATCTCACCAATATTAATTCACATTAATATATATATATTTAATTCAAATATTACTTCTATGTTAAGGGAGTAAGGCAAATGCCTGATCCCTATCTCAGGCAACACATGATGACATGATCGTTAAAGTGCTAAAAGTGTAACGTGCCAAGTGAAAAAAATAATAAAACAATATTTGGTTATGTTAAAAAAGGGAAAGGCTGAAAAACCTTCTAAGACATTTCATCGCAAGTGAGAGCTATGGAAGAGAGGTCTTTCTACTTTCTTAGTCTGTATACAGTCAGTATTAAATATTCTCTCTGGAGTCTTAGCAGATTTACAAGTGTAAATACATATATACACACAAGTACTCTCCATCCACGGGGGGCCACATGCAAATTGTTAAAATTGACAGTCATTGCAAACCTCATCATTCTTCCCATCCCATAACCATAAAATTACTATTACCACTGGTGCCAAAGATACAGGCAAGTCAAAAACCTCTTATCCTATGGAATATATATCTCCCTAAACCCTAAAATTGCCCTAACCACCCTTCACCAATTCCTACCCGTAAACACAGCACTGAAATTACCCTTACCATCCTTTACAACCACCCACCCGATAACCCTAAAATTAGTATTACCATCCTTACGCATAAACCCTAAAATTACCCTTCCCATCCTTTACTTCTATACATATATATATCATACTTGGTAAAGGCTAGCACGGTAAAGTCACACAAAAGTACTTGCTTGGTAAAGGCATGCATAGTAAAGGCTTCATGGTAAAGGCAATGTTGTAAAGGGTGTTCCCCATCGAGCCATCATCTAAAAGAGCATGGACACCATGCATCAAGCTAAAAACCGGTCACAAACGGGCAGATTGTTAGTATCGGCCCCTTTCCGACTGGTATTTTTGCATTTGGGATGCATCATCCTAAATGCAAAAATCACATATTGCTATTAAGGGTCGCATATTACAGAAAAAAAGAACTGGACGGTAATTTGCAAAAACGTTGAAAAATGCACTAATGTTAAAAAAGTGTTAAAAAAGTGTTAATAAAGTTACATAAGACACACACCCATGCCCTTGGGGCATGTGTGTGCGCAACATGGGTGCACATTACAAATGCAGGGGTGCAACAGGGTGTCCTTTTGGCACCCTTGCAACCTTGAAATTGCGCATGCCATTCCCATTCATTTCTATGGACAAGTAGGCCCATAGGAATGAATGGGAAGCCATTCCTTAATTGTGAGTCACAATTTGCGAGTCGCAATTAAGGAATGTTTCGGAATCGCTATTTTTTTAGTGATTCCTACATGCATAGGCTTTTGCGATTCCCTAATTGCGATTCCTTAATAATCGCAATTAAGGAATCGCAAAAGCCTACCTTGATGCATGTGCCAGCATATTCCATAATTCATAATAATATTTAAACAAAGGCAAAGCAACATAGAGACTTTGAATTTCTGTCACTAGCCTAAATATTTAACAATAAGTATTGATCCCTTTAAGTTATTTGCCAACAATTATGAAACCAATGTATATTGTATTGCAGAGTAGTGCACCATCATTATTTTATTGCAATTAAGAATCAAACATCAATAACAAAGTATTCTGGGATTTTAAACTGATCCAAATTGCTTTGAGCAATATGTATAAAATTGCTAACAAAAAGTGTAAATTTAATACTTCATGCAAATAAAATTGTATTTTAATAAATAAAGGGTTAATTTGTATGAAAAATATTTTGATAAACACAGGGTTGTGCATCTTTTCCTTAGCAAAGTCGGCTCTTTCAGCTACTAGTGGGTTTCTGATCAGCAAAGTGTGTTTAAATGCAAAGTGTGTTTAAGACTGCAGTACCACCTCCTGTCTACAGGGGCAGAGCTGAGCAGAAATATAAACACACTTGATGAAACACAGGACCCCACAAGGCAATTTTTTTAAAAGTTGTAAAAATTGACACAGATGTTCCTGAAGTCATTTTTTATCATTTAGAAGACATTGTTCAGGTCCCCACAGTGCAATCAAGTCCCCACAGCGTGAGTGTGTTATCACACCCAAGTCCCCACAAGGATAGTAACACAAACACACACACACACACACACACACAAGCGCACACACACACTGCAATAGGGGTGAACAACACAAATCTAGACAAGTTAATGTACTTTCTGAAAGGAGCTGCATTACTTGAAAATGTGACCACATCTAGCACTGATTCTCTTCGCCGATATGAAAAGGAGGAAGATACACCAGTGAAATAAATTAATATAATCCACTTCTGTTCAGTCTAAAAAGTCACTGGGCATTGCCGAACCATCTGTCTTAAAGGCAATCAGACAGGTTAAAAAATAGACTAAAATGCCATGTGGTATACTAGTGATGGAGCTTAGATTTCACCTATAAAATGTATGCATTATTATATGACAAAAAGCTGCAGACATGAGTTTTAAAATGGCACGCAGATTGTGGCGCAAGCAATATCAAAACATAATGCTTCAGTTTGGAGGTGCTTTCATGTGAAAACATGCTTAATTAGTTGAACAGCCATGCTTATATGTGATTAATCCATATGTAATCTCACTATAGAATGCACATTAATTTAGAAAATGTATTTGTACTAGAAATGTGCTGAATTGTGTTTCACAGTGTGGAAAACCACATGATTTTAGTTTGCTTTAGTGGACTAAACTGAAACATTATTTTGGAATGTGCTCCTCTTTCCCTAGCAACTTTCAATGAAAGGGCCCTGATAAAAAATCCTGCCTACCGCTTCCTCCGACCTTCAAAATGTTGCATACTTTTATAGCTTGTTTAAACGTGGAGAGAAGAACATACTTTTTTTTCATAAATCACATGACTGAAATTTGAACAGGAACAAGCCTGATAAATGACGTATCCAGCCAGCCCATGGGGAGATGATGTCTTGAAGTTCTGATTGGACCAGCTATGAGGACTGAGCACGTGAACTTTTACTTGAAATATGGTTTACAAGTGGGAGGAGTGCCTTTTTGCCTTGCTTTTTGCCTCTCTCTTCTTTTTTCATTTTTCTGAGGGCCAGGCCCAGTTTCTGTGCTGGACACAGAGACAGGGAGGGGCTGCATTCTGTGGGGGCTATGGTGCAGCTTGAGACAGAGACACAGACTAGCACAGCGAAGCAGAGGCAGAGGGAAAGAGCTGAAAGGATCAGAACAGATTTAGATTTTAGGTGCTAAACTGTATTTATTTCTCTTTATGGGATATTTTTGCCATTATTAATTATTGATTAACCTTGTAAGACTTACTCTTTTTCTTAGAGACTCTTTAAGAGTTTTGACTGACAATTTGCGCCACATTTCCCTTCCTATATGTGATGCTTAAATGCAGACTGTAATATGTTCTGTATTAATGCTATTTTTCCTATTTTTCAATTCTGTAACCTGATTGATATTTGACTAATGAATAAAGAGTCAGAGAACCTTAACTTTTGACTTAAATAAAACCCTTTAAAATAACTCACCACTCTCATTATTGCCTCTAATATTGTTTGAATTTAATTTTTATATATATGTCAAGTCTCCTGTTTGGTGAAACACGGTCATAAAAAGATCCATCATTTTTCACCCTTTACAGCGGTAAACCATAGGTGATGTGGTTTTGAATAGGGAAATTACCAGGTAATTACCGCTGGATCACTAGCACACTATTCTATCGTCTCCATGTGCACCACTGGAAATTAGTCAAGACATCTTCACCACCAAACTGTTCAATATACATTAGATGTGTGATGTCCCCTTGCAATTCACAGTCTGTTTGAGACATCCCCCTGTCTTGGCATGATGTTGCCTTGTAGATGCAAGTCAAGAGACTCGCTGTACGCCAAGACAAACGTACAGGATGTGTATCCTATTTAGTGGGTAAACCAACAGAACTCGTTTCAGACATAAGACTGAGGTTACATGTTTGTCAACACCAGACACTCATTATCCTGCCCTTTCCCCAACAAGTGACAGTAAATATCAATTAAAGGCATTGGTGGCAGCTTGCTAACACAAACCTGTCACAAGAAGACGCAATTAAACAGGAAGCCCATCTAGACTGGATGCACTATTGAGTGTCAGAGGTAATCAAAAACAATTCACATGTCTGCATCAAAAGGTATGCAGTAGTCAAGTATATCCACTGAAGGCAGAAGACAGACTTGACACAAGTCTGATGTGCCACAAGAAGGCCTTCATGAGATGACTCCAAATCCTGGATGGCCATGATCATTGTCAGCCAGACCTTCCAAAATTCCTAAAGTTATATTTGACTGATGGTGTCGTAATATCTGTTCCCCATCTAATCCCTATTTAATTTACATAATATTTGAGCATACATTTTATATACTCTAAAATATATGCTGTATATATTTAATATGCGGTTGAGAAACCATACAACTCAACACAAAAAATAATGTTTGCTTGGGGGGGCGCCAACCAAGATTGTCGCACAGGGCGCCACAATCTCTAAAGCCGGCCCTGGGCTACAGTGCTGGTTTTCCACACATACTTGGTCGTTATTGGAAAGTTGGCATTCTAAGCCTTGTTGACTTTCCATGGATGAGCAGTCAAGGCCTATCGTAATCGAGGATGTATGGTCTAAGCAAATTATCAAAGTAGCATAGAGATGCATCCCTAGTTAAGAGACAAAGTTGTTATCCCAAAACAGAAATATATTTCCTGTAATTATGGGGATTAAATGGTAAAAAGTGCACAGTATAAAGCAGTAGTGCAAAACCATACAGTGACAAAACCTAGGACCCCTAGTATAAACACAATACACCGCTGGTCATCACTAAATGAAGGAGAACAAAGGAAACACCACAGAATAGCTATACCTTTACTAAAATGAGCAAATGGCTCAAGCAATGATTGCAAAGATGAAGTTTCCTGATCACAACATATCTCAAGTCTCCTAAACAATAGCTATTTTGTGTCAGGTGTACAACGTTTTATCATTGTCAGTCCTAGTGATAAAAAACACTGAAACCACACTAATATAATCAAAACTGTGGTGTTTGATAATACAGTGCCTTGGTGTCCTGCAAAACAAAAGCAGAGTCTCTTAGTTACGTAAGGATAATGTTACTTACCCAGTAAGCATCTGTTCTTGGCATGTAGAGCTGTAGATTCACATGCTTTGCATACGCCTGCCATCCAGTGTTGGGTCTGGATGTTTGCAAGTTGTTTTTCTTCAAAGAAGTCTTTCCAGTCACGAGGTAAGGTGACTCCTCATTTCGGTGATAGTGTGCATTGGCATTGATTCCATTGTTAGATTGTTTTCCCGCAAGAGGGTGAGAATGGAAAAAGTGAGTGTAGTAAAGAGATGTCCATGCGTAGATAATGTAAATAATGAGAACTGCAAAAACTACAGGTGCCCGTGGAGTGGGTGGGCGCATAAGAATCTACAGCTCTACGTGCCAAGAACAGATGCCTACTGGGTAAATAACAAAATCCATTTGAGGCATGTGTGCTGTAGATACACATGCTTTGCATAGACTACCTAGCAGTATTCTTCCAAAGCGGTGACTAACCAGTAGATGTTGCAGTTGTCTGGAAAAGTGTCGTTAGCACTGCCTGCCCTACATTGGCTTGGTGGCGGGCTAGTACATCCACACAATAGTGTTTTTGTAAATGTGTGAGGTGTAGACCATGTTGCTGCTTTACAAATATCAGCTAAAGAAATGTTAACTACAAAGGCCATAGATGCCCCTATTTTGCGAGTGGAATGCGCTCTAGGGGGTATATATAAAGTTATTTTAGTTTCTGCGTTGCAAGTTTGAATGCACTTAAGAATCCATCTTGAAATGGTAGAGTTAGTGATAGGATTGACCTTGTGAGGTGGTGCAAATAAAATGAACAGTTCCTTTGATTTACGAAAATCTTTTGTCCTTTCAATAGAGTACAATAAAGCTCTTTTGACATCAAGGTGCCGATTCCGATCCTGGAAAAACCGGGTACGAACCGTCGGTCGGAGGGTTTTCTCCGTCCGACTCGTACCCGGTAAAAAAACATTACAAACATGGAAGTACGATTTGCACGGAAACACCATTTCCGTACGAATCGTAAAAAACACCGACCGACGAAAATATACATACAATTGTGATCCGGGAAAGGGCCGACGTGACGTCGGGACGCAGTCAGGCTCCGTTTCACGAACAAGGAAGTACGATTCGAACCGACACCAGTCCGGACGGCAATATTTTTACGGCAGCCAAAAAGTGCCAGAAAAGCGAAGTACGGCGCGATGCGAGCGGAATTGGGGGCCCGGTACGCGCCGAATCCCCCCCCCAGACCCCGCGGATGTACGTGCCGTACCCCCACCTGTGTATGTACACCCGTGTATGTACGAGTCGAACCCCCACCCGTGTATGTACACCCGTGTATGTACAAGTCGAACCCCCACCCGTGTATCTACACCCGTGTATGTACGAGTCGAACCCTCACCTGTGTATGTACACCCGTGTATGTACGAGCGCGTAGCGCTGGGGGTACGCACCGTACATACACGGGTGGGGGTACGACTCGTACATACACGGGTGTACATACACAGGTGGGGGTTCGACTCGTACATACACGGGTGTACATACACGGGTGGGGGTTCGACTCGTACATACACGGGTGTACATACACGGGTGGGGGTTCGACTCGTACATACACGGGTGTACATACACAGGTGTACATACACGGGTGGGGGTTCGACTTGTACATACACGGGTGTACATACACAGGTGCACATACACGGGTGGGGGTACGACTCGTACATACACGGGTGTACATACACAGGTGGGGGTTCGACTCGTACATACACGGGTGTACATACACAGGTGTACATACACGGGTGGGGGTTTGACTCGTACATACACGGGTGTACATACACGGGTGGGGCTTCGACTCATACATACACAGGTGTACATACACGGGTGTACATACACGGGTGGGGGTTCGGCTCGTACATACACGGGTGTACATACACAGGTGTACATACACAGGTGGGGGTTCGACTCGTACATACACGGGTGTACATACACAGGTGGGGGTTCGACTCGTACATACACGGGTGTACATACACAGGTGCACATACACGGGTGGGGGTACGACTCGTACATACACGGGTGTACATACACAGGTGGGGGTTCGACTCGTACATACACAGGTGTACATAAACAGGTGTACATACACAGGTGGGGGTTTGACTCGTACATACACAGGTGTACATACACGGGTGGGGGTTCGACTCGTACATACACGGGTGTACATACACAGGTGTACATACACGGGTGGGGGTTCGACTCGTACATACACGGGTGTACATACACAGGTGGGGGTTCGACTCGTACATACACGGATGTACATACACAGGTGGGGGTTCGACTCATACATACACCGGTGTACATACACAGGTGTACATACACGGGTGGGGGTACGACTCGTACATACACGGGTGTACATACACAGGTGGGGGTTCGACTCGTACATACACGGGTGTACATACACGGGTGGGGGTTCGACTCGTACATACACGGGTGTACATACACGGGTGGGGGTTCGACTCGTACATACACGGGTGTACATACACAGGTGTACATACACGGGTGGGGGTTCGACTCGTACATACACGGGTGTACATACACAGGTGGGGGTTCGACTCGTACATACACGGGTGTACATACATGGGTGGGGGTACGGCACGTACATCCGCGGGGTCTGGGGTCGGGGTTTGGCACGAATGCGGGCACATGTCTCCATGGTTGCTATTGCAGTTCGGTCCGTACGGTGTATTTTCCATACGGTTGTAAAATTGGAAGGATGGGACGGATCGTACTTGCGTGGTCGGACATCATTTTTCCGATTCGTAGGGTAAATCGTCCGAGGATGTGTCGGACACATTTTCCGACCCGAGGACGTATGGGGATATTTTCCCAATGCGATTCGTATGGACTTTTTCCCATATGAATCGTACTTGGCAGTTTGTACGCTACTTGTACGATTCGTACGGTAAAAATCCCGGATACGATTCGTATGGGGAATTTTTTTTCCAGGATCCGAATCGGCACCCAAGTGTATGAATCAGGTTGAGTAAAGAACACAGGTAACTGAACTGATTGGTTGATATGAAAAGCAAAAACTACTTTGGGAAGGAATCTGGGATTGGTGTGAAGAACTACTCTATCGTTATGTAGCTGAAAGAAGGGTTCTTCTAAGGTTAATACCTGTAGCTCACCAACTCTCCCTAATGAAGTGATTGCAATAAGGAAGGCGACCTTCCATTCCATGAAAGAAACTGTAAAGGACATTTGTGTAATGGGACAAAGGGTGGACCCATAAGTCTTGTAAGTACAACATTAAGATTCCATACTGGTGCCGGCGAGATTCTTGTGGTTTTACTCTTTAAGCCCTCCATAAAAGCTTTAATGACAGGAACTTTGAATAAAGATAAATGCTGTCTATTTTGCAAATATGCAGCTACTGTTGCAAGATGCAAATAAATTAATGTGTAAGATAGCCCACATTGCTGTAAGTGTACAAGGTAACAGATAATGTTTTGAAGAGAAGCATCCAGGGGAATACTTTTGTTATTTTTACAGTAGATAACAAATCGTTTCTACTTTGCTGCATAGCAAACTCTGGTGGTAGGTTTTCTTGCTTCTCTCAGAATAGTCATACAGTCTGGTGGCACATTTAAATATCCAAACTCTATGACTTCAGGAGCCAAATCCCTAAATTGGGATTTGGATGCTTGATTTCTCCATGGTTCAGAGTGAGAAGACTGGAGGTGAGATGTAGCTTTTTGATGTGGAACTACTAACAGTTCTAATAGGGTGGTGTACCATGGTTGACGGTCCCATGTGGGAGTTACCAAAATCAGTGAGAGTGATGTTTGCCGGAGTTTCCGAACCAGAAACGGAAAGAGTGGGAGAGCGTAGGCAAATATCCCTGATCAATTCATCCATAGGGTATTGTCTTTGGATAAAGGGTGGGGGAACCTGGAAGCAAATTTTGGGCATTGTGCGCTGTCTACTGTGGCAAACAGATCTATTTGCGGGTCTTCCAAGTGTTAAAAGTATGGAAGGAGAACTTGGGGATGAAGTTCCCACTCGTGTATTTGCTGCCTCCATCTGCTGAGGAGTTCGTCAATTTGATTGTTCACTCCTGGAATGTGTTCTGCCAGATGTTGAATTTTGTGATGGATTGCCCAGTTCCAAATTGTCTGAGACAGGTGCGAGCGTTAGAGAGAGTGTGCCCCTCCGTGGTTTTGTATATTGTACATTGCTGTCATGTCTTTGTGGACTAGAACAACTCTGCCTGTGAGATGAGACTGAAAAGCTTTCAGCGATAGAAATACTGCTAGAAGCTCTAGATAGTTGATGTGGAGATGTTTGTATTTGTCGCCCCAGACACCCTGAATTGTGTAATGATGGAGATGTGCACTCCAATCTTTGAGAGATACGTCTGCTGTTAGCACGATTTGTGGGACACGGTCGATGAAAGGCCGCCCTTTTGATACATTTTGTGAGTTTTACCACTGCAGAGAGCGATGTGTGCACATGTCTACCAACACTTGTTCTGTTAATTGACCCCGCGACTGATTCCATTGACGTGCTAAGCATTCTTGTACTGGACACATGTGTAGTCTTGCATGAGGCACTATTGCAATGCATGACCCCAACATTCCTAGTAGGTGCATGAAATTCTTGGCTGGCAAGGATTGGTCAATTTGGAACTGCTGCAATAGAGTCTGGATATTCCAAAATCTGGCTGCAGTGGGAGAGGCTAGAGCCAAGTGAGTGGCTCCTAGATAGGATTTTACCTTTGGGGGCTGTGTGACTTTTGCATGTTGACTGTGAAACCCATTTGGTGGAGTAGGTGTAGCGTGGTCTGAGTGTGTTCCAGACACTTTTTGTGTGTGCTGGCTTTGATGAGCCAGTCGTCTAGGTACGGGAAGATTTGAATTTGTTGTCTTCTGCGATGAGCTGCCACTACCGCTAGACATTTGGTAAACACTCCGTGAGCTGTATTTACTCTGAATGGGAGTACTTTGAACTGGTAGTGTTTGCCTGCTATCACAAATCTGAGATATTTTCGGTGAGCTGGATGAATGGGGATGTGAAAATATGCATCTTTTAAGTCTAGCATAGACATAAAATCAGCTTGCTGTAGAAGTGGAAGGACTTGTTGAAGCATTACCATATGGAAGTGTTCTGACAGTATGTAGTAGTTTAACACTCTGAGATCCAGAATTAGTCTTAAGGAACCGTCTTTTTTGGGGATTCGAAAATAAAAAGAGTAAACCCCTGAACCTTGGTACTGTAATTGAATTGGTTCTATGGCTCATTTGTCTAAGAGAGACTGCACCTCTTATTTGAGTAACTGTAAGTGGTCTGATGACAGTTTGTGAATGCGAGGTGGGATGTTTGGAGGATTGGTGGTAAGCTCTAGGTAATAACCATGCTGGTCACCCATCTGTCAGTTGTTATGGATTGGCAAATGGGAAGAAATTGTTGAAGTCTTCCACCGACAGGTTTCAATTGATCGGGGGTGGGAATTATGTGGGCAAGTCACTGTTTGTTAGGGGAAGGGGTGTTACGCGGTGTTGCGCCTTTACCCCTACCCTTAGAATGGTATCCTCTATACCCTCCTCTATAGTAACCTTGCGAGGGAGAGAATTGGGTATCGCTTTTGTAAGAGGAAGCATTTAGGTCTGAGGGTGTTGTTTTAGACCCTGCTCTGAAAAAGGAGCGACGAAAAGAGACTCTGTGATGGGGACTGGAGAGCTCCCATGGACTTCGCCACTTCGGTATCTTTCTTCATTTTTTCTAGGAATTGGTTGACTACAGGACCAAACAGGTGTTCTTTTTCAAGGGGGTATTTAAAAATGGACAGCTGGAACTCAGGCTTAATACCTGAAATCCTAAGCCATGCATGCCTTCTAAGGAGAATGCTTGTATTGATTTCTCTAGCTGCAGTGTCAGCGGAATCTGGAGCACATCGGATTGAGGAGTTAGAGATGAGTTTTCCCTCTTCAACTAACTGTTGTGCTTTAGCTTAGTGTTCTTCTGGAAGATATTGGAGCAGCTGTTCATTTCATCCCAGTGTGCCCTGTCGTACCTGGCTAGTAGGCCCTGTGTGTTAGCGACACGCCAGTGGTCAGCGGATTGAACAGCCACTCGTTTTCCTGATACATCAATGAGCTTAGATTCTTTGTCTGGGGGAGCTGCATCACCAGAGGTTTGTGAATTGGCTCTCTTGGGAGGATTGGACACTACTAGGGAGTTAAGAGGTAATTGTCCCTTGATAAACACAGGATCTGATGGAGAGGGTTTGTATTTTTTATCTACTGTTGGAGTTACAATGTGTGTCCGTACAGGGTCTTTAAAGATATCCTCTGCATACCTCATTATGCCTTTAAGCATAGAGAGTGATTGAATGGACCTGTGTGTGGACTAAAGTGTCTCAAATGACCAGTCATCTTCTAAGGACTCTTTATGGGTGTGCAGACAAAATATCGATTTGGAAATGTCGAACTACATAAATATCAAGTTCCAAATATTGTGAGTGAGACATATCGACAGCAAGAATATCATGGTCAAGAATATAGATTTGAATGTAAGAAATATCGAAGTCATTAATATCGTTTGCAAAAATATAGTTGTTTAAAATATCGATTTTTTAATTAGTTATGTATTTTAGGATATATTTTAAATGTATGTGATTTTTTTGTATAAGTATTGTCTATGTTTTTTAATATATGTGTTACATTTTTAGTAGTTAACAATTTTATTTTAATTAAATTGTGTTTTTTAGTCCAGTAGCGGGTTGTGGTTTTATAGGGGAATAGGGTGAGAAGTAATTTAATTATAATAAATGAATGATATATTTTTATTGATTAATATTTATTTAATAGATATTTTATAGTGTTAATTGTGGGAAGTTATTTATTTATAATTATTAATTTGTTGATAATTAATATTAATTAATTAATTTTAGGTGCAGTTTGTGGGATTTATAGGGGTAAAGAGTGGGAAGTAATTATTTTTAATTAATTAATACATCGTTGTTTATTAATAAATAATTGAAAATTAAATATGGAAATTGTGTATTTAATTTTAGGTGTGGGTTGTGGGGTTTATAGGGGTGAAGGGTAGGAAGTAATTTATTCAAATTATTTAATAATTAGTTGTTAATTATTGTTAACTGAAAATTAAATATGGAAATTGTGTCATTAATTTTAGGTGTGGGTTGTGGGATTTATAGGGGTAAAGGGTGGGAAGTTAATTTTTATTTGTTTTAATTTGCTTTTTAAGGAATAATATTTATTTAATTGATAATTATGTCAATTATGGAAGTACATTTTATTTTTAATGTAGATGTGGGTTGTGAATTGTGTGGTGTTATAGTGAGGGATGTAAATAAAATAAATGTATGTAATAATGTTTTTGTTTAGAAATAATTTCTAACAAAAAATATTTGTTTGTAAAATATTTTAATATTGTATTTAATATAATATTTGTGATATGTATTTAACATTATAATATGTTTTAATTTTTTGATATTTTGTTTGTTTTTAATTCACTGTAGTGGGAATAGTAATTTTTATCCCTCCGCAATCCAACACCTTCCCTACTGTTACACTCACTGGAGTGGGAATAGTAATTTTTACCCCTCCCCTACACAACACTTTCCCTACTGTTGCACTCATTGGAGTGGAAATAGTATATCCAAAACTTTCCCTACTGTTGCACTGACTGGAGTGAGAATAGTAATTTCTACTCCTCCGCTATCCAACACTTTCCCTACTGTTGCACTGACTGGAGTAGGAATAGTAATTTTTACCCCTCTGCTACCCAACACTTTCCCTACTGTTGCACTCATTGGAGTGGGAATAGTATACCCAACACTTTCCATACGCTATTCAACATTTTCCCTATTGTTGCATGCATTGGAGTGGGAATAGTAATTTTTACCCTCCGCTATCCAACACCTTCCTTACTGTTGCACTCATTGGAGTGGGAATAGTAATTTTTACCCCTCCGCTGTTCAACACTCCTGTTTGATTTGATTTGATTTATATATTTTTAAAGCGCGCGATTGTCTGGAGGCTTCTTGGTGCAAAAGTTCGATGCGCTTCGGATTACTGATGTGGTGAAATTTTGATTTAGCAGAGAAAGAGCCATGTTTTTACAGCTTTTCTGAAAGACTGAAGCAAAGGGCTGCTTTTTATTGTGATAGGGAGGAGATTCAACGTGTTGGCTGTCCGCAACAAAAAGCTTCTCCCTCCCCACCTAATCTGCTTGAACTTAGGTACTTGTAAAAGTTTTGTGTGAGCAGATCTCAGGCTTCTTGTACTGTGGTCCTGAACCATGAAGGGCCTTATAGGCCAGTCATAAAGGTGCCGATCACAATCCGGTAAAAACCGGGTACGAACCGTCGGACGGAGCATATTCTCCGTCCGACGCGTACCCGGTCGTCAAAATATACAAACATGGAATTACGATTCGCACGGGTACACCATTACCGTACGAATCGTAAAAAAGACCGACCGAACAAAAAACACCTACCAATGCGATCCGGGAAAGCGCCGACCTGACGTCGGGACGCACGCAGCCAGCCATTCACGACCCAGGAATCACGATTCGCACCGACGTCACCCCGCACGGTGAATATTTTGCGGCAGCCAAAAACTGCCGGGAAATCAGGACGACGCGAACAAGGACCACCAGTACGCGACGGACAGACGACGACGCGAACAAGGAGGACCAGTACGTGACGGACACACAGGACGACGCCACCAAGGAGGACCCGTACGCGACAGGACGACGCGATCAAGGAGGACCCGTACGCGACAGGACGACGCGAGCAAGGAGTACCAGTACGCGACGGACAGACATGGACCCGAACCTACGAGTCATCCCTGCCCTCATAGCAGTACACCTCCTCTACAGGTTACGACGCAGACGCCGCAGAAGGTCAGAATAACTAAGGGAGGGGGGAAAGTGGGGTGGGGTGGGGGTGGCACGACCAGGGCAGGCCACAAAACAACCACATGAGTGACACACTACACATGGCCTGGACATACCTGACTCCCATGCCCTGGTCACCACGAGGGGGTGGGGGCGTGTCCTGATAATCCAGCGACCGCCACAACGGAAGTCCGTCACCACGCGAACCGGCAACACAACCAGACAGGTACGTCCCGTACCCACGCCTGAAGAGCGTGGGTACGAGTCGGACCACGCCCACACACGTCACCCCAACAATGGCGGGACGGATCGCACCCACGTGGCAAAGGCCTGGGTACGGGCCGCACAAACATCACATAGCGTGGGGACGGATATGTACGGACCCTACCCCCACCCCGTATGCAAGGAGCGTACCCCCCTGCCCAACAGTGTAAGTATGACCCGTACCCCCACCCACGAATGCAAGGAGCGTACCCCCCTGCCCAACAGTGTAAGTACGACCCGTACCCCCACCCGCGAATGCAAGGAGCGTACCCCCCTGCCCAACAGTGTAAGTACGACCCGTACCCACACCCGCGGACGTACGGAGCGTACCCCCAGCCCAACAGTGTAAGTACGACCCGTACCCCCACCCGCGGACGTACGGAGCGTACCCCCAGCCCAACAGTGTAAGTACGACCCGTACCCCCACCCGCGGACGTACGGAGCGTACCCCCAGCCCAACAGTGTAAGTACGACCCGTACCCCCACCCGCGGACGCACGGAGCGTACCCCCAGCCCAACAGTGTAAGTACGACCCGTACCCCCACCCGCGGACGTACGGAGCGTACCCCCAGCCCAACAGTGTAAGTACGACCCGTACCCCCACCCGCGAATGCAAGGAGCGTACCCCCCTGCCCAACAGTGTAAGTACGACCCGTACCCACACCCGCGGACGTACGGAGCGTACCCCCAGCCCAACAGTGTAAGTACGACCCGTACCCCCACCCGCGGACGTACGGAGCGTACCCCCAGCCCAACAGTGTAAGTACGACCCGTACCCCCACCCGCGGACGTACGGAGCGTACCCCCAGCCCAACAGTGTAAGTACGACCCGTACCCCCACCCGCGGTCGCACGGAGCGTACCCCCAGCCCAACAGTGTAAGTACGACCCGTACCCCCACCCGCGGACGTACGGAGCGTACCCCCAGCCCAACAGTGTAAGTACGACCCGTACCCCCACCCGCGAATGCAAGGAGCGTACCCCCCTGCCCAACAGTGTAAGTACGACCCGTACCCACACCCGCGGACGTACGGAGCGTACCCCCAGCCCAACAGTGTAAGTACGACCCGTACCCCCACCCACGAATGCAAGGAGCGTACCCCCCTGCCCAACAGTGTAAGTACGACCCGTACCCCCACCCGCGAATGCAAGGAGCGTACCCCCCTGCCCAACAGTGTAAGTACGACCCGTACCCACACCCGCGGACGTACGGAGCGTACCCCCAGCCCAACAGTGTAAGTACGACCCGTACCCCCACCCGCGGACGTACGGAGCGTACCCCCAGCCCAACAGTGTAAGTACGACCCGTACCCCCACCCGCGGACGTACGGAGCGTACCCCCAGCCCAACAGTGTAAGTACGACCCGTACCCCCACCCGCGGACGCACGGAGCGTACCCCCAGCCCAACAGTGTAAGTACGACCCGTACCCCCACCCGCGGACGTACGGAGCGTACCCCCAGCCCAACAGTGTAAGTACGACCCGTACCCCCACCCGCGAATGCAAGGAGCATACCCCCCTGCCCAACAGTGTAAGTACGACCCGTACCCACACCCGCGGACGTACGGAGCGTACCCCCAGCCCAACAGTGTAAGTACGACCCGTACCCCCACCCGCGGACGTACGGAGCGTACCCCCAGCCCAACAGTGTAAGTACGACCCGTACCCCCACCCGCGGACGTACGGAGCGTACCCCCAGCCCAACAGTGTAAGTACGACCCGTACCCCCACCCGCAGTCGCACGGAGCGTACCCCCAGCCCAACAGTGTAAGTACGACCCGTACCCCCACCCGCGGACGTACGGAGCGTACCCCCAGCCCAACAGTGTAAGTACGACCCGTACCCCCACCCGCGAATGCAAGGAGCGTACCCCCCTGCCCAACAGTGTAAGTACGACCCGTACCCACACCCGCGGACGTACGGAGCGTACCCCCAGCCCAACAGTGTAAGTACGACCCGTACCCCCACCCGCGAATGCAAGGAGCGTACCCCCCTGCCCAACAGTGTAAGTACGACCCGTACCCCCACCCGCGGACGTACGGAGCGTACCCCCAGCCCAACAGTGTAAGTACGACCCGTACCCCCACCCGCGGACGTACGGAGCGTACCCCCCTGCCCAACAGTGTAAGTACGACCCGTACCCCCACCCGCGTATGCATGGAGCGTACCCCCCATGCCAACAGTGTAAGTACGACTCGAACCCCCACCCACGAATGCAAGGAGCGTACCCCCCTGCCCAACAGTGTAAGTACGACCCGTACCCACACCCGCGGACGTACGGAGCGTACCCCCACCACACCAGTGTCAGTAGACTCGTACCCTCACCTCTAATGCAGTGTGCGTAACCCCACCGTGTATGTGCCAAGCGCACATATCCAGAAATCGGAGGTGTGTGTGCAGAGTCCTCCCAGCAGTGCCCTGAGACAGGAGGGGTGGGTGCAGAGTCCTCCCAGCAGTGCCCTGAGAAAGGAGGGGTGGGTGCCCATCACTCCCAGCAGTGCCCTGAGACAGGAGGGGTGGGTGCAGAGTCCTCCCAGCAGTGCCCAGACACAGGAGGGGTGGGTGTGGAGTCCTCCCAGCAGTGCCCTGAGACAGGAGGGGTGGGTGCAGAGTCCTCCCAGCAGTGCCCTGAGACAGGAGGGGTGGGTGCCCATCACTCCCAGCAGTGCCCAGAGACAGGAGGGGTGGGTGTGGAGTCCTCCCAGCAGTGCCCTGAGACAGGAGGGGTGGGTGCAGAGTCCTCCCAGCAGTGCCCTGAGACAGGAGGGGTGGGTGCCCATCACTCCCAGCAGTGCCCAGAGACATGAGGGGTGGGTGTGGAGTCCTCCCAGCAGTGCCCTGAGACAGGAGGGGTGGGTGCAGAGTCCTCCCAGCAGTGCCCTGAGACTGGAGGGGTATAACACATGTGTGTGAGGCCAGAATTATCCACATGCATACTGGCTACAAGGGAACATGTCCCCATGAACTCATGTCAACAGACTCCACACACAAGTACAGTGATCACCAAGGATGCCACGATTGTCGCAGGTGGAGACATGGCCCTGCATGCATGGCCAAAGTAGAAGGGCTCCGTCACACACACAGCTCATGTAGACACAGCTCTGCGCTAAACATTGGGAACACCCTGCAGGGAAGAAAGCTGGGTACACAGAGGAAGGAATACACCCTTGGACAAGTGCACCATGCAGTAACTGCCTACATGAACAAAGAAAGTTAGCCAACACCTTGTGATGGCACACAGATCACAGGGTCCCACCAATGAGCAGTACACTACTACATATCCCACACACCCAAACCCTTACACACCACCCAAAACCATGTAGCAGCCCCACCAACACCAATACCAGCATAGCAGTAGTGTGATAATGAAAACAAAATTAAGCTTTATTCTGCAGGAGCACAATGTCCGTGGATCGCAGGCAGTTCAATCTTCACAAAGCCCATAGGGCAGTCAATGATTCTCAGCTGGATGGGGGACACAGTGGGATGCGTGTCCCCTACCTTGCCTGCACAGTCAAATGGCATCGTCTTCCACACTGGTGAGGGCATCAGGGGGGGGGGAGCAACAGGCACCGCAGGGACATCAGGGCAAAGGGGCGGCGTTGTGGGTGCAGGGATGGAGGAGTCCACCACAGGGGGTGGGTCAGTGCCAAAGGCGGAGGCCAGGATGGCACTACACACCTTTGCAAGGTCATCCAGGGAGTCCCCTGCACCCGAAGGGACCTCAGGCCCCAAGGAGGGGGGGGGGTCAGAGGGATGGGTCGCAGCGCCACCGGGGGAGGGTGGAGACAGGGGGGGAGACTCAACCACCCTGACCGGGGACCTCCGTGACCGCTTGCGTGGTGGTGTAACTGTGGGGCTCAGGGACAGAGCGGCCATGAAGGAGTCCTTGGGGGAGATGTGGCCAGGAGAGCTGAGGGGAGGGGATTTGGAGGGAGTGGACTGGGTGGAATGCGGACTCCCACTATGGCTGCGTGTCACACGTTGCCCCCCGACCCAGTGGGTGTGCCTACCTCACCCTGTGTGTGCGTGTCAGGAGGAGTGCGGTGGACCTTCCCTGCTGGTGTGGTGCCCGTGTCCGTTGATGTGGGTGCATGCCGACGTCTGGGTGTACGTGTGACAGGCATGGGAGTGGGAAGTGTGGATGGGGCAGGGGTAGGTGGGGGGAGGTCGCGCTGCAGGAGACCCACTGCTGCAGTCAGTGTGGAGTCGATGGACCTCAGCAAGTTGCGTTGGTCAGCCTGCGATGAATGAATGCCCTCCAAGAAAGCCTCGATGTTGGTGAGGGTTTTGCCGTGGGCATGGAGGACATTAAGGATCGCAGCCTGACCAACCTGCAGTTGCCGCTGGATGTCCACAGACTCTGCATTGGCGGCAGCAGTGGAGACAGGGGCAGGGGGCGCGGTGCCTGGCAGGAAGGAGACATGCTGTGACCGGGCACGCTGGGAAGGGACACGAGCAAGTGGGAGGCGGCTGGTGGAAACTGAGGGGGCGGTGCGAGGTGTTGTTCCGCTGTCAGCTGCTGGTGCAGCCTCCGCCCACTCGGAGACATCGTCCCCGGACCTGTCAGCTTCGTAGTCTGATGTGCCAGTCGACAGGTCCTCGGCCACACTCTCCTCCGCCTCTGTCCCACTCGATGTGCCAGCCCCGATGTCACGGCTGGCACTGGTGCTCGGTCCCTCCGCCTGGTCTGTGTCCATGTCTCCCTCTGTGTCCCCCGACGATGCTGTGGGCAGGGTGGAGAGACAGAAATTATTCAGACACCTGTACACATCTGTCACATGAGTCCAATCTACATAGGTAACATTGCATGGCCTGAAAAGGAAGATCCCTAACATCTACTGAACAGGGTACCGATGTAGGGCATGCAACACACAGTTGGTTGAGCCACCATGCCACTGAAATACCATGGAGAGCATGAGACAATAGCTAAACACAGGAAAAGGAGTCTGACATAGCACCCAGGTCCTGGGGACAATCCAGCACTGCATCTGCACCACACAGCGTTTGCGAAAATACCGATGACCAGGGACCATATCCATGAACTTGAGACACATGCTGCATAGGTAATGCTGAAAACATGCACAACATGACTCGGTCACTGCACATTGCGTGTGTGTCCAGGCACATCACACACTGCCCAGACCCAGCAAGTGGTAATCAGGATTTAACACATAGGCATTGCCCGCCCCAACAAGACCCTACACGAGGCAAATTGTGGAGACACAGGTGGCACCAACATCTCATGGTCTGGGTGATACACACAGGGGCAGGCAAAAAGCAAGATTTGACGCCAAACAGCCAAGGTGCGCCTGTACAAATAATGAGGTACCAGTGCCCATCCTCAGATGAGTATAACAAGACACACAGGCACTGGCAACTGTGAGTATGAAGAAGGACAATCAGGTCAGGCTGCACAGTGGACACCTGTACAAATTAGCACGTCTATATACATGGTGACAGGGGACAATGGCACAGAGCACAACTTACGCTGTAGACACTGACAGTGGCCACGTTCATGATGACACATACACCACTGAGGAAAAGGTGCCCCAGGGGACAGTAGTGGGCACGCAACTACATGCTACTGAATGGTAATGACAGCAACACACGTCACCATCCCTGCACTATGTGTATCGCACAGTCATGCACATCATGTCACAGGCCACTACATAGGACATGCGCGCTGTAAGGCATGACACATGAGAGACCAACTCCCATGTCTGGAGTCAGCATCAGTGCCAACTGACATGGAACCCACATGCAGTGAACTTGACAGTGCACAGGCAAGGTCCCACAACCTGTTACACACCACCCCCACACATGATGCTACAGACATTGTTCCCGTGGACAAAGCGCCAGCCTACATTACCCTGGGAAGGAGTGACTACACACAGACCAGGGAACACATTGCAAGGAGGGGAAGGGTGGCAGGGGCACAGCGCTATACTGGGCCAAACAGGATCTGCACAGCACCTTTAAACCCTGCCAGTGGATTCATGCTACTGTGCCCTTACAAATGCCGGTGACACACAACAAACACACATGTACCTACCCCCTTCCGGCTGCTGCATCGCCTGTAAGCGCCTCTCCAGGTCTGGAAAGACCACCGGCAGCACACGCCTGTGGAGGTGGCTCAGACGGCGGCGGCCGCGGTTCTTGTGGCTCTCAGGTGAGTCCCCCAGCAGGAGCCGTGCAATCCTCCGCGTCCAGCACCGGATATCCTGCCAGCGTTTCCTCACCTGGGCCAGGCGCCGCCTCCGACCATCCACACCCCTCACGGCACTGACGGCGGTCAGCCAGATCTGCTCCTTGGCAGTGGCGCCTACCTGTGAGGAGGAACAAGTGACACCACATCAATACACCAGCCACATGTCACAGAGAGACATATGGGTACAAATTAGCTGGTAACAACAAGGCATGTCATGCAGCCAACGCATTGCACCTTTGTCATAGGGACATCATCCCCTGGTGAGGGAAAAAGCAGTACGTGCCACAGTGGGTACACAGGTGGAATGATGGCAATGTCACAATCAATGATCTAGGCTCACACTGTGCATCACACCCACCCCTCCTGGCTCAGGGCACTGCTGTGAGGACTCCACACCCACCCCTCCTGTCTCAGGGCACTGCTGGGAGGACTCTGCACCCACCCCTCCTGTCTCAGGGCACTGCTGGGAGGACTCTGCACACACCCCTCCTGTCTCAGGGCACTGCTGTGAGTGATAGGCCCCCACCCCTCCTGTCTCAGGGCACTGCTGTGAGGACTCCACACCCACCCCTCCTGTCTCAGGGCACTGCTGTGAGTGATAGGCCCCCACCCCTCCTGTCTCAGGGCACTGCTGTGAGGACTCCACACCCACCCCTCCTGTCTCAGGGCACTGCTGTGAGGACTCTGCACACACCCCTCCTGTCTCAGGGCACTGCTGGGAGGACTCTGCACCCACCCCTCCTGTCTCAGGGCACTGCTGTGAGGACTCCACACCCACCCCTCCTGTCTCAGGGCACTGCTGTGAGGACTCTGCACACACCCCTCCTGTCTCAGGGCACTGCTGTGAGGACTCTGCACACACCCCTCCTGTCTCAGGGCACTGCTGGGAGGACTCTGCACCCACCCCTCCTGTCTCAGGGCACTGCTGGGAGGACTCTGCACACACCCCTCCTGTCTCAGGGCACTGCTGTGAGTGATAGGCCCCCACCCCTCCTGTCTCAGGGCACTGCTGGGAGACATCAGGCACCCCCCCCCCTGGGACCCCCCCGACAGTACATGGCATGTGTGTTACACCTGGACGCAATGGCAGAAGTCACAGTCACCACATAGGGACAGTCTGTGGCAGTGGCCTATGCACTCACCTGATAACCTGGTCGCCCATACAGCATGGAGTACTGTGGGAGGATCACATCCAGCAGAGCCATGTTCTCCTCCAGGGTGAATGGCTGTGTCCTCTCCATAGCCCTTGACATGGTTCCAGGGAATCAGTAGCAGCAGCTGGGTCGACGAATGCAAAGATGTGCAGGCAAGTGCTCCCTCATGGGACCTGGCTGCCTTATATGTGCCCTTCTGCCCAGTCTCATGCACAGGAGTACAGAGAGATTGGTCACTCACATTTGCATCCTATGTTTCCACCAATCCCTTCAAACCTAGCAGTCTGTGGGTTCTCTATCGGTTTCATTCTCCTGCATGATGTCAGCCCCACAAACACATTGCAACAAAGTAGACAAATCCCAACTGACTTCTGCTGTGCACCTTCCAGAACAATTTCCAATTTTGAACTTGGTCTCCATGACAACCAGCATGCATGTAGGCCTTAATACTTGTCCCCCATGTAATTTGGAGCATCACACACAGGTACGGTGCGTGTGGGGGCCCTAGGGCACCCCAAATGCATGGCAACGGCCCGTACATGCATGCCTACGCTCTCCATCACTTTTGGTCTGCACGCGTATGCGTACTCGTAGTGGTACGGACCGAACACTCGCATCTACGCTCACTATCACTACGGGTACGCATACGCGTGCAGACCCATAGTGATAGTGAGCGTAAATGCGAGTGTACGGTCCGTACCACTACGGGTACGCATACGCGTGCAGACCCATAGTGATAGTGAGCGTAGATGCGAGTGTACGGTCCGTACCACTACGGGTACGCATACGCGTGCAGACCCATAGTGATAGTGAGCGTAGATGCGAGTGTACGGTCCGTACCACTACGGGTACGCATACGCGTGCAGACCCATAGTGATAGTGAGCGTAGATGCGAGTGTACGGTCCGTACCACTACGGGTACGCATACGCGTGCAGACCCATAGTGGTACGGACCGTACACTCGCATCTACGCTCACTATCACTATGGGTCTGCACGCGTATGCGTACCCGTAGTGGTACGGACCGTACACTCGCATCTACGCTCACTATCACTATGGGTCTGCACGCGTATGCGTACCCGTAGTGGTACGGACCGTACACTCGCATCTACGCTCACTATCACTATGGGTCTGCACGCGTATGCGTACCCGTAGTGGTACGAACCGTACACTCGCATCTACGCTCACTATCACTATGGGTCTGCACGCGTATGCGTACCCGTAGTGGTACGGACCGTACACTCGCATCTACGCTCACTATCACTATGGGTCTGCACGCGTATGCGTACCCGTAGTGGTACGAACCGTACACTCGCATCTACGCTCGCCATCACGATGGGTACACATACGGCAGCACTCCCACAGTGATTTGGGAACATGCACAGGCCCTCTCAGCAGCAGTACGGCGGATTTTACACATCACTGTGGTGATAGGCGACACACATGTCGGAATAGGGCGGACATACTTGTCCATGGATGGACATACTTGTCCAGGAATGGACACCAAGGCATCGTCTGTGCATTACCACATGTGTTGGGCACAGGTGTCACAGGCTGTGATGTGGAACATGCCTCCTGAGTGGAGAAGGCACCAGATGTATGATGAGATGTGTACATGTGTACTCTGTGAGGGTGCAATGTGTGCCAGGCATGCCCTTGACTCCTTTGACATGTGTGCATGTGGAACTGCGCACTTGGGGTGAGCGTCACTGGCATGGCACGGACACCAACACACGGAAGTGTCCCATGATGCCCGGTACAGGGGTCATGACACATGACTCATCACTACCCACAGTGCACAATGTGACTATGCCATATATGTGTCCGGGATTTACATCGGGTTGATGTTGTTGCACCCTCAAAAGCTGCAGCCGTTGCAGCAACCAACATGTGGCTGTGTGTAGATTGTCATTGCACACTGTTCCCAACACCATGCCACATGTGTTACCGGATGTGAGGTGCACATGTATGCAAGGGACACGGAGTAGCGTGACAAGGCCATGTCAGCAAACTCACAAGGAATGTGTGGGGAGTCATGACATGTGCACCTTCATGGCAAGGTGTGTGGGCTGGACTAGTGTAATGTCATGTGACCTGTGGCTCAAGTGTTCCGCTGCCAGTCTCTGCAATCAGCATCACACTTCTGCTGATGTGTGGGTGTATGTCACTCCTGTCTTGCGTCGGGCAGTGCACTTGCACTGGGACACAGCTATTCCCATGGCGTGGCATGGGGAGGTTCTCAATCACCGTGTGTAGCTGGGTCTTGGAAGGAGTGTCACCTTGCATCCATACGTGTCCTGGGCATGTAGCACATGCCTGACTCCCTATGTGGCATGTGTGTATTGGCAGATTTACATGTGCTCAGTAGACATGAGTTGTTCTCGTAGTGCACTCACTCTTCCTTGTCACTTCCAAATTACTGCAGAGCGCCTCCTGTTGCCCGAAGAATTCCAGACTTGGCCACCATGCAGGAGAATGACAGGATCCGGCTCTACCGCTTCACCCAACCGTTGATTCTGGAGCTGACGGCGAGACTGGCACCACACCTGCAACCGCAGCACAGGTATCCTACGGCACTGACACCCCAGCTGAAGGTAATGGCTGCCCTACATTTCCTTGCCACGGGTACCTTCCAATATACCATAGCTCATGTTGGTGGCATGTCCCAGAGCATGTTCAGCGGTGTGCTGCATGATTTCTTGGAGGCCATGTTGATTCACCTGGATGACTTCATCAAGTTCCCAACCCCTGAACAGATGACTGAGGTCAAACGTGGTTTCTATGCCCTGGGAGGGATGCCCCATGTCATTGGGTCCATAGATGGGACACATGTAGGTTTGGTACCACCACACGCACGGGAGGTGGCGTACCGCAATCGGAAGCACTACCACTCCATCAATGCCCTTGTGGTGTGTCTGTCCAACATGGTGATTTCACATGTCTGTGCTCGTTTTCCAGGATCAGCACACGATGCCTACATCATGAGGCGTAGCGGGATGCCTGATATGATGATGCAGCTGCGCAACGAACGTGCATGTGTTGTTGGTGGGTACAGTCTGTCTGTCCTGTATTCTGTTTGGCCGAGCAGCACTACCGCTTCGCAAGTTCTAACGATATCCATGTGCTTTCCATTTAGGGGACGCTGGCTATCCCAACATGCCTTGGCTGCTGACACCTCTCCGCAACCCCATCACGCCGGCCCAGCTCCGCTACAACACCGCCCATGGCCGGACAAGGCGAGTGATAGAGAGGACGTTTGGCATGCTGAAGAGCCGATTCCGGTGCCTCCACAAGACCGGCGGCGCACTCCCATATGCCCCGGCGAAGGTCTGCAAGATCTTCATGGTCTGCTGCATGCTGCACAACATGGCAGTTGAAAGAGCTGTGCCCCTCATCCTGGATCAAGATGACGAGGACCATCCACCCGTGGAGGACGAAGGGCTTGGCAATGGGGCTAGTGATGTGGAGGATGTGGAGCCGCAAGAGGACATCCGGACTCGGCTCATACGCGACTTCTTTGCTTAGTGGTGAGTACCAGGGTCTGAGTGTGCACGCATTGGTCCCCGTGTGGCATGCGTTGTGATGTGTGTCTCCACCTGCATGTATGGCACGTGGGTCAGAGGTGTGTGTGGGTGTGTCACTGGAGTGATGGTGGCAGTGATGGTAGTATTTCCCCAGGCATAATTGTGACCTAGCATGTTGTCATACATACATGTGTCGAGTAAATGCACATGCAAGTGGCTGTGCTTCTTGTGGCTGACTTCTTGTGTGTCTCTCTTCCCCAGGTACCTGCGCATGCCGTTTGCTGGTTGCATTGTTGTGGCACTGCTATTCCTCATGGACATGGCATCGTGGGCTGACTCAGCGTTACAGGCACGGACACGTTTGGAAGTCTCCATGGGGTAAGGGATGCATCTGGGGTGTATTGGGTGTGGCAGTTGTTCACGATGTGTGCACACTGCCCCGGTCGGGGTTTGGGTCCTCTGCAGACATGTGGCATCCCCATGGGACACGACATGCAGCTGGGTACACCTGAATAGATGGGCTGCCTGGTTGTCAGTCATCAGTGATGGGATGGTGGATTGTGATGAAGGCATCAATGTGTGTGACACTGCCCTCGGACACATACGGTTAACATTGTCTTGACATGGCGTGGGACTTCCACATCAGCGGATGTATGGTGTATGGCAGGCTCTCCGTGAGCAGCTGTGGGTATTTAGCTATTATCCGACACTTGTGTGCCAGTTCCATGGCTATCACGCATTTGTGCTGCAGAAGGGGGGTGCCAGTGTTGGAGCCACATGTTACTCCACATGATGTGTTCATGTGTACTTCAAGTTGCCTCTGCAATCCCAAACACATGACTATTAAAGGTGTCCCTATGCCTCCAAGGTGCCTCTTCTCAGTCAATGCTGGTGTGTTGGCACGGTGCATCCTGCATGTCTGGCATGGTATTCCCTGATTGTGGCTATGTGTCAATGTGTCGAGTGGCAAGATGCAAGCTGTGTGTGTGTGCTGAGACTGTGTAATGGGCATGATGTCCATGACTGTGTGGGTATTGTGACATGTGCCATCCCCATGCATCCAACGTTGTCCATGACCCCATTCTCTGCATCCACCGGACTCAAGCTTGCAGGACATGGTTCTGCCACCTGTCTACACGTACCTGGGTGCCCCCCAGGACACGGGCCAGGATCCCTGACCTCTGCGCATGACTGTTGCTGTACTCAATGTGTCTGTCAGCACGGTTGTTCGGCCACCCCCTCAGCTGGTTCTGACCATCACGGGTGTGTATGGTGCTCCATGTCTGTCTTGCCTAGAAAACTGTGACCCATGTGTCCTGTGCCAGACTCAGGCCCCAGGGTGTGGATGGTTGAAGTGAACAGATGACTCAGGCATGTTTAGACTGTACAAGACACATGTTAGGTAATAATGCTACCAGCAGGCATCTACTCTTAATAGTGTGATTTATTATTGGGGGGGGGGGGCCAAGTGAGGGCCTTTCCGGGATTAGGGAATCCAAAGTTCAGTAGGGGAGTTGGTGTCCTTGCCATTGGAAATCCTCAGAGTCCATGCCACAGTCTTTGTCAACATTGGTCAGCCAGTGACCAGCAGGGCCATGTGGCAGAGAATGTCTCTTGATGCTGTGATGCTGTTGCTCCAGTGGGCCAGGTGCCAGGCCAGGTGTCCTGGGAGATGGTGATGTAGCAGCCACCCTCACGGTCCTTTCCGTGGACGACCCGGCTTCCTGCGGGGAACCTCAGCAGCAGGCCGTGACGACGTCTGGGATGCTCCGTCGGATGTTTCCTCCTCCTCCTCATGATCCCTCCCTGTGGGTGGTGATGTTCTCCGCCTTCTGGCACAGGGAGGGTCGGCCATGGTGTCGGCCATCCGACGGAGTTCAGCGTGAATCCCCTGGGACGCCGTCACTTGCTGAGCCTGTCTGTCCTCCATCCTCCGTTGGTGTAGCTGTAGACAGGCTATTAGCTCCGCATGTTGCTGGGCCTGCTGGACCTTGATCCCCTCGAGGACGGACACAACCTGGGCCATGCCCGTGGTGTCCTGCCGGTATGAGTCCAGGATGTTACGGACATGGGAAAATACCGGATCCCCAGCCAACTGGTCAGGCTCGCGCCTCCGCCGCTCTCCACTCCCACCACCCCTGCCCACTTGCGTCTGGCCTGCACTTGTGGGCACATGGGGTCTCCGGGACCCCTGAGGGGTGGCATTGGCGTTGTCGCCTGCCTCCTCCTGGGTGCCCGGGACACCGTGTCCCTCCTGGCGAGCCTGGCTGCATTGTGGTGTTGGGGCAGGGATCCTGGGTGTCTCCTGGGATGTGGCAGGAGTGGGGGTGGTGGCTGGCACGGTTGTACCTGACGCAGGTGCTGCAGGTGGTTGGACACCAGAGGGGCCAGGTCGGTCGGGGTCGTCCGCAGAGTGGTGAGAGTGGTCGCTGCCGGTGGGATCGGTCTCCTGCAGATCCGGGTCCTGTGAGTGTTCCCCCCCAGTGTTGGGGGGTGCAGCACGACGTTGACCTGTGTGTGAGAGAGACAATGTTAATTTTGATCCATGCAACATCCATGTTTCATCCGTTACAAAGTTGGTACATTTCCTCTTGGAATTAGGATCTGTCTTGCATTCCACTCACAGTGCACTTGTGCATGTGTGTGTCCCTTGGGCACCAATTTGGCCCCTTTAACTATGTGTGGCACAGTCTTACTTGCTGCGTCAAGTGTGACTGCAGTCAGCAGTGGAGTGTGCATGTGTGCCGAGCTATGCGTTTGCGCCTTCCTTGTAGCACTGTACATGTGCACATGGAGTGGATCCACACACTCATATGATGCAGGTGGCTGTCCTTGTGCTCGTGTACAGGTTGTAACATGGCCCTGCGTTTTGCCATGATGAAGAGGGGGGGTTCTGGCACTGGGCACCCTTGTCTACATGCACGCAGTCCACCTGCTGACGAGCAGACATTCCCACACACCAAAGGACTGATTTGCTCTCCCTGTGTCTCCCTCCTTCTCTGTCCCCCTCTCCCTCCCTCTCTGTCCCCCTCTCCCTCCCTCCGTGTGTCAGCCTCCTCCCTCTGTCCGTCTCCCTCCCTCTCTGTCCCCCTCTCCCTCCCTCTCTGTCCCCCTCTCCCTCCCTCTCTGTCCCCCTCTCCCTCCCTCTGTGTCCCCCTCTCCCTCCCTCCGTGTGTCAGCCTCCTCCCTCTGTCCGTCTCCCTCCCTCTCAGTCCCCCTCTCCCTCCCTCTCTGTCCCCCTCTCCCACCCTCTGTGTCCCCCTCTCCCTCCCTCCGTGTGTCAGCCTCCTCCCTCTGTCCGTCTCCCTCCCTCTCAGTCCCCCTCTCCCTCCCTCTCTGTCCCCCTCTCCCTCCCTCTCTGTCCCCCTCTCCCTCCCTCTGTGTCCCCCTCTCCCTCCCTCCGTGTGTCAGCCTCCTCCCTCTGTCCGTCTCCCTCCCTCTCAGTCCCCCTCTCCCTCCCTCTCTGTCCCCCTCTCCCACCCTCTGTGTCCCCCTCTCCCTCCCTCCGTGTGTCAGCCTCCTCCCTCTGTCCGTCTCCCTCCCTCTCAGTCCCCCTCTCCCTCCCTCCCTGTCCCCCTCTCCCACCCTCTGTGTCCCCCTCTCCCTCCCTCCGTGTGTCAGCCTCCTCCCTCTGTCCGTCTCCCTCCCTCTCAGTCCCCCTCTCCCTCCCTCTCTGTCCCCCTCTCCCTCCCTCTGTGTCCCCCTCTCCCTCCCTCCGTGTGTCAGCCTCCTCCCTCTGTCCGTCTCCCTCCCTCTCAGTCCCCCTCTCCCTCCCTCCCTGTCCCCCTCTCCCACCCTCTGTGTCCCCCTCTCCCTCCCTCCGTGTGTCAGCCTCCTCCCTCTGTCCGTCTCCCTCCCTCTCAGTCTCCCTCTCCCTCCCTCCCTGTCCCCCTCTCCCACCCTCTGTGTCCCCCTCTCCCTCCCTCCGTGTGTCAGCCTCCTCCCTCTGTCCGTCTCCCTCCCTCTCAGTCCCCCTCTCCCTCCCTCTCTGTCCCCCTCTCCCTCCCTCTGTGTCCCCCTCTCCCTCCCTCCGTGTGTCACCCTCTGTCACCTTGGCCCAGCTTCCTGGGCACACACTGTTAGCAGATCTTTGAGTGGCCCTTGGCCTGTTGATGTGAGTTTGTTTCTGATCTCCAGGCACCCATTTTGTCTGCTGTGTGTCTGTGCGCTGCTGCTGTGGTGGTGTGTGCTGCCACTCTTTCACACTGTTGGCTGTTCATTAGCTGCTGGCATGTGCAAAACAGTGCCTTCACCCCCATGTGTTGATGCAAGGCGTCCGCCATTTGCTGGCAAGTCATTCCTGTGTTGGGACACAGTGTTTGTCTGGCTGTGACCTAGGCCATATGGGCAGAGGGCATTGTTGTCTGCTTTGGAGTCGCACTATGTGATTCTTGGTGCCCAGCCTCCCGCCATCCGGGTTACCGTGTCATGTGTTGTTGTCTTCTGTGGCCTGTGACTTGACATTGTCCAGCTGGGTGCATGGGGCATGGTGGCAGCAGTGGCATGTGCCTGCTCATGGAGTGTGGTTGAGTAATGCGATGGCTTGTGGTGGTTGCGTGCCTGTTATTGATTTTGGTTGTGGTTGCAGTTCCCCCCATGTGAGGTGCGTTGTTTGTGTACTCACCCGGGTCTCGGAGTCCTTCTACTCCTTCAACTGCCTCCACCGGCAGTATGGCCATCACCCTCTCCTCCCAGGGATGGTACTGTACGGCTCTGCGGGAGGGCCCTCCTCCGGTGGCGTTGGCCTGGTCGTGTTCCTCCTGCCTCTTGGCTCTGACCCTCCTCCGCAGATCGTACCACCTGTTCTGGCAATCCTGCTTGGTCCTCCTGGTGTCCGCAACAGCATTCACAGCATCGACGATGGTCTGCCACATGGCTGTTTTGGCTGCCTGGCTGGTGCTTCTGACCAATGTTCCAAAGATCTGTGGCTCGACTCTGAGGATTTGATCAACAAGGACCTCCAACTCTCGGTGACTGAACTTTGGATTCTTGGTAGTGGGCATGGTGAGGGGTGTGGGTGGGGATGGTGTGGGTGTGGGGGGGGGTGTGGATGTTGGGGGGGGTGTGTGGATGGTTGTGTGTGTGTGTGTGAATGTGATGAGAGGGTGTTTGTGAGGGTGGTCGTTTGAAGGTGTGCAAGTGTAAGGTGTGGTGTAGCTTGTAGTCTGGTTCTGTGGTGTCTGGCAGCAGTGAGTCTGTTGGAAAGGCTCATGGTTTGTGTGTGTGGGCCCTTTTTATTGGTCCATGGGTGGGTGTGGCAGTTTTTGAATTTTGGGTGGGTGTGTTATAAGGAGTGGTGGTGTATTGGGCCTCTGTTTGTTTTTGGCAGTTGCAGGTCAGTGTTGTGTTATTTAAGTGGTTGTTGGCCATGTTTAGTGGCTGTGTGCCTTTCGACTGGTGTATTCTTGTGTTGTTTTATTTTGTCCTGGTTGTGTACGTGCGTTTTGAGCGTGTGTACGGTGTGTACATGGGCCATTTGGTTGTACGATTTTGTCCTTGTGTGTGGCTTTGTAAGACTCGTACATGCGGTTGTGATGTTGGGGCATGGGGTGCGCTCTGTACTTAGGAGGTTGTGTTGGGGGTGCGCCAGGAACGTACTGGGGTGGGGGTACGACTGGAACGTACTGGGGTGTAGGTACACGGGGGGTACGACACGTACAGGGGTGGGGGGTGTACATTGACGGTGGTACGACACGTACTGGGGTGGGGGTACGACTGGAACGTACTGGGGTGTAGGTACACGGGGGTACGACACGTGCAGGGGTGGGGGGTGTACATTGACGGTGGTACGACACGTACTGGGGTGGGGGTACGACTGGAACGTACTGGGGTGTAGGTACACGGGGGGTACGACACGTACAGGGGTGGGGGGTGTACATTGACGGTGGTACGACACGTACTGGGGTGGGGGTACGACTGGAACGTACTGGGGTGTAGGTACACGGGGGGTACGACACGTACAGGGGTGGGGGGGTGTACATTGACGGTGGTACGACACGTACTGGGGTGGGGGTACGACTGGAACGTACTGGGGTGTCGGTACACGGGGGGTACGACACGTCCAGGGGTGGGGGTACGACTGGAACGTACTGGGGTGTAGGTACACGGGGGGTACGACACGTACAGGGGTGGGGGGTGTACATTGACGGTGGTACGACACGTACTGGGGTGGGGGTACGACTGGAACGTACTGGGGTGTAGGTACACGGGGGTACGACACGTACAGGGGTGGGGGGTGTACATTGACGGTGGTACGACACGTACTGGGGTGGGGGTACGACTGGAACGTACTGGGGTGTAGGTACACGGGGGGTACGACACGTCCTGGGGTGGGGGTACGACTCGAACGTACTTGGGTGTAGGTACACGGGGGGTACGACACGTACTGGGGTGGGGGGTGTACATTGACGGTTGTACGACACGTACTGGGGTGGGGGTACGACTGGAACGTACTGGGGTGTAGGTACACGGGGGGTACGACACGTCCTGGGGTGGGGGTACGACTCGAACGTACTTGGGTGTAGGTACACGGGGGGTACGACACGTACTGGGGTGGGGGGGTGTACATTGACGGTGGTACGACACGTACTGGGGTGGGGGTACGACTGGAACGTACTGGGGTGTAGGTACACGGGGGGTACGACACGTACTGGGGTGGGGGTACGACTGGAACGTACTGGGGTGTAGGTACACGGGGGGTATGACACATACTGGGGTGGGGGTACGACTGGAATGTACTGGGGTGTACATAGACGGTGGTACGACACGTACAGGGGTGGGGGGGTGTACATTGACGGTGGTACGACACGTACTGGGGTGGGGGTACGACTGGAACGTACTGGGGTGTAGGTACACGGGGGGTACGACACGTACTGGGGTGGGGGTACGACTGGAACGTACTGGGGTGTAGGTACACGGGGGGTATGACACGTACTGGGGTGGGGGTACGACTGGAATGTACTGGGGTGTACATAGACGGTGGTACGACACGTACAGGGGTGGGGGGGTGTACATTGACGGTGGTACGACACGTCCTGGGGTGGGGGTACGACTGGAACGTACTGGGGTGTAGGTACACGGGGGGTACGACACGTACAGGGGTGGGGGGTGTACATTGACGGTGGTACGACACGTACTGGGGTGGGGGTACGACTGGAACGTACTGGGGTGTCGGTACACGGGGGGTACGACACGTCCAGGGGTGGGGGTTCGACTGGAACGTACTGGGGTGTACCTAGACGGGTGGGGGTATACATACACGGGGGTACGTGTCGGACGTACGGGGGCTGGGGGGAGTGTTGGGCGCGTATGCGGGCACATGTCTCCATGGTTGCTATGGGTGTTCGGTGCGGACGGTGTTTTTTCCATACGGTTGTACGGTCGGACGCACGGGATGGATCGTGATTCCTCGGTCGGACTTGGCTTTTCACGTTTGTAAGGTAAATCGTCCGAGGACGTGTCGGACACATTTTCCGACCCGAGGACGTGTGGGGAATGATTCCCAGTGCGGTTCGTATGGACTTTTTACCATGCGAATCGTGATTGCCAGTTCGTACGGCACTTGTACGATTCGTACGGTAAAAAGACCCGATACGAGTCGCACGGGGGAATTTTTTACCGGATTGTGATCGGCACCAAAGTCTTGAACATAATCCTTTTTTCCACCAGTAACCAGTGGAGGTCGCTTAGTCTGTGAGAGACTGGCTCAGATCTGGGAATATCCAGCACTAACCTTGCTGCTGCGTTCTGCAGATGCTGGAGTTTTGTTAGGTGTTGGGCTTGAATCCCTGCATACAGAGCATTGCCGTAATCCAGCCTGGACAGGGCCAATGCCGTGACTACTGTTTTACGTGAATCATGGGAAATGAAAGGGTGTATTCTTCTGATCATTTTTAAAATAATACCAGATTGTAAAAGACAGGTTATTTAACTGAGTTTCTCATCAAATATGACTCCCAGATTTTTAACTTTGCAGATTGAGCAGTCGCCCAGACTGGCGGGCCACCATTTGGGAGATCAGAAATCAGCATCTGATCCTAGTAGCATAACTTCGGTTTTATCACCGTTCAGTTTCAGGCAATTATGCTGCATCCATTGATTAACCTGCATCATGCAGTCATTAAAGCGTTTGGCTGTTTCCTCCACCTTGCTAGAAACTGTCACCACTATTTGGGTGTCATCGGCATACGAAATCGGCAAAATCCCACACTGTCTGATGATCGAGGCCAAGGGAGCAACATAAATATTAAAAAGAGTTGGGCTCAAGGAGGAGCCCTGAGGCACTCCACACGGCGACCTGAAGGATTTAGATGCAAAGTCTCCTAATTTAAATGAAAATGTTCTGTCCATTAAAAAAGATGACATCAACGTGAGTGCAGAGTCTTGGACCCCCAATTCTTCTAGACGGGCGTGAAGTATCTCGTGATTCACGGTGTCGAAGGCTGCCGAAAGATCCAATAGGATCAGGGCGGCCTTCCCTGCTGTATCTAGTATGCTCCTGAGTCCCTCTACTGCCCTGACCAGAGCTGTCTCTGTTCCATGCTCCTCCCTGAACACATACTGTGATTGGTCCAAAAGATTTCTAGAGGCTATGAAATCTGTCAGTTGTTTATTAAGCAGTTTTTCCAACACCTTAGCTGGGAAAGGAATTCTTGAAATTGGACGAGAACTGCTGGGTTCTTTTGGGTCCAAATTAGATTTTTTTTAAAGTGGGCGGACTGAAGCTGTTTTCCAAGCAATGGGATCCACCCTCAGGCGGTACAAAAAAGGAATGTTACAATTTACAGGTCATGTGCATTACCTACAATGGTGGGAAGCACATAGTGTTTCTTAAATACCCGTCACACACCAAAAAGGCCCTTGGTGTCATGCTTCATCATGGGGGGTCTTCCCACCCCGCTGCGGGACGGGGCGTGCTACGAACTACGGATACGTGGGAGCACTGATATCACAACTATGTGTGGTGTAGGAATGAGTGAGTGAAAATGGTCAGGGGTGAGTGAAAAGTGAGTTAAAAAATACCTAGCTCTTGTGGATTAGAAAATTTGAATATTCCGTTGAGCCGGTATTATTAAAAAGGTGGGTCAGAGGTATGTTGCTCCAATGTGCAATACCTCCTGTGTGTGTCAACATGTTTCGAAGCGTGCTGCTTCTTCTTCAGGACAAGTTTCTGATCCCTTCTGCTCTCACATAACTATGTTGAAAATGGCAATATGTTATAGTAATAGGTAGTCAATACTACGTGAATAAAAGACCGACTTTTCTTAATCAATATACAATACCCAAGAAATTTCCTAAATGGCAATCTGTATGAGAAACACAGTAATTAAAAACGTAGGTATATGATGCATGCCAGGTGAAATGATGATGACCTGTGAAAAAGTGGTGCATGTTATTTCGCTAAGTTCTAAGCGTGAGGTATTCTACTGGTGTTGTGCCCTGTAAATAAATCGACAATACAAGACATACACACATACAACATAAATCACACACTCTGTATGGAGAGTCCCAGGAGTCTGTGAGGTATTAGAAACCGTTAAATATATAAAGGCACAACTGTTATGATCTAAAAGACTGGAGGAAAAGTGAATAAAATGTACAAACGCATACTTGTTTTTTGATAAAGCAATGCCCCGTGAGCCTTAGACCGGGGTGGGGTGGGGTGGTGGAATGTGCGTGTAATCGCACTCTGTAAGTGAAAAAGGGGGCGGTCAGATCCTGGTGGTCAATAGGTCAAAAACCACTGACATCTCTGCACCGGCTATGCCGTACTTACATGATTCAGGACGCTGCCTCACTCAAAATTCCCCTCCTCGCGGTTCTGTCGATAGACAGAGACTGAAAGGGAGCTTCTATAAGTAGTGCACCTAATTAGTCCTTTTGCCGCAAAATGCGGGAGGAGGCAGGACGCCGTGTCTACACTGCTTACGCCGACCCAGAAGAGGATGAAACGGGTGACTGTTTCCGGTTGTGTGCATTTCGACTAGACCTCTTAATTACTCCCGGTCGGTGTGTACAAAATTATTGTATTAAGGAATGTGAAAATGGGAATGGAGCGAACAATAAAATATTTCCTCAGACCCGTGGTGTACAAAAGGAGCTGTGGTGTAAAATGATGCTAAATGGAAAATGAAAAGTAGGCTTCTTAATGTGCCGGAAAAAATTACAGAGTATCAGACCGTACTGTAAAAAACGCGTAGAGATCTGATCTCCCGTTAGACAGCAAGGTTCATTGTGGCATTCGACAGAGGTAGAATGTTCATGTGCCATTTCCTCTGGGAAAACAAACCCAAATGGCCGTGATTAAGACGAGGGTGTATGGGTATTTATGTGCTGAGTTTAACAGTGGGGCACGCACCGAGTCAAACCCTAAATAAGGACCCAACCATCATAATTCTTGGTTGTACTCCGCACCCTCAGGGTGCAAGTTATGGTTGCCCACCCTACAAGGTGTTCTCTTTTGGTATGGATCGTGGCGCAACCTTTGCTAGCGGTTACCATTAGGTTCGATTATATAGGGCGTCTCAGTAGCGAGGTTCAGACTAGAGGGTGTATCAAACCCGTGGCTTTTTGAAAAAAGTATCCCTTTTAGTGAAAAAGCGGTTATCTCACACTTGTTGCTATCTACAGGTTAGCGGGGTCACTCACATGTTGGTGATTCAAGGTTAAACAAATCCTCAGGAGTAGAAAAAACACTGGGGGGTTCTCAGGTGATTGCCTTGGTATGGGTACTAAGAGAGAATGTGATACATAGCTGAGAGCATCTATTGAACTGACTCCAGGGTATTTCATCGTTCAGGCCCTCTATGTGGGTGCCCAGGCTGAAACACCCATCGTTGTTCCTTCTCGAGTAGGGCGCTCTCGGCTTGTATTTGTTCAATGACCGTCCACTGTAGGTCGTCCACTGTGTGTTCCGTCGTTAGGTAGTGTGTGGCCATCTTGGTGGTACTTCTCTTACAGCGGACGTTACTCTTATGTTCACCAATACGGATTTTCATTGGTCGTGATGTCATGCCAATGTACTCCAAACCACATGGGCATGTGATCATGTATATTATGTTCCTGCTATTGCAATTTGTGAACCTTCTCACAATGCCGATGCCGCAGCTGAAAACGGCAGCCCCTGGACCTTTCCGAGGTAGGAGACGGATGCTGAGACGACACCACCCTGGACAAGCGGGCCGACAGCAACTTCATCCGGCGCTCCCGCCGGGACTTCGGTTTAGGATGCTGGCAAGCCTCGCAGTCCGTAGAGTCATGGTGCTCACCCAAGCACCACATGCAAATAGTGTGAGGGTCCGTCGCCGACATCTGCCGTGCACACGAAGTGCACGTCTTGAAGCCTGAAGGCATGGTACACTGTTCCCAACTCAAGGCACTAAGATGCCCGAAAACAGGCCAAGGAGCACACTCCAGATCCGCGTTGCACGCAGAAAAGAAGGAAACTGACGTCAGCGCGCCGGGGTGGGACTTATGTGACCTCGCTGACGTCACGTCCGCGGACGGGTACCGCCCCCCCGGCACGCAGAGGTGCTGTGGCAAAGATTTTCCAGATCCAGTCTCACGCCTGGGGAGAATTCTACGTTAAGGAATCTGCGGCTAGTAGTCTCTATCAGATTTGTCCTTTGATCCTGATGGTTTCAGATCTGAAGATGATTTTGTTTGACTCTGTCCCGAGTCGGAAGACTTGAGGGTCTATCTCGGTGCCGAGCTGGGTGTCGGAAAGAATGTCTTGGTTCCGACCTCGGCCAGAAGGCAGAGGTGGTGCCGAAGCCTTATGCATTTTGGAAGTGGTTTTAGGGAGCAAGGGGTA
This sequence comes from Triturus cristatus, assembly GCF_964204655.1. Lineage (NCBI taxonomy): Eukaryota > Metazoa > Chordata > Amphibia > Caudata > Salamandridae > Triturus > Triturus cristatus. Next base: position 301,525,704 of record NC_140579.1, on the reverse strand, counting down.
CTAATGGCACCTTGTCCCAGAGGCACATCTTCAGACCAATCTCCAGCTCAGGATCGGACTCTGAAATGTAGACGGCTTCTTCTGAGGCGGACGCTTCGATCTACTCTAGCTCGGATTCTTCCCCGAAGATATCCGGAGTGTGTTGAATGCTTTGACGTTGCAGCTCTCGTCTTCTATCCCGACGATCACGTAAAGTCTTCTTGGACCGAAACGATTTACACATTTTTCAGTCATCCTCCTTGTGCTCTGGAGAGAGGCACAAGTTACAAACTTGATGTTGGTCGGGGCGAGGCTACTTGGCGTGACCAAGGACAGGATTAGAATGGAGTCCATTACATCAGCAGAAGGCTGGCCCGACACAAATAGACCCGATGGCCGCCCACGAGGTTTTCGTTCGAAGATGGAGAACTTGTTGACCGATTCGATACGCAGCGAGCAAGGAAACGCGTACGAAAACAATAATGGTGAGGGTACAGTGGATTGCGCACAAAGGGGAACCTGAAGAACGGTTTTGAACTGGAGGGCAGCAATACACGTGATGTAGCGCCAAAAGGTTTTGAAAATTGTAGGGGTGCATCATATTCACTGTTAGTTGGCACCCGCATATAATCAATGTATATTTAGATGTGTCGTGCGAAATATATTAAGAAATGTATCAGCTACATTGCAACATAGAAGTGTTAGAAATGTGAACTATATTGTGAATGTATTCAGTGAATTACATGATGAATAGTTTCGTTCAAATGCAAATGTATTAAGTTAAACGTGGGACGTGATTAACAATTTACTCATGTAGGTCGCCTATTCATGTATATGAAAGTAAAAGTACTAATGCTTAGAATGTGATTTAATAGTGTGTTTAACCTAGTAGAGGCCCGAATACACATATATCGTTGAGAAGAAAGGCCTGTTAGTTTCTTATGTTAGCTGAATGCGGTAGGCCGCAATGATTTATCCTGTTAGAGGTTTTGGGCTGCAGTAAATTGTAAAGTTAAAAGATGCGAAGCATTTCTTCATCCCATGATCTCACCGCAGGTGCAAGGACAGTTGGTTCGTTAGTAGAAAAGGTCTTTGTCTAAGAGTTGAATTATGGGGGGGGGGAGCCAGACATGGGAGTACTTTGGAATGTGCCAATCGCAACTCCTAGCGCGGACGGTGTCTGGGACTCAAGGCCAAGCCGATGGACGATGGAAGATGGACAGCGCTGGATGGAAAAGTACTGGAAGAAGACCTGGTCGAGGAGGTGTGCCAGAGGGCGTGTTCTAAAATTTGGGGTTCTGTATTAGGGACAGCCCCCCGTGGGTTGAGCAGTCGAGAGTAGGGCAGCCCAGAGCAGACCACACCAGAGGAGAGGAGAGCAGAGTCGAGAGAGAGCAGAGGAGGGAACAGAATAGACCAGAAAGAGAGAAGAGGTGGGCGAGGAGCTAGAAGGAATACTTTAGATCGAACTCTCACTAAGTGAAGACTTCTTAGGGAGTTTCACTTCTGACACCTTTTACGATTTCTTGGGTCTTAAGGGAACGCTAAGTAGGGATGTCATCTAGCATAGAGTAGGGACAGAGATGCTTTGGTTTAATGATTCCTAATATCGACATTGGCTTGGTAGTTATCTACCTCATGCTTTTAGAGTTTGTACTTTTGTTTATATTTACTCGTATGCGGATTCTTCGTAGAGTAGCATTCGTGTTAGTGCCTATTTACCTGTTGTGTCTTGTATTAAGGTGCCTATATCTGCAGATGTTTTTGTTGATAATAAAATCCCGAGAGCAATAGAGATTGGGTTTCGAGTCCTTACTTATGTAAAATTGCGGAAAGCATTCTCTGATAATTGTGTTTGCTCCCTCCACGCTATTGGGCAAGTAAAAAGGTTCAATCGGCCAGAGTGGGTTCTTGGAGACTAATGGAAACAAGAAAATTGGGCCCCAGCAGTTGGTAGCAGAGACGGATGGTTACTTACGATAGCGAGGGACGATTAGACTAGGATAAGTGATCCTTGAGACCCATAGACGATAAGTGATGGTGAATCATCAGACGGTGAGCAGCAGACGACGGCGGATGGTGAACATAGACGGCGAGTAGCAGTGCGGCAGGAAGCAGCAGTTCGTAGAGTGAGTATGAATAGGATGAGACGTTGTAGATTGCGGTGTTGATTTGTTGTGTGATGTCTTGCGGAGTTAGAGTGAATGTTGAGTGATTGTGAGATCAGGCTGTGAGCGCGCGCAGCCCGGGAATTGTGGTTTAGAAGACACCCGTGGTAGATTTTGTTGACCACCCAAAGGGGATCGTGAGGTACCATCGATCACCTGGACCGAGATAGGGGGAGCGAATGTGTGAGTGCATGACAACTCGACGCTGGTCGTGGGTTGCTGTATGTGAATCTGAGTATTTGTAACCTATCAGAGGCGATCTGTCTGGCCGGAAGGGGACAGACAGTTGCCAACCGAGGTCAACAATTTCGAGAGACTGTGGACGAACAGTCAGAGGCTGTGGACGGACAGCCAGAGAAGTAACTTGTTTGGGAAAAATGGTTATTTCAGTGTATGAATGGGACGAAAGCAGGCGTGAGACGTAAGAGTAAGGAAAGGGAACTGCTGCGAACGAAGGAAGGTGACGTCAGAGAGTGTCGCGCTGTGATAGGCTGGTTGGTGTTAGTCGCGCTGTTATTGGAAGGTTTGACATCAAGAGGAAAACAGTGTGTGAGATCGAATTTTGTCAATCATGAAGTGTTTTAAGGTTTAGTGAACTGTGTAGAGGTGACAAACATGTGGTTACTCGAGAGGGAGAAGAAGCTCCTCCTGAGGATACTCCAGCACATTACATGGCAAAGAATGTGGGATTGCATACGATAATTTGGCTCGAGAATTGGCATAAAATGACTCAAAGTGAAGGAGAATTAGCATTCCCGAGGTATGGCTCATTTAGATTAGCAGTGTTGTACCAGTTGAAGTCTGTGATGTCGGCTTTACGACCTTTACCAAGGCCAACACAATTCGAAGCACTACATGCGTGGATTAGAGCAGTGCATGATAGAGAAAGAGGAAGAAATCAGGAAAAGGTGAAAAAGTCGGTCAGGGCTTTTCAGGATGCCAAATGGGATGCAGCAGAGAAAAGATGGAGGGTACAGGCAATAGAGGGAGAAAGACTGTATCCCATATTGATCACGTCGGAGGGGACAAAGAACGTAAGGTCAGATGATGAGGACGAAAGTGATTTTGAGGACAGCCTATTGGAGAGGTTGTTATCAGAGAGACCTCCTCCTTATAATACAGAGGTCCCAGAAGAAACGTTGCTTCAGATAGAAGAGACTAGAGGAGTAACCTTCCAACCAGAGACGAGAGTAGAAGGAAGGATCTCGATAGGAACAGAGAGTACAAGGAGCCAGTCTGGGGCTAGCGTAAAGGTCGAGAGAGATGTGAGGTTACCGGATGCTCTAAAGGTACCGGTCACTATTGGACCTATTGTTTCAATTTATCACCCAGATTCAGAGGGGGGTGCGAACCCAGAGCAGACAGCCGAAGGGGTAAGGAGAGAGGTCGCAGGAAGTGGCCTCATGGGAGGAAATGGCTTAGTGGGTGGAATGGCTTGGGCTCCGAACCCTATAGAATGGAGTACGCCATTGCCAGCCATGTCAGACTGATCTGCGAGTCAAGGAGAACAGAGACCAGAGAAGCCGAGGTCTCTGATGGAGTCGAGATCAGATTTACGATCATGGGTACCACCAGTGAGAAATCAAAACCCAGCAGTGATGACAGCAGAAAGAGAGCGGGTCACTTTCATGAATCGGTCTGCTCCAATGTGCATACCAGAAGGGAGTAGGTTGCAGGAGCAAGAATGCGAGGACAGCGATAGAGAAGGGGCAGCCTGTAGAGAAGTGCTGAGAGGAGCCATGAAAGGGGGGATGATAGATGTAGTAAGGTTAAAGGCGGAAGTGGATGAGATAATATGTGGAAACTTACCCCTTGAGAGAATAGTAATATATGGACCAGATGAATTACTCTTCGTAGCGAAGGATGTGACTCGGAAGGCACGAGTTGCACACGAGAAATTGTCAGAATTGGCTAGGCGATATGAGGTGGATCTATCCAAGACTAAAACATTGCAAGGAAGTCATAGGTTGCAGTACAGTGACCATGAACTGGAGGAGAAAAGGGTTGCTGGACTGAGGTCCCACAGTAGAGATCTGATCGTAGCCATGCGTGTATGGATGATGCTTGATAAATGGGAAGAAAAATGGTCCAAGAAGAAAACCTCTAGGGGAACGATGGCAGGGACCTTACCTCCGGGTGGAGGGGCGACAAGGATAGGAAATTTCCCTTTAAGGGAAGTACAGAATGGAGGAAATGTGCATGTACCCTGGAGCAGGGGTGATTTGGCGGCGTTTACGAATGATTTTCCCCGGCTTAGGGAGAAGCCCGCAGAGTGGTACAAGCAGGTTGACCGCTTTGTAAAGATCTCGAAGGTATTATGGATTGATCTGAATACCTTATTTGATATTGTGGTTCCGGGAGATTTGTGGGCAGCATGCAAGATTGCCGTTGATTGGCCGACTTATGAGCCCGATAGGAACACGATCACGAATGGTCCGGCAATGATAGTGATGAGGAAGTACGAGCAAGTGATTGCGTGGTTGAAGTCGAAGGTCTCACCACAAGACATCGATTGGGTGAAGATAGATAGGACAGTGCAGGAACCTAAGGAGACGGTACATGAATTCTATGAGAGACTCCTGCAGGCTTTTAAGCAGTACAGTGGTTTAGATGCGTTGGACACGAAAGATATGGGACAGTTTGTCTCAAAGTTTGTGTTGGGATTGAGGCCGGAGGTTAGTCTCATGATACAGCAGCATTTGATTTGTTGGCAGAACAAACCTGTTGATGAGATTTTACGGTACGCCAGATACTGCACAGATGAAATTGAATCTAAACACAGGAAGTTGAAAGATAACTTTATGCTTGTTCAGATGCAAACCGCTCAGGGACAGTCTAATGGGGGAGCATTGGTAAGGAGGCAAGGAAATTATCAGTCGGGAAATCAGAATGTTCAGGGGCAGGGAAGGCCAAGAACAATAGACCCTGGAACAGGTATGGATGTGGCGACATTGAAAAAGACCACAGCATGTCCTCAGTGTCACCAGGTTGGACACTGGAGACGCGAGTGTCCCCTGAACCCATGGAATCAGATACAGCCGGAAGGAGAAATAGTTCAGGTCCCTGGGACGGAGGCGGTACCGACAGTGACTAGACCTAGAACGATAAAAGTAGGGACTGGTGTTCCGCAGGTGCAGGTTCCCCAGCCACCCAGAATACAGAATGTACAGCAGGGAGCTCGAACTTATTTGCAGACGCCAATGTTTGAAGTGAGCGAGGAAAACGATATAAGCCTGTTGGCACGATCATGTTCAAAGAGAGATAACGGTTGCATGCTTAGAGCCATCCTAGAGGTAGATCAGTAAGGACCCTTTGTGGAAGCAGACCTTGACGGTCACCCTACAACCTTTTTGGTTGATACGGGGGCTACAAGATCGACTATAAGATCGGCAGTGGTTCCAGGTTTAGCTCTTTCTGGACAAAGTATCCAGGTTGTTGGTGTGGCAAATAAGAAACTGATTAGTCCACTGACAAAGCCAATTCCAATCAGGATAGGAAATTTCAGTGATCGACACCAGTTCGTGGTGTGCGATTCTAGTCCGGTTTGCCTGTTAGGAAGAGATCTATTGTGCAAGCTCAACTGCACGATCTACTGTACCCCGAAAGGAGTGGAGGTACAGACGAGAAACGATGACGCGACCTTTAAGGTTGCGAATCAACGTGTGTGTGTGGAAATGTACCCAGCATTGACGGTGGAAGAACTTCCACTTGATCTGAGGGACTCAGTGTCTATTGACGTATGGGACCTTAGTGGTGAGGAGGTTGGTTTAGTCAAGGGGGTAGACCCAGTGAAAATCCAGATTAAACCAAACGTAGAGTTTCCAAGGACACCCCGGTATAAGTTATCTCCTGAAACTATTGCAGGGATTAAACCTGTGATTGAGTCTATGATTAAGCAGGGAATACTAATGGAAATTAGGGGTAGCCCATGTAATTCGCCTATCATGGGACTACAGAAACCAAGTGGGAAATTTAGGATTGTGCAAGATTTGCGAAAAATAAACAAAATAGTTGTTCCATGTTGTCCAGTGGTACCGAATCCATCTGTGATCTTATTTCAGATCCCATGTGAAGCTGAGTGGTTCATATAGATTGACTTGTGTCAAGCTTTTTTCTCGATTCCTCTACATGAGGAAAGCCGTTTTCTTTTTGCATTTCGGCTGGAAAATCGTGTGTTAACGTGGTGTCGTATCCCACAGGGGTATACCGAGAGCCCATCTATCTTTAATCAGATCTTGAAGAAAAATCTCGAAGGTCTTGTGTTGCCGCAACACTCTGTTTTAGTGCAATACATTGATGATCTGCTCGTTGCGTCGGAGACGGAAGACGCCTGCAGAATTGATACGGTTGCTCTGTTGAATTACCTGGGAGTGAATGGTCATAAGGTGTCTCCAAACAAGCTGCAATACTGTCTGAGCGAGGTACAGTATTTCGGGCACCGAATTGAGAAAGGCAAAAGGAAGGTGTCTCCAGATCGCATTGATGCGATTCTTAGGATGCCGGTTCCCTCGACTCAGAGGGAAGTCAGAATGTTTTTGGGAATGGTGGGCTATTGCCGCCAGTGGATCTCAAACTTTTCCTTTGAAGCGAAGCCCTTACAGCGGCTGACGCGAAAGGATGTGAATGATCCGGTACCATGGGATGACGACTGCTTAAGGTCATTTTTGAGGCTGAGAGAAGCTTTATGCAGTGCACCAGCTTTGGGAATGCCAGATTATAGCAAGGCATTCGCCTTATTCTGTTGCGAAAAGGAAGGTTGCGCATTAGCAGTGTTGACTCAGAGTCACGGAGGTGTCCGTAGACCAGTTGCCTATTTTTCAGCTACTTTAGATCCAGTAGCTTCTGCGTTGCCCGGATGTCTCAGATCCATTGCTGCAACAGGTGTCAGTATCGAAAGATGTGAGAGCTTTGTGATGGGTCATCCGCTTACTGTTCATGTGCCACATTCTGTTGAACTGTTGATGACTAGGACTAAAACACAGCACCTCACAAATAATAGGTTGACTCGTTATGAGCAAGTCATCCTTGCTGCAGGCAATGTGATGCTGAAGAGGTGTTCTGTTTTAAATCCTGCCACATTGTTGCCTATTCCAAATGTAGATGTAGATGAAGATTGTGAGGACCATGATTGTCTCGATGTGACTGAACTATGCACCAAACCGAGACCTGACATTGTCGATGAACCGCTCCCAGTTTCAGATGAGATTTTCTTTGTGGACGGTTCATGTTTAAGAGACAGTGTTGGTCGACTGAGAGCAGCGTTTGCTGTGTGTACCATCACAGGGGTGGTTGAAGCCGCTTGTCTAGAAGGAGTATACTATGCACAGGTGGCTGAGCTTATTGCTTTGACCCGTGCCTGTTTGGCCGCTGATAAGATCCGTGTAACGATTTACACGGATAGTCAATATGGATTTGGTGTGGTTCATGATTTCGGACAGCTATGGTCCCAGAGAGGGTTTATGACATCTTCTGGTTCGCCCATCAGAAATGGGGATTATGTGCGACAATTGTTGGAAGCATTGCAAGGCCCATATGAAATTGCTGTTGTTAAATGTTCTGCACACACTAAAGGAAACGATTTTGTGTCATGGGGTAATAATTACGCAGATGAAGTTGCTCGATTTTGTGCAGAACAGGGATGTAATTTTACCGAGAATCATGTTGTGGAAAATGAAGAGAAAACAGATTACGATGTGATGCTAGCTATGGCAGACTCATGGGAGGAACTGAAACAGTTGCAAGATGGAGTCTCTGATCAGGAGCGGGACAGCTGGATAAGAGCTGGATGTGAGAAGGGAGATGTGGATGTATGGGTTTCGAATGATGGACCAGCTGTATTGCCGGAATGTTTGCTGAACCCCATGGCGAGATTGATACATGGTGCTGTACATCTTGGCAGAGATGCAATGATGCGAGTGTTTCGTCAGACGTGGTACAATCCGAAGTTTCGAACGGTGGCTGAAGCTGTGTGCCAGAGGTGTGTCACATGTCAACAGATGAATGTAGGAAAGAGGACCGCTGTGACATTGAGTCACATAGGTAGGTCAGGTGGACCTTTTAATAGAATGCAGCTGGATTTTATTGAAATGCCGAAGTGCAATGGGTTGAGGTACATATTAGTCATAGTATGTGTCTTTTCCAGGTGAGTGGAGGCTTACCCGAGACGTAGGTGTGACACACTCACTGTAGCTAAGTTACTATTGAGAGAACTAATCCCGAGGTACGGTTTCCCGACCTCTTTTGAATCAGATAGAGGAACGCATTTCCACAGTGAAATCATGAAGTTGCTTTGTGCTGCCTTGAATGTAGATCAAAGGTTGCACTGTAGTTACCGACCAGAGGCTTCTGGGATTGTAGAGCAAGTAAATGGGACTTTGAAAGCCCGAATGGCGAAAGTGTGTTCTTCGACTTCCTTGAAGTGGCCAGATGTATTATCTTTGGTTCTCATGAGTCTCCGTAGTGTCCCTGATAGGAGGACTGGATTGTCACCCCATGAAATCCTCCAGGGAAGGGCGATGCGATTGACAGCAATACCTGCTACTGCTTTGATTAATATCACTGGTATGATACTGGACTATTGTAAAGGCCTGGCTGACGTGGTCCGTTCTGTGTCTCAGCAGGTGCAGACAGCAACGGTTCCAGCCGCAAGCGACCTGTGCCACGACTTGTGCCCAGGGGACTGGGTATTGGTGCGCAAACACGTGAGGAAGAGTTGCCTGGATGCTCGCTGGCGTGGGCCGTATCAGGTCATATTAATTACGAATACAGCTGTGAAGTGTGGAGGACTTCCGAACTGGATACACGCCTCCCATACCCGTAGAGTTCCAGCACCCTTGGAAGAAACAGCTCCTCTCGAGAACGAAAACCCAGCTGAGGTGGCCGAGCCATCTGAGAGGGCAAGTCAAGCTGTAGGGGTTGCTGACGCAGCTCGTTGTGCACTAAACCAAGCTGAAAGGGAACGTGAAAGTAACACTGAAGCTGACTCGGAAGCAGAAGAAGAAAGAGCTGCAGTGGGCAGTACCGAGTCAAATCCTGCTGAAGAAGAAAGCAGTGCACAGGGTACCAGTAGGGAGAGCGGAGGTGCCACAGAAGCAGAAAGGGTTTGGCCCGTGAGTCAGAGACGGGTAAACTTGAGGTCGGCACCAAGAACAGATCTTGCCCCAGTTTCTGAAGAATCAGAAGCAGAGCAAGGGGACGAAGATCAACCCCAAGGCGCTCTGAGACGATCGAAAAGGACAAGAGTGCCGTGCCAGAAGTACGCCTCACCAGAGTGGGCATACTCAGTGACTGATGACAGGTTTACTGACCACGGGACGGCTGAGATCGATCACACTGGTCAGCAATTCTCCGATTCCGAGAGTGGAAGTGTTGTTGAAGATCCCAGGATTGGAGATCGAAGGAATATTGACCATCAATATTCCGAATCCGCCACTTCTGAGCATCATCCGTGGTCTGATTCTGGAACCGCTGGACTTCCCAACTTTTGCAGTTATACCAGCTCCCCAAGAACTGACAACCCTTAAACTTGAAATTTTGCAAGGGGTCCTTCAGCTGTTGGGACCCACAGTTATTCTGGACTGATTGTAAATGTGCTGTATATAAAGCTTGAAAGAAGATAACCTAGGCCCGAGTGGAAGAAGAATACATTTAGGGATTTTCCGTTGGAGAGTGAAGAAGAGCTAGGGAAGCCTTCCTGATCTAAAAGATAAGAAACTGAACTTTGCTAGAGGTTCCCCAGTTTAAGAGAGCAGCTGAACCGAATTGCTGGATGAGAAAGAGACTTGTGTCAACAGAGACTGTACTGAACATTGAGAACATTTCAAAGATGGCGGAACCTGGAAATGCACACCGTAGAGCCAAAATAGTGATAGGCACACTGTTAGGGATAGTGATAGCTGTTATATTTGCAGTAGTAGTGACTTCATACATGGTGGCCCATAGACAGGAGGGGGAGGTTCAGGGAACACCCACACCTACCACCCTAGGACAGGGAGGGGTCACTCTTAGAGATCAGAGAGCTCAGACGCTTGAGGAGAGTGGTATGTTTCATATAGATTTGTCTCAAGCTGATTTCAAACTTAATGCTTATGCGAATCTGTTGTATGAGTATGTTGATGCGATGGATGCGATGGATTGTTATGTGTGCATGCAGTTGCCTACTTCAGTAGACGAAGGTATTAGATACCATCATCTCCCATTGACATATGGGATTTCTTGTAGTCTATTGCTTAGTTTGTTTTATGACAGGAGACAGTTTGAGTACTTCTTTTCAAATTATGATACAGTACTTCCTGAAGTTCCGGCATACAAGCATTTGAATAAGTATGACTATTACAAGTCAGAGGATAGACTTCGGAAGTATTTCATACCGACTGTGAAGCTAGATACAGCTTATGCTCATAGACATAATTTGACATGTTGGTTGTCCGAAACGGAAAAGAAGTTCATAAGTCAGATAGAGGGTAGGTACAGAAAACTGACTCAGACACGAGATACAGGAGATAGTCCAGTGGATTGGACGGATGAGGAGAGATTGCACAAATCTAAGGGAAGTTATGGACCGATTGCATTAGATGAAGTACAGAAGGGAAAATTGTGTATTGCCCGTCCTCAAACGCCTAAGGAGAAGGTTCCAGTGGGACAGAGTATGTGTGATCATACTTTTACCATGGAGGACTCGGCTAAGAACTTCTTGCAAGGTCCGGTACAGGTGATTCTGACTGTGTATTATGTATGTGGGAAGAATGCTTATGTGAGATTGCCTGCGAATTGGTATGGTTCATGTTACTTGGCTATCATTTTCCCAAAGATTTACCATGCTGAGGATTTGAAGTTGCTAGAGACGGGAGGTCATTCTAAAGTGCGTAGAGCTGCAAGTGCAGGAGCAGTGATTGGTGATATATACGGAGCAACTATACCTAGTTTGGGCGTGGTCCTGAATGACGTGAAAATAAGAAGGTTGGCGACTGTGGTGGATGAATTGTCAATGAATTCGGCGAGGTCATTGTTGTTGGTGAATGGGGAAATGTTATCGATACGGAATATGGTTTTGCAGAATCGCCTTGCGTTAGACGTGTTATTGGCAAAAGAGGGCGGAGTCTGTAAATTGCTGAAGGTCCAGGAATTTTGCATGTATATTCCAGACAATAGCAAGGACCTGGAGAAATATATATCCAACATTACCACAATTCATAAGGAAATAGTAGATTTGGCAGAAGAGAGTGTGTGGGAAAAGATTGGTCAAGGATTTGGTCGCGTGGGAACTTGGTTTGCGAACCTGGGAATGGGATTTCTTGGATCTGTGTTGAAGCCTATAATAATTGCTGTGGTTTGTGTAATCTGTTTGTGGGGATTCGTAAGAGCATGGAAATGGTACAGAGGGAATAGGGCCGAAAGAGCCCTCAGAGCGAATGAGCAGAGAATGGCGAGATTGCAGGACCGTCAATATCAGAATCTTAAAAGGATGGAAGAGATTCGACAGAGTGGAATGGTAGTAACTGCCGTTTAGATTAGCTTCTGATTCCAGGAAAGGTGAGAAATTATGATGTGATGACAGTTGTCATCAAAGGGGGGAACTGATGTAGCGCCAAAAGGTTTTGAAAATTATAGGGGTGCATCATATTCACTGTTAGTTGGCACCCGCATATAATCAATATATATTTAGATGTGTTGTGCGAAATATATTAAGAAATGTATCAGCTACATTGCAACATAGAAGTGTTAGAAATGTGAACTATATTGTGAATGTATTCAGTGAATTACATGATGATTAGTTTCGTTCAAATGCAAATGTATTAGGTTAAACGTGGGACGTGATTAACAATTTACTCATGTAGGTCGCCTATTCATGTATATGAAAGTAAAAGTACTAATGCTTAGAATGTGATTTAATAGTGTGTTTAACCTAGTAGAGGCCCGAATACACATATATCGTTGAGAAGAAAGGCCTGTTAGTTTCTTATGTTAGCTGAATGCGGTAGGCCGCAATGATTTATCCTGTTAGAGGTTTTGGGCTGCAGTAAATTGTAAAGTTAAAAGATGCGAAGTATTTCTCCATTCCATGATCTCACCGCAGGTGCAAGGACAGTTGGTTCGTTAGTAGAAAAGGTCTTTGTCTAAGAGTTGAATTATGTGGGGAAGCCAGACATGGGAGTACTTTGGAATGTGCCAATCGCAACTCCTAGCGCGGACGGTGTCTGGGACTCAAGGCCAAGCCGATGGACGATGGAAGATGGACAGCGCTGGATGGAAAAGTACTGGAAGAAGACCTGGTCGAGGAGGTGTGCCAGAGGGCGTGTTCTAAAATTTGGGGTTCTGTATTAGGGACAGCGCCCCGTGGGTTGAGCAGTCGAGAGTAGGGCAGCCCAGAGCAGACCACACCAGAGGAGAGGAGAGCAGAGTCGAGAGAGAGCAGAGGAGGGATCAGAATAGACCAGAAAGAGAGAAGAGGTGGGCGAGGAGCTAGAAGGAATACTTTAGATCGAACTCTCACTAAGTGAAGACTTCTTAGGGAGTTTCACTTCTGACACCTTTTACGATTTCTTGGGTCTTAAGGGAACGCTAAGTAGGGATGTCATCTAGCATAGAGTAGGGACAGAGATGCTTTGGTTTAATGATTCCTAATATCGACATTGGCTTGGTAGTTATCTACCTCATGCTTTTAGAGTTTGTACTTTTGTTTATATTTACTCGTATGCGGATTCTTCGTAGAGTAGCATTCGTGTTAGTGCCTATTTACCTGTTGTGTCTTGTATTAAGGTGCCTATATCTGCAGATGTTTTTGTTGATAATAAAATCCCGAGAGCAATAGAGATTGGGTTTTGAGTCCTTACTTATGTCAAATTGCGGAAAGTATTCTCTGATAATTGTGTTTGCTCCCTCCACGCTATTGGGCAAGTAAAAAGGTTCAATCGGCCAGAGTGGGTTCTTGGAGACTAATGGAAACAAGAAAATTGGGCCCCAGCACACGTCTGAACACGATGGCGGAAAAACAATCCAACAATGGAGTCGATGCCCATGCGCACTATCACCGTAATGAAGAGTCAACTTACCTCATGACTGGAAAGACTTCTTTGAAGAAAAACAACTTGCAAACATCCGGACCCAACACTAGATGGCAAGATTATGCAAAGCATGTGAATCTACAGCAAACATGCCTTTAACAGGGAGTTAATGTAGGAGAAAGGTTTATTGCCTAGAATATAGTTATCTCGAGGTTTAGGGACCCTGCAAGCTCCATGTCAGCAGCTCCTCCCTCATGGTGAATAACCTCGAAAATAAAGTGGGGGTAAACTGTAGTCTGTTGGCTAACAACAATGGGTGCAAGCCCACAGGCAAATAGACTTTTAATTAGAACTCACAGGTCTCTCTAGATCCGGCTTGCTCATAAGGCAACTGTGTGCTGGACCACAACAGGTAGTGCAAGGATGGACCGTGCTCACCAGTCAGAGTCATGACTCCTCTGACCTGCACTTGTAGATGCAGTTTCTTGTGGCTCTCAGCCTAAAATCTCAAGTGAACGTTCGAGAGGGCTTCAAGATGCTGACGTCTAGACGTCTTGGGCTGGCTGTGGTTTTCCACACAGACAAGGTTAATGGGTCTTCAGGCTTCTTGGCATTACTCAACTTTGTGCTCTGAATGGACCAACAGCAAAAACGTCCACAACAGTCTGACTCCAAGATGTTTGGTAGGATGACTTAAGTGTGAGCTTATACTGCAAAGTCCTTGAAGTTACACAGCGCCTCACAGCCAATTCCACGAAAGATCAAAACCTGGGCAATCAAGCTGGGGCAAAGTTTCCCTTCCTTAGAGATTTTTTGGGGAAGGCTCTCCTTGCCCTTTTCCCTGAATTAATTCTGTTGGACAAGGTCTCATTCAGCTGCGCCCAAGAGGACCTTCAGGGAACCTATTATGGCTAAACGCTTTGAGTATTCCTTCCAGATGGTCATATAACACACAGAACAGGGAATGAAGAAGTGGTAGAAGGAGGTGGCCATTTCTGGACAACATCCATCCTTCACGTCACAAATGCCATGCTTTCAAACAAATAGATGTTTGTGATTATCTAAAATTAAAGAGAACAACAAATGTCCCAGTAGTTATAGCCAAGACCTTAACTAGGTGAACATGTCCCAATGTTCATGATCAGTATCGCAAAATTATGCACATAATGTATGGAAGCCTTTCAAACATAATAAAGAATGAACACCAAAGGACTAGGCCTGGGCAAAATTCTAATTACTCTGGACTAAACAGTAATTTTGCATTAATCTTGTGAAGGGAAATTACCAAAAATTATGCAAATATGCCAGTTCACATAATGTGGAGTAATTTTGGGCAAAAAGATCTACCCAAAAGCACAGAAATAGAGCACGAGCAACTGCTGTTGTTTATGTGCTGTTATACTTAGTGCTATTTTCTTAGGGAATAAGGCATCCTCAGCTTTATTTTGGATGCAAGATGAATTTGCACTAAGAAAATACCATTAAATGCAGGGTTCCGCTCCTTTCATAATTTCCAGTAATTATATTACAGAAAATTATGCGAGCTATGCCCAGCCCTAAAATGGAACCCACCTGCCCAAAAGCTCTGGGTTTACCCTAAATGGAAAGGACACTAGGCATCACCACTGGCTGTGGCTGCTGCACTCCACACAAGTAGAAATGCTGCTACCAGTTTAAAATTCTGTACAGGTGATCAGAAGCCTTTTTACAGGATGGAGAGATGAATAAAGAGGCGGGCGATCCTATGGCAAAAGAAAGGGTAGTCCTGAGAAATCACTTAATTTGAGTTCCTGAGCATAAAAGCTCACAATCCTTTATCAAAAAAAGAAATAGATTGGGAAAATTTCAGAAACAATGGAAAACACAGCCGAAATCGCACAGCATCACAAAATATTAGTCCTTACATGTTGGCAAAGCTTTTTTTCAAATGAAACCAGGGTGCCTTGAATCCAGTACCGAATGTTTCAATGTTATTGCACAATAGTCTGTTTTCCATTTACCATCTTTTCTCCATAAGCCTGTTTATCACCTCCCCCCAATGCAGCTGTTAACTTACAGGATATAACGAACAGCTCCGATTCCCATTCTTAACAGATTTGACAAGTTACTCCTTTTTGCTCCTCCGACTGCCTGTGCTGATTTTCTCTGTTCTTTCAAATTTACTTATTAGGTCTCGGCTGGCGATAGCAGCGCGCATGCGCTGCTCTCGGCATTCGAGAGCTTCTTGAAATCAATACGGGTCAGGAAGGGGACTTGAAGCCCGCCTCCTCTTCCCAGTGGCTAGCATCATATTTCAGGCTAAAAGCTAGCTTTCTATTGTAAAGGAGGCTTCTTAGTCCCTCCTAGTTACCACCCTGTCCACTTTTGGCCCCGCCCAACGGGACTGGATCGTTTACTGGCGGAGTTACACGTCCCCCTTTATAACTCAGTAAGCACTATTTTATTTTCATTTTCAGCGCTGTACTAATGACAGTGCACCGCGCTCTGTTTGTGTTTATTTGTTTTATTTAACTTTGAAACTGAGCGCGGTGCCGCTTCACGGACACCGCGCTCGGATTATTGATATATTTCTTAACTTTAACACTGAGCGCAGCGCCCGCTTCAAGGACACTGCGCTCAGTGTTAAAGTTAAGATATATAGAAACCGAGTGCAGTGTCTGTGAAGCGGTGCCGCGCTCAGCTTTAAACTTAATGCTTGTTTTTTGCGCTTTCAATGTTGCAGCATGTGTTTGAACAGAAGGAACCCATCTGCACCGCGGAAGTACTGAGTGCTGCTGGGCGGGGCTGCCGTGTGTCATGCGCGGAACTATAAAGTTATAAGTCGGCCTAATGTTTTTGAATGACTTGATTGCAGTGGCTGAGATTATACACATTCCTGATCCTCTGTGTTCCCCAGCGGTTCTTGCGCCTCCGCCCATCCCCCTGCCCATCCCTCCATATTAACAACATAAATAGCTGCAAAGAAAAAGGTGAGCACTTCTGTTTTTCAGAATTAGTTCTGTCTTGCGCCGGTGCGACTTGTGCTGATCAGCAAATATGACCAATCGTCACATCATATTAAGGACTATCTTGAAGGATAGTTAAGCTGGGCAGTCTCCTTCACTGTTACAACCCCCGCCCCCCCTTGTGATGTTGTTGTCTTCTCATAGCTCGCGTCTTCCCCTCCATCCCCCCGAGAGTCCAGCCTCGCGCTGCCTTCTAGTGCTGCAGGGCTCTTGCGCCTCGTTCTCACAGGAGACCTGGGGTGTGCAGAGCCAGGGTGACCGCGTGGCCCTTTGTTATATTATCCGGTGCGATGCATGCTACGTTTTATCTTATGATTTTGGGCTTCACCTTTAATAAGGTGGCCGCACCTTTGATTTCTTATGTGCGAGTGGAATTGCTTTTTTTTTGCCAGCGTGTGGCACCCCGCGCTTATGTTATGTTCAGGGGCTACAGCTGCATGCAATTATGGCGACCATGCTTTAATTTTTTTAATTAAAATGGGCACAACACTTTATCTTCGGCAGCTGTGTGCCTTTGGTGCCTGTTAACGTTCTTACCGAAAACAGACTCCCTTAGGGCCAGCCCTTTCTTGGTAAGCATGGCACAGCTTGTATCCCCTTTGTAACCCGTACCAACGCATCGCCGCGCTACACTAGACCTACTCCCTCTGGCGGTAGGATTCCCTTACCAAGGTTTTACTGATGCTTTGTCCAAGAAGCCTGTTTTAGCTTGAAGCCCGTATTTACCTCTCACTCTTTCCACCCATCGCAGGACTCCCTCCCTTTCCCCACCGCTCCGTCTACAAATATAATACTATAACACAAATGGCAGGCAGGGGAGGCGTTTCCAGGGCCGCCAGCTCGTTTACTTTAGATTGGGGCGACTGGCGAGCACAGAAGTAAAAGTAAGTACAAACATTGTTTGTTTTCTTATGTGCGAGTGGAACTGCTTTTTTTTTGCCAGTGCGTAGTAGACCTTGCAGATAAGTTGTGAATTAACTTCCAATTCAAACAGGTCCAAGTTCAAGAAAACTCTGTGTTTCAGCTGGTGCATCATTCTCCAGTTTTGGAAGCGGATTTTCCCTTAAACTAAAGTCTATATAATAAATACATTTTGCCGATTTAAGATTTACTTGAAAATTAGCTGTGCTGAAGTGAAGAACGTGACATTGGTTGACATCTTTAATATGCGATGACAAAACAGAGTGAACCTGACAATTAAAAATTCTCAGGATCTAATGCTGAATGCGGATATGTTTTCTAAAATGTTCCGCAGAGTGCGAGGGAACATAATTTCCATGACGTTGTTTTCAGGTTGGAAAACTGAAGCATCCAAACAGCTCATGTCTTGTCAGCACATCACCATTTATCTTTGGTAAACATGAGTGATTCCTTTTCTCTTAAGCCTCCAACTTGGAGTCACCCGGTGCGCCTTCAACTATGATATTTATTTTCTTAACATTTCTGTCTGTATTTATCCATATTTATTTTTGGGCCATTTAATGCGTATTTATCCATATTTATTTTGTGTTTTGTTTATAAATGAAGTTGTAAAACTGTACATTTCCATATTTATTTAACCGATTAACGTGCCTCATACTTTGATGTTTGTGGTGGTTTTAGCTATTTAAGCTGGCAAATAGGATGCGAATCCGGGCAAATCTCGGGGTCAAATTGCGCATTGCTTAATTACCACCCATGCTGAGGTCTGTCACTTCGGTGCGCACGGTTGGCACACAGTTCAGAGGTCTGCACCTCAGAATGGGTATAACACACAAATGTCGCAATGAACGAGGTGCGAAAATGACATAATTGTAATGTAGATGACATAATGTGTAATTGAGATATCTATTGTGGTAGGGTGATAAAATATGACAGGTAATTGGGTATGAAAGCGCAGTACGGGCAGGAATTTGGAACCAATCAGAGAAGGGCTTACCGGTAGTGCGTGTCGAGCACGTGATCTACTGGGGAATAAGTCTGTTGTTATATTGTGCTGGGAGAAGTGAGGAGAGATGTGTTTAAGGCTGGCAGAGTCAGCAGTCGGACGTAGCAAATGGATATGCAATCGAAGTATATTTGAAGTAGGAAATCAGAGCTTACCACGGTGTGAAAACTTTCACAGTTTATTTAATTAAGCATGCATTCGTTTCTCTGATTTGTATAGCGCTGAACTGTGACAAAAAGCCGTGCTGTAGCACCAGTCTCTCAAAAGCCAGTAGTTTGCTTTTTCGGGACTTCGAAGCTTAGTTAACGGTTGTCTAATAAATGGCTCTGGAACATCACGGGGTGCGGGTGTCTCTCTAGGGAAGATTCTTTGCCATGCTTCACAGGAGCTGTAATGTTCTTCGTGGGGGCCCTGTCCTCTAATAACAAGCAATAAAAATGCATCACGTCTCGCCTTTTATTAAGTTAAAGCCATTTGCTTTGCTATACAATACCACTAGCAAAGCAAATGGCTTTAACGTAATCAAAGGCGAGACCTATTGCATTTTCAATGCTTGTTTATTTAGCGGCTGCTCGTATAAGCTGACCCTTGTTATTTTCCCTTTTCTCCCACTTCTTGTGAGTGCCAGTAAGTTTTTACTAGTTTTATATTTTTGCCTCACACAAAGGTCATTAGTCTTTTAAGAAAAAAAACGTCTCTTCTAACGGGCCCTCCTTGTAGATTCCCACCATCTGTATGAAGCTAAGTATCTGAGAAATCTAGATGCTTACTCTGGTATGCGTTGACTTTTTACATCTTGGCTGCTCAGCGTTTGCTGTCTATCGACCAGACCAGATCTTTAGCATCCAAACCATACAGAGTGGGCTTTGAGTCATTCTCGGGCCTGTAGGAGTACTTTGGTCTTACGTTGTTCAGATTGAATACTTTTACAGGATGACTGAATGTGAGGGCCTATTTAACATTCAAAAAGAACACTGTCTTAGCACATTTCATTATATGTGTCATGCACGCACTGTATGCAGAAAAGAATCCTTTTCAGGACGAGCCAAGAGCAGCGCATGCGCTACTTGCTCGACTTTTAGTAAGGGGGTTTTCAAAGTGCTACCACAGGCATTTTGGTGGCATCAAGCTTGCATGCACGCAAGCGTGCACGCGCGCAGTTGCCATCTGTCTTTTCTCCGTCACGGGTAATTAAGTGAATCGCGATCACTTTCACTTTCGGCGCCCACGCGGCCAATGCTATTCGCGCGCGTTTGTTTTTTTGTTTGCTAACTGTGCTTCTCCTAAGACCCGCCCTCCATGTTTTTCCCTGCCTGCTCTCCCTTTCTTGATCGTCCACTGCTACCCTCCAGATCTCCATTTCTTCTGTCATCTCACACCTCTCCTCGCAACTCCCGAATTACAACCTGCTCATGTTTTCATTTATTTTATTTTTTAAAGCACAATAGTGCTATTGACTTTGCCAATGGGTCTTAGATGAAACCTACTGGCTTTGCCAATGCTGGTTTTATTTCGACACTGACGTGGTGTTATTTACAGCACCATCAATGGTGCTTGTTTTTTCTCTTGAAGAAGGTATGCCATTCTATACTTCTAGGTGACAGCACCAAGTGACTGACACACACTCTGACTTGAACATACATAAATAATCATCCATGGCTGGCAAGAGATACTTACTGCAAATGCGCACACTTACAAGCATGAGCAATGTAAACAAAAGGCCTCAATGAAACACAGTGGGCATACAAAGGGAGCCGTAGTTTAGGTGCACATGTCTTCGCACATCTGCTCCAAGTACTGCTTGCTGGAGTGCCAATCTTTAGCACCAAATCAATCGTACCAATAATAAAAATTGCATCAAATTTAACAGGGAGTATGTTTTATCACAAGCCAACAATACATTTAAGTCTAAAGTGCTTGTTCACAATATATGATTGCAGTGCTCCTTCATGCTGAGGTTACAAAGCCATGCTCAGAAGTGAAATGTTAATGTTCACATAAAATGTAGAAAAATTCCTCAGTTATGGACAGCCATGGATGGGCTAGAGGGGATATCAAAGATGGGTGCACTGTAAGTTCAGCAATGGCTCATCTATTGTCAAGGACCACTTTGCAGCAACTTACAGCAGCCACAGCAGATGAAATACAGTGTTAGTCGTCCTCATTCTGTGACATGTTCGCCATAAACATGCGAGAATGCAGCATCCAGTGCCTAGGTGCATCTGCAGCTGGAGATACGCTAATCTTGCAAGGACATCATTTATCCCCTTCACCTGCCGCTTCAACATGGAATGATTATGTGAAAGCTGACAGTAAATTAGGCAAAATGACGTCATTCACAATTATAACAAACATACACCAAACAGTTGTTTTGTGGGCAGAGGACAAATGTGAATGTGTTGAGTTAAAAGCAAATACCTTGATTGAATTGTAATTCCATTCACATAGAGCTTTCTACACCTGACGAGGCATTTAGGTGCTTCATGGCGTGTAACAAGTTATACAATGGGGATGACCAATTGCCCCAATTCAATGTATAGTGTGCTGTGGGCTGATCCAAAGTGTAATTGGCAATTGATCAAAGCAATGCCTGAGGGGAGCTTAGATGTGTTACTTATGTATCAATTTGTATTACAAGATAATGGCATTCAGTTTCAACTGTCACGCCAGACCAAAAGTCTTCCCCTCTTTTTCCCTTCTCTCAAAAGTTACATAAGTTTACAATATAAAGACCCCCACACACCATTGAGGTCCAGATTGCGCTATATAAATACTAACATAAAAGAAATGGGTATGACTGGATCCACAGCTGAGGATACAGCTGTATGCTATCTTGCATTGCAGTACCCACTTCTACAGCAAACTAGTTTGAGCTGTCACATCATGTTACAAACAAGCATTGGCATAGCCAATAGGTCTCGCCTTTGGGACCTTATAACTGTTTAGTTATGCAGCACAATATGCTTGGTGCAACAACATCAATTTTTGCATGGCTAAGCACTTATAAGGTCCCATAGGTGAGAGCTATTGGCTATGCCAATGCTTGTTGTTTTGTGCACTGCAGGCTTTATGGCTCTGTCAAGACTCGGAGCGAGCTTGAGACTGACTTCATCATGGTGCTTTATTGCCCATCTTGCGGTAAGACTATGCGACCTTTTCTTTTGATGATTTGTAAACTATTCTTTGTACTGTTTTTTTCACTTTGCATTAGTGGAGATTACTGTTAAAAATGAAGTGAATTAAAGAATTGTTTTACTTTTTTTTACATCTCCATTCTCAAACGGAGTGGGCTATGCAAGAAACGTGCCAGCAATATTCAAAGCATTACTCTTGATGTTGTTATACTTGTTTGGTAAGCATTGCCTCTGCCAGTCTCCACCCAGCTGCAGCATCATTTAGCATTTCACATCATTTGGGCGGAATGAGGCAGACCAGGTGCAGCAATACTTGTTCAGCAACATCTGACAGACACCATATTGAAGGTAGCAATAGCTCAAAGTGATGCTTAACCGCTGTCCGCTAGTAGGCAACTGTGGGGCACATGATGACCAATAGGGGTGGGAGCAACTCGAAGTTACATACAAAGTCCACAAGATTCTGCGGAGTTCCGCTACTGGGTGGAAAATAAGCATGTTGTGCTACACAAGCTGGAATTAAGCTCCGGTAGTGCGAGTAGAGCTGACAAATCACCGCGCAATGCGGTGTGCAAGAGTCCAGGGCAATTTGAGTTGATTTTGTTGCTGCTAGAGTAGAAAATCTACTTAAGCAACAGCAAATCTACTCAAGTAGCAGCCCTCTGGCTGTGACCGCTGGCATTAGAAAATCACGCTAGGGGAATCCAAATCTCACTTGCGCTCACCAGCTCTCATTTCTGGAGCCTCGCTGGCAACAAATTGTGCCACGCGGCGACTGACAGAGTTTGGCCAAAAAAAACAAGTTAATTACCTGTACACTGTGGTTCTCCAGTATTGAAATCTTTCATAGATTCACATACTTGAATCTTCCCCGTGTTCATGGTGGGAGTCCCACGGTACTTAAATAAGCAGCACTACAGAAGTACATTAGGAATCACTGATAAAGAAAGTAAATTGCTAAATCAATCCATAGCTTTATAATAGACCCAAACTTCAGCCAATCAGGGACAAGCCTCTGACCCCATCTCTCCTGCAAGGCCACCATACCTCAGGTTTCGAGCACAGGTGTGACTAAGTGTATAGTTATGTGAGGCATTATGTGGCAAGTCTAAATGGGGAGGTGGGCGGGCTACATGTGAATCTATGAAAGATTTCAATAATGGAGAACCACAGTGTACAGGTAAGCAACTTGTTTTTTCTCCAGTATTACATCTTTCGTAGATTCACATGTTTGAATCAGAGTAGTTAGCAATAATTATATTCAAATGAAAGCGATTAGGCGAAGACATTTTCTTATGAAGCACACATTTTTAAGTAACAACAGCATAGAAATGTTAATTATCCAGAATATACACATATTATGTCCTATTTAAATACCACAGCTAGATAAAGAAAAAAACTAGGCAAACATAAGAAAAATGTTGGTACCTTAAAGAAACAGATGTCTCAGGACCGCCTGTCCTACAGCCGCATCATTCTTCCATGCGAAGTCCAAACAGTAGTGTTTGGTGAATGTATGTACATTCAACCATGTTGCTGCTCTACAGGTATCTGGAAGTGATACTCCAGCAAACTCGGCTGTAGAAATTGCCATCTTTCTTGTTGAGTGCACTGTAATCTTTGAGTTACAAGAGTAAGGGAGAGCCGCCTTTGTGAAAAGAGGTCTTCCAGCTTTTTTGTGGCAAAAACCAATAGCTGACAATTTTCATCGAGCAATACTGCTCCTAGAGAGAGCATAGCCTTTTCTTGGAAGCGCAAAGGATAGAACTAGCTCTTCTGACTTTCTGAAATTCTTTGTTCTATGAATGTAGAATTTTAAGCAACATTTGACATCCAAATAGTGCAGAGCCCTTTCAGCAGGAGTCGAAGGGTTTTTGAAGTATGTTGCCAGGATTATTGGTTCATTTAGATGAAATGAAGTTGGAACTTTAGGTATAAAGGGCCTCATGTAGGAAGCCAAATACCGGTCGGTAACGGCCGAAATTCGGTAAATATCCCGTTACCGACCGGTATTTAGGCATTTGCGATGTAGGGGGCTGATTTCTGGATTCGGTATTTACCGAATCGGAAATTAAGAAATCGGTAAAATACCGATTCGGTAAATACCGAATCCTGAAATCAGATGTAGGGAGCACTCTAAAGAGTGAAAATTAGTATTAGAAATTCGTTATTTACCACCAAATACAGGTTGGTGAAAAATAACAAATACCTTGCAAAAAGTAATTTTTTGCAGATTTAAGAGTGCCATGTGGCAGACATACATGCCCTTAGGGCATGTATGTGCGCCACATGTGCACACATGCAAGATTCAGGGGTGCAACAGGGTGTCAATGTGACACCCTGCCACCCTTGAATGTGCTCCCCCCATTACGGAATCGGTATTTACCGAATCGGTAATGAGGCATACCTTCCCATTGATTCCTATGGGCCTCCAGGCCCATAGGAATCAATGGGAAGGTATGCCTCATTACCGAATCAGTAAATACCGATTCATAATTACCGAATTTTTCCGATTCGGTAACATTTACCGAATGATTACCTACATCACATTTACCGATTCATAAATACTGAATCGGTAAAATTCGGTATTTATGAATCGGTAAATGTGATGCTCCCTACATATGGCCCATAGTGTGGGTTCATTCTTAACACAGCCCTGTCATCCTGAAATTAAAAAAAACGGATCAGAAACTGTGAGCCTGAATTTCGCTGACTTTCCTAGCCAATGTGACGGGCAACAAAAATGCAGTTTTCCAAGAGATGCATTTAATTTCTTCTTAACCGTGTTTAACTGCCAAGGTACTGCACAATGTTTTAAAGGAGGAAAAGCCCTGAAAAGGCCCTTCATGAACTCTTTTACTATTCTTGTAGATCACAGAGAAAGCTCCCCAGGCTATCTGCGAAACCTGGAAATCGCCTCAAGGTAAACTTTGATCGATGAGTGTGCCAATCCTGACTTTGCCTAAAGGAGGAGATATGGCAATATTTGTTCCTGTGAAGAACTGAAAGGATGCATGCCCTTTTTAATGCACCAGTGGCAGCACCTCTTCCATTTTGCTGCATTAAATTTATTAGTGGAGAAAGCTCAAGAATGCTGCAGGATGGATTACACTCTGGTGGAATGTAGAAATCTCTGAACTCATACTCATGAGGTTCCATGCAAATAAACTCAGAGACTTTATCTGGGGATGAAAAATCTGACCATGGTTCAGACAGTAGGTTGCTCAACGGCCGACGAGAATGTGCGTGATAGTGACTGTATTAGGAGTTCCAAATACCAAAACTGCCTTGGCCATGCCGGGGCTACGAGAGTGAGATGGCATGGCTTCTTCTTCATTTTGCGAATCACCCTTATGATGAGTGGGAACAGCAGGAAAGCATATGTGAAAATTCCTGTCCACTGCATGTGGAGAGCGTTACCCCAAGATTTCTTCTGAGGGAAACTGCTGGCAAACCTTTCACACTTTTTTTAATGAGTGAGACCTGGTGCCCCCTTGCTTGGCCAGGTAGAACATCGTTGTATAGTTGTCTGTTCTTACCAGAACAGAAGAGCCTTGGGAGTAACGCCTGCAGCCCTAAAAACACTGCACTCAACTCCAAGAGATTGATGTGCATCCGCGACTCCTGAACAGACAATTTTCCATGAATCTGTAAGTCTTGAAGATGAGCTCCCCACCTGTCTAGAGAGGCCTCCGTTGTTATAATGCAGCTGGGGTGTGTCAACTCAAAGGATAGGCCTAGAGAAATACTGCATTCCTTTCCCCACCATGACAGGACTTTTTTCATTGCCTGAGCCATGAGAATGACATCTTCAAAGGAGCTCTGAACCTGAATCCACTGAATATCCAGCTACTCCTGTAGAGGTCTTATATGCAATCGGCAATTTGGTATCAATGGAATGCATGATTATAGCATTTCCAACATAGACTTGTACACTTTTACTGAAGTGGACATTTTTTGCTTGCAGTTGAGCTGCCATCTGTATTATTTTATGCCTTTGTTTTGGCATGGGATACGCCTTTACTACCTTGGTGTTCAAGACTGCCCCAAGGAATATCCGCATTTGACTTGGAATTAGAAAATACTTTTTTACATTGAGCTGTAAAACCAGAGACTTGAAAGGCCAACAACAGGCCCAAGTAGAGTCTCTTGCAAAGCGGAGTATGAAACTTTAGACGAGCCAGTCATCCAGGTAGGAAAAGACCTGGAGGCCCTGCCGACCAAAGGCTGAAAGGGAGACCTTTGAATTGATAGTGGCACCCTGCCACTAACAACCTCAAGGAACGATGGTGTTTGATGTCAATTAGCATGTGAGAATATGCATCTAATAGATCAAAAGATGACAGAATGGCCCCTCTGTTTATCAACAAGCGAATCTCTTGCAGGGGGGTGTGGTTTACCTAAATGCCCCGTTAGACGCTTTTGCGGCAGCTCCCCATGACAGCAAAGCAAATAAGTAAAATCCTACTATAATCCAGAACACTTCCACTTAAAAACTCCTAATTAATATTAAGGCGCACTTGAGGAATCTAGAGAGCAGGGAATTTTCAGGATCCTAGGGATGCATCGACGAAAGAGACGCCCGGAGTGACGATCCCGTCAGTGGCAGGCCATGTCGGAGACGGGATCCGCCTGCAGGCCCAGACACATCGAAACTCCAATTCGCAGAGGAACATCTGCGCCCGACGTGAGCGGGGGTTTCCGCATGCTGTCCCTGTGAAGAGTGCGGGGCTCAGAGAGACTGGGCTGAGCGTCCCTGAGTTTTGGAGGTGATTGGGAGGCACAGTGGGTCACCGGGACCACTGCAGAGGTTTAAACGGGACAGAAGTAAAGTGTAGAGGAGTCTTGTCAGAGCTTCCTGGGAGACAATAACAACGGAGGCAAAGAGGGCCTCGACCGACCGCTTGTCACACTGATGGAAGTGCTGGGCATGAGAATATAGCCTATCAATCCCAAATCACCCGTCAGCCACGGTGGAAGGAAAACAGAGTGGAACAAGGAGCCAAGACCACCAATTGTCGCCCTTCGAGCAGGGGTATGTAATGAAAAGTTGGGCGCACACCAGAGGCAGGAATAATAAAAGCAATTAAGCAAACATGGTGGCCCAGTGACACGAGAGGCGGTGCAATATATATAGATCTCTAAGCAGTGGGAATGACACTAACTGCTAAGGGTGCCCAGTGAATACCTCGAGTGCGAGATTATTAAATGAGCGGAAGCAGCAGGAAGGAGGTTTACTACGGAGGAGCCGCGGCGGCTCGCTCTGGAAACTCAGTCATCTGTGGGCCCCTAATACTATTACCTACCTCTCTGGCTCAGACCAACATGGTGAAAGACAAGGTCCCCAAGTCGCAGGCTAATAAAATAATTAACTACACCATGCCCCGTCCACAAGGCCAAAAGAATCTGGCGGAGAGGGGGGCGGGAAGCAACAATGGAGATCTTCAAAGCGACAAGCAGCCCCCCTCAATGCTAGATGTAGTACAAGCAACCCAGTCAACACGTGAAGACATGGTGTACAGAAATGACATGGTGGCTATAGACGTCAACCAGTTACGATGTGATCTGAGGAAGGTGGCGGACAGGGTAACTAACACTGAGGAAAATGTGTCCACGCTGCAAACCGAGATGCGTACCCTCAGAGACACTGTCATTGTGCTCCAGAAAAGAGTAGTGAGCTTAGACAAAAAAGCAGAAGACTCCGAAGGGAGGTCTAGGAGGAATAATATCAGATTTGTGGGTTTTCTGGAGCGAGCTGAGGGCCCATTGGTTGAACTCTTCCTGGTAGATTGGATCCAGAAGGAATTAGCCCCAAAAAGACTGTCTAACTTTTTCAATATAGAAAGGGCACACAGATCCCTGGCACACTCTCCAAGACCAGGGGCGCTACCCCGGGCTGTTATCGCCCATTTCTTTAATCATCGGGACAGAGATGTGATCTTTCAGACTACCTGCATGAAGGGACCACCGCTCTTCGAAGGTCATCCCGTATCAATATACCCCGATTATACCCAACAGGTCCAGGAGCAAAGAAAGATGTGCCTAAACGTAAAACGACATCTCCGAGATCTAAGTATGAAACATAGTCTATATGTTCCCTGCTAAATTAAGAGTGGAAAATGCTGGCAGAACCTTATTTTTCCAATCTGCTGCAGAGGCCAGTGACTGGTTGGACTGATACCTGGCGCTTGTCTGGTCCCCTCGACAGGATCCTCCATAGCATCAACAGCAGGCGATGAAACCTGAGAAAGGCGAAGAGGACCAAGGCAGAAATCTCTATCTCGTAGAGGAAGTCTGGGCAGAATCTGAGTTTGCCCAGACAGAACCTTGCAGGCCTTGGACACAGACAGTGCTGGAGTCAGAAATGGCAACTCAAGATACCGGCAAAGACCCCAGCGACTTGGAGGGACCAGTAGAATAAACGGCAAGACGGAACTCATCCGAAAAGGCCAACAGTTAAGCGGTTTCAAGAAAGTAAAGGAGAAAAGAGTGAGAACAATAACACGCCTTAGTGTGGAGATGGTGAATCAGCAATATCATTTGATGGACAGATCAACTGTTGTGGGGAGAGGACAACCCCATACGCCCCTACCAGTGATCCGCTCCCCCGGAGAGAGCTGAAGGGTCCACCTCACTTTCCCTGTGGTAGCGGGACCACTAGCACAGCAACAAAGGTTCACAGTTTAACTTTCTGGGAGAAGATAAGTTAAAGTTTACAGTTAGGGGCAGGGTGGTTTTGGGCACACTTGGGAACTGCTATCCCGCAAGTTATGAGGGCAGAACGACATACAAGAATGCCCAGTGGGAGGGGGGAATGGTAACTATGTGGTTATGTTTGAGGGGGAGGTTTTGGGACAATTAGGTACAACGTGTCTTGAGTCCGTTTTTGAGAGAGTACTAGTAATCAAAGGGAGAGGTGAAAATGTAACAAGGAATACACGACAAAAAGGGGATACATGGAATAGCACACAAACATGTGAGCACAAGAATTAAAAATCATAACATGAAACGAAAGGGGTAAGGCCAACTATAAGAGGAGACGAAGGGTTCTGGAATACCTGAAGCAATATAAAGTAGCGATCACGTGCTTACAGGAAACACATTTATGGGGGGAAGCGATAACATGTGTCAGACGTCGGTGGAGTGGCCAGATATACGGCACATCCTACTCCGGAGTTCCATTCCAATATCTACATCACGTGGCAGACCCAGAGGGATAATACGTGATTATACATGGAAACTGGGAGGGGAGGGAATTATGTCTGATTATTGTGTATGCCCCCAATTCTGACAGCCCTGATTTCTTTACCAAAGAAATGGCTGTAGCAACCCCATTCCTAGGAGCGGAAGTGATATTACTAGGGGATTTTAATTATGTCCTAGATGCACACCTAGATAGGGACCCACCCAGAGAGAATACAAAGTCTCGGTCTAAAAGAGTATTATTAGATCTCCTTAATGGGTTGCAGCTTACAGACATCTGGAGAAGGAGTAATCCCCATAAACGGGTATTCTCCGGCCATGCCCTGATGGCCTCCTGGCCGAATTTTACCAGAGATTTGCGCCACTACTGGCGGATAACCTATTAGAGGTATATAATGAAGCAAGAGTGGAGAATATAATGCCCACCTCCATGCAAGAAGCGTTAATTTCTATGATTTTAAAACCGCACAAAAACCCAGTCTTCCCCAGCTCCAATAGGCCGATTTCTCTTGTAAATCTTGATAATAAACTGCTGAGTGGGATTTTAGCACACAGATTTTTGCCTCACATGCTGCACCTGATTAACCCCGATCAGGCGGGATTTATCCCCAGGAAGAATACTACTCATAATCTGAGACAGTTGGCACACATGTGGCATGCTCCGATATTAATGACAGACGAATATGCAC
The DNA here is from genome assembly GCF_964204655.1 of Triturus cristatus. Lineage (NCBI taxonomy): Eukaryota > Metazoa > Chordata > Amphibia > Caudata > Salamandridae > Triturus > Triturus cristatus. The sequence goes on along the minus strand of NC_140579.1, from coordinate 301,496,596 downwards.
TGGTATCCTTAGTAAAAGAGAAGGCTTTTGACTTGGTGGAGTGGGAATACGCCTGGGCTGTCCTCCAAAGAATGGGTATCCACCCGAGGTTTCTCCAATGGGTACGGTAATTATATGCGGAGCCTATGTCTCAGGTGCGCCTTAGGGGAATGGTATCTAATAAATTCTATAACAAACAAACAGTGAGGAACTGGTGGTCTAATGAAACAAAACTTGTAGGGAACAGAACTACCAACATCCCAAACACAAAGATGAACTTAACTACATGGGATTATACCTATGTACAACAGAGATCACAAAAAGTTGTCAGGATTTCCATCAACTGCCAAGAGAGGCCAGTGTCATCATCTGGTCATCCTTCAATCTTAGCCACTCTTCCTCAAATCCTTGAGGGAAATCGTGTAGATATAAGATTGCAACTGAACAAACAAAGTCTAGTCGCAGAAGGAGAGAAGCAAAAGGTGGCTGATCAGTGTGATCACGAAAGATAGTAAATTATCTCTTGCTTGATGGAAATAGTATTAGTGCAGTGCAGGACAGTAAAATTTAAAAAGGAGTTGGAGAAGAGAGAAACAGCCTTTAATCACCATCTCTGTGCCAATCCTATTAAAAACATATTAAAGCAACTTTGAACAGATAGGTTGCTTCACAGTGGGTCAACTAGTTTCAGCCTAGATGGAACTGTGTCCGGCTTTCTTCAGGACCTATATATCAAATGGAGCTACTGCAACAGTGAAATAGTGGTTTAAAACAAAATTGTCAAATGTACAACCTTGAGTGATGAGGCAGGGTGAACTTCACTCCTGAAACAAATGGAGAAATCAAAGTATTTATTGTTTTGAGAGATAGGTATAGTCTAATAAGTTCCTTACAAGTCTAAACAACGCATCATTCGAGGCGGTTCTTTATAAGCAAATGCCAATAATTATTGGCGCACTGTAATAGTAAGCTATTAAAGCTGTGCACTCACCTGCACCTTTCTAGATACAGACCTCACCTCACCTGGTCACTAACTCAGGGATGGGAGACCCCGCTCTACAATGAATAAGAGAGTGGATCAGTGTTAGTGTGAAGAATGCTATGTACTCCTTCACAAATGTTTTAGAATACTAATGTAGTACTTCTTCTTTCCATTATGTCAACCAAACATTCAAAACATACAGACATTCAGAAGGGGGTTAAATGTCTCGGGACGGATCGTTCTCCGAGAGGAACACACACACAGAGACATTTACTGTGCGACCTTCCTAATCAGTTGTCTAAAAGGAAGGAAACTGAAAAAAAGTGGCCACATCCGTAAAGTTTGAGCAACGATAGATACAACAGTCTCTGTAAGTGAGAAAGAAAAATGTATCTATGAACACTCAGTCGAGTGGTCACAATGGTGTTTGTATCATGTGGTGATTTACAAGGTAATTTAAAACCCGGGTCAGGTGTAGTTCATGATTCAAAGTAGGGAGATGGTTGGGACATCTCGCGTACTGGGAAAGAAATGGGTGAGTTCTCATGTACAGACGACATACCAGTGAGAAGTATTGTACTGTGCAGAACCTCAAACTACGCTAATGCTTGGGCAAGCTTCTAAATGTTAAAATTAGAAGAGAACAATTCATGCACGTGTAACACTCACCTATCCGTCGGTGCCTTGGGCTCCCCAGTGTGTTTGTGGGAGGTACCGAGGCGCTGATGCATTTATGCGTATGCGTGACGTTCGAGCCAGCGCCAATCAGAGCATACGGTTAGGACTACGAGATGACATCATCTTTACAGGAAGTAGTAGTTCAAGCAATGTTCTTGTATATGGCGACAAAACTGTTGTCAATAAAATTACAATATGACCACCTGGTTTAACGGGAATGGTCGTTCCACAGCCCACAAATACTAACAATGTATGTTGTGGGGACAGATGCATGAGGCGGACATGAGAATGTCTATCCGCAAGGTACCAGAATAGTGGCGTCAAAATAGCCCAAAGAGGAGTGTTGTACTGCGCAGAACCCACATTACGCTAATGTTTGAGTAAGCTTCTAAATGTTGAAATTAGAAGAAAAAGATTTATGCACGAGTAGCACTCACCTATCCGTCGGTGCCTCGGGCTCCCCTGTGTGTTTGTGGGAGGTACCGAAGCGCCGATCAGGTGGTGCATTTATGCGTATGCGTGACGTTCGAGCCAGTGCCAATCAGAGCATACGGTTAGGACTACAAGATGACATCATCTTTTCAGGAAGTGGTAGTTCAAACAAAGTGCGTGTACAAGGCGACAGAACTGTTGTCAATAAAATTAAAATATGACCACACAGTTTAACGAGAATGGTCGTGTTTACAGCCCGCAGGTACTAACAATGGACATTATTAAGACGAATGCATGAAGCGGACGTAAGAATGTCTATCCACAGGGTACCAGAATAGTGGTGTCAAAATTCCGGACAGCCCAGAATGATTATCGTGACTAGTGTCCTCAGTAATATATAGCATTGGGCATTACATGGTCTATGTAGGTCTGACCAGCATGTATGTAAGTATGTCTATTCATAAGAGGACAGGTGTCATGCGCTAATCAACTAATGAAAAGACATGATGAAACAAATATTGAAGTAACTTTATCGACAAGGACAAAAGTATATTGTCGACAGAGAGCGCCAAAAAAGGGGATCTCAAAAGGATTTACTGATTATAGAACTCCAGACGAATTAGCATGGTTCACAATCACTGGGTCCATGGAATAGCTGTTCCATCAAGGACTATGATAGAGAAGTCCATGGGATCGAATCGTTGAGACCAAGCTGGTCACTACGCAGTTTAAATACCCAGCGCTGTTCTTTGTTGAACAAAAATTGGGTTTTGTCAGTGATGTAAGACGGTATAAACGGTTTCTCTAAGACCGTCCATGTGAAATCCTCTGCTTTGTGGTTCTTTTCCACAAAATGTCGAGTTAGCCTTGTGTTGGTCTTGCTACATCTGAACGATCTCTTGTGTTCTTGCATTCTTATTTTAACTTTCCGGGTTGTCATTCCTACATATTGGTATTGGCATGGGCACTTCAGTAGATATATCAGGTTGTCACTATTGCAGTTTGTGAACGATTTTTGTATCCAAGGTCTAGTGGTACCTATCTCTATAGTATTGGAATGCTTAGTTTGCGGACAAACAGCACATACCCCACAAGGATAGTGGCCTTGGATAGCCGGTAAATTCCATAGAGTGCCTTGTGTGGATATGGAAATTACATTCAGATGTAGCAAGACCAACACAAGGCTAACTCAACATTTTGTGGAAAAGAACCACAAAGCAGAGGATTTCACATGGACGGTCTTAGAGAAACCGTTTATACCGTCTTACATCACTGACAAAACCCAATTTTAGTTCAACAAAGAACAGCGCTGGGTATTCAAACTGCGTAGTGACCAGCTTGGTCTCAACGATTCGATCCCATGGACTTCTCTATCATAGTCCTTGATGGAACAGCTATTCCATGGACCCAGTGATTGTGAACCATGCTAATTCATCTGGAGTTCTATAATCAGTAAATCCTTTTGAGATCCCCTTTTTTGGTGCTCTCTGTCGACAATATACTTTTGTCCTTGTCGATAAAGTTACTTCAATATTTGTTTCATCATGTCTTTTCATTAGTTGATTAGCGCATGACACCTGTCCTCCTATGAATACACATACTTACATTCATGCTGGTCACACCTACATAGACCATGTAATGCCCAATGCTATATATTACTGAGGACACTAGTCACGATAATCATTCTGGGCTGTCCGGAATTTTGACACCACTATTCTGGTACCCTGTGGATAGACATTCTTACGTCCGCTTCATGCATTCGTCTTAATAATGTCCATTGTTAGTACCTGCGGGCTGTAAACACGACCATTCTCGTTAAACTGTGTGGTCATATTTTAATTTTATTGACAACAGTTCTGTCTCCTTGTACACGCACTTTGTTTGAACTACCACTTCCTGAAAAGATGATGTCATCTTGTAGTCCTAACCGTATGCTCTGATTGGCACTGGCTCGAACGTCACGCATATGCATAAATGCACCACCTGATCGGCGCGTCGGTACCTCCCACAAACACACAGGGGAGCCCGAGGCACCGACGGATAGGTGAGTGCTACTCGTGCATAAATCTTTTTCTTCTAATTTCAACATTTAGAAGCTTACTCAAACATTAGCGTAATGTGGGTTCTGCGCAGTACAACACTCCTCTTTGGGCTATTTTGACGCCACTATTCTGGTACCTTGCGGATAGACATTCTCATGTCCGCCTCATGCATCTGTCCCCACAACATACATTGTTAGTATTTGTGGGCTGTGGAACGACCATTCCCGTTAAACCAGGTGGTCATATTGTAATTTTATTGACAACAGTTTTGTCGCCATGTACAAGCACATTGCTTGAACTACTACTTCCTGTAAAGATGATGTCATCTCGTAGTCCTAACCGTATGCTCTGATTGGCACTGGCTAGTTTGCCACGCATACGCATAAATGCATCACCTGATCGGCGCCTCGGTACCTCCCACAAACACACTGGGGAGCCCAAGGCACCGACGGATAGGTGAGTGTTACACGTGCATGAATCGTTCTCTTCTAATTTTAACATTTAGAAGCTTGCCCAAGCATTAGCGTAGTTTGAGGTTCTGCACAGTACAATACTTCTCACTGGTATGTCGTCTGTACATGAGAACTCACCCATTTCTTTCCCAGTACGCGAGATGTCCCAACCATCTCCCTACTTTGAATCATGAACTACACCTGACCCGGGTTTTAAATTACCTTGTAAATCACCACATGATACAAACACCATTGTGACCACTCGACTGAGTGTTCATAGATACATTTTTCTTTCTCACTTACAGAGACTGTTGTATCTATCGTTGCTCAAACTTTACGGATGTGGCCACTTTTTTTCCGTTTCCTTCCTTTTAGACAACTGATTAGGAAGGTCGCACAGTAAATGTCTCTATGTGTGTGTGTTCCTCTCGGAGAACGATCCGTCCCGAGACATTTAACACCCTTCTGAATGTCTGCATGTTTTGAATGTTTGGTTGACATAATGGAAAGAAGAAGTACTACATTAGTATTCTAAAACATTTGTGAAGGAGTACATAGCATTCTTCACACTAACACTGATCCACTCTCTTATTCATTGTAGAGCGGGGTCTCCCATCCCTGAGTTAGTGACCAGGTGAGGTGAGGTCTGTATCTAGAAAGGTGCAGGTGAGTGCACAGCTTTAATAGCTTACTATTACAGTGCGCCAATAATTATTGGCATTTGCTTATAAAGAACCGCCTCGAATGATGCGTTGTTTAGACTTGTAAGGAACTTATTAGACTATACCTATCTCTCAAAACAATAAATACTTTGATTTCTCCATTTGTTTCAGGAGTGAAGTTCACCCTGCCTTTTCTGAGATCTCATCACTCAAGGTTGTACATTTGACAATTTTGTTTTAAACCACTATATCACTGTTGCAGTAGCTCCATTTGATATATAGGTCCTGAAGAAAGCCGGACACAGTTCCATCTAGGCTGAAACTAGTTGACCCACTGTGAAGCAACCTATCTGTTCAAAGTTGCTTTAATATGTTTTTAATAGGATTGGCACAGAGATGGTGATTAAAGGCTGTTTCTCTCTTCTCCAACTCCTTTTTAAATTTCACTGTCCTGCACTGCACTAATACTATTTCCATCAAGCAAGAGATAATTTACTATCTTCCGTGATCACACTGATCAGCCACCTTTTGCTTCTCTCCTTCTGCGACTAGACTTTGTTTGTTCAGTTGCAATCTTATATCTACACGATTTCCCTCAAGGATTTGAGGAAGAGTGGCTAAGATTGAAGGATGACCAGATGATGACACTGGCCTCTCTTGGCAGTTGATGGAAATCCTGACAACTTTTTGTCATCTCTGTTGTACATAGGTATAATCCCATGTAGTTAAGTTCATCTTTGTGTTTGGGATGTTGGTAGTTCTGTTCCCTACAAGTTTTGTTTCATTAGACCACCAGTTCCTCACTGTTTGTTTGTTATAGGTTTTGGGGATTGGAACTGTAGCTTGGTCGGTAAACTTTCCCTCAGACCCTTTTTCTCCCTCCTGGTGTAGTTTATGATCTAATAAATTCTGCCTGACCAGGGGAACAAGACAGGGATGCCCCTTGTCACCACTACCCTTGGCGATAACAATTCAGAAGAACATGGAAGGCTGGAAAATCCCTTTGGAAGAGACTACACATGTCATCTCCCTATACGCGGATGAAATGTTTGTCTACTGAAGACATCCGCCCCATTTAGTGCCAGTGCTCTAAACTGAGATGGAAAAATTTGGAGAGCTCTCCAGGCTCCAGATAAATCCTGGGAAGTCAAATATGATCCCAACTGGTAGACTAACACAGACAACAGCAAGAACCTACTCAGAAGTGGGTTTACCATGGAAAGCAGAAGGCATAAGATATCTTGGGGTCCAGCTGTGGCATTCCCCCTCTCGCACAACATAGAGAGGATAATCAAAGGCATTCGCACATCAGTAAGATTCTGGAAAACCCTGCCTCTTTCCTTGATGGGTAAGGTGGCTATTACTAAAATGATAATATTGCCCCAATGCCTCTATGCATTACAACATGCATTCCATGAAATTCCGCAGTCATGCTTTGCGACACTAGATAGCATGCTAGTAGAATTGTTGTGGAGGTAATAAACGTAAACAAATAAAACTAAGCACCCTCTAACTGAGATAGGCAGATTGAGGAATAGAGCTCGCTAATATGAACCATTACTATTTTGCAATCCAATTACAACACGCGGTTCATTGGTTGGAGGAGGATAATAACTTAAAAAATTGTTTACTGGTGGGCAACTATTGGGATATTACCCTACCTGAATTGCTTATGATGGGAGCTGTGGTCCCGGAAGAATATCCATACAAAATTAGACACATAGTGAAAGTGTGGGAAAATCCCGTTAAGAGAGTGGTCAGAATGGCACCCTATGCCCCTGATATGTCCTTGTGGGCGGTAAGACCCATTAAAAAGATTGATGACACTATGTCCGTCCAACGATGGAAAGATGGAGGATGGCAATTTTGGGGGGATTTATATAATAATGGTAAATTCCTGACAAGAAACAAAGCTATTGCTGCATTCGATCTAGGAACGGGCCAATTCTTACAATATGGGAAGATAGCAGCGGTGGTTCGAGAGATATGGACCTCTTTCCCAGAGGAACCTCCATGTTCAGCGGTAGTTACAACACTACTATCCAAGGTAGGGGGAGACGTTTAATCTCCCATATATTCAGAGCTCTTAGAGAGGATGCCCCAACTACTGCCCTTCCGGTGCAGATGAAATGGGAGGAGGAATCGGAGGAACCCATAACAGAACGTGATTGGGTAAAGATACATGAGGGGGTGAGGGAAGCAAGCATACTAGATTCAAATTAATCCAATACAACATAGTTCACTGAGTTTATTTAACCTCGTATAAATTGAGTAAAATTAATCTGGAAGGAACGTTTGGATGCCTGCCCACGATGTGGGGAAATAGCAGCAGGTTTAGTACACATAATTTGGACGTGCCGAAACCTAAACTCCTACTGGGAAAGTACACATAGCCACGAGGTGGTCCATCCCTCGGACAATAAGCTTGGTCCTTTTGAACTTAATACCCAGACCAAAACAGAAAAAACTCAGTAGGAAATGTGTACTGTTGGGATTGGTTTTACCAAAATGAAGAGTGGCAATTTTATGGTTTAGCCCGACCCCCCTCCCCCGTGATACTTAATTGGTTGAAAGATTTCAACGAATGGGCGATAGCTGAATTAATCCATAGGAAGAAAGTCAGAAAGGATGAAAAACTCGATGAACATGCTAAGGCATGGTCTGCAATGATAGGAGACCTAAAAGATCGGCAAGGAGAGGAGGGGGAGAAAATACGCAACTTCCCCCAGGTGCCGAAGGAACGGGGGCTGGAGAGGAATAAGATATAAGCATAGCAGTGTATTCCGCCAAAGAACTTTGACGTCAGAAGAAGGACAAGATGGACTCAAGACACCACAGGTTGGGTGGTGGGGGAGTGGGAGTTGCATTATGCGTAGAAAGGCATAACGGATAATATTAATGTGTTTGAATGTGAATTGGATACCGATAGAGTGGAACATGGTTACCTATATATGTACTATGTGAAATATTATGATGGACAATATCTAAAATGCCGATAAAGAGTGTTTAAAAAAAAAAAGAATCTCTTGCATCAACAGCATTCTGAACGTTTACTTCTTGATATATTTCATCTCAGATCCATGACTTGTCTCCATTTTTCGCATTTCTTCTTTATAAGGAAAAAATTTGAGTAGAAGCCTTTCCCGTGTTGACAGACAGGAACTCCTTCTATTGCCCCCTGCATCACAAGTGTTGAAATCTCTTGTTTTAGGAGAGGAAGATGTTGATGCGTCCTCTTGGAGGGTTGATGGTGAGGAGGCTTTTGGACAAAGTCCATGGTGTGACCACGACAAATGATATCCAACACACATATGTATTTTGTGATGGCATTCCATTGATGAAAAAATGCGGACAGATGATGGATCCCCAGAGGCTGATGATGAAAAGAGGTGGCTGTGGATGAAAAACATCACTGATGCCTAGAGTTATGTATTTATGTATGTAGGGAATTTATAGAGTGCTGGGATCACCCCCGAAGGGGTATCTCCGCGCTAACATAGAAACAGGTCAGTCAGGCACAGATTCCCATAGCTCAAGCCTTGAATAATTCCGTCTTCAGAAGTTTTCTGAAGCGGGGAAGACTGGGACATTTACGTAAATCCTCTGGTAGAGAATTCCAGTATATTGGCGCCAGATAGGCAACAGTTTTGCCTTCGGATCGTTTTTTCTTAAAACAAGGGACAACAAACAACTTTTTGCCTTCTGATCTGAGACACCGGTTCGGTCAGTACAGTTTGAAATTGTCCGCCATATAACTCGGGCTTGTGCCATAAAGAGTTATGTGAGCAAAGCAACAGAGCTTAAACTCTATTCTCTGGTGGATTGGAAGCCAATGGAGAGTTTTCAATAATGGCCCGGGGGAGGTACGGGGTGGTTTGTTAAGAGCTAGGGGTGCAGCCACATTCTGGACGATCTGCAGTCTGCTTAGAGAAGACTCGTTCGCAGATGCCAATAAAGCATTACAATAGTCCAGGCGACCCATAATCAAAGCCTGAATTAAGGTTCTGCGTACAGTTTGGGGTAGCCACATGAACACTCTGCAGAGCAGGCTCAAGGTGTGAGCAGATCCCGGTAGTGGTCATAACTTGATCCTTCATCGATAACTGTGCATCCAACCGGACTCCTAGATTTTTTGCCACCGAAGTTGGTAGAGGGGCGGGGCCTAACACTGTCATCCACCACTCAGGGGACCAGGAAGATAGTGCAGCACCAAACAGCAGGATTTCAGTTTTGGCCGCATTTAACTGCAGAAAGTGTTCAGTCATCCATTCTGCTATGGCAGACATGCCATTAGCAAAGCGCTGATCAACAAACTCCATGTCCTTATCAAAGGACAGTAGTAATTGTGTGTTGTCAGAGTAAGAGAACGACGTAAAGCCGTACTGTCGGATGACTTTAGCAAGGGGGGCCACATAGATGTTAAACATAGTAGGGCTCAGACAGGAGCCCTGGGGCATCCCCTTACTAAGCTTCACAGTTTGGGATCAGAAAGGGCCTAGATTGATGGTTTGCGTGCGATGATCGAGAAAGCTGACCAACCAATCGAGAGCTACCCCCTGCAGACCGGCCTCTCTCAGTCAAAATATCAGTTTCTGATGAGAGACCATGTCGAAGGCTGCTGTTAGATCCAACAAAACCAACATCACTCCTTTGTTATCATCCACGGCCATTTTTATATAATCCGTGACCCCGATGAGAGTTGTCTCCGTGAAGTAGTTGGATCAAAACCCCGACTGTGAAGGATCAAGGATACCGTTGGCCTCAAGATAGTCCATTAATTGAGTATTAACATAGCTCTCTGCCAATTTGCCCATAGGTGGATGGAGTGAAATGGGACGGTAATTGGAGAGCACTTCGGCCAGTACCTGATCTTTCTTCTTGATAGGTAGTACTTGGGCGACTTTTCAATCTAAAGGCACACTGCATTCACTCAACGATGAATTTAAGATCTCAGCAATTGCGGCGGCCAGAAGAGGGGCGAGGAGAGCAAATTTGTGGGCAGGCATTATAGCCAAAGGAGATCATGATTTCGCCTTTTTTAACATAGCTTCCACTTTAGAGACCTCAATATCCTTAAAGTGTGTCAAACCTTCACCTGAGCCTGCTAGCAGCGCTAAAGCGGATATAGTAAGTGGCACCTGGCAGACGTTTTGAGGGAATTGTTGATAAATGCGGTTGATTTTATCGTCGAAGTATACGGCAATATTGTCACACAGTCCCTGAGAGGGGGTGACCAGCTGTGCGCATGCTGTAGGCTTGGTAAAGGAATTCAAAATTTTGTAGAGATCCTTTGCCGAATTTCCTGCCTGATTGAGTTTAGTTAAAACATGATCTTTACAGGTCCTTTTTAGATTCTTATGATAAGGAATACATCCAAGATGGCCGCTGGGAAGGAGCACCATGACAGAGCTCCCGGGCACTAGGATCACCTACACGGTGGAAATCCCTGTTTGTCCCTCCTGCACACCCCTCACGAAGAGCGTGGCCCCACTGGATCATGCAAACAGCGCTGCTGCCACCTGCAGGAACCACGGTGAAACCGGACCAAGAATGCGAAGTTCCGATACCCACCCCCCGACTCCACCGATGCGCTACTGATGGGAAGAAATTGAATATCCCAGGGACACTCAGGCACTGACCACCCTGTGAATCCCTCGTGGGCCCCGTTGTGGGACAGGAGCGCCGGAAGAAAGAAGCTGTGCGGAGACTCCAAGCAGGCATTGACCCCCGCAGCCCGCAAATGCCTGACTCCAAGATGGCTGCCCCGGCCAGAAATCAGCAACCGGAATCGCTCTACTGCTGATCTACCAAGTGAGTACTTTAATAAACTACTCAGAACCTCCGCGGGACAGCCTCTGACCCGGTCCAAGTGGGGCGCGACCCCCCTGCCAATAGAGACCTCGAGCCGGCAACATTCCCTATCACTCGCCTGTGCCCGACTCTAAAACGGCCGCCATGGCCACAAATCGGCTCCAGAAAAATGCTCTACCTCCTACCCAACTACGCCGAAGAACCTTTTGAAGACAGCTAGACCTGTTCCGGATGTAGCGCGACCACCGCCCCGCGTGCTGAGACCGACCTCTCCTCTCCCGAGGTGCTGTGCCTCTCCGGTGCCAACCACAAGATGGCTGCCCAGGGCATCGAACCCCGACCGGACAATCAAAAACCTCCACCACTGAGTGGCAAATTCTCCCCACGGATGTGATCTCTACGCTGATCACTGCCTGACCTTGAAATATTCAGGTCTGGCGCGACCCCTCCATGCACGTCGAGACTGACCTCACCACACCCCGGGTACTGCACCTCACAAGCAAGATGGTCGCCCGGGGCTCCGAACCCACCCAGACAGCGAAAGCTCCACCGGTGAGTCACAAACTCCTACTATGTGACCACAATGCTCTTTACCTCTGCCGCCCCTTTGAGAACCACCCCAATAGGTAGAGCACACCCGAGACCACCGCTAAATTGTGCTTGACCTTAAGAGGGTCGCCCGGGGCCTTAACTCGCCCAAATCCTCTCCCGGTGAGTCACTAAGTCTCAGAATAGTTTCCTCTCCTCCTGAATCTTGCCTCACCTTGACCCTTCCGACTACACCATCATACCAGCCACCTCCCAATGTGCTAGACCCTAAGATGGCCGCCCAAGGCACATAGCTTACACCAACTAACTGCCCACATAAGAAATGTTCAGACTTTCTACTCACAGTGGTGACCCCAGAGCAATCTCCACCACCCGCGCCTCAATCCACCAGGACCCCCGAGTCTGCTCTAATTAACTGGCCCAAAAATAACAACGCGAATCTCTGCATCACTCTCATACTACCCTCCTAGGACAGCTCTGGAAACACTTTCCCACCTTCCCTTACGGAGCCTGCCCCTAGTCCCACGTACACACAATGCCTTCCGCCACGTTAGCCCACACCATCCCCTCTTCTGCTGACCACTTAATACCGCACGGCCCGCACTCCTTATCGATCAGTTTCCCGCCTAACCTCTCACCCAAAGCGAAAAAGAACTTTAAGCAAAAACTGATCAGACACCATCCTGAATCACTATTCGCAGACATCTACAACTGCTCCTCCAAAGGACAGGTAAAAATGGATCTAATTTTCCACACTGAAAGACACGAAATATTGAACTCCATCCTCAGATCGCAGCTCAACAATTCCAAAACAACTAACACTTCACATAGCTGCAAACTGACAATAACACTTCCAAACCACCCAAGGCGTACTGGAAATACCACTGTGACCGTCTACTCCAACGGCACAGTCCTGATACAAGCCAACAACGACAATCTAGAGTCCTTTGACGCCCTCTTCCCAGCTCTCCGGAATGCCCCCTTTCACGCACTCCTCCCCTTCACGCCCCTACTCCTCCCCCCGAAGAACCGGACCCACCATCATAACTCACCTACCTTTACGGTACTCCCTAGAAACCACACACTCCCTTCACCACGCGACATCACACTCACCACCGCCAGGGAGAACATGACCCCTCTACATCCCCCCTCTGGCTCTCACCCCCACCCGTCACCTGCCCTCCACCCACCTCAATCCACCTCGAACAACTTTAACACTCAAGCTCTGACTGCCAACCACCTCCCCAAACCCACATGCAATAAAACACCAACACCACCCCCGCCACCCTGCATTCAAGGCCCTGCCTAGACCCCTCATGGACAACACAACCATAACTAGGCTACACAACACCCTGAGACTCTCTCCCCCCAGACCTCACACAGACAACACAACCACAACAAGACTACCCAACACCCTGAGACTCTCTCCCCCTAGGCCCAACACACCGGCACAGGACCAGTCCCGGTACCTCAACGAATTAGAGACTGAGCAGCGACTCTCGCTGCTGGAAACCCAGATAGCAACTATAATCAAGGGCTTCAGCGAAATCCTCGCCACGTCCCATCAGCCTCAGCGTACCCGCTCCTTTACCACCCATACAAAGCAAAGGCCGTCCAAGGCTCCCCACCAGAGATGGATCGCTACTCCCATCTCCAATCAGCCACAGAGACCCAAAAGAACTAGGTTGGCAATGTCTGAGAGTGAAGCGGCAAACCTCGCATCCTCGTACGACAATCCTATTACTGCCACCCTGCAATCCAAAATCCAGGTGATCACCGGACTAGGAAGAGTCCAAGCCCCTCCGAAATCACCCAGACCCCCGACCACCCGCACTATCATCCCCACGGCCCACCAAACGAAAAAACCCAAAACAAAGACGACCCCCACCAACTGCATGCTCATAAACTGCAGATCAGCCACCAAGCATGCCACAGAGCTAGCAGAATCCATCCTCACTCACGACATAGACATGGCATTCATCACCGAAACCTGGCTAAATGATTCACTGGCGTAAGGAACCTTGAGGGGGCCTCCCTGCAAGGCACCTGGGGGGCCCCCCTCCGGGCTCACTCAGGAGCCCTGCAGCCAGAGTGCTGTGCTGAGGGGTCCCCTGGAGCTTTGGGCCCCCCCGCACCGCGGGGGCTGCGGGGGCCTGTGTTACGCCCCTGAAATGATTCCTCCCTACCACTCCTGGACACTCTCGTCCCCCCAGGCTTTACAATCACTAACAAAGACAGAAAAGACCAAAGAGGAGGAGGCATAGCAATCATCCACAGAGACAATATTTCCGTGACGGAAACAGACTCCTTCAACTACAACACCTTTGAATGCCTAGCCGTCAACATCAGCACTAGCAACAACAAAACACTAATCTGCCACCTTATCTACCACCCCCCAGGCAACTCCACCGCCTTCACTAAACACCTGTCTGACCTGATTGCCCACTGCTCACTCCGAGATGTGAATAACTTAATTCTGGGGGACCTCAACCTACACTGGAATGAAGAAAACAACCCGCTAATCCAGAACCTGAATGAGCTGCCACACAACAACAACCTTACTCAACACTGCACAGAGGAAACTCACAAAAAAGGAGCAATCCTAGATGCCATTATCGCCAAACGCGACACAGTTACGATAAACCACACCCTGCCCGTGGACTGGTCAGACCATCACTTAATCCTCTTCCACCTCACTCAACCAATCGTTTTCCAACCCCCCACTCAAGAACATCCCAAATGGACCAGAAACCTCACTCAGATCAACATGACTGACCTGGAGGAAAAGGTCAACTCCCTCCTCACTACCTCCACTACAAAACTCACTGCCCACTACAACACAACCTTGACATCCATTCTAGACCAAGTAGGCCCCCGGAAACCAAAAAAAACCAGGAACATTCAATCTAGATCCTGGTTCAACACGGACATTAACAACGAAAGGAGACAACTTAGAGCCACAGAAAGACTATGGAGAAGCAACCCCTCCACAAGCCTACTCGAACAATTCAAAGCAGCTCGAAGAAAATTAAAAAAACACATCTGCAGCGAAAAATCCACCTTTTTCTGCTCCGCCCTGGACAACGCAAAAAGCAGACGCAATGAACTGTTTTGTCAAGCAACAAATCTTCAAGCCCCCCGAATCCTCTATGCAGGCCTCCAAGGAATTGTGCGAAAACTTCGCTAACTTCTTTGAAGAAAAAATCACCAAGATTGAGCTCTCACTTGACATCAACACCAACCCCGCCTGCAAAAGGCTGCCTCCAGGTACAATAGAAAACACGTGCTTGCACCCCACGAAAACATGGAAGTCCTTCAACCCCATCCCAGAAGCCGAGATCCTCAAGCTAAACTCCACCTCCAAACCCGTTTCTCATGTCCTCCACCCTTTACCCACCCAATTGACCAAAAAACTAAAACGCTCCATAGCCCCGTTCTGGTACAGGATCATTAACAGCTCCCTGAGGACCGGCATCATACCTGAATGCCTCAAAGTCAGCCAAGTAACGCCACTACTAAAAAAAACAGGCCTTGACTGCATGGACCTGAATAACTTCAGACCCATCTCCAATCTCCCCCTCCTATCCAAAATCCTCAAAAAATGCATCCTCTCACAACTGACTCAGCACATGGACACCATCAACCTTCTCGATCCCCACCAATCGGGGTTCAGAAAAGGCTATAGCACCAAGACTGCGATCCTCAGCATCACAGACGATATCCACAAATCGCTTGATACCGATCAATGCTGCCTACTCATTCTCCTCGACCTATCGGCAGCTTTTGACACGGTTGATCACCAACTACTCATCAAGGCCCTAGAAGAAAGGATAGGTGCCGATGAGGTGGTCCTATGCTGGCTCTCCTCCTTCTTGCATTACCGCTCGCAAAGGATAAAACTCAAAAACTTTACCTCTGACCTACACCCCGTCAGCAGGGGTGTTCCCCAAGGTTCAGTGCTCTCACCAACATTGTTCAACATATACATGGAAACCCTCACCACCATACTTAAAAATGCCAACATCCCCTTCCACCTATATGCTGATGACACCCAGATCTATCTAGAAACCTCCTCCCTATATGACATCCTCAGACTAAATGACACTCTAAAAGAAATCCAACATTGGGTGTCTCAAAATCACCTAAAACTCAATCAAGACAAAACGGAGATCCTCCTCATCTCCAACAAAGAAGAGAACCCTCAAATTGCAGAATGGCTTAAAGCTATGGTTGCTCTCAATGGTAATCTCACTCTGTCGAACTCCGTAAAATAACTAGGAATCACCCTAGACCCAAAACTTGACATGGCCAATCACATCAAAAACTCTGCAAAAAATGCCTTCCTCAACCTGAAGCTTCCCAACAAAATTAAACCATTCATCCCTACCAAGGATCTCAAACAAGCCACCTAATCACTGGTGCTATCCAGACTCGACTATGGGAATGCAACCCTAACTGGCACCACAAAATCCCACCTACCTCCCCTCAAAACAACCCTCAACGCAGCAGCCAAAATGGTCACTGGAATCAGGAAATACAATCACATTTCACCAGCACTAAGAGAACTAAAATGGCTCCCAGTTGAACAGCGTGCCAATTTCAGAACTGCCTGCCTCACGCACAAAGCCCTACACACAGGAAAACCGGACTATCTGGCCGCCAAACTCAAGAGGGCCGGTCTGACAAGAAACCTCAGGAGCTCCAACACCCTTCTTCTCATCCCTTTATAAACTCGCAAATAAAAAAACGCTGCTAGGTCCTTTGCCGAAAACGCGCCCAAAATCTGGAACTCCATCCTAGCAGATATCAGAACTATCTCATCCTTCTCAAAATTCCAAAAACACCTAAAAACCCTCTTCCTCAACCGCTCCCTTCCGAATGGATAGCCGCCGCCTTAACGCTAACCCCGACTCCGTTGCTCTCTGACATTGTATCACATAGACCTACCTCAGCTCATTCTAAGACAATTGTGCATACAATGAGGTTACCTCAGGATTCACGTACTACCTCAACAATGCATACAATGAGGTTACCTCAGGACTCACGTACTACCTCAATAATGCACAGCACACTTGGACCCCTGAACCTTTTTGCATAAGACTGCTCTACTATATAACTCTTGCGAAAAATTGTTGTAAAGCGCTCCGATACACCGGGTCCGGCCAGCGCTATATAAAACGCCTTAAAAAAAATAATCTAAAAAACAGTAGTGAGGGCCAATTTAAATGTAAGTTTTTCTGTTTCCACCTGGGATTTATGCCAGGATTTTTCTAGATGTTTACATCTAGATTTTTCACTACATTGCTCATCCGTGTACCATTCTTCACTTTTTTTACGGGAGTTGCTGAGTTGAGGTGTCATGGGAGCCAACCTGTTAATCATATCACACATGGTATCATTAAAAACCCTAAGTAATGTGGTACTGTCCATATGCTCATTGAAAGCAGGGGGACTTCCTTCGTGCTGAAGGTCAGCTTCAAGCCGATTTCTGAGTGTACTGCATGTTGGAAGTACAGAATTGTTGCAGTTGATGACCATCATACTGTGGTCTATAGCCTTGTGAGGATAGGGCTGATATCGGTAGGACTGGAAGGAAGGCTTCAACTGGAACTGACCTTGTCTCTTCCTCCACAAAAGGACTGGTAACGTCATTGAAGTGTACATAGAGAACATGCCGTCTCCGTATCCGCTTTGATTCCCTGCAAAGCATCATCCAGGTGCTTTCCGGAAAGAGCATGTCCAGAATATTCAAATGGATCTCCGGGCGAAATGATTGAGCCTATAACCAGCCCTGTCAACGGAAAATAAGGGCCCCTGTCAGCTGTCTGAATGCAATGGAAAACAAGGCCATAGCTGTATTGATTACTTTAGCAGAAGCACAGGCACCCTCCTGCAGAATGTCTCACGCCTCCTTTGTCTTGTCCTCAGAAGATGATCTAAAAGAGGTGCTAGACCAGACCACATCTGGCGATCGTAGCATCCTAGAATAGCTAATGCTTTGGAGTGAAGCCGCCATGGCCGCAAAGCACCTACCAATATTATAGAGCCATTTTCCTTCACTGTCAAGAGGAGCTGAACAAGGGGCTGCTGGATTTCTGGAGCACTGTTGCGCTGCCTGAATGATCACCGGATCCGGTCGAGGATGCTCAATTAAACACGAAGGAGTGGAATTGGGAGCTTTGTAATTCTTTCCCATTCTTGGCTGCACAGCCTTAACCGAAGCTGGGTTCTTCATGAGCTTCAACCCTTCTGACTGTACTATAGGTATGGAACATGCCGTTTTCCAAGTAGAGTCCTTAAAATCATAAAGGAAACATTCAGTTTGAGTCATACGAACTGGCAGATCAAACCTTTTGGATCCTCTTTCCAACAACTCATGAAAATATCGGTAGGACTGGAAGGAAGGCTTCAACTGGAACTGACCTTGTCTCTTCCTCCACAAAAGGACTGGTAACGTCATTGAAGTGTACATAGAGAACATGCCGTCTCCGTATCCGCTTTGATTCCCTGCAAAGCATCATCCAGGTGCTTTCCGGAAAGAGCATGTCCAGAATATTCAAATGGATCTCCGGGCGAAATGATTGAGCCTATAACCAGCCCTGTCAACGGAAAATAAGGGCCCCTGTCAGCTGTCTGAATGCAATGGAAAACAAGGCCATAGCTGTATTGATTACTTTAGCAGAAGCACAGGCACCCTCCTGCAGAATGTCTCACGCCTCCTTTGTCTTGTCCTCAGAAGATGATCTAAAAGAGGTGCTAGACCAGACCACATCTGGCGATCGTAGCATCCTAGAATAGCTAATGCTTTGGAGTGAAGCCGCCATGGCCGCAAAGCACCTACCAATATTATAGAGCCATTTTCCTTCACTGTCAAGAGGAGCTGAACAAGGGGCTGCTGGATTTCTGGAGCACTGTTGCGCTGCCTGAATGATCACCGGATCCGGTCGAGGATGCTCAATTAAACACGAAGGAGTGGAATTGGGAGCTTTGTAATTCTTTCCCATTCTTGGCTGCACAGCCTTAACCGGAGCTGGGTTCTTCATGAGCTTCAACCCTTCTGACTGTACTATAGGTATGGAACATGCCGTTTTCCAAGTAGAGTCCTTAAAATCATAAAGGAAACATTCAGTTTGAGTCATACGAACTGGCAGATCAAACCTTTTGGATCCTCTTTCCAACAACTCATGAAAATATCGGTAGGACTGGAAGGAAGGCTTCAACTGGAACTGACCTTGTCTCTTCCTCCACAAAAGGACTGGTAACGTCATTGAAGTGTACATAGAGAACATGCCGTCTCCGTATCCGCTTTGATTCCCTGCAAAGCATCATCCAGGTGCTTTCCGGAAAGAGCATGTCCAGAATATTCAAATGGATCTCCGGGCGAAATGATTGAGCCTATAACCAGCCCTGTCAACGGAAAATAAGGGCCCCTGTCAGCTGTCTGAATGCAATGGAAAACAAGGCCATAGCTGTATTGATTACTTTAGCAGAAGCACAGGCACCCTCCTGCAGAATGTCTCACGCCTCCTTTGTCTTGTCCTCAGAAGATGATCTAAAAGAGGTGCTAGACCAGACCACATCTGGCGATCGTAGCATCCTAGAATAGCTAATGCTTTGGAGTGAAGCCGCCATGGCCGCAAAGCACCTACCAATATTATAGAGCCATTTTCCTTCACTGTCAAGAGGAGCTGAACAAGGGGCTGCTGGATTTCTGGAGCACTGTTGCGCTGCCTGAATGATCACCGGATCCGGTCGAGGATGCTCAATTAAACACGAAGGAGTGGAATTGGGAGCTTTGTAATTCTTTCCCATTCTTGGCTGCACAGCCTTAACCGAAGCTGGGTTCTTCATGAGCTTCAACCCTTCTGACTGTACTATAGGTATGGAACATGCCGTTTTCCAAGTAGAGTCCTTAAAATCATAAAGGAAACATTCAGTTTGAGTCATACGAACTGGCAGATCAAACCTTTTGGATCCTCTTTCCAACAACTCATGAAAATATCGGTAGGACTGGAAGGAAGGCTTCAACTGGAACTGACCTTGTCTCTTCCTCCACAAAAGGACTGGTAACGTCATTGAAGTGTACATAGAGAACATGCCGTCTCCGTATCCGCTTTGATTCCCTGCAAAGCATCATCCAGGTGCTTTCCGGAAAGAGCATGTCCAGAATATTCAAATGGATCTCCGGGCGAAATGATTGAGCCTATAACCAGCCCTGTCAACGGAAAATAAGGGCCCCTGTCAGCTGTCTGAATGCAATGGAAAACAAGGCCATAGCTGTATTGATTACTTTAGCAGAAGCACAGGCACCCTCCTGCAGAATGTCTCACGCCTCCTTTGTCTTGTCCTCAGAAGATGATCTAAAAGAGGTGCTAGACCAGACCACATCTGGCGATCGTAGCATCCTAGAATAGCTAATGCTTTGGAGTGAAGCCGCCATGGCCGCAAAGCACCTACCAATATTATAGAGCCATTTTCCTTCACTGTCAAGAGGAGCTGAACAAGGGGCTGCTGGATTTCTGGAGCACTGTTGCGCTGCCTGAATGATCACCGGATCCGGTCGAGGATGCTCAATTAAACACGAAGGAGTGGAATTGGGAGCTTTGTAATTCTTTCCCATTCTTGGCTGCACAGCCTTAACCGAAGCTGGGTTCTTCATGAGCTTCAACCCTTCTGACTGTACTATAGGTATGGAACATGCCGTTTTCCAAGTAGAGTCCTTAAAATCATAAAGGAAACATTCAGTTTGAGTCATACGAACTGGCAGATCAAACCTTTTGGATCCTCTTTCCAACAACTCATGAAAATCTCTGTTAGAAATGGGGTCTCTAGTTGGCAGGGGTAGGTACCTTTGTCCAAATAGGAACCCATGCTTCTAGTCAGGGTAAGGGGGATGCACTCCTAAAATAACCCCTGCTCACCCCCTTGATAGCTTGGCACGAGCAGACAGGCTTATCTCAGAGGCAGTGTGTAAAGCATTTGTGAACACATACAGTAACACAGTGAAAACACTACAAATGGACACCACACCATTTTAGAAAAATAAGTAATCTTTATCTAAACCAAAATAAGACCAAACGACAAAAATTCACAATACAGTAATACAAACAAAGCTTTCAAATGGTAGAAATAGTTCAGTTCAATGCAAGTTGTAAATGCAACACTTTTCTCACAAAGTACCAGGGATGCTGCAGGGAAGGTGATGCGTCGGTTCCTTACATGCAGGGAAGGTGATGCATCGGTTCCTTGCTTCCGGGGAGGTGATGCGTAGGTTCCTTACTGCAGCGCAGGGGAGGTGATGTATCGGTTCCTTACCGGAGAAGAGGTGATGTGTAATTTTCTTACGGTGTGGGGAGTTGATGACTCTGTTTCTTACTGCGTCCCCCAACGATGCGACAGTCTTGGCACCTCGATGCGATGCGTCAATCCGGTACGATGCGATGCGTGGCTTCGTGCAGCAGTACTGCAGGCTTGCGTCGGAATTGGTGAGGTGATCTCGGACTTCGGAGATCGTTGCACCCGATGCGTCGTGCGGCAATTTCTCGATCCGCGGCAGGTGCTGCAACGGTTTTTTCAGCTATGCATCGGAAACAGGTGCGGATGCAACACACTTCACTGATGATGTGTCGATTTTCCAGCTCCCAGCGACAAGCAGCCTCTAGAGGTCCTAAACAGCAGCAGGCACCTCTTTGCAGGTTGGAATTCCCAGCAAGGACATTCAGGGGAGCTGGTGATGAAGTCTTTGTGTCCCTGAGACTTCAGAACAGGAGGCAAGCTCAGTTTCAAGCCCTTGGAGATCTTTTCTCCAAGCAGGTGACAAAGCAAACAGCAAAGTCATTTTTGTCCTTTCCTTGGCAGCAAGCAGCCACTGCAGGCCAACCCCAGACAGCAGCAAGCACAGGGGCAGTATTCCTTCTCAGCTTATCCGGCTCTTCTCCTTGGCAAAAGTTCCTCTTGATTTCCCAGAAGTGATCTAAAAGTCTGAGGTCTTGGCCCCTCTTTTTATATCCCAAACTCCTTAGTTCTATGAAGGCAGAGAGTGTCTGTACCCAGCTAAAAACCAGTTCTGTGGGGCATTTTGCAAGTGCGCAACAACCACCATTGTCAGTATGAGCCCTGGCTCCAGCCACACCACAGGGGGGCGAAGCCGTCAATGTGGAAGGCAGGCACAGCCCTATTCAGGTGAAGGTGCTACTCCTACCACCACTCCAAATGCAGAACAGGACTATTCAGCCCAACTCTGACTCATCAGACGTCTGGAGCCGCTGCCCTTTTGTTAACGTGGCGCTGCCCGGTCTAGGGCCCGCTCCACCCTCTGGCGCAACGACGCCGTGGTGGTTCTGTCCTCGGCGCCAGATGTCCCATTTACCGTGTGGTAAGGCTCATTTCTCTGGCCCACGGGCCCGTTGGTGGTGGCGTTGCTCTGTGCACTGAGGTGCTGTATGATTATGTTCTGTGTTATGTTTATGCAGGGATTGGCGCCTCCTCTGTGTTTATGGGTACTCCTTTGTTTTTCTTGTAGCCCTTGTGTGTTTTCCACTGTCTTTATTCAAGGGGACTACAAGTCCCAGAAGTCTTGGGTGGCGGCCATCTTGAATGCTGACTGCCTATGAGTCAATGTGAACACGTATCTCGGTGCTCACTATTCAGAATCCCCTTTCCTGAAGAGACGTGTTTTAGTGCTGGCTGCTGGAAAAGTGGCGCAGTACTGCTAGAAGCTGTGAATTGCCTCCCGATATACTACTGCGAGTGTCAAGGTAGGAGCAGACCGGTCTTAGGGGTAAGATCTTGTGTATCATCATTCACCGGCCGGCAAGGAGGTCTCATCTTGCGGCTCGGTAATTGTGTTTATCCCGGAAGGGATAGAAGTCGGTGGTGCGGACAACACAGTAGGGGATATTGCTATTAATTCCTAAGAGGCTCATTTAAGTGGGCGACGATCATTTAGTCAGAGTGCATTTATTCATCGCGCTGTGAAGCTTTAACAAGTGCGCAGTTGATTTAAAGGGCATTCATTAATTGCGCTTGTGAAGAATCAAACAAGCGCGCTTGGTAAAGACATTAATTACTAGTATGCTCACTATAGACTTATGGTTATTCTCACCCTATGCAGCACATTATTAGAAGTGCTTGTGAGTTGAACAAGCGCGCGTGTGATCCAATATGTTAGGAATGTAAATTCTCTTTTTTATGTAACTTAACTACAGCTCGCTGGCACAAACAACCTGTATGATTGTGACACATTCCCAATGAAACTCCCATGTGTAGTTGGTGCATTGTTTTAGTTTAAGTTAACGTTTTTTTTTTCTCGGAGGCACAACTGGAGCAGACTTAAGACACGTTAAGTAGTGAGGTCTGCTAACCTATATGTGATTGACATTGTGTATGTATCTTCTTTTCTTTTACAGAACTCCCTCCCCGCAGACCCCTTCCTTCCCTTGCCTCACCTGTCCACTCCAATACTCAGTGCTATTATAGCTTCTCTGAGTTGGAGCTGCCTGGAGGTGGAATAAACAATCTTCACGCAGATCCTGAGGACGGCGCTCCCTTGACACCTTCTCCAGCCCCTGCCATCCAAAAGCCAGACATGCAATTCCCAAACCTAGCAGAGGCACACTGGAAGGTTAGGCAAGAAAATACCTGGTTTCTAAAAGGGGTATTTTCAAGCAAAGAATGTAAAAATCACCTTCACTAAAATATGCATCTTAACATTCTGAGTTCAGGCATACTAAACTTTATTTTCCTATCGTGTTCCCATGGTCAGTTATGTTTATAAGATGTTATAAACAAACTCTCCATTCTGGCCTTTGGAAACAGATAGCCTTGCAATAGTGTAACTTTTTTTTTTGCAGTATTTCACTATCACAACATGCCACACACATCAGGGCATGTCCTACCTTTCACATACAATGCACCCTGCGCAAAGGGTACCTTGGGCCTACCTTAGGGGTGACTAATAAGTAGAAAAGGTAAGGTTTAGGGACTGTCAAGTGTGCGCACTTGCCAAGTCGACATGTTAGTCCCAGACTGCACACAGGCTCTGCAATGGCAGGCCTGAGTCACATTTTACGAGCTGCTTCTGTGGGTGGCACAATCAGTGCTGCAAACCCACCAGCAGCATTTGATTTACATACCCTGGGCACGCATACTCCACTGTACTAGGGTCTGACAAGTAAATCAAATAAGCCAATCATAGAATCACTAATTCATAACAACAATTTACAAAGGAAACACTTGCACTCTGGCACTGAACAGCAGTGGCAACGTGCCCAAAGCATCTAGATCAGTAAAAATGGAGTCCAACCCACAGCAAAACACAGGAGGTAAAGGCAAAAAAATGGAAGGGAGACCCACGCCAATGGTGCCAGGTCTAACACGTGTCCCCTCCAGCTGAAATGTGGGGAGAACTACCCACCCTCTTGGGAGTTCTCTTCACTAAGGTGGAACAATCTGGACAGACCATCAGCATTGGCGTGTTCTGTACCAGGGTGGTGTTTCACCGTAAAGTCCATCCCCTGTCGGGAAATGGACCAACTCAACAGCTTTGGATTCTCACCCCTCATTTGCATCAACCATCTGAGGGGCCTGTGGTCTGTCTAAACCCAGAAGTGAGTCCCAAACAAGTATGGTCTCAGCATCTTCAGCGCCCAGACCACAGCAAACGCCTCAAGCTCAATCGCACTCCAACTCTGTTCCTGTGGAAGTAACCTCCTACTAATGAAGGCTACAGGTTGGTCTAGGCCCTCCTCATTTAGCTGTGACAGTACAGTCCCCACACCATGCTCTGAAGCATCTGTCTACACAATTAATTCTCTTGAGAAGTTGGGTGCCTTAAGCACGGGCACTGTGCACATGGCAGATTTCAGGGCATCAAATGCATTCTGGCAGGCGTCAGTCCAGTTCACTTTCCTGGGCTGCTTCCTGGAAGTCAGCTCTGCCAAGGGGGCAAAAATTGTGCCATACCCCTTGATGAACCTCCTGTAATACCCTGTGAGTCCTAAAAAGGCTCTCACCTCTGTCTGAGTCTTGGAGGGTTCCCAAGCTAGAATCGTATCAATCTTTGGCTGTAGTGGCACTGAACACTGTAATGTCGTCCAGGTAGGCAGCACTGAAATCTTCCAGCCCAACCAACACCTGGTTGACCAACCTCTGAAAGTTGGCAGGGGCATTCTTCATACCAAAGGGCATATCCCAGATGGACTGGTAGTGCCCATCTGGTGTACAGAACACTAACCTCTCTCTTGCCCCATCAGTCAATGCGATCTGCCAGTACCCAGACGTTAAGTCAAACGTACTGAGGTACAGGGAAGCCCCCAACCGATCGATGAGCTCCTCACCTCTGGGGATGGGGTGCACATCAGTCCTTGTGACTGAATTGAGCTCTCGGTAGTCCACACAGAACCGCAGTTCTGGTGTGGCACCAGGTGCGGCAGCCTTCGGGACCTAGACCACTGGGCTGGCCCAAGGGCTGTCTGAGGGCTCAATCACCCCTACCTCTAACATCTTGGAGACCTTCTCCTTGATGCAAGCTCTGACCCTGTCAGTCACTCAGTAAATGTTATGTTTTACTTGAGGACTGTTCCCAGTGTCCGCATCATGGGTGCACCACTTAGTGACACCAGGGGTCAGAGAGAACAGGTCAGAGAACTGTCCCAACAGTTGGCGACAGTCACTCTGCTGCTCAGGGTCAGGGCGGTAGAGTTGTTCACACCGTCCACTGACCCATCTTTCTCCTTTGCAGACATCAGGAAGAGGCTCAGTCTCCTCTTCCATCCCAGCATCTGTTGCTAGGAGCATTGCCCACTTCGGACCTCTCCAAGTGGGGCTGTTCACATGCAGAACTCGCAAAAGGTTCCTAGGAGACTGCAGGTCCACCAAGTAGGTGTCGTTGCTCTTGCACTTCACCACCTCAAATGGTCCGGTCCACTTATCCTGAGGTGCACAAGGCTCCACTGGGGCCATGACCCAAACCTTCTGTCCAGGCTGAAACTCTATCAGAGTGGCATTGTGATCACACCAGAGTTTCATTTCCTCCTGGCTGGCTTCCAGGTTCGCCTGAGTGAGTTGCCTGAAGCACTTAGTCTGGTTTCTGAAGGCCAGCATGTAGCTATATACATCCTGGGGAGCTTTCTCCCAGCCATCTTTCACCAGACTCAGAGGTCCTGTTACAGGATGGCCATAGAGCAGCTCAAAGGGACTGAACCCTAAGGACTTCTGAGGCACCTCTCTGTAAGCAAACAGCAGGCATGGCAAGAGGACGTCCCACTTACGCCTCATGCATTCACCAAGACCCATAATCATGCCTTCTAGGGTCAGGTTGAATCTCTCAACTAGCCCATTACCTTGGGGGTAGTAAGGAGTGGTGAACTTGTAAGTTACACCACACTCCTGCCCCGGGATCTTCATATACTTCAATATGAAGTTGGTTTCACGGTCAGACACCACCTCTCTGGGGAACCCCACACGGGAGAAAATCCCCATCAACGCAGGACCCACTACGGGGGCCATCACAGTCCAAAGAGGGATGGCTTACGGGTACTGGGTGGCATGGTCCACCAAGACCAAGATGAACATGTTGCCAATGGCTGTCTTGGTGTCCAGAGGCCCCACAACGTCAATGCCCACCCTCTCGAAGGGGGTGCTGACCACAGGGAAAGGTTGGAGAGAAGCCTTACACTTCCTCCCACTCTTACCACTTGCCTGGCAAGTCTGGCAAGACCTACAGTGAGCTTCAGAATGCTTGCTCATTTGGGGCCAGTAAAAATGGGTGACAAGCCTTTCAAAGCTCTTGTCTTGCTCCAAATGTCCTGCCAAAGGCACCTCATAAGCCGGACCCAGTAGAAAGGCCCTGAAGCGCTGGGGTACCACCAGTACACGGGCTGACCCAGGCTCAGCAACCTTAGGCTCGCTATACAGGAGACCATTCTCCCAGTATATCCAATGTGATCCGGACTGATCACCCGCTGCCTGGTTTGCAGCCTGCTGCTGCAAACCAATGAGAGAAGGGCACGTCTGCTGCTACTGGCAGAACTCCTCCATGGTGGGCCCTCCTTCTTGCTGCCAATGGATCAGCTCAGGCAGGTCCCCCAGTTCAGCCACTTGTTCCCCTGTAGGCTCCAGGGCATCCCACTCAGGGTCTACCTCCTCCTGGACCGTGGAAACTTCCGGGGCCGGTTTCCCGCGCCCCCTGCCCCTTCTATTCTTGGCAGACACCTGGGCCACTCTTTCAGGCTCCACGTCCTCTTGAAC
Organism: Triturus cristatus; assembly: GCF_964204655.1. NCBI lineage: Eukaryota > Metazoa > Chordata > Amphibia > Caudata > Salamandridae > Triturus > Triturus cristatus. The sequence goes on along the minus strand of NC_140579.1, from coordinate 301,469,760 downwards.
GCCCTTACCGGCTGCCATTGACTGAGTGGTCACACATGCCCACTCAGGCAGACCCAACATCTCCAAATGAGACCTCTGCTCCACCTTTGCCCAATGGGAGCTATCCAAATCATTGCCTAGCAGACAGTCAACAGGCATGGCTGGCCTCACAGCTACACTCAAGTTACCTGAGACCCCCCCACTCAAAGGGAACCTGTGTCACTTCGCAGAGGCACTCTGAGTTGTCAGCGGCAACTACTGGGTAGAATGTGTTGGGGACCTCCTGCTCTTCAGACACCAGCCGTCAAATGACAGCTGTCACACTGGCTCCGGTGTCTCTCAGAGCCTCTCGCTATGGTAATTGATGGTCACCCACTGCCTGTACCTTTTAGTGTTATCAGGCAGATGAGTCCTTGGGACCATCTCACTGTCTACTAAAGAGACCAGGGACATCTCTGCACGACCCCACCCACCTTGGGCACCCAACTCCTCCCCCAAGGCTACACTTGCCAGTTCCCGGGGTTGTGCACCAGTGGGCGCAGTGGTAACCGGTTTGGGACACTTAGGATCACCACGGAAGTGGCCCACCTTACCACAACTAAAACAGGTCTTGGGACCCTTCTGCACAGGCTTACCTGGTGGGACCCATGGTTTCTTTTCAGTGGGAGACTGGGAACCCTTACCTTGGTTCCCTTGGGGATTACTTTGGGGCCCTTTTTGGAACTCCTTTTTTTTACCTTTGTTCCCCCAACTCTTCTGCTGGGGACCCTTTGTGGACACTGGCGGTCCGCTTCTGCAGCAAGCTTCATGGGATCAGTCAGTTTACTATCAATCAGGTGCTGGCGTAGCTCTGGAAAACAACTACTGGACAAGTGCTCCCATGCAACCAAATCGTAGAGCCCCTGCAAGTCTGTTAACTTGCTACCCTTCACCCATCCATCCAGTGCTCTGCAAAAGTAAGATACATACTCCACCCTAGTACTTGACTCCAGCTTCTTGCAGCTTCTACATTTCTGCCTATAAAGCTCTGGGTTCAACCCATACCTGGCTATCAATGCTTCCTTCATGGGGGCATAGGACATTTGATCCTCAGTGGGCAAAGCTAGTAAGGTTTCCCTCCCTTCACCTATAAAGCAGCCCCACAAACCCGCTCCCTAATCTCTCTCAGGGACCCGGTGGGACTTCATGACTATCTCATAGGCCTCAAACCCCTGCCCAATGTCCTCATGCTGCATGAAATCTTTGATCTCATCTTTGGGGATGTATACTTTTCCTTCCCCAGGCACTGATGGTGTGCTGCCACCAGAGGGAGTGACCTCTAGGCTCTTTGCCTTCAGCTCCAGCTAATTCAACACTCTCTAATGCTTTAAAAGCATCTTCTTTTCCTCCATGGCCAATTTCTTGCTCTCCACCTCCAACCTCTTATTCTCTAACTAACCCTGGCTCCCCAGCTTGAGCTTAGCAAGCTCCATTTCATGCACTCTGCTTTTCTCCCTGTCTTCCAACTCCTCTGGAGACAGACCTCTTGAAGACTAACTGCTGCCTTCCCTGGAAGGCACTCTCCCTCCAGTTAGGCCCACTAGCCCATCCTGCTGCCCTTCTAAATTCTCCCCCTCCACCATAGGATCCTCGGACTGCCCAATGGCATTCCTTGCTTCCAACCATGCCCTCAGTGCCTTTTGGAACTTCTCTTTCCTGGTGAGGCCTCTCACAGAGATTTTAAATCTTTTGCAGATGGTTTTAAGTTGTGGCACAGTGTAGGTTTCAACCCTTTCCTCTTCAAATTCAATATCCAAAGATGCAATGGATGCTGGTTTACTCATGGTGAAAATTGGCAGTTCTCAAGATGCAACAAAATTCCAAGGGAAAACTCTACCAAAATGTATGTGGTCGCGTAATGGTCTGCTCTCACTAGTAGTGTACAACAATCACTGTCTGTAAGTCACAAATGCAAGTCCAGGATCCCACTGCTGCCACCAATGTTAGAAATGGGGATGACCGTCGACGAGGCTATAGATGAAATCATCGGCGAAGTTGCCGTCAAAGCTAAAGAGGGGGCCGTCGACACGGTCGTTGTCAACAAGGTGATTGTCATTACCATTCTCGACGACAAGTCCATCGCCGCTGCCGTTGTCATCCGCATAGTGGTAGGAACTTCCGTAGATGGTGATCTGGATGGAGCTCTCGACGACAGGTACTTCGATGGAATCTGTTTCTACTACGAAGTTTTTTTAGGTGTAACAGGAACATATGGAGCCAAAGTGGAAGACTTGTTTTGATCAGAACTTTTTGATGGTTGTTTATGGGCTGCCTTCTCTGAAGTCGATGGTTTTTCAGCTTCTATCTTTTTTTAGTCCGCCTTTAATGAGGGAGAGCCCTCATTTTAAGCTTTCGCTCTGATGTGGAGTGACTAGGACCTTCTTCCTCATCAGATAAAGATCTGGATTTCTTCTTCTGTAACCATAATAATAATCTGGCCTCTCTGTCCTTCAGAGTCTTGGCCAAAAAGGTCCTGCAATATTTACAATGCCTGGCAGAGTGCTTGGGATGTAAACACTGAAGACAGTCTTTGTGGGGATATTCTAAGAATAGCCTTGCCTTTCCACAAGACCTGCAAGGTCTGAGCAGTCTCTTTTTAGAGCCCTCAGACATTTTGAAAAGGTAGTGAAGAGCATTTTATAACACAGTACCTTAAGCTCACAACAGCAAGACTGCTCCAGGAGGAAACAGAGCAGGGTTAGAGGTTTACCAACTGAAAGAACAGAACAGAGCAGAGCTGAGAGAGACTCCCTCACACATGACATGCAGTTAGAAATTTGAGGTATGGTGGCTCTGCAGGAGAGATGGGGTCTGAGGCTTGTTTCTGATTGGCTAAAATTTGGGTCTATTATAAAGAAATGGATTGGATTAGCAATTTACTTTCTTTATCAGTGATTTCGAATGTACTTCTATAGTCCTGCTTATTTAAGTACTGTGGGACTCCCACCATGATGACGGGGAAGATTCAAGCATGTGCATCTATGAAAGATTTAATACTGGAGAACTTTGAGTTACAAGAGTAATACAGAGCTGCCAAATTCCACCATTTCCGGGGGTGGAATGAAACATTCTACCCACCCCTGATGATCACAAAACATTCAGCTGTGACAGGTCTTTGTTGCTCAGTGGACAATACGAAAAGACAACATGAAAAGTAAAGCTTTATTTGTATTCAAGTCAAAGTGTGAGGGTGCTATAATTTCTCACTAGTCTCTTCACCTAAGCAACCACAGAGAGGCAGTTCTGCCTTCTCTACCATAGAGCTGCACAACCCACGACCAGCGTCAGGTTGTCATGCACTCACACATTCGCTCCCCCTATCTCGGTCCAGGTGATCGATGGTACCTCACGATCCCCTTCGGGTGGTCAACAAAATCTACCACGGGTGTATTCTACACCCACTCGCTTAAGCTTCTCATCGCCTAAGACGTTCCCGGGCTGCGCGCGCTCACACCCTGATCTCAAAATCACACAACATTTACACCAACTCCGCAAGACATCTCACACAATACAACACCGCAATCTACAACATCGCATCCTATTCATACTCACTCTTCGAACTGCTGCTCGCCATCTATGCCCGTCCGCCAGGTCGTCTGCTGTTCACCTTCCGATGAGTCAACCTCACTTAACATTTATGGGCCTCAAGGATCACTTATCCTGATCTCAATCTTCCCTCACTACCAGAAATAAACCATCCTCTGCTACCAACTGGGAACGCCGGATTCTTGTCTCTAACCAATTACTTACAAGAACCCACTCAGGTCGCCAGGATCTTTTTATTTGCCAAATAGCGTAGAGGGAAGAAACACAATTATCAGATCGTATTTACCGCAATTTGACATTTCATAAAGGATGACTCAAAGTCTGGGAAGTTCACCTTTTATTATCAGCAAAAACATCTGAATATAAAGGCACCTCAATACAAGGCACAAAAGATAAATGGGAACTAACACAAAAGCTACTCGACGAAGTATTCGCATTCGACTAAATATAAACAGAACTACAGCTTCTAGAAGCATCAGCTATTGTGATGTCAAATTTGAGAGTCATGAATCAAACATTTTTGTCCCTACTCTATTCTAAAGTGACATCCCTACATAACATTCTCTTTCAGGTGAGAAAAGCACAAAAAGGTGTCAGAAGTGAAACTTCCTAAGAAGTCTTCACTAAATGAGAGCTCGATCTATATTGCTCCTCTCGGTCTCTCTCCTAAGTTTCGTCTGTTCTTCCCTCGGGGCGCTGTCCCTAATACAAAACCCCAAAATCTTGTTCACGCCCTCCAGCACACCCCTCCAGGCAGATCTTCTTCCAGTAGATTTCCATTCGGACCCTTTCATCTTCCTTTTCATTAATTCGACCTTGAGTCCCAGGCTCCTTCTGTACCCGGAGTTGCAATTTCACATTCCAGTTCACTCCCTTTCTGTCTACTCCTTCTATCATGATTTCTTACACAAAGACTTATTCTTAACTAACAAGCTGCATGGCCTTGCACCTGTAACAAAAAATAATGAACGGAAAAACCCTCGCATCATGAAGTTTCACAATTCACTGTAATTGTAAGCTTTACTATAAATCCTGTCGGCCTAATGAAACATGGCTAATATATGGAACGAGAGGCCTTCACTTTTACATACATGCTTAGGCCTGTCAGCTAAACACATTACGATTATCAATTCAACTTTTTCATCTCATACTTATACATGAGCAACCTACATTCTATTCTTCTAACATAACCTAATATCACTTAATACATGATATCGTTGTAAAACTAAACGTTACACATACACAAATACATTTTGTAATAACTGATGGCCTTTTCTCTTTTCTCGAGGCCTGTTTACATTTCTTCCTTTCTATATCAACGAATATATCTCTATGATAAGTCTAAACACTCTTGCATTATATACGGATGCTGACTAACGGTGAATATGGTGCACCCCTACAAATTTCGCATCAGCAACGCTCTCTCAGTTCCCCCCTTTGATGACAACTTGTCATCACATAAATTCATCTACACAGAAGTGGTAGCCATCCCGCTCTGTCGGAAGCCCTCCATTCTTTTCAGGTCCTGATATTGACTGTCTTGCATATGCGCCATTCGCCTTTCATGTGCTCTGAGAGTCCTCTCAGCCCTATTTCCTCTGTACCACTTGAACGCTTTCGCAAGTCCCCACAAACAGATCACACAAACTACCACAATCATTATTGGTTTCAGCACGTATCCAAAAACTCCTTTCCCTAAGTCTGCAAACCAATTTCCCACATGTGCAAATCCTTTGCCAATCTTTTCCCATACATTCTCTTCTGCCAAACTTGCAATCTCTTGGTGAAGCGTAGTAATGTTGACTATATATTTCCTCAGCTCTTTGCTATTATCTGGAATATACGTGCAACATTCCTGAACCTTCAACAATTTACAGACTCCGCCCTCTTTTGCCAATAATACGTCTAATGCGAGACGATTTTGTAAAACCATTGTTCTTATCGATAACATCTCTCCATCCACCAACAGCAATGACTTTGCCGTGTTCATCGACAACTCATCAACCACAGTTGCTAGCTTTCGTATTTTCACATCATTCAAAACCACCCCCAAGCTGGGTGTCATTGCTCCAAAAATATCACCAATCACAACTCTTGCACTTGCAGTTCTCAATACTCTAGAATGACGTCCAGTCTCCATCAGATTCAAATCCTCTGCATGATATATCTTTGGGAAAATAACAGCCAAATAACAAGTCCCGTACCATTGCGCGGGCAATCTCACATATGCATTTCTTCCACACACATAATACACTGTCAGGATAACTTGCACTTGACCTTGCAAGAAATTCCTAGCTGAATCTTCCACAGTAAAAGTATGATCACATATGCTATGTCCAACCCAGATATTGTCCTTGGCAGACTGCGGACGAGCAACACACAAGTTTCCCTTCTGTACATGATCTAAAGCTATGGGTCCATAATTCCCCCTTGACTTATGTAGTTTTTCCTCGTCAGTCCAATCTACAGACTTCTTTCCCCCATCCTTTTTTTCGGTTAATTTTCTATACCTATCTTCAACTTGACCAATAAATTTCTTTTCAGTGTCTGATAACAAACACGTCAGATTATGTCTATGTGCATAAGCAGTATCTAACCTTTTGGTCGGTGTGAAATAAGTCTGAAGTCTTTCTTCTGACTTATAATAGTCATACTTATTCAAATGCTTAAACGCCGGTACAACAGGAAGCACTGTATCATAATTAGAGAAATAATACGCAAACTGTTTCCTTTCGTAAAACAGGCTAAGCAGTAAACTGCATGAAATCCCAGATGTCAACGGAAGGTGGTGGTATCTAATACCCTCATCTACAGAAGCAGGCAACTGCATGCACACATAACAATCCTTCGCATCCATCGCATCAACGTACTCATACAACAATTTTGCATACGCATTAAGTTTGAAATCACCTCTAGACAAGTCTATGTGAAACATACGACTTTCCTCTAACATCATAGCCCTTTGATCTCCTGAAATATCCCTCTTTATACTGGGAGTGGCAGGTATAGGTGTCCCCTGAACTTCCCCCTCCTGTCTGTGGGCCACTGCATAAGACGTTATGACTACTGCAAATATAACAGCTATCACTACTCCTAAAAGTGTACCTATCACTAGTTTGGCTCTACGATGAGTACCTCCAGCTTCAGCCATCTTCCCACTGTGCTCAAAGTCCAGTTCAATGACAATGGGCAAAAGTCTTTTCCTCGTTCAGGCTTGCGTCTCAGCACAGGGCAATCGTTCCTTGTAGCTAATGTTCTTTCAAAGAATTTTCAATTCTTCTTTTACTCTGGTCAGAAAAGGGCTTCCTTACTCTTTTCAATGTCTACAACGGAAAAGTCCCTAATTTTATTCTTCTTTCACTCGGGCCTAGGTTATCTTCTCTTCGCTCTTATGCTCAACAAAGTTCCTTAGTCCAGAATAACTGCTGGTCCCAACAGCTCTAGGACCCCCTGTAAGATTTCAAGTTTGAGATTTTTCAGTCCTTGGGGAGAGGGTATGACAGCAAAGGTCGGAAAAGCCAATGTATCCAAGATCAGACCACAAACGTTACTCAGAAGCGGTGGGTCTGGAATATTGAGGGTCAGTATTCCTTCGATCTCCAATCCTGGAATCCTCAGCAACACTTCCACCCTCGGAGTCGGATGACTGCTGACAAGAGTGATTGATCTCAGCCTCCCCGTACTCATCAGTCCTGGCATTCGTCACTACGTACGTTCACTCAGGTGAGGCGTACCTGTGACACGGCACTCTGGCTCTCCTCGACCTTCTCGGAGCTTCTGGGTCTTGATCTTCGTCACTCTGCTCTGTCTCTGTCACCTCGGATACTGGGGCAAGATCTCTTCCAGGTGTCAATCTCAAGTTTACCCGTTTCTGACTCGCGGGCCAAACTCTTTCTGCTTCTGAGACACCCCTGCTCTCCCTTCTGGTACCCCGTGCACTGTTCTCTTCTTCGGCAGAATTTGGCTCAATCCTGCCTACTGCACCTTCTTCTGCTTCCGTTTCCGATTCGGAGTTTCTTTCACTTCCCCCTTCGGCTTGCTCCAGTGCACAACCAGCTGCGTCAGTCACCCTCACAGCTTGACTTGTCCTCTCAGATGGCCCTGCCACCTCAGCTGGGTTTTCGTTCTCGAGAGGGGCTGTATCTTCCAAGGGTGCTGGGACTCTGTGGGTATGGGAGGTATGCACCCAATTCGGTAATCCCCCACACTTTACTGCCGTGTTCGTGACCAGGATGATCTGGTGCGGCCCACGCCACCGAACATCCAAGCAACTCTTCCTCACGTGTTTACGCACCAGTACCCAGTCCCCTGGGCACAGATCGTGGCACAGGTCACTGGCGGCTGGAACAGCTACTGCCTGCACCTGCTGGGACACAGAATGGACCACGTCAGCCAGGCCTTTACAGTAGTGGAGAATTACATCATCAGTGATATTAATCAAAGCAGAAGCTGGTATTGCTGGCACACGCATCGCTCTCCCCATTAGAATTTCATGGGGTGACAATCCAGTTCTCCTATCAGGCACACTCCGGAGACTCATGAGGACTAAAGGTAATGCATCTGGCCACTTCAGAGGAGTTGAAGAGCACACCTTTGCCATCCGGGCCTTCAATGTCCCATTAACTTGCTCCACTATCCCAGAAGCCTCTGGTCGGTAACTGCAGTGCAACCTTTGGTCTATGTTTAAGGCAGCACAGAGCAATTTCATGATTTCACTGTGAAAATGCGTACCTCTGTGCGATTCAAGAGAGGTCGGGAACCTGAACCTCGGAATGAGCTCCCTCAACAGTAACTTGGCTACAGTTAGTGTGTCACACCTACGTGTTGGGTAAGCCTCCACCCACCTAGAGAATACGCATACTACGACTAAAATGTATCTCAACCCATTACACTTTGGCATCTCAATGAAATCTAACTGCATCCTGTTGAAAGGGCCACCTGACCTCCCTATGTGACTCATTGTCACAGCTGTCCTCTTTCCCACATTCATTTGTTGACAAGTGACACATCTTTGACACACAGCTTCGGCTGCTGCCCGAAACTTCGTATTGTACCACGTTTGACGAAACACCCGTACCATCGCATCTCTGCCGAGATGTACAGCACCATGTATCAATCTTGCCATGGGGTTCAACAGACATTCCGGTAACACCGCTCTTCCATCACTCGAAACCCAAACATCCACATCTCCTTTCTCACATCCAGCTCGCACCCAACTATCCCGCTCCTGGTCAGACACCTCATCCTGCAACTGTTTTAACTCTTCCCATGTATCAGCCATGGCTAGCATCACACTGAAGTCGGTTGTCTCTTGGCTTCCCTCAATATGTCGTTCCGTGAAATTACATCCCTGTTCTGCACAAAATCGAGCAACCTCATATGCATAATTATTTCCAAGCGATACAAAATCATTTCCTTTCGTATGGGCCGAACACTTTACAACTGCAATTTCCTCTGGACCTTGCAACGCTTCCAACAATTGCCTCACATAATCTCCATTTCTGATGGGTGACCCAGATGATGTCATGAACCCCCCTCTGGGACCATAGCTGTCCGAAGTCATGAACGACACCAAACCCGTACTGGCTGTCCGTATAAATTGTTATACGGGTCTGGTTAGCGGCCAAACAGGCACGGGTCAAAGCAATAAGCTCAGCCACCTGTGCGGAGTATACTCCTTCTAGACAGGCGGTTTCAACCACTCCAGTGATGGTACAGACAGCAAACGCTGCTCTCAACTGACTAGTATTGTCTCTTAAACATGAACCGTCCACAAAGAATATTTCGTCCGATTCTGGAAGTGGTTCATCAACAATATCAGGTCTGGGTTTGGTGCACAATTCAGTCACATCGAGACAATCATGATCCTCACAATCTTCATCATCTACATTTGGGATAGGTAACAATGTGGCAGGATTCAAAACAGAACACCTCTTCAAAGTCACATTCTCTGCCGCAAGGATGACTTGTTCATAACGCTTCAACCTATTGTTCGTGAGGTGCTGTGTTTTAGTCCTGGTCATCAACAGTTCAACAGAATGTGGAACATGCACCGTACGTGGGTGACCCATTACAATGCTCTCACATCTCTCGATACTGACACGCAGAGGCTACTGGATCTAAAGTAGCCGAAAAGTAGGCAACTGGTCTACGGACATTCCCATGAACTTGAGTTAACACTGCCAATGCGCAACCTTCCTTTTCACAACAAAATAATGCGAATGCCTTAGCATAGTCAGGCATCCCCAGAGCTGGAGCACAACACAAGGCTTCTCCCAGTCTCAAGAATGCCCTTAAACAATCTTCATCCCATGGTACCGGATCACTCACATCTTTGCGCGTCAGCCGCTGTAAGGGCTTCGCTTCAAAGGAGAAGTTTGGGATCCATTGGCGACAATAGCCAACCTTTCCCAAAAACATTCGAACTGCCCTCTGGGTAGTCGGAACAGGCATTTTCAAAATTGCATCTATGCGATCTGGTGACACTTTCCTTTTACCTTTCTCAATCCGATGACCCAAATACTGTACTTCACTCAGACAGTACTGTAATTTATTCGGAGACACCTTATGCCCATTCTCTCCTAGGTAGTTCAGTAATGCTACCGTATCAATCCTGCAGGCGTCCTCAGTTTTTGATGCCACGAGCAGATCATCAATGTACTGGACGAGGACAGACTCCTGTGGAAGCACCAACCCTTCAAGGTTCTTTTTCAAAATCTGATTGAAAATAGACGGGCTCTCAGTATATCCCTGTGGGATACGACACCATGTTAACACACGATTTTCCAGCCGAAACGCAAAAAGAAATTGGCTCTCCTCATGCAGAGGGATTGAGAAAAAGGCTTGACACAAGTCAATCACTGTGAACCATTCTGCATCACATGGGATTTGAAACAGGATCACAGATGGATTCGGTACCACAGGACAACATGGGGCTACTATCTCATTAATTTTTCGCAAATCTTACACAATCCTAAATTTCCCGCTCGGTTTCTGTAATCCCATTATGGCCGAATTACATGGGCTACCCCTAATCTCTCTCAAAATTCCCTGTTTAAGCATACTCTGAATTACTGGTCTAATTCCCTCAATAGTTTCAGGTGATAATTTATACTGGGGAGTTCTCGGGTACTCTACATTCAGCTTGACCTGGATTTTTACTGGCTCAACTCCTTTAACTAATCCGATCTCTTCCCCACTGAGGTCCCACACATCAACCGACACGGAGTCCCTCAGGTCAAATGGGAGTTCCTCCACCGTTAGTGCTGGATACATTTCCACGCACCAACGTTGATTCGCAACCTTAAATGTTGCATCGTCATCTCTCGTCTGCACTTCCACTCCACTCTGGATACAATAGATGGTACAATTAAGCTTGCACAATAGGTCTCTTCCTAGCAAGCAGACTGGGCTAGAATCACACACCACAAACTGGTGTCGGTCACTGAAGTTCCCTATCCTGATAGGTATTGGTTCCGTCAGTGAGCTAGTCAGTTTCTTATTTGCTACACCAACAACCTGGATCGTTTGACCAGGAAGGGGTAGATCCGGAATCACTGCGGACCTTACAGTCGATCTTGTAGCCCCCGTATCAACCAAAAAGATCGTAGGGTGGCCATCGATCTCCGCTTCCACAAAGGGTCCCTTCTGATCTACTTCTAGGACCGCTCTGAGCGTACAATCATCCTCTCCTCCCCAGCAGGATCTTGCTGCTGGATCGGAATCATCTTCCCCATTCACTTCGAATAGAGGCATCTGTACATAGGTCCGAGCTTCCTGCTGCATATTCGGTACCCTGGGCGGTCGGGGAACCTGTACCTGCGGAACGCTTGTCCCCCCTTTTGTCATCCTAGGTCGCGTCACTATAGGGAGTGTGTCCTCCACTGGGACCTGTGCTAACTCCTCCTCTTGCTGTATTTGGTTTAACGGATTCAAAGGACACTCGCATCTCCAGTGTCCAATCTGATGGCAAAGATGACAAGCTGTGGTCTTTTTCAATATTGCCACATCAATTCCTGTCCTAGGGTCTACTCCCCTCGGCCTTCCTTGTCCTTGGGCATTCTGTGCTCCTCCTTGGTAATTTCCCTGCCTCCTTCCCAAGGTTCCTCCGGTAGACTGTCCCTGAACTGCTGTCTGCATCTGTACTAATAGCAAATTGTCTTTCAATTTCCTGTGCTTAGACTCTATCTCATCACTACAATATCTAGCATATCGGAGAATCTCATCCACAGGCTTATTCTGCCAACAAATCAAATGCTGCTGTATCATGAGACTAACCTCTGGCCTCAATCCCAACACAAATTTGGAAACAAACTGTCCCATATCTTTGGTATCCAACGCCTCCAAACCACTGTACTGTTTAAAAGCCTGCAAGAGTCTCTCGTAAAACTCATGCACTGTCTCCTTAGGCTCTTGCACTGTCCTATCTATCTTCACCCAGTCAGTGTCTTGGGGTGAAACCTTCGACTTCAACCATGTGATTACCTGTTCGAACTTTTTCATCACTATCGGCGACGGACCATTTGTAATCGGGTTCCTGTTAGGCTCCGAGGCCAGCCACTCAACCACAATTTTACATGCCGACCACAGATCACCCGGAACTACTATGTCAAACAAGGTATTCAAATCAATCCACAGTACTTTCGAGATTTTAACAAAGCGATCAACTTGCTTATACCACTCCACAGGCTTTTCCCTCAAACGGGGAAAATCATTCGTAAAGGCAGCCAAATCACCCCTACTCCAAGGTACATGCACGTACCCTCCATTCTGTACCTCCCTTAAAGGGAAGTTCCCTATCTCCGTTATTCCTCCCCCCGGAGGTGGTGTCTTTCCCACTACACCCCTGGAGCTTTTCTTCTTTGACCACTTTTCTTCCCATTTATCAAGCATGATCCATGCCCTCATCGCTATGATTAGATCTTTGACATGGGTTCACAATCCAATGACTCTTTTCTCTTCCAAGTCCTGCTCACTGTACTGTAACCTGTGATTTCCTTGCAATGCTTTAGTCTTCGACAAATCCACCCCATATCTCTTTGCCAGCTCTGACAATTTCTCATGTGCTGTCCTTGCTTTACGAGTCACATCCTTCGCTACAAAGAGTAACTCATCCTGTTCGTACGTTAAAACTCTCTCAAGGGGTAAATGTCCATATATTATCTCGTCCAATTCTTCCTTTAGTCTTACGACATCTAGCATCCTTCCTCTCAGGGCTCCCCTCAGGACTTCTCGACAACCTGCACCATCTCTTTCATCATACTCACATTCTCGTTCCTGTGGTCTACTCTCTCCTGACATACCCATGGGAACAGAACGATTTACAATCGTCCCTCGATCCCTCTCTGCTTGTAACACGCCCTGACTTTGGGTTCTCACTGGTGGCGTCCACATTCTTAAGTCTGATCTTGACTCAGCTAAAGACCTTGATCTACCAGGTCTCGACTCTCCCTGTCCTCCCGAGGAGCCGGCTGTAGCTGGCAGCGGCGTACTCCATTCTACAGGCTTCAGAGTCTGCTCCATTCTCCTCACCGACTCACTTTCTTCGACCACACTCCTCACCCCTGCCTCGGACTGTTCTGAGCTTTCCACCTTCTCTGGCTCCAGTTCATACATCGACTCAATAGGTCCGATAATAACCGGTATTTTCAAAGCATCCGGTAACCTTACGCCTCTTTCAACCCCGAAGCTAGTTACAGGCTTATTCCTCGTATTCTCGGTTCCTATCGAGATCTTTCCTTCCATCCTTACTTCTGAATGGGGTAGTCCTCCCCTACTCTCTCCTTCCTTTGTCTCATTTCCCTCTGAGGCCTCCGGGTTATACAGAGGTGGTCTCTCGGATAGCAACATTTCCAATAGACTGTCATCCGTATCGCTGTCTTCCTCCCCATCTACTGCCTTTTCCTTTGATTTTCCTGTCGTTACCAATAAAGGGATACAATTTATGTCCTTCTATTGCCTGTACTCTCCATCTTTTCTCCGCTGCATCCCATCTGGCATCCTGAAAAGCCCTGATCGACTTTTTCACCGTTTCCTGATTTCTTCCTCTTTCTCTATCATGTGCTGCTCTAATCCACGCATGTAGTGCTTCAAATTGCGTTGGCCTTGGCAAAGGTCGTAAAGCCGCCATCACAGACTTCAACTGGTACAACACTGCTAACCTGAATGAGCCATACCTCGGGAATGCTAATTCTCCTTCACCTTGAGTCAATTCATGCCAATTCTCAAGCCAAATTATGTCATGCAACCCCACATTTCTTGCCATGTAGTGTGCTGGGGTATCCTCGGGAGGGGCTTCTTCTCCCTCTCGAGTAACCACATGTTCATCCCCTCGACACAATTCTCGAAAAACTTTAAAACATTTCATAATGGCAAAATTCTGAACGTATACAATTTCTGTTTACTTCCTGGTAAGTGTCCACCAATGGCAGCGCGAACTACACCAACCAACCTATCACAGCGCGACACCTTCTGACGTCACTTTCCTCCACTCGCAGCAGTTCACCTCCTTCACAACACACGTCTCACCCTTGCATTCGTCCCTTTCATATGCTGAAATAACCGTTTGTCCCAAACAATTTACTTCTCTGGCTGTCCGTCCACAGTCTCTCGAAATTGTCGACCTCGGTTGGCAACTGTCTGTCCCCGCCTGGCAGACAGGTCGCCTCTTGATAGGTTACAAATGCTCAATTCCACATACAACAACCCACGACCAGCGTCAGGTTGTCATGCACTCACACATTCGCTCCCCCTATCTCAGTCCAGGTGATCGATGGTACCTCACGATCCCCTTCGGGTGGTCAACAAAATCTACAACGGGTGTATTCTACACCCACTCGCTTAAGCTTCTCATCGCCTAAGACTTTCCCGGGCTGCGCGCGCTCACAGCCTGATCTCACAATCACACAACATTCACACCAACTCCGCAAGACATCTCACACAATACAACACCGCAATCTACAACATCGCATCCTATTCATACTCACTCTTCAAACTGCTGCTCGCTGCCACACTGCTACTCGCCATCAATGTCCATCCGCCAGGTCGTCTGATGTTCACCTTCCGATGAGTCAACCTCACTTAACATTTATGGGCCTCAAGGATCACTTATCCTGATCTCAATCTTCCCTCGCTACCAGAAATAAACCATCCTCTGCTACCAACTGGGAACGCCGGATTCTTGTCTCTAACCAATTACTTACAAGAACCCACTCAGGTCGCCAGGATCTTTTTATTTGCCAAATAGCGTAGAGGGAAGAAACACAATTATCAGATCGTATTTACCGCAATTTGACATTTCATAAAGGATGACTCAAAGTCTGGGAAGTTCACCTTTTATTATCAGCAAAAACTTCTGAATATAAAGGCACCTCAATACAAGGCACAAAAGATAAATGGGAACTAACACAAAAGCTACTCGACGAAGTATTCGCATTCGACTAAATATAAACAGAACTACAGCTTCTAGAAGCATCAGGTACAATATGGCTATTGTGATGTCAAATTTGAGAGTCATGAATCAAACATTTCTGTCCCTACTCTATTCTAAAGTGACATCCCTACATAACGTTTCCTTTCAGGTGAGAAAAGCACAAAAAGGTGTCAGCAGTGAAACTTCCTAAGAAGTCTTCAATAAATGAGAGCTCGATCTATATTGCTCCTCTCGGTCTCTCTCCTAAGTCTCGTCTGTTCTTCCCTCGGGGCGCTGTCCCTAATACAAAACCCCAAAATCTTGTTCACGCCCTCCAGCACACCCCTCCAGGCAGATCTTCTTCCAGTAGATTTCCATTCGGACCCTTTCATCTTCCTTTTCATTAATTCGACCTTGTATCCCAGGCTCCTTCTGTACCCGGAGTTGCAATTTCACATTCCAGTTCACTCCCTTTCTGTCTACTCCTTCTATCATGATTTCTTACACAAAGACTTATTCTTAACTAACAAGCTGCATGGCCTTGCACCTGTAACAAAAATAATGAACGGAAAAACCCTCGCATCATGAAGTTTCACAATTCACTGTAATTGTAAGCTTTACTATAAATCCTGTCGGCCTAATAAAACATGTCTAATATATGGAACGAGAGGCCTTCACTTTTACATACATGCTTCGGCCTGTCAGCTAAACATATTACGATTATCAATTCAACTTTTTCATCTCATACTTATACATAAGCAACCTACATTCTATTCTTCTAACATAACCTAATATCACTTAATACATGATATCATTGTAAAACTAAACATTACACATACACAAATACATTTTGTAATAACTGATGGCCTTTTCTCTTTTTTCGAGGCCTGTTTACATTTCTTCCTTTCTATATCAACGAATATATCTCTATGATAAGTCTAAACACTCTTGCATTATATACGGATGCTGACTAACGGTGAATATGGTGCACCCCTACAAATTTCGCATCAGCAACGCTCTCTCACACCTATGTACTTAAATGACAGCTGCAGTGCAGGTGTGCAGAGGACGCACGCAGCGGGCGTGCCACTGGCACCAAAGGCACGCCCGTCTGTGCCCAAACTGGACCAGGGGCCAGGAATCTTGCACAAATCGGCCCAGGTCTGTATAAATATTCAAAAATGTCAGCTATCGTTCAGACCTCCACCGGAGTCCAGGTGCCCCCCCTTGCTTATGGCTGAAAACCTGTACAAACATAGAGGAGTTTGCACTCAGTGTAATTATGAACTAAGTTGCCAAACCAGTCGAAACATTTATAATATCCCCACATCAGACTGAAGTATTTTTAGAAGATGGGTTTGATGAATAGTCTCTCAGTCTCAAGATATGCCACCGATAATAGGACATTTCTTGAAGAAAACCATCTGGACATGCTGTTCAGCACGGAAAAGTGGCTTAACGACAGCTCGGGTCCTGACATTTTACCGGCCCTTCCCATGGGTTTTCAGACACACCGACTAGACCGTGTGGGAAAAACAGGGGGTGGGATTGCCATTTTATTAAAAGATGAGTTTAGGCGCATCACATTCTCTTTCCCACTCCCGGAGTGTGAAAGCCTTCAATTTCACATCGCACACTCTTCTACCTGCACGTTTTCAAGAGTACTTATTTATAGAGCGCCAGGTGAAAGCTTTACATTTGGGGAGGCATTACCAGACAAGCTAGTGAGTCTAGCGGTGAGGAAAACCCATTCCACTATTTTAGGGGATTTCAACTTACACTTCGATGCACACGACGCTCCCACCATCAGAAGACTTCAGCACGACCTTGCACTGCAATTAATCCAGTACGTATCCACAACGACACATTAGAAGGGGCACATACTAGGGGCCTCATGTAGGTAGCCAAATACCGGTCGGTAACGGCCGATTTTCGGTAAATATGCCGTTACCGACCGGTATTCAGACAAGTGAGATGTAGGAGTCCAAAAACCACTTTTCGGTAAATATGAGGCGGTAAATACCGATTCATAGTTACCGAATTCTAAAATACCGATTCATATTTACCGAATACATTATTAACGAATCGGTAAATATGAAGTGGTAAATATGAAGTGGTAAAAATTGAAAATGACATGTAGGAGCAGTCGGTAATTAAGAAATCCAGGAAAATCGGTAAATAAGAGTCGGTAATTAACACGGATGGAAAGCAGGTGGTAACCATCAACAATGCACATAAGCAATCCCAAAATGCAACAGCGTGGACAACATGGCCGCCATGTACGTCATTGCAAGGCGCCTACGTCTACAGGCAGCAGGACTGAGGGTGTGGCGACGGGAGGAACAAATCTACAGACAGCGCATCACACTATTCCAGCTGACTGATGCAGAGATACATGAGAGGTACAGGCTACACCCCGAAACCATCATGGACTTAATCAGGGACCTTCACCCACTCCTGGACCAGCCAATAAGAAGGGCGCACGCCATACCCCCACATGTGCAGGTGCTCTGCAGCCTACATCTGTTGGCATCCGGCAGTTATCAGGTGGTGATAGCTGCGGTGGGTGGGGTATCCCAGAGTTGCCTGTCCCGTTTCTTCAGGAAGTTCCTGGATGCCATGATGCAGAGAATGCACCACTACATCAGCTTCCCAAACACACAGGCTGCACTGCAGAAAACAAAAACAGACTTTTATCACATGGCACAGTTCCCCCATGTCATCGGCTGTATTGATGGTACACACATCCCAATCTGTCCTCCAGCTGACACAGAGCACATCTACAGGAACAGGAAGTCCACCCACTCCATCAATGTGCAGGTGATCTGTGATGCAGGGAACATCATCACAGATATTGTTGCAAAGTTTCCTGGGAGCACCCACGACTCTTACATCTTCCAGAATAGTGGGATCTACACACGACTGAGAGCCGGAGAATTCGGAGAGGGATACCTGCTGGGTAAGTAACAGTGACGCCCCTTGAAACCTGCAAATCAGAGTGTATAGAGGCATGTAACTGATGGTTCCCTTTTACTCATCCAGGCGACAGTGCATATGCATGCCGTTCATTCATCCTCACTCCCTACCTACACCCAGCAACCCAGAGTGAGAGACGATACAACGTGGCCCACAAATCTACACGCAATGTGGTGGAGCGCACGTTTGGACTGCTGAAGAGCAGGTTCCGCTGCCTCCACAAGAGCGGAGGCGCACGCCAGTACAAACCCATCACCTGCTGCAAGATAATTGCCACTTGTGCAATGCTGCACAACCTTGCCACGAAAAAAGGTACAGATGTGGAACTAACATATTTTGAGGACAACGAGGATGAGTCAGGCCAGCCAGAGGGCAGCGCAGCTAGAGTGCCAACTGCAATCGATGGGAGAGAGAGACGGGCAGAGATCACATGCAACTATTTCTGAGTAAGTGAGGGGACACAGCGAGTCGTGAGAAGTCATGACGTAGTTTAATGTGGCACCACGCCATGAACACATGAACAGGCCAATCTGGCAATATGCCATCTATACAATGAGTATGTCCAGGGTTACGTCACCCAATGGCAAGTGGATAAGCAGGGCCACATCAATGTTTGCGCATACGCGCTGCAGTGGTGGATTGCACGGCCTGTGCATCCTCACTAGAGCCAACCCCAAGCCGCCTGCTGCTCCTGCGTGCTTCGGGGACGGGGGGTGTGATGCTGCTGCTGGTGTCGATGCTCTCCGCAGCATCCCCTGCAGCAGTTGTCGACGCCTGACTTGTCAATAGCACCCCTAGTGCACTTGTCACCTGCACCATCCCCCGTGACAGGTCGCTGCAGCACTGTGTTAGGCCCTCCTGCATCGTCACAGAGCGCCGGCAAAGTAGGGAAGTCGCAGTTGCCAGACGGTTGAGTGCCCTGCTGGTAGTGTCCCTTCTCTGGCGTTCCCGGCGCCGTGCTTCGATGTCAGCATCTAATTTGCTGCACAACTGCTGGATTGACTGGGACATGTCCCGAATGCCCGCAGCCATGCCGCCAATGTTTGTGTCCATGTTGACTAAGCTTGTCCTCATCACCCGCATGTGCCTCTGGACTGACATTACTGCCTTTGATTGCAGGCGCTGTTGCTTCAACATTTGGCCCTCGAGCCCCAAGAAGACACCATGGCCGTCAGTGGGTGCTGGTGGACTCTGGACACGCGACCTGCGGCGCCCTCTTGCTCCCGTCTGTGCTGCCTGTGATGTTTGGGGCACAGTGGGATGGCTCCCTTCCTGGGGCCCGGTGCGGTCTTCTGGGCCCATGCTGTCGTCTGACGAGGTGTCTAAGGCTCGTAGCCTGGCTGCTGGATGCCTCCTCATTCTCACACCTGCAAGCGGAGATGTGGCCGGTGAATCGAACATGAGTGGCGATGCTGGCTCTGGTGGTGGTGATGCTGGCTCTCGGTGAGGTGATGCTGGCTCTGTGTGCGGCGAGGCTGGCTGCGTAGGTGGTGCGGCTGCAAGTGGGCCTGCTCCCTGGTCTGCACTCGTGCTGGCTAGAGGTGATTTTTGTGGCCGGTGTGCCGTCTCCCCTGCAGCATGCCCTGTACTGCATGATGTCACATCTGTGGACAGAAAAACAACATTGGCTCAGTGTCCCCGAAGGGCTGCATTGCAAGCGTCACAATAAATCATTTCACATTCCAATCTGTCCTCTGTCTCCTTGTGCCTCGAGTGCGTGACATGCCTTGTTGCCCTGTGACATTTACGTCATGGTTAGTGTTGCCCTGACTACATCTCCCGGAATGCATTGCCTGTCTGCACAGACACGTGTGGACTGCAGTGTGATTCTCGTGTCACAATGGGGGATGTGGGATAGGGGTAGGGGCGGCTACATTGCTGTGCTTTCGTCTTACCTTGGTGTGTTGCGGCTCTGGCAGAGCTGTCGGCGTCCCCAAGACCCACGACGCTCTCTTGCTCGAGTGTGGCCGCCACCAGCTCCTCCAGTTCGGTGAGGGCAGGTGCCCTGTTGGTTCCACCTCCGGTCTGGCTGGCCTCCTTCTGGATGTCGCCCATCTTCCTCTTGGTCACAATCCTCAGGTCATACCAGCGCTTTTTGAGGACCTCAATTTCCCTGTGGGTCACTCCCACAGCATTGACCTGCGCCTGGATGGCCAGCCATATGTTGCGCTTTTCGGCCTCAGGCACTTGCAGGGATTGCCTCCCAAACAGCTTCTGGTGCTGCTTCACCACCTCCTCCACCAGCACCTGGAGTTCCTTGGGGCTGAATTTGAGCTTCCTCCTCCTTTCCCCTCCGTCTTTCTGTGTGCTCTGGCTGGACATGCTGTTCGTTTCCCGCTCGCACATGCAACTGCTCCCTGCCTCTCCTCTGCACTCCGAGCCTCTCCAGGGTCGGCTAATTATGTACACCTGCCTGGGTGTGGCCACTTCGGCTAATTGTGTACACCTGCCTGGGTGTGGGCAGTTCCTGGTTGGGTGGGCTGTCGTTGCACAGGATTAGCTGTTTCGTCAAGTCATGTGATGTTATTTACCGAATCCGTACGTACCGATTCGGTATTTTCCGATTCGGTAGATACCACCTCGGTATTTTCCGATTCGGTAGATACCACCTCGGTATTTACCGATTCGGTAATTATCACCTCGGTATTTACCGAATCGGTGAATTCCGATTCGTATTTACCGACTGTTACCGAATCGGTAACTGTTACCGAATTTTTACCTACATGTAACTTACCGATTCTAATTTACCGATTCGGTACGGCTCGGTATTTAAGAACCGGTAAAATTTATTTACCTACATGAGGCCCTAGATCTCTTATTTTCCAATGACCCTCAGATTATGGAATCCAGTGCAATTCCTGTCCCCTGGTTGGATCACTGCCTCATACCTTTTAGGAAACCCAAACCAGAAAGGCAGAACAATGTTAAGGTCCAGCCTATTTCAACAAGGAGCTGGTCGAAGCTTGATCCCGAAGCTTGGACAAAAGTTCTGGATGCCACAACTCCTAATTTATAGGGAAATTTAGAGGAGGATTACCAGCAATGGGAGAATTGAATTGTACATTCACTGGATATATGCATCCCAAAAAAAGGTACTAACACTAAAGCACACAAATAAAGCCCCTTGGTTTAATAATCATCTTATCTGGCTAAGAAAAGAATGTTAGGAACTGGAGAAGGAGTATGAGCCACTTCTAAAAACAAAATGTAAAGCTTCAATCAGGATCTACCACAATGAAAAGAAGAAAGCTCGGGCAACATTTTACGAGGAAAAGATTATGCAGGCCTCAAATTCCTCCAAGGAATTATTCAAGGTTGCCAAAGCACTAACCACTGCCCAGGAAAATAATACTCTTCCACAATCTATAAAAGAAAGATGTAATGAGAGCATTGTTTTTTCGCAAACAAATTGTAGATATTTACGATCAGCTTCAGGGCAAGTCAGAGCCAGTCTCTTGTTATAAAGATGACTCTAGGGAATTGCCTTCAATTCCAGTGTTATCTCAGTTTCCTATGCTGAATGAAAAAGGTATACGTAGCCTAATGAGTGTAACCAAATCAGGATCTCCACTAGACCGTGCACCACCACATATTCTATCCAAAGGGATAGATGTCATACTCCCCTTGCTAATTGAGTTACTTAATAGTTCACTGGACTCTGGACTTGTTCCGAAAAATTGAAAGCATGCAGTGATTAGGGCACTTAAAAAAAAAAAAATCTAGATCCAGCATTGCCTGGCAACCTCCGACCTATATCGTTACTACCTTTTGTTGGAAAATGTTTGGAGAAACATGTCAACCAGACATTATCCAGTTTTTTGGAAGATAATGACCTTCTTTACCCCATCCAGATGGGCTTTCATGCCCAACACAGTACGGAGGTGGAGCTACTGGCGGTCACGGAGGAGCTTAAAGACATACTAGACAACGAGGGGTCCGCTGAAACTTTGCTCCTTGACCTAAGTGCAATGTTCAATACTGTAGACAATACCATCTTGAGAGATAGGCTCAGGGAAGTGGGACAAAGCTTTGGATTGGCTTACCTTGTTTTTCGAAGATAGATCCTACCAAGTCATGGAAAATGCTTGCTTCTCTGATAGTCTATCTCGGCTGTCTACTATGCAGATGACACTCAGCTGGTGGTTTCTCTGGCAAACGAGTCAAATCTTGAACATCATGAACTGGTACCTTGCCTGGAAAGAGTGGCCAATTGGATGACAAAATGTTGTTTGAAACTTAACGAAGAAAAAATTAAATGGATGATTCTAGGGAACATGGTCATACCCAGCCCATTGGATAGCCGGCCAAATTGCATGGGCAACCCTCCAAATCCCAAATCCTCTATAAAGAATTTGAGAATGTGGCTGAATATAGCTCTCATGATGGACCAACAAGCAAAAAAAACTGGCTGGCATCTGCTTTGGTCAACTTAGAATGATCTGGCAGATATTAGCACTGATCTCGGAGCATCTACGAAAAACGGTGATTCAAGCCCTCATAGTCTCCCGTTTGGATTACGGTAATCCTCTCTATGTGGGCTCATCAAACTATGTAATAAAAAGACTTCAGGTGGTGCAAAATGCTGCAGCATGGCTTCTTCTTAAGCTTCCAAGTCATGTCCCAGTAAGAGAGTTTTTGAAAGAACTCTACTGGCTACCAGTTGAAGCAAGGATCAAGTTCAAATCTCTTTGCATTGCATTGATGGTCATAAAGAACAAAGGTCCAGTTAAGCTGAGGGGTCTAGTCTCTTCTTATGCCCCAGCCAGACTCCTAAGATCATCTCAACAACACCTTCTTAGCACTACTAGAATCATAAGAGCGAGATGGGGCGGAAGATCATTTGCACACTTGGTACCAAAGTTATGGACTGGTCTCCCACCCGGTA
Organism: Triturus cristatus; assembly: GCF_964204655.1. Lineage (NCBI taxonomy): Eukaryota > Metazoa > Chordata > Amphibia > Caudata > Salamandridae > Triturus > Triturus cristatus. Next base: position 301,446,925 of record NC_140579.1, on the reverse strand, counting down.
AAAGATTACTAGAAGACAAACTCACTTTTAGAAAAAAAACTCAAGACCTGGTTGTTCCCCCATTAACCCGTTTACCATGCACAGTTATCCAGTTCAGTACTCTTCAGCGCTGAAAGCCCTAGGGTAGCCATGAGCTTTACAGATCCTAAACATAAACATTTCAAAGCTATGTGAGGAAAGAGTTTACACTCATCTGAATCGGAAATTTCTGGTCATGTTTAATGTGCATGAAATGATACTCCTCTCACGTTCTTTATTCTGTGCTTTTGACTCAAAACAATCAAAATAATACAGTTTAAATAGAATTTGCACGCATTCCTCCAGAGTCCGCATACTCTTGTACATTTGATAAAATCAAGGACTAATGTGTTTTATTTATCATTTTGTAAGCAATCTGTCCTAATAGTTAAAGTCCAATTATTATTAGTATAACAATGTCATCACAAATGTCAACTCAAGATCGATTGAGCATGTCCCCAATTGGTGGAGCAGATGCTCCACCAGGGCCCGGTGGTGTTTGGGACCAACAGCACCCCAATTAGAGTGGCCTGTTACTTCCCACCAAGGGAACAAGTGTTCCCGTTTCCCCCCTTATTAATAACCGAACCCATGCCATCCTTGCTATGCTACTGTAGAGTGGCTTTCTGTTAAGAAAAAGGTACATTGCTCTTGTGCATCTCGTTACTTTATGGTATAGGGAAGGCTCATCTCCTGCTGGCCTTGCTTGTCCTTTGTGCTCGCTGTCAGTTAATAGCGGAGGGAGTATTTGGGCTGTACTGGTAACTAGAGGCTTCGAAATAGAGCAGCGTTTCTGTTTTAGTGATCTTGGGGGCAGTCAAAAGGGTGAAACAGCTGTGTCTTGTGCAGGGTGGGATGAACCGAGAAACTGTACCATGAAAGGGGCTTGCCACGATAGAAGTATCCGTGGGTGCCTGTGGAGCCAGCAGGTCTGCGCTCTAGTCTCGGTTTCACCACTTTCTCGAATATTTGATTTGTGGGAGATTTTCCTGATCTCTAATCACTGCAGTCTTATTAAGTATGGGCCCAGATCATGTGTGCTTAGTATTATCCTCCACAGAAAGTAAGCTGGACGCTAATATTTAGTATTTATCAGGTCAATACGTAGAGGAGTGCAGGGCCAGCCAAGCACTTCTTAGCAGCACTTCGTACACAGAGGTCCTAATACTAGGAAGACGACAAAAGCGGCATTAGTCGCGTTCCAAAAATTTATGTTAGCAAGAACTATTAATCCGTAAGTATCGCCCATTTGTGAATGTCATTATATTAACTACAAAAAAAGTTTAATTTGGTTTCGTCTTTTGAAAGAAACCGCCTCAAAACCGCAGCCGTACCAGCAAGCTAAACCAAAACAAAATGTGGGACAATGTACCCCGATTTATTTAATTCTGTTGTGTGGCCATCACTTATTCCAGGAAAGCTCTGCTCCAATCAGCGGTCTTTAAATGAGAGAAGCCTAATTGCAAAGCCGTGTGTGCGCAGATCTGTGTAGGAATTATTTGAGATATTCAATCTCACGACACCTGCTTTCTCTATACTTGGTGCTCATGTGATGGGCTTTTGAGAAAACCAACTCATATTTTGTCTGTCCTTTCCCCCTCTACCACTGGTCAACCTGGGCCGCATTATTTCATTATGTGTGCTGACTTCGCATTGAAAACAAGGAGCCTGTGTTTGTTTTAACCTCCTGGGGATTCCTGCTGTGAAAACATTAACTTGATCTAAACTAAACAACATACCTAATCACTTTTACTAACAGGTTTCAATATATACAGGACCACTGGAATTATGAGGTTCTGTGGTTGTGGTGTTTTCTGCATAATTATGGATTTGTCACATTTGCCACATAATCCACCTGCTGCATAATTTGCAGACTTTAGCCCCAAAAAAATGTTGTTTCTAGTTTACACTGAAAAGAAAATTACTTAAAATACAGAGACGTCTTGCTGTCTTTGAGTGTTAAACTGTTCTTAATTAAGCTTGTGCCGGCAGTGGCGGCTGGTGACATTTGAAAGTGGTGCGCCGTAAAGTTATCATGGTACTGCACTGAGGCGAGCGAGCGAGCCCTAACAACTCCTCCGAGAACATTTTGAAAAAAGAGTGGATAAATGGAGCATTTTCAAGCAAATTTGAGGAAGCAGGAAGGTTGATAAAGCACTTGCGAAAGTATTATGACAGGATCTGTAATAACATCCTTATAACCTTCAACCTTACCCCAACACAAGTACAAACACACACTCAAACTCTTTCAAGTACACACATAAAGCACGAGTCACAAACATTTGTTTAGGCTTAAAGACCTATAAACAAAAAAGTATGCAGAGACCGCTGCAGCTGCAAGCAGACGTGAAATACTCGATTTACTCACAAAGTGACAAACACAAAACCCGCAGCCAGACATACTGGGCCCGGTGCCACCTCATAAGCACCCCTGGTCACACCTTCCCCTTTCTGGGAGCTTCCAGGAGACGTGCTGGGCAGGATGAGGAAATACTGAGTGCTTGTCCCAGCAAGTCGAGTTTCTTTCTGTGTTAAAAAATTACCACCTTCCTTTTTCTGCCTCCCACTCATTTCTGTGTTTCGGTGTCTTTGTGTCTCACACCCTTCACCATCTCTGCCACCCTCTCCTCAGCTGCCCTCTGCACTTCACCCTCAGCTTTAGGTCTCCCCATCACTCTTTCTACCTACTGTTTTCCCCCATACAGCTCTGCCTGAATTGCACCCTCTTTCATGTTCATCCGTTCACTCTCTCCTAGCTGTCACTCTTACCACTCCCCTTTGCCCTCCCCCTCCTCTCTGTGAAACTCTCTCTGTCACTCTCCTCTCATTGCCACTCTTTCCACTCTCATTTGGCCCTTATGAATCTCATCTCACGCTCTTCCTCTCCATCCGTGTCACTCTCACCTTGCTGTCACTCTTTCCACTCCCTTTTGCCCTTCCCTCCTTTCTGTGAACCTCTCTCTCTGACCTCCATCTCTGTCACTCTCCTCTCATTGCCATTGTTTCCACTCTCATTTGGCCCTTATGAACCTTATCACACGCTCTTTATCTCCATCTGTGTGACTCTCCTTGCTGTACCCCTTTCCACTTCCCTTTGTCCTGTCCCTCCCTGCAAATCTCCCTCATCTGCATCTCTGTCACCCCCTCTCATTGACACTTGTTCCCCTCCCCTCTGTCCCTTTCTCCTCTCTGTGAACTTCTCTCTCATCTCCATCCCTGTCACTCTCCTCTTATTGTCACTCGTTGCACATCCCTCACCCTCCTCTCTGTGAACCTCTCTCTCTTCTGCACTCCCTGTCCCCATCCTTTCATTGTCACTCTTTGCACTACCCTTTGCTCCTGCCCTTTCCATTTCTTGATCCGTGGCTACTTCTTCCCACTCTTCCTTTCCCTCTCTCTCCTCTTACGCTTTTATTTTAACGCCCTGTCCATATTACCAACTGGCACTGACATAATTTTGTCGCGCCTGAGTTTATTCAGCAGCCGAGCCGAGCTACTTTTAAAGATAATGCGCTTCTTGTGACCGTACTCGCAGGTTGTGACTTTGTAGAAAACTGGTATTTAACGGTCTATTCAGGTTTGCCGGTTAAGAAGGCAGTAATTTTCTTCGGGGCACATTTGAAAAATGCTCATGTGAATACGAAGTTTCAAGAATTTTTTTAAGGGTTAGACAACCTTTTTATGTTTAAATTAGCGAAAGATTTACAGAGACAGCACCCCGTGCCCCCACTTACATTTCAGTGAAAAAGAATACATGGGGCCCTATTCACTTGTGTTGGAGGCCCCGCAGTTGTGGTGGGGTGTGTGTGTGGGAAGTGGAGGGGGAGGTTGGAGAGGGGGTGACACACATGTTGCTGGATCTTCGCAGTGAGGGCCTGTGACGAGTGCGGGGTCACCCCTCGCACGACTGCGTTTCGAACAACCTCTGATTCCTCACTGTGTAAAACGTGCAGAGTGAAATTGATGGGTAAATCTAAGAGAAGAAAATAAAAAATTGAGTGCCCTGGATCTGAGAGCAAGATTTCAGAGTAAAATATGTGATACAACATTTTGGACTATTTGAATCTATTGTTTTTGTGTTTATACTTTGAACTCGATTAGATAACATGATGTAACAATCGATTGCTATTCCTAATTTGAAAAAGGCAGTGTACCATCAAAAGTTCCCATGCCCGTTATCCCAACCAAGACAATCAGATTGGCCAAAACTAAGACACCAAGCAGCCTCAATAAGTCGGACACAGTGAAACAACCTACTACATATATGTCTATCTCGCTTCTTAACACATTACCAGCAACATCTGATACACAATAATATAGGACAGCGGTTCCTCCCTTCCCCACTCTGCCTACAGTGGTGGCTACAGGAAAGCATGGTAGCAAACGGACAGTCTCTCCTCTCTGGCCTCGGTCGCTGGTCTTTTTGCTGGGTTATGTACCTGTGAGTTTATGAACTCTACACATCGCCTGCACCTGCCCCCTGCTTACGTTTTATTGCCCCAGGGTGCTATCAGTAGTTGTGTCAGTCAGTCACTTCTCACAATACTAGCGGGAGAGGGGAGGAGGTCGCCGGGGGTGGGGGTGGGGGGGGATTACAATTTAAAAAGGTAAGCTTACCAGACCAGGTCCACGCGGCGCCTCTCTGCTTCACGGCTGGGTCCCGTTGGCGCCTCTTCTAAGGGGAACAGCACTGGTTGGCAGCCCCTCTAAGCCAATACTGACGCTGCTCCAGCAGCGCCAGCATTGGCTTAGAGCAGGGTGACTCACCGCCCGCCTGCCCATTAGGAGACCGAGGTTTGAGCCTTTGCTCAACCCTCGCTCTCCTAATGGGCATGCGCCAGCCACAGCAGACAGTAGTGCGCATGACTGGGCACGGAGCGAAAAATCGCCAACCTTCACCCAGCATGCGCACTGCTGCCTGCTGTGCGCTCTGTGCCACCCCTGGTCTGCTGGATGTCAGTCACTCAGCAGCATGACGCCGGACCGCCCTCCCCCTTCAGACTCTGAAGGGGTGGGCAGTCCGAGTTCATGCTGACTGACATGATTGTCAGACAGTTCTCCCTCAGCGTCTCTAAACTTAAGTAGTAAACTGAGTCAGTTTACTTAAGTTCAGAGACGCCGAGGGAGCTACCGGTGCGGGCGGCTTGTGGGGCAATGCCCCAGCGCCCTTAATGGATGCACCGCCATTTAGTGCCGGTGTTATCTATCATGTGTAAAAAAGACAGAATAGTTCAGTAATAGTCTGAAAATGTGCCTCATTACGCTGCACAATTTGCCTTTTTTTGCTGCATAATTGAGTCAGCCCTGCCGCATAATTTGGTGGTCCTCTTTCGCATAGTTCCAATGGCCCTGAACATATATCAAGCGAACAGGTAAATGACTTTTGTATTGCTTTCGTCAGCACGGAGTACATATTGTCAAACCTACAGGCTTTGCTGATGCTGGTTTCTTTTGTATCGAGCACAGGGGAGAGCATGTTTCTTTCTCTCTGCCCCCGTTGCCCTCCTTCCCCAGGCATCCTTTCTTTTATTTCCCACTCTCTCAATGATTCTTCCTCCGTTCCGCGCCCCAGACTCATTAACTGTTTTCATTTAATCTATTCCCCCGTACCGCTCCCGGATCGGGTTCACTCAGCTCCCATCACCCATTAAATGTTTTTGGTTTTATTTTTTAACATTGTATGTATTTAATTCTGTTTATCGTAGCCAAGTAGGTAGAAAGCACTACCGGGATGTTACCCTGGTTTTCCGTGCTTTGCAACCCTTGTTTTCTTATTTAAAAAAAATAATAAGTTAACTGGTCCACCATGACGGCCCGCCACTTTAGATCACTAAATGAAAAATTGGCCAACTGAGTTATGTAATACACGTCATGTAGCACTTGGGCATCAGATGCTATTTCACATTGTTTTTTGTTTTTAATAGAAAACCAATTCCAAAACAGCAGGTATGAGGCTTCATGCCTCTTAACGCTTGTAGACATGAAGTTGGAAAACAGGCGTTGCAAAATCAATTGCTCAGCAGCTTTGAGCCAAGACCTATTGGCTTTGCCAATGCTCGTTTCAACTGTCATAGTTCCAAGCCTAATCTTTGACTGTCCCTCTATCCTCGTGTTCACCGAAAAGACGCACAATTAAAGTCTATAACGCTGGTTTCACTTGTAAACATCCTGACTTTCATCCAAAGCCTCTGATCTGCAATCGCCAACAAGACGTATAAAGCAAATTTAAAAAAATGTGAATTCTAGCATTTATGTTAAAGTTGGTGGCAGCCAATTTATTTTCTCACTCATACTTTTAGGAATGTTTCTTTTACGTCTAAAATGTGTTCCCATGTCAAATGCAATTGCTTTGGTAACTTATCATGGTATGATAATATCAGATACAAAAATACAGTCTATTATGTTTAACCACCGACCACAAAAACACGTCATTGGCTAACTGCAGCAAATGTTTACGTGGCTTGAACAACCCAGACTATAATAAATGCCTATCTATCGGCTAACTCATATTGTTCGAAAAATGTCCATTCAGCAGAGTTTTCGCAGTAAGTATTAGCACTAGGCCTGGGCAAAAATTTCGTTCCGTTCGCGGAAATTGCGATAATTTGACATTTTTGCGTTCCGCGGAGAGCGCGAAAATGTCAAAAATTCCGGTTTCCGCAGCTTGGCGATAATTTGTTTCTTGCTCGCGCTGTAAAATGATACATTCTCGCGCGCGCGCGATCGCCTTACCTGAATCCCTGCGTTCGCCGACAAGTTTTCTTGATCCGGTCGCGTTCTCCATGAGATGTTGTATTGTTTTTAGCCATTTGCGCTGTCTCGCGACAGTTCGCGCCCGCAGTGACGTCATGCGTCGCGCGATCACGTCTTTCTTCTCGCGATCATGCACCGCGAGAACAACTCAAAACAAGATGGCCGCGCCCGCAAGCAACCACATGGGTAAGTTGGCGACCCGCAACCATGCAGAAAATCTCGCGAACATGCCGGAAAAAAACTTCCGCAGCTTCGCGATATTTCTGCTTGTTTGCGATAATTTTAAACATTCTCGCGATAATTTGCGAAGGTTAATTCCGCAAATTCCGCCCACCCCTAATTAGCACCCTGGGTGATCACTGGAGGTTTTTCAGAGCTAAACAAAGGGTCCAAGAGTGCCCTCGTCTCCACGGGGAACACCCAAAGAACAAAGGCAAGTCTATGGAGTTGCAAAGGACCTAGCCAAAATGTGTGCATATGTAAACCACAGGAAACCAATACTGCCAACATTTCACGTATTGATGCTATATTATCATATCGAAATAAACAACCACAGTGTTAGCCATGCCGAACACATCTGTCACCATTTCTTATGATGATCCTCACTCTGTCCTTCCTCCAGCACATCACAACAGCACTGAGGACCTTGCAAAGGCTTCGCTTTTTGAAACTCGCAGGCCCTTGTACCACAAGATATCCAATGTTGGTATTCCAAATGCTGCAGGCTGTCCACTAGCCAACCTACATCTGCTTTAGAGATAGGGTTCATTTTTAATGCTGTTCACTCTGAAACTTTCATCAGCTCCAACACCCAGATTGTCATTGTGTGATTTGGAGACTGTACCCAATGGTCCACACCCTAATGAAATCATCCTCTTGATCAAATTTACATTCTCAGATATCAGTGTAATTACTCAACGAATACATTGAAATTAAAACAAATTAGTGTACCATGTCACATTTCCATACAAGAATAAGTAACTGACTTGTAAATGTGCTTTCCAGCATTGGTGCCATTTACAGATGCACTTGCGGTTCCCCCGCATTGAAATGATTATCTTCCAGTAAGAAACAAATACAGACCAAGGTCCAGCTTTTGGCTAAAGCCATATGAAAGAAACCCTCTTCTACAGGGAGGTGCCCTTACTTTGAACTGCACCTCTCTAAACCTGATGATGTTCATGAAAAACATATGTGAAATAGAGACATGTTCAGCAGGATGCACCTAACTGTCAAGGGTTGGAGGTTAACATGTAAATCTATTTAAAAAAATACTAAAGCTATACAGGTAAGTAACTTATTCGCCTCAAGCACTGGAATGTATTTAGATATGCTTTATGAATACAATACCAAGCAGTGAATACTTCGGAAGCAGGTGAAGAGTTATAATCAGAACAGACTCTAATAATGCCTGGCACACACACCTGTCAACCTTCCCGTCAGCATTCAGGCAGAAAATACACAATCCTGATGATCGTCAACATATGGGTAGAGAGTGACGAGAAGCGATCAGCATAGTAGCTAATTGCAAATATGACTGCACTTTGACTTATTTAAGTGGGGAGTGGCCCCAAGCCCACAGCAGGACATACACTTGACATAACCTTTACATACAATATCTAACAGGTGTAGCTGCAGATCTAACCTCAAATTTGTTCAGACCATGCATTCATCCCTTTACATCCCGCTGAATATGTTACAAAGTAACTCTACATAACAAAACAGAGCAAAGCAAGAACCTAAACACATTAGACATCTCAAGGGCAGAAACATAGGAATATTTACACCAGTAACCATAGCTGTTTCTGGCAGCAACCAAGGGCCTGTAAATGAGATAATCAATTGTAAACAAGGCCACATAGCTAAGCAAATTGTTCAACTATGGTCTAGTGATATGAAAATAGCCATGCCAAAAGCTTGACCCTCCTACAGAATCAGCAGTAAAAGCTACTAAAAGGACATTTCGAGAACAAAACATCAACACGTTCAATTGCATCAGAAACTCAACAACCCAAAAGAAATTTCGAGCATCTACAAAGATGTTACCAATCAAAGTCTTAAAAATGTCCCAGACACAACAGCGCAACTTTATAACCTTCTGCAATGTTTTGATTCCCAAATATTAAAGATATGTGACACAGCTTTAAATAACCCTCAGTCACCTCTGTAACTACCCACTGAATGTGATCCTCCAAAATTATCCTTGAAGAAACATGCTGTGATGAAAGCATCTATTCTCACAACGGAACCACGCTGTGTATCCTGCATAAAGAAAGTCTTCTCTTCCCTATCAAAAAATATGCCTACCATGACTAAATTATCCCTGTTAACAGGAATACTGACTAGACACCTGAAACAAGCAATTATCACTCAACTTATTAAAAGACAACAGCAGATCCTTAAGTCCTGGCAAACATTAATCAATAGCCACCATACCTTTTCATAGTGAAATCCCAGAGTTGTCAAATACCATTTGCAAGAACAACATGCTCACCATTGATAAGGCTCTTGTTAGTGAATTCCCTATCTAACCACATGTTCCTTCTCTTGTGAATCTTCATAGACATCACTCTGGATCTGTAAAGTTTTCTATGATAGCTCTGGCATGCCGGAAGGTGGCACCATTGGTCTCTGTTGTGATTCAGTTCTCCCTCCGCAAAAAACACAGAACGCCATATGGGTTCCACTCCTGCGGCTGACGTCAGTTTAATCTGATGGAGACCTCTAGCTGAATATTCCTTACCATAAAACATTCCCCAGGCATCGCACTGAATCTGGAAACTTTGGTGAGCAGCACCAGTGCGTGCAGAAAGGTGGTGTTGTTCAGCCTCAAGTGGCATCAAGCGTGCCGGAAGTGACGTGCGCTGAGCCTATTTAGACGCCACCCCAGTGCGCTGACATAAGCTTTTTCTTTACGTGGCAGTCAGCACAGGGTGGTACCCCTAGTCAATTTCTGAACTTATTTAGATCTTTTGTCAAAGGTTTTGGTGAGTCCACCAGAAAGGAAGGTTTTAAGAACATGAGGCGCCTGTCAGTGACAGATGTTGGTGAAGCCCCTGCATTTGGTTTGCCTTTGGTCTCTTGAGTGAGACCATGACAGCAAGACATGCGAGGACTGCTGCCAAGCACCCTAAGGCGCTGAGGGAGTGTTTTCTAAAGTTCCTAGCCATCTGATGTCGAGTGACTCTACGGCCCTCCAGGTCTCGGTCTCAAGGAAGGTTCCGAGATCGTTTACAAAGTCATACCAGACGAACGCCGTCCTACTCCAAGGTCAGCTAAGTCCCACAAGAAGTAAAAGAAGTTGAAGAGGTCTTCGACTTCACCACACAAGTTTTCGGGTGAGTCGCATGGTCGTCGGCACTTGAGGCCTAGCTCTGTGATGGAGCCTGCACCTGGCCCGTCTCCGTGTCTCCCTGAATTTCCTGGAGCCAGAGCAACCCCTGCTCAATTAAAAAAAATTGACAAGGCCATGCAACTCATCTTTGGGTGACCCGACTCCTCTGGAGAGCCTTCAAACACCACAGGTCTGGGAGGGGCTCCTAATGGTCTTCCGCCGGCAGGTTCGCCCTTGGTGCCAGTTGCGCCCCAAGGAGTGGTTTCAGTCAAGCAAATTTGACCTTACTTGGCGCCACTCCTGTGGTGACACCCCAGGCCCCACAGACGCCTGCCGATGGAACTGCCCCCATTATCATTCCCAACGCCGACATGGAGGTCGACGTGTGTCGACCAACGCTGGCTACCTATATCGGAGCCAGTGCCTTACTCACATGACTGGCCTGGACTGGGTGATGATTGGGAGAGGTCCGCAGACCCTTTAGAATATCAGACATTAGAAGATTCCAAGGAAAACTAGTATGAGTATCAGGCAGATGCTAGTGGACTGGAAACCTTCCCAGACACTGGCCTGGTCTCTCCCCCACCATGGCTATGGAGGAGGGTGCTTCATTGGCAATGGTGGTACGGAGGAAGGAGGAGGTCCTGGACCTCACGCAATCCTCTGTGGCTGTCAAGACAAACATCTTGACAGAGGTGCTTCAGCTGGGAGTAACCCCCACCAACCCCCTCTGAACCATTACTCCAATACCATAAAGCCCTTACAGATGTCTTACTCGGGCCTGGACCAAACCCAGACCAGGGGATCCTGTGCATAGCTCAACTGCCCCCTGCCATCGCCATGCCCAAGGGACCCCATTTCCGCACCAAGCACCCCACCTTAGAGAGCTTTGTGGTCCAGGCTTCCATCTCCAAAATCAACCCCAGCCACTCCCTATCACTGCACCAGACAGGGAATGCAAGAAGTATACCTTTGGGAAGAGGATAGTCTCTTCTGCCAGCCTGTCACTGGAGTCAGTGAATACCGTGTGCCTCTTGGGTGATACTCCCATACGATCTGGGACTTCATTGCGTAAGGGCGGCCCATGGTCTCTGAGGAAGCCAAGTTCACCATATGATGTGGGCTGGTCACGACAGACTTGCTGGGCACAGCGATTTTATTATTGGTGGCCCTTGGACACCATGCATTGGTTGGGAACCACTGGCTTTTGGGGAGATGTCCAAGCTTTGCTTATGGACATGCCCTTTGATGCCTCTCATCTTTTTGGAGAGAAGGCAGACTAAGCACTGCTGTGATTTAAGAACAGCAGAATTAAAGCCAGGTCCTTGGGCCTTTCCATCGTCCCTCACCAACCCCAGTCCGCCTTCCACCCCTTTTGTGGCCAAGGAAGGGGCTTTCACCCATATCTCTACACACCCAGCCACAAGGGGAAGCAAATCTCACAATCTTTTGATGGCCAAGGACGTGGCTACCACAGACCATGTGGGACAAGTAGCCAGAAGTTGGGTCAGTCCACCACCCCCCAACAGTCGAAGCCTCCAAACCGCTTTAGTTTGCTCTCTGACCACTATGGGCATCCAGTGAGGGGCAGGATACACCATCACCTGCACCACTGGAGATCAATAACATCATACCATTGGGTTTTGCAGCTTGTCCAATGAGGCTACCCTCTCCCCTTTGTGACCCCTCCCCCCATCCATGCCACCTACTTAAGACAGGCAGATGGAGGACCACCTCTCCTTGCTCCGTCAGGAAGTGCTAGCTCTCTTGGCCAAGTGAGCTACAGAGAGGGTGCCAGCATCAGAAGTAGGTTGTGGTTGCTATTCCTGCTACTTTCTGGTGCCAAGAAGGACGGAAGCCTTTGTCCTATTTTAGACCAGCCCCATCTAAATGGATTCCTGAGAAACGAGAAATTCAAAATGCTCATGCTCGCACAAGTCTGCCCTAGACCCAGGAGATTGGATGGTATCACAGGAATTGTAGAACACATATTTCCACATCCCTGTTCCGCCTGACCACAGGTGTTACCTGAGGTTCACGGTCAGCCAGGAGCACTTTCAGTTTGCCATGCGCTCCTCATGGTGGTCGCAGATCACCTCTGGAGGGCAGGGATTTCAGTCTTTCCCTATCTCGACGATTGGGTGTTGAAGGCGGGCTCAACCCTGGCAGTCGTCTCCCACCTCAGACTACAGTAAACCTTCTGCATTTGCTGGGGTTCACTATCAACGCGCCTGTGAGCAAGTAGCTACTCAGGCCATCCGGCCCCTCCCGCTAAAAGAAAATTGCTCTGGAGGCTTGTACAGGGATTGATAAGTTTGTGTGGTATCTTTATTTATATACAGTCAGGTACGTATGTCCCAAATTAGTCTTGGGTGGCTACACCTGGTGCCCCACGCTTGGGGATTGTCAAAAAGAAAGTCAGGAAGTTGGAGAAATAAAAGGTAAATAAGGAAAACACAGTCCACATCCACCGGTGGTTGTTCCTTCCTCTCTTGCTGGTCTTGCCTCTGCCTTGCTTCAGGTCCTCTTGATGGAGGGGGAGAGGGGTGCCGGCAATGGAGTTCGTGGGAACCAAATAAAGAAAGGGGGAAAAAAAGGACACAATAAGGTCTCCAATTTGGACCGGTACTAATGATAGGAAAGTGTGCTCCCTTCACCTGTGCTCCCTAACGTGCATTGCCTAGGTTCCAGGGGAAAATACAGTGCTTTGGGGTGGTGTGGCCCTTAAGCCCCGCCCACCAACCTCTAAAAGAAAAGAACCCGGTTTGGGGCACTTGCCTGGACCCACGACCCTCCTGGGCCGTGGGGTGGAAGTCACAGCCTCCCCTTCCAATGTTGGAGCGCTGGACTCGATCGCGTTGCTCCCAGAGCGGTTGTCTGTATGCTGCTCCTTCTCACCGGTTCGAAACGTCTCTTCGTTACCTCCTACTCGTCAGCTTCACTTCTTTCCTCCTTCTACCAGGGTGCGTTGCGTGGCGTGCTCTTGTCCTCCAAGGTCCCGCCTGGCTGTTCCCCAATTGGTGGGAGGCTGTCGGTATCCGGTTGGACCACTAGACCATCGACCCTGCTTCCTGTTTGCCACATGGAGGCCGCCATGTTGGAAAAGTCAGGTTGTTCCGGTGTTGTGGGAGGGGAACCCTTACAGTGCCAAAGTAACACCTGACTCCCTCTAAGATGCTTTCTTTCATCTGAGGTATTCTAGACATGGTGCAGGTTCCAGCTGATCCTCCCGAGCGGAGAGTCAAGGATATTCAGGCTATGATACTGATGTTTAAGCCTCTATCCTGGATTTCGGTGAGACTGACTCTGAGGATGCTGGGCCTCTTGCCCTCTTTCATCCTGCTAGTGATACATGCCTGTAGGCATATGTATGCTCTGCAGTGGGACCTAAAGGTCCACTAGGCGCAACATCAGGGGAATCTCTCCTATATGGTTCTGATCTAGGCGAGACAGGCAAAAGAGCAGCAGTGGTGTTTAACAAACAGCAATTGGGTCAGTGGCAGACCCCTCTCCCTGCCACACCCAGAGTGGAATGTAGTGACAAATGCATCACTCCTAGGCTGGTGCAGCCATATGGCAGGGGTGGTGTTAGACCTGGCACCATTGGCGTGGGTCTCCCTTCCATTTTTGCTGTTGCCTCATATGTTTTTGCTGGTGTTAGATGCTTTGGGCACTGTGCCACTGCTGTCCAGTGCCACAGTGCGAGTGCTCCCTACTGTAAATGAATGTATTAATTAGTGATTCCATGATTGACTGATTTGGTGTACTTGTCTGACCCTAGTATAGTGCAATGAGTATGCCCAGGGCTTGTAAATCCAAATGCTGCTGGTGGGCTTGCAGCACTGGTTGTGCCACCCACAGAAACAGCCCTGTAAAATGTGTCTAAGGTCTGCCATTGCAGAGCCTGCGTGCAGTCTGGTACTGTCATTCTGACTGGGCAAGTACACCCACTGGCCAGTCCCTAAACCTTCCCTTTTCTTCATATCAGACACCCCTATGATAGTCCCAAGGGCAGGGTGCATTGTAAGTATAAGGTAGGACATGCCCTGATGTGTGTGGCATGTCCTAATAGTGAATTACAGCCATTTTTCGTTTTTCACTATTGCAAGGCTACCTGTTATCCATAGGCCAGAATGGGCTGTTAAACATGTAATAATCTATAATCTTAACTGACTCAGAGAACATGGTAGAAATTAGAGTTTATTATGCCTGAACTCAGAATGATAAAATGCATCTTTTAGTGAAGGTGATTTTAACATTCTGTGTTTGAAAATACCACTTTTAGAAAGTAGGTATTTTCTTGCCTAACCTTTCAAACCTGCCTCTGCCAGGCTGTGTATTCCTTTGTCTGGAGTTTGAGTGACAGGGCTGGGGAATTCCAGGAGACAGGGTGAGGTGTCCCAGTGGTGAATAGAGAGATCTGCATCCAGATGGGTGGGAGGAGTTGCACCTGGGACTTGAATAGGGCTGTGCCTACCTTCCACAATGCTGGCTCCACCTCCTGGGGAGCGGCTGATGTCTCTGCCCTGCACAGTGAATGAAGAGAAGGATACCTGTCAACAAAGTGCTCCAGGGCTGTACTTGCCTTCCACAATGCTGGCTCCACCTCCTGTGGGGCGTCTGATGTTTCTGCCCTGCACTTCTGAACAAGGGTGTCGCCGCTGCAGTCCACGCATCGAACCGAGAACTTCTCGCATCCCCGGAGAAGTGTGCCGCATCTGGAAGAGCTTCACGTCTTTATTTCTTTGCACCAGAACTTTGCTGCATTTCCATCGCTGCGACATTGCTTGTCGTGGAAGTGCAACGCATCGTAAGGTACATTGACGCAAAGTGTCGCATCTTAAGAACTGAACTGAAATAAGCTAAAAACTACCATCTTAAAGTAATAGTATTGTGTATTTCTGTCGTTTATGGTGTTGTGGTAAATCTATATAAAGTATACTTATTTTTTAATGCTTTACACACTGCCTCTGAGATAAGACTGTCTGCTCTTGCCAAGCTACCAAGGGGGTTATTTTAGGAGTGTACACCCTTACCCTGACTAGAGGCAAGGGTCCCTATTTGTCACAAGTACCTACCTGTGCCAACTAGAGACCCCCAAATCTAACATTGGTGGTCAGCGGTGAGGATTCTGGTCTTGCATTTGTGACTTATGTACAGTGATTGGTGAACACTACTTAGTGAGTGCAGACCATAACGCAACCACATACTTTTTGGTAGATCCCTTTTTGAATTTTCTATTTTTGAAAGACGCCAAATTCAGTTGTCATGGAGAGAGCAGAATCTGAGGCCTCTATTGATTGTGATTGGGAAGAAGAGAGGCTCGAAAGCTACAAAGTATCACAGCTGAAGTACTTCTGTAAGAAATTTAATGTTTCCACTTCTGGGTTCAGAGTGAAGGAAGAATTCTACAAGGCGCTGAGGGCCTGGGTAGAAGCAAGGAAAACCCCTGAAATCGAGGAGGGGGATGACCATGCAGATGTACAGCTGGGAGGGCCAGTGGGCCGAGGAGGAAGGAAAGTACCTTCCCCCGCAGGTAGCAGTGCTTCTGGCAAGAGTCTGTCTCCAGAGGAGTTGGACAGGGAGCGATCTAGGAGGCACGAAATGGAGTTGACCAAGTTCAAGGTGAACAGGCAACTGGAGTTAGAAAATAGGAAATTAGACCTAAAGGAAAAAAGGTTACAGTTTGAGCATGACAAGGTTTTGAGGGAGTTGGAGTTTACAACCAAGAGTTTAGAGGTTACTCCCTCTGGTGGCAGTGTACCGTCAGTGCCTGTGGAAGCTAGAGTATACATTCCCAAAGATGTGGTGAAAGAATTTTATAAAAATTATGATATTGGGCAGTGGTTCAGAGCCTATGAGGTAACCATGTCTTCCCACCGGGTCCATGAGAGAGATTGGGGAGCGGGGTTGTGGGGAAGGTTCCTTAGTGAGGGGCGGGACACACTGTTAGACTTGCCTTCAGACGTCCACAATTCATACAGCCACATGAAGGATGCATTAATGTCTAGTTATGGTTTGACCCCTGAACTCTATAGACAGAGGTTCAGGAAATGCAAAAAGTTAGAAAACAGTACCTGGGTAGAATATGTCACTTTCTTTTGCAGAGCATTGGATGGTTGGGCGAAGGGCAGCAAGGTTAATGATTTTCAAGGTCTCTGATTTGATTGCATGGGAGCACTTGTCTGATAATTGTTTTCCAGAGCTGCGCCAGCATCTGGAAGATAGCAAGCTGACTAACCCTAGGAAGCTTGCTGAGGAGGCGGACCGCTGGGTTAGCACCAGGGTCCACAAGGGTCACATGGGAGACTCAGCCAAAGGTGGGCAGGGTCCCCAGCAGAAGAGTGGGGGGGACAAGGGTAAACAGAAGGAGTTCCGTAAAGGGCCCCAAAGTGATCCCCAAGAGAACCAAGGGAAAGGTTCCCAGCCTCCCCCTGAGAGAAAGCAGGGGGTCCCGACAGGTAGTCCTGTTCCACAGGGGCCCCTGAAATGTTACAAATGTGGGGACCTGGGTCATAAGGCGAATGATCCCAGGTGCCGCCTATTTGGAAAGACAGCACCCACTGGTGCTCCGCTCCGGTAGTGGGCTAGTGTAGCCTTGGGGTAGGAGATTAATGTCCAAGGTGGGTGGGGTCCCGCAGAGATGTCCCTCGTCTCTTTAGGAGACTGTGAGGTGGTCCCAGGGACCCAACTGCCCAGAAACACTAAGAAATATGGGCAGTGGGTGACCATCAATGGCCACAAGGTGGAGGCTCTTGGAGATACAGGAGCCAGTGTGACAGCTGTCAAGTGTCACCTGGTGTCTCAAGAGCAGATTGTCCCTCATGCATTTTGCCGAGTTGTTGCCGCCGACAACACAGAGAGCATTGTCCAATGGCTCAGGTTCCCTTTGAGTGGGGGGGGGGGTCTCTGGTACTCTTCAGGTAGCTGTGAGGCCCGCCATGCCTGTTGACTGTTTGTTGGGGAATGATTTGGAGAGCTCACCTTGGGGAAAGGTGGAAAAGAGTACTCACCTGGAGATGTTGGGTCTGACCTGACTGCGCGTGTGTGACCACCCGGTCAATGGTAGCCAGTAGGGGTGCTCAAGAGGACCTGGAGCCTGAGAGGGAGGCCCAGGAACCTGCCTTAGAGAGAAGAGGCCGGGGACACGGGAAACCAGCCCCCGAAGTTCCCACGGCCCAGGAGGAGGTAGACCCTGAGGGGGATGCCCTGTAGCCTACCGGGAGGCAAGTAGCTGAACTGGGGGACCTGCCTGAGCTGACCCATTGGCATCAAGAAGGAGGCCCCTCCAAGGAAGAATTCTGCAGGGAGCAGAGAGAATTCCCTTCTCTTGAAGGTTTGCGGCGACAGGCTACCAGCCAGGCAGCAGGTGATCAGTCAGGATCACATTGGATTTACTGGGAGAATGGACTCCTGTATAGTGAGCCTAAGGTTGCTGAACCTGGGTCAGCCCGTGTGCTGGTGGTGCACCAGAGTTTCAGAGCCTTCCTTCTTACTGGGGCTGGCTCATGATGTGCCGTTAGCAGGACATTTGGGGCAGGACAAGACCTTTGAAAGGCTTGTCACCCACTTTCATTGGCCCCAAATGCGCAAGGATTCAGACACCCATTGCAGGACCTGTCAGACTTGCCAGGCAAGTGGAAAGAGTGGGAGGAAGCAGAAGGCTCCTCTCCAGCCATTCCCTGTGGTCAGTACCCCCTTTGAACGGGTGGGGATTGACATTGTGGGGCCACAGGACCCCAAGACAGCCATGGGCAACAGGTTCATCCTGGTCTTGGTGGACCATGCCACCCAGTACCCGGAAGCCATACCTCTGAGGACAGTGACGGCCCCCGTGGTGGGACGAGCACTGATGGGAATTTTCTCCCGAGTGGGATTCCCTCGCAAGGTAGTGTCTGACAGGGGAACAAACTTTATCTCTAAGTATATGAAGTCCCTGTGACAGGAGTGTGGGGTAACTTAGAAGTTCACCACTCCTTACCACCCCCAAGGAAACGGGTTGGTTGAAAGGTTTAACCGTACCCTGAAAGGCATGATAAAGGGTCTTGAGGAACCCATGAGGCATAAGTGGGACGTCCTCCTACCATGCCTACTCTTTGCCTACCGTGAGGTACCACAGAAATCTCTAGGGTTCAGTCCCTTTGAGCTTCTCTATGGACACCCATTCAGAGGACCTCTGGGTCTGGTCAAGGAAGGCTGGGAGCAATCTCCCAGGAAACCTCCCCAGGATGTACATGCTGGCCTTCAGGAACCAGACTCGGCGTTTCAGGCAACTCGCTGAGGCGAATCTGGAAGCCAGCCAGGAGGAGATGAAGCAATGGTATGACCAGAATGCCACTCTGGTAGAGCTTCAGCCTGGTCAGAAAGTGTGGGTCATGGCCCCAGTGGAGCCCTGCGCGCTCCAAGATAAGTGGACCGGACCGTTTGAGGTTGTGGAGCGCAAGAGTCCAGTTACCTACTTGGTGGACTTGCGGTCTCCCAGGAACCCCTTGAGGGTCCTGCATGTCAACTGCCTTATGCCCCATTTGGAGAGGTCCGAAGTGGGCATGCTCCTAGCAACAGATGCTGGAATGGAGGAGGAGACTGAGCCTCTTCCTGACCTCCTGTCTACCACAGAGCAAGATGGGTCAGTGGATGGAGTTAACCTCTCTTCCACCCTGACCCCTGAGCAACAGAATGACTGCCGTCAGTTGCTGGGACAGTTTTCTGACCTGTTCTCCCTGGTTCCTGGTATCACAGATTGGTGTGTCCATGATGTGGATACAGGAGACAGCTTACCTGTGAAGCACAAAACTTACAGGGTAACTGACAGGGTGAGTGTTGGAAAACGAGGCAGCATCTGTGAGGCCTGCACAAATAACATGACTACATTTGTCCTTCACTGGGAGCCAAACACCCAATGGTAGCGCCTGACTCTCAGAGGGTAGCGTTGCAGAGCAGTCTGAGGCTTACTCAAGGGAGGTGGTGTGGGCTAGTAATCACCATTTGCAGGTGCACAAAAATAACACTCAATAATTGATTGTCCAGTCTGTACTTTGCTTTATAAAAGTAAGAGTACATTTATTAAACAAACACACACTACTCAATACTATGCACCAATTTACAAATATACATAAGCTGTTGGAATTACTTTGTGACATTGCATAACATCTCCACCCCTCCCGCAAAGGGGGGTTGGGGTCTAGTACCACCACTCCCATGTATGCACATCAACTTGCTCCCAATGCAGATAGTTGAACATAACCTAGAGCGAGGGCCCTGCGCACTGGCACCATCCCAGTGGCGACCCACCCCATTACCTCAACAAGCATTAAAAAGGGGTAAACCTGCCTTGGTGACACATGACCCTGACTGAGCATCTCCTACTGACCATAAAGTATGCACCTCTATATTTTAAGGGCTAGCAGTCTGGGGACTTCACCTAAGGGCAGCTGCAAGAATCCATGTTTACGCACGCTTTAGAATGACATTACTCATCGCCTTGGTTGATCATTTGAATGCATTGCAATTACAGCCCCTAAAGGCATCACAGATGAAATCACAGGATTGCCCATATACAGCCAGACACCCTAGCAGGACTGTCTGGCAACATACCCCCACTTGGCTTATGACATCTCCTTACACATGTGACTTACAGTCCCTTCAAAAGAAGTAATCCTGGCAACTACACTTCTCCTGCAGTGCGCCTCTTCACTTTAAAAGGAATCACAGGTAAAAGCATGGGATTACGTAAATACAGCCAGACCCCCTAGCAGGAAGGCCCAGCAACATAACTCCATTTAGCTTAAAATCACCTTACACAGGTACTGCACTTTACACATGTGACTTTCAGTCCACCTAAAAAGAAATAACCAATAGTAAATGCATTTCGGTGCAATTACACCACTTCACCTCCAGGGGATGCCCTTCTCCAGACATCCCCAACTCAGCCCTTCACTCCATGATGCACTTCATAGTACACCCTCAGCTGTAGAACATAAGCTCCAGCCTAGAAGGTGTTAAAGGCTGGCTGAGCCCTTGAGGGTTTATTCTTTCAGTTGCCCCGTGAAACTTATGGGTGGACTGTTCTTCTTTATGCTGGGGGATGCTGCGGTGCTCCTGCAGCCCCCCTGCCTCCCCTTTTCACACATGAGGGTGACCCCCTCCTCTGGGGGCCACCAGGCACCAAAACGGCAGATTTCTTCGTGCTGGGGGGGGAGACTGCGCTTCTCCAGCAGTTCCCCCAGCTCCTTTTCACAAGTAAGGGTGACCCCCCTCCTCTGGGGGCCACAAAGCACCAAAACTGCAGATTTCCAAATGCCTGGCGAGGCATTATGGGGCACTTCATGCTCCTCTTTACCAGCCCCAGCCACTGGGAACACTCTCCTCTGCCCTCGGGGTCTCTGATTCAGCAGGGTGCTGTCTTCACTGGCTCCCTGCGCCAGCCTTTCGTCTGGCTCTCTTCCGTGGCCTCTCTTCTCCCTGCGCAGAGGCCACTGCTCCTGCGCTCCGGTCTTGGGCTCTTCTTCTGGTGCTGTTACGGTCCTGGGGGCAGTCAGGGGGTCTCCCCTTCCAACTGCCCATTGCGCCAGGCTCCAGCACCTTCAGCCTCAGCAGACCACACCCCAGAGAGAGCTTCTCTTCCTGGGCAAGCACCTTTTAAAAATTGAGTAGGGGGCTGGCAGGAAGTCTCTGTTGGTCCTATCAAACAGCGACACATCACGTCCCTGCCCCTGCTCCCTCCTTCTTGTCCAGCCTCTGGTTTTGTTAAAAATGGCGTTGTCCAGTGTCTCTGGCCACATGGCCTCTGAAATCCAACTTCTTCCCTCCTTGGTGCAGCCTGGTGCCTGTCACCTAGTGATGGATGCGTCTGTAGCCCCACCCATCATCTCTTCATGGAGAGGAGGCCCTTGCTTGTGGAAGAAAGGTTATCAATCCATCCAGCTGAGGTCAGCCCTCAGCCTGGGTCTGGTCATGGCTGGCTCAGAGAAATATGACAGTTCTGGATGACCCAAAAGCAGTACAAATATGACTTTGGACTCTGCAGAATACTTATTTTCACATTCGCTACATTGCACTTAAGTGCGTGTCTGGAATCTGTAGGCATAACGGAAGTTAATCTAGCCATGGGCCCCACATCCCCATAGGGGAATAATGAAGTGAAAACACAGTAAAACACACTGACTTTCCCTGGCATGTTTCTGTTCAGTGTATAAAGCCTATTCCATGTCACCACCCAATACTGCATAATTCCTGCCACACCATTCACTTTGTAGCTGCTCCTGGACTGCGAACGCTAGGAATCTCCCCTTCGCAGCCCGTACACACGCATGTACACATGTGTCTGCATGTAACCAGCCCGGTGTCCCTTACTCCAGCTGCTGCGCAGTGGCCTGGTCAAGCCAGGGGAACACCAATAAAATCCCCATGCAGTCTCTTACATCCTGAGTTCACTGTGGGTGAGTCCCAACTTATGAGGCTCCCCCACAGTAAAAGCTCAACAATTAGGTGCTCAAAAAGCGAAAAATACAGGCCGCCCATAGTGTCAGAACCACCTTCTAACAGTGAGGGCTTGCATCAAAGAGGAGGTCTCAAAGATGCTTGCGCTTGGGGTGATTGAGTCCTCTAGCAGTCCTTGGGCCAGCCCAGTGGTCTTGGTCCCAAAGACTGCAGCGCCGGTTCTGTGTGGACTACCGAGTGCTCAATTTGGTCACAAAGACTGACGCGCACCCCATCCCCAGAGCTGATGAGCTAATTGATCGGCTAGCGGCTGCACGGTACCTCAGCACATTTGATTTGACGTCTGGGTACTGGCAGATCGCCTTGACTGATGGGGCAAAGGAGAGGTCAGCATTCTCCACACCAGAGGGGCATTCCCAGTCCCGGGTTATGCCGTTTGGGATGAAGAATGCCCCTGCCACCTTTCAGAGGTTGGTCAACCAGGTGTTGGTTGGACTGGATGAGTTCAGTGCCGCCTACCTGGATGACATCGCAGTGTTCAGTGCCAGTTGGGAAGAACATCTGCACCACCTCTGGGAAGTGTTGTTGGCGCTGCGGAAAGCAGGCCTCACGATCAAGGCGAGTAAGTGCCAGATCGGGCAGGGTTCCGTGGTGTACTTGGGACACCAAGTTGGGAGCGGCCAGGTGGCGCCCCTACAGCCCAAGATTGAAACCATCCTGGCTTGGGAACCCCCCAAAACCCAGACAGAGGTAAGAGCCTTTTTAGGACTCACCGAGTACTACAGGAGGTTTGTCAAGGGGTATGGCAACATTGTTGCACCTTTGACAGCGCTGACTTCCAGGAAGCAGCCCAGGAAACTGATTTGGACTGACACCTGTCAGAAAGCTTTTGAGGCCCTGAAAGCTGCCATGTGCACGGCACCCGTGCTCCTGGCACCCAACTTCTCCAAAGAGTTTATCGTTCAGACAGACGCTTCAGAGCATGGTGTGGTGGCTGTTTTGTCACAGATGAATGAAGAGGGCCTAGATCAACCTGTAGCCTTCATCAGTAGGAAGATACTTCCACGGGAACAGAGGTGGAGTGCTATTGAGCGTGAGGCATTTGCTGTGGTCTGGGCACTGAAGAAGCTGAGACCTTACCTGTTTGAGACTTACTTCTGGGTTCAGACCGACCACAGGCCCCTCAGATGGTTAATGCAGATGAGGGGTAAGAATCCTAAGCTGTTGAGGTGGTCCATTTCCCTACAGGGTATGGACTTTATGGTGGAACACCGCCCTGGTACAGAACACGCCAACGCTGATGGTCTGTCCTGATTTTTCCGTCTTAGTGATGAAAACTCCCAGGAGGTAGGGTAGTTCTCCCCACATTTCAGCTGAAGGGGACACGTGTTAGACCTGGCACCATTGGCGTGGGTCTCCCTTCCATTTTTGCTGTTGTCTCATATGTTTTTGCTGGTGTTAGATGCTTTGGGCACTGTGCCACTGCTGTCCAGTGCCACAGTGCGAGTGATCCCTACTGTAAATGAATGTATTAATTAGTGATTCCATGATTGCCTGATTTGGTTTACTTGTCAAACCCTAGTATAGTGCACTGAGTGTGCCCAGGGCTTGTAAATCCAAATGCTGCTGGTGGGCTTGCAGCACTGGTTGTGCTACCCACAGAACCAACCTGTAAAATGTGTCTAAGGTCTGCCATTGCAGAGCCTGCGTGCAATCTGGTACTGTCATGCTGACTGGGCAAGTGCACCCACTTGCCAGTCCCTAAACCTTCCCTTTTCTTCATATCAGACACCCCTATGATAGGCACAAAGGCAGGGTTCATTGTAAGTATAAGGTAGGACATGCCCTGATGTGTGTGGCATGTCCTAATAGTGAATTACAGCCATTTTCGTTTTTCACTATTGCAAGGCTACCAGTTCTCAATAGGCCAGAATGGGCTGTTAGATTATTACATGTTTATAATCTTAACTGACTCAGAGAACATGGTAGAAATTCGAGTTTATTATGCCTGAACTCAGAATGATAAAATGCATCTTTTAGTGAAGGTGATTTTAACATTCTGTGTTTGAAAATACCACTTTTAGAAATTAGGTATTTTCTTGCCTAACCTTTCAAACCTGCCTCTGCTAGGCTGTGTATTCCTTTGTCTGGAGTTTGAGTGACAGGGCTGGGGAATTCCAGGAGACAGGGTGAGGTGTCCCAGTGGTGAATAGAGAGATCTGCATCAAGATGGGTGGGAGGAGTTGCACCTGGGACTTGAATAGGGCTGTGCCTGCCTTCCACAATGCTGGCTCCACCTCCTGGGGAGCAGCTGATGTCTCTGCCCTGCACAGTGAATGAAGAGAAGGAATCCTGTCAACAAAGTGCTCCAGGGCTGTACTTGCCTTCCACAATGCTGGCTCCACCTACTGTGGGGTGTCTGAAGTTTCTGCCCTGCACTGTGAAAGGAAAGGAGAAGTCTGGTGAACATGAGTGCTCAGGAACTGGTTTGGACTGGGCAAAGGCCCCTCTCCCCTCAGAGAACAAAGGATTTTGGGGTATAAGTATTGGGATCCTGATCCCAAGAATTTAGATCACTTTTGTAACAAGAAGAAACCTTTACTGAGGAGCGGAACCTGAAGAAACTGAGGAGAGACTATACCTAAGCTGAAGTGCTGCTTGGGGGATTGGCCTGCAGTGGTTTGCCTGACTTTCAAAGGAAGGAGAAGAGACTTTGTGTGCTTATTTCAACTTGTAAGGATCCCCAAGGGCTTGGAACAGAGCTTGCCTCCTGCTGAAGTCTCCAGGACAACAGACGTCAACCCCCAGCTCCCCAGAGTTCTTTGGAAGTGCCTGCTGCTGTTTTGGGCCTTCTGAGGGACTGCGTGTCACAAGGAGCTGCAAGCGCGACTCAACGAAGCCGAAGCGTGTCGCCGTCGCTGCTGCTGCCGTCGCACTTCTGAACAAGGGTGCCGCCGCTTGAGTTGTCGCACTGCACCGCATCGAGAGAAAAGTCTCGCAACGAGGAAGAAGCGTGTTGCTGTTGCTGCCATCGCACCTCTGAACAAGGGTGTCGCCGCTGGAACTGTCGCATTGCACCGCATCGGAGAAAGCGCCTCGCATCCCCGATAAGCGTGCCGCCGTCAGAGCTGCTGCCGTCGCATTTCTGAACAAGGATGTCGCCACTGTAGTTGTCGCATCGTGCGGAAGCTTCACGCATCGTGGGAGACGAGTGTCGCAGTTGGAGCTTTTGCCATCGCACTTCTGAACAAGGGTGTTGCCGCTGCAGTCCACGCATCGAACCGAGAACTTCTCGCATCCCCGGAGAAGCGTGCCGCATCTGGAAGATCTTCACGTCTTTATTTCTTTGCACCAGAACTTTGCCGCATTTCCATCGCTGCGACATTTCTTGTCGTGGAAGTGCAACGGAAAGTGTCGCATCTTAAGAACTGAACTGAACTAAGCTAAAAACTACCATCTTAAAGTAATAGTATTGTGTATTTTTGTTGTTTATGGTCTTGTGGTAAATCTATATAAAGTATACTTATTGTTTATATAAAACCAGTGTGGTGTCCATTTGTAGTGTTGTCACTGGATTACTGTATGTGGTCACAGATGCTTTACACACTGCCTCTGAGATAAGCCTGTCTGCTCGTGCCAAGCTACCAAGGGGGTGAGCAGGGATTATTTTAGGAGTGTGCCCCCTTACCCTGACTAGAGGCAAGGGTCCCTGTTTGTCACAAGTACCCCCAAATCTAACAGGTGACGATCAGAGGACTCTGGTCTCTGGTGAAAACTGGGCTCCACATTAAACTGTTGGAGCTATGTGTGATCCGATTGCCAATGAAAGCCTTTCTTCCTTCATTCAGGGACAGGCTGCTCACGGACAACACTAAACTTGCAGTTGGGATGCTTTTAAGCTGTGGGATCACGGCGCCTCTTAGGTAAGCGTGATTAAATGATACCTCTTTCTCAAGCAGTGCAGTAGATGAGGGACAGCACCCTAAACCCTCCAGGTGGACCACAAAAGATCACATTAATAAACTGTACACTAGGATATGCACATGCTATTACATTTAGTATACACTTAAAGATCAATAAAAAATGTTCACAATCAAAATATCTTGAGCTCTTCAAATGAATACAATCGTGGTTTTATATTGTTCTTTGTTTCTTTAATTTATAGATTTTGCCCAGCCAACACGTGTTGTCGTCATGGGGAATAATTTCAATCAGACAACCCATTGTTCCAATTATTAGAATTCTCTGTTACTATTAGATTATACTAAGAGGTGATAGACATCAATGAATAATGGATGATACTAGTTCAGCTGGTAATAGGGCGGTTTGTTTCATGATTGGGAAGTCACAATATGTTCACTATTGGTTGATTTTTGTACTCATTATACCTCAAGCATTTGAGAGTATTATGGGAATGACCGATTCCTGTATTTGATTGTTCCTTTATAGCCCTGAAGAAGTCAAGTGGGGTTATTCCCCAAGACAAAAAACGTGTTGGCAGGGCAAAATCTATCAATTAAAGAAACAAAGAACAATATAAAACCACGATTGTATTCATTTGAAGAGCTCAAGATATTTTGATTGTGAACATTATGCACTGATCTTTAAGTGTATACTAAATGTAATAGCATGTGCGTAGCCTAGTATACAGTTCACGGACAACACCACTGCCATGTGGTATTGCAACACAAAGGGCGGGGTGGGGTCATGGGATCTACAGAGTACGTGCAATGTCAGCAGTTTTGAGTGCTGGAGTTTCCATGGCGGCTGTTGCTCAAGACGCTTTTTGTCTCAAGTGGAGCTCCAGCCTCCTCTATGCCTTTCTGCCAATGCCACTCCTGCCCAGTGTTCTCTGGAAGATCGGGAACGACCAAGCCCAAGTCATTCTTGTGGCTCCGTATTGGGTACAGAGCATCTGGTATCCCGAACTATTGAGCATGAGCATCCTCTTAACAGGCCGTCCCTTGAAGAGGATCTTTTGTCGCGGCAAAAGGGCAGGGCTCTGCACCCGAGTCTGAAAATGCTTCGCCTTCATGCATGGAGATTGAGTGGCAAGAGTTTACAGTTTTTTACTTCCCACCCAAAGTCTGCGATGTTATCTTGGCAACCAGGTGTACCTCCACCAAGATGGTATACACCTGCCGTTGGAGCAGGTTTGTGGCATGGTTTATAGATACTCCAATTATAGGACCAGTGGGGCCCTGATCTCCACGCACAATTGCGTTCAGGTAAAAACCTTGAAAAAATTCTCAAGATAGTAAACAGACTGTTTTTTGCTTAAACAAACTCAATCCAAACTTGTGGTGAATGAATAAAAAAATGTCAAATCAATGTGTCAATGATTGTAGCAATTTATTCATTGCAAAAATGTTAATTGGATCTCCATTCTTTTCTTCATACAAATCCAAATTCCAATCTTTCAAAAATTAACTTTTGTGAATGCCCAATGCATTTCGAGCCTAGTGGCTCTTCGTCGGGGGCTGAGTATCTAATAAAGAAAATAAATCAACAATATATATTTTCAGAATGAACGTCACAATGATGTCTAAACGTCAGTTTGCAAATACATGATCAAATTCCTGGTATAATGACAACATTTCATGCTGAAACACAACTAGGTGGGTGAACTAAGTGAACGGATAATGACCAGAAGTGACCAACACCAAGAAGTGTTTGAAATAAAGTTGTGTGAAAAGTGAAAGAAACGGAAAGAAATGAAGGGCTTACTAAAACTGTTACCTTATTGTTCGACGGAAAGGAAGCGCTCTTCAGAACGAAGAGTCCAATCTGAAAAGAAAACCCAAAATGATGTCGACTCTAAACAATGTGAACGAAAAAACTTACGGGGGCGATCAGGTGAACAATCTTACCAACAGAGTTCAATGTCGTCGAACAAATTTAGAAGCCAAAAAGGTGGAGAAAACCTGACGGACTGCTGGTTCAAAAACCAACAGGTGAGACTGATAACGGCAAGGTGGGAGCTTGCGCGTATATCAAAGCGTACTGAAAATAGACGAGGTGACTGAAAGCGTGAACCCAGAACAAGATGAGAGAAACTCTCACGTGTGTAGATACTGTACTGAAAATGAACGAGGTGACTGAACGCGTGGGCTCTAATCAAGATAGAAGCTTACGCATATATCAAAAATAGACGAGGTGACTGAAAGCATGAACCCAAATCAGGATAAGAGAAATTCTCGCGTGTATATATACTGTGCTCAAAATAGACGAGGTGACTAAAAACGGTGTGGAAGGTGCCGCCATCTTGAAAGAGAATGAACCTTGAATAGGAAATTACTATGTGGAAAAACAAGATGGAAATAGAAATTTACGAGAGATGGTGTAAAGCGAAATACAATGTGTACCTGGGGAAATCAAAAAATGCATTGGTGAGGTCTCTGGTCATGGTAGTGAAACCCAAGGAAAGTGGGCGATCACATATATACGAATATGCAGTACTATCCTGATACAAAGAGCTGTACCATGAATACATTATAAATAACAAGCATAGTCTATTTTATCATTGATGCCTTTGTCCATTAAGGTGTCCAAACGCTTAATCCAATAGGTCTCCCTCTGTAAGAGACTCCTAGTGAGATCTGTGTCTTGACGTTGCTCAACTCTTTCTAACACAGAGAATTTGAGTTGGGCTATACTGTGCTTTTCTTCATTCCAGTGCATGGCCAAACTGCTGTGTTTATTTGATGTTCTGATTGTACTTTTGTGCTCAGATATCCGCACTTTAATTTTTCTTTCGGTTTTTCCCACATACAATTTGCCACATGGGCATTTAATGTAATAGATGAATTTGTTTGAATTGCAATCAGAGGTATGGTGAAGTTGAATAGTTTCTCCAGCGAGTGGATGGTTTAGTGTGTTGCCAATGATAACATTATTACAATGGATGCAGTTATGACATTTACTCATTCCTTTGTAAGCGATGTTTCCTTGCTTAATCGGGGTATTGATGATTTCTTTGATATTTTTTGCACGTTTGTACGCAAACATAGGAGGATCTTTGAAGATGTTGTTAAAATCCGGCTCATTTTGTAAGATTTCCCATCTCTTGGTAATGATATTTTTCACTTTACCAGATACTGTGGAGTATTTTGATACAAACACTTGTCTAGTTGTCTGTTTGCGCGGTCGACTTAGTAAGAGACTGTCTCTATTGAATTTAGATGCGTGTTGTTTGGCTAATTCAATCACTTCTGCCGGGTATCCCCTGGCAAGATACATCTGCTGTTGGAGTAATACATTCTTCTCAGTGTCTTCTGTGGTGGAACAGATCCGTTTTATCCGCAGGAATTGAGACAGTGGTAAGTTTTGTTTTAAGCTGTTTGGATGAAAACTTTGAAAATGGAGCGCACTGTTCACATCTGTTTGTTTTTTGAAAACCTCCGTTTTTATATAACCCGCTTCTTTAGTAAGGATAACATCAAGGTAAGATATTCTTGTCGGGTCAATTACATGGGTAAACTGAATATGTTCATCAATTTGATTGAGTTGTTCAATTTTGCTTTCCAACATTTCCTGAGTATTGATCCAGAGTATAAATATGTCATCAATAAATCTGCAATATAGAAATAAATTTCCAGTCCATCCAATGTCTTTGTAAATGTAGTCTGATTCATATTTAGCCATGAAAGTGTTGGCATATGCCGGCGCCCCGGCAAAGCCCATAGATGTGCCTTGTTGCTGCAAATAAAAATCGTTATTCCAGTAAAAATAGCTGTGATGTAAACAAAAATGTAAAAGTTCCAGAATGAAAACTTTGTCTGCTCTGAGTGAAGATTGGCGCAGTAGAGCCCATTCTACCGCCTCCATGCCAGCTGAGTGAGGGATCGATGTATACAAAGACTTGACATCTATAGTACAAAAGATGATGTCTTCCATAAAAGTGATTTTCTGTAGTTTTAATAGAAAATCTGTCGTATCTCTGACATACGAGTGCCATTCTTGAACCAGAGGTTTTAAGAAGTAATCAATGTAGTGCCCCAGAGGCTCAAAGATGGTTCCACAACCCGTTACTATAGGTCGCATAGGTGGATTAAATAAATTCTTGAGGATCTTTGGCAGCATATACAAGGTGGGTTTCCTTGGATACTCCACTGTCAGGAATTTTTTGGTGGTTTCACTTATCCATCCCATTTCCAAAGCATGATCTAAAATGCTTTCTAGCGTTTCTTTGAGCTCTATTACAGGATCTTGATCCAGTTTCAAGTATGTTTGAGTATCTGATACATGTTCTTGTGTTAATGTAAAAGGAGCGATCCATAAGGACAATGGCGCCTCCTTTATCCGCTTTTTGAATCTGTATTTCTGTGTTGTTCTGAATGGATTTTAATGTATTTTTTTCTTGTTGAGTCAGATTCGATTTCTTTGTTTTTCTGAATTGCAGTTTATGTAAATCTTTCCTCACTAAGTTGTCGAATGAATCTATGATTTTAAAAATGCTTTAGATGACATCAACATGAGATTGGATAAATACACAAAAGAAATACAGGAAGGAAAATTACGAAAATATAAACGTGACACGTTGGATTATAAACTCAACGAAGTTTATACATGGGCAGAAGTCTATGCCCAAAGAAGACCACAGACTAGAAAACCAACAACGAACACTTCATCAGAAGAAAGTATAGCCACAGATACTGACACCACAACCATCAGACCAACAGCGAAAAGTCAACTATCTAGTTCAGATTCAACCAAAGACACCACCAAAGACACCACTGAAGAATCGGTAGCATCTGGCTCCACACATTTTTTATCCAGGGACCAGGATACAAGTCAACCACCGGGACCATCGAAAAGTGTAAAACCAGGAGAAGCCACCACAAAGCAAGGACGCACAAGGAGCCAGAAGTAAATTTAGTAGTCAACATTTCTTCCAAGGAGATTACCACCTCACAAATACAAACATTAAGTAAAGGCCTTGGATATGTCCCAACCTACGACACCAATTTACTGGAATGTGAACTAGCTTTATACAGATTCACCAGAATACTACGACTACGACATTTTTTTACAAATGTAGTATCAGCTAAAGAAGATATACAAGCTAAAGAGTTCCTTGAATTCAAACCTAAATCTACATATCAGGCACCAGTTTCGCACAAAATCATAGATTCATTCGACAACTTAGTGAGGAAAGATTTACAAAAACTGCAATTCAGAAAAACAAAGAAATCGAATCTGACTCAACAAAAAAATAAAAAATAAAAAATAAAAAAATAAAAAACACATTAAAATCCATTCAGAACAACACAGAAATACAGATTCAAAAAGCGGATAAAGGAGGCGCCATTGTCCTTATGGATCGCTCCTTTTACATTAACGCGGTACAAGAACATGTATCAGATACTCAAACATACTTGAAACTGGATCAAGATCCTGTAATAGAGCTCAAAGAAACGCTAGAAAGCATTTTAGATCATGCTTTGGAAATGGGATGGATAAGTGAAACCACCAAAAAATTCCTGACAGTGGAGTATCCAAGGAAACCCACCTTGTATATGCTGCCAAAGATCCACAAGAATTTATTTAATCCACCTATGCGACCAATAGTAACGGGTTGTGGAACCATCTTTGAGCCTCTGGGGCACTACATTAATTACTTCTTACAACCTCTGGTTCAAGAATGGCACTCGTATGTCAGAGATACGACAGATTTTCTATTAAAACTACAGAAAATCACTTTAATGGAAGACATCATCTTTTGTACTATAGATGTCAAGTCTTTGTATACATCGATCCCTCACTCAGCTGGCATGGAGGCGGTAGAATGGGCTCTACTGCGCCAATCTTCACTCAGAGCAGACAAAGTTTTCATTCTGGAACTTTTACATTTTTGTTTACATCACAGCTATTTTTACTGGAATAACGATTTTTATTTGCAGCAACAAGGCACATCTATGGGCTTTGCCGGGGCGCCGGCATATGCCAACACTTTCATGGCTAAATATGAATCAGACTACATTTACAACGACATTGGATGGACTGGAAATTTATTGCTATATTGCAGATTTATTGATGACATATTTATACTCTGGATCAATACTCAGGAAATGTTGGAAAGCAAAATTGAACAACTCAATCAAATTGATGAACATATTCAGTTTACCCATGTAATTGACCCGACAAGAATATCTTACCTTGATGTTATCCTTACTAAAGAAGCGGGTTATATAAAAACGGAGGTTTTCAAAAAACAAACAGATGTGAACAGTGCGCTCCATTTTCAAAGTTTTCATCCAAACAGCTTAAAACAAAACTTACCACTGTCTCAATTCCTGCGGATAAAACGGATCTGTTCCACCACAGAAGACACTGAGAAGAATGTATTACTCCAACAGCAGATGTATCTTGCCAGGGGATACCCGGCAGAAGTGATTGAATTAGCCAAACAACGCGCATCTAAATTCAATAGAGACAGTCTCTTACTAAGTCGACCGCGCAAACAGACAACTAGACAAGTGTTTGTATCAAAATACTCCACAGTATCTGGTAAAGTGAAAAATATCATTACCAAGAGATGGGAAATCTTACAAAATGAGCCGGATTTTAACAACATCTTCAAAGATCCTCCTATGTTTGCGTACAAACGTGCAAAAAATATCAAAGAAATCATCAATACCCCGATTAAGCAAGGAAACATCGCTTACAAAGGAATGAGTAAATGTCATAACTGCATCCATTGTAATAATGTTATCATTGGCAACACACTAAACCATCCACTCACTGGAGAAACTATTCAACTTCACCATACCTCTGATTGCAATTCAAACAAACTCATCTATTACATTAAATGCCCATGTGGCAAATTGTATGTGGGAAAAACCGAAAGAAAAATTAAAGTGCGGATATCTGAGCACAAAAGTACAATCAGAACATCAAATAAACACAGCAGTTTGGCCATGCACTGGAATGAAGAAAAGCACAGTATAGCCCAACTCAAATTCTCTGTGTTAGAAAGAGTTGAGCAACGTCAAGACACAGATCTCACTAGGAGTCTCTTACAGAGGGAGACCTATTGGATTAAGCGTTTGGACACCTTAATGGACAAAGGCATCAATGATAAATTAGACTATGCTTGTTATTTATAATGTATTCATGTTACAGCTCTTTGTATCAGGATAGTACTGCATATTCGTATATATGTGATCACCCACTTTCCTTGGGTTTCACTACCATGACCAGAGACCTCACCAATGCATTTTTTGATTTCCCCAGGTACACATTGTATTTCGCTTTACACCATCTCTCGTAAATTTCTATTTCCATCTTGTTTTTCCACAAAGTAATTTCCTATTCAAGGTTCATTCTCTTTCAAGATGGCGGCACCTTCCACACCGTTTTTAGTCACCTCGTCTATTTTGAGCACAGTATATATACACGCGAGAATTTCTCTTATCCTGATTTGGGTTCATGCTTTCAGTCACCTCGTCTATTTTTGATATATGCGTAAGCTTCTATCTTGATTAGAGCCCACGCTTTCAGTCACCTCGTTCATTTTCAGTACAGTATCTACACACGCGAGAGTTTCTCTCATCTTGTTCTGGGTTCACACTTTCAGTCACCTCGTCTATTTTCAGTACGCTTTGATATACGCGCAAGCTCCCACCTTGCAGTTATCAGTCTCACCTGTTGGTTTTTGAACCAGCAGTCCGTCAGGTTTTCTCCACCTTTTTGGCTTCTAAATTTGTTCGACGACATTGAACTCTGTTGGTAAGATTGTTCACCTGATCGCCCCCGTAAGTTTTTTCGTTCACATTGTTTAGAGTCGACATCATTTTGGGTTTTCTTTTCAGATTGGACTCTTCGTTCTGAAGAGCGCTTCCTTTCCGTCGAACAATAAGGTAACAGTTTTAGTAAGCCCTTCATTTCTTTCCGTTTCTTTCACTTTTCACACAACTTTATTTCAAACACTTCTTGGTGTTGGTCACTTCTGGTCATTATCCGTTCACTTAGTTCACCCACCTAGTTGTGTTTCAGCATGAAATGTTGTCATTATACCAGGAATTTGATCATGTATTTGCAAACTGACGTTTAGACATCATTGTGACGTTCATTCTGAAAATATATATTGTTGATTTATTTTCTTTATTAGATACTCAGCCCCCGACGAAGAGCCAGTAGGCTCGAAATGCATTGGGCATTCACAAAAGTTAATTTTTGAAAGATTGGAATTTGGATTTGTATGAAGAAAAGAATGGAGATCCAATTAACATTTTTGCAATGAATAAATTGCTACAATCATTGACACATTGATTTGACATTTTTTTATTCATTCACCACAAGTTTGGATTGAGTTTGTTTAAGCAAAAAACAGTCTGTTTAATATCTTGAGAATTTTTTCAAGGTTTTTACCTGAACGCAATTGTGCGTGGAGATCAGGGCCCCACTGGTCCTATAATTGGAGTTTTGTATTTTTTGGAATCCATGACTGTTGGATGCTACTCCACAGCACGCTATCTAAAAAGACAGTAAAACGAGTAAAACTTTGTTTTGTAACACGAATTATATCTCAGGGAGTGCCTCTACCACCTACTTTATGGTTTATAGATAAACATGTTGACTCTCTATTTGCACCCCTTCCCCAAGTTCTGTTGTTCATTTTTACCGTAGCACTGCAGGGCACTACTTTGAGCACGTTAAAAGGTTTTCTTTCTGCCATTTTTGCATTTCTGCGGTTGCTAGATCAGCCATCATTTTTCACGTTTCCCATTGTACAGAGGTTCCTGAAAGTCTCCAGCATATGTTCCCACCAACACTTTTCATTATGCCACAGGAATATTTCAACCTACTTCTCATGTTTCTAACGTGTGTCCCCTCTGAGCCACTACACAGCTGTCCACTCAGGGTGCTCACAATCAAAACGGCCTACCTAGTGGTGATAATATTTGTCCAGAGGGTCAATGAGTTAAAGGCACTGTCTTTAGATCCTTCGTACCTTAACATCACACAAAAGCTGGTTCTTTAGACTCGAGCATCCTTTTTACTGACGGTGGCAACTCTCT
This sequence comes from Triturus cristatus, assembly GCF_964204655.1. Classification (NCBI taxonomy): domain Eukaryota; kingdom Metazoa; phylum Chordata; class Amphibia; order Caudata; family Salamandridae; genus Triturus; species Triturus cristatus. Next base: position 301,412,359 of record NC_140579.1, on the reverse strand, counting down.
TTCACATAGGTCAATTCATCACTCTGCCTACCTTTAACGCTCTGCATCATCCCTATAAAGAAGATGAACGCCGTCCTACTCCAAGGTCAGCTAAGTCCCACAAGAAGTAAAAGAAGTTGAATAGGTCTTCGACTTCACCACACAAGTTTTCGGGTGAGTCGCGTGGCCGTCGGCACTTGAGGCCTAGCTCTGTGATGGAGCCTGCACCTGGCCCGTGTCAGCGTCTCCCTGAATTTCCTGGAGCCGGAGCAACCCCTGCCCAATTAAAACAAATTGACAAGGCCATGCAATTCATCTTTGGGTGGCCCAACTCCTCTGGAGAGCCTTCAAACACCGCAGGTCTGGGAGGGGCTCCTACTGGTCTTCCGCCGGCAGGTTCGCCCTTGGCGCCAGTTGGGCCCCAAGGAGTGGTGTCAGTCAAGCAAATTTGACCTTCCTTGGCGCCTACTCCTGTGGTGACACCCCAGACGGCTAGCGATGGCACTGCCCCCATTATCATTCCCAACTCCGACATGGAGGTGGACATGTGTCGACCAACGCTGGATACCTATATCGGACCCAGTGCCTTACTCACATGACTGGCCTGGACTGGGTGATGATTGGGAGAGGTCTGCAGACCCTTTAGAATATCAGACATTAGAAGATTCCAAGGAAAACTAGTATGAGTATCTGGCAGATGCTAGTGGACTGGAAACCTTCCCAGACACTGACCTGGTCTCTCCCCCACCATGGCTATGGAGGAGGGTGCTTCATTGGCAATGGTGGTATGGAGGAAGGATGAGGTCCTGGACCTCACGCAATCCTCCATGGCAGTCAAGCCAAACATCTTGACAGAGGTGCTTCAGCCGAGTAACCCCCACTAACCCCCTCTGAACCATTACTCCCATACCATAAAGCCCTTACAGATGTCTTACTCTGGCCTGGACCAAACCCAGACCAGGGGATCCTGTGAATAGGACAACTGCCCCCTGCCATCGCCACGCCCAAGGGACCCCATTTCCACACCAAGCACCCCACCTCAGAGAGCTTTGTGGTCCAGGCTTCCATCTCCAAAATCAACCCCAGCCACTCCCTATCACTGCACCAGACAGGGAATGCAAGAAGAAGTATACCTTTGGGAAGAGGATAGTCTCTTCTGCCAGCCTGTCACTGGAGTCAGTGAATACTGTGTGCTTCTTGGGCGATACTCCCATACGATCTGGGACTTCATTGCGTAAGGGCGGCCCATGGTCCCTGAGGAAGCCAAGTTCACCATATGATGTGGGCTGGTCATGACAGACTTGCTGGGCAGAGCGATTTTATTATCGGTGGTCCTTGGGCACCATGCCTGTTTGGGAACCACTGGCTTTTCGGGAGATGTCCAAGCTTCGCTTATGGACATGCCCTTTGATACCTCTCATCTTTTTGGAGGGAAGGCAGACTAAGCGCTGGTGTTTTAAGAACAGCAGAATTGCAGCCAGATCCTTGGGCCTTTCCATCGTCCCTCACCAACCCCAGTCCGCCTTCCGCCCCTTTTGTGGCCACAGAAGGGGCTTTCACCCATATCTCTACACACCCAGACACAAGGGGAAGCAAATCTCACAATCTTTTGATGGCCGAGGACGTGGCTACCACAGACCATGTGGGACAAGTAGCCAGAAGTTGGGCCAGTCCACCACCCCGCAACAGTCGAAGCCTCCAAACCGCTTTAGTTTGCTCTCTGACCATTATGGGCATCCAGTGAGGGGCAGGATACACCATCACCTGCACCACTGGAGATCAATAACATCATACCATTGGGTTTTGCAGCTTGTCCAAAGGGGCTACCCTCTCCCCTTTGTGACCACTCCCCCCCATCCATGCCACCTACTTAAGACAGGCAGACGGAGGACCACCTCTCCTTGCTCCGTCAGGAAGTGCTAGCTCTCTTGGCCAAGTGAGCTACAGAGAGGGTGCCAGCATCAGAAGTAGGTTGTGGTTGCTATTCCTGCTACTTTCTGGTGCCAAGAAGGACGGAAGCCTTCGTCCTATTTTAGACCAGCCCCATCTAAATGTCTTCCTGAAAATTGAGAAATTCAAGATGCTCATGCCCTAGATCCAGGAGATTGGATGGTATCACAGGAATTGTAGAACACATATTTCCACATCCCCGTCCTGCCTGACCACAGGCGTTACCTGCGGTTCACGGTCAGCCAGGAGCACTTTCAGTTTGCCATGCGCTTCTTTGGACTTACCAGCGCCCCTCATGGTGGTCGCTGATCACCTCTGGAGGGCAGGGATTTCAGTCTTCCCCTACCTCGACGATTAGGTGTTGAAGGCGGGCTCAACCCTGGCAGTCGTCTCCCACCTCAGACTACAGTGAATCTTCTGCATTTGCTGGGGTTCACTATCAACGTGCCTGTGAGCAACTAGCTACTCGGGCCGTCCGGCCCCTCCCGCTGAAAGAAAATTGCTCTGGAGGCTTGTACAGGGATTGATAAGTTTGTGTGGTATCTTTATTTATATACAGTCAGGTACGTATGTCCCAAATTAGTCTTGGGTGGCTACACCTTGTGCCTGGTGGAGAAATAAAAAGTAAATAAGGAAAACACAGTCCACATCCACCGGGGGTTGTTCCTCCTTCTCTTGCTGGTCTTGCCTCCGCCTTGCTTCTGGTCCTCTTGATGGAGGGGAAAAGGGGTGCCAGCAATAGAGTTAGTGGGAACCAAATAAAGAAAGGGGAAAAAAAGGACACAATAAGGTCTCCAATTTGGACCGGTACTAATGATAGGAAAGTGTGCTCCCGTCACCTGTGCTCCCTAACGTGCGGTGCCTAGGTTCCAGGGGAAAATTCAGTGCTTTGGGGTGGTGTGGCCCTTAAACCCCGCCCACCAACCTCTAAAAGAAAAGAACCCGGTTTGGGGCACTTGCCTGCACCCACGACCCTCCTGGGCCGTGGGGTAGAAGTCACAGCCTCCCCTTCCAATGTTGGAGCGCTGGACTCCATCAGCTGGACCAAAAAAGAGGGTTGTCGTTCTACTTTGACCGCACAAAAGAGTTTCAGATGGACGACCAACTCTTTGTGGGGTACATCTGAGCAAAGAAAGAGAAGCCAATGCAGAAATTAACCATCTCAGGATGGATAGTGCTCAGCATCAAGATCTGCTATGCACTGGCCAAAAAGCAACCTCCTGAAGGCTTGCAAGCATATTCTACCAAACGAAGTCTATGAGCACTGCATTAGCTTGTGGAGTTCCTTTCCTGGATATCTGTCAGGCTGCAAAGTGGACTTCCTTGCACATGTTTACGAAGCAGTACTGACAGGACAGTCAGGTCCGGCATGATGGTCACTTTGCCCGGGACCAAATGGGCTTCTCCGTCTGATCCGTATCACAGCCCCGCCTCTGGGGAGGTATTGCTTGCGTATCTATTCTAAGGTAGGGAATCTACTGCTAGAAGTCTCTAGCAAATGAACAAGTTACTTACCTTGGATAACGCCTTATCTGGTACAGACTCTGCCTAGGTGCAGATTCCTTACCAACCCACTCATCCTACCTGCTCTGCAAACAGACTTTAGAGTGAAGGGTTGTTCACATTTTAAGCGCCCTAGCTTAGCGCACCAGTGGTCAGTGTTCCCCGTGGCTCCACGCTTTTGGCATGGAGAGCTGCAAAAAGAAAAGGACATCAGCACGCTGGGGTGGCGCCTCTATATGCAATGCGCACATCACTTCTGGTGTGGATGACTGTGACAATGCCATCCAGAGCTAAATAATGCCACCTATCATCGTGCAGAGACATTACTCACAAAAAGATTCTAGATCCAGTCTGACACCTGTGGAATATTCTAAGGTAAGGAATCTGCGGATAGATAGAGTCTCTATCAGGTAAGGCATTAACAAAGGTAAGTAATTTGTTCAATATTGTGACAATGTTAGCACCATCAGATAATGAGTGTAACTGACAAATTGAAAAATCTGACCGTGTGCTTGACCTGACCTGGAACCTTATTGATTGTGAGCATCCACTCCACAAAACGAAACTGGGAGGACAGCAAGGCAGTGAGGAATCTACAGTTAGATGTATCCACTAGAAAGAGTGTTACCAAATGTAAGTAACTTGTATTTGTGAGGATAGTTCATAGTGGAGATTACCCACCTTGTGAATCAATGCAAAAGCAGGGCCTGTCATAGAGGCCTGTCTGAGAAGTGGGCTTTCATAACAGGAAGTCTTGCAGGACCAAACAGCCGAATAACCTTTCCTTTGTGCCCTAAGATTCAATACAGTAGTGCCTGGGGAAAGCATGGATAAACAGCCATGTGGCAGCTTGGCAAATATCCAGAACCAACACAGAAATAGCGACCTTCGCCATGAGACAATGAGACTTAAGTCTCTTAGAGAGGTCTTTTTAGGACAACGCATAACACAGATTTAAGAGCTGCCCACCCATAAGGTAGTCCTCTAGTCCCCTCAGTGTAGAAACTAAGAAGTGGCTGAGGCAGTCTTTCCTCCTTTTTAGGGGGATGTGGTGGAGAGAAGAACAAGGGGAGTGTGATGGACTGTCCCACATGAAACTGTAACATCACTTTTGGAAGGAAAGAATCACATGTCCGAAGCACCACTTTCACAGGATAAAATGTGGTGTAAGGATGCTGGAATGATAATGCCTGAATATCACTGACCCAAAGTGATGAAACTAGGTTTCAGTCAAGAACCTCGTCCCAAAGGGAGCGCAAATCATAAAAGTAAAGAGCATAGTAGGATTCAACTATGGCATGATGGAGGTGACAAATGGAAATATATACAAAAGTCCTTTCAATTAACACATCACAATAGAGGACTTGAACAAAGAGGGCTGATAGGTATACTTCAGCAGTGCCCACTGCAAAGCTGTGCTGGATCAAAGATGAAACAAACAGAAGGACGTTAAACAGAGTTAATCAACAAGCTTCACCTTGCACCAGATGGCAAATTTAGACTAGTAGCGGGAATAATCAGACCTTGTGAACAAGCAGCCAGAATGCCATCCCCCCACCTCTACTTGAAGAAAAAAAACACTCACAGTTTATTCTGCTCAATATACATGAATGGAGGAGTAGAGTATGGAGCTTTGGATGCAGAATCCTTCTCTGCCACTGGGACAGCAGGTCTTTCCAAAGAGGCAGGCAAATTGGAGGACATATGCCGAGATTCAGGTGCTGTATTACACCCTACAAATACAGTCTGTGTCTATAAGAGTGAGTAGAGTCTGTCAAGATCTATGGGATCAGTGGCAAAAGAGGACATACATAAAGGAGGCCCATGTCCCACAGAGGATGAAACATGTCTCCTAGGGATCCTCGAGGAGGAAACTGGAGGGCATAAAAGGCTCGGCATTGAGCTTGCTTGGAGGTAACAAACAGATCTACCAAGGGAATGCTTCACTGGATATACATGTCACTCATGATTGCAAGATAATGCCTGCTGAGTTGATTCACAGACCCCAGGATGTTTCAGTCATCACCACAGCTTCAAAGCCTCTAGACAAAGGGCACATGACCCCATAATACATCCTTCTTGTTGCAGTACCACATGGTGGTCGATCTGTCCATCAGGATCTGGACTCGCCTCTCTCTGTTGGAAGGCAAAGACCCTTTGAGGGACGACATCAAGCCACTCTAAAAGACTGATGAAATGGCGCTGCTCCATTAGTGATCAGACACCCTTGATCGAACATATCTCTTTACATCGCGGATTTTACTCCACGATAGAAACACAATGCGGTCGTTACAACGACCGCATTTTCACAACGCACTACCTTTACAACGCAAGTCGTTACAACGACTTGCGCTAGATGGCGCACTGAACTTAGGAATAGTATGATTTACTATTCCAACTCCAGTGTGTGCAACTCTAGGGAAAGTGTTGGAATAGTAAATCACACTATTCCTTATCCTAGAGCGCCATCTAGAGCAAGTCGTTGTAACGACTTTCGTTGTAAAGGTAGTGCGTTGCGACAATGTAAACGCTGTTTCCCCCCTTGATCTCCATATCATCCAGGTCACCACTGCCAGCCCAGGGATGATGCATTTTTCACCACTGCAAGCTCTGGTTGAGGTAAGGAGATTGGTCTGGTAGATGTCAAGTGGACATTTGTTAGACCTGGCACCTTGGCGTGAGTTTCCCTTCCACTTTTTGATGGTGTGCCTCGACTGTTTTGCTGGTGTTGTCCGCTCAGGGCACTGCGCCACGGCTAATCCGTGCCGCAGTGCAAGTGCTCCCTAGGTAAAGTGTACCTGTAATTGATGTTCATGATTGGTTTATTGGATTCACTGTCAGTCCCCAGTAAAGTGCACCAGGGGTGCCAGGGCTTGTGAATGCCAATGCTGCTGGTGGGCTTGCAGCGCTGGTTGCGCCACCCACGGAAGCGGCCTTGTAAAATGTGTCTAGGGTCTGCCACCGCAGACCCTGTGCGCGGTCCGGGACCGTCGCGCTGACTGCGCAAGTGCCCCCACTTGCCAGTCCCTAAACCTTCCCTTACCTACATATTAGCCACCCCTCTGGTAGGCCCAAGGGCAGGGTGCATTGTAGGCATAAGGTAGGACATGCCCTGATGTGTGTGGCATGTCTTAGTAGTGAATTACAGCCCTTTCCGTTCTTCACTATTGAAGGCTACCTGCTCTCCATAGGCCAGGATGGGCTGCTGGGATCACGCCAACGCTGTGACCCCAGTGGACTCAGAGAGCATGGTAGAAGTGTCAAGTTTAGTATGCCTGAACTCAGGATGATAAAATACTTCTTGTAGTCAAGTCTATTTTAGTATCCTGGGTTTGTAAATACTACTTTTAGAAAGTTAGTATTTACTGACCTGACCATCTCAGTCCGCCTCTGCTGTGTGTATGTGTTCTGCCTGACAACAGTAAGGAGCAGGGTTGGGGAATCCCCAGAGACAGGTTGGCTGCCAGGTGGTGGGTAGAGAGATTACACCTGGATGGGTGGGAGGAGTACACCTTGACTCTTGAATAGACCTGTGCTCTGCCACCACAAAGCCGGCGCCACCCCCTGTGGGGCGGCTGATGTCTCTGCCCTGCTGCTGAAAGGAAAGAGCAGAGTCACCATAACAAAGTGCTCCAGAACTGGACTGAGCCAGGCCTAGGCCCCCTGGCGCTAAAGAACAAAAGAATCATGGTATAAAAGTAGGAGCCTGGCTCCTAAGAAATCAGAATCCTGTTTACCACAAAGAACCTCTGCCCGACTAGAAGGAGAAGAAGACGCTGGAGGAGCTGGCCTGCTGCTTGCCTTGCTGAGAAAGGAGAGGAAGAGACTTACTGAACAGACTTTGCTACTTTGTGCTTGAACATTCTCCAAGGGCTTGATCTGAGCTTGCCCCCTGAACTGAACCCCAGGACCAGTGGGTTCTCTGTGCTTCTTGCTCATCCTCCAATTCGAGCCGTGTGGGCATCCCGCTGGAAAAGAGACTGTGCCCCTCATCGCCCCTCCTAGGGCCGTGACACTCAGAAGCTCGCCTGCCTCCAACCCGTGAGAGCCCCGCTCCGTCCCGAGCCGCTCTCTGTTTCCGGGCCAGGCCGCCTGCATCCCTGTCACCGCCTGCTACTGGAGCGCGCTGACCGCGCTATCACCCCTCCCGCCGGAAGCCGTCCGACGACTGTGATCTACGCCGGGTCACCCAGCTGCACTGACCGTGCCCTGCGACCCCGCTTCGCGATCCCCGGACATCTCAGGCCGCGCCGCCCCCGCTGTGGAGACCCTCCTGCACCGCCGTGCTAAAGGGTCGCTGGCCGCGCCTGCCTACTTGCCCACACCCGCTGATCGAGGACCCAAGACCACTTCTCAAGCTGAGAGTCGCACCGACCTGTGCCGACTCTCCACATCACGAAAGAGGTTCCAGTATCGGGCTCGGGGCCCGCAACGCCTTATTTCCCCGTTCGCCGGAACCGATCTCTGTAAGTACTGGAACCACAAGTGACATTTGCAAGGGACTGCAAGATATCTATTTGAAACCACGAACAAAGAACATTGGCCTGCTTTACAACCTGGTGGCGTAGCGAAAACGTTATTGGTCTTGTGATAAGTCTGCTGAGATATATATACCTATTTTTACATAAGGAAGCGTATTTTTATATATATCCAAGTCTGGTGTCCGTTTCTGGGGGGATTGATGTATTTACTGTGTGTGATTGTAAGTGCTTAACCAACAACGCCTGAGGAATCGCCTTGGCTGCTCACGCCACGCACCTAGAGGGTGAGCAAGGGTCATTCAAAAGGGGTTATCCTGCGCCCTGACGTGGAGGAGAGGGTTCCTGCTTGACACAAGAGCAACCTTGCGCCAACCAGAGATCCCCGACTCTAACATTGTTGGCAGCGGTTGGGATTTCGGATTTGCACTTGTAATTTGCATACAGTGAATTATTAATCACCAGATAGTGAGAGCAGACCAAATAACGCAGCCACAGGTTTGTAATTGTTGAACTTTGTTGAGACATCTGCCATTACTGCAACCATGCCTGGCTCGCACTCCGCTGGAAGAGCACTCTCTGTGATTTCTGGAATAGATGAGGTGGATTGGGAGAGACTGGAAGGCTACTCGATGGAGCAATTGAAAGGCTACAGTGTAAAATTCCGAGTCCCCCATGCTGGATTCAAGAGGAGGGTCCAGTACGCCAAGGCGTTGAGAGCCTGGAAGGAGTCACGAGACCCACGGAATGCGGGGGACATCGTTCCACCCGACAACCTTGAGGAGCCCAGCAGAGTCCGGTCGCCGGAGGAGCTGGCAGACAGGGCAGCCGACAGGGCGCATGCAATGGAGATGGCAAAGTTGGCAGGACAAATGGAAATGGAAAAGCAGAAGTTGGCCCTGGAGGCACAACAACGCCAAATGGATCATGATATCAGATTGAAGGAGTTGGAGCTGAAGGCGAAAAGTTTGGACACCGCTCCTTCTGGTGGCAGCACTCCACCAGTGCAGGTAGAGTCCAAGGTGTACATCCCCAAAGATGTAGTAAAGGAGTATTTCAGAAAGGATGACATAGGGCAGTGGTTTAGGGCCTATGAGGTGGCCATGTCCTCACACCGGGTCCCTGAGAAAGACTGGGGAGCGGGGTTGTGGGGAAGGTTCCTTGCTGAAGGGCGTGACACACTGTTAGATTTACCCTTAGATCTCCAAACCTCATACCCCCATATGAAGGAAGCTTTAATGACCAGGTATGGGTTAACTCCGGAGCTATATAGACAGCGGTTCAGAGAGACGAAGAAGATCCCTGAGAGTACGTATGTGGAGTATGTGACCTTTTTCTGCAGAGCGCTGGATGGTTGGGTGAAGGGTAGCAAAGTGAATGATTATCAAGGGCTGCTTGATTTAATTGCATGGGAGCACTTGTCCAGTCAATGTTTTCCTGAGCTACGCCAGCACCTGATAGATAGCAAGCTGTCCAACCCGAGGAAGCTTGCTGAGGAGGCGGACCGCTGGCTCAGCACCAGGGTCCACAAGGGTCAAGTGGGAGACTCCGCCAAAGGTGGGCAGGGTCCCCAGCAGAAGAGTGGGGGGGACAAGGGTAAACAGAAGGGGTTCCAAAAAGGCCCCCAAAGTAATTCCCAAGGGAACCAGCAGAAGGGTTCTCAGCCTCCCCCACCCCCGCAGCAGAACGGGGCCCCGACAGGTAGACCTGTTCCAAAGGGGCCCTTCAATTGTTATAAGTGTGGTGACCCGGGTCACATTGCCTCTGATCCTAAGTGTCGCCTGTTTGGTAAGACCGCACCCACTGGTGCCCCACCCCGGCAAGTAGCTAGTGTTAACTTTGGGGAGGAGGTAGCAGTCCAGGAGGGTGGGGGTCCCGGGCAGATGACCCTAGTCTCGCTAGGAGACAGTGAGATGGTCCCTGTAACCTACCTGCCCTCTAACACTAAGAAATATGGGCAAGTAGTGACCATCAATGGAAAGAAGGTTGAGGCTCTTAGAGATACAGGAGCCAGCGTGACCTCGGTGAGGCAACACCTGGTGTCTCAAGAGCAGATTGTACCCAATGCCTACTGTAGGGTTGTCAATGCTGACAACGTAGAGAGTCGTTGTCCAATGGCTCAAGTTCCCTTTGAGTGGGGGGAGGTCTCTGGTACTCTACAAGTCGCTGTGAGAACTGACATGCCTGTAGACTGTCTGCTAGGGAACGACCTAGAGAGTTCCCCTTGGGAAAAGGTGGAGAAGACCACGCATCTGAGGATGGTGGGTCTACCCGACTGGGCGTGCGTGACCACCCGGTCCATGGCAGCCAGTAGGGGTGTTGAGAGGGTCCTGGAGCCTGAGGGAGAGGTCCAGGAACCGGCCTTAGGGAGAAGGCGCAGGAGGCGCGGGAAACCGGCCCCCGAAGTTCCCACGGCCCAGGAGGAAGTAGACCCTGAGGGGGATGCTCTGGAGCCTACCGGGGAACAGATTGCCGAACTGGGAGATCTGCCTGAGCTGACCCATTGGCAGCAAGAAGGAGGTCCCTCCAGGGAGGAATTCTGCAGGGAGCAGAAAGAATGCCCTTCTCTCGTGGGTATGCGGCAACAGGCTGCAGACCAGGCCAATGGTGTTCAGGCCAAAACACACTACGTGTACTGGGAGAGTGACCTCCTGTATTCCGAGCCTAAGGCTGCTGAACCTGGGTCAGCCCGGGTGCTGGTGGTACCCCAGAAGTTCAGAACCTTCCTACTGGGGCTGGCTCACGATGTGCCGTTAGCAGGACATTTGGGGATGGACAAGACCTATGACAGGCTTGTCACCCACTTTTACTGGCCCCAAATGCATAAGAATTCAGATTCCTACTGCAGAACCTGTCAGACTTGCCAGGCAAGTGGTAAGAGCGGAGGGAAGCACAAGGCTCCTCTGCAACCTTTCCCTGTGGTCGGTACGCCATTCCAACGAGTGGGTATTGATATTGTGGGGCCTCTGGACCCCAAGACAGCCCTGGGCAACAGGTTCATCCTGGTCTTGGTGGACCATGCCACCCGGTACCCTGAAGCCATCCCTCTGAGGACAGTGACGGCCCCCGTGGTGGGACGGGCACTGATGGGAATTTTCTCCCGAGTGGGATTCCCTCTAGAGGTGGTGAGCGACAGGGGGACCAATTTCATATCCACATATATGAAATCCCTGTGGAAGGAGTGTGGGGTAACTTACAAGTTCACCACTCCTTACCATCCCCAAGGAAATGGGTTGGTTGAGAGATTCAACCGAACCCTCAAAGGCATGATCATGGGCCTGGACGGTCCAACGAGGCGTAAGTGGGACGTCCTCTTGCCATGCCTGCTCTTCGCTTACCGAGAGGTGCCACAGAAGTCTCTAGGATTCAGCCCCTTTGAGCTTCTGTATGGTCACCCGGTAAGAGGACCTCTGAGTTTGGTGAAGGAAGGCTGGGAGCAATCTCCCAGGAAACCTCCCCAGAATGTATATAGTTACATGCTGGCCTTCCGAAACCAGACTCGGCGTTTCAGGCAACTTGCTGAGGCAAATCTGGAAGCCAGCCAGGAGGAGATGAAGCGGTGGTACGACCGGAATGCCACTCTGGTAGAGCTTCAACCTGGACAAAAGGTGTGGGTCTTGGCCCCAGTGGAGCCGTGTGCACTTCAGGATAAGTGGACAGGTCCATTTGAGGTTGTGGAGCGCAAAAGTCCTATCACCTACTTGGTGGACATGCAGACTCCCAGGAACCCTTTGAGGGTCCTACATGTTAACCGCCTTAAGCCCCACTTAGAGAGGACCGAAGTGGGCATGCTGCTGGCCACTGATGATGGAATGGAAGAGGAGACCGAGCCTCTTCCTGACCTCTTAGTGGCCTCTGAGAAAGATGGGTCAGTGGATGGAGTTAACCTCTCACCCACCCTGACGCCCGAACAACAGGAAGATTGCCGCCACTTGCTGGGACAATTTTCCGACCGATTCTCCCTGGTTCCTGGTGTCACGGAGTGGTGCGTCCATGATGTGGACACAGGAGACAGCTTACCTGTGAAGCACAAGGCTTACAGGGTAACTGACAGGGTCAGAGCTTGCATCAAGGAGGAGGTCTCCAAAATGCTTGCGCTAGGGGTGGTTGAGTCCTCCAGCAGTCCTTGGTCCAGCCCCGTGGTCTTGGTCCCCAAAGCTGCTGCGCCGGGAGCCACACCGGAACTCCGGTTCTGTGTGGACTACAGAGGACTCAATTCAGTCACGAAGACTGACGCGCACCCCATCCCCAGAGCTGATGAGCTCATTGATCGGCTGGGGGCTGCCCGGTTCCTCAGTACGTTTGATCTAACGTCTGGGTACTGGCAGATCGCCTTGACCGATGGGGCCAAAGAGAGGTCAGCATTCTCTACACCAGATGGGCACTTCCAGTTCCGAGTCATGCCATTTGGGATGAAGAATGCCCCTGCCACCTTTCAGAGGTTGGTCAACCAGGTACTGGTTGGGCTGGATGCGTTCAGTGCCGCCTACCTGGATGACATCGCAGTGTTCAGTGCCACCTGGCCTGAACACCTGCGCCACCTCTGGGAAGTGTTGATGGCGCTGCGCCGAGCAGGCCTCACGATCAAGGCAAGCAAGTGCCAGATCGGGCAGGGTTCCGTGGTGTACTTGGGACACCAAGTGGGGAGTGGCAAGGTGGCACCCTTGCAACCCAAAATTGAAACCATCCTGGCTTGGGAACCCCCCAAGACGCAGACCGCAGTGAGGGCCTTCCTGGGGCTCACTGGGTACTACAGGAGGTTTGTCAAGGGCTATGGAACGATCGTTGCCCCCTTGACAGAGCTGACTTCGAAGAAGCAGCCCAGGAACGTGATTTGGACTGACACCTGTCAGAAAGCTTTCGACACCCTGAAGACTGCCATGTGCACGGCGCCCGTGCTCTTGGCCCCTGACTTCTCCAAGGAATTCCTAGTGCAGACAGACGCTTCAGAGCATGGTGTCGGGGCTGTTCTTTCACAGATGACTGAGGAGGGCTGGGACCAACCCGTAGCCTTCATCAGTAGGAGGTTACTTCCACGGGAAAGTAGGTGGAGTGCAATTGAGCGAGAAGCATTTGCTGTGGTCTGGGCGCTGAAGAAGCTAAGACCCTACTTGTTTGGGTCTCACTTCCGGGTTCAGACGGACCACAGGCCCCTCAGATGGTTGATGCAAATGAGGGGTGAAAACCCGAAGCTGTTGAGGTGGTCCATCTCCCTACAGGGTATGGACTTTACGGTGGAACACCGTCCTGGTACAGATCACGCCAACGCTGACGGTCTGTCCAGGTATTTCCGCCTTAGTGACGAGGAACCCCCTGGGCAAGGGTAGTTCTCCCCACATTTCAGCTGGAGGGGACACGTGTTAGACCTGGCACCTTGGCGTGAGTTTCCCTTCCACTTTTTGATGGTGTGCCTCGACTGTTTTGCTGGTGTTGTCCGCTCAGGGCACTGCGCCACGGCTAATCCGTGCCGCAGTGCAAGTGCTCCCTAAGTAAAGTGTACCTGTAATTGATGTCCATGATTGGTTGATTGGATTCACTGTCAGTCCCCAGTAGAGTGCACCAGGGGTGCCAGGGCTTGTGAATGCCAATGCTGCTGGTGGGCTTGCAGCGCTGGTTGCGCCACCCACGGAAGCGGCCTTGTAAAGTGTGTCTAGGGTCTGCCACCGCAGACCCTGTGCGCAGTCCCGGACCGTCGCGCTGACTGCGCAAGTGCCCCCACTTGCCAGTCCCTAAACCTTCCCTTACCTACATATTAGCCACCCCTCTGGTAGGCCCAAGGGCAGGGTGCATTGTAGGCATAAGGTAGGACATGCCCTGATGTGTGTGGCATGTCTTAGTAGTGAATTACAGCCATTTTCGTTCTTCACTATTGAAGGCTACCTGCTCTCCATAGGCCAGAATGGGCTGCCGGGATCACGCCGACGCTGTGACCCCAGTGGACTCAGAGAGCATGGTAGAAGTGTCAAGTTTAGTATGCCTGAACTCAGGATGATAAAATACTTCTTGTAGTCAAGTCTATTTTAGTATCCTGGGTTCTGCCCGACTAGAAGGAGAAGAAGACGCTGGAGGAGCTGGCCTGCTGCTTGCCTTGCTGAGAAAGGAGAGGAAGAGACTTACTGAACAGACTTTGCTACTTTGTGCTTGAACATTCTCCAAGGGCTTGATCTGAGCTTGCCCCCTGAACTGAACCCCAGGACCAGTGGGTTCTCTGTGCTTCTTGCTCATCCTCCAATTCGAGCCGTGTGGGCATCCCGCTGGAAAAGAGACTGTGCCCCTCATCGCCCCTCCTAGGGCCGTGACACTCAGAAGCTCGCCTGCCTCCAACCCGTGAGAGCCCCGCTCCGTCCCGAGCCGCTCTCTGTTCCCGGGCCAGGCCGCCTGCATCCCTGTCACCGCCTGCTACTGGAGCGCGCTGACCGCGCTATCACCCCTCCCGCCGGAAGCCGTCCGACGACTGTGATCTACGCCGGGTCACCCAGCTGCACTGACCGTGCCCTGCGACCCCGCTTCGCGATCCCCGGACATCTCAGGCCGCGCCGCCCCCGCTGTGGAGACCCTCCTGCACCGCCGTGCTAAAGGGTCGCTGGCCGCGCCTGCCTACTTGCCCACACCCGCTGATCGAGGACCCAAGACCACTTCTCAAGCTGAGAGTCGCACCGACCTGTGCCGACTCTCCACATCACGAAAGAGGTTCCAGTATCGGGCTCGGGGCCCGCAACGCCTTATTTCCCCGTTCGCCGGAACCGATCTCTGTAAGTACTGGAACCACAAGTGACATTTGCAAGGGACTGCAAGATATCTATTTGAAACCACGAACAAAGAACATTGGCCTGCTTTACAACCTGGTGGCGTAGCGAAAACGTTATTGGTCTTGTGATAAGTCTGCTGAGATATATATACCTATTTTTACATAAAGAAGCGTATTTTTATATATATCCAAGTCTGGTGTCCGTTTCTGGGGGGATTGATGTATTTACTGTGTGTGATTGTAAGTGCTTAACCAACAACGCCTGAGGAATCGCCTTGGCTGCTCACGCCACGCACCTAGAGGGTGAGCAAGGGTCATTCAAAAGGGGTTATCCTGCGCCCTGACGTGGAGGAGAGGGTTCCTGCTTGACACAAGAGCAACCTTGCGCCAACCAGAGATCCCCGACTCTAACAACATTCCTAATCCACCATCGCGGATTCTGGACCAGCTCCTGCGAAACGCAGATGCGGTCGTCAAGGCACCTCTGGTGCTTGGCCCATTGAACAACAAGACTTCACTGAAGAGCCCAGATGTATGAATAGGCATGAGGCACCAGCAAGAGGCATAAGGACAGGAGTTCAAGAAGTCTCATAACCATCATGGCTCGAACAAGCGCTCACTCCCAAAACATCAGGATCATAGCTTAAACGTCTCAGACTCATTGCTGGGGCAGAAAGGTATTTAATACCATGATAATCAGGTTAGCCCCTTTAAACAGAATCCTCAGCACACTTACTACTGGAATGTGAGATTTCTGTTTACTGCTCATGAACCCCACTGTGGACAGCAACAAAACTCTCACCTGGAGGTGGTGTGAGATGAACTGAGGTGAGCTCACATTCAGGAATCAGTGTTCGAGGTACAGGAGTACTCGTATCCCTTACCTATAAAGATGGGCAACAACTATAAACATGACTTTTATGACATTGACCCCTCCACAAAGCAGAGGTACTGCCTGTGTTACGGCAAAATCGACACATAGAAGTATAAGTCCTGCAATTTTAAGTACACCATCCAGACTTCAGGATGCAAGGCCAGTAGCTCCTGGGAAAACACTATTATTTTAAACATCTCCTTCCTAAAAAAGGCATCAAGATCTTGAGTTCCAAAGTCAAGCTTCATAATATTGGCATCCATAACCCAACCTTCTTGTGACCAACATGCATTGGGATCAGCAACCCAAACCACTTTCTCCACCAAGTGCACCAGTTCAATCGTGCCCTTTGCAAGCAGAGTCTGTTCTTTTCTAGGAGGAATATCAGCATGATCCGCCAATGTTTGGGTAAAACCTGGGGAGGCTGCTTTCCAAAACTGGTGCCCATAGCCCAGGCAACACCGTCTGTAGGGTCCAGTCATGACCTCAAAATACACTTTACAGCATCCTGGCCATTCAGCACAGTCGGGAAATCCTCAGCAGGGTGACAAAAACCTCACTCACCATGTTCCACAGGATATGGGTGGGTAGTTGGCGACCCAAGAGACATACAGCATTTAACGATCGTCACCCCAAACTAGATGCAAAGAAGAATCTCTTTACCATAGTGTCAATTTTCTTGAACTACCTGTCCAGTGGCACCTTGAAAAATAACTTAATCTGTAGAGAGTTGAATCATAAGCCTCTCGAAAGTCAGGTGCTGTGTCAAAAAGATTGAATCACCTGGTGGAGGTCTGTGTCATAGAGTAATAGGGCAACTCACTGGTGGGGCTGAGTAAACTCTGGATCTGGATGCCATGAGGGACTCAGTCAAAGCTTTGGTAAATGGCCAGGAGGGTGTCGAAGTCAAAGGCCCAAGGTGCAAGACCCAAGTTAGGAGGTTAGCCTTAGTTTCCACAGTGCACAACTGTAAATTCAAACACCTTTGCAGCTCCGAGTACCACCACCACGAAAGAGTTTTCAGTTGGGACCCCTAACTGCAAATTCAGTATCGTTGCCAAGTGTCTAAACCACTGGCATTCTGCAGGTCAAGATATATGCTGGCATCACTATATTAGGGGGGAGCAAACTGTTCACCTCCTCCTCCTCCTCGTTATGAGGAACATGCTTGAAGAACATTGGAGTCTGAGCCAAAGAGGGCCTCCATCTTTAAGAAACACCTTTGAGGCAAGGGTACAGGAGGAGAGTAATCGTTCAAATGAGGCTGTGCCAGGTGATCATGTAGCATGAGACTGTCAGGGCGGAATTCAGAGCCAGTATCCCTGATACTGAACCAGAAACTATTGGCAGAGACTGTGGCAAGGGGGATGAGGCACAGCACCAGAGATGGAACGCACTGAAGCAGACTGGGGTCAGTCAGTCCAGGACGGGATCAGCTGATGGAAGACCAACTGGAGGCCCTTTAGGATCTATGGGGCCAGATGCATTTGGAATTATCTTGAAAGGTTGCAGCGTGACCTCCTTGAAGGCTATAATCTTCTACAGAGTTAACAATTGCCCAGGCAACTCTGAACACATCAGCTCTATAACTAAAATTGGTAAGGGGTTGGCCCCTTCAAAAGCCTACTGTGAGACGTCTTGGTGGAGTAAGAGTGCCAAAGAGGTGAAGAGCCTTGGTTGGACTTTTAATATTTTCTTTTCGGCTTGTTTTTGGACTAAGATGTCCCTAACAATTAATGACAAACTTGGAGCCTCTTGTCTTGTGTCTGACTTCATACTCCTTGAAGGCCTTCGGATGCATCAGGGGACATTTGTAACAAGACTTCGAGTTTTGCTGGGTTCAGAGACATCAAAGGCAGACATTGTGTGTGTCTGTAGTCAACATTTGCTTCTGGTACAGCTTACATCCGGTTGTTTTTGAGGCAGACATCCCTGTACATGGATTACAGAAGTTTGAATGAAAAAACTTTGGTTAAAAAGAAACTTAACATAGCAGGAGCGGAACCTTTGATCCACTTAGAAGCGTTTGGAAAACAACTGATGGCAGCGTGCAGCTCGGTGTCATGTATATGCAGCTCCATATCATCATATTCAGAGCAGGACATAGTTGTGACTGAGAAAAAAGGTTCCAACTGCCGGCACATAGGTGAAAATGTAGTTAGTTTTCAGAATTAAGTCAAGTGCTTGGGGATATTCACAGGCTGAGGAATCTGTGGCAAGAAGTATCCATCAGACCCTGAGGAAGAACACCAGTTGCTCCATGACCTATCATGGCTGTGGACTGACAGGGCAGTAGTCAGCTCTGGCACACATTGAGAAAGAACTCATTATCCTTGTTCAGGGTCAATGAGTTTTCTTGTTATACCTAGATTGGTCTGCAGAATATTATACCACCAACTGTACTATTCTGCTGGTGAGACTGAAAGAATGGTTTAGGATTTCTGGAAATGCTTAAACTGGATTGTTTTTCCATAGTAACCAAATTCAGCGGATGCTTTGACCCTCAGAATCTTCCCCCTTGTGTAAAACACTGAGGTAATCTATCAAGGCTCTTCACCTTCCAAACTACTGTTCAATTGTAATGTCTGTTTATTGATACAACTGCTAGAGTAGTGTAAGATACATTTCTATGTGCATGCAAATAATCAAATCTACAACCACCCTGAAAAATCACTTCTTCAATATAATCAGACCACATCCAAGAGTGGATGAAAGAAAGCATGCTGCCCTTTAACAAAACTACACTTGTGGGAGGACACCAGCCCACATCGCTCAATTTTAAATGGCTTATGCTCCATGCTACCAACAACACTGAAAACCAAAACCATGGGACTGATGTTTTAGGATAACCTCTACATTTCCTAAATCAATTTGGTTGTCAGTGAGGAAATTAATTTACAACTCTCAGGGTCTCTCTCAATTATTGTTCTACTTGAAGAATCTCATAAGGCTAAGCTAACAAAATGGTTGTTTAGTCTACACCTACCTGATCTATACAGGCTGCCCAAAGGGGCCAGTGTATATTGTTCAAATAATGTACAACCAAGCCATCAAGTTTGACCATGTCAAGCCAGCACCGTGGTAAATTCAATCGCTTCCACTGAATTTGAGAATAAAATTCAAGACACTGTGCAGTATCTACAAGCCCTACTGGATCAAAGGCCTAACATGTCAGCACATTGGATTCCCACAATAAGCCTTTGCTCTGCCTCATAACACTTGATCCCACGAGGCATGTACAAAAGATGAAGCTGCCAATCGTTGAGGTTGTGGATCCTACAATCTTCAATGCCCTGAGCCTCCATGTGAAAACTGAACCAAACTATCTGCTATTTAAGAAACCAGATCTCAATTTGTAGCTTGTACGTTGGTGTCCAGTTCACCAGTACAATATGTTGCTCTTTTATGATTCTACAAAACATAAATCTTGTTAAACTCAATTCAATTACCTTACATTTTCTGATAAAAGGGTAAGTGTAGCATGTTGCACTTTTTCCAGTGAGAGGGAATCACCTTATTCAAATACCCCTCACAGAATAATTACCTCTACACACTCTTAAGAGTAATTTTACACAAAATCAAGATATGAGTGGCATAACATTGTCTGGAAATGCCTATCATGCCACAGATATGAATGGGATGCTAATATAGCAGTTTATCCAACTATGGGTCCCTCCCAGACTCCTAATAGAACGTTTTCAGAGTTCTTGTTGGGAGTGTTCCTGGGAGGTACTAAATGGAGAGGGTATAGCTTTTTTTTTTCACTAATGGGTGGGTGTGGGCTTTGTAAATAACTTATCTTTCCTAAGGAAGACTCCCACCATCTTGTAATGTGCAAGCC
This sequence comes from Triturus cristatus, assembly GCF_964204655.1. Taxonomy (NCBI): domain Eukaryota; kingdom Metazoa; phylum Chordata; class Amphibia; order Caudata; family Salamandridae; genus Triturus; species Triturus cristatus. The sequence continues at coordinate 301,392,986 of NC_140579.1, read as the reverse complement.
ATCATCTTCTGGGAAATTTCCTTTAGAAAAACAATCTCTAAGAACAGAAACAAGCTAGCATTCTTGGAAAAGTATGACTGGAAACTAGAGGGACGGTTACCATTGGTTGGGGATACCTACATATGAGAAATTAGCTGATGTCCTTTAAAAACGTATGACAAGACTACTTTTCTTTAACAACGGACTTGAAAATGAAAAAAGAAAAATGACATTTACTACGGTTTGCTCTGTGGAAAAATGTGAACAGTTGTTTCAGCATCTAGTTTCAATCTTTGCTCCAGGGCTAAGTCAAATAAAGTGAAACAAATAACTAGATAACGCAGAAACATTTAATTATTGGTCTATGAGGACAGCATGCTTTGCCTCATGGGAAGCCTGTGTGTATGGGTTGTAACAATCCTGTAACATGGGGATTTACTGAGAAGTAGAAGGCTTCCCAGTTAAGTGGCATTCTGTTGGAAATATTATCTGTGCTTGTTAAGAAGAGATCCCTGTGCTGTTTTCAACTGAACTGTGGTCACAGAACAGTCTAGAATAAACCGGTTTCAAGCTTAAGGAATCCTGCAAGAAGAGAACAAGTGGATAGAAGGTCCGGTTCGGTTTTCAATAACGGACCTTTGACCTGAAGATGTTGGATTCAGTTTGTCTTGTGTATAGTTTGGCATTCCAGATCTCAAGAGTTAAAAAATGTTCATGTCACAGCATATCCGAGTTTACAAAACCATCGCAAATACAGCCTCTAAACCTTTTCTAGTACAACTTTATTTGCCCTGTAATATTTCTAAGTGTGAAAATACCAACTTTGACCAGATTGTAAACACTCATAGTCCAGCCTACCATGTTAAGTAGGTTCTGAGCTGACAAGCCCCCCAAAAAATCTCTCATTTTTATGGCTGGCGTTATACATGCTATAATACTTATGTACAGGGGCTTTTACTCACCGCTCTTTATATATTAGTCTTTTGCAGAATAATCCACATTTTATTTCCGCCCACCACAGTACACAACATGGGGCAATGTGTCTGCCTACTTCACCCATTGTTTCCCTTCCGAGGGAGTGACCGAGCAGAATATCATCACCCACACAGAATATAGTTCCCTTTGGTGATCGGACTTGTGGTCCAATTTCTCTTTAAAAACATATCAAAACATTAACCTTTTTTTTGAATTTGCAAGAGACTGACAGTTCCCAAAACACTGCTACTGGGCCCTTGCTTGCTCTGTTTGTGCCTTATCCCGTATGGGCACTGCAAACGGTGCCCATCTCTGAATGAGCATTAAAACCATTCAAAGACGGTCGTCGATGCATTGGCATGGATGCCCATCTGTGAATGTTTTTTTAAAATGTTGGTTAAAGAAATAAATAAAAGATAAAGAAATAAATAAAAGATGTAGACCTAGATTTGAGCATGCACAGGTTTCAGGAGCCATATTTCAACAGTATTGTAAAGCGTAATTACAAAAAACATTTCAAGATGGTTACCCAAGTATGTGCAAGCCTGCAATCTGAGTGTTTATTTTAATAGTTAAAAAAAGAAAGCAATCATTAGCAAAGCCTTAAGGTCTGTTGCCAATGCAATATCCTTTGGGTTTGCCAATGCTTTTTTTAATTTTCCCAAACACTATCAACGCACATATTACTATGGAGTTCAAGGCTTTTCTGCTTTCAGTATAACATTTGAACCGTTTCTGCGTTTTCTTTCATTTTTGTGACTTTTATCATGGCTTATTTACCATTTTGATTAAACTAGTTTTTCAACTTTAATTTCCCTATTTAGTAACCAAATTGCAGTTTGTTTGTTTTGTTACACATAATACCATTCGCTATTGCTAGAAAGTGCTTTCCACTCGAGTCCTGCCATGAAAGAGGAGCCAAGGTTACCCTAAATGGCACCAGTTTGCCTTTCTAGTTTCTGTTGTTTAGGCAGCGTGGGAGGTTAGTAAACCCTCATGTCAAGCTTGCTACTTCTGTCGTACATAAATTACCCGTTAGAGTCCTTACATTAGCACTAAGGCAACCAATGCAACGTGTGCTTATCCAGCTAGGGAGGTACTTGGAAGCTGCTAGGACTGTATAATATGTATATCTATATATTACCCAGTGGCCGTTGTGACTGGGTAGTTATAGTTAGGACCACGTTTCATTAAGAAAAGCATTTTTTGGTTTCCTTATAACTTTCACAAAAAAAAGTCTCATCCCCCTAAATGTCTTCTTGAAACGTTTTGGGATGATTGATTGAGCGGGAGCCAATAAACAGGGGCGGAGGTCCAAAAACGTTTTCCCCCATTCATATTTCCATTGAAAATTTAGACACAGCTATAGCCCAAACGGCTGATCGTATTTACACCAAATATGACAGAAAGGTAGACCGTGGTCCAGACAGCGTGCTTTTTGTAATTGGGTGTAAATCAGTTGGAAATGTTTGAGAAATTAAGGCTCACAATTTATAGATATTTCATGCTGCGGATGATCCGCGGATAAGACAGATCTCAAGATGAGATCTGATAGGCTGCTACGACACTAACAACAATGTGGCTGCAGCCATCTTAGGACTCTGGACTGAGACCCGAGTCATAGAAAAAACATTAAAAAGATATAAGGGGACAGTGTAACCCTACCCTAACCTCTTATATCTTTTTTTAATGTTTTTTAAACATCACATGCACACCCTCGAAAGGCCTCAGGGACCCCATCCCTTGGGTGTGGGCAGAGGAAAAAAATTTGTGCATCTCATAATGCTAAACACAAAGTAAGAGAGAGAGGAAAGAACAACCTGGTCACGTCCTCCCTAAGTAATACTAAACACATTAAGACAACCAGATCCAATTTGGAATGTGGTGGTTGCTGTGAGCAGGATCAAAGAAGTTTTGGTGTAGACTCCTCACCAACGACTTATCGTGGGACGCTTCACAATAGGCACACATCCACACCACAGTAGGTGACTATCACCGTGGTGAACTCAAGCGTGATTGGGAGTTCTTAGATAAATCACAACCAGATATGTAGCAGGGATCCAGAAAACATAAAATGTCTTGGGGTATACCCAAGGAATTTTCCTTCCTATTCATTGAGTTCCCTAGACACAGTTAAAAACAGAAACATCTAGGCTGTAAGATGAGTGATAATGGCTTATCCACCTTTATAAAAGTGCCAACAGGTTTCAGACTACTTTTAAAGCCCGTTCGGGTCTGAGGCCTTCGTCAGGGCTGTCAGCATCCCTGCCTAGCTACTCATTTGTACCATGCAGAAAATTGAGGCCTGAGGCTCTCCCCTAATCGAAGTCCCTTTTTGGAAAGAACCCTGTGGTAAAATCATTGTAGAAGCAAAAGTATAGAGAAAATTGGACCACATTAAAAACATATGTTATTTTAATTATTAACTAACTCTCCATGAGTGAAGACTACATGATTTGATATACCTGGTGAAGTGTCAGTGATATTATATCACTTTGTTCTCAAACTCTGTGGGAAGATTGGGTTATGTACGTGAAAAACATAGTGCAATACTGCAAAACTACTGCAAATTCACACAACACGTGTAGGCATGCAATAGTGTCAATTATATTGAACGCAGCTTGCCCATTCATACCACTTACTCTTACTTCGGGGTGGTTCAAGCTTTATGCAGGCAGATCAGGGAGGCATTTCTGTCTAGTCACACACTGTTGTGTAGTTCCTATAAATCTATATAGGATCTGCGCGTCTAGACAACCAATTGTGGGATCGGTGTCCAGACTGATTCCAGGCACCCCCACCGGATATGTTCGCATGTATACCAGCTAGCACACAGTGCCACTATGAACCTCTCTTACCAAGACGCAAATAATTTCTGGCAACTATCGAACATGATAACCCTGACCCCTCAGGGATGTGGAAACAGTACAGTACTTTTCACTCAGTCACTCGTGCTCACTTTGTCTCAGAGGGATACACAGGATAAACAATGGGGAAATTTTCAATAAGCATATATTGAACCAGCGTCATTCTAGTGTAAAATACTTGTGCTGAAACAGCCATAAGATAGAAACAGATTGTTACTGTTATGAACACCAACAGAGTAAATAGGTGGTAGAATTCTACCATAGTGCTAAAACAATTAATATATGCAGGCACATAAATATATGTCAGTAATAATGCGTACTTCTACGATGCTAACCCTAACTAGATGTACTTAGCTTGTGTGTAGGTGTATAGCCAAGAATCCCACAAGGATAAAGCCAATCCCATTACCTGAAGTGAGAAAATAAAGGACCCTATCTTGGTCTCGAGTCGGGCACCCTGCGAGGGATGTCAGGCCAATGCGTCCTGGAGTATCTGCTTGCAGGGACCTCAGCGTCTCCTGTTAGAATGTCAGCATGGCAGTCTTTCTCCTCTGCCTGTCCCAGCAAAGATATGGTGCTTATATATCCAAAAGGTACCCTCAGGGGTTCTACCTTGCTGTGTCATGTCGGCGGAGGAGGACGATAGGGATGACCCTTATACATAGTTATTATGCAGAAGATGGTAGTTCAGCTGTGATTCTGAGAATCCTCATGTGTAATAAATTAGTCTAGTTTTCGGAGAAAACCACCTGATATTAATGCAGCAGGTAAAAGGTCAGCACAAAACCCGTAATGTAGTACAATGGAAGGGTAAATGTAGGTGAAAGGTCAGGTGACTACCCAGGCCTATATTGGGGTACATTGCGAATCATAACACTTACATAAAATGAGAAATAAAGACATTCAAGGGAATTGATTTCCACTTTGTAAGACAAAGATTTTCATTAAAGACTATGGTATCTTCTACACTATAGAAAAAAACTAAAAGGGCAAGATAGCGGCTGTGTTGTGTGCCGCGCTAGCTGGCTCTCTGGTTATTTTGGGAGACATGGAGAAAAGCGGAAAAGAAATCCTGGATGCCCTTTAGTGCAAAATGTTCCAACTCTTCTATTTTTTTTAAAAAGAAACCAGCCTACGGTACCTGAGCATCAGATTGCCAGCAGTTCCCTCATGGGCGGGAGAGGCTGTTGTGCAGCTGGCACAAGTGATTGGCGGCTTACTCGGTTCTGTTGCTCAGAGTTTGAGGGGCTTGAAGATGCCACTGAAAGGGAGCAAGCCAACGAAGGAGAGGGCTGAGTCTGCGGCGTCCGCCTCTGCACGCATGGCGGTTCATAATAAGAAGCCAGCAAAGGTAGACAGACACAGATAGCAGATAGTCAGAGAGGAATGATGTGCAAAGATAGAGAGATTGCAAAGATACATTCATTCATAGAAGGATGTACTTTCACAGACAGATAGAATGATACAGACCTGCAAAGACAGATACACTTGCTTAGATAGACACACTTGAAAAGATAAACAAGCAGATATACTTGCAAAGATAAATAGATAGATAGATAGATAGATAGATAGATAGATAGATAGATAGATAGATAGATAGATAGATAGATAGATAGATAGATAGATAGATAGATAGATAGATAGATAGATAGATAGATAGATAGATAGATAGATAGATAGATAGATAGATAGATAGATAGATAGATAGATAGATAGATAGATAGATAGATGGATGCACACAGAGATAGAGGGATAAACAGGTAGAGAGACAGTAGATAGATTTATAGATAGATGTATAGGTATATAAGCAGGTAGATAAATAGACAGATAGACACATACACACAGAAATAGGTAGACAGACAGACAGCATTGCAGAGATAGACAGATAGCACAGATTCAATTAGTAATGGAATATTTAAATATCTATATAAGCATCTGCTCCTCCGGTTGCTTAGGTTCACCCACCAAATCCAGAACAGAGGGCGCGTCAGCAGAACGGACCTCCCAAGCACGGTCCGATAATATCAACGAACACTTCCCTTCACAACAGGAATGCCGACGCTGTGTCTTTGTGCAAATGTTCTTTATTTGTCAGCTGGAAACATTAAACGCGTTTTGCCTGCCCTGCAGGCTTGCTCACTAACAGTTTACACGTGAAAACTACCAAACAATGAAAAGTGCAAACAGACTTGTAGTTCAATAGCGCCATGTCAGTGCAAGTAGTTAAAAGCATAAATTACACACAATCACAATATAACAGCACATAAAAACAGTCCATCGCATTAAAATTATTCAAAATGCTTAAAATAATGACTGTTCTAAAATGTATTAAACTTAATCCACGGTTTAATAAAATTAATTCGAACCCTGGTCTGTTGATAGACATCAAATGTCACATCGTTCGTGTCCCGCCCCAGTGGGCTATTTGATCCTGCTCTTATCGTGGCTGTATTTACATGGCAATGCACTCATCCTACAGAACCAAGACTCTTTAGATCCAGTCCAAGTGGGCGTAATTAACGCTGTTATGTGACTGTGATCAAACTTGCCAAGATCGCATTTACTACAGTGAACTGGTCTGCTTAAAGTGCTCGTGCTAAATCCAAAATGTCAAAATAAAATTAAATTAAAAAGAATTTTTGTTAAAAATGGAATAGGGAGTACAGCAATATTATGTTATAATTATAAATGTGTATGGAAATCCTCCTCAACATTGAGGCCCTCAGGGATCTTGGTGTTGAGCCGAATATTATAATTCGATTCAAGTCCTCTCAGTTTCCTGACTCGATCACCTCCCCTTTCGCTCATTGGGACTGCATCAATTACAAAATACTCAAGTTCCTTTGTGTTTTTGCCATGATGCTGACCAAAGTGTCTTGCCACGGGGTATGTTTTGTCCCCATTCTTAATAGCTCTTAGGTGCTGGAGGATTCGCTTATGCACAGGAAGGATTGTGCTGCTGTTAGACCTGGCACATTGGCGTGAGTCTCCCTTCCATTTTTCGATGTTGCCTCATATGTTTTTGCTGCTGTTAGTTGCTCAGGGCACTGTGCCACTGCTGTCCAGTGCCACAGTGCAAGTGTTCTCTATTGTAAATTGATGTATAATTTGTGATTCCATGATTGGTTGGTTTGGGTTACCTGTCAGACCCTAGTACAGTGCACCAGGAGTGCCCAGGGCTGGTAATCCAAATACTGCTGGTGGGCTTGCAGCACTGGTTGTGCCACCCACAGAAGCAGCCATTGCAGAGCCTGCGTGCAGTCTGGTACTGTCATGCTGACTGGGCAAGTGCACCCACTTGCCAGTCCCTAAACCTTCCCTTTTCTTCATATCAGACACTCCTATGGTAGGCCCAAGGGCAGGGTGCATTGTAAGGATAAGGTAGGACATGCCCTGGTGTGTGTGGCATGTTCTAATATTGAATTGCAGCCATGTTTCGTTTTTCACTATTGCAAGGCTACCTGTTCTCCATAGGCCAGAATGGGCAGTTTGGTTATTACATCTTATAATCCTAACTGATTCAGAGAACATGGTAGAAATTCGAATTTAGTATGCCTGAACTCAGGATGATAAAATACATCTTTTAGTGAAGTTGGTTTTAACATTCTGTGTTTGAAAATGCCACTTTTAGAAAGTAGGCATTTTCTTGTCTAACTATTCAAACCTGCCTCTGCTAGGCTGTGTATATTCCTTTGTCTGGAGTTTGAGTGACAGGGCTGGGGAATTCCAGGAGACAGGGTGAGGTGCCCCAGTGGTGAATAGAGAGATCTGCATCTAGATGGGTGGGAGGAGTTGCACCTGGGACCTGAATAGGGCTGTGCCTGCCTTCCACAATGCTGGCTCCACCCCCTGAGGCGCGGTTGATGTCTCTGCCCTGCACAGTGAAGAGAAGGAATCCTGTCAACAAAGTGCTCCAGGGCTGTACTTGTCTTCCACAATGCTGGCTCCACCTCCTGTGGGGTGTCTAATGTTTCTGCCCTGCACTGTGAATGGGATGGAGAAGTCTGGTAAACAGAGTGCTCAGGAACTGGTTTGGATTGGGCAAATGCCCCTCTGCCTTCAGAGGACAAAGGATTTCTGGGTATAAATATTGGGACCCTGATCCCAAGAATTTAGATCACTTTGGAAAAACAAGAAGAACCTCTGCTCAGGGAGGAACAAGAAGAAGCTGAGGAGGAAACTATCCCTGAGACTGGGGGATTGGCCTGCAGTGGTTGCCTTACTGCCAAAGAGAGGAGAAAGGAACTTTGTGTGTACTTTTGCTCAACTTGTGAAGGATCTCCAAGGGCTTGGAAAAGAGCTTGTCTCCTGCTGAAGTCTCAGGAACAGACTTCACCCCCCAGCTCCCCAGAGTTCTTTGGAAGTGCCTGCTGCTGTTGTTGGGCCTTCTGAGGGACTGCGTGTCGCAAGGAGCTGGAAGCGCAACTCAAGAAGGAGAAGCGTGCCGCCGTCGGAGCTGTTGTCGTCGCATCTCATAAAGTGTGTCGCCTATGCAGCATCGCATCGAGTGGAAGCGTCTCGCATCATCTAGGAAGGGTCTCGCAAACGCCGAAGAAGCGTGTTGCCATCGCAGCCATCGTAGCTGACGCACTACAATATCGCATCGAGCGGAAGCGTCTCGCAAACGTCGGAGAAGTGTGCCGCATCTGGAAGATCTTCACGTCTTTATTTCTTTGCACCAAAAACTTAATTGCATCAACATCGTTGCAACACTTTCGTTGCCCTGCGTGTCGCATCTAAAAGGTAAAAGGTGCATTTAAGAACTTAAGAGACCTAAGCAAAATTCTACTATCTAAAGTAACAGTATTGTGTGTTTTTATTGTTTAATGGTCTTGTGGTAAATCTATATAAAGAATACTTATTTTTGATATAAAGCCTGTGTGGTGTCCATTGTAGTGTTGTTACTTGGTTACTGTATGTGTTCACAAATGCTTTACACACTGTCTCTGAGATAAGCCTGTCTGCTCGTGCCAAGCTACCAAGGGTGTGAGGAGGGGTTATTTTGGGAGTGTACCCCCTTACCCTGACTGGAGGAGGAGGTCCCTATTTGTCACAAGTGCATACCTGTGCCAACTAGAGACCCCCAAGTCTAACATTGGTGGTCAGCGGTGAGGATTCTGGACTTGCATTTGTGACTCATGTACAGTGATTGGTGAACACTACTTAGTGAGTGCAGACCTTAACGCAACCAATACTTGTTGGTAGATTTCTTTTTGGAACTTTCTATTTTTGAGTACTGCCAAGTTTAACCACCATGGAGAAAGCAGCATCCATAGTCTCGGTTGATAATGAATGGGAATGGGAAGAAGAGAAACTGGACAGCTACCCAGTTAAACAGCTAAAGTTCTTCTGCAAGAAATTCAATGTTTCTACTACTGGATGTAAAAACAAGGCAGAGTTCTACAAGGCGCTGAGGGCCTGGGTAGAAGCAAGGAATGCCACTGATGATGATAATGCAGAGGAGCAGCTGGATGGGCCAGTGGGTCCAAGAGGAAGGAGAACCCCTTCCCCTGCCGGTAGCAGTGTTTCTGGTAAAAGTCTATCTCCGGAGGAGTTGGCAGATAGAAAAGAGTGTAGGATGCACGAATTGGAGCTGACCAAGCTCAAGTTAAGTGGGCAGTTAGAATTTGAAATGCAAAGTAGAAAGTTAGCCCTAGAAGAAAATAAGCTACAGTTTGACCATGAACAGATTTTGAGGGAGTTGGAGTTGAAAGCCCAGAACTTAGTGAGTACTCCCTCTGGTGGCAGCACACCGTCAATGCCTGTGGAATCTAGAGTATATATCCCTAAAGATATAGTGAAGGAATTTTTCAAAAATGATGAAATTGGGCAGTGGTTCAAGGCCTATGAGGTAGCCATGTCTTCCCACCGGGTCCCTGAGAAGGATTGGGGAGCGGGGTTGTGGGGACGGTTCCTTAGTGAGGGGCGGGACACACTGCTAGACTTGCCTTTGATGTCTATAATTCCTATCCCCACATGAAAGATGCATTGATGTCTAGATATGGTTTGACCCCTGAGATGTACAGACAGAGGTTCAGGGGTTGCACAAAGATAGCAAACAGTACCTATGTTGAATATGTCACGTTTTTCTGCAGAGCATTGGATGGTTGGGTGAAGGGTAGCAAAGTAAATGAATTTCAGGGACTGCTTGATTTGATTGCATGAGAGCACTTGTCAAGTAACTGTTTTCCTGAGCTACGCCAGCACCTGATTGATAGTAGGCTGACTAATCCTAGGTAGCTTGCTGAGGAGGCGGACTGCTGGGTCAGTACCAGGGTCCACATGGGTCACGTGGGAGACTCAGCCAAGAGTGGGCAGGGTCCACAGCAGAAGAGTGGGGGGGACAAGGGTAAACAGAGGGAGTTCCATAAGAGGCCCCAAAGTAATCCCCAAGGGAACCAAGGGAAAGGTTCTCAGCCTCCCCCCCAGAAACCGTCAGCGGCCCGACAGGTCCACCTGTTCAAAGAGGGCCCTCGAGATGCTACAAATGGGGAGAACTGGGTCATTTTGCCAATTATACCAAGTTTCGCCTGTTTAGAAAATCAGCAGCCACTGGTGCAGCCCCCCGGCAGATGGCTAGTGTAGCCCTGGATGAGGAGATGGGTGCCCAAGGTGGGTGGGGTCCTGCAGAGATGTCCCTTGTCTCATTAGGAGACTGTGAGGTGGTCCCTAGGACCCAGCTGCCTGATAACACTAAAAAATACAGTCAGTGGGTGACCATCAACGGCTATAGAGTGGAGGCTCTGAGAGACACAGGGGCCAGTGTGATGGCTGTCAAGTGTCACCTGGTGTCTCAAGAGCAGGTTGTCCCTGGAGCATTCTACCCAGTTGTTGCCGCTGACAACACAGAGAGTCACTGCAAGGTGGCTCAGGTTCCCTTTGAGTGGGGGGGGGGTCTCTGGTACTCTTCAGGTAGCTGTGAGGCCCGCCTTGCCTGTTGACTGTTTGTTAGGGAATGACTTGGAGAGCTCACCTTGGGTGAAGGTGGAGCGGAATGCACATTTAGAAATGTTGGGTATGCCTGACTGGGCGTGTGTGACCACCCGGTCAATGGCAGCGAGTAAAGGTGCTCAAGAGGACCTGGAGCCTGAGAGGGAGGCCCAGGTACCTGCCGTCAAGAGTAGAGGCAGGGGGCGCCGGAAACCGGCCCCCGAAGTTCCCACGGTCCAGGAGGGAGCAGACCCTGAGGGGGATGCCCTGGAGCCTACAGGGGAACAGGTAGCCGAACTGGGGGACCTGCCTGAGCTGACCCATTGGCAGCAAGGAGGACCCTCCAGGGAGGAATTCTGCAAGGAGCAGAAAGAATGCCCTTCTCTTGTGGGTCTGCAGCAACAGGCTGCAGGCCAGGCAGGAGGTGATCAGTCTGGATCACATTGCATCTACTGGGAGAATGATCTCCTGTATACAGAGCCTAAGTTTGCTGAGCCTGGGTCAGCCCGTGTGTTGGTGGTACCCCAGCGCTTCAGAGCCTTCCTACTGGGGCTGGCTCATGATGTTCCATTGGCAGGACATTTGGGGCAGGACAATACCTTTGAAAGGCTTCTCACCCATTTTTATTGGCCCCAAATGCGCAGGAGTTCAGACACTTACTGCAGGACGTGTCAGACTTGCCAGGCAAGTGGTAAGAGTGGGAGGAAGCACAAGGCTCCTCTCCAGCCATTCCCTGTAGTCAGCACCCCCTTTGAACGGGAGGGTATTGACATTGTGGGGCCACTGTACCCCAAGACAGCCATGGGCAACAGGTTCATCCTGGTATTGGTGGACCATGCCACCCGGTAGCCATACCTCTGAGGACAGTGACGGCCCCCGTGGTGGGACGAGCACTGATGGTAATTTTCTCCAGAGTGGGATTCCCTTGCGAGGTAGTTTCTGACCGGGGCACCAACTGCATATCCAAGTATATGAAGTTCTTGTGGCAGGAGTGTGGTGTAACCTATAAGTTCACCAATCCTTACCACCCCCAAGGAAACGGGTTGGTTGAGAGATTCAACCGAACTCTCAAAGGCATGATAATGGGTCTTGAGGAACCTATGAGGCGTAAGTGGGACGTCCTCTTACCATGCCTACTCTTTGCTTACCGTGAGGTGCCACAGAAATCTCTAGGTTTCAGTCCCTTTGAGCTTCTCTATGGACACCCCGTAAGAGGACCTCTAAGTCTGGTCAAAGAAGGCTGGGAGCAATCTCCCAGGAAACCTCCCCAGGATGTATATAGCTACATGCTGGCCTTTAGGAACCAGACTAGGCGTTTCAGACAACTCGCTGAGGCAAATCTGGAAGCCAGCCAGGAGGAGATGAAGCGGTGGTACGACCAGAATGCCACTCTGGTTGAGCTTCAGCCTGGACAGAAGGTGTGGGTCATGGCCCTAGTGGAGCCTTGTGTACTCCAGGATAAGTGGACTGGCCCCTTTGAGGTTGTGGAGCGCAAGAGTCCGGTTACCTACTTGGTGGACTTGCGGTCTCCCAGGAACCCCTTGAGGGTCCTGCATGTCAACCGCTTGAAGCCCCACTTGGGAGAGGTCCCAAGTGGGCATGCTCTTGGCAACAGATGCTGGGATGGAGGAGTAGACCAAGCCTCTTCCTGACCTCCTGTCAGCCCGAGAGCAAGATGGGTCAGTGGATGGTGTAAACCTCTCTTCCACCCTGACCCCTGAGCAACAGAATGACTGTCACCAGTTGCTGGGACTGTTTTCTGATCTGTTCTCCCTGGTTCCTGGTGTCACTGATTGGTGTGTCCATGAGGTGGACACTGAGGACAGTACACCTGTGAGGCACAAGGCCTACAGAGTGACTGACAGGGTAAGGGCTTGCATCAAGGAGGAGGTCTCCAAGATGCTTGCGCTAGGGGTAATTGAGTCCTCTAGCAGTCCTTGGGCCAGCCCAGTGGTCTTGGTCCCAAAGGCTGCAGCGCTGGGTGCCACACCCGAACTCCGGTTCTGTGTGGACTACCGAGGGCTCAATGCAGTCACCAGGACTGATGCACACCCCATCCCCAGAGCTGATGAGCTCATAGATAGGCTAGGGGCTGCACGGTACCTCAGCACATTTGACTTAACATCTGGGTACTGGCAGATCGCCTTGACCGATGGGGCAAAGGAGAGGTCAGCATTCTCCACACCAGATGGGCACTACCAGTTCCGGGTGATGCCCTTTTGGATGAAGAATGCCCCTGCCACCTTTCAGAGGTTGGTCAATCAGGTGTTGGCTGGACTGGGCTCGTTCAGTGCCGCCTGCCTGGATGACATCGCAGTGTTCAGCGCCAGTTGGGAAGAATATTTGCGCCACCTCTGGGAAGTGTTGATGGCGCTGCGGAGGGCAGGCCTCACGATCAAGGCGAGTAAGTGCCAGATCAGGCAGGGTTCCGTGGTGTACTTGGGACACCAGGTAGGGAGCGGCCAGGTGGCGTCACTACAGCCCAAGATAGAAACCATCCTGGCTTGGGAGCCGCCCAAAACCCAGACAGAGGTGAGAGCCTTCTTAGGACTCATGGGTTACTACAGGAGGTTTGTCAAGGGATATGGAATCATTGTTGCACCCTTGACAGCGCTGACTTCAAGTAAGCAGCCAAGGAAAGTGATTTGGACTGACACTTATCAGGAAGCTTTTGAGGCCTGTGCTCTTGGCACCCAACTTCTCCAAGGAGTTCATAGTGCAAACAGACGCTTCAGAGCATGGTGTGGGGGCTGTTCTATCACAGATGAATGAGGCAGGCCTAGATCAACCTGTAGCCTTCATCAGTAGGAGGTTACTTCCACGGGAACAGAGGTGGAGTGCTATTGAGCGTGAGGCTTTTGCTGTGGTCTGGGCACTGAAGAAGCTGAGACCCTACCTGTTTGGGTATCACTTCCGGGTTCAGACAGACCACAGGCCCCTCAGATGGTTGATGCAGATGAGGGGTGAGAATCCAAAGCTGTTAAGGTGGTCCAGTTCCCTACAGGGGATGGATTTCACGGTGGAACATCGACCCGGTACGGAACACGCCAATGCTGATGGTCTGTCCAGATTTTTCCGCCTTAGTGATGAGAACTCCCAGGAGGTAGGGTAGTTCTCCCCACATTTCAGCTGGAGGGGACACGTGTTAGACCTGGCACATTGGCGTGAGTCTCCCTTCCATTTTTCGCTGTTGCCTCATATGTTTTTGCTGGTGTTTGTTGCTCAGGGCACTGTGCCACTGCTGTCCAGTGCCACAGTGCAAGTGCTCCCTATTGTAAATTGATGTATAATTTGTGATTCCATGATTGGATGGTTTGGGTTACCTGTCAGACCCTAGTACAGTGCACTAGGAGTGCCCAGGGCTGGTTATCCAAATACTGCTGGTGGGCTTGCAGCGCTGGTTATGCCACCCACAGAAGCAACCTGTAAACATTTGTCTAAGGTCTGCCATTGCAGAGCCTGCGTGCAGTCTGGTACTGTCATGCTGACTGGGCAAGTGCACCCACTTGCCAGTCCCTAAACCTTCCCTTTTATTCATATCAGACACCCCTATGGTAGGCCCAAGGGCAGGGTGCATTGTAAGGATAAGGTAGGACATGCCCTGGTGTGTGTGGCATGTTCTAATAGTGAATTACAGCCATTTTTCGTTTTTCACTATTGCAAGGCTATCTGTTCTCCATAGGCCAGAATGGGTTGTTTGGTTATTACATCTTATAATCCTAACTGACTCAGAGAACATGGTAGAAATTCTAATTTAGCCTGACCTGAACTCAGGATGATAAAACACCTCTTTTAGTGAAGTTGGCTTTAACATTCTGTGTTTGAAAATGCTACTTTTAGAAAGTAGGCATTTTCTTGTCTAAACATTCAAACCTGCCTCTGCTAGGCTGTGTGTATTCCTTTGTCTGGAGTTTGAGTGACAGGGCTGGGGAATTCCAGGAGACGGGGCGAGGTGCCCCAGTGGTGAATAGAGAGATCTGCATCTAGATGGGTGGGAGGAGTTGCACCTGGGAACTGAATAGGGCTGTGCCTGCCTTGCACAATGCTGGCTCCACCCCCTGGGGAGCGGCTGATGTCTCTGCCCTGCACAGTGAATGAAGAGAAGGAATCCTGTCAACAAACTGCTGCAGGGCTGTACTTGCCTTCCACAATGCTGGCTCCACCTCCTGTGGGGAGTCTAATGTTTCTGCCCTGCACTGTGAAAGGGAATGAGAAGTGTGGTAAACAGAGTGCACAGGAATTGGTTTGGACTGGGAAAAGGCCCCTCTGCCTTCAGAGGACAAAGGATTTCTGGGTATAAATATTGGGACCCTGATCCCAAGAATTTAGATCACTTTGGGAAAACAAGAAGAACCTCTGCTGAGGGAGGAACCAGAAGAAGCTGAGGAGGAAACTATCCCTGAAACTGGGGAATTGGCCTGCAGTGGTTGCCTTACTGCCAAAGAGAGGAGAAAGGAACTTTGAGTGTACTTTTGCTCAACTTGTGAAGGCTCTCCAAGGGCTTGGAAAAGAACTTGCCTCCTGCTGAAGTCTCAGGAACAACAAACTTCACCCCCCCAGCTCCCCAGAGTTCTTTGGAAGTGCCTGCTGCTGTTGTTGGGCCTTCTGAGGGACTGTGTGTCGCAAGGAGCTGGAAGCGCGACTCAAGAAGGAGATGCGTGCCGCCGCCGGAGCTGTTGTCGTCGCATCTTGTAAAGTGTGTCGCCGCTGCAGCATCGCATCGAGCGGAAGCGTCTCGCATCATCCAGGAAGGGACTCGCAAACGCCGAAGAAGCGTATCGCCATCACAGATATCGTAGCTGACGCACTGCAACATCGCATTGAGCGGAAGCATCTCACAAACGTCGGAGAAGCGTGCCGCATCTGGAAGATCTTCACGTCTTTATTTCTTTGCACCAAAAACTTCATCGCATCAACATCGTTGCAACACTTTCGTTACCCTGCGTGTCGCATCTAAAAGGTACATTGACTTAAAGTGTCGCATTTAAGAACTTAAGAGAACTAAGCAAAATTCTACTATCTAAAGTAACAGCCTGTGTGGTGTCCATTGTAGTGTTATCATTTGGTTACTGTATGTGTTCACAAATGCTTTACACACTGCCTCTGAGATAAGCCTGTCTGCTCGTGCCAAGCTACCAAGGGGGTGAGCAGGGGTTATTTTGGGAGTGTACGCCCTTACCCTGACTGGAGGAAGAGGTCCCTATTTGTCACAAGTGCATACCTGTGCCAACTAGAGATCCCCAAGTCTAACAGCTGCCCACATACCTCAGGCCACAAGGGCACCGAAGCACGTAGACAGAAAAATCGGTCCTGCAAGAATACTGTCCGTTGATCTTACTTTCATGTGAGGAAAAACCCCTTACACAAGTGGAGGTGTTTTTACTATGTATACAGGCCTTGCATTTTGAGCATTTGATGAATCCTTCTTTCCTACTGACTGGGCCAATTTTTGCTTATTGTTTTGCCCTGTGTTGTTGGCAGAATATTGCTAACTAATTTTTGCTTTAAAGACTTAGCTTTCCTGAAGGTAATCTGGGGTCTACGTTTGACAAATTTCTTGAGAATAGGGTCATTGTAAATGATATGCCAGTGCCTCTGCAAAATCTTTCTCAGATTATGTTGTTGGTTGTTAAAACTGGTAATTATTCTGCACTGGTTCTCACTCTCCTTAGCTTCCTTCTCTGTTTTCTTATCACGGCTAAAGAGAATTTCCTCTCTCGATTTCTTGCGAGCTTTCCAAATTGCTGTATTTACCAAGGCCTGAGGATAACCTCTAGCTGCAAAGCGTTCTTTCAAACACGTCAATTCTGCCTTTAAGTGTTGGTTGTTACTACAGTTCCTCATTGCCCTAAGGCATTCGCCATAGGGGATACTTCTCACTAGGTTGTTGGGATGAAAACTAGTAGCATGGAGCAAGGTATTCTCATCTGTTGCCTTTTGATACAGTTTAGTTTCAAGTTTGTCATTTTGAATATATACAGTCACATCTAAAAAAGTTACATTGGTATTGCTGATGTCACATGTACATTTTAAATTCAGATTGTTGTCTTGGAATCTGCTTACAAATTCTCGTGCACTTTCATGAGAACCCTTCCACACAACAAAGAGATCGTCGATGTATCGACACCAAAACATCACAATATCTTGGCATTCCTTGGGCAATTGCGATTGGACCACCTGCTCCTCCCACCAGCCCATATGCAAATTCGCATAGCTGGGGGCGAAGCAGGTGCCCATCGCAGTCCCGCACACCTGATGAAACAATTCTCCATTGAATAAAAAATAATTATTCTCAAGGCAAGTAGATATCATGGTTAACAGCATCTGGGTGTGGTGCCATAACTGCAGCGGCCTACCCCCTAGATAGTATTTGATAGCATTGAGCCCATCTGCATGTCTGATGCTAGTGTATAGGGTTGTAGCATCAATTGTCATCAGTAAAAAATCAGATTCCCATGGTATATCATATATCTTACATAAGAAATCACCCGTATCTTGAATAAAGGACGGGAGTTTTTTGACCAAGGGAGAAAGGAAGAAATCAAC
Source organism: Triturus cristatus (assembly GCF_964204655.1). Taxonomy (NCBI): domain Eukaryota; kingdom Metazoa; phylum Chordata; class Amphibia; order Caudata; family Salamandridae; genus Triturus; species Triturus cristatus. The sequence continues at coordinate 301,375,689 of NC_140579.1, read as the reverse complement.
ATATTTAGAGGTATTTTCAAAAGCACTGGCAATAGCCGAAATTATTGGACGACCCGGGGGTTCTCAATATTTTTGTGTACCTTTGGTATTAGATATAGTACAGGCGTCGTTGGATTGCTAATTTTCAAGAACAACATTTCATCATTACTGATTAAGCCTCGCCTATACCAGTCTAACAATGAATCATTGTACTTCTCATGACTAACAGTCATTGTCTCTTTTTTCACTCTTACATATTTCAATTTGTTGTTAAGCTGTTTGTATGCCTCTTTAAGGTATTGCTCTTTACCCCATAGCACCACATTGCCCCCTTTATCGGCATCACGAATAATGCATTTATCATTGCCTGTCAGTTTTTTAACCAAAGCATAATACTCCTTGACTCGCTGGGTGTATGATTTCTTCTTCATACTTATTGAATGGCAGAGATTTTTTACATCATTAACTACTAAGTCATTGTACACATCCACGGAATCTCTACTTGTTAGTGGCGTGAATTTGGAGTTCGGTCTAAAATTGGTGGGTGCATCTTGTTCTATATTCAAGCTTGATCATGTGCTATTACCAATGTCCGTTGCAAAGTACTAGGCACATTTTGAGATGCATGTGCACCTTGACTCATTTCATTGTCCAAATCTGCCATTTCCAACATTAGGTTCATATCGTCCACTGCTAAGTTAATGGGTCCATCTTCTATTGCTTCTCTTCTTAGTCCAGCCGGACGTTTGGGAGCAACTGCAAAAAACTTTTTTAATTTCAAGGTTCTGGTGAACTTAAAAATATAGACCCTAGTTTTCACGTAGTCTATGTCTGATTTTGGACAGTAGGACAAGCCTAATTCAAGAATGTTTCGTTCTTTGTCAGTTAACACAATATCCGTTAGATTAATGACTGTAGCAGCGTTACTAGATTCTACTTGCTGGATTTGGTCTTGTTTCTCTCGTTGCTGCCTAAACTGTTTTGACCCTTTACGCCGCTGCCTCCTCTGCCTCTTCCTCTTGGAGGCCTGGCGTTTGCTGGAGGGCGTGGGCGAAGGTTTAATCGTCTTTCCTCTCTTAAAAAATCAAACTCGTCGATGACTGATGGAATCAATGTTCCACTTCCAGTACTAGGCCCCTCCTCCAAGTCTGTGTCGAGTTCAGAACTTTGCAGACTACTCAATTCAGATTTCTGGTTTCATATCCTTCCACCAGCGACATTAGGTCTTTGTTTCCGCAGGCCGTCAAACTTTTTGGCAAAAGTATATATCTGTCCCCGGTCGTAATCGATCTTATCGCGCCTACATTTTTGCACCTTCCTCTCCTTTATTGTGATCTCCAATTTAACCAGGCGTTCCTTCATTTCAGCCTTGACCTTAGTAATTGTATCCTGGTCTGCTTCTTTGTCGAGCATGAGCATGATCTGATCGATTTCTTCAAGTATCCTTACACAGTCGATATCTGCGTACTTCACAAGGATTGTTAACATCCTACTGGAGGCGTCCTGATTGTTGTCTGCCCATTCCTTGAGCATGTTCGGATTGGGGTCTTCATATGTGGGTGCCACCAAAATCCTAAGACCTCTGGGTATTCTTTTGACTTCAAGATAGCGCAAAGATAGATAGTTAGATAGATAGATAGATAGATAGATAGATAGATAGATAGATAGATAGATAGATAGATAGATAGATAGATAGATAGATAGATAGATAGATAGATAGATAGATAGATAGATAGATAGATAGATAGATAGATAGATAGATAGATAGATAGATAGATAGATAGATAGATAGATAGATACACACAGAGATAGAGGGATAGACAGGTAGAGAGACAGTAGATAGATTTATAGATAGATGTATAGGTATAGAAGCAGGTAGATAAATAGACGGATAGACACATACACACAGAAATAGGTAGACAGACAGACAGCATTGCAGAGATAGACAGATAGCACAGATTCAACTAGTAATGGAATAGTTAAATATCTATATAAGCATGACATACACTGGGGCTGAAGGCAAACTTGAAAGACATACAGACTAAACTGATTTACAAGTATAGGTGTGATCGTCAATTAAAATACATTAGGAGTGCAGTGAGAAATGTTTCATTGTATGCATTCTTAAAACAGAATTAATTTATAAAGAATAGATTCAAATGAACGCAATTAGGTATACTCTAAAACAGCAGCAATGAGATCAAAAAGGAGCTCTAACAAGAATTTACATCATCATTAACAGGCACCAGATACTGATAAAGCTGGAATGTATCCTGGGCTGTGAAGAGCTCGTAGAAAGCATCCTGCTATCACATTAGGGCTTAAACACAAAGGCAACAGTAAAGTAATAATTAGGGCTTCCGGTTTTATGGTATTTATTTTTTGGGCATTTCTGTCTGTATTTATCCATATTTATTTTTTGCTAATTTTATCTGTATTTATCCATATTTATTTTGGGTTTTGTGAAAAAATGAATCTGAAATGAGTATATTTCTACATTTATTTGTCCGATAAATATGCACTCATGCCTGAACGACTGACAGGTTTCAGGGATATAAACACAACTTTGATATTAAGATATTAAAATGTGCATGTTTTCTTATATGAGCATATCGATTGCTGTTTAAGGCTCTTTACTAAAATTCCTTTATATTTTTAACCCCCTTACCTTTCGATCGATAGAGCTATTGGCCTGGTAGTCATGATTGACAGCATATAGAATCGTTAAAAAAACAACCCAATTTCCGTTTTTATCCACATTTTAAAATAAATACAGACAGGAAAATAAATGTTTTTCGGTCTGTATTTATCTGTAAAAATCAGTAAAACCGGAAAACAGGGAGCCCTAGTAATAATTAAGTACAAACACTGGGCCTGATGTGAACTACCTTGTGTGCTAGTGTGCTCCATGAGGAGCAAAATGCAGTCACTCAAAGTGAAGTTCACCAGCGCTGAAGTAGGCTGGCCAACTCCCCCTTTGCTGTATGCTGCAGTGGGTGTAATCAAAATGTGAATGACACATCAACAGACCAATGGATGAAGAAAGCTGGCTAAAAACCCCTTAAATAAGTATATTATACATATAATTTTGGTAAAATCTAAAGGTTTTGCCTGCGCCAGACCTAAAAAGCGGGCATACTGGTTTTATCAAGGGATGAGCATATCAATATATTTAAAGCAGATATATCACCTTTGTCCAAAAATCACCAATATTTTTATTCAAATGTATATTTCAGCAATTCACACAATGCAATGTTTAATAACACTGACTAAATTAATTTGAATGAAAAATAAATAAATCAACATGTCTCTTAAAAAACAAGTTGCTACTTACCTGTACACTGCGGTTCTCAGTGCAATGCTCTTTCAGCGGCAGTTGAAGGATTGACAAAGTACGTGGTGAGTACAACTGGTTCATTTAAGTTGGAACTTTAGGAATAAATTGAGGATGTGTTCTCAATAATAGCTTGTCTTGTCTGAATTGAAGGAAAGGTGCCGCTACTGTGAATGCCTAATTTTCACTGATTCTTCTAGCCGATGTGAGGGCTAAAAGAAGAGCCGTTTTCCATTAAACATATTTTAGATCAGCCTTGTGTATGGGCTCGAAAGGCGCTTTCATCAATTGAGCTAGTACTGTGTTTAATTCCCATGGGACTGCAGGGCGCTTTAAGGGTGGGAAAACCCTGAAGAGGCCTTTCATAAATTCTTTAACAATTCTTGTTGACCACAAGGAGAGTTCTCCTGGTTTCCTGCAAACCCCAGAAATTGCAGCCAAGTGTACTTTGATTGATGAGTGAGCCAATTTAAACTTAGCTAAGTGAAGCAGGTAGGCCAAAACCTGTTCCGGGGTTGAGAGCAAAGGATGCAACTCTTTTTCTGTGCAACAATGGCAGAATCTCTTCCATTTTGCAGCATATGACCCATTAGTGGAAGCAGCTCTGGCCCGTTGGAAGATGGACCTGCAATCCGGAGTGATGTCCAAATCTGTGAATTCATAGTCGTGAGGTTCCAAGCTGACAAACGTAGAGATTTTATTTGAGGATGAACAATCTCACCGTTGTTCATTGAGAGTAGGTTTAGCAGTGGAGGAAAGAGAATGTGCGGAGATATCGAGCACAGGAGAAGCTCCGTGAACCAAAACTGCCCCGGCCATGCCGAAGCTATGAGAATGACATGACTTGGTTTCTTCTTCATCTTGCTCAATACTCTTGGGATAAGGGGGAACGGCGGAAACGCATAGGCGAACGTCCCCGTCCACTGCATCTGCAGCGCGTTCCTCCAAGAGTTCTTCTGAGGGAACCTGCTGGCGAACCTTTCGCACTTCCTGTAGCTTTCCATCGCAAAAAGATCCAGTTTTGGAGGGCCTCGAATGAGCCGGGCGCCTGAACCCACTGTAAGTCTAGCTGCTTCTGGAGAGGCCTCATGTGCAGTCGACAATTTGGAATCAAAGGAATGCATGATGACAGCATCCCCAGTAAGGATTTGAATATTCTCACAGAAGTGGACTCATGCGCATAGAAGGGTTGCTAAGCGCCTTATCTTGAGCTTCCGTTCTGAAGTGGGAAACGCCTTCATTGACTTGGTGTTCAGTAACGCCCCTAGAAAAATACGCTTCTGGCTTGGAATCAATTGCGACTTCTCTACGTTGAGTTGTAACCCCAGAGACTTAAAGAGCCGCTGACTAGCCCGCGTAGATTTTCTGGTACAGTGAAATGTAGCTCCTTTCACTAACCAGTCATCCAGTAGGGGCAAACCTGGTGTCCCTGCCTCTTGAGAAAATCTGCTACCTGAGCCATACATTTCGTGAAGACTCTGGGAGCTGAGCAAAGTCTGAATAGCAAAACCTTAAACTGGAAGTGATCCCCAGCCAACTCGAACCTTAGGAATTGGCGATGCTTTGCATGAATGGGGATGTGAAAGTATGCGTCCAAGACATTGAGGGACACTAGAAAATCTCCCTCATTTATTAATAAGAGAATCTCTTGAAGGGACAACATCCTGAACGACCGCTACTTGATATATTTGTTCAGCCGTCTGAGGTTCATGACCTGCCTCCATTTCCTGCATTTCTTCTTTATTAGGAAAAAGAAAAAATTGGAATAAAAGCCCTTCCCTCATTGTCTGAAAGGCATTTTTTCTATCACCCCTTTTTTTAGTAGAGTAGAAATTTCTTGCTTTAACAAGAACAGATGATGATCATTTTTCTTGGAGGTGGAGTTTGAGGAGGCTTGCGGATAAATTCTAGGGTGTGGCTGTGTTGAATGATGTCCAGTACCCATTTGTCCTTCGTGATGGTTTGCCATTGATTTAGAAATGCAGAGAGCTGATGGGACTGTAGAGGCTGAAAACGAGATGAGGTGGCTGGCGGAAGACAAACGTCACTGACGTCGAGGAATCCTGTGATTTTCCGCGTCCTACAGGCTTGCATCTAGCTGATTGCTGGTTATATGACAGATTGGAGGCACAAAATTGCTGCTGTTGCTGTACTCCATATTATCGTCTGTAACTCTGCTGAGAATATGGTTGATATCTGTAAGACTGGTAGGATGGTCTTTGCTGGAACTGGCCTCTTCCTCTACCTCCACGAAAGGACTGAAAACGCCTTTGCTGCAATGTGCCTAAGGAATGTGCTGTCTCTGTATCCTTTTTGATGCCCTGTAGCTCTTCATCTACGTGCTTTCCGAACAGATTTTCCTTATCGAAGGGCATATCTAGAACTTTCGATTGAACTTCAGGGCAGAAGAACGTCGCCCTAAGCCAGCGCTGTCTGAGAAGAACTGCTGCACCTGCCATTTGCCATTTGCCTGAAAGTAAAATAAGACAAGTTGATTGCCGAATCAATTACCTCCGAAGACGCTCGAGCACCCTCCAGCACGAGGTCCTTTGCTTCTTTCTTTTTATCTTCAGGCAGGCGTTCGAGAGTAGGCGTTAAAGGCCTTGATAGCAGTAGCGGCCATAGTAGTGAATCGTTTGCTGATGCTGTCAGGGCGTTTACCTTCTCCGTCTGGAGGCACCGAGCAAGGAGATTGAGGATTCCTAGAACACCTCTGCGCAGCTTGCATTATAACTGAACCTGGACAAGGATGCCCAATCAAACATGCCGGAGCAGAATCAGGTGCCTTGTATTTATTCTCCATCCTCGGTAACACAGCAGGAAGGGAGGCTGGGTTCTTCATAATTTTAAACCTTCACTCCAAATGTAATCCACAATCAGAATGGATTAAACTGATTTCTTCGTTGCATCCTTAAAATCATAAAGTTAACATTCGGTTTGTACCAGAGGCTCTCTCGAGAACTTCATGAAAGCCCACAATAGGGAGGAGTAGCTGGAGGTGGGGAAGGCGACAGCGAAGATAGAGCCACATAATCATCCCACCATGACGACGGAGAAGATACAAACATGTAAATCTATGAAAGAATCAATACTGGAGAATCTTTCTTTTCACATAGTTTTTATGGTTGCATAACCTCTTTGTCCCTCTTGCTTGTCTTCATTAAGCAATGAGGCCCCAGTGACTCGTGGACATTTCCCCTTTATCCAAATAAAAAACACCCACCTCCGCCATGCCTCCTGTTCTTTTGTATCTGTAGACACTATGGGTGGGTGCTGCGTGCTCGCTCCAGTGAGGGTTGCTTTACTGAGTTTGAGCTTGATCTTGCCGGATCGTGTTGGTCTGTGGCATTTCACAGGCTGCCTGCATCGTAATTTATGGCTTTCTGTGCTACACAGCGTCCTCTTGGGCCTGTCTGCACACGTTGGGCCGGTGCTTTGACTGTAGTGCGGTAACAGTTGTGCAGAGGGTCCTACGTTGGTCAACTCCTTGGCTTATGGAAAACCCTGGGCTGGTCAGGGCACTTCTGTCTGACTGTTGCTCTAGCAGCATACCAAGGCCGAAGCTGAAGGCTTTTTGGCCATTTATTAAGCATGTTAATGGGAGTCAGTCTCTCTCTCTCTCTCTCTCTCTCTCTCTCTCTCTCTCTCTTCTCTCTCTCTCTCTCTCCCCCCCCCCCCCCTCTAAGGCGACTTCTTTGTTTTGTGTTGGTTGTTCCGTCTTGTGGACTCCTAATTTCAGGGTTTCTCATCAGGCTTAGTTGCTTGGACGAGGTGAATCGCTATGTCCAAGTAGTTTGGGTTTTCACTTCTTGCTCTGACGATTATGGGTTGGACTCCTATTGTTTCACTCGTTGTGTATGTTCAGTTACATTGTTAGAGCATGGTTATTTCTTTGAAGCCTCTTTGCTCTGTTTTCTTCCGGCCGGAGGGCCTTTCTCTACTTATGATGGGCTGTAGGGGTTGCAGAGTTACAGTGTCTCCCTGTCACTTAGCTGTTCAGCCTACGTGGTTCTGTGTGTAGTGCCGTAGCCAGTGGCCAGTTTTTGATTGCTGATCTGGGATGCATGTATGGCCAGTGTAGGGTACTCCATCTGCATATGGTGTGGCAGGTTTCTTTTTATTTTCTTGTGCCACTGTTCTGTTCGCCCGGAAAGAGGCCTGTTGTGCCTTTCTCTGGCAAATGGGGCATATGTGGCGGTTGCCATGGGTACCTGCTGATTTCGTGACGCTTTTGCTCAGGATCGTTGTCTTGGGGCTCTGGTGTTACAGGCCCCACTAATGCAACATTTGTTCCTATCTGTATCCTGGTGTGGTGTTTTAAGGCTCCTGGTCTCTCTTAATCCAGGGATATGGCCTGTTAGTCGGACAGAAGACTTTGGACTTTGGGAGGATGGTTTTCTGATCTACCGGTTATGTTGGCACTGCTTGTGTCCAGCCAGTGGTCTGCGGTGCCTTCCTCCGGCTGGGATGGGCGTATCTGGGTTGCCAGGATAGAGGTGTCTCCTCAGCTGCCAATTGTTCGGCCTGCGGGGCTCTCTGTGTTGAGCTTCTCCGCGTGGTCTGTTGCCAATAGCCTATCTGAGATGTGTGCAGTTTTAGACTGCCTTCTATGGGCCTGACATCAGGGGAATCCTTGGACTGCGGAAATCCCTGGGCTTGTTGGGGCACTTCAGGGCAGTGCTTTGACAGTCTCTCTAGCAGGTTGGGCGTAGTGCGGCAGTATGGAGCTGCTCACTTTCTGCCATTCATTTACGTGAGCTTTATGAGGGTGCTGGGGCTCTCGGAGAATGCAGTGAGTAACAGCCTGAAGGGATGCAGTGGTTCTTGCTGATGACAAAATGGTCACTGTCTGTTAATTCAGTGGGCAGCTTTCTTGCACCTGAATGGTCTCCTGTGGGTTGTGTTCTATACCTCTCACCTTACCATGTCTGGTTACGTTCCATCTTGTTGTGTGTGGACCTCCATGTATGCCCTCTTATTAGGTTGTTCTCTGTTTGCTCCTGGTGTACAGTGTTTCATGGCTTTCTATGGTTCAATTTGGATTTTACCCTCTTTCTGCACCATGGGGAGGCGGTGAGCTCAGTCTTCTGATTCACCCGTACATTGGTGCTAGGGGTGACGCTGTTGCACCATTCCTTCTGATTGGTTCCTTCTCGGCCCCCCTTGTTGACAAAGCTTCATTCCTTCATTGGGGTTTGGGCTTTCAGTTCCTGTGATTCGCGGGGCGAATGGGGCCTGGACAAGTCCTACGTGGTCTCGAGTTTGGTGCTTCAGGCCGCGTGAGATGCAGCTTTGATCGCGATGTCCTTGGTGAGGGATTTTGTGCCTCTGGCAAGGGATGTTTCAGAGGTTGGGAGTGTGTTGTATGTCCAGGGTCCTATGGTTCGACATATTGCCTTCCTGGCTCTTGGGTTAGCAGTTCTTGTTAATGGTATTTGTGGCGTCCTCATTTGCTGTCATGGCCTGACGGTTCCTCTGGTTGAAGGCCTGGAAGGCAGCTTAGATTGCCGTTGGGTATGCCTGGCTGTTCGGTGAATGGTTGTTTGGTCTACCCAGCTGTCTGGTGTGGATTGGTTGCACGCCTGGTCCTGATGGTTCTTTCCCAGCTCTTTTTCACACTTGGCTGAAAGGGTGCCCAGGGCTTTACCATGTGCGGTTTCCTTTTCCTATTTCTTCTGTAGGAGCAGTTTCTGCCCAGGTGGGGTTGGCGGCAGGTTATCCTCCATGATGCCGGTCCCTTGGGCAGAGCTCCTGGCTTGCGTTGTCTGGTGGATAGTAAACTGCTGTGTTTCTTCGCGCATGGGCACTTGTCTTTCCATCTCGTAAGTGTGGTGGTTTGTTCAGAGCTGACATCAAATTCATCTTCCATCCGCATGTTAAAGGGTGCCTCCCGGATTCCACTCCAAGGCGGGACATCCCGGTTCCGTTGGTTTGGGTCGGGGTGGGGGGGGGGGGGTGTTTGTTGTATACTGACTGTCGGGGTGTTCCTGCAGGTGTTGTATGTGTGGTGCCTCATTTCTTGGGTGGTGTTCATTCCATTCACCTGCTATCCTTCTATTACCCCTGGGGTCTCCTGGGGTTTTTGTGGCTGCGATCTTTTTGCAGGTTGCGTTCCTGCACATCCCAGTTTGTCCATGTCTTTCGCGGTTACTGGGGTTCACTGTGGGGTCACGGCCTTTCCAGTTCCTGCCATTTGGGCTGTGGGCAATCTAGTGTGGTCACCTGGGTATTCGTTACTCTGATGGCTGTTTTGGCGCCTCCATTGTGCTTTTCCCCGATTTTGTTTTTGGGGGAAAAGGGTTGCCAGTTTGGGGATGGATGCCCTGCCGATTTCTTGGCCTGTGGGCCTTGTTTGCTTCTCTCCGTTTACCTAGCTCCAGGGGTTTATGGCTCGCATCGTGGGGGGCTCCGGTTGTTGTGGTGACTCCAGCATAGCCTGTTTCATTGGTTTCCTCTTTTGTTGGAGATGGTGGTGGGTCTGGAGTGATGCGTTCCATTGGTTATGTCTGCCCTGGGGTTTCATAGTCTCCTAGTGCCCTCTCTGGCATTTCCTGAGTTGGCGTCTTGTGGATTGGGCGGGGTGGCTTCACGTTGCATGGTCTCTACGCTTCTGTCACTTCTTCTGTGCTGGCACCCGGTGCAGGTCTGCCTGGTCTTCTTATGCTCGCCACTGGCTGTTGTTTGGGGCTTGGTGTGATCATATGCATGTGGTTCCGTTTTCTGTATCTCTGCCTCAGGTGCTGCTGGTCTTCAATGATGTCCTTTTGAGGCTTTGTGGTCTCATTTATGGGGTCTGATGGTCGGTCTGGGTCTGATCTCCAGGTTCTTTCAAGGGTGGTCCATTCTTCATCCAGTCCATCAGGTGGTGTGTACCTCTAGGGCTTTCCATCTGGTTTCCCCCATTTGTCTCTCTATCGTCTGTGGGGGTTGGCCTTGTGGCTTTGCAGGTATTTATTTTCTGGTGGCTGTAATGTCGGCTTGCGGGCTGGAGGATCTCGACTCATTGTCTTGTCAGTCTCCTTTCTTTCCTGTGTTTGGGGCCGGTTTTGGCTCAGTGGTGCTGTCCGCTGTGGTGGAGCTGGACTGTCTTACCTGTTTGCTTGCCCATAACTGTGCATCTTGTTTGGGTGTTTCTAAGCTGTTGCTTGGACAGTTGGCCTGGCCTTTTTTGGATTGGTATGTCTCATTGTGTAATGGAGATAAGCGAGAGGGTGAGGAGGTAATGCCTCTATTACTTACTAGTAATTACATTACTCTAGTCCTACTCTTGCTTATCTCCATTAGGGCCCTCTCTCCCTGGCGATTGTCAGGCCAACTGTGTCTACAGTGGCTTGGGACTGACAGAAGGCGTGGTGGAGGTGGGCATTTTTTATTTGGATAAGGGGTGTGTCTATGAGGCACAGGAGCCTCACTGCTTAATGGAGATAAGCGAGAGTAGGACTCAGAGTAATATAATTACCGGTAAGTACTAGAAGCATTATTTGAATTTTTTTTAAAGAAAGTCTTTGACATTTTTTCAAAAATAACAAAAAACGGTCTCAGAGTCTTCCTTTAAACATTTTTCAGAACAAAAAAGGTAATTTTAAAAACAACAACAAGAGAACCCCTCACTCCAGCTAAAACATAGCGCTTCAGCTAGGAGCGTTTTTGAAAAATATTATAATTTCTCTTGGGGTCATGTATTTAATGACCTAGTAGACTTACAATTTTTTTTATGTTTCAGGGGGGCTTCTGCACTCCCTACAGACCCGCACAGAATTAAAATAAATGCTTGGTGGTGCTTCTATCCTTCACTCTGCAACCTTATCCCCTGCAACATTGCTACCAGCAGATTTTCAGGATCTCTGCAACACACTCAGGAGGAGCTCACCACTACAGCCTGTAAACCCATAGTGGTTGCAGAGTCCATGGATATCCTGCAGAAGCACCAGCGAGGCAGTGGCTAAGCGAGCTGCCTGGAGAGCCCCAAAAGTACCCTCAAGTAGGTGGGGGGAGTCATCTCTTGGGTACATGGAAGGGAATGGCATTCCTGATAACGATGGTACGTGTGACAAGGATTTAAGAGCTGGTGTGCAAGGTATATCTAATGGGAAACGTGTCTTGAAGACAGAAGTACAGTAGTACATCTGGTGGGGCACCAAGCCCAATTGGTTTCCTGCTTCTGGTGTTACATTGGTAGAATAATAGGCTTATAATGGCAGCATTTCATTGACAATGTTATGCTATGTTTTCTTACTTGCCTGCCAAACCACTGTGATTTGGAGCATGTATGGGTTGGTATCCAAAGACTCTTCATATAACACTGTTAAGAAAACGCACTGGTAGTTTACATGATGCTTACGCTCATGCGATAAATGACCCGCGACGGACTCACATCTTGAACACACAAAAAAAGTTTACTATAATGCTTCAAATGTTTTAGGAGCTAATGGGTCTTTTGTACTTGACAAGCTTAGTTCAACCCCTAAGATTTTTTTATTTTTTTATCTTGAGGAATATAATTAAAATGCCTTTAGTTTAACGTGCTTTGGAGCAAAGACAAAAGCGTCCGGTCATAAGTAGGAAATCAAAGAAAATATTGTTGCCAGATTTAGCGTACAAATTCAGACTAATCAAATACTGTATCCACAATACAGGCAGAATGTTCCAACTATAAGAGGAGTAAAAGGCAGCTGAAAATAGATTATAATGAAAATGCCAATCAAAAGTTTGTCTCAGCAGACACATTCTTAATAAGATATGCAATTTCAAAAGTACTTTTAAGGAAACCAAAAACCACCGGCTATTGTGCGACTGAACTTCAAAATGTGCACCAGAATTATAACACTTAAAGAGGACACACACACCAAATGTGAGAACGCTTGCTTTCCAATGCTATGTCCTGGGGAGCTGTTGGCAGGCCGCCTTAGAAGTTATTTGGCCACAAGCAAGTTCAGGCATCCAGCAATAACACATGTAAAATGACTGATTAAGGTAACTTTAAATATCAGTTCTCTATGGAACATACTGTGCGATTCCAAATAACAGGTTTAATAAATTTACTTCATAGTTATTTCGCAGAGAGAAATCTGTAGGGCATTTGTCAATCAGAAAGTTAACAATTATGGCCCAACCACTAGGAGGAATTTAAAGTCACAGCCCTGAGTCTGTGCTGAAACACATATTAGTATTTAAAAACACATACAGAAAATAAATACTTAATACACACATACACGTGTTACCATCCTTGTGGGGACTATGTGTGAATACCTGCCTTGTGGGGACTAACCTTTCCCAATGTTTTTAAAATACATTAAGAACAGAAAAATGTTAAGAAAAAATTCATGATACAGGATCCTGCTTCAAATTAGCAAATATATTGTTATTTAATCGTGGGCACAGCACCATCCTTGTGGGGGCTTGAACACGTGCTACCATCCTTGTGGGGACTTAGTCCGTAGCACTATTTGTGATTGAATACAGTCGAAGGCCCATGGCTAAATGTTTATTTTATCAACTATATACACAAACATTATAATCTATTCATATATGAATTGCTGCATTTATACTAGGGCTATACATTAACACAGATTATATTAATGTGCCAGAAAATATCATATCATGCTTAAAGAAAGACACTTAAAGCTGTATTTACCTATTTATTAGTACGTACATTCTTAGGAGATAAGGGAACTAACACAAAGAAATTAACATATGGAACCAAGGAATATGGTCAAGTGAAACCCAGAGCTTGATTACCTGCTTACATTTTTGCCAAAATAGATGTTCAAGTCAACACAGAGATATTGGGTGAAGATGATTGTGTTTAAGTCTCTGTAGAAATAGTGTGCACATTCAAAGCTTAAATCTCATTATAGAGAGTGTGAAGCTAATGATTTTGAAGTCCACACAGAGGTTGTGTGTAATTATAGGAATGTTCAAATCCCCACAGAGATGAATGAATGAATACAGACTTGTATAGCGCATGGCTACCCGAAGGCATCCCAGCGCTTGTTGTTATAGCGATGTTCATGTCCCCACATAGATGGTGTGTTATTATGCTGATGTTCAAGTCCCCACAAAGATAGTGTGTTATTACAGTGTAGTTCAAGTCTCCACAAAGAGAGTGTGTTATCGCGATGTTTAAGTCCCCACAGAGATAGCGCATGAAGGTGATTGTGTTTGAGTCCTCATTAAAATAGGGCCCAATTCACAAAGGTAAAATTAGACAAAAAATCTAACTTTACTACTTTTCAGTATTCACAAACGTAAATTTAGACCAAATGTCTAACTTAACTACTTTTCAATATTCACAAAACCCCATACAGAGAATGTGAAGCTGATGATGTTCAAGTCGAAACAAAGCTTGTGTTTAATTACAGGAATGCTCAAATCCCCACAGAGATGGTATGTTATTATAGGGATGTTCAAGTCCCCACAAAGATAGTGTGTTATTACAGTGTAGTTCAAGTCCCCACAAAGAGACTGTGTTATTATAGCTATGTTTAAGTCCCCACAGAGACAGTGCATTGTGTTTAAGGCATCATTAAAATAGGGCCCAGTTCACAAAGGTTAACTTAGACAAAAAGTCTAACTTTACTACTTTTCAGTTTTCACAAAGGTAAATTCAGACCAAAGATCTAACTTTACTAATTTTCAATACATGGACAGAGTGCTGAAACTTTTCAGTCACTCACCCCCAGTCACATATCTGGGTTGAATCCATCATCATTCTTTAGCTCACTTCGCCACCCCAGTTCAGATCCAGCTATATGCAAATCAGTCTTGACCCTATGCCTCATGGGAACTGCCAAGCCAGGTCTTTCCTGGACTGGAAACAAGCATCCTGGGACCGGTTTCAGGGTTACATCCCTCATCAGCCAGGATAGCTTGAATCCAGTGGGAAAGTGAGCAAGGGACCCACGTCTGGGCATACCCTGCCAACTTAGGGTGAATAAAGCAAACACAAGGAGATGATGGATGGAGTGCTCAACTTTTCAGTCACTCACAGATCTGGGTTGAATCCATCATCGTTCTTTATCTCACTTCTCCACCGCAGTTCAGACCCAGCTGTATGCAAATCAGTCTTGACCCTGTCCCTCATTGCACCCCCTGGTGCTTTAATTCGAAACAGAGCTTGCGTTTGATTACAGGAATGCTCAAGACCCCACAGAGATGGCATGTTTTTATAGTGATATTCAAGTTCTCACAAAGATAGTGTTTTATTATAGTTTTTTTCAAGCCCCACAAAGATAGTGTGTTATTATAGCGATGTTTAAGTCCCCACAGAGATAGTGCATGAAGATGATTGTGTTTAAGTCCTCATTAAAATAGGGCCCGATTCACAAAGGTAAACTTAGAAAAAAAATCTAACTTTTATACTTTTCATTTTCACAAATGTAAACTTAGACCAAAAGTGTAACTTTACTACTTTTCAGTATTCACATAGTCCCATACAGAGAATGCGAAGCTGATGATTCTCAAGCCAAAACAGAGCTTGCATGCGTAAATCTCCACAGGAATGCTTAAATCTCCACAGAGATGTTGTGTGACTATAGTATTACCACGGTCGCCAATGAAAATTTGTGTGAATATAGACATGCCCAGGTCCCCAGAAAGATAGTATGTGATTATAGACATGCCCAGGTCCCCACAGAGATAGTGTGTGATTATAGAGATGTTGAGGTCCCCACAGAGATAGTGTGTGATTATAGACATGCCCAGGTCCTCACAGAGATAGTGTGTGTTTAGAGACATGCCCAGGTTCCCACAGAAATAGTGTGTGATTAATGGGATGCACAGGGTAGCACACAGATATAGTGCATGATTATAGTCATGTATAAGTCCTCACAGAGATATTGTGCAACTACAGTGATGTTTGAGTCCCCACAGTGATAATGTGTGATTATAGTCATAGTCAAGTCTCCACAGTGATGTGTGTAATGATGGGTATGTTGAATAACCCATACAGATAGCATTAGTCTGGTGGCTTATTAAATAAATGAATCCACTTGAGAGATATGTGTTTGACCACTCTCTCACATGTTTGAATCCTGGTGCTACCACTCAGCCTTTATTAATTTGAAGGTCTATACAATAAGTACTATTTACTTGCATAACAAAAAACATATGGTATTCAATCAATCAATCAATCATAGCATTGGTAAAGCGCAATACATACCTGTGAGGGTCTCAAGGCGCTGGGAGGGGTGCCGCTACAGCTCGAAGAGCTTAGTCTTGAGGAGTCTTCTGAAGGTCAGCAGGTCTTGGGTCTGCCATAGGTGGATGGGGAGGGTGTTCCAGGTCTTGGCGGCGAGGTGGGAGAAGGATCTGCCGCCGGAAGTTGCTCTTTGGATGCGGGGTACACTGGCGAGGGCGTGGTCGGCAGAGCGGACCTGGCGGGTGGGGGTGTAGAAGCTCAGTCGGCTGTTGAGGTACGCTGGTCTGGTGTTGTGGAGTGCTTTGTGTGTGTGGGTGAGGAGCTTGAAGGTTATGCTCTTGTTGATGGGGAGCCAGGGCAGGTCTCTCAGGTGGGGTGTGATGTGGCTGCGTCGAGGGATGTCGAGGATGAGGCGTGCGGAGGCGTTCTGTATGCATTGGAGCCGTTTCAGGAGTTTGGCCGAGGCTCCTGCGTAGAGGACGTTTCCGTAGTCCAGTCTGCTGCTGACAAGGGCCTGGGTGACCGTTCTTCTAATTTCGGTGGGTATCCACTTTTAGATACTGCGGAGCATGCGGAGGGTGTTGAAGCAGGAGGAAGAAACGGCGTTGACCTGATTCGTCATGAAGAGGGTGGAGTCGAGGATGACCCCTAGGTTGCGTGCGTGGTCGGTGGGTGTTGGAGCTGTTCCTAGTGCGGTCGGCCACCAGGAGTCGTCCCAGGCCGAGGGGTGGAACCGAGGATGAGGACTTCCATCTTGTCGGAGTTGAGCTTCAGTCGGCTGTTTCTCATCCAGTCGGTGACGGCCTTCATTCCTTCGTGGAAATTGGTTTTGGCGGTGTGGGGGTCCTTGGTGAGGGAGAGGATCAGCTGGGAGTCATCAGCGTAAGGGATGATGTTGAGGTCGTGCAGTCGGGCGACGTGTGCAAGCGGTTCCATGTAGATGTTGGACAGCGTTGGGCTTAGGGATGAGCCCTGGGGTATGCCGCAGATGATCTCGGTGGCTTCGGTGTGGAAGGGGGGAGGCAGACGCTATGTGTTCTGCCGGAGAGGAAGGAGGTGGTCCAGTTCAGGGCCTTCTCTTGGATCTCGGCGTCGTGGAGGCGTGTTCGTAGGAGGATGAGGGCCGCGGTTTCTCCATAGTCCAGCAGGGCCCTGATGTCATCGGTGGCGGTGATGAGGGCCGTTTCGGTGCTGTGGTTGCTGCGGAACCTGGACTGGGTTGGGTCCAGGATGCTGTTCTCCTCGAGGAAGCTGATCAGTTGTTTGTTGACGGCCTCCTCGATGACCTTCCCCGGGAACGGGAGCAGGGAGATGGGTCGGAAGTTCTTGAGGTCCTTGGGGTCCGCCTTGGGTTTCTTGAGTAAGGCATTGATCTCGGTGTGCTTCCAGCTCTCCGGGAAGGTTGCTGTCTCGAAGGAGATGTTGATGGTTTTCCGGAGATGGGGTGCGATGGCGGTGCTAGCTTTGTTGAAGATGTGGTGTGGGCATGGGTCTGCAACAAGATACCCTCAGGTGTGAATGTGCACTTTATAATGCACGTGAGATGATGTGATGTGATAATAGTGGTACTCTAGCCTCCTCTAGAGATAGACTGGAACTATCCCATATCTATGAATCCCACCTTAAATGTAGCATTAACAGATTTAAACTGTGTTCATCCACGAAGGTTCTCACTTCCTTAGAAATCCAATTATCTGAGTTCTTATTTTCTTTTCTAGCCCCCATCTTATCAACTCTAGTCTCCATAAAAAAGATAAAACTATTTCTGATTGCAATAAACTCCCCATACTCTTCACCGAATTCAAGGCACACGCATAAAACAATCAAGACTGCAGTTCATAGTTATCTTGTAAACAAAGAACGATGCTTAATTCTTGTTCTTCTTTGTGTTCCTTTATTTCTTTTTAGCCTTGCGCCAATGTGTTTACTCACAGCGGGAGTGTATCCCTTACGACATCCTCAGGGCTTCTAGGCTTTGGATGCTATTCACAAGGGATCCTCCTGTTATCGTGTACGATTAAGGAGGATTGATCCAGCCTTCTGCTTATCTTTATTCAATCAGATTGATTTATAAATGTAGGGTCAGAATTTCAACTGTATCCAGAGGTAAAAGCTCCGTGTGAGGTACTCCTACATGTCCTTCTCTCGATTATATCCATAAGAGTATGGAGGAACAAATCAGTGATGTCATTTGAGATGTCATCAGTGATGTCATGAGTGATGTCAGTGACCATGTCATGAGTGATGGTATATGTGACGTCATCAGCAGTGGATTGCGGGTGCGCGAGTTATAGTTAGCTTAACTAACTATAACGGGGGAATTTCATTGGTTTTTTACGAGTAAAATGTCCAGCTAACTTTAACGTCTGTGAAACCTATGGTTTTTTCACTGATTTTGCAAGGTTTTTTAAATGCTAATTCCTAACTATAACGTGTGTGAAACCCATGGTTTTTTCAGTGAATTTGTATGGTTTTTTAAATGCTAATTCTTATATTTAACGTGTGTGATTTTTTTTTTTTTTTGCAAGGTTTTTTACATCTTTTTATTTTTACTTTATATTCTCTTTAAACACTATTGTAAAATTTAAAAAATTCTGCAATATATATTTTTTTCACCTTTTTTTTTTAACCAAACAGGTAAGATATATTAGTATAACATAGTGATTCTTTTTTTCCAATTTTTTTTTTTTACGTGCGCGTACGGTAAGCTTACCGTAAGCGCACGTTTTGCTTTATGTACGTAATATTTCTACTCTGCGTATGGTTACGCAATTTACGTAGACGTGCGTACTGCGTACGCAGCGCGTAAGCGCATACGTTACACGCGTACGTTACGAGGAAGTGTTGGGGCTTGCCTGTTATGCGCATGCGCGCGTGCGCGTGTCTTTTATACGCGCATGCGTACTTTTACCGTAAGTGCTCCGTAAGCGCTCCGTAAGCATAACGTACGCGCACGGTGGGTCATGTGATCAAGAAACAACACTTTTGATTGGTTTAAACTACTTTCAGTTCTAGAACTCTCCTACACCACACCCATTCCCCTCATTTTTGCTTGTGATCCCTTAGGAGAAGGAGCTGAGTTGTCTTTGGGATACAATGGCAGACCAGCAGTCCTCTTCTTCGAGTGAGGCTAGCAGCACCACCATCAGGCAGAGAAGGAGGAAACAAAAGAGCTCTTTAATATGGGAGTATTTTACGTTTCCAGAGGGCCAGAAAAAGGTAAATGCTCCTTTAGTGACTTGCAAGCTTTGCCAGCGTGTACTTTCTAGAGGTAATCCTAACAAGAAGTATTCCTTCGGGAATCACACTATGTTAAGACACCTTCAGGATGTACACCCTAGGACAAATGCTCGACATACTGGAGCAAACCCTTCAGTAAGTCGACCGAGCACATCCACAGCAGCTCAGCCGAGTACATCTTCGGCAGCTCAGCTGAGCCCTTCATCTGTGGGGGGAGAATCACCTTTTTCTGGTCCTCTGGAAACTAACCCTCGATTTGCAAAGGTTACAATGCGGTGCTCAAATTGTCATAGTCTAATTGTTCGTGGGGAGACCAGTGTTCCCCTAATTAACAACAGAATAGACCAGCACATTTGTCCTACCAGCTAATATTCCCATTCTTTCTTTCCTCTGTCCCTGTATGAACACAACGGCTCTTTTAAGAGCCAACCTTACCTTTCAACTTTTTTTATTTATTTTTTTAAAACTTTTTAATCTTTTTTTTTACCGTACGCGTACGGTAAGCGTATTTTTTTTTTTTTTTTTAAAAACACTAAAAAACAATTACCACATTACAAGGTCCTTGAGGGATTATAACGAAAAACTGAAAATCTGATTGAGGAGAAGTGGAAAAAAGGGACCATGAAATTTCTGATTTACCTGACCCACCCAAAAAATTAAATATCAATTAATATTTTATTTAAATTGCTAGAAAAATGGTTTTATTTTTCGAAAATTTTCTTTCTCAATCTGAAAAAAAAAGAAAAAAGTATTAATATTTAATAAAACATTTTATAATACAGTACACGTATTTACATATTTTCCAAAAACAATTTTTTGGCATTTTTTTGCTGTTTTCAGAATATATTGCATTTCACTATAAATCGTGAAAGCAATAGCATTCATCACTTAACAGCGGGTAAAAAAAAAATAACAATCTCAAAGATTGTTTTAAAAAAGCCCAGAATCTCTTCTCACTTAAACATAACATTATAGAAATGCAAAATATTCAATAAAAATATCATCTAATAACAATAACTATTTCTAAAAAATACCGTCTGACAATTTTGTTACAGAAGCATAATCACAAAAATAATATATCTCAAATAACTCCACAATACATCTGGTTACCTTTCCTTTAGGCCAAATGGTAATTTTTAAATTCTTTTTTGATTAAATTTCCAATGGTAATCCAATAAAATTCCAAAATTTGATTTGTACAGATGTTACCAATTCTCTCTAAAATTTTGGTTTCCGAAAGATTAATTAGGAATTAAATAAGTCCACAATACAATTGGTTACCTTTCCTTTAGGCCAAATGGTAATTTTAAAAATCTTTTTATTAGAAAATTCCAATGGTAATCCAATAAAATGGTAAAATTGATTTGTACAGATGTTGCCAATTCTCTCTAAAATTTAGGTTTCAGGAAGATTAGATAGGAATTTGCTAAATCAAAAGGCAAACGTTGCTTAAAAACCAAGTGACAATCATTACACATTGTCCAGCCTTTTTCACATTTTAGATAAACTGTGTAATGACCAGAAGTTACAGTAGGTCCATCATGGAAAATTATTGCAACTGTTACAAAAGTTTTTCCTGAAATTGATAATTGCTGTCCTGTAAACTTCTTTATTAAAGTATCCAATTTTGAACCATCAGCTCTACATCGTTGCATCATTAAAATTACATACTGTCCGTATTCCTTTAAAATTAACGTTGAAAACATGTCAGATTTACATTCACCGCATTCCATGCTATGATTAGCATCTTTAACTAATTTAGTAAAAGTGACTGATTTACTCTCTGGCAATGTTAAATAAATAAACCTTTCAGAATCAACATTAGAGCCACATGTATTGAAACAGTTTTCACAACTATGTTCCCATTTATAAGAGAGACCAAACATATTTTCTATTTGTACCCCTTCTTCTTCCAGTACCTGAAGAAAATACATCAAGAATTCCTGTGCATCTTGCTGTACATTTTGAGAAAACTGTGTACATCCTGAACATACATCTAAAAGTTTTCTAATTTCAGTAGCACTTTCTATTTTAGTTTTATCAATACTCAGCTTTTCAAAAAGGAGACTCAGCACAGAAAGGAATCTTTTTCCCTGATTTACTATTATCTGCTCTTGCAAACTTTCAAGATAAAATACAACATTCAGCACTACATTAGCGTAGCAGTTGACACCAGAGCTATTTTCAAAATGACAACCAACAACCTCTTCAACATTGTCCTTTTTCTTTTTGCTTGCAATTACATCACTCTTCTTTTGTTTACTCTTCTCTACATCCTCATTACAGATATTCTCAATTCTCCTTTTACGAGAAACAACACGTTTTTCCAACACAGGATACTGACCTAAATGAGGAGCATAGGTTCTTCTTAATCTATTATACTCCTTTACACAATTTGCATCAGCACTAACTTTTGAGTCATCAAAGTCTATCATGAATAAACCAGATAATGTTTTCACTCGTGACAAAGCAACATAAGCCATACCTTCTTTGAACACTGTTGAACCAATGTTCACAAAAGCACAATCTACAGTTAATCCTTGAGACTTGTGAATAGTTACAGCATATGCTAGAGAAAACGGAAACTGCTTCCTACGTACATATAAGTCTTTCACAAGCAAAAAACGGACTGAACAACGACAAATGTCTTTAACCTCTTCAATCTGATCAAACTTTATTTTTAAAAATTCAATCCCATCTTTTTTCTGGTAGTTCACAAAACCCACAACTTTACCCATAGCTCCATTCACTAAACCTTTTTCAACATCCAAATTTCTCCTTAAAAATACTCTACAGTTCATGCAAACATATAGATTTTTTTCCAATCCAGCTGTTTTCGAAATTTTCTTCTCTAGAGAATCCAATTTTTTTCTCAGTTTGCCTGTTAATGTAATTGTAATTCTTTCATGCTGAATTTTGTCCACTGCTTCCAATTTCTTAATCTCTTCCTTTTCCAATTTCAAAAGTTCCTCATTGAATATTGAGCATTCACGTAGAGTTGGCATTAAGCAGATTACACTTTTCTTTTCTGCAATGTTCTTGTATATTTTCTCTGCAACTATTTCTTCCTTTGGGAATAAATTATGTAGCAACCGACTCTGTAATGCTTTCCTGCCAACTTCAGTGAGTAGTCCAATTCTGATATCTTTCAGAATACTTGCATAATCTTCATCATTTGCTTGCCTCATATTAGTAGTAAGTTCCTTGTACTCAAAGAAGGACCAAATATTTGCATTCCCAATGCTTCCCAATGACTTCTTTGTGTCTTCATGTGTCACAGTATTAAACTGTAGAAGATCCCCAAAAACGATGACATGTTTTCCACCAAATAACACGTCATAGTCTCTCCTTAGAATTTGCTGCATTCTTAAATGCACAAAGGCAAGCATTAAGTTTGATACCATGCTCACCTCATCAATAATGAGAACTTGCATCTTCTTCAACACTCTTGACACTTTGAAGCATGCTTCTCCTGTTAGCTTGTGGTATTCTATTTTGTTCTCATGCTCCACTGGTAACATTAGCAAACGATGTAAGGTAATTCCTTTTATGTTATATGCTGCTAACCCAGTTGGAGCAGTAACAACACAAGACAAAGTTGAATCCGTTTTTTGCTGTAGGTAGCTTCTGATTACTTTTATTAAGAAACTTTTTCCAGTTCCAGCTTGTCCGCTCACATACATCCTGATTGGTTCAAATGATGTGCATGAGCACTCTTTTTTTTCATGTAGTAATCCATGATCAATTTTGTTTCTGATCTCTTCATAAATTTGTTGCTGTTCTTCATTCAGTTGTTGTTCCAAATTTGGTAAGTCTATTAATTCTTCTTGAGCTTGATTCATAGCCGTTTCCACTTCAGTCATGGCTATTGCAGCTTCATTTTCTACGATTGGTTGTCCAAGGGGATCTTGACTGAGCGTTCCTGAACTTTGGCTGTCTTGAGAACTGTCTCTAGCTACTTCAGCTGCAATTGTAGCTTCCTGTTCAATTTCTTCATTTAACATTTGGACATAATTTGTGAAAGTACTGCATTCAATCGTATCTTTACATGCATTAAATGAGTCCTCATAGCTCTGGAATTCTCCAAGTAGTTCATCCTCTAAACGCCATGGTTGGAACAGCTGTAAAAGTGCCAAGTAGTAAAATTCCTTTTTGTCAGTAGTGTCGCAACTCAGCTTCCGGTGATTTATCAAACTTCCTTTTGTTTGCTTCACCAAACATCCTTCCTCACCACTGACTTTATATTTTCCATTGTTGATGTCTTCTGTGGCATTCCGTTTAAAAATGAAGTTCTGCAGCACTTCATAGAGACACATGTTTTCAAGGTGATGACTTCTTTTTGGGTAATATGTGTCCAACATGTTTGTTTTTAAAATGTCTGTACTTTCAGGTTCGAACTGTGCTAAATATTCAATTTCTCCAACAGATTTCAGTACCCGATTTCTCATTGCTGCAAGGCCTAAACTTACCCAAATTATTCTTCTTGATTTCGAGTAGAGACTTGCAGAAGATAACCTATCTGAACATTCGTAGGATCCAATTTCTCGATGCGATAACATCTTTAAACTGAAACTGTATAGCTTCTTACTGACAGTCTTCTCGTGAGAAATCTCTTCCCACATTTCTTTCAATTCAGTCTTTTCTGATTTCGTAATGTAAGACGTTACATATCGAGCAATGGAATTGTCAGCTACATACTGTATATCCATGTTAGCATTCCACATGGATAAAATGACTGGGTTGTAGTCATTTATATATTTTGACTATTCTTTTCTTTTTAGGTTGTAGGTATTCTTAGGTGATTTTCTTGTAATAGTATGTCTCACAGCTGACATAAAACTGTTTACTCTTCCTTTTGAAAGAACAGGTCTAGGAAATCCAAATCGACATTTAGTGTAGAATTTATCTTTGCTCTTGTACTTCCGTCAACAGTATTTTCCACACCGATGACTTTGGAAACGTAAAACTTGCTCCTTTAACTTTTTCTCTTCTGTGCTTTTTGGTATAGCACATGTTTCATATTCTTCGATGAAACTTAAAACAGCATCATCAGATTCTGTTCCAAATTTTGGGGCATCCTTGATCCACAACAGCATATGAATATGAGGAGCACCTCTTGCTTGGTACTCTTTTCTCCAAAAGAAATCCACAACTTCTCCAAAAGGTGGATTTTTTTTATTGCAGATGAAGCACATCATAGCCTCAAATCTATGATTGAAATATCTGCAAACATTAACCGGATCCAATGAGCACAATTCTCCTGCTGTCTTGTATTCGATGTTTTTAATGTTTGAATTTGCCTCTCGAAGAAAATCCAGTAAATCATCCCAAGCGTACTCGGCACAGCTTAGGGTAAGGAACCATGTTGGAGTTCCTAAATTCCGTAACATACATTTCAATTCTCCATGGCGTCGGTACCAATATTCATTTGTCCCACGCTGGCAAGCCATCAGATTGATCAATTGAGATTCTAAATGATCATCTCGCTGCTGCACTTTATTCATAAAATCCTTAGCAGACACATTATGTAGATGTACTCCACTTTTTAAAATGTGATTTACTGCATAGGATAGTGCTGACAAGTCACTTTCAAATAACAGATGGAACAAATAAGGAATACTTTGTCGAAATCTTGAATCTTGTGCATATAATCTTGTAGTACGATACTCAGAAGCAGGAATCTGTTCTGGGCGTTCATCGTATCGTCCACCTTCTCCTTTAGGAAACAGCTGGGGAAAACAACAAGCTTCCAAGCTCTCCTCCCATACACTCACAGGAGTTCCTTTGGCTTTTTTCATCTGAAACAGATCAATACTATCTGCCATAACTTCTTTTGAATGAAGAGGATGTATGCTGAAATGTTCATAAATTTCTTCTTCTTTTGACTTGTCCACCTTTTCAATTTGCCCAGTTGGTGTTTCTGTGGCTCCACTTAAATCTTCTTCATCTTCATCCATATAAATTGATTCATACCATTTATTATTCTTTTTCAAATAAAAATTTGCTCTTTGTACTTTCCGTACATCCACCAGCTCCTGCCAAATTTTCTTGTTCTTTGTAGGTACACCATTAACCATTATAACTAATGGTTCAGTTTCCAAAGTATCTGCATCAATAGTTTCCATATTTTTTTTCAAATCCAATGGCAAATAGTCAACTCTACCTTTTAAACCTCTCTGTAAATCTGAAGGAGGTAATTTACCGGTTTTTGGCTCCATACGTACTATAGTCTGGAACGGATGGACACATTGAATGAGTATAGACTCATAAGTATTTAAATCAGAAAGTTCAGCAGGAATATCATGCAATTCTAAATTATTATGTACAGCTCTTGCTGGAATTTTATTTTCTTCTAACTTGTTATAACAGTATTTACAAATACGCTGATCTTCACCCAAATCAAAACAATTTTCCAGAAATATATATGTTGCAAAATCCTTCCACTTATAATTATCTTCTTCTTCACTTTTTCTGTAGAGATCAACATTCCTGGTTTGATTTTTATAATGAGTTCTGCGGCAACAAATACAAGTAATATTTGGTCTTTCATTAGAGATGATTGCAAATTTTGTCATTTGATCATCAAATTTCTTACTTACAGAGGGTTCTACATTCTGTTCCACATCTTCCTCGATAACTGTGTCATTACCTGCACTCTCTTGTTCTGGACCAAAGTAACTAAACTGAATTTCATCAGTAACCTTCTCTACATCTGATACCGATCCACGGAACAGAGCCCTATTCAATTCATCTAACGTTATTGCTGGACTTTTAGCAAAATACAATCGTCTCACAAACTTTCTCATTTCAGTATGATGAACTGCCAGCATCCTAAAATGGTGAAAAATACTTTGACACACTTTCCTAGATAGACAAGCCAGAGAGTGTCCTTGCAAACCAGTATTCTCTCTCACTCTGCATGGATCTAGACTTTGAAGCACCTTAATCTTCTGTTTAACACTTTTTTTACTATATTCTCTTAGAAACTCACGAAATTTATCAATAGATTCCTGACGCACAGTGCAAATACTACTACAATTCCAAGTATACACAGGGGCTTTAGGACGTCTCCCCATAACCTCATCCGCCATCACTTGTTCCTCATCTCTTGGAACCATTTTCTCCTTCTCCATTATACAACCATTTTTCACTTCATAAGCACGACCTCTGGTGTCAACTGCATGCAGCAAACTATTACTTTGAAGATAACTCTCTTCATTAAAAAAAGGTTCACTACTTGAACTATGCATCCATTCTCCTAAAAACACTTTACAAAAGTTTGTTCTTTTCACTAGTCTTTTCCTTTTGCTTTGTGATTTCAGTACATTGACCATTTTATCTAATGTACGCATCCTGTTCAAAATTAAAATGAATAGTTTCCTTTTTAATTCTAAAGCTTTTGCTACAATGGCTTCAATTTTTTTTTTCTCTTATAAAATTTCGCTTTTTTCTTATATTTCTTCACATCCTTTATCAAATTGGACATACCTCTTCTCTGAAACATTTTTCTACGAATCTCTTTAAACACTGTTTTTCTTTTTAAGTTAATCTTTATTGTTTCTGAAGGTACATTTGCATTAACTAAATGCTCAATTTTTTCCTGTAGTTTTCTATTTAAAACAGTATTTCCAGTACAGACATTTTGTACATTTTTCCTTTTTTTGAAGATATTTTAAAAAAAATATTTTGTCTGCTTACCAGAAGACTTTCTCTTTTTCCCAACATGAGCATCTCCAACTAACTTGGGTCCTCCAGTTGTCTTCAAATATAGATTTTTTTTCTGGTTTTTCCTTACTCTGGATTTTGTAGGCATCTTAAATCTTGTTCACTGCTCTTCAGCAATACCTGAAAGAAACTAAAAAAAATTCCTTTATTTTATTTAAATATATTACTATATTTTTTATGATCTTTTCAAATCTTAAAATACTATGTACCCCTTTCCTACAAGTGAAAATCACAATAAAACCATCACGAATTAAATATCTAAAAACAATTCCTGTGTGCACACAGACTCATGGTGTGATTTTATGCAGAAAAAGAAATTTCTTTGCCAATTTGAAAGCACACTTACTACTCTTTTTTTGGCAAGTGATAAGTACTTTTACAGTCTGACACATTTTCAATCCACTTTTCAGAATCAGAAGAGAGCACATGTCCAAACATCTTTTTGAGACCATGAACATGTGTAACCTGGGTGAATGACTACACTCCAGCAAAGGCAACCAGCCTTAGTGATGTTGAATGTATTTGCATTACTCACTGCAACCTCAAACACCACTCGGTTGTGAATACTATGCATGATTCTACAGGATAAACAGCTGGGTGTGTGCTAAGAGTCTGCTTCTGCTGAAAAATAGCTGCCCCTTTCCTACTAATGCAAATCTAAAATTACCAGAGTAATACGCAATAAATCTCTGTCAACAATTCCTGTTTGCACACAGAGTCATGGTTTGATATTAGGCAGAAAACGAAATTTCTTTGCCAATTTGAAAGCACACTTACTACTCTTTTTTTGGCAAGTGATAAGTACTTTTACAGTCTGACACATTTTCAATCCACTTTTCAGAATCTGAAAACAGCACATGTCCAAACAGCTTTTTGAGACCAGGAAAATGTGTAACCTGGGTGAATGACTACACTCCAGCAAAGGCAACCAGCCTTAGTGATGTAGAATGTATTTGCATTACTCACTGCAACCTCAAACACCACTCGGTTGTGAATACTATGCATGATTCTACAGGATAAACAGCTGGGTGTGTGCTAAGAGTCTGCTGAAAAATAGCTGCCCCTTTCCTACTAATGCAAATCTAAAATTACCAGAGTAATACGCAATAAATCTCTGTCAACAATTCCTGTTTGCACACAGAGTCATGGTTTGATATTAGGCAGAAAACGAAATTTCTTTGCCAATTTGAAAGCACACTTACTACTCTTTTTTTGGCAAGTGATAAGTACTTTTACTGTCTGACACTTTTTCAATCCACTTTTCAGAATCTGAAAACAGCACATGTCCAAACAGCTTTTTGAGACCAGGAACATGTGTAACCTGGGTGAATGACTACACTCCAGCAAAGGCAACCAGCCTTAGTGATGTTGAATGTATTTGCATTACTCACTGCAACCTCAAACACCACTCGGTTGTGAATACTATGCATGATTCTACAGGATAAACAGCTGGGTGTGTGCTAAGAGTCTGCTTCTGCTGAAAAATAGCTGCCCCTTTCCTACTAATGCAAATCTAAAATTACCAGAGTAATACGCAATAAATCTCTGTCAACAATTCCTGTTTGCACACAGAGTCATGGTTTGATATTAGGCAGAAAACGAAATTTCTTTGCCAATTTGAAAGCACACTTACTACTCTTTTTTTGGCAAGTGATAAGTACTTTTACAGTCTGACACTTTTTCAATCCACTTTTCCGAATCTGAAAACAGCACATGTCCAAACAGCTTTTTGAGACCAGGAACATGTGTAACCTGGGTGAATGACTACACTCCAGCAAAGGCAACCAGCCTTAGTGATGTAGAATGTATTTGCATTACTCACTGCAACCTCAAACACCACTCGGTTGTGAATACTATGCATGATTCTACAGGATAAACAGCTGGGTGTGTGCTAAGAGTCTGCTTCTGCTGAAAAATAGCTGCCCCTTTCCTACTAATGCAAATCTAAAATTACCAGAGTAATACGCAATAAATCTCTGTCAACAATTCCTCTTTGCACACAGAGTCATGGTTTGATATTAGGCAGAAAACGAACTTTCTTTGCCAATTGGAAAGCACACTTACTACTCTTTTTTTGGCAAGTGATAAGTACTTTTACAGTCTGACACTTTTTCAATCCACTTTTCAGAATCTGAAAACAGAACATGTCCAAACAGCTTTTTGAGACCAGGAACATGTGTAACCTGGGTGAATGACTAAACTCCAGCAAAGGCAACCAGCCTTAGTGATGTTGAATGTATTTGCATTACTCACTGCAACCTCAAACACCACTCGGTTGTGAATACTATGCATGATTCTACAGGATAAACAGCTGGGTGTGTGCTAAGAGTCTGCTTCTGCTGAAAAATAGCTGCCCCTTTCCTACTAATGCAAATCTAAAATTACCAGAGTAATACGCAATAAATCTCTGTCAACAATTCCTGTTTGCACACAGAGTCATCTTCTGATTCTATGCAGAAAACAGTATTCCTCATTCATACCAGTACACCTTAATTTATGGTGAAAACATAGTCCATAATATTTTACATGTTCCTTACATTTAAATTTCTCCCAAAACACAAAATGAAAAACACAACTTCAACAAAAGGAATCCCAATTCTATTGTTCATTTCTAAATGTACCACATACATCCCCTCTCAAACTCATAACTCACCTTTAAAATTAGTTAGTTGTGAAATAAATGTGGCACTCAAACAGCAGATTATCAGAGCCAGGATCTCTGTTCTGTACACCTCTCTCCTCTCAGCAGAACCAGAAAATGGCAATGTTTCCCTCTCTTTTTCCACACATATACATGTTAACTTCAAATAACACTGCTTCCCACATTTTTTCAAATGGAAACACACATTTCTATTGGTTGAAAATGTCAACCCTTTTCCAAATGCACCCTTCCCCCAACATGACTTCTACCTCCTAGCATAGCAACAGCTCATGGAACACTGGTGTGAGCAGAGAGGTCAGAAGTTCATCAAACAATGTTTCTATTGCTAAGAGCAAGACTGCTTGACCTGTCAAACCTTACAGCAAATCCAATTTAATCTTCTGTGGGAACACAATTTTCTGAACCAATACAAAACATGCTTCTAAAAATGTAAACATGCAGCCTAGTTTTGAGTGTAGAATAGTTTGAAACAGCCAATGAGTTCTTTTTATTAAAAAAAATATGTATGCCTCCATTTTCCAACTGTCTTTCATTTCATTTTCCCATTCTACTGAAATACACCTCCCGAGTGCATCCAGATCTCCTTGGAAGATGTTCACAGTGTGGATTGTAGGGCACAGCTATGTCTTCTGGAGTGAAAAGTATGCAGAGAAAACAGGTATGGTGAGAGACCTTGCTTTGCCAAATGTAGACATTAAATGGATTGGTCAGAGAGGGTTAAAGTGGCACCAATTGATGCCATTGGTGAAATCCTTCATGCAAATCCAACACCCTGACCTCATA
Source organism: Triturus cristatus (assembly GCF_964204655.1). Taxonomy (NCBI): domain Eukaryota; kingdom Metazoa; phylum Chordata; class Amphibia; order Caudata; family Salamandridae; genus Triturus; species Triturus cristatus. The sequence continues at coordinate 301,345,827 of NC_140579.1, read as the reverse complement.
ATAGTGCACTGTGGTGGCAATGACCTAGGCACTTTGACTGCGGTAGGTCTGGAAATGCTTATGAAGGAGACCTTTGCACAACTGTTTTCACTTTTCCCTAAAACTGCCTTTGCGTATTCTAACATATGCCAAAGGCAAAAATGGAACTGGTCCAATCAATTTTGTCCACAGATTGACAAAGCAAGAAAGCACGTCAACAAATCTGTTTCTGCTTTCCTCCGAGACTATGGTATGGGTTCCATTTACCACAACAACTTGCGTTACAACATGCAAGACATTTATAGAGGAGATGGTGTACACTTCACTGATGAAGGGAACAGAGTCTTCCTCTTGAACCTTAGACTCTGCATCGGTACTTACTTGTAGGTACCACTAAAAAATCACTTCATAAACACAACGGCTCTTTCACTAAAAAATCACTTCTTAAACACAACGGCTCTTTTTAGAGCCCCCTAATATCTAAACACTTAAATCTGAATTTTATTTCTTTTTTTTTTTTTTTCTGCCGTACGCGTACGGTAAGCTTACCGTACGCGCACTCCGCGATTTTTTTTTAAAATCAATAAATGTCTTTTTCGTACTTTTGTGTCCTTCTTTGACCCCCTTTCAAATGTTAGGGGGTCTGTAACTCTCTTCCTTGCCCCCTTTTCACGTTATCTCCCTTTTTTTTTCTGTGTGAAACACACAAAATGGCGGCCGACACTTCCTGATTTCGTCCGATTCGAATGTTTACAGTCATGTGACAACCAATCAGATTTGAACTTGCGCACGGCACCGTATGCGTACGGTAAGCTTACCGTAAGCGCACGGAGTGCGCTTACAGATATATATATTGCTTTAAATGCTATTTTCTCAGGAACTACTGAACAGATTTACACTAGACCTACAAAAGGCACATCCTTGACCTGCGGACTACCTCTCTGCCAAATTACAAGTAATTCTGTTCAGCCGTTCGGGCTGTAGCTCGGACTAAAGGTCCTATGGAAAAATGCATGGGGAAAACGCGTTTTGGGACCCCCCCTTTTTATCAGCCCCCGCTTGACGAATCCCCCCGAGACTTTCAGGGAAGGAGCGGAGCGGAGCGCCTCACCTATTTTGAGAATTTCGCGAGGATTCGTTAACCGGCGCCAAAGTTATTCCAAATAGAATGTTGCGGATTTCCTATGGAAACACGGTCCTAACTATAACTATCTACTGGCGACCGCCAGTAGATAATATATATATTTTTTTTTTTGGGATATTGACAAAGCCGGATTAGCGAAACTCGTCTGTCAGTGCTGAGGGGTCTCTGCACAAATTAGATAAGATTTGAAACACAAATTCTCGTGCGTGCTCCTTGTGTGTCAGCTGACACAATTCTGGTCTGTAGTTTTGCTTACAAATATATATATATATATTCACTGAAAAAACCATAGGTTTCAGGGGTGTTATAGTTAGCTGGACTTTTCACTTGTACAAAACCATTGAAATTCCCCCGTTATAGTTAGTTCAGCTAACTATAACTCGCGCGCCCGCAATGCACTGCTGATAACGTCACATATTACATCACTCATGACATGGTCAGTGACATCACTCATGACATCACTGATGACATCTCAAATGACATCACTGATGACATCATCCAGTGAATGTCTGTTTTTCAGAAAATTAAATATGTTTTATATATGTATATCTAAACACTGATGGAAGAATAAATGGGTATGTAAGTGTCTAAATGGATGATTTGTTTTTGAAAAATTGATTGTGTAACTGACTGATTAAGTGTATCATAGTGAATACATGGCTTAGTGAGTAATGTTTAAATATATAAATATCTGTATCAGTCTCTCACTTTGTGTATAAGTGGCTGCATGGGTTGGTGAGTAGCTACATGGGTGTCTATATAGGTTATTAGTTGGTTTTTTGAGTATCAGTCTGAGTGTCTGCATGGTTCGGTGGGGGGTATTACGTAGTGCATAGGTGCATGAATGAGTGACTCACTGTTTGTATGTGTTGAAGACAGCATGTGTGCAGGACTGTATGGGTGGATGAGTGTCTGTATGGGTGTGTTAGTGAGTGAATGACTGTCTCAATAGTGTCTTTATGAGTAACTACATATGTTTTAAACTAGTATATGTGACTATTGGTGTATATAAGTGAGTATATGTGAGAGTGAGAGATTGAAAGAGTTCCTGTATGAATAAGTATGTGTTTCTATAAGTGATTGTTTAAAAGACTAAGTATGTGTAAGTTTCTGTAGAAGTAAGTGTGGTGGTGTGTGTATAACTGTATATGCAAGTAAATGTATGTTTGATTCTTTATTAGCATGAGTGACTATGTGTGTGAGTAACTCTATGGATGAGTGGCATTGTGTAACAGGATGTATAGGTGTATGAGTACATATGATGAGTGAGTACATGTATGAGTGACTATAGGACTGTTGGTGAATGAGTGGATGTGTATGTGGATCTTAGAATTACTGAAGAGGTTGTTGTAACTGGTATTGGTATGTCCATTGTTTTGAACATTTTAGTCTCTATTTTTGAATGTGTGTATCAAAGGTTATATTAGGGTGAGAGGAGGTCCGCCACTGTATCACAAGGATGATGTCATCAGTGATGTCATCAGTGATGTCATTTGAGATGTCATCAGTGATGTCATGAGTGATGTCACTGACCATGTCATGAGTGATGTAATATGTGACGTCATCAGCAGTGCATTGCGGGCGCGCGAGTTATAGTTAGCTGAACTAACTATAACGGGGGAATTTCAATGGTTTTGTACAAGTGAAAAGTCCAGCTAACTATAACACCCCTGAAACCTATGGTTTTTTCAGTGAATTTCAGAGGTTTTTTAAATGCTAATTCCTAACTATAACGTGCCTGAAACCTATGGTTTTTTCTGTGAATTTCAAAGGTTTTTTAAATACTAATTTCTAACTATGCCTACAGAGATAGGACATGTGAAGAAAGAAGAAAAAATGCACAGAAAGAAAAAAAAGAAGTGCAGAAAGAAGCAACAGAAGTCCTCAAAGACGAAGAAAAGTGCAGGAAGAAGGATAACGTGCAGAAAGAACAAAAAGAAGAGCAGAAAGAATCCTTGTTGCAAAATCATCCTGTACCCTCAACTTTTTCAGACGGATACTGGTGGTAACTGAGTCTGACTAACCAGTCCTAGAGCCAGTGCTATGTTAAAAGACACTTAGAATACAGTGAAAACACCTACATACACTAGGGAACATTATGCGTTGGGGTCCTCCTGTGATTAGCATGACCTCCTCTGTAAGCCCCTAGTATATAATAGGGCAGGGGGGTTAAAACTACCTCTTAAAACAGGCCACAGGGCTTTTTTGCACACGTTAACTCAGGCCCCGTCCCCTCCCTTCACCACTGTGTAAACACGCCCTGTGTCCGTTTTTAGTTGGGAGATTAAGTTCATTTGAATCCTGAGGGTCCCTAGGGACCACCTAGCCCACTAGGTACCTCCAGTAAGTGCCACAGAGCTGCGTTGCAGAGAGGTGTATAAAGTGGCACGGCCTGGACCACCTCTCTGCAATGCAGCTCAGTGGCGCTTACTGGAAGCACTTGGTGGGCTAGTTAGCCCCCAGGGGCCCTCAGTATTGAAGGGAAATTATATCCCCAATTTAAAACGTGCCATAGTGCGTGTTTGCACACGTCACCTCAGGCCCGTCCCCTCCCTTCACCACTGTGTAAACGCGCCCTGTGGCTGTTCTAAGTTGAGAGATTAAGTCCCCTTGAATCCTAAGGGTCCCTAGGGTCAAACTAGACCACTAGGTACCTCCAGTAAGCGCCACAGAGCTGCGTTGCAGAGAGGTGTAAAAAGGGGCTTGCCCTCAGAACACCTCTCTGCAGCGCAGCACCCTGGCGCATACTGGAGATGCCTGTTGGGCTAGTTGGCCCTCAGGGACCCTCAGTATTGAAGAGGAATTAATTCCCCAACTTAAAACTCGCCAGGGGGCGCGTTTGCAGAGTGCTGCAAGGAGGGGGCGTGGCCTCCGGCACGATGCCAGTCTTTTATTTATTTTAATTTTTTAAGAAGGGGGGCTGTGTGGTTCCCCTTCTTATTCTAATTTATTGGCCCTGATGACCCCATCCCCCAAGGCCTGTCTCCTAATTATATTTTTTTGACCCCAATCCCCAGGGCCGGCCGCTGTTTTTTATTATTTTAAAAAAATATATATTTATAGACACACCTAGGACATGCTGGATAAACCGTACGTACCTATCACCATGACGATTTGCGTGATATTCATTAAAAGGCGACTATGCATACAATGAATCCACGTGGAATGTATTTACACCACTAGTGAAGCTCTGACATGTCAGATGCCCTACCGTGCCTAATCCCGGTTGACACCCTTGTCATTTATATATACAAACATGGGTAGCTATTGACAGGCACATTTAATACACATGCACACCAAGCCATTCAAAGGGGATTCGACAAGAATTCAACCAAAACTATGCAAGAAACCCCCCTCACGGTTAATAAAACACACATCCACTGCCGGATGTGTAATACTTTTTATTTTACTCTCTGGAAAGGGGACGAACATCACTTGAGAGTCACAGCGTGCTCCTGGCAGAGCCCAATGCTGTGTTACACCCACCATTGCCTGCCGAGTTCCACACACCTCTGTGTTGTATTCCACCATCTAGTGCATATGCTATGACACTCTCTAGCCCATGTGCACTGTAACACCACCCCGTGAATATGTCATGCCACACTTGTCTTCGCACGGGTTATATTGCCCCATCTAACGTGCCTTCCTCAATGCCTATGTTATAACGCACAGTGCTATGCCATACATATTACAATCTGGGATCCTTATCTTTGTCACAGTGCATATGCAACGTTACACTCCCCAGCACATATTTTATATTACAACTTTAGAGACTAGTTAGGTTACATAACACTGCCCCGTGCATATTACACTCCAAGGCGCATATCGCATAGCACGCGCTAGTGCCTGTGCTATCTCGCGCTCTCCAATGAATCTGTCATTACGCACAATGTATTGCATATTATATTTCACGCCCGGTTCATCTTATATCACACTTTTTGGTGCATAGTTTATACCATACACTATATCTAGTTTTAATTTTCAATCGTGCTCTCAGGAGTATGTTCTATATAACACTGTGTTCACCTACCCTTTTCACGGGCATTATATTTTGCGATAGGGGGTGGAGGGTCAGGGGGTGTTTCTGCCAAGTGAGCCCGGAGTCACAGTCACAAACGCCCTCTTCTTCCTGAATAAAAGTGAGATTATGCTGCATACTTGTTCATATTTTAAGTAGTTCGCACAGACACACGTTTTAAAAACAATAAAGTTCCTAATACCCGCCTTCTCTGAACAGTTACCTTGCTGCCCCATCCCCCTCCTCCCTATCCTCTGTTGTGTGAATCCATGGACTAGCCTCCTCCCTCCTGCCATGCATGGTCTGATGTGCTGCCACTGCCCTCAATTTAGTATGATGTACTAGTCCACTCCTCCTGCCCTCCATTGCCCAATTCTATGCCCCATCATTGACCTCCTGCTTAAACTCTGTGCTTAGCTTGCTGCCCCTATTCTCCTTCCCCCTGCCCTCCGATGTTTTTGTGCATGCCCCTGCTCCATCCTTTTTGCCCACCATGTTCCATGGACCTGCCACTCCTATCTACTCTGAGTGTTCTGTTGAGCTGCCACTCCCCTCCCACCTGCCTAGCATTGTCAGATGACTGTAACCTGTCCCTGCCACCTCCACCCTGCCTGTCCACATGCCATGCCCCTATCCACTTCCTCCTGTCCTACATGGTCCATTGTACTGCCACACCCTTCTGCCCTCCCTGGTCTGTTGTGCTGCAACTGCTCCTCCTGCCTGCCCCGTGCGGTCTGTTGTGAGGCCCCTTCCCCTGAACTTTCTTGTCTGTGCACAGGTCCTGACCCTCCCTTCTATCCTCCATCGTCCTTTGTGCATGCCCCTGCACCCTCCTTCTTGCCCATCATAGCCATTGTGCTGCCACTAACCCTCCCACTTGCCATGCATGGTCTTCTGTGCTGCCATGGCCCCTCCCACCTTCCCTGTGTGGTCAGTTAGCTGCCCCTGACCCCCTCCCACCTTCCCTCCATGGTCTGTGTGTATGCCATCACAGTCTCACTGTTGCTCTTCATGGTGTGTCTTGCTTCCAGTGCCCATCCTGCCTGACCTCCATGGCTATCTTGCTGCTCCTGCCCTGCCCCCTTGCCTCCAGCCCTCTGTTTACATGTGAAGACCCCTACTCCCTCCCTCCTGGCATATCTGTTCCATTGTAATTCCTCTGATCCGTCCCTCCTGCCCTTTATGGTCTGTTATGCTGCAGCTTTCTCTCCTGTCTGTCCATTATGGTCAGCTAGCTACCATTGCCTCTTGCCCCTCTGTTCTCTGTTGTCCATGTGCATGGTCCTGTCCCCTCCCTCTTGCTTTCTATGAATTGTTGTGCTGGACTCCCGTCCCGCATGCCCTGTGTGGTGTATTGTGCTGCTGCAAACCCTGATGCCTACCCTGCAGGGTCAGTTTGGTGCACCTCTCCATGTCCCTCCTGTCCTCTGTTATCCAAGTCCATGTCCCTACCCCATTTCCTTCCATGATCCAATGTACCATACTTGCGAACATTTTGAGCTTGGTAAGAGGGAGATTTTGAAAAAAAACTGGGGTATTGATTTTCCCCTTTGAGTTACATTGAAAAAGAGGAGATTGTAGACAGGAGACAGATCAAATAAAGCCCATTTGAGCTTAAAAACATTGGACGTTTCCTGGCTGAATCGGATCTGTTGGCATGTATGGTTGTACTACCATTGCCTCTTCCTTCTGCCCACAATGGTCTATTACATTGCCACAGCCTCTCTTGCAAGTTCTGTATTGTTGGCTTGTTGCCCCTGCCCCCCTTTCCACTGCCCTCCATAGTCTGTTGTGCTGCCACGGCCCTTCCTGCCTGCTCAGTGTGGTTAAATTGTTGCCTTTGCACCCTCCTACCTGCCTTCAATTTTCAGAGTCCATGCCCCTGGCCTCTGCCTCTCAACAGTATCCTAATGAACAACTAGATTGCTAACATTCTATATTTATTACAAAAGTGTGGAACGCCTGACGTCATCTTGATGTAATCAAAACTGTAATACCTAGAGCATTTCCTTTAGAAATTACATATATGAGAGGGTCTTATTGGCATCAAAATTATGGTTAGTGCTCTAAAAGACTAAAATAAGGACATATTTTCTGAGTTTTCAAATAGCGACAAAGCACTTTTAAATTATTTGTTATCTTTATGTTTTTTTATCCAGTTGACCACTTGATTAAATGTTGCACTTAGGGGAGAGGATGTGGTGTTACTTCCAGAACTGCAGACTTTGCAACTGGGGAACCAGGTTGGAGTTTCTGCTTCAGCTCGACATTCTGTGATTCTGGTCAAATCACTTAGTCTCCCCATGTCTACAACCAAAATGAATTTGTTCTTGTGTGATGTAACCAATGCTCATGTAAAGCACTCCAATACCTGACAAGTCTGCACTATATAACACTGCAAAAACACAAAATAATAAGTGTTTTGCACACTTCTGTCATTGGGCTATATTTGGGCTACATCTGGGTGATTTTGGGCTACATTTGGGCTCTTTTGTCTCCGGTGGCCATCTTGGGAGATTTATTTGTTATGAAGTTTCCTAATTTCCTCATGTACTGCAGTCTACTCAGTCGGAAATGCTTTCAGTTTTTTACTTTGATTCCATCATGAAGGTATTCAGATATGTCACACATTTGCCATAAATTCTGAAAGTTAGCACTCTAGTTGCTCATTAGATCACTGTAGTAAAACTACTGTTCACCATGGAAGTCTGCTCCTGGTATTAAAAGTGCATGTTTCAGTCTGCATGTCAGAATTTTTTAATGAAATAGAAGAGGATTTGAGAAGTCACTCAAAATGTGCCCTCATTTTCTTTCTTCAGCATTAATCATAATTTCTATGGCAAAATGAACCCCCTCATTGTGTTCCTTTTTAAATTAAATGTTTTAAGTGTTACCAGTTTATTCCAATCAAGATGGCTTCAGGTGTGCCATACTTTTGTCATAATGAAGACAGTAAGCGCTCTAGTTGTTTTTAAGAACACTCTGGGACATTCTGTCATTGGGCTATACTTGGGCTACATCTGGGTGATATTTGGGCTACATTTGGGCTCTTTTGTCTCTGGTGGCCATCTTGGGAGACTTATTTGTTATGAAGTTTCCTAATTTCCTCATTTACTGCAGTCTCCTCAGTAGGAAATACTTTCAGTTTTTTACTTTGATTCCATCAAGAAGGCATTCAAATGTGTCACACATTTGCCATAAATTCAGAATGTTAGCACTCTTTTTGCTCATTAGATCACTGTAGTAAAGCTACTGCTCACCAGGGAAAACTGCTGCTGGTATTGAAAGTGCATGTTTCAGTCTGCATGTCAGAATTTTTTAATGAAATAGAAGAGGATTTGAGAAGTCACTCAAAATGTGCCCTAATTTTTCTTTCTGCAGCACTAATCATACTTTTTATGGAAAAATGAACCCCCTCATTTTTTTCCTTTTTAAATTAAATGTTTTAAGAGTTACCACTTTAATCCAAGCAAGATGGCTTCAGGTGTGCCATATGTTTATCATAAGTAGGACTGTTAGCGCTCTAGTTGTTCATTGGAACACTCTGGGAAGCTGCAGTAGAACACAAAGGAATCAACTGACAGTCTCTGCCCTTGTTGGATGTACATGTTTTACTGAGAATGTCAGACTTCATTCTCACATGAATGAGAAAGATAATGTGAATTTACAGAAAATAAGCTCTCAGTTTAGCTTAAAGATCACCTTCCAAACCTCTGTGGGAAAAGCATGAGAAAATATTTTTCTCTCAATCATGATATCCCAGCAGAAGGCTTTTTCACATGGTGAAATCACCTTAGAACATACCACAATTCCTAAAATGAGTATGGTACCATCAACAAATGATTTATAATGTAACTAAAGTCTTAAAACCTTCTATTAACTGCAATGCTTTTTAATGAGGTGCTATCATGTATATTGGTCCCAAGATGGCTGCCAACACTTCTTGGATGAAGTGCTGACAGCCAATCAGATCTCAGGATGAGATGTGTGGTTAGGCTCCGCCCACATATATATATGATTTTACTTTTGATTTTCTCAGGAACTTCTGAAAAGATTGACACCAGACCTGCAAAAGGCACCTCCCTGACCTGAGGACTACCTCTTTGCCAAATTTAAAGTTATTCTGTTCAGCCGTTCGGGCTGTACCTTGGACTAAAGGTCCCTATGGAAAATTGCATGGGGAAAACGCGTTTTGGGACCCCCCTTTTTTCTCAGCCCCCGCTTCACGAATCCCCCCGAGACTTTCAGGGTAGGAGCGGAGCGGAGCGCCCCACCTATTTTGAAAATTTCGCGAGGATTTATCAACCGGCACCAAAGTTATTCCAAATAGAATGTTGCGGATTTCCTATGGAAACACGGTCCTAACTATAACTATCTACTGGCGACCGCCAGTAGATTATATATATATATATATATATATTCAGTGAAAAAACCATAGGTTTCACACACGTTATAGTTAGGAATTAGCATTTAAAAAACCTTAGAAATTCAGTGAAAAAAACCATAGGTTTCACACATGTTATAGTTAGCTGGACATTTTACTCGTAAAAAACCATTGAAATTGCCCCGTTATAGTTAGTTCAGCTAACTATAACTCGCGCGCCCGCAATGCACTGCTGATGACGTCACATATTACATCACTCATGACATGGTCAGTGACATCACTCATGACATCACTGATGACATCTCAAATGACATCACTGATGACATCATCCAGTGAATGTGTGTTTTTCTGAAAATTAAATATGTTTTATATATGTATATCTCAAGGTCGATGAAAGAATAAATGGGTATATTACTGTCTAAATGGATGATTTCTTATTGAAAAATTGATTGTGTAACTGACTGATTAAGTGTATCATAGTGAATACATGGCTTAGTGAGTAATGTTTAAATATATAAATATCTGTATCAGTCTCTCACTTTGTGTATAAGTGGCAGCATGGGTTGGTGAGTATCTACATGGGTGTCTATATAGGATATTAGTTGGTTTTTTGAGTATCAGTCTGAGTGTCTGCATGGTTCGGTGGGGGTATTACGTAGTGCATAGGTGCATGAATGATTGACTCACTGTTTGTATGTGTTGATCAGAGCATGTGTGCAGGACTGCATGGGTGGATGAGTGTGTGTATGGGTGTGTTAGTGAGTGAATGACTGTCTCAATAGTGTCTTTATGAGTAACTACATATGTTTTAAACTAGTATATGTGACTATTGGTGTAAATAAGTGAGTATATGTGAGAGTGAGACATTGGAAGAGTTCCTGTATGAATAAGTATGTGTTTCTATAAGTGATTGTTTAAAAGACTAAGTATGTGTAAGTTTCCGTAGAAGTAAGTGTGGTGGTGTGTGAATAACTGTATATGCAAGTAAATGTATGTTTTATTCTTTATTAGCATGGGTGACTATGTGTGTGAGTAGCTCTATGGATAAGTGGCATTGTGTAACAGGATGTATAGGTGTATGAGTACATATGATAAGTGAGTACATGTATGAGTGACTGTATTGAACTGTTGGTGAATGAATGGATGTGTATGTGGATCTTAGAATTACTGAAGAGGTTGTTGTAACTGTTATTGGTATGTCCATTCTTTTGTAAATTTTAGTCTCTATTTTTGTATGTGTGTATCAAAGGTTATATTAGGGTGAGAGGAGGTCTGCCACTCTATCACAAGGATGATGTCATCAGTGATGTCATTTGAGATGTCATCAGTGATGTCATGAGTGATGTCACTGACCATGTCATGAGTGATGTAATATGTGACGTCATCAGCAGTGCATTGCGGGCGCGCGAGTTATAGTTAGCTGAACTAACTATAACGGGGCAATTTCAATGGTTTTTTACGAGTAAAATGTCCAGCTAACTATAACGTGTGTGAAACCTATGGTTTTTTCACTGAATTTCTAAGGTTTTTTAAATGCTAAGTCCTAACTATAACGTGTGTGAAACCCATGGTTTTTTCAGTGAATTTGCAAGGTTTTTTAAATGCTAATTTTTTTTTTCTTCTATTTTTTCTAACATATTTTTATTTTAATTTTCTTACCTTTTATAAAGACTATGATTAAATTTTTAAAATTCTTTAATATGTTTTTTTTAATATATTTTTTAAAATAAACATGTAAAATTTATTAGCAGTACTTTTTTTCTATTTTTTTTATTATTTTTTTAGTACGCGTACCGTAAGCTTACGGTAAGCGTACGGTTTACGCAACGCCCGTAAATTCCCTACGCTGCTTGCGTATAGTTACGCAATTTGCGTAGCCGCGCGTACTCCGCGTGGGACGCGTACGCGTGTACGCTACACGCGCACGTTACGCGGAAGTGTCGGGGAGTGACTGTTATGCGCATGATCGCAAGCGCATGTCTTTTTTACGCGCATGCGCACTTTTGCCGTAAGCGTACCGTAAGCGTACCGTAAGCGTACGGTAGGTCATGTGATCATGAAACACAACTTTTGATTGGTTGAAACTACTTTCAGTTCTAGAACTCTCCTACACCACACCCATTCCCCTCATTTCTGCTTGTGATCCCTTAGGAGAAGGAGCTGGGTTGTCTTTGTGATACGATGGCAGAACAGCAGAGCTCTTCTGAGAGTGAGGCTAGCACTAGCAGCACTGTCTTGAGGCAGAGAGCGAGGAAACAAAAGCCCTCTTATGTATGGGATTATTTTACTTTTCCTGAAGGCCAGCAAAAGGTGAATGCACCCTTAGTAACTTGCAAGCTGTGTAAGCGTGTACTTTCTAGAGGTAATCCTGACAGGAAGTATTCCTTTGGGAATCATACCATGAAGAGATACCTCCAGGATGTACACAGAAGGACACATGGTCATCTTTTTGGAGGTAACTCTTCAGAAAGACAAGCAAGTACATCCACAGCAGCTCAGCCTGGACCATCATCTGCAGAGCTGACTCCTTCTTCTGCAGGTCAGGTGAGCCCTTCATCTGTGGGGGGAGAATCTCCTTTTGCTGGCCCTCTGGAAATGAACCCTCGATTTCGAAGGGTTGATATTCGATGCACCTTTTGTCAAGATCTAATTTGCCATAGGGAGACCAGTGTTTCCCTAGTGAACAACAAAATAGATCAGCACATTTGTCGCTTTGAATAATTTTCCCATGCTTTCTTTCCTCTGTCCCTGCATGAACACAACGGTTCTTTTAAGAGCCAACCTTATCTTTCATATCTTTTTTTTACATATGTTTTTAAAAACTTTTTTTTTTTTTTTTTTACCGTACGCGTACGGTGCGCGTCCTTTTTTTTTTTTTTTTTAAAAAACACTAAAAATCAATTATCACATTACAAGGTCCTTGAGAGACTACAATTATTATTATTGACTTACCATACTCACTCCAAAAAATATTTATTCATTTGTTTTTTAAAAAAATAGCTTTAAAAATGGTTCTAGTTTTCGAAAATTTTCTATATCAATCTGAAAAAAAAGAAAAAAGTATTAATATTTTTAAAACATTTTATAATACAGTACACATATTTACATTTTTTTCAAAAAAATATTTTTGCCTTATTTTTGCTGTTTTCAGAATATATTGCATTTCACTATAAATTGTGAAAGCAATTGCATTCATCATTTTACGGCGGGCAAAAAAAAATAACAATCACAAAGATTGTAATAAAAAAGCCCAGAATTTCTTTTTACTTAAACTTAACATTATAGAAATGCATAATATTCTAAAAAAATATCATCTAATACCAATAGTTATTTCTTTAAAATACCGTCTGATATGTTTGTTTCAGAAGTATAATCACAATATTATATCTCAAATAACTCCACAATACATCTGATTCCATTTCCTTTAGGCCAAATAGTAATTTTAAAATTTTTTTGGGAATAAATTTCCAACAGTAATCCAATAAAATTCTAAAGTTTAATTTGTCCAGATCTCACCGATTCTCTGTAACATTTTGTTTCACGAAAATTTTTTGAATAATTTATTAAGTCCACAATAGAATTGGTTACTTTTCCGCATGGCCAAATAGTAATTTTTTTAATCATTTTTGAAAAAATTTCCAATGGCAGTCCAATAACATTCCAAAATTTAAATTGTGCAGATGTTACCGATTATCTCTAAATTATTGGTTTTTCAAAGTTTCATTAAAAATTAAAAAAGTCCACATTACAATTGGTTATCTTTCCATTAGGCCAAATGATAATTTAAAAAATCTTTTTTCTACAAAATTGCAATGGTAATCCAGTAAAATGGTAAAATTATTTTGTCCAGATCTTGCCAAATCTGTCTAAAATTTAGGTTTCAGGAAGATTAGATAGGAATTTGCTAAATCAAAAGGCAAACGTTGTTTGAAAATCAATTGGGAATCATTACACAGTGTCCAACCTTTTTCACATTTAAGATAAACTGTGTAATGTCCAGAAGTAACAGTAGGTCCATCATGGAAAATTATTGCAACAGTTACAAAAGTTTTTCCTGAAATTGCTGTCCTGTAAACTTCTTTATTAAAGTATCCAATTTTGAACCATCAGCTCTACATCGTTGCATCATTAAAATTACATACTGTCCGTATTCCTTTAAAATTAATGTTGAAAACATGTCAGATTTACACTGACCACATTTCATGCTATGATTAGCATCTTTAACTAATTTTGCAAAAGTGACTGTTTTACTGTCTGGCAATGTTAAATAAATAAACCTTTCAGAATCAACATTAGAGCCACCTGTATTGAAACAGTTTTCACAACTATGTTCCCATTTATAAGAGACACCAAACATATTTTCAATTGGCACCCCTTCTTCTTCCAGTACCTGAAGAAAATACATCAAGAATACTTTTTTTATACCAGTACACCTTAATTTATCGTGAAAACATAGTCCATATTATTTTACATGTTCCTCACATTTAAATTTCTCCCAAAACAGAAAATAATAAACACAACTTCAACAAAAAGAATTGCTTTTCTATTATTCATTTCTTAATTTACCATATACATCCCCTCTCAAACTCTAAACTCACCTTTAAAATTAGTTAGTTGTGAAAGAAATGTGGCACTCAAACAGCAGATTATCAGAGCCAGGATCTCTGTTGTGTTCACCTCTCTCCTCTCAGCAGAACCAGATAATGGCAAACTTTCCCTCTATTTTTCCACACATATACATGTAAGTTTCAAATCTCAGTGCTTCCCCCTTTTTTTCAAATGTAATCACACATTTCTATTGGTTGAAAACCAACCCTTTTCCAAAAGTGCCCTGCCCCCAACTTGACTTCTGCCTAGTACCCTTCCCCCAACTTGACTTCTGCCTGCTACCATAGCAACAGCTCATGGAACACTGCTGTGTGGAGTTAGGTCAGAAGTTCGCCACACAATGTTTCAATTCCACAGAGCAAGAGTGCTTGACTTTTCAAACCTAACAGCAAATCCATAGTACTGTTTTTTGGTTACACATTACCAATACAAAACATGCTTCTATTAATTTACACATACAGCCTAGTTTTTATTCTAGAATGGTATGAAACAGCCAATCAGTTCTTTTTGTTTTGAAAAAAATATGTATGCCTCCATTTCCAAACTGTCTTTCTTTTCATATTGCCATTCTACTGAAAGACACCTCCTGAGTGCATCCAGTTCTCCTTTGAAGATGTTCACAGTGTGGATTGTAGGGCACAGCTATGTCTTCTGGAGTGAAAAGTATGCAGAGAAAACAGATATGGTGAGAGACCTTGCTTTGCCAAATGTAGACATTAAATGGATTGGTCAGAGAGGGTTAAAGTGGCACCAATTGATGCCATTGGTGAAATCCTTCATGCAAATCCAACACCCTGACCTCATAATAGTGCACTGTGGTGGCAATGACCTAGGCACTTTGACTGGGGTAGGTCTGGAAATGCTTATGAAGGACACCTTTACACAACTGTTTTCACTTTTCCCTAAAACTGCCTTTGTGTTTTCCAACATATGCCAAAGGCAAAAATGGAACTGGTCCAATCATTTCTGTCCGCAGATTGACAAAGCAAGAAAGCACGTCAACAAATCTGTTTCTGCTTTCCTCCGTGACTATGGTATGGGTGCCATTTACCACAACAACTTGCGTTATGACATGCAAGACATTTATAGAGGAGATGGTGTGCACTTCAATGATGAAGGGAACAGAGTCTTCCTTTTGAACCTTAGACTCTGCATCGGTACTTACTTGTAGGTACCACTAAAAAAATGACTTCATAAACACAACAGCTCTTTTTAGAGCTCCCTAATATCTAAACTCTTAATTCTGCATTTCATTTTTTTATTTTTATTTTTTTTTACCGTACGCTTACCGTAAGCTTACCGTACGCGTACCCCGTGATTTTTTAAAAAATCAATAAATGTTTTCTTTGTACTTTTCTGTCCTTCTTTGACCCCCTCACAAATGTAAGGGGGACTGTAACTCTCCTCCTTGCCCCCTTTTCTTGTTTTCACTCTTTTTTTTCAGAGTGAAATACACAAAATGGCGGCCGCCGCTTCCTGGTTTCGGCCGATTCGAATGTTTACTAAGATCTAAGGGCCAATCAGAATCTCGCTCGCGCACGCCATTTTTCTTCCGTACGCTTACCGTAAGCTCACCGTACGCGTACCCCGTGATTTTTTTAAAAAACAATAAATGTTTTTTGTGTACTTTACAGTCCTTCTTTGACCCCCTCACAAATGTAAGGGGGTCTGTAACTCTCCTCTTTGCCCCCTTTTCTTGTTTTCACTCTTTTTTTCAGAGTGAAATACACAAAATGGCGGCCGCCGCTTCCTGGTTTCGGCCGATTCGAATGTTTACTAAGATCTAAGAGCCAATCAGAATCGCGCTCGCGCACGCCACCGTACGCGTACGGTAAGCGTACGGTAAGCGTACCGTAAGCGGGCTCAGATATATATATTGATTTAAAGGCTATTTTCTCAGAATCTACTGAACAGATTTACACCAAACCTACAAAAGGCACTTCCTTGACCTAGGGACTACCTCTCTGCCAAATTTCGAGTAATTCTGTTCAGCCGTTCGGGCTGTAGCTCGTTCTAAAGGTCCTATGGAAAAATGCATGGGAAAAACGCGTTTTGGGACCCCCCTTTTATCTCAGCCCCCGCTTGACGGATCCCCCCGAGACTTTCAGGGTAGGAGCGGAGCGTAGCGCCCCACCTATTTTGAGAAATTCGCGAGGATTCGTCGACCGGCGCCAAAGTTATTCAAAATGGAATGTTGCGGATTTCCTATGGAAAAGGGGTCCTAACTATAACTACCTACTGGCGACCGCCAGTAGGTAATTACCTACTGGCGGTCGCCAGTAGGCAGTTATAGTTAGGACCCCTTTTCCATAGGAAAACCTCAACATTCTATTTTGAATAACTTTGGCGCCGGTCGATGAATCCTCGCGAATTTCTCAAAATAGGTGGGGCGCTACGCTCCGCTCCTACCCTGAAAGTCTCGGGGGGATTCGTCAAGCGGGGGCTGAGATAAAAGGGGGGTCCCAAAACGCGTTTTTCCCATGCATTTTTCCATAGGACCTTTAGAACGAGCTACAGCCCGAACGGCTGAACAGAATTACTAGAAATTTGGCAGAGAGGTAGTCCCTAGGTCAAGGAAGTGCCTTTTGTAGGTTTGGTGTAAATCTGTTCAGTAGATTCTGAGAAAATAGCCTTTAAATCAATATATATATCTGAGCCCGCTTACGGTACGCTTACCGTACGCTTACCGTAAGCGTACGGTGGCGTGCGCGAGCGCGATTCTGATTGGCTCTTAGATCTTAGTAAACATTCGAATCGGCCGAAACCAGGAAGCGGCGTCCGCCATTTTGTCTCTCGCATTGAGAGTTATTTCTCCAACTTGATGCCCAAAAACATGTTACGGGGCATTTTTGACAACTCCCTCCCACACAGTCATGTTGAGGGAGTCCCCAAACATCCCCCAAGAGCAAAAACGGTTTTATTTTTTTTTCGGCAATTTCGCCGAGTACGCTTACCGTAAGCGTACGGTAAAAAAAAAAAAAAAAAAAAAACACTATCCACACTTACCCCACCCCCTGTGCTTTTGGTGGCCAGAGGCCACCAAATGTACAGGGCTTATTAATAGGTAAAAAAAAAAAAATTTTGGCAACATGAAATTATAAAATCGAAATAAAAAAAACACTATCCACATTGACCCCACCCCCTGTGCTTTTGGTGGCCGAAGGCCACCAAATGTACAGGGCTTATTAAAGTTGATAAAAACCATGCACGGAACGAACTGCGTTAAGTGGGCGCGCACGCCTCGAATGGCGTAAAGTAACTTAGCATTTAAAAAACCGTACAAATTCACTGAAAAAACCATAGGTTTCACACACGTTATAGTTAGGAATTAGCATTTAAAAAACCTTGCAAATTCACTGAAAAAACCATAGGTTTCACACATGTTATAGTTAGCGGAAATTTTACTGATAAAAAACCAGTGAAATTGCCCCGTTATAGTTAGTGCTGGCAACTATAACTCACGCGACCGCAATCTTCTGCTGATGACATATGTGTCTTTATGAAAAAAAAATATTTGTAATATATGTATAGCTAAAAATGTATGGAAGAAGACATGGGCAAATAAGTGTCTAAATACAGTATTAGCATCAGCAGAGGATTGCGGTCGCGTGAGTTATAGTTGCCAGCACTAACTATAACGGGGCAATTTCACTGGTTTTTTATCAGTAAAATTTCCGCTAACTATAACATGTGTGAAACCTATGGTTTTTTCAGTGAATATATATATATATATATATATATTTATTACCTACTGGCGGTCGCCAGTAGGTAGTTATAGTTAGGACCCCTTTTCCATAGGAAATCCGCAACATTCTATTTTGAATGACTTTGGCGCCGGTCGACGAATCCTCGCGAATTTCTCAAAATAGGTGGGGCGCTATGCTCCGCTCCTACCCTGAAAGTCTCGGGGGGATTCGTCAAGCGGGGGCTGAGATAAAAGGGGGTCCCAAAACGCGTTTTTCCCATGCATTTTTCCATAGGACCTTTAGACAGGGCTACAGCCCGAACGGCTGAACAGAATTACTAGAAATTTGGCAGAGAGGTAGTCCCTAGGTCAAGGAAGTGCCTTTTGTAGGTTTGGTGTAAATCTGTTCAGTAGATTCTGAGAAAATAGCCTTTAAATCAATATATATATCTGAGCCAGCTTACGGTACGCTTACCGTAAGCTTACCGTACGCGTACGGTGGCGTGCGCGAGCGCGATTCTGATTGGTTGTTAGATCTTAGTAAACATTCGAATCGGCCGAAACCAGGAAGCGGCGGCCGCCATTTTGTGTGTTTCACTCAGAAAAAAAAGAGTGAAAACAAGAAAAGGGGGCAAGGAGGAGAGTTACAGACCCCCTTACATTTGTGAGGGGGTCAAAGAAGGACAGAAAAGTACAAAGAAAACATTTATTGATTTTTAAAAAAATCACGGGGTACGCGTACGGTAAGCTTACGGTAAGCGTACGGAAGAAAAAAAAAATAAAAAAAGAAATGAAATGCAGATTTAAGAGTTTAGATATTAGGGGGCTCTAAAAAGAGCCGTTGTGTTTATGAAGTGATTTTTTAAGTGGTACCTACAAGTAAGTACCGATGCAGAGTCTAAGGTTCAAGAGGAAGACTCTGTTCCCTTCATCATTGAAGTGCACACCATCTCCTCTATAAATGTCTTGCATGTCATAACGCAAGTTGTTGTGGTAAATGGCACCCATACCATAGTCACGGAGGAAAGCAGAAACAGATTTGTTGACGTGCTTCCTTGCTTTGTCAATTTGCGGACAGAAATGATTGGACCAGTTCCATTTTTGCCTTTGGCATATGTTGGAAAACACAAAGGCAGTTTTAGGGAAAAGAGAAAACAGTTGTGCAAAGGTGTCCTTCATAAGCATTTCCAGACCTACCCCAGTCAAAGTGCCTAGGTCATTGCCACCACAGTGCACTATTATGAGGTCAGGGTGTTGGATTTGCATGAAGGATTTCACCAATGGCATCAATTGGTGCCACTTTAACCCTCTCTGACCAATCCATTTAATGTCTACATTTGGCAAAGCAAGGTCTCTCACCATACCTGTTTTCTCTGCAAACTTTTCACTCCAGAAGACATAGCTGTGCCCTACAATCCACACTGTGAACATCTTCAAAGGAGATCTGGATGCACTCAGGAGGTGTAATTCAGTAGAATGGGAAAAAGAAATGAAAAACAGTTTGGAAATGGAGGCATACATATTTAAAAAAAAAAAAAAAAGAACTGATTGGCTGTTTCATACCATTCTACACTAAAAACTAGGCTGTATGTGTAAATTGATAGAAGCATGTTTTGTATTGGTACAGAAAAATGTGTTACCATAGAACAGTACTATGGATTTGCTGTAAGGTTTGAAAAGTCAAGCACTCTTGCTCTGTGGAATTGAAACATTGTTTGGCGAACTTCTGACCTAACTCCACACAGCAGTGTTCCATGAGGTGTTGCTATGGTAGCAGGCAGAAGTCAAGTTGGGGGAAGGGTACTTTAAGAAAAGGGTTGGTTTTCAACCAATAGAAATGTGTGATTACATTTGAAAAAAAGGGGGAAGCACTGAGATTTGAAACTTACATGTATATGTGTGGAAAAATAGAGGGAAACTTTGCCATTTTCTGGTTCTGCTGAGAGGAGAGAGGTGTAGAGAACAGAGATCCTGGCTCTGATAATCTGCTGTTTGAGTGCCACATTTCTTTCACAACTAACTAATTTTAAAGGTGAGTTATGAGTTTGAGAGGGGATGTATATGGTAAATTAAGAAATGAATAATAGAATTGGAATTCCTTTTGTAGAAGTTGTGTTTATTATTTTCTGTTTTGGGAGAAATTTAAATGTGAGGAACATGTAAAATAATATGGACTATTTTTTCATGATAAATTAAGGTGTACTGGTAAAAATAAGGAATACTTTAAGGGTTTGAGGTTGCAGTCAGTAATGCAAATACATTCAGCATCACTAAGGCTGGTTGCCCTTGCTGGAGTGTAGGCAGTCACCGAGGATACACATGGTGGTGGTCTGAAAAAGCAGTTTGGACATGGGCTTTTTAAAAAAATCTAAAAAGTGGATTCATAATGTGTCAGTCTGTAAAAGTGATTTTCACTTGCCAAAAAAAAAGAGCAGTAAGTGTGCATTTAAATTGGCAAAGAAATTTTGTTTTGTGACTAATGTGAAAACATGACTCTGTGTGCAAATAGGAATTACAGGCAGAGATTTATTGCGTTTTGCTCTGGTGATTTCACAGTTGCATTAGTAGGAAAAAGGGGGAGCGATTTTTTGGTGCAGAAGCAGACTCTTAGCACACACCCAGCTCCTTTCCATGTATAATCATGCACAGTATTTAGAAGCGAGTGGGGTTTTGAGGTTTCAGTCTGTAATGCAAATACATTCAGCATCACTAAGGCTGGTTGCCCTTGCTGGAGTGTAGCCAGTCACCGAGGATACACATGGTGGTGGTCTGAAAAAGCAGTCTGGACATGTGCAATTAAAAAAATCTAAAAAGTGGATTCATAATGTGTCAGTCTGTAAAAGTGATTTTCACTTGCCAAAAAAAAAGAGCAGTAAGTGTGCATTCAAATTGGCAAAGAAATTACGTTTTGTGACTATTGTGAAAAGAAATGTAGTAATATATTTAAATAAAATAAAGGAATTTTTTTTTAGTTTTTTTCAGGTATTGCTGAAGAGCAGTGGACAAAATTTAAGATGCCTACAAAATCCAGAGTTCAAAAAACGCACAAAAAAAACCTATATTTGAAGACAACTAGAGGACCAAAGTTAGTAGAAGATGCTCATGTTGGGAAAAAGAAAAAATCTTCTGGTAAGCAGAAAAAACAATTTCTAAAAAATATATTCAAAAGAATGAAAAATGTACAAAATGTCTGTACTCGAAAGGATGTTTTGAACAAAAAAGGAGAGGAAAAAATTGACAATTTAGTTAATGCAAATATACCTTCAGCAACTGAAAAGATTTATATAAATAGAAAAACAGCGTTTAAAGAGATACGTAGAAAAATGTTTCAGAGAAGAGTTATGTCCAATTTGATGAAGGATGTGAAGAAATATAAGAAAAAGACAAAGTTTTATAAAAGAAAAAAAGAAATAGAAGCCATTGCAGCAAAGGCATTAGAATTAAAAAGGAAACTATTCATTTTAATTTTGAATAGGATGCGTACATTAGACAAAATGGTTAATGTACTGAAATCACATAGCAAAAGGAAAAGAGTAGTGAACAGAACAAACTTTTGTAAAGTGTTTTTAGGAAAGTGGATGCATAGTTCAAGTAGTGAACCTTTTTTTAATGAAGAGAGCTATTTTCAAAGTAATAGTTTGCTGCATGCAGTTGACACCAGAGGTCGTTCTTACGAAGTAAAAAATGGTTGCATAATGGAGAAGGAGATAATGGTTCCAAGAGATGAGGTACAAGTGATGGCAGATGAGGCTATGGGGAGACGTCCTAAAGCCCCAGTGTACACTTGGAATTGTAGTAGTATTTGCACTGTGCGTCAGGAATCTATTGACAAATTTCGAGAGTTTCTAAGAGAATATAGTAAAAAAAGTATAAAACAGAAGATTAAGGTGCTTCAAAGTCTGGATCCATGCAGAGTGAGAGAGAATACTGGTTTGCAGGGTCATTCTCTGGCTTGTCTATCTAGAAAAGTGTGCAATAGTGTTTTCCATCATTTTAGGATGCTGGCTGTTCATCATACTGAAATGAGAAAGTTTGTGAGACGGTTGTATTTTGCCAAAAGTCCAGCAATAAAGTTAAATGAATTGAATAGGGCTCTGTTCCGAGGAACGGTATCAGATGTAGAGAAGGTTGTTGATGAAATTCAGTTTTGTTACTTTGGTCCTGAACAAAACAGTGCAGAGAAGGACACAGTAAATGAGGAAGAAGTGGAAGAGAATGTAGAACCCTCTGTAAGTAACACATTTAATGATCACATAACAAAATTTGCAATAGTCTCTAATGAAAGACCAAATTTTACTTGTATTTGTTGCCGCAGAACTCATTATAGAAAACAAACTAGGAATGTTTATCTCTACAGAAAGAGTGAAAATGAAGATAATTATAAGTGGAAGGATTTTGCCACATATATATTTCTAGAAAATTGTTTTGATTTGGGTGAAGATCAGCGTATTTGTAAATACTGTTACAACAAGTTAGAGGAAAATAGAATGCCGACCAGAGCTGTACATAATAATTTAGAATTGGATGCTATTCCTGCTGAACTTTCTGAATTAAATACATATGAGTCTATACTCATTCAATGTGTTCATCCGTTCCAGACCATAGTACGTATGGAGCCCAAAACTGGTAAATTACCTCCTTCTGATTTACTGAGAGGTTTAAAAGGAAGAGTGGTGTATTTGCCCTTGGATTTGAAAAAAAATATGGAAACTATTGATGCGGATACTTTGGAAACTGAACCATTAGTTATTCTGGTTAATGGTGTACCTACAAAGAATAAGAAGATTTGGCAGGAGCTGGTAGATGTGCGGAAAGTACAAAGAGCAAATTTGTATTTGAAAAGGAATAACAAATGGTATGAATCAATTTATATAGAAGAAGAAGAAGAAGAAGAAGAAGATTTACAAGAAGACACAGAAACACCAACTGGACAAATTGAAAAAGTGGACAAGTCAAAGGAAGAAGAAATTTATGAACATTTTAGCATACATCCTCTTCATTCAAAAGAAGTTATGGGAGATAATATTGATCTCTTTCAGATGAAGAAAGCAAAAGGAACTCCCGTGAGTGTATGGGAGGAGAGCTTGGAAGCTCAATGTTTTCCCCAGCTGTTTCCTAAAGGAAAAGGAGGACGATACGATCAACGTCCAGAACAGATTCCAGCTTCTGAGTATCGGACTACAAGACTATATGCTGAAGATCCCAGATTTCGACAAAGTATTCCTTATTTGTTCCATCTTTTATTTGAAAGCGACTTGTCTGCACTGTCTTATGCAGTAAATCACATTTTAAAAAGTGGAGTACATTTACAAAATGTGTCTGCTAAGGATTTTATGGAGAAAGTGCAGCACCGAGATGATCATTTGGAAACACAACTGATCAATCTGATGGCTTGTCAGTGTGGGACAAATGAATATTGGTACCGACGCCATGGTGAATTAAAATGCATGTTACGGAATTTAGGAACACCAACATGGTTCGTTACCCTAAGCTGTGCGGAGTACGCTTGGGATGATTTACTGGATTTTCTACGAGAGGCAAATTCAAACATTAAAAACATTGAATACAAGACAGCAGGAGAACTGTGCTCATTGGATCCGGTTAATGTTTGCAGATATTTCAATCATAGATTTGAGGCTATGATGTCCTTCATCTGCAATAAAAAAAATCCACCTCTAGGAGAAGTAGTGGATTTCTTTTGGAGAAAAGAGTACCAGGCAAGAGGTGCTCCTCATATTCATATGCTGTTGTGGATCAAGGATGCCCCAAAGTTTGGAACAGATACTGATGAAGCAGTGTTATCTTTCATTGAAGAATATGCAACATGTGCTATACCAAAAAGCACAGAAGAGAAAAAGTTAAAGGAGCAAGTTTTACGTTTCCAAAGTTATCGGTGTGGAAAATACTGTCGACGGAAATACAAGAGCAAAGATAAATACTACACTAAATGTCGATTTGGATTTCCTAGACCTGTTCTTTCAAATGGAAGAGTCAACAGTTTTATGTCAGCTGTGAGACATACTATCACAAGAAAATCACCTAAGAATACCTACAACCTAAAAAGAAAAGAAGAATCAAAAAATATAAATGACTACAACCCAGTCATTTTATCCATGTGGAACGCTAACATGGATATACAGTATGTAGCTGACAATTCCATTGCTGTTGCTCGATATGTAACGTCTTACATTACGAAATCAGAAAAAACAGAATTGAAGGAAATGTGGGAAGAGATTTCTCACGAGAAGACTGTCAGTAAGAAGCTGTACAGTTTCAGTTTGAAGATGTTATCGCATCGAGAAATTGGATCCTACGAATGTTCAGATAGGTTATCTTCTGCAAGTCTCTACTCGAAGTCAAGAAGAATAATTTGGGCAACTTTAGGCCTTGCAGCAATGAGAAATCGGGTACTGAAATCTGTTGGAGAAATTGAATATTTGGCCGAGAATGACCCAGAAAGTACAGATATTTTGAAATCAAACATGTTGGACACATATTATCCCAAGAGAAGTCAACATCTGGAGAACATGTGTCTCTATGAAGTGCTGCAGAACTACATTTATTCACGGAAAGCCGCAGAAGACATCAACAATGGAAAATATAAAGACGTTGGTGAGGAAGGATGTTTGGTGAAGCAAACAAAAGGAAGTTTGATAAATCACAGGAAGCTGAGTTGCGACACTACTGACAAGAAGGAATTTTACTACTTGGCTCTTTTACAGTTGTTTAAACCATGGCGTACAGAGGATGAACTACTGGGAGAATTTCAAAGCTATGAAGATTCTTTTAATGCTTGCAAAGACAGCATACAATGCAGTACATTCTCAAGTTATCTGCAAATGTTAAATGAAGAAATTGAACAGGAAACTACAATTGCAGCAGAAATAGCTAGAGACAGTTCTCAGGACAGCCAAAGTTCAGGAACACTCAGTCAAGATCCCCTAGGACAACCAATCGTTGAAAATGAAGCATCAATAGCCATGAATGAAGTGGAAACGGCTATGAATCAAGCTCAAGAAGAATTTATAGACTTTGAAAATTTGGAAAGACAACTGAATCAAGAGCAGCAACAAATTTATGAAGAGATCAGAAACAAAATTGATCACGGATTTCTACATGAAAAAAAAGAGTGCTCATGCACATCATTTCATCCAATCAGGATGTATGTAAGCGGACAAGCTGGAACTGGAAAAAGTTTCCTTATACAAGTCATCAGAAGCTACCTACAGCAAAAAACAGATTCTACTTTGTCTTGTGTGGTTACTGCTCCAACTGGGTTAGCAGCATATAACATAAAAGGAATCGCTTTACATCGTTTGCTAATGTTACCAGTGGAGCATGAGAACAAAATACAATACAACAAGCTAACTGGAGAAGCATCCTTGGAAGTTTCAAGAGTATTGAAGAAGATGCAAGTTCTCATTATTGATGAGGTGAGCATGGTATCAAACTTAATGCTTGCCTTTGTGCATTTAAGAATGCAGCAAATTTTGAAGACAGACTATGACATGTTATTTGGTGGAAAACACGTCATAGTTTTTGGAGATCTTTTGCAACTTACTCCAGTTAAAGGACAACCAGTGTTTAATACTGTCACACATGAAGACACGAAGAAGTCATTGGGAAGCATCGGAAATACAAATATTTGGTCCTTCTTTGAGTACAAGGAACTTACTACTAATATGAGGCAAGCAAGCGATGAAGAATATGGAAGTATTCTGAAAGATATCAGAATTGGACTACTCACAGAAGTTGGCAAAAAAGCATTACAGAGTCGGCTGCTACATAATTTATTTCCAAAGGAAGAAATAGTTGCAGAGAAAATATACAAGAACATTGCAGAAAACAAAAGTGTCATCTGCTTAATGCCAACTCTACGTGAATGCTCAATATTTAATGAGGAGCTTTTGAAATTGGAAAAAGAAGAGATCAGGAAATTGGAAGCAGTGGACAAAATTGAGGATGGAAGAATTACTGTCACAGTAACAGGCAAACTGAAAAATAAATTGGATTCACTAGAGAAGAACATCTCCAAAACAGCTGGATTAGAAAAAAATCTATATGTTTGCATGAACTGTAGAGTATTTTTAAGAAGAAATTTGGATGTTGAAAAAGGTTTAGTTAATGGAGCTATGGGAAGAGTTGTGGGTTTTATTAATTATCAGAAAAAAGATGGAATTGAATGTTTAAAAATAAAATTTGATCAGATAGAAGAAGTTAAAGATATTTGTCGTTGTACAGTTCGTTTCATGCTTGTGAAAGACTTATATGTACGTAGGAAGCAGTTTCCGTTTTCTCTAGCATATGCTGTAACTATTCACAAGTCTCAAGGATTGACTGTAGATTGTGCATTTGTGAACATTGGTTCAACTGTGTTCAAAGAAGGTATGGCATATGTTGCTTTGTCACGAGTGAAAACATTATCAGGTTTATTCATGATAGACTTTGATGATTCAAAAGTTAGTGCTGATACAAACTGTGTAAAGGAGTATAATAGATTAAGAAGAAGCTATGCTCCTCATTTAGGTCAGTATCCTGTGTTGGAGAAACGTGTAGTTTCTCGTAAAAGAAAAAATGAGAATATCTGTAATGAAGATGTAGAGAAGAGGAAAAAAAAGAGGAGTGATGTAATTGCAAGCAAAAAGAAAAAGGAAAATGAAGAACAGGTTGTAGGATGTCATTTTGAAAATAGCTCTGGTGTCAACTGCTACGCAAATGTAGTGCTGAATGTTGCATTTTATCTGGAAAGTTTGCAAGAGCAGATAATAGTAAATCAGGGAAAAAGATTCTGTTCTGAGCTGAGTCTCCTTTTTCAAAAGCTGAGTAAAGATAAAACTCAAATAGAAAGTGCTACTGAAATTAGAAAACTTTTAGATATATGTTCAGGACGAACACAGTTTTCTCAAAATGAACAGCAAGATGCACACGAATTTTTGATGTATTTTCTTCAAGTACTGAAAGTAGAAGAAGTTGCAATTGATATTTTATTTGGTCTCTCTTATAAATGGGAACATAGTTGTGAAAACTGTTATAATATATGTGGCTCTAATGTTGATAATGAAAGGTTTATTTATTTGACATTGCCAGAGAGTAAAACAGTCACTTTTGCAAAATTAGTTAAAGATGCTAATCATAGCATGAAATGCGGTGAGTGTAAATCTGACATGTTTTCAACATTAATTTTAAAGGAATACGGACAGTATGTAATTTTAATGATGCAACGATGTAGAGCTGATGGTTCAAAATTGGATACTTTAATAAAGAAGTTTACAGGACAGCAATTATCAATTTCAGGAAAAACTTTTGTAACTGTTGCAATAATTTTCCATGATGGACCTACTGTTACTTCTGGACATTACACAGTTTATCTTAAATGTGAAAAAGGCTGGACACTGTGTAATGATTCCCAATTGATTTTCAAACAACGTTTGCCTTTTGATTTAGCAAATTCCTATCTAATCTTCCTGAAACCTAAATTTTAGAGAGACTTGGCAAGATCTGGACAAAATAATTTTACCATTTTACTGGATTACCATTGGAATTTTCTAAAAAAAAGATTTTTTAAATTATCATTTGGCCTAATGGAAAGATAACCAATTGTAATGTGGACTTTTTAAATTTTTAATGAAACTTTCAAAAACCAATAATTTAGAGATAATCGGTAACATCTGCACAATTTAAATTTTGGAATGTTATTGGAGTGCCATTGGAAATTTTTTCAAAAAAGATTTTAAAAATTACTATTTGGCCATGCGGAAAAGTAACCAATTCTATTGTGGACTTAATAAATTATTAAAAAAAATTTCGTGAACCAAAATGTTACAGAGAATCGGTGAGATCTGGACAAATTAAACTTTAGAATTTTATTGGATTACCATTGGAAATTTAATCCAAAATTTTTTTTAAAATTACTATTTAGCCTAAAGGAAATGGAATCAGATGTATTGTGGAGTTATTTGAGATATAATATTGTGATTATACTTCTGAAACAAAAATATCAGACGGTATTTTAAAGAAATAAGTATTGTTTTTTGATGATATTTTTTTAGAATATTATGCATTTCTGTAATGTTAAGTTTAAGTGAGAAGAGATTCTGGGCTTTTTTAATACAATCTTTGAGATTGTTATTTTTTTTTTGCCCGCTGTTAAATGATGAATGCAATTGCTTTCACAATTTAAAGTGAAATGCAATATATTCTGAAAACAGCAAAAATAAGGCAAAAATATTTTTTGGTAAATATGTAAATACGTGTACTGTATTTTAAAATGTTTAAAAAATATTAATACTTTTTTCTTTTTTTTCAGATTGATATAGAAAATTTTCGAAAACTAGAACCATTTTTAAAGCAATTTTTTTTTAAAAAAACAAATGAATAAATATTTTTTTGAGTGAGTATGGTAAGTCAATAATAATAATTGTAGTGTTTCAAAGTCCTTGTAATGTGATTATTGATTTTTAGTGTTTTTTTAAAAAAAAAAAAAATTACGCGTACGGTAAAAAAAAAAAAAAAAAGTTTTTTAAAAAATATATAAAAACAAGATGAAAGATAAGGTTGGCTCTTAAAAGAGCCGTTGTGTTCATGCAGGGAGAGAGGAAAGAAAGAATGGGAAAATTAGTCTCTGTGACAAGTGTGCTGATCTATTTTGAGGTTCACTAGGGAAACACTGGTCTCCCTATGACAAATTAGATCATGACAAGAGGCACATCGAATATCAACCCTCAGAAATCGAGGGTTAATTTCCAGAGGGCCAGCAAAAGGAGATGCTCCCCCCACAGATGAAGGGCTCACCTGACCTGCAGAAGAAGGAGTCAGCCCTGCAGATGATGGTCCAGGCTGAGCTGCTGTGGATGTGCTTGGTTGACTTTCTGAAGGGTTACCTCCAAAAAGTCGAGCATGTGTCCTTTTGTGTACATCCCTGAGGTGCCTCATCATGGTATGATTCCCAAAGGAATACTTCCTGTCAGGATTACCTCTTGAAAGTACACGCTGACACAGCTTGCAAGTCACTAAGGGTGCATTTACCTTTAGCTGGCCTTCAGGAAAAGTGAAATAATCCCATACATAAGAGGTCTTTTGTTTCCTCGCTCTCTGCCTCAAGGTAGTGCTGCTAGTGCTAGCCTCACTCTCAGAAGAGCTCTGCTGTTCTGCCATCGTATCACAAAGACAACCCAGCTCCTTCTCCTAAGGGATCACAAGCAGAAATGAGGGGAATGGGTGTGGTGTTCGAGAGTTCTAGAACTGAAAGTAGTTTCAACCAATCAAAAGTTGTGTTTCATGATCACATGACCTACCGTACGCTTACGGTACGCTTACGGTACGCTTACGGCAAAAGTGCGCATGCGCGTAAAAAAGACACGTGCTTGCGCGCATGCGCATAACAGTCACTACCCGACACTTCCGCTTTAACGTGCGCGTGTAGCGTACACGCGTATGCGTCCCACGCGGAGTACGCGCGGCTACGCAAATTGCGTAACTATACGCAAACAGCGTAGATAAATTGCGGGCGTTGCGTAAACCGTACGCTTACCGTAAGCTTACGGTACGCGTACTAAAAAAAAAAGGAAAAAATGTACTGGAAAAAATTATAACATGTTTATTTTATGAAATATATTTAAAAAAACATATTACAGAATTTTAAAAATGTAATCATAGTCTTTTTAAAAGGTTAGAACATTAAATTAAAAATATGTTTAAAAAAACAGAAGAAAAAAAAAAAATAGCATTTAAAAAACCTTGCAAATTCACTGAAAAAACCATGGGTTTCACACACGTTATAGTTAGGAATTAGCATTTAAAAAACCTTGCTAATTCAATGAAAAAACCATAGGTTTCACACACGTTATAGTTAGGAATTAGCATTTAAAAAACCTTAGAAATTCAATGAAAAAACCAAAGGTTTCACACACGTTATAGTTAGCTGGACATTTTACTCGTAAAAAACCATTGAAATTCCCCCGTTATAGTTAGTTAAGCTAACTATAACTCGCGCGCCCGCAATGCACTGCTGATGACGTCACATATTACATCACTCATGACATGGTCAGTGACATCACTCATGACATCACTGATGACATCTCAAATGACATCACTGATGACATCACTGATGACATCATCCTTGTGATAGAGTGGCAGACCTCCTCTCACCCTAATATAACCTTTGATACACACATTCATAAATAGAGACTAAACTTTTCAAAACAATGGACATACCAATACCAGTTACAACAACCTCTTCAGTAATTCTAAGATCCACATACACATCCACTCATTCACCAACAGTCCTATACAGTCACTCATACATGTACTCACTCATCATATGTACTCATACACCTATACATCCTGTTACACAATGCCACTCATCCGTAGAGTTACTCACACACATAGTCACTCATGCTAATAAAGAATCAAACATCCATTTACTTGCATATACAGTTATACACACACCACCACACTTACTTCTACGGAAACTTGCACATACTTAGTCTTTTAAACAATCACTTATAGAAACACATACTTATTCACACAGGAACTCTTTCAATCTCTCACTCTCACATATACTCACTTATATACACCAATAGTCACATATACTAGTTAAAAACATATGTAGTTACTCATAAAGACACTGTAGAGACAGTCATTCATTCACTAACACACCCATACACACACTCATCCACCCATGCAGTCCTGCACACATACTATCTTCAACACATACAAACAGTGAGTCACTCATTCATGCACCTATGCACTACGTAATACCCCCCATCGAACCATACAGACATCAGACACTTATACTGATACTCAAAAAACCAACTAATAACCTATATAGACACTCAAGTAGCTACTCACCAACCCATGCAGCCACTTATACACAAAGTGAGAGACTGATACAGATATTTACATATTTAAACATTACTCACTAAGCCATGTATTCACTAAGATACACTTAATCAGTCAGTTACACAATCAATTTTTCAAAAACAAATCATCCATTTAGACACTTATATACCCATTTATTCTTCCATCGACCTTGAGATATACATATATAAAACATATTTAATTTTCAGAAAAACACACATTCACGGGATGATGTCATCAGTGATGTCATCAGTGATGTCATTTGAGATGTCATCAGTGATGTCATGAGTGATGTCACTGACCATGTCATGAGTGATGTAATATGTGACGTCATCAGCAGTGCATTGCGGGCGCGCGAGTTATAGTTAGCTTAACTAACTATAACGGGGGAATTTCAATGGTTTTTTACGAGTAAAATGTCCAGCTAACTATAACGTGTGTGAAACCTTTGGTTTTTTCATTGAATTTCTAAGGTTTTTTAAATGCTAATTCCTAACTATAACGTGTGTGAAACCTATGGTTTTTTCATTGAATATATATATGTATATATATACACATATATATGTGCTGGTCCATTCTTCATGTGAGAAGTGAGATTTTTCGATTGTTAGAGGCGTAATGTGGCATCGCCTCAAACCAGCACCACTGGCGATGAGGAAGCACTCTGGAATCCACAAAACCCAGGTTGCAGTATAAATAGGCATATCAACCTTGTTTAACAACTTTAAACATTTACTGTGTCTGGGAACACAAATTCTGTAAGTGGGTTTCCAGAATGGAGCTAACTGTCCTTTCTGCAGGAGCAGAAAAAAATCAAGTTGGCAGTGGTACATTCACTTTTTTATGGGAAGACACATTCTCAAAATGTGCGCAGGTGAAACATGGGAAGCTTTCACAAAGTTGAAACATCTATTTGTTTAGCCTTTTGTATTTGCCGTGTAAAACAGAAATTCTTAAACATGGCTTAAACATTCTCAAAGGTGCCCATGTCATCTACAAGAGACTTTCTTAGCGTTGATGGTCTTGTTATTTGAAGGACAAATCATATACAAGAGTCTTACAAAATGTATTCCTGAACTGAGCTGGTATGCTCATAATGGAAGACTAGAGAAAGTCACTTTGGCTGACATACAGTTCTCTTTTTCATGGTAATAAAAACCTCAGGATGTGCCTACTTTAATTATAGGAATCTTTCACAATGTTAACTAAAATAATTTTGAGGAGTGAGCCCAAATGTTTTTATTCGGTGTGTGTGGGGTATAAAACTCGGCCTCCTGAAAGGAGCCAGTGAATCCTTTGTTCAGAAATAGAGAAGGACAATTTGATAGTCATGCACTAGCTGTTTTTGTGAAAAAAGAAACCTTAACATGTGCCCATGTTAAAAATAGGAGTCCTTCACAAAGTTGAAAAGGTGTTTTTGGCAGTGGGCTTTTTGTACATACAGTCTTGAACCCAAAGGGCCTCATTTATAAAACGTTTTGCATTGCTACCTGAAAGCAGTGATGCAACAATTTTCAGTGCATCCTCCTTGTGACATAATGGATGTGGCACATTTATTGTACGGTGCACCATGTCACAAGGAATGACAGATATGTCAGGAATCCTGACGTATCTGTTGGCGTGAAACCCACGCTTTGCTGGAGTTGTGTCGTAAGCATGATGCAACTCCAGCAATGCCTGGGGGAAGCCAATTCCCATTGCACAACCTTATGCCTGCTGTGAGGCAGGCATAAGGTTGTGACGCAGTAGCGTCTAGAAGTGACGCAGTGAAATCTGATAGATTTCATTGCGCCACTTCTATGAGGCTTTTTGTGGGGAAACGCCCACCCTACATACATTATACCTGACGCAGGTATAATGTGGCACAGGGCTTTACAAAGTGATGCATCTGCTTAAATGCGTCACTTTGTAAATATGGTGCAACATGGTGCATTATTTATGCTGCTGCAGCCTCACAAACTGACGCAACGGCGGGCCAAAAGTGTAACAAGGGGCTCATAAATAAACTCCTCATTTTGCAATTCGGTTTGTGCTCCCTTCGTGCCAGAGCAGAGAAAATGGCTAATAGTTCTGTAACTACACTTTTCATGAGAAAAGGGACATTTTCAAAATGGGTATATTCTAAATATGGTGAATCGAACAAATATTGATTCCATAATATCATGTGACAAATATGTTGTCAAAAATATCACCACTACAAAAATAGTATACTTGTAATAAACATTGTTTATAAATAAGTGTATATATATATATATATATTCACTGAAAAAAACATAAGTTTCAGGGATGTTATAGTTAGCTGGACATTTCCCTCGTACAAAACCCTAGAAATTCCCCCGTTATAGTTAGTTCAGCTAACTATAACTCGCGCGCCCCCGCAATGCACTGATGATGACATCACATATTACATCACTCATGACATGGTCAGTGACATCACTGATGACATCACTGATGACATCTCAAATGACATCACTGATGACATCATCCAGTGAGTCTGTGTTTCTGTAGAGTTTTAATATGTTTAATATATATAGGGAAAGACCTATGGAAGAATGAGTGGGTGTATAAGTGTGTGAATGGATGATTTTCTAGGTGTGTGACTGACTCTATAAGTGAGTCATTAAACGTATCTTACTGCAGACTAGTGACTAAACTGTGTGAATGTCTGTATCTGTCTGTCTGTTGGTGTATAAGTGCCTGCATGGTTTTGTGAATAGCTATATGAGTGTCTATATGGGTTATTGATTGGTTGTCTGAGTATCTGTATGGGTGCCTGAGTGTTTGTATGGGTAGGGTGTGTGTGACTCTGTGACAAGATGTGTGAGTGGGTGATTTAGTGGGTGCATGTTTTTAAGAGTGCATCTGTGATGGACTGTATGGTTGGGTGAGGGTATGTATAGGTGTGTTAGTGATTGAATGTATATCTCAGTTGTACATGTGTCAGTAACTACATATGTGAAACGCAGAGAGTATATGTGTGTAAGAGTATATAACTATCTATATATGAGAGTGTGGGATTTTAGGAGTGGCTGTATGCGCCATAGTGCAAGGATATCTGTGTCATGTGCTGTTTGTTTTTCTGAAGGAAGACACAGAATTTGTTAGTATTTTTATGAGTAAGTGAACTTGAGTGTTTATAACTGTATAAGTGGGTACATTTTTTACTGTGATTAATTATTTGCATGACTGATTAGAAGTATCAGTACCTCAACGGATGATTGGCGGTGTGTGAGTGTCTATATAGGTGTATAAATGCACAGAGTGACTGTAAGTATCAGTGACTGTACAGGTGAGTGAGTGGAGATGTATGTAGACCTAAAAGTCAATGAGTGGGTGAGTAGTTATTGGTATTGGAGTATCTATGGTTGTCAAAATGGCCGTCTGAAATTTTGAGTCGGTGTATCAAAGGTTATATTAGGGTGTGAGAAGATGCACTAATTTATCACATGGATGATGTCATCAGTGATGTCATTTGAGATGTCATCAGTGATGGCATCAGTGATGTCACTGACCATGTCATGAGTGATGTAATATGTGACGTCCTCAGCAGTGCATTGCGGGGGCGCGAGTTATAGTTAGCTGAACTAACTATAACAGAGGAATTTCTAGGGTTTTGTACGAGAGAAATGTGCCGCTAACTATAACGCCCCTGAAACCTTTGGTTTTTTCAGTGAATTTCAAAGGTTTTTTAAATGCCAATTCCTAACTATAACATGCATGAAACCT
The DNA here is from genome assembly GCF_964204655.1 of Triturus cristatus. Classification (NCBI taxonomy): domain Eukaryota; kingdom Metazoa; phylum Chordata; class Amphibia; order Caudata; family Salamandridae; genus Triturus; species Triturus cristatus. The sequence continues at coordinate 301,311,425 of NC_140579.1, read as the reverse complement.
ACGGTTTTTTCAGTGAATTTCAAAGGTTTTTTAAATGCTAATTCCCATCTATAACTTATCTCTAAAGATATCATGTTTAATGATTTTGATTGCATTTCTATACTTTTCAAATTCAGTGTGTCATTTTCTTTCTTTTTTTTTTAAGTACCTTTTTATCATCACTTTTTAAACATATTTCTTCAATTAATTCTTTTAAAAATAAAAAAATATTATTTGAACTTAATGTGTTTTTCAAACATTTTTTTTATATTTTTCAAAATATTTTTTCAACTATAAGTGCAAAACTTTATTTTAGATATATATTTTTTTAAATGTTTTTGTATTCGCGCACCCTAAGCGCACCGTTCACGATTCCTACGCGATAGCATCCGCGCATGGTATGCGTTGGGTACGTGTTTAGTGAGCGATCGCTATGCGACCGGTACGCGACTCCCAGCCTATACACGACACGTTCGATGTACGTAACGTGACGTTTACGCGCTTCCGCGATGCGTCATATCCGTCCGTGACGCGATGGGTGCGCGGATCCCGCGAAGTATTTAACATTTAAAAACACATATTTATGTATTGCATGTGAATATTAATTGAAGACAAACTCTAAACTAGTCTTAAAACTAATATATTTTGACATCTAATGCTATATTTGTTTTTAATTTAATTTCACAGATGCACGCTGGGTGCGTGTTGCGTAAGCGCACGGTGCGCGGATCCCATGTGACCTGCAAAAAAAAGAGATTTGATTGGTTCATTACACTTCCTGTTCTAGCTACTGAAAGACCCCACCCATTTCAATCATTCTTCTTTGAGCTTCTTTGGAGAACCATCTCTTTGGACAGAAGAAGATTTTTTTAGACTAAGTATATACTTAGTTCTAACTTTTTGCAACCAAAAATGGCTTCAGGGCAGCAGGCATCACCTGCATCACCTCAAACCTCTGAGGATGAATTTTTGCCGGAGGAACCACAGAAAAAACGTTTTGCTTCAGTGGTGTGGAAAGTTTTTACTTTTCCCGAAGGACAGAATAAGACCAATGCCACCTTGGTCACATGTAAGATTTGCAAAAGAGTCTTATCGAGAGGGGATCCCACCAAGAAATACTCTTGCGGCACGGCAAGTATGACGAAGCACATGAGGAGCCTTCATCCAAACAATCTTCCACATGAAGAGTGCCGCCGCATGAGAGACACTCCTGCTCCTGCGCCATCCACCTCATCGCAGCCGAGCACGTCAAGAGTGCATCCCTCAGACTCAATCTTGGACATCCGTCCTCAATTTCAATTTTTAAAAGTGCTCTGCACTAAGTGCAATAAGACTTAGTGCTATGGCGAGCAGTCAATCGACCTCATCTGCCGCCGGCAGGAAAGTCATATTTGCTAGGTTTTTTTTTTTTCGGTTTTTTTTTACTGTTCCCTGATGTTCATTGTTTGCTTTCTCCTGGTTTTTTTTCAGAAAAACCAAAAAAAACACAAAATTGTTAAAAAAAACCCAAAAAAAACATAAAAGAAGAAAGAAGAAAAAAAAAGTTCTTTTAAGAACTAACTTTCCTGGTTTAAAAAAAGAGCTAAATTTCTTTGTTAGTGTGTGAAAGTTTAGATGAATGTATGTGTAGTACGTAATTGACTGAATGAATGCATTAGTAGCGTATGGTGAATGTATAAGTGCAGAACTATGAGGAAGTGCTGCAGCATCACACAGTAACCGCTTTAACTGCTGTGTGCTGTAGTACTTCCGAAGCACAGGGATGCAACATATGTACATAAATATGTTGCAAATCTATGCTTCTCTCTGCACGGCTGCTTAAACTGCAGCCATGTGGTGACACAGGCACCCTTGCACAATAGTGCAAGGATATCTGTGTCATGTGCTGTTTGTTTTTCTACAGGAAGACACACCTTCCTGTACAAAAACAATGAGAAAATGCATTTTTCTCCTTCAATATATGCTGAACATTTCAGCATGCATTGAAGATATAAAAATGTGGAGAAATTAAAACAATTCTCTTTGTTGTGCTTTCCTACACCAATTGTACAATGGTGCACCATTCACACACATATCGAGATTTACGATTTCTAATAAATCTAGACATGTGTCTTGTTCTTTGAGTATTAAGTGCAATCCTGCACAACAACACTTATAGAACACCCTTTCATCCGAAAGTGGTCTGCATGATGAAGTTTTATTTTCATGGAGTATAAAAAGTGCACATCTTTGAAAATATGAAAGAATATCTTACGCAATAACTATGTTACAAAAAGTGACATATTTCTGTTTTTAAATTTCCTTGCGAATGATAGAAGGTAAGCACAGAATTTTGACTGCAAAGATGTTCAAAGAAGAATGATTGAAATAATTGCGGTCCTTCAACAGCTAAAAAGATGAAATATTATGAACCCCTCAAATCTCTTTTTTTGCAGGTGACTTGATATCTGATTATGGTCAAATTTCAAAACTACATAAACAAAGTGTTTTAAGAAACGTGTTTCAACTTTGTAGATTCTTGCAGGCCTCTTCATTCTCCATATTGAGACTTAGTTAAACTTACCTTCACAGTATTAGGAATAAAAAATGTTATTAATTTTTGCCTATTTCTCTTTCAAATATAAATTCTTAAAAATTGTTCATTTTAAAATTTGGATCTGTTAAAGAAAATAAAATAAAAATTATAACATATAATAATACATTTTTTACAGCACAACATAATTTCCACAAAGTAATTTGTTTGCCTTTTTTGCTGTTCTCAGAATATATTGAATTTCACTCGAAATAGTGATTTCAATGGTACTCATCACTTAACAGGGGGCAAAAAAAAAACAATCAGAAAGATTGTTAAAAAAAAACATACTATTCTCAGTAAAATACCAGAAAATACAAATCATACACATATGAAATGCTTACAGATTACAACATTTTATAACTTTAACTTATAAAAACTGTAAATGTTGCCACATTAAAATAATCACCGAATAAATGACCACCAAAAAGTCCAAAATTCAAAAATATACCTTTCCTTGAGGCCAAATGGTATTTTTGCACTTCTTCTTTATGTAAACTGTCCAATGGTAGTTCTATTAAATTATAATAATAAATTCCTCAGAGAGTAAATTAGCTTCCTAAAACTTTGGCTTCAAAAATATTAGGTAGGAATTTTGTAAATCCCTGGGCAAACGTTGTTTGAAAACCAACTGGGCATCCTTACAAAGTGTCCAGCCTTTGTCACATTTTAGATAGGCAGTGTAATGTCCATGTGGTGGAAGGACCATCATGGAAAATTATTGCAATTGCTACAAAAGTCCTTCCTGATATTGATATTTGTGCTGCTACAAATTGTTTTATTAAAGTATCCAATTTTCTTCCATCAGCTGTACAATGTTGTATCATTAAAATTATGTATTTTCCATATTTTGTTAACAATAATGTGGATAACATTTCTGATTTACATTGGCTACAGTCCATGTTTTGATTTGCACCTTTCACTGATTTATTGAAAGCCACTGATTTACAGTCTGGTAATGTTAAATACAGAAATCTCTCAGTGTCTACATTGGTGCTACATGTATACGTGCAATTTTCACAATGATGTTCCCATTTGTAAGAAAGGCCAAAAATATTTTCTATTTCTACACCTTCATTTTCAAAAATGGTAAGCATATACATTAAAAATTCCTGAGCATCTTGTTGGATATTTTGTGTAAATTGTGTAGAACCAGAACACACATCCAAAAGACTACGAACATCTGAAACAGATTGTATTTTACTTCTATCTGTTGTCAATTTTTCATAAACAGAGTGCAACAGAGAACAAAATCTTTTTTGCTGATTCTCCATAATTTGCTCTTGCAAATCTTCAAGATAAAAAACAACATTGACCACTACATTAGCATAGTAGTTGACACCAGAACTATTTTCAAACTGATAACCAACAATCTCTTCAACAGTGTCCAATTTCTTTTTACCTGCAATCACAACATTATCGTGTTCTTTTCTTTTCTTGATACCTTCAGAACAGATATTCTCTAACCTTCTTTTTCGACCAACCACACGCTTTTCAAATACAGGATATTGACCTAAATTTGGAGCATACACCCTTCTTAACCTATCATACTATTTTACACAGTTTGCATCTGCAGTAACCTTTGTCTCATCAAAATCAATCAAAAACAAACCAGATAATGTTCTGACTCGCGACAAAGCAACATATGCCATACCTTCTTTAAATACAGTAGATCGAATGTTCACCAATGCACTGTCTACACTAAGGTGCCGATCACGATCCTGCAAAAACCGGGTACGAACCGTCGGACGGAGCACAATCTCCGCCCGACGCGTACCCGGTCGTCAATTTTCACAAACAAGGAATTACGATTCGCACGGGTACACCATTACCGTACGAATCGTAAAAAAGCCCGACCGAACAAAAAAACACCTACCAATGCGATCCGGGAAAGCGCCGACCTGACGTCGGGACGCTCGCAGCCATTCACGACCCAGGAATCACGATTCGCACCGACGTCACCCCGCACGGTGAATATTTTGCGGCAGCCAAAAACTGCCGGGAAATCAGGACGACGCGAACAAGGATCACCAGTACGCGACGGACAGACGACGACGCGAACAAGGAGGACCAGTACGTGACGGACACACAGGACGACGCCACCAAGGAGGACCCGTACGCGACAGGACGACGCGATCAAGGAGGACCCGTACGCGACAGGACAACGCGAGCAAGGAGTACCAGTACGCGACGGACAGACATGGACCCGAACCTACGAGTCATCCCTGCCCTCATAGCAGTACACCTCCTCTACAGGTTACGACGCAGACGCCGCAGAAGGTCAGAATAACTAAGGGAGGGGGGAAAGTGGGGTGGGGTGGGGGTGGCACGACCAGGGCAGGCCACAAAACAACCACATAAGTCACACACCACACATGGCCTGGACATACCTGACTCCCATGCCCTGGTCACCACGAGGGGGTGGGGGCATGTCCTGATAAGCCAGCGACCGCCACATCGGAAGTCCGTCACCACGCGAACCGGCAACACAACCAGACAGGTACGTCCCGTACCCACGCCTGAAGAGCGTGGGTACGAGTCGGACCACGCCCACACACGTCACCCCAACAATGGCGGGACGGATCGCACCCACGTGGCAAAGGCCTGGGTACGGGCCGCACAAACATCACATAGCGTGGGGACGGATATGTACGGACCCTACCCCCACCCCGTATGCAAGGAGCGTACCCCCCACCCCAACAGTGCAAGTACGACCCGTACCCCCACCCGCGTATGCATGGAGCGTACCCCCATGCCAACAGTGCAAGTACGACGCGAACCCTCACCCGCGTATGCAAGGAGTGTACCCCCCAGCCCAACAGTGTAAGTACGACCCGTACCCCCACCCGCGTATGCAAGGAGCGTACCCCCCATGCCAACAGTGTTAGTACGACCCGTACCCCCACCCGCGGACGTACGGAGCGTACCCCCACCCCAACAGTGTAAGTTCGACCCGTACCCTCACCCGCATATGCATGGAGCGTACCCCCCATGCCAACAGTGTAAGTACGACTCGAACCCCCACCCGCGGACTCACGGACCGTACCCCCACCCCAACAATGTAAGTTCGACCCGTACCCTCACCCGCGAATGCAAGGAGCGTACCCCCCAGCCCAACAGCGTAAGTACGACCCGTACCCCCACCCGCGGACGTACGGAGCGTACCCCCACCCCAACAGTGTAAGTTCGACCCGTACCCTCACCCGCGTATGCATGGAGCGTACCCCCCATGCCAACAGTGTAAGTACGACTCGAACCCCCACCCGCGGACTCACGGACCGTACCCCCACCCCAACAATGTAAGTTCGACCCGTACCCTCACCCGCGAATGCAAGGAGCGTACCCCCCAGCCCAACAGCGTAAGTACGACCCGTACCCCCACCCGCGAATGCAAGGAGCGTACCCCCCAGCCCAACAGCGTAAGTACGACCCGTACCGCCACCCGCGTATGCAAGGAGCGTACCCCCAGCCCAACAGCGTAAGTACGACCCGTACCCCCACCCGCGAATGCAAGGAGCGTACCCCCCAGCCCAACAGCGTAAGTACGACCCGTACCCCCACCCGCGAATGCAAGGAGCGTACCCCCCAGCCCAACAGTGTAAGTACGACCCGTACCCCCACCCGCGTATGCAAGGAGCGTACCCCCCATGCCAACAGTGTAAGTACGACCCGTACCCCCACCTGCGGACGTACGGAGCGTACCCCCACCCCAACAGTGTAAGTTCGACCCGTACCCTCACCCGCGTATGCATGGAGCGTACCCCCACCACACCAGTGTAAGTAGACTCGTACCCTCACCTCGAATGCATTGAGCGTACCCCCACCGTGTATGTGCCAAGCGTACATATCCTGAAATCGGAGGTGTGTGTGCAGAGTCCACCCAGCAGTGCCCTGAGACAGGAGGGGTGGTTGCCTATCACTCCCAGCAGTGCCCTGAGACAGGAGGGGTGTGTGCAGAGTCCTCCCAGCAGTGCCCTGAGACAGGAGGGGTGTGTGCAGAGTCCTCCCAGCAGTGCCCAGAGACAGGAGGGGTGTGTGCCTATCACTCCCACCAGTGCCCTGAGACAGGAGGGGTGGGTGTGGAGTCCTCCCAGCAGTGCCCTGAGACAGGAGGGGTGTGTGCAGAGTCCACCCAGCAGTGCCCTGAGACAGGAGGGGTGGTTGCCTATCACTCCCAGCAGTGCCCTGAGACAGGAGGGGTGGGTGTGGAGTCCTCCCAGCTGTGCCCAGAGACAGGAGGGGTGGGTGTGGAGTCCTCCCAGCAGTGCCCTGAGACAGGAGGGGTGTGTGCAGAGTCTACCCAGCAGTGCCCTGAGACAGGAGGGGTGGTTGCCTATCACTCCCAGCAGTGCCCTGAGACAGGAGGGGTGGGTGTGGAGTCCTCCCAGCTGTGCCCAGAGACAGGAGGGGTGGGTGTGGAGTCCTCCCAGCAGTGCCCTGAGACAGGAGGGGTGGGTGCCTATCACTCCCAGCAGTGCCCTGAGACAGGAGGGGTGTGTGCAGAGTCCTCCCAGCAGTGCCCTGAGACAGGAGGGGTGGGTGCCTATCACTCCCAGCAGTGCCCTGAGACAGGAGGGGTGTGTGCAGAGTCCTCCCACCAGTGCCCTGAGACAGGAGGGGTGTAACACATGTGTGTGAGGCTAGAATTATCCACATGCATACTGGCTACAAGGGAACATGTCCCCATGAACTCATGTCAACAGACTCCACACACAAGTACAGTGATCATCAAGGATGCCACGATTGTTGCAGGTGGAGACATGGCCCTGCATGCATGGCCAAAGTAGAAGGGCTCCGTCACACACACAGCTCATGTAGACACAGCTCTGCGCTAAACATTGGGAACACCCTGCAGGTAAGAAAGCTGGGTAAACAGAGGAAGGAATACACCCTGGGACAAGTGCACCATGCAGTAACTGCTTACATGAACAAAGAAAGTTAGCCAACACCTTGTGATGGCACACAGATCCCAGGGTCCCACCAATGAGCAGTACACTACTACATATCCCACACACCCAAACCCTTACACACCACCAAAAACCATGTAGCAGCCCCACCAACACCAATACCAGCATAGCAGTAGTGTGATAATGAAAAAAAAATTAAGCTTTATTCAGCATGAGCACAATGTCCGTGGATCGCAGGCAGTTCAATCTTCACAAAGCCCATAGGGCAGTCAATGATTCTCAGCTGGATGGGGGACACAGTGGGATGCGTGTCCCCACCTTGCCTGCACAGTCAAATGGCATCGTCTTCCACACTGGTGAGGGCATCAGGGGGGGGGGGGGGGAAGCAACAGGCACCGCAGGGACATCAGGGCAAAGGGGCGGCGTTGTGGGTGCAGGGATGGAGGACTCCACCACAGGGGGTGGGTCAGTGCCAAAGGCGGAGGCCAGGATGGCACTACACACCTTTGCAAGGTCCTCCAGGGAGTCCCCTGCACCCGAAGGGACCTCAGGCCCCAAGGAGGGGGGGGGGTCAGAGGGATGGGTCGCAGCGCCACCGGGGGAGGGTGGAGACAGGGGGGGAGACTCAACCACCCTGACCGTGGACCTCCTTGACCGCTTGCGTGGTGGTGTAACTGTGGGGCTCAGGGACAGAGCGGCCATGAAGGAGTCCTTGGGGGAGATGTGGCCAGGAGAGCTGAGGGGAGGGGATTTGGAGGGAGTGGACTGGGTGGAATGCGGACTCCCACTATGGCTGCGTGTCACACGTTTGCCCCCCGACCCAGTGGGTGTGCCTACCTCACCCTGTGTGTGCGTGTCAGGAGGAGTGCGGTGGACCTTCCCTGCTGGTGTGGTGCCCGTGTCCGTTGAAGTGGGTGCATGCCGACGTCTGGGTGTACGTGGGACAGGCATGGGAGTGGGAAGTATGGATGGGGCAGGGGTAGGTGGGGGGAGGTCGCGCTGCAGGAGACCCACTGCTGCAGTCAGTGTGGAGTCGATGGACCTCAGCAAGTTGCGTTGGTCAGCCTGCGATGAATGAATGCCCTCCAAGAAAGCCTCGATGTTGGTGAGGGTTTTGCCGTGGGCATGGAGGACATTAAGGATCGCAGCCTGACCAACCTGCAGTTGCCGCTGGATGTCCACAGACTCTGCATTGGCGGCAGCAGTGGAGACAGGGGCAGGGGGTGCGGTGCCTGGCAGGAAGGAGACATGCTGTGACCGGGCACGCTGGGAAGGGACACGAGCAAGTGGGAGGCGGCTGGTGGGAACTGAGGCGGCGGTGCGAGGTGTTGTTCCGCTGTCAGCTGCTGGTGCAGCCACCGCCCACTCGGAGACATCCTCCTCGGACCTGTCAGCTTCGTATTCTGACGTGCCAGTCGACAGGTCCTCGGCCGCACTATCCTCCACCTCTGTCCCACTCGATGTGCCAGCCCCGATGTCACGGCTGGCACTGGTGCTCGGTCCCTCCGCCTTGCCTGTGTCCATGTCTCCCTCTGTGTCCCCCGACGATGCTGTGGGCAGGGTGGAGAGACAGAAATTAATCAGACAGCTGTACACATCAGTCACATGAGTCCAATCGACATAGGTAACACTGCATAGCCTGAAAAGGAAGATCCCTAACATCGACTAAACAAGGTACCGATGTAGGGCATGAAACACACAGTTGGTTGAGCCACCATGCCACTGCAACACCATGGAGAGCATGAGACAATAGCTAAAGACAGGAAACGGAGTCTGACATAGCACCCAGGCCCTGGGGACAATCCAGCACTGCATCTGCACCACACAGCGTTGGCGAAAATACCGATGACCAGGGACCAGATCCATGAACTTGAGACACATGCTGCATAGGTAATGCTGAAAACATGCCCAACATGACTCGGTCACTGCACATTGCGTGTGTGTCCAGACACATCACACACTGCCCAGACCCAGCAAGTAGAAATCAGGATTTGACACATAGGCATTGCCCGCACCAACAAGACCCTACACGAGGCAAATTGTTGAGACACAGGTGGCACCAACATCTCATAGTCTGGCTGATACCCACAGGGGCAGACAAAAAGCAAGAGTGTACGCCAAACAGCCAAGGTGCGCCTGTACAAATAATGAGGTACCAGTGCCCATCCTCAGATGAGTATAACAAGACACACAGGCACTGGCAACTGTGAGTATGTAGAAGGACAATCAGGTCAGGCTGCACAGTGGACACCTGTACAAAATAGCACGTCTATATACATGGTGACAGGGGACAATGGCACAGAGCACAACCTACGCTGTAGACACTGAGATTGTCCACGTTTATGATGACACATACACCACTGAGGAAAAGGTGCCCCAGGGGACAGTAGTGGGCACGCAAATACATGCTACTGAATAGTAATGACTGCAACACACGTCACCATCCCTGCACTATGTGTATCGCACACTCATGCACATCATGTCACAGGCCACTACATAGGACATGCGCGCTGTAAGGCATGACACATGAGAGACCAACTCCCATGTCTGGAGTCAGCATCAGTGCCAACTGACATGGAACCCACATGCAGTGAACTTGACAGTGCACAGGCAAGGTCCCACAACCTGTTACACACCACCCCTACACATGATGCTACAGTCATTGTTCTCGTGGACAAAGCGCCAGCCTACATCACCTTGTGAAGGAGTGACTACACACAGACCAGGGAACACATTGCAAGGAGGGGAAGGGTGGCAGGGGCACAGCGCTATACTGGGGCAAACAGGATCTGCACAGCACCTTTAAACCCTGCCAGTTAATTCATGCTACTGTGCCCTTACAAATGCCGGTGACACACAACGAACACACATGTACCTACCCCCTTCCGGCTGCTGCATCGCCTGTAAGCGCCTCTCCAGGTCTGGAAAGACCACCGGCAGCACACGCCTGTGGAGGTGGCTCAGAAGGCGGCGGCCGCGGTTCTTGTGGCTCTCAGGTGAGTCCCCCAGCAGGAGCCGTGCAATCCTCCGCGTCCAGCACCGGATATCCTGCCAGCGTTTTCTCACCTGGGGCAGGCTCCGCCTCCGACCATCCACACCCCTCACGGCACTGACGGCGGTCAGCCAGATCTGCTCCTTGGCAGTGGCGCCTACCTGTGAGGAGGAACAAGTGACACCACATCAATACACCAGCCACATGTCACAGAGAGACATATGGGTACAAATTAGCTGGTTACAACAAGGCATGTCATGCAGCCAACGCATTGCACCTTTGTCATAGGGACATCATCCCCTGGTGAGGGAAAAAGCAGTACGTGCCACAGTGGGTACACAGGTGGAATGATGGCAATGTCACAATCAATGATCAAGGCTCACACTGTGCATCACACCCACCCCTCCTGTCTCAGGGCACTGCTGTGAGTGATAGGCCCCCACCCCTCCTGTCTCAGGGCACTGCTGTGAGTGATAGGCCCCCACCCCTCCTGTCTCAGGGCACTGCTGTGAGTGATAGGCCCCCACCCCTCCTGTCTCAGGGCACTGCTGTGAGTGATAGGCCCCCACCCCTCCTGTCTCAGGGCACAGCTGTGAGTGATAGGCCCCCACCCCTCCTGTCTCAGGGCACTGCTGTGAGTGATAGGCCCCCACCCCTCCTGTCTCAGGGCACTGCTGGGAGTGATAGGCCCCCACCCCTCCTGTCTCAGGGCACTGCTGGGAGTGATAGGCCCCCACCCCTCCTGTCTCAGGGCACTGCTGGGAGACATCAGGCACCCCCCCCTGGGACCCCCCCGACAGTACATGGCATGTGTGTTACACCTGGACGCAATGGCAGAAGTCACAGTCACAACATAGGGACAGTCTGTGGCAGTGGCCTATGCACTCACCTGATACCCTGGTCGCCCATACAGCATGGAGTACTGTGGGAGGATCACATCCAGCAGAGCCATGTTCTCCTCCAGGGTGAATGGCTGTGTCCTCTCCACAGCCCTTGACATGGTTCCAGGGAATCAGTAGCAGCAGCTGGGTCGACGAATGCAAAGATGTGCAGGCAAGTGCTCCCTCATGGGACCTGGCTGCCTTATATGTGCCCTTCTGCCCAGTCTCATGCACAGGAGTACAGAGTGATTGGTCACTCACATTTGCATCCTATGTTTCCACCAATCCCTTCAAACCTAGCAGTCTGTGGGTTCTCTATCGGTTTCATTCTCCTGCATGATGTCAGCCCCACAAACACATTGCAACAAAGTAGAAGAATTCCAACTGACTTCTGCTGTGCACCTTCCAGAACAATTTCGAATTTTGAACTTGGTCTCCATGACAACCAGCATGCATGTAGGCCTTAATACTTGTCCCCTATGTAATTTGGAGCATCACACACAGGTACGGTGCGTTTCGGGGCCCTAGGGCACCCCAAATGCATGGCAACGGCCCGTACATGCATGCCTACGCTCTCCATCACTATGGGTCTGCACGCGTATGCGTACCCGTAGTGTTACGGACCGTACACACGCATGTACGCTCTCTATCACTATGGGTCTGCACGCGTATGCGTACCCGTAGTGTTACGGACCGTACACACGCATGTACGCTCTCTATCACTATGGGTCTGCACGCGTATGCGTACCCGTAGTGCTACGGACCGTACAAATGCCTGTACGCTCGCCATCACGATGGGTACACATACGGCAGCACTCCCACAGTGATTTGGGAACATGCACAGGCCCTCTCAGCAGCAGTACGGCGGTTTTTACACATCACTGTGGTGATAGGCGACACACATGTAGGAATAGGGCGGACATACTTGTCCATGGATGGACATACTTGTCCAGGAATGGACATCAAGGCATCGTCTGTGCATTACTACATGTGTGGGGCACAGGTGTCACAGGCTGTGATGTGGAACATGCCTCCTGAGTGGAGAAGGCACCAGATGTATGATGAGATGTGTACATGTGTACTGTGTGAGGGTGCAATGTGTGCCAGGCATGCCCTTGACTCCTTTGACATGTGTGCATGTGGGACTGCGCACTTGGGGTGAGCGTCACTGGCATGGCACGGACACCAACACACGGAAGTGTCCCATGATGCCCGGTACAGGGGTCATGACACATGACTCGTCACTACCCACAGTGCACAATGTGACTATGTCATATATGTGTCCGGGATTTACATCAGGTTGATGTTGTAGCACCCTCAAAAGCTGCAGCCGTTGCAGCAACCAACATGTGGCTGTGTGTAGATTGTCATTGCACACTGTTCCCAACACCATGCCACATGTGTTATCGGATGTGAGGTGCACATGTATGCATGGGACACGGAGTAGCGTGACAAGGCCATGTCAGCAAACTCACAAGGAATGTGTGGTGAGTCATGACATGTGCACCTTCATGGCAAGGTGTGTGGGCTGGACTAGTGTAATGTCATGTGACCTGTGGCTCCAGTGTTCCGCTACCAGTCTCTGCAATCGGCATCACACTTCTGCTGATGTGTGGGTGTATGTCACTCCTGTCTTGCGTCGGGCAGTGCACTTGCACTGGGACACAGCTATTTCCATGGCGTGGCATGGGGAGGTTCTCAATCACCGTGTGTAGCTGGGTCTTGGAAGGAGTGTCACCTTGCATCCATACGTGTCCTGGGCATGTAGCACATGCCTGACTCCCTATGTGGCATGTGTGTATTGCCAGATTTACATGTGCTCAGTAGACATGAGTTGTTCTCGTAGTGCACTCACTCTTCCTTGTCACTTCCAAATTACTGCAGAGCGCCTCCTGTTGCCCGAAGAATTCCAGACTTGGCTACCATGCAGGAGAATGACAGGATCCGGCTCTACCGCTTCACCCAACCGTTGATTCTGGAGCTGACGGCGAGACTGGCACCACACCTGCAACCGCAGCACAGGTATCCTACGGCACTGACACCCCAGCTGAAGGTAATGGCTGCCCTACATTTTCTGGCCACGGGTACCTTCCAAAATACCATAGCTCATGTTGGTGGCATGTCCCAGAGCATGTTCAGCGGTGTGCTGCATGATTTCTTGGAGGCCATGTTGATTCACCTGGATGACTTCATCAAGTTCCCAACCCCTGAACAGATGACTGAGGTCAAGCGTGGATTCTATGCCCTGGGAGGGATGCCCCATGTCATTGGGTCCATAGATGGGACACATGTAGGTTTGGTACCACCACACGCACGGGAGGTGGCGTACCGCAATCGGAAGCACTACCACTCCATCAATGCCCTTGTGGTGTGTCTGTCCAATATGGTGATTTCACATGTCTGTGCTCGTTTCCCAGGATCAGCACACGATGCCTACATCATGAGGCGTAGCGGGATGCCTGATATGATGATGCAGCTGCGCAACGAACGGGCATGTGTTGTTGGTGGGTACAGTCTGTCTGTCCTGTATTCTGTATAGCCGACCAGCACGACCGCTACACCAGTTCTAACGATGTCCATGTGCTTCCCATGTAGGGGACGCTGGCTATCCCAACATGCCTTGGCTGCTGACACCTCTCCGCAACCCCATCACGCCGGCCCAGCTCCGCTATAACACCGCCCATGGCCGGACAAGGCGAGTGATAGAGAGGACGTTTGGCATGCTGAAGAGCCGATTCCGGTGCCTCCACAAGACCGGCGGTGCACTCCCTTATGCCCCGGCGAAGGTCTGCAAGATCTTCATGGTCTGCTGCATGCTGCACAACATGGCAGTTGAAAGAGCTGTGCCACTCATCCTGAATCAACATGACGAGGACCATCCACCCGTGGAGGACGAAGGGCTTGGCAATGGGGCTAGTGATGTGGAGGATGTGGAGCCGCAAGAGGACATCCGGACTCGGCTCATACGCGACTTCTTTGCTTAGTGGTGAGTACCAGGGTCTGAGTGTGCACGCATTGGTCCCCGTGTGGCATGCGTTGTGATGTGTGTCTCCACCTGCATGTATGGCACGTGGGTCAGAGGTGTGTGTGGGTGTGTCACTGGAGTGATGGTGGCAGTGATGGTAGTATTTCCCCAGTCATAATTGTGACCTAGCATGTTGTCATCCATACATGTGTCGAGTAACTGCACATGCAAGTGGCTGTGCTTTTTGTGGCTGACTTCTTGTGTGTCTCTCTTCCCCAGGTACCTGCGCATGCCGTTTGCTGGTTGCATTGTTGTGGCACTGCTATTCCTCATGGACATGACATCGTGGGCTGACTCAGCGTTACAGGCACGGACACGTTTGGAAGTCTCCATGGGGTAAGGGATGCATCTGGGGTGTATTGGGTGTGGCAGTTGTTCACGATGTGTGCACACTGCCCCGGTCGGGGTTTGGTTCCTCTGCAGACATGTGGCATCCCCATGGGACACGACATGCAGCTGGGTACACCTGAATAGATGGGCTGCCTGGTTGTCAGTCATCAGTGATGGGATAGTGGATTGTGATGATGGCATCAATGTGTGTGACACTGCCCTCGGACACATACGGTTAACATTGTCTTGACATGGCGTGGGACTTCCACATCAGCGGATGTATGGTGTATGGCAGGCTCTCCGTGAGCAGCTGTGGGTGTTTAGCTGTTAGCCGACGCTTGTGTGCCAGTTCCCTGGCTATCACGCATTTGTGCTGCAGAAGGGGGGTGCCAGTGTTGGAGCCACATGTTACTCCACATGATGTGTTCATGTGTACTTCAAGTTGCCTCTGCAATCCCAAAAACATGACTAATAAAGGTGTCCCTATGCCTCCAAGGTGCCTCTTCTCAGTCAATGCTGGTGTGTTGGCACGGTGCATCCTGCATGTCTGGCATGGTATTCCCTGATTGTGGCTATGTGTCAATGTGTCGAGTGGCAAGATGCAAGCTGTGTGTGTGTGCTGAGACTGTGTATTGGGCATGATGTCCATGACTGTGTGGGTATTGTGACATGTGCCATCCCCATGCATCCAACGTTGTCCATGACCCCATTCTCTGCATCCACCGGACTCAAGCTTGCAGGACATGGTTCTGCCACCTGTCTACACATACCTGGGTGCCCCCCAGGACACGGGCCAGGATCCCTGACCTCTGCGCATGACTGTTGCTGTACTCAATGTGTCTGTCAGCACGGTTGTTCGGCCACCCCCTCAGCTGGTTCTGACCATCACGGGTGTGTATGGTGCTCCATGTCTGTCTTGCCTAATAAACTGTGACCCATGTGTCCTGTGCCAGACTCAGGCCCCAGGGTGTGGATGGTTGAAGTGAACAGATGACTCAGGCATGTTTAGACTGTACAAGACACATGTTAGGTAATAATGCTACCAGCAGGCATCTACTCTTAATAGTGTGATTTATTATTGGGGGGGGGGGACAAAGTGAGGGGCTTTCCGGGATTAGGGAATCCAAAGTTCAGTAGGGGAGTTGGTGTCCTTGCCATTGGAAATCCTCAGAGTCCATGCCACAGTCTTTGTCAACATTGGTCAGCCAGTGACCAGCAGGGCCATGTGGCAGAGAATGTCTCTTGATGCTGTGATGCTGTTGCTCCAGTGGGCCAGGTGCCAGGCCAGGTGTCCTGGGAGATGGTGATGTAGCAGCCACCCTCACGGTCCTTTCCGTGGACGACCCGGCTTCCTGCGGGGAACCTCAGCAGCAGGCCGTGACGACGTCTGGGATGCTCCGTCGGATGTTTCCTCCTCCTCCTCATGATCCCTCCCTGTGGGTGGTGATGTTCTCCGCCTTCTGGCACAGGGAGGGTCGGCCATGGTGTCGGCCATCCGACGGAGTTCAGCGTGAATCCCCTGGGACGCCGTCACTTGCTCAGCCTGTCTGTCCTCCATCCTCCGTTGGTGTACCTGTAGACAGGCTATTAGCTCCGCATGTTGCTGGGCCTGCTGGACCTTGATCCCCTCGAGGACGGACACAACCTGGGCCATGCCCGTGGTGTCCTGCCGGTATGAGTCCAGGATGTTACGGACATGGGAAAATACCGGATCCCCAGCCAACTGGTCAGGCTCGCGCCTCCGCCGTCCTCCACTCCCACCACCACTGCCCACTTGCGTCTGGCCTGCACTTGTGGGAACATCGGGTCTCCGGGACCCCTGAGGGGTGGCATTGGCGTTGTCGCCTGCCTCCTCCTGGGTGCCCGGGACACCGTGTCCCTCCTGGCGAGCCTGGCTGCATTGTGGTGTTGGGGCAGGGATCCTGGGTGTCTCCTGGGATGTGGCAGGAGTGGGGGTGGTGGTTGGCACGGTTGTACCTGACGCAGGTGCTGCAGGTGGTTGGACACCAGAGGGGCCAGGTCGGTCGGGGTCGTCCGCAGAGTGGTGAGAGTGGTCGCTGCCGGTGGGATCGGTCTCCTGCAGATCCGGGTCCTGTGAGTGTTCCCCCCCAGTGTTGGGGGGTGCAGCACGACGTTGACCTGTGTGTGAGAGAGAAAATGTTAATTTTGATCCATGCAACATCCATGTTTCATCCGTTACAAAGTTGGCACATTTCCTCTTGGAATTAGGATCTGTCTTGCATTCCACTCACAGTGCACTTGTGCATGGGTGTGTCCCTTGGGCACCAATTTGGCCCCTTTAACTATGTGTGGCACAGTCTTACTTGCTGCGTCAAGTGTGACTGCAGTCAGGAGTGGAGTGTGCATGTGTGGCGAGCCATGCATTTGCGCCTTCCTTGTAGCACTGTACATGTGCACATGGAGTGGATCCACACACTTATATGATGCAGGTGGCTGTCCTTGTGCTCGTGTACAGGTTGTGACATGGCCCTGCGTTTTGCCATGATGAAGAGGGGGGGTTCTGGCACTGGCCACCCTTGTCTACATGCACGCAGTCCACCTGCTGACGAGCAGACATTCCCACACACCTAAGGACTGATTTGCTCTCCCTGTGTCTCCCTCCTTCTCTGTCCCCCTCTCCCTCCCTCTCTGTCCCCCTCTCCCTCCCTCTGTGTGTCAGCCTCCTCCCTCTGTCCATCTTCCTGTGTCTCCCTCCCTCTCTGTCCCCCTCTCCCTCCCTCTCTGTCCCCCTCTCCCTCCCTCTGTGTGTCAGCCTCCTCCCTCTGTCCGTCTCCCTCCCTCTCAGTCCCCCTCTCCCTCCCTCTGTGTCCCCCTCTCCCTCCCTCCGTGTGTCACCCTCTGTCACCTTGGCCCAGCTTCCTGGGCACACACTGTTAGCAGATCTTTGAGTGGCCCTTGGCCTGTTGATGTGAGTTTGTTTCTGATCTCCAGGCACCCATTTTGTCTGCTGTGTGTCTGTGCGCTGCTGCTGTGGTGGTGTGTGCTGCCACTCTTTCACAATGTTGGCTGTTCATTAGCTGCTGTCATGTGCAAAACAGTGCCTTCACCCCCATGTGTTGATGCAAGGCGTCCGCCATTTGCTGGCAAGTCATTCCTGTGTTGGCACACAGTGTTTGTCTGGCTGTGACCTAGGCCATATGGGCAGAGGGCATTGTTGTCTGCTTTGGAGTCGCACTATGTGATTCTTGGTGCCCAGCCTCCCGCCATCCGGGTTACCGTGTCATGTGTTGTTGTCTTCTGTGGCCTGTGACTTGACATTGTCCAGCTGGGTGCATGGGGCATGGTGGCAGTAGTGGCATGTGCCTGCTCATGGAGTGTGGTTGAGTCATGCGATGGCTTGTGGTGGTTGCGTGCCTGTTATTAATTTTGGTTGTGGTTGCAGTTCCCCCATGTGAGGTGCGTTGTTTGTGTACTCACCCGGGTCTCGGAGTCCTTCTACTCCTTCAACTGCCTCCACCGGCAGTATGGCCATCACCCTCTCCTCCCAGGGATGGTACTGTACGGCTCTGCGGGAGGGCCCTCCTCCGGTGGCGTTGGCCTGGTCGTGTTCCTCCTGCCTCTTGGCTCTGACCCTCCTCCGCAGATCGTACCACCTGTTCTGGCAATCCTGCTTGGTCCTCCTGGTGTCCGCAACAGCATTCACAGCATCGACGATGGTCTGCCACATGGCTGTTTTGGCTGCCTGGCTGGTGCTTCTGACCAATGTTCCAAAGATCTGTGGCTCGACTCTGAGGATTTGATCAACAAGGACCTCCAACTCTCGGTGACTGAACTTTGGATTCTTGGTAGTGGGCATGGTGAGGGGTGTGGGTGGGGATGGTGTGGGTGTGGGGGGTGTGTGGATGTTGGGGGGGGTGTGGATGGTTGTGTGTGTGTGTGAATGTGATGAGAGGGTGTTTGTGAGGGTGGTCGTGTGAAGGTGTGCAAGTGTAAGATGTGGTGTAGCTTGTAGTCTGGTTCTGTGGTGTCTGGCAGCAGTGAGTCTGTTGCAAAGGCTCATGGTTTGTGTGTGTGGGCCCTTTTCATTGGTCCATGGGTGGGTGTGGCAGTGTTTGAATTTTGGGTGGGTGTGTTATAAGGAGTGGTGGTGTATTGGTCCTCTGTTTGTTTTTGACAGTTGCAGGTCAGTGATTGTGTTATTTTAGTGGTTGTTGGCCATGTTTAGTGGCTGTGTGCCTTTCGAATGGTGTATTCTTGTGTTGTTTTGTTTTGTCCTTGTTGTGTACGTGCGTTTTGAGCGTGTGTACGGTGTGTACATGGGCCATTTGGTTGTACGATTATGTCCTTGTGTGTGGCTTTGTACGACTCGTACATGCGGTTGTGATGTTGGGGCATGGGGTGCGCTCCGTACTTAGGAGGTTGTGTTGGGGGTGCGCCAGGAACGTACTGGGGTGTAGGTACACGGGGGGTATGACACGTACTGGGGTGGGGGTGGGGCTCGAACGTACTGGGGTGTAGGTTCACGGTGGTACGACACGTACTGGGGTGGGGGGGTGTACATTGACGGTGGTACGACACGTACTGGGGTGGGGGTACGACTGGAACGTACTGGGGTGTACATGGACGGTGGTACGACACGTACAGGGGTGGGGGGGTGTACATTGACGGTGGTACGACACGTACTGGGGTGGGGGGGTGTACATTGACGGTGGTACGACACGCACTGGGGTGGGGGTACGACTGGAACGTACTGGGGTGTACATGGACGGTGGTACGACACGTACAGGGGTGGGGGGTGTACATTGACGGTGGTACGACACGTACTGGGGTGGGGGGGTGTACATTGACGGTGGTACGACACGTACTGGGGTGGGGGTACGACTCGAACGTACTGGGGTGTAGGTTCACGGTGGTACGACACGTCCAGGGGTGGGGGTACGACTGGTACGTACTGGGGTGTAGGTACACGGGGGGTATGACACGTACTGGGGTGGGGGTGGGGCTCGAACGTACTGGGGTGTAGGTTCACGGTGGTACGACACGTACTGGGGTGGTGGTACGACTGGAACGTACTGGGGTGTAGGTACACGGGGGGTATGACACGTACTGGGGTGGGGGTGGGGCTCGAACGTACTGGGGTGTAGGTTCACGGTGGTACGACACGTCCAGGGGTGGGGGTACGACTGGTACGTACTGGGGTGTAGGTACACGGGGGGTATGACACGTACTGGGGTGGGGGTGGGGCTCGAACGTACTGGGGTGTAGGTTCACGGTGGTACGACACGTACTGGGGTGGTGGTACGACTGGAACGTACTGGGGTGTAGGTACACGGGGGGTATGACACGTACTGGGGTGGGGGTGGGGCTCGAACGTACTGGGGTGTAGGTTCACGGTGGTACGACACGTACTGGGGTGGGGGTACGACTGGAACGTACTGGGGTGTAGGTACACGGGGGGTACGACACGTACTGGGGTGGGGGTAGGACTGGAACGTACTGGGGTGTAGGTACACGGGGGGTATGACACCTACTGGGGTGGGGGTGTGGCTCGAACGTACTGGGGTGTAGGTACACGGGGGGTACGACACGTACTGGGGTGGGGGTACGACTGGAACGTACTGGGGTGTAGGTACACGGGGGGTATGACACGTACTGGGGTGGGGGTGGGGCTCGAACGTACTGGGGTGTAGGTTCACGGTGGTACGACACGTCCAGGGGTGGGGGTACGACTGGTACGTACTGGGGTGTAGGTACACGGGGGGTATGACACGTACTGGGGTGGGGGTGGGGCTTGAACGTACTGGGGTGTAGGTTCACGGTGGTACGACACGTACTGGGGTGGGGGTACGACTGGAACGTACTGGGGTGTAGGTACACGGGGGGTATGACACGTACTGGGGTGGGGGTGGGGCACGAACGTACTGGGGTGTAGGTTCACGGTGGTACGACACGTACTGGGGTGGGGGGGTGTACATTGATGGTGGTACGACACGTACTGGGGTGGGGGTACGACTGGAACGTACTGGGGTGTACATGGACGGTGGTACGACACGTACAGGGGTGGGGGGGTGTACATTGAC
Source organism: Triturus cristatus (assembly GCF_964204655.1). NCBI lineage: Eukaryota > Metazoa > Chordata > Amphibia > Caudata > Salamandridae > Triturus > Triturus cristatus. Next base: position 301,290,698 of record NC_140579.1, on the reverse strand, counting down.
GGTGGTACGACACGTACTGGGGTGGGGGGGTGTACATTGACGGTGGTACGACACGTACTGGGGTGGGGGTACGACTGGAACGTACTGGGGTGTACATGGACGGTGGTACGACACGTACAGGGGTGGGGGGTGTACATTGACGGTGGTACGACACGTACTGGGGTGGGGGGGTGTACATTGACGGTGGTACGACACGTACTGGGGTGGGGGTACGACTCGAACGTACTGGGGTGTAGGTTCACGGTGGTACGACACGTCCAGGGGTGGGGGTACGACTGGTACGTACTGGGGTGTAGGTACACGGGGGGTATGACACGTACTGGGGTGGGGGTGGGGCTCGAACGTACTGGGGTGTAGGTTCACGGTGGTACGACACGTACTGGGGTGGTGGTATGACTGGAACGTACTGGGGTGTAGGTACACGGGGGGTATGACACGTACTGGGGTGGGGGTGGGGCTCGAACGTACTGGGGTGTAGGTTCACGGTGGTACGACACGTCCAGGGGTGGGGGTACGACTGGTACGTACTGGGGTGTAGGTACACGGGGGGTATGACACGTACTGGGGTGGGGGTGGGGCTCGAACGTACTGGGGTGTAGGTTCACGGTGGTACGACACGTACTGGGGTGGTGGTACAACTGGAACGTACTGGGGTGTAGGTACACGGGGGGTATGACACGTACTGGGGTGGGGGTGGGGCTCGAACGTACTGGGGTGTAGGTTCACGGTGGTACGACACGTACTGGGGTGGGGGTACGACTGGAACGTACTGGGGTGTAGGTACACGGGGGGTACGACACGTACTGGGGTGGGGGTAGGACTGGAACGTACTGGGGTGTAGGTACACGGGGGGTATGACACGTACTGGGGTGGGGGTGTGGCTCGAACGTACTGGGGTGTAGGTACACGGGGGGTACGACACGTACTGGGGTGGGGGTACGACTGGAACGTACTGGGGTGTAGGTACACGGGGGGTATGACACGTACTGGGGTGGGGGTGGGGCTCGAACGTACTGGGGTGTAGGTTCACGGTGGTACGACACGTACTGGGGTGGGGGTACGACTGGAACGTACTGGGGTGTACCTAGACGGGTGGGGGTATACATATACGGGGGGTACGTGTCGGACGTACGGGGGCTGGGGGGAGTGTTGGGCGCGTATGCGGGTACATGTCTCCATGGTTGCTGTAGGAGTTCGGTGCGGACGGTGTTTTTTCCATACGGTTGTAACCTCGGACGCACGGGATGGATCGTGATTCCTCGGTCGGACTTGGATTTTCACGTTTGTAAGGTAAATCGTCCGAGGACGTGTCGGACACATTTTCCGACCCGAGGACGTGTGGGGAATGATTCCCAGTGCGGTTCGTATGGACTTTTTACCATGCGAATCGTGATTGCCAGTTCGTACGACACTTGTACGATTCGTACGGTAAAAAGACCCGATACGAGTCGTACGGGGACATTTTTTACCGGATCGTGATCGGCACCTAAATCCGTGAGATTTATGAATAGTCACTGCATATGCCAGAGAAAATGGAAATTGTGTCCTACGGACATATAAATCTTTAACAAGCAAAAAACGAACTGAACAACGACCAATTTCTTTAACTTCATCAATCTGATCAAATTTAATTTTTAAAAATTAAATTCCTTCTTTTTTCTGATAATTCACAAAATCCACCACTTTGCCCATTGCACCATTAACTAAACCTTTCTCTACATCCAAATTACGCCTTAAAATTACCAGACAGTTTACACACACATACAGTGTCTTTTCCAAAACAGCAGTTTTAGATATTTATTTTTCTAAACAATCATCTAGTTTTGATCTCAACTTACCCGTTAAAATAATAGTGATTCCTTCATGTAGTATTTTATCGATGGCTTCCATTTTGACAATTTCTTTATTTTCCAATTTTAATAATTCTTCGTTGAATATTGAACACTCACGCAGTGTTGGCATTAAGCAAATCACTGACTTATTTTTAGCAATTTCCACGTACACTTTTGCAGCATCTGCATTTTCATTTGGAAAGACATTGCAAAGTAATCGACTCTCCAAAGCTTCTTTCCCTTTTTTTGAAAGAATTCCAATTTTTATATCTTGAAGAATACTTCCATATTCAGCATCATTTGCCTGTCGCATATTTGTTGTCAGTTCTTTGTATTCAAAATGACTCCAAATGTTCACATTACCAACACTGCCAAGAGACTTTCTGGTATCTTCATGGGCAAGTGTTTTAAATACCGGTTGTCCTTTTACCAGTGTCAGTTGCAGTACATCTCCAAAAACTATGACGTGTTTTCCTCCAAATAACACGTCATAGTCTGTTTTAAGAATTTGCTGCATTCTTAAATGCACAAAGGCAAGCATCAAGTTTGAGACCATGCTCACCTCATCGATAATGAGAAGTTTCATTTTCTTCAGGACTCTTGAAACTTCACAACAAGCTTCTCCAGATAGCTTGTGGTATTCCAATTTGTTCTCATGCTCTACTGGCAGCATTAGTAAACGATGTAAAGTAATTCCTTTAATGTTATGTGCTGCCAATCCAGTTGGAGCAGTGACAACACAAAACAAATGCGACTCCGTTTTTTTGGCAGATAACTTGTAATTACTTTAATTAAGAAACTCTTTCCTGTTCCAGCTTGACCACTCACATACATTCGGATAGGTTGAAATGATGTCCATGAGCAGTCTTTCTTTTCATGAAGTAATCCATGGTCAATCTGCTCTTTCACTTGTTGATATATTTGTTTCTGTTCAACATTTAGTTGCTCTTCCAAGTTTCCTAACTGTATTGCATCTTCTTGAGCTTGATACATTGCTGTTTTCACCTCATTCATGGCAATCGCTGATTCATTTTCAACAATTGGTTGTCCAAGTGGATCTTGACTCAGTGCAGCAGAACTTTGACTGTCTTGAGAACTGTCTCTAGCAATCTCAGCTGCAATTGTAGCTTCTTGATCAATTTCATCATTCAACATTTTCACATAATTTGCGAAAGCACTGCATTGTATGCTATCTTTACAAGCATTAAATGAATCTTCATAGCTTGGAAAATCTCCAAGTAATTCCAGTTCAGAACGCCATGGTTTGAACATTTGCAAAAGGGCTAAATAGTAAAATTCCCTTTTGTCAACAGTGTCGCAACTCAGTTTTCTGTGATTAATTAAATTTCCTTTCCTTTGTTTCACCAGACATCCTTCAGAACCAATCACTCCATATTTTCCATCGTTGATGTTCTCTGTAATATTCAGTTTAAAAGTGTAGTTTTGCAACACTTCATAGAGACACATGTTCTCAAGATGATGACTTCTCTTTGGATAGTATTTGTCCAACATATTGGTTTTCAAAATATCTGTGCTTTCAGGGTCATTTTCTGCTAAATATTCAATTTCTTGAACAGATTTCAGTACCAGATTTCGCATTCCTGCAAGACCTAGACTCACCCAAATGATTCTTCTACTTTTGGAATATAGACTTGCAGATGATAACCGATCTGAACATTCATATGCTCCAATTTCACGATGCGATAACATTTTCAAACTGAAACTGTATAATTTCTTACTTAGACTCTTCTCGTGAGAAATCTCTTCCCACATCTCTTTCAATTCAGTCTTTTCTGATTTAGTAATGTAAGATATTACATATCGAGCAACAGCAATAGAATTGTCCGCAACATACTGAATATCCATGTTAGCGTTCCACATGGATAAAATAACTGGGTTGTAGTCATTTATGTATTTAGATTCTTCGCTTCTTCTTAAGTTGTAGGTGTTTTTCGGAGACTTTCTTGTGATGGTATGTCGTACAGCTGACATGAAACTGTTCACTCTTCCTTTGGCTAATACAGGATGTGGAAATCCAAAACGACAATTGGTATAGAACTTATCCTTTGACTTGTACTTTCGTCGACAGTATTTTCCACACCTATGGCTTTGAAATCGTAAGACTTGTTCTTTTAAGTTTTTGTCTTCTCTGCTATTTGGTACAGCACATGTAGCATAATCTTCAATGAAAGACAAAACACTTTCATCTGAATCTGTTCCAAATTTGGGGGCATCCTTGACCCATAGCAACATATGTATGTGAGGAGCACCTCTTGCTTGATACTCCTTTCTCCAAAAGAAATCCACAACTTCTCCAAGAGGAGGATTCTTTTTATTGCAGATGAAAGACATCATAGCTTCAAATCTATGATTGAAATATCTGCATACATTGACAGGATCCAAAGAGCACAATTCTCCAGGTGTCTTGTATTCAATATTATTTATATTGGAATTTACCTCTCGAAAAAATTCAAGTAAATCATCCCAAGCATACTCAGCACAGCTTAGTGTAACAAACCATTTAGGAGTTCCCAAGTTCCGTAGCATGCATTTCAGTTCTCCATGTCGACGTAACCAATATTCATTAGTCCCACGCTGACATGCCATCAGATTAATCAACTGAGATTCTAAATGATCATCTCTCTGATGCACTTTATCCATAAAATCCTTTGCAGTTACATTTTGCAGATGCATTCCAGTTTTCAAAATGTGTTTTACTGCATATGAAAGTCCAGACAAGTCACTTTCAAACAGAAGATGAAATATATAAGGGATACATTGTCGAAATCTTGGATCTTCTGCATATAATCTTGTTGTCCGATATTCAGATGCAGGAATCTGCCCAGGCCGTTCATCATATCGTCCACCTTTTCCTGTTGGAAACAACTGTGGGAAACAACGAGCTTCCAAACTCTCTTCCCATACACTCATGGGACTTCCTGTTGCTTTTTTCATTTGAAACAACTCAATTGTATTCCCCATCACCTCTTTGGAATGAAGTGGATGTACACTGTAATGTTCATAGATCTCTTCACATCTGGACATGTCCACTTTTTCAATTTGTCCACTTAATGTTTCACTATCTTCTGCTAAATATATTTCTTCTTCTCCAACAAACACATTTCTATAGTACTCATTATTTTTTATCAGATACAATGATGCCTTTTGCACTTTTCTAACATCCACTAACTCTTGCCAGATTTTCTTATTCTTATTAGGAACACCATTAACTAGAATGACTAGTGGCTCATTTTCTGCATGATCTACACCAATAGTTTCAACATTTTTCCTTAAATCTAATGGTAAATACACAACTCTTCCTTTCAATCCTCTTTGCAACTCTGATGGAGGTAATTTACTTGTTTTGGGCTCCATACGAACAATAGCCTGAAAAGGGTGAATACATTGTATCAGAATAGACTCGTACGTATTTAAATCTATCAGCTCTGGAGGAATAGCAACCAACTCTAGATTATTATGAACAGCTCTAGCAGGCATTTTATTCTCATCTAATGTATTATAACAATATTTGCAAATACGCTGCTCATATCCCAAATCAAAACAATCCTCTACCAACAAATAAGTTGCAAATTCCATCCACTTATCATTATCTTCTATTTCACTTTTTAAATACAGATTGACACCCCTAGTCTGATTTTTATAGTGACTTCGCCGACAACAAATACAAGAAACATTTGGGTGCCAATTACGATCCGGCAAAAAAATTCCCCGTACGACTCGTATCCGGTCTTTTTACCGTACGAATCGTACAAGTGCCGTACAAACTGGCAATCACGATTCGCATGGTAAAAAGTCCATACGAACCGCAGTCGGAATATTTCCCCACACGTCCTCGGGTCGGAAAATGTGTCTGACACGTCCTCGGACGATTTACCGTACAAATGTGAAAAGTCAAGTCCGAACGAGGAATCACGATCCAACCCGTGCGTCCGATCTCACAACCGTATGGTAAAAACACCGTCCGCACCGAACTCCCATTGCAACCATGGAGACATGTCCCCGCATACGCGCCCAACACTCCCCCCAGCACCCATACGTTCGAGTCGCACTCCCCGTTAATGTACACACCCCCCCTGTATGTACACCCGTGTACGTGTCGAACCCCCACCCGTGTATGTACACCCCTGTACGTCCGAGTCGTACCCCCACCCCTGTACGTGTCCTACCCCCGTGTATGTACACCCCAGTACGTTTGCGTTGTACCCCCACCCCTGTACGTGTCCTACACCCGTGCATGTACACCCCTGTACGTCCGAGTCATACCCCCACCCCTGTACGTGTCCTACCCCCGTGCATGTACACCCCTGTACGTTCGCGTCGTACCCCCACCCCTGTACGTGTCGTACCCCCGTGTATGTACACCCCAGTACGTTTGCGTCGTACCCCCACCCCTGTACGTGTCCTACCCCCGTGTATGTACACCCCAGTACGTTCGCGTCATACCCCCACCCCTGTACGTGTCCTACCCCCGTGTATGTACACCCCAGTACGTTCGCGTCGCACCCCCACCCCTGTACGTGTCCTACCCCCGTGTATGTACACCCCTGTACGTCCGAGTCGTACCCCCACCCCTGTACGTGTCGTACCACCGTGTATGTACACCCCAGTACGTTCGAGTCGTACCCCCACCCCTGTACGTGTCGTACCACCGTGCATGTACACCCCTGTACGTCCGAGTCGTACCCCCACCCCTGTACGTGTCGTACCCCCGTGTATGTACACCCCAGTACGTTCGCGTCATACCCCCACCCCTGTACGTGTCCTACCCCCGTGCATGTACACCCCTGTACGTCTGAGTCGTACCCCCACCCCTGTACGTGTCGTACCACCTTGTATGTACACCCCAGTACGTTTGAGTCGTATCCCCACCCCTGTACGTGTCCTACCCCCCTGTATGTACACCCGTGTACGTCAGAGTCGCACCCCCACCACAACCTCCTAAGTACGGAGCGCACCCCAGGCCCCAACATCACAACCGCATGTACGAGTCGTACCAAGCCACACACAAGGACAGCACCGTACAACCAAATGGCCCATGTACACACCGTACACACGCTAAAAACGCACGTACACAACCAGGACAAAACAACACAAGAATACACTATTCGAATGGCACAAAGCCACTAAACATGGCCAACAAACACTAAAAAAACACATTCACTGACCTGCAACTGCCAAAAACAAACAGAGGCCCAAAACACCACCACTCCTTATAACACACCCACCCAAACTTCAAACACAGCCACACCCACCAATGGACCAATAAAAAGGGCCCACACACACAAACCATGAGCCTTTGCAACAGACTCACTGCTGCCAGACACCACAGAACCATACTACAAGCTTCACCACACCTTACACTTGCACACCTTCAGACAACCACCTTCACAAACACCCCCTCATCACATTCACACACACACACCTGCACAACCACACCCACACACCCACAACCATCCACACACACCCCCCACCATCCACACCCACACCCCTCACCATGCCCACTAACAAGAATCCAAAGTTCAGTAGCCGAGAGTTGGAGGTCCTTGTTGATGAAATCCTCGAGCCACAGCTCTTTGGAACATTGGTCAGACAGACCAGCATTGCAGCAAAAACAGCCATGTGGCAGACCATCGTCGATGCTGTGAATGCTGTTGCGGACACCAGAAGGACCAGGCATGAATGCCAAGCCAGGTGGTACGATCTGCGGAGGAGGGTCCGAGCCAAGATGCTGGAGGAACACAACCAGGCCAACGCCACTGGAGGAGGGCCCTCCCGCAGACCCGTACACTACCGGCCCTGGGAGGAGAGGGTGATGGCCATACAGCCGGTGGAGGCAGTCGAAGGATTAGGAGGACTCCGAGACCCGGGTGAGTACACAAACAACGCACCTCACATGGGGGGAACGTCATCCACAACCAAAATCACTAACAGGCACGCAACCACCCCAAGCTATCGCATGACTCAACCACACTCCATGAACACGCACATGCCACTGCCGCCACCATGCCCCATGCACCCAGCTGGACAATGTCAAGTCACAGGCCACAGAAGACACCAACACATGACACGGTAACCCGGATGGCGGGAGGGTGGGCCCCAAAATTCACATAGTGAAACTCAGAAGCAGACAACAATGCCCTCTGCCCATATGGCCTAGGTCACAGCCATACAAACACTGTGTCCCCACACAGGAAAGACTCGCCAGCAAATGGCGGACGCCTTGCATCAACACATGGGGGTGAAGGCACTGTTTTGCACATGACAGCAGCTAATGAACAGCCAACATTGTGAAAGAGTGGCAGCACACACCACCACAGCAGCAGCGCAGAGACACACACTACACCCAATGGGTGCCTGGAGATCAGAAACAAACTCACATAAACAAGCCAAGGGCCATTCAAAGATCTGCTAACAGTGTGTGCCCAGGAAGCTGGGCTGAGGTGACAGAGGGTGACACACAGAGGGAGGGAGAGGGGGATAGAGAGGGAGGGAGAGGGGGACAGAGAGGGAGGGAGACACAGGGACACGGACAGAGGGAGGAGGCTGACACACGGAGGGAGGGAGAGGGGGACAGAGAGGGAGGGAAAGGGGGACAGAGAGGGAGGGAGACACAGGGAGATGGACAGAGGGAGGAGGCTGACACACGGAGGGAGGGAGAGGGAGACAGAGAGGGAGGGAGACACAGGGACACGGACAGAGGGAGGAGGCTGACACACGGAGGGAGGGAGAGGGGGACAGAGAGGGAGGGAGAGGGGGACAGAGAGGGAGGGAGACACAGGGAGACGGACAGAGGGAGGAGGCTGACACACGGAGGGAGGGAGAGGGGGACAGAGAGGGAGGGAGACACAGGGAGATGGACAGAGGGAGGAGGCTGACACACGGAGGGAGGGAGAGGGGGACAGAGAGGGAGGGAGAGGGGGACAGAGAGGGAGGGAGACACAGGGAGACGGACAGAGGGAGGAGGCTGACACACGGAGGGAGGGAGAGGGGGACAGAGAGGGAGGGAGACACAGGGAGACGGACAGAGGGAGGAGGCTGACACACGGAGGGAGGGAGAGGGGGACAGAGAGGGAGGGAGACACAGGGAGAGCAAATCAGCCGTGTGGTGTGTGGGAATGTCTGCTCGTCAGCAGGTAGACTGCGTGCATGTAGCCAAGGGTGGCCAGTGCCAGAACCCCCCTCTTCTCCATGGCCAAACACAGGGCCATGTCACAACCTCTTCACGAGCACAACGACAGCTACCTGCATTATATAAGTGTGTGGATCCACTCCATGTGCACATGTACAGTGCTACACGGAAGGCGCCAATGCATGGCTCGCCACACCTGCCCACTCCACTGCTGACTGCAGTCACACTTGACGCAGCAAGTAAGACTGTGCCACACATAGTTAAAGGGGCCAAAGTGGTGCCCAAGGGACACACCCATGCACAAGTGCACTGTGAGTGGAATGCAAGACAGATCCTAATTCCAAGAGGAAATGTGCCAACGTTGAAACTGATGAAACATGGATGTTGCATGGACCAAAATTAACATTGTCTCTCCCACACACAAGTCAACGTCGTGGTTCACCCCCCAACACTGGGGGGGAAGACTCACAGGACCCGGATCTGCGGGAGGCCGATCCCACCGGCAGCGACGACTCTCACCACTCTGTGGACGACCCCGACCAACCTGGCCCCTCTGGTGTCCAACCACCTGCAGCACCTGCGTCAGGTACAACGGGGCCAACCACCACCCCCACTCCTGCCACATCCCAGGAGACACCCAGGATCCCTGCCCCACCACCACAAAGCAGCCAGGCTGGCCAGGAGGGACACGGTGTCCCGGGCACCCAGGAGGAGGCAGGCGACAACGCAAATGCCACCCCTCAGGGGTCCCGGAGACCCGATGTGCCCACAAGGGCAGGCCAGGTGCAAGTGGGCAGGGGTGGTGGGAGTGGAGGACGGCGGAGGCGCCAGCCTGACCAGTTGGCTGCGGAACCGGTGTATTCCCATGTCCGAAACATCCTGGACACATACCGGCAGGACACCACGGGCCTGGCCCAGGTTGTGTCCGTCCTCGAGGGGATCAAGACCCAGCAGGCCCAGCAACATGCGGAGCTACATGCCTGTCTACTGCAACACCAATGGAGGATGGAGGACGGACAGGCTGAGCTCGTGACGGCGTACACGGGAATTCACGATACACTCCGTCGGATGGCCGACAACATGGCCGACCCTCCCTGTGCCAGAAGGCGGAGAACATCACCACCCACAGGGAGGGATCAGGAGGAGGAGGAGGAAACATCCGATGGAGCATCCCAGACGTCGTCACGGCCTGCTTCTGAGGGTCCCCGCAGGAGGGCGGGTCGTCCACGGAAAAGACCGTGAGGGTCGGCGCAACATCACCATCTCCCAGGACACCTGGCCTGGCACCTGGCCCACTGGAGCAACAGCATCACAGCATCAAGAGACATTCTCTGCCACATGGCCTTGCTGGTCACTGTCTGACCAATGTAGACAAAGACTGTGGCATGGACTCTGAGGACTTCCAATGGCAAGGACACCAACTCCCCTACTGAACTTTGGATTCCAAACTCCCGGAAAGCCCCTCACGTCATACCCCCCCCCCCCAAATAAAAATTCACACCATGAAGAGAAGATGCCTGCTGGTTGCATTATTACCTTACATGTGTCTTGTAAAGTCTAAACATGCCAGAGTTCTCTTTTGACTTCAACCATCCACACCATGGGGCCTGAGTCTGGCACAGGACACACGGGCCACAGTGTATTAGGCAAGACAGACATGGAGCACCACACACACCCGTGATGGGCCCAACCAGCTGAGGGGGGGCCGAACAACCGTGCTGACAGACACATTGAGTACAGCAACAGTCATGCGCAGAGGTCAGGGATCCAGTCCAGTGTCCTGGGGGGCACCCAGGTATGTGTAGACAGGTGGCAGAACCATGTCCTGCAAGCTTGAGTCCGGTGGATGCAGAGAATGGGGGCCTGGCCAACGTTGGATGCATGGGGATGGCACATGTCACAATACCCACACAGTCATGGACATCATGCATAATACACAGTCTCAGCCCACACACACAGCTTGCATCTTGCTACTCAACACATAGACACATAGCCTCTATCAGGGGAAACCATGCCAAACATGCTGGATGCACCGTGGCAACACACCAGCATTGACTGAGAAGAGGCACCTTGGAGGCATAGGGACACCTTTATTAGTCATGTTTTCGGGATTGCAGAGGCAACTTGAAGTACACATGAACACTTCATGTGGAGTAACATGTGGGTCCAACACTGGCACCCCCCTTCTGCAGCACAAATGCGTGATAGCCATGGAACTGGCACACAATTGTCGGCCAACAGCTAAACACCCACAGCTGCTCACGGAGATCCTGCCATACACCATAGATCCGCTGATGTAGAAGTCCCACACCATGTCAAGCCAATGCAAACCGTATGTGACCGAGGGCAGTGTTACACACATTGATGCCATCATCACAATCCACTATCCCATCACTGATGACTGTCAACAAGTCTGACCATCTATTCAGGTGTACCCAGCTGCATGTTATGTGTACCATGGTGATGCTACATGTCTGCAGAGGAACCAAACATCGACAGGGGCAGTGTGCATACATCGTGAACAACTGCCACACCCAATACACCCCTGATGCATCCCTTACCCTATGGAGACTTCCAAACGTGTCCGTGCCTGTAACGCTGAGTCAGCACACGATGACGTGTCCATGAGGAATAGCAGTGCCACAACAATGCAAGCAGCAGACGGCATGCGCAAGTACCTGGGGAAGAGAGACACACAAGAAGTCAGCCACAAAAAGCACAGCCACTTGCATGTGCATTTACTCGACACATGTATGGATGACAACATGCTAGGTCACAATTATGTCTGGGGAAATACAACCATCACTGGCACCATCACTCCAGTGACACACCCACACACACCTCTGACTCACGTGCCATACATGCAGGTGGAGACACACATCACAACACATGCCACACGGGGACCAATGCGTGCACACTCAGACACTGGTACTCACCACTAAGCAAAGAAGTCGCGTATGAGCCGAGTCCGGATGTCCTCTTGCGGCTCCACATCCTCCACATCACTAGCCCCATTGCCAAGCCCTTCGTCCTCCACGGGTGGATGGTCCTCGTCATGTTGATCCAGGATGAGTGGCACAGCTCTCTCAACTGCCACGTTGTGCAGCATGCAGCAGACCATGAAGATTTTGCAGACCTTCGCTGGGGCATATGGGAGCGCGCCGCCGGTCTTGTGGAGGCACCGAAATCGGCTCTTCAGCAGGCCAAACGTCCTCTCTATCACTCGCCTTGTCCGGCCATGGGCGGTGTTGTAGCGGAGCTGGGCCGGCGTGATCGGGTTGCGGAGAGGTGTGAGCAGCCATGGCATGTTGGGATAGCCAGCGTCCCCTACATGGGAAGCACATGGACATCGTTAGAAGTGGTGAAGCGGTCGTGCTGGTAGGCTATGCAAAATACAGGACAGACAGACTGTACCCACCAACAACACATGCTCGTTCGTTGCGCAGCTGCATCATCATTTCAGGCATCCTGCTACGCCTCATGATGTAGACATCGTGTGCTGATCCTGGAAAACGAGCACAGACATGTGAAATCACCATGTTGGACAGACACACCACAAGGGCATTGATGGAGTGGTAGTGCTTCCGATTGCAGTACGCTACCTCCCGTGCGTGTGGTGGTACCAAAGCTACATGTGTCCCATCTATGGACCCAATGACATGGGGCATCCCTCCCAGGGCATAGAATCCACGCTTGACCCCAGTCATCTGTTCAGGGGTTGGGAACTTGATGAAGTCATCCAGGTGAATCAACATGGCCTCTAAGAAATCATGCAGCACATGGCAGAACATGCTCTGGGACATGCCACCAACATGAGCTATGGTATTTTGAAAGGTACCCGTGGCTAGAAAATGTAGGGCTGCCATTACCTTCAGCTTGGGTGTCAGTGCCGTAGGATACCTGTGCAGCGGTTGCAGGTGTGGTGCCAGTCTCGCCGTCAACTCCAGAATCAACCGTCGTGGGAAGCGGTAGCACCGGATCCGATCATTCTCCCGCATGGCAGCCAAGTCCGGCATTGCTCGGGGAAGAGGCGGCGCTCTGCAGTAATTTGGAAGTGACAAGGAAGAGTGAGTGCACCACAACAACAAATCATTTGTACTGAGCACATGTTATTCTGTCTATACACATATGCTACATACAGAGTGAGGTATGTGCCACATGCCCTGGACACGTATGCCTGCCAGGTGACACTCCTACCAAGACCCAGCTACACACGGAGATTGAGAACCTCCCCATGCCATGCCATGGGATTAGCTGTGTCCCAGTGCAAGTGAACAGCCAGACGCAAGACAGGAGTGACATACACCCACACATCAGCAGAAGTAGGAGGCCGATTGCAGAGACTGGTAGCGGAACACTAGAGCCACAGGTCACATGACATTACACTAGGACAGCCCACACACCTTGCCATGAAGGTGCACATGTCATGACTCACCACACATTCATTGAGAGGATGCAGACATGTCCTTGTCACGCTACTCCGTGTCCCATGCATACATGCGCACCTCACATCCGAAACCACATGTGGCATGGTGTGCGGAACAGTGTGCAATGTCAATCTACACACAGACACATGTTGGTTGCTGCAACAGCTGCAGCTTTTGAGGGTGCTCCAACATCAACCAAATGGGAAGCCCCCACACATACATGACATAGTCACATCGTGCACCGTGGGTAGTGACAAGTCAGGTGTGGTAACCCCTGTAACGGGCATCAGGGGACACTTCCGTGTGTTGGTGTCCATGCCATGCCAGTGTCGGTCATCCCAAGTGTGCAGTACGACATGCACACATGTCCAAGGAGTCAAGGGCATGCCTGGCACACATTGCACCGTCACACATTACATCTGTACACATCTCATCATACATCTGGTGCCTTCTCGACTCAGGAGTAATGTGCCACATCACAGCCTGTCACACCTGTGCCCCACACATGTAGTAATGCACAGAAAATGCCTTGATGGTCATTCATGGACAAGTATGTCCATCCATGGACAAGTATGTCCGCCCTATTCCTTCCTGTGTGCTGCCTGTCACCACTGTGATGTGTGAAAACCGCCGTACTGCTGCTAAGAGGGCCTGTGTACGTTCCCATATCACTATGGGAGTGCTGCCGTATGTGTACCCATCGTGATGGCGAGCGTACAGGCATGTGTACGGTCCGTACCACTACGAGTACACATACGCAAGAACACCCATAGTGGTACGGGCCGTACACACGCCTGTACTCTCCCTATCACTACGGGTGTCCTCGCGTATGCGTACACGTAGTTGTACGGGCCGTACACACGCCTGTACTCTCCCTATCACTACGGGTGTCCTCGCGTATGCGTACACGTAGTTGTACGGGCCGTACACACGCCTGTACTCTCCCTATCACTACGGGTGTCCTCGCGTATGCGTACACGTAGTTGTACGGGCCGTACACACGCCTGTACTCTCCCTATCACTATGGGTGTCCTCGCGTATGCGTACACGTAGTTGTACGGGCCGTACACACGCCTGTACTCTCCCTATCACTATGGGTGTCCTCGCGTATGCGTACACGTAGTTGTACGGGCCGTACACACGCCTGTACTCTCCCTATCACTATGGGTGTCCTCGCGTATGCGTACACGTAGTGATAGTGAGCGTACAGGCGTGTGTACGGCCCGTACCACTACGAGTACGCATACGCGAGGATACCCATAGTGATAGGGAGAGTACAGGCGTGTGTACGCCCGTACAACTACGTGTACGCATACGCGAGGACACCCATAGTGATAGTGAACGTAGGCACGCGTGTACGGGCCGTTGCTATGCATTTGGGGTGCCCTAGGGCCCCGGAACGCACCGTACCTATGTGTGAAGCTCCAAATTACATAGGGGACACATGAGGGACAAGTATTAAGGCCTACATGCATGCTGGTTGTCATGGAGACCAAGTTCAAATTTTGATTTTGTTCAGGAAGGTGCACAGCAGAAGTCAGTTGGAATGAATCTACTTTGTTGCAATGTGTTTGTGGGGCTGACATCATGCAGGAGAAAAAAACAGATTGAGAACCCACAGACTGCTAGGTTTGAAGGGATTGGAGGAAACATAGGATGCATATGTGAGTGACCAATCACTCTGTACTCCTGTGCATGAGATGGGCCAGCAAGGCAGATATAAGGCAGCCAGGTCCCATGAGGGAGCACTTGCCTGCACATCTCTGTATTCCACGACCCAGCTGCTGCTACTGATTCCCTGGAACCATGTCAAGGGCTGTGGAGAGGTCACAGCCATTCACCCTGGAGGAGAACATGGCTTTGGTGGATGTGATCCTCCCACGGTACCCCATGCTGTATGGGCGACCAGGTTATCAGGTGAGTTCAGTGTCCACTGGCACAGACTGTGTCCCTTTTTTGTGACTGTGACTTCTGCCATTGTGTCCAGGTGTGACACACATGCTATGTACTGTAGGGGGGCGCCGTGAGGAGTGCGGATGGTCGGAAGCGGCGCCTGCCCCAGGTGAGGAAACGCTGGCAGGATATCCGGTGCTGGACGCGGAGGATCGCACGGGTCCTGCTGGGGGACTCACCTGAGAGCCATAAGAACCACGGGCGCCGCCGTCTCTCCCACATCCAGAAACGTGTGCTGGCGGTGGTCTTTCCTGACTTGGACAGGCGCCTACAGGAGATGCAGCAGCTGGAAGGGGGTAGGTACATGTGTGTGTTTGTTGTGTTTCACCAGCATTTGTAAGTGCACTGTTCCATGGATACACTTCCAGGGTTTATGGTGCTGTGCAGATCCTGTTACCCACAGTGTTGCAGGCCTCTCCTGCCTCCCTTCCCCACCTTGCAATGTGTTCACTGGTCTCTGTGTAGTCACTCCATCACAAAGTTATGTAGCCTGACACATTCTCCAAGTGTACAATGCCTGCAGCATCATGTGTGGGGGTGGTGTGTAACAGGTTTAGTGACCTTGCCTGTGCCCTGTCCAGTTCTGGACTTGTGGGTTCCATGTAAGTTGGCACTAATGCTGATTGCAGACATGGGAGTTAATCTCTCGAGTGCGAGGCCTTCCAGCAGGCATGTCCCATGTGGTGGCCTGTGACATGATGTGCATGAGTGTGCGTTACGCATAGTGCAGGGATGTTAGCGTGTGTTGCAGTCATTTCCATTCAGGAGCATGGAGTTGTGTGGCCACTACTGTCCCCAGGGGCATCTTTTCCTAGGTATCATGTGTGTAATCCGAGAATGTCAACAATCTCTGTGTCTACAGCATAGGTTGTGCTCTGTGCCATTGTCCCCTGGCACCATGTTTATTGACGTGAGATGTATTACAATTGTCCACTGTCCAGCCTGACCTGATATTCCAAGTACATACTCACGGTGGCCATTGCCTGTGTGTCTTGTAGCAATCATCTGATGATGCCCATTTGTACATGATTATTTGGACAGGCGCACCTTGGGTATTTGGTGTGCAATCTTGAATTATTGCATCCCATGTGTATTTCACCCAGACTAAGAGATGTAAGTGCTTCCTGTGTCTCCACAGATTTGTCTCATGTAGGGGGTGGGTGGTGCGGCCATGGCCTACATGTCAAGACCAGTTATCTCCTTGCTCGGACTGGCCAGTGTGTGATGTTTGTCTGGACATACACTCAAGGTGCAGCGTGCCAGTCAGGGTGGGCATGTTATCAGTATTACCTATGCTGCATGTGCCTCTAGTTCCTGGATATGGTCCCTGCTCATCCCAATTTCCTGCCACGCTGTGTGGTGCAGATGCAGTGCTGTATTGTCCCCAGGGCCTTGCTCCTCAGTCAAAATTCAATGTCATCTCATTTGCTATTGTGTCATGCTCTCCATAGTTTTTCCATGGCATGGTGGGTCACACAACTGTGTCTTGCAGGGCCTACATATGTGCCTTGTTTTGTAGTTGTAACTCATCCTTTGTTTCAGGCTATGCACTGTAACCTAAGTAGATTTGACTCATGTGACATATGTATACAGGTGTATGATTAATTTCTGTCTCTTCACCCTGCCCACAGCATCGTCGGGGGACACGGAGGGAGACATGGACACAGACGGCGCGGAGGGACCGAGCACCAGTGCCAGCGGTGACATCGGGGCTGGCACTTGGAGTGGGACTGAGGCGGAGGAGAGTGAACCCGGGGACCTGTCGACTGGCACAACAGAGTATGAAGCTGACGGGTCCGAGGATGATCTCTCCGAGTGGGCGGTGGCTGCACCACCATCTGACAGCAGCCCTACATCTGGCACCGCCCCCTCCATTGGCATCAGCCGCCTCCCACGTGCTCGTGTCCCTTCCCAACGTGCCCGGTCACCACATGTCTCCTTCCTGCCAGGCACCGCACCCCCTGCCCCTGTCTCCACTGCTGCCGCCAATGCTGAGTCTGTGGACATCCAGCGGCAGTTGCAGATTGGTCAGACTGCGATCGTTAATGTCCTCCATGCCCACAGCCAGGTCCTCAACAACATGGAGGCATACTTGGAGGGCATTCATTCATCGCAGGCTGACCAACGCAACTTGCTGAGGTCCATAGACTCCACACTGACTGCAGCAGTGGGTCTCCTGCAGCGCTACGTCCCACCCCCTACCCCTGCTCCTTCCACACTTCCCACTCCCATGCCTGTCCCACATACACCCAGACGTAAGCATGCACCCACCACAACAGACACAGGCACCACACCAGCAGGGAAGGTCCGCCGCACACCTCCTGACACGCACACACAGGGTGAAGTAGGCACACCCACTGGGTCGGGGGGCAAACGTGTGACACGCAGCCAGAGTGGGAGTCCGCATTCCACCCAATCCACTCCCTCCAAATCCCCTCCCCTCAGCTCTCCTGGCCACATCTCCCCCAAAGACTCCTTCATGGCCGCTCTGTCCCTGAGCCCCACAGTGACACCACCCCGCAAGCGGTCAAGGAGGTCCACGGTCAGGGTGCTTGAGTCCCCCCCCTGTCCACACCCTCCCCCAGTGGCGCTGCGACCCATCCCTCTGACCCCCCCCCTCCTTGGGGCCTGTGGTTCCTTCGGGTGCAGGGGAGTCCCTGGAGGACCTTGCAGAGGTGTGCAGCGCGCTCCTAGAATCCACCTTTGGCCCTGCCCCACCCCCTGTGGTGGAGTCCTCCATCCCTGCACCCACGTCGCCTACCCTTCGCCCTCCTGTCCCTGCGGTGCCTGTTCCTTCCCCCCAACATGATGCCCTGACCCCTGTGGAAGACAACGGCTTGTAACTGTGCAGGCAAGCTAGGGGACACGCATCCCACTGTGTCCCCCATCCAGCTGGGACTCCTGGACTGCCCTATGGGCTTTGTTAATATTGGACTTACTTCATACTAGTTTTATGCTCATGCTGAATAAAGCTATTTATTTTTTGCCCTTGGAACACTCCTGCTTTGCTGGCATTGCTGTTGGTGGGGCTGCTACATGGTTGTGGGTGTTGGTCATGTGTTGGGTGTGTGGGAAATGTAGTAGTGTGCTGCTCATAGGGGGACCCTGGGATCTGTGTGCCATCACACGGTGTTAGCTACCTTTCTCCATTCATGTAAGCAGTTGCTGCATGTTGCAATTGTCCCAAGGTGTATTCCTTCCTCTGTGTACCCTGACTTCTTCCCTGCAGGGTGTCCCCTGACTTTAGCGCAGAGCTGTGTGTCCATTAGCTGGGTGTGTGATGTAGTCCTTCACCTTTGCACATGCATGCTGAGCCATTCTCCACCTGCATCATTCGTGGCATCCTTGGTAGTCATTGTACTTGTGTATGTGGCCTATTGACATGACTTCATGTGGACATGTTTTCTTTTTGGCCCTATGCATGCGTATACTCCCAGCCTCGCACACATGTGGTACATGTACTGCAGGGTCTTTGTGCACCTGACTGACATTTGTGGGCATGGTATCTGTGGCTACTCCACCCTTTGCGTTCCATGGGCACTGCTGGGAGTGATGGGCACCCACCCCTCCTGTCTCTGGGCACTGCTGGGAGGACTCTGCACACACCCCTCCTGTCTCTGGGCACTGCTGGGAGGACTCTGCACACACCCCTCCTGTGTCTGGGCACTGCTGGGAGGACTCTGCACACACCCCTCCTGTCTCTGGGCACTGCTGGGAGGACTCTGCACACACCCCTCCTGTCTCAGGGCACTGCTGGGAGTTATAGGCCCCCACCCCTCCTGTCTCTGGGCACTGCTGGGAGGACTCTGCACACACCCCTCCTGTCTCTGGGCACTGCTGGGAGGACTCTGCACATACCCCTCCTGTGTCTGGGCACTGCTGGGAGGACTCTGCACACACCCCTCCTGCCTCTGGGCACTGCTGGGAGGACTCTGCACCCACCCCTCCTGTCTCAGGGCACTGCTGGGAGTGATATGAACCCACCCCTCCTGTCTCAGGGCACTGCTGGGAGGGCCCTGCACCCACCCCTCCTGTCTCAGGGCACTGCTGGGAGGGCCCTGCACCCACCCCTCCTGTCTCAGGGCACTGCTGGGAGTGATAGGAACCCACCCCTACTGTCTCAGGGCACTGCTGGGAGTGATAGGCCCCCACCCCTCCTGTCTCTGGGCACTGCTGGGAGGACTCTGCACACACCCCTCCTGTGTCTGGGCACTGCTGGGAGGACTCTGCACACACCCCTCCTGTCTCTGGGCACTGCTGGGAGGACTCTGCACCCACCCCTCCTGTCTCAGGGCACTGCTGGGAGTGATATGAACCCACCCCTCCTGTCTCAGGGCACTGCTGGGAGGGCCCTGCACCCACCCCTCCTGTCTCAGGGCACTGCTGGGAGGGCCCTGCACCCACCCCTCCTGTCTCAGGGCACTGCTGGGAGTGATAGGAACCCACCCCTCCTGTCTCAGGGCACTGCTGGGAGTGATAGGAACCCACCCCTCCTGTCTCTGGGCACTGCTGGGAGGGCCCTGCACCCACCCCTCCTGTCTCAGGGCACTGCTGGGAGTGATAGGAACCCACCCCTCCTGTCTCAGGGCACTGCTGGGAGGACTCTGCACCCACCCCTCCTGTCTCAGGGCACTGCTGGGAGTGATAGGCCCCCACCCCTCCTGTCTCTGGGCACTGCTGGGAGGACTCTGCACACACCCCTCCTGTGTCTGGCCACTGCTGGGAGGACTCTGCACACACCCCTCCTGTCTCTGGGCACTGCTGGGAGTGATAGGCACCCACCCCTCCTGTGTCTGGGCACTGCTGGGAGGACTCTGCACACACCCCTCCTGTCTCAGGGCACTGCTGGGAGTGATAGGCCCCCACCCCTCCTGTCTCAGGGCACTGCTGGGAGTGATAGGACCCCACCCCTCCTGTCTCTGGGCACTGCTGGGAGGACTCTGCACACACCCCTCCTGTTTCACAATATGTACGCTCATGACATACACGGATGTGGGTACGCTCCATGCATTCGAGGTGGGGGTACGTGTCGTACTTACACTGTTGGGGTGGGGGTACGCTCCATACGTACGCGGGTGGGGGTACGGGTCGTACTTACACTGTTGGGGTGGGGGTACGCTCCATACGTACGTGGGTGGGGGTACGGGTCGTACTTACACTGTTGGGTTGGGGGTACGCTCCATGCCTTCGAGGTGAGGGTACGGGTCGTACTTACACTGTTGGGGTGGGGGTACGCTCCATGCATTCGAGGTGAGGGTACGGGTCATACTTACACTGTTGGGGTGGGGGTACGCTCCATACGTACGCGGGTGGGGGTACGTGTCATACTTACACTGTTGGGGTGGGGGTACGCTCCATGCGTACGCGGGTGGGGGTACGGGTCGTACTTACACTGTTGGGGTGGGGGTACGATCCATACGTACGCGGGTGGGGGTACGGGTCGTACATATCCGTCCCCACGCTATGTGATGCTTGTGCGGCCCGTACCCAGGCCTTTGCCACGTGGGTACGAGCCGTCCCGCCATTGTTGGGGTGACGTGGGTGTGGGCGTGGTACGACTCGTACCCACGCTCTTCAGGCGTGGGTACGGGACGTACCTGTCTGGTTGTGTTGCCGGTTCGCGTCGTGAAGGACTTCTGTTGTGGCGGTCGCTGGCTTAGCTGGACACGCCCCCACCCCCTCGTAGTGACCAGGGCCTGGGAGTCAGGTATGTCCAGGGCATGTGTGCTGTGTGACTTTGGTGGGGGGTTTGTGGCCTGCCCTGGTCCTGCCACCCCCCCCACTTTCCCCCCTCCCTTAGTTGTTCTGACCTTTTGCGGCGTCTGCGTCCGAACCTGTAGAGGAGGTCGACTGCTATGAGGGCCGGGATGACACGTAGGTTCGGGTCCATGTCTGTCCGTCGCGTACGGGTACTCCTTGTTCGCGTCGTCCTGTCTGTCCATCGCGTACTGGTCCTCCTTGTTCGCGTCGTCCTGTCTGTCCGTCGCGTACTGGTACTCCTTGTTCGCGTCGTCCTGTCTGTCCGTCGCGTACTGGTCCTCCTTGTTCGCGTCGTCCTGTCTGTCCGTCGTGTACTGGTAGTCCTTGTTCGCGTCGTCCTGATTTCCCGGCAGTTTTTGGCAGCCGGAAAATATTCACCGTGCGGGATGACGAAAATATTCACCGTGCGGGATGACGTCGGTGCGAATCGTAATTCCTGGTTCGTGAATGGCAGGCTGTGAGCGTCCCGACGTCAGGTCGGCGCTTTCCTGGATCGCATTTGTAGGTTTATTTTGTTCGGTCGGGGTTTTTTACGATTCGTACGGAAATGGTGTTCCCGTGCGAATCGTAATTCCATGTTTGTATATTTTGACGACCGGGTACGCGTCGGACGGAGAATATGCTCCGTCCGACGGTTCGTACCCGGTTTTTACAGGATCGTGATCGGCGCCGTGGTCTTTCACCTGAAATTACCTTAAACTTTGTCATTTCATCCTCAAATTTTTCTGTAATTACAGGTTCTACATTGTCTTCAACATTTTGTTCTACTAATGTGTCAGTTTCTTCACTCTCTTGCTGAGGCCCAAAGTAACAAAACTCAATATCCTCACAGACCTGCTTCACATCTGAAACTGACCCACGCAAAAGAGCACTGTTCAACTCACTTAACTTTAGTGCTGGACTTTTTGCATAATACAACCTTCTCACTAACTTCCGCATTTGAGTATGATGTACTGCCAGCATTCTGAAATGGTGAAAAACACTTTCACAAACTTTCCTAGAAAGACAAGCCAGAGAATGACCTTGCAAACCAGTATGTTTTCTCACTCTACAAGGGTCTAGTCCTTGCAACAGCTTAATCTTTTGTTTTACACTTTTTTTAGTATAGACTCGTAAAAAACTACATAATTTTTCAATAGATTCCTGTCGTACACTACAAACACTACTGCAATCCCAAGTGTACACAGGGTTTTTAGCACGTCTCCCTAAAACTTCATCAGCTATCACTTCTTCTGCATCTCTTTCAACCATTTTCTCTTTCTCCATTGGACAACCATCACTAACCTCATAACCTCTACCTCTGGTGTCAACTGCGTACAATAATTTTTCACTTAGTGAATAACTCTCTTCATTAAAAAAAGGCTCTGAACTAGAACTGTGTTTCCATTCTCCCAAAAAAACATCACAACATTTTTTTTTTTTATTAATAACTCTTTTCCTCCTACTTTTGGCCTTCATTACATATATTGATTTATCTAGTGATCGAATTCTGTTCAACACTAAAATAAACAGTTTCCTTTTTACTTCAAAAGCCTTTTCCACAATGCTTTCAATATGCTTCTTTTTTTTTATAAAATAAAGCTCTCTTTTGATATTTCTTTACATCTTTCAGCAAATTATGCACTACTATCTTGTAAAATATTTTTTTGCGTAATTCCTTATACTGATTTTGTCTTCTTTTACCATAATTTATCTCCTTTGACTGAACATTTGCTTTTTTACTTTTCCTCTTATTTAGATTTTTTTTCTTACTCAAAAAATTATTTGAAGTTGCAGCATTCTCTGCATTCTGTTTGCTCCTACAAAATATTTTAATAAATTGCTTCGTGATCTTACCAGAAGATTTTTTCCTTTTAGCCACATTATCTTTTTCATTCAATACTTGTGGTTGATGTTTCTTCAAATAATCCTCCTGTCTGTTCTTTTCTTTTTCTTTTTTTTTCTGGCATACTTTCTTGATTTTAACGTTGAAAAACAGTATCTGCAAAAAAGAGTCACAAATAAATGTATATTAATAACTTTCAAATTTACAATATTCCATCACTGTACAAACACATTTTATATAAAAACAGACTAAAAAACTATAGCCCTAAACCACAAGTGTGACGATGATTAAAACACTACATACATAATGCATACTACTTTGAAGCAGTTCATGCCCTAAAGCCTACCTCACAAAAAGACTACATGCTAACTAACTGAATGATTACAGTACTAAAAAGAGACACACTGGGTGAGTAACTGGGTGTTTGCTAGAAGTGTATGAATACTAACTGGGGAATTGAAGCTGCGAAAGACAACTGTGTAGCTCATTAGAGAACTGAATGCATACTGGATAGGCATTTAAAGCAGTCCATGTGCTAAGGCCCGGCTCACTGCATGAGTACTTGGGTACTGACTGAATGATTAGACTACAGCAAGGAGACTGCCTGGATGAATTTATAACTGGTAGACTTTTCACACAGGGAATGAATTAGTACTTGGTACTGAAAAGGTCACTAAAAGACTGCAAAGGGAGTGACAAGATGTTTGCTGGACTATATGGATATTGACTAGGGAATTGAAAGTATAAAAGAGAAATCTCTAGGTGGTTAAAAGACTGCATGCATAGTGCATAGGGGTTTGAAGCAGTCCATGTGCTAAGTCCTGGCTCAGTGCATGAATACTTAGACAGTAACTGAATCATTAGAGTACTGGAAAGAGAGTGTCTTGGTGAATTTATAAATGTTTGGGTTTTGGCACAGTGAATGAATTACTACATGGTGCTGAATGGGTCACTAGAAGACTACAAAGAGAGTGATAGGGCGTTTCCTGGAAGTGTATGGAAACTGTCTAGAGAATTGAAGGTGTGAAAAACAACTGTGTAGGTGGTTAGAGAACTACATGCATACTGCATGGACATTTGAAGCAGTCTATTTGGTAATGAATGGTTCACAACATAAGTACTTAGAAACTGACTAAATCATCAGACTACTTCTAGGACAATGCCTGGGTAAAAATATTAAAATTTCAGTTCTGGGGCAGTAAAGACAATACTACATGGTACTGTACTTTAGTGTCAAAGCATGACTCATTTTATCAACGCATAAGCAAAGACTGGCTTCTAATGCTACTAAAACTTGACAACATGACAGGTTTCAAAACAGTTTTCTGTCAGCAAATGCACAATGTTACCAAACGCTTCTCTGACAGTGGTTCCCAAATGCACACAGACTCAGTGTGATTCTAGACAAGCACCACTATCCCTAGGAGTTTACCAAAACTCATTTACTACAGTGGAAGTGATAAGGGAACTGCACACAATCTACATATTTCACGACTACACTTTAGTGTCAATGCCTGACTCATTTAATGAACACATAAGCAAAGACTGGCTTCTAATGCTACTAAAACTTGACAACATGACAGGTTTCAAAACAGTTTTCTGTCGGCAAATGCACGATGTTACCAAACGTTTCTCTGACAGTGGTTCCCAAATGCACACAGACTCACAGTGTGATTCTAGACAAGCACCACTATCCCTAGGAGTTTACCAAAACTCATTCACTACAGTGGAAGAGGTAAGGGAACTGCACACAATCTACATATTTCACGACTACCCTTTAGTGTCAATGCCTGACTCATTTAATCAACACATAAGCAAAGACTAACTTCTAATGCTACTAAAACTTGACAACATGACAGGTTTCAAAACAGTTTTCTGTCAGCAAATGCACAATGTTACCAAACGCTTCTCTGACAGTGGTTCCCAAATGCACACAGACTCACAGTGTGATTCTAGACAAGCACCACTATCCCTAGGGGTTTACCAAAACTCATTCACTACAGTGGAAGAGGTAAGAGAACTGCACACAATCTACATATTTCACGACTACACTTTAGTGTCAATGCCTGACTCATTTAATCAACACATAAGCAAAGACTGGCTTCTAATGCTACTAAAACTGGACAACATGACCGGTTTCAAAACAGTTTTCTATCAGCAAATGCACGATGTTACCAAACGCTTCTCTGACAGTGGTTCCCAAATTCACACAGACTCACAGTGTGATTCTAGACAAGCACCACTATCCCTAGGAGTTTACCAAAACTCATTCACTACAGTGGAAGAAGTAAGTGAACTGCACACAATCTACATATTTCACAACTGCACTTTAGTGTCAATGCTTGACTCATTTAATCAACACATAAGCAAGGACTAGCTTCTAATGGTACTAAAACTTGACAACATGACAAGTTTTAAAACAGTTAACTGTCAGTAAATAAACGATGTTACCAAATGCTTCTCTCACAATACTTACCCAAATGCAAACAGATTCACAGTGTGATTTTAGACAAGCAACACTATCCTAGGACTTTACCAAAACTCATTCACTAATGTGGAAGGGGTAAGGGGACTGCACACAATCTACATATTTAAGTACAGCACGTCAATGTCAAGGCATGACTCATTTAATCAACATATAAGCAAAGACTGGCTTCTAATGCTACAAAAACTTCACAACATGACAGATTTCAAAACAGTTTTCTGTCAGCAAAAGCACGATGTTACCAAACACTTCTCTGACAGTGGTTCCCAAATGCACACAGACTCAGTGTGATTCTAGACAAGCACCACTATCCCTAGGAGTTTACCAAAACTCATTCACTATACTGGAACTGGTAAAGGAACTGCACACAATCTACATATTTCACGACTGCACTTTAGTGTCAATGCCTGACTCATTTAATCAACACATAATCAACGCATAAGCAATGACTGGCTTCTAATGCTACTAAAACTTGACAACACGACAGGTTTTAAAACAGTTATCTGTCAGTAAATAAACGATGTTACCAAATGCTTCTCTCACAATCCTTACCCAAATGCACACAGACTCACAGTATGATTTTAGACAAGCAACACTCTCCTAGGAGTTTACTAAAACTCATTCACTACTCTGAAAGAGTTAATGGTACTGCACACAATCTACATATTTAAGTACACCACATCAGTGTCAAAGCATGACTCATTTAATCAACGCATAAGCAAAGACTGGATTCTAATGCTACTAAAACTTGACAACATGACAGGTTTTAAAACAGTTATCTGTCAGCAAATACATGATGTTACCAAACGCTTCTCTGACAGTGGTTCCCAAATGTACACAGACTCACAGTGTGATTCTAGACAAGCACCAGTATTCCTAGGAGTTTACCAAAACTCATTCACTACACTGGAAGTGATAAGGGAACTGCACACAATCTACATATTTCATGACTGCACTTTAGTGTCAATGCCTGACTCATTTAATCAACACATAAGCAAAGACTGGCTTCTAATGCTACTAAAACTTGACAACATGACAAGTTTTAAAACAGTTTTCTGTCAGCACATACACAATGTTACCAAACGCTTCTCTGACAGTGGTTCCCAAATGTACACAGACTCACAGTGTGATTCTAGACAAGCACCAGTATTCCTAGGAGTTTACCAAAACTCATTCACTACACTGGAAGTGATAAGGGAACTGCACACAATCTACATATTTCACGACTGCACTTTAGTGTCAATGCCTGACTCATTTAATCAACACATAAGCAAAGACTGGCTTCTAATGCTTCTAAAACTTGACAACATGACAAGTTTTAAAAAAGTTTTCTGTCAGCAAATACACGATATTACCAAATGCTTCTCTCACAGTGGTTCTCAAATGCACACAGACTCACTGTGTGATTCTAGACAAACAACACTATCCCTTGCACTATATCAAAACACATTTCTTCATCTAGAAGTAGTACTACATTTTAGTATAGAAACATAACATAACTCATTTCACAAATTCAGAAACAATGACTGGTTTCTAATTCTACCAAAATATAAAAACTGCACAGTTATCTCTCTACAAACACATGAAAAACACAAATGCTTATCGCAGAATGGTTTCTACATGCACACACACTGTCAATAAGATTGTAGAGAAAAAAAAATACTGCCTACACTTTAGCAGAAAAAATACAATAGACTGATTAAAATAAAAATAGTCTACATACATCCCCTCACAATTAAATAACTCACCTTTCAAGATGTTTTGTAGATTAAGAAGTATATCAGTCACACACCAGATATCAGTCACACACCAGATTTTCTTATACTTCCTTCCTTTAATCTTTATTTCGGCAATATTACAGCCATAAAAGATACAGGTTAAAACAGCATTACAAGTACAAAGTTTAAAAATAGTTCATTTACATACAAACTCAAATGCAGGAAATGAAAACAAAAAAGAAAGGCAGAGGAGAAGCGGAGTGTACATAGGCTCCTAACTGCTATTCGCAATTAAAAAACATCTTTTGGACCACATGGCAAGCAAGAACTTTGAAAGTGCAAAAACAATATACCCTGCAGTATCTGATTTAAAAATTCTTAATGCAACTGAGCATTTATAGAAGCCCAAATTCTTACATACAGGTACTATCCAGTATTTTCGGGCTCTACTATAGGCAGGACGAAAAAAATAAAATATGACATTCGTTCTCCGTACCTGCTTCACAACCTGGGCAATGTGTTTCCCTAGAGGAAGTCCATTTGCTTGTGAAGCTCCTTAATGGGAGTGTGCCATACCTCCATTGTATATACAACTTTCTAGCTGAGACAGGATAAATGACATTCAGGAAGTCTTCAAAGGCATAAGCAGATTTATTTTCTATAAATGTTCTTACCAGAGTGCCGCTTTGCGAATCATGCAACCATACATTGCTTCTCCGTATCCTGTAGCACTCCGTGAGGGATTTGCCCGAGACTTCCCTACACGCCATATCTGGGTTAAGCCATAAAGTTGGAAGACCCATTGCCATTAATTCCTGTTTAACGAAAATGAGCCATGGTATGTTCGTTAACTTGCTTGAACTCAAAACTTCCTGCAATTCAAGTCTGTACGTTAAGAGTTCAGGTGTCACCCACAACCTTCTCCAGAACCTAAGGGGTTTTATAGATAGCTCCTCCTGAATAGGATATAATCCTAGATCTAACCTTAACGGTAAAAGGGGTGTGCTTTGGGGTAACGCCAACAATTGCCGCAAAAATCTGTTCTCGACTTTAGAGATATTGGACTTGGAGGCGTGCCCCCAAAGTTCCCCCCCATAAAGTGCAGCTGCCCTCTCCCTTGTTTTGTATATTTCAAGCACAGGGCTGAGAGGCTTGAATGTTGATGCGTTTGACATTTTAAGAATACCCCCCGCTAGTTGGGATAGTTTAAGTTGAGACCTAGCCTGTTGGGGGCCCCAGGAGAGATTTTCACTTAGCGTGACCCCTAGGTATTGGAAAGTCTGGACTCTCTCCAGTCTAACCAACCCTAGTGTTGGTGCAGGACGGGTGGATGTTGGAGGATTAAAAATCATGTATTTGGTTTTATCTACATTGATTTCCAGTCCACGACGATGACAAAAATCATTAAACCCGTCCAATATTCGTTGTATCCCCATAGGGGACTTGGAAAGCAGGAGGGTGTCATCGGCAAACATTATTGCCGGCACCCTCCTGCCTGCCAATCTTGGTGCATCATTATTGGGCACAGCATCCAAGTGTGAAATCATTCCATTCACATACAAGCAAAACAGGGTTGGCGCCAAAACGCACCCTTGCCTGACCCCCCTGTTGACCAGAAACCTGGGAGACAGTACCCCACCTTTCCCACATCTCACCTGTGCAAAATTATGGGCGTGCAACCTCATTAAGACCCCCAGCAGTACTTGCGGAATTCCCATATCCGAAAACACAGCCCAAAGTTTCCCCCTAGGTACAGTATCAAAAGCGGACCGGAGGTCCACAAACACCATATAGAGGCTGCCACCCTCTATTGTGACCGTCTTCCAATACAGCATGACTAAGCGGAAGACCTGGTCCATGGTGGATGTGTTCCTCCTAAATCCAGCCTGTAATGGGCTGAGAATTTCAGACTCATCAATCCACTCCTGCAAATGGTCTAAGATGAGACGTGAACATTTTTTTGGGGGGACATCAATGAGGCTGATGGGCCTATAATTGACTGGGAGCAGAGGCGAACCCTTTTTGTAAATTGGTACAATCTCTGCTCCCAGCCAAGTACCCGGCACCTCCATGCCACCTAAGAGGGAGTTGAATAAGGCACAGAGATATGGCGCCCAGATCTTTGGTTGGTCTCTGAACAGGTCACCAGGGAGTTTATCTAGACCGGGTGCTTTACCCAGTGCCAGTTTCCCTATAGCACTTAGGACTTCTTCAGGTGTAAATTCCAAGTCGCCACCCATCACCAATGGAGATGCATGCAGAGGCATGGTGTCTAGGTCGGTGGTTGCTGCGTATAAAGTTTTAAAGTGGAGTTCCCACACCCCCGCATCTATGTTTGTTTCAATTGCAGTGCGGGGTTCATCTGACCCTGTATTCACTATAGCCCAAAATCTCCGTGCATCCTTTTTGTCAAGCGAGGAGGCAATGGTTCTGCCATCTTTCCCAATCCCACTCTTCCTTAGCGAACTTCATTGTTTCTTTGTACAATGTCCTGATAGAACGAATTTTCGGTTTGTCGTTGCCATCTTTTATGGCCCTCATCAAATCCGTTTTTACCCTCCTACAGGATGCATTGTACCATGAAGAGGTGGGCACCCTACTCCTGCTGAGGGGAACAATCGGATTAAGGAAACCCGCTAAACAGTCAACCAGTTCCTGGTGGACAGAAAGCAGGTCCCCTTGAGTGGCTTGGGTCATGGGTTGAGCGATGATATCGCTTGCCTTCGTAAGAAAGGGAAGAGTGGCTTTATGTAAGTTGGGGAGTAACTCGCTCTTGGCCTGCAATTTTCCCCACTTGACCCGCTTGTTGTTGGTGATAACCAGCCGAGAGTCCATAATTACCTCGCTGCCATTTTCCAAAATATATGGGGAGTCCAATTTCAAAATCAGGGCGTTATGATCGCTTTCCAACCTATCCCGTACCTCAAAATCCACTACCTTTGACCACAGACGAGTCTCAACCATAACATAATCCAAGCGCGATTCATGAGTTTTTTTATTATAAGTGCACTTGGAGGGGATGTCTGAGGGCAATCGTCCATTTACTGCCCTAATAGATTTATGCAATGTTAGGGTCATGATCTGCAAGGCCAATGGGGACCATGCCTTAGCGAAAGGGGAGTTACAGGGTAGAATTCCCCAATACTCATCCTCTTCCATTAACGCCCCCTCCTTCAACCCTCTTAGGGGCTCATAGTGGCAATTAAAGTCACCTGCTACCATATAATAAATGTCAGGGCTTAGGGAGTCAAGAAAAGTTGACAACTCCCCAATGGTACTTGACTCTTTAGCCAGGGCAGTCGGGCGAGAATATGCATTCACCACTGCCAGTTTATATGATGTGGGCCAGGTCATTAGGATACATTGTATGTCATCCAAATTAGTAGGGATGGATTCGGCTTTACAACCTAGATGTAGACCTCCCCACATTGTTAGGCCTCCAGAAGGTCGACCTTTCCCTCCCCATCGGGCTTTGATATTAAAGGTCGCATACCCTGCTCTAGCATGCTCCTCCCTAGCCCATGTCTCCTGGAACAGGGAAATATCAGTACTGTCCACAAAAGAGCCCCAGTCCGGGCAGGCCAACTTACTTTGGAGGCTCGCAACATTCCATGACATAATGGACAAGTACCTAGAGTTGCCAGGGATATGACGTGTGGTAACCTGTGGAGTGGTATTACACCCCGACTGGTTTGCCTCATGCCCCCGATGGTTAACATCGTAACTGTTTTCCCGGGGTGGTAAAAGGGTCTGTTCCCGGGGGGTGCTCCCTTTTTCCAAGTTGTCACCATTCATACAGGTCCCTTTTGATTGGGGAGAGATCAACGGGCCCGCCCTTGGCCCGGGCTTCGCCCGCGCGCGTCCCGCGTCGCGGTAGGGTCAAATCAGTTATAACCAAGCAACCAAGGGGCAGGAACACAGAGGAAGAGGCAGCAGGTGTGTCCAATGACTGCTGGTCCTCGCAGTCCTCCGGTTAGGCACTCCCTCGAACAACCAAGCAGCTGACTCTGGCAAGCGGCACCCGTGAAGCGGGGGCCGCAAGAAGTAAGTAATGTCCGGCAACCAAGGGGCGGGAACACAGAGGAAGAGGCAGCAGGTGTGTCCAATGACTGCTGGTCCTCGCAGTCCTCCGGTTAGACACTCCCTCGAACAACCAAGCAGCTGACTCTGGCAAGCGGCACCCGTGAAGCGGGGGCTGCAAGAAGTAATTAATGTCCGGCAACCAAGGGGCAGAAACACAGAGGAAGAGGCAGTAGGTGTGTCCAATGACTGCTGGTCCTCGCAGTCCTCCGGTTAGGCACTCCCTCGAACAACCAAGCAGCTGACTCTGGCAAGCGGCACCCGTGAAGCGGGGGCCGCAAGAAGTAATTAATGTCCAGCAACCAAGGGGCGGGAACACAGAGGAAGAGGCAGCAGGTGTGTCCAATGACTGCTGGTCCTCGCAGTCCTCCGGTTAGGCACTCCCTCGAACAACCAAGCAGCTGACTCTGGCAAGCGGCACCACTTATACAGAATCTCTGCACTTTGCACCTGTCAGCAAAACCAAAGAATGGCAAAGTTTCCCTCTCATTTTCCACACATATACATGTAAACATCAAATCACATTCCTTCCAACATAAATTCAAAAGCAAACACACATTTTTATTGGTTAAACATTTCAACCCTTTCCAAATGACATAAACTTCAACCCTTCCCCCAATCTGCCTTCTGCCCGTTACCATAGAAACAGGTCATGGAACACTGTACTGAGCACACAGGTCACAAGTTCAGCACACACAATGTTCCTAATCAAAACAGCAAGTGTGCTTGACTTCTCAACATATCAGCTTATCATATATAATGTTCCTTACAATCTGTTTTTGTTAACCAATAAGAATCAAGCGTTTAAAAAACAGAAATATGCACCCTACCTTTCAGTGTAGAAGGTTGTCAAACAACCAATGATTTCTTGTCTTTTTTCAAAATTGCATCTTAGCCACCATTTTAGAAACATCTTACTTTCCAAACTGTCATTTCATTCACAGAGACCATCAGAGTGCATCCAGACCTCCTTACAAGATGCTTACAGTGTGGATTGTGGGACGGAGCTACATTTTCTGGAGCCAAAGGTATGCAGAAAACAAAGGCATTCACAAAGACCTAGGTTTGCCAAATGTAGACATTAAATGGATTGGACAGAGAGGGTTAAAGTGGCACCAATTGATGCCATTGGTGAAATCCTTCATGCAAATCCAACACCGTGACCTCATAATAGTGCACTGTGGTGGCAATGACCTAGGCACTTTGACTGGGGTAGGTCTGGAAATGCTTATGAAGGACACCTTTGCACAACTGATTTCACTTTTCCCTAAAACTGCCTTTGTGTATTCTAACATATGCCAAACGCAGAAATGGAACTGGTCCGATCATTTTTGTCCACAGATTGAGAAAGCTAGGAAACATGTGAATAAATCTGTTTCAGCTTTTCTCCGAGACTACAGAATGGGGTCCATTTACAATAACAATCTGCGCTTTCATATGCAAGAGATGTATAGGAGAGATGGAGTACACTTTACTGATTAAGGAAACAGAGTCTGCCTCAACAACTTTAGACTCTGTATAGGTACTTACTTATAAGTACCAAAAACTCTCAATGAACACAACAGCTCTTTTTAGAGCCACTCAAGAACAAAACACTTAAGCTTAATCTTTATCTCCCAACAATTTCATTTTTTTTTCCATCGATCCGCGCACCCACCGCGAGAGGATCCGTGCATCCAACGCGATATGATGCGCGCACTGTGCGCGCATTTCGCTGCTTTTTTTTAACAAAAAGGGGGCCCCCAGGGGGTCCTTCTTGGACCCCTAAGCACCTCTAGAGGGTCAGAGTATTTCCACTCTGCCCCCTTTATATGTTTTATGCACTTATTCCCCTTGCTTCTTCAGCCTCGCTTCTACCGAGGCAGAAAATGGCCGCCAACAGTCCCTGGTTTCGAGAGGAAAGAGACGCTCGACAGCCAATTAGCATCCAGTGCGCGATCGGGAGGGTGCGCGCTCCGTTTGGGGAGGGTTCGCTTACAGTGCGGGTAGGGTCCGCAGATCCTCCGCGACCATAGATATCACTAACTTTTTTACACTAACTTTTTTACCCTACTTTTCTCAGGAACTACTGAACAGATTCACACCAAATATGCAAAAGGCACGAGTCCGAACTGAGGACTACCTCTTTGCCAAATTTGGTGTCATTCCGTTCAGCGGTTTGGGCTGCAGCTGCGACAACAGATCCTATGGGAAATTGCATGGGGAAAACGCGTTTTGGGACCCCCATTTTTCTTGGCCCCCGCTTGACGAATCACCAAGAAACTTTCAGGGTAGGAGCAGAGCGGAGCTGGCAAAAAGTTTGGAGAATTTCGCAAAGATTCATCAATCGGCGCCAAAGAAATTCCCAATAGAATGTTGCGGATTTCCAATGGAAATTTAAAAAACCTCAGAAATTCACTGAAAAAACCATAGGTTTCAGGGGTTTTATAGTTAGCTGGACTTTTCACTTGTACAAAACCATTGAAATTCCCCCGTTATAGTTAGTTCAGCTAACTATAACTCGCGCGCCCGCAATGCACTGCTGATGACGTCACATATTACATCACTCATGACATGGTCAGTGACATCACTCATGACATCACTGATGACATCTCAAATGACATCACTGATGACATCATTGATGACATCATCCAGTGAATGTGTGTTTTTCTGAAAATTAAATATGTTTTATATATGTATATCTCAAGGTCGATGGAAGAATAAATGGGTATATAAGTGTCTAAATGGATGATTTGTTTTTGAAAAATTGATTGTGTAACTGACTGATTAAGTGTATCATAGTGAATACATGGCTTAGTGAGTAATGTTTAAATATGTAAATATCTGTATCAGTCTCTCACTTTGTGTATAAGTGGCTGCATGGGTTGGTGAGTAGCTACATGGGTGTCTATATAGGTTATTAGTTGGTTTTTTGAGTATCAGTCTGAGTGTCTGCATGGTTCGGTGGGGGTATTACGTAGTGCATAGGTGCATGAATGAGTGACTCACTGTTTGTATGTGTTGAAGACAGCATGTGTGCAGGACTGTATGGGTGGATGAGTGTGTGTATGGGTGTGTTAGTGAGTGAATGACTGTCTCAATAGTGTCTTTATGAGTAACTACATATGTTTTAAACTAGAATATGTGACTATTGGTGTATATAAGTGAGTATATGTGAGAGTGAGAGATTGAAAGTGTTCCTGTATGAATAAGTATGTGTTTCTACAAGTGACTGTTTCAAAGACTAAGTATGTGTAAGTTTCCGTAGAAGTAAGTGTGGTGGTGTGTGTATAACTGTATATGCAAGTAAATGTATGGTTGATTCTTTATTAGCATGAGTGACTATGTGTGTGAGTAACTCTATGGATGAGTGGCATTGTGTAATAGGATGTATAGGTGTATGAGTACATATGATGAGTGAGTACATGTATGAGTGACTGTATAGGACTGTTGGTGAATGAGTGGATGTGTATGTGGATCTTAGAATTACTGAAGAGGTTGTTGTAACTGGTATTGGTATGTCCATTGTTTTGAAAATTTTAGTCTCTATTTTTGAATATGTGCATCAAAGGTTATATTAGGGTGAGAGGAGGTCTGCCACTCTATCACAAGGATGATGTCATCAGTAAGGTCATCAGTGATGTCATTTGAGATGTCATCAGTGATGTTGTGAGTGATGTCACTGACCATGTCATGAGTGATGTAATATGTGACGTCATCAGCAGTGCATTGCGGGCGCGCGAGTTATAGTTAGCTGAACTAACTATAACGGGGGAATTTCAATGGTTTTGTACAAGTGAAAAGTCCAGCTAACTATAACACCCCTGAAACCTATGGTTTTTTCAGTGAATTTCTGAGGTTTTTTAAATGCTAATTCCTAACTATAACGTGCCTGAGACCTATGGTTTTTTCTGTGAATTTCAAAGGTTTTTTAAATGCTAATTTCTAACTATGCCTACAGAGATAGGACATGTGAAGAAAGAAGAAAAAATGCACAGAAAGAAAAAAAAGAAGTGCAGAAAGAAGCAACAGAAGTCCTCAAAGACGGAGAAAAGTGCAGGAAGAAGGATAACGTGCAGAAAGAACAAAAAGAAGAGCAGAAAGAAGCCTTGTTGCAAAATCATCCTGTACCCTCAACTTTTTCAAACGGATACTGGTGGTAACTGAGTCTGACTAACCAGTCCTAGAGCCAGTGCTATGTTAAAAGACACTTAGAATACAGTAAAAACACCTACATCCACTAGGGAACATTATGCGTTGGGGTTCCCCTGTGATTAGCATGACCTCCTCTGTAAGCCCCTAGTATAGAATAGGGCAGGGGGATTAAAACTACCTCTTAAAACAGGCCACCGGGCGTTTTTGCACACGTTAACTCAGGCCCCCTCCCCTCCCTTCACCACTGTGTAAACACGCCCTGTGTCCGTTTTTAGTTGGGAGATTAAGTTCATTTGAATCCTGAGGGTCCCTAGGGTCCAACTAGCCCACTAGGTACCTCCAGTAAGTGCCACAGAGCTGCGTTGCAGAGAGGTGTAAAAAGTGGCACGGCGTGGACCACCTCTCTGCAATGCAGCTCAGTGGCGCTTACTGGAAGCACTTGGTGGGCTAGTTAGCCCCCAGGGGCCCTCAGTATTGAAGGGAAATTATATCCTCAATTTAAAACGTGCCATAGTGCGTGTTTGCATACGTCACCTCAGGCCCCGTCCTCTCCCTTCACCACTGTGTAAACGCGCCCTGTGGCTGTTCTAAGTTGAGAGATTAAGTCCCCTTGAATCCTAAGGGTCCCTAGGGTCAAACTAGACCACTAGGTACCTCCTGTAAGCGCCACAGAGCTGCGTTGCAGAGAGGTGTAAAAAGGGGCTTGGCCTCAGAACACCTGTCTGCAGCGCAGCTCCCTGGCGCATACTGGAGATGCCTGTTGGGCTAGTTGGCCCTCAGGGACCCTCAGTATTGAAGAGGAATTAATACCCCAACTTACAACTCGCCAGGGGGTGCGTTTGCAGAGTGCTGCAAGGAGGGGGCGTGGCCTCCGGCACGATGCCAGTCTTTTATTTATTTTAATTTTTTAAGAAGGGGGGCTGTGTGGTTCCCCTTCTTATTCTAATTTATTGGCCCTGATGACCCCATCCCCCAGGGCCTTTCTCCTAATTATATTTTTTTGACCCCAATCCCCAGGGCCGGCCACTGTTTTTTATTATTTTTATAAAATATATATTTATAGACACACCTAGGACATGCTGGACAAACCGTACATACCTATCACCATGACGATTTGCGTGATATTAATTAAAAGGCGACTATGCATACAATGAATCCACGTGGAATGTATTTACACCACTAGTGAAGCTCTGACATGTCTGATGCCCTACCGTGCCTAATCCCGGTAGACACCCTTGTCGTTTATTTATACAAACATGGGTAGCTATTGACAGGCACATTTAATACACATGCACACCAAGCCATTCAAAGGGGATTCGACAAAAATTTGACCAAAACTATGCAAGAAACCCCCCTCACGGTTAATAAAACACACATCAACTGCCGGATGTGTAATACTTTTTATTTTACTCTCTGAAAAGGGGACGAACATCACTTGAGAGTCACAGCGCGCTCCTGGCAGAGCCCAATGTTGTGTAACACCCACCATTGCCTGCTGAGTGCCACACACCTCTGTGTTGTATTCCACTAGTTAGTGCATATGCTATGACACTCTCTAGCCCATGTGCACTGTAACCACCCCGTGAATATGTCATGCCACACTTGTCTTCGCACGGGTTATATTGCCCCATCTAACGTGCCTTCCTCGATGCCTATGTAATAACGCACAGTGCTATGCCATACATATTACAATCTGGGATCCATATCTTTGTCACAGTGCATATGCAACGTTACACTCCCCAGCACATATTTTATATTACAACTTTAGAGACTAGTTAGGTTACACAACACTGCCCTGTGCATATTACACTCCAAGGCGCATATCGCATAGCACGCGCTAGTGCCTGTGCTATCTCGCGCTCTCCAATGAATCTGTCATTGCGCACAATGTATTGCATATTATATTTCACGCCCGGTTCATCTTATATCACACTTTTTGGTGCATAGTTTATACCATGCACTATATCTAGTTTTCATTTTCAATCGTGCTCTCAGGACTATGTTCTATATAACACTGTGTTCACCTACCCTTTTCACGGGCATTACATTTTGCGATAGGGGGTGGAGGGTCAGGGGGTGTTTCTGCCACGTGAGCCCGAAGTCACAGTCACAAACGTCCTCTTCTTCCTGAATAAAAGTGAGATTATGCTGCATACTTGTTCATATTTGAAATAGTTCACACAGACACACGTTTTAAAAACAATAAAGTTCCTAATACCCACCTTCTCTGAACAGTTAGCTTGCTGCCCCATCCCCCTCCTCCCTATCCTCTGTTGTGTGAATCCATGGACTAGCCTCCTCCCTCCTGCCATGCATGGTCTGATGTGCTGCCACTGCCCTCAATTTAGTATGATGTACCAGTCCACTCCTCCTGCCCTCCATTGCCCAATTCTATGCCCCATCATTAACCTCCTGCTTAAACTCTGTGCTTAGCTTGCTGCCCCTATTTTCCTTCCACCTGCCCTCCGATGTCTTTGTGCATGCCCCTGCTCCATCCTTTTTGCCCACCATGTTCCATGGACCTGCCACTCCTATCTACTCTGAGTGTTCTGTTGAGCTGCCACTCCCCTCCCACCTGCCTAGCATTGTCAGATGACTGTAACCTGTCCCTGCCACCTCCACCCTGCCTGTCCACATGCCATGCCCCTATCCTCTTCCTCCTGTCCTACATGGTCCATTGTACTGCCACACCCTTCTGCCCTCCCTGGTCTGTTGTTCTGCAACTGCTCCTCCTACCTGCCCCGTGTGGTCTGTTGTGAGGCCCCTTCCCCTGAACTTTCTTGTCTGTGCACAGGTCCTGACCCTCCCTTCTATCCTCCATCGTCCTTTGTGCATGCCCCTGCACCCTCCTTCTTGCCCATCATAGCCATTGTGCTACCACTAACCCTCCCACTTGCCATGCATGGTCTTCTGTGCTGCCATAGCCCCTCCCACCATCCCTGTGTGGTCAGTTAGCTGCCCCTGACCCCCTCCTACCTTCCCTCCATGGTCTGTGTGTATGCCATCACAGTCTCACTGTTGCTCTTCATGGTGTGTCTTGCTTCTAGTACCCATCCTGCCTGATCTCCATGGCTATCTTGCTGCTCCTGCCCTGCCCCCTTGCCCCCAGCCCTCTGTTTACATGTGCAGACCCCTACTCCTTCCCTCCTGGCTTGTCTGTTCCATTGTAATGCCCCTGATCCGTCCCTCCTGCCCTTTATGGTCTGTTATGCTGCAGCTTTCTCTCCTGTCTGTCCATTATGGTCAGCTAGCTACCATTGCCTCTTTACCCTCTGTTCTCTGTTGTCCATGTGCATGGTCCTGTCCCCTCCCTCTTGCTTTCTATGGATTGTTGTGCTGCACTCCCGTCCCGCATGCCCTGTG
The DNA here is from genome assembly GCF_964204655.1 of Triturus cristatus. Taxonomy (NCBI): domain Eukaryota; kingdom Metazoa; phylum Chordata; class Amphibia; order Caudata; family Salamandridae; genus Triturus; species Triturus cristatus. Next base: position 301,251,971 of record NC_140579.1, on the reverse strand, counting down.
TGGTGTATTGTGCTGCTGCAAACCCTGATGCCTGCCCTGCAGGGTCAGTTTGGTGCACCTCTCCATGTCCCTCCTGTCCTCTGTTATCCAAGTCCATGTCCCTACCCCATTTCCTTCCATGATCCAATGTACCATACTTGCGAACATTTTGAACTTGGTAAGAGGGAGATTTTGAAAAAAAACTGGTGTATTGATTTTCCCCTTTGAGTTACATTGAAAAAAATGAGATTGTAGACAGGAGACAGATCAAATAAAGCCCATTTGAGATTAAAAACATTGGACGTTTCCTGGCTGAATCGGGTCTGTTGGCATGTATGGTTGTACTACCATTGCCTCTTCCTTCTGCCCACAATGGTCTATTACATTGCCACAGCCTCTCTTGCAAGTCCTGTATTGTTGGTTTGTTGCCCCTGCCCCCCTTTCCACTGCCCTCCATAGTCTGTTGTGCTGCCACGGCCCTTCCTGCCTGCTCAGTGTGGTTAAATTGTTGCCTTTGCACCCTCCTACCTGCCTTCAATTTTCAGAGTCCGTGCCCCTGGCCTCTGCCTCTCAACAGTATCCTAATGAACAACTAGATTGCTAACATTCTATATTTATTACAAAAGTGTGGAACGCCTGACGTCATCTTGATGTAATCAAAACTGTAATACCTAGAGAATTTCCTTTAGAAATTACATATATGAGAGGGTCTTATTGGCATCAAAATTATGGTTAGTGCTCTAAAAGACTAAAATAAGGACATATTTTCTGAGTTTTCAAATAGCGACAAAGCACTTTTAAATTATTTGTTATCTTTATGTTTTTTTATCCAGTTGACCACTTGATTAAATGTTGCACTTAGGGGAGAGGATGTGGTGTTACTTCCAGAACTGCAGACTTTGCAACTGGGGAACCAGGTTGGAGTTTCTGCTTCAGCTCGACATTCTGTGATTCTGGTCAAATCACTTAGTCTCCCCATGTCTACAACCAAAATGAATTTGTTCTTGTGTGATGTAACCAATGCTCATGTAAAGCACTCCAATACCTGACAAGTCTGCACTATATAACACTGCAAAAACACAAAATAATAAGTGTTTTGCACAATTCTGTCATTGGGCTATATTTGGGCTACATCTGCTTGATTTTGGGCTACATTTGGGCTCTTTTGTCTCCGGTGGCCATCTTGGGAGATTTATTTGTTATGAAGTTTCCTAATTTCCTCATGTACTGCAGTCTCCTCAGTAGGAAATGCTTTCAGTTTTTTACTTTGATTCCATCATGAAGGTATTCAGATATGTCACACATTTGCCATCAATTCTGAATGTTAGCACTCTAGTTGCTCATTAGATCACTGTAGTAAAACTACTGTTCACCATGGAAGTCTGCTCCTGGTATTAAAAGTGCATGTTTCAGTCTGCATGTCAGAATTTTTTAATGAAATAGAAGAGGATTTGAGAAGTCACTCAAAATGTGCCCTCATTTTCTTTCTTCAGCATTAATCATAATTTCTATGGCAAAATGAACCCCCTCATTGTGTTCCTTTTTAAATTAAATGTTTTAAGTGTTACCAGTTTATTCCAATCAAGATGGCTTCAGGTGTGCCATACTTTTGTCATAATGAAGACAGTAAGCGCTCTAGTTGTTTTTAAGAACACTCTGGGACATTCTGTCATTGGGCTATACTTGGGCTACATCTGGGTGATATTTGGGCTACATTTGGGCTCTTTTGTCTCTGGTGGCCATCTTGGGAGACTTATTTGTTATGAAGTTTCCTAATTTCCTCATTTACTGCAGTCTCCTCAGTAGGAAATACTTTCAGTTTTTTACTTTGATTCCATCAAGAAGGCATTCAGATGTGTCACACATTTGCCATAAATTCAGAATGTTAGCACTCTTTTTGTTCATTAGATCACTGTAGTAAAGCTACTGCTCACCAGGGAAAACTGCTGCTGGTATTGAAAGTGCATGTTTCAGTCTGCATGTCAGAATTTTTTAATGAAATAGAAGAGGATTTGAGAAGTCACTCAAAATGTGCCCTAATTTTTCTTTCTGCAGCACTAATCATACTTTTTATGGAAAAATGAACCCCCTCATTTTGTTCCTTTTTAAATTAAATGTTTTAAGAGTTACCACTTTAATCCAAGCAAGATGGCTTCAGGTGTGCCATACGTTTATCATAAGTAGGACTGTTAGCGCTCTAGTTGTTCTTTGGAATACTCTGGGAAGCTGCAGTAAAACACAAAGGAATCAACTGACAGTCTCTGCCCTTGTTGGATGTACATGTTTTACTGAGAATGTCAGACTTCATTCTCACATGACAGAGAAAGATAATGTGAATTTACAGAAAATAAGCTCTCAGTTTAGCTTATAGATCACCTTCCAAACCTCTGTGGGAAAAGCATGAGAAAATATTTTTCTCTCAATCATGATATCCCAGCAGAAGGCTTTTTCACATGGTGAAATCACCTTAGAACATACCACAATTCCTAAAATGAGTATGGTACCATCAACAAATGATTTGTAATGTAACTAAAGTCTTAAAACCTTCTATTAACTGCAATGCTTTTTAATGAGGTGCTATCATGTATTTTGGTCCCAAGATGGCTGCCAACACTTCTCGGATGAAGTGCTGACAGCCAATCAGATCTCAGGATGAGATGTGTGGTTAGGCTCCGCCCACATATATATATGATTTTAACTATAACTCGCGCACCCGCAATCCACTGCTGATGACGTCACATATTACATCACTCATGACATGGTCAGTGACATCACTCATGACATCACTGATGACATCTCAAATGACATCACTGATGACGTCATCCAGTGAATGTGTGATTTTCTTAAAATTTTCAATATCTTTTATATATATAGGGGAACGCCTGTAAAAGAATGAGTGGGTGTACAAGTGTGTAAAGGGATGATTTTCTGTGTTGCGTAACTGACTCGATAAGTGAGTCGTTTAACTGCATCTTACTTCAGACTAGTGACTAAACTGTATAAATGTTTGTATGTGTCTGTGTGTTGGTGTATAAGTGGCGGCATGGTTTTGTGAATAGCTATATAAGTGTCTATATGAGTTATTGATTGCTTGTCTCAGTATCTGTATGAGTTCCTGAGTGTTTGTGTGGGTAAGGTGTGTGTGACTCTGTGCATAGATGAGTGAGTGGGTGATTCTATGAGTGGATGTTTTTAAAAGTGCATCTGTGATGGACTGTATGGTTGAGTGAGTGTATGTATGGCTGTGTTATGGATTGAATGTATATCTCAGTGGTACATTTGTGATTAACTGCATATGTGAAAGGCAGTATATATGTGTGTAAGAGTATATAAGTGGATAGATGTGAGAGTGTGTGATTGTGACAGTGACTGTATGGATGAGTGTGTGCTTTTGTCAATGATTCTAATTGAGCATAAAAATGTGATACTATTTTTGTGAGCAAGGGAACTTGAGTTTGTATAACTGCATAGGTGAGTAAATGGCAGTGTGATTATTTGTATGAATGACTAGGTGTGAGAGTACCTCTATGGATGATTGGTAGTGTGTGAGTGTCTATATAGGTGTGTGTATAAATTCATATGATACTTTTTTATGTTGTGACTGTAACTATGAGTGACTTTACAGATGAGTGTGTGGAGGTGTATGAAGACCTAAAAGTTAATATGTGGGTATGCAGTTATTGGTATTGCATTATTTATGGAAATGAGAATGGAACTCTTTAATTTTGAGATGGCATATCAAAGGTTTTATAAGGGTGTGAGAAGATGTGGTAATTTATCACATTGATGACGTCATCAGTGATGTCATCAGTGATGTCATTTGAGATGTCATCAGTGATGTCATGAGTGATGTCACTGACCATGTCATTAGTGATGTAATATGTGACGTCATCAGCAGTGGATTGCGGGTGCGCGAGTTATAGTTAGCTGAACTAACTATAACGGGGGAATTTCAATGTTTTTTTACGAGAGAAATGTCCAGCTAACTATAACGTGTGTGAAACCTATGGTTTTTTCAGTGAATTTGCTAGGTTTTTGAAATGCTAATTCCTAACTATAACGTGTGTGAAACCTATGGTTTTTTCAGAGAATTTGCAAGGTTTTTTAAATGCTAATTCCTAAATATAACGTGTGTGAAACCTATGGTTTTTTCATTGAATTTGCATGGTTTTTTACATCACTTTGTTTCTTTTTTTTTCCCTTTAAACACTATGCTACCTATGTATATATTCATGGTTTTAATGCATTCTTCAATATAGAAAAATTCACCTTTTTCAAATAAATGGTTAGATATAGTTTTATAACATAGTTAAATACTTCAACAAACCTTTATCTTTTTTTAACATTTTTTTTAAATAATTTTTTTTACCGTGCGCGTACGGTAAGCTTACCGTAAGCGCACGCTTCGGTTTATGTACGGTGAGCGTACGTAATATTTATACTCCGTGTGCGCATGCTTACGCAATTTGCGGACGCGTCCGTACTTCCTACGCGACGCGTAAGCGCATGCCTTATACGCGCACGCGCGCGCGTACGTTACGCGGAAGTGAACGAGGGTGCCTGTAATGCGCATGCGCGCGTGCGTGTGTCTTTTGTATGCGCATGCGTACTTTTACCGTACGCACTCGGTAAGCTTAACGTGCGCGTACGGTTGGTCATGTGATCAAGAAACAACACTTTTGATTGGTTTAAACTACTTTCAGTTCCAGAATCTTCCTACACCACACCCATTCCCCTCATTACTGCTTGTGATTTCTTAGGAGAAGGAGCTGAATTGTCTTTGGGATACAATGGCAGAGCAGCAGTCCTCTTCTGAGAGTGAGCAGGGCAGCAGCATCATCAGACAGAGAAGGAGGAAAGAGAAGAGTTCTTTTATTTGGGAGTATTTTACATTTCCTGAGGGGCAGAAAAAGGTAAATGCTCCTTTAGTTACCTGCTCACTTTGTGAGCGTGTGTTATCTAGAGATAATCCAAGGAAGAAGTATTCCTTTGGTAATCACACTATGTTGAGACACCTTAGGGATGTTCATCCAAGGACTTTTGCTCGACATACTGAAGCAAACCCTTCAGTAAGTCACCCGAGCACATCCGCAGAAGCTCAACCGAGTACATCTTCGGCAGCTCAGCCGAGCACTTCCTCTGCGGTGGGAGCATCACCTTCTTCTGCTCCTGTGGAAAGGAACCCTCGATTTCAGAGGGTACAAATGAGGTGCACCAGATGTTATGGTCTAATTGTTCATGGGGAGACCAGTATTTCCCTAATAAACAATAGGATAGACCAGCACATCTGTGGTCCTTGTTAATATTCCCATTCTTTCTTTCCTCTGTCCCTGTATTAACACAACGGCTCTTTTAAGAGCCAACCTTACCTCACAACTTTTTTAAAAATTTTGTAACTAATTTTTTGAATTTTTTTTACCGTACGCGCATTTTTTTTATTTTTTTATTTTTGTTTACATTTTTCACCCTACAAGGTCCTTGAGGGAGTACAACGGAAATGAGAAAAGCAGAGAGAGGAGAACACAGCAGATTATCAGAGTCAGAATCTCAGAGCTGTACACCTCTCTCCTCTCACCAGAACCAGTAAATGGCAATGTTTCCCTCTCTTTATTCACACATATACATGTTAATTACAAATCTCAGTCCTTCCCACATTTTTTCAAATGAAATCACACATTTCTATTGGTTGAAAACTTCAACCCTTTTTCAAATGAACCCTTCCCCCAACTTGACTTCTGCCTGCTACCATAGCAACAGCTCATGGAACACTGGTGTGAGCAGAGAGGTCAGAAGTTCAGCACACAATGTTTCTAATCCAAAGAGCAAGAGTGCTTCACCTGTCAAACCTAACAGCAAATCCATAGTAATCTTCTGTGGGAACACAATTTTCTGAACCAATACAAAACATGCTTCTAAAAATGTACACATACAGCCTAGTTTTAACTGTAAAATGGTTTGAATCAGCCAATGAGTTCTTTTTATAAAAAAAAATATGTATGCCTCCATTTTACAACTGTCTTTCATTTCATATTGCCATTCTACTGAAAGACACCTCCTGAGTGCATCCAGATCTCCTTGAAAGATGTTCAAAGTGTGGATTGTAGGTCACAGCTATGTCTTCTGGAGTGAAAAGTATGCAGAAAAAAGAGGTATGGTGAGAGACCTTGCTTTGCCAAATGTAGACATTAAATGGATTGGTCAGAGAGGGTTAAAGTGACACCAATTAATGCCTTTGGTGAAATCTTTTCTACACCTCCAACAGCCTAACCTTATTATTGTGCACTGTGGTGGAAATGACCTAGGCACTTTAACTGGGGTAGGTCTGGAAATGCTTGTTAAGGACACCTTTGTGCAATTAATTTTGCTTTTTCCTCAATCTGCCTTTGTATATTCTAATATATGCCAAAGGCAAAAGTGGAACTGGTCCAACCAATTTTGTCCACAGATTGACAAAGCAAGAAAGCACGTCAACACATCTATTTGTGCTTTCCTCAGAGACTATGGTATGGGTTCTATATACCACAACAACTTGCGTTACAACATGCAAGGCATTTATAGAGGAGACGGTGTACATTTCATTGATGAAGGCAACAGTCTTCCTCTTGAACTTTAGACTCTGCATCGGTACTTACTTGTAGGTACCACAAAAAAAACACTTCATAAACACAACGGCTCTTTTTAGAGCCCCCTAACATTAGGCCTGGGCAAAAATTTTGTTCCGTTCGCGGAAATTGCGAAATTAACTTTCGCAAATGATCGCGAAAATGTTTAAAATTATCGCAAACAAGCGGAAATATCACGAAGATGCGGAAGTTTTTTTCCGGCGAGATTTTCTGCATGGTTGCGGGTCGCCAACTTACCCATGTGGTTGCTTACAAGCGCGGCCATCTTGTTTTGAGTTGTTTTGAGTTGTCTCGCGGTGCATGATCGCGAGAAGAAAGACGTGATCGCACGACGCAAATGGCTAAAAACGATAGAACGCGACCGGATCAAGAAAACTTGTCGGCGAACGCAGGGATTCAGGTAAGGCGATCGCGCGCGCGCGAGAATGTAGTATTTTACAGCGCGAGCAAGAAACAAATTATCGCCAAGCTGCGGAAACCGGAATTTTTGACATTTTCGCGCTCTCCGCGGCGCGCGATCGCCTTACCTGAATCCCTGCATTCGCCGACAAGTTTTCTTGATCCGGTCGCGTTCTCCGTGAGATGTTGTATCGTTTTTAGCCATTTGCGTCGCGCGATCACGTCTTTCTTCTCGCGATCATGCACCGCGAGACAACTCAAAACAAGATGGCCGCGCTTGCAAGCAACCACATGGGTAAGTTGGCGACCCGCAACCATGCAGAAAATCTCGCGAACATGCCGGAAAAAAACTTCCGCATCTTCGTGATATTTCCGCTTGTTTGCGATAATTTTAAACATTTTCGCGATAATTTGCGAAAGTTAATTTCGCAAATTCCGCCCACCCCTATATCTAAACACTTAAATTTGATTTTTACTTCTATTTTTTTTATTTTATTTTTTCTGCCGTGCGCGTACGGTAAGCTTACCGTACGCGCACCCCGCGATTTTTTAAAAAAAATTTAAAATGTATTTTTCATACTTTTGGGACCTTCTTGGACCCCCTGACAAACGCTAGGGGGTCTGCAACTCTCTTCGTTGCCCCCTTTTCACGTTCTCCACCTTTGTTTATCAGTATGAGACACACAAAATGGCGGCTGACACTTCCTGATTCGAATGTTTACAGTCATCTAACCACCAATCAGAATTAAGCTCGAGCACGGCAGCGTGCACGTACGGTAAGCTTACCGTACGCGCTCGGAGCGCGCTTATAGATATATATATTGATTTAAATGCTATTTTCTCAGGAAATACTGAACAGATTTACACCAGACCTGCAAAAGGCACATCCCTGACCTGAGGACTACCTGTTTGCCAAATTTCAAGCAATTCTGTTCAGCCGTTCGGGCTGTAGCTTGGACTAAAGGTCCTATGGAAAAATGCATGGGGAAAACGCGTTTTGGGACCCCCCCTTTTTCTCAGCCCCCGCTTGACGAATCCCCCCGAGACTTTCAGGGAAGGAGCGGAGCACCTCACCTATTTTGAAAATTTCGCGAGGATTCGTCAATCGGCGCCAAAGTTATTCCAAATAGAATGTTGCGGATTTCCTATGGAAACACGATCCTAACTATAACTATCTACTGGCGACCGCCAGTAGATAATCTATATATATATATATATATATATATATTCACTGAAAAAACCATAGGTTTAACATACGTTATAGTTAGCTGGACATTTCACTCGTAAAAAACCAATGAAATTGCCCCGTTATAGTTAGTTCAGCTAACTATAACTCGCGCACCCGCAATCCACTGCTGATGACGTCACATATTACATCACTCATGACATGGTCAGTGACATCACTCATGACATCACTGATGACATCTCAAATGACATCACTGATGACATCACTGAGGACATCATCCTTGTGAAAGAGTGGCAGACCTCCTGGGTTGTAGTCATTTATATATTTTGACTCTTCTTTTCTTCTTAGGTTGTACGTATTTTTGGGAGATTTTCTTGTAATAGTATGTTGCCCAGCTGACATAAAACTGTTGACTCTTCCTTTTGAAAGAACAGGTCTAGGAAATCCAAATCGACATTTTGTGTAGAATTCATCTTTGGTCTTGTACTTCCGTCGACAGTATTTTCCACACCGATGACTTTGGAAACGTAAAAATTGCTCTTTTAACTTTTTCTCTTCTGTGCTTTTAGGTATAGCACATGTTGCATATTCTTCAATGAAAGATAACACTGCTTCATCAGCATCTGTTCCAAATTTTGGAGCATCCTTGATCCACAACAGCATATGAATATGAGGAGCACCTCTTGCTTGGTACTCTTTTCTCCAAAAGAAATCCACAACTTCTCCAAGAGGTGGATTTTTTTTATTTCAGATGAAGGACATCATAGCCTCAAATCTATGATTGAAATATCTGCAAACATTAACCGGATCCAATGAGCACAGTTCTCCTGCTGTCTTGTATTCGATGTTTGAAATGTTTGAATTTGCCTCTCGTAGAAAATCCAGTAAATCATCCCAAGCGTACTCGGCACAGCTTAGGGTTAGGAACCATGTAGGAGTTCCTAAATTCCGTAACATACATTTCAATTCTCCATGGCGTTGGTACCAATATTCATTTGTCCCACGCTGACAAGTCACCAGATTGATCAATTGTGATTCCAAATGATCATCTCGCTGCTGCACTTTGTTCATAAAATCCTTAGCAGACACATTATGTAGATGTGTTCCACTATTTAAAATGTGGTTTGCAGACAAGTCACTTTCAAATAACAGATGGAACAAATATGGAATACTTTGATGAAATCTTGGATCTTCTGCATATAATCTTGTAGTCCGATACTCAGAAGCAGGAATCTGTACTGGGCGTTCATCGTATCGTCCACCTTTTCCTGTAGGAAACAGCTGGGGAAAACAACGAGCTTCCAAGCTCTCCTCCCATACACTCACAGGAGTTCCTTTGGCTTTTTTCATTTGAAACAGATCAATGGTGTTTGCCATTATTTCTTTTGAATGAAGAGGATGTGTGCTGAAATGTTCATAAATTTCTTCTTCTTTTGATTTGTCAACTTTTTAAATTTGCCCAGTTGGTGTTTCTGTGTCTCCTAGTACATCTTCTTCATCTTCATCTATATAAATTGATTCATACCATTTATTATTCCTTTTCAAATATAAATTTGCTCTTTGTACTTTCCGTACATCTACCAGCTCCCGCCAAATTTTCTTATTCTTCGTAGGTACACCATTAACCAGAGTAACTAATGGTTCAGTTTCCAAAGTATCTGCATCAATAGTTTCCATATTTTTTTTCAAATCCAACGGCAAATAGACCACTCTTCCTTTTAAATCTCTCAGTAAATCTGAAGGAGGTAATTTACCGGTTTTTGGCTCCATACGTACTATGGTCTGGAACGGATGAACACATTGAATGAATATATACGTATTTAAATCAGAAAGTTCAACTGGAATATCAACCAGTTCTGAATTATTATGTACAGCTCTAGCAGGCATTTTATTTTCTTCTAACTTGTTATAACAATATTTGCAAATACGCTGATCTTCACCCAAATCAAAACATTTTTCAAGAAATATATATGTTGCAAAATCCTTCCACTTATAATTATCTTCTTCTTCACTTTTTTCATACAGATCAACATTCCTTGTTTGATTTTTGTAATGGCTTCTCCGGCAACATATACAAGTAATATTTGGTCTTTCATTAGAGGTGATAGCAAATTTTGTCATATGATCTTCAAATTTCTTACTTACAGAGGGTTCTACATTCTCTTCCACATTTTCCTCAATAACTGTGTCATTTTCTGCACTTTCTTGTTCCGGGCCAAAGTAACAAAACTGAATTTCATCAGTAACCTTCTCTACATCTGATACAGATCCACGGAACAGAGCCCTATTCAACTCCTTTAACTTTAGTGTTGGACTTTTAGCAAAATACAATCTTCTCACAAACTTTCTCATTTCAGTATGATGAACTGCCAGCATCCTAAAATGGTGAAAAACACTTTTACAAACTTTCCTAGATAGACAAGCCAGAGAGTGTCCTTGCAAACCAGTATTCTCTCTCACTCTGCATGGATCTAGTCCTTGAAGCACCTTAATCTTCTGTTTAACACTCTTTTTACTATATTCTCTTAAAAACTCACGTAATTTATCAATAGATTCCTGTCGCAAAGTACAAATACTACTACAATTCCAAGTATACACTGGGGCTTTAGGACGTCTCCCCATAACCTCATCCGCAATCACTTCTTCCTCATTTCTCGGAACCATTTTCTCCTTTTCCAGTATACAACCATCTTTTACTTCATATGCTCGTCCAGTGGTGTCAACTGCATGCAGCAAACTATTACTTTGAAGATAACTCTCTTCATTAAAAAATGGTTCAGTACTTGAACTATGCATCCATTCTCCTAAAAACACTTTACAAAAGTTATTTCTTTTCACTACTCTTTTCGTTTTGCTTTGTGACTTCATTACATTGACCGTTTTATCTAATGTACGCATCCTGTTCAAAATTAAAATGAATAGTTTTCTTTTTAATTCTAAAGCCTTAGCTACAATGGCTTCAATATCTTTTTTTCTCTTGTAAAATTTAGCTCTTTTCTTATATTTTTTCACATCCTTCAGCAAATTGGACATCACTCTTCTCTGAAACATTTTCCTACGGATCTCTTTAAATGCTGATTTTCCTTTCAAGTCAATTTTTATTGCTTGTGCTTCTACATTAGCATTTAGTAAATTCTCATTATTGTCCTGTTGTTTTCTACTTGAAACAGTTTTTCCAATGGGGACATTTTTTACATTTTTCCTTTTTTTGAATATATTTTTAAAGAATTCCTTTGTCTGCTTACCAGAAGACTTTTTCTTTTTCCCAACATGAGCATCTTCAACTAACTTGGGTCCTCCAGTTGTCTTCAAATATACATGTTTTTTCTGTTGTTTTCGCTTTCTTAATTTTATAGGCATCTTATATTTCCTTCACTGCTCTGCAGCAATACCTGAAAGAAACTAAAAAAAAATACCTTTTTGTAATTTAAATATATTACTATATTTGTTATGATCTTTTCTAATCTTATAACACTATCTACCCCTTTCCTACAAGTGAAAAACACAACAAAACCAACACGAATGTAATCTCTAAGAACAATTCCTGTGTGCACACAGACTCTTGGTGTGATTCTAGGCAGAACACGATATTTCATTTGCAATTCAAAAGCACACTTACTTTTTTTTTTTTTGCAACTGTTAATTACTCTAACAGTCTGACACATTTTCTTTATAGTTTAGAGAGGCAGAAAAGAGCACATGTCCAATCAGCTTTTTCAGAGCATGTACATGTGTAACCTGGCTGACTGACTACACTCCAGCAAAGATAATGAGCCTTGGTGATGTTCAATGCATTAGCGTTCCTCACTCCTACCTAAAACACCACACAGTGCTGATTAGTAAGCATGAATGTACAGGAAAAACAGCTAGCTCTCTGCTAAGAGTGTGGTTCTGGAGACTGTCTACTGTCAGGTGCAAGAGAGACTTGAATGGACCCTTACATAACTGCTTAAACACTGTAAACATGTATGTAAGACTATATGTGTGGTAAGGGTTAATATGAGTTTTTTGTATGTAGCAACTACATGACCCATTGCAAGAGTGGAATAAAAATCTACCATGTTGATTTCAAATATGTTAGCATTTGCCTCTTATTTGAGAAACTGTTTTGGGCTGAATGCTAACCATCACATTTCCAGAAATCAAGCTTCCCCTTTCATACGAATGCAATTCTAAATGAAGCAGAGTATCACGAAATAGATCTCTGAGAACAATTCCTGTGTGCTCACAGACTCATGCTGTGATTCTAGGCAGAAAATGAAATTTGCTTGCCAATTTCAAAGCACACTTACTACTGTCTTTTTCTGCAAGTGTTAAGTACTCTAACAGTCTGATACATTTTCATTACAGTTTTCAGAAACAGAAAAGAGCACATGTGCAAACAGCTTTTTGAGACCATGAACATGTGTGACCTTGGTGACTGACTACACTCCAGCAAAAGAAATCAGCCTTAGTGATGTTGAATGTATTAGCGTTACTCACTGCTACCTGAAACAACACTCTCTTGTGAATACTAAGCATGATTCTACAGGATAAACTGCTGGGTGTGTGCTAAGAGTCTGCTTATGCAGACTGTGTATTTTCAGCAACAAGAGACATATGCATGGATACTTCCTAAAAGAACCAGAGTGACACGAAATACATCTCTGACAACAATTCCTCTGTGCTCACAGACTCATGCTGTGATTTTAGGCAGAAAATGAAATTTGCTTGCAAATTTCAAAGCACACTTACTACTGTTTTTTTCTGCAAGTGTTAAGTACTCTAACAGTCTCATACATTTTCATTACAGTTTTCAGATACAGAAAACAGCACATGTGCAAACAGCTTTTTGAGACCATGAACATGTGTGACCTTGGTGACTGACTACACTCCAGCAAAAGTAATCAGCCTTAGTGATGTTGAATGTATTAGCGTTACTCACTGCTACCTGAAACACCACTCACTTGTGAATACTAAGCATGATTCTACAGGATAAACTGCTGGGTGTGTGCTAAGAGTCTGCTTATGCAGACTGTGTATTTTCAGCAACAAGAGACATATGCATGGATACTTCCAAAAAGAACCAGAGTGACACGAAATACATCTCTGACAACAATTCCTCTGTGCTCACAGACTCATGCTGTGATTTTAGGCAGAAAATGAAATTTGCTTGCCAATTTCAAAGCACACTTACTACTGTTTTTTTCTGCAAGTGTTAAGTACTCTAACAGTCTCATACATTTTCATTACAGTTTTCAGATACAGAAAACAGCACATGTGCAAACAGCTTTTTGAGACCATGAACATGTGTGACCTTGGTGACTGACTACACTCCAGCAAAAGTAATCAGCCTTAGTGATGTTGAATGTATTAGCGTTACTCACTGCTACCTGAAACACCACTCACTTGTGAATACTAAGCATGATTCTACAGGATAAACTGCTGGGTGTGTGCTAAGAGTCTGCTTATGCAGACTGTGTATTTTCAGTTACAAGAGACATATGCATGGATACATCCAAAAAGAGCGAGAGTGACACGAAATACATCTCTGACAACAATTCCTGTGTGCTCACAGACTCATGCTGTGATTCTAGGCAGAAAATGAAATTTGCTTGCCAATTTCAAAGCACACTTACTACTGTTTTCTGTGATTTTAGGCAGAAAATGAAATTTGCTTGCCAATTTCAAAGCACACTTACTACTGTTTTTTTCTGCAAGTGTTAAGTACTCTAACAGTCGCATACATTTTCATTACAGTTTTCAGATACAGAAAACAGCACATGTGCAAACAGCTTTTTGAGACCATGAACATGTGTGACCTTGGTGACTGACTACACTCCAGCAAAAGAAATCAGCCTTAGTGATGTTGAATGTATTAGCGTTACTCACTGCTACCTGAAACACCACTCACTTGTGAATACTAAGCATGATTCTACAGGATAAACTGCTGGGTGTGTGCGAACAGTCTGCTTATGCAGACTGTGTATTTTCAGTTGCAAGAGACATATTCATGCATGCATCCATAACAGCCTAAACATTGTAGTAATGTATGTAAAAGTACATGTGTGGCAAGGTTTAATTTCAGTTTTGTATATGTATGACCAAGCTCAGCATTTGCATGATTAGAAGCAAAATCTGCGTAATCAATTTCAAATGTGTTAGCATTTGCCTCCCATTTGTGTCTTACTGATTTATGCTGAATGGAAACCAACATATTTACAAAAAGAAAGCTGCCCCTTTCCTACAAATGCCATTCTTACAGAACCGGACCATCACTATTAAAATCTCTAACAACAATTCCTGTATGCACACAGACTCATGGGTTGATTCTAGGCACAAAACAGTATTCCTCAGTGATACCAGTACACCTTAACTTATGGTAAAAACACACTCCATAATATTTAACTAGTTAAAGACAGTTAAATATCTCCCAAACCACAAAATGTAAAACATAACTTTTAAAGAAGAATCACAATTCTAATATTTATATCAAAAATCACCACATACATCCCCTCTCAAACTCATAACTCACCTTTAAAATTAGTTAGTTGAGAAAGAAATGTGGCACTCAAACAGCAGACTATCAGAGTCAGAATATCAGAGCTCTACACCTCTCTCCTCTCTCCAGAACCAGTAAATGGCAATGTTTCCCTCTCTTTTTTCACACATATACATGTTAATTACAAATCTCAGTGCTTCCCACTTTTTTTCAAATGAAATCACACATTCCTATTGGTTGAAAACTTCAACCCTTTTCCAAATGTACCCTTCCCCCAACTTGACTTCTGCCTGCTACCATAGCAACAGCTCATGGAACACTGCTGTGAGGAGAGAGGTCAGAAGTTCAGCACACAATGTTTCAAATCCAAAAAGCAAGAGTGCTTCACCTGTCCAACCTAACAGCAAATCCAAACTAATCTTCTGTGGGAACACAATTTTCTGAACCAATACAAAACATGCTTCTAAAACTCCTACTTTTTACTGTAAAAAGATTTGAATCAGCCAATGAGTTCTTTTTATTTAAAAAAAATATGTATGCCTCCATTTTACAACTGTCTTTAATTTCATATTGCCATTCTACTGAAAGACACCTTCCGAGTGCATCCAGATCTCCTTGAAAGATGTTCACAGTGTGGATTGTAGGTCACAGCTATGTCTTCTGGAGTGAAAAGTATGCAGAAAACAAAGGTATGGTGAGAGACCTTGCTTTGCCAAATGTAGACATTAAATGGATTGGTCAGAGAGGGTTAAAGTGGCACCAATTATTGCCTTTGGTGAAAACCTTTCAACATCTCCCACAGCCTAACCTTATTATTGTGCACTGTGGTGGAAATGACCTAGGCACTTTAACTGGTGTAGGTCTGGAAATGCTTATTAAGGACACCTTTGTACAATTGATGTCGCTTTTTCCTCAATCTGCCTTTGTATATTCTAACATATGCCAAAGGCAAAAGTGGAACTGGTCCAACCAATTTTGTCCGCAGATTGACAAAGCAAGAAAGCACGTCAACAAATCTATTTCTGCTTTCCTCAGAGACTATGGTATGGGTTCTATATACCACAACAACTTGCGTTGCAACATGCAAGGCATTTATAGAGGAGACGGTGTACATTTCACTGATGAAGGCAACAGAGTCTTCCTCTTGAACTTTAGACTCTGCATTGGTACTTACTTATAGGTACCAAAAAACACTTCATAAACACAACGGCTCTTTTTAGAGCCCCCTAATATCTTAACACTTAAATTTGTTTTTTACTTCTATTTTTTTTATTTATTTTTTTTCTACCGTACGCGTACGGTAAGCTTACCGTACGCGCACCACGTGATTTTTTTAAAAAAAAATTACATTTATTTTTCATACTTTTATGACCTTCTTGGACCCCCTGACAAACGCTAGGGGGTCTGCAACTCTCTTCGTTGCCCACTTTCCACGTTCTCCTTCTTTGTTTATCAGTGTGAGACACACAAAATGGAGGCCGACACTTCCTGATTTCGACCGATTCGAATGTTTACAGTCATGTAACCACCAATCAGAATTAAGCTCGCGCACGGCAGCGTGCGCGTACGGTAAGCTTACCGTACGCGCTCGGAGCGCGCCTACAGATACATATATTGATTTAAATGCTATTTTCTCAGCAAATACTGAACACATTTACACCAGACCTACAAAAGGCACATCCCTGACCTGAGGACTACCTCTCTGCCAAATTTCAAGTAATTCTGTTCAGCCGTTCGGGCTGTAGCTTGGACTAAAGGGCCTATGGAAAAATGCATGGGGAAAACACGTTTTGGGACCCCCCTTTTTCTCATCCCCCACTTGACGAATCCCCCCGAGACTTTCAGGGTAGGAGCGGAGCGGAGCGCCCCACCTATTTTGAAAATTTCGCCTGGCTTCGTCAATCGGCGCCAAAGTTATTCAAAATAGAATGTTGCGGATTTCCTATGGAAACACGGTCCTAACTATAACTACCTACTGGCGACCGCCAGTAGGTAATATATATATATATATATATATATATTACCTACTGGCGGTCGCCAGTAGGTAGTTATAGTTAGGACCACGTTTCCATAGGAAATCCGCAACATTCTATTTTGAATAACTTTGGCGCCGGTTGACGAATCCTCGCGAATTTTTCAAAATAGGTGGGGCGCTACGCTCCGCTCCTACCCTGAAGGTCTCGGGGGGATTCGTCAAGCGGGGGCTGAGATAAAAGGGGGGTCCCAAAACGCGTTTTTCCCATGCATTTTTCCATAGGACCTTTAGACACAGCTACAGCCCGAACGGCTGAACAGAATTACTTGAAACTTGGCAGAGAGGTAGTCCTCAGGTCAAGGAAGTGCCTTTTGTAGGTTTGGTGTAAATCTGTTCAGTAGATCCTGAGAAAATAGCATTTAAAAGCATATATATATGTGGGCGGAGCCTAACCACACATCTCATCCTGAGATCTGATTGGCTGTCAGCACTTCATCCAAGAAGTGTTGGCAGCCATCTTGGGACCAATATACATGATAGCACCTCATTAAAAAGCATTGCAGTTAATAGAAGGTTTTAAGACTTTAGTTACATTATAAATCATTTGTTGATGGTACCATACTCATTTTAGGAATTGTGGTATGTTCTAAGGTGATTTCACCATGTGAAAAAGCCTTCTGCTGGGATATCATGATTGAGAGAAAAATATTTTCTCATGCTTTTACCACAGAGGTTTGGAAGGTGATCTATAGGCTAAACTGAGAGCTTATTTTCTGTAAATTCACATTATCTTTCTCAGTCATGTGAGAATGAAGTCTGACATTCTCAGTAAAACATGTACATCCAACAAGGGCAGAGACTGTCAGTTGATTCCTTTGTGTTCTACTGCAGCTTCCCAGAGTGTTCCAAAGAACTACTAGAGCGCTAACAGTCCTACTTATGATAAACGTATGGCACACCTGAAGCCATCTTGCTTGGATTAAAGTGGTAACTCTTAAAACATTTAATTTAAAAAGGAACAAAATGAGGGGGTTCATTTTTCAATAAAAAGTATGATTAGTGCTGCAGAAAGAAAAATTAGGGCACATTTTGAGTGACTTCTCAAATCCTCTTCTATTTCATTAAAAAATTCTGACATGCAGACTGAAACATGCACTTTCAATACCAGCAGCAGTTTTCCCTGGTGAGCAGTAGCTTTACTACAGTGATCTAATGAGCAAAAAGAGTGCTAACATTCTGAATTTATGGCAAATGTGTGACACATCTGAATGCCTTCTTGATGGAATCAAAGTAAAAAACTGAAAGTATTTCCTACTGAGGAGACTGCAGTAAATGAGGAAATTAGGAAACTTCATAACAAATAAGTCTCCCAAGATGGCCACCAGAGACAAAAGAGCCCAAATGTAGCCCAAATATCACCCAGATGTAGCCCAAGTATAGCCCAATGACAGAATGTCCCAGAATGTTCTTAAAAACAACTAGAGCGCTTACTGTCTTCATTATGACAAAAGTATGGCACACCTGAAGCCATCTTGATTGGAATAAACTGGTAACACTTAAAACATTTAATTTAAAAAGGAACACAACGAGGAGGTTCATTTTGCCATAGAAATTATGATTAATGCTGAAGAAAGAAAATGAGGGCACATTTTGAGTGACTTCTCAAATCCTCTTCTATTTCATTAAAGAAATTCTGACATGCAGACTGAAACATGCACTTTTAATACCAGGAGCAGACTTCCATGGTGCAGTAGTTTTACTACAATGATCTAATGAGCAACTAGAGTGCTAACATTCAGAATTTATGGCAAATGTGTGACATATCTGAATACCTTCATGATGGAATCAAAGTAAAAAACTGAAAGCATTTCCTACTGAGGAGACTGCAGTACATGAGGAAATTAGGAAACTTCATAACAAATAAATCTCCCAAGATGGCCACCGGAGACAAAAGAGCCCAAATGTAGCCCAAAATCACCCAGATGTAGCCCAATTATAGCCCAATGACAGAAGTGTGCAAAACACTTATTATTTTGTGTTTTTGCAGTGTTATATAGTGCAGACTTGTCAGGTATTGGAGTGCTTTACATGAGCATTGGTTACATCACACAAGAACACATTCATTTTGGTTGTAGACATGTGGAGACTAAGTGATTTGACCAGAATCACAGAATGTCGAGCTGAAGCAGAAACTTCAACCTGGTTCCCCAGTTGCAAAGTCTGCAGTTCTGGAAGTAACACCACATCATATCCCCTAAGTGCAACATTTAATCAAGTGGTCAACTGGATAAAAAAACATAAAGATAACAAATAATTTAAAAGTGCTTTGTCGCTATTTGAAAACTCAGAAAATATGTCCTTATTTTAGCCTTTTAGAGCACTAACCATAATTTTGATGCCAATAAGACCCTCTCATATATGTAATTTCTAAAGGAAATGCTCTAGGTATTACAGTTTTGATTACATCAAGATGATGTCAGGCGTTCCACACTTTTGTAATAAATATAGAATGTTAGCAATCTAGTTGTTCATTAG
Source organism: Triturus cristatus (assembly GCF_964204655.1). Lineage (NCBI taxonomy): Eukaryota > Metazoa > Chordata > Amphibia > Caudata > Salamandridae > Triturus > Triturus cristatus. Next base: position 301,232,793 of record NC_140579.1, on the reverse strand, counting down.
GATACTGTTGAGAGGCAGAGGCCAGGGGCACGGACTCTGAAAATTGAAGGCAGGTAGGAGGGTGCAAAGGCAACAATTTAACCACACTGAGCAGGCAGGAAGGGCCGTGGAAGCACAACAGACTATGGAGGGCAGTGGAAAGGGGGGCAGGGGCAACAAACCAACAATACAGGACTTGCAAGAGGGGCTGTTGGAGGCAAGATCTATTACGGGTCAAGGAAGCTAGGGGCGGTCCCCAGATCCCCGGGAGCCACCACAGAACTGAGCAGGAGAGTGAGTCAGGGACAAAAGGGGCGCCTTAATTGGAGCCGGGGTGCCTAGGAACGCTTGCTCCAAAAATGAAGAAAACAGACATATGAGACATGGAATTGGAGGCAGAATACAATGGCAGTTTAATGAGAAGATGCAACTTCAAAGAAACCGCAGAATAGAGACATAAAGTACAAAATACAGAATCCAGATAATCATACAGCTGTCATGATATTCTCTGTATCTCAATTAATGTACTGACAGAGAGAGAGAGAAAACACATCTATAAATGCATCATGAGAAACAAGTTACACCAAGGAAAATGTTACCTAGGAACACTCACGTTTACTCTTAGAGCAAGCATTCCTGCAATTACAATACAAAATCTTTTAAATGCAAAAGTAAAGAGAACAATGGTTAAACATAACATGACATTTCATATAGGTAAAATAGAATAAGATACTTCAAGCAAAGCAGAGCAAGACATTTTAAGCAAAGGAAGACAAGAGCTCCCAGCTCTTGGGGAAAACCTGCACTGCCTGTTAACCTACATACAGACGGCGAGGTAGTCCGTCGATATCTGTGGGTGCTCCCTTTTTATATCATTTTGTGGGCTCCTTTGCACGCTACATCTACCTACGTATGCTACCCAAAAGCTTCGTCTGCAGATTTTACCAGACATTTCGTCATTTACCCACTTAATGCTGACAATGGACTGGGTGAAAAGGTCAGTCTCTCAGGCCAATCGCTTATCGTAAGTTCCATAGAGCAAGCAGAAAATAATGGGTATTGTACGGGAATTCAATATATTCATGTATAAAATCTCCTCAGTTCTCCTAACTTGACGCTCTGCGGTTGCCACTTCCTTAAAGGCGGGAAACCTGCCCAGGAAGCAAGTACCAGTCCAGGATGCAGCCTACTGTATGTCGACAGCTTCAGGGGGATGTTGAACTTTGATACCGAGCACGGAGCACTCGGGTAGGGTGGGGGCTACTGGTTTGGAGCAGAAGGCCTCGCAGACCTGCCTTCAGACTGCTATACACTAAAATTGCAGAGCTATGGTCAATTTAACAAAGAGGCCTACATATTGAACAGAAGGGCCTACACAGGGGTTTTATACTGGCTGAGTGGTAAGGATGTCTCAGGATAATTATATAGCAACACAGGACCCGCTGGTCAATTTAATACGGCCTACAAATGCAGCTGGCAGGGCAAGGACAAGGGTCTCATACTTCAGGTGTGGACAGAACGGGCCAGGGGCCCCCTGTGATACAAAATCTACCCTCCTTCAAGCCTGTGGCAATGTAATAGACCATTGTGGGCAGAAGGAAGAGGCAATGGTAGTACAACCATACATGCCAACAGACCCGATTCAGCCAGGAAACGTCCAATGTTTTTAAGCTCAAATGGGCTTTATTTGATCTGTCTCCTGTCTACAATATCCTCTTTTTCAATGTAACTCAAAGGGGAAAATCAATATCCCAGTTTTTTTTCAAAATCTCCCTCTTACCAAGTTCAAAATGTTCGCAAGTATGGTACATTGGATCATGGAAGGAAATGGGATAGGGACATGGACTTGGATAACAGAGGACAGGAGGGACATGGAGAGGTGCACCAAACTGACCCTGCAGGGCAGGCATCAGGGTTTGCAGCAGCACAATACACCACACGGGAGTGCAGCACAACAATCCATAGAAAGCAAGAGGGAGGGGACAGGACCATGCACATGGACAACAGAGAACAGAGGGGCAAGAGGCAATGGTAGCTAGCTGACCATAATGGACAGACAGGAGAGAAAGCTGCAGCATAACAGACCATAAAGGGCAGGAGGGACGGATCAGGGGCATTACAATGGAACAGACAAGCCAGGAGGGAGGGAGTAGGGCTGGGGGCAAGGGGGCAGGGCAGGAGCAGCAAGATAGCCATGGAGGTCAGGCAGGATGGGCACTAGAAGCAAGACACACCATGAAGAGCAACAGTGAGACTGTGATGGCATACACACAGACCATGGAGGGAAGGTGGGAGGGGGTCAGGGGCAGCTAACTGACCACACAGGGAAGGTGGGAGGGGCCATGGCAGCACAGAAGACCATGCATGGCAAGTGGGAGGGTTAGTGGCAGCACAATAGCTATGATGGGCAAGAAGGAGGGTGGAGGGGCATGCACAAAGGACGATGGAGGATAGAAGGGAGGGTCAGGACCTGTGCACAGACAAGAAAGTTCAGGGGAAGGGACCTCACAACAGACCACACGGGGCAGGCAGGAGGAGCAGCTGCAGCACAACAGACCAGGGAGGGCAGAAGGGTGTGGCAGTACAATGGACCATGTAGGACAGGAGGAAGAGGATAGGGGCATGGCATGTGGACAGGCAGGGTGGAGGTGACAGGGACAGGTTACAGTCATCTGACAATGCTAGGCAGGTGGGAGGGGAGTGGCAGCTCAACAGAACACTCAGAGTAGATAGGAGTGGCAGGTCCATGGGACATGGTGGGCAAAAAGGATGGAGCAGGGGCATGCACAAAGACATCGGAGGGCAGGGGGAAGGAGAATAGGGGCAGCAAGCTAAGCACAGAGTTTAAGCAGGAGGTCAATGATGGGGCATAGAATTGGGCAATGGAGGGCAGGAGGAGTGGACTGGTACATCATACTGAGGGCAGTGGCAGCACATCAGACCATGCATGGCAGGAGGGAGGAGGCTAGTCCATGGATTCACACAACAGAGGATAGGGAGGAAGGGGATGGGGCAGCAAACTAACTGTTCAGAGAAGGCGGGTATTAGGAACTTTATTGTTTTTAAAACATTGTGTCTGTGCGAACTACTTAAAATATGAACAAGTATGCAGCATAATCTCACTTTTATTCAGGAAGAAGAGGACGTTTGTGACTGTGACTCCGGGCTCACTTGGCAGAAACACCCCCTGACCCTCCACCCCCTATCGCAAAATGTAATGCCCGTGAAAAGGGTAGGTGAACACAGTGTTATATAGAACATAGTCCTGAGAGCACGATTGAAAATGAAAACTAGATATAGTGTATGGTATAAACTATGCACCAAAAATTGTGATATAAGATGAACCGGGCGTGAAATATAATATGCAATACATTGTGCGCAATGACAGATTCATTGGAGAGCGCGAGATAGCACAGGCACTAGAGCGTGCTATGCGATATGCGCCTTGGAGTGTAATATGCACAGGGCAGTGTTGTGTAACCTAACTAGTCTCTAAAGTTGTAATATAAAATATGTGCTGGGGAGTGTAAGGTTGCATATGCACTGTGACAAAGATATGGATCCCAGATTGTAATATGTATGGCATAGCACTGTGCGTTATAACATAGGCATCGAGAAAGGCACGTTAGATGGGGCAATATAACCCGTGCGAAGACAAGTGTGGCATGACATATTCACGGGGTGGTGTTACAGTGCACATGGGCTAGAGAGTGTCATAGCATATGCACTAGCTAGTGGAATACAACACAGAGGTGTGTGGCACACGGCAGGCAATGGTGGGTGTAACACAGCATTGGGCTCTGTCAGGAGCGCGCTGTGACTCTCAAGTGATGTTCGTCCCCTTTCCAGAGAGTAAAATAAAAAGTATTACACATCCGGCAGTGGATGTGTGTTTTATTAACCGTGAGGGGGGTTTCTTGCATAGTTTTGGTCGAATTTTTGTCGAATCCCCTTTGAATGGCTTGGTGTGCATGTGTATTAAATGTGCCCGTCAATAGCTACCCAAGTTTGTATAAATAAACGACAAGGGTGTCTACCGGGATTAGGCACGGTAGGGCATCAGACATGTCAGAGCTTCACTAGTGGTGTAAATACATTCCACGTGGATTCATTGCATGCATAGTCGCCTTTTAATGAATATCACGCAAATCGTCATGGTGATAGGTACGTACGGTTTGTCCAGCATGTCCTAGGTGTGTATATAAATATATATTTTTTAAAAATAATAAAAAACAGTGGCCGGCCCTGGGGATTGGGGTCAAAAAAATATAATTAGGAGACTGGCCCTGGGGGATGGGGTCATCAGGGCCAATAAATTAGAATAAGAAGGGGAACCAAACAGCCCCCCTTCTTAAAAAACTAAAATAAATAAAAGACTGGCATCGTGCCGGAGGCCATGCCCCCTCCGTGCAGCACTCTGCAAACGCGCCCCCAACAGGTATCTCCAGTATGCGCCAGGGAGCTGCGCTGCAGCCAGGTGTTCTGAGGCCAAGCCCCTTTTTACACCTCTCTGCAACGCAGCTCTGTGGCGCTTACTGGTGGTACCTAGTGGTCTAGTTTGACCCTAGGGACCCTTAGGATTCAAGGGGACTTAATCTCTCAACTTAGAACAGCCACAGGGCGCGTTTACACAGTGGTGAAGGGAGGGGACGGGGCCTGAGGTGACGTGTGCAAACATGCACTATGGCACGTTTTAAATTGGGGATATAATTTCCCTTCAATACTGAGGGCCCCTGGGGGCTAACTAGCCCACCAAGTGCTTCCAGTAAGCGCCACTGAGCTGCATTGCAGAGAGGTGGTCCAGGCCGTGTCACTTTTTACACCTCTCTGCAACGCAGCTCTGTGGCACTTACTGGAGGTACCTAGTGGGCTAGTTGGACCCCAGGGACCCTCAGGATTCAAATGAACTTAATCTCCCAACTAAAAATGGACACAGGGCGTGTTTACACAGTGGTGAAGGGAGGGGACGGGGCCTGAGTTAACGTGTGCAAAAACGCCCTGTGGCCTGTTTTAAGAGGTAGTTTTAATCCCCATGCCCTCTTATATACTAGGGGCTTACAGAGGAGGTCATGCTAATCACAGGGGGACCCCAACGCATAATGTTCCCTAGTGTATGTAGGTGTTTTCACTGTATTCTAAGTGTCTTTTAACATAGCACTGGCTCTAGGACTGGTTAGTCAGGCTCAGTTACCACCAGTATCCGTCTGAAAAAGTTGAGGGTACAGGATGATTTTGCATCAAGGCTTCTTTCTGCTCTTCTTTTTGTTCTTTCTGCACGTTATCCTTCTTCCTGCACTTATCTTCGTATTTGAGGACTTCTGTTGCTTCTTTCTGCACTTCTTTTGTTTCTTTCTGTGCATTTTTTCTTCTTTCTTCACATGTCCTATCTCTGTAGGCATAGTTAGAAATTAGCATTTAAAAAACCTTTGAAATTCACTGAAAAAACCATAGGTTTCAGGGGTGTTATAGTTAGCTGGACTTTTCACTTGTACAAAACCATTGAAATTCCCCCGTTATAGTTAGTTCAGCTAACTATAACTCGGGCGCCCGCAATGCACTGCTGATGACGTCACATATTACATCACTCATGACATGGTCAGTGACATCACTCATGACATCACTGATGACATCTCAAATGACATCACTGATGACATCACTGATGACATCATCCTTGTGATAGAGTGGCAGACCTCCTCTCACCCTAATATAACCTTTGATACACACATTCAAAAATAGAGACTAAAATTTTCAAAACAATGGACATACCAATACCAGTTACAACAACCTCTTCAGTAATTCTAAGATCCACATACACATCCACTCATTCACCAACAGTCCTATACAGTCACTCATACATGTACTCACTCATCATATGTACTCATACACCTATACATCCTGTTACACAATGCCACTCATCCATAGAGTTACTCACACACATAGTCACTCATGCTAATAAAGAATCAAACATACATTTACTTGCATATACAGTTATACACACACCACCATACTTACTTCTACGGAAACTTACACATACTTAGTCTTTTAAACAATCACTTATAGAAACACATACTTATTCATACAGGAACTCTTTCAATCTCTCAATCTCACATTTACTCACATATATACACCAATAGTCACATATACTAGTTTAAAACATATGTAGTTACTCATAAAGACACTATTGAGACAGTCATTCACTCACTAACACACCCATACACACACTCATCCACCCATACAGTCCTGCACACATGCTGTGTTCAACACATACAAACAGTGAGTCACTCATTCATGCACCTATGCACTACGTAATACCCCCCACCGAACCATGCAGACACTCAGACTGATACTCAAAAAACCAACTAATAACCTATATAGACACCCATGTAGCTACTCACCCACCCATGCAGCCACTTATACACAAAGTGAGAGACTGATACAGATATTTACATATTTAAACATTACTCACTAAGCCATGTATTCACTATGATACACTTAATCAGTCAGTTACACAATCAATTTTTCAAAAACAAATCATCCATTTAGACACTTATATACCCATTTATTCTTCCATCGACCTTGAGATATACATATATAAAACATATTTAATTTTCAGAAAAACACACATTCACTGGATGATGTCATCAGTGATGTCATCAGTGATGTCATTTGAGATGTCATCAGTGATGTCTTGAGTGATGTCACTGACCATGTCATGAGTGATGTAATATGTGACGTCATCAGCAGTGCATTGCGGGCGCCCGAGTTATAGTTAGCTGAACTAACTATAACGGGGGAATTTCAATGGTTTTGTACAAGTGAAAAGTCCAGCTAACTATAACACCCCTGAAACCTATGGTTTTTTCAGTGAATATATATATATATATATATATTACCTACTGGCGGTCGCCAGTAGGTAGTTATAGTTAGGACCACGTTTCCATAGGAAAACCTCAACATTCTATTTTGAATAACTTTGGCGCCGGTTGACGAATCCTCGCGAATTTCTCAAAATAGGTGGGGCGCTACGCTCCGCTCCTACCCTGAAAGTCTCCGGGGGATCCGTCAAGCGGGGGCTGAGATAAAAGGGGGGTCCCAAAACGCGTTTTTCCCATGCATTTTTCTATAGGACCTTTAGAACGAGCTACAGCCCGAACGGCTGAACAGAATTACTCAAAATTTGGCAGAGAGGTAGTCCCTAGGTCAAGGAAGTGCCTTTTGTAGGTTTGGTGTAAATCTGTTCAGTAGATTCTGAGAAAATAGCCTTTAAATCAATATATATATCTGAGCCCGCTTACGGTACGCTTACCGTACGCTTACGGTAAGCGTACGGTGGCGTGCGCGAGCGCGATTCTGATTGGCTCTTAGATCTTAGTAAACATTCGAATCGGTCGAAACCAGGAAGCGGCGGCCGCCATTTTGTGTATTTCACTCTGAAAAAAAAGAGTGAAAACAAGGAAAGGGGGCAATGAGGAGAGTTACAGACCCCCAAACATTTGTAAGGGGGTCAAAGAAGGACAGAAAAGTACAAAAAAAACATTTATTGATTTTAAAAAAAATCACGGGGTACGCGTACGGTAAGCTTACGGTAAGCGTACGGTAAAAAAAAAAATTAAAAAAAAAAATGAAAAGCAGATTTAAGAGTTTAGATATTAGGGAGCTCTAAAAAGAGCTGTTGTGTTTATGAAGTCATTTTTTAAGTGGTACCTACAAGTAAGTACCGATGCAGAGTCTAAGGTTCAAGAGGAAGACTCTGTTCCCTTCATCATTGAAGTGCACACCATCTCCTCTATAAATGTCTTGCATGTCATAACGCAAGTTGTTGTGGAAAATGGCACCCATACCATAGTCACGGAGGAAAGCAGAAACAGATTTGTTGACGTGCTTTCTTGCTTTGTCAATCTGTGGACAGAAATGATTGGACCAGTTCCATTTTTGCCTTTGGCATATGTTGGAAAATACAAAGGCAGTTTTAGGGAAAAGTGTAAACAGTTGTGCAAAGGTGTCCTTCATAAGCATTTCCAGACCTACCCCAGTCAAAGTGCCTAGGTCATTGCCACCACAGTGCACTATTATGAGGTCAGGGTGTTGGATTTGAATGAAGGATTTTACCAATGGCATCAATTGGTGCCACTTTAACCCTCTCTGACCAATCCATTTAATGTCTACATTTGGCAAAGCAAGGTCTCTCACCATACCTGTTTTCTCTGCAAACTTTTCACTCCAGAAGACATAGCTGTGCCCTACAATCCACACTGTGAACATCTTCAAAGGAGAACTGGATGCACTCAGGAGGTGTCTTTCAGTAGAATGGCAATATGAAAAGAAAGAAAGTTTGGAAATGGAGGCATACATATTTTTTTCAAAACAAAAAGAACTGATTGGCTGTTTCATACCATTCTAGAATAAAAACTAGGCTGTATGTGTAAATTAATAGAAGCATGTTTTGTATTGGTAAAAAAAAATGTGTAACCAAAGAACAGTACTATGGATTTGCTGTTAGGTTTGAAAAGTCAAGCACTCTTGCTCTGTGGAATTGAAACATTGTTTGGCGAACTTCTGACCTAACTCAACACAGCAGTGTTCCATGAGCTGTTGCTATGGTAGCAGGCAGAAGTCAAGTTGGGGGAAGGGTACTAGGCAGAAGTCAAGTTGGGGGAAGGGTACTTTTGGAAAAGGGTTGGTTTTCAACCAATAGAAATGTGTGATTTCATTTGAAAAAAAGGGGGAAGCACTGAGATTTGAAACTTACAAGTATATGTGTGGAAAAATAGAGGGAAAGTTTGCCATTATCTGGTTCTGCTGAGAGGAGAGAGGTGAACACAACAGAGATCCTGGCTCTGATAATCTGCTGTTTGAGTGTCACATTTCTTTCACAACTAACTAATTTTAAAGGTGAGTTTACAGTTTGAGAGGGGATGTATGTGGTAACTTAAGAAAAGAATAATAGAAATGGAAATTGTTTTTGTTGTAGTTACACATGGTGGTTTTATAATGTGTCAGTCTGTAAAAGTGATTTTCACTTGCCCCGAAAAAAAAAGAGCAGTAAGTGTGCTTTCAAATTGGCAAAGAAATTTCGTTTTGGGACTAATGTGAAAACATGACTCTGTGTGCAGAGAGGAATTATAGACAGAGATTTATTGCGTATTGCTCTGGTGATTTCACAGTTGCATTAGATGGAAAGGGGGAGCGAATTTTTGGGGGAAGAAGCAGAGTCTTAGCACACACCCATGTGCTTGCCATGTATAGTCATGCACAGTATTTACAAGCGAGTGGGGTTTTCAGGTTTCAGTCTGTAATGCAAATACATTCAGCATCACTAAGGCTGGTTGCCCTTGCTGGAGTGTAGGCAGTCACCGAGAATACACATGGTGGTGGTCTGAAAAAACAGTTTGGACATGTGCATTTAAAAAAATGAAAAAAAGTGGTTTCATAATGTGTCAGTCTGTAAAAGTGATTTTCACTTGTAAAAAGTGATTTTCACTTGCCCCGAAAAAAAAAGAGCAGTAAGTGTGCTTTCAAATTGGCAAAGAAATTTCGTTTTGGGACTAATGTGAAAACATGACTCTGTGTGCAGAGAGGAATTATAGGCAGAGATTTATTGCGTATTGCTCTGGTGATTTCACAGTTGCATTAGATGGAAAGGGGGAGCCATTTTTTGGTGCAGAAGCAGACTCTTAGCACACACCCAGCTGCTTACCATGTGGAATCATGGACAGTATTCACAAGCGAGTGGGATTTGAGGTTTCAGTCAGTAATGCAAATACATTCAGCATCACTAAGGCTGGTTGCCCTTGCTGGAGTGTAGGCAGTCACCCAGGTTACAAATGGTGCTGGTCTGAAAAATGTAAATATGTGTACTGTATTATAAAATGTTTTAAAAATATTAATACTTTTTTCTTTTTTTCCAGATAGATATAGAAAATTTTCGAAAACTACAAACATTTTTAAAACTATTTTTTAAAAAAACAAATGAATAAATATTTTTTCAGTAAGTATGGTAAGTCAATAATAATAATTGTAGTCTCTCAAGGACAATGTAATGTGATAAATGATTTTTAGTGTTTTTAAAAAAAAAAAAAAAAAAAGTACGCGCACCGTACGCGTACGGTAAAAAAAAAATAAAAAAAAGTTTTTAAAAACATATGTAAAAAAAAGATGAAAGATAAGGTTGGCTCTTAAAAGAACCGTTGTGTTCATGCAGGGACAGAGGAAAGGAAGCATGGGAAAATTATTCAAAGCGACAAATGTGCTGATCTATTTTGTTGTTCACTAGGGAAACACTGGTCTCCCTATGGCAAATTAGATCTTTACAAAATGTGCAATGAATATCAACCTTCCGAAATCGTGGGTTCATTTCCAGAGGGCCAGCAAAAGGAGATTCTCCCCCCACAGATGAAGGGCTCACCTGACCTGCAGAAGAAGGAGTCAGCCCTGCAGATGATGGTTCAGGCTGAGTTACTGTGGATGTACTGGCTCGTCTTTCTGAAGAGTTACCTCCAAAAAGATGACCATGTGTCCTTCTGTGTACATCCTGGAGGTGTCTCTTCATGGTGTGATTCCCAAAGGAATACTTCCTGTTAGGATTACCTCTAGAAAGTACACGCTTACACAGCTTACAAGTCACTAAGGGTGCATTTACCTTTTGCTGGCCTTCAGGAAAAGTAAAATAATCCCATACATAAGAGGGCTTTTGTTTCCTCGATCTCTGCCTCAAGACAGTGCTGCTAGTGCTAGCCTCACTCTCAGAAGAGCTCTGCTGTTCTGCCATCGTATCCCAAAGACAAACCAGCTCCTTCTCCCAAGGGATCACAAGCAGAAATGAGGGGAATGGGTGTGGTGTAGGAGAGTCCTAGAACTGAAAGTAGTTTCAACCAATCAAAAGTTGTGTTTCATGATCACATGACCTACCGTACGCTTACGGTACGCTTACGGTACGCTTACGGCAAAAGTGCGCATGCGCATAAAAAAGACACGCGCTTGCGCGCATGCGCATAACAGTCACTCCCGGCACTTCCGCGTAACGTGCGTGTGTAGCGTACACGCGTACGCGTCCCACGCGGAGTACGCGCGGCTACGCAAATTGCGTAACTATACGCAAGCAGCGTAGGAAAATTACGGACGTTGCGTAAACCGTACGCTTACCGTGAGCTTACGGTACGCGTACTAAAAAAAAAAAAAAAATTAGCATTTAAAAAACCTTGCAAATTCACTGAAAAAACCATGGGTTTCACACACGTTATAGTTAGGAATTAGCATTTAAAAAACCTTAGAAATTCAGTGAAAAAACCATAGGTTTCACACATGTTATAGTTAGCTGGACATTTTACTCGTAAAAAACCAATGAAATTGCCCCGTTATAGTTAGTTCAGCTAACTATAACTCGCGCGCCCGCAATGCACTGCTGATGACGTCACATATTACATCACTCATGACATGGTCAGTGACATCACTCATGACATCACTGATGACATCTCAAATGACATCACTGATGACATCACTGATGACATCATCCTTGTGATAGAGTGGTAGACCTCCTCTCACCCTAATATAACCTTTGACACACACATTCAAAAATAGAGACTAAAATTTTCAAAACAATGGACATACCAATACCAGTTACAACAACCTCTTCAGTAATTCTAAGATCCACATACACATCCACTCATTCACCAACAGTCCAATATAGTCACTCATACATGTACTCACTCATCATATGTACTCATACACCTATACATCCTGTTACACAATGCCACTCATGCATAGAGTTACTCACACACATAGTCACTCGTGCTAATAAAGAATCAAACATACATTTACTTGCATATACAGTTATACACACACCACCATACTTACTTCTACGGAAACTTACACATACTTAGTCTTTTAAACAATCACTTATAGAAACACATACTTATTCATACAGGAACTCTTCCAATCTCTCACCCTTGCATATACTCACATATATACACCAATAGTCACATATACTAGTTTTAAACATATGTAGTTACTCATAAAGACACTATTGAGACAGTCATTCACTCACTAACACACCCATACACACACTCATCCACCCATGCAGTCCTGCACACATGCTGTCTTCAACACACACAAACAGTGAGTCACTCATTCATGCACCTATGCACTACGTAATACCCCCCACCGAACCATGCAGACACTCAGACTGATACTCAAAAAACCAACTAATAACCTATATAGTCACCCATGTAGCTACTCACCAACCCATGCAGCCACTTATACACAAAGTGAGAGACTGATACAGATATATACATATTTAAACATTACTCACTAAGCCATGTATTCACTAAGATACACTTAATCAGTCAGTTAAACAATCAATTTTTCAAAAACAAATCATCCATTTAGACACTTATATACCCATTTATTCTTCCATCGACCTTGAGATATACATATATAAAACAAATTTAATTTTCAGAAAAACACACATTCACTGGATGATGTCATCAGTGATGTCATCAGTGATGTCATTTGAGATGTCATCAGTGATGTCATGAGTGATGTCACTGACCATGTCATGAGTGATGTAATATGTGACGTCATCAGCAGTGCATTGCGGGCGCGCGAGTTATAGTTAGCTGAACTAACTATAACGGGGCAATTTCATTGGTTTTTTACGAGTAAAATGTCCAGCTAACTATAACATGTGTGAAACCTATGGTTTTTTCACTGAATATATATATATATATATATATATATATATATATATATATATATATATATTCACTGAAAAAACCATAGGTTTCATGCACATTATAGTTAGGAATTGGCATTTAAAAAACCTTTGAAATTCACTGAAAAAAACAAAGGTTTCAGGGGCGTTATAGTTAGGAATTGGCATTTAAAAAAACCTTAGAAATTCACAAAAAAAACCATAGGTTTCAGGGGCGTTATAGTTAGCTGGACATTTACCTCGTACAAAACCCTAGAAATTCCCCTGTTGTAGTTAGTTCAGCTAACTATAACTCGTGCCCCCGCAATGCACTGCTGCTGACGTCACATATTACATCACTCATGACATGGTCAGTGACATCACTGATGACATCACTGATGACATCTGAAATGACATCACTGATTACATCACTGAAGACATCATCCAGTGAATGTGTGTTTTTATGAAAAGTTTAAATATGTTTTATATATTTATAGTGAAAGGCCTATGGAAGAATGAGTGGGTGTATAAGTGTGTGAATGGGCGATTTTCTAGGTGCGTAACTGACTCTATAAGTGAGTCATTAAATGTATCTTACTGCAGACTAGTGACTAAACTGTGTGAATGTCTGTATGTGTCTGTGTGTTGGTGTATAAGTGGCTGCATGGTTTTGTGAATCGCTATATGAGTGTCTATATGGGTTATTGATTGGTTGTCTGAGTATCTGTATGGGTGCCTGAGTGTTTGTGTGGGTAAGGTGTGTGTGACTCTGTCCATAGATGTGTGAGAGGATAATTCAGTGGGTGCATGGTTTTAAGAGTGCAATTGTGATGGACTGTATGGTTGGTTGAGTGTATGTATGGGTGTGTTAGTGATTGAATGTATATCTCAGTTGTACATGTGTCAGTAACTACATATGTGAAACACAGTGTATATGTGTGTAAGAGTATATAACTATCTATATGTGAGAGTGTGTGATTGCGGGAGTGGCTGTATGGATGAGTGTGTGCTTGTATTAGTAATTTTATATAAGAGCATCAGAATTTGTTAGTATTTTTATGAGTAAGTGAACTTGAGTGTGTTTAACTGTGTAGGTGAGTAAATTGGACTGTGTTTAATTATTTGCATGACTGACTAGGTGTGTCAGTACCTCAATGGATGATTGGCGGTGTGTGAGTGTCTATATAGGTGTATAAATGCATATGCATATGATAGTCTTGTACGGAGTGACTGTAAGTATGAGTGACTGTACAGGTGAGTGAGTGGAGATTTATGTAGACCTAAGAGTCAATGAGTTGGTATGTAGTTATTGGTATTGGAGTATCTATGGGTCTGAGAATGCCCATCTGAAATTTTGAGTCGGTGTATCAAAGGTTATATTAGGGTGTGAGAAGATGCACTAATTTATCACGTGGATGATGTCATCAGTCATCAGTGATGTCATTTGAGATGTCATCAGTGATGTCATCAGTGATGTCACTGACCATGTCATGAGTGATGTAATATGTGACGTCATCAGCAGTGCATTGCAGGCGCGCGAGTTATAGTTAGCTGAACTAACTATAACAGGGGAATTTCTAGGGTTTTGTACGAGGGAAATGTCCAGCTAACTATAACGCCCCTGAAACCTATGTTTTTTTTAGTGAATTTCTAAGGTTTTTTAAATGCCAATTCCTAACTATAACGCCCCTGAAACCTTTGTTTTTTTCAGTGAATATATATATATATATATATATATATATATATATATATATATATATTCACTGAAAAAACCATAGGGTTCAGGCATGTTACAGTTAGGAATTAGCATTTAAAAAACCTTAGAAATTTACTGAAAAAACCATAGGTTTCAGGGGCGTTATAGTTAGCTGGACTTTTTACTCGTACAAAACCATTGAAATTCCCCCGTTATAGTTAGTTCAGCTAACTATAACTCGCGCGCCCGCAATGCACTGCTGATGACGTCACATATTACATCACTTATGATATGGTCAGTGACATCTCAAATGACATCACTGATGACATCACTGATGACATCATCCAGTGAATGTGTGTTTTTCTGAAAATTACATGTTTTTTTATATATGTATATCTCAAGGTCGATGGAAGAATAAATCGGTATATAAGTTTCTAAATGGATGATTTGTTTTTGCAAAATTGATTGTATAACTGACTGATTAAGTGTATCTTAGTGAATACATGGCTTAGTGAGTAATGTTTAAATATGTAAATATCTGTATCAGTCTCTCACTGTGTATAAGTGGCTGCATGGGTTGGTGAGTAGCTACATGAGTATCTATCTAGGTTATAGTTGGTTTTTTGAGTATCAGTATGAGTGTCTGAGTGTCTGTATGGTTCGGTGGGGGGTATTACGTAGTGCATAGGTGCATGAATGAGTGACTCACTGTTTGTATGTGTTGAAGACAGCATGTGTGCAGGACTGTATGGGTGGATGAGTGTGTGCATGGGTGTGTTAGTGAGTGAATGACTGTCTCAATAGTGTCTTTATGAGTAACTACATATGTTTTAAACTAGTATATGTGACTATTGGTGTATATAAGTGAGTATATGTGAGAGTGAGAGATTGGAAGAGTTCCTGTATGAATAAGTATGTGTGTCTATAAGTGATTGTTTAAAAGACTAAGTATGTGTAAGTTTCTGTAGAAGTAAGTGTGGTGGTGTGTGTATAACTGTATATGCAAGTAAATGGATGTTTGATTGTTTATTAGCATGAGTGACTATGTGTGTGAGTAACTCTATGGATGAGTAGCGATGTTTAACAGGATGTATAGGTGTATGAGTACATATGATGAGTGAGTACATGTATGAGTGACTGTATAGGACTGTTGGTGAATGAGTGGATGTGTATGTGGATCTTAGAATTACTGAATAGGTTGTTGTAACTGGTATTGGTATGTCTATTGTTTTGAAATTTGTAGTTTCTATTTTTGAATGTGTGTATTAAAGGTTATATTAGGGGGAGAGGAGGGCTGCCACTCTATCACAAGGATGATGTCATCAGTGATGTCATGAGTGATGTCACTGACCATGTCATGAGTGATGTAATATGTGACGTCATCAGCAGTACATTGCGGGTGCGCGAGTTATAGTTAGCTGAACTAACGATAACGGGGGAATTTCAATGGTTTTGTACGAGTGAAAAGTCCAGCTAACTATAACGCCCCTGAAACCTATGGATTTTTCAGTGAATTTCTAAGGTTTTTTAAATGCTAATTCCTAACTATAACGTGCCTGAAACCTATGTTTTTTTCAGTGAATTTCAAAGGTTTTTTAAATGCTAATTTCTAACTATGCCTACAGAGATAGGACATGTGAAGAAAGAAGAAAAAACGCACAGAAAGAAAAAAAAGAAATGCAGAAAGAAGCAACAGAAGTCCTCAAAGACGAAGAAAAGTGCAGGAAGAAGGATAACGTGCAGAAAGAACAAACAGAAGAGCAGAAAGAAGCCTTGTTGCAAAATCATCCTGTACCCTCAACTTTTTCAGACGGATACTGGTGGTAACTGAGTCTGACTAACCAGTCATACAGCCAGTGCTATGTTAAAAGACACTCAGAATACAGTGAAAACACCTGCATACACTAGGGAACACTATGCGTTGGGGTCCCCCTGTGATTAGCATGACCTCCTCTGTAAGCCCCTAGTATATAATAGGGCAGGGGATTAAAACTACCTCTTAAAACGTGCCACAGGGCGTGTTTACACACGTCACCTTAGGCCCCGTTCCCTCCCTTCCCCACTGTGTAAACATGCCCTGTGGCCGTTTTAAGTTGGGAGATTAAGTCCCCTTGAATCCTGAGGGTCCCTAGGGTTCAACTAGACCACTAGGTACCTCCAGTAAGCGCCACGGAGCTGTGTTGCAGAGAGGTGTAAAAAGTGGCACGGCCTGGACCACCTCTCTGCAACACAGCTCAGTGGCGCTTACTGGAAGCACCTGGTGGGCTAGTTATCCCCCAGGGGCCCTCAGGATTGAAGGGGAATTATTTCCCCAACCCAAAACGCGCATAGGGCGTGTTAGCACACGTCACCTCAGGCCCCGTCCCCTCCCTTCCCCACTGTGTAAACACGCCCTGTGGCCGTTTTAAGTTGGGAGATTAAGTCCCCTTGAATCCTAAGGGTCCCTAGGGGCAAAATAGCCCACTAGGTACATCCAGTAAGCGCCATTGCAGAGAGGTGTAAAAAGGGGCATGGCCTGCACCACCTCTCTGCAATGCAGAGCAGTAGCGCTTACTGTAAGCACCTGGTGGGCTAGTTGGCCCCCAGGGTCCCTCAGGATTGAAAGGGAATTATTTCCCCAACTTAAAATGCGCCACAGGGTGTGTTTGCACGCGTCACCTCAGGCCTCGTCCCCTCCCTTCACCACTGTGTAAACGCGCCCTGTGGCCGTTTTAAGTTGAGAGATTAAGTCCCCTTGAATCCTAAGGGTCCATAGGGTCAAACTAGCCCACTAGGTACCTCCAGTAAGTGCCACAGAGCTGCATTGCATAGAGGTGTAAAAAGGGGCATGGCCTCAGAACACCTGTCTGCAACGCAGCTCCCTGGCGCATACTGGAGATACCTGTTGGGCTAGTTGGCCCTCACGGACCCTCAATATTGAAGGGGAATTAATTCTCCAACTTACAACTGGCCAGGGGACGCGATTGCAGAGTGCTGCAAGGAGGGGGCGTGGCCTCCGGCGTGATGCCGGTTTTTTATTTATTTAATTTTTTTAAGAAGGAGGGCTGTGTGGCCCCCCTTCTTTTTCTAATGTATTGGCCCTTGGGACCCCATCCCCAGGGCCTGCACCCTAATTTGTTTTGTTGAAAAAAATTCATTTGGAAGGGGGCCGCCTGGCCCCCCGCCCAAGGCCTTCATCGGCCCCGGGGACCCCAACCCCTGGGTCATGGCCTTTTTTTTGTTTTAATTCTTTAGGAGGGGGGCTGCGTTGCCCCCCTCCTCAGGCCACTTAGGGCCCTGGGGACCCCATCCCCCGGGGCCGGCCTTTGTTTTTTATTATTATTTTTTAAAATATATTTATAGAAACACCTAGGACATGCTGGACAAACCGTATGTACCTATCACCCTGACGATTTGCGTGATATTCATTAAAAGGCGACTATGCATACAATAAATCCACGTGGAATGTATTTACACCACTAGTGAAGCTCTGACGTGTCTGACGCACTACTGTGCCTAATCCCGGCGCCCCCGCCGGTGGGTACTCTCCAACTAGTCACCCTTGTCGTTTATTTATACAAACATGGGTAGCTATTGACGGGCACATTTAATACACACGCACACCAAGCCATTCAAAGGGGATTCGACAAAAATTCGACCAAACTATGCAAGAAACCCCCCTCACGGTTAATAAAACACACATCCACCGCCGGACGTGTAATACTTTTTATTTTACTCTCTGGAAAGGAGACGAACCTCACTTGAGAGTCACAGCATGCTCCTGGCTGAGCCCAATGCTGTGTTACACCCACCAGTGCCCACCAAGTGCCACACACCTCTGTGTTGTATTCCACCAGCTAGTGCGTATGCTATGACACTCTCTAGCCCATGTGCACTGTAACACCACCCCGTGAATATGTCATGCCACACTTGCCTTCGCACGGGTTATATTACCCCATCTAACATGCCTTCCTCGATGCCTATGTTATAACGCACAGCGCTATGCCATACATATTACAATCTGGGATCCATATCTTTGTCACAGGGCATATGCAACGTTACACTCCCCAGCACATATTTTATATTACAATTTTAAAGACTAGTTAGGTTACACAACACTGCCCTGTGCATATTACACTCCAAGGCGCATATCGCATAGCACGCGCTAGTGCCTGTGCTATCTCGCGCTCTCCAATGAATATGTCATTGCGCACAATGTATTGCATATTATATTTCACGCCCCGGTTCATCTTGTATCACACTTTTTGGTGCATAGTTTATACCATATACTATATCTAGTTTTCATTTTCAATCGTGCTCTCAGGACTATGTTCTATATAACACTGCGTCCACCTACCCTTTTCACGGGCATTACATTTTGCGATAGGGGGTGGAGGTCAGGGGGTGTTTCTGCCAAGTGAGCCCGGAGTCACAGTCACAAACGTCCTCTTCTTCCTTAATACAAGTGAGATTATGCTGCATACTTGTTCATATTTTAAGTAGTTCGCCCAGACACACATTTTAAAAACAATAAAGTTCCTAATACCCACCTTCTCTGAACAGTTAGCTTGCTGCCCCATCCACCTCCTCCCTATCCTCTGTTGTCTGAAGCCATGGACTAGCCTCCTCCCTCCTGCCATGCATGGTCTGATGTGCTGCCACTGCCCTCCATTTAGCATGATGTACCAGTCCACTCCTCCTGCCCTCCATTGCCCAATTCTATGGCCCATCATTGACCTCCTGCTTAGCCTCTGTGCTTAGCTTGCTTCCCCTATTCTCCTTCCCCCTGCCCTCCGATGTCTTTGTGCATGCCCCTGCTCCATCCTTTTTGCCCACCATGTTCCATGGACCTGGCACTCCTATCTACTCTGAGTGTTCTGTTGAGCTGCCACTCCCCTCCCACCTGCCTAGTATTGTCAGATGACTGTAACCTGTCCCTGCCACCTCCACCCTGCCTGTCCACATGCCATGCCCCTATCCCCTTCCTCCTGTCCTCCATGGTCCATTTTACTGCCACACCCTTCTGCCCTCCCTGGTCTGTTGTGCTGCAACTGCTCCTCCTGCCTGCCCCGCGCGGTCTATTGTGAGGCCCTTTCCCATGAACTCTCTTGTCTGTGCCCAGGTCCTGACCCTCCCTTCTATCCTCCATGGTCCTTTGTGCATGCCCCTGCACCCTCCTTCTTGCCCATCATAGCCATTGTGCTGCCACTAACCCTCCCGCTTGCCATGCATGGTCTTCTGTGCTGCCATGTCCCCTCCCACCATCCCTGTGTGATCAGCTAGCTGCCCCTGACCCCCTCCCACCTTCCCTCCATGGTCTGTGTGTATGCCATCATAGTCTAACTGTTGCTCTCCATGGTGTGTCTTGTTTCTAGTGCCCATCCTGCCTGTCCTCCATGGTCATCTTGCTGCTCCTGCCCTGCCCCCTTGCCCCCAGCCCTCTGTTTCCATGTGCAGACCCCTATTCCCTACCTCCTGGCGTCTCTGTTCCATTGCAATGCCCCTGATCCGTCCCTCCTGCCCTTTATGGTCTGTTATGCTGCAGCTTTCTCTCCTGTCTGTTCATTATGGTCAGCTAGCTACCATTGACTCTTTCCCCTCTGTTCTCTGTTGTCCATGTACATGGGAATCTGAGCAAGCTTTTCGACGCAAACTTAAGACCTGGTTGTTCTCTAAGCGTTAGGTCCTGGTATTGTCAGACTCTCGCTTTTTCCTAGTCCTTGTGTGGGATATGACTCTGGTTACTCTTCCTGGGGACAACTCTGTAATCCTAGCGCCGGGACACCTCCGCCGGAGGTAGCTGTGCGCTCTACAAGCTTCATAAATAAATAAATAAATGGTCCTGTCCCCTCCCTATTGCTTTCTATGGATTGTTGTGCTGCACTCCCGTCCCGCATGCCCTGTGTGGTGTATTGTGCTGCTGCAAACCCTGATGCATGCCCTGTAGGGTCAGTTTGGTGCACCTCTCCATGTCCCTCCTGTCCTCTCTTATCCGAGTCCATGTCCCTACCCCAATTCCTCCTGCCTACCATGATCCAATGTACCATACTTGCGAACATTTTGAACTTGGTAAGAGGGAGATTTTGAATAAAAACTGGGGTATTGATTTTCCCCTTTGAGTTACATTGAAAAAGAGGAGATTGTAGACAGGAGACAGATCAAATAAAGCCCATTTGAGCTTAAAAACATTGAACGTTTCCTGGCTGAAACGGGTCTGTTGGTATGTATGGTTGTACTACCATTGCCTCTTCCTTCTGCCCACAATGGTCTATTATATTGCCACAGCCTCTCTTGCCAGTCCTGTATTGTTGGTTTGTTGCCCCTGCCCCCCTTTCCACTGCCCTCCATAGTCTATTGTGCTGCCACTGCCCTTCCTGCCTGCCCAGTGTGGTCAAATTGTTGCCTCTGCACTCTCCTACCTGCCTTCAATTTTCAGAGTCTGTGCCCCTGGCCTCTGCCTCTTAACAGTATCCCAATGAACAACTAGATTGCTAACATTCTATATTTATTACAAAAATGTGGAACGCCTGACATCATCTTGATGTAATCAAAACTGTAATACCTATAGCATTTCCTTTAGAAATTACATATATGAGAGGGTCTTATTTGCATCAAAATTATGGTTAGTGCTCCAAAAAACTAAAATGAGGACATATTTTCTGAGTTTTCAAATAGCGACAAGGAAATTTTAAATTATTTGTAATCGTTATGTTTTTTTATCCAGTTGACCATTTGATTAAATGTTGCACTTAGGGGAGAGGGTGTGGTGTTACTTCCAGAGCTGCAGAGTTTGCAACTGGGGAACCAGGTTGGAGTTTCTGCTTCAGCTCAACATTCTTTGATTCTGGTCAAATCACTTAATCTCCCCCATGTCTACAACCAAAATGAATTTGATCTTGTGTGATGTAACCAATGCTCATGTAAAGAACTCCAATACCTGACAAGTCTGCACTATATAAAACTGCAAATACACAAAAAATAAGTGTTTTGCACACTTCTGTCATTGGGCTACATGTGGGCTACATCTGGGTGGTATTTGTGTTGCATTTGGGCTCTTTTGTCTCTGGTGGCCATCTTGGGAGATTTATTTGTTATGAAGTTTCCTAATTTCCTCATTAACTGCAGTCTCCTCAGTAGGAAATACTTTCAGTTTTTTACTTTGATTCCATCAAGAAGGCATTCAGATGTGTCACACATTTGCCATAAATTCTGAATGTTAGCACTCTAGTTGCTCATTAGATCACTGTAGTAAAGCTACTGCTCACCAGGGAAGTCTGCTGCTGGTATTGAAAGTGCATGTTTCAGTCTGCATGTCAGAATTTTTTAATGAAATAGAAGAGGATTCGAGAAGTCACTCAAAATGTGCCCTAATTTTTCTTTCTGCAGCACTAATCATACTTTCTATGGCAAAATGAACCCCCTCATTTTGTTCCGTTTTAAATTAGATGTTTTAAGAGTTATCACTTTATTCCAATCTAGATGGCTTCAGGTGTGCAATACGTTTGTCATAAGTAGGACTGTTAGCGCTCTAGTTGTTCTTTAGAACACTCTGGGAAGCTGCAGTAGAACACAAAGGAATCAACTGACAGTCTCTGCCCTTGTTGGATGTACATGTTTTACTGAGAATGTCAGACTTCATTCTCACATGACTGAGAAAGATAATGTGAATTTACGGAAAATATGCTCTCAGTTTAGCTTATAGATCACCTTCCAAACCTCTGTGGGAAAAGCATGAGAAAATAGTTTTCTCTCAAACATGATTCATGATATCACAGCAGAAGGCTTTTTCACATGGTAAAATCACCTTAGAACACACCACAATTCCTAAAATGAGTATGGTACCATCAACAAATGATTTATAATGTAACTAAAGTCTTAAAACCTTCTATTAACTGCTTTTTAATGAGGTGCTATCATGTATATTGGTCCCAATATGGCTGCCAACACTTCTTGGATGAAGTACTGACAGCCAATCAGATCTCACGATGAGATGTGTGGTTAGGCTCCGCCCAGATATATCTATCTTTTTAACTCTAATTTTCTCAGGAACTACTGAACGGATTTACACCATTTAAGCAAAAGGCACGAGTCTGAAATGAGGACTACCTCTTTGCCAAATTTGGTGTAATTCCATTCAGCAGTTCGGGCTGCAGCTGCGTCAACAGGTCCTATGGGAAAATGCATGGGGAAAACGCGTTTTGGGACCCCCCATTTTTCTCGGCCCCCGCTTGACGAATCACCGTGAAATTTTCAGGAGAGGAGCAGACCGGAGCTGGCCAAAAGTGTGGAAAATTTCGCGAAGATTCGTCAATCGGCGCCAACGTTATTCCAAATAGAATGTTGCAGATTTCCTATGGAAAATAGGTCCTAACTATAACTACCTACTGGTGACTACCAGTAGGGAATATATATGGGGGCCCATTGGAGAGCATAAGGAAATAAAGATTGTGTCTGGCTGGCGGAACCAATAATGGTAAAATTTCACGAGCACTACAAGTCCCAGGAGGCTTTCGGGACTAATTCATCAGTGGGAGGTATAAAATACCATGACACCTGGTGCTCATTTCTGCCGCCACTGCACAGCCCGTGAAAAAGAAGCATTGAAGCTTCGAAACGCGTAGGGCTATGAAAAGAATTCCCCGAGGACTCTGCTGGTTCAATCTGAATAAAGGTCTTGCAAGTGTGGCGAGGTCTGCCTGTTCTTGAGTGCACTTCGAATGTGGACGCTCTTTGGTATGAATTATTTACGGACTGTCCAGGTCGGGAAGTAGCATCGTCACCGAATAACAGCGTGGACTGCTGATCGCGGATACACGGCGATCACTTGGCAGAGGAACAGGTCTGTGGCACAGGAACTGAGGGCGTCGCTGGGGGCCCATTGGAGGGCATAAGGAAATAAAGATTGTGTCTGGCTGGCAGAACCAATTGCTGGTAAAATTTCACGAGCACTACAAGTCCCAGGAGGCTTTCGGGACTAATTCATCAGTGGGAGGTATATAATACAATGACACCTGGTGCTCATTTCTGCCGCCACTGCACAGCCCGTGAACAAGAAGCATTGAAGCTTCGAAACGCGTAGGGCTACGAAAAGAATTCCCTGAGGACTCTGCTGGTTCAATCTGAATAAAGGTCTTGCAAGTGTGGCGAGGTCTGCCTGTTCTTGAGTGCACTTCGAATGTGGACGCTCTTTGGTATGAAACATATATATATTACCTACTGGCGGTCGCCAGTAGGTAGTTATAGTTAGGACCACGTTTCCATAGGAAAACCTCAACATTCTATTTTGAATAACTTTGGCGCCGGTCGACGAATCCTCGCGAATTTCTCAAAATAGGTGGGGCGCTACGCTCCGCTCCTACCCTGAAAGTCTCGGGGGGATTCGTCAAGCGGGGGCTGAGATAAAAGGGGGGTCCCAAAACGCGTTTTTCCCATGCATTTTTCCATAGGACCTTTAGAACGAGCTACAGCCCGAACGGCTGAACAGAATTACTCAAAATTTGGCAGAGAGGTAGTCCCTAGGTCAAGGAAGTGCCTTTTGTAGGTTTGGTGTAAATCTGTTCAGTAGATTCTGAGAAAATAGCCTTTAAATCAATATATATATCTGAGCCCGCTTACGGTACGCTTACCGTACGCTTACGGTAAGCGTACGGTGGCGTGCGCGAGCGCGATTCTGATTGGCTCTTAGATCTTAGTAAACATTCGAATCGGCCGAAACCAGGAAGCGGCGGCCGCCATTTTGTGTATTTCACTCTGAAAAAAAAGAGTGAAAACAAGGAAAGGGGGCAATGAGGAGAGTTACAGACCCCCTAACAATTGTAAGGGGGTCAAAGAAGGACAGAAAAGTACAAAAAAAACATTTATTGATTTTAAAAAAAATCACGGGGTACGCGTACGGTAAGCTTACGGTAAGCGTACGGTAAAAAAAAATAAAAAAAAATAAATGAAAAGCAGATTTAAGAGTTTAGAAATTAGGGAGCTCTAAAAAGAGCTGTTGTGTTTATGAAGTCATTTTTTTAGTGGTACCTACAAGTAAGTACCGATGCAGAGTCTAAGGTTCAAGAGGAAGACTCTGTTCCCTTCATCATTGAAGTGCACACCATCTCCTCTATAAATGTCTTGCATGTCATAACGCAAGTTGTTGTGGTAAATGGCACCCATACCATAGTCACGGAGGAAAGCAGAAACAGATTTGTTGACGTGCTTTCTTGCTTTGTCAATCTGTGGACAGAAATGATTGGACCAGTTCCATTTTTGCCTTTGGCATATGTTGGAAAACACAAAGGCAGTTTTAGGGAAAAGTGAAAACAGTTGTGCAAAGGTGTCCTTCATAAGCATTTCCAGACCTACCCCAGTCAAAGTGCCTAGGTCATTGCCACCACAGTGCACTATTATGAGGTCAGGGTGTTGGATTTGAATGAAGGATTTCACCAATGGCATCAATTGGTGCCACTTTAACCCTCTCTGACCAATCCATTTAATGTCTACATTTGGCAAAGCAAGGTCTCTCACCATATCTGTTTTCTCTGCAAACTTTTCACTCCAGAAGACATAGCTGTGCCCTACAATCCACACTGTGAACATCTTCAAAGGAGAACTGGATGCACTCAGGAGGTGTCTTTCAGTAGAATGGCAATATGAAAAGAAAGACAGTTTGGAAATGGAGGCATACATATTTTTTTAAAACAAAAAGAACTGATTGGCTGTTTCATACCATTCCAGAATAAAAACTAGGCTGTATGTGAAAATTAATAGAAGCATGTTTTGTATTGGTACAAAAAAATGTGTAACCAAAGAACAGTACTATGGATTTGCTGTTAGGTTTGAAAAGTCAAGCACTCTTGCTCTGTGGAATTGAAACATTGTGTGTCGAACTTCTGACCTAACTGAACACAGCAGTGTTCCATGAGCTGTTGCTATGGTAGCAGGCAGAAGTCAAGTTGGGGGAAGGGTACTAGGCAGAAGTCAAGTTGGGGGAAGGGTACTTTTGGAAAAGGGTTCGTTTTCAACCAATAGAAATGTGTGAATACATGTGAAAAAAAGGGGGAAGCACTGAGATTTGAAACTTACATGTATATGTGTGGAAAAATAGAGGGAAAGTTTGCCATTATCTGGTTCTGCTGAGAGGAGAGAGGTGAACACAACAGAGATCCTGGCTCTGATAATCTGCTGTTTGAGTGTCACATTTCTTTCACAACTAACTAATTTTAAAGGTGAGTTTACAGTTTGAGAGGGGATGTATGTGGTAACTTAAGAAATGAATAATAGAAATGGGAATTGTTTTTGTTGTAGTTACACATGGTGGTTTCATAATGTGTCAGTGTGTAAAAGTGATTTACACTTGCCCCGAAAAAAAAAAAGAGCAGTAAGTGTGCTTTCAAATTGGCAAAGAAATTTCGTTTTGGGACTAATGTGAAAACATGACTCTGTGTGCATAGAAGAATTATAGGCAGAGATTTATTGCGTCTTGCTCTGGTGATTTTACAGTTGGATTAGATGGAAAGGGGGAGCGAATTATTGGGGGAAGAAGCAGAGGCTTAGCACACACCCATGTCCTTGCCGTGTATAGTCATGCACAGTATTTACAAGCCAGTGGGGTTTTCAGGTTTAAGTCTGTAATGCAAATACATTCAGCATCACTAAGGCTGGTTGCCCTTGCTGGAGTGTAGGCAGTCACAGAGAATGCACATGGTGGTGGTCTGAAAAAAAAACAGCTTGGACACGTGCAATTAAATAAATCAAAAATAGTGGTTTCATAATGTGTCAGTCTGTAAAAGTGATTTCAAATTGTAAAAAGAGATTTTCACTTGGCCCGAAAAAAAAAGAGCAGTAAGTGTGCATTCAAATTGGCAAAGAAATTTCGTTTTGGCACTAATGTGAAAACATGACTCTGTGTGCATAGAAGAATTATAGGCAGAGATTTATTGCGTCTTGCTCTGGTGATTTCACAGTTGCATTAGATGGAAAGGGGGAGCGAATTATTGGGGGAAGAAGCAGAGGCTTAGCACACACCCATGTCCTTGCCGTGTATAGTCATGCACAGTATTTACAAGCCAGTGGGGTTTTCAGGTTTAAGTCTGTAATGCAAATACATTCAGCATCACTAAGGCTGGTTGCCCTTGGTGGAGTGTAGGCAGTCACAGAGAATGCACATGGTGGTGGTCTGAAAAAAAAACAGCTTGGACACGTGCAATTAAATAAATCAAAAATAGTGGTTTCATAATGTGTCAGTCTGTAAAAGTGATTTCAAATTGTAAAAAGAGATTTTCACTTGGCCCGAAAAAAAAAAGAGCAGTAAGTGTGCTTTCAAATTGGCAAAGAAATTTCGTTTTAGGACTAATGTGAAAACATGACTCTGTGTGCATAGAGGAATTATAGGCAGAGATTTATTGCGTCTTGCTCTGGTGATTTCACAGTTGCATTAGATGGAAAGGGGGAGCGAATTATTGGGGGAAGAAGCAGAGGCTTAGCACACACCCATGTGCTTGCCGTGTATAGTCATGCACAGTATTTAGAAGCCAGTGGGGTTTTCAGGTTTAAGTCTGTAATGCAAATACATTGAGCTTCACTAAGGCTGGTTGCCCTTGGTGGAGTGTAGCACTGTGGACATGGGCTTTTTTTTTTTATGTTATAGCTAAGAATTAGCATTTAAAAAACCGTACAAATTCACTGAAAAAACCATAGGTTTCACACACGTTATAGTTAGGAATTAGCATTTAAAAAACCTTAGAAATTCAGTGAAAAAACCATAGGTTTCACACATGTTATAGTTAGCTGGACATTTTACTCGTAAAAAACCAATGAAATTGCCCCGTTATAGTTAGTTCAGCTAACTATAACTCACGCGCCCGCAATGCACTGCTGATGACGTCACATATTACATCACTCATGACATGGTCAGTGACATCACTCATGACATCACTGATGACATCTCAAATGACATCACTGATGACATCACTGATGACATCATCCTTGTGAAAGAGTGGCAGACCTCCTCTCACCTTAATATAAGCTTTGATACACACATTCAAAAATAGAGACTAAAATTTTCAAAACAATGGACATACCAATACCAGTTACAACAACCTCTTCAGTAATTCTAAGATCCACATACACATCCACTCATTCACCAACAGTCCTATACAGTCACTCATACATGTACTCACTCATCATATGTACTCATACACCTATACATCCTGTTACATAATGCCACTCATCCATAGAGTTACTCACACACATAGTCACTCATGCTAATAAAGAATCAAACATACATTCACCTGCATATACAGTTATACACACACCACCACACTTACTTCTACGGAAACTTACACATACTTAGTCTTTTAAACAATCACTTATAGAAACACATACTTATTCATACAGGAACGCTTTCAATCTGTCCCTCTCACATATACTCACATATATACACCAATAGTCACATATACTAGTTTAAAACATATGTAGTTACTCCTGAAGACACTATTGGGACAGTCATTCACTCACTAACACACCCATACACACACTCATCCACCCATACAGTCCTGCACACATGCTGTCTTCAACACATACAAACAGTGAGTCACTCATTCATGCACCTATGCACTACGTAATACCCCCCACCGAACCATACAGACACTCAGACTGATACTCAAAAAAACAACTACTAACCTATATAGACACCCATGTAGCTACTCACCAACCCATGCAGCCACTTATACACAAAGTGAGAGATACACTTAATCAGTCAGTTACACAATCAATTTTTTAAAAACAAATCATCCATTTAGACACTTATATACCCATTTATTCTTCCATCGACCTTGAGATATACATATATAAAACATATTTAATTTTCAGAAAAACACACATTCACTGGATGATGTCATCAGTGAGGTCATCAGTGATGTCATTTGAGATGTCATCAGTGATGTCATGAGTGATGTCACTGACCATGTCATGAGTGATGTAATATGTGACGTCATCAGCAGTGCATTGCGGGCGCGTGAGTTATAGTTAGCTGAACTAACTATAACGGGGCAATTTCATTGGTTTTTTACGAGTAAAATGTCCAGCTAACTATAACATGTGTGAAACCTATGGTTTTTTCACTGAATATATATATATATATATATATATATATATATATATATATATATATATATATATATATATATATTACCTACTGGCGGTCGCCAGTAGGTAGTTATAGTTAGGACCACGTTTCCATAGGAAAACCTCAACATTCTATTTTGAATAACTTTGGCGCCGGTCGACGAATCCTCGCGAATTTCTCAAAATAGGTGGGGCGCTACGCTCCGCTCCTACCCTGAAAGTCTCGGGGGGATCCGTCAAGCGGGGGCTGAGATAAAAGGGGGGTCCCAAAACGCGTTTTTCCCATGCATTTTTCCATAGGACCTTTAGAACGAGCTACAGCCCGAACGGCTGAACAGAATTACTCAAAATTTGGCAGAGAGGTAGTCCCTAGGTCAAGGAAGTGCCTTTTGTAGGTTTGGTGTAAATCTGTTCAGTAGATTCTGAGAAAATAGCCTTTAAATCAATATATATATCTGAGCCCGCTTACGGTACGCTTACCGTACGCTTACGGTAAGCGTACGGTGGCGTGCGCGAGCGCGATTCTGATTGGCTCTTAGATCTTAGTAAACATTCGAATCGGCCGAAACCAGGAAGCGGCGGCCGCCATTTTGACTCTCGCACTGAGTGTTGTTTATCAAACATGATGGCCAAAAACATGTTACGGGGCTGTTTTGACAACTCCCTCCCACATAGTCATGTTGAGGGAGTCCACAAACATCCCCCAAGAGCAAAAACGGTTTTATTTTTTTTTCGGCAATTTCGCGGGGTACGCTTACCGTACGCTTACCGTAAGCGTACGGTAAAAAAATAAAAATAAAAAAAATACTATCCACACTTACCCCACCCCCTGTGCTTTTGGTGGCCGAAGGCCACCAAATGTACAGGGCTTATTAATAGGTAAAAAAAACTAAATTTTGGCAACATGAAATTATAAAATTGAAAAAAAAAAAACACTATCCACATTGACCCCACCCCCTGTGCTTTTGGTGGCCGAAGGCCACCAAATGTACAGGGCTTATTAAAGTTGAAAAAAACCGTGCACGGAACGAACTGCGTTAAGTGGGCGCGCACGCCTCGAATGGCGTAAAGTAACTTAGCATTTAAAAAACCGTACATATTCACTGAAAAAACCATAGGTTTCACACACGTTATAGTTAGGAATTAGCATTTAAAAAACCTTGCAAATTCACTGAAAAAACCATAGGTTTCACACATGTTATAGTTAGCGGAAATTTTACTGATAAAAAACCAGTGAAATTCCCCCGTTATAGTTAGTGCAGGCAACTATAACTCACGCGACCGCAATCTTCTGCTGATGACATATGTGTCTTTATGAAAAAAAAATATTTGTAATATATGTATAGCTAAAAATGTATGGAAGAAGACATGGGCATATAAGTGTCTAAATACAGTATTAGCATCAGCAGAGGATTGCGGTCGCGTGAGTTATAGTTGCCTGCACTAACTATAACGGGGGAATTTCACTGGTTTTTTATCAGTAAAATTTCCGCTAACTATAACATGTGTGAAACCTATGGTTTTTTCAGTGAATATATATATATATGTATTATCTACTGGCGGTCGCCAGTAGATAGTTATAGTTAGGACCGTGTTTCCATAGGAAATCCGCAACATTCTATTTGGAATAACTTTGGCGCCGGTTGACGAATCCTCGCGAAATTTTCAAAATTGGTGGGGCGCTCCGCTCTGCTCATACCCTGAAAGTCTCGGGGGATTCGTCAAGCGGGGGCTGAGAAAAAAGGGGGGTCCCAAAACGCGTTTTCCCCATGCAATTTTCCATAGAGACCTTTAATCCAAGGTACAGCCCGAACGGCTGAGCAGAATTACTTGAAATTTGGCAGAGAGGTAGTCCTCAGGTCAGGGAAGTGCCTTTTGCAGGTCTGGTGTCAATCTGTTCAGTAGTTCCTGAGAAAATCAAAAGTAAATTCATATACATATGTGGGCGGAGCCTAACCACACATCTCATCCTGAGATCTGATTGACTGTCAGCACTTCATCCAAGAAGTGTTAGCAGCCATCTTGGGACCAATTTACCTGATAGCACCTCATTTAAAAGCATTGCAGTTAATAGAAGGTTTTAAGACTTTAGTTACATTATAAATCATTTGTTGATGGTACCATACTCATTTTAGGAATTGTGGTATGTTCTAAGGTGATTTCACCATGTGAAAAAGCCTTCTGCTGGGATATCATGATTGAGAGAAAAATATTTTCTCATGCTTTTCCCACAGAGGTTTGGAAGGTGATCTATAAGCTAAACTGAGAGCTTATTTTCTGTAAATTCACATTATCTTTCTCATTCATGTGAGAATGAAGTCTGACATTCTCAGTAAAACATGTACACCCAACAAGGGCAGAGACTGTCAGTTGATTCCTTTGTGTTCTACTGCAGCTTCCCAGAGTGTTCCAAAGAACAACTAGAGCGCTAACAGTCCTACTTATGATAAACATATGGCACACCTGAAGCCATCTTGCTTGGATTAAAGTGGTAACTCTTAAAACATTTAATTTAAAAAGGAAAAAAATGAGGGGGTTCATTTTTCCATAAAAAGTATGATTAGTGCTGCAGAAAGAAAAATTAGGGCACATTTTGAGTGACTTCTCAAATCCTCTTCTATTTCATTAAAAAATTCTGACATGCAGACTGACACATGCACTTTCAATACCAGCAGCAGTTTTCCCTGGTGAGCACTAGCTTTACTACAGTGATCTAATGAGCAAAAAGAGTGCTAACATTCTGAATTTATGGCAAATGTGTGACACATCTGAATGCCTTCTTGATGGAATCAAAGTAAAAAACTGAAAGTATTTCCTACTGAGGAGACTGCAGTAAATTAGGAAACTTCATAACAAATAAGTCTCCCAAGATGGCCACCAGAGACAAAAGAGCCCAAATGTAGCCCAAATATCACCCAGATGTAGCCCAGGTATAGCCCAATGACAGAATGTCCCAGAGTGTTCTTAAAAACAACTAGAGTGCTTACTGTCTTCATTATGACAAAAGTATGGCACACCTGAAGCCATCTTGATTGGAATAAACTGGTAACACTTAAAACATTTAATTTAAAAAGGAACACAATGAGGGGGTTCATTTTGCCATAGAAATTATGATTAATGCTGAAGAAAGAAAATGAGGGCACATTTTGAGTGACTTCTCAAATCCTCTTCTATTTCATTAAAAAATTCTGACATGCAGACTGAAACATGCACTTTTAATACCAGGAGCAGACTTCCATGGTGAACAGTAGTTTTACTACAGTGATCTAATGAGCAACTAGAGTGCTAACATTCAGAATTTATGGCAAATGTGTGACATATCTGAATACTTTCATGATGGAATCAAAGTAAAAAAACTGAAAGCATTTCCTACTGAGGAGACTGCAGTACATGAGGAAATTAGGAAACTTCATAACAAATAAATCTCCCAAGATGGCCACCGGAGACAAAAGAGCCCAAATGTAGCCCAAAATCACCCAGATGTAGCCCAAATATAGCCCAATGACAGAAGTGTGCAAAACACTTATTATTTTGTGTTTTTGCAGTGTTATATAGTGCAGACTCGTCAGGTATTGGAGTGCTTTACATGAGCATTGGTTACATCACACAAGAACAAATTCATTTTGGTTGTAGACATGGGGAGACTAAGTGATTTGACCAGAATCACAGAATGTCGAGCTGAAGCAGAAACTCCAACCTGGTCCCCAGTTGCAAAGTCTGCAGTTCTGGAAGTAACACCACATCCTCTCCCCTAAGTGCAACATTTAATCAAGTGGTCAACTGGATAAAAAAACATAAAGATAACAAATAATTTAAAAGTGCTTTGTCGCTATTTGAAAACTCAGAAAATATGTCCTTATTTTAGTCTTTTAGAGCACTAACCATAATTTTGATGCCAATAAGACCCTCTCATATATGTAATTTCTAAAGGAAATGCTCTAGGTATTACAGTTTTGATTACATCAAGATGACGTCAGGCGTTCCACACTTTTGTAATAAATATAGAATGTTAGCAATCTAGTTGTTAATTAGGATACTGTTGAGAGGCAGAGGCCAGGGGCACGGAATCTGAAAATTGAAGGCAGGTAGGAGGGTGCAAAGGCAACAATTTAACCACACTGAGCAGGCAGGAAGGGCCGTGGCAGCACAACAGACTATGGAGGGCAGTGGAAAGGGGGGCAGGGGCAACAAACCAACAATACAGGACTTGCAAGAGAGGCTGTGGCAATGTAATAGACCATTGTGGGCAGAAGGAAGAGGCAATGGTAGTACAACCATACATGCCAACAGACCCGATTCAGCCAGGAAACGTCCAATGTTTTTAAGCTCAAATGGGCTTTATTTGATCTGTCTCCTGTCTACAATCTCCTCTTTTTCAATGTAACTCAAAGGGGAAAATCAATACCCCAGTTTTTTTTCAAAATCTCCCTCTTACCAAGTTCAAAATGTTCGCAAGTATGGTACATTGGATCATGGAAGGAAATGGGGTAGGGACATGGACTTGGATAACAGAGGACAGGAGGGACATGGAGAGGTGCACCAAACTGACCCTGCAGGGCAGGCATCAGGGTTTGCAGCAGCACAATACACCACACAGGGCATGCGGGACGGGAGTGCAGCACAACAATCCATAGAAAGCAAGAGGGAGGGGACAGGACCATGCACATGGACAACAGAGAACAGAGGGGCAAGAGGCAAAGGTAGCTAGCTGACCATAATGGACAGACAGGAGAGAAAGCTGCAGCATAACAGACCATAAAGGGCAGGAGGGACGGATTAGGGGCATTACAATGGAACAGACAAGCCAGGAAGGAGGGAATAGGGGTCTGCACATGGAAACAGAGGGCTGGGGGCAAGGGGGCAGGGCAGGAGCAGCAAGATGACCATGGAGGACAGGCAGGATGGGCACTAGAAACAAGACACACCATGGAGAGCAACAGTTAGACTATGATGGCATACACACAGACCATGGAGGTAGGTGGGAGGGGGTTGGGGGCAGCTAGCTGATCACACAGGGATGGTGGGAGGGGACATGGCAGCACAGAAGACCATGCATGGCAAGCGGGAGGGTTAGTGGCAGCACAATGGCTATGATGGGCAAGAAGGAGGGTGCAGGGGCATGCACAAAGGACCATGGAGGATAGAAGGGAGGGTCAGGACCTGTGCACAGACAAAGTTCAGGGGAAGGGGCCTCACAACAGACCGCACGGGGCAGGCAGGAGGAGCAGTTGCAGCACAACAGACCAGGGAGGGCATAAGGGTGTGGCAGTACAATGGACCATGTAGGACAGGAGGAAGAGGATAGGGGAATGGCATGTGGACAGGCAGGGTGGAGGTGGCAGGGACAGGTTACAGTCATCTGACAATGCTAGGCAGGTGGGAGGGGAGTGGCAGCTCAACAGAACACTCAGAGTAGATAGGAGTGGCAGGTCCATGGAACATGGTGGGCAAAAAGGATGGAGCAGGGGCATGCACAAAGACATCGGAGGGCGGGGGAAGGAGAATAGGGGCAGCAAGCTAAGCACAGAGTTTAAGCAGGAGGTCAATGATGGGGCATAGAATTGGGCAATGGAGGGCAGGAGGAGTGGACTGGTACATCATACTAAATTGAGGGCAGTGGCAGCACATCAGACCATGCATGGCAGGAGGGAGGAGGCTAGTCCATGGATTCACACAACAGAGGATAGGGAGGAGGGGGATGGGGCAGCAAGCTAACTGTTCAGACAAGGCGGGTATTAGGAACTTTATTGTTTTTAAAACGTGTGTCTGTGCGAAGTACTTAAAATATGAACAAGTATGCAGCATAATCGCACTTTTATTCAGGAAGAAGAGGACGTTTGTGACTGTGACTCCGGGCTCACTTGGCAGAAACACCCCCTGACCCTCCACCCCCTATCGCAAAATGTAATGCCCGTGAAAAGGGTAGGTGGACGCAGTGTTATATAGAACATAGTCCTGAGAGCACGATTGAAAATGAAAACTAGATATAGTGTATGGTATAAACTATGCACCAAAAAGTGTGATATAAGATGAACCGGGCGTGAAATATAATATGCAATACATTGTGCGCAATTACAGATTCATTGGAGAGCGCGAGATAGCACAGGCACTAGCGTGTGCTATGCGATATGCGCCTTGGAGTGTAATATGCACAGGGCAGTGTTGTGTAACCTAACTAGTCTCTAAAGTTGTAATATAAAATATGTGCTGGGGAGTGTAACGTTGCATATGCACTGTGACAAAGATATGGATCCCAGATTGTAATATGTATGGCATAGCACTGTGCGTTATAACATAGGCATCGTGGAAGGCACGTTAGATGGGGCAATATAACCCGTGCGAAGACAAGTGTGGCATGACATATTCACGGGGTGGTGTTACAGTGCACATGGGCTAGAGAGTGTCATAGCATATGCACTAGCTAGTGGAATACAACACAGAGGTGTGTGGCACTCAGCAGGCAATGGTGGGTGTAACACAGCATTGGGCTCTGCCAGGAGCGCGCTGTGACTCTCAAGTGATGTTCGTCCCCTTTCCAGAGAGTAAAATAAAAAGTATTACACATCCGGCAGTGGATGTGTGTTTTATTAACCGTTTTATTAACCGTGAGGGGGGTTTCTTGCATAGTTTTGGTCGAATTTTTGTCGAATCCCCTTTGAATGGCTTGGTGTGCATGTGTATTAAATGTGCCCGTCAATAGCTACCCATGTTTGTATAAATAAACGACAAGGGTGTCTACCGAGATTAGGCACGGTAGGGCATCAGACATGTCAGAGCTTCACTAGTGGTGTAAATACATTCCACGTGGATTCATTGTATGCATAGTCGCCATTTAATGAATATCACGCAAATCGTCATGGTGATAGGTACGTACGGTTTGTCCAGCATGTCCTAGGTGTGTCTATAAATATATATTTTTTAAAAATAATAAATAACAGTGGCCGGCCCTGGGGATTGGGGTCAAAAAAATATAATTAGGAGACAGACCCTGGGGGATGGGGTCATCAGGGCCAATAAATTAGAATAAGAAGGGGAACCACACAGCCCCCCTTCTTAAAAAATTAAAATAAATAAAAGACTGGCATCGTGCTGGAGGCCACGCCCCCTCCTTGCAGCACTCTGCAAACGTGCCCCCTGGCGAATTGTAAGTTGGGGAATTAATTCCTCTTCAATACTGAGGGTCCCTGAGGGCCAACTAGCCCAACAGGCATCTCCAGTAT
The DNA here is from genome assembly GCF_964204655.1 of Triturus cristatus. NCBI lineage: Eukaryota > Metazoa > Chordata > Amphibia > Caudata > Salamandridae > Triturus > Triturus cristatus. The sequence continues at coordinate 301,197,122 of NC_140579.1, read as the reverse complement.
GCGCCAGGGAGCTGCGCTGCAGACAAGTGTTCTGAGGCCAAGCCCCTTTTTACACCTCTCTGCAACGCAGCTCAGTGGTGCTTACTGGAGGTACCTAGTGGTCTGGTTTGACCCTAGGGACCCTTAGGATTCAAGGGGACTTAATCTCTCAACTTAGAACAGGCACAAGGCACATTTACACAGTGGTGAAGGGAGGGGACGGGGCCTGAGGTGACGTGTGCAAACACGCACTATGGCACGTTTTAAATTGGGGATATAATTTCCCTTCAATACTGAGGGCCCCTGGGGGCTAACTAGCCCACCAAGTGCTTGCAGTAAGCGCCACTGAGCTGCATTGCAGAGAGGTGGTCCAGGCCGTGCCACTTTTTACACCTCTCTGCAACGCAGCTCTGTGGCACTTACTGGAGGTAACTAGTGCGCTAGTTGGACCCTAGGGACCCTCAGGATTCAAATGAACTTAATCTCCCAACTAAAAACGGACACAGGGCGTGTTTACACAGTGGTGAAGGGAGGGGACGGGGCCTGAGTTAACGTGTGCAAAAACTACGGGCTTACAGAGGAGGTCCTGCTAATCACAGGGGGACCCCAACGCATAATGTTCCCTAGTGTATGTAGGTGTTTTCACTGTATTCTAAGTGTTTTTTTAACATAGCACTGGCTCTAGGACTGGTTAGTCAGACTCAGTTACCACCAGTATCCGTCTGAAAAAGTTGAGGGTACAGGATGATTTTGCAACAAGGCTTCTTTCTGCTCTTCTTTTTGTTCTTTCTGCATGTTATCCTTCTTCCTGCACTTTTCTTCGTCTTTGAGGACTTCTGTTGCTTCTTTCTGCACTTCTTTTTTTTCTTTCTGTGCATTTTTTCTTCTTTCTTCACATGTCCTATCTCTGTAGGCATAGTTAGAAATTAGCATTTAAAAAACCTTTGAAATTCACAGAAAAAACCATAGGTTTCAGGCACGTTATAGTTAGGAATTAGCATTTTAAAAACCTCAGAAATTCACTGAAAAAAACATAGGTTTCAGGGGTGTTATAGTTAGCTGGACAATGCACTGCTGATGACGTCACATATTACATCACTCATGACATGGTCAGTGACATCACTCAGGACATCACTGATGACATCACTGATGACCTCACTAGGAACCCCTGCCACCCCCACAGACCACGCACGCAACCTCGGCATCATACTGGACTCCTCGCTCACAATGAACTGCCAAATCAGCTCAGTATCCTCATCCTGCTTCCACACGCTCCCCTTGCTTTGAAGGACATTCAGATGTAACCCCACAGAATCCAGAATGATGGTTACCCACACACTCCTAACCATCAGACTTGACTACGGCAATGCACTCTACGGTGGCATGTATGGGTTTTTGGGTGGCAAGGAAGTTTTTCGGTCTCGTGCCTGGCGTTGCAGTGCACAGCACTGCTCGCACAGCGAGAGACCTCATGTAGGAGCTTCAGAAAGCTGACCACATGCTTTTGTTTTCGTCAGCTGCTATTGGCATTTGCGTACATTTTTTAAAAAGAGGCAGCACGCGATTGGTGAAAGGCGTGTGCATGTCTCAGCTTCTTCAGAAATGTAAACGCCCATGTCCCAGTGGTGTCTGTTACGTGCAGCAGCGGCATCTGAGACCTAATAATAAGCATATGTTTCTAATTGGCGCGCATTCGCTTGCTGCCACGCTCCCTCGCCCCCGCTCCTCTGTGGTGCACGCTCACTACTGGTTTCAATTTGCTCCTCTCACAAGCCTCCTGCACAGTGGTGAACATGTTGCTGTGATTTAAAGTTCCAACTAACGCCGTTCGCCTTGTTTAGGTGCTTGTTGGCAAAGCATTGGACTTCCAAATGGATGTATGACGTTACAACGCATGCTGTTACAACGAAAGTTTTACAACGCGAGTGCATTGACAACGCAGGACATTACAACGCAAGTCTTTACATCGACTTGCACTAGATGGCGTGCTAACATTAAAAAAGTGTAATTTACTATTCCAACTCCAGTCCACGTAACAGTAGGGAAGGTGTTGGGATAGTAAACTACACTATTTTTAATGTTAGCACGCCATCTAGTGCAAGTCGATGTAAAGACTTGCGTTGTAATGTCCTGCGTTGTCAATGCACTCGCGTTGTAACAGTTTCGTTGTAATGGTAGTGCGTTGTAAAAGTTGCGTTGTAAAGGTTGTTCCCCCTTCCAAATTGTTAAGGACTGGTGTCACTGTATTAAAAGTACTACCAGCTTATGTTTCTTTCCTGGCAAGTACTGGTTCTTAAAGGTTCGCTCTGCGATTGGAAAGTGGCAGAAGTGCTGGGTGTTAGGTTTGCTATATGGTGAGATTGTTGTGGAGGTGCACTTTTGGAGGGGCGGCCAGGGCACTGCAAACACCGCTGGTAGCGCTGCAGGCTCAGGGTTGTGACGCTGCTCCGCTGTCAGCAGATGGGCACACTGCGAGTTGTACCAACAGAGTTCCGAGTTGTGTTTCCTCAGCAATGTCTAGTGCGCCCCGCCAAATCCACCCGGTGCCATAATTATGTCGCTACCCCCACCCCCGCCCAGACAAACTGAGGCCATAATCTTTTTAACCCTTGCCTCGTTTACCAGTAAAACCCCCAGTCTTCCCCCACTCCTCTGTGGTGCGCGTGCACTACTGGTTTCTGTTGCAAGCGCGCGAGCCAGTCACCAAAGTGTTGCAGCTTCGCCAGCAGACACTGTTTTGCCAAATATTATTTCCTGTCATACTTTTTTTTTGCCAGTCTAGAATCGCTAGATAACCTCACCACCGCCTGCCCATGATCCGGCACGGAAGAGATCACAGCTTTTATCACCTCACCTTACGCTGGTTAAACTCTTGTCCCCTCTAGCATACCGTATCCGCCTCCCTCCCACATCCCCACACGTAGCCACCCGGGCTCCACCTTAACCCTTTCGATGCTTGTGATGGAGCGGTTCCGTCATGCGCGTCAGTCGCGCTGTGAGCATGACGGAACCGCTCCGTCACGGCCCCGCCTGCGCATGAACCCTTCAGCACAGCGCGGTAATCTGCGCCGCGCTGAAGGGGTTAAAAGGGACCGCTCGCACAATAAATACATTAACAATATTATTATTTACATTTAACTCCGCAGTCGGGAACTCGTGTACCTAGCGGGTATAATTGTAGTGTATTAAACTGCACCCATTGTATAGCGCTTACTGTGTGAGGCGGTACAGCGCTTCTCCACAGAGATAGCAGGATACACCATGTGGGGTGTGTGCTTGGCTCTGCGCTTGTGTTGATAATGAGCCTAGGTGGGAAGTGTTTCCATGTAGTGAATTCGGCAGAGCCTGTTTCATGTATCATTTAAAAATCTGCATATTGAAATGAAAGTCTAGTTTTCTGCCCTGCAGCATTTTACAAATATGCGTTTCAACTAAGCTGTCATAGTGCTGAAATTCTACCTATATATTATTCAGAGGCAGCCCCTGGACCACCAACTCGGCCAGTGTTATAATCCTTAAAGCTTTCCTTTTGCCTTTAACCACGTATAATGCTCCTCTGCCTTTTTTTTGGCTAGGTTTGTGCAACACAAATACCATATACATACAAGCATATTTCTGTCTCTCCCAGAAGTAGCCATACAGTCTTTATTTACATCCTTCTACTGGTCTCGCATTACTGAAAATTAAAACTGTTGATGTTGCATTATTATTTGCAACGCCAAAAGCTCAAACTTTTACTAATGCGTGGCCTATTGTATTGCAAATGATTGTTTAGGGTGGGTATGGGTGTAAGAGTGGCAAGGGAATTTTTAGGGTTTAGGGTGAGAATGGTGTTTGAATGGTTGGGGATATTTTAGTGTTTAGGGTGGGTAATAAATATTTGGGTGGCAGTTGAATTTTTAGGGTTTAGGATAGGTTTAGGATCTTGAGGGGTAAGGAATTTTTTTAGGGTTTAGGGTGGGTGTGGGCTTTAGGGGCGGCAAGGTAATTTTGATCTTTTAAGATGGGAATGGGATTTTTGATGGCAAGGGATTTTATAGGATTTAGTGTGAGTATGGGGTTTGGGGTGGCAAGGTAATTTTTAAGGTTTTGGATGGGTATGGGTTTTTGATGGTAAGGTATCTTTTAGGGTGAATAGGGGTTTTGGGTGGCAAGTGAATTTTTAGAGTTTAGGGTCGGTATGGGTTTTGGGATGGTAGGGAATTTGATAGGTTTTAGGGTGGGTATGGGTTTTGGGTGGCAAGGGAGTCTTTAGGGTTTAAGGTGGGTATGGGTTTTGGCCGATAATGATTTTATTAGGGTTCAGCATTTGTATGGCAAGAGGATTTTATAGGGTTTTGGGTGGGTATGGGTTTTTAGTCGTAAGCGATTTTTTAGGGTTTAGGGTGGGTATGGGTTTTTGGGCGGCAAGGGAATTCTTAAGGATTTGGGTTGGTAAGGGATTTTAGGTGGCAAGGGAAATTTTTAGGGTTTATGGTGATTATAGGTTTTTGGGTGGTAAGGGATTTTTTAGAGTTTAGGGTATATATGTGTATTTGGGTGGTAAGGGATTTTTAAGGGTTTGGGGTGGGCATTAGGTTTTGGTGGCAAAGGAACTTTTAGGGTTTACGGTGGGTATGGGTTTGTGGGTGGTAATGAATCTTTCAAGGTTTAGTGTTTGTGTGGGTTTTTTGGGTGTCAATTTTTTAGGGTTGGTATGGGTTTCTCAGGGCAAGGGAATTTTTAGGGTTTAGGGTGGGTAGAAGTTTTTGGGTGGCAATTTAATTTATAGGTTTTAGGCTGGGTATAGGTATTTGAGTTGGAAGGGATTTTTTAGGGTTTAGGGTGCATTTGGGTTTTTGGGTGGCAAGGGAAATTCCAGGGCTTAGGGTGAGAATGGGTTTTTAGGTGGCAAGGGGATTTTTAGGGTTTAGGGCGGGTATAGGTTTTTGTATGGCAAGGGAATTTCTAGGGTTTAGGGTGGGTATGGGTTTTTGGTGGTAAGGTATTTTTTAGGGTTTTGTGTGAATATAGGTTTTTAGGTGATACACGCTTTTTAGGGTTTAGGTTGGGTGTGGGTTTTTGGATGGCACAGGAATTTTTAGGTTTAGGGTCGGTATGGGTTTTTGGGCAGCAAGGGAATTTTCAGGGTGTAGGGTGGGTATGGGTTTTATGGGTGGCAATGGAATTTTCATCATTTAAGAAGGGTGTGGGATTTTTGGGGGCAAGCGATTGTGTAGGATTTACGGTGGGTATGGGTTTTTGGGTGGTAAGGGAATTTTTAAGGTTTTGGTTGGGTGTGAGTTTTTGTGGGGCAAGGGAAATGTTATGGTTTAGGGTGGGTATGGGATTTTGGTGTGATTCATTTTTTTAGGGGTTAGTGTAGTTATGGGTTTTAGGGCTGTGAGGTTTGACTTTGGTTTATGGTGGGTCTTGGTTTTGGGTGGCAAGGGATCCTATAGGGTTTAGGCTGGGAATTGGTTTTTGGGTGGTAATGAATTTTTAGGGCTTAGTGCTTGTATGGGTTTTTGGGTGGGAAGGGAAATTTTAGGGTGGGTTTGGTTTAGAGTGGCAAGGGAATTTTTAAGGTTTAGGGTGAGTATGGGTTTTTGAATGGCTAGGGATAGTTTAGAGTTTAGGGTGGGTATTAGTTTTTGGGTGTCAGTTGGAGTTTTAGGGTTTAGGATGGGTGTAGGTCTTTGAGGGGTAAAGCATATTTTTTAGGGTTTAAGGTGGGTTCGGGTTTTATGGCCGACAAGGAAAATTTTATCTTTTAAGATGGGTATGGGAGTTTTGGTGGCGAGGGATTTTGTAGGATTTACGGTGGTTATGAGGTTCTGGGTGGCAGGGGAATTTGTAAGGTTTTGGATGGGTGTGGGTTTTTGTGGGTGAAGGGCAATTTTAAGGTTTAGGGTGGGTATGGGTTTTTGGGTAATAAGGATTTTTTTGTGTTTAGAGTGGTTATGGGTTTTTGGGTGGTAAGTTAAGTCTTAGGATGGATATGAGTTTTTGGGTGGCAAGTGAATTTTATAGGTTTTAGAGTGGGTATTGGTTTTGAGTGGCAAGGGAGTCTTTAGGGTTCAAGGAAGAATGGGTTTTTAGGAGATAATGATTTAAATAGGGTTTAGGATTTGTATGCAAGAGAATTCCATAGGGTTTCTGGTAGGTATGGGTTTTTGAGTTGTAAGGGATTTTTTTAGGGTTTAGGGTTGGTATGGGTTTTTGGGTGGCAAGGGAATTTTTAGGGTTTAGGGTGATTATAGGTTTTTGGGTGGTAAGGGATTTTTTAGGGTGTGCATGGGTATTTGGGTGGTAAGGGATTTTTTAGGGATTAGGATGGGTATCGGTTTTTTGGGTGGCAAGGTAATTTTTATCATTTAGGATGGGTGTGGGATTTTTGGTGGGAAGACATTTTGTATGGTTTACAGTGTGTATGAATTATTTGGTGGTAAGATAATTTGTAAGTTTTAGGGTGGGTGTGGGTTTTTGGGGGGCAAGGGAAATTTTATGGTTTAGGGCGGGTATGGGTTTTTGGTTGTAAGGTTTGTCTTAGGGTTTAGGGTGGGTATGCATTTTTGGGTGGCAAGGTAATTTCTGGGGTGTAGGCTGGGTATGGGTTTTTGGTGGTTGGGTATTTTTTAGGGTTTAGGGTGAGTATAGGTTATTAGGTGGTAATGGCTTTTAAGTGTTTAGGGTGGGTATGGGTTTTTGGGCGACACAGGACTTTTTAAGGTTTAGGATGGAGATGGGTTTTTGGATGGCAAGGGAATTTTGTAGGGTTTAGGCTGGGTATGGGTTTTTGGGTGGTAATGGATTTTTAGGTTTTAGGCTGGGTATGGGTTTTTAGGTGATATGGGCTTTTTTAGGTTTTAGGGTGTGTATGGGTTTTTGGGTGGCAAGGGACTTTCTAGGGTTTAGGGTGGGTGTGGGTTTTTGGGTGTTAAGGTATTTTTTAGGGTGAATATAGGGTTTTAGGTGAGAAGGGCTTTTTTAGGGTTTAGGGTGGGTATGGGTTTTTGGGTGGCAAGGGGATTTTTAGGGTTTATGGCGGGTATGGGTTTTTGGGTTGCAAAATAATTTTCCAGTTTTAGAGTGGGTGTGGGTTTTTGGGGGCAAGAGAAATTTTATGGTTTAGGTTGGGTATGGGTTTTTCAGTGATAAGGAATTTTTAGGGTTTAGGGTGGTTATGGGTTTTTGGGTGGCACAGCACTTTTTAGGGTTTAGGGTGGGTATGGGTTTATGACTGGCAAGGGAATTGTGTAGGGTTTAGGGTGGGTATGGGTTTTTGGGTGGTAAAGGATGTTTAGGTTTTAGGCTAGGTATGAGTTTTTAGGTGATATGGGCTTTTTTAGATTTTAGGGTGTGTATGGGTTTTTGGGTGGCAGGGGACATTTTAGGGTTTAGCGTGGGTATGGGTTTTTAGGTGGTAAGGTATTTTTTAGGGTGAGTATAGGGTTTTAGGTGATAAGGGCTTTTTTAGGGTTTAGGGTGGTATGGGTTTTTGGGCGGCAAGGGGATTTTTAGGGTTTAGGACAGGAATGGTTTTTTGGGGGCAAAATAATTGTTAAGGTTTAGAGTGGGTGTGGGTTTTTGGGGGGCAAGGGAAATTTTATGGTTTAGGTTGGGTATGGGTTTTTTAGTGATAAGGAATTTTTAGGGTTTAGGGTGGTTATGGTTTTTGGGTTGTTAGGTTTGTCTTAGGGTTTAGGGTGGGTATGGGTTTTTGGGTGGCAGGGGAATTTTTAGGGTTTAGGGTGTTTATGGGTTTTTGGTGGTAAGGTATTTTTTAGGGTATAGGGTAAGTATAGTTTTTTAGGTTTCCAAAATATGTATATTTGTACTAACATCAGAGGTTGCTGCAGAATTGCATTCTACACATGTATATAGTAAATTACTACATTTCCCAGAATGCATCATCAAATGCAGGACGGGCAATATGTATATAAAGAAACATAGTTGAAGGACTCACTAACAGTGAGCAAGACTCAAAGGAGTTAAAACACATAGGTGTTTGCTACATGCTAATTAAACAACAAGTGGGTTAATACATACAGAGACTGGAGTGCAGCATTTTTCTTCCTTTGGAGATGTGGGAGTGGATGTGATATATATATATATATATATATATATATATATATATATATATATATATATATATATATATATATATATATATATATATATATATATATATATATATATATATATATATATATATATATATATATATATATATATATATATATATATATGAGAAGAAAAGGTTGCCCTGCATGGGACCGCCCACTGGGGTTTTATTTTATCGTTGCAGAACTTCAACCTCCAGAAGACACTTTGGTACACGCCCATTGGGGCGGGATGTTGGTATAAGTACTCTGCAATGCTGTTGCTGCTCCGTTTATGATTTGCCTATGATTAAGAACGAGATGTTCGAAACGCGTCAGGCTCCCGAGGGAGGATTCCTGCTGTGAGTCCGTGTAACCTGCAAGTCCTCAATAAAGTGTGTGAACCTACCGTGTGTGCGGTCCCATGCAGGGCAACCTTTTCTTCTCATATATATATATATATATATATATATATATATATATATATACATTTATATATATCCATCCAGTCCGGCCACAACGAAAAAGACAGGCGCCAACTCCGTGAGAATTAAACAGGAAAGTGTACTTTATTAACAAAAAGAGGGCCACAACGCGTTTCGATAGCAAGTCACCTTTGTCACACTGCCGGCCTAAGCTCACATCAGTCATTAAATGCATAGGTTGCTTGGGGGGTTGCCGCAGCAACCACGCTCGCAATGAACATAAATGCCGTAACTATTTGTAATTTTACAATTTTCCATGGTTTTATGTACATTGTTTACATATTTCCTTTTCTTTCTAATGTTTTGACTAAGTGGCCAAGTTTGTACTTACAGTCATTTAGTATTTACTTGTCGTCTATGTCTATGATGAGTCCCCCCCATGTGACCACCCCATGTGATGTTGTACGTAGTCAGCACTAGCACTTTAAATTTGTTGCTCTGTGAGCACAACGCTGTCATGTGAACAAGGCTCTGGGAGAGCCGAAACGTTATGGCCGTCGCTCTGGGCAAATAAAGAAAGAATTGCACCTTAAACTGGTTCGTGTACCAACTTCTTAAAGCGTCAGCAAGAGTTTCGAGGCTGGTGGAGCTGGTTGATCTGATATATGCGATCGTTTCTGGTTTCACGCGATCCACACACGGAACCCTCTCTGTCAATTGGTCGGCGCCTTAAAGTGAAACTATCTCCAGGTGTGACCCGGATGGATTTGCTTCCGGAAGGAAGATTTGGCGCCTGACCCCCCGTAATACCGTCATCGGCAGGTCTGTGAACACGGACTGCATAGAAGTGAAACGAAGGAGGCCCTCTTTAGCTGTGATCGGATGACACGGCAGGAACAGGACCGGAGACTTCAACCAAGTTATTATTGAGGTATTGGGGGTACTGAGAGTTTTGGTGCGGCGGTGGGCGGTTGAGGTTGATTATTCACACAACCCATTTTGACCCCTCACTTGCCAAACAAGCGAGCCCTTAATCGAGCATGTCGGCTGACAGTGTACGGGAGCGGGAGGCTGCAGCACTGTCTATGTTTTCTGACAGCCTCCCTCTACCTGCAGTAATTCGTAACGGACACACCACGGACGTGGTCACTCAAGACACTACTCTTAAAGAAAAGTTTAGAATACTTGAGAAAAAACTGAAAAGCGAACAGAGTAAATGGTGGGAATCAAAATCCCTCCAACGATACATCGAGGTTAATCGGATACCCCGTGGGCTACGTATCCTGACGGCCCCCAGCTACGAGAATCCAAACCCTGAATTAATGCGCGAATGGGCAGAAACGAACCTTGAGTCATCGCGCAAATTGGTGTTGATTCTAATAAAATATGCTGATATCGACAGGGCCCGGTTACTCAAAGAGATTGAAGAAATCAATGAGGATCTCGACAAGATTAATAATACTGAGGAAAAAACTAAATTGAATAATGATATGATTACCAGGCTGAAAAAAGAGGAGGCGAAAATCATGGAAAGAAAGACATTTAAATTCCAACGTGATCGCAATGACTACCAGCTGGGTCAGATCTTTACATTTGCGAGGAAATATGACTCTCTACGTATACCTAAGGCGAAGGCAATTCCTCCCAACAGGGGCACAAGTAAAGTTACCTACACGAATGACATCTCTCAATCGGACCTTAGTTCCATGGGCGGCAGCGACTCTGAATCAGAACTGCGTGGTAATCTGGCAGCAGGCTCGATCCCCAAGTCGACTCCCGCAGAGAAAATGAATTTTTTATGCGAGGAGAGGAGGCAGACATTATGCCCGAGACCAGCAATTTCAGACTACGACACAAACGAGCAAATTACAAATCAAGGCAGAGGGCGAGGAAGAGGAACAACAAATCCAAACAGGAGAAGAGGAAGAAGTTACTGGGCGAAGAATCAGTAATCCTTGGAGATACCAATACTATCATCAACTTGACGCCTTTAGAGCTATCTAATGATGACAAAAAGATCCTCTCCTTGGGCTTATCATATGCACCTGAGAATGATTTTGACTATGCAGCCACTCGCCTTGACTTATACAAAGCAGTACGCAAGCTGAAGCTGAAAAAATCTTTTGCGCTTCAAAGCAATCGACACAACATCCATGACAACACACAGGATTTACCTCTTCAGGATGCTATCCAGAATCTTTGGGACACTGAGGGAGCGGGCGGGAGTAATGAGGCTAACCATCAGACTGGTAATTATCCACAGGGGCCCATTACCCCATTCAGACCCAAGTCGACATTCAATCCTATTATGCCACGAGATGCTCTGGATGTATTCAACGAAAATGTAATTGCAGGGATGAAAACGCTGCATATGGAAACTCGTAACAAACGACGCCGGTACAATCGACAAACACAGGCATACCATCAACTAATTTCTAAACTTAAAGGCGACAAGACGATTGTGGTCCATCAAAGTGACAAGGGAGGCAATATTGTCTTATTAACAAAGGAACATTATATCAAGAAGCCTTTAATCAACTTAACGACAGAGACTGTTACACCCGCACAACTGCGGCAGAAATTCAGAAATCTAGCAATGACTTTAAGAATAAGTTGGCCTGTTGGAAGAGACATAAGCTTTTATCTGAAAAGGAGTACGATTTCTTGAGAAATGACAATCCAGTTATTCCCACCTTGTATTTTATTCCCAAAGTGCACAAGGATTCAAGCAAACCTCCGGGCAGACCTATCATCTCAGCCCGGGATGGCATGTATGAAAAAACATCACAATATATTGATTTTTTCTTACAGGACTTTGTGAAATCTTTGGATTCTTTTGTGCAAGATACAGGTGATTTTTACACAAGATTAACAAGATTGAATGGAAAGATGATTATTTAATGCTGGCACTTGATGTGACGTCACTTTACACGAGCATCAGTCACAGTGATGGCATACATGCCATCAAATACTTTCTATCACGCAAACCAGCTCCCTTTGAAACTCACAATGAAATGTTGATTGAGATGCTTGAATTTTGCCTGCTTAACAACAACTTCATGTTTAATAGCTTACTCTATCGCCAACTGAGGGGTGTAGCTATGGGGGCAAGTTTTTCCCCCAGCTATGCCTGCCTCCACATGGGATACTGGGAGGAAATGATTCTACACAGGGATCATGCTGAATACCTTAATGAGAAAGTGGTGATCTGGCTGCGTTTTATAGATGACCTTTTTGTAATATGGAATGGCTCTTTGGAGGAGGCACATGATTTTATTAAGATTTTAAATGTCAACAAACTGAATCTCCATTTTACGGCAACTTGCAGCCAAGTCAGTGTCACATTTCTTGACACTGAAGTTTACATACAGGCAGGCAAACCAGATTGTTCCGTAAACTAACTGCAGGCAACTCGACCCTACATGCATCCAGTTCTCATCCGCCCCACCTCATTAGAAGTATTCCTTATGGGGAGATGCTGCGTTTAAAACGAATATGCAGCAATAAAAAGGAGCTAGAAGCAGCACAGTTGCTAAGTAAGCAGAGATTCAGGGAAAGAGGATATTCAATAAGTGTAATTGACAGTGCCATTGCAATATCCAATATGCTTGACCGTGATGATCTGCTTAAAATTACTAGCAGTGCCACTGGTACTACCTCAGCTCTGATTAATCAGGAGAGAAAGGACATTGGTTCTACTGATGCCTTTAGATTCATCATGGGATATAGTAAGCAGCAAAATGAAATACGTAAAATCATCAACAAAAATTGGCCCACTGTACGGAGTGATCCAATCATTGGCCCATTGCTCCCACAACGGGCCCTGATCACTTATAGTAGAGCACCCACCGTGAGAGAAGCATTGGTTAACACTAACCCTGAGACTATTAACAAAACATCCTGGTTGCAACTCAATAGTGGATTTTACAAGTGTAAAACCTGTAAAGCTTGTATCCATGGCGTTAATACAAAAGCATACACAGATCCATTTAGCATCAAACAATACAAGATTAACAAGGTGCTAACGTGCAAAACGGAGTATGCAATCTATGTGCTAACCTGCCCATGTAACCTTAGTTATATAGGTAGTACTAAACTAGCAGTTCATAAGCGTGTCTTACAACATTTACGAGCTATCTCCAACCAAGACAATACCTACCCCGTAGCTAGGCACTTCAAGGAAATTCACAATAGTGACATTAAGGGGCTCAGCTACTTTGTTATTGATTCCATTGAACCTAGCAGAAGGGGTGGGGACCGTGAGACCAGACTACGCAGACTCGAAACACGCTATATACTGCAACTCAACACTAAGACACCATCAAGTTTAAACATAACTGAGGATTTACATACATATTTGGGCTAATTTGACCTATGTAACGGAGTATTTATACATTCATTTCAGTCGCCAGGTCTACCATGCACGAGCAGTGCTCTCTATTTGATGATGATGATTTATGTTTTATTCATTCTTGTGGATTTTACCCTGTGTATTACATGTGTATTTTTATGGAATTTGATACAGATGTCCATTGGGCATATTTTTAGCTTGTTTTAGTCATTTGTCTTAAACTATTTAATTGTTTTACCTTACAATTATTTATCTAGTATTTTACTATTTATTCTGACAATTTGCACTGTATTAGTAAAGTTTTGCGTTTTTGCACATCTGTATTTTTCATATATTCCCATGAATATTCTGTTTGAGCTAGTGTCCAAGCCCAGATTGGTGATAAACCCTCTACCGCTATACCCCCTCATTACAACACTAACTCTTTCATTTATCCTATGATGCTCCTACCTCAGTGTAACCGCCATTTTTTTCGCTAAACATTATATATCACATACACGGTACATTGATGGCTGTAACCGATTCTTTACCTGATATACTAGACATATTTTGGCCTTTTGAATTAAAAATCTTTTTAGTATTCTTTCTTTTCAGGCACTTACACACTGCACTTTAGAATTGCACAGTTTTTTAACGTACTTCTATCATGGGGGAGTAATATACATACATTTTTTTAACATTAGAATGCATACTAATTATGATGATTTTACTTAATAATTTTAATGGAATATGAGCGGAAGGCTGGTTTAGTCTCTTTATTGGTGATGTCTTGATAACTACTGTCTATAATTTTGCCTCAAAAAGCTCAGGCATTTATGCCGTAACTATTTGTAATTTTACAATTTTCCATGGTTTTATGTACATTGTTTACATATTTCCTTTTCTTTCTAATGTTTTGACTAAGTGGCCAAGTTTGTACTTACAGTCATTTAGTATTTACTTGTCGTCTATGTCTATGATGAGTCCCCCCATGTGACCACCCCATGTGATGTTGTACGTAGTCAGCACTAGCACTTTAAATTTGTGGCTCTGTGAGCACAACGCTGTCATGTGAACAAGGCTCTGGGAGAGCCGAAACGTTATGGCCGTCGCTCTGGGCAAATAAAGAAAGAATTGCACCTTAAACTGGTTCGTGTACCAACTTCTTAAAGCGTCAGCAAGAGTTTCGAGGCTGGTGGAGCTGGTTGATCTGATATATATATATATATATATATATATATATATATATATATATACATTTATATATATCCATCCAGTCCGGCCACAACGAAAAAGACTGGCGCCAACTCCGTGAGAATTAAACAGGAAAGTGTACTTTATTAACAAAAAGAGGGCCACAACGCGTTTCGATAGCAAGTCACCTTTGTCACACTGCCGGGCTAAGCTCACATCAGTCATTAAATGCATAGGTTGCTTGGGGGGTTGCCGCAGCAACCACGCTCGCAATGAACATAGATGTTGTAATCCAGTGCAATGTTCAAATTAAACATAACAAGTGCAAAATAATTTGAAAAAGATTTTTTGTCATAAAATGCCTAAAATAGTGACATAGCATATCCAGACACATTTTGAAAATCTAAAGAAATATAAAGAAGTCAAGAAAAATCAAGAAAAGAAAAGAGAACAACTGCTGCTATACAATAGATCTGGGCAACAGACTATCAATATCTCAGTTCTCTTTTGCTTTTGTCACATACAAATTTTTGGATAGTTTAGGTAACACCCCAGACATCATGATTTTTGGTGAATGCTCTGTTTGTAGAGATTCAAATTCTAAAATTTTTGGTCACATGCACGCTAGATGCAAAACAATATATATATATAAAGGGTACCTTTGGTATTTTAGACCCCAGGAAAGGGTCACTGCGTACAATTTGCCAATGTTTGTAAAGCAACTTGCGTAAGGTCACATGATAAGTATTGTATCCCGTTATGAGTCTAGGGGTCCCTGACACTGTTTTCTTCTTTACTTTTGAATTGTTCCTTTCAGCCGAAGGGAACAGAAGATTTTGTCTTTCTATCTTCTTTGTTTTAACATAAGCCGCCTCAAGGGTGGTTGGACTATATACGCGAGATTCAAGTCTTTCAAAAAGATTGTTAGTAGCTGTGATAAAACTAGTTTTAGTACTGCAGTTGCGCTTCATACGAAGGCATTCTGCATAAGGAATACTTTCCTTCAATTTGATAGGATGAAAGCTACTAGGATGTAGAATAGAATTACCTGACGTAGGTTTCATACATGTTTTTTGACTGAAGTTTGCCTTTCTCAATAAAGATTTCAAGATCTAGAAAGTAAATCTTTTCAGTGCTGATGTTACTAGTAAAAGGTAAGTTCAGACAGTTCAAAAACAAGGAGATGATGGACGGAGCGCTGGCACTGTTCAGACACTCACCCCCAGTCACAGATCTGGGTTTAATCCATCATCATTCTTTAGCTCACTCCGCCACCACAGTTCAGACATGGCCATATGCAAATCAGTCTGACCCTGTGCCTCATGGGAACAGTCAAGCCTGAATAGCCAAGCCATGTCTTCCCTGGACCGGAAAAAAGCATCCTGGGACTGGTTTCTGGATAATCAGCCGTCATCAGCCAGGCTACCTTGAATCCAGTGGCAAATTGAGCAAGGGACCCACGTCTGGGCATACCCTGCCAACCTATGGCGAACATAGCAAACACAAGGAGATGATGGACGGAGCCCTTACACTGTTCAGACACTCACCCCCAATCAGGACCTGGCCTGGTAGTTCGGGCTGGACTGTTCCCATTGGGCACAGGGTCAAGACTGATTTGCAAATGGATGGGTCCAAACTGGAATGGCATGGTGAGCAAAAAATGATGGATTTAGGCCTAGATCTCTGTACTGGGGTGAATGTATGACATTGTTCTGCATTCTGTCCATCACTAGTTCTTTTTGTAAGTTCAGACAGTTCTCATTAATTTTATGTGCAAATGTTTGTGCTGATTCTACAGTTCCCTGCCACAAAATGAATAAATCATCAATGTAACGAATATATAGCAACACATTGTTGATCATGGCTTCTTTATGCGAAGTCATGAGTACCTGCTCCTCCCACCAGGCCATATGCAAATTAGCATAGATGGGGGCGAAGCAAGTACCCATGGCAGTGCCATGAAGTTGTTTATAGACCAACTTGTCAAAGATGAAAATGTTGCTATCCAAACACCACTCAGCCATTTCTATAACATAGTTGTGTGTAGGTATTAGTACACAGGTCTTTTCCCCAGATAATGTTTGAGGGCATTAAGTCCATCTTTGTGTCTGATGCTCGTGTATAACGAGTTGACATCTAAAGTCATCAGAACATAGTTATCTTTCCATTCATAATCATAGCTTTTAGTAAGAAAATCTCCTGTATCTTTTATAAAAGATGGGAGTTCACACCCATGTTGCTGCAGAAAGAAATATATGTATTTGAACGTACTTTCAAACAATCCCCCTATAGCTGTAATTATAGGTCTTCCAGGGGGATTAATGGCGTTTTTATGGATTTGGGGATTTTTATGGATTTGGGGTTTTAGGTACAACAGGGGTGTAAATGGGTAATCAGTTTTGAGAAAATCTAGTTCATGTTTAGATAAAAGACCTTTAGACCTTCACTCATAGAATGCTTTATGAAATTTCTCCTTAACACTGATGATGGTAGTCGGGCTTATTCTACAATAGCAATCTTTGTCTTGAAGTTGTTTAAGAGCTTCATTGTTGTACTTTTCAAGTGGCCATAGCAGCACATTGCTGTCCTTGTCGGACCATCTCACGACAATATCTTGACGTTCCTTTATTTTGGACATTAGATTTTCATATTCTGTCCTTCTGTTGTGGTTGGTGCGAATGAAGTCTTTAATTGCTTTCATTGCCAGATCCTTGAGATCATCTTTGATCAGGTTGTCAGAAAAGATGTCAAGTCCATCTCTGGGCATATTCGGTAAAAACACTGACTTGGGTTTGTAGGGAGTGCAAATGCTACCATAGATATCCAAACCTAACGCCGATGCAAGCATATCAGAGGATATTCTTAGTGATTCATCCACAGACTATTTGAGCCAAGTCGTGTAACAGTGTCATATCTTCCACATTTAGATTTATAAATTGTTCGTTAGCATAATTGGCAGATCCTAAGTTAGGTGCATTGTTACAAAAATATTTTATGAATGTTTCTAACGCACAAAATGAAAAACATCTATTCGTGTTTGAACATAGTCAAAATTAGTGGGTGCGCACCACGTATGGCCAAGAGCGAGAATGTTCTCTTCTTCTTTTGAAAGTGCCATGTCTGTTAGGTTTATTACTGTGTTATACATATTCTCCATTAATATTGTCTACTTTTTGTACGTCTGTTGTTCTGTTTCGTTAATATGCCTGCACTGCCTGCGCTGTCTGCCCCATCGTCGGCTTTTGCGCCTCCTATATATATACACACACATCTATATATATACATATCTATATCTATATTCACTGCAAAAACCACAGGTTTCAGGGACGTTATAGTTATTTGGACATTTCACTCATACAAGACCAAAGAAATGTGTCCGTTATAGTTAGTTGCGCTAACAATAACTTGCGCCCCCGCAATGCACTGCTGTAGATATCACATATTACATCATTCAAGATATGGTCAGTAACATCACTGATGACATCACTGAAGCAAGAGAAGAGCAGAAAAAGCCAATAGAGGTTTAGAAAGAGGAAGAAAGGTGCAGAAAGAAGCAAGAGAAATGCAGAAAGAGGCAACGGAAGTCCAGAATGAGGACGAAAGGTAAAGAAAGAAGAAAGAGATGTGCAGAAATAACCAACAAAGGTACAGAAAGAGGCCTACTTTGATTGTACCTTACAACAAACTCATACAAAGTACCCTAATCACTAATCCTTCTCCGAAAATGTCTTAAACCTCACTTTTCAATTGAAGTTTCACTATTATCGACTTCTCAGAATGTTAGGCCTACCAAATATAAAACAGCAATCCCAAGCATATCACTGTTGTAAATCTGACCAAGTTTGTGAAAGTATGCATGCGGGTCTATGCTTTTACTTAGTGACATGCTAAATGAAAATAAACATACAAACACTTGAATACCTGTGTTTCAAACAGCATACTCTGGAAATCTATGTAAAAAAAGGTGTATGCATTTCTTTCTGTTCAGAATACAGGGCACACGGGTATTCAATAGTATATTTGAGTGCCTCTATCACACATATATACATGAGACATGTCTGCCTGTGCAACCGAATGACAGAGCAGAACTAAGAAGATTTGCCCACCTATAAGACAAGCTACCCGCTTTTTAAGCTACCATCTTCAGATGCATAGCACATGTGGGAATACATGTGCAAGTAGACATATATCTCATTCACAAGAGCACGCAGACCTTTAAACTTGATAGCTTGCACTTCCCATTTGAATATAGAAACAGGTAAGATAAGTGCAGAAAGGAAAAAGAGAATTGCAAATAAAAACAAGAGAGGTGCAGAAAGAGGTAAGAGAAATGTAAAAAGAGGCAAAAAAGGTACGGAAAGAGGCAAGAGGAGAGCAGAAAGAGGTAAGTGGGGTTCAGAAAAAAGCAACAGAGGTGCAGAAGGAGATGAGAGAATTGCAGAAAGAAGCAAGAGAGTTGCAGAAACAGGCAAGAGAGGTACAGAAACAGGGAACAGGGGTGCAGAAAGAGGCGAGAGGTGGAGAAATAGGGAAGAAATATGCAGAAAGAGGCAAGAGGAGTGCAGAAAGAGGCAAGAAAAGTGCATAAAGAATCAAGAGAAGTACAGAAAGAAGCAAGAGAGGTGCAAAAAGAGGCAAGAGGGGTGCAGAAAGAGGCAAGAGAAGTGCAAAAAGAAGGAACAGAGGTGCAGAGAGAGGCAAGATGGGTGCAGAAAGAGGCAAAAGGACTGCAGATAGAAGTGAAAGGTGTTGAAAGTAACAAAAGAAGTACAGACAGAAGGAACAGATGTACAGAAAGAGACAACAGGAGTGAAGAATGAGGGGTGCAGAAAGAGGCACAAGGGGTGCAGAAAGAAGCAAGAGAAGTTCATAAAGAAACAACAGAGATGCAGAAAGGGGGAAGTAGGGTAGAGAAAGAGGCAAGAGGGATAGAGAAATAAACAAGAGAGGTGCCGAAAGAAATGAAAGAAGTGCAGACAGAATGAACATAGGTGCAGAAAGAGGCAAGAGGGATGCAGAAAGAGGGATGAGGGGTGTGAAAGAGGCACGAGGGGTGCAGAAAAAAGCAAGAGAGGTGCAGAAAGAAGTAACAGAGGTGCAGAAAGAGGCAAGAGGGTTGTAGAAATAAGTAAGAGTAGTGCAGAAAGAAGGTACAGAGGTGCAGAAAGAGGCAGGAGTGGTGCAGAAAGAGGCAAAAGGGATGCAGAAAGAAGCAAAAGGTGCTGAAAGAAACAAAAGAAGTACAGAAAAAAGGAACAGAGGTGCAGAAAGAGGCAAGAGGAGTGCGGAAAGAAACAAAATAAGTGCAGAAAGAAGCAACAGAGGTGCATAAAGAGGCAAGAGGAGTGCAGAAAGAGGGAAAAGGGGTGAAGAAAGAGGCACAAGGGGTGCAGAAAGAAGCAAGAGAGGTACAGAAAGAAGCAAGAGAAGTGCAGAAACAAAAGAAGAGCAGAAAGAAGGAATATTGGTGCAGAAAGAGGCAAGAGGGTTGCAGAAAGAGAGAAGAGGGGTGTGAAAGAGGCACGAGGGTTGCAGAAAGAAGCAAGAGAGGTACAGAAAGAAACAAAAGAGGTGCAGAAAAAGGCAAGAGGAGTGCAGAAAGAAGGAAGAAGGTTGCATAAAGAGGCACAAGGGTTGCAGAAAGAAGGGACAGTCGTGCAGAAAGAGGCAAGTCAAGTGCAGAATAAAGCAGCAGAGATGCAGAAAGTTGGTAGAGGGGTGCAGAAAGAAGCAATTAGGTAAAGAAAAAAACTAAAGAAGTGCAGAAAGAAGCAACAGAGGTGCAGAAAGAGGCAAAAGGAGTACAGAAAGAGAAGGAAGAGGGGTGCAGAAAGAGGCGCGAGGGGTAGAGAAAGAAGCAAGAGAGGTGCATAAAGAAGCAACAGAGGAGCAAAAAGAGCAATGAGAGGTGCAGAAAGAAACAAAAGAAGTGCACAAAGAAAGAAACGAGGTGCAGAAAGAGGCAAGGGGGTGCATAAAAAAGCAAGAGGAGTGCAGAAAGAAGGAACAGAGGTGTAGAAAGAGGCAAGAGGAGTGCAGAAAGAGGGAAGAGGGGTGCAGAAAGAGGCACAAGGGGTACAGAAAGAAGCAAGAGAGGTGCAGAAAGCAGCAAGAGAAGTGCATAAAGAAGCAACAGAGATGCAGCAAGGGAGAAGTGGGGTGGAGAAAGAGGCAACAGGGATACAGAAAGAAACAAGCGAAGTGCAGAAAGAGGCAAGAGGGGTGCAGAAAGAAACAAGAGAAGTGCAGAAAGAGGCAAGATGGGGTACAGAAAGAGAGAAGAGGGGTTAGAAAGAGGTACGCGGGGCAGAAAGAAGCAAGAGAGGTACAGAAAAAAGCAAAAGATGTGCAGGAAGAAACAAAAGAAGTGCAGAAAGAAGGAACAGATGTGCAGAAAAAGGCAAGAGGAGTGCAGAGAGAGGTAAGAGGGTGCAGAAAGAGACACAAGGATTGCAGAAAGAAGGGACAGAGGTGCAGAAAGAGGCAAGATAAGTACAGAAAGAAACAACAGAGATGCAGAAAGAGGCAAGAGGAGTGTGGAAAGAGGGAAGAGGGGTACAGAAAGAGGCACAAGGGGTGTAGAAAGAAGCAAGAGAAGTGCATAAAGAAGCAACAGATGCAGAAAAGAGGAAGTAGGGAGGAGAAAGAGGCAAAAGGCATACAGAAACAAGCAAGAGAGTTGCAGAAAGAAACAAAAAAGTGCAGAAAGAAGGAACAGAGGTGCAGAAAGAGGCAAGAGGGGAGCAGAAAGGTGAGAGGGGTGCAGAAAGAGGCACAAGGGTTGCAGAAAGAAGGGACAGAGGTTCAGAAAGAAGCAAGAAAAGTGCAGAAAGAAGCAACAAATGCGCAGAAAGAGGGATGAGGGGTGGAAAAAGAGGCAAGAGGAGTGCAGAAAGAAGCAACAGAGATGCAAAATTGGGGAACAGGGGTGTAGAAAATGTCAAGAAGCAAGAGAGGTGCAGAAAGAAACAAGAGAAGAGCAGAAAGAAGGAGCAGGGGTGCAGAAAGAAGCACGAGTGAAGCAGAAAGAAACAGAGAGGTGCAGAAAGAAGCAAGAGTAGTGCAGAAAGATGCAATAGAGATGCAAAAAGAGGCAAGAGGGATGCAAAAAGAGCAAGTGATGTGCAGAAAGAAACAAAAGAAGTGCAGAAAGAAGGAACAAAGGTGCAGAAAGAGACAACATGGGTGAAGAAAGAGGGAAGAGGAGTAGAGAAAGAAGCGAGAGGTGCAGAAAGAAACAAAAGAAGTGCAGAAAGAAGAAGAAGCAACAGAGGTGCACAAAGAGGCAAGAGGACTACAGAAAGAGGGAAGAGGGGTGAGAGAAAGAGGCACGAGGGGTGCAGAAAGAACAAAGAGAGGTACAGAAAGAAGCAAGAGAAGTGCAGAAAGAAGCAACAGAGATGCAGAAAGGGGGAAGTGGGGTAGAGAAGGAGGCAAGAGGGATACAGAAAGAAACAAGAGAGGTGCAGAAAGAAACAAAAGAAGTGCAGAAAGAAGGAACAGAGGTGTGGAAATAGGCAAGAGGGGTACAGAAAGAAGAGGGGAGAGGGGTGTGAAAGAGGCACGAGGGGTGCAGAAAGAAGCAAGAGGGGTGCAAAAGAAGCAAGAGAGGTGCAGAAAGAAGCAAAAGAAGAGCAGAAACAGGCAAAAGAGGTGCAGAAAGATGGAAGAGGAGTGCAGAAGAAAACAAAAGAAGTGCTGAAAAAAGTAACAGAGGTGCAGAGAGAGACAGCAGGGGAGCAGAAAGAGGCAGGAGGGGTGCAGAAAGAGGCACAGGGGTTGCAGAAGGAAGGGACAGAGGTGCAGAAAGAAGCAAGAGAAGTGCAGAAAAAAGCAACAGAGATGCAAAAAGGGGTAACAGGATGGAGAAAGTGGCAAGAGGGTTGCAGGAAAAAGCAAGAGAGGTGCAGAAAGAAACAAAAGAAGACCAAAAAGAAGGAACAGAGGTGTAGAAAGAGGCAAGAGGGGTGCAGTAAGTGGAAAGAGGGGTGCAGAAAGAAGCACGAGTGGTGCAGAAAGAAGCAAGAGAGGTCTAAAAAGAGGCAAGAGGAATACAAAAAGAGGGAAGAGGGGTGCAGAAAGAGGCATGAGCAGTGTAGAAAGAAGCATGAGATGTGCAAAAAGAAACAAAATAAGTATAGAAAGAAGGAAAAGAGGTGCAGAAAGAGGCAACAGGGGTGAAGAAAGAGGGAAGAGGGGTGGAAAAGAGGCAATGGGGTGCAGAAAGAAGCAAGAGAAGTGAAAAAAGAGACAAGAGAGGAGCAGAAAGAGAAAAGAGGGGTGCAGAAAGAGGCACAAGTGTTGCAGAAAGAAGGGACAGAGGTGCAGAAAGAAGCAAGAGAAGTGCAGAAAGAAGCAACAGAGATGCAAAAAGGGGTAACAGGATGGAGAAAGTGGCAAGAGGGGTGTAGGAAAAAGCAAGAGAGGTGCAGAAAGAAACAAAAGAAGACCAAAAAGAAGGAACAGAGGTGTAGAAAGAGGCAAGAGGGGTGCAGTAAGTGGAAAGAGGGGTGCAGAAAGAAGCACGAGTGGTGCAGAAAGAAGCAAGAGAGGTCTAACAAGAGGCAAGAGGGATACAAGAAGAGGGAAGAGGGGTGCAGAAATAGGCATGAGCGGTGTAGAAAGAAGCACGAGATGTGCAAAAAGAAACAAAATAAGTATAGAAAGAAGGAAAAGAGGTGCAGAAAGAGGAAACAGGGGTGAAGAAAGAGGGAAGAGGGGTGGAAAAGAGGCAATGGGGTGCAGAAAGAAGCAAGAGAGGTGAAAAAAGAGACAAAAGAGGAGCAGAAAGAGGCAAGGGGGTGCATAAAAAAGCAAGAGGAGTGCAGAAAGAAGGAACAGAGGTGTAGAAAGAGGCAAGAGGAGTGCAGAAAGAGGGAAGAGGGGTGCAGAAAGAGGCACAAGGGGTACAGAAAGAAGCAAGAGAGGTGCAGAAAGCAGCAAGAGAAGTGCATAAAGAAGCAACAGAGATGCAGCAAGGGAGAAGTGGGGTGGAGAAAGAGGCAACAGGGATACAGAAAGAAACAAGCGAAGTGCAGAAAGAGGCAAGAGGGGTGCAGAAAGAAACAAGAGAAGTGCAGAAAGAGGCAAGATGGGGTACAGAAAGAGAGAAGAGGGGTTAGAAAGAGGTACGCGGGGCAGAAAGAAGCAAGAGAGGTACAGAAAAAAGCAAAAGATGTGCAGGAAGAAACAAAAGAAGTGCAGAAAGAAGGAACAGATGTGCAGAAAAAGGCAAGAGGAGTGCAGAGAGAGGTAAGAGGGTGCAGAAAGAGACACAAAGATTGCAGAAAGAAGGGACAGAGGTGCAGAAAGAGGCAAGATAAGTACAGAAAGAAACAACAGAGATGCAGAAAGAGGCAAGAGGAGTGTGGAAAGAGGGAAGAGGGGTACAGAAAGAGGCACGAGGGGTGTAGAAAGAAGCAAGAGAAGTGCATAAAGAAGCAACAGATGCAGAAAAGAGGAAGTAGGGAGGAGAAAGAGGCAAAAGGCATACAGAAACAAGCAAGAGAGTTGCAGAAAGAAACAAAAAAAGTGCAGAAAGAAGGAACAGAGGTGCAGAAAGAGGCAAGAGGGGAGCAGAAAGGTGAGAGGGGTGCAGAAAGAGGCACAAGGGTTGCAGAAAGAAGGGACAGAGTTTCAGAAAGAAGCAAGAAAAATGCAGAAAGAAGCAACAAATGCGCAGAAAGAGGGATGAGGGGTGGAAAAAGAGGCAAGAGGAGTTCAGAAAGAAGCAACAGAGATGCAAAATTGGGGAACAGGGGTGTAGAAAATGTCAAGAAGCAAGAGAGGTGCAGAAAGAAACAAGAGAAGAGCAGAAAGAAGGAGCAGGGGTGCAGAAAGAAGCACGAGTGATGCAGAAAGAAAAAGAGAGGTGCAGAAAGAAGCAAGAGTAGTGCAGAAAGATGCAATAGAGATGCAAAAAGAGGCAAGAGGGGTGCAAAAAGAGCAAGTGATGTGCAGAAAGAAACAAAAGAAGTGCAGAAAGAAGGAACAGAGGTGCAGAAAGAGACAACATGGGTGAAGAAAGAGGGAAGGGGAGTAGAGAAAGAAGCGAGAGGTGCAGAAAGAAGCGAAAGAAGTGCAGAAAGAAGAAGAAGCAACAGAGGTGCACAAAGAGGCAAGAGGAGTACAGAAAGAGGGAAGAGGGGTGAGAGAAAGAGGCACGAGGGGTGCAGAAAGAACAAAGAGAGGTGCAGAAAGAAGCAAGAGAAGTGCATAAAGAAGCAACAGAGATGCAGAAAGGGGGAAGTGGGGTAGAGAAGGAGGCAAGAGGGATACAGAAAGAAACAAGAGAGGTGCAGAAAGAAACAAAAGAAGTGCAGAAAGAAGGAACAGAGGTGTGGAAAGAGGCAAGAGGGGTACAGAAAGAAGAGGGGAGAGGGGTGTGAAAGAGGCACGAGGGGTGCAGAAAGAAGCAAGAGTGGTGCAAAAAGAAGCAAGAGAGGTGCAGAAAGAAGCAAAAGAAGTGCAGAAACATGCAAAAGAGGTGCAGAAAGATGGAAGAGGAGTGCAGAAGAAAACAAAAGAAGTGCTGAAAAAAGTAACAGAGGTGCAGAGAGAGACAGCAGGGGAGCAGAAAGAGTCAGGAGGGGTGCAGAAAGAGGCACAGGGGTTGCAGAAGGAAGGGACAGAGGTGCAGAAAGAAGCAAGAGAAGTGCAGAAAGAAGCAACAGAGATGCAAAAAGGGGTAACAGGATGGAGAAAGTGGCAAGAGGGTTGCAGGAAAAAGCAAGAGAGGTGCAGAAAGAAACAAAAGAAGACCAAAAAGAAGGAACAGAGGTGTAGAAAGAGGCAAGAGGGGTGTAGTAAGTGGAAAGAGGGGTGCAGAAAGAAGCACGAGTGGTGCAGAAAGAAGCAAGAGAGGTCTAAAAAGAGGCAAGAGGGATACAAAAAGAGGGAAGAGGGGTGCAGAAAGAGGCATGAGCGGTGTAGAAAGAAGCACGAGATGTGCAAAAAGAAACAAAATAAGTATAGAAAGAAGGAAAAGAGGTGCAGAAAGAGGCAACAGGGGTGAAGAAAGAGGGAAGAGGGGTGGAAAATAGGCAATGGGGTGCAGAAAGAAGCAAGAGAGGTGAAAAAAGAGACAAGAGAGGAGCAGAAAGAGAAAAGAGGGGTGCAGAAAGAGGCACAAGTGTTGCAGAAAGAAGGGACAGAGGTGCAGAAAGAAGCAAGAGAAGTGCAGAAAGAAGCAACAGAGATGCAAAAAGGGGTAACAGGATGGAGAAAGTGGCAAGAGGGGTGCAGGAAAAAGCAAGAGAGGTGCAGAAAGAAACAAAAGAAGACCAAAAAGAAGGAACTGAGGTGTAGAAAGAGGCAAGAGGGGTGCAGTAAGTGGAAAGAGGGGTGCAGAAAGAAGCACGAGTGGTGTAGAAAGAAGCAAGAGAGGTCTAAAAAGAGGCAAGAGGGATACAAGAAGAGGGAAGAGGGGTGCAGAAAGAGGCATGAGCGGTGTAGAAAGAAGCACGAGATGTGCAAAAAGAAACAAAATAAGTATAGAAAGAAGGAAAAGAGGTGCAGAAAGAGGAAACAGGGGTGAAGAAAGAGGGAAGAGGGGTGGAAAAGAGGCAATGGGGTGCAGAAAGAAGCAAGAGAGGTGAAAAAAGAGACAAGAGAGGAGCAGAAAGAGAAAAGAGGAGTGCAGAAAGAGGCACAAGTGTTGCAGAAAGAAGGGACAGAGGTGCAGAAAGAAGCAAGACAGGTGAAGAAAGAAGCAACAGAAGTGCGGAAAGAGGAAAGAGGGGTGACAAAAGAGGGAAAAGGGGTAGAGACAGAGGCAAGGGGTGCAGAAAGAAGCAAGAGAGCTATAGAAAGAAACAAAAGAAGTGCAGAACGAAGGAACAGAGGTTCAGAAAGAGGCAAGAGGAGTGCAGAAAGAGGGAATAAGGGTGCAGAAAGAGACAAAAGGGATGCAGAAAGAAGTGAGAGGTACAGAAAGAAACAAAAGAAGTGCAGAAACATTCGTACATTGATTTGCGGACAAAATTCCTAATAGCGACTCGCAATTCTTAAATAGCGAGTCACTAATAAATTGTGACTCGCTATTTAGGAATTGTACATGCCAACAGTGATTTTGCATGCACAAACGGGTTCGCAAACCCCATTGCGCATGCAAAATCATGTCTGACATGCAGCTCCCCTTCTTCAACAGCAAACTGCTTCACTTCATAGAAGCGAGAGCAGGTTTTCTGCTCACGCTTCCATAAAGCAAAGCATACTTTGCAATGACAGGCCAGGAGCCATTGCAAACTGCAATGTCCCGGGGTGGGCATCCCGGGATATTGCCGGAGCTGGCCCTGGGGGCTGGTGGTCCCCAGGGCCATATAGGCCTCCAGGAGGGAATTAAATCAGTATTAAAGGAGGTGGTGGTCCCCGGGGCAGGGGAGGTGCTCAACGGACCCTCGCATTATCTTAAATTAATGCCCTGGGGAGGTGGTGGTCCCGGGGGTAGTGTGGGAGGGCAGGAGCCCCCCCGCACTTCTTATTCTATTATTGAAGCCCCGGGGAGGTGGCGGTCCTCGGGGCTTGGGGGGCCCGCGATGCACCCCGCACATTATTACTATATGCCCCAGGGAGGTGGCAGTCCCTGGGGCAGCATGGGTGGGCAGGAGCCCCCCTACTCATAATGGACACCAGCCGCGGGAAAGTGTCAGTCCCCGGACTGCGGGGGGACATGTGCCTCCCACACATAATTAAAGAAAACCCCGGGCAGGTGACAGTCTCAGGGCTGCGGGGGGGGCAAGTGCCTCCATACATTCATAACAAAGCCCCAAGGAGGTGGCAGGGCCCAGGGCTGAAGGGGCCCCCACGGGCCCCTACATGCCAATAATAAATTGACCTCGGACCTGGCCCATCCGGGGGTTACGAAAAATGAAGTGCAGGAGCATGCACTTTGTTTTTTTTTAAAACAGTTCAGCCGGATTAACACACCCAATGCGAATTCGGCTGAAAATATTTTAAAAAAATGTTTTTTTTGGCCCCGTGTCCCTGAGTAGGCCTAGGGGGTCAGAGTGTTTCTACCCTGACCCCTTGTTTTGTTTTTTATCCTTTTTTTACTGTTTTCTTGTAACTCAGTTTTACCGAGTCACAAGATTGCTGCCAACACTTCCTTGTTTGGAGTATTGATAGCTAATCAAAATGAAGCTCATGCTCGGGAGAGTTCGCTAACCCTCCTCGGCCACCAGATATCGATATTTTAATTTTTTGAATTTCTCAGTAACTACTGCACAGATTTGCACCATTTTCCTATGGACAAATCACCCCAAAACTTTCAAGACAGGGGCTGACCTGGCTCCCCGTCAACAAGAGGATCACCTTCAAGCTCCTCACCCAGGCACACAAGGCACTCCACAACATCGGACCAGCATACCTCAACAGACGACTCAGCTTCTACACCCCCAACCGCCAGCTCCGCTCCGCCGACTTCACCCTCGCCACAGTCCCCCACATCTGAAGAGCAACCTCTGGCAGCAGATCATTCTCCCACCTCACCGCCAAAACCTGGAACACCCTCCCCATCCTCCTACGGCAGACCCAGGTCTTGCTTACCTTCAGAAGACTCCTCAAGACCTGGCTATTCGAGCAGTAGCAGCATCCCCCCCACCGCCTTGAGACCCTCACGGGTAAGTAGTGCGCTTAACAAATGTTCTGATTGATTGATTGATTGATTGATTGATTGATTGATTGATTGATTGATTGATTGATTGACCTGAATGAACCATTAGTTTTGAAAATTTTGCGAAGATTCGTCAGCGCCATAGAAATTGGCAAAAGAAAAACTGCTTTTTGAATAGAAACGAGGTCCTAACTATAACTACCTCCTACTGGCAACCATATATATATATATATATTCACTGAAAAAAGCAAAGGTTTCAGGGGCGTTATAGTTAGGAATTGGAATTTAAAAAACCTTAGAAATTAATTGAAAAAACCATAGGTTTCAACGGTGTTATAGTTAGCTGGACATTTCCCTCGTACAAAATCATTGAAATTTCCCTGTTATAGTTAGTTCAGCTAACTATAACTCGCGCCCCCGCAATGCACTGCTGATGACGTCACATATTACATCACTCATGACATGGTCAGTGACATCACTGATGACATCATTGATGACATCTAAATGACATCACTGATGACATCACTGATGGCATCATCCATGTGATAAATTACTGCATCTTCTCACACCCTAATTTAACCGTTGATACACGAACTCAAAATTTCAGACGTCCATTCTCAAAACCATAGATACTCCAATACCAATAACTACATACCCACTTATTAACTCTTAGGTCTACATACACCTCCACTCATTCACACGTACAGTCACTCATACTTACAGTCACTCCGTACAAGACTATCATATGCATTTATACACCTACATAGACACTCACACACCACCAATTATCCATAGAGGTACTGTCACACCTAGTCAGTCATGCAAATAATTAATCACACTCCCATTTACTCACCTATGCAGTTATACACACTCAAGTTCACTTACTCATAAAAATAGTACCACATTCTTACGCTCTTATACAATCATTGATACAAGCACACACTCATCCATACAGCCACTCTCACAATCACACACTCTCAAATATACCCACTTATATACTCTTACATGCATATATACTGCCTTTCACATATGTAGTTAGTCACAAATGTACCACTGAGATATACATTCAATCCCTAACACACCCATACATACACTCACTCAACCATACAGTTTATCACAGATGCACTCTTAAAACCATGCACCCATAGAATCACCCACTCACACATCTATGCAAAGAGTCACACACAGCCTACCCACACAAACACTCAGGCACACATACAGATACTCAGACAACCAATCGATAATCCATATAGACACTCATATAGCTATTCACAAAACCATGCAGCCACTTATACACCAACAGACAGAAACATACAGACATTCACACAGTTTAGTCACTAATATGCAGTAAGATACATGTAATGACTCACTTATAGAGTCAGTTACGCACCTAGAAAATCATCCATTCACACACTTGTACAGCCACTCATTCTTCCACAGGCCTTTCACTATAAATATATAAAACATATTTAAAATTTACAGAAACACACAGTCACTGGATGATGTCATCAGTGATGTCATCAGTGATGTCATTTGAGATGTCATCAGTAATGTCATTAGTGATGTCACTGACCATGTCATGAGTGATGTAATATGTGATTTCATCAGCAGTGCATTGCGGGGGCGCGAGTTATAGTTAGCTGAACTAACTATAACTAACTATAACAGGGGAATTTCAATGGTTTTCTACGAGGGAAATGTCCAGCTAACTATAACACCCCTGAAACCTATGGTTTTTTCAGTGAATTTCTAAGATTTTTCAAATGCCAATTCCTAACTATAACGCCCCTGAAACCCTTGGTGTTTTTTCAGTGAATTTCAAAGGTTTTTTAAATGCCAATTCCTAACTATAACGTGCATGAAACCTATGGTTATTTCAGTGAATTTCAAAGGTTTTTTAAATGCTAATTCCTGTATAAAACTTATCTCTGAAGATATCATGAAAAGCATTCTTTTTTAAAAGTAGGGTGCACATTAGTTTTGTGGAAAAGCATCTTTGTGATTGGTTAAGAAAAAGCAGTTTCAACGTGGAGTACATATCATAGGATAAAATTTGCTCAGCTCAGCCATACCTGCTACTTGCATTTGGAAGACACTGTTCGAACTTAAAACAATCGTCAAATTTTACTCTGCACGTGTCATTAAATGTTCAAGAAAATGTTACAAAAAAATATCGTAAAGTTTTAAAAAATTGATGAACTTTTAACCTGCACGTGTTGTAGAATGGTCTAGAAAGTGTGTTGATAGAATACGTTGCACTTCTGACTTCTGTGTTGTTGAATATTAAAAAAACGGTTCATATGGAAAATTAAAAAGAAACCAATAGAGAAGTTTTGAAACCTAAAAGAATCAAGGAACTATTCTAATTTATTCTTTACATGTATTTATGTATGCAGCAACAAAATTATAGACACAACAGCACCAGGAAGAGGAAGAAGCAGGGAGTGGGGGGATGAGGGGAGATGGGCAGAATGGCACACATGCACAATTAAGTACAGCACAAGTATAGACAAACAATGGCCAAAATGAAACACACCAACAAGGAGCACAAGTCACACAACCCGCCAACATCACACCACTGAACGAGCATAGAAGTGAAAACCACGCTGCATTCATACAGGATG
The DNA here is from genome assembly GCF_964204655.1 of Triturus cristatus. Lineage (NCBI taxonomy): Eukaryota > Metazoa > Chordata > Amphibia > Caudata > Salamandridae > Triturus > Triturus cristatus. The sequence goes on along the minus strand of NC_140579.1, from coordinate 301,166,874 downwards.
TGTACAAAGGCCAGTTGTTGGTGTTGTGGGATATCTGCGACCGTGGTCATCATGGATGAGATGCCCAGCATGTGGCACATGGTCGAGTTCACTGTGTGTTATGTTGCCAAACAGCTGCTCCTCCCTCCCACGAGCCCCCACACTTTTGTACGGTGAGCTGTTGTATCACGTGCACTCGTACGGCACGCCATTGTAATGCCTATTTGCGCATGTCCTGCTACATTCCAACAACAACATCACAGTGCCGTTTGGAGGTGGTACATGCCACTTTACAACATCGACTGCTGCTGGCCACACCAGAACACAGAGACACACTTACCGCACTTCCTGTACACGGACATGTCCGTGACAGCCCGTTCCCCTTGCCGGATAGGCACACCCCTCCACTGACCTGTGAACCCCAGACCAGCACACGCCAGTTGTGCATGCAGGAGGATGCGTACGTAGCTACACATCCAGGCTCACTGCCAACGCTAAGGTGACAGCACACTGTGATGTTGCAGGGCTCGTGCCTATCATGCTAAGACAATGACCACAGAGACACACTTACTAAGATATGGGTTTGGGGGGCATTGGCGGTCCTGGAGTTGTTGAAATGAGTCTTCTGGCCCTCATGGGTAACCCTGTATCATGCTCATTGACTTTATGGCACCTGTGGGTGTTCTGGTGTGGCTCTTTGCTGTGATCCCTTTCATGGTGCAGGTAGTTGTCTTGCTTAACACCAGCAGAAAGCAGGTGTAAAATCCCTGGTGCTAACGTGTCTTATCGCCGGAATTTGTTTCGCATTGCAATTAGTGTGAAAGTTGTGATGTGATTTTTTTCGTATGCAGAACAATATACAAACTGAGCAGTGTATCTCGTCAAGATCCAGCACCTGATGCACTATTCCCAATCAATATAAATACAATGAGATGTCTTAATAGATTTCGTGTGTACACTGTAAGTGCAGCCAATACCTCAGTGCAATACAATACAGGATTTTAGTATTTAGAATAAATCGCAAAGGTGCACCTCATGTCTTTTTGCACGGGAACGGCTACTCTCCATTTCATTATCAGCACTTTAACGGAAGTAAAGTTGAGATAAATCTAACACACTATTCAGAAGTTGTTGCAAACTACAGATATCACTAGTATTCCAGCGATAAGTGCCCCAAAATTTAACACCATAGTGGACTCCATCAAATAACAGTAATAAGAACAAGAAAGAGTCACACAGCAGTTAAGAGAACAAACAAAAACATTATTAATTTTTTTTTCAAACTTTATTTTTTATAATAATAAATATGTAAACGATAAACTATTTTCAAACTTTATATTTTTATTAACATAAATATAAACAATAAACTAATAAACAAAATGTAACAACAATAATACAAAACAACAAAGCAGAACACTCCTGTGGGAACCACGGATGTCGACGACAGACCTGGAAAATCAAAAAGATTGTTAAAAAAAAACCAACATGGTATTCTTAACAAAATACCACAAGAAACAAATCACAGATATATAAAATGTATACAGCTAACAAAATTTTATAAGTTTTAACTTACAAAAACTGTAAATGTTGCCGCTTTATAATATTTACCGAATCTGAGGAAATATTTTTGCAGAAGGCACCACGCCCACAACGTTTTTCAGAAGTGGTGAAGAAATTTTTAATTTTTTCCAAGGGGCAAACAAAGACCAATGCCACCTTCTTCATTCGCAAGATTTGCCAAAGAGTTCTGTTACGAGGGGATCCTAACAAAAAATACTCGTGCGGCACAGCAAGTATGATGAAACACCTAAGGACCCTTCATCCAAACAATCTTGCACGAGAAGAGTGCAAACAGATGAGAAACACTCCTGTTCTGTATCTGTAAAAAAGAATCACAAATAAATGTATATTAATAACTTTCAAATGTATACTATTCCATTACTGTACAAACACATTTTATATAAAAACTGACTAAGAAACTATAGCCCTGAACCACAAGTGTGACGATCGTTAAAACACTACATACATAGTGCATACTACTTTGAAGCAGTTCATGCCCTAAAGCCTACCTCACTAAAAGACTACATGCTAACTGACTAAATGATTACAGTACTATAAGGAGACACACTGGGTGAGTGACAGGGTGTTTGCTAGAAGAGTATGAATACTAACTAGAGAATTGAAGGTGTGAAAGACAGCTGTGTAGGTGACTAGAGGCCTGCATCAATACTGCATAGGTATTTAAAGCAGTCCATGTGCTAAGGCCTGGCTCACTGCATGACTACTTGGGTACTGACTGAATGATTAGAGTACAGCAAGGAGAGTGCCTAGGCGAATTTATAAGTGCTAGGATTTTCGCACAGGGAATGGATTAGTACTTGGTACTGAATGAGTCACTAGAGGAGTGCAAAGGCAGTCACAAGTACTGGACTGTATGGATACTGACTAGGAAATTGAAAGTGTGAAAGACAAGTGTCTGGGTGGTTAGAAGACTGTATGCATAGTGCATAGGGGTTTGAAGCAGTCCATGTGCTAAGGCCTGGCTCAGTGTATGAATACTTAGGCACTGACTGAATGATTAGAGTACTGCAAAGATAGTATCTTGATGAAATTATAAGTGTTTGGGTTTTAGCACAGTGAATGGATTAGTACATGGTGATGAATGGGTCACTAGAGGACTGCAAAGGGAGTGACAGGGTATTTCCTGGAAGTGTATGGATACTGACTAGGGAATTGAAGGTGAGAAAGATAATTGTGTAGGTGGTTAGAGGACTGCATGCATAGTGGATAAGGGTTTGAAGCAGTCCATATACTAAGGCCTGGGTCACTGGATGAGTACTTGGGTACTGACTGAATGATTAGAGTACTGCAAGGAGAGTGCCTGGGTGAATTTATTAGGGTTTGGCGCAGTGAATGGATTAGTACATGATGCTGAATGGGTCACTAGAGGAGTGCAAATGGAGTGACAGGGTGTTTGCTGGAAGTGAACGGATACTGACTGGGGAATTGAAGGTGTGAAAGACAAGTGTGTAGGTGCTTAGAGGACTGCATGCATAGTGGATAGAGGTTTGAAGAAGTCCATATGCTAAGACCTGGCTCTGTTCATGAATACTTAGGCAGTGACTGAATCATTACTGGAAAGAGAGTGTCTTGGTGAATTTATAAGTGTGTGGGTTTTGGCACAGTGAATGGATTAGTACATGCTGTTGAATGGGTCTCTAGAGAACTGCAAAGGAAGTGACAGGATATTTCCTGGGAGTGTATGGATACTGACTAGGGAATTGAAGGTGTAAAAGACAAGTGTATAGTATGTTAGAACACTACATGCATACTGCATAGACATTTAAAGCAGTCTATTTGGTACTTAGAAACTGACTAAATAATCAGACTACTTCTAGCACAGTGCTTAGATAAAACTTTTAAATTTTCAGTTTTGCCACAGTGAACAGAATAGTAGATGGTACTGCACCTTAGTGTCAAACCCTGACTCATTTTATCAATGCATAAGCAAAGACTAGCTTCTAATGCTACTAAACCTTGACAACATGAGAGGTTTTAAATTAGTTATCTGTCAGCAAATACACGATGTTACCAAATGCCTCTCTCACAGTGGTTCTCAAATGCACACAGACTCACAGTGTGATTCTAGACAAGCACCACTATCCCTAGGAGTTTACCAAAACTCATTCACTACAGTGGAAGTGGTAAACGAACTGCACACAATCTTCATATTTCAGGACTGCACTTTTATGTCAAAGCCTGCCTAATATAATCAAAGCATAAGCAAAGACTGGCTTCTAATGCTACTAAAACTTCAAAACATGACCGGTTTTAAAACAGGTATATGTCAGCAAATACACGATGTTACCAAATGCTTCTATCACAATCCTTACCCAAATGCACCCAGACTCAGTGTGATTTTAGACAAGCAACACTATCCTAGGAGTTTACCAAAACTCATTCACTGCTCTGGAAGAGTTAATGGTACTGCACACAATCTACATATTTAAGTACACCACATCAGTGTCAAAGCATGACTCATTTAATCAACGCATAAGCAAAGACTGGATTCTAATCCTACTAAAACTTCACAACGTGACAGGTTTTAAAACAGTTATCGATCAGCAAATACACGATGTTACCAAATGCTTCTCTCACAGTGATCCCAAATACACACTAACTCACAGTGTGATTCTAGACAAGCACCACTATCCCTATGAGTTTACCAAAACTCATTCACTACAGTGCAAGTGCACACAATGTACATATTTCACAACTGCAATTTACTGTCAATGCCTGACTCATATAATGAAAGCATAAGCCATAACTGTCTTCTAATGCTACTAAAACTTGACAACATGACATGTTTTACAACACTTATCTGTCAGCAAATACACGATGTTACCAAACACTTCTCTCACAGTGGTTCCCAAATGCACACAGACTCACAGTGTGATTCTAGACAAACAACACTATCCCTAGGAGTTTACCAAAACTCATTCACTACAGTGGAAGTGGTAAAGGAACTGCATACAATCTACATATTTCACATCTACACTTTAGTGTCAATGCCTGACTAATTTAATCAACGCATAAGCAAAGACTGGCTTCTAATGCTACTAAAACTTGACAACATGACAGGTTTTAAAACAGTTATCTGTCAGTAAATACACGATGTTACCAAATGCTTCTCTCACAATCCTTACCCAAATGCACACAGACTCACAGTGTGATTTTAGACAATCAACACTATCCTGGGACTTTACCAAAACTCATTCACTACTGTGGAAGGGGTAAGGGGACTGCACACAATCTACATATTTAAGTACAGCACATCAGTGTCAAGGCATGACTCATTTAATCAACATATAAGCAAAGACTAGATTCTAATGCTACTAAAATTTCACAACATGACAGATTTTAAAACAGTTATCTGTCAACAAATACATGATGTTACCAAATGGTTCTCTCACACTGATCCCAAATACACACTAACGGATATATGACATTACAACGCGTGTCATTACAACGCGTGCAGTTACATCACATGCGTTACAACGCATGCGATGTTACAACGCTATGCCATTACAACGCAAGTCTTTACATCGACTTGCACTAGATGGCGTGCTAACATTAGAAAAGTGTAATTTACTATTCCAACTCCAGTCCACGTAACAGTAGGGAAGGTGTTGGGATAGTAAACTACACTATTTGTAATGTTAGCACGCCATCTAGCGCAAGTCGATGTAAAGACTTGCGTTGTAATGGCATTGCGTTGTAACATCGCATGCGTTGTAACGCATGCGATGTAAAAGCTGCACGTGGTAAAAACCGCGTTGTAATGGCTGTTCCCCCACACTAATTCACAGTTTGATTCTAGACAAGCACCACTATCCCTATGAGTCTACCAAAACTCATTGACTACTCTGGAAGAGTTAATGGTACTGCACACAATCTACATATTTAAGTACACCACATCAGTGTCAAAGCATGACTCATTTAATCAACGCATAAGCAAAGACTGGATTCTAATCCTACTAAAACTTCACAACATGACAGATTTTAAAACAGTTATCTGTCAGCAAATACACGATGTTACCAAATGCTTCTCTCACAGTGATCCCAAATACACACTAACTCACAGTGTGATTCTAGACAAGCACCACTATCCCTATGAGTTTACCAAAACTCATTCACTACAGTGCAAGTGGTAAGGGAACTGCACACAATCTACATATTTCAGAACTGCAATTTACTGTCAATGCCTGACTCATATAATGAAAGCATAAGCCATAACTGTCTGGATTCTAATCCTACTAAAACTTCACAACATGACAGATTTTACAACACTTATCTGTCAGCAAATACACGATGTTACCAAACACTTCTCTCACAGTGGTTCCCAAATGCACACAGACTCACAGTGTGATTCTAGACAAACAGCACTATCCCTAGGAGTTTACCAAAACTCATTCACTACAGTGGAAGTGGTAAAGGAACTGCACACAATCTACATATTTCACGACTACACTTTAATGTCAATGCCTGACTAATTTAATCAACGCATAAGCCATAACTGTCTTCTAATGCTACTAAAACTAGACAACCTGACTGGTTTTAAAACAGTTATCTGTCAGCAAATACACGATGTTACCAAATGCTTCTCTCACTGTGGTTCCCAAATGCACACAGACTCACTGTGTGATTCTAGACAAACAACACTATCCCTTGCACTATATCAAAACACATTTCTTCATCTAGAAGTAGTACTACATTTTAGTATAGAAACATAACATAACTCATTTCACAAATTCATAAACAATGACTGGTTTCTAATTCTACCAAAATATAAAAACTGCCCAGTTATCTGTCTGCAAACACATGAAAAACACAAATGCCAATCACAGAATGGTTTCTACATGCACACACATTGTAGAAAAAAAAAGTACTCCCTACACTTTAGCAGGAAAAATACATTAGTCTGATTGAAATCAAAATAGTCTACATACATCCCCTCACAATTAAATAACTCATCTTTCAAGTTCTTTTGTAGATTAAGGAGTATATCAATCACTCACCATATTTTCTTTTACAGAATCTCTGCACTGTGCACCTCTCAGCAAAAGCAAAGAATGAAAAAGTTTCCCTTTCATTTTCCACACATATACATGTAAACATCAAACCACAATCCTTCGCACATAAACTCAAAAGCAAACACACATTTCTATTGGTTAAAATTTCAACCCTTTCCAACTGAAATACATTTCAACCCTTCCCCCAATCTGCCTTCTGCCTGTTACCATAGAAACAGGTCATGGAACACTGCACTGAGCTCACAGGTCACAAGTTCAGCACACAATGTTCCTACACAAGACAGGAAGTGTGCTTGACTTTTCAACATATCAGCTTATCATATATAATGTTCCTTACAATCTGTTTTTGTTAACCAATAACAATCATACCTATAAAAAACAGGAATATACACCCTACCTTTCAGTGTAGAAAGTTGTTATACAACCAATGATTTCTTGTCGTTTTTCAAAAAACGTTGCCGTGGATCCGCGCACCCACCGCGAGAGTATCCGTGCATCCAACGCGGTAGGATGCGCGCACCGTGCGCGCATTTTGCCGCTTTTTTTTTTTTTAAAAAGGGGGGCCACAGGGGGTCCTTCTGGGACCCCCTAAGCAGATCTAGAGGGTCAGAGGATTTCCACTCTGCCCCCTTTATATCTTTTACACACTTATTCCCCTTCCATCTTCAGCCTCGCTTCTACCGAGGCAGAAAATGGCCGCCAACAGTTCCTGGTTTCGAATGGAGAGAGACGCTCGACAGCCAATTAGCATTCAGCGTGCGATCGGGAGGGTGCGCGCTCCGTTCGGGGAAGGGTGCGCTGACGGTGCGGGTACGGTCCGCGGATCCTCCGCGGCCATAGATATCACTTACTTTTTTACCCTAATTTTCTCAGGAACTACTGAACAGATTCACACCAAATCTGCAAAAGGCACGAGTTCGAACTGAGGACTACCTCTTTGCCGAATTTGGTGTCATTCCGTTCAGCGATTCGGGCTGTAGCTGCGACAACAGATCCTATGGGAAATTGCATGGGGAAAACGTGTTTTGGGACCCCCTTTTTTCTCGGCCCCCGCTTCACGGATCACCGCAAAACTTTCAGGGTAGGAGCGGAGCGGAGCTGGCCAAAAGTTTGGAGAATTTTGCGAGGATTCGTCAATCGGCGCCAAAGATATTCCCAATAGAATGTTGCGGATTTCCTATGGAAAATAGGTCCTAACTATAACTATCTACTAGCGACCGCCAGTAGATAATATATAGATATATATTTATATATAGATATAGATACTTTTATCTTATTTTTTGCATTTTATCTTATAATGCAGCCCAGCAAACAGGGCTAACTTCATTGATGTTTCATTTGCAGTGATATAAATCAATATCACAATTTCACACTACCATGCTCTTGACGTGCTAGTGCTAGGTTCACTTCTGGAGCCACCCAGTGCCCCCTTTCACTCTGCCCAATGCCTCGCCCAATGAAATTCCCTCCTGTCTCTGTACTGGAGTCAGACTTGCAACCCTTCTCACATTAAGTATCGCTCACTTCTTTGTTCCCCCGTCTGTCGTACCTGTCCACCGTGGGGCCATCAACTTTGTGCTCTAGTGTCCCAGTTAGGGTACGCCTTCCTCTGTGACAAAGACCTCCTTCAACATCTCGGCCTAATCCCGGCTGTCCACAATTTTATATTCTTATCTGAATACTTGCATGTGTCTTTCCTTCACCAGCCCCCTATCAGCATTGTCTTGAACCCAAGCTTGTGGAGCCGGTCCCACTTGCACCATCCATTTGACAGCCACCTGCCTTTTGGCTACTACTAGCTGTAAATGCACATTTCTGTTTTTTTAGGTGCAGGATGACGGCCAGAAGACAATGCTGCATGGAGACCTCCACTTCAATGCCAGTTACCTCCTTCTGGAGCTGCACCACAGCCTGCCTATGCAGCAGCAAATTGGGGCATCTGCATGTCATATGCAGGAAGTCGGCTCCTTCTGAGTTACATATCAGGTCCTCATCTCTCTGTGCCAGTGGATTTTGCTTAGGCCTGCTGGCAGCTGATAGATATGATGCAAGACAATGATATGGGTCAGTTTAAATCTGGGTCTGCTAGACACCTCCTGGACCTGTGCACGCCCCTGGACTAGTCCCTTTCTGACATGGGCCATGCCAGAAAAGTGTCCTATATGGTTAAAATGTTGGGCTCTCCCCAGTCTGCCTTTAGAATCCTGTACAGCTGGGAGACCAATCTAAAAGTCACCCTGTGTTCAGGAGAACCTCAAGTGTGGTTCTCTCCTGAAAGGCCTCTGGAAAGTCCATCCATATTTCCTATACAGTCCTAGAGATCTTAGCAAATTGGGGAAACTCTCCAGGCCTTACTACAAATCTCTCCTGTGCCTCAAAAATGTGATGCACTTTCTATCCTTGTACAAGTCTTCCAGCACTCCACACCCACCCTCCCTCCACCAGGCCATGGTCATATCGGCAATAATTCATGAAAAAATGTTGCAGCCAGAACTTATGCAAGAAAGGTGGTCTGTAGAATATGGTCCTTACTGTAGTCTCCCATGCCTAGACGACCCGGCGCACAATATATGGACACTGAGTAACCTCTTGAGCCCCCGCTATAAGGCGTATCAGTAAATCCTCTGTTGCAGGGATTCTGGTTTTGCACAGAACTATGCGCAGGAGACCAGGACCTCAGAGAATTGTGGTGTACCAGAAAATCCTCCTCAGAACCCAGAACCCCTTATCCGACTAGCTTAGTATCTCATTCGTTAACCTAGATCTAGCTAGGTGGTCCCAATGTATAGACAAACCAGAACAAGCGACTTAGATATTTCTCAGGAGTGGTGGGAATCTGAAATACCTGTTCGTACTTATTTATTAGTCCACAACTGAATAATACAGACACGGTAAAGTTTAAAGAGTTTATTTTATAAACCTCGCGTCCTAAGATGCAGTACTTTGGCTAACACCAGCAGACTAACAATACAGATCAGAATCATGAGCATTATTACAATACCATATAGAATGAAAGGAGCAATCATACTATTAATGACAGTGGTATATGGCCACACTCCTTTCACTATAATCTAATACATTATTATTATTAGACTATTAGAAGGTCTCTTAGGCTAACAGGGGGGACCCCATACCGTATAGATCAGCTTAGTAGAATCACATCAAAGGATCAGCTCTCACAGCATACATCAGCTCTTCTTGTTCGAATGCATGTAAAACCAAACTGTTCTGCAATATTAAAGACGCTCGTCCTTCAAACATTGGCAGCTGTATGCATGATATGTCTAACAAGTGTCTACGATCAATCTAAACACAACACTCTGTACCTTCTAGTGACCCAGACGCGTTCTTTGCATGATGTACAGACCAAGGGCACATTGCACGGTTAAGAATGTATAACAACCGTTTGTTATTCTGTAGGGCAAAGACGAGTCAGCATTTTACAAAATGAATAACACATAACAACAGTGTCGTGTGCAGCGCAGCAGAAACGACAAGCTTGCTTGTTAACTATGATCTCGGTTATGCTAACTAAGTGTTGTAAATAGGGTGTGGCTTAGTCCATCTCACACCCCCCCATGATCGGAGCACTAACCAATAGGGATACATTTATCAAGAACGCAGAGTTCAAGTGATTTAGAACGGACTCAAGGGCATATAAGATAAGTGTAAAGTCCGAGAATAAAAAAATGTTCGTTTAAAAAATGGAAAAATTATGTGATAAAAGGTAAGCAAAATGTTCGTAAAAATTCAACAATTCTGGATGCAAGCTGCATTGACAATGTCAATCAGTCAATCCATGAAGGTATATGCACCGTAAGTTGCGACTGCTTCCAAGAGGAAATCATTGGAGCGTTCCGCAAAAGTATCAGCCATCCAGTTGAGCAAGTGAAAGGAGCATACATGTTCGTCAATTATCGGAGCATCCAGCACCATGATAGGACAACTGTCAGTCTCCTCAATATAACTTCTTTCAAGGAAATCAATAGCTGCCTCTCCGATATCCCAATTACCACGGACTCCGTGTGCCGCACCCAAAGCCATAAACGCGACACCAGAACAGTTGAATTCATGAGCCACTAAGGGACACATTAGTTCATCAAAATCCGGGTCAGGCGACGCCAAGTTTGACAGGCACAAGTCCAGAGCCCATTGGAAGGGACAATCTAGGCAATGAAAAACAGGTTGCACACACGTAAAAAAGGGAAACCGGAAAGACAATCCATACTTGACGCTTAATACCGCCAGTGGTAAGGTGCCATAGAAATCAAGCATCCGGCTACGAAGATGGAGCAAGCGCAGCATTCTGTCTTGCAGCTCCCGGTGTGCAGCCATAGCGAAGAGCGCAAATCAACAAAAGGATCCCAGCCACCAGAGCGAGGAGCAAGGGGAACCCTCCGAAGACACTTGAAAAAATAGAATGTAAAAATGCGGGGATCACACCAAAAACAGTCTGGAAAGATGTCACGAGGCCGGAGCCCACAATTTTAAAAAAATGAACAAGGCCAGTCGTAGACGAAGCATTAAAAATAGTTTGAATCAAAGTTCCAAAATGGAGGGGGAGGTCAGTATTTAAAAGAGCTTGTACCTCAGTGCGTGTGTTTGCAACATTAAGAAGAAATGTTTCACGGGATGAAGTTAACGCAACCTCCCTTTTAGACAAAAGAGCCCTTATTCTGCTCATCCTATTGAACTCCGCGTTCAAGGTTGGAATCGCTGGCCAGATGGATATATCGAGTCGGCCTTGCGGGGGTGGGAAAAGGACGTTATTACAGCAAACTACTTTTTGTGTAACAGTCACTATGTAAGGAATACCCACTAGCATCCCGCAGCAAGCTTCACTATTTAAAAGCAAATAACTACCGTTGGCAAGCAGCTTAAAAGAAGACGTTATAACTGGCATTGGAATCCCCTTTAAGACACAAGCTAAATTAGGAGCGTGTATATTGCAAGCGCCATGTAATTGTATATGTCTGCAAACAACAGAGTGATCAGGAGCAGAACTGCATTCTTCACCTTTTAAGTAAACTTCCTTGCCATCTCTCACGCATCTGTAAGTGAACGGAAGTGACCAAACTTCATGCAGAAACGCATCACCAAGTTGTTCGTATCTGCCGATAGCATAATGTTTCATACACGAACTAAACTTAAACAAACTGAACGGTAAAGTTACTAATCTGTGTACTAACCACACGGCTGAATTTAACTCAGCTATAGAAAAAGGTAAAGGTTCTAATTTTTCAATGTGCAGCAATGCATAAGTAGCATCTTTCATGGACATGAACTGCTGCTTGTCGGTCAAATTAAATGGAAGGAACAACAATGAAATATTCATGTAATCCCAAGGGACTTTCCCTGCCTTTAACGTTTGCAATGTCCATGCAAACTGCATAATTGAACGCAATTGATTTTGACCATGATACAAAACAGATACATCATCTTGCACAATGTCTACAACAGAAGAAACAATATTATCTAATGTATAAATTCTTGAAGACAACGTATTAATACTATTATCTATCACAGCCAATACTTTTTCCATATTGACCTGGTCAATAGCACGTAGTCTAGAAGCAGCCTCAATTTGCGACAACTTCCAAACTTCATTGTAAATAGCATAAGCCCATCGTTTAGATCTACCATTAACAGGACCCTTAATGAAATCATTTAAATCTATTTTTTCATTTAAACGTGACAAATGAAGTTTAACTGAAGTTAAGGTGGAATGTTGCAGCCATGACTGACATAACTTACCTACAGAGTAGGTAGTCACCGTGTGTGAAGATGTGAAACGAGGGTCAACCCTAAGTTGTGTATACCCCGGGGTCAAATCCAGAAATCGACGTTGACAGGAATCTGAGCTTGTTTGCCATACCAGCCAACCTTCAGGATTCAATGTAGAAATATTGACGGTGCCATTGGAAACAAGCGACTGCAACCCAGTAAGGGACAGATCTGAGTGATTTTCCCAACCAGGATAAGCGCTCAGATCAGGGATCGAGGGGGAAATTAATTTTTTAGATATAGCCAATCCAAAACTAGGTTGTCTGAAAAATAGATGAATTTAAAAATAAAATATGGTTAGGGATAAGACAGGCACGATGTAAAGCTTCTGTTCCTTGTACCTGCCAAGGTTTAGTTCCCCAAACCGATTTAAGATCGATAGTAGCTTTCCATACGTCATAACCTCCAATAGCCAATTCCTCCATAAAGGATTTGGAATATAATAATTTTGTGTGTGTCAATCTGACCTTAGAAGCGGGTTCTACCGCTACCTTAAAGTAAAAAGACTCAGGGTTTGACACACTAAAATCCGAAAAGTATGTGAATTTTTTCAATAAAGTGGCAGAGCTGCCAGGCATAGGGACAGGACAATGTTCCCATTGTGTGAAATTAACAAAATTTCTGAAAGTATTTGCTCTGTGTAGGAAACGTGTGCCATAATGTTGAAAACAAAACTGCTCCTCATAGTTTGCAGTATTTAAATACAGATCTTCAGCATCAAATGCAGCATAATATTTTAAATCAGAAAACAGTGCTTCTATTGCTTGTACATCCCAATCATCTGAGCGGATGTTTTGTTTAACTACATCACCCATAGAAACACGAAAAACAGTTGGCACATTAATAACTTCGGTGGGACCATGAATTTGAAAGTTCACCGTATCCCAAGCAATCCAATCACGTACAGGCCAGGCGGTGATGTTCACAAACGTCTGGTCTCTTTTCATGATGTGTGATGAGGAATGGGGAGCCAAAGTTCCATCAATTAATTGAATTGTAGAACGTTCATTCAGGTAGTGTCCATTGATAAGTCTAAAAACCACTACCACAAAGCCAATTGTCATGAATAAAAAAATACAAATCAGCACCAACCAGATGTAAGTCCAAGGTGCAACCAAAAAATGTCTCTTGAACCAGGCAAAAAATATAGAGATTTTGGAAGGGACAGTGGAAGTCAATGATTCAGTTTCAAAGGAAGACTGGGACTGGGCAAGTGTTGTTGTATTTAAAAGGGGCAAAGCGACTTCTGTAGGATAAGCATACTCAGGATCAGCGGGCAAACCACCAGCAGTAGGTGGCGGATCATTAACTGTGATCATCTCAATGGAAACTTCAGGCACGATGACAGAGGGTGGCACCACAACAGAGTTTCTCAGCATTGAAGGGCAGGAAACCGAAGGTGTCATACTATGGAGAATCGGCCACCCTGTGTAGCTTGACATTTTCAATCGAAATGTACCTTTTTTCTTTGCGACCAGGAAGTGGTGGTAAAACAACTGTACGTGTACCCAATACTCCAAGCACTGGGACTGGTGCACGATAAGAGGGGCCAAACTCCTTCTTGTTCTCCACCTTCTCACGGACCAGATCACCAACTCGAGGCAGCCAGCCGACCACCGGAATCAGGAGCGCTTCTTCTGATGCAGAGGGCACGTGTTCTTTTGCCAGAGTGTCTCTTGCTTCTTGTAGATTCTGCAATACAGCACAGTGGTCATCGAGGTCAAAAGGGGCGGCAGCCGCCGCCATGTCTAGACCATCAAGGTCCGGAACAAACATTCTCACTCCAAAGAGCATCATGTAAGGGGTCCTCCCACCCAGAGACCTTCTAGGGAGATTATTAAGTGCACGTTGGACGTCATACAAGTGGGCAAGCCAGTTCCGGCCTGTACCTAACACCTTGGCTGTCAACGATTGCTTTAGGTCACGGTTCATCCGTTCCACAACACTATTGCCCTCAGGCCGGTATGGAGACGAAAATTTGACTTGGACCCCCAAACTTCTCATAGCCTCTTTGTAAGCCTTAGAAGCGAACGCCGGGCCCTGATCAGAGTGAAGGGTACCACACGCAAAACTCCCTATAAAGACACGCAATGCTTTGATGACAGTCCTGGCATCAGCACTCCTTTGTGGCCACACCCACAGAAAACGTGTGCATGAATCCACTGCAACCAAGATGTACTTGTACGCAGTATCAGAGGTAAAAGGACCGCAGTGATCTAAATAAACACACGCTAGTGGTTGATTAGATATATGCAGCTGCGTTGGAGGTGGACGCGCAACAGGAGAAGGTTTGATCTGCTGGCAAATGTCACAATCAAGTACATAGGCCTGCGCTTGTTTATACAAACCGTACCACCAGTAACGTTGCTGCAAAAGCGAGACAGTCGCTGACACTCCAGCGTGCGCAGACGCAACACCTTCGTGAGCAGCTGTTATCAGATTTGGTCTGCAGTCCGCGTTGGGAATCAATCTATCACCAACGTCGTTAATCCTCACTAACGGGACGTTATCAGGACTTAAGTGATAATGGTATCGAGAAGGGAAACCTCTAGGGAAGTTTTTTCCTGCCTCTGATGCCGCAATAGCTGCTAAGATGTCTGCATCTATCTTTGATTTTGATCTTGTAACTGCTGCTTCTAAATATGGTGCCACTGCTGTTTTAGCTGCCTCGTCAGCCAAACTGTTACCGACAGCATGGACACCAACTCGTTGGTGACCAAGAGTGTGAATTACATCCACAAGTGGCAAACTCCCTTTGAGTTCTGACACTCGAGCCCAAATTGTCTTATGCTTTACTGAGCAACCTTTGGAATCACGAAAACCATTCATAATCCAAAAAAGTATATTGTCGTTGTAAGATTGAACACAGTAGTATGAGTCACTCACTATAAGAGTAGTGACTCTGTAATCAGCAAACTCAAGTGCAAGCACCAGAGCACGTAGCTCCGCCGGTTGCGCGGTACAATCACCCAATGACTGCGTATGCACTGCATCAGATTTGAACTCTCCATTCACGAAAGTACCGACCACAATTGTGCAAGCCGCTGAATAAGCGTGCCTTGATCCAGTTGCGGGTTGCGCCGACCCGTCAGTGTATATGACACAATGGTATTCCTCGATAGGGCGCAATGACTGTGGAGCTGGATGAACGAATTCATACTCCAAACTCTCTTGAGTCTGCAACGCTGCGTCAAAGATGTATTCGACGTCAGGCGAAGCTAAGGAGGTCGCCCATTGTATCCACCGTGGATGCAAAGCCTTAGAATTTGGTACACTAGCTTTAGTGACTGCTTCAAGAGCAGGAAACGGTGTTACCACCAGCATGCGCTTTCCTTGTGATAGCGCTCGTTCTTTCAGGATCGCCATCTGAACTGCTGTCAAAACTTTTTCAACAGTGGAAAATCGCAGCTCAGCCGAAGTGTACAGATGAGATTTGTAAGCAATGGGGACTGTGTCACCCTCATTGACCGTTAAGTACGTGAAACCTTCCGCGCCTGGAACAATTCTAATGACCAGGTTGGTGTGATTGTCACGAGTTTTTAGATATTTAGCTGTAAGAAGATCAGTTTGCAAAGTATACAATGCCAACGAGTGCTCTGGCAGCCAGCAAGATCTGGTATAAGTTGGTTGTATCAAGGCATAAAGTGTCTTGATACGCTGGGCATAATCAGGAATGTAGGATCGACCGAAATTCAGAAAACCCAGCAAGGATTGTAATTTTTTCAGTGTCGTAGGGATACGAAGGTTTGCGCATTTCTCAAGGAACTGCGGTGCCAAGCCTCGACCTTCATTATTGAGTTCGTACCCCAAGAACAACACTGTAAATTCAGCAATGTGCGACTTCTTAAAGTTAAACTTGTAACCGAAGTCCGCAAACATAGTCACTATGTTATCCACACGAGCAAGATGTGGACGCAACTCGTCGTCTGTCAGATAGATGTCGTCGACATACGAGTACGCTTCCGGGTCTACTATCTCTAAGAGAGAGACCACGCTAGCGGCAAAAACTCCAGGGCTGTTCTTATAGCCCATCGGGAGCCTCTTGAACAATTTTTGTTTACCACCCGAGGTAAATGCTGTCCACTCATAACTGAGAGGGGACATATTATGGCAATAAAAGCCATTGGATAAGTCGAGCGTAGTTTTGAAACGTTTTCTCACAAGACTATCTACGAGAGCCGAACTATGAGTATTCTGTACCGCACACGTCCGGCAATGTGAGTTTAAATGCCGGTAATCCAAAACTAGGCGGTACGATCCGTCAGGCTTCGTTACAGTGAATAAAGGATTATTCATGGGTGACACACATGTCTCAATTACTCCTTGATATTCCAATTGCTCAAGGATTGACGCGACGTGAGGTCTAGCCTCGCGACGCATGGGATATTGGGGTTGAGGCTGGGGATCGGATCGCAATGGAATCTCATGATCGGGAGAACATTTGTCCCAGCCAACCTGATTACGATATAACGCAGGCGCAAGCACCTGCGCCCACTCCCCGGCCAACCTAGTAGACTCCTCCGTGGGCACTGCGTGCCCAAAGGAAGGAAGTATAACTTCCTCTCCCCTAGGGGCGTCTAAAATGAAAGCCGGAGGCCAATCTTTCTCCGCCAAAAGAATATCATATGTGGTGGTAAGATTATCCCAAAAAACCGCTTTAATTTTGCGTTGTATGTCACCCTCAATATTAAGGACTATTTCAAATAATCTCTCTGCGGGGGCTACGCGAGTATCAGCAGTTTCAACTGTCACATATATATCAGTTGCTGTCGCCTCCAGAAATGGACGCAATGCTTCCCGCACTACTGTAACCTCCGCTGCGCTGTCTAGCAGCGTTAGTGCCCATGTCAGGTTCCGAAGCTGTGTCCTGACCATCTGAGGCATATCTCGCTGAGATAGCAGCAACTTTCTTTTTCTGAAACGGTGGACGTGGTCTGGCAGCGTCTTCCTGCTTGCCTTTACCGTCAGTCTGGCGGGGCTGGTCTCGACTTTGAGTACCCCTTCCTCTTCCACGCTCTCCACCACCAGAGTGCGAAGTCGATGTTTCCTGTGAAGAACGAGGAGAGCGTTGTTCAGAAACCTGAAACCTATCAGGTGACTTAATACGAGTACGATCGCGCAAATCATAAGTGCGTTCACTATACGACTGAACTGGTGAGGCAGGACGAGAAACCTGTTTCTGTTGCTGCTTCTCTTGTTTTTTGGCTCGCCAACTTTGTTTAGGAAAGTTGGGCTTTTCGTCTTTTGTAGACGAACTCACCTTAGTTTGTTGCACTACATCTGGAATTTTGATGGTGGGTTTTACACCTAAGGCACTACGTCCAACCATCCTGTAGGCTTTCGCAATAATTTTTGCGAATTGCCGAGGCTTGTCTTCATCAGCCAGAAGCTCCAGCATATTGCCAACTTGGAACTGCATGGCATCTCCTTTGAGGTTGCCCATTACCATGGAACAAACCACATCGAAACTGTCGACAAGCCTCATTCCCAACTCAATAGCTGCCTCCGCACCATGACTTTCTTGAACTTTCTTGATGACGGAGGGTAGTACAGCCATAGACGGAGTGCTGTAGCACTTCGAATATGTCGCAGCAAAGATCTTGCCCCAATTGTCACAATCAACAAGCTCAGGGACCAGGTCTTTGGGCAAAGTAATGGTGAGTATCCTGTGTTTATCCACAGGTGTAGTGTTTGGAAACACGGCTTCTAATTGATCAAATTTTTCTGCAAGCCAGTAAGGGAATTCATCCTTACTGAGGGGGCGCTTGCCGACAACGGCGTTAACCATAACAGGGCTTATCACCACCGCGTGATGGTGATCTGCCCCGTGTCCAGCAACCGCAGGTGCTCCCACCTGAACTGTGCGTGACACATACTGCACTAAAGCCCTATGGACCGTAATCAGGGCAGTGTGAAGTCTTCGTAAATCACCCACTCCCACCGTCAGGTAGCGTGGGTGTGGAGTATATCCGGCCAGTACCGGCCATGTAGCTCCCGCAATTGATAACGGGCCCATTCTCGCCGGTACAACCTCATGGGGAAGGGCGCCATTAAACCAAATTGTATGCTGCCAGGCAGAAATAGAAATTTCAAGAGTCCGATATGGGGCATAAGCTGCAGGAACAGCCGAGGCTGTATATTCGTGGAACAAATTATCGTCTGCATCCACCTCCGCAAAGGTCACCCATGAGTAAAACAACTCATACGGGTAGGTGGTATCAGCACTGACCACAAAGACTACGGACATCCCGTCATCAGGTACCCCATACGCCCTCAGATGAGTGCGCAGAGGAACCCGACTATGAGCGGGAATATTAACCGCCATAAGGACTCCTAAAAGTAGAACAACGATCTACTCAGAAGCACTTGGGCTCAAAAATTATAACCTTTTTAATTTTCAAGCTTGATAGAACCTTTAGTCTAAACCTAGGTAGGTTAAACCGTCACCCAAGTTTTCCGGAAACGAGAGCGAGGGTTGTTGTGGACTAAAATCAGCACTACTAAAGCGTCTCAGACGTTAAGACCAAACGTAAGGTGCGCCATGTTGCAGGTATTCTGCTTTTGCACAGAACTATGCGCAGGAGACCAGGACCTCAGAGAATTGTGGTGTACCAGAAAATCCTCCTCAGAACCCAGAACCCCTTATCCGACTAGCTTAGTATCTCATTCGTTAACCTAGATCTAGCTAGGTGGTCCCAATGTATAGACAAACCAGAACAAGCGACTTAGATATTTCTCAGGAGTGGTGGGAATCTGAAATACCTGTTCGTACTTATTTATTAGTCCACAACTGAATAATACAGACACAGTAAAGTTTAAAGAGTTTATTTTATAAACCTCGCATCCTAAGATGCAGTACTTTGGCTAACACCAGCAGACTAACAATACAGATCAGAATCATGAGCATTATTACAATACCATATAGAATGAAAGGAGCAATCATACTATTAATGACAGTGGTATATGGCCACACTCCTTTCACTATAATCTAATACATTATTATTATTAGACTATTAGAAGGTCTCTTAGGCTAACAGGGGGGACCCCATACCGTATAGATCAGCTTAGTAGAATCACATCAAAGGATCAGCTCTCACAGCATACATCAGCTCTTCTTGTTCGAATGCATGTAAAACCAAACTGTTCTGCAATATTAAAGACGCTCGTCCTTCAAACATTGGCAGCTGTATGCATGATATGTCTAACAAATGTCTACGATCAATCTAAACACAACACTCTGTACCTTCTAGTGACCCAGACGCGTTCTTTGCATGATGTACAGACCAAGGGCACATTGCACGGTTAAGAATGTATAACAACCGTTTGTTATTCTGTAGGGCAAAGACGAGTCAGCATTTTACAAAATGAATAACACATAACAACAGTGTTGTGTGCAGCACAGCAGAAACGACAAGCTTGCTTGTTAACTATGATCTCGGTTATGCTAACTTAGTGTTGCAAATAGGGCGTGGCTTAGTCCATCTCACACCTCTTTGACTGGGAAACCCGCACCAATCAATTCTCCCAGTTGTTGTCTGCGGCGCATTGTCTGGCCCGCGTACTGAAGCTGCACCACCAAACCCAGCTCCAGGTTGGGGAGCAAAAGCCCCCCCTCTGCCACATCTAATTTTAAAATGCCCAAGCTGATTCAGCTTCTCTTTCCTGCCCACGTAAGGAGACTAAGCAACTGTCCAATGTTTTTTATGTAGCTCTGGATATAGGACACTGTGCTTTGCAGCCCATATAAGCAAGGTGGAAACAATACCATCTTTGCTACTGTGACTCTTCTTGTCACCAACAGTAAAAGACTATGGAGGTCTGCAGGGCTACCAGGACCCTGCCAATGTTGCAGTCATACTGCTGCTCTATCTCATGAGCCACCTGTATACCCAGGTAGCTAAATCTCTCAGACTCCCATCTCAAAACTATGGCAGGGATTTGCTTGTGTGGTGTGTTCTGTAGCCTAGCATGGGGGAATACAAAAGACTTCCCCAAGTTAACATAGTCCCAAGTAGGGCACTGGTGCCTCCAGTTGTCATAGCTATAGCAGCGCATTCTCCGCATAAAATGAGATTACATGCTCCACCTCTCCCACACAGATACCCCACTGCTCCACCACATTTCTTAGTTGTCTGGCAAGCAGTTCTATAGCCAGAGCAAACAGGAACGGGAGAGGGGGTGACCCTGCCTAGTTCCCCACTCAATATATCGTCTCTCTGAGATGTATCCCCTAGATCAAACCCTGGACCCACAGGGCTTGAGTATAACAAACCCTGTTTTCGAGTGCACTGCCCACACATAATCCCAGCCGTCAGTATCAAATGCCTTTTCAAGTATCCAAGATGACCAGTATTCCCTCTAAATCTGAAAGCGTCACCCAGTGCATGACTTGCATGAGTCTTCAGATGTTCATAATGGTGCTCCTGGTAGATAAAAAAACACACTGGTATTCTCCTCCTGGAAGACCTTTAGCTGTTGATCCAAAAGCAAATCACCCTATGACTGGTAGAACTCTGGTGCGAAACCATCCGTTTCCAGTGACTTATTACTGGGCATATCTTTAATGGCTATCTGCAGCACATCTCTGGTCAATTCCAGCTCCGGTGCCTCTATTGACAATGACGAATGTGTTGCAGTCATATTGCTTACTTATATGGACAATTAACATAAATGTGTCAAGTCGAGGATTCAATGTATTTTGTAGAACCTATAGAAAACAAGAACCAATTTAAGAACTAGGGGGTGTATCAGCTCCAATAAGGAGACGTCAATGGGGAGGAGGTCCACGGTGTTATGGGGCAGGAGTAAAGGACCAGTGCATGGATGTTAGAACTGGGGGTCTCTAGTTGGCAGAGGTAGGTACCTTTGACCAAATAGGGACCCTTGCTTCTAAGTCAGGGAAAGGGGATTACACTACTGGATAACCCCTGCTTACCTCCTTGGTAGCTTGGCACGAGCAGCCAGGCTTATCTCAGAGGCAGTGTGTTAAGCATTTGTGAACACATACAGTAATACAGTGAAAACACTACAGATGGACACCACACAGGTTTTATAAAAACAAGTATTCTTTATATAGACTTAACACAAGACCACAAACGACAAAAATTCACAATACTGTACTCAAAATTGACTTAAAGATGGTAGAAGTAACTTAGTTCAAGTTGATGGTAAATGCGACAAAGTTCTCACAAAAGTACCTGGATGCATAACGCAAAATAAATAAAAGGCTCGCAGTGTTGGAGATGCGTTGGTTCCTTGCTTCGGGGGAGATGATGCGGAGAGGAGGTAATGCGTAGATTCTTGTACTGCGGCCCGGTTGCCATGTGGCAAGATGGCGCATTGATGCGATGCAACAATCCGGGGTGATGCGATAAGATGGCGCCCTTCATGCAACGACGTTTAGACAATGCGTGCACGCCCGGCAGCCGTGCGGCGAACTCTGTAGCTTTGGAGCCACGACAGGCCCTGCGACACGCTTCTCCGGTGATGCGACGGCGACCTTGCGGCGGCAACACGCTTCTCTGGTGATGCATCGGGTAACAGCTTTGACGAACGCACGCTTGTCTGGTGATTTGGCAGCAACCTTGGTGACGACACGCTTCTCCCACGATGCGACGGCAACAGCTGTGACTGAGACGCGCTTCTTCTCGATGCGTCACACTTCCAGCTCCCAGCGACATGCAGGGTTCTGCAGATAGAATTCCCAGCAAGGAAATTCAGCGGGGAGCTGGTGGTGAAGTCTTTTGTCCCTGAGACTTCAGCAGGAGGCAAGTACAAGTTCAAGCCCTTGGAGTAATATTCTGCAAGATGATGAAAGTTCTTTAAAAGTTCTTTCTCCTTTCCTTGGCAATGAAGAGACCACTGCAGGCCAACCCAGCAAACAGCACACTGGCAGAGGGGCAGTCCAAACTCCTGCAGCTTCCTTGGTTCTTCTCCTTGGCAAAAGGTTTGTCTTGTTCCCAGAAGTGATCTAAAGTCTTGGGGTCTGGGTCCCCATATTTCTACTACTATTCTCTCTGTTCTCTGAAGGCAGAGAGGCCTCTGCCTAGTCCAAACCAGTTCTGGTCAGCCCTGGAGCACTTTGTTGACAAGACTCCTTCTTTCCTTTCACAGTATAGGCCAGGGACATCGGACACACCACAGGAGGTGGAGCCAGCATTGTGGAGGGAAGGCACAGCCCTATTCAGGACCCAGGTGCAACACCTCCCACCCATCTACATGCAGATCTCTCTATTCAGCCTTATGCTGACTCACCCTGTCTCCTGGAATCCCCCAGCCCCTGTCACTCAAACTCCAGACAAGGACTACACAACCTAGCAGAGGCAGTCTTGGATAGTTAGGCAAGAAAATACCTAATTTCTAAAAGTGGTATTTTCAAACATAGAATGTTAAAACCAACTTTACTAAAAGATGTATTTTATCATTCTGAGTTCAGGCATGGTAAATTCGAATTTCTACCATGTTCCCTGAGTCAGTTAGGGTTATAAGATGTAATGATCAAACTGGCCATTCTGGCCTATGGGGAAAAGCTAGCCTTGCAATAGTGAAAAACGAAAATGGCTGTAATTCACGATTAGGACATGCCACACACACCAGGGCATGTCCTACCTTATACTTACAATGCACCCTGCCCTTGGGCCTGCCTTAGGGTGTCTGATATGAAGATAAGGGAAGGTTTAGGGACTGGCAAGTGGGTGCACTTGCCAAGTCGACATGGCAGTCACAGACTGCACACAGGCTCTGCAATAGCAGGCCTGAGACACACTTTACAAGCTGCTTCTGTGGGTGGCACACCCAGTGTTGCAAGCCCACCAGCAGCATTTGATTTACAAGTCCTGGGCACACATGGTGCACTAGACTAGGGTCTGACGAGTAAATCAAATAACCCAATCATGGAGTCACTAATCAATACATCAATTTAACATAGGGAGCACTTGCACTGTGGCACTGAATAGCAGTGGCACAGTGCCCAAAGCATCTAAACCAGCAAAACATATAAAAAACAGAGGAGGCAATCAGTAAAAAGTGGAAGGGAGAATCACGCCAATGGTACCAGGTCTAACAATGGAATTGTTGAGAAATTAGTCAGCTTGAAGGATAAACCATTAGGTAGGACTGGGAAGGGGATAGGGGGAGAGGGTACATGGGAGGGCAGCAGGCATATTAGGCTACAGTAGGGTTGGGTGGGGCCTCTGCATCTTCTGGTGATGTAGGTGCTTCTGAGGGTATGTCAGCAATAATTCCATCTGGAAGGCCTCCAGGGTAGTGTCCTAACTGTTTGCTAGTGGATATTTGCGAAGGCTGCATGTGTCCTCTCTGTGCAAGGCAGCACCCTCTGTCCATCTTTAGGGCCTCTACCTGATCTCCCTGGTGTCTGGGAGAGTTAGCACTTCCAAGATGGGCAGGCACCCCTCATCCCCAAGTCCAATAGTACTCCCAAGCCATTTCTCCAGGAATTTCTCAAGCTTCTCACTATCCTCCCGTTCCAGAAACCCCAGTAGCTGCAGAATGCATCTCCGGGAACTGTCCTCTGCATCCTCTAGTCGGTCGTCAAATTGTTTCACCTTGTCCAACAATACCCGGCCATAGTTAGGAGCAGCACTTCCTCCTCAGTATCTTGTGCGCACTGATTTACTTTGTGGAGACCTGTTCGTAAACAGGTTGACTTGCATGGAAATAGAGTCCATTTTGTATTCCAACTTTTGCCAGGACTACTCTATGGCGGGAATTTGTGCCCTCGTTGGCTCAGGCATCTCTGTTGTTAGCATATTGGCCTCAGGAAATTGGTGTATCCATGTCTTGTTGCAAGCTTTCGGCTTTCTTGTCAGAGCCTATGATGCATATGTAATTCTGCTCCTCTTCTGCTGTGTTCGCTCACCCTCAATGCCCAGTGCCTCCTAAATGGAATGCCTTTCCCAGTTCAGTTCTGGGCCACTCAGCCATGTGGCTATGCGAGGAGGCGGGCTCACCAGACAGTCTCTCCGCTTACTGGCTTCCCAGTTCCCGTTCACCTTTTCAGAGGCACCAAGCCCTCCTCGCTACTTTGCACCTGCTCAACTTCGACCCAGTCTTTATTAGGGGACGCTTTCTGTGGCCTGCTGCTCGCCCCCCCCCCCCCCAGTCATTGCTGAGGCCTTTCCTGGCAGCCGTGCAGCTAGCAGAGGAGGCTGGCCCTCCTCGCTGCTCTGCTCCTCTAAACTCTGGCACAACTGCAGTCTTTGTTCTTTTGGCCTAGCTGCTGCGGCTCACAGTTCGCACCACGACATCTCCTGGTCACCACCACCTCCTGGCTCGCTAGTCCACCACATGAGCACACCTTGAAATAGTGCGCTGCAGCTGCCACCTGACAGGAAGTACGGGTCCTCTACCTTTGCAGCAGAATCTGCAGCTTTTGGTCCGCCACAGACTCCTGTCAGGTCAGTCTTGCCAACCAAGAGCGGCCTCCATCTTGTTGTGGACACTCAGCACAAGGACTCTCTGTACTCACCTCTGGCTAACTGGTCAATTTGGTGCAGAAACTGGTAGTCTGCTGGGTGGCCAGGCTTCCACTAAGTGTTGTCTCGCTGAATCATGTGGCGAGAACACAAGATGCCACAGAATGATACAGGAGTTCTGTTGCACCTGCAATGAAAGCGTGCAGTCAGCCATCTTGTTTGGCCACCCCTAATATGATGCCTATATGACTGCTTGTAATTACCTATATACCCAACTAAAAGACAAAATTGCATGATGAATTGTTTGTAGTTTGCATTTTTGTGACAAAGAGCATTTCAAACTGTAATTTTCTTATTCATAACAAAGTTCATAATAATGTGAACTTTCCTAAAACTACATTTGCATACCAATTTGTAGCATTCATTTATATAACAACTGACCCATAAAACTGATACCTTTTCACATACAACATGTCAGCTGCATGATAGGAGCATGGCAATCTATAAACCCAATGTAAGTTAGAGGCCTGGTTTATGCGTGCCTGGTATTGGGTGAGATAATTATTGCACCCAATGAAATATGGCACTGAGGCTTAAGGAATTTATTTGGTGCAATAATTATCACTTATATTGAGTTTTTCCCAAAAAAGGGGGCATAACAATTGGACTTAGGAGCTTAATGCACCAAAATTCACACAGCTCAGAATTTACTGGGCATTTCTCCCATTAATTATGAGAGATTTGACCTCCCCAAAATGTATTGGGGCCAAACTGCAAGGTTGTGGAGTTTATACAAAACTCATAATTCCCATATGTGGAGTAAAAGGAGTTAGCACACATATTAATTAAAAACTGTACCTGGAATTGAGGCCTAAATCTCTAATTTGAAGATTTTGGGAAAATGAAACAACAGATATGTGACAAACAGCAAGTCAACTGTAATTTCCTATGCATGGCAACGTTTTGAGCATCCCTTTAGTTCAGACTGAATATCAATCTAACACAAGAAAAACTGCACGACAGATCTGTAATACATATCCTTGGATGTCTGTAATTCCTCACGCATGACAATCTCTATGGCCTCATTTACAACAAAATGACACAGGGTGGTGCCGGGAGCCATTTTTCGGCACTAAGCTGCACCATTTAAAAAACACAAGGATGCGTCATATATACAACAATAAGGTGCATCCGTGTGCTGCCGCACAATTAACTGCCATGTGCCAATGCATCACGGTGCAAGGGTGCCTGGGTTGCGGTGATGATTGTTTTTGTGCAGGATAGGACACCTTCCTGCATAAAAACAATCACTGATGGTGTTTTCACCTTTCTATGTGTGCTGCAGAATGCAGCTCGCATAGAAAGAGGAAAAAACACAGAGAATTACTAGTATTTCTCCTCGCTGTACCTCGTTACGCCTCCTCTGGGGAGAAGTAGGGTTCTGACGCATTCCTAGGTTTACGAAACTTTGTAAATCTGGGAATGCAGCAGAATCCATGAGTGTTGTGTGGGAACACCCACGGCAATACCCACGGTCCGCCCCTTCAATGCAAAGTGCTGCGCGAAAAGGGGCCATATTTACAAGGCCACAAAAAGCCACGCTGGGTGGCTTTGAGTGACTTTGCAAATATGGGCCAGCACACTGCGCCGCGGGTGAGTCAAAAAAAGTGACTCACCGGTGGCCCAAGGGGTTTGTAAATAAGCACCCTAATGTTTAGCCATTCACAGAGTAGAATATTGTTTGCAGAGTGCTTTAGGTCCTCATCAGGGAAAGTAAGCAATATATTAATACCCATATCATACTATAATCTCTTTTTATGCAAACCTTCTAACCTCCACACTCACAACAGCCCGAACATATCCCTTTGTTTTATCAAAATATTCAGATCAAATTCAAATTTTCAATTCTGTGCCTCTTGCTAGAAAATGGCACATACATTGCATATGAGTCTGCTGCAATGTGGAATTATACTAATACATTGTGTATACATCTTTTAGCGCTGTTTAACATTAGTGCTTTCTCAGTGTGCAGACAGGTGGGTTCCATTATGCTTTAAAATTATTGCGTTCTGATAAACCCAGCCCTGATAAAGTGTGTTTACACAAAGTGTTTCATATAAAGGACCTCCGAATTTCAGTTTTAGTTTTGATTCCGGCAAGAAACTGCAGGTAAAACCCAAAAGAGATTTCCAACAAATTCCAACTGTTGCAGTAAAAACGCAGGAGAGATTTTTACAAACACACATTTGGCCTCGAAAAACCATAGCCTATAGCAAAATGTGTTCAAATCGGATGAGTTAACACCGATTCTCCTGCCAATTTCTACACAGGGAAAAAAAGCCTGAAACACTGGAGTAACTCCCTGGCTTCAAATTACAGTACCCTCTCATATTGGTAAATACCAATGCTGTTTGCCCACACATGCTCCGCATATTGAGAACCATAGTATCAGTGATTTCTCATGTGAGCGTCTGTAACTGTATTACAATTGCAATTTTAGACAGATATTTTAGGAAGGTAGTGATTAAACCACCCTTTTTGGCAGGATGGCTCTGTCAGTTAAACGCGCGCTGCTGTGAAATCCAGAAATCTGTAGGCCATGTGTATGAGGACCAACAAGGCTGATTCAGACTTCCATTTTTCGAATGTTTTTAAACCGTGTACCATAACATTGGACAACAGTATCACCTGTTATACAGTACCTAGAAATAGCAGCAGTCTGGTTCGAAGCACAAATTATTAATATGGGATGTCTTTCACTAATATTCATGAGTAAAGAGCACACAAATCATGCAGTGCCTTTTCAACTTAAGTACAAAAAGAGAAACAAAGAATGTTTGCTTATTTTTGCCCTCCCCTATTTAAAATTAGATAGCAAAGGTTCATTCACATTGTGAGCATGCTTTTACCAATTGCTTTTTCCGATTGTTGAAAAGCATTTAAAAAATGTTTTGTGCATTATTAACCATTGTGTCTTTAATGCAACAGGCCTCTAGTAGAATATGGTACATTGGAAAGTTATTATGTACTTGTCTCACTAAGGTAATTTTTTAAAATTCAAAATCTACTTAAATATGTTGATTGAAACCTAAAAAGAAGCAAAGTACTTGGGATACTTCAGGTTTCCGAGTATCCTTCTGAAATCCTTGCTGCTAAGGGAATGGTGCTAATGAAATGCATAATGTTTTGAAAATAGTTTCTGTGAAATATATATAGTGTTGTTAATAGTTTAGGCCATGAACACAAATTTGCATCAAAAGGAAACTAAACAATTTCAATAAAAGAAGACATATATTTTTGGCTCGTTGTAATTGCATTTAAGAACATACTTTTTTTCTGCTTTCTGTAAAATAAAACCATTCTCAGTCAAGATGTTACTAATATCTGTATTGCAAAGCAACTTGTTGTAGGAGTGGAGGATGTGCCACCACAGTATTGCCAATGCACTTTATCGATAACAAAAGCTCCACTAGCTTCATGTAAAAAAAGTTTATTTTTATAATTAAAGAAAAGGTTAATATGCGTGAAAATATTAAGGTAAACACAAGTCAGGGAGCTTTTCCTTTTAAATATCTTCCTTTTTGCTGCTTGTGTGTGTTTCTGGTGAGCAAAGTGTGTTTAAATGCAAAGTGTGTTTAAGTCTGCAGTACCGCCTCCTCTCTACAGGGGCAGAGCTGAGCAAAAATATAAACACACTTGATGAAACACAGGTCCCCACAAGGTAATTTTTTCAAAAGTTGTAAAAATTGGTACAGATGTTCCCGAAGTCATTCTTTATTATTTAGAAGACATTTCCTTGTGGGGACCTGGGTTTACTCCATAGAAATTACATACAAAAAACCGGTTGCAAAGTTCCTTTTCTTGGTTCGTTGTGGAAAGTTGAGAATGTTACTGAACTTTTAGGCTGTTGATAGAAAGGTGTACTTTTAACCATTAACAGGAGGGGTAACTAGAAAAAGAGTAAAATAACTTCTTATTTGAGGTCCAGCAGTAGCACATAAGTACTCAGTTTCAGTACTCTGAACAGACTGCAGCTGCTGAGTATGTAGCTGGAGTCTGCTAATGTGTTCTCGCCACTCTTAACTTATGTCCTTCCACTGCGTCTAAAAAGAAGAGAGGACTACTTTTTGAAACTGCCACAAAACAAATAAATGAAGCTCTAAAACTATCTAAACAAGCACTGGGAAAGCCAATGTCTCGTCTCTGGCACAGGGGTGCAGAGCTATAGACTTCCTTCTTGAATGTTTTTTGTTCGTCCATAGTTGTTATCCTTGGCAGAATGGCCAGAGTCGGTATGTGTGTCTCATAACTACTGTCAACATTCTTGATCTGGGAGACTAACCACAAGTCCTGAATTCTCACTGCACCCGATTGGCCCAATCCGGCCGGTAGGTAGTTGCGGCTAATTTATAAACAAGGAGACATAGCCCAGCTAAGAATTGGGACCCTAGAAGTGACTAAGCTGATCACTCAGCCTCTGAGGAGACAGGGAGAACCAAGGACCAATGGAGACATCTGGGGTTCTGATCCAGAGTAACTGAGCAACTTGTTAAGATTTGAAGCCCACCACTGATACGTTTGATGCCATCCTTATAGCAATTGATACAACAAAAAAAATCCCTTAAAGCCAAAATTGACGCAGTCACTATAGAACCAAAAAACATCTGAAGGAAAGGGTGTCCCAATCAGAACAGACTCAAAGTCACAGTAATGCTTGTTTTTCCTTTTTCTTAAATCAATCAATCAATCAGGGAATTGTAAGCACACTTCTCACCCGTGAGGGTCTCAAAGGGGGTCCGCAGATCTGTTTGGCTGAAGAGCCAGGTCTTGAGGGTCTTCCTGAAGGTGTTCAGGGAGGGGGCGCGTCTGATGTCTGCCGGTAGCTCGTTCCAGGTCTTGGCTGTAATATGAGAGAAGGATCTTCTGCCTGCTCTGGCTCTGTGGATGCGCAGGGTTTCGGCCAGTGCGAGGTTGGAAGATCGGAGGCTTATTTTAGGTACGTGGAAGTTGATTCTGTCTTTGAGGTATTTGGGTCCGTTGTTTTGTAAGCATTTGTAGGCGTGAGTGAGGATGTTGAAAGTGACTCTTTTCTCCACGGGGAGCCAGTGGAGACTTCGTAGGTCTTGACTGATGTGTTCGTGTCGGGGGATGCCGAGGACGAGCCTGGCGGAGGTGTATTGTCTGGAGTTTGCGGAGCAGGGACTTGTTGATGCCGGCGTAGAGTGCGTTTCCATAGTCCAGTCTTCTGGTGATGAGTGCGTGGGTGACTGTCTTCCTTGACTCAGGGGGGATCCCCTTGAAGGTCTTGCGGAGGATGCTGAGGGTGTTGAAGCAGCTGGAGGTGACGGCGTTGACCTGTCGGTTCATGGTGAGCCGTGAGTTGAGTACTATGCCGAGGTTCTTGGCGTGGTGTGAGGGGGTAGGTGGGATTCCAAGGGCAGTCTGCCACCAGGTGC
This sequence comes from Triturus cristatus, assembly GCF_964204655.1. Taxonomy (NCBI): domain Eukaryota; kingdom Metazoa; phylum Chordata; class Amphibia; order Caudata; family Salamandridae; genus Triturus; species Triturus cristatus. The sequence continues at coordinate 301,136,628 of NC_140579.1, read as the reverse complement.
TGTCCTATGAAGAAGGGGTAGTGACGAGGACTTCAGTCTTCTCGGCGTTGAGCTTCAGGCAGCTGTTGGTCATCCTGACTGCGGCTTCTTGCATTCCTTTCTGCCATAATGCTTTAATGAAACTATTTTGTGACAATCTTTATTATCAAACATTGCAATATATGTATTTTTAATATATACATTGGATTATAGTTATTGGTGACTTTTTGACAGTCAATAGGACTGCTTTGTATATGTCCATGTGCTGACTCCCATGATAAAGCCAATTAGCCGCTTTTTATATCTTGGTGTTCAATCAATTGACAAAACCAGTAGGTCTGCCTAACTTAAATTACACCCTTTTTATTGTTACATGAAGAAGCCAGCTGTGCCCAGAGTGGGTTGGGTGCCAGTGGGGGTTAGGGGTGCAGGGCCTAGCTACAGTTCAGGACCTGCACCCAACCCCGAGCTGCACACAGCGATGGACATCTTCCTCTACCTTGAAAAATCCATATAAATTCACTAAAACAAAGGATAAATAAACTATATAGCTATATATTCAACTATTTTCTTACTTCACATTCAAACCCCAAAACCTTGGACATTCACTGAAAAAAACAAATGTTAAAGGGACATTATAGTTAGGTGAAAATGTCAGTTAACAAAACCACTGGAATTCACCAGCTATTGTAATCCCAAGTACCTATAACTCATACCCGAAAGCAACTATAACTTGCGCCATTGCCAAACTGTCCTCACTCCACAAACCTCATGGGGGAAGAGAAGAGACAGATGCTCCTATAACAGTCTCAGAAATTAAAGGAGCCAACCAAGAATTGGCTCCTGGTAAAAACACCAGTTTGTAACCACTTCCGTTGGAGTTCTATCAAATGTACCCCCAAGATATTGTCACCCAAACTAGCCCAGCTATAAGAACTTGCAGTCGCTGGGGATAGATTACCTCCATTCCTCAGGAAGGCACTGAGAGTGTGGATACCCAAACCTAGGCGCGACACTACTGATCCTTCTTCAAATCGACCACTGACTATTCTTAACTTAGATAAAAAAACATCTCAGTACAATTTGTAACATGGAGTATTATACAGAGCTATGGAAGCAGCTTCAAACACTTGACCCCTCTCAACCTGTTTAGTCCTCAAATTGGGGAAGGCATTTGATACTTTGAGCTGGAGTAGTCTGTTTAAAGTGCTGGTAAAGTTAGGCTATAGGGTACAAATCATACACCATATATATTATTATAGGTTGACCCAACTGCTTGAGTCTGAGTCTGCAAACTAGTCTCTGCTCCATTCATGGCCCACAAGGATGTCATTTATCTCCTTTACTATTTGAGCTTGTCATGGAGGAAGGCCTGGGGCTTTCACTTAGCATACAGAAACTATGCAACATCCTAAAACGCTGATATGTTAGTCTTCAGTAAAGACATCAGCCATGATCATGCAAACACTACCCGAATCCTCAAAAAGATTAGTACGGTTTAAGGATTACATGTTAACTGGTCTAAATCTTGCTGGTTCCCATGTTACCCTTCAGCAACATCTCCACAGATAGATATGGGAGGAAGCACATTAAATGGGAAAGAGTTTTAATTTTCTGTCTAGGGATCAGAATTGTCCATACTGAGCGTGATCTGGACGGGAATCTCTTAAAGGCTGGATCTACTTTAAGGACACAAACAGCGTTTTGGAGATCTCTTTGGCTCTCACATCGGCCTGTCCAAGATGGTGATGTTACCTTGCATTTTGTATCACTTCGCCAACCTCCTACTACACCTCCTGAGAAAGTTATTTGGAGAACTGGATATGCTGTTGAGTGAACTTATTTGGCAAAATAGCCAACAGTGGGTAGCACTCACCAATTGGCGCATCCCGGTCAAGCTGAGACAACTAGGTGCCCTCAACTTTCAACGCTACTACTTGACGACTCTACCCCAAGCGGCCCTGCCACTGGTTTGCGGAACTGTCACTGGAGGAGACCAGCACTGGTCAGGCAGTCTTGCATTTAGGCAATCTACACAAGCTCTTTCTACCAAGCACTAGGCCCAGATGGGAACATCTCGGCTACTGCACTTCGCCTTATGCAGCTTGTCTAGGATCCCACTGCTCACCACACACACCTCAGCATACACTCTAGCCATCCCTCTGTTCGGCCTTCCAAAACATCAGGGTCACATTTCATTTGGGGACTTGTGGCACTGGCATTAGGTTGACATCATAACACTACAAAAATTATTTTAAGATGGTCAGCTCCTCAATTCCGAGGCATTAAGAGAACAATGCAATGTGCATGCAGACCAGTTCAAACTAATGTTTTATAGACAAAATACTTAATCAATGAAAAACCCCAATGCAAAATCTTGTACAAACCTGACTTATCAGGGGGAATGGAAGTAGGCAAGTAAGCTGGCTGTACAACATACTCTGTACTCACACACTAATACCTTTGGAAGCAGAGATATGGAGGGCATTAAATAACAAATAATGGGATGGATGGGAATCTCTTAAAGGCTGTATCTACTTTAAGGACACAAACAGCGTTTTGGGGATCTCTTTGGCTCTCACATTGCCCTGTGCAAGATGGTGATGTTACCTTGCATTCTATATCACTTCGCCAACCTCCTACTACACCTCCTGAGAAAGTTATTTTGAGAACTGGATATGCTGTTGAGTGAACTTATTTGGCAAAATAGCCAGCAGTGGGTGGCACTCACCAATTCGCACATCCCAGTCAAGCTGAGTCAACTAGGTGCCCTCAACTTTCAACGCTACTACTTGACGGCTCTACTCAAGCGGGCCTGCCACTGGTTTGCAGGACTGTCACTGGAGGAGACCAGCACCGGTCAGGCAGCCTTGCATTTAGGCAATCTACACAAGCTCTTTCTACCAAGCACTAGGCCTAGATGGGAACATCTCGGCTACTGCACTTCGCCTTATGCAGCTTATCTAGGATCCCACTGCTCACCACACACACCTCAGCATACACTATAGCCATCCCTCTGTTCGGCCTTCTAAAACATCAGGGCCACATTTCATCTGGGGACTTGCGGCACTGGCATTAGGTTGACATCAAAACACTACGAGAATTATTATATGGTCAGCTCCTCAATTCTGATGCATTAAGAGAACAAAGCAATGTGCATGCAGACCAGTTCAAACTAATGTTTTATAGACAAAATACTTTATCAATAAAAAACCCCAATGCAAAATCTTGTACAAACCTGACTTGTCAGGGGGAATGGAAGTAGGCAAGTAAGGTGGCTGTACAATGTCCTCTGTACTCACAGACTAATACCTTTGGAAGCAGATATATGGAGGGCATTAAATAACAAATAATGGGATGGAACCTGCTTTAATATCCTCCTTTGAGTTCTCTAACCCGTAATAGAATCAACTGTTTGTCCTTGTTGCAAGATACCCTCAGACAGACTCGTATATACTGTGTGACTGCCCACTAAGACTACTGGACTGGGATCACAAACACATTATTTGAGATCAGGGACCAAGCAAACCTCAGGTGCTAGGAGGGCTAGGGCATAGGGTCTCTTTAAGCGCTCCAAAAGTAAAAACAGGTTGCGCCTCCTCAGCCCGGCGTGTCATTCTCCCATCCCCTTGACTGGCATTCGTCACCCAGTCTTGCCCCTCACACACTCGCTGCCAACCCGGCGGGACCCCGGACTCCACATGACTGCACCTGCACCGCGTACCCTTTAAACTCTGTGCATTCTGTCCTGGAATGTCCACGACCTCACGAACTACATCAAATAGAAGAAGGTGCTATTGTACCTGCAGGCCAAAAGAGCGGATGTAGCTCTCCTACAGGAGATGCACTTGGGTGACCTAGAAGCTGACAAACTGTGTCGTGACTGGGTGGGTAGAGTGATGCACAGCTGCACTTCAACGCCATCCACCACCGAAAACAATCTACAGCGTACATGCGGAGTAGCGATACTCCCCCGCAAGTCATTGCCTGTCACGGTCGTGAAGACATGCTCCGACCCGGACGGCAGGTATGACTTTGCCAAGCTGAGAGTGGGGTTAGGTCCCTGTGTGTGGGTTCGGTATATGCACCGACGGGGGCCTAGCACACTTTTTTCCTCCAGGTGCACTGCCTCTCTGTGGAGATCAGGGCATCAATGTACATCATCGAAGCGGACTGGAAACTTACACGTGTCCCAGCTCTAGACAGGACAGGTCCCCTGGACAAGGGAAACGATGCAGACAGGGCATTACTGGTTGATATCACCTCTGACCAATGCCTCGTTGATCAGTGGCGTCTCTGCCACCCAACGGATAAGGAGTACACCATCATGTCCTCGGTACATGGCACACAATCGAGGCTAGACTACTTTCTCATCTCGCACTTGGCAGTGGCTCTTGTCGGGGAATCCCGATGACTGGAAACTGCCTTCTCTGACCACTCCCTGCTCCTACTGTCTTTAGATGTGGGCCTGGCCTCCCGGGCCACAAACCATGGCGCCTGAACGTACAAAGATACCGCTCCCCCGGGCAAGTCCCATCTGTGGGCCCATGTCTCTGCATACATGGCTGACAACAAGCACTCCGTGGACTCCCACTGGGTGCTCTGGGCGGCCGCAAAGGCAACCATCCATGGCCAACTAATGAGGGATGCCGCCGTGGCCAATAAACAGGCCTCTCTCCGTAGTGCCGAGCTGGAGGAACAGATCACCAACATCAACTGCCTCTACTCCTCCCGCCCCGCTGTGCCCAATCGCTGCCACCTGGAACAGGCCTGCATGGCTCACAATAGCCTCTTAACCTCTAATGCAGAGTATGCCCATCAGCGCCTGAAGGAGAGACACTACAAACAGGGGTGGAAGGCAGGCCGCCTGCTGGCGGTCCAGCTGCTCCAACAGGAGGCTGCAATAGCCATTCCGGCTATCCGGTCGACAGGCAGAGAGATATTCACACAGCTACAGGCCATTGTCAATGAGTTTATGTCGTTCTACGGCACACTCTACACCCCAGAGGCAACGGCAAGTGAGGATTGGATTGCCACATTCCTTGAGAAGGTCAATCTCCCATGCTTAAAGGACAAGCGGCGAAAGCTCCTAACAGGGACATTAGTAAGGAGGAGATTGCGGCAGCCATCTCCAAGCTACCTTATCACAAAGCCCCAGGAGAAGACGGCTTCCCGGTTGAATTCTACCAGTGGTCAGGGGAAGAGGTGATTGACTCCCTTCATGCAGCCTTCCAAGAGGCAGAACTGATGGCCTCTTTGGGACACCTCTCTAATAGGAGTGTGAACGTGGTCCTTCCCGAACCAGGAAGGGATCCGGTGCTTTGTGGCTGCTAACGGACAATCTCTCGTAAATGGCGATATTAAGACCCTCACAACCATACTGCCGTCACACTTAGATAAGGTCCTCCCCTCCCTCACTCATAACTCACAAGTCGGCTTTGTACTGGGCCGCTCCTCCAGGAATCACCTCTGCACCTTGGCGCACATACCCTCTGGACCTCCAGGAACTTCCTGGAGGTGGCTGTGGCTCGCTACCTAGATGCTGAGAAGGCATTTGACCGCATTGAGTGGGGCTCATGAAATGGTTCGATTTGGGGTACCAATTCATCTCCAAGGTGTGGCTGCTGTATGACTACCAGATGGCTTCGGTCAACTGCAGAGGGTTCCTTTCTGACCCCTTCCAGATCCGGCGGGGCACCCGCGAAGGCTGCCCGCTCTCCCCACTCCTATTCCTTCTGGCAATAGAAACTTTGGCCTCCACCATTCACCACTTATAGTGGCATCCTCATCGCGGGAGGCCTCTCCAAAGTATATCTATATGTTGACGATATCCTGCTCACCCTGCGGTATCTTCGCGGCTCCCTACCAGCATTACTGGAAGTAATACACAACTTTGCGGTCCTGTCCGGTTACAAGATAAACTGGGAGAAGAGCGAGGCCCTTCCGCTACTGACCTGCATCACAAAGGCGGCAATCCACGGATACCCCTTCTGCTGGACAGCCTCTCGGCTCAAGTACCTGGGGATCCTGGTCAAAAGGGGCCTAACCAAGATGGTCACGGACAACCTGACTCCCTTCATCACGCATATGAAACAGGACTTTGATAAGTGGTTCCAGCTGGGATTCTCTATGTGGAGCAGGGCGCAGGCGGTTCGGATGGTTATGCTCCTGCTCTTTACCTACACGCTCGGCATGCTCCCCGTCATGGTGCCCCAGGCCACACTTCGCCTCATAGACTCCCAGACCCAGGCCTTCGTGTGGGGATCCATCTGACCCAAGCTAGCTGCATCCAAACTTATGGCACGTCGCTCCTGCGAAGGCCTGGGCCTGCCATCCATGGAGCACTATGCTCTGGCCCAGCACCTTTCCCAACTAGCCTTACTTCCGGGCACACTGGACCCTCCGCAGTGGGTTGACACAGAAGAATCGCTCCTTGCTTGCGACAATGAACTCGGCCTTCTCTATGGGCACCACATTCTCCAGCCATTCCACCCACACCCTATGCTGCAGGCCACGTCCAAAGCCTGGCACCATGCCCACCGCCTCTTCAGGGTTGACCAACTACATACCAAGGAGCCGCTGTGGGGCAATGACAGCCTCCGCATTGATAGCCAGTCCCTTTGCTGGCCCCGTTGGGTGGAAGTAGGCATACACACCTTGGACCAGGTACTGCTGGACGGTGACCTGAAACCTTTCAACCACTTGAAGGAGGAATAGGCAGTGGCTACAACTGCAACACTGCCTGAGGCACTGCCACACCGGTCTATTGTCCCTACAAACCTTGCCGGTGGCCGACATCGGGGTGTGATGTCGGGGCTTTACAGCATACTCACGAATCACCTCTTCTTACAAGCCCTGTCTCGTAGCCTCCGCACCAAGTGGCAGGACTGCCTTCAGATTACTATCAAGGAAGAGGACTGGTCTGGCATCCTGGAAGCCCTGAACAGAGGTGCCCGGGAAGCCTGATTGAGATTCTGCCTATTCAAGATGCTCCACGAGTGGTATTGGACTCCGCAAACGCTACAAAGGGATGGCCTCTTGCCCCACTGGAACTGCTGGAGGTGTTCGGCTACCCAATGCAACCTCACCCACATCCTATGCGACTGCCCTTCAATCCAGTCCTTTTGGGCCAATGTCGGGGACACCCTGGGGGCATCCATGCCTCTCTGACTCCCCCTCACTCCCTCCGTCATCCTCCTGCATGATCTCAGCGGTTACCCTGATATATCCGGGCCGCAATGTCCCTCCTGCACACTGCGCTGTCCACTGCCAAGCATTGCATCCTTTGCCAGTGCCATTCGCCCGTACCCCCCTCTTAGGAAGCCTGGATGGTGGCAATGATACAGACGGTGTCTCACAAACGCGCCATCTATGGTATGCAGGACCAGGCCGAGGTGTTCTCTCAGACATGGGCAACCCTTCCCCAAGATGCCCCCTGAGGCCGATCGCGTTGACACCATTTCTCCCCCTCCCACCCCTGACGAGAGCAGAGGCTACCTGCCATCCTTCCCCCCCACAGCTGCTCGGCTGCGCCATCCACGTGCTGTCAGGGCCCCTTCCTCCCTTGGCTGTGCTCCCGGCCCCCATACCCGCCTCAGCCTCCCTCTCTTATCCCGTCACCCTTTTCCCCCCTTAATCGCCTGGTCCGCTTTCCCCTTTCTCTCTCTCTCTCTCCGCGTCCCCTCCTCCATTTCCCTCCCTCTGCCGCTCCCTTTTCTCTCCTTCCCACCCTGCTGGGCACGTTCACGTGTGGACCCTACCCCCCCCACGGATCTCCAACATCGTACATCCATGCCCTTCTGTGCTCTCCTCTATCGAGGAAACTGTATGCCTCTACAGACCACTTCCCGGACCCCCTGAGTACCTCCACTGCTACCCCTTTCCCCCTGCTGCAGCACTCATCTCATGGTTCAAGACCTGTGGCCCACCCCGTGGCATAGACTACGGCATTTCCCCTTCCCGCCCTGCCCTCCTGGCCCCACGCAGCAACCACTGGACCTCCACGCCTTCCTCTGCTCCAGCACCCGCCACCTGAGGTCCTATGGTCAATGGGCCCCAACGCTGACTGCACTGGGAGGAATGCCTATGATCCATTAACCTGCAGCGGTCGTCCGGGGACCGGCACAGTGATTGTTTCAGACCCAGGCACTCAGCCATTCACCCAAAGTTGCTGGGACCAAAAAGTCCCTCGCATAGTGCTCGATGTACGCCTGACCTGAGCGCTCCAGCTGCAAGGGAAACGGCCACTACAACGCGGCCGTTTCCACGCATGACCATAACCACGCATGCATTACAACGCATGCGTGGTTACAACGAAAAGCCTTTACCACGCATACCTTTACTACAAGATTCGTAGTAAAGGCATGTGTGCTAAAGATAAAAGAAAAAAAAGGGGGGGGGGTTGGGAGGGTCTCCCCCCCCAAAAAAAAAGCGTGAAAGGGAACCAGTACATAGGGACCTGCCTATCGAAAACTAGAGTCCTGACCTCGGGGGACTGTGTGTATTGCTTGTGAATGCTGCATTTCACTTTGTGTTTGTACATAAATACTCCTTTTTGCATAAAAGTAAGTATTTGAGTGGGCAATCAATTATTGCTGCTGCTAAATTTATTTTGAGTTGTGAGCCTGATTTCACCCCTCGCACCACCCTCCGGGAAGCCTTCAACTGCTCGGCCATGCTACTTCTAAGAATTAAGTGCTGAAGTAGTACTTGGCCCAGCTGCTGAGGACCCATAGAAAGCCGGCCCTGACACATCAGGCATAAAAGGACACAACCCCTATGGTTGAGCCAGAAGCTCATTCCTGCAAAGTGGCCCACTGAAAGGGGTTCTGTCCAAGGTGACATATAGTGGCTGTGCTGACAGCTCCTGCAGTCCACTGACACGGCATACAGATGTAACTGCAATGCGGAATCCCTTCTGAAGGATCAAAACTCTCAATGAACGGTCGTATACAGGTTTGAAAGGCATGCATATTAAGAAAGTCAGAACTGAGTTAATGTTCCACTGTGGCTCAACAAAATGTGCAGGAGGAAACATTATGTAAGCCCTTTCAAAAAATGCATACCTACTATTGACCTACAGTGGAAAGGCTGATAGGCAAGCATAGAAAGGCTGAGAGGGCAACAATCCTTAACAGTGCCCATGGCATGGGCTTGTTGGGTCGAAGACAAGACAAATAGAATAGCAGAAAGTGCATATTGCAACAGATTGATCCTTGCACCAGGCTACAAACTTTAAAGTCCACAGTAGACTGATTTTGTGGATGGACAGTGTGATGTCAAGATGATATCCAGCACCTCTACAGGCAGGTCAAAACCACTCAATCTCAATGCGTGGAGTTTCGGATGAAGAGTTCTGCCCTGTTGCAGGGACTGTAAGTACCCCTGCAGAAGTAGACTGAGGAGAAGGCAAATGCAAAGGCTCGGCACCCACACTCTCCAAACCCAGCCCTTGACTATCAGATTATTTGAAACAGGTCTCTCCTGAGTCCTGACCATCTTCAGAGATCAGGGAAGAACTGGCAGACCATACGGGAGACTGGAGTCTCACTGAAGGCAGAATGCATCTTACAGAGAGCTTTGAGGCACAACATTTTCCAACAGTGAGCTTTCTTAGTGGAATAGATATCTCCTGAAGACACATTCAATTGGTCAAGGTGCCTTCGGCTACCTGTTGTGTCTGTCTTTTATTATTATTACTTAGTTGTGTGTAAGTATTCCACAGTCTACATCATTGATGACACATGGAATCCCCAGGTGTCATCAATGATCAGTTGGAGACTGGAGTTGAGAGGTGCGGTTCCTGCTTGATGCTGTGTTGGCCTTTTTGCTATGAACTTGAATAAATATTCTAACTACTACGAAGTTCCTGTGATTCATTACATAACAAAAGTGGCGACAATTTGAGGACAACATCTACGTGACCTACGGCGATTCATTACGGATTAGAAGCAATTCTGTTCGGACTTTGAACACGAACTTTCAAAAAAAAAAAGAAGAAGAATTACTTCGAACGGGAACTAATTGGATTACAAGTGTGAGTACGCTTATTATGGATTGGGGCCAACGCAGCGAAAGGCAACAGGTACCAGCAGTGAATTAATTAGGTAGTTACTTTTAAACTACTGGACGTTCTTTCAACGTACCTGGCAACCGCGTGAGGAAGAGCGTGGAGGCTTCTTGGCTCGAGGTTCGTTCCAGGAACTCCCATTGTGCGTGTGACGTCAGCCGCGCATACCTTCAACTTTCAACTCGCGTTGTGCGTAACAACGCAATACGTGCCGCCATATTGTTTTTGTGTGCAAGTTACCTAGCAACACACAAGAAGCGCGGTGAGAAGCGGCATACGGGAAGGTACTGTCTTTTATCCCGTTTATTTCAAATTTTGTCAGCTTGTCCCTACGGTGACAAGCACACCAGCTTCCAGTGTTTGCTTAAGATTAATGCCCTAAGCACAATATAATTTGCTCCAACAGCTTTTGTTTTTTTTTGTAAGTTCACTTACAGTGGGTGTGTCATTTTGACAAGCTCAGTACGAAGTTGAGTACTATCGGTTTAATTGAAATAGTCACTGGGGCAAGAACACACATAGCTGGTGGTGCACGTTACGGCTATTATTTGTTTTCTTCAACAATTTTGTTTTTCGCAAAGATTGCAAGTGAGTTTCAAGATAGAGTAACAAAATGTGTGCAGCTCAAACATTTTCATTAACTCCACCTCAAGCCTTTCTGTCTTCAAAAGGTGATCCTCCAATTAAATGGAAAGAATGGAAAGAGTACTTTTTAAACTATATAGATGTACTTGAGGATGGAGAGGATGAATTAACACAAGCAAGGAAAAAGAAGATTTTACTCCACTCACTTGGTCCTCAAGGGTTAATAGTTTATAACTCTATGAACAAGAAAACACATGCTACAGATGATGTTAATATATTTACTCATGCCTTAGAAGACCTTGATGTGTATTATTCAACATCAGTGTGTATTGCTATCGATAGGCATAAATTCTTTGGAAGGAAACAAGAGAAACAAGAATCGGTCGAAGATTTTGTGTCAGATTTAAAGAAATTGGCTGTAACTTGTAGATTCGGCACATTGGAGGAAGAACTTATTCGGGATCAAATTATAATGTTTGTAAACAATGAACATGTCCAAGAACGTCTCTGGGTTCATGGCGAGGCAGCGTTAGCAGATGTTGTTGCTTTAGTTAAGAAGGCAGAAATTACCAATAAATGTGCTAAAGCTATAGCTGAACCAACCAAAGACAATGAAAAATCTACAGTGAACAAAATAACATCTAAAAATAAAAGCAAATCCCAGAAACCGTCATCTTCCTCTAAAGAAATTGATGACACTCAAACGAAATCCACAGTCTTAAGATGTTATAGATGTGGAAGTAAAAACCATTTGGACAATTTTAAAAACTGTCCAGCCAGGAAACAAAAGTGTTTACAATGTGGTGTCTTTGGTCATTTTACCAAGGCTTGCAGACGTAATTTAAAGAAGAAGAAGAAACTCAGTTTACTGAAAGAAGACTTTGATGGTTCCTTGTCTTCATCCTCGAGTGATGACATACCTACCAAAAATGTTGATTGTGTTTTAGGGGTGTCTGACAGTGTAAATTCTTTGAATATTAACTGCAAATCCAAACCGGTATGTGAGATGTCCATTGGTGGTGTGGAGACACTCATTGTAGCGGATTCGAGGTCTCCATATACTATTATTGACAAGGAAAAGTGGGAAAAAGAGTTTGTTCCTAAGATAGGATCCACTTTAGCTTCACCAGATATTTCCCCGGAGAGCTTTACTGGGGAAAAGATTGATTTATTAGGTTTCAGGGAATTAGTTTTTGAATTTAAAGGAAGGTCTTCGGTTGGGAAACTTTATGTGGCAGTAGAGGGTCCCCCGGTGTTAGGCTGGATTGATCAGAGGAATCTCAATATCATGTTAAATCCCAATGGGGTGGAACAAGTTATGATCCTAGACCATTATGCTGACTATCAGAATGATCTTAAAGCTAAATTTCCAGAAGTCTTTAATAATAAGGTAGGCCTGCTGAATGGTTATGTACATAAAATAATTTTGAAGCAAAATGCACTACCTACGATACAAAAGTCCAGACATATACCTTGGGCAGCTCGTGAAGAGGTGGACAAGGAGTTAAAACGACTGTTGGATGACAAGATCATTGAGGAGGTTGAAGCTTCAAATTGGGTGGCGCCTTTGGTCGTAGTACGCAAGGCCAATGGCAAATTCAGGTTATGCATTGACTTGAGATCACTAAACAAGAATATAGTGGTAGAAAGATTTCCGCTACCCAAAATCAATGAGCTTATTGCACTTACTAAAGGCATGCAATGGTTTTCGGTGATTGATTTAACATCAGCATATCACCAAATTCCATTGCATGACGATAGTAAGGATTTGACAACATTCATGACTCCGCAAGGGTGCTATCGGTTTTTGCGTATGCCGTTTGGCCTTGCGTCAGCGGCTGCGGTGTTTCAGAAGCTTATGTTTAAATTATTTCATGATTTACCAGGAATTCTTTTCTTTCAAGATGATATCCTTATAATGGGAGAAAACAAGTCCATACATGATGAGAGAATCTATTCAGTTCTTAGGATTTTAAAGGAGAGGGGTCTTACTGCAGAGTTATCAAAATGCAAATTTGGTGTTGATTCCTTAGATTATTTAGGTCATGAAATTTCTGCGAAGGGTATTTTAGCCAAGTCTAAATTAATGAAAGCTATACAGGATGCCCCCGCTCCAACCAATAAGGACGAATTAAGATCTTTCTTAGGTCTTATAGAATTTTACAGCAAATTTGTAAGGAAATTTTCAGAGAAAACTTTCAATTTACGTCAATTGTTGAAAAATAGATCTGTGTTTGTATGGTCCCATACATTGCAACATGACTTTACAGTTCTTAAGAATGAGTTATGTAATGCGAAAGAGCTAGTAGGGTTTGATCCTCTGTTACCTTGTATTGTTACTACTGATGCTAGCCAAAAAGGACTTGGGGAGGTTCTTTCGCAAAAAGAGAAGAATGGTAAAGAAGTAGCAGTGGCATATGCGTCTAGAGCCTTGTCACCGGCTGAAGAAAAGTACTCAGTTATTGAGAGAGAGGCACTGGCTGTAGTATGGGCTCTGGAACATTTTAGGTGTTTTATTTGGGGCTACCATGTGGAGGTGAGGTGTGATCATAAACCTCTAGTGAAGGTACTCTCTTCTGATGGTCTGTTAGCTGCTACACCTAGGATAGCAAGAATGTCTATTCGGTTATTGGATTATATGTATTCTGTGAAGTATATTCCGGGTGTTAAAAATCAGGTGGCTGATTGTTTGAGTAGACTGCCGTTACCGTTAGAGGTGTCTAGTGATAGTCTAGATGATTTTCAGGTAGCTGGGATTGATCTCAAAAGAGAGAATGTCAGTCTTAGTCCACAAGAATGGGAAGAGAGTATGAGTAATGATGAACTTCTTACAAGTGTCAAAAGTTGTGTTGTGAATGGGTGGCCTGTCAAGAAGTTGTTAAATGAGGAAATGAAACAATTTTGGGAGATAAGGGATGAGTTGTCTCTTAAGGATTGTAACGTTTTAAGAGGTGATAGAATAATTCCACCAAGGGCATTGAGAGCTAAGGTTATTCAACTGTGTCATGAGGGACATCTTGGCATTGTAAAAACAAAAAAATGTATCAGGGAATTGTATTGGTGGCCAGGAGTAGATGCGGAAGTTGAGAGAATAGTAAGGGACTGTTCTTTATGTAATAGTTCTGATAAATCTTTAAGAACACACTGTCCTCCTTTGTGTCCGGTTGAGTGTCCAGATATGCCTTGGGAGACTTTAGGTATAGATATCACGGGGCCTGTTACAAAAGACGATTCTATGAAGTATATTTTAGTTGCAGTTGATTATTTCTCCAAGTGGCCAGAAATTAAGGTTGTTGATAAAGCTGATGCCTCTGCGGTTCTGGAGTTTCTAGATGATTTATTTCAAAGAGAAGGACTCCCTAAAGTTATTATAACTGATAACGGAGTTCAATTTAAAAGTCATATCATTGAGGAGTTTTTAAAACGTAATGGCATTAAACACAGAGTTACGTCAATTTATCATCCTAGTGGAAATGGTGAAGTGGAAAGGTTCAATCGAGTGATTAAAGAATCTATTCAATTAGCGAATCTTAAGAACCAAGATTGGATAGTAGGGGTTAAGTAAATGATTTGGATGTATCGTATAACGCCTACTGTCACTGGTTATAGTCCATTTACTATTATGAAAGGACGTGTTCCGTTCACAAAGGATAACCAGTGTTGGATGAAACACTCACGGTTGTTAGAATGGTCACCTGAACATGTTAAAGGGAATGTTGAACTACACCAAAAGAAATACAAAATCTATTATGATAGTAAAAACAAAGTTAAATCAATAAATTTTGAGATTGGTGATCAGGTACGAGTTAGATTACCTTTTAAAGTAAGGAAAGGGCAAAGTAAATTCTCCAAGCCTCTTACTGTAGTCAGTCTTGGGAAAAATTCTGTGCAATTATCTGATGGGAAAATTTGGCACATGGCCAGGATTGTAAAATGCAAGAGTACACTTGTTGAAGGGAGTGGAGAAGGAACTAGTGGCATGAGGAGTTTTCATTGGTTAGATGAAGAGAATATTGGGGAGGATTGTAACCGGGGATCTGCACAGGTTGTGAAGGATCTTTCTGGTTCTAGTATGATTGAGGTTACAAGTCAAGCTGATGTTCCTTCTGTTTCTGCTGAGGTGGAGAATGGTGATCTTCTTGATAATTCTGAAGGTAGTTCTGATGGTGTTGATCTCCATTCTAATGCTTCGGAGCTGATGGGACAGGAGGAACCTTCTGTTTGTGCACCCAATCCTCAATCTCAAGACGATGATGCTCATGTTAATAGTTTTGGTAGGGTGGTTAAGCCACCGGAATACTTAAAGGATTTTGTTATGAATTGATGATTTCGTTCTTATAATATGTGCTTATTTTTTTTTTAGGTTGCATGTATAAGTTATTGTAGGAAGAGAGGATGTGTGTTATACTAGATCATTATTTCAGTTTATGATGTAATGTAGTGTTCACTATTTGCAGTGTCTATTATTTTTAGATATGATCATTTAGTGGAAATGTATTTTTCATTATTCCATTATTTAAGCTAAGGGGAGAAGATGTGTTGTGTCTGTCTTTTATTATTATTACTTAGTCGTGTGTAAGTATTCCACAGTCTACATCATTGATGACACATGGAATCCCCAGGTGTCATCAATGATCAGTTGGAGACTGGAGTTGAGAGGTGCGGTTCCTGCTTGATGCTGTGTTGGCCTTTTTGCTATGAACTTGAATAAATACTCTAACTACTACGAAGTTCCTGTGATTCATTACATAACACTACCTCTGGGTGCAGAGTCACTAATACTTGGCTAGAAGGTATCTGATAAGCTTGTCCGCCCTGGTGTTCAGGGATCCACCAGATGGCTGACAGTAAGCCACATTCCCTGAAGGTGAAGCCGGCATCACAGGCACCTGAAACCCCACACCTCCATGCTTGTTGTAGTTCCACATGGCAGTTGTGGTTTTCGCCAGAACTTGACTAGGGTTGCCCTGTAGGGCAGGCAGAAATGGCTTGACAGCCAGATAGATGACACTCAGCTCCAAAAGGTTGATGTAGTGCCTCTGCTCTAATGGAGACCAGACATTGCTGTTCTCCTACTGCAGGAGAACTCCGCAGCCCAGGGCCAATGCAGCCCTCACCACAGTGAGCTCTGGGTGGGCTAAGGGGAACATCCAGGGGCATGTAAGGTTTGAGTCCGTCATCCACCATTGAAGATTCTGGGCTGCCTATTCTCGTACGCAGATGCAGTCTATGGGGAACCCCAAGTGTTGAGCGCATTGAAGGTGGAGGTTCTGATAAAAGTCCCATGCATGCCAATGTGCATGAGGCACCACAACGATACTCTAGGCTAGGATCCCTCAAAACCCGCCGAGTTGGAACCAGGGTGCGCCTGAAACCCAGTGTATTTCCTAAATATTCCAGTCTTGCTGCAGGGGCTTGAAAGACTCTGCATGTCACTGTGTCCAGTAATGCCCAAAAAAGGGAATCTCCTGCAGTAGCTCGAAGTGTGATTTCGGCTATTTGATGGAGAGCCCCAAGGAGAAAAGCAGGGTTATGGTTGTTTGCAGGTGACACGCAAATAATACAAGGCCACCTTCAACAATCAGTCATCGAAGTACAGGAATACTTGTGCTCCTGGCTGGTGAAGACAGTCTGCAACCACCGCCATCACTTACGTAAAGACACAGGAAGCTGAAGTGAGCCCACAGGACAGCGCAGTGAGCTAAAAGTGTCCCTTTCCCATGAAGAATTTGAGAAAACATGCGTGGGACTGCAAGAACGGGTACATGGAAGTATTCATAGTGATTTTTCAAGAATACCATCAAGTCCCCGGGACCTGCAACGAAGGAGATATGGGCCAAGGTTAGCATCTTGGGAAGGAAAGTTTTCAGGATCAAAATATCTCAAATAGGCCTGTGCCTACCATCCATTTTCGACAGAGGTCCCTATCACAGAAACATGAAGTCATACACACCAAACTACAATCAGAGCTGTGTATATCTATATCCAAACTGATTTTTTTTAAATTATTTCAACATTCAATAAACACTAAAAGCATATAGTATAATGCAGTGAGCAGAAAGTGACAGGGGGTTTGAAAATCAACAGATTTCCAGACCACAGGCATTAATTTCCAAAGTGACTTTCAGTGATACATAATTTACAGCAGTCACAATGAGGAAAACATCTTATGCTCCACATTAGTTATAAGCAGAGGGTTGGAGTCAAGATGTGGTTGTCGACGACATTTTAATCCCCACCTGCGGTCACGGGATCCTCATCAGGGCAGAAAAATCTGAATGCCTGAGAGGTAGCCTGTGTAAAGCCGGGAGGGATGGGGGGGAGAAATGGGGAGATAGAGTGGGGTGGGTATTGGGAGAGGAAGGGCAAAGGAAGGGGTGGCGAAAAAGGGGAAGAGGTTAGCAGGACAAGGGTGGGTCTTAATTAAAATAACTCAGAACATGCAATAAGTTAAAAGGGTAGTGTGGGGCGTTGGGTGGGGGTTATAAGGGCCGGTAGGTGGCAATGAAGTGAACCACATACGAATATGGCTATAAAATTGTGAAACACACTTGGGTTGAGCTGTTCTATTGTGCAGGAGGACGCATAAGTGGGATAGTGTAGGGATGCTATGGTCATGCTTAGCAAAGGTCATGAATATGAATATGTAGCCAGGGTGGGGTATAGGTCTGGAGGTGAAGCGCGACTGGTGAGAGGCCTCCAATTATGAGTGAAGTAAAAATGAAGAAGTGCTGATAGTGAGATAGGTAAACCGCGGGATAAACAGCAAACTTACTGCTAGTCCAAGATGTGGACTGTGAGGTCAGGGGGGTTAGGGATCAATATCCCACCCGTGGCGTCCCAGTACCTAGGCTCAAGGTAATACAGTAATAATGCTGAAAAATACCAATAAAAAGGTTCGAGTTATATATATATGGGACATATATATGCCACGCAAGGATGGCTATGGGTGTCCATCGGATTGCTTATCTAAAAATAACCAGGGATAAGCAGGATCAGTGTCTCACCCGTGGCGTCCTACTGGCGTTGCTCGAGATCGAGTGGAATAGGAAGGGAATCATGAAAGCTAAATAGGGCTCAATGGGACCCGGGGGGACCGCGGCGCGAGCCGGGTGTCCCCCTGGGAAGGTTCGCGCGATGGTACAGACCACGCAGCGAATCACGTGTTAGGTAGGGGGCGGGGCTTAGGTTTTTCACCGTTGGGAAGGCGTTTAGGCGGGAAACGATCGCTGAGGCAGGGAGACGGTCGTTTTTTGTGCCGTTTTTTGCCTCATTATTTATTTAATTGGTTTTTAACTAAAGTAGCTGGTCATGGCTGACGACCCAGCTGTTCAGAATGCGCTCCGTGTTCTGTATGAGGCAGGCCGGGTTGACTTACTGGCCCCTGGTGTTCCTGACTTAATGTCTTCAGCTGTGAGGCGCCCGAAGAGATTGGCGGCGAAAGGTGTGAGCGACGCAGTGGCAGCTTGTCTTCCTGCCAAAGGACGTGTGCAGGAGATGGCCACCAGAGGTGAACTCGCCCCTTTTTCAGCTAAGGATCCACGCGGCAGGCCTGCTCGTTTGAGCTCCCATTCCCGGCTCCTGACAGCGCGCTGCGCCTCTGCACCAACAGTCACGGTGAGGGAGTCTGGGGAGGTCTCTGTGACTCGGGTGGGACGAGCCCGTCGTCGAGTCAGCGCCAGGGGAGGCGCGGTTTCTAGAAGCCTGCCTGCATCATCACGTAGAGGTACAGGTGGGAAGGGGAGGGGAATGTCTAGTGAGGGTGCTGACATTATGTTTATTGAGTCCCCTTCTCCTGCAAAACGGGCGTCTTTGAAGGGCGCAGAGTATTTTTTGAACAGACCCGGTTACTTTTCTGGGCATAATATTGACATTGCTCCTCCTGTTTTGTCATTGGGACGCTCTGCAGCTTTGGTGGAATATCCCAGCGATAGTGGTGGGGAGGAGGAGGTTTGTCTAGACAGGTCATCTTTTTCTATCCCTTCTGAGGCTTGTGGGGGACGCCTAGAGAAGGGAAACTATTGCGGTAAGCGTTTTTCAGTTTCTGGGGTGTCCCCTTTACCTAGGGGCCCCCCTGGGTCCAAAGGTGTGTATGCTCTCACATCAGCAGTTGGCTTGGAGCAAGTTACTCCTTCTTGTCTCCCTTTGGGTGAAGATGTGTCAGAGAATGTGGCTACGGTGATACAGAGGTCATCGGAAGATGCTGGGCCTTTACAGGAAGATACTGTTATTAATTCTTCAGACATTGTCTCCATTTTCCCGGCTTCTCGCCCCCCTCCTTGTCACCCGCAGGTGGATTTTGATTCTCCTTTTGGTCCTCAACGTGGTCAATGGATTTGGGTTGAGCATGCTGTTCCTGACTCTTCGGAGGCGGATGCTTATAATCATGTCTCTGGTCATGGTAAGTTATCGCATTCTGGCACGAGCGGCGAGGAGGCGGTAGGTTATTCAGTCCAGCAGACAGCTCAAGTTTTTCCTCGAAAAGCAATTCAGAAACAGGTTTCGCCTTTTGGTAACGTGCCATTTTCGTCAAGCGGATCAGGTGCGGATCTTAATATAGCGGCCGGGCTCTCTATTCGGAGGCCTGTGACCAATTGGGAGTTTTACGATGGTGGGGTGGGAGATGGCGAAATGCCAAGTACAAGCAAGGATGTTTGTGAAGCTCCAGAGGTGCAGGGTATTCAAGGTCTGGGTTATTTTGATGGTACTGAAGATGTTTTTTCAGAAAAGGATCGTGGGGGTAATGATTGTTGTTCCGAACATGTTCCTTTCGTGCCTTCAACGGGTGCGGGGGCAACCAATTCTGCTAGTGTCTTACAGAAGTCAAGTGCGGATTTCACGGCGGACCAAGAGCGGCATCGCGATTATCAGCGTCGTGATGATCCTCGGGAATTTCAGAAGCGTGCTGCACAACTAACGTCAGGTAAGCCTCATTGGTGGGCTGCTTGGTCTCAACCTTGGGTAGGCAAAATTTTGCCGGGCTCAGTGGGGGTGGACGAGTTAAATACATCTAAGGTGTTGGGGGTTGGTTTTGGTGGGGATACAAGGGACAAGGCTTTTCGAACATCTATTTCAGGTAATGCGGATAGATCCAGCAAAAGGTCTTCGTTGGGTAGTGGGGTTGCTGAGGTTGGTCCTGCTGGTTCAAGTCAGGTGAAGGCTACTGCTGGGACTCGACAGAAGCTTCCTTATATGGGTCTTGCCATGCCATTAGGCATACATCTGTCAGTTAACACCAAGAATAAGATTTGGCTTCATGAATTTGTCGATATTTTTAAACTCCTCCATAGGGATATTCAAGCCAGAGAGGGGTCCAAGGAGGAGGAGTGGGAACTTTCTAGGCGGCCCAGGGTCCCAAAGTCCATAGAAAATTGGACTGCAGCTTTTTTGATATATGCTAGCGTGTATTGTGAGAGGTATCCGGACAGGGCTATTTCATTGTTTAAATACATGGACACCATTCGTAAGGCACATTTGCAGTTTGGGGGCTATGCATGGCTTAATTATGATGAAGAATTTAGAGCGAGGATCAGTATGTTTAAAGATAAACCGTGGGGTGAAGTAGATCAAGAGCTTTGGCTGCAGTGGATGTCCTCTGCTCAGCCGGTTGCGTCAACGCACACTGCAAGTGGTCTGCCGATTATATATCGGCCCTTTCTGCCTCGCCCCGCTCCAGTCGGGGCGGGGGTTACAGGAAGGGGTCAATTGCCGATGCCAGGGGCCTGCTGGAATTTTAACCGGGGCTCATGCACTAGGCAATTCTGTAGGTTCAAACACGAGTGCTCCCAATGTGGCGGTAGACATGCCATCACCCAATGCTTCGCTAAACAGCCTCAAGGGGGTTCAGGGAGTTTTCCAAGGGGTGGAGGGGGATTCCCTCAACTTATGTCAAAGGGCTCATACCCCAATTAATCTGATGCGTTTGCTGCCTTGGTTGGAAGCTTATCCTGATTATGAAGCTGCGTCCAAACTGTTTTGGGGTTTTAAAGAAGGTTTTCGCATTGGCTACCAAGGGCCTCGTGATCACCGTTGGGCTGACAATCTAAAATCTGCTAAGGAACTGCCTCAAGTGGTGCAACGGAAATTGGAGGCTGAAATTAAAGCTGGTCGTGTAGCTGGGCCTTTTATTCAATGCCCCTTGGAGAATTTGATAATATCTCCTTTGGGGGTAGTCCCTAAAAAACGGGTTGGTGAGTTCAGAATGATTTTACACCTGTCATGGCCGGAAGGCCAATCTATTAACGATTTCATTTCCCCTGAGGATTCCAATGTCTCTTATGCGTCCGTGGATGACGCTTTGAGATTGGTACGGGAGGTAGGGGTTGGTGCAGAATTAGCAAAATGTGATATTCAATCGGCCTTCCGTTTACTTCCTATCCATCCATCGGATTTTGAATTGCTAGGTATGTTTTTTAATGGAGCTTTTTACGTTGACAAAGTACTTCCTATGGGGTGCTCAGTGTCTTGTGCCTTGTTTGAAACGTTTAGCACGTTCCTACAATGGTGTTTTTCGGTGAGGAGTGGCCACACACATGTCTGTCATTACTTGGACGATTTTATGTTCATTGGC
Source organism: Triturus cristatus (assembly GCF_964204655.1). Taxonomy (NCBI): domain Eukaryota; kingdom Metazoa; phylum Chordata; class Amphibia; order Caudata; family Salamandridae; genus Triturus; species Triturus cristatus. The sequence goes on along the minus strand of NC_140579.1, from coordinate 301,115,425 downwards.
GATGCACAACTAAAACAATGTCTTAAAGGTCTCGAATTCTTTCAGGACTTGGCTGAGGAGTTTGGTGTTCCGCTGGCTCCTGAAAAAACGGAAGGTCCTTGCACTAAGCTCGTATTTTTGGGCATAGAGATAGACACAGTAGCTATGATGGCTAGTTTGCCAACTGCAAAGGTAGAAGAGATCAGGTCTTTTCTTTTGGAGGTGCTGGGTAAGGATAAGATTGAGCTTCGGCAAGTCCAACGGCTGTTGGGCTATTTGAATTTTGCTTGTCGAGTTGTTAGGGCAGGCAGGACTTTTTGCAGAAGGTTGGGTTTTGCGATGTCCGGAGCCTACCTTCCTCACCACAGAATTCGTCTTACCAAAGCCATCAAGGAAGATCTTCGGGTGTGGTTAACCTTTTTGTCAGATTTCAATGGAGTTTCTTTATATTTTCTTGGTGACAATACTATTTGGCAGATACAGATTTTTTCGGATGCCTCTGGAGCACACGGTTTTGGTCTTTTTTGGGAGGGTCGTTGGTGTGCGGAGGCATGGCCACGCCATTGGTTATCACAAGGGCGCAGTATTGCTTTCCTTGAGTTGTTTCCATTAATTGTGGCCCTGATGGTTTGGGGTGTGGAATTCAGTAACAGATGTGTAATGTTCCACATTGATAACATGGCTGTGGTTCAGCTCATAAATAATCAGAAGGCCAAAGATCTAAGGGTGTTGAGGCTTTTGCGTTTTTTCATGTTGCTCAGCTTAAAATGCAATATTGTTTTTCGTGCAAAGCACATTCCAGGTGTCAATAATTCAATTGCAGACGCCTTGTCTCGTTCTAATTGGCAGAAATTCCGCAACTTGGCGCCTGGTGCAGACACCTACAAAACTCCAATCCCGCAAGACATCTGGGTGCTGGGGGAATGAGAATCATCGATTTGGTCGAGAAATCGATAGCCCCTGCTACTAGACGCACTTATCTGCAGGCTTGGTCTGAATTTTTAACTTTTATGAGATCACACTGTTTTGAAGGTCCTTTATTGGATTCCAAGTTTTGTATGTTACAGTTTGTTTTATCTTTAGTCAATAAAGGTTTATCACACACAACCATTTCTGGCAAATTGGCTGGGATTTCTTTTTATGGTCAGCTATGGTGGGGTCAAGATTTAGTTGGGGATGTTGTGTTGCGGCGGATGCTCAAAGGTTTGAGCAGGGAGCGGACACAGTCCGGGCCTTTACGAGAACCTATTACTTTTGGATTGTTACAGCAGTTACTAGTTCAATTGCCTTTTTGTTGTTATGACCATTGGGAAGTGTCGCGCTTTCGTCTATGTATGATTTGGTTGTTTTTTGGTGCCTTTCGGGTTTCAGAATTATTGGGGCTGCGAGGACAAATGGGGATTCGGTCCAGTGAAATTGATTTTCAACGTGGGGTGTCAATCAAGTTATTTTTGAAAAAGTCTAAAACTGACCAGTTGGGTAAAGGTGTTTGGGTTAAGTTGAGTGGGAGTGGGGTTCAAGGATGTTGTCCGATTGGGGAATGGGATTCATTTGTAGGTTCCCCTGAGTTCATACATGGGCCCATATTTTTGCATCAAGATGGGTCAAAAATTACTGATGCTCATTTATTGGCTGTTTTACGCAAATCCTTGAAGAAGATTGGGAGGGACCCCTTACTTTTTGGGACTCACTCATTTAGGATCGGGGCAGCTACGGAAGCGGCTAAATTGGGCTGGGACTGGGAGGACATTAAGAGGATTGGTAGGTGGAAGTCTGCATGTTGTTCTCGTTATTTCAGACTATGATGGCTTATCCGTTTGCTTTGATACAGGCTAATTTTTACTTTTCTACCTAGGTCGTGCCATCAATTCTTTTTCCTCAAAAATGCGTACTTGGATCATAGGTCATTCCTTCGTCAAGTGGTCTGCTGTTTTTGCAGAACGTCAGATCTACGGCAGGTCGCTCGGACTTCCTAGCAAAGGCCACGAAGTTCTATGGAAGGGTAACGGTGGGATGAGGTGGAGCAAGTTGTTTTCTACGCTATCTGAATTATCAACTGATAGAGGTTTTCCAGACTTGTTAATCATACATTTAGGTGAGAATGATCTTGTACCTTTATCTGGGTTATCGCTCTTGAAACAAATGCAATTGGATCTAGCAGTCATCAAGAACAATTGGGTGGGTACGTCTCTGGTGTGGACCGAATTTATTTATAGACAACAGTGGAGGGGGGCCCGCAATCATTCAGCCATGGAAAAAGCTCGCAAAAAATTAAACCGTGCGATGAAGATTTTTTGCAATGCAATGGGTATTCAGGTGTTGTCTCATGATAACATTACCAGTGTCGAGTATCATCTTTTTCAGGAGGATGGGGTTCATTTATCCCAGTTAGGTCAAGCCTACTATATGATGGAATTACGGGACTTGCTGGCGGGTTTTTGGAATGAGAATCTTTGGTGTGATCATCTTTTAGATTATGTTGTTTTTTTTTTTTTTTTTTTTTTTTTTTTTTTTTTGAGCATATTTGTTTTTGGGGGTGGGCCAGGAAAACTCTTTGGGTTTTCCTGGGTGGCGGTTTTTTGAGGGTTTGGATAGTCTGGAGCGGGCTTATCCTTCCCTCTGGGGCGGGGGGAGGGTGGAGGAAAAGCTGGACAGGTAAACCAAAATGGTCAAAAAGGAAATGATGCCATTGGGGCAGTACATGGGGTAATTTATGGTAAATTTTGGTTGGGGTATTTTTGGAATTGTTTGTGGCAAAAATGTTTGGGAAGCAATTTGATAATATTTACATTGTATCAATAAGTGGTTCTTAGTTACCTGTCCTAATAAAGTGACCTTTTTTGCTAAGTCAAAATTTGGTGTGGTCTGTCTTATTGCGCGATGGGACCCGGGGGGACCGCGGCGCGAGCCGGGTGTCCCCCTGGGAAGGTTCGCGCGATGGTACAGACCACGCAGCGAATCACGTGTTAGGTAGGGGGCGGGGCTTAGGTTTTTCACCGTTGGGAAGGCGTTTAGGCGGGAAACGATCGCTGAGGCAGGGAGACGGTCGTTTTTTGTGACCCTCCCTCCCACCCTCTTTTTTCTGTATAAAAAAAAAAAAAAAAAAAGTAATAATAAAAAAAAATATATATATATATATATAAAAAAAAAAAAAATATATAAAAAAATAAATAAATAAATAAAAATTAAAAAAAAAAAATATATATATATATATAATATATATTGATGAATTTTTTGATCTTAAGTCACGTTTAGGACAGGTGACATTTTGTTTCTGTTCATGTGTTTTTCTTTCATGCGGTTTTTTGAGGGTTTGGATAGTCTGGAGCGGGCTTATCCTTCCCTCTGGGGCGGGGGGAGGGTGGAGGAAAAGCTGGACAGGTAAACCAAAATGGTCAAAAAGGAAATGATGCCATTGGGGCAGTACATGGGGTAATTTATGGTAAATTTTGGTTGGGGTATTTTTGGAATTGTTTGTGGCAAAAATGTTTGGGAAGCAATTTGATAATATTTACATTGTATCAATAAGTGGTTCTTAGTTACCTGTCCTAATAAAGTGACCTTTTTTGCTAAGTCAAAATTTGGTGTGGTCTGTCTTATTGCGCGATGAGTCACGAGTGCATGGTATTGAGGCTGGGGGTGGACAGTAGTTGTCCGGAGATTGAACTTACCTCAGAGTTCCTGAGGTTCGTCAGGATAGAGCCAATGCTCTGGAAACGGGAGTCCAGGAACGCCGTGTCAGTGTGTCGGTGTCCGTAATAAATACGGAAGCCCCTTTCAAGAGAGCGCATGCATGTGTGAAGTGAAAACTAGACAGACAGGTAGGGAAGGTATGGAGACCTGTGGGCACCATGTTGGGTGTTGTGACGGGTGAAAACCCGGTAGGGAATTAAGGGAAGCCAGGAGGTTGGTATTTGTAAAAGATATTCAGGTGGACAGACAGGGAAGGTGCGCGGGCACCATGTTGAGCGTCATTACATCGATGCGGGAGAAATACAGGTAATGAGTTTGATACACCAGACATAGTATGGATGAGTAACGTAAAGTTTCACAGTGTGGCAATTATAGAGCTAAATATAACAACGTATGATAATTTCTGAAGCAAGTACATACCACCAATTGACATGGGTAACTCTAGAGTAGAGCAGGAGTCGACGTAACATTGGCTATAGCCATAATTACCTGTGAAACATACATAATGTTTTGTAATCAATTACATATCAGTTGGTACATCTCAATACAGTGTGTAGATGGTCGCAGCTGCCACACTGTGAGTGTATCAGCCCTGAAGCTTAGTGTGAGGAATCAAGGTTCTAGGCGCCTGCCTAGCATCTAAGAACTACGAAGACCAGCAGCCCTAGAACCAGGAAGTAGGCGTCTATAAGAGGACGTCGCGCACGGCAGAAGGCGTGCGTTATTTTGAATATCGAGGAAGCAATCCCCCGTCTCTCGGAGCATGGCGTCCCGGCGGGAATTGCGGTAAGAGGAGACGCGTCGTTCCAGTGCGAAAGACTCGAGCACCTTCCCATTCCCCGTCGCTCGGAGCTAGGCGTCCCGGCGGGAGGTGGAGGAGGAGCCGGAGCGGAGCACGAACGGAGCAGGTGAGCGAGGTGGTCCGAGCTCGGCTGAGCTCCCCAAATTCTTCGCCCTACCCCGTCCCCGCGGCGACTCACACCCTTACTCACGTCCAAGGCAGACAGCGGCTTGGATAAGTCGCGGCGGTCAGCGCGTGGACGACACCCCGGATACACAGCTCGGAAGAGCTGGTAGTTACTTTGAATGCGCCTGAGGAGCGCGACTGTGGAAATTGCTCATAGGAGCTTGTAGTTACTTTGAATGCGCCTGAGGAGCACGACTGTGGAAATAGCTCGTAGGAGCTTGTAGTTACTTTGAATGCGCCTGAGGAGCGCGACAGTGGAAATAGCTCGGAGGAGCTTGTATTCATTTTGGCAGCGTGACATTGGGACTTACTACGGAAGCGCTACAAGGCAGGAATCCTTGGCGTCGGTGTGGGCACCGAGGAAGCCTTCATTACCGGTACTCGCCTAGAAGGCGGATTGAATAGCATTAAGGCAGTATTAGTGCAAACAGCAGGGGCATTCGAGCGCCTAGTTGGCGGTGTGCTAGTTTGAATTGGAAGCCGGTGATTGGACTGGCAATCACATAACTATAGTGAGACCTACTGAGAGTAGACTGTGATATTAAGCACCTAACTATAGTGAGACCTACTGAGAGTAGACTGTGATATTACGCACATATCTATAGTGAGACCTACTGAGAGTAGACTGTGATATATATGTTTTGTCTATGTTTGTTTTTGTCGTTTCAGAACCCTATCCCTGCTGACCCTTTCCCCTATCCTTTCCCTCGCCTGATCGCCTCTGGACTCTGTAACCGTTGGTTGGAGTCCGGGGATATCGGGAGGTGGACCTACTTAACATCAACCGGACCCTGAGGAGCTCAGAACCTGACAGAATAACGCACCCAAGTTAGGTGCTCCTCCCGGTCCGGGGGGGGTGTTGGGTATGGCGTCCTTAGAGGACGTAGTACAGGCACTAGCTTTAGTTCAGCAGGAACTTGTGGCATCACGCTTAGAAACCACAGCCCTGCGAGATAGAGTGGATAGGATGTCCCGTAATCCTTTTGATGTAGCGGCACCTAGTGGACAACAGATACATGTGACGGTGCCACTGCCTATCCCTTTGGCGAGTCCAGAGAGATACGCGGGAGACCCGCAGAAGATCCAGATCTTCCTGACGCAAATAATGTTACATTTTTCGTGCAAACCGTCGTCTTTTCCCTCGAATCACTCTAGAGTGGCTTTCGCCATCTCTTATCTAGTGGGAGATGCGGCGTCTTGGGCGGTCCCTTTGGTTAGGAATAACGATGCCATCCTGTAGGACTGGGAAGCCTTCAGAGCCGCTTTTGTAGGGGTGTTCGATAGGAGAACAACCACGTTTAGTACTGACAAAGAGTTGCTGTCCTTGAGACAGGGAAAGAGCGACTTGGTGTCATACCTCACGTCTTTCAACCGGTTGGTAGCGGAGGCTTCCTGGCCGGAAGAAAAGAGAATGTCCTTGTTCTATCAAGGACTATGTGAAGAACTAAAAGACGTGGTGGCACAGATAGATCCACAACCTACTACATGCGCTGCACTGATGAATTTGGTGTTGCGACTAGACGGTCGCATGGCTGAAAGAGGGGGAGACAGGTATAAAGGAAGCGGTGCTACAGGAAGATACGGCCGGAAAGAGCAGAGTCCCTTTACTGTAGCCCATGAACCCATGGAGGTTGGGGCCTTAAGACCCCCTCTATCTCGGTCTGAAAGGAAGAGTCGCCGCGCCTTGGGGCTCTGTATGTACTGTGGGAAAAAGGGCATTTTGTACGTGAATGCCCTTCTAAACCCAGAAATACCTCAATACCGTATGGAGGTAAGAAGGCAGAGGTCTCCACCCTGGTGAAAGACACAAATAACCCTGAGTCTCTCTCACCCGTACGACCGGAGGAGACGGTGTGGAAGATACCTTCCCTCACCAATTCCCGATCTACGGACACCGAAGCCCATATTGTACTGCAGGCAGGCTTGGAAGTAGGGGCCCAAGAGCACCAGGTGCGAGCAATGTTGGACTCGGGAGCGACAGGCAACTTCATTGACAGCGGGCTGGTAAGTCTGCTGTCAATAGACGTAGTGCCTCGGGAATCCCCAGAAGAAGTCCTGGCTGTGGATGGTGAACCGTTGAAATCGGGACGAATCACTCTCCACACCGAGAATCTAAAAATGACCTTACTAGACGGTCCCAGACAGCATCAGGAGGAGATCGAGTTCAATATCATAGCCGCACCCCAATACGATGTAATACTGGGTATGCCTTGGTTTGTACGCCATAATCTGACAGTGAATTGGCAGGAACGTACAGTAAGGTTCTTGGCGGAGGGGTGTGCAGAACAGTGCCTGCAAGTCCATCGCGCACAAGCCCTTGCGCTAGCCTTTCCCTTCTGCCTGGCTACAGCCGCAGAAAAAGACGTGGAGTTACCGGAGGCTTATGCAGGTTATGCAGATGTATTCAATAAACAACAGGCTGAAGGGCTTCCCCCGCATAGGCCGTTTGATTGTAGAATAGATTTGGTGGATGAGACGGTTGTCCCCTCCTGTAGAGTGTACGCCTTATCAGATCCCGAAACCCGCCATCTACGAGAATATCTTGATCGTTACCTGGCACTGGGATTCATTCGGCCCTCTCGCTCCCCTGCGGCTTCGCCTCTCTTTTTTATAGCTAAGGCCAACGGAGAATTAAGGGCCTGTTGCGATTATAGGATGTTGAACAAAAACACAGTGAGGAACCGCTACCCTTTGCCTCTAATCAGCGTCCTGTTAGATCAAGTGCGAGAGGCAGTAATCTATACCCGGCTGGACCTTCGGGGGGCTTACCATTTGGTGCGTGTTAGACAAGGGGACGAGTGGAAAACCGCATTTAAAACCCGGTTTGGCCTCTACGAGTACTTGGTGATGCCGTTCGGGCTATGCAACGCCCCGGCGGCATTCCAGTTCTTTTTAAACGAGGTACTGCGCGAGTACATGGACATCTTTGTCGTAGTGTACATTGATGATATTTTAATTTACTCGGCAGCAGGGGAAGATCACACTAGGCAGGTCAGGTTGGTGTTGGAAAAGTTAAGGGCCAATCACTTGTACTGTAAACTCAGCAAATGTGAGTTTGGGGTCACCACGGTAGAATTCTTGGGAGTGATTCTGAAGCCAGAGGGGTTGAGCATGTCCGACAGAAAGGTACAGGCAATTCGTGAGTGGCCTACTCCTAGTTCAGTGCGTGATGTGCAATGCTTTTTGGGATTTTCGAACTACTACCGTAGGTTTATCCAGGATTTCTCCCACATTGCGGTACCCATAACCAGATTGCTACGGAAGGGAGTGGTCTTCCAATGGACTACTGAAGCAACAGCAGCCTTCGAGCTATTGAAAACTAAGTTCACCACAGCACCGATACTAAGACATCCACAGACGGACGTCCCGTTTATAGTGGAGGCGGACGCGTCAGACGAAGCAATAGGGGCAGTGCTGTCCCAACGAGACAAACAAACAGGGAGGCTGCACCCCGTGGCCTATTTGTCGAAGAAATTAGATAAAGCAGAGGTGAACTACACCATCGCCGAAAAAGAGCTCCTGTCAATAAAGAAGGCTTTCCAGGAATGGCGCCACTACTTGTGGGGGGCTCAACACCCGGTAGTGGCCTATCGAAATTTGCTGTATATGACAACCGCAAGGCACTTAACCCCGCGCCAAATGAGATGGACGCTCTTCTTTACGGAATTCGATTTCAGCATTACGTTTCGGCCTGGCACCGACAATAGGAAAGCTGATGCTTTATCTCGACAGGTCCTGAAGGAAGGGAGCGTAACGCCGGCTCCACGGGCTATCATCAATCCAGCCAAGGTGATCTGTATAGTGAGAGCCGAGGAGTTCTTAGAAGAGATACGACTCAGTCGCTCCGTGGAGGATTGGAAAAGATGGAGCGCCAAGGAGGGGGCGCGGTCCATTCAGGAGGGGCTCCCCTTGTACAGACAGAGGCTGTTCCTTCCCACTAAGGAACTTAGAAAGAAGGCATTTCACTGGTGCCATGTCTCGCCTTTGGCCGGTCATCCCGGGATTCGCAAAACGACGGAGGCAATGACAAGGAGTTTCTGGTGGGAAACGATGAGCAAAGACATCCGGCTATGGATCAACGCCTGCGAGGTGTGCGCCCGAAACAAGAGTGAGCGAGGTAAAAGGAAAGGGAAGTTGCTCCCGTTACCCACCCCACCGCAGCCTTGGCAGAATATAAGTATGGATTTTATCACCGGACTGCCAGCGGAAGGGGGATATTCGGCAATTCTGGTAGTGGTGGATAGCCTGACCAAGATGGGTCATTTTATTCCATGTCACAATCTCCCGACGGCTGGACAGACTGCTCAGCTATTGTTGACACATGTGGTACGACTGCACGGCTTACCGAATGTGATTGTGTCAGATAGGGGCACCCAATTCGTAGCCAGCTTCTGGAAAACATGGTGTAAAGCTTTGCAGATTGAATCCGCGACATCCACCAGCTTTCATCCCCAATCTGATGGACAAACCGAGCGCCTAAACCAGACATTAAAACAATATCTGAGGTGTTACGTGTCACAGTCGCAGGAGTCGTGGGTGTCCATGCTGTGGATGGCCGAACTATCCTACAACGGAGCATGGCATAGCTCGATTGGGGTGTCCCCGTTCAGGGCCAATTTCGGATATGAAGCGAAAACTCTCCCGGTGGTGTTACCAGAGGCAGTAGGCAATCAACCTGCAGTCCAGTCCCGGTTGAGGGACTTGCGGGTTCTTCACAGAAAAACGCAACGGGCCCTAAAAGCTGCTAAACAAAAGTACAAGAGATGGGAGGACCGTAAGAGGACCGAGGGTCCGTCGTATGAATCGGGAGATCGAGTGTGGTTATCCACCAGATACATACGTTTTAAATGGCGTAGCATCTTCCACCCTAGGTTCATTGGACCATACCAGATCATACGGAGGATAAATCCGGTGGCTTACAAACTCCGGCTGCCAAGTTCCCTGCGGATCTACCCCGTTTTTCACTGCAGTTTGCTGAAACCGGCGGTGACGGCCTCCAGGAGAGTCCCGCCACCGGTCTGGGTGGATGGGGGATTAGAATATGAAGTTCGGAGTATCCACGACGCTCGATATCGTGGGGGCAAGCTGTGGTTCCTGATATCCTGGAAAGGGTATACGGCAGAGGAAGACTCATGGGAGCCTGCGGACACTGTCCATGCCCCGGCGGCGGTGAAACGGTTTTACAGGAGGAATCTGGCGAAGCCTGGAGCTAAAAGGCGCTTGGGGAGGGGACCTACTGTGAGGAATCAAGGTTCTAGGCGCCTGCCTAGCATCTAAGAACTACGAAGACCAGCAGCCCTAGAACCAGGAAGTAGGCGTCTATAAGAGGACGTCGCGCACGGCAGAAGGCGTGCGTTATTTTGAATATCGAGGAAGCAATCCCCCGTCTCTCGGAGCATGGCGTCCCGGCGGGAATTGCGGTAAGAGGAGACGCGTCGTTCCAGTGCGAAAGACTCGAGCACCTTCCCATTCCCCGTCGCTCGGAGCTAGGCGTCCCGGCGGGAGGTGGAGGAGGAGCCGGAGCGGAGCACGAACAGAGCAGGTGAGCGAGGTGGTCCGAGCTCGGCTGAGCTCCCCAAGTTCTTCGCCCTACCCCGTCCCCGCGGCGACTCACACCCTTACTCACGTCCAAGTCAGACAGCGGCTTGGATAAGTCACGGCGGTCAGCGCGTGGACGACACCCCGGATACACAGCTCGGAAGAGCTGGTAGTTACTTTGAATGCGCCTGAGGAGCGCGACTGTGGAAATAGCTCGTAGGAGCTTGTAGTTACTTTGAATGCGCCTGAGGAGCGCGACAGTGGAAATAGCTCGGAGGAGCTTGTATTCATTTTGGCAGCGTGACATTGGGACTTACTACGGAAGCGCTACAAGGCAGGAATCCTTGGCGTCGGTGTGGGCACCGAGGAAGCCTTCATTACCGGTACTCGCCTAGAAGGCGGATTGAATAGCATTAAAGCAGTATTAGTGCAAACAGCAGGGGCATTCGAGCGCCTAGTTGGCGGTGTGCTAGTTTGAATTGGAAGCCGGTGATTGGACTGGCAATCACATAACTATAGTGAGACCTACTGAGAGTAGACTGTGATATGAAGCACCTAACTATAGTGAGACCTACTGAGAGTAGACTGTGATATTACGCACATATCTATAGTGAGACCTACTGAGAGTAGACTGTGATATATATGTTTTGTCTATGTTTGTTTTTGTCGTTTCAGAACCCTATCCCTGCAGACCCTTTCCCCTATCCTTTCCCTCGCCTGATCGCCTCTGGACTCTGTAACCGTTGGTTGGAGTCCGGGGATATCGGGAGGTGGACCTACTTAACATCAACCGGACCCTGAGGAGCTCAGAACCTGACACTTAGGGTACCCGACAAGTGAGTAGGCAAGGCGTAGATTAGATAACAATCAGTTTAGGAAGACACAAAAATAATAACAGACGGAATTGAATAAGTAAAAGAGAAACGACTGTGGTTTACACCAGGTTAGTCCAGTCCTCCATACGATTTAGTCCAGTATGGAGACTGTTGGTGCGAAAATCCATTTTAGCTCATCCTTATTGAGGATTCCATTAATGTCTGTGCTCACAGGTGGTAGTTGGATCACATTGATTACTTGTCATTTTACATCATCCTCCGTGTGTCCTTGACTTGTGAAGTGTTCCAGCGGAGGTGTGTTCATTGTTTGGCATCACAGCCTACTTTGGTGTTGGCAGATTCTAATCCTGACTTTCTGTGTGGTCTGACCGATATAGATTTGATTACATGGGCATATAAGCGCATATACAACATTGTTGGTGTTACAGTTGGAAAAGTGGTTTAAAGTTACATCGATACTTTCATAGACAAATCTTTTGCTTTCGATGATCAAGTGGCAAACACTACAGCCCCCACACCGATAGTGGCCCAGTGTTGGTGGTAGGCCACATATCTCAGTGAGTGTTTGGCAGGTCTTTTTGGTAGGTAATGCTGCTCTGACAAGGTGGTCTTTTATATTCTTGGTTTTACGTAATGCAAAGAGAGGACGTTCTAGTTTTATGATACATTTCTCAACCAGATTAGAAATTGGGGAAAATGTTTTTACACATACCATCTGATCATTATTATTTTTAGATTTGGGAGTCAGGAGTACCTCACATGGACAGTACCATGCTTGTTTGAGTGAGTTTTTGACAAGTTTTTGGGGGTAGCCTCTACTAATCAGTTTCCTAGATAGAGGTAATAATTCTTTTTGAAAAAGCAGTTCCTTCTAATGCGGAGGAACTGAGAGAAAGGTAGGGAGTCTCGTAGTGTACGAGGGTGATGGTTGTTATAAGCAAGTAAGGTGTTTTTCTCAGTAGGCTTTCGGAAGAGGTAGTGTATAGCCGGTCCTCCTTTGAAACCATTACAATGGGCATTAAGCCACTTGAGGAATAGTAACAGAGCAGTATCGGGTCCCTTCCAAATTAAAAAAATATCATCTAAATATCTCTTCCATTGCAAGATGCTAGGAGCAAAAGGGTTGACCATGGACACGATCGTGTTGGTTTCAAGCCAATCCATGCATAGGATGGCAAAGTTGGGTGCACAAACCGCTCCCATGGATGTCCCCTTGATTTGTTGGTAAAAAGTACCATTGAATAAGAAGAAATTATGGGACAAGCAGATCTTGAGTAAGTGAAGAATAAATGGAGTGGGGACCAAGTGGGGGCAGGGCCTTGAGGTAATGATGTTTTGGATAACATCAATCCCCTCATCCTGTGGGATATTAGTATATAATGGCTCCACGTCCAGGATGCAAAGTATGCATTGGGTAGGGTCAAATGAAAGTTCTTCAACCAAGTTGATCATGTCCATGGTATCCTTTATATAACAAAGTGTGTTGGGGACATAGTCTTTGATAGAGTGATCTACATAACGGCCAAGGGGTTCTAAAATTGAGCCACAACCAGACACAATGGGATGTCCCAGTGGGGTTTCAGCATTTTTGTGCACTTTGGGGAGGGTATAGAAAACAGGTGTCCTGGGCGATTTGGTGTTCAAGTATAGAATTTTTTTTCTGTCAAGGAACCCTTCCGATTTGCCTGCTTCCGTAATATCGTGGATATGAGTCTGTATCTCTTTCGTGGGGTCTGATGTAAATCTCATATAGTGGTCACTGTTTGACAGTTGCCTCTGGATTTCTTCTTTATATGTACCTACATCTTGGAGTCCAATACACCCTCTCTTATCCGCGGGTTTGATTACCACATTTTCATTCAATTTAGGAGTCATCAGGGCATTTTTCTCTTGTAGAGGTAGATTGTATGGGATAAATCTGCATTTTTGTTCTAATCCTAGAACTTCTTTTAGGACAAGTTTCTCGAAAGTCTGTATCTCTGTGGGTACACTACTCTGTGGTGGTGAGAACATGGAGGGGGGTCGAAAAGAGGTATATGCTGTGTTTGGGGCATATGGTTTATCAAGAAAGAAGGCCTGTAGGTGGACCTTTCTGAAAAACCGGAGTAATTCGATTTGTAAATCCAGAAAATTAAGTTTCACAGTCGGGACGGAAGAAAGACCTTTACTAAGCAGTGCAATTTCTTTCTCTGAGAGTTGGTAGTTGGAGAGATTAAAGATCGGTATGGTCTTCCGGTCAGGCATGTTGTTCATGCCGTTTGCAGTGACAATGTCTTTTTATTGTTATTTTTCAGCATTATTACCGCACTACCTCAAGCTTAGGTACCGGGACGCCACGGGTAGGATATTGATCCCTAACCCCCCTGACCTCACGGTCCACATCTTGGACTAGCAGTAAGTTTGCTGTTTATCCCACGGTTTACCTACCTCACTATCAGCACTTCTTCATTTTTACTTCACTCATAATTGGAGGCCTCTCACCAATCGCACTTCACTTACAGACCTATACCCCACCCTGGCTACATATTCGTCGCCATGACCTTCGCTAAGCATGACCATAGCAACCCTACACATCCCACTTATAAGTCCTCCTGCACAATAGAACAGCTCTACCTAAGTGTTTCACAATGGGATAGCCATATTTGTATATGGTTCACTGCAACACCACCCACTGCCCCTTATAAACCCTACCCAACCACCCACACTACCCTTTTAACTGATTGCATGTTCTGAGTTAATTTAAGACCCACCCTTCAAATTGTAACTTCTTTTTCTCTTCCCCTTTTTCGCCCCCCTTTCCTTTCCCCTTCCTCTCCCAATACCCACCCCACTCTACCTCCCACTCAGGGCCGGACTGGCCGTAGCGGGCACCGGGCAATCCCCCGGTGCAAAATCGGCCCTGTACCAAAATCGGCCGAAAACCGGCCCTGGCCCTGGCAAAGAGCTCGGCGGGATTCCCACCCCCCGGGGGGGGCAGCACTTTGCCAGGGCCGGTTGTGGTTCCCAGTCCGGCCCTGCTCCCACTTTTTTTTCCTCCCCCCTCCATCCTTACACAGGCTACCTCTCAGGCAACAATATTCTTTCTGTCCTGATGATGTTCCCCTGACCCCAGTTGGGGATCAAAACGTCGTCGACAACATCTTGACTCCGACCCTCTGCTTATGACTAATGTGGAGCATAAGATGATTTCCTCATTGTGACTGCTGTAAATTATGTATCACTGAAAGTCACTTTGGAAATAAATGCCTGAGGTCTGGAAATCTGTTGATTTCCAAAACCCCATCAATTTCTGTTCATTGCATTATACAATATGCTTTTCGTGTTTATTGAATGTGTAAATAAATACATTTTTTTCCATTTGGATACAGACATACACAGCTCTGATTGCAGTTGTGTGTGTATGACTTCATGTTTCCGTGATAGGGACCACTGTCTCTAATAAAAGCATGCTCATCCTTGGTCCCTTCTGTCTTACAGGGTTCTCTTGTTCTTTGTTCACCTACCATCCCTTTTCGGCATCGGAAAATAGCAGGAGAAACACCTGCATAAGCACCCTCTCAATTGCCCCTTTGGTAAAAATGAAGACATGATCTGACGATGTCTGCGTGAAAACTTGAGAATGGGGAGTAGGAGGGTTGACAAAATAGAATTGGTGTACCCTTGAAAGACAACCTACAGCGCCCACTGGTCTGAGGTAGTTGCAAACCTGCTGGGCAGATAAAAGAATATTCTTCTCTCACTCCTCACAACTGATTCGTTAAGAGGGAAGCAAAGTGGTTGGCTGGCAGCAGAGGAAGATTAAGTTATGGCTTTCCATGCTGTTATTGGGCCTGTGCTCTGTTTCCACCACACTCCCTGGAGCCCCAAAAGGGCTGGGAAGGTTGCTGCATGGGCTAAGATGGCCCCCTCTGGTGATATGGCAGGCTTCAGGAATAAACCCTGAACTTTGGCTCTCGTTAAAGAACTGGTAGGTCGGAGCTAGCAAACCCAAGGAGTGAGCCTCAGCCTAGCTATTTCACTTTGCTTCAGAACTGAATTTTCCTTGTCAGCCTCGGGCATTCAAGGGTATCTCCATGAGGGATATCTGTATGCCCCCTGAAAATCCAGTAGCCAGCATCCTAGCAGGATGATGAACAACCAGGATAATGTCCATGGCATGTTGTACACAATTTGTGGTGCCCAGTCTAGTCCATAAGATGTTCTTTACTGAATCCTGCACATCTTTGAAACTTCTCAGGAAAGTGAGCAAACTCTTGCTTGCCATGTCCCAGAGGGCATGAGTGTATCTACTAGGGAATGCCCTGCTGGCGAAGTCTGACCATGTGCACGCTGATCTGTGAAGCTTAAAGGCACTCTAGGGGGACCCAGAATAATTCAGTAGAGCAGCAGCATTGAATTGTTGAAGTCTTCTACCTGCAGTGGAATCGCAGATGGCTCTGAAAACTCATGGGTGCACTGGTTTCAACTGTGGACTGGGGTCAGAAGCGATTAGCACAGTGTTGTAATCTCTAAGTGAGAAACATTCCCTAGAATTAGTCATAAGAGGGGTACAGCTCCTGTCTGGACTTACTGTATTTGCGTTGAGATCAGTCCTTGGATTTTGTCTAGGACATACCAGGGAACCCATGATTGGTAGTGTGGCAGGCCTGTTTCTAATGCTTGCAGACATAAAGCGTATCCTTCCACTCACTGATGGCCTCCAGATGCATTTGTTACATGATTTTAAACCATGGTCGGATCCAAGACACCAAAGTTAGATGTCATGTGGATTTGTGACCGACATTTGCTTACTATAGGCACAGAACGGCTTGAAGCCTGCAGTTTCCTGGAGTGACATCCGTAGCACACTATCTTCAAAATCATTTTGGAGGTTAGTAAAACACTAACAAAGGTTCAGGGGGTGGAGCTCCTGACCGCATCAAAGGTCACAGAGAAAAAGGAACTGACATCAGCGCACAACGGTGGCACCTATAGGGAGGGGGCTTCGCAACGTATGTCAGAGGCAGGGAGCGGTCACTGCGAAGTCTGATGGTGCTACCTACTGGTGCGCAGAACTGAGTGCTGGAAATGTTTCCATATTCAGTCTTGTGCTTGAGAGGAATTAAAAAGGAGAAGTAACCATTAGAACCGAACATACTGTATAAAACAAATAATAACACTAATCTTCACTAAAAAAGGTCAGTCAAAATAAAAAATCTATTTCAGGGATTAGATAAATATACAAGCATTGGCATAGCCAATAGGTCTTGCTTTTGGGACCTTATAAGTATTTAGTTATGCAGCACAATATCCTTGGTGCAACAACATCAACTGTTGCATGGCTAAACACTTATAAGGTCCAAAAGGCGAGACCTATTGGCTATGCCAATGCTTGTTTTTTTTGCACACACCCTTTCAGATATTCTGTACATTTCCGACTCCTAGCTTGAGCTGTAAGCTAATATTCTTAAACAACTTGACATGTAAAACTCACTTTCCAATCTGTAAAGGGCTCTAGTGCCTTTCCTAAACATGCACTCCATATAAAACGACAAAATAAAAAACACAAATACATATTTTTGCCATCAAGCAATCATGAACTATTGTTTCACATGAAAATCACGCCAGTAACTTTCCTGTACGATATTTTGCTTGCTGAATTTTTGTCGTAAGACACCATCACTCGGATTTACTCACTGGGCTGCGAAATGTTGGCGTAATCGAAAGATTAAAATGTCTGCCTCGAAGCGGCATCGCATCAACTTCGGGGGCTACAAACCGGGGTTCCCTGCTGGGAACCCGGAACAGCCCGTGAAAATAATGAAGGAATCATCACCGAACCGCCCTCCCGAGAGACCACTGATTGGCCGACCAGCCGTCTGAGCATGCGCCCCCACCTGCAGACCCCAGAACCAAGCGGCAAACGCAAATGAGGCTCGGGACCCGTTGGGTGGGAAACGTGCCTCTGAGGAGGAAGGCGCTATTAGTGCTCTGTCCTCAACACTAAAGTGCTCGTCTGTGCTCGGTGGGCGCAGGGTGGGTCTAGTCGTCAGGTGCTTGAAGGTGAAACGTAGCACGCAGCTAAAAAGAAAAAAGGCGCATGTGTAATATCGGATCCAATATGGACAAATATTACTCCGAGTAGCAGTACCCCAAAGTTTCCCCTGCAAAACTGATTCCAGAAGCCCCTGCACACCGACAGCAGTCCAAGGTGCAAACAGGCATTAACAGTAGTGTATGCTTGCGAGAAGTTGAAAAGTAGCAATCCTGCGTGGGTGCGTCATTATTAAATGAGCCCTTAAAAGGAAGGACATCTGGGGGGTGAATTACAGCCCAGAGAAACATTTCCAGAAGGAGTCAAAGCTTTTTGTTCGGTAGTGATTTTATAATAATGAAATGGTGCACTAGTAGTGTAGCTTCAAGAAAAGCGACACAAGAAAACAAGCATTGGCAGCGCGACTGTAAAAGTAATAGCCGTAAAAGCGAAAGTAATCACGCGAGTGGTGCTCGCGCAGCAGTGATCGTGCTAAAAAGGAACGCAAGCGCTAGGCCAGCTGTGGCAGCACTTTGAAAACCCGTATACTAAATGTCTCTCCGAGCAGCGCATGCGCTGGCTCAGGCGAGTCCTAAAAATACAAAAAAACACCCCTGCGGCATGTAAGTGGTTAGGCACTGTAGAAAATCTGCCTTTTCTGTGTGCTCACTGTGGATTTTTTTAAAACTTTTGTTAGACCCTTTATTTAGGCTTGCTGTCGAACTCGGTACACTTTACCCCTGCTAACTGGTAGTAAAGTCCCTGTGCTCCATCTATGAACATGGCTGAATTGGCATGTTTAAAAATCCTTTAAGCCCTTAGTATATGGTAAAAAAGTGTACCCAGAGCCTGGAAGTTAAATGCCACAAGTGGACTGCAGCACATACTATGCCATCCGCTACATTGGCAGTGCAATATGGTTTCTGGCCCAACCTTTGTAGCAGTGTAAAACTGCAAATCGACCCGTTAAAACACGCTGTTTTGGCAAATCAGAACCACCCTTTTGAATATTAATAATTCATCTCTATGTAGGGCTTGTAGCCCACAATACAGGATTCCTGCTATTTAAAAATATGGCTGTGTAGAAATTTAATGTTACAATGACCTAGCGGTACTATCTAGAAAACTAGAGTACAAAATGATAATACTGTATCCCGGGAACGGGACTAACTAAAAAAATAACGAAACAACTATTTTTAATAATTATTAAAAATGCAATTCAATGATGAAGTTAAAGTTTTAGTAAATAATATAGGAATGAAACTTTTAGAAAGTTATATTTCCCATGCCTGAAGTTCCTGGAGGCTAATTTGCATTTGCTCTCCAGTGTATTCCAGCTAGTTATAAGTATTTGGATTGGTGTGAACTGCCTCCCACGACCAAGCAATAGGCTGGCCTGAATGGGCAGAGATGACCCTCTTTAAACCTCAAGGGATATGCAGGATGGGGACTGTGGGCATCTTTTTTGACATTACAGTGCCAAATCCTGCTGGAGTGTCAAATCCTGCTAGACAGGTCTGCTCGGGAAGAAAACAGGATGCCAAGACAATTCTTGTGTATCCACTGTCTGATTACTGGAAATGCTGCTTTTGCCCTACCAAACTTCTATCTCTGGGGGTACAGTGTCTGTTTTAAGCTGGATTTTGATGTTTGATGTGTGAGGACACTAGGATTACTACAGTACTAGGCCTGGGCGGTGAACTCCGCTCCAGTCACGAGCGTGAGCGAGGAAAATCCACCCCCCCGGCGAGATTTTTCGTTCGCCATCAGCAACATCATGAGGTCAGATTTCTCATTGCGAATGGTTGCATATGCTCGTGACCGCTCGCATTGAGAAACTGCCCGTGCGCGTTGAGAAAGCTGCTGCTCGAGTAAAAATCTACTCGAGCGGCAGAAAAGGTAAGCTTGCGCTGTGAATGGTGCTGTTGGCATTGATTGCAGTGTGGACGAGCATCCGGGACTGTGCAATCACCGCGAACAGCATTTTTATACCGTACTCCGCTGCGCGCGGAGCTCCGGATAGTGCAGCGGAGGTTTATTTGCACTTCGCGGAGTGCAACTACGCGAACTCTGCCCAGGATTACACAGTACACACCCCCAGCACTACGATCTCTAGTTTAGTGTGGCCAAAGACTGTTGCCATCTTGAAAATGCATAAAGTGGGTAGGGTTGGCTGCACAAACCTGTATCCCATTTTTTAGGGCGTGCCCAGGAGTCATTCCCATGACAAGTTGATGCCAGGAATAAATGTTGCATCTCTAGGCACTTACTTAAGAACACTTCTGAACCTGTGGAAGAGCAGAAGATGACTGGACTTGCTGTCTGTGACCTGAGTGCCATCGCCTCCTAAATGAAACAAAGAAGAACGTCCTAGTAGACCTCATTGAAGGCAGCACAACCCACAGCAAGGAACTCTTTTCCACCGTGAAGGAGTTCTCCAATCCCACTGCCACTGATAATGACATTACACCCTCCCAAGACCTGTGCGGCACCCTAGCAGACCTCTTCCACGACAAGATCTCAGCCATCTACAAAAACTTTGAACCCTAACCCCCTGCTGCCGACAGTATCAACCTGCTCACACTCACGAACACAAACCCAGAATGCCTGCTCACCCCCTTGTGGCCTTCTCACCATGCAAGCCACAATCTTCATCATGAACTCCGTGCACTCTGGAGCACCCACGAACCCCTGCCCCCACACCTCTATCACCTCAGCTTCCTTCCCTGAGGACTGGAAACAATCTTGAAAAAAACATCCACTGACCCAGTAGAACCCAAGAAATACCAGCCTATCTCTCTGCACCCCTATCCAGCAAAGGTTCTTGAGAAAGCTATCAACCAGCAACTCACCGAACATAACCTCCTCCTGGACTCCTCCCAAACAGGATTTTGAGCCAATCACAGCACTGAGTCAGCCCTGATCACAACAACTGATGACATCAGGGCCTCGTGGACCGTGGCAAAACAGCAGCCCTCATTCTCCTGGACCTGTCAGTTGCTTTTGACACCGTCCCCATCACATCCTGATCAACAGACTCCACTGCATCAGAATCCAGGGAGATGCCCTAAAATAGACAGCCTCATACCTCACTGGAAGAACCCAAAGATATTGCCTTCCACCGTTCACCTTGGAGCCCAAGATGATCACCTGCAGAGTCCCCCAAGGACTGTCCCTGAGCCTCACCCTCATCAACACCTACAGGACCCCTCTGGCCAACACAATCAGATTGCACAGACTCAACATCAGCTCCTACGCCAATAACACACCGCTCATCCTCTCACTGCCTGAAGACCTCCTCCACCACCAGAGCCAACTTCCACAGATGTATCATGAAGGATAACTGTCTCAAACTCAACACGGACAAGATAGAAGTCCTCATCTTTGGGAACAACAAGGCACCATGGAACGACAAATGGTGGCCCATGAAACTCGGCCTGCCCCCCCCAACAGACCACACTCACAAACTCATATTGGACAGCAAGCTATCGATGAAGAAACAGGTTAACACAATCTCATCCGCCTGCTACCACACCCTACGCATGCTCCACAAGATCTTCAGGTGGTTCCCAGTCAACACCAAAAGGACCATCACACAGGACCTCATGATCATCAGGATGGACTACGGAAACACATTCTACGTAGAAATCACTGCACACTTCCTGGGGAGACTACATACAATATAAAATTCAGCTGCGAGACTCATCCGCGACCTCCCCAGTAAAGACCCACATCAAACCCCATCTCAAACTACATTGATTCCCGATCCAGAAGAGATGCCAGTTAAGATGCTGACCCACGCATACAAAGCCTTGCACAGCTAAGGACCAGCATACATCAACAAACGCCTGACCAACTACCAACCAACCAGACACCTTCGATCCGCTTCTCTCTTCCTCGCAGACACCCCTCGGATCCGCCGAACCAACAGCGGAGGATGTGCTTGCGGCCAGGGCTTGGAACAACCTTCCCCTGCACCTCAGGTCTACACTGTTGCTCCAGCAATTCAGAAAAGAACTCAAGACCTGGATGTTCGAATGAACAAACCACCATGAAACACCCAACATCTCCAGTGCCTCGAGACCCTCATGGGTGATTTGCCACGCATTATATAGGATTGACTGATTGAGATTACTGAAGGACTGCACTTGCTACCTCTTGTACCCAGAGCAAACGAGTGGACTCCAAGTGTCAGTTGGAAATCCTCCTGTGTGTATATGTGGAGACAAAAAGCTACAAGAGGCCTTCCTTGCAACTGCCCAGCTGACGAGTGACAACTGGACCTAGATTGGACCCCGCTGTTCGCCTCTGCTTGACAACCTGGGAGTCTCTAATCGCCTCCTCCAAGGTCCTGGGGATTTTAGAACTGTACTCCTCTGGTGGATTGAGGCTTAAAAGATGAAATCAAAAGGTAAAACCTTCACCAAAGACAAACCTTGTTGGTGCATCTGACCCACGCTCTCTTGTGGCCAGCCTCAAATAGCGCCTAGGTCCTCGGCTCCCAAAACCAGTGACTATCATCTGTGCTTTTTGGCACACTATCTACTTAAAACTTCATATCCTTGGTTTCCCTTATTGGACTTTTGTCATTTTGGTGTCATTTAGTTTACTACATTCTAATTTGGTCGGGATTTTTTTTTTTTTATGTGCTTCTACTTTATTACTGTTTTGGTACTGCATAAATAATACACATTGCTGTACGTCAAGCCTATTTAATCAGTGCCATAGCTACCAGTTGAGCTCAGGTCCAAGTATTGACTTTGAGGGTTTGCTTCAACAAGGTTAGTGATTATTCCTTGAGGTGGGTAGTCATATATTCCAAATAAAAATCCAAATTCTTACAGGAACTTCTAACCATAAACCATGGGAAATCTGCTGGAGCATATATGTGACAAGGCACTTCAAACTAAAAACGAATAGGGCCCTATATCCCACCTTAATCTATGGGGGAGACAATCCAGGGTCCTTTGCAGAGTTTGTGTACCCTCGGGGTGATAATCTTTGTTTGTAATTAGTCAGTCAGTGGAACAGAAGTGCCAGAGAGAGAGAGAGAGAGAGAGAGAGAGAAATGTTTTTAAACGGACTTGGAAATGCGCTAATGCTATCTTACTTTCTCTGAAGCGCTGGGAGAAAAACTAAGAGCACATTGGATGTGAGCCCAGTTTCTGAGTTTCCAGCAAAAATACCTACCCAGTCAAACGTTGTCAACTCAAATTGATAGGGGTGTTCCTATCACTGGAACAGGTGTCCCACCTACTGGAAATGGGGTTCCACACAGTCAAAAGCATACCGCTGAAACTGAAAGAAGAGCCCACCCACATCCAAGATGATTTTATTGAGTTCCATTTCACAGCTCATGCCACCCAGTTAACGTTAGAAATTTCAAGAGAAAGCTCTTTTGGGGTGAAGTGGCTCAATGCAAGATGACTGCTACAGCTAGAATGAGCCAACAAGGAAAATTAAAACACAAGGTATCACACTCAAGGGACCCTTATCTTTATTGTTGCCGTCAACACTTCCAGGTGGCAGAGCATCACATGGAACTGAGGACACACAGTGGTACTGACAATTCACTTTTAGCTGAGGTGTATGGGAGGGCAGAACCTCGATTATACCGAGTTGCACAAAGTTAACAGTCTTCCTCTCCCATTCAGGACTAATGGCATTGAGTCTGCTGCAGAACGAAGATAAAAGCCTGTAAAAGATGCTATAGAAACCTTCAACTTTAAGTCTTGTACATACCTGGACTGGGAGAGGCTTGTACTTTGCTGGTAAAAGTCACAGAAATGTGTAGCATCTCCGGGATATTCAACATGTTGCCAAGTCCATTATCAGGCCACAAAAGCTGAACACGTTGAGTAGGACAAGTTCCACAGCCATGTAAGGACTCCTGTTCCAACACTTAGTGAGTGAGCGAGCGAAGATGACTAGTGATGGTCCAATAAGCAGAGTTGTTGATGAAAACATGAGCAATTGTCCCCCAAGAAAAGATGGAGACTGACCTCTAGATATACCGAGGGACACTAAGCATGATAAATCGTTTTCATTGTCAAAGTCTTGAATGTACCTCGTGCATATTCGGACATTTGCAACAGGCTTCCCTCGGTAAAGAGAAAACACTGCTTTTCTTGAAGGAATGCTGCAAATCAGTGGAGAACTTCTGATTGAGTTCAGAACGATTGTAGTACCCTGAGGTCACTTCACTGATATGTAGAAAAAAACACTGACAACGCCAACAGGTCTGGCTGGTGTTGGGTGATGACCTTTGACTTTCCCCGTGCTTATTTTGTTAATGAATGTATTTTCTAGGAAGGCATGCATCGAAAAAATATGCTTACTGGATGATATTATCAGATGGAAAGTTGAAAAACCATGCTCTACAGAAATTAAGGACGGAGAGAGGGGATGAAAACTATTTGCTGTGTACACTTTAATGTCTAGACCTTAAAGATGTCGAGTTGAGTTTAATTGGGTGATTCTGTGCGTTTGTGTGTGAATGTGGTTGAATGATTGTAGTTTTAGGATTGAATTTCAAGTAAGGGTTGGTGTTGGCATGTGATCAATGGTAAAGAATATGGGTAAATTAAGTAGCAGCATTATGATACACTTATAACAGCTCAATGTAGAGATAGTAAATATATAAAATCTGACTTTTTCTTATTGAAAATCATGGAAATACATTTTTAATACGAAATAAACAAAATGTATTAATGGAATTACTTTTATGGTTTGGCTCTGTATTGCCTAAATATATGGATTATTAGATAAGGTCTACCAATATTTGAAAGAAATATGGGGTCGGCGAGTTAGTTTTGTGGTATTTGTGTGTTCCCCTGTTCGCACCCCACATTAGGGATTTTTAGGGGCCACTTGTTGCTTTCTTTTTGACAGACTGTCTAAGGATACATTCTAACATTTCCGACTAGTATCTCCATTAGTACTGAACAGTCACAAGTGACATTGCGAATGCTGCTAATAGACCCAATTAGAAAATGTTTATCGCCTTTATTAGTCAATAGCAAATTCATTTCATATCTAAGGTCCCAAAGGTTAACATGAAAGCTTCGTTTGGCCTTTAATACATTAAATACGCTGTAAAAAAAAACACGACACTTTACAATGCACTGCGGTTGCTTCTGCCTAAGACCACCGGTCGTTCTGCCAGAAGCTCCCTCCAAAAACGATTTTGTAGAATCAAATCAACTTAACTTCGAGTCCCATTTGGATTTCGGCTCTAAAAGGTGAGCTCTCAAGTCTCAACGCTGTTGTAGTTTAATCATAAAAAGTCTACTTATGTATTGCACACTACAGCACAGCTCACCTAAGAGACTGAGCATAAAACACAAAACAATTTCTCCACAGAAGGTACGAAGACGATTATTACTGAGGTTAGCAATTTAGGAAAGAGGTAGCAGAATTATGGGGAGTACATTGTACGTGGATAAAAGCCCCAAAAGCGTGTATCATCATCATCATTATAGGGGCTTGAGCTTTTGCTTCTTTTCCTTATCACGCTCTTATTTTTTTTTATTTTTTTTAATTTGGGTTATGAATGGTTACGTGCTTGTACACTAAAGTTTTTTTTATTAAAATGCCCTCAAATATTTTAGTTTGGACAACCCTACTAGTTGGAACGCTAGATCATATACTGCCTGTGGAGCATCCAAAATAGAACCATAAAAACGAGGCTAGCGCGAAAGTAAACAGGTTCATCTGAATCTCAAGTATGATCCATCTCCCAAACTGATACGAGGCGGATTGAATTAGATTACCCAAAAACGTTCTACTGGCCAGAATTGCCACCCCTCTCTGTGCTGCACATGCAGAGAGGTGTCCTGTTAGCTGAAAAGACCTCAGATTAATCAAATTCACTTTCAACTTAATATGCCATACTGCCACCCTGCCTCCTGTCCCTCTGCCAAGGCCCTATGCTGCCAAGCCAACCACCCCCCTTACTCCTTTACAGTGCTGTGCTTGCACCTGTACTAAAGAATTCTGGTGTGGTTCCTTCCACTCCCCCATGTCCCTCCTCAAAAACGCAGACAACACCTTATTCATCCTATGTCCACACCTGTCAATCAACTACAAATGCTCTTGTAAAGCCATTACCTTGTGCCCACCTATAAACCCAGTCTCATATTGCATCAGTCTTCACGATGCATGGCCCACATCCCAAGAGAAAGCAGAGAAAAGAAAAGACAGGGGACAGAGAAACACACCCACATCCTTAAAAACAACAATTAAACAGACCCATATCTAACTACCCCATGCCTAGCCTCGACCTCATAATAAGTGGCCAATACATCGAAGTTCAGTAAATTAGTAAATAGATTAACAATGAACTATAAATTAATTCACCCTGCTCAACCCCTGCCTCAGAGCATATCAAGACAACGTCAACTCCTTCCCAGCCCTCTGACACAAGGGGCAATAATATATCATAAAAGTCATAATTTGTCCAGAAACTCTTGATTGGAGCCCTTATACCTACATTAACCCAATCCGGTCTTGCTTAGCTGGAGTTCCACCAAATAGTGCAACCACTGTCTCACTGAACACTTTCGAGAAACCCTTTCAAAGAACTTTCGGTTTGGCCGGGTGTATGATTGAAGCCTAAGCACCAGCCGTTTGAAAGGAAAGAATTAATAGCTGAAGTTCTTTGATCTCTTAGAAGTCGTAAGGGGCAAACCTGGGAAAACCTTGAAGGCCAATTTATCGTAAACCGTAAAATGTTCTGTTTGATGGCCTGTGAAAGAACCTTCTCACAAATCCTGTAATCACAAAACTTGACAAGCATTGTGCATGGAGAACACTATTTGGATACTCCACAAAAGGAACATGGTGAGCTTGTGTTACAATCAGATCAACGTTATCACTACCCCCTGCATTATATGGTTGTGGATCAAAGTCTCTATATATTCCACAGGTGTGGTGGCTGCCTCTTCCCTTAAGGTTAGATCTCCTTGAGTGATTCTCCTAGTCCTCCAGCTGATGCCTAATGCTGCTCAGCTCTTTTTAGGTCTCGCCTAGGCAGCGCTTGCGCTGTCTCGTTGAGACATGCAGTATACACTATAGTGTATATAAGCTCCGCCCACTCTCCACCCATCATTGTCATTGGCTGGTGTCTTAAATAGTGGCTTCTGATTGGTTGTATGCTTGTTAGTCCCTCCTTATGATGGACATGTCTTCATTTGTGTCCTTCCACGGCTATTGGCCCCTTTACTGCACAGACTACTTTCTTCCGATGCCTTCTCACAACCCCATTGCCAATGCTTGTTTAATTTGTCTCCCCCTACAATGCTTGTTTTATTTGTCTCT
The DNA here is from genome assembly GCF_964204655.1 of Triturus cristatus. Lineage (NCBI taxonomy): Eukaryota > Metazoa > Chordata > Amphibia > Caudata > Salamandridae > Triturus > Triturus cristatus. The sequence continues at coordinate 301,089,081 of NC_140579.1, read as the reverse complement.
CCACACTCTGAGATCTCTGTTTAATTATTTAGGATTAACACAGCCCAAGTCTCGCTTTAATTATTTATGATTAATACAGCCTTTCTTTGAATTTATGATTAATACAGACATTCTTTTAATTATTTATAATTAATACATCCCAAGCCAGGATCGAACTCGGATCTCCAGCTTCAATGTCGGCAGCTTTATATGTTACGCCACCGCTCCTCGCTTCAAGACAAGCCCTTAAAGGGGTTTATCTTTGTTTCCATTGCGTGCATTTCACAGTGCCCCGGGGGCACAAGCAGGGACCTAATAGAGTGCTTCTCTATCAGAGTGCACTATTTGGTCCCCCCGGGGCACAAGCAGGCATCTACTTTAGCATGCCTAAGCAAGCATGTAAGGAGCGGATGCGTGCGTGCGCACGCGAGGCTGTAGGAGTGGAGGGATGGCGAATTTCGCGACCTCAGCTCTGGCTGCATCACTGAGTGCTGCAGCGCTACATTGTTACAATTGCGGCCTCACTCAGCCGCCTGCCAGCATTAATTAATTATTTACCGGGCCGCCCGTGGCGCCGTGCGCCAGGCTGTCTGAGTCAGTCACTGACTGACACAGCCCACACTCTGCCGATAAAACATAGGAGGTGCCCATTAAATCCGGATGTGACCTCACGTGGTCCTGGACTGCAGGAAGTGAGGTCGCCAGAGAGTGACATTAAAAAATACATCTTATCGGAGTAACAGAGACGGCGGGCGGGATTTTTGTTTTTCCTTGATGCACTGCTTGGGACACTGAGCAGGTCAACAAGGAAAAACAAAGCTCCCGCCCGCCGTCGATAGTATGTAATTAGCGCGAGTCAGCCTTTGTGACAGTGCTTTTGGTGGGAGCCACTCCTCTGTGCTGCAAACACTGCAATCAAATTCTAGCACCTTTATCTTGCGGGACCACAAGGGGGGCGATGGGGGCACTACAGAGCCTGTGCACCACTCTTTGGGCCTGATAGCCAGTGTAGCCAGTCTTCGTTGACAGCAAAGAACATAACAACAGTAACATAACAGAAGAATAGGCAGCCGGCACGAATGCACACCCACGCAGAACTTCCTGAGACAGATCAGCGCATGTACAACCCCCACACTGTATAACTAATCCTGCCGTGAAATTTAACGCATGCGCACCACCCATAAACAACAATTCTCCCTCTAGTGTCTTAATCTTGTTTTTAATGCACTTCCACCGCTCGCTGCATCGAACCATTTATCTGTTGCTCTGCTCCGTTTTCAGAAGCAGAGCCATGAGCAGGGGACAAACTCACCGATAAAACCCATTTTACTATGTAAAATCTGAAAGCCTGCCCTGTGCACTTGAATTTTCGGATATATCCCCAACACATTTGCGCCCGCATCCGACCAGACATGCTATGGCCATCACGAGTAGGTTACTGTGCACTTCCATGCGCCTTCTGCTTAATCCTCCGTCTGCTCTTCCACTGGGGTTGCAGCTAGGAGCCTGCGGTGTCTGTGAAGTTAGGGTGTACCCCAGCAAACGCAGGTAAGTACCGATGGGAACAGAAATTAGGATGTAGCACATGCTCAGTTAAAGCCGGCAAACAATAGCACTGCTTTGTGAGCCCGTAAAATCTACCCATCTCTGCTGCCTGAGATAGTGAGATTTGTGAGCAGTACCGCCTACCACAGTGGTGCCGTTTTGTAATGTGGTAAAGAGCACCTGCCCCTGGCACTCCTGGTCTGGATCCGAACCTGTAATGTGCAGGATGTACACACAGCTCCTGACAGCAAGTGTTTAACACACTGAGCTACCTTATCCACTTGCATCATGGCGGCTTCATTTCATGACGTGTTGCTCCGTCTTAGCATTTGACTCTGCACTCCTACCAAGGTTGTGCCCTCTTATTCACAATAGGGCCCCTACTATGCCCCCCTCACAGATTATTTTCCATCTCCTCACGTTCTCCTGCCTCTTTTAGAGTATTGGACCCCGCCAGCCCGGTGGTATCGCTGCTGCCCTTTAGATGCAAACAATGTGCTGTATGGTAAATGCTTATAGCACTTCTCATAGTTCACTCACACGCAGTTCTGTGATCTGCATGGTATGTGTTCTTTGCAGCAGGCACATTAACCCTCTGCCCTAAATTTATGATGAGTCAAAACTACCACTAGACGAAATACCGATCTCTTATCAGTAGGACCATCAATCACCATAGTTATCTTGACCTTTTTATTGTTGCCTGAAATTCCTGGATGCATAAGGAAGTTCACCTGCTTGTAAACCCATAAGTTATTAGGTCGAGCCTGAGTCAGCGCATGCCATAGCCACAACTTGGCACAAAGGGCCTGAAATTTTCCAGGAAATCAAATTGTAGCTCAGGAGGGCCTGTAGCAATGACGTAGAGACCTCCGGGGCCCTCTACAGGAAGGCTGGAGTGCACAGTGTGAGCAGTCTCTTCTCCTGGAAATTTTGAGATGCAGGTTTCCTAGCTGTCTGCAGTGTGCCTTCAAGCTTTGGAAAATGGATGGACGCCATTTCTGGAAATCAAAATAGAGGTACGGCGCTTTATTCTCTTTCATGTGCCACTCTGCTAACTTCTGTTTCGCAGTTGTTTGTCTTAAGCATTGAAATATAGGAGATTCTATTCATTTGATTTACTTGTAGAAGATTGAGGAAAACGTGACTTCTGTTGGTGCCCTGATTGGTGTTCGTCTGCAATGTTTCTGTCCCTCTGATCTGTTCGCAGTGAATTGTCTGATTTAATTCACTGCACTGTGCCTGGTTACCGATTTCCTCAACTGTAGTGGGACATCTGTACTTCGCAGCAGTGTGCGCGGTGTCTAAGCTACTTGACTGCAGTGTTCATTGTGTCTGGTGTACTTGACTGCAGTGTATTCAGTCCCTATACTTTTTGCTGCGGTGCTCTGTGCACTCACTGGAGCAAGCTTTGCGTCTGCAGTATGCTTGCTTTGTGTGACTTATACTCTCACTGCAGTGTGTTTTATGCTGCACAGTGCTCTATACCCAATGCCTACTATGCTTATTAACAGGTGCAGGGCGTGCACCTGAACGTCAGTTGCTAAGGTTTCAGATTGTTTACGTGAGACATTTTCATAATTTCAAAATTCTAAGGGAGCATGAGGCTTGCAGTGCTTTTCCTGAATGTTCTCAAGATTTCTGATGTGTGTTAGGAGCACCTAGATGATTTCTTGAAAATGACTGAAACCAGGGGTAATTGGTAGTGAAAATTAGAAAGAGCCCTAAAAGCCTTTACGGGAACAGGGGTTGGTGGGAAAATGCATTAACTAATGAGTTAGATTAACTGAATCTAACAAAAATGGAATGTAGTGCCAGTCTCCTAGTACATGCCTTTTTGTTGTTTGAACATAACCTTTCTGGTACCACACTTGTGCATTAGCAGGGCCAATACCTCTGGCTAAACACTTATAAGGTCCCAAAGGCGAGACCGATTGCATTGCAAATGCTTGTTCCAGTGTGCAGTTTCTCTTCACCAAATTGCTTTGGGAATTCTCAAGATTCAATATCCTACCTCCTCAAGCTATGACGTGAAAGATATTTCTCTCAATTTCAGACATCCTTTTAGTGAAAGACTGAGCAATTAGACAGTGACTGACTTTCATCCCCTGTATTTCTGACAATATTGTGGCCCGAAGTGATTCAATTTTCCCTTCAGAGGCTTTTGTAGCAGGAATTCGCTGAGAGCATTGGCACCTGAACATTGGCCAAAAGCAAATTGCCGCTAGAATTTAGCTCTGAAATCACCTGGTCCTCACTCAGCATAGCTTGCTCCTGTTTGCAAAATTGCGACCTCCATTTATCTTTTTAGTAGTGTTCGACTTTGCTTCTTGAAAGAATACCAGGAAGACTTTCCCTCCTAGGTTTCTCTTATCATGATGGCCAAAAGAAATTACCATTTTCCATAGTCTGTTCTAGGGCAGAGGAGGCTGGCATTCGTTCCCCGATACTGGCACTGACTGGGAAGGTAGTGTCTAGCAGCAAAATGCCTTGCTTTCCTACTTCAAACGTGCACTGACTCTCAGGCTCCCCGGCCCTACTAGCTTCACCATAAAGGTGTTGAGTCTTGTTTGTGTTTGATCTGCTATAGTCTCTGGGCCACAGGATTGGTGACGGGTGATAGTTGATTCGCCCCCCCCACTCACAGGAAGTAAAGACCCCAGGACATACTAGTGTCAGTTATAGATTTAGTAGCAAGTCTGCCCCCCCACCCTATGGTTCCATATTTACTTCACACTCACTCCCTAGAGGGTGGTCCAAGAGGAACATTTTAGTTTTTGTTAAAGTGCAGGTGCTATTCTTCGGTGCAGCTATTTTGGGATTTTTCTCTTTCATGGAGCAGTCACATCCTTTTCTCAACGGGATAAAATTCGTTTTAATTTTAGGCATCAATGATGCAGCTGTCTGCTGATTATCACTCAGCTGCAACTGTAGACCCCAGCTCAGAAAAGGTCTGCAGGCATAGTTTTTGTCCCAACACATCCAGCCATCAAATAGCCTTGCCCTCACCTTATCTGGAAAACGTAGGGTGGAATTCTCAGCTCCCTGGGCAGACCAAGCTGTCTCTTCCAAGCAGGCAGGCAGAGAGGGTTAAACCTCCCAGTTGCATGGTCGCTTGTTGGTAAATTACTCTTGCTCCACACCCATCGTCTCCAGGCATCCATAAGGCGCCCATCATCAGGAACACCGTTATGGCATTTCAGTACTTCAGCCAATGTCTTTCCAGGATCTCGAAATTGGTTAACACAATTCTTTCATTTCTATTCTCAGGAAGAAATGTATTTGTTTTCCATAACTAATAATTAAACACCCCAATGCTATATAACTAATGTCTCTCCTTTTGATCATATTTATGCTATCTTCTTATAGCAGTTATTGAAAACTGGCTGCACAAAGTCTGAGGGCCAGCAATTTATATTGCAGTGGCGGCTGGCACGGGAGTGGGTAGGGATAGGAGTTTGGGGGTAAGAGGGTTTAAAAAAAAAAAAAAAACCTTACCTGAAGCGGCGTCTCTCCTCCGTCTCTCCGTCATCGTCTCTCCCCTGGGGCCGGAACAGAAAGTACCTAGGCTCCCCTGAGTCAATCACAGCACTGCAATGCAGCGTTGTGATTGGTCTGAGCGCCATGGCTCGATATTCAGCCAGGGAATGGGAGTTTGAGCATGTTGTGCACGCAGGGAGAATTTGCAAAGTGTGCATGAATGTTTGGCTGGCCCGAAAGGGCCAGGCAAACATTCTTGCACACTTGGGAGTGGGCAACCCACTACTCCCCCTGCTGCTCTGTCATCTGAGCAGCCCCGCCCGCCCCGCCCTGCCTGCAAACCTGCCGCAGCAGGAAAACAGAAAATGATAATAACCTCAATTTATTATCATTTTATGTTTCCTTTCTTTTGCGGCTTCAAAGCAGTGGGGCGCCGCTACTCCGCCTTAGCGGAGGAGCCGCCGCTGTTACATTGCCTTGCCCTAGTATATTGCTGAAAACAAAGCATTTTGGAAGATATTCCAACAAACGCTATGTACCGTGAGGGAGATAACTTGTTCAACAGCAACTAATTCCATGAGTCACTTTTCTATGGAGAGACCCTTCCTCCAGAAAAATGCAATTGGGTCAATTATACAGGACATCCTGAATGTACTTGCTTCAAGCAAATGGAAGTTTAGGCTTGAGTGATTCCAAACTTTTGTTACGCACTCTGCATCAAATCTAATGTTTGCCGCTTCCGATGTTTGCTTAGACATCTGGAGTAGCAGGAACCAGCTAATCAGACTCCTGTGACAAGTTGCGCGCTCAAAAATTAAATAAAAGTTATAGCATTCAAATTCCACATTTAATAGTTTGGTACATAAGTTGTATTTGCATGCAAAAGTATTCCATATCAGTATAGTGTTCAAGTGCGGTACGCATGAATGAAGGAGATGTATTCCACAGTTACTTCCAAAAAAGGCCAACATGCTTAAAAACTGTTATTTTTAAAAGGGACAGGGATTGTTTTAAAGGTTCGTATTGACACACCCCCTCTTTTTTTTTTTTAAGTAAAACACTATTAACTTAGAAATTTGCAGCACGTAAACAAAAACGACTGCAAAAGTCCATGAAGCATTTGGTCTTGATTATTCACACTTCTAGCCAACGCTATATATGTTGTCATGTTCCATGTATGAAGTTTAGCAAAGGATATTCCCATGACTGATCCCCTGTGTCGCTTACCTAATAGCCTTCTGCCCCCTGTGGCTACAATGGCCTAATGCCTGCCTTCAAATGCCTGATGGAACAATGGGCTAAAAGAAGAGATACATCCAACATGGAATATTGTATCAGATGCCGCAGAGCTTAGGCTTCGAGTCGCTTTAAAACACCCAAGATGTTGAAGAGGCTCATCATGTGGCAGCACTATCCCACTGCCCCAATGGCTGCTTACGGAGGCAGCACTGCGCATTGGTGGTGGCCGCAGCCATCAGTCATGTGCTACAATGAACCACAGAACACTAGAACTAATTTCCTGATTGAGACTACATATTCTAGTTTGCTTCACAAGATGTTCAGTATACCAAATTCCAGACCACTGTGGCAGTAACAAGAGGGAGACTACTTGGGGGGGGGGGGGGGTGGCTACGAGGCCAAGATGCCTAAACTCTTGGCTCTAATCCAGCTGCCTGATTATCCTACTCCAGTCTGCTAGCTGGAGGCAGCCCTGGAAAAACGAAGGACCTTCTGCTTGAAGAGAAAAAAATCGAACTTGGTCCCAGCACTGGTGGCATAATTAAGCAGGGCTGCACGACCGGGAAGAGAGTTGAGGCAGACAGGCCTGAGATGTCTCGAGTTGTGGCGTGGCTGAGAGGTGAAGTAGGCCCCATCGCTGTGAAAGCAGGCTGTGGATCCTCCTGCCTTGCTGCCCCCTCCCCAGCAGGGGGGTGTCACTGGCATCGACCCTACCCCATTGGGGAAGAGGCCTTGCTGGGCCAAACCAAGCTGCGCTACCAGGCCTGGTTGGCTGGCGGAGTCCCGTAACTGGAGCCACTGGTGAGTGGGAATCTACAAAGCAGCCTTATTAAAGGAGAAGGGGGCACCCGGAATGCACCTAGCCCCCGAGCTTGGGGCCTAGTGTGACAGCAGAGGGATCCCAACTGCCATACCCCGCTGTTGTTTGGAGACTGCAGAATACTTGGGTTATCCTCTCTGCCCCATGCAACTCCACTCACATTCCAACCCTCCCAACACCTGGCTCCCCTTGTTCCACCTGGAGCGGCACCTGGTGGCCACGGTGCGTAGCCTTGACGGACGGAGAGAACATGGGCCTACCACTTCCTACAATGTAACACATTGAACTCTTGATAGCTTCTAGGACGCTTCTGCCCACCAGGTCTCATACAGTGCTGCCGTAATGTGGGCTCTTCTGGGTCCTTGGGCGGCTCGTACTGAACCCTTCAAGGTCTCTGATGGACAACAATCAAATGTTAGCTCCAGATCACCACACATGGCTGCATCTTCCCACTGAGCCAGCAACTTCCAGTACTACATTGCAGGGATCATCAACCCTCCCAGATGTCACTAAAACTGCTGATGACTTATTGTGATTTGCTGGGGATGATTATAATTGCATCTTAGACACAACGCTAAACTGCTCCTTTACTCCTCTGGCCAGGCATTGGCAAAGAGGCATGCTACGCATCTGGTGCGGTGGCTCTGGGATGGGTCTCTAGAGGACATTTGGCAGAAACCCCACCTGAAATCCCGGCTAAACTCCTTTTATTCCCCTGCACACAGTTTACAAACACAGAATAGTTTATTCTGGCTTCCTTAAACCAGATAGACTGCCTGGGCTGGACTGTATTGAATCATAATCCTTTGACCACGGGCCTTCTCAGGCGAGCCTCTTGCCCTCCAATACTCACTCGGCACCTCCACACTGTTCTGCTGGAAGACCAGGTGTTTTGGGTGGATCGCGTGAACAGATCTCTTTCTATTTTCCAATCAACAATTGTACCACTTCATCCAGAGCCATTGAATGAGACGCTTTCAAGGCTACAATCAGGGGTTCTTCCATTGGAGAAGTTGTCGAGTGGGATCGCAGACACTATGGACATTCACTGCTTCCTCTAGAAACCAGGATGCTATTAAATGACGCTGGTCACGAAGTGCTATTAGTGGCACGGGTCGAACATGTCGTCTTGATGGACAGACTTTGCTGCGTTGATTATGCTGCACACGCCACTTGAACGCACACTAAAGCTGATAAATCTGGTGCTCTTCTTGCGAGGCTAATCAGTTAGGGCTGTGCTCCATCTATCTTGCCATCACTTCCTCTAACATGCTACACATATAATTGCACTCAAGCAGACATACATGCGACATTCAACACACACTATGCGCAGCTCTAGGGCCTGAACCCGAACATAACTGATGTCATCACAACGGCTTTCTTTCACGACCTTTACTTACCTCGCATGACCGCAGAACAGTGAGGCACATGCCCCTTCGCAGTCGAGGACAACGCAGGTGGAAATTGCTTTCTTGCCACTAACAAAGCCCTTGACGGCCGCTCATTCGAATTCTATCAGACCTACTCTGATCTTATTTCTCCTCATCTGGAATGGTTGTATAACATGGCAGTAACGGAGGGCCACCTCCCATTATCGCTTTGGGAAGCTCTGTTAACATCTTTCCCAAAGTCAGGCACAAACACCTAGAACATCTCTCCGATCGACCGCTAAGAATGCTAAACACGGACTACAAGATCCCTACAACAACACTGGTCTACAGTCTCCGCTCCTTGATCCTGAACCTGGGGCAAATTGACCTAAACAGGATTGTACTGAGCAGGAACATGTCACTGAATCTTCACCGACTCTTCAAGATATTAGAAGCTGGCCCTGGCAGCCTGCCTCGTGTTGAACCTGGAGAAGGTCTTTGATTCCCGGAAGTGGACTTACCTCTTTGACTTGCTGAAGTGATACAGACTGCACACTGCGAATGATCTGGCTTTTGAACGACATGCCAATGATGAAAATTTGGACAGGCCGGCTCATTACACCTGCTCTACAACTATATAGGGACACCAAGTAGAGCTGCCCCTTCTCTTTGCACTTGCTGTGGAGCCGGCAGCCATACGACTGCATAGAAAGGGTAGTGGTATGGGTTGTGGCACGGGAGATTATGCTCTATCGCACCCACAGGGTCTCCCTCTATGGCGATGACATTCTTCTTTAAATCCAAGACGCAACAGCGCATCTCTCTGGCATCACAGACACCCTTAGTAGGTTTGCCTTGATCTTTGGCTTTCATATTAACTGGCAGAAATACTGGATTTTTCCTCCTACACTGAAGATGCCGGCATGTATGTGGGACAGATGTCTTTGCAGCGGCAAACAGTTCCATACTAGGGGTTTCAGATTTATCATGAAGAGAAAGCCCTCCTGGATGGCAACCTTGGCAAGACAGTGGCAGGTATTCGTAACCAGGCCTCCTCCTGGTGCACGTTGCCGCTCCCCGTGGCTGGCCGAGTGGCACTTTCTAAAATGGTAATTCTGCCCTGCTTGCTGTACTACTTGACCAACCTGTCCCTTGTATTGCCAACCTCCCTTTTTCATTCATAAATACGATACTCTGTGAACTTATCTGGTGAAAGGGCTGCTTCAAAGCGACCATGGCTAAGATATGCTTACCCTCGACGCGGGGATGCCTTGGAGCTCCCAATTACAAACATTATTACTTGGTGCCCCAACTGAAATGAGCATGCAGATGGTTTGCGGAACAAGATTTGGATGATACTACTTCAACCCACCAGTACTGAAAATTGGGCCACTTACTTTGTCTGTTTCATCCAGCTCAGATCAAGTCACCCACAGCACCTTCTCTCCTTTCCATTTTGATGCTATTGGAGGAGCCTGTGTATTACATACTCTCCGTCAACCTTTGCTTTGGCCCTCTCCTTAGAGGGCTCAGGACGCACTTGGGGATGCTGTCACCATCGGTATTTGGGGACTGCCAAACCAGGGGACGTAACTGCCTTACGGGATCTTTTCAATGGCTGAGTCTTCATGGCCTTTAACAACCTTGTCGAGTAATGCAACATTCCACAGTGACACTCTTTACATACCACACCTTATCACGTGCATTACGCACCACTTCGCACATCACGGAAGCCAAACCCCCATCCCACACTGTAATTCAATATCTACACATCCCAAGAAATGGAAGCCGCCTTGTCAGCTGGCTGCCAGGAGCCCTTCAAGATCTAACAAGGTACCCCTTACAGATCTGTGTGAAAAACGATAGGCAGCCCTTAACCGACTTCTTCCAGACAAAGAACGGGACAGAATACCAGCCTATTTCTCACTGGTATTAAGGAATGCTAGATTCAAACGTTTACAGTTTTTCATACTGCATAGGGCCTACCTAACCCTGACGAAGATGAACTGGTATATCCTAAGAGCAAATGCTACCTACCCCTGATGTCATATGTCTGACGCAGATCTATGCCACATGTTGTGGACGTGTGACTCACTCACAAGATACTGGGCGGCGGTTACCGCTGAACATGCACAGTTGACGGACATAGTCCCCTTTACTCCTGGGAGACATGTGGCTTGGGCTGCTTCCCGTGCCCTGCAAACTGGCGGAATGATGTGCGGTTTCCAGACCAGGCACTGATCTTGGTGACACGCAACATCATGCACCACTGGCGGTCTCCAGCCCTAACGGCATAGAGACTCTCGCTCTTGGCTTGGACTGATGCTGAAAGCACTTAGCTCCACAGGAAGGGGACTCAGTAAATACCCCAGCACCATGGAATGTTGACTCAACTTCATCATAATTGCACCTTCTTTGCTCCAACAGCAATGGAGGTTTCACTTGCCCCTTGAGGTATATGAACTGTCTCTGCTTCCACTTGCTGTACTTGCTGATCATAGTTGCACCTTCTTTGCTCCAACGGCAATGGAGGCTGCACTTGCCCCTTGAGGTATATGAACTGTCTCTGCTTCCACTTGCTGTACTTGCTGATCATAGTTGCACCTTCTTTGCTCCAACAGCAATGGAGGCTGCACTTGCCCCTTGAGGTATATGAACTGTCTCTGCTTCCACTTGCTGTACTTGCTGATCATAGTTGCACCTTCTTTGCTCCAACGGCAATGGAGGCTGCACTTGCCCCTTGAGGTATATGAACTGTCTCTGCTTCCACTTGCTGTACTTGCTGATCATAGTTGCACCTTCTTTGCTCCAATGGCAATGGAGGCTGCACTTGCTCATCATAATTGCACCTTCTCTACCCCAACGGCAACGAGCTGCGCTCCCCCTTTAGGTATATGAACTGTCTCTGCTTCCACTTGCTGCCATTCCCAGCAGTACTCTCTAAGCACTCGGTTGCTGACCACTACTGCTCCAAAGCTCAGACCTCAAGTGGAAGATGCTCCTCCTCATGAACCCCATGCGCCAGCCACATTACATCGCTAGATTCCTAGATTGCATTCCCGCTCTGTCTAGCCTACATGAAGGGATTATAAACCGTCCCCTCCATCGAACATCTGGTTCTACCTTTTTCCCTCCTTTTTCCCCAACTTCAACTTCCCTATACTCTTTACTTTCATCTCCACATTGTTTGAGAGGAAAGCCCCATCTAGTAGAACATACCACCAGTGAGAAACCACTCAGTGCGGCGACCGCTTGTGTATTCTTCTGTTGTCATTACAAAATCAATAAAGGGAGCTTCAACAAAAAAAATACTGGGTATCCACATGATTATACTTAGCTCCGCTATATCATTCCTCGTTTCTATGTTCCTGTTGCACTCACACTCCAGCTATGCTCACTAGTCTTTCCTACCATGGGAGCCACACAGGATATTCGTAGTCATACAGCCTAAACAATGAGTCTGTATCACAGAGGACGATCCTGCCCATGAGTGTGCTTTGTGACTGCGTCTAATTGTTAACATCTGTCATATAGGAGCCACAACCCTGATAGGTAGTGAAGAGACTGAACACTTTCAATGAGGAAACTATCCAGGATAGTTTTTGGCCTCCAGAAATTACCATCTAACAGCCACATAGGCAGCGAGGAAACAACATTTAGCTGTTCCTAGACAAAATAAACCAAAATACAACGTTCTCGACCTGTATTCCATACTGCAGCAAATAGTCTATGGGTCACAAATCAAACGACAGCAGTGCATTATTTTGGGGATTACGATGGGTAAACGACCTACTGATTTTAAAGTTGTTTGTTTCTCTGATCTCTGTTGCAGGTCTCATTCCGAGCAGCACCCTTCCCCAAATACACTGTCTTCTTTTTTACACTCTGCATCTCCATACAAACATGTAAAACAAAGTTGGCGCTGAAAAAATGTAAGCTTCAGAAAAGCCAGAAAAATCAAAATCTGGCTTTGACAAAAGAATAAAGATTAACAGTGCGAGGGGGCATAAGCAAAACAGGCTTCTAACATCTTTATTCACTTGCCGAAAACATTAGAACTGCGAGTGCTCTAGTTTGCCCTTATCAGTGGCGATTGACAATCACAGATTGGTTTAGCTTTGTATAACCCCTACATAATTACTTTTAGACAGATAATTTTGAGGTACAGGAGGGCAACAGAGGTTCTGCGTCCTGTAAGAATTTCTATCCGCCTCAAATGGAACTGTGGAGTGGAATGTGTGACCAGCTCTAATCTAGTCTTGATTAATAGTATTAGAAAGCTGCTACGGGGTATAGTGGTGTTACACTCTTGCAGACCACCAAGTGCAAAGGGTTTAAGGTCATGTTGAGGAGCCTAATACGCTGTTAAACAACTATCTGCAAACTAGATCAGCGCTGAAGGTCATGGGCACACACGATGCGACCAGGGGCGGCCTTAGGCATGTGCAAGCTGTGCACCTGCACAGGGCCACCAAACCCCAGGGGCCACCACGAGGAATCGGATACAATACATATTCGTGGCAGCCCCTGGCAGGGATTTGGCGCATGAATGACTGAGGCGTGCTAAATCTAATGTGATGCACGCTGAATGGTTGTTCTTATACTCTTTTCCTTTCTAACCCAGTCTCGTCTTTGTGTGGGGTCGGCCTTGTTTCGGGCTCTTCTGGTAGGTCTTGTGCTTGTTTAGAACTTTTTTTCCAGGAGAATCGAGCTTGTTTTAATAGTCCAGATCTGGCACCTCCGGAGGCTCGCATGCGCGCGCATGCGCAGTGCCCGCGAGTCCTGCAGCGAAGGGGTTACAGAAGCACCATGCATCACTGGCGGCAGGAGGGGTGGCAGCACCCGTGCCCGGCGTGCAGCGAGCAGCACCGAGACCGGCCGAGGCCATGCACCGGCGCGCCTAGAGACCCTGGGCAAGAAAGGCCGCCTTGCAGAGGATAGCATGCCAGTGTGCAACCTTTGGTGCCAGCTGCGAGGTGAGCAGCCCGAGGGTCAGGGCATGGGGAGGGGGAGTGAGGAGGTCAGCGTGTGCCACTGCAGAGTGAACCCGAGGGAAGGTGAGCCATTGGACGAGGGTGTGGGGAGCCCTGGGGAGGAGGGCAGATCAGGCATAGGAATGTATCCCAGCCCGTGGGGGTGAGGAGCCGGGGGCGTGGGGAAGGTTGGGTGAGGATGTTATTGTAGAGGGTGTGTGCTTTGGGTCTGGGTGGAGGTAAGCCATGTGAGGTGGCGAGCTGGAGGTATTCTGGTGGTCATGGGAAGGGAGGGCATGATGAATTGTGAGAGAGAGCCTCTCTCTCACGATTCATCTCTGAGAGGGCGCGGGTCGGAGAGGTGGTCACTGTGCGCCAGGGGTAGGGAGTGGTACAGATCGGCGCTGTATGTTGAGGGAAATGTGAGTCAGGAGTGCAGGGGCGGTGTTTACTTGTGGCTGAGGGGAGGCATGGTGACTTTTGGAGGTGTAACTTGGGAGGCACGGTCGTATTGGGGGGAAGAGGAGAGCAGGGTACGAGGTGTTAGACGTAATGTTAAGGATTCATTGAAATGATTACAATTACTTATCAACAATCATGAAAACAGAGTATGAAGCTGATACTTGTGATCTAATGAGTGGATCTGCCTGCACAAATCTTTTAAAACATTGAGTGTTCGAATGTACTTGGCATTTGGATATGTCTGTTTATATGGTGTTGAGGCAGACATGAAATGCAAGCACCTATGGATGGACGCCTGGAATAGGATGGCAGTGCCTACCCATGTTAACTCAATCTAATGCCCTTTTGCAGAGACCTTGGTAGGAGACTGGCTTCTTGATCAGTTGTTTAATTACATTCCTGTGCTTGTCATGTGACTAGCAGAGAAAACTAGTTTAACTAGTCCTCAGTTTGCAATTGGTGAAGCAGCCTTCTCTGTCCATACTAGGGGCATAGTTAACATTGGTTCAGCAAGTACAGTGGTACTGAGACCCAAAACCCTCAGGGGCCCATTGAACCCTGATAATTGCTATATTCTACTTCCTGAGCAGCAGCCAAAGGGGCCATTTTCCTTGCTTATGCCACGGCCCATGGGGTCGTTGGTACGCTGTGCTAGTGATTCGTACATCTGCTTGAAAGTTGTCTCCTGACTGGATGTTCCTTGCACATTAATTTTGCTTCAGTGAACCTCTAGTGCCTTTTCATAGCCTTAGGACTCACTGTAAGTAATCCTTGTTTAATAGGTGCTCTGTAAAGCGAGCAGAACTGGTTGCTGGAATATGGCACTATACAAGAAACCTTAATTAAATATATTGTATTTTGTCTTTTGACAATGTGGTAAAGTGGACGAGTCTTTGGTTACCTGTAGGCTGTCTTCAGGATCAGTTAGTGACGTACTGAGACAGGTCTCTGTGTGCCATGATTTCAAGGTAGCTTACTCTCTTCCTGCTAATGTCACTTCCCAAATAGATCATGAACTATTCTCCAGGCTCCACTGTTCTCAGTGGACTGATAAAACAGACCTTGTATGCCAAGTCACATGATCTACCCTATAGTTTTATAACACTCTTCAAATAAACCTTCCATATGTGGCTAGTCCTCATAATGTGTCATACATGTAGTGGGAAGGGTAATTACTATCAATCAGTCAGGGTTTGTAAAGCTCAGCTGCTTCACACATAAGGGTCTCGAGGCGGTGTGGGATTCATGCTGCTGGATCATGCTGCTTGTTGGTTGAACAGCGAGGTCTTGTGGTCCTTCCTGAACTGCTGGAGCGATGGTGAGGCTCTGAGGTGCAGGGGGAGGGTTTTCAGGTCTTCACTGCCAGGTGGGAGAAGTAGCGGCCTCCACTGTTTTATCAGCGGCTGCATTGGGTGGCTGCTAGGGAGATGGTTCTGGAACATATTTTCCTGGTAGGTTGGTGGAAATTCACTCGTTCATTAAGGTATGCTGGTCCTTCATTGTGTAGTCCAGGGAAGACATGGCTTGGCAGTTCGGGCTGGACTGTTCCCATGAGGCACAGGGTCAAGGCTGATTTGCATATGGCCATGTCTGAACTGGGGCGGTGTGGTGAGCAAAAAAACGATGGATTTAGGCCCAGATCTCTGTACTGTGGTGAATGTATGACATTGTTCTGCATTCTGTCCATCAACTGTTGTTTTTGCAAGAAAATAAAAATTACACATCAAAATCTTTCAGCAACCGCCACTGCTGATTGTCTTCTTTTTTTCCCTACCCACTGCTAGCCTCGCCCGCTGCATTGCAAGCAAAATGAAGAGAATTCGAGTACACAAATCTGGTTATTCGAAACGAAAGAGAAAGGTGGCTCAGCAGGCTTTCGTAGTGTCACAGGAAGGAGCAATCCTGAACTTTATCACCCAAGGGAAACCTAAAGATGGAGAATCCTCTGGCCAGAGTACTGCTGATGCACTAGGTAAAACAGGCGCTGATGACCATAAAGAAGAACAAAAAAATGATGATATCCATGAGCAGAATGATACTCATGAGCAGACCAATGAAAATGAACAAGGTGACTCTGAAATTGATACAAACATGCAGCAATTACCAACTCAGGATGAGGATTATTACAAAAGACCCTCAGACAGAGAAACTGAAACATCATTCATCGGTCCATCAACATCTGGCATTCTGAAGGAGGTTCAGAGTTTACAGACGGATGATGCTGGTATTGAAAAGGAAGCCAAAGAGCAAGACCATGTTACAGACCCGTGTTCTGAATATGATTTATGTGATTGGAGGGATCCTAATTTGTGGCCGAACTCTCTTACGGACGCGCAACGTGTTTTTCTTGTTGAAAGGGGTCCCTCCAGAGACCCAGATTCTAAAACAAAGTATCCAAGTGATGAGCACTCAAAAAGTAAACGTCGTTTTTCTGTTACCATGTTACTGGTCATCTAACGCCTTTTCTGGACGTTTTATTAAAACACCTTCCTGAGCTCCGCCCCGCCCGGACCCCCTCTTCCGGGGCCCCCTAGCTGCGCTCCCTGCACAGGGCCACCATGAGCCTAGAGCCGCCCCTGATGCGACTGCCTGGAAGAGAAAACAAGCAGACTAGTGGCAACTGGACATTTCTTCAGCTTGCCTTTGAGAAACGTCTTCCTGAGCCTTAACAAGAATATTTGGCACTAAAACTGTGCAGAAACGTTTTTAAAAGAATCCAAACATTTCTAAAACTTTTTTCTCCCACAAAATGTACCTTTGTCAGAAACAAATGCACCACTTCCCACTTAAGACTGTTTTTGAGAACCACTCCCAGCATATTTCTTTGTTTGATGTTGCTTTTCCAAATTACTGCTTTTCCAATATATATATTTCAAATCGGCTTGGCTACGGCTTTTGATCAGAACGTCAGATTTCTCTAAGTCTGGTGATATTTAATTTTAATAAAGTGTTGTCCTGGTTTGGACCTTTTCTTTATCATCGTATATGTACTGCTGTTGGTCAGTTGTCACACATGCAGTACATGTATTTCTGAAAATAAAGCCTTAGTGCCTAAGCCAGGTATTCCTCACAGAAACCAGTGCATCTAATTGAAGCCAGGCTGCTTGGCCTTTGAGATAGCTCAGTTACAGCTCACATCAAGAACGTGACCGCTAGGTAATCTAGTTTAGCAATCATAATTCCGACAGTAACCTGACCCACACATCTTGCCAGTGTCATCACAGGTCATGGCAGACATAACTGCAGCATTTCAATGACAGCACACAGAATTAAGGAAATCTACTGAATTGGCTAGTCACCCAAAATTCTGAGGTTTCCAGTCTTACACTAACTCACTGAAACTGGACTGATCATTGTACTAAAAGGGTTCGGTTAGTATGCTATGTGTCAAGATTAATCTCTCTAGGCTTGACGTGAGACAGTAACAAAGCAAACTCACTTTTGAGATTAATTTCTAAGTAATCATCGTAGACTCTAGACCTCGTTCTGATACGGATTGCATGCAAAACAAAGCGCATAGTCAAGGCTCAATTCTTAGACAATCGTCCAAATACACAGCTCATCATCATAGTGGCAAACAGTAAAGTGTGAATAAGAAAGTTTCCGCTCCTCCTTTTAAAGGCACAGTCAACAAGAAATGGGGAAAGAATGTAGTCAAAACTTCCAAAAGAAGGGGGGGGGGAGGGTTGTCAGACGAGAAGGAACTACTATAAATGGGTACCTCCACAATAATTACAAACTTGGAACTAATTTCCATTTTTAATGTATTCAATCACAACTTGTGTATCAGTGACATTTCACTACTAAGTAAGAGACTCTCCTTTGTGAAAGAATCTTCAGATATTTAGATGCAAGTCTTTCCTCTGAAGATGACATTTTTTGCTAGTCGTGTGCCTGCTGTCAGGGTTGGACTGGGACAGAAAACATGCCCGGCACTGAAGTGGCCATAATTAGCCAAAAAGTGGCCCATGTTTACAAATTGGAGCAGTTTGAACTAGAAAAGTCATGCTGCATATGTGTTTTGCAAGGTATAGAAGGCTACATTGATTTGAGCTTGCTACGGGCAGTGTTTGATTTAATATCAGGAAATGAACAGTAAATATCGGCCCATCAGAACATAAAACAGGCCCACAAATAGCTATGTGTGTGTGCCAGTTTTTTTGGCTATCAGACCAGCTCCTCAAGCTCTGCCTGATAGCCCTATAGCCCAGTTCGACCTTGTCTGTTGTATTCTACAAGTACTGAATCCTTCGCACTGGATGTGGAATTGATTTGGTTGACTTGATCTGTAGGGCCAAATCGAAGAGGAGAGACAGAATAAGAGAGACGAGAATGTTGATGCAGAATAGGCTTTCATCCATCAGTTATCCTGATATGGGTAGACAAACAGAACAAGCTAATTATCTTCAGTAATACTCTTTCAGGTGGATACTCTATCTAGCCACAGATTTCTCGCCTTTGTAATTTCCCATGCACCAGACACAATCCAGAAGATTTCATAGCAAATGCTCCTGCATGACAAAAGGTGGAATTCATTACAAGTGATGTAATGGAGCAGTATATAAGCACCACCCCTGTGCGCTGTCAGTTGTCCTTGATCTATTCTATAACCTCAAACGTAGATCGACCATAACAAATTGTAAGTGTGACAGTGTGCAAAATCTGACATGGGATCTTTTTTAAATCTCAAAATACCACTCCACTGAAGGGCGGTGAGGAATCTTCATTTATCCACCGGAAACCCCATTACCAAAGGTAACTTCTTCTTCAGACAGACACTTCTAACTGCAAATTTCTCACCTTCTGAATAGATACCAAAGTAGTACTTGCCAGCAAGTGTAGGGTTTCATGAATAGACTTGCAGGAAAGAGCTGCAGCACTCAGCTGGACAAAATGCCTATCCCTGAGGAATTGATTATAAAAACAGCACTGCCTGGGCAAAGGTGTGTACAGATGCCCATGTAACATCCTGGCACACGTCTAATACCAGAGCATCCTCCGCTAACACAGCCTTGTCTCTGGTAGAATGAGTCCAAAGGACCTCTGGGGGCTTCTTTGTGCCCAGAGCATGGAAACTCTTTGAGCACAGGATGATCCATCTGCACATCGTGCACTTCTGAACTGCATTTGCACTCTTAGCTTCTGTAAAGCCAATAAAAGGTTGGTCACCCATTGGTGCTCTTTCGTGAGCTCAATTTAAAAACTAACAGCTCACAGGGCTCTCTTTGGGTTCTCTTAATGAATCGACTCCTCCTTAGTGGGGTGAGGTTGGGCAGGGCTTCATCAGAAAGGAAACACAAGTTTGCAGTACTAATTTGTCCACAAAGAAAGTGGTTTACGGAGATTGCATTCACAGGGCCTGTAGATGACTGACACGGGACAAAGAGGTATATGCAATGAGAATTATCACTTTTATGGCCAGAAATCTCAGTGACAAACTGCATAGACTCCAAGGTGTCCAAATTAAAGTTCTGTTAAGGCACAAGAAATCGCACAGGGTGAAATATGTGTTTGATCCCCTTTAAGAAATGTGACTTTAATAACATGGGTTGGTCAGGCAAATGCAGAAAGGCTGTAAGAGCCGACAAATAACCTTTAACTGTATCCATTAGAAAGTCTTGCTGGCCCAGACATAAAACAATTTTCAAAACATAAGCCAGTTTGGCCTGTAGAGGATCAACTTCATAGTCTCCACACCAAGCAACAAACTTCGCCCAATGACCAGAATAAACATATTTGGTACATGTGTGTCCAGTCCCACAAACTAAATTTACTGCTTTTGCATTAAGATCAAAACGGCTCAGTTGGTGTTGCTCAATTACTACAGTGCAAAAGTAGGTGACAGAGATTCAGGTGCATGACTCTGCCAGTTGCTAAGAGGTAGGCAGGATGGAGGTCACATGCTCTGGGGCTTAGTAGATTAGAATACTTCCTGGCCCAATCAGAGATTATAAGGATGATCTGTGGCAGATGTTTCCTGATATTTTTCAGAACTCAGGGCAGGAATGGTAGAGGTGGGAAGGCATACAGAACAATCGAGTCCCACCACAGGTGGACTGTATCCCCTACAATGCCAGTAAAACTTGATTACTGTGTACTAGAGACACCATGCATTGTTAACAAAGGCCAAAAGATCCAGCCAAGGACGCCCTACTGGGTGGTGATGTATTGAACCACTATAAGATTAAGATCCCATTCATGGTGTGCTAGATGATGTATGCCTAGCTTATTGGCCACGGCACTCAGAGAGCCCACCAAATGATTGGCTGTCAAAGTGATCCACTAGTGGTCCAGCCAGCAGTGCTTCCTGACAACCTCACACAATTGCTGCAGTATCACATGGCAAAACATGAGTCAGCTTCCCTTTGATGGATGGAAGGAAAGATCCCAGAGCCAATGGAACAGCATAAAATTCTAGATGGTTGAGGAAGTGCTTCTGCTCCATTGGGAACCAAAGACTGGATGGGGTAGTGATAATGACCTTCAGGTCAGGTTTGTGTCTGACAGCCACCACCGAAGGTTCTTGACTGCATCTTCCGAGATACAGATATGTCCTAGAGTGCTGCACCCACTGAAGGTGAAGGGTCCCTTGCAGAGGACAAGAAGCCTCAGAACTTTCTGTGCTGGAATCCAGGAATCAGGCTGAAAGCCTCATACGGCTTAAGAGGACTGAAAGTCACTGAAAGCCATGTCTAACAGGCCCCTATGAAGGGAATCCTCAGTGTGGGTTACAGGTTGGATTTCGGCTTATAGACTGTAAATCCCATGTATGACAAAAAGGTGACAGTTGTGTACAGGTGGCCGGAGATAGGCTTAGGAGAGCCTACCTTCAGCAGTCATCAAGGTATGAAATACGTTTCCACAGCTTGCAAAGATGGGCTGCAACCACTCCTATCACGTTTGTAGGCTAAAATCAGGCAGAAGAACAGGAGAAGAAACTGGGAGTGTCCGACCTCACCAGGAACTGAAGGAAGCATCAGAAGGACTGCATGATAGGTAAATGAAAATATGCACCCTACAAGTCTAAGACCACCATCCAGTACTCTGTATCTAGGTGAGAAAGAACCTTGGGCCAAAGTCATCTTCTTGAACGTGTTCTTCTTAAAGAAGGTATTTAGATACCAAAGGTCTACTGCCGATCTGAGTCCCATGTCTTTTTTGGCCGTCAAAAAATATCAGGATTATCACCCCTTTGCCCTTCAATACCTCCGGAACACTCTCTGTGACCCACTTGGGCCAGCAAACCCTGAAAGTCCCGACAAGAATGGAGGCATGATCTACCAAAGGCTCAGCAAACATACATGGAAAATGAGGGGGTGCTGATGGAAAGTTGTATAATCATGCTGAACAACCTTCAGCTAATACTGGTCTGAGGTAAATACACGCCAGTCAAGTCATGGTTTCTGCTACTTCAAAATTCCCTGCAACCGAAAAATGATTGTGCTGACTGTTGCATGGGTTTCAATGGCTGTCAGTGGAGCCATAAATGCATCTAGGCAAAATAAAAGAACTTAAAGCATGGAAAAGTTACTTCATTACATTCTGAGAACCTACAGTAAGGTTTCATAGATAACTGGACTCTGCTAGAAACAATTCCATTTTATAGCCTTTTACCCAAGGTTATTAAATAATTGCAACGCAGTCAATTATTTTTCTCTACCTTCTTTCAATTCGCCTAACATGAAGTCTTACATCTTTCAAGGAATTGGAAAACCAGCGATTATTGGTTTTCAGATGATGATAACTACTGAATTTATCTGTTAACTCATGACCTAATATGTGTAAAAATCTTTCCCTAAAACTGTTAGGCTTCTGTAATATTTTACAGATAAATAATCCTTCTAAAGAATCATCCAAACTTCTTAATAAAAGTTCAATATTACATCTCATCCAAGAGCGCACTGGCACTGTTCTCTGGGCACCAAGACTTGGCTTTTATAACATTAATAGATGCAAAAGGCCTGGTGTGGGTCAACGTCAACTCCAAATCTGAAACAGCATCTGGGTTGGATTTACAGTAGGCACCACTGCAGTCAAGGCCTGTGCGGAGCACTTGGAACAAACCAAAAAGGTTTCAGGTGCAGGAGACAAGGCATGGGCAGATTTCAGTAGTGAGTTATACAGAGGCCCTACAGAGTCAGTCGGTACAAGTGCAGACCCCACTGGCAGATTCACAACTGGTGTATCCTGCGGTTCGAAGGGGAAAGAAATCATTCCAGAGGGACCCAGAAACATCAGAAAAGATACAGCACATACTTCATGAAGGCCTCTATCTGTCATTGGGTTAGCAACAGCATGGGGAATGCTGAGATCAGCCTCGGAATAGGCTCAGTGTTGGATGATGGAAGCAGAGTCAGATCCTTCGACTACTGGCTATGCAAGTTCTCCCTGCAGTAGGATTTAAAGGACAGAGACGAGTCTCACTTGGATTCCTTGTGTTTATGGCACGACTGGCCTCTCAACTTGATCTTAGACTTACCCAAGTATGGAGATTTGGAGAGGGACGGAGTCCTAGAACAGTCGAACGACTAGATGCAAGTCTGTTGTGTTGAGAATGACATGTCCCGTTTTTAGCATTCATCATGTCAAATTTATTTCGGTCACTAGGACCATAAAAGAGTAAAATAAATAGCATACAAAAAAGTGCATACGCTCTGGGTGAGAATAAAATGAATCAAATAAAATTAACAATAGTTATCAGAGAGAATGTTCAGTTACAGTGTTCAATTTTATACAACGGTTGCGACTGAACCACATTGCTTTTAAAAATTTCGCAACTCCGAACACTGTAGAAACTGATAAATCTGTTTTTAAAATTCTGTAAGCTGGAAGGTGCTGCCTAAAACCCAGGTTTTTTAATAGTGGGACCAGCCAGTATTTCCTTTGTCTCTGGTAGGCTCGGCAAAAGAATATGATGTGTAGGTCAGACTCAGATGGATGACCACATGCTGGGCATTGTGCTGTAAACTGCGATTCTGACCAGCTAGCCATGTGTGCCCTGAGGGGAAGGGTGCCATAACGCCATTGGAAGTAAAGTTTCCTTGTTAATGGTGGTCCTATATCATCGAAGACAGGCTCCCGGTGATATGTGTCTTTACACCTCAGAAAGTGGTCGGTAAGAGACCCATCTCGGACATTCATGAGTGAGACACGTAACTTATACTCATAATAGGCCAGTGAAATAGTTTTGCGTGAAGTTGTACGGCATGCATTGGCCGGATCTGACCACAAATCAGGTCTTCCTAGTAAGTCACAGGTTTGTTTCACATACTTTAGCCATGGAACTTGGACGGCTTTTACAAGGCGCAAGATCTCTTGGAGCTCCGTTCTATAATTCTGGAGCTCTGGTGTGCACCAAATTTTGCGCCAAAAAATTATGGGTTTGAGTCCAAGCTCCTCAGTGAAAGGTCTTAAACCCAGGTCCAATCTTAATGGAAGTAATGGTGTACTAGGCGGTAAGGCTGTCATATGTCTTAGGAGGTTGTTTTCGATAACCTGTAGTTTCTGGTTAGCTGTGTGGCCCCATATTTCACCCCCATAGAGCCCTGCCGCCCTCGCCTGGGTTTTGTAGATGTGAAGACGTGGGCCTAGTGGCTTGTAAGTCAGTCCTTGCATCATCCTACAAATGGCTCCCGTCATCTGGGTCAACTTCAGTTTTACCTTAGTGTGGTGTGCATCCCACTTCATGAACTGATTGAATGTAAACCCCAGGTATTCAAACGTGTATACCCTCTCAAGTCTAGATGCCCCTATCCGAGGGCTCAGTCGTGTTGAGGAAGGGGAATTGAAGATCATATATTTAGTTTTTGAGGTGTTGATCTCCAAACCATGTATCTTACAAAAGTCCACGAATCCATCTAGGACTTTTTGTATGCCCATGGGAGATTTGGAGAGCAGCAGGGTATCGTCTGCAAACATAATTGCTGGCACCCTGCTGCCGACCAACTTGGGGGCATCAATATTGCTTAGGTCATTTAGGTGGCTAAAAACCCCGTTGACAAAGAGGCAGAAGAGGGTCGGTGCAAGCACACAGCCCTGTCTAACCCCCCTGTCAACGGGAAAACCATCTGAGAGATGTCCTCCTCTACCACATCTTACCCTTGCGAAGTTGCCCTGGTGTAATTTCTTCAAAATTATCAAAAGATCAGCGGGGACCCCTAGATCCGTCAAAACGGCCCATAGTTTGTCCCTGGGGACTAAATCTAAGGCCGCTCGCAGATCAACGAACACCGTGTATAGACTACCCCCCTCAATTAGTACAGACT
The DNA here is from genome assembly GCF_964204655.1 of Triturus cristatus. Classification (NCBI taxonomy): domain Eukaryota; kingdom Metazoa; phylum Chordata; class Amphibia; order Caudata; family Salamandridae; genus Triturus; species Triturus cristatus. The sequence goes on along the minus strand of NC_140579.1, from coordinate 301,064,951 downwards.
TCCAATAGAGGAGGTTCAAGCGAAAAATTTGATCCACCGTTGACACACCTCTCCTAAACCCTGCTTGAAAAGGGCTCAGAATTTGGGAATCATCAAGCCAGACCTGAAGGCGATTCAATATCAGTCTACTGAAGATTTTTTGTGTGACATCGATGAGACTGATAGGTCTGTAGTTGGCTGGGAGTAGAGGCGAACCCTTTTTATAGATGGGGACGATCTCTGCGCCCAGCCAAGTGTCCGGAACCTCCATTCCCTCCAGGATAGAATTAAATAGTAGAGCTAAATAGGGTGCCCATACATCCGGTTCCTGTTTAAAAAGATCGCCCGGGAGGCCATCCAGGCCAGGAGCCTTGCCTGATGCCAACCCGGCGATGGCTGCTCTAACCTCCTTTAGTGTAAGATGCACCACTTCCACAGTGTTATCAACTATCGATAGGGGAGAAACCACCATTTCCACATCGGGTAGGTGATATAACAGTTGGAAGTGGTCTGTCCAAACCCTAGCTGAAATATTTGGCTCCACTGCTGGGGCCAAATCCGCAGAGCCCGTATGTATGGTGCGCCAGAATCTACGTGAATCCCCCCTAGCAAGAGAAGTGGAGAGAGTTTCCCATTTGGACAGTTCCCATTCGCTTTTTGCGTTGCTAGTTAAGATTTTATAGGCAGATCTCTTAGCCCTAATTTCCTCACTTCCCATCCCCGCCTTGATGGAGGTCAATAAGTTAGTTTTTGCGTTTCGGCAAGCCTTGTTATACCAAACTGGTCCTTTGACACTTCCGTTGGCCCTTTTTGGTAAGCAGGTTAGGATTACAGATACTGATTTAGAGAGATCTTTGTGATACTGCCCTAATTGTTTATGGGCACTCTGAGTTGTACCATGGGCCATGAGTGCCTGTATCCTTTCAAATATGGGAATAATCCTCGCGTAAAGCATGGGTAACTTCTCTGGGCTGGAAACTAATCTCTCCCATTTTACTCTGCGTCTATTGTGTGTAAGGCCAAGCCCCACCTCAGATGTCACCCTCTGTCTCACCTTGGGGTCAAGGCCGAGATGGTCATATTCCAGTTCCAACGCATTGTGGTCGCTGTCTGCCCTAGATGTCACCCGAAAATCAATAATGCGTGACCACAAAGCTAGTGGATCGAGAATATAGTCCAGTCTTGACTCCCTACCCACTCTATTGTAGGTATGTCTAGCTGGTGTATCTGAGTTGGTCCTGCCATTACAGGCCCGAAGACCATGTTTCAGAACTAAGGAGGTAATTTGTGTGGCTAGAGGTGTCCAGGCTCTTGGTACCGATGCTTGCACGGGAGGTATAGACCACTCCAGGTCCTCTTCCTGAGCCAAGTCCACCAATAGGCCCGGAAGGGGCTCAAAATGGCAGTTAAAATCTCCTCCGATTACGGTAGGAGTACCCAGGGGAATTTCATCTAGAGCGAGTGCCAACTCCTCTATCGTGCGTGAAACCTGTGAGATATTAGTTGGCCTAGAGTATGCATTCACCAACAGGAGACTATTTGCGTTTGGCCACTCGAGCCGCATATCCTCCGATTTTTGTCGGTGAACGACAGCCCTACAACCCAGGTCATTAGCCACCCATATGGCCAAACCTCCAGAGGGGCGTCCTATACCTCCCCATTTTGCTTGCACATCGAATGTTGCAAAGCCTAGATGGGGGAGGTGTTCTCTTGCCCAAGTTTCTTGAAACAGGCAAATGTCTTGGGCCTGGATGTAGGCACACCAGTCCGGGCAATTTAATTTTATTTCCCAAGCCTGCCACGTTCCAAGATAAAATCTTAAGGGGGGGGGGGGGGCAGTTACTTTTCTCCATTGCTAAATTTAATGGTGCATCCTCACCCGGGGCATGCCCTGTAGATGGAATATTATCTGAACTAGCCACTTGAGGTGGAATTTCCTCTTGTAAGCTAGGCAATCTTATTGGGCACTATAACCTCCTCACCCACTATCATGTTATGCAATCCACCATGTCAAGGCTACTAAATCTATTGTAGGTGGGTACACAATCAAGTCTTACTTGTCTGAGGTGAGGGTTATTACTTGAGACCATTGGAGCCCGGGTGCCTCCCCTCCTGGTTACTAATTCCCATTGCTCTTCTTCCTGTACTCGATTAACAAGTGGATAAAAGAAGGATAGGGGGAGTGGGTGTATTGATGTCCGTCGAGCCTGATTTGTCCAGTTACATATATGAGAGACAGTGAGGGGGTCCCTAAAATTAATCAGGACGCAGTCGCCTTGGATTGACTTTCTGGTGTTTCCTATCCATGGGACTCGCCTCACCATAAGCACCTCACTATGTATTCCTGCCGGGAGAGGCCTATGGGCGGAGAGCCAATGAATTACCTTATTCTTCAGAGCCCCCTGCGATTCACGAGTAGAGGGGTTTAATTCAGGGATACCAGTTAAGATGACTGTGTAAGGTGTGGCCTCCGGTGGCAAATCGATGGATCTATAATTTACATCTTTATCATAGGTGCCCATTAAATGTTCAGCTGTCTTCACTTGCTGGCCTATGCCTTGTGCATACTTTGGCAGGTTAGAATTTGAAGACTCTAGGATAACAGGCAGTGGCTGTTGCGAATGTGTGGCCTTTAATGTCCTGCACCCTTCCTCAGTTGGGGGCACAAATGGGGAGATCCCGGCAGTGTCCGGCGGGCTACCACCTTGGGGCTGAATAATTGTGTTTGGTCCCTCTACTAATTGGGTGATGCCCTTCTGGAGGTGCGCTAAGCATGCTTCTATCTTTATTAAACATTTTTCAAGGGGATTAAATATATCCCTCAGGAGAGCACCAATGTTCAGCAGGGTAAGGCCCTCCTCCCTCAATGCGACATTTGGACTGGGATTTTTCTGGGTCGGGACACTAGAAGATAATAACCCTAGTTCTTGGGATTTACTCTGGCCCGTTTTGGTCGTACCCTCTCGGTTATTCTCGCAGGTGGGGTTATGTTTAGGATGCTTGGGCTTTCGCCCTCCTATTATTTGAGCTCTTCTTTTACTTTTCGGAATGGCTCCTTCCCGCGCATGTTGAGGTGTTTGGTAGGAGTGGGAAACCCTAGATGTGGATTGCTCTCTATTTGGTGTGCTAGGTTTAACGTTAGTGGCAGGTGTAGGTAAAGTGAGTAGCGGGTGGGGTAGTGTGCTAAACTCTGTAGAGGCAGAGATGTCACAGTCAGTTAATGAGACACCAGAATTGCTAAGTACAGAAAGATCCGTAGTTACGTTGGGTATTACATTTGGTCCCTCCCCTGCTACCAATGTGCGATTAGGCAAAGAGTCTGGAGTGGTGGCATGTCGAAGTGGGCCCAGGGATGACCTTCTGACCCATTCTATTTCTTGCGATATGCGCCTTTCAAGTGTAGAGATTTCATCTATGAAAAGAGACCCCGCCTTGGCAAAGTACGTATCCAAAGTACCTTTGGGGGCCCCCGAGGCCGATGATGTTTTACTCCTCGTTTCTCTGGCAGACATGTTCACCAGCGTGATTTCTCAATTCGTGGCGCAATCCAGAGCCAGGGATAATGGCCCTGGCCCTTCCTCGACCGTTCTCGAACGGCCTCAAACGGCCCGCTCTTTGCCCGGTCTTCGCCCCGAGCTGCGACCCGCGCGCGATCCGCTAGCGCGTATGGGCAGGGCCGTGCTATTTTTGGAAAGTAAAAGGGGAGGCGAAGTCGGGAAGAGGAGCCAGGTGCAGCAGGTGAGTTGTGCGCAGAGCACCCTGGACCTCGCAGTCCTGATTGTAGAAATGTCCGGTTAAAGGCGTCGTCCCCCGTAGATCAGCGTGGCGTCCCCAGCAGCCTGGTTCGTGACCTGGATAAGACCTGAATGAGAGCCCAGCCGTTTGTGAAGAGAGTCAAGCCTACGAGCGGCTCCCGCGAAGCGGGGGCCGCGAGGCGTAATGTAGTCTGTGGAGGCGGGGTCGGGAAGAGGAGCCAGGTGCAGCAGGTGAGTTGTGCGCAGAGCACCCTGGACCTCGCAGTCCCGATTGTAGAAATGTCCGGTTAAAGGCGTCGTCCCCCGTAGATCAGCGTGGCGTCCCCAGCAGCCTGGTTCGTGACCTGGATAAGACCTGAATGAGAGCCCAGCCGTTTGTGAAGAGAGTCAAGCCGGTGGAGCCGTGTGCTCTTGAAAGTCGGGAGGTCCCCTAAGATACCATTCAGCAACGTACAATTTCGCCTGCTGCTCCCAGAGGGCCTCGGTGTGCATCAGGAAGCATTTGTCACAGGACCTCAAGTAATTTCTAGGCAATACGGTATCAGAATGTCCTTCTCCCATAGAAATGTTGCTACTACCCCCATACACTTGGAAAATACTCTTGATGCAGACTTTAAGCCATATAGAAGCACATCAAATGGCAAACGAGAGTGTCCCATTCAAAAACAGACACTTCAATGTGACTTGCAGGTGGCAAAAAAAACTAAGAGTACAGTTCTTCTACATCTTGGGGACCTTTTCAATAGCTCTTCTGTTTAGGAATTGTATTACCCGAGTCAAATGTTTCATGTGTAGCTGTCACAATGCATTTGGACAAATGGAAGGTGAATAAAAAAAGATTCTCAGTTTGTGCCCAAACTTGAAAATGTTCACTAGACAAACTTCTCAAGTGGCAGTCTTCCAGGCGGGAAATTGGCTGCAAATGTTCCCCCCACTGGGGTACTGTCATGTGTCCACAGAGATCGGGAGTTACTCATTTGTCAGTGGAGCTTTTCCTGCAGCTGTGTAAGACTGCTGAGAACTTTTATTTTTCTGAGGCTTTTGCTTCTGAAAAACTGCCTATACTGCAGTTGTTATTGTCTTTTCCAAGAAGGGATATGTGCTGTCTGCTGTCCTCCACCATACCTTTTTTTAGATCGCACAATGGGAAAATCTTTTCCTGTCTCCAGTTAAAGGCTTGTCCAGGATATGTTCCTGAGCTTGGGACATCAGGGACATCAGTTTTAACCATGACGAGCACCTCATTGAGAGGATATGGAAAATGTCCAGAGTGTTACAAACTAGGCTCTGGGAATGGTGGGGAACTATTAACCAGTCCTGGAGGGTGGAGAGGTCCTTTTCGGGAAGAGAGGGGTGGGGGCTGTGGGGGGGATATAAGTCCTCCAGAATGAAATCCACAAAAGCGTATAGGTATCCCACCTAGTGTCACGATAACGTGATATGAGGATGGAGTGCTCACCCTAGTTGAGCCCACCCTGACCTTTAGGAGTCAGGGAGAACACAATGATGAAGCATGACACTACTAGAGTGGGTGAGGTTCATTTAAAGAAGAGGCATCTTTTCCTTTCTCGCGCCTAGTGACGCGGAGTCTAGCTAGGGCAAGCACTCAACCTCACACCACATTGTTGTGACACTAGGTGGGATACCTATACATCTTTTTAAATGTACAGAGTGGCCAAACCCTAACCATCAAAACAAAAAAATCTTCTCCATGCTCCCTGGGAAATTGATCAGTGAAACATTCTAATGAATCCCAAAGTTCTCTGTTGTAGAGGTTTAACAAAGCGCAGGATGTCATGAAGACTTCATCATACGCTAGGGCCCATCACACTAACATTCATTCAATTACTCTATCCACACTGAATATAAGAGGGAAATCTAAAGCAATCTGCATCTAAAACGAGGTCAATGCGACCATAAAGATATTGTCCTGAGTCATGATTTTAAACATAAGGAAATACATTTGAAATTCAATAAATGACAAAGAAATAACCACCCGACACTGGAATTCAAACAAATGGTTGTTTATCTAAATTAGTTTAAATGAAGTCAATCCTTAGCAAATCATTATTCTCATAGTTACCTATTCTAGCTAAATGGGTCAGGACAGGTCTCTCAGTAAAGTCTCCCGAGTCGCCGTCCTCTCGTTCAGCATCGATCCCCACGAGCATAGGTTCAGGAAGAAGTGGCCTCAAACGCTACAGACCCTCTCTAGTCTAGTAATATTTATAAGGAAAATGACAATAATAAAGTAACAAACAAACTCTGAACATCCGTTGAGCCGCTGAGCAGAGCGGCAGGAAAGAATGTTATCTGGCAACATTTAGAAAAACCTCCGCTCAGAAAAATCACAAAAATAAAAACACGGAAGAGGGAAACTCGAGTTAGGGAAACGATACATTCATGAATACTCTTCCTTGGTACCATAGTGAAGCCACCGCAAGTTATCACAGTTCATTGTGGCTTTATTCTTTTCCAAGGGCAATTGGAAGCAAGCCCGGAGCTGCTGTCCTCACGGAAACTTTTAATTCAGACAGAGGCTGTGGTCAGGTGACTTTCAACCATGTTCAGCAAGGCCTCTCGTCACATTTCAGTCACTCGAGTGCAGGCTGTAAATAGCAGCCATCTTGGTTTAGGCCAAAACGGACCATCTTAATTAAAAGAAACACAAAACATCATTAACACATCGTAATGACTATACAGTGTTAATTCCCACTAATACCCTTATGTGTATGTAATTACCTAGCCGTCGGCAACACAAAGAAGCATTAGAGCACGTTATTTTAAAGCGCAAACGCGAAACAAATAACACTTCTGCGACACTTATTCTATTAATTTGCTCACCAATTTAGTTCACGTATTAATAAAGCAACATATATGCATTCCCACGTGTAACTTCTTTCATTAGTAATGTTGATTAGTCAAGACTTCTAACAAAGTTAATAATTAATGATTATAAATTAGTAATTTTAATAATGACAAACAACATAAACTGGAGTTTAAATCTCAATACATTTTCAATAGAAAACTCTGCTCCAGCAATCCCCCCTTTGGTGATATATATCACCACAAAAACCAACCCAAAAAAAAAAAAAAATGTAGTCCTATTTTTAGGAGAAATTGAAAATGTCTTTTATGACACAACATTAAACACCAGATTCTCTCTCATCATCTCTCTTCGACTCCAAGTAAACACTCTCCCTCAATTCTTCTAATTCTATTTCTTGTGGGTCTCTCTTTGACCTCTTTTGCTTCTTTGCAGTATTTTGCCTAATTATTTTCTTTTTCCCTCCCCTGTTTTTACAACACAAACACCCCAATCTTAGTATCAATAAAGCAATAATTACACATGTCAATGGAAATAATATTTTACCAATAATGGTACTACCTATTTTAGCAATAAAACTCTTAACAGCAACTATCTTATTAGCTATTTTAGTCCAGATACTTTCAGCTTCCAGTGGTACTAATTCTTCATGCAAATCAGTAATATTTTTGATATAGACCTTTAGATCTTTGCTTTCATCAGGAATGTTAAGTGCAACAATGTTGAACTTTCAGCATTCCACAAACTCCACCCTCCTTGGCCAATAATATATCAAGGGCAAGTCGATTTTGCATAGACATGGCACGTACGGCAATCATTTCTGTATTTGCCAAAAGAAACCCTCCAGCGGTACTTGTCGATAAGCGATCCACCACTGTTGACAGTTTCCTAATTCCATATGCATTTAAAGAAATTCCCACTGCTGGAATCAAAGCTCCAAAAATATCACCTACAATTTCTGACCAAGTTTCTCTCTTAAAACGAGTTAGTAGATTAATGTGTTCTACATCTTCTATCTTATCTATATAAAAAATCTTTGGAAAGACCAGGCCAACATAACACGTGCCATACCAATGGTCAGGCAACCTGTAATAAGCCTTATTCCCACAAATATAATACACTCCCAGGAAAACTGGATCTTCTCCACCTTTAAAACCCCATCCAGTTGCAATAAAATATGTATCATGGCACTCACTAGTCCCAACAAAATAGCTATCATATTGGGATTTCTTTCTGGTAATGCATAGTTTACCCTTCTGTGGTGCATCTAAAGCCAAAGTTGGACTGGCCCCATTTCTCAACTCCTTTCCCATCTCAATATCCCATATTGTCTCACTCACTTTATATTTCCCTGCCTTTTCATGCATGTTCATTCTCCTTTCCTCTACCATGTCTAGGAAAGCCTTTTCCTCTTCTTTCAAACTACAAGTTAAATTGTTTCTAAAAATGTAATCGAATGTTAATTCTTCTGACTCAACAAAAATCTCACCAAAAATGTTAGCTTCTTTAGCTGGATTCAGCTTTCTATTCATAGGCAATTGCCCAAAAATGTTATCTTTGTTAGACATCTCATAATCTATTTTCCCTAACAAATAAAAAACACTACTTAACACACTACATGAAATTCCATACGTAGCTGGTAAATGGTGATAAGTAACACCTTCTGAAACGGATGCAGGTAATTGCATACAAACGTAGCAATCCCTCACTTCCATTGTCTTTACGTATTCGTACAATAACTTTGAAAAAACATTGCTAGAAAAATCATTAATTGACCTATCTTTATGTGTGTAAATGTTACTACTTCTAGTTGGAACTGCTTTTTGTGAACTCTTCTCTATGTTAGTTATATTCTCAGCATGTATTCCAAAAGTATCTATTGTAACTCTAAAAGTAACTAATAAAGCTAGTACACCCCATAATAGCATTAATAATCCAGTACAGCAGCAGCACATTCTACACCACCTTTTCAAGAAGGCACATCTACTTTGATTATTTTCTGTGTTAGCCATTTTACTACTTCGGCAGTGTCTTTTGACTTAGCCTCTACTACTCCACTACTGAATTTCTAGAACTCTAGATTATTTCAAGCAGCTAATTTTAGATTTTCTTCTTTTCACTCCTCTCCAAGTGACTCCTTCAGGTCACTCAATTTGGATTTTCATCACTTTTCACTTCTTCTTCAGCAACATCAAATTGTATCAAATCTCCAACAACATCCTGAGCATCCGACTCTTCTCCAATGTCAGTCAAGATAACTTTCAGGATTCCAACAGTTTTCTCCTCAACCACTTCTCGTACGGTCTCCTCTGGATTTCCTTGACTTTCTGCCTCTTCACCTTCAGACAGCGCCACATACGTCCATTCCGGTGACCTATACTTCTGGTTAGGTTTTCTGATTCTCTTGATCTCCTCTGGTTCTTTTGAGACCTTTTGTTTCTCACCCTTTGCTTGATTCTGACTAGACACCTCGTTCACCTCTTCAGCTTTCGATGAATTTGCTCGTGTCAGTCTATATCTCAGTCTCTTTATCCTGTTAGGCCAAAGATCTCCTCTTACACTCCTCTTCGGTCTCACTTCTTTATTATTTCTTTCTCCAATCCAAGTTCTCTTTCTCAGAACTCGACCCTCTGATTTCTCATTCTCACTCTCATCTGATTCTGTCTCATTTGCCTCTTGTCCATGAACAATTCTCTTTTGCTCCACAGTCTTTTCCACCACCGATTGAGATTTCCCTAATTCTGTCCCTTCTCGGGTCTCCGACACGCAATCTTCTTGCTGTCTACTTGTCCCTTCACCTAGCTTATCAGGAAGGTTCCCTACACCTCCTCGGGGGTCTTCCGCAATCTGTCCCTCTCTATCTTCTACTGACCCTACTTCTTCGGGTGTAATCTCAAGTGGATTTTCAACCTCCTCATCTGATTCAGGTGTAGTCTCTGTGGAATTGCTCATTTCACCTCTTTCTTCTCCACTGCTCCCTGGAACTTCAGGCACCCTTACAGAATCTGATCTCTCCTCCGAGACTCTCAATGTTTCTCTTGAAGCCTCTCTTGGAAAGGAAAAAGAATCACCTGACTCTCTTTCTCCTTCTCCTCTTTCAGGATTCTTTTTCCTTCTCACTGGTTCAGTCTCTGCATCATCACTGGAATCTGACTCTTTAAAATACTCTTTACCAGTCCCCTCTTTTGGATTTGGAACTCTCAGAGTATGACTTGCATGAACCCAGTTTTTCACACCAGCACACTTTACTGCAGTTGTCGTAGTCAGAATGACTTGTCTTGGCCTTCCCCACCTTGGAACCAGGCAATTTCTTCTTCTGTGTACTTTTATCCTCACCCAGTCCCCTGGACTCAGATCATGAGCTTGCTTCTTCTCAAGTGTGGTAGCGTCTTCTCCAACCTGGTGAAACACAGAATGAACTGTGTCAGCCAGGCCTTTACAGTAATCCAAAATCATGTCATCAGTTATTGTCATCAACTTGTTGACAGGCACGAATGCATGTCTCATCGCACGTCCCATTAATATTTCATGTGGACTCAACCCTGTGGTTCTATCTGGAGTAGACCTAATAGTCATAAGCACTAGAGGCAAGACATCAGGCCATTTCATTCCAGTGGCTAAACACATCTTACCAATTCGGTTTTTGATTGTGCCATTCATCTGCTCCACAACACCAGAAGCCTCTGGTCTGTATGCACAATGTAGCTTCTGCTGTATGCTCAATGCTTCACAAATTAAACCCATGAGCTCATTGTAGAAGTGTCCACCTCTGTCTGACTCAATTGTCACTGGGAACCCGTACCTAGGAATCAACTCTCTTAACAGTAACTTTGCCACTGTTATTCCATCATTCCTCCTAGTCGGATAGGCCGCCACCGATCTCGAGAACAAACAGACTACCACTAGAACATACCTCAATTTATTCACTTGGGGCATTTCAATGAAATCTATTTGCATTCTAGTAAAAGGACCTCCTTCTCTGCCTATTGTTCCTAGACTCACCACTGTTTTTTTTCCAGTATTGAACTGTTGACAAATCAAACATCTCTGACAGATGCTCTCTGCAATTAACCTGAACTTTGCATTGTACCAGGTTTGTTTGAAGGACCTAATCATCGCATCCCTCCCCAGATGTCCCTGGCCATGATACATTCTTGCCATTGTTGATAGCATGCTATTTGGCATGACTGGTCTTCCATCTCTATAAATCCAAACATGATCTGTCTCTCTAGGGGCACAACCTGCCTTAATCCAATCTCTCATTTCCTCATCTCCTGCCTCATCCTGCAACTGTTTCACTTCATCCCACGTTTCTAGGACATTAGTAAACATCACAGAACAAAAAGACATTTCCCTTTCTCGTCCCCTGTTAATCGAATTATTGTTCTTTGCACAATACTGTGCTATGTCATTGGCAAAACGATTACCAAGAGTAACAAAATCATCTCCTTGTCCATGAGCTGCACACTTTACAACTGCTAGCTCTTTAGGCAGCTGTATCGCCTCAAGCAACTTTCCAATCACCTCAGCATTCTTTATTGGAGTCCCACTCGACGTCAAGAAACCTCTCTGTAGCCAAAGTTGGCCAAAATCATGAACGACTCCAAATCCATACTGACTATCAGTCATCACTGTCACTCTCAAATTTTTCCCAATCTTGCAAGCTTTCGTCAATGCCACCAATTCAGCCACTTGAGCAGATCTTACTCCTTTCAAAGACGAAGCTTCCATAGCCTCTGAAACCTTGCACACTGCATATGCTGCACTCAGCACACCATCATCAGTTCTCAGACAAGATCCATCCACAAACAACACATGATCACTCTCAGGTAATGGCAAATCTCTTATGTCTGGTCTGGGTTTTGTGCAGTAATCAAGCACATCCAAGCAATCATGATCAACATCATCTCCCACATTCACATTGTCAGCATCTGGCAACAGAGTTGCTGGATTCACATTCACACATCTCTCAAGAGTCACATTTGATGCTCCCAAAATGATTTTCTCATATTTAGTCAACCGACTATGTGACATGTACTGAGTCCTGCTTCTTGTCGAAAGAATTGCCACATCATGAGGTACGAATACCCGTACAGGATATCCCATTATTATACCCTCACTCTGTTCCAAGCTTCTGCATGTAGCAGCTACTGCTTTCAGGCAACCTGGCAAACCCACAGCTACGGGGTCAAGTGTCGATGAGAAGTACGCAATTGGCCTTCTCAATTGTCCATGTTTCTGAATTAACACTGAAAGTGCACATCCATTTCTCTCACTGCAGTACAACTCAAACTCTTTCTCATAGTCTGGCATTCCCAAAGCAGGAGCTTCACACATTCTGCTCTTCAACTCTTCAAATGCTGCCATTTGTTCTGCATCCAATTCCAATGGGTCTCTCACCTCACTTTTAGTCAATTTAATCAGTGGCTTTGCTATCAGGGAGAAATTACTTATCCACTGACGACAATAACCCACCATCCCCAGAAACATCCTCACTTCTCTCTGGGTCATCGGGGCTCTCATTCCTCTGATAATTTTGATCCTGTCATCAGTCACCTTTCTCAGACCTTTTTCAATATTGTGTCCAAGATAATGCACTTCTTTCTTGCAAAATTGTAATTTGGCTGGAGATACCTTTAACCCTCCATCTGCCAGATGATTCAGTAAAGCTATGGTATCTACTTCACAAGCTTCACGTGTCTTCGATGCCACAAGTAGGTCATCGATGTACTGCACTAGTACTGAGTTTTCAGGCATGATCAAACTCTCCAATGATTTCGTCAATAACTGATTGAATATCGATGGACTCTCTGTATACCCCTGTGGGATACGACACCATGCTAAAATACGCTGTCCAAACCGAAATGCAAAAATCGGCTGGCTATCATGATGCTATGGAATTGAAAAGAAAGCATGACACAAATCAATCACCGTATACCACTCAGCATCATGAGGAATCTGATACAAAATCACTGACGGATTTGGCACAATGGGACAACATGCCACCACAATTTTGTTAACTTTTCTCAAATCTTGTACAATCCTGAATTTTCCATTAGGTTTCTTTAGCCCCATTATCGGTGAATTACACGGGCTACTCAGTAACTCTCTCAAAACACCCTGTTGAATCATCTTGTCAATTATAGGAGTTATTCCCTCAATTATCTCTGGTGTCAATCTGTACTGAGGAATATTAGGATAAACAATCCCTTCTTTCACTGAAATCTTCACTGGATCTACATTATTCATCAATCCCACATCTTCTCCAGTAAATTCCCAAACTGCTGTTTTTACTGTGTGTCTCAACTCCTGAGGCAAATCGTCTGGATTAAACACAGCATATGTACCAACAATCTCACTCTCTCTATTATCTAGAGTCATCCTGTACAAAACATCCTCATCTGGTGTCTCAAAAGCTATTCCATCTGGAGTACAAAAAATTGTGCAGTTCATCTTACACAATAGGTCCCTACCTAACAAGTTCACTGGACTAGTGTCACAGACTACAAACCTGTGCATGTCTGAAAATTTCCCTATTCTTACCCTTACTGGTTCGGTAAGACGAGTCTTAATCTGTGTATTGGCTACACCAACCACTTGGATTGCTTCGTCCGAGAGAGGAAGATTTCTAATATCTGCTGACCTGACAGTTGATCTCGTCGCTCCTGTGTCTACCAAAAAAGTAACACTCTCCCCATTTATTTTCCCATCTACAAATGGTCCTGCCTGGTCTATTTCTAGAGTTGCACCAAGTATGCACTCTTCCTCCTCTCTTCGGCACCGTCAATAGTCCCCTTCAGACTCACTCCCCTCATTCTTTAACCAGTACTGCTGTACCGGGTTTGAACGTCTCGGTTTGTTTACCTGCTCATCATTGTAGAATCCTGAATCCTGGTTATACTTTTGGGACCCTCTATTCTGCGGCAAGGGCGGTTTTGGCTCTTGGCTCTGCTGTCTGACAACCTTCTGCTGTTGTTGCTGATGATTACACCCCTCATTCTGCACCTGTTGATTCAAGGGTTTATTCTCATTACTCACTAATGGTGGATTGGTACACTCGGATCTCCAATGCCCCAATTGTCCACAGTTGTGACAAGGGAACTTTTTCTTTGCTTCTTCTAGATTCCCCTTCCCTTTTCCTGCATATCTGGATCTATTTCCTGAATTATTCGTTTGTTCCATCATCTGTGCTTCTTGTCTTTCAGCAACCTTCACCTGTGCCCACATTGCCTTTTCTTTCAGCTTTCTCTGCTTTGCCTCAATCTCATCACTGAAATACTTTGCATGTCTCAAGATTTCATCAATCTTTTTACTCTGCCAATCAACTGTATGTTCACGTATTCTTTCACTTATTTCAGGTCTCAAGCCATATACAAATCTGTATACAAAATGACTCAAATCCTTGTCACCCAGGTGTTCATCTCCACTGAACTGTTTGAAAGCCAGTATCAGCCTTTCATAAAAAGCATGAACTGATTCTTTCGCTTCCTGATGTGTTCGATCTATCTTAACCCAGTCTGTCTCTTTCGGGGGTACCTTATTTTTCAGGAACACAATAACTTGGTCATATTTCTTCATCACCTCTGGATCTGGTGCTCCTGTTTTCGGATCTCTTGGATACTCCTTAGCAGGCCAATCTACAACTATTTTACACTCTGCCCACAAGTCTGCCGGAACAATTATATCAAACAGACTATTCAGGTCAATCCACAGCACTTTTGACAATTTCACAAACCTGTCTACCTGCCTATACCACTCGACGGGCTTTTCTCTCAGTCGAGGGAAATCATTCGTAAATGACAAAATATGCTGTCTAGTCCATGGGACATGTGCATATCCTCCTCCAGGAATCTCTCCCATAGGATAAGCATCCACTGTTTTCTCTTTTTCTCTCATAAGAAAAGCTGAGTAAGTTCTGTCCACTGAATCTTCCCTTTTCTTGTACCATCTATCCTTCCATTTTTCCACATCACCCCATTTTCGCAATAATGCAATCATTTCCTTAATCTGTCCTGTTCTACCAGCACCATTTAGATTCTCAATATCCTTATCCGTGAAATCCATCCTGTAAGACTTCTGCAAAGCTTTCACCTTATCCATATCAACTCCCTGTTCACTCGCTATTGCTCTTAACCTGTCATGTGTGCTCTTAGCCCTCCAGGTGATACTCTTGCACATAAATAACAACTCTCCATCATGATGGTTTTTCAGTATATCTGTAGGAATTGTTCCTGCAATAAGCTCCTCCAATTCCATGCGCAACCTTGCTACATCAATTGCCTGTGAATCTTTATCCTTTCTTTGAAGAACTTTCAACCAATCATTCAAATCCTCAGCTGTTATTTCTGTAGACTTTTTCACTGCACCCACTTGTTCTGCCATCCTCTGTGGTTCCAAAATCGTTCCTCCTAAACAACCAGCATTCAATCCTGAATTAGGCTGTACATCTGATCCTCCACTACGTGTCATGTCTCAGTTGTCTCAAATTATTTTCTCCTGTCCTCATTCTTGATTCCTCCAAAGTGCAAGAACCAACCAAACCATTTCCAACATAGGGAACTGTCAAACCATTCTCTCCCATTCTTTGTTTATCAAAAATAGGCACAACCGGACCTATGGTTACAGGCACTGTAACAGCTTCTAGATTTTTCGTCAGCTCTCTAATCTTCTCAGTCAGCTCAGATGTCGTTCTGGCCAATTCTCTTGTTTTCTCGTCACTGACTCGATTCACCAGAGGCATTGTAGTGCTTTTAAGTTGCAGACACTATGAGTGAGTCCGCAGGTGGAGTTTCTCTCAACAAAAACGCAACCAAAACTGCAGGACTTTTCTTTTTTCCTGACATCTCTCCATAGGTTTGATGGTATGCAGAGAAAGGAAAGTGTGCAACATGGCTCTAGTAAACCTGGAACCAAGCCTACTATGGCTGTAGCTTTGTGGTTTTGGAACTAAGGCTTAAAAAATGATTGATGTTTTGTAAATAGATGTTAGATGCTGATGCCTAAATATATTGTGTTGTTTTGCAACTCACTGGGTGAACTCGTGGAAGGAGAAATTATCCACAGGTAAAACCTATGTGATCTGGCAGACAGCGCATTCAAAGCCAATTTGAAGGAGGTATCTTTTCAAGCAGGAGTACAGGACCTAGATCTCCGTGACCTTTAAGATGCGCTTTTCCTAGAGTGAAGAGAATGGTGATGCTTCTGGTTCTTTTTACTCACCGGTACAATTTCCCACATATCACTACAATAATGTGTATTTTTTCTCTCAGGTGTTGACAATGCTCTGCCTCAGGAATGCGTGGGAGCCGTTCAGTAGAGGTTTGAGGCTCAGGTGAAAACAAGACAATTAGGATCCACCTATAAGATCTGATCTTCTTGACAGAGGTTAGCATGATTGTACCTCCAGGACTTTTTTTCTTCACAGCAAAGGCATTTGTCGAAGAGGGCAGGCAAAGTGGTGCAAAACAAAGTGGGGAGGAGAAGCAACTCAATAAAACAAAACTGAAAAACAGGCAGTTCAGACAAAAGTAAAATAAAGGTGGACAATGAGAAACGTCGAACAAAGCAAAATGTACCTAAATTAGGCAGCAGTGTCTCACTGACCCTGCACTGCGTAACTGGAAAGCTGGCAGTCTCTAGAATTCCTTAAAGTGCAGCTAGTGTTGGAACAGTGTGTCCCTGTTCTGTAAGACCCTACGTTCTCCTATTAATTTGGAGCTGTAAATCCGGTCTAGAACAATAGTGTTTTCATCTCAATTTTGTGGAATTTAATTTGCATAACAGAATTTGCTATTTAAAAGCAAAAGTAAATGTATAGGTTTTTTTTTTAAGAGTGTTACGGGAGAGACTTACACCTGCCCAGATATATTCTACTGTTCATGGCTATCAGAGACAATCCCGCGATAGAGAACAGATGGTTTGCTGCATCAAATCCAAACCATTTAAAATCTTAAATTCTCTCCTAGGAGGCAGCATGTCTCCCGTTTATCTGCATATATATACTGGCTTTCTGATAATTCATCCGTTTTAATTAAAATCTGTATGTTGCAGGGTTGTATTTTAACAACACGGATAACAACATGAATCACATTCAGGTAAAAGCAGTCATGATCTTTTACATAAATATGAGCTTTCCAAACCGAGCCTCTGCAAACATTCCTCAAGCATCTCTCCTTATTATCAATTCAAAAGTCATTACTTACAGCATCATAGTCTGTAGATATATAACAATGCTTTAAAAGGTATGCTACCAATTTTCTTTTCAAACTTTGCTATCTCTGTGAAAAGTATGAGCGGACGTTTATTTATGAGTTCCTACAATGCAGCCGATATCTCAAGGTAATACTTTTATTTTAGACCAATACATTTAGACACTGTGAGGGTTCAACTGTTCCCAATTGTTGCACTAGTGGCAAAGTGCACCACCCCTAGCGCGTACAAAACTAACTTTCTCTTAAGTGACCTACATTACAATCTAAAGTCTCCATTTTACTCAATGAAATTCCACATGAAGGCCCATTATTTGCTTAGTCTGCCCTAAGATTGGTTTCCAAAATATTTAGACCCAATTACAGGACCACGAGATAAGGAATAAATGCCTTTTGTGTAATTTCCCAAGCTTCACTTGGTGGCGAGTAGAAAGAAACACACACTTCATAGTCTCTTTATGCAATGTGAAAACTAAGGTTTTAGAATTGCAGCTGAAATGTCTTAAGTAGATCAAGTTCCCATGAAGTCACATAACTGAACTTTTCATTAGTGGAACATGTCTCGAAAGCTCTACATAGGAAAGGCATCTGAAATATTGATTGCATGTGGGTACTTTTCCAGTGATGCAACTGATGATCGCTAAACTTCTCCCCTTCTCACACTTCAAACTGTATCTCATATGATTAGGTTCTCCTTTGGAAAAGAAACTGTAGGCTTGCCACCCTAATTTTTTCCGCATTTCTCGTAACATTTTCCACTCAAGGCTAATATCTAGGCTGTCTGTAAAAAGGTTAAGAGGAGAAGTAAAGGATGTGATTTCTATTTGCGCAATGCTAGGTTCCGCACAGTGAAGACCTGTTTTAACGAGTTTACATTTTTTGAACACTCAGTTTTTTTATCTCTCCTATTAGTTAGTCTTACTCACTGTAAGATCTTGCTAAAATAGACTTGAGTGATAAGCACCAGTATATACCTTTTAAATGAAAGTCGGCTGAAGTGAGGCTTGTATATTGGACTCCGAGCAGGTTACATACGAGCACATGTGTACTGAGAAAGCAAGAGGGCAGAGCGTGTGGGACTAATATTTAACTCAGCCCGGTATCTGTACAAAGTAAGCCTGATGGAGATGGGGCATTTAATAAATTGTGCAAGACTTGTAAATTTGAAGCATTGTCTGTGTTGGTGACATCACTGGTTGGGGATTTATTAGCCCAGGTGGCCAATCATACGAATTGAGTTACATGTGGGCAGCACTTACCTTTCAACTCTCTTTAGTAGACTTCAAAGTCATTTGTCTCATTTATTCCATTGTATTGGTAATTTATCCCTCAAAGATGAAGGGTGGATCTCGGAGGTCGCCCTAAGGATATCTATATATAATTAATTAATCGGGATGGGGGGGATGGTGACTAATTGGCACTTTTGGACTGCGTTTATTTTTATTGTGCACCCAAAAACAACTAATGACCAATGCAATCATCTCTTATTATGAGTCATGCATTTAGCAGCCAACAGACTGTTTCTTTGTAGTTGTTTTGTCTATTTTGTTTCACTTTGTTTGTTCACCACTAAGATGCACTGCGTCGTCACACTTTACCTTTGGAGAGCCTTTCATATTTCCCTATCCTTTAACTACTGATATATAAAGTGAATTGATAAAGTTAAGTGCCACTGATCATTTGCTGGACTTAGCGGTTTACAGCAATAATTACAGTAAACAGATTATAGAGTGGATTACCCAACTTTACTAAGTATGTGTTTTAGATCCTTTAAAAAGTCTGTTATCACCGTGGTTCTAATACTGATCGTTATACCCAGAGTGTAAGGAACACAGTGTTGCCCCATTGTTGCTGATTAGTATTATATGAATTTGAATCAGCATTCAAAATAAATATCCTCATTTCTTTTTGACTATAGTGAGTCTGCAGTGCTTTACTATAGTCACACTGTAGGTGAACGCTGCGACAAAATACCAACTTTACACTGGCTCAACCTAGACAGAAGCTTAACATCTCTTTCTATAGGTAGAGAAAGGTTCTGAGTTTAAATAAAATATTCATTATTTGCACAGCTTCATGTACTTAGAGTGTTAGAATATTTTCCCAAGTGATCCCCCAAATAAATTTAGGTTTTGAAATATCATGCTGGGCCAAGTAAACGACTCTCCTGGCCACCAGGAGGATGGAACAAGGTTTTGACCCGCACAATAGCCCCATTTGGAGGGGATTAAACCTTCTTCTGGGAGAGGAAGAGGGTGGGAAACCCCACACTTACAGACAAACCTGGGCATGCCCTTTCCCAGAGAAACAAAAACGGAGGCAGTTATACCTCAGGCCCCACTCACAAGAGTTGCTCTCCTTTGAAGATTTGGAGAGAAGGAATCATTATGCTATGTCTGGGGCAGAGGAGCTAAAAGCTCCGGAGGGATGTATGACATTACAACGAGTGTCATTACAACGCTATGCCATTACAACGCAAGTCTTTACATCGACTTGCACTAGATGGCGTGCTAACATTAGAAAAGTGTAATTTACTATTCCAACTCCAGTCCACGTAACAGTAGGGAAGGTGTTGGGATAGTGAACTACACTATTTGTAATGTTAGCACGCCATCTAGCGCAAGTCGATGTAAAGACTTGCGTTGTAATGGCATTGCGTTGTAACATCGCATGCGTTGTAACGCATGCGATGTAAAAGCTGCGCGTGGTAAAAACCGCGTTGTAATGGCTGTTCCCCGTTCCGGAGAGCTGAGGAGCTGTATCTAAACAAAATGTGAATCTGCTATCTTGAAAAATACCATCATGCATTGCAGGGGATCAATACCCCCTGTCTTACCTGAATGTCCCGATTACTTATGCACTAGCAGCTTCAACTTCATTGGCAAACAGAAACCTAGATGAATTTCTTCAAAGGGAGGCTCCGTGTTTCCGTCCTATACCATTTATTAATTGCTTCGTCTCAACTCCCTTCTAATTGTAATGCAAGATGAGAAGCCAAGAACCCAAAACATAGCATTTGACATTTTGAATTAATTGCGTTTATATTTTCACAGTTACAAAAAACACCTTTTCTATTCTCAAACTTTTTAGACAAATTGATTTTTATATTTTTTTCTTATATGAATAACATTACAGATTTTAGGATATGTATCTGGTGAGCTCTGGCAACATATAGGAATCGTAGAACACAATCTGTATTGAAGCTTGTTATCCTCACCAAAGAGGAACCTAGAGACCAAATCCTGAAAAACTCCTCCATATAGCACATAGGTTATGCCTGTAAAGTATTCTGAGATATTCAAGGTACTGAGGCCAAATATATAGGTTTATAGTGATGTACAATATATAGCACAGTAGACTAGGGTGCACTATAGAGCTAGAACTCTGCAGAACAAGTCAAACATCATTTGTCCAAGGCTCATGAAGGTTCTTCAGCCCAAGATACATCTCTAAAGCTATTTATACTTACACATTAAGGATAATGGGGTAACCCAGTAACCCTCAGAACCTGGGTATGATTGCAAAACAAAAAATGGTTCTGTCGGGAATCATGACACCTGAGTTTCTCTTGTACTTAATACATTCTGCAAATGTTTACATTGGTCATTAAATGAGAGTAAAACACACGAACAACACATCATCAATATTACTCAATAAGAGGAGAAGTACATAAAGTAACCTATATTACATATATTTACACAATAAGACTATGTACAAAAGTCCAAAAGATAAATACATAGACAACAGCAGGGTATAAAATTTCCTTATTAAAGTTGTGGTTTTGCAAGGAAAAATTGAACTTAGAACGTCGACGTTTCGACCCTATGGTGTAGTGCAGATTCGTATGCATCTATTGCGGGTCTTCATCAGGACAGAAAAGCATCAGACAGCCTGTGAATTAAAGACATGTATCAGAATGATGTGTGTGTTAGTGAACTCCAAATGTGGAGCAAGGTGGCTAGCGATTGCTCACCTGGTAACAAGGAAGTGCAATCATATTTCACTTATGGAGGTTCCATCCATTTACTCAGAAGAACGTTTTGTTCTGTAAAGAGAGGTGAGGCGTGGGTCAGGTCTATGTTATTTAGTACACACGCTGGCTAAAAAAAGGGGGGAAGACGGGGGGGGGAAACATTAAATGTTCCTGTATAGATACCTATTACAATTGTTTATTCTTTATGTATCATATCGGTTGCTTGAAGGATGGCCCCGCCGTAGCGATTGCCCAGAACCGAAAAGACAAGAGGGGAGGGGCATAGGTGAGCCCCTTCCTGTTGCACATATGGTATAACTAATATGACCCTCAATGGTTTGATTATGATCGTGCAATATCGTTAAATAGTTTAATAAACTAACTTGTTGGGAGTGACGCTGCGGGGTGGAGAAACGAATTGGGAACTGTGTTTACTGTGGCCTGATTTTAGTTGTTGACCCACATTGTTTTTAAAAACTTATTGCTGCTGACTGCACTTTGCACTTTACTTTTGTAAATTGCATTTTTTCGCACACTCGAGCCTACCGTAACCAGCGCTTTTACTGGAGGGTAGCGTTCCTGTCTTCCTGTGCCGGCGCCTACTTAAGCGTCACCCTGAAGCGACCGCGCTCTAACTAACTTGTTGGGAGTGACGCTGCGGGGGTGGAGAAACGAATTGGGAACTGTGTTTACTGTGGCCTGATTTTAGTTGTTGACCCACATTGTTTTTAAAAACTTATTGCTGCTGACTGCACTTTGCACTTTACTTTTGTAAATTGCATTTTTTCGCACACTCGAGCCTACCGTAACCAGCGCTTTTACTGGAGGGTAGCGTTCCTGTCTTCCTGTGCCGGCGCCTACTTAAGCGTCACCCTGAAGCAACCGCGCAGCGGACGCGCGCAGCGGGCGCGCCGACGGCGCGCCGAAGGCGCGCCAAAGGCAAGCCCGTCTGCGCCCGTCCGCGACCTGAAGCGGCCCAGGGCCTGTACCCCTGGTCATTCCATCTAAGACCGGTGTGGGATGATAGCTTATACAAGGCAGGCGTTAATACATCTGCGCAAGGTACTGCCATCGGAATGCGCTCATACGCTGCACATGGAGCAATGGCCTCTGAAGTGTGATGGGTGCGGCTATACTATGCGCAAAGATCAAGAGATGAGTAAGGAAGGTAATGAGCTTTCTTCCTTTCTACTGAACTGTCGATCATTGAAACGTCATAGTTTGAACATATATGACTTGCTTATAGATGACAACCCTGACTTGGTCTTCCTGACAGAAACTTGGTTGGATGAGCACTCCCTCCCTGATATTATTGAGGCCCTTCCCGCCGGCTATAATATTCTCCAAATCAATAGAGGGAGTCAGAAGGGGGGGGGGATAGGTATTGTACACAAAATTGAGCTTGCATGTACTCTCGAACCGACTGTCATTAATAACTGTGAAGCTGGGCTATTTTCCATCTCGATTGGCCCTAACTGCACCATTAAGGGCTACCTTATCTATCGCCCACCTGGTGTGGCGACCGCGTTCATTGAGAGCCTCCTTGAGGCTCTAACGCAATCGGCATTACGACATAATAAATTCATGATTGTAGGAGACCTAAATATACATCTGGATGATGTCAATTGCAGAGAGGCTGTATCCCTGATTAAATCATTGAGAGCTCTTATGTTTGTGTTGGCCGATAACAGTGCCACCCACCAAGCAGGGCATTTGTTGGACCCAATCTTTGTAAATTGGGAAGATATAAGCGTATCTACCCCGATTAAGATCCTGTGGTCAGATCATTATTTGATCCCTTTCAAACTTAGACGACCGACCAGCAGAGGGTCTTTACAGAAACCCCTGGCTATTAGGCGCAGAGACTGGAGGAAATTTAGTCACGATGTATTCAGTCAAGCCCTAGGACAGGAATCTCCTAAGCTCAGCAACAACCTGATTGAGGCGTGCAGGATGTATGATGAATGGGTTGAGAGTGCATTGAATAAAGTTGCCCCCTGGACTCAGAAAGCCATGGCTCGGAGCACGAAATCCGCTCCGTGGTTTACTGCTGAGCTGAGAGCCGCCAAAACCAAATGTAAGACTCTTGAGCGTAGATGGAGAGTGGATTACGCCCCTTCACGACGTGAAGTCTACAAGAGTGAATTAAAGTCTTATCATAGACAGATTAAGGAATCCAAAAGAGACTACTACAATAAGAGGATTGACTGCTCAGTGAACACCTCTAAAGAGCTTTTTATGATCTTGAAGGAACTCTCCGCCCCGCTAGCAAGTTCTGGGGAAGTCCCCCCCTCGACAGAGTCATGCAACGAGATTGCAGACTTCTTTATAGGGAAGGTAGAAAAGATCTATGACTCTTTTCAGACTATTACAGAACCTACATATTCGCCTAACTCTAATCGCGAAAAACAGGTTATGAACAAACTTGGGAAGTTGGTGGTCCCCCAAACAGAGGAGCTAATTAAAATCCTATCGGACATCCACTCTGGCTCTCCCTTAGATGCGGTTCCAGCGAGGATTCTTCGAAGTCATCTTCCCCAGGTAGCGGAACACATAGGTAACTTGGCCTCTCTTTCCTTTCAAGAATGTCTAGTTCCGGACGACTGGAAATTGGCCCAAGTTGTCCCGATAAAAAAGAAAGCCCATATTAGCATATCACAACTAGACAATCTGAGACCTATCTCGCTCCTCCCCTATTGTGCGAAGGTAGTTGAGAAATTGGTTAACCGACAGCTGGTGAGCTTTGTGGAGGAAAAAAAGCTCCTCCACTCGTCTCAGTCGGGATTTAGAGCCAAACATTCGACGGAGACCGCTCTCCTTCTTTCTACGGAACTGTTGCGGTGTCAGGCGGATGAGGGTCACACGGCCGCACTGGTCCTATTGGACCTAAGTGCGGCGTTTGACACCGTATCACACTCCGTATTATTGGACCGTCTGAGTGAGAAGGGCATAACCGGGCCTGCCCATGAGTGGTTGGTGTCCTTTCTTAATAACAGGAGATTTCAAGTGCATTGTCCACCATGCAAATCCAGTATAAGATGTCTTAGACAAGGGGTTCCACAAGGCTCGATTTTGAGCCCCACGTTATTCAACCTGTACATGGAACCCCTTGCCATACTGGTGGAGTCATATGGTGTTGCCATAGTCTCTTACGCAGACGATACACAACTGGTGATCAACTTGTCTCGTGATCCAGTTGTGGAAGCTGAGAAATTCTCGGCCTGCCTGGTGGCTCTTGATGGGTGGATGAAGCAGAATTATCTCCGCCTCAATGGTAATAAGACAGAAGTTCTTATTGTTGGCCCCTGTCCTTCCATCTGGACATCTGCCTGGTGGCCCATAGAACTGGGCTCTGTCCCTGTCCCGGTAGACACAGTCAAAAACCTCGGCGTACTCCTCGATTCTAATCTAGCCTACACTAATCATGTGGGTAATGTTGCTGGTAAATGCTATGGCATTTTGAAGGTCCTGAGGAAGGTCCTGGACCTACTGCCGCCTAGCACCAGAAAAACAATGGTACATGCCTTGGTTACCTCCCATTTAGACTATGGGAATTCCCTCCTATGCGGACTCAGTAAAAAAGGTCTAATGCAGTTGCAACGCGTCCAAAATGCAGCTGCTAGGCTCGTCCTGAACCTCCCCAGGAGGGCCTCTGGGAAAAATGCTTTGCGTTCCCTGCATTGGCTCCCAATAATGGAACGAATCACATTCAAAACGATGTGCATTACCCATCGCATTGCTCATTTAAAAGCACCTTCTTATCTCCAGAAATTGCTTCCTGTTTATCGACCCTCTCGCCCTCTTAGATCGATGGGCAACATGTTATTAGTAGTTCCTCGGATTCACAGAGCAAGGATGAGAGGACGGTCCTTCAGACACCTTGCCAGCAAAGGCTGGAATGACCTTCCCATCGAATTGAGGATGGAACCGTCCGAAATTAGGTTTAGACAAGGGTTGAAAACCCATCTTTTCCCCAAGACATAATTCAGTATAGTTTCTCCTGCCCAAGTACTCCACCACCGTAAGCGATGCTCGTGTGATGTTAGTGGGATTGTCAGCGCGGGGACGCACTGTTCCTTGTGCAACCATGCGCTTACTAAATGACCTTAAAAAATAATAATAATAAAATATGAATGGGGCGACTTCGGTTGTGCAGTGTATCATATAATAAGACACGGAAGGACCGGTATTGTGTTGTGGAGTCGGAGTTGCGTTTGCATATACCCTGATGCCTGGTTAGTACTTGTTAGAGTCCTTATTAAATACGAGGCACAAAGGTCCTCGTAGCCACCGATGGGTTGAAAACGCGTTAAAAGGAAGGCATGCCAAGTGCGCTTCATAATATGTGAGGCCCTAGGGTCCCAAAGGTCTTAGCGCGTTACTCAAAAAGGCTTGGTGGGTACAGAAGCGGTTGTGTGGTTTAAGAGAAATGCTCCGTTGTGATATGTATCTGAGGCCGGAGGATCATAGCGATCGGTTTGTTCGCCAAGTGAAAGTTAAAAAGGAAAAGCGTATTTAAAAAAGCATTCCCGATGGTGAGGGTCGAATGCGATCGTGCATTTTAAAACTACGCGAGTGATTTGATTAGAAGGAGCTTGGATCACAGTCTTGCTTACTTGCGAGAGCAGCGAGAGACGTTCTCGTCCGTCTGGCGCTTGTAAAGAACGACAGCGAGTGCTCTCACGTAGTCAGTATTTAACCTATGGCAGCCTCCGCAGTACTGGTTGCTAAGCGCCTAGTATCAATGTAAAACATGGTGAGGACTTCAAGAAGCGGATTCAGTAAAGCTAGTGTGCAGCTTTTACTAATACTTCTCTGGTCCCGAAGGAACAATATGTGCAATGAAGCAAGTTAAATGTCTGTACTAAAAGCGAAAAAACAAATTATTGTTTGTCTTCATTTTACATTGGTGAAAGCTTTTGGACATTGAGTATATGTGAGGCGATCTTAAATTAAATTTCAAATAGAAAAAAATTAATTGAATTAAACAATCCATTATACATAACGGTATTCGAGTATCCCTGAACACTCGCAATACATAATCTTGTATTAGTCAATGTGTCAAGCATTTCTTGTGGCGGATTCTTATATACAATGGAATAAATTAAATATCTTGACAAGTCAGCAGAAAACAAATTGTGGTTTGAAAAACCAATCTCTTCATTTAACATCAATTACTTTTTAAAGAAGCCACATTTTCAATGCATTAAGTATATATAAAAGCATATCTAATCAGATTTTACAGTTTACTTGTATGTATGTTTCTTCATGTCCATTGAGGCCATGATTGACAGCCTCAAGGATGTGTATCCAGCGACACTCTTTGTAGTTGAGGGAGGTGGCGATGTCGCCCCCCCTCCCTTGTAGGGTAACTTTTTCTAGCACCCACCATTCCAAATGTTCATGTGTATGTCGTATGTTGGTGTAATGATCTACCAAAGGTGCCCCATGTGTCCTACATCTTAATCTACTGAGGTGTTGTAAGATCCTATTTTTTATTTTCTGTGTGGTCTGCCGAACGTAAATCATGTTCTAAAAGGAAACAATGGCTCCTGCGGGATAATAACCAACTATATTATATACAGAGCACAATGGCAATATATAGGGTTTAAAGCGGAGTCAGAAAGAAAAATTCGCTATACACATCGGAAGGTAGGTACACAATGATATTCTTTGTATTTATAATGAGCAACATATAAACAGTATCTTAATACACATTCAAGTCAGAATAAGGATTTTAACAAACAGTCTTAAAAGGTGTCCCAGTGAGAAAAGTGATTGAACGTAAACTAAAAAGTGACACAAGGTGCAACATAAGTGAAAGGTTTCAATTATTCAAGATAGAGGCGATCATGAGGAATAACACAATCCAGTTCTTAACACTTATTCATTGTAAGTGTTAGATAATGATTCGTCTTTATTTATTGTCGACGGTGTTTCGACCCTATTTAGGATAGAGGGTCTCGTCAGGACCTTATAATATTGGGACACCTAAAAACAGAAACATAATAATAATACCATCAGTGTGGAGTCCTATTTAGAGAAGAGGATAGCCAAAGGCTGCTATTATGCATGTATACCTGAACGGTGGTAATGCAGCCTGATATGTGAAGGTAGTGACACCGTGTTAGAAGTGAAAGAAAATAACTCACAGGGTACCCAGCCGGGTGCTGTGAATAAAAAATTCGAATATGATTAATAAATAGAGCAGGCTTTGAGCGCCAAAGCACAAGGGTGCTGTTTGTACAAGTGGTAGTCACTTACCCCTTGTGAGGGTAGAGTCAGGCAGTGCAACGGCAGAATTGCTGTGGGTCGTTGTAGTACGCTTGCGTCGTGTTGAATGGTCATTAAGCGTATAATAACGCTATAGGTGCGGGGGGGCTGAAGGATTGTGAGAAGTAACAATCCAGCGGGCCTTGTGCTGGCTCTCACTGTACTCGAGGAACTCGATATACTGCAACATAATTTAAGAAAAGCCTGATATAAAAGGTGTCTTATGTGCCTCTAACAAGCGGTATACAGGGTTAGAGAGAGTCTTACCTATCTCAAAGCCGTTGTCAAGAATTCCTGTCATGCGAGGGGAGGAAAACGGTAACCAGCGAAAACGGACTACATCTCCCAGGATGCTTAGCGGTTGAGAGGTTATGTAAACAGGAGAGCTGTCACATAACTCAAGGAAAACACGCCCTTATGTAAACAGGAGAGCTGTTACATAACTCAAGGAAAACACGCCCTTATGTAAACAGGAGAGCTGTTACATAACTCAAGGAAAACACGCCCTTATGTAAACAGGAGAGCTGTTACATAACTCAAGGAAAACACGCCCTATAAAGGGAGGAACCGGGAGGTACAACGCTGTCGGATATTGTGTTTACACCGACGTACCTGCTTAGTGAAGAGCAGTGTTCCAGAGTGGTGCTCCAGTAAGGCAAGAACGGAGGTAGGTCGAGTCGTTACTCCCTGGGCCGTGTCTTGCCCCATCGTCACCTGTGAAGGACCCGGAAGCTCTACCGGATAACCATTGAGCTTCGCTTTTTGACTCGGCTGAGTCAAAGCGCAGTGGCGCTTTTGCTGGTTGGAGTCGTAACTCCCAGCCCGACCGGAGATACAGGGACTGCCAGCTGTAACGCACACCAGGAGGTGTTTGCCGCGTTACAGACTCGGAAGTCCACAGGATCGATCGAGCGGCTGCTCTCGGTTCAGTCTTCTTTGCTTGTGATTGGGGTATCGGTGACGCATCACCAGGAGGTGACTCCGCGTCCCGGTGCAGTCTGAGGAAGAGGTTGAGCGGCTGCTCCCTTCAGGTAGAGACCCCGGCTGGGTGTTTCCCTGACTCCTCGATTCTCCCCAACACTCTTCGTGCCCCTCACAGCCTACCGATTGGCATTGTCGGCCATTTCATTTCTGCCCTCTGTTGGCATACGCCGGGATCGGCGTATATGCAGAGGACGGTTAGGACCATCCGTGCTGTGGGCTGGTAACGTACTTAGCCTGGAGGATTCCAGTGACTCTAACCTTTGTTTATTCCTTGTATTATTTTTGCCTTCATTAAAATAACTAAACCTTCACAAGTGGTTGCGTTCTCATTATCGTGTCTGTTAAACGATCCTGAGACGTTCAGGGCGTTACAAAATATCCGACCTTAATAACACTAACTGTCTCCCGGTCGATAACAGACATGGCAACACTTGATGATGTGCTGGCTGCTTTAGCGACCGTGCAAATTGAATTGGCTGCCTCCAGGCAAGAAACAGCCGATGTAAAAGCCAGACTGGATGCTATCCAATTGGACCCGCTCACGCCCAGCACCTCCCTCACGAACCAGACCCCTGCGGTAGTAGTGGAAATGCCGGTAGCCGTCCCCTTGGCAACACCAGAGAGGTACAGTGGGGATCCTAACACAGTGCAGGTATTCCTCACACAAGTGGCGCTACATTTATCGTGCAAACCAAGGGCGTTCCCCACGAGTCAGGCTCGTGTGGCTTTCCTTATATCCTATTTGGCTGGAAACGCGGCACAATGGGCCGTACCTCTGGTGAGCAGGGACGACCCCATCTTATGTGATTGGGGTGCTTTTCGCGAGGAATTCCTGAAGGTCTTCGACAGAAGGGCTGACTCGTACACGGCGGACCGTGAAATGCTTGAGTTGAGACAGGGATCCAACGACCTGGTGCAGTATCTCAACGCGTTCCGAAGGCTGGTTGCGGAAACCAAGTGGCCTGTTGCTAAACAGACGGCGCTCTTCCATCACGGGCTGTGCGATGAGCTCAAGGACGCCGTGGCTCATATTGACCCACAACCCAAGACATGTGAGGGCCTTATCAACCTGGTATTACGGCTGGAACATAGGCTAAGTGAAAGAAAGGGGGATCATGGGAGAAAGGAAAGGCTATGGCCCGGAGGAGCAGTCATGGGAACCGGCTGAAGGGGTTCATGCTCCGCGCTTGGTCTCCTTGTTCCATCGGCGTTTTCCTGCCAGCGCTGGACCCGTGGGGAGCCGCTGAGAGGGAGGATGTACTGTCAAGAATTCCTGTCATGCAAGGGGAGGAAAACGGTAACCAGCGAAAACGGACTACATCTCCCAGGATGCTTAGCGGTTGAGAGGTTATGTAAACAGGAGAGCTGTTACATAACTCAAGGAAAACACGCCCTTATGTAAACAGGAGAGCTGTTACATAACTCAAGGAAAACACGCCCTTATGTAAACAGGAGAGCTGTTACATAACTCAAGGAAAACACGCCCTTATGTAAACAGGAGAGCTGTTACATAACTCAAGGAAAACACGCCCTTATGTAAACAGGAGAGCTGTTACATAACTCAAGGAAAACACGCCCTATAAAGGGAGGAACCGGGAGGTACAACGTTGTCGGATATTGTGTTTACACCGACGTACCTGCTTAGTGAAGAGCAGTGTTCCGGAGTGGTGCTCCAGTAAGGCAAGAACGGAGGTAGGTCGAGTCGTTACTCCCTGGGCCGTGTCTTGCCCCATCGTCACCTGTGAAGGACCCGGAAGCTCTACCGGATAACCATTGAGCTTCGCTTTTTGACTCGGCTGAGTCAAAGCGCAGTGGCGCTTTTGCTGGTTGGAGTCGTAACTCCCAGCCCGACCAGAGATACAGGGACTGCCAGCTGTAACGCACACCAGGAGGTGTTTGCCGCGTTACAGACTCGGAAGTCCACAGGATCGATCGAGCGGCTGCTCTCGGTTCAGTCTTCTTTGCTTGTGATTGGGGTATCGGTGACGCATCACCAGGAGGTGACTCCGCGTCCCGGTGCAGTCTGAGGAAGAGGTTGAGCGGCTGCTCCCTTCAGGTAGAGACCCCGGCTGGGTGTTTCCCTGACTCCTCGATTCTCCCCAACACTCTTCGTGCCCCTCACAGCCTACCGATTGGCATTGTCGGCCATTTCATTTCTGCCCTCTGTTGGCATACGCCGGGATCGGCGTATATGCAGAGGACGGTTAGGACCATCCGTGCTGTGGGCTGGTAACGTACTTAGCCTGGAGGATTCCAGTGACTCTAACCTTTGTTTATTCCTTGTATTATTTTTGCTTTCATTAAAATAACTAAACCTTCACAAGTGGTTGCGTTCTCATTATCGTGTCTGTTAAACGATCCTGAGACGTTCAGGGCGTTACAGCCGTTACGGTATTAGAATATCCCGCATTTCGCTGCAACAGAGGAACGTCTATCACTCCTAGTGGTACAATCGCAGTGATGGGCTGAATGGACTCAGTATTTAAAGGTGATTTGTCAAGGGATAGCGAATCAGAAAGCCGCGTTTACAGAGCACAAGGCAAGGGTCTGCGTTTTGTCGCTAGGCAACCTGTCACGTACAGGTTGAACACGGGCGAACAAAAAATGGCATAGTTGTCAATAAAGTTACATTCAGCCTTAGAACCCGTTATGTAGGTGTTTGTTTAAGTATATTCGGTAAAGCATTATTATTGTTTTGTGTAAAACAGAAAGAAAAGAATAAAACAGAAAAATTTAACTATACTGCGAATGGACGTAGATTCCAGTGATGTATAATTTCTATTATAAAAAAGTCATACTGTGTTAAAAACAGAGCAGTGTATCACATTAACATTCAAATAAATTCGAAATTTCGTCTGAAACACAAATCATTCGATCAAAATCCTGACTGATAACAACATATTCGGTCCACAGCTGGTCAATACATTTCTTAACAATTACATATCGATGTAAATTCGACACATATATCGCATGTCTACAAATGGAGATATTTCAATTGCTTATCAGACAGGAAAAACAATTTTTGAGAAATTCATAATATCAAATAGCATGTGAATACATATGTCAGATCTTCAATCTAGACAGACAGTTAGACAACACATTGTAATCAAGCATTACATCTCAGCGAACTTCAGGAAATACATTGCATTGGTATTACAAATATCCTGAGAAGACGATTTCGAAAAAATAGATTTTTTCTCCTTCTTTATAATGCAGTATGCATAAAAAATAAGGATGAGACATAATGGTTAACCAGTAGATGCAAAACAATATATTAATAAAACTACCTAGTCTAACAACGTTTGTGCGCATTTTACCAATATATCAGAAACCTCATCCATGTAAGGGTGGTAACAAAACCACGCCATTCCTCAGCTGAATTCAACCCTTGTGTAATCGAATTAGTCGTTGCAGTATCTAGAATGCCGTTGGATCGAACGCACTGGTAGTTTTATTAATATATTGTTTTGCATCTATTGGTTAACCATTATGTCCCATCCTTATTTTTTATGCATACTGCATTTTAAAGAAGGAGAAAAAATGAATTTTTTCGAAATCGCCTTCTCAGGATATTTGTAATACCAATGCAATGTATTTCCTGAAGTTCGTTGAGATGTAATGCTTGATTACAATGTGTTGTCTAACTGTCTGTCTAGATTGAAGATCTGACATATGTATTCACATACTATTTGATATTATGAATTTCTCAAAAATTGTTTTTCCTGTCTGATAATCAATTGAAATATCTCCATTTGTAGAGCAGCGATATATGTGTCGAATTTACATCGGTATGTAATTATTAAGAAATATATTGACCACCTGTGGACTGAATATGTTGTTTCGGTCAGGATTTTGATCGAATGATTTGTGTTTCAGAGAAAATTTCGAATTTATTTGAATGTTAATGTGATACACTGCTCTGTTTTTAACACAGTATGACTTTTTTTATAATAGAAAGGATACATCACTGGAATCTACGTCCATTCGCAGTATAGTTAAATTTTTCTGTTTTATTCTTTTCTTTCTTTTTTGCACAAAACAATAATAATGCTTTACCGAATATGCTTACACAAACACCTACATAACGGGTTCTAAGGCTCAATGTGACTTTATTGACAACTCTGCCATTTTTTGTTCGCCTGTATTCAACCTGTACTTGACAGGTTGCCTAGCGACACAACGCAGACCCTTGCCTTGTGCTCCGTAAACGCGGCTTTCTGATTCGCTATCCCTTGACAAATCACCTTTAAATACTGAGTCCATTCCGCCAATCACTGTGATTGTACCACACGGAGTGATAGACGTTCCTCTGTTGCAGCGAAATGCGGGATTTTCAGATACCGTAACGGCTTTGAGATAGGTAAGACTAACTCTCTCTAACCCTGTATACCGCTTGTTAGAGGCACATAAGACACCTTTTATATCAGGCTTTTCTTAAATTATGTTGCAGTAAATCGAATTCCTCGAGTACAGTGAGAGCCAGCACAAGGCCCGCTGGATTGTTACTGCTCAAAATCCTTCAGCCCCCCCGCACCAATAGCGTTATTATACGCTTAGTGACCATTCAACACGACGCAAGCGTACTACAACGACCCATAGCGATTCTGCCGTTGCACTGCCTGACTCTACCCTCACAAGCGGTAAGTGACTACCACTTGTACAAACAGCACCCTCGTGCTTGGGTGCTCAAACCTGCTCTATTTATTAATCATATTCGAATTTTTTATTCACAGCACCCGGCTGGGTACCCTGTGAGTTATTTTCTTTCACTTCTAACACGGTGTCACTACCTTCACAAATCAGGCAGCATTACCACCGTTCAGGTATACATGCATAATAGCAGCCTTTGGCTATCCTCTTCTCTAAATAGGACTCCACACTGATGGTATTATTATTATTTTTCTGTTTTTAGGTGTCCCAATATTATAAGGTCCTGATGAGATCCTCTATCCTAAATAGGGTCGAAACGCCGCTGACAATAAATAAAGGCGAATCATTATCTAACACTTATGATGAATAAGTGTTAAGAACTGGATTGTGTTATTCCTCATGATCGCCTCTATATTGAATAATTGAAACCTTTCACTTGCGTTGCACCTTATGTCACTTTTTAGTTTAGGTTCAATCACTTTTCTCACTGGGACACCTTTTAAGACTGTTTGTTAAAATCCTTATTCTGACTTGAATGTGTGTTAAGATACTGTTTTTATGTTGCTCATTATAAATATAAAGAATATCATTGTGTGCCAACTTTACGATGTGTATAGCTCATTTTTCTTTCTGACTCCGCTTTAAACCCTATATATTGCCATTGTGCTCTGTATATCATATAGTTGGTTATTTTCCCGCAGGAGCCATTGTTTCCTTTTAGAATTTAGTACCCAGGCTCCATGTGAGTAGGGTTCCCTTGTTCTTTGAACGTAAATCATGTGGCATGGGCATCTGATAGCATAAATTAAGTTGTGGCTATTACAATTTGTGAAGTGATCAAGGGCATATGTTTTTCCGCGATGTATGAATGATGCTTGCGCTATTGAGTATTGGCAAGCCTTACAGTGGCCACATTTATGGTGTCCTTTTACAGGTCCAGCTCCCATGGCAACTCCTCTGGACTGGTAAAAGAATTGGTTTTGGAAGGAGAATAAATCAGTTGTGATCAAAACTGCAGATAAATGAGGCACAGTGGTGGTCCAGAATACAGAAGACTACATCGAAGAAATGAATCGTCAACTTAACTGCGAAACCAGTTATACTTGCATTCAACGAGATCCTACCAATGAAATAGCGAAACTGATTAAAGATCTTACTACTCAGGGTCTCGGGGAGAGTTTTCTCTCAGAATCCGAATTTAAGTTCCTCAACAAAAGTAATCCAAGGACGCCTATGATCTACACAATCCCGAAAATACACAAAAATGTACAAAAACTGCCGGGCAGACCAATTGTCTCTGGATGTGGGTCTATATTAGAACCCCGGAATCAGTTCATTGACAGTTTCCTACAGCCATTTGTGTTGGACACCAGATCATTCCTCAGAGACACAATGCACACTATTCAATTGTTTGAAAATCAACCTTTTGACAAATCTACACAACTAATGGTTACACTGGACGTGCGCTCGCTATATACAAGCATACCACAAGCGGAAGCCATCCAAGTCATTAGTAGCATACTGGATACTCGACCGTCACCACAATGGATCCCGACCGAATTTCTGGTACAACTACTACAAATTGCGATGACCAAGAACTATTTTATCTTCCAAAACCAATTCTTTTACCAGTCCAGAGGAGTTGCCATGGGAGCTGGATTTGCGCCGAGCCTGGCAAATCTATATATGGATAACTTTGAAGACCAAAACATCTACTCTGAACAAAACCCTTACATCAATAACATCACAACATGGAAACGCTACATAGATGATATTTTGATGTTATGGACCGGTACAGAGGAGAATTTGGTGTCCTTCTTTACATGGTTAAATGCTCGCGCTCAGGACATTCAATTCACCATGTCTCGCAATAGTAGTTCTATTCCATTCTTAGACCTTACACTCGAAGTAGAAGAAGAAAGAATACTGATGAATCTTTACAAGAAACCAACAGACCGTAACACCCTCTTACAGTACAATTCCCATCACCCGAGGAACCTCCGGGACAATCTCACATATGGGCAGTTCTTAAGGCTACGTCGAAATTGTACTAGACAAAAAGACTACTTTAAAGAAACGGACATACTGATTATGAAACTGAGAGAAAGGGGCTACCCTAAAGGTTTACTCAACAGAGCCAGAAAAAGAGCCTGGTATAGACCAGGAGGTACCTTGTTGGAAGTACAACCAAGAGAAGAAGAAAAAATGGATAGACTGATATGTGTTACTACCTTCAACACTAGAAGCCATGAGATACAAAAGGTGATTAAAAAAATACTGGAACTTGGTAGGTTCTGAAATCTGCATGACGGAGGCACCGATGTTTTCTTTCAAACGCGACAAAAACATAAAAGATCATGTAGTATCTTCGTTCCTAGAACCTCCACCTACACCAGATATCAGAACACAACTCTGTCTGCCACCTGTAAAAGGACACCATAAATGTGGCCACTGTAAGGCTTGCCAATACTCAATAGAGCAAGCATCATTCATACATCGCGGGAAAACATATGCCCTTGATCACTTCACAAATTGTAATAGCCACAACGTAATTTATGCTATCAGATGCCCATGCCACATGATTTACGTTCGGAAGACCACACAGAAAATAAAAAATAGAACAACACCTCAGTAGATCAAGATGTAGGACACATGGGGCACCTTTGGTAGATCATTACACCAACATACGACATACACATGAACATTTGGAATGGTGGGTGCTAGAAAAAGTCACCCTACAAGGGAGGGGGGGGCGACAATGCCACCTCCCTTAACTACAAAGAGTGTCACTGGATACACATCCTGGAGGGCGTCAATCATGGCCTCAATGGTTATGAAGAAACATACATACAAATGAGTAAGCTGTAAAATCTGATTGGATATGCTCTTACATATACTTAATGCATTGAAAATGTGGCTTCTGTAAAAAGTCATTGATGTTAAATGAAGAGATTGGTTTTTCAAACCACAATTTGTTTTCTGCTGACTTGTCAAGATATTTAATTTATTCCATTGTATATAAGAATCCGCCACAAGAAATACTTGACACATTGACTAATACAAGATTGTGTATTACGAGTGTTCAGGGATACTCAAATACCGTTATGTATAATGGATTGTTTAATTCAATAAATTTTTTTCTATTTGAAATTTAATTTAAGATCGCCTCACATATACTCAATGTCCAAAAGCTTTCACCAATGTAAAATGAAGACAAACAATAATTTTTTTTTTTTTTTCGCTTTTAGACAGACATTTAACTTGCTTCATTGCACATATTGTTCCTTCGGGACCAGAGAAGTATCAGTAAAAGCCGCACACTAGCTTTACCGAATCCGCTCCTTGAAGTCCTCACCATGTTTTAACATTGATACTGGGTGCTTAGCAACCAGTACAGCGGAGGCTGCCATAGGTTAAATACTGAATACGTGAGAGCACTCGCTGTCATTCTTTACAAGCGCCAGACGGATGAGGACGTCTCTCGCTGCTCTCGCAAGTAAGCAAGACTGTGATCTATGCTCTTTCTAATTAAATCACTCGCGTAGTTTTAAAATGCACGATCGCATTCGACCCTCACCATCGGGAATGCTTTTTTAAACACGCTTTTCCTTTTTAACTTTCACTTGGCGAACAAACCGATCGCTATGATCCTCCGGCCTCAGATACATATCACAAGGAGCGTTTCTCTTAAACCACACGACCGCTTCTGTACCCACCAAGCCTTTTTGAGTAACGTGCTAAGACCGCTAAGACCTTTAGGACCCTAGGGCCTCGCATATTATGAAGCGCACTTAGCATGCCTTCCTTTTAACGCGTTTTCCACCCATCGGTGGCTACGAGGAC
The DNA here is from genome assembly GCF_964204655.1 of Triturus cristatus. Taxonomy (NCBI): domain Eukaryota; kingdom Metazoa; phylum Chordata; class Amphibia; order Caudata; family Salamandridae; genus Triturus; species Triturus cristatus. The sequence goes on along the minus strand of NC_140579.1, from coordinate 301,028,459 downwards.
CTTTGTGCCTCGTATTTAATAAGGACTCTAACAAGTACTAACCAGGCTGCAGGGAATATGCAAACGCAACTTCGACTCCACAACACAATACAGGTCCTTCCGTGTCTGATTATATGATACACTGCACAACCGAAGTCGCCCCATTAATATTTAACGATATTGCACGATCATAATCAAACCATTGAGGGTCATATTAGTTATACCATATGTACAACAAAGCAACAGGAAGGGGCTCACCTATGCCCCTCCCCTCTTGTTTTTTCAGTTCTGGGCGATCGCTATGGCGGGGCCTTCCTTCAAGCAACCGGTTTGATACATAAAGAATAAACAATTGTAATAGGTATGTATACAGGAACATTTAATGTTCCCCCCCAGCCCCCCCCCCCCCTTTTGTAGCCAGCGTGTGTGCTAAATAACATACCAGGTGAGCAATCGCTAGCTACCTTGCTCCACATTTGGAGTTCACTAGCACACACATCATTCTGATACATGTCTTTAATTCACAGGCTGTCTGATGCTTTTCTGTCCTGATGAAGACCCGCAATAGATGCATACGAATCTGCACTATACCATAGGGTCGAAACGTCGACGTTCTAAGTTCAATTTGTCCTTGCAAAACCACAACTTTAATAAGGAAATTTTATACCCTGCAGTGGTCTATGTATTTATCTTTTGGACTTTTGTACATAGTCTTGTGTAAATATATGTTACTTTATGCATAGCACCTTATCACCAAACACAATAAGTCACTAATTGTCTCACCGCACTTGTTTTTGTGGACAGCATTTGCTATTATAATTGGTTCAAATAATTTAAAGAGTAAAAAAAGAATTGCATTCACTGTACTTCTCCTCTTATTGAGTAATATTGATGATATGTTGTTCGTGTGTTTTACTCTCATTGAATGACCAATGTAAACATTTGCAGAATGTATTAAGTACAAGAGAAACTCAGGTTTCATGATTCCCGACAGAACCATTTTTTGTTTTGCATTTATACTTACACAGCATTTTACTATCGGACACAGTATAAATCTAGATCTCTACAGGACAAGTTACAGCTCGCCATCTGTACACGACTCAGAAAGACTACGATGCCAAAGATACAGGTATACAGCTATGAACAATGCAAAGTACTGCACACTTTTAACACACTATAGAGCTACAGCTCTGTACAAGTTACACCTCGTTATCCATTCAAGTTGCAGAAAAGTTATACTTGCTTAGGATGCAGGTATACAGAGCTGCTCAATACACAGCACTGTACCCTTGGTAAACACTATCAAAGCAGTGCACTGCGAGATAAGTTACAGCTCACGATCTGTCCAAAGCCTGGGAGGACTCTGGAGTCTACACTAAATCTAAGGCACTGTACATTTGGGTACACTAGAGAGGCAGGCATTTGTAGGACAATTTAAAGCTCACAATCTGTTGAAGACTCTGCTGCCCAGGATAGGTCTACGTGGTAAAAAACGTTTACCCCGCAACTTTTTCCCCGCTTGGAATCACAACGCGGTCGTTACAACGACCGCGTTGTGATTCCGCATACCATTGCTCCACAAGTCGGAAGAACGACTTACGAAGGGGGGGGGGGGGGTGTTGGATTTAAAATCCAACACCTTCCCTAGTGTCCGCACACACTGGAGTTGGAATAGTAAATTACACTATTCCAACATTCAGCGCCCCCCCCCTCCGCAAGTCGTTGTTCTGACTTGCGGAGTAATGGTATGCGGAATCACAACTTGGTCGTTGTAACGACCACGTTGTGATTCCAAGCGGGGAAAAAGACGGCGGAATAACGTCGTATATTCGGACTACGCCATTGTACACTCAGTACACATGAGAGCCAGAGGAACGCAGAACATGTTTCAGACTGCCATTTGTCCAAGGCTAGCGAATGCTCAACTGCAGAGGATACATCTATACAGCACTGTATATATACTCAGCACTGTACCCTAGTATACACAATAAACCTAGAACTCCCAGGGACACGTTACAGCTCACCATTTATTCCAAGGCTCGGGCAGGCTCTGCTGCCCATAATAAACCTGCAGTACTGTATATTGGCACAACACTGAAGCACTATATGAATATTATCAGTCCTTGTGGGTCAAAGCCTATCCGAAAATGGCTGCTTAAGCATGATACACACTGCAAGGTTCAGCGATCCGTTCTGCAAAGATCCTCAGAGGGAGTGATAATCCCTTTCAGGCTCCTGTTGTAGTTGCAGCGCACAGTGAACTGACACACTTTGAAGGTACATTTCCAGCTGCCTGCCTAAACTATTCTCTATCTGAATGGTGCCTGACCCCAAAATGGCGGTCTCGCGAAGACGAGGAAATACCGCCGCGAGATAAAGAGCTTCTGTTTGCAGGGGGATGAAAGAAGGGTCTTTATTCTCATTTGCATGCGCTGCTTCACTGAGTGAATTCCACATAAAAAGCACCTCTTGGAGGGTGCGACCTCTTCTCCCGGACAAACTCTCATGGAAGAATGCCTGACCCTAAGATGGCGGTTTCATGATGTCGAAGAAGGTTTTTCCACACCCGATCTCACCAAGAAATGCAGTACAGGTATCTGCGCAAGTGTTTAGTTGCAGCACCATGCCTATCTGTAGTATCAACATAGTATGCTCAATTCTCCTCTGCATTCTAGAAGTCTGACCCTAAGATGGCAGCTGAAATGATGGGCAGGCATTCCTACATCTAACCAGTTGCATAGGGGTGAACTCCTCATTGTTCGTGCCAACTGATATGGTCCCCCCACTCTACGACCATTTCAATGCTTCTGCTGTTATTTATCACTTAGGGGGCTGATGATGCTCCTCACAAGCCCCTCCCCTTAAATCGTGAAAGTGGTCTAATTGAGGAGCATCATAAGAAGATAGCGTAAATGCTAGCCAGTGTAATATATTAAGTCATGGCGACTGAATCTTAATCCAAAATTTAAAAGGGATTCCCAGTCCAAATAGTATTTTCGCTGCAAACACCCGCAAAGGAGTCGGCCATCTTAACGGCCCACAACAAAACGGCAATCTTCCTCAATTGGCTCCCACCTTCTATTAAACCGCCCCCCCCACCCAAAGGTAGAGTGCCATTCAGACCAAGGTCTTTCCACATCATGGCTGGTCCACACATGATACCTGAAGGAAACAGTGCATTCTCTATTCACTACCCCCCCAATCTATCGAAAAAGTGCCTCGAAGACATTCAAGCACAACCTTCTCAGAAAAAACCCTGAAGTCTTGTTTCTGGACCCTCTTTCAACACCAAGCAAGGCGCTATAATCAATAACCTCATATTCTTCACTAGAAAAATAGCCAAATGGCAGTCTGCCTTTGCTAAGCTACTATCCATCTGCATCCATAAAAATATTCCCTACGGAACCAGGATAACATCACGCGCACCAAACCTCAGAGCCACCCTAAACATAACCTCCTACAAAAATGGCACTATTCTTATTCAAGCAGCTAACAAGGACCTAGAACTATTCGACAAATACTTTCCCACCCTAAAAAAACCACACCATCTCCCCATCCAATGCACCACAGGATCTTCCCCCCACCCCCACCTCATCTCCTGCACAGCAGAGTCCCCCTCCCCTACCCAGATCCGACAAAAGAGGCCACAACAAATCACCTCCCTTAGATCTCTTATCACCCGCACCCCCAAATGGAATCATCATCAGAACCAACAATGCCCCTCCCGTTTTGTCCAATCTCCGCCCTTCCACATCTCCACACTCCGCCACCTCCCCTATCTCCACTTCCATCACTCTCCTCCACAACCCTCTACCGACCGCTGATGTAACCCACCACGACACGGCCATTATATCGAGTCTGATTAAAGCCCCCAGCCAGCACATATCCCTCTCATTATCCACCACCCCGCTCCCTTCCACACATTCCCACCACACTACCCACACAGACATTCAACCCCTCAGCAATACCACTCCCAGCCTTCCCTGTCCGCCAATCATGTATCCGCCTCCTTATCACACTTCTGAACAAGACCCTCTCATAACCCAGTCCTACCTAACATCCAGAAAACTTCAGAACGTTATATTAGATATCAAAAGCATCCTTCTTCTTGCTGAAAACTCTCTCTCCAAACTTACCCATCTTCAACACTCTCTTGCGCTAATCAACAATGTGATAAAAACGATCCCCTTGCCTCTGTCAAATCGACTCCTACGCACTCGCAAACTCCCGAACTATCTAACAGACATGGAAATCCACACCCTTTTACTACTGTATGAAAACCCAACGAGCCCCATCAGTCTTGAAGAAGATTCTTACTACCCAACGGATCAGGAAATCCAAACCCTCTTACTGTCTTACGAATGTCCCGCTCACCTCATCTCCACAGAAGAAGAATTCTCTATTCTCCCAGTCCCTATCAACCCAAACAGAACATCCCATCCAAAACTCAGAGGAATAAACCTGAACAACCTCCAATCCATAACCACCAACCATGAAATTCACGAGCCGTCCACAAAGAATTCCTCTAATCTGTTCTCCTGCCTTCTCCTAAACTGCCGTTCAGCCTCAAAACACGCCTCAGACATCGCCGACCTCACCCTGAACATGAAAACGGACATAATCATCCTCACGGAAACTTGGCTCAATGAAGCGTCCTCCCCATGCCTAGACCTTTTAGTCCCCCCTAACTACAACATTATTAGACTAGACAGACTTCTCAAAAAGGGCGGAGGACTAGCCTGCATTCATCGATCCAACATTACCATCTCGAAGTTTCACTCCGAACCCATGGACTCCTGTGAATACCTTGGGATCTCTGTAAAATCTTCAGATAACCACTCCAACAAGCTACATATCCTCTACCATCACCCAGGCAAGAACGCAGTATTTACAGACCAAATTAGGGAAATCATCACAACAAACTCTACCCCTCTCTCCAACGACATATTCCTAGGCGACTTCAATCTCCATTGGGAAAACCCCCTTGACAAACAGGTCCACGCCCTCAAAACCTTCCTAGCAGACCATTCCTTGATCCAAGCGATCTCAAAGCCCACTCATGCTAAAGGTGCTACTCTTGACAGGCTCATCTCTAAACAAAACACGATTGAATCTATCCAGATCACCCCTTGTGACTGGTCTGACCATCACATCATCACCTTCAGTATTTCCTCCACTACCAAGAAAACCTTCCCGCTACAAAACAAACTTAAACAATGGATAAGAAACACAAAAAACCTCGACTGGAACACCCTAGCCTCTCACTGTGAGAATGTTCTCATCCCCCCCAGCAACATGTCTAACGTCAGTGACCTCACCGACCACTACAACTCCACGATGACCAAGATCTTTGACCAAGCTGCCCCACCTAAGCTCAAACGAATTCCAGACAAAGAAAAAAACACTTGGTTTAACGAAACCCTAAATGAAGAAAGACGTAAACTTAGATCATCAGAACGGAAATGGCGACAGCATCCCTCCCCTCTCCATCTCAAACTACTTTGGCAAGCTAGAAACTCCGATAACAAAAGTATTCTTCAATCCAAAAAAGACTTCTTTAGATCAGAACTAGACAATGCCAAGAACAGACCAAAGAAACTTTTTGACATTCTAAAACAACAATCTAACTAATTGGCTAAATCCTCTCTCTTGACCACAAAATCACAGCTTAGCAGTGAAGAATTTTCCTCCTTTTTCACAGCAAAAACAAACTCCCTCCAACTTGAGCTTAACATGGCCGCAGCGAATGCAACCACCTCAAAGGTCTCTCAAACTGAAATCCCTGATCAACCCGAGTTACTTTTGCCAAAAAATAACTCTCACTGGTCCACTTTCAAACTTTACGATCCAAATGACATCACCAAAACATTAGCAACCACCAAACTCAACAACCATTTCAATGACCCAGTCCCCTCAAATTGCCTCCCCCACATCTACCAAGTCATCTCCCCTCTCTGGACCAAAATCATCAACGCCTCGCTAGCGCAAGGGCACATACCGGACTGCCTAAAAACAGGCCAGGTCACCCCTATACTAAAGAAACCGACTGCGAACTCCTCCAACCCCAACAATTTCCGACCCATAACTAACATTCCCATGCTAGCCAAGGTCCTGAAAAAATGTGTTCAACAACAACTGAACCAACACATCATGGACTTCAACCTTCTCAACACCCACCAATCGGGTTTCAGACCCGGCCATAGCACAGAAACAGCCATTCTACATATAGTGGACAACGCCCTCCTTGCTCTTGCCCGCAACAAAACATGTCTACTAGTCCTGCTTGACCTCTCCTCAGCCTTCGACACGGTCAATCACGAAAAAATTCTAAAAAGACTGGAAAATAGGATGGGTTTATCTGGCTCAGTCCTTCAATGGTTCAAATCCTTTCTGGAAAACAGAACACAATCTTTCATGGTGAACAAAAATCTTTCCCGCTCCTCACCAAACCCTCTGGGTGTACCACAAGGCTCTACCCTATCTCCCACCCTATTCAACCTATATGTCGAACCGCTAACCGAACTATTACAGCAGGCAAACATAGCCTACCACATGTACGCGGACGACACTCAACTTTACATCAAGATCTCCGCCATTGAAGACATAATATCGATGAACATGGCACTCAAAGACCGTCCACTGGCTAACAACCAACTTCCTCAAGCTAAACTCACGAAAAACTGAATTTCTTCTAATCTCCCCCCTAATAACTCCCAGGAGCCAAGGGAATATCCAAGATGATCACTGCACTTAACTGCACGCCAACTCTGGTGGACTCCACCAAATCGCTTGGAATTACTCTAGATAATAACCTTAACATGCAAACACACATCAACCTGTTAGCTAAAAACACACGCTTTCACCTCAGCTATCTCAGGAAAATGAAACCTTTCATCAATAACCAGGACCTCAAAACTGGAGTTCAATCCTTAGTCATCTCAAGACTGGAGTACGGATGCACCACCCTCGCGGGACTTCCCAAAATCTCAACCGCCCCATTAAAAGCCTGTCTCAACGCCGCAGCAAGACTCCTAACAGGATCCAGGAAATATGACCACATATCGCCACACCTGAAGGCGCTCGACTGGCTTCCTTTTGAAGCTCAAATCCACCTAAAAATGGCATGCATCACTCACAAAGCGCTTCACCACAATACTCCCCAGTACCTATCCCAAAAACTGACCTTATCTGGAGGAATCAGACATTCAAGGAGTGCTGATAATTTACTCCTGAAACCCTCACGCTTTAGAAAGAAAAAAACTTCTGACAGAGCATTCTCCGGAGCAGCACCAAGAATATGGAACTCGCTTCCTCCCTACATCAGAAAAATCTCCTCTACTCTTCTGTTAAAAAAAGAAGCAAAATCATTCCTTATGTGCAAATTCCTCCCGTAAACTATCACACGTACCATTCCAGATGTACACCCTAAACTTGCCCCTTCTATCCCTCGAAAGACACCTTCGCTGCTCTCGACCCGTTGCTTAGAAACACTTTCACGCCTGCGACCTTACGAACTTTGTAAATAAGTTGATCTTATGTATGCTATTCTTTTCTTGCAAATTGATTTATTTGTATTGTGCCCTCAGTGTAAAGCCCTCTGATACCCTTCCCTGGGTCTGGTCCGCGCTATAGAAAACTCTAAAAATAAATAAATAAATGCTACAATATCTGCAAATTCTGTGAGATAAATAGCGTACTAAAAGTGAGCAAAATGTTTCTCAACCCAAGAGCAGACATGAGCTGCAGTGTCCAATGAACTCAATCAACACAATATGCTGTCTCGAGCCAGAATCCAGAAAGGCTGAATTAGAAATTATCTAGACCAAGAAATAACCCCTCTTGGCTACTATTTTTTTTTTTTAATGAAAGGCCTCTTGCTATAAGTAATAGCAGAGTTACTGGTGGGCAGTGGAAAGGTTCCAGCCAGAGGAGATCAGAATGAAAGTTACCATGTAGAGATCCGCATGCCAAAGCATGGTCCACCTTAATATTGACTCAACAATGTCACAGGAAAATAATATAATTTCTAAAACATTGTGGTGTCCAGAACATCGTGAGACATAATACTGAAGGTTAGAATATCGGTTTTTAAACTTTGCTCGAGCGTCAGTTGTAGTTTTGGGCCAGTGACTCACGCTGGACCCATGCTATTGCCTGACGTGGAATATGACAATGTCAGTATTCCATGCGCAGGGTAGGGAGGTGAAGCTTCGATGGTTGGTCAGTTGCTGCCGACCAGGGAGAGATGGTCCGTTGAGTCCTGTTGGTGCTGCAGAATAAACCTATCTTGGCAGCATGGTTACCTGTTGGTGGTGCACGGCATCTCTTTTACAACATCAGTCTCTTACTTCTCTTCCGAGTTTTCATTTGCTAATTGACCTAGTCATGAATCATTGTTTCTCTTACTTTCCATCTTTGATTTTACAGGTTGTAAGTGGACCTTACTGGCTTTAACCCATACAGCTTTAGACAGACAGGGGCCTGCTATGATTTTTAGTTCAACATGCTAGATTGCAGTTCGCTATTGAGGAATTGCAGAAACCATTAATTGTCATGTTCCGGGTTAAAATTATCAGAGTTAAAGATGGAGTAAAAAAAACATGCAATTGGTATTATAAAAGGAACTTGTAAGCTATGCCTAAGTAGGCAGAACAAGTTCAGTGAAAGGCCTGATGTAAACACTAGGACTTTCAATTTCAGCAAAAAAATACAACCATTCTTGGTCAGAAAATAATTTTCTGATATTGGTAGGGTGAGGTCTATCTGCCTAGAAACTGAAACCTGTGAAGATGTTTTTTATTCATTTTCGACCCACGGCTCCCTTGATCCATTGGCCATTGCCCGTTGCTCCACACGGTTACTTTTTTTGAAGGGTGGGGTGGATGTAAGCCCAGCCTCGGGGGTACTTGCATTTTTCTCTCTGAAAATAATTGGGATGAAGCTGATGAAGGTATTAAAATCATATATGCATGGTGTTTCGTATTACTAAGGCGGCGCCTCGAATAAAATATTCCTGGTTACACTTCTTAGCCCATGCATTTTTTAGAGTACCCTCTCAAACTTGTTTATCCCACTTACAGTGCTAGATAGCACCCCTATGCATGTAGGCTCCATTGCTAAAGTGTTAGTGCGCTTGAGAGTATTTGCAAACACCTGTCTCATACAAAAAGAACAATTGATGGTCAGAATGCAGAACAATGTCATACATTCACCCCAGTACAGAGATCTGGGCCTAAATCCATCTTTTTGCTCACCATGCCATTCCAGTTTGGACCCAACCATATGCAAATCAGTCTTGACCCTGCGCCCAATGGGAACAGTCCAGCCCGAACTGCCAGGCCAGGTCCTTCCTGGACTGTAAACAAGCATCCTAGGACTGCTTTCGGGCTTTCAGCCCTCATCAGCCAGGATAGCTTGACTCCAGTGGCATGGAGAGCAGCACTCTGTCCATCTCCTTGTGTTTGCTTTATTCGCCCTAAGTTGGCAGGGTATGCCCAGACGTCGGTCCCTTGCTCACTTTGACACTGGATTCAAGCTAGCCTGGCTAATGAACGGTTTTACCCAGAAACCGGTCCCAGGATGCTTGTTTCCGATTCAGGGAACACCTGGCTTGGCAGTTTGGGCTGGACTGTTCCTATGAGGCACAGGGTCAAGACTGATTTGCATATAGCAGGGTCTGAACTGAGATGGCGAAGTGAGCTAAAGAATGATGATGGATTCAACCCATATCTGAAAAGTTTCAGCCCTCCGTCCATCATCTCCTTGTGTTTGCTTTGTTAACACACTTGTCTCAGCAGATTTTTTTAACACATACAGCTTTATTTTTGCTGTCTCTTCCCTAAAATTGCCTACAAATCAATGCAAGTAAAATAAATTCTTCTGATTTTTTTTTTTTTAAACGTGTCATTTTCCGGCTTTTAAATGTTGACATTATGTCGTATATGGTGTTTGTTAGATCTGGGGGTCTCTAGTTGGCAGGGTAGGTACCACTGTCCAAGTAGGGACCCTTGCTTCTAGTCAGGGAAAGGGGGATACATTGTTAAGATAACCCCTGCTCACCCTCTAGGTAGCTTGGCCTGAGCAGTCTAGCCTATCAAAGGCAATGTGTAAAGTATTTGTACCAACACTCACAGTAACACAGGGAAAACACCACAGATTTACTCCACACCAGTTTTAGAAAAATAAGGTATCTTTACTAAAAACTTCACAAGACCAAATACTACAGAAAAACCAACATACAATTAAAAAGATTACTTTAAAGATAGTTCAAGAGTTTGCAGAAAGTACTCCAGGATGTAAAAGTCAGTGTCCTGCACAATGCGACTCTCAATGCACAAAATGCGACACTCTCGTGCCCAACAGTACCTGTAGTTGCGATAAGGTTCCCAAAAGCTATAACAAGGAAGATGGCAAAGGCGATGCGATACTCCTGAGATCTTGGGGAGGCTTTGCAGCAGCCCTGCTTCACGCAGCAGAGGTGGATGCGCCGGCTCTGATCTGTAGGGGGAGGATGCGATGACTTTGGCGTTGCGTAGGTTTCTTAGGGGGAAGCTTACGCACAGGTACGATGCGACGATCTTCGATGCTGACTTCTGGCGCCGCAACCCTCGATGCGTCACGGGACGGGACTCTGCGTCGACATACGCAGCGACTGGATACTTTCACGCACCGGCAGTGGTGCGGCCCGCAAACTGGTTCTGCGACGACCCTCGCAGCGTCGGGAATCTTCACGCACCGGGACGATGCTCGACGCACTCGGCGATGCGGGGACTCCGGGTGCTGCGATGACGCGCGGTGAAATTCTCCTCGCACTCTCGTTCTTGCGACACACAATCGGATGATGCGTTGGGTACCAGTTATTATTTTTCACGCTTCTGCTTCCCAGCTCCCAAACACAGCAAAACGACCTCCTGAGGCCCCAAGACTGGGCAAGCACTCCAAGGCAGGTCAGAACTCCTTCAGCAGAGTTCCAGGGGAGCTGGTGGTGAAGTCCTTTTGTTCCTGGGACTTCTGAACAGGGAGCCAGCTCTTCTCAGGCCCTTGGAGATCAGAATCAAAAGAAGGGGACACAGCAAAAGTCCTTCCCCTCTCCTTGGCAGCAAAGCAAAACAGCAAGCAGGCAGTCTTCTCCTCTTCAGTTCTTTTCAGCTTTCTCCTTGGCAGAGGTTTCTTCTGAGTTCCAAAGAGATCTAAAGTTTTGGTGTCTGGGGTCCTCTTCTTATACCCCTCCAAGTCTTTGTCTCTCTTTGTTTCAGTGGGGGGATTCCCCTGCTTAAACCGGTTCCTGGGTGTGCTCTGCCCTGGAGCACCTGGTTCCTTTCAGAGTGAGGGGCAGGGTCATTAGACGCTCAGCAGGAGGTGGAGCCTTCTTTGTGCCAGCAGAGGCAGAGTCCTCAGCCTGGCCTGCAAGGGGTGGAGCCAGCATTGTGCTGGCAGAGGCAGCCCTATTCAAACCCAGGGGCTACTCCTCCCACCCATCTAAAGCAGATCTCCGTATTCACCCTGCTGCTGACTCATCCAGGCTCCTGGAGCCACCTAGCCCATCACATGACACCAGTCAGCCAACCAGCACACAGGCACACAGGAAGGTTAAACAGGAGAATAGCTATTTTTTTAAAAAGTGCTATTCTCACACAGTGAATTTAAAAACCATCCTGCTAAAAAGATGTATGATTAAATTCTGAACACAAAGATACCAAACTTGGATTTTCTATCTGGCCCTTATGGGAAGGTAGGCATGTAACAGCCTCCCCCATTCTATCCTATGGGCAAGATAGCCTCTCAGCAGTGAAAAACGAAATTGGCTGTAATTCACTACCAGGGCATGTTACACACCTCAGTACATGCCCTACCTTTCAGATACACTGCACCCAGCCCAGGGGGGTACCTAGGGCCACCATAGGGATGCCTGACATGTACAGAAAGGGAAGGAGAAGGCCTGGTCAGTGGTTGCACTGGTCAGGTCGACATGGCAGTCCTGGACTGCACATCGGCACTGCAAGCAGGCCTAAGACATCATTTTAGCGCTACTCCTGTGGGTAGCACAATCAGTGCTGCAGCCCACCAGTAGCATTTGAATCACCAGCCCTGGCACACCCAGTGCACTTTATTAGGGGCTAAAAGGTGAAACAAATATGCCAATCATGGATAACCAATCAATATAACAATTTACCAAGGGAGCACTTGCACCTTGACACTGGTCAGCAGTGGCAAAGTGCCCAAAGCATCTAAACCAGCAAAAACGAAATCCAGCATAGCGTCAAAAAAATACAGGAGGTAGAGGCAAAATGTCTGGGGTAACCATGCCAAAGATGTCAGGTCTAACAAGTGTCCCCTCCAGCTGAAAGTGGGGAGAACTACCCACCCTCTTGGGAGTTCTCATCGCTAAGGCGAAAAAACCTGGACAGACCCTCAGCGTTGGCGTGTTCTGTACTGGGGCGGTGTTCCACCGTAAAGTCCATCCCCTGTAGGGAAATGGACCACCTCAACAGCTTAGGATTCTCACCCCTCATCTGCATCATCCATCTAAGGGGCCTGTGGTCCGTCTGAACCCGGAAGTGAGTCCCAAACAAGTAGGGTCTCAGCTTCTTCAGCGCCCAGACCACAGCAAAAGCTTCCCTTTCAATCACACTCCACCGCTGTTCCCTGGGAAGTAGCCTCCTACTAATGAAAGCTACAGGTTGGTCCAAGTCCTCATCATTTAGTTGTGAGAGCACCGCTCCCACTCCATGCTCAGAAGCGTCTGTCTGCACTATGAATTCCTTGGAGAAGTCATGCGCCTTGAGTACATGTGCTGTACACATGGCCTCCTTCAGGGCATCAAAAGCTTCTTGGCAGGCACTGGTCCAAATCACTCTCTTCGGTAACTTCTTGGAAGTTAGTTCTGTCAAGGGAGCAACAATGGTGCCATACCCCTAGACAAAACGGCGATAGTACCCAGTGAGTCCTAAGAAGGCTCTCACCGCTGTCTGGGTCTTGGGGGGTTCCCAAGCCCGGATGGTATCTATCTTGGCTTGTAGGGGCGCCACCTGGCCGCTTCCTACCTGGTGTCCCAAATACACCACCGAACCCTGCCCTATCTGGCACTTACTGGCCTTGATAGTGAGGCCTGCACTTTGCAGAGCCTTCAACACTGCGCAGAGGTGTTGCAAGTGTTCTTCCCAAGTGGAGCTGAACATAGCAATGTCGTCCAGAAATGCTGCGCTGAATTGCTCCAGCCCGGACAATACCTGGTTGACCAGTCTCTGGAATGTGGCAGGGGCGTTCTTCAACCCAAAGGGCATGACACGGAACTGGAAGTGCCCCTCTGGCGTTGAAAACGCAGACCTCTCCTTGGCCCCTTCAGTTAAGGCAATCTGCCAGTACCCAGAAGTTAAATCAAACGTACTGAGGTAGTTGGCAGCTCTCACGAGCTCATCAGCTCTGGGGATGGGGTGTGCGTCAGTCTTCGTGACCGCATTGAGCCCACAGTAGTCCACACAAAACCTAAGTTCTGGAGTGGCACCTGGCGCAGCAGCTTTCGGTACAAGTACCACTGGGCTAGCCCATGGGCTGCTGGAGGGCTCAATCACACCTAGTTCCAACGTCTTAGAAACCTCCTTCTTGATGCTGGCCCTGACCTTGTCAGCCTCCCGGTAAAACTTTTGTTTCACAGGCATGCTGTCTCCCGTGTCCACATCATGGACACACCAGTTGGTGATGCCGGGGGTCAGGGAGAACAGAGATGCAAACTGACCCAACACATGGCGACAGTCCCTCTGCTGTTCTGGGGTCAGGGTGGGCGAGAGGACCACTCCATCCACTGACCCATCTTGCTCCTTAGCTTCCAGGAGGTCAGGAAGAGGATCGCTATCCTCCTCCATCCCTGCATCTGTAGCAAGTAGCATTGTTATTTCAGACCTCTCAAAATGGGGTTTGAGGCGGTTCACATGTAGGACCCTCATGGGGTTCCTGGGAGACCGCAAGTTGACCAGGTAGGTCACTTCACTCTTGCGCTCCACCACCTCATATCGCCCAGTCCACTTGTCTTGGAGCGCGCAAGGCTCCACTGGCGCCATCACCCACACCATCTGCCCAGGTTGAAATTCCACCACAGTGGTATGCTGGTCATACCACCTCTTCATCTCATCCTGGCTGGCTTCCAGGTTCGCCTGAGCGAGGGCCCGGAAGTGCTGCGTCTGGTTGCGGATGGCCAGCACATAGCTGAATACATCCTGGGGGGTTTTCCCAGGGGATTTCTCCCAACCCTCCTTCACCAGACTGAGAGGTCCTCTAACAGGGTGCCCGTACAAAAGCTCAAAGGGACTGAACCCTAGAGACTTCTGTGGTACCTCCCTGTAGGCAAATAATAGACATGGCAAAAAGACGTCCCACTTCCGTCTCATGGGCTCTGTCAGCCCCATGATCATGCCTTTCAGGGTCCGGTTGAACCTTTCAACCAACCCATTTTCTTGAGGGTGGTAAGGAGTGGTGAACTTATAAGTTACCCCACACTCCTCCCACAGAGACTTCATATACCTGGAGATTAAGTTGGTACCCCGGTCAGATACCACCTCTCTGGGGAAACCCACATGGGAAAAGATCCCCATCAACGCACGGCCCACCACCGGGGGCTGTGGTTGTCCTGAGAGGGATAGCCTCCGGGTACCGGGTGGCATGATCCACCAGGACCAGAATGAACCTGTTGCCTAAGGCTGTCCTGGGGTCCAGTGGCCCCACAATATCTATCCCCACCCGCTCGAAAGGGGTGCTCACTACCGGAAAAGGCTGGAGAGGGCCTTTGCATTTTCCTCCAGCCTTGCCACTTGCCTGGCAAGTCTGGCATGATTTACAAAAGGAAGCAACGTCCGTCTGCATCCCGGGCCAGTAAAAGTGGGTGGCAAGCCTTTGTCGGGTCTTGTCCTGCCCGAGATGTCCTGCAAGAGGCACGTCGTGAGCCAGACCCAGTAGGAAGTCTCTGAACCCTGCGGGAACCACCAGGGTACATGATCCACTGGGCTCAGCAAACCTAGGCTCACTGTACAACAAGTCTTTCTCCCAGTAGAGAAAGAAGTTCTTCGGATCAGCACCTGCTGCCTGGTCTGCAGCCTGGTGCCGCAGACCTTCAAGAGTAGGGCATGCCTTCTGCGCTCGGCAGAACTCCTCTCTGGAGGGACCACCCTCTTGCTGCCAATGGGTCAGCTCAGGTATGTCTCCCAGCTCAGCTACCTGTTCCCCTGTAGGCTCCAGGGCATCCCCCGCAGGGTCTGCTCCTTCCTGGACCGTGGGAACAGCGGGGGTGGACACACCACGCCCATTGCCCTTCCTCTTTCTGGCAGGGACCTGGGCCACTGTTTCAGGCTCCAGGTCTGCTTCACAACCCTGTCTGGTGCCATGGACCGGGTGGTCACACAGACCCACTCAGGCAAACCCAACATCTCCAAATGAGCCTGGCGTTCCACCTCCTTCCATGGGGAACTCTCCAGGTCATTACCTAGCAGTCTACTGGCATGGATGGACTCACAACAACTCTGAGAGGACCTGAGACCCCCTCCCCCCCCCCACTCAAAGGGAACATGTGCTACCTTGCAAAGGCGCACAGAGTTGTCAGCTGACACTACAGGGTGAAGTACATCGGGAATGATCAGCTCCTCAGGGACCCACTGACGCCTGACCGTGGTCACACTGGCTCCAGTGTCCCTGAGAGCCTCCACCCTCTTCCCATTGATAGTCACCCACTGCCTGTACTTCTTAGCGTTATCAGGGACAGGGGTTTCCTGGACCATCTCTGTGTCTCCTAAAGAGACAAGGGACATAACTGCTAATCCCTCCAAATCACTAGAAATTAAATCCCCACCAAAAGCTACACTAGCTATACCCGGTGTTGGAGCACCAGAGGGTGCCTGGGATTTCTTGGGACACACAGGAGATTTGTGACCCAATTCCTGACAGTGATAACACTTAATGGGACCCTTGTTATCCGACCTGCCCTTAGGGGGCCAGGTTGGTTTGGGTTTTGACTTGGGGGGGCTGGGACTGGTTACCCTGGGAACTGTTTTGGGGCCCTTGTGAGAACTCCTATTGGTTACCCTTGCCCCCCCCACTCTTCTGCTGGGGACCCTGCCCACATTTGGCTATGGTACCCACAATTCCTCTGTGGACCCTGGTACTGGTCCAGCGGTCCGCCTCCTTAGCAAGCTCAATGGGGTCCGTCAGCTTGCTGTCTAAAAGATGCAGGCGCAGCTCTGGAACAGATAGACTACTCAAGTGCTCCCAACTAATTAAATGTAACAACCCCTTATAATCAGTTACCTTGCTGTAATGATAAGAAAATGCAAACATTACGAAAAATTCCAAGTCAATAAGGCAATGTTATCATACAATGAAAGGTAAAGTGACTAAACTTTGTGGGATTTATAGCAGAGCCTATTGCTTAGGTGAGGCAACTTGCCAGTGAACTCGTTCAGATAGGTGGCAGAGGTATGACTGACTGATTTGACATTTTATAAAATGTGTCATCAGCCATGCGGTGCCCTAGCACTTATCTGAAAGGGTGGTTCTTGATAACTGACAAAGGCTGTAAGGATGGCTGATGTGGCTGTACCCCTTCTCTCAGTTGGTTCTCTGAAGATTGTCTGAAGCGTCCACAGGCTTAGTCGGTCAAACTGGCAGGCAGCATATGCACAGGGTTTCAAGAGCTTGTATAGGGTTTGCAGTTGTTTAAGCTGGGAAAGGATTGCATATTTGAAATATCGTACACTGTTTTAGCTGGTCCTGGAGGGTACTTTCTAATTGTTCTACTGCATGAAGATTTCTCCTGTGTTAAAATTGCTGCTTGGAGGTGTTTGGGCAGTATTAGGAGAAGGTACATTTCTGGGAGATCTTTAGGACGAGTTCAAACATTTTTGGTTCAGTTTGGCACAGATTCTAGTAGATCTCAACCGAATTTGATGTAGGTGCAAAGGTCATCCACAGCTGGATAGGTGATAGGATGTTAGGACTGGTGTGATTTTCTTGTTGGTGTCAGGCACCCACTTGCTAGACCATTAAACTACCAACTGGTACTTGCAGATTCCTTTAATGCGGGCTCCCAATAGCAGGACGAAGGGTACTGCAGAAAAACAAGGACTTCAATTGTCCTGGAAATTAAGTCAGACGATCCCCTTCTCTTGCATTAGTGCTAGGACTTCGTGTAGGGACAAAGGCAAAACGTGATGACAAGTCTTTTACATGTCTTTAGAGGAACAGAAAGCTTCTTATAGAAGGCTTGTACAAAATTGGGTGGCTCCACCAAAGCAACATTTATAATAAAGCTAGGATCCTTTTCAAAGTACTATTAAGTGTATCTCTACCTATCTCTAAGGTGACCCACATCTTTGCTTACTGTAAAGTGATGTAATAAAAGGTCTTTAAGATGTTGGACTAGAGAAATCTCACAAGCCACTTTCTCCTATTCCCAAGTATATAGGTCTCTCTTGATGAGCAAAAGCTTTGTTTCCCCGCCATGTTCATGACTCTAACATATCAAAAAGGCATCCCAACTTCAAATGTCACATTTCTTTACTGTTGGAAAACGAGGCATTAGTGGTGAGGCCTGCACAAGTAATGGGTCTACATTTGCCCTTCACTGGGAACCAAACACCCCATTGAGGCGCTTGACTCTCAGATGGTAGCGTTGCAGAGCAGTCCAAGGTCTACTCAAGGGAGGTGATGTGGGCTAGTAATCGCTAATGACAGATACACAGAAATAACACTCAATCAATGATTGTCCAGTCTGTGCTTTTCTTTATAAAAAGGAAAAGTACATTTATTACAAATAAACTACTCCATTCAACGCAACAATTAAAAAATATACATAAGCTGATGGAAATGCTTCTTGATGACATTGCGAAAACATTCTCCCCACTCCCCCAGGGGTGGTATAGTACCACTACTCCCATGTATAAACATTATTTTGCCCCCAAATGCCATGGGTTGGCCATAACGTGAAGTGAGGGCACTTACCACTGTCACAAAAGCAAGTGGCTGCAGACCACATTATTTTAACAAGCATTTCATAATGAGGACACCTGCCATAGTGACATATAATCACCGAAAAGGGTACAAAGTTCCTCGTGTACAGGAGGGAAGAGATAAGGAAGGCGGTGGAAGTTGGGACTCAACCAACCGCTGGTTACCAAGAGGTAACCAAGGGAAGACCAGGGAAATTCCCTTGGTGGAACTAGAGCTCTCACACACCCAGCAAGCTAGGTGTCATGCTTCATCATATGAGCAATGCCCCTCGTCAAGTCGGCGCTGCAATCCTTGACAGGCTCCCGAAACCGGGGCTCTTTATCGGGGATCTTTTGTTCCTGCCGGTAGGTGTATGGGGGTGAGGGGCCTAGTGTAAGTAGAAGTAGCAGGGAGTGAAGTAAAAAGGGTCAGTTAGTCCTAATTAATGCTTTATTCAGAAGGTAAACTACCCTATTAAAATGGTGTAGAGTGGCTAGGTACTAGAAGTAAAGTGTCTAGACGTGTAGCTCTACTCTAGGAGATCAACATGTTTCATGCCGTGTATGTCTGGAGGATCTGGGCAATTCATCAGGATCAAAAAGCACTGTCTACATTACGTGGTGAGGTGAAATCTACATACCACGTCCTTAGGTCTGTGACCTGTTGAAATAAGGCAAAATAATAAAGAATATAAACAATATAAAAACAATCTCTTCATACTGTACATAATGTGTAAAACAATGGTGTAGTAAAAATCACCGTGCTTGTAGTAGTTCAAAACGAATTAATTATAGTGGGGTACCTCAGAGGGCCGTGTGAAAGTGGAGGGAGGGGATTAGGTGGTGAGGGAGAGGATTATATTTAAAAACGCTAGTTAGCTGGTAATAATCTATGGAGAACACAAGGACAGACTCACCTAGTAAGGTTACTAGAATTGCTAGCAACGGTGCTGGCGGCTATTAAAAGGACACCGATTGGGACCTGTAAAACATGGAGAGATTGCAGAAATACAATGAATTAAATTGGTTTTAGGTCACGCTAACTGATAGAATGTAGAAGTAAGCGTATCATCAGAATACTGGGAAGAAGGTCCAGCCATCGCAAAACATAGCCCAGTCTAACATGAGAGCATACCGGCTCCGGAGCCCAGGCAAGAGGTGTCTGCCAAGGCACGCGGTAGCCGATATGATCAGTCAGGGGGAGAAATGCATGGCAGGCATCAATCGCCAGCAGACAGGTGCTGCTTAACGGGCTGAGACCAGTCAGTGAATCGTGTACTCACCAGCGTGAATTCACGCTATGTCGGGAGACCTACCCAAACCGCCAGGAACCAGGGTGGTGAGCAGTGGAGGCCGGCGTGGCAAGATACTCTCTGTGTGAGAGTACGTGTAACGGAACACCGTGACGTCTATGGTTGCTAGGTAATGTCACGTGGTGTGTCATTACGTGACGTGTGACGTCTCAAGTTGCTAGACAACGAAAAGAAACAGATGCGTAGGTGTTGCTACGAGACTGTGTTGGAAGGGAATATTCATTGGGTACGTCGAGTCAGTCGCGAGTAGCGTATAGTGACGCTATGACGTCTGATGTTAAGACACAAGATCTATCGTATCATTGAGGCGTCTGAGTCTGGATGCAGTATGAAGGTATTGATCATTATTAATATAGTGTCGATCTCGGATTAACATGAGTAATAAAACCACATGGTGGCGTAACCTGCTCGCCATCTCGGTGCGATGGGAGAGGTTATGTAGGGGTGTGTGGTATCACTATCTCAGTTCATGTCACGTGATACATAAAGGTTGGAACAGTTATATGGATACAAATTAAAGGTATTACTCACTTATACTACAATAGTGATCACAAAGTGACAAGAAAAATAAAAATAAAGCCACATGTGTAGCGGAATGGGCGGGTAATCCTCTTCAAGAATATAAAAAAACAGAATCTAGCACTGGTGTATGGGTGCTGGTGTATGTCAAAAGTCTCGCTACAGTAATGTTCTCTGAAGCAACCACTCAAGCACCGCTAGGACCAGTCTACAGAACGAGTAACCAGGAAGGGTTCAGGAGTACAAATGTCATTATCCAGGGGGGGTCATACTCCAGATCCAAGTTAAGGTAGGGTACTCCATGGGATGTCATCATTGAGACCTTTAGTGTGGCATGATAGTCTATGTACCCATCTCTGTTCAAGCCTGAATAGAGAAGATTTGGAAATCTGAACATGGGCTTCTAATATGACCCAATGTAGTAAATCAGGGGAGTGTTGAGCCTCCATGAAATGTCTGTATAGTCTAGTAGTGGTGCGTTGGCACCGTATGTTGCTCCTGTGTTCAATTATGCGGATTTTAACTGGACGCATGGTCATGCCTATGTATTGTAAATCACATGGGCAGGTGATCAAGTAGATACACTGTTTGGTGTTGCAGTTTGTATGTATCTGGATATTCCATTTAGAATTGGAACGCAACGTGACTTCCTTAGTAGCTGTGGTGAATTTACAGACAGTACACATGCCGCAGGGGAAATGTCCTTTGACAGGTGGTAAACCCCAGAGAGTAGTTTGTGATGGGTTAACATGTTTTTTAGGTCTGGTGTGAATCAGAATATCTCTCAGGTTACAGGTTCTTGTGTAAGCAAACCTAGGTCTTGGTATCTGTAGGTCGCCTGTATTGAGAATACCCCAGTATTTTAGAATGATCACTACTCCCATGTATAAACATTATTTTGCCCCCAAATGCCATGGGTTGGCCATAACGTGAAGTGAGGGCCCTTACCACTGTCACAAAAGCAAGTGGGTGGCTGCAGACCACATTATTTCAACAAGCATTTCATAATGAGGACACCTGCCATAGTGACATATAAGCCTGACCGAGAGCACCTAAAACTGACAATCAAGTTTACAAGCTTAAATCACAGTAGCTACAGTCTGGTTGTTCAACTGATGCAGTAGCAAGAATAAATGTTTAAGCATTGCAGAGAGTTAGGAATACCTATTCTAACTACTAGCATTATTAACGCAAGTCGATAACAGCTCCTAAAAGCATCACATTTGTAATTACATGGCTATGCAATTATAACCTGGCACCCTGACAAGGATGCTAGCAACATATTTCCAATATCACATTTCTGCAATTACACCCTTACACCCCAAGCGGATGTCTCTAATACGAAAACCCATATTGATCCTCTCACTGCTGAGTGTAGCCCTAATCTGTAACTGTTCAAAAGTTCCAGCATTAGAAATGCTTGTAACCGTTCCAAAACCCTTGAGGGATAATTGTCTCAGCCTCACCAGAGACTTGGGCTGGGAACTTACCAACTCTTTTAGGGGGTGCATGTGCTGCTCCTGCAGCTTACCCCACAGAAGTGCTTTAATGTGGCAGTGATCCCCTCCTCCGGGGGTCACCACATGCCAGAAAACAAGCTGTTTCCTACCAAGCATGGGCCTGGCCCTGCAGGGTATAATGGGATGCTCTCCTAGGCGTGTGCATATCGTAGTAGTGGCTGCCCCGTGGAGAGCTGCTCCGGATCCCCCTGCAGGTCAGCGCCCTCTTGCCACACATTTACTTTTCCACGGGGTGCCTGGTCCCACCGCGTGCCTTTCTTGCATTGGCGAGCAACTTTTGGAGCCCACCACCGGCCCCTCTCACCGGCTCCCCGCATAGCCAGCACCCTCACGTGCTGCCGCGGGATCCGGCCTTTATTCTGGTATGCCCGCTCCTGCGGGCAGATGCAGGTGCTGCGGCCAGCCTGGCGGTGACGCAGGGAGGTGCGAACGCACTCCTCCCTCCTCTCTCCGTCCACTGCGGCACAAGAATGGAGTCTTGCGCCTCTGTTCAGCTTTATGGGGAGCACAACGGCGCTCCCAGACTTCCTCTTCGATAGGGTGCAAGGATTGGATCCTGGGCCCCTAAGGCAACTTCACGGGGAGCGCAACAGCGCTCCCTTCCTTCATCTTAATTGAGGCCCAGGGATGAAATCCTGGGCCCCTGAGGCACCTTCAAGGGGGGGGGGGGAAGGGCGCAACGGCGCTGCCTGCCTTTATTTTCGTCGGGCCCAGGGATGGGATCCTGGGCCCCTGAGGTGCCTTCGCCGGGGAAGGGGGTGCAACGGTGCTCCCCGACTTCACTTCTGGGGGGCCCAGGGATGGGATCCTGGGTACCTCACCAGTTTCGCGGGATGTGCGACGGTGCTCCCCGACTCCCACCATTTCTCTGGGCCACTTCATAGGGAGCGCGAGGACGCTCCCTGGCTTTGTCTTCCTCTGGGGACAGCCCCCGGGACCTGACCCACCCCAAGGGCACAAGGGAAACTGGCTGTGGAGCCCCACACACTTTGTCGTCAGTCCAGCAGAGGTCAAAGGATCACCTACCTTCTGGGGGGCATATCTAGGCCCCCACTGGACCGATTTCGACAATCTTGGCCTCTTTTCGCTCCTGATGGTCACTAGGAGCAGTCTCCTTCTACCTCCTGGCCTCCCAGAGGATCTACTCAGCAGGGTTCACTGGCTTCCTGCACCAGCCTTTCATCTGGTTTCCTCTTCTGGGCTTCTTTCTTTGCGCAGAGACTTCCCTCACTGGTCCTGGACTCCCTTAGTCCAGAGTCCTGGGGACAGTCAGGGGGTTCCTCCTTCCCATTGCCATTGGTGCCAAACTTCAGCATCAGTCTTCCTCAGCAAGAGCACATCCCTGAGAGAGCTCCTCTTCCTGCGCAAAACATTTTAAGGAGGGGCGGAGGGTGCTGGCAGGAATGAACCTCTGCCCTATCCTGCAGTGCCACATCACCTCTCTGCCCCTGATCCATCCTTCCAGCACTGGCCTCTGGGATACTTCAAGATGGCATTGTCCAGGGGTCCCATGCCACATGGTCTCTGAAAAGCTCACTTCTCCCCACTTGCTGACATCACGGCTGGGGCCTGGGGCAGGCCTGGTGCCTGGCACCGAATGACAGCTGCTGACTGATATCCTGCAGCTCCACCCCATCTCTCCCTTCTGGAGAGAAGAACTCCACCCTGGGGAATGCTTGCAGTGAAGGGCTAGGCCTCTGATGCTACTGCTTGGGGAGGAAGGTAATTAATCCAGGCTGGCAGGGTCACACATGCCTAGGGTCTGGTTCTGAGCTCAGACAGAGGAATATGACATTTCTGGATGATCCATAAGCAGTACAGATATGCCTTTGGACATAGCAGAATGGTTCTTTTCACACAAATTAAGGTGTATTTTCGTGCAGGTCTGGAGTTTGTAGGCCCACAGGAACTGAAACTACCCAGTGTGGTCTCCTTTTCCATAGGAGTATAATGTCCTGCACAATATAAGGCCTATTCCATGTCACCACCCAACTCTACATAACCTCTTCTACACCATTCAATATGTACCCAGCTCCTGGGCCGCGCATGGCCGGAATCTCTCCCGCACAGCCCTACACGGGTGCACACACATGTGCACGTGTCCATATGTAACTTGCCTGGTGCCCCTTACCCTGGTTGCATCGGAGCAGCCTTATCTCACAAGGAGGACACCGGGGGGGGAAACACATGCAGTCCATTTTACCATGAGTTTACCATGGGTGAATACCAGCTTATGAGGGTCTCCCACAGTAAAAGATCAAAAATTAAATGATCAAAAAGCGAAAAATCCAGGAGCGTTTGATGGTCAGAACCACCTTCCCACATCTACCAAGTCCAGCCAGGTGGTTAGACACTGGGCTTGCCTTCCTGGCCTTAATCACACACCTCTGACGAGAGAGGCCATTATAAGCAGGAAAACAGTGGCTTCACCAAAGAAGGCCATCTCACTGTAGGGACTGGAATTTCGGGCAGGCTGGGCCAGTGTGGGTCTGGCATATGGGTAGTATGTGTTGGTCCCATGGGCCGGGACTGGACCAAAAAACAAAATATCCCACGCACTTGGCTCCTTCAAGCTGGACAATCTGGCAGTGCTAGACTGCCCAAAATCCTAGTCCACTATTGTCTGCATACACTAACTAGATTTCACTCCAGACACAGGCTTGGCATTTTGTGGCTCAAGTCCTTAAATGGATCAGGGAACATAACCTGTAAGCCAATTGAGAAAATTTAAACCCAACTCTACATTTTGGGGTTTAATACCAACATCTATAGTCTTCCAAAAATGAAATATCTAACTGCTACCTCTCAAATGTTACAAATTTACAGTATCTGTCACAAGAGACTTGAGAATGAGACATATGGGCATCCTAGCCTTGTATTTGGCATAAACAATCTGCGGTTAAATTTAAAGCTAAATGAGACGCCATTGGGAAAAAAAACATTAGCAAAGCAACTAGGCCTTGCCTTTGGAATTTATTGGCCTTTCCCATGATTTTCAGCAGTGCTGTACAGCATCCCTGAAGCAGAACCCAAACAAAAACAAGCACTGGCACAGCGAATAGGTCTTGCCTGTGCGAGATCTGTTGGCTTTGTCAATGATTTTTTAGACATGTTGTACCCGTGGTAAGTAAAGGTTTTTAAACTTTCATCTGTTAACAATACTGAAAAAGTGATTACAAATGAGGAATGTATATTTTTCCAGTGCACCTTCAGTGTCCACTCAGCTCCTATAAAGATTTTAATTTCTCTTACTGAAACTCTGCGTTATGTATTTTATTCTCACTCTAAACACATGCAATCAGCAAAATAAAGAAGTCAACAGCGGGGCATTAAACATGTTCTCCCAAAGCGCTTGTCTCTTGTAGGCCTTTGGAGTTTGAAGAGGAACTAGGATATGTACTGTTGCATTTTACATGTCCTGGTAGTGAAATACTGCTAATTTAGTTTTTCACTATGGCAAGGCCTATCTTTCTCTAAGGTTAGCATTGGAGCTGCCTTGTAACATCTTACAAGTGTACCTTTCAATTGGGAGCAAATGGAAAATTGGAGTTTGGTGTCTCTGGACTCACAAGTGAAAAATACATCTTTTAGTAAAAGCGGTCTTTAAATTGCAGGTCTGAAAATGCCACTTATAGAAAGTGGGCATTGTCTTACTTTAACCAGTCTATGCCTCTGCCTGTCTCTGAATACATTTCTGGGTCAGGATGACAGTTGGGCTGTTTGTGCATTCACTCTTGACCGTCACACAAAGGGAGCTGAGTTGTGCCCTGCATATCCTGATGGCCCATCACCAGGCTGATGGGTTTTCCAGAACTAGAGTGGTGGGAGGAGTTGACACTGACACCTGAATAGGGCTGTGCCTGTCCTCACACAAAGAAGGCTCCACCCCCTGTAGTGTGTCTAGAGCCAGGGCAAGGAACTACAAAGATTTTCCTTTGAAGTGTGCCTACTTCAAAGGCTGAAATGGGTAGAAGTACTGAACCTTTGACACATATACTCTATACACTTCTGGGTCTGCAGACCTCTGGGTGAACATAAAAGGTAAGAGAGACGATCTGTCACTCCCAAAACAATGTACGCAGGGAACTGGAGCAACTGAATCAGATATATTCTTGTTCTTTATTTTAGATGCTTGCCAAGGGACTTATGCAGGCATGCAGGCTAATCAGTAGGGGATGTAAAACAAACAGTTTAGCTAAGAAGCCCGCAGAAGCACTGTCCAGTGGAATGTAAAATACTGGCTCAGAGAACAACCGATGTGCAGAGGTTCAAGGAGGAGAGCATTTGCTAACATGGAAACTGGAAAGTGGTCTACACAGGACACTTTTATTAAATCATTTACCTTTAGGAGTGCTAAAAAGGTGGAATGTAAAAACCGAGAATGAAACAGTCCTAAACAGCACTCACCCTAAAACTTTTAATGGCAGATATTGACCAGTAAGCCCATGAGATAAAGGCAGATAAGAAGAAAAAAGTCCAGGAAGAAGAAATGAGTTACTTACCTGTAACTGCAGTTATCTAGTATTGGTATCTTTCATAGATTCACATGCTTCAATCATTCCCTGTCGTCGAGATGGGAGTCCCCGGTACATTTATAAGGGTAATGTCACATTAGACATAGAAGGTAATAGGCCTAAGGCCTTATATTTAGTAACATATCTGGGTCCTTAGTTAAAAAAGGACAAAATTGAAGAGAACAACCAATCAGCTGACACCACCCTCTAGAACCTTCCTGGAAGGAGCACCAGTCCCTCAGATTTTCACGAGCACCGTGCGTAACCAGAGGTACAACTGAGAGTATTAAATGAGTCCTTCCAAGTGAGGCGGGCAGGTCGCATGTGAATCTATGAAAGATATCAATACTGGATGACTGCAGTTACAGGCAAGTAACTCATTTCTTATCCAGTATTAGGGTATCTTTCATAGATTCACATGCTTCAATCAGAATAAAAAGCAGTAATGAGCACTTTTCGTCATATACATAAGCCGTACATATACAAATAGTAAACAAGTATTTCTTGAGAATGTAATATAAAATCATGCATACAGATAATTGAATTATGCATATAAATATGAAATAGCAAATGCATAGTTTCCAATGTTGGCATAACTAATAGAAGAGAACAGAGAAATGTGCATTAGAAAGGTTGGTGGGATGGAGGGAAGGCTCACCTTTATTGAAATAGATGTCTGAGCACCGCCTTTCCCACCGCAGCATCCTTCATCAATTCGGAATTCAAGCAGTAATGTTTAGTGAATGTATGCAGCGTTCTCCAGGTTGCTGCTCAACAAATGTCTGAGAGGGGTATGCCAGCAAACAATGCAATCGATGTAGATATTGCCCTAGTGGAATAGGCACAAATTATTGATTGGTGACAGAAGAGAATAGCACTAGAGATCCATCTAGATATGATCTGGTTTGTTAAGGGAAAACCTTTTCTGGGTAAGCTGTAAGCTACAAAAAGTTGATTAGACTTGCGGAAGGAATTTGTTCTGTCTAGATCAAATTTAAGGCAGCGCTTTAGGTCCTAAGAATGCAAGGCTTGTTCAGCTTCCATTTGTGGATTTGGAAAGAAAGATTTTAAGACAACTGGCTCATTAAGATGAAAGTCCGATGGGACTTTAGGTATAAATTTCGGGTTGGTACGAATGATCACTCTATCGTTCTTAAATTGAACAAATGGTTCTTGTATTGTGAAAGCTTCAAGTTCACTAACTCTTCTTGCAGACGCAAGAGCTAGAAGAAGAGCAGTTTTCCAAGAAAGGAATTATAAGTCCGCTCTATGTATTGGCTCAAATGGGTGCTTCATAAATTGAGCAACTACCATGTTGAGTTGCCACGTTTGAGGTGGAGATTTTACAGGAGGCAAAGTTCTGAATACACCTTTAAGAAACTGTTTTATCAGTCTGTTTGACCACAAGGAAGAACCTTTGGAAGATCTTCAAAAATGGGAGATTGCAGCCAAGTGAACTTTGATCGAAGTAGGAGCCAGACCTGAATTCGCTAGATGGAGGAGATGTGGCAACTCTTCCTCCAGAGATGATTTGAGGGGATGCAGTTTAGCAGACCCACACCAGACGCAGAATCTTTTCCATTTTAAAGAAGAAGTTCTGTTGGTACTGTCCGCTTTAGCACAAGACAAAATCTCCCTGCACTCTTGAGGAATGTTCAGGTCTCGGAATTCCTGAGTCAAGCAGGTCTATCGTTGGTTCGCCCCACTGAGTGTCAGGTCTGTCAGGTTGTCAGTAGCACACATACATCAAGCATGGCACTAACCTCGCTTCATGGCTCCAGCAGAGACGATGGTAGCTGATTAGTACCCCAATTCCCCTGTACATAACCCCCAGCAGAGGACAGAAAACACCCTACTGTGTGAGGTCGTGTTTGGGGGAAAAAAGGGATGGGGATAACATAAAGAAATGGCTGCCAGCAGTAGAGTTTCCTCAGGACGCGTCTGGAGGGAGCATTAGCGCCTAGTGGTCGAACCCTGCAGAACCGAGAGAGAGAGAGAGAGAGCAATTGTAAGGGTATCCCCCTACCACATAGAGGAATATGCACTCAATCCCACTACTACCCACCAATAAAGCTGCAGCAAAACCAAGGCATCGTAAGTCTCAATACGCAAGGTAAGTTTTGTCACAAAAGGCTCAATTACAATAACTCTTGTAGCAATGGCCAGACTATCACAATGTTTGTGTGACAAAAGGAGGGACCTTTCGCCTATTCTTCGTTCTGCCAATCAAATGAGAAGAGAATATCCCGTATACCGAAAGACACTGTTCGTTAGGTTCACAAAATAACAAACAAAAAGAAGGTCAATGGCATTCAACCCCACGGGTTTGTTTACAATGTTGTACTCTCAGAGGTTCGCCTTAAATGTTTGCCCTCACTCTGGCGCTATTGACTTTGGCAGTATCCGTAAAGTAATTCAGGGCACTCGTACTTCAAAATAACCACAAGGGTCGTGGTACTTCGGTAACGCTCACCAGCGTTATCAGTCTGGAAATGCTGTTGTTCTAGGCGGGATGTACGTGTAGCGGAAAAAGGCACCTCTGTGCATTTCTGTCGCTACGCGAGTTTCTTTTGGTAAAAATAGGAAAGAGAAAAAAGGAGGGTAACACACGGGTTGCTCCCGTGTTACCTGGACCGCTGCGGCTCGGCTCTCCGTGCACCTCTGGAGACTTCGTAGCGTTGCGGGTTCAGCGCTGGAACGGGACTCGGCCCGACTCGGCACGGAATGCGGAAATGCTTCTCGCTGGTATCCGGCAGGGAGCACCATCCGCCATGAAGATCCTCTCACGTTTCGTGTTGTCAAGCACCTTTCGCCTCCGGGGGAAGTGCTTATAAACTGCGCGCCAAGTGTTGCGCCCCATGGCCTGCTGGGAAGTGTAGTTCTTGGCGCATTTTTCGGGGTAGAGCTTGAATATGTGCCTGGGGATAATGCGGCGATGGGCTTGTTGTGGCCTTTTCCAATGGGTGATCGCTACAGTACCCCTTCTCAAGGACCGACGACTCGGCAGTTGGCCAGGTTTGCCAGGACATACCACATGGAAGTGGTTTACCAACTCCGGGCAATTCAGGTTTGCTTCAGGTTCCCATGTCCGATCCTCCACCCCAAACCCTTTCCAGTCCACTAAGTATTGAACTTGTCCGCGTACTAATCGGGAGTCCAGGATCTCTTGTACCTCATACTCTTCTTGCCAGTCAATGTCTAGGGGTAGCGGTTTTTCTGCCAGTCTCATACCGCTCGGGCAAGGTTGGAGTAGAGACACATGGAAGACTTGGTGAATCTTCCAGGAGGGAGGCAATGATAATCGCATGGCTCCTGGGTTGATGACTTCCTCAATGCTATAGGGACCGATATATCTAGGTTTCAGCCTATTTATACCCCTTAAATGTAGGTGTTTTTGTAGAAAGCCAAACCTTGTCCCCCTCTTGGTATTCGGGTTCCTTTGTTCTCTTTTTATCTGCATGGGTTTTTTGGGCAGACTGGGCAGTTGCTAGATTCTGTTTGGCCTCTATCAATACAGCTAGAAGGTGTGCATGGTGTTCATGTATGCTGGGCACTGGGGATGTGGCTGGCCATTCAAACGGGAGCATGTTAGGGTGATGGCCATAAACACAATAAAAAGGAGAACGGCCTAACGTGGAATGTGTGGCATTATTATAGGCGAATTCCGCCATCCATAACAATGTGGGCCAGTGGAATATGTTTTGCAGGGTAAAACAACGAAGGTACTGTTCCAGGGTTTGATTCAGGCGTTCAGTTTTTCCATCAGTTTGGGGGTGGTAGCTAGAAGAGAGTCTTGCTTCAATGTCTAATGTCTTGCAGAGGGCCTTCCAGAAGCGAGAAGTGAACTGTGTTCCCCTATCGGTGATAAGAACGTTAGGGAGCCCGTGGGCTCGAATCACATGCTGAAGGAAAACCAAGGCGAGTTCTGAAGATGTGGGTAATCTCCCTAGTGAGATGAAATGACCCATTTTTGTTAGATGGTCAACCAGTACTAGTATTACTGTCTTTCCTTCGCAGGGGGGCATCTCCACTATGAAGTCCATGGAGACGGTGTGCCACGGATGTGGGGGAGTGGGTAAGGTTCGGAGTAGACCTGTTGGTTTAGTATGCGTGGCTCTTCCCTGGACGCATACCGTACAGTTCTTGATACAGTCCTGTACGTCGTTTCGTAGCCTTGGCCACCAGAAGGAGCGTTCTACACAGGCGATAGTCTTGTAATTTCCTAGATGTCCTCCTAGTACTGAATCATGAGCCCATTGTAATACTTGTTGTTGCTGGGTCTTGTGAGGGATATACAAGGCATGGTAGTGATAGGCTAAATCCTCCACCTCAGAGCAATGTTCAGGTTCTTCATTAATCCAGGCGAGGACGTCTATGTTCGCTAAGGACACTTTCACGTCTTCTAGGAAATCCTGGGAGGCGAGAAGAGCTATGGTTTGTCGGGGAGGTTCGGCCTCGGTGAGTATAAACGGTGGGGGCCTCAGTGTGTGAGGAGCTGTGTCTTCCGATTCGCCCATACAGGAAAGGGCAACCGCTTTCCCATTTTGCGGGCCTGGTCGGTATTTTATCACAAAATCGTAGTCCGCAAAGAACAAAGTCCACCGTAACTGACGGGGTGTCAGAGCTTTTGCGGTTTTCAAAACAGGTTTCTATGGTCTGTGTAAATTTCCACCGTGTGCAGTGCTCCCAATAGATAGTGCCGCCATACCTCACAGACTCTTTTAATGGCTAGCAGCTCTTTGTCAGAGATGGTATAATTGACCTCGCTAGGACAGAGTTTCTTGGAATAAAACACTACAGGGTGTAACTGCCCGTTTTCTGGGTGACGTTGGGATAACACTCCTCCCAAGGCATGTTGTGACGCGTCCGTTTCAAGAATAAAAGGAAGTCGTGGATCTGGATGGCGCAAGATAGGGGCATGCGTGAACTTGTCCTTCAACACCTGAAAGGATTGAGGTGCCTCATTTCCCCAAATGAAAGGAGTGTTTTTTCGAAGTAAACTGGAGATGGGGTGTATCACCTTCGAGAAATCCTTTATGAAACGCCGGTAAAAATGAGCAAATCCGAGGAAGCTCTGCACTGATTTTACATTCTGAGGTATTTGCCACTGGGTGATCGCCTCCACTTTGCTTGAATCCATGCGGAATCCCTGGGCGTTAATGACATAGCCTAGAAACGCCACCTCCTGTACATGGAAAAGGCATTTTTCGAGTTTTGCGTATAACGAATGCTGTTGTAGCCGCTCCAAGACCGCTTTTACATGAGCTACGTGTTCCTGGAGGGTAGAAGAATAAATTAAAATGTCATTGATGTAGGCCACACAAAAGATGTCCAAACAGCCTCGCAATACCTCGTCCATAAAAAATTGAAAGGCTGCAGGGGTGTTGCAGAGCCCAAAAGGCATTACCCGATACTCAAAAAGACCAAACTTGGTTCTGAATGCAGTTTTCCATTTGTCGCCTTTTTGGACCCTCACGAGGTAATAGCCTCCCCTGACGTCAAGCTTTGTGTAATATCGTGCTCCCTTTAATTGGTCCAAAAGCACCGGTATTAACGGCTGAGGATAGCGGTTCTTTATGGTTACCCGATTAAGCGCACGATAGTCAATACATGTCCTCAATTCTTCGCAATCCTTCTTCGGTATAAAAAAAAGAGAGGATGCGGGGGAAGAGGAATGTCTAATGAATCCAGAGGCCAGATTGTCTTCGAGGTATGTCTTTAGATATCGTGTTTCTTGTTCCGTCAAGGCGTACACTCGGCTGCATGGTATAAGCGCTCCAGGCATTAACTCAATACGACAATCGTATCTTCGATGGGGAGGCAACCGAGTTGCTTGTTGTTTGTCGAATAGGGCTTGGTAGTCGTAGTAGGTGTCAGGCAGTACGGTAGAGCAGCAGTATCTTTCGGGAGTGCAAGCAGTTGCTAGGTATGTTGCTGGTGAGTTCTCGTGGTCTTTGCAATTGATGTCTTCCTGTTTGCAATGTTCCTGGCAGTAGATAGACGTCAGGATGACTGTACGCGCGGCCCAACTGACCACAGGGTCATGTAATGTCAACCACGGCATTCCCAGGATTAGTCCGAATTGTGGGGCATCGATAAAATCAAATCGAATGTACTTGTGATGGTCAGGACCTACAGCCATTCGCAGGGATAGCGTTTGGTACTTTACAGGACCTGACGAAAGGGCGGTCCCGTCTACCGCCTTTACGAGCTCAGGGACTTCTTTCTTTTCACAGGGGATTCCTAGCTTGAAGGCGTACTCCTGGTCGATATAATTCCCCGTTGCTCCCGAGTCCAGTAGGGCGTCCACCTCTAGTACGTCCCGCGAAGTTATCCACAAAGACACCCCTACATTTAAATGAGCAACGGCAGGTTGTTGTGTGTTAGCCAGCACAGAGGAGATTTTGAGGCGAGGAGCGCCCGAATCAGAGACCTCATCCAGATTCGGGCATTTTAGTTTTCCGCCGGGTTGTCCCGTTGCAGGGTTGCTTGTACCCTAGAACCAGAGGTTCTGCTGTCTACTGTCGTTCGGGCGCGGCACTCTCTCTAAGGAAGTGGCCTCCTTTTCCGCAGTACAGACATAGTTTCATTCTCCTGCGTTTGTCCCTCTCTTCAGAGGTCAGAGGGCCTCTGATGCCCCCACTTGCATCGGTTCCGGTCCCTCTATGGTCTTGGGATGTTCTTCTATGGCATGTTTTGGTCGGGTATAGGGGAACCGATTTTCACTCCTACTCTTATCCCCTTTGCGTTCTAAGAGGCGATGGTCCAATTGGACTGTTAGGTCTATTAATTCTTCACAAGTTTGCGGCAGTTGCACGACCTGGGCTAAGACATCTTTGAGTTCCCCTCTCAGCCCTTGATAAAACAGGGTGATTCTTTTCTCCGGGGGCCATTCTGTTTCCACCACCAATCGATTGAACGCCGTAATGTAGGACAACAAATCCTGGGATCCTTGACGCAAGGTGAGGAGTTCTCGGTCCAAGGTCAGCATGTGTGATTTTCTATCAAACAACTTCTTCATGGCTAAGCAAAAGTCCTGGAAGTGATGTAGGACTGGATCATTTCTTTCCATCAGAGGAATGGTCCAGCTGGCGGCGTTCCCACCCATATAGGACATCATAAAGGCCGTCTTTGATGCTTCCCTCTGAAATACGGCGGGTTTGCAAAGGAAATGGAGTCTGCATTGATTTAGAAAAGTTTCGAACTTTTTCGGGTCTCCATAAAACCGTTCAGGAGGGGCTAAGGGAATGCTAGTGTTTTGTAAGACGTGAACGGTGGGAACTGTATCTGAGGAAGTGGGAGGATAAGGGGTTGCCGTGAAAAACCCATCTCCTAAACTACCTGTACTCGGGGGATGTATAGCTGACACTGGAGGAGGTAGGGTAGCTGGGCTAATGTAAGAACCCTCCCCGTAACTCTTGCGGGAAAGGCCTGCGACTTCCCTACGTAACGTACTCACCTCTTTTTGTAGGTTCTGATTTTCAAAACGAGGGGTCTGAACCTCCTGCTGAAGAGCAGTCAAGCTCTCCAATAGAGAGGTCAGCACCACGTTAGTATCCATCGTCTGGGCTAGACGTATTTGTGGGCTTGACAAGCTGTCAGTTCTGTCAGGTTGTCAGTAGCACACATACATCAAGCATGCCACTAACCTCGCTTCATGGCTCCAGCAGAGACGATGGTAGCTGATTAGTACCCCAATTCTCCTGTACATAACCCCCAGCAGAGGACAGAAAACACCCTACTGCGTGAGGTCGTGTTTGGGGGAAAAAGGGATGGGGATAACATAAAGAAACGGCTGTCAGCAGTAGAGTTTCCTCAGGTCGCGTCTGGAGGGAGCATTAGCGCCTAGTGGACGAACCCTGCAGAACAGAGAGAGAGAGCAATTGTAAGGGTATCCCCCTACCACATAGAGGAATATGCACTCAATCCCACTACTACCCACCAATAAAGCTGCAGCAAAACCAAGGCATCGTAAGTCTCAATACGCAAGGTAAGGTTTGTCACAAAAGGCTCAATTACAGTAACTCTTGTAGCAATGGCCAGACCATCACAATGTTTGTGTGACAAAAGGAGGGACCTTTCGCCTCTTCTTCGTTCTGCCAATCAAATGAGAAGAGAATATCCCGTATACCAACAGTATCTGTTAGACACAGAAAGACACTGTTCGTTAGGTTCACAAAATAACAAACAAAAAGAAGGTCAATGGCATTCAACCCCACGGGTTTGTTTACAATGTTGTACTGATGAATGAATGAAAGTGAAAACAGAAGGTATGCAGTTCCTAACGTAAATGCAAAGTGTGACAGGATAACAAGAGGGTAACACGGTGGTGACCGGGAACTGTGGTGAAAAGCAGGAGGACAAGTTACTCCTTATTTGGAAAATGAAGACCCTCACACACCCAACAAGCGGGTGTCTTGCTTCATCACCGGGTCTTTGCTCCTTATCGGGCCGGCGGGTGCAATGCCCGATCAGGCACCTAATAGGGCCTTCCTAGCGGAGATCTTTTTATTCCAACGCCGGTGAGTGATGTGTGTGTGGGGTGGGAAAACCAATATTAAGACATAGGTGAGTGTAGGTGCAAATGAGGTTGAAGTGAAACGATTAAAACAGGGGTAGGTGATCCACTAAATAATTTCTCACTACACTGAGAGAAGATTCTGTTGAGAGTATGTTGGCTCAACTCCCATGTCGAGAAAGCTGTAGGACTGATTTCTCTGGGTTTAGTGTGAGACAC
This sequence comes from Triturus cristatus, assembly GCF_964204655.1. NCBI lineage: Eukaryota > Metazoa > Chordata > Amphibia > Caudata > Salamandridae > Triturus > Triturus cristatus. Next base: position 300,993,908 of record NC_140579.1, on the reverse strand, counting down.
AATTCGCTGAAAAGCCATAAACAGGCTTTGAAAGACTTCTTTGCGGCGTTGAAAGAAGGAGCTTTGATGAGCTAGTCATCGTGATACGGGAAAACCTGGTGATGATGTTGTCTGAGATATGCAGCTACTGGAGCTAGGTACTTTTGTAAAAATGCGCGGGCCGACTTGAGCCCGAAAGGTAAAACTTAGAATTGATAACGCCTGCCGGCTACAGCGAACTTAACCCCTTCGATGCTCATGACGGAGCGGTTCCGTCATGAGCATCGGTTGGGCTGTGCTTATGATGGAACTGCTCCGTCATGAGCACAGCCCCTGGGGGAAGCGCTGGCGCTCCCCCCCCCCTGGGGCATCGATCGTGCCCCCACAGAGGGGAATGGCAGTGGAAGAGTTTCCGCTGCCACCCCGAGCCCCCCCACGCTTCCCCATGACATCAGCGCGCACAGCGCACGCCGACGTCATCAGGAAGCGCTGGGACGCCTGGAAGCCATTTGCTTCCAGGCGTCCAGGCAAGGAGCAGGTGAGTTTTGTGCTCCGGTGGGGCCGCGGGGGGGGATTTTCTAAGTGTTGAGGCATCGGGGGAGAGGAAAGAGTATTTCCTCTCCCCTAATGTCTCAATACAGGGCATTCCTGCAGCACGATCGCGCACAGCGTCGCGATCGTGCTGCAGGAATGCCACCACTAGGCACCAGAGATGCTTTATTGTAGTAAAGGAAGCGACCCCTTGGGCAAGGGTCGCTTCCTGGGGCCCCATTATGTATGAAAGACTTTTCTGCCCCCTCTGGGGGCAGATCGGTTTAATTATTTTGCCGTTTCCGCTCCCAGGGGGGGCAGAAAAGCCCACTAGACACCAGGGATCTGTTTGTTATTGTAGGAAGCGACCCCTTGGGCAAGGGTCGCTTCCTGGGCCACCAAATGTTTTTGAAGACTTTTCTGCCCCCTCTGGGGGCAGATCGGTTTCATTGTTTTGCCGTTTCCGCTCTCAGGGGGAGGCAGAAAAGCCCACTAGACACCTGGGCCCCCAAATGTTTTTGAAGACTTTTCTGCCCTGGGGGCAGATCGGTCTTTTGTGTAGCCGTTTCTGGTCCCAGGGGGGCAGAAAAGCCCACTAGACACCAGGGAATTAGTTTAAATAAAAATAGAAGTGACCCCTCGCTTCCAGGGTGCAATTTTTATAATATGTATTTGGCCCACCCGCCCCGGGACAGAGTAGCCTTTTTTTTCCTGCTGTTTTCTGCCCCACCTGGCACACAACCCGATTGACCATTTGGGTAGTGACATAGTATGTTATAATGTTTATTGTTATATTTTTTGTGAATTGCAATTGTAATGTTTTTTTTAAAAACTTTTTTGTTCTAGGTGATGGCTTTTGCTCTTTTCAGTTTGCCGTTTTGTTACTGGTGGTTCTGCTGTTTGTGTAGTTTGGTAAGAGACTTTTTTTTGTACAATGTAAATGTGTTTGATTTCTCTGCATGAAATTTTTTTGCAAATGGTGTAATAATAGCAGTATGTTTGGTTTTTGAGTGTCAAAAACTTTTTGCATTGGTGCTCGATGTGTATTTTGTTGTCTTGTGAGTAATTTGTTTTTTTTTCTTCTTTCTAGTTGGATATCGTTGGTTTTTGCTGTGTCACTGCAGAGTTGGTTTCTGGTGAGTGCAGCTGTCTCTTGTAATTGAATTGTATAGTTTTTGAGTACATTGATCTTTGTTATAAAGGTACACATTTCTTTACTTACTTGGTTTGCACATTGTTGGTTGTTGTTGACTTGTTTGTGCAGTCTTCTATCTTAGTAAGTATAATGGCTAGCCGCAGGATTACTGCTCAGCAGGTTGTTGGTTTGCTGTTTGAGTCTTCCTCTGACCATGGTTCAGAGACTGACTCTGCATCTGAGGGAGAGGAGGCAGGGGACGATTCTGGCAGTGAGTTGTCTCTCCGTATGGAGTCATCGGATTATGAAGATACTCTTAGTGCGGATGAAGTGCCTGTGTAAGAGGAGGAGACTGATGTGCCGATAGTGCGGCAAGAGGCATCTGGGCTGCAGCCTGGGGCTGCAAGGCTTCCCGTTGGTGTAGTGCGGCAAGAGGCATCTGGGCTGCAGGTTGGGGCTGCAAGGCTTCCCTTTGAAAGTGATGACCTCTGGGTTGCCCCTGGCATGGTGCAGCCGGCATTGCCAGAGTTTACTGGTGTTCCAGGGTCTAGAGTGAATACTGGAAACTTTTTGCCGGTAAATTTTTTTCAGTTGTTTATGGACGATGTGTTTTTGGCAGAGATTGTTGAGCAGACTAATTTGTATGCCGAACAGTTTTTGAGGGACAACAGTGCCAGTCTTAAGCGACACTCTAGAGCTACCCGGTGGACTCCCACAAATGTTGAAGAGATGAAGAAGTTCTTGGGTTTAACTTTTTTGATGGGCTTGCTAAGGAAGCCATCAATGTCTTCATATTGGTCTAGCAGTCCCTTGATGGCAACGTCTATTTTTCCGGCAGTCATGAGTCGTGACAGGTACTTGCTTCTGCTTCGGATAATGCATTTTGTTGATAATAGTTTTGCGTTGCCACGAGATCACCCTGAGTGTGACCGTCTTTTTAAGATTAGGCCTGTCCTTGATCACTTTGTTGATCGATTTTCTGAGATTTATGCCCCTGGGAAAAAAATTGCAGTGGATGAGTCTTTGGTGTTGGTCCAGGGCCGCTTGGTTTTTAGGCAATACATTCCTAGTAAGAGGGCACGCTATGGAATAAAGCTGTATATGCTGTGTGACAGTAGGACTGGATATGTCTCTAATTTGAGGGTGTACACCGGTAAGGAATCCAGGATTAACCTCCCTGGTTGTCTGTCCACTTTTGGAGTGACTGAGAAAATTGTTTGGGAACTTGGTAGAGGATTTTTTAACAAAGGCCACCATTTATATGTAGATAACTTCTACACTGGTGTGCGGTTGTTCAGGGAATTGGCCAAAGTGGACACTGTTGCTTGTGGCACAATCCGCTCTAACCGTAAAGGTTTCCCGAAAGAACTTGTTTGTCAAAAGCTTGTGCGGGGACAGTGCAGTGCGTTGCGTTGCCAGGAGCTTCTTACTGTGAAGTTTTCAGACAGGAGAGATGTCTACATGCTGACTACCATCCATGATGAAAGCACTGCACCTGTGACTGTTTGGGGTCAGGTCGCTGAAGCGCGCAAACCTGTGTGCATTTTAGACTATAATAGGCACATGGGTGGTGTTGACAGAGTAGATCAGAGGTTGGAACCTTACACTGCTCTTCGTAAGGCTTACATTTGGTACAAGAAGTTGGCTAAAAATCTTTTCCACTTGGCAATGTTTAATGCTTTTGTTGTGTTCCAGGATTCTTGCCCTGAGTCAAAGATGACTTTTGCTAAGTTTCAGGAGTCTGGAATAGGCAGCCTTGTTGTAGTGGAACAGGCAAGTGTTCCTAGAGTTGGAGTGGTGGAGGATGTTGCTAGATTGAAAGATCGCCACTTTCCAGATCACATTCCTCCCACACCCTCAAAAGATTTTCCCAGTAGGAGATGTAGAGTCTGTTGGCGAAGAGGTACGCGGAAGGAGAGTCGTATGTACTGCCCCGACTGTCCTCAACCTGCACTGTGTGTCCCTGCTTGTTTTAGAGCGTACCACACACGAAATAATTTTTGGGAGCATTCATGAGTGGTAAAGTGAACTGCCTGGTCTGTATTCTTTGGATAATTTGATTCTGTGTCAAGGTTGGTGTTAGTGCAATGTATTTAGTTGCTGATTTTGTGTTTGAAGATTTGTATCTATTTGCGATTTGTTTGTGTTTTTATTTTTTTCTAAAAAAATCCTAAATGTGATGGCGGTGTGTGTAGGCTGGCGCTTGGCTGTTGGTGTGTGTGGACTGGCACTTGGTTGGTGGTGTGCGTGGAATGGTGCTTGGCTGGCAGTGTGCGTGGACTGGCGGTGTGCGTGGACTGGTGCGTGGCTGGTGGTGTGCGTGGACTGGAGCTTGGCTGGCGGTGTGCGTGGAATGGTGCTTGGCTGGCGGTGTGCGTGGACTGGTACTTGACTGGCGGTGTGCGTGGACTGGTGGTGTGTGCGGACTGGTGCTTGGCTGGTGGTGTCCGTGGACTGGAGCTTGGCTGGCAGTGTGCGTGGATTGGCGATTGGCTGCTGGTGTGCCTGGACTGGCGATTGGCTGGCGGTGTGCCTGGACTGGCGCTTGGCTAGCGGTGTGCGTGGACTGGCGCTCGGCTGGCTGTGTGTGAGTAGTGACTTTCTGCTGGTCACTACACACACTGCTAGCTGAGTGCCACTCCACACAATCCATCAGCCTGTGTAGTTGCTGTGTCTGGATTGTGGGCGTGTGAAAGTGATGGGCCCTTGAATGGCGCTGTATGCTGGTGTGAGTTTTGTTATGTGATGGGCCCGCGGCTGGCGGTGTGAATGGTTTTGTATGTCTCACACGTATGAAAGGTGTATGAATGGCCTGTAAAGAGGTTGGTGCCTTGTCGTGGCTTTACAGCTCACGAGCTGTGAGTCAATGGTTCAGTTTCTCGCCCTTTCAATTACTACCAGTGCATTTCATTTTTGTGAAATCACTTGCTAATACAATTGTATCTACTGAACCATCACTCACCCTCGTGCCAAATCAAACCAGTATGTATGTGTGTGTGCTTGCAGATAAGATGGCTGTGCAGTAAAATTTGTCTTTCTGAAGCAGGGTGTACCTTGTCCCTTTTTGTGAATTTTGTAATGTGTTGCTTTTGTGCCTGGTGTTGCGAATGGTCTTGTTTGTATCACGTATGAAAGGTGTGTGAATGGCCTGTAAAGTGGTTGGTGCCTTGACGTGGCTTTACAGCTCACGAGCTGCGAGTCATTGGTTTGGTTTTTTGTGAATTTAATTATTGACAGTGCATTTCATTTTTGTGAAATCTCTTGTTAATAAAATTTAATACACTGAACCATGACTCGCCCTCGTGCCAAATCCAACCAGTATGTATGTGTGTGTGTTTGAGGAATAGATGGTTGTGCAGGAACCTTTGTCTTTAGTTTCTCTGCCAAGGTACACTTTCCATGTACGAATAACCCACCAACTGTAGATATTGTCGAAAACCCATGGGAGTTCATGGTGATGTCTCTCTTGTGAATTCAAAAAGTTTTTTTATCCCCAATGTCCTGCAAACCTCTTTGCAATATTATTCCAAAATTCTCACGCTGTAGGAACAATAGTTAATCTGGTTTTGCAAGGGGGTCACTTTGGTTTTTGACCCGGTGCTCAGCGGCCATCTAGGGAAACCTACCAAACCCACACATTTCTGAAAACTAGACACCCGGCGGCTTCCAGGGAGGTATGGCTTTCGTGGATCCCCCAACGTTTCCTTACCCAGAATCCCATGCAAACCTCCATTTTAGCTGAAAAAATCACTTTTTTCACACATTTTGGGGTGGGAAAGTTGTGGCATCACCGGGCTCACACAAATTTACCACCACCCAGCGTTCCCCCAGGTCTCCCGGTAAAAATGGTGCCTCACTTGTGTGGGAGGCCCAAGTACCTGCGGCAGGCAAGGGCCCAAAACGTAGTGAGGCGACATCAAAATGGCCTATCGCAAAACCCCCTGGTTTTGCAAGGGGGGTCACTTGGGTTTTTGGCCCGGTGCTCGGCGGCCATCTAGGGAAACCTACCAAACCCATGCATTTCTGAAAACTAGACACCCGGCAGCTTCCAGGGAGGTATGGCTTGCGTGGATCCCCCAACGTTTCCTTACCCAGAATCCCCTGCAAACCTCAATTTTAGCTGAAAAAAATCACTTTTTTCACACATTTTGGGGTGGGAAAGTTGTGGCATCACCGGGCTCACACAAATTTACCACCACCCAGCGTTCCCCCAGTAAAAATGGTGCCTCACTTGTGTGGAAGGCCCAAGTACCCGCGGCAGGCAAGTGCCCAAAACGTAGTGAGGCGAAATCCACATTGCCTATGTTTGGGCCCTTGTGGGGCTGAAATGGTGATTACAGCCCCACAAACCCTTTTTTGATATCATTTGCAGAGAAAAACCCAGACGCTTTCATTTGCAGCCACTTTTCCCCATTTTTCACAAAAAAAACAAAATGTTGCTGTATTTTGACTAATTTCTGGGAACCCTCTAGGAGAATCCACAAACCCTGGGTACCTTTAGAATCCCCATGATGTTGGAAGAAAAGGACGCAAATTTGGCGTGGATACCTACTGTGGTCAAAAAGTTACAGGGGCCTAAGCGCGCACTACCCCAAATAGCCCAAAAAAGGCTTAGCACAGGAGGGGAAAAGGCCTAGCAGCGAAGGGGTTAAAGCAATTCTGTGCTAATTGTGAATAGGGATATGGAAATAGGCGTCTTGGAGGTCCAAGGATACCACGTAGTCATTTCCATTGAGAAGCTGAAAGACTTCCTGAATGGTGACCATGCGGAATGACTTTTTCTTGAGGAATTTGTTTAGATTTCGCAAATCTAAAATTGGCCTCGATTTGTTTTTCTTCTTGTGCACTAAAATGAAACGGGACTAGAAGCCTTTTCCCCTTTGATGAAAGGGAACACGCTCTATTGCTCCTTTTTGGATCATCAATGTTCTTTACAACTGTAACTGGCGCAAATGCTGGTGAGCCAGAAGTTGAGGAGGTGTTGATGGAGGCGGCTGTATAAATTCTAGGGAATGGCCGAATTATACAAGTTGTAAAACCAAGTGATCCATTGTAATTTGCTTCCAGTTTTGGAGATAACGGGATATTTTGCCTCCTACTTTGGGGGGAGGTGAAGAAATTGCAACCGGCAGAAGTGAGAGGTCATTAACGTCTTGCAGAATTCTTTTGTCATTCAGCCTTCCCTCGAAAGGAAAATTTATTGTAGGCAGTAGCAGGCTGTTGTCTCTAAGCGAACTGAGTCCTGTATTGCTGGCTAGAGCAAGTATAGGAAGGATACCTATACTGCTGGTAACCTCCCCTGTAGGACGACTGGCTTTTACCCCGTACACCACAAAAAGGTGTTCTTTTGTACTGGAGGGTGCCCAAAGCTTTGGCTGTATCAGTGTCTTTTTTGATTCCCTGAAGGGCTTAGTCGATATGCTTACGAAATAGTTCTTGTCCATCGTAAGGCATATCTGGAATCTTGGTCTGGACCTCAGGCCTGAATGTTGTAGCCTTTAGCCATCGTTGGTGCCTTAGGACCACAGCCCCAGCTAGCTGCTGGAAACCAGTGGAAGCGATGTCCATTGCGAAGTCAATTTCTGAAGCAAAGCTTTCGCCCTCTAGTAAAACTTTCCTTGCCTCCTCCTTGATGTCTTGTGGGGGATCGTTGCGGTAAGGAACAATGTCTGACCACATTTGTCTGTTGTAGAGTCCCAGTAGCGCTAAGGAATTGGATGCTCTGATTGTCAACGCTGACATAGGGGAAAAACGTTTGCCGATGTTTTCTAGCCTCCTTATCTGGGGGACTGCATATCCCATGATCCTTCCCGACTCTGGTCAAGCACGTGCAGTGATGACGCGCATTCCCAGAAGCTTCGTATTCAGGGCAGTTGCACTAGTTCGTTGCTTCGTATTCTGGTGAAAGCAGACGCTGGAGTGTGGTATCTCGAGGAGAAATCTCTGTTTGAGTTCGAACACTACGAGGGCGGTAAGGGTGACGCTGTCACCATTCTTGAGCATGTAATACCTTTTGCAAGTTACAAGCAAGTCCAGAGTTCTATGTGTGTATTATGAAACATACACCCAGGTGGGGGTGCCCAAAGTGCCTTACAACTATCCTCCAAAGATTATAATGTGTAATTACAACTGTTCTGAAAACTATTAGGTATCTGGTTACGTGACTTTACTTGGAAATACCAGTTGGAATATTGTGCTGTGAGTAAAAAGCCAGGATCATGATAGGCATGCGCTGTTAATGCCAATAACGGTGTATTAATTTAGTGGCTTAATCATCTCCGTCAAAGCTTTATGTGGTTCTTTGCTTCTCCTCCTAGCAGGGGATAGTCAAGTACTCAAAACCCCCTGTGACGCAAGTTCCTTTAACATTGTGGTGGGTAATGAGTGTGCACGTGTGTGTGTGTGTGTGTGTGTGTGTGGTTCTTACTCAGGGTGCTTTTCCCTACTGATTGAATGGTGTTCCTTTTTACATTTAGAGAGACTTCATCTGATAGGGTATTTCCAACAAGAATGTTCGCAAGATTTTGAGTTCTTTTTCTTTACAGGTAGGTATAGCATTTAGTATATTGGTGTTTATCAAAGTCATATGATATTTGAGTTCGAACTGTCCTCTAATTGTGGTTTTTGTGTTGTAGGTCTCCCTCCCCACTGTTCCCATCCTTTCCTCCCCTCGCTTAATCATTCCAATCCTCTGCGCTATTATAGCATCAGAGAGTGGGGCGACTGAGAAGTGGACCCATTTCAGCAACATGCCGATCCTGGGAGTTTGGAATAAAACATTGACACTCCTATTTACTTCTCTGTGTGGTTTCCATGTCCATTTCAAACGTGGGGCAAGAGTGCAACATTGTTATGTGTATTGGTAAAGTACACTATCCTCTGCAAGGGTATCCTGGGGCTGAGCAGATGTGTGTGCCTAGCCCAGCCTATGGTAGCTTAGTTAAATAAAAAGCCAGGTCTTCAGTTTCTTGCGAAATTCAAGGAGAGAGGGAAGGGCTCTCATGTGCAGTGGGAGACTGTGGCTCTCATGTGATGTGGGAGACTGTTTCGCGCATTAGGAGCATGTATGAGAGAACACCCATCCTCCTGATCTGGTCCTGTGTATGTGCGGGATGTGTGCTAGTAGGAGTCCTGCAGAGTAGAGGTGTCTGGGTAGTTGGTGGAAGTAGATGCCAAGGTTTTTGCAGGTGGGGCCTAACTCAAGTAGTGCCTTGAATGTGTGTGTGAGGAGTTTGAATTGAGCACCCTGGTGTATTGGGAGTCACTAGAGCTCCCTGAGGTGTGATGTGAGTTCTGCGAGGGAGGTTGAGTCTGGCTGCCGAGTTTTGGATGGTTTGTAGTCTTCTAGTGAGTTGCTTGGTTATTCCGCAGAGAGGGTGTTCCCATAGTCCAACTTGCTGGTGATGAGGGTGTGAGGGACAATTTTTCTAGTGTGGTTTGCGATCCATTTGAAGATCTTCTTCAGCACCTTCAGGGTGTGGAAGCAGGATGCAGTGACAGCGTCGACTTCTGTGGTCATGTCCTGTTTGCTGATGGTGCATGATGGGGTGTTGTTGACGAAGATCACAACTTCTGTCTTGCCAGTATTGAGCTTGAGACAGTTGGCTTTCATCCCATTAGCGACTTCGGTCATACAGGCAGGGAATTATTTTCTTGTGTTGTGGGTCTTGTTCAAGAGAGAGAGTATGAGTTGCAAGTCGTCAGAGTAGAAAAGGATTTTGATGTCATGTGCACGTATGACTCTGGCCAGAGGGATTATGTATGCATTGAAGTGGTTGAGGTTGAGCGATGATCCATGAGGCACTCCGCAAAATAGTTTGCAGGCTTCCGAGGAGTGGGGTACCAGGCTGACATCTTGTGTTCTATCCACTGAAAAGGAGCAGATCTAGCGCAGAACAGATCCCTTGGATGTTAATCTTGTGCAGGCTCCTTGTGTGTTCCTGGAGTGAAACCGTGGCAAATGTTGTGGAGAATGAGGGATGTCGTGTCTTCTTTGTCAAGGATCATGCAGATAGTGCCTGTGGTGGAATGAGTGCTATTTCTGTACAGTAACTGGGCCTGAATCCAGACTGTGTGGCATTGAGGAGCTGGTGGTTGGTGAGGCGTCGGTCGAATTGTTTCTCTAAGACCTATGTCAGGTATGGAAAGATGGGTATAGGTATGTTGTCGGGAATGCATGACTGGGTCAGCAGACTTTTTTTTCTTTTTTTTTTTAAGGAGGGGCATGACGGTGAATGTTTCAGGGTTCCTGGAATGTGGCTGAGTCAATGGAGGAATTGAGGATGGGTGCTAGTGCTTCGCTGATTGGTAGGACTCCTTTGGTAAAGACATGGAGAAGGGTCCGGATGGTCTGTATACGAGGGTTCTTCCCAGGGAGAAGATGGCTGTAATGTGCATCTTGAACATGAGGTGTTCCATGTAGGTTGTGGGGGTGTCTGTGTAGGTGGAGAAGCTGCTGATATCTTTGAATCGACTCCACCTCTGGGCTTGTGCTGACCATCTTGCCTGGCAATCTTGCAGGCAGCGGGGATGGCTGTAGCAATGTCCGGTGCAGAGTTTAGCCATGTTTTCGTGAGGAAGAGCAGGCCAGGAGCAAGGTTGTGCAGTAGGTCCCATATCTCTGTGGTGTGTTTGGTGACTGAGTGGGTGATGAGGAGCATGCATGAGAGTGTGGAGTGTTGTGTGGGTGGTGTGTGGTCTGTGCTGGTGTGAGAAGATGACTGATTTGTGCGAGTGTGAGCAAAGTGGTTGCAAGGTGCTGTTGATGCAGGAGTGGTGGGTGTAGGGTGTGGGAGAGTGCATGATACACATGTGATTGCTCCTTCTGTGTTTTGTGTTGCGGTGTGGCAGAAGTGCAGCAGCTAGGGTTGAGAGCACAGAGGAGTGTAGCAGGGTAGTGGTGGGTATGCAAAGGACCTGGGGTCCTGCAGCTGGGCACAGTCTGAACCCAGTGCCCACACGTAATGTGTTGTAGGTCTCCCTCCCCACTGTTCCCATCCTTTCCTCCCCTCGCTTAATCATTCCAATCCTCTGCGCTATTATAGCAACATGCCCATCCTGGGAGTTTGGAATAAAACATTGACACTCCTATTTACTTCTCTGTGTGGTTTCCATGTCCATTTCAAACGTGGGGCATGAGTGCAACATTGTTATGTGTATTGGTAAAGTACACTATCCTCTGCAAGGGTATCCTGGGGCTGAGCAGATGTGTGTGCCTAGCCCAGCCTATGGTAGCTTAGTTAAATAAAAAGCCAGGTCTTCAGTTTCTTGCGAAATTCAAGGAGAGAGGGAAGGGCTCTCATGTGCAGTGGGAGACTGTGGCTCTCATGTGCAGTGGGAGACTGTTTCGCGCATTAGGAGCATGTATGAGAGAACACCCATCCTCCTGATCTGGTCCTGTCGCGAAAAAGAAAATCGTGATATATTTTTCTTTTGCTGTATTTCAATGGTTCTTAGTACACCGGTTATTCTGGCTTTTTATTTGGCCAGCACCAAAAAAAGTAAGGAAATCATTTTCCAAAATGGAACAAAATGGGAACAGAGAAAATTCACTTCCTGCAACAGTAACAATGTAGTATACCTCATTTCCTGTCCATGCATGCTTGAATACATAGGCATGACGACCAGACCAGTAAAAGTCAGGATTGGCGAACATAAGAGCAATATAAAATGCAAGAGAGGAACAACGAAAATGTCATCACATTTTCTTGAATTTGGCCATAAACCAGAAGATATAACTTGGACTGTTATTGAACAGATATCAAATGAGAAATACCTGTTGGAAAAAGAGCAACGATGGGTGTTCCGCCTTAAAACTAATGTCAAAGGACTGAACGATGACATCCCCTGGGGCCAATTGTAAGAAGATCCTAATTACTAAATAACTCTATGTCAGTCTTTTTCTCCAGTCCAGCCATAATAATTTGTTTTACATGAACATTATGATTTAAGAAATGACCTCGAGAATGCCACTTCTATGTAATTACCTTGCGTAACTATGAATACTAATGAAAAAATTTAAATCTCTCATCCTTGCACACCGATCGACTCCCCATTTCAAGAGACAACAATACCACCCGGTTTCTTTTTGAAAACGAACTATTGAAAGATTTATAGTCATTTTTAAAGAAAACTGCCCTCAGCAATTTCGCCACCTGTTCATTAAATAACATTCTCGTATGATATTATAACAATCATGTGAATATTCACTATGGTAAAACCGGCTTTTGAATCTGGCACGAGTGACAGAGACTTAACAGGAAGTGAGTATATATTCAGACAACAAACATTCCAAAACGGGTGGCCATTTTGAAAGCGGGTCGCGCACTAGCTTATTCTTCCGTTTCACGCGCCGCTTCCGGGAATAGCTTGGGTTCAAATACACCTCAGTACTAAGAAGGCGCTGAACGGAGCAGCACGGTAGAAAGCTGAGGTGAGGAGAGATTCTCCAAAATGTAAGTACGACTAGCCTAAGTCTTTAAAGAAGGCAATGCTGAATTAACTCCCTCTCACGCTCAGGCGAAAGTAACAACTACCTCATTTTGTCGGCAATCACTCTTCTAAACACAGTTTACCTTATCTACAGTGCTTGGTAGAAGTTCCCCCCTTTCTCCGATGCCAGCTCATGAGATCGGATAATCATCCCCAATGAAGTATGTATATATTTTTGTTATGTAAAACAGGCTATGACGAGTTTATGAAATACAGCATGGATGACATCATGTATTTAGTTGCGAGCTCGCATAAGCTAATAGTTTGCAAAGTAACTTCTTTTTACTGGAACAGAGTCAGATGGCTATCCTTATAACGAGGTTTTTTTAATGAAAGTGGGTGTATGATTGTGTGTGTGTGTTATCTTCTGAGAATGAAAGAACGAGTATATTCTGCAAATTGGTCTCTGATAATCTGTTGGTGGAATAATACCCAGCATTTATCCACAGAAAAATATATCACGTTTCATGGCAAAGAAATTGGAATGAATGCAAATGTGTAAACACGTGTGCTGGCCAAATAAAAAGCCAGAATAACCGGTGTACTAAGGACCATTGAAATACAGCAAAAGAAAAATATATCACGATTTTCTTTTTCAGCTAGCAGAAAAATGCAGCAGAGTATGAAGATGTGTTTATATGAACAACTCAAGGGTTTTTTTTCATTCATTTTTTATATTTACAGATAACGAAGAAACGCTATTTCAATCAAGAAAGGTCATTGTACCTTTAAAAATTCCCCAATTTGGGAGGACTTAAAACTAATGAATAGGCATACAACCCTATCCATATTTTGAGTGTAGTAGGGACATATATATTTTTTGGTCCTGATGAGTAAAGCAGTGGGGCCTGCTTACGAAACATGTTGACCCAGTAGGGAGTATCTAATTGGCATACACCCCCTACGCAACCCCAATTTTTAACATTCTCAGCTAGGGAATTTAATAAAGTCTGTTTTTTCCACTAGCTAGAGGATTTTTAATTTTTTGTATATTTCACTCACTAACCCTATCTCACTCACCATCACTTTACACATAGTTTTCTTCCTTCACCTAACAACAGTGCTCCCATATATTTATTGGTCGAAGCACGCCCGAAGAGGGACGGGAAGACCCCCATGATGAAGCATGACACTATGGGAATTCATAGTGTGTGAGGGGTATTTTAAAAAAAACATCAAGTGTCTTTATCTGACATTACGTGTGGGCACTGCTTTATTTATTTATTCACTATTTAAAATAATAAAATACACAAAAAATATATTTTTATATCACATTGAGTAGAACCACCTTGTTTATTTGAAGTCTGACATAGGAGGAAGGTTCTACCAGAAATCCTCTTCACTCCCTCTCTTTGTTAAATTTGTGTATCACCCCTTCAACAGTGAAACATTTCGCAGTACAACTATATAACTACAGACATCTGTCCATGAAAGTCTGAAGTGCCAAGCTACAGGCAAAAGCTGCACAAGACAAAACCTCATACAAAAATAATGTTTTATTTCTCAACATAAGAATTGATACTTAAAAAAAAAAAAAAACACTAGATCTTGCCTAGAAAAGTGCCTGGGATTCCAATAACACATTTAACCACTGTTTCTCTAACGAGTCACGGCTAACAAGTATTGCAAGGGCTTCTGAATATTCTACATGCACTCTCAGATAATTAGCGGAAACATTTTCAACAATAAACAAACCAAGGAATTATCCAGGGCTCTCTTTGATGCTAGCCAAGACTACAGTGTTTTAAAGACAGTGCATCAAGAACAGAAGCTTAGTCATTTGCGTCGAGAAAGATACTCACTGCCTTACTGAATCATGCCTTTCATGATTCAACTATTTATAAGAAAGAAAAAAAACAACAACATAGTATTCTACTTTCTAACATCATTACAATTCATGGTACTGCATTACTACATATTATTACCAGAACAGTTACTTCATAGAACCCCCACTATTTCATAAGCGACTATTTGAGGTTCATCGGTTTGTTGCGAGTAGATTGTACTGCACATGCTGCTGTGATCAATTGTTATTTTAATTTGCTTTATTCTGCTCATTATTTGTGACAATTATAGTGTTTTACCGGGTTCAACATATCAAGCACACTGAAACCATCAATTTTCTTACCATCTCTGGAGGTACTCACAATAGTGTTTAGTTCAAAAAATGTCCAAGCCGACGTTGAGGTGCTAGAGGGTGAAGGATGAACTCAGCAGATAAAATTATCATTGCTGAAGAAATGTTTAGGTGGTGAAGAGTTAAAGCAAATTAAATTGATGCACGCCACGTTTAACATTGTTCATTTGAATGCCTCAGTGTATGTAGTTAAATTATTAGAAATTAAATGTGGTGGCAATTTAAATACAATAATGGTACACTTCAAGTTCTACTCATTGACGCAGAGAATCAGGGGAGAGCACTGAGGATTATGTTACTGTTCTCCGGACATCTAACTGCAAATTCCGAATAAGAAACCGTTATGATAATGTACTCTGAGGCCAAACACTCGTGAGTAGTAACAGTAAAAGGCCCAGGAGAGTGTGTGGGTTATGTCACATTTAACACTTTCTGATGCCACTGAGCTAGCCAAAAGCATTGACAATTCTGAGAAATCTGTTGAAGAGATTGGAGACTCCTGTAATTCTGGTATTATAACATGAAAGGCAGACATGACAGATACAGAAGGGTTTGGGAAACCAAGAAACGAGGTAGCAGTATTAAGCATTTTGGATGAGTGTGCAAGGAAGGAAGAATCGTTCAGTGTCCAGTGAAATTGATGAATAAGCTAATTTAGATCCAAATGTGTGCTGAGTATGGGAACACATATGAAATGCAAGGATCTACCACATTGTCTGATTTCGCTTGCTGGTACACAACTTGAAATGATGGTAGAATCAAAGCATGGTACACTATTCTTGGTCTGGATGTAGTTCAGAATTTATAGGAAATAAGGAAATTGCTACCCACGAATATAGGAGTAGGGGGGTCACACTGGGTACTCTGTACACATTTTGGGTTATTTTTGGTTTGCCATGAATTTTAAGGGTAGCAGATTATGAGGAAAGGGGTTTGTGGCCAATAAGGGTGACACCGTTCTGGGATGGCCATACCAAGCTAGACCCTAGAGCTGATTCCTCCCAGTCTATGTAATTGACTTTGAATGCGATGGGAATGAGACTTAAGAACCAATCAGGTAGTCAAGGTAAGTCAGAAGAGATAGACATTTTTAATTTGAAAAAAATACTTTTTTCAGGCCAACATAAAGGATTTGAGCACCGAAACAGACTGAACAAAGGAGCTATACCTATAGACACATGGATTGCAATGTTCCACTATTTTGCTGGGGAAGTTAAACAACATATTACACAATCTTTCTGGGAAGTGAGTTATAGAACCTAGAGATTCTTTACCTTGGGTAACTCCTATTGTACCTTCGCTCAGGAGTTCAGGTGAAGTTTGTTTGTGTGTAGATTAACGCAGCCTCAACGACACAATATGGATTAGTAGACATAATTTGCTTGAAATGATCTTGACAGCGGGTGGGGCAGCCATATTTACAACTTCAGATCGATCAACTGCCTATCATTAAGAAGTGCTGGAAAGAAATTCCAGACATTTCACAGCATTTGTGACCAGAAGCCATGCATCATTTTAGGCGTATGCCTTCTGGCCTTGTGAGAGCTGCCAGCACATAATAAAGGAGTCTTTGGAGGGCCCCGAGGGGCCATCGCTTTTCAACACAATATTCTTCTTCAGAAAAGAAACACAACAACCCGGTTAAGGATGGTTCTTTAGACATTCTCTAAGCAGGGATTAACTCTGAAGTTTGAGAAATGTCATTTCAGATCCTTTGAAGTACAGTATTTGGGCCACGCTATTACCAGTGAGGGGACTGTCCTGTTCAAACTACTGTATAAGCGACTGAAACAAGAAATAGAGAACACATAATGTCATTTTATCCCTTAGTGAATTTTACGCTACATTTATAGAACTTAACTAGAAGCACCTAGGTCTCTGCTTATTTTTTTTTATGTATCTGGAAAGCAAACAGCAGAACGCTTTTGAATTATTCAAACTGATGTGGTGAATGGACCATGTTTAAAATAATTTTTTATAGGAACCAACTGTATTGTGTCAGTTGATGTGAGTGGCTGTGCACCGGGGGTTAATTTGGCAACAAACTGATGAATTGAATAGGTTGTTAGCAGCATATGGGTCAAGAGTTTTAAGAAATTTTAGGATACATTTTTCAGAAAGGGAAATGTTGGCCTTTACAAGGGGCAGCTGAACGTTTCTGCATCTTTTTAAAGGAACTAAATTAGTTTTTAGAACTCACCATAAGTCAGCGATTAACTTACATTCTCCTAGAAGAGGAAGGATAATGCCTGTCATGTTAGCATCCAGACTGCAAAATTTCCAATTAACCGTGGATCATGTGGCTATGAAAATGAACAGGCATGCAGATTGTATGTCCCAGCTACATTTACCTATCAATACAGAGACAGAGAAAAAACTGGAATTTGAGGTGTTGTTAGTGTGTCAGATGTGGTGTGTCTACAACGACCTGTATGTGTTCAAAAGAAAAATGGATTCGAAAATGAAGTTTTATGTGTAGTTCAACAGTAATTACCGGTGGGATGGGCAGATGAGAGGAAGTCGGTTGGTGAAGTGAGATAATTTGCTTAAGTGCAGGGTGAGTTAGCTTGTTTGGATGGTGCATTTATGAGAGGAAATAAAATTATACCTCCTCGTGAATTTAGGAGTATCATCAACTCCAGGGTCACGAGGGACATGTTGGCATGTCTGCAACAGACCGCTGCATCAGTGAATATTTCTAATTGCCAGGTTCAGATAGGATGATTGCCAAGTTTTTATGAGTTTGTGAATTTTGCAGTGAAAGTGCTAAATCAATAAAACTATATGTTGCGCCGTCTTGTCCAGTGGCATTGCCGGAAATTAGGACTGGACATTTTGGATCCATTTCATGCACCAACTAAGAGGGAATCATATGCCATAGTACTCACAGACTACTTAATCAAGTGGCAAGAGAAACTATTGTTTGAATGTGCAACTTCAGATGCAGTTATACATTTTCTAGATTGTGTTTTATAGGGAGGAGATTCCTGAATTTGTGGTTTCAGTTAACAGGCCACAATTTCGTATTTAGGTTGTTTAGTTATGTTATGTTTAGTATGTTATTTGTATTGTAGATAAAAGGTGGTGTGTGGAATCATACTTCGAGTCCATCTGGTAAGATTCCTACATAGAATATGGAATGTAGGGTGAGGCGAGGAGGTGGGAGAGACATTAACAGAGAGCGGTTCCCAAAGCGCTCCTGGTGCTACTTGCTGCTCTTAATTTCTACTCTCTACTGGAAAAAATTGTTTTACTTACCCCCAAAATTTGACCCGGTGAATACATCTTTTTACAGTTTACACTTTATGAGGGTTGATGCCTGAAAACGGTCCCAGAGAGGACCTGGCTTGACAGTTAGGGGTGCACTGTTCCCATGAGGCACAGGGTCAAGAATGATTTGCATATGGCTGGGTCTAAACTGGGGTGGCATGGTGAGCAAAAGAATGATGGATTAAACCCAGATCCTTGTGACTGGGGGTGAATGTCTGCATTGTTCAGCATTCCGTTCATCATTTGTTCCTTTGACTTTTATTGCCCTAAGTGGGAAGGGTATGCCTAGACGTTGGTCCCGTGCTCACTGCGCCACTGGATTCAAGCTAGCCTGGCTCAAGAGGGGTGATGCCCCGAAACTGGTCCCAGGATGCTTGTTTCCAGTCCAGGGATGACCTGGCTTGGTAGTTCAGGCTGGACTGTTCCCATGAGGCACAGGGTCAAGACTGATTTGCTTATGGCTGGGTTCAAACTGGGGTGGCGAAGTGAGCTAAAGAACGATGATGGATTCAACCCAGATCTGTGACTGGGGGGTGAATGTCTGACAAGTTTCAGCGCTCTGTCCATCAGTTGTTCCTTCCGTTTATTTGTGTAGTAGCACAACTGTGAAAGGATGCTGATGCTTATAAATCAAAGGTTAAACACTGAAATGTACAGGTGAAGTTGTGGTGAGGCACAGGACAAAGTCAGAAAATGAATATTGATGTTTCTTCCTGAAACTGGAGAGTGAAGAGACTGGCACGTACAGCACTTACATAGCGCTTAGTGCTCTGCTGTGGGGCAGGGATGCGAATTATCAGACCTCTAACACAATTCACTTTAGGGTCATTCTTCGGTAGCACAGTGCTGGGATTGTTGTGCTCCTGCGTAGGAAGGGTTTTGGTGTAGCAGAATGGTGCTCTTATGTTGTGGTGCATTTCAAGGCAAACTAATTACATGCTTTTTGAAGTCACGCTGAGAGGGGGCATCCTCCTCTCCTACTTTTGTGGCATGCTACCAGACATGATGTATGTAGCCACAGGAAGTTTGTGCTGGGAGGATGGAACTATGGCACTAAGGAAGAATCTACTTACATTCTGTAAAATCTTTTCTGGTAGAGACTCTATCTAACCATATATTCCTCACCATGTGAATTTCCCCAACCGCCAGACTGGATCCCGCAACGTTTTGTATCAATTTCCTTATGCGTCGACAGGTGGCGTTGTATGGTCCTTCCTGCCCCGGATGACAATTTCTTTCTGATATCTGTCCAAGGCAAAGGACATGGATTCCTTGACATCAGAATGTGGCAGTGTGCAGACTTCTAGATTAGAATAGTATTATTGGGTTCATTTCACAGAACAGGAAGGAATGGGTGAGGAATATTCAGTTAGACGGAATCTCAGTGTGTTACCAAAAGTAAGTAACTTGTTCTTCTGAAAGGTTTCCAACCTCAGATTTGAGAGCGCAGAAATCTCAAACATTTTATAAATAGTTACACCTTGAATGGTACTAAAAGAATCTCCAATTTCCATGCCAATTCCTTGTTCGGGTCAATGAATCTTTGCCACTGTGGTAGAATGGAGTACAACCCAAATACATTTCCAAATTAATCATTAACTTATAGTATTTAATTTTCAGTCAATTATGAGAGGTTTTGTGAAGCATTGAAAGATTTATATTCTCATTAAATTATTGGTCTACATTTTTGTCTTTTTTATTTTTTTATTTAGGCTAGTCAAATAAGTCTGTTCACAGAAATATCAAGAAATATTTGGTTCGAATTAGCATGCAAAATAACAGCGTATTCCATAAAGGAATGAATCCCTATGCTAATCTAAAGGACGTAATTTATCCTAGCCAGAACCCATAAAGAGTTCCTTTGGAAAAGAGCAAGAGAAAATTTAGAGCAACATGATAATAGCTATGAGAGGTCGAACTCCCCATAAAGAGTATTTCTGGAAACTCAGCTGAGTTCCCTAACACCTGCAGTAGCAACTGTTAACACAGGAGAAAGGAAATAATCCCAGCAGTAGCAATGATCAGCATGGAGAAAGTCTCCCAAAAAAGTTATCACAATAACAGAAAATCACAGTTAGTAGTAGCTGACCGCAATTTCAGGCAAGAGTAGCACATTCAAGTGCTAGAGGGCATGTCGGTGGGAGGATGTGCATAGAATGCATTGCATCTCTCACTAGGAACACGTAGTATATAAAAAAAGCAAACAACATGTTGCAATCTCTGAATGCTGGATTATCTCTAGCCAATAGGGAAGGATCCTTGGATGTTTGATCATCTTCTCTCTCGATTCTCACGGTAAAGGTCCATGTCGAAATGTTGTTATTTGAATGTTGCTACATCATATTACAAAAAGATACCCCTAGGAAGGTTCTCATGAGAACCTCTGCAAGCCTACTATGTTAGCTGTTTGTGTGTCCCATTGTGTAACAATGGGCTACTTTACTATTCAACACATTAATATCTAGCATGTCCTGGTTAGTTCATGAGACTCAAATCTACAGCAATATACTTGTTCATTATAAGCATGTAGTGGAAGTAACAATCTAAAATACGACAAAGTCCTATGGCGTGAGGAAGGAAAGAAATACATTTCCCGAATATGTTAAGTTCTACAGTTCAAATATTATGTTAAATCAGCATTTTACAAAAGACATTTCTTTTATTAAAAGGAAAAGAAAGCAATAATGGAAAATATTGAGGCCTAGAAGTGAAAAACAAACGACAGAAATGGGAGCTTTCTGAAGAAATGGGCATTTTTCTCCTTTTTGCACGTTTAATTAAAGCTCTTTTTCTCAAACCTTCATATTGATATGCATTTCCTGTTAAAGTTGTCATGTGGTTAATTTATGTAAAAAAAAATTCAACTTCCTTAGATTCCTCACCTCATGAACAGATACCAAAGCAGTACCTCTCCATGTGGTGGGACTGTGGTGTGGGTCAGACCAGAAAATCCTGCAGGACTGATCAAGAAAAGTGCCTGTGCCGCCAGACCTGGGTGTACAGGTAGTAGTGCTTTTTTAATGTATGGGGAAACGCCCATGTAGGTGCCTGGCATTTGCCCAGAACTAGCCCACCCTGCGCCATAGTGGAGGGCGTCACTCTAATGGAATGAAAGTGTAAACTTTTTGGGGTTGCTACTTGGCTAGCAAGTAGCAGATCTTAACGCTATCCATCAGTAGATGGTTCTCTTTTGCAGCGCTTTACCCTTTTCTGCCCTCGAGACTGAAGTAAAGTTTGTCATTCTGCCGGTACTCACTGGTCCAACCAATGTAAAAACTGAGAACTCTCTTGAGGTCCAGGCAGTGGAGCTGTTCTTCCTCTTTGGAGGGGTAAGGCAGTGCAAAGAAAGCTGGCAAGGCAATAGATTGCCCTATGTGGAAGTGTTGGGCAGTGCTGCTTTCGCTTGGAAGAAAAGTTTGTCCGGGAAAAACGAATTTCAAGGTAGTACAATGCCTGAAGTTCACTCACTTGTCTGATGTTATGGTGATGAGGAATGCAATGTTGATAGTTAGCAGGCAAAGTGGACAAATGTGCATTAGTTCAAAGAGAGTTCACATCAGGCAGGTAAGAACCAAAGTTCTAGGCACCAAACTCTCCTCCCCACCTCAGCCCCCCAGTCTGGAGCCACTAGGATGACTTGGTCCTGGTCTTTCTTGATCTTTTTAAGCACACTGGACAGGAGAAGCAGCAGTGGGACAGTGTACAGTGGTCCTCGCCCCCAGGGACCCTCTCTAAGGGAGGACTGACTTTGGAACACAACATGCTAATATTTGCACAGATTGAGCAAGGATTCTCCACATCAGTTGAAGATGCCCGTGGCACACCTTAATGTAACTGCCACTCATGATCCACTTGGCAATGATGGCTGAGTCTGTCCACCCTGGCATTTACAGATCCTGCCAGGTGTTGGGTGATCAGGGAGATGGGCTGGAAGTTCAGCCACTTCCAGAGATGTAGAGCCTCCTGTCACAAGATCCACAACCCCACACTGCCCTGTTTGTTGCAGTACCACATGGTGGTTGTGTTGTCCATGTAGCGCAGCACGGCAGCAGTGACGCGTCACGCGCTCGCCTCTCGTGAGCGCGCCCATCAGCACGACTATTATCACTGGAGGCGGGCGGCAAACTCAAATTGCCGCGGCCCGCTGTGATTCACGGCCTGAACAGCTGCAGCCAGCCTTGCTTGCAACTTTGCAGCCTGGAGGGTAAATGTTTATAATGAGGAGGCCGGCAAACCCGAATTGTCACAGTGACAGCGTGCAGTAGCGGCCTAATTAAGCCTGCAGCCACTGCCTTGAGAGACGGTGCGTCAAGCAATTCTTGGAGCGCCAACGCCACACTCCTCTGGACTCTGCCCAAGTAAGTGCCACCAGCCTGTTGAGAGTGGGGTAAAAAATCTGGACTAGTGCTCTGGTAAGGTGGAGGAAAAGTATCCTGCCTCAAGAGTGGAACATGCGCAGAGGGCAGGTGGGGCTGTGGAGGGAGCTGGGAAGGTTCGGTCCTGGGTGAGGGGTAAACGCCTACAGGAGGGGCAGTCAGCGAGGCAGACACCCACAGTAAGGGGAAAGTCGGGGTATCTGCACAAGCAGTGCTTTAAATGAGCAGGTACTGAGTGCCCTCGGGGTTTCTAAGGCAAGTGAGAGTACCTGCACATCTTGGCAGAGGTGCAGTAGTAATTAGAGAGTACCGACACTTCTCAGAAGTCAGTACCATGCAGCTACTCTGAGTCCGCGAGGACCTCTTCTTCAGTATTCCAGTTTCAAGCATTAAGCCCGAATGCTGTTCAATGGGTTTTTAGTTTAGTGTACTCAATCAGGTATAATGTGCGCAGTTGGCTACAGTGCCAATTTTGTAATTTACCACCAGCATATTGATTAAGGGTACGCTGGGTGGTCACACAAGCAGAACTTGAGTCAATATTTCATAGCTGCAGGATCGGACTGGCCTATAGGCAGGGCCAATGAAATTGTGTGGCAGGAGAGGGCCAAATTATGTGGCAATGTTGAGTAAATTCTGCGGCAAGACAAGGCAAATTATGATGCTTTATGCTGCACATTTTGTAATAGTATTACTTCATTACTTCTTTAGTTTTTAAAATTGGTAACACTGTCTAGGCATTAGTTGCACCTCATTAGTACCAGTTTAGTACCCAAATATAGCAATAAGCAATAGGAGGGTGGCCAGTCCTGCTTTGTAAAGGGCCTTGCACTACGCTGCAACATTTTTAGTAGCTTTTGAATCATTTAAGCAAGAAACAAATTTTGTTAACATCTGCAGATTATGAGGAAGATGATGGACTGTGTGGCAAACATGGCATATCTAAAGTTATGGAAAAGTTGCTGCGGCTGCAGAATAGCATAGTTCCAGTGGACCTGCCTATAGGGCAATCTGCCAGTGCCCAATGGTCTGGTCTGATTGGTCAGTGTGTGGGCTGTCTTTTTATGTTTGTGTCCTGTTTTATTGTCTTGTGGGCTGGTTTTTACTATTGATTTCCCTGACAGTAGCATAAACATGGTCTACAGAAAGCACAAATAGTTGCAGTCTTCCATATCTTGCAAAACACACAGCGTGTTTTTACAACTTCAAAAGTGTCCCAATTTGCATACATGAGCGACTTTTTTTAGCTTTCTGATTCACTATTGGGGCAACTTTTTATTTTCAGACCTGGGTCTATTTTCCTCCCAGTGCAACACTGCAGAGCTGCATTGATAAACAGTGTTAGTGAAAAACAAATTTGAGGCGAATTTCATCCTGCACCTTGTTTTAAAAGGGGACTCCCGAGGTGCAGGCTTGCTGTACTTTAGGGCTGTGAATGTTAAATTATCAGCATTGTCGATTTCATTGAACAATTTAGCGCCTGCCGCTCAGAGAGCACTACGAGAAATAACGAGTGGTGGAGAGATCTGGGAAGGCAAGCTGAGGGGACGGTGGTAGGTGGTGGGGGTGGGGGTGCAGAACGCGCCTGTGAGTTGATGTAGCACTGAGAATGGCATAGCAAAAAGGCAGTCATGGCTTTGGCAGCAGGGAGGTATCTGGGCAAGTACACAGTTGCAAGATTAAACGTTTTCTGGGACAGAAACATGTACAAAGGTGAAAAAAGAAAAACATTTGACGTAACGAACGCTGCATCAAAGGGAGAGAGGAACATAGGGGCATATTTATATATTCGTCTTATTTATGAGGCGGCATTAAACCACTGAACTTGGCTTAAAGCCACCTAGTAAATTAGACCCCATTTCACACTGCATTGTGCAGCACGCATAGAAACAGTAAAACACCATGAATCCTTTTTTTAAAAATGACAATTTGCAACTTCTATGTGTGCTGCATAATGAAGTTACAAATCACAATTTGTTTATGTTCAGGAAGGGACACCTTCCTGCACATAAACAGACATTCCCACCAAGGTAGACACCTTTGCACTATGGTTCAAGTTTGCCTGCGTTGGCAGCTAGGTTTAGCACCAGCGGAAACACAGGGTGCACCGCATTCTTGTGAATACGGTGCATCCCTGCATTTTCAGAATGGCGGAGTGAGGCATTAGCAATGTTTGTTTAATGCCACATTTCTGCATTTGAATTTGCCCCTTAGTACCATGTTCGTAAGATATGGCTCTGCTTCTCTCCACCGCTGCTGGCGCATCTAAGTTCCCTTCCTTTCTGATGCTTTGCAGCTGTTAGAGTTTCTCTTTGCTCAAATGGGAGTAATTTCTGATATTTATATGTTTCCCTCGTCTTCATTGCTTGATTTTGCTCGGGAGAAAGTGTCACTCATAGTCATTGAAATGTCACTCATAATTACACTAAAATTATGAAAATGTCACACATAGCAATCTGAAATCTTGGCAGCTATGAGTCGAGTCTGGGGCAGTGGCATTGCTGGGCGATTTGCTGCAGACTGCAGCAGAACCAAGCCCTTCGGTAGAGACCCTGCCACCACTGTGGCATACTGGAGCCTGAGGAAGGTAAGAGCTAAACAATTGTCACAAGGGAAGGGAAGGATCTTTGGTGAGTGGCAGGGCAGTGGGCACAAGTCCTAAAAAAAGAAGTGGGGGGGACTAACCAAGTTAGGCAGTCAGCAAATGACATCATGACACGTGCTATCCTTAGCTGCCAAGGTTTCAGATTGCGATGTGTGACATGTTCATAATTTCAGTGTGGTTATGATTGACATTTGACACTTTCTTGCGAGCTAAAATCAAGCAATGAAGAGGAGAAAACATAAATATCAGAAACTAGACCCATTTGAGCAACGAAAAACTCTTAGAAGATCTAAAACTGCTGCAAACGCCTGCTGCAGCTGACTATAATTAAAATGACCGCTATGGACCTCTAGAAAGCAGGTCACATGGCTCCGCTAAGAATTAACACCAAAAAGAGCAAGGACCTGCAGTTAGGCTGTAGAACCGCTGGAGCGAAGCTGTGCAATAAGAGCCACTGACAATACAAGACAACAGTTTAGTAGAGAACACAGATCTTTACTGGACCCCACTAATTGGTGGGTGCACATGAGGCATTCAGAGTTGTAGTGGCATGAGCATCACCAGAGCCTGCCTTGATGTCCTGGCATAAATATTTCTAGTGTCGCACAGCGAGTGACAAGTTACACACCAAGTATAAATACACCAGACGCCACTTCAAGCAAAGATTGAATTTTTTTTTCAGCCCATGGCACATAAGCAGCTTGTTCTTCAGTCGGGTATTCAGTCCACCCTGCATTGCTCTTTAAAGCCTGCAGCACAGCAGGTGTCGAAAAACCCCTAAATCCAACACCCCACCTTCAGATCCAGATTCACACAGGTAAGTGCAAAAGTAGTCTGTCTCGAGTGACGGTCAGAACGCACGCTGATGAGAGTACCTGTCTGTGAACATGTAGCATTGTGGCTGTTTGGAGAGAGCTCAAATAATAAACCAGGAGAGAAGAATCACTAAACTCCATGCTGCTCTCTCTGTCCCACATGGGACCTGGGCCCAGACTGTAACAGGTTGTGAGAGACCCTAACAAAAATCTCAATTGCCTTAGGCCTATACCATAAATTCATTAGAGTCAGCTGACTCACGTACTGCGGCCACCACAGTGAGTATGTGCGTGATAGCATGATTGCTGGGCAAGCCTCGGGAGAGCCTATGAGACACCCATAGCGGTCACAGTCAGGCAGGATGACAAATATGTTTGAAAGTATTTTAAAAAATCACACCAGTATAATTAAGCGAGTGGCCCCGGGGTGCTGTGCGCAGCCCTCTACAACTGCAAGTTCAGATAGTTAACACTTACTTGCACTAGTTAATAGACCAATGTAAAACTAGCATTCCAATGATACATTTGACAAGCATTTGTGCCCGAAATTTGACAGTGAGCTGAGATTCAAAATTCGAGTCCGAGACTTAAGCTCACACAATCACATGGCTACGGATGCCAGGGGCGGAAATCTGAGGGATAACCCCGGGCGCCACAAGTTCTAGCTACGCCACTGGTCACAATCAGGAGGTCTGGGTGCGGTAGGGAGAGGGTCAGCTGCTGCTCCTATTTCTGTTGAGCAACTACCACTGCAGATCTTTCGCATTCTACATTAACAGCTGAACGGACTCCAACAATTCCCCTTGGTGTTGAGCCCACTGAGACTTCAGATCATACTGCAACGCCCATGTGTACCACTGGGTGCGGTCTGCATGCAGGATACACAAGGCCAGGAGGCCTCAGAATTGCTCTCTCTGAGATCCATGTAAATAGTTGAAACATTGAGATCATAGTCCGAATGTTCTGGACTCATTGAGGCAGAGGAAACTCTGTATCCATGATGGCTCAGATAAAGGTTAGTCATTGTGAAGGAGTCTGGTGTGAGTTCGGCACATCGATGAGGAAGCCCAACGATATCAACAGGTTGGCCATCGTCTGTGTTTGAGGCGAGCTCTGCTTCATTAGCCAGTCATCGAAGTACAGGAAAACTGGTATTACCGACCTCTGCAAATGGGTTGCGACCACCACCATCACTTTGGTGAACATCGGAGGTGCACTGGTAAGGCCAAATGGGAGCAGTCAACTGAAAGTGATCCTGGCCTAACTGAAGTTGTTGGTAATGTCTGTGGGACTGCAGGATGAGAATGTGAAAATATGCGTCCTGCTAGTCCAGCGCTACATGCAGTCTCCTGGATCCAGGGCAGACAGCACTTGGGCCAGGACAAGCATCTTGAACTTAACCTTCAAGAGGTAGAAGTTCAGAGGGTGCAAATCAAGGATAGGTCGAACGCTTCCATCTTTTTTTGGCACCACGAAATAACTAGTGTAGCAACCAATCCCGATCACTGATGGCACCAACCTCTTTATTGCTCCCTTGGCCAAGAAAGCGTGAACTTCTCCAGGGATTATGGACATATGATCCTCTGGGAGGTGTTGTTTTAAGGGTGGGATATTCAGGGGATAAGACAGAAAAGGTAGGTAGTATCCATTTTGTACGATCTGGAGTACCCATTGATCGTACGTGATGCAACCTCTTACTAGATGATCTTGACAAATTAAATTTGTTTTGAAGTGGTTGCATGGTGAGGGACTGGGGTTTGGATAGCTCGCTCCAAATGGGGACCTGGATGCTGTCGGCCTGATTCCCGACCTCGACCTCAAAAGGACTGGGAGGCCTGTTATCGAGGTGCATATTGTCTCTGCCACTGCTAGTAGCCCCTACCGAAGTCTCAAAAGGAGCGCTGCTGGGGGAACTGCTGTACTGGCAGAGCTAAGCCCAGGGAACGTACAGTGGCCTTACTCTCCCTGAATCTTTTAACGGCTGAGTTCGCCTTCACTCAAAACAGGCCTAGAGCCAACGAAGGACATCAGATAAAGACTATCCAGACAATCAGTAGTGCGCAGACCGGATCTTATTGAGTATTTTGCAGCATCCTGCTTCTCCAAAGTGAGCCATTGCACGGTTTGACAGAGTTCCTCTGGGTAAGCTGGCAAGATGTCGGACACTCTGTCCCATAAAGCATGTGAATACCTGCCAAGGGGTGATGTTGTGTTGATGGAGCATATGACGAGGCTGGAGGAGGAGAATATATGTCTCGCAAATGTATCCATCCTTTTGGATTCTATATCAGGTCCAGCGGTGGGCAAATAACTGGGCTTAAGGCGGCTGGTAGATGTCTGCACCACCAAGCTCTCTGAAGTCGGGTGTCTCGGTAGTAAGGCTGGGTCTCCAGGGGCAGGCCTGTAACACCTCACTACTTGCCTACTGGCAGAGGGGCATGATCCTGGTTTTGCCCAGATGCCCACTAGACCATCTGTCAGGCTTAGTTAAAGAGGAGCAGGGGTTCCTGGTTGGATTGTCCTGGGCTGAGGACCTCTGTGATCACATTAGTTTTGACCTCTTGAGTCAGTAGAGTAAGGTCAAGTAGCTCAGCCGCTTTCCAGAATACTGTTGCAAAGGAGGCGAACTCCTCAGTAGCCATGGTTAGATTAGGATAAGAAAGGACAATGCATGGAGAGGCATACAGACCATTTGCATCCCGAAGGTCCTTCAAAAATCTACCCATCTTTGTATTGGTCATTATTGTCATTGTCCCCAATATCATACAGCAGGGCACAATATGGTTCAGAGTGGGCATAATGTCCAAGTCTGGTCAGTGAGTGGGCTTGGGTCTCGGAGTGTGATAAAACTATCAGCACTGTTTACATCATCAGTGATGTTAGTACTGGCATCAACAATTGAGCCAGTGCCATTGCTCATGGCATAAAAGGGTCGGAGTCGGTGGGGCCAAAGTCAAGGAAGAGGTTGGCCTCCGAATGATGTTGAGGGGATACAACATGGAGCACACGGGTGGGAATCAGAGAAAGTAAGAAAACTAGCACTCACAAGCAGTGCAGACAGAAAAAAGTAGTTCCCTGAATGTGAGTAGTCGAAGGACAGGAGTCATCCGGTCAAAAGGACGATGAGGAAGCTATGCACAAGGGCTCTGACAAACAGAAAATGCTAAAGCTAAAATGTGTCTGTAAGAAATGATTATCACAGAAAATTTTCTGATCTCTGGTTTTAAACTTTGAAATTACAAAACTGCCTTCTCCAAATCTCTAGAATGCCCGGACTGGTTGCCAATAGAGCGTTCTCTCCTTAAGGGTGCCAACAAGCACAATGTGCCTTAGAAGACCCTAGCAACGAAAGCGGGAAAGGAGAACTCCTTTCTCAGGGAAGTTATACATACATGGGAGGAGACACACTGACTCAAAGACACATGCATATCTTCATGACACAGTGGCAGTTTGGCACAATAAAGCCATCCAAATTGATGGTCAAGTGATACTGTGGAAAAACTGAGAGGATAGAGGAATTCAAACAATGGATGAACTATGGACCGAGGCCAGCTTCAAGTCCTTTCTAGATCTTCACACTTAATTTCCTCTAGAGGCACATCATCAGTGGCACTACATCCAGATAAAGCACTGTCTGTGGAGGGCCAAACTACCAATGGATTCTACGTTATCTGAATCAGTGGTTCAGGATTATCTGAGGAGACGGAGTTCTTACACAGGGGTAATTTCTTGGCTGTACTCTGTGTTGCTCGACAATCTACATTTGCATCACCTTGGGAAATCCTTCTGATACATATGGCAGACACTGCTCAGAAAAGAATATTCCAAAGTGGATTGGTTTGAGCTTCTGGATACTCATGACAAGGGTCTGTGCGAGGCTCGGCCTAAATGCAATTTCTTCAAATTACTATACAATTGGCATTGGTCACCGTACAGATTATAGGTGGCAAACTTGGCTCCTTCAGCAGTCTACAGCTGGTCAATCTGTCATACGCACTTCAAAGCCTGCAATTCCGGTGCTGTAAAACAGCTGACGGATTGCAGGCACAGGTGCACAGTCTCAAAATGAGCACAGGGTTAGCCGGCTCCAACCAATGGTTGGATTTGTATGCAGGAAGAAAACCCCCTTCCTTCCTGCTCGTCGTCAGGAGAGAGGAGAAAGGCAATATATCAGGAGTTTTATGGTGTGCTGCACCGCAACGATTTTCAGTCGCCCCTGCTGATTGCTAATTTCGTTTTATAACGATCAGATCAAAAATCATGATTAAATAAATGTTGTTAAAAAAAGAAAAAAAAATCCTTACCTCCTCATAACCTCACACTGAGAACTGTAAAACTGAGGTAAATACTAACTTCCCTTGCCTCAGCAAGAACAAGTTATATTTGAACTCCATTTCGCAGTGCGGGCCTCTAGTACTATGAGTCTGCCCTAGTATTATCATTGAGAAACCTCAATGTCTTAATCAATTACAAATTCACTATCGCAGCGAGATTAAGACAAGGGAGATGCTCGTTTCCTCCAGCTGAAGAAACCGTAATCAACACGTCAGGCCTTCCATTTGATAAGGCCGGATTCTTGTCTAACCAATTATCTACAAGAACCCTCTCAGGTCGACTGGATCTCTTAACTTGCCAAATAGCGTAGAGGGAGTAAACACAATTATCAGGATATAACTACCGCAAGTTGACATCATTAAAGGACAAAGGACTCAGGATCTAAAATTTCCGAGATTTTATTATGAGCAAAAACATCTGAACATAAAGGCACCTCAATACGAGGCACAAAAGATAGATGGGCACTAACACAAAAGCTAGCCTACGAAGAATTCGCATTCGACTAAAAATAAAAAGAATTACAGATTCTAAAAGCATCAAATAAAAAATAGTTATGCTGATATCGATCTTAGGAATCATTAGTCAAAACATTTCTGTCCCTACTCTATTCTAAAATGGCATCCCTACTTAGCATTCCCTCCCAAGCAAGAGAATCATGGAAAAGGTGTCAGGAGTGAAACTTCCTAAGAAGTCTTCACTTAGTGAGAGCTCGATCTTTGATGCTCCTTCTAGCTTCCCGCCTAAACCTCATCTGCTCAACCCACGGGAGTCTGTCCCTAATACAAAACCCCAAAATCGCAGAACACGCCCTTCGGCACACCTCTTCAACCAGGTCTTCCTCCGGTAAATTTCCATCCAGAGCTGTCCATCTTCCATTGTCCGTTAACTTGATCTTGGGTCTCAGGCACCTTCCATACTAAGAGTTACAGTTGCACATTCCAATGCACTCCCCTGTAGGCTTCTCGCCGTATCTCAACTCCTAAAACAAAGACTTATTCTCACTAACGAGCTAAATGTCCTTGCACCTGCAACAGAAAAATAGGAACGAAAAGGAAAGCTCTTCACATCTTGAAGTTTTACATTTCACGGCAACTCAAGCCTTAACCATAAAATCCCTGTCAGCCTGTAAAATATAGCTAAAATAAGAAATGAACGGGCCTTCTCTTCTACATATGCAGTTAGGCCTAACAAATTTAGACATACTACAAAATCACATTCTAAGCATTAATTCAACATAATCATCTTGTAAATAAGCAACCTACTTTTTAATTCTAACGTAACACACATTTAATCCATTACATTGATTGTGAAACCTAATCATCTACATTATTCCAAATACATTCACAATAACTTGCAAAGTTAAACTTCGCAAACGTTATTACATGTCTAACACTTCTATGTTAAATGATTATAGCAAATACAATTCTATGACGCTTCTAGACATACATCGATTATATGCGGGTGCCGACTAACAGTGAATATGATGCACCCCTACAAATCTCAGAATCACAGGGCGCTCTATCAGTTCCCCCCTTTGATGACAATTGTCATCACACCATCACAACTTCATTCCCTTTGGAGAAAGAACTGACCTAAACAGCGCTTGTTGCCATTCTACTCTGTCGGAACCCCTCCATCCTTTTAAGGTTCTGATATTGACTGTCCTGCAGTCTCGTCATTCTTCTCTCATTTGCCCTGAGAGCTCTCTCAACCTTATTTCCCCTGTACCATTTACAGGCTCTAATAAGTCCCCACAAACAGATCACATAAACCACAACGATAACCAGTGGCTTCAACACAAATCCGAGGAACCCTTTTCCCAAGTTTGCAAACCAACTTCCAATACGACCAAATCCCATCGATCTCCAATCCTGGTATTTTCAGCAACGCTTCTATCTTCAGGTTCGGAGAACTGCTGACCAGTGTCAAGGATTTCAGCCTCCCCGTGCTCGGTATGCCTGGCATCAGTCACAGCGTATGTCCACTCTGGTGAGGCGTACCTTCGACACAGCACTCTTGCTCTCCTCGACTTTCTCAGACCACCTTGAGCTTGCTCTTCGTCACTCTGCTCTGATTCAGACGCTTCGGAAACTGGGGCAAGATCTCTTCCCGGTGCCACTCGCAAGTTTACCCGTCTCTGACTCACGGGCCAAACCCTTTCTGCTTCTGTGGCACTCCTGCTCTCCCTTTGAGTACCCTGTGCACTACTTCCTTCTTCAGCAGAATTTGACTCTACTCCACCCACAGCAGCACTTTCTTCGTCTGAGTCAAATTCGGGACTTCGACTTACACATCCCCTTTCAACTCAGTCTAGTGCATAACCAACTGCGTCAGCAACCCTCACAGCTTGATTTTCCCTCTCAGATGGCTCTGCCACCTCAGCTGGATTTTCATTCACGAGAGGGGCTGTATCTTCCAAGGGTGCTGGAACTCTGCAGGTCTGGGAGGCATGCACCCAGTTCGGCAATCCCCCACACTTCACTGCTGTATTCGTAACCAAGATTATCTGGTACGGCCCACGCCAACGTGCATCCAGGCAACTCTTCCTCACGTGTTTACGCACAAGTACCCAATACCCTGGGCACAAGTCGTGGCACAGGTCACTTGCGGCTGGAACAGCTGCTGCTTGCACCTGCTGAGGCACAGAACGGACTACATCAGCCAGGCCTTTACAGTAGTCGAGAATCAAATCATCAGTGATGTTAATCAAAGCAGTGGCAGGTATTGCTGGCAAACGCATCGCTCTCCCCATGAGGATCTCATGAGGCGACAATCCAGTCCTCCTATCAGGCACACTACGGAGACTCATGAGAACCACGGGTAATGCGTCTGGCCATTTCAAAGATGTCGAAGAACACACTTTTGCCATCCGGGCTTTTAAAGTCCAATTAACTTGTTCCACAATCCCAGAAGCCTGTGGTCGATAACTGCAATGCAACCTTTGGTCTACATTCAGGGCAGCACTAAGCAATTTCATGATCTCACTATGGAAATGCGTTCCTCTGTCTGACTCAAAAGAGGTCGGGAAACCGAACCTCGGGATAAGCTCTCTCAGTAGTAACTGAGCTACGGTGATTGTGTCACACCTACGTGTTGGGTAAGCCTCCACCCATCTAGAAAAAACACATACTACAACTAATATGTACCTCTACCCATTGAAATGAATGAATTAATGAAATAAAATGTGTAAAGCGCGTTGGCTACCCGGAGGCCTCCCAGCGCTGCAGACAAGCACAAACGGAGCACAATATGGGAGAGCTAGAACAGCCAGGTTTTTAACAATTTACGAAATGACAGGAAATTAGATTCATTCCGCAGTAGAAAAGGGAGAGCATTCCAACCAATGGCACCATTATATGCGAAGGACCGTCCCCCACATCTAGACCTCTTTATTCTGGGTTGATCAGCGAGAAGGAGTGTAGACGACCGGAGGTCCCTCTCTGGGTGATAGGGGGTGATCAAAGGCCGAAGAATAGGACGGCTACTCTTCCAGAAGATTTTATGGACCATATACATAGCCTTGAACTGAATCCTTTTCATAATAGGCAGCCAGTGTAGAGTTTTAAGAGCTAGTTTGGCAGAATGCCGGTGGGGAATTTGAAGGAGTCTACGCTCAGCAGAGTTCTGGATAACTTGCAGCTTATTAATAGTGTACTGCGGAGCTCCTAGATATAGCACGTTCCCGTAGTCCAGGCGAGAGAGGATCAAGGCTTGAACCATGATCCTTCTAGCATTAAAGGGAAGAATGGACAGAATCTTAGAAAGCATCCTTAGGATCCCAAAACACACTGCTGAAAGCTTCGCTGCTTGATGACTGAAGGTAAGGGAGTGGTCAATCCAGACGCCTAGGCTCTTAATTTGCTCCTTAGGGACTGGAGCAGGGCCGAGGCAGTCCGGCCAAAAAAGTGAGGGGTTAAAAACCGGAGAATTGCCCAAGAGCATCAGCTCTGTCTTGTCCCCATTCAGCTTTAGGCAGGAAAGTTCCATCCATTTAAAGACCTCCTCTAAGCAGGTGCTAAGAGAGCCATGAGGCCCTTTACAATGGTTAAGTGCCACCACAAATTGGGTGTCATCAGCATAGGTGACAATTTTTATACCAAACGGTTGGACAATGTCTGCCAGAGGTTGTAAATATACATTGAAGAGCGTGGGACTTAGGGCAGAGCCCTTTGGGACTCCACAATTGAGAGAAAACTCCTTGGAGACCACATTTCCCTCGAAGACCCTGAATGAGCGTCCACTGAGAAAAGACTGTAGCCATTGTATAGCCATACCTGAGACTCCCAGATTCTTGAGTCTGAGGAGCAGGGTGGAATGATTAACAGTGTCAAAGGCGGCACTAAGATCCAAAAGGATAATGGCCGCCGTGCCACCCTGGTCCATGATCATTTTGGTTTCTTCTATTACTGCGAGAAGAGCAGTTTCTGTGCCCAGTTGGGGACGAAATCCCGTCTGAGAATGGTGTAACAAATTATGGGTTTCCAAAAAGGTGACCAGAGTATTATTTACATGTTTCTCTAGGATCTTGCTCACCCAAGGAAGAAGGGAAATGGGACGGTAATTGGCAAAATTGTCATGGTCAAGGTGAGGTTTTATTAAAAGATCTTTGACCATGGCGCATTTCCATGCTGCCGGGACTGTTCCTGAGGAGATGGAGGAATTCACCATATCTAACATCAGTGGCCGGATGGTATCAGCAACTAATGTAAAGACGTGAGGAGGAGCTGGGTCCATCGGGGAGCTGGATTTGATATGTTCCATGATTGAATCCAACATAGTGAAATCGAAGAGAGGAATTTGAGCTAGTGAGAGCAGGGGTCCTCCGGACGGTTCAGCAGAGGTGGCAATGAGAGTAGTGGGCTGGGAGGGCAAAAAGGACTGGTAGATATTCTGAATTTTCTTATAAAAGAAATCTGCTAAGGTGTTACAATGTGTCAAAGGATCCTGAGGCCTTGACTGGCTCTGGGGTAGTTTAGAAAAAGTTCTGGCAATTTAAATAATTTCTTTAGGCGAATACGCAGCAGATTCGATTTTTTGTTCATAGAAAATAGTTTGAGCGTTTTTAATTTCTAGTTTATAACACCTGATGGCCTCCCTGTATTCTATGTTATTGATGTTGGAATAGTCCATCCTCCACTTCCTTTCCAACCGTCTTCACCGTTGTTTAAGTTCTCTCAAATGTTGGGTGAACCATGGTGCAGTTTTTGTCCTATTGATTATATGTAAAGATTTTTTAGGAAGAATAGTATCTAGAGTGCTGTATATCCAAGAGTTAAATCTCCTAATGGTATTATCTAAGTTCACGTTTCCATCCAGGGGTGGACTGTTAATTTCCAGGAGAGACTCCCACTGATCCACAGGGAGTTTAGACCAGTTTTGCTCACAAACAGAAATCACATTTGAAGAACCGGGGTTTAACCCAGCGGCATCAGGGGCACGCCTAAGATCTTCGAGTTCACCTGTCTTGGTATACAGAGACACGGAATACTTCTGGATGGCATCAGAGACCAAGTTTATTAGCTGCAGCTAGTAACAGTGATCCTAGAAATACATCACGGTGTAAATTCTCAGGAGACTGCTCATTTTACTAAGGCGAGACGTCTCCTTTTATACCCAATATTCACATTATAAATGTACACCCACTGCACAAAATTCTAGCCAATAAGGTACATTTTCAAACAAAGTGTCACATAACAAAAACTCAATTTACAGTATCCCAACCCAAAAGTTAATTATTAGGAATGTCCCAAATTCAATCTCCACAAGCCGGACAAACCTATAACTGAAAGCATAGCCCATGTAATGAAGAAACATAAAAAAAGAAACGGTAACAGATGCTGAACAAGATAAGGCATGTGCAAGGAAACTAAAAGTTAACGATGTCCTGAACATTGATTGGCAATCTCAGACAAAGATCGATCAGGGAAATTGGCTTTGCGGGGTCAGTTTCAGGTGCAGAGGTCAGTTTCTTACAGTTCATTTCAGAGTCAAAAAGAAACCTAGTTAATGTATACATGAACTAAGAAGGCCAGGCCACTTTATTCGCCAGGCTACCTTCACAGGCCTACGTGAGGGCAACACAAAATGGTGGCAAAGAACAAAATGGAGTCAGACTCGAGAATTACAGAACCTCAGACCCTCCTTTTGCCATTACGTAGGCAATAACCTAAGACTCATGTTAATCTGAATCTAGGTCTATGTCGATATTCATTAGGTCATCAAGGTGTTGCTGTAGCATCATCTTCTTATTCTCTACTTCTCTCGGGACAGGTCTCCGAACACACATAGTAGCACAAAGACTACAAATGGCGGGACCACACTGGATGCAAAGACAAGAGAAAGGGATGGTTAAAACCATACCAAGGAATGTCAAAATCTTCCATCCCCATTTGGACAGCAGTCCCCAAAACCATCCCGTCAATGACCAGTCTCCTTCGTCTACATGGATAGACTCAGAGATTTTATACAACCTAGAGATGGCTTGGTACACTGTAGGGGCATTATCTGGTATGTAAACACAGCAACTGGATCCAATCAATTTACATACTCCTCCTCGATCTGCAAGTATGATGTCTAATACCATACGGTTCTGCAAAGTCATAAGGCGGTCAGCTTGAAGCTCAGCTGTAACATTACTAAGAGCACCTGCTGTCTCATTAATAGTAGCTTCAACAACGCGGACAAGCTGTCGAATATGCCTACTATTGATCATAGGACCCCAAAAGGGCAAGAAGCCCTTGAAGAAATCTCCTACTTCGTGTGCTGCGGTATCTTCCTTATTGAAGACACCTCTACCATATCTCGTTCTATGATAGTCTGAAGCAGTAGTGTATGTAGGGGGAAGTAGAAACGCCACATAACACGTTCCTGAAAAATCAGGTGGCAACCATGTGTAGGCTCTGTCATGACAAACAAAATATGTGCCTTTAGCGGCACAAACGGTGGAGAAGTCTGAGATGAATAGACATAGGTTTGAGCACACACACTCTTACTTAGCTGAGCTTTCGGATTCCGACCATTACCTTGAAAACTAAAGTGGCCTCGGTGGGGTACAATCCAAATAGGGGGAGACCTTTTTCGTCTCTCCTTCTCTGTCAAACTGGTACTATATCCAGTCACGTTCCAACCAACGTAAGCCTGCACCTCATCCTTAGGGATAGCATTATATGCATCAATATCTCGGATCATAGCTACTATTCCCCTTATTAAGGCACTATTGCTCGAGTTATCTTTAATTGAACGTAAGGGGCGTACCTCATTTGCATAGATAAACATAGTCTGAAAAGCCCACACAGACCCATTAAAAGAAAGAGGCAAAACCAAATATGGCATACCTTTATCTGTCGTATGAGGCATAAGACAACAAACCCAACAATTAGTGGCATTTACTACTAACTGATGCTGATGCAACAACTGTATAAACGAGTTGTTAACAAATTCTGATCTCCTTGTCTGTTCATGTTCAGGCAACGTATAAAACTGGTGCAAAGAAACAGTAGTGAAAGAAAGCATAGGTTGGGAGGTGGGTGCAGATGTCTGTTGTGTAGCATAGACAGTCCAACCCACACAAGCTAATGTGATACTTAAAAACATCAAAAAGCACAATATTATAAAACATTTGCTATGTATCAATGTACAAAATCTTATCTTATGATCTATTCTCTCAACATCTCTTTCAGTTACAACAGACTCCATCCTCTAACGTGCTGCTCGCGGCAATTTGCCTTCTTCACTCAAGTGTGCGTCCAGGCGTCCTAGATTTCCCTAGAACCGCAGACCTTTCGTCAATACGCGGGCCACCCCTTAAGTTCTTATACCGCGACCCTGCAGCAGAACCCGGATGGTGGTTCGAAAAAGAAAAAGAAAAATAGTCTCTTGTCTGAAAGAGTGTAATTCACAAAAAAATTCTAATTGTATTTGTTCTTTTTAGACCTTAAGTTGTAGCGTTCTTTACCAGGCACAGTTTGATCCTGAAAGAGTGTCTCTGGGTGCGTAGTATCAAGTCTCAAACACGGCGGCACAGCTTCTTGCAAGACTTTATCATCCGCACGTTCTGACTGAGTCCATTCCAGATGTGCATCGCTAAAAAGGTACAAACCTCGGAACCCTTTCACTCTCGGAATCGGCAACACCTTCCCGGACCCACTTATCGTATGGTAAGGGCAAAGGTATCTTCTTACAATGGGTACCATGTACCCAGTATTTCTTGCCAAACACCTTAATAGCAGTCCGAGTTGATAACAGGACTTGGTATGGACCGGTCCATCTTGGTTCCAAGTTCTTTGACCTCTGGAAATTCTTGGTTAGAACCCAGTCGCCAGGTTGAATCGTGTGGCCTGCGTCTACAGAAACTGAAGGCAAAGTGTCATGGACCGGTTGGTGAAGAACACGCAATTTAGCAGTCAAATCATGTAAGTAGTCAACCAACATAGGGTACTCGATATCACTGTACTTCTTAGGCCTCGACACAACCCAGACATTCGCCGGGCGTCCAAAAACAATCTCGTATGGGCTAAGTCCCACGTGAGAATGTACTGTCGTTCTCGTGGACAAAAGTGCCAATGGTAAGGCATCGGGCCATGTAAGACCAAAACTCGCTTGCACCTTGGCCAACTTCAGCCATTATAGCACTCGACCAGGTCTGCTGACTGGTGGTGATTCGCAGCGTGGAATTTCTGTTTAATACCCAGACCCGCACATACTTTCTTCATAATCTGACCCACGAATTCACTTCCATTATCACTCCATACCATCCTCGGCAAGCCATATCTGGGAAAGAATTCTTTGAGCAAAACCTTGGCTGTAGACAAGGCAGTATTATCCTTTAGGGGGTAGGCCTCTATCCATCTGGAAAAGGAACAAACAACCACAAGGACATACTTCAAGTTATTGCATCTTTCCATATGAATATAGTCTATCTGCAGCACCTCGAACGGATACGTTGGAGGAGCAAAATGACCCGCTGGAGTTGGGGTTCCCTTTC
Source organism: Triturus cristatus (assembly GCF_964204655.1). NCBI lineage: Eukaryota > Metazoa > Chordata > Amphibia > Caudata > Salamandridae > Triturus > Triturus cristatus. The sequence goes on along the minus strand of NC_140579.1, from coordinate 300,955,251 downwards.
CAGGATTATGCATCAAGCAAATCATGCAGTGTTTAACCAAATTCTCAGCACACTTAGGAATTCCACCATTCTGCCATACCGGAGCCAACAACTTACATATCCCTATTGAACTAATGTGAGCCAACCCATGAGCCATAGTAACCACCGGAAGCACATATGCATCCGGCAACAACCATCGCTGGTGCTCTGACAACTCAACCCAACAGCCTGTTGAATCCAACATTCCCGTACTCTCTCTCCACATACTCAATTCTTTCTCAGTAGCTTCTACCTGAATCATCTTCACACTTTCTGTTGTATCTTCACACATTCCTCCTTCCACAACCCATCTGGCAGGACCTGCAACATACATCCGACTCATCACATCTTTCGCCGTTTCTCTCGCTACTTCATCTGCAAATGCATTCCCTTGACCCACATCATCCGTAACCTTCTTATGTGCACTACACTTCACTATCGCAATTTGGGTCGGCAAAGTAAGTGATTCAAGAAGTTCACTCACTAATTGTCCATGCTGAATTTTCGCACCATGGGAAGTAAGAAATCCTCTCTCTTTCCACAAGCGACCAAAACTATGAGCCACGCCAAATGCGTATTGGCTATCAGTATAAACATTCACTCTCTTTCCTTTTGACAACACACACGCTCTAGTCAATGCTATCAACTCCGCTGCTTGCGCTGAATTCTGTCCAATACGTGCTGTTTCAACAATCGTGTGCAAAGTTGTGACAGCATATGCTGCAGTCGTCTCTCCATTCGGAAGCTTAAAGCACGAACCATCTACCCATAGGGTACCATCAGGATTCGAAAGAGGAGTATCTTTCAGATCAACTCTACCCTTCGTTTCCTCCTCTGTCCGGAGAAAACAGTCATGCTGTTCCTGCGCATCTGTCTCTACAAAAATCGGCAACAATGTAGCTGGATTCAATGTGTTGCACCGCTTGATGTGCACATGGCTAGCCAAAAGCATCAACTCATAACCTAACAAACGCGCACTGATAAGATGTTGAGTCTTCGTTCTATTCAATAGGGTATCCACTGCATGTGGGACCATCACAATCAATGTATTATCCAATACCAAACCAGCAGACTGTCGGATAGAAACAGCCGCTGCCGCAACGCCCTAGCTACCGGATCTAAAGTAGCTGAAAAATACGCACATGGGCGCTGCTTCTCTCCAAATTGTTGCGTCAACACTGACAACGCACAACCTTCTCTCTCGTGTACATAAAGTGTAAAAGGTTTACTGTAGTCGGGGGTACCCAACACCGGAGCAGAACACAATGCATCACGCAATTCGGAAAAACTCTTCTGACATTCGTCAGACCAAGGAAGAGGGTGTGGTGTGTCCTTAAGAGTAAGTGCCAACAAAGGTTTCGCTAGCAAAGAAAAATTCGGAATCCACTGTCTACAATACGAGGTGATAACTGAGAAGGCACGCACCTCTCTCTATGTGCATGGCCCAGTCATTTGGGCAATCGCTTGAATACGCTCTGGGGTCAATCGCCTTCCCTCCTTCGACAAGAGATGACCTAAGTAGGTCACTTCTTGGCGGCAATACTGCAACTTTGAAGATGACACTTTATGATGAAGGTCAGACAGGTGTCGCAACAAAGAAAGAGTAACTTCTTTACAAATCTCTTCATCATCAGCAGCAACCAACAGATCATCAACATACTGGATAAGAGTAACACCAGAAGGCAATGCAAGAGTATCAAGCTGAGTTTTCAAAGCCTGACTGTAAATGGAGGGACTCTCACAATAACCTTGAGGAGCGCGCTTAAACCGGAAACTGCGGCCTCCTAAAGAGAAGCCAAAAATATCCCTACTTTCCTCAGCAATCGGAATACTGAAGAAAGCGTTCTTCAGATCAATAACAGAAAACCAAGCAGCTGAGGCAGGGATCATAGACAATAAAGCAGTAATGTCCGGGACAACAGGAAACTGTGGCACAACGATCTTATTGACCTCTCGAAGGTCGATCACAAACCGATACACAGGTGGCTGAGAAGAGTGAGTACGCTTAAGGACAGGCAGAACAGGACTGTTACACACATTACCTCTCGTTTCTTCAACCACACCTTTCTCAACCAAATCTGTTAGGAATCAGGCCCAGGTCCGATACTCCTCAGGATTCGGGCGACGCTATATGGGGTCCATCTCTCGACGTCACCAACTTCCTGCACTAAAGGCACGGAAGACTGGAGCAGTCAAGCGAGGGAAGGGAAGGATGGGAACAGCGGGGAGTAGAACCTGTAAAGAAAGTTAATAGACAACAAACAATACAATGCAGTAATAGACTTCTACTCTCAGTAGGTCTCACTAATTTGCATTTACCTCTCTGAACAACTGAATAATATCTGTGCGCTCACATACACACCAAAACACTTATTTATGTCGTGCACCACTTTGAACCCTTTCACACCATCAATAATTACATGATGTTTGTTTTGCCATTTTTAACCTTGGTAGGGCATGAGCAGCTCTGTTATATTGGATATATAGGTATGGCGTGAAATAGGTCTCTGACCGTGTACCCTCTTACTCTCAGAAGGTACCCAGAACGAGAACACAAAGCTTTGCCTTTCAAAACGGCTTTACGGAAATTGACTTCCGCTTCTATGAACAGCAACCGTCTAAATGCCAATCCGCCTGAATGTCAAGCTGCTCCTAGAAACAAATGGTTCAACTTAAATGATTCCGAATAAACGTCGGACTTTGATTATCTCGTAACTCAATCCCAATCAGAATTATAACTCGCTGAGATACGTGCTAGAAATGTTTGCAGGTACTAAGGTCAGAACTCACGCCCCAGCTCCCCCGGGTGCAAGCCAAGCTTCAGGAATACTTGCGGTTGTCTTTCAGTCCGCTCTAGTCCGTAAACCGTGCACCGCTGGAGGCGTCTTTACTAGATCCTCGGAAAATTATGCGAAACGCCGACGGTCCTGCTTCATTCAGCAGCCACCCGGTCTCACCAGCAACGATCCTCTACTGACGCTGAGAATGCCGAGTCCTCGGCCTAAACACCAACTCCCTGATTCAATTATCCGCGGCGTGGAACACCACCCACGGGAACACAGGGCTGCGAGCAGCCGCTCGTCAGTTACTTCTCCTAACGTCAATTACGCACAACGTTGCGCGTATCAGAGGCGATTTAAAACCCCTTGGCTCCTCCCCCTCTTTTCGCTGGGTTTTCTGGGAGGTGTAGTTTTGCAGGCGCATGGGGGCCGAAATCATGACAGTAGGTCCCCCGCCAGGCGCCTCCTAGAACCAGGTTTATCCGGATGCCTCTTGTAGAAAGCCCTGATCCGGGCGGGCGCATGTACATTGGCACTGGGCACCCAGGAATCCTCCTCAGCGGTGTACCCCTTCCAGGATATCAAATACCACAAATTACTTCCCCGGTACTTGGAATCCACGATGTTACGTACCTCCTACTCCTGTCCATCGTCTGTGGACACCGCCGGTGTAGGCTTCCTCACCCCCCCTTTTGCTGGTTTCAGAAGACTACAGTGGAACACCGGGTGTATCCTCAGGGAGCCTGGAAGACGCAATTTATACGCCACCGGATTGATTTGTTTAAGCACCCGATACGGACCAATATAACGTGGGTGGAACACGCTCCGAAGCTTAAACCTGATATTCTTTGTGGATAACCACACTCGGTCCCCTTTTTGATACTGAGGGCCCTCCACCCTATGTTTATCCGCCCATTTCTTGTATTGAATCTTGGACTTCACTAATAGTTTCTTTACTCGGGTGTGTCCTTGGCGTACTGCGTTCATGTGGGCTTGTAGCGATGGCTGATTAATAACCCTTCCTGGCGTAGTGAGCGGCAAAATCCTAGCATGATACCCAAAATTGGCTACAAATGGCGAGACCCCGATGGAGCTGTGAGAGGAATTATTATACGCCAATTCAGCCATCCATAACAGTGACACCCATGAGTCCTGTGCACTTTCCGCATAACATCGTAGGTATTTCTTTACTGTTTGGTTCAACCTTTCGGTTTGTCCATCCGTCTGTGGGTGGAAACTGGAGGACAGTGCTGAATCTATCTGTAAAGACCTGCACCACCCTTTCCAGAACCGTGCAATGAACTGAGGGCCCCTATCGGATATAACCAACGGAATTCCATGCAGTCTCACTATGTTTTGCAACAGCAACTGCGCGGTTTGTCCCGCTGTAGGTAGTGTCTTGCAAGGAATAAAGTGGCCCATTTTCGTGAGACTGTCAATCACCACCAATATGGCTGAATGCCCTTGATCCACAGGTAGCCCCGTGATGAAATCCAGGCTAATGGTTTGCCACGGTGCTGCGGGTGTAGGTAACGGGACCAATTTGCCCCTGTGCGCGGTTGTGTCTGTTTTTCCCCTGGCGCAGTCTTCACATCTCGATACCCACTTCTTCACGTCTGGAACGAGGGTGTTCCACCAGAAGTATCTTTGTACCAATAACGTGGTTTTTTGGATACCCGGGTGTCCTGCTAAAGGAGATTCGTGGCACCATTCGAAGGCTCTTTTCTTAAGTGCCTGTGTAGGCAGAAACAATTTCGTCTTCTGAAAAGGCAGACCCCCCTGGATCGTGCGAGCCGGGTCTTTTTCCGCCCAGCCGTTCCACGCCTCTGGACTTCGATTGTTCCTTATGTTATCTAGATATTCGTCTGCTCGTAGAGCACATATCACCTTGGACCGAGGTATGATGGCCTCCTCGATTTCCTTCTCGGCACCCACCTCGTTTTTCACTCTAGACAGAGAGTCAGCCTTCCGGTTGTCTGCTCCTGGTCGGAAAGTGATAATGAAATTGTACTCCTCGAAGAAGAGCATCCACCTCATTTGTCTGGGCGTAAGACGCCTAGCTGTTCTTAGATACTGTAAATTCCTATGATCGGAATACACCGTCACCGGAAATCTGGCTCCCCATAAATACGGTCGCCATTCCTGGAACGCCTTTTTTATAGAGAGGAGCTCTTTTTCTGCAATGTTATAGTTCCTTTCGGCTGGTAACAATTTTTGGGACAAATACGCCACCGGGTGTAGCTGCCCAGTGTCCTTGTCTCGTTGCGATAGGATGGCCCCTATAGCCTCATTTGAGGCATCGGCCTCCACTATGAACGGAATATCCAACTGGGGGTGTCGCAACACGGGTGCCGATGTGAATGCCTTCTTTAGATACTCAAATGCCTGATTTGCTTCGGCGGTCCAGGCGAACGCCACCCCTTTCCTAAGCAGACGAGTAATTGGGATGGCCCTTTGTGAGAACCCTTGAATAAACCTCCTGTAATAATTTGAAAACCCCAAGAAGCATTGTACATCTCGTACATTCTTGGGGACCGGCCACTCCTGTACTGCTCGTATTTTTCGCTCTGACATTCTCATTCCATCTGGACGGAGTATCACTCCCAAGAATTCCACTTCCGTCACCCCAAACTCACATTTACTTATTTTACAAAATAAACTATGCTTTCGTAACTCCTGCAACACTTGTACCACATGTCCGTGATGGCTTTCCACCACCTCCGAATAAATCAGTATGTCGTCTATGTACACGACTACAGTTCTGTCCACAAACTCCTTAAGAACATCATTCAAGAAGTACTGGAATGCCGCCGGGGCGTTACACAACCCGAACGGCATTACCAGATACTCAAGAAGACCATAACGGGTCTTAAACGCCGTCTTCCACTCATCCCCTTTTCTGATGCGCACCAGATGGTATGCCCCCCTCAGATCTAACCGAGTGTAAATTCGGGCTTCCCTCACTTGGTCTAAAAGGACAGGGATGAGTGGTAGAGGATAGCGATTCCGTATTGTGTTCTTGTTTAGCATGCGATAGTCACAACATGCTCTTAAGTCCCCATTGGCCTTCGCTATAAAAAATAAAGGAGAGGCCGCTGGTGACCGGGAGGGGCGAATGAACCCTAGTTCCAAAAAATGGTCTAAATACTCTCGCAGATGTTTAGTTTCGGGTTCCGATAGCGCATAAACTCTGCACATAGGAAGAGCAGCTCCATCCACCAGGTCTATTTGACAGTCGTACGGACGGTGTGGAGGAAGCTCCTCTGCCTGTTCTTTGCTAAACACATCTGCAAAAGACTGATACTCTTTAGGAAGTAGAACCTCCTTTTCGGCTGCTGTGGCTACTACCCATGTGTTTGCCAACACGGTGGCCCCTGAACCCCCTCCTACTACCATATGCTCCTGACATTCCTCAGCTAAGAATTGAACGGTTCGGTCTCTCCAATCTATGGTGGGATTGTGAAGGCTGAACCATGGCATTCCTAAGATTATCTCGTACTGGGGTGCATCGATGATGTTTAAAGCCAACGAGTCTATGTGGCGCATGTCTCCTGCTCTACACGTCAATCTTAACGTTTCGGTTTGTTCTATGAGTAGTCCCGAGGTGAGAGGCTTTCCGTCCACCGCTAGAACCTCTTCAGGAATTTCTCGAGCGATCCTACCTACGGCTAATCTTTCCACCAGGCCCCGATGAATAAAATTACCGGTAGCTCCTGAATCTAACATGGCTCTGATCTGATATGTTTGTGTCCTGGTTTCTAACCACATGTCGATTTCTATATGCCTTTCCGTAGCCCCCTGTTGAAATGTGGCCAAGGACGGGATAGTCCACCTGGGAACCGCAACTTTCTCAGAGGCTTCCCCCCTTGTGTCTGTGCTATCCACTCCCGACACGGAGGCTATCGACTTTTGATTCCGGTAATTTCCCCCTGGTCTCTTGGGACGAGCTGGACACTCACGAACATAGTGCCCCTTCTTACCGCAGTACATACACAAGCCTTGTGTTCGTCTGCTCTCTCTTTCATTTCTTGATAATGGGGCACGGACTGCTCCCACTTCCATGGGTTCAGACGCCGACTCTCCCCCCGTGGCTTCCTTTTTTACCTTCTCTCCCCGGAACCTCTCACCACCACGGTCTGAAATCCGACCGTCCAAGCGTAAGGCCAAGCTGATGAGATCTTCGCAGGTACGGGGCTGAGGGTCTATGCGAACGATAACGTCCTTCAGGTCGTTGCATAATCCCTGATAGAACAGAGACATTCGCTTCTCTTCCGGCCATGCCGTTTCCGCTACCAACCGGTTAAAGGTAGTGAGATACGTCACTAACTCCATTCTCCCTTGCTTAAGTTCTAGGAGTTCCCTATCTGCACTGAACGTGGTGGCTCTCCTGTCAAACACCCCCTCCAATGCTGTACGGAAATCATCCCAGTCAGATAAAACCGGATCGTTGTGCCGTACTAACGGTACCGCCCAATTGGCTGCATCACCAGCCAAGTAGGAGATAGCAAACGCCACCCTAGAGTGGTTTGTAGGGAAGGAAGCGGGCCTACAGGAGAAATGCATCAAGACCTGTGTGAGGAACACCTGTATCTTGTGGGGGTCTCCAGTGTATCTCTCAGGATTAGCTAATGGAATGGGTGGGGCTACATTAACCTGAATGGGTGGCGTCCCTGTTCCCACGTCGAAAGGGTTCCTTGTCAGCCTATCAACTTTGTCTCTTAAATCTGCGGTTTCGACCCTAGAGGCCGCCAACTCCCGCTGTACCGCGGCCAGTGCGACTAAAACCTCCTCCATACTGCGTCAACTACCCACCTCCCGAACCGGGAGGAGTCTCTATACTTGGGTGCGTAATTTTGTTAGGAATCAGGCCCAGGTCCGATACTCCTCAGGATTCGGGCGACGCTATATGGGGTCCATCTCTCGACGTCACCAACTTCCTGCACTAAAGGCACGGAAGACTGGAGCAGTCAAGCGAGGGAAGGGAAGGATGGGAACAGCGGGGAGTAGAACCTGTAAAGAAAGTTAATAGACAACAAACAATACAATGCAGTAATAGACTTCTACTCTCAGTAGGTCTCACTAATTTGCATTTACCTCTCTGAACAACTGAATAATATCTGTGCGCTCACATACACACCAAAACACTTATTTATGTCGTGCACCACTTTGAACCCTTTCACACCATCAATAATTACATGATGTTTGTTTTGCCATTTTTAACCTTGGTAGGGCATGAGCAGCTCTGTTATATTGGATATATAGGTATGGCGTGAAATAGGTCTCTGACCGTGTACCCTCTTACTCTCAGAAGGTACCCAGAACGAGAACACAAAGCTTTGCCTTTCAAAACGGCTTAACGGAAATTGACTTCCGCTTCTATGAACAGCAACCGTCTAAATGCCAATCCGCCTGAATGTCAAGCTGCTCCTAGAAACAAATGGTTCAACTTAAATGATTCCGAATAAACGTCGGACTTTGATTATCTCGTAACTCAATCCCAATCAGAATTATAACTCGCTGAGATACGTGCTAGAAATGTTTGCAGGTACTAAGGTCAGAACTCACGCCCCAGCTCCCCCGGGTGCAAGCCAAGCTTCAGGAATACTTGCGGTTGTCTTTCAGTCCGCTCTAGTCCGTAAACCGTGCACCGCTGGAGGCGTCTTTACTAGATCCTCGGAAAATTATGCGAAACGCCGACGGTCCTGCTTCATTCAGCAGCCACCCGGTCTCGCCAGCAACGATCCTCTACTGACGCTGAGAATGCCGAGTCCTCGGCCTAAACACCAACTCCCTGATTCAATTATCCGCGGCGTGGAACACCACCCACGGGAACACAGGGCGGCGAGCAGCCGCTCGTCAGTTACTTCTCCTAACGTCAATTACGCACAACGTTGCGCGTATCAGAGGCGATTTAAAACCCCTTGGCTCCTCCCCCTCTTTTCGCTGGGTTTTCTGGGAGGTGTAGTTTTGCAGGCGCATGGGGGCCGAAATCATGACAAAATCATAGATAATCGCTAAAAGAGCTCTTTCGCCATCACTGGAAATTTTGTACTGGGGAATGCGAGGTAATTTAGCATTCAACTTAAGGGTAACAACGTAGGCTGGAATCTGCAAGAGACCAACATCATTGGGACCTGTAGCCCAAAGTGTATCAGGGAGAGAACGCAGTTCCAGTGGAAGGCGATCCTTAGATAGATACATCGGGGAAATCACTTTCTTACCCACCGTAAGATGTACTCCCGAAGGAGAACAATGTAATGTTGCATGCAATCTTTTCAACAAGTCCAAACCCAACAGATTCTTGCCACAGCCAGTTGTTAGAATAAGGGGAGCCTCCAATTCACAGGGACCAATAGAAAGGGGCAAAGGACAAGAAACCGGATTACGAACGGGGGCGCCAGAAAATCCTACTGAAACATTGGTCAAGCCAGACAAAGGTGCGCCGGGGAGTTTAGAGCGCATGATAGAACTCTTTGCTGCACCAGTATCCAAAAGAAAAGGTTCTGCCACACCTGATGTAATCACTTCAACATAAGGTCCACTCTGGTCTACTGGAACTGACACTACTCCCTCCCTTTATCCATGGCTGTCCTAGCTATCATTAAAACCAGCACTCTCACTTCCAACATAATAATCATCAGTGTAGTACTGAGCGGACTAGATGGTCGGAACATTCTGTTGGTCAAAATAATTCATAGAATTCTGAGGGGAAAAGGAACGTTCATTCTAGGGAAACGTACCACGTCCCCTACCCCTAGGTACTTGTTGGAAACCACCACGACCTCTCAGACCAGACATACCATTCGCACGCTGTAGCAAGATCGGGCAACTATTCTTAAAGTGACCTTCTTCTTTACAATAAGCACACTGATTAGGGCCTAGCGGGAGTCGCGAAGCAAAAGACTCAGGCTTCTGCAACAGTTTCTGAAACTGTGGGGGTTGCTGGAACTGGGAAGGTTGCTGAAACTGACGCTGATTAGGGCGAGGCGGATAAGCCTGCTGCAGAAGAACTTTCGTTTTTAATTCTCTAGTCTTCTTCTCTACTTTATCCTTCTCATCTTTATCTCTATTCTCATAGTATTGTGCAGTAGCCAATATCTGAGCAGAAGAAGAAACAGCCCATGAACTCTGAGTCCTTTAACTTATTAGAAAGTTCAGGAAGTAAATTAAAAACAAACTTATCTACAAACAACCTCTGACCACCTTCTGTACTCATATCCTGACCACTATGATCAATGAATGTTTCCTCAAACCTAGTGAAGAAATCAGACACACTCTTGTCTTTCTTTTGTTTGCATGCTGCTAACTTGTCCCAATTCACCCACAGTGGAGGCATCATAGTTTTCATTAAATTAATAATCCTACCAGGTAGTTCTGCAACTAAGGGTTCAGGTTTGGCACCTCCTACCTGCCGACCATCTGCAGCAGTAATATTAACCCACGTATCTCCTAACTCTGGCACGTTATTCTCGTGAAGGATCTTCGCCCACAAGGGTTGAGGAACTACATTACCCATCAACATATCTATGTCAGCTAAATTCAGAACACACGATCAACTGTCCGAGACCACTCTTTATAATAACCAGCAGGATTTTTACGGGGGTCAGGCAAAGTCTGCTTAAGAGCCAGGACCTCAGCTCTCTTCCAAGGGACATGCACCCACACTCGCTGAAAATGAGCCGGTGCAGCCGCAATACCATGAGCGGCATCAGCCACAACTGCCTCTCTCCATACAGGGGGAACCTCTCTCATAGGATACTGCTTTACTTTTCTCCTAATAGAAGGGTCAGGTTCGAACAATGACTGAGGTGGAAGTCTAGACCTAAAAGTGAGTAATGTCTCTACCGCTTCCTCAACATCGGAACCCACTATCATCCCTTTAGCAAATTCAGACTGAACATTAAGCAATTCCAGTGGAATTGAACCCAACTCATTGTCTTCCCACTCCTGACGAAGGAAGGTACGCATGACATCAAAAACATACCTTTGTTTTGGTGCCTCCCACTGTAGGAAGATATCCATAACCACTTGTGGACTGTACTTGGAGGTATTCGAAACCCATCTACGAGCAAGGAGATCTAACACTGCCCGCTCTTCGGGACCAGGGAGCTGACTACGTCTCTGCTTACGTTCAGAAACAGGGTTCATATTCAGTGACCCAAAGAAAGGAGACAAAAGACTAGTGACAGTCTCAGTCATTCGTTGCCGAGCAGAAGGAGAAGAAGTTGACATGAGGACAGGAGACAAAGTGTTTTGAGGTGACAGAGACGTAGGGACAGAAATAAGAGAAGTCGAAGATAAAGGAGTGTAAGGCAAAGGAGTTTGAGGCAAGGCTGGTGGCAAGGCTGGCGGCCCTGGAGGGGGCTGCGCCGGGGGAGGAAGAACTACCTGTGAAGCAACGGGTGGCTGAACAACAACAGGGGGTTGAACGACAACAAGGGGTGCAACAACTGAAGGTAACGGAGGTGCAGTAGAACCCTGCACATAAGGGGGTGGTAATCTCAGTAAATGTGACATCAAAGGATCCTTTTCAGGGTCTATAGTCACATTTGAAAGGGGAGGTGGCAAAGCCGGGTAACATTTGTCAATGGCCATGCAATGTTGTCTATCTGACACTTCAATCGCACAATCTTCTTCATCTTCCTTAAACTGCCTAGCAGCTTGCATTACCGATATATTCCTTTCCTTCCAATCTCTCTTAGCTTGCTTAATTTCTCGCTGTTTGGCTTCCTTACGCCAAAGGCGGAAAGAGTCAAACATCGCCGGCCAGGCTTTCTTCTTAAATAGCTCAACTTCTAAATTATCTAAAACATCTGATTCAAAACTACCATGTTGGGGCCATCGTAAAACACCGTCTTTCCTTGTATAACGGACCCATACTTCATTAAAGGTAATGGGACCTACACCATGCTTTGAATAGAGCTCATAAGTTGGAGTTCCAACCGCAGGTATCGGACACAAGTCCTCTGATCGGGAATCCCTATTACAACTACAACAAAACCATTTCCTAAATTTGCTAAAACCAGGCATCTTTTAGCTCACTAGTCTTGCTTCAAACTTCAAGGGGTTATCAAAAATGATACACTCGCAAATATACGAACCCCCCGGCTTCGACTATTGCAATGACCGAATCAAAACTAAGAAACAAAACAAAGTCGTGGGAGCGACCCACTTATACTTAACCAAAATGTCTGTCACGCCACCAGAAGACCGTCTAACGTCTCGCCTTACAAATCATCACAAGAGGGTCCAAGACAGGGCGACAGTCAGGGCAGCAGTCCTTCGCAGCCGTCGGAAAGGGGAAGCCTCGCAGAAAAAAACCTTCGGTCCACGTCGACATGCAGGGGTCGATGAAGTGGCGGCCGTCCTCCAGAATTTCCTCACGGGGCTCCTCACAATCTTCGGGCTTGGACCAGTACCGCTGAAGTCGCCCTACGTTGGGCGCCAGTTGAAGAACCGGGGTTTAACCCAGCGGCGTCAGGGGCACACCTAAGATCTTCGAGTTCACCTGTCTTGGTATACAGAGACACGGAATACTTCTGGATGGCATCAGAGACCAAGTTTATTAGCTGCAGCTAGTAACAGTGATCCTAGAAATACATCACGGTGTAAGTTCTCAGGAGACTGCTCATTTTACTAAGGCGAGACGTCTCCTTTTATACCCAATATTCACATTATAAATGTACACCCACTGCACAAAATTCTAGCCAATAAGGTACATTTTCAAACAAAGTGTCACATAACAAAAACTCAATTTACAGTATCCCAACCCAAAAGTTAATTATTAGGAATGTCCCAAATTCAATCTCCACAAGCCGGACAAACCTATAATTGAAAGCATAACCCATGTAATGAAGAAACATAAACAAGCATTTGCAATGCAATAGGTCTCGCATTTTCGTAACTTTGACCTATTGATATTGTAAATGACAATGCCTTTTATTATTGCAGGTTTTTTAAACACATAAATAAAAGGCATTGTGATTTACAATGTAAAAAGCCAAAATCTCGCAAATGCGAGACCTATTGCATTAACACCCCACCGAGTTATGCAATTGTACGTAGCAGTGGAGGTGTATATCTCTTACTGTGATGGTATTGCAGTCCTGAGTCTGGGTCTAGATCAATAAAAAGAAATCCAAGACCAGGAACTCACTTCCGGGGCACGGAGAGCCCTCCACTGCCTGTCCTCAGCCTTTTTAGGCCAGATCTGAGTGTCAGGGATGAGTATGTTTACCACTGACTTGTGCTGGCTAATGCCACTTGGGCATACAACTCTGCACAGCCAGAGCTACAATGCGCAGAACGTGTTGCTTGATGTCATCCACTCGGATCAGAATGTGTGATCTTGTGCAGCGCCTCAAAGCCCGATTTGGCCCGGTCCACACTAACATGTGCTAAGTTCTCAGCATGTAGAAAATCGCTTTAAAATGAAGTACAGAGGGCATTCAGATCTGCTTCGAGAGCTTCCAATCGACTTAAATGGGCACTGCATCGGAAGTGTATCTATTCCAGGAGCGTGGCTATAAATAACGCAGCAGGTGCAGTGGCACCGGTGCCAGTGGGCACGGGAGGCCATAGGACCGCCAGACATGGCTGCATTTCGCTACTTAAATGCTTGCCTATGGGGCCTCGAGACACCCTTGCTCTGCCACTGGTTGAGGCGGTTGGCCTTAAGTGGCTTTTTCAGTGATGGGTTGGAGCGCCGGAAACCATCACCACACCATTTAATGATGTTGGGCACATCCCACACCGCTGCCGCGACGAGTTGCCTTATGTGACATGTACATGGGTCACGGGGTCATGCTAAGGACTTTCCTATATGCCACAGCCCAACAGCGATAATAATACATCTTTTACACACGTCTTTCTTTCTCTTCCTGCTTTCCCACTTGCATGTTTCTCTCTTGTTTTGGACCAAATACTAATAGGAAGAATATGTGCTGGCCCCCAAAAATGAGTGCTGGTGGGCCCCACCTGCACGCAGTGGTCACGAACTTCGATGGAATCAGCCGAATATTCGTTTCCCCCGTATTTTTGAATCCTTGGAGAAAGGCACAACCCTAATGTCTACACAACTAGAAACGAATGTCGGACCAACGGATGCAAAATGTATGCTGGGGCAGTTATTTCTAATACGTAAGCTACTTTGAAGTTCTGTGCGGCATAATATTTCCACAGAGCGATTTTCCTGTCTAATGTGCCATGGGATCCTGAGACTCCTGCGTCTCACACATATCACAAGTTTAATGGTGACTGGGAGCCCCTGGAGTCCCCACCCCCTCCCTGCACCGCACGGGCCCATGGGCCGTCCCTACGCGCCTATCTTCACCTTGCACACCAAGCGCAGGTTGCGCAGACCTATCTTCACTTAGCTGGCTTTGCCTCGGAATGTGGTATTAAAGGCAGAACATATATTATTTACATTCTTGCACTCCGGCAAATATTGGCCGAAAGAAATCGTTTACATTCCTGCAAACATTGTAATGGCTGGAAGAAACCGAAACAAAGGTACCCTAGACATTTCTCCACTTCATATGTTAAAAACGAAGAAACATTAATTCGTTTCATTGGTTATTAATAGAGCGCAAAAATGGCGCAACATCCGTTCCCGCAATTCTAAGCGTTATATGGTTTGGGTGCAAATGGCGCAGGGGTGCGCATTTCATCTGTTGAACTTTTAGCACTAGACTATGGAATGGAAAAAAGTGCAACGGTGCCGCTAATACCGAAGAGGTCCCTCCAGCATGTCTCAAATAGAATCTATTTCAATAAGACAGTAGTTTCAAGACAGCACATTTTACAAATAAAGAAGCAGAACACGACTTGAGTTTGTCAATAGAGCAGCAAAAGAGAGCTCGGTTTACGCGTCGAACAGCAGAGTTACCTGAAGCAACACAATATACACGTGGCTTCACCTCGGCAGCGTTAACTGCATACAATCATGAACCAAAGGCGTCAACTTCACCAACACAGCAGCAGAAAAGAGCCGATAACAGGGGAGCACGTTGTATTGAAAGTAGTCCTAGCCTACCTTGACCCAGCGGTGACGAAGTGGGAATGCAGAACAGGTATCTGTAACACACGTCCAGCAAGATCAAGGATGCCATCTAGGCTTCTGCAACCACAGCGGACACATCTGACCTAGAGCATTCTGGATTTGTCGTTCCTCAGAAGCGATGCAAGCCTCCTATAAAATACGGAAGACACACTAAGACCAAACGCTGACCAAACTTCCCTTGAACATAAAACAGGTGTGTTAGAAGCAGTAGTGCAATGTTTCCTCAAACACATAAAGAAGGTACAAAACAGGCAAAAGCATAGATTGCTTGCTTTGCAGTGAGAAAAGATGCACCAAGGGTGGAGGCAGTCCAAACGACACACACATATGAAACATAGGAATCAGCAGTGCAAGCTTCCTCACATACACACACACAGAATGGATTCATTATAAGGAGCAACAATGCAGTTATGCAGGAATCCATTTAACACGAAAAAGACATCAAAAGCAGGATCTGTGGCTCCTTCCCTCAAGGGGCAGGGTTATTTTAGTAAGTAAACACCACACTCCCAATACCACCACGCCCCGGTTCTCTGCAGATCGCATTTGCTGCTAAGCTCACTTTAAAAGGAATCCCTTCCCACATGTGAGGAGCCTGAATATAAGCTTCTCCTACTCTCATGACATCATTGACTCCTGCGACCTGGTTTTCTTTTAATTATGACTCACTGGAGTGTGCCTGGGCAACAGAAGGAGAAAGGAAAAGTGCCGCCAGGCCGGTGATGCATCAAGCACAGGCCCCACCTGCCAGGAAACAGTGAGCCCTCAGCCTTCAAGACACGCAGGAGCACGCTGTAATTTACTGGGTTCAACCCTGGCATGCCGTGAAGGAAGGGCCCGGCAAAATCCACCAGCATGTGAGCCTTCTCAACGTTGGCTCTCAGAACCTCGGAGAGCGAAGAAGCTTCGCGAGACCTGTACGAGAGTATAATCTGAGCTGGGAATAATGTTTAAGGGGTTTGCATATTTAAATGTCGACAGCTGGTAGTGGAGGGTCGCTACGCAACGGTACTCGCTTGTGTAAAACATCACCAGGCAGCGCTTTTAATATTAAAACGTACTACTAAAACTTGTGGCCAGACTTGAACCACGACATCAATGACGTCTTGCCTGGCGGACCCGCATACATCCACAGCCGCTGCTAATGTAATAGGCGGTACAAAAGGGGGTGGTGATGGACGGAGCATCAGAACCAATCAAACACTCACACCCAGTCAACAGATCTGGGTTTAATCCATCACCGTTCTTTAGCCCACTTTGCCACCCCAGTTCAGATATGGCCATATGCAAATCAGTCTGACCCTGTGCCTCATGGGAACAGTCCAGCCCGAACTGCCAAGCCATACCTTCCCTGGACCGGAAACAAGCTTCCTAGGACCGGTTTCTGGCATTTCAGCCGTCTTCAGTCAGGCTTGCCCGAATCCAGTGGCAAAGTGAGCAAGGGACTCACGTCTGAGCATACCCTGCCAACTTATGGCGAACAAAGTGGCACAAAAGGGGGTGGTGATGGACGGAGCATCAGAACCAATCAAACACTCACACCCAGTCAACAGATCTGGGTTTAATCCATCACCGTTCTTTAGCCCACTTTGCCACCCCAGTTCAGACATGGCTATTTGCAAATCAGTCTGACCCTGTGCCTCATGGGAACAGTCCAGCCCGAACTGCCAAGCCATGCCTTCCCTGGACCGGAAACAAGCTTCCTGGGACCGGTTTCTGGCATTTCAGCCGTCTTCAGTCAGGCTTGCCCGAATCCACTCAACGTCTGAGCATACCCTGCCAACTTATGGCGAACAAAGCGGTAGAAAAGGGGGTACCGCTTTGTTCGCCATAAGTTGGCAGGGTATGCTCAGACGTGAGTCCCTTGCTCACTTTGCCACTGGATTCAAGCAAGCCTGGCTGAAGACGGCTGGAATGCCAGAAACCGGTCCTAGAAAGCTTGTTTCCGGTCCAGGGAAGGCATGGCTTGGCAGTTCGGGCTGGACTGTTCCCATTGTATGCGGTTGACACCAGTGGTAGAGGTTATGAGGTTAGAGATGGTTGTCCAATTGAGAAAGAGAAAATGGTTGAAAGAAATGCAGAAGAAGTGATAGCTGATGAAGTTCTAGGGAGACGTCCTAAACACCCTGTGTACACTTGGGATTGCAGTAGTATTTGCAGTGTACGACAGGAATCTATTGAAAAATTATGTAGTTTTTTACGAGCATATACTAAAAAAAGTGTTAAACAAAAGATTAAGGTGTTGCAAGGACTAGACCATTGCAGAGTGAGAAAAAGTACTGGTTTGCAAGGTCACCCTCTGGGTTGTCTTTCTAGGAAAGTTTGTCAAAGTGTTGTTCACCAATTCAGGATGCTGGCAGTACATCATACTCAAATGCGGAAGTTAGTGAGAAGATTGTATTATGCAAAATGTACAGCACTAAAGTTAAATGAGTTGAACACTGCTCTTTTGCGTGGGTCAGTATCAGATGTGAAGAAGGTTTGTGATGATATTGAGTTTTGTTACTTTGGTCCTCAGCAAGAGAGTGCAGAAACTGACACATTAGTAGAACAAAATGTTGAAGACAATATAGAACCCGTAATTACAAAAAAATTTGAGGATGAAATCACAAAGTTTAAGGTAATTTCAGGTGAAAGACCAAATGTTTCTTGTATTTGTTGTCGGCGAAGTCACTATAAAAATCAGACTAGGGGTGTCAATCTGTATTTAAAAAGTGAAATAGAAGATAATGATAAGTGGATGGAATTTACAACTTATTTGTTGGTAGAGGATTGTTTTGATTTGGGATCTGAGCAGCGTATTTGCAAATATTGTTATAACAAATTGGATGAGAATAAAATACCTGCTAGAGCTGTTCATAATAATCGAGTTGGTTGCTATTCCTCCAGAGCTGATAGATTTAAATACGTATGAGTCTATTCTCATTCAATGTGTTCATCCGTTTCAGGCTATTGTTCGTATGGAGCCTAAAACAGGTAAATTACCTCCATCAGAGTTGCAAAGAGGATTGAAAGGAAGAGTTGTGTATTTACCGTTAGATTTAAGGAAAAATATTGAAACTATTGGTGTAGACCATGCAGAAAATGAGCCACTAGTCATTCTAGTTAATGGTGTTCCTACTAAGAATAAGAAAATCTAGCAAGAGTTAGTGGATGTTAGAAAAGTGCAAAAGGCGTCATTGTATCTGTTAAAAAATAATGAGTACTACAGAAATGTGTTTGTTGGAGAAGAAGAAATAGATTTAGCAGAAGATACTGAAACATTAAGGTGCCGATCACGATCCTGTAAAAACCGGGTACGAACCGTCGGACGGAGCATATTCTCCGTCCGACGCGTACCCGGCCATCAAAATATACAAACATGGAAGTACGATTCGCACGGAAATACCATTTCCGTACGAATCGTACAAAACCCCGACCGACGAAAATAAACATACAAATGTGATCCGGGAAAGCGCCGACGTGACGTCGGGACGCACGCAGCCTGCCATTCACGAACCAGGCATCACGATTCGCACCAACGTCATCCCGCACGGACAATATTTTCCAGCAGCCAAAAACTGCCGGGAAATCAGGACGACGCGAACAAGGAGTACCTGCACGCGACGGACAGACATGGACCCGAACCTACGTGTCATCCCGGCCCTCATAGCAGTCGACCTCCTCTACAGGTTACGACGCAGACGCCGCAGAAGGTCAGAACAACAAAGGGAGGGGGGAAAGGGGGGGGGGCAGGACCAGGGGCAGGCCACAAAACCCCCACCAAAGTCACACAGCACACATGCCCTGGACATACCTGACCCCCAGGCCCTGGTCACTACGAGGGGGTGGGGGCATGTCCAGCAAAGCCAGCGTCCGCCACAACGGAAGTGCTTGACGACGCGAACCGGCAACACAACAATACAGGTACGTCCCGTACCCACGCCTTAAGAGCGTGGGTACGAGTCGTACCCCGCCCACACCTACGTCACGCCAACAATGGCAGGACGGCTGTACCCACGTGGCAAAGGCCTAAGTACGGCCCGCACAAGCATTCCATAGCGTGGGTACAGATATGTACGGACCATACCCCCACCCCCGTATGCATGGAGCGTACCCCCAACAGTGTAAGTCCGACTCATACCCTCACCTGCATACGCATGGAGCGTACCCCCCACCCCAACAGTGTAAGTACGACCCGTACCCTCACCCGCGTACGTATGGAGCGTACCCCCACCCCAACAGTGTAAGTACGACTCGTACCCTCACCCCCGTATGCATGGAGCGTACCCCCACCCCAACAGTGTCAGTCCGACTCGTACCCTCACCCGCGTACGCATGGAGCGTACCCCCACCCCAACCGTGTATGTACGACCCGTACCCTCACCCGCGTATGTATGGAGCGTACCCCCCACCCCAACAGTGTAAGTATGACCCGTACCCTCACCCGCATACGTATGGAGCGTATCCCCCACCCCAACAGTGTAAGTACGACCCGTACCCTCACCCGCGTACGTATGGAGCGTACCCCCCACCCCAACAGTGTAAGTACGACCCGTACCCTCACCCGCGTACGTATGGAGCGTACCCCCCACCCCAACAGTGTAAGTACGACTCGTACCCTCACCCCCGTATGCATGGAGCGTACCCCCACCCCAACCGTGTATGTACGACCCGTACCCTCACCCGCATATATATGGAGCGTACCCCCCACCCCAACAGTGTAAGTACGACCCGTACCCTCACCCGCGTACGTATGGAGCATACCCCCCACCCCAACAGTGTAAGTACGACCCGTACCCTCACCCGCGTACGTATGGAGCGTACCCCCCACCCCAACAGTGTAAGTACGACCCGTACCCTCACCTGCGTATGTATGGAGCGTACCCCCCACCCCAACAGTGTAAGTACGACCCGTACCCTCACCCGCGTACGTATGGAGCGTACCCCCCACCCCAACAGTGTAAGTACGACTCGTACCCTCACCCCCGTATGCATGGAGCGTACCCCCCACCCCAACAGTGTCAGTCCGACTCGTACCCTCACTGGCGTACGCATGGAGCGTACCCCCACCCCAACCGTGTATGTATGACCCGTACCCTCACCCGCGTATGTATGGAGCGTACCCCCCACCCCAACAGTGTAAGTACGACCCGTACCCTCACCCGCGTATGTATGGAGGGTACCCCCCACCCCAACAGTGTAAGTAAGACCCGTACCCTCACCCGCATACGTATGGAGCGTACCCCCCACCCCAACAGTGTAAGTACGACCCGTACCCTCACCCGCGTACGTATGGAGCATACCCCCACCCCAACAGTGTAAGTACGACCCGTACCCTCACCCGCGTACGTATGGAGCGTACCCCCCACCCCAACAGTGTAAGTAAGACCCGTACCCTCACCCGCGTACGTATGGAGCGTACCCCCCACCCCAACAGTGTAAGTACGACCCGTACCCTCACCCGCGTACGTATGGAGCGTACCCCCCACCCCAACAGTGTAAGTACGACCCGTACCCTCACCCGCGTACGTATGGAGCGTACCCCCATCCCAACAGTGTAAGTACGACCCGTACCCTCACCCGCGTACGTATGGAGCGTACCCCCCACCCCAACAGTGTAAGTACGACCCGTACCCTCACCCGCGTATGCATGGAGCGAACCCACACCCGTGTATGTTCTAAGCGTACATATCGTGAAGTAGGAGGGTTGGGTGCAGAGTCCTCCCAGCAGTGCCCAGTCACAAGAGGGGTGGGTGCAGAGTCCTCCCAGCAGTGCCCAGACACAGGAGGGGTGGGTGCAGAGTCCTCCCAGCAGTGCCCAGACACAGGAGGGGTGTGTGCAGAGTCGTCCCAGCAGTGCCCAGACACAGGAGGGGTGTGTGCAGAGTCCTCCCAGCAGTGCCCAGACACAGGAGGGGTGGGTGCCTAACACTCACAGCAGTGCCCAGTCACAAGAGAGGTGGGTGCAGAGTCCTCCCAGCAGTGCCCAGACACAGGAGGGGTGGGTGCAGAGTCCTCCCAGCAGTGCCCAGACACAGGAGGGGTGGGTGCCTAACACTCACAGCAGTGCCCAGTCACAAGAGGGGTGTGTGCAGAGTCCTCCCAGCAGTGCCCAGACACAGGAGGGGTGGGTGCAGAGTCCTCCCAGCAGTGCCCAGACACAGGAGGGGTGTGTGCAGAGTCCTCCCAGCAGTACCCAGACACAGGAGGGGTGTGTGCCCAACACTCCCAGCAGTGCCCCTGCAAAGAAAAGGGTGGAGTACCCACAGATCCAATGCCCACAAATGTCAGTCAGGTGCACAAAGATCCTGCAGTACATGTGGTATACTGTATACATGTGTGCAAGGCTGGGAGTATACACATGCATAGCGCCAAAAAGAAAACATGTACACATGAAGTCATGACAACAGTCTACATACACAAGTACAGTGACCACCAAGGACGCCACGAATGATGCAGGTGGAGACATCGCTCAGCATGCATGGCCCAAGTATAACGAGTCCGTCACACACCCAGCCAATGTAGACACAGCTCAGCACCACATATTGGAAAGACCCTGCAGGGAAGATGTCAGGTTACACAGAGGAAGGAACACACCTTGGGACGATGTCACCATGCAGTAACTGCTCACATGAACAAAGTTATGTAGCCAACAGCTTGTGATGGCACACAGATACCAGGATCCACCCTATGACCAGCACAAGATTACAATTCCCACACACCCAACACATTATCACCACCCAAAATAATGGGGCAGGTCGACCAACAGCAGTACCAGACAGACAGTAGTGTACTAAGGAAAAATAAATTGCTTTATTCAGCATCCAAAAATCAGTTTGTCCCTTGAAAGTTCAAAATGTACAATGCCCATAGGGCAATCCAAAGTTCGAATCCAGGTGGGGGACACAGTGGGACGCGTGTCCCCCAGCTTGCCTGCACAGTCAGACTCCTTCGTCTTCCAGAGCGGGGAGGGCATCATGTGGGGGGGAAGGACCAGGCACCGCAGGGACATGAGGGCGAAGGGTAGGCGTCGTGGGTGCAGGGATGGAGGACTCCACCACAGGGGGTGGGGCAGGGCCAAAGGCGGAGGCCAGGATGTCGCTGCACACCTTAGCAAGGTCCTCCAGAGACTCCCCTGCACCCGAAGGAACCACAGGCCCCAAGGAGGGGGGGCGGAGGGATGGGTCGCAGCGCCCCTGGGGGAGGGTGTGGACAGGGGGGGGGACTCAACCACCCTGACTGGGGACTCCCTTGACCGCTTGTGGGGTGGTGTCACAGTGGGGCTCAGGGACAGAGCGGCCATGAAGGAGTCTTTGCCGGATATGTGGCCAGGAGAGCTGAGGGGAGGGGATTTGGAGGGAGTGGATTGGGTGGAATGCGGACTCCCACTCTGGCTGCGTGGCTTACGTTTGCCCCCCCACCCAGTGGGTGTGCCTACTTCACCCTGTGTGTGCATGCCAGGAGGTGTGCGTATGACCTTCCCTGCTGGTGTGGTGCCTGTGTCTGTTGTGGTGGGTGCATGCTGACGTCTGGGTGTACATGGGACAGGCATGGGAGTGGGAGGTGTGGATGGGTCAGGGGTAGGGGGTTGGACGTAGCACTGCAGGAGACCCACTGCTGCAGTCAGTGTTGAGTCAATGGACCTCAGCAAGTTGCGTTGGTCAGCCTGCGATGAGAAAATGCCCTCCAAGTATGCCTCCATGTTGTTCAGCACTTGGCTGTGGCCATAGAGGACATTAAGCATCGCAGCCTGACCAACCTGCAACTGCCGCTGGATGTCCACAGACTCGGCATTGGCGGCAGCAGTGGAGACAGGGGCAGGGGGTTCGGTGCCTGGCAGGAAGGAGACATGTGGTGACCGGGCACGCTGGGAAGGGACACGAGCAAGTGGGAGGCGGCTGATGGCAATGGAGGGGGCGGGGTGAGATGTTGTGCCGCTGTCAGCTGCTGGTGCAGCCTCAGCCCACTCGGAGAGATCATCCTCGGACCCGTCAGCTTCATATTCTGTCGTGCCAGTGGACAGGTCCTCGGCCTCACTCTCCTCCGCCTCAGTTCCACTCAATGTGCCAGTCAACGCTGGCACTGGTGCTCGGTCCCTCCGCTCCGTCTGTGCTCATGTCTCCCTCCGTGTCCCCCGACGATGCAGTGGGCAAGGTGAAGAGACAGCAATTAATCATACACCTGTATACATATGTCACATGAGTCCAATCTTACATAGGTTACAGTGCATAGCCTAAAAAGAAAGATCAGTAACATCTACGAAACAAGGTACAGATGTAGGGCATGCAACACACAGTTGGTTGACCCACCATGCCACTGAAAAACCATGGTGAGCATGACACAATAGCAAATGACATGAAATGGAGTTTGACAGAGGAGCCAGGCCCTGGGGACAATCCAGCACTGCATCTGCACCACACAGCGTTGCCGAAAATAGGGATGAGCAGGGACCAAATCCATGAACTTGAGGCACATGCTGCATAGGTAATACTGAAAACATGCCCACCATGACTGGCTCACTGCACCTTGAGTGTATGTCCAGACAAACATCACACACTGGCCAGACCTAGCAAGGAGACATCAGGTTTTGAAATGTAGGCTTTGCCCGCACCAACCACCCCCTACATGAGACAATTTGTTGAGACACAGGAAGCACTTACATCTCTTAGTCTGGGTGAAATACACAGGGGCTGCATAAATGCAAGATTGGACACCAAATACCCAAGGTGCGCCTGTCCAAATAATCATGTACAAATGGTCATCATCAGATGATTGTAACAAGACACACAGGCACTGGCCACCGTGAGTATGAACAAGGAAAATCAGGTCAGGCTGTACAGTGGACACTTGTACTTCATATTACGTCAATATACATGGTGCCAGGGGACAATGGCACAGAGCACAACCTATGCTGTAGACACTGAGAGTGTCCACATTTTGTGATGACACACATGACACCTATGAAAATATGCCCCAGGGGACAGTAGTGGCCACACAACTCCATGGTCCTGAATGGGAATGACTGCAACACACGCCACCATCCCTGCACTATGCGTATCGCACACTCATGCACATCATGTCACAGGCCACAACATAGGACATGCGTGCTGTAAGGCATGACACTTGAGAGACTAACTCCCATGTCTGGACTCGGCATCAGTGCCAACTGACATGGAACCCACAAGTACTGAACTGGACAGGGCACAGGCAAGGTCCCAAAACCTGTTACACACCACCCCCACACATGATGCTACAGGCATAGTTCACATGGAGAAAGTGCCAGCCTACATAACCTTGTGAAGGAGTGACTACACACAGACCAGGGAACACATTGCAAGGAGGGGAAGGGAGGCAGGAGAGCACCGCTATACTGTGGGTAACAGGATCTGCACAGCACCTTTAAACCCTGGCAGTGTATCCATGCAACTGTGCACTTACAAATGCTGGTGACACACAACAAACACACAGGTACCTACCCCCTTCCTGCTGCTGCTTCTCCTGTAAGCGCCTGTCCAAGCCTGGAAATACCACCGCCAGCACACGCTTGTGGATGTGGGTCAGACGGCAGTGCCCGCGGTTCTTATGGGTCTCAGGTGAGTCCCCCAGCAGGACCCGTGCGATCCTCCGCGTCCAGCTCCGGATATCCTGCCAGCGTTTCCGCACCTGGGCCAGGCGCCGCTTGGGACCCTCCGTCCTCCTCACGGCACTGACGGCGGTCATCCATATCTGCTTCTTGGCAGAGGCGCCTACCTGTGAGGATGAACAAGTGACACTACATCAATACACCTGACACATGTCACAGAGACACATATTAGAACCAATTTGCTGTTTACAACAAGGCATAGTATGCATCCAACGCATTGCACCTTTGTCATAGGGACATGATCCTCTGGGGAAGGGCAAAAGCAGTACGTGCCATTGAAAGTACACAGGTGGAATGAGGGCAACGACACAATCAATGATCCAGGCACACACTGTGCATCACAAGCTACACCAGGATAATGTGCAGCACCTCTAAGCAGTCACATGCCACAGGCCACTGACGCTACCTCAGCAGAGTACACAGACACACACAGGCACAGGACATTCACCTGCCATTGCCAAATGCAGCGACAAACCTCACTCTGCACATGTGCCACTAGACGGGGGGGGGCTCACAGGTGTGGGGCTGGCTCTGCACGTCAGACACACAGCACTGCTCCCTGCTCACATCACATGGGCAGGGTATATCCATCCCTCATGCAGCCCGGGTGCCACACTCCACATATGCACCCACCCACATGACAGGGGACTTACACACACACCGATGTCCAGGGTACGAACACATCATGTGGACACTCTCAGCACAGGTACACAGAACTAACACACATCTGTGGGTACAGTCACCTGTCACACTGGGCTGACCACATAATCATATGAGGACTGTAGAGGCTACATTCCCAGGAGGACAAGACAGGCAGAATGTGGCATGCACCATGCAGTGATTGTCACAGTAAACACAATGCAAGTGAGGACGGCAGATATGCACCACAGCATGCTCTGGCTGGGAGACATCAGGCATTCCCCCCCTAGGACCCCCCCTACAGTACATAGCATGTGTGTCACACCTGGACACAATGCCAGAAGTCACAGTCACAAACAAGGGACACAGTCTGTGCTAGTAGACTCTGCACTCACCTGATACCCTGGTCGCCCATACAGCAGGGGGTACTGTGGGAGGATCACATCCAGCAATGCCAGGTTCTCCTCCAGGGTGAAAGGCTGTGACCTCTCCACAGACCTTGACATGGTTCCAGGGAATCAGTAGCAGCAGCTGGGTCGTAGAATCCAAAGATGTGCAGGCAAGTGCTCCCTCATGGGACCTGGCTGCCTTATATCTGCCTTGCTGGCCTGTTTCATGCACAGGAGTACAGAGTGATTGGTCACTCACATTTGCATCCTATGTTTCCTCCAATCCCTTCAAACCTAGCACAGTCAGTGTGTTCTGATTGTGTTTTTTTCTTGAGCATGATGTCAACTCCAGAACCACATTGCAACAAAGTAGATTTAGATTACAGGCGTGTGTACGGTCCGTACCACTATGGGTACGCATACGCGAGAACACCCATAGTGGTACGGACCGTACACACGCCTGTACACTCACTATCACTATGGGTGTTCTCGCGTATGCGTACCCATAGTGGTACGGACCGTACACACGCCTGTACGCTCACTATCACTATGGGTGTTCTCGCGTATGCGTACCCATAGTGGTACGGACCGTACACGCGTGCGTACGCTCACTATCACTATGGGTACACATACGGCAGCACTCCCATAGTGATAGAGAACGTACACAGGCCCTCTGAGCGAATGTACGGTGCCTTTCACACATCACAGTGGTGACAGGCAGCACACAGGGAGGAATAGGGCTGACATACTTGTCCATGGATGGACATCAAGGCATTGCCTGGGCAGTACTACATGGGTGGGGCACAGGTGTGAAAGGCTGTGATGTGGCACATTACTCCTGAGTCGAGAAGGCACCAGATGTATGATGAGATGTGTACAGATGTTATGTGTGACGGTGCAATGTGTGCCAGGCATGCCCTTGACTCCTTTGAAATGTGTGCATGTCGTACTGCACACTTGGGATGAGCGTCACTGCCATGGCACAGTCAACAACACACGCAAGTGTCCCCTGATGCCCGCTACAGGGGTTACCACACCAGACATGTGACTACCCACGGTGCACGATGTGTCTATGTCATGTATGTGTGGGGTGTTCCCATTATCTTGATGTTGGTGCTCCCTCAAAAGCATCAGCTGTTGCAGCAACCAACATGTGTCTGTGTGTAGATGGACATGGCACACTGTTACGCATACCAGGCCACATGTGGTAGCGGATGTGAGGTGCGTATGTATGCATGGGACACGGAGTAGCGTAACAAGGACATGTCAGCATCCTCTCTATGAATGTGTGGTGAGTCATTACATGTACACCTTCTTGGCAAGGTGTGTGGGCTGTCCTAGTGTAATGTCATGTGACCTGTGGCTCTAGTGTTCCGCTACCAGTCTCTGAAATCGACATCCTACTTCTGCTGATGTGTTGATGTATGTCACTCCTGTGTTGCGTCTGGCTGTTCACTTACACTGGGACACAGCTAATCCCATGCCATGGCATGTGGAGGTTCACAATCTCCGTGTGTAGCTGGGTCTTGGTAGGAGTGTCACCTGGCAGCCATACGTGTCCAGGGCATGTGGCACATACCTGACTCCGTATGTCACATATGTGTATTGACAGATTAACATGTGCTCAGTACAAATAAATTGTTGTTGTAGTGCACTCACTCTTCCTTGTCACTTCCAAATTACTGCAGAGCGCCGCCTCTTCCCCGACCAATTCCGGACTTGGCTGACATGCGGGAGAATGACTGTATCCGGTGCTACCGCTTCCCCCAACCGTTGATTGAGGAGTTGACGGTGAGGCTGGCACCACACCTGCAACCGCTGCACAGGTATCCTACGGCACTGACACCCAAGCTGAAGGTAATGGCAGCCCTACATTTTCTAGCCACGGGTACCTTTCAAAATACCATAGCTCATGTTGGTGGCATGTCCCAGAGCATGTTCAGCCGTGTGCTGCATGATTTCTTAGAGGCCATGTTGCTTCACCTGGATGAGTTCATCCATTTCCCAACTCCTGAAATGTTGACTGGGGTCAAGCGTGGATTCTATGCCCTGGGAGGGATGCCCCATGTCATTGGGTCCATAGATGGGACACATGTGGCTTTGGTACCACCACAGGCACAGGAGGTAGCGTACAGGAATCGCAAGCACTACCACTCCATCAATGCCCTTGTGGTGTGTCTGTCCAACATGGTGATTTCACATGTCTGTGCTCGTTTTCCAGGATCAGCACACGATGCCTACATCATGAGGCGTAGCAGGGTGCCTGAAATGATGACGCAGCTGCGCAACGAACGAGCATGTGTTGTTGGTGGGTACACTCTGTCTGTCCTGTATTTTGCGTAGACTTCCAGCACGACCGCTTCTCCTGTCCTACTAATGTCCATGTGGTTTCCATGTAGGGGACGCTGGCTATCCCAACATGCCATGGCTGATCACACCTCTCCGCAACCCCATCACGCCGGCCCAGCTCCGCT
The DNA here is from genome assembly GCF_964204655.1 of Triturus cristatus. Lineage (NCBI taxonomy): Eukaryota > Metazoa > Chordata > Amphibia > Caudata > Salamandridae > Triturus > Triturus cristatus. The sequence goes on along the minus strand of NC_140579.1, from coordinate 300,927,265 downwards.
ACAACACCGCCCATGGCCGGACAAGGCGAGTGATAGAGAGGACATTTGGCCTCCTGAAGAGCCGATTCAGATGCCTCCACAAGACCGGCGGCGCCCTCCCATATGCCCCGGCGAAGGTCTGCAAAATCTTCATGGTCTGCTGCATGCTGCACAACATGGCAGTTGAGAAAGCTGTGCCACTCATCCTGGATCAAGATGATCAGGACCATCCACCCGTGGAGGACGAAGGTCTTGGCAATGGGGCTAGTGATGTGGAGGATGTGGTTCCGCAAGAGGACATCCGGAGTCGGCTCATACGCGACTTCTTTGCTTAGTGGTGAGTACCAGTGTCTGTGTGTGCACGCATTGGTCCCCGTGTGGCATGTGTTGCGATGTGTGTGTCCATCTGCATGTATGGCACGTGAGTCAGAGGTGTGTGTGGATGTGTCACTGGAGTGATGGTGCCAGTGATGAGTGTATTTCCCCAGTCATAATTGTGACCTAGCATGTTGTCATCCTTACATGTGTCGAGTACATGCACATGCAAGTGGCTGTGCTTTTTGTGGCTGACTTCTTGTGTGTCTCTCATCCCCAGGTACTTACGCATGCCGTCTGCTGGTTGCATTGTTGTGGCACTGCTATTCCTCATGGACACATCATCGTGTGCTGACTCTTTTTTTTTTTTTTTTTTTAAATATTTTTATTGATAAATTTTTTCCCCACATTTTATTTCCCCCCCCCCCTCCCCCATTACATGGACAAGGCACAATAAGTTTCATAAGGCAGCCACATACTCAACTACATATTCAAAAGAAAAATGGAAAGTGAAATATTACAATATACATACTACATACAGATCCTATCATAATATATACGGATACAAATAATATATGTTAACATTCCATAATACATACATTCCTCAAAATACCTTATTCAGTTCCAGCCTTCCATTGAATCAAAGGACCCCAGATTTGTATACCCAGCTTTTTACCCTTTCTCCCTTTCCTAGAGTAAATAGCTGTTTCCAATTTTTGTATTGACAAAGTTTTTCCTAGCCATTGATGATACGTAGGAGGATTTGGATCTAACCAAGTTGAGGCCACAAGCAGTCTAAAAATCGACATTGCTACAAACAGAAAATATTTACAATTAATTTGTCCGTTGGGGGATATTCCCAACAAAATAGTTGCTGAGTCCAACTCTATTGTTGTGTCTAAGGCATTCCGGAAAAAATTCCCGATATCTTGTTTTATCTTATCTAAATGTGGACAAGTAGAGAAAATATGTAACAAATTGGCCTCCATACTGCCACATCTAAAACACGAGATGCCCGACACAGCCCCCCATTGAGCAATTTTCCATGGCGTATAATACAGGTGATACAGACTCTTGTAGTGCTGGGCCTGAAGAGACGCTGAGCATAGTAATTTACATCCCATCTCAAGTGATTCAGAGAAAATATCTCTTTCTCTAGCTATATCTAAATCTGAGGACCATTTAATTATCCATTTGTCAAGATCATCCTTTTTTAACTTTGTCATTTCTAAATAAAATCTTTTTATAGTACAGTCATTACCTTTTTGTATGAGATCCATCATTATACTCCTCCCAAAGCCTAGAGCTCCCCCTTTTTTATTTAATATACAACTCCTTATTTGAAGGTATTTAAAGAAATGATTTGTGTTTAACATATACTTGTTTTTCAAATCTATAAATTGTAAGATGCCATTATCATCCCACATATCACCAATCATTCTTATACCTTGACTCTCCCATTCCTCATATACCATTCCTGAGAACACAGCCCTAGGTAATGAGGGATTATTTTTGAGTCTAGTATATACACTATATTTCCCTATTCCAACTTTTTTGGAAAATCCTTTCCATATGCTGTAGGCCGCCATAATTATCTTGAAACGTGTTCTTTTAAAGTAACTTCCATCAGTAAATCTTAAAAAAATATTGTCAGCATTTGTACCCAGAGCTAAACCATATATAGCCAGCGAGCCTGTCTTATCCCATCCATCCATCTCAGCCCCCCCAATTAATCCAGCCATTCCTTGTATTGCTGCAGCCCAATAATATACCTTTAGATCCGGCAGTGACCACCCCCCTCTCTCCCTGGGAAGGGACATATACCTCAATGCCCTCCGGGTTTTACCTCTAGCCCAAATAAAACGATTTACCATACTTTCGCAAATTTTAAACCACTTATTTTCAATTAGAAGAGGGATTGCCCTAAAAAGATACAACAGTTTGGGTAAGATCAGCATTTTAATAATATTAACTCGCCCAACTAATGATAAATGTAAGTTCTCATAACGATCCAAATCTTTTCTTGCCTTTTCGATTACTGGGGCAATATTATTATCCACCAAACTATCTAAATTAGACATAATATTAATTCCGAGGTATTTCCCTGCCGGCACTACTCTTCTATCTTCACAAGGTGTAAAAGAGTTTTTAATAATCTGGGTTTTAGACGCGTTCAATGAGTACCCTGAGACTTGTCCAAATCTTAAGGCCTCGGCCTCTACAAATGTAGTTGCTTCCGTTGGGCAAGGTGTTATCACCGCAACGTCGTCAGCATAGGCTAATATCTTGCATGGCCCAAGAACTGTATTGACTGGGGTGATCTCTGGTGCTAATTCTATCTTCCGTATTAAGGGATCCATATAGATGGCAAATAGCAAGGGAGAGAAAGGACATCCCTGGCGAGTTCCTCTCTTGATTTTAAATTGACCAGTTATACCCCCGTTTATCCTTAATGCTGCACCTGGATCCATATATAGAGTCTGAATTGCTTTCAAATAGCCTCCTCTAATCCCAACTCTAGCTAGGGTCTGCCACAAATACTGCCAGGAGACCCGATCAAATGCTTTTTCCGCATCCAAAAGCATAACTGCCATCGGGTCTCCTGCTACTTCCGCCACATCAAATAAAGTTATAACTTTTCTAATATGGTGAGTTGTCCCTCTACCAGGAATAAACCCATGTTGGTTATCACTAACCAGGTTACTTATAATTCTTGCAAATCTTGCAGCCAGTGCCTTTGAATAAATTTTGGTGTCATTATTCATCAATGTTATTGGGCGGTACGACCCTGGTTCATTCGGGGGCTTTTCTTTTTTTAAAATTAATACTATATCTGCCCCGCTCCAGGATTTGGGGATGGATACCCCACTTTGTGCAGCTTGAAACATTTGAGTTAAATTATTACCTAAACATCCCCAGAAAGTTTTATAAAACTCGATCGGTAGCTGATCAGGTCCAGCAGCCTTCCCCGAGGGTAGAGCAGTCATTGCTTCTTTAATCTCAGTTTCATCCAATACGGTCTCTAATTCCTCTGCATCTTCAGGGGATATAGTTTTTACCTCAATGTTCTGGAGATATTCATTTATTCTATCGATACTACTGGGATCTTTCTCATCATATAAAGATTGGTAAAACTTCCTAAAGACCTCCCGAATTTCTTCTGGATCTGAATGTAATTGTCCCTTTTCATCCTTTATTTCCTTAATCGTCCCTGCCGCCGCTATCTGTCTGGTTCGTATAGCAAGGACTCGCCCTATTTTCTCACTGAACTCGTAACATCTCTCCCTTCTGATTGTATATTGCTTTGCGGCTCTATTAGCAAGTTCTTCCTCTGCCTCACTTTTCACCTTCAGTAATTCTATTACGAATTGTTCAGTCGGCTCTCCCCTTATTACACAGTTATTAAGTTGTTCTTCTGCCTCCAGTACTTTTCCCTCTTTCTCCTTATATCGCAGTCTTTCTGTTTTCCTCTTGAAGGCGCTATAACTGCACGTTTCACCGCGTGCTCCTGCCTTAAAGGCATCCCATACTATGCCAACTGCAGCAGTTCCTCTATTATATTCAAAGAATTCAGTAATCCATTTAGACATATGTTTTATATAGTCATCATCTAAAAGCAATCCCCTTTCGAATGTCCACTCCCTTCTTATTGTTGTTCCCCCACTCTGCTTTATCGTTAGGATTAGGGGATTGTGGTCACTAAGTATCCGAGGAAGTCTATCAATTTCCACTATACTAATTAAATCATTGGAAACCAGGAAGTAATCCAGCCTAACGCATATCTGATGCGGTGCTGAATAATATGTATAACCGAGTTGTTTCGATCTGATTGACCCCCAGACATCTCGCACTGTATTATTTTCTAAAAGATCAGTAAGGGCCTTGTAGACCTTTTTTTTCCTCCCCTTATACTGTCTCATTGAGCCTGATCCTAGACCCTCCGCTCCGTCAATATTTAAGTCTCCACCTATAATAACTCGAGGGGCCCAGTCTGCCAACTCAGAATCCAAAAATTGCAGAATTTCTGGATCGTCCTGTGTAGAACCATATGCTGCAACTAATGTTGTCCACACCCCCCCTAATAGTACCTCAGCCATCGCCCATCTCCCCCAATTATCTCTTAACTTTCTCCTTGTTACTACATTTTTATCCCTCGATAGAATCGCTACCCCTCTCTGTTTAACTCCTTGTTTAGAAGCAACTATTAATTGAAACCCCAGCTGATTAAGATATATCTCATGGGTACTCATTACATGTGTCTCCTGAAGAAACACAAAATCTACGTTCATTTGCCGTAGCCGTATTCCTATCTTCTGCCTTTTCGTTACATCATTTAGGCCGCATACATTCCATGTCACTAATCTAATAGACATTTTTCATTTTTTTTTTTTTTCCCCAGCCAGTTCTCTTCAGACCCTATCTGCTTGCTTTTATTTAATGTTCTAGAAACGATATACAATACTAGGCCTAGCACACTGCATAAATAGACTTCCCTGTTAATTTCAATATTGTCTTCCACATCTTCAGTGTCACTACCCATATCATACAGTTGATACAAATTACTTTTGTCAAATCCTCTTAAGTGTCTTGTACCTTTGTGCCCTGTCCATTTCCCTGCCCATCCCCCACCCCACCCCAGACTGCCCACCCTCAGAGTCCCACCCCCCCTACAGGCAAATAGGTCCAGCGGACCTATGTCTGGCCGACTTTTGCCTCCTGGATGTCAAACCCGTAAACCCCCCTAACTTTCCCTTCATCTTACTGTGCTCAGTGTATGTCCAACAAATACCACCCCTATTCGTGCTTAACCTCTACCCCAATTCTTCTTATATTAATACCAATCTTTACTTATTGAAGCAGAAAAAGCTACAACTCAAGAAAACCATCCGATAAAGAGGAGTAAAACATCAAATACATTTTTCATAGACCTTGAGCAAACAGTTTCCTCTATTATTTTAAATAAGTCCTCATATGTAGCTTTCGTCCCCAAAAATTACTTTACACAGTCTCTATTTTCCATATTATATTTATCTTCGTTTCTTTTGGGGAATATCCCTAAGAGCTACTGCATGATCATTATTCTCAACATTCTCCTTGTGCCTTGTTTTCCGTTGGTCTTGCAGAAAGTTAAGATATTCTTGTGCAAGTATCTCAGAGTAGAAAATTTTAAAGTTCCCATTTACTCCAATCTTCAAACGAGCGGGATACAGAAGGTAAGCCTCACAACCTATGTTTTGAAATGGGGTAATGAGCTGCCTCATCCTCCACCTTCTTTCCACAGTGGTGTGGCAAAAGTCAGGACGTGCAAAGAACTCTACGCCGTTGTATTTGCATTTAGCTTGGGGCTTTGCTTTGTTAATTATCTCTTCTCGCAGAAGAAAATTCCCCACGTATAGAAGTATTGCGCGAGGCTTACTCTGCGCTGCTTTCTGGATCAGAGGAAAACGATGCGCCCTTTGTATTTCATGGTCAAGATCCCATGTAGACAACTCTGGGAGGGCACCCTTTAATAAGTCAACAACATACCCCCGAACATCACTTCCTTCTTTCCCTTCCTGTATTCCAATCAGGCGAACATTGTTGCGTCTTTGTCTGTTCTCAAATTCCTCGAGTTTCCATAGCATGTCGGCCGTAGTCTTATCTTGTTCTTTTCTGTCATCCTTCACTTTGACCATATCATCTTCTAATTTCCCGGTTCTAGTCTCTACTTCAGAGACTCTCTCAGCCATCTCCTCATACAACCTGCTGACCTTACGCAAGGAGGATTGTATTTTCCTATTCGCCTGTTTAGCCCTGCGCTTTGCTTTTTGGCTCTCAATGCGAGCCTCACTCTGCATTTGTTTTAATGTTGTAAATAAGACTTCAAAATTAGACATACCACCATCCGCTCCACAGTCCGCAGAGTCCAGAGTTTCACCATTTACAAACTCATCTGCCGGTATTCCAGAATTCTCTGCCTTCTTATCCAAATTTAGTTTTTTTACTACTGTTTTCATATTGCCTCTGTGTTCCTTTGACAATCTCTGTTGTCTAGATTTCCCTTTTCGTTTGCTTGACTTCCTTTTTTTGCTCTTAGTTTTAATTTTTTCCACAGATCTGATACTGCCCTCAGGATTTGTCTTTGATCTAGAAGAGACGTCTTTTTGCAATGTTTTCTGAACTGAATCCTTATATTCTTTATCAATAGGCTCTATCTCACTACTGATAGGAGTTGAGGAGTTTTCAGAATCAGTCCCTGATACAGTCTCATTACTTCCCGTGTCAGTATTCACTGTTTCATCATCTGAACTCTCCGTCTCTGACTCCGTGTCTGTCGTTGATCCCAGACTTCCATTCATACTTTCCTCATCATCCGCCTCGTCATTACCAGTGAAAAAAACCTCATCACTGGGAGAGGCAGGAAGTGCATCAGGTAATTTGCGTGTGCTTGAATCCGTCTTATTAATTGAATCCAAGTTAATATCTTTATCAACCCTTAGCTCTGTTTCAATTAAGTTAGTTGCAGCCTCAGAATTACTTTTTTCCACAACAGTATCCTCCACCAGGCTTTGTTCTACGCCTGGCCCTTTAACTCCAGATACCACTGGTGCCAAATGAATTGTGGCTTTCTCCTTTAAGAGCTTGGGTCCGCCCACTTCCACAGCAATAGAAAAGTCTCCGCCTTCTGCTGCCTCTGTAACTTCAGTTAGAGGCTGTACCTCGAGCATGCAGGTACCATCCCCATCTGCTCCTACCTGTTCAAACGGTTCCCTCTCCACAGCAGGCTGCAACATCCTGCACAGGCTCACCAACGTGGGGACTCTCACTCCCTGTGGCAGATTCGACTGCAAAGTTGTTTGGTCAGTCGTTACTGGTGTTGCTGCGGGCAAAAAAGTCTCAACTATGGTCATCTGGCGGAGTGCAGTTTCCTTTCCAAGTACCTCCCCAGCGGTGAGTTTTACTTCCTCTCTTCCCCTTACAATAGCTGACACTGGGACAGTCACATTCTTTTTTTTCCCTCCTTCCTCATCGTGTGCTGACTCAGCGTTACACGCACGGACAAGTTTGGAAGTCTCCTTAGGGTAAGGGATGCATCAGGGGTGTATTGGGTGTGGCAGTTGTTTACGATGTGTGCACACTGCCCCTGTCGATGTTTGGTTCCTCTGCAGACATGTCGCATCACCATGGGACACATGACATGCAGCTGGGTACACCTGAATTGATGGTCAGACTTGTTGACAGTCATCAGTGATGGGATTGTGGATTGTGATGATGGCATCAATGTGTGTTACACTGCCCTTGGACACATACGGTTTGCATTGGCTTGACATGGTGTGGGACTTCCACATCAGAGGATCAATGGTGTATGGCAGCCTCTCCGTGAGCAGCAGGGGGTGTTTAGCTGTTAGCCGACACTTGTGTGCCAGTTCCATGGCTATCACGCATTTGTGCTGCAGAAGGGGGGTTCCAGTGTTGGACCCACATGTTACTCCACCTGACCTGTTCATGTGTACTCCGAGTTGCCTCTGCATTCCCGAATACATGCATAATAAAGGTGTCCCTATGCCTCCAAGGTGCCTCTTCTCAGTCAATGCTGGTGTGTTGCCACGGTGCATCCGGCATGTCTGGCATGGTTTTCCGTGATAGTGGCTATGTGTCTATGTGTAGAGTAGCAAGATGCAAGCTGTTTGTGTGGGATTAGACTGTGTATTGTGCATGATGTCCATGACTGTGTGTGTATTGTGACATGTGCCATCCCCATGCATCCAAAGTTGGCCAGTCCACCATTCTCTGCATCCACCTGACTCAAGCTTGCAGGACATGGTTCTGCAACCTGTCCACACATACCTGGGTGCCTCACAGGACACTCCACATGATCCCTGACCTCTGCGCATGGCTGTCGCTGTACTCAATATGTCTGTCGGCACGGTTGTGCGGCCACCCCCTCAGCTGGTTGGGCCCATCACGGTTGTGTATGGTGCTCCATGTCTATCTTGCCTAATACAATGTGACCCATGTGTGCCCTGTGCCAGACTCAGGCCCCAGGGTGTGGATGGTTGAAGTCAAATGAGAACTCAGGCATGGTTAGACTTTACAAGACACATGTAAGATAATAATGCAAAATGTAGGCATCTTCTCTTTATGGTGTAACTTTTTATTTTGGTTGGGGTACGTGGGGGGGGGGTATGACATGAGGGGCTTTCCGGGTGTGTGGAATCCAAAGTTCACTAGGGGAGTTGGTGTCCTTGCCATTGGAAATCCTCAGAGTCCATGCCACAGTCTTTGTCAACATTGGTCAGACAGTGACCAGCAAGTCCATGTGGCAGAGAATGTCTTTTGCTGCTGTGCTGCTGTTGGTCCAGTGGGCCAGGTGCCAGGCCAGGTGTCCTGAGAGATGGTGCTGTTGCGCTGACCCTCACGGTCTTTTCCGTGGACGACCCGCCCTCCTGCGGGGACCCTCAGAAGCAGGCCGTGACGATGTTTGGGATGCTCCGTCGGATGTCTCCTCCTCCTCCTCCTGATCCCTCCCTGTGGGTGGTGATGTTCTACGCCTGATGGCACAGGGAGGGTTGCCCATGTTGTTGGCTATCCGACGGAGTGTACTGTGAATTCCCCTGAACACCGTCACGAGCTCAGCCTGTCTGTCCTCCATCCGCCCTTGGTGTCGCAGTAGACAGGCATGTTGCTCCGCATGTTGCTGGGCCTGCTGGGTCTTGATCTCCTCGAGGATGGACACAACCTGGGCCATGCCCGTGGTGTCCTGCCGGTATGTGTCCAGGATGTTTCTGACATGGGCATATACCGGTTCCGCAGCCAACTGGTCAGGCTCGCGCCTCCGCCGTCCTCCACTCCCACCACCCCTGCCCACTTGCACCTGGCCTGCCCTTGTGGGCACATCGGGTCTCCGGGACCCCTGAGGGGTGGCATTAGCGTTGTTGCCTGCCTCCTCCTGGGTGCCCGGTACACCGTGTCCCTCCTGGTGAGCCTGGCTGCATTGTGGTGGTGGTGCAGGGATCCGGGGTGTCTCCTGGGATGTGGCAGGAGTGGTGGTGGTGGTTGGCCCAGTTGAACCTGACGCAGGTGCTGCAGGTGGTTGGACACCAGAGGGGCCAGGTTGGTCGTGGTCGGGTTCGTCCACAGAGTGGTGAGAGTCGTCGCTGCCGGTGGGTCCGTTATCCCGCCGAGCCGGGTCCTGTGAGTCTTCCCCCCCAGTGTTGGGGGGTGATCCACCACGTTGACCTGTGTGTGAGAGAGACAATGTTAATTTTGTTCCATGCAACATCCATGTTTCATTCGTCTCTAAGTTGGCACATTTCCTCTGGGAATTTGGATATGTCTTGCATTCCACTCACAGTGCACTTGTGCATGGGTATGTCCCTTGGCCACAGCTTTTGCGACTTTACCTATGTGTGGCACAGTCTTACTTGCTGCGTCAATTGTGACTGCAGTCAGCAGTGGAGTGAGCAGGTGTGGCGAGCCATGCATTGGCGCCTTCCGTGTTGCACTGTACGTGGGCACATGGAGTTGTTCCACACACTTCTATGATGCAGGTAGCTGGCGTTGTGCTCGTGCACAGGTTGAGACATGGCCCTGTGTTTTGCCATGGAGAAGAGGGGGGGTTCAGGCACTGGCCACCCTTGTCTACATGCACGCAGTCCACCTGCTGACGAGCAGACATTCCTACACCCCCCAAGGCTGAATTGGTCTCCCTGTGTGTCCCTTTCTCACTCCCTCTCTGTCCCCCTCTCCCTCCCTCTGTGTGTCAGCCTCCTCCCTCTGTCCATCTCCCTGTGTCTCCCTCCCCCTCTCCCTCCCTCTCCCTCCCTCTGTGTGTTACCCTCTGTCACCTCAGCCCAGCTTCCTAGGCACACACTTTTAGCAGATCTTTGAATGGCCCTTGGCTTGTTGATGTGAGTTTGTTTCTGATCTCCAGGCACCCATTGGGTGTAGTGTCTGTGTCTGCGCTGTTGCTGTGGTGGTGTGTGCTGCCACTCTTTCACAGTGTTGGCTGTTCATTAGCTGCTGTCATGTGCAAAAACGTGCCGTCCCCCCATGTGTTAATGCAAGGCGTCCGCCATTTGCTGGCAAGTCTTTCCTGTGTGGGGACACACTGTTTATCTGGCTGTGACCTAGGCCATATGGGCAGGGGGCATTGTTGTCTGCTTCTGAGTTGCACTATGTGATTTTTGGGGCCCACACTCCCGCCATCCGGGTTACCGTGTCTTGTGTTGGTGTTTGGCCTGTGACTTTGCATTGTCCAGCTGGGTGCATGGGGCATGGTGGCGCCAGTGGCATGTGCATGTTCATGGAGTGTGGTTGAGTCATGCGATAGCTTGGGGTGGTTGTGTGCCTGTTTGTGAGTTTGGTTGTGGATGACGTTCCCCCCATGTGAGGTGAGTTGTTTGTGTACTCACCCGGGTCTCGGAGTCCTTCTAATCCGTCCACTGCCACCACCGGCAGTATGGCCATCACCCTCTCCTCCCAGGGATGGTAGTGTACGGGTCTGCGGGGCGGCCCTCCTCCAGTGACGTTGGCCTGGTTGTGGTCGTCGGTCATTTTGGCTCGGACCCTCCTCCGCAGATCGTACCACCTGGCTTGGCATTCATGCCTGGTCCTTCTGGTGGCCGCAACAGCATTCACAGCATCGACAATCCTCTGCCACATGGCTGTTTTTTCGGACATGCTGGTCTGTCTCACCAATGTTCCAAAGAGGTGCGGCTCGACTCTGAGGATTTCGTCGACAAGGACCTCCAACTCTCGGCTAGTGAACTTTGGATTCTTGTTAGTGGGCATGGTGAGGGGTGTGGGTGTGGATGGTTGTGGGGGGAGTGTGTGGATGGTTGTGGGTGTGTGGGTGTGGTTGTGCAGGTGTGTGTGTGAATGTGATGAGGGGGTGTTTGTGAAGGTGTGTGTGTGAAGGTGTGCAAGTGTAAGGTGTAGTAAAGGTTCAAGTATGGTGCTGTAGGTTGTCTGTGGGGTCTGGCAGCAGTGACTCTGTTGCAAAGGCTCATGGTTTGTGTGTGTGAGCCCTTTTTATTGGTCCATTGGTGGGTGTGGCTGTGTTTGAACTTTGGGTGGGTGTGTTATAAGGAGTGGTTGTGTTTTGGGCCTCTGTTTAGGATTTTGGCAGTTGCAGGTCAGTGAATGTGTTGTTTTTGTGGTTGTTGGACATGTTTTGTGGCTTTGTGCCATTCGAATGGTGTATTCTTGTGTTGTTTTGCTTTGTCCTGGTTGTGTACGTGCGTTTTTGGCGTGTGTACGGTGTGTACTTCGGGAATTTCGTTGTACAGTGCTGTCCTTGTGTCTGGCTTGGTACGACTCGTACATGCGCGATGTTGTGTGAAGGTGCTGGTGTTGGGGCCTGGGGTGCGCTCCGTACTTAGAATGTTGGGGTGGGGGTACGCTCCATGCATACGCAGGTGAGGGTACGGGTCGTACATACACGGTCGGGGTGGGGGTACGGTCCATACGTACGCGGGTGAGGGTACGGGTCGTACATACACTGTTGGGGTGGGGGTACGCTCCATACGTACGCGGGTGAGGGTACGTGTCGTACATACACGGTTGGGGTAGGGGTACGGTCCGTACCTGCACGGTTGGGGTGGGGGTACGGGTCGTACATACACCGTTGGGGTGGGGGTACGCTCCATGCATACGCAGGTGAGGGTACGGGTCGTACATACACGGTTGGGGTGGGGGTACGGTCCGTACATACACGGTTGGGGTGGGGGTGCGCTCCATACGTACGCGGGTGAGGGTATGTGTCGTACATACACGGTTGGGGTGGGGGTACGGTCTGTACATGCACGGTTGGGGTGGGGGTACGGGTCGTACATACACGGTTGGGGTGGGGGTACGCTCCATACATACGCGGGTGAGGGTACGGGTCGTACATACACGGTTGGGGTGGGGGTACGCTCCATGCATACGCGGGTGAGGGTACAGGTCGTACATACACTGTTGGGGTGGGGGTACGCTCCATACGTATGCGGGTGAGGGTACGGGTCGTACATACACCGTTGGGGTGGGGGTACGCTCCATACATACGCGGGTGAGGGTACGGGTCGTACATACACGGTTGGGGTGGGGGTACGGTCCGTACATACACGGTTGGGGTGGGGGTACGGTCCGTACATACACGGTGGGGGTACGCTCCATGCATACGCGGGTGAGGGTACGGGTCATACATACACTGTTGGGGTGGGGGTACGCTCCATACGTACGCGGGTGAGGGTACGGGTCGTACATACACGGTTGGGGTGGGGGTACGCTCCATACATTCACGGGTGGGGGTACGTCTCGTACATACACGGGTGTACATACATGGGTGGGGATTCGACTCGTACATAGGAGGGCTGGGGGTGTGTTGGGCACGTATGCGGGCACATGTCTCCATGGCTGCTATGGGAGTTCGGTGCGGACGGTTTTTTTTCCATACGGTTGTAACTTCGGACGCACGGGATGGATCGTACTTCCGTGGTCGGACTTCACTTTTCACATTTGTACGGTAAATCGTCCGAGGACGTGTCGGACACATTTTCCGATCCGAGGACGTGTGGGGAATAATTCCCAATGCGATTCGTATGGACATTTTCCCATGCGAATCGTAGTTGGCAGTTTGTACGGCACTTGTACGATTCGTACGGTAAAAAGACCGGATACGAGTCGTACGGGGAATTTTTTTACAGGATCGTAATCGGCACCTAAGTGGACAAATAGAAAAAGTGGACATGTCCAGATGTGAAGAAATCTATGAACATTACAGTGTACATCCACTTCATTCCAAAGAGGTGATGGGGAATACGATTGAGTTGTTTCAAATGAAAAAAGCAACAGGAAGTCCCATGAGTGTATGGGAAGAGAGCTTGGAAGGTCGTTGTTTCCCCGCAGTTGTTTCCAACAGGAAAAGGTGGACGATATGATGAACGTCCTGTGCAGATTCCTGCATCTGAATATCGGACAACAAGATTATATGCAGAAGATCCAAGATTTCGACAATGTATTCCTTATATTTTTCATCTTCTGTTTGAAAGTGACTTGTCTGGACTTTCATATGCAGTAAATCACATTTTAAAAACTGGAATGCATCTTCAAAATGTAACTGCAAAGGATTTTATGGATAAAGTGCATCAGAGAGATGATCATTTAGAATCTCAGTTGATTCATCTGATGGCATGTCAGCGTGGGACTAATGAATATTGGTACCGTCGACATGGAGAACTGAAATGTATGCTACGGAACTTGGGAACTCCTACATGGTTTGTTACACTAAGCTGTGCTGAGTATGCTCGGGATGATTTACTTAAATTTCTTCGAGAGGCAAATTCCAATATAAAAAATATTGAATACAAGACACCTGGAGAATTGTGCTCTTTGGATCCTGTCGATGTATGCAGATATTTCTATCATAGATTTGAAGCTATGATGTCTTTCATCTGCAATAAAAAGAATCCTCCTCTTGGCGAAGTTGTGGATTTCTTTTGGAGAAAGGAGTATCAAGCAAGAGGTGCTCCTCATATACATATGTTGTTATGGATCAAGGACGCCCCCAAATTTGGAACAGATTCAGATGAAACTATATTGTCTTTCATTGAAGATTATGTTACATGTGCTGTACCCAATAGCAGAGAAGATAAAAACGTAAAACAACAAGTCTTACGATTCCAAAGCCACAGGTGTGGAAAATACTGTCGACGAAAGTACAAGTCAAAGGATAAGTTCTATACAAAATGTCGTTTTGGATTTCCACGTCCTGTATTATCCAAAGGAAGAGTGAACAGTTTTATGTCAGCTATGCGACATACCATCACAAGAAAGTCTCCGAAAAATACCTACAACTTAAGAAGAAGCGAAGAATCGAAATACATAAATGACTACAATCCAGTTATTTTATCCATGTGGAACGCTAACATGGATATTCAGTATGTTGCGGACAATTCCATTGCTGTTGCTCGATATGTAACGTCCTACATTACTAAATCAGAAAAGACTGAATTGAAAGAAATGTGGGAAGAGATTTCTCACGTGAAGACTCGAAGTAAGAAATTATACTGTTTCAGTTTGAAGATGTTTTTGCATCGTGAAATTGGAGCATATGAATGTTCAGATCGGTTATCATCTGCAAGTCTATATTCCAAAAGTAGAAGAATCATTTGGGTGAGTCTAGGTCTTGCAGGAATGCGAAATCGGGTACTGAAATCTGTTCAAGAAATTGAATATTTAGCAGAAAAAGAACCAGAAAGTACAGATATTTTGAAAACGAATATGTTGAACACATACTACCCAAATAGAAGTCATCATCTTGAGAACATGTGTCTCTATGAAGTGCTGCAAAACTACACTTTTAAACGGAATACTACAGAGAACATCAACAATGGAAAATATGCAGTGATTGGTTCCGAAGGATGTCTGGTGAAACGAAGGAAAGGAAATTGAATTAATCACAGGAAACTGAGTTACGACACTGCTGACAAAAGAGAATTTTACTATTTAGCCCTTTTGCAAATGTTCAAACCCTGGCATTCAGAACTGGAATTACTTGGAGATTTTCACAGCTATGAAGATTCATTTAATGCTTCTAAAGATAGCATACAATGCAGTGCTTTTGCAAATTATGTGAAAATGTTGAATGATGAAATTGATCAAGAAGCTACAATTGCAGCTGAGATTGCTAGAGACAGTTCTCAAGACAGTCAAAGTTGAATTGTTGAAAATGAAGCAGAAATTGCAATGAATGAGGTGGAAACAGCAATGTATCAAGCTCAAGAAGATGTAATACAGTTAGGAAACTTGGAAGAACAACTAAATGTTGAACAGAAACAAATATATCAGCAAGTGAAAGAGCAGATTGACCATGGATTACTTCATGAAAAGAGAGGGTGTCATGTACATCATTTCAACCTACCCGAATGTATGCGAGTGGTCAAGCTGGAACAGGAAAAAGTTTCTTAATTAAAGAAATTACAAATTATCTGCAGAAAACAACTGAGTCGCATTTGTCTTGTGTTGTCACTGCTCCAACTGGGTTGGCAGCACATAACATTAAAGGAATTACTTTACATTGTTTACTAATGCTGCCAGTAGAGCATGAGAACAAATTGGAATACCACAAGCTATCTGGAGAAGCTTGTTGTGAAGTTTCAAGAGTCCTGAAGAAAATTAAACTTCTCATTATTGATGAGGTGAGCATGGTTTCAAACTTGATGCTTGCCTTTGTGCATTTAAGAATGCAGCAAATTCTTAAAACAGAGTATGACGTGTTATTTGGAGGAAAACATGTCATAGTTTTTGGAGATCTACTGCAACTGACTCCGGTAAAAGAACAACCGGTATTTAAAACACTTGCCCATGAAGATACCAGAAAGTCTCTTGGCAGTGTTGGTAATGTGAACATTTGGCGTAATTTTGAATACAAAGAACGGACAACAAATATGCGATATGATGCTGAATATGGAAGTATTCTTCTAGACATAAGAATTGGAATTCTTTCAAAACAAGGCAAACAAGCTTTGGAGAGTCGATTACTTTGCAATGTGTTTCCAAATGAAAATGCAGTTCCTGCAAAAGTGTACATGAAAATTGCTCAAAATAAATCAGTGATTTGCTTAATGCCAACATGCGCGAGTGTACCATATTCAACGAAGAACTATTGAAACTGGAAAATGAAGAAATTGTAAAAATGGAAGCCATCGATAAAATACAGCATGAAGGAATCACTATTATTTTGACGGAAAAGTTGAAAAAAACTGGATTGTTTAGAAAAAAAAATCTAAAACAGCTGGTTTAGAAAAGACACTATATGCATGTGTAAACTGTCAGGTAATTTTAAGGCATAATTTGGATGTAGAGAAAGGTTTAGTTAATGGCGCAATGGGTAAAGTGGTGGATTTTGTTAATTATCAGAAAAAAGAAGGAATTGAATTTTTAAAAATTAAATTTGATCAGATTGAAGAAGTTAAAGAAATTGGTTGTTGTTCAGTTCGTTTTTTGCTTGTTAAAGATTTATATATCCGTAGGAAACAATTTCTATTTTCTCTGGCATATGCAGTGACTATTCATAAATCTCAAGGATTAAGTGTAGACAGTGCTTTGGTGAACATTGGATCTACTGTATTTAAAGAGGGTATGGCATATGTTGCTTTGTCACGAGTCAGAACATTATCTGGTTTGTTTTTGATTGATTTTGATGAGACAAAGGTTACTGCAGATGCAAACTGTGTAAAAAAGTATAATAGGTTAAGAAGGGTGTATGCTCCAAATTTAGGTCAATATCCTGTATTTGAAAAGTGTGTGGTTGGTCGAAAAAGAAGGTTTGAGAATATCTGTTCTGAAGGTGTCGAGAAGGGAAAAGAACAAGATAATGTGATTGCAAGTAAAAAGAAATTGGACACTGTTGAAGAGATTGTTGGTTATCAGTTTGAAAATAGTTCAGGTGTCAACTGCTATGCTAATGTAGTGGTCAATGTTGTTTTTTATCTTGAAGGTTTGCAAGAACAAATTATGCAGAATCGGCAAAAAAGATTTCGTTCTCTGTTGCATTCTGTTTATGAAAAGTTGACAAAAGATACAAGTAAAATACAATCTCTTTCAGATGTTCGTAATCTTTTGGATGTGTGTTCTGGTTCTACACAATTTTCACAAAATATCCAACAAGATGCTCAGGAATTTTTAATGTATATGCTTACCATTTTTTAAATTGAAGGTGTAGAAATAGAAAATATTTTTGGCCTTTCTTACAAATGGGAACATTATTGTGAAAATTGCATGTATACATGTAGCACCAATGTAGACACTGAGAGATTTCTGTATTTAACATTACCAGACTGTAAATCAGTGTCTTTCAATAAATTAGTTAAAGGTGCAAATCAAAACATGGAGTGTAGCCAATGTAAATCAGAAATGTTATCCACATTATTTTTAACAAAATACGGCAAATACATAATTTTAATGTTGCAACGTTGTACAGCTGACGGAAGAAAATTGGATACTTTAATAAAGCAATTTGTAGCAGCACAACTATCAATATCAGGAAGGACTTTTGTAGCAATTGCTATAATTTTCCATGATGGTCCTTCCACCACATCTGGACATTACACTGCCTATCTAAAATGTGACAAAGGCTGGACACTTTGTAATGATTCCCAGTTGGTTTTCAAACTCCGTTTGCCTAGGGAATTACAAAATTCCTACCTAATATTTTTAAGGTCAAAGTTTTAGGAAGATAATTAATTCTCTGAGGAATTTATTATTATAATTTAATAGGACTACCATTGGACAATTTACATAAAAAAGGAGTGCAAAAATACCATTTGGCCTCAAGGAAAGGTATATGTTTGAATTATGGACTTTTTGGTGGTCATTGAGTCGGTGAATATTTTAAAGCGGCAACATTTACAGTTTTTATAAGTTAAAGTTATAACATTTTGTTAGTCGTAAGCATTTCATATATGTGTGATTTGTATTTTCTGGTATTTTACTGAGAATAGCATGTTGTTGTTTTTTTAACAATCTTTCTGATTTTTTTTTTCCCGCTGTTAAGTGATGAGTACGATTCAAATCACTATTTCTAGTGAAATTCAATATATTCTGAGAACAGCAAAAAAGGCAAACAAATTACTTTGTGGAAATTATGCTGTGTTGTACAAAATGTATTATTACATGTGATAACTATTTTTTTCTTTTCTTTCACAGTTCCTAATTTTAAAATAAGCAATTTACATAAATTTAGATTGCAAAGAAAATCTGAAAAAAATGTATTCCATTTTTTATTTCTATTTCTTTGAAGGTAAGTTTATTTCTATTTCTTTGAAGGTAAGTTTAACTAAGTATCAATATGCAGACTGGAGAGATCTGCAAGAAGCTACAAAGTTTAAACACGTTTTTAAAAACACTCTGTTTATACCTCTGTAGTTTTGAAATCTGACCGTAATCGGATATCATGTGACCTGCAAAAAAAGAGATTTGAGGGGTACATAATATTTCCCATTGTACCTATTGAAGGACCGCAATCATTTCAATCATTCTTCTTTGAACATCTTTGCAGACAAAACTCTGTGCTTACCTTCTATCATTCGCAAGCAATTTTAAAAACAGAAATGTCACTTTTTGTCACATAGTTATTGCGCAAGACACTCTTTCATATTTACAAAGAGAAGAAAAGGCACTCTGTGCACTTTTTCTATTCCATGTAAATACAACCTCATCATACACACCACTTTGCGTTGAAATGGTGTTCTATAAGTTTTATTGTGCATGATTGCACTGAATACTCATAGAACAAGACACATCTCTAGATTTATCAGAAATCATAAATCTCGATATGTGTGTGAATGCTGCACCATTCTAAAATTGGTGTAGGAAAGCACAACAAGGAGAATTGTTTTCATTTCTCCACATTTGTATATCTTCAATGCATGCTAAAATGTTCAGCATACATTGAAGGAGAAAAATGCGTTTTCTCATTGTTTTTGTGCAGGAAGGTGTGTCTTCCTGCACAAAAACAAACAGCACATGACACAGATATCCTTGCACTATGGTGCAAGGGTGCCTGTGTCACCACATGGCTGCAGTTTAAGCAGCCGTGCAGAGAGAAGCATAGATTTGCAATATATTTATGTACATATGTTGCATCCCTGTGCTTCGGAAGTACTACAGCACACTGCAGTTAAAGAGGTTACTGTGTGATGCTGCAGCACTTCCTCATAGTTCTGCACTTATACATTCACCATACGCTACTAATGCATTCATTCAGTCAATTACGTACTACACATACATTCATCTAAACTTTCACACACTAACAAAGAAATATAGCTCTTTTTTTAAACCAGGAAAGTTAGTTCTTAGAAGAACTTTTTTTTTTCTTCTTTTATATTTTTTTGGGGAGTTTTCTGAACAATT
Source organism: Triturus cristatus (assembly GCF_964204655.1). NCBI lineage: Eukaryota > Metazoa > Chordata > Amphibia > Caudata > Salamandridae > Triturus > Triturus cristatus. The sequence continues at coordinate 300,908,095 of NC_140579.1, read as the reverse complement.
TATTTTTTGGGGGGGTTTTCTGGAAGAAAAAGGAAAAACAGAACAGGAGGAACAAAAGAATGAACTTCAGGAAAGTAGCATAAAGTCGCATTGCATTTAACGCAGAGCACTTTAAAAAATTGAAATTGTGGACAGATGTCCAAATTTTGTGCTGAAGGATGCACTCTTGAAGTGCTCGGCTGCGATGAGTCGGAAGGAGCAGGAGCGACTCTCATCCTTTGGCATTCCTCCCGAGCAAGATTTACCGGATGAAGGGTCCTTAGCTGTTCCGCAGGAGTACTTTTTGTTAGGATCCCCTTGAGACAGCACTCTCTGGCAGATCTTGCACGTCACCAAAGTGGCATTGGTCTTTGTTTGCCCCTCGGGATAGGTAAAAAATTTCCACACCACAGATGAAAAACGTGGTGTGCGTGGTGGCTCTTCCAAAAATTCATCCTCAGAAGTATGAGGAGATGCAGGAGATGCCTGTTACCCTGAAGCCATTGTTTGTTCTGAAAAAATGTTGAGCTAAGTAAAAACTTAGTCAAAAAAGCTTCTTCTCTGCAAAGAGATGCTCTTCCAAAGAAGGTCAAAGAAGAATGATTGAAATGGGTGGGGTCTTTCAATAGTTAGAACAGGAAGTGTAATGAACCAATCAAATCTCTTTTTTTGCAGGTCACATGGGATCCGCGCACCCTGCGCTTATGCAGCACGCACGCAGCGCGCATCCGCGAAATTGAATTTAAAAGGAATATAGGATTAGATGTGAAAATATATTACTTTGAAGAGTAGTTTAGAGTTTGTCTTCAATTAATATTCACATGAAATACATATATATATAGCTTTTTTTAATGTGAAATATTTCGCGGGATCCGTGCACCCACCGCGTCATACACGCATATGACGCATCGCGGAAGCACGTAAGTGTCGCGTAACGTAATCGTACGTGTCGCGTATAGGCTTGGAGTCGCGTACCGGTCGCATTGGAATCGCGCATCAAACACGTACCCAACGCATACCGTGCGCGGATGCTTTCGCGTAGGGATCGAGAACGGTGCCAAGGGTGCGCGGATCCCAAAAAAATGGGAAAAAAAGTTTTGGAAATATAGTTTTAAAAAAAATGGGAAATATAAAAAAATATTTTTTTTAAAAACCCAATAAAAACAAATCATATTTTTAAGTTTTAAAAGAATTAATTGAAAAAATAAGTTAAAAAAATGGTGATCAAAAAGTATTTAAAAAAAAGATAATTAATGAAATTGACACACTGAAATTGAAAAATATAGAAAACCAATGAAAATCATTAAACGTGATATCTTTAGAAATAAGTTATAGATAGGAATTAGCATTTACAAAACCTTTGAAATTCACTGAAAAAAGTATAGGTTTCATGCACGTTATAGTTGGGAATTGCCATTTAAAAAACCTTTGAAATTCACTGAAAAAACCATAGGTTTCAGGGGCGTTATAGTTAGGAATTGGCATTTAAAAAACCTTAGAAATTCACTGAAAAAACCATAGGTTTCAGGAGCGTTATAGTTAGCTGGACATTTCCCTCGTACAAAACCCTAGAAATTCCCCCGTTATAGTTAGTTCAGCTAACTATAACTCGCACCCCGCAATGCACTGCTGATGACGTCACATATTACATCACTCATGACATGGTCAGTGACATCACTGATGACATCACTAATTACATCTCAAATGACATCACTGATGACATCACTGATGACGTCATCCAGTGAGTCTTTGTTTCTGTAAAGTTTAAATATGTTTAATATATATAGGGAAAGGCCTAGGGAAGAATGAGTGGGTGTATAAGTGTGTGAATGGATGATTTAGTAGGTGCGTGACTGACTCTATAAGTGAGTCATTAAACGTATCTTACTGCAGACTTGTGACTAAACTGTGTGAATGTCTGTATCTGTCTGTCTGTTGGTGTATAAGTGGCTGCATGGTTTTGTGAATAGCTATATGAGTGTCTATATGGGTTATTGATTGGTTGTCTGAGTATCTGTATGGGTGCCTGAGTGTTTGTGTGGGTGGGGTGTGTGTGAGTGTGTATAGATGTGTGAGTGAGTGATTCTATGGGTGCATGGTTTTAAGAGTGCATCTGTGATGGACTGTATGGTTGGATGAGTGTATGTATGGGTGTGTTAGTGATTGAATGTATATCTCAGTGGTACATGTGTGATTAACTACATATGTGAAAGGCAGTATATATGTGTGTAAGAGTATATAACTGGCTATATGTGAGAGTATGCGATTGTGAGAGTGGCTTTATGGATGAGTGTGTGCTTGTATCAGTAATTGTAAAAGAGCGTAAGAATGTGGTAGTATTTTTATGAGTAAGTGAACTTGTGTGAGTATAACTGGATAGATGAGTAAATGGGAGTGTGATTAATTATTTGCATGACTGACTAGGTGTGTGAGTACCTCTATGGATGATTGGTGATGTGTGAGTGTCTATATAGGTGTATAAATGCATATGATAGTCCTGTACTGAGTGACTGTAAGTATGAGTGACTGTACAGGTGAGTGAGTAGATGTGTGTGTAGACCTAAGAGTCAATGAGTGGGTATGTAGTTATTGGTATTGGAGTATCTATGGTTTTGAGAATGTACGTCTGAAATTTTCATTGGGTATATCAAAAGGTGTGAGAAGATGCATTAATTTATCACATGGATGACATCATCAGTGATGTCATTTGAGATGTCATCAGTGATGTCCTCCAGTGATGTCACTGACCATGTCATGAGTGATGTAATATGTGACGTCATCAGCAGTGCATTGCGGGGGCGCAAGTTATAGTTAGCTGAACTAACTATAACGGGGGAATTTCTAGGGTTTTGTACGAGGGAAATGTCCAGCTAACTTTAATGCCCCTGAAACCTATGTTTTTTTCAGTGAATATATATAAATATACCGCTTCATGAGAGGACGCTGCTGACGAAGGGATCACTCCCGAAACGCGTTTAGCGTCTCAACTGTTTGCTGTGTGCTTGGACTGTGAACCTGCTTGCAAGCTGCCAAACTGAATAAATGAAGTACCTTTTATTTCTTGTGGCCTCCTTTCAAATGGGTTCCTGTTAGTCTGGATATATATATATATATATATATATATATATATATATATATATATATATATATATATCAAACAACAATTCTCCTCCCTGAAGGAAAATAAACTTGCACTCCAGAGGGGTTTTCTTGCTCAACTTTTATTGTTTAAGCGATGGCATCCACGCGTTCCGGCTGTCACACGCAGCCTTGATCACGATGCAGATCGCCATTTTCTTAAACATTAAATACAATTCATTCAGTTCATAAAAACAAACAAAGGACAATCCCAATGCACATCTCAGTCATTAAACTGGTTACGCTGGGTGCCATCTTATAACATTATCAAGATCTTGCTACTTGTCTCCTTTATATAAAAGTGCATTATAACAGGCCTTAGTTTAAAAGTTCTCCACAGTGTATTTCATCACTGTGTTCGACAAACATATTATTAACTATTTACATTGAAAATGTAATTAAATCAATGTTACAGAGTCAGCAAGTTTACTTTTTGAGGGCAGTCCCAACGAAATATTCCACACAGTACGGCTTTGTTAAAGTGCTAAGTGCTTATTAATTTCACAGTATTTAAATTTTTTTCTTCTCTATTTACATTTGTTTGTTAAAATATATTTTTGCAAATGTATTCAAGTTTATATATTTTTTCTCATCTAAAAAAGGGAAATAAAGTGCTAATATCTAAAATTCTAAAGTGCTAAAATAAATTAATTACTAACCATTAGTTTCAAAGAAAAAAAGAAAGATATTTTTTGAATGCTCGGCTGGACTTCTCAATTATTTAATACAAACAGGTAAACAAGTCTTCATCGATATTAGAAGACGGTTTCTAATCCACGAAGCTCTTTCTCTCTGTTGCTTCCCCTTCTCTTTCTAGGGACCTCAGCTATTCAGCTGCATCTCATCAAATTGGGGTCCCTATTGTTTTCTCTCTCAAAGTGTCTGGCAACAGGGTAGGATCTATCGTTATTTAAGATAGCTTGTCTATGTTGCAGGATCCTTTTGTGGGCTGGCAGGGTGGTACTGCCTACATAGACTTTTTCACACAGACACTTCAGTATATAGACTACATAACTTGATTTACACGTTAAGTGGCCTTTCACTTTTATTGTTCTATTAAAAGGTGTTTTAAAATCCACTATATTTTCTCCATGTTGGCAGGCTTTACATTTAAAACACTTTTTAAAACCATCCTTCACTGATAACTATGTCTTACCACTAGCAGCAACTCCTTGAAATTCGCTCCTGACCAGATGATCCCTGAGAGATCTAGATATCTCAGGGTATTTTCTGCTAACTGGTCCCAATACAGGATCCCCTTTAATCAGGTACCAGTGCTTCTTCAAAATTGCTCTCACTTCGCTATGTTTGGTGTTATAAATTGTAATAAATCTGTGGCACCCTGGACCATTTTTCTGTTTTCTCCTTCTCTGAGTTTTTGAGGGTTCAAACAATACCTTGTCGCTGTCCAATTTTCTCACTTTCTTAGATGCTAGTTGTACTACTTCTTGTGAATACCCTCTCTGGATGAAACGTATAATCATTTCACCTTCTACTTTTTCATACTCTGCAGGGCTGCTACAAGTTCTTCTTGCCCTGAAGAACTCACCGAAGGGTATACTTCGGATAAGTGGTGCAGGGTGTGCACTCCCTGCATGAAGGAGGGTATCACCAGCTGTAGGCTTCCGAAAGATTGTCGACTCAAGTTTATCTCATTTAGAGGTTTTACTAACAAATACTGTATCGATGCCTATCTTGCATTTAATCAATTTGCTCCTACTGAGTTATCAAGTCTGTTTTCCATGTTCATCAACTTGGTGCGGTTGTTTCATCAGCCAATTGTGCACGTTTTGGGTTTTTAGTGAGTTTCCTGGAATTGAAGTGTATCCTGTGATCAAACTCGCTGTGTAGAGTGAAACGCATCATGGCAGGCATTATGCCTGTTTAATTCTGTGGTTTATATTGCATTAAATTGCACTGCTTTCTCCACAACACTACGTTTGAAGCCTTTCTGTGAGTCTGGTTGAGGTAAGTGCCTGCTGGTACTGCTTAGGATTGGCAGATTGGAATTTTGTGCGAGAATATATATATATATATATTATTTTTTTTACAGCATGTGGGAATGTACCACCATGCACTGGTGCAGGGCAGGTGGGTGGTGATACTGTCTAAATATGCAAATCTAAAGATCAGAAGAAAGACGGTTGCACTCAGAGGTGATTTATGAAGTAGGGGTTATTTGTTTAAAATACTTGAGCAATTAAGTTAAACGAAGCATACAGGGATGCTAGAGTTAGGAAATAGAATTAAAAAACCTTAGAAAGACACTGAAATTCAGCACTTGTAGTTACCTGAGCTAACTTTAACTTATGCCCCTGACATGCACTGCTTATGAAAACACATATTACATCACTCATGACATGGCGAGTGACATCACTCATGACATCCCTGATGATATATTAAATGACATCACTGATGACATCATCCAGTGAGTGTGAGTGTTAAACATATATACCAAGGTACTGCAAAAGTTAACATAGTATACATGAGTGATACTATTTGTAGCATATATTAAGTGAGTGGCTGTGTGACTGTGTATCCGTGTGTGAATGGGTGTGTGAAAGGTTGCATGGGTGTATCAGTAGGTGTGTGAGTAGCTGTGTGGGTGAGTGAGTGGCTGTGTGAGTGACTAGTATAGTGAGTGGGTGTGTCAGTGGCTGTATAGGTGAGTGAGTGGTTGTTTCAGTGGGTGTTTGTTTAAGTGAGTTGGTGTGTTTGTGGCTGTATTGTAGAGTAAGTGTATGATGAGACCTTAGAAACATCTTGCTTCCCAGTTTCCCAGCGCAAAGCGCTCTTAATCTCCCAGCCTAAACCTGGGAGAGACCCAGAAGCCCTAAGTTCATATAGGCCGCTAGCTCTTTTTAGCACAGATTATAAGATTTTGGCAAAAGTGCTTGCGGATAGGCTATCCATGCTGACACCAGCATTAATCCATGCAGGCCAAAACGGATTTGTTCCAACACGCACCACCTCTCTTAATTTGGGACGATTTGTTTGTATACTATAGTATGCCCCAACAGCTTTGCCTCAATCTTGGTGCTGGGTACTGGATCTGGAACAAGCTTTTGACCCTATCTGCGGGTGGTGTTACCTCACTTTGGATTTGCTTCCCAGTTTCTCAGATATATCAGACTGTTGAACACACCACCGGGACCTCGGGAGAAGACGGGATCCCTTATATCAGAGCCCATTCACATAGGACGTGGCACCAGGCATGGGTATCCTCTTTCGCTGCTGCTTTTTTCCCTAGCCGTGGAACCTCTGGCAGCTCACCTTCGTGTTTCAGGACCTAAATGGAGCATACCGTTAGTTGACAGTATGCATTCTGTCTCTTTATACACAGTTGATTTGCTCATATACTTATGAGATGTCACCGCAGTCCCCGCAGAAGTTGTGTGCATCCTTCTGCAGTTCGCTTTTATCTCGGGATTGTGGGTCAATTGGAACAAATCCTGTTCCTTCCAGTTTGTTCCCAATACACCAGACTCATGCCTTACTATAGACACAGTTCTACTTCACTGGCAGCGTAGTGCATTCCATTATCTGGGGGTGTAAATATGCAATTTCCCACTGGAGCCTGGACCTTTTTGAGGGTAACCTGGGGCGCACGGTCACGTCATTGCAGGCCCAGATGGTCTTCTGGAGAACACTTCCTTAGTCAGTGACGGGCCGTGTGGCACTACTCAAGGTGATGTCGCTCCCTTGCCTCCTGTATTATTTTGTGAACCTGTCCCTGTATGTCAAAGCATCATTTTTTTGTTCAGTTGAGGGGGTGATGCAGAAATGTATCTTGAACAAATCTCGATGCGCCATGGCACTGGCAAAATTATATCAGCTGATAGATCATGGCGGTCTTGCAGTACCCAACTTTGAGCCATACTATGTAGCAGCACAGCTGCAGTGGGTGGCACATTGGCTCAGTGCATTGCAACTGCCAGAGACAGCCAAAATACTACCAGCCTGGAGCCAATCTTATCTATTGCCGCTTTCTCACCCCTGCGCTTAGCCCCCACTGCCACAGCCAATGCTAGTACAGATTGCCTATTGTTGTTGTAGGCAGTACCTGCATATCACACTATGCCCCAGCACTGGCAATACTTGGTACACCATGAGGTAACAGATTCACTACCAGAGCAGAACACACAGAATGGGATGCAGCTGGTATTCAGTCAGTGGGCGACCTTTACAGAGATAGTACACTTTTACCCTTTGGTACCCTGGTTGAGGAGGATGGGCTCCCCCCTGGAGAGTATTTATTGCATGCTTCACTTATAGGGGCCCTAAGTATACATACCAAACTTCCCACACACTTAGCCATATAGTATCTACTTGTTTTAGGGCATGGTAAATACTAATTCACTGGCTAGCAGAATCCCTGCTCACCCACACAGCGCTATCCTTCGCACCATTGCGTGGCAAATGGGAGGAGGACCTGGGCCGTCCCTATGCCGATGAGGAATGGGATGCTATACTGGAAAGCCATGTCACAATCCCCTATAATGCCAGATACCGTTAGAATCAATTGTATATCCTACGTAGGGCCTATCTTCTCCCCGAGAAAATCAATCAATATTTTGGGCATGTTGATGCAGCCTGCCAAACTACTGAACGTAATATGGGCCTGCCCCCGACTCGCACACCACTGACAAGTAGTAACATGCAGATTGATACGTTGCAAGGAAAGAGCTCTCACATTCACATGGGAGGTGTGCATCTTAGGGAGATATCACAGGGGTAAGAAGTACAAAGTTACGTCATGATTTATTGACTTGGGGCTAATCCTGGCCAAATGCCTCATTGCCTTCAGATGGAAATCCCCTGATCCCCCACACTCATTTGCGTTCATTTACAAATTGGGCACAGGCGGAGAGCACAGCCCTACAGAGAGAGGAGAATTTGGGTCTCAGGAAACACCCTATTGCCACACATTGGAAGGCTTTAAACATGAATTTACACAATGACATGCCCTCTACCCCACTAACTCATGATTTTAATGCTGATGGGGAGTACATAGCAGGGGACTGAGACGCGCCTCTTGACAGCGGATCTCTCTTGCACTCCTTTCATAGTTGCACTAAGCTACTCACAGATGATTAACACATTGGTAGTGGCCACGATTCTGGGAGCCTATCCTTACCCATAAGCACACGTGCATTGCATGCACCATTGGAGAGATGCGACTGACTGCTTGGAGAAGGTTGCTTTCTTTGCTAGCCGTATAAAAAGATAAACTATCTATGTGTCACTCATGTTGGTTATACTTGTATATAGCACTGTTGACCTCGCGTATCACCACAAGTCACTTATCCTGCACTATCACCACTACATCGCCATAATTTAATGTTTCGTTGACAGCCATATTAATTGTTTGTTGTAAATAACAACTTAGCAAATACTCTTTATTTTTGAAAATTGCCTTGCCCCTGTGGTGTATTTCCTTTTCTCTCCAATGGTTCAAAATCACTTGTCAACCCATTTTGAGTTGAAATTGTATTATATGCTTTTGGAAATTGAGATTTCAAATTGTATTATATGCATCAAACAAAGTAATTGTTATTTCCCGACAGAACCACTTGTCCTATATATCTACTAAATTCTGCATCATGGTAAAGTAGGTAGCTCAATGTATTGTATTTGATTTGCAATGTTATCAATAATTCACACAGTCAGTCAGTCAAATCCACTTTATTCGGTTAATAAAACCCATTAAAGTAGACACCATAAGCAATATACAACACCATTAGACAAGAATCATGGTTATAAATAGTCTTAGGCACCATAAAATAAAAATTAATCAGTAAAAATCTAAGCAAAATTATCTTTATAAATTCACTAAAACAAAAAGAACAATCACGCCTAAATGGCAATCTTCCTTCACTCATGTCCAGAAAGGTACACCACAGTTAAGAGGGCAAACATTTAAAACATCTTTCAACATGATTCTAAAAGAACTACAGCTTTACTGGGCATGATGTGCCTTTTTTTCCTTTCCCTGACGGTGGTTACTAAAAACACTCAGCCATTGAGCGACACTCGGCGGCACCACACCACAGGTCTTCCAGCTCCAACACCGGTCACCCTACTGTGGACCGGTCTCCATTTTGTCCTCATTGCAGGCTTGACCCTTCCCAATCCATGACCATTACTGCCAATCCACTTTCCAGCTCACGGACCTTATCTGCAGCCCTCCTTCCCCTGCCAGCACCAGACCGCTTTCAAAGATCCCTCAGAGCCCTTTGTGTCCCGAATTAGTTTTCACAAGATATCCTGCTGGACAAATTCTACCGCTACGGTTCTCGGGGCATTGCCCGCATCCTGCGCAGTGTTGTTTTGCTGCTCATCCATCCTCCCAGCTTCCACCGCACAGCTCCTTTACCCATCTCGGCCCAACCATCGAGTTCGGCTTTATTTTTTTCAGGCATGTATTAATTCTGTCCTGATGATGATCCCATTATCTTCACAGAGGGATCGAAATGTCGTCAACTTGCTTGACACCCTACACACAATTTAATTTGATATCCAAGTGTAACGGTTGTGTTTTCTTTATTATTTTGCTTGTTTCATTGTTCACACTACAAACAAGCCTTGTTGCCCTGCCTGAATGTTTGTTTTTGTTTCCTTATGTCTATTGTAATGTGTAGAATGCAGGACCATGTCTCACTTTATTTGTTTTGCTCAGATCCTGAACTTTATAATCATTAAATTACACTGTCCTGCTGGACAGAAGTAATATAGTATTGATTGGAGTCTATATTGATTTTTTGCTTGTATTAGACCTCTGTCAAGGACCACTGTTCCTATAAAAAATACTAAAAAGCTAGGAGTGTTAAAAATCTCCCAAGTGTCGTTCAAAGTCTGAAGGTACACCAATGCCAGCCGTACCTGTGTAAAACCTTTTCCCTTTAAAATTGATAATATAAACTTTCTACTGATTTCATGGAAATGGTCACAAAACATAATAAAGTGCATAGTGTCTTGTGTGGAGCAATTATCGCATGTGCAAGGGCCTAAATCTTTCACCTTGCTCCAACCCTGCGGTTTGGTCAATATACAATGCAAAAGAGCGGAGGTGAGTACACAAATAAATAAATAAAACTAATTTTGTTGCCCGCGCTGTATCGCATTTGGCAATTCAGCGCGCGCAATGAAATTTGTTTTATTTATTTATTTGTTTACATACCTTCGTTCGGCCATATTCTGTAGTTTACTACCCCCACCCTGCTCCTCCCCCGCCCGCCTCACCGCCCCGCAGCACTCCCTCCACGGGCCGCTACTGATAACAAAATATAAATACTTCACCTGTTGTAATTTAATTAAGTAAATTCATTACTTTTTTTCTTTAAATATCACAGATTAAACTTAACTTCATTACAAATACACCTAGTAAATACATGAGAAACATTTTTGTGCCCACAATATTTAAATCAACATCAATAAAAATATAACAAAATAAATATAGAATTTAACCTACACATAAATTAAATTAATTTGATTTTTAAAACGTAATAAAAGTGCAAAACATAGCTAACAAATACTTTTCTTTTTACAGCTGTCACAAAATTGAACTAAACATCAACATCAACAAAAACCACTACATCAATGAAAATTAGTAAGTATATAATTTGTATTACAAAATGTTTTAAAATAAAAACTAATTAGCACATGCATCAATGTCACAAACAAGCCAATTATCAAAATAGCCTCCTTTATAACCAATAAAAGTACTTTTAAAATACATCAACTCAAAACGCATTAGCCAAATAGGTATTATCAAACTACAAATTTCCAATTAATTACTATGACCCTCTACACCCATGGGCATTAATAACAAAATATTATACGCCCTATTACAGATTGTGTATAAATATCAATTTATTTAGCAATTCCTACATACATTAAAAATTGAAACTCTTAAATAGCAATTCCTTAAATATGACTATTAAATATTCACAATTCTTTAGCTTCATACATGTGTTAATAAATTCTAAACATAATCTAATAAACTAAAAATATAACATTTTCTCTTTTACTTCACAGCTTACACTTCAATACAACTGCACCAAAAAAGGTTACAACAGACATCTTTGAAGAAAACTAAAAAATCTACATTAAAGATAAACTTCAAACAAAGTAAGTATATAAAGGAACTAACAAATAGAATACAATAATAAACAATGAATTAAATAAAATGACAATTTTAATTAATAAATACTTTTCTCTTCTCAGCTTCTGCAAACTGCACCAACAAAAAACATCCACAAAATGAAATTCATCAACTACAACTAGCAAGCATTAATTGTTTTATTACTAAAGACAAAACAATAGTTTAATTAAAAATATATGTAAACTTTTAATAATAGAAACATTTTGCTTTCATACCAACAGAAAATATAACAGTGAATAAACAATGACCATCAAAACATACCATCAAGAAATGTAAAGCAACACTAATATAAGTATATTTTATATAATATTAATTATACTAGCATGTTTATTATTTAACATTGCATAATTATTAAACATATGTATATATATATCTTTACAGATATACCCCAAAAATGGCAGAAGGAGATAAGTTCATTTCATCGCAAAAGTGGAAACTAATGCTTTGCTACATGGGTTACACTTATACCCAAGAAAATGTTATTGAAAATAAAACCCATTGGAAATGTAGCAAATATTATTCCAATGCCTGTTATGGGAGAGCCACTACAATACCAATGTAGTAAATGCTAGAGAACACAACCATCCCCCCAATGTAACTTAATTTGAAGTAAGAGATGCGTTAGAGACAATTGTCAGAGTCTTGTACTCCTCAGGGTCCGGACAATGCAATAAGGGGTCCACCCCTTGACATCTCCAAACTCCATCTGAAAGTTACATAGTATTAGGGCGATCAAGTGAGGGAAAGGAAGGGTTGGGAACAGCAGGGAGGAGAACCTAGAAGACAAAAGGTAACACAGATCAAATATACATACACATAATGCTACTCTCATAAAATCTCACTAATGGGCCATAAATACCTTATCCACCGTAGTACTATAGCATGCCTGCGTTTAGCCTCTGAGAACAACCAGTCACCTTTGGTGGATAATCCTTCAAAACAGAACACAATACAAGAGACCACACTGATACCCCATCCGTACTCCAGCACTGCTATGACCCTGTGCCTAGCACACCCAGACTCAGGATTCCCTCCTGCTCACCAGTTCTGTAAGGGCTGTAAAGGTGAAAACAAAAATGCCAATGTCTCGCTTCAAAGGAAGTCAATGAACACAAGAACCTTGTGAAAAATGCTAAATGTGGCACACTCCGTCCGTGGGCCACCTGGACTGCAAATATCCAGAAAGAAATGAAAACGCTGTTACCAACAAATTAAAGTAAAGTAAGTAGTTGAGCCGTCTGTCCTGCCGTTGGTAGGTTTTTGCAGGGAATGAAATGGCCCATTTTCATAAGGCTATCCACTACTACTAAAATGGCAGAAAATCCTTGATCCACAGGTAACCCAGTGATGAAATCGAGACTGATATGAAGCCATGGCTGTTGAGGGGTTGGCATGGGCATGAGCTTCCCTTTTTTCCTGGCGTTTTCCCCTTTTCCTCTTGCACAGTCTTCACATTGTGTTACCCATGATCGAAAGTCCTTGTTTAACGAGTTCCACCGGAAATGTCGTTGTACCAACTGCACAGTTTTACGAATTCCTGGATGTCACCAGCTGTATGCTTTCTTCCGCAGTTCTTTAGTAGGGAGGTACAACTTATCATTCTGAAAAGGCAGTCCTTGTTTGATGCGGCGATTGACCTACTCTTGTGCCCATGTCTCCCACCTGCTGGCTGATCTGTTCTTGGTCACCTCTTTCAGAAAATTGTCAGCACGAAGAACACATATGATTTTGCAGGATCGATTATTGCCTCTAGGATTTGAGTGAGGGGCTCTTCGACTGTTTCCTGCCTGGATCAGGAACATGCCTTGCGATTTTTCGTCCCTGGCCTAAAGGTGATGACAAAATCATATTCTGCAAAGAACAGCGTTCACCTCATCTGCCTCTGTGTGAGATGTCGCACTGTCTTCATGTATTGCAGGTTTCGGTGATCGGAATACACAGTGATTGGATAACAGGCCCCCCATAAGTAGTGTCGCCATTCCTGGAACGCCTTTTTGATGGACAACAGTTCTTTCTCTGCAATAGTGTAGTTCTTTTCAGCCGCATTTAACTTTTTGGAGAGGTAGGCTACGGGATGTAATTTTCCAGTATCTTTGTCTCTCTGAGAGAGAATGGCTCCAATGGCTTTATCTGAAGCGTCGGCTTCCACTATGAAAGGTACCTCCAATTGAGGATGTCTGAGCACTGGAGCAGTGGTGAAAGGATGTTTCAAGTAGGCAAAGGCCGCAGATGCCTCATTGGTCCATAGAAAAGGAACCCACTTTCGGAGCAGTCTGGTGATAGGGACTGCTACCGGGGAGAAATTCAGGATGAACCTGCGATAATAGTTTGCAAAACCCAAAAAGCATTGGACGTCTCTCGTACACCTTGGAATGGGCCAGTCCTGCACGGCTTGTACCTTGAGTTCGGCCATGCTTAATCCTTCTGGACACAGTATCACCACTAGAAATTCCACTTCCTTCACCCCAAATTTACATTTGCTCAACTTGCAAAACAGGTGGTATTCTCTCAGTTTCTCCAACACTAAGATGATATGGTTGTTATGCACCTCCGCCGACACAGAATAAACCAGTATATCGTCTATGTATACGACTACAAAACGGTCCACATATTCTTTCAAAACATTGTTCAGAAAATACTGAAAAGCTGCTGGGGCGTTTCAGAGCCTGAACGGCATCACAGTATATTCGAACAACCCGTAGCGTGTCTTAAGGGCCGTTTTCCACTCATCCCCCTCTCGGATGCGTACCAAATGATATCGTGGCTTCCCGTACTTGATCCAACAAAACTGAGATAAGTGGCAAGGGGTATCTGTTATGAACGTTATTCTTGTTTAGCATTCTAAAGTCACAACAAGCTCGTAACTCGCCACTAGCTTTGGATTTAAAGAAAAGGGGGGAGGCTGCTGGAGAACGTGAGGGCCTAATAAAACCAATTTCAAGAAAATGATAAAGATAGTCCCTGAGATGTCGGGTTTCAGGATTTGACAAGGCGTACACCCTACAAGATGAAATGGTCGCCCCCTCAATCAAATCAATCTGACAAACATACATCCTGTGAGGTGGTAGCTGTTCTGCCTGTACCTTGCTAAATACATCCTTAAACTGAACGTACTCTTCAGGCAAGACTACCTCCTTCTCCGCTGCCGTAGCTACACAAAAAGGGGAAGTGAGAGCTGTGTAGCCGGTGACGTATGGTCCTGTATACAGTGTTCTGCACATTCCTTCGACAGAAACTGTACCGTCTTGTTTTTCCAGTCTATGGTGGGATTGTGGTGCCAGAACCATGGCATCCCCAAAATAACCTCGTACTGCGGGGCATCTATGATGTTCAAAGCTATTTCTTTCAAGTGCTGTCTTCTCCCATCTTCAATTGAAAGCATGAGGAATTCTGTTTGGTCAGTAATGAGACTTGATTTTAAGGGTTTCCCATCCACAGCCAAAACCTCCTAGGGGGTGTCCAGAGGTACACTACAGACTGCCAGCTGTTTCACCAACCCACTATCGATTAAGTTCTCCGTTGCACCAGAGTCTAACATGGCTACCACTTGATGGAAGTGTTGTTTGTACTCTAAACCCACAGCCTACACTATGTGCGATTCTGTATCTTTTACCCTGTTGGTAGATAGAGACGGAATCTTCCACTCTTTTTCTCCTGACAGCACAGAGGGATTCGTTCCTGAAATACCAGACTCTGTACCCAAAACGGACACTGCAGCTTTCTTATTCATATAGGAAAAACCTTGTGACTTGGGTTTTGATGAGCAGTCACGTACGAAATGCCCTTGTTTGCCACAATACATGCACAACCCCTGTGTACAACGTCTCTCTCTCTCAAAGCGCGATATTGGTGCCCTGATGGGCCCTATCTGCATGGGTTCCCCCACAGTTTCATTGTTCGCTGTCTCTTTCCTGGGATTCTTGTCCGACCTATAGCAGGACCTATCTCCTTTACTCCTCTCTCCTCCTCTTTCAGACATGCGTCCGTCTAGTCTCAACGTCAAACTGATTAGATCAGAGCAGGTAACAGGTTGTGGATCAATCTGAGCTAGCACATCCTTCAACTCGTCGCGCAAACCCTGATAGAACAGAGACATCTTTTTTTCTACTGGCCATGCCGCTTCTGCTACCAATCAATTGAAGGACGTGAGGTATGTTACTAGATCCTGTCTCCCTTGCCTTAACTCTAACAACTTCCTATCTGCGCTAAAAGTAGTGGTTTGCCTATCGAACACTTTCTCAAAAACAGTGTGGAAAGCATTCCAGTCGGACAACACGGGGTCATTGTTCCTAACCAACGGGACCGCCCAATTGGCTGCATCTCCTATCAAATATGAGATCGCGAAAGCTACTCGGGAGTGGTTATTTGGAAAAGGTGAGGGTTTACAGGAGATGTGAAGCATAATTTGGGTTAGGAATACCTGGATTTTTAGTGGGTCACCTGCATACCTCTCTGGGCTAGCTAATGGGATAGGTGGAGGAACTGTTTCCTGTATTTGAGGGGTACTGGCAGCAGATACATCAAAAGGATTCCTGGCCGGCCTATCTACCCTGTCACATAAAGCAGCGGTTTCAAGCCTGGAGGCCGCTAGTTCCTGTTAAACCAACGCCAACGCTTGAACCACATCATCCATGAACGCCATATATTGCCACACCTGGACCGGGAGGAGTAACTTTGCGTGAGTGTGTGATTCTGTCAGAATCTTGTACTCCTCAGGGTCTGGACGATGCAATAAGGGGTCGACCCCTTCACATCCCCAAACTCCAACTGAAAGTTACGGAGAATTAGGGCGATCAAGTGAGGGAAAGGAAGGGTTGGGAACAGCAGGGAGGAGAACCTATAAGACAAAAGGTAACGCAGATCAAATATACATACACATAATGCTACTCTCATAAAGTCTCACTAATGGGGCATAAATACCTTATCCACCGTAGTACTATTGCATGCCTGCGTTTAGCCTCTGAGAACAACCAGTCTACTTTGGTGGATAATCCTACAAAACAGAACACAATACATGAGACCACACTCATACCCCATCCGTACTCCAGCACTGCTATAACCCTGTGCCTAGCACACCCAGACTCAAGATTCCCTCCTGCTCACCAGTTCTGTAAGGGCTGTAAAGGTGGAAACAAAAATGCCAATGTCTCGCTTCAAAGGAAGTTGATGAACATAAGAACCTTGTGAAAAATGCTAAATGTGGCACACTCCGTCCGTGGGTCACATGGACTGCAAATATTCAGAAAGAAATGAAAACGCTGTTCCCAACAAAATAAAGTAAAGTAAGTAATCCAGAAAAAGGGCTAGCACCATCTTACTTAACCAGCAGTGACCGTAGTCCAAAATGCCTTTAAGAGTTTTCGTAAGAGACCTTGCGGTTTCTTCACAGCTGTCTCTTGCACTGTATGTGCTCCAAGAAAAGCTGCCGGGCGCCGCGATTTACTCACCGCCGTTCCACGCCTCAGTGCCAATGCGCACACACTGTCCGTGTTAAATCCCTGAATCCAGGATACAGCCCTACCAGGGCCAACTCAGGTTCAGCCGAGCTTCAGACAAAAAGAGCGTCTCTCCACGGCAAACGACTTCACGGTTTCCGACGCTCTCTTCCGGTTCGGCTCCAACGTCCTGTTGAGCCGAATAACCATAACAGTGCGGTATCATGCACGCTGACGAGTGTGTGTAGCTTCTACTTGTAGACGCTGGCTCCGCTTCTCCTTGCCTTCTGGGAAATATAGCTACTGGCTAGGCAGGCGCCGAACATCGTGATTCCTGACAACAATAAGGGAAGCAAACACAAGTTCCCAACAAACAAGTACCCAAATACTGAAAAATGTTTTGACTAGTGTTTCAGAACATGTCACAGGACAACTACCTTCTATCCCCAATTTGAAAAGACTTATAGCAAATACTAAAAGAGCTACATCTCAAACTCCACCTATGCCCAAAAAGTTTGGAGGAATTCAAATTCTCCCTGAGCATACCATCACCCACAAAGAGGAAAAATTCCCTATTTATGATAACAAAAGTAATGAAAAAAGAATTATTATGTTTGCAACTAACACAAATTTACAAAAACTTAAAAACTGTGCAACATGGATGATGGATGGCACATTTAAAGTTTGCCCTAAACCATTCTATCAGCTGTATACCATCTGCAGAGAATATGAAGAGACAAATATCTCCTTTATTTACACATTACTGCCTATTAAACAGAACACCACTTATGTAGAACTATTAACTATACTCAAACAATTCACAGAAAATTGCTGTCCCCAAAGAATCATAATAGACTTTGAGCAGGCAATGATTCAATCCATCCTCAAACTATACCCACACACTGCAATACAAGGTTGCTATTACCCTTTTAATTAGAGCATATGGAGGCACCTACAGATATCTACTTTGAGCATAGATTATTCAACAAATAGTAACTTTGCTTGTCAAATAAAAAAATTAATAGCCCTGGCCCATGTCTCAACTACTGAAGTAGCCAATCACTACAACTTATTTATAGAAAGTCCTTTCTATCAAGCTAATGAAACAAAATTAAGTACCTTCCTAGACTACTTCGAAGACACCTGGGTGGGAATTTTATATAGGTCAGGGCACCGTAGACAACCTAAATTTCAGATCCCCTGGTGGAACGTATACACCAGGACTGTGGCTTAAAAAGCCAAAACAAACAATGCTATGGAAGGATGGCATAAGGCCTTCCAAGCCACAATAGGAAGGGGACAACCAACACTACACAAACTAATTGAAGCAAATAAAAAAGAACACAGCTACCAAGAACTCAGACTAGAGCAATCACTAAGTAAAATAGGCCCTAAACTAAGCAAACAAACTAAAACCATGTACGAATATCTGCAACATAAAACTTTATCCAACTACACAAGGTCTAGAATACCTAGACATAATTGCTAAATCAATTTTTTAAACTAAACAAAATACTAACCATTATCTAAATCTTACAACTATAAAACATATAAACATCTTTTTTTAAAATAATTATAAATATTTCATAAAATTAAAAATATAGCACAAAATTATATGACATAATATAAATATTAAATAAAAAAGAAACAATAAAAAAAATCAATACATTTCCCACCCACAGTAAAAAAAGAAAAATACTTCCAGTTATGTAGCAGTAGAATATCCTCAAACTATAAAATCCACAGCAAACCAATTAAATACGAATGTATTGGATAACAAAGCCCCAAAAAAATGTCAAAATATAACTGTAAATTTACTATTCCAACTCCAAATCCAACTAAACTCAGGGAAAGTGCTGGATAGTAAACCATAATACTTTACTATTCCAACTCAAAATTCAACTGAACTCAGGGAAAGTACTAGATAGTAAACCATAATAATTTACTATTCCAACTCCAAACCCAACTAAACTCTGGAAAAGTGCTGGATAGTAAACCATAATAATGTACTATAACAACTCCAAATCCAACAAACCTCAGGGAAAATGCTGGATAGTAAACCATAATAATTTAATATTCCAACTCCAAATCCAACTAAACTCAGGGAAAATGATTGAGAGTAAACCATAATAATTTACTATTTCAAATCCAATTCAACTTAGGCAAAGTGCTGGATAGTAATCTATAATAATTTACTATTCCAACTCCAAATCCAAATAAACTCAAGGAAAATGGTGGATAGTAAAACATAATAATTAACTATTCCAACTACAAATACAAATAAATTAAAGGAAAGGACGGATTGACCCCCCCTATATTGATCTTTTAAACTAACAAAAATATATTCTTAACAACAAAAAAATTATTAAACATGTATTTTCTTTTTTAAATACAATTTGTTTAAAAATAATTACAATATTTAATAATTATCAATCCTCAAATTATTTTTTACATATATCAATATTTAAAAATACGTTTTAATTTAATCCAAGAAAGAATAACATTTTTATTTACAAATACAAATCTTTAATATTTTTTTTGTATTTATTAAAAATGTAAAAATTGTAACATTTTCATACATTTTACATAAAACATTTGCAACACAAATAATTTCAAAATGTACTAAAATTAAAAATGTTAATTTGTAATTTTGTTCCCAATTACATCATTTGTATTTTATTATTTAAAATGTATTTTTTATCCAAACATTTTTCAATTACTCACCACCCATATCCCCTATAAACCCAATATTCCGCTCCTAAAATATATACAAATTTTAAAATGATAGTAATTTTTCATCGACATTTTAAAATTACTCCCCACCCTTGCCCCCTATAAACTCAACAACCCGCTCTGAAAATGTATACACATTTAAATTTTACCTATATTTTTCATCAACATTTTTTAATTACTGCCCACCCTTATGAATAAATGAATGAATGAATGAAGCAGCACTTATAGAGCGCATAGCTACCCGGAGGCATCCCAGCGTAACGCGGTGAAACTGACGCATCAAAAAATCACTTGGGAAAGAGCCATGTTTTCAACAGCTTACGGAAGGCCATATGATTGGGTTCCTTACGTAGCTGAAGAGGAAGGGAATTCCAAAGTCTGGCAGCATTGTACGAGAATAGCCAGCCACCGGTTCTGGCCCTCTTAATTCTGGGGACAACGGCCAAATATTGCTCGTCTGAGCGCAGCCGCCTGTGTGCTCAATAGGGCTGGACCAGAGAGGAAATAATTGCTTGTCCTTTCCCTCCTATCATCTTGTGGGTAATACACAAGGCCTTGAAATTGACTTTCTCCTGGAACAGGAGCCAATGGAGAGACAGCAGGTTTGACAGACTGCCGGCTCGGAATCCCCACAAGAATCTTTGCGCCGCAGTTCTGCACTATTTGAAGTTTAGCAAGGACGAAGCTCGGGACACCAAGGTAAAGGGCATTCCCGTAGTCCAGGGGGGAAAAAATAAGCGCCTGGACCATGAGCTTTCTCGCCTGGAAGGGGAGCAAAGGGAGCACTTTACGGAGCATCCTTATAATGCCAAAGCAAGAAGCCACAACCTTCCTGGCTTGTACTTTAAAGCTAAGATCTGAATCAAGCCAAACTACCAGGCTCTTTATCTCTGGCTTAGGGACAGGTGCGGGGCCCATGCAGGCTGGCCACAAAGTGTCCACCTTGAAAAGAGAGGGATTGCCAAGGAGCATAAGCTCGGTCTTGTCGCCATTCAGTTTTAGATGCGAGTATTTCATCCATTTGGCTACTTCTTCAAAGCAGAGACAGAGGCGGCTAGAGGCCCTGTCTGAGTGGTGCAGCGCAACAACCAGTTGGGTATCGTCAGCATAGGTCAAAATATGCACCCCAAAGGGAAGAACGATGTCCGCAAGAGGAGCCATGTAAGCATTGTAAGTAGTGGGGATCAGGGACAACCCCTGAGGAACCCCACAGTGGAGAGGCAAGGATTTCGAAATAGCCTTATCCTCAAATACCTGGAAAGATCTTTCTTCCTGGAAAGATTGCAGCCACGTAAGGGCGACTCCGGAAACCCTCAAACTTCTGAGTCGTTGGACCAGAATATGCAGGTTGACTGTATCAAAGGCCGCGCTGAGGTCTAAAAGAATCACAGCCAAGGAGCCTCCTGCCTTGAGGATCTTTCTGGAATCTTCAAAGACAGCCAGTAGCACCGTTTCCGTTCCTTGGCACGGGCGAAACCCAGTTTGAGAGGAAAGGGGGAGGTTATGGGATTCCAGGTACGTGGAAAGCACCGAATTAACATGCTTCTCTGCTATTTTGCTGATCCCTGGGAGAAGCGAAATGGGTCGATAGTTGCCAAGGCAATCTGGGTCCAAACTAGGATTTTTTAGAAGGGACTTCACCATTGCTTTTTGCCATTGCGGAGGGACCACACCAGCAAATATCGAGGAGTTGATCAAATCCAAGATGATTGGCCCGACTGATTCAACCACCTGTTTCAGAATCTTGGTTGGGGCGGAGTCTCTGGGCGACCTACTCTTGATGAGTTTTAAGGTAGCCTGGAGTGTTTCACAGTCCATTAAGGGAAAGGCCTCTAAAGAATGTTCCCTGCTCCTTGGGTTAAAATCCTCTGGCTGCAGAATGGTATAACCATCGGTCGAGGAAAAAGACCCATAGATCGTTTGGATTTTGTTATAAAAGTAATCTGCAAGTTTGTTGCAGTGTTGAGCCGTTGCTTCGGGTATATGAGGGGGAGAGGGAGCTTTCAATAATTTTTTCCGCAATAAGAAATGCTTCGCGGGGGGAGTTGGCTGCCAGGGAGATTTTTTTCTCAAAATAAGAGGCCTGAGCCTTTTTGATTTCTATGTTGTATGCTTTGATGGCGTCCCTATATTCCTTTTTCTTGCTAATGGAGAAATCCTTTCTCCAGATTCTTTCAGTTTTTTTCAGATCTGCTTTAACTTTTGGAGTTTAGGGGTGTACCAAGCCGTTCTATTGGACCTTTTATGCATCTGGGGGATTTTCTTCGGAAGGACCTGGTCTAATGTCCCCTCAATCCAGTTGTTAAATCTTTCGTTAGCCACAATTGGGTCGGTATCAGGTGGCCTAGAAATTTCCAGTACCGACACCCACTTTTCTAAAGGCGAGGCATTATTTGTGTTGGCTGGGTGAAGGGGGTGGCATAGGTAGGGGACCAATGGAAAGGAATCAGGAAATGATCTGAACAAGAGATAGGAATCGGTTCCTGACCAAGTAACTCCTCCAGATTAGAGAATATAGGATCTAGGAGGTGTCCTTTTGAATGTGTTGCATGTAGCACCTTCTGTGTGAGCTGATAGGCCTCAAGATGAAGGGATAATTTGGTTGCGGCCGTCGATGTAAGATCATCAAAGTGAACATTAACATCGCCCAAAGGAGTCAAATTTGAAGCAGTGCTTGCAGATTTGGGACATTGCTCCAGGGGGCCGATAAAGTAGAATGCCCGAAAGGGAAAGTGTAGGCGTGAATCCTATTGAAAAGTGGAGGTTCTCACAGTCAGGTAAGGGGCTCCCAAAAATCCTGCAATTAAAGTGGCTTTTATAGATGATGGCAATACCACCCCCTTTAACTGTCGCAGTCCAACCTCTGTACTACGTAATCTGGGGGGAGGGCTTGGACAATGTCGGGCTCTGAGCCTGCATTCATCCAGGTTTCTGTGAGAAACAGAACATCAGAGCTTTCATCCATTAACAAGATGAACAACTCTGCTGCATGTTTAGGCAATGATCTGCAATTTGCGAGGAACAATTTGAAGTGTTTATGAGTGGGCCATATGACGGAGAAGATGAGGGGGACGCGACCAAGGCCTAAATGGGCAGTGCGCACAACCAGAAACTAAGCTGCTAGGGATAATGGAGTGGGTACAGTTCGATCCTAGGGCTGAGTTTAACTGTCTTAGCTATCCCCTAGAAACCCAACATCCCGCTTCTAAAAGTTATATTAAAACAAAAAAAAAATATTCATGCATAAAAATATTATTTGAACATTATAAAATTACTAATACAAAACTACTTACAAAAAAATAAAAAGTAGAACATTAAAAGAATAGAAATCATAAAATCGATATTATTTACATCAATATTTTTACCATCGATATTTTCAAATTCGATATTTCTATATAACATTAAAATCGATATTTTTGACATCGAGAAAACTTGCCTCGATATTTTACACCATCGATATTCTTGCCTCAATATTCTTGCATGTCGATATTTTTCCATCGATATTCTTTCTCTGCACCCCCTTGGCAATGGAATGTTTTTAGCTTTTTAGGTCTCTGACCCACACAGTCATTGCAAAAGTTGTATGTATCACATATGTGCTCTATATTATCTAAAAAACAATAAAACAGAATTAAGCAATAAATGAGTGATTTAATATGTGAGGTCATAAGTAGTGCATTGCGGGGTCGTAAGTTATGGTTAGAAACTAAGGTAACTATAACTGCTGAATTTCACTGGTTCTGTATGAGTGAAATGTGAGCCTAACTATAACGTCTCTGAAACCTTTGTTTTTTTCAGTGAATTTCTAAGGTTTTTTTGTATTCTATTTCCTAACTATAATGTTCCTGTAACCTTTGTTTTCTTTCTGTGAATTTCGAAGGTTTTTTAAATTCTATTTCCTAATTACAATGTCTCTGTAACCTTTGGTTTTATTCAATGCCTGGGCATAAAATGTTGCTTTGCTCATAAACTTTGCAGAATTAGGCAACTGTGGGTTCCACAGAGAACACAGTTACCAATAACCTCCACTCTCCACAATGGAGCAGTATTTTCCGTTGGTGCACTTGACACGTCATTTCGCATACGCAGGGAGAATTGACATGCGCTTGCCAGCAGACAGGCAACCCTCAGCAGCCAAGGGAAGTTCATTCCCCAACCAGTAGAACGGCAGGAGGCCCCTGTGCAGAGTGGCTAACAAAGGGGGAGGGGCCTCCGATGACATCTCAGCAATCCAACTGTGGGGGACTTACTTGTCTTAACTATAGGGGTTCCAGGCTCCCAAAGACCCTCAGCAGCCAAGGGGAGTTCATCTCCCAACCAATAGTACACCAGGAGGCCCCTGTGCAGAGTGGTTGAGAAAGGGTGCAGGGCCTCCAATGATGTCTCAGCAATCGTGCTGTGGGGGACTTACTTATCAGCCCTCAGCAATCAAGGGGACATACTCCCTCAACCAGTATTATGCCAGGAGGCGCCTTTGCAGAGTGGTTGACAAAAGGGGGTGGGGCTTCCTACATCATACCAGGAATCCATACCTGGGGCTTGGTCATTACCAAATGGAGGAGGGGGCAGTGCGAACCCCCCTCCCTGGGCCAATTTCAACCCCTGGGACACCATCGCCCGGGGCCATACCTTTTATTTTACTTTTCTATTAATGCAGGAGTGGGGGTGCGCAGTCCCCATCCCCTGGCTGATTTCAGCCCCGGGGACCCCATTCTCTGGAGCCTGGACATTAACAAATGGAGGGCCATGTGGCCCCACTCCCCGGGCTGATTTCGGCCCCAAAGGGCCCCATGGTGCTCTGCCGGCTCCACGCCTCCTATGGGAGCCGACATTGCTTTCACACAGAGGGAGCTGCTAAACATGCAGCTCCCTGTGTGTGAAAGCAATTCATCTGTTTTCCTGCTCACTTGACAAAGGGCAGGGAAACAGACAAATGCTCTGCTTCCAGCAAGCAAGAACATTTCTACGCTCTTGCTTGCAGAAAGCGGATTGTCTGCTGTCGCTTGGCAGGAGCTGGTAAACAACCCCCCCCCAAACCATAACAAACAGCTATCTCCCAGGGGTGGGCACCCCGGGACAAAGCGGGATCCGGCCTTGGGGGTGGTGGTCCCCAAGGCCATGTATGGCTCCAGGAGCCCCCCTCAAATTTTAATATTACAATTTGACCCCTGGAGGTGGTGGTCTCCGGGGCCCTGGAGGTCTGTGAGGCCCCCCATTGCACAGAAGGTAGCCTTAGGGAGGTGAGGGTCCATGAGGCATCAGGGGGCTGTGAGGCCCCCCTATTTGTATAATTATTTTGCCAGGGAGGTGGTGGTCCCAGGGGCACGAAGGCACGGGGGCCACAAGACCTCCCAATTTCTTTTCAATTAGCCTCGGGGAAGTGGTGATTCCCAGGGCGAATAAAGGGGTGTCCGTGCTCCCCTCTCCAATATCAATTCATTAAGCCTTCACCTGGCCCACCCTGGGGCTAAATAATTGCGAAGCACCAGATCTGTGCTTCTTTTTTTAAAAACTTTCGGCAGGATCCACAGATCCAGCGCAGCTCCAGCCAAATTCTATTTTTTTTTAAACAATTTTTTTCCCTTGGCGGGGTACCTCTGGGATTGCCACCAAGAGGTTTGGGGATCAGGGTATTCCTACCCTGCCCCCTTCTCTTTTTTTAAATTTTTTGTGGGACTCGGCTGAAGCGGAGTCCCAAGATGACTGCCAACACTTCCTGGTTTTAAGTGTTGGCAGACAAGCGGTTTTGAGCATGGAGACTGTCGGATCCTTGGAGGAGCCAAGTCCATATATAAACAAATTTTAATTTCTTTTATTAACTACTGAACTGATTTACACCAAATCTAACCATTCTGGATTATAATGTAGTGTCTGGCCATACCCTTTTTCCTGCCCAAACTATGCCCTCCTCTACCATTTATTACACGTTCCTAATGTTCCTTTTTGTAAAAATTGCATTCCAGCCCATTGATTACACTTTATCCGGCCCGAGCTGGAGATTACCGCTCGAGCCGGAGAGTACGGCCCTAGCTGGAGAGTACAGTCCGGGTGCGGAGATTCCGGCCTGACTGCAGACGTAAAGTTTGGAGTTGTAAGTGATTTCTGTGAATACAAAAAATCATAAGTGCATTCTGTGAATACCAGAAGTAGTATGTTGTAAATATCGTTGATGTATGCAGCAGGACACTTCTTTGTCTAGAACCAGCAGGGAACAAACGTCATCTCAGAACCTGGAGGGGACAAAGGTTGTCCCAGAATCAGTTGTGGACAAAGGTCGTCCAGAACCAGGAGAGGACAAAGGTCGTCCCAGAACGACGACAGTGTATCGTGACTGAGAGGGTTCTACAATCAGCAGGGGACAAAGATCGTCCCAGAACCAAAAAGGGACAAAAATGTCCCAGAACTAAGAGGAGACAAGGGTCGTTCTAAACCAAGAGGGGAAAAAGGTCGTCCCAAAACAAAGAACAAAGGTTGTCCCAGAATCAGTGGTGGACAAAGGTCGTCCAGAATCAGGAGGGGACAAAGGTCGTCCTAGACCAGGAGGACACAAAGGCAGTCCAATGACTGAATATTGGTCAGAGAACCTAGAACCAGAATTCCCACAACCAGAAGGGGACAAAAGTTCCTCCAGAACCAGGAACGGGCAAGAGATAGTCCCACAATCACTACACAGAACCCAGAACCAAGACAGTGAACTATGACAGAGAGGCCTCCAGAACCAGAAGGGTACAATTGTTTCTCTAGTACTACGAGGGGACAAAAGTTCCAGAACCAATACCACCCCTAGACAAGGCAAAATCACAAAAAGTTGATCATTATCAGTGCACTGGAGATTTTGAACAATTATTATTATTTTTTTTTTCTTTTTTAGTGAACTGTATAACTGTACGGGGTGTATGTAAATTCCAAGAGTCACATTCCGAGGGTGTACACGTCTAGTACTAAACGTAGAGGAAGTTCCCAGTTCTTCGAACAAAGCAAGAGTACAGGTGAAAAGAAACACAAGGACACTCTCAAAAAGGATGCGAGGCCTGGAACCTTGCATCCTATTACGGTGTTTAATCAGTGTGTCCAGTTTCTAAACAAAAAATTCTAAGGGGGCCCTAGGGAGAGTGCTAAAACCTGCAAAAGAAAGGTGCTTTGAACATCGTTAAGAACCGGAACAGTAGATTGTTTTGAGGGTGATGTTCAATAGCACATATATTTGGTAAGTCACAGAAGAAGCGCAAAAAGGAGTACCTGGTTGATCGCAAATTAAATCGGAAAAGTTTTTTAAGCAGCCACGATCAACTACTGGAGAGAGTAATTCATTTAATTCAAGCATCGACAGAGAGCAGCTCAAAAGCAAGTGTGGCAAATAAATAAAAAATTGGACTTAAAGTCATGTGGAAAGATGCCACCTTTCAAAAGTATTGAAAGACTGTAAATTTCAAGAGGTGAAATGCAAATGGGAAAATTGGAAAGCAGCAATTCGGAAAATTGTAAAGGAGCAATTCCCATTTCAAAGTTTACTTAGGAAAATTTTGCAATTATAACCCCACTTCAGGGAAAACTAAGGACTGAGGAAGTGAGCCTTGGAGCAAGACCGGGAGAGGACAATGGTAGTCCCAGGACCGGCAGAACCAGAAACCGGGAGAGGACAAAGAATGTCCCAGGACTGGAAGGGGACAAAAACGAGAGAACAATGGTTCCAACCTATCTAGAGGGGGACAACGGACGTCCCAGAATCAGCACCGAGATAGAAAAAAAAAATGTACCCTTTGACCGGGAGAATTCACGACCGGGATTCGTGACGACAAGAGTTCCAGTACCACGATAGGAAATCGTGACAAGGGGGTTCTCTGAACTGGGACAAACGTTCCGTGACTAGAACCGGGCCTTATAGCCCATAGTACTGAGACAGTTTGTCAACAAAGAAATTAAATTTAATGGTAACTTAGAGGCCCGAACCACATCTAGAGGTCCATAACCCAAGAAAATGGACCAGAACTTCATCTTGGACTGTAAGAGAACTGGCTCAAAATTTTTATTAGGGAGCATTCTTCCAGTACTTTTTGAGCATTGGAGGTACTTGTTGAACTCTTAATTCTTCAACTATGAGCGGTAAGCCGCGGCGGACTGTAAAGCGATGGTGGACAGAGAAAGTGGACTGTCTTTTCCTGTTTTGTCAGTCTAAGGGGGGTAGGTGGTGGTGATATCTATTAGTTGTTTGGGTGATGTGCCTCACCTCACACTTCACTTTTAACACTCTTTGCCCCTAAATTCTTGTTTGCTTTCATGAACGAAAAATAGTTCAAGAAGTCTCAGACCTCCTGCTTGTCTTAATTATTATTGTTGTTTTCTCCCCATACATTAAGCTTCATTTTGTGATTTGTTTATTTATTTCATTTTTTCTGTAAAGGAGGAAGATGTGTTGTAAATTAGTTCTTCGTGTAACATGCCTGACAGTGGTCATTAGTCCTTCCTTTGTGTTCTTACCCCTTAGCCTCACAGAATACCTATGTGTGTGTTCTAACTAATACCGGAGTGTTCTACCTTGTCGGTTGATGGTCTGGTCAGCTGGCGAGGTGTGCGCTCAGCTGGGGCTTGAATAAACCTACATGTAACTTAACTAGAAGTATCCTGTCATTTACTTACAAAACATAGTACGTTTAGGATTTTGTCTCAGATTAGTTCTGTGAATCGGTCCCGATATTCTTACCTGTTTCTGGTCAATGTTCTCTCACACAATATATGTTTGACTGAATATTTGTATTGGTCACATTACAAGTATAGACACATAATATTGTTGTAAGCAATATTTTTGTCACGATATTGGTGTTACTCGATATTTTTGGTCATGATATTCTGTTTGAAAACCATATTTTAATATTATTTTTACATTATGGCACAGCACTTGTTTATAGTCAAATGTTTATGAACTAGCTTCGGTGACTGAAATTCAATGTAAAGGTATACTTCATGCGCCTCTGTTCAGCACACAGAAAATTCAACCCTTCGCAAATATTAAAAAATAAACAGTGTCTGGTATTTTCTATCTTTAAAATACCCTTGACAGACAAAATGGAAATAATAAAAACAAAAAGAGCTCCTTCTTCTGCTGACTGTATTTTGCAGGTGGAATAGTTTTCCCGCAGCTTAGTTTTAAAAACTGGAATCAGTTGTCTTGGAGATCAAAAATTTACTCAAAGTTGTTTTGAGAAAGTGGTCATTTTGAAATGTGGTCACTCCATTGGCTATGGAGCAAAAGGACAGCAGGGCAAAATAATCGAGACAGCCCAATTATATGAATTACACGAAATGAAATACATTTTCCTTTTGGGGCTCATTAGGATGGCAGGTGGAGGCACGACCGCGGTGCAGGTGGGCGTGGAAAATGCTTTTTTCCAGACTCCATCGGCGGTCATGGTGACCGCCGTACCATGATGGGCATTGATAGCCCATTTCCCGTCCGCTGCGTTGTTTGTGGTTCCGCAAGAAATATCCGTATGCACCGGTACCGGACGGAGCCAATAGAGAGTTACCGCCGTGCGGAATGCGGTGAAGATCACCAGTCATATCACGAATGCCTCAAACAGCCCATCACACCGCTGTGGAGAATCCGGCTATACGGGGATGGCGGAGGCAATACTGCAGATAGCTCCATGTGGTCGGGACCGCTGGATAAATGGCGGTCTTTGGCCTTTCCGCAGCAAATCCGACCACTGCGGACGGATTTTCAGCTTTTCCGCCGGTGAAACCTGGAATCCGACAGCCGCGGTAGGGTGTTTCAAGCAGGGCATCCTAATTTGGCCGCCGGTTTGGCCACGGTACCTGCTGGCGGTTAATTTCCGCTACCACGGCGGTCGGGGTGGTTTTACGACCGCCATCCTAATGGGGCCCCTAGTGTTTGGCAAACCATAATATTATTTTCACACTGAGATGTCTACTATAGCTTGGAAATGCACACCATAAACTGTACAGCTGAGCCATTACTTTGTTTTGTTTCTGGGTGTTTTTCAGAAGAGGGAAACTCTGAAAGGAAGCTTAGGCTTTTTTGGTTGGTTGAGGGAAGATTTTAAACTGTGTGAGAATTGCTATTAGAACACCTGCTTTGGGGAACTATAGTTAGTGAGTAAAACAGCTGGGATTTGGGATAATCTTGAAGTATTTTATAAAAAATGATCAATTTAAATATATTAATATTTCGCTTGAAAGGCTTTTTCCCACCCCACTACCGCGGCACAACATATTATGTTTCTTTTTGTTCTATTGGGATATTGTTGGAGCTGTCCCACAATATTTGGGAGACTGGGCTCCGAATCTTCACTTTTTTCTCTTTTTATGCCCTCACACTACTACCCATCCCACCTTCCTTCTACTTCATCGTCTTCTCTGTTCATTGACCTTCAAGTCCTGCGTACGCAGGAGCCTTGACAAATCTGGACTCCCTTACAAACCCTTTGCACTACGTCTGTTAATAAAAAATGCTTTTCCTGTTTGAAACACTCCTTTCATCACATGACTTAGTAAACTTGTGCACACTTCCTGGACCAGAGCCTTGGTTTCCCATTGCTGAAGTTTCACTATGAGGAAGAAGTTAGGGTTGTCTCTTAATCTTGTTGAGTATAGCTTTTTCTCTACTACCCCTATCTGTACCTCTGATTATCAATGCCATGAAAGGTGTTGCCAACACATCCATTCCTATCTTGGGGTAACAGTTAAATGTGCCATCAGTCCTAGATTTAACATCACTGAAACGGTCTGAATGTTTTCTTTTTCTTTGTGTGCCATACCAAAAGATATGATAACATTGCTGATGTAGCAGGAAGTACAAGCACTGTCAAAGACAACAGTTCTTTAGTTTGCTCTGACATGCAAGCAACATTTTTAGATGCCTGTCTTTGTGTACATTAGCAAATTAAACCAGGATCTGTTGGCTTTGCCAATGCTTGTTAAAAGATCCAAAATAAGTGTCTGCCATCTTGAAACAGTAAATTAAAACAAAAAACAAAAATGGCTTCAGAGTCATTAAGCATGCTTGTATGTATGTATGCCAGGCAGGGGTATAAGGGGATGAAACAAGTGGGAAGTTCCTGATAGGGGCGGGCCTATATAATTAAGGGGTAGCTTAAACATGTACACTAAAATTTCCATAAAGTGCTACTGTACTCACACATTTGCATAGAATCAGAACTGCAACTTGAATACATAACCATTGCTCTGTGCTCTTTGCAGAGAGGCAAGGATTGGAGGACCACATATTCTGTACACCTTTTTGTCCCACTGACAGGCACTGTGAGAAACTCACAATGCTTTCATCCACAACTCAATTGTGCCCCGTTATAAACACCTGGATGTGACTCCATCCAAATAATGCACTAGACAAGAGTAATATGGTGCCAGAAAAAAGGCAACACAGCATTTTGGTAAAATTAACACTCCTAAGGAATGCAAGATTAGGTATAGCCTGTGAAATATAAGCAGAAACGACATAGATTACCTTAATGTTTTTACACTCATTGTTCAGAAAACGATCACTGCTTTAGCATCTACAGTTAAGGGCATGAATACAGAGTCCGAAAGGGACCCATCAATGCCTTTTTAGGTCTCGCCTGACCCAGTGCATGCGCTGGTCTGGCGAGACTTTTTAAGAGGGCTCCAAAAAGTGCTACCAGGCCAGCCTAGAGCTACAGTGCATGTGCGCGGGCGCGCTTGCCGCGATTACTTTCACTTTGATGTTTGATCGCGGCCGCTTGTTTTTTATTTTATTTTTGCCGCGGACACAGAACATAGGTCTCATTCATAGAGAATAAAAAATTCGCTAGCATTCGCGCCACGAATTTTCAATTCTATTAAGGACACGGAGGCGAGGATTATGCTTCTCTTTCTTATTTATTGCTACCCACAGCAGCCAATGAAACTTGTATTGTGTAAAAACAAACTACATTTCCCATGATGCATGCACCACATCACTTCCTGCAATGCCCCATAAGAGCCAGCAATACCAAAACCTGTCCTCTTTCTTTGCTTCGAACATTAAAGTCCAATAATATAAACAAAATTCCAACAACAGCTTTCAATGTGGAAGAACCAGACCAGCTGGGAGGAACATCAACTTCAAGCAGGATTACGTCTAATCCATCTCCTTTTCGGATCCTGGAAAAAATCAGAGATAGAACAACCCGTAACTTCTGTGTGACCAGAATATATGTGCAAACGGGTGGGTAAGAATTACAATACTGTAATTTAACCGGGTGGGATAATCCTCGCCTCCGTGTCCTTAATAGAATTGAAAATTCTTGGCGCGAATGCTAGCTAATTTTTTATTCTATTACAGGACCGGAGGCTTCGTATTATGCTAGTTTAACGCTGATTAAAAACCACAGAGGATATGTCACCCACCGGTTTATAATAAAACTGTTTAAATGTTGACTCAGAAGACCAATCCGCAGAATGCATGATATCTTGAACAGTGGAACCCAACATGAAGGTCTTAGAGGCCATAGCGCCTCGAACAGAATGTGCACCAAAGACTTGAGTATCAATACCTGCGTCCTGCATAACATTTTTTAACCATCTGGCTATAGTAGCCGCAGTAAAAGGTTTGTAAGGTTTCTGCAAAGCAATCAATAATTGTACCACACCATCAGGCCTAGTAGGCCTGGTACATTCTTCATAAGCCTTAAGACATTGAACCACACAAAGTTTAGCATTGTCAGGAAATGCACGATAGTCTACGCTGCGTGACATAGTTTTAGTTCTAGACGTGATATTAAAAGAAACTCCCTCCGGAGTATATACTCTACCTGTAATATCTAGAGCCTTAACATCCGAAGAACGTCTACAAGCCGCCAGGCATAGCAACATGGCCAGTTTGGCTGACAATTGTTTCCTAGACAACATATTGTTACTGGGCCATCGGTTAAATAGGGAAAGAACCAGCGAGACATCCCACAGAGAAGAATATTTCGGCTTTGGTGGATTAGCTACTCTGATACCCTTTAAGAGCTTGCATATTAGGGGATGCATTCCAACAGGTTTTCCCTCAATTGGAGAGTGGCCCGCCGAAATGGCGGAACGGAAATTATTAACAGAGCGATACGCTAAACCCTCCGATGCTTTTTCGGACAGGAAATTTACAATGAAGGGTAATTCTGCCCCCACGGGATCCACATGCTGTCCCATGCACCAACGAACCCAGCACCCCCAGGCTGAAGAATATCGCTTCCTAGTAGAGGGGGCCCACACTTGGTTGATGAAGCTTGAAGCTTGTTCCGAAAAACCCGGCATTTGCCAACGCTGCCGGAAAGTCTCCAGGCCATCAGAGACAGCTGCCCCGATAGTACCATCGGGTGCATCTCTCCATGAGGGCCCTGGAGCATTGTCGAGGACCATGGGATCCTCCTGGGGAAGTCGCAACTCGCCTCCAGCAATAACGGGAACCAAGGCTGCGACTTCCACAAGGGAGTCACCAATATCACCTCCGCTTTCTGGCGCATCACCTGTGTGAACACGCGAGGAATTAGAATGAAGGGTGGAAACGCATAATTCAAAGTCGAGGTCCAATCCTGTGCAAAGGCATCAGTCGCTAGAGCCAATGGGTCCGGCCTCCAGCTGAAAAACTTCGTCATTTAACGATTCAGTCTGGAGGCAAACAGGTCGATCTCGCAAAGACCCCATATCTCCTGCAACCACTGAACCACCCGTGGAAGAAGTTGCCAGTCGCTGTAGTCCTTGAGATGGCGCGAGTTCCAATCCGCTACTACATTCGACTGACCCGGAATGTATTTGGCTATGACCGAAATCTGATGACTCAGGCAATAATGTCAAAAGTCCTTCGCTATCTCTACCAGCATTGAGGACCTCGTGCCCCCCAGTTTGCTGATGTACCGTACCGCTGATATGTTGTCCATCCGAAGAAGGATGCAACATGAGACCTGTCTGGGAGATAGGGTCCTGATCGCAAATGACCCCGCAAGGAGTTCTAGACAATTTATGTGGTGATTTAACTCGTCTAGGGACCAACGTCCCCATTTGGAAATATTTCCGCAGCACACTCCCCAGCCCCAACCACTGGCGTCGGATTCTATGACCACTTCTGGTAAGGAGCCGAAAATTGCTCTGCCGTTCTACGCTTCCACGTGGGCAAGCCACCACTGTATCTCCTCCCGCACATCCGGGGAAAGAGGGACTAAGTCCGTGTAGGAAAGACCCTTCTGCAGGTGCTGAATTTTGAGTCGTTGAAGGGCCCTGTAGTGTAGGGGTCCCGGAAATATTGCTTGAATGGACGACGCAAGAAGTCCCACTATCCGGGCAATCACCCTGAGAGAAACCATTTATTTGGTCAGGAGGGAGCGAAGCTCCTTTTTGATATCCCGAAGCTTGGAACGTGGAAGACTGAGCTGGGCCGTCTGAGAGTTTATGACGAACCCCAAAAAGTCCATCGTCTGCGTGGGGTACAGAACCAATTTTGGTTCGTTGATCACAAACCCCAGGTTCTGCAATATACGAATGGTCATGCGCAAGTGCTGAATCGCCAACGTCTGGGACTGCGCCATGATGAGCATGTCGTCTAGTTAGACAATCATGCGAACCCCTTGTTCCCTGAGGTAAGCTACTACAGGTTTCAGAACATTGGTGAAGCACCACGGTGCTGAGGAAAGTCCGAAAGGAAGGACCAAATATTCGTACCACTGGTTCCGCCATTGAAATTGAAGGAATCGGCGATGTGGTCGAAATATGGGGATGGACAGATAGGTGTCCTTCAGGTCCAGACGGACCAACCAGTCCCCCTGCTTCAGGAGGTCTGCCAACAGATGGATGCCCTCCATCTTGAAGTGCTTGTAAGTCATGTACTGGTTGAAATCCTTCAAATTGAGTATCAACCTGTAACCACCGCCTTTCTTCTGCACCAGAAAAATATTGCTGCAGAAACCGCGAGGTCCCTTGTCGCAAGGTGCTATCGCGTGTATCTGCAGCAATCCTTCTATTTCTGAATCTATGAAATCGCACTCTAGTCGGGAAAAAGAAAGCTGTCTGGGCCGATGAACCTGATAAGGAGTCTGAAAGAAATCTAGATGAAACCCCTGAACTGTCTGCAAAACCCAGGCATCCTGCGATAGTTGAGCCCAATTGTGATAAAACTGCTGAGTACGTCCCCCCAATGGAAAAAGGAATAAGTCTGGAGCGCTCACCTGAAGACTCGGTGTTCTGGAATCCTCCCCGATAGGAGCCTTTATTAACGCGTTGCTTGTTGAAGCGTTGCCTGGTGGGGTAGAAGGTGCCGCCGCGGGTAGAGTCCCACTCTCCCCTGCCGCGACCAAAGTCTCCTCGCTGAGGACCTTGGGAGAACTGACGGTCAAACGAGCGTTCCCGGCCTCGTCCGGCCCTGTTGAAAACCCCAGCTTGAAAAACACGTTTGATTCCCGCCTGTGCTTTATCCAGGGTCGTGAAAGTGCCCACGTATTTCGCCACATCTTTGACGAAACGGTCCCCAAAGAGGTTCCCGTCCGCCAAAGGCCCAGGCTCTGCTGCCGCCAGCTCCGTTAGATTAGAGTCCATGCGCATAAGAATGGACTTTCGGCGCTATGTGGAAATTGCGCAGTTGGCGTTACCTAAGAGGCAGATGGCCCGCTGGGTCCAGCCCGCCAACACATGGGAGTCAATGGTGGTTCCTGATTCCTGCGCCTCCAGAGCCATCTCCAAGATCTTGACCAAAGGGCCGACCACATCAAGAAGTTTGTCTTGACACCCTCGCCAGGCGCGACCTATACCCTTCTTAGGGTCCTTAGCAAACTTTTTAAGGAAAGGTAATAGACTGGAGTCAATTTCAGGCGTTTCAGTCACCTTGTCCGAGAGATCCGGTCGGGGACATTCAGACCGCAGTCTGTTGCACACCTCCTTGTCAAAACTTTTGCGCAAATTTTCATGGAGGTACGCCGCCACCTCTGGGGCGGGCAGCCAATCAGAGGACCTAGGATGAACAATGTCCGAGGGATTAAACATAAAAGGCGTAGGGGTCGTCTGTAGAGTTTCCACATTCTTGGCCTTAGAAGTAGAATCATCTGGGGTGTCAGATTCGGTGGAACCAGGTTCCGAGTCCGTATCCTGAACCCTCTCTCTCTCTGTCTCAGGGCGCAGAAGTGAAGAGTAAGAGGCAGAATGAGGCCAAGGCTTAGGCTGTGGGCCTTCTGACAGAACCCCTGCTGGGGTAGTGAAGCCATGATGCTTCGCGAACCTCTCCAATTGCCTGGTAATAGGCTTCAACGCAGTCGCCAATGCCTGCTGCACAGTTCCCGGAACTGCCTTCTCCAGGGCCTTGTTGACCGACTCCTGTACGGAAGCGTCCTGGGCCTCAACAATATTTTCCTCGATGGAAGGTGTACCTACTTCCTGCTCACATAAGGTGTCATCCTCATAGTGCACCCAATTTTCCATTGTGGAGCCAAATTTATAAACGTACTTGCTCATAAAGGCAACAGTAAGGAGGAGTAAAAAGGGGGGGTAGCCAACCCACAGCACAACAGCACAGGTACCTAGCTCCTCACCAACAGCTGTGTCTCAATTATTACAGCCCACAGGGCGTAGTGGAGCAAAAAAGAGCAGAGAAATCCAAGGAGGTGTGCTCCCTCCAGGCCCAGGTCGTTTTTGCAGCCAGCCAGGCGTCAAGCAGTGCTCTCTGTGGAAATCCCAGATCACAATGAGAAAAACGAAAGAAAAACGACAGAAAACCGGGCTGTAACAACGTGCATAGCCCAAATCCTACCAAAATAGCCCAATTGGGCTACGCACATGGAAAACATAAACTAAAAGCAAAAGTGACTTGCTCCAAGCGCACCGGCATATGAGGGGTGCCTTCGTGCTGATTTTGATCGTTAATTTCACCCGCCGAAGGCGGGGCGGTACCTTGCACTCACTCCCTGCTGAAGCGCTGGGAGATCACCAACAGTGCGGCAGAGCGCCGCTCTTCGCGCGTAACCAAATCCTTAGGGTGAGACCCCGTCCAGCACAAGCGCTCCCAGCGGGAGCCCGGGAGCGCCAAGGGCGCAAATTCCAAACCGCCTGACGGCATTACCGAAGGCACTGAGCAACTACAGGGTACATTTATATATAGCAAAGTTACGCTCTGACATCAATCACAATGCGCCGCTTGAGTAGTTATAAATCACTAAACGTTAAAATAGTACAATGCTAGCGATATAATTATCAAGAAAGCTCTGTGTAACTTAACTCTCTGCGTGAGCAGCAAAGAAAGAGGACAGGTTCAATGACACTTTAACTCTCAAACTAATCAATAAACATTTCAATGAAATAATCACCCGACACATTTATTCAAATAATGATTTTCTTTTATCTAATTTAAGTGCAGGTTAAATCTTAATAATGCAATATCATCTTTTGTCATATTTACCTATTCTGGCTAATTGTCGTTTTCTAAGTCAGAACTGGTCCTCAGTAAATTCATCAGAGTTCTTGTTTATCATATAAAGTCACCGTCCTCTCCGTCAGCATAAGGATCAGTGATCATCGGTTCTCCGTCAGTAGCTTCTGAAGTTGCCCTCTCTAGTCTACTAATATTTATACTAAAATTTACATATCAATGTTACATTTTCTCATTTCACAGGAATACGATTGGCTGAATTCAAATACATCTCAGTACATCAGGAAACATTTTCAAATTCTCCCACGCGGGAAAAGTCTCAAAGCAAATGTATGGGAAAGAATAATCCGTGGTTCTAAATGTATCAGTTCGTTGAAACCAGGTCGGGTTCGACAGTTCATATTCCCAATTGTAACATTTTCTTCACGTTCAGGGGCATTGGCACCTCGCCCAGGGTAGTCTTCATGGGCATGGTCTGTCAGGTCACACAAGGGACACGAACAAAGTCAGTGCAGGTGCCTTTCTCTATTGTTCAAATGATGAAGTAATGTACTTTAGTTAGGTTTCAGTCGGCGGCCATCTTTTGGTAGGCCAGAATAGTCAACTTTAAGCAAAGAAACACAAAATCGTAATTAATACATAGAAATGATTAAAACAGTGTTATTCCCTTGCTAATACCCTTATGTGTATGCATTTATCTAGCCATATGCAACATTCAAAGCCGTTAATGCTGGTTTATTAAAGCGCAAATCACAATAACATTACTCATGCAACATTTATCGTTTTAATATGCATACAAAACTTAGTTCACCTATTATTTTAGCCATGCAAATGCATTCCCACGTGTATTCTTTCTGTTAATAAGGTTGGTTTAGTTCTTTCACATCAACTATTAATTATTATAATTAATCGTTAATCATTTTAATATAAACATATATAAATGGATTGGGTATATAAAAAGGAAACATTTTACCCGCTCCATCAGAAGCCTAACACGAAGCCTTCGGTCCTGTAATAGAATTGCACTGCCAACATAAATTTTTCATTGGCGAGTTCAATTCTGCATTAAATTTAGTAGAATGCACTCATAAAAAGAGGCATTCCTGTGTAAGCACGCTATCTTTACAGCGCAGTGAAGCAAAAATGGCCGAACACTCCTACAGCATTAGAATCTTTCACCATTATGCCAAAGCAAACATCCATGACTCCCAATTCCCTCTATGACACCTATATAAATTCTGCTCTTTACTCACATGTTCAAGAAACTAATACAATGTACATTGATTACCATGCGTTGTATAGCACCTGTTATATACCCGTGTTAACGTATGTTCCAGCACTCAACATGAGCCTATGCATAATATGAAGAAAGAACAAAAAAAATCTCCGATAAAAAACACTTATAAGTACAAGGTGTGCCTTCGGAAAATTAAGTCAACTGCCTACGCTGCTGTGCACAGAGGCACAATGAAACAAGCCTAACTATACAACGAGAAATGACATCCCACACCAACTCAAGTGTCCATCCAGAATGTAAACGCATTGGAACTTTAGAAAATCTGGGGACTTGTTTCTTTGAATCGGCTAAAACAAAGCGCTTTCTAAACTCGTGGGGGTAGCAAAACACTAGGTAAGTACACTTCAATACCTGTTTAAATGTTATAAGCAGCACTAAGACATAGGCGGCGTTCTGACACTTGATAAAGCAATACAACAAAACGTCATCCAAACCACGGGACAAGCAAGAGCTTTATCTATGCATGCCACCACTACTGATTTGAAATAGCATTATTTACACTTTTTTTTCGGTTTACAGTTTTATTCGTTTTGTTGAAAGTTAAAGAAGCAATTTAGCAAACAACCATATCATCGGTTCCCCAATATTTGCATGTTTGCTGGTGCTCCATAAGCAGCAGTGGGTGTCTGCACCTACACTCTACCTCCTAGCACACCCTCTCCGAAACAGGCAAGCCTACAAAATCTGACAAACGTGTACCCCAATTTTCAATCTACTCTACAGGCCCATTTCAATAGTTAGACTTTTGCACTCCATCAGCATACTTGATCAGAGCCTTTAACAACTTCTGTAGTGGTCTTTCGTTAGAGGAGACCTGACTTTTTCCTGCATAATTAAAACGCCAACACGCACGCGATCACCCACCTGCACAGACAAGCATTTGCAATGCAATAGGTCTCGCATTTATAAGATTTTGAGCTATTGGCATTGTAAAATTACAATGCCTTTTATTTATGTTTTGGTTTTAAAACAAATAAAAGGCATTGTCATTTACAATGTCAGTAGCATAAACTCGCATAAAAGCAGTGTGTGGAGTGCAGCAGTGTGCGGCGTGCAGCAGTGTGCGGCATGCAGTAGCGTGTGGTGTGCAGCAGTGTGTGGCGTGCAGCGGCTTGCAGCGGTGTGCGGCATGCAGCAGTGTGCGGCGTGCAGCAGTGTGCGGCGTGCAGCAGTGTCGTGCAGCATGCAGCAGTGTGTGGAGTGCAGCAGTGTGCGGCGTGCAGCAGTGTGTGGCATGCAGTAGCGTGTGGTGTGCAGCAGTGTGTGGCGTGCAGCGGCTTGCAGCGGTGTGCGGCATGCAGCAGTGTGCGGCGTGCAGCAGTGTGCGGCGTGCAGCAGTGTCGTGCAGCATGCAGCAGTGAGTAATGCAGCAATGTGCAGCAATGTGCAGCAGTGTGTGGTGTGCAGCAGTGTGCGGCGTGCAGCATTGTGCGGCGTGCAGCATTGTGCGGCATGCAGCATTGTGCGGCGTGCAGCATTGTGCAGTGTGCAGCAGTGTGTGGCGTGCAGCAGTGTGTGGCGTGCAGCAGTGTGTGGCGTGCAGCAGTGTGCGGCGTGCAGCAGTGTGCGGCGTGCAGCGGCATGCAGCAGTGTGCGGCGTACAGCAGTGTGCGGCGTGCAGCAGTGTGTGGCATGCAGCAGTGTTTCGTGTAGCAGTGTGAGGCATGCAGCAGTGTGTGGCGTGCAGCGGCGTGCAGCAGTGTGTGGCGTGCAGCAGTGTGTGGCGTGCAGCAGTGTTTCGTGTAGCAGTGTGTGGCGTGCAGCTGTGCGGCATGCAGCAGTGTGCGGCAGTGTGGCGTGCAGCGGCGTGCAGCAGTGTGTGGCGTGCAGCAGTGTGTGGCGTGCAGCAGTGTGCGGTGTGCAGCAGTGTGCGCAGCATTGTGCGGCGTGCGGCAGTGTGTGGTATGCAGCAGTGTGTGGCGTGCAGCAGTGTGTGGCATGCAGCAGTGTGTGGCATGCAGCAGTGTGTGGCTTGCAGCAGTGTGTGGCGTGCAGCAGTGTGTGGCGTGCAGCAGTGTGTGGCATGCAGCAGTGTGTGGCTTGCAGCAGTGTGTGGCGTGCAGCAGTGTGTGGCGTGCAGCAGTGTGTGGCGTGCAGCAGTGTGTGGCGTGCAGCAGTGTGTGGCATGCAGCAGTGTGCGGCGTGCAGCAGTGTGTGGCGTGCAGCAGTGTGGGGCGTGCAGCAGTGTGGGGCATGCAGCAGTGTGCGGCGTGCAGCAGTGTGTGGCGTGCAGCGGCGTGCAGCAGTGTGTGGCGTGCAGCAGTGTGTGGCGTGCAGCAGTGTGTGGCGTGCAGCAGCGTGCGGCGTGCAGCAGCGTGTGGCGTGCAGCAGCGTGTGGCGTGCAGCAGTGTGTGGCGTGCAGCAGTGTGTGGCATGCAGCGGCTTGCAGCGGTGTGCGGCGTGCAGCAGTGTGCGGCGTGCAGCAGTGTGCGGCGTGCAGCAGTGGGCTGCGTGCAGCAGTGTCGTGCAGCATGCAGCAGTGAGTAATGCAGCCGTGTGCAGCAGTGTGTGGCGTGCAGCAGTGCGCGGCGTGCAGCAGTGTGCGGCGTGCAGCAGTGTGCGGCGTGCAGCAGTGTGCGGCGTGCAGCTGTGTGTGGCGTGCAGCAGCGTGTGGCGTGCAGCGGCATGCAGCAGCGTGTGGCGTGCAGCGGCATGCAGCAGTGTGCGGCGTGCAGCAGTGTGCAGCGTGCAGCAGTGTGCGGCGTGCAGCAGTGTTTTGTGTAGCAGTGTGAGGCATGCAGCAGTGTGTGACGTGCAGCAGTGTGCGGCATGCAGCAGTGTGTGGCGTGCAGCAGTGTGCGGCATGCAGCAGTGTACGGCGTGCAGCAGTGTGTGGCGTGCAGCAGTGTGTGGCGTGCAGCAGCGTGCGGCGTGCAGCAGTGTGCGGCATGCAGCAGTGTGCAGCAGTGTGGCGTGCAGCAGTGTGCGGCGTGCAGCAGTCTCGCATTTGTGAAAGTTAGAGTTTTTAGCATTTAAATCTAATGTCCACGGCCCACTTTCACTTTAGTCCGTTGTTAAAGCTTTGTTGTCTTTATGGGGCCATGTGTTTGAAACACATGGCCCCATAAAGATAAGAAAGCTGACCCTTTGAAGTAGTATGATGGCGAGGCTGACTGCAAAGTAGAGAACACTCCATTAAAAGCTCAGTTTTTCTTTTCTTCTGCAGTTTTATATAACGTGAACTCTACCCTAAGATATTGGAGTACGTTCACGCCCTTAATTACATCGGCCTCCAGTTTATTCATCCCACTTAAAGCCCTGAGTTTGACCATGTCGTTTGTATATTCTTGTGTGTCTATTAGCTGTTTGCACAGATGCCGTGCTGGGTGTGGAGGAAAAGTGTTGCCGTGTCCTGTCCATCCTTGACTTCCGACAGCGACTACAAGCCAGGCTAGAACTCTGACAAATGTCTTTCACCCCCACTGCCCTTTCCAGCCTGCCCCTCCCAACAGATCAAATTAAGCTGTTTTGTGTACTTCCACGTACAAGAGTGGCTGTAAAACTCGGAATGTACTAACTAGGGGGGGTGGAACAAACGGAGTGGGAGGTGTATGGGCGAGCGCAGACAGTGCAACACGAGCAGTCTGCACATGCACTCTACAACATAAAAAACAAGAGCGCACTGAAGCTGACGAGGAGGGAGTGGGAGGGGGGAGTGGGGGCGGGCATGCTTTACGACGCGTGGATTCTGTTGGGTGTACGAAGAATGTCTTCAAAGTGGTCGATTCCACACACCAGCCTCATTCGATTGTTTAAACGCACAATCTTGGATTTCCTCTATTTTTGAAAACCCAAACACCACTGTAGCACAATGATTGTGTTCCTTAGAATGTTATTATTTTTAAACGGGTCATGGTTAAGATAGCCCCGTTCACTCGCGTGTGACAGCCATAAGTTAGAAACAGCTCTGATTGTAACTGAACAATAAAAATCCCCATTACAGATCTTACAGATCTTAAAATGGCGGTGTTTGTCCATCTACAGGAGTAAGAGGTAAAAGTGGAACTCCACAGCAAGCCCCCAGCAGACTAAGCGCAGAACAAAAGCATCCCCGGTTCGTAAAACCTGGCAAGCGAACAGACACCTATTCCCTGAATTTTAATAGCTGCATTGATTTTCTTGTCCTGCTCTCCTGGGAAATCACAGATGACCCCCGGGGCAAGAAAAGTCACCCACACCACCCCCATGCCTACCCTCCAGCTAATTCTGTGCTCACGGCGACGTCTGGAAGGGTCCCTTTTAAGAAAGCACAAATTTGATTTTGAGGCCGACCCCAGAAATGGCCCTGCTCCCTTCCCCATTGTTTGGCAGGCTGCATAATTTGCATTGCAGATCAACCCTTGCAAGTTGCTGCCCCCTCCTCCCTGCCCCCTCCCGTCTCAAATAACTGACCACTCAAAACACACACGCATGGCACCCCCGCCACGTACCCAGATCCGCCACCTATGCCCATGTTTGACTGACAAGGGAGACAATCCAGCAATCTAGGGAAGCCGAGGAAAAGAGGCTCACATCAAGCAGAACTATGCAAAGACTTGAAATCAACTGGGCCCTTTAAAAGTTCAGAACTGACAAGACGATCAAGTTTAGACAATCATCTATTTGAAGTCTGCATCAACACCATACACTAATAAATGCAAGGCCGATATTTATTTACACCTTATTAGATGGTCTTACACTTTAGATGAGATCTTGTTGTACATTATTATCCAATCAACAGTGCATTAAAGTAGGAAGGGAAGCGGCCGTATGGCCGCGAATGTGAAAGTGATCACGATCACGATAAAACATCAAAGCGGCGAAAGTGAAAGACAACGAGTGCTTTCAGGCTGCCAAATGGTGCGCGCGCCCGGCACACATGCACAGTAGTTGGCGGCCTGAAAGCACTCGTTTGCACTTCCAAAAGTGCAAAGTGCTTACTATAAGTCTCGCCAGAGCAGCGCTAAAGCGCTGTCTCAGGCGAGACCTAATAAAAACACTCTTTTGAGTTCTGTCTGCTACAGGCTGCTCGTCTTCCCTCTATGTCTATACTAATCTAACTAAGTGCGTGGCACTGAAGAGGAGAGCTTGGTCTCCTATAGTGGATGCGCCATCTACTGCCAGCTAGTATGCAACGCAGACAGGAACATATATTCGATAATAAATCCAAACAATCTTGCTCTGTATGTTCGTGAATATTTATTTCGTTTTGAACCATGTTTTTTGCCAAAATAATTATTATTGAGAAGTGGGTCAGCTAATTACCAAGGTCATACTTGTTACCGTGGTGGCCATCTGGGACTGTAGTATGTTCGGTTTCGGACAGCACAAGAGTGTCAGGAGCCAAAGTATTTATATTTAATAATGTCTTTTTTCAGAAAGTAACTGGCTGTTTGCTGGATTATTCACAGCTGCAATTGTTTGCTAAAATGTTAGGAAAGTTGAAACTGTACACTGGTCATTAAATGGAGCACTTCATGAATGACAGGCGAAAGGATAAAATCCTACATCTTTAACCAATGTTATCTTAAAAAGGCCTTCTAAACTCGTTTTTGAAAAGAAGAGTGTAGTAAACGAAAATAAGCTTGCCGTTTTGGCTGTAGTTTCAGTTTTATAGTTCTTGCCTGTTCCCTCCCGATCATTGTCCTTGTTCTAAAGTCACAGTAGCTCCTGGGGCGGGAGGGTTCAGTAGGGGGAAATTACGCCATAGTTCAAAGGTGATTGGTGGCAGAGCAAGCACATGTGTGTATCCGAGACGGCAACATGGCGGACCCCGAAACAGAGGAGTTTAACAGTGATGATGAGGCTCCCGAGCAGGTCACTTTCCAACAGGGTCGGGAGGAGGCGGCGGAGAATCTGAAGCAAGCGACACAAGCTTTGCAGAGGTGATTGGCCGTTCTATTGTCTGGGGAATAGGTCCTTATCTTGGTCTTTCTAGTTTTCCTCGCTGAGAGCATGGTAAGTCCTTGTGGTTAGTGTAAAGCGTAGGTACTTTGCGAATTACTAGAGGCTCTTTAGTCCGTGCCTCTATTATTCCATAGTTATTGTAATTGTTCACTGGGTGGTAGTAGCTTAGAACACAAAGCATGGTTTTGTATGATTTCATATACATGCTCCCCTATATAGGAACGCCTGCCTCCCAATTTGCTGCAATTCGTCGCTTAGTTTTTCCAGTCTATACAACACATTAACAACAAGCATTGGCATAGCCAATAGGTCTCGCCTTTAGGACCTTATAAGTGTTTAGTTATCCAGCACAATATCCTTGGTACAACATCATCAACTGTTGCATGGCTAAACACTTATAAGGTCCCAAAAGCGAGACCTATTGGCTATGCCAATGCTTGTTTAAATTACTACAGAGTCTGAGACACGGGTGGACTTGGTACAC
This sequence comes from Triturus cristatus, assembly GCF_964204655.1. NCBI lineage: Eukaryota > Metazoa > Chordata > Amphibia > Caudata > Salamandridae > Triturus > Triturus cristatus. Next base: position 300,863,617 of record NC_140579.1, on the reverse strand, counting down.
TCAAAGCCCTGATTTCAGGACTGCAGTTATGTTATGCTACTCTGTTTATAAAGTACAAATGTTTACCTTTTCAATGCCCCGGAGCTAATCTGCCCCAAATTCACATCACAAACCCTAGCATATCATTCAAATAAGATGGTTGTTAGAGCTCTCCTAGAAGGAAGGTACAGAGTTTCAGATTTTAAGAGATGGGGGAGGGCTTTCCTGGATTCGACCATCAAATAATCGAAGGTGTGACAAACTAAAATGAGTACGTTTCAGGTTATCTTTTAAGGCTGAACGAAGAGGTTGATTTGAACAATGTGGGCGAATTGTATCCTGTAGCATGGCCAAGATGGTGGCTAGAGCGGACGCAGAGCCCTGAGCTCCGCTCTGCCCCAGCCGTAATTATCCTGTTCTGCTCTTGCCGAATATCCTGAAGTGGACCTGGCACGGGCGGTGACCGGTGTACTATAGTTCTCCGCTCCCCACGGATATGCGCTCACCTCGCGTTACTGCGCATGCGCATCATCCCACGCAACCGCACTATGCTCTTTCTCGTCATTGCATATAATTTTAAGCTCCCCGGTCTTCTGCCTTTTGACTGCGTCATTGTGCGCATGAGCACTGCGTAGCATTACCTAACCGCTACCAGTGATTGTGGATGTTGGTGCGTGGTGGCAGCGTTACCTGTCGGTCACCCTAGTGAGCTGTGGCCGTTCGAGGACGAAAAAGGTCTGTCTCTTCCTTTTTTCCCAGATCACACAAGTACAGTCTCCACTTCTGTCTCGCTCCTTACTTAGTGAAAACCACCGACTCTTACCCTAAATATTCTCTCTATTCGTTCCCCTGTGAAATGGACCTGTTAGAAATGGGATTTCTGGTTGGCTAGGGCTTGCGCCAAAGCCAGGCAGAAACCACCACTCTAGTCAGGGCATGGAAGTTACACGCCAAAGATAACCCCTGCTCACCCCCTTGGTAGCTTGGCACGAGCAGTCAGGCTTATCCCGGAGGCAATGTGTAAAGCGTTTGCGCACGCACCCCGCAACAACACCCAAGGCCCACCACAAAAGAAACTCCACACAAGGTTATATATAAAAATAGCCTTTGTATTATACCAAAACACATTGGATAAAAACACACACTTTACAATGTGCCAACAGGCACGGGCAGAATTTACAGGGGATATGTACAAGACAGGGCCACCTGGACCACTGTCAGAAATAAGCACTTTTAGCACTAGCACGTTGTAGAATTAGCACTTTGTAGGAATAACACTTTAGAACATAGTGATGGAGCAGGGTTTTTTCTTGCAAACCGAATATCTGTTTCATTTTCGCATGTTATAGTTAAAAGTACTACTGATTAATTATTAATGACTAAAAGTTTGTCGAATGTTGACTAATCAACCTTATTAACAAGAGAATTACACGTGGGAATGCTATTGCATGGCTAAATAACAAGTGAACTAAGTTGGTGAGCAAACTGACAGAAAACGATGTTGATTATGTGATGTTATGGTGTATTGCGCTTATAATTAATATGCATTAATGGCTTCTGATGTTGCAAATGGCTAGATAAATACACACACATAAGGGTATTAGCAGGGGAATAACACTGTATAATCATTTCTATGCAGTAATTCTGTTTTATGTCTACTTTGCTTTAAGTTGTCCATTGTGGCCTGCCACAAAATGGCCGCCACCCGCAGCCTGCATTGGAGTTGCTGGAAATTTACAGAAAGGCATCGCTCTGCCTGTGACCTTGCACCTCCGGTGAACTGAAAAGCCATAAGCATGATGACAAGTCTGGGACATCGGCCAAAAGCCCCTGAAAGACGGAAAAGTTGATACGAACTTAGAGTGAACCCATCTTTGCAACAAATTCACCTAATATAGACATCCGTAGATGTTGCGAATTGGTCATGAACATTCAATTCTGCTATTCATTATTTGGGACAATCTATGCGTGAGAATAACACGTACAATATCGAAAAGTACCAAGATGACATTATTTCCGCCATTCATCCGTTCTGAATAAAGAAATGTTACTTTTTTAGAATGTAAATTTCAGTATAAATATAAGTAGACTAGAGAGGTCTAGCGCCACTTCTTCCCGAGCTGATGATGCGAGGTCCCTATGCTGACGGAGAGGATGATGACTCTACATGACGGCAGAAGACACTAAATACTTCTACAGAGGACCGGTTCTGACTTAGGATCTGACTTTTAGACAGAATAGGTAAATATGAGAAAAATGAATTTGCATTTAATTGACTTTTCTTGAAAAATTAGATAAATGAACAATTTGTTTGAATTACTGTCTCGGGTGATTATTTCTGGTCATGTTTATTGATTTTATTGTGTATTCTTTGAAATGTATTTTGCTAGATCCACAAGCAACTAGCTGGTCGCATTGACCTCAAAGTACAGGCAGATTAGATAGAGCATATGTGAAAGGTGTTTTCTCCTTTACAGGGCACGGATAGAGTGATTTAGGGTGAATGTTGGTGTAATGGGCCCCACCAGCGTGTGATGTGTGTATGCGTGTGTGACTGTGAAATCATTCCGTCCGTGGAAGTAGAGGGGATTCGGAGGCTCTGATCTGCACCAGTTTCTTGGTAGCAGATTGATGGTTAGCTATTGTCTTGATCTGGCGAAATAGCGTGTATATAGGCTTATTGATTGATATTTGTACTAACACTATATGTTGAAGTCGTGTTGAGTTCTATGTATTGTGAACGGCTTCTGGGATGTAGGAAGTCGGTGACAGTTCCGTAGTAGAGCAGAGGGAGTGTTGCTCTCGGAAAAAGGCGGGATTGTTGGCCCTGTATGCAGACAGGGAAAAACGTGTGACAATTGAAGTTGCGCGTCGCATTGTCTGGGTTCGACAAGGTAGCATCGCCGTGTGTTGCCATTAGAAACTTTTTCTGTGTGAGAGAAGTGTATATGATAGCAAAGGTTATCTGTGAAACTCTGGTCTTAAGTCCCAGGGATCCGTAAGGTATTCCATTAAAGCTTACCGCTGGAGAAGTAATAGGTATTCTCGGCGCTTGTTAGAAGGACAGGGCAGAGGTAAGCGCTGCTTTGTTAACGTATGATATAATTCTGTAGTTGGACAGACTGTTCGCTGTTCTCGGGAAAGACAGAATTCTGTGTTTATGTACTACATTTTCTGGTGTGTAAGTGCGTGAATGAGAAGGCATTCTGGTTAATTGTGAAACTCTTAGGAGCATTTCGGAGGAAAACAGTTAATTGATGCTTGTTAGAAGGGTAAAGTAGAGGGATGTGCTACTTTATCAACGGAAGTAACGATTCTGTAGTAGGGCAGAGGTAAGCGCTGTTCTCGGGAAAGGCAGGATTCTCGTGGGAAAGGTCTTTTGCTGTTCTGTAGCTAGCGAAGCAGACAATGGAGATGTTTGTATGTTGTAACTAACAGACTCGTAGAAGTTGAAACAAAGTCTTGTAAAGGAGGGGTAGACGAAAGAGACAGGAGACAGGAGCAGAAGCGACTGCAGCGGCTGCTGACGTCAGGAAGACCGCGCTGTGATTGGACAGTGGGTTAAAACGGAGGAAGCGCAGAGATTGGTGTGCTAGTGTACGCCGCGCTAGGATTGGGAGACATACAGGGTGACGTAGACGCTCCAGGATTGGTGCGTTGGTGTGAGTTGCGCTAGGATTCGCGGACTGAGTCAGTGACGTAGACGCTCCAGGATTGGTGCGTTGGTGTAAGTCGCGCTGCAATTGGACAAAAGATCGTACAGCTGTAGTAAGAGTAAACAGCTAGTGGAAAATAAGGAAAATGTATTACCATGCTGAGGAAAAGAAGAAAAAGTCCTTGTTCAGTAAGGTTAAAACCTGGTTTGACAAGGATAAAGACATAGTGACAAGGGAAGGACAGTTATTGCCCCGATAAGAACCCCGGCATCCTTCTTGGTTGCGAAGTATGGGTATCATACCTGTATTTGGTTGGATAACTGGGTGAAATACACCAAAGATGACGGAGTGTTAGCGTTCCCAGAACATGGTTCATTTAATTTGGCCATACTGAGGAACTTACAAGAGCAGATGATGAATCTAGAGCCTCGGCCTAGGCCGACGCAGTTTGAGGCATTAACGGAATGGGAAGATGAAATGCATGAACGAGAAAAGCAGAGGGTTGGGGGTAGTTACAGATACATGTTTGGGCGAAAGTATGATCGCGAAACCCATCATGACAGAATGAGAAGGTGGCGAGATGCCAGTATGACCGAGGGGTTATATCCTGTAAGAACAGCAGAGGAATCAGGAGGGAGAAAGTGTACAGAAAAAGAACATAATGTAGAGACCAGAAGATATGGGGCAAATGAGTCTGATGATATCTTAGAGGACATGCTCTACAAAAGACCACCCCCGTATAGAAGAGAACCAGAGGTAGGAACAGCAGTCACCCCAGTGAGAAACACCCTGCGGATTATAAAGACAGAGGCTACAGCCCCTGAGCTGAAAAGTGGTTGTTCTCTGGCAGAAAGAGAAAGAGAGAGGGAAACAGAGAGAGATAGAGAAAGAGAGATAGAGAGAGAGAGAGAGAGATAGGAAAAGAGAGAGAGAGAGAGAGAGAAAGAGAGATAGAGAGAGAGAATGAACTTGAAAATGAAAAGACCAGAGAACTAGCAAGAACTACATCTGAACTAACAGAGAAAATCAGGGAGCTGACTAAGAATCTTGAGGCTGTTACAGTGCCTGTGACAATAGGCCCGGTTATGCCGATTTTTGACAAGCAGAGGACAGGTGAAAATGGTTTGATGGTGCCATATGTGGGCAATAGGTTGATTGTACCTCCGGAACAGGCAGAAATGAGAGCGGGAGAAACACAGTGGAGAACAGGAGAAAATCAGTGGAGACATACTGTATGTGGAGGGGAAATGAGTGTGCAGACTAATTCAAGTTTGAATTCTGGATGTATGGAAGGGAACAGAGGATCAATTTTGGAACCGCAAAGGGTGGCAGAACCAGGGGTTGCGGAAAAATCTGTAATAACTGCTGAAGATTTGAATGACTGGCTGAAAACATTACAGAAAAAGGAGAAAGAGTCACAGGGAATGGATGTAGCTAGGCTACGTATGGAGATGGAAGAATTGATAGTAGGAACCATACCTACAGATACACTGAAGAATTACCAGGAAGGGGAGATTCTCTTTTTATGTAAAAGTATTACATGGAGAGCAAAGAACATACACGACAGGTTGAAAGGAATAGCCAGTGAAGTGGGAATTGACATGGATAAGGTGAAAGCTTTACAGAAAACATACCGAGTGGATTTTTCAGACAAAGATATTGAGAATCTGAACAATGCAGGCCGAACAGGACAGATTAAGGAAATTATTGCCTTGTTAAGAAAATGGGGAGATGTAGAAAGATGGAAAGACAGATGGTATCGAAAGCGAGAGGATGGAGTGGATAGAACCTACTCAGCATTTCCCTTAACAGAAAAAGAGAAGGCAGTGACGGCTTATCCCATGAGAGAGATTCCAGGAGGAGGGTACGTACATGTCCCATGGACCAGACAGGATATTTTATCATTTACGAATGATTTCCCTCGATTAAGGGAAAAGCCAGTGGAGTGGTACAGACAAGTCGACAGATTTGTAAAGCTGTCAAAAGTACTGTGGATTGACCTGAATAGTCTGTTTGATATAATTGTACCAGCAGACTTGTGGGCAGAATGTAAAATAGTCATAGACTGGCCCACTAAGGAATACCCGAGAGATCAAAAGACAGGAGCTCCAGACCCGGAGGTAATGAAAAAATATGAACAGGTTATGGCCTTCTTGAAAAATAAAGTACCCCCCAAGGAGACAGACTGGGTTAAAATAGACCGAACACATCAGGAATTGAAAGAATCAGTCCATGCTTACTATGAAAGACTGATACTAGCTTTTAAGCAGTTCAGTGGAGATGAACACCTGGGTGACAAGGATCTGAGTCATTTTGTGTACAGATTTGTGTATGGTTTGCGGCCTGAAATCAGTGAAATGATACGGCAGCATACCGTGGACTGGCAGAGTAAGAAGATTGATGAGATTTTGAGACATGCAAAATATTTCAGTGATGAGATTGAGGCAAAGCAGAGAAAGCTGAAAGAAAAGGCAATGTGGGCACAGGTGAAAGTCGCAGAAAGACAGGAAGCTCAGCTGGTTGAACAGGCAAATAACCCAGGAAATAAGCCTAGGTTTGGTCCAGGAAAAGGAAAAGGGAATATTGAAGAAGCAAAGAAAAAGTTCCCCTGCCACAACTGTGGAAAATTGGGGCACTGGAAATCCGAGTGTAAGAATCCACCATCCACTAACGATGAAAATTCATCATTGAATTCGCAGGTGCAGAGCGAGGGGTGTGGTCAGCATCGGCAACAGCAGAAGGCTGATAAGCAGCAGAATCAGGTGCCAAAACCACCCTTGCCACAGAGAAAAGGATCCCAGAAGTACAGCCAAGAATCGGGGTTCTACGATGAAGAGCAGGTAATCAAACCAAAACGCGCAAGCGCTGTATCTCAGTACTGGCTGAAAAAGGAGGGAAGTGACTCTGAGGGAGACTTCTGACGATGCCGAAGAGAGGAGGAGGAGTGCGTACTTGGCGCAACTCTGGAAATAGACCAGGCAGGACCTTTTGTAGACGGGAAAATTAATGATGAAAGCATCACTTTCCTAGTTGACACTGGGGCCACAAGATCAACTGTCAGGTCAGCTGATATAAAGAATCTTCCTCTCTCGGACGAAGCAATCCAAGTGGTTTGTGTGTCCAACACACAGATCAAAACACTGCTTACTGAACCAGTAAAGGTTAGAATAGAGAAATTTTCAGACATGCACCGATTTGTGGTGTGTGACACCAGTCCAGTGAACCTGTTAGGCAGGGATCTGCTGTGCAAAATGAATTGCACTATTTTCTGTACTCCAGATGGAATAACCTTTGAGACACCTGATGAGGATGTGCTATACAGAATGACCATGGATAACAGAGAATGTGAGGCTTTGGGGACATATGCAATATTTAATCCTGATGCATTACCCCCAGAGTTGAAACAGACAGTGAAAGCAGCAGTTTGGGATTTTACTGGAGAAGATGTGGGCCTGATGAGAAATGTAGATCCAGTAAATATTACTGTAAAAGAGGGAGTGGTTTACCCAAATATACCGCAATACAGATTGACACCTGAAATAATTGAAGGGATAACACCCTTAATTGAGAAGATGATCCAGCAAGGGGTGTTAAGAGAAATATTGAGCAGCCCATGTAATTCACCAATAATGGGACTGAAGAAACATAATGGAAAGTTCAGAATAGTACAAGATTTGAGAAAGATTAACAAAATTGTTGTGCCATGTTGTCCGATTGTGCCAAATCCATCAGTGATTTTGTATCAGATTCCTCATGATGCAGAATGGTACACGGTAATTGATTTGTGTCATGCTTTCTTTTCAATCCCATTGCATCATGACAGCCAGCCAATATTTTCATTTAGATTTGGAGAGCGGATTTTGGCATGGTGCCGAATCCCACAGGGGTATACAGAGAACCCCTCAATATTTAATCAATTGCTAAAGAAATCTCTGGAAAGTCTGACAATGCCTGAAAATTCAGTCTTGGTCCAATATATTGATGACCTACTTGTGGCATCAAAAACACGTGAAGCTTGTGAAGTAGATACCATTGCATTGCTGAATCACTTGGCAGATGGAGGATTAAAAGTATCTCCAGCAAATTGCAGTTCTGTAAGAAAGAAGTCCAGTATCTATGACACAATATTGAGAAAGGCCTGAGGAAAGTGACTATTGACAGAATCAAAATCATTAGGGGAATGAGAGCCCCAATGACACAAAGAGAAGTGAGAATGTTCCTGGGAATGGTGGGTTACTGTCGTCAGTGGATAAGTAATTTTTCCCTGATTGCCAAACCATTGATTACATTGACCAAAAGTGAGGTGAAAGACCCATTAGAACTAAACCCAGAAGAAATGGCTGCATTCAGAGAGCTGAAAGACAGACTTTGTGAAGCTCCCGCCCTAGGGATGCCTGATTATGAAAAGGAATTTGAATTGTACTGCAGTGAGAGAAATGGATGTGCACTTTCAGTGTTAATCCAGAAACACGGACGTCTGAGAAGACCAATTGCCTATTTCTCAGCAACTCTTGACCCAGTAGCTGTGGGTTTGCCAGGTTGCCTGAAAGCAGTAGCTGCTACCTGCAAAAGTTTGGAACAAAGTGAGGGAATCATAATGGGATACCCTGTACGGGTATTTGTACCCCATGATGTGGCAATCCTTTTAACAAGGAGCTGGACACAGTTTATGTCTCATAGTCGGCTGACTAAATATGAGAAAGTCATTCTTGGTGCAACCAATGTAAGTCTGGAGAGATGTGTGAATGTGAATCCAGCGACACTGTTGCCTGATGCTGAATGTGTGGGAGTGAGAAACGATGTTGATCATGATTGCCTGGATGTACTTGATTACTGCACAAAACCAAGGCCAGACATAAGAGATCTGCCATTGCCTGAAAGTGATCATGTGTTGTTTGTGGATGGATCTTGTCTGAGAACAGATGAAGGAGTGTTGAGTGCTGCATATGCTGTGTGCAAAGTCTCGGAAGTTGTGGAAGCATCACCCTTGAAAGGAGTTAAATCCGCTCAGGTGGCAGAACTGGTGGCACTGACAAAGGCATGCAAGATTGGGAGGAGTGTGAGAGTGACTGTGATGACTGACAGCCAGTATGGCTTCGGAGTTGTCCATGATTTTGGCCAGCTATGGCTACAAAGGGGTTTCCTGACCTCAAGTGGAACTCCCATAAAGAATGCTGAAGTGGTTGGAAAACTGCTAGAGGTGATACAGCTGCCTAAAGAACTAGCAGTTGTAAAATGTGCTGCTCATGGTCATGGTGACGATTTTGTAACAGTTGGTAATAAGTTTGCCAATGACATAGCACAATATTGTGCAGGGAACAATCACTCAATTAACAGGAGTAAAGAACGGGAAATGTCTTCTTGTTCGTTAATGTTTACTAATGAAGTGGGGACATGGGAGGAAGTGAAACAGCTGCAGGATGAGGCAGAAGATGATGAAATGAGAGATTGGGTAAAAGCAGGTTGTGCACCTAGAGAAAAGGATCATGTGTGGGTCTACAGGGATGGAAGACCAGTCATGCCTAACAGCATGCTATCAACAATGGCAAGGATGTGTCATGGCCAAGGACACCTGGGGAGGGATGCTATGATAAGAGCCTTTAAGCAAACCTGGTACAGTCCAAAGTTCAGACTGATAGCAGAAAGTCTCTGCCAGAGATGTCTGATATGTCACCAATTCAATCCTGGAAAGAAAACAGTGGTGAGCCTAGAAACAATAGGCAGAGAAGGAGGACCCTTCACAAGAATGCAGATAGATTTCATTGAAATGCCCCCAGTCAACAGGTTGAGGTATGTCCTGGTGGTGGTCTGTTTGTTCTCAAGGTGGGTGGAGGCGTACCCAACAAGAAGAAATGATGGGATAACAGTGGCAAAATTACTGTTAAGAGAGTTCATCCAAAGATACGGGTTCCCAGTAACCATTGAATCAGACAGAGGAGGACATTTTTATAATGAAATCATGGGTCTGATTTGTGAAGCATTGAGTGTACAGCAGAAGTTGCATTGTGCTTACAGACCAGAGGCTTCTGGGGTTGTTGAGCAGATGAATGGTACTATCAAAAACAGAATTGGCAAAATGTGCTTAGCCACAGGAATGAAATGGCCCGATGTCTTGCCTCTAGTCCTGATGACCATTAGGTCTACTCCAGACAGAACAACAGGTTTGAGTCCACATGAAATTATCATGGGACGTGCTATGAGGCATGCATATGTACCAGTGAACAAGCTGATGACTATAACTGATGACATGATTTTGGATTACTGCAAAGGCCTGGCTGACGCAGTTCATTCTGTGTTTCACCAGGTTGGAGAAGACGCCACCACACTTGAAAAGAAACCAGCCCATGATCTGAGCCCAGGGGACTGGGTAAGGATAAAAGTCCACAGAAGAAGAAACTGCCTGGTTCCAAGGTGGGGAAGGCCAAGACAAGTCATCTTGACCACAACAACTGCTGTGAAGTGCGCTGGTGTGAAGAATGGGATACATGCAAGCCACACACTGAGAGTTCCAAATCCAAGAGATGGTACTGGAAGAGAATACTTTGAAGAATCAGATTCCAGTGATGATGCAGACAGTGAGGCAGTAAGAAGGAAAAAGAATCCTGAAAGTGGGGAAAGTGAGTCAAGAGAAGCTTTCATCCCACCAGAAGAGGTTTTAAAGAGAACAGTGCAAACTGCAGAAGCGAGCTCAGACTCAGAAGAATTGCCTGAGGTTCCAATTGACAGTGACCAACACAAAAAGAAAGAAAGAAAAGAAAAGGACATTCCAACAGAAGAGACACATGAGTCACATGAAGGAATTGGACAAGTTCCACCTGAGATAAATACTGAAGAAAAGGGGACAGACAAAGACAGAGAGGGACAGATTGCGGAAAAACCCCGAGGAGGTGTAGGGAACATCAACAACAAGCTAGGTGAAGGGACAAGTAGACAGCAAGAAGATTGCGTGTCGGAGACCCGAGGAGGGACAGAAGTAGGAAAATCTCAAGTGGTGGGAAAAGAGACTGTTGGAGAAAAAGAGACTGTTGAAGAAAAGAAAGCTGTTAACGAACCAGTAGCAACTGAAACAGAGTCTGATGAAAGTGACAATGAGATACATGGAGGACGAGTTCTGAGAAAGAGAACTTGGCTTGGAGAAAGAAACAATAAAGAAGGAAAGCAAAAGAGAAATGCTAAAGGAGATCTTTGGCCAAATAAGATAAAGAGACTGAGGTACAGACTGACACGAGTTAACTCTTCGAGAGCTGAACAGGTGAACGAAGTGTCAAGTCAAAACCCAACCAAAGAAGAAGAAGCAAAGATACCTGAGAGAACTAAAAGAGCAAGAAAACCAAACCAGAGGTACAAGTCACCGGAATGGACGTATGTGGCACTGCCTGAAGAAGGAGAAGAGGCGGACAGCCAAGGAAGTCCAGAGGAGGCTTTACTAAAGGAGGTTGCTGAAGAAGAAGCTGTGGGAATCCTGAGAGTTATCTTGTCCGACATTGGAGAAGAGACGGATGTTCAGGACCTGATACAGTTTGATGATGATGAAGAGACAGTGAAAAGTGATGAAAATCCAAATTGAGTGAATCCAAGAAAAATCACTTGGAGAAGAGAAGAAGAAGTAATACTAAAAATTAGTAGAGTGTAATAATCTGTTGGGTACTTGCTGCCCTTAAAAAGTTCAGTAAAGGAGTAGAAGAGGCTAAGTCAAAAGACACGGTCAAATTAACAAAATGGCTAACACTGAGAATAAAAGTAGATGTACCTTTCTAAAAAGATGGTGCAAAATGTGCTGCTGCTGTACAGGTTTATTAATGCTGCTTTGGAGCGTGCTTGCTCTACTGATTTCATTCAGAGTCACTATAGACACTTTAGAAGGTCATACTGAGAACAAAACTAATATAGGGAAGAGTCCATTAAAAGTAGTTCCGACTAGAACTAGTAATGTACATATTCATAAAGATAGGTCAATTAACGATTTTTCTAGCAATGTTTTTTCTAAATTGTTGTATGAGTACGTAAAGACAATGGAAGTAAGGGATTGCTACGTCTGCATGCAATTACCTGCCTCTGTTTCGGAAGGAGTGACTTATCATCATCTTCCGGCTACGTATGGAATTTCCTGTAGTGTGTTGATTAGTATTTTTTATCAATTAGGGAAATTAGATTACAATATGTCTAATATAGATAATATTCTTGGGCAGTTGCCTATGAATAAAGCACTGAATCCTGCAAAAGATCCTAACACTTTAGGTGAGATTTTTCTAGAAACGAAAGAATTAACCTTAGACTATGGTTTTAGAAACAATTTAACTTGCAAATTGAAAGGAGAAGAGAAGAATTTTCTAGACATGGTTGAGAGAAGAAGGTTGAACATGCACAAGAAAGCAGAAGGGCATAAAATAAGTGACACAATGTGGGATATTGAGAAAGAAAAGGAGTTGAAAAATGGAGCCAGTCCAACCATGGCTATAGATGCCCCACAGAAAGGGAAACTGTGCATTACCAGGAAGAGATCCCAATATGATTATTATTTCATAGGGACTAGTGAGTGCCATGATACATACTTTATTGCAACCGGATGGGGATTTAGAGGAGGAGAAGATCCAGTTTTTCCGGGAGTGTACTATATTTGTGGGAACAAGGCTTATTACCGTTTGCCTGACCATTGGTTTGGTACATGTTATGTTGGCCTGGTCTTTCCAAAGATTTTTCACATGGATAGAGTAGATGATGCTGAACATTCTAACACATTAACACGCTATAAAAGAGAAACATGGACAGAAATTGTAGGAGATATTTTTGGAGCTTTAATTCCAGCAGTGGGAATTTCTTTGAATGCGTATGGCATTCGGAAGCTGTCAACAGTGGTAGATCGCTTGTCAACAAGCACCGCTGGAGGCTTTCTTTTGGTAAATACAGAAATGGTTGCTTTGCGTGCTATGGCGATGCAAAATCGACTTGCCCTTGACATTCTTTTGGCAAAAGAGGGTGGAGTCTGTGGAATGCTGAAAGTTCAACATTGTTGTACTTACATTCCTGACGAAAGTAAAGATCTAAAAGTTTACATCAAAAATATTACTGATTTGCATGAAGAATTAGTACCACTGGAAGCTGAAAGTATCTGGACTAAAATGGCTAACAAGATGATTGCTATTAAGAACTTTGTAGCTAAGATAGGTAGTACTATATTTGGTAAGATATTATTTCCATTAACTTGTGTAATAATTGCATTATTGATTCTTAGATTAGGATGTATGTGTTGTAGATATAGAAGAAATAAAAAGAAAATCACAAAAGAAAATGTTAAAAAGAGACAAAAGAAATCAGAAAGAGATCCACAAGAAATAGAACTAGAAGAGCTAAGAGAAAGCATGTATATAGAAACTAAAAAGGAAGATGAGAAGGAAACTAGGGTCTAAAAACAAGAACAAGAAGACATTTCAAATTCTTCTAAAAGGGGAAACTAAATTGATTTTTTGGGGGGTTTTGATTTTTGTGGTGATTATATATCACCAAAGGGGGGATTGATGGAGCAGGGTTTTTTCTTTCAAACCGAATATCTGTTTCATTTTCGCATGTTATAGTTAAAAGTACTACTGATTAATTATTAATGACTAAAAGTTTTTCGAATGTTGACTAATCAACCTTATTAACAAGAGAATTACACGTGGGAATGCTATTGCATGGCTAAATAACAAGTGAACTAAGTTGGTGAGCAAACTGACAGAAAACGATGTTGCTTATGTGATGTTATGGTGTTTTGCGCTTATAATTAATATGCATTAATGGCTTCTGATGTCGCAAATGGCTAGATAAATACAGACACATAAGGGTATTAGCAGGGGAATAACACTGTATAATCATTTCTATGCAGTAATTCTGTTTTATGTCTACTTTGCTTTAAGTTGTCCATTGTGGCCTGCCACAAAAGATCAAAAGACAGGAGCTCCAGACCCGGAGGTAATGAAAAAATATGAACAGGTTATGGCCTTCTTGAAAAATAAAGTACCCCCCAAGGAGACAGACTGGGTTAAAATAGACCGAACACATCAGGAATTGAAAGAATCAGTCCATGCTTACTATGAAAGACTGATACTAGCTTTTAAGCAGTTCAGTGGAGATGAACACCTGGGTGACAAGGATCTGAGTCATTTTGTGTACAGATTTGTGTATGGTTTGCGGCCTGAAATCAGTGAAATGATACGGCAGCATACCGTGGACTGGCAGAGTAAGAAGATTGATGAGATTTTGAGACATGCAAAATATTTCAGTGATGAGATTGAGGCAAAGCAGAGAAAGCTGAAAGAAAAGGCAATGTGGGCACAGGTGAAAGTCGCAGAAAGACAGGAAGCTCAGCTGGTTGAACAGGCAAATAACCCAGGAAATAAGCCTAGGTTTGGTCCAGGAAAAGGAAAAGGGAATATTGAAGAAGCAAAGAAAAAGTTCCCCTGCCACAACTGTGGAAAATTGGGGCACTGGAAATCCGAGTGTAAGAATCCACCATCCACTAACGATGAAAATTCATCATTGAATTCGCAGGTGCAGAGCGAGGGGTGTGGTCAGCATCGGCAACAGCAGAAGGCTGATAGGCAGCAGAATCAGGTGCCAAAACCACCCTTGCCACAGAGAAAAGGATCCCAGAAGTACAGCCAAGAATCGGGGTTCTACGATGAAGAGCAGGTAATCAAACCAAAACGCGCAAGCGCTGTATCTCAGTACTGGCTGAAAAAGGAGGGAAGTGACTCTGAGGGAGACTTCTGACGATGCCGAAGAGAGGAGGAGGAGTGCGTACTTGGTGCAACTCTGGAAATAGACCAGGCAGGACCTTTTGTAGACGGGAAAATTAATGATGAAAGCATCACTTTCCTAGTTGACACTGGGGCCACGAGATCAACTGTCAGGTCAGCTGATATAAAGAATCTTCCTCTCTCGGACGAAGCAATCCAAGTGGTTTGTGTGTCCAACACACAGATCAAAACACTGCTTGCTGAACCAGTAAAGGTTAGAATAGGGAAATTTTCAGACATGCACCGATTTGTGGTGTGTGACACCAGTCCAGTGAACCTGTTAGGCAGGGATCTGCTGTGCAAAATGAATTGCACTATTTTCTGTACTCCAGATGGAATAACCTTTGAGACACCTGATGAGGATGTGCTATACAGAATGACCATGGATAACAGAGAATGTGAGGCTTTGGGGACATATGCAATATTTTATCCTGATGCATTACCCCCAGAGTTGAAACAGACAGTGAAAGCAGCAGTTTGGGATTTTACTGGAGAAGATGTGGGCCTGATGAGAAATGTAGATCCAGTAAAGATTACTGTAAAAGAGGGAGTGGTTTACCCAAATATACCGCAATACAGATTGACACCTGAAATAATTGAAGGGATAACACCCTTAATTGAGAAGATGATCCAGCAAGGGGTGTTAAGAGAAATATTGAGCAGCCCATGTAATTCACCAATAATGGGACTGAAGAAACATAATGGAAAGTTCAGAATAGTACAAGATTTGAGAAAGATTAACAAAATTGTTGTGCCATGTTGTCCAATTGTGCCAAATCCATCAATGATTTTGTATCAGATTCCTCATGATGCAGAATGGTACACGGTAATTGATTTGTGTCATGCTTTCTTTTCAATCCCATTGCATCATGACAGCCAGCCAATATTTTCATTTAGATTTGGAGAGCGGATTTTGGCATGGTGCCGAATCCCACAGGGGTATACAGAGAGCCCCTCAATATTTAATCAATTGCTAAAGAAATCTCTGGAAAGTCTGACAATGCCTGAAAATTCAGTCTTGGTCCAATATATTGATGACCTACTTGTGGCATCAAAAACACGTGAAGCTTGTGAAGTAGATACCATTGCATTGCTGAATCACTTGGCAGATGGAGGATTAAAAGTATCTCCAGCAAATTGCAGTTCTGTAAGAAAGAAGTCCAGTATCTAGGACACAATATTGAGAAAGGCCTGAGGAAAGTGACTATTGACAGAATCAAAATCATTAGGGGAATGAGAGCCCCAATGACACAAAGAGAAGTGAGAATGTTCCTGGGAATGGTGGGTTACTGTCGTCAGTGGATAAGTAATTTTTCCCTGATTGCCAAACCATTGATTACATTGACCAAAAGTGAGGTGAAAGACCCATTAGAACTAAACCCAGAAGAAATGGCTGCATTCAGAGAGCTGAAAGACAGACTTTGTGAAGCTCCCGCCCTAGGGATGCCTGATTATGAAAAGGAATTTGAATTGTACTGCAGTGAGAGAAATGGATGTGCACTTTCAGTGTTAATCCAGAAACACGGACGTCTGAGAAGACCAATTGCCTATTTCTCAGCAACTCTTGACCCAGTAGCTGTGGGTTTGCCAGGTTGCCTGAAAGCAGTAGCTGCTACCTGCAAAAGTTTGGAACAAAGTGAGGGAATCATAATGGGATACCCTGTACGGGTATTTGTACCCCATGATGTGGCAATCCTTTTAACAAGGAGCCGGACACAGTTTATGTCTCATAGTCGGCTGACTAAATATGAGAAAGTCATTCTTGGTGCAACCAATGTAAGTCTGGAGAGATGTGTGAATGTGAATCCAGCGACACTGTTGCCTGATGCTGAATGTGTGGGAGTGAGAAACGATGTTGATCATGATTGCCTGGATGTACTTGATTACTGCACAAAACCAAGGCCAGACATAAGAGATCTGCCATTGCCTGAAAGTGATCATGTGTTGTTTGTGGATGGATCTTGTCTGAGAACAGATGAAGGAGTGTTGAGTGCTGCATATGCTGTGTGCAAAGTCTCGGAAGTTGTGGAAGCATCACCCTTGAAAGGAGTTAAATCCGCTCAGGTGGCAGAACTGGTGGCACTGACAAAGGCATGCAAGATTGGGAGGAGTGTGAGAGTGACTGTGATGACTGACAGCCAGTATGGCTTCGGAGTTGTCCATGATTTTGGCCAGCTATGGCTACAAAGGGGTTTCCTGACCTCAAGTGGAACTCCCATAAAGAATGCTGAAGTGGTTGGAAAACTGCTAGAGGCGATACAGCTGCCTAAAGAACTAGCAGTTGTAAAATGTGCTGCTCATGGTCATGGTGACGATTTTGTAACAGTTGGTAATAAGTTTGCCAATGACATAGCACAATATTGTGCAGGGAACAATCACTCAATTAACAGGAGTAAAGAACGGGAAATGTCTTCTTGTTCGTTAATGTTTACTAATGAAGTGGGGACATGGGAGGAAGTGAAACAGCTGCAGGATGAGGCAGAAGATGATGAAATGAGAGATTGGGTAAAAGCAGGTTGTGCACCTAGAGAAAAGGATCATGTGTGGGTCTACAGGGATGGAAGACCAGTCATGCCTAACAGCATGCTATCAACAATGGCAAGGATGTATCATGGCCAAGGACACCTGGGGAGGGATGCTATGATAAGAGCCTTTAAGCAAACCTGGTACAGTCCAAAGTTCAGACTGATAGCAGAAAGTCTCTGCCAGAGATGTCTGATATGTCACCAATTCAATCCTGGAAAGAAAACAGTGGTGAGCCTAGAAACAATAGGCAGAGAAGGAGGACCCTTCACAAGAATGCAGATAGATTTCATTGAAATGCCCCCAGTCAACAGGTTGAGGTATGTCCTGGTGGTGGTCTGTTTGTTCTCAAGGTGGGTGGAGGCGTACCCAACAAGAAGAAATGATGGGATAACAGTGGCAAAATTACTGTTAAGAGAGTTCATCCAAAGATACGGGTTCCCAGTAACCATTGAATCAGACAGAGGAGGACATTTTTATAATGAAATCATGGGTCTGATTTGTGAAGCATTGAGTGTACAGCAGAAGTTGCATTGTGCTTACAGACCAGAGGCTTCTGGGGTTGTTGAGCAGATGAATGGTACTATCAAAAACAGAATTGGCAAAATGTGCTTAGCCACAGGAATGAAATGGCCCGATGTCTTGCCTCTAGTCCTGATGACCATTAGGTCTACTCCAGACAGAACAACAGGTTTGAGTCCACATGAAATTATCATGGGACGTGCTATGAGGCATGCATATGTACCAGTGAACAAGCTGATGACTATAACTGATGACATGATTTTGGATTACTGCAAAGGCCTGGCTGACGCAGTTCATTCTGTGTTTCACCAGGTTGGAGAAGACGCCACCACACTTGAAAAGAAACCAGCCCATGATCTGAGCCCAGGGGACTGGGTAAGGATAAAAGTCCACAGAAGAAGAAACTGCCTGGTTCCAAGGTGGGGAAGGCCAAGACAAGTCATCTTGACCACAACAACTGCTGTGAAGTGCGCTGGTGTGAAGAATGGGATACATGCAAGCCACACACTGAGAGTTCCAAATCCAAGAGATGGTACTGGAAGAGAATACTTTGAAGAATCAGATTCCAGTGATGATGCAGACAGCGAGGCAGTAAGAAGGAAAAAGAATCCTGAAAGTGGGGAAAGTGAGTCAAGAGAAGCTTTCATCCCACCAGAAGAGGTTTTAAAGAGAACAGTGCAAACTGCAGAAGCGAGCTCAGACTCAGAACAATTGCCTGAGGTCCCAATTGACAGTGACCAACACAAAAAGAAAGAAAGAAAAGAAAAGGACATTCCAACAGAAGAGACACATGAGTCACATGAAGGAATTGGACAAGTTCCACCTGAGATAAATACTGAAGAAAAGGGGACAGACAAAGACAGAGAGGGACAGATTGCGGAAAAACCCCGAGGAGGTGTAGGGAACATCAACAACAAGCTAGGTGAAGGGACAAGTAGACAGCAAGAAGATTGCGTGTCGGAGACCCGAGGAGGGACAGAAGTAGGAAAATCTCAAGTGGTGGGAAAAGAGACTGTTGGAGAAAAAGAGACTGTTGAAGAAAAGAAAGCTGTTAACGAACCAGTAGCAACTGAAACAGAGTCTGATGAAAGTGACAATGAGATACATGGAGGACGAGTTCTGAGAAAGAGAACTTGGCTTGGAGAAAGAAACAATAAAGAAGGAAAGCAAAAGAGAAATGCTAAAGGAGATCTTTGGCCAAATAAGATAAAGAGACTGAGGTACAGACTGACACGAGTTAACTCTTCGAGAGCTGAACAGGTGAACGAAGTGTCAAGTCAAAACCCAACCAAAGAAGAAGAAGCAAAGATACCTGAGAGAACTAAAAGAGCAAGAAAACCAAACCAGAGGTACAAGTCACCGGAATGGACGTATGTGGCACTGCCTGAAGAAGGAGAAGAGGCGGACAGCCAAGGAAGTCCAGAGGAGGCTTTACTAAAGGAGGTTGCTGAAGAAGAAGCTGTGGGAATCCTGAGAGTTATCTTGTCCGACATTGGAGAAGAGACGGATGTTCAGGACCTGATACAGTTTGATGATGATGAAGAGACAGTGAAAAGTGATGAAAATCCAAATTGAGTGAATCCAAGAAAAATCACTTGGAGAAGAGAAGAAGAAGTAATACTAAAAATTAGTAGAGTGTAATAATCTGTTGGGTACTTGCTGCCCTTAAAAAGTTCAGTAAAGGAGTAGAAGAGGCTAAGTCAAAAGACACGGTCAAATTAACAAAATGGCTAACACTGAGAATAAAAGTAGATGTACCTTTCTAAAAAGATGGTGCAAAATGTGCTGCTGCTGTACAGGTTTATTAATGCTGCTTTGGAGCGTGCTTGCTCTACTGATTTCATTTAGAGTCACTATAGACACTTTAGAAGGTCATACTGAGAACAAAACTAATATAGGGAAGAGTCCATTAAAAGTAGTTCCGACTAGAACTAGTAATGTACATATTCATAAAGATAGGTCAATTAACGATTTTTCTAGCAATGTTTTTTCTAAATTGTTGTATGAGTACGTAAAGACAATGGAAGTAAGGGATTGCTACGTCTGCATGCAATTACCTGCCTCTGTTTCGGAAGGAGTGACTTATCATCATCTTCCGGCTACGTATGGAATTTCCTGTAGTGTGTTGATTAGTATTTTTTATCAATTAGGGAAATTAGATTACAATATGTCTAATATAGATAATATTCTTGGGCAGTTGCCTATGAATAAAGCACTGAATCCTGCAAAAGATCCTAACACTTTAGGTGAGATTTTTCTAGAAACGAAAGAATTAACCTTAGACTATGTTTTTAGAAACAATTTAACTTGCAAATTGAAAGGAGAAGAGAAGAATTTTCTAGACATGGTTGAGAGAAGAAGGTTGAACATGCACAAGAAAGCAGAAGGGCATAAAATAAGTGACACAATGTGGGATATTGAGAAAGAAAAGGAGTTGAAAAATGGAGCCAGTCCAACCATGGCTATAGATGCCCCACAGAAAGGGAAACTGTGCATTACCAGGAAGAGATCCCAATATGATTATTATTTCATAGGGACTAGTGAGTGCCATGATACATACTTTATTGCAACCGGATGGGGATTTAGAGGAGGAGAAGATCCAGTTTTTCCGGGAGTGTACTATATTTGTGGGAACAAGGCTTATTACCGTTTGCCTGACCATTGGTTTGGTACATGTTATGTTGGCCTGGTCTTTCCAAAGATATTTCACATGGATAGAGTAGATGATGCTGAACATTCTAACACATTAACACGCTATAAAAGAGAAACATGGACAGAAATTGTAGGAGATATTTTTGGAGCTTTAATTCCAGCAGTGGGAATTTCTTTGAATGCGTATGGCATTCGGAAGCTGTCAACAGTGGTAGATCGCTTGTCAACAAGCACCGCTGGAGGCTTTCTTTTGGTAAATACAGAAATGGTTGCTTTGCGTGCTATGGCGATGCAAAATCGACTTGCCCTTGACATTCTTTTGGCAAAAGAGGGTGGAGTCTGTGGAATGCTGAAAGTTCAACATTGTTGTACTTACATTCCTGACGAAAGTAAAGATCTAAAAGTTTACATCAAAAATATTACTGATTTGCATGAAGAATTAGTACCACTGGAAGCTGAAAGTATCTGGACTAAAATGGCTAACAAGATGATTGCTATTAAGAACTTTGTAGCTAAGATAGGTAGTACTATATTTGGTAAGATATTATTTCCATTAACTTGTGTAATAATTGCATTATTGATTCTTAGATTAGGATGTATGTGTTGTAGATATAGAAGAAATAAAAAGAAAATCACAAAAGAAAATGTTAAAAAGAGACAAAAGAAATCAGAAAGAGATCCACAAGAAATAGAACTAGAAGAGCTAAGAGAAAGCATGTATATAGAAACTAAAAAGGCAGATGAGAAGGAAACTAGGGTCTAAAAACAAGAACAAGAAGACATTTCAAATTCTTCTAAAAGGGGAAACTAAATTGATTTTTTGGGGGGTTTTGATTTTTGTGGTGATTATATATCACCAAAGGGGGGATTGATGGAGCAGGGTTTTTTCTTTCAAACCGAATATCTGTTTCATTTTCGCATGTTATAGTTAAAAGTACTACTGATTAATTATTAATGACTAAAAGTTTTTCGAATGTTGACTAATCAACCTTATTAACAAGAGAATTACACGTGGGAATGCTATTGCATGGCTAAATAACAAGTGAACTAAGTTGGTGAGCAAACTGACAGAAAACGATGTTGCTTATGTGATGTTATGGTGTTTTGCGCTTATAATTAATATGCATTAATGGCTTCTGATGTCGCAAATGGCTTGATAAATACAGACACATAAGGGTATTAGCAGGGGAATAACACTGTATAATCATTTCTATGCAGTAATTCTGTTTTATGTCTACTTTGCTTTAAGTTGTCCATTGTGGCCTGCCACAAAAGATCAAAAGACAGGAGCTCCAGACCCGGAGGTAATGAAAAAATATGAACAGGTTATGGCCTTCTTGAAAAATAAAGTACCCCCCAAGGAGACAGACTGGGTTAAAATAGACCGAACACATCAGGAATTGAAAGAATCAGTCCATGCTTACTATGAAAGACTGATACTAGCTTTTAAGCAGTTCAGTGGAGATGAACACCTGGGTGACAAGGATCTGAGTCATTTTGTGTACAGATTTGTGTATGGTTTGCGGCCTGAAATCAGTGAAATGATACGGCAGCATACCGTGGACTGGCAGAGTAAGAAGATTGAAGGTGAAAGTCGCAGAAAGACAGGAAGCTCAGCTGGTTGAACAGGCAAATAACCCAGGAAATAAGCCTAGGTTTGGTCCAGGAAAAGGAAAAGGGAATATTGAAGAAGCAAAGAAAAAGTTCCCCTGCCACAACTGTGGAAAATTGGGGCACTGGAAATCCGAGTGTAAGAATCCACCATCCACTAACGATGAAAATTCATCATTGAATTCGCAGGTGCAGAGCGAGGGGTGTGGTCAGCATCGGCAACAGCAGAAGGCTGATAGGCAGCAGAATCAGGTGCCAAAACCACCCTTGCCACAGAGAAAAGGATCCCAGAAGTACAGCCAAGAATCGGGGTTCTACGATGAAGAGCAGGTAATCAAACCAAAACGCGCAAGCGCTGTATCTCAGTACTGGCTGAAAAAGGAGGGAAGTGACTCTGAGGGAGACTTCTGACGATGCCGAAGAGAGGAGGAGGAGTGCGTACTTGGCGCAACTCTGGAAATAGACCAGGCAGGACCTTTTGTAGACGGGAAAATTAATGATGAAAGCATCACTTTCCTAGTTGACACTGGGGCCACGAGATCAACTGTCAGGTCAGCTGATATAAAGAATCTTCCTCTCTCGGACGAAGCAATCCAAGTGGTTTGTGTGTCCAACACACAGATCAAAACACTGCTTGCTGAACCAGTAAAGGTTAGAATAGGGAAATTTTCAGACATGCACCGATTTGTGGTGTGTGACACCAGTCCAGTGAACCTGTTAGGCAGGGATCTGCTGTGCAAAATGAATTGCACTATTTTCTGTACTCCAGATGGAATAACCTTTGAGACACCTGATGAGGATGTGCTATACAGAATGACCATGGATAACAGAGAATGTGAGGCTTTAGGGACATATGCAATATTTAATCCTGATGCATTACCCCCAGAGTTGAAACAGACAGTGAAAGCAGCAGTTTGGGATTTTACTGGAGAAGATGTGGGCCTGATGAGAAATGTAGATCCAGTAAAGATTACTGTAAAAGAGGGAGTGGTTTACCCAAATATACCGCAATACAGATTGACACCTGAAATAATTGAAGGGATAACACCCTTAATTGAGAAGATGATCCAGCAAGGGGTGTTAAGAGAAATATTGAGCAGCCCATGTAATTCACCAATAATGGGACTGAAGAAACATAATGGAAAGTTCAGAATAGTACAAGATTTGAGAAAGATTAACAAAATTGTTGTGCCATGTTGTCCGATTGTGCCAAATCCATCAATGATTTTGTATCAGATTCCTCATGATGCAGAATGGTACACGGTAATTGATTTGTGTCATGCTTTCTTTTCAATCCCATTGCATCATGACAGCCAGCCAATATTTTCATTTAGATTTGGAGAGCGGATTTTGGCATGGTGCCGAATCCCACAGGGGTATACAGAGAGCCCCTCAATATTTAATCAATTGCTAAAGAAATCTCTGGAAAGTCTGACAATGCCTGAAAATTCAGTCTTGGTCCAATATATTGATGACCTACTTGTGGCATCAAAAACACGTGAAGCTTGTGAAGTAGATACCATTGCATTGCTGAATCACTTGGCAGATGGAGGATTAAAAGTATCTCCAGCAAATTGCAGTTCTGTAAGAAAGAAGTCCAGTATCTAGGACACAATATTGAGAAAGGCCTGAGGAAAGTGACTATTGACAGAATCAAAATCATTAGGGGAATGAGAGCCCCAATGACACAAAGAGAAGTGAGAATGTTCCTGGGAATGGTGGGTTACTGTCGTCAGTGGATAAGTAATTTTTCCCTGATTGCCAAACCATTGATTACATTGACCAAAAGTGAGGTGAAAGACCCATTAGAACTAAACCCAGAAGAAATGGCTGCATTCAGAGAGCTGAAAGACAGACTTTGTGAAGCTCCCGCCCTAGGGATGCCTGATTATGAAAAGGAATTTGAATTGTACTGCAGTGAGAGAAATGGATGTGCACTTTCAGTGTTAATCCAGAAACACGGACGTCTGAGAAGACCAATTGCCTATTTCTCAGCAACTCTTGACCCAGTAGCTGTGGGTTTGCCAGGTTGCCTGAAAGCAGTAGCTGCTACCTGCAAAAGTTTGGAACAAAGTGAGGGAATCATAATGGGATACCCTGTACGGGTATTTGTACCCCATGATGTGGCAATCCTTTTAACAAGGAGCCGGACACAGTTTATGTCTCATAGTCGGCTGACTAAATATGAGAAAGTCATTCTTGGTGCAACCAATGTAAGTCTGGAGAGATGTGTGAATGTGAATCCAGCGACACTGTTGCCTGATGCTGAATGTGTGGGAGTGAGAAACGATGTTGATCATGATTGCCTGGATGTACTTGATTACTGCACAAAACCAAGGCCAGACATAAGAGATCTGCCATTGCCTGAAAGTGATCATGTGTTGTTTGTGGATGGATCTTGTCTGAGAACAGATGAAGGAGTGTTGAGTGCTGCATATGCTGTGTGCAAAGTCTCGGAAGTTGTGGAAGCATCACCCTTGAAAGGAGTTAAATCCGCTCAGGTGGCAGAACTGGTGGCACTGACAAAGGCATGCAAGATTGGGAGGAGTGTGAGAGTGACTGTGATGACTGACAGCCAGTATGGCTTCGGAGTTGTCCATGATTTTGGCCAGCTATGGCTACAAAGGGGTTTCCTGACCTCAAGTGGAACTCCCATAAAGAATGCTGAAGTGGTTGGAAAACTGCTAGAGGCGATACAGCTGCCTAAAGAACTAGCAGTTGTAAAATGTGCTGCTCATGGTCATGGTGACGATTTTGTAACAGTTGGTAATAAGTTTGCCAATGACATAGCACAATATTGTGCAGGGAACAATCACTCAATTAACAGGAGTAAAGAACGGGAAATGTCTTCTTGTTCGTTAATGTTTACTAATGAAGTGGGGACATGGGAGGAAGTGAAACAGCTGCAGGATGAGGCAGAAGATGATGAAATGAGAGATTGGGTAAAAGCAGGTTGTGCACCTAGAGAAAAGGATCATGTGTGGGTCTACAGGGATGGAAGACCAGTCATGCCTAACAGCATGCTATCAACAATGGCAAGGATGTATCATGGCCAAGGACACCTGGGGAGGGATGCTATGATAAGAGCCTTTAAGCAAACCTGGTACAGTCCAAAGTTCAGACTGATAGCAGAAAGTCTCTGCCAGAGATGTCTGATATGTCACCAATTCAATCCTGGAAAGAAAACAGTGGTGAGCCTAGAAACAATAGGCAGAGAAGGAGGACCCTTCACAAGAATGCAGATAGATTTCATTGAAATGCCCCCAGTCAACAGGTTGAGGTATGTCCTGGTGGTGGTCTGTTTGTTCTCAAGGTGGGTGGAGGCGTACCCAACAAGAAGAAATGATGGGATAACAGTGGCAAAATTACTGTTAAGAGAGTTCATCCAAAGATACGGGTTCCCAGTAACCATTGAATCAGACAGAGGAGGACATTTTTATAATGAAATCATGGGTCTGATTTGTGAAGCATTGAGTGTACAGCAGAAGTTGCATTGTGCTTACAGACCAGAGGCTTCTGGGGTTGTTGAGCAGATGAATGGTACTATCAAAAACAGAATTGGCAAAATGTGCTTAGCCACAGGAATGAAATGGCCCGATGTCTTGCCTCTAGTCCTGATGACCATTAGGTCTACTCCAGACAGAACAACAGGTTTGAGTCCACATGAAATTATCATGGGACGTGCTATGAGGCATGCATATGTACCAGTGAACAAGCTGATGACTATAACTGATGACATGATTTTGGATTACTGCAAAGGCCTGGCTGACGCAGTTCATTCTGTGTTTCACCAGGTTGGAGAAGACGCCACCACACTTGAAAAGAAACCAGCCCATGATCTGAGCCCAGGGGACTGGGTAAGGATAAAAGTCCACAGAAGAAGAAACTGCCTGGTTCCAAGGTGGGGAAGGCCAAGACAAGTCATCTTGACCACAACAACTGCTGTGAAGTGCGCTGGTGTGAAGAATGGGATACATGCAAGCCACACACTGAGAGTTCCAAATCCAAGAGATGGTACTGGAAGAGAATACTTTGAAGAATCAGATTCCAGAGATGATGCAGACAGCGAGGCAGTAAGAAGGAAAAAGAATCCTGAAAGTGGGGAAAGTGAGTCAAGAGAAGCTTTCATCCCACCAGAAGAGGTTTTAAAGAGAACAGTGCAAACTGCAGAAGCGAGCTCAGACTCAGAACAATTGCCTGAGGTCCCAATTGACAGTGACCAACACAAAAAGAAAGAAAGAAAAGAAAAGGACATTCCAACAGAAGAGACACATGAGTCACATGAAGGAATTGGACAAGTTCCACCTGAGATAAATACTGAAGAAAAGGGGACAGACAAAGACAGAGAGGGACAGATTGCGGGAAAAACCCCGAGGA
The DNA here is from genome assembly GCF_964204655.1 of Triturus cristatus. NCBI lineage: Eukaryota > Metazoa > Chordata > Amphibia > Caudata > Salamandridae > Triturus > Triturus cristatus. The sequence continues at coordinate 300,837,522 of NC_140579.1, read as the reverse complement.
GGTGTAGGGAACATCAACAACAAGCTAGGTGAAGGGACAAGTAGACAGCAAGAAGATTGCGTGTCGGAGACCCGAGGAGGGACAGAAGTAGGAAAATCTCAAGTGGTGGGAAAAGAGACTGTTGGAGAAAAAGAGACTGTTGAAGAAAAGAAAGCTGTTAACGAACCAGTAGCAACTGAAACAGAGTCTGATGAAAGTGACAATGAGATACATGGAGGACGAGTTCTGAGAAAGAGAACTTGGCTTGGAGAAAGAAACAATAAAGAAGGAAAGCAAAAGAGAAATGCTAAAGGAGATCTTTGGCCAAATAAGATAAAGAGACTGAGGTACAGACTGACACGAGTTAACTCTTCGAGAGCTGAACAGGTGAACGAAGTGTCAAGTCAAAACCCAACCAAAGAAGAAGAAGCAAAGATACCTGAGAGAACTAAAAGAGCAAGAAAACCAAACCAGAGGTACAAGTCACCGGAATGGACGTATGTGGCACTGCCTGAAGAAGGAGAAGAGGCGGACAGCCAAGGAAGTCCAGAGGAGGCTTTACTAAAGGAGGTTGCTGAAGAAGAAGCTGTGGGAATCCTGAGAGTTATCTTGTCCGACATTGGAGAAGAGACGGATGTTCAGGACCTGATACAGTTTGATGATGATGAAGAGACAGTGAAAAGTGATGAAAATCCAAATTGAGTGAATCCAAGAAAAATCACTTGGAGAAGAGAAGAAGAAGTAATACTAAAAATTAGTAGAGTGTAATAATCTGTTGGGTACTTGCTGCCCTTAAAAAGTTCAGTAAAGGAGTAGAAGAGGCTAAGTCAAAAGACACGGTCAAATTAACAAAATGGCTAACACTGAGAATAAAAGTAGATGTACCTTTCTAAAAAGATGGTGCAAAATGTGCTGCTGCTGTACAGGTTTATTAATGCTGCTTTGGAGCGTGCTTGCTCTACTGATTTCATTTAGAGTCACTATAGACACTTTAGAAGGTCATACTGAGAACAAAACTAATATAGGGAAGAGTCCATTAAAAGTAGTTCCGACTAGAACTAGTAATGTACATATTCATAAAGATAGGTCAATTAACGATTTTTCTAGCAATGTTTTTTCTAAATTGTTGTATGAGTACGTAAAGACAATGGAAGTAAGGGATTGCTACGTCTGCATGCAATTACCTGCCTCTGTTTCGGAAGGAGTGACTTATCATCATCTTCCGGCTACGTATGGAATTTCCTGTAGTGTGTTGATTAGTATTTTTTATCAATTAGGGAAATTAGATTACAATATGTTAAATATAGATAATATTCTTGGGCAGTTGCCTATGAATAAAGCACTGAATCCTGCAAAAGATCCTAACACTTTAGGTGAGATTTTTCTAGAAACGAAAGAATTAACCTTAGACTATGTTTTTAGAAACAATTTAACTTGCAAATTGAAAGGAGAAGAGAAGAATTTTCTAGACATGGTTGAGAGAAGAAGGTTGAACATGCACAAGAAAGCAGAAGGGCATAAAATAAGTGACACAATGTGGGATATTGAGAAAGAAAAGGAGTTGAAAAATGGAGCCAGTCCAACCATGGCTATAGATGCCCCACAGAAAGGGAAACTGTGCATTACCAGGAAGAGATCCCAATATGATTATTATTTCATAGGGACTAGTGAGTGCCATGATACATACTTTATTGCAACCGGATGGGGATTTAGAGGAGGAGAAGATCCAGTTTTTCCGGGAGTGTACTATATTTGTGGGAACAAGGCTTATTACCGTTTGCCTGACCATTGGTTTGGTACATGTTATGTTGGCCTGGTCTTTCCAAAGATATTTCACATGGATAGAGTAGATGATGCTGAACATTCTAACACATTAACACGCTATAAAAGAGAAACATGGACAGAAATTGTAGGAGATATTTTTGGAGCTTTAATTCCAGCAGTGGGAATTTCTTTGAATGCGTATGGCATTCGGAAGCTGTCAACAGTGGTAGATCGCTTGTCAACAAGCACCGCTGGAGGCTTTCTTTTGGTAAATACAGAAATGGTTGCTTTGCGTGCTATGGCGATGCAAAATCGACTTGCCCTTGACATTCTTTTGGCAAAAGAGGGTGGAGTCTGTGGAATGCTGAAAGTTCAACATTGTTGTACTTACATTCCTGACGAAAGTAAAGATCTAAAAGTTTACATCAAAAATATTACTGATTTGCATGAAGAATTAGTACCACTGGAAGCTGAAAGTATCTGGACTAAAATGGCTAACAAGATGATTGCTATTAAGAACTTTGTAGCTAAGATAGGTAGTACTATATTTGGTAAGATATTATTTCCATTAACTTGTGTAATAATTGCATTATTGATTCTTAGATTAGGATGTATGTGTTGTAGATATAGAAGAAATAAAAAGAAAATCACAAAAGAAAATGTTAAAAAGAGACAAAAGAAATCAGAAAGAGATCCACAAGAAATAGAACTAGAAGAACTAAGAGAAAGCATGTATATAGAAACTAAAAAGGCAGATGAGAAGGAAACTAGGGTCTAAAAACAAGAACAAGAAGACATTTCAAATTCTTCTAAAAGGGGAAACTAAATTGATTTTTTGGGGGGTTTTGATTTTTGTGGTGATTATATATCACCAAAGGGGGGATTGATGGAGCAGGGTTTTTTCTTTCAAACCGAATATCTGTTTCATTTTCGCATGTTATAGTTAAAAGTACTACTGATTAATTATTAATGACTAAAAGTTTTTCGAATGTTGACTAATCAACCTTATTAACAAGAGAATTACACGTGGGAATGCTATTGCATGGCTAAATAACAAGTGAACTAAGTTGGTGAGCAAACTGACAGAAAACGATGTTGCTTATGTGATGTTATGGTGTTTTGCGCTTATAATTAATATGCATTAATGGCTTCTGATGTCGCAAATGGCTTGATAAATACAGACACATAAGGGTATTAGCAGGGGAATAACACTGTATAATCATTTCTATGCAGTAATTCTGTTTTATGTCTACTTTGCTTTAAGTTGTCCATTGTGGCCTGCCACAAAATGGCCGCCACCCGCAGCCTGCATTGGAGTTGCTGGAAATTTACAGAAAGGCATCGCTCTGCCTGTGACCTTGCATCTCCGGTGAACTGAAAAGCCATAAGCATGATGACAAGTCTGGGACATCGGCCAAAAGCCCCTGAAAGACGGAAAAGTTGATACGAACTTAGAGTGAACCCATCTTTGCAAAAAATTCACCTAATAGAGACATCCGTAGATGTTGCGAATTGGTCATGAACATTCAATTCTGCTATTCATTATTTGGGACAATCTATACGTGAGAATAACACGTACAATATCGAAAAGTACCAAGATGACATTATTTCCGCCATTCATCCGTTCTGAATAAAGAAATGTAACTTTTTTAGAATGTAAATTTCAGTATAAATATAAGTAGACTAGAGAGGTCTAGCGCCACTTCTTCCCGAGCTGATGATGCGAGGTCCCTATGCTGACGGAGAGGACGATGACTCTACATGACGGCAGAAGACACTAAATACTTCTACAGAGGACCGGTTCTGACTTAGGATCTGACTTTTAGACAGAATAGGTAAATATGAGAAAAATGAATTTGCATTTAATTGGCTTTTCTTGAAAAATTTGATAAATGAACAATTTGTTTGAATTACTGTCTCGGGTGATTATTTCTGGTCATGTTTATTGATTTTATTGTGTATTCTTTGAAATGTATTTTGCTGGATCCACAAGCAACTAGCTGGTCGCATTGACCTCAAAGTACAGGCAGATTAGATAGAGCATATGTGAAAGGTGTTTTCTCCTTTACAGGGCACGGATAGAGTGATTTAGGGTGAATGTTGGTGTAATGGGCCCCACCAGCGTGTGATGTGTGTATGCGTGTGTGACTGTGAAATCATTCCGTCCGTGGAAGTAGAGGGGATTCGTAGGCTCTGATCTGCACCAGTTTCTTGGTAGCAGATTGATGGTTAGCTATTGTCTTGATCTGGCGAAATTGCGTGTATATAGGCTTATTGATTATTGATTGATATTTGTACTAACACTATATGTGATATATTAGATAAAAACACACACTTTACAATTTACAGGAGATATGTACAAGACAGGGCCACCTGGATCACTGTCAGGAATAAGCACTCTTAGCACTAGCACGTTGTAGAATTAGCACTTTGTAGGAATAACACTTTAGAACCTAGCGCACACAATCACTGTAGCACCAATTAGAAAATGTAGCGCACAACCAGTAACCACTGGTAACAGGTAAGTACCACCTACGCAACCCTAACCACCTTAGGAAAATATTACGCAGGGAACCAGGACCTCACTAGCACCACCTGTACTAGGAGAAAAACAACCACCTAAGTATCACAATACCTGTAGGGGTACAGGCACATTACACATGATGCATCCGAACACATTCAGAGGTGTAGGGAAGGAAAACACAATTGCGCCAAACTCACATAAGTCACCATCTGTGACTGTCCATAGGCCAACTGGCCTTGTTGGGGCTAGGACGCCCTGTGTCCCAGTGGAAATAGACCGGTCTGGGACCGGCACTCACAACACCCGCACGGAGTCCCCCAGCCCCTCACAACTTACCGGGCTCCTTCGCCGGTGCCGGTAGCACTCCGGTGGGGCAGCAGCGTGTTGCTGCCTCGCCGCCTCGGTTCCTTCTTCTTCCGCCAGTCACCCGGGGCTCTCCCTCGCTCTTGGGAGCCCCGGTGGAAGACACCAGCTTCTTCCGCTTCCCGGGCAGATGGCCGGAACTTCCGTCGCGCTGGGCCAAGCCCCGCCCACGTCTCGGCGTGGGTTGCCTGGCTTCCGATTCTCCCTCGGCCGCGGCGGTGGTTCTCTTCAAGGCAATACGCGGGGTGGGCACCCGCGACAGCACCAGTATGCGGGGTGGGCTCCCGCTATAAAAATAATTAAATAAGCGGGGTAGGCACCCGCGAGGGTCGCAAAAAGAACAACGGCAAGGTCCCTGGCGTGGTGAGCACCCGCTAGGGATATTAACTCCCTAATAAAGCGGGGTAGGCTCCCGCTCGAACAGCTAAGAAAGGGGGGGGGGGGGCAGGCAGTCTCTCTTCGCTGCCAACACTCCCTAAAGCGCTGTTAGAAATGGGGGTCTCTAGTTGGCACAGGTATACACTTGTGACAAGCAGGGACTCTCAATTCTAAGTCAGGATAAGGGGATCACCCTTTCAAATAACCCCTGCTCACCCTTTAGGTAGTGTGGCGCAAGCAGTCAAGACTATTCTCAGGGCGTCATAGGTTAAGCATTTGTGAACACATACAGTAATACAATGACACACCACAAATGGACACCAGTCAAGGTTGTATCAAAAATAGGTTTCTTTATATAAGGCTTAGCACAAGACCAGAATAACGTTTAGAAATGACCACAGTATTATTTCAAAGTTCAATGTTCTTGTAGAAAGGCTTAAAATGCAAAAATAGGCTTCTTTTACTCAATTCTGCTTCTTTTTAGGCTTTGTACGGTTCGTACCTGGGTGTGTGACTCGTCCGTATCAAAAACAAAGAAAGTACGAGTCAAACAATCGGTGCGGACTCCGGGGTCTGTGACGCGCACGCTGCGGTGCGAACAGAACAAAGTACCTTAAGTTTGTGGGGTCCGCGACGGACAGTGCGGGACAAGTTGATGGGTCCGGGTCGTAGTTCGGCAGCGTATTCGGTCTGGTCGGGTCGTAGCGTCGGTACGCGGCGTTGGTACGGGACCTTCAGGGATACGTGCGGATGGCCCGGATCAGCTTGCAGAGTCCGTGGCGTTCGGCGTTCGAGCCGTACCTTCGGTGCGGATAGGCGGCGACACTTCTCGGCGCCGTACAGCGTACGGGGAGGATCAGCGTACTGCGGCTTCTCAGCTCTGAGCACGGCACGGTGCAGTACGTTAGCAGCGTACGGACCGTACCTGCGGGATGATGGAACTTGGGTCCGGCGTACAGGGTTCGGCAGCCAGTGATGTACGTCTCGAATCGGCGGGGAAGGTTAGGTGCGATGCGGCCGGGAGGGATACGGTGCGTACAAACGCTTTTGGATCAGCGTAGACACACGGTGCCGGGCGGCAAAGACACGGCTTCGCGGCGGATGGTGTACGAGGCGTACTGGGGCCAAATCCAGCGGGAAACAAGCACAGATCGTCCAGGCAACTCAATTTTGGAAGGCAGATGAGTCCAATGGTCCTGGGACTCAGTTCAGGGGGCAAGCTCTTCTTCCAAGCCCTTGGAGATAGTTGAAAAAGAAAGTGCAAAGTCTCTTTCAGTCTTTTCCTCTCCTTTCTCAGCAAGGCACCAACTGCAGACCAATCCCCCAGGTCAGGGAAAGTTACTCCTCCTTCAGCTTCTTCCAGGTCCTTCTGGTCAGGCAGAGTTCCTTCGTGGTTCAATCAGGATCTGATTTCTTAGGAGCAGGGCTCCTTCTTTTATAGCACAATTATTTTGTTCTTTGTCGCCAGGGGGCCTGGGCCTGGCTCAGTCCAGTTTTGGAGCACTTTGTTGTGGTGACTCTGCTCTTTCCTTTCAGCAGCAGGGCAGAGACATCAGCCGCTCCACAGGGGGCGGAGCCGGCATTGTGGTGGCAGAGCACAGGTCTATTCAGAGTCAAAGGTGTACTCCTCCCACCCATCCTGGTGTAATCTCTCTACCCACCACCTGGGAGCCAGCCTGTCTCCTGGAATTCCCCAGCCCTGCTCCTTTACTGTTACTAGGCAGAACACACACACACACAGCAGAGGCGGACTGAAATGGCCAGGTCAGTAAATACTAACTTTCTAAAAGTAGTATTTACAAACACAGGATATTAAAATAAACTTTACTAAAATAAGTATTTTATTATTCTGAGTTCAGGCATACTAAACTTGACTTTCTACCATGCTCTCTGAGTCCACTGGGATTACAGCGTGTAGTAATTCCAGCAGCCCATTCTGGCCTATGGAGAGCAGGTAGCCTTCAATAGTGAAAAACGAAAATGGCTGTAATTCACTATTAGGACATGCCACACACCTCAGGACATGTCCTACCTTATCCTTACAATGCACCCTGCCCTAGGGCCTACCATAGGGGTGACTAATATGAAGGTAAGGGAAGGTTTAGGGACTGGCAAGTGGGGACACTTGCCCAGTCAGCATGACAGTACCAGACTGCATGCAGGTTCTGCAATGGCAGACCTTAGACACATTTTACCAGGCTGCTTCTATGGGTGGCACAACCAGTGCTGCAAGCCCACTAGCAGCATTTGGATATACAAGCCCTTGGCACCCCTGGTGCACTCTACTAGGGACTGATAGTAAACCAAATAAGCCAAACATGGAAGTCAATTCATCACACAGAGAACCAAGCAGAAGCTTGCCAGAACATTTATATGCACATCCACTTAAAGAAAGAATGTAGACAAAATGTCAGATTCCACAGAATTAGTCTTCAAGGTGCTCTCAAGCAAATCATCCCCCTCTGCCTTTGGAGGATAAATCGGAAATCCAAAAAAGACACACGGCTCTCAGGACTCCACAAACTTTTTACACAATTGCTAAGGCACACAACAATTATAATAAGCCAGGGAAGCTGGTATCCACAATGTATTTGAGCATGTCAGAAATTAGAGTCCATCAATAGCTCTGGAATTTCACTTGCACGTTTCTTTAATATTTCTTCTTACAAAATCCAGATATGTGTACACAACAGCCGACACGTGTTTCGTCCTAAAAGGACTTTTTCAAGGCTAAACACAATTCGACAGATCCATTCATGAAATCCATGAATCGTCAAGTATCAATCAAGGGCAATGTAGGCCAGCCGGGTATTGTAGATCCCTTAAGGTATATCGGTGATCCTTCTCCCCGGAAAAATGACTAGCGTAAATGATGCACGCTTTCCTCAGGTCCTGATAAACCCGAAACAAAGTCTTCATGTAACTTCCAAGCGTGGAGAAAGCATGGAAGTCAATTCACAGAATACATTTTACAATAGGGAGAGCATATGCACCTTAGCACTGATCAGCAGTGCCCAGAGTCATAAAACAGCCAACACCAGGTCAGAAAAAATACAGGAGGATGGCAAAAAGTTTAGGGATGACCCTGCAAAAAAGGCCAAGTCCAACAAGCGCCCTCCTAGGAACCAAATCAACGCCCACAGTCCAGGACCAAAAGCAACCAGTTCTTCCCAGCAATAAGAATAAAGCGCTCCCAGCGCTATAAGCACGGTCCAGCAACAAAGTCCTGGCAAAGTTCAGGAAGGTAGGCAGGGGGCAAGGCTGGGCCAGGGGCCAGCTCACTGGGCCCTCCAGGCAGGAAGGCAGTCCCAAGTGGCGGTTCCTCCTGGCCTCCAGCAGCAGCAGCCCCCCTCAGATAGGATCCTGGAAGAGAACATTTTACATGGGGTCACAGCCCCTTCTTATACACAGGTTTCCCTTTGTTTCAAGGTGCAGGGGAGGGGCGAACCAGTTACAACTGGTTCCTGAGCACCTTGTTTTGCTCAGCCCCTCTCCCTATTCAGAGAACAGGCCAGGGTCATCAGTCGCACCACGGGGGGCGGAGCCATCATTGTGTGGGGAAAGCCCAGCCCTATTCAGGTCCTAGGTGTACTCCTCCCACCCATCTGGCTGCTGATCTCCCCATTCACCACTGGGTGACTCCTCCTGACTCTGGGGATTCCCTAGCCCGTCACATGACCTCAGCCAGCCAATCACGCGACAGGCAGTCACTGCACATTTATGCCAGCCTCTAAAAGTGGCACTTCCATACTAGCTACATGGACATCGCACACATCATTGCGCAGCATTTAATCACACGAGTCCGCACATACCAAACTCGCACCTGCACTCCCCACGCATCAGGAACTACCAGGGACACATACATTCCCTCATGCATTCCTATGGGAGGGCAGGCCAACCTCACTACACGCATGCACTTTACCATGGGACACAGCGGTAAAGTGCGCAGAAGCCAAAAATTACTAACACCAGGTCATAAGTAAAAGCAAAAAGTTTCAGGGGTGAACCTGCCAGAAGGGCCAAGTCCAACACAACCCCCTTCCAGCCAAAACGCAGGATAGACCAATCACCACCGTGATGGTCTTCCCTGCTTGGGGCGATAAAACACGGACGCAGGCCCGCAACGGCAGGGACACTCTCCGGTTTTACGCCTCTCTGAACCCACGTGGTTCCCTCTGAAAGAACTCAGCGGACTAACTGGGCTACCCCACTGGTACTCCTCAGCTGTCCGTGGCCAGGACCAGGCCCTAGGCGATCCAGATACCACTGGTCCTTGCCTAACCACAGAGTGGGGGGTAGTAACCCCTGGCACATAGCAACCATTCTCCACTCTACCCCTCATCAGGGCAGTTCTAAACTGCCACTGGTCCTCCAGCCTAGGGTCTGTACCCTCAAGCTGACCAAAAGTCACGGGCGAGGCTCTCCTCCCTCTACCTCTTCTCCTGGGATTCCGCCCTCTCTTCCTCTGAGAGGCGACCTCATAACGCAATTCACCCACCAGCTCAGGGCCTCTTCCTGAGAACTGGTCTCCCAACCTAGGGTTTAACCCCTCAGGTTGCACCGGGGTCAGAGGTGGTCTCTCCCACCCTCTGCACCCCCTTCCAGAGTCCTGCTCCCTACCAACTGGGGCGGTACCTCTGGAAGAAGAACCGGTCAGGACACTGGTTACAGTCGTCCTACCCTTCAGGTCAGGCTGATCCTGAACCTGGCCTCCCAACCTCTGGTCTAGAACCTTTGGTGGAATAATTGCCTGGCACTCCAGGCCTTCTGGGGATTCACACGCCATCCCCCTGAGGCTGACACATGACCCATGTGTCGTGTGACTGTCTGTCTGGCGCAGATCTCCCGTCCCCTGTCCACCTGACAGTGCGTGATGATCCCTCAGAACAGAAGTGGTGCCACCCGGGTCCCCCCAAGAAGATCTAGCCCAACTGGCTAGTCCCTGGTCCACTGGTGCATCCACTGGGAAACTCATCCCCCAATCACTCCTCACGCTGGACTCCTGTACCCTCCCTACCGGAGCTGTACTGCCAGACTCTAGAACCACAGGAGCTCTGTTTACAGGCACTCCAGGTCCTCTACTCACTAGGAGATCTTCCTCAAATGGACTAACAGGACAGCCTAGGTCCCCAACCTGGTGTTCCCTCAAGAAACCATCCAAGTCTTGAGGCAGGGCTTCGTGCGTCTGGGGACCCTCGGTCACCCACTCACTCCTGCTCCACTGAGCCAGGCAGTGAGCCCCTACACCCTCCTCGCTATCCTGGGACCTAGCTGGGCTACACTGAGCCTCTTCCACCACGCTGGGCTGGAAGATACCTGAACCACTACTTTTGGAGTCACTCCCTAATGACTCTAGAGAACTTCTAGCACTTTCCCAGTGCTCTGCTTCATCCGCAAGCTCAAATGGCCCAGACAATCCACACCCCAACAGGTGTTGGCGCAACCCCGGCACACAACAACTGAGCAGGTGTTCTTTGAGAACCAGATCACACAGTTTATCAAAATCAGATTCTGCGGGATCTCTTATCCAATCAAACAGTGCATCCTCACATGCATCCACAAACTCCTCCCAAGACTAGTGAGACAGTTTCCTACTGCCCCTGAATTTCAACCTTAACTCCTCCTCCTGGGAAACAGGTACCAGACTGGGGGAACTGGGACTTGGATTTCCTACACTGAAATCTATATAGCTGCCACCACTGGACTCAACCCTCCCTGGGGAGCCCAGAAAACTAAAACTGCGCGCAGGGGATAGTCTACCCTCCAGAGCTGATTTCTCCCTGGTGAAGGCCCTCTCCGCCTCCTCTATCCTCTCCTGTGCTAAGACCCTCTCAGTCTCTAGCTTTTTCTCCTCCACATTCAGCTGCGCTATTGCCTTGGCATGCTCTAACCTGAGCTTCTCCAACGCCAGCTGATGCTCCCTTTCTTCCCTCCTATCTACCTACTCCTCTGGGGATAGGGAAAGGGGTGGGGCGCTGCCTCCTACGCTGGACCCAGCAAGGGACTCCCTACCTATCACTCTCTACTGGCATCCAGGTACTGACATCTTCTTCCTCCTCTTCTGAATCTTCAGGGCTCCCCACAGACCCACCACCCTCCTGGTGTGAGGCCCGGGCCCTTATCCTACTGTACTCAAGATCCTATTGACCCTTTTGCCATAGGATCAGGCTGCTTCTAAGTTCGGACTGAGTGTCTGACTCATCCACCCCTATGTCTCTCTCTTCACAGAACCTTACCAACTCCAACATGCTGTACCCAAACAGATCACAGGAATCAAAAGCAGGCTCCATTTTGGCAGACGTTCTTGAGAAAAGATTACACAGGGAACCTAGGGGTCTGAGCTTAACACAGGAGTACACAATTCACAAAGGATTCAGCAAGCTCTCTATCCCAGAGAACTCACACTCACAGTCTAGTGCCACACACCATTCATCCACACATAACCCCCCCCCTCGGACTGGTAAGGCAGTTTCTACCACCCCTGATTCCTCAACCTGACCACACGTGACACAGGTACCAAACTCTGGGCGCAGGGTGGGGGACAAATGTACTGGACACAATTACACAATGATACCTTCAGGAGAAGAAATAATGGAACTTCAAAAACAATAATCCCTAAAATGTGATTATCTAAAATGCAGAGTTTTGTAGTGCAGCCAGTCACTGCTGCGGTACAGCGCAAACGTAAGTCCTGATCCCACCGCTGATCACCAATGTTAGAAATGGGATTTCTGGTTGGCTAGGGCTTGCGCCAAAGCCAGGCAGAAACCACCACTCTAGTCAGGGCAAGGAAGTTACACGCCAAAGATAACCCCTGCTCACCCCCTTGGTAGCTTGGCACGAGCAGTCAGGCGTATCCCGGAGGCAATGTGTAAAGCGTTTGCGCACGCACCCCGCAACAACACCCAAGGCCCACCACAAAAGAAACTCCACACAAGGTTATATATAAAAATAGCCTTTGTATTATACCAAAACACATTAGATAAAAACACACACTTTACAATTTACAGGGTATATGTACAAGACAGGGCCACCTGGATCACTGTCAGGAATAAGCACTTTTAGCACTGGCACGTTGTAGAATTAGCACTTTGTAGGAATAACACTTTAGAACATAGCACACACAATCAATGTAGCACCAATTAGAAAATGTAGCGCACAACCAGTAACCACTGGTAACAGGTAAGTACCACCTACGCAACCCTAACCACCTTAGGAAAATATTACGCAGGGAACCAGGACCTCACTAGCACCACCTGTACTAGGAGAAAAACAACCACCTAAGTATCACAATACCTGTAGGGGTATAAGCACATTACACATGATGCATCTCAACACATTCAGAGGTGTAGGGAAGGAAAACACAATTGCGCCAAACTCACATAAGTCACCACCTGTGACTGTCCATAGGCCAACTGGCCTTGTTGGGGCTAGGACGTCCTGTGTCCCAGTGTCAGGGGCCTAAACGGAGCAGCTGCCCACGAAGTGCTGGGCAGCTGTAGAACAATGATGGGGCCAACGCTGGAGCCTTGCAGGCTCTGGCCAACTGACTGTCCCCTGAGCCCCTCTGGGCTCTAAACAAAAGACCGGCCCCTTGGAGCCTCGCTGGGCTCAAACAACAGGAAATGCCCCCTAGAGCCTCCGTGGCTCAAGAACAATGTGCCCCCGTCGTTGGAGTCCCTCTGGACTCTGAGCAAATGTGGGGGCCAACGTTGGAGCGGCCCGCTGCCTTCCGGGGCCGCTCCTATTACAAAACAAATGCCAACAAATGCCCCTTGGTTGGAGCGCCTAGCGCTCTAAATACTCATGCCCCCGATGTTGGAGCCTCGTGGGCTCAAGGAAATAGACCGGTCTGGGACTGGCACCGGCTTCTTCCGCTTCCCGGGCAGATGGCCGGAACTTCCGTCGTGCTGGGCCAAGCCCCGCCCACGTCTCGGCTTGGGTTGCCTGGCTTCCGGTTCTCCCTCGGCCGCGGCAGTGATTCTCTTCAAGGCAATACGCGGGGTGGGCACCCGCGACAGCACCAGTATGCGGGGTGGGCTCCCGCTATAAAAATAATTAAATAAGTGAGGTAGGCTCCCGCGAGGGTCGCAAAAAGAACAACGGCAAGGTCCCTGGCGGGGTGGGCACCCGCTAGGGATATTAATTCCCTAATAAAGCGGGGTAGGCTCCCGCTCGAACAGCCAAGAAAGGGGGGGGCCAGGCAGTCTCTCTTCGCTGCCAACACCCCCTAAAGCGCCCTCCTAGGAACCAAATCAACGCCCACAGTCCAGGACCAAATGCAACCAGTTCTTCCCAGCAATAAGAATAAAGCGCTCCCAGCGCTATAAGCACGGTCCAGCAACAAAGTCCTGGCAAAGTTCAGGAAGGTAGTCCTAAGTGGCGGTTCCTCCTGGCCTCCAGCAGCAGCAGCCCCCCTCAGATAGGATCCTGGAAGAGAACATTTTACATGGGGTCACAGCCCCTTCTTATACACAGGTTTACCTTTGTTTCAAGGTGCAGGGGGGGGCGAACCAGTTACAACTGGTTCCTGAGCACTTTGTTTTGCTCAGCCCCTCTCCCTATTCAGAGAACAGGCCAGGGTCATCAGTCGCACCACAGGGGGCGGAGCCAGCATTGTGTGGGGAAAGCCCAGCCCTATTCAGGTCCTAGGTGTACTCCTCCCACCCATCTGGCTGCTGATCTCGCCATTCACCACTGGGTGACTCCTCCTGACTCTGGGGATTCCCTAGCCCGTCACATGACCTCAGCCAGCCAATCACGCGACAGGCAGTCACTGCACATTTATGCCAGTGTCTAGAAGTGGCACTTCCATACTAGCTACATGGACATCGCACACATCATTGCGCAGCATTTAATCACACGAGTCCGCACATACCAAACTCGCACCTGCACTCCCCACGCATCAGGAACTACCAGGGACACATACATTCCCCCATGCATTCCTATGGGAGGGCAGGCCAACCTCACTACACGCACGCACTTTACCCTGGGACACAGCGGTAAAGTGCGCAGAAGCCAAAAAATACTAACACCAGTTCATAAATAAAAGCAAAAAGTTTCAGGGGTGAACCTGCCAGAAGGGCCAAGTCCAACAGGACCCAAAAAAGAAAAACACTTGTTGGAAATGTTGTCATTTTATGACAGTTTTGAATTCCAAAGTGCAGCCTGGCGACGGATAGAAAAAAAGGTTCAACATTATTAAATAAAGCAAGATAGAGTGGTCGCAAACTGGCCAGATTGGTTATTATTCACACCCAAACACATTAGTGCCACTTTACGGATTTGCAAGTGAAGCGCAACTTTTGTTTTTTGGTATGTTAGTTTGAACAGTATTGTTCTTCCCGTATGGGGAAGCGCACCATTCCTGGAGGTACTGCAATACTTAGTTGATGCGTGGAGTGGAAATTGTTTAATGTGATCTGTGTCAGCTGTTTTTCTTACTTTAGTTTATAAAATGTGTACCGCTGCTCTGTTCAGGGATGTGGTCTGTTTTTTAAACCATACTGCTGTCATGTTAACTTTTCAGGCAAAAATACTCATTGATTTCTGAATAATGTAAAAAAAGTTCACCACGTTGTTCCTGCTTACATTTCACTCGCGTTACTTAAACTTGCATTCATTATAAGTGTTTACTTTTTCGAAGGCTGTTTTTTTTTTTTCAGGCAGCATATTACTTTTGTCTTGTGCGTAATTTGAATTGGGTCTCATCTAGTTGTTTATAGCGGGGCACAATAGGGTTGTAGCTAAAAGAACTGCAAGTTTCTCTCAGTGTGGCAGTATGGTGTTCAGTGGGGAGAGGATGTAGCACTATGGCCAGAGTTGTTGAATTTGGAACTGATGAATTATGGGTCAGCCTTCATGACCAGACCACTCCCCAGAGGGAGCACATTTCTATGCTAGACCTTAGAAGGCCCCACTACACCTTAGAAGCGCTGCTGTCTCATAGCACCAACAGGTGGACCCTAGCGGTGGCAATTGTGGGTTAACCTTGAAGGCCTGTCCACTAAAATCTGTACTGCAGTTGACCTGCAGTCTTCCGGGCAATCCTACGAAGCAGCACATCCTAGAGCAACAGTGACTGTCACTGAGGTCACAGGACTATTGATGCTAGTCCGCCTCACCCTTTGGTACCTCTATTGGCATTGTTTCAGCAGTGCAACTCACCAGGGATTGGCAATGCAGGATTTGCACGCACACCAATATAAGCTTGCAAGCTTCAGGCACAAGCACTTTTAACTAATTGTTCTAGCAGGGAAGCCAGGAAAAAATACAAAGTTTTCAGATTTTTACATTCCTCATTCAGCTACCAGATTATCATGTCTTGCCCTCTTATACTTTACATTAAAGGTTAATTTTAATAATGTGTTTTTCTTTAATTTGTGGCGCTTTAGTTTACAGCGTGTGTGACATCCAAAAGCCACAACGAAGCTCAGATTATTTGAGCTCTGGCTCAAAGCTCTCAGTGGCTCGCACACATTTTAGTTTAATCTCACACCACCTGCACTCTGTGGGAATGTGGATACTGCCAAAGAGTTAATTAGCTTCCCTGTTTGTGAGGGGAAAAGTAGGCCAGGAAACCAGATTTTATAGGGAACACTCACCTAGAACAGTCTGGTGTGTACTGGGTGCAGTGAAACTACAAATACTGGTCCTGCCACTATGGGACGGATCACATAGACCGCCCCTTAGTTATGTGGTCTGCTGATATGATTCATTACTTCCCTAAATTCTTGGTCTTTGCAATGTTTGGAGATTGTCCGGTATTTTAAGCCATCTTTCTCATTGTTGTTTATTTTCCACTTTTCCTTTGGATTGTTTAGGACTCCCAGCCATTGCCACCCCTGTGTATTTATTATTTGTCCTGTACCTGACAAATGGGAGCATTTTGATTTTGTTACCATGTTTAGTGCTCCCGTACCGAGGGGGGTTGGGACACAGGGCGGGAGCGTGGCCTGCTGGTAAACGGATGGTGCGTGCATTCTTTTAAATGGAAAACTCTTGAGAAGGGCGTGTCTGATAAATAGGGGCCTGGGGGAGGAGGAATGTGAAGTTTCCCTCATTGGAAAGTCTTTCATTAACTCTTCAATACTCTTGTGATTCAGTCGCACACAGAATTCTATTGAGTGGTTGACTTGCATCAATACACTTGCCTTTCTGTCAGTGCATTAAAAAGCCTTCCAATGTGTCCATAATTGTTTCCTGAGGCAAGCATGAGTTCCTGAATCAGACTGCATGACCCAGTGTGTAATAATTGTATAGCTCTTCAATCCCTGGCGGCACAGCACCCCGGATAATGTGCTGCACCACTGAACACTTATAAGGTCCCAAAAGCGCAACCTATTGGCTATGGTGATTCTTGTTCACTCCAGTGAACTCCACAAAGAGCTGATGACTCACCTGATGGTCTTTGGTACAATCTGTATAGAAAGTCCGCACTCTCTTGTGCTCCAAGTACTGCACCAGGCGACACATTTGTCCTAACAACTGGCTTTATTCATTTTAGTTAAGGGATGCCAGGCTGCCAAGAGGATATCAACCACCTCTGGAGTAAGATCAAACGTGTTCAGCTGTCGCCGCTCAATCTCCATGCATGGACATGGATTTTGCAAATGCCTAGGCTGAGAACCCAGCCCTGCTAAAGCAATAGCAGGTTCTGCCGTGGACACAGCCACATCAGAGGACAGATACTCAAACCCAGGAATTCTGATTATCATACCCTCCGTGCCCAATTGGGGTCCTCTCGGTCCAAGTTATCCAAGTAGGTCCTAATATTCTAGAGCGTGAGACAGGAGTGGCATCGACAGGAAGGCAAACAGGAGTCCCACATAAGGCGGAACGCACATCTGAGTGAGCGATGCCTTGGAAACATTGTTCTGCAGAAGTGCTGACATTGCTCATTCTTGATGGTAGCAAATAGATCAAGCCAAGTTTCTCCCCATTCGTGGAAGAGAACCTGCCGTTGCCTCCAGGTGTAATTGGCGCTCATGATCCACTAGGCGCTGTCTGCTGAGCCAATCCGCCAAGACCTCTGGCCTCCTGGTCAGAATACTGCTTTTCCCCTCATGCAGCACCCCGTTGAGTGCCTGCCCCCAGCGCTGCAAGGTTGGTGCTCGAGGCTTCTGTGCCTCCTCCCGCTCGTCTCCGCTTCTGTGCCTGATTCTTTCCTCCTTATTCTTGTCTTTTTAATTTTTCTTTTCCTTTTCATGTTCTTTTTTGCCTCATTCTTGTTCCTTTATTTATTCTTCCCAATTCCGCCTTCTTTTTTTCCTGCGTTTTTCGTCGCTACTTCCCCCATGTGTTGGCGCTCCCGCCTCTCAGCTGTCCCACCGTCCCAATACTTAATGGCAGCAGCGGGCGCACCAAAGGCAAGCCGGTCTGCGTCCCGACCAGTGCTAGGGACCCTGGTCCTTTGACCCACCAGCACTACAGCTCCCCGATCCTCT
The DNA here is from genome assembly GCF_964204655.1 of Triturus cristatus. Taxonomy (NCBI): domain Eukaryota; kingdom Metazoa; phylum Chordata; class Amphibia; order Caudata; family Salamandridae; genus Triturus; species Triturus cristatus. The sequence continues at coordinate 300,820,068 of NC_140579.1, read as the reverse complement.
ACGCATTCAACGCCAGCCAAGACAACTACAAGCATTCTTCACTTATCGACACACACAGACCTTTTACCTGCTGCCACTGTCGACACTTCTTCGCCTTCACTGGGACCCAGGACCCACCTCAACCCACCCGCCACAACTCCACTGCACCCCAAACCATGCAATGAATCCTCCTCAACGTCGGCTCCCTCCACAAACATATCGTTTACCTCCTTGACAGCACTTCCACTGACGTCGCCTTCCTCATAGAAAACTGGACGAGCGCAGTCTTGGAACTGGACATCGTGATCGCAATCCCTGAAGGCCTCAAGTCACCCGGAAGGACCGCCACGGAGGAGGCATCGCCATCGCTCACAAATCCAACTTCCGACTGAGCACCTACACTGACGGGCCCACAGACATGATGGAACACCTTCACTTAAAGATACAGCCCAACCCGACCACCATCTTCCGAGGCACCCTCCTCTAAGGACCCGCACACCTTTCTCCGACTCCATCACCAACATCACCCCGCATGACATCGCCTCCACCGACCTACACCTTGCAGGGACACCTCAACTTCCACGTTGGCAACCTCCAAGACCCCAACTCCTCCTCCCTCCTGGACAACCTCATCAACATCGGATTTAAACAGATCGTACCAGAACCCACACCCTCAGCAGGACACACCCTCGACCCCATTTTCACAGCAGGAAACTCCATCCCCTTCAGCCCCACCACTCAACTCCCATGGATGGACCATCATTGCGTCCACTTCACCTACAAAGCCAACATCACTCGCAAATGTCCACACCAGCTCCAATGCAGGAATTGGAAACCACATCCCCGATGAACAGCTCACCGCATCCCTCAACTGCTCTGCTCCCACCACCGTGAACGAAGACCCAACCACGCCTTCTTCCACCACAAAATTAGGACAACCTCCAGGACAACCTACACGCGGAACCTACACCCACCATTCCCTACACCATGCGGCCTACACTTGACAGCTGGACCGCCCTCTCCATCAATGACACCCTGAAGACTATGAAGTCAGTCCACTCCGGGGCCCCACTGACCCTTGCCCCCACCACATCTCCCACAGAGCTGCCAACATCATTGACCCACTGAGCTTCTACGAATCATCAACCGCTCCTTCGAGACCTCCTTCCCCTGTGACTAGAAACACGCCAATATCAACTCTCTCCTTTTAAAAAACCCTCAGCGGACCCCACCAACCTCAAAAACTTCAGACCAATCTCCTTACTCCCTTACCTGGCAAAAGTCATTGAAAAAGTCTTCAACAGCCAGCTTGCCTCCTTCCTAGAAGAAAACAGCATCCTCGACTCCTCCCAATCTGGCTTCACGTAAAATCACAGCACCGAAACCGCCCTTCTCGCTGTGACAGACGACATCTTCTCCCTTCTCAACAGAGAAGAGACTGTGGCCCTCATCCTCCTGGACCTCTCCGCAGCCTTCCACACTGTATCTCATCACTCCCTAGCCAAAACACTACACGATGCAGAAATCCAGAACAAGTCCCTATACTGGATCCGCTCATTCTCATCTGTCAGTAGGCAGCATGTCAGACTCCCACCCTTCCTCTCGTATCCCACACCGACCACCTGCGGAGTTTCCCATGTATCCTCCATCAGCCCCACCCTGTTCAAGATCTACATGGCCCCGCTCGCACCCATCGTCGGATCCCATGGACTCACTATCCAATAAACCCAATATCTCCAAACACAACTTCCAAGAAGTAATGGAAGCTGTCGCCAGGTGGATGAAGAACAGCTGCCTACAACTCTACGTGGACAAAAGCGAAGTACTCCTCATAAGCCCACACCCAGATACCTGTAATGACTCCTTGTGGCCCCCACCTTCTGGAACCCTCCCGCCCCCACCACCACACACGGAACCTCTGAATCATCCTGGACTCAAAACCGCCAAATAAACGCCTTCTCCTCCTGTTTCCACACCCACCGTTTCCTACGAAAGATCTTCAACTGGATTCCTCTTGAGCACAGGAAAACTGTCATCTACGCCCTCCTCAGCAGCAGTCTGGACTACGGCAACGCACTCTACGCTGAGATCAACAAGAATCTTACCCCAAACAAAACGTCCAGAACGCCTGCACTAGACTACTACTCAACCTACCTCGCCACATCACCCAACACCTGCGGACACTACATTGGCTCCCCATTGAGTATAGAATCCCCTTCAAGCTTCGCCCACAAAGCCCTCCACAACACCAGACCTACCTATCTTGTTTTACGCACCCCAAAGATCCCTCCGCTCAGCCCAGCTCTCCCTTGCTATGGTGCCGCTCATCAAGAAGACTAGAACAGGAGGCAGTTCCTTCTCCTTCCATGTGGCCAGGGTATGGAACATCCTCCCTCCTCACCTCCAACAGACACCAACACTCTCCAAGTTCACGCAGGACCTCAAGACCTGTCTCTTCGACTCAGTGAACATCCGGGACCTGCACGTACCCCCTGTCCCTCCCGAGCGCCTTGAGACCCTTCGGGTGAGGAGTAGTTACGCTTTACCATCCTTGAGTGATTGATTGGCCCTCTACTCCAGAAGGTTGCTGTGGGGCTGGGACTCCGCCAGAGGCCACTGATCCCCCACCTTTCACAGATGGCCACCCTCAAACCAGAAGCAACGCATTGGTCACTGTCAGATCTGGGTAGGGAAGGCAAGAAGGCTCTACTGCTGACTCAATCACAGTTCAGTAAGAATCACTGAAGATCTTTTGCAGTGTCTTCCAAAATATCAATTTAGTCTGAGATGTCCCCTTGATATTAAGCCCACTGAGACTTCCGATCCCGCTCCATGGCCCACATTTGACACTTGATGTGCTGGAGGCCATCAGTTCCGCAGCCTGAGTTGGCCTTAGTCCAGTACCACAGTGTTACATTGAAGGATGCTACTTTGATGTTCAAACGTATGTAAATATGTGTACTAAAACATACAACCTAAACCTGTATATTATATTTAGCTTTGTACATCAGGCTTTCCATCCTCCTGTTAAACATTGAGGGAATCTGCTTTGTGAGGTTTGAGTGTGGCAGGCAGAAGCCATGTGGAGCAGGTGAAGTCTCTACAAAATTCACATAACCACACTTCTTGTTGCTTTGTTTTCCATGGAAAATAATTTCGTGTTTTTTGGTATTTCTCTCTGCATTTCTTTAAAATGCGGGAAATTTTCACCTTATTCTTAGATTTTCTCCTAAACGTTGTACATTAACGGTTGCACCTTATTTGTGTTTGAGCATGACGGTTCAGAATCCACATGCAGCAGATGATTGATCTTCAAAATTCCTCCAACTTTATTTTTTAAACATGGGTATTTTAAACTTTTTACATTAGATTTTCTCTTGCCCATTCCACATGAAGAGTTTTAGATTTTTCTCTTGCCTGTTTTATATTGTGTTGCTGCTTTGTGTTCCCCCCGGTTTAGTGATATCACCAGGTCTATGCAGCCTCACAGATGAGCCCTAGTAATTGACCCCTAGCAGCCTGTTGTATTTTGGCAAGCCTCGCATTGTGGCCCGACTGGTGGATGGCCACTACTGACAGCTAAGCAGTCATGGGCCTAGACCTGCCATGACTTGGGTGGGGGCAGCACTCTGATTCAGCAATTCATGCCTGGTGGGCTCCTGCAGGTCCCCTCTATCGGCACATCTTCGCCCACAGACACAGGCCAGCACGGACGCGTAGGCCGTTGCTGCCGATTTCGATTCACCACTGAGGCTACGCGGAGCGACCTCTGCCTCGGGTCCAGAGAGGGCCCTGTAAGACCTGGGACACTTTTCTTGTCATCTTGCTAGGGCTGTGGTGCGTCCATCTCTGTTCTTCTCCAGGTCTTTTCTCCCCTCTAGGAGTTATTCTGAGCTCTAAGAGCAGCTACCTTGCCAAGGTTCTGCTCCTGCTGCCCCCTACCGCATATCCTCATTATGCCTCGCTCTTTCCTCTGCCTGTTTGCTATACTGCTGTTACCTCCCAAGTGTGCCGCGTTCTCTAGTGCCTGATTATTAGATATCCTAGTGTTCCGTGTTCTCCCTACTGACCTGACGGTAATACTGTTTACCCCTTCACTGTGCTTTGGCCTCTCCACTCCTTATTGTTAGACTGTGTTTGTTAAAAATCTGGTACATTGTGTCCCCTCATTATTTCTCTCTCTCTCACCCCTCCCTCTCTCTTCCCCCTCCCTCCCTCGTCACCAACTCTACCTGTAGGAGAGTAGGATCTGCTTCTTATAGTTACCCCCATTTTTTGCTGATGTTTCACTGTTTTTTTACTTATGCTGGGGTCCTGATTTTCAGGATCCCAGTCAGACTATCTGATTTCCCTCTAAATTGATTCCATGTACTTTAGGTACACTCCAGATTGGATACTGGGGTACCCTTATGAGTCCCTAGTATACAGTACACTATGTACCAAGGGCATAGGTACCCCAGAGGTCTACCAGGGTCTGCAGCATATATTATGCCACCCCTGAGCAGCCTTCCAAAATGACACCACAGGTCTGCTACTGCAGCCTGGGTAAGGTGGTGCATTCACCCCTTACTGTGGTATAGGTTACCTATATAACTTTTGATCACACACATATAAACCTATAAGTCTTGACAATCCTGAAGGCAGGGTGCTTGGTTTTCATGTGAGAGGGTGCCCATGCATGAGGAGATCCCCTCTGCAGCCTTCGGAATCTATTCCCCGGGGTTGTATGTGATGCAGCCAGACCATAAATTCTTAAGTGCATTATAACCTCGCGGTAAATGCTAACTTTGGAATGGCTGCACAGAAACATGTCGTGTTTGGTGTCAAACACTTTGGAATCATACCTCCCTGCCAGTAACTGGCGTGGGAGGTATGATTCCACCCTACTAGAGGGAGAAACATGACTACACTGGTACCAGCTTAACAGAACCCGGGCACCACAAAATGGATGCTGCAGACACAAGTCTGCCCTCCTGCGGCTGGACGAAACTCTGGCAGGGGAAGGCCTGACGATCGGTTTCCTGTCACAGGGAGGTGTGACCACCTCCCAGACAGGCTTTATTGTTTTGGGGCTGGGTGGGTGCACTCCAAGAGTGCTTTGATGTCTGCACTGGGGAATGTTTGGTGCCCCTGTGCATAGTCCAGTTCAAACCGGTCCCAGGGGCTACCCGCCCCTGCTCTGGCGCAAAACTGGACAAATGAAATAGGTGTAGCTACCCCTCTTTCCTGACCCTCCCATAGGTGGGTCCACAGAGTATGTACAATCCCTTCCTTGGGTATAAAGTAGGAACCCCTGGCTACAGGACTTTAGATATTCCTGGATGAAACTCTGACACTGAATCCTGGATCTTCGACGATCTACAAGACTAGATAACTGAAGAATCTCCCTTGAAGTAAAGGAGTTACTCCCCTGCTTGTCAGGCACCAAAAAGACGCATCTGTTCGGAGTCCTCAGGAGCTTCGGAGATGCGAACAGAAGACTGTTGCCACACAGGAGGTGGGTTTCCAATCGTCCATGAGGCTGACATGATTCCTCAGCAAACCTGAGACCCGTAGCCCTTGTGGGGACCGTGCAACCCGAACCCCTGGACACGGTGACCATTTGCAGCTGCACACTCTTCCCGGCATTCCCTGAGGCTGTGCTTTGGGCTACTTGTAGTCCAGACCCCGAGCAGCGATTGCACTGAAGATCACTGGCCTACACTCTCTGAGTGTTCCGTGGGCTGGTTCCAAGTGTTTTCTCTCAACACCCCTTCGAGATCTCTTGTCCGTCGACTTGTGGATCCTTGAGAAGGCCAACTTTACTTTTAGCAGGCTTTCCTGGTTGCTCCACAAGTTCCCTGACTCTCCATTGCTTGGGGAGTCCCCTGGACCTCGCTGGTCCCCACCGAAGCCTTTCTTCTCTCACTGCGTGGGTTGCCACTGCCAAGGCTTGTTGGTTCCAATCCTGTAACTGAGACCCCATCACTGGACATCCTTTGTGGGACAGCTCGCCTGCGGATCCTGGTCGTCGTCAACTTCTCCTGGTCCTCGTGGCAGCAGAGTCCAGCTTCACCTGTCCTCAACTGAAGCACACGACATCGGTGGGCATTCGCCTATCTTGCCCCTGGTCACTGGCTAGTGACCCACACTCTGTCCCCTCTGCTTTCAGGTTCTTCCCATCTCGGATCCAAGCTTGGATCTCCTCGGACACTTCTCCTCTTCACGGCAGCAGCACTTTACAGCATCTCGCCATTGAAAATGAGGACGACTTCCGACACCATTTGACACCCATGCACCCGGCTTCCCTGGGTTAGTTAACACGAGTACTCCGGTACTCCCGTGGGTGTTGACATTAGAACCTTCTAAGTCCAAAAGGGTTTGTTCCTAGTCCTCCTCTAAGTGTCCTTAAACTCTAATTTCTCAACCGCAACTTTGTCATAGCATTGTACGGGGCTCACACCTGTGTTTAGACACTGCACCCGTCCCATGTGGGTCTCCTGTGTCACTACCTTGGGTGGTATCGTGGGGTCCCAGCAAGTCTACGTGCTCTAGGGACTGTGTCTAGCCAAGTCGTGGTTCTTATACCACTTTATTTAGTATATGTAGTATATGTTTCCCCACCCCCCCCCCCGGGCCTGTAGTATATTGTGCTTATTTACTGTGTTGTATTGATTGCAACATATGTGCTGTGACCTCTAATCTCATAAAGAGATTAGTAGGGAGTGCTCCGAAATAAATACATATATATATATATATCTATATATATACATATATCACACACACCTGGTGTAGATCTCCTTTCATTTGGTTATTTAGGAGATTACAGACTGGTAAAACAAGCTGCTTTACATTCCTTCAAAACTTAGCTTGAATGCTGCTCACCATAGCTACCACTAGGATAGCTTTCAATAAAGGTTGTCTTTAACCTATCATCAATAAGGGTTGTTTGGACTGGTGCAAGGTGCCCACTAGAACTAGTGGACAGCATATACCAGGCCAACTTCTCACACTACCCACATAGCCGGACACACGCCTGACCCCATTTTCACGTCCAGAGACCTGTTCAAGTTCAACCACATCTCGCAGCTCACCTGGGCCAACCACTACAGCATCCACTTCACCATCTCAAGACTTACCAACACTGGCACCATGCTCCCCAACTCCATGCGCAGAAACTGGAAAAATATAGCAGAACAGTGGAACAATACTCTCAACTCCCACAATAAGCTGTGAAAAACTTCTCCCAGTGGTTCATAGAATCCGTCGACATAATTACCACTGCCAAGCAAGCCAGATCCAGATAACTTGTCAGAAGAGCTAGCTGGTTAATCGCTGAGCTGAAATCCACCACATGCAACTGTTGGCAAGTAGAAAGAAGTGGCGCATCAGCAAAGAGATGGGGAATCACACCACCTTCAAGACAGCTCTAAACCAGTACCACCCCCTCCTGATAGAAAAAAAAGAACGCTCGAGCTGACCGCATAGAGGCCAGTACAAAACGAAGCAAGGAGCTCTTCGACATCGTGAATGAGTTCTCTAACTCCCCAGCCACCACGACACCACCCCCTCCATAGAAATGTGACACCCTGACTTACTACTATAATGACCAGATCAGTCAACAACGAAAACTTCAAAAGCCTAACCCCCAGCTGCCGACATAATCAGCCTGCTCACACCCACAAACCGAAACCCCCAACACCTGCTCACCAATCGGGACCTTCACAATTCAAGCCACAATCTCCCTTATGAACTCTGTGTAAAAAGGTTTACCCACAGACCACTGTCACCACCCCGCCTTCGCCCTCAGTAGCAAGACTATTGGCGACAAGCTCAAGAAAGTCCTGAACACCTTCGTTACCTCAGCATTCTTCCCTGAAGACGAGACACGCTTAAGTGCAGCCCCTCCAGAATAAACCATCTGTTGATCCAGCAGAACTGAAGGTCTACCGGCCCATCTCCCTGCACCCATATCCAGCAAAGGATCTCAAAGACTTTCAACCAGCTACTCGCCAAACACCTAGAACACAACAGTCTCCTGGACTCCTCTGAATCTGGATGCCGAATCAAACACAGCAGAGACAGCCCTCATTGAAGCCACCAACGACATCGGGGCCCTCATTCTCTTGGGCGTATCAGCTGTCTTCAACTCAGTCACCCATCACATCTTGATCAACAGACTTCACCACATCAGAATCCAGTGAGACGCTCTTAAATGAATCACCTCTCACAGAAGAACTCCGAGAATCCTTTTCGCACCAGTCACCTCTGAGCCGGAGATGATATGCAGCATCCCACCTGGATCGTTCATCAGCCCCACTCTCTTCAACATGCATATGACCCTCCCCCTGCCCCCCCCGGCCAACACAGTCAGATCGCCCAGACTCCACATCATCTACTATGCCATTGACACCGAGATCATCTTCACACTGTCCGAAGACCCCTCCCCCCACAGATACAACACAGATGTATGAGAAACGCCGCTGATTGGATTAATGGTAGCTCTCCCAAGCTCAGCACGCATAAGACTGAAGTCTTCATCTTTGTGGACAACACCTCACCATGAAACAATGCATGGTGGCGTGCTTAACTTGGCCCATGCCCCGCCCCGACAGACCATGCCCGCAACCTCTGCGTCATCTTGAACAGCAAACCATCTATGAAGAAACAGGTAAACGCAGTCTCATCCACCTGCTTCCACACCCTACCCAGCTTGGGAAGGTCTTCAGTTGGCTCCCATTTAACACCAGAAGGACCGTCATGCAGGCCCTTGTCACCAGCAGTCGGGAACACACTCTACAAAGGAGTCACCACACATCTTCTGAAGAGACTATAGACAATACAAAACTCAGCGGCAAGACTCTTCCTCATCTCGCAGACAGACCAGCATTACACTCAACATCAAGAAACTACACTGGCTCCTGTTTCGGAAGAGATTCCGGTTCTAGATGCTGATCTACTCGTACAAAGTCCTGCACAACGAAGGACCAGTATACAATAACAAAAGCATAACCTTCCACTAACAGACCAGACACCTGCAATCGGCTTCCCTCTTCCTCGCAGACAAGCCCTCTGATACCCCGTGGTTAATAGTCGAGGACGCTCCTCACACCTGGTGGCCAAAGCTTGCAATGACCTTCCTCTGCACCTTCTGGCCGTTCCGGCAATTCAGAAAATGGCTCAAGTCCTGGCTGTTAAAATAAAAAGAGCACCACAAAGCAGTTCAGCAACTCCAGTGCCTTGAGACCCTCACAGGTGAGATGCCTTGCTTTATAAATCCTTGATTGAGGTCGTAGACTGTCCCCTCAATTGCTCTGTGGCACCTGGATAAGTGTAGGGGACTGCAGAAGCCTGAATCCTGCTCTGTACCTACTCAGAGCCTTGCACAGCAGCAATGACTCTCTGTGGTCCACCTATTGGATGCCTTTTCAGGCTGCTCGAGTCAAGCGGGCCGGTTGGGGTGTGCCTATACCCTCCCAAGGTGAATATGGCTATGCTGTTGGAGAGGGGCGTGACTAGCTCCCACAACCGAAGCTGGCCCAAAGACAAATGGACCAGTACATTGAACCTACTGTAGATACCCGGTGGACCGCAGAGCACCTCCCCATCAATAACAATAAACAGACATGCCCATCATTCTCAAAGCAATTCAAGGCGCCGGGTAGCAGTAGAGACACAAGTGAATGAGGTCTAGGTGGATGTCACCCTCCTGTGCCAATATACTCACTAAATAGCAGACTGGTTGACTGAGACTGAAGCCGAGGTCTCAACGGTTGAAGATGAAGTGACGATCCTTAAACTCCAGGCCTCCAAGTTGCTCTCCACAATGGATACACTGGAAGAACGAGCAGAGGGTGCTGAAAACCAATGCCTGAGAAAGAGCCTGTGGCTCGTTGGGTTCCCAGAAGGAGTTGAGACCTCAGTGACAGACTGCTTTCTGGAGCAATGGTTCCATTCTTGTGTCCCATTGGATAAGCTTTCTCTTAGTTTCGTGGAGGAGAGGGTGCAGCGGGTCATGGCTAAGTGTCTTCCCCCAAGGGTTTTCTCATCCCATGATGGGCCACATCTTCAACCACCACTGTCGGTATGTCATCTTCCAGGAGGCTCAAATCACCAATATCTGCGCTTCACCACCAAGCTCATGGTCTTCCCAGACTACACCTGGGCAGCCCAGCAATGCAGATGCTTTTTTTAGGTCGTTAAACATAAACTCGTGGCCCTTCAGATCCAATATATGCTCCTATTCTCGGTCCATCTGAAAGTTATTTTCAACCCGTCCACCTATTTCTTTGAAATTCACCAACAAGCATGGAAGTGGGCGATGGAGCAATGGGTACTCTGGCCCACCAGAGTTGGGGAGGCAGCAAACTCTAGGACAGCTGGATCCCCCGTGAGTTCTCTCAGGTACCCCCTGGGGAAAGAGAACCCACTCACGGAGAGACAGACCGAATCAGCACAGGTGACTATGGTTATTGAACCCATCTCATTCTGGGAGTCCACCAGGAGCTCTGGACCCAAAGGCGTCGCTCTCAGGCACCCCCACTCTCTTTCAGACTAAGATGGCGATCATGAGCCACTCAATTGAACCCTGGAAGGTGGAGAGGTGCAGAATGACCTGGTCATGGATAGCCAACCATTGCTGCAGACGTGGTGAACTATTCTATTGCTATATTGCATAAAAATGTTTTGGATGTGGGGTGGAGGGAGTGTTTTCCTGTGTTCTTTTGTTTTATTGTATGAATTAGAAATTGTTGTCGGCCAGTGTGATCCTTCAATTGAGCAACAGGGAGCCTCCGATGGATCCTGACCCACCCTACTAGTTTCTTTATGTTGAAATGTTGGGAGACAGATACTTTATAGTTGTAAGTATGTGTTGGAGGTGGGGCTGTTGGGTGGGATGGGTTATTGTTCTGTTTTCCTTTTATTCTGGCTTTCTTTTGCAGGCATTTACAACAAATTTCGTCCACTGCGGGCACTCGCATACAAAATGCTCTACGGCTCCACTAAGTCTATCCCCCTTTGGACCAGGAGGCCTCTCATGAGGAGAGGGGCCAGTTCACCACTTTCCAATACAGCCCCCAAATGGCTACGGTAATTTCCTGGAATGTAAACCATGTCCTCAGTTTATAAGAGATCGGCAGTACTTTGCTATATAAAGCGGTTTAGCAACGATGTGGTCCTGCTTTAAGAAACGCATCTTTTAGGTTCCCACTGTCCCTTCGCATCATGTTTGGCTATGACTGAGTTTTTCATGTTGGCTTCTTAAGAGGTTCACGAGGGGTCGTGATCCTGCTGCATATGTCCTTCCTAGTTGCGGTGTCCTCCTCATACATTGACCCACAGGGGAGGTACATAGGGATGGAGGGCCCTCTAGAGACTAGACACCAGTACTTCATATCGGCCTACGTTCTCCAACAGAGGTTGCACTGGACACTACAGGCTCTCCAGGACCTTGTGGTGCCTCCCAACCCCCTGGGCTATCTGATTGGGGGTGTGGGTTATTTTTAATGCCGTCCCAGACCCCAGTCTTGATATTTTCGAGGCCCTTCGCCCAGGCCGAATTGCGCACTCATCACAACTTACATTGTAGGCCAACTCAATTGGCCTATGCCATGCTTGGAGATTATGTAACCCCTCACAAGGGCTGTACACTTCCGTGTCAGCAGCGCATAAACTGGGTCAAAGACCTTGAGACCCTCAGTGGTGAAGCATCTGTGTTCTACAAATCATGATTGATTTAATCCGTCTGATTTGGCTCCCAGCCAGTGACCTCCCTAGTATTACAATGCAAAAAGATCCTGACCTGAGGCATCTCAGAACACACACCCCTCCTCTTTAAAATGGAAACCCTTTGTGCACCTTATGACCTATGTAGCGCATCAACGCCTGGCATCTAGTAGACCAAGACTGTATTGACTTTATAGAGCACTAAAGATCTTCTTTAAGCTCAGCTGTAATACTGTGCCCTCTGCTGGAACCCCTATGGGCGTCCAGTAAACCCACCCTGAGGGGGTCTGACCAAGGGATATGTAGGGGGAAAGAAGACACGCCAACTGGTACAGGTAATGGATTTAGGAGCCCATATCCTCTCCTTGGAGTGGTGGACCTGTGGCTGCACCTCGGCATCATTGAGCGACAGATGCAAGTCCACCACTCTAGATAGAGGATCTGGACTGCCCACCCTGAAACAGATCTTCCTAGAGGGAGTGTGGGAGAGGGTTGGCTCAGCTGGTCTACAAGCATAGATACAAATCTAGCAAGCTCTTATTTTGGCTGGCAGCTTATGCTGCCTCGACTAGAACTGTACCGGCCATTCGCAATTTTCATGGAACCCTTCATGAAAGTATGCCCAAGGTTGCTCATGTCATTGCAGCGTAGAAAAGACTTCTATTTTGCAACCCCTGTACCCCCACAGGAGTCTGCATTCCCACTGCTAAAGGAGATTTCCCAGGCACTCGATTCCCTGCCTTTTCTAGCCAAAAAACGTGACCAAAAGATCACAACTTAGGAGATAAACATGGCAATTTCAGATCTCAATTTGGGAAAGACCCCTGGCACAGACTAGTTCAGCATGGAATTCCTTAAAAGTTACCCGACCCGTTTGCTCCCTCACCTACTGGCCCTCTAAACTGAGGGGGCAGAGCATTGGTCATTCACCCCCAGACCTGGCACTGCCATTATTGTGGTGATTTCTAAGGCCAACCAGGCCGCAGAACATTGCTCCTCGTATATGCCTATCTCTCTCAAAAACGCAGACATCACATTTTTTCGAATGTCCTAGTGACTACATTGTCAGACACTGAGTTACCTAGTCTACCCAGACCAAATGTTGGTTCATGCCTGGCAGGAGCATCCGCTGTTGTATACGGAGGGTACAACTCACCCTGCCCCAGGCGTGCCGTTTGAGCAGCCCCCCCTACCGAATTGAATTTGAAACGGCCTTTGATACTGTTTTGTGGACCTTCTTGGAAGCTGTGCTGAAGCATGCAGTTTTTTTAACTTACTTCTTTGGGCTCATCAGCCTGCCATACAATGCCCCTGCATCCAAGTCCAGGTAAACTGAGTCCTATACCCGCCCTTCCCAGTAGTCAGAGGCTCCAACCAGGGCTGTCCTCTGTCTCCATTTCTTGGCTTAGTAATTGAACTCTTGGCACGTCTTATCAGATGCGACTCCCACATTCTGGATGGCTTTAAGAGGAGGATCCTGAAGAGCGCACAGCTCTGTATGTGGATAACATCCTATTACTTCTGGTTTACATGCAGTCTTTCGGCCCCAGACACCTCCACCTATATGGTGAAGCCTCTGGTCTGCAGATAAACATGAACAAGTCACTGTTGGTACCAGTTGAAGACACAGTAGGACATTCTTGGTGCCCTGCGATCCCGATATGCTTACTCCTTCAAATAGTTTGATGTCTGTATATTCTACAGCTCCCAGCCCTGGCCTGGACTCTTAATTTTCAGCTCCTTTACTAAAACCTTGACTAGGGACCTGTAGAAATGGGGCCTCCTGCCTTTAAGCGCTATGGGGCGGGTAGCTTTATTTAAGAAGATGTGCCTCCCGCTTTTTGTATGTCATTGTGAACTTCCATCACACAATCCTTCGAGGACAGCCCTGTTGTGCCTTTTGGAGGAAGTTGGTTGACTGAGACTGGAGAGAACCTTTATCGGCATGGCCACATTGTTGGGCAAACAAGATATCGCCCGTAACTGGAAGTCGCTGGAACCATGCCTCATTCGAGGGGTAGAGGGGGGGGTGGACTGGTGTGCCAGTCATGAGCAGCTGAACTACGAGGCCCTGTTTTGCCACCGAAATTATAAGATGTGGAGCGGGTGGTGGATAAATCATGGCCTGAATGGGTAATGATGTTGATGATAATGTATTTACTATGTCTATATCTCTAATGCATTTTTTTGTAGTCTTGTAGAATTTTGTGGAAAATGACGAAATCTGAGAACTTGGGTATCAAAAAAAGAATGATGCTTTAAAGTCCCACAGTTTCATGGATAAGAACATGTGTCCTAGTGCCGGCAGTGCTAAAGTTAAAGTAGCTGCCACCCATGGGCTGTGCACCACAAAGTTTTATCTTGCCCGCACCACAGGAGACCTAGCAGCAGGCCCAGAAACATTTGGTAGTCTGGCTTACAAATCTACAGCGGCTGGTGCTGGAAAAGAATACCCGCCTATTTGCAACCATCTATGGACTTGGATCTTCACGCTGCTCTTCAGAGTTGAAGGTAAGTTCCTTTGGTTTCTGACAAAGATTTTGAGTGTGTCAGTGTTTACAAGGTTGATTGAGCAGATGCACTTATTGTGTGAGTCATGACCCACGCTGGTGTTCAAGATCTCCTCTTGCAAATCTGAGGTGTCTTTCACACACTCAAGACGACATCCCAATTCTGGTCACATCACTGCCTAGGGTGACAAACCGGTCTTCTCCAGCAGCAGAGTACCAATGGCGATGGCCCTTGAATCCCCATGAGCCTTTCCTGGTATACAGAGGTTGTGTTACTCACCTAAGGAGGCAAGCCGCTTGGGGTCACCGCTGTAGCCCTATTATTTCAACATCGTTGAACCAGGGCAACCGTCCCTAAGTTCCTGTTGCTCACTCTTGTGCAGTGGTTGTCTCTCACATTTATGGCAGCCCTATAGTCTCTGATGTATTGTTAAAACGCAATGACCCTAAAGTTTCAGTCCCCCCTTTTCTAATTCAGGGGTCATGTCTCGCATGCAGACAGGTAGTCCGATCGGTGCAGTGGTCCGGATGCACCCTAATCTTTCATTCTGCCTCTCAGATTCTTGCCCCATGACTTCTAGATCTTGCTACTGCCTAGCTCTGTCCTGAACCTCACAGAGTTCACTGGTCTTGGGTTAGGTAGAAGGTTGTGCACTTGGTGAGAATTCTTGATCCTCTTGGGTGATGTTTCCTCAGCAAGCATGGGAGATTGGACGACCCTCTGGGTCACAATCCTGGTTGCAACAAGCGGAACTCTTGAGTTCTTACATGCTGATGATCAGCTTCATCTGACCAAGTCTTCGTCTCAAGCCTCCTATTTAAACATTTTCCGTTTACACTGTTAGATTTTGTCTCTCTGCTTTTCATGTTCGTGTAACAGGTGGCCTATTTGGAAATGCCCACATCTTATGACACTGTAAGTCATCTATCACTAAAGAACAGTCTTCAAATTTGGGAACTCCCAACACAGGCCACCTTGATGTTTTCATCAGTGATATGTGGTTTAAAAGATTACCCGTGACATTGGTCCCACTCGTTGTGATTCCCTTATCAGTCCTATAGTTATTTACTGTTGATTATTATTAGACTTTTTTGACTACAGTCTGTCACATGACCTCTTCAGACTTCATGGCAGAAGACAGAGTGCAGGAGTTGCTACGCTTATTGCGAGAAGCAGGGTGCCCTGATTCCCTGTTGGACAGGGGAGCGATCTCTGTGTCAGTTCGTCCGGCTAGCCGCCGCATTATTGGCATGCACTCTAAGGCAGAGCCAGTGGACATTATGAAACCTAGGTAGTTGGCTGGGCCGCTTGTGGGTTCAGGGAGGGCCTCTGAAAGCAGGGACATGTCTGAGTGAAGTGAGGGTGGCAGGATCGCAGACAAGTGGCATAACTCAATGCACTTACAGTGCAAGACGCTTCCCGCTTGGACTCATGGCCCGCAGAGAAACAGAGATAGCTAGCATAATGAAGCGCATGTGGGGGTGGGGCAAAAGTCATGGCAAGCGAGTCCGGGCACAGAGGTGTCTTGCCCAGGGTAGTAAACAAAGACTGATGCATTGTGGTGCGGCCACAGAAGAAAGCCGGCTAAAGCAATTCACAGGCATTGTTGCACAAAATAAGGTTCCAGTTCTCATATAGGGTGAGGGGATGATATGGCTGATAGAAGGAACGGGCGGGTGTACTGGGATTCGGTTGCAGGGGGGGGGGTCTAAGTGATCAGATCTGAATGCCATCAAACACCCAGAAGGGTGTCCAGCTTCATCATTGAGCAGCTCCTCATTGGGCTGATGCTGCAGTGCCTGACCGGCTCCTCAGTGGGGTTCTTTAGCTTTGATCTTTTGATCTTAGCCGTATTGATGAATTCAAGTGAGGCGGTGTAAGAGAAGGGTGGTGTCTCGGTGATCGAAAATAGCCTAAGGAGTGCCGAGGAGACTTTTACTAAAATGGTCCCCTTGACAAAGTAAAGACAATGGAGCT
The DNA here is from genome assembly GCF_964204655.1 of Triturus cristatus. NCBI lineage: Eukaryota > Metazoa > Chordata > Amphibia > Caudata > Salamandridae > Triturus > Triturus cristatus. Next base: position 300,803,895 of record NC_140579.1, on the reverse strand, counting down.
GTTACGGGTAATAATGTACCAAGATAGCTTCAAAAAGGGTGACGTGGGATCTGCCTGACGTAGGCCAAGCACATAGTCCACAATAGCTATGTGGGCCTCTTTGAGAGGTCTCTCCCAGCCTTTGCTAGACATGGTGGTCCCCTCACAGGATGACCAAACAGAAGCTCAAAGGGACTAAATACCACTGCTTTCTGTGGCACTTCTCTGTAGGTAAAAGCCAGACATGGCAAAAGGACATCCGTAACCTTCTGAGTTCATCAGAGAGTCTCTTGATCATACCTGTTTTACATTTTCGTGAATACGATAACAGAAAGCAATCCCAGTAGTACCTCAGTGTTGAGCAGACGACGCAGTAATATAAAGAATGCAAAGCATCTACTCAGTATGTTACATGGAGATACATCAATGCAATTAGGTGCATAAATAGACACGATGTTTGATCAACGACGAGCTGAATCTAGTACGCACAGGGCTACAACACATGCAGTGAATAACAGGGTTGTTGTCAAATCATCCCACAGGGTGAAACCCTTGTCTCAGTCTGCACCATCAGGCAGGGCCATCCCCTTCAGTCACATCCATCTCTTTTCCAGCTATATAGTGCTGATACAGACCCCAAAAACGTTTAGGGCGATTCTAGGGCGATAGTAATTCACTATACAATTCAGATTGTGTAGTACATTAAACCATATCTTTTGACCAGTCTTTGACAGTAGGAGCTGGTCCTCAAGCCCAGCGCATCGCAACCCTGCGTTTTGCAAGCAGTAGACCCATGTCTATTAATCGGCGTGTGTCTTTCAGCAGTCGCCTTGTACAACCCGGCAAAGCCAATAGTGGGTCCAATGGCAGTGGCAACCCTGTGATTTCGCTCAGCATGCGAAAAATTAATCTCCAGTGGTTCGCAATCACTGGGCACGACCAGCGATATGCAAGAACACAGCTGGCCGGACTCTACACCGCTCACATTCTGCAGTGTCACGGAGGGCATATCTGTGCAGCCTGTCAGGCGTATAATAAACTCTATTAAGGAACTTAAAATATATGACACAGTGTATCCCATTCAAGGAGACCTTCTGCGTGACCTCACAGCAATATGGCCAGGTGATGTCATGGAGAGCCTCCCCAAGATCATTTTGCCATTCCAGCTAGCCTTGGTGAAGTGATTCCTGCGATAGTCCTGTGATATGTTCTAAATACTGGAGACTATCTTACTAGGAGATTCCGTACACAGAAGGAAAGAAAAGGAGGCTATCTCGGGCAGTTCCGTCATGTCCTCCCCAAGTGTTCTGCGAATGGCATGCCTCACCCTGTGAAAGTGAAACTTCACAAGCGGTGTGTGAACATGCCCTTCCGCCTCAATATCAGCTCATCCTCTAGCCGTGCCTTCAGAAAGTAGCTCCCCAATTTTAACAATGTTAATTGATACCAGTGCTTGGACCACCTCTCTTTCACGGTATGCTGGCAGCCAATGGCATCACTCCAGCGGGGTTGAAGGGAAATACAAGATAGTGCCCGCCTGCCTTTTTAACAAATTTTGACATGCATGAGTACCCGAATTAACGGAGTCCAAAATACCAGCTCGCCTGAAACAACAACAATGAGAGAGGAGGGGGCACAGCCGCAACCCTTTCAATCTGTACATGTGGGAGGCCAACTTGCTGGTGTACCCAGTGGTACGCATGTGAACCTTGCGCCACACAATAATATAATTCTAAGTCCGGGGCCCGCCTCAACACTACCTGCATGAAAGGATTTCTCAGCGTCGAGAAAGACCTCAGCAGCTTTGGTTTCCGGCTTAATATGCAGCAGCTTTGGTTTCCGGCTTAATATGCTGTATTGTTCCAAACTCAGTCGGTAGATTGTATGTCAAGGTATGCCCTGGGACAAACCCTGATTGTTCCGGACCAACAAAGAAAGCAACTAGCGGGCCAGCTGGTTAGCTAAGATTTTAGCGAAGAGCTTGGTATCCACATTAAAAAGTGACAGGGGCCTAAAGGATGAACATTCATTAGGGAGTTTGCCTGGCTTTAATATTGTAACTATTAAGGCTTTCCTCATTGAGGGGGCATTCCCCCCACCCCCTATCTCCTCAAAAAGAGTATAATCAGGTGTGGAGTAAGCAACTCCTTAAAGAAAGCAACAGTAAGACCATCTTGCCCTGGGGTGCTTCCAGCACGCATTGCATTTAGCACAGCAAGCACTTCACCTGCATCTAATGGCCTCATTAGGTGCTCCCTATGCTCATCAGTCGACCAGGGCATCCAAATATGTTCTAAGTATTCTTTGATCGCTGCATCATCAGCAGAGTGGTACAGATAGGAACAGTACTGATCAAACTTATCTGCTATTGCTGTTGGGTCTCTCAGTAGCTCGCCACTCTCTGCACGCAACTCAGACACACAGCCCGACTCCCACCAATCTCTCAGCACAGCTTCTTACACTGAGCCCGGCCTTTCCCCTCCCCATATGTTTTGGCAACTGCGTATTTCCCCATGTGTTTAACCTCGATGTCAGCGATTTCGTGGTACTCCTCCAATGAATTTAATTCTTCCGCTACCTGAGCATCCCAACTCACCAAAGCTTCTTGCTCTATCTCAATCAACCAAACGATTCTCAAGGCTAGCCAGTGTAGGAAACTGGCTCTGTATATACTATACCAAAGTAAGGTATAGTGTGCATAGTCCAGTGGAACCCCAAAGGTAGGCAGAGGTAAAGTTAGATAGCACCTCACTCTCTATTTGTGGTAGTGTGGTCAAGCAGGAAGGCATTATCAGAGGACAATGTTAAGCATTTGTTGCACACACCCAGTTAGCAATTTAATTCACACACTCAAAGACTGAACTTCAGACCAATTGGTTTTGTATAAAAATATTCTTTGTTAATTTATTTCCTAGAACCAAGTAAGCCTGGCACAGGTAAGTTGATAATTACTTTGCAGTAAATATACAGTTTGAAATGCCGTTGCAAATGTACTTTGGAATGGTTACAGTTTGAATTAATGGTTATGCAATACTGGGTCAGTGTGATATGCCTAGCTATCACACTGGGACATTTCCAAGAGAAAAAGTAAGTTAAGTCAGTTTTGCACAATTGTTATTTTTCAGGTTTCCATACAAATCAACTCTACACTTGGAACATTTTTCAGAGAAAAACAGTCAATAGGTTCCTATGGAGAGAAATTAAGTTAATGGTTGCCAGGTAAGAAATCGGTCTTTGGAGTTGATCTTCTGGGTTAGAACAAGGGTTCCCCCAGTGTCAAGGATTCACTCTCGTTACACCCTCAGCGGCACTAGGGCGGCCGGGTTAAGAGTGCTGAGGCACAATATTATCCTATGGGGGATGGGGGTTCTCCGGTTGGTGGCTGCTGGCTAGCAGGCCACTTGGCTGTGTGAGCAAAACTCCTGAACTCAGGGCAAATGGGGAAACAAAGGTGCACCCTCAGCGGCACTGGGGTGGCCGGGTGCTGTTTTGACGTCAGGCACCCTGTTGTTTGCTATGGGGAACCTCCGGTTTGAAAAGGCACTGCAGGGAAGAAGGTCTTCTGGGTGCGACCACCACTTCAAAAGGTCAGTTGGGGGTTGGCTAGGCACCGTTGGTTGGGCCACCCACGTCGTCGGTTGCAGGGATGCCTTTTGGGGTTCCTTTTGGGGTCGGATCATCTTACCAGCTCCTGGTCGCGGTTGAGGGGTCCTTTTAGATCACTGGATCTCGGGTCAGGATCACCAGGGGGACCACCTCATGCTGTTTGCCCACTCGAGCTCCGGCCGTGGACGGCGGGTGCAAACTTGTGCGGATTCACAATTTTCGGCCGAGGCCAGAGATTGCAGGTTAACAAATCCGGTGTTCAGGGGAGACAAAGTCTTTGGGGTTGAAGGCAGGTAGGTCCTCCGGGGTTTTCAAGGTTGCTGGCTGCAGGACACAACGGGATTTTGTAGGAGCAGGTTCGAGGGGGAGACAGGCCAGTAGGGCTGGGGCCAAGTCAGTGGGCCTCTTCCTTTTGTGAGGTTCTGCACGGCTGTTCAGTCCTTCTTCTTCTTGTAGTTTCATCTTGTCTGAGGAAGCAAGGTTCAGGAGTGCCCCTAAATACTAGATTCAGGGGTGTTACAGTTTGGTAAAAAGGTTGGGACCGATGGCTCCCTTCCCTGGGGTGGGTACACCCCCTATTATGCTACACTACAGTGGGAGGGGGCATAGGCCTATCCTGGTTAGCTGGGTCCCCCCATCTGCAAGATGACGGGGACTGAGATTTGTGCTTCACCTCGCTTCCCCCACCTGAGGGGTGAAGTTGGCAGGGGTGGGCACACCTCTCTCCTCACTTGTTGTTCCTGCCGGTTTTCCCGCCCAAAGTGGGGGTCAAAACCAGTGGGGGCCAGTTGCTGAGAGCAGCAAGTGTCCTAGGGAAGCTTACAAAGGCGGCAAGCCTTTGACGCTTCCTCTTCGTGAACCCTGCCAATCCTGAGGGAGAAGGCTTTGCACCTCGTCCCAGGATGTGCATTGTTTCAGGCCCCAGAGAGCAGAAAGCTCTCGCCCCAGGGATCCAGAAACATGTCTGGTGGTCGCAGCTGAAAGCAGCCACTCAGCCTGGACACTAGTGGTAGGTTAGTTTTCAGTGGGCATCTCTAAGATGCCCTCTGTGTGTATTTTTCATTCAGTCCCACACTGGCATGAGTGTGTGCTTAATGTGCTGAGAAGTTTGATACCAAACTTTTCAGTTTACAGTGTGGCCATTATGGCGTTTTGGAGTTCATGATGACAAACTCCCAGCACCATATACTCTTAATGGCAGCACTGCACTTACAATGTCTAAGAATGGACTTGGGCACTGTAGGGGTACATGGCTCATGCACCTGTATCCTCACCACTGGTATAGTCCACCCAGCTAGGGGAGGCTGACCTATGCCAGGGCAGTGGGTTGCAGGCATGGCACAAAGAGAAGTGTGTCATGTCGACTCTTCACTTTGTTCTGCACCAAAACACACAGCCTGCAAAGGCAGTGTGTGAGTGAAATGGTACAGGCCCTCTAAGGGTGGCACAATAAGTGCTGCAGCCTTTAGAAACCTTCTCTGGTCACAGTGCCCTGGGTACCTGTGGTACCATTTACCAGGGGCTGACCTTTGGCCAGAGATGCCAATTGGGTTTAGGCTTCAATGCAGTTTTAGGGAAAGAACATAGTCCCTGGGTACCTGATTAGCAGGAGCCCAGGGCACACTCAGTCAAAGCACATCATCTATTCAGAAAAAGTGGGGACAACCATGCAGAAAGAGGGCACTTTCTCACAGCCAGTCTCCCTCTAAGAGAACAGAGGACCCCAGAATGCTTGGACATGGCTATCCCCTGTATATAGACTTTTAAAGTCTCCCATACCGTAGAAAACTGGCGAACTGAGCCAATATTTGTTTCAAAGAAGCCATCTCGGATTTGAAGACACTGTCTAACGACGAGTATGGCGGAAACCGCCATGTGAAGGGAGCAAGCCCCTTCTGAGGTCTCTCTATGTCCAGCATTATTGGAGAGTGATCTGAAAATGAGTGGGGGTGAGTCAACCAGGCGCAAATCTGAGGATACAAAGGTCTAGCGACCAACCAATAATCCATTCTGGTATGGAGGTCATGCAGGGCTGAGTAGTGGATAAAACCCCTGGCAGCCGGTGAGAATGTCTGCCAGACATCCAAAATGCCTTCACCCGACTGATCGTCAACGTCCTCCGCCGCAGCCACATTACCCCCCACCTGACAAACCTACACTGGCTCCCCGTCGAGAAGAGGATCACCTTCAAACTCCTCACCCACGCACACAAAGCACTCCACGACACCGGACCAGCCTACCTGAACAGCAGACTCAGCTTCCACAGCCCCACCCGCCAGCTCCGCTCCGCCAGCCTTGCCCTTACCACCGTCCCCCGCATCCAACGAACAACCTCCGGCGGCAGATCCTTCTCCTACCTCGCCGCCAAGACCTGGAATACCCTACCCACCCAGCTACGGCAGACCGAAGACTTACTCGCCTTCAGAAGACTCCTCAAGACCTGACTCTTCGAGCAGTAGCTCTATTCCCCCCCACCCCCCACCACCACCCCCACCCCCTCAGCGCCTTGAGACCCTCACAGGTAAGTAGCAGGCTTTACAAATACCATGATTGATTGATCCAGCATATTCAACTGAGTTGCCACATCAGTAATCACTATCCGCAGCCGAAGGGCAACGAGCAGGGCCCCAGGATCAGTCCAATGCCGGGTGCAGCACGCAGTTGAGATCCCCACCCCATATTTGCGGTAGAGAGGACTCCCCTTCCAGACCCCCAAACAAGTTGTGATAGAATTGCTGATTATCGTAGTTAGGTCCATTGATCTTAACTATAAGTAGGTCAGCTCCCTGCCCTAGACAGCTAGAGATCACAAACCTGCCCTCTTGGATCTGCCTCAAGCGCCTCCAAATATATCCCAGATCTGTGGTTGACCCAGGTGAGCACCCCCATGGCATGCATAGTGAACCCCGCCGCATGAAAGGGACAATGTAAACGCCTAAGTGTAAGCATTTTACTATCTATGGGCAAATGGGTCTCCTGTAATAAGGCGATATCAATCTCGTGCCTAGTAAGATGAGCTATCACCTTTCGCGTCTTTCTAAAATCATTAAGGCCCCAAATGTTCCATGTGAGGAAGCGAGTTCTATTTCCCTGGCTCTGCGTCATTTCAAGCTACATTAACTGGATCTGCACTATCTATAGGATCCATGCGTCTCCACCCCTCTCTCATATAATAGTGCATTGCTCGAGATTTATGTAAGTACTGTATGCACACTGTTACCAGCTCACCGTTTGGAAATCCACAAAGTCAGAAATAAGACGTGGCCATTTGAACACTGTTTATACATCCATCGAGCAACAGTTAACTGGATCCCCTAAAAGTTGAGTTAGTCTCACTGCCGCCAACTCAGAGGCCTTCCTGCCAGGCCAGAGAGGACCATCCGCAAGCTGCGGCAGATCTAAAGTCTCAATGTCGATCTCAATCAACGCAGACCGCATCCCCAAACAAGCATATGAAGTTACCCCCTCAAACTCTGGGCAGCAGACATCCATGAAACAACAGTCCATATGTTACATACCTGTTCAGAGAAATGTAAGAAAACCAGAGGACAACCGTGTTATACTTACCCCTCCAGATCAACCCAAACGCCCCTGCCAGCTCCTCAGTGTCTCTTCTCCGCCCATCAGTCTTGATGTACTCCTTGTTGGCCTTCTGCAGTGACTTTGGGTCAGTGAAAATCTTTGATCCGCCATCCACGATGACCCTCAATTATGCTCCCATAGGCATCTCTTCAAGGGAGCAAACTGTTGCCTTTCCTCATGCACCCTCATGGTGAAGTCCGGGAAAAGCAAGATCGAGGAACCCTCAAATTGTATATCGAGTCTCTCTCTCTAGCTTGCCTCAACGCAGCATCCCTGTCCCTTTAGTTCAATAATTTAGCAATAACAGGAGGCGGTTTCTAGGACCCAGGGAGCCTTGGGCACACTCGACGACAAATATGGCTGAAAATGTGTCGCCACCCAGGAGTGTCACCAAGAGCTGCTCAACTAACGCCTCCATATTGCCCATTGCTGGAGATTCAGGAAGGCCTGTGATGCGGATATTACATCTCCTTGATCTAGCCTCCAAATCCTCTCCCTTGTCCTGCAGAACTATAATGAGCTTCCCCATCTGTTTCTGGGCATTAATTGTTTCCATCTCAGCGTCTTCAACTTCGAACACCAGTCTCTCCGCCATATTTAGGCGCTCACTATGCTCAGACATGAGATCCATCCGGTAGGCCAGAGAGTCACTTTTGCCATTTATCGTAGACAAGCTTTTCTGCCTTGCCCTCAAAATTTGACGGATGTCACCTTCAGGCTCCTTGGTGTTATCACTCTGCACATCGGGAGACTTGTCAGCGCCTATATCCCTCTGTCTCTACTTGCGCTGCTCAAACTGCAGCTTGGACTGTGATTTGTCCATCTTGCCCATAGTCTTTAAATGTCCAAGCCCCGCCACAGCTGCCACAAGGCTCCCAGTCTCGTAGTACTCTGCCCACGTCAGCAAGGGTCCACAAATCAATCAGCTCAATCTTCAGGTCCAGGCAAGAGTCCTCTGCTTAATAAAAGCCTACACGGGTAGCACAGCAGGGATACAAACAGGAGAAAACCATAGGGGGAAAGGCCAACCCCTGAGTCGTTAGTAGATCGCAGCAGTTGATAGTGGGCATGGGAACTCCCCAGTCTATCTTCTGGTGCCAGACAGGACAGAGTAACAAGGCCCTCTTTGTGCAGCGATAACGTCTAAACATGTCCCTCATCCGCCGGCCAGCAATTTAAGTCCCCACTCACCGATCCCTAGCAGTCTCACCAGACCTCCCCCAGCAATCCGAAATCAGTATAACAGGGCCCAAGTTGCTATCGCTGCAATTGCTGTCAGAGAGGCGGCTGGGGGCCGTTCGCCGGCGACTCGCAGTGCACTCCCTGTCTGCCAGCAGGAGCGCGCTCGATCTGGGCAACGTCACACCCACGTGGATATTGCCCAGCCGCTGACAACCAAGACCCAGCACCACCCGCCGTCCACCAGTTGGGCACAAAGATCGCTCACGTCCAACGTGGGCACAAGGTTGCGGTTTTGGGCTACAGGGCAGCCATGCACAAGCAAGCCACACCTCACCACACAAGCAGCTTGTCCGTGCCCAGACCGATCAGCAACGAGCCAGACGCCGCCAGCCCCAAGGATGCCATCAGAGCAAGGTATGTGCTCCGCTCACCAGCGGAGGTCAGTACAGGCCACAGGCCCTGAGACTACTGGTGTCCGTGCTGCCACGTCTCAGCCGGTAATATACTGCAGCACTCGTCTTCACTAGGGCCTTGGAGGTAGCAGCGCTGCCTCGTCCACCAGCAACTCGGACAGACACGATGAGCACGCCGATGGGCAATGAACCTCAAGTGCTTTACAGAGCTGAGCGAGCATGTAATTTGTTGCTTGGATGTTGCCGGATTCCTGCCGGATAGTTACGATGGCATACGGAGCTCACCTAGAAAGCGGCCATCTTGAGACCAGGCAAACCCCCCCCACCCCCATGATCATACCTTTCATGGTCTTGTTGAATCGTTCAACTAGACCATTGGTTTGTGGGTTACATGGGGTTGTAAACTTATGTCAACCCAGTCTCAGCCCACATGGGTTTTAGGTGGCCAGATTAGTTACTACCTCTGTCTGACACCACCTCCTTAGGAAAGCCCACTCCAGTAAAGATACTGATTAGGGACCTGTCACCAGCAGGAGCAGTAACTGTCCCAAAAGGAATTGCTTTAGGATACATGGTGGTATTATCCACCAGCAACAGTATAAATCTGTTTGTTGATGATTTACCTTTTCAAAAGGGAACCCCAACCACTCGAAGTGGACTTAAGGGGGGCTTTGGGTGGGTACCTGTTTTGCCACGGTGGGTACCTGTTTTGCCACTGGCTTGACGGGTAAGACAGGTGTTACAAAACTCCTTCACTTTCTGGGGCATGTTTGGGCAGTATAAGTGGGCAACTTTCCTACTCCAAGTCTTTGCCTGGCCAAGATGCCCAGCTAAGGGGATGTCATGGTTCAATGAGAGTGAGAAATCTGTATTACTGAGGGGCTGCCCCCTCCTCCCAATAGGTTTTGTGGGAGCTACTGACGTATCCCATTCCCTGTTAGGCAGCGTGCAGTCTCGGGTTCTTTGTCCATGGCACTGCTCTTCCCTAGAGGAAGGCCCGGGTACCCAGGGCTCAGTTCCCTCTAGGGCTGACAGGTCTTCTCCCAGAGGAGAGTAGAGGAGAACTGAACTTGTGGCTGCTCTGAATTAGGTTTCCAAACATTTTTACCTTTTCTCTTGGACGGTTGGGCATTAGTTCAGGCTACAACTCCCATTTCAATGCCCTGGGTTTTGCTCTGTTCTCCTTGTTTTTACACACACCCATTCAGGTATTCCCAGCATAGTTGCTTGGAATCTTGGCTCTACCTCGACCCATTCTGAGGGCTCCAGGTGATTCCCTAGCAGACACTGTAATGGGATGGCAGAGGACCCATGACATGAACTTTAGTATACTTATCAGCATTGGTGACTGGTTAAGTTTGTCCAGCCAAATACTGCTCTGGGGATAGCAGTTCTTTTAGTCGCCTTGGTGACCCTTTTACCTATATCCCTCAAGGCTTCTACTCTAACCCCATTGACATGTGGATGTTGTCTACATTTCTCCATGTTACTGGGCCAGACAGCCAGGGCAGATGCCTCAACCCTGCCCTCTGTGATTAAGGTAGCTTCAGTGTGCTCTCTGACCTGGTCAGTGGACACCAAGAATCCCATCTCAATCCCTCAGTGGTAATTGGGGGTGCACTAGTGGAAGCCTTTTTGGAACATGAACAGCCCCAAGTTAGGTGTCTGTTGGCCTTTAGAATTGAAACATCAGCCTTTTTGAAATCCCAGTTCTTACTATGTTACCCACCCTGGGATTGTGACGTGCCTCTGGTCCCACCCTCCGTAACAGGTTTTTGTGGAACTTTAGAAGACTCTTTACTTTTTTTTTCTTAGACCGTTCCACATCTTTCTAGTTGAGGGAATAGCAAACCCTTTCTTTTGCTCACTCCCACCATGAGACTTTTGGGACACTCTAATTTTGATCCAAAGGTTAGCCTTTTATCCACAACTCCTCATGAGAGGCTAAACCAAGGTGTACCAAGCATTGATGCAATTTTTTAGACTTAGTCACCTACACACCACCATACACTTACAGCCCCTCACTTGAATTCATCAATATGGCTAAGAACAAAAGATCGATGCTAAAGAGCCCCCACTGAGGGGCCTGTCAGGCATTGCTGGATCGGCCCGCCGCGGAGCAGACCAATGCTGAAGCATGAGACCCTTCTGGGTGTGTGAGGGGATTCAGATCTGATCACTCGCTTCCCCCCAGAATCCCACTGATCTACCAGCCAGTTCCTTCTGACATCCTTCACATCCCTCCCACCCCCAATGAGGAACTGCACCTTCCTTTTGTGCTAGATGTCCATTTAGGAGCTCTGATGCTGGACCAATTATATCTGCTCCTTGTCCCTCTTTTGGTTTATAGTGATTCAGAAGCAAGCAGGAGTGGAAAGGGTGATCTCTGTTTTAGGCACTGAGTGTAGCGATGTCAGATGAGAGATGTGTGGTAGTGGAAGGGTCTTCCCAAGAGGATTTATATATCAGAAAAGTAGGATGTGAAGATCAGTGGTTGGAGGGTACATCTGAGGATGCAAGAGTGGCTTGAAAGTTGCTGCAAGGTCTGCATGTACAATGGCCAGTGGAGGTGACTTGGGGGCGGGTAGACCCGAGGTGGTGTATAATGTGCAATATCTGGTGGAGGTACCACCACACGCTGATTACGCAAAGGGCAGATGAATTGGTGGGTTGTATGGACTTTGACTATGAGAAGGATAGCCTGGAGGAGGACGAGGTCTTGGGCAGTGATGTAATTGATAAGGCGTCAAAGAGGTGGTGGCAGCAAGGGGCAGGAAGGTCAGTGGGTGGTGGGGGCTGGATTTGTTAATCAGTGTCCACCTAGTGTTTTACAGGTTTAAGATACAGTATTGGCCAGATCCACTGACACAAGGTTGGCGGGCAGGTGACTTCTACTGGCAAGGCAACAGAAGCAAGGCAGCAGACTACGGAGCGGGTACTGACTTTAATGCCAGGTAAGGATGTAAGTGCCACTTTCTCTGCCACTGTTATGTTTTCAATTGGGGTGGAGGCTGGGAATCGAAAGTAGAAAACATGTCTACAGATGTACTGGTATGTTAAGGACACTGAGTTAGGCACGGAGGAGCGAAGGTCTGATACAAAAGAAGAAGGTACACAAAAAAAGGAGGCTGCACAAAGAGATGGAGGATCTTGTGCACGGACAGGTAAGTCAGCAGGAGAACAATGAGGGGACAAGGTCAAACACGGGAACTGATGCTGTGGAACAGATTGTGATGAGAGGTAGAAAGGTACGGTCAAAATAGCGGGGTTCAAAGAAAGAAAGGATTTGAAAAAAGTTGTCATACATGGTGACAAAACAGATCGGGACACACAATCTTTTGTCCACCACAGAAAAGATCTGGCAAGGATTATATGTCGGAATGTTTAAGCTGTTGCATAGGGAGCTGAAAGCTACAGAAAGGTCCAACGAGGAAGATTATGACCCGTTCACTGATAAAATATCGATGTAAAAAATATAGATAACAAATATCGCAGCAATTGAATACAAAAATATCGAGTACCCAAAACTTGAACAGGTAAGTACAAAAATATAGATGTAAATATAGATTTTTTATAATATATATAACATAAAATATAATGTATTAAATATGAATATTATTTTTAACCAAGCTAATTAAATTTAATTGACATTTTAACTAAATATTACAAATAAACTTAATTTAAAAAATATAAACACACAAACAATAATTTATACATATATTTACTTTAAAATAATTTAACAAATATCTTTATTGAATTTGTAAACTTTTAAATTACATAAACATAAAATTAATTCTTATATCAATTATTTAAAATGTAAAAATACCATTTTATAAGTAATTCTAACATTTAACTATTATAAAAATAATTACAACATACATTTCACAGTAAAATAAATACAACAGTAGGGAAAATGTTGGATAGCGGAGGGGTAAAAATTACTATTCCATCTCCAAATAGTGCAACAGTAGGGAAAATGTTGGCTAGCGTAGGGGTAAAAATTACTATTCCCACTCCAGTGTGTTCAACAGTAGGGAAAGTGTTTGAAAACACAGGGGTAAAACTTACTATTCCCACTCCAGTGAGTGCAACAGTAGGGAAAGTATTGGATAGTGGAAGGGAAAAAATAACTATTCCAACTCCAAAGAGTGCAACAGTAGGGAAACTGTTGGATAGCGGAGGGGTAAAAATTACTATTCCCACTCCAGCGAGTGCAACAGTAGGGAAAGTGTTGGATAGCAGAGGGGTAAAAATTACTATTCTCTCTCCAGTGAGTGCAACAATAGGGAAAGTGGTGGTGTTATATGGTAGGAAATAAAATAAATACATTTATGTTTTAAATGTTTTTGTTTTTCAAATTTTAACATAATTAATAATGATTTTACAAATTAGTATCAAAAAAGATTAATAAACATTCATTGAATACACATTCTTTAACTCTATAATATGCACAACACACCGAAAATAAATTAAACAATTACCAAAATTTGTATTAATTAACTAATTATTGATTCCTAAATTTAAAATAAATTACTATTCACCCTTCCCATCATTTACACCTATAAACACCACACCACAACACACCAAACATTAATTGCACAATTACCATTATTAATTACTAATTAATGAATTCAAAATATTTAACTAATGATTAATTTATCAATTAAAAATAAACTACTTCCCACTCTTCTCACCATTTTCACCTATAAACACAACACACACCTAAAAATATTCACACAATTATTATAATAAATTGCCAATTAATTAATTAAAATTAACTAATGATTAAATAATTAATAAAAAAGTAATTTACACATTTAACACATCTCAATTCAACAAATATTAATGAATACAAATTAATCAATAAATTTACTATAATTAAATTACTTCCTACCCTATTTCCCTATAAACCCAGAACCTGCTACAGTACTACAAACCGCAAAATTCAAATTGAAAAAAATGACTACTAAAAATAATCAATAAATCTTAATTAATTGAATTACTTCCCACCCTATTCCCCTATAAACCCACAACCCGCTATGGAACAAAAAATGCAAAATTCAAACCAAAAATAATTAAATAAGTACTAAAATATTAACACAAATAATAAAAATACAAACAATTCCTATACAAAAAATATATGCATCACAAACATAAAATATATACTAAAATACATAAAATTAATAAACAAATCGATATTTTTAACATCTATATTTTTGCAAACGATATTAAACACTTCGATATTTTTTACATTTATATTAAATACACAAAATCGATATTCTGCACCAAAATATTTTTTCTTTCAATATTCTTGACCAACAATATTTTTACCACGATGTTCTGGTTCGGCACCATATGACCTGCCCAAACGACCTAGGGTTCCCATGACAATATGAAACTGAACAGCAGCATTTTTGCTTTTCGCTAGTGTATATTTAGAAAAATGTCCAGAGCAGAGTGTGGTCCTATTTAAATAGTTGAATTATGGCAGAAGCTTGCTCTGTATATTGCATACCACTTAGGGTCCGATTCCGATCTCGGTCGGAAGGGCACTGAATCGGGTTCGGCATTAGTGCATCCGATTCGGAGGCGGATTTTCCGTCTGAGTCGTACACGGGTCCGGACATCGAAGTACGATGCGAACAAGCGCGAAATCTCCATCCGAATCTTTTCTGGGTCCGAACCGCTCTGTACGACTCGGTCACAAGCAAACCGTGGGTGCAATGGAGACGTTTCACGTCCAAGCTAGTACGATGCTCGATTCGGACAGCCGGATCGAGTTGGAGCGTCCGGCTCGCAGAAGCTCTCGGAGTTGAACTTTGGGGGTCTGTGTCGGACCCACCCGTCACCCGCAGCCTTACGACTCAGACACAGGGGGAGACCCATGGGTCTCCCCAACACAGGCATGTATGGTGCGGATGGCACCGACGCGTACCCACTGTAGGGAGTGCACTTGTCCGCGACGTGCCCATTCAGTCTATGGGAGCCAAAGTACGCGTCGTACGACCGGCTCCTATTGACTTCTATGGGAGTCCGACCGAACTGAGTCCGACAGCATACGGCCGCATCGTACTCGCTCGGTCGGACTGCAGGAGTCCGGATAAGCCGGGAAACACCCCGGATCAGGCTCGGTCGGAGTGCTTTCCGACCCAGATCGGAATCAGCCCCTTAGTGTTTATACCGTGCACAGAGTCCAGAGTTTCCCCCAGAAGTGTACAGGGCTCAATGCAAACCCAAAGTGCTCTATTTGTGGTAGTGTGGGTGAGCTGCCTTAGGCCTAACATAGAGTATAAAATATTTGTTGTGCACACAATGACCAATAAATGCCACATGACTCTAAAAGGAGATCCAGACCAATTTGATAAAATAAGCTTCTTTAAAGATCTATTTTAAGACAGATCTTTGCAAAAAGGTAAGTATGTCTTTAAATATGAATTATTTTCTGTTTCAAGTGGACAATTCAGTCTTCGCAACGTGAACCTGTGGTAGAAGATAAAAATAGGGTTTCACAGGTAATTAACCAACTTACTAATCCAGTCTTCGGGTAGCAGGGTGAGCAGAGGGCAAGGTTCATCTAAGGACAAACACCACCACCTGCGGCACAGGGGCAGCCGGGTTCAGGGGTCAAATTTGAAGATCATGCCCAGTGTTACTCAATGGAGACTAGGGGTGTTTGAAGACACACTGCTTGCAGGTAAGTAAAGCATCTGCAGTGCTCAAGATTTGGAGATTTTAGATAAGCACGGGGCCACAAGGCAGCACCAATATTACACCACCAGCAGCACGGGGTGGCTGGGTGAAGGGTGCAAAAACTCAGTCGGGTGGTCAATGCAATGTAATGGAGAAACCTGTTTGGAAAACAGGCTGCAGGTAACAAACTGGAGGCTGCACAAAGAAAATCAGTGACAGGAGATGTAACTTGGGATGTTGTAGGTCATAGGGAAACAGTTGGTCGAGCTCCTCAAGGCCAAGGGGCTTTGAGTGTAGGTTTTTCCATTGAAGTTGGGTTTCTCTTACCAGAGTTGGTCGCCGTCGAGGGGAGCATTTGGATTCACACTGCAGGCCTCATCGTGGAGTCCAGGAGGGGTTAGCCATCGCTGGACTTAAACTCCGGATTGCTGGGGAACCTTTTTTTTGATTGATTGGCCACCTGGACACAGGCCGAAGGCATCAGGTGCTGAGTGGTCAGGGATTGCGGATTCGGAGGGCACCAGAGTCCTTTGTGTTTCTTTCTTGTGGACCGAGCTGCTGTCCTCTGGAGTTCTGGTCTCCTTCAAAGACCGGCAGTCTTTCCAGGGCTGATGGCGGTCACCGACTGCAGGACAGGTGTCGTTTCTTCAAGGGCTGGAGCCAAGTTGGTGGGCGTTGACAGTCTTCTCTGCACAGCATCTTCTTTGTCCTTCTTCTTCTTAGATTACATAAAATGGTTTCGGGGTCTGGGGGAGCCACCTAAATACTAGATTTAGGGGCGTCTTAATGGAGTAACTGGTAGGGCCAATGGGCACATTGAGGGCGTAGACAGTTCTGGTAATTATGCCACCCTCCTGTGGGAGGGGGAATAGTCCTAGACTGGATTGGAGGAGCCCCCCCATCTTCCAGATGGCAGAGACTGAACGATATGCTTCACCTCGCTTCCTTCACCTTAGGGGTGGATTTGGCAGAGGTGGGCACACCTATTCTTCCTATTTTTTTCCTGCTGGTTTTCCGGCCCAAACTAGAGGTGTAAACAGCGGGCTGCCATCTGCTGCTAGCAGCAAAAGTCAGGGGTCGCATTACAATGGTGGAAGGCCTTTGAAGCTTCCCTCTCTAGCACTGTGCACATCCTGGGGGAGGAGGTGTGACACCTCTGCCCAGGACGTGCTTTATTTCTGGTCCCAGAGAGAGGGGGCTCTCGATCCAGGGGTCCAGAAATATTTCTGGTAGTGGCAGGATGCCTAAAGCCAGTCTGTGACCACACCAGCGCTGGTAGGTTTTCAGTGGGCACCTCCTAGGTGCCCTCTGAGTAGATGTTTTAATAAATCCCACATTAGCCTCAGTGTGTCTTTATTAAGAGGAGTAGCTTGGGGCCAAACACTCCTGGGTTCAGAGAAGCCATCATGGTGCTTGGGAACTTGAGTAGTTGTTTCTAGCCCATGTACTCTTTGGCATTCCCTGGCACTTACAGTATCTAAGAATAGACTTAAATATTATAGGAGATTATCTGCTCATGCAGATATGTTCACACCTATGAAATAATGCACCCTGCTTTAGGGCTTTAAGGCTTGTAAGAGAGGTGACTCATCTATACCTTAGGCAGTGTGCCATGTCGACTTTGTCATTTTTGTCTGCACCAGGCCATAAATGCTACAGTGGCAGTCTGCATGGCCTAGGTGAAGGGTCCTAGGGGACCCACTTCAGTCCCAATGCCCTTGGTCCCCTGGTACCAGTTACTAGGGACTTACAGGGGGCCAGAAGGGCCAATTGTGGAAAAGTTTTAGGAAAGAGTCACTGGCACAGGGCACCTGGTAGGCAGGGACCCAGTGTATTATAATTGAAACCACATAATTTTCCTGGCAAAAATTGAGAGGCGAACCATGTCAAAAGAGGCACTTTCTCACAGATGTCTTACACAAGCACAGCTCATATATGGGGGATATGCATGGACACAGTATGACGAAGAATTCAGGGTGCGTATGGTCTTGGACTCTGGGCCCAAAATGGGTGGAGATCCACTCCAATCTCTGGCAACACACGATGGATCCGGCAAAATCTTTGAAAACCATATTCTCAGCAAGTGGTTTGCCCATATTCCATTGTCCCGGATCTATCATTACTCACACAATGAACCAGTGGATGGCCTACGTAGCTCTGCAGGCCTGAAAGCAATCTCCTGAAGGAATCCAAGCATAACTTTACACAAAAAAGTGCATATTTTTAATCAGAGAACAAGGGCACTTATTGAAGCTTCCACAGCTGAAGAAATCACGGTTGGCTGTGCAAAGGTATGGGGATCTTCCTAAACAGACACAAAAGGCAGAAGGATAACACCATTATGCTCTTGTCATAGTTAATATTGTAATGATAGATAGGAGCTATTAACATGACGATAGAAATATGTGATGTTCACAGTTCTGGTTTCACCAGTAACAGTTTTATTTCATATTTGAGTAACAATTGCAGAATACTTAGGGTCTTATTACGATGAGGCCTGGAAAGCCTCCGACTGCAGGTCGGAGACTTTCTGACCCTCTTCGCGGTTTCAATTCCAGCCGCCGAATTACAATCTAGCGGTCGGAATTGAAACCGGACGGTCATTGCAGCTTGATTTAGATGGGCTTAAGGAGTCCGGCCATTTGGAGACCAGCCCGTAATCCCTATGGACTGCGTTTCCCCCGTAGGGATAACTATGCTATGTTTCCGACAGGCTTTCCATGCCTGGCTTTCTGACATGGAAAGCCTGTCAGAAAACGAGTTTGGGGCCCCTAGAAGGGCCCCCTTGCCTTCGCGGCCTACGGTTGTGGGCAGAGGGGGCACCTATGGTGCCCCCCCCTATTAATCCCTGCACTGCGTGACCGGCACCTCAAGGTGTCTGCCACATGGTGCAGGGATTAGCAGTGGTGCACCATAGGTGCAGGTTGTGGTGTTGGTAGAGGTATAGGGTTGGAAGTATTTTAATTATAATTATTTAATGATTTTTAATTATTTTGAGTTATTTAAATGATTTATTCATGTAAATTGTGGTATATCATTTTTTATTTTTGTACTGGTTTGTGTTTTTTGTATGGCTAAAGTTTGCGAAGGAATTTAATTGTAATAATTAATGTTAATTGTTATGAATTATTTAATCGAGAGTTTGTGATAATTGCGAAATTAGGAACTTTTTGAAGTCCTCTATTACGTGCAGGTTGTGTATGTACGGGTAAAGTGTGGGAAGTTCATTAAGTATAATTTATTTATTATTAGGTAATTGTTATTCATTGTTTAATTCAAATTTTATCACTTTACTATTATTTAATTGAATAATAATTGTGTAAAATTTCAAGATATATTTTAGGTGTTAGCTTTGTAGAGGTATTGGGTAGGTACTTGTTTAAGTAATAAATGTAAAAATAGCTTTTGTTCAAAAAAGTTATTTGTTTTGTTATGTTTTTATTTATTTAATTGTGCACATATAGAGTGGTATTTGAAATTTCGTTTATTTGAAATATTTATTAAACATTTTAATTTAATTTAGTAATTTAAAAATTATATATTTTAAAGTTAAATATTTTTATTGGTCTAAAGTAGTTCAAATATTTTTATTTGAACTAAACTACTCTCTCTACTGTTGCAGACTGGAGTGGGAGTAGTCAATGTTACACCTCCCCTATGCAACGCTTTCTCTACTGTTGCACATACTACAGTGGGAATAGAAAATGTTACCCCTCTGCAATCACACAGTTTCCCCTACTGTTACACAGGCTAGATTGGGAGTAGTAAATTGTTACCCCCTCCTGAGTCAAACCCTTTCCCTACTGTTGCAGTGACTAGAGTGGGAATAGTAAATGTTATCCCTCTGCAATCCAACACTTTCCCTACTGTTGCACAGAGTGAAGTGGAGCGGGAATAGTACATTTTACCCCTCCTAAAACTAACACTTTTCCTATTGTTGGATTGCAGAGGGTAAAATCTGCTGTTCCCACTCCAGTCACTGCAATGTTTTCCATACTGTTGCACTGACGGGCGTGGGGCAAGTAAATTTAAGCCCTTGTTTGTACAAAGATTACCCAACTGTTGCAGTGATTGGAGTGGAAATAGTATGTGTATTGTTTCTACAACTTTATAAATTACAATTATTTTATTATGGGGCTTGTTAGACCTGACATCCTTGGCGTGGGTTTTTCCCCTATCTTTTGCCTCTGCTACCTGGATTTTTGATGCTGTGATGGATTTCGTCTTTGCTGGTTTAGATGCTTTGGACACTCTGCCACTGCTAATCAGTGCCAGAGTGTAAGTGCTCCCTGTGTAAAATATCATATTGATTGGATATACCTGATTGGCATATCTGTATCACCATGAAGTCCCTAGTAAAGTGCACTGTGTGTGCCAGGGCTGGTGATGACAGATGCTACTAGTGGGTCTGCAGCGCTGATTGCGCCACCCACCTGTGTAGCCCTAAAATGGTGTCTCAGGCCTGCCACCGCAGGCCTGCCTGCAGTCCCCGGACTGCCATGTCCTCCTGGCCAGTGTCCACACTGACCGGGCCTAACGCTTCCCTTTTTATACACGTCAGTCATCCCTATGGAAGGCCCAAGGTACCCCCCTGGGCAGGGTGCAGTGTATGTAAAAGGTAGAGCATGTACTAGTGCAGGTAACATGTTCTGGTAGTGAACAACGGCTATTTTGTGTGTTCACTGCTGCAAGGTTATCTTGCTCCATAGGCTAACATGGGGGAGGCTGGTGCCAATGGCTATCCGCCTATCTTCTCATAGGAACAAGATAAGACATGAGTGTTTGATATCCCTGAGCTCAGCATTTAATAACACATCTGTTAGGAGAGGTTGTTTTTAAATCCTGAGTTGGAGAATAGTACTTTTTAGAGAGTAGCTGTTCTCTTGTCTGACCCTTCTGTGTGCCTGGGCATGCTTGTGGATTGACTGTCTGGCTTGAGAGTGACAGGGGCTGGGGATCCCCCAGGAGGTTGGCTGAGTCAGCCCTCTGCTGAATGGCGACATTTGCAAGGAGAGTGGAGGGAGGAGATAGCACCTGGGAGTGAATAGGGCTGTGCCTGCCTGCCACACTGCTGGCTCCACCTCCTGCTGGGCGGCTGACGACTCTGCTCCTCACTCTGAAAAGAATGTAGAAGCCAGGAAAACCAAGTGCTCCAGCAACACCCAGAACTGGATCAGACCGGGCTCAGGACCCACTTGCACAAAGACTTCAAAGACTTTTAGGGGTATAAGTACAAGACCCCTGACAACAGATTTTTAGATTCTACCATCAAGAGGAACCTCTGCTGAAAGACGGACCGCTGAAGAACTAAAGGAAGATTGCCTTGCTGTGTGCTCTAAGGGCTGACCTGTTCTGCTGTACAACTGAAGCTGAGGAGGAGAAGGGGTCTTGCTGTGTGCTGACTCTACCCACTTGACCAAACAAGACTTTGCTGTGTGCTGTGTCTTAAACCGAATCTCCAAGGGCCTGAGAAGAGCTGGCCTCCTGTTTCGCAACCCAGGGATAGAAAGGTTGCCCCGAACCCAAGACTCTGCTGTGTCCCCCCTGCGCTGCTGTGTGCTGCAGGGACCGTGGACTGTTCTACCAAGCTTCTCAACATCTGCCGGTGAAGTGGGCGGGCTGCTCTCTGCCTTGTTGGAGAGTACCGCGCTGATCCGGGCCTGACACCGGTTGCCGCATCAAGAAGACCGACGTGCTCATCGGCACGTGCCTTGCCGCGACCCGGAGGCCTGAAGCAGACCAAGAGTCGTACTTCCCTGCTCTACGAAGCCACGCTGTGAGTGGCTGACTCCGGTGACGTCGACATCGTCACTGAGGGCTCGTCGAGGGAGTTGTGGAAACCTTGCACCGAACAGCCAGAGGAGCGCTTTGTACAACGAGCGCAGTGACGCCGACGGAGCAACGTAGCTGCCTAAACAACAAGAGCCTGCGAACTGATTCATTCTCAGTGAGTATCGAATCACACAATAAACTAGATACTATCGTCTTAAGATCCCGACCAACCAAGAAAGCGAATATAGTGTAAACCTGTGATGCTTGATTTCAACTGCGGAAACTAGATAAGGATATATTATTTTTGATATAACTCACCTGTCTGGTCTAAGTTTGTGGTGTGCGGAGGGGGGATCATTGTGGTGTCTACGTGCAAATACCTTACACATTGCCTTGGGGATAAGCCTGTCTGCTCGAGCCAAGCTACCTAGAGGGTGAGCAGGGGTTATCTACCGTGTGTGTCCTTGTACCCTGACTAGAAGCAAGGGTCCCTATTTGGTCTAAGGTGTATACCTCTGCCAACTAGGGACCCCCAGATCTAACATTGGTGGTCAGCGGTGTGGATTAGAATCAGTATTTGCACTTGACCTGCAGTGATTCTTCGTACATCACTAATCTAGTAAGCAGTTGCATTGCACGAAGTTTTTGTGAAGACTATTCTTGGAGGATCGACGAAGCATCATGTCTCTGAATGGAGTAGGTGAGGAGTCGGAATTGCAATTCGAAGTGAAAAAGTTGCTCGAATATAAGAAGGAGCAACTAAAGCAATTCTGCAAGCAGCTTGGATGCCCAGTGAAGGGCGGCGCCAACAAGACGGAGCTACAGAAAGCTCTAAGGGCCTGGTGGGAGGCCAAGAATGGCGCAACCGAGGAAACTACTGGAGGGGATGGCACACCGGAGCACAGATTTGGATCCGATGATCTGCCAGTGAATAGCCCAGCGTCTAGGGCTGGCAGCACCCATTCCAGTAGGAGCCTTTCTCCAGAGGAGCTGGAGGAAAATCAGAGGATTAGGGCCCATGAGATTGAACTTTTTAAGCTCAAAGCTCAAGCGGAAGAAAGGAAACTGCAGAGGCGGTGGAGAGGAGGAATGCTCTTGCTTTGGAAGAGAGAAAACTCCAGTTGGCTCATGAGTTGAGCATGAGGGAGCTGGACATTAAAGCCAAACAAGTGGAGTCCAGTCCGAATGGTGGCAGCGCACAACCAGTACAGGCGGGTAAAGTATACATACCGAAAGATTTGGTACAGAATTATCAGAGGGGTGAGGATATCTATGCATGGTTTAGATCCTATGAGCTTGCCTTGAAGATGAATGAAGTGCCTGAGAAGAGTTGGGGAGCAGGGTTGTGGAAGCATTTTGAGGCCTCTGGGAGGGATGTCTTAGCACCCTTAGACGCAGCAGGGACCTTAACCTACCCCACGATGAAGGAGGCCTTATGCCTCAGGTATGGGCTTACACCAGAACAGTACCGCCAGAAGTTCAGGAACTTCAAGAAACTTGATTCGAGTACTTGGGTGGAGTGTGTGAGTATGTACACGCGTGCACTGGAAGGTTGGATAAAGGGCAGCAAAGTAACTGATTATGTGGGGTTGTGTCACTTGATTAGTTGGGAGCACTTGAGTAGTCTATGTGTTCCAGAGCTGCGCCAGCATCTTTTAGACAGCAAGTTAACTGATCCCAGTGAGCTTGCTAAAGAGGCCGACCGCTGGAGTAGCACCAGGGTCAACAAAGGGGTGGTAAGTATGCCAGCCAAGGGTGGACAGGGTCCCCAGCAGAAAGGTGGGGAGGACAAGGGTAACAGTAAGGAGTTCGCTAAAGGGCCCCAAAACAGTTCCCAGGAGAAGGAGTCCCAAGCCCCCAAGCCTAAGAGGTCTTGGCCCCCTAAGGGCAACAGACCACCGCCTACTTGCTATGCTTGTAGGAAAGTGGGCCACATAGCCCCTAACTGTCCTAAGAAACCCCCAGCACCAGCTGCTGCTCCCGTCCCAGGGTTAGCTAGTGTAGCTTTGGGAGGGGATTTGATTTCCAGTGGGGAGGAGGGATTAGCTATGATGACCCTTGTCTCTTTAGGAGACCAAGAGATGGTCCAGGATACCTTGATACCCGCTAACACTAAGAAATACGGGCAAAAGGTGATCATCAATGGGAGGGAGATAGAGGCTCTGAGGGACACCGGGGCTAGTGTGACATCTGTCAGGTGTCAGTGGGTGTCTGAAGAGCAAGTCATTCCCAATGTGCTCCGCCCAGTAGTGGCAGCTGACACTTCAGTGCGCCTCTGCAAGATGTGCGGGTTCCCTTTACATGGGGGGGAGTCTCTGGTACCTTGGAAGTCTGTGTCAGTGATGCCTTGCCAGTAGATTGTCTGTTGGGTAACGACCTGGAGAGTTCTCCATGGAAGGACGTAGAGCACAGAACTCACTTGGAGATGTTAGGACTGCCAGCGTGGATCTGTGTATCCACACGTGCCATGACAGCCAGTAAGGGTGGATAAGTAGAACCGGAGCCTGGAACAATGGCCCAGGAACCTGTCAGGAGAGGAAGGGGCAGAGGGCACGGGAAACTGGCCCCCACTGTTCCCACGGTCCCGGAGGAAGCAGAACCTGAGGGGGATGCCCTGGAACCTACAGGGGAACAGGTGGCCGAACTTGGGGAATTGCCTGAGCTGACCCATTGGCAGCAAGAGGGTGGTCCCTCCAGGGAGGAATTCTGCCAGGCTCTGAAGGAGTGCCCTTCTCTCCTTGGTGTGCGGCAGCAGGCTGCAGACCAGGCAGCGGGCCTAGGGTCCAAGGAACATTTGATTTACTGGGAGGATGACTTACTTTATAGTGAGCCTAAGTTCGCTGAGCCCGGTGCAGCCCCTGTGCTGGTGGTACCCGAGCGCTTCAGGAACTTCTTACTGGGTCTGGCTCATGACGTGCCTCTCGCAGGACATCTGGGGCAAGACAAGACCTATCACAGGCTTGTCACCCACTTCTACTGGCACCAGATGAAGAAGCACGTCGGTACCTTTTGTAAGTCTTGCCAAACCTGTCAAGCCAATGGTAAGAGCGGAGGGAAGTGCGTGGCGCCCCTCCAGCCGTTTCCTGTAGTGAGCACGCCTTTCGAGCGGGTGGGCATTGATATCGTAGGGCCCCTGGATCCCAAGACCGCCTTAGGCAACAGGTTTATCCTGGTCTTGGTGGATCACGCCACTCGGTACCCGGAAGCAGTCCCTCTCAGGACAATCACAGCACCCGTGGTGGGCCGTGCATTGATGGGGATCTTTTCCCGTGTGGGGTTCCCCCGAGAGGTGGTCTCCGACCGGGGTACCAACTTCATCTCTAGGTATATGAAGTCTCTGTGGGAGGAGTGTGGGGTGACTTATAAGTTCACCACTCCTTACCACCCTCAAGGAAATGGGTTGGTTGAAAGGTTCAACCGCACCCTGAAAGGTATGATTATGGGCCTAGCGGAGCCCATGAGACGGAAGTGGGACGTCTTGTTACCATGCCTGTTGTTTGCCTACAGGGAGGTGCCTCAGAAGTCCTTAGGGTTCAGCCCCTTTGAACTGCTGTATGGCCACCATGTTAGAGGACCTCTCACACTGGTGAAGGAGGGGTGGGAAAAGTCCCGTGGGAAAACCCCCCAGGATGTGTTCAGCTATGTGCTGGCCATCCGCAACCAAACGCAGCGCTTCAGGAAGCTCGCTCAGGAGAACCTAGAAGCCAGCCAGGAGGAGATGAAAAGATGGTACGACCAGAACACCACTCTGGTTGAATTTCATCCTGGGCAGAAAGTGTGGGTAATGGCACCGGTGGAGCCTTGTGCGCTCCGTGACAAATGGACCGGGCCATATGAGGTGGTAGAGTGCAAGAGTGAGGTGACCTACCTGATCAACATGAAGACTCCTAGGCAGCCCCTTAGAGTCTTGCATGTGAACCGCCTCAAACCCCACTTCGAGAGGTCTGAAGTGACGATGCTCATGGCTACAGATGACGGTGGGGAGGAGGATAGCGATCCTCTCCCTGACCTCCTGGCAACCAAGGAGCAAGACGGGTCAGTGGATGGTGTGGTCCTCTCGCCCACCCTGACCCCAGAACAGCAGAGAGACTGTCGCCAGGTGTTGGGTCAGTTTGCCTCCCTGTTCTCCCTGACCCCAGGTGTCACCAATTGGTGCGTCCATGATGTGGACACTGGAGATAGTCTGCCTGTGAAACAGAAGTTTTACAGAGTAGCTGACAAGGTCAGGGCCAGCATCAAGGAAGAAGTTTCCAAGATGTTGGCGTTAGGGGTAATTGAGCCCTCTAGCAGTCCCTGGGCTAGCCCAGTGGTCCTCGTTCCCAAGAAATCTGCTACACCCGGTGGCCCGTCAGAACTTCGGTTTTGCGTGGACTACCGTGGGCTCAATGCGGTCACCAAGACTGACGCGCACCCCATCCCCAGAGCTGATGAGCTCGTGGATCGGTTGGGAGCCTCCAGGTACCTCAGCACCTTCGATTTGACTTCGGGGTACTGGCAGATTGCCTTGACTGAAGGGGCAAAGGAGAGGTCGGCATTTTCCACACCGGAGGGGCACTTCCAGTTTCGCGTCATGCCCTTTGGATTGAAAAATGCCCCTGCCACCTTCCAGAGACTGGTCAACTGGGTACTGACCGGGCTGGAGCAATCCAGCGCCGCATACTTGGATGACATTGCTGTGTTCAGCTCCACTTGGGAGGAACACTTGCAACACCTCTGTGAAGTGTTGAGGGCTCTGCAAGAGGCAGGCCTCACTATCAAGGCCAGTAAGTGCCAGATAGGGCAGGGATCAGTGGTGTATTTGGGACACCAGGTAGGGAGCGGCCAGGTGGCGCCTCTACAGGCGAAGATTGATACCATTCTGGCTTGGGAGCCCCCCAAGACGCAGACTCAGAGGTGAGAGCCTTTCTAGGACTCACCAGGTATTACAGACGGTTCATCAAGGGATACGGCACCATTGTTGCCCCCTTGACAGAACTAACCTCTAGAAATCAGCCCAGGAAAGTGAATTGGACCGAGGCCTGTCAAGCTGCTTTTGATGCCCTGAAAACTGCAATGTGCACAGCACCGGTGCTTAAGGCGCCTGACTTTTCGAGTGAGTTCGTAGTGCAAACAGACGCTTCAGAGCAAGGTGTGGGAGCAGTACTCTCACAGATGGACGACGAGGGCGGGGACCAGCCTGTAGCTTTCATTAGTAGGAGGCTACTCCCCAGGGAACAGAGGTGGAGCGCTATTGAAAGGGAAGCATTTGCTGTGGTCTGGGCCCTGAAGAAGCTGAGGCCCTACCTGTTTGGGACTCACTTCCGTGTTCAGACCGACCACAGGCCCCTCAGATGGTTAATGCAGCTGAGGGGCGAGAATCCAAAACTGTTGAGGTGGTCCATCTCCCTACAGGGAATGGACTTTACGGTGGAACACCGTCCCGGTACAGAGCACGCCAATGCTGATGGTCTGTCCAGGTTTTTCCGCCTTAGTGATGAGAACTCCCAAGAGGGTGGGTAGTTCTCCCCACTTTCAGCTGGAGGGGACACGTGTTAGACCTGACATCCTTGGCGTGGGTTTTTCCCCTATCTTTTGCCTCTGCTACCTGGATTTTTGATGCTGTGATGGATTTCGTCTTTGCTGGTTTAGATGCTTTGGACACTCTGCCACTGCTAATCAGTGCCAGAGTGTAAGTGCTCCCTGTGTAAAATATCATATTGATTGGATATACCTGATTGGCATATCTGTATCACCATGAAGTCCCTAGTAAAGTGCACTGTGTGTGCCAGGGCTGGTGATGACAGATGCTAATAGTGGGTCTGCAGCGCTGATTGCGCCACCCACCTGTGTAGCCCTAAAATGGTGTCTCAGGCCTGCCACCGCAGGCCTGCCTGCAGTCCCCGGACTGCCATGTCCTCCTGGCCAGTGTCCACACTGACCGGGCCTAACCCTTCCCTTTTTATACACGTCAGTAATCCCTATGGAAGGCCCAAGGTACCCCCCTGGGCAGGGTGCAGTGTATGTAAAGGGTAGAGCATGTACTAGTGCAGGTAACATGTTCTGGTAGTGAACAACGGCCATTTTGTGTGTTCACTGCTGCAAGGTTATCTTGCTCCATAGGCTAACATGGGGGAGGCTGGTGCCAATGGCTATCCGCCTATCTTCTCATAGGAACAAGATAAGACATGAGTGTTTGATATCCCTGAGCTCAGCATTTAATAACACATCTCTTAGGAGAGGTTGTTTTTAAATCCTGAGTTGGAGAATAGTACTTTTTAGAGAGTAGCTGTTCTCTTGTCTGACCCTTCTGTGTGCCTGGGCGTGCTTGTGGATTGACTGTCTGGCTTGAGAGTGACAGGGGCTGGGGATCCCCCAGGAGGTTGGCTGAGTCAGCCCTCTGCTGAATGGCGACATTTGCAAGGAGAGTGGAGGGAGGAGATAGCACCTGGGAGTGAATAGGGCTGTGCCTGCCTGCCACACTGCTGGCTCCACCTCCTGCTGGGCGGCTGACGACTCTGCCCCTCACTCTGAAAAGAATGTAGAAGCCAGGAAAACAAAGTGCTCCAGCAACACCCAGAACTGGATCAGACCGGGCTCAGGACCCACTTGCACAAAGACTTCAAAGACTTTTAGGGGTATAAGTACAAGACCCCTGACAACAGATTTTTAGATTCTACCATCAAGAGGAACCTCTGCTGAAAGACGGACCGCTGAAGAACTAAAGGAAGATTGCCTTGCTGTGTGCTCTAAGGGCTGACCTGTTCTGCTGTACAACTGAAGCTGAGGAGGAGAAGGGGTCTTGCTGTGTGCTGACTCTACCCACTTGACCAAACAAGACTTTGCTGTGTGCTGTGTCTTAAACCAAATCTCCAAGGGCCTGAGAAGAGCTGGCCTCCTGTTTCGCAACCCAGGGATAGAAAGGTTGCCCCGAACCCAAGACTCTGCTGTGTCCCCCCTGCGCTGCTGTGTGCTGCAGGGACCGTGGACTGTTCTACCAAGCTTCTCAACATCTGCCGGTGAAGTGGGCGGGCTGCTCTCTGCCTTGTTGGAGAGTACCGCGCTGATCCGGGCCTGACACCGGTTGCCGCATCAAGAAGACAGACGTGCTCATCGGCACGTGCCTTGCCGCGACCCGGAGGCCTGAAGCAGACCAAGAGTCGTACTTCCCTGCTCTACGAAGCCGCGCTGTGAGTGGCTGACTCCGGTGACGTCGACATCGTCACTGAGGGCTCGTCGAGGGAGTTGTGGAAACCTTGCACCGAACAGCCAGAGGAGCGCTTTGTACAACGAGCGCAGTGACGCCGACGGAGCAACGTAGCTGCCTAAACAACAAGAGCCTGCGAACTGATTCATTCTCAGTGAGTATCGAATCACACAAGAAACTAGAGACTATCGTCTTAAGATCCCGACCAACCAAGAAAGCGAATATAGTGTAAACCTGTGATGCTTGATTTCAACTGCGGAAACTAGATAAAGATATATTATTTTTGATATAACTCACCTGTGTGGTCTAAGTTTGTGGTGTGCGGAGGGGGGATCATTGTGGTGTCTACGTGCAAATACCTTACACATTGCCTTGGGGATAAGCCTGTCTGCTCGAGCCAAGCTACCTAGAGGGTGAGCGGGGGTTATCTACCGTGTGTGTCCTTGTACCCTGACTAGAAGCAAGTGTCCCTATTTGGTCTAAGGTGTATACCTCTGCCAACTAGAGACCCCCAGATCTAACAGGGCTTATTTTGAGTTTGGCGGTGCGTGACCGCCAGCTCATGCACCGCCAAATCTGTGCAGGAACCGCCCACCAGATCAGGAGTTTTCTCCTGTCTTGTGTGCTTTTTCTGGTGTTCTCACGACAGTGCCTATGAAATAGGCACTGCAATGGGAACGTCACAATCAGTACCACTCTATGCCGTGCAGGTACTGATGTGCATGCACACAGGGGGCACACATTACGCCTGAGGGTACCCTTTGTTTCCTCACCGCCCCACTTTGTTTCCTCACC
Source organism: Triturus cristatus (assembly GCF_964204655.1). Classification (NCBI taxonomy): domain Eukaryota; kingdom Metazoa; phylum Chordata; class Amphibia; order Caudata; family Salamandridae; genus Triturus; species Triturus cristatus. The sequence continues at coordinate 300,774,693 of NC_140579.1, read as the reverse complement.
ACCCCACTTTTCATGGCGGTCGCACCACCATGAAAATTGTGGTGGTGAGGAAACTGGTAATATGCTTGGCCGGACTTCTGCGGTCCTTCCAAGCATATTGCGGCCTTACGAACACTGCGCAGCCGCCAGGGAACAACAGCTCCCTGGCGGTTGCAGTGGTCCCAGGGCAACCTGACCACCCTAGTTGTAATAAGACTGTTAGGAGACCGCCAGACTATGAATAAGGTCATATGATTTGTTTGTGCATTTTATATGATAATTTTTTTAATAAGTACTATTTGTGTTGTGTAATATTTTTAGTAAATTGTACTTTTTATATATTTTTTACGTTGAATTAAATTGCTATGCTTTTACATTTTTCATTTTGATATATATACATTTTTTTTAAATAATCAAATTATAATACAATTTAACCTTTTATTAAGTTTTAAATTATGTATGTGTAAACATACACACATGTGTTTATTAAATGAGTAAAATCTTCATATACATCTATAAATTATATAAATATATTTAATTTGTTATATTACATGTTAAAATATTTAACTGTAACTATTTTTAATATATGTTAAAATAATCTTTTTATAATCTATATTGGTGTATATCGATATTTTTTTGATATGTCATTTACATTATAAATATAAAAAAATATATATTTTTCATTTAGATATTTTGGACTCAGTAGTTATGTCCCACGACATTTGTGGTTTTGATATTTTGTTATAGAACCGAGTAGAGTGGCACGGTGTTTAATATAGTGAGTGGTTTTGTGCTGGTGAAGTGGAGTTGGTATTCTGTGGTGTGGTATAGAGAGGGGTGGAATTGTGAATTTCAACACAGTGGCGCCGATTCCGATCCGGGTTGGAAGGGCACCGAAAGCGATCCGGCCGGAAAAACTACGCGCCGTACACGTGTTTTCCATCCGACTCATACAGCTGTACGAGCGAGCAAGTACGATGCGAGCTACATGAAAGTCACCGACCGACTCGTTTCCGGGTCCGAACGGCTCCGTACGTCTCGGTCGTAAGCTAACCGTGGCGTGCAATGGATGTCATTCACGACCGAGCCAGTACGATGCACGCGTCGGACAGCCTGTGCGAGCCGGAGTGTCCGGCTCGCAAATCGTCCGGGTGGGTGCCTTTGGGGGTCCGCGTCGGACCCCCTGTAACCCGCAGCCCTACGACTCGGACACAGGGGGAGACCCATGGGTCTCCCCAACACAGGCATGTACGTTGCGGATGGCACCGACGCGTACTGTACTGGACTGTAAGTGGTGCCGTTGTCTGCGACATACCCATTCAGTCAATGGGAGCCCATGTACGCGTCGTACGACCGGCTCCCATTGACTTCTATGGGAGTCCGACCGAACCGAGTCCGACAGCATACGGCCACATCATACTCGCTCGGTCGGACTGCAGGACTCCGGCTCGGTTGGAAAACACTCCGGATCCGGCTCGGTCGGAGTGCTTTCCGACCCGGATCGGAATCGGTCCCCTAATTGTATAACTCATTACCCGATGTACAGTGTTACCGCATTCTATTTTTCTACATTTTGTAAAAGTTTTTCTCTTTTGCATTAAGGAGCACATTCAAGGACTTCATCTTGAAGTAAATTAGTGGTATAGCAATAGTAATAATAATGTTACAAATATACTTTGCATGTTTTTCATGGTCATCCAAGGGTTCAGATGTTAAAAACGTTTTCAAGGGTTTTAGTGTAAGTACAGCCAAACAAGGATGGGTTCCAGGACATCTGGATAACTACATAGGGGGTTAATAACACACTCCAGAGGAGGACATGATCAGTGTCCAGGGCTGTTCCTTAGACTGTTTTTTTAATTTTTTTAAATCAAACAGACCTAGTATTTCTGTACTACTATTAGGTCATGGACACAATGTCTACTCATGGTCTAGCCATCATTAAATCAAGGAATTGTGCTTTGGAAATTACATGGGAAATCACTATTGAAGAAGGGGCGATTATTCAGGCTGACTCAGGGGTGTCGCACAGACGTCGTAAGGTTCTGGATGTGTTACCTATTGGTGCTTTTGAAGTCGGACATGCTCCCTCCTCCTTGTGAAGAGCCTTTCTTAATCTACAAATCAATATTAGGAAAATATTAAACATGTTTTGATTTGGCATTGTAGGAACCTGGATCTCTATGTAGTGCACCAAAGTTGCTTTACAGGGCTCAAATGACGACCACTACATGCTCTATTTGGTGGCAGTGTGGGTGGGAAGTTTAGGCTTATCAGAGGGTATTGCTAAGCATTTATATCAATTTAGATACCACAAACTTCGTATATAGGTATGTACTTTCTGTGTTATCGATTTCAGCAGGTAAGTCAAACATAAAATACATTGCGCTTTACGTGTAATGCTTTCCTATTGGACGAATAACATTTACTGCATACAGATACTTGTAATGCGTTTCCGTGGGACCCATTTCGTATGTGACACGGTTGAGGGACCAGGACCAAAGTTTCATCAGCCTGTTGATCATATCTGCCCTGGTGAGGGTTCGCTGACAGAATATCGACCACAAAATATTGCGATACAAAAATATTGCAACCAACATATCGATGACAAAAATATTCTCATCCTATGTTCATAATGGGAAGTACAAAAATATCAACACATTTTTTTTTGATGTAATTACTAGCATTATACTTAATATTATTTATTTATTTTATAGACATTTAAAAAATAAGTTAAATAATAACATTCAAAAAAGTGAAACACATATATAATAATTAATATGTATTTGAATATCATTTTTAAGCTTATAATTTTATTTTATATCAGAATTTCAAAAATAATTTTATATTATGAGAAAATACATATACTAATAAAATCTTTAAAAAAACACTGTTCTAATTAAAAAACAAAACAACCTTATTAAAATTTGGTAAAAGATATTTCACTCATGAAAAAACAATAATTAAAATTATCATAATTTTGAATAAAAAAAAATATAAATTGAAACAATATATAATAAAATATAACATTTAGGTGCGGATTCCAATCCGTCAAAAAAAATTACCGTCCGACTCGCATCCGTATTTTTTTACGTACAAATCGTACAAGTCCCGTACAAACGGCGAAATACGATTCGTACGTGAAAAATCCATACGAATGACTTCGGGAAAAGTCTACGACACGTCCCCGGACATTTTTACATACAAATTGTAAAAGTGAAGTCCGAGCGCGCAAGTACGATCCGTACCGGCCGTCCGAAAACACAAGCGCATGGGAAAGGCTCCGTACGGATCGAACGCCGTACCACTCGTATCCGGGTAAACTTGTACCCGGGATACGAGTCGTACAGCCCCCCCTCACCCCCAACATGTCTGCCCCGTACCCCCCCATGTCCGCACTGTACCCCAGCCCCGTACGTGTACGCACCGTACCCCACCACCGAACCCCAGCCACGTACCCCAGCCCCGTACATGTACGCACAGTACCCCACCACCCTACCCCAGCCCCTAACTTGTATGCACCGTACCTCACCACCGTCCCCCAGCCCCTTACTTGTATGCACCGTATCCCGCCACCGTACCCCAGCTGCGTACTTGGAGGCACCGTACCCCACCACCGTACCCCAGCCCTGTACATGTATGCACCGTACCCCACCACCCTACCCCAGCCCCTTTCTTGTACGCACCGTACCCCAACACCGTCCCCCAGCCCCATACTTGTACACACCATACCCCACCACCGTACCCCAGCCGTGTACTTGGATGCACCGTACCCCACCACCGTACCCCACCACCCTACCCCAGCCCTGTACCCCAGCCCCGTACATCTATGCACTGTACCCCACCACCCTATCCCAGCCCCTAACTTGTACGCACCGTACCCCACCACCATCCCCCAGCCCCTTACTTGTACGCACCGTACCCCAGCCGCGTACTTGGACGCACCGTACCCCAGCCCCGTACATGTACGCACAGTACCCCACCACCCTACCCCAGCCCCTTACTTGTACGCACTGTACCCCAACACCATCCCCCAGCCCCATACTTGTACGCACCGTACCCCACCACCGTACCTCAGCCGCGTACTTGGATGCACCCTACCCCACCACCCTACCCCACCACCCTACCCCAGCCGCATACTTGGATGCACCGTACCCCACCACCGTACCCCAGCATCCCGTATGTAGGAACCGTACAACAACATTACATATGTGAGCACTGTACAACAACATCGCATATGTACGCACGTTACATACGCTAAAACGACTCGTCCAGAACCAGGACACTGCAAAACAGCACTAGGAGGGTCAATTCGAATCGCACAACACCACAAAACACATCTACAGTACTAAAAACATCTAAAAGACTGACCTGGCACATCCACACAGGCAAACAGAGGCCCAAACTCACAACCACCTCTTATAACACACCCACCAAAATTTCAAACCGAGCCACACCCACAAATGGACCAATAAAAAGGGCCCACACTCACAAACCATGAGCCTTTGCAACAGACTCACTGATGACAGACACCACACACAAACAACTGCACCCATACACCTTAACTTACACACCATCACACAACCTCCTTCACACATACCCCCTCTACACATTCACACACACACCTACACATTCACACACCCACAACCATCCACACCCACACCCCACACCATGCCCACAGCAAAGTTCACAAGGGAGGAGCTGGACATCCTTGTCAACGAAGTCATCAGAGTCAAGCCACAGCTCTTTGGAACATTGGTCAGACAGACCAGCATACCTGAAAAATCACGCCTGTGGCAGAGGATCGTCGATCGGGTGATTGCTGTTGCGTCCATCAGAAGGACCAGGAATTAATGCCAAGCCAGGTGGTACGATCTGCGCAGGGCAGTCAAGCGCAAAATAAACGAGGACTACGCCCAGAGTAACATCACAGGAGGTGGGCTGCCCCACAGACCGGTACATGACCATCCCTGGGAGGAGAAGGTGATGGCCCTGCTTCCGCCGGTGGGAGTACACGGAGTCAAAGGAGTTGCCGAGCCTGGTGAGTACACAAACAACTTACGTAACATGTGGCTAATGGCATCCACACCCCAACTACAACAAATGCACACACCTACCCCCAAGCCCTCACCGGACACAACCACACTCAAAAACAACGCTCATGCCACTAACATGTGTATGCCCCATTCACAAAGCAAGGCCATGCCATGTCCCAGCCTACACAAACCACAAACCCAAGACTGGATGTCCGGGATGCTGGGAGGGTGGGGATCACTAAACATATTGTACAACTCAGAAACGGACACCATTGCCCTCAGCCCATATGACCCAGGTACATACCCATGCACCATGCGCAATGCACAGGGACTGGCAAAGTACTGACAAGGTAACTGACACTTGGCCCTGCTGTAGCCAGCACAAGGCCCTCCTGTGACAACTGCAAAATCTAACACAAACACAATCAGCTCAGATATCTAGGACAGGAACTCACACTCATTGACATGGCAGCATGCTCCATGGGGGGACAGATACATCACCTGGGAGACACACTGCCAAATTACACTACACCCACCAGCAGGCACCGTCAATCAATCAACAATCAATCAGGGTACTTGTAAGGCGCCTGTGAGGGTCTCAAGGTGCTGAGGGGGGGTGGTTCCACTACTGCTCGAAGAGCCAGGACTTGAGGAGTCATCTGAAGGCAAGAAGGTCTTGGGTCAGTCGTAGATGGGTTGGGAGGGTGTTCCAGGTCTTGGCGGTGAGGTAGGAGAAGGATCTCCCGCAGGCGGTCGTACGTTGGATGCGGGGGATAGCTGCGAGGGCGAGGCTGCCGGAGCGGAGCCGGCGGGTGGGGTTGTAGAAGCTGAGTCTGATGTTCAGGTAGGCTTGTCCGGCGTTGTGGAGTGCCTTTTGTGAGTGGGTGAGGAGCTTGAAGGTGATCCTCTTGTCGATGTGGAGCCAGTGCTGGTCACTCAGGAGGGGGGTGATGTGGCTGTGGTGGGGGGCGTTGTTGATCAGTCGTGCGGAGGCTTTTTGGAAGCGTTGTATCCGCCGTTGGTGTTTGGATGGGAGTCCTGCGTAGAGTGCATTGCCGTAGTCCAGTCAGCTGCTGACGAGGGCCTGTGTCACTGTTCTACTTGTTTCGGTAAGGATCCACCAGTCGATCCAGCGGAGCGTGCGTAGGGTGTCGTAGCAGGAGGAGGAGACGGCGTTGACATGCTTGGACATGGAGAGGGAGCATGCGAGGATCAATCCTAGGTTGCGTGCATGGTGGGTGGGTGTTGGTGCTGTCCCCAGAGCGATCGGCCACCAGGAGTCGTCCCAGGCTGAGGGTGTGGGTCCCAGGATGAGGACCTCCGTCTTGTCTGAGTTTGGTTTCAGATGGCCGCTCCGCATCCAGTCGGCGATGGACCTCAGCCCTTGTGGATGTATTTTTTGGCAGTGTGAGGGTCCTTGGTGAGGGAGAGGATGAGCTGGGTGTCGTCTGCGTAGGAGATGGTTTTGAGGTGATGGGGGTGGGCCACTTGTGTGAGGGGGGCCATGTGGATGTTGAACAGCGTCGGGCTGAGGGATGATCACTCACCCCTTACACAAGCACACACACCCGGGGCAGCCAATGGAGTTACCCACTCTCACAATGGACATGTGACACAACAAGATCAAGCCACAGCCAATGAAGCATCCAAGGCCAAATTCGACATGTCAAACACCGTGGAGAACATTTCAATCAGTCCCCTGCAACATACCCATCCACAAGTGAACATTGATGTGAATGCTAGGCACATACAACTACCTTGAGTAACTGTAGCAAATAGAATATGTGTGAAACATGGTTGTCGCATTAAACAGCATTAACATTGTCTCTCTCTCACACACAGGGCAACGTCATGGATCTCCCCCCAACAATGAGGGAGAAGAACCACAGTCCCAGGCTCGGGAGGAACCTGATCCCACCAAAAGTGACACCTCACAACCATCCGCGGATGACCCCAACCCACCTGGCCCCTCTGGTGTCCAAGCCCCTGCAGCACCTGCTTCAGGTACATCTGTGCCAACCACCACCACCATTCCTGCCACATCCCAGGAGACACCCAGGAGCCCTGCCCACACTGAACAACTGAGCCAGTCTGACCTGGAGGGACAAGGTTCGCCGGGCACCCAGGAGGAGGCAGACAACACCGACACTGCCATCCCTCAGGGGTCCCGTAGACCCGATGTGCCCACAACGGCAGGCCAGGCCCGTGTGGGCAGGGGTGGTGGGAGTGGAGGCAGGCGGAGGCGAGAACCTGACCAGCCAGCTGAAGGGACCGGTATGTCACACGTCCGCAACATCATGGAGGCATACCGGTGTGACACCAGGGCCATCAGTTAGGTAGTGGCGACCCTCACAGACATTAAGAATCAGCAGGCTGAGCAACACGCCAGTCAACAACAACACCAAGGACGGATGGAGGCAAGACTTGCTGAGCTCGTGGCGGTGCAAAGGGACATAAGCCATTCACTCCGTCGGATCGCCGACAACATGGGCAACCCTCCCTGTGACACCAGGCGCAGACCAGCACCAGCCACAGGGAGGGAGGAAGAGGAGGAGGATTCGTCCGACGGAGCGTCCCAAACATTGTCAAGGCCTGCATCTGAGGGTCCCCGGAGGAAGGTGGGTCGTCCACGGAAAAGACCGTGAGAGGCAGCGGACCATCCACATCTCCCAGGTCACCTGGACTGGCACCGGGCCTTCATGCGCAACAGCTGCACATCATTCACTGACATTCTCTGCCACATGGACTTGCTGGTCACAGTCTGACCAATGATGACCAACACTGTGGTCTTGACTCTGATGCCTTCAAATGCCAAGGATAGCATCTCCCCCTGTGAACTTTGGATTCTATGCACCCGTTAGAGCACCTTATGTCATCTACCAAAACACGCACCCCACCGAGAATAAAGCAATTGTTTTGTCATGAGATGTTGCCGTCATTTTGCATTAGTCCACAACATACGTGTGTGTTAAGGTCAAACTATGCCTCAGTGTGGAACCAACTCCAGCCATCCATACCCTGGGATCTGAGTCCGGTACAGGACACACATGGGTCACATTGTATCATCCAATACAGCCTGGGAGCCCAATACTCACCCGTGATGGCCTCAAGCTGCTGAGGGGGGGCTTGAAGTACTGTGCGCACACACCAATCAGGAAGACGATGATGAAGGCCTACAGGTCATGGCTCATGTGGAGGTTCCCGGGGAGTGAGTCCCAAGTATGTTTGGCCAGGTGGGAGACCCATCTCCTTCATGCTGGAGTGTTGTGGATGTGAAGAATGGTGGCCAGGCCAAGTTTGGATGCATTGAGTTGGGCCAACGGGGTCTTGGATGACAGACGTACAAGGTTGGTATTGGGCTCTGGGGTTGTTGACTGCCTCCTGAGTGTGTGTGAGGAGTGTGAAGGTCATCCTACAGCACACAGTGATCCCTTGCAGCTATCTCAGGTGGATGGTGATGTTGATGGGCCGCGGGATGTTGAAGCTGAGTTGTGCAGATGCACCCTGGATATGGACAATTTTCCTGTGAGTTAGGATGTACTTGCTCCGTAGAGGGCGGGGCAGTAGTTGACACGGCTGGTGTCGTGGACCTGGGGGATGGTCTGTCTTTCCTTGGAGTGGATCTATCAGAGGATCATGTGCATCATGCAGAGGGTGCTGCAGCATGAGGTACAGATGATGGTGAATTGCATGGCAAATGTGAGTGACAAATCCATGATGCACAACATCTTGTGTGCGTGGCCACTGGGTGCTTGTGTAGGGCCCCTGCGGGTGGGACAGAAGGAGTTGAGCCAGCTGTAAGGGGACAATCCTCCGATGCTTACCTCAGTCCTGTACAAGTTCAGCCTCAGGTGGCTGATGTTCAGCCATTCATCCATGGACCTCATGCCTTCTTGAACGTTGGAACTGGCAATGGCTGGATCTTTGGTGAGGGTGAGGAGCACCTGGGTGTCAATGGCATACGACATGGTGATGAGGTTGTGTGCGCATGTGATGGTGGAGAGGGGGGTCCTGGACACATTGAAGATTGACACGCTGAGAGATGAGCCCTGGGCCATGTGCCAGATGACGCCAATATACCACATGCTGAAGGCCTGAGACCCACTCCCATGGCCTTGCTGGTGTACGGAGCTGGTATGGAGCAGGAGGGACATGATCTGGTTGGTGTGACAGGGCCTGGAAGGAGAGGCAGCGCTGTGTAGGCAGTTGGAGTTGCACACTCAGCATGCAAAGGTGTCATGGGTGCACTTAGGGTATGGCTGAGAGCAGGCGGTTGAGTTTCGGATAGACATTGCTTGGAGGGTGGCTACAACCTCAGACTGTAGTGTGATGTGGGTCATGCAAGGACATGAGGGTCGTGCAATGTGCACGTTGCATGTGCTGACGGTCCTGCCTTTGGCACCGTGTGTACCCAACAGTGGCACAGACAAGGTGATGACAGCCAAATGAATGGCTGGAGGTAGGCAGGGAGGAGCATCTTTGAGGCATGTGTGTTACGGAATCCCGCCACTTTGTGGGCCCTTGCAGCAGGGGCCGCGGCAGCAGGTGGTATGTCCTTGAAACTATGCCAAAAGTAGCACACAAAGACAAGGATGTCAGACAGGACAAATGCAACAGGCGTAAGTAAAGGAAGGAGTGTCCGGTTACCCATGGAACACCCAGAGAAAATGGATGCACAATCACCAAAGATGACTGACACAGGATCAGGAAACAGAAGGTCGAGCCGCGCACAGGAGACACACCCTCAGCAGGCGTTGACGGCCCGTCGTGGGGACCAACATGCCCAAATACATACACAACCATGGACTTCATGCACAATAGAGATTCTGACCCATGAAGACCTGCATGCATGTAGCCAAACTGCACATAGACTCATATGCACAATCTTTGACAACTATGCCAGAGATGCCGCATGCAAAGTGGCAAGAGACCTGCATTGACAGAGATGAGGCACCTTGGAGGGTGAGGAACCCCTTTATTACTCAGGCTCACACTAAGGGAAAAGCATCAATATGAACAGACACACAGGTCATTTTGCTGAACATGTGGGACCTGCACTGGACACCCCCTTCACAACACAGATGTAGTAAATCCTAATTGCCTGGCACACAAGTTAAGGGGATGAGCCAAACACCCACTTCTGCACATGGAGAGGCTGCAATTCCCCATTGAGGCTGTTATGGGGATGTCCTACACCATGTCCATCCGTAGCATCCCGTATGTTTCTGAGGGAAGTTATACACACATTGATGCCTTCATCAGAATCCACTAACCATTAAAGATGACTGTCATGAAGGTAGACTATCCCTTCATGGGAGTCATGCTACATGTCATGTGCCCCATGGTGAGTCGACATGTATGCATGGTAACCCAACATGCACAGGAGCAGTCCCCACACATTCCAAACACCTAACAACCCCAAAATGCCTTGCTGCAATCCTCACCCAAAATGACATTTCCACATGTCCGTGCATGGAACGCTGATTCAGCACACGTTGCAATACTCATGAGGAATAGCAGGAGGCCAATGATGACACGATCAGACAACATGCGCAAGAACCTGTGGATGACAGACACACAAGCAGTCAGCTAAAAGATTGTTATCCGCATACATGGTCATTTACTCTACAGGAATAATGCTGTCACCATGCGAATATAAAAATTAGGGTCACAGCTAAAATGATTGGAATTACATCATCACGCAAGTGACACATCAGAACACACATCTAAGTCACTTAGCATACAGTCAGCTGGACACACACAGTGCAACACATGCCACACAAGGCTCCAAGCGTGCACACTCAGACCCAGTGACTCACCATTATGAGAAGAAGTTGCGTATGAGCTGACTCCGGATATCCTCCTCCTCCTCCTCCTCCTCACTTGCCTCGTGACCAAGCCCTTCATCCTCTACGGGTGGATGTTCCTGCTCATGCTGCTCCAGGATGAGTGGCACTGCCTTCTCCACTGTCATGTTGTGCAGCATGCAGCACACGAGGAAGATTTTGCAGACCTTCACCGGTGCATATGGGAGGGACCCACCTGTCTTGTGAAGGCACCGGAATCGGCTCTTCAGGAGGCCAAACGTCCTCTCAATCACTCGCCTGGTCTGCCCGTGTGCATTGTTGTAACGGTGATCTGCAGCTGATCTGGGGTTGCGGAGAGGCGTCATCAGACATGGCATGTTGGGATAGCCAGAGTCACCTACATGGAAACATCATGTAAAAAAGTGGGTCAGGAGATGCCGTAAGATACAAAGATACCGCAAAACAGAGTATACCCACCAACAAGACATGCTCGTTCGTTGTGCAGCCGCAGCATCATTTCTGGCACCTGCTACGCCTCATGATGTAGGCATCATGTGCTGACCCTGGAAAACGTGCACAGACATGGGAAATCAGCATGTTGGCAAGACACACCACAAGGGCATTTATAGAGTGGTAATGTTTACGGTTGCGATAGGCGACCTCCTGTGCATGTGGTGGTGCAAAAGCCACATGTGTCCCATCAATGGACCCAGTGACATGGGGCATCCCTCCCAGGGCATAGACATCTCCCTTGACACCTGTCAACTCCTCAGGAGTCGGAAAATGGATGAATTCATCCAGGTGCTCCAACATGGCTGCCAAAACATCATGCAGGACACGGCTTAACATCGTCTGGGACATGCCACCAACATCAGCTATGGTGAATTGAAACGTACCTGTGGCAAAAAACATGTAGGGCTGCCATCACCTTCATCTTGGGGGTCAGCGCAGTAGGATAACTGTGTTGCGGTTGGAGGTGTGGTGCCAGCCTGTTTGTCAGGTCCTCAATCAACTGTTGGGTGAATCTGTAACGGCGTATGCAGTCACGTTCCCTCATGGCACCCAAGTCTGGCATTGGTCTGGGGACAGGCGGTGCCCTGCAGAAATTGTGAATAAATAACGAAGAGTGAGAACATAACAACATCAATGTCAATGAACTGAGCACATGCTCAACTGCTAATACACATCTGCTAAATACAGAGTCTGGTCTGTGCAATACATCCAGGACACGTATGCCATCCAGGTGATACTCCTACGAAAAGCCAGCTACACCCGTTGATTGGCAAGTGTACATGACATGCCCTGAAACGAGCTGTGGGCCAGTGTCAGTGAATAGCCAGAGAAATCACAAGAGTGACATACATCCACATTTCAGCATTTTAAGGATGTAATCTCATACAGACAGCTGATGGCAAGCTAGACGCACAGATCACATGGAAGGTCAAATGTACAGATCACACACATTGCGATGAAGGGGTACACGTGAAAACAGAAAACACAGACATTGAGATGACGGAGATATGTCCTCATGTCAAAATATCAAGTTAGATGCATACAGACACACGTTATGTGGAAATCCACATGTGGCATGGTGTGCGTAGATGTGTGCCATGCCCATCTAGACACAGACACATGTTGGATGCAGGAACAGCAGATGCAGTGGACGGGACACCAACAGCAAGCTCATGGGAACACATGACACACACATGACATAGTCACATCGGTGCACGCTGGTCGTTAAATGTAAGTTGTCAGTGTCCCTGTCCCTGGCATCAGGGGACAGTTGTGGGTGGTGGTGACTGTGCCATACCAGTGATGCTGTGCATGACACGTTTGTACTACATGCACACATGTGCAAAGTGTGAAGGGGAAGTGTGCCACATAGTGCCCCATCACACATGACATGTGTACACAGGTCATCACACAACAATTGTGCAAATACATGAGGAGACATGTGCAATATCACTGCCTGACACACCTAGGCCCTGCACATGTAGGACAGCAATGACAATGACTTGATGCGGGTCTGAGACCTCCATTCCTTTCATGTGGGCATCCTATCAACAGTGTAAGCGTGTGAAACGTACCGTACACACACTCTGAGGGTGCTCTGAGGGCGTGTGTACGGTCCGTATCACTAGAGTTGTGTGCCCATAGGAGCACTCATGGTACGGACCATACACACGTACGTGTACTACCAGTGCCTACCCGTACGTGTACTCACAGTGCCTACCAGTACGCGTACTCACAGTGCCTACACGTACGTGTCCGCAATGGTAGTACACGTACCCGTACGTGTACTCACAGTGCCTACACGTATGTACGTACGGGTACGTGTACTACTATTGCGGGCACGTACGTGTAGGCACTGTGAGTACACGTACGGGTACGTGTACTACCATTGTGGACACGTACGTGTAGGCACTGCAAGTACACATACGGGTACGTGTACTACCATTGCGGACACGTACGTGTAGGCACTGTGAGTACACGTACGGGTAGGCACTGGTAGTACATGTACGGGTACGTGTACTACCAGTGCCTACACATACGTGTACTACCAGTGCCTACACGTACGTGTCAAAGGCACTGTGCAACTGGTGCCGTAGGGGTACGTGTGAAACGCACCGTACCTGTGTGTGGATTTGAAAATTACATAGGGGACACATAAGGGACAAGTATTAGGCACTAAATGCATGCTGGTTGTCATGGATACAGAGTTTTCTGTTCAAATTTTCCATCAGGTGGCCTGGAAAAGTCAGTTGGCCACAAAATGCAATGTTTCAAAGTGGTTGTTGACTTGACATGATTCAGAAATTTTGAACGATGCAAATGCTGTCACTGGTGTATGTGGAAAGGGATTGGAGTAAACGTAAGATGCGAATGAATCTGACCAATCACTATGTACTCCTCCAAATGAATGCCCCTCAGCAAGACAGATATAAGTCAGCCAGAACCCATGAGAGGGCACTTGCCTGCACAAGTTTCCTGTCAAAAACACTGCTGCTGTCTGTGCTTCCTCTGGCACCAGGTCAAGGTCTGTGGAGAGGGCCCAGCCATTCACCCAGGAGGAGAATGAGGCATTGCTGGATGTCATCCTCCCACAGTACCCCAGCCTGTATGGGAGACCAGGGGAGCAGGTGAGTGCTGACTCCACTAGCTTTGACTGTGCACCTTTTTTGTGACTGTCACTTCTGGCATTGTGTCCAGGTGTGACAGACATGCAATGTTGTTTAGAGTGGGTCCCAGGGGGGGAATGGCTTATGTCTCCCATGCAGAGCATGATGTACTTCATGTGTGCACTCCTCACTTGCATTGTGCTTACTGTGACATTCACTGCATAGTGCATGACACATTCAGCCTGGCTAATCCTTTGTGGCAATTTTTGTCTATTGTCCTGAGGTGATTCAGTGGTCCCCCTGGTGTGACAGGTGACTGTTCCCACAGATGTGTGTGAGTTGAGTGGAGCTGTGGTGAGAGTGTCCAAGTGATGTGTACACCCCCTGGACATTGATGTGTGTGAATGTTCCTTGTCATATAGGTGTGTGTCTATGTGAAGTGTTGCATCACAGCTGCATGGAGGAGGCAACAGCTCTACCCATCTGATGTGAGAAGTAAGCCGTGCTGTGTGTCTGACTTGCTGAGCTAACCCCACACCTGTGAGACCCCACAGGCAAGTGGCACATGTGCAGAGTGAGGTTTGTATCCGCTGTTGCCTATGGCATGTGATTGATATGTGCCTGTGTGTGTCTCTGTACTCTGCTGAGGTTGCGTCAGTGGCCTGGGGCATATAACTGCTTGGAGGTGCTGTCCATCAGCCTGGTATCTCTTTTGATGCACAGTGTGTGCCATGTTCATGGAGTGTGTCGCACCCCTCATGCCACCTGTGTACTTTACATGCCATGTAGTGCATTGGGGCTTCCACAGAGGCCAATGTCCATATGACTAAGATGCAATTCCTTGGCCTGTTCAACGTTTCAAAGATGTTCAAATGTGTGTCTGTCTGACATGGAGCAGGTGTAGTGATGTTGTCTCACTTTTTCATCCTCACAGGTAACTGCCTACGCCAAGGGGGAGATCTGGAAGCAGGCCATCAGGGACGTGAGATCGGTGGAGGGTCGCAGTCGGCGCCTAGCACAAGTGAGAAAACGGTGGCAGGACATCCGGTGCTGGACCCGGAGGATCGCCCGGGTCCTGCTGGAGGACTCACCTCCACGCCGCCACGGTGGGCGCCGACGCCTGACCCACCAGATGAAGCGTGTCCTGGCGGTGGTCTTCCCTGAGATGGATGGGCGGTTACAGGAGAAACAGCAGCAGCAGCAAGGGGGTAGGTACATGTGTGTTTGTTGTGTGTCACCAGCTTTTGGAAGTGCTCAGTCGCCTGGGTAGACTGCCAGGGTGTATATGTGCAGTGCATATCCTTTTCCCCCAAGTCAACCGGTGCTGTTCTTCCTCTCTTATCCTCCTTGACATGTGTTCCCTGGTCTGTGTGTAAACACTATTGCACATGGTCATCTAAGCTGCCAGTTAATCCACGTGCACATTGCTTTCTGCATCATGTGTGGGGGTGGTCTGTGACATGTGTTGGTACCTTGCCTGTGCCCTGTCCTGTTCAGTCATTTGGGGGTCCATATTTGTTGGCACTGATGCTGAGTCTCAACATAGGAGTGTGAGGATTCAAATTAACAGACTTGTAGCATGCAGGACCGATGTTGTGGCCTCAGACATGATGTGCATGAGTGGGAGATATGCATAGTGCCGGGACGTTTGCTCATGTTACAGTCAGATCATTCCAGGACCATGGAGCAGTGTGCCCACTACAGTCCCCTGAGACACCCTTGCCTCTGATTCATGTGTGTCATATAACACTGTGCCCATTCTCTGTGTGTTCAGCATAGGTTGGCCTCTGTGGCATTGTTCCCTGGCCTCATTTGTATTAATGTAAAGTGTGCTACATATGTCCACTGGACAGGGTGACCCCATTTGGCTTGTGCATCCTCACACTGGGCAGTGCCTGTGTGTCTATATGCACAAATATCTGTTGATGGTTGTTTGTCACAAACAGGTGTTGGCAGCCTCACGAGGTGATGTGGAGTGCATTTGGGATTTCTTGATGCACATTTGAGTAAACCCAGATTAAGAGGTGTAACTTCTTGATCTGTCTCAATCACATTGTGTCAGGTATGGGGGGTTTGTGCGGGCAAGGCCTACATGTCCAAACCTTATGGCTCCTTGCCAGGTCTGACCTGTGTGTGATAATTGTCTGGACAGACACTCAACATGCAGTGACCCAGTGATGTTGTGCAGGGTTTAATTTTAGTGCTTTGCTGCATGTGTCAAAAGTTAAAATACATGATTCCTGCTCATCCATTTTTGGCACCAGTGTGTGGTCCAGATGCTACGTAGTTTGTTCTTTGTGTGGTTACATCTGTGTGGACATTCTTGCTTACCATGAGTGTGTCTCCTCACTGCAGGTGCTCCTTATTCCGACACAATTGCAGGCCCATTATCTTACACATTGTCCTGTGTTTGGACATGTGTGCCACTCCACATGACAGACAGAGGGTCAGATGTGTTGGCAACTGTGTCATCATGGTACGGATGGCCATGTGACAGGTGGCATGATTCAAGTTGTTAGTCAAGAAGTCTTGTACCCTGGCACTCACTACACTTGTCAACATGTCTTCATGTTTTCAATGCTTGACTTTGATGTTTTGTTGTGTAGGACAAAAATGTGCCTGCATGACAGATGTCTCCCACGGAAGTGCACAAGAAACCACCTTTACACTTTCAGGGGACACGCTGGCACATATTAAAGAAAGGCACAGTTCGAATAACACTTTTTTAAAGGTAATACATATCCATGTTCCCACAGTGTGGTGGCATTTGGGTAAGTCCTTGGTTGTTGCTGATACAAACTTATGAGTGTCAAGTCATCCAGACCGCCGTGGGGCCATGTATATGTACTTACTGAAACCCCATTTCTTTCTAACAGTGGCTTGTTTGAATAAGGCTGGCAGCTCATACAATGACTGTGTAAATGTAGTTTTGTGTGCGCCTCCTTGTGTGACTTCTTTTATACAGGCACATGTGTGTTCTGTTCACAAAGTGGCACATTCACACATTCTAAACATGTAGATTGTGTGAAGCGTTGTGATACCCAAGGGATCACAATGTATTTTGTTTGGGTTTCCAAAGTACTCACAGGTCTATGATTGTGGGGACACCTTCAGCATTGCGGTCTGTTATTTAGCCTTGGGTGCACCAATACTGTTTCGTTCACAGTAAACAAGAGGTGGCATGCCTTCATAGTATTGCTGTGCTCAACTGTTCCCAGACACTAGCTTCTCAGTATAATTCGATATCAAGTCATTTGCTGTTGTGTCCTAATTTTCCTTGTTTCCAAGTGGCATGGTGGGTCAACCAACTGGGGAGTGCAGGGCTTACATATGTGCGGAGTAATGTAGATGTTACTCATGATGCTTTTCCTGATATGCACTGTGACCTATTTTGTTTGGACTCATGTGTCAGATGTATACAGGTGACTGATTATTTTCTGTATCTTCACCTTGCCCACAGCATCATCGGAGGACACCGAGGGAGACACCTGCACGGACCTTGAGGAGGGATCCAGCACCAGTGCCACCATTGCTGGGGAGTCTGCGAGAGCAAGTGGCACGGAGGGCGAGGGGAGTCAGGCGGAGGACCTGTCTGGTGGCAAGACCGACTACGACGCTGACGGGTCCGAGGCTGAACTCCTCGAGGGGGCGGAGGCTGCTACAACACCTGGCAGCAGCACAACATCTGTCACCGCCTCCTCCATTCCCATCACCGCCCTCCCAGATGCTCCGGTCCCTTCTGTCCGTGCATGGCACCACCGTGTCTCCTTCGTGCCAGACACCGCACCCCCTGCCCCTGTCCCCACTGCTGCCCTCACTGCAGAGTCTGTGGACATTCAGCGGCAGTTGCAGGTTGGCCAGACATCGATGCTGAATGTCCTCCATGGCCACACCAGACTGCTGACACAGATGGTGTCGTTCATGGAGGGCATGTCAGCAGCGATGTCTGACCAACGGATGTAGCAGAGGTCCATGGACTCTTCACTGACGGCAGCAGTGAGTCTCCTGCAGCGCTTCATCCCCCCCCACCTACCCCTGCACCATCCACACTTCCCACTCCCATGCCTGTCCCATGCACACCCAGACATTCCAAAGCACGCACCCCACCAGACACAGGCAGCACACAAACACGTAAGGGCAAGCACACACCTCCTGGCACGCACACTCAGGGGGATAAAGGCACACCCACTGGGTCTGGGGCACACAGGCATACACGCAGCCACAGTCTGAGTCCGCATGCCTCACTACCCAGTCCCTCCAAAGACACTCCCCTTGGCTCCCCTGCCACATAGTCAGACAAGGAGAGCTACTTGGCTGTGCTGGGCCTCAGCCCCACTGGCTCACCAGCCCGCAAACGGGCAAGGCGCTCCCCGGTTAGGGGAGTTGATCCCCCCCTGTCCACCCCCTCCCCCAGTAGCGCTGCACTCCATCCCTCCGACCCCACCCCCTCCTTTGTGCCTGTGGTTTCTTCCGGTGCAGGGGATACTCTGGACGACCTGGCAGAAGTGTGCAGCGCCGAGCTCACCTTCTCCTTTGGCGCTGCCCCACCCCCTGTGGTGGAGGCATCCAGCCCTGCACCCACCACACCTACCCTTCCACCTCCTGTCCCTGCGGTGCCTGGTCCTTCCCCACATGATTTCCCCCCCACCAGTCGACGAACCTGAGGGTTCTAATGTGCAGGCAAGCTAGGGTAGACACGTGCCCATGTGTCCCCCCAAGGACTTCTATTCTGGACTGGCCATTGGCCTTTGTATATAGTGTTGTTGATACAATTTTTATCTTATGCTGATTAAAGCATTTTCTTTTGACTTTGCACACTATTGCATTTCAGGTATTGATGTTGGTGCTGATGCTCCAGGAGTTGGGGTTGTGGTAATGTGATATGTTTCAGGCAAAGGTTTTAGTCTGATGGTCAGGAGGTGGGCCATGGGATCTGCGTGCCATCACAAGGTCTCTGCAAAGGATCTTTGGTTGTGTGTGTTATTTGTGTTTTTGAGACATTGTACCAAGGTGTGTCCCTTCCTCCGTGGCACCTGACATCTTCCCTGCAGGGAGTTGCACAATTGTTGTGCTGACCTGTGTATACATTCCCTTTGTTGGTGACGGATCCCTTCAACTATGGCCATGCCTGCTCAGCAATGTCTCCGGCTGCATCGTCTGTGCCATCCTTGCTAGTCGCTGTACTTGTGTATTGAGTATGTTGCCATGCCTTCGGGGAGTAATTCTCCCTTTTCCGCACTATGCATGTGTGTAATCTCAGCCTAGCACACATATGGTACTTGTTCTGCAGGGTATTGGGGCACCTGACTGACAATTGTGGGCCTTGTATCTGTGGGAACTCCACCCTCCTCCTTCCATGAGAGACAACATCTTGGTGGCTGTCCCAGCACCTGTACATTCCTATCAGTCCTGGGATGTGCGTGACAGTGTGTATTCCCTTTGGCTCTCTTAGTTTAGTAGGCATTGACATGACTATACAGTCTTGTGGCATGATCTCTGTGTGTGTATTGTGCTGCATCCGCCAGGGGTGGGTATGCATGTGTTATTTGTCCTCACACCCACATGTGGTGTGTCATGCAGTGGGGGAAAGACATCCATCCTCATGGGAGTGGGACACTGCTGTCAGTGATGTGTTGTTATGGCACTTTCGACATGGTCGTAAATTAGGGATGCGTACATTCACCCGTGGAGTTGTGGTCATCTGATAATGATGTACACACCCCATGTCTCTGTCCACTGCTGGGAGTGATAGGCACCCACCCCTCACATGTCTCTGTCCACTGCTGGGAGTCCTCTGCATCCACCCCCATGTCTCTGTCCACTGCTGGGAGTCCTCTGCATGCACCCCCATGTCTCTGCCCACTGCTGGGAGTCCTCTGCACCCACCCCATGTGTCTGTCCACTGCTGGGAGTCCTCAGCACCCACCCCTCACATGTCTCTGTCCACTGCTGGGAGTGATAGGCACCCACCCCTCACATGTCTCTGTCCACTGCTGGGAGTCCTCTGCATCCATCCCATGTCTCTGTCCACTGCTGGGAGTCCTCTGCACCCACCCCCATGCCCCTGTCCACTGCTGGGAGTCCTCTGCACCCACCCCTCACATGTCTCTGTTCACTGCTGGGAGTCCTCTGCACCCACCCCTCACATGCCTATGTCCACTGCTGGGAGTGATAGGCACCCACCCCTCACATGTCTCTGTCCACTGCTGGGAGTCCTCTGCATCCACCCCATGTCTCTGTCCACTGCTGGGAAGCCTCTGCACCCACCCCCATGTCTCTGTCCACTGCTGGGAGTCCTCTGCACCCACCCCTCACATGTCTCTGTCCACTGCTGGGAGTGATAGGCACCCACCCCTCACATGTCTCTGTCCACTGATGGGAGTACTCTGCATCCACCCCCATGTCTCTGTCCACTGCTGGGAGTCCTCTGCACCCACCCCCATGTCTCTGTCCACTGCTGGTATTCCTCTGTACCCACACCTCACATTTCTCTGTCCACTGCTGGGAGTCCTCTGCATCTACCCCCATGTCTCTGTCCACTGCTGGGAGTCTCCTGCACCCACCCCCATGTCTATGTCCACTGCTGGGAGTCCTCTGGACCCACCCCCATGTCTCTGTCCACTGCTGGGAGTCCTCTGCACCCACCCCTCACATGTCTCTGTCCACTGCTGGGAGTCCTCTGCAGCCACCCCTCACATGTCTCTGTCCACTGCTGGGAGTCCTCTGCACCCACCCCTCACATGTCTCTGTCCACTGCTGGGAGTGATTGGCACCCACCCCTCACATGTCTCTGTCCACTGATGGGAGTCCTCTGCATCCACCCCCATGTCTCTGTCCACTGCTGGGAGTCTTCTGCACCCACTCCCATGTCTCTGTCCACTGCTGGGAGTCCTCTGCACCCACCCCCATGTCTCTGTCCACTGCTGGGAGTCCTCTGCACCTACCCCTCACATGTCTCTGTCCACTGTTGGGAGTCCTCTGCACCCACCCCTCACATGTCTCTGTCCACTGCTGGGAGTGATAGGCACCCACCCCTCACATGTCTCTGTCCACTGCTGGGAGTCCTCTGCATCCACCCCCATGTCTCTGTCCACTGCTGGGAGTCCTCTGCACCCACCCCCATGTCTCTGTCCACTGCTGGGAGTCCTCTGCACCCACCCCTCACATGTCTCTGTCCACTGCTGGTATTCCTCTGCACCCACACCTCACATGTCTTTGTCCACTGCTGGGAGTCCTCTGCATCCACCCCCATGTCTCTGCCCACTGCTGGGAGTCCTCTGCACCCACCCCCATGTGTCTGTCCACTGCTGGGAGTCCTCTGCACCCACCCCTCACATGTCTCTGTCCACTGCTGGGAGTGATAGGCACCCACCCCTCACATGTCTCTGTCCACTGCTGGGAGTGATAGGCACCCACCCCTCACATGTCTCTGTCCACTGATGGGAGTACTCTGCATCCACCCCCATGTCTCCGTCCACTGCTGGGAGTCCTCTGCACCCACCCCCATGTCTTTGTCCACTGCTGGTATTCCTCTGAACCCACAACTCACATGTCTCTGTCCACTGCTGAGAGTCCTCTGCATCCACCCCCATGTATCTGTCCACTGCTGGGAGTCCTCTGCACCCACCCCCATGTCTCTGTCCACTGCTGGGAGTCTTCTGCACCCACCCCTCACATGTCTCTGTCCACTGCTGGGAGTCCTCTGCACCCACCCCTCACATGTCTCTGTCCACTGCTGGGAGTGATAGGCACCCACCCCTCATATGTGTCTGTCCACTGATGGGAGTACTCTGCATCCACCCCATGTCTCTGTCCACTGCTGGGAGTCCTCTGCACCCACCCCTCACATGTCTCTGTCCACTGCTGGTATTCCTCTGCACCCACCCCTCACATGTCTCTGTCCACTGCTGGGTGTGCTCTGCACCCACCCCATGTCAATGTCCACTGCTGGGAGTCCTCTGCACCCACCCCCATGTCTCTGTCCACTACTGGGAGTCCTCTGCACCCACCCCTATGTCTCTGTCCACTGCTGGGAGTCCTCTACACCCACCCCTCACATGTCTCCGTCCACTGCTGGGAGTGATAGGCCCCCACCCCTCACATGTCTCTGTCCACTGATGAGAGTACTCTGCATCCACCCCCATGTCTCTGTCCACTGCTGGGAGTCCTCTGCTCCCACCCCCATGTCTCTGTCCACTGCTGGTATTCCTCTGCACCCACCCCTCACATGTCTCTGTCCACTGATGGGAGTACTCTGCATCCACCCCATGTCTCTGTCCACTGCTGGGAGTCCTCTGCACCCACCCCCATGTCTCTGTCCACTGCTGGTATTCCTCCTGACCCACACCTCACATGTCTCTGTCCACTGCTGGGAGTCCTCTGCATCCACCCCCATGTCTCTGTCCACTGCTGGGAGTCCTCTGCACCCACCCCCATGTCTCTGTCCACTTCTGGGAGTCCTCTGCACCCACCCCCATGTCTCTGTTCACTGCTGGGAGTCCTCTGCACCCACCCCCATGTCTTTGTCCACTGCTGGGAGTCCTCTGCACCCACCCCTCACATGTCTCTGTCCACTGCTGGGAGTCCTCTGCACCCACCCCTCACATGTGTCTGTCCACTGCTGGGAGTCCTCTGCATCCACCCCATGTCTCTGTCCACTGCTGGGAGTCCTCTGCACCCACCCCTCACATGTCTCTGTCCACTGCTGGGAGTCCTCTGCACCCACCCCTCACATGTCTCTGTCCACTGCTGGGAGTCCTCTGCACCCACCCCCATGTCTCTGTCCACTGCTGGGAGTCCTCTGCACCCACCCCTCACATGTCTCTGTCCACTGCTGGGAGTGATAGGCACCCACCCCTCACATGTCTCTGTCCACTGATGGGAGTCCTCTGCATCCACCCCCATGTCTGTGTCCACTGCTGGGAGTCCTCTGCACCCACCCCCATGTCTCTGTCCACTGCTGGCAGTCCTCTGCACCCACCCCCATGTCTCTGTCCACTGCTGGGAGTCCTCTGCACCCACCCCTCACATGTCTCTGTCCACTGCTGGGAGTGATAGGCACCCACCCCTCACATGTCTCTGTCCACTGATGAGAGTCCTCTGCATCCACCCCCATGTCTGTGTCCACTGCTGGGAGTCCTCTGCACTCACCCCCATGTCTCTGTCCACTGCTGGGAGTCCTCTGCACCCACCCCCATGTCTCTGTCCACTGCTGGGAGTCCTCTGCATCCACCCCCATGTCTCTGTCCACTGCTGGGAGTCCTCTGCACCCACCCCCATGTCTCTGTCCACTGCCGGGAGTCCTCTGCACCCACCCCCATGTCTCTGTACACTGCTGGGAGTCCTCTGCACCCACCCCTCACATGTCTCTGTCCACTGCTGGGAGTGATAGGCACCCACCCCTCACATGTCTCTGTCCACTGATGGGAGTACTCTGCATCCACCCCCATGTCTCTGTCCGCTGCTGGGAGTCCTCTGCACCCACCCCCATGTCCTTGTCCACTGCTGGTATTCCTCTGCACCCACACCTCACATGTCTCTGTCCACTGCTGGGAGTCCTCTGCATCCACCCCCATGTCTCTGTCCACTGCTGGGAGTCCTCTGCACCCATCCCCATGTCTCTGTCCATTGCTGGGAGTCCTCTGCACCCACCCCCATGTCTCTGTCCACTGCTGGGAGTCCTCTGCACCCACCCCTCACATGTCTCTGTCCACTGCTGGGAGTGATAGGCCCCCACCCCTCACATGTCTCTGTCCACTGATGGGAGTACTCTGCATCCACCCCCGTGTCTCTGTCCACTGCTGGGAGTCCTCTGCACCCACACCCATGTCTCTGTCCACTGCTGGTATTCCTCTGCACCCACACCTCACATGTCTCTGTCCACTGCTGGGAGTCCTCTACATCCACCCCATGTCTCTGTCCACTGCTGGGAGTCCTCTGCACCCACCCCCATGTCTCTTTCCACTGCTGGGAGTCCTCTGCACCCACCCCTCACATGTCTCTGTCCACTGCTGGTATTCCTCCTGACCCACACCTCACATGTCTCTGTCCACTGCTGGGAGTCCTCTGCATCCACCCCCATGTCTCTGTCCACTGCTGGGAGTCCTCTGCACCCACCCCCATGTCTATGTCCACTGCCGGGAGTCCTCTGCACCCACCCCCATGTCTCTGTCCACTGCTGGGAGTCCTCTGCACCCACCCCTCACATGTCTCTGTCCACTGCTGGGAGTCCTCTGCACCCACCCCTCACATGTCTCTGTCCACTGCTGGGAGTCCTCTGCATTCACCCCAAGTCTCTGTCCACTGCTGGGAGTCCTCTGCACCCACCCCCATGTCTCTGTCCACTGCTGGGTGTCCTCTGCACCCACCCCTCACATGTATCTGTCCACTGCTGGGAGTGATAAGCACCCACCCCTCACATGTCTCTGTCCACTGATGGGAGTCCTCTGCATCCACCCCCATGTCTCTGTCCACTGCTGGGAGTCCTCTGCACCAACCCCCATGTCTCTGTCCACTGCTGGGAGTCCTCTGCACCCACCCCCATGTCTCTGTCCACTGCTGGGAGTCCTCTGCATCCACCCCCATGTCTCTGTCCACTGCTGGGAGTCCTCTGCACCCACCCCCGTGTCTCTGTCCACTGCCGGGAGTCCTCTGCACCCACCCCCATGTCTCTGTCCACTGCTGGGAGTCCTCTGCACCCACCCCTCACATGTCTCTGTCCACTGCTGGGAGTAATAGGCACCCACCCCTCACATGTCTCTGTCCACTGCTGGGAGTCCTCTGCACCCACCCCCATGTCCTTGTCCACTGCTGGTATTCCTCTGCACCCACACATCACATGTCTCTGTCCACTGCTGGGAGTCCTCTGCATCCACCCCCATGTCTCTGTCCACTGCTGGGTGTCCTCTGCACCCACCCCTATGTCTCTGTCCACTGCTGGCAGTCCTCTGCACCCACCCCCGTGTCTCTGTCCACTGCTGGGAGTCCTCTGCACCCACCCCTCACATGTCTGTGATAGGCCCCCACCCCTCACATGTCTCTGTCCACTGATGGGAGTACTCTGCATCCACCCCCATGTCTCTGTCCACTGCTGGGAGTCCTCTGCACCCACCCCCATGTCTCTGTCCACTGCTGGTATTCCTCTGCACCCACACCTCACATGTCTCTGTCCACTGCTGGGAGTCCTCTGCATCCACCCCCATGTCTCTGTCCACTGCTGGGAGTCCTCTGCACCCACTCCCATGTCTCTGTCCACTGCTGGGAGTCCTCTGCACCCACCCCTCACATGTCTCTGTCCACTGCTGGTATTCCTCTGCACCCACACCTCACATGTCTTTGTCCACTGCTGGGAATCCTAGGCAGCCACCCATCCCAACCGCACCCTTGGTGCAGTACACTGCTGTCCTGGCCATACACTCCCCCCAATGTTCTGGTTATATGCTGCACCAGGCCCTAAACCAACATTCGTGGCGTGTGTACGCCTTGTCTCAAAAATGTACTGGTGCCCTAGGGGTACGGGTGATGCGGTCCGTACCCCCGCATTCATCGGTTGGGTACGGTCCGTAACACGCGTACCCCTACATCACCACTGCAATGGTGGTACGGACTGTACCCACGCTCTGAGGGTGTGGGTACGGTCCGTACCACGCGTACCTCTTCATCACCACTACAATGGTGGTATGGACCGTACCCACGCTCTGAGGGTGGGTACGGTCCGTCCCACCATTGTAGTGGTGATGTAGGGGTACGCGTGGTACGGACCGTACCTACGCTCTGAGGCCGTGGGTACGGTCCGTACCACCATTGTAGTGGTGATGTAGGGGTACGTGTGGTACGGACCGTACCCAACAAACCAGGAGGGAGGAAAAGCCTGGAGCCCCGAACAATCCAACACACCCACTAGAAGGAAAGGCAAGCCCCTAGCAGTATTACCCACGGTACCCAACCAGCCACAGGACAGGCGCATACTGGTCACCCCAGACTAGGCACACAGCCAGAGGGACCTTGCAGCACAGCGGAAAAACAGACACCAATCTCATCCGGGCAGAAACCGCCCCACAGAAGGAAAAGAAATGGGGTACTGCATGCAGGAAAAACCCAGGGGATGCAGGCAGCCAAGCTAGAAAAAGAGCCGAGAGAAAACCAACAGGACCAGGAGGGCAACCAATCCTGGCAACCTGGGAAACCAAACAACCGGACACCAAACATGAAACCAGCAGGCCAGGACAGCAGAGGAGGCTGTCGCCGATGCCCTACGAACCCGAAAGAAGCAGTGGCAATAAGAGGGGCCATGAAGAAACCAGGCAGAACAAACAAGGGCAAGACCTCTGAACTCCTGTTCAGGGACTCTGCCCTCTGCCCCAGCAGCTCCGCTAGTGTGTCGTTGTCGCTGCCCCCTCACCTCGCCTAGTGAGTAGGTGTAGTGTCTGGTGAGCGTTGATCCACCTGGATTCGTAATTGTGCCTGTATTGTAATTGTAATAGTGATTTTGTTGTTATCTTTCTGTTGCCACGCTGCTTTTGCCATTGTTGTGTCAGTTCGTTGCCCTTTCCTGCGGCTGCTACCCCCACAGCCCCTCCTCCCTGCAGACTCCCGCCTCCCAGCTGCGCTTCCCCCTTCCCTATTTAATGTCAGCCGCTGCTAGGGCACGCAAGCAAGATCTCTGACCTCCTGTTCAGGGACTCTGTTCCCTGCCCCAGCAGCTCTGCTCGTCTGCCGCTGCCCCCGCCTCTCCTAGTGTGTTGGTGTTTGAGTCCTGCCTCCCGTGTTGTGCCTGGTGAGCGTTGTTCTGCCTAAATTCGTAATTGTGCCTGTATTGTAATTGGAGGAGTGATTTTGTTATCTTTCTGTTGCGATGCTGCTTTTGCCCTTGTGCCCCTGTGCCAGTTTGTCGCCCTTTCCCGCTGCAACTGCCCCCGCAGCCCCTCCTCCCTGCCGACTCCCGCCTTCCAGCTGCGCTTCCCTTCTCCCTTCCCTATTTAATGACTGCTGCCCACTGCTGGTGTGCCAAAAGTGAGCCATAGGCAAGCCCGTCTGCGACCAGCGCCAGGAACCCTGCTTCTCTGAACATGAGCCATTACGACTCAGGAGCCCTCCTCGCACTCAACCCTGGGAGGAACAACAACTGCCAGCTGCCTACGCCGAACATCACACACACCCGGTCCTGCTGCCACTCCCGACAGACCTTCACCACCCTCCGCAACCCCACAGTCTCCTCCCCCACGTCGGGCCCCAACACCACCGAAGCCCTGAAGTGCATCCACAACGTGCACTCCCTGCAGTCACGCCGTACAGATCTGGGACCTCCTCGACACCCTCTCGCCAGGCGTCGCCTTCTTCACAGAAACCTGTACCAACACCGCCTCCGCCCCCAACATCACAACCGCCAACCCTGACAAATACAAGATCCAGAGGAAGGACCACACCAACCGCCCAGGAGGAGGACTCTCCATCGCACACAAGAGCTCCCGCCGACTCTCCACCTCCACTGAACACCTCCACTTAGAGATTCAGACTGGCCCCAAATCCAAACTCCTTGGCACCCTAGTCTACAGACCCCCCGGACCTCAAGCTTCATTCACCACCATCACCAACCTCATCGCACCCCACGCCATCGCCTCCATGGACTACATACTCATCGGAGACCTGAACTTCCACCTCAACAGCCCCAGCAACCCCCAAATCCGTCACCCTCCTGGACAACCAAGCCAATATCTGACTGAGACAGCTCATCACCACCCCCACCAACATGGCAGGACACACCCTCGACCTCATCTTCACAAGTGGAAACAACACCATGCAACCCCCATGGATGGATCACCACTGCATACACTTCCTCGCCAACAAACCCACGCCACCCAAAAATGCACCCCGCCCTCCACGCAGAAACTAGAGCAAGGTCACTGAGGAGCAGCTCATCTCCACCCTCAACTGCGATGCCCCCATCACCCTAACTAATGCCAACCTTGCAATCAAAGAGCTCTACAGATGGATCACCAACTACACAGACGAGCTCGCAACCCCGACCGGCAGCGCCCCGGAAAGGCCACCTTGTTCACCACCGACCTACAAGAAGCCAGACGCACCTGCAGAAGTCTCGAGGAAAAACTGGAGAAACAGTAAATCCTCGGAATGTCGCACTCACTATACAAGAACGCCATGACTGAATACCGCCAACACATTAAATCCACCAAAAGGACCTTAATCTAAAACAGGATCATCGCCAACTCCAAGGAACTCTTCAGCGTCATCCAGGAATTCCCAAAAACTCCCAGCAAAACCAGACATCACCCCCTCCCAGGACCTCGGTAACAAGCTCGGCTCCTACTTCCATCTGAAAATCAAGTGCTTCTACGACCACTTCAACGACCAGACACCTGACTCCATAACCACTCCCCGCCCCCATACCCTCTCCAGCAACTCCAGCCCGCCCACCATCTCCCCCTGGACCCCAATTACCACCGAAGACACCGTATCAACCATGAAAAGTATCCACTCAGGAGCCTCCACGGACCCCTGCTCATCGCCTCTTAACTCCAACGCATCAATGCCACCTTCAAAACCGACATCTTCACCGACAACTGGAAATTCGCAGAAGTCAGACCCCTACTAAAGAAGCCCTCGGCAGACCCCACGGACCTCA
The DNA here is from genome assembly GCF_964204655.1 of Triturus cristatus. Taxonomy (NCBI): domain Eukaryota; kingdom Metazoa; phylum Chordata; class Amphibia; order Caudata; family Salamandridae; genus Triturus; species Triturus cristatus. The sequence goes on along the minus strand of NC_140579.1, from coordinate 300,746,111 downwards.
AAAACTACTGAACCATCTCACTCCTCCCATTCACAGCCAAGGTCACCAAGAAGACCGTCAACGTCCAACTCACAAAATTCATCAAAGAAAACTCCAACCTCGACCCCTCCAAATTTGGATTCTGCAGCAACCAAAGCATGGAGACCGCTCTGCTCGCTGCCACAGACTACATCCGCACCCTCCTAAACCAGGGACACACCGCAGACCTAATCCTCCTCGACCTCTCTGCAGCCTTCGACACCGTCTCCCACCGCACTCTCACAACAAGACACCACGACGCCGGCATACAGGGAACCGCCCTAAACTGGCTCCGCTTCTTCCTCACCGGCAGAACCCAAAGAGTCCGACTACCACCCTTCCTCTCAGAACCCATGGAAATCAACTGTACCCCAGGGATCGTCACTCAGCCCCACGCATCAACATATACATGGCCCCCCTCGCCGCCACTGTCAGACAGCACAGACTCAGCATAGTATCCTAAGCCTACGACACTCAGCTCCTCCCTCCCTCACCAAAGACCCCATCACCACCAGACTCAACTTCCAGGAAGGAATGAAGGGCGTTGCAGCCTGGATAAACAGCCGCTGCCTGAAGCTCAACTTGGAGAAGACCGAGGTCCTCATCCTCAGACCCTCCCCCTCTGCATGGGACAACACCTGGTGGGCCACCGTTCACGGCAGCCTCCCCACCCTGATAGGCCATGCCTGAAACCTCTGCATCATACTTGACTCCTCTCTCTCCATGACCCGGCAGGTCAACAATGTCACCTCCACCTGCTTCAACACCCTCTGCATTCTCCAAAAGACCTTCAAATGGATCTCTCCCCCAAATCAAGGAAGACCATCACCCACGCACTCAAAACCAGCAGACTGGACTACAGCAATGCCCTCTACGCCGGGATCAACAAGTCTCCGCTCCGCAAACTCCAAACCATACAGAACACCTCAGCCAGACTCGTCCTTAGCATCCCTACAAAAACAACAACACATCACCCATCACCTGTGCAATTTCCACTGGCTCCCCGTTGAGAAAAGAGTAACTTTCAAGATGCTCACCCACGCCTACTAATGCCTACAAAATACCAAACCCCAAAATCTCAACAGAATCTCCTTCCACGTACCCTAGAGGAACCTCCGAACAGCCGACCTCACCCTTACCGAACCCCTGCGCATCTGTAGAACAAGAACGGGTAGCAGAACCTTCTACATCACGGCCAAAGCCTGGAACAACATCCTGATCAACGTCATCGGACGCACCCCCACCCTGCACATCTTCAGGAAGGCCCTCAAGACCTGGCTCTTCGACTGCCCGGAGCTGCTCCCCCACCCCCACCCCATGTGCCTTGAGACCCTTACCCACATGCTTTAAAACCCCTGATCGATTAAACAAGGCCACAGCACCTTCCCCAACCACCCAGAAACGGGAGGAGCAGGAGCTGGAGACCACTGTCCCACCATGGAACCGTAGAGGGCAAAGCCCAAACCGAACCACAAAACACAGCCCTTAGGCCAGGAGGGCAGAGGAGGCAGCGAAGCTTACAGCCCACGGCAATCCCAGGCAGATTCCCAACCAGGAACGAACCAGGCCTGATGTTGCAGAACGTGGAAGAACAGACGAGGGCAGGTGCTTTCAGGGTTGTATGGCCAAAGGACACAGACACCCCCAACACAGGACAACAGCACATGGGAGACCAGCACACGCCCCACTGGCACAACAAGGCAGACCAGGCCAAAACCAGAGGTCAGCAAACGACCCACAAGCCACCACTCGCCGGCAAACCACCGGAACAGCAGGCAAAGAGCTCCAGTACAAGAAGCAGCCAACAGGCGGGATCAAGACTGAACAACCAGGCAGAAAGAAGCAGCCACGGCACCCCATGAAACAGCGCGCAGGGGAAGCCGAAGACAATGACCACCGCCATACCAAGGGGGGAGAAATCGCACAATAGAGAAGCTCCCATAACGACGTGCAACAGCTCTAAGAGACACCAAAGCCACAAACAGGGACCCTGGCAGGAGCGCACTCCTCCCCAAAGGTACCCACAGCCCATAGGAAGCTGAAAACATAGGAAGTGCAGGGAAAGGGCTGGCACAAGACTCTGCCCTGCAACCGGCATGTACGCCCAGCAGCCTGGGGGACGCCCCCAGAAAAAGCAGCGCCAGGCCTGCAAGCACTCCACCGTAGGCGCAGAGGCAAGGCACAGGAAAACCATCAGGCAAGGAGGAAAATGACTGGTCAGGAAACAACCCAAACACAACAAAAAAAATGCACAGCTATACACACCACAAAAAAGATGACCAAACGAGAGGCACAGTCACAAATGGCAAGAAGAAATGCATCCCCCTCCTCAGACGCTGAGAGGCCAAGCACCCCACAACAAGCGAAACAGAAGAGCCAATAAGCCAGCAGCACCAGCACTGAGGTGCCCATCCAGCCACAGCGACAGCCAGAGAAATGCTCCTAAGCCCCGTGACAAGCCAAGGGACAGCCATAGGCCAAGAGGTTGCCAAAACCCAGAAACCCTTCCATAGCCGAACCTGCACTCGAACAGAGCACTGCCCGACACTGGAAGAGAGAACCACGAGGATGCACGGAAGCCGCCGCCGACAAGGCCAGGAGCCAAGCACCCACAAGAAAGGAGTGCGCTGAAACCAGAGGAGTAGGCCAGGCCACACAAGGCTAAATTCAGCACAGCCATCCACACCGTAGCGAGCGCTAGGCACCCACCCAAAGAGGCCACAGCTAAAGACCAGAGGCCGACCAACCCGTGTAGGAGCAGACCTACACAAATCCACGTGGCAGGACCGGGAACACCGGTATGAATGCCAAACCTAAGCTAGAGACAGGCGCCAGACCCTTGGAGCCACAGCAGAGGGCCGCAAGAGGGTACACCCATGACAGACACACAAACAGTGCCAACATCCAGAGGGCCAAAAACCCCAGAAGCACATCCAGGCCGGAGAAAGCACCGCAACCCACCGTACGGAAGAGACCAGAGCAAAGAACACACACTGCTAATGCACCGCTATCAGCCAACAAACGCACCCCTCCCAGCCACCCCAAAGGGAAACAAGTTGGCAGCAGCCACAAACACTCCCCCAAACACCACGGAGAGACAAAACTGCCCCAGTGCTCCACCGGAGAAAGGCACAGCAGACCTCTGGCCAGGAGAACCAAACAAGGTAAAATCCTGCAGCACCATGAACAGGCACAGTTTCCCACGGGGGACACAGGAGAAACACAACAGCACCCCTGGCCAGACAACGAAAGGAGAGGCAACCACCCCATGCGTCCCGGCCTGAACCCAACAGCCCAGGAGATGCTAAAAGCTAGCATCTACCCCCCATCGCCTCGCCAGCAGGAACAAAGAGGCGCAATTCAGGGCAAGAAGGGCACACTCCGCACACGACAAACTCACACTAGGACCGGATGCATAGCAATGAAGAGGCAGAGCATCAGGGCCAACAAATGCCCCCCGCTGAGCAGCACAGGGCTGCTGCCAGGGCTGCCGAGCCCGACCGGAGAAAAGCACAGTCTACCTCCAGGTAAGAAAGAAAAACAGGCATTGGTGTTTTTTTTAAAATGTGAAAGTGAGGACGACACAGCGGGACAACAGAGTCCCTGCACACCTCCGCAAGCCAGACGGAAGTAAGCATCGCAGACCTCCATCCCAGCAAGAAAAGGGAATGAGAGAGGTGCCCCAAGCACATCCTACTGTGTCTAGAACCAAAAGAACAGGTTTTGTGGAGTGGGCGGTGCCTTTATTTTGGTAGGGCTGTGTGTCTACGAGGCACAGGGACCTCATTGCGTAATGGAGATAAGCTAAAGGGACGTAGAGGTAATGTTTAATTGCAGATAGGTTTTATTTGCTATTACCATTTGACCCACTACAACAGTAGGGAAAATGTTGTAGTACAGAATGGTAAAATGTAATACTCCAATAAAAACACCAGTAGGGAAAGTGTTGGATTGCGGAATAGTAAAATTTACTATACCCACTTCAATTAGTGTAACAATAAAAAGAAACAAAAGTACAACAGTAGGCAAACTCTAAAGGGGTAACATTTACTATTTCCACTCCAATAAGTGCAACAGTAGGGAAAGTGTTGGATTGCGGAGGAGTAAAATTTACTTTTCCAACTTCAATCAGTGCAACAATAAAAAGAAACCAAATATCTTCAACAAAATTAATTTACTTCAAAAACAAATGTTAAAAAATATAAATATGTTAAAAAAATATACAAATATTAATAAAAAAAACATATTATAATGTTACATTCAGAACACAAATATCTACAAATATCATTAGAAATAAAATGAAAAAATAATTTTTATAGAAATACTTTTTTAAAATATATATATTCTTTTAACTTCACACCATACAACCCCACAAAACTCAACCTACACCATAAAATGTAATTTAAAAATGAATATTTATTCTATTAATATAAAGTGGAACAATCCAAATATAATTAATAAAACATTAATTATATGTACTTTACTTGGCACAATATACACCCAAAAACACACATTACTCATAAAATTTAACAAAAATGATTTACACACTAAACATGATTATCAAATTATTAATTAATAATTTTAAAATAATTTACTTTAAATAATTTACTTCCTACCCCATACCCCCAAAAAACACACACAAAATCTAAAAAAAATAATTTAATAACACAATTAACAATTATCAAATATCAAAAACAAAGGGGCCGATTACAATGTCGGTCGGAAAGCCTCCGACCGCTAGTCGGAAGCTTTCCGACCGCAGTGTCGGTTTGCATTCCGACCGCCCGATTGCAATGTCTGCGGTCGGAACGTAAAACATTTCTGTTGGTCGGAACTGCACCGCAATCCCCTATGGATGGTGTTTCCGCCATCGGGACTATGATGTCGGTTTTCGAAATCCTTTCCGTGCCGGCCTTTCTGACATGGAAAGGATGTCAGAAAGCGACTCTGGGGGCCCCTAGCAGGGCCCCCTTGCCTTCGTGGCCCACGGTTGGTGTTCGAAAGGGTACCCACCTGTAAAACCCTGCACTGTTCAGCACCATGGGGTGCCTGGGACGGGGTGCAGGGTTTCTCACACACACCCCCATTTCTGAGTAGGAGCCTGTATTACCGCCCGTTTACAACTGTAACGCAAGCTCCCATAGAGAACTGTGGAAATCCGACCAAACAGTGTTTGATCGCATCGTAATCAGGCGGTCGGAACCGCCGACCTGAGGTCTGTCGGTCCCGAGTCTGAGACCGTGTTGGTCAGAGGCAACTCCAATCGACATCTTAATAAGCCCCTTAATATTAATTCATTAACATTAATTATATTTCCCACCATTTACTCATATAAACCTCATAACCCAGACCTAAAATCAAAGTAATTTTTTTTACACAATTAAAACAATTCTCAATTAAATAATTCATAGTATCTAACTAATAATTAACATTAATTTACTCCCCACCCTTTACCCCTATAAACCCCACAACTCTCACCTAAAAATATTTCATTAATTAAACATAATTAATTTTTATTTCAAATTAACAAAAATGTCCTCCCAACCATCACCCCTATAACCCTGCAACCCCAACAAATAAACAATTAATATAATTATCATTTATTAAACAATTAATTAGTAATTAATAAAACATAAATTACTTTCCCCCTTCACCCCCAAAAAAACACATACCCCGCACATAAAATTGACATTTGAAAAAGAACACAATTAACATAAATAACAATAAAATAAATATTTTTATTTAAAAAAAATTTTTTATAAATATGTAATAATTAAATTACTTCCTTCCCTATAAAACCCAAAACCTGCTACGGTATTAAACACAAAATTTAATTTCAATAAATTTGATAGAATAACTACTAAAAATGTAACCAATCTATTTAAAGAAATAAACAATTATACAAAAAATTACAACATATGCATATAAAATATAAACTAAATCGCATAACAATAATTTAACAAATATTTTAAACTATATTTTTGCAAATGATATTAATGACTTTGATATTTAAAAAATCAGCATTACTCAACTTAAAATCGATATTCTTGACATCGATAGTTCCATGTCACGATATTTTAGAATCAATATTCTTGCACATCAATATTTTAAACTCCAATATTTTTTCTGAATTCCCTGGAGAGTCTGGTTGCAGAGGTGCTAGACGGGTTGGTAACCTTGCGTGCGACTCGTTAGAAAGGAAGAGGACCACCTGGAAAAAGGCTGCAAGTGGAGACTTCCGAGAGCTCCCACCGTGGGATCGGGTGGAGTCGTGAAGGTCTGGGCACATGGGGGAAGCAGGCAGTTTCTTTAGGCTGGACAGCTTAGGTGCAGCGTGTTTTTGTCAGCTGGAACTTGTCTGTCAAGGCGCTTGCTGGTTTTGGTCAAGACCAGTAAGAATGAATAAAAAAAGAACAGCTGGGCCACTTTTGGTGCTGGCCTCTGTGGTGCCGATGTTACTCATAGATTTATTGTCGGTGCTGTCGCTGGAGTCCTGACTGGTATTTCAACAAGCGTTGGTTGCAGAAACGGTGGCTGAAGTATACAACATAGCCCTGCCCTATCTGGCACTTGCTTACCTTGATAGTGAGGCCTGCACTCTGCAGACCCTCAAGGTTCTTTCCAAGTTGGATCAGGTGATCCTGCTAGGTGGGGATGTAGACAGCAGGGGATGCATCTCCAAGGTCTGGCGTAGGGCAAGATGGCCACCACAGGGCTGTGACTTTCAGAGGCTCCAGGGCTATGGATGACCTTTTTTGATTAAATACCCACTGTCAGCCTTTTGTGCCCTCCCACTTTTGCAACCCAATTACTAACTGCTCAGCAGTTTTATAGACCTGATTTAGATCTGCAACAGTACCTGATCGCCTATAAGCTCGCCACGTTGTCCATCAAGTGGTCTGAATTGTACTCCCGGAGGCATGGGTAAAGTGCCCTAGAGTACGCACTGCCCCCCTCACCCCACCCTAGTGACATCTGTTTATTCCGATTGCCTGTGCATAGGCTTTCTCAAAGCAGACCACTATTCTACAGGCGGCTAATGAGGTCCTAGAATCCATTGGTCGATGCTGGTGGTCCAACAGGCTGGTGGCTGCTGCCCACTGGAACAGCATGTTGGGGAGCGGCTGTGGCCCGACATCTGTTGTCTGCATCTGACCGACACTTTGCTTTGCAGTGCTGTCACACGGCAACTGTTCATGGTAGCATGGAACGGTATTGGGCACAGTGCATGATGATCCCTGTTTCTCCCCTTTCTTGGACCCCCTATTTTTTATGATTTTGAATGTCAGCAATGCCCCATGTCCTTCCTTCTGTGACTCCACAGAGAAATTCATAGCCCGATATCCCCCACTGTGGGGCTCTGCTTTAGGCAGTGGATCTGGGTGATGAACAATCCATTATAGAGTCGACCCTGCTGAGGTCTTGGGGGCTGATTACGAATATGGCGGTCGTAAGAGCCCCAGACTCACGGTGGTCCGTCCGCCACATTATGACTTCAAAAGTAGTTGCAGCGGAGGACCACCGGCTGTGCCATGGAACCATCGTTGCCTGGCAGTGGTGGAGCTGCGTCCCAATGTAACCTGTTGAGCAGAATTAGCGCAAGTCCCACTCACCATATTGTGAGTTACGCCAGCCATTACATGGCAGGAGACTCCCCCCCTGAAAAAGTTGGGGGTGGAGGAACAAAAGGGATCCTACAGCCCCCCATGGGGATACATTTAGGGGGGCACAACAGGTGCCCCCTTGCTTATTCCCCCAAAGTTCCGACACATCATGGACATCACCACCCCATGCTGTGCTGGAACTCTTCTGCCATTCCCATTGTGGTGCTTCGTTTATAGGCACCGCCATGGGAAATAAAGTACCATCTGCCTTACATAAATTAAACTCGTAATAAGGTGGGTGGTCCTTGCGCTGCTGTGTTGGCGGAGAGTCGGTGCAACTGCGACAAAATTGTAATCCGGTCCTTAGACTGCTGAGGTTCAGAAGGCAGTATGCAGCCATCCCATGAATCCCCGAACTGTAGCCTAATGGGTAACCCAGCACCACCCCTCCCTGCCAAGATCTCCAATGTCTTATTGCTCAGCCTTGCCCCAACATATTATGTTCTTCCTAGAGGGCCAATGCAGAGCTCAGTGCTCACCAGACTTTACCAGAATCTAGTATCACAGTGATTCACTTTATGAAGGACTGAATATGAGCACGGTGCCTGCAGGCCTCTCACACCCGATCGAGCCACTCCTTCCACATAGATGCTGTGGGTTATCCTCCATTTGCATCCAATGCCTCGAGTTGGTGCAGTCTTGCCTGTTCCTTTGATTGGGGTTCAGGGATGTCCTCTTTGTAGTGGACATTTTGTGACTCCCAGGTTAAGGTATTTTTACATGAATGAGCCATAGAAATCAAGAGGGCTTCTTCCCTAGGTAGGACCTTTCCTTTTGGGATAGACATTAAAAGAAATAGAAAGATGACTAAACTCCCTACTCCTCTTAGGGGGCAGACATCCTGGAACAAGTCCTCTTTCATTACGGCCCTACAACTATTCCCTCCCTCACTACACTAGCTCCTTCCTGCCCAGTGAACTCACCATGTAGTCATTCCCCACTTACTATCTCCCGCTGGGCACATCTCGGTCCGAATCATTTTTCCGCCTAACTTTACCAGAAATGCAGCAAAAAATATCTCACAAAAATGCTCAAATTGAATAGAGAAGCACTATTCATAGATTCAAATTTCTGCTAAAAATAAGGAATTGATAATCAACGATCTAATTTGTTTTTTACCAACAAACGCTTACCAACAGACGCTCCCAATGGAAGAAAGCCTTATCCTCTGTACTCAGTCACCTCCACCATAAAGATTTTGCACAAACTTGCTATCGCACCCTCATCTGTGTACAGTGCTGAAACCGCCATTTTCATTTACAACTATGTCCCTGTACTCAGCCAATCATTCAATCGGTTTTTTGACAAAATATTGAATCCAAAATATGAAGCTACGCAAATATCAAGTTTCTAATATTGTGATACTTAAATATTGTGATGCTGAAATATTGATTAAAAATTACAAAAATTCTTTAGGGTAACTAATATGGTTGTCAAAACTGAGTTGTAAATATCGTTTACAATGATATAGTTGTAAAACATTTTAAAATTATTTTTATATATTATAGTTTACATTTTAATTGTATGTTATAAACTAAGTTTTTTATAAATATGATTTGTATTTTTAAGTTATTTATAATTTTAATTTAATTGCTAATTGTAATTTATGGTAAGGTAGCAGATTGTGAGGTTTCCAGGGGTAAACAGTGGGAAGTTAATAACTATAATTAATAATTAAATATTGATGTATTCTTTAATTGATCATTATGTCAGTTGTGTAATATATTTTTCTAGTTATATTTTAGACGCAGCTTGTTTGGTTTTGTAGGGGTACAGGGTGAAACTGTAATAAATTATAAATACTTAACATTTAGGTGCCGATTCAGATCCGTTAAAAAAATTTACCGTCCGACTCGTATTCGTATATTTTTACGTACGAATCATACAAGTACCGTACAAACTGCGAAGTACGATTTGTACGTGAAAAATACATACGAATTGCGTCGGGAAAATGGTCCGAGAGGGAGCCGTAAATTTTTACGTCCGATTAGCGTCGGGAAAAGTGTCCAATAGGGAGCCGGACATTTTTATGTGCAAATCGTAAAACAGAAGTCCGAGCGCGCAAGTACGATCCGTACCGCCCGTCCGGATACACAACCGCATGTAAAAGGCCCCGTACGGAGCGAACGCTGTAGCCTACATGTACACGGGTAAACTTGTGCCCGAATACGAGTCGTACAGCCCCCCTCACCCCGCACATGTCAGCACCGTACCCCCGTATGTCAGCACCGTACCCCAACACCGTAGCACAGCCCGCACCTGTACGCATCGCACCCCAACACCGTAGCACAGCCCGCACCTGTACGCGCCGCACCCCAACACCGTAGCACAGCCCCGTACCTGTACGCACCGTACCCCAACACCGTAGCCCAGCCTGTACCTGTATGCACCGTACCCCAACACCGTAGCCCAGCCCCATACCTGTACGTGCCGTACCCCAACACCGTAGCACAGCCCGCACCTGTATGCGCCGCACCCCAACACCGTAGCACAGTCCGCACCTGTACGTGCCGCACCCCAACACGTAGCACAGCCCGCACCTGTACGCGCCGCACCCCAACAACGTAGCACAGCCCCGCACCTGTACGCACCGTACCCCAACACCGTAGCACAGCCTGCACCTGTACGTGCTGCACCCCAACACCGTAGCACAGCCCCGCACCTGTACGCACCGCACCCCAACACCGTACCCCAGCACCCTCACCCAGCATCGCGTATGTACGGACCGTACCTACGTGAAAAAGACTCGTACAGAACCAGGACACAGTAAAACAGCACAAGGAGGGTCAATTCGACTCGCACAACACCACAAAACACGTCAACATGACAAAATACATCTCTATGACTGACCTGCCACATCCAAACTGCCAAACAGAGGACCAAATCACAACCACCTCTTATAACACACCCACCACAAATTCAAACACAGCCACACCCAAAAATTGGACCAATAAAAAGGGCCCACACACACAACCCATGAGCCATTGCAACAGACCCACTGCTCACAGACACCACAGACAAACAACTGCACCTTACTCGCACCTTACTCACACCTAAACTACACCTTCAGTTACACACCTTCACACAACCTCCTTCACAAACACCCCCTCTTCACCTTCACACACACACCCTCACATTCACACCCACACAGTGCTTAATTTGTGCCGGTACTTAGCACCGGCACCTAATTATCAGGGCCGGGTCTTCGCTACGGACCCTGGATTAGGGCTGTGCCTCTGAGCCTCTTGTACTTTGTCTGGTGCTTTTATGGGGCCGGACTCTTCCCACAAAGGAGCCAGAAAGCCCCTTTGCAGATCAACTGCTTCTTTTACTTACCACTGATTTTGTATTGAAAAATGGTAACGTGATTTCCTTTGTTCATTTAACGTTTGGATTGTTCTACATTGTTCTGATTGTATATCAATGATCAGATGCAGCGCAGAGATGAACAACAATGATTTACACAGTTCAGAATCTTGTGTCTGTCTGTGGACCCTACTTCCGTCGTTCCCGAAAGCTGGCTGTTAAGTGGCATTGGCGAAGAAAACTCAAGTGATACAGATAAAATGGATATTACAATAAAAACTATATACTCTCAGAATTGATGGGTTTGGATTTGACTGTCTGTATAAATGAGCGCGCATGCTCGGCCTATGATGGGGTTTGTCAGTGTTTATTACAAACCTGTGTATTGACCTTTTAACTTTGAAGCATCCAGCACACATTTCTTCCCTTAACTTTAGAGTCAAACCGATGTCTTCAAAATGCCAAGGCTTGGTTTCCAATACGTGCTCTGTTTGAACTCCAAGCTGATTTTTTTTCAGCTTGAGCTTTTAATTAACAAGCCACATGCATGCAAATGGGATTCAAAGTGCACTGATGCAATAATGTTTTCTGATCATAGCACTGTTATTTCTTTCATTTTTAAGTCACAGAGGAATTGCTCAGATTTGTGATCATAGGACAAAATGGATGCGAACCTGCTTCTCTCGCGGTCGCTTGACTGCTGCGGCGCCTACTCAGTTACCTCTCGGAATACTTTGCAGTTTTCTCTCCCAGTGCCGCCTCTTCCATCAAACCCAGTAGCACGGGTCACGGCGCTCCTGATTTTGGCCATGTGTGTCGTGTTAGAGGGTATCCAGGCCCTTGGGCAGGTGTGCAGGTGTGAGGTCCTCGAGGTGCTTATGTGGAGAACTAGGTCTTCAGCTTTTGCAGACCTCAAGAAGTGAGAAGGTAGCTCTAATGTGTTTAGGCTTGTGGATGTGGCTGGAGCCAATAAAGGAAGTGGGTGGGGCCACTGGAGGTTGTGGGCGGAGCTGAGGAAGTGGGTGTGGCCTCCTAAAAAATGTGAGCACCTGCACTTCATATTTTACAAATTAAGCACTGCACCCACACACCCACAACCATCCACACCCACACCCCACACCATGCCCACTGACAAGAATCGAAAGTTCATTACGGCAGGGATGGAGCTCCTTGTCAACGAAGTCATCAGAGTCGAGCCACACCTGTTTGGAACATTGGTCAGACAGACCAGCATAGCCCAAAAAACCAGCCTGTGGCAGATGATCGTCGATAAGGTGAATGCTGTTGCGCCCATCCGAAGGACCAGGCATGAATGCCAAGCCAGGTGGTGCGATCTGCGCAGGGCAGTCAAGAGGAAAATGAATGAGGAATACGCCCAGAGTAACATCACTGGAGGCGGGCTGCCCCGCAGACCCGTACATTACCATCCCTGGAAGGAGAAGGTGATGGCCACGCTTCCGCCGGTGGGAGTACACAGAGTCGAAGGAGTCACAGAGCCTGGTGAGTACATAAACAACTCACGTAGCATGGGGGGAATGGCATCCACACCCCAACTACAACAAATGCACTCACCTACCCCCAAGCCCTCACCGCACACAACCACACCCTAAAAACCACGCTCATGCCACTAACGTCTCCATGCCCCATTCACAAATAAAAGCAATGCCATATCCCAGGCCACACCAACCACAAACCCAAGACTGGATGTCCGGGACGCTGGGAGGGTGGGGCTCACACAACACATTGTGCAACTCAGGACCAGACACCAATGCCCACAGCTCATATGGCCTAGGTACATACCCATGAACCATGCCCAATGCACAGGGACTGGCAAATTAATGACAAAGTAGCTGACACTTGGCCCTGCTGTAGGCAGCACAAGGCCCTCCTGTGACCACTGTACACTCAAACAACAACTCCACTAGCTCACATACCCAGCACAGGAACTCACACACACTGTCATGCCAGCATGCACCATGAGGGGACAGACACATCACCTGGGAGACCCAATGACAAATCACACTACACACAACAGCAGGCCTGGTCACACCCCCCCCTCACACAAGTACACACCCCCGGGGCAGGCAACGGATTTACCCACTCTCACAATTGACATGTGACACAACAAGACCAATCCATGGCCAAATAAGCATCCCAGCAAAAAAACTACTGGCAAACACTCAGGAGCACATACCAATCTGTCCCCCACAACATACCCATCCCCAAGTGTACATTGAGAGGAATGCTAGGCACATCCAACCACCTGGAGGAACTGTGACTACTTGAATATGTGTGAAACATGGATGTGGCATGAAACAGCATTAACATTGTCTCTGTCTCACACACAGGGCAACGTCATCGACCTCCCCCCAACAATGGGGGGGAACAATTAGTCCCAGGCTCAGCATGAATATGACCCCACCGGCAGCGACGACTCTCTCCACTCCGTGGATGACCCCGACCAACCTGGCCCCTCTGGTGCCCAAGCCCCTGCAGCACCTGCGTCAGGTACATCTGTGCCAACCACCACCCCCATTCCTGCCACATCCCAGGAGACACTCAGGAGCCCTGCTCGAACCGAACAACATAGCCAGTCTGACCAGGAGGGACAAGGTTCTCCGGGCACCCAGGAGGAGGCAGACGACCACGTTAATGCGATCCCTCAGGGGTCCCGTAGACCCGATGTGCCCACAACGGCAGGCCCGGCTCATGTGGGCAGGGGTGGTGGGAGTGGAGGCAGGCGGAGGCGAGAACCTGACCAGCCAGCTGAGGGAACCGGTATAGCACACATGCGCCACATCCTGGACACATACCGACATGACACCAGGGGCATCAGCCAGGTAGTGGCGACCCTCAACGAGATTAAGAACCTGCAGGCCGAGCAACATGCCAGTCAACAACAACACCAAGGACGGATGGAGGCAAGACTGGCTGAGCTCCTGGTGGTGCAAACGGACATGAGCCGTTCACTCCGTCAGATTGCCAACAACATGGGCAACGCTCCCTGTGACACCAGGCGAAGACCAGCACCAGCCACAGGGAGGGAGGAGGAGGAGGAGGATTCCTCCGATGGAGCATCACAGACATCGTCAAGGCCTGCATCTGAGGGTCCCCGGAGGAAGGTGGGTCGTCCACAGAAAAGACCGTGAGAGTCAGCAGACCATCCACATCTCCCAGGTCACCTGGCCTGGCACCTGGCCCTCTGGCGCAACAGCACCACCTCACCCAATGACATTCTCTGCCACATGGACTTGCTGGTCACAGTCTGACCAATGATGACCAACACTGTGGTATGGACTCTGATGACTCCAACTGACAAGGATGCCATCTCCCCCTGTGAACTTTGGATTCTATGCACCCGGTAGAGCACCTTACTTCATCCACCAAAAGACTTACCCCACCAAAATTAAATACTTAAGTTTGTCATGAGATGTTGCTGTCATTTGGCATTATTCACCAACATATGTGTGTGTAAATGTCAAACTATGCCTGAGTGTTGAACTAACTCCACACCTCCATACCCTGGGAACGGAGTCTGGTACAGGACACACATGGGTCACAATGTAGCATTCAATGCAGACATGGAGCACAATACTCACCTGTGATGGCCTCAAGCTGCTGAGGGGGTGCTGGGGAAACTGTGAGGACACACCTATTTGGAAGAGTAACATTAAGGCGTAGAGGTCATGCCTCATTTGGAGGTTCCCGGGGAGGGAGTCCCAGGTATGTGTTCCCAGGTGGGAGAACTATGTCCTGCATGCAGGAGTATGGTGGATCAGAAGAATGGTGGCCAGGTCAAGGTTGGATGCACGGAGATGGCACAACGGGGTCTCGGATGACAGTGGTACAAGGTTGGTTTTGGGTCAGGGTTGTGGCCTGCCTCCTGAGTGTGGGTGAGGAGTCTGAAGGTCATCCTGCAGCACACAGTGATCCATTGCAGCTATCTCTGCTGGACGGTGATGTGGCTGGGGAGCGGGATGTTGACGCTGAGGTGTGCAGATGCAGCCTGGATGTGGACAAGTGTCCCTGGATTTTGGATGTGGCTGCACCGTAGAGGGCAGGGCAGTATTTGACACGGATGTTGTCGTGGACCTGGGGGATGGTCCGTCTTACCTTGGAGTGGATTTATCTGGGGATCATGTGCATAATGCTGAGGGTGTTGCAGTGTGAGGTACAGATGCTGGTGATTACCATGGCAAATTAGAGCAAGCAATCCATGATGCACAACATCTTGTGTGCGTGGACACTGGGTGCCTCTGCGGGGTCTCTGTGGGTGGGGCACAAGCAGTTGAGCCAGCTGTAAGGGGACAATCCTCAGATGTTGACCTCAGTCCTGTACAAGTCCAGCCTCAGGTGGCTGCTGTTCTGCCATTCATCTATGGATCCCATGCAATCTTGAATATTGGAACTGGAAATGTCTGCGTCCTTGGTGAGGGTGAGGAGCGCCTGGCTGTCAATGGCATACGAGTTGATGATTAGGGCGTGTGCGCATGTGATGGTGGATAGGGGGGTCCTGGACACATTGTAGATTGACACGCTGAAAGATGATACCTGTGCCATGTGCCTCACGACGAAAGCATACTACATGCAGAAGCCTTGAGTCCCACTCCCATGGCCTTGCAGGGGTACAGATCCGGTGGGGAGTAGGAGGGACATGACCTGGTGGGTTTGACAGGTCCTGGAAGGTGTGGCAGCGCTGTGTAGGCAGTTGGAGTTGCACACTCATCATGCAAAGGTGTTGTGTGTGCGCTCAGTGCAGGCGGGAGATGTGTGGATGGACCTTGCTTGGAGGGTGGCTGCAACATCACACTGTAGTGTGATGTGGGTCATGCAAGGACATGAGGGTCGTGCAATGTGCACGTTGCATGTGCAGACGGTCCAGCCTTTGGTACCGCGAGGCCGCAACTGTGGCACAGACAAGCCGAAGATAGCCAAATTAATGTGTTGAGGGAGGAAGGGAGGAGCACCTTTGATGTGTGTGTGTTGCCAAATCTGGAAACTACGTGTGCCCTTGCTGCAGTAGCTGCAACAGCAGGCGGCATGTCCTGGGAATTATGCCACAATATCCACACAAAGACTAGGATGTCAGAAAGGACTACTGCAACAGGTGTATGTCAAGGAAGGAGTAACCGGTTTGCAATGGCACACACAGAGACAAAGTATGCACAATCACCAAAGATGACTGACACAGAATCATGAAACTGAAGGCCGAGCTGCGCACAGGAAACACACCCCAGAAGGTGTTGACGGCCCGTGGGGGGGGACTAACATGCCAAAACATGCCGACATGTATGCATAGTAACATAACCTGCACAGGAGCAGTGCCCACACATTACAAACAACTACCACACCCAAAAAGCCTTGCTGCAATCCTTACCCAAAGGAGAATTTTCACCATGTCTGTGCATGTAACGCTGATTCAGCACACGTTGCATTACTCATGAGGAATAGCAGGAGCACAATGATGCCACGAGCAGACAGCATGCACAAATACCTGGGGATGAGAGACACACAAGAAGTCAGGAAAAACATAGTCATCCGCATGCATGGTCATGTACTCTACATAAATAAGGTTGACACCATGCCAGTTGTCAATTGAGTGTGTCAGCTAAAATGTGTGGAATGACATCAGCACTCGAGTGACACATCAGCACACACCTCAAAGTCACTTAGCATACAGTCAGCTGGACACACACATTGCAACACATGCCACACAAGGCTCAAAGCGTGCACACTTAGACCCAGGGACTCACCATTATGAGAAGAAGTTGCATATGAGCTGACTCCGGATGTCCTCCTCCTCCTCCACACTTGCCTCGTGACCAAGGCCGTCATCCTCCACGGGTGGATGTTCCTGCTCATCGGGATCCAGGATGAGTAGCACAGCTTTCTCTACTGCCATGTTGTGCAGCATGCAGCACACGAGGAAGATTTTGCAGACCTTCACCGGTGCATATAGGAGGGACCCGCCGGTCTTGTGGAGGCACCGGAATCGGCTCTTCAGGAGGCCAAACGTCCTCTCAATCACTCGCCTGGTCTGCCCATGGGCATTGTTGTAACGGTGATCTGCAGCTGTTCTCGGGTTGCGGAGAGGCGTCACCAGCCATGGCATGTTGGGATAGCCAGAGTCCCCTACATGGAAACATCGTGTAAAGAAGTGGATCAGGAGATGCCGTCACATACTAAGATAACGCTGAATACTGGACAAACAGAGTCTACTCACCAACAAGACATGCTCATTCGTTGTGCAGCTGCAGCATCATTTCTGGCACCCTGCTACGCCTCATGATGTAGGCATCGTGTGCTGACCCTGGAAAAGGTGCACAGACCTGGGAAATCACCATGTTAGCAAGACACACCACAAGGGCATTAATGGAGTGGTAATGTTTACGGTTACGGAAGGCTACCTCCTGTGCCTGTGGTGGTACCAAAGCCACATGTGTCCCATCAATGGACCAAATTACATAGGGGATCCCTCCCAGGGCATAGAACTCACCCTTGATACCTGTCAACTGCTCACGAGTTGGAAAATGGATTAATTCATCCAGGTGCTCCAACATGGCTTCCAAAACATCATGCAGGACACGGCTGAACATCGTCTGAGACATGCCACCCACATCAGCTATGGTCAATTGAAACGCACCTGTGGCAAAGAAATGTAGGGCTGCCATCACCTTCATCTTGGGGGTCAGCGCAGTCGGATAACTGTGTCGCGGTTGGAGGTGTGGTGCCAGCCTGTTTGTCAGGTCCACAATTAACTGTTGGGGGAATCGGTAGCGGCGTATGCAGTCACGTTCCCTCATGGCAGCCAAGTCTGGCATTGGTCGGGGGAGAGGCGGTGCCCTGCAGAAAATTGGAAGGAATAACGAAGATTGAGTACATTACTACACCAATGCCAATCAACTGAGCACATGTTCAACAGCTAATACACATATGCCACATACAGAGTCTGGTCTGTGCAATACATCCTGCACACGTATGCCAGCCAGGTGATACTCCTACCAAGAGCCAGCTACAAACATGGATTGTCAAGGTCTACATGACATGCCATGAAAGTAGCTGTGGGCCAGTGTGAGTGAACAGCCAGACACATTACAGGAGTGACATACATCCACATATGTGCATTTGAAGGATGTCATCTCATACAGACAGCTGCCGGCAAGCTAGACGCACAGGTCACATGTCATGGAAAAAGGACAGACCACACACCTTGCCATGAAGGGGTACATGTCAAATATGATCACACAGACATTGAGACTACGCAGATATGTCCTAAGCTGGCAAGTCCCTGTTAGATGCATACAGACACACGTCACGTGTTATTCCACATATGTCCTGGTGTGCGTAATAGTGTGACATGGGCATCTACACACAGACACATGTTGGATGCAGCTACAGCTGATGCCGTTGACGGAACACCAACAGCAAGATCATGGGAACACATGACACACACATGACATAGTCACATCTTGGCACGCTGGTAGTGAGATGTCAGGTGTCATCATCCGTGTACCTGGCATCAGTGGTCATTTGCGGGTGTTGGGGACTGTGCCATGCCAGTGATGCAGTGCTTGACAAGTTTGAAATACATGCACACATGTAAAAGGTGTGAAGGGGAAGTGCGCCACATGGTGCCCCATCACACATGACATGTGTACACAGGTCATCACACAACTATTGTGTTAAAACATGAGGAGACATGTGCCAGCTCACTGCCTGACACACCTAGGCCCTACACATGATGCACTGCACTGACAATGACTTGATGTCCATCCTTGTGCGAGTCATACACCTCCATTCCTTTCCTGTGCGCCTCCTATCACCAGTGTAAGCTGTGAAACGCACCGTACACACGCTCTGAGGGCGTGTGTACGGTCGTATCACAATATGGGGTTTGGGTAGGAGTACACGTGTGTGCAAGGACCGTACACACGTACGTGGACACACTGGTCCTATCCCCATGGTAGTGTTGGCGTAGGTGTACGCCCTAGAGATACGGCTCATACCCGCGTATGTACGGCCCGTAACACTATGGCGTACGCCTACGGCAACACTTCCCTAGTGCTACGGGCCCTACACACGTGGGTATGGCCCGAAGCACTGGGGTAGTGTTGGCGTAGGCGTACTCCATAGAGATACGGCTCGTACCCGCGTATGTACGGCCCGTAGCACTATGGCGTACGCCTACGGCAACACTACCCTAGTGCTACGGGCCCTACACACGCATGTATGGCCCGTAGCACTATGGTAGTGTTGGCGTAGGCGTACGCCATAGTGCTATGGGCCCTACATACGCGGGTACGAGCCCTATATCTATGGCGTACGCCTATGGCAACACTACCAAAGTGATACGGGCCCTACACACGCGGGTACGGACCGTATCACTGGAGTAGGGGTGCCCTAGGGGTACGTGTGGAACGCACCGTACCTGTGTGTGGATAGTGAAATTACATAGGGGACACATGAGGGACAAGTATAAGGTCCTAAATGCATGCTGGTTGTCATGGAGACCGAGTTTCCAGTTCAAATTTTTGCATCAGGTGGCCAGCAAAAGTCGGTTGGAGACAATATACTATGTTGCAAAGTGGTTGTTGACTTGACATCATGCTCAAATTTTGAACCATGCAAAGGCCCTCACTGGGTGGCAGCCAGGACCCATGAGAGAGCACTTGCCTGCACAACCTTTCATTCCACACCACTGCTGCTGCTCGTGATTCCTCTGGCACCATGTCCAGGTCTGTGGAGAGGGCCAGCCATTCACCCAAGAGGAGAATGAGGCATTGCTGGACATCATCCTCCCACAGTACCCCTGCCTATATGGGAGACCAGGGGAGCAGGTGAGTGCTGACTCCACTAGCTGTGACTGTGCCCCTTTTTTGTGTCTGTCACTTCTGGCATTGTGTCCAGGTGTGACAGACATGCAATGTTGTTCATGGTGGGTCCCATGGGGGGGAATGCCTTATGTCTCCTATGCAGAGCCTGATGTGGTTCATATCTGCACTCCTCACTTGCATTGTGCTTACTGTGACAATCACTGCATGGTGCATGCCACATTCAGCCTGGCTAATCCCCTTGGGAATGTTGTTTCCATAGTCCTGATGTGATTCTGTGGTCCCCCCAGTGTGACAGGTGACTGTACCCACAGATGTGTGTGAGTTGAGTGTACCTGTGGTGATAGTGTCCAAATGATTTGTACCGCCCCTGGACATTGGTGTGTGTGTAAGTCCCCTGTCATGTGGGTGAGTGTCTATGTGGAGTGCTGCACCCCAGCTGCATGGAGGATGCATATGCCCTACCCATCTGATGTGAGCAGGGAGCCGTGCTGTGTGTCTGACGTGCTGAGCTAGGCCCACACCTATGACTCCCCCCAGTCAAGTGGCACATGTGCAGAGTGATGTTTGTACCCGCAGTTGCCAATGGCAGGTGATTGTCCTGTGTGTGTCTGTGTACTCCGCTGAGGTTGCGTCAGTGGCCTGGGGCATGTGACTGCTTTGAGGTGCTGTCCATTATCCTGGTGTTGCTTGTGATGCACAGTGTGAGCCATGATCATTGATTCTCTCGCACCCCTCATGCCACCTGTGTACTTTAAATGCCACATAGTGCATTTGGCCTTCCCCTGTGGATAATGTCCCTATGACAAAGGTGCAATGCATACTATGCCCTGTTCAAACAAGCCCAATTGTTCTAATGTGAGTCTCTGTGACATGGAGCAGGTGTATTGATGTTGTCTCACTTTGTCATCCTCAAAGGTAGCCACCTACGCCAAGGGGGAGATTTGGAAGCGGGACATCAGGGCCGTGAGGTCAGTGGAGGGTCGCAGTCGGCGCCTGGCCCAGGTGAGGAAACGCTGGCAGGATATCCGGTGCTGGACCAGGAGGATCGCCCGGGTCCTGCTGGGGGACTCACCAGAGGGCAAGAACCGCGGGCGCCGGCGCCTGACCCACCAAATGAAGCGTGTCCTGGCGGTGGTCTTCCCTGACATGGATAGGCGGCTACAGGAGAAGAAGCAGCAGGAAGGGGGTAGGTACATGTGTGTTTGTTGTGTGTCACCAGCTTTTGGAAGTGCTCAGTCGCCTGGAAACACTGCCAGGGTTTATATGTGCAGTGCATATCCTGTTCCCCAAAGTCAACCGGTCCTGTTCTTCCTCCCTTCCCCTCCTTGACATGTGTTCCCTGGTCTGTGTGTAGTCACTCTTGCACAAGGTAATCTAGGCTGGCAGTTAATCCAAGTGCCCAATGCTTGCAGCATCATGTGAAGGGGTGATCTGTGACATGTGTTGGTAACTTGCCTGTGCCCTGTCCAGTTCAGTCATTTGGGGGTCCATGATTGTTGGCACTGATGCAGAGTCTCAACATCGGAGTGTGAGGCTTAAAATTAACTGCCTTGCAGCATGCATGACCGATGTTGTGGCCTCAGACATGATGTGCATGAGGGGGAGATATGCATAGTGCGCGGGACGGTTGCTCCTGTTGCAGTCAGATCTATCCAGGACCATGGAGCAGTGTGGCCATTACAGTCCCCTGAGACACCTTTTCCTAGGAATCATGTGTGTCATCCAACACTGTGGACATTCTCTGTGTCTTCAGCATAGGTTGGCCTCTGTGGCATTGTACCCTGGCCTCATTTGTATTTACGTAAAGTGTGCTACATGTGTACACTGTACAGGGTGACCCAATGTGGCTTGTGCATCCTCACACTGGCCAGTGCCTGTGTGTCTGTGTACAACTATCTGATGATGGTTGTTTGTCAATAATATGTGTGGTCAGCCCCACGAGGGGTAGTTAGAGTGCAATTAGGCTTTAATGGATTCCATTAATGTGATCTCTGATTAAGAGGTGTAAGTCCTTCCTCTGTCTTAATCACATTGTCTCAGGTAGGGGGGGGTTTGTGCGGGAAAGGCCTACATGTCCAAAGCATATGTCTCCTTGCCAGGTCTGGCCTGTGTGTGATGATAGTTGGAACAGACACTCAACAAGTATTGACCCAGTCATGTTGTGCAGGGTTTAATATTTGTGCTTTGCAGCATGTGTCAAAAGTTAAAAGACATGGTTCCTGCTCATCCATTTTTGGCAACGGTGTGTGGTCCAGATGCTGTGCTCGACTGTCCACAGACACTAGCTTCTCTGTATAATTCGATATCAAGTTCTTTGCTGTTGTGTCATGCTCTCCATTGTTTCAAAGTGGCATGGTGGCTCAACCAACTGTGTAGTGCATGGCCTACATATGTGCCTAGTATTGTAGATGTTACTCATGATGCTTTTCATGCTATGCACTGTGACCTATGTAGTTTAGACTCATGTGTCATATGTGTACAGGTGTCTGATTATTTCCTGTCTCTTCACCTTGCCCACAGCATCGTCGGGGGACACCGAGGGAGACACCGGCACGGACGTGGAGGAGGGATCCAGCACCGGTGCCACTAGTGCTGGGGAGTCTGGCGCAGCAAGTGGCACGGAGGGCGAGGGGAGTCAGGCGGAGGACCTGTCCAGTCCCAACACCGACTATGACGCTGATGGGTCCGAGGCTGAGCTCCCAGAGGGGGCGGAGGCTGCTCCCACAGCTGAAAGTAGCAGTTCATCTCTCGCCGCCCCATCCATTCCCATCACCGCCCTCCCACTTGCTCGGGTCCCTTCTGTCCGTGCTAGGCGACCACATGTTTCCTTCGTGCCAGGCACCGCACCCCCTGCCCCTGTCTCCCCTGCTGCCGTCAATGCCGAGTCTGTGGACATCCTGCGGCAGTTGCAGGTTGGTCAGACATCGCTGCTTAATGTCCTCCATGGCCACACCAGACTGCTGATACAGATGGTGTTGTACATGGAGGGCATGTCATCAGCGATGTCTGACCAACGGATGTTGCTGAGGTCCATGGACTCGTCACTGACGGCAGCAGTGGGTCTCCTGCAGTGCTCCGTCCCCCCCTACCCCTGCCCCATCCACACTTCCCACTCCCATGCCTGTCCCAAGCACACCCAGACATCCCCATGCACGCACCCCACCAGACACAGGCAGCACACAAACAGGGAAGGCCAAACGCACTCCTCCAGTCACGCACACACAGAGGGAAGTAGGCACACCCACTGGGTCAGGGGGCAAAGTTCAGCCACGCAGTCACAGTGGGAGTCCGCAGTCCTCACGACCCACTTCCTCCAAAACCACTCCCCTTAGCTCCCCTGCACAACAGTCGGACAAAGAGTCCTTCATGGCCAGTCTGTCCCTCAGCCCCAGTGTAACACCACCCGCAAGCGGTCGAGGAAGTCCTGTGGTAAATAATTTAATTACCGGGACTTAATTTGATACAGAAACATAATAGAAATAGCTCAGTAAATAAGAGGCAGAATCCGTGGTATTAGAGGTTCGGAATGGTCTTTATTCCAATGGACGATTCGAATCGGTGACTCCAAGTTCCATCACCACGGAGGTTCAGGAAGTGAAGTACATACTTTATTGATAAGTAATCACTTTTATACAATAGGCATTACATTGAAGCAAATGCAAGAGGCGTAACAATTGATAGTGTAGATAAAACATACATGCGTAGCAAAAGTGGGCGTAACTGGGTGTGACTAAAGAACGTCATCAGGTGTGATGTCATAATAGGGTGGTTCCATGAAGGAATTTCGCAATGTCAGCAGAAATACTTGGCAGAAATGCGCGCGCAGCAGCATGACGTGTGATTGACGTGCAACTAGGGGGTGAAGGGGACTTGACATTTAGCTCTACATGTGGCGACAGATGTCTGGAGGGTCAAGTCAACCTAATCCCGAATCATATCTAACATCCTATGTTTAAAGAACTATGTTATCCAAAAGAGAGGTCTCTTAGAGTAGAATCTTATTCCATACTGACTATACTGACTGTTAGTGCGTGTACAAGCGTCTAAGTGTCTACACTAGATGCGAGGGCAGAAGTCTTCCATAATAATAAGGCTATGAATTACTTGCATAAAGACAGAGAAGCCGGGCCTTTGCTCGGTAGCTGGAAGAATGTTTACTTAAACTACTAGACAGGAATGCATTGGGCAGGGAGCGGA
Organism: Triturus cristatus; assembly: GCF_964204655.1. Lineage (NCBI taxonomy): Eukaryota > Metazoa > Chordata > Amphibia > Caudata > Salamandridae > Triturus > Triturus cristatus. Next base: position 300,722,092 of record NC_140579.1, on the reverse strand, counting down.
GCAGATAATTTCGAAGGTGAAATACGTTTTTTTTTTGGCAGGCAACAGGCTGATGTCAGGCATCGTGAGCCGCGCAGGGAATGATACAAAGTTCATGGTCACAGATGCAGGCTCAGACTGGAGCTTTCAGAGGCAGAGGGCAAGAAAAGCTTGATGACAGAATCAGGGCCTACTTGCCTGGACTGTAAAATGGCATAAGTGAACCATATAAAGCCGGTGGCCTTTCATACTTAGGAATGGAATATCCGGCCTATTCATGGTGGATCTGAAAGAGGACATGTTGACGGTGGACGCACATGTGTTTGCGTCTTCATAACTGGAACTGGAGGGAACATACATGTACTTGTGATTCATACATGAAACCGTTGGGGTCCAAGATAGGGGACATAACTGATCAGAAAAATCCATATTTCCACATTCCCTCCTTGTCCCCTACTTGCCCGTTAAGAGATATCAATCTTCATCAATCCGTTGATCTGTTCATATAGCATCATTTGTTCTTCTTTTTTCTTCTGGGATGAATGAAATCTTGGTGGTGGAATACACGATGTGGCACACAGACCACAGATCGCTGGTCCACATTGTAGACATAGACAGCAACTGAATAGTATGAGAAGGCCAATACCTAGGAAGGATAGGACCTTCCATCCAAAGGTAGATAATACACTCCGAAACCAACCGGACCAAGTCCAGGTGCCTGGATTCTGGTGTATCTGGCTTACAATCTTATGAAGGCGAGTTATGGCTTTATATACAGATGGCGAATTTTCTGGTTTGAAAATGCAACAACTTGATCCGATGACCCTACAAGCTCCGCCCCTATCGGCCAGGATGACGTCAAGGACAAGACGATTTTGAAGCACAACAATCCGCATAGCAGACTGCTCTTCTGTTAAATTGCCTAAGGCGGAAATAGTTTCGTTCACTACTGCTTCAAGGGTTCTAGTTAATCTACGTATCAGCTTGCTATTAGTAACGGTACCTATATAGGGAAAGAGACCTTTATTGAAATCTGTGTATTTTTCCCATGCTGTTTCAGTGTAATCGACTATTGGGAGATCTCTTCTTTCTCTATGGTGTACTAAATGAGTATTTCTGTGATAATCAGGAGGAGCTAGGAAAACAGGTGGCAAAAGGAATCCAATGTAGCAGGTACCATCCCAATCTAGAGGCAAACGTACATATGCCGTCTGACCACATATGAAATAGGAATGGCGGGAAGCTCTAAATGTAGACTTGCCCTGATCACTAAATTCTATTACAGTGGTGCATCTACTATGGCCCATATGTATGGAACCATTCTTTCTTACACATAATTCACCTTTTACTGGGAATATTGACATAGCGGACAAAATTGGAGTAACTTCGGATTCGACATTTAGGATCATAAGATTGAGTGTAAAATTACCTAATCCATACACTTCATTTTCTAGATCAGTTCCTGTTCTTTTGGGAAGTCCCTCCTTGTTAGGGTAGCAGACTTTAAGTAAAACTAAGTTCAAATTTCCCCATACCCAGTTGTCTTGATAAACTGCAGAATTTGAATCTAGGGAATTAATTAAACTAAACCATGCTCCACAGGAGCCGTTGTGTGTGAATGGGTATGGAAAGAGAGGTAGAATTCCTTTATAATTCTGATAGGGAGGGAGTCGGCCACAGATCCAACAATTTGTAGCATTGCTAACCTGATGGGAATGATGTAACATACTAATAAACGTGTTATTGCGCAGCGCAAATCTATAAGACAACTCGTGCGGAGGTAATTCACTAAAAGAATGTTCAGCAGTAACATTATAAACATATCTAGAAATAGGATAATATATGTGCAACAATATACTTGCAGTAATTATTAAAAGACTTAAGAAAAACAAAATTAATAACGTCACTGTGCAATGACTACGCAGTGATTTACAGTATGCATGTCGTTTCAACATTTTTCGGGTTTTTTCTCTATTCAGGTCTAAGGGATACATGTCAGAGACAAATTCAACCGCTTCACCTTGGAGAGGACTTAAACAATCAAATTGCCTGACTGGTTAGACCTGAGTTTCAGTTTATATTGTTCGTGATTACTTGATTCAACCAAAGGAAGTTTTGAGTCAATGGGTGAAGACACACGAGGTGTGGTATTTACATCCGATGGTAGTCCATGAAATTTCTTGATATGACTTGAATGTACCCAGCCTTTCCTGCCTTCGATCTTCACGGCTGTCCTTGTGGTAAGCAATACGAGCTGAGGCGACCTCCACCTAGGATCCAGCTGAGACTTCCGATCAAAGTTCCTCACTAAGACCAGATCCCCCGGAACTACGTCATGGGGTTTCACCTCAGTATTGTCAGGAAAAGCTGCAGCTACCTGTGAACGACAAGATTGTAGTGCAGACATCAAGGAAGCCAAGTAATCTGTCAGCATATTACAGTCAATATCAGTTATTTTACGTGGTATAGGCGTCCCCCACATATTTGGTGGTCTGCCAAAGATCACCTCATACGGGGATAGCCCTGTTCGAGAGTGTGCTACCATTCTCATGTAAAAGAGTGCAACTGGTAACGCTACTACCCAGTCGACACCTTTCTCCCTGCATATTTTGGACAATCTAATTTTCAGAGTTTGATTATGTCTTTCCACGAGACCTGCTGCCTCGGGGTGTCGGACACAGTGGAATTTCCACTGATAGCCTAACAAAAGTGAAACGTGTTTCATTAGTTCGGATGAGAACGGCTGGCCGTTATCTGAGTAGACAACACGTGGTAAACCGTATCGTGGGAAGAATTCTCGAACCAACTGTTTGGCAGTAGTCGGGGCAGTGTAATCTGAAACCGGGTATGCCTCTGTCCAACGGGAAAGAGCACAGACAACTACGAGAACATATTTGAATCCTCGACATCGTTCCATCTGGATATAATCCATCTGGAGGACTTCAAAAGGGTGATCAGGAGGCTGAAATCCACCCTGTTCTACGGGAATGCTTTTTCCTGGGTTGAACTGGCAACAGATCATACAGGTACGAACTTTTTGTTTAGCTGCTGCTCGTAAATGTTTGTTGAACCAAATGTGTTGAATGCTGTCTAGCATAGCTTTTTCCCCTAGATGCGCTGGACTATGTACAGTGTTAATAATGACTTGGACCATTGAATCAGGAAGGAACCACACAGATTTTTCCTTCGTCATCCATCCTTGATCCGTTTGGATCCCTCCTAATTCAGTCCATCTCTTTATTTCGTCTGGTGTAGCATGTGTCTGTATGTCAATTACGTCAAGAGTGGGATCCTTAACCGTCATACAATGTGTTGGCGTCGGGACTATTGTTTTTGTCATGTCGGATGTTTGAGTTTGAGCAGTCTGTTTAGCTGTTCTGTCAGCTAGATCATTGCCTTGAGAAATGATATCAGTAACTTTCGTATGAGCTTTACATTTCATAATTGATATTGCAGTGGGTAGATGTATTGCATCTAATAAGGCATGAATGAGGGGTCCGTGCTGAATGTGGGCACCGTGAGAAGTTAAATAAGCTCTCTCTCGCCACAGCACGCCGAAGTCATGTACAACTCCGAATGCATAACGTGAATCAGTATATATGTTGACTTTTTTATTTGTGGCTTGAATACAGGCTTGTGTCAGAGCGACGAGCTCTGCTGCTTGAGCGGACAAGGTATTTATGCAATTTGTTTCAATGACTTCAGTGTCTGTTGTGACTGCGTAAGCGGCCACTAACTCTCCTGTACTTGTTCTCATACATGAACCATCTACATACAACGTTAAGTCTGGGTCTGACAATGGGACGTCTGTCAAGTCTTGTCTGGGTTTCGTTGTGATTGTAATAACATCAATACAATCATGAGCTAGTGGGTCTGTTCCGATTACAGGTAAAAGTGTGGCAGGATTCAATGTGTTACAACGTCTAATTTCTATATGTGGTTGGAACAATGTTAATTCATACCCTGTAAGTCGCGCTATAGTCAAATGTTGTGTTTGCGTTTGATTCACAAGAACCTCTACTGCATGTGGTACTTGAACTGTCAATGGATGTCCTAACACTATGGCATCGCTTTGTCTGATTGCTAAAGCTGTTGCTGCCACTGATTTCAGGCATGCAGGCAAAGCCTGAGCTACGGGATCTAATGTACTAGAAAAATAAGCACATGGTTTGTGTGATCCTGCTTGTTCCTGTGTGAGTACTGACAAGGCAGTACCTTCGCGTTCTGTAACAAAGAGTGTAAACTGTTTATTGTAACATGGTGTTGCTAAAACCGGTGCTTGGCATAAGGCTTTCTTTAGGCTTTCAAAAGCTTGTGCATGTTCCTGAGTCCAAGGGAGAACAGTCGATGTGGCTGCCTCCTGTGTTGTCAATTGAATGAGTGGTTTTGCTAGAAATGCATACTGAGGGATCCACTGCCTACAATATGAAGTGAGGCCTATGAAAGCCCGCACCTCCTTTTGTGTCTTGGGTATCGGCATGTTAGCTATTAACTGAATGCGGTCGGGTGTAAGCTGCCTTCCCTCCTTGGACAGCGAGTGTCCAAGATAAACAACTCGCTGGACACAGAATTGCAGCTTAGAAGGGGACACCTTGTGCCCCTTTTCGGCTAGAAATTGTAAAACTGTCAGTGATGCTTTCTCACATTCAGGTTCGCTTCTAGCGGTGATCAGCAGATCATCGACATATTGAAGCAGGGCAGTGTTTACTGGCATGTGGATACTGTCGAGTTCTCGTTTCAGTGCTTGGCTATAGATGCTGGGGCTTTCGGTAAATCCTTGAGGTGCGCGTGTGAATTTAAAGCTACGTCCATTTAAACTAAATCCGAACAAGTATTGGCTTTCCGGATCTATTGGGACGCTGAAAAAGGCATTCTTGAGATCAATTACAGTAAAGAATGTTGCTTCGGAATCAATAGCTGTCAGTAATGACGAGATATCTGGGACCACAGGGAATTGTGGCACAATGCACTTGTTCAATTCGCGCAGATCAATAACCAATCGATATACTGGCGGGGCCTTTGGATCTGTTCGTTTAAGAATCGGAATTATCGGGGAATTACATACATTGGAGTCTGTCACCACAACCACTCCTTGAGTAATGAGCTCGTCAATGATTTGCAGTAAAGCCACTACAGCATCTGGTGGTAACTTGTATTGTCGCATTCGTGGTAATACCACTCCTGCCTTTAGTGTAACTCGATATGGTGTAATATTCATGCAACCAACATCAGTAGGGCCTTGTGCCCATAAACGTGTAGGTAAAGTCTGCAATCGGGGATCCATGTCTCGAGACACATAGTGACCTTTGAAATCACGTAAAAACAATCTTACTCCTTCCGGAGAACAACATATTATAGCTCCTAGAGCTTTCAGTGTTTTTATACCTAACAAGTTTTCTGGACATGATTTAGTAAGCAATAAATCTGTAGTTCGGGTTAAGGGTCCTATCGTAAGTGGAAGAGGCAGTGATACTTCATTAACAATAGGTTTTCCTGAAAAACCAAGGGAAATATTCTGTGAGCCTGAGAGGGGTGCCCCTGGAACTTCACTACGTTTTATAGTTGTTCGACTTGCCCCTGTATCAAGTAAAAATTTTCTATCTTGGCCTAATAATTCACTATGTACATAAGGTCCTTCTTGGTCTACAGGGACCTCGATAAGGGGTAAGTCAACTTCCCTCTCTAGGCTGGTTCATGCGTATCGTTGATAATCAGGATAGTCGTACTGTGCGGTCTGGTACAGCTGTCGTGTCGTGGTTTGTGTGGCAGCAACAGGCAGCGCTGGTGCAGCTGGCACAAACTGTATAGACTGTTGTGGAGCTGGCATGGACTGGGCATGCTGCGGGGCTCCTTGTTCATTCTGATCCTGTCTAGGTGGCCGTGGTCTTTCCTGTGTTTTACCTGTGGCAATATTACGCTTCAGGACTGGGCAATCGTGTATGTAATGTCCTGGCTGTTTACAATAGTTGCATGTCCCTTTTACAGGTCCTGCTGAATCACCGGAATGTGTCGTACCCTTTTTATGTCCTTCAGCTGGAACTGTCTGAGAGACTAGCATTTTCATTTTCGTGTCTTTCATGCGTCTTTGTTCATGTTCTTGTTCCTCTCTAATTCTATTGTGATGATACTGTAACATTTGTAACATTTGTGATGGGGTGTTACCTTGCCAGGTACTCTCGAATTTTAATACTCTATTCTTCACTTGGGGTAAGGAATTTTCAACTAATTTTGTCACAAACAGATGTGGGTATGATTCGCTACTTGCTTTTATGCCACTATTTATACCAAAACATTTTTCAAATCGGGCATAGAAATCACTAGTGTCTTCTTCTTGCCTTTGTTTACAGGCTGATATTGTACCCCAGTCTTCCTTTTTCGTAGTTAATAAACGTGGCAGTACCTGTACTAGTAAACCTGGTAGTGCTTTAGTTTTATCCCCAAGCCCTGCTCCTGCAGTTCGGGCCTTTTCTTCTGCTTCTAATGCTGTCCAGTCTATCTTTTGGTCTCCCACCTCCCACTCTTTTTCCTTAAGTTTTTCATAAATGCCAGCAGGCATTAATACCTTTAATATTGTCATAATGTCAGGATAGGTATACTCTCCCATGAGTAACATGTCTTTAATTTCTCGGTGGAAACCCGCTGGGTCTTTGTCATGACTGGGTACCACTTTCTTCATTTGTAACAATTCTATTTTCGATATGGGCGTATATACAAATACACGTTTAAACTGATTGTCCTCACCCTTTATTGGGTGTACTTCTCGTAAGGGATTCTGTCTGTCCATATAATACGTCGTTCTTTCCTTAATGGGCAGTGAGACACGTTCTGGGCATACAAAAAGAATGTACTGCTTTCTTGATTCTAGTATTTCCTTAATTAACTTAGTACCTGAACCTCTCCATCTATTCGTGAGTAATTCAGTCAATATATCAGGTAGAAGACCAGGATCTGAATGTTGGCTTTTATATAGTATAAGAAGTTGTTGAATCATATAAATCCCAGCTAAACGCTGTTCATCTGGGGTGAGGTTCAAAAATGTGTGTGCTACTGTATCATCACCATATTTTCCGGGACTGTCAACCCAATGAACGGCTGACCTGGCTAATTCTTGTTCATCCATAGAATCGAGTAAATGATAACCCCTTCGTTCTCGGAGTAATTTGTCAGCGGCTTGGAACGAATGCTCGGGGGACCTTATATTTATTATAGGTGTTTGGAAATTCCTGTTATTTTCTGGACATATCGGACGTATCGGGTCAGTAAAACATCTAGTACTATTACAAGATCTTCCTCTACCTACATAGGCTATGGTTTCTGACTGTCCTGTGGGCAGTCCTGATCCTTCCTCCTCGCTTTGTTCGAACTGATCTACCGTTAATCTCTCTTCGTGTAGGCGTTCTATTTCTTTACGGATCTTTCGACACATGGCTATTATACATTTTTGCTTATCATGTCTCCCTTCTGATATATTCTGGCTCCATCTGGTAAGAATTTGCATTGCTTCCGGGTCTACCCCCGGTCGGTCTTGATTTCTGATCACACAATTTATGAGGAAACGTAACAGTTCCCCCTGTATCTCCACTTTCTGGTATTCCATAGCTCTGTTAATACTTTCAGAATCTCGCCCTGTTTGGACAAAATGATATATATTATCTAGATGCACAGTCATTCCTGGTAACTTCCCCAAATACACCGCGGCTCGTCTGATACGTAATGATGCCATGATCATTTCGTCCTCTTTGCCGGGCACAGGGTCATATCTATAATCTACAAGAAGTTCCTTAAGCGTGCGGGCATTTATGAGTTTGGGGGTACGTGGATGTGCTGACTCTTGAAAAGTTAGTTTATTTATTCTGGGGGGCGTAGAAAAAATGTTGGTAGCACCTCCGGTAGCCCCATCTGGGGTATCGGGCGTGAAAGGATTCGTAGAACGCGATACAGCAACTATAGGTGTGGACACAGCTATAGAAGTAGCTGTAGGAACAGATGTGGAAACAGATGTGCTTGCCGGAACTTGTGTCAGGATTTGGTGCTGTAGAGATGCAGATACAGGATCTTGGCGTTGAACTTCCCCGGCAGACGGTCTATGTGGGGCGGGGTTAGCATACTCGGGAGCTGCGTCATCTAAATATGAGGAAAGAAAAACATCTTCTGCGGTTCTAGGATGCTCCTTAGGATGTACTTTTATTGGAAATAATGGGGGTGGCAAGTCTTTTGGTATCCCCGGAGTAGCCTTAGGTAATCCCTCGGCCAGAAGGGGATACATACCCTTCATAAGGGCATTTCTTTGTCTGTCTACTTGTTCTGATTTCACTCGTGTACCTTCTTCAATTAATAGATTTTCTCGGACTTTATCTGAATTCTCTTTATTTTTCTCCTCCTGTCGGAGTGCTTTTTCTGTACGTCTATGAGATTCTTTACGCCATAACTCAACGGCGTCTTTCTGTGACTGTCTGGCTTTCCTTTTCCATAACTCTTCCTCTACTTTCATGATGCACTCTGCATCCCAGGTCCCAGCTGCGGGCCACCTCTGACTTTCTGGTAATTCCTTGGTGTAGTCTACCCACAAATCAAGAAATAATATAGCATCTAAGCCGTGCTTATGATACATGAAATACCCTGGAGTGTCCCTAGGAGAATTGGAACAGCTTCTTCGAGTACCCCTTTTCTAGTTGTGATCTGCCTCAATTTCGAAAAGAGCGGCATATTGAGAACTGGTCTGATACTTGATCTTGAACAAACTTAATACAATAAACACAATGATGAACAGTCATTCACACCACAATATGCAGGACGTATTAACACATTTAACATTTAACATTTAAATGAGCAACAATGATGATGACGATTCTAAGGAAACTTAATCACTGAACATAATACTCGGCATTAACTGAATTATTCTGAATTTATATACTTGATATACTAGATATACTGCTAAACAGTACAGATACACTGCTAAAACAGTGCAGACCGGATTTGTGTACCCAAACCCGTCTTGACCGGCACAACCTATGCACGTCAGAACGCCTCCCCAGTAATGGTACTCACCGGGTAGCTCGGAACGGAAGGCCTCGGAACGGAACTGAACTGGACTGGACTCGACTCGAAAACTTCGGACACTTCGGGACATCGGAAACCTCGGAACTTCGGAACTTGGTGGGCCTCTGTATACCTCGGATCTTGCTCTCTCAGCTAGGCTCTGGTCGGGATACTTCGCACTTCTCACCGCCTCGTCTGGGTGTTGATCGCAGCCTCAGTCGCCCCCGCTTGACCGGAGGGAGATACAGGAAATCCTGCTGGTACGCGTTTTTGTCCGTCCAGCTGTGGCAGGAGACCGGGCCTGCAACGCACCGCCGGCGCGTGAGATGAGAAAGTGTCCCTATTCGGGCGCCATTCATGTGGTAAATAATTTAATTACCGGGACTTAATTTGATACAGAAACATAATAGAAATAGCTCAGTAAATAAGAGGCAGAATCCGTGGTATTAGAGGTTCGGAATGGGCTTTATTCCAATGGACGATTCGAATCGGTGACTCCAAGTTCCATCACCACGGAGGTTCAGGAAGTGAAGTACATACTTTATTGATAAGTAATCACTTTTATACAATAGGCATTACATTGAAGCAAATGCAAGAGGCGTAACAATTGATAGTGTAGATAAAACATACATGCGTAGCAAAAGTGGGCGTAACTGGGTGTGACTAAAGAACGTCATCAGGTGTGATGTCATAATAGGGTGGTTCCATGAAGGAATTTCGCAATGTCAGCAGAAATACTTGGCAGAAATGCGCGCGCAGCAGCATGACGTGTGATTGACGTGCAACTAGGGGGTGAAGGGGACTTGACATTTAGCTCTACATGTGGCGACAGATGTCTGGAGGGTCAAGTCAACCTAATCCCGAATCATATCTAACATCCTATGTTTAAAGAACTATGTTATCCAAAAGAGAGGTCTCTTAGAGTAGAATCTTATTCCATACTGACTATACTGACTGTTAGTGCGTGTACAAGCGTCTAAGTGTCTACACTAGATGCGAGGGCAGAAGTCTTCCATAATAATAAGGCTATGAATTACTTGCATAAAGACAGAGAAGCCGGGCCTTTGCTCGGTAGCTGGAAGAATGTTTACTTAAACTACTAGACAGGAATGCATTGGGCAGGGAGCGGAGCAGATAATTTCGAAGGTGAAATACGTTTTTTTTTTGGCAGGCAACAGGCTGATGTCAGGCATCGTGAGCCGCGCAGGGAATGATACAAAGTTCATGGTCACAGATGCAGGCTCAGACTGGAGCTTTCAGAGGCAGAGGGCAAGAAAAGCTTGATGACAGAATCAGGGCCTACTTGCCTGGACTGTAAAATGGCATAAGTGAACCATATAAAGCCGGTGGCCTTTCATACTTAGGAATGGAATATCCGGCCTATTCATGGTGGATCTGAAAGAGGACATGTTGACGGTGGACGCACATGTGTTTGCGTCTTCATAACTGGAACTGGAGGGAACATACATGTACTTGTGATTCATACATGAAACCGTTGGGGTCCAAGATAGGGGACATAACTGATCAGAAAAATCCATATTTCCACAGTCCCCAGGCAGGGGAGTTGAGTCCCCCCCCTGTCCACACCATCCCCCACTAGCGCTGCAACCCATCCCTCCGACCCCCCCTCCTTGGGGCCTGTGGTTCCTTCGGGTGCAGGGGAGACGCTGGCAGACCTTGCAACCGTGTGCAGCGCCAACCTAACCACCACCTTTGGCGCTGCCCCACCCCCTGTGGTGGAGTCGTCCGTCCCTGCAACCACAACACCTACCCTTGCCCCTCCTGTCCCTGCGGTGCCTGGTCCTTCCCCCCCACATGATGCCCCCCCCCCTGTGGATGGAAAGGAACTGTGAACTGTGCAGGCAAGCTAGGGGAGACGCGTCCCAATGTGTGTGTGTTCCCCCCCCCCCCGGAATTCGCATATGGACTGGCCTATGGGCCTTGTATATAGTGTACATTTCAAATCCAATTTTTTTTAATGCTGAATAAAGCATTTTGTTTTTCATTTGCACACAAATGCTTTTCTGGTATTGCTGTTGGTGCTGCTGCTCCCTGAGTTGGGGTGATGATAATGTGTTAGGTGTCTGGGAAATGTAAATGTTGTAGACTTGTAAAGCGCACAGCTGCCCCAGCAACGGGGCGTCCCGGCGCTGTAGACTACTGGGGAACCCGTCCTGGCTATCCCTGTGAGATGGTCCCTTTCTGGGTATCTCCAAGGTGAAACCAGGCATCCCCGGCGTCTGTGGGGGGCCGTTGTAGAGATGAGGCAAGCTTAATGCCCAGAGTTGCCGAGTGTGTTCCTGGTTAGAGTAGGTACCGAGGCAAGAATTATCAAGTCCGTTTTGACCCTGGTCCACGACCCTGCCGCGTCAGGAATTGAACCCTGGTCCCTGGCCGATTCTCTGCTTACGGGTCTGCCGCCTCTAACCAGTGAGCCACACCTCTCCACCAAATGTTGTAGTGTGCTGCTCATGGGGAGGACCCTGGTATCTGCGTGCCATCACAAGGTCTCTTCAAATAATCTTTGGTCATGTAAGCTCTTACTGTATGGTGACATTGTCCAAAGGAGTGTTCCTTCCTCTGTGGCACCTGACTTCTTCCCTGCAGGGTGTTTCCCAATTGCCCTGTGTCTACAGTTCCTTGCTGTGTGAGGAATCCCTTCAACTTTGCCCATGCCTGCTCAGCAATGTCTCCGCCTGCATCGTCGGGGCCATCCTTGGTATTCACTGTACTTGTGTATGGAGTATGTTGCCATGGCTTCATGTGGACATGGTCCCTTTTCCGCACTATGCATGTGTGTACTCCCAGCCTAGCACACATGTGTTACTTGTTCTGCAGGGTATTTGGGCACCTGACTGACAATTGTGGGCATTGTATCTGTGGGTACTCCACCCTTTTCCTTCCATGGGAGGCAACAACTTGTTGGCTGCCCCAGCACCTGTACATTCCTATCAGTCCTGGAATGTGGGTGACAGTGTGTGTTCCCTTAGGCTCTCTTAGTTTAGTGGGGTTTCACATGAGGATACAGTCTTGTTGCATGATCTCAGTGTGTGTATTGTGCTGCCACCGCCAGGGGTGGGTATGCATGTGTAATTTGTCATCACACCCACATGTGGTGTGTCATGCAGTGGGGGAAGGACATCCATCCTCATGGGAGTGGGACACTGCTGTCAGTGATGTGTTGTCATGGCACTATCAACATAGTCGCACATTGTGGATGCCTTCATGCACCCATGGAGTTTGCTAATGGGAGGATGATGTACACACCCCCATGTCTCTGTCCACTGCTGGGGGTCCTCTGCACCCACCCCTCATATGTCTGGGCACTGCTGGGAGTGATAGGCACACACCCCTCATATGTCTGGGCACTGCTGGGGGTCCTCTACGCCCACCCGTCATATGTCTGGGCACTGCTGGGAGTGATAGGCACCCACCCTTCATATGTCTGGGCACTGCTGGGGGTCCTCTGCACCCACCCCTCATATGTCTGGGCACTGCTGGGGGTCCTCTGCATCCACCCCTCATATGTCTGGGCACTGCTGGGGGTCCTCTGCACCCACCCCTCATATGTCTGTGCACTGCTGGGAGTGATGGGCACACACCCCTATGTCTCTGTCCACTGATGTGGATCATAGCACGACACCCACCCACCCGCTCTGAAGCCCTGGGTATGGACCGTACCACCATTGTTGGGGTGCCATAGGGGTACGGCCCCCTACGTCATCCCAACAATGGTGGTACGGCCCGTACCCAGGCCTGAAGAGCGTGGGTACGGGTCGCACCACGCGTACCCCTACATCACACCAACAATGGTGGGAACGGTGCGTACCACAATTGTTGTGGTGACGGGACGTGTCCACGTCCACTTCCGTTGTGGCGGGACGCAGGCCTTGGTGGACACGCCCCCCCCGAGTGACCAGTCCCTGGAGGTACGGTATGTACAGGACATGTATACATTTTGCCTTGGGTGGGGGTTATGTTTCCTGCCCCTGCCCCCCACCTTTGCCCCTGGGTGGTGTTCTGACCTTCTGCGGCGTCTGCGTCGGTTCCTGTGCACCAGGTCATAGGCTATGAGGGCTGGGATGACACGTAGGATGGGGTCCATGGCTGTCCGTCGCGTACAGTTGCTCCCTCCTCGCGTCCTCCTCAATTTCCCGGCAGTTTTTGGCTCCCGTAAAAAATGCTACGTGCGGAGTGACGTAGGCACGAATCGTACTTGCTGGTTCGTAAAACGCTGCCTGACTCTGTCCGGACGTCACGTACGCGGTGTCCCGGATCGGAATTGTGGGTATATTTTAGCCGGTCGGTGTTTTGTACGAATCGTACGGAAATGGTATTTCTGTACGAATCGTACTTGCGGGTTTGTAAGGTGGTTTTCCCGGGTACGAGTCGGACGGAGAAAAAGCTCCGTACGACGGTTCGTACCCGGGTTTTACAGGATCGGAATCGGCACCTTATTAATAATTATGTAATTTTTGAAATTATATTTTTTTTATTATATTAGATGTGGGTTGTGATGGAGATTTTGGGTGGGAAGTTAAGTAATTATTGATTATTTAATTGAATAAAATGTAAATTGTGTAACTTTCATATTTTTAAAGTTACATTTTAGCTGCAGGTTTAGTTTGTAGGGCAACATGGCTTGGCAGGTAGTTAAATAATTATTTAGTAATTAATCTTTATTGAAATATTCAATTTAGTGATAATTTTCTAAATTCTATTTGCACTTTTTACATTGTATGTTTGGTGTTTTTTTGTGGTTGTAGGAGAACAAGGTGGGAAGTTATTTAGCAGCTAAATTAAAAAGAATTTATTTTATTTATTACTTGGGGCCAAATTACGATCTCGGTCGGAAACTAAACCACCTGACTTCTTGTCGGATACGGTTCCAACCGACTCGTGGTTAGCTGTTACGCCTGACTGATTATGATGCTTCCGAACACCGTTTGGAAGGACTCACATTGACTTAAATGGCAGCCTGTGTTCCTACCAACAGCACAGGTGCCTTTATGGGGAAAATGGGTGTTTGCAGAAAACCTTGCACCCTGTGGCGGTGACCACACTGCATTATTTTATAGGGGGGTCCCTTGTCTACCCCCTTGACTCCAAACCGGAGGACTCAGGATGAGGGGGGCCCTACTAGTCACTTTACCACAGCCTTTTCGTGTCGGCCTGACTCGGACATGCTGTTTGAAGCCAACATCGTAATTGCTCAGCTGGAAATGCAGTCTGTAGAGCTGTATGATGCGAGTCTGACCGACATGAATGCTCCGAGAGCTGATCATAACCGATTCGGAAAGACCATTTGGTTTGAAATCCCACCGTGAACATTGTAAGTGGTCGGAAGGTTCTGAATCCAACTGTTCGGAGGAGGCTTTACGCCTGACATCGTAATGAGGCTGTTACTTGTAATTGATCGCTTAAAGGTTATCAAAACCGGGAGGAGCGTTGAGTAGTCCTCCACCCGTCCTGTTACCAATTAGAGAGCCATGGTGCTAATCGTCACGGATAAGGTTTAACACACCTATTTCTGAAGCTAATTCTGCCGCAACTAGTTGAATTACGTATTGAAAATTTCAGTTTAAGTATCCATGCAATAGATGGTTAAAGGCGTGTCTTGGGAGCCACAAATGGCGACGTGTGAGCCTGTAGCTCCACGCCGGCCCAACAACTTTCATGCCGTAATCAAGCCCTAGCCCGCGACGCCCGAGATTGAAACTGTGGCGCAGGAAGGGGAAAGTCTGCTGCATTAATTGAGACGCTTTGATTCAAGGCGAGAGGAAGAGACACATTATTACGAGGCTTCATCTGCCCCGTCGCCACTGATCGCAATATAGTGGCAGTGATGTGTGGATGTAGAGATGTGGCCCTCCCTCCCTCCCTGCTGGTAACATGAGGTTGTGTCTTGTTGAGGGCCTGAAGGACTGCTGAGCTGACTGCCTGGATCCCGTGACCCACACGCTTTGCCGAAGATTAGGCCGTGAGTGTTGGGAGCCTGAATGGGACACCGGCCCAGAACCAGTTTGGGAGCGGAGGGCTGAGGCCTGCTGCTGGTGCGTACCACCGGATCTGCGACGGGAGGGAGGAGAGATTAGCCACCCGATTAGCTCCTGTGACACCGCCCGCACCGGAAAAAGGTGATGCACCTTGGGGAGCCGCACAGCCGCCCGAAACGGCATCAGTCCGATCTGCCTGAGGGGAGAGGCCTGTACTGGTCTGCAACCCTCAACTGAGTGAGAAGTTGAGCCCTGCCCCAAACACCTCAGAAAGAAAGTAGGACTTGGGGCGGGTGAGGTGGCCTGCACTAGAGACTTCAAACCTCACCGCCCAGTTGACAATTTGGCCCAGGTGGAGGGAGGCAAGACCTGACAGCCCTCCACAAATTCAGGGAGATGCAAGATACTGGGGCCTGCAAGCTGGAAAAATCACTGGACGCCACTAGTGGGGAAATGCAGCGGTGTGCCTCATTGGACCTAGTAACTGGAATGTAAGAGTACTCATCCAACCCCATGCGTGGCCTGGAGGGGCAGGCCTGCGCCTCCCATACTGCTCAACCTCGATCTTCATCATGACCCCCACAACCTGTGGAACTGGGGGGTGGGCTCAGAGAACTAGCCCTGCCTCGGATACACCGCAGAGGAGGGTCAGCTTGAATTGTTGGGGGCACGTCCACTCGCATAAGCCCTTGGGGACCATGATACATATTGTTTGTTTGGAGTTATTCCCCACCCCCCTCAGTGGTCGACCAGCCCCCCCTTGGTGCCTGGAGATTAGCCCCGCTTGATGGCACTCTTAAGTACACGATAAGACCCTTACATGGGTAAACCCAGAACGAAGGCGGATAAAGGTGAAGACCCAGCAGACCCTCCACAGATCTCGGAGGCACCGCCATCAATGGCCGACTCAGTACATGAGCGACTAACTAAAATCCTGGAAGCGATAGCGGACACCAAACCTACCTTGCACAGGGAAATCCCCACTGCCGAGTGCCCAAATACATAAACTGTGGCGGGGTTCCGAGATTGGAGAGGACACTGGAGGACATGCCAGAGACCGAGACTACTCATTACTCGCCCTTACATCACTTGCAAACAAAACTGAACTTCTTCTTGGCTACACTGGGCCTGAGTCGCTTAGTTACACACAGAATATTTGGGGCGGACGCTTTCTGACCATAGTCCCCTTTTGCTAGTAGTCCAACCGGAGGAACACCGCCCGCCAATTCCAGTGTGGCGGTTGAACACTCTGGGTCTTTAAGATACTTGTTTCAGAGCGACCATAGGCACGGCTATAGACTTCTACTTCGACAGCAACAGACAGACTGCCTCCAATACACTGATAGAGTGGGAGGCTTTCAAGGTAGGACAGAGGGTGAAATGTGTGGGGGAAACAGTGGGAGCCCAGAGGGAACTTCACCTGGAAAGTGGACACCTTAGAAGGTGACCTACATAGACAGGAAAACTAACAAGGAACTAGACCAGACGCATCCAACGCCCTCAAACATGCACGTCATATCAAGCTCTTGACTGACAGCTGTGTCACGAGTTTAGGAGTTACCTCACCTAGGTGCAAGAAGTAGAGGGGGGGGGTCGGGTAGGTTGTGGCTTGGCTATTTATGCCGGAGATGCGGGGATCCCCAGTAACGCAAATTATACCTCCTGAGGGCGACCCATTTTATGGTCCGTATGCCCTTAATGCCTTATTTTGTGACTATTATTCATCACTAAGGCACCTTCCCTGATATACAGAAGGAATTCCTGAAGGTGCTGCGCCCCCAAATCCTTGACGACCACAAAATTGATATGCTGGTAGGGCCTCTGACAGTCCCCGAATTCCGGGCTGTGAGGAAAGACCCCTGGACCGGACTGTCTCCCGGACGAATTCGACTCAACTTACACTGCACAGCTTCTGCCGCAATTGGAGAAGCTCTACGCAGAATCCCTGAAACTTTGATGCCTGCCAGAGACCACAGGCGATGTGCTGGTCATCCCCCTCCCCAAAAAGCCTAAACAGGTGGCATAAGTCAAAGACTTCTGGGCACTTTCTATGTTAAACATGGATTTCAAGATCGTTAGTAAAACTCTGGCGCTCTGCCTCCTACCCCACATGCCGACCCTGGTTCTCGCTGACCAGAATGGATTTATTCCGGCCAGGAACACATCATACAGCCTGCGAAGGATGTACTTGATGCTGTACCATGCAGAAACTTGTTATTTACAGCATGCAGCCTTCTTGTTGATAGAACTCGAGAAGGCCTTCAACTTCGTGAAATGGGACTACTTGCTTGAAACTATGAGACGCATGGGCCTGGGGGAAAGCTGGGTAAACTGGGTGAGGGTGCTTTATGAACGTCCCACAGCTAGGATACAGACTGGGAAAACTGTCCCACAGTATGAGATCTTCCGAGGAACACAAGAGGGATGCCCATTGTCACCTCTGTTGTTTGCACTGTCAATGGAACCATTGGCAGCATTATTCCACCAAGGCGGGGAGGGACTAGGCATCCCATTAGGGGGTAACACTCATAATATCTCCCTGTATGTAGATGACTTATTGATATACCTCAGTGACGCAATGTTGGGTACCAATACTGCACTGCGCCTGATAGAGCAGTTTGAATTGCTGTCTGGCCTCAAAGTTAACCGTGGCAAAACTTAACTTCCCCATCTCGGCCAATGGGATTCACCCATTAGATTTTATTGAGTCCCCACAACCTTCAGTCATCTGGGGATTCCGGTCTTCCACTCGATGGACGACTTACGTGAAGGTAATCTTGGCATGGCCCTCCGGTCTCCGAGATCAAATGTTTCCTTCTGGTGCACTCTACAACTGCTGATCATGGCCTGGGTTTCCCTTGCAGAAATGGTCATGCTGCCTCGCCTGCTGTACTTTTTCAGCAATCTCCCCATAACCGTTCCCACTTTGTGGTTTGGACAACTAGATGCTCTACTGCGAGATTTGATATGGTAAAAAGGGAGGAGGCGGTAGCCCTGTCGATCCTACAACGCCCATCCGTGGAGGGAGGACTCTTGAGTGCTTAACTTCGAGCTCTACTTTTTAGATTCTCAACTCCAGTGGCTGGTGCAGTGGTTGGCAGATACGGGCACAGTAGGCACTGACCAAGGGATCCGCACGGATCTGATGCTGGCAAAGATGCTAGACGCGGACATCACCATCTCATCTATCCCTGCTGCAGACCACGGCTCTACGCTGCTGGAAATGCTGTCTCTTTAAAGAAGGGAAATCTCCCCTATATGCCCCGGCCCTGCCCCTGGTGGGCCTCCCCCACAGGAACACCAAGAAGATACTAACCCCAGCAATGTTGAAGCCCTGGAATAAGGCAGACCATAAACGGTGGGGGATTGCCACCAGCAAGCAACCCTGACTCCATTTGAAGACCTACTTGAGAGCTACGACCTACTAACAGGCCAATTCTTAACCTATGAGATAATACTGCACACCTTTGGAGGGCTATGAGAGGGAACCAACAGGAGCCTAAATCACACTCGATATTACACTCTGTCCTTACATTAGGCACTGCAAGACACCAGGTAAAATGGTTCTATACATCGCAACTGGAGATGGTCTGCACAACCCTAACAAAACTGCGCACCTGTTGAGAGACTGCTCTGGATAGACACATCACAGATCCAGAATGGTCCAAAATGTTGCCATACCCTAAGAAAGTGTCACGCAATACTAGATTGAAGTACACACAGTTCAATTACATAAACATGACACCTCACAAACTTCAGCTTGCCTTTGGAGACACTGGATACAAATGCCAAATATGCGACTGTGTAGACGCAGACTTTATCTACATGTCTTGGGATTGTGTCCCACTACGCAAGTTCTGGGAGGAAACAATACAACTCATGTGTGCAGCTGTGGGGCGCATACTTTAACCTTCAATGGGAGTGTTCCTGTAGGGGCTCTTTCCCTGTTCTCCTAAAAGGAAATTGGGAAACCGATTCCTAGATTTAGACCTGGTCTTAGCCTGGAGAAGAATAGCACTGGCCTGGAAATTCGTACATGGACCAGCAATGGAAGCCTGGAAACACAATGTAACCCATTGGACGGGGGCAGAAGTCAGAGTACTGACGAGGTAAAAGGTGCTTGGATTGTGGCAACTCACCCTTGCCGACCTCCGGAAAGATATACTGGAGGCATGGGAAAACACAGACAGAGACAGGAGCGACATAGGGGTGAGCGAAAAGGGAACACATACGAGCGGCGAGGAGGATGACCAAAGGTATGACGCCTAAATGAAAACACTGAGTTGACCTTCATAAAAACACTACTGCAAACAGACTCTGATATTCCACACGACAATGGCCAGATAGGGACTGCACACACTGCCCAGCTCACACATAAAACTTGGGGACACTGCGAACTTACAGCCCGACATGTGGATAATGACCCACTGGTGGTCTAGCGCCCACCCGGCCCCCGCCTCCCATGTGCATGCCCCACACAGCCTGCTTCACGTATTAGCAAATACACAACCCTTGGCCCCACTGCACAGTTAGTTAATTACATAGTATGATTCACCAGTTGTATAGTTTTTTTATTAAATCTGTGAGATATTTACAGACTGGCATATAATATGTGATAGTATACATTAACCGAAATAATCTTTTCCTAAAACTTACAGGCAAAATAAGACTTTAACATATGAGACTATGATTCATGTGAAAGAACTTTAATGGATAACCTGCTCTATGGCTTCTTCGAAATGTAAATAAAGTTAGTACAGGACGATTTTATATATTCTATATGCCAAATAAGTGCTGTATAGTGATATATCACTAATTGCTGAACTATATGATTATGGATTTATATTAAAATAAATGCCAATAAAAATGTTGGAAAAGAAAAAAAGGATCCATGCAATAGATGTCTAGACTTTGCGGGGACAGGGGCGGAGAAGGGAGGAAAAAACGTACTTCATGTGAAACTCAGTCGAGCTTAAGTTCCCGCCAGAGTGGGTCTCTTTAGTTCGAGTGTGACGTGCTGGTCAGGTAACCTGGCAGTGGTTTGTATCGACAGTATAGTTCTGAAACCCTGGAAAGCGGCCGGTGACTAGAATGCTAACTGCTATCAGGTACGCAAGCGCGTCTAGGCATGTAATTTAGTACGCAGATTCACCAGCAGCAGCTATGGAGAGCCGTTCTGTACAGTGGACTGGAATGCTGACTGCTGTGTTGTGCACATGCGTGAGTTTAGCAAGTAATTTATTGTGTAAATTCAGAGACCCAGTAACCTTAGAGCGGCACAATACATGCTGCAGCTATAAGGGGCCTTCCTCAGGACCCATGCCCTACATACCAAAAGATAGCCCTTACAGTGGTGCAAAGGGCCTTGCCAATTGTGGCACAATTAAGCATTGACATCAATTTTTGGGAAATAATACCGGCACTGGGGAACCTGGTTAGCAGAAACCCAGTGCTCTTCTGTCAAAGATGCATCAGATATCATGCAAATCATGGGGCTAACCATGTCCAAAAGGGGCACTTTCATACAGGCATTTCTAAAAAAAAAAAACCTCCTCAACATGACTAGGAGCCTGCTTACAACTTTAGCGCAGCAGCAACGGCTCAATGCAGCCTCTGCTGCACAAGCACCGCCGACCGTATTACGAGTTGCAAACGTGCAGCTCGTAATATGGTCGGCAGTTCTTTGGCCTTTTCCATGATGATGCACCCCAATAGGAACTGCCAAAAAGTTCCAGCATGGCATGGGCGTTGACTTCCATGCTGTGCTAGAACTGTGGGAAATACAGTGGTGGGGGGTTGGGGGGGACATGTTTTGCCCCCCACATGTACACCCTGTAGTACTTGCAGCACCAGCTTTTTCATGGTGGGGCTGTGCCATGAAAATGCTGGTGGTGCAAGAACTAAAAATATGCTGCCTCGGACTGCGCCAGTCCCTGCTCAGTATATTGCGTTGTGGTGCTGCAGCACCACCGCCACTGTTCCCTGGCGCAGCAGGTGTTCCACCAGCGCCATTACGACTTTATAAGTTGTAATCTGCAGTAGAGTGAACCGTCCCCATCCCTCACCCTCCTCCCGTGCCACCGCAAGACGGCCAGACTTGTAATCAGGCCCTTAGTTAGCAAAGCTAAAACTTTTGTTATGCATAATAAGCAAACTGTCTCTTTTCCCAGCAGGTACTATGTATTTAATTCTTCAGTTGGATACATTTACAATGCTTTCAAAAAGAAGAGGCAACCTTACTAAAGCAATAAGGCTTTCAATGTAGTTATTAATAATCTTTGGAGTGTTAGATGCAGAAGTATAACCCCATTATGCTCTCAGTGGATCGAATACAAATATCATGATACGTAGGAGGTAGAATCTTAATGTGTTTACAATAATATAAATATTTGTTGTGCTCATTGTTCTGGTTTTATAAGTAAAAGTTTAATTTCATATTTATTTACAAATTGTAGCACCCTTTTTGTACAAAAGTGAAAAGATTACAGTAAACATTTGAAAAGTGAATTGTGGTTTTCCTTTATACTGTCTTGGGTGTGTCAATCAGTTGTTATATGCAACGACAAGGTGATTTTCCTCGTCATCACTGAGATAGAGAGTCTGGCTTTGCGTAACAACGGAAAAAAGGACCATTTTCAACATTTAAAATAATGTAAATGCATGGGAAACTACTACCATTTTTTAAAGATTTTTTTTTTTTATTGCAATAAAGGCTTGGTTTTTTTCTTAAAAGGTGTACATATATTTATTTTTGCAAATTGTCAATTCATCAACTAATTGCAAAGAAATAAAAAAAAAGTGATGTTTATTTGTTTCCTGTTGCTCACTCTAAAATAAGGTGTTTCACTGTAATTATTATTTATTCATAATGATTGCGGTTTAATATTTAAATGTCTGTTAAAATCTCACTGTTGTATTCAGTTTTCCCTTTAAAATAAATTTCAGTTAGTATGTAAAAATTAAAGTATTACCTGGGTATTAATGTACTACCCCGCCCATTACCCCTATATCCCTTATATCCTGTCACTAAAGGTGAATATAGTAGTGCAATTAAATTATTGAAGTTTAATTCTATTTAAAGACCAAGGGGCCTATGACGATCTCGATCGTAAACCCTCTGACCTTAGGTCAGAGGCTTTAGGACGATATCGCCTGTTTCAGTTCTGACCAGCTGATTACAATGCAGTCAGTCAGAATTCAAACTGGCTGGTCATTACAGCTGGATTGAGACAGGTTCTAGGAGCCCATTGGCCATTCGGAGACCGTCCCGTAGTCCCATAGGAAGGCGTTTCCACCTTCAGTATTAGGATTCTTGGTTTCCCACAGTCTTTCTGACATGGGAAGCCTGATGGAAAGCGAGTTTGGGGGCCCCCTTGCCCTTGCTTCTCCACCTTGAGGTTCCTGCCAAGGAATGCAGGGATTAACACAATCTCTGATTAGGATTTTGTGTTATGCTCGGTTTACGGGCGTAACACAAGCTCCCATAGAGAAAACGGAGAATGTGACCGCGCATGGTGCGGTCTCATCGTAATAGCGGTGTCTGACATCGTAATCGTGCCCCTAGTAATTAGTACTCTGGAATTAAAAGTTATGCCTGGGTATTAATACAATTTCATCTCCCGTTACCCTAATATTATTTGCACTTTGTACCTAAAAGTGTTAAAGTTGGGTTAAAAAAAAAGTATGTTTAATAATTATTTAAAATTACAGTTAAAAGCCTATTAATTAGTACACAGGTATTAAAATGAATTCCCTTTCCTAAAGGTGAATGTTCATCAGTTCAAAAATATATTTTAGTTTAAAGATTAAATAAGGTATATTGTGGTGACATCCACAGGTGCTCAGGGTTTCCAACAAAATAAAGACGGAGGAGAAAAACCTAAAATAAAGGATTACTCTCTGAAATGGCTTCCTTAACCATAGGAAAAGGATGGTTGCACCCCAATGTTCAGTGTGCTACAAATATGGGCACAACAAGGGTGAACGCAAATGTCCCATAAGGGCACACCCCTCTACCTGTGGGCAGACACCTGGGTTGTCGAGTCTAGTGATCGTGAAGGAGGTAGTCACAGTTACTTTTGGGGTTGACAGGCAGAGGTGACCCTAGTTTCCATGGATGATAGAGGAATAGAACCATAATCCAACATGCTTTCAAATGCTTCCAGATATAGGCAGTGGGACACCATTAACAGGTGGAGGCTCTGTGAGACACTGAAGCCAGCATGAAAACTGTCAAGTGTTAGCTGTTGACTGCAGAGCAGGTCCTAACAAACACATTCCACAAAGTCCTAATTGCCGGCTCCCATGCGAAACATCTACCAGTGTCTCCAGTCCCATTTGAGGGGTGGGGGAAAGGAATCGTCATAGGTTTGCAGGTCAATGTTGTTAACATACAGCTTCACAATATAAGCAAAGTCGTGCAATAGAGAATGCAGGATTGACGCTCATGGTAGATGGGAGACATGGCCTTTCGATTGAAGCTAAGCATGGATGAAAAGTTATTGAAAAGCTGAAATGCTCCAAGCTTTGCTGGGTTGAAACAGGTGAACTCCAAGCGGGTGAGATAGCAGATCAGCGATTGCCAAATCTAATGAAATGTAACTTCTATGCGAGGTAAGTTGTGGGAAAGTTGTTGCATCACCATCACCTCCCATGGGCGGTGAAACATTAGGTTATGGGAGGGCAGTTGTATTTTTCAACTATATTAATACCAGCTGTGCAGCATTCAGTATGTGGCTAATAAGCTTCCAGTCAGCGTGGGTCATCGCTTCCAAGGCAAGGTATTGCACACCTAGTGTAACTGTGAGGTAAGAGGCAGGGAATGGTTCCCCGATGGTGACCTTGTTCCAGAATCACTTTCCAATATGTGGTAATGAGTCTGCAGGAGCACCGGAGGTGGTAAGTATATCACACTACTAGCACACACTGATGGCAGAGGGAAGATGTTGATGGGTATATGCTGGACAAGTAAGCTGGTGTATAATACCATTGAACCATGAACTTGTAAGCCATTTACCTGTGGGATAACCTGCGGTAAGTTTTAGGAGTCTCACCAAAGGGTTTCCTATTGCTTAGATGAAATTCCCTCTATATTGGAAGTCTGCAAGAAAGTTTGAAATGTGTGGGTTTGAGGTTGTGTGGAGTGTTGAATGGTCCGGTATATGTTGGCAATTAGTCCCTTAGAACCGTCATGTTCGCACTCATTTTTCTGATGGAATATTCAATCTGGTAGCCCTATAATAATTGGAGGGGTGCAACGCTCAATGATACAGCTGGCGATACTCAAGCCTGGTCGTTTCAGGGTGATGGTAATCAGCCTTACATTGTTCAAAAAACGTTATGGAGGCTCCCACAAAGATCAAATTTGCATGCAATCAGACTGAGGGGGAGGAGAAGATAGTAAGCCCCTCCATGATTCCCAATCTGTCCCATATGATGAGCACTGTCCTAGTGGGCATAAATGTTCAGACTGTTTTGGTGCTACCAACATAGACATATATACACACACACATACCTATAGGTGCTGCACAGTCGAGCATGCTGGCATAGCCATGCTAGAACCCCGAGTGACCGGCAGGCCACTGCCAGATCCATGTGGACCCCATTTTTCACACTCTAGTGGACCACCCAAGAGATGTAAGTGGGTGGCCCAATAGTGCTAGAAAATATTAGGGCAGACCAGTCTACCACTTTCTCTAGGCAGCATCAGGGAAGAGTTACAGATCCTTTGGCTGCTTCCCATTCTGGATAAAAGAGCGAAGGCCCTGCTGTATGCGAGTGTTATAATCTTGGGTGATCTGAGTAGGCAGGGACTGGAAAAAGATATATGGCCCATGGGATGACATTGATTTTTATGACATTAATGTAACCCAGTTAAGAAACAATTAAGGGTTTCCAGTGTCTTAGATCTGCTAGGATGGACCTTCGGAGTTACTTCCATTTGGCCTGTGTCCAAGAGGACAGCGTAGGGCTAGATTATCACCCAAATATCTAATCGCGTTGGGTGCCCATTGTAACTGCGCTAGGGCTTGCAGAGTAGGGAGGTCTTACCCGGCTATAGTTAGATTGAGCATGCAAGATTTAGTAATGGTGATTTTGAAGACCGATACCGCTGCAAATGTGGCACGTCTGTCAACTATAGCCAGTAGGGAGGTAGTGGTCGAAAAGAAGTAGGCAAGGGATGATCTGCAAACGAGTTAACCTTATGATCTCGGCCACCAAAGGAGATGCCCACAATAGCAGGATTGCAGCAGATGGAGATGGCCAATGGTTGAGCTGCTGGGGCTTAGAAAAGGGGTGTTCATAAATAAAACACCTTGTTCACCACTTGTCTGCTTTACTGCTAAGGGGGAGTATTCTGCACCCAATAGTTCTATGTCCTCACAGTTAATCGAGCAGGATAGCTATTTGCTACCAGCCACTGGTGTGCTGACTGGCTATTTTTCACCAACCTACCATTATAGACTAGTTTCTGAGGCCCTTTGCTCTCAGAATGCCAGAAACCAAGCCTGCTCGTGCAGAGGGTGTTTTCACCCCCATGCCACAGGGTGACCTGCAGAATAATATTCCAAAACGGGGGTGAGAGGGGGCTTTGAAGAGTCCACCACCTCTGCTATGCAACTGAGCCAGCACACACCTCTCTAGCAAGGCATGTGGTTAAAAGAAGTGGCGGCACTTGGGTTGAAACAATGGGATTACATTGGCATATCACTGCTGGGTGATGTATGGTTGGGCAACCACATTAGGACGTTCCAAGACCTGCAGGGGAAATACACCCTTCATGCCTCACAATTTTACAGATACCGGCAGCATCATGCCCTTAATGCACACATCTCAACAGGCACGTCTTTTTCCTGAATTTATCCCATTGGAAGCCCAGTTCATGATGCGAAACCTGGGGAGAGGATGGGTATCCCGGATATATTGTACCCTTATCAATAACGGCCCTACAACACTCGATCCACTGAGGACCAGATGGGAGGGATGGCTGGGCCCTCTGGAGGAGGACTGGCGTGACTCCCTTACAGCCGCCAAAACCATCAGAACCTCAGCCAGAGTCCGCTTAATTCAACTATACTACTTGCAAGCCGTCTACTTCACCCCAGAACGCCTGCATAGAGCAGGGTTACATCCCTCTCCAGACCGCACACGCTGCGGCCAAGTACTGGACAAATTTTACCAAATGATCTGGTCCTGCCCTAGCCTTATCCCATACTGGACAGCAATAGAGTCTGAACTCAAACTGGTCATGGGCTGGCAGGTTCGCCATGATCCCGTACGTCTCATCCTGGGAGTAACGGACGGCCTAGATGGTTCCCGAGCTCACAGGTTATTCCTTGGTAGAGCCATTGCGGTAGCCAGGCGTGAAATTGCAGCTGCTTGGGCGCATTCTAAACCCCTAAGTATAACCAAATGGGGCCAAGGGGTAGACGGGTGTGCTGCACAGGAACAACCCTTTTTTTAGGCCCGGGGCTACCCAACCAAGTATAAAAGTCTGGGGCAAATGGACGTATCAATTAGATTAACTGTACCGATGTTTACCTGTGTACACAAATGCAATGTTTATGCGCTGTGACTGTGATTGAAATCACTTATTTGTATGCAATTTAGGCTAACATATGAGGAACTGCCATGAAATACTGGATAAATGTCTCATTCTGTTAATCATTTGATCTTAAAAATAAAAAAAATGTGATTGTCCAAATAAAAATATATAATTTATTTTATTATATATTAAAATGTATATTTTTTATAACAAATTAAAAATATATCTGCAACATGGAAAGTTTACATTCCGACCGCCGAATTACAATGTTGGCGGTCGGAGTGTAAACAAACTGGGAAACCCTAGCAAAATCCCAATGCCTCTGCAGACTCCGGCAGGGGACCTGGGGGGCACCATACACAATCCTGCACCGTGTGGCTGGCATCACACGTTGCAGGGATGTGCAAAAACTTCCATTGTACAATGGAGCTTGTGCTGCGGGAGGTTTCAGATCGCAGCACGTGCCCTCACTGATATACATTTATTACACACCTCATGAACAAAAACTAAGACATTATTATAAATGAAACAAACAATTAAATATTAATTTTTTAACAATTAAATATTAAAACTTAATGCATAATAATCACCTCGTTTTTATATATTATTTACATATAACTGATCAAACATTTTATGAAATAGTTCATACAACACATAATTAAAGATATCAAACAGAATTATTTAATTATAAAATAAAATATTTTCTACAAAATAATAAGACAAAAATAACCAAAAAAATAGAGCAATTATATGAAAATACACAATAATTGGAAAACTTACAAAATAATATGAAAAATTATAAAGTTTCAACAAAAAACAATAAAGGACCTTATGATGTTGGGCGCATAAAGTCCACCCAACACAGTTTCGCTGTTGAAACTGACCGACCAGAAGACGGTGGTTCCGCCACCGTATTATGATGCGACCACACATGGTGCGGTCACAAACTACCATTTCTGTATGGGAGCTTGTGCTGCTGGCATTTTCCGCTAGCATCCCAAGCTCCCATAGAGAAATGTGACGTTGTGTAAATTCCCTGCACCATGTGGCAGGCACCTCACAGTGCCTTCCACAATTTACAGGAGGGCACCTGCCTCCCGGCCCCCAACCTGAGGCTTCAGAGGCATGGGGGACCTGCTAGGTGCCCCCAAAGTCACTTTCCGGGATGCTTTTCATGTTGGCAAGCCCAACATGAGAAGCCTGTCAGAAAATGACATCATAATCACAACGGCGGAAACGTCGTCCATAGAGGATTATGTGCAGCTGTCGGAAACCAGTCGGTCCTACGGGCTGGTTAGGCGGTCATACTTTAAACCATGGGTGTCTTAGGAAAGCCTTCTACCGACATCCTAATGAGCCCCAAAATGTACTTCACATCATCTCCCTATTATTAATAATACCAACAATTCTTAACTATAAACATAACACCCACATTCAAAAACTACTTTATTTCTTCACAAATTTCATTTTCTTACAAATTAAGATTGTGATTCTTATAAAATAATGTAATAATAATTTACAACTAAAAACATAAATTAACTGACACAAGTATACAAAAAAATTCCTAAATGTTTTGAAAAATATATTTTTGTAAAAAATTATAATTTAATATACCTCAATATTTTCCATTGAAACAATACATATCACAACTTAATTATTTTAAACAAATACATTATGAATCGCTGTAAAAACAATCTTCGAGCCTTATTATGATAACGGTGCGACCACCTCCGACAGCCCGTCAGTTGCGGTTGCACTGTCATCGCAATATAGTTTTCCGCCTGCCACATTAGGGTGGCGGGTGGATGGGTGGTGGTCGGAGAGACCGACCGCCATGGATCCAACATGCTCAAGGAGCTCTTGGGACCGTCAGAGGGATTATTGATCACTACAATGGTGGTGGAGCCTGCCAGGCACTGCCGTAGGGATTATGATGTCCCTCCCCGTCGGCCGTTTCATGGAGGTTTACGTGTCAAAAAGGCTAGCGGAAAGGGACAATGCGGGCCTCCTTCTCCCCTGGCCCTCAGTTTTAGGTTTAGGGGGGCATCATAGCAGGCACTGCATGGTGCCTGCCACGTAGTGCAGAGATATGTCATGTTTATTTTTTGTGCTGTGGCATGCGCTGCAGCACGCAGCATCCGCCGCAATACAAAACATAAACATTGCGATTTGTTTGGCGGGACCACTGACAGCAAGTTGGGCGGTCCTGTTTCCGATATGATGGCGGTCGGACATAAGCCATCATAATGAGGCCCTTAATTTTCACACAATTTTTAATATGTTAAAAAAAATGTAATCTGATATTACTGCCTATCATAACAATAATTACATTTATAACTATCCTAAGAAAATTGACAATTGGAATATATTTAAATACTTCCTATCCCTTTCCACTATTACCTACCATCAGTTCCTAAATGTCAAAATATCACATTTAAAAATAATTTAAAAAATAAAATTTTAACACAAAGGTGCCGATTACGATCCTGTAAAACCCGGGTACGAATGGTCGTACGGAGCGTATTCTCCGTCCGACTCGTACCCGGGAAAACCACCTTACAAACCCGCAAGTACGATTCGTACAGAAATACCATTTCCGTACAAGTCGTACAAAACACCGACCGGCAAAAAAATACCCACAATTCCGATCCGGAACATCACGTACGTGACGTCCGGACGGAGTCAGGCAGCGTTTTACGGACCAGCAAGTTTACGGTCCAGAAATTGAGGACGACGCGAAGAAGGAGCACTGGTTCGCGACGGACAGCCATTTACCCCATCGTACGTGTCATCCCGGCCCTCCTAGCCTACGACCTGGTGCACAGAAACCGCCGCAGACGCCGCAGAAGGTCAGAACAACACCCAGGGGCAAAGGGGAGGGCCAGGGGCAGCAAACATAACCCCCACCCAAGTGAAAATGTTAATATGTCCTGTACATACATGACCTCCAGGGTCTAGTCACTTCAGGGGGGCGTGTCCACCAACCCCTATGTACAGTCACAACGGAAGTGGACGTGGACTGGCACCCGTCACCACGACAATGGTGGTACGGACCGTACCCATGCCCCCAGAGCGTGAGTACGGCCCGTACCACCATTGGAGTAGTGATGTAGGGGTATGCGCCGTACCCACGACCTCAGAGTGTGGGTACGGCCCGTACCACCATTGGAGTGGTGACGTAGGGGTACGGGCAATGGAAGCGGACGTGGACGCGTACCCGTCACCACGATAATGGTGGTACGGGCCGTACCCATACTCTGGGGGTGTGGGTACGGCGCATACCTCTACATCAACACTCCAATGGTGGTACGGGCCGTACCCACGCTCTGGGGGCATGGGTACGGTCCGTACCACCATTGGAGTGTGGATGTAGGGGTACGCGTGGTACGGACCGTACACACGCCCCCAGAGCGTGGGTACGGCTTGTACACACCATGAATGTGGGGGTACGGTCCGTCCCACCCGTACCCCTACGGCACTAGTACAGAATGGATACAAGGCGTACACACGCCACGAATGTTGGCTTAGGGCCTGGTGCAGCATATAAGCAGTATATTGGTGTGTGTGTATGCACAGGACAGCAGTATACTGCACAAAGGGGGCGGGTGGGTGGCTGCAGAGGACTCCCAGCAGTGGACAGAGATATGTGAGAGGTGGGTGCCTATCACTCCCAGCAGTGGACAGAGACATTGTGGTGGGTGCACAGGACTCCCAGCAGTGGACAGAGACATGTGAGGGGTGGGTGCCAATCACTCCCAGCAGTGGACAGAGACATGGGGGTGGGTGCCCAGGACACCCAGCAGTGGACAGAGACATGTGAGGGGTGGGTGCCTATCACTCCCAGCAGTGCCCAGACATATGATGGGTGGGGCAGAGGAACACCCAGTAGTGGACAGATACATGTGAGGGGTGGGTGCCTATCACTCCCAGCAGTGCCAAGACATATGAGGGGTGGGTGCAGAGGAACACCCAGTAGTGGACAGAGACATGTGAGGGGTGGGTGCCTATCACTCCCAGCAGTGCCCAGACATATGAGGGGTGGGTGCAGAGGAACACCCAGTAGTGGACAGAGACATGTGAGGGGTGGGTGCCTATCACTCCCAGCAGTGCCCAGACATATGAGGGGTGGGTGCAGAGGAACACCCAGTAGTGGACAGAGACATGTGAGGGGTGGGTGCCTATCACTCCCAGCAGTGCCCAAACATATGAGGGGTGGGAGCAGAGGAACACCCAGTAGTGGACAGAGACATGTGAGGGGTGGGTGCCTATCACTCCCAGCAGTGGACAGAGTCATGGGGGTGGGTCGACAGGACTCCCAGCAGTGGACAGAGACATGTGAGGGGTGGGTGCCTATCACTCCCAGCAGTGCCTAGACATATGAGGGGTGGGTGCAGAGGAACACCCAGTAGTGGACAGAGACATGTGAGGGGTGGGTGCCTATCACTCCCAGCAGTGCCCAGACATATGAGGGGTGGGTGCAGAGGACTCCCAACAGTGGACAGAGACATGTGAGGGGTAGGTGCAGAGGACTCCCAGCAGTGGACAGAGACATGGGGGTGGATGCAGAGTACTCCCATCAGTGGACAGAGACATGTGAGGGGTGGGGGCCTATCACAGACATATGAGGGGTGGGTGCAGAGGACTCCCAGCAGTGGACAGAGACACGGGGGTGGGTGCAGAGGACTGCCAGCAGTGGACAGAGACATAGGGGTGGGTGCAGAGGACACCCAGTAGTGGACAGAGACATATGAGTGGTGGGTGCATCATCCTCAGATGACCACACCTCCATGGGTTCATGAACGCATCCCCAATGTGTGAAAATGTTGAGAGTGCCATATCAAAACATCACTGACAGCAGTGTCCCACTCCCATGAGGATGGACGTCTTTCCCCCACGGCATGACACACCACATGTGGGTGTGAGGACAAATGACACATGCATACCCACCCCTGGCGGATGCAGCACAATACACACACTGAGAACATGTCACAAGACTGCATAGTTATGTGAAAGCCTACTAAACTAAGAGAGCCAAAGGGAATACACACTGTCACGCACATTCCAGGACTGATAGGAATGTACAGGTGCTGGCACAGCCACCAAGTAGTTGTCTCCCATGGAAGGAATAGGGTGGTCTTCCCACAGATACAAAGACCACAATTGTCAGTCAGGTGACCAAATACCCTGCAGAACAAGTACCAATTGTGTGCTAGGCTGGGAGTACACACATGCATAGTGCGGAAAAGTGACAATTTCCACATGGAGGCATGGCAACATACTCTATACACAAGTACAGTGACTACCAAGGATGGCACAGACGATGCAGCCGGAGACATTGCTGAGCAGGCATGGGCCTAGTTGAAGTGATCCATCTGCCACCAAGGAAATGTAGACACAGGTCAGCACAACAATTGTGCAACACCCTGCAGGGAAGATGTCAGGTGCCACAGAGGAAGGAACACTCCTTGGGACAATGTCTCCAATCACAAAGAGCATACACGAGCAAAGAATCTTTGCAGAGACCTTGTGATGGCACGCAGATACCAGGGTCCACCCCATGAGCACCATACTACAACATTTCCCAGACACCTAACACATGATCACCACCTCAACTCATGGAGCATCAGCACCAACATCAATACCTGAAAAGCAATCGTGTTCAAAGGGAAAACAAAATGCTTTATTCAGCAGTAAAATAAAATGTATGAAAGGACACTATGTACAAAGGCCATAGGCCAGTCCAGATGCGATGTCCTGGGGGGGACACATGTCCATGCATCTCCCCTAGCTTGCCTGCACATTCGAAACCTCTGGTTCATCGACTGGGTTGGGGGCATCATGTGGGGAAGGACCAGGCACCGCAAGGACAGGAGGGGGAAGGGTAGGTTTTGTGGGTGCAGGGACGGACGACTCCACCACAGGGGGTGGGGCAGCGGCAAAGGTGGAGGTTAGTATGGCGCTGCACACGTCCGCAAGCTATGCCAGCATCTCCCCTGCACCCGAATGAACCACAGGCCCCAAGGAGGGGGGGGGCGGAGGGATGGGTTGCAGCGCTACTGGGGGAGGTGGTGGACAGGGGGGGGACTCAACTCCCCTACCCGTGGAGTGCCTTGCCCGTTTGCGCGATGGTGAAGCTGTGGGGCTGAGGCCCAGCACAGCCAAGTGGGCCTCCTTCTCAGACTGTGGGGCAGGGGAGCCGAGGGGAGTGACATTGGAGGGACTGGGGAGTGAGGCATGCAGACTCCGACTGTGCCTTTTACCCCCTGAGTGTGCGTGACTGGAGGTGTGCGCTTGCCCTTCCCTGTTGGTGTGTGTGACTGGAGGTGTGCGCTTGCCCTTCCCTGTTGGTGTGCTGGTTGTGTCTGGTTTGGTGCCTGCATGGGAATGTGTGTGTGTGCTTGGGACAGGCATGGGAGTGGGAAGTGTGGATGGTGCAGGGGTAGGTTGGGGGACCAAGCGCTGCAGGAGACCCACTGCTGCGGTCAGTGACGAGTCCATGGACCTCAGCAACATCCGTTGGTCAGACATCGCTGATGACATGCCCTCCATGTACGTCACCATCTGTTTCAGCAGTGTGGTGTGGCCATGGAGGACAGTCAGGATCAATGTCTGACCAACCTGCAACTGCCGCAGGATGTCCACAGACTCGGCATTGACGGCAGCAGGGGAGACAGGGGCAGGGGGTGCGGTGCGTGGTACGAAGGAGATAAGTTGTTGCCCTACACGGACAGAAGGGACAGGAGCAACTGGGAGGGTGGTGATGGGAATGGAGAGGGCGGTGACAGTTGTAGTGCTGCTGCCAGCTGTTGGAGCAGCCTCCGCCCCCTCACGGAGTTCAGCCTCGGACCCGTCAGCGTCGTAGTCTGTGTTGGTACTACCCTGGTCCTCCGCCGCACTCCCCTCGCCCTCCGTGCCACTTGATGCTTCCGACCCGGCAGGAGTGGTGGCACTGGTGCTGGATCCCTCCTGTACGTCCCCCGATGATGCTGTGGGCAAGGTAAAGAGACAGGAAATAATCAGTCACCTGTGTACATCTGACACATGAGTCCAAACAAATTAGGTCACAGTGCATATCATGAAATGCATCATGAGTAACATCTAGATTACTCCGCACATATGTAAGCCCTGCACTCCCCAGTTGGTTCACCCACCATGCCACCTAAAATAATGAAAATCAGGACACAACAGCAAATAACAGGATATCCAATTATACTGAGAAGCTAGTGTCTGTGAACAGTGGAGCACAGCCAGACTATGAAGGCATGCCACCCCTTGCTCACTGTGAACGAAACAGTATTGGTGCACCCAATACCAAATAACAGACGCCAATGCTGAAGGTGTCCCCACACTCATAGACCCGTGAGTACTTTAGAAATTCCAAATAAATACTTTCTGATCCATTGGGAATCACAAGACTTACACAATTGTCAAGTTAGGAATGTGTGAATGTTCCACTTGTGGAACAGAACACACATGTGCATGAATATCAGAAGTCACACAAGGAGGTGCACACAAAACTACATTTACACAGTCAGAGTATGAGCTGCCAGCCTAATGCCAAGAAGACATTGTTAAGAAGAAATGTGGTATCATGAAGTACTTATACATGGCACCACGGTGGTCCAGATGACTGGACACCGGTAAGTTGGCATCAGCAATAACCAAGGACTAACCCAAGTGCAAACACACTGTGGGAACATGGATATGTATAATTCCAGAACACATTTTGGACAGAACTGTGCCTTTGTTTCAAATGTGCCAGCAGGTTCCCCCAAAGTGTAAAGGTGGTTTCTTGTGCACTTCCTTGGGAGACATCTGTCATGCAGGCACATTATTGCCCTTCACAATAATCAAAGTGAAGCATCGAAACTATTGGGACATGTTGACAAGTGTGGTGAGTGCCAAGGTACAAGACTTCTTGATTGACAACTTAAAACATGCCACCTGTCACATGGCCATCTGTACCATGATGACACAGTTGGCTACACATCTGACACACCACCTGTCATGTGGATTGGCACATATGTCCAGACACAGGACTTTGCATTAGCTAATGTCCCTGAAATAGTGTTGGAATAAGGAGCACCTGCACTGAGGAGACACCCTGATAGGAACGAAGAATGTTGACACAGATGTCAGCACACACAGACCAAACCACAGAGCATCGGGAGCACACACCGGTGCCAGTAATGGATGAGCTGGAAACCTGTATTGTAACTCTTGACACATGCTGCAAAGCACAAACATGACACCCTGCACAACATGTCTGGGTCACTGCACGTTGAGTGTCAGTCCAGACAATTAGCACACACAGGTCAGACCTGGCAAGGAGACATAAGGTTTTGACATGTATGCCTTTCCTGCACAAACCCCCCATACAGGAGACAATGTGATTGAGACAGAGCAAGTCGTTACACCTCTCAATCTGTGTTTACTAAAATGTGCATCAAGAACTCCTAAATGTACTCAACATCACCTCGTGCGGCTGACCACACATATATCTGTGACAAACAACCATCAACTGAAAGTTGTACATAGACACACAGGCACTGCCCAGTGTGAGTATGCACAAGCCTAATGGGGTCACCCTGTACAGTGGACACATGTAGCACCCTTTATGTTAATACAAATTAGGGCAGGGAACAATGCCACAGAGGCCAAACTATGCTGAACACACAGAGACTGCCCACAGTGTGTGATGCCACACATGATTCCTAGGATAAGGTGTCTCATTGGACAGTAGTGGGCACACTGCTCCATGGTCCTGGAATGATCTGACTGTAACTGGAGCAACCGTCCCAGGCCTAGGCATATCTCCCACTCATGCACATCATGTCTGAGGCCACTACATTGGTCATGCATGCTGCAAGGATGTGTATTCAAAACCTCACTCTCCTATGTGGAGCCTCAGGACAGTGCCAACAATTATGGACCCCCAAATGAGTGGACAGGACAGGGCACAGGCAAGGTACCAACACATGTCACAGACCACCCCCACACATGATGCAGAAAGCATTGTGCACCGTGATGACCTTGCAGCCTAGATGACCATGTGCAATAGTGATTACACATAGACCAGGGAACACATGTCAAGGAGGGGAAGGGAGGAAGAACAGCAGCGGTTGACTAGGGGCAACAGGATATGCACTGCACATATAAACCCTGGCAGTGTATCCATGCGACTGAGCACTTCCAAAACCTTGTGACACACAACAGACACACATGTACCTACCCCCTTGCTGCTGCTGCTTCTCCTGTAACCGCCTATCCATGTCAGGGAAGACCACCACCAGGACATGCTTCATTTGGTGGGTCAGGCGCCGGCGCCCGCCGTGTTTTCGTGCTGGTGAGTTCCCCAGCAGGACCCGGGCGATCCTCCTGGTCCAGCACCGGATGTCCTGCCAGCGTTTCCTCACCTGGGCCAGGCGCCGACTGTGACCCTCCACGGAGATCATGGCCCCGACGGCCCGCTTCCATATCTTCCCCTTCTCGTAGGCGGTTACCTGTGAGGATGTCAAAGTGAGAATAGATCACTACACCTGCTCCATGTCACAGAGACACACATTAGAACATCTTTGATTTGTTGAACAGGGCATAGCATGCTGCAAACTAATAGCACCTTCGTCATAGGGAAGTTCACCTCTGTGTAAGCCCCAATGCACTACATGGCATTGAAAGTACACAGGTGGCATGAGGGGTGCAACACACTCCCTGATCATGGCACACACTGTACAACACAAGCAACACAAGGCTGATGGACAGCACCTCCAAGCAGTCACACGGCCCAGGCCACTGACCCAACCTCAGCAGAGTACACAGACACACACAGGTACAGATAAATCACATGCCAGTGGCAACAGCGGATACAAACATCACTCTGCACATGTGCCACTTGCCTGGGGGGTGTCACAGGCGTGGGGCTAGCCCAGCTAGTCAGACACACAGCACGGCTTACTCCTTACATCAGAAGGGTTGAGCAGTTGCCTCCTCCATGCAGCTGTGGTGCAACACTCCACATAGACACTCACCCACATGACAAGGATCATTCACACACATCAATGTCCAGGGGGCGTACACATCATTTGGTCACTCTCACCACAGCTCCACTAAACTCACACACATCTGTGGGTACAGTCACCTGTCACACCAGGGGGAACACTGAATCACCTCAGGACTATAGAACAAGAATGGCCAAGAGTATTAGCCTTGCCGAATGTGCCATGCACCATGCAGTGAATGTCACAGTAAGCACAATGCAAGTGAGGAGTGCACACATGAACCACATCATGCTCTGCATGACAGACCTAAGCCATCCCCCCCCCACCCTGGGACCCACTCTAAACAACATTGCATGTCTGTCACACCTGGACACAATGCCAGAAGTGCCAGTCACAAAAAGAAAGGGCACAGTCAAAGGTAGCGGAGTCAGCACTCACCTGCTCCCCTGGTCTACCATACAGGCTGGTGAACTGTGGGAGGATGACATCCAGCAATGCCTCATTCTCCTCCTGGGTGAAAGGCTGGGCCCTCTCCACAGTCCTTGACATGGTGCCAGAGGAAGCCAAACAGCAGCAGTGGTGTCGATGAAAGGTTGTGCAGGCAAGTGCCCTCTCATGGGTTCTGGCTGACTTATATCTGCCTTGCTGGGCTATTTCCTGTACAGGAGTACCGAGTGATTGGTCAGACTCATTTGCACCCTACGTTTCCTCCAATCCCTTTGAACATACACCAGTAACAGCATTAGCATTTTTTCAAATGTGCAGCATCATGTCAAGTCAACAACCACTTTGCAACAATGTATAAGCTGCCCAACTGCTTTTTCCAGGCCACATGATGGAAAAATTAAATCTTGAAACTGGGTATCCATGACAACCAGCATGCATTTAGGCCCTAATACTTGTCCCTTATGTGTCCCCATTGTAATTTTCAAATACCCACACCGGTACGGTGCATTTCACACGTACCTCTAGGGCACCACTACTCTAGTGATACGGCCCGTACACGCATGTGTAGGGGTCCTATCCCTATGGTAGTGTTGCCGTAGGCGTACGCCATAGTGATACGGCCCGTACACGCGTGTGTAGGGGTCCTATCCCTATGGTAGTGTTGCCGTAGGCGTACGCCATAGTGATACGGCCCATTCACACGTGGGTAGGGGTCCTATCCTTATGGTAGTGTTGCCATAGGCGTACGCCATAGTGATACGGCCCGTACACGCGTGTGTAGGGGTCCTATCCCTACGGGAGTGTTGCCGTAGGCGTATGCCATAGTGATACGACCCCTACACATGCGTGTACGGGCCGTATCACTATGGCGTACGTCTACGGCAACACTACCATAGGGATAGGACCCCTACACACTCGTGTACGGGCCGTATCACTATGGCGTATGCCTACGGCAACACTACCATAGGGATAGGACCCCTACACACACGTGTACGGGTCGTATCACTATGGCGTACGCCTACGGCAACACTCCCATAGGGATAGGACCCCTACACACGCGTGTACAGGCCCTATCACTATGGCGTACGCCTACGGCAGCACTACCATAGGGATAGGACCCCTACACACGCGTGTACGGGCCGTATCACTATGGCGTACGCCTACGGCAACACTACCATAGGGATAGGACCCCTACACACGCGTGTACGGGCCGTATCACTATGGCGTATGCCTACGGCAACACTATCATAGGGATAGGACCCCTACACACGCGTCTACGGGCCGTATCACTATGGCGTATGCCTACGGCAACACTCCCATAGGGATAGGACCTGTGTGTACACGTACGTGTGTACGGTCCGTAGGCACACACGCGTACTCCTACCCAACCCCTATATAGTGATACGACTGTACACATGCCTTCAGAGCGTGTATATGGTGCGTTTCACAGCTTACACTGGTGATAGGAGGCGCACAGGAAAGGAATGGAGGTGTCAGACTCGCACAAGGATCGACATCAGTCATTGTCAGTGCAGTCCTTCATGTGTAGGGCCTAGGTCTGTCAGGAAGTGATGTGGCACATGTCTCCTCATGTTTTAACCCAATAGTTGTGTGATGACCTGTGTACACATGTCGTGTGTGATGGGGCACTATGTGGCACACTTCCCCTTCACACCTTTTACATGTGTGCATGTAGTACTAACTTGTCAAGCACTGCATCACTGGCATGGCACAGTCACCAACACCCACAACTGTCCCCTGATGCCAGGTACACGAATGATGACACCTGACATCTATCTACCAGCGTGCCACAATGTGAATATGTCATGTGTGTGTCATGTGTTCCCATGACCTTGCTGTTGGTGTTCCGTCAACTGCATCTGCTGTAGCTGCATCCAACATGTGTCTGTGTGTAGATGGCCATGGCACACAATGACGCACACCAGGTCACATGTGGAATCACACGTAACGTGTGTCTGTATGCATCGAACAGGGACTTGCGAGCTGAGGACTTATCTGCGTAGTCTCAATGTCTGTGTGATAAGTATTGACATGTACCCCTTCATGGCAAGGTGTGTGGTCTGTCCTTTTTCAATGACATATGACCTGTGCGTCTGGCTTGCCGCCAGCTGTCTGTATGAGATAACATCCTTCAAATGCACATATGTGGATGTATGTCACTCCTGTAATGTGTCTGGCTGTTCACTCACACTGGCCCACAGCTACTTTCATGGCATGTCATGTAGACCTTGACAATCCACGTTTGTAGCTGGCTCTTGGTAGGAGTATCACCTGGCTGGCATACGTGTCCAGGATGTATTGCACAGAACAGACTCTGTATGTAGCATATGTGTATTAGATGTTGAACATGTGCTCAGTTCATTGACATTGGTGTAGTAATGTACCCAATCTCTGTTGTTCCTTCCAAATTTCTGCAGGGCACCACCTCTCCCCCGACCAATGCCAGACTTGGGTGCCATGAGGGAACGTGACTGCATACGCCGTTACAGATTCCCCCAACACTTAATTGAGGACCTGACAAACAGGCTGGCACCACACCTCCAACCGCGACACAGTTATCCGACTGTGCTGACCCCCAAGATGAAGGTGATGTCAGCCCTACATTTCTTTGCCACTGGTACGTTTCAATTCACCATAGCTGATGTGGGTGGCATGTCCCAGACCATGTTCAGCCGTGTCCTGCATGATGTGTTAGAAGACATGTTGGAGCACCTGGATGAATTCATCCATTTTCCAACTCGTGAGCAGTTGACAGGTATCAAGGGTGAGTTCTATGCCCTGGGAGGGATGCCCCATGTAATTGGGTCCATTGATGGGACACATGTGGCTTTGGTACCACCACAGGCACAGGAGGTAGCCTATCGCAACCGTAAACATTATCACTCCATTAATGCCCTTGTGGTGTGTCTTGCTAACATGCTGATTTCCCATGTCTGTGCACGTTCTCCAGGGTCAGCACACGATGCCTACATCATGAGGCGTAGCTGGGTGCCAGAAATGATGCTGCGGCTGCACAACGAACGAGCATGTCTTGTTGGTGGGTAGACTCTGTTAGTCCAGTATTTAGCGGTATCTTTGTATGTTACCGCATCTCCTGACCCACTTCTTTACATGATGTTTCCATGTAGGGGACTCTGGCTATCCCAACATGCCATGGCTGGTGACGCCTCTCCGCAACCCCAGAACAGCTGCAGATCACCGTTACAACAACGCCCATGGGCAGACCAGGCGAGGGATTGAGAGGACGTTTGGCCTCCTGAAGAGCCGATTCCGTTGCCTCCACAAGACAGGCGGGTCCCTCCCATATGTACCGGTGAAGGTCTGCAAAATCTTCCTCGTGTGCTGCATTCTGCACAACATGGCAGTAGAGAAAGCTGTGCCACTCATCCTGGATCCCGATGAGCAGGAACATCCACCCGTGGAGGATGACGGCCTTGGTCACGAGGCAAGTGAGGAGGAAGAGGAGAAGGAGGAGGAGGACATCCGGAGTCAGCTCATACGCAACTTCTTCTCATAATGGTGAGTCCCTGGGTCTGAGTGTGCACGCTTGGAGCCTTGTGTGGCATGTGTTGCAATGTGTGTGTCCAGCTGACTGTATGCTAAGTGACTTAGAGTTGTGTTCTGATGTGTCACTCGAGTGCTGATGTCATTCCACACATTGTAGCTGACACACTCAATTGACAACTAGCATGGTGTCAACCTTAGTCATGTAGAGTACATGACCATGCATGCGGATGACTATCATTTTCTTGACTTCTTGTGTGTCTGTCATCCCCAGGTAGTTGCGCATGCTGTCTGCTCGTGGCATAGTTGTGCTCCTGCTATTCCTCATGAGTATTGCAACGTGTGCTGAATCAGCGTTACATGCACGGACATGGGGAAAAGTCTCCTTTGGGTAAGGATTGCAGCAAGGCATTTTGGGTGTGGTAGTTGTTTGGAATGTGTGGGCACTGCTCCTGTGCAGGTTTTGTTACTATGCATACATGTCGATTCACCATGGGGCACATGACATGTAGCATGACTCACATGAATTGATCGTCACACTTCGTGACAGTCATCTGTTATGGGATTGTGGATTGTGATGAAGGCATCAATGTGTGTACAACTTCCCTCGGAAACATACGGGAGGCTACGGGTGGACATAGTGTGGGACTTCCCAATAAGAGGCTCAATGGGGAACTGCAGCCTCTCCGTGTGCAGCAGGGGATGTTTGGCTCACCCCTTCACTTGTGTGCCAGTCCACTGGAATTACAGCATCTGTGGTGCGAAGGGGGTGTCCAGTGTAGGTCCCACATGTTCATCCAAAAGACCTGTGAGTCTGTTCATATTGACGCATTTCCATGGGTGTGAGCCTGAGTAATAAAGGTGTTTCTCACCCTCCAAGGTGCCTAATCTCTGTCAATGCAGGTCTCTTGCCACTGTGCATGCGGCATCTCTGGCATGGTTGTCAAGGATTGTGCATATGAGTCTATGTGTAGATTAGCAACCTGCATGCTGTTCTTCATGTATTTGATTCTCTATTGTGCATGAAGTCCATGGCTGTGTATGTGTTTTGGCATGTTGGTCCCCACAACGGGTCATCAACACCTTCTGGGGTGTGTTTCCTGTGCGCAGCTCGGCCTTCAGTTTCATGATCCGGTGTCAGTCATCTTTGGTGATTGTGCATCCTTTGTCTCTGGGTGTGCCATTGAAAACCGGTCACTCCTTCCTTGACATACACCTGTTGCAGTAGTCCTTGCTGACATCCTAGTCTTTGTGTGGAAATTGTGGCATAGTTCCCAGGACATGCCGCCTGCTGTTGCAGCCACTGCAGCATGGGCACACGAAGTTTCCTGATTTGGCAACACACACACATCAAAGATGCTCCTCCCTTACTCCCTCAACCCATTCATTTGGCTGTCATCAGCTTGTCTGTGCCACAGTTGCAGCCACGCGGTGCCAAAGGCTGGACCGTCTGCACATGCAACGTGCACATTGCACAACCCTCAGGTCCTTGCATGACCCACATCACACTACAGTCTGATGTTGCAGACACCCTCCAAGCAATGTCCATCCACACATCTCCCGCCTGCTCTCAGGCATACACTAAGCGCACACACAACACCTTTGCATGATGAGTGTGCAACTCCGACTGCCTACACAGCGCTGCCACACCTTCCAGGCCCTGTCACACCCACCAGGTCATGTCCCTCCTACTCCCCACCGGCTCTGTACCCCGGCAAGGCCATGGGAGTGGGACTCAAGGCTTCTGCATGTAGTATGGTGCCGTTGTCAGGCACATGGCACAGGTATCATCTCTCAGCGTGTCAATCTACAGTGTGTCCAGGACCCCCCTCTCCACCATCACATGCGCACACAACCTCATAATCAACTCGTATACCATTGACAGCCAGGTGCTCCTCACCCTCACCAAGGACGCAGACATTGCCAGTTCCAATATTCAAGATTGCATGAGATCCATTGATGAATGGCAGAACAGCAGCCACCTGAGGCTGGACTTGTACAGGACTGAGGTCAACATCTGAGGATTGTCCTCTTACAGCTGGGTCAACTGCTTGTGTCCCACCCGCAAAAGCCCTGCACAAGCACCCAGTGTCCACGCACACAAGATGGTGTGCATCATGGATTGCTTGCTCACATTTGCCATGCTAATCACCAGCATCTGTGTCTCAGACTGCAACACCCTCTGAATTATGCACATGATCCCCAGATAGATCCACTCCTAGGAAAGACGGACCATCCCCCAGGTCCACGACAACATCCGTGTCAAATACTGCCCTGCCCTCTACGGAGCAGCCACATCCAAACTCCCGGGAAACTTGCCCACATCCAGGCTGCATCTGCACACCTCAGCTGCAACATCCCGCGCCCCAGCCACATCACCCTCCAGCAGAGATAGCTGCAATGGATCACTGTGTGCTGCAGGATGACCTTCAGACTCCCCACCCACACTCAGGAGGCAGGCCACAACCCCGACCCAAAACCAACCTTGTACCACTGTCATCCGAGACCCCGTAGTGCCATCTCCGTGCATCCAACCTTGACCTGGCCACCATTCTTCAGATCCACCATACTCCAGCATGCAGGATATAGTTCTCCCACCTGGCAACACATACCTGGGACTCCCTCCCCGGGAACCTCCGAATGAGGCATGACCTCTACGCCTTAATGATACTCTTCCAAATAGGTCTGTCGGCACAGTATTGCATGCACCCCCTCACCAGCTTGAGGCCATCACAGGTGAGTATTGTGCTCCATGTCTGCATTGAATGATACATTGTGACCCATATGTGTCCTGTACCAGACTCAGATCCCAGGGTATGGACGGGTGGAGTTAGTTCAACACTCAGGCATAGTTTGACATTTACACACACATATGTTGTGGAATAATGCCAAATGACAGCAACATCTCATGACAAAATAAAGTTTTTATTTTTGGTGGGGTAAGCATTTTGGTAGATGAAGTAAGGTGCTCTACCGGGTGCATAGAATCCAAAGTTCACAGGGGGAGATGGCATCCTTGTCAGTTGGAGTCATCAGAGTCCAGACCATAGTGTTGGTCATCATTGGTCAGACTGTGACCAGCAAGTCTATGTGGCAGAGAATGTCATTGGTTGAGGAGGTGCTGTTGCCCCAGAGGGCCAGGTGCCAGGCCAGGTGACCTGGGAGATGTGGATGGTCCGCTGACTCTCCCCGTCTTTTCCGTGGAAGACCCACCTTCCTCGCGGGACCCTCAGAGGCAGGCCTTGACGATGTCTGTGATGCTCCGTCGGACGAATCCTCCTCCTCCTCCCTCCCTGTGGCTGGTGGTGGCCTTCGGCTGGTGGCACAGGGAGGGTTGCCCATGTTGTCGGCGATCCGACGGAGTGAGTGGCTCATGTCCGTTTGCACCGCCAGGAGCTCAGCCAGTCTTGCCTCCATCCGTCCTTGGTGTTGTTGACTGGCATGTTGCTCGGCCTGCAGGTTCTTCATCTCGTCGAGGGTCCCCTTCATCTCTGTGAGGCTCGACACTACCTGGCTGAAGACCCTGGTGTCACGCTGGTATGTGGCGTATGTGTGACATACCGGTTGCCTCAGCTGCCTGGTCAGGTTCTCGCCTCCGCCTGCCTCCACTCCCACCACCCCTGCCCACACGAGCCTGGCCTGCCGTTGTGGGAACATCAGGTCTACGGGACCCCTGAGGGATGGCATTAGCGGGGTTGTCTGCCTCCTCCTGGGTGCCGGAGAACCTTGTCCCTCCTGGTCAGACTGGCTCTGTTGTTCAGCGCGAGCAGGGCTCCTGGGTGTCTCCTGGGATGTGGCAGGAATGGGGG
Source organism: Triturus cristatus (assembly GCF_964204655.1). NCBI lineage: Eukaryota > Metazoa > Chordata > Amphibia > Caudata > Salamandridae > Triturus > Triturus cristatus. The sequence goes on along the minus strand of NC_140579.1, from coordinate 300,677,754 downwards.
TGGAGGTTGGCACAGATGTACCTGACGCAGGTGCTGCAGGGGCTTGGGCACCAGAGGGGCCAGGTTGGTCGGGGTCATCCACGGAGTGATGAGAGTCGTCGCTGCCAGTGGGATCATCTTCACGCTGAGCCTGGCACTGTGATTGTTCCCCCCCATTGTTGGGGGCAGGTCGATGACGTTGCCCTGTGTGTGAGAGAGAGACAATGTTAATGCTGTTTTATGCCACATCCATGTTTCATACATATTCAAGTTGTCACAGTTCCCCCAGGTAGTTGGATTTGCTAGCATTCATCTTAATGTACACTTGGGGATGGGTATGTTGCGGGGGACAGATTGATATGTTCTCCTGAGTGTTTGACCAGTAGATTTTTGGCTAGGATGCTTATTTGGCTATGGATTGGTCTTGTAGTGTCACATGTCCATTGTGGGAGTGGGTAAATCCGTTGCCTGCCCCAGGGGTGTGTGCTTGTGTGAGGGGGGGTGTGTGACCGGGCCTGCTGTTGGGTGTAGTGTGATTTGTCATTGGGTCTCCCAGGTGATGTGTCTGTCCCCTCATGGTGCATGCTGGCATGACAGTGAGTTCCTGTGCTAGATATCTGAGCTTGTGGAGTTGGTGTTTGAGTATACAGTGGTCACAGGAGGGCCTTGTGCTGCATACAGCAGGGCCAAGTGTCAGCTACCTTGTCAGTACTTTTCCAGTCCCTGTGCATTGGGCATGGTGCATGGGTATGGACCTAGGCCATATGGGCTGAGGGCATTGGTGTCTGCTTCTGAGTTGCACAATGTGTTGTGTGAGCCCCACCCACCCAGCATCCCGGACATCCAGTCTTGGGTTTGTGGTTGGTGTGGCCTGGGACATGGCATTGCCTTTATTTGTGAATGGGGCATGGAGACGTTAGTGGCATGAGCGTGGTTTTTGAGTGTGGTTGTGTGCGGTGAGGGCTTGGGGGAAGTTGCGTGCATTTGGTGTGTTTGTGGTGTGGATGGCATTCACCCCATGTTACGTGAGTTGTTTGTGTACTCACCAGGCTCTGCGACTCCTTTGACTCTGTGTACTCCCACCGGCGGAAGCGTGGCCATCACCTTCTCCTCCCAGGGATGGTAATGTACGGGTCTGCGGGGCAGCCCACCTCCAGTGATGTTACTCTGGGCGTATTCCTCGTTCATTTTCCTCTTGACTGCCCTGCGCAGATCGTACCACCTGGCTTGGCATTCATGCCTGGTCCTTCGGATGGGCGCAACAGCATTCACCTTATCGACGATCCTCTGCCACAGGCTTGTTTTTTGGGCCATGCTGGTCTGTCTGACCAATGTTCCAAACCGCTGTGGCTCGACTCTGATGACTTCGTTGACAAGGAGGTCCAGCTCCGCCCTTGTGAACTTTGGATTCTTGTCTGTGGGCATGGTGTGGGGTGTGGGTGTGGATGGTTGTGGGTGTGTGGGTGTGAATGTGACGGTGTGTGTATGAATGTGAAGAGGGGGTGTTTGTGAAGGAGGTTGTGTGAAGGTGTTTAAGTTAAGGTGTAGTTAAGGTGTAAGTAAGGTGCAGTTGTTTGTCTGTGGGGTCTGGCAGCAGTGGGTCTGTTGCAAAGGCTCATGGGTTGTGTGTGTGGGCCCTTTTTATTGGTCCACTTGTGGGTGTGGCTGGGTTTGAATTTGTGGTGGGTGTGTTATAAGAGGCGGTTGTGATGTAGGGCCTCTGTTTGCCTGTTTGGATGTGCCAGGTCAGTCATTGAGATGTATTTTGTCAGGTGGATGTGTTTTGTGGTGTTGTGTGAGTCAAATTGACCCTCCTTGTGCTGTTTTACAGTGTCCTAGTTCTGTATGTGTCTTTTTCGCGAAGGTAAGGTCCGTACATACGCGATGATGGGTGAGGGTGCTGGGGTACGGTGTTGGGGTACGGTGCGTACAGGTACGGGGCTAGGGTATGAGCCTGGTGTGTGGCGCCTACAGGTGGGGGGCTGGGGTACGGTGTTGGGGTACGGTGCCTACAGGTGCGGGGCTGTGCTACGGTGTTGGGGTACGGTGCATACAGGTGCAGTGCTGGGGTATGAGCCTGGGGTGCAGTGCGTACAGGTGCGGGGCTGTGCTACGGTGTTGGGGTACGGTGCATGCAGCTACAGGTACGGGGCTGGTGTATGGGCCTGGGGTGCGGCACGTACAGGTGCGGAGCTGTGCTACGGTGTTGGGGTATGGTGCGTGCAGGTGCGGGGCTGGGGTACGAGCCTGGGGTGCGGCACGTACAGGTGCGGTGCTGTGCTATGGGGTTGGGGTACGGTGCGTACAGGTACGGGGCTGGGGTATGGGCCTGGGGTGCGGCACGTACATGTGGGGGGCTGGAGTATGGTGTTGGGGTACAGTGCGTACAGGTACGGGGCTGGGGTACGGTGCGTACAGGTGCGGGGCTGGGGTGCGGTCCTGGGGTGCGGCGCGTACAGTTGCGGGGCTGGTGTACGGTCCTGGGGTACGGTGCGGAGGGGGGTAGGGTGCTGACATACGGGGGTACGGTGCTGACATATGCGGGGGGGAAGGGGGCTGTACGACTCGTATCAGGCCACAAGTTTACCCGTGTACATGTGTGCTACAGCATTCGCTCCGTACGGGGCCTTTTACATGCGGTTGTGTATTCGGACTGTATGCTAAGTGACTTAGAGTTGTGTTCTGATGTGTCACTCGAGTGCTGATGTCATTTCACACATTGTAGCTGACACACTCAATTGACAACTAGCATGGTGTCAACCTTAGTCATGTAGAGTACATGACCATGCATGCGGATGACTATCATTTTCCTGACTTCTTGTGTGTCTGTCATCCCCAGGTAGTTGCGCATGCTGTTTGCTCGTCGCATCGTTGTGCTCCTGCTATTCCTCATGAGTATTGCAACGTGTGCTGAATCAGCGTTACATGCACGGACATGGGGAAAAGTCTCCTTTGGGTAAGGATTGCAGCAAGGCATTTTGGGTGTGGTAGTTGTTTGGAATGTGTGGGAACTGCTCCTGTGCAGGTTTTGTTACTATGCATACATGTCGATTCACCATGGGGCTCATGACATGTAGCATGACTCACATGAATTGATCGTCACACTTCGTGACAGTCATCTGTTATGGGATTGTGGATTGTGATGAAGGCATCAATGTGTGTACAACTTCCCTCGGAAACATACGGGAGGCTACGGGTGGACATAGTGTGGAACTTCCCAATAAGAGGCATAATGGGGAATTGCAGTCTCTCCGTGTGCAGCAGGGGATGTTTGGCTCACCCCCTTCACTTGTGTGCCAGTCCACTGGAATTACAGCATCTGTGGTGCGAAGGGGGTGTCCAGTGTAGGTCCCACATGTTCATCCAAAAGACCTGTGAGTCTGTTCATATTGACGCATTTCCATGGGTGTGAGCCTGAGTAATAAAGGTGTTTCTCACCCTCCAAGGTGCCTAATCTCTGTCAATGCAGGTCTCTTGCCACTGTGCATGCGGCATCTCTGGCATGGTTGTCAAGGATTGTGCATATGAGTCTATGTGTAGATTAGCAACCTGCATGCTGTTCTTCATGTATTTGATTCTCTATTGTGCATGAAGTTCATGGCTGTGTATGTGTTTTGGCATGTTGGTCCCCACAACGGGTCATCAACACCTTCTGGGGTGTGTTTCCTGTGCGCAGCTCGGCCTTCAGTTTCATGATCCGGTGTCAGTCATCTTTGGTGATTGTGCATCCTTTGTCTCTGGGTGTGCCATTGAAAACCGGTCACTCCTTCCTTGACATACACCTGTTGCAGTAGTCCTTGCTGACATCCTAGTCTTTGTGTGGAAATTGTGGCATAGTTCCCAGGACATGCCGCCTGCTGTTGCAGCCACTGCAGCATGGGCACACGAAGTTTCCTGATTTGGCAACACACACACATCAAAGATGCTCCTCCCTTACTCCCTCAACCCATTCATTTGGCTGTCATCAGCTTGTCTGTGCCACAGTTGGGGCCACGCGGTGCCAAAGGCTGGACCGTCTGCACATGCAACGTGCACATTGCACAACCCTCAGGTCCTTGCATGACCCACATCACACTACAGTCTGATGTTGCAGACACCCTCCAAGCAATGTCCATCCACACATCTCCCGCCTGCTCTCAGGCATACACTAAGCGCACACACAACACCTTTGCATGATGAGTGTGCAACTCCGACTGCCTACACAGCGCTGCCGCGCCTTCCAGGCCCTGTCACACCCACCAGGTCATGTCCCTCCTACTCCCCACCGGCTCTGTACCCCGGCAAGGCCATGGGAGTGGGACTCAAGGCTTCTGCATGTAGTATGGTGTCGTTGTCAGGCACATGGCACAGGTATCATCTCTCAGCGTGTCAATCTACAGTGTGTCCAGGACCCCCCTCTCCACCATCACATGCGCACACAACCTCATAATCAACTCGTATACGATTGACAGCCAGGTGCTCCTCACCCTCACCAAGGACGCAGACATTGCCAGTTCCAATATTCAAGATTGCATGAGATCCATTGATGAATGGCAGAACAGCAGCCACCTGAGGCTGGACTTGTACAGGACTGAGGTCAACATCTGGGGATTGTCCCCTTACAGCTGGGTCAACTGCTTGTGTCCCACCCGCAAAAGCCCTGCACAAGCACCCAGTGTCCACGCACACAAGATGGTGTGCATCATGGATTGCTTGCTCACATTTGCCATGCTAATCACCAGCATCTGTGCCTCAGACTGCAACACCCTCTGAATTATGCACATGATCCCCAGAGAGATCCACTCCTAGGAAAGACGGACCATCCCCCAGGTCCACGACAACATCCGTGTCAAATACTGCCCTGCCCTCTACGGAGCAGCCATATCCAAACTCCCGGGAAACTTGCCCACATCCAGGCTGCATCTGCACACCTCAGCTGCAACATCCCGCGCCCCAGCCACATCACCCTCCAGCAGAGATAGCTGCAATGGATCACTGTGTGCTGCAGGATGACCTTCAGACTCCCCACCCACACTCAGGAGGCAGGCCACAACCCCGACCCAAAACCAACCTTGTACCACTGTCATCCGAGACCCCGTAGTGCCATCTCCGTGCATCCAACCTTGACCTGGCCACCATTCTTCAGATCCACTGTACTCCAGCATGCAGGACATAGTTCTCCCACCTGGCAACACATACCTGAGACTCCCTCCCCGGGAACCTCCGAATGAGGCATGACCTCTACGCCTTAATGATACTCTTCCAAATAGGTCTGTCGGCACAGTATTGCATGCACCCCCTCAGCAGCTTGAGGCCATCACAGGTGAGTATTGTGCTCCATGTCTGCATTGAATGATACATTGTGACCCATATGTGTCCTGTACCAGACTCAGATCCCAGGGTATGGATGGGTGGAGTTAGTTCAACACTCAGGCATAGTTTGACATTTACACACACATATGTTGTGGAATAATGCCAAATGACAGCAACATCTCATGACAAAATAAAGTTTTTATTTTTGGTGGGGTAAGCATTTTGGTAGATGAAGTAAGGTGCTCTACCGGGTGCATAGATTCCAAAGTCCACAGGGGGAGATGGCATCCTTGTCAGTTGGAGTCATCAGAGTCCAGACCATAGTGTTGGTCATCATTGGTCAGACTGTGACCAGCAAGTCTATGTGGCAGAGAATGTCATTGGGTGAGGAGGTGCTGTTGCCCCAGAGGGCCAGGTGCCAGGCCAGGTGACCTGGGAGATGTGGATGGTCCGCTGACTCTCACGGTCTTTTCCGTGGAAGACCCACCTTCCTCGCGGGACCCTCAGAGGCAGGCCATGACGATGTCTGTGATGCTCCGTCGGACGAATCCTCCTCCTCCTCCCTCCCTGTGGCTGGTGGTGGTCTTCGCCTGGTGGCACAGGGAGGGTTGCCCATGTTGTCGGCGATCCGACGGAGTGAGTGGCTCATGTCCGTTTGCACCACCAGGAGCTCAGCCAGTCTTGCCTCCATCCGTCCTTGGTGTTGTTGACTGGCATGTTGCTCGGCCTGCAGGTTCTTCATCTCGTCGAGGGTCCCCTTCATCTCTGTGAGGCTCGACACTACCTGGCTGATGACCCTGGTGTCACGCCGGTATGTGTCCAGGATGTGGCGTATGTGTGACATACCGGTTCCCTCAGCTGCCTGGTCAGGTTCTCGCCTCCGCCTGCCTCCACTCCCACCACCCCTGCCCACACGAGCCTGGCCTGCCGTTGTGGGAACATCAGGTCTACGGGACCCCTGAGGGATGGCATTAGCGGGGTTGTCTGCCTCCTCCTGGGTGCCCGGAGAACCTTGTCCCTCCTGGTCAGACTGGCTCTGTTGTTCAGTGCGCGCAGGGCTCCTGGGTGTCTCCTGGGATGTGGCAGGAATGGGGGTGGAGGTTGGCACAGATGTACCTGACGCAGGTGCTGCAGGGGCTTGGACACCAGAGGGGCCAGGTTGGTCGGGGTCATCCACGGAGTGGTGAGAGTCGTCGCTGCCGGTGGGATCATCTTCGCGCTGAGCCTGGGACTGTGATTGTTCCCCCCCATTGTTGGGGGGAGGTCGATGACGTTGCCCTGTGTGTGAGAGAGAGACAATGTTAATGCTGTTTTATGCCACATCCATGTTTCATACATATTCAAGTTGTCACAGTTCCCCCAGGTAGTTGGATTTGCCTATCATTCATCTCAATGTACACTTGGGGATGGGGATGTTGCGGGGGACAGATTGATATGTTCTCCTGAGTGTTTGACCAGTAGATTTTTGGCTAGGATGCTTATTTGGCTATGGATTGGTCTTGTAGTGTCACATGTCCATTGTGGGAGTGGGTTAATCCGTTGCCTGCCCCGGGGGTGTGTGCTTGTGTGAGGGGGGTGTGTGACCGGGCCTGCTGTTGGGTGTAGTGTGATTTGTCATTGGGTCTCCCAGGTGATGTGTCTGTCCCCTCATGGTGCATGCTGGCATGACAGTGAGTGTCAGTTCCTGTGCTAGATATCTGAGCTTGTGGAGTTGGTGTTTGAGTATACAGTGGTCACAGGAGGGCCTTGTGCTGCATACAGCAGGGCCAAGTGTCAGCTACCTTGTCAGTACTTTTCCAGTCCCTGTGCATTGGGCATGGTGCATGGGTATGGACCTAGGCCATATGGGCTGAGGGCATTGGTGTCTGCTTCTGAGTTGCACAATGTGTTGTGTGAGCCCCACCCTCCCAGCATCCCGGACATCCAGTTTTGGGTTTGTGGTTGGTGTGGCCTGGGACATGGCATTGCCTTTATTTGTGAATGGGGCATGGAGACGTTAGTGGCATGAGCGTGGTTTTTGAGTGTGGTTGTGTGCGGTGAGGGCTTGGGGGAAGTTGCGTGCATTTGGTGTGTTTGTGGTGTGGATGGCATTCACCCCATGTTACGTGAGTTGTTTGTGTACTCACCAGGCTCTGCGACTCCTTCGACTCTGTGTACTCCCACCGGCGGAAGCGTGGCCATCACCTTCTCCTCCCAGGGATGGTAATGTACGGGTCTGCGGGGCAGCCCACCTCCAGGGATGTTACTCTGGGCGTATTCCTCGTTCATTTTCCTCTTGACTGCCCTGCGCAGATCGTACCACCTGGCTTGGCATTCATGCCTGGTCCTTCGGATGGGCGCAACAGCATTCACCTTATCGACGATCCTCTGCCACAGGCTTGTTTTTTGGGCTATGCTGGTCTGTCTGACCAATGTTCCAAACCGCTGTGGCTCGACTCTGATGACTTCGTTGACAAGGAGTTCCAGCTCCGCCCTTGTGAACTTTGGATTCTTGTCTATGGGCATGGTGTGGGGTGTGGGTGTGGATGGTTGTGGGTGTGAATGTGACGGTGTGTGTATGAATGTGAAGAGGGGGTGTTTGTGAAGGAGGTTGTGTGAAGGTGTATAAGTTAAGGTGTAGTTAAGGTGTAAGTAAGGTGCAGTTGTTTGTCTGTGGGGTCTGGCAGCAGTGGGTCTGTTGCAAAGGCTCATGGGTTGTGTGTGTGGGCCCTTTTTATTGGTCCATTTGTGGGTGTGGCTGGGTTTGAATTTGTGGTGGGTGTGTTATAAGAGGCGGTTGTGATATAGGGCCTCTGTTTGCCTGTTTGGATGTGCCAGGTCAGTCATTGAGATGTATTTTGTCAGGTGGACGTGTTTTGTGGTGTTGTGTGAGTCAAATTGACCCTCCTTGTGCTGTTTAACAGTGTCCTAGTTCTGTACGTGTCTTTTTTGTGAAGGTAAGGTCCGTACATACGCGATGATGGGTGAGGGTGCTGGGGTACGGTGTTGGGGTACGGTGCGTACAGGTACGGGGCTGGGGTACGAGCCTGGTGTGCGGCGCGTACAGGTGGGGGGCTGGGGTACGGTGTTGGGGTACGGTGCCTACAGGTGCGGGGCTGTGCTACGGTGTTGGGGTACGGTGCATACAGGTGCGGTGCTGGGGTATGAGCCTGGGGTGCAGTGCGTACAGGTGCGGGGCTGTGCTACGGTGTTGGGGTACGGTGCATACAGCTACAGGTACGGGGCTGGTGTATGGGCCTGGGGTGCGGCGCGTACAGGTACGGGGCTGTGCTACGGTGTTGGGGTATGGTGCGTGCAGGTGCGGGGCTGGGGTACGAGCCTAGGGTGCGGCACGTACAGGTGCGGGGCTGTGCTATGGTGTTGGGGTAAGGTACGTACAGATACAGGGCTGCGGTACGGGCCTGGGGTGCGGCACGTACATGTGGGGGGCTGAAGTACGGTGTTGGGGTACAGTGCGTACAGGTACGGGGCTGGGGTACGGTGCGTACAGGTGCGGGGCTGGGGTGCGGTCCTGGGGTACGGTGCGTACAGGTGCGGGGCTGGGAGACGGGCCTGGGGTGCGGCGCGTACAGTTGCGGGGCTGGTGTATGGTCCTGGGGTACGGTGCGGAGGGGGGTAGGGTGCTGACATACGGGGGTACGGTGCTGACATATGCGGGGGGGAAGGGGGGCTGTACGACTCGTATCAGGCCACAAGTTTACCCGTGTACATGTGTGCTACAGCATTCGCTCCGTACGGGGCCTTTTACATGCGGTTGTGTATTCGGACTGTATGCTAAGTGACTTAGAGTTGTGTTCTGATGTGTCACTCGAGTGCTGATGTCATTCCACACATTGTAGCTGACACACTCAATTGACAACTAGCATGGTGTCAACCTTAGTCATGTAGAGTACATGACCATGCATGCGGATGACTATCATTTTCCTGACTTCTTGTGTGTCTGTCATCCCCAGGTAGTTGCGCATGCTGTCTGCTCGTCGCATCGTTGTGCTCCTGCTATTCCTCATGAGTATTGCAACGTGTGCTGAATCAGCGTTACATGCACGGACATGGGGAAAAGTCTCCTTTGGGTAAGGATTGCAGCAAGGCATTTTGGGTGTGGTAGTTGTTTGGAATGTGTGGGAACTGCTCCTGTGCAGGTTTTGTTACTATGCATACATGTCGATTCACCATGGGGCACATGACATGTAGCATGACTCACATGAATTGATTGTCACACTTCGTGACAGTCATCTGTTATGGGATTGTGGATTGTGATGAAGGCATCAATGTGTGTACAACTTCCCTCGGAAACATACGGGAGGCTACGGGTGGACATAGTGTGGGACTTCCCAATAAGAGGCTTAATGGGGAATTGCAGCCTCTCCGTGTGCAGCAGGGGATGTTTGGCTCACCCCCTTCACTTGTGTGCCAGTCCACTGGAATTACAGCATCTGTGGTGCGAAGGGGGTGTCCAGTGTAGGTCCCACATGTTCATCCAAAAGATCTGTGAGTCTGTTCATATTGACGCATTTCCATGGGTGTGAGCCTGAGTAATAAAGGTGTTTCTCACCCTCCAAGGTGCCTAATCTCTGTCAATGCAGGTCTCTTGCCACTGTGCATGCGGCATCTCTGGCATGGTTGTCAAGGATTGTGCATATGAGTCTATGTGTAGATTAGCAACCTGCATGCTGTTCTTCATGTATTTGATTCTCTATTGTGCATGAAGTTCATGGCTGTGTATGTGTTTTGGCATGTTGGTCCCCACAACGGGTCATCAACACCTTCTGGGGTGTGTTTCCTGTACGCAGCTCGGCCTTCAGTTTCATGATCCGGTGTCAGTCATCTTTGGTGATTGTGCATCCTTTGTCTCTGGGTGTGCCATTGAAAACCGGTCACTCCTTCCTTGACATACACCTGTTGCAGTAGTCCTTGCTGACATCCTAGTCTTTGTGTGGAAATTGTGGCATAGTTCCCAGGACATGCCGCCTGCTGTTGCAGCCACTGTAGCATGGGCACACGAAGTTTCCTGATTTGGCAACACACACACATCAAAGATGCTCCTCCCTTACTCCCTCAACCCATTCATTTGGCTGTCATCAGCTTGTCTGTGCCACAGTTGCGGCCACGCAGTGCCAAAGGCTGGACCGTCTGCATATGCAACGTGCACATTGCACAACCCTCAGGTCCTTGCATGGCCCACATCACACTACAGTCGTATGTTGCAGACACCCTCCAAGCAATGTCCATCCACACATCTCCCGCCTGCTCTCAGGCATAAACTATGCGCACACACAACACCTTTGCATGATGAGTGTGCAACTCCGACTGCCTACACAGCACTGCCATGCCTTCCAGGCCCTGTCACACCCACCAGGTCATGTCCCTCCTACTCCCCACCGGCTCTGTACCCCGGCAAGGCCATGGGAGTGGGACTCAAGGTTTCTGCATGTAGTATGGTGTCGTTGTCAGGCACATGCCACAGGTATCATCTCTCAGCGTGTCAATCTACAGTGTGTCCAGGACCCCCCTCTCCACCATCACATGCGCACACAACCTCATAATCAACTTGTATGCCATTGACAGCCAGGTGCTCCTCACCCTCACCAAGGACGCAGACATTGCCAGTTCCAATATTCAAGATTGCATGAGATCCATTGATGAATGGCAGAACAGCAGCCACCTGAGGCTGGACTTGTACAGGACTGAGGTCAACATCTGAGGATTGTCCCCTTACAGCTGGGTCAACTGCTTGTGTCCCACCCGCAAAAGCCCTGCACAAGCACCCAGTGTCCAAGCACACAGGATGGTGTGCATCATGGATTGCTTGCTCACATTTGCCATGCTAATCACCAGCATCTGTGCCTCAGACTGCAACACCCTCTGAATTATGCACATGATCCCCAGATAGATCCACTCCTAGGAAAGACGGACCATCCCCCAGGTCCACGACAACATCCGTGTCAAATACTGCCCTGCCCTCTACGGAGCAGCCACATCCAAACTCCCGGGAAACTTGCCCACATCCAGGCTGCATCTGCACACCTCAGCTGCAACATCCCGCGCCCCAGCCACATCACCCTCCAGCAGAGATAGCTGCAATGGATCACTGTGTGCTGCAGGATGACCTTCAGACTCCCCACCCACACTCAGGAGGCAGGCCACAACCCCGACCCAAAACCAACCTTGTACCACTGTCATCCGAGACCCCGTGGTGCCATCTCCGTGCATCCAACCTTGACCTGGCCACCATTCTTCCGATCCACCATACTCCAGCATGCAGGACATAGTTCTCCCACCTGGCAACACATACCTGGGACTCCCTCCCAGGGAACCTCCGAATGAGGCATGACCTCTACGCCCTAATGATACTCTTCCAAATAGGTCTGTCGGCACAGTATTGCATGCACCCCCTCAGCAGCTTGAGGCCATCACAGGTGAGCATTGTGCTCCATGTCTGCATTGAATGATACATTGTGACCCATATGTGTCCTGTACCAGACTCAGATCCCAGGGTATGGATGGCTGTAGTTAGTGCAACACTCAGGCATAGTTTGACATTTACACACACATATGTTGTGGAATAATGCCAAATGACAGCAACATCTCATGACAAAATAAAGTTTTTATTTTTGGTGGGGTAAGCATTTTGGTAGATGAAGTAAGGTGCTCTACCGGGTGCATAGAATCCAAAGTTCACAGGGAGAGATGGCATCCTTGTCAGTTGGAGTCATCAGAGTCCAGACCATAGTGTTGGTCATCATTGGTCAGACTGTGACCAGCAAGTCTATGTGGCAGAGAATGTCATTGGGTGAGGAGGTGCTGTTGCCCCAGAGGGCCAGGTGCCAGGCCAGGTGACCTGGGAGATGTGGATGGTCCGCTGACTCTCACGGTCTTTTCCGTGGAAGACCCACCTTCATCGCGGGACCCTCAGAGGCAGGACTTGACGATGTCTGTGATGCTCCGTCAGACGAATCCTCCTCCTCCTTCCTCCCTGTGGCTGGTGGTGGTCTTCGCCTGGTGGCACAGGGAGGGTTGCCCATGTTGTCTGCGATCCGACGGAGTGAGTGGCTCATGTCCGTTTGCACCGCCAGGAGCTCAGCCAGTCTTGCCTCCATCCGTCCTTGGTGTTCTTGACTGGCATGTTGCTCGGCCTGCAGGTTCTTCATCTCGTCGAGGGTCCCCTTCATCTCTGTGAGGCTCGACACTACCTGGCTGATGACCCTGGTGTCACGCCGGTATGTGTCCAGGATGTGGCGTATGTGTGACATACCGGTTCCCTCAGCTGCCTCCCTCAGCTGCCTGGTCAGGTTCTCGCCTCCGCCTGCCTCCACTCCCACCACCCCTGCCCACACGAGCCTGGCCTGCCGTTGTGGGAACATCAGGTCTACGGGACCCCTGAGGGATGGCATTAGCGGGGTTGTCTGCCTCCTCCTGGGTGCCCGGAGAACCTTGTCCCTCCTGGTCAGACTGGCTCTGTTGTTCAGTGCGAGCAGGGCTCCTGGGTGTCTCCTGGGATGTGGCAGGAATGGGGGTGGAGGTTGGCACAGATGTACCTGACACAGGTGCTGCAGGGGCTTGGGCACCAGAGGAGCCAGGTTGGTCGGGGTCATCTACGGAGTGGTGAGAGTCGTCGCTGCCGGTGGGATCATCTTCGCTCTGAGCCTGGGACTGTGATTGTTCCCTCCCATTGTTGGGGGGAGGTCGATGACGTTGCCCTGTGTGTGAGAGAGAGACAATGTTAATGCTGTTTTATGCCACATCCATGTTTCATACATATTCAAGTTGTCACAGTTCCCCCAGGTAGTTGGATTTGCCTAGCATTCATCTCAATGTACACTTGGGGATGGGTATGTTGCGGGGGACAGATTGATATGTTCTCCTGAGTGTTTGACCAGTAGATTTTTGGCTAGGATGCTTATTTGGCTATGGATTGGTCTTGTAGTGTCACATGTCCACTGTGGGAGTGGGTTAATTCGTTGCCTGCCCCGGGGGTGTGTGCTTGTGTGAGGGGGGTGTGTGACCGGGCCTGCTGTTGGGTGTAGTGTGATTTGTCATTGGGTCTCCCAGGTGATGTGTCTGTCCCCTCATGGTGCATGCTGGCATGACAGTGAGTGTCAGTTCCTGTGCTAGATATCTGAGCTTGTGGAGTTGGTGTTTGAGTATACAGTGGTCACAGGAGGGCCTTGTGCTGCATACAGCAGGGCCAAGTGTCAGCTACCTTGTCAGTACTTTTCCAGTCCCTGTGCATTGGGCATGGTGCATGGGTATGGACCTAGGCCATATGGGCTGAGGGCATTGGTGTCTGCTTCTGAGTTGCACAATGTGTTGTGTGAGCCCCACCCTCCCAGCATCCCGGACATCCAGTCTTGGGTTTGTGGTTGGTGTGGCCTGGGACATGGCATTGCCTTTATTTGTGAATGGGGCATGGAGACGTTAGTGGCATGAGCGTGGTTTTTGAGTGTGGTTGTGTGTGGTGAGGGCTTGCGGGAAGTTGCGTGCATTTGGTGTGTTTGTGGTGTGGATGGCATTCACCCCATGTTACGTGAGTTGTTTGTGTACTCACCAGGCTCTGCGACTTCTTCGACTCTGTGTACTCCCACCGGCGGAAGCGTGGCCATCACCTTCTCCTCCCAGGGATGGTAATGTACGGGTCTGCGGGGCAGCCCACCTCCAGTGATGTTACTCTGGGCGTATTCCTCGTTCATTTTCCTCTTGACTGCCCTGCGCAGATCGTACCACCTGGCTTGGCATTCATGCCTGGTCCTTCGGATGGGAGCAACAGCATTCACCTTATCGACGATCCTCTGCCACAGGCTTGTTTTTTGGGCTATGCTGGTCTGTCTGACCAATGTTCCAAACCGCTGTGGCTCGACTCTGATGACTTCGTTGACAAGGAGGTCCAGCTCCGCCCTTGTGAACTTTGGATTCTTGTCTGTGGGCATGGTGTGGGGTGTGGGTGTGGATGGTTGTGGGTGTGTGGATGTGAATGTGACGGTGTGTGTATGAATGTGAAGAGGGGGTGTTTGTGAAGGAGGTTGTGTGAAGGTGTGTAAGTTAAGGTGTAGTTAAGGTGTAAGTAAGGTGCAGTTGTTTGTCTGTGGGGTCTGGCAGCAGTGGGTCTGTTGCAAAGGCTCATGGGTTGTGTGTGTGGGCCCTTTTTACTGGTCCATTTGTGGGTGTGGCTGGGTTTGAATTTGTGGTGGGTGTGTTATAAGAGGCGGTTGTGATGTAGGGCCTCTCTTTGCCTGTTTGGATGTGCCAGGTCAGTCATTGAGATGTATTTTGTCAGGTGGACGTGTTTTGTGGTGTTGTGCGAGTCAAATTGACCCTCCTTGTGCTGTTTTACAGTGTCCTAGTTCTGTACGTGTCTTTTTCGCGAAGGTAAGGTCCGTATATACGCGATGATGGGTGAGGGTGCTGGGGTACGGTGTTGGGATACGGTGTGTACAGGTACGGGGCTGGGGTACGAGCCTGGTGTGCGGCGCGTACAGGTGGGGGGCTGGGGTACGGTGTTGGGGTACGGTGCATACAGGTGCGGTGCTGGGGTATGAGCCTGGGGTGCGGTGCGTACAGGTGCGGGGCTGTGCTACGGTGTTGGGGTACGGTGCATACAGGTACAGGTACGGGGCTAGGGTACGGGCCTGGGGTGCGGCGCGTACAGGTGCGGGGCTGTGCTACGGTGTTGGGGTATGGTGCGTGCAGGTGCGGGGCTGGGGTACGAGCCTGGGGTGCGGCACGTACAGGTGCGGGGCTGTGCTATGGTGTTGGGGTACGGTGCGTACAGGTACGGGGCTGGGGTACGAGCCTGGGGTGCGGCACGTACATGTGGGGGGCTGGAGTACGGTGTTGGGGTACAGTGCGTACAGGTACGGGGCTGGGGTACGGTGCGTACAGGTGCGGGGCTGGGGTGCGGTCTTGGGGTACAGTGCGTACAGGTGCGAGGCTGGGAGACGGGCCTGGGGTGCGGTGCGTACAGTTGCGGGGCTGGTGTACAGTCCTGGAGTACGGTGCGGAGGGGGGGTAGGGTGCTGACATACGGGGGTACAGTGCTGACATATGCGGAGGGAAGGGGGGCTGTACGACTCGTATCAGGCCACAAGTTTACCCGTGTACATGTGTGCTACAGCATTCGCTCCGTACGGGGCCTTTTACATGCGGTTGTGTATTCGGACGGGCGGTACGGATCGTACTTGCGCGGTCGGACTTCTGTTTTACGATTTGCACGTAAAAATGTCCGGCTTCCTCTCGTAGACTTTTCCCGACGCTATTCGGACATAAAAATTTCCGGCTCCCTCTCGGACCATTTTCCCGACGCAATTCGTATGTATTTTTCACGTACGACTCGTACTTTGCAGTTTGTACGGTACTTGTACGATTCGTACGTGAAAATATACGGATACGAGTCGTACGCTATTTTTTTTTCCCGTATCGGAATCGGCACCAAATTATTTTTTTATTTTTGAATTATTACCCCTCATTTTATCCTATAATACCAACATTCCACTCCTCAATTAATTAATTCAAATTTTTAAAAGTTTTAAAATATTAAAATGCTGAAAAATAAATACAATTAATTTTTCAAATTATAAATGTGATAAATTTAATGAAAAATTTGAAAATTATTAACAATTTTAAAAATTATTCCCCATCATTTCCACCTATAACCCTAACATCCCACTCCTAAAAATATTTATAAACACAAAATTCAAATAATTCTATAATTTACAATATTTACAACATAGTAATTTACACACAAAATTTACATAGATTTATATTATTTTAGTATAGGAATACATAAAAAAATATTAACACAAAATATTTTTAACAAAAATACATTGACATTTTATACGATACAAAACCTAATTTCGATATTTTTGACTTCAATATTACCTATCGTGATATTTTACATTACGATATATTAAACACAATGTTTCTGTTACTCAATATTTTGTTTGAATACCAACTTGAAGCCTACCTTGGGTTTCCCCGCTGTGGACTACTCAAAGCCGCCTGCAGCCTCTGTTTGCAGGCCCCCTCTACTGTGACCATTCCCGGTGACAAAAACCTGAAGCAAACGGGCACCTCTGCACCTGTCACCTGTGGCCAGCAGAGAAGAGGACTAAAGTTGGCCTCAAATCCCTGAGCATCGTGAAGCCTGAACCACCCTGTTAGTTCAAACCTACTGGCTTCCCAGTTCAAACCTGCAGCGTCTTTTGATGATGACCGATCCCCATTAACTTGCATTGAGCACCCAACACTGTTTTGTACCATTTGAACCTGGGAGCCCTAGTGGAGATGGAGGTGACCTGCTGGTTCTGCCTTGGATCTTGCCCTTTACTCGCCTTAAATTACAGGAGGTTGGTCTTGTAAGTCCCAGCAAAGAACTTGTATGCCGTATTTGTTTCTCCTCCCATATGACAACATTGCAGCCTCTGAAAACTGCAGTGTTGACTTTTTAAACAAAAATGTTTCTATTGCAAAATGTACTTACCTCATCGTATTGATTCTCAGGCCAAAATATATATATATATATATATATATATATTCACTGAGAAAACCATAGGTTTCACACATGTTATAGTTAGCTGGACATTTCACTCGTACAAAACCATTGAAATTCCCCCGTTATAGTTAGTTCAGCTAACTATAACTCGCGCGACCGCAATCCACTGCTGATGACGTCACATATTACATCACTCATGACATGGTCAGTGACATCACTCATGACATCACTGATGACATCTCAAATGACATCACTGATGACATCACTGATGACATCATCCTTGTGTAAGAGTGGCAGACCTCCTCTTATCCTAATATAAACTTTGATACACACATTGAAAAATACAAACTAAAGTTTTGAAAACTATAGAGATACCAATACCAGTTAGAACAACCTATTCACTAATTCCAAAATCTACATACGCATCCACTCATTCATCAACACTTCTATATAGTCACTCATACATGTACTCAGTCATCATATGTACTCATTAACCTATACATCCTGTTACACACCCACACTCATACATAGAGTTACTCACACACATACTCACACATGCAAATAAACATCCATTTACTTGTATATACAGCTATACACACACCACTACACTTACTTCTACAGAAACGCACACATACTTACTCTCTTAAACAATCACTTATAGAAACACATACTTATTTATACAGGAACTCTTCCAATCTCTCACTCTCATATATCCTTACTTATATACATCAATACTCACATATACTAGTTTAAAACATATGGACTTACTCATAAAGACACAATTGAGACAGTCATTCACTCTCTTACTCACCCATACACACACTCATCCACCCATACTGTCCTGCTCACATACTGTCTTCAAAACACATACAAACAGTGAGTCACTCATTCATGCATCTACACGCTAAGTAACATCCCCCACTGAACCATACAGACACTCATACTGATACTCTAAAAACGAACTAATAACCCATATACACACTCATGTAGCTACTCACCAACCCATGCAGACACTTATACACAAAGTGAGACAATGATACAGATATTTAAATATTTAAACATTACTCACTAATACTTGTATTCACTAAGATACTGTTAATAAGTCAGTTATACAATTAATTTTACACAAAAAAAATCCATTTAGACACTTATTTACCCATTTATTCTTCCATTAACCTTTAGATATACATATATAAAAAAGATTTATTTTTCAGAAAGACACATATTCACTGGATGATGTCATCAAAGATGTCATCAGTGATGTCATTTGAGATGTCATCAGTGATGCCATGAGTGATGTCACTGACCATGTCATGAGTGATGTAATATGTGACGTCATCAGCAGTGGATTGCGGTCGCGCGAGTTATAGTTAGCTGAACTAACTATAACGGGGGAATTTCAATGGTTTTGTACGAGTGAAATATCCAGCTAAGTATAACATGTGTGAAACCTATGGTTTTTTCAGTGAATTTGCAAGGGTTTTTAATTGCTAATTCCTAACTATAACATGTGTGAAACCTATGGTTTTTTCAGTGAATTTGAAAGGTTTTTTAAATGCTAATTTCTAACTATAACGTGTGTGAAACCTATGTTTTTTTAGTGAATTTGTAAGGTTTTTTAAATGCTAATTTATGTATGTATTCTGTATGCTGTCCATGTGCATGGTCCTGTCCCCTCCCTCTTGCTTTCTATGGATTGTTGTGCTGCACTCCCGTCCCGCATGCCCTGTGTGGTGTATTGTGCTGCTGCAAACCCTGATGCCTGCCCTGCAGGGTCAGTTTGGTGCACCTCTCCATGTCCCTCCTGTTCTCTGTTATCCAAGTCCATGTCCCTACCCCATTTCCTTCCATGATCCAATGTACCATACTTGGGAACATTTTGAACTTGGTAAGAGGGAGATTTTGAAAAATAACTGGGGTATTGATTTTCCCCTTTGAGTTACATTGAAAAAGAGGAGATTGTAGACAGGAGACAGATCAAATAAAGCCCATTTGAGCTTAAAAACATTGGACGTTTCCTGGCTGAATCGGGTATGTTGGCATGTATGGTTGTACTACCATTGCCTCTTCCTTCTGCCCACAATGGTCTATTACATTGCCACAGCCTCTCTTGCAAGTCCTGTATTGTTGGTTTGTTGCCCCTGCCCCCCTTTCCACTGCCCTCCATAGTCTGTTGTGCTGCCACGGCCCTTCCTGCCTGCTCAGTGTGGTTAAATTGTTGCCTTTGCACCCTCCTACCTGCCTTCAATTTTCAGAGTCCGTGCCCCTGGCCTCTGCCTCTCAACAGTATCCTAATGAACAACTAGATTGCTAACATTCTATATTTATTACAAAAGTGTGGAACGCCTGACGTCATCTTGATGTAATCAAAACTGTAATACCTAGAGCATTTCCTTTAGAAATTACATATATGAGAGGGTCTTATTGGCATCAAAATTATGGTTAGTGCTCTAAAAGACTAAAATAAGGACATATTTTCTGAGTTTTTAAATAGCGACATAGCACTTTTAAATTATTTGTTATCTTTATGTTTTTTTATCCAGTTGACCACTTGATTAAATGTTGCACTTAGGGGAGAGGATGTGGTGTTACTTCCAGAACTGCAGACTTTGCAACTGGGGAACCAGGTTGGAGTTTCTGCTTCAGCTCGACATTCTGTGATTCTGGTCAAATCACTTAGTCTCCCCATGTCTACAACCAAAATGAATTTGTTCTTGTGTGATGTAACCAATGCTCATGTAAAGCACTCCAATACCTGACAAGTCTGCACTATATAACACTGCAAAAACACAAAATAATAAGTGTTTTGCACACTTCTGTCATTGGGCTATATTTGGGCTACATGTGGGTGATTTTGGGCTACATTTGGGCTCTTTTGTCTCCGGTGGCCATCTTGGGAGATTTATTTGTTATGAAGTTTCCTAATTTCCTCATGTACTGCAGTCTCCTCAGTAGGAAATGCTTTCAGTTTTTTACTTTGATTCCATCATGAAGGTATTCAGATATGTCACACATTTGCCATAAATTCTGAAAGTTAGCACTCTAGTTGGTCATTAGATCACTGTAGTCAAACTACTGCTCACCATGGAAGTCTGCTCCTGGTATTAAAAGTGCATGTTTCAGTCTACATGTCAGAATTTTTTAATGAAATAGAAGAGGATTTGAGAAGTCACTCAAAATGTGCCCTCATTTTCTTTCTTCAGCATTAATCATAATTTCTATGGCAAAATGAACCCCCTCATTGTGTTCCTTTTTAAATTAAATGTTTTAAGTGTTACCAGTTTATTCCAATCAAGATGGCTTCAGGTGTGCCATACTTTAGTCATAATGAAGACAGTAAGCGCTCTAGTTGTTTTTAAGAACACTCTGGGACATTCTGTCATTGGGCTATACTTGGGCTACATCTGGGTGATATTTGGGCTACATTTGGGCTCTTTTGTCTCTGGTGGCCATCTTGGGAGACTTATTTGTTATGAAGTTTCCTAATTTCCTCATTTACTGCAGTCTCCTCAGTAGGAAATACTTTCAGTTTTTTACTTTGATTCCATCAAGAAGGCATTCAGATGTGTCACACATTTGCCATAAATTCAGAATGTTAGCACTCTTTTTGCTCTTTAGATCACTGTAGTAAAGCTACTGCTCACCAGGGAAAACTGCTGCTGGTATTGAAAGTGCATGTTTCAGTCTGCATGTCAGAATTTTTTAATGAAATAGAAGAGGATTTGAGTAGTCACTCAAAATGTGCCCTAATTTTTCTTTCTGCAGCACTAATCATACTTTTTATGGAAAAATGAACCCCCTCATTTTGTTCCTTTTTAAATTAAATGTTTTAAGAGTTACCACTTTAATCCAAGCAAGATGGCTTCAGGTGTGCCATACGTTTATCATAAGTAGGACTGTTAGCGCTCTAGTTGTTCTTTGGAACACTCTGGGAAGCTGCAGTAGAACACAAAGGAATCAACTGACAGTCTCTGCCCTTGTTGGATGTACATGTTTTACTGAGAATGTCAGACTTCATTCTCACATGACTGAGAAAGATAATGTTAATTTACAGAAAATAAGCCAATCAGATCTCAGGATGAGATGTGTGGTTAGGCTCCGCCCACATATATATATGATTTTACTTTTGATTTTCTCAGGAACTACTGAACAGATTGACACCAGACCTGCAAAAGGCACTTCCCTGAGCTGAGGACTACCTCTCTGCCAAATTTCATGTAATTCTGTTCAGTCGTTCGGGCTGTAGCTTGGACTAAAGGTCCCTATGGAAAATTGCATGGGGAAAACGCGTTTTGGGACCCCCCTTTTTTCTCAGCCCCCGCTTGACAAATCCCCCCGAGACTTTCAGGGTAGGAGCGGAGCGGAGCGCCCCACCTATTTTGAAAATTTCGCGAGGATTCGTCAACCGGTGCCAAAGTTATTCCAAATAGAATGTTGCGGATTTCCTATGGAAACACGGTCCTAACTATAACTATCTACTGGCGACCGCCAGTAGATAATATATATATACACAATAACCAAAAACATTTAAAAATAAATAAATAATTAAATTAGTAATTTATATTACACTAAATACAAAATTACACTTTAGTAAACATGTATTACACATTAAGGTGCCGATTCCGATCCTGTAAAACCCGGGTACAAATGGTCGTACGGAGCCTTTTCTCCGTCTGACTCGTACCCGGGAAAAACACCTTACAAACTCGCAAGTATGATTGGCACAGAAATACCATTTCCGTACAAGTCGTAAAAAACACCGACCGGCAAAAAAATACGTACAAATCTGATTCTGGACGGCGCATATGCGACGTCCGGACGAAGTCAGGCAGCGTTTTACGGACCAGCAAGTACGATTCGTGCCTATGTCACTCCGCACGTAGCATTTTTTACGGGAGCCAAAAACTGCCGGGAAATTGAGGACGACACGAACAAGGAGCACCGGTAAGCGACGGACAGCGATGGACCCCAACCTACGCGTCATCCCGGCCCTCATAGCCTACGACCTTGTGTTCAGAAACCAACGCAGACGCCGCAGAAGGTCAGAACAACCTCCAGGGGCAAAGGGGGTGGGGGGGTGCAAGGGGCATGAAACATAACCCACACCCCACAAAAAACAAATATATCCTGCACATAAATTACCTCCATGGTCTGGTCACTTCGGGGGGCGTGTCCACCAATCCCACGTCCCGCCACAACGGAAGTGGACGTGGACGTGTACCCGTCACCACCACAATGGTGGTACGGGACGTACCCACGCCCCTCAGAGCGTGGGTACGGTCCGTACCAGCATTGCAGTGGTGATGTAGGGGTACGCGTGTACGGACCGTACCTACGCCCCCAGAGCGTGGGTACGGTCCGTACACGCGTACCCCTACATCACCACTACAATGGTGGTACGGACCGTACCCACACCTCCCAGAGCGTAGGTACGGTCGTACCACTCGCGTACCCCTACGTCAAGGCCACAATGGTGGTACGGACCATACCACGCGTACCCCTACTTCACCACCACAATGGTGGTACGGCCCGTACCCACGCTCTGGGGGGCGTGGGTACGGGCCGTACCACGTGTACCCCTACGTCACCGCCACAATGGTGGTACGGCCTGTACCCACGCTCCCCAGAGCGTGGGTACGGGCCGTACCACGCGTACCCCTACGTCACCGCCACCATGGTGGTACGGCCCGTACCCACGCTCTGGGGGCGTGGGTACGGGCCGTACCACGCGTACCTCTACGTCACCACCACAATGGTGGTACGGCCCGTACCCACGCCCCAGAGCATGGGTACGGGCCGTACCACGCGTACCCCTACAGCCCCATTACATGATTGATACAAGGTGTACACACGCCACGAATGTAGGTGTACGGCTTGGTGCAGCACATCAGCTGTAAATTGGGGGGTGGTGTATGCCCAGGACAGCAGTGTACCACAGCAAGGGCGCAAGTGGGTGGGTGGGTGGGTGCAGAGGACTCCCAGCAGTGGGCACAGACATGGGGGTGGGTGCAGAGGAATACCAGCAGTGGACAGGGACATGTGAGGGGTGGGTACCCATCACTCCCAGCAGTGGACAGAGACATGGGGGTGGGTGCAGAGGACTCCCAGCAGTGGACAGAGACATGGGGGTGGGTGCAGAGGACTCCCAGCAGTGGACAGAGACATGGGGTGGGTGCAGAGGAATACCAGCAGTGGACAGGGACATGTGAGGGGTGGGTGCCCATCACTCCCAGCAGTGGACAGAGACATGGGGGTGGGTGCAGAGGACTCCCAGCAGTGGACAGAGACATGGGGGTGGGTGCAGAGGACTCCCAGCAGTGGACAGAGACATGGGGGTGGGTGCAGAGGACTCCCAGCAGTGGACAGAGACATGGGGGTGGGTGCAGAGGAATACCAGCAGTGGACAGAGACATGGGGGTGGGTGCAGAGGACTCCCAGCAGTGGACAGAGACATGGGGTGGGTGCAGAGGACTCCCAGCAGTGGACAGAGACATGGGGGTGGGTGCAGAGGAATACCAGCAGTGGACAGGGACATGTGAGGGCTGGGTGCCCATCACTCCCAGCAGTGGACAGAGACATGGGGGTGGGTGCAGAGGAATACCAGCAGTGGACAGGGACATGTGAGGGGTGGGTGCCCATCACTCCCAGCAGTGGACAGAGACATGGGGGTGGGTGCAGAGGACTCCCAGCAGTGGACAGAGACATGGGGGTGGGTGCTGAGGAATACCAGCAGTGGACAGGGACATGTGAGGGGTGGGTGCCCATCACTCCCAGCAGTGGACAGAGACATGGGGGTGGGTGCAGAGGACTCCCAGCAGTGGACACAGACATGGGGGTGGGTGCAGAGGAATACCAGCAGTGGACAGGGACATGTGAGGGGTGGGTGCCCATCACTCCCAGCAGTGGACAGAGACATGGGGGTGGGTGCAGAGGACTCCCAGCAGTGGACACATACATGGGGGTGGGTGCAGAGGAATACCAGCAGTGGACAGGGACATGTGAGGGGTGGGTGCCCATCACTCCCAGCAGTGGACAGAGACATGGGGTGGGTGCAGAGGAATACCAGCAGTGGACAGGGACATGTGAGGGGTGGGTGCCCATCACTCCCAGCAGTGGACAGAGACATGGGGGTGGGTGCAGAGGAATACCAGCAGTGGACAGGGACATGTGAGGGGTGGGTGCCCATCACTCCCAGCAGTGGACATAGACATGGGGGTGGGTGCAGAGGACTCCCAGCAGTGGACAGAGACATGGGGGTGGGTGTGGAGGACTTCCAGCAGTGGACAGACATGGGGGTGGGTGCAGAGGAATACCAGCAGTGGACAGAGACATGGGGGTGGGTGCAGAGGAATACCAGCAGTGGACAGGGACATGTGAGGGGTGGGTGCCCATCACTCCCAGCAGTGGACAGAGACATGGGGGTGGGTGCAGAGGAATACCAGCAGTGGACAGGGACATGTGAGGGGTGGGTGCCCATCACTCCCAGCAGTGGACAGAGACATGGGAGTGGGTGCAGAGGACTCCCAGCAGTGGACAGAGACATGGGGGTGGGTGCAGAGGACTCCCAGCAGTGGACAGGGACATGGGGGTGGGTGCAGAGGACTCCCAGCAGTGGACAGAGACAAGGGGGGGTGCTGAGGAATACCAGCAGTGGACAGGGACATGTGAGGGGTGGGTGCCCATCACTCCTAGCAGTGGACAGAGACATGGGGGTGGGTGCAGAGGACTCCCAGCAGTGTACACAGACATGGGGGTGGGTGCAGAGGAATACCAGCAGTGGACAGGGACATGTGAGGGGTGGGTGCCCATCACTCCCAGCAGTGGACAGAGACATGGGGGTGGGTGCAGAGGACTCCCAGCAGTGGACACAGACATGGGGGTGGGTGCAGAGGAATACCAGCAGTGGACAGGGACATGTGAGAGGTGGGTGCCCATCACTCCCAGCAGTGGACAGAGACATGGGTGTGGGTGCAGAGGAATACCAGCAGTGGACAGGGACATGTGAGGGGTGGGTGCCCATCACTCCCAGCAGTGGACAGAGACATGGGGGTGGGTGCAGAGGACTCCCAGCAGTGGACAGAGACATGGGGGTGGGTGCAGAGGACTCCCAGCAGTGGACGGAGACATGGGGGGTTGTACATCATTATCAGATGACCACAACTCCATGGGTGTTGTATCCCTAACTTTGCACAATGATGATAGTGCCATAACAACACATCACTGACAGCAGTGTCCCACTCCCAGGAGGATGGATGTCTTTCCCCCACTGCATGACACACCGCATGTGGGTGTGAGGACAAATAACACATGCATACCCACCCCTGGCAGATGCAGCACAATACACACACTGAGATCATGCCACAAGACTGTATAGTCATGTCACTGCCTAATAAACTAAGAGAGCCAAAGAGAACACACACTGTCACGCACATCCCAGGACTGATAGGAATGTTCAGGTGCTGGGCCAGCCACGAAGATGTTGTCTGTCATGGAAGGAATAGGGTGGAGTTCCCACAGATACAATGCCCACAATTGTGAGTCAGGTGTTCAAATACCCAGCAGAACAAGTACCATATGTGTACTAGGCTGGGATTACACACATGCATTGTGCGGAAAATGGACAATTTCTCCATGAAGGCATGGCAAAATACTCTATACACAAGTACAGTGAGTACCAAGGATGGCACAGACGATGCAGCCGGAGACATTGCTGAGCAGGCATGGCCAGAGTTGAAGGGATCCATCACCAACAAAGGAAATGTAGACACAGGGCAACACAACAATTGTGCAACTCTCTGCAGGGGAGATGTCAGGTGCCACAGAGGAAGGAACACTCCTTGGGACAATGTCTCCAAACACAAAGAGCATACACGACAAAGAATCTTTGCAGAGACCTTGTGATGGCACGCAGATACCAGGTTCCACCCCATGAGCAGCAGACTACAACATTTCCCTGAAACATAACACATGCTCACAACCCCAACTCCTGTAGCATCAGCATCAACATCAATACCTGAAATGCAAGACTTTTCAAACGAAAAAGAAAATGCTTTAATAATGTGTAAACGAGACCATTCACAAAGGACAATGGCCAGTCCATATCATCAGTCCTCGGGGGGGAACTCATGGCCATGCGTCTCCCCTAGCTTGCCTGCACATCACAAGACTGTGTCGTCGACTGGGGGGGGCATCATGTGGGGAAGGACCAGGCACCGCAGGGACAGGAGGGGGAAGGGTAGGTGTGGTGGGTGCAGGGACGGACGACTCCACCACAGGGGGTGGGGCAGCGCCAAAGGTGGAGGTGAGCTCGGCGCTACACACTTCAGCCAGTTCTTCAAGCGTCTCCCCTGCACCCGGCGAAACAACAGGCCCCAAGCAGGGGGGGGTCAGAGGGATGGGTTGCAGCGCTACTGGGGGAGGTGGTGGACAGGCTGGGGGACTTAACTCCCCTACCCATGGAGTGCCTTGACCGTTTTCGGCCAGGTGAACTAGTGGGGCTGAGGCCCAGCCCAGCAAAGTAGGCCTCCTTCTCCGAATCTGGGGCAGGGGAGCCAAGGGGAGTGACATCGGAGGGACTGGGGAGTGAGTCATGTGGACGAGGACTGTGGCTGCGTGCCTGCCTGTGTGCCCCAGGCCCAGTGGGTGTGCCTGCTTCCCCCTGAGTGTGCGTGTCAGGAGGTGTGCGCTTGCCCTTACGTGGTGGTGTGCTGCTTGTGTCTGGTGGGGTGCGTGTGTGTGGATGTCTTGGTGTACTTGGGACAGGCATGGGTGTGGGACTTGTGGATGGGGCAGGAGTAGGGGGGGGACGCAGCGCTGCAGGTGACTCACTACTGCCGTCAGTGACGAGTCCAGGGACCTCAGCAACATCCGTTGGTCAGACATCGCTGATGACATGCCCTCCATGTACGACACCATCTGAGTCAGCAGTCTGGTGTGGCCATGGAGGACAGTCAGGATCGATGTCTGCCCAACTTGCAACTGCTGCTGAATGTCCACAGACTCGGCAGTGAGGGCAGCAGGGGGGACAGGGGCAGGGGGTGCGGTGCCTGGCACGAAGGAGACACGGTGTGGCCTAGCACGGACAGAAGGGACCCGAGCAAGTGGGAGGGCGGTGATGGGAATGGAGGGGGCGGCGAGAGATGTACTGCTGCTTTCAGCTGTGGGAGCAACCTCCGCCCCCTCTGGGAGCTCAGCCTCGGACCCGTCTCCCTCGTAGTCAGTGTTGGTACTGGGCAGGTCCTCCGCCTCACTCCCCTCACCCTCCGTGCCACTAGATTCCACCGACTCCTCAGCAGTGGTGGCACCACTGCTCGATCCCTCCTCCACGTCCGTGCCGGTGTCTCCCTCGGTGTCCTCCGATGTGGGCAAGGTGAAGAGACAGGAAAAAATCCCTCGGTGTCCTCCGCTGTGGGCAAGGTGAAGAGACAGGAAAAAATCAGTCACCTGTATACATCTGACACATGAGTCCAAACAAAATAGGCAACAGTGCATATCAGGAAAGGCATCATGAGTAACATCTAGGATACTCCCCACATATGTAAGCCCTGCACTCCCCAGTTGGTTGACCCACCAGACCACTTGGAAACAATGAAAATTAGGACACAACAGCAAATAACTTGAAATCACAAGATCATGAGAAGCTAGTGTCTGGGATCAGTTGAGCACAGCAAGACTATGAAGGCATGCCATCTCTTGTTCACTGTGAACCAAACAGTATTGTCGCACCCAAGGCCAAATACCACATGACAATGCAGAAGGTGTCCCCACACTCAGAGACCTGTGAGTACTTTTGACACCCCAAGAAATACATTGTGACTCATGGAGAATCACTAACCTTTACACAATGGACATGTCTAGCATGTGTGAATTTGGCACTCTGTGAACACAACACACATGTGTCTGTATAGCAGAAGTCACACAAGGAGGTGCACACCAAACTACAAGTACACAGTCATTGTCTGAGCTGCCAGACTCATTCAAATCAGCCACTGTTAGGCAGAAATGGTGTATCAGTAAGTACATATACATGGCACCACGGTGGTCTGGATGACTTGACACTCGTAAGTTGGTATCAGCAACAACCAAGGACTAACCCAAATGTTACCACACTGTGGGAACATGTATATGTATGAACTCCAAACAAGTTTTGTTCAAACTGTGCCTTACTTTAAAATGTGCCAGCGTGTCCCTGGAAAGTGTAAAGGTGGTGTCTTGTGCACTTCCTTGGGAGACATCTGTCATGCAGGCACATCATTGTCCTTCACAACAAAACAACAAGGTCAAGCATATGAAACATTGAGACATGTTGACAGGTGTAGTGAGTGCCAATGGACATTTTCTCTGAGTAACAACTTGAATAATGTCATTTGTCACATGGCTATCCGTCACCTCATCACACAGTTGGCTACACATATGACCTACTGACTGTCATCTGGAGTGGCACACATGTCCACACCCAGGACAATGCATAAGCTAATGGGCCTGCAATTGTTTAGCAAAAAAGCCTAGCTGTACTGTGGGTTCCCCCTCATGGCAAGCCAGAATGTACCCACAGATTTCAGCACACAAAGTCACAACTGTGTAGCATCTGAACCACACACAGGTGCCAAAAATGTACAAGCAGGATACATGATTGTCAAAAACTGACACAGGCAATGAAGCACGAACATTAAGCACTGGCCAACATCACGGGGGCACTGCACGATGACTTTCTGTACTGCGAATCATCACACACAAGTCAGAACTGGCAATGAAACATCAGGGTTGAACATGTACGCCCCTCCCGCACACACCCACCCATACCTGAGTCAATGTGACTGATACCGATCAAGAAGTGACACCTCTTATTCAGGGTTACAATAACTGTGCTTGAAAACTAGCTTCATTAACACGACATCACCTTGTAGGGCTGCCAAAACATATTGGTCACAAACAAACATCAACAGATCGTTGTGAATAGCCACACAGGCACTGCCCAGTGTGAGTATGCACAAGCAAACTGGTGTATCCCTGTCCAGTGGGCAAATGTATCACACATGTGAAAAATACTACCTAGGCCAGGGAACAATGCCACAGAGGCAGAGCCACGCTGAACCCACAGTGAATGTGCACAGTGTTGGATGACACACATGAGTAGGAGGACAGGCTGTGTCAGGGGACTGTAGTGGGCACACTGCTCCATGGTCCTGGAATGAGCTGACTGTTACAGGAGCAACCGTCCCGGCACTATGCATATATCCCACTCATGCACATCATGTCTGAGGCCACAACATTGGTAATGCATGCTGCAAGTCTGTTCATTTGAACCCTCACACTCCTATGTTGAGACTCAGCATCAGTGCCAACAATTATGCACCCTCAAATGACTGAACAGGACAGGGAACAGGCAGACCACCCCCACACATGATGCTGAAAGCAGTGTGCACCTTGATAAACTGGCAGCCTAGATGACCATGTGCAATAGTGATAACACACAGACCAGGTAACACATGTCAAGGGGGGGAAGGGAGGAAGAACAGCACAGGTTGACTTGGGGGAACAGGATATGCACTGCACATATATAGCCTGGCAGTGTATCCAGGCGACTGAGCAGCTACAAAAGCTGGCGACACACAACAAACACACATGTACCTACCCCCTTCCTGCTGCTGTAACTCCTGTATCCGCCTATCCAGGTCAGGGAAGACCACCGCCAGGACACGCTTCATCTGGTGGGCCAGGCGCCGGTGCCCGCCATGCTTGCGAGGAGCCTCCTCCTTCAGCATGACCCGGGCGATCCTCCGGGTCCAGCACCGGATGTCCTGCCATCTCTTCCTCACTTGTGGCAGGCGCCGACTGCGACCCTCCACCGATTGCACGGCCTTGACGGCATCCTTCCAGATCTTCCCCTTGTGGTAGGTGGATACCTGTGTGGATGACAAAGTGGGACAACATCACTACACCTGCACCATGTCACAGAGACACACATTTGAACATCTTAGATTTGTTGAACAGGGCATAGTATGCTGGCAAGTAATAGCACCTTAGTCATAGGGACTTTTTCCACTGTGGACGCACCAATGCACTACATGGCATAGTAAGTACACAGGTGGCATGAGGGGTGCGAAACAATCACTGATCATGGCACACACTGTGCATCCCAAGCATTACAAGGCTGATGGACAGCACCGCAAAGCAGTCACATGCCCCAGGCCACTGACGAAACACAGCAGAGTACACAGACACACACAGGCACACATCAATCACCTGCCATTGGCAACAGTGGATGCAAACCTCACTCTGCACATGTGCCACTTGCCAGGGGGGGTCACAGGTGTGGGGCTGGCTCAGCAAGTCAGACACACAGCACGGCTTACTTCTCACATCAGATGGATTGAGCAGTTGCCTCCTCCATGCAGCTGTGGTGCAACACTCCACCTATACACTCACCCACATGACAAGCAACATTCACACACATCAATGTCCAGGGGCGTACACATCATTTGGACACTCTCACCACTCTCACCACAGCTCCACTCAACTCTCACACACATCTGTGGGTGCAGTCACCTGTCACACCGGGGTGACCACTGAATCACCGCAGGACAATAGAACAAGAATGCCCAAGAGGATTAGGCTGGCTGAATGTGCCATGCACTATGCAGTGAATGTCACAGTAAGCACAATGCAAGTGAGGAGTGCACACATGAACTACATCAAGCCCTGCATGAGAGACATAAGCCATCCACCCCCCCCGGGACCCTCTCCAACCAACATTGCATGTCTGTCACACCTGGACACAATGCCAGAAGTGACAGACACAATAAAGGTGCACAGGCAAAGGTAGTGGAGTCAGCACTCACCTGCTCCCCTGGTTGACCATACAGCATGGGGTACCGTGGGAGGATCACATCCAGCAGGGCCTCGTTCTCCTCCTGGGTGAAAGGCTGGGCCCTCTCCAAAGTCCTTGACATGGTGCCAGAGGGAGACAATACAGCAGCAGTGGTATCGACTGACATGTTGTGCAGGCAAGTGCCCTCTCATGGGTTCTGCCTGCCGTATATCTGCATTGCTGGCCTATTTCATTTATAGGAGAGGAGTATAGAGTGATTGGTCAGACTCATTTGCATCCTACGTTTCCTCCAATCCCTTTAAACATACACCAGTGACATCCTTCGCATCTTTCGATTTTGCAGCATCATGTCAAGTCAACAACCACTTTGCAACAATGTATAATGTGGCCAACTGCTTTTTTCAGACCACATGATGAAAAATTTTGAACTTGAAACTCGGTATCCATGACAACCAGCATGCATTTAGGCCCTAATACTTGTCCCTCATGTGTCCCCATTGTAATTCTTAAATCCCCACACAGGTACGGCGCGTTTCACACGTACCCCTAGGGCACCATCACTACAGTGATACGGGCCGTACTCACGCGTGTACGTGCCGTACACGCGTGAGTACGTGCTGTATCACTAGGGCCTACGGTACCCCCAACTATAGTGATAGGCACGTACTCACGCGTGTACGGGCCGTACACGCGTGAGTACGTGCCGATCACTATAGTTGGGGGTACCGTAGGGCCTAGTGATACGGCACGTACTCAGGCATGTACGGGCCGTACACGCGTGAGTACGTGCCGATCACTATAGTTGGGGGTACCGTAGGGCCTAGTGATACGGCACGTACTCACGCGTGTACGGCCCGTACACACGTGAGTATGTGCCGATCACTATAGTTGGGGGTACCGTAGGGCCTAGTGATACGGCACGTACTCAGGCGTGTACAGGCCGTACACGCGTGAGTACGTGCCGATCTCTATAGTTGGGGGTACCGTAGGGCCTAGTGATACGGCACGTACTCACACGTGTACGGCCCGTACACGCATGAGTACGTGCCTATCACTATAGTTGGGGGTACCGTAGGGCCTAGTGATACGGCACGTACTCACGCGTGTACGGGCCGTACACGCGTGAGTACGTGCCGATCACTATAGGTGGGGGTACCGTAGGGCCTAGTGATACGACACGTACTCACGCGTGTACGGGCCATACACGCATGAGTACGTGCCTATCACTATAGTTGGGGGTACCGTAGGGCCTTGTGATACGGCACGTACTCATGCGTGTACGAGCTGTACACGAGTGAGTACGTGCCTATCACTATAGTTGGGGGTACCGTAGGGCCTAGTGATACGGGCCATACTCACGCGTGTACGGGCCGTACACGCGTGAGTACGTGCCGTATCACTCGGACCTATAGTAACACAACTATAGTGATAGGCACGTACTCACGCGTGTACGGCAGGTACTCACGCGTGAGTACGGGCCCTACACACGCCCTCAGAGTGTGTGTACTGCCTTTCACAGCTTACACTGGTGATAGGAGGCGCACACGAATGGGATGGAGGTGTCAGACTCGCACAAGGCTGTCCATCAAGTCATTGTCAGTGCAGTCCTTCATGTGCAGGGCCTGGGTGTGTCAGGCAGTGATGTGACACATGTCTCCTCATGTTGTGGCACAATAGATGTGTGATGAGCTGTTTACACATGTCATGTGTGATGGGGCACTACGTGGCACACTTCCCCTTCACACTTTGCACATGTGTGCATGTACGACACACGTGTCAAGCACTGCATCACTGGTATGGCACAGTCAGCAACACCCGCAACTGTCCCCTGATGCCAGGTACACAGATAATTACACCTGACATGTGACTCCCAGCGTGCCACGATGTGACTATGTCATGTGTGTGTCATGTGTTCCCATGAGCTTTCCGTTGGTGTTCCGTCAACTCCATCTGCTGTTGCAGCATCCAACATGTGTCTGTGTGCATATGTGCATGACACACATATACGCACACCATGCCACATGTGGACTCACACGTTACATGTGTCATGATGGTTCGAAGATGACTTCCTGACATGAGGCAATATCTGCGTTCTCTCAATGTCTGTGTCATCAGTTTTTGACATGTACCCCTTCATGGAAATGTGTGTTATCTGTCCTTTTCCAGATGACATGTGACTTGTGCATCTAGACTCCCGCCAGCTGTCTGCATGAGATGACATCCTTCAAATGCTGATATGTGGATGTCTGTCACTCATGTAATGTGTCTGGCTTGTCACTTACACTGGCCCACAGCTATTTTAATGGCATGTCACATCAACATTGCCATGCAACTATTGTGGCTGGCTCTTCGTAGGAGTATCACCTGGCTGGCCTACGTGTCCTGGATGTATTGCACAGCACAGACTCTGTATTAAGCAGATGTGTATTAGCTGTTGAACATGTGCTCACCTCAGTGACATTGGTGTGGTAATGTACTCACTCTTCGTTATTCCTTCCAAATCTCTGCAGGGCATCGCCTCTCCCCAGACGAATGCCAGACCTGGATGGCATGCGTTAACATGACTGCATACACAGATACCGCTTCTCGCAAGAGTTGATAGAGGACTTGACCCGCCGGCTTGCACCACACCTCCAACCACAACACAGGTATCCTACAGCTCTGACACCCAAGATGAAGGTGATGGCAGCCCTAAATTTTTTTGCCACCGGCACGTTTCAATTGACCATAGCTGATGTCGGTGACATGTCCCAGACAATGTTCAGCCGTGTCCTGCATGATGTTATAGAA
Organism: Triturus cristatus; assembly: GCF_964204655.1. NCBI lineage: Eukaryota > Metazoa > Chordata > Amphibia > Caudata > Salamandridae > Triturus > Triturus cristatus. The sequence continues at coordinate 300,644,377 of NC_140579.1, read as the reverse complement.
GCCATGTTCTTGCACCTGGATGAATTCATCCATTTTCCCACTCGTGAGCAGTTGACAGGTGTCAAGGGTGAGTTCTATGCCCTGGGAGGGATGCCTCATGTAATTGGGGCCACTGATGGGACACATGTGGCTTTGGTACCACCACAGGCACAGGAGGTAGCCTATAGAAACAGAAAACATTACCACTCCATTAATGCCCTTGTGGTGCTTCTTGCTAACATGCTGATTTCCCATGTCTGTTCCCGTTTTCCAGGGTTCGCACACGATGCATACATCATGAGGCGTAGCAGGGTGCCAGAAATGATGCTGCAGCTGCACGCGGAACGAGCATGTCTTGTTGGTGGGTATACTCTGTTAGTCCTGTGTTTAGCGCTATCTTTGTATCTTACGGCATCTCCTGACCCACTTCTTCACATGATGTTTCCATGTAGGGGACTCTGGCTATCCCAACATGCCATGGCTGATGACGCCTCTCCGCAACCCCAAAACAGCCGCAGAACACCGGTACAACAACACCCATGGGCAGACAAGGCGCGTGATTGAGAGGACGTTTGGCAGATTCCGGTGCCTCCACAAGACCGGCGGCGCCCTCCCATATGCCCCGGTGAAGGTCTGAAAAATCTTCATTGTGTGCTGCATGCTGCACAACATGGCAGTGGAGAAGGCCGTACCACTCTTTCTTGATCCGGATGAGCAGGATCATCCACCCGTGGAGGATGAAGGGCTCGGGCACGGGGCAAGTGAGGATGAGGATGAGGACATCCGGAGTCAGCTTATCCGCAACTTCTTCTCATGACGGTGAATCCCTGTGTCTGAGTGTGCACGCTTTGAGCCTTGTGTGGCATGTGTTGCAATGTGTGTGTTGAGCTGACTGTGTGCTAAGTGCCTTGGAGGTGTGTTCTGATGTGTCATTCAAGTGATGATGTCATTCCACACATTTTAGCTGGGACAATAAATTAATTAAGGGCATGGTGACAACATCATTCCTGTAGAGTACATGTACATGTCTGCGGATTACTAGCTCTTCGCTGACTTGTGTGTCTGGCCTCCCCAGGTTCTTGCGGCTGTCGTCTGCTCATGTCATCATTGCCCTCCTGCTATTCCTCATGAGTATTGCAACGTGTGCTGGATCAGAGTTACATGCACAGACATGGTGAAAAGTCATTTGGGGTAAGGAGTGCAGCAAGGCATTTTGTGGGTGGTACGTGTTTGTGATATGTGGGGACTGCTCCTGTGCATGTTGTGTTACCATGCATACATGTCAACTTACCATGGGCCACATGACGTGTTGCATGGCTACCATGAATTGATAGTCACCCTTCCTGACAGTCATCTGTAATGGTTTGTGGATTCTGATGAAGGCATCAATGTGTGTATAACGTCCCTCAGGAACCTACGGGATGCTAATGGTGGACATAGTGTGGGACATCCCCATATGAGGCTCAATGGGGAATTGTAGACTCTCCGTGTGCAGCATGGGGTGTTAGGCTCAACCCCTTCACTTGTGTGCCAGCTCAGTAGGATTTACCACATCTGTGTGTTGAAGGGGGTGTCCAGTGTAGGTCACACATGGTCAGCCAAATGACCGGTGAGTCTGTTCCAATTGATGCATTTCCCTTAGTGTGAGGCTGAGTAATAAAGGTGTTCGTCACACTCCAAGGTGACTTGCCACTTTGCATGCGGCATATCTGGCATAGTTGTGGAAGATTATGCATAGGAGTCCATGTGTAGTTTAGCAACATGCATGCAGTTGCTCATGGATTAGGCTCCCTATTGGGCATGAAGTACATGGTCGTGTATGTTTTTTGGCATGTTGGTCCACACAATGGGCCATCAACAGCTGCTGAGGGTGTGTCTCCTGTGCGCAGGTCGGCCTTCAGTTTCCTGATCCGGTGTCATGCTTCTCTGGTGATTGTGCATGCATTGACTCTGGGTGTGCCATGTGACACTGGACACTCCTTACTTTACACACACGCCTGTTGCAGTTGTCCTTCTGACATCCTAGTCTTTGTGTGCAAATTCTGTTATTTTGCAAGGAGATGCCGCCTGGGACATGGCACAGGTATCATCTCTCAGCATGTCAATCTACAGAGTGTCCAGGACCCCCCTCTCCACCATCACATGCGCACATCACCTCATCATCAGCTCGTATGCCATTGACAGCCAGGTGCTCCTCACCCTCAACAAAGACACAGACATTGGCAGTTCCATCATTCAAGTATGCATGAGATCCATTGATGAATGGCTGAACACGAGCCACCTGAGGCTGGACTTGTACAGGACTGAGGTGATCATCTGAGGATTGTCCCCTTCCAGCTGGGTCAAGTGCCTGTGTTCCACCCGCAAGAGCCCTTCACAAGCACCCAGTGGCCACACACACAAGATGGTGTGCATCATGTTTGGCTCGCTCACATATGCCATGCTAGTCCAAAGCATCTGTACCTCATGCTGCAACGCCCTCTGCATTATGCACATGATCCACAGATAGATCCACTCCAAGAAAAGACAGACCATCCCCCAGGTCCATGACAACATCCGTGTCAAATACTGCCCTGCCCTCTACGGAGCAAGTACATCCAAACACCCAGGAAACTGGTCCACTTCCAGGGGGCATCTGCACACCTCAGCTTCAACACCCTGTGCCCCAGCCACCTCACCGTCTACCATAGATAGCTGTAATGGATCACTGTCTGCTGCAGGATGACCTCCACACTCCCCACCCACACTCAGGAGGCAGTCCACAACCCCGACCCCAAACCAACCTTGTACGTCTGTCATCCTAGATCCCGTTGGACCATCTCCGTGCATCCAACCTTGCCCTGGCCACCGTTCTTCACATCCACCGTACTCCAGCATACAGGACATTGCTCTCCCACCTGGCCACACATACCTGGGACTCCCTCCCCGGGAACCTCCACATGAGCCATGACCTCTACGCCTTGATGATAATCTCCCAAATAGGTCTCTCCGCACAGTCTAGCAAGCACCCCCTCAGCAGCCAGAGGCCATCACAGTTGAGTGTTGTGCTCCATGCCTACATTTAATGATACCTTGTGACCCATGTGTGTCCTGTACCAGACTCTGATCCCAGGGTATGGATGGCTGGAGTTAGTTCAACACTCAGGCATAGTTTGACATTTCCACACACATATGTCGTTGAATAATGCAAAATGACAGGAACGTCTCATGACCAAAGTGATATATTTATTTGCGGTGGGGTACGTGTTTTGGTAGATGAAAATAGGTGCTCTACCGGGGGAATAGAATCCAAAGTTCACAGGGGGGGAGATGGTATCCTTGGCATTGGAAGTCATCAGAGTCCAGGGCACAGTGTTGGTCATCATTGGTCAGACTGTGACCAGCAAGTCCATGTGGCAGAGAATGTCATTGGATGAGGTGCTGCTGTTGCGCCAGAGGGCCAGGTGCCAGGCCAGGTGACCTGGGAGATGTGGATGGTCCGCTGCCTCTCACGGTCTTTTCCGTGGACGACCCACCTTCTTCCGGGGACCCTCAGATGCAGGCGTTGACGATGCTGGGGGCGCTCCGTCAGATGAATCCTCCTCCTCCTCCTCCCTCCCTGTGTCTGGTGCTGGTCTACGCCTGGTGGCACAGGGAGGGTTGCCCATGCTTTGGGCGATCTGACGGAGTGATTGGCTCATGTCCCTGTGCACCGCCAGGAGCTCAGCCAGTCTTGCCTCCATCCGTCCTTGGTGTTGTTCATGACTGGCATGATGCTCGACCTGCAGGTTCTTTATCTCATCGAGGGTCCCCTGCATCTCGGAGAGTCTTGACACGACCTGGTTGATGCCTCTGGTGTCACGCCGGTATGAGTCCAGGATGTTGTGTATGTGTGACATACCGGTGTCCTGAGCTGGCTGGTCAGGTTCGCGCCTCCGCCTGCCTCCACTCCCACCACCCTGCCCACTTGAGCCTGGCCTGCCCTTGTGGGCACATCGGGTCTACGGGACCCCTGAGGGATGGCCTTTGCAGGGTTGCCTGCCTCCTCCTGGGTGCCCGGAGAACCTTGTCCCTCCTGGTCAGACTGGCTCTGTTGTTCAGTGTGAGCAGGGCTCCTGGGTGTGTCCTGGGATGTGGCAGGAATGGGGGGGGGTGGTTGGCACAGATGTAACTGACGCAGGTGCTGCAGGGGCTTGGGCACCAGAGGGTCCAGGTTGGTCGGGGTCATCCACGGAGTGGTGAGAGTCGTCGCTGCCGGTGGGATCGTCTTCACGTGGAGCCTGGGACTGTGATTCTTCCCCCCCAGTGTTGTGGGGAGATCGACGACGTTGCCCTGTGTGTGAGAGAGAGACAATGTTAATGGTGTTTCATGCGACATCTATGCTTCATACATATTCAAGTTGACACAGTTCCTCCAGGTAGTTGGATGTGCCTAGCATTCCTCTCATTGTCCACTTGGGGATGGGTATGTTGCGGGGGACAGATTGGGATGTTCTCCTGAGTGTTTGACCTGTAGATTGTTGGCTCTGATGCTTATTTGGCTCTGGATTGCTCTTGTTGTGTCACATGTCCATTGTGGGAGTGTGTAAATCCGTTGCCTGCCCCGGGGGTGTGTGCTTGTGTTAGCGGGGTGGTTGTGACCGGGCCTGCTGTTGTGTGTAGTGTGAGTTGTCATTGGGTCTCCCAGGTGATGTGTCTGTCCCCTCATGGTGCATGCTGGCATGACAGTGAGTGTGAGTTCCTGTGCTAGATACCTGTGCTTGTGGAGTTGGTGTTTGAGTGTACAGTGGTCCCAGGAGAGCCTTGTGCTGCATACAGCAGGGCCAAGTGTCAGCTACCTTGTCAGTACTTTGCCAGTCCCTGTACATTGTGCATGGGTATTTACCTATGCCATATGGGCTGAGGGCATTGGTGTCTGCGTCTCATTTTCACAATGTGTTGTGTGGGGCCCACCCTCCCAGCCTCCCGGACATCCAGTCTTGTGTTTGTGGTTGTTGTAGCCTTGGACATGGCCTTGCCTTGATTTGTGAAGGGTGCATGGAGACGTTAGTGGCATGAGCGTGGTTTTTGAGTGTGGTTGTGTGCGGTGAGTGCTTGGGGGAAGTTGCGTGCATTTGGTGTATATGTGGTGTGGACCCCATTGCCCCCATGTTATGTAAGTTGTTTGTGTACTCACCAGGCTCTGTGACTCCTTCGACTCCGTGTACTCCCACCGGCGGTAGCAGGGCCATCACCTTCTCCTCCCAGGGATGGTAGTGTACGGGTCTGCGGGGCGGCCCACCTCCAGCGATGTTACTCTGGGCATATTCTTCATTCATTTTCCTCTTGACCGCCCTGCACAGATCGTACCACCTGGCTTGGCATTCATGCCTGGTCCTTCGGATGGGCGCAACAGCATTCACCTTATCGACAATCCTCTTCCACATGGCAGATTTTTCAGCTATGCTGGTCTGTCTGACCAATGTTTCAAACAGCTGTGGCTCGACTTCGTTGACAAGGAGGTCCAGCTCCGCCGTTGTGAACTTTGGATTCTTGTCTGTGGGCATGGTGTGGGTGTGGGTGAGGATGGTTGTGGGTGTGTGGGTGTGAATGTGACGGTGTGTGTGTGAATGTGAAGAGGGGGATGTTTGTGGAGGAGGTTGTGTGAAGGTGTGTGAGTGAAGGTGTAGTGAAGGTATGAGTAATGTGGAGTTGTTTCTCTGTGGGGTCTGGCAGCAGTGGGTCTGTTGCAAAGGCTCATGGGTTGTGTGTGTGTGCCCTTTTTATTGGTCAATTTTTGGGTGTGGCTGTGTTTGAATTTTGGTGGGTGTGTTATAAGAGGTGGTTATGATTTGGGGCCTCTGTTTGCCTGTTTGGATGTGCCAGGTCAGTCATTGAGATGTATTTTATCATGTAGACGTGTTTTGTGGTGTTGTGCGAGTCGAATTGACCCTCCTTGTGCTGTTTTACAGTGTCCTGGTTCTGTATGAGTCTTTTTCGCGTAGGTACGATCTGTACATACGCGATGCTGGGTGAGGGTGCTGGGGTACGGTGTTGGAGTGCGGCGCGTACATGCGGTGGGGGTACGGTGCGTACACGTGCGGCCCTGGGGTACGGCGCGTACATGCGGAGGTATGACGCTTACATGGGGGGGTAAGGCACGTACATGCGGTGGGGGTACGGTGCGTACACGTGCGGGCCTGGGGTACAGCACATACATGCGGAGGTACGGCGCGTACATGGGGGGTAAGGCGCGCACATGGGGGGAGGGCGCTTACATGCGGTGGGGTACAGTGCGTACATGTGCGGCCCTGGGGTACGGCACGTACATGCGGAGGTACAGCGCGTACGTGCGGGGGTGAGGTGCGTACATGGGGTAAGGCGCGTTCATGGGGGGTACGGCACGTACAGGTGCGGGGCTGGGGTACAGTGCAGACAGGGGGGGTAAGGCGTGTACATGGGGGTACGGCGCATACATGGGGGGGTACGGCGCGTACAGTTGCGGGGCTGGGGTACAGTGCGGACAGGGTGGTGTACGGTGCTGACATATTTGGGGGTGGAGGGGCTGTACGGCTCGTACACGGGCATAAGTTTACCCATGTACATGTGTGCTACTGCGTTGGCTCCGTACGGGCCATTTTACGTGCAATTGTGTATTCGGACGGACGGTCGGGATCGTACTTGCGCGCTCGGACTTGTGTTTTACGATTTGCACGTAAAAATGTCCGGCTCACTCTCGTACACTTTTCCCGACGATATTCGGACGTAAAAACTTTCCGACGCACTCTCGTAGACTTTTCCCGACGCTATTCGTAGATATTTTTCACGTACGAATCGTACTTGGCCGTTTGTACAGTACTTGTACGACTCGTACGTAAAAAAATACGGATACGGGTCGTACGCAAATTATTTTTAACGGATCGGAATCGGCACCTAAATATAATAATTTCATATATAATTCTAATTAATCATAAATAAATAATATAATTGTAAACAATGTAAATAAGACTATATATGTTGCAATTGAAACATATGCTATTCCCACTGCAATGTATAAAATAGTAGGCAAAATGTTATACTCATGACGGGTTAAATATACTATACCCACTCCAGTCAATGCAACATTAGTGAAAGTGTTGGATACCGTAGTGGTAAAATTATGTATTCCCATTCCAGTCAGCGCACCAGTATGGAAATTGTTAGAAGGTGTACGGGTAAAATTTACTATTCAAACTCCATTTAGCACAACAATAGGGAAGGAGTTGTATTGCAGAGTTGTAAAATGTATTAATTCCCACACCAGTAAGTGGAAAATTAAAAACAGACTAATTAACTTAAACAAACTAAAATAGTTTCAAAATAATACTTAATAATCTAAAAAATGTATTTTGTAAATACAAAAAAATCTAAATAAATATAAATATATACAAAAAATCTTTATTGCAATTAATAATACATAAACATAACTATAAATATTACTATAGTTAGAATATAAAACTATACATTTTTAATTTTTTTTACCTATAAATGCAATGCGGCCAATTATGATATCAGTTGGACTGACACCGATGTACCATAGGTGTCAGTCCTATAATGATCTCTAACCGTAGTCATACCGCTGCATTAGGATGCCGGTCCGACTGCATTGGCCCAGGGAGCGACCAACATCTTCAGAGGGGCTCATTCACCACATTGGAGGGATGTTTTAAAGAATGCCTCTTTGCATTGGGGCTTATGCTGTGGCCTTCTCTGGGCCACAGCACAAGCCTCAATACATATAGGCATGTTTGGTCAGATCCTAATTTGGCGGGCTGGACCACTGACCACCTGCCGGTTGGTACCGTTCTTGCAATGATGGTGGTTGGACGCTCTTCCGACTGACATCATAATCGAAACCATTGTTATTGACATTCAAAAGGCACAACACAATTAAAATGTACAATAACAAATTATATATTGATATACAATTAAATAACTATTTTTAATGTTATTATTCATTAAATAAATGAATACCCTATATCTATACAAAGTACACAACACACATCTAAAATAAAGCATTCAAATGATATTATGTACATGTTATTTAAATACAAATATATGACATTATCAATTAAAATTAACTATTAACACAATATTTATAATTATTTAACCTACCCACCCTTTAAGGGTACAATAAAAAACCAGCCCAAACCTAATAAATAAATTAAGAAAACATTATTTGCATTTTTTAATAATTGTCTGTTAAACAATTATTATTAATTGTTAACTATATACAATGTATTGTATTGCAATAACTTCACTTCCTTTTTTACTACAAATGCCACATCGCTCAACTAATTTGTAAAATAAACATCTCAAGTACATATTCTGCATATTTATCATTAAATTAATTAGAGTAAATTAACTTTATATTTAATTATTAAAATTAAATTCCTTCAAACAGTTTACACATACAAAAAATATATACTCCACAAATAAAATATTGTATTAGACAATATACTAAATTAATTGTCAAATTAATATTACTAATCAACAAACAATTATTTATTTATTAGAAATAATTTACTACACACCATACACCACTACAAAACACAAAACCTGCACCTGAAACGTAATTTTAATAAAAGTATTATACAATTAACATAAATATTTCTCAGTTAAAGTATTTAAATAAACTTCAAACTATTTATTAGTTATAATTAATTAACTTCCTTCCCTATACCCCTGCAAAACAAACACGCTGCTACTTAAACTTAAATATTTTTTTAATTAATTATACAATTAATAATTCATTTTGAATTTTAGAAAAAATATTAAATTTAATTTATTTATTGATTCATTATAATTTATTTACTTCCCACCCTAAACTCCTATGAATCACACAACCTGCTATAGTACTTAAAGATACAAATTTAATTCCAAAAATACTAACATTTTAAAAAAAATATTAAGCAACATTATCAAAACAAAATTTTTATAAAAACATACTAAAATACCTAAAAAGAATACAAATACGATATTCTTAAGAATAATATTTATGTAAACTATATTAATGATTTTGATATTACTAACAACTATATTACCTTAAAATCTATACTCTTGACTGGGGCATTCGTGAACACAATATTTCGGTTTGACAATATTAAATATGGCGGTATTTTATTTAACATATTTTGTCTGATAATCGTGATCTACTGGCTGCCTTGGTTATAATGAAATATACATCTGACCACGCCCGTGTGTCGCTTCACCTTGACCTCTGTCTCTTGCAACCCCACCAGGCGCATGAACACAACATGGTACAAAGTCCCTGAGGACAACCATCGGTTGTGCAACTAAATGAGATGCAATTTGATATGAGAATGCTGTATCCATTTCCTCAGCACAGGTTCTCTGGGCAGCCAGAAAGTCCTCCCTGAAAGGAGATTTGATGTGCGACTCAGCAGCCGTCAAGCGCTGTTGTGAGGCACAACGCAAGCAGGTGATGGAAACCACCCTTTGCCTGACTCCGGCATAAAACGCTTCACCAACCCTCACCGTTCATATAGAACTGCTCTCCACCAAGATCGATAATAACCCTCATTACACTGCAGAAGCAGAGACAATGGTTTTTACTTGTGGCAACGGCATTAAGATAGGGAAAAAGGCTGGATGGTGTTTTGCTGCGCAGTTGCGTCAGACGCAGTCACACTCAACAATACATTACTGGCCTGCACAATATGTTGCAGGAATATGCCAATTTTTCCAAGGCCCATGACTCCTTAACCAGGCCGGAACATTCTTCCACGGAACAGGCGCTTCTAGCCGGCGTTACCTTACATGTCGTGTCACAAGATCAGGCACAGTCACTAGGGGCTCATTATGATGGCGTGCATACATCAGTCTGCTGCCATCATAACAGTGATGGGACCGCCAGCCAGATGTGTGGCGGTCCCACCAGCCAAATTAGGATGCGCCGGCCACACTGGCGGGCTCATCTTGGCCTTTTCACATAGTGGACGGTGCTGCTGGCTGCAGCAGTGTATGCAATGTGAAAATGCCACGATGTGCATTTCCATGCACAAGGTGGCAGGCACCACGCGGTGACTGCCACCTTGTGCATGGCAATGTACCCCCCCAGTGCACCCCCTCCACAGAGGGAGCCTGCAACTGTCCCCCAAAGCCAGTCTCCGCCTGTCTTTTTGCAGCTCGATATCTGCCGCAAAAAAACAGACGGAAGAGCTCATCCTAATCACTACGGCAGTGCCTGCACAGCACCGCCGCAATGATGCCCTGGTTCCCGATTCCGCAAGGCGGGCGGAAAAGGACCGCCTTGCGGGACCATGGAGGACGGACTTTCCGTCTGCCGCGGAACCAATGTGATTCCCACCGCCATCCTAATTTGGCAGTGGGTGAATCAAATTATGATGGAGGGAGGATCGCCACCGCGTGCCCGGCGGTGGTGATCCTCCCGCCATCATAATGAGCCCCTTAGTGTTGGCATTAGCACAAAGAAATTGCACAGGCCATTGACAAGATGACAACTGTGAAGGCCCCAGTAGACAATAGTGTTCCATTTTATTTGTACAAAACACATCATAGTGCCTTTTTTTGGGCAGACTATTAAGGGATATATCCACAGGCACAGATCCTCTTGCCGAATTCAGTAGGGGGATTATTTGATTATTTTATCAAACCTGGCAGAGAACCACTTCAATGAGCCAACTTAGAACAGATATCCCTCGTAAACGTAGATATGAAGATCCTGGCGCAGGTTTTGGCCAATAAAATCAAGGTCTGTATTCCAATACTGATTTTCTCCCCACAGATTGGGTTTGTGCATGATCAAACTTCAGCAGTTCTTCTGAGGACGCAATACATCTATGTTGCAGATGCAGTAGGATGAGAAGGCGTTTGACCGTATGAAGTGGCCATACCTGTTCCGGATGATGGAGGTCATGGGCCTAGGGGATGCGTACTTTGCTAAAAAGACATGACTCTATAGTGCTCCCATTGCCTGAGTAACCTGTGGTTCATCCACCTTTTTTGTTCTCCTTCGTAGCACAAGGCAAGGGTGCCCACTCTCCACGCTGTTATTTTTTTCTATTTATTTTGCCCAAAAAATAAAATTGAGAATTAAAACTGTCCACAAATTAAATCCACAGATGTAATCCTCCATAGCGTCTAACCATAAAAAACATGAATTTTCTTCTTTTTTTAAATAAACGCTTCAGGAAAGCTGAAATAATGGAAATGTAATATATTTATTAGTTATTAATAAACTAATACACATTTCATAAAAAATGGTAACTGCATCATCCATGGAACTGCAAATCAGGAACAATTCCACCTGTTAAAAATAAAAAACAACACAAACCCTCCTGCACATACACATATTAATAACAGTAGATGCCTTATTAAAATGTTCAACACCATCGCGGAAACGGGACCGACCGACCTCCGAATGGTAGTCCCTACTGCCTAAATACGATGCGGCCAATCATGGTGCGGTGCGGCGTATTCTAACATTTCCCTATGGGAGCATGTGCTACAGCCATAAACTGTCTGAAGCACAAGCTCCCATAGGAAAATGGGAGGTGGTGTTCATCTCTGCACCGCAGTGCAGGCACCTCTGGGTTCCTGCCACACGGTGCAGGGAATCAACAAGGGGGCATCTTAGGTACCCCCTCAGCCATCAACCGTGGGCCGCTGGGTGATGGAGGCCCTGCTAACACGCCATCCATATGGATTATGTGCCGTTCCGACTGGTCGACGGGCTGCTTGAGCCCTTCGGAAGTCGGACGGAATGTGTGGCTGGTTTCACTTCCAACCGGCTGTATTGTAATCAGCCGGTTGGAAGTGAAACTGGGGGTCTCAGTCGGAAAGCCTCCGACATAAGGTTGAAGACTTTCTGACTGAGACAGTAATAAGGCCCTATATATTACACTTAAAAACAACTACAATAACTCTATACATGCTAATCTACACATAACTAAGGGTCCCATTACAATGGCGGGCGGACTTTGTCCGCTCGCCACATGACAGTAAACAGGACTGACTGCCAGAGGTGCTGCGGTCCCGCTAGGCTAATTAGGATGCGACCGCCACCCTGGCGGTCGCATCCCGCATCTTTTACATTGTGGTGGGCAGCACTGTAAGCAGCACCGGCTGCAATGTAAAAGATGCATGTTGTGCATTGGCATGCAAAACATGACAGGCACCACACGGTGCCTGCCACCTTGTTTATGCCAATGAAGGCACCTTGTTTATGCCAAATGCAGCCACACCGGGGGCCTGCAACGGGCCCCCAAATTCATTCATGTATGCCTTTTCATGGAGGAGTCTCCGCCATGGAAAGGCATACCCACCGCAGGCATCCTAATATGGATGGCGGTGCATGGGCATTTTTCGCCATGCTGGCAATCCGACTGACGGAAATGCAGTGGACGGACTTTCCGTCCGTTGCTGTACCCCCGTCATAGTAATATGGTGGGGGGTAAATCGTGATGTGATGGCGTGCGGATCGCCACCACCGCCTGGGCGGTGGCGATCTGCACGACATCATAGTAGACAACCTAGTATACTACATATCACTAAACCTACAATGTTTTCATGGTACTACACATATAATTACCAATGCACTACACCACATATCAAGATCCAAAAGGGGACAATACAAACCATATTCAAAACCGAACTACCTTGTCTCTACACTTAAATTTCCTTAAAAATTATTTAAACTAAACTTACCTTAACCATTGAGAAGCAGCTCCCAAATGCACGCTTCTCTTTCCAGAAACGCCCAAACAATAATAGGTGTAGATGAAAAAATCAACTTATAAAAATATTACAACATAATTAAATTAGAAAATAGAATGTGTACCATTGAAGTTAATATAAAACAATAATATTCTAAAAATGTATGTGTCCAAAATGTGTTTGATTGTAAAAACTGTTAAAAATGTTATACAAATGTTTGAAACAATTGTACAATATATAGTAATTAATATTATAATATACAAAATATTTTTTACTATATATTACAATTAGTTTGGGTAATTTGTTGTAAAAAAATACACAACTATTTCAAAATGAAAAAATAATGTTAAATATCACAAAAATATAATTATGTATAGAAAAATGACTTTCTAACTTATTCTTTATAAAACTGTATTTTTGATTCTAGTTATATATTAAATAATAGTATTGAAAAATATAATATTATTTAATGTCAAAGCAATTGTTATAAATAAAAATAAATACAAAGGTGCCGATTCCGATCCGGTAAAAATATTTCCCGTACGACTCGTATCCGTATTTTTTACGTACGAGTCGTACAAGTCCCGTACAAATGGGCAAGTACGATTCGTACTGTCAAATTACATACGAATTGCCTCGGGAAACGTCTACGAGACGTCCCCGGACAGATTTACGTACGAGTCATAAAACTGAAGTCCGAGCGCACAAGTCCGATCCGTACCGGCGTTCCGAATCCCCAAGCGTATGGAAAACGTCCCGTACGGTGCGAACTTTGTATGACCACTACCTCGGTACACTTGGGCACGGGGTACGAGTCGTACAGACCCCCCACCCCACCCGTGAATGCACGTGCCGTACCTCAGCACCCGCGTATGTACGAGCCGTACCCCCCACCCCAGCACCCGTGTATGTACGTGCTGTACCCCCCACCCCAGCACCCGTGTATGTATGCGCTGAATCCCCCACCCCAGCACCCGTGTATGTACGCGCCATACCCCCCCACCCCAGCACCCGCACATGTACGTGCCGTACCCCCCACCCCAGCCCCGTACTCGGACGCACCGTACGCGCCGTACCCCAGCACCTGTGTATGGTCGCGCCGTACCCCCCCCACCCCAGCACGCGCGTATTTAAGCGCCGTACCCCCCACCCAAGCCCCGTACTCGGACACACCGTACCCCAACACAGTACCCTAGCATCCCCCCATGTATGTGTCGTACCCCAGTATGTAAGCGCCGTACCCCCCACCCCAGCCCCGTACTCGGACGCACCGTACCCCAACACCGTAACCCAGCATCCCCAGCACACGCGTATGTAAGCGCCGTACCCCCCACCACAGCACCCGCATATGTACACCCTGTACACCCCACCCCAGTCCCGTACTGGACGCACCGTACCCCAACACCGTACCCCAGTATCGCGTATGTACGAGTCGTACAACACCATTGCACATGCGAACACTGAACAACAACATAGCCATGGACGCACCTTATCCATGCGAAAAAGACTCGTACTGAACCAGGACACTGTAAAACAGCACAAGGACCGTCAATTCGACTCGCACAACACCACAAAAGACGTCTACAGGACAAAAAACTACTAAAAGACTGACCTGGCACAGTCAAACAGAGGCCCAAAATCACAACCACCTCTTATAACACACCCACCTAAAGTTCAAACACAGCCACACCCACAAATTGACCAATAAAAAGGCCCCACAAACAAACCATGAGCCTTTGCAACAGACTCACTGCTGACAGACATCACACACAAACAACTGCACCCATACACCGTAACTCACACACCTTCACACAACCTCCTTCACACAGACCTCCTCTACACATACACACACACCTACACCTTCACACCCACACACCCACAACCATCCACACCCACACCCCACACCATGCCCACAGACAAGAATCCAAAGTTCACAACGGCGGAGCTGGACATCCTTGTCAACGAAATCATCAGAGTCGAGCCACAGCTCTTTGGAACATTGGTCAGACAGACCAGCATATCCCAAAAACCTAGCCTGTGGCAGAGGATCGTCGATCGGGTGAATGCTATTGCGCCCATCAGAAGGATCTGGAATGAATGTCAAGCCAGGTGGTACGATCTGCGCAGGGCAGTCAAGCGCAAAATGAACGAGGAATACGCCCAGAGTAACATCACAGGAGGTGGGCTGCCCCGCAGACCGGTACATTACCATCCCTGGGAGGAGAAGGTGATGGCCCTGCTTCCCCCGGTGGGAGTACACGGAGTCGAAGGAGTCCGAGAGCCTGGTGAGTACACAAACAACACACATAACATGGGGGAATGGCATCCACACCCCAACTACAACAAATGCACTCACCTACCCCCAAGCCTTCACCTGACACAACCACACTCTAAACAACGCTCAGGCCACTAACATGAGTATGCCCCATTTACAAAGCAAGGCCATGCCATGTCCCAGCCTACACAAACCACAAACCCAAGATAGGATGTCCGGGATGCTGGGAGGGTGGGGATCATTAAACATATAGTAAAACTCAGAAACAGACACCAATGCCCTCAGCCCATTTGGCCCAGGTACATACCCATGCACCATGCGCAATGCACAGGGACTGCCAAAGTACTGACAAGGTAGCTGACACTTGACCCTGCTGTAGGCAGCACAAGGCCCTCCTGTGACAACTGAAAAATCTAACACAAACACAACCAGCTCAGATAACTAGGACAGGAACTCACACTCACTGACATGGCAGCATGCGCCATGGGGGACAGATACATCACCTGGGAGACCAACCGCAAAACAATCACACTACACCCACCAGCAGGCACCGCCAATCAATCAACAATCGATCTGGGTACTTGTAAGGCGCGCAACTTACCTGTGAGGGTCTCAAGGCGCTGAGGGGGGGGTTACAATACTGCTCGAAGAGACAGGTCTTGAGGAGACATCAGAAGGCAAGTAGGTCTTGGGTCAGTCATAGGTGGGTTGGGAGTGTGTTCAAGCTCCTTGCGGCAAGGTCGGAGAAGGATCTGCTGCAGGCGGGCGTACGTTGGATGCGGGGGACAGCTGCGAGGGCGAGGATGCTGGAGCGGAGCTTGCGGGTGGGGGTGTAGAAGCTGAGTCTGATGTGCAGGTAGGCATGTCTATGGGTGTGGAGTGCCTTGTGTGCGTGGCTGAAGAGCGTACAGGTGATCCTCTTGTCGATGTGGACCCAGTGCAGGTCTCTCAGGAGGGGGGTGATGTGGCTGTGGTGGGGGGCGTTGACGACCACTTGTGCCGAGGCGTTGCAGAAGCGTAGTATCTGCCGTTGGTGTGTGGATGGGAGTCCTGTGTAGAGTGCAGTGGCGTAGTCCAGTCACCTGCTGACGAGGGCCTGTGTCACTGTTCTACTTGTTTAATTCGGGATCCACTAGTGTTTGGTGGGTGTCGGTGATGCCCCCAGAGCAATTGGCCACCAGGAGTCGCCCCAGGCTGAGTGTGTGGTTCCCAGGATGAGGACCTCCGTCTTGTCCGAGTTCAGTGTCAGATGACCACTCCGCATCCAGTCGTCTATGGCCCTCAGACCCTCGTGGATGTGTGTCTTGGCGGTGTGAGGGTGCTTGGTGAGGGAGAGCATGCGCTGTGTGTCGTCGGCGTAGGAGATGTCTTAGAGGTTGTGGTGACGGACCACTTGTGTGAGGGGGCCATGTGGATGTTGAACAGCGTCGGGCTGAGTGATGACCACTCACCCCTCACACAAGCACACACCCCGGGGCAGCCAAGGGAGTCACACACTCTCACAATTGACATGTGACACAACAAGCTCAAGCCTCAGCCAAAAAAGCATCCAAGGCCAAATGTGACATGTCAAAGACCATGGATAACTTTCAATCTGTCCCCTGCAACATACCCATCCACAAGTGAACATTGATGTGAATGTTAGGCACATACAACTACCTTGAGGAACTGTGGCAACCTGAACATGTATGAAACATGGATGTCGCATGAAAATGCATTAACATTGTCTCCCTCTCACACACAGGGCAACGTCATGGATCTCCCCCCAACACTGGGGGGGAACAATCACAGGCCCAGGCTCGGCAGGAAGATGATCCCACCGGCAGCGAGGACTCTCAGCACTCTGTGGATGACCCCAACCAACCAGGACCCTCTGGTGCCCCAGCCCCTGCAGCACCTGCATCAGGTACATCTGTGCCAACCACCACCCCCATTCTTGCCACATCCCAGGAGACACCCAGGAGCCCTGCCCGCACAGAACAACTGAGCCAGTCTGACCTGGAGGGACAAGGTTCTCCGGCCACCCAGGAGGAGGCAGACAACCCTGTAAATGCCATCCTTCAGGGGTCCGGAAGACCTGATGTGCCCACAACGGCAGGCCAGGCTCGTGTGGGCAGGGGTGGTAGGAGTGGAGGCAGGCGGAGGCGCGAACCTGACCAGCCAGCTGAGGGAACCAGTATGTCACACATACACCACATCTTGGAGACATACCGGCGTGACACCAGGGGCATCAGCCAGGTAGTGGGGAGCCTCAGAGAGATGAAGGGGACCCTCGACGAGATGAAGAACCTGCAGGCCGAGCAACATGCCAGTCAACAACAACACCAAGGACGGATGGAGGTAAGACTGGCTGAGCTCCTGGCGGTGCAAACGGACATAAGCCGTTCACTCCATCGGATCGCCGACAACATGGGCAACCCTCCCTGTGCCACCAGGCGAAGACCAGCACCAGCCACAGGGAGGGAGGAGGAGGAGGATTCATCCGACGGAGCGTCCCAAGCATCGTCAAGGCCTGCATCGGAGGGTCCCCCGAGGAAGGTGGGTCGTCCACGGAAAAGACCGTGAGAGGCAGCGGACCATCCACATCTCCCAGGTCACCTGGCCTGGCACCTGGCCCTCTGGCGCAACAGCAGCACCTCATCCAATGACATTCTCTGCCACATGGACTTTCTGGTCACAGTCTGACCAATGATGACCAACACTGTGGTCTGGACTCTGATGACTCCAACTTGCAAGGATGCCATCTCCCCCTGTGAACTTTGGATTCCATGCACACTGTATAGCACCTATTTGCCCCCCACCGAGAATAAATCTCTTTTTCTACAATTACATGTTGCATTCATTTTGCATGAGTACACAACCTACGTGTGGGTAAATGTCAAACTAGGCATGAGTGTTGAACTAACTCCAGCCATCCATACCCTGGAATCTGTGTCTGGGACAGGACACACATGGGTCACAATGTATCATACTATACAGACATGGAGCACAATACTCACCCGTGATGGCCTCAAGATGCTGAGGGGGGGCATGCATTACTGTGGGGACACACCAATTGGGAAGAGTATCCTGAAGGCGTAGAGGTCATGGCTCATGTGGATGTTGCCGGGGAGGGAGTAGCAGGTATGTCTTGCCAGGTGGGAGAACTATGTCCAGCATGCTGGAGTATGGTGGATGTGAAGAATGGTGGCCAGGGCAAGGTTGGATGCACGGAGTTGGCACAACGGGGTCTCGGATGACAGACGGCCAAGGTTGGTGTGGGCTCTGGGCTTGTGTCCTGCCTCCTGAGTGTGGGTGAGGAGTCTGAAGGTCATCCTGCAGCACACAGTGATACATTGCAGCTATCTCTGGTGGACGGTGAGGTGGCTGGGGCGCATGATGTTGAAGCTAAGGTGTGCACAAGCAGGCTGGATGTGGACTGGTTTCCCGGGTGTTAGGATGTACTTGCTCCGTAGAGGGCGGGGCAGTAGTTGACACGGCTAGTGTTGTGCTCCTGGGGCATGGTCTGTCTTTCCCCGGAGTGGATCTATCTGTGGATCATGTGCATCACGCAGAGGGTGTTGCACCCTGAGGTACAGATGCTGGTGATTAGCATGGTAAATGTGAGTGACAATTCCATGATGCACACCATCTTGTGTGCGTGGCCACTGGGTGCATGTGCAGGGCTCTTGTGGGTGGGACACAGGCAGTTGAGCCACCTGTAAGGGGACAATCCTCAGATGATTACCTCAGTCCTGTACAAGTTCAGCCTCAGGTGGCTGATGTTCAGCCATCCATCAATGGATCTCATGCCTTCTTGAATGTTGGAACTGTCAATAGCTGCGTCTTTGGTGAGGGTGAGGAGCACCTGGCTGTCAATGGCATACGAGCTGATGAAGAGGTGCTGTGTGCATGTGATGCCGGTGAGGGGGACCTGGACACATTGAGGATTGACACGCTGAGAGATGATACCTGGGCCATGTGCCAGATTATGCCACTATACTACATGCTGAAGGCATGAATCCCACTCCCATGGCCTTGCTGGTGTACGGAGCTGGAGGGACATTACCTGGTTGCTGTGACAGGGCCTGGAAGGCGGGGCAGTGCTGTGTAGGCATTTGGAGTTGCACAATCATCATGCAAAGGTGTTGTGTGTGCGTCTAGGGTATGGCTGAGAGCAGGCGGTAACTCCTTGGATGGACGATGCTTGGAGGGTGGCTGCAACATCAGACTGTAGTGTGATGTGGTCATGTGAGGACATGAGGTTCGTGCAATGTGCACGTTGCATGTGCTTAAGGTCCAGCCTTTGGCACCGCGTGTGCGCAACAGTGGCACAGACAAGCTGATGCCAGACAAATGCATGGGTGGAGGGAGGAAGGGAGGAGCATCTTTGAGGTGTGCGTGTTGCCGAATCTGTAAACTCTCAGTGCCCTCGCTGCAGGGGCTGCATCAGCAAGCGGCATGACATGGAAACTATGCCACTAGTTGCACACAAAGACAAGGATGTCAGAAAGGACTACTGCAACAGGCGTATGTAAAGGAGGAGTGTCCGGTTCCCCATGGCACACCCAGAGACAATGGATGCACAATCCCCAAAGATGACTGACACTGGATCATTAAACTGAAGGACGAGCTGCGCACAGGATACATACCCTCAGCAGGTGTTGACAGTCTGTTGTGGCAACCAACATGCTCAAATACATGCACAACCATGGACATCATGCACAATTGATATTCTAATCCCTGAAGAACTGCATGCATGTTGCTAAACTACACATAGACTCATATGCCCAATCTTTGACAACTATGCCAGAGATGCCACATGCAAAGTGGCAAGAGACCAGCATTGACAGAGATGAGGCACCTTGGAGGGTGAGGTACACCTTTATTACTCAGGTTCACACCTAGGGAAATGCATCAATAGGAAGAGACTCACAGGCAGAACATGTTGGACCTACACTGGACACCCCCTTCACAACACAGATGCTGTAAATCCATTGAACTGGCACACAAGTGAAGTGTGTGAGCCAAACACCCCCTGCTGCACACGGAGGGGCTTCAATTCAACATTAATCCTCTCATGGGGATGTCCCACACTATGTCCACCCGTAGCATCCCGTATGTTTCAGAGGGAAGTTGTACACACATTGATGCCTTCATCAGAATCCACTGTCCCATCACAGATGACTGCTACTAAGGGTCACTATCAATACATGGGAGTCATGCAACATGGCATGTGCCTCCATGGTGAATCGACATGTATGTATAGTAACACAACATGCACAGGAGAAGTGCCCACACATTACAAACACCTACCAACACCAAAATGCCGTGCAGCAATCATTAACCAAATAGACTTTTCACCATGTCTGTGCATGGGACGCTGATTCAGCACACGTTGCAATACTCATGAAGAATAGCGGGAGCCCAACGATGACACGAGCAGACAGCATGCCAAACAACCTGGGGATGACAGAGACACAAGAAGTCAGGGAAGAGATTGTCATCCGCATGCATGGTAATTTACTCTGCAGGAATAAGTCTGTCACCATGCTATATTACAATTGAGTGTCTAAGCTAAAATATGTGGAAGGACATCATCACTCGAGTGACACATCTGAACACACATCTAAGTCACTTAGCATACAGTCAGCTGGACACACACATTGCAACACATGCCACACAAGGTTCCAGCCGTGCACACTCAGACCCATGGACTCACCATTAAGAGAAGAAGTTGAGAATGAGCTGACTCCGGATGTCGTCCTCCTCCTCCTCCTCATTGTCACTTGCCTCATGACCAAGCCCTTCATCCTCCACGGGTGGATGTTCCTGCTCATCCGGATCCAGGATGAGTGGCACAGCCTTCTCCACTGCCATGTTGTGCAGCATGCAGCACACAAGGAAGATCTTGCAGGCCTTCACCGGTGCATATGGGAGGGACCCACCTGTCTTGTGAAGGCACCGGAATCTGCTCTTCAGGAGGCCAAACGTCCTCTCAATCACTCGCCTGGTCTGCCCATGTGCGTTGTTGTAACGTGATCTGCAGCTGTTCTGGGGTTGTGGAGGGGTGTCATCAGCCATGGCATGTTGGGATAGCCAGAGTCCCCTACATGGAAACATCATGTAAAGAAGTGGGTCAGGAGATGCCGTAAGATACTAAAATAGCACTAAACAGAGGACAGAGTATACCCACCAACAAGACATGCTCGTTCGTTGTGCAGCCCCAGAATCATTTCTGGCACCCTGCTATGCCTCATGATGTAGGCATCGTGTGCTGACCCTGGAAAACGTGCACAGACATGGGAAATCAGCATGTTAGCAAGACACACCACAAGGGCATTTATAGAGTGGTAATGTTTACGGTTGTGATAGGCCACCTCCTGTGCCTCTGGTGGTACCAAAGCCACATGTGTCCCATCAATAGACCCTATTACATGGGGCATCCCTCCCAGGGCATAGAACTCACCCTTGACACCTGTCAACTGCTCACGAGTTGGAAAATGGATGAATTCATCCAGGTGCTCCAACATGGCTTCTAAAAAATCATGCAGGACACGGCTGAACATGGTCTGTGACATGCCACCAACATCAGCTATGGTGAATTGAAACGTACCGGTGGCAAAAAAATGTAGGGCTGCCATCACCTTCATCTTGGGGGTCAGCGCAGTAGGATACCTGTGTCGCAGTTGGAGGTGTTGTTCAAGCTTTGCGGTCAAGTCCTCAATCAACTGTTGCGAGAAGCGGTAACGTCTTAGGCAGTCCCTCATGGCAGCCAAGTCTGGCATTGGTCGGGGGAGAGGCGGTTGCCCTGCAGATAATTGGAAGGAAGAACGAAGAGTGAGTACCTGACAACATCAATGTCAATGAACTGAGCACATGCTCAACTGCTACTACACATCACCGAAATACAGAGTCAGGTCTGTGCTACACATCCAGGACACGTATGGCAGCCAGGTGATACTCCTATGACAAGCCAGCTACACCCGTTGATAGTCACGTTCTACATGACATGGCCCGGAACTAGCTGTGGGCCAGTGTAAGTGAACAGCCAGAGACATCACAGGAGTGACATACATCCACAAATCTGTATTGGAAGGATGTCATCTCATACAGACTGCTGGCGGCAAGCTAGACGCACAGGTCACATGTCATTGGAAAAGTAGAGATCATACACATAGCGATGAAGGGGTGCACGTGAAACACGAAAACACTGACATGGATACGGCGCAGATATGTCCTTTTGTCATAAAATCATCTTTGAAGCATCCAGATACACGTAACGTGTGAATCCACATGTGGCATGGTGTGCGTATATGTGTGCCATGCCCATCTACACACAGACACATGTTGGATGCAGCAACAGCAGATGCAGTTGACGGAACAACACCAGCAAGCTCATGGGAACACAAAACACACAGGACATGTTCACATCGGGGCACGCTGTTACTTAGATGTCAGGTGTTAGTGTCCCTGGCATCAGGGGACATTTGCGGGTGTTGGTGACTGTGCCATACCAGTGATGCAGTGCTTGACACGTTTGTACTACATGCACACATGTGCATTGTGGGAAGGGGAAGTGTGCCACATACTGCCCCATCACACATGACATGTGTACACAGGTCATCACACATCTATTGTGCTAAAACATGAGGAGACATGTGCCACATTACTGCCTGACACTCCTAGGCCCTGCACATGTAGGACTGGAATGACTATGACTTGATGTACAGCCGTGCACGAGTCTGACACCTCCATTCCATTCCTGTGCGCTTCCTATCACCTGTGTAAGCTGTGAAGCGCACCGTACACACGCTCTGAGGGCGTGTGAACGGTCCGTATCATCACACTGTTGTTCCCGCCGGAGTACGTGTGTGTACGGACCGTACACACGTACGTGTATGACCAGTGTGTACACCTACGTGTACACACTGGTCGTACACCTACGTGTATACACTGGTCGTACATGTACGTGTACACACTGGTCGTACACGTACGTGTACACACTGGTGGTCCACGTACGTGGACTACCAGTGAGTACACATACGTGGACTACCAGGGCGTACACGTACGTGGACTACCAGGGCATACACGTACGTGGACTACCAGTGCGTACACGTACGTGGACTACCAGGGCGTACACGTATGTGGAGTACCAGGGCGTACACGTACGTGGACTACCAGTGCGTACACGTACGTGGACTACCAGGGCGTACACGTACGTGGACTACCAGTGCGTACATGTACATGGACTACCAGGGCGTACACGTACGTGGACTACCAGGGCGTACACGTACATGTACGACCAGTGTGTACACGTACGTGGACTACCAGTGTGGGACTATCAGGGCATACACATACGTGTACGACCAGTGTGTACACGTACGTGGACTACCAATGTGTACACGTACGTGGACTACCAGGGCGTACACATACGCGTACGACCAGTGTGTACACGTATGTGGACTACCAGGGCGTACACGTACGTGTACGACTAGTGTGTACACGTATGAGGACTACCAGGGCATACACGTACGTGTACGACCAGTGTGTACACGTACGTGGACTACCAGGGCGTACACGTACGTGTACGACCAGTGTGTACTCGTACATGGACTACCAGTGTGTACGCGTACGTGGACTACCAGGGCGTACACATACGTGGACTACCAGTGTGTACAAGTACGTGGACTACCAGGGCATACACATACGTGGACTACCAGAGCGTACACGTACGTGGACTACCAGTGTGTACACCTACGTGGACTACCAGGGCGTACACGTACGTGGACTACCAGTGTGTACACGTACGTGGACTACCAGTGTGTACACGTATGAGGACTACCAGGGCATACACGTACGTGGACTACCAGTGTGTATACGTACGTGGACTACCAGGGCATACACGTATGTGTACGCCCTGGTAGTCCACGTACGTTTACGCCCTGGTAGTCCATGTACGTGTACACACTGGTCGTACACGTACGTGGCTAACGCAATGTGCAACTGGTGCGGTAGGAGTACGTGTGAAACGCACCGTACCTGTGTGTGGATAGCTAAATTACATAGGGACAAGTATTGGGGCCTAAATGCATGCTGGTTGTCATGGATACCGATTTTCAAGTTCAAATTTTCTATCATGTGGCCTGGAATAGGCAGTTGGCAACTAAATACAATGTTGCAAAGTGGTTGTTGACTTCACATCATGCTCAAATTTTTAACCATGCAAAGGCCCTCACTGGGGTATGTTTAAAGGGATTGGAGGAAATGTAGGATGCAAATGAGACTGACCAAGCACTCTGTACTCCTGTAAATGAAACAGCCCAGCAAGGCAGATATAAGTCAGCCAGAACCCATGAGAGGGCACTTGCCTGCACTACCTTACACTCGACACCACTGCTGCTGCTTGTGATTCCTCTGGGACCATGTCAGGGACTGTGGAGAGGGCCCAGCCTTTCAGCCATGAGGAGAATGAGGCATTGCTTGATGTCATCCTCCCACAGTACCTCAGCCTGTATGGGAGACCAGGGGAGCAGGTGAGTGCTGACTCCACTAGCTTTGACTGGGCCCCTTTTTAGTGACTGTCACTTCTGGCATTGTGTCCAGGTGTGACAGACATGCAATGTTGTTTAGCGTGGGTCCCAGGGGGGGGAATGGCTTATGTCTCCCATGCAGAGCATGATGTAGTTGCTGTGTGCACTCCTCACTTGCATTGTGATTACTGTGACATTCACTGCATAGTGCATGGCACATTCAGCCTACCCAATCCTTATGCCGATTTTTGTCCTATTGTCCAGAGGTGATTCCCTGGCCCCCCCGGTATGACAGGTGACTGTACCCACAGATGTGTGTGAGTTGAGTGGAGCTGTGCTGAGAGTGTCCAAATGATGTGTACGCCCCCTGGACATTGATGTGTGTCAATGTTCCTTGTCATGTGGGTGAGTGTCTATGTGGAGTGTTGCACCCCAGCTGCATGGAGGAGGCAACAGCTCCACCCATCTGAGGGGTTTAAGTAAGCCGTGCAGAGTATGCAAAAAAAAGGGTATGAAGCATACCCAGATCAGTGGAGCCCTCTATTGACCAGCACCTAAGATGCTATCCCTTCTATATTTATGTCCCTATGTAGTTACTAGGGGTAAGTGTGCACACTGGATCGCACCCACTGATACAATGCAAGTCCAAACGGACCTAATAATTTCAAAACATAAGCACAGGTGCACCACACATTGAGAAAACGGGAAGGACAATAATATAATTCATTCCCCACGTCAAGATTATTCAAAAAAGTTCATTTTTATTCAAAAGGTTTATAATAGTTGTCCCATTTTAAAACACAAAATTGTGAGTACAGTCTGTTCTTGACAACACAGCCGACACGTTTCGTCCTTGAAGCGGACTTCTTCAGGGCTGTTTGAACACAAGCACATAAATATACATAAGAATATACATAAAAATACATATAAAAAACACATATACAACCCAAACCATTATGTGCTACAAACTACTTAAGTGTCATTTTTTGTAAGTTTCTGTGAATTTTCTTACATCAATGTCATCTTATTACCGGCTACATAACTTATTCCTGAAACCCTAAGTATTTTCATTCCATGTAGTTCCTCTTATCTACTTCCAACATATACAGCGCTGTATTGTTGTTCTTAACAATAATTGATATCTAAATTTAAAACAAGTCAAACGAAAAAATTGATGTATAAACTGAGCAAAGGGGTAAGAAGAGAGAGCCATGTTCAACATAACCCCAAGTGAAAAAGAGAGGATAGAGGCAGAGAAAGTAACAGAACTATAAATATACTGTTAATAGTTATATAAGAGAAACTCAATCACATTTATATGGTCTCAGGCATTGCCACACCCAGGCTACGGATCATAAAACAACTCCAAATCCAAATGATGAAAATAGGAGTAACGGATTCATAAGAGCTCATCTTTTTTATTAAAAGATACGTAAGCGTTCAATGATACCCACCATGTAATAAGGTGCACGAATTATTCAATTCTATTCTGCACGGATAAACACAGTGCCAGACCAGAAATACCCGTGGCGAGATTCCCCGGTTTCTTATGTATGCTGAGATTAGCTATAAGTCAAAAGGCAACAAGGGTAATCAGCATTTAGAAACACTAAGTAGGGATGCTGCACTGTATTATTTAAATACCAGCCCTCAGATCATATACTTACATTTGAGCATAGTATTCTTATAAGATCACCATAAATTTTAAAAGGATGACCAAGTCACATCATTTCAAGTGTTTTCAGGTATACTCTTGTTGTATGAAACGATAACAATCTTCACAGTCTATGACAAAAGATAAGTGATTTATAAAACAGATCCTACGGTAATATAACATAAACATCTAGCCGTACCAATAAGTCACCACCTACTAATTCTTTATATGAACCATCTCATAACCGCTAGTACCCAAACAAAACCTCCACTAAGGTAAATGGGAGTCTAAGTAGTGAGCCACCGAGGTGTCTGGCTCGTACTTTACATTGCAGACCCCCAATTGGGTAAAAGAAAGGGAGAACACAGGTACTGCGCTTCAAGTATCATGTATTTAAACTATCATGGCAATTAAAAGCATACGACGTGAATAAAATAGTGTATTCCGTGTTACTAACAGATATACCCCTAAATTCTTAGGGGAGCTCGGATTGAGAGGTTGTGCAACTCCTAGCCCCTTTTATCTGGCTTACAGAATAAGAATATATAATCCTTTCAGCAAGTGACCCATTGTATCGAGCATCGAGCAGTCCCTCACGCCAGGCATATTCCAGCCTACAGGAAGGTGTCATTTTCATGTTTATGAAATACACTCCATAATGCACACACGAGAAAATCAAGCAGGGGGGCAAGTCCCAAACCCTCTACTACTACACCTAGGAACTTTAGCTAAGTTCTTTTTCAAAGGCTTGTCCCATAGTGAAACCTACCAGTATACGGCTGTGACGAGCTCCCGATGGACCCGAAAATAACGGCTGGCGGGCAGCAAGAAGGGTAGAAAGCAAGTGAAAAACCAAATGGGATTCCTATGTTTAAATATACGCGGTAATTAACGACTATGGATAACACCTGTAATGAAACATGGTCAGCACCGTGAACGTCCCCGAATCTTATATGAGAGGCGTTCTCCAACATAGTGGCCATTTTTAAGCGGTGTGTTAACGCGGTAACACTATTGTAAATAGTTTATCGATTGGCCTAACTATAGCATCAAAATATGAAATGTGAGCCAAAAGTAATTTATATTTCCATATTTAGCTTTCTACTTTAAAAAAGTGAAGCTGAAAAACCCAGTCACTATCCACGGGATGGATGGCATATATGGCAGCCATCTTAGAACAGGCAGGACTGAGCCAGAATGGTCGTTTTTCTAAGGCATGCCAATTTGGGCTGCTAACCAATGCACGTCATATAACGCCAATAAATATAATTTGCGGGCAATTTTACTCTTGAAGACAAAAAATAAACATTATAAAGTGTGCTATATCCATATGTGTAAATATATGTAGCCCTAAGTCGATTTCAGGCGTGTATGCCATATTTATACTGATGAAAACCAAAATGGCCAGAAGGACATCCTAAGTAACAATATTATTACTGATTGGGCATTTAAGGGTACCATATGGGCATACATGCCCATAGTATGGCGGGGCCTGTGACAAGATAATGCATATGAGTTCAAGCCAGGGGATTAGTTAGGATAGAGTTTCCAGAGAGGACTTGATATAACAGAGAGAGGGAGAGAATAAAGGAGAAACATTAAGAGGAAAGAGGAAAAGAGAGGCCAAGGTCCCATTTTTGTTACCCAGAGTGTCAAAAGTAAACAAGTATATGCAATCCACATTGATCATTTTCAGCAGGAACCTTAGCAAAACATATATCAGTGATAAATGAATATATACAGTCCACATTATTCATTTTCAGCAAGAGCCTCAGTGGACCAATGTTTATTAAAAGTAGGTACAGAGATCACATAATCATAGCTGAGACTAACACAATGGCTAAAGAAAGTAATGCATCTCGTCATCGCTGTTATGTCCCAGTTCTACACACTTAAGTCTACATATCCATGCAGCTTCATTTTTTCTAAGGGCCAGTTCCCTGTCACCTCCCCTTGGGTGAATCGGGATATGGTCTATTCCTATAAACCAAAAATCCTCCATATTACCATGATTTTCCTGCATATGATATGTTAGGGGGTATCTAAGGTCTCCCTTACGGAGTGCCCGTAGGTGCTCCTGTATTCTTATTTTTAGCGGCCTCTTGGTGCTGCCCACGTAGATCTTATTACATGGGCAGCCCAGGATATAGGTCACAAATGTCGATTTGCAGTTAATCATGTGATTAATATTATATGTGCGATCGGTGTTATGACAGAATGTCTTGGTCTTGTTTTTGCCTAACCTACATACATTACACTCATTGCATATATAGAAGCCCTTTGTCATAGAGGGTAACCAAGTCTGAGGTTTAGGGGTCGTAACATAGCTGGGACACAGTTTGTTACGTAAGTTTTGCCCTCTTCTATAAGTCACTTTCGGTTTTTCAGGGAGTATCCCTTGTAAACTCGGGATATCCTTCAACAAGTGCCAATGTTTGCGTAAAACATTGTAGGTTCTGCTACTATTGTTGTTAAATTGTGTATTGAAGGAGATTCGGGTTTGTTTATCCTCTTTTTCTGTTGGATTTGATTTCAGCGTATTGGCCCTAGGTACCTTCATCACCCTTCTGTGTGCCTTATCCAATATTTCCTTTGGATAGCCTCTACTGAGGAATCGTTGTTCGGTTTCACTGATGTTTTGGAGGAAAGTGCTTTCCAAACTACAGTTGCGCCGCATCCGGATCATTTCCCCATAGGGGATATTGTTTACAACATGATTCGGATGTGCGCTTAGAAAGTGTAATGTACTGTTACATGCAGTCTCTTTCCTGTGAGTGCGACTCTGAATTTGATTATCATGGACATAAAAGGTAACGTCAAGGAAATCAATAGTTTCCCTGCTGTACTCAATTGTGAATTTTACATTGAATGGATTGTCATTTAGGTAGACATAATATTCCAGAAGATCCGGGGCAGGCCCATCCCATAACATAATAATGTCATCGATGTACCTGCCCCAGAAAATGACATGCTCCATCCACTTCGCAGCATGGCGTCCCCAGGCATGCCCCCGCTCAAACCAACCCATAAAGAGCCCGGCATAAGCGGGGGCAAATCTAGAGCCCATGGCCGTCCCCTGAATCTGATGGAACCACTCAGAGTCGTGCAGAATTTTTTTTTTGATAAGATGATCTCCGTCATCTCCAAGAGAACCTCATTATGCAAGTAATGATCTGCTGTTCTTTGGCCTAGAAAGTGTTGTAGTGCCTGGATCCCAAATTCTTTTTTAATGCACGTATATAGACTAGTCACATCAAGTGTGACGAACATAAGGCTTTCGGACCAAGTTAGGCCCTCAAATTTGCCCAATATGTCCTTCGTGTCCTTAATATAAGCAGGGAGATTTTGGACCAATGGTTGGATATAATGGTCCACATACTCAGAGAGTCTTTCGGTGGGTGAATTCACCCCCGAAATGATGGGACGTCCAGGTGGAAATGGGCCTCCCTTGTGTACTTTGGGCAGTATATATATACAAGGGGAGGTGGGTTTTTGTACCATGAGATATTTACACTCATCTTCACTCAATAAACCATTGTCTCTCCATTCCATGAGTCTCATGTTAATATGTATACCTAGAGACTTAATGGGATTGCCTGGTAGTTTTGTATAGCATGAAGTGTCTGATAGCTGCCGTGCAATCTCACCCATATAGCTTGTTCTTTCCATGATCACGACATTCCCCCCCTTATCCGCCTTACGGATGACTATGGATGTATCAGATTTTAGTCCCCTCAATGCTTCATTTTCACCTGCAGTTAAATTATACTTTCTCTTGTTCCGGGGGGTTGGATATTCCCAGATTTTATAGAAACCCTGGGTGACTTTATCTCTGAACAAGTCTATATTGGGGTATGTGCCATGTGGAGTGTATTTAGATTTAATTCTTAGACCACTATCTAATGACACATCCTCCGAAATATCCAATTCATTTCAGATCAACTCTGGTTCAATAGGGGTTTCATACTCAACAGACATCATTGTTTGCAAAACGTTTATTTCATTTATAGTATGTGAGGGTGGAACATACTCCTCAGATGGTTTTGTACATATAAATGGATTACGAGAGAAATGGTCCTTCAACTTTAATAATCGTACAAATTTTGAAAGATCCACAAATACATCAACATCATTGCCCGTTTGATTAGGGCAAAACCCAAGGCCCTTATTTAGCACAGAAATATCATCAACTGATAATGTCTTTTCAGAAAAATTAACTATCATCAGTTCCTTAGTCCCAGAGACACCAATCTCATTTAGTCCCTTATATTCCCTGTTTTCTTGGATCGAGTCAACCTGCCCACTGGTTCCTGCTTTGTCTTTTTGTTGGTCCTGTTTGTGCTTCTGCCATCTCCTCCCCCCCCCCCTTCTAGTTTTTGGTCTTTTGATGCTGATTTTGCCCCCAGCCTTAATCTCTCCATTTCTAATAAAAAATTTGATCTATTTTCAGTCCCATTTGTTCCTATGGATTCTTCCGAGATTACTGAACTGGTCACCTAGGACACAGAGGTGACACTACTAGCCGGAGTTAAGTCCAAAGTGTCCTCACGTGGTCTTTTTCCCTCTCCTGGGATCTTAACATTATCATATTTATGCGAGAACGTGTATACTCTCCCGTCTCTGTAGTCTTTATCATCCCTTTTAATCTTTTTGATCTTTTTGTCCCTCAGGTACAATTGATGGCTCTCTAAGACTTCATCCAGGATGGCATAATTTTTCTTGACCACATCCTTGAGTTCTGATGTTAAGATCTCTTTCTCTATTTCCTCTATTTCTTGCTGCAACTTAATTCCTTTCTTTTCAGCATTCTTTATGAGTATACGCATCATATTAAATGATGCATTGCGTAAATTTCCCTCCCAGTCCTCAAGTGAATCTTTGTCCAGGTCTTCAAAGGTCGGAAAGATCAAAATTCTAAGACCCCTTGGTATCTTTTCATTTTCAATATACTTTTCCAGGGTGGTTCCGTCCCACCATCTGGACATCTCAAGCTTTTTCAGTTTTTCCAACCTTTGAAATTTAGCCTTAAGGCCCTCTGGTTTGGGGGCAGCGCTACCCCCACCTCCAGATTTAGAACTTGTAGCAAATAGGTCTTGGGCTAGTTCTTGTCTTCTGTCTTTAAATCCTGGCATCATTAAATATTAAGAATCCAGGAGTAAAGGAGACTTTTATGAAAGGATTTGTTTCAAAATTAATTTTGTACAGTAACTCGAAGGGCAATTTAGTGCTAATTTGAGGGGTATAACATATATGCAAAAAAAAGGGTATGAAGCATACCCAGATCAGTGGAGCCCTCTATTGACCAGCACCTAAGATGCTATCCCTTCTATATTTATGTCCCTATGTAGTTACTAGGGGTAAGTGTGCACACTGGATCGCACCCACTGATACAATGCAAGTCCAAACGGACCTAATAATTTCAAAACATAAGCACAGGTGCACCAAACATTGAGAAAACGGGAAGGACAATAATATAATTCATTCCCCACGTCAAGATTATTAAAAAAAGTTCATTTTTATTCAAAAGGTTTATAATAGTTGTCTCATTTCAAAACACAAAATTGTGAGTACAGTCTGTTCTTGACAACACAGCCGACGCGTTTCGTCCTTGAAGCGGACTTCTTCAGGGCTGTTTGAACACAAGCACATAAATATACATAAGAATATACATAAAAATACATATAAAAAACACATATACAACCCAAACCATTATGTGCTACAAACTACTTAAGTGTCATTTTTTGTAAGTTTCTGTGAATTTTCTTACATCAATGCCATCTTATTACCGGCTACATAACTTATTCCTGAAACCCTAAGTATTTTCATTCCATGTAGTTCCTCTTATCTACTTCCAACATATACAGCGCTGTATTGTTGTTCTTAACAATAATTGATATCTAAATTTAAAACAAGTCAAACGAAAAAATTGATGTGTAAACTGAGCAAAGGGGTAAGAAGAGAGAGCCATGTTCAACATAACCCCAAGTGAAAAAGAGAGGATAGAGGCAGAGAAAGTAACAGAACTATAAATATACTGTTAGTAGTTATATTAGAGAAACTCAATCCGTGCAGAGTGTCTGACTTGCTGAGCTAGCACCACACCTGTGACACCCCACAGGCAAGTAGCACATGTGCAGAGTGAGGTTTGTATCCGCTGTTGCCAATGGCAGGTGATTGATCTGTGCCTGTGTGTGTCTGTGTACTCTGCTGAGGTTGCGTCAGTGGCCTGGGGCATGTGACTGCTTGGAGGTGCTGTCCATCAGCCTGGTGTTGCATGTGATGCACAGCGTGTGCCATGATCATGGAGTGTGTTGCACCCCTCATGGCACCTGTGTACTTTCAATGCCATGTACTGCTTTGGGGCTTCCACATAGGCTAATGTCCCTAGGAGAAAGGTGAAATTGGTTGCCAGCATAATATGCCCTGTTCTAAATATCAAAGATGTTCAAACGTGTGTCTCTGTGACATGGAGCAGGTGTAGTGATGTTGTCTCACTTTGTCATCCTCACAGGTAACCGCCTACGCCAAGGGGGAGATATGGAAGCAGGCCGTCAGGGCCGTGAGATCTGTGGAGGGTCGCAGTCGGCGCCTCGCCCAGGTGAGGAAACGCTGGCAGGACATCCGGTGCTGGACCCGCAGGATCGCCCGGTGGAAGCTCAAGGACTCACCTCCACACAAGCACGGCGGGGGCCGACAACTGATCCAACAGATGAAGCGTGTCCTGGCGGTGGTCTTCCCTGAGTTGGATAGGCGGTTACAGGAGTGGCAGCAGCAGGAAGGGGGTAGGTACATGTGTGTTTGTTGTGTGTCACCAGCTTTTGTAAGTGCTCAGTTGCCTGGATACACAGCGAGGGTTAATTTGTGCAGTGCATATCATGTTCCCCAAAGTCAAACGGGGCTGTTCCTCCTCCCTTCCCCTAAATGACATGTGTTCCCTGGTCTGTGTGTAATCACTATTGCACATGGTCATCTAGGCTGCCAGTTAATCCAAGTGCACATTGCTTTCCGCATCA
The DNA here is from genome assembly GCF_964204655.1 of Triturus cristatus. Taxonomy (NCBI): domain Eukaryota; kingdom Metazoa; phylum Chordata; class Amphibia; order Caudata; family Salamandridae; genus Triturus; species Triturus cristatus. The sequence continues at coordinate 300,611,248 of NC_140579.1, read as the reverse complement.
TGTGGGGGGGGGGTCTGAGACATGTGTTGTTACCTTGCCTGTGCCCTGTCCTGTACAGTCATTTGGGTGTCCATGTTAGTTGGCACTGATGCTGAGTCTCAACATAGGAGTGTGAGTTTTCAAATGAACAGACTTGCAGCATGCATTAACAATGTTGTGGCCTCAGACATGATGTGCATGAGTGGGAGATATGCATAGTGCAGGGACGGTAGCTCAGGTTACAGTCAGATAATTCCAGGACAATGGAGCTGTGTTCCCACTACAGTCCCCTAAGACACCCTTGCCTCTGAATCATGTGTGTCATCCAACACTGTGCCCATTCTCTGTGTGTTCAGAATAGTTTGGCCTCTGTGGCATAGTTCCCTGCCCTCATTTGTATTTCTCTGAAGTGTGCTACATGTGCCCATTGTACATGCTGACCCCATTTAGCTTGTGCATCCTCACACTGGGCAGTGCCTGTGTGTCTATGTACAACTATCTGTTGATGGTTGTTGGTCACAAATATGTGTTGGCAGCCTCACGAGGTGATGTGGAGTACATTTAGGAATTCGTGATGCACATTGGAGTAAACCCAGATTAAGAGGTGTCACTTCTTGATCTGTCTCAATCACATTGTCTCAGGTTTGTGCGGGCAAGGCCTACATGTCCAAACCTTATGTCTCCTTGCCGTGTCTGACCTGTGTGTGATAATTGTCTGGACAGACACTCAACATGCAGTGACCCAGTCAGGTTTTGCTGGGTTTAATGTTTGTGATTTGCAGCATGTGTCAAAAATGCAAATACATGGCTCATGCTCATCCATTTTTGCCACCATTGTGTGGTCGAGATGCTACGTAGTTTGGTCTGTGTGTGCTGACATCTGTGTGGACATTCTTGCTTGCCATGAGGGTGTCTCCTCAGTGCAGGTGCTCCTTATCCAGACACATTGCAGGCCCATTAGCTAATGCATTGTCCTGTGTTTGGACATGTGTGCCACTCCACATGACAGGCAGTGGGTCAGATGTGTTGCCAACTGTGTCATCATGGTACGGATGGCCATGTGACAGGTGGCACGAAGTATTGTACCTTGGCACTCACTACACTTGTCAACATGTCTGCATTTTTCCTATGCTTCTTTTTGCTAGTTGGTTGTGAAGGACAATAATGTGCCTGCATGACAGATGTCTCCCAGGGAAGTGCAAAAGAAAGTACTTTTACACTTTCCGTGGACACGCAGGCACATTTCACTGGAAGTCACAGTTTGATTACCACTTGTCATCTGAATATACATATCCATGTTCACACAGTGTGTTTGCATGTGTGTAAGTCCTTGGTTGTTGCTGATACGAACTTACGAGTGTCAAGTCATCCAGACCACGGTGGTGCCATGTATATGTACTTACTTATACACCATTTCTTATTTACAGTGGCTTTTTAGAATTCGGGTGCCAGCTCATACAATGACTGTGTAAAAGTATTTTTGTGTGCACATCATTGAGTGACTTCTGTCATGCAGGCAGATGTGTCTTCTGTTCACAAAGTGGCACATTCACACATTCTAAACATGTACATTGTGTAAAGTGTTGTGAGTCCCAAGGGTTTGCAATGTTTTTGGCTATGGTTTCCTAATTACTCGCAGGTCTCAGAGTTTGGGGATACCTTCAGTATTGAGGTGTGTTATTTGGCCTTGGGTGCACCAATGCTGGTTTGTTCACAGTGAACAAGAGGTGGCATGGATTAATATTCTTGCTGTGCTCAACTATCCCCAGACACTAGCTTCTCAGTATAATTCGATATCAAGTTATTTGCTGTTGTGTCATGATCTCCATTGTTTCCAAGTGTCATGGTGAGTCAACCAACTGGGAAGTGCAGGGTTACATATGTGCGGACTATTCTAGATGTTACTCATGATGCATTTCCTGATATGCACTGTGACATTTTAATTGTGACTCATGTGTCTGTTGTATTCAGGTGACTGATTATTTTCTGTCCCTTCACCTTGCCCACAGCATCATCGGAGGACACCGAGGGAGACACCTGCACGGATGTGGAGGAGGGATCCAGCACCGCTGCCACCACTGCTGTGGAGTCTGCGGGAGCAAGTGGCACGGAGGGCGAGGGGAGTCAGGCGGAGGACCTGTCTAGTGACAACACTGACTACGACGCAGACGGGTCCGATGCTGAACTCCTCCAGGGGGCGGAGGCTGCTACGACACCTGGCAGCAGCACTACATCTGTCACCGCCCCCTCCATTCCCATCACCGCCTTCCCAGTTGCTCCGGTCCCTTCTGTCCGTGCTAGGCCACACCGTGTCTCCTTCGTGCCAGGCACTGCACCCCCTGCCCCTGTCCCCCCTGCTGCCCTCACTGCAGAGTCTGTGGACACTCTGCGTCAGTTGCAGGTTGGACAGACATCGCTGCTGAATGTCCTCCATGGCCAGACCCGAATGATGACGCAGATGGTGTCGTACATGGAGGGCATGTCATCAGCGATGTCTGACCAACGGATGTTGCTGAGGTCCATGGACTCTTCACTGGCGGCAGCAGTGAGTCTCCTGCAGCGCTTCGTCCCCCCTACCCCTGCACCATCCACACTTTTCACTCCCATACCTGTCCCAAGCACACACAGACATTCACAAGCATGCACCCCACCAGACATAGCCAGCACACCACCACGTAAGGGCAAGCGCACTCCTGGCACGCACACTCTGGGGGATGAGGGTACACCCACTGGGTCTGGGGCACACAGGCATACACGCAGCCACAGTCAGAGGCTGCATGGCGCACTAACCAGTCCCTCCAAAGGCACTCCCCTCGGCTCCCCTACCACATCTCCAGAGAAAGAGGCCTACTTGGCTGTGCTGGGCCTCAGCCCCTCTGTCTCTCCAGCCCGCAAACGGGAACGGCACTCCACGGGTAGGGGAGTTGAGCCCCCCCCTGTCTCCCCCTCCCCCAGTAGCGCTGCACCCCATCACTCCGTTCCCCCCCCTCCTTTGAGGCTGTGTTGTCTTCGGGTGAAGGGGAGACGCTTGACGACCTGGCAGCAGTGTGCAGCGCCGAGCTGACCTCCTCCTTTGGCGCTGCCCCATCCCCTGTGGTGGAGGCGTCCGTCCCTGCACCCACCACACCTACCCTTTCACCTCCTGTCCCTGCGGTGCCTGGTCCTTCCCCACATGATGCCCTCCCCCCCAGTCGAGGAACCTGAGGGTTCTAATGTTCAGGCAAGCTAGGGGAGACGCGTGGCCATGTGTTCCCCCCAAGGACTTCAGATCTGGACAGGCCATGTGCATTTGTTAATTGTGTCGTTAACTACTTTTTCATTTAATGCTGAATAAAGCATTTTGTTTTCCGTTTGAACACATTTGCATTTCAGGTATTGATGTGGGTTCTGATGGTCCCGGAGTTGGGGTGGTGGTAATGTGTTATGTGTCAGGAGAAAGTTGTCGTCTGATGCTAATGGGTTGGACCATGGTATCTGCCTGCCATCACAATGTCTCTGCAAGGTATATTTGGTCGTGTGTGCTATTTGTGTTTGGAGACATTGTCCCAAGGACTGTTTCTTCCTCTGTGGCACCTGACATCTACCCTGCAGGGAGTTGCACTTTTGTAGTGCTGACCTGTGTCTACATTTCCTTTGTTGGTGACGGATCCCTTCAACTATGGCCATGCCTGCTCAGCAATGTCTCCGGCTGCATCCTCTGTGCCATCCTTGCTAGTCACTGTACTTGTGTATTGAGTATGCTGTCATGCCTTAATGGCGACAATCAGCATTTTCCACACCATGCATGTGTGTTATCCCAGCCTAGCACACATTTGGTACTTGTTCTGCAGGGTATTTGAGCACCTGACTGACAATTGTGGGCATTGTATCTGTGGGAAGTCCACGCTATTCCTTCCATGAGGGGCAACATCTTGGTGGCTGTCCCGGCACCTGTACATTCCTATCAGTCCTGGGATGTGCGTGACAGTGTGTGTTCCCTTTGGTTCTCTTAGTGTAGTGGCCATTGACATGAGTATACAGTCTTGTGGCATGATCTCTGTGTGTGTATTGTGCTGCATCCGCCAGGGGTGGGTATGCATGTGTCATTTGTCCTCACACCCATATGTGTTGTGTCATGCAGTGGGGGAAGGACATCCATCCTCATGGGAGTGGGACACTGCTGTCAGTGATGTGTTGTTATGAAACTATCAACATAGTCAAACATTAGGGATGCGTACATACACCCATGGAGTTGTGCTCATCTGATCATGATGTACACACACCCATGACTCTGTCCAATGCTGGGAGTCATATACACCCACCCCTCACATGTCTCTGTCCACTGCTGGGAGTCCTCTGCACCCACCCCTCACATGTGTCTGTCCACTGCTGGGAGTGGTCTGCACCCACCCCTCACATGTCTCTGTCCACTGCTGGGAGTGATATGCACCCACCCCTCATATGTCTGTCCACTGCTGGGAGTCCTTTGCACCACCCCTCACATGTCTTTGTCCACTGCTGGGAGTGATATGTACCCACCCCTCAAAATGTCTGGGCACTGCTGGGAGTGATCTGCACCCACCCCTCACATGTCTCTGGGCACTGCTGGTATTCCTCTGCACCCACCCCTCACATGTCTCTGTCCACTGCTGGGAGTCCTCTGTACCCACCCCTCACATGTCTCTGTCCACTGCTGGGAGTCCTCTGCACCCACCCCTCACATGTGTCTGTCCACTGCTGGGAGTGGTCTGCACCCACCCCTCACATGTCTCTGGCCACTGCTGGGAGTGATATGCACCCACCCCTCATATGTCTGTCCACTGCTGGGAGTCCTCTGCACCCACCCCTCACATGTCTCTGTCCACTGCTGGGAGTCCTCTGCACCCACCCCTCACATGTGTTTGTCCACTGCTGGGAGTCCTCTGCACCCACCCCTCACATGTCTCTGTCCACTGCTGGGAGTGATATGCACCCACCCCTCATATGTCTGTCCACTGCTGGGAGTCCTCTGTACCCACCCCTCACATGTCTCTGTCCACTGCTGGGAGTGATATGCACCCACCCCTCATATGTCTGTCCACTGCTGGGAGTCCTCTGCACCCACCCCTCACATGTCTCTGTTCACTGCTGGGAGTCCTCTGCACCCACCCCTCACATGTGTCTGTCCACTGCTGGGAGGCCTCTGCACCCACCCCTCACATGTCTCTGTCCACCGCTGGGAGTGATATGCACCCACCCCTCATATGTCTGGGCACTGCTGGGAGTGATCTGCACCCACCCCTCACATGTCTCTGGGCACTGCTGGTATTCCTCTGCACCCACCCCTCACATGTCTCTGTCCACTGCTAGGAGTCCTCTGCACCCACCCCTCACATGTATCTGTCCACTGCTGGGAGTCCTCTGCACCCACCCCTCACATGTCTCTGTCCACTGCTGGGAGTCCTCTGCACCCACCCCTCACATGTGTCTGTCCACTGCTGGGAGTCCTCTGCACCCACCCCTCACATGTCTCTGTCCACTGCTGGGAGTGATATGCACCCACCCCTCATATGTCTGTCCACTGCTGGGAGTCCTCTGCACCCACCCCTCACATGTCTCTGTCCACTGCTGGGAGTGATATGCATCCACCCCTCATATGTCTGTCCACTGCTGGGAGTCCTCTACACCCACCCCTCACATGTCTATGTCCACTGCTGGGACTCCTTGGCAGACAAACACCCACCCACCCACACCCTTGGTGCTGTACTCTGCTGTCCTGGCCATGTACACACCCCGATATACTGGTTATATGCTGCACCAGGCCCTAAGCCAACATTCGTGGCGTGTGTACGCCTTGTATCACTAATGTACTGGTGCCCTAGAGGTACGGGTGATGCGGTCCGTACCCCCGCTCTGAGGGCGTGGGTACGGCCCGTACCACCATTGTAGTGGTGATGTAGGGGTACGCGCCGTACCCACGCCCTCAGAGCGTGGGTACGGCCCGTACCACCATTGTAGTAGTGATGTAGGGGTACGCATGGTATGCGCCGTACCCATGCCCTCAGAGCGTGGGTACGGCCCGTACCACCATTGGAGTGGTGAAGTAGGTGTACGTATGGGCCGTACCCATGCTCTGAGGGCGTGGGTACGGCGCGTACCCCTACATCACCACTCCAATGGTGGTACGGGCCGTACCCACGCTCTGAGGGCGTGGGTATGGCGCATACCACGCGTACCCCTACATCACCACTCCAATGGTGGTACGGGCCGTACCCACGCCCTCAGAGCGTGGGTACGGCCCGCACCACCATTGGAGTGGTGATGTAGGGGTACGCGTGGTACGGGCCGTACCCACGCTCTGAGGGCGTGGTTACAGCCCGTACCACCATTGTAGTGGTGACGGGTACGCGGACGCGGGGATTGGTGGACACGCCCCCCGAAGTGACCAGACCCTGGAGGTAATGTTAGGACAGTATATGGTATTTTACAAATTTGGTGGAGGTTGTTTCCTGCCCCTCGCCCCCCCTTTGCCCCTGGGTGTTGTGCTGACCTTCTGCGGCGTCTGCGTCGGTTTCTGTGCACCAGGTTGTAGGCTAGGAGGGCCGGGATGACACGTGGGATGGGGTCCATGGCTGTCCGTCGCGTCCCGCAGCTCCTTCTTCGCTTCGTCCTCACTTTCCCGGGAGTTTTTGGCTGCCGTAAAAAATGATCCGTGCGGAGTGACGTAGGCACGAATCGTACTTGCTGGTCCGTAGAAGGCTGCCTGACTCCGTCCGGACGTCACGTACGCGATGTGCCGGATCGGAATTGTGGGTATTTTTTCGTCGCACGTAGTTTTTTCCGATTCGTACGGAAATGGTATTTCTGTATGAATCGTACTTGCTGGTTTGTAAGGTGCATTTCCCGGGTACGAGTCGTACGGAGAATACGCTCCGTACGACCATTCGTACCCGGGTTTTACCGGATCGGAATCGGCACCAAACTAATGAATGCACTATAATGTTTGCTAAATATATATTAGATATTAATATATACACCATATATTTATTTAACATAGATTAAAAATAATGTGAAAATATTTTAAGAAATAAATAGGCTGTCCGGTTTTAGGTTTAAACCTAAAATAACTGATAAAACCCCACTGAAAGAGAAATAGCCCTTATCAGTGAAAACATATAAACACTGATAGAACACCTGCACAACCACAGACTAAATGCCATTCAAAGAAAGAAAAAAGAGAGTGAAAGAGTCATTTTTTTCTTCCTGAAGGGGCCAATACAAAGTAACATTGTTATATAAGCTAGAAGGAAGAAAGACTGGGCTAACATTATTCTGCTTGAGTTTTGTTGTTTAGGGATGGCACTAAAGTATTGTTTCTTTTTCCTTTTGCTTTTTTCAGTTTTGTGGTCCTTGGTGTAAAGATGCAGGGTTAAGAAGCATGTTTTAGGTCTAATTATTTTATAAACTGTAGCGAATCAGGAAATATCAAAATCATATTTGATATTTTGGCTGCGTTTGATTTTTTCACTGATAGGCAAAATGACTGGTTTCATAAGAATCTTTCCTAATATGTGTTATCACATTGACCTACAGAGAGTGGGTAAAAACCCTTAGTACATAAGCCCCCAGTTTCTAGTGAGTCAGTATTGATAGTAGGTGAATTGCCAACACCTCAGACTTTAAACATTCAATGCGAGGTATAGTGACAAGTATATATGAAAAGAGCGCTATAACCAAGCATCTCGGATAGTGGTGAAACCATGACACCAGACTTTTGGAAAACATGGAACACAGTGTCACTTGGAATGCTCTGCAAAAAAGGTTCTTTCCAAGTGCAACAAAGATTGGAGTGATATTGTTCATATTTGCCGTGATTCAGCTATGTATATGAACATTTTGTGTGATGACCTGTCAAAATTGATACCTGAGCTGAAGTGCTTCCCTGTAAGAGATCCTTGCCACTCGTGAGATGGTATGCGGAAAGCATCTTTACAATCTTCAGAGTTAATGAGGAATGCTATTGACTTTTTAGTCGATTCTGGTGCACTGTTTTCTTATGCACAGGAACTAAAACACAAATATTTATCATTTGATGCTCTGTGTGGCATCAAATAAAGAGTCATCCCAACTGTGTACCTTAGCTGATGGTTCTCAGTCCAAGGGGCTATGAATGTTATATTATCCATGTGGAAATCATTTACAGAATGTTTGCTGGGTTGTAATGCCAAAGGCAAGAAATGTGAGTATCTTTGGTCGCATATTGATAGTGATGTGAAAAAAAGTACACTCTACTGTATTCTTAGATTTTTACAGGAAAACGTAAATGCTGTCGTGGACATATTAAAAATAATAAGTCTTAAAACACCATTGTCTGCCAAATCTTCACCATAATTGGTGTAGATGTGAAACATCTCCTGGAGAGTAGACTGGGTGACACCTTTAGTGAATTTGAGTGCTTGACACTTGGTAAGCAAAGCAATGTTCAAGAGCAATTCAGGAACTTTTATTTTACAGTTTATGAAAAATGGCTTGCAATGATGCATAGAAATGTCCCTTCACCACCAATGGCATTTGAAGTCAATGAAACCTCACTGCGGTACTCTGTACAAGTTCTAGATCCTTTCCGTAAAGAGAATTTCCTCTGTAGTTTCAAAAGTGCTGCTTAATTTTTGACCGCTTCAATAACTCTGAGGGCGTTCGTGCCCAGCTAAATGCAATTGTTGCAGAACCTGCCTCGAGAATCGCAATCTTCAAGTGCACCAGTATTGGCATGGAAAGCTATATTAGTGACCAGAGGTAACAAATTGTGTACTGGCTGTTTTGGCGTTGCCCTTCTCAAGTGCCAATGTTGAGAGGGCCTTTTCACAGAAGTTTACATGGGAAGGAAAGAGCAAGTGCACATGACCAAAGACTCACTAAATAAGTATTGTATGGTGTACTACAATAAGTTTCATTTGCAAAAATCTATTTGGACCTCACATACACTATACATACACTGTCTAGATACCATGCGCTATCAGTGCAGAAAGTAAACAATAATATAATCAAAACATTCCATAAACACTGGAAAAACACTGTTTCTGTTGTTTTAATGGGGCGAAAATGTGTACCCACTGATAACCACTGTATTTTAAACGTATTGAAATCACTTGAAAACACTGAAAAAACCCCACCGGAATTTACCAAAAATAGAAACTGAAAACAGGAAAGCCTAGAAATAAACAATATCAAACATTAAAAAAATGGACACATGGATCATGATTTGGATGTTGGTCAGTAAGCCTTCGACCGCTCATCGGAGGCTTCCTGACCGACATCCTTGGTTTGAACTCCAACTTCCGTATTTCAATTGACGGCGCTCAGGGGTCCATTAGGATGTAGGGCGTTGGGACTACCGCCGCTCTGGCAGTGCGGAAAAATGCCTTTTTCCGCCCACTAGCAGTGGACATCACGCCCACCATATTAGTATGGTCAAACATAGGCCAATTCCCGACTGCTGCGGTGCGACGCGCACCGCCATCAAAGTGCGCCCGCCACAGCGGCGGTGGGTGCCAATGGAGACCCTCCGCCTTGCAAAATGAAGGTCGCCCGCTCCACAAATTAGGATGACTCAAGCAAGCAGACGCACCACAGCAGAGACACCGCCCAACCAGAGATGGCGGAAACTCGACAGCGGAGCGCGAAACCAGAGTCCCGGTCATGACCGCCATAGACCCAGCCCTACACTTCTTTCCGGTGCTGTACCTGCTACATCACCAGGAACTCATGGACCGCCACGGACGACGCTGCAGGTACGCAATAACACAACACACAACACACAACCCACGGCCTGACACAGGGTCCAAATCCACATCAGACACCCTAGGAGGGATAGGGACACATCCACAAGGGCACCCACACATCAGCCACCTGCCACAAATACACCCCGCTGCATCCTGGACACACAGCTACCGCCACCATGCAGCAATGTCCCGGTCACGTCACCGCAGCGGCGAACACAAGCAAATACATGCGCAATGCATAAGGCAGGGCCAGTGCCAGGCATGGGCAAGGCACAAAGACCACAGGGCCACGCCCCCTCCCACCACACACTAGCACACCCCATGAAGGCACATGCCATGTGCCCCTACTGTGCACCCCATGCACAACAACAAGCCTGGGCAATACACACTCTGCACCACACAACAAACAATCATGGAGACACACAATGCAGGAGTGGCTGCACAGGAACACACAACACACAGCACAGTAGCACATGGCCAGGGAAACACACACAACACCACACTAAGGGAAATATCAATGAGGACAAGCAACAAATGAACACATACAAGGAACCAACATCCAAATGGACACACAGCTTGCACAGTCACACATACATATCACAGACTGACACACACACACACACACATACATACTCCCACATGCCAACAGCAATGGAGCATAACAAATAGGGAAACCAAAGTGGGCTGCACACAAATGGAAGGCCATGGAGACACACAACAAGCATGTGTAAATCATATCAACACAAGGAACAGAGCACAACACCCTCACACCATCAAATCACACATGGCTGGCACAGTCAGTGAAATCAAACCACAGACAGCTCAGTGCAACCACACAGGGAGACAGCAAGGCAAACCATGTATAGGCACAAGGATGAAAGGAAGGCCCTGAAGTCAAACTGGGAACAGCCACACATACATACAACTACTTCACATGAGTACACAAGCAGCACTACACACAGGGACCATCTACACACCTCAGGACTGATAAACACCAGTAAGAATCTACACACATACCCCCCTCACACCAGCAGCACACAACACCAGTGCAAACAACACAGCCACAGCAAACAAACAACAGATGCACAGGCACAACAATCACATAGCAAACATAGCACGACATCAGGGGATGCACAACAGGCAATAACAAGGCAACATGCACACAGCACAGCAAGCACAACAAGCTGTGTGTGCACACCAAGCATACCAGACACACACAGACATCAGTGACAGAACAGCAACCCACACAACACCATAGAGCGCAGGACACCCAGGAAGAGTACCAATAGATGCACAAGTCTGGGACACAAAGGTGGAAACAACTTGACCACAGGACTGGGCAGCACACACAGTTGAACTTCATAGCAGCAACAATGACTGACAAACAGCACCAGAACATCACACATGACCCATTGGGGAAATGCACTGAGTGACACATTGACTCTGGACAAAGAACTGCACCATAAAGCACAGTGGCACAAATGAAGTCATGGGGAGGCACACACACATACAAACAAGGGGGACAGTTCACACCAAAGTGAAGTGTACTGTATGTCAGTAGGGGACATGGCAGTAGTGTACCATACACAAAGAGAGGGAGTGCAGACCCACAATGGGTACACAGCTGAAGCACAGATAGGGGATGGCATGACAACATACACAACATGCCACACTGGAGGCAAGAAGGCTCCATAGGACAGCAAGGCATGGGAAAACACAACCACAATGGCAGTGTGGAGCAGCAGGTCTGCACAGACCCCACACACAGACACCAGACACAGCGATGTGAAACAAAACACAACACTGAATTGCCAGTAACATCCTCTGCATACTCACAAGTGACAAAAACAACAAGTAGGAGTCAGACAGAACTGCAAGGACACACCAACACACTGCACAGTGTTATGTTATGTTATGTTAGTGCTATTTGTATTGCGCACGGCTGCTCCAGCGAAGGAGCGTCCCGGCGCACCGACAAGGTGGCGAACACAACACAACTGGGGAACAGAAATAATTATTAAGAAATTGGGGAGTGAAGGATTTAACAAAGCTCAGAAAATAAATGAGTTTTAGCGGCCTTGCGGAAGGAGAGCAGGTCACCAAAGGTCCGGAGTTTCAAAGGGAGAGCGTTCCAGAGTGCGGCTGCCCGCACCTTAAAAGAGCGACCCCCCACCCGACTGAGTTTGAACCGAGGGGCTACCGCTAATTCTTGGTCTAGCGAGCGCAGAGTGCGGCCCGGGATGTAAGGGCGCAAGAGTTGGTGCAGTAAGGGAGGTGATAGGCCCTTCAGAATTTTGAAGGAAAGGCACAAAACTTTAAAGTGGATCCGCTGCCTAACGGGTAACCAATGCAAGGCTCGCAAAGATTGACCGGCCGAGCAAAACCTAGGAAGACCTATGATCGCTCTGGCCGCAGCGTTCTGCACTCTTTGAAGTCGGGTTAACTCAGCCTGGTTTAATCCTATAAAAAGGGAGCTGGCATAGTCCAACCGTGCCAAAACCGTTGCTTGCACCACCAATTGACGAGTTGCGGCATCGAAGTATTTAAGGGCAGGGCGCAGATTGCGCAGGATGCCGAAGCAGCAAGCCGCCGTCCTTTTGGTGTGGCCAACAAAGTTGAGGGAAGCATCCAGCCAAACACCAAGATTTTTGATCTCCGCAACCGGAGTGGGGGTCGGCCCCAGCTCAGAGGGCCACCAGGTATCTCCCCATAGGTCCGTCCGCTTCCCAAAGATCATCACCTCCGTTTTTTTGGCGTTTAGTTGGAGACAGTTGGACGTCATCCAACCAGCCACCGCCCTGAGTCCTTCCATGAGCATGTCCATGAGAAGGTGCACAACATACAACTCACACGTGGGCATACAACCACATCCACAGGGATGAACAATCAAAACAACAGGCACACAACTCCTGGGTGACACATGTGTGTAGTTGACATTGCAGAGGCACGCACACATCAGCACTCCCCACAAACCCACCCCCTTCACACTGCACACTACCTGGCCATCCAAGAGCACACATGGAAAGTAAGGCATGGGACTAGGATAACTGGCCATCTCAAGATGACCACACACATATACCACTGGGCACACATATAGGAAGAACACACACATGATGACCCTGGACAGCCTGCCTGCAATACTTTGTGCAGAAACCCACCCTGTGCTGGCAGTGCCCCCCCAACCTGACATCTGTACAATAGAGCCAACATGAACTAATCAAGTAAATGACTACTGCTAAACATTCGAAATTGACACCATTGCTACCACAAGTATCTGGGCCAAGAAAAACTGAAGACCCTGTCACCACTGAAAAAAGGAGAGCAAGTGAGCCCAAATATTGAACATGTTGAAGTGCCACACAGACCATGTGGCACAGTAAACCATTTAGACAAAGCAAAAGAAGTTTATTCAGTGAGGACACTGACAAAATAGACAACTGGAGCAACTGTCTTTATTCACATATTGCACAGATAGGCACCATGAGAAGAGAAGAGCAAGGCACAACATGCAGAGCATGTCCATGAGCAGCTGCACAGGCAAGGGCAAAACAGCAAGTCCAGTGGCCAGGGCAGAGTGCAGAGTATGTCCATGAGAAGCTGCACAGGCAAGGGTCCAACAAAGCAGTGAATAACAAGGCCAGTGGCAAGGGCAGAGTGCAGAGCATGTCCATGAGAAGGTGCACAGGAAATGTGTGCGACTGTACCTTTCCATGGCCAGCAACCCAGTCAGGGGGCAATAATGTGCAGTATAGGCCCTCCTGTGTGAGACACAGGTGTGTGAGGGTGACTACCACTCAGACTTGGCTGTCAGGCAGACTGGGAGCTGGCTGTGCCTCAGGGACTGTCGGGGCACTTAGAGGGGGAGAGAGCGGAACAGCTGAGGTAGAGCGATCAGTGTCTTGGGAGGCTGGAGGGCTGCTTGGACCAGGTGGTGTAGTGGCACGAGGAGGTGGAGTCATGCAGACGGGAGTCACGGTGTGGCTGGGAGATTGTGGAGGGGTGCCCTTCCACTTCTTCGGGATCCTAAATGGCTTGCCTGACTTGGGATCAATGGGAATTGGTGTGGGCACAACAGGCACACACACCACCACTGCTGCAGCAGTTACAGGCGCTGGCAGCCCCTCTGGTGATGTGCTGGACCCAGCTGAATGCTTTGCATTGCTTCGCCTCTTCCCCCCCTTTCCCCTGTTTACTAGGTGTCACCCCTACAATCCTCCCCGGCCCCTGCTTCACTGGGCTTGGAATGGGAGTCGAGGTGGTTGGTGATACTGCCTTTGAACCCTTCCCAGGTGTACCCCTGGCATGCACCACCTCCTTTGTGGGCACAGACACAGTACGATTATCTTTGCGCAATGCCTTAGGGGCAGGAGAGTCCTTGGATGGGGATGCCACTGAGGCATGTGTGCCTGAGGTCTGCTGCTTTGCTAATTGTCCCCTGGTGTCACCTGACGGGCTTTTCTCCCTGCGCTCTGGGGTGCCTTTGGTCTTCAGTGGGGATGGTGTCTGCGCAAAGGGACCGCTTGGGCTGTGTGCTCCGTGTGCTGTATCGTGACTTTGATGTATGTAGACAGTGGTCACTATCGTCAGACGTGGCCACTGCTTGGGTGGTGGACAAAGGGACTGGAGCTGGACTGTGAGAATGTGCCTGTTGCAGGGCAGACGTCACTGTTGATGACAAAGCCTGGACTGTCCGGTGTATGCCGTCCATGAAAGCAACCACCTGGGCCAATTTCTTGTCGTGGTCAATGAAGGCATTTAGGAGAGCTGTGTGGCCTACACACAGCTGGCGCAAAAGGTCCACAGACTCAGCACTGATGGCAGCAGGGGGGACAGGGACAGGGGCAGCGGTGCCAGGAGTGAAGGACACTCTTCCCCTCTTACTGAGGCGGACACGAGCAGCAGCAGAGGAAGTGGCTGGGAGGGTGGGCAATGGCCGCTGTGTGGTGGATGTCGATGCAGAGTCCCCGTTCCCTGTGCCCTCCAACATGGATGCATCCACGCTGGCATCAGATGATGTGGTGATTTGCGTCTCAGGCTGGGACTCCTCCAGCAGACTCCTGTCCCCCTCTGATGCACTGGTGACATCTGTGTCACTGGGCTCCTGGGCAGCTGTGGTGCTTGTTTCACCCCCACTGGTGTCCGTCTCCTGTCCCTCCGTAACAACAGGTGATGCTGCATGGGAGAGAGAGATGTAGGGCAGGTCAGTGGCAAAAACAGAACAAACATATGCAAGCAATGCATGACAAAAGTTGAGCAAATCTACATGTTGCACACCACACTGTGCAGTCACATTGTGCCAACTCACTACATAGACTCAAGCAGTGCGTGGAAAGTGGAAACTCAGGCATGAGTGAGCCATGTGATGACCACACAGCACAACACCCTGCTTGTGGCCCTGTTCAAACAGACACACAACTAGTTCTGAGCACACCTAGAAACATGATGGGGGCACACAACTTGTTGCCAATTACAGAACTGGATGTAACAGGAGGGGACAACACAGACCCAGACTACAACATGACAGTCCACAATGGACATTAGCCCATGCCACCCACCATGTCATACCTTGGGGACAATAGAATGTTGCACATTGATGTAAGATATCTAGCCCTCCCAATATGGGTGCATGCAATGGACGCATTGATGTGCGCACAGTCAGATTGGGCACATTGCCGTTCCCTCCCATGGGATTCCCAAGACTACACCAATGCAAAAGAAACCTGAAGAGCACAACTCAGAATGTAATGTGAAGGCACAGCTTCCAAATCAACTATGTAAGTACAGGTAGGGCAAATGCATGCCACAGGCACCCAGGCCAGCAGCCACTTACATGCCACAGCACCCCACTACCAACATCACAGAGGCCAGCGCTGGCACAGGCTCTGTACACATGCAGCCACTCCCATCCAAAGTCAGACTCCCCAAATGCTCAGCCCTGACTTGCTGCTGATGCTCCTTCAAACGTGCATCCAGCTCAGGCTGTGTCACCGCCAAGATGCGCCCCATTAGTGGTATCATGCTGTGCCGTGCCCGACGCCAAGTGTGAAGAATCAGCCCCAGGGTCATCTCCGCCACATTCTTTGCCAGCCGGGTGATGTCATCCCTTCACTTGTGGCAGTGGGTGCGCCGTCGGTTTGAGACCCCAGGGCTCGCACCTTTGCTGCAATGGCCCTCCACACAGCCTTACGCTGGTGTACCTTGAGCTGCAGGCATGGGAGACAAGAGGGAGAAATGATCAGGTACACAGTGCCATGTACCGACATCTATCAGTATAGCAGCAAGATAAAACAAAATCACATATCCAACGATAGATTAATCAGAGACCATAGTACAGCCCACATGTGACCCCTGCATTGGAAAAGCTGATGTTAAAGCATGCAGGTGTGAGGGGGGAAAACAGTCCCTGCCCATCTCACACACATGCAGGATGCCAGCACTGAAACCTGCCTGCCCACATCTCCAGTCAATTGTTGGGTTGATCAACAAATACATCACATATCAACCTGTGTTGGGGGGGGGTGACCCACTGTGTCCAAGACTGCGCAGCCCTCAATGTCCCTGCCCTGTGAATAGATAACTGTGTCATGGATGTCACATTGAGGGACATGATCTCACAAATACAAAATGCCCTTCACAAGGGCGGTTGTGTGCAATCTGCAGTGCTGAGATGGGCCACAGCTGGAGTGCAATGTGAAAAGACTGATGTCATACTCTGTAAGTGAAGTGATGTGTCCTTGTCTTTGTAGACGGGGACTGTGGTGTCCAGCTGGGCTCACCCTGAGATGGACTACAGGGGCACACACAGCCATCCAGCCAAGCAATCACTGTCCAGACTACAGCATGAACAACCTTCTGTGTCACTGTATGGCTGACAACACAACACAGGTCACTCATACTTACATGTGCAGGGAGGGAAAGCTGTGGCATTGGGTACACGCACCCTCCCACTGGAGACAGCATGTCAGGCAGTGCATGACACTACCCCACACTCCCAGGCACATACTGCATCAATCCACTACATGTGTGGCCTCCCTGCACTACTACAACACTGTTTAAGACTCACCACGACATTTGGGGCACCATATAGCCTTGGGTACTGTGTGAGCACCTTGTCCACCAGGACCACCAGTTCCTCGCTCGTGAAGGGACTGGCACGGATCTTCTCTGTCCTTGCCATCAGTGTGGCGAGGGTCGCCAGGCAGCAGTCCCTGGAGGCAGCAGCAGGTGAGAGGTGTCAGGCAGCAGTCCCTGGAGGCAGAAGCAGGTGAGGGGTGTCAGGCAGCAGTCCCTGGAGGCAGAAGCAGGTGAGGGTGTCAGGCAGCAGTCCCTGGAGGCAGCAGCAGGTGATGGGTCTCAGGCAGCATGCTCTGTGAGTGGCGGCAATGTGAGGCTCACTCCCACATATATAACCCCCTGGGGTCGTTTCAAAGGTGCCAAGCTGCAGCAATTGGTGGTCCATGTCTACCTCTTTCAAATGCATCCAATGACCGCCTCCACGGTGGTGGAGCACGCCTACCGCGACCTTCAAAATTGCATCATGCCACCGCTATCGAGCTTCCCATTGGCTCTAGGGCCAGCTCCATGGCGGTGTAACACCACTGTGGCCCGGGGTGCGCTACCGCGATGGTGCATCTTCCAAATGCAGCCAATGACCGCCTCCGCAGTGGCGGAGCACGCCTACGGCGATCTTCAAAATTGCATCATGCCACCGCTATCGAGCTTCCCATTGGCTCTAGGGCGAGCTCCATGGCGGTTTAACACCGCTGGGGCCCGGTGTGCGCTACCGCGATTTTAGTGGCGGAGCATGCCAACCGCCATTTCCACATGTCTCCATGCCTATGACTACTGCACTGGTGTGAATGGGGGTGCTGGTGACACACCACCGGTGCCAGGCGGTAGCTACCGCGATATGGGTGCCATGCATTGACACGAGGCACCGCCATTCTGGCGGCGGAGCATGCCAACCGCCATCTCCACATGTCTCCATGCCTATGACTACTACACTGGTGTGAATGGGGGTGCTGGTGACACGCCACCGGTGCCAGGCGGTAGCTGCCGCGATATGGGTGCAATGCATTGACACGAGGCACTGCCATTCTGGCGGCGGAGCATGCAAACTGCCATTTCCACATGTCTCCATGCCTATGACTATTGCACTGGTGTGAATGGGGGTGCTGGTGACACACCACCGGTGCCAGGCGGTAGCTACCGCGATATGGGTGCCATGCATTGACACGAGGCACCGCCATTCTGGCGGCGGAGCATGCCAACCGCCATTTCCACATGTCTCCATGCCATGGCCATCTGTCACACATCAACAGTGCATAGTGCCAACATGTTCAATGGCACATCATTGTGCACACAATGCCAATGTTCAATTTACTCCACTGATGGCTACACATGCCATGTTTGTGTGTGTGTAACGTACATTTGTCTGTACCCACTCACATGTCACTTGAGGATTTGATGTTGATGTAGGCAGGACAGTGTAGTGCTGGACTGTACAATGTGTGCACATATCAATGTGTTGAGGTCCAGTGACAATCACTGCAATGCTCGTTTCGATGAATGAATGTTGATCTAATTAGCATTGCATCTCATTTCTGCTCATGAACACATTCATCATTACAGTGCCGACTGTGGTCATTGTGTGGTGGATGTGTGCCAGGTTGTAATGACGCATCAAGGTGTGACCAGTAGAGCAGCTAGGTAGGAGTGGGTTTGATTAGTTACACATATGCTGGATGCTGGACTCCCAGGTGTGCACATGTGTACTGTGGCCATATCCATATGTGCATTCACATAGCTAAAGGTGATGTTTGAGGTACTTGTCCTGTGTAAGTTGACACATGTGCCCTTTGTGTAGCTGAAGGTGTCCCCTCCATGTGAGGTGGTCTGTTAGTCACTCTAGATGTTTGTCATTGTTGTCGTTGTGTCATCCAGAACGTGATATGCTGTGCACATCTCTTGGTATATTATATTGACATGTGTCCACTATCAACTCCAATAGGAGGAGGCCAAATCTGATTCATCACTTGACGGTGCTGGAGGACATGGAGGATGTTGCGAGCATACGCAAATGCCGCCTGGACAGAGCCACCCTGAAGACCCTTTGTGATCTGTTGGAGCCCCACCTGCAGCCACGCAGGAGATATCTAACAGCTTTCACCCCTGCTTATAAGGTGATGGCAGCCCTGCATTTTTTTGCAACAGGATCGTTCCAGGAGACTGTGGCCAGTGCTGGTGGGATGTCACAACCAATGTTAAGCATGGTGCTGCGTGATGTACTGTCCGCCATGATGCTATACAAGGACAGATACATCCATTTCCCCAGGGGTGCTGAATTGCCAGCTGTGAAGGGAGACTTCTATCCCCTTGGACACATCCCCAATGTTGTTGGGGCCATTGATTGCACCCATGTCGCTCTTGTGCCACCGCAGGCAAGTGAGCACATTTACCGCAATCGCAAGCATTAGCACTCCATCAATGTGCAGGTGGTGTGCATGGCAGATATGACCATCTCGCAGGTGTGTGCCAAATTCCCAGGCTCGGCCCACGACTTCTACATCCTGAGGGACAGCATAGTGCCCCAGCTGATGGCTAATCTTCTTCCAGAGCGTGCATGGATTGTGGGTGAGTATGCCTAGTCGTGTGGCATGCTGTGTGTGTGACCTGCTCCCCTGAGACTCTGCAACATTGCAATGTCTATTTGTGACTCTGCATATCCCAACCGTCCCTGGTTGCTGAGCCCACTGCGGAATCCCAGGTCCCCGGCTGAAGTCCGCTACAATGAGGCCCATGGGAGGACACGTCGTGTGGTGGAGCGCACTTTTGGCCTGCTCAAGTCACGTTTCCGGTGCCTGAACAAGACCGGAGGTACACTAGCATACTCGCCCGGGAAGGTGTGTCAGATTGTTTTTGCATGCTGCATGCTCCACAACCTAGCAATTCACAGGGAGATTCCCCTGCTCCTTGATGATGGTGAGGAGCCAAGGCCCCAGCCTGCAAACCAAGCCGTGTCCAGTGATGAGGACAGTGGAGAGGAGGAAGGTGTTGACCTGCATGAACAGCTCATCACCCGCTCCTTCACTTGACGGTGGGTGGCAATATGCAACATACCTATTGTCTGATGTGATTGCTGTTGTCGTGAAGGGGCATGTGAGAATTGTAGCATCAGCCAGTTGTAGACTCAGTGGTGGTTGGAAATGTTTCTAGGACATGTCATTTGGGAACATCAACGGGACGTGTATGTTGACACTTGGGGGCCATTGTGACATGTGCATGTTGGGTTATCCTGGTGTTAGGGCTTGTGTGATGTCTGTGATGCCACACCCAGACCAGTGACAGTTTTTCTGTTGTGTTTCCCTAGGTGGCTTCGAGTTCTCCTTGCCTACATACAGCCCATGGTCCGGGTACATTGTGATCATGTTGAAGACTGTACACCCTGCAAAAAAGACAGAGCAGATACAACAACATGTGTGTGAGGATATTTTATTTACTATGGTGAGATGCAAGGGGGGTGTACATTTCCATTGGGGGGAGTGAGTTGACAGTCGTGGTAGATGAGATGGTCGAGTAGTCACCACATTGCTGTGGTGACCCAGTCCAACAGGCAGATGCCATTCACAAGGCGGTGTGGGGTAGGACAGTCCAAAGAGACAATGCAGTGGTGGAGAGGGTTGCATACATGGCTGGCTCCGTGACTTGCATCTGGCAGGTGCTTTGCCTCCAGATACTCCCAGGGTCTTCTTGGGACGGCCCCTTTGTCGTTTGGCAGGGGGGGCCCTGCTGCAGGGCCAATGGGGTCTGAGGACTCACTTCTCTCTGTGGGCGCAGGGGAGGATGGTGAACTGTCAGTGTGCAGTCCACCAGAGGGAGGCGGAGATGTTGTCTGGGGCGCATGCCTGTCCCTCAGTACCACCACTTGCTGGCCCAAGAGGTCCACGATTTGTCCCATGGGTCTGTCGATGGACCTCATCAGCAGGATGAGCTTGTGCAACAGATTGTCCGACCGTCCCGTTCGTCCCTGGGCCTGTTCGTATGCGCCCAGGACTCTGGTGATGTGTTTCCAGGGAGTGGGTCCCAGCCTCCTGGTGTCCCTGGCTGACTCTGCCCCTCCCACCTGCCCTGCTGCCACGGACCTGTTGCCTCACCACTGTGGGCACCCGCATCCTCTCCCTGCCCTCCTCCATGGGTGGTGTGTGCGGGGCATCCTCTGGGACAGGGAGGGGGTTGCCGGAAGCACTGGTGGTGGTGGTGGCTGTGGCTGCACAGGCCGTGACAGCAGGGGTCTGCTGTGTAGTTGTTGTTGCCGCAGATGTGGTGGGGGGGACGCAGGGGTCCTGGGACCTTTTGCTCCCTGGCACACCAGATGGGCCGGTCGCAACCGTCAAGCTTTGGGTTAGCTGTGTGTCATTCACATTTTGTACAATGCACCATTGACATATCATCACATTGTTGACTGTGTGCAGTACTGTGCTCCCTGACATGATACAGTGGTACAAGCATTACTAGTCCATGGTGCGAGGTGTCAGGGCATACCATGCAAACCGTGTCCAATTGAGGTTTACTGGGACTTGTTGCCATCTAGGGCCTGGCACAACATGTGTTTAATTGTGGACTCATGGTTTAGTAGTCTGACCTAGCAGACGCCACATCTGGCAATGGATTGGCCATTGTCATCTCCTGCATCCCTTTGTCCTGTCATGTGCATATCTTGATTTGTGCCACCACACATGCTTTCATATTTTGAGAATGGTCCTTGTTGCACTTGCCCCATGGTGATGCACATGTAACTAGTTGCAGTGCATGAATGTGCCCAGGCTTTCTTCTACGTGTACATTGGTGTGTCACACTTTGGTGGTTGTGACAGTTTCCTTGGCTTACCTGTGTGCACACTGTGCTTGGCAAAGGGTAGGTATGGCTCTTTGTGCAATGCGAGGGCTGGTGTTGTCATATGGCACCATTTAATTTGGGGAAAATGTGTGGGTGCACGTACTGGCTACCTACCTGTGAGTTTGTTTGTTGTACTGCAATGGCTTCCAACTGCTCCTGGGTGGGGTGGGTGAGGGATCCATCCTGCTGGGGTGTGAGGCACAGGGAATGTTGGGAGTAGTAGTCCAGCACTCCCAGCCACAAACACCCTCACAGGGAAGATGGCTAGCTACCTTTAAGTTTGATGAGGGTTGTGTAATGGCTGACACATGCTTCTGGGTGGGGTGGAGGAGTGCTCCATCCTGCTGAGGTGTGGGACAGGGGGCATGGCGGGAGTAGTAGTGCAGGCCCTCCACCCCAGACACCCTCATTGTAAAGATGTAAGTTTGTTTGTTGTACTGCAATGGCCTCCAAGGTGGGGTGGGGGAGGGATCCATCCTGCTCAGGTCTGGGAAAGGGGGCCTGGTGGTTGTTGTAGTGCTGTCTGCCTGTACACATGCCCCCATGGTTATGTTGTTAGCTATGTTTGTGGTGAATGGGAGTGGGTGTATGTTGGATCTGTGAGCCATGTTTTTGTGAGTGTGGGGTGCAGATGGATGGTGTGTGTCCTAGGTGGTGTAGCTTTGTAGTTGTGCAAGACAGTACATAGCAGAGTGGCGGTAGTCATTTGTTTGTACTTACCAGCCTCCACTCCCCCGGCTACTCCTGTGAGACTCTCTGGATGCAGTATGGCAAGCACCGTCGGGGATATACTAATTTCTGGGGTGGTGTCTCCACTATACTTGCGGCGGGTTGTTGTTTTTCCGCCACAATTCCGACCGCCGCGGACGGATTATGGCCATCTCCGCCCGCTACGGGTGGTTATTCTGGAACAAATACCGCGGCGGGCGTTTTTGTTTGGCGGTTAATGCTAATTTGTCCACGGGGCCGGCGGGCGGTTGTTTTCCGCTTCCATGGCGCTCGGGGTGTTTTTCAGCCCTACATCCTAATGGACCTCTAAATTCGGTCTGAACCCGCCTTAATTTACAGAACATGGTTGTGACCCACTTCAATTAGCAAAATACAAACAGATATCACTCATAAACGCAGATATGAAGATTGTGGTGAAGGTTTTGCCCAAAAGACTCAAGGTCTATATTCCATTAATATTTCACCACCACAGGTAATGTTAATGCATGATCACACTTCAGTGAATCATATTAGGACAAACTCCCATCGACTGTTGGAGACGCAGAACAATGAGGATGAGAAGGTGGTTGTCTCTCTTGAAAGCAAGAAGGCGTTGAAACTTATAAAGCGGACTTACCGTTATGGATTATGGAGGTCATGGGCCTAAGGGAGTTGTACTTTGATAACGTGAATCTACAGTGCTTTATGGCCTGAGTGACCTCTGGGTGCTTCTCATCCACCTTTTTTGCTCTTCTTTGTAGCACAAGGCAGGGGTGGACACTCTTTCCACTCTTCTTTTATTTTGTTATTTGCACACAAAAAAAATAATTGGGAAATACAAATGAGAAAAAATTTAAGCTAAAGATATAATCATCGATAGCATCTAAAGATAAAAATACATGAAAAATAGATCAAAAGAAAGAAATGCTTCAGGAAAGCAAAAATTAAAAGAAAATGTAAAATATTTATAAATTTATAAAAGAAAAGTCCACATTTCCTTCAAAAAAATGGTAACCTCACCATCCCTGGAACAGAAGATCAGGAAAAATTCTACCAGTTAAAAAAAAAAATACCTCCTCCACATAACATTAATAAAATTAAAGGACTTATTATGGTGTACAACACCATCGCGAAACATGAACAAACAAGATAAAACCAGACATGGTGCGGTGCATTTGCATTATCACATTGCAATATAGGAGCATGTGCTACGGCATTACATTGGCCGTAGGACATAGGAGGTGGAGTTCATCCCTGCACCTTGTGCCAGGAAACACAGGGTGCTTGCTACACAGTGCAGGGATCAACAAGTGGGCATCCTAGGTATCCACTTAAACACAAAACGTAGGCCACAGGGTGAAGCCAGTTTCCAACAGGCTTCCCATATGTGAAAGCTGGATATTAAAAAACCCTGACAGAAAGAGTGCATCGTAATACAAATGGCGTAAAACGCCATACATATAAATTACATGCAAGTTCCGATTGGGCAACAGGTTCATGGAGCCCGTCAAAGGCCAGCGTGAATAACCGGTCGGTTTCACTTCAGACCGGCAGTATTATATCAGCCGGTCAAAAGTGAAACTGACTGTTTCTGTCAGAAAGCCTCCAACCTAATGTCAGAGACTTTCAATGTAAGATCATAATGAAGGCCTATATATTACACTTTGAACTGCTAAAATAACTCTACACATACTAATCAAAACATAACTAACAGACTTTGTCTGCCCGCCACTGTAGCGGTGATTGGGACCGCCCGTCAGACATGCAGCAGGCCCACTACTGCGATCAGGATGCGCCCGCCAAAATGGCAGGCAAATCCTGGGCCTTTAACATTGCAGGCGGTGCTGGGAGCTACAGCACCGTCCATAATGTTAAAGGTGCTTGCAGCACATTTGAATGCACCACATGGCAGGCACCATGAAATGCCTTACAGTTGGTGCATGGAAATGCAGGGGGGTACCATGCAGTACAGCGACCACCCCCCCACAATAGGGGCCGACAACAAGCCCACAAACCCAAACCCCGACAGCCTTTCCACCACCGCCATGGAAAGACCGCTTACAGGACACAACCAAATATGGTAGCAGTGCCTGCTAGACACCGCCACCATATTAGTGGCCCTTTTCCATACACCAGGCAATCGGTGCAATTGCCACCGGTGGAAAAGCGGCAGACAGACTTGGGGGTCATTAGTATAACAGGCGGATCACCACCGCCTGTATGGCGGTGGCGATCCACCCGCTAAAAACATCCGCCCGCTGCAAATTTCCCCTCTGCCACATTACCATGGCGGGGGGGAGCCCGACGGACAGGAAGACCGTCCGCCGGTTTTCCGCCGGTAGGCAATCCGTCCGAATGCCTACCAGGCGGAAAAGCAGTTTATATAGTGGCGGTGTCTGGTAGACACTGCCATCCATATTACTATGCAGGCGGGGACCTGCCTTTCCGTGGCGACAACGCCGCCATGGAAAGGCAGGCAGTGTTTGACATTGGGGGCCCGTAGCGGGCCCCCAGGGATTCTGGGAGGAGGGGGGGTGCACATGGGGGGTACCTATGGTACCCCCCTGCATTTCTATGTAAAACATGGCAGGCACCGCATGGTGCCTGTCACGGTATGCATTGAAAGGCACAGGCTGCCTTTGTGGCATTGCGGCGGGCGGTGCTCTCTGCACCGCCCGCCGCTATGTTGCAGATGCACCATGCGCCCGCCAGTGTGGCGGGTGCATGCTAATCGGGAGTGCGGGACCGCCACACCCTCTGCGGGTGTTCCCGTTTCCCGAGGAAATGGCGGGCGGACAAAGTCCACCCGCCATACTAATGGGGCCCTTTGCGTCCGCCATGATACCCACC
This sequence comes from Triturus cristatus, assembly GCF_964204655.1. Classification (NCBI taxonomy): domain Eukaryota; kingdom Metazoa; phylum Chordata; class Amphibia; order Caudata; family Salamandridae; genus Triturus; species Triturus cristatus. Next base: position 300,586,076 of record NC_140579.1, on the reverse strand, counting down.
GCCATCCTAATATTGCGGTGGGTAAATCTTAATGTGATGGCTATCATAATGAGCTCATAATATACTACATATCGCAAAGCCTTAAAGGTTATCATGGTAGTAAACATATAACTGTAACTATGTATTACACAACATGTTAAAATGCACAAAAAGACAATACAAACAATATAGAAAACCTAACTACCTCCCCTCTAATATTAAATTATCTAAAATTAAAAATTATTTTAAAAAAAACTAACATTAACCGATAACCGTAGCTACCAAATGCAGGCTTCTCTCACCAAATGTGTGCAAACAAAAACAGGGATAGATGAAAAAATCTACTTGGACACCAAATAAAAATCGGAAAAAATATTATGTAGCTTTGAAGTCAATATAACACAATATGATGCTAAAAATATATGTAAAAAATGTATTCACTTCCAAAAAATGTTATACAAATGTTTGACAAAATGAAGAAATATATAGTAATTAATATTATAATATACATACATTTTATAAAATATATACAAAAAGGTTTGGTTAATTTGATGGTGATTATTTGTAACAAAAAATATTCACAAATGTTGCAAAAGTAATGAAAAAAATGTGTAAATATAAAAATATAATGTATGAAAAGAAAGATTATTATGTATAAAGCTGTATTTCCGGTTCAAGTTATAAATTAAATAATATTTAAAAATATAAGATTATTTAAGGGATGTTTATCATGCAGCTGTAAAAGCCTCCGACCCTTCATCGGAGCCTTTGAAGCTGCATCGTAATATGCCTGTAAGATTACTTTACGAGTGCCTCATTTTCATGAAAGCGGTCGTAATGGAATTCAAACGGTCATTCAGGGTAACTTAGAGGCGGTAACAAAAAATTATGACACTTCTGTATTGGACACCCGACCAAGTGAGGTATCATTTTACTCGGAAGACTGAGGAAGACGCTGTGTGGTAGGACATTTGTGCCAGCATGGTGATCACACACAAAATATGTGGAAAATTTGATTTTTAAAACTAAAATTGAGGTTTGCACGGAATTCAGGTCAGGAATAATTTTGGGGGGATACACGCAAGCCATACCTCCCTGTACTCGCCCAGATGTCTAGTTTTCAGAAACGTTTAGTTTTAAAAAATGTATAAATTTGCTAGGTTTCGCTAGGTGCAGGCAGAGCTAGGATTCAAAATCCAAAGTTTGGCACTTGGAAAAATAAGGGTCAGTTTTCACTTTAAAAATGTGGTGTGTCTACGTTGCATTTTGGGACATTTCCTGCTGCAGGCACTAGGCCGACACACACAAGTCAGCTACCGTTTTTATCAGGAGACTTGTGGAATACAGAGTGGGTAGAATTTTGTGGTTCAAGAACTTTCCATCCCAGAAATAAGAGGAAAATGTGTTAATTTTTTAGAAGTTTGAGGTTTGCAAGGGATTCTGGGACACAGAACCTGAAGAGAGCCACAGAAGTGACCCCATACTGGATTTCACTTGGGGGCTCATTAGTATGTCGTAACGTTCGACACCGCCGAGCCTGCAGTGGCGACCGCCACCACATCGTAACAACTGAAACCACCCGTCATATTACAATGGAGGGGGCTTCCGAGAGGATGCAAAGTGCGTCTGCCGCTTTTCCGCCATCCGGCAATCATTCCAAATGCCAACTGGGCAGAATTGGCCCCTAATGTGGTGGAGGTGCCTAGCAGGCACCACCGTCCATATTAGGATGGTGTAATTAGAAGACCGCCATGGAAAGGCTGGCGGGATTTGCTTTGGGGGCCTGGGGGTTTGAGGGGTGGGGGGCTGCACTTGGGGGCTACCTATGGTACCCCCATCATTGTCATCTAGAAGGTGGCAGGCACCAAGAGGTGCCTGCTACGTTGTGCATGGCAATGCACGACATGCCACTTTGGCTTTGCGGCGGGTACTGCTTACAGGAGATGTGCAAAACACACTGCTTCTAAAATCTATATTTTTTTAAAGAAATATTTGGCTTTCTTTTGTTCCTATATATTTACCAAATGAATTGCGATAAGCACAGTACACAATGAAAAACAAGTACAAGATGCAGCTCAGTTTTTGGATCTGGGTTCCGCGGGTTCTTGGTGAACCTATAAGTCCTACATATCCCAAAAAAAGAAGGGTTATGCAGATTAAAATGTTATATTATTTTGCATACTTAGAAGAAATTACAGGTGAAAACGTTGACACAATTGGCTATTTTTTTTTCTACATTAGTGCAATATTTTCTATTATCAAATGTAAATTTGTATAGGAAATCATTAAAGGATTTAGACAAATGTCCCCATTACTTAATTCATAATTTTGTCTAGTTTTCAGAAATGTCTAGTTTTCGGGGCTCCATTTTTGTTTTGAAACCCATTCCTAACACAGTAAAATTTAAAAACTTCAAAGAAAATTTTGATTACTGTCAAAAGTTTACTTGCCCCTGAAATCAGAGATGATGGTGATTTTATCACCACAAACACATTGTTGATGCCATTTACAGGAAACACACCAGACGCTTTCTAATGCAGAAGTTTTTTATTTAAACAGGCAAAACATTAAAATATTTAGAAAATGTATGGGTCCCTTCCAGGGGAATTAAAAAACCCTGGGTACCTTTTGAATACTCAGGTTGTTGGGAAATAGGGGACAAATTTAACATTGATACCTTATGTGGACAAAAAGTTACAAGGGCCTAAGTGCGAAATAACACAAAAATAAAAAAAATAAGGATGAGCACAGGGGGGTGGGGAAAGGCCCTATTATATTTAGGTATAAATATTTACATATTTGTAAAAAATTATGGCATTATTCTAACAAAAATAAACTTCTTTTTTCAAAATCTAAAAATACTTTAAATACCAAAGATTTTGAGAAAAGAAAATTTCCAATGCCTTATGCATATGCTACATATGAAAATATATTCAAAAGTATTGCTTAAAAAAGTAATTGTTTGACAACTTTACCTATGCCATAACAGTTTTCGGTCAGGTAGGTAAAATAGCTGCAGCGCTTTAGGGGAGGCATAGACATATGGCCAGGCACCAACAAGCAAGGTATTAGCTCTATATGTAAGCCCCGTAGGGGGGAGCACATATAGTTAGGTTTATGCTGTATTTGTAAGCTCCCCTATGACATAGGGGGAGCACATACCAATAGGTTTATGCTGTATTTGTAAGCTCCCCTATGACGTAGGGGGAGCACATACCGATGGGGGAGCACAGCTCCTTAGAACAGCTCCTTAGAACACCGGCATCTAATCCTGCATAGACTGGACCTCTCTGGGGCTCCGTGAGGTGGTGGCGAGCTCCGGTCCCGCGACGGGGAGTGTTCTCGCGGCCCGGAGTACCTCCACAGAGATGAGGCGATCCAGCGCGAGAGTGACGCATAACGGCGGCGAGGTGTGTGCGCCCACTCACCACTGTAGAGCCGGGGGCTCGTGGGGCTGTGCCCGCAATGAAGGTGCCTGAGAACATTGGCCGCGGTGTGGGACGCGCCCGGTCCCACCATTTTGGATTGGGTGGCCTGTGACGGACCCCTTTCTGTACTTCCCAGCTCCTCCACAGAGCTGGGTGCGGAGTGGACTGTGGCGGAGCTGCTTGGCCTAGATGTATTAGGCTATGTGCGATTAACATGAAATGAGAGCAGACATGCCAACCATCCCGATTCAGGCGGGAGACTACCGATTGCAAGGCTAGTCTCCTGCCTCCCCATTCCTGCAAGCAAAACCCGATTCCTCGGGGGCAGCCCCGGATTGGTGATTCCTGTCACCGGGCAATCCCCCAGTAGGCTTGTGTGGCGGTAGATCAATCAGCTTCTGACACACGTTTCTGTTATCCTTTTATTTGTATAATTAATTCCTTAACAGACGGACCCGCAGGAGAGCGGCTTCCGCTCGATAACAAGTCGAGTAGAAAACGAATCGAAATACATTCTAGAATTCAGAGGGAAGGGACAGCTAAAGAAAAGAGAAGAAAGACTTAAGGGACTGTTACAGCTTGATGGGGTGGAGGCCGGTTTTTCCACAGGGGGCCGGTTTTGTTGCTGGGGCCGTTTATTTTTAAGCAAAATGGCCCCCCCAGTAACAAAATCAGAAGGCCACCCGCCGCCGGTCCGTCCATGACGGAGTGAGACAGTACCTGTCCTCATCTCACAAATGTCAGTGATGCTTTCATGCTTACTGGGCACTGGCCAGACTGTGGACGGGTGAATTTACTAGTGCGTGTGTGCAGGCTGCCTACACTTTCGGCACCAAACACGGCACCACACCTGTCACCCACCCTTCGTGTAGAAAGTGATGACCGTCACGTGCGTCACGTCACCTGACCTGAGAGAGACTAATCATCCCCTAGGGCACGGCTGTGTGGGCGAACTTGGGGAGGGGGCGCAGATCATTGGTCTAACTCAGTGTGACGCACGAGTCTGACCAATGATGTGCCCCCCCTCCCCAAGTTCGCCCGCCTGCTTTATGCATAGTAGATAAGTCCGCAGGTTCTGCCTGTTGCACACGTCGCAAATTTCACGGACAGTCCGTAATTTCGGCCATCTGTCCGTTGTCCGTGAAGGATTCTTTAACGGACGCCATTTGTCCGTAATTTTAACCGGGCACCGATCGCACCACCCTAAGCCGGCACAGCTTCCACCCACTTCCCTGCTTGACTCCGATGCTGCTGAGGTCGGGTGTAACAGACTCGATGCAGTACCAAAGCTCAGATACCCAATGATTGGAGAGGCAGAGCGGGATGGCAACCCTCACACCTTCAACCCTTGATGAACTGTTAAGAGGTGCTTGAAGGTGACTGAGAGGGAGGGGCTGCGGCTTCAGGAGCAGGGGCATCTATTGATGCAAACAACCCTGAATGCGTCATTTCTCTGCAATTTAGAGGGGCCTCACACATTCCCTTTCTGCCCAGGGCCCCAAAAATCGTAGAAGCAGCCCTGATTACACCGAGGCAGCACATGGTTCTCTTCACATAGCTTAATTACTGTCACTAAATTGTAAGCAAACCTCGGTTCTTCAAACATGCAGTCTATAATGTAATAAAATAAAGAAATGGCACAATCACACCCACACTGATTAACAAAGTATGGAGGACAATCAGTTAAATCAGTTCTATTGGAGTATCTCCTTTAAGTACTGTACAACACAGTGGGGGATGGCAAAACTAACATTTTAGAAAGAGAGCCTGTCGTCTCACTGTCTTGTCCAGGAAGGGGTGAGGAGCCCTACCCCACCCTGGAAGAGACCAAGATGATACTAGAATACTGCATGCCCACCCCTGTGCCCACCCTGGTGGATCCTGTTCCCCCTCCTGTGATGGCTCCTGCCCCCCCCCCCAGTGATGGCTCCTGTACCCCCCCCCCGTTGCCTGTGATGGCTCCTGCCCCCCCCACTCCCCCTGTGGTAGATCCTGTCTCCGCCCTGGGTGGCTTCTGTCCCAGTCCTGGAATGGCTCCTGCAGCGAGGGTGAAGTTCTTGATGGGCCTCTTCTCAAAAAGGCTCAGCTCAAAATTAATATAAAAAGGTGAGCGAGTAAGTAAGTGAAGGGATGGGTGGATGGCTGGATGAATTAGTGAAAGGGTGAATGGATGAATGAAAGATTGAATAGATGGACAAAGAGAGGATGGATGGATTGATGAGTGAGTGGAAGGATGGATGAGAGAAAAGGTAAATAGCTGGATGTATGGGTGGAAGGGTAGCTGGAGTGGTAAAAGGGTGGATGGATGAGTGACAGGATGGATGAGTGAAAAGATGGATGATGAGTGAGTGGGTGGATGGATGGATGAGTGAAATGATGGATGGATTGATGAATTGATAAGTGCAAGGGTGAATGGATGGATGGATGAGTGAAAGGGTGGATGTAAGGATGGATGAGTGAGTGAAAGGGAGGGTAGGTGGACAAAAGGATGAATAGATGAGTGAAGGAGTGAAAGGATAAATGGATGAGAGAAAGGATGGATGAGTGATAGGGTCAATGGATGGATTCATGAGTGGATGAGTAGATGGATGGGTGGGTGGATGGATGGAAGGAAGGATGGCTAAGTGAAAGGGTCGATGGAGAGAGAAAGGGAGGATGGATGGATGACTGAAAGGGTGGATGGGTGGAAGGATGAGTGACTGGGTGGATGGATGAGTAAGTGAAAGGATGGCTGGATGGGTGAAAGGGTAAATGGCTGGATGGATGAGTGAATGGATGGATGGGTAGAAGAGTGGATGGATGAGTGTACAGATGGATAGGGTGAAAGGGTGGATGGATGGATAATGGATGGATGAGTGAAAGGATGGATGAAGGGATGGATGAATGAAATGATAGATGGAAGGATACATGATGGATAGGTTTGCAAATGGTTGAATATGTTTGGATATGGCTGGGCTTACTTATATACTATTGCACGACATCCTCTGATGTGTCTGTAAAACTTACCAATTGTCCTGAAGTTTTGTCCTGAATTTTGACCTCCTGTCCTGAATTTGTGTCCTGAATTTTGACCCTTTGTCCTGAATTTTTACACTCACCGTCCTGAATTTGCACCAATGCCAGCTGGTCACCCTACGCAGGCACCGCAGACCGCACACTGAGTAGAAGGCAGCTGCCAGCCAGCAAGCAAGCAGTCGTAGAGTGCTCAGTGCATAGGCCTGAGCCGGCCTCCAATTTATAAAGTAGGTGTCCCGGGCGGCGACCTGGCTTAAGTTGAAATTGTAGGTTAATCACATGCGACGGGAGTGGGGCGGATGGTGCTAGAGCAGGGGCTGCTCTTGGTATGTATCCTGATGAGGTGATTTCCATGGCAGAGGCCGGGACCCAGGCATGTAATTAGATGCCCAGTATAAACTTCTTGCTTTTTTAATTCTTGTGAATTACAAAACTACCCAGTTTAGCTTCCTTGCAGTCGATGACGTCACAGGTCAGTGTAACGATAGAAGCAGATACTTATGTTTGTAGGCTTGCAATTGAAACTGAGAGATCATGTCAAACTTTCATAGACATGTCGTCCTCATCTGCCCCCAAAATAGCAAGTCAAAACCTTCTTTTGGCAACAGCAACACGAAAAAATGCCTTTACCACAGAAACTGTTTCCAGTCCAAAGGGAGAGAAAGTGCCAGCAATAAGCAACACAACTGTGAACCCAATATAACACAACTAAAAAGTAAGAACTTGCACTCTTCGTTTACCTAAGTGCTTTACGGTGAAGGGGTAAACATTAGAAATCACTTTTAGGCATGGCAGATGATGACAAAAGGCTGTTCAATGTTGTACAAAATGAATACACTGTCGGAATCAGAAATGCACATCCAAACATTCGGCAGTGGAAATTTTCCAGGCTTTCTTATTGAAGGAGCTTGTTCAAAATTTTTAACTGCTCCAGGCCAAACACAATTCAAAATTTGCGAACATACGTGACAAGAATTTTCAATTCTATTAAGGACAAGGAGGCGAGGATTATGCTTTCTCATTTCTTTATTAGAAATGCTCAGCAGCCAATTAGAAAACAGTAGGTATATAAAAAACTACAGTACCCATGAACACCAGGGTATCACGTGACCAACCATAGAGAACCATATTCTAAAAGGTCATGTAGAAAGTATCGTATCCTCTTTCTTTGGTGAGGAAAAACAGTTCAAGTTAAAACAGGAAGTCCAAGAAAAACGTTGAACATCAGGGATAGAAAAAACTTTCAGCAGCAGCAGAAGTCCACTTCAAAGAACACAGGACTCGGCAGCAGTAGAGTATCGGAAACTGAAGGGCTTCGAAAACTGGATAAACCAGAAGGAACAGCAACACCGCTATTCGGGTCAGAACCTGAACAGAGACAAACAGCCGTAATACACACCCAGTATATAGAATGAAGTCATAAATAGGGAGGGTAGAGAAATAGTGCATTGCATTAAACATAAGTCATATGCAGAAAACAACAATATAAATGCATAACATGTGCAAAAACAATAATCATGGGTGGGATAATCCTCGCCTCCTTGTCCTTAATAGAATTGAAAATTCTTGTCACGTATGTTCGCAAATTTTGAATTCTATGTCAGGACAAAAGGCTCCGATTATGCTTGTGCAAAGCTGATCCACCACCACAGAAGCAATATGATCAATTGGTTTGTAATAGAAGTTTTGAACACTGAATCAGAAGACCAACCTGCGGCCTTCATGATGTCAAATAAACTAACACCCATGGAGAATGCCTTAGAAGCCATAGCCCCACGTGCCGAATGAGCACCAAAAATGGAAACATCAATGCCAGCTTCAGACATGAGCCTTCTAACCCAGCGAGCCAAAGTAGCTGGGGTAACAGGGCGAAAAGGCTTCTGCAAAGCAATCAACAGTTGACCATGCATATCTGAACGTAAAGGGGCAGTACATACCTCATAATCCTTGACACATTGAACAACGCAAAGGTTGGGATGATTAGGAAAAGAAGGATAGGTAATCTCGGAAGTATGTGTCTTGGTACGTTTGGAAAGGTGAAATGTGACACCCTCAGGTGTAAAACTGCGACCTGCCAAGTCCAAAGCACGAACATCAGACACCCGTTTGCAAGAAACAAGGCATAGCAACATGGTCAGCTTGGCTGACAGTTGCTTACGGGAAAGCAAAGAATTGGAAGGCCAGGCGTCCAAAAACTTCAAAACAATGGATACATCCCATAAAGACACGTACTTAGGACCAGGAGGTTTCGCCAGATGAATACCCTTAAGCAATTTGGCAATCAAAGGATGCTCACCCGCAGGTTTACCATCAATTGGAATGTGAGCCGCCGAAATGGCAGAACGAAAGTTGTTGACAGTGCGATAAGCCAAACCGGAGGAAGCAAGAGAGGCAAGAAAATTAATGATCAAAGAGACATCCGCTGAAGAGGGAGCAGCCTCCCGTTGAACACACCAGTCACACCATCGCTTCCATGACCCTCTGTATCGTTTATGAGTATTGGGAGACCAGGCGTCACTGATAAATTTGGAAGCGTCATGTGAAAGGCCTGGGAGCGACCAGCGATCCCCGAAATTCGCCACGCTAGCAGAAGGAGATTGCCTGATAGAATCAGGGGATGCGGATTGTCGAGAGGATCCAGCAACAGGTTCCACTTCTGGGGAAGAAGGAGAGGCACTGCAAAACACATCTCCAGGAGAACCGGGAACCACGCCTGAGCCCTCCACAGAGGAGCAATCAGAATTAAGTCTGTCTGAAACCGTTTCGTGCAAGCCAAGACCCTGGGAATCATCATGAACGGGGGAAAGGCATAGCACAGAACTGGCGGCCAAGTCTGTAGAAAGCATCCGTGGCCAGGGCCTTCGGATCCGGCCTCCAGCTGAAAAACAGAGGAAGTTGAGTGTTCAGGCGAGAGGCGAACAGGTCTAAGTGGCACTGACCCCAGATCCGGAGGAGAGAGCGGAAAATGCGGGGATGAAGCCGCCAATCGCTGAAGTCCCGAAGGTGACGTGAATTCCAGTCCGCAATCTGGTTGTGGCGACCGAGAAGATATTCGGCAATAACAGTGATCTTCTGTTGCAGACAAAAGTGCCAAAAATCTTTGACGATCTCCGCCAATAATCTGGATTTTGTTCCCCCTCACTTATTGACATACCGGACCGCCGAAATATTGTCCATGCGGAGAAGGATGCAACAATTGGAACGAAGAGGAGAGAAACATCGGATCGCAAATGATCCCGCCAGGAGTTCCAGGCAATTTATTAGGCCTGGGCAAAAATTTCGTTCCGTTCGCGGAAATTGCGATAATTTGACATTTTTGCGTTCCGCGGAGAGCGCGAAAATGTCAAAAATTCCGGTTTCCGCAGCTTGGCGATAATTTGTTTCTTGCTCGCGCTGTAAAATGATACATTCTCGCGCGCGCGCGATCGCCTTACCTGAATCCCTGCGTTCGCCGACAAGTTTTCTTGATCCGGTCGCGTTCTCCATGAGATGTTGTATTGTTTTTAGCCATTTGCGCTGTCTCGCGACAGTTCGCGCCCGCAGTGACGTCATGCGTCGCGCGATCACGTCTTTCTTCTCGCGATCATGCACCGCGAGAACAACTCAAAACAAGATGGCCGCGCCCGCAAGCAACCACATGGGTAAGTTGGCGACCCGCAACCATGCAGAAAATCTCGCGAACATGCCGGAAAAAAACTTCCGCATCTTCGCGATATTTCTGCTTGTTTGCGATAATTTTAAACATTCTCGCGATAATTTGCGAAGGTTAATTCCGCAAATTCCGCCCACCCCTACAATTTATATGGAGAGACAACTCCTGGGAGGACCAATGACCCCCCGTCGAGACGGGACCGCACCGGGCTCCCCAACCCCACAAGCTGGCATCGGACTCTATCACGAGATCCGGAGATGAACCGAACAGGGCTCGCCCGTTCCAAGCATCCATGTGGTCCAACCACCATTGCATCTCCGTCCTTGCTTCCTCTGAAAGAGGAATTAGATTGGAATAGCGAAGGCCTTTCTGGAGATGACGGATCTTCAAACGTTGGAAAGCCCTGTAATGCAGTGGATCCGGAAAAATCGCCTGAATGGAGGACGCCAATAGACCGACAATTCGTGCTAACGATCTCAGTGACACAGTCTGTTTGAAAATAACCGAATTCAACTCCCTCTTGATGTACCGAATCTTTTGATTGGGTGAGAGAAGTTGACATGAAAGAGAATTGACCTGGAAGCCCAGAAAATCTATCAACTGCGATGGAATCAAGACTGACTTCTGAGGGTTCACCAGAAAACCCAGAGATTGCAAGAGGTCGATAGATCACTCTAGATGTGTCAAGACTTTGAGGGGACAGTCTGCCAAGATTAGAATGTCGTCGAGATACTCAATTTCCCATAATGCACTTGGCTCAAAATCATTCCGCCCAGTTTCAAAGCCCATTTCAGCCTTTATTTTTAACCCACAGAGTTCCTAACATTCAGGTTCCCACAGGAACGGTTGGTTCAATCGATTAGATTCGGCACTAACGCTTGGAATCGGGTACTCTAATACGCCACGGAGTTCGTACAGAGAATAAACGATTTGACTACTCGTAGGCTTCGACAGTGCTGGGTTCTCTATCTGCTGTGACCTGCTATCTGTGAGGACCCGCAAGGACGCTACGCTGAATCCAGGGGGAAGGCTGTTAATTTCCTTACTTTCGGGACTGCGAGGACCACGGTGCTCAGCGCCAATTCATTCGCCACACCTGGCTCCTCTTCCCGACCCCGCCCCCTCTTGCCCTTCTACTCATTTATAAGGCCCCTCCCTAACGCGCTAGCGGAACGCGCGCGGGACGTAGCTCGGGGCGAAGACCGGGCAAAGAGCGGGCCGTTTGTGGCCGTTCGTGGACGGCCGTGGACTAGACAGGCCTCCCCTCCAAGTTTGACTTTTACACATTCAAGTGTTACAAATACCTGTGTTATCGTGAGTTTATGTTTTATCCTCATCTGGCGGACAGCTGTTCGTAGTAGCTGCTATGTCATTTTAGTGCTTTACCCTATTGTGATTTCTGGTCCAGCATTAGTTTGTAATCTTAGGTCCAATGTCACCGCCTTTGGCTACCCTCCCTATTGCTTGCTCTTTACCCTTGAGGATGACTTCCTTAAGGTCAGGTAGGAAGATTGCGCAGGGTAGTATTGGGGGTTGTGTAACAGGGACCCTTGATAATTTCATCACAAGAGCAGCTCGGGTTCTTGAACAAGAAATTATTTTAACAGAAAAAAGACTGTCCTTAGAAATTTCAGCTAAAAGATCGTCCCTTGGTAACATCATGGCAGCCATTTCCCCTGAATGCAGGCAAACCCAACCCGTTTCCGACTTGCTACCTAATAATGTGCAAGGGTCGCCGGATATATCGATATTGAGTTCCCTAGAAAAAACTCCCGATATCTTAAATATTTCCGAACCTAGTGGCATACCAACAAATACTAGTTTTATTCTTTCACAGCCCACTATTGAGCAGTTACGCATAGACGCCCCTATTTTGGGTAGTAAGTCCCAGTCTATCCTTGGGAAAAAAAAACGTGTGGGAGTGCCCTCCAAGGGCAGACGTGCAAAAGTGCCTAAAGTGTCTAAACTGCCTAAACCTGCAAATTTACGTCATGCTCCCCATTCCCAGCTGCCTTGTAGCACTCCTCCTGTTCCTGGGAGTCTTATGTCATCTCATTCTCCCACTATTTTGCCTAATGCCAACTCCCTGCCTACCGGCTTCTCCGAGCTTGTGGAGCAACTACGCAAATCTTTCTTCCTACCGTTATATGAGAGAGTCAATCGACTCTCTACCTCCATTGGAAAAATAGAAAGTATGGTGCTTTCTAACACTTCCTTATTGGAGAAGATTTCAGCGACTCCATCTGGCTCTAAAATTTGACCAACCTCTGATATAGCTGATTAAACGGGGATTGTTCCTAATGGCATTACTGCTTTGGTTAGTGTACCCTCCCATGCCCATGCTCTTAATGATCATGTTGGGGAAGTTTCCCACACACCTGCTAGCATTGTCCCGTCCATTGATCCAGCTAGAAATGCTGTTATTAATAAGAGCAATATGACAACTAGACAGCCTACTACTGAGGGTGATGGTCCTTTCTTAAAACTTCCATGCATTAATCTCCCCCCTGAGTCGCTGCCATATACTGTCATCTTGGCAGGTGTTCCAAGGCTCCCCCAGGCAAAGATCGAGTCCCATAGCGAGTTGAAGAACAAAGTAATTCACTGGCTAAATGGAAATAGGCCACTGCCGGCTAGATTACGTGCAGAGATCCTGACAGTACGTAGGGTGAGCTGGTTGGTCAATGGGGTTAAGAAAGTGGAGGGAGATTGTGGTATTATTAACTTTCGGGACCCAAGGGTGGTGAGTCATATATGTTCCCATCCTAACACTTCGAGTGTCACTGAAATAATTACTTTGGATTTGTCTTACTTCTACCCTTTTGTTCCACGTGTTATCCCCTGTGACATGTCTACTGGCTGGGAAAGGGTTAACAGGGGCTTCCGTCACCAGCCCGGATTTGATTTTCATCTCCCACTGTCAAATTTTTTTGCCCCCTTGAATACTTTAGAAGGGGTTGATTGACCGTTATCTAATCTACACATTTTGGGTTGTGCGAGTAAGGCCTCTGCTGGCCCTGTATGTCCTGGGTTTGTTAGTCGGGGTGGGTCAAGGGGGGTACACTTGGGTTCGGGTGTCTTGCATTCTAACTATGCCCGTGTTTCACAAAATGTCCCCCTTAGATATTCTGATTCCTTATTACCAGTTTTGGAGTGTCTAGATATTCCCCAGGGCACTAGCCCAGTCAACTCCAGCCCATTGAGTACCGAGACGGTTCCTTGTACCCGTTTGTCGTATATCGACAGACCACCAACTACTCACTCTGATCCTTGTGTTCTTGAGATTGATTGTATAGGACCTGGTATTACCGTATCCCACCCAGTCGCTTTGGGTTCCCTACCTGCCCCGCTGCTGGTTGACCCTACCAGCCCCCCCCCTCTTACTTTGGCCTCATGGAATATTGCTGGTCTCCGCAGTAAAATAATAATGGAAGATTGGTCTGTTTGGGCAACCACCCACAATATCCTTGTATTTCAGGAAACGTGGGCGGTGGACCCTATTTATCTTCCTGGGTATGTAAATTTTTACAAGGGGGCTTCCAGTGGAACAAGGGGCCGTCCTTCGGGCGGTCTCTGCATATGGGTAAGGCAAACTCTCAAGTATAGACTCACAGAATTGGCCATTGATAGCCCCGACATATTAATCATCTCATTGCAATGCAATGATGAACCGGACTTCATGATCATAAATGTATATAACAGGGGCCTTCCAGGTGGGCGAGGCACAAATACCTTTTTACAACTGGATGGGTTTTTGGACACTGTTAATACATGCACTAATGTGGTAATAGTGGGTGACTTAAACTGTTGTTTTGAGCCTCTGCATATTGCCTGGGATTCACTCACATTGGAAGCGGATGCAATCTTGAACATCCCACCTCTTGATCTACCCCCCATCAAGAGGTGGACTGAATCTGCTATCCAGTGGATGAGTTTATGCATGGAGCGTGGTTTCAGGGCTGCCAACGGACGGACGCCATCGGATAAAAATGGCAAGGAGACCTTTTCTGATGGCCGTCGCCGCAGCAGTAGAATTGACTATGCCCTAATCAAAGTGGAGTTTTGGTCCACATTATCCGATATGGTGGTATTAGACCGCCCTGAGAGCGACCACAACCCTTTAGTTTTGAGCCTCTTGTTTTGTCCAGCCCATAGAAACAAACCATCAGAGATAGTGACTGCCGATGCCCTCCTAACTAACAACCAACGGAGAGTGCGCTGGGAAAAGGTTGCCATTGATAGTGTAGTACTCTCTGAGATCAGTGCAAAAGTCTCTTGTGCATTGGAAGACCTACAGTCTCTTCGGAGCCTTGAGGTTGTCGCTGGTGAGTCTACTGACATACATGAAAATCTTTTCTCTGACCTTAAGTCTCTCTTTTCCAAACCTTGTAAGGTCAAGAAATCACTTATTCCAAAGCCAAATTCTTGGTATAACAAAGCTTGCCGCGAGTCTTATAGCAAATTGAAATTTGCTATTAAAAGCAAAAACCAGGCTATTATTAGACTAGCCAGGAAAGACTATAGCAAGGATAAAGTTCTTGCCAAACAAGATTGGGATAATGATCACTGGAATGACCTTTTGGCTGCTAGTAAACAAAAGAACTTAACTTTGTTCTGGCATATCGTGAAGTGGGGCAACTCCCCGAGTACGCAGGTCCCTTCTAATCATGTACTCCCTGATATCTGGGTGTCGCACTTTGAGTCCCAGTTTTCGGATATTAATCTGGTCGAAGCGAACGTCCCTTCCCCCATTCCGGATTTGTCCGCATCCCCGAATTTTAAATTCGATTGTGTAGAGGTTGAGATGGCTCTATCTAAGGTGCCTAGTGGCAAGGCACCAGGTATGGACTGTGTTCCTGCGGATCTCTTCAAATTCGATCTTGGCAACTGGGTGCCTTATATTGCACTCATGGCAACTGCTATAGCCAAGGGGACTGCCATTCCTGAATCTTGGAAGGGTGCTGAGATTCTGCCCATCTTTAAGAAAGGTGATCGCTCCTGTCCGGGGAACTATCGCCCGATTAGTCTAATTGATTCTGTTAAAAAAATCATTGCAAGAATGCTCCTGGCAAGAATCCAGTCTTGGATCGAGCAGGAGGATATTATCTCGCCCCTGCAGGCCGGCTTCATACCCTGCACTAGTACCATCGACCAGGCGTTCAAGTTTCAACTGATCGTCTGGAAAACGGTTTATCTATGTGGTGGTACTCTATATGCTGCTTTTGTCGATCTCCGGTCAGCATTCGACCTAGTCAATAGGACCAAACTTTGGGGGGCATTAGCGGAGATGGGGATGCCTGCCGATCTTTTGAACATCGTCATCAGGTTGCATGAAAACAACTTTGCACAAGTTCGATGGGGGAAACAAGGGCAGGTTACCGATAGATTCAAAGTTAGTAGAGGTGTTAGGCAAGGGTGCGTCCTTGCGCCCACTCTATTTCTGTTATTCATTAATAGAGTCGTGCAGTATTTTTCTTCCACATCCACGGACGCCCCTACGTTGGGTGGTACCAAAATCCCACTGCTTATGTTTGCCGATGACACCCTACTCCTTTCTCAGACTTTGTCTGGGTTACAGGTGGCTTTGAATATATTTGCCAACTTTTGCTCTGACTTTGACCTGTTAGTTAATGTTTCCAAAACCAAATACATGGTCTTTAAAAAAGGGAGATGTGTGAAAGGCCACGTGTTTATGAATAATGATTTACTTGAACGAACCAATGTAATGACTTACTTGGGGGTAATCTTTGAAAATAAGCTGAACTGGAGGCCCCAAATAGATGCCCTATCACTTAAATTTGCCCAGCTCTCTGGGTGCTTGGTAAAAGAACAAAAGCAATCCCAGTTGAAAATGATAGGTCCTCCCATTAAAATCTACAATGCAAGGATCAACTCAGCAATTCTTTACGGCGCTGAACTTTGGGGTTTTGCCGATCTTTCCCCCCTGGTTAAGGCGCAACATAAATTTCTTAGAAAGCTTACGGGTCTCCCCTGTTCCACCCCAGTGAAACCACTTTTGTGGGATCTTGGCTGTCATTCGTTTGATGACATTGCTAGGTTTAAGCCATTGGCCTTCTGGAGGAGATTATGGACGGTCCCGGAATTAGGTCCTTATGCAAAAGCATTTCTGGACGTCCGTTCCATCTTGGGAGCCGGTAACATCATCTGGTTCAGGCAAGTTAGCCAACTTTTGGAATCCATGGGACTGGGAATTCTTTGGACCGACCCGGCTACCAATCCTTTTCCCCCCAAAAAACATTTTAAAAGTCTTTATTGGTCAATGGTGTTACAAAAACATCTATCCTCAGTTTCAGCTGAGTCCCTGTCAGGCAGGTTTCTCGAGTATAAAAAAGTCCCTCTTTTAGAAGCTTACTGGGACATTATTACCAGGCCTAGCGACAGGAAACTTTACCATCAATTTAGGGTCGGCACCTTACCAACTAAAGCATTTACAAAAAAATGGAAGGGTGTGACCTGCGATTCTTGTAGCTGGTGTACTGACTGTGTAGATTCAGTAGGTCATATATTTTTTGCTTGCCCGGCCTATGCTGCCCCCCGGGCCAAATGGCTTAAACCTATATGTCGCACATTGGGTACTAGACAGGGGTTTGAAGCCCTAAGAATTCTGAGATTTGATACTGGTGAATGTGTTGTAGTTGCAGTGGCCACATTTTTGGGTTGGGTCTGGATTCTCAGAAATAGGAGGCACTAGATTATAGAGCTGTGTTTATTCATGATTTTATTTTAAAAGTGTTAATTTGGACTTGTTCTTAATATTTATCCTGTCTGTACTTCTTACTTTGTAATTGTCTTTTTTTGATGAAACTTATCGATAATAAAGACTAACGAAACGAATGTCGTCGAGATATATTATTAAACGAACACCCCGAGCGCGCAAACATTCCACGACGGGTCTCAGAAGTTTCGTGAAGCACCAAGGTGCTGACGAAAGGCCAAACGGGAGAACTTTGTACTCTTATCAATTCCCCTGCCAATGGAATTGCAGGAACCGCAGATGAGGCTCGAAGATGGGAATCGACAAGTACGTATCTTTGAGATCTAGGTGAACCATCCAATCCCCCTCGCGAAGAAGATCGCGTAACAGATGAATTCCCTCCATCTTGAAGTGTCTGTACACAACACCTCCTTTGAATTCTTTCAGGTTGAGAACTAGGCGAGAACCGCCCCCTTTCTTCTGTACCAGAAAAACCGTGCTGATGAACCCCTGGGGATGGCGAACAGTTTGCATGATTGCCTCTTTTGCCAGGAGAGAATCGATTTCTGCAGAAATAAACTCCTGGTCTTGAAGAGAGAAATACAGATGAGAGGGAGGGAGGGTTTGATGTTGGGGCTGATAAAACTCTATTCTGTAACCGTGAACGGTTTGCAGCATCCAAGCATCTTTGGAGATTAAACGCCAATTGTGGAGAAAAAATCGAATTCGGCCCCCCAGAACAACATTGGAAGCTGGAATCAAGCTCACCTGAAGTGTTGGAATCCTGGTAGCCACCTTGATTTCCGCCGGAACGTCCCTTTCTATATTGTCCTCTCCCTTTGCGAGAGGGATAGAACTGAGAACTGGAGCTGTAACCTGAATCCTGACCACCGCCTCTTTGGGACTGGAATCCCCTCTGGGAATTGTGAGAGCCACGGCCGAACGAGCGTCCCCGATGTCGTCCGGCCCTGGCAAAAACCGGTTGAAATGCTCGCCGCAGCGAAGCTTGAGCCTTATCAAGGCCACTGAAAGTTACCACAAACTTCGTTAGTTCTTTAAAAAAAGGATGTCCGAACAAAAGCCCCTGAGCTAAAGGGCCGGACTCGGAAGAGGAGAGCTCCGCCAGTTTAGGATCCAATTTAAGGAGAATAGAACGGCGTCGCTCAATGGAAATTGCACAGTTGGCATTACCCAACTGGCAAATAGCCCTTTGAGCCCATTCAATAAGTTCATCAGGGTTAACAAGGGCCGAAAACTCTTTGACTGAAAACCCGAGGTCTAAAATCTTCGTAAGTGGTCCTAGCAAATCCAGCAATTTGTCCTGACAAGAGCGCCAGGATCTATCCAGATCCTTTTTGGGGTCTTTTGCATATTTTTTTAGATAGGAAACCATCGTTGGATCAATCTCTGGAGTATCTGCTAAATGGTCGGCGAGATCCGGACGCGGACACTCGGACCGAAGGCGGGCCCTGACATCCTTCTCAAAGGGTTGCCGGATATGAGCTTGAACATACTCCGCCACAGCAGGGGATGGAAGCCATGAAGAAGAATGAGGATGAAAAATATCCAAAGGCTCAAAAGTTAAAACTGGAGGATGTGTAGGAGCATCCACATAATGCTCCTTACGCGACTTCTTGCGAGGCGGAGGAACATCCTGATCAGTGGAAGCTGAGGAATGCGTACCGTCAGTGTCCGTGACAATGCTGGTGGATGCCGAAGCGCCCCCCGAGGCCAATTTGGAAGACTGATCAGAGGCTAAAGTTTTGGCCAATCTCTTAAAGTCCGATTTATGAGGATTAATAGGAGACTTACAAGACGCACGTGTGGAAGGCAACCAGCCCTGTTTTTTGGCGTAATGAGTCAAATCACGTTTCAAGGGGTTGATAGCACAAGCAGGTGCCTTATTAACTGAGTGTTTCACACCCTGGTCTAAAGCCTCAACCAAATCATGCTCCGAAAATTCAGAGGCGTCATCCTCATAATAGTAGTCATCTTCATCCAAATATTCATTCATAGTGACACAAAGTGTTACAGTAATGCCCACAAGATGACAAATTTCTATAAGGCCAAAGGCACAATGCAGGGGGAGTGAAAAAAAAACCCTCAGCAAGCCAACAGTACAGGAAAAAACCTGCACACACTGTTAATAATTAAATGTGGAGGGAGGGCTTGCTGAAAAATAACACTCTAGGCAGAGCCTATGCTTATTTGTACAGCCCAATGCAATTTTCCTGAGCAAAAGGCGTCAATGGGGCAGAAAACGCGAGGCTGTGGGCAGTTGTTGAGGAGAAACAACCTTCGTTATGCCAAATCTCCGTGAAACACGGAAGAAAAGCCTTAAAATGGTCGCCGCGCATGCGCGGTAACGGCCGCCTCCGTAGACATAAAAAAGGAGGTCGCGCACAGCGCGAGTCCTCCAGCCCCCTTCTCCCGCTCCACCAAATGCTTTAAAACGCGGGCGCGAAGCGCCCAGACACCGGGGGGTGAGTCACACACCCCCGCTAAACGCGCACAGAAGCGGCAAAAAACAAAAGCCGAGAACAGCCCAAGCCGCTTACATAGCGCGCGGAATACCAAGAAAGCGCGAGCGCTAATAATAGTCAGCAATAGAACTTTACCAAGCAGTTATTAAATAATATAAAATGAAGCACTTAACTGGCTGCGGAGCAGCAAAGAAAGAGGATACGATACTTTCTATATGACCTTTTATAATATGGTTCTCTATGGTTGGTCACGTGATACCCTGGTGTTCATGGGTACTGTAGTTTTTTATTTACCTACTGTTTTCTAATTGGCTGCTGAGCATTTCTAATAAAGAAATGAGAAAGCATAATCGGAGCCTCCTGTCCTGACATAGAATTTCAAAATTCCAAAGGGATATACTCCTGTTTGCCTCAGCGAAGAAAGAGCGTTATATCTTTTCATTATAGAAATTCAGTTGTGCTGTTGTTGCTAACTTTCTACCACAAGTTCTGGCATGTAGATTCTTAGTGTTATCATTAAGTTCTTTTCAAGTTGCTTGTGAGTTTGATTAGGTTGGTTGGTGGGCTTGGACTGATTGGACCTGAATTTGCTTGTCATGTGGCGGGCCTACTAAATGAACTATTTCCTGTTTTTTCTGTGGCTTTCATCTTAATAAAGGGTCCAGCCTCAGAATGGGTCTCACAACAGCAATCTAGAGCAAACCAAAATCCGCACACTTACACTTCAGGATTTATCTCCGCAGAAAGGACTAGGGGTGTTCACAGATGTTCAAAATCCATGTTTCCACATGATCAGTATGTTACAGTGATAACCCTTGCACCGACCGGGCAGTCATCGTAGGGGTAAATGTAAAGTAATTGGAGACTTTTATTTTTTTCTCAGGGAAGCATGTGCTTTTATTGTGTTCCTAGATATAAATTAAAATGTTAAAATATGCAAAGCTTTGTGCCTTGTATAAATTCAAGCAAATCTGTAAAACATTGGTCAAGATCTCATAGAGTATGCGTATTTCCAGACTAAGAAAAACTGCCCAGCATTAAAAGTGAATGTGGCGTTTTATGTTTCTAGGCTAATTAAATGGAATGGCTTTGAAGCACTTAGGGTTGCCACCAAGCATTTCCACCCCTGGGATTTATACAGCTGTGGCCCAGCCCTGTGTAGGTTACATGCGCCATCCCATCTAGCCTAGGTGGAGGAGTGTGGCTCAATGGTTAGAGCGGCAGACCCTGAAACAGAGTTCTGGCCAGGGACCAGGGTTCGATTCCCGGCTCGGCGGGGCTCGGGCTCCATTTCCTTGGACCTGTCTATTTTCGCCTCGGTGCCTATTCTAATCACGGGCCGCACGCTGCAACTCTGGGCAATAGCTTGCTTAGCCTCCACACCGGCCCCAACAGCGCTAAGGATGCCTGGCTTCACCCTGGGGGTGCCCAGGAGTGGACACTTCACAGGGAAAGCCAGGAGGGGTTCCACAGCGGTATGAGTATCAGCGCCAGGAAACCGCAAAAGGCGCCACCGCAAGGTGGCTGTCTGGTGACAGTGCGCTCTATAAGTACCTTGACATTTACATTTACATTTAGCCCTCGCATAACACTCATAGTACTGTCATGCAGCGTGGCCAAACAGTGAAGAATCCCGGCCTGACTTGCCTTGCTGTGCTCGGGTTCTGCTTACGACTGCTGGTGCATTAAAGTAGGGCAATTAGGGCATTATTTACATGCAAATTATAGGTTTTGCATATTCTTATGTTCCTGTTTTAAAAAGTATGCCACAAAGAATTGGGCAGCATTGTGTAAAATGTAGGCAATAAAAGTTATGGTCTGCATTTTACGCCTCTCATTGACTGTTCAGGAACGGGCAGGAGGTGGCACTCATATCCTCCTTGGGTGCTCAGGCAGAACCCCTGTCACAGCAAGTAAAGGGATTTTCAGGCACAGAATCAAGACACTATGTCTGGCTCTACAGAATGTCTCTTTTATGTAGCCTTGGAAGAAAGTTGTATATGATCCTCCTTTCCACCCTTGTGCTGCCCTTAAACTAAAACAAAAAAAATTAGGAACACACATCAGTAACGTTGGACCAGCCGCTCTTTGCGGGGTCACCCCTAAACATTTTTTGCCTTCACTCCTCCTATTTTCTGAAGCCATTTTTGTTGGCTCTTAGGGCTCAGTGCACTTTACCACTGCTAACCAGTGCCAACGTGCTTACTCTCTTTCCTTTATACATAGTAAAATTGGCTTACACCCTATTGGAAAATTTAATTTACTTGTAAGTCCCTTGAAATGTGGTTCTACATGTACCCAGGGACAGTAAATTGAATACTGCTAGTGGGCCTGCAACACTTATTGTGCCACCCACTTAAGTAGCCTATTGAAACATGTGTCAAGGCCTGCCATTGCAGTCTGTCTGTGCAGTTGTAAAACTGCCATTTTGACCTGGCAAAAGGAGCCTTTTGCCAGGCCTAAAAATATTCCCTTTTAATACATATGTCACCAGGATGTCACCACTAGTGCAAGCCCTTCCTTAACTGTCCATAAGGCAGGGTGCGGTATGCAGAGTGCAGTGTATTTAAATGGTTTGGCATATACTTTTAAGTTTTATATGTCGCCAAATAGGTTAATACAATTAAGTATTTAATGAAAAATGTGTTGAAAAATGCATTGTTTTGGCCTTTCTGTCACCAAAATTTTCTTGGGGGGAGAACTCCCCCAAACTCCTCCTAGTAGTGATTGCTCACTGCGCTTGCTCACTACACACCATACGGGGGCTGGTCTCACTTATACTTTGTTCTCTCTGATTCACTACTCTTGTGTCTATTTTTGGTGCTCTCTGTAAGAATGTCTATGGGTACATATGACCAGGTAACCTGGTGGTCTTTAAGGTCATCATCTACTATTTACTGTGCTTTGAAAGTTGATACAATTAAATATGTAATGATAAATGTGCTGTAAAGTGCACCATTTTGGTCTGTCTTTTTCCCAAAATTTCTTGGGCCGGCTCGATCGCTCCGCTCGCTGTGCGCTGGACGGTGGCTGGTCTGGCAAAATTTGCCAGGGCTGCTTTCAGTTCCCAGTCCGGCCTTGCTCTGGGATTTCAGCTGACAGGGCTTGGTATTGTGTAACGTGCTGATTCTTCCAGCCATAGGCAGAGTGGCGATGCAGGGGCTCTAGAAGGAGTGAAAAACCAACAAAGCCTCATTAACAAGAGAATGGTCTTTTAAAGACCTGTGAAGTACTCGGGGGCGGCTGTGTGTGTGACCGGGAAGCTGTTTCAACCCGGGCTGCCACACGGGTGGGGGGTGTATGCACTGCCAGCAACCTGCCAGGCCAGTGACAACACTTGCATCACCCTCTCTCTGTCTGCCATTGCGCTCCATGCTTCTGAAAGGTAAGAAAAAAACCTGCATTTGCGTTTCAAATGTCCGATCCTGCAGCAGCACACTTCCAAAGCCCATACATGACAGTAACCCGACTCAAGGCCCCATTCTCCCGATTTTTTTTGTTAAATTGTTTTTTTTAAATCTCCCACTTTGCTCTTCTGAAATGTTGACATGTATGTGAGAGATATCCATGGCCTGCGGTGACTCTTGGGGCGGCTGGGGGCGGCCGGCTGGCTGTGCGCTGCCACCTAAGGCGACTGGAATCTTGCCTGCACCCCTGCGCATGGACTGTGGACCCACGAGGTGAACGGTAGGGTGCCCTGCTGGCGGATCGTGCCTTCTGGCAGAGGCTCGGCGTGCCCCTCAGTGGTCTGCAGGTTGGAGTATGGGGGAACCCGAGGAGCACTGAAACCTGCATACGTGTACAGCGCTGGGGGAATCCGGTGAGGCCCCAGTGCTCTGGAGTAGACGCTATTGCTGGGGTGCACGGGATGCCGCGGACATTGTGTGACTGTGAGGTGTTGGGCGGCGGAATCCCGCTCCAAGGGGTTCCTTGATCTTGGACGGTGCAACACACGCACCTTCTCCTACGCCTCTGTTGATCCTGATCTCTGGAGGTGTCACTATACTACGCCACCAGCCTATGTTCTTTTGCGGGTGCTATAATGGGCAAACCCAGGACGGACAAGCCTCAGGCACAACCTCCGGAGAAGGCGTCCGCGGCCCGTGGGGGTGCGGACCCCCCGCAGCTTTCCACCCAGGGGTACCACAATGATCACTCTCATCGCTTTGAACTATTAGCGGCGATACTGGATATAAAAAACACCTAGGCTGGCCAAGGTGTATGCTGAGATCTTTGAGGCAGGTGAGTTACCGCCCACTATGAGAGAGGCGACGCTGGTTGTCTTACCTAAACCAGGCCGAGACCTCCTTCTAATGGCCAGTTATCGTCCTCTGTCGATGTTAAACGTTGATTATAAGATCCTGGGGAAATTACTGGCTAACCGACTACTTGTCATTGTCCCTCTGCTGATCCATGAGGACCAGAATGGTTTAATTCCAGGCCGCAGCACGGGGCTGAATCTACGGCGGTTATTCACGCTCATAGAGTGGGTTCAGGGAAACAGCCTTGGATCCCCTCACTTGATATAGAGAAGGCGTTTGACACCTTAAGCTGGGCTTACCTCGAGGCGACGCTGATAGGGTTTGGCATGGGTCCCCACTTCCTACAATGGACACGACTATTATACCGTGGGCCTCAGGCTAGGGTGAAAACAGGTCGCCCTTACTCACCGCTTCTATCAATAGGAAGGGGAACACGGCAGGGCAGGCCCCTGTCACCAATCCTTTTTGCTCTGGCTATGGAGCCGCTAGCATGTAAACTACGGCTGCGGGTAAGGGATTGGGCTATAAGGGACGATCAACGATGGCACATTGTCTCGTTATGCGCCGATGACGTGCTGATTTACTTCCACAGTGAGGCCGGGATTTTGCAGTCCATCATGGCTCTTTTAAATGATCACGCGGGCGTGTCTTGTCTCCAGGTTAACTGGGAGAAATCAGTGGTGTTTCCAATGACACCAGAGCAAAGACGGCTAGCGCTGCTTACTCCGCTGAAGTGGGCGTTCGACACCTTTAAATACTTGGGGGTACAGATTTACCGGTTGGGATCGGATACGGTTGATGGGAACCTAGGCCGAGCCATCTGCGATGTCGTGAAGCGATGAACTTGATGCGATGATCTTTGGTTAGCGAGCGCTTTCAGGCCCGCCAACTTGCAATGCGATAATCTTCGGGTTAGTGAGCATTTTCAGGCCCGCAGACAGGTGATGCGATGATCTCCGGTAGCGAGCACTCGGCGGCAGCAGAGGGACGATTTTCCTTACGCTCTCCAGCTGCAGCGACTCGCTAACGGGCGTTAGCGTCGATTTTCAGCACTCACTTCTCCACAGTAGAACTAGAGGCCCTGGAACTCACAGAGGCCTCACCTGCAGATAGAAATCCTCGCTGGGAGGAAACAGGAGGCTGGTGATAGAGTCTGATGTGCCTGAGACTCCTGCAGGAGGCTAGCTCTCTTCTAGCCCTTGGGTGATTGCTGTAGCAAAAATAAAAGTTCCTTCAACGTGCTTTTCCTCTTCTTCCAAGTCCAGTAGTAACCACTGCAGGCCAGTCCAAGAAACAGCACACAAGCACAAGAACAGCCCTTCTCCTGCCGATTTCTTCAGTTACACGGACAGAGGTTCTTCTTGTTTTCCAGGAGCAATACAAATTGTAGGGGTGTCAGCACAGATATTTATACCCCAAAAGTCTTTGTTCTAAAGAGTCACCAGTCACTGAACCCAGCCAGAACCAGTTCTGCCCAGCCCTGGAGCACTTTGTTTACCAGGCTGTAACCTTCCTTTCAGAAAGAGGGGGTCTGCCATCAGACGCACAGTGGGAGGTGGAGCCAGCATTCACCTTGCAAGGCACAGCCCTATTGAGGTGATTTTTTCTGGAAGAAATTCTGATTCTGCACTGGTTTATCAAAGGTGTATATCAGTTTATTTGCACTCTATTCGTAAGAGTGGGTTAGAGGAAAAGAAAGAAAAAACACAACACAGCCAACACGTGTTTCGCCCCCTTTACATGGCCATCCGGCCTGGTGCTTCCTCAGGGCTGTACATACATAGTTTTGTAAGGCGAGTATAGTAACAATCAGGTAATGTTGTGAACATGTAAAAGGGAAGTGGGGAGGGCAAGTGGGGCAGGGATTTTTTGGGGAAGAGAAGATGAAAGGGAAAGAGAGAAAGAAAAAAGGTTTAGGAGGGGAAGACGCACAATTAATAATGGTGTGTTAGTATTGGGATGGTCAAAGAAACGAGGAATGATAGTTTGGGTGGGAGAGGTATGAGTAGGTGGTCGGATAGAGAGTTGTAAGAGAGAAGAGAGTGAGCGAGAAGTGGAAGTGCCACGTTTTAGAAAAGTAAGTTAGGGATCGGGAGGAGGTGGGGTTTGAGATAGTAGAAAAAAAGGGTATTTTAATTAAGCATGTACATGTATACGAATCATAATAAATAGCATACATTTGCATTGTATTGTGTAATATACACAAGGATTTCATGGATGGTTAATGATACATTATTATAGTGTAGTGAAAAAAAACATATCATACCAACAATTAGCACAAAGTCACGCGATCAAGGTAGGTCACAGTGGAAGTGGGTAATAGATTGTGAGCGGAAGAAAATGGAGCGATTTACCGCATGGTTGCCAGATACATAATTGTGAAACATAATCGAAGCATAAGCAACATCATTAAAGAGAGATAAATGTCATACGGTTATAGCATGTGTGAGAAGACGAGAATTGGTATATAGAAAAAAACGATTGCGAAGTATGCGCGCGTCAGCAATTCGGAGTAGCGAAAGGTTCGTAAACAATGCCAAAGCATACAGCGTATCGCATAGAATTATTAAGTAAGTTTTTGATAATACGGTAGAGCATGTGTATTTGTCATAATAACATAAATACGGGGTAATGAGGACAAGATATAGATTTTAACATTGTGCAAAGTAATACAATCAGGTAGAGGTGTGGAGAGATAAAGGAAATAACTTATTAGGTACTATCAGCGACGCGATTGGTTATAGTAACAGTGGGATTCTGTAGGGGAGAAAGACAGACAGAAAATTAATGTCATGTACGAATAATTCTATTAGATCAGGCTGATGGCGTCGCTGATAGTACCTAATAAGTTATTACCCGGTAAGCGTCTGTCTGCCTCCAGCATGACACTATCGCGACACTGTTCAACTTAGTCATTAGAATTTCTAAGCACAATTAGCACCATTCTTTTTCGCTTGCAACAAGTAGGCAAGCACAAGACATCCTTTTCATTTTTCCATTATTTAGTCACCTCCGCCCTTGATTGATTACTTATGAGCACTCTTCTCTCAACTCATCATCGCCGCCTCATCTCACAACTTAACCCACCTATAAGTAATGCGGCATTTCACGAGTGACACCGCTCCTAAAATTATGCTCATTATATACTTTAGCCACATCCAAAACTAGGCCGATCGCATATGAGCACACTCATAAACCACCGTCGCTACAATACGGAATGAATTTCACATCAACGCAACTCACTTAAAAACTTTATCAGCTTGCCCATTTGCCACCTTATACGTTTTCTCTATGACCATCACTTACACGGCATGGTTCACCTCTTTGCCGATCGACAAATAATTTTTACATACTAACTGTCGCTTCCTTCTCTCCTCTTATTTTTGGGACCTCGCTGCACCGGATGCCCAACATTATACTACTGTAAATATCAATTTCCTTTATCTCTCCACACCTCTCACTGATTGTATTACTTTGCACAATGTTAAAATCTATATCTTGTCCTCATTACCCCGTATTTATGTTATTATGACAAATACACATGCTCTACCGTATTACCAAAAACGTACTTAATAATTCTATGCGATACGCTGTATGCTTTGGCATTGTTTACGAACCTTTCGCTACTCCGAATTGCTTACGCGCACATACTTATACTCTCACGAAAATCGTTTTTTTTCTATATACCAATTTTCGTCTTCTCACACATGCTATAACCGTATGACATTTATCTCTCTTTAATGATGTTGCTTATGCTTCGATTATGTTTCACAATTATGTATCTGGCAACCATGCGGTAAATCGCTCCATTTTCTTCCGCTCACAATCTATTACCCACTTCCACTGTGACCTACCTTGATCACGTGACTTTGTGCTAATTGTTGGTATGATATGTTTTTTTTCACTACACTATAATAATGTATCATTAACCATCCATGAAATCCTTGTGTATATTACACAATACAATGCAAATGTATGCTATTTATTATGATTCGTATACATGTACATGCTTAATTAAAATACCCTTTTTTTCTACTATCTCAAACCCCACCTCCTCCCGATCCCTAACTTACTTTTCTAAAACGTGGCACTTCCACTTCTCGCTCACTCTCTTCTCTCTTACAACTCTCTATCCGACCACCTACTCATACCTCTCCCACCCAAACTATCATTCCTCGTTTCTTTGACCATCCCAATACTAACACACCATTATTAATTGTGCGTCTTCCCCTCCTAAACCTTTTTTCTTTCTCTCTTTCTCTTTCCTCTTCTCTTCCCAAAAAAACCCCGCCCCACTTGCCCTCCCCACTTCCCTTTTACATGTTCACAACATTAACCGATTGTTACTATACTCGCCTTACAAAACTATGTATGTACAGCCCTGAGGAAGCCCCAGGCCGGATGGCCATGTAAAGGGGGCGAAACACGTGTTGGCTGTGTTGTGTTTTTTCTTTCTTTTCCTCTAACCCACTCTTACGAATAGAGTGCAAAAAAACTGATATACACCTTTGATAAACCAGTGCAGAATCGGAATTTCTTCCAGAAAAAATCAGATGAAATTAATCTTGCCCAGACAAACCTACTGAATCTTGCTTAAACTAGGGGGCTAGGGGTTTCTCCCCCTGTCAAGGGCAAGAACCAGAACAAGAAGAATCTACGCTTAATATCTGGCTGGTAAGGGATTGGGACCTCTTCACCCCTCACTTTCCAAAAACAGCCCTATTCAGGCCCAGGAGCTACCCCTCCCCATACTCCAATGCAGATCTCTCTATTCAACCCAGGTCTGACTCAGCCTGCCCTGTCCCTCCAAAACCAGACAGCCAATACACATAACAGCAGAGCACACTGGAAGGCTTAGGCAAAAAAATACATACTTTCTAAAAGTGGTATTTTCAAACACAGAATATAAAAATAAACTTCACTAAAAGATGTATTTTAATATTCTGAGCTCAGGCATATTAAATTCGTTTTTCTACCATGTTCTGTGGGTCAGTTAGGACTATAGAATGTAATAGCCAAACCTCCCATTCTAGCCTATGGAGAACAGGTAGCCTTACAGTAGTGAAAAACGAAATTGGGTCTAATTCACTACCAGGACATGCTACACACATCAGAACATGTCCTACCCTACACATACAATGCACCCTACCATAGGGATGGCTTACATGATGCCAAGGGAAGGGTCAGGGGCTGGGAAGTGGGTGCACTTCACAGCCAAGATGGCAGTTCTAGACTGCACACAGACACTGCAGTGGCAGGTCTGAGACACACTTTACAAGCTGCTTCTGTGGGTGGCGCAAACCAGCGCTGCAGGCCCACCAGTAGCATTTGGCTTACCAGCCCTGGGCACACACAGGCCACGCTACTAGGGACTAACAGGTAAACCAAATAAGCCAATCATGGTTGTACCAATCCACATGTCATCTTTACACAGGGAGCATTCGCGCTGTGGCACTGAATGGCAGTGGCACAGCGCCCAGAGCATCTATTACCAGCAAAAACAGAGGAGACAGCAGCGAAAAATGGAAGGGAGACCCACGCCAATGGTGCCAGATCTAACAATGCATAATTAGGAAGTCAGTGGACTGCACACTCACCTGCTCCCCTGGTTTGCCATAGAGCTTGCTGTACTGTGGAAGGAGCCCGTCCAGCAGGGCCTGGTTCTCCTCCTCAGTGAAGGCTGGGGCCCTCTCCAGAGTATGTGCCATAGCAGGAGCCAGAGGATGCAGAGACAGCAGCAGTGGTAGCAGGGATGTGGTCCAGGAGCATGTAGTGCAGGCAAGTGAGCTCCCTGGGGGCCAGCCAGCCTTATATCTGTGCTGCAGAGGCAGAATATGTGCCATGTGTCCCAAGTGATAGGTCCAACACGTTGCATTCTATGAATCTGGCCAATCCATTTAAAAGTACAACTCGTACACGCCTCCCTCATCGTTCAAATCTTCACCTTCATGGAACACTTGAAATTGCAACATTGTTGTAGGCATCCAACTGAATTTCCAGTGCACAACTCGTACAAGTTTTGAATCCGCATCCGTCTCCATGACAGTCCGGAGCCAATGGGTGCACCCGGCTTGGTCAACTGACTGTACAACGCGTATTTTGAATATACACATGCACCCGTCTCCATACGATTCAATGGCCAAGGCGTACGCCTGTCTCGGACCATGCCTGTCCAACGCGTATGCATGATAGTCACCCGCGTCGAACCTCATTGCATTCAATGACAAAGTGTACGCACGGCTCGGACATGACCTGTGCAATGCGTACGCATTGTCACCCGCGTCGGTCCTCATTGCATTCAATGACAAAGCGTACGCACGGCTCGGACATGACCCGTGCAATGCGTACGCATTGTCACCCGCATCGGTCCTCATTGCATTCAATGACAAAGCGTACACGCGGCTCGGACATGACCCGTGCAATGCGTACGCATTGTCACTCGCGTCGGTCCTCATTGCATTCAATGACAAAGCGTACGCACGGCTCGGACATGACTCGTGCAATGCGTACGCATTGTCACCTGCGTCGGACCTCATTAGTGTGACTATTATACGGATGCAACACACATATACTGGACAGGGACACCTGTGCACATCTACCACACTACAGCATTGGCCACACAGTGTCCCATGGCATGTAAGGCTGCATTCCCTGGGTGTTTGGGGGGGTCACATCTGGTTTTTTGGCTGGCACTTTGTGCAGCCACTCCCAGGCTGTGCACGTGTACATGGGGGCAGAATCCTTTGTGTGTTGTGCACATTACCACTGTGATGTGCAATTGTACAGTAATGGGCATGAGTCACGGACACAGTGTCAGGTTGGATAAGTTTAGGACAGGTTGCATACACCCTGAGTCCTGGGGGTGATGGCATGTATGTCACAGTGAGACCTGTATTTCAAAACATCGGGACACGCAGTTGTCGTGCCCCAGCAGAGATGCACACGTATGCACATTAGAGAAATATATTCACTCGTGCTCCATAGTGTTACCAAAGTTCTACCAATTTTATTTCCATATGTATCTAAAAATGATTAAAAAATGTATGTATTCAACATAGGAGAGATGATTAGGATATTATGATTTTGGTTTACCATGTTGTACATATAAGTTCGGGTATTTGATTAACGTTTGAGCATTAACATTGTTAAATGAGTATGGGCTGATGATCGTTTTTTAATCATTTTTAGATACCCCTGATGAAGGTAGAAATCAGACCGAAATGCATTGGGTTATTTAAATGTATTGGAACAATGGAGCTTGGTTACATGCCTGTGAGTAGGCCCGGATGGGCAATTCCTGAGCGATTAAAATGCTGAAAACCTTTGAAACTTCATCTCTTTTGACGTGACGGATGAAAATGGATGAATATGGAAATAAAATTGGTAGAACTTTGGTAACACTATGGAGTGAATATATTTCTCTAATGTGCGTACGGCTGTGCAT